>NC_134181.1:507007-6290706 GCF_964188355.1 Buteo buteo | reverse complement strand
AAATTCAGCGGCTGGGGGAGCGATTCTGTTCTAGGTTTACAAACTAATTTGGCTCTCACCCAGGCTAGGAAAGAGCAGCGTTCAAATCCCTTCCTCCCCACAGCGGTCTTGAGAGAACAAAAATTATCGTCTTCTATACTTTCTCCAAACTACCTGTTGAGGATATGTCCTGGGCAGCAAAGATTCATGGTAGTGTAAAAGCCTTTCTTATGAATGTATTCCATTTTCTACTCTGGTGGGCTGTCTAGAGTATATGCATTAGATAAAGCAGAGATGCTGGGCACTGAACTCGGGTGCCCTCCTCCCTCCTAGGACCAAGGCTGGAATGTAAACTGTATTGTGCACGATCACAAAAACTATTGCTTTGGTAAATCATCTCCTAGGATGTGGGATTTTCTTGTTGTACATGTAGAAAAGGAACAAGATTCTGAGAAATCCTAAACCAAGGATTTTGTTTGTTTGTTTGTTTGTTTGTTCTGCAGTATATTGAAGGGGAAAGATGCACTGCTTCTGCTATGATTTTACAGCTTACAGTATGATTTTACAAGTACCCAAAACTGCCTTGTTACCTCACTGTGGGTTTTGTACACTAGTGCAACAGTACAGTGAAGTCTCAACAAAAATCAGACCCCTTTTGCTGTCTACATAAACACATAACCAGAGATAGGTCCTGGCCCCAGACAATCTAAAGCATGCCATCTAAGGGCAGTATTTTAGAGAGATTTGGCATTCATTTGTCATTTTCCTTCCATCTTTGAAAATAAGAAATGGGAAAATGTAAGGCTGGTGAAAGGAAGGTTAATTTGCCTGGCTTGCTTCTTGTGGGTTTTACTGAATTATCCTGCCGCCCTTTAGTCATGTTTTGGTATTAATTTAGCTGTAGGTTTAGGTTATGCCAAAGGCAGGAACGATATGAATTTTAATTAGGCACCCATCTCTCCCTGAATTCTCCTAGGCTCCTTTGAAAATCCAGACCCTAGAGCTGTCATGTATGTGTGCGTGCTTGTTTCTGGGCATGTTGTATATATTCGTGCATACACAAATCTACATAAATAAATAAAGTGACATGATCAGATTTTCAAAGGCATTCGATCTCAAGAAGCACCCCCGTTGTTCTCAACAAGAGTTGATGCATGCTGAGCTCTTCTGAAAAACCAGCCCAGATCTCTGACTCCAGAGAACACTGAACTTTCTCCAGCCGAGGTCTGAGACGAACATACATGATTTCTGATCACAATTAAGTTTTAATTGCTTTAAAAGATTCCGATCTGGGGATGGGCAAAACAATGCATCTTTCTAAATGGCTGGCTTTTCAGCTTAAACCCGCTTCTCCTAGGCGGGTGACAACGTTAGGCATCCTGCCAGCTTGAGTCTGGAGGGCTCCGATGAACAGCACACAGGCTGTGACAGGCTGGAGGAGTGGAAGCATTCAGAAAGCCTGCCGTAGATTTTCTATTATGTTAAAATGGGGTGGAAAAGAAATAAAGTTAAACAAACACCAGAAGTCCATGTTAAAATGTAAATGTAAGTTGTATTTATTTAAAGGACTGTTATGATTGCTTAATTACAGTTCTTTAAAAAAAAAAAAAAAAACCCTGGCTTTTTTCCTCTAAACAGCTTGTTTTCTGCGCACAGCTAGATAGGCAGGTAAGGCTCATCTTTGGGGTGGCAGACCTGCAGCAGTCAGCATTTTCAAAGCTGGTACCTGTTCAGGGTCTCAGACTATTTTCAGTTTTGATTACATTTTCTAAACTACTCAAAACCCCCATTTTTAATTATCCATACAAGTAAGAAATAAGAGGACTCTGGTATACGAATATGAAGGAGTGAAGGCTTCTAGATGTACTTCTGAGAGCCCTTCTCGTGGCAGTCAGCCTCACTGGAGTCAGTCTCCCTGCGGTTTTGAAGGGCAGACTTACTTTGAAAAGAAAACAGAAACACAGAGCTGCAAAACCACAAAATCTGACAAAGGCAGAGACTGAAATGATATCCCCCTCCCTTAAAAAAAAAAAAAAGGCTGGACTCCACAAGCAAGAATTCAGTAGGGGGCAAAGAACTGGTTGGGGCAAAAAAGCATCCATGAATTGTGGATGAAAGAGCTGCACCCAAGAAGCTAAACAGCCACTGGAGCCTGACAGTCAGAGTGACTCACTAACATGCTAAAATGGACGTTGGAACTTGTCTTTTGACTAACAAATCCCTCACCCCCAAGCAAACTCCCTCTGTAGCCAACACCTTCTTCAGCTCAATCCCTTGCCTACAACCAGCATCCTTCCCTTGCTTCCCATACTAAAAAGAGAGCCTTGGGTCACCACCACCATAGGTCAGCAACTGCAGAGGATCAATCTATAGAGAAAATATCATACGGAGCTGTTGGAACATCGCAGAGTGTGGGCAACTTTGTTTTGGAAGGGGTCACACATATGCAGGTCAAAAGGATCCTTCTATATCCTTATTTTCAGCGTGAGCAGTTTATGGAGAATACCTTGAAAGTACTTTTTAAGTAAGCAGAAAACTGCAGGTACAGTGTCAACTGTCTACTGAATAAATGCATAAAGCCCTCTAAATCAAAAGCTGCATAATCAAAGTACTACTGATCTATTTTTAAAAACGGGTAATTTTCTCACGTTTTAAACCAATGGCACTTAAAAGAGATAACATATAATAGAGTGCAACATTTTCCAAACTACTGCAATTTTTAAGGTGTTGCTAACACAGATCTATTGACTGATTTACACTAATTACTTAAAAAAGATGCTCCAGGGCAAATCACACACTCTCAGTCAATTTACAAAGGAGGTCATTCCGTAATTGACAAGGTGTGCACCTCCTTTTGAATAGCTGTCGACTGAAAAGAAAATAAATACTGAACTCAGAGAAAATACATAGAAAATGTGGTTAAACTAACACAGAATTCTCATCATACTGTTAATTGTTAATGTTAACGCATAATTCCTCTCTTTTTCATCATCCTGTAAAGGAAAGAGGCACAACTGGTATAAATATTAAATCTGCATAAGAATTAATCCTAAAGTGCTAATTTGTGTATTTACTTGAAAAATACGTTTCCCATTCCTGTGAACACAGCACTGATGATAAGACAGGTACCAAGGTAGATAACTTCACAGGAGCACCACACATCTATGGAAAGCACATAGTGTCATCCCCTCACATTTTGTGATTCATGGGAGACTTTCTGTAATATACACAAGCGATTCAGCGCCACAACAAATCTTCGCTAGTATCTGACATGATGTGCAGAAAGCTGGGATCATTCATTTGGAAAGGAGATGGAACAATTAACAGCCCACGGTGACAGGGTCAGGATAGAGTCCAGATGTTCATAAATGCATTTGAATAAAATCTACATTTCCAGGGGAAAAAAAAAAAAACCAAAACAGGTAACCATTTATACTTCTGTCGCATGCCCGTTGGAATTATCAGGACAACAACACGGCCTAATGGGTTTTAGAAAGAGGCTGCAACCAAATTCAGCCACCAGGCTGGTCGTCAGCAATGGCTAGGCAAATCTGTATGCAGGCTCTCATACTGGTCACCAAGCTTCCCGATTTACTGTCTGTAATTACACATTAGAAAGTTGCATAAACAGGTGGGACAGAAGGGTTGACAGGCTCGTAGTCTTTTTCACATTCCCGCAATATAATAGAATATATATACAATCAAAAACCAATTTGCATTATAGCATCAATGGTGAAAAATAGGATGCCAGCATTGTCTACCACAACAGCTGTTCGGCATCTGAATGAAATACTGTATCCAGTATTCACCCATCTCATAACATCCTTTTTGTAAGTCTCAGAGGTCACCTAAACGCATTTATTGACTTCATTATTTTTATATAGGGAGAAAAAATTGATGGTGCTACAGAGCTGAGCAAATAACTCACAATAAAATCTTTATTCAATATATTTCATCTTTTTTTTATTGTTCCTGCAACACAGTGAAATTCTTATATTTAACCATTATCTAAAATCACTATCTGAGAATTTCTGCAGTAAATTTTTTTATGCTACAAGATGTTCTTGGAAAGTTCAGAGTGAATGTTTACCATTAAAACTGGGTTTATTATTTAGATAAACCATGCAGTACTGTTACTGTTCTCCAATTGACTTATATAATTTATAGTACAGTGTGACTTGTGAATTTTACTGGTAAGCGTACATGACAAATCCATGAACAGTTGGTTAGAGTGGCTCAGATTCTAGGACTTGTCAATAATTAATTTCATGGGGAGTAAAATTAAAAGGCAATTTGAAAGGATCACATCCCAAGTGTCCTATCCAGAAGAAACAGAGACCAGAAAATGTGATAGCAATGCACAAATCAGAGGTTGATTAGTTGTACATATTCTAAAATGAAACTCCCTGTGGCTTTTTACATGAGAGCCTCGATATATTTGGTTGCCTTTTTTTTTTATTTATTTTTACAAAAATATTTAATTCCACTGAGCACTCATTTCGCTCCCTTCCCGAGTGGGAGACAGCCAAATCCTTAGATGCTCTCAGTCACCCCTAGCCCCTTGGCAAAAATCTAGTGACACCTTAGCTGATGAACTTACAAAAGGAGAGACTATAAATAATGTTCCTGAAACAGATACTTTTTGCTCACATTATTATGTATATTAATAGGTATATTAATACAAATCCAGATGAACCCTGGATCATTCAGCGATATGATATCAATTCCTGCTGATAGAGATGGGTACCAATTTCACAATATGCAGTTCTGAAGAGTTGATTTGCTTCAGCAGGCTCCTCTTTGGATGTTATTTTGAAGCAGGCTAAGGAATTGAGACAACCTCAAGTACAGTTACATACGTTTTTAGAGTACTCTTAGGGACGAGACTCTTCAAACTGAATGAGATCTGAAATTTGCTTGAGAAAGCTTGACCCATCCTTATTGAAACAAATGAACCAACAAGTCAAGCACATAGCTCATTATGACTATAAAAATAATTCAAAGCAAGCCCCCCCACTGGCTCAACACAAAGGGACGGCTCATTGGTTATGCAGGGTATGAGTAGGAACAAGCACAGATGCAAATTGTACTGGGGACACGACGATGCAGAGCTGTGAACGTACGGACAAGATTCGTCCTTTAACTGTGCACAGGGGATTATTCAGATGTCTGCTCAAAAGAATTTAAGTCACAGGATGTGCACAAAAATGCCTCTTGTATGATGGGGAGACAAGATGCAACAATTTCTAAGGCCCTAAATGATAAGCCAAGTTTTATCCAAATGTCCTCTGAATTTTCATGCATTTCTGACCACGGTAATTTTGTATAATTAGTCCAGGAAATCTAAGTAAAGCATCACTTGATTTCTGTAATTGCCAGAAATACACCACAGGAAACAGAAGCCTTGATATGGTATGAGAATGATACAAAGAGGCACCATGTTCTCATGACGATGGGCTCCTCTTTAATCTATACCCAACAGCGAGCAACCCAGTAAACGGCAATTGAGTTCCAAACCCTCTCTTCATTAATGTACAAATACAAGTCTAGCTCTATTGCTATCTCATAAAGACCCTGCTGCCGTGGCATTTTTATGACATTTTTTGCAAAAGAAGACAGGGTTCAAAAACCGCTGAAAGGGATAATAACCGTTTCATGTAGTCTGCACACACTATATGAGGAATGGTAGAGAGAAGTTCTGAGACAGCTGTCTGACATCCATATTCCAAAATGTTTGTATCACTGATATAAAGGTATTATGACACTGTCAATGTTACTTTCTTTACGATCCTATACACCTCTTAATAATACTACAAGTGATTTTCCAGATGATCACTTGGCAGAGGTTTGACTGAGATGCCCACACACTGATACCCATGTTCCTGTTTTGGCAGATACTCTTCGTGCAAAAGAACAAAATTAATTTGTCCCTCTAATGAGCTCCTCTTGATCTGACACATGCGACATAAATGGTATGGTATCTTTTTAATTTCTAGCAGTCACATGCGTCTCTCAGTTGCCCAGTCAGTGGGACTGGTCCCTTTGTGGGCAACCTCAACAGAAGGAAGCAACTGAGGGAAATGACTGAAGTGCAGCACATGGGAAATTTTCCTTTCTATGTGGTGAATCTTTCAGGGACATTTCAGGGATGACACACAGAAAAAACAAGGTTAAAATCCCTATCTCCTTGAAATCAATGGGATTTTTGCCATTGACTCCAGGGGAGCCAGGATTTCGTTCTAAGATACTTTGAAAAAGATTGCAGCCAGTCTTGTTCAGTAGCGTTAACCAGTGTATCATCACTGGCTGCTGATGATTTACACCAGCTGAGAATCTGATGCTCGGTATTGCAGAGAGGGCAGATTCATCCCGCTATCAGTCTGCATTGTTACTCACCAGCCTGAGCCTGTGCTGCAGATAGAGGGAGGGCTTTAATCCCCAGCACTCTCAATCCAATACCTTTCACCACTGCCAGATTCACATTTTGTTTTGTTTCTTTAATACGAGTTTACAGAAGAACGAAACTGATAAACTTCCTCCTGCTCAGATTCCAGGAGCACAGGATAATATAACAAGTTAAATGAAACATTAGGAGAAATAGAAAGCACTTTAGAAAACATGCACTGCCTCTTTAACATTTCAAATTTTTCTTTTAACATAAAATTACAGCATAATATAAGAAAGGAATCCAGCAAGATGCTTTATCACAATACTTGGGCAACTTTAACTCATCTCAAGTGTTATTATAAGAAATAGAATTTACTGGTATGGACTTCTATTCAATAGCACTCCTTCCCTTTTTAATGAAATGTCATTATTCCAATACAAATCCTTTCATTCTGCAACCCGCTCCCCCCTTCATCTCACTATATTTCATTTCCTGCAGTTACGTGATATTATTGCCTTTTTTTTCCACAGCTATTGATTTAGGTGTATATGGTTATTACAATGCAAAATAAAACAGTTCCCCCATCCATTCTACCTTGTACCGTTGAACATTAACTTAATTTGTTTCAAATCTGCATTTGATTTGGCAAGGAAACCATTTATCTTTATGAAGAAAGCCCTCATAAAGTAGGGACTTCAGGAGATCACCGCTTTAAAAATTTAATAGCCTTGTGTCTTATACACTAGAAAAATGAATTAAACCTTCAAATATTATATGTCTCAATGTAACCTCTTTGCATTTCATACTATGTTTAATTTATTATATCCCAGGAAAAAAATTAGATAAAACCTCACTAGATTTAGGGTAGTAGTTGGTTCTCAGTTTTGTTTTGACTTGGGTTGGGTATTTTACATGCCGGGATTAAAAGTCTATCAATACGGTATTAGCAGTTGGATGTAGCTGATGTTGTTAGGCTGGAGCTGATTGTTACGTATCTGATTTTCTTGATTTGGTTCTCAGCACTGATGAGAAACATTAAGTTCTGAAGCCACCACCAAAGCTGACCTTCCAACCCGTATGTAACGTGCAATATCTTTAAGGATGATTTCTGTGGCATGAGCAAAGGACAAGCTTTCAGAGTCTAAGGTGATCACATATCAAAACAATTTATGTATTCTCACTAGAGATGGAATATTTGGATTGCAATGTAGTATATGATGCCTTTTGCATGACTGGTGAACAAATGAGGTAGGAAGCAGAAATATCCATGACTGTAATGGAAAAGTTCTGGTTTAGAGAAATAGTCACTGTATGACTAGGCTGATGAACAACATCAGCAACCAAGAGAAAATAATCAAATGTTTTTGCTGGGGTGAGAAGTGCTCTAGGTATTTATGTCCCTTATTTCTTGGAAAAACTTATTTCACATTGCTGCATTAATATAGTCATTCTAGACATCTTTAAAAGAGTGGCTTTCCTTCCTTCAGCTTGTTTTTCTACTCTGACCAACAAGAGCTGTGCTAATTTCACTGATTCATTAATAATTCATGTTTGCATCATCACTGAAGACACCAAAATCAATTGCAGTCAGAAACCTAAATACCTTTCAGGACCTGGGCTGAAGGCTCCAGAATCACTGGCCATCTCTGCAGTGCCAGAGTTAAGATAAAGGTCTCCTTAACGCACAGCCCTGCTGACCGCTTACACTGAAACCTCTAAGGCAAACCTCCAGTAACTCTAGACTCTAAACCTCTGAACTCCAGCATACAAATTTGATCATACCCTAGCAGAGATCCTCCCACACTCCATTTTTTTGTATATTTGGAATTCACCCAGGATCTTGAATCTTGAACACAGGGGTCCAGACAGCAGCAATCCTACTATTCCCTGTTCTTCTCGCCCAACCGTCCTGCCCACACATACACCTCTTCTGTGCCTTTCGGTCAGAATAAGCTTAGGCAAAAAAAAAAAAAATTGAGTTTCTGAGGTTGATTCCTACGAAGGTCAGCTTCACAAATACAGCCTACAGGAAGAATAGGCATGAGGCAGACTATGAAGACAGACAGCTCATATGGCCTGGTCTGGCTGAGTATGACATGAAGTTTAAGCCTAAATTAGCAAACCAGGAACACATCAATAGGGCTCTCTTGAGTCAAGAACTAGTAGTCAGTGAAACTGTGAGTAAAAATTAGACTACTTACTCAGATGAAGAGTTATAAAGGTAAATACCCAACTTTAGGCAGGTTGACCTTAGTCAACTGAGATGAAAACCACAATCTTAGCATGGCACACAAAAGACAAATGTCGTATTGTCTCTCTTGAGGCAGGATTACATTAATAATTGGGTTTTTGTTAGGACTCTCGGTAGTGAAAAAATCATAGTCAAAAGATACCTAGAACGAGGAAAGAGCTTCAAGCAGAGAGGCATCATGAAAGGACCGAAGAAAACTTAAGCAAAAGAAAAAAGCACCTCAAAGGACTCCTTAAAAAGGACAACCAAGTGAAGGGAAGAGGGCAATAAAACAGCTAGAAATTGTGTAAGTAGGGAAAGAAGGAAGCTCATAATGTTCAAATCTAAAATAAATTCACCATCAGAACAACTTCCATCAGCCTGCATCGCTGTATTACTGAGCTATATTCTTTGGTACACCTAAGTTTTATTGATTTTACAACTATAAAGCAAACAGCGAACACTAGAAATACATTGGATAGGTCTCATTACAAATCTCCCTGTCTGTATCTTAGAACATTCTTAAGCTGCATTTAGCAAGCAACCTGGAAAGCGCTGATATACTGTGTACACATATTAGAGACATGACTGTATTTGCCTATTTCTTCCCAGTAGGTAAAAACGGGCTGTTTTCATTGGATGATCTCCAGAAATGAAATCAGAGCACAGCATTGTGATTACTCAGCTCATACAACGAATTCCCAGTTTCAGTAAGAATAAGTAACATTCTAATTTAGAGTTGATATTTGACACTGTGTAAGAGGGGAGGGGTCTGCTTTCCATTTTCTCCTTAGACAACAATGGTAAACTGCAAAACTCCCTGCTAAAATGGATGATCTTTGGAGAATGCTAATTGACCTACTAAAGTTGGCTTATTTTATTCGGTGAAATTTGCTTATCACAGGCCTCTAGGTGCTCTACATAAACAATATAAACGAAAATAATGAATAGACCAAATACCTAAGTGACAACGGGGACCACATCAATAGCTGTCTGCCCAGTAGAATACGGCTCAAAAGAAACTGTATTATAGCATCTGATCATCTCAGAAGAGAGAACTTTCCCCCCTTCTGAGGTTTGCTTTATTTCCAAGCACAGGGGGATTTGTTAGTTTGAGGCAGATCAGGTATATCCACCCCTTGCAGACTGCAGAGCACAGCACTTCTGTGGATATGAGTACATGTAGAATTGATGCCATCCTTGGGTGTGGAAAGCAGATATACAGGGAGGGCAGGCGATCCTGATGAGAATGGTACACACTCCCACATTGCCAGGGTAGACTTCTCCAGCACGGTGGCTCGTCCGAGACTACAAATAGAGCAAAGCTATTGAGCTCACAGGCACCCTTCTGTTGATTCCCTACACTCACGCAGGCACGAGGACAGGCACACCACCAGCAGAGGTTATCTCTGATTTTATGCATTTTCCAAAGTAGATGATTTCTCTCAGGATAACCTGATTTTTTATTTTTTTTTTTCATTGCTATTTCTGTGCATTAAGTCTAGGGAGATTTCTGAACAGGATGAAGCGAGTACATCGTCTTCTCATGGAAAGGCTCATCCAGCAGCAATGTTCTCTCTAGGTCAACCAAGTCAGAAAATAAACCACATATGTAGGAGCATGGGCAGGATCTGAGAGTAAACCAGTCACCCGATGTGAGTCATAATAATGCTTCAGGGATATAAATTATGAAACTGCAAATTTAATATTGAAATAACCAGACTAGACTTCTGCTAGCTAGCTAACAAAACAATGTTGAGCATAGCTTCATTCACCCAGCTCTTCAGGCAGCTTCACTGCTCACTCTGAACTTGCCAGGTCTAGGCTGCTACTGAGCTGGAGGCTTAGGTTGCTCTACAGCCCACTTGTCCCACGAGAGCAGTTCTGAAATACTGACTGCCCTTCCTGACGTGAGGGACAGAGGACAGACCATCCTCCATTTCGGAAAGCAGGATCCTAGGCAGGAGCAAACAGGCACTGCCTGCCGGACACTCGCGTCCCGCTGAGAACACCCCTTGCAGCGTAGTGCTCAGATTGGGGTAGCAGATCGTCACCTGCGACGATAACTACCATTCACTACATGCACGATTCCCAGAACTATGCAACTCGGCAGTCTTAAAAGGTTAAGTGTATCTGTTGATTCCCTGGCCAGTGAAAGGAAAGCAGACAATAATACCTGCTCTTCATAGATTTCGTACCACTTAGGAGCAGGTACATGGAGTCAGAGACACTCCTCCTCCTCACAGATTTAAAAGTCTGGATGGGAAGAAGCCTCATTTAATCTTCTGCTAAAACAGTATGAAACACTCTTCACAGCTGTAATTTCCTGTGGCATCTAAAATGTTTCCTGTTAATATTTTCCATGTTGTTGCTGTTTTTATGAAAAAAATCCCCTAAATATTAACATTTTCAGGCGGCAGAATGGAAAAAGCTAACATAACTCTTAGAGACACAGCACACAAATCCAGAAATAGATCTAAGCCGGATTTCTCAGCACTCCCTAAATTCTGTCACGGGGAACAGACCATAACTCCAGCCCAACCTTCCGCTTTTCCTCACCCAGTGCTCAGATGTTGTAATTTGACCTTGATTCCAGCCAGAAGAGAAGCCTCACTTCTGTAGCGTAACACAGATCATGCACCTTTATTTACTCATTGTATCCATACTAATTCCTCTGTTGCCTCCTCCTCAAATTGCCATCGCAAATAATAATCCTACCGTTGCCTATAATGCTTGGGAGAGAAAGCTTAGGCTCTTTCTCTGGGAGGAAAAAGATATTTAGTAACTATAAAGATAGTTACTCTCTGCTCCTGCTATTGAATTTTTTTAGCTCAATGGGAGGTTTGAGAGACAGGGAACAATAAACACAATAAAGCTACAAAGTAGGCAAAACCAAACCAAAACAAAACACCCCTGGGTTTTAGTCCTAGAGTGGCTCTCAGCTACCCTCACAAATTCCATTTTAAAAGATTTAATGACCGCCCATATTGTGAGCAGCTAAAGGATGAGGCACATCTACAAAGAAGACCAGAACTATGCCAGCAGAAGTGTGCCCAGCATTTGCTAGGAGCTTTCTTGCCCCAAGAAAACTAGAAAATGCCTTACCCTTGTAGACAGCAGTAACAGACCCAGTAAACAACTTCTATTATTATTCTGCTGTTTCTTTGTCCGTGCTGCCTGGAGGGCAGAACCAGCTTTGTATGAGTATTTGTTTGGCTACCCTGGCTGCCCAGCCTAATTACTCAGCAAAAAACCGTGGGCTGATTCCTCATCTGGTAACTGTAACCCAGCGACTGCCAGCCCCCGTCAGTGAAGCTAGGTGTATTTATACCAGCCGAGCTCCGTCTGTCTGTCTGTCAGCCTGTCTCATCATCTGGCACGGGGCTATGGGATTTATGCAGCATCTCCTCTCTAGCTAAGCAAGAAAAATATCAAATCAGACGCACTTGCAAGACGGTGCAATTAGTTGCTGAATTGGGTGTGCAGATTAACATTTGTTCATGTATTTACCTACTCGTGAACAAATTTTCAATAATGATCTCTACAGCTGTGGCCATAATTTGTGTACTCGGAGACCATGAATATTGGCAGTCAAATGTCTTGTGTGTGCCCACAAATCTGGGAAAGATCTAACAGGGGATCAAGGCATGCCTTTTGAGAGCTTTCTTGTTCTAGCTGGGTCCTCGCTTATTCCAATGGAGAAACCAGTGAATTAGTTGAGATTCTTGATAGCCACGGTAGAGGAATGCAAGCAGAGCAGACTGAAGATACAAATGCAGCTCCAATTTCAGAAGCTCTTGCTGCAAATTGGCCTAGTTTGTGGCTTACATGAGCAGTGAAAAATACTCGCTCTTCCCGGAGAGCATTCGGGATCTACCACAGACACTGCTCACTTGAATGTTATATACAGCTTTTGAAGATCTTTGCAAACTTTCTGCTTGAAATTAAAGGCAAAACTACACATATCATTTCAAATGAGAAAGTTTTTTTCACTGAGAATACGCATGTGATTTCGGCTTTGTCATAAATCAGCCTGTAAAATTTCTAGCCAGACTTTTGTTAAAAAGCAAAAAGAATGCTTACTACTGTGGCCATCTTGTGCCAGAAATACAGTGGCTGGCAAAGCCCCGTTTTAACAGCAACAACTCGTGACCCCGTAGGTCACTCTGAATTGCACTGGCCTGGACACACAGAGTCAATTAAATCAATGAGACTGTACGTGGGATACAAGTGATCTCAGAATCCATCCCGTAACAAGGGACTCTTTTATTTGTCCACCTTTTTTCCATAGACAGCTGCAGGTGTTTCTGCCAGTCTAACGTACAGCGAAGCATGGGCTCCATGGCGATTTGTAGATCAGCCCCGTAGAGTGCCATTACTGGGTTTTTCATATTTGTGATCACACGCCCGTACCTTGCCATTTGTATCTCTTCATATTTTGATTATTTAGATGCAAATCCACAGCACATAACAAATTCCCCCTCTCCCAAAATGCAATCGATTTTAAAAGCATGCGAGCAAGAAACTGAGCGCTCAGAGTCTTTGCAAGTGTCCATGACATGAAAGACTTTAAGTGACTGTAAGCTATTTTCCTTGCTGTCAAGCTGCCAGATGATTTTCCTGCCATTAGCACATGCCTATACAGGCCAAACTAATGCTTGCCTTTTTGGACATATGTGAGGAAATAAATGTAATTACAAGCAAGATGTAATCACAATTGCTTTACTATTAAAGCTGCTGTTTGCTCTCACAGTTTAGGTAACAATACATGCAGGAGAGGGGAATTGCTTAACGTTCTCAGAAAAGGGGAAAAGAGGGAAAAAGATAAATATGGCCTCTTTCATTTATATCTGTGAAAACACAACATTTAAATGCAGAATTTGACTTCCCAAATATCACACCAAAAACCTTTTAACAAAAACAGCAGGGAGAGAAAGCTCTTTAAACCATGATATTCCATGAAGGATTATGAAAATAGAGGTCATTGCAAGAAAGAGAATTGCAAATACAACTTGAAAAGCTTCTCACATTTGTAAATACATCGAGGAGAATTTATTCCTCTCTGGTTTTGCTACCAAAGGATATTTACAGGTTCCCAGGGAAAAAGGAAGGAAAAAAATGACATCAAATTTGATATACTCTGTGTGGTGCAACATGCTGATGTGTAGTAGTAACACTCAACTGAGCTTCAAAGGAAATGAGTTTTCTAGGCTGGAGTTACACATTACGGGCCTGATCCTGACAACACACTGAGCATTTCCTGAGAGCTTTCGTGTGCCCTCAGCTCTCGCTGAATTCAGAGACAGCTTTTGATTTCTTTTGGTGCTGGATTATGATCAGAAGTAATGAGACAAAAACGTAGCGTGCTTCAAAGCAAGAGCTGAAGCTCATCTTCTTACAGAGCCTATCACGCGGGGGCCCCCGTCCTTCATTAGGGCTCCAGAGTGATAAAATAATAACAATTATGATCCTCATAACAAAGTGAATCTTGGTTTGCCTGTTCAGACAGTCCCAGACTGCACAATGACATATCTTACATACCCAGCACAAGAACAAAATCCATTTGGGCTACTTGCATAGGTGCTTTGGCGTATCACTGACGCAGAAGTGGCTGAATACATTCCCAAACCTTTGACTGACAACTGTTATTAGCAGGTTTCAGTGTCCTGGATCAGTGAGGCCTGTTTTTCAGCAAACCCCAAGTACCAACAGTCTTAAAATTATACCTATTGGACGCGTAGGCTATCTTATTTCCAAGCAACTAAACCCACTACCACGTGCAGACGACAGGCAGGCAGCCCCTTCAGACTCGAGCCATAGGAGGTGCTAATTTGTGACAGACACAGCCAGCAGATTGTGTTTTCCATCCATTAGTGATGAATGACTCCCACAAACTTCAGAAGCTCAGTTCAGGTGGTATATGCACTTTCAGATGACCAAGGCTTAAAACTCCTACTGTTTTGAACTAAATTATCCGAAACTTCAGATATTTCTACACTCGCGCCGTGAAAATAAACTGGAATAAAGTGATGTATTCCCTGCCCAAAGTTTTGGTGAATCCAAATACTGGAGAAGATCCCTCTGAAATCTGTGACACGGTACAGGTGATAGTTATCCCCACTGAAAAACCAGTCCAAAACCTGCTCATCTCTGCAAAAGGCCACATTTAAGTCTGCCTTTGCCACACAGGCTACACAGTTTTGCTTGAACTTGGCAGTTACTTTACAGCTGCAAGGTGAAACTCTGATGACTGAAATCAACGGCAAAGCTCTCACTAGTTTTAGCAGAACTAGGATTTCACCTTATGATTTCCTTCTGTACGAAAAAAATCAAGCAGAGACGGAGCTCAACTTCTCACTGCCCAGACATCTGATACCAATAATACTTTTTTACTCTGTCCAAAACTATATTTAAATTGCATTTCTGGCAGGTTTTGAGATGTGTGATATAGATCTCCTGCTATCACATCAGATGTAGTTTCCTTCAGAACTGTTGAACCAGATGTAAAATGTGAGAGATGTAAAAAGTAAAATAAAAACCCTGCTCAGAGTAAAGTGTTTCTGGCATGTGGCTATTATATATGGGGGTTTTAGATGTATATCTCCACTCCAGCCATTTAAGAAGGTACACAGTACCATAAGTCTATTGGAGCTGATTAGTGCCAGCTACTTGTGATCAGTAGGAATTTAAAAACCAAGGGCTGCCAAACACTAACAATTTATAAACTGTATGCCAGCAATGTGCTGCAACCGAATATTCTGTAGTGTACTTAATTTCAAAGTAGAGCCACATTTAGAACACTGAGGGGGGAAAAAAGAAGCTAATACATCACGTCAGTATTTGATTTTCAGCACTTAGAACTATACATGTTCTGGTTCTTACTGACAAAGAGAACCAGAGGCACAGAGTGAAAGGAATTCTTGTGAGGTTGTCAAGCATTTGCACAGACAAGAGGTATAGTTGTAAAGTAATTCTCCCTTTTCAAGCATAAAATTGTCTCTTACAAATCTCAGTTGCAAATGTGCGTAGGTATAGGCCTGAGTTACAAATGAAGAGCAGTGAACAAATACTTTGGCAGCAAAGGTGAGTCAAAGCACAGTGACACTGAGGGAAAAAACAGCTGCACTCAGAGCACATTAGCATCCTGATTGTATCCCACTCCCCACAGACTGAATGATCACTTGCATGAGATTCGACAGTATCTGAGGAGCAAAGGAATTTAACCAACTGCCTGTTCTTAAGAGAGAAGGGCAATGATTCTCTTATCACAGGTTTTATCTCCTTGCAACCCCTTTTTAGTCCAAGGAAATCACTCCTGATTTATCGTACTGAGAGGAGAATTAATCCGAGCCTATTTCATCACAAGACCACAAGTCCTCCAAAAAGCAGGGCTTACCATCTCCCAGGGACTCGAGTTTGTCCCTCCCTGGTGATTATGTGTCTATTAACATCCCCAAAACACTATGCTGCATAGTGCCTTCAGTTAGCTACTACAGCTTGGACCACTGTAAAAATGAATATAATTGTGTCCTGTGAGCAAATCAAGAGAAAAAGAAGAAGGAAAAATAAAAAGCTATGATTCATCCAATCATCAAGAATCAAAAAAGGCTTCTCAGGAAAAAAACCCAATGAGACAAAAATTCTGCCTGGTCCCAGGAGAAAAGCGATGGCTTTGTTGTACGCAGCACCCTGACACTAGCTCAGCGATGTAGAGGTGGACACTCCTGACAAATGGGCACGAAGAATTGAATCTGCTGTAAAGTAAAGAAGGCTCCTTCTATCATTCTTGTCCATGAAAGATACCCAAGGGATCTATCTTTTTTTTTTTTTTTTACTATGAACAAAAGACTTCCACAGCTTATCAAGTCAAAAAGCCTCACTGAATTGAACTGAGTTAGAAGAACAGCTAAAAAAAATTCACCCATAATCCTTGTAGTTAGTCTCTATCTACACAGCATTTTCTATAAGTACCTAAATCCCCCTAAGTAAACACAATATACTGAAAACTCTATGCTTAGCCAAGCTCCTTCACTGATACGAGCAACTTTTAGGAGTTCAAGGAAACAAAAATGCAAATCAGATCTTTGACAACCCGGCTCCCTGATGCAAGACATGGGGTGCAGGAACCAAGCAAAGAGCCCCAGCATGACTGGAGAGCAAAGAATGTGATAATTCCCGTCCTTGCTGACTTCTGGCAAGTGCTGCTTGGGTATTTTAATATCATTGTAATTTGTAATTGTTCAAATTGATGACATCCCAGTTAATGGAGCTATAAAAATTTACATGAGCTGAGGCTCAAGGCTCAAAGGCATTCCTCTAGGATGGAGCGTGGGGATTTGGGCAAGGGGAGTTAAAGTGGCCTCCATGCTTGATCCAGGCAGACTTAAACTGGGCCATTTTGATAAAGGTCTGAGAATGCTCAAGGAATGATGCTTATAGTGCCAACAGTCAGGAATCTTTCACACTGTCACTGGCTGGGCAACTTCAAACCCTCTCCACTGTATATTGCACATAGCTAACACAGGAATCCTCGAAAACACGTTTGGAGCACCTCGCCCTAGTGCATCCAGCTGTGAGGCAGTGTGCTGAAAACAAAGCAATATCTATGATTATTCATAACGAGGAGTATTGCGCATTCTTCGGAAAGCACGCATCATCCTTTGTACTCAGGAAGAGTCGCGATACACCCTGGTTTACCCGGAGGGCCTTAGCAGAAGCTGTGGAGTTAGAAACATACTTGTGATGACAAATGCAGAGATTTCTCAATAGGTATTTTAATTTGGGTTCCTGCACTGAATTACCACACCCCACTCCTGCAAACACAATCTTAGATATGGCAAATATTTGGAAATATATGGAAATCCAGATGTTCTCTCATATAGTACTGGAAAAGATCACTGTAGACTATGTTCAGTAGATGCCAGTTATGATCTTTCACATACATTTTTAGAGAAAAGCTGTAATTTAAAAAAAATGAAATTGATTCTAATGGTAAGTGACATTTTAGTTCAGTCACAATTACAATCAACCAGACTTACTCTTCGCATTAGTAGCAGGATATGATCTTTAAGTTCATACAGGGTTAAGTTTGTCATCCTCAGAGATTTCTTAATGACCCTTGTTATCTAAACCCCGATTCAGAATGGTGGCTGTGTATTACGTTTTCAATGCACATCCCCAGACGTATTAGGACATGAAGTGAACCTGACAGGGAGAAGAATATTTCCTTTCTCCTCTGAAATGCCCCAGGAGGGTTTTCTGCAGGTGACCTCCTCAGACCTTGGCTCTACATTAGAGTTATTGTCCTGAGAGAAGATTCAGTTAAAACACCCAATTCATTTCATATAGTGCTCTTGAGTTTATTCTTGGTGGCAGCTAACTTGTAAAATTTTATTATGGATTCTTCTTTGGTTTGCTTGATGGAAAACAATTATTCTATCATCAGGTCTAAATTATATACCTTGGTGGACCACACAATTTTCTTTCCATTACTACTTTCAGATAAAAAGTTAATTTCTGCTTAAAACAAAGTTCAAAATATCTTTCCTAACGTGATATTATCAATATATTAATTTAGACCTCACACTTCCAAATGGCTGTGTTCAAATAGGTCTGATATCCTAAAATAAGCCTTATGACTTCTGAATACAACCTGTTGACAATAATAATAATAATAACAACAATAATAATGTATCAGCATGCTGGTGTCTCTTACAAGAGCAGAGCTCATGGTCGTAGGCAATACGCAAATGCTTGGTAAGAGTTCATCTATGTCTGAAACTGCTTATACTATTATCAGACAAAAAGACACAGCAGAGAGAGTCCTACCCTAGGTAAGCGAAGCTGAAGCACAGAAAAATATGCAACTTCTGCACAAATAAACAAGCTATCTGTGAACGAGCAGACGTGTCTCCACAGCCTTGCACGGACACCAGCTCACAGGCAGAAGCAGCAGGGACCTGTCGGAGCAGCAGTGCCCCTGCTTTACTAGCTCTGCTTTCTGAACAGGCTGATGCAGCCGCGCTGCTTCCAGAGCCAGCCTATCTAGATGTAACTCGGGTATCTCTGCACTTAATTACAGAGGGTAGGTGTACCCCACAGAACTCAGAGGGTTTCAGAAGGGCTATGCTGCCACCTAGAACCAAGACTACCAAATCCCAGCTGAGTAGCTCGAAGTCTGTTCAGGTGTGGGGCTTCTTAGTCACTGGCATTTTCTCCACAGCAGCTCTGGCATTTCCTTGGGGAAAAATGTCGATGACAGCAGAGCTAAGCCCATACAATTTATTTACATGCATGTTTTGAGATTATTGTAGAGCGTACCTGACCTTGAAATATATTGCTGTACAGGGCTGTTGGCAGGGAGCTATTCTTACACTACAATAAAATTTTCAATGCTGTGACCCCACTCTGGTTTCATGACATCACCCTTATGCCTGCTCTGGAGTGACAACCCACCAGCTGAGGCAAGAAGTTAAAACCACCCTCTCTCTTCCCCAAATGCTGCGTGTTCTCTAAGATAAGGGAAGTAAAAGTGGATAATGAACGTCTCTGAAACCTTTTAAAATTTCACCAGGATTAGAGAGAAGAACTCAACCATCTGCAAACTGCAGCAGGTGCAGTCCATCAGAACCAAAGCTGTTTTCAAAAATGGACAAGTTTGAGTTGGATGGGCCCATTTTCTGGAAAAAATAGTGCATTTCAGGCGCTATGTGCCCTCTCTCTTTCATACAGACACATGCATTAGAAGTCTAACACACGTTCAAAAACAATGAAAAATTCCCACTGATTTCACTAGGCTTCAGGTAAGGATGGACTGTGCTTACAGGAGGTTGAGCCCAAAATATTTGTATCAAGCCTTTTCTTTTAAATCCTTGGGCAACAGACATTTAAATTCAGGTTCACCTCTTATCCCACAAATTTGCTGTTTCCAAGTTGCTGTTCCTAGTAGAATTTTCTCTTGCAAAACAATCTGCCATCTACTGAAAAATTCACATACTTATAGAGCCATTATTCATATATTTGTTATATATGAAGTGAAAAATCCAAGCCACTAGAAATATTATGCAGTTTCTTCAGTGCACTGTACAGTCAGATTGCTCTGATGAGATGGCAGATGCAACCTAGGAAATTAAAGTAAAGCTAGTACTGAGGATTTGTATTTAGAATCTGGTTGAAAGCATAAGGAACATTTGAAGCAGCTTTGTGCAAAGCCCGTTCACAGAGATGAATCTTGTTTTGTAGCAAATATCATGGTGGGGTTAAAGTCTGTTGAAAAACCCCAAGTCTCCCGGAGGAAAATGTACAGAATGTGATTTTACTTAAGGCTTAGTAGAAAGTCCTAGGAAATGATTCAGTGTTTTTTTTCATGCTTGCAATATACAGTTGAACATCAATTTGGAGGCATGCAGAATTATATGATCCTATGGAAATCAACATGGTAATGAGTATTAACATGATAATTAATAATACACTTAAATGTGTGTCATGCAGTTGAGTGAGCCAAGAATGAACCAAATGTATTGTACCAACTAACCCCCCACAGTTACAAGACAGAAATGAACAGCATTTTGTAATTATACACAGTGACATATTTTCTCATATCTACTGCCAAAAAAAATATCACTTTTTGGAATTAAAAGAGAGAGCAGCAAATAGAAACAGCTATGTCATCAGTAATTGCAAACATGTTTTCAGCTCCAGCTTCTGATAACTATCCAAAGACGTTCTTTTAATTGGTAAAATTGACAACTGTCCAAAAATAAAGGAGTCCTTAAGGGCCATGTTCACTCCTAACAAGTCAGATAAAGAAATCAGAGTGCCAGAGGAGTACCTAGAAAGTTTTGAAAGGAGATGGGAATCAGCAAATAAGCAGCACAACCAAAAAGTAAACGGTGCTGCTTGTAAAGGGGCTTTTTAGATATTAAAAGATTCTATTAACTTTGCCCCATGGGGCCTGATCAAGTTGCCCATGAGAGATGGACAACAGATAGACTTACCATATTTAAAATATAACCACGTCTCACAGGAACACTAAGAGGATTGCCTAAGACAAGTCTTCTTAACACAGGAGCTCTCTAGCATGTGATAAAACAATCTGGTGAAATCCAAAACAACTTTCCAGCTGATACAGAGTCAGAGTCAGAGAACTTGGTTCCAGAGCTTTACAACTAAAAGATACTTTTGTACGGCATTACTCTTGGACACAGGTGAGATTTCAGTCCGAGATGGTGTCTCATATTCCTCAGTGGTAGTGGGAGAATCTGATGACCCATACACAAACCCTCACCCCATCACAGGTAAAGTGGCTTATGGAAATGAGGTCTATAAAATGATCCAAAGGCAGGCAGAGGGAGACTCTGCCAGATCCCCTCTGCGGCCAAAAAGACATTTCACCAGCCTGATCATGTTTGAACATTAATTGTTACTTAACAAGAGTTATTGCTTGATAACATTGCAGGCAAGCAGGAGAGTAAGGTCTCTACTCTGAAGTTTCTTATCTAAAGAAATTTTGTCTTTCGAGTACCATACTATACCCATATTAAACAATGAAGCCCAAAGAAGCCCACAGATTCTGGTCCTCAAGGACTGAACAGGAATTAGGACACTGAATGCCTCTGAGTCTAGGGAATCCAGAATCCCAAAACATCTGCAGGTCATAGATGACATAAAAGGAATTAAAAAAACCCTTCAGTGATAATAGCCTTAGTACAAATTCCAGCTGGAACTGACCTAGGAGAGTTCTCAGCAAGAGAAATGTCTCTTTATTCACGTGGCTGAACAACCAGGTACTAAAAGCCTATGTGATCTACAAATCTCTGTCCACTTACCACACAGGTATATTCCATACATCCCGTGACAATATTTTGCCATTTGCTACTGATTGTTGTGGAAGAAGCAAGTTCAAGTGACTTTACATGTCCTGACCTTTAAGTTCAAAGACATCTTCACCTTCTCGCTCCCTTGAAATCAGCATTTCTCCCTACGATTAGCTGCCTCCTGTCTACTTGTAGTATTTAAGCTACTAAAAATACCATATTCAAAGAATGATTAATAAAGCTTGTTGGGGCCCAAGAACTGCCATGGAGATAGCTTTGTGTACATCTTAAAGTATGTGTAAATACATGTTTGGACAGTTGTTAAAAACATGTATAATTTTTCCCAAACACCACAGCTCTTTCCAAAGAGCATAGTTTGATGGCATAATGCACATTTAAAGATTTTTTTAATAGTGTGTTTTATTTATAGTTATTTACTCAATAGAGTACATCAAGCCCTCAAAACCTTTGTGGGCTATGTGTGAATTAAGTAGGCATTCACCCAGTTTTTTTAAAAAATGTGTCATTTACACAGTGGATCGATCTGTAGAAGACATTACAATCAGACACTGCACGCAGGAAAAATAAGACTTGAATATTACCTGGGGAGAGTTACCGTGATACTTCTACATCCACAGGGAACAATTCTGCTTTCAGGATGCCAGTGTAAATCCAAAGCATGTCCATTAAACCAACGCTTTTACGCTGTTTTTTTCTTCTTGGTATGTGGCAGCATAATTCAAATCTTTCTGAAAGACATGGAAATTTACAGAGGAGAGAGTCCACTGTTAGTAAGATTTCCAATAACTCAGTTTAAAATACAGAATGAACAAACATTTAGTAAAGGCTTTCAGAAAATCCTGTTCCTCTCTATTTTAGCTGGCCTCTCACATGTAAAACTTGAACTGAAATCTCCTTTCTTAAGTTTCACAATGTGCTCAATTCAAACATGGTAATTCATGTTGGTAAAGAAAGAATCCGATGAGTAGCACACCACAAGTTCTTCAAGCATAAATTATTTTGAGACATGCTTCCCATTGAGTAGATGAGTCGCAAAAGTCTGGTTTTATTTCAGTACTGTCACTACTCTGCTGGTAGAATCCTGGTCATCTCTTAACATCACACCTCAGTTTTCTCCCTCTGCAAAGACCTTTGCAATTTGTTTCAAGATATAACGGTGCAAAGAGTACTCTAACAACTATCAATGGTTATGATTGGTTTTGGTGTTGTCACTGTTGTTAAGCAAAGTTTCTTTAAATGCTCAAGCTACTCTTCTGTCTTGTGCAGAAACTACTACAATAGTATCCCAGATACTATTGCATCACCAACAAAACTGGAAAATATTCAGAGCACTTAAGAGATTTGCAGAGACTCAGACCTAAGAGTGTAAAGTGCATCAAACGATTTACCACAGGCCTATCTATATATCACAGATATCAAATTCAACTTTGAATGCGAGAATGGAAAAAATGAGAGATATGAAATTCATATACTGTAATTAAATGGAAAACACATGCAAACTGTAGCAGAAAAATAATAGAAACATGAATCGTGTATATTGCATCTGTCTGTTATTATGGTAGGAGTGGCAATGATTAGGAGAAACAGGGTTGCAAAACAATTTCTTATATAATATCACTTCCCGTGCCCATAGGGTAACTGTAATAAAGACAACTCACCCTTAGGCAAGGGCAAAGGCAGAAAGCACAGTCCTTTTGCTGGGAAAGAGAAGCACTCAGTTGCGCAGAAGCCTTCCCAGCCAAAGGAGGTGCTGACTTCTCTTCCTTTGAAGGTACCAGCAACCAGTCTTGGAGCTGGCACTTGGAGAAAGACACCACTGCCAGGGACCTGCAGCCTAGACTATCCTAGTCAACAAGAATCTGCTTCAGAATCATCCTGCACAAGGGAGGAATGCTAAGAACGCTCCAAAAGCCTTAAAATGTTGACTTGTGTTGACAGTACTATGCAAATTCAATGGCGCATAAACGTGAACTTTTACATATATACTTAGACTGGGAACTTGCCATTACACACACATATGCATGGCCCTGCTGAGTGCGGCGAGAATATTCCCATACTCAGCATTATCCATGAGCGTTATGACATGCCTTTTTATACATCAAATGTAAACCACCTCAGTTAACATACCGACATGGGTGCCTCTCAGGGTCCTAGTACACACCTGACTTCAACAGGTAGCAGAAAGCCATTAATATATAATGGTGATGGGCTGTGCTTTTGCTTTAAGAGTTTAACACTGAGGTCTTCCAGAAGCAGAACTTAGCACGTTGCCTAAGACCACAAGATAAACCAGTGGCAAGCTTGAGCTGGCAATCTGGGTGGAGGATCTCCCCCCTCCACCCAAGCCTGACTCACTGCAGCTCCCTGCAGTCGAAATATGAAGGGGCAAGGTCTCTGTTGGTGGTTGATGCAAGCAATCAGTTGGCCGCCTTTCGGAAGTGCTGAAATAGGGGACCTTAGTGGAGACACCTGAAATTTGCAGCACTGAAGTTCCACATTAAGTCTTCTGTCCACCAGAAACTGGTGTGGGCTGTAGTAGATTTGACTGACGCTCTCCGTGCAGCTGCACTGACTCCCAAACAGTGCAAGCCAGAGGAAGCTAAACTGGCTTAAAACATCTCTGCTCCCTCCTGATTCCAAGAGCTGCATCACTCAGGTACATCACTGCAATGCCCAGCTATTGCACACATGTCCAGTCCTTACATACAGGCTGCTATGAGCCCTGCTGCCTTAACTTAACTAACATAAACCCTCCTGGATCCTTTATGCACCATGCTGGGTTTGGAAAAGGTGCAGGGAAGAGGGTATTTTTCTGCAAGCAGAATTTTTCATAAGAGGCATAGTCACCTTTTGCTATTACAAATACAAGAGCAATAACAATATATACAGGCCTGAGCAATAATGGAGATTCTGGCAGATATTTTTTCCCTGTCATAAGCGCACTGGGCCTAAGGCAAGGTTCTCCTCTATTTAATAAAGAAAATGGAAAGGTAGGGAGAAAAATAAAATTAAAAAACCCTGCATTGCCTCTCAAATTACACAACCTGCTAAATATTTAGGGCATTCTTTCCAACAAACATTTCAAATGGATGAGAAAGAGGTTTGTCTTCTTGACAGTTCACATCCTCTTGTGGGCCAGACTCATTGCTCTGGAAGCTCACTGAAGTCAATGATACAGCAGCAGGGATGACAGATGAAGCTCACGATCCACATTTTAGTGGTACCTATCTACCGGTCATACAAATCAGCTCCAGATTAAGATGCAAGTGAAGACGTGAAAGGTTCAGGTTGAGGAGACAACTCAGACAGCAGAAACAGTCTAAAATGCATGGCAAACGTGTGTGTTTAATTCCACTCAGTCTCTTGGCTAGAAGGGAAGGGCTTGAACAACGTAACAGTAACTAACGTTTTTCAATATCTGCTTAGAGTGACATGTATTCTTGCTGTTTGGGTTTTTTTTTTTCCCCAGTTGTAGTGAATTGCCATCACGTAGTCTCATTGCATGGCTGGTTATCTTCATTGTAAAGAACAAAGTGACAAGTGCTTACAGTTGACTAGTAATGGGTCACCCTGCAAACAGCTCCTAGCTTTGCAAATCATCAGTCCAAAACATTAACGTCCTTCAAAACACCAAGAAAACTTCTCCAGCCTCTTAAACTGGAAATAGCAAATCTGATTTCAGTAACAGGCCTCAACCAATCCGACTTTACTGGCAATTGAATTAGAAGTTCACCTCAAGTCCAAATGAAAACCAGTGAACAGTCATTAGATCAAGTAAAAATGAAAGCGAAGAAGACAAGAAGCCATAGCTGTAATCGTCCATCCAAAATTAACTTATCAGCTATCAAGCAAATAACTGCTATGTTAAGAGCTTTTTCACATTAGGCCACTTGTTCTTCATAATAATTAAAATACAATGCTTTAATAAAAGAGTTTCATTTATATTCTGATAGTCAAGCTGGCACTTAACTTGATTTGGGGCTGTTCTCAATTAAGAACTGTTTATGGTCTCCAAAATCCCTTCTTGGATGCTTCTGAGGTTCTGCACCAGAAAGAGGAGGGGAAAACTGGCAAATCATAATAGAGATGTGAGAACTGTGCTGGGGAAAAAAAAAAGCAAAAACCCCCTGGAATCTGGATTCTGAACTCAACCAAAGCCAAGCGGCACTGAAATGTAAAAGTTTGGCCAACTTCCTAACTTCTAGTATCATGATTTTCATTTACGGTACTTATTGTGCAGCACGTATTAATTTTACGTTGAGTAAAATACTATTTTTAAGACAAATTTTCAATTTCTTAGGTTTTCACCTGCCATTTCCCAGTCCTATCTGCCACACTGAACTTCCCACGTCCGAGCCGGCGTGAGCTGGATCCCCAAGTCACACGGCTGTCCTTTGACAATCCTATCTCCGCTGACAGCATTTTCACAGACATGCTAGTACAGTGAGGACGAGCACGTTTCACGTCACACTGGCCTCCCATCACCCAATTTGTGTCTGCAGCTGGAGGCCGCCTCATTGTCTAACGACGTCGCTGAAGCACAGCAGCGTGCAGGACACACACCCTCTTATATCACCCTCCTCCGACTGCTTTGCAACAGCGAAAAGGTGAGGACATGACAAAGAAGCAGCAACTGTTCTTCCTTACTTCAAAAGACAATGCCATGCCACTAATAATCCTTCACACTTAAGTAACAGCCAGCTTTATAAACAGTAATTAAACATGCCTTCTGGTGTACCTGCAAAGGAAACATTATTTTTGTTCTCCACAAGGACTACATTTTCTTTAGTGACTTTGATTAAAGGAGAAAACCTTGAGCACAAAAGGCTTAATTTTCAGGGGGACAAGCAGCTACAGGTCACATTGTATAACCTTCTAACAGTGACTCCTAACATCAGCTAAAAGTTAAATCTGATATTTTCAGCAGAAAGCCTCACAATTTTTCATTTCAGAAACTTTCTGCATACTTCTAATCGGTAATTTTGAAAGAGGGGCAGGATTCATACAGCAAAGCATTGTGACATTTGTTAATCATTTTTACATATACATATAAAAAATCCCCGCGCTTAATCCCCTGATATCTCATTGAGTAAACCTGCCAGGGATGAATTAAACCAGCATTCTGAGATTCACTGTGTGGGTTGTTCATCTGCTTGTGCTTCTCCTTTTATTTTTAATCTTCAAACTGGCCAAGGCTTTTACCACTCACCATTTGCCTTCTCCAGAAATTAAGCTTTCTCTGAGCACTAGTTGGAAGTGAAAACTGGTGACAGTTACAGCCCTGCCCACTCAGAAAACCCAGTGCAACCTGGGTGAGCCCAGAGACGCCAAGTCACTGCTCTGTCTAATTACAAACCCGAGGCAGATTAACCTTTGATGACTAAATTAATCTTCTAAATAAAATGAATATGCATCAGCCTGCAAATTAGGATTAAATGCTTAGCAGAATCTTTATGTGATCAAGCAGGTTTTGTGGTGCAGATGTTAACCATTAACATGAAGCAATAAAATCATTCTTTTTTCTTATAATAACACCTAACAATTCTAAAGCCACCTTTCATCTGAGAATCTCAAAGGGTTTCATAAACATAATTAATTAACCCTCTCAGCATCCGAGACAAGAGTGTAATAATAACCCCATCCAACAGCTGAAGAAACAGAGGCATAGCAACGTCCTAGATCGCGTGCCTCGGTCTGTGTGTAATGTGGATGTTATACGCTTTGAAGAAAAAGAAAAGATCAGGTTTACGCTGGCTTCACCCCTTCTCTCACGTAGCACTTCTGCCAAGACTGGCAGGGTGGCTTCTCCATAAGGCTGAACGACGGCCCCGCACGCACGTCCCTGTCGCAGAAACGCTTGTGGTGGCTCTACGCAGCCTCGAAGGTCAGGCATGGCCTCCGCCACCCACTGAGGCACAAGACCCGTGGGCACTGCTTCACCTCACCCCACTTACCTGCCAGTGGAGCAGGCACAGTCGTCTGCACCAGGATATCTGTACTAGAAGAACTTGTCTCCCTGCTGACCAAATAAGAACAAACACTGCGGTTTCTAATCTACTGCTTAATTCTCAAATAAATTATTCCAGGGGTGGGGGTGAATCTTTTCTGGAGAAAAAACTTTCTTCTTCATTTTTCCCTCGGGCATTGGGAACTACCAGTCCCTTAAAGTATCTGTTCCTCGCGCACATCAGCTACACTGATTTAGTCACAAGGAGACCCAGATGACGGCAGTCCCGCTTCTTTTTGACTGCTGGTAGAACAGTTGCCCCTGCAACGTGATTCCCATGTCTACATGGAGCAAAATCCTTGCAAGGAAGGCTACCACTTCCATCTAGATCCTGACACTGACACTGGACGAGATGTGGCCATGGTTCTTCCAGGCTCTCCCAGAAGACCTAATAGTATCAGGGAATCAAGGAAACCTGCTAAGGTCCACTTTCTGTGCTCCTTCTTCCAATGGGATACTCATTTCCAAGGGGTTTACAACAAGGAATTTAGACAAATGTATACATCGTGACTTTTCAGCCTTACTACCCCTGGTTTTAATTTCACTAGTTTCAAACATTATGCATTTGATTATTATCAAACTGTAAAACTAAGTTTTAATTTGATCTATTTGAATCAAGAATAATGTAAGAGTATGTGGGCTATGGACAGGCATGTGAGAATTCATATTCATGATAATCCAATTTGTTGACATATTTTGTTGTCCAATCATAGCAGCCTCTCTTAGTACGTAAGTTTTTCTTTTGATGTAAACTAATCTGACGGTGTAGAATGTCTGTTATTGCAAATGTAATGTTATTTGCTTAAAAGGGAACTGGCTAAGTTCTTAAGGTCAGTTTAGATTTCTTGGCTTCTAAAAGCAAGCTTAAACTAGAAATTTACAGTTATTTTAGAATATTGACATCGCATATACAATTTTGGCATATAAGTGACTTCTACAGTACTGGAAGTTAGACATTTAAAAGCATTTGTTGTTTTCATACAATGACTGCTACAATGCGTGGAAAAATTCCAAGGACTTTAATAACCTTTGGATTGGGCACATTATTACTATGAATGTAATTCTTGATACCTCTCATAACATCCCAGGCCATGTGAGAAACTTGGGAAAAGCAATTAACATTCCTCCATCGACTTTTGTATTTACATTTTAAATTTACCATTTAAGACTTTAATTCTCCATAAAACTGCTTAAATATACATAACTTCAGTGTTATTTAAATGTTTTATGATCCTCCTGAAATGATCAGCTAATTAAAATCAGTCACCTAATTTAGTACCTTAAATTTACCTTCCTTTATTTGGAAGGAATTGGATTTAATGTGCAGGTTTTGTTCATTTTCTTTCTCAGAAAATCTTAATTTGGAAGGAAAATCATGATTATATGGTAGGGAGGAGGATGCCTTCTAGGCTGCAAACTTAAACTAGTGGTAATCATTAGCTACCATGTATGACATGGAGTATATAATTAAGAAATAATTTTATTACAGAAACTTGGAATTATCAATTAAAAAGTAGTCAGTGCAGTCCCACAAGGTCCGATATGATTACCTACGTTATCTGGGCTGTCACTTCCAATGCTGGTTTGAATCTCAAAGACCTCTGAGGGGTGCTCCATGTGTCAAGTTAAATAAGTGAGACAACCTTAGTGGAAAAATGCAATGATACAAGCGGGTGCAAGCACAACTCTTCTCGAGGAGAATAAAGATGTCAGCTTCAACTTGAATATTATTGGCAAAGTCTTCTCCCTTCCTACTGTCCTTCCGAATGGACTGACAGGACCATTCAATTTGTGGCTGTACCACAGTCTGTTTGATGGGTTAGGGGGGGCAGAACCTCGGGGGCATTACAGGACACTCCAGCCTGTTACATTTTTTTCTTACTTATTACCTTTGCAGACTTTGATTTTTCCTTCTTCAGAGATTCCTCAAGTTTAGGGCCAGAAGAGACAGTTAAACTATTTAGTCTGACCTTGTATGTATGCCAGGCCATTAAGATACACTTACTGACCCATCCTTTACAAACCCTTCTCCTTTTCTTTAAGTTATCTGTCATAACACTGTTCTACTAATGTGTCTCAATTATGAGGCAGTAAATCAGTGTAAAAAATAAATAGCTCCTCCCACCAGCCTTTCTCTCCAAAATCCCAACTCCAGCAAAATGATTCTGTTGCTCACTCTGAAATGGAATTAAAAATCTGGCATCCTCTGATGAATCAGATTTTGTTTCTTGTGCTGAGTGTCTCACATCTCTATTGCTCTGGGCTCTAGCTTGGACTAGAAATAAAATGAATAGAAAATGTCACCTCAACATATATTGGACCTGATTGGGGTAGATGGATCTTAAATACTTTATATTCAGCTGTGGAGGCTGGGTACACCTATTTATGAATTCAGATACAAACCAAATGAAGTTAAATACAAGTTGTTCATCCACAGGCTCAAAATAAAATTCTAATGTTTTCTAGCACTATATAACTTCTTCAAACCAGTATACATCAAGAAACCTAACATATTCTTCACAACTCCAGTACCTGACTATGCAGTAAAAATTCTGACATTTACCAGAAACAGGGAGAAAGAAAGTAACAGTCCCAAACTCATGATACCGTTATTTCGGATACAACTTGAAGACTGTCTCTTGGCTCTGAAATAAAGACTACTGTAGACACAAGAACACTGACAGACAGTGATTGTCTTCTCTTTTAAAACTATGCTGACAGCATCAACCATCGTTCAATTTGGTACCAGGGAGTGTCAGTAAGAGTGAAATACTGCTTACCTGACCGCATCATGCAAAATACAGCATCTCTGTGTTTCCCTGGATTCGCCCCACGAGCGCTCCAAAATGTGCACAACAAAACCACATGAAACTCAGATGATTTCAGATCACGTTACAAAGTCAAAACACAGAACAGATTCACAGAAAGATTTGCTAAGGTTCACCAACCTGTTGAGTGAACCTGGGCCCAGTTCCAAGCAAATCTGGATTGATTAATGTTTTCTTTAAATCAACATCACCCAAGGTTCTTTGCTACTGATGCGACTCTCAGCTTTTTCCTTCCTCTTTGGAATTTCAGATCGGTTTAAGTACAGAGCTGAAAACAGCACATAGAATGCACATCCATCTACATACTAACTGAAGAGCATGTATCACTGTTTCCTGCAACGCAATGAAATATTGCAAAACCAGCATCTCACTAGCCTCATCAGTATTTTGCACTATTATTAGCTTTTTAGTGAGGGTTTTTTTCAAACTGTTCATGCATTTAAGAATATAGCAGTAAAGGAGCTCTTCCTGCCTTGCAAACACAGGACCAGAATGAGATATACTCAGCTGTACAAGGAATGGAACCTCTCTCTAATGGACCCCCTGAAATCAATGGAACTACTTATGGAGTAATATACCATTACCCATTGTGAGTAAGAGCTACTGTAAATAAGCTTCGGAAACTATATTCTAGCTACAGTTGCGCTTGGTGGTTTGTAATATTCCAGCACTTGCTAAATATAAATAAATGAAATAAAGTGGGAGATAGTGATACTCTGATTTCTGTTAGCACCGACTGTACATTTGTTCCAACTGTCTGAGCAATCAGAGCACTACATAAATACCTTGCCATGCCTGTGGGATCCATGCTAAGTTATAATCCATCACTGAAGCAGGCAGCCACTCTTGAAGACATGCTAAAGCATTTCTGAGGTTGAACGTAATTCATTGCTATGCTCTCTGGTTGCATGTTTATTTCCTCTAGCAGGAAGAAGTGGCTACATGCGGAGCAGTTGTACGCTGGAAATTTCACTTAAAATTTGCATCATTTTAAACAATTATTGACCAAAGGCTCTGTAATTTATCAGCTGATTTATCTTCTCCTTTCTATAAGAATTCTTTGTCAATAACCTTTACATTCAGGAACCCTACCTTGACACACAGCTTATCTGTATTTATATCTTTATTTGAAAAATGCACAAGTTTTCAGGATTGAGCCAGGAAAAATCATTCAGATAAACAAGAAAAATCTGTCCAATCATGTCCTCAATAGACACACATAAGAATATGCATTATGTGTGTAAAAAAAAACCCAACCCTGCTTATCACATAGCTGCTTTATTCATTTTCGTCATTTTCTGACTCCTGGTTTCAGACAAACAAAAACTGAGGAAAATGTTAAAGAACTGCCAAAGTTTCTGTTGGAATAGAAAAGGAACAGGAATATTGTAAGACAGACTGTTCCTTCAATTTCTTCTGGCCAATTTGTAGTCCCAGCAGATTTGCACAAACTTTGAACAAGCACAGAGGCCTGGCTGTGCTGACATGAGCTGAACTCCTCTCGCCTTGTGAAATTCAACCACTGCGACTTCATAGGCAGCTTTGGCAAAATACAGAGAAGATCAACCCAAAAGAAAAAGAGATGTTAAACCGACTGGATTCTTAAGGAGAATTTTTGTCAGCAACTGAAAAAGCCCCCAGCGTTTCATGGGGGAACTTTCTAGCAGCTTAATTTTTCACTTATATGTTTGTATTGCACTGGAGTCCATCCCCAATGTTCTGAGTTCCTGCTTTTTCCTTTAACTACCAATTTAGACGTCAGTGTCCACTAATGATCTAAAAAATGGAATCTTTAATGTTCAGGCTGTAAATATGCCACCGAGTCCCAAGAGCATAACATGTATCAAAGGCATGAAATGATGACCATGAAAGGGAACTCTACATCTGTGTTTGCTTAGCAGAAGAACTGCAGAGCTGACCTGTGGACTGATGTGGCTGTTTAATATGGTCTCTGCAAACCGTTCAATAACATCAGAACTGATGTTTAATCCTCTTACCAGTACCATTGACATTATTTCATGTTCTACTAATTCCAAGCCATCTGCAGAAATACTTGCCTCTCTGGCAAGCCAATAGAGAGGGCCAAATTGTTTAAAAGGCTGCAGCTATAATCGTCCATGTATAATTTCAGAACGAGATTTTTTTTTTGTCATGGGAACATTTTTGCACAATCTTATAGTCTGAGTCTCATCTCACTTTTACTTTTGCAAGTCAGGAGTAAAGGTAATGCAAGGTGAGGATCAGAGCCCAAAGCTCCATGAAATTGAATAATCTGAAACAAATATCCAAGTATATTTTGAGACTACATCTCCAATGGTGTTCAGATGCAAAAACCTCAATTATTTGGCTTTTGGAATAACAAAAAATATATTTAAAATAGAAAAAAAAAAAAAAAGATGGGATTTGAGAAGCTTCAGAGGTATCTATATTTCTACTTTGCAACTTCTTGAGTAGTTTTTGCAATGTTCTCCTCTTTCATTTGGATTTCCTATGGAGAGTTTGTGGCAATCATATAAATAGACATGACCAGGTTTTTGACATGGTGATTCCTAATTCAGTGTTCAACATTACAAAAACCACTTAAAATTACTGAAAAAGAAATTATTTGTTAATAAAACAATCTTTTAAATTATTTTCCCATGCATTTCCAGAGAGTCACAAAGAGTGCTAGACCTTGAAGAGGAAGGATTCAAGGGAATGAAAACTTTCTGGCTTGGGAAGGAACTACCATTTTTTATGCAGTACAATCATTCTTACCTCTTTTTGCAACCTTTGGGGAGTCACAATCCATCCAGGAGAATCAATTATTGAATGTAACAGTAAGAGCCTTGTGCCACCATTTGTGTCACGTCACTGTCTTCTGTTGGAGAACACAAGTGGGTCTGAAACCAAAGCAGACACATAGTGTGAATGAACTGCAAAAACCCAAAATATTTCAAAATCTGGAAGACTGGTTAACACCAATGTCCTGCTCAGAGCATTACACACCACAGAAACTGGTCGAGGAAAGAATGTTTCTATGTACAATAGACTCAGGCTCCCACCATCACTTAATCCCTCTTCCATCTATGCCAAATTCCAGCTGCAGTCCATACTCGCCTCCAACGAACCAGAGCTAATAGCAAAGTAACAGTCATATCTATTGGCTCCTTCGCCAGCATTTCACAACAGTTATCATATGATTAGGTGTTAAGTGGGACTATTTGCACTTTTGCTTATGGCACATATAATTATGTAATTCTCTATAATGCCAAAATGACTGTTTAAGTAGCAGCTGCACAAAACAGAGATACTGGTTGGACAGCACAGAAAATACAATCTTAAATAAAACCAGCACAGTAAAAAATACACACATACATATACGTATATATGTGTTTATATACTGTCAGGACTATCTAACGCCGAATGTTTTTACAAAAAGACCACATCTACGGTTCTTAAGCAGGACTCTGCCTCTCTTCTTGCCTATGAAAGTTTTGCCAGTGACAGGCCCAGAGTCCTTACAATACAAATTGTGGTTTGACAGATTCTTAAAACATAATGGATGAAACCCTTGGAGTTCATGATCTCATCCATCAGCTGTTGCCGGTGTTTGTCACGGAGCAGGCTGGCACTAGATGGCTCTGTCAGTGTTTTAGGTGAGGTGGTGTCGCACATATTTGCTTTAAAGATCTGTCTGCAAAGAACCTTATGGGAGGCACAGTGGGAGAGATGGGTATAGATAAACTGTATACAGCCACCCTCTGTAGGGTTCCTCCTGGGAAATTCAATGAATAACTATCCCTGCCACATAAAATATGGAGGAAGGTACATTTAACTTACTTTTATTATTTTTCAGAGACGTGTCCTAATATCATGGCACAGTAACAGAGCTTCCCTGAGCTTTGATTAAAGTAATCACAAAGTATCAAGGTTAGTTAGAAATGCTGTTATATTTTAAAATACATCCTTCTAAGCATATGGGTAAGGTGGTGGCAGTGGTAGGAGTCTGCCACAGAGGTGCTCTATAGAGGTCAAAAGGAGATCACCATTTGTTTAATTTAAATAAATCAATTTGTTAAACAAGGAGCTGCTGAGATTATACAGTTAGAGGGTGGAGAGCAAAGAAAGATAATTATTTTTGTTTGCATAAATCATTTTCTTATTACTTGGGGATCAGGGTGGTATTGTTTGGGTTCGAGAAAGGAGGGCAAAAGAAGATAAGTATATCAATTTGCTGATCAGGGTTACATGGGATTTTGCTGCTGGGGCTGGAGAAAGGAAAGAAGATCATTATTTTTATTTAAATAAATCAATTTGTTGTGATCAGGGATCACATGGGGTTGTGCTGTTTGCAAGGAAGGCACTGGAAATTCTCCTTTATGGATAGTTAGTTGTAGAACAAATGTTCAGGCACTAGTCTATCAAATGGAGAAAGGACAAAAAAACCCTTCAAGACCACAAAGCTGGATTTCTATTTCTTTCTTTTGAAAGACCATGTCTTTGGCATCTTGTATTGGTCTCCAATTTGAGTTAAAACAATAGCTGTCACACATTTAACCCACTGAATCAGGATTATATGTGTGTGTATGCGTATATAAACCATGTATATAGATAATTAGATAGATAGATAGCCAGATAGCAGCTAATGGGGCCTGATCCTGCAAAAGCCCTTGGACTTCGAGGCAGTGCCTGCTGCAACTACTGGAAAAACTGTGACTGCCTTCCCAGGATGTAGGATCAGTCCTCCAGTGGGGAATATTCACTGAAATCAATGGCCATTCTGTGCACATACACTTTAAGGGCCTGATATTTGTTGCTTCTTTTCTGAGGCAATTAATGAAGCTCTGTGTGTAATTTTAAAGGCCCTTCATGAACTAACTGGAAATCTACAGCACTGAACATCAGTGAACTCATATCCAAAACTAATAGCTTCAGTATCACTGCCAAAAATTGACTAAGCGCTCTTTGTGCCTGCAAATGGGGTTCTGTAGGCAGTATCCTTCTATCTGCCTTCAAGGGATAATCTCCTCTTACAAATAAAACAATTGTTTCATTTGCTCATTGCAATGGTTGAATGAGGCTGCAGAAATGAATCTCACTGGTTTTGAATGTTCCCAAGTCAATCAAGTAAGGATTTGGGGAGTGGGGTTGCTTTCAATTAACATGTGTTGCTATTTGCAAAACTAGTTTAAAAAAGGTATTTTCGCAGGTTTGGATGTGACTCATGCAAACTAATAAGCAAACCATTCCTCTCACTATACCCAATTAAATGATGGCTTAAATATAATGTAAAAGACAAAAATCTGTATCTGCAGGATCAACGTGTCCCATATATCACCTTGGAGTAAAAAGAAGGAATAATCTAGTTAGCTCTTTAACAAACGAAACAATGTTGAAGTAATTACAGAAAATAGTGGACCCCAACCATCCCTTAGATGCTTTCGGAGCCAATGGCGTAGTCCAGGGGATGAATTTGCGTTTGTAACAAGAATGATAAATCTAACTAAACATCTTTATTTTTACAGTACGTTAAAGAAGCATTTTTATTTAGTGCAGTCATATATCTCCACATTATTTTGAAGTATGCTTCTTTATTGCTTTTATGTCTTCAGAATTGCCTGAGGAAAGCATCCTTTTCTCCCTGCGTTTCATTGTTGTTACCCTTGTAGAGTATTACATGCACAAACTTGATTATGATTAATTGAGGGCTCTGGCAAATTATGTTTTTATTCCTTTCCATCTAAGTCTTCCATCTGCTCAAGGAGAAAAAAAAAAGGAAATTTTACATTTATAAGGACACTGAGGGCTTTCTGGGTAAATCATCAGAACAACTTGTTCAGCAGTAATGGCTACAAGTGAAAAAAGTCTTCCTTCACTCTTACGTCATCAACACATTAATGCATCTCCATCCTACAAGTCAGGCTGAGAGAGAACGACAACTGGTCAAACCACATTTGATCCAAAATCTTGCTGCAGAGCTGGAATTTCAAACTGAATCAAACCAGTTTGGAATATTGCTCAATTAGATCCTACCACCAAAGAACCACTTAAAGCAGTTAAGTACCAAGTCTGTAAATATAAACACCTGTGTCCTTCGGCATAATGCATGTAACATCAGGCATGCTATTTATAAGAGACTCTGTTGAAGCTCTTACCCAAGGTGATGCAGCTGCATATACCAGCCCATTAAGCCTGGTGTACCACATCAGATAAGGCCCTTCCTTCGGGGTTTATGATTCAGGTATAAATGCTTGCCATCCCCTGGAAACTGGCAAATGAGGTTGCACTTGGCAGTCTGGGGTTTTCTTAATAGGATGAATGACAGAAGCAAGAAGTCATGTTTAACTTGTACGAATGCGAGGAGGAAAAGGCAGGGCTTTTTCATTTAAAGACAGCCTTGTTCTCCAGCCTCGTTAGTGCACAGCACAGAGTGGCGCCTTTGGCTGATGAGAAAGTAAAATTCTTGAGGAATCTGCTCCTCTGAGACCACAGAGTTGAAATAACAAAACCCCAAACAATTTCAGCAACCAGAATGCAGACGCAATCGGTCTTTAAAAGGCTGGTCTGGACGGCTGGTGGCATAGGGACAGGGGCTGCAAATTTATGACAAGGTCAACATCGGTGCCATTTTTTCTTGCTCAGCCAATAACGTGAATTGAGTTGTTGGCCTTGGCCCAGGCCCCTGTGAATAACGCTCCAAATGACTAACACCACGCCGCTCTTCTTGAACCACCACTGCAGAAGACAGGTTAAATCTGCAAACCTTATACTGAAGAGAACTGCAGAGCACTGGTGTGATCTGTTACTGTAAATCAGCTGTAAAGGTGGTGACTCCAGCAGGAGGGATAATAATCATCAGCAAAGCCTAAGTGTGGGTCTAATTGCCTGCAACGATGACATCTGATGACTAGCAGGGAAGTTACTGCAGTGCTCCTACACACAGGTGGACAGAGTTGAGGCTGACTAAGTGTCAAAAAACAAGAAGTCTGTGGTTCAACTGAACTAAACTAGATTTAGAGGTAGATACAGAAGCTACGCTTCCTCTGCCAAAGTTTGCAAAAGATCCTTGTCAAAGACCCACTGACAGCAATGCCGTAACAAAGATTAAATTCCCTGGTAGCCTCACAGTAGATGAAGAAACCACTTTGTGTAGCAGACACGGTTTGTGCAGAAAAAACAGTTCTGTGGAAAAGGCAATATGGATCAAGAGTCCTCCATGGCAGAGTGAAAAAAGCACAGAGTAACAGATGAATGCCACATGACTGGTAATACAAAGTCACTAGCCCGTACTATAGGAAAAAGCAGTCGCTTCTTAGCAAGAAAGGATGTTCTATTAAGTCCAAAAGGGTTTTATTCCCAGCTGAGCCTCCCTAGATGTTGGTCAAGTCACTTCAGCATTCTGGTTTCCAGGCTCACAAAATGGAGAGGCTGCATTCACCCACCACTGCACAGGGATCTTCGTAAGAATGATTCACCAGAGTAAACTTTTCCAGTGATACGTATTGCCATTTCCTACTGCAATGACACAGACGGACGAGAAGCGAGGGGTGTCTGATGACTTCAACCCTCCAAGAAGCAATCCGTACACTTCCAGGCCCAAAGAGGACATCGCATAGAAGATCTGGTGAGGAAAGTAATCTGGTGACAAAGCTACTGGAATCTATGGTCAGAAACCCTTGGAAACGTTGTCCCAGCTTGCTCCGGGGACTACTACAACACCAGCATCCTGCTGCAGTCCTCCTCCCCTCCCTTTGCTCACACATCATGTATACACAAGGGCACAAGAGTTAATTCAGTCTTCTGTGGAAAGCTCTGCATGAAGCCTCTTTAATTGGGCTTTGTGCGAGTGTGTGAATCTCATCCTGATACTTTCAGGGTAGTCAGGGAAACATTAGAATGGCAGCACAGCAGAAATGGAAAATGCATTATCATTCATTGGCAGCAAATAATTTATTTGATATCCGCCATCCTTTTTTTTTTTCCCTGCTGGCTGTGTTTGTGATTGTATGTGAAATTAATTTCTGAAGAGTTTAACTAATAATTATTGGTGAGAAGATCCTGTCAATCTCTTAAGATAAACACGAAATGGTTCCAGCTGACACAGATTGTGTGTCACATGACTATCCTATTTTTCTGATTTAATAAATATTAATCTTTCTGCCTTTTAGGAGCATTGTGCAAGATTTTTTATCTTCTGATTTGACATGGGAAATGGCCGGTACATGCCAAAACTACTCCTATTATCTAAAAAGGCAAATTTTCCTTATTTCATTTCAAGACAAGACATCTTTCAAATTAAAATTAATATGCACACAGATTATATCTTCTCTTACACAAATCTATGCAAGATGCTATTTAGGGTGTGCCTTTTTTCCTAACCACGAATTCTTCTACCATCAGATAAAAGAGATTTATTGTCATATTCCCATTTTATCTTCTAACTTTTGCCTAGTGGGAAAGCATAAAGGAGACAGGTGACCCCCCAAAAAAACCTGTAGAAAATGATCTTACATCAAGGCACTCGGCAGAATCTCAGATGATCTCTTGGGAGTTGCCAACCTTGCCAAAGATTTTCCTTACTGCCTTGAGCAAACTGCTTCCCTTCTTTTGTGCCTCAGTTTCCTAACTGTAAAGTAAAGGGGACAGGAAGGTATAGTAGTTCTTTCCCTTTTCTTTCTGTCTTATTCCTATTGCAAACTGCAAACTCTTCAAGGCAAGCCTGATTATGCATTTAGCAGATGGGGGCTCCAAACTCAGCTGGAGCCTTTAGGCATTACTATAGTATAAATAACAATAATGATGATGGAGTGTTAAAATAGACAGAACTTGTTCTTTGTTCTCCATAATGTGAAACAAACTGTGGCTGGACTTATATTTAACACCACCAACTAGTTTATTTAAGAGAGGATTTATCAGAAGTGGTTGGGTTTAATTTCCTCTAATTCACACTGCATGAAAAATGGCAACTGTCTGATATTAATCTATAACCTGATGATAGAGCTTCCCAGAAATAACAAAAATACCACAGTCGAAGCATCCAAACAGTTACTGGAGGAGCGCAGCAAAGGCTGATTACGCCTACCGCCTCACACCTCTGCTCCATCCCCTGCCTGCCTCGTCTCTTTCAACAATATCTGCAAAGGCCAGAATCACTGAAGCAGTACGTAAATTATTAATGGTAATAAAAAGAATTTCGAGAGTTCAAGTGCCTTCCTTGGCATCCTCATTCACAGAAAGAGTTAATCTTTTGTTCTCAGACTGGCCTTTTTATTTTTTAACCAAGTGGATATGTGTTTGTTAAGCTGCCTTTCCTAAGGTGGAAGGAGGAGGGAGAGGTTGTGAAAAAACACTGTCATTTTCAAATGGAACAAACGCATGAAGTTAAATATAAATGTGCATTGACAAGCTTGCAGATTATCACAGGGTGAAAAATAATAATATAAAAAAGATGGAATTCCTTTTCAAACCAATAGGAGAAAGATTCAAAAGCAGGGGCAATCAATACCACCCTGTGATCAACAGGAAATTCTAAGAATAACTGTATATCATGTGTGGCTTCAAATTTACAGCCAGGACATATAATCTCATTGTAAGAAGAGAGTCAAGTTCAAGAACTTAGCCTCTACAGTAAAGCTCTCATTTTAACTAAAGAAGCTGAGGTCGACGGCCTCTCAAATGAAACAGATAAGGCGACATAGGGTTCTTGTCAGAAACAAATGTTATGTCTCTCCCTACTGAAAAGCTTAAAGATATTATCAGCAAAAGCCTAGTTGGGCCTGAAATGGGTCCCAGAGAAGTAATATTAACCAGGCTCCTGGCAGATCATTTATTTATCTCAAGCTAAATTCAATAAAGAGAGCCATATATAAGTGAGGGAAAATAATGCAGCTGCTAGTAATTTATCATTGGATGGAAAGTCATTGTTATCCTTATCTCTCCAATGATGTTCTATTTCCAACTGGTAATGAATTATGGGGCTTGCCACATCTTTACTATGTGACAGGTCAACACTACCTCATGGGTACTGTACTGTATTTATGCGATCGATAGAGAGTTTGCTGGGAAAATATTGGCAACCATTTTGTGAGAATGACCTAGAGCTGTATGGCCTTATGATCATTGGTGGTGGTCAGTGCCTATAGCAGCATCTCTATACTCCTTTAAAACAAAGATTTCTCCAAATGCTTTATAAGTATTTTTCACTTTGCTCTTTATAAAGCCAAGCATGTGAAGTGAACCACTGGATTGTTAGTTATAAAGCATTCTGCTCATTTAAGCTGGCTCAGCCACCAAAGGGATCTTTTTTGTTCCTTTGTTGCACTTATTAGAGGGATTTATTAAATCAAACTTCAGTACAGACTTATCCAAAATTATTTGTGCCTGTGGTGTTTGGGGCATAGCAGAGGCACGAAGAGCAGAGGTTTGGCCAGGCTGCTGCTGAGATGTAAGGACAGGCTAACGAGCAGCACTGGGTGCCCCACAGAGCTCCCAAATTCCATGCAGAGTTTTAAGGTGGAAGCCATGCAACTCAATGCTGCGTTTACTTTCCTCAAGTCAGCTGTGAGGGACCCTGCCAGCATGACCTCTGCAAGAGAAGCAGTGAAAACCAGCGCTATCCGATGGATAGCTTCAGGAGGAAGAGCCCTGCTATAGGGACACGTGGCAAGAATAAGCTTTCTGGAGTAGTCCCTTCTCTGGCGCTCTTCTACCATCCCTGAACCAATTATTTCCACGTTTTCTCTCTCCTCCACTTCTCCCCATTGGGTTTGGCTTTCATTATTCACAAGAGGGGCTCATGTGGACTGAAAAGTTGGAATTTATGCTAAAAAAAACAGAAATATACTTTTTAAATTTTATATGGCTTGAGGGGGAATATATATCACAAATTACTAAAAAATTTGGATTTTGAAAAACACCTCTTGAAAAAGAACAAAGGAAATTTCCAAACACATTATAATTTTTCAGAAAAAAGAAAGATTTTAGAATAAGCAGCCTTTTGTCACTAAAATGTACCAAAGAAAAAAAACAAACCACAACCACATTTTGGCCCAGACCTCATTTCTAGATCAGGCCACTTATCTTCATGCCATTTAGTTCACTACCTCCCTTTGAGCCACTCTCTCCATTGAGAAACAAGAGACTACTCACTTGTGGCCAGGGATTGTTTCAAGAACTGAAAAATCCAGAAAATCTTTTTTTTTTTTTTTTTGTTAGCTAGAAAGGTAGAAGAATACGTCTCCCTCAAGGCAGAGTAGGGACATATTTTGAAAAACAAAGGGAATGACTTTTTCACTGAAGAGAAGCAGCAGCCATGTTGCTGGTAAAAGTTACTGATGGTAATAACACATGGATTTTTAGCCATGCGAGGGGATGCCCGGATGAGTGGGGCCACCAATGCTGAACCCGCAGACCTTTCTAAAAGAGCACAACAGGACAGGACTGTACCTGTGTGACATCCAAATGAGGCAACGAGAGGAAAAGTAAAGCTGTCTTTTCCCATTATTGTGGGAAAAGGAAATTTGGACACACTGGCCAGCTACAGTTCACTTAAATAATGCATTAGGTGACCTAAATGATATTAACTGAGGTGGCTAAGATTAACTCAGATGAAAAACAAACGTGGATAGCTCTACCCATTGTTAAATAACAACTGTGCTTCCTGGTCACAGAGACATACTGTGCCTTCTGGCATGCATGCATGTTTTAATATGTCTCTTTGGCTCTGTATGTTTAGGAAAGTCTTAGTAATGGAAAAACAAGGGTGTTGTAGGTGAAGGCTGAAGTCCTCTGGCAGAGCAGCGTGTGCAAGAGCTTGACCAGAGCCTGCTGGATTGTACTTCGGCCGAGCCTGTGATAGCAGTCTGTCAACTCCGCGAGCATTAACACTCATTCACGAAGATTCTGAAAGTCAATGAGAGCATTACCATATCCTGGAGTAAATAACGTCGTTTTCCCACGTACCGACTGAGATATAAATTCCATATGGTTTGGCTGTACCAGAAGGGGTCTTGCCCAGATCACATTAACATATGAAAGCTCTGATACTTTCATTATCAGTTAACTCAAGGGGTCATCTAGCTGATGCCAGGAAGATCTTGCCTTTCTTTTAATAGCTGAGAAAGTATGATGAATTTTTACAATTTAAACAAGTAATGTAAATAGCAAAAAATGAAAAAAGCTAGGTGTCATAACTCTTATAAACCAAGATAATCCAGAGAAATATACCCCTTGAAATCAACTATTGACTTCTGAGTCTATCATAACCAGCAAGCAGTCTGCTACTTGTCAGATACTCTTTCTCATGTAGTTTCAAACACACTGTCAAAATTGTATATAGCTTCTAGCTCCCAGGCCTCCTACTTACATACCAATCACTCAATTCCCTTTTTAATTTCCATTGTTTGGAGTCCTCTCCCAAAATTTTTAAAAGAAAAAAACAACAAAACTTAAAATATTGACTTAAAACTACTTAGGTTTACAGAGGTACAGTCTGGTAAGAATGATGTATGTGTTTAATAATATGTTCCCTGGCTAATAAAATACTAGATTATTTTTGGACTACAGAATTTAAATGGAAGGAAGTTTAACCATTAGGAACCTGTTTACTATTACCAAGAGAATAGCCAGTTGGCAGGTCAATAGCTATCAGCAGAAATGAACCACAGCAGCCACCTGTGCTTAAGGCTTGTCCCTGTTAGGAAAAAAATAAATGAAAGGGCAAAAACTGAGAAGCAAAGCTAGAGCATGCTGGGGTTTTTTTCAGCTTAAAATTAAAAAATAGAGGACATTGCTCTGGGACTACTGATTTCAGAGCTTAGTGCAAACAATAGCCGCCTCTTCCAGGCCGTTTAAGATAAAATGGGCAGCAAATATCTACATGAAACTTTTTCTCTAGATAAACAACTGAATCTGAAGCATGTTGAAATATCTCAGACAGGTTCTTCGTGGCATGAGGATTAGCTGTGAAAGGAAGTGTGCACACAGGGATGTTTCCCCTTCCTGTGTGAATAGTCTCACCAGTGAGCCAGTTGGAGATTGGCCATTTAGAGTTGAAAAGGCCAGTAGACACCTGTGTCAAGTGCATCCTTCCTTTACCAGATGGAAATAATTGGAGCCTTGAGAAAGTTCTCACTTATTGTCATTTGAATGGGTTGGAGAGAATCACACCTGCAGAAGAGCTGCACTGTGTATCTCGCAGACCAACGCACACCGGGTAGAATCACATTCCCAGTAGTGTCAATAGGACTTTTGTTGTGGAACTTGAGGATAGGGCTATCTATTGCCAGCAGTGAACATTTTCAGAGGCAATGAAATCTGGTTCCTACATAACCTAAGACATACATCAATCCTGAAATTAAATGCAGGGGAGAGGGTTTTTTCCATCTGGTTTCTTATTTCCACTTTCTCTCACTTTTACCAGTCAGCTATGGTTAATATGTTTTTCTGTCCTACAGACTTCTTTGCATACATATGGATGTATGTACTATAGTGACATTTACATATCATTAAAAATGAATTAGCATCATGTGGTGATTCAGATATTCTCTAATGTAAGCATAGAGAACAACTGTATTAGTAAATGGCAACATTTGAAAGGCAAGCACCCTGCATAATATGTACACTGCTCCTTATTAAAGACACAGAAACATTATAGTCCCAATATCAGCTAAATATTGAAATATTGGATGTTTAGGTGATCGATAGACCTAAAAAGGATAGCAATTTTTTTTCTTTTATTTCTTGCCAATGAAACACCAAGACACTTGAATTCAATTCAAGTTTGGCTAGTCCAAAGATGTTGATTTTTCAGAAGGAAAGAAGTTTTCATTTAGTAAAAACTGGAGTAAAAAGTTAGAGGAGAGGCTTAAAATTCCCAGAGAAATCATTACAACTGATCCAGTCAAAAATGAGGCTGGTAATTTTCTTCAGAACATTTCCTGTAATCAGAAATTTTCTATGATCTCTATGATTTGACAGAGGAGAAATTTAGGAAACCACTTGCTACTTGGCTTCCATTTTAAGGGCTCCGCACGTTGTACAGATGCAGTAGCAGCACCTGCAGAACACCACTCTCGTGCTCCTGACCACCTCCTGGTGGTTCTTTAAGCTTTGTTGAAGTCAAATGGCACTCGGCCAGTTTTATACCAGTTATCCCATTTACAAGTTCACAGTGGCTTAACAGCTGTTACAGATATTAACGGCTAATCAATTACTATTGATGCAATTATTCTTCTTATCCACAAGCAAAGTCTTAAATAAATGGGCAAATATTAACTTAGGCTCCAGCTGATAAGGTCTCCTTCCCCATGCTTGTTAGTATAGGCTTCCCTCCTGAACTTTGATAAGATACTTACAGAGTAAGAAAAAAAACCAAAAAAACCCAAAACAGCAAACAACTAAGAGAACGATTGCTGCTACGGCCAACCTTTATTTCCTTATCACAGGACCTTAACCTGAACTTCTCTAACGTTACATAACTTTTTGGTACCCTGCCCCCTGTTTGTACAGTTGAAAGATGACTAGTAGTGAGAGCATAGACTTGCTCTCATGGCTCGGGGCCAGCATGCTACCCAGAGAGCCCTTCAGCACGCCCTGCGACCAAGGGAAATGCCTCCGCAATGCTCCAAGTGAACAACGAAGGCAAAAGGTGACGTTGCCTTCAGCTTGCGACTTGCCAAAACGCTACTGCCAAGGGGTCAGCAAAGGCTGAGACCACTGCTCTACAGCTCATGCCACGTGTTCCCATAATGAGAAAACAAGCGCAAGGTGAGGCATGAAGTCTGAATTTTGGGACCCCATTGATCAACACAGAAACGAATGCAATGGACTCAACAAATTTTCAGAAGGACAAGCTCACAGGGGTTTGACTGGATAACAAGGCTACAGGTCTAATTAGGCAGAGGTTGACTGCAGCACAACCAACGTAGATCAAGACCCTTTTTCAGCACACGCAATACACATTTTTTTCTTTGAAAGCAAATTGTCAACTTTTAGTTCTGTGTTGACTTGCTAAACAGCATCAGTTTTTTCATCTTCACTATTTCCCAGAACTGAGCCTCCAAGTATAAAAATAAACACTTCAACGGCCAGAAAAATTATAGGGTTTATAACATATAGGAACTTCACTACAAATATTTTAAAGAAAAAGCTCCAGCTCACAGGGTGTCTTGTTTTAATGTGCTATTTCTTTGAAATTCTGAAAATACTTGTGCACTGATTTGTAAAGAATAAACCCCAATATATGCAATTCTTAGTCTCATCTGAGGTAATGGGAGGTTGTGGAGGGAGACACCACTATATTTTGCTTCCCTTCCTTGTACAGCCTAATTCTGTAAGTCGGATAATTGATCTGCAAGAACAAGACAGGATGGGTAGCAAACTATCCAAGGCAAACTCCCTGTCAGTTGAGTTTTTAAATCAGGGTTGAATGTATTTCTAAACTATATGTTCGAGCTCTACCACAAGCTCAATGCAGGAATCACTAAGTAAAATCTTCTGGCTTATGGGAGTCAGCCAAGATGATTATAATGGTTCCTGCTGGCCTTAAAAATCAGTCATATAGGTGAAATAGAAACTATGGTTTAAATTCATCCACGTGCAAAGCCCTGTGATAAAACTTTGAATAGAATTTCAGCCAAAGTGCTCAGAAAGTCTTAGGCCACCCTGCATCCAGTGCAATTTTTAGGGAAAACCCCCTGAACGACACATGGAGAAGAATGGCTATGTCAAGCCTTATTAAGGTTTTGGTTTGCATACTGTGAGGGGAAATAAAAAGCACTGCTTTCTGCCCCAGGGTTGCTGGAAGAGAAAGACCAGCTGGGACCTCTTGTGGAATGCAAAGGAAGCTTAACATTTATCTGCTTTTGCTCTCTTTGGTATTTGTTGGAAGAGCACTTAAAATGTGCATCTCCAAGAAAAAAAAACCTCTAAGAAAGCTCTTTTGACCTATCAGCAATTTTCAGAAGGGCTGGAGTCAGCGGTGGCTTTGCTACATATCCTCCAGGCTCACCAAATAGCCAGTCTCTAATGAATAAGGCTAAGGCGCCAGTGTAGGAGGACGCGCACCTTGCAGCGTGGTACGTGAGAAACTCTGGTCTGTGAACCCAGCAACTTCTCCATTTCAATAATGTGTATTGTAGAATAAAATTTATCAAGGGAAACGCTGACTCCACAACTCACTAACATAAATCATCTGTTGAAGGGCAAAACACACGAAATTGCCTTGAGATTTGGAGCAGTTCGAGAAGCACATGATTTTAGCATACCGCATTTGGCCAAGGCTTATTACTGCCTCCTGAAATGGGCAGGTGCCCACTGCTCCTCCTGCACGGATACACAGCCCAGGTCGGTGGGCAGAAACTGGCCGCAAATACATTCACACAAACTGTACAGAGGTATTAGTAAACACACAGATTCCACCATAAAGGGATTATATGACTCTTCCCCCGGCATCTGGAATGCGCATTGTGTTACCAAACAAAGGAAATTATGCAAAGATAGCCCCAGAGGCAGAATAACCATGATCCGCTCCTACTTGTGAATACTGGGCAAACACTTCCTAGCCACAATTAATTACCTGCCCCTGCTCGTTTTGTTAAACGATCAAAGCAATACATCCACCGGTTGCACATGAATGTGACTATTTGTACAAAATTACATTTATGCAGTAGTGGTGCAGGGCCAGATCCTGCAGTATTTGTCATTATTCACACGCAAGTCACCTTACTGAGGGAATTGCTTCTAATTACTTAGCATCAGGACTGCAGGATGCAGCCGGACTTCTGCAATATTAAGGTGATAAGGTTATATAGCAGAGCAAGGGTAGAATCAATTGTTCTTAGATTTCTTCTCTTCCTCATCGGCCCACCTGACACACATGAAATATTTGTGAAATCAATTTCGGAATGACCAGACAAGGTACTGGAAGTACCACAGACAGTTCATCAGTTGGCTCTTCCAGGAACACTTCAGGAATTAGGATGGAAGCATATTACTTCCTTTCCCACAGGATAACTGCAGTGAATACAATAACCCTTGTTCTAAGAGATACTGCCGTGCACGCTGCATCACACACTCTATCAAATGAACATCGTTTGCCCCCTTCCAGTAACAGCTGTGCAAAGGACCATTCCATACGCTTAAGCTTTCTTTCCTCATTTCTTCAGCACTGTGCAGTATTTTGTATCAGCACTGAATCACGCTGAGGTCCTTCAAAATCAGTCTTTCTCCCTCCATTACTCACACGCAGTTGTGTTTACCCCTGCAAAGCATATGTGGTCAGTTCACCTCCTGCACAATGCAACCAGAACTGGGGACTTCATTCCTGAGTCTGGCTGTCTAAAATGAGAACTCTGTTATCAACCCATCTGGAGCAGAAAACACAGAGCAACAAGGATACTAACAGGGCTTGGTTCCTGGGCCACTGAAGTCCACAGTAGGTTTTGGAGGCAAAGCGCTAAACTTCCATCTCAGGCAATTCAGTCCGTATTTGCTCACAATAAGGCAGAAGTTTCACAGGCCTTAGCACATTCGGCCCACGGTTGCGTTCTCCTTATGAGAGCTTTGTATATGCTCTCCCAGCGCAGAAAAAGGCAAACTTTGCAATAAAGGTACGGAATTAAGTTCACTAAGAATTTTGATAAAAGTGCGTACAAAAGGAGCTCTACTTAGTGTCAGTGCAGACCTTTTAAAACACATACATGAATATTTATGCAGTTTCCCCTTCTTTCAGGAATTGTTTGTTGCTCTATTTGATCATAGTACTTCTCCAGCTCCTAATATTTTTGGATAATGTTCTTGCCTTCATTTGTAATCACTCTTTATTCAGTGTGGAAGATGGATTTTTCCAATTTTGTGCTATTATATACCTTAGCATGGAAAGGATTAGATGGGTTTTTCTTTTTCCTTTTAGTCCTTATTTAACTGCTTGTGAGCTTCAGGGATTTATATCCCAGTAGGTCTAATTCCAGGATTATAGGTATCTAGATATCCAGTAAATCATTTAGCAGCATATAGGTTTAAGGCAACTCCAAATAACCCCTCCAGTTAGCTCTCCAGCTAAAAACTGAAGTTAGCTAGAAGCACTAGATTTGAGTAAGAGTTACAAAGTGCAGAATCACTAATTTAGAGTCTGATTCTACTTTCTTCAAAGGCACTGATAAAATTTATACCCACTTCAGTGGGAACATGGCAAGGCCTTCAAATCCTCTTGCTTTAGACACTTTCCTTCTTCCTAGCCAAATACTAATCAAATTAGTCTCCTCCTCCTCTGATTTAAGGTTTGGATCTCATTCCCATAACTGTTGCATTTTTATTTAGATAAACGCTGTCAGGTTGAGTTGACCCAAAATTCAGATTTATTAAAAATGAAATAAAATGAGCAACAGAAAGCTTTCTGTATTTGTTTTTCTAAATTCCAGTGAAAGCAGCTTCTCAGTTTAGACTTCAATTTGCCTTGGCATCATCTACAGCCTGAACATTGCAGCACTGTGCTCCCACATGAAAACAAATAGGGGACAGACAAAAGTGAAATTGAGTTATAGGTTCTCCTTGTTTGGGCTTTGTGAAAAGTGAGCATGTGGTACTAAAGATCAAAAGCAATCTGGTTTCTTGGGATCTATCATTCAGAATAATCAAAAGCAATACTAAGAGCAACGATAAGGAAATCAGTGCTTTTAACTGTGCCTTTTAATTTGCTCGTGCCCCTTTAAACATGGCATAGCAAGTGAGAAAGGCTTTGCCCTGGCAGAGCAGTTAGTACAACCACGGGTCTGTGCCAGTTCTCACCAGGCGTGTCTGAGGGTTTGTCATGCTGTGTGTTAGACAAGACATTGTTCCACTGGTGCTAACACCAGGAACGCTGGAGAGGCACAGGTGTTTCAAGGTCAGGTTTCTGGTTTGGTTTGAGATGCATGAGGGTGTTAAATCCATCATTTGATACATTCGGAGCACTGACTGATTCTCTCCAACCTGTGCAAGAGGGTGCTTTTGTACCCAATTGTTTTCTTGCGGTAGAGAGTATTATGGAGCAAGAGACCAGTAAGTGACACAAACCGCAGCACGGAGGCCACTTACCGCACACAGGGAAAGAACCTGGTTGCTCTAACAGGGCCTGGAGGAAACCAGGACTGCATCTGGGGTGTGGTAAGGTGATAAAACTGAGCATCCCTCCCACCCTTAAGGGTAAGTGCTTGTTTAAAGTCTCTTTATATTGGGTGTGTCACAGGTGTGGGCCTAGAGGATCTGCCATAGCCAGAATTAACATATGTTCTTCTTCTGTAGAACAGATATAAAAAGGCCTTTCCAGACAGAGGCTTTTTGCCTGTGTGAGTGTCAACACAGAGTTCATTTCAGGCAAGTTCTGAGGTGAAGAGAAAGGTAAGGTTAGGTGAGGAGCCCTTCCCATCAAACCGAACTTGAAGGAAGGCCAGGACTGCAGGGCTGGATTAGGACTGGGCACATCCCAGCACATAGGCTGGTGAGTAAGATCCATCACCTCAAGAAGGCATCAAGTCTCAGAAACGCACCTTGCATTTGCAGTTCCCATCCTCATATGGGAAGGGAAGGTCGGGTAGTAGTTTATTAGTTTTCTATGCACTACCTACCATCCTATGCACTCGTTCAGGAAATTAGGCTGGTGAATAAGACGAGCAGACAATCACCGTTCTCCTTGCCTCCATGTTCATCATGCAAGGAATGGGCAATCAAGCAGGTCAACTTGTTTACTCCTGCATGCCTGGATCCATGGTCCAGATAGCCAAGAAAGGGGACAACAGAGCATTCAGTTCATTCATCTTTATCTCCTGTACAAGAGAAATGAAGTCACCGTGTAGCCTTTCTTTACTGACCACTCAATCTTCTCTGCAAACCATACCCTACCTATGGCCACAGCATGTTCTGCTCAGTCCTTTTAAATGGGCTTGAGAAAGCTGATTTATAAATGAATGAACAGTGAATATGGAGAAATAAGACATTCCATTGGTGCCATGTCATCCTGGTCCATCATTCATAAAATTTCATGTGTATCTAGACCCTGTCAACAGATCTGCCTCAAAGAGTGTGCAGGATCAGCAGTCTGTAGCTTCAGAAACAGAAAACATCTAAATCCACCACCATTGCAGTAACATTTCTGCCTGAATATGATAGATAAGGATTTCAGGAAGGCATGTCAAAGATAAAAGGAAAGCTACCCCTTGCTCTTGTTTAATTTCCCTTCCAATTTCCTAAAAGGCCTGTTGCGGGAATGACTGTCACCAGAAAGATACAGGGCCCAATTTACAGCCATTGCACAGAACTGCAATAAGCAGTTGCAGTCTATAATTTTCAAGTAACACCACATTTATGAAAACTGCAACAATCCGTTTTGCTGTGATTTGTGGACTCTGATGGCAGAAGAGCCAACCTCTCTCTCATGCAGCAGAGAGCAAGAAGAGAGAAAGATGAAGAGAAACAAACTGGCTGCTGCCTCAGCATGTAGACTGCAAAATAAATAAAAAACAGTCTTAAAAAGTGTTAATAAAATATCCGCTAGGAGTAGAAGGGAAGATTAGAGCTGACAAGTTGGCCATAGGGCCTTCTTCAGGCTCTTCCAGTTAGAACTGAGACAAGATGACAAGTTGAGAAATTGAACTATGTTGACATGGCCTGCATTTTCATAAATTTCCTGCTCCTTTTTTTATATTAAAAAAAAAAATCTGCAAAATAAGAAGGATAGAATTCAAACAAAGGCCTGTAATACTGTGCAGTTCTCCTAAGTATCCTGTACCAGGCTTTGGAACAAATGCAAGAGAAACTGAAAGACGCGTAACAGACAATGCATTATATTTACTGAGTAATCACCTCTAATTTTTTTCACCAAGGATTCTATTTGAGTGGAAAGACTTCAGCATGAGTTGGATGAGGTCCCAGATCATCCTGCAATTTTTAGGGAGAGCAGTGTTACTACTGCAAGAGCGAACCAGAAAATAAAGTGGTTAGAGCTTATTATCTTTGGGGTTTTTTTCAAAATCCTATCAAAATCAGCAGAAAAGCTTTCATTAGGTCTAATCCCTTTCTGAAAAACAGTTAAATTCTTTCTGAATTGGGATTAGAATTGTGGCATTTGGGAAACATTCATGAAGAAACCAGGGATGCTTTTATAAACAGCTGAAACAGCAAGTGTTTACTCCACTTACACCTCTGAAGAGTCAAACCCAGAGTTCCACATTATCACCATTTCACTCACTCTATGCTTCAGGCAACTTTAATGTTTTAAATCTGAAGTGTCTCCTCTTCCCCCCCCCCCCCCCAAGGAAACTCCATTATTAAATAAATGATAACTATGCCTCTAGTTTTGCTGTCTGGGAGTTTCTTTCCCAATCCGACATTTGGGAACCGGGAGTTTTTTCTCTAAATTGCTCAGACTAAGCAAAGGTAACACGAAAGATTTTCCAATTACATCATTTTATTTTTATCATCATCATCATCATTATTATTATTGTCAGGATCTTTTCTTTGGCGTTTTAGTTATTACCTAACCGAGATGTATAGTGCTGCACAGCACGTAGTCTGCTTTCGCATTTCAAATGAGCACAGCCAGGCAGAGATTAGAGGTCCAACAAAGAGTTTATCATAAGTGCATCTAGTATTGTTTCTAATCAGTGAACTGCACAACATCAGTACAATTGAGCTGAAGGCTGGCAGGTTACAGAACTATTCCTCATGCAGTGAGCTCAGTAACAAGGATGTTTCAAGAGAACAGGTTTTTATTAGCTTCAGTCATACTTTCAGTTGCATGGCTGTTTTGATGTTCACTCCACCTTCTTTGAGGGGGCAGTAGAAGATGTAAACCTTAATCCCTTCTGAGCACAGAGGGCTTGAAAGGCAATAGAATAAATCTGTCTTCACCATATTAGATATGGGTGGAAAGCAAGGAAGACCCTCAGTAGAGAGTTTACACCCCTGCAATGAGCTCTGCAATCCTAAACCTGAGCAGAAGAACTTAAGTCATTGGCCCTGCTGGGGAAGCCATGCCTGAAAGGGATGGAATTTTGGTGAGGACCTTCTTGCAGACCTTTTTGTTAAGGTTGTGTCAGAAAGTGCACTCACCTGTGGTGAAGCTGGCCTTTAAAAACTGAGAATCCTCTGGGCTTTTGAGAGATCTTAAGAGAGCTGGACTTCTTGTCAGCTAGGCTCCTGCCTTGAGTTTCAAGATCTGGGAAGGCCCTGATCACAGTCCATTCACCAGTACTTTAGGCCAGTTTCTGCTTAATGAAGTCTAAAGAGATGGTAAATTATTATCCAAAGGCTGCCACGTACATACAGTGGACACTGTCTCTGTACTAGAACATCAGAGAGAGAAAGAGGCAGACCAACAACAAGCTTTGGCAGCACAGCGATGGTGAGGGACCAGGCAGACCAGGACAGTAAGAGCTCTTGCTCACTGGCTTCAGTCATTTTCTTACCCAAACAACCAAGGCTTCCTCAGACTATCAGGTGGGACTCTTAATGAAAGAAGTTATGTAAGGGCAGAAAGTTTGATTCACCAAGCCGCCACACTGGCAACACGTTTACACAACTTCTCCACCCAAAATCAAGAGGTTTAACCTGTAGGGATAATTGCACCCCTTTGGCAAGGGCGGTAGAGAACACTTTAAAAGGCAATCAAAGCAGAGAAAAAGGGAAAGCAACATCATTTTGGATAATTGGAGCAAAGAGGTAATACATATCTCGGTGTCACAGGGAAGATTGACCAATGCAATATGCATTTATTCTTATCTCAGAACTGTATTTATTGAAGTAAACTGTGCTTAAGTTAAAAGGAAGCACATAAATCTTCTCTTATTGTCATCTTGCAACTCACAGCAGCTGCTAATTATATTATAGATCTTCCAGAAGTATGTACAGTAATTACCAGTTTCAGCCACATTATTAGACTTGCAAATACAGTTTGCTCTTTGTAAGCCTGTCACAGAAAAGGGTCAGACCAAAAAGGGGGTGAATCAGCACAGAATCAAGAAATCACGTGAGAAACCCTAACTGTACTGGACCTACTCTGATTTGCACTGGATGAAGACACCACCTTTAAGACATGCACAGGTTTCCTTGCTGAACTCTCTCATATCGGTGTGCTTACCCGAGTTGCAAATTACGTCACGCTTTCCTGCATGGCCAACTCATTATCAGAGTCTGACTTGGGCCCAGACTCAGTGTACTGGAATCAGTGACAGCTCTCTTCAGATCTTAAAATCTTTCAGAAAGAAAAATTGATGTTACTGTCCTTCAAGTAGGAGTAAGTTCAAGGCCTCTGGAGTCCTCAAGAAACCCTTGATACTGCATCCATTGGTGGATGAATGGAAGCACCACTTTTTGTCACTTACGTAAATAGGCAAAAAGGAAATTTAGTTAAATAACCAGGGTACTACGCACTTTCTCCATATACCACAGCTGAAGATAAAAAGCGCTACCAGGCATAAATCTTAAGTATTATTTATATATGCATACATACATGGGAAGAACCACTTGTATTACTAATTTGTTCTATTTGTCTGGGTTTCATATCAACTGAGCACCAGCTGGAATTCTTAAACAACAGGAATTACATGGGCAAAAGACTGAAAGGTTGGCATGCAAGGTAGAGTTTTCAAAAGCATTACTTGAGTTATGAGCTGAACTTCTAATAAGAAAAAGGGGTTTTTTTGATAAAATACTCTTAAGTCCAACATATCCTTCCATAGAAAATATAGAAGTACTAATATATATCTATTCAGAATTAAACTTTCTTCCACATTATAAACCCATATGAAATCATTATTCAAATCTGTGTTTCCTCAAAAGGGTAGTAGAAATGTAATAGTCACTACAATCATAGAGTAGTCAAATGGTTAATATTTTCTGTTAGGCCAGTTGGAGCATTTAAATATCATGATCTCTTCCCACCTCAAGCACAGCTTATTCTGTGAAGCCACAATAATAAGATAAAAGTATGTGCTTTCTCTGTGTATTATAAATTGCAAAACATTTTGATACCTTTACTGGAAAGGTTTAACATGAATGCAAAGCCATATTATTAATGAGAATAAGCCAAACAGTCATTTAAACAAAGACATCTTCATATTGCTTTGTGGCTCCAGCATCTACTCTTGCAAAGTACTGAGTTTCCTCCATTCTCATTGAGAATAAGAGTTGAAATAGAAGTGGAAAACATTCTTCTGTGCCCAGCTGGATGGGCAATGTTTAACATGTAATATCCTCCTTGGGAAAAGAATCTAAAGAAGAGTTTCAAAATTAATATCCAATTTCCAGGCTTTTACACTACTCGGCAATCACTCAAATCTAACAGTGAACCAAGGGAAAGATTAAAAAGCCAAAGGCCACAAACCTGCTCAAACTAGTACTGCGGGTTCAAAGTTTCCTCCAAGATCTTGAGCTATAGTTTCCAGATATCACTGAAGTAAAAAACCTAGGCAGCCCCACAGATAAGCTCCTATTTACTCTAGATGAACTGAAGAACTATAACAAATCACACTTTGGACCTTGTTCTTAGCCATAATTAATACCTGATTATTTTGGTTACTCACTGAGAAGTGACTTCATTACAACATTTCGGAAGTGTTTAGGAGCAAAATGAGCTGCAGAAAAAAAGAGTTGCTGCTGCTAATGGGGAGAAGGATGGTGGGAAAATACTTATGCCTCCTTGCCAAAGTTAAAGTGCATTAAAGTGCCTGCAGTCATTGATATTCCTGTTCTTGCTGAAAACTTAGTGGGAATCCCACTGACTTTGGAGATTGCAGGAGAGTGGTCGCAAACAGAAGTGTATGTGTGAAAGAAAGCAGAGAGAAGAAAGAAGCAATAATGCAAAGCCCTTACTTAACTGTGCTTGGCATCTACAATCCCCTCGTTGTTACAGTGTCTTGACAGAGGACTGGTTTTAGTTCTGTTACTGAATGTGATCCAGATCTTTATGTTCTGACTTTCATCGATGGGAATGCCAACAGGAATCCTTCCTCTCTTTCCAGCCACCTTACAGGAAAAAATATGGTACAGTTTGAGGAAGGCAAATCATTTAACTGTTCTCATTTAAAGTCCATTTTACCATTCTAAAACTTCACACACTGAGCCTAATGAAGGTAGAAGAATATAATCAGAATTTATTATGCTCCAGTAGCACACAGTTACTTATAGAACTGCTCGTCCAAAATACCAGGTACTGAACACAGGTAGAGCAAAAAGTCTAAACACACAAGAACTAGCAGAAGAGGAGCCAGAATATAGGCTAAGTCAAATGCAGCTTTTTTAAAAAACTCAGTTGCATTCTCCAATGACAAAATACAGACCAACTTTTTCCTTTTCTTAGAGAAGACAAAAAGCTTTTTCTCAGCCTGCAAAATATTTGTGTACCTTCTGATATCCTAGCTGATTAATGGCTGAAATACTGCTCTGCACGTTTACCAAGATCTAGGCTATGACACCTTGTGTTAAACTACTGTTCTCTAGCCTGCAATCCCTTTCCTATAAAAGGGGACTAAACTAACCTTGTTGATAGTTAGGGAAACCCAAAAGCTTTCAATAAGTATGAAATCATCTTATATCTGAAGATGAATATCTGTCCTTTGCAGTGAGATTCACAGGATCTCATCTCTTGGCAGCTGATAAACAGTTGTCACAGCTGGGCAGGATTGGGTTCTGAAAAATGCGTGTTGAGCTTCAATACATTGACTCCAAAGTCACCAAGAAACCGGTTCAAAACAGGAAACATCTCTCACCCCATGGATTATAAAGATTCCATATAACTATAACAAGTGCTTACAATGAATTCCATTATAAGGAACCTCCACCAATAGCTAGAGCTGTAAGCTCTTAATAACAGGTTGTGTTTCACTTGATTGTTGACATCAAGGACATGTCTTAAATCAGTATGAGTGAACTGGAGGGGAGAATGACTGATACATTGTCCATTATTTTAGTCAGATCTCATATTTTTAATAGAAATTTAATATCAAGTCGGTTTTTATACTGTTGGGTCCCACTGTACCATCTTGGAAGAAACAGTTGTTATCAGTTCAACAGGTTGGTACTTCATTGTGTATTCTCAGAGGATTGTCACTGACCCGTCCTCCCTGGTCTGGCTGAGCGGTGCAGGTAAACAGCCACTGCCTTTCCCTGTGAGCTGCTCTTGCTGGCAGCTACTCCCAGTTCTGGAAAACAAATTGCAGACCATTATCAGCTCTTCTGGTAATTGCTGCAGGATGGAAACTGAGAGTGCAATAAATCACAACATCATTATACTAAGGCCCAAATGGTCTGGCATATTTTTGCTTAAGATGGTTAATACAGAAGTGGTGTAGACTACAATGGCAGATAAAAATATCCTATATTGACTAGTTTGCATGTGGGCTTTTTTGTACTTGTTCATATTATTCACTACACATTTTAAGTTAATAAAAGTAACCATGTCTTTAGCTACAACAGTAACATTTTGCTTTTTAATCTGTGGGAAGAAAATCCCTCAGTCTTTAAATATGCGAGCCTTGAACTCTGCACAAGGCATTACATCTATTACAGAGGCAACACACGTAATGATTGTGGGCTAAAGGTTGGTGTATTTTCATTGTTTGTATTCTGTCTTTAAGGCAAATATCCAGTGACCAACTGTATCTCAGTATTTACATGGATATCACACAGTTTCCAGTAAAGTTTTTCATGCCCAGGCCAATAGAAGTTACCTGGGTCAAAGTAAAGTTCTCCAAAGTCAAATACAATACGTGAACTTCAAAACTCAGATGTTAAAAGAACGAAGGTGCAATACCTTGGGATACTCCAAGAATGTGTACAATCCCAGGCTCTGGGCCAACAGGATCCAGGCATGTCAGTGAGGTGCAAGATAGGGAGGAGTCAGCAGTTGTGTTCAAAAATACGCATTTAATGCTCAGCCAAGGAGCAACATTAACGGCACTTATGGATTTACCAAGTGCCCAAAGAAAAGTGCAAGAATGGAGTGGAGGGAAAGGAAATAAATAAAACTGGAGGGGGAAAATTATATATAATAGAATTTTTCTTCTCCCTCCCGTTCCAGACCAGCTCATCAAAGCCAAAAGGTAATTCCACTCATTGCAGCATCTTCCATCTTGTTCAGATTTCATCCATGAATAAGCTACTGGATTTCTACCAGACAACTGGAAACCTACCAAAAGCACAACCCTCTGACGTGCTAGCAAAGCTGGAATTAGATAAAACATTCATGAGAAAGACCCACAGGTTTAGTGGATGTGACTTTCATAAATGCTAGTGTTCAGAAAGAGCAGCTTTATAGAAAACATTTGCCCCTAGTCTACAGTTTCTGCTGAAATGAGTTTAAATTACCTCAGTTTCAAATGTATCTTCTTTTTTTTCCTTTTTTGATGATGGCATTGTTATTATTTTCATCCAGTTAAAAAAATAAAAGGCTCTGCAGGGCTTGTACTAAACAGGTTAGGATTATTATAATCAAATTTTGATTGAAATACTATTAATGATCTATCCTGGGAATATAAAGTATGATTTCGGGGTTGATAGCATCTTTGTGATGGAAAGCACATTTTTTTTAATTGGATTCTTGGAGAAAGTACTGTAAAGCTTGTTCAGTTTATGTTTTAATCCAGACTGCCCTGTGCACATGTACGTGGTTGCAAATATTTAATTATGTTCGTGACTACGTTAGGTACACTTCACAGGGAAAAAAGTAGAGGACAGAGCAGCAGACAAGGCAATCTGCCTCTTTTCAACCAAGATCATGAAAGTGCTACTAGATGCTACCACGACCGACAGTAAACTTGAGACAGAGGCCACAGTCCCATCCGTGCCAGACACACCTCCCTTGGGCCATCGGCCGCCATGAGCTAGGCTGTTCCCTGCTTGCACTTCAGGCAGGAATATTTTTTCTGACCCTTGTACATCAATACACCTCAGCTAGAGGAAAAAGTATTAGGCATTTTCTTTCCTGTTAATATTCACCGCTTTGTGCGCTGAAAACAACTGGTACCACCAATATGCTATGAGCGGCACTGTGTACACTGGTAGTTGCTCTGGCGCTGGAAACAATAGGCTCGCTTATCTAAAAGGTAAGGCAAAACACTGTTATGAAGCGATCCCTTCCCGATTTAATTGAGAGCTGACAGCTCTTCACATCACCAAGGATTTAGCTGCAGTGTAACTGCTCTTATGACAAGCGTGTAGCTTTGAACGTTGGACAGTTTACTTGCAAATCTTTTACTCTTTGACAGTGTCCCTAATCATTCAGCAAATAAACTGTGGAAGTTCCCAAATGGCATTTTAAAAAATGACAGTTTTACTGCTACCATCTTTACACCAGCTACTCCACAGTGACTATTATTTTTGGAGTTGTTGGAGTTTTTGATTACTTAAGAAAAAAAAACAGGCTGCTGCTAGTACTCCTAACCCAATAAGCACTGCCTCTTATACACAGACAGTGAAAAACTACTTACGTTAAGGAATAGTCAGTAATGGTGGCTCTTATACTATCATCTATCTACGTAAATGCAACTTCTGCTGCTGGTGAGTCCTAAGATAATATATTCAAATGTAGACTACTTGCTACCACTTTCACATTATTTCAGTGTTATCATATTGCCCAAATTAAATGGAAGTCAAAGCAGAACAATATGTCAAGTCCAGTCTGAATTTCTGGTATCAGAGAAAACATTGCAGAAATGCACAATTCACAGAAGGTCTACTTCTACAAAACATTTTGCTGATTGCAATTATATCAACAAAAATTAAATTCTTATTTACAAGAGTGGATACCAGCAGGGGAAATGCTAAAACAGCTTTGCTAATTCCAACACCGTGAGGTATTCCAGTTTGCCAAGTACCTGCACTGATTTCTGAGTGTCTCCCTCCAGCATTACCCTCTCTTCTGGTGACCATTCCCACCACTAATGTTATTACTGAAAAACAACTTATTGTGACAATATTCAGCTAAAATCAGCAGTGTCTTTAGGCATTTGGGCTGTGTCTGATCTGTAGAAGAGGTAGCATTTCCTCAATCTACTCATATTCTTCAGCCGTGCCCTCAATTCCATTTTAGGCCAAAATCCAGAAACACATCACAACTTAATCCTCTTGCTCTTTTTATTGTGGGAAGGAACCCAGGTGCATGTGCTAGACGGGAACTCGGATGCCTGAGGCACTAGGGTCTCCTGGCACACTACCGCTTTTGCAGCCCTTGCAGTACAGACCATAGTCTCAGATACGATGGCGATGAGTGCTGCGTTAAGACCTAGAACACATCAGCACTTATCACAGCATTATTGAAGTGGGGGAGTTGGAAGGAGCTGGACAGATTCAATGAAATCTATAGCTGCCATCTAGTTCCACCTTTCTCCCAGGGCAGGGGCTACTGCCAACTGGAGATCAGACTTGGCTCTGTCTGGCCAAGTGCTGAAAGCCTCCTTGGATGGAGGTGCCAGGTCTCTCTGGGTTACCTGCTCCCAGCTGCGATGCCCTCTTACACGCAGCAGGGTACGGGAGGAGCTGGGTAGTTTAGTAGTGCTCACAGAACCGGGTTTCCTAGGCACAGTCTAAATACATTTACTTAGAACTGTAATCGGCTAATAAAAGATTTCTAATCTCTGAGCTGCATAAGAGGCATGGTATTCCATCGACAGTGATTCAAGCATTTATCATTTTACCACTTGTTTTCCTTGCTGAAGAGAATCATTTATCTGCAGTGTCACCTGGAGAACGGTGGGTGTTGTCAGCAGATCAAGGTCCAGCATCAGGGTATGTAACAAACATTAACCACTTCATCCCACTTCACTGGGCACTATTTTAATTTCATTTTTTATTGAGCCTGAGTATTAGTTTACGACAGGCTGTAAATTACAGAAGAAGCAAACCTAGATCACCTCCTACAGGCCAAAGAGAGAGAAGACTTTTTTCCTGCATATGAACATTGCTGTTCCTGAACCACTGTACTGCATTTCTAGTTTCTGCACCTTTAAAGAGCACTAAGTCCAGCAGACCATTCTACCTATGCTGAACTGCAATTATTTATGTCAGCATTAGATCATTATGGAAGATTATCTTCTAACACTCTGAATTTTGGGGTTAATAGCAGGCTTCCCCATATATGTGTACCAGCCAACACAATAGGGCACTTCAGGAAATCAAATAAAAGAACCCATTAGACGTCTGCCCACTTTATGCAATCAGAAACAACCTTTGCACATGAATTAAGATTTTTTTTTTTTTTTTTTAATTTCTTGGAATCTTCTGCAAAATGGGGTTTATGCAGGCTATTGTAAAATACTGTGGGGGAAAGAGCATATTAAAAGTATAATATATTCTCTTTACTGATCATGATCTGAGAGTTAAAGTGTGTTTGAAACATTGTGTTTTGCAATCCAGTCTATGTGATGAGTGATAAGTTATATAGCCATAATAAACAGTAGCGATAAATAAAATGTATTACATTCTGTACAGCCCTATTTGCATTGCAAAAATCCCTATTTAGATTACAATGAACTCTAAATTACAGAGTAAACAAGTTTTGGCTACATCTTGAGGCCCAGCAGGGAGGAAGGTATCGTTTGCCACCCCAGCAGAGGAATGCTGTTTACATCCAACTGGACTGTACTTGGAGACTTTGCAGCTTTAACACACAAGAGGCTGCAATCAGACCCCCTCAGTCTCTGTGCTTAGTGGTTTTTATTGGATGGCTGTAGGCTCCCTACTCAACACCAGAAGCTTTCGGCAGTGCTTAACTTTCCCAAAAGTAGCTGGGGCTCAGGGGATTAGGCTGAATATAGCCTACCTTTGAGTCAGCTCACTGGGCAGCAAACTGCCGGGTCACTGAAATGAAATGCTATTGTGTGCTTTCATAAAGAAACAAGCCTGTGATTTCATTTTGGACTAGTAGTAGATAAGGGACAATAGGATATTTGCTTTAAACTTTCTCTTGTCCTTTCCCTTATGGAAAATATAGCAACATTCCAGTGTGTCAGATCACCTTGACCTCTGTCAATCTGGGCACCAGCATAGGTATGGTACAGGCTACGCTAATTGTGTTGGTTGACAATCTGTTCTTAGAGCTGTGTTAAGAAAAGACAGATGTTCTCTCTCAGATATTCAAACATTAGCAGGTTGCCAGTACATATTTGACACCATTATAAACTCTTCTGTGCTCTAAGTGGGGTTTTTACGAAGTTCCAAATTTATGCTTCCTTTCATTAAATGCACACGCAAGGCTATTAGGAGTGTGATAGCATCAATTCTGATGATGTCAGGATGACAACAGTGTGTCTTTTTTTGATCTGGCAGGGTAAGATCAGGTCTGGAAGCAGTACGGATTGTGAACAGCAGCCAGAGAGGGCTTGCATTAAGATCTGCTCCAGATATTGGAGGCTGGTTGCCACCTAGTTTCACAACTCAGAATCTGATAAGATCCCCAATTTCTTTTGGACAACGAGCTTCCCACAGTTTTTATTCACTTGTCTCCACCAACAATGACACAAAATACTCTTTTTCCCTGTTGGCTATCATGACTGATGCTTCATGCAGTGATCTGTTGAGAGTCCAGTCTTGAAGTCATCCAGAAACTGACAGTGGTGCAAAAGGCATCAACTCTCTTCTGAGTGATAGACAGAGCCAGGCCATACCAGACCAGAAACTCATCAGCTGCAGCATGCAGTAGAGTAAATTTTTGCCTATCTGTGAGCTCTCAGACCACCAAACACAGAGCCGCAGTGCATATCACCCAAAAACATTCAATCTCCAGCCTGTTCCATACTTAACACTAGGAACTGCAGTGACATCTGAAGATACTTGACATAGGAATTGATTCTCTCCTCTTTGTCCAAAATAGCTTAAATTATTTATTCTTCCAGTTATGCTGCAATTTTCTTCTCTAGAGGAAAGAAAAAGAGGCAGGGGTGTCTTTGAAAGAGAAGGACTTGTTAGGCAGGGTAGGGCTTTTTTTTTTTTTTTTTTTTTACTTTGGTGTATGTTATTGATATGACTGCTACTTTTTGTGTTTAACCTTAAATTACAATCAGTGAGGAAGTGCTGGGCTTTTGATTCTTGTTATAAATCAGCCCATATAATTTAGATTTAGGAGCCTAACTTCAAATGCTCATTTTTTCTACAAATAATTTCTATGAGAACTGGAGCTGGGATGAAAGCTTGACTGACCAGATATAATTCCTGTTCTTTGGAATGAAGTAGAACACTCTACCTCTCACCTGGGCACTCATGGTGGCTTTCCTCTGCATCCTCCCATTTACTGTTTGAATTGGGATCTGAAGTACAGAAGAGGCCTGAGCACATGAATGCAACCAGTTTAAAAAACAAAACAAAGGAAAAAAAAAACAAAACCAGTTTTGGTGCCTAACCTGAGGTGTATCTATGCAATAAGCAGGCACCAGAATCTTCTGGTTCAGGTGACAACAGAAAAAACAAAACAACTTGTTAAAACATTACCTGAAGCAGAAGTTTCTAACTCTGTGCCAAGTGTGGTACATGCTTGAGCAACTCCTTTCAATTAAGCTATCATTCCAGAGATCCCTCGTGGGTGGTATGGCTCCGTACTGTCCTCAGTGTGAGCTAGATGCTCTATCACATGCCTTTGCACTAATTATTATATTCGCTGTCGTATGAGTTCATCAAGAGCCATGCTTTCATCATCACAGCTCAGCACCCACTCCTGCGAGGCAGGAACTACGTACCATGGAACTGGATGCCTCAGTGACATGAACAGCCCAAGTGAGCAAAAATGCTTATCACAGCAGAAGCTGCTCTTCTAAATTTCCCAAAGTTTCTTTTCAGACTCCTTCATGAAACAGGCATGTGCCACCAGTGATTGTATAAACCAGCAGTTCCCAAGTCAAAAATGAATTTTCCACGCATTAGACTTCTAAAGTCAAGGACAGAATTTCTTAGCAGCTCCTGTACTCCTTGGCTACTAATTCCCCATCTGCTGAAGGCAATGGCAATGTAACAGAGTAACAGACAGATTTGTCTTGGAAAACAGGAAGACTTTCTGGCTGAATTAGCTTTTCTCTGCTGTCCCTAGAAACAAATCTCACTAAAATATCATCAACAAATCAATTTTACTTCTTTTCAGTAGAGAGCAAGGAAATTACCTTTTCTGATTTCGACCTTCTTCCAGTGTCACAAACCCATCAGGCCAACTAATCTCCTAAGAATTTACCATATGTTCAAATGGGAACCTGAAGATAGGCTTATTTTCTGTTTAGTCTGAGTCCAAAGCCACAGAATGAAGTTTGTGTTCAAGGTATCTGAATCTGGAACCTCTCAAAATGTGAAGGGTTTAGGTCTGTACTTGTAGCTTTGTTTTCTGTTCCATTTCTAATGAAAGATAACTTAAAAAGTAAGGATTAACGATTTATGGGGTAATAATCTATAAAAAGCTCTGCATCCAAGGTATTAGAAAGTAATATAAATTCTTTTGTGGAAATGTAAACGATATTTAAACGTAAGTAGGTATTATACCCAGTTGGTTAGATGGGGACAGTGAGAGTCTCTGACTGGCTTTTCTGGGAATCAGATAGGTCCCTAAATCATTAACTTAGTATTAAATCATCTTACAGATATAAATAAATTGAAGGACTTATTCAGGGATGTCTTGCAGAACGTAAGTAGTTTCTAGATGAATGACTCGTAAGATCAAAGTCAAGGAAGACACCCATTTAATTAGGGACAAAAGTCTTGAGCAAATCTGTAATGACACCTTTGCCAGGGACAAAACTTTTCCTGTGTGCACTCCAGTTTCACCTAGCTGTTCTGGAACACAGTTGCCCCAAACTACCCTATAAAAATTTAAATAAAGCTGAAAAGCAGCTGATCTAGGAATCCTCCTACCAATTCCAGAACACTGCAACCACCCATAAATATTCAAAGATTTTTTTACAGTGCAAATTATCCAACAGAACAGGTCTGCAATCAGAATTCAGCCTTACGCAAGTCAGTCTTTAAATTCCACAACAACTTGACCAGCTCTCCCCTTCAGCTGGCAAAGTGGCCCACGTTCGCAGCACAGTTCAGAGCAGTAATTGCATGGTTGCTTTGAATCACAGATGATCTCTGTCTGGCATAGTATATTTTCTCATGACATAATCGATCATGCTATTAAGGAACAACTCATCCTTGATGGCTTATTCAGAGCTAACCAGAAACCACAAAATTCTTTTGCCATTCAAAAATACGCAGCACTTTCTTTCCTCTCCAGACAGCCAACTTATTTTAGCTGATACCTGAGGCAGGGCTGTTAGACTCACTTTCCAGTGGATTTTCAGGAATTAAAAAACTGAATGTATTCTTAAAGTCAACATTCAAAGAACTCCCTTTGTATTTCTGTGTTTTGCATGAACTAGGAAGTCTGGTATGTCAGTAAGGAGAAAATATTATTCGCTCTATGGACTAATGTTTCCTCTGTTGTAGTTACGAATTTGGTAGGTGTGTCTCCATTACGGAGTGGAAAAATCACGGTCCTATACACTTTATAGTGTGCCTTATTTTTATATCAGCTGACCATATTTCAGCTATTTATAATTACATTTCACAGTCGTTATTACTGTTGGGTTTAGTATCACAGCAATTGGAAAATGAATATTCTCACTGCTGAATTCTCTAGTTATATGTACATTGTCCATTTTGTCCACTCCCGTTGCAACCCAAGATCGTATTTTCGTGATCATTCACTCTGCATCCCCGCTGGACTGTCTCTAGGTCTCTTCTGGAGTCGAACAACCAGACTGTGCTAAATCTCTGCAGTGGTTTGGTTCTTTGATCTCTCTAGCATACAGAAGAGACAAGAGCACAGCTGCTATAATGTGCTGCTTATAATTTTCAGTGGGTATCACATAATCCATCTGAGAATCTGTTGCAAAAGGTGAGGTTCAAAAATTAACTGCGATTTGTCAAAATCTAGTGCACAATTGCTTATAAAGGGACTCTCCTCCTTGGATCTGGCTGCTAGCAATACTTTGGAATCTATTAATTCGATGTGAAGATAACATTAATGTAAACTCAAGTGTTATTTTGCTATAATCCAACTAATTAATTTTGTCAAGCAATATACAAAGTTTCATTTCCCTGAAGCTGCAGAAATCAAATAAGGGAAGATGGTTTATATGGCCAAACTTTCGAGCCCTTTACCAAGCAGCACTTAGCTCAAAAACTCTCTCTCAGTAATAAATGTATGTATGGCAAACAAGAGATCAGCACTGAGAACTAACCTGAGAAACTATGTGGTCCAGCAGAAGAGGGTAATGGTTTCTGCTCAGTTTGGTGGCATCAGAGGACTGCTGTACATCTTCTCTCCTGCTCCCTCTCATGTTGGCCCGTGTTTTCTTTCATTCAGGAAGTGTGCAAGTTACCCTCATCTGAAAACTGACAAACATGAAAATCTGTTGCACTGGCTTTTCCTTTAAAAATCACATTTACCATCATCCCTCAACATCCTTCACTAGAAAAGTTGATCTGGGTCTTCTAGCAAAGTCATATTATGAATGAGGGAACTTTCAACAAAATTATGGTGTACTGACAACTGTCTGGATTGAGCACATTTTGCTGAAAAGCCACAGTTACCAACATCAGCAAAAAATAGGAGAATCTCAGCAGCATGTAAGAAAGCATGATGAAGACAACTGAGATAGGACTTGAAAATAGTCTGTGCCAAGATTGGACACAGATTACTGTGATCTTTTCCAATCACGTTTTCAGTCCTCACCTCTCTACAACTGTAAAATATGAAGAAATAAAGATGAATAAAAGCAGGAGAACAAAAGACAGGCATTTCAGAGAATGTAGGGAACAACAAAGGAGTGCAAGTAAAACAGTATCTCAGAAAAAAAGACACATCAGTAAAAGTAATTACATCTTTTCCTTTATTTTTGTCTACTTATCTGGTATGATCCGCTGCTTTTCTATGCTTTGTTCAAAACAAAGGTATGACTACCCTGATCATTCACCTTTCTGTAACTGCTTCCCCTCAATTTTGTAATTAAAATCGGGAAAATATATACAGCATATCTAAAATCAGACATACAAAATAGGTTTGCCATTTGCCATGTTGTACACGAAAGCCTGGCATCCCACAAACAAGAAAAAAGAAAAGAAAAAATAGTTATCTGTTACTCTAATTTAAGGTGTGTAATTAGCAAAGCTGGAATGCAAACACTTTCTCTGCTCAAGTCACTGTGGGTGTATATATGTATGACATATCTAATAAGAAGCTGAGCATTCAGCCACTAAGATGCTCCTATAAGCTGTACCACAATCCTCTTAAGGATTTAGGGAAATCAGAGGCTCAGCTTTGCCATCTGTGGCTTAATAAATATTTTCTTCAGAGGCTTTGTGCCTTGTTTTAGCAACCAAGAAAATAGTCATACAGTAATTTCTGAGACACGGCATTACCACAGAGCTCCTTTTTCTCTTTCCTCAACAACACATTTCGCAAGTGGACAACCTGTGGTAGCTGTACTGTGCGAAGCAGTTGAAATATAGCTTCCAGGCTTCATTGTGTGACCCAACAGGGCTGTGTTAGATCAAGGGTTTCTGTGCACTCTGAATCCCTGTCTTTGGGAGAAAACTGTCAAAAGATGCTCGTAAAAGCAATATTGCCGGGTCCCTTTGAGTCCCCGATGAACTTACGAATCGGCATGGTCCCACAGCAAAGCAGAGGGATCTCTGAGGAGCGATTTCCATCTCTGATGCAGACCTCTCACAGCCTCAGCTCTGAGGAGTGTGATGTATTAGAGATGATCATGTGAAAATTTTGGTATATGTCTCAAAGGATCCCAAATAATCCCTTCCATTTTTGCTCAGAGTCGATAGACACACTATTTTTACCAGTGCCGTTAAAGCAGCGTCAGCAGACATAGAGAATTTCTGCAGTTTTGTAGTTTCTTCACAACATTCAGTGGTGGAGCCTCATCCAGTACTACCTCCACTGAGGAATTCAAATTCTGCTTGCTCTAACTGTGCTATCCCATATCCCCAAGCTCTGAAGCTTCAGATCTATCCAAATCTGGCTTAGAATAAAGGAAATTAGAAGTTGGTCAGCTTCTAAGAGAAAGACAAATTAAGGAAATAAAGATGAATAGCATTTCCCTCTGGAGCTTTAGATGAAGATAAAGAGAGCTTGCATAGGCCAAGGGATGTTAGCAGAAAAGGTGCTGGTATTTAAGTGGATGTAAGAAGGTTTCCTAGGGAATTCAAGAAAAAGTCAATAATTTCCAAAGTTTTTACAAGAACCTGGAAGAAGAGGTAGAGGAATATAGATATAAATACCTAATAACATATGGAAAAAATACAATATTGTATTGGCCCAGTGTTAAGAGCAAACTACTGAGAGCCAGAAGACCTAAGTTCCAGTGTTGAGTTTGCCTCTGACTTGGTGTGTGATGTACTTGGTGTATGATGTTGGTGATGTTACTGTCTCTCTCTGAGCCACAGATTCCCTTCACACGTGTGTTTCAGATGTAATCAAGCTCAAAGTTCTCTCTTCTTACTTATGTTTCATATTCTGAGGGGTTTCAGTTTCTGCTGCAGCCTGAAACTGTTAAGTTATAACATAAAAATAAAGGCAAAACAGAATGGAAACTATAAAATATCGTTGGCTGGTTTGTTTTGATTCTTTAACAGCTTTGGAAGTGATAGTACTCATAATTGCTCTGTTTTCAGAGACAGATCATGGGCTTGTGCACATCATAATTTTTGCATGTATTTTCATCAGAGCACTATGTACAAGGAGGCTATATTTTAACTTGAAAACAAATTGTGGTCAGAGTTTCAAGGTACTGCACTTAGCACATGCAAATCTTAACAAGCACATCTGCAACTGTTTCAAGAAATGTTTTGTGAATAGAACTACACACGAATAAAATGCTGCCCATAGGATATTTCAGAAGTCTTTCTTTTCTGAAGAGCCATGTCCTGGATTCCTTTGTACTACCATACATCAAAGGGGGGAAAAAAAAAGAAACAACAAATGAAATTCCTCTGAATAATTTGTTCTAGGAGAAGATCTGTCCTTGTCAAATGAATGCACCTCAGTCTATAATTGTCAATTTTAAGGAATGACTGAGACATGCCATTTATTTAAATTGAAACAAGTACTTTGCTCTGGAAAGCAGGCCACAAGTAGGGGCAGATTTGCAAACCAGCTGCCAAACCAATGCATGCAAAAGACAACAGCATTTCCACTTCGCATATCCAAACGGACAATTCTGACAGTTTCTATGTGCAGTTAAGTGAACTGCACATGTAATCATGGTAATTGCATGCAGAAATTGGACGCAAACTGCACAGCTAATTTGTTTTTTAAAAAGGGAGTAATCTTGCAACACTGTATACAAAGGAGTCAAACAATAATTACAACGTGCTTTTCAAACCTCTTAGAACAAACTCAGTGTTTCCATGCAGTTGTGCTAAAATATTTTCCAGCTGTCAGTGTGCCTGCACACTGATACGAAGATACTTTTTTTTATAAATCACCAGGAGACATGGATGAATCTCAGTTGCTTGACAGAATGCTTGTATAGTATTTCTTAACGAAGGGTATCAACAGCGGCTTATATTGCTGGTCTAAGGAGTGCAGATCTGTAGCAGAGCTCTTATCAGATCCATAAATGCATTAGAGAATGTGGTGAGGAGTCAATGGAGTCAGTGCAGTTTGCTAGGAAGGCCTCAGCTGAGACTGGGCATTTTGCCTGGGATGGCAAACTGAGGATTAAGGGCTTTATGGGACATGTGAACTCCACTCAAATGCAAACATAAGCATGATTAAAATTTAGCAAACTATGATGTACGAGCCCTTGGGCAAAATCCAGTAGACACAGCTGTATTTATAGGTTGATACAAAGAAGAACTGTTAGACCTTACAGCAATTCAGCAACACAGAGAACAGAGAGGAGTTTGAGATCTCTCACAGCTACGCAGTGCTATGAGTCTTGATCTCACACAGCGTATCTTGCTCTTAACTGCTCCCTTTGCCAGCTTTGACCATACAGTTGCTCTGTGGGACCATTTTTCCTATGGATCAATGCATTAGCAACTATAATTAGGCTCACAGGAGAAAACTGCTTTCAAAGACCAGGTGTCTACACCACTATTTAGGTCATTTGAAGATGTTGGCTGAGGGCTGCGCTTCAATGGTCTGTGCTGATAATGAGAACAAAAGAAATTTGGAAACAATAAGAAAGATTAATGGAGAGGAAGGCGCTACATTCTAGAATGGCTGCAGAGAATCACATACAATGAAACACTTCCCCAGTAGCAGAGGCACTGAAATAAGTGGAAATGAGGTGTTAGTATCACCCAAGAAAATCAGAACTTCTGCTGCCAGTTTTCTGCAGCAGGAAGAAACCTGTAACTTCAGTCTCTGGGGGGGGAAAAACCGGTGGTGACACACTGGTTATGAAACCTTCCCCCTATTTTCTACAAGTAAATCAACTTCATCGCTCTAGGGAAAGGCAAGAAACACACTTGGGAATAATCACAGACAGTACCTTTGTGACAGCAGATTATGAGCTACCTCTACCCTAAAGAAAACCATTTGTAGGACAGTTGCCTCGTTCTGAATCATGATGGGAATGGAGCAACCTCAGTGCTGCTTGTACAAAGCGGCAAAGATCTCTTAGTATCACCCTTCAAATACAGTTGTACGTTGCCTTGCTGCTACAGCAGTGTAGAGCTAAGCTGTTTTCAGGGTCATATGGCTTCTCATCTAAATGAGGAAAATTGCTTTTGGATTGGCCAAAAAGGATACTGCATTGGGGCACTTTGAAATCCCTTTGAGTAGCATAGGCTGGACTGGATGGAGTCTGTCTGATCTCTGCTTCATCTCTCCACAGCATCCCTTGACAAACTCAACGCTGAAACTGTCACCTGTCCTGTGACTCTAAGTTTTTTAGGAAGTAATATATGAAGAAGTAATTCATGCATTTCAAATAAACGAGAAAGTCCCTGCATTAAACCCTGATCCATTCCCTTGATTCCCTTTTACATCTGTCCTTCCTACATCTGAGCTTTTCATGACTGATAATGTTAGGTGTTAGGTAGTTTTGTGCTCTGCCCTGAGAGCAAATGACTGCACAACAACTAGGAAGAACCAGGTTCCCACTAACCTAAGTAGCAATGTGTCACATCTGCCTTGCATGTGCTCTCCAGAAAGCGATCTTGATGCTTCTCTTTCCCTTCTGACTGAGGAGTAATATCAGGAAAGGACTATTATTCTGATTTGGATACTAACAGTCTTCAGCATCTCAGTGTACTGCAGGGCCTGAACATAACTGCAGGTAAAGAGCAGAGTAAAAGAGTCATCCTGGAAGTATCTCTGCCTCCTGCTGAGTCTCAGACAGGAGTAGATATTCACCTGTGCCGGAGTGGCACTGGAACGCAGCTTTTTCCCTGAGATAGAGGGCTGCGAAACACTGGATTACATGGTTGTCATCACTGCTTATTGGCTTTTGTTCTTCTCACATCGCAAGGCAGCAGTGAGCAGGGTGCCACAGTGCTGCGCTTAGATGTCTGAGGAGAAGCTCATTGTTCATTTATTGCAAAAAGGCATTAAAAATAGCAAAAAAAAAAAAAAGTAGAGCAGCTTTCCTCTCGGAGCACCAGGAGCCAGGTGCATAGCTGCTGACAATGACGACAAACAAATATTGGAAATATTTTGCACTTCATCAAAGTAATAATATTCAGGAATAGATTCAAATAACCTTACTCGTACTGAGCAGCATCCTACAGTTCTCTTGGAACCGGCGCTGCGTTCATGGAATAAGACATGTTTCTACACCGGTAAAAATATGAGAAAGCATCAGTAGTATTATAGGTCAGATTCTTGCATTCTTGTTTAAATAGATTAACACATGTGCCAGTAAAAACTTTAATTCTTGTAATGAGGTTTCTCAGAGGGTAAGGAAAACCCAGACAAAAATGATTGGCAAAATCTACTCTTAATGTGCTACAAAAACACCTGGGATATTTCATTGTGTGGCATTAACTAACTATGGCTTATCTTGGTATATTCTCCACCTTTGGTAGGTGAAAATCTCAGGCTAAAGACTTCACACTAAAACAGGGGGGCGCATAATTTTTCTAGAATATACAGCATTCTGCATACTGCAAATATTCTCTATATTCTAAAGCAGAGTACAGTGCATGCTGGTAAAAATAGAAATTCAGAGGAAGCAACAGTAATCACGAAACTATACCAAGTCATAAAACTATACCAAACAGTCAAAACCAAAGTGAAAGAAAGATTGTGAGTAAGATGAAGGTTTATGCCTTTACCAAACATAGTAACTATGGCAACTCACGCCACTTCCATCTGAATCTTCTACCAAAAAAACTTCCTGTGTCAGTGCATTTCACTGCTTAGATGAAGTTTGGGGCTTTTTGTGTATGTTTAAAAGCAGCCATAGGCAGTGAGAGGTTGATCTAATCGTGAGTGGTCTGTGAAGCACTAACTGTGGAGATCACGCTTTTACCCCAGCAAGGAAGCACTCCTTTACGTGGGGGCTCTAAGTTCCACAGGGTCAGTAACAGATGAGGTACTTTCTTATCTGCACCAGGGCTCCCAGACCATCAGCTCAATTCTCCAAGCTTCTGGATTGTCCTCAAGCCCCACTTGGATTCAAGGACGACTCTCACCTAGGCTGTCATCATCTTTCTAGAAAGGAGATACATGTTGCTCTAAACACATAATTACACGTAATTATAACTGTATCTTATGTACAAGCACTTCATCATGCAGCATTTATAGGGTCTCATTCTGCATTTTTTGTTACTTCATTCTATTCATTTGTGTGTTGTTTTCTAAATATTTTGAATAAGCTTCAGAGGCTGACTTATTTATAAGGGAAACAGCTAAAGAGACTCTCCCTCTCCAGTTTCAGTGCAAGCCACACGGCCGCACTTTAACCATTTCCCTTAAATCAAAAACACAATTGCAAGTCTAAATATATTGGGACAGACATGTCAGCTGGTGCAAAGAGTCCTAGCTCTACTGACTTTGGGGAGGCAGGCAAATTTATAGCGGGTGATGCATTCCCCCCACTCTATGTTGCAACCTTTAGTGATTTTATTCAGTCTTGCAATAGCTAATGTTTTTTAAAGTGTTGCTTAAATCAAGAGCCCGCACAAGAACCTAAGCTTGGGTAATTTTTGTGCTGGCTTTTGCTTAAGTTTGAATTTCTAGTCCATATGGCTGTAAAGAAAAACTGGAAAATGTTAGGTGAATGCTATTATGTAAAAAGAGACAACAATTTTAAACAAATCTCATAATCATTATTCTTTTTATTCCTGGTGCATGATTTTTATTTGTGAGAGATAAGCAAATATTAAATTCAAATAGAACTAATAATAAAGAAATCTTTAAAAACATGTTCCTAACTCTTTCTGAAACTTTAACAAAATACAAACAAAGACTGTTGAAGCTGGCAAAGTGCTGTCTCAGGTGAAAATCAGGGGCAATTTCACTACAATTAGCAGGGCTGGGAAAGAGGTAAGGATGCTACAATAAGACCTGTCCTTTTAAGAAAGGAAGAGAATTTTTTCTCCCATGTTTCACAAAGACTGTGTTACCTTCTTGTCCGGTTGGTTACTTGTGCTGTACAGATGAGATACGGGTAGACAGGTGTTCTGCTTAATCTTTGCAGCCTTTTAAATACAAGCAATGCTTAAATACAAATTAATTAAGAACAGGAAGGGCAGCATTTGAAAACTCATCAGCTGAAATGCATTGGAGCTGCAAGAAGACATGGTGGGATTGCTCTACCTATGAGCTCTCCTGCAAGGTCAATACTTATAATAATATTTGAAGTTCCCCTGGCAGTGAATGCCTTTTTTTCCTTTTTTTTTTTTTTTCCCTTCCCTCACTAAATATACAGAAACCTGTGCAGTGGAGTACTCTTCAAGGATTGGGGATCAAAGTGTTAAATACAATTCAAATAGAGTATGTCAATAAAGGATGAAACTTGCTATTTGGAGCACACTTAAAGCACATCAGCATAGCGCATAATACATTGAAAGACAAACTTGCTCTTTCCCCCGCCTGATATCTTTTTCACTCAGAACACTAAGTCAAAATGGTAGAAAACAATGCTCCTTTCTCCTCTAAAAATACACAGTGCATAATAAAAAAGTAATGTGCAATCAGCCCCTTGATGTTTTTAAGGTAGTAGCAGGAACTGATACTGCCCAGAGCAGCAATGAGTTTCTGAGTCCCACACATGGTAAGAGAAACTGAAACAAGGGATGTATGGAAAATCCATTAGCAAAAACCTACATGGAGACAAAACATTTTGGTTTTCGACAGATCTCAAGAGGTCCAAGCACAGCATGTTAATGTTTATGATAGAAGTCAGTCAGTCTCCAAGCTTATGTTATTTTGTTTTGGTAAAAGAATATGAAATGTTAGAATAATCACTGGTATTTTTACTAACTCTTCTTAGTAGCTTCTCTCAAGTGTAGCTGGTTTTAATTTGTGGAATGAGGGTGGGCAAAGCTTAACATTTATAAAGCTCTAATTGAGAGCATTTCCCTCGCAGAGAACAATAACACAACATTTATTTCTTAGAAGTTTTTAAATCAGATGTTTTGCTTTTAGTTGGCAAATTTCTGGAGTGTTGGGTTTGGGGGTTTTTTTTTCCTAAGTCCTCTGCTTTTCCAGTGTGACTAAATCCAAAATGTTTGTACCATTAAGATGACAAATGACACGGCCCAAAGGCAAACACACAGGATCAGCTGTCAGGTGCTTGGCTCTGCTGTGGTTTGCTGTGTGCTTTGCCAGCAAGTCTTAGCACCTTTGTGTGCTTCTGTTTCCTTACCTGTAAAATTGAGATAATGACGTGTACCCTCTTTGTTAAAAGCTTTGGCATCTTCTCCATATAAAAGTGCTACACAGCACTAAAATACAAATGTAAATGGTTAGATAACCCTATCTCATGACATACAAAGGAGAGTTGATAGGGGGAGACACAGTAACCTTTGTCTCAAGGGATCTGGGGTTGGTTTTGGTTTCTAGTCTCTATTCATTTCTTTTTACCTTCCAAAATTGTCTGAAACATCTGCTGAATTGGCACAATGTGAATGGAGAGATTCCACCTCATCCTAATTTTGTCCTGATGCAAAACTGTCAATGTCTGGTGTTTTCAAAGGCAACAATTTTTTCTGAGTGCAGTGCCAGGAATAATCTCCTGTTCTTTGACTCAATCTGTAAGCCCACAGGGTTATGTATTTATTTACTTATTTATTTTGATGTCTCCAAAACAGCAATGCATGTTGCTTTACCAGACTGCATGCTGTAAAACAGTGGAAGCAAATAAACTGCAATTGTTAATGTTAATTGGTCTTACTTTACCATGTCATTTCCAATTTTTTTTCAAAATGGAGATTAAAAAGGGTTGGAGAAAAAGCTGTGATTTTGTCATAAGCAATCCAGTTAGCAGAGTGAACTGAAGGGATTTGATTGTTCAAGCTCTGCACAACCAACGAACCGCACAAATTCACATTAATCTGTCTGTCCACACCCCCTCAGCCTTGTCTGCACAGACCTGTGCTTCTACACACGGCGATCGTGTAGGCCTCTGAGCGTGCATACCCATGTGCAGAAGGGTCACACTGTCCTGCGTATTTTGTACCATTCATCCATTGCACAGACCTTTGAAAGTATAGATGCTGGGATGTCGATAAGCGTAGAACTCAGTGAGGCCTCAGGTGGCCTGTTCAGGCCAAAAGCCGAAGACAATTTTGACTTTTCACTTGCGGTTGACATGGGGTTTGCTCTGTGGAAAACTTCAAACAGGGTAAACCCAGGAAGCACAGTATCTTGCAGACTTGAGAAGCTCATACAATCTAAAAAACAGCTCAACTCACGACCCTCCAGTACAAAGGCAGAACTGCATCCCCACAGTGCTGAGCTGAGTGTTCCCCAAACTGAATTTAAAAGACCCAAGGGAGAATGTTCCAGCCTAATGATCTCATTCATTCAGGATGTTTTCATTAATATCCTGCTTCAGTTTTTCACTTGATAGTTTCAGTTGTATTATTCTTAGCAATCCCTTAATAAAACCCTGTATCGTTTTTTTCTAACACCATGGTGTTTATGCCTGTCACATTCCTACACGCAGTCACTACCCATTCATATCCTTGCCCTCAGTTTCAGCAGTTCTCAGAGAGACTGAGCCACTGTCACTTGGGTGCACATAAACACATCCACACATGTACACAGAAACTTGCTGATTTTCTCTGAACTTCCACCCAGTCTAGCCTTGAGGTGCCCAAAACAGAGCATACTGTCCTGAGAGAGGTTATAATGCTGGTAAAAAATTCCTGCCTCTATTCCCCATCCCATTTGGGACTTCTTGTTGCTATGTCATTGCACCACAAATTTATATTTCATTTTCTGTTATCTGTCACCTCGGGTCAGTAAAATGTTCTTCTACGTTTCTCCCTCAGAATGAGGTTTTCCTCATGTATTAGCTTCTTGTTTTCCATACTGCATGGCATTCTGCTGTTTTCTGTTCATATGCCCATCCTCTGTAGGTCTACCTGGACATACCTGGGCAGCTTCACGGTCCACTCAATCTCCCAAGCAACTGCCATCTCAAGATTTTATTAGTACAGCCTTCTTTCAGATCATTACCAGTAGCTAAGAATCAACATAAATCCCATCTTGGTGCCAACCTTTGCTAAACACCTCCCCAAAACACGATACATTGCTGTTAATAATTATCCTTCAGCCAGTTTGCAGTCCTTATGACACAATGTTTATACCCAAACCAAAGTGTAAACTTGTTTTGCAAGCAGGAATGTCATGAGAAACCACATCAAATGCATTACTAAAATCCAAATCATCAGTAGATCCAGCAAATTGCCTTTTATCCATTGATTTTGTAATTCTGTTTTCTAAAAGAAGTTTGGAAAAACTATTTTCTATTCTTTCTTTGCTACTAAGGCTCATTTTTTCCTCCTCCTGTAAAAAAATTTCCATAGTCATTCCCTTTTTCCATTCCTGCATTCCTTTTCTCAAGCTGAGATATTCCCAAGACTTTTCATTAATTAGCTAGGAAGACAAGATTTGTCATAGTTTACCCTGCATCACAAAAGCCGATGATAAATTCGATGTTTGTTGCAGCTGTGGAGCAGATGTGGGCCCTGAACTCTGAGATTTTTGTTCCCTCTGTGTAATGCGAGTCAGAATTTTTAGGGAAATGCATATGCCAAGAGTTACCAGAGTGCAATACCTGAATTGCCTCAGTATTTGTCTTTGGGAGGGAACAGGATTTAGCTGTAATATCTCAGATAGTGAGATGTGCTCTTGCTGATGGCAAGTCATGTCAAAGAGCAGTTTCAGCCTTGGATCCTGACCTCGGAGCTCGGAACTGGACACCGGCTTCCATAGAATTGTATAAGGCTTCTGGCACAGATAAGATTAAAGTCAGATACCACAAGGGTACCCTGAGTCTTCCAGGTAGTAGGCATCTCAATAATACTGGAAGACGACTGAATTATTCACAGCTTGAACTCTTTTGGCCCCGTATGCAGAGCAGTAGACTACACAACCCCCAAATGACGATGTGACTGCAGAAGCAGAACGATCAGAGATTGCCTGTTCACATCATTCAAGACCACACATTTTGTCCTATTTGAAGGAAAAAGAAAACTTGTCATTACAGGAGAAGAGGAAAACAGGTAGGAAGGTTGTCAGGTCTGGAACTGGGTTAAAAAAAAGATTACATACCCTATTAGAGAAGACTAAAGCTCCCAAACCCACTAACAGTAAAATTTACTGCACCTTTGAAATATATGGAATTCTGCCTGGAAATCAAGTATGGGGAAATGGAAAAAGGATATGCACAGACGGCACGATCATATGGCCAACATATGGAAATCAAACAGAATAGCTACTGTTTTTTAAGCTCCACAAGAACGATGAATTGAAGACAAGCGAGAGACCTCTATCTCACCCTGTTTATTTCCCTGAATACCCCACCGCTTCCCAGCCCTCACAGCACATGTAGCACTTACCCTGTTTTTCAGATATTTGCCACTTTTAACTCCTAAGAAGCCTCAGACTGTTCCATAAGTACTCTAACTACTTTCCTGAGCAAAACCATGCAACAAAGTAGCAGATGAAAGGCAACAGAAGTATTGGCATGCAGTTTCCTAAAAAAACCCCCGAAACAACCTCACCATCAACACTGGGCTCATTCTTACAGCTATATGGGAAGAGTAGCATGTGAGCATCACTGTGCACACACACATCCAACACGTTTACTTAACCACATACATATAAAAGCCTGTTGAAATCACAACATAACTTAAGCCTAGGCAAAACATTTTAATTAAAGGAAACATATTTTCCTCATTAATACATCGTGTGATGTATCAATGACTATGACATACTCCTGTGGCATGTTTTTTTCTTCTCTGTGTGTGAACATCTGTACATTTCCCCAGAAGCTGAATTTGACACATGTGATGCAGGAACAGAAATGTCTTTTCAGTGGAAGTCTAAAGCAAACAGATGTGTCAAGCATCTGCCAACAAGTTATGAGGAAGTTACTCCTGCTCCAGGACATAATAACCTATGCACTTCTTAGAAGAATGCTTGTCTTTTGTGGAAAAGACAACTCCATACTATGAGTTGTATTTCCAGTTGTATGGGAAATACTCAAGGGATTACACAATCGTAGGGTTGGAAGGGACCTTTGGAGATAGTCTAGTCCAACCCTTCTGTTCAAGCAGAGTTGGTTACAGCAGGTTGCTCTGGAGCATGTCCAGTGGCATTCTGAGTATCTCCAATGATGGAGACTCCATGCACACTCTGGGTAACCTGCTACAGTGTTTGACCACCCTCATATTGAAAAAAAACCCAGAATTTGCTGTATTTCAACTTGTGCAGCACTGAGAAGAGTCAGGCTCTGTCTCCTTTACTCTCCACAACCAGATATTGATATAAACTGGCAAGATATCCCTTGAGCCTTCTCTTCTCCAGGCCAAACAGCCTCAGCTCTCTTTGCCTCTGCCCATAAGCCAGATTCTCCTGTCCCTTAATCAACTCTGTAGCCCTTCACTGGACTCTCTCCAGTACGTCCAAGTCTTTCTTGTCCTGGGAGCCCGGGTCTGGACACAGACCCTGCATGTGTCTCACCAGTCCCAAGCAGAGGGTAAGAATCACTTCTCTCAACCCTCTTCCTAACGCAGCCCAGGATGCTGTTGGCCTTCTTTGCCACAGCGGCATAGAGCTGACTCATGTTCAGTTTGTCATCCACCAGAAGCCCCAGGTCCTTTTGTGAGACCTCTGGCTTCCAGGTAGGTCTGGTATACACGGACATTGTTTTCAAATCTGCATATCTAAGCCCAGGCACATAAATCCATATCAGGCATCAAAATAAAAGCAGGTTGCTATTCTAAGGCACTGCACACCTACAGCTCCCAATGGAGAAAAGTGGAAGTGTAATGATTAAAGCCCTGTTTCGTGTTTCCAGGTTGCCTGCAGCAGAGCCTTCATCATCAAATTGTGTATAAACAGTCTCTGTAAGACGCTACATTTCAACTAAGCTCTAACAAGAACCACTCAAGAGAAAAGTGCATTTCCTTCCAGTTTATTCCTTTGGTTTCAGTTGTGATAAGTTACAAACCTATTGTAAGATAGATACCACGCAACATAGGGGCATGAAGCTCTAAGATAAGTCATCCCGAAACAGTGATCTATATGGAAGGTTAGATAATGCTGCATTATACATGAGAATATCAGTTTCTTTATGAACAGACCCATGCTGCCATGTGCTGGGAGGTATGAATTAGACATGATGAACATAATAAAGCAAAGACATCAGCGTTTAGGATATCTTTTTATAAAGCCCTTGCCTGTCCCCGCACTTCGAATAGGTACCTGCATCCACTCCATTATTAACCACCACAGACCTTCATCATTCTTGAACTCTCTTGTTGAGATGAATAGCAAAAAAGGGAAAAATAAGATCTTACCGCCAAAGCCCAGTTCCTGGCCCCTGGGGTGCCTACTTGTACAAGATAGTTGCAGAATGTAAATGCAAGAATGAGCAATAGAGAAATGCTTATGGATGAGGAAATAATATCATGAATTGTATTATGTCAAGTGAGACCCTATTTATAAACAGACAAAAAACTTCTTGGTGTGTAAGTAAGTGATGGGAGGCAAGACATTGTTCGTTGTACAAATGAGTGCAAAATATGATAAAAAGGAACTGTAGGGCTCTCAGGAAGAATAATGCATGTGCCATTATCATTTTGACACCGAGGACAGTAGCGTATTCATCAGTATTGAGTTGCAGAGAACCTGTGCCTACCCTTTGTGAATCCCATGGGAGGTTATGTACGTGGTATGTTTTGGCGGTAGGTCTTTGGAAGATCCTGAAGTTCCTCATCAAAGGCATGATCAGAGCCAGGGCTCATGTATGTTAGGGCAGGTTTGGCAGAGAGGCACAAGAGTCCTGATTTGAATGTTTCAGCTCTTGCTCTCTGCGTGGCAAAGACACTTCACAAGCTCACACTGCCTGGAAAGCCATGGTTAGAAAGGCACAAAAAGGGCAGGAGGCAGAGAGCGGTCAGTACTTCAGAGAGCAGCAATAGCTCCAATAGGGGCAGCTATTTGCACTACAGACAAAACAAGGCAGACATTCTGCCTGTTATTTTTCTAGTGGTTTGTAGCACTGCCTCCTTTATCCCCTAGGTAAATGCAACAATGTGTCATACCAACCCTTTATTCATTTTCTTTTCATTTCCTTCCCCATTCCCCCCCTAAATCAAGCAGTCACACCTTGGACAAAACTCTGGAAAGGCAAGCAATCAAGCAAAGCTGTCTATCTAGGGGTTAGATCCCAGGATAAAAACCTGGACTGTTTGCCAGCTTTCAAGATGTGACAGAAAGCTGCAAGACTGGACAGCCAGTGTCCAGACTGAGTTTAGACTCTGGAGGCTTAAAAATCCCAGTCTGCTGAGAACAGCATGGTGAGTTGACTAGATGCTGCCATAGCATTCACTCACAGAATTGGGGTAACGGTGCTTTCTGGCACCAGTCATTACAGCCTACAACCTGCGCAAAGCTCCTAGTGCTTTAAGGAAAGCTAAGTCCAGTTCTGTTCCATCGATACCGTGTTCAAGACAGATGTTACGGTGCCTATACCTTCACACTGCCAAGGAGCAGCTGTTTTTGGAGGCTGAAAAACACTTTCAGATGGAGGAAATCTCCAAGAAGAAATCAAAGTCAAGTTACCCTAAAAGACTTCAGGGTAACACACATCTGCTGTACAACACGTACACATGCATCGAGTTTAACTTTTCCAAGGACATTGATGGGACTTGGAAATCAAATCCCATTCAGAAGGTACACTCCAGACACGTATTGCAACTGTAGTGCTACACCGACCATTCCAGACAAGATGTAAACAAGGGACAGTGGGTAAGACGCTGAGTTTGCAATGCTAAATATATTTGTTATTCTCTATCATTGCTTTAATAGGAGCCACTATAAAGACATTGTTCAGAGTCACTGATTTTTTTCTGTTGCACTTTCCTAACCTTGCCAATCTTTGAGTTTGGGATTATAGCAGCGAGTAGTTTATCTCTTCTGAAGAAGTAACAAAATGCCATGGCTTTCAGACCTCTTATCTCACAGACCCTTATCTTTCTTACTTCCAATTGTGCCTGGGGAAAGGATGAGGAGCAGATGAACACCCAGAAATTTAGCACATTATTAGTATTTTTTTTAACCTAGGGGCAAGGAACAAAACAAGCGAGCTAAGTGCTGTGAAGTAGCGTGCTTAACTTTGTCTCCGGATCTCTGAATCTAGCACATTAAAGGATGGTGTTGCCGTTTGATACCTGCTGCTGCTAAGAGAATGCATAATGATAAAACCACCAGCTAAGCTCTTACATCATTTTACAATCAGGCATCTCAAAAACTGTTTATCTGATCAGCACCAAATTCTGTCAGAGCGTTGACATGTGCATTTCTAAATAATTTCAGTATGTCAACCTGAATAGACACACAGAATCAGAGAGTTAATTATCTTTGACAACTTTGCCAGCTAATTTCCTATTTATATGTACCAAACTAGGGGCCTCTTTTATCCTTCCTTGTCACAAAGAGTTTATCAATCAAATCAAGGCCTAAAATTGGCTGCCAAGGCGGTCTGCCATCCCAAAGGGGAGTTTATCTGTTTGAAATCTTTCCGACTACCTAATGACAGCAACATTGACATGAAACATAATAGGCATTGTTTTTTGTTGTTCCTTCTCTCTCCCTGCCCCCTTTCTTTTTCTGCTCCAAGCGGACCTTGTCTCTTTGGGAGAAGGTGAAGCTCAGGCTGGTACCTCCCCCGCCCTCCCGCGGCTCCCCGCTTCCTAAACATGCCTGCGCCTGGATGCAGCTGTCAGGACCGGGTTTCAGACGCACACCGTTCACCTCCGGATTTGAGCTGACAGAACCTGCCCGTGTCAACTCCATCCTTGTCTCTGCCAATTCAAGCACGTTCATTGAGGAATATGAACGATGTTAAAAACTACCCGCTCCTAGTGACAGGCATTAGATGGCGGAGGTTTCGGTGCATGTTGTCACTACTTTTCTCTGACAGGCAGTTATGTTTTACTTTAATAGCCATATATCTCCTCTCCAGTTCCCTTTAACCGGGTGGAATTTTACAAGGATACCAAGATGTTGTCACTTCGTTGGTGCATGCCAGCGTTGTCCCTCATCGGGGAACTCCCCCTTACACACATCATGTAAAACAGAAAAAAACCATGGCCCTTGCTGGTACCTTGCTAGGATTTTCTTTCTCATCCTGGGTGGGGAAAGGCCAAGCAGTCAGGGGCTGAATCCTAATGGTCAGCTGAACCCACAGAGGTGATTTCTCTGCAGAAGTTATGCTGGAGGTGGCAAGATTCATCACACATGATGCTCGTAATCAATCATGCCACCCTTATTAGTTAAAAATAAATAAAAACATAAAGCTCTTTAAAAACATTGAATTGTTGCTTAGACAGTCAACACTCCTGGGCCAGACCACACAGGGAAGATGATCCATTATGTGAGAAAAAGACAAAAACACGATGTTGTTTGCATTCTTGGTGGAAGACGCTCGGCACTCTGCCTTGCATTCATGCTGTGCACTGTAGATCCAGAGGAGGTAAAATGTCTGCTCCGGTGCTCTCCCTGATCTCTGAGTGTCAAGGCACTTATATCTCAAGGTTGTTCCCCCTGAAGTGAGCCACACAGAGTTAGAATCACACTTTTTTAACACTCCACTAACCTCTTAAATCTGCAGGTATTTTCTGGCTTTAGAAAATGGCTCCCTTTCTAATTCTAACCTTTTATCCCAAAACTTATCTCCTTGTTCCATCAGATTCAGAACATGGTGAACACTGTGCAAGCCAGTACCCCTCGCTGGAAGAAAAGCAGCTGAGCTTATATTCTTCCTGTAGTTGAAGTAGGCATTCAAGATTTGCACCCTGCCCCTTACAGGATGAGGTCTCACAGAAGCTACAAAGCATCTGGAATGAAGTGCTTCATTGTAATGAGGTCTTGAAAGCAGATTTTATGTTATTTTATTACTTACTATCTAAAAGAAGAGGAGAGAGGGGGAAAAATGACTGGCAGATTCTTTAATGTCACCCAAAAGCCTCAAGGGCCCAATTAATCAGGAAATATGTTTGGCTTTTGGACTTCAGTTGCCCATTCCCTGGGGCTTCTGCAGTGCGGGGGCTGGACATATGTTACTTGCTCATGCTCTAAGAAATTATATTTGCATGGGGAGTGATACCTGCTAGTCCAGAATTAAGATGTCAAGACCTTCTCTCATTCAAATGCCAGCACTCTCAGCTGGAATGTGTCTGGAGAGGGCCCACAAACCAGTCGAACAGCTTGGTTCATAACCTTCGCCGTTCCCACGAGAGTCTGCGTGAAGATCCAGCTGTTTGGGTAACACAGTGGAATAGGAAATCGGAGAACGTGCATTCTTACCCCCTCCTTGATTCTCACTGAAGAGTATAAAGTGACTCACCACCAAGTAACTCGGGTAATAAGAAAAAAGATTTCATGAACTCATGAAGCTGATACTGATTCAAAGTCCTCTCCAGGCCTGCTGAATCAGTGGAGAAACCTCTTTCGCTTTTGAATTCAATGACAAAACTACAGCAGGAAGGGTATTCCTCCCCAGATATACAAGCCAGGAATGGCTTTAAACTGCTAAAGCTGAGCTGTTTTATTTGGAAACAACTTACATCAACTTAAAAGTTTATGAGTCTTTCTCATCTGGGTTGCCTGTCCAGAAGATTTGGAATTTTTCAAAGGTGCCAACAAAATCTAGGTATTTTAGCACCATTAAAAGGCCAACTTGTATTCCTAGAAAATACTCTGGCAGCCTAGAGGTACCTTTCCACAATTTATTCTGGGATGCACAAATAAACTTTTCATCTGCTGCTTATTCCAAGGAACATACACTTCAGATGGCAAAACCCAATGACTGCTGGATTGCTTTGATCTACTGAGGCATCATAGCAAATCCCTACTCCAAGCTCCCATTGCCTGCAGAATGGCATGTTTTCGGGAGGAGTGGCTCCGGGCCAGACCTATACAGAGACAGGTGTATTCAGAAATATTCAGTGTGTTCCGGGAGACTTCCAGCGACAGATCTCACACTAGCTCCAGCGGCAGAAAAATTGGCTCATGACACAGTTAGGGGAGTGATAGTGTGGGTTAATGTTGTCTGTGCCATGGCTATTATTTTTATTTCCCTGTCTCTGGAAGATGAAGACTCAAAAATATTCTTAAATATGGAGTGAAATGACTGTGCCCAGACCCTAGAGAACAATCCTCAGTGATTAATACTGATGCCCTGGTTGCCAGTAGTCCTGTTAGTGCTGTGAAGGGCTTCTTATAGTTAGTGAAGGATTGCTAAAGGTTTCACCGAACGCACACAAAAGTCACCGGGCAGGAAACATTGAAAAGCAAGTTCTCATCCTTCCACCACATTAATAAAGCTACTGTAGCAATAGTTCAAGGTCTCACATACCAGACAACCGATTGTCAGCAGGGAACTTACATAAAAAGGAGGAGATTACTTCTGGATGCTGTCTTTGCCGAGACTCCCAGCACACACTGTTGGTGATGCAGATGCTTATCCGGTAGAAGCTGGGCAGAGATCAGCAATTCATTTCACATTAGCTGGTATTGAACATCAGTCATTACAACCAGCACAGTCCGGATTTGAGCCAGTGACCTAAGGGTGAAAGGCTGCAGCTTCCCAAGCCGGTAATCATTACGTTTTGACACAACCAATTATTCAAAAACAGTCACTTGGAGCTCAATTAAAATTTCGGTAACTTAACCTTTTCTTTGCTTCTCCTTTGTCTCCTGCACATCGTGTTCCCCAGTCTAAATAAACTGAACACTTTGTCACTGCACTATATAATTCTGTATTCAAACTGTCAGGACCTACCGTAGTCACCTCTGTCACTGTCTCTGCCAATCCCAATGCGCTCGCTCAGGCCTCTGAACAGTATTAAAGTGCTCTCCCTGACAGACACTTTGATAACATCACCAAGCACATGCATTGAGGCAAATTCCTTCTGACAGCATTCACTCAACAAGCCGAAAAATAAAGAGGTAGACGGATTTGTTTTAGTTACCTTGCTTGTGTGATAGATGTTATAATTAACTCTCTGTCTAATACTGAAAAGCTATTGTTAAGTTTCACGGCCTTTGAAGATTCACTTTTGTAACAGCAAACCTCTCAAATGAACACATTTAGCAATGACTGCATTTTTCAGTGATTTCTTAATGTTGCCAAACAGCAGCACTGAATATTTATAGAGTTTCTGTTAAAAAATTACACATATCATTGCTTGTTTTTGCTTTGATCTAGAATTTATTGTCTATGAAGTAAAAAAAGACAGACACCCCCCCCACCTCCTCTCTCTTGTACACCTCCAGTGCATGTTGGCTGCTTAAGACATTGTGTAGAGGCAGGTCATCTCAAACTCCAGTACAAATCTAATTAAATTAATGCAACCTCTTGGACAACATAGAATCATTATTGCTGCAACCATTCTAACATTTATCACATCTACACCGTCATCCATCAGAAACTAAATGCTTAGTCTCCTACTCTGTGTTCACCTTAATGGATCCAGTTACGTTTTTTCTCCCCAGCAAGAGCAAATTATTACAGACAGACTCTACAACGATGGATCCACCTTCTGTAGAGTCTGCATTGCAGTTTAAAAAGCGGGTACTCCTGCCCTGAGAGCTTCCTGCCAAAGCAAATACCCCTCAAGCCCTTTGGGAGTGGTGAAGGACATGGACTGACACCAATTCCTAGGGATGCCACCAAAGGTGAGGTGTGCGGCCAGGTAAATTACCAGGTTCAGAGACAGCTTAAGCCAGAAGGACTCTCAACCTCCCCATGTTATGCAGTAGGAAACTGGTAGAAAGGAAGTGCAAAAAGCAGCTAATAAGAGGGTAGAAGTTTATGTCAAAATAGGTCTCTGTAGCTGCTTTAACTTCCAACAATTTAGAGTCCCTTAGACAGTCCTACCAACATATAATTTGCAATACCATAGATGTCACCTTTGGATTTGGCCCAGTAGGTAACTTTCTAACAGGGTCACGGGTTTCTCTGTTGTATGAGAATGCATGGGGATACAGCAAATCTTAGCGCAGAACACACATTTTTCACACTGGTAGGTTTCTGAAAGGCAGCCCTGAGGAGAATCTCTCCGATGGAAAAAGCTACAATAATATACTCTACATACGCTGATACTGCTATATCAATTGCCTGAACTGCTGTTCCTCCCATTTCTCCATGGAACATGGAGAAATTAGTCATTTTGCATTTCTACCTGGCAGGAAAATGATAATGAACTAACTAAAGGGGCTCCAAACGTTGCCTGCTGCCCCAAGCAGCACACACGGGTCCCAGCATTTCAGAGGTCGTGCCTGCTACTTTGCTTTGCAATACTCTACACAAACCAAGAGGATCTTGCTCCTTAAGGCAGCCACAAAGCGCTCAGCAGTCACAGCATTCCTGACTCCATGCTGCAGAATTTACTGGTCAGCAGGATGCGACAAAAGCAACTATGCAACTCAACTCTAGTTTTGTGATTTTGAAAATAAAGGAAAAAACAATTGCAGTTGGAATTTACTTCCCACTCCGAGGTCTGTCCCTTTCATTACCATTGTGGGTCTTTGCCACAATGAACTTCACAATACTCTCATCTTCATTAGCTCTCCAGGCTATCTAAGTTTTTTAATAGCTACAGCGACAAAAACAAAGACACAACCAGCCTGCCTCAGGGAGATGACAGTCTGGCATTTTAAACAATTTGACCACACACTACAGATATTTCCTATAGAGCTACTTAAGAGTGTGAACAGAAAGGGTAATTTTTCTACACCACTTTCACATAATCAGTTATTTAAATTATCTTCTTTTATTATAATGATTTTTTGTTTAATCTTGAGATTGATTTTACATGAAAACCTGTCACTACCCTTTTAGCAGAAAGCAATATATGAGGGTTTGTTTTAATAATTATTGTAGTTCCCTAAACTATCTTAAGCACAGACAATAGCCTGGTTCTGATGAAATATAACCAAAGATTGATGATAGAGTTGGCATCCTCATGTCTTATGTTCCAGGTAGGTGAGGTGCTGTCATTTTGATTACAAATGAGGCACTGGAGTTGAGTGTACCTTACTGCCATAGTAAATACTGTGTCCATGTTTCCACTGAGAAACATTTCTTTTGGGGTTTATTCTGTAACTTGCTCATAAGCATCTGCTTGAAGTTTGGTGGAGAAGTTGAAGAAAACACGATTTTAAAGAATAATAATAATAAAACATTTCAGCTTCTTTAAACTACAAGAGTATTAAGAAAACACAAGTTAAGCAGTTTATGAAGCTTAAATTTTTAGAACTGTTCTGGGGTATTGGTATAATACTTAAAGAAAGTTCTTCTTTCAATGTACATTTCTGTAAAATGCATAACAGTACCTGCTTAAATTCAAATTTACCCAGGAGACCAGGACATGTCTGAATTGCTCGTCCGCTTTATCATGCAAATTTTTTATTTATCCTACAAACATTCTTAGGGATAAATAATATACAGTTGAAAATTATATATTATACTTTAAATATATGTGCAATGTTAGAGAGAATAAAGACTGTGGATTAGGTTTTCTGCGCCAGTGTAAACTGAGGGACTTCGTTCACTCCAATAACGTTTTTTCAGATGTACAGTAGTATCTCTAAGATAGAACTGTGGATTCTTTACAGATTATGGCCTGAGATAGACACGTTCATTATATCCTTTCTAGGATGCAATTTATGGATATGCATTGCATTTCGTCTAAAAATGCTGCATTAAATCTTGGTGTTCTTAAGAGGCCTTAGCCGCAGAAACAACTGGAGCCAGAACCAACAGCTGTGTCTGCTCCCCAAGGCAATTTTACACACAAGGATGTCTCCTGAGATGAGAAGATTCCTTGCTTGGAGACTAGGGATGACGCAGCTACAGCCTCTTTGCACCGAGCAGCACAGGAGAGACATCAGGCAATGAAATCCTACCTAAAGGTCTGGTTTTGGCATGGAAACCTTCCTCAGCATTTGTTCACTTCACTCAATATTTAGCCATTTCCTGAGACACTTGCTGCTGTGGATGTCTGGAACTAGCTATTCTGCTGCTGGATCTCCTGCTTTCACCTTTGCACATAAAGACAGAATTTTCTTTTTGCTGAAGAGGCATCATTTAGTTTTTAAGTTATTAAGATGTACATTTTTTTATTACCAGATCTCATTTAAACTGGTGAATGCAATCACTTGTGTGCCAATTTGTGACTTTATTTCTTCCTGGACATCCTTGCCCCCGGCCCAACTTGCATCAGATTGGTTTTTTTTTCCGACATTTGTAAAATGATTCATCTTACTGTTTCTTTACTTTCTAATATCATGTCTGAGCTGGGAGATGCTGGGATTCTTGCTAGCTTTGGGGCTGTTTTTAATTCTTTCTAAACAGATACTGACTTCTGTAATGCCAGCCAGCGTTGCACACTTCCTCTGGTTGTTAGCTGAGCTGCCTCTCAACTACTAGATATTATTATTAACTAGTAGATAAGGGGAGGTTTCTTTGTTTCTTATCACTGGCTGTATAGAAAAAGATTACAAAGGATTTACTGAACAAGCTGCCCACTGGCTGAGAAATTAGCTGACAGCCCATGATGTTCATGATGATCAGTGATGAATTCAAGAGGAGCTTGTGAAGTTCCCTCTTAAAATCTATGATTCTTTTTGGCCGCTTAGTACTACTTCATCTTACAGTGAAAATATGACCAGGTCAGGATCTGCACGTCAAAAACTAGACTGGCCTTCTTTTACTTTGCCTTTGACTCGATCTTCCTGGCAACTCAAGGCATCATTTCTTCCTTACATACTTAATTTCTCCTCTGTTGAGAGGAATTAAAAGTTTTGGTGTAGCTTTTGTGGCTGATGTTACCCAAACATAAGAAAAACTGCCTACTTCTCTGAGGTTCAAATGGGTGGTAAAGAAGATGTTGCTCCACAGGTTAATGACTGGGCTTCACCAGTTCTGAGCAGCTTTTTAACACGTTCAATTTCAAATTAAAGCCATTTGCCACCAATGTCTCTCAGTGAATGAAGAGATCAAAGACATCTGCTTGAACTCTTTATATAGATGATATGAGCATTCATTTGTTGTCTTGCCTATTAGGTCTACATTAAAAAAAAAAAAGACTATTAATTTGTTATGAGATTAAATGGTATTTTCATATTTGGGAAGCAGAGCAGATATTATACAAAAGAAGACAGGACACATTTTATACTTGACCGTTAGGTCAAAGGACATTAACCAAAACAGAGTAGATCTGTATAATTAATCCCCACTATCATAAGTAGGTTTAAACAAAAGTACTGTAAAAGATTCATAAGCGATTGAAAGTAAAGTTCTACCTTTCCTTCTCCTAGTAATAATACCATTAATTTAAAAAATCTAGAATTCATCAGCAACTTTATAACAATCATTTGAGGAAAATTGTATATCCATTTTGACCATGCAAAAAACTTACCTTACAACCAGATTTTATTTTACACTCCAGCACCAACTTCAGGACAATGCATACATGTCATAATATGCCCTATTAAATGAGATGTAAATGGGCTGCAGGTTCTCCATGGATTTTATACCACTTAAGCGACCAAGGTTAAGCTATATATCATAGGAATTTGGGACAGAGCTTCAGAGAAACAATAGACCAAAGCAGGAATGAGGAACCCAAAAACCTGCACCCTCAGCCTCCTAACAGTCTATCACTGCTAAGCCAAGTCCTACCCACAGTACATACACAGCCCTCACATTTCCAGTGTCTCATTTGCTGGAATAAAGGACAAAAAAACGTATCTTTTCTAAGTAATTCTGTTTTCTGCTGCTGAGTCAAATAACATCTTGCTATCTGTCTGCCAAAAAGGATGTTACTCTCTATTCACTCCCATTCTTTTCTCTATTCCATATTTTAGCTTCTATCCTCATGCCCTATTGCTATGTAGGTACAATAATTATATAATATAATTACATAATTATATACAGAGTTCATATTTATACATATCATTATTAACAGACTTCATTTTTAGAAGATCTTAATACTCAGCTGCTTCCTTCTTGTTCAGAGTTCCTAGGTGGATCCCTCTGCTACCCCTTCCAAATTATCTTTGTCCTAGGAGAAAAACTTCACAACTTCAAGTATTCTCTAAGGCAAAATGTAGTAAATTCATATGCTACAAAAAACTGACACAGTCAATAGCTTAAGTACATTTATGGAGATTCTTCACCTCCAAATACACAGGCTTTTTTTCCTGTCTGCTAAATGCAGATCTAGAGGCAAAAGGAATGAAAAACAGATATCAAACTAGCTGGAAAGCCGCACAGAGCAGATAAGCACCTTGGAGAATGTAAAGTAGCTCAAATACTTATTTGTTTGCTTGAAACAGTCTTCCAAGCAGCTTCTCACTAATGCATACTCTTAACTCATTGCAGCCTTTGGAACCAAAGTGGTTTCTTTTTAATAATAATACCCAACAGCAATAAACAACACAGCTGACCATCCGAACTCCCAGATGACCAACACCAAATACAACACTGAAATCTGACTTCAGGAACATTTCAAATCACATCCTCAGCTGCTGGAAGTCAGAATAGTTCTATACCCTCTAAGAGAGTTGCACTGATTTTTATCACCTAAGAATCTGACCGTTGTAACACAATATACACAAAGGAAATCTAACATTATATCAGATAACTAGTTAACCAGCCCTTTGTTTTTCTCTCTGATACCCTGTCTCTTCAATTGCTGCAAGCAATTAAGTGCCCACCACTTGTTTGAACAAGCAAACCAAAATAATTACAAATGCATGTTACACTACAACAATTGCATATTAACAAAGGCTTGGGGCCAATTAATCATTACACCATCAATATCTAATTTGCATAAAACTATTCTCTTTAAAGACTCCATGTTTGGGGTGACAGGGTTACCTCATTGATTATGTAAATTCCCCATCAAGCTTTGCAGAAGCAGTCAAAAGAAATAAAAAGGCTTGTCTGTTTCCAGCCAAGCCAACATCCTACAGCTATGTGGCAAGGCAAAATTGGGGGAAAGACAGAAAGAAAGGAAGAAAGATGGAAGGGAAGGTAAAAGAAAAGCAACAATGCAGACTTTAAGCCTTAAAAGGCTAGACTACGGTTCAGGCTTGGGGCATAGAGCTGCAAAAAACAAATCCAGAGTATGCCAAATAAGGAGGCACTGGTGGACTGACTTCTCTGCAGCCATGTCATGTCACAAACCCCAGTAAAACAGCTCAAAACCAGTGTTATCATTTTCCATTTTACCTAGAGCTTCCTTAAAGATACTTCATAAAAGGAGATATATGTCTCTTAAGACAAACCAAAGTCCTACAGAAGAACCCACCAATAAAATGATGTATTCCCCTTCTGACTTGGGATATTCATTTTCCTGAAGATTTTCTCTGGAAGAACACTGGCTTCTTATATTAGCAATTTTCTCCTTGAATCTTATGAAGAATTCTCACACTGACTGTGGGTGACAATTATAATTGCAATATTTTTCCACTTGCATAACTGGGCTGTGAATTAAAGAGGCCATGAGCTCTAACCACTTCTGCCTGGCTCTGCAGCAAAAGCCAAGGGCAAGGGGCCTGTTGTCCTGTCACATACAACCCAGACATCCCAAAGTCACGGCCATGGCACAGCTTGGGGTCACCAGTTAGCTGCTGGGACAAAGCAAAAGGAGCAAAGGACTGCCTGCATCTGCTAATCCTTCCTGAACAGAAATAACATGTTTCTTGACTCCACTTTTGGGCTGATGCAAGGCAAGTAAGACTTGCCTTTTTTCCCAGGCCTATGCAAAGTGCAAAGTACTATACATTATTCTTTCAGAAATCTTATTCCCTTCAGTAACTGGGATATATGATCATGACATATGAGTCATGATATAAACAGGCCTCCTAAAGGATAATTAAACCCCTCTCCTATGGTAAAAGAAAGGCACAGCAGGTAGATTTACCTTTTCCCAGAGTTAGAGAACAAGCCTCTAACATGAAAACAAAAAAAGCCCTCAACTCTGAAGCTAGGATTCACTGTGGTTGCATGCTCTTAGTGTTGCAGTGTGGTGGACAGTAAGATATAAAACGGCTAGACCAGGTTTTGCACTATCCAAAGTACACATACCTACAGAAAAGACCAAATATTTGGAAATTCAAAATAGCAAGAGTCCAAGCAATGAGGCCACCGAGCAGAGAAAGCAGAAGACTTCCCATGGCAAGTACTGCAAAAAAGCATCAGTGTAGCGTTTATTATACCTGCAACATACTTCAGGCTGTATTCTCCGTGGAGGGCTTTTCAACGCCAAAATGGGGGACAAGGTGACGAGAAGGGAGTTTAAAGTGCAAGCTGCACTCTCTGCTCCAAAAAGCACACTATGCTGATTCAAAAAAAACATTTTCAAAAATGCCTGTGGGTAAATTTGAGCTGCCCACAGCTCCCCAGGGGCAGTCGAACTTGCTGTCGAGCCATTTATGTGGATTTCAGTCAAATTCTAATTTTAGTGTTCATTAAACATGGGTAATTCCCCAGCCAATCCCTGCATCACCTACTATACATAATACCTCTACAATATAGGTCATCCTAGCTTAGAAAACATATACAGACATCAAAGTGCAACCATTTCATTATAAGTATTAACTTTATAAATAATTATGAACTTCTTAATTCTTTACAAGATGCTGTATAATCACAAATGTTTAAAAAACATTACAATAGGAAGAGGGATGGGTGGTTATGCTATATAGGTGTGTGTATATACATATGTATATAACCCACCCACACACATGTATTAGAGAAAGAAGAGAGGTCTAAATATGCATGTGTCTACCTGCTTGAGGCAGAAGAAAAGATGTTTTCCTGAAACGTAGGCTATTGAGGAGAAAGCCTGGTCTCTGCTTCAACCAAAAGAAAGCCTCAAACCCGCTGTCCTAATAGGTGTTCTCAGCTTCTCCCTGTTCTCTACACAGCTCTTCTGTGCAGGGAGGTCCTAACCAGTTAAGTTGCTGGTTTCAGGTTCCTTTGAGACACTAGGGTTGAAGTAGGACACGGTAGCAAGGTTGTGAGTATCCTGCATCAAAGTTCAGCGCTCGTGGAAGCTCTCCACAGAAGTGTATGAACTATAGGCAGATCCTTCCTTCCCCTTTCCCCTTACCACCTCCAGCCCTGTGATGCTGAGGCTGCAGGGCAGATGCTCCACTCTCTATCTATTCCAAAATGTAGCACTTCTTTTGTGTGTCACAAAGCAAGCACATGTTTTTACTCATTTTTTGGGTGCTGCAACCGAGGCATGGAGAGACTTGTGCTTTCAGAAGCTCCCTGGAACTTGAGTGACCAGGCTGAGCCTTATTACCAGAGAGGGGGATCATTCCATGTCTCTACAGAAATGAAGTAGAAAGGAGATACTTCAGCACTGTGCTAAATTATGCCAGAACTTACAAGATAATTAAAACTAGACAATTATGTCAGATCAGACAAGTCTGACACACAAAGCAAGGAAGAAGTTGTAACACTGAAAGTAGGGACTGTACTGAAATGAATCCTACAAGAGCATGTACTTCCCAAAGGACATGGATATGTAATTTAGTATTAAACACTGTTATTTTATCAGAAGCATGAACATCTTTGGTGAACTACAGAGATGCTAACTTGAAGCCAGACCGGGGCTGAGCTGCTAACAAATGGATCTCAGAGCAATAATGAAATTCAGTCCATTTTTTGACAACTTGAAAGGTGGACCCAACGGCCAGGTACCAGCGCAGCGCTGGTCTGAGCACCCGCACAGCTCAGCTGCCCTGCTCTCAGGACTGTGGTCCAGCTGTGCCGCACCAAAGGAGGACTCTTGGTTGCAGGAGTCAGCCCTGACGGTGCACACAGTCCAGAGTCACTCCGCATTGAGCGGTTGGTGCACACATACGGCCCAGTTGACTTCAGATGGTCCCAAAGAAGCCTCTTTCAAAGTAACTCTCCATAAGAATCATTTATTGTTTCCTTTGAGCAACACCTGTTACTGATCTAAATAGTAGCATTTTAAATACGCAGTCTTGCACAGGATTAATGTGAGAAAGTGGATTAAATATAGTTTGACTGCTTGCATTTTAACAGCTCCATAGCTAATGTTGTTTATGGGCTGTTGGGTTTCTTTTTATTAATTTATATTGATTTTAAGTGCTCAGAAAAGCAAGAATGAGCTTGAGCCAGGCAAAGTACTGATCAGCAGTAGGCACGCATCCCCACATAGCGCTGCCAGGGGAACTCATTTGCAGCAAGCAACACACCTGCTACTCTGCTGCCAGGTCCCCTAACGTGAGCCTGTTTCTCAAGCCAAAGCATACGTTACTTTTCCACAAGGTGAGCCAGAGCATCCTAGAGATCAGGCTGGGGTTACTCTGCTTCTCTTAGTCTCGGTCTAACCTAAGAGTGCTTTTAATTCTGCTTGCAAGAACTCAACATAGAAACACATAGGTCTGCATCTGAGAATGAAAAACAATTGCTATTGCAAGAATATGGCAGAAAAATAAAAAAAAAAAGGAAATTCCTGAGCAAGAACCTGCCCCTTCCATTCACAAAATTTCTTCACTGACCAGGTGATGAACTAGTTGCAATTTGCACGGAAATTCTAGAGTTGCATAGTTCATGGCCAACTGCTTTCTATCACCTGGAAACAAACCCAGACTTTTGTTCTATCCCCTCCCTCCAATGCTTTTGCTCAGCTGGTCACTTATACAACCTTGCCATTCCTAGGCAATTCAGGGTAAATGAGGCTAATCACTGCTGCTCAGTACAGCTGACTCTTATCCCTTCTCCAATCTTACTTAGGAAATTGCAGTGGGATTGATTATTTGGGATGGGATTTCAACCCCTCACACTCCTTGCTAGGTCACATGTTGTGGTTTATTTATATCTGCCTCAGTCATCCTAAGGACAAGTGGAAATTTGTCAGTCACCATCCTAGGGCATTCGGACAGAGTAAGAGTCAAGTCAAATGTAAAGGGCATTTTTAGATTTCTTTCTGTCCTGGCCCTTCACTTTCCCTGGATCTGGCTGCTGTTGTTGACTAAACCAACCTTGCCACTTACAGTAGTAGAAAGAATGTAAACAGAAAGTTATGATTGATACTGAGAGCATTACTAATTAGCTCAGAAGGATGCAATTAGGAAAGAAGGAGCCAGTGGGTAAAATGGAGGGAGAAGGAAAAGCAGCTATTTATGAATGCCAAGTATGTATAAATAAAATAGATAACAAATAGAGGTGGAAAGAGGAAGAAAATTGAAAACAACAGATAAAAATAAGAAACCAAGAATTGTAGAAAACTGGTAAGAGAGGTAAAAGGATAGAAAGGTCAGCAGAATTAACAGCTATAAGAAGAATTTACAGCAATAAGAAGAATTTACTTTCAGTATGTTAAAAACATATGGAATCCTAAGAATGAAATGGAAAGATGCCAAGAAAGGCAGATACGTTCACTAACAGTAACAAGCTTTGTTCAAGGCTGCAAGAGGCACAAACATTGGCAAATTGACAAATATTAACAAAATATCACTTGCAAAGTGAAAAAAAAGGTGTAAGTTGGGCAAAGTCAATGGTGCAAATGTGTTGAAATGTCACCTTCTGCACAAGAAGAGGCAGGCTGCTTTTAAGCAGCTCTCCTCACATACGGTACGCAGTGATCTTTTCAGGCTATAAAGCCTTCACAGAAACACCACTTCTTTATTAATCTGTATGGAACCTACCACCATCCAAGTCATGCACTAATGGGAATGCTATCACTGCTATAAAATAAATTTGAGCCAACGGTAACAGAACACGAAAAATAAATCTATTGGGAAATCCAGAGTATCTTTCTGATCCAGTTGTGTGATTGCATATGGTTTATTCTGTTTCCTAGTTTTCCAGTTTGTAAAATGAGGAAAATAAATATCCCTATCTGATAAGTTTCTAAAGTTAAGGAAACTTCTGAGATGCTTTAGGACTGGCACTTTAAGAGTGTTATATGTGATGCTATACATTATATTCTCAGGGAAGAAAGATTTACCCACCATGTATGAGCACCACACACATCTCACAGCATCTCAAGCACAAAAAAAGAGTAGGGAAAAAAAAACCATTGAGGCCATTCAGATTTTCCAGAAAATTCGAGAGAGTATGCCCTGCAGCTCCTGACTATCAGTGGGAGCTGGGAACCTACATCCCTTTGAAAAACTCAGCTTAAATGTTTCTTGGTTTTGACCCAATAAATTCTGCAAAGAAATGAATAAATACCTCACTTCAGTTCCTATCAACTCTGCTTCCCTCCCTTGCTGGCAGGCCAATACTGAATTCATTAAATTTCATTAAAGTATACATCTGGTTCCTGCTTTTACAAGGCTATGAAATCTGCGGGTCTTTGCAGAGCAAAATCAGCTGTTCCCTGTTTAATACAGCTCTTCTGGCATATGGACACTAGATGTGAGTTGAAGATCCCCCTTACTCAGCTGACAGTCAGCGGGTTCCTGTGATACAAGCACTAGTTCAGCTAAAAACTGTGGAAGATTAAGGTTGGCTTAATGATGATGAAGTTTGGTGCTTTCCTACATGCAGCACTAGAAAACTACAACTCCCATAAGACACCCTGGCAGTCAGGGTAGAAACAGATAACATGCCAATTGGACCCAAAACATGATTTGGTTCTAAAACCCACAAACTCAAGAAATCCAAGTGGAAACAAAATACTTCATTTGCTTTCCCCAATGGAGGATGAATATTTTTGTGACAATAATGAAATTTCCTCTCAGAAAATTCCATAAATCATGTTTTCTATTAAAAAAAAAAAACAACTAGAAAATCTGTAGTAGAAAGTTCCAGCGGTAATTGGATGCCTCGCGGGATGCTGCATGCACTTGCCTAGTTGGTATTCGCTCTCAAACACACATAACTGAAGTGAATTGCATTGACACTGACAAACGTTCCTTTTGGCAGATCCAAAATACATCCTCTTGACTTGGGAGAGATTCTGCTAGGATACGTTTACAGGGACTTGATGTTCCATCTCAAGGCTGCAAGGAAGTGATGTGCTCCTTCCTTTCTTTCTCTGAAACCGAACAGCCAGGACTTTAATTTCAGATGTGGAAGATTCAGGTTTAATTCCCACCCCCACAAGAGTCACAGTAAAAACTCATCTTACAAATGACTGTTAACTGCTGGACACTCCTGGGCTATGGTCTGTCAGAATCTCCTTTTTAATATCAATGAAACAACTCTACTTAGTTGAAACAGCAAGTGTTCAGTGCATAAAACTGCACCACACTTTTATAAGGCACATGTACAGATCCCACTGTAAAGTGAGGGTGAAATGCAGTAACACTGGAATCTTACTCTCCTTCACTCCTGTAATGCAAAGTCAAGAAACTTAGAAAATTATTCCCACCCTGAAAATGCAAAGATGATGATCACCTTTTTAAAAATAAGCACTTAACATTATTTGCGAAGGCTAAAAATTCCCCAAACTACCACAACCCCACCGTACACACAGGTACACTGCCACCACCAGCAAATCCCACTAACTCTCCTTGGACGTAGAAAAAGGTCGTGCCTTTGCTATCCTGATTCAAAAGTTTCTGTACCTTGACAGCGGCTATTTTCCACCTCCTGTGACCTTGAGAAGTGCTGTTCCCCCCGGGCATGCCAATAGTTGTAAAACAGGGAGTGCAGTAGGAAATGGATATGGATAGAATGAAAGTGATTCTGTTGTCCTTTCACACACCCTCCGTGAGACGTTGAATATGTTTGAATGTGATCCATCAAGACATTGATCCCTTGGGGAAGTGGAGATGTGTAAGGAAACTTCAAGTGCTTTCTAACCAGATCTACCTACAGGAGAATGTACGGAGCTGTACAGTAAGAAGATACATATATTATCGATAGTCCCATGTCATGGGACAAGTCACAGCAGAGGTGAGGGGAAATCAGATGTGTTCTGGTGCTCTGGAGGTTATACATTCACTGGAAACAATTTCTCCTTGCAAAGTAACAAGCCAACTGCTCTCTGTTGTGGTCTCTTTAACTACCCTGTGTTAAACTCAGCTGCAGGAAAAAGGGAATACAGGATAGAACAATACATTTTAATAGAACATTTTACAGGAAACACTGCAGAGATGGTATTCTATTTTAAAGCTGCCAAACTCCATAATTAAAAGAAAAATGTATGATTAACTATAAGAATTTTCTGCTTATGTTTAAGACCCAAAGAATTAAATCAAAATCCTTAAAAGCCATCGCTAAATGAAGGAAATGCACGAGCTGGCCCTAGCAGTGAAGTCTGTCACCAACACAGGCTTTATCCAGCTTAAGCCACTTCATTCTTTGATCAGAAAAGAGTGGCTTGAGTGGGTTTATTTTAGAAGGCTGGCAAGTGTCTCAGCTAGGACAGCTGCGTGTTCAGAGCTCGTCTCAGGAGTAATCCCGCTCTCCCCTTCCCCCTCTTTCCAAACCCCAGGGCCCAAACTTGCAGAGGTCCTGCCAAGTACCAGGAGTTACATTCCGGTCAGCAGGGCTAAGCACAGCAGTAGACATCACACGCTTCGGGCTAGCTCAGAAGTTCACTGCGAGAAGCAGCAAACGGGAAAGGGAGAGAGGGCTACAGTTTCCCTCGTTTACTCCAATCCTCACCTCCCAGGACCCACCATGAGATGCCTGCTTCAGGACATGTGGCCTGTCAATCTAGGAAGATGCTGGAGAAAGCACCGTCCAAAGGCACTGCCCCAGTTACACGGTCTTCACCTCTGCCTTGTTCTCCCTCTCGAATCATGCACACCTGAGCCATCCTCAGACAAGCTGCACATGGCTCTTGTGAGTCCAGAGCTGGCAAAAGCCACTGCTGCCACACTGCCAGATCCAGAGCAATAAAAGGTCTAAAAGAGTAAGTTTCTCACTTGACGCTAGGTCAGGGTTAAGGCTCAGCAATTCATTCCAGCAGCACGCAACAACTCAGAGCGTAGCCTTAACTGGATTAGCCAGAGCACCGAGTAAGGTGCAGAATCAGACTTAAATGTCACTAATTGCATTACGGGACCAAGGACTGAAGCCTCCTAAAGCCTGCTTTTTCTCTTATCCACAGTGATCTGCCCTGTGGACTGGGGGGAATGAGAGCAGTCCTAGCATTTAGCCCACAGAAATCAATAGCAAACCCTTCCCAATCTTAATGGTGACAGATTAGGACACCTCTACCTAGGAAGAAGTGCTTGCAGGATCACACTTGTGTTTAGCTTTTGTTTTCTCAGGAGGTATTTATTGAACGTGAATTTAAACATCCTGCATAGATGCTTTGCATGTTTATTTTCACAAGGTTTGACTTTTTGCAGTGGTTGTTATTGTTGGTGATACAGGTCTTCAGTGATGGCATTTTGGATTTAATTCAGATCTAAATTTGATTGGCTAATTCATCAGTTAGGTTTCTAAAGAATCTGCAGAACCAAAGGAGCCCCTAACCATGAAAAATGTGACACTGCTCTTTGATTACCAGCTGGGATCTCCAAGCTCTTTTGGCATACAAAGCGACAGTTTTTCAAAATATACAGCAACTAATATTTCATTTCAGCTGGCAGGGCTCCATAAAATGGTTTGGACCTTACAGTGCACTTAAACCCTTTGATAAACAGACTGTATAGATTGAGCAGATGGTGGTTCAGGAGTTCAAAATGCTCAGGTTTCCAGCTGAACATACAATAACCTGTAGGCAGAAGCAGAATAACATCTGAACAGGTTGGAACTATGTCTGGGATGGTCTGTTCTACTTTTTAAATGCTGAGGGAGAGCTGGTCTGAAACAGGAACATAGGATTGGTTGGGATAATCTATGTATATTGGAGAAACCATCCAGTCCTCTACCATCGCAGGCAGCTGCATCGTTGCGTAGCCCTTTTTACAAGCCAGCCTAGTTCCATCATGACGACAGTTGGCTGTTGTGCACTCATCACTTCATTTGGAAGGCTGTATGAGAATCTAATTGCTCTAAGGGACAGATATGGACATTTAATCTACCATTTAAGAGTATTTACAATGAAACTGAAGATCTAACCTACCCTCTTTACCTTTCAAAGGGAGGCATCTGCGGGAAGACAGGTTGCAGTCATGCGTAAGAAAGCCAAGAGCAGACTGCAAAGATAGAAAAGAAATCAAATTCTGCAGGCTGCCACTGCTGGGTGTGCACGGTGTGAGCCATGGCTCCCAACAGAGCCTACAACTCCACAGCTTCCAAGAGTACAAAGTTCATTTCACAGTGGTGAGAAGTCTGCAAGACTCACCTCAGGCACACTCCTCCAGTGTTTTCCCTTTCCAGGGTATAAATGATCTCTTGGAAAATGTGACTGGCTGGGCAAAAAAGGAGGTGCTGAGCTAGCCATTCCTGTGTGTGAGTTACATTTTCCTCCCGGGATTCCAGTGCCCCAGACCAAGCTTCTCCTGCAGTAAACTGCCAAGTGTAGCTCCAGGAGCTGCCAATTTCCAACTAGAACAGCTGAAAACTTTGCACGAGGCTGGACAATTTGATCCGACAATCCCTCACTCTCTTGAGTTGTCTTTGTTAAGTCGATGGATCTGCTTACCTGGGTGCATATCAGTTACAGGAAGAGTGAATACCAATGCTGAATGTAACTTAGTGGCAGTGGTTGCAAAGGAGAAGGAAAAAAAGACCTTGTCATATGCCAAATATTAAATCTTCCATTTGCATGAATGCTTTTCCTTGTTACAGAGCTAGATTTTGACTAGCAGTTACAGAAGTTATAGTGCCCAACAGAAAAGCAGGAGTTCTGGCACCACATCACCATAATATAAAAAATATTAACTCAGGCTTAGTAACTGTACAATTTCCTGGTGTTCTTTTAAAAATGGGGAGGAAGAAAAGGATCTATGTCAAACACGCACATCTAATGAGTCCCATGACCTGATCTGGAAAAGACTCATCAGGATGCTGAAAAAAGCCAGACCTGAGGCACTGTACAGAGATCTGTTCCTTAGAGTCGAATTTCAAGGCATCCAGTAAGGTGTCCCCAAATAACTGCCAAATCATTTGTTACTTCTGAAAATAGAAGCTTTCTGTGATATTCTCGCATCTCTCACACATCTGATATTCTCAATTAATTAAGTCCTCAGTGAAGCCTAGAACATTGGCATCTAATGGCTAATACATAAGTACCAGTGGTCAGATCCTGTCTCTGTTAGAGCTCAGGCCATTAGCCTAAGCAGGAATATTGGAGTGGGCCTTTGATAAATAAAAAAAGGTCTTGTTTCTGGTAGTCCTTCTTTCTCTCCTTAAACTAGCTAATATGAAAGTCAGGCTTTTTGTTTTCTCTACTAAAAAAAAAAGAAAAACCCACCAAAAAAAAACCCAGGGAAAATTAATGTTTCCAGAAATTAAATGGCAAGTTGTGTTATTTTTAGAGGGTTAGATGACAGGAGGCATCACATTTGAAAGTACTCACTTGATCAAAGAGCCCTAAAAGGATTCAGCAGCACTGAGAACTATATATCAAATAGGATTATGACAGAATTAAGGGACTGAGCCATTTATAACTTAGGGCAGTCTCCCTCTTTGAAGCCTGCCTTGGTAATTGATCCATTTTTCTATAAACCAGAACCATAGCATTGCATTAAAAATCTGTATCTATTCCAAAACTATTAGCTTTGTACAAGATAATCAGGGGAAAAGGTAACATTTGTATGTGACACTAGAATTTTCACTTGAAAAAGAAAATAGTCATGACATCTAAATAGAGAGAACATTTTTCTATCAGTATTACCGTGTCCAACAAATTCTCTTCTGCAGCATGTCAAAGCACCAGTTGTGCATTATGGAAACATAAATCACACAATAGAAGTGGAAACTATTGTTTTGTGTTACATAAATTGAAAAGGACATGAATGCATCAGTGGCATTTATTTTACTTTTTGGGGCATTCAAATAGTGCTGAGAGGAAATCTAAAGACACACACAAATCAGTCCAGATGCTCTTACTCACGCATCATCCTTGTTTGTGGGAACACTCTCCTCAGAAGAAATCCTGGCCCTGTTCAAGTCAAGAGCAAAACTCCCAGCAACAGCAAAAGCACCTACAGATGTCAATGGACTGCATGAACCAGTGGCTCCTTGTTTGGAATTAAGGTATCCCTATACTTGTTAATTTATTAGATGCATTAGCGTAACTGAAGAGAAGGAATAATTCCAAGCTTCAGACTCCAAAACCCATCATACTTATTAAAGCACTTTGTTCAGTCAAGTCAGGGTTTTAGTGAACTCAGCAGATGAAAATACTGCCCTGTGTCTGTCTCCTACAGCAAACAGATCCTACCTTTTCAGATGATGCAGATATAAATAGGACCAATGTTAGTACATCTGAAATTCAGAGAATATTTTTACCACCTAATATAGCTGCTAGGAAAAAGTTAATAGCCTAACTTGTTCAGGCACTTTGGTTTATCCTCTGGTGCCACTGACTTCCCTTCATTGCCTGTAACAGCAACCTCATAAACCAAAGTTCAGAGTTATCAGCAAATACCTGCTCCTTTCCCTCTGCACATGGCTTCATCTTAGGAAGTCACCACTGCAATTAAATCCATGACACTGTCTAGATACATGTCTATGTATATGTGCATATAAACATGTAAGACAGAGAACTACACAGCAATTTTACTGAATTATGCATTCACTTAAATTCATATTAACTTAAATTTTCACTTTTATTAATGAATACCCTTGGTATGACTTAGCCCATTATATAGGGAGGATCTTGCAGCTCCTTTATCTAAAGCGAGCAGAGGCTGTGCTGGAGGAGTAGATTCTCTCCTGCTATTAATAGAAGGTGCACCTGGCAAATTCTTAGCTGCTTCTACATGTATATTTTATGCACGCATACACATATGCACACACATAGAGATGGAAGAACCTTTACTATAAATGTTCTTGTGAGGTGGCAAGGATGTATGTAGACTAATTCATAGATTAATGGCAACTGCAAATCAGCTGCAGCTTCAGATCCCTCCTTTTCCATATTAAACTGTAGTATGCTATTTTCAGAGTTAAACTGCTCACCTGCCAGCAAAGATTGTAAGTTTTCTCTGCTGATTTAAATAGGTGCAGAAACAAGATGTTAGGGACAACTAAGAATCTACCCAGTGTGTATCCAGACTGAGATGGGGCATTTCACAACAGGTAAAAACTTGTCTCATCCTCCAGGTCCTCCTCCATAATAAAATGCTCCACCTCTTGCTTTTGAGGTGAGGGAAAAATACACAGACACACTTTAAATACATTTAAATATTAGGAATTCTGTGATTCCACTGATGGATTAAATATTCCCGTTTTGAAAAATAAAAAGGAAATTTTGAATCTGAATACTCCTTCTACGCATTTCTAATGTTGGAAAAAATGGAGGCTTTTGCTCAAAAACCATAAAAAATTGTAAGCTTTCTTAACCTGTGTCTACTCATTATTCACTCAGGTTCCCAGCCAAATTCATCCTGAAAGTCAGCAAAACCCACTCAACTTCATAGACTTACACTGCAAATGAATTTTTCACTCCTGCCTACTCCGGGGGTAAACAAACACCATTTGACCTTGTATTGATTTCTTTGATTAATTTCCCATTTAAGCCCCGTTCTGAGGGGTTTAAGTGGGATATATGAGATTCATGGCATTCGTGCAGGCCCTTTACACAGGGTTGGATTTCTCCCTTACCACATACTACCACGCAAAATTATGAAAACAATCCGTTCTTAACCATTCACTTCAGTCCCAATTACCATAGACCCCATCACAGCCAGCTGAGTTACTCTAGCAGATCCAATCTCCATCAGAATCAGCCTAAACTTTGCATTACATGTTGTCTATGTTCCTCCCATTTAAAAATATTTACACAAGCTTGGATTTCAGCAGTATTTACAGTTACAAAATAGCAATTTCTGTCAGGACAGTTCATACCAAGGCATGAAATGCTGTTCAAAATGTCACTGAAATTGTATGGCAAAGGTTAGTTTGCTAATTTTGTGTTCTGCTTGTTTCTTTTAAAATCAAATGAAACTTGACTTATTTTGCAAAAAGGCTTTGAAAACAACACTAACTCTTCAGGGGAGAAACCAAGGGTTGGTTTAACTTTCTCTAAACTTCTTACCTCAGAGCTTGACGTAGCAGAACTGGTTCTCACCATGTGAGTGCAGGTCCACTAACCCTAAACCCGAGGAGCTGTGTGGAACTGACCTGGACAACTAGTTCCCACGTTAGACCACGCACAGCATCTGCAGCCAGGGATGCAGGGACACCGCATGCGGACACGGTAGCAGGCCTCCCGCTCCATTTCTCCAGCACAAGAAGGGATTTAGGGGGAAATCCCAGCCCCAGAAAATAATAAATGAGGTCTGCCTTTGACTTCAGTGAACTCGGTGATAAGTCTCTTGAGTGAGATTAGCCCACGTTTAATGGGCCAGTGTTCTGTGCACTGACATTCAACAGGAGCAGTATGAAACTGTGAACATTGCAGAGGTCTGATTCAGTGGCAAAGCTGATGCAAATTGCAAGGAAATGTTGTTATTACACTACACACAATTACACTATCACCCAGAGACTCCAATTAACAGTATAGTCTCATTGTACAGTCCTGGCTTCAAAGGGAGTTTGATTTAAATAGACAAGGCAGGTAACTGAAGCCTTAGGATATACACTGTACAACTGAGAAATGAGGCAAAAGTAATTAAGTGACTTGACCAGGATCATACAGGAAATCTTTGGCTGAGCCAGACCCTGATTCCCATTATGCTTAGCCCTTGCCTGCAGCCATAATTACAGCAGCATTCTTCTGCTCTGACCTCAGCCTAGCTGCAAATGCACGCACACGTCAAAGGCATGGCTCCAGTCCCTTCACTCCTGCAAACCCTGCTCCACAGTGCTAGTCAGGCACAAGTGAGTCCCAAGAAAGGGGAAAAATGACTTTCAAGTGCGTCTCCATGCCCGCCATTGACTATCCTACAAGCCCGTGTGCCTCCGCACCCCAGTGCAGCTACACGATCCCCCCCGGCTAACATCACACAGCTCTGGGTCCCGTACCCAGCAGCCGTAAACTAATCCAACAGTTTTAGTGTGTTAAAATCACTGTGTTTTATATGGTATAGATCCAATAAGACATGAAGTTTTTTTGCATTTCTTTAGTGATTACATTTTCACAGAAACTCTACTAAAAATTATTACCGGTGGTTCAGATAAATGCAGCCTTGAAAACATTAACTGACGCTTGGAGCTGCCAACATTGTAAATGATCAGGACCTGCTGTAATTTCAAGAAAAAAAGGAATAAAATGGGGAATTTCAATAAGTTTTTTTTTTTCTTTTAAAAATTACATTAGAATATACCTGACATATTTCTTGCCCCAGTTTCATCTTCTGATGCTCTCTGTAAGGATGCCAGATAAACTTAATTGAAGGATATAAATACTCTTCCCTCTTTTCTCTCCTCCCTTCTGTAAGCGCTACTGGAAGAAAAGCTTTTCAGTACAGCTATTGTTAAAATTAACATGAAACATTCCACTCCAAAATCTGGGAGCACCAGGCCATCAGCTACAAGAAACTGCCATAGTTCCAGTAGCACTTAGTGCAGCTGAGCAATTCCCCAAAACCTCTGAAAAACACAACAAAACCAGACCTGTCAACAGAAGGTCAGTAGTCATGTGCAGAACTTGCCTACACAAACAGCAGAGGCGCAGTATCTCTCAGTTCCTATGAGCACTTTCCTTTTTCTTACCGATTTTTATACCAACAGATAGGATACGAGAGTCCCTGGACCGGCTGGTTGACAGAGACCCGCCAACAGACAAGTGGTTTTAGCTTGTTATCTCCTGTTAACCCAGTATGAATTAATTCATAAATTAATTCTTCTGAAATAGTTGATTGAAACAGCAGCATGCTGTCTTGTGTGGGGATCTCCATACCATTTTACTTCAGACAATATTTTCTCTCTTGGCAAGAGAAAATGAAGTCCTGTTAACTGGCAGGATGTTGCACACAGTTTTACAGCCCAGGTAGTCAGGAAGAGAGAAGCTTTGCAACGTGTCAACCAACTACGAAGAAGCAGTACTGGATTAACCATGATAATCTAACACCATAATATATCTTTGCCCGCATCTCCACTGACAGAGACTGTTTGAACTACTTAAAACTGCCAATGACAACATCTCCTCCAGGCTGGGTTTGAACACACACTAATTTGCTCAAATTGGTGAGGAGTGGGGAAACAGAGAAGGTTTTTGCCCAAACTTTTCCCATTGAGCTACAAGTTCTCGTATATGCCTTCTCTCTGGGCTGTGCAAACTTCAGCACATCAGGAGGCTGTTGAGCACCTCACCCATGATGGCATAAATCAATTATGATTCCAGGTCTGGAAACGCCAAGTACACAGTCTCATGTATTCAGCTTTCCCCAGGCCTATGGGCACAGGTGTAGTTATCTTTAACCATAAGAAAAAATATACAGATCAAAAATACACATATCAAGGATTTACATTAAGAAGGCAAGCATCCTAGGAGATGCATTACATTTTTTTAAGTGAGTAAGTCATTATGAATGAAAGGTGAAGGCTGCAGATTAATTATCCGACTTGCTCTTCCACTGCTGCTTAGCGAGATTATGACTGTGACTCTTGCAGAAAGGGGACACTGCAGTATAATTGTCTTAAAAGCTCTCTGTAGCTTAGTGAGATTTAGCCTGTTAGTGTGATAAATCTGCATCAAACAGAAGCAGAGAGGGCACCAGCAGAGCTCAGGTAGCGTGTGCTGCCTCGCCACCTTTTCTGAGGCACTGTCAGTGTGCAACGGGGCTAAGACAGAGAGATCCTATGGCGATATTAATTTTGCATGTTGAAAGCAAAGCCAGTCTGACTGATTATGTTGCTGATTTAACCTTAGCATTCAGATTTAGCATATTTCAGGGCCATCCTTTACTCAAGCTTCTGAAAGCAGGAACTGCATAAAAATGTTCGCATTTTCTTAGCAGGCAATTTTTCTAAGATTTATAGTGACATTATAGTTTGTTTATCGATTGATTCATAAAGAAACGGAAATTAACACATTGCTTCCCCCCACACCTATGCCCAGTGCCAGGTTAATACTTTGACATGCCGTCAGGTGAGCTGAAAGCATAAATTCCTTCAAAATTGAAAATAAGCAATATTGCCTCCAAACTTTTTAGATTAACATTACTTGCAAAGGAACAACTACTGACTTTTTTTTCAAGACAGATATTTAATACGCACTTTCCAGTTCTACTGAGTGTAGAGAAGAGGCTATTATTTTCCCCCTGAAATCCCAGCCACTTCACTGCTGTGTTGCTGGGTTTCGCTCGAGAAAAAAGCATGTCTTTTTCATTTTGTTTTAGTACATTCCTGCCATTATGAGCATTTCATAATTGCCATGAACTCCCTGAAATCAGTTGTTTCTACAATTAGTGACTGATTACACACAGCACTAAGCATTGCAAGCAACACTTCATTAACTCCTGGTAGCAAACAGTATGAAAGGACTCAGGTTTAATTCAATCAGCTTTGTCCACAGAACTGCACAAGCAGCTCATTTGTGCGTGTGTCTGTGTGTGTGCATGCGCAGAAATATTCCTGAACTTTAAGAAAGCTCCCAATCGTGACCTGAATTAAATGTACCTGGCTTTACAGGAGGCCTAACTAAACCCTCAGATCTGGACAGCATGAAATACTTCAGATGAATCCTCCAAAATCAGAGACAGATTCTGCAGCTTTGGCCAACCTGAGGGTTTCTCTGTAGACCAGCTATGCCACCTGATTTACATTCGCCTGTAAAAAGACAACTGAGGGCTAAGGGTCAAACATTTTTCTAAGAGGAATTATTTCACAGCTTTTCTTTTTGACAAAGAACATCGATTAGAAATATACTATAATTAATCCAGTAGGGCAGCTGAGAAAAGTATGCCAGCTGTATGTCTCCTTTAGATTATGATCCGGATTCATCAAGTAACGGCCTATGATTTATAACATATAACCTCTACTACCAATTTGGGAAGCAGAGGAAATCTCTGTATCCACATAGTCTTTCAGTTATCGACCTGGGTGTTAGTAGGTCCAAAAAGATAGCGACAGCTGCTAGTAAAAAAACAGCAATCGAACAACATTCATTGACAGAATTCACCGGTCCCCATAGACTGGTTGCAATTGGCAGCAACTTCTCAGTTTCAATGTCCAAATATAGTAGGGTAATCACAGAGCTGATGTATCTGCTGTCCACTCTCCGCTTATCAGCAAATTTTTTTTCTTTTCTTTTTTACCATAGAGATTAAAAGACTAATACCAGAGAGGAGTTCAGTGGTAGAAATAAAAGAAGGAAGAATAATACAAACAATAGTCAGGAAGATTTTGTTTTTAAAGAACAGAAAAGAAATGCCTTCTTTAAGCACCCTGAAGTCAGAGGAAAAATTCCCACTGACCTCTCAGGGGGTTAAATCAGGTTCTTAAAGATGTTACTAAATGCCCCAGGAAATGCTTCAAATCATTTATGATACGATCTCTTCCCAAAGAGAGCTTTAGCAAAAAAAGCTTGTGTGTTGTCTAGGTGGAACTCTGTTATTCTGGCTGCAAATCAAATGTCATCTTCAAAAGTCCTAAGGAGCCTCTCTCAGGCTGCTTTGAGTTACTACAGATGCCTCTTTATCCAGAATAAAATCACAGTAACAAGCTTGTTCACTGTACAAGTCAATAGTCTTCCAAGAGCAAGACTTCTTGTTGATCAGTCTTTAAGGCTTTGACATTGTACACTGTCCAAATGTGAGCCCTTCCAAGACCCAAAGGAAACCATAGACCCACTTATAAGTAGCAATAAACCAACTATTAAGTATGTGGTGTGGATGAAAAGTGTGATACCAAACGTCTTTCATACAAGGGTCTGGATTATGAATCCACAGACCTGAAAGTTAGTCCGAGCTGTTATCATTCTCTTGGCATAAACAGTCTCATTTCATGCCTCACATACCATGGAGCCAGAACTCAAACAAAATACTTCAATTCTAAGTGGAGTAATAAACAGGGAGGAAAAACTTCTAAACCCAGCAGTTTTCTCTCTGCTACCTCTCACATGCATTAGAACAACTCTTCTGCAATAGACGCGTGCTCCTTTCCATTGTACGCTCTTCTCCTCCCTGCCCAACCATTGATCAGTTATGAGAAATAAAAGTAGCACTGCAGGATTTCCAGTTTTCAGTAAAATACATTCAAACGAATGAATCCCAAAACCTCAAGTAGAGACAAAAAAACCGTAACACTTTAACACGGCTGTCATGTTTGTCTGTGGGAGTACTTCTTCAGTGTGCATGGAAGACAGGTTGTTAAGATTATTCTAAACCAGTGCTGTGATATACACATAATTGAAAGTCCTGTTGCCTCTAAAGTGGTTGTTGAGAAATTAAAGGAGAGGTCACGGACTTCCTCAATTCCTCAGCAAAATCCTCATGCCCAAAATAACTTCTCAGAAAGTAGCTAATGTGATACAGAAGAAGGAAGAGAGGCATTTGGTTCCAAAATGGGGGGAAAGTAAATCAGTTCGGGAACATTAGTTGGGAAATCCATGTTTTTAAACACTTGGATTTGTTATGAATTTATCCTTGGACTTTAATTCCCTGTCTTCCTAGTATTTTCTCTCTTCTTTTTTTTAAAAGCTGTCACTCCAGAAGTAACAGGCACCCAAAAGAGAGATAAATTTCAGATTGAGAAACTGTACGAGGATTTATTGTATGGAAGCTGTAGAAATGGAGATGCATTTTCCAGCCTTTTTACTAATTACAACCTCTTACATAACCACGATTGCCTGGTAAGCCTGGATGTACATTATTATAAAGCTTTCTCCGATTCATCCAAGGCTATAAAGCATGGTTAGCAATTAAAACTCTCACTGAAGTTTCATATTGCTTCCCATGTAAGCAGAGGGTAGACGACCTCATTAAGAATGCACATGACCTCTGGCTGAATGTGCTGCGCAAAGCTGCCGCATGCTGCAAAGGAAGATGCAGACACGGTTAGATTTCTGCTTCCGTCCCAATCTTTAAACGTTGGCTACTGTTGCTTTAAATATTTATAGCGGATGCAGGAAGTGTGGCTTGAATATAATGGCAAGGGAGAGACGGTGAGAAAATCATTCTCTCCAACTTTTATTTCACTTTAATCCCTGGTTGCTAGAAGTCAAGAATTTTGATACGATATGTTAGTGCTAACAGTGGGGGCTGTAGATTTAGCAGGCTCTGGGCCCCTTAGCATAGGGTTAAATGTCAAAAGCAGAGGAAGAAGCTGTCTGCAGTGAATGTGAATTAAGTTTTCCCTTTCTCAGCAAACCAGAAAAACTATTTGCCACCAGAAAAAAGCAGAAACTTCTGTAGCACTGTATTGTAATACCTGATGTCTGCTTCAAGACATCATAGCGGATAGTCATCACTACTATGCCTGCAGTACTACCGATGAATGACATCCAGTGGTACCATGTGGACTGTCTTTGTTTCAAGGTATTCGCTTTAAATCTCATCTTGCCTTTCAGAGTCCACCATTTATCCCCCTCCCATTCTGGCCTTGCCACATACGACATAAATAAAACACCATTAGTTCTATTAATCAATTATGATGTAGCCTGTTCTTATAATTAATCCCATTCATTATAGTGGAATCTTGCATAATTATGAACGTATGTTAGCAACTTAAGCTAGCTAGTTTAGAGCCAATAACAATATTAGTCAATAATGATACTTCTCCCTCCTTACAAAGGGAGCATCTTTACCCAGTGAGCTCAAGCTCCCGTTCACAGAGGAGCCCCCAGCTGTTCTTGGAGAGGGAAGCACAATGTTTGAGCATGAGAAAGGTACCTCTGGTAGTGTGTTATACTGGGCTCAGTCGGACTGCTAAGATGGGCAGATGTTATTACCTGCACTGGCTAGGGTAGGAAACTGAGGCATGAGAAGTCACCTGATAGGAACATGCTGACATGAGGGCTGGGAATAAAAACTAATCTTTCTGTTCTAGCAATAGGACAAATTCCTACATCTCAAAAGCTTTTTCTAAAAACAAACATACCCTGACCAGGCTTCGCTCCAACAAGGCTGTGTTACATTATGATGACGATAGAGCTGAGGGAACAGTAAATAAGGAGACTTTGCTGGCTTTTAAACAAGAAGGGGAGATGTCTTCACCCTAATTTGTCAGTGGATTTGACAGGCTCAAGAACAAGTGGGCATTATTGACAACTCCTTGAGACAAGGACTCAAAATGCCAAGTCTATTTACCCTGAATTTCTGGATCCAAGAGAGAGGGTGTTTGTCTCTGGGAGTTTTGTCAGACCCGCGACACAGAGATGTCAGTTATGAAGGGCCAGGACCAGAGGGGAAACGCTCCCTTTCTGTGGGCGTTGGAGCAGGCCTCATGACGGTATCTGCTGCTGAATTCTTCCAGATGTCAAAGATGAAGTTCAGGCTTGATTCCATGGCTCACCCTCGCCTTCTGTTTTAACAGAGGAAAAGGGGACTCCCAAGAAGATCCGCAAATACAAGATCAAACTGTGCTTTGGCTGATGACACAGTGAGGGAGGGTATTGGGGGAAAAAAGATTCAAAATTTACCTGCGTGGTAAGTTTTTGTGGTTTTGTCCAGCTCTTGCTTGGGGAATCAAGAACACTGGCATATCCATGCGCATGCTTTGCTCAAAAAGTTGGGAAGGAAGGGAGCATATATAACAATGTGGGCTGTACACTGTACAGCAGGGAGATGCAACTAAGTGACAGACAGTTAAAAATAAATAAAAAAAATTAAAAAAAAAAAACAACTAAGAAAAAAGAAACAAACCAGTGCCAAAGGCTTTGGAGTGCTTTCTACCCTCCATAGCTAGAACTAATTTTCACCTTTCCACACTTCTGCACAAAGAATTTTTTCCCGATATTTTTAACTTCTGAATTACCAAAAATATATTGTCCTACTTTGTTCTTTTTATTTTTTCTTTCCCCCATCTTTGTGCAAATCTAAATGATCATTTCAAAAGGTTTGGGGTTTATTTTTCCATTTGCTTTCTTTCTTAGGCCACACATAACTTTCTCACAAAACAAGCTTTGGAAAATTACAGGATCAAAAGGAACATTTTTAGTCAAGTCATTCTGCGAGCACTGGAACTTAAGGCGGTTACTTTCTACCATCCCCTGGGTCTCAAATGTGAGCTCCTGAATGAATTCTCCTGCATCTAGTGAGAGGTGAGTGCACCCACACATCTGTTTTCAGAAAACTTGAAGGCACTTAACCTTGACACCCATGTCATCTATCAAATTTTGTGAAATAGGCCCCAAAATAGAAGTCACTGGGAAGGGATGCAACAGACATGTGCATACTAGAAAGAGTGATGAACAAGCCTTTAAGAAACCATGATAAAAAGAAAAACAGAAAAATAATAAAAGCGCATAGGTGATAAAACAAATAAAAGAAAACCCCTAAATTCTGAAAATTCAAAGTTCCATGTCAGTGGCTATAATTGTTTGACTGAAAAAATCCAGCCCTATTTTATAACACTAAACTTTATAAGTACAAATAAAGGGAAATGATCTGAAAACCTAGTTTTGCTCAGACCTTCTCCAAATGGTGATCTTTGAGTCTAAAAAACTGTGCAGTTTGCAATGACAAGAAAATAAGTACATGAGGTTATAATCCGCCTTTGTTCTGCATGAGAAATTTCCACCGAAGATGGAGCTGCTGGTTATTTCCATCCTCTAATTAAGATACATAGCAATTCTGTTTGGCCTGAAGTACACTCAAAAGAAGCACAGACATGTAGTGTGTTAGAAATAGTAAAGGGCACAACTTTTCTAAAATCCTCCAAAATGATACAGAAAAGAATACTCTGGTCCTCTCTGACATACCAGTGAGCTTTCACCTTAGTATGAAACGCCCGACTCTAAGACCACCTGGAGATCTGAGGTGACCTGGAGCCTGCCCCCCAGAGTCCTCGGATCCTCTCAGTCTGGCCCTGGCTGCAAGACGCAGAAAGCACCCAACGTTCCACGAGTTCATTTCTTTTCACCTTTTGGCCATTTTGCTGCATGCAACTGCTTGTCGTACGCATAGAAAAGTTGGAACATCACACAACTGGGTCATGAAGTGCCTGGATGGGATAAATTACTGAGCCTGCCACCTGAACACAAAGCAGAGCTCCAGGGGTCAGGACTAACAAGATTATAAAGGCTGATGATGTATAAGTACAGAGAATGTTCCTGCAAATGCTTAATGATGTGAGTAACCTAACTTACACACAGAAATCCTTTGAGTAGTATAAGAAGTTGCAGCTGGGTCCCTGTCCAGCATTTGCAATTCTCGGGCAGCATCTTGCATTGTTAATTTTAACTATACTTTTGTGAAGTGATATCCATTGCTGTTCTAGGCCATTTAGCAAAGGAAAATTACATGGTAAATCCAAGCTCTTTGGGACTGTTGCTCCGGGGGGTTTCTCATGGATTTCAAGGAGAGAACAGATACTTAGGTCATACATGGGGTGCAGTGATTAGGCCTTGAAATGGCAAAAACATCCAAGGTCCCCGAGTTCCAGTGCAGCACCTGAAGCTGCCTCTGTCTGCTTCTAAGCAGCTCAGAGAGACCTACATTCCCCCAAACTGCTTCTGGGTTGATGAGGAAGGTGAGAGACAGCCTAGATCTGCTGGGGATGGGGACAGAGAGGACAGGACATTGCACGGTCATGTGTATGCTGCTGTAACACACGATCCTGCCCAAAGAAGCACTGCTGGAAAGGGATTTGTCTCCTTCCTCTCCTCACAGCAAATTCATGTATATTAATTACCAAGTAAACACCACGCACAGTTCCACCACAGTGAAGGCCCTCCACAGGCTGCAGAATTTGACTTTCTGAAAGAAAATACTTGTAACAGAAGTGCTCAGCCAAAGAGCAAGTCCTTTACACACTGACCAGGTAACAAAACAAAATGTCAAGCTTAGCTACGAGGAGAACTACTGAGGAAAACGGCAGTAACGAAGTTAAACTGGAGATTCTGAAACTTCCATTTTTGTCTTCTTTGGTGTTCAGGTAAAGAGGGGCAGTAAGCCAGTGCTTCATGAGTTTAGTGCAGTTCAAAACCTTACCTTCTGTAAGGAGGTGAGTTACTTTTATTTTTTTTTTTTTCCAGGTGACAATGTATTTAATATTTGCATGTTCAACGAAAAAGTTCTACATTGGCCCAATTTTTCTCACCTTTACATCAGTGAGCATAATTAATACAACTTGCAACTTCCTCTGGTGTCCATAGTCTAGTGTGTTCTTGTTTATTTGGCAGGGTTTTCTTCAAATCTCTATGCATAACTCCAGCACAACTAATGCAAGGCCCTTTGTAAAACTTTTGCCATCCAGGGAACAGTTGTGTTTATCTCCTCACCTCACTGACTGTCCCACATTTTTTATTCTCTCCCTAAATTTCCCTCTGCACGAGTTTATTCTCTGACCTTTGTCACTGCATTAGTTCTGGGGAGATTCACTTTTCGGAATGAAACAAAGAGAAAATAATTTACTTGGGGATGACAGAAAATATTTAGCCTTTTTATGTAACTTTCTCCTCTAGTGTAGGGTGTTTGGGGTGACGTTTTTTGTTTGGTTTGGTTTTTATACTAACCAAAGCCACCTCAGGAAGTTAGATTTACTTTGAAAATATAATATCAAAATAAAACCTTGGCATTTATACAAGAACCATATTATTTAAAAAAAAAAAACAAACTCTAGGCAGAGTTTTTCAATTAATTTTTCCCCCATCTGAAGTATGAAATAAATTTTCCTCTTTGGAAAAAACATATTTTTGGAAAAAAGGTGAAAAAATTTCTAAGGACTTCACTGTGTCCCAAACCTAAATGACTTAAGTGTTATAAGACCCTTCCCATAAGACCAAAGTAAACCGCAAAGCTAAAACCGAGGTGGGCAAGAGCAGCAAGTAAGAGTTGGAGAAACACACTTCTAGAGCACTAGGCTTAAAATACACATTGTATAGTGTACAGTCATCACAGCCTTCCAGCTATGGGACCACCACCCTACCTCTTTGGAAGTTGCAGCAAGAAAAGGGTTCCGATGAGGAAGACTCTCTGGTTAATCACCTCTGAGGGCAACATCCAGAAGAAAATAACTGTAAGGAGAGCCTGATGGGTGTCCTTCCACAGGGCATTTTACAGAGATAAGCAGACAGATAAGTCTTCGTGCCCTCCCCTGTAAGTGGGCTAGGAAAAGGTCTGGAGGTTACTGCAGTGTTTTTTAACTGATAAACTTTACTTTGGTGGAATATAAAAAAGCCTCTAGGAAAATGCCTTAAACGTACTAAAGCTAGAATATGTCAGTTTTGCAACTCTGTCATACATCTCGGAAGAGGTGGCATTTAAAGACAACTGCTCAACTCGAGAGAATCTTAACTTCTAGTTCACTTGGGTACGGAGACTCAGAGGGCAAAAGAAAAAAAAAATTAAGGAAGGTGCTTAGAAATGTGAAACAGAACTCAACATTTATTATTACTGTTGTCATTCCTTCTTCTGTTGTTTGAGCATTTGGGGTTGGCAATATTGCTTCCCTGATGGGCAGAACTGCTCATTAATATATGTGATACATCTGCTTCTCCATGTTGTATAGCCCAAGCAAAATCAATCCTGTCTGAGCTTGGAGCTATAATGAAAACTGTATCTGACAGTAGTCTAAGCCCAATTTCCCCATTTCATAAAAAACATATGCTGTGAGATCATTAAGATGTGATCTCTTTTTCCATTCATATCTGCTGGAATTTCACATGTAAACAGAGAGCTTTTCAACTCAAAATTCAACACCTGATATCCTGGCTTTGCTCTGCAACTGGCATTAACAAATGATCATTGATTTCAGCAGTTTGCAACTACCTTTGCTTCACTAGGGATGCTAAACTAGCAGCATGGTCTATTATCCTGCACTGATGACTGCTACGTGGTATGCCACTGCTTAATCGCACAGTCACCAATATCTCATGGTCTAATGTGCATCCATTTCAAAACACGGCAACTATTTTTTCCAGTATAACGTTAGTAAATATATACTTAAGTTATTCCAGAACCCAGCAAAGTAAGAGATGACATTTTTCCAGATGCCTTGGTTATTTAGATACCTCAAGTCTGCCAGCGTAACAATTTAACTGAATGGCACTCACTGGGACAAAAAAAAGGAACATCTTTAGTAATACTGCTGCATCAGTTATCTGGTGCTTGTAAACCTGCCTTCCCGACCTCTTGACAACAAGGGAAATCAGACATTTTCACAGCAGTGGAAGAACTTATACAATTCTGTTTTATGTAGAACTCCACTTCAGGCCCTAAGGAACTGCTTTTTCATTTTATTGTTGCCCTTCTCTCTTCACCCTGACCTGCCTCTGTATTCCCAAGTTGCTCAGCCTTTATCTCTACGTAAAGAGGGCAAAAGCCTGCGATTCAGTGCGTTATTCTGAAGGGGAATTCCTGTCACATGAACACTCGAACATCGCTGCAACCTGACAACGATATCTCCCTGAAATATTATTACTGAGCACTCACTACATATTAAAATGCACTAAATGAAGTGTTATCTGCAGAGGAAAAAGTAAACGAATAAAGGTCAATAATTAAATTTTTAAAAGCCCGCAGCCTACAGGTTACCATTTGTGTGTTAAAGGTTGCAAATTCTTTCAGGAATGGGTTGCTGTTACTTAGATAAAAAACCCTGAATGCATATGTGTGTAAAGCCATGATGTCAAACACATTACACACTGCTCCTGGCATGTCAAAACCAAAATAAAGCCCCTAGAACTTCAGGACAACACATACACAAGGTTTTGAGTGAACTCTTTATGCCTAATGTTTTAAAAGCAGAAGGACCTTAATAAGATCAACCCTGGGAGCAATTTTTGCATGGAAAGTTAGTTTACCTCCCTATTTACCTAAACATCCATGCTTCTTGTGTTTACAATGCAAGTCCACACTACTAGTGTTGACAGATTTAAAGCTTTTTAAAATTTCACATATTAAATACTTACGTCGGAAGGAAAGCAAATTTCCTTACAGGTTACTAGTCTGAGGCTGACAAAATAATACTTTACAAAAGGATGTCAAATAAGCAGTCTGGTAAGGATTTTCTCTTCCATTTCAGCTGGGTGTTGGGTGCTGCTCTTTTTTGCCACTGGTTCTTACTGTTGCTGCCATGCCACGTATTGCTTCCAGAGTTGTTCTACATTTGCAACACAGCCCAAACCTAAAATAAAACCAGTACCAACCATCCTGCTCACTCTAGTGGGCTCTGGATCATGGAAGCCTATATAGACTCCATCTCCTGACTATGGGATCAAGCTGGGATATGGTAAATCTTCACAAGCCTCCGTTGGATTCACACCTGCGCTCATTTAATTCTGCAGCTTCTGGTCCTGAATCTCATAGAAACCACCACACACTACAGTCAGCATGTAAGCATGTGGTAGAAACATCATGACCCAGTGTCATAAGTCATTCTTTTTACACAAATAGGATCCTAAATACCAACTGATTGTTAAAAGGGCACTTACCAAGGTTTATTAAGTACATACAACATAAATCCATTTGGCATGTAATTAATTCAAAATTACATGAGCACTAAATGTGCAATTAACTCTGCGAGGAATGTTTAGGCCTTTAGCTGGCATTTACAAAGGAAGCTACAAGTTTATTAGCTAGCAATTTATTGCTAAAATACTGGCAATTCATGAGTATGTTGATTGAAATCTAACTTACTATCACTATATTGTTATAGGGCAATTAAGGGTCTAAACAACCCTTTCAAGTAAATTAAGAAACAATGGAAGTTTTATGCATTAATAAGAATGCTGTTAACCAGACAACTAACAGGTCTTTTATTAAAACCCAACAAGTGTGCTTTTCCCCAGCTGTGGAGAACCCTTTCAAATGCACTCAAATACTTCAGCAACATGTTTCTAACCTCCAAGGAGGTATTGGGGATCTGTTGGCAAAATCCTACCGCTATTGCCAGACAAATATTGCATAGGACATCATACAGTGGGGTTTAGCCCAAAAGCCACATGTCAGGGACTCTTCTAGTCAAAACCATAACATGAGAAAAGCTCAGCACAGATGCCGAAACAGAACGTAGTAAAACAGCGAAAGGGGGTTACTGATCCCTTTGCCTGGGAAGTTCTCCTCTTGGGCCCATGACTAGCAAATTATGTTTCCAGCTTGGAAGAGAACGCTTACGCACATTCTGATAAATATGTTCTTCTGGCACTACCAGCCTGGTGCCCAGACACACCGTACGTATCGGCACTTACCTACAAGGTGCCCACACACAGGAGAGTGCGGAAGCGCCTTCAGAAGCCTGGGAGCCTGCACAACGGATGGATCTTTGGGGCTTCATTTCTTGCTTTGTTTAAGAATCATCATCATCAATGGAACTCCAGCTCAAAAGGGAAACACTAGTTTCCAAATCTGCTAAATCTGGTAAAAGTTTGGATTCAGGCCCAAGCTTCATGGCCTGGAGCTCTTTTTATGATGAGCTAAATACTGAATCCGAGAATCCACAAATTTCTTGAAAATACATACTTAATATGAACTTGGAAACTAACCCCATAGTCCAAGTCTATTACTCAAGTATATATACACTCCTGGCAGGACATCCAGTTTATGATTACTCTTTTATCTCTGGAAAGCATAATCTGTCCATAGCAATGTCAACAGACAGCCATCTGCAGCACATATTTTGCTTCCACTTATAACCTCCACCCTGTGATTCTTTTCATGTAAACTAATAACCAGCTCCCATGTGCCAGTACTTTACTGCAGTTGGATCATTGCACCCATTCTCTGCTGTAGTCATTGCATACCCTGGGTTTCATATATAGAAGCCAATTCAAGCCAAATGAATAGATGACAACAGAGAAAGCTGCTCCCTCGCATCGGGCCTAGGCACAGTGGTGTTTTGCCATCTAAGATTCCAGTAGCATCGGGCTTCTCGTTCTTTGGTTTGCTTTTCCCTCAACATGAAATTTTGTGCTATCGGTGAAAATTAATCCCTCTACATTTCGCAGTAGAGTAAAAGGTTAGGAGGAACCACAGAAAGAGGGGAGAGACAAACTGTTCCAGGATTATCTTTTAGAGCTGAGGGTCAGGATCTTCTAGAGGACTGGAGGGGTGGGGAGAAAAAAAAAAAAAAATCACTCCAACAGTCAAGTTCCTTGGCACTCTCCTTTCCCTCCCTGAGATCCTCCCAGCCAGAATAAGCAACATCTCTTGGTGCCCTGCAGTGAGCCAAATGGCATGAGGTGCCGCAGCTCCTCCGAGACCACCCTCGGCCTGATACCCAAGATCAAAGACAGACGCTGTGCAAGTTGCTCCAGAGCACTTCAGTGCACACATCGCTCCACAGACAGGCTTCACCATCTCTGCAGCGTGCCTACAGGCCTCTGTATCATATACTACCCATAACACAGTGTTTCCCACATATTATGTACTACAATTTTTGCAACAACATAAAAACTGAATTTGAAAAGCCACAGATGCACTGTTTAACTTGATAAATTACATTTCAGGTTGAGTTGCAGTAACTCTTTCTGGTTCTGTCGCATGGTCAGGTGCTGACCATCTGATAGTGACCTCCAAAAGGGTCCATGGATGCACAGTATTTAAAATCTGCAGAGGACAGAACTGGAGCTGAAGGCTTTGAGCACAGAGCAGTCAAACTGGAACGATTATACTTAAAAATTTAATATGCATCCTGCCCTCCTACTGAAATCCATGATTAAATCCAACACTGAGGAAAAACAAGGCAAAAGAAGGAAACATGTCTGTTGATTTTTATTAGTTTCTTGACATTTCACTATTTGGGGGGAGGTTGGTTTTTAAGGAGTTTCACCTTTTGCCTTGCTCGGGGAATTTAGAGTTAAATGTAACGTACAGAATTCAAGGGCTGCAGCAACCGTTAGTGTTTCTCTTCAGAAAATCTGAATGCAAATGTTACAGGTGACATTACTTTGAAGTTCTATTCTTAGTTCTCCAGTAGATGTTTAATGACATCAGAAAACATTATCCAAGGCAATACAATTAAGCCTATTCTAAAATCCCTGAACAAAAGATACCCAGTCCTGAGTGCACATGCCCAGGATAGAGTAAGCTGTCAGATCCCCATGCTTAACTGCATGTTGGTGGGGGGCAACTCTGAGCAGACTCAGATTTTAACTTGCTTAAAGCTGACCTCACTGTGGACACCATCAGTGTTTTTCTGGGTGTTCAGTTCACGCATGGATTAATCTCTCTCAATTTTTACAGTAACAAACTAGCAGTTACCGGGCTAACTTAATAACCAGACACCCCAGATAATGAGTATTAGCAGGCAGAGGCTGTGCTGGTACCTTAGAAATAATAGGATTATATACCATGCAGACGGCTTGAACTGTGGAGTACCTTCCCTGCCCTGCCTGGGACTCCGAAGTGGAGATTGTGGAGCAGACCAATGGGAGATACAAACTGTGGTACTGTCCTAGCAATTTCTAGTTCCTATTTAAATACCATCTTGCTTGTTTATATTGGATTTTCAGTGGAAAATGACATTCAAGCACATCAGATGCTGGGAGAGAGGTTTAACCTCAGGGTGCTGCTGATATTTTATCCAGGGTCTGTATCATGTTTTGAGTAGCTGTACACCAGGACAAATAGTCTCTGCTGAGCTTTTGTTTCACATATTAATGTTGCTAATTTACATGCAATCTTATTCGATCCTGGCCAGGCCCTATTTTCTCAATCTCCACCTGTTCCTAAGCCACAGGGCATTTGTCTCCAAGTCTAGATTGATTGAACAGTGGAGGAAAAGTTGATGGGGTTGTTCCATGGAGATGCCTAACCCTGGTAGATGTTGAAGAAGGGTTTATATGCACAAATATATTCACGAACAACAAGAGAGCAGGATTTACTGGTGCCTGCCACTGAGTCCTGAGTGATGATGAAGACTGTGTCAGTTGAGCTATTTTCAATGTTCTTTTGTTTAGGGTTGATTAGAAGTGCAGTCTGAACTGTGCAGCTCCCCTGGCAGTCTGGTAAAACACAGGCACAGCAGCTTTGTTGACTGTCCTTCTCTCCTCTCCCTTTCACACCCTCTCCTTAAAAATGCATTTCCAGAACTGCTCCATTCATTCTATAGTCAGGCCACCAAAGGAAATCAGAATTTACTGGAAGGCCTTTAGTTTTCAGAAGGCTATTTACAGAAAGTAAGAGAAAAAAATCCCTTGGGAAAATCTCATCTGAAAAAAACACGTTGCATTCAGAGAAAAAAAAAATCAAATACAAACATTAGGCATGAATATACCAACATGCTACTAAATAAAAATAATCCTTAGAGCTTACACAGAGATTTTTGACTCTACAAAGCAAACATTAACCAATTAGTTAAAGCTAAAACACAAGCCTTAAGGTCAGCTATGCACTAAGCTGCTGCACTGTAAATCTGAACTAAGTCCATAGACTTAAATCATCGTGCTTTGGATTTCCAGTAGCATGTCTGACAGCAGAGACTGGCCAATTCATTAAATGCAAAAGATGTTCTAAACTTTCAAAAGCCACCTCCCATGTGCATGTACACGCTGTGTACCACTAGAACTTGACTACTTGAGTACATACATTTCTTCTGCAGACATTCAGATATCCAGGGCAAGTTTTCCATTGCCCCTTTTTTTACTAAATTTTATAGTGAATAATACTTCTGGAATTTGATCTCTCACACACACAAACATTCTTAAGTAAATACTGACGCTTTTAGAGTATCTACTGCATCATCCCTGTCCCCCTCAGCAGCTCTTTGGAGCAAGCAGTTTCTTTTCAGCTCAAAGCTTAGTACAGCCAGTAAAAGAAAAAATCTCCAAAGCAGCTTACTGAACTTCGAAGTTTTCCGGCTCTAAAACAAACACGCTTCTATCTCTTTAAATCTGCTTCCTCATAACCACAAACATGTATGTTTTTCATAAAGCTCTGGAAATTGTACTGGACCCAAGGGAAGGTACCAAGTGGAAACCTTGATATCTTGAGATTAGAACTCTACTAGTCCTGAGGTACAATGTGCTGTTTGTAACAATTATAATAATACACCTGTACTACCATTGTCAGTGTGGAGTAGCCACATGGGGTCTCATTAGTATTGTATTAGGACTGCATGGGGAAACGGATAATGGCCCATAATGAAAAATGCCAAATTTTCTATATAATAAAAATGAACTTGATTAATGAAAATCACTTTCAGGGAAAGAGTTACAGCGTTGTTAGAAATAAAAAATGATGTATTAATCCGACACTCTTACAGATGGTCCCAACCTCCTGACAACTGCTATTCATTTGAGATGCTATTAGCATGCATAATTATGCTAATTAAGTTGTAATTAAGCACCAATTCTTCAGAGGGCTTTTTTTGTCTATCATTTAATACAACTCAGCTTCAAAGAGTGCTTAAAGCTTTACACAGTGTTTCACGAGAAAGGGGTTCCCAAGTTTCTTAGTAAAGATTCAGCAGCTGAGCTATGGAATAGGGCCTGTAATCTTTGTTTTGGTTAAAGAGAAACCAGTAAATTGAAGCAGGGTCTGCCAATTGTTGATAAAATAATTAACACTTTCTGCTAAAATAGCACAGTTCATACTAGGACAATTATAAAAAGGAGAAAAATGGTATAATTATCAATGGAGCCAACACCAGTGGCCTATTATGGCTGCTACCCCCTAATTTGAAAAAAATAATTCATTGACAAGTAGATTCCCGTAAATAATAATAATGGTCCTGATTCAGATACTCTTACTCACATTGTGTACAGTCCCCTCATTCCAAGACTACTCCTGCAGGCCTAATTTAAATAACAGGGCAAATTGCATCAGCTCAATTTAAATTGATCTGAAAATCAATTTAATTAAACCAGGGCCAATCTTAGTGTGAACACTCCTGCTTCATTTTAACTTACACCTGTTTCCAATTGATCACGGATTTGATCCAGTAAAGGAGTTCAGATAAAGCCACTCTTATTTCAGGATTTGCACTGTTATAATGCAACTTTCCTGTTTAAATGAGGTTAAATCAGATGCAAAAATAATAATCCTTTCTGAAAGCTCATTTTAACATTTTTATTCAAACATCTATTGAAATGAGAGAAATCTCTTAAAAGCAAGCAGAAACCCAAGCCTCTGTTTCCAATTGCTGGCAAGTCCTTTTCTCCTTTTTGTAACAGGACTGGGCAGCATTGTGAAAGCCATATTCTTACAATTCCCCATCTCCCTCTTTCTAGCACAGTAGATCTGTACTCCTATTTGGGCAAAACTCTACTGTCACATTAAGCCAAAGGAAGATTTTTATTTTTAACTGATTCAGCTGATTTCTTGTCTTGTGAACAGAGCTGAAATGGCAAACAGCTTCTTTCAAAAAAAAGACTCATGATAAAATATTAAACTATGTACTGTACGTGCAAGTTGACATTGTGAGTATCCAGGCTTGGCCAGTTTCCTGGGACCCAAACATTTGGCTCTAATCCTCATTTAATCAGCCTATAGGACCAAATAATTTTGCTTTCTCTTTACTACAGACCCCATCCCAAACATTAAATGCATTGCCAATAAAACCTAAAGCAATGTGGTACTATTTGCCTCACATGGAATACCAAGTGATATATATAAAAGCATATAAACATTTTTTTTAAAGTAAATGGGGAACATGCACTGTAAAATCAAAAGTCTCTGCACTAATCTTCGGATAAACACAACTGGTTGCTGTTAAGAAAATGGCCCAGAGGGGATTATCTAAAATACTGTTATGCTGCTGACAACTTGGCTGTCTCTTTTTTATTATTTTATTATATTCTTATTTAGTGCTCTATTCTATCATCTGCTGTAATTTCAGATTGGTCTTTACTTCTCAGTTAATTCAAGTTCTCAAACACTGGCAGGGTCTTTTGGCTCAGATTTCAATTAAAGACATAAAAACTAGAAAAGCCCACTTCTTCTGACTGGGATGTTTTTAACATTTGGGGTCTTCAGGAATGAAAAAGCAAATTGGAGGCAGAGGGTTTGACTTTGTCTGAAAACAAACAATGAAATTTTAAAAGCAGGCTGGACTGCTTTGAACACAACCGATAAACTCCACTTAGCCAGATGCCAACTAGAAATCCCTTGAACAATGTCTGGAGCCAGATTATCACATTCCTGCATGAACAAGTTCATAGGGAAAATGTGCATGATTTCCATATGCATTTTTCCATTCTCGTACATGCAATCTTTGTAGGGTCGTCCATAGACTGAACCTTGTTGCAAGTTGCTTACAAATACAGGCTCACATGTGTTAATGCCTAACATCAGACCCTGTGTGCTTACTTTTCTTCAAAAGCAGATATGGGTACTTAAAACGACTATACGAAAAGCTACTGAAATGGCAGAATATGGGCATGTTGGGCAGTTTAGCCCTAAGTATTCAATATTTTGCTAAACAAAACACCTACTTAAAAAAAACCACTGATTCATGCTATACTAAATGCAAGGATGGGCACAGTGAAGTAATCATCTCAAGTCTGCAACCCCGTATTCAGTATGTTCCAAGTATCTCTCATTGTAAGGCATGATTAGAATTTACAGTGTGATTACAAAAGCCATCCTCTGGTAGGAAATCCAGCACTAGTACCCTTCAAAGTCTTTTTCCTGCTGGGAAAAAATCTCAGGATCTGTCCCCAAATGCTGTGTTCATCTGTTCATCCATATAATCATTTTCCTGGATTTGCACTGGTGGCACTGACTTCCTATAAGTCACTTGTATAGCAGTCTAATCTATATCAAGGAGGATATGTAGGATTCCTCATACTTACCTCATTCTTCTGAAATGCATTAGCACTAACCAATGCAATGTAGCAGGAACCCTGTTGTACAGATGTCCCCATCTCAGATATTCAGTGCTTCCTCAAAGGGCTGTGTGACCCCATCTTGCTGCAAAGCCACCTGGCCTTCAGTTATGAACAATGTTTCAGGGGAAGACAGTCAACTCCCATTGCCCTAGAAAAAAACAGAACTCTGAATTCTTTCCCGCCAGACAACTAGAGAGTCATGATTCCCTGCACAGGTATTTCAGCAAATCTTAACAAGGTGGCTCTTACCAGGGGTTACTGGGGAGCAACCCCACCTGAACCTTAAAACCTTTGGCAAGACTCCAACAGAGTTTATTTCCTCCTTGTGCTAAGCACAGACAGCACACAAACTGGCACCAAGCCTGGCACCGCGCACCAGACCAGAATTGCATGCTGGAATAGGAACTTTACTGAGTCTGGCCTCCCACCAGCACATAAAGGATTAGAGGCATCAATAAAGTCTTACCATGCGCTTGTCTGCACCTTTAGACTCATGTATTATTTTCAGCAGTGGGTTAAGTAAATAACTTACGCCATCTACCAAAAAAAGGGACATGCAATTCACATGATACATGCCCAAATGGAATAGAATATAGCAGAGAATATTTGAAAGCTTTTAATTCAAAGGACTTTGTGCATTTGTTTTTAGTCTGCTGTATGTCAGCTATATTGAAAACTACCCAAACTACAAGAACCTAGTTCAAAGACAACAAATGCAGGTTGTTCTTTCAATACAGATTGTATTAAAGGAATCATGTGTTCTCTGAATGTCAACCAACCACTGAGTATTGGCAAAAAGCAATTTCTTTAATAGCAAGGTTAATTGAAATACCATTGAAAGCTGATTTCTATTGTACAATCGAAATTAGTGGCTTTATCCGAAAAATCCAATTGGCATTGGAAAAGGTTGCTAGCTGATCATAAAATGATGAGAAGAACAGTGGCTGAATGAGTAAAGTCACGGACAGGGAAAGAGAACATGCAGGTTACACTCCAGTTCCATCACTGCACAACTTTGCTTCTCAAAGGCCCTTTTCAACCCATGAAGGATTTTGAGACATTTGGGTGAACTGTTAAATGTGGATATTCTCTACTGCAAGAAAATGATAATTAATACTTGAGTCAATCATGAACTTACTAAAAATGTTAGAAAACCATAGGAGATTTTGGATTCCCAAGCACTGGGAAAGCATATCTCTGAAATTCAGCAATCTCAGTGAAGGCAATGGAGCGGACTTCATAGCCCCATGTAACAAGCTACCTTGTCTTTCTTTCCTCGCTGGTAAGTACAGTATTTGCTTTTACTGTCTGTACAATTCAAAGATTATCTACACTCTTCTTACACTATAATAAGAGTTTCCAAAAGCAAGATCTAAAAAGAATGGTACGAATTTGGAGTTTGTAATGAAATCTGAAACTAACAGATATTTTTCTTCCAGGATTTTGCTTACATATATGAAAACACAATCTCTAACAGGCACCTGATCCAAATCCCAAAGTCAATGACATCTTTCCATTGCCTTCACTGGGGTTTAGATCAGGCCTGTAGTATCCATTTGTTCCTGCTTTAGGCAGGAACAGAAAAGACTCTCAATCCACTGTAGAATTCTGACCTCCAGGCTCAATCAGAAAATTAAGTAGTATACAAAAATATACCAAAATTCAGGTCCAAAGCTAACTCGTATCTCAAAACGAAGTAAAAATAGGATTCCATGTAATCTGTTTACCCATCCTCCATGAAAGAATCTTCTCTTGACTGTACTTCAATAAAAAAAAAACAAAAACATGATTCAATTGGCTTGCTTTGAAGAACAAACAGAAAACAATCCAGAGGCTGCTTCCCTCCCTCCCCACTAGTGCAAGAAAAACAGTGAGAAATGATCTTTTGTTTTGTAGCAAACTCAAAAAGCATCACAGCCATTATTGTACAGACTGTGACACTTTCAAATCAGGCCCTAGCAGTAGTAAACTCCTATGAAGGAGACATAAAGGAATGTGAGTTGAGAGGGAAAGTTTGTAAGTATTCCTTCCACTGAAATTTTGTCCCCGTGTAGTAGAAATCTAAAGTGATTAAAAGTGATTCAATTTTAGAAACAAAAGAATGGGATGCTTTTTAGTGACTCATTTTGGGGTTGCCAGACTCCTGCAGAAGACACATGGGATTGTTTTTCAAGAATAAACGCTAATGTCCCTATTGTCAGAATCTATCTTCATAGTGATATTTGGCTCTTTCTCATGGGAGAGAATTTTTTTCCAGTAATGCACCAAGTTTATAATGAAACACAGAACAGGTGACATTAATATTCACTTTGAGCAAAACAACAGCTCTGATGATGTTTTGCTTTTCATTCCTACCACTGTTCAATAAGATTAACACTCATCCACCAGAAAGTTTGTTCACAGTTAAGCCAGAATGAATTTTACTCGACAGAGCAATATGCCCGGAATACAAATAAAGCCCTTACATTTTCTGATTAATGTTATTTCATGTTCCCAGGACACTGGGACAGTATCACATGAGAATCTGGGAAAGTCCCACTAAAACTAGAACATATGGTTACCGTAAATAATAGAAATGTACACACTGGGAAAAAAAGTTTCATAGGAATTGCACAAAGAAAAATGCTTTTGCCCAGACCTTTCTAGGACAGGTTCCTTCGAGGACACTTCCTACAAGAGCAACCAGTCTACTCTTAAATTTCCAAAGCAATGGTGTTTCTACCACCTCTTTTAATAGACTGGATTTATGAGCTTCCGGCACATACTCATTCCGCTGCTGTTTTCTCTTATCAGTGCCTTACTACTTCAATAATTACAAGGTATCTGAACAATCCTCAAACAAGAACCCAAATGCATGCTTTGTTCAGATACAGGCAGGACTGAGCCTAGTCAGACTTTTATGGTATCAAATCAATACCTTCATCGGATTCCTTCAGTTCACTCCTTGCTTGGTAAGTTTGGCAGTTGTGCACTGTTAATCTAATGGATAAGAGCATCATTTTTGCAGCTTGCATTCAGAAAGCACTCTCAGCTAGTTTGGGCTCTGAGAATCAGGATTACTAATTCCTGCATTGCTCATTTGCCTTTTTGCCTGATACTGGGCTAGTTACTTAAGATCTACAACTTTGGTCTATTCATCTATACAACTGGATCACTGAGAACCATAGCAAATGATCACAATGGGCTTTTTAATCAAATTTCAATGGTTTTAACCTACATACTGACAAACACTGGTATTTCTTTTCACCAAATAAAATAATATCTTGGTGGTATCCTGCCTCCCTTTTAAAGGATAATACTTAAATGAGTACTTTATTTTCTAATTGATTCCTGCTGGTAAAGCACATTACAATCCTCAGATAAGGAATCCCACATAAATTCAAAGAACTAAATATTTGGTTTTCTTTTTTAGAAGATCATCCAAAACATTATAATCCTTAGCCATATGAAGGCACAGCAGCTCCACTAAGTTTCCAAAGCAGACAGACATCTAGATTCTCATTTTCTTCAGCTATATTTGCACACCAAATAGGAAAAAGAAAGCACATTAAACACTGCTAAGAGATCCTGACAAAGAAAAGGAGTCAATTGAGTGATCCACACAGAAAGCTCCAACCATGCCTGCCACTTGACCTAGAATTAACAGAACTGCCAAGTTCAAGAGTAAAGTTTCCTCATTGCAGAAAAAAAAACAAAAAACCAAACCAAACCAAAACAAAAAAAAACAAGCCACCAACAACCAAGGAAAAAAAAAAAAATCCCTCTACCCTTCTTAGTCACTCCTTCAAGGAAAACCCTGAAGCCAGAATAAAGTTTGCACAGGGTTTTAGTTACAGTTAATGTATAAGCCAACAATGTTTACTCAGTATTATATAGGCTTTGCAACACACCACGGCAGTAAATTAGCTTGATATATTAGCTCTGTGCTGAGAAAATGAGACTGTCTCCAAGATCTGTAAAGCACGGCAAGTATTTCCCCTATGGTACAAAGATGAGTTCAGGTCACAGCAATAAAATCTAGGCCAACGTGCTGTGCTGCACTCAGAAGAAAAACAAGCTCTAGGATCCTTGCTGCCCTCACGTACACATGTGGAAAACATCCACTGACCACTGCAGTGGCAACACTTGCCAACCATAAGGACAAGCTTTTTTTAATTCTTCTTTTCACCCCTATACCTACGCTAAGACAGTTCTTTGTGAAGGAAAACAGCTGTACCCTTCCTGTTCTTTCTCTTCCTTCTGATTTCCCCTAAAGATAATTTTCTTCTGAAATTTAAAAAAAAAAAAAAAAAAAAATCAGTCTGTGATGGGAAAGGATTAGGGACAGTAAGATCATTTCAAGCAACTGTTATTTTCTTGGCTGTGTCTTTCCACCTCAAGTTGCTTAGAACAGACCTGTTCAGCTCATCACCAATGCTTCCAGACACATCCTTGCTTAAAGGTAAACAACAAAATGAAGCTGAGGAGTCAGGGTCTTCACACAGGTTGCTGTTAAAAATGCAAACATCCTGGCACCTGTCCTGTGTGCCAGCTGCCTGCTACAGGGATACCCTCCAGAACTGATAAAGCTACTCAGCCATTTCCACATTCTGTTCTTCTGTATACCCATTTGCAAGATGGGAAAGTAACATTTCCTCAGTGCACAAGAATGCTAAGAAGCTTAAAATAGAAGTATTTGTAAAGTGTTTTGAATTACTGAGTAGAAGGTATTCTATAGCAGCCAAGTACTCTCAGCAAAGCTACAATGTGAAGTATGTCCCTATTTGCTGACAAAGACCCTTGTGTTACCTTCCTTTTTCATGCTCGTGGTTTGTCATTTAGGTGTAAAGTGATGAATGAAGGAACAGCTAGCTGTTCATTTAAAATCCAAGACCTTGGACTGAATAGTCACTTATCTCTACAGTTCGACCAGAAGAAAGAAAACATTATAACCAAATCAAACACCGGTCATGTGATGCTCACTATTGTATAACGATAACAGAGCAAACAAAAAAGATATCTGGAAGGACATACAAGCACTACAGCTTCCAAGGGGTAAACTACATATTTTGCCAAACTGACATCTTTTCCAGTGGTGGACTATCTCTGACGCTATGATAACTAAGTAGAGGATAGAACTACTTAGCTGCCAGCTTGAGAATTTTTAATTGCTTCTCCAAATCAGATGGCATAAATCCACGCTAGAACATGGGGTAGGTGAATTCTACATTTGACAATTGATGAGTGTTTTATTACATTCTGAAGTACTGTATATATTATCTCACAAGCCTGGTGTCCTGAGGGGAAAAAAGTGTGTGCAGTACAGGTATTTAAGACTACCATTCAAACATACAGTCTTTACAATGACACTGCTGTCTTCAGCAAAAGCATACAATGTTTTGATTGTATCATATTGAAAACTATCGTTAGCAAGGTTATAATAGCTCCCATTTGACTACAGAACTCAAAATGTGTATCTGCTGAACAAACAAATGCTGCTGGATTCTTCCACGTGCATGTAGCATGAACTTAGCAAATACTCGCATAGTATTATCCAGGTACAGAAATTTCACTGAAGTCTGGTTAGTGATTTAAACAGGTGATGAACCACTTAGGTCAAAAGGATCTACCTTTTTGCTCATACTTTAAATCACAATTTTAACATGACCTTTTACATTTGGTTTAAACTTACCCACTTTCCACCTTCTGCTCTATATACTTTATTCATTTATTGAAAAATATCTTAGTGTGATTTGGTGGAAAGTAGATGCTGCAGTGTGAATATCAGAGCTGGTTAAGCGTGGACATTTTTTAAATGGTAAAAACAAACCCTGACTTTTTGTAGTAAGAAAACTAAAGTGTCGAGCTGAAAACAGAAACAATGGAAAATAAAACATCTGGGTTTGTTTTATAATTTTCTAGTGGAGAAAATACTTGTGAAAATTGTCTTCAGTGATAGAAACAAACATTGCTATCAAATAACACAATACTCAGTATAACAGTAGGACATCATGGTAAATTAGCACAAGTTACTTATGCTGTCCTATACTAAAGTCAGGATTAATTAATTGTCTTCCCATTATCCACATCTGGTACAGTCATGACAGGAATTCCAGGAGTCTCATGGAGGTTTTGGAAATGGCAGAAGATTGCAACTATCAGTGCAAACCAGGATTTTTCTGGGTGCAGTTTTGGTTCCCACTGAAGTCAACAGTTGGTAGAGACACTTCTCCTCTCTCCAGATTAATAGTTTTGAAAACACAAGTTGAGATGACTATGACTCAGACAGGTCTAAGTATTAGATACCTGTGGATCTTCTTAATGATAGCAAATAAGTCTCGATGGCTAAAGTTAAAACCATGTATCGTCAGGTCCTACCAGTATATGAAATGGTTTCACCTTGCACTATAATCTGGGACACCATTCTTTTCATAGTCTGACCCTGAGCAGCCCTCTCTTTTTGGTACTATTTGTACACCTGTCCCAGTAAAAATTTATTGCCTAGTCATTATTTTAAACCATCAGCACTGCTCAGTGAGATGGTTAAGACCCATCAGCACAATATAAATAGCACCAGCGCTAACAGCCTCCTATCTTTTTCATCAGTAGAGAAGATATCAGATCTACTGTTTAAGGCAAATTGGGGTTATTGAGGAATAATAAGCTCCTGCCCTAAAATAAGACTTAAATGCCTAAGCAAATAAATTTAGAGCTCAAGGAGGAGACAGAGAAGGGTGACTAGAACATTAGCTAAACATCCCAGAAATGGTCACCTAAAACTGCACTGGTGGGTGTACCTTTTCCTGACAAGGCTTACGATGACAGCACTAAGCTAGTAGGTGCTGAGTGTACTCCCTTAAAAATCACACAGGGAAAGCTTCTATTTTCTTGGGTGTTATAAGCTGATCTTAACCACATCTTCCTCACAAATCACAGGGTAGAGCAGAGGTAAGTAAACTTACCTTCTCCATTCAGAGTTGCTGAGAAAATCTCACCAAATACTAGTACAAAGCCAAAACGCATTAAAAAAAATGAGAAGTCATGAACTATAATCCCTCCAAATAAATTTACAACTAGGAAAAAAACTAGTAGGAGGAGGAGGGGGGGTGTAAAAATAATAAAACAAAAAGCAAAACCCAAACCAAAGTAGTTACCTTTTTCTTGCAGTTCTGGGATGTTTAGTATTTGAGTTCAGTTGATCACATCATGATACAAGGTCCACAGAACTTGTTTTTCAGTCTACTACACTCCGGTTCCTAAAAAATATACAGAAAGGATAGTTTTGTACAAAATTGCTCACTGGCATGGGAGAGGAGCAAGTCTTCTCAAATGTTGCAGTTGCCATTCGCTTTTGGAATTAATAGAGACAGAACGGGAACAGCAAATTCCCATTTGTATTTTCATGGGTATTATTTTCAAACGAAAATAAGCCGTAGCCTAACTCTTGCTTTAAAGGGCACCACACATGCCCACACAGGACATCAGTGTGATACATTCTGCCTTCACACTTGAAATTACCACACTAACTTCTTCGTATAGGCAAATCCACAGAATGACCTCCTTAGTGATATGTATAGATGGTCTGAGTAGACTAGGTCGAATTCTGCACTTCTTGCAATTAATGGCAAAATTGCTACAGACATCAATGACTGTCCAACAGCCCTTGTTTTGCTAATTAGAGGATTCATCTCTATAGGATGAAAAAAAAATGCTCTGCTCCCATTGAAATTGATGGGATTGGAAAACATTCAACATACGCTGGCCCTTCCCACAGCACCACTCTCCTCAACTCCTTTTTTTCTTGATGTATAGCAATCCACACACACAACTCCAACTAGTATCATTAGAGATTTCTTAATATGTGCTTAGGAATAAATGGATCTTTACTCATTAAATGCTAGGATACAGGAATATTACATTTATTGTTTGTTTTTCTCTAAGCTGTAAACATCCACAGGGAAAGCTTTTATTTAACTTGTATGCCAGTGGGCCGATAGATACTCCCAGGTTAGCACTCCAGATCTTGTGCTCACATCTGCTCTCTGCAGTCTTGATGAAACCTGAACAGTCCAGATCCAGAAGAGGAAATCTGATTGCTTCTTTTATATCTTTCATGTGCAGCTATCATGGCAAGTGTTAAGTCAAGCAATGCAGATTTTAACACCTAGCTCACTGCAGGTTTGGAGAAAGTAAGATGATGTACATCTCCATTAAGTGCAGCATAGCTGTATGTACTTCTTATTTCACATTTAAATTGCACTAGTATCCAGAGACCTCTGAGAGGCCTCTCTCCAGCTCTGAAACTAACCTGAAGTATTTTAGGGAGATGTTATTGGAAATAGGTTTTCCATTTGCTTAATAGTCTCTTCTGTTCTATAGTTACTTTGAAGTGTTCATAAAAGCTGAGGTTTACAGAAAATTGATATTATTATGCAATCATATAATCATTTTCTGGTTCTAAACTACATTTTTCCTTGACTATATAAATAACAATAATAATTTATCAAATGACTGTTTCTTCCACACTTATAACTAATTTTACATATAGGATTCAGGGCAAGCTTCAGTTATCATTTTTTTAACCTATTTTTATCTACTTTATGTACTTTTTTTAATATACACTTTAAGTCGTGCTACCAAAGAGTATATTTGAGAAGGCAGATACTGCAAGGGCAAAGGCCGCTGAAAAAAATGACATTAAGTTTAACGTCCCTTTGAGGGGACCTGCTTAATTAAAAATGGCCTTTGTTCCATGAGGTTGCATAAAATATCATTTCAATAGAGTACTTGGGGAAACTTTCCCTGACTGTGACAGCGCTGCCAAAATCTAATTAGAGATTCATCTAGCCATATATATCAATGTTATTGTCTGTCAGGCAGCCACAATGTATCATGGTTAAGTGGATTTTTAACTGTCTAAATCAGTCTGTCTAAACAACATAAAATGGGAAACAAATCAAAAGACCAGTTAAAATCATGAAAGTGACACATATTTATTATAAAATACCATTTGTTGTATTAATTGGTTTAATGGCAGGGAGATGGAGCCAGGTGCGTCAGAGCAGTGATTTTCTGCACAAGAAGATGATGTTAGTGCTAATGTAAGAGACAACACTCTCTAGCCTTTATAACTAATAGGACTCAATAGGTTTTGCTGTGTTCCATCAACATCCCAGCATGGTTTTAAGGGGCAGTCGCTGTCACAGTACCAGGCTTTCGATGTGCTACGAAACACAGCCTTAGAAATCATCATGCACGCGTTATGGTGCCAGCTAGACTTGACCTCAGCCACAGGGGAAGCCGCTTTGCCCCGGCAGAAAGCCACGTGCCAGGTCTCTTCAAGAACCACCGCATAGCTGCAAGCGCACCCTGCGAACAGCACAGCTTGTCCAGGACAATTTAAGAACAGCGCCTTTATTTTAAACCCTTTTCCTCCTGACTTTCCAATCTTTAATTTTTAACTAATATTTCCTTTTCAAAGTTATGCTTTAATCACCCCCTCAGCTGTTCAAAAAGTAATCGTGTTCTTCCGTGGCCTCTCAGTCGCCTCTAGTGGAGACTCTCCACCACCTCTTCCCCAGCAGAGAGATGAAGCTGCTAAGGAGCTGATAGAGACCAGAGATGAACTTCCTCAACACTGCTCCTTGGCTCCACAGCTATGAGACGAGAATAAACAGCACCATGTCCCAGCTGAGGCTGCTGCCTCTCGCCCCTGGGAAGCAAGCGGAGGAGCCCAGCTCAGCGCAGGCACTTCCCAGTATTAGTCAGAAGGCAAGGCCTGGCACTACTCAGCTCTTCTCCATCCACACCCTGAAGTTTTGGGGATTGTTGGATTTTAGGGTGCTTGGGGGGTGGGGTTTGTGTTTTTTTCTTAAATCAGCTTTTTTTCCCCCTGCTATCTTTGTGCCCCCTTATTTGTTCATTTTGTTCATCCATGAGGTTGGGGACCACTTTTACATTATGCTTGTGCCGCGCTATGCACAAAGCAGACTTAATCTATGCCTGTACATGCATGCAGCAGTACATTATGACTTTACGATATTTTTCTGCCACAGGTATGTTGTTGACAGAACTATTTTTTTTTCCTCTCTTTATAAATAAGGATTAGAAACTGAAAAATTTCAGTATTGAAAGCTTTTAACAAGGGGATGCTTATATATCCAAGAGTCAGACAAGTATTCACTGACCAGCCCTGTTGCTACTCTAAGGGATGATTTATGTTGAATATAGAGCCACAAATACCATTGACTTAGATGTAAAGACCATCTGCAGGAGAAAACCACAATCACCCTACCACCTAGACTTTGAGGCTGCCAGTCACTGACACAGTGTTTCACTCAAACTCTCACAGCAAGGAAGGATTTTGGTTCTTGAAACTGAAAACGAAGTGGTTATCATGGCTGGAAAGCCTATATTTTAAAGAAACACATTCATTCTTATGCAATGACATGTCATGAATTTTGCATGAGGCATAGCACTTGGTGTCAGAAATTATATCAGCTCCAGCTAGGGGGACAATGATACATATGTTTGTACAAAACACATAATATGCTTTATTTAAAGTGTGCCATAAATATTTTTGCCCTGAAGCAGGGTTTAAAATGAGCTCCGTAAGGTGTCATAACAAAATGTATGTTCGGAAAGTAGAAAGAGGTGCATCTATTCCTAAATGTCTAACTTCATCTGAAAAAAACTGCTGGATATTCACTGATAAAGCTGCCACTCCATTCTGAGATGGCTCATACTAATAGTAAAACATACAAGGCCACGTTTTCTGTCATGGCTCACAATTTATGCATCAAACCTTTTCTCCCTCAAGGGCCTGAAGATAGCAGTGCACGGAGAAAAGCAGCAAATCACACCACAGATTACAGATGCATGACATTCAATGCTATCCAGTGTGAGAAAAATAAAATCAGTAGCTTGGTCTACAAGCAGAGAGGGTCTTAGAAGTAGCAATGGCAAACACGTTGGCAGATCCCACCACCTACCCACACAGGTAGCCCTTGCTGTTTGTCAGGGTTGCTATATCTGGGCCAGACCCAGACGTAGCTAACCAGTGTCTCAAGAGGAATGGTTCTTGTAGTGCTGCATCTCTCCTTTGCTCACTGCTGCCTGGAGTACCTACTGCAATTGTATTTATGTCCTTAGTCAGGCAGGTAATGGCAAACGTGGATCCTGGAATTGCTCTCAATTATGGGGCACAGAATATGAAGCCGACTTGTGGATCTGTATAATTACTGTAGATTTGTTGAGCAGAAATGATTAAAAAGAGTAATTCAACCACTGAGACATCACACCTACTTATAGTACTTAGCTATCTCTAGGTAGATCACTGGTTGAGCAAGGAGACTGTTGTTTTCTTCAGCTCTGAGATTTGAATTTGTATGGATGTGCACACACAAATACACACATACAATGAGCAAAGCAGGAAACAAAGCCAAAATAGCTCAAGGCAGCCTGGAGTTGCACTCCATTTAACACTAAGTCACTCCTAATAAATCAGAATTGTCTGTCTTCTTTCTCCAAGAAACAGTTTTAAATGATTCCAAAATCCTAATCCAGTAACAAACCCTGGTACAGCAAACTGCAAAAGGCAGATAGTCTGTGTGCTTTCTAGTCACTAAGAAAAATCAAAGTTAACACTGAATGTGCAAAAGCAAAATAACTCCACAACAGGACGTGACAGGGATAATATTTGGGACATATTACTGTGTTCACAGTTGTAAATGAGGCCAGACTTAAAACTGTGGCCAACCATTTTTTCCTGGGTGTCCATTTTCCAACACATAGGTTCAGGTTTCACAAACTGAGTAAAATCAGCGAGAATCACAGGCCTCATGCTGCTGGTCTCAACCCTCTTCTACCACTGAAGGAGGTCTAGGTGTCACTTAAGATTTAGAGCTACCAAAACAGCACCAGAAATCAATGGTGGATTCTAAAAAGCTATGTATGGGCTTGCATTTTCCGTTAATAAAAAGGCTTAGAAATGCTCTCATTTTATACCTGTCCTCAGCCAATATATGTTTGGCTGAGCTATAATTATCTGGTTAGACAGGCATTTTGTTCACAGTGATTTGGAATTGCCCAAATGCCATCATCGGGAGTGAAAATTATTGCCAGTAGATGGGAGGTTAAGTTCAGACCTGCTGTCCTGAACATAAGAGCATACAAAACAATTGATGTCAGAAGCAGCTGCAATTTGCATTAAGGAAAATTACAAATTAAAATTTAAAAAAAAAAGGGGGGGGAACCTTCAAAAACTAGTACAAAAAAATGGCAGTAAAAGACTGACAAGGCTATAAAGCTCCAATATCTATCTGAAAAAAGAGTCATATACAGGAACTAGAGGGGCTGAATCAAAGGCTTCCACGCTCAACCCTGCCCATGAAGAAAAAAATCATGGGAACACACCACAGGGTATGATAGATCTGTCCTGTTTGATAGAAGGAGAAGAATTCAGTTTTTAAAAGCATAGGAGATGGAAGAAACACTCCTCCATTTTGACATGCAGCATTCCCATTGATTCTGAACCATCTTCTATTAAATCGATGGCAGTTTTCCCATTGACCTTGATAGAGGTTGGACTGGACCCACAGGGGAATCAATCCCATAGGTAGTAAAACAAATGAAGGCGATGGATTTCTTCATGAGCTAGTCACCAATAGAATTAAGCCAGTCAAATAGAATCAGATAATGATTTAAAATTCAAAATAAAGTCATCTTTCCCCCTAGCCCACACTTGTCTTCTTCAGATATACAGGCATTCAGGATCTGAGCCAGCCTTGTTCAGTGCAAGAAATCTAAATATCACCATCCCTGTATTTTTGTGTTAGCTAACTTAACAACACTCAGTCTAGGTGGAGACTAACTGAATAAAATAAATATTCACAACATTGGGAATTGGAGCTCAGACAGGTCTTTAAAAAACCCAACTTGTATTTGTATTTTTGATGTGCAACCTAATTAGACCAGAGCATCTTTAATTAAGTGTGTCAGCCCCAGTGGAAGCCACAGAGTTCAACACTAATAAAGCTGATAAGGTTTTTATTTTTCAGACTTAGTTTATTTAATGCCTCATCCATGTTAAGCCAATCTGTAACATATGGGCAGTTCTCCCACTATGGATTTATCGTTTGGGTGTTTCTTTTTGTGAATTAATGCAATCAAACTCCTGCCAGTGTTAATTATTTTTCTCCAAGAGCAAATCCCAGAATTGAAAACACACACACCTGTTATTTGCTGCATAAGCCATAGCGTAACAACTGAAAATAATTTTTAAAATGCTGGGAGAACCCAGAATGTTTCTGGATTGCATAAGAAAGATCTGGAAAAAGTTCAAGAAAGTAATGTTTATATTTCTGGCCTCATAAGACAATCACCAGAGGTGCAACAAAATCCAACTCTCTATCTATGTAGAAAGCAACAATTATTTCAGTCTTTGAAGATCTCTCTTTTACTATCTCTTTACTTAAAAGGAGAGAGTGGGAGGAAAGCTAACTAATTATTGGAAAAAGTTTTAAAATAATGTGGGAAGTTATTTATGTTTTAGAATACCAAAACCAAAACCTTCTTTTGAAAAGGTGTACTTCAGTTTAATCACAAGTAAAAGAACTTTAAAAGGAATCACTAGTGAAATTGTATAGCTTATGTTATGCATCTGAGTAAGCAGTCCTTGCTGCCTTTAAATCTATGAAAGGATCTTCCAGCCGTACACCCCCGGGCAACGTAATGGTGGTCTTGGATGCTCACCTAGAGTCAGCACCTCTTTGAAATCTCAAACTCTCTCTCTCCTGTTTAAGCCATAAGACTGGGAACATTAAGTGCTAAATCTGAAACATGATTTCACTGTGTTTGGACTTCAACAAAGCCACTGATCATTTTCATGGCTCATTTGTGCAGATTAATTGGTTAATATCTATGCAATGTTTTGGAGGTGGAAAGTACTAAACCATTGTTCTCAGTCCTGATAATCCTCTGTTGCAGTCTCATCCCCCCAGCCCTGGGCTCTCCATCACTATTTTAAATCTCTTCTGTTCCATACTTCCTCCCCTTGCAAGCAAGCTAATTACTATCATACATAACAAAGGAAACATCCCTTTATAGGGGGAGATGAACTAATAGGACTTTTCATTTCTAATTTTTGGCATTCCTTGATTACCAGAGCTACAGAACACTGACTGTAGAATTGTTCTTTTTGTTCTCGGGCATATTAGCAATGCTGCTAGTAGATGCACAACTGCTCCCTGTAATACTTGCAAAACTTCATTGATTCCTACTTCTCACACAGCTCCTGTATATCATGTGCCAGATAATGCCAACTCTATCTTCCAGTATTCCCTGCACTGAGCAGGTGCTATTCTGCATGGAAAACCATTCCTGAACTTGCCTGTAGGCTCTCAGTGTCTTACTCAAATTCCTTCTGAAAGCTTAGTTCTTCTGTGAGGCATGCAGGAAGCCAAGAAAAACAGAAGAACCTACTTCTTCATGATCACTGCATGCTTTTGCTGAGGGAATTCAATACCTTCCTTCCTGGCCACTTCTCTATCCATTACTTCTACCCTTTTCTTCCCAGCTACCCATTCATACGTAGTCAACTTCATCCACACGTCCTGTTTGTCATATGAAGTCTTGACCAAAACTTAAGTTCCTTGTAGCACGGACCTTGTTCTCACAGGTGCTGACAGAGCATCCCCTACACCCTTCTAGAGCTGTAAAACAATCTCTTTCCTATTAATGGCTACAGTCAACTCCACAAGTCCATGATCTGCCTGGTCCCAAAGAAGCACAGCAGCCTTGTATTTAATTTGGGTTGGGGTTTTATGGTTTTTGGTTGTGTTTTTTTTAACATTCAGTTGCTGGTCATCAGAGCACTTTGCATCTGCTTTCTCTACTTAAACTGCAGAGATTCCCAAAGGAGAGGAAAAAGTGTCTTGTTTTCAAACAGGATCTCACCTCAAATGTAAATTCTACCTTTCTAGGTGCATACAAGTACAAACTGCTGTTATGAGTGACAGAGCTGTGCAAACTTGCTATCCTCTGAACCTAGGATTCTCTACAAGGAAAGAATTGGGCTCACACAGGTTATTTGCTGATACTGTTTTAACAGCAGGGATATTACTACACCTCTTATTATTTATCTCAGGGATTCTAAAGAAAAGCAGCTGAAAAAATAAGTGCAAATATAAGGTTAGAAAAACAGAATAAGGAGAGCACGACAGCTGTCTTAAACTGTGGTTTAACTGTTTCCATGACCTTTGCAATCTCCCTTTGGAGTCCTGCTTTTTACAGTCCAAAGATACTGGGGAAAACAGAAACTATTTTATTTTGCTTTGCCATTTTTACCCCTAAAAATGAGAATGTTATTTTAGAAATTGTCTTTAGAGGTCTTGATTAGGTACACAATGACACTAAAAGCTGATACCTATACCTTTATATATTTATAAAGGCTGGCTTAATTTAATATTATTCTATACACTTATGTTATAAACATTTTTTTTCAAACTGATCTGAGGAATCAGGATAAAAAGTTCCACTGAAGGACAGCCAAGACTACAGTCCTGAATTCACACACTTGAAAAATGTTCCCTCAGAGCTTCTGAAAAATCAGTGAACATGAAAACTCAAACATGTGTTAATATCTGTCCCTTTACAAATCACCCAGACAATCTTCTTGGCAAGTTCTTTTTAAAAACTCTGTCTAGTATTTCCAACCTGTTCCCTACCAGCCTTCCCAAGACATGAAGGTATGTCTGAAGCCCACTAAAATATAGGGTAATAGAGTCTCCTCTATAAAAAATTTAAGCAACATTGGGAGCTGGAAGTCTCTGAAAATCAAGTAATCAAAGTTACCACATTTCTGAGAATTACTTCTCTCCCATTCAAAGCAGAAATACAGGGGGAAAAAAAAAAGAAGAAAAAAAGAGGGGGGGGAGGGGGGAGGACACCTCAAACCCTCAAGAAGTCTCACAAATGTAAGCCTGATATGAAAAAAAAAAAAGAATTTGGAAAAACTGGTCCAACTGGGGAAGTACCCCGTAGGGAGAGGGCTTTTATCACTGGCTGATATAGGCACAGGCTTCTGTTAATGTCAGGACCTGAGAACAATTCATTGTGCATGAAGTTGTTACTTCTAGGGATTCTGTTTATTAAAATACTCAGTCAAATTAAGACTTTTCTAACAGCAAAGCACAGAAGTCAATACTGATGTTACTAAAAAAAAAGGAAAGGAGATGGAATGAAGCAAACAAATACATGAAGGACTTCCCCAATGATTTCCAAACCTGTTGGGGAGATTATGCCATCCAGGATGATTCTTAAAGCTTTAGCTCCTGGAGTCCTGCTACAGCTGAGAATTTCAGCTTTCCCTTACCAGTGAAATATGCTTGAGTGGTTCAAGATGAAGTCTCATAAATATAAAAAATATACTAAAATTCCCCAGATAATGACAAAAAGGTTTATTTAAATCCAAGTTTATAATGCTATTGGTGAATGAACTATAGCTTTTATTGTATAGGATTAGCAATAGTATTTTATACAACCAATCATAATCATACATGGAGTAACTAGAACAACAATCCTGTCTCTATCAGTACAAATAACACCACTCCCAGTCGCTTCAGCTGGAGCAAAAGCCTGTGGTCCCCAGACTTAAGTGGAATCAACACCTGCCTTCGGGAACAGCCCTAAAAACTGGGGGAAAGGCCCAATTTCTCAATCCATAAGCTCATCCAAACTAAGGGTGAGAGCAGCCTCCGGGACACAGCAGACACACTATAACGATCCCTCTCTCTGCCCTGTCCTATCCACCCAGACCTGCTTTGAAGAAGACAGCACAGAGAGGTCAGAAAACTGTTTAAGCCACCACTAGCTCTCCTGCTTCTCTTCCATTCACATGAAATCTTTGCAGTAACAGGAGGGAAGGAGGGCATGCAAGCTTTTGCAAGTGTTAAAGCATTCCCAGATGTGCTTTTTCAGTTTGCCGAGTGGCCCTGCACAAGAAACGCAACTGGTCTCATGCAGGGACCTCACAGGTCATGCGTGCAAGGAAAAAAAGCCAAGATAAACACAGCCCTGAAACATCCACAACTGCGCAGATTGAAACAGGGGAGCCTGTCAAACCACACAGCAGATTTCAAGCTGTCTGCGGAAACCCTGAAACAGCACACATCTAGAGGAAAATACAAACCTGCTCTTAATCTCATCACTCTCCTGTAAACAGGGGTCCAGACAGCTGTTTAACAGCATATTGGGCTTTCTCATATGGCCTTACTGCCCAATATGCTTCTGAGCATTGGAATACTTTTCTGTTGTTGTTCATAAATGAAAGGCTGCCATTCGCCATATGGGCTGAGCCAGCAGAGTCCCTCAAAGCCTGAAAAAAGTCCTATTTTATATGGCATATAAATAAGCATCTTTGAGTACCAAGGTCTCCTGGGCTCGGTCAGACCCTGTCTCCTGCTTGATCTCAGGGTAGGAGATTCTGAGATTTCATTTCTTGGCACTATACCACACTTTGAGTCAGACAAAGCTTACCTCTACCTACATTACACTCTGATAGTTCTGCATCCATTAATCAAACAAATTTGGATGTGGCTGTTCATATTATTTGTTTACTTGTCTAAGAGTGGCCTGTAGCTATTTGTTTTCCAGCACGCTACAAGTTCCCCCTATACGTACACACCACCACCCTTTTTCATGACATGGCTATGTATTTAGGTTTCCTGCATTTTCACACTGACAGCGTATTGCTTGCCAGTTAAGAATCACATTAGTTCAAAGATACCATTCATCTAACATTAGTGCTTCCATTAGCGTGGATAGTTCAAACTGGGCAAAATGCACATCTCATGCATAATTTAATGGTCTTCATATAGTGAATCAAAAACTGTTATTACAACAGCATAAACCCCAGACTATTTCTTTGGAGACTCCTCACTGGGAGATACTGAAACCAGGGCAATTGTTCCACAAGATTAGTAGTCATCTCTGCACGCAGTAGCAAGAAGTGGGTTGCACACCACCTTTGCCTTAACTTGACCAAGATGTTCCACCAATACCCTGCAAAGTCTTTCTCAACCAAAAAGCCATCTCCTCTTTCATCAAAATCTCATACTTTTCCTTCAGAAAGTCTTCACTATCCAAGTATCTCCTGGGCTTCTTGCTTCTGATGCCAATGGTTTATATCTACCTGATACAGAATATAAAATTCTTCAGGGGAGAGTCTTTTGCTTTATGATACATTTTTTGCTTGTTTGTTTAAAAAAGAATTAAACTTCCACACAGTATAATAACCCATAAAAAGAAATAAATCAAAACCACAATCCCATGCAGAGTTTTCCTCCCAGACGAGAGGCATGATAGGCAATCAACAAAACTGAGCAGGGATAGCATTTATTTCACCAGAATCAGTATCTCCATTGATTTTACCCCAAAACTGCTTACGTTTAACAGATTGAGAGCAGTATAGCGCTCTAAGACAGGTGCATTCACACTATTCCGCATGCAGCCCTCAGCTGAGACAGGCTGAATCATACCCCTGCTGAATCATACCCCTTAGATCTGAAAGAGAACCGCTGCAAAGTATCAGAGGCTTTGCCTCAATACACACAGCAGGCTGCGAGCCTTCACCATGGAGGGAAGGGACGGCCGCAGAAAGAGGTGCTGCAACCGCGACCCTTGTGTGTTCTGACCTGCCGTGTGGTCTTGGCAAACTTGCACCAGTTTCTGTTCTTCTGTTCCTCCTTGCAATGCTTTGCCTGCATCTTGCTACAGATGGCACCCAAAATGATGGGGCTCCAGGCACTGATGGCTGCTGCTGGGGCAGCAGTGTTACCAAAACTACAACTGCATTCAATCACTCATCTGATACGCTAGATTGTTCCTTCTGCTTTCTCGCATTTTCACAATTTTCTCAGGGCTTCTTACACACTAAGAAAGTTATCAGCTAACTGTTTCTAAAAAGCTCAGGTACCTTTAGCAAAACCAAAGTCAGAACAGGGCAGTAATTTCTGACCTTCATCTGGGATGACTCACACACTGCAGCCCAATTCTTTTGTTACTTTCCTAAATTAGTAATTCAGAAAGGTAGGCTGGTCACCATTCAATCCCTCTTACTGCTAGTGGAAAATCATCCAAATATAGCATGAGGAAATTACTGATAAACTATGACACAAAGGTGTAATTTCACAAATTGTCACTGACTTACCCATTTACCATGTCCACTTTTCCCTTTCAAAACCACTCCTATAAATCTCCTTGTGCTGCTTGTGTGAAGCCGCACTGAATTAACATGACCACATCCTTTCCACCTCATCCCTTTCCACTGTTGCTCTGGTCTTACCCTCTGCCCTGACTGTCCACCCAAACCTAGTGCCGCTTTGACCTCTAGTACTGAATTGCTCCATTTAAATCCCAGAAAGGAAGAGTTTTCAAGCTGTAACAAGTTTACAGTCCCAAGTCTCAATGTGATTTTAGCACAGAAACTTCGCCCTGTAATGGTCCTCATACATGGCTGAATAATATTACGCTTGTCCTTTCTGTGCCTGTGCTTCCTCTGATCTGCTTTTTCTCTCTAAGCAAAGCACTCATCTCAGTGTTTCAGTTTCCCCTGGGTTAAATACAGACAACCAGATTTACCTTTTTTGAAAGGCATTTTTAGACCCCTAGGAAAAAGCTTTAGGTGAGATCTGAGTGTTAGAGAAAGACCTGCCGCATAGATTTAAAAATCAAATAAACATGAGTTGTCATTTCTTAAAAAAAAATAAAATAAAATCACGACAGTTCAATTTCTGAGTTTAAGGTCTAAGACATGACAAAAAAATGACTAAATACCTGACAATGAGAAAAAGAAAATTACAGTATTTTCAATAGTGAAAATACTAGGAGCATGAGAGAATGATAGCAGAGCATGTCACAAACTAAAGGAGGTCAAGAGAGAAAAGAAACAGCTGTGATCTATAATCAAATGATAGGAGTTGGGATGCATAATGTATAAATACATATAATATACTGTGTGCACTCACAGTGCATAGATTATTTTTTTTTCTTATTTAAATCACCTTACAATAAAGCAATATTCTTCTCACCCATCCATGGAGAAGGTTCATAAGGCTAATGTGAGTGATCACTTATGAGACCACTGGCCTCAACTTTAAATGAATGCGACTTAGATAATGATTTCTCTCCAGCTTCAAAGTCAAGACTTTTCAAAACAGCCAGCAGAAACAGTACAATAGATCTGTTTTGAAGACAGAAAACAAGAATCACTGTTCATGCACTTTTTTGCAGTCTCCCAGCTGCCAGACCCATTCATATGAACAATGTTTGAAGTAAACTACCAGCCCCAGATCAAGTACATTTGATGTCAAAAGTGACTGGCTGAGGCAGACAAGTAACGCTTGGTGCCTGAACTCCAGAGTCACAGCAGGGTTTAAAAAAGATGAACTGGAATGGTGGTGGATGAAAAAAACATGAGCCTTCAGTCCTGAAACCATCAAATGTCTCTGGAATCCTTGGAATCAATATTTCTTCATAGATGTGTGAAGATGGACAACTGAAACCTGTCGTCAGCAAATGAAAGTCCTTGTGGGAAACACATATTAGTCCTTTTCTGGTCCTAGCGAGGTCTTGGTACTGTGTAGTCAATTTACAAGTTACGGGATTTTTTTGTGGATTGAGCAAGTCAAAATGAATACAGGACCTCAGAAATCGGTCAGAAAGAAGCTCAGGTTAAGAAGAAAGTACTTTTAACTGATTATATGATGGTCAAGGAAACTTTTTTACATGTTTACAGTCAGTTTCCGAGATGCTGAACAGCAAGACCAAGAATGTTCCTGATGCAGGGCAATACTTGAATTTCAACCTGAGAACTTTCCAGAGAAGAGAGATTACTCTGAAGTGTCAGGTCCTTTACCTTTAGGTAGTAGCCCTGGATGGGAATCCTGCCCAAGAATGTTAGACATTAGAACAAGAAATTACAAGTACTTTGTCTTCTGAGTGACTTATTATGTTCCATGAAAGTAGTGAAATGCTCATGTTCTCTGTCCCAGACACTCTAGAGCAGGATGTTTTATTGAAGTGCTATGGTGTTTTCTTTCTGTGATTTATAACCTTACATATTCCCACATGTACTGAAAGACACTCAAAATACACAGGCAGTCTCCCATTTAATAAAAAACAGATCCTATTTCAGCTAACTGTATTACCTGAACAATCTCCATCTTAAGAACAACAGTGAAATCAAGGGAAAAGACAAAAGGTAGCCCCTTGCAACCAGAGGATTAGATGACCATCTCGAGTGTTTTTTCAGATCTCACCACAATCTTGCAACAGGCTGCCACAGCTTAGACTCAATTAGATAAATATCATTGAAGCTTTAATTTAAGCTCATCTGTGACCCAAGATTAGACCACCAGATAAACATTAAACCAAAGGATACCCTTTCCTTGTGTAGCTCAGAAGTATAAAACCAAATAACAACAAACAAAAATTTTACAAAGCAAGAACTAGTGGGAGAGTGTCTATATAGAAAATTAACTTGGTGGGTTACAAAAGGAAAAAAAGCATTACCTTAAATGTTGTTTACTCTAAGTGTCATTAAATGCTTGAAATATTTTTTTAACCCAAGGAAAATCTACCTTAAAAGGATATGCTATGAATATTACTCTTATTTTTACAATTGCAAATGAAAAAGAACATGGGGAAAAAAGAAATAATAGAGGACACTAAAACAGAAGTATAAAGCCTCTTTGTCTTTCAGAGTTGTGCTATTTCAGGCCACTTACAGTGTCTTCCCCTACAGGGAACATTGTTTTAGAGGACCACAATACACTATTAGGCATAACTCTTAGCTTAAGGTTAATGGAGAATTAAGTATCTTCTAGTGAAGAGCTCTTTAAAAAAATACAGAAGAGGCTTCTCTTCTTACTTGGTTTGATAATAGACAAAAAGAGTTGCTATTAGATAATTATTAGTAAGCATATTTTAGAAGGGTTTTTCTAAGTTTGTGTCACAGAATATTTAAAGAAAATGAGACATTTCCAAGGGAACACCATTGGCCTTGTAAGGAACACAGCCTACACCAACATGAGCCCACACTCAACTCTACACCCACCCTTTGCACAGCCTCCCAAGTTAATCATCTCCACCAGAGAAATTGGCCCTGCAAATGCACCACTGTGAGCTCAAAGACAAGCACAGATTAACATAGAAGCCATGCCCAAGCCCGAAAACCCACCTCAGCCATATCCTGCCAGGGAATTATAATGAAGCAATTTCTGCCAGAGGTTCTTGCTGTTGCCCTGGTTTGTGGGTTTTTTTTGTCATAGTTCCTCTTTTCTGATAGGCATCCAAACAAAGCAATCATCCTATCTAACTACCTCGGTATTTCTGTTGCTTCATCACTGGATGACCTCAGTACCTTCAACTCTAACTTTATTCTCACAGCTCCCAAATAGCAAAGGAATATCATGATGCTATCCCACAGCTGCAAAACGCAGACCAAAGGGTTGAATTAATTGCTTCTGGTCACAGATGATGACTAGGAAAGAGCTGAAAATCCAACACTGAACCACAAGAACATGCTTAACTATCACTAATAGTTTCTGCTGTGTACATCAGCAAGATACTGAGCATCTTCTAAGACTCTGAGTGATTGCTTTCCAGCTAAACCTCAAATGAATGAAACTCATAGCTTATAAACTAGACAGTAAACATTTCTTTAATTCATTATTTTACAGCATCTTTATACCATAAAGCAAAAAAGTATTTCCACTTACTTTTCCATAAGACTATAATTAGCTGCAATTTCATATGAAGTATAGAAGACTCATGCCTATGATTTCCTTTAGTCATACATGCCCCATTTCATATACATTCCACAAAAGAAATTTCAATATCACTGGGGGTTTTTTTGTGTTTTTTCTTCAAATTAAAACAACAGGAACAGGCATATTCAAATTTCTTCTCAGTGCACATAGGCTTATGTTCAGAAATCCCACTAGAATCAATGCATAAATCAAGGTACAACTATGTTCCCATGGGACTGGTGGCAAATGACAAAAAATGGGGACTGTTTAGGATTTAAAACTCTTCCAGCAGCTCAGTACCATGGGGCATATTTCAAAGCTAACTGTACATGAATTTTCTAATTAAGTTCAGTTCACAGCCCTTCTAGTAAAGTCATATGAGGCTTCAAATGAGAAGGAGATGTAATGGTGATATGACTTGAGTGCCCATCAGTTACACCCATCAGAGGAGGGGTGCACTCACTGAGAACCAGCATCTTCAATGGCTGTTCACTGCTCATGACTTCGGAACAACATCTAGAATGAAACAATAACTAAGAGCCAGGAAATTCATAGTTTGAGAATTTTCCTGTCTGTTTGGCTATCCTGAACATCTCCTAGTGCCATTAACTGGCTTTACTAAGGAGTTCAGATGCCACTTTTCCCTAAGATGTTCAGAGAGCAGAATTCCCAAAGCTTTCACTGTGTGTTGTTACTCAAACACGATGCACTAGTGTACAGAATGGACATACTGTCCTATACAACTAAGGATCACCATCACTTATTCTTCTCCCACAAACCTGATTAGACCATTTTATTTCCGTGGGAAACATAGATGCTCTCCATTACATCAGTTTCAGAAGCTAGTATATTCATGGGTGTCAGCAGAATTGCAGCTGTTTAACACTTGTGTACAGAGTAAGACAATGAGCCCTACAAGGTGCTCAGCGCATTGCAGAATCACTTCTGAGCATGATATTCTAGTGAATGTTAAAAAAATATAGTCTCAATTACAGTAAGCCACATAGTTTGATTTTTTTTCTATTTCATTTATGGAAGATTTTTCTACAAGGGTGAATTTTATTCATGTTCCCCGGGATTTGTACTAGCCACACAGACAGTGGATAAATTTGGCCTTTCTTACATATATGCTTGACAGTGGGGAAAATTGCACCAACTCTAGTAAGTTGCAGAGTTTGTCCTAATCTATGTTTTATTCTTTCACATACACCTCAATTTGAGGGAAAAAGAAATAGATATCAGATGTGACAAGTGTATGTTTTCTTCCCCTGATATCTGACTGTTCATTTTGCCTTGGAAGGGCTGGAGCACCTTTCAAAAGTTTTAGCCCTCTGTTTCTGAGGAACTTATCCTTGTGGCATGTCTGTCAGTTTTCACAGTGCTCAAGCAAGTCTTTGCAATTCTCACATAATGGCAGTTGTTGACAGGTTGTTAGGGCTGACAGTGAATATGTTTGAAAAACTGTCAAGCTGGTGAAAAAAAATTAGAGGGAGAGAGAAGGAGCCTCCTTACATTTGTTACAGCATGTTAAACTGTAAATGCATTCTCAAAATGCATAGGCCTACTTCCAGTCATGTTACTTGCTCTACAATGACAGCATATGTGAATATATGATCCTTAAAAATTAATGTCAGATTGTCACTTTATAGGTCATGGTCACATTACTACAAAACTGTTTACCTTTATAGAATTGATTTTACCTTTTACTGCTCAATAATAGCTGTTTCAAGCAAAGAAATTGCTAGAAATATGGTGCTACTGCTGATAGCTTTTAATTAGCTTAATGCTGCTTTTGCCAGAGGTATTACTGGCCCTTGAGAGCCCATGGCAATGCATATAACCCAGCTTCTGTCCAAACGCCTTTTCCAGCACTGTACAGAGGTGGTATGGAAGAAGGTCTTCCAAAGCTCCTCAGCTGGAGAAAGGCAAGTGATCAACAGCAGCTGTGGCCAAGCCTCAGCCTTGAATCCTCTTCCACAGACAGCAGTAGCAGGTTCATTCAGAGTCTCTTGACTCAAAATTGTGAGTGTCTTCAGAAACAAATCAGTATGGATGGTAACATCTTTATTTACATTGAACAGCAGCGTACTCCAAAATGGTCCCTTGAACAAAGCAGGCCAACACATAGAGAAGCACCATCAATGTGACAGAAAAGAAATTATTTTGTCTCATTATTTTAAGACAGATTCTGCTTATTTTGGTGATCCTGCAATGGTGTGGTCAGTATCTGATATTAAGGAGGAATTTTGCATTATGCAACGACTCAGCAAGACTGATTTTTCTTCTTTGACAAACAAGTTTTAGAACTCAACTTATTTCTGACGAATGAACTTACTATGGTCTGCCATCCAAACTCTCCTTCACATAAGAGATTTCTTAAAATAATTTTTATTCATATTTTAAAGACTTTTTCTTGCAGTCTTTTGATAGCACTGCTTTGGTTAGCATTTCAAGGGGAAGACTGGATCCCGAGCGTCCACAGTGTGAGGCAGCTCTGCTTTGTCTAATATTGGAACAGACTGAAATAACTGGGAGAAATAAAGGGCAGGTTAGCATAATCACAGCCATGAAATTATTATAACGATGATAGAGTACTATGTACAATATTCACAACAAGAAAACTGGTCTAAAATTTCTCTTGAGTAGGAATTTGATAAGGTCAACTATATAGAAGCAGTGTTCCAGTTTGCAGTTAAGTTCCATTTTAAATTTTGCAGTTCCAGTTAAGCAGTTCAGTCTGCAATAACATGTCCAGCAGAAAAATAAAGTTGTTAAAAAGAGGCAAAAGAACTGGACTGGATAAATCAGTGAAGGAAGAGGATTGCAAAGGTGATGTGGAAAAATTAATGGATTATATATCTCCCAGGGTTACATGCAGCATCAGGAGGTAAATGTGCTACGACTTGGAAAGATATTAAAAAAAAGATAAAATAATATAGAAGGTAACCAAATAGTAAAGAGGAAGATTAAAAATTAATCATGCAAGGAAGTCTAGATAACATGACCAGGAAATACCAAACTCTGTACTACGGAGGGGAAGAAGGGTCCATGAGGTTGAGTGTGTGTTGGCATCCCAGACAGCTCAAAACTTGATGTGTCACAGAAGACTTCTTCCAGCTCCTGCTGAAGTCAAGAGAAGAACTCCCATTTATTTGAAGAGAAGTAGGATTAGGTCCTAATCCTTCTGCCTCACTATCCAGTAAAGTGAGGATAATAATTGTATTGACAGGTAATTCTGTCTCACAGGAGTATTCTGAGGATTACGTAGCGTCTGCACTGTGCTGTGAAATGCTAAGTGCTAAATATGATTATACAGGGATTTCCATCCAAAGATCTCAAAGCACTTTCCAAACATTAATAATTGAAGCTTTATAATACCCTTAGGACTGCACATGTAAAGAAGGCAAACAAGATTCAGGGCTCAGCAAAGCGGGCAAGGATTATTAGACTTATTTTATAGTGGATAAACTGCACCACAGTGAGATTAAGTGACTTGCCTAAAGTAACAGAACAAATCAGTGACACTTCAGAAAATGAGCCTAGAAGGCCAGACTCCCTCACACTTTGCACAGGAAAGGAAAGGTGCACGTGGAATGAGAGGGTCAATCAGCTTTTGGAAGGAGTTGAATGCATCAGGCCACAGCAGAAAAGTGGAACACTCAGAGAAGACTGAAGAGAGCACAAGAAGAAGAAAAACAAAAAGCCACTTCTTTGGAGAGTGTCAGGGTTTATTTTTAGGCACACAAGCAAGAACCAGTAGAAGAAAAGACAATGCCTTAAAGCAGCAAAAAGTATAGTTTATTGGCAGGAGGTATAGCCACTACTACGAACAACATCAATTCTTTGCCTCACAGATTCAACAAAGAAGATAGAGAACACATGTCAGAACTCAGATTAATTTCCCAGGGGAAGAACAAACACAGAAGGAAATTAAAATCATGTTGGAACAAGGAATCAAGAAATCAGAATGACTGAAGACTGGTAAGACTTACAGATGGAATAGACTCCTCTCAATTTCTAGAACAAAAAGCTAAGTATTTACAGAATCCTTCAAAATCATTTTGGTATCAGAGGGTTACACAACCTAAACTGACACTGAAATGCACTTGAAACTCAAGATGGCTAGAATAGTTTCAGGAAATCACTGCAGTCTTGACATGTAAGAAAGAACATAAACATAACCTAGGACAGTTTCTGAGAACATTTAAGAATTCAGTTTGGTACATGATGACAAAAGAAAGATCTCATCTAGCAAATATGACTGAATATCAAAAATATGACAGAATTCATGGAAGTGAATTTACTTTTACTGTGTTATAGGGTTTGAACAGGGCCAACCAACCACGTTACCAAACACTGATATTCTAGTACATTAAAAGTGACCTTCATCTGACAGTCAGCAAGACTTTGGAGCAAAGGACTCTGGTATAGTGCTGCAATATTCGGATGAGGCATCACAGCAGATGCTGAACATGAAACTTTGTTGTCAGGACCAGCATTTGGAAATGAAATTATTTCTCTCAGTGTGTGTATGTACAAATCTCTCACAGGCTTCTGAGCTAGAGGGAGTGTAAGACCAGGTTTGAAGGAAGCAATAAGTGAAGCACACTGTCAGTGGTTACCTCAACATTGCCAATTCTCATTTCATTGCAAGAGTAAAAAGAAAGAAGAATGTTTTCACCTCCTCGGTGCAAGACAGAAAAAAAGTGTTTTGTACAGAGGGAATGAACACAAGTCCAAGATCTGTTTTAGCTATTAGAAAGGTTTAAAGAAAATACAAATCTATACAAGCACAGATTTTTTTTATAAACTAAGAGGAAATTAAGAAAAAAAATACATTACAGTAAACTCAGGAGTAATACAGAAGTGTTACATAGTTATGTCTCTACACAGCTGCACACAAAATAACAGAAAAAAATTTAAGTATTTGCTGAAAAAATGATACTGAATTAAAACTGCTAACTTAAAAGTGGGACTCCACATCAGAAGTATTCTCACCTTCGCTTCATTTGATTTTAGATTTTTGGTAAAGGAAAAAGCATTTCCTTGATAATTTCATTACAGGAAACAAGCCTTGAAATAAATACAGGAGAGTAGCACCTGAAAAATGCAAACTGTTATCTTTTACTCTGATTCCAGTCTCTCTTCTGTACCAACTTCTCAGCTTCGCTTTTGCTAAATTTTTTTCTTTTATGTCATGCCATATAATGCTGAGCACTTAGCTTTAAAGATAATATCTAGTAATTACTTAAAGAGTGCTATGAATATACATGGTTAATACTGACCAAAAGGATAAACTCTGGAGCAGTATTTTCTCCTCTTTAATGGAATTAAATTAGAGCTGAGCAATTGGATTTGATACAGACAGGGACCTCATGACCAGCTTTGTTACAAATACACTATAAACATTTTTAGTTAAAAGTGATCTGAAATATAGACAATGTAGTGGTTTCCTGCTTAAAAACCTTTTAGGCTCATTGTGAAAGATACTAGAGATCCGTAGAAAACATTTGAAACTACTCTGAAAACAGTCTCAGATGTTTGAAGATCTGAAACAATTTCCCTTTAAGTCAGTGTGAATGTTTCCATTCATTTTCAAGGAATCATTGTGAAAAACAAATACAAATGAAGTTATATATAGAAAAATGAAATTTCCTTTTAATCCTGATTTCCTAAATTTCTGCACTTCCAGACGAGTTAATTGGGGTTTTGCCACTGACTTCATTAGCAACAGGAGCAGGATCAATATTTTCTGATATAAAACAATAAACCATATCTCAGTTCTTTTGTTTCTTAAATAAAATTTAACATCTCCATCATCCAGATGCTTTTTTAAATACAGTCTACTTGGTAAGAAGCTGATGACCTCTCTTTGACATACAAAGGCTGTTCTTACTTTAAATAGGCTGCTGTAAATTCAGTTTTGATAAAATCTGACTCCCTGCAAGTGAAGAAATGTACCAGATATCAAACCTTCATTCTTACACTTCTTACTGACATGTGAGATTTGCCAGATTAAGGAATTTTGCCAGCATCAAGACCATGGAATTTTATCCATTATCCTTTCCTATATCCCATGCAAATAACATGTGCTGTTCTTTCTGTACATTAAAAGCACAATGAACAAAGCAACCAAAGGAGAACAAATAAGAACAGTCTCTAATTTGTAATGGACTTCTATCTTTGGGACTACATTACACAGGATTGGAATTCAGTATTTTAAAATTATAGATTTTCTGTGTTTTTCACAATACTTTGGAAATTAAATCATTTAAACTACAGACTGTATTATCCTCACACTGAAGAAATTATAAGTACAACCAGCACAAACCTGGAATATCTGACTTTAGATTGGATAATTCCTGCTATTTAGAGTAGAAGAAAGAAATTGGCTCAGTTAAATGTAAATACTTGTATTATGAAGTGACTAACAAAAGCAGTGCGTTCACCTTCCTAATACATTTGTTCCTTGATGTTTCTGCAGTATATGTCATGTTTGGCATCACTAACTAGTTTATGTCCCCAAAAGAAACACAAACACTGTGTTCCACACACAGATCCCTAGCTTTGATAACCTAAGACAATAACATTAGGAAAATTTCTAAAAATTATATAAAATAAGCAGCTTTTTTTCCATTCTAAAATAAGCAAATTTTTTTGGTATTCATTGCCATTAAAAAGGAACTTGTGATCTAATAAATGTCACAATCAGTTTCATTTAATTAAAATAATAAATATTATACAGTAATGCAGATTGACATTTATATCTTCATTTACGTGTAGTTGGATTTATGGTCAATGCTTTATTTGATGGAGGCCACAAATAATGGCTATTAAACTGCCACAGGATGGACACAAGATCACATTAATGAAATTAGACAAGGCAAGGCACTGATATATGGAGCCCTCCTGCTAGAAAATAAAGTAAGTCATGTCCAAAGCAGATGTTTTCTTTGGCTGCAGTTTAAGTTCGCTAAATTTTTAGTGGGCAGTTTAACTTCATATACATAAAGGTGGAAAGGAACAGAAATCCCATGACAATGCCTTTCAAGATGTATTGCAATTAATGCAGCACATAAGCTCTGCTTCCCCTGTCAAACACATTCATGCAAGAATGATTAGTAAGTGTAAAGAAATGTCTAATATAATACTAATTATCAAATTTCAGTTAAGAAGCCTGAAATAAGGTTTTTGTGCTTACTGGTGGAATAAATACCTCGTCTCTCTATTTTGCTAACTAAACATACATCCAGGAAGTTAACTACAGATGCATTCAAGTTCTTGATCTTTCTTTCTTAAAAAAAAAAATAAAAAAAAAAATCAAGAGCTTTGGAATATTGATGTAAGGTTATTACAGGGCAAGCAGAAGGGATCAGAGGGAAAAGACATTTCCACAAGGGAGGACTCTCCTCTTACCTCCACAGCTGCACCCTTACCAGTTTTTCTAGCCCATCCTGGAACATGATGCACTAGGCAAGAGTTCATTGCTTCTCACTCCGAAGTTTTCCATGAAAGATAGTACTGCAGTATCTATCCTCACAGTGCTTGCTTAACAAATCAGGCTAGTCCATAGCTCTGCTGCAGTGAATAAGTAATCTCAAGTAGCAGAACATTGTGAAAAATGAAACAAACTTGCCTTGTGGGCAAATTATCTAACTGGATGCTGTGTGTGAAGTTCAGATAAACATTCAGTTACATGGAACAGCATCTCAAAGTTTGATATTTATCTTTGTGGATTTATTTTCACCTCAGGATCTTCATGTGCCATGCTAATATGATGCCATACAGGTTCAGGAGGAAGGAGAAAAAAAAAAAGTAAATTGGGCACAGTCATTTTGGGAGGCAACGCAGACAATAAAGAGACCCAAAACAATTAAAGTCATTATATTTTCTGCTTCTGAACTAGACAAATGGCTTTTAAAGCTATGTCTTCTAAAGAATGGCTCGGTTTGGTCATTTATGCTAAAGCTTAAGCATTACAAGCCTAAGGGTCTGGTCTAAACAACAATACCTTCATTAATCAATTTATAACAGCTGATATCCTATTTCTGGCTCTAGAGAGGAATGCAATATAGTCAGCTGAAATTTGGCCTCACATTCCTCAGGCTCAGGTGCAAATGACACTGCAAATAATTTAGACATCTCTGGGCAATTTATTCAATAAATTGTCCAGCTTCTTGATCTATTTATCACAAGGTATGGAGCTGATTTAAATAACAACTTTACTTGCCTTATTCCAGAATAATTTCTGCATTCTGTTTCAAATTCTCTCCTGAACAAAATTAATTTCCTTATACAGATAAATCTATACTTAGGTTTCTTGAGAAACCAGCCACAGATAAATCCAAGGCCTTAGGCACTTCTACTTCCACACCACAAAAATCACTCAGTGATGAAATATTGTTGGCTCAACTTGTGACTTTTAGCCAGTCAGATGCAATACCAGGTCTGAAGAAGATGCAATCCCTTCCCAAGAGCCCTGCCAGATGGGCTAAATATACAGACTATGCTATGCCCCTCGTCCTGCACAATTTCTTCTACCTTTGAGCCACAGTGCTCTGTAGAGCGATGCAGACCTGGGCAATACTAGAGCCCCGCTTCTCCTCACTGCCTTCTTGGTGCAGGCAGTCCCGAAGCAATCTATGCCTCAGCCAGAAGACCACAGACAGGTCTTGGGTCAACCTTCAATGGCGTACAATGGGAAATCATCAGATGGCCTAAAGTAACCAAATGGCTCCCTCGTTCACGATCTCACTTCCCTTAGGTCTGTCCTTGGAGTCTAAGGGATTCAGATCTACGATACTCCAACTGCAACACCCAACCTCCCCATGGCCCCAGGGAGCCCATCCTGTGAAAGAGCATAACGAATAAAAGGAGCATTTTACCAGTGTATTTCCCCTCTTGCTTTGTACCTGCTTTTATCCCCCTGGAGAGACTGAGGAATGCTGTGGGTGCAGAACACTCCTGGTTTTATGTGAGGTACGTGGAGTACAGCAAGGGGTGTGCTGGGCATCTGCCTGCGTGTGCTCACGCACGCCACCGCCAGCTCAGACGTCCCTGCAGCGGGCTGCCCACGCCGGTGGGGAGGAACACAGCACACCAGGCCACCAGCGCATTTTCAATACCTCACTACGAAGCACTGCACAAGGGTTTCGCTTCTGTTTCAAAGCTGTGCTTGAGAGCAAACAGTGTGAGAGAAGTTAGCAAAAAATTCATTAGCTGAACCAATTTGTTTCAATTTATTTTATTTTCAAGTGTGCTTATTCGGCATTAAGTCAAAGGACAGATTCTGATCCCGGAGGCACACCCTGGCTCATCGTCCCTGCGATGTGCGCCCACTTTAAGAGGAACTGCTAGCTGGCTCCCTGCATCACAGTCCCAAGATTTCTGAGGACAAGTATTACCCATACAGAGACCGAGAGTACTCAGGCTTTACTCGGATCAAACCTATACACAGTACCCACTTCTCTGACAGCAGATGCAGCATCTTTTCCCTGTTACCAGCACTTTCTAGGGCTGTGTCCCACATCTTACTCCTCCATGCTGCAAGGCTGAATTGAACAATTTTCATTGACATGCACTTCTGCATTATGCACGTTGCACTAAAATCCTAGAAACGTGGGGCAAACACAAATACAGAAAAGGCCTGGGACATATGTTTGAAAGCAAGTGAGGAGCAGCTGTAAAACCAGAATCACACTGGTTTTAATGACTGAGGGACTGAGCCCTTCATTTTGGTCAGCTTTCTAGGTAAGTTAAGATGTGCTCTCTGCTACAGCTTTCACATTACAGGTAATCAAATTTCCTTTGGTGCACAAAACCCACATCACATGTCAACAGTAAGCAACGTGTAATCATCAAGTGTAAAGCAGACATCTCACAACATACTGTTATTTTATGCGTACCCATAATTTTCACAAAATTAAAAACAGCATACCAGCTTCAATAAGAGAAGAGCCCCAAACACCTCCAAACGCTGTTCTGTTTTTTTTTCCTCACATGACATTCTGCTAAGCCAACACTTCAGGAAAGGGCTTCACAACATTAAGTGTTTTATCAGCTCATGCAGATGAGTCATTAAGAATCAAAGGTTTGTTGTCAGAAAGCCAAGCATCACTCATTCCTTTACGGATAGTGACTTCCGGAAAAGAAAAAAAAAAAATATATATATATATACTTGTCTGCATCAGGTTTCTGTGCCTGTGACCTTAGTCATAAACATGCATACACAAAGCCAAATTACAGACCTGCTGAAATCAAAAGAAGTTTTGCCATTGTAGTGCTGAGTCTACCAAGTTTCAACTCAGTCATACTACAAATCAGGCTACAGAAAAGACAGGGTTTCTTTAAGCAAACCCAATTGCCTTTACAAGCTACACTGCTTTCCACTTTCCTTGTTTACCATGCAAAAGTTAGGGCAACATTCCTCCTGTCAGACTGCTCAGCATGAATAATAGATACGTCATTTTTTTAACTGTCAACAAAGTATCTGTAAGAGGTGCACTTGGTCCTTTTGAATATCTACAGCAAACTGTTTATTTGGCATTACACAGAGCTCATATTTTCCAACTAGCAAAGAAATTACTAAAAAAGACATACATGTTAAACCATAGAAATAATTTTACTCACACTTTATTATCCTTATGTAATATTTAATTATCTCCTCTCCTACTCCCTTGCTTCAGTGACAATTTGCTCAATGATGTGTCAAGGAGATGGAAAAAAAACAAATGAGGTCAAATCTGTGCAATAATACACTGGTGTTTATTTACTGAGGGCCAAAGCCTCGGCGGCTGCAAATGCTATGACTCCTGTGCAGTCAGTTGAGCTCTGCTGACTTACACCAGCTGTGGACTGAAATGTAATTGCTGAGAAACAGATTACATTTCTGTAATCTTAAATGTAAACTAGGTGATATTTCAGATACAAAAAGTAAAGACCTTCCAGGAGAGCTGAAACTGTATTGATAGGGTGACAAATACTCCCATATACAGAAGATGACAAGTTTTTGAGCGGTATAAATGACCACACTGCCCCTGGAACTCAGTTCAGGACCACCCAGTGTTTGTGTTGCTGTGGTCTCCATTACTTCCTTCATAACAATTAGTCTCGCTTCTCCTATCTTCCCTTTAATAGTCCATTCAGATAGTGCTTCAGCATCGCTCTCTGTCAGCAGCATGTTTGATACGTTTGGCAGACTCACCCCTCCGCTGCCATTCTCTCTCCACCGCCACACGCTGGAAGTGACTCTCCTCTCAGTTGTGCCAATTTGACCATTTCTATGGCCATGCTCTAAATCACATATGTGAAATGGTGTTCTTCAAGAATAAAATACAATGACTGTTGGAGACTTAGAGCCCAACCACACAAAAAGCTGAACAGGAAAGGCAGAGTAGGCAGTGGGAACAGGAGTCATGAGTGATGGTGGGAAAGGAGGAGCCTCTGAAATCAGGTCTGCCACAACAGCATTATTCAAATGTCCACAATAAGTCACCTTACTTCTCAAGATAATGGCTGGGCCTCAAAGGCCTCAAATTTTTGAGGTTTCCATCATGGTTTATTCCAAGAGCTACCTGATATTTAAAGAGTAAACACTTTCTTCTCAGGTGAGGATTCATCACAGTGGACGCTTCCAACATTTAAAGCTTTACTGCATATACACAGATACATAAATAATCAGCAGTTACTTATGTGCCATAGTATAACAATTTGACAGTGGCCAAAGTGGTTGGTGGCAGAGGTGGGATCAAAAAGCCCATATTCCTAACTAGATGACACCAAACATGCCAAAAAGTATCACAGCCGCCTGTGCAATGGCCAGCGCTTACCCCTTGTGCTCTGACAGTTCACTTGCGTGTTTTCAGGCTGCCACATCACTCTCCTCCTAGTTTGGAAGGATCTTTTGACTTCCCTTAAGTGTTATTGCCAGTGGGAGCAATGGTGGACACAGCACAGTGATTTAGGAGTTGCATACATTTGTTCTGAGCAAGGCAAGAGGTCCCTTTTAAAAAAAAAAACAAACACACAAAAAAACCCCAGCCACCCACTTCCCACATATTAGAGTTTTCATTCTTGATAGCACCACTAGAACTGAAAAACTGATAGGAGACATTGGGGAAAATTAGGACAGAAAAAAAAAAAAAGAAGAAAAAAAAGAGGAAGGAATAGACAGCCCTAAGAGTGAGGAAACCATTACTATAACTTGACAGACCATTAAAAAAAGGTCAGTATCCACCTTAAATATATGAACAAATTAACAGAATACACCATGTTCAGCTACATGTTAAGAAGCATTAATGAGAATGAGAATAGCTTGCAGTTCAGTTTACTTAGCTCTTTAAATAAACATGGACTATTGGAAATCTTATACAACACAAGCACCGTAAGTGTAGCTCCAACTCCTGTCATTCCTGCAGATGAGTTACAAATCTACAAGAACTTGTCTGCTCCATGCTTGCAGTCACCGCTAAACTTAAATTAGTAACTATGTAGGCCTCTTCCAAGGCATATCAGAGACCAGCTGTGCAAGGACCTGTCACCTTCTTGTCAGTGAAAGTTTTCTGTCCAAAGAACTTTCGTCATCCCCCATTCCTCAAGTAGCTGGATGTCACTTGAAGAGACAGCTGAAGTCACTTGCAATGAATGGTCTCAAATCAGAGCTCACTGCCCTTGTCACAGAAAGTCTCACCCCGCAGCTAAAACTGTCACTGATCATGTTTAGATATGTACGCTGAGGTATCAGATTAGAAAAGAGTATGCACGAGATGGGAGTTTAAAAGAGGCCAAGTTGCAAGGAAAATCTTAATAGGGAGAATCGAGGGCTTGAAGGGTTAGCCCTTTTCCAAACCCAATTTATATTTCCCATCAAATCCAATAAAAAGTATCTAGCTTCTAAAAAAAGGCATGTTTCCAACCAACATATTCAAGAAGAAGCTAAAACTTTAAGTACTTTGGCCAGAGAACATGTAGATTGTTAGGATATTACGGCTTCTCTGCAGCAAGTTACTTCATTAGTAGGAAAATACCCAAAAGGCATATTCTGACCACAGGATTAACGCTCAAAATGGCGGATGCATATACTATAGTTTAAAAAAAGAAAAAAATGTGTTAAATTGATATATTCTCTTAAGAAACTCTTGAGAATATGATAATATTTGCTGTTTGTGCCTGAACCTCTTGCTTATATTAGCAATAGGAGCATTGCCTACTGGTTATGGCAAGAGATTGAGCAGTCTGGGCTCCACAGTTGCTTTCCCATCTCAGGTACCGACTTTTAGGTGACTCATTTAGACTCTCACTATCTTCTAGGAAATCCAGCTTAACCATTGGCAAACCTAGGTGCATGGGCTTGCCAAAGAGCATCTGAGGACACATTTCTAAGACTGACCTCTACACCAAAAATAGCAAAGCACAAGTTGGGTTGCAGCTGCTAGTAGAAAGACAAAGGACATGGAAACATCCAGAAGATGCTCATTAAGTTCTACCATCATTTCATTTTATGTTTTTCTTCTAAGATATTGCTATATCAATACATCAGAGGAGCTAGTTCCTGGGGAATGCTCTGCAGATTTGCCCATGCTGCACTGCAACCTCTGGTTCTCCTCAGGACCAGCCCCAGAGCAGCAGAGGAACAGCAGAAGATCTAAGAGATTACATTTCCAGTCCAGCAGCTCCAGAACAAGTGTTTCTCTGCTATGCATCTCCTCACAAGGTCAATTTTAGTGGGACAGTTGGCTAAAGGCATGGGGACTGGCTTAGTCAACAGCTCCAGAAGATGTTCAAAAAAGAATGCAGGAGTGCTTGTTCCTCTGTACAGGAACTTCCTGAGAAGCTGGAGATAGCCAAGTAACCCTTGAGAAATCTCCAATTCTGCTGCAGCCCGGGAATTGAGAAGACATACTTGAGCTTTCACTTGTGCCTGCCCAGTCCTCCTTCAAGGCTTTGAAGGACTAGAATATAACATCTGGGCTCATCTCTGTCTTAGAAGTTGAATTAGCCAGTACCTTGTTTTCCATATATGGAAGAAAATATAATCTCCAGTCAAAAGCATCATCAGCTTCTTTCCTTTTACCCTTGCACGCACTGTTGGCTTGAAAGCAAAATTATTTCTTCCAACTACTTATTTGTAAAGACTATTTGCTCTGTTTCTGCTTGAAAACATGGCCAGAGAACTTTTACTCCAAATTTCATATGCCAAAATTCTCTCCACAAATGAAGCTCGACAGAGTGAAGGGAATTCATTCCAACTTTTGTTTTCTTTTTAAGTATATTGGGTTTTGTTCTTGCCTGAAAACACAGCAGAGAAATTTTATTCCAAAAAATATGCAAGAGTTCTGTTCAGAATAGAAACCAAATTTTATCCCAGGAAGTTTTATTCCCCACCTTCCAGGCTCCCCAAATAACACAAGCACATACAAAACAGAAGTACAATCCAAATTGAGTCTGCAACCAGCTTTTACAGTTTTTGCTACTGAAGAGCTCTTGAAATACCAACTGCACACTAAGAACCAGCAGGAGCTACCACAGTCCACTTCACACTGAATAAGTCCCAGTGGGATATTGTGACTGATCAGTGAATGCCTACCATGGAAGGTGGCTCAGAGAACACAGGCAAGGACAATGTGCTCATGAAGCTCAGAACAGAACATAGGAAGTGACCACAGCTATCTTAAAGGAGGTTGAACTTATCTCAACACAAAGGGGATCAGAGGGTGGCCTTTGTTTTAGACAAAGACTCTATCAGTTGAGTGGGTCAACTGGTAAATGGACTTCCTTAAAATAATTGATAATCAGTATTATCTTCCTGGACCAACTAGACCAGCATGGGAAGCATGTATGTGGCTCAGCTCAGGGTATAAAATTGAGCAACCAAAGTAAACTTTGAAGAAAGCAGCAGGCTTGAGCTGGCTTCAACCCATATATTCCTTCCCAGAGACCAGGGAAGCCCAGCATCATGATGGTGAGCATGTAGAGACCAGCAAAGGGAGTGACATTTGTACTGTGATCCAGCTGTAGGGTGCAATCACTATATTGTGTTTGTGTTGTGATTTTGGACTATTGCTGTATCACTCCACTCAATCAAAATCCCATGCAACACTGAATACCTACAAGTAAGTAAATTTTATATTAGACACTAAACCCTCCCCATGTGGAATATCTAAAAACCTGTCCAGAGAGTATTGACCCCAAACAGGAGCTCCTGGATGCTCAGCCCTGTTGAAAATTAGGCCACTGCTTTAGAAATCTAAACATAGGTTAAGGATCCTAACTGTAGGCTCCTATTTTTGAAAGTCTTTGGTCTCTAATTTTCATAGCATGGTAAACAAAGCATCTTTTTTCTTCCCCACTAGAAAGTACTCAGGGTTCAGAAGTTTATTGGAAACATAGCTGACATCCAAATCAACACAGACTGCAAAAACAACAGGGCTGACAAGACAGAACACTTTCAAAACATCACACTGATCATTAGAACAGCAGAGCAAAACATTAATATCATAAGCTTCTGCAGTCAAGGACTCTGCTCTAGCTGGGTATAGCTCTTTAAGCAACAGAAACCTGGGAAAATAGACTTTGAAGATAATAGATGGATTTGCTTTCCAGCAAACAAATACAGGATCAACAAAATTGAACATGATGACTATTCCATAGGCAACAGTGATGCTGCCATGCAGATTTTCAGAAATGTCACTATAGCAAATAAGCCTGTGTTTTGCTCTTGGGAGGAACAGAAAGTGAGAAAGGAGAGTAGATAGCAAAGGACATTTTGGCAAAAAAATAATAGATGAAAAATAAAGAAACTCTCCCCATCACTAAGCTCAACTTTCAGTTGACTCAGTCTCAGGTCTGGGGTGGGAGGACATTGTAGCTTTAACAAAACAACATATTTTTTAAAAGATCTTCAAACAGAAAAACCATTATTTTAGCACTGTGGAAGAGAAACAAAACCTCCAAAATAGTAATTCAGCTCTAATAGAGGAAGGTCCTATTTACAAAAGATGTTTAGGAGTAAAACCAGCCCTATTCCCCCATCCATTACTGGATGAAAGCCTCATTTGTCCGATCCAGACTGAAATAAAAGGCAGCTTTTTACACTGATAAGACTCGAGATACTTACTTTTTTTTTTTTTTTTTAAACAAAGAAGGGTCTTTCTTTTCAAGTTCCACATGTGAAGTAACCCCCTGCAAATATGAACTTTTTACATTTTAGTGACGTGTGCCTGTAGCCCTTTCACAAACAGACCGACTAATGATCTCAGTGGGAGTTACATGCATAGAGAATCCATACTGTTGACACTGAAGTAATGGTGTGCAGATATACTGTTTGATACATGAACATAAGAAATAATAATTTGGCAGTTTGGTCTTCAAAGTTGATAACTTTTACTGGAGGTGCTGGGTCCTTCACTATTTATATTATTTCATTATTGCATTCTTTTTCGGAGCAATGACTTTGACCTGGCAAACACCTTTTCCATGCCAAAGTATGTATATTTACAACAGGCAAACTAAAAAGCATCATTCTCCTAATGTCTACACAAGTCAGTTTGGCAGTAAAGCATATCTTTATTATCGTGTCACACACTGTGCTGTTATAGTTAAATATCCGAGTTTGTCAGTATTTCCATTATAACCCTGACCATAAAAGTGTGTATTGAGTGAGACTTACAAGTCAAAGGCCCTGATTCTCCTCTCACTTGAAATGGATATAAATTAGGAGTTAGCGCACACATGGCATGCATGAGAAGGGGGAGAGACTCAAGGTTCAGGGGAGGGAGAAAAAGAAAAAAAGAAAAGAAAAGGATGCTTTGCATACATGATGCTCAATTTGCAGACATCTGCATACACATGGGTGAGCCCATTTCAGCCCCATTCAGCTCACAAATTCGTTGCAAAAGCATTTGCATGGGTTCTACGCATAATCTTCTGCACATTTAAGAAATATCAATATCCTGTGCTAACTCTAGGCTTACCTGTCTCTAAAAAAATAATAGCAATATTGGTATGAGTGAGACTATTATTTAATTGAACGGGTCAAGTTTGAAAATTGTGTTCTCAATGAAAGGCAAATCTGATCCAGTGAAACAAACATGGGACTATAAAGATAGGAATTTCCAGATCTTTATCCCATTGCTGCCAATAATTTGATGAGTCACTTTGAGAGTTCACTTACTGTTCAGATTATCACACATTCACCAATTTTTAACTGGGGACACTAGCACTTGCTTACTTTTCATATTGGGGTGTTGTGAAGTTTCAATAACATTTCCACGTGTTAAGTATTAGAGAAGTGCTAAGCAGTTATAGTGTCTGATTTAATGCTCCCTTTTCTGGAAGCTGGGATAGAGTTACGATTTTCATTCTAAGCTTACCTCATATTGCTTGTCTTGGTAGAGGAAAGGTCTCTCCTTAGCTACATATCACACAGCATATATTCCAAAAACCAGAACCGGTGAGTTTCAGGCCAAAAAAGAAAAGCTTTTGACATGCATTCTGGTGAACTTTAAAGAACAAAACCAACCCCACACACCAGTGTTTTATTCTTATCTTATTAAAATTCAATCATTTTTCCTGAAATATTTTTCCATTTTTGCTGCCTTAGTTATTCTGTCCATCTCCATCTTTCAGCAGACTCGCTGGCTCACCAAGGTCACACTGCTGTATATGACATCACACGTCACAATCCCCATGGTAACCGCTGTGTTGTCACAAACAGTATCATAGAAGGAGGAGGGGGAATAGAGTTAGAAAAGAGTATTTACACATAAATAACTTGGCAATCAAAAAGACTGGGAAAGGAAATGCACAAAAAAGCCTATGACAGCTTAATGAGGTTTTGGTAACATGCTGTAGTTTTCCAACTGTGTTCAAGTGTGATCTTGGTTCTTAAAATCTGATTTTCCTTACTTTTATGGACTTAAAAGAACTACATCCATTTTGCTCAGCACAGCAATCTGAAAGTTCACATGTCTGATTTTATTATTTAATGTGTAGGAAGAATTGCATTTCAACGCCTGCCGAAGAAACTGCCTTTTATAAAGACAGTCTACAGAGATATGTTTGGAATTTTAAATCCTGGTGTTTTGCTTTTTCTTTAATCTTTTATTAATGGTTTGTGTTCCCATTACTCCAAACTGAGCATTAGGTTGCTGGGGAAAAGCGCCAATTAAATGTGTACAGCGACTGGAACTTATTTGAAAATAAAGCAGGGTTAGCTGATCAAAATCAGTATTTCTGAGATTTAGGCCTGTGATGGACATCTTGTATTGAAGGAAAAAAATAAGAAAAAGGAGAATCATTTTGACAGCAGCAGGTTGGGAGGCAGTGAGCGAGACTGGAAACCAGCTCCCATTTTGCTTTAATTCTGACTGATCAATCTCAAGAGGTTACGACAGAACCAAATTCAAACGCCATTTACTTTTTTGTGACAGAGACGGGCATAAATTAATTCTGCCAGCTGACCTGACCACAGCTCCTCCTGGGGTCCCTCCTTACAGCTCACTCTTGCAAAGGATTTGTGTAATTTGTTTGAGTCATGAGGGATAATGGCCATAATGTGCTTATTTGAACTCAACCTATGAGAAAAAGAAAACCAAAAGTTTTTCTGTCAATACTGACAGCTAAACCTCCATTTTCTGCCCTTCCTCTGGAAACCTAAGCAATTGCTTGCCATTGGGTTATAACTGTATGTCCAAAGATTATTAAAAAAAATTAAAATACAACTGTGTGGCAGAAAAAAGCTAATTTCACATAGCCTCCTTCCCTTCCCCAAGCACAGATGCAGCCCTGGTTGAGTTGCACAGTAACCAACTTCCTCACTATACACAAATTCCCAGGATAAGAGGTAGCAACTCATTTGCTATTTCCCTGTGAGAAGACAGCACAGAACAGAGATGATGGTAGGGTAACTTCCCTCTGCAATACGCTCTCATATTTTAGTGCAGATGCAGGTGTACCCTAGAGGGATGTTTAGTAGGGCTTTCCAGAACTACATATATTCAACTGCTATTAACACTATCAGAGCACACTATCCTTCCTTCTCCACAGATTTATTACTATTAAACCACCTTATAGTATTTAATAGGAAGTTCTATCACTGCTAAGGAATTCTGGATTTAAAGTTATCTATGAGGGTCATTTTAACCTGGCCAGTGACAGTGGTCACTGTGTCCTGATTCTAAGGTTGCTGTTGTTTTAAGTAACATTAGCATAATATTAACACTTAACTTTTTCTCTTTTGTTCACCAAGGAGTTGTGTGGATACCACAGCGTGAACCATATGTAAGCATAACCTTTACAAAAGTAATTCAGACAGAAGGCAGGCAGCTGGAGGCAACATCACAATATTCCCTTCCTCAGAACACACATGAAAAAAGCTTGTTGAGGTGTCGGTCGGCATGCAGAGCCATTGCTTGAGAGGGGGAGGCAGGGTAACAGGTCAAAGATGTGCATAGTATTAAAAAGAAAGAATAATGAAATCAAGGCCATTACATTATGAAAAGGACAAAAGATGTTCACAGGAGGAAAAAAAACCAAACCAAACCAAACAACCAACTTAACCAAACCAAAATACTGAGAAATCTTTAGGAACAGTTTAGCATTTGAGCACAAATAAACCCCACACCAAACCACAATCCCAATTTCCCCTCCTGGGGCACCTAAGGCTCTTGATAAAAAGAAAAGAGATATGGCATTTGTATGATGCTGGATATTTGGGTTTAATCGAAACATGGATTACAGGTCCAGTATTCACTATTTACCACATCCTACTTCTAGATCTTCTCTTAAAACCTACCTTGTGTCTTTGTCTTAAAGATACATACTGTAAAGCAAAGTTATCAGCTTGGCCTACACAGAACTGGGAGCTCCTGAACAGCAACATGTAAAATGTTTTAAAAACATTTTAAATGAAGAAATTGGAATGCTTCACACACACTGTAAAACTGGAGACTATAAAAAGAGTTTGCTGCTCATCTAATTGATTTTACCTCTGTCTGCCACTACACATCTAATACTACCTACTTCTAAGACACACAGGTAGCCCAACTGAAAAAAAATATGATAAATATTGATCAGATAAAATTTAAAATAGCAAATAAAGTTAAAAATTTGGAGATATGATGTCTCCTATTTTCCAAGCTAACATCTTGGTATTCGAGTTAAAAATGAGTAAAAACAGTGTCAAATGTAGCACTGTAGCAGCAATGCTGTGTTTGAATACTCAGTTGAAATATTCTCTATTACATGCAACCAACAAATGACCGATTAAACACTACAAGACAGATACTGACAAAATCTTAAAACTGTGAGGAATGACAAACATATAACATGAGAAAATCAAAATGATTCATTGAAGGATGAGGCGTGTTGCAATAAAAAAATGGCCTTTAGTTATCTCAGCAAAATTCTACAGGAGCCATTTGCAGCTTGAAAACAGACTCCTTAAACACAACTAAAATGCATTTCTAATAAAACATTATTAAAAGCAGATATGCTCATCATTTCTTTTTTATTTGGTAGTAGGATCAGCTCTCTGTTCTGCAAGTCTTTTCTGCCCATACAAATCGGCTCATTTTTCAATGGTTTAAAAATTATGCACAAAGTGCTATAATCACACCCAGAATTATACAAAACATGATGTAGGAGCCACAAGTGCAGTGACTTCCAGCTATTCTACATATTTTCACTGTTGAGTTCACCTGCTCACTTCTTAACCTCACTTTGCTGGACAGTTGCTGCTGTTCTGCTTTTGAATCTTCCCAGAATTCAAAGACATTGTACGGGTTCAGACCCAAGATCTAGACTTCGCCTACTTACGGACATCTTAGAGTGCCACATACTCTTGTGAGCACACATTTGTGTTGATCAACTAAAATATCCAAAAATGTCCTTTTAGATCCCCATACACATAACAGAGACATTGGTTAAAAGTTATATTAAACATCATAAGTGTAGATTTTAAAGTAAACTCAGCGGTAAGTTTAGCATTCTGTAATCACCAGTACACTTCAAAGGCTGTATGCAAGCGTACGTCATATTTAAAGCAAACTATTTTGATGTTGTGATACAGATTTTATTCTGCATTCACCTACATAGTGCTGTACAGGAAAATCTACACATTGCAGACCCAGAGCTCAGAAATTACACGGTCTATATCCTCACAGGTGCAGAAAGCATTTCCAGTGGAAATGCATCTGTCCCTCAGGCAAAAAAGAAGGATTTTTAGGAACCAAGACAGAAGATGACACGAAGTTTAAGGGGGAGTGGAGGAATTCTGGCCAGAGAAAGAACAGGTCAGAGGAGCAAGGGAGGAACTCCGAGCCCAACACACAAACAGGGACACACTGTGGGCTTCCCTGTGGGGAATTAAGGCCAAGATTCTCTGACAACCTGTGCTGCGTAGAGTGATATTGTTCTATGAAAATAATGAATTTTTTAAAAACTTCCACTAAAATTATTAGTAGCACAGTTGAACAGACAAGAAGAGTAAGTTATCCAAAGAAGGGGTGCTTTTTTTTTTTCCTTTTTTTTTTCCCCCTTCATTTTGGGTGAATCATGCAAAACCAGTATTTTTTTTCCTGTATACAAAGTCCTTCCCCTTGCCCACACAATGTAATTCTGCAAATACTTGTTTTAATTTGAAGCTCACTGGTGAGCAGTTCATTTTAAAATACATGTCTGAAATTTTTTACAGCCAGATGTCGAGACAGGTTGGCATGACAGCCATTTTCCTTGGTTTGAGTGGATGATCGTATCATATACAGACTCAGACATCCACTGTAACTTCTTAGGAACAGTAATTGGAAATATCATCTACTAATAGTCAGATATGTCCTCTTAAAAATCCCTTGCATCCATGAACTTCCCAAAACTGATATTGTGAGAGTATTCCAACAAAGCAAAAGCAAAGTAACCACACAAAGGTGTAGGGTAATTCATTTAAAAGACAAACAAGTATTCACTGTAACCTTCTACAGTATTTCTCCATCGCTTTCTGTCCAGAAAGGAATCAAAAACTCCTGGTATAAAGCTCTCCATTAGGACTGTCTTTAAAATCCCTTTCTCACACTCCTGTGAAGCGTCACATTGTGTGGTACAATTTCTTTTTCCAGTTCTGAGGCTGAAAAAAATGAAGCCTTTCAAAACATGTACGGAAATCGACCCAAATATATTATTTGAGACAGTCAATTAAAGCCATGTGCAGCTGAAATAATATACAGAACTCTTGAATAATATTTTAGTTCACCCCAAGAACCTGATAATGGTTATCAGTAATCTTCTCCTCACCTAAAAAAAGGAACCCATGGCACACCCTAGTGAAGAGACTTGCCCAAGACAGACACCAGCAGCTAATTTTGTCCTCCTGAATCCATCACCTCTGTGCTCTATCTACTTGCCAGCAAAACTTTGTGCAATAAGAGATACTGTACATCCCATTTAAACAACAAAATCATGTCAGGTCTGATGTTTCTGAAAAGCACTGCAGTTGAACAGTCACTTTTGCTATTGCAAAGGATGGAACATTTTCAGGTTGTCTCATGGCTTATTGCTTTAATCACCTGCGATATTTCTGCGATTCCAGGTAAGCAGCTTATCTGTAATACACAGGACATGAGCCTCTGTCCCACTGAGTCCTTTATTGTCTCACTTGCTGAAGATTACAGATGGGCTTCCCCCCTTTCTTTTTGCTTGGTTAACTAATATTACTCCTTACTTAGAATTCTCTAATTCTGCCTACATATTGAGCAGTCCTTGAGTGACCTATGCCAAACAAGAGTACTCATTTACAGTTCTAATTACAAAGGAAACACTACCATCTGGTGGTCTGTTTGAAAAAACTTTTACATTAAAAAAAGAAAAACCCAATATAGTGTTCTTTCTGGCCTAACACCTTATGAAAAACCAGTTTCTTTTCTTAGGATTGAAGAAACCTCAAATACCCAAATCACAGAAGCACGCATCCTCTGTGCTGTTTCTCCCTCTTCCTTCCCCCCCCCCACCATCATATAAAAGATTTGATTAAATCCTATCCTGAAATACTGGCATAGCCCACACCTTGTACAGTTTCATTCAATAGAGTTTTTACTTGCATGTTGCACTCGCTCCACAACGCAGCAAATTATAAAGGTGGGAGAAACTTGCCAGATGTGACAAGCTCTTTCGTCCCTCGACTTCATGAGCAAAGCAAGGCTTCAGCAAGGCAGAGGTTTCTCTTCAACAGATGGGACTGAGCTGGAACACTTCTCCCAAACCCTCCCAGATATACAAGATTGCAGGCTGTGCACTCCAGTCAACTTCACTGGTGCTCTCTACCATGACAGGTTAGAAAATAACCCCCAAAACAAACATTTAATACAAGTGTAATTCCCCACAGGGTATATCATCCAGTTTGTCCAGCTTTAGTTCTGTTACTCCATTCATACTATGTAGCTCCATTCAGGGGCTGGGAAATTTGGCTAACTTTTTCCACTTCAAGAAGCAACCTTTGCTGCACAGGATTTTGTAATTTATTTCCTTCTAAAAATCTTATTCTTTCAAGTATACAAGGTATGCAAAATTCAACACCACCTGTCAGTACCCAGGGAACAGCTTTACAAAGACAATCTCCTTAGATAATATAAAACCCTATTGTTTCTCTTCTTTAAGCCATTAACTATTTTCATACCCTTTACATCAGCTGGGAACTATATATCACAGACAAAGACAATCTCATTTGTTTTAATGGCTAAGTAAATTCAAAATGGAAATGACTAGGCAATTTGTTCTCGTGCCTTTTTAATTTTGGTCTCTTTACTCCCCATCCCCCTCACCATCATTCCCTAACACCCCAACTCTCTTCCCCCCCCCAATAAATTCTTTCAGTCAAGGACTAGACTTCTGGCAAACTAGCTTATCTCCACTGAATTTAATATAAATCAGGTTCAAGGAAATCAAGAATTTGGCCTCAAAATTTCTTTTACTTCCTAATACGAGGTTAGAATGCCTTATTACTGGCATTCTTCATTATTAGCCTTCAAAGTTCATCTTTCAAACAGTAATATCCTCTGTAATGGCCAACAGATAAAAGGAAAGTATAATAGACAAATAATTGTAGCAGTTGCTGTTAAAGCAATAGTTGTATCAGGTGCTGTGCAGGCAGATATAGGTCAGTCCCTGATGGATGTACTACTTTGCCATTTAACTGGGGCACACTAATCCTTGGCAGGTAATTATCAGTCATCTGCCATTCCTACACTTGAGTTAATCTTAATCTGCACTCTGCAGTGAGTGACTCCAATTGGATTACCATTTGCTTTCAGCACTTCTACATACTGAAGTACTTTAGAAGACAATCCAAAAAGTAGTAATAAGGGAGACATTTTTATTTCATTATCTAAAGATTCAAACGTTTTGGAGACTTGACTCATATAATTTTGTTAGGCTTTGTTTCTTTTTACAGACGCTTCTCAAGGTCTCAGGCACATGATTGCTAATACATCCAGGCCTGTGGAACAGCAGATATGCACTTCATGCTTTCATTTTCAAGCTACTTGGCACACCTTTAACTTACCGTGCACAACATTTCAATCCTGCACAAAAAAATGTTCAGAACATGCCAACAGTAGACTTTAATAAAACAAGTACACGAGAAGTTTACAGTATCTCAGAAAACTGTTCTTTCATTATGATATAAAACACATGTCAACTGGTTCTTGAGAACAAAGCAGTGGTCCAGCCCTCTACCTGTAAGTCAGACAACTTTAACAGAATTTGATGCAATTTAGCCTTTGCCTGCCCTGAGCTTCTTACCACGAGATGCACATTTACATGGCACTGGTAATATAGTGCTGCACTGTGTTTCACACAGCATGGACTTAAGCATACCAGTTCATCCGATTCATAACCAAATGCCAGCTACGTACAGCTTGGTATCAACTAAAGGAACTGAGATAGGCTTTAATCCAGTCAGTATATATGCAGAAGTAACTAGCAACCATTTGAACCTAACACAACTTGGTATTCTTAATATGTTGCCATGCAGCAACCAATATTATTCACTCTGCAAGCTGGAAGGAAAAGAGATTTTTTTTATTCATAGACTTTAACAGAGGGAAATTCAGGCCCAAAAGCCAAAGACAGGAAAATGACGTGTTAAATGACTGGGTAGCACAGGCAGAATGACCAGGATACAACTGTTTCACCCCAAAGTACAAGACGGATATAACTTAGACTTGTCAAGGAACTCTAACAGAGATGAGTTTTTGAACATATGTACAACACGGACAACAGATAACTGCTAGCATACTTAAATAAAGCCATGTGTGAAAAACAAAGGCAGGGACAAACTGCGAAAAAGAGAGGCCATATCTGAGCTGCAAGATGGATTTATTTTGATTGAGAAATACAAGAAGGTAATACAGAAAGCAGTGACCAGAGTTTCAGATCATACAGCAATAGAAAAGGAACTCATAAGCCCCTTAGGGACATAAGGCTACCCACCCACACAGAGCTTATATTTCAAGTCTTCATTTTAAGGCCATGACTTGACCTCTGTTCAGAGACATATTAAGGTCTTGGCACAGTATCAGATGCCTAGAATAGTGAAGTATCGTAAACAGATTTAGTGTATGGAATTTTACACTGGCCAAAATTAATTGGCTAAGAGGTCAAATTACAGCCGTTAATATTTTGCAGTAGGAGCCAAAGCCCTCTGATTGCCCTGAAGTCTATTAACTGTTTCCTTCGTTGATTTTTACATCTCTAGTTACTTTGCCAGAAAAAGTCACAATTCTGAGGTTTTCAAAAAGTGACGACAAATATTCAAATGTAGCTCAACTTTGTGCAAATACTACTTTCAGCCAGCTGCCAGAGTCACTGATAAAGACACGGCCTGAAAGAAAGTGCAAGGAAGCGAGGTCTGGGGTTTATAATACTAACCTAAAATCCCAGACAATCTAAGTTAAAGCTGTTCTTGCAGCACCACCAGCTTCTTACATCAATTTAGGCAAGTCATTCAGGCAGTATCAGCACACAGTGCTGATAGTAAGGGCCAACATCAAAGGCATCCTCGCTCTTATGAGACCAATCATAAACTCCAAAACACAGCTCTCCCTAGCAGTCCAGTCTGGCCCTGAAAGGTCTGAAATACTTCCAGATAGGTCAGCCTCTACTGTGGCCCACTTGCAGTTCAACCATCCCTAAACATGCTGGGTCCTGACCCCTTCATTCCCCCTTCCCTCCTGCCTGCAAATATACACAAGAATAGTTGCCTACTGACAACTCTCTATATACACAAATATACAGAAGAATAGTCGCCTACTGACCAATTCTTTAGGCAGCTGAGCGCCTCAATATGCACCTGGGATACATCTTGCAACCACTCTGGAGTAAGAGCAGCCACATAGTGACTTTAGTGTAGGCCCCAAGGTTTAATACAGATGGAAGACTGACTTCATGGCCAACCCTAATTATCATGTAAAAGGATGAGGAAATACTTTCTGGCTCCACTGAAGTCAATGGCAGCAGTCCCATTCTCAGGATTTTAGCTTACAGTACTACAGCTATATCATCAGCTCACTGCCCTAAGTATTTATGTACTATTACTAGAGTTGGGGTATATTTGAGCCAAATTCCAAAATTTAGACTTGAATGTACACTAGTGTCAACTGTAAATTTTATAATCAGTGATCCCCTACCTAAACTTTGTGCCCATATTTCATACCTGAGTAATGAATTGTTGGACCCACTTCAGTAATTGCATCTGTGCCTGGCTTGAGCCCATAAAATCAGAGATGCTCAGGTTTACAGATCTTGAAAGTTTGTGTATTCTAGCAACTCCCAATTGTTTCTAAATTCTTATTTGACTAATATGTTGGTATAGAGCCATCAAGTTTCATGAAGTTTACCAGTGAAATCTACTTCAAACCCAGGATGGCTCAGCTGACCTGTACATCTTTTAAAGTGGCAGGGAAGCATTTAATACATGGGCTCTTCTAGGATGAGATACCAAGATGACTGGGACATTAACAAATAAAAGTTTCTAAATCAGCACCTCCTTCAGCAACTCCAAGTTCTGTTGTGGTCCCTTGTAGGGGAGTGTGCATCTATTCGTGCCCTCTTTGAATCCTTTTCTCTCTGATGATTTTTGAAGGGGGGGGGGGGGGGGGGGGGGGGAATAGGGGCCAAATCCCATAAGCTATTCAGGAAATCCTCTCCTTTCCTACCAGCTTTGCTACACATGCAGATACTTTCCAATATTCTTATAGCTGAGCCTGTAGTCTTTTCAGATGGTGCTTATTACAGAAATAGGTAATATTTTGCAGGAAAGTGGACTACCAAATTTTACTCAAAAATATATCAAAAATATTTTTGGCCACACACAGGATTCCAGACAAGCTGGAAATACATCTAAAAATAAACCTAGTCCTGAAGTTTAATTGTTTCTATTTCTTTTCCCAGGTGCTGAGGGAAGCACTGAGCTGGAAGTGTTTGCAAGGCCAAGAAGCAGAGGCAGTGGCTGACAAGTGCCAATGACTTGAGCTGCCTTCACTTCTATCAGGGCATCGCTACTTATAGCTAAGGAGCAGAGCTGTACTAAAAAGCAAACTAACAACAACTCACCCCAAACCTAATTCTTGATATCTTTATTACTTGGAATGTCAACAGCAGCATTTTTTTCTGTGAAGCCAGGTCTCTGAAAGGAGGCTACCTCACTTCACCAGCTACAAGGTAATAAGCAGATTGCATCACTGTAGCACTCCCCTCCAATGCAGCATTGCCTAACCTCATTCCTGCCTCCCAGTTGGCATCACACAATCATCACCTTACAATTATAGAACAGCCATGTGGTAGCCATAGCATCACTTGCATAAAAAGTATTATTGGTAAAGTGTCTCTCTACTCCTGGTTGACTTAGAAGTGAGAACAGATACATTCTTTGTGAAAGAAAAGACAAGACAGTCTTCTTCCGCTTCTCAATTCATCTTTTCCTCCCACACACTCAGGTTTTTTTTCTACCAGAAACCAGGCAGAAAAACTGCAAGATGACCAAGGATATAACCATTGCTATAGAGATAATAAATTTATTCTCATGCTGCCTCAAGTCTTGACTAAACTAGGGTGCCACTGTGGTAAACATCACAGTGAACATAATACTGAACTGCTTATAGTGACCACCCTTTGTATGACAGTAATCAGAGACTTTGACTTCTTTAAATATGACTGCATTGATTTGATTGTGCTCTGCAGAAAGGTAGAGGTGTGGATGCCTCAAGGTTTTTTTCAATTGAAGAGGATGGCTGCTAAGAAAGTTAGATCCTAAATGAACAATTAAAGCCTTTTGGTTTAGGTGATTTACAAATCTTAGTCTGTACATCATTATGCAAAATTGCAGATAATGTATTGACAGGCTAGTTCAGGTCACTACCATGCTCAGATCGAAGATGAATGCACAAACTCAGAACAAGAAACAAGACTTCTCAATAATAAAAAAGTTAACTTCTCTTCTGCCCTTGCTGTTAATGTTCATAAAAAATTTCTTCTTCCAAAGGCAAGAATGATATACCCAGCCCTAACTTACTACTTTTCAAGGCCAGAATGTGGAGTTGTAATGTAGATGACCACTACAGAACCTCAAAAAGCTAAACATCCAACTGAACACTAGTTTTTCTCTACTAGAAAAATATACTGTGATTTTGCAATCATTAAAAAAGAAGCCACTCCGCTGTATTCATGCCTCTTAGATGCTAGCGTACAGCACCACTGCACAACTGTATATGAGCCAAAAGCAGGGAGTGCACTTAAAGCCAGAAAGTAGCCTAAAAAAAAAAAAGCAAGCAAACCCCATAAATAACTAGAAGTACGTTCAGTTTTTACATATCTCCATTTTTTTTCTTTTAGCTCATTTTAGTAACATCTGCAAGGAACTGTTTAAGTTACTCATTCATTTGAAAATGCATATTAATAATGTGTAAAGGCAATGTTGTTATTTTTTATGTAGACCACTGAATAACCACGTATATACATGTATGTGTTGAAACACACAGCCAAGTAAGTCAGCCAGAAAACTATGCACTGAATGGAAAATTTGAAACAAAATCATCCTGTGATTACATCTCAACAGTATCCCTTTAAGCCAAAATAAACATTTAGCACCAGTCCATCAGTAGTTAGTAGGAGGATATATTTAAGCTGACTCCCATATATTGGCACCAGTGTAATTGGGGGTGGGATGTTAAATATGCCACCCTTTCCAAGCAGTGCTGATTTCCCATCCTGGACAAAAATGAAAATGAAAGCACATAACATCCCTGAAAAGCCCCAGAGCCCTGCACTCACAAATGAAAACTGAGTCCTCAGTTAAGACTTGGCAGGAAAGTAACTCCCTGACATTCATCAGAGCTGATGCTGCTGGTGCAGTGACTGTATCATTTACATTAATACGTTCAGTGCTCAGCTATCCCAGTGGCCTGACTGCAGAGTTGGAGATCCTTGGTACTAGAATATTAAAAAAAACAAACCAAAACAAAACACACCACCAAAAAAAAACACCAAAGACAAAAACCACACACCCAAACAAACAACAACAACAAAAACCCACACAAAAAACCGCAACAACACACACAAACCCCCCCAGATCTAAAGTATCTAGAAGCTATTGAGGACTGAGGTAAGTCCTCAGTCTGACCTACTAAAAGGCTGAGGTAAGCACTGAAAATTAAAGACAGTGAAAAGAGACTTCAAAAGACCAAAAGAAAGACTATTCTCTGAGAATTTATTCAGACAGATGAAGATAGTAAAAATTTACTAGAGTTGTTATTACAATGCTCACTTTAGACCAAATAAATTCTGAAAAGGTCTTTTCTAATTTTTGAAAACCCAAGTGAACAGAATTCAAGGAATAATATTTTTTGAAGAAGAAACAGGCTTTTTTGGTTGGATCAGATTCTGTCACCTTCAAAGCTTACTATAACTGCAGTTTCAAGCACAACCTAATCTTCCAGTAACAAGACCACAGCTTCAGCATAATACCAGCAGCTGACAATCTGAGTAAAATCTTAAAACGAATCAATGAAAAATTTTTCAGAAATACTACTTTTGACATAGGACATTTAAATCTCTGCACCATGTATTCTATATTTCATACCTGGTCCATATGTTGCAGTGAGTTTTGGAAATGCTGAGGTCAGAGTTTTTACAGCAGGGTGATACAATTAGTTACTGCCCTGCTGGGAAGAACCAAAGCATATTGCCAGTCAAATCAGAATTTTATGGACTATTCTGGTAAGGACTGCCATCATGGGAGTTTTGGGATTGTGAAGCTGAAGTGAGACTTGGAATTGTAGACTTCCTTAAGGAAAAACATGGCATTTGCTTTAGAAAAACTGAATCAAAATAGAATGGAAGAGAAGATGAGACTAAGCACTAAAAAAATATATATATATATATACAGCAAAACCAGAATCAATGGATACCAATATAAATTATCAGATAATAAAATCAAGGGGAAAAAAATATGATAGATAACGTGGCTGACAAAAAGGAATCTTACTAAAGAAAAAGCAGACAGTTAAAAAGTAAAATACAATTCCTGTTGGACTAAGCCATGTGCTCATGAATCCCAGAAAATTGAAAGAGTAGTCTTATTCAGGATGAGACTGGATTCTTTTAAGAATTCTGCTGAACTGGAGCTTGTAAAAAGCATAATAAAATCAATTCTTCAAGAAAGTATAATTACAAGAAAGAAAGGTAATATATGTGAGACAGACACCAAATGAAGTTACATGAGCAAGCAGACGAGTCTAACAAGTTCGTGAATACAGAAACATGGCGGGGGGGAAGAGAGAGATGAGGAACATACAGCAGAAAAGATGTCAGGCACTAAGGACTAAGGACAGAAGAGTACACGCTGAATGAGAAGAGGAAAGGAACAAGCCACTGCAACTACAGTTTCCTTGCCAGAAACAAGAAACTGGGGAGGGAATGACACAACACAAAACAATTTTTCATCTGGGGACAGGAGGGTGGGGGGAAGAGGTTAGAGAGGGGAAGCCAGGAGGTATAAGAAGAGGCAATTACTTATAAGCTTACTTTTTTGTTAATGACTTAAATACCTACTTCAAAAAAAATCTAAATCTACAACCAGTTAAATATTCCTTTAAAAGTACAGTCTTGATTCACTGGATACTTCTTTCATTAAAAGATATTTAACATGTTCTGGGTTTAGGGTTTTGGTTTTTTTCTTTATTTAAGATTCAGAGTGTTTCAATTCATCAACTACTATATTTAGCAAAGGTCACAAAATGTTTTAAATAAAAGGTAGCAGAAAAGAGAAATGTTAGTAATTGAGGGTTTTTTTAAAAAAAAGGCTCTTCTTGAAGTGATCTGTCTAATTTTGCCCAAGTTTTATCAGATCTTAACAGTTTAATCAGACATCTTTATTGTCATATCTTCCAATTATTATTTTACAGAGAATGCTATGATAAGAATCAACTAGATCAGCACACTAGCAAACTGTTTCTTATTAGGGTATTTCCTACACTTAAAATAGCTATTACAATACACATCACAGAACATTAAGTACCCTAGGCATCAGATCTCTTTATTATTCTCTGACGGAAATCATTGAAAATGATAATACATTTGAGATTCATTTTGAAATGAGTGGGAGGCAGTCCATCTTTGTGTCTTTGAATGACAAATACCTAAGATACAACTGTTGTATTGGCTTAGCCACTTACATTGCTTCCAGTATTTAGCCCATATATGCAACTAATTTGTTTCTTTCATTTGTGCTTTTTCCTCTTCTTGAATGACCTAAATTACCAGCATGCTGAAAAACAGGATAGCAGTAATGTAGAATGAAGCCTTGTAAAGGGCATCACACTGAATTAATCTGTTTGCATCAAATCCACTGCTCAGCTAGAGTTTATCTGTGCAGTTGGGAGCTCCTTCGCCAACCAAGATTTCTACTGGGAGAGAATGCATGTTTGCAAGATGCACAGAGGTCCATCAGTCTAAGTCTTCTTCAAACTGACCTCACGTAAAGCACATACACAGAACAAAACCCAGAGCTCTTGAAAGGAAAGCAACATTTGCTTCTAACAAACCCTGCAGGGAATTAAGCAGGTGCAAGAGCCTAGTGTCTGAGAGAAAGAAAAAAAAAATCTGTTAATATTTAACTTCCAAACAAATGCTGAGATTACCGCAGAAAGGCTTACAATTTATACTGCACTGAATCAAGCAGCTGGTGAAACATTTAAAAGTCTGTAAGGTAATATGGTCATTAGGACTATTTAAATTCCTTTGAAGGAATTTAGCAAAAGATTCCTAGGCTGCTTCAAATGAAATGTGCAAAGGCTCTCATTGACAAGGCATAATGGGATGGACAGGAATGTTATGGTGTTGATAAGAGGACTTTAAAGCTGAAACTTGCTAAGGATAAGTTTTGACAACCTGGATGACAGCTCTGAAGGGAGAATATATCTGAAGAGGCAAGAGGTTTAGATTCCTATCACCCTTCTGAAGAACAGCAAATATCCAGGTTGTGAACAAATCTGTCCAAAGATGCTCTGAGGTATAATGTAGTTTCATACGGATAGCAACTGATCTTTACAACATGTGAGGGGCAGCAGATACTGTCTGTCAGCAGCAGGGCTACTGGATTACGAGGATGGGAAACCTGTCTTTCTATTCTAAAGAGATATCTAACAAGACCAGCCACCAGCATATGCCACCCTTCTTTTAATCAGTGACAGATCTGGACGCTCATAACCTGAACAGAACTTTCCATCTGTTGTGCTGTTTAACAAGTTTCAGATCGGAAATTGCTAACATTTCAACTTTATCTGATATTCAGTGCCCCACACAACAGAAAGAATCGATCATTCTAGAAGCTGCATATTTTCACCACTCAAAACCAAAATAAATTTGTAGTGCAGCTTACTAATAGACTAGGAGAAACTGTAATTATTTAATTAATACTGTTGGGCAGTATAGAACTACTGAGTTTTTCATTCCCTAAATTAGAAAAGAGATCAAAGCAGCCTGACATAGCTGAGTTTTCAATGCTTTCGCCTCCTCTGGTTTAAATGCAACCTCCTCAGTTTCTACTTAGACTGAATTCCTCCCCTACCTCCATACCCTCAAGCTCTGGCACATCCTGGATCTCTCTCCACTGCAACACCCTAACCTCTCTTTCCCAGCTTGTCTCCACCATAATATCTCCACATGTTTAGTCTAGTTTTGCTCCATCTTCCAGATGGAGAGGAACAACGCTGGCTGTGACTAGACCAGACCTATACGTGCAGATTGGCCAAACAACTCTTCCTCTTGGCTGCCAGGCAAACCAAACACAAGAGCAGCTGCAGGGCTGCCAGCTAGGTTAGGGGGACTACAGCTCCCAACCTGCTGGTAGTCCAGGCTTGCTGGAAAACCTCAGCATGTTTAAGTCCATTTGAACTTGTTAATTAGCAGGCTCAAGTGATACAGAGAAGGAGAGAAATATGTAGGAGAGACTGCTCATTCATAATTCTTGTCTCTTTAAGAAACCAAGATAGATTCAACAATAGTGATTTAGCACCTATTCTGTCAGTTTGCAGTCCCTTTGTCCAATGGTGATAACACCTTATCAAAAGCTACAGCACTTATTCTCCACTTACCTGTATCAAGCTTCTTGATACCTATTGCAGAAAGAAAATGCAGAAAAGAGAGGGAAAGACAAGGAAAGCAAGCAAAATCATCACTCCTCAGACATGCACATTCAAAAGTTGAACATAAAAAGTTATTTTCAGAGATATTCTAACTCTAAATGCTGCAAAACCCAGGAAAAAAAATTCATAAAAGGGAGTTCAGCTGGCCATATTTGCTACTTTTTTTTATTTTAACTCAACTTTAAAGTATTAGGATAGGAGAAGGAGGGAGGGAGGTACCCAATATTGCGCCAAAATAACATATCCACAAACACCTATGTGATATTTAAAAGAGGAAGGAAAGAAGTGTGATTTAGTAAGAGCATCACACAAACAAAATAGTGCAAAGCTGCTGCCATTTTTGGTCAGCTAAAACCAGAAGGTCAGAGTAAGTGGGAGACAGGAGGCAAAACTATTTACCAATGCCATTTGGGAACAACACTGTTGTACGTAATATTAAAAAGTTCTAATTCCCACTAACAACTCTAATGAGTATGCTACCATTGCATTCCCTTCAGCAAGAGTTAGCTTCCGGGGCTTAACATCTCACAAGTAACACCCTGGTCAGGAGAGATCTCAGAGGACCAGATTCCATTGTGACCTTGTTTTATTTCTTCACTTTACTCTTCCTACACCAACAGAAAACCCCCGAGTTATGTACTTTGCTAACATGTTAAATGAACAGAAATGTAGTAGTGTCCTGAGTAAGAACATTTAAGCATAATGAGCTTAATGACAGAAGTTTTCACCTGGATGGGATATCTTTACCAGTGAAGTGAATGAGGCTGCACACATCTAGTCTGCTCAGACAAGTTTTACTTTCAGTAATGAGACTTGTCACCAGGACTCAACAAGGACAGCAACAAACTGACTATGTATTTTGGTAGAGAACTTATACAAAGTGCTAATCATAAACCATGGTGAAATATATATATACGTAACAATAAAAGTTCCAAAAAAGGCTCTACAGTATTAGAGGTTAATATTTTAATGATCTCTCTAAATAATACATCATCTTTTGAACAAGCTAATACTTTATAGATGAGAATCTTTAAACCAAGTGTAATTGAGCTACAGTGTTTCTATAGTGGTGTCCCCTCATCCTGAATCTCTTTTAACACTCATTGATCTCTGCCAGACACTCATTGGAGGAATTAATTTATTTATGAACTTGTCATTACAAGTCATTGATTAAGATGTCCTTCCTTAAAGATTTAATTATGCCCAAAGATAAAAGATTTGCTAATTATTGTCTTTTATCTAATTGAAGCTTTGTATTACAAATAAAGTTCAAAGGTTTAAGACAGTTGCCCTTTCAACCATTTGGGCAAAGATGAGAATTTAATTAGAGGGGAGGCCATGTTCTCACTAGCATCTTCAGACATATTCCAGGAGCCATTCTGGTAACAGAATTGATGACTATTCAATGTGCAGAGACCCCAGAAAATCTTTTAACCTTTTTTGTCTTTCACATGTTTTCACAGCATTGCTCTTTGTTTTGGATCCATCAAGCAATTTGACAGTCTGACCCAGCTGGTGAAATATCTTAAAACAAAGATTAAGAACTTCCACATTTCTTTTTCTTCCAATTTTACTTTCTTTTAGATACCAACAATGGAAACAATTCCTAAGAATGTGGGGTTTCAGGCCTTCAGAAAAAATACAGCAGCAATAACCTGACTTAAGAATTGTTCTTAATTGAGGACTGGAGCAGAAAAACATTGATGTCTAAATATCACCATCTCCTAACAATAACAATTCAGAAAAGAGAATATTACATAGAAGTTTCTTTCTGTGTCATTAAACAAACTCATGAACTTGTTGGCTCATTTCATAATAGCACAAATCAAGAAATGGACACATCCACAGAACAGCAAATCCTAACATACAAATGACTTAATTTTCAAGCTTCCTAGGATAAGACCACATTTGCACAAACCTGAAGCACAAAGCTATCCTGTTTGGTACACATGTACATCTATCAGTACCACATGCAGATATCACCTGCGGGAACTGAACTTGCAAACGATAGCAAAGATATCACACTGTGTTCATAATTATTAGGTTTTGCACACAGCTGCAAATACACAGTTCTAAAGAGCTGGCCCACTGGGAAGACCTTGTTCCCCCAAAAGCATTTACTGTTATGTTACAGAGAACCCAAGGCTCAGCCGACACTTCCACTACATGAATAGCAAGACTTTGTGGCAAAGGCCCTGACAGTCCCCATTAGACCCAGAATGATTGCTCTGAAACTACAAGCTATTTCAAGCAGGTATTTGGTCATAATAAATGCCCACTAGACTACTACCTACTGAAATTGCTTGACATTTATACATGTAATTAAAACAAGTACCATCAATCAATCCATCCATATACAATCAAACTATAGTTTTGAAAGTCTCCTTGATTTATGACATAGTTTATAGGAAAAGAATATTTAATACTTCAGTGAGCCAGTGTTTCCTCAATTTTTATTTCTATTTTTCAAAAAACACATATTGGACTCCTGAAACAGTGAATGAGCTTTGAGTGCCCTTTACCAAAATAACTGCATACCAAAATATTCTTGAACTCAAGACCAAAATCCTGTGACTTTTTTATTACTTCTGAGAAGCAATAACCAAGTAAGTTTCCATGCACACAGTGGAGCCTCCCAGGCTGAAAGAGGGAGAGAAAGAGATTCATTAAATTACCAGGTGATAGAAGAGCCACAGTTTGTGTGAGCACAGCCCTAAACATCCGTCATCTTCTATAGAAAGAGGAGCAAGACACAGGATCAAGAAGCTGTATTTTGAGTCAATGAGTTCTGTTCAATAGTACATGTCACACCATGTGTCAGTCACCAACAAAGTGACTCAAACAGCTCTGGAAAGACAGAACAGATCAGTAGAACTGGAAGCTTACTCCATTCCACTTCATGAATTCCCACCTAGCATCCTGGTTATAAAGATCAGGATAGAGAACTTTTTTGCAAAACTCCTTTGCCCACAGATTACTGGATGCTGGATTACTCAGATGTCAACAAGATCCAAAATTTCACCCTCTCACCACTACTAGCAAGTAGAGAACTTGGCTTGACTTAAATGTTACAAACCATTTCATGCTTGCAGCAGCATAACCAAAAAGCTTACAAGAGCCCCAAGCCTAAATACCCTCACACAGTTTGTTTTCCTCTTTCTGTAAGGTTCTTTGTTTATGAGGTTTATCACCTATCTTTATCATACTGCTCCTAGCATTCAGAGTGCCATGCACAGGGAAGTTTCTAGTGTGCTGCTCACAATAGAATTATTAATTCCTGTTAATACTACTAATAGTAAAAAGATGCTTCTAAGGTACAAGAGTTGTACTTTTTTTCCTTACAGTTGTAGAATTTTGGAAGTTTATCTGCCTAAAGTTTTTTATAATAATTTCCAGAAAAAATACCTTCTTGCAAAAGCTATGAACCACTGCTTTGCACCTAAACTTACCCAGAATTAAATCACAGTTTTACATCATCAGTATGATAGGACTAAAATGGAATTCCAAAACTGTTGAAGATTGTTATGGTTTGAATCTTAATTTTAATCTACTGCTTTTGGATATGAGTTTCAATGCCCATCAACTCACAGCATCTACAGTAGGAATTCAGTGAACTTCGCACCTTACAGACACCCAGATGCTTAAACCAAAACAAGTTTTGAGATTTTCTTTTTTAAAAAAAGTTGGCAAATTAAGCATGGGTAGGCACACATTTCTTCACTTCTCACCGTTACAGCTTAAGCAAATCTCAAGAGCATCTAATCAAACACCTTTTCAAAATCTTACACTTTATCATTCTAGAAAAGTGTTACGGCACAAATAAACCTGTTCTAACTACTTGGCAAGCTCAAATTTTTCCATCTCACTTCAATTTCACCCAAGTGAAAGAGATGTCAAGACTATACTGGTAAGCCAAACAGCATAGGCACCTGGTTCTGTACACTGCCTAGTACATGCAACTCCTCCCATTTTTGCTGTGTGCAGAACATGACTGTGGGTTAAACACTACATCCTGAAGAGGAAGCCTGCAGTCAGTGTGCCACAGAATCAACAAAATCCCATATATACTTTAAGGTTGTGCCTAGTTTATTTCCAACAGAAAGAAAAACTTAATTTTCTCAGCAATGTCTGCCTTCCTCCTCAAGACCTGACTAAGGCACTCATTGCCTTACTGGAAGAGTAAAACCAAAACTCAGCAGTTTTATTTTAAACTACTGTATCTATACAGAACACGTATGTTCTCAGCATGCTCTAAAGCATTATCTAAGGGGAATCCTACCCACCAAGATGCTCCAGAGCACTGTACATAATCAAGAACACTAGTAAAACTGGATTTGTGCACTGGCCATTTCCTTAGCTCTTCATTTATAAACGATACAAAATAAAATTGACAGTATAAAAGAAAGTGAGCTTTCCTCCCCTATTCTAAATGCTGATTAAATATTAATATTTTCTTTAAATGAAACAGTGGATTATCAGAAGAGAGAAATAAAAGCACTTGCTAAGACCTGAAAAAAAACCCATGCAATTTACTGTAAAGCATTTGTCTTTGTACAAAAGACAGAACTCATGAGACAGTGATTTGTATGTGCTCCCCTAGAAACATACCACACTGAGCTAGGCAAATACAGGAATCTCTGTTCAAATAATATTTCAAATTTAAAAATTATTCTCTTCAGTTCATTGCAGTACTTTTTTTTTTCTCAAATATCCACATTGCAACCAAATTTCCCCACTGGTGAGGCTCACTAACATTACTGGTAACAGAGCAGGCTAATTCAGTGATCTTACCAACACAAACTGTGCACTTCAGAGTTTTTGAACCTGCTCATCATGTAACTGATATCAAGAATTACTTGCAGCCTATTGGACAAAAGTAGTATTAACAGCAACATGTTTGATGGGAAAGTAAAACTAACCAGAACTGCAACAGCTTGAAATTGCCTAAAAAAAAAAATTACACACAAAAAGGAACAATTCCAATCAATGCATTTTTTTTTCCTTAGATATTGATCATGCTGAATGAATGGTACAGCTCTCCAGCAGATAAGTGGGGTGGTCACCAGAAGCTAATGCATTACTGCTACGAGCACCTTTGTGAAATCTTTATCTAATGCTCGCACTGAAGTCAGTAGACAATCTGCCTCTTTCTTCTGTCATACCAGAATCTGCACTGTCACATTCAAATACTCTCAAAATTCAGATTCTAGAAGTTTCTGCTCAACTATGTTTTTTTTTTTACTTTTAGATTCAAAATTTGGAAAGGATACACAGCTAAGTATGCCTGTAAGAGCTTTCCACCCTTGATGCTTTCATGCTATTTTACATGGTGATTTACTTCTTTGTTTCTCAAGGAACTACAAGTTAAGGATGAGGACTTAGTCCCTGCATGACAGGTCCTGCTCTCAGAATAGTAAGTGGAAAAGGAAAGTGAAGTGTCCTCATATGGGAGAGAAGCTTGCATCTTGTCAGATTTTTATGTGGTTTATTTATTTTCCTAAGTAAGTTGTAGTATCTGGGCATCTCCTAGTATTATTTATAGGCATTTCAATAGAGCTCATAATCACAGTATCTGAGTGCCTCACACTATTTACGATATGCCATTTATCTCTAGAGGTTAGAACTCTCCTCCTTTCTGCTTTGAAGATGGCTTCTCATAGAGATAAGGTACAGATGATTCATGCCTTCTGCACTTGGCGTCTTGTGACACAGCTGTTTGGGGAAATGCGAGTCTTTAATCATGCTCTAAAGCAGAGGATTTGGGCTCAATCTGATCTTTTTTGGACTTTACCTTTTTCTCCAAATATAGAGTACAGTCGATTTCAAAAAAGTAGAAAGAGAACAGGAAATTCCATAGAAAAATCAGCAACCGCAGGTTTTTTTTCCTCCTGAAAAGCCACACATGACAAAATACCTTCCTGAAAGGAATACAAACCTCAACAATGTCTCCATGTTTGGTAGATTCTGCTCCAGTGGGACTTTCAAACATGTCTCAGAGCTCTCCAATATTCCAGGGAACACTTTATTCCAGTCTGAGAAGGTCAGGATGTTTCCTGAGAGGCTGAGAGATGGAAAAATGAAGCATCTTTCACACTGACTAACACTACGCAGTTTTCCTAACTGGCATGAGCTCACATTTCCAGTGAAAGGATTCTGAATTGCCTTGATGAATGAACTCTGCTTCTTCAGCCCCACTGACAAAAGGGCTGAGATTTGTCCTTTTATACAAAACATACAGAAAAAATGCAATCAGCTGAGGAGCAGCAAGTCTTTGATGATGACAACTCTTCAAAAATATATTTAGGAAAAACAGTAAACAGAAACCATGTCAAAGACATTATTTAAGAGGATGAGGTTTCTCATAGCTCAGGCTTATTTTGTCAAAGTGGATAGGTTTCACTTTTTAAAGAAATGTAAGATTTTAAACAGAAATAAAGTATAAGTATAAACAATATATTTTGGTCACTAAGGAAAAGTTTTCTAATGCTAATTCACACCCCTAAAGATGTTAGTGATCCTTAGAAGACCTTGTTAGCAAAGGCTAGAGAAAGATCAAAGAAGGAAAACCATCAATAAGGGTAACTGAGAATAAGCTCTTTGGCTCTCCTTGTTTATGTATCTTCAGTGTCTGACACATTGACCTTAAGCAGAACTAGAATACAAACAACATGCATTTCCTCACTGGAGTAACTACTGAAAATCTTCTATCAACATTCGCTTCATTGATTAAATGAATTTGCATGGACTTTGACACACAAATTTCACAAACATTTCCATGATTAAGATTTCTGAAGGAAGGGCAACTGCCAAAGGACAAAATTCATGAGAACATGATTTAATCCTAAAGATATCTCTAAATAGCTCCAAAAGACACACTATGAACCGGCACTTCCAGAAGCTTAGCACATATATCTTCAGGAAGCATCAACAGAAGTATATTCTGAGTGAGGTGGTGTCAACCCAGATACACGTTATTTCTATAGGATGACTCATTTACTAGCTGCCAGATACTTCCCCGTCCACATCCTCTAGTCTGTTAGAAACAGGAGCATGATTTTTCACAGGACAGATACAGAAATGCTGGTTATAGAAGAGCTGAATTCTCAGATATCTGTTGAGCACTTGAGAAAAGTCTGGCTAACTAATACTTCCAGTGTCAAAATAGGAACAAAGCTCTTTTGACAAATTATTTCCATAATGATGAATGTAGGGTCCTTTAGAAATCAGCCCCAGGGTTAGAATTCTTTATGCTTCTTACTTTAGAAAGTCCTCAGAGGTACCACTCAATCTGAACATATCATGAATGCAAAATATATTCCAAAGGGAAAATAAAAGATAGCAAATAGCTATGATGGTATGCCCAAGAAATCATAATACTTTCACAGTCTAGCAAATTTTAAGTCAGAAATGCCACAGTATACAACTGTCTCAGATTTCTGAATGTATTTGTCCTCCTACTATACCCACACATGGGGCACAGAGAGTAGTGCTGATGCAGAGTTTTTTGTTTTGGTTGGGGGTTTTTTTTGTTTGTTTTAACAGAGTAGTCCAGCAGGAGAAGATCCCAGCCTTGGCCCAGTATCTCACAGTCCATGGCAGCACAGAGTCCCATTTACCAGGCTACCTTCTACATAGACACCCAAGGTCAAGCTTTGTTTCTGAACCCAGTGTTCTTAGCCAAATTAAGTATAAGTGGTAAAGAATGGAACAGATTCAAATGTGATCTTGGAACCAAATGCAAAGAGAAAGAATTCAGCTTAACTACTGAAGTTCCATTCGTATGGAGTTGGGAAAACTCACAGTAGAATCAGCTCAGTATTCCTCACTAGGAATTTATCTCCTTAGCAGTGAGATTTCCAGAAAAAAAAACAGCTGGGTATAGAACAAAACGACAAAGACAAGAGACACTAAAAGGTATAAATAAAGGTGCAGGATAAATCAGTCACAGTTTTTTAGGAATTTTGTGAGGAACAAGGTCTAATTTCACAATACTACGCATCCCTCTATTCCCCAATTCAGTTCAGAGAAAACATCTGTAAAACCAGAAAGATACATCAGAAGGCAGCAAAAATAACTCAGGCTTTTAGAAAAGATACAATGGTGCGTGAAGATTTGCTGGGATTGGCCTCCATAGCTTGAGGAAGGATGAGTGACAGGAGGAGGATTCAGCTTCCAATAAAGACTGGAAAAGCAAGCGATGGACTCATGTAGATGAACTGTTTCTCAGTTGCTATTTCGAAAACAAGCAGCCATCAGCTGAAGCCAGGGAGGGCAACAACATACAACAATTCAGTCACATTTCATAAACTGTGTTGGCACACAACAAGAGGCCAAAGTCAGCAACAGATGTAAGCAGCATACATTACATCAAGCAGCAAATGAACACACACAAGGCCTGATCTTCCTGTTTACACTTGCACACAGCAGGAGGGAATGCAGTGAAATCAATTCAGCACTGAACATAGAGGAATTAGACCTCTGAGGTTTGAGCTAGTTGGTTTTGGTGGGTGGGGTTTTTGGGTGGGGGTATGTGTTAAAAGAACAAAAATATAGGCTACCAGTTTAGGTATCCCAGCAAAGGACGAGGTGCTGTGGGCTCAGCTGATGTAAATCAGATACAGATACTAGTTGAGCACTGTTTCCTTCTTGTGGCAGAGGTCTCCAAAACTATTCTACCAGATCCAGTGCTGGAGCCTGCATTTTTCTGGTGCAGAGCCTAGAGGCAGAAGCAGTGGTTTTCATGCAAGACTATGTAATCCGAGTTCTCAAGTGAAAGCTATTCCAATAATTAATATATTCTAAACCAAGAAGGCTTGCTGAATTGCATGTGGAAAGCACAAGAAAAAGGATAGGACAATAATGACATTTTTTTTGTTGCCCTCCTGCAGATGTGTTGCTAAAATGTGATGGGCTTTGTCTGTACTAATGCCATACCCCTGCGAAAGTTTCTCATTACAGACAGAGCTGACAGGAAGGCAGTCCCTGTCGGCATTCTTGCTATGCAATACCAGTGACAACTCAAGAAAATACTTTTGCAAGGCCTGACATGATGCTTTTCAACTGCTGAATTTTTATCCTCTCATATTGAGGTGAGACAAAGAGGGGGTAGGTGTCTTCAGCCATTTTAATGCATTTTATAATGCTTCCAGATGCTGCATGCTAGTCTCACTAAGAGCTTCTCATTATCATAAAATTTACATGCTCTATGGGCTGAAAGACACTCTTCAATGTGATAATAAAAGGCATATTAATTTGACAAAAATGATCAAAAGATCATGTAAAGATGCTATAGAGCATGCAAGGACATTGCAAATAATCTTTCCCAAGGACTTGAAAAAAATAATAGCAAAACAAAGCACTTGCACTTTTTCCACTATGTTCTTCACTTAAGATAATCCCTTGACAACAATGCTGAACGCTCAGCATCTCACACATTCAAAGCACAATAAGAACACTAACTGGTGTTCTGGAGTAGTACCACAGATTGGTGTATGAATTATTTGCTGAGAACACATGAAACATCCTTCGTTTAGTGCATTATCATGGACACTTTGAGTAACACTTGAGCAGTGAAGGACATGTACACTGAATAACGTCAGATTGTTTCAATGATAGGTCACAGTATACTTTCCTTAAGCATTTCAACGAGCCATGGTATTTTAGGTTAGGATACCTGAAACATTATGTAGTAGAGATGCAGTTGAAAATACACTGTGGAAAACAAGTGATAAGACGTCACCCCGATAGCAGTATGTAAGTTTCTCTAACAAGTTTATTTCCAGACATTTCACCAAAGCCTGGCTCAAGGCCAAGTGCAGGTCTACACTTACCTTAATATAGCAAAGGCACAATTACAAACTGCAAAACACCTCAGCCCTGTTAAACATTTCAAGAAAAAAAAAAAAAAGGCAAAAGAAGAATATGTTTATCTACTCAGATCCAAAGACAAAAGTTAGATTCAGGAAACCCCTTGTAAACTCACAGGATAAAAATATTGTTTCTCCATGAATGACCTCAACATTTTATCATTCCATATTTTGGCTATGCAGTATCATCTTCTGATCTCAGGAGATCAATATTTGAGATTAAGTCTTTTTTATGGGTTTTCCTCAAGTGTCTAAACAGTCTTCCCAAGGTAATATACATTAAACTTGAGAAGCATTAACTACACAGTAAAACTTTATTTTATGTACAATCATGTAAATGAACCACATCTATTTTTTTCCAGAACTGGTATCTCTCAAAACATTTTAATATTAAATTTGAATTAAGGAAAGTTCTCGTAACCACGCGATGGGAAATTGTACCATCTTCTTATTACACTGATTTACCACATCACCAAAAACAACACATCTGCACACTATAGCTGTTAAACACTCAGGATTCAAGGAGGACGTGCCAGATTTATACCAGCTTTCAAGAATGCGGGCACCATGATGCACTGTGGTGTGAGATGCTGCAGTTATTCCCATGTTAAGTATAAAAGATAACTGTGATAGTTCAAATAGCATTGCACAGTAACTGTTGAGATTTTAATGATAACTATATTAATAATGTAGTAAACTAATGCTGATGAAATCTCTCTAACATTCTTTTTAACTGCATTGGGCAATAAGAAATTGATCCATTTAAACTTGTTTTCCTGTAAGTTAAAACAAACTCCATAAGAGCTACCATTTCCCCCTCCAAGCCAGCTCTCACCTCTGGTGCCGTGGTAGGACAGTAGTGAAACATTGTACGCTACAGAGTATCCCAATAAGCAAAAAGTTCTCACAAGGTTTTGCTGAAGAATTTTACTATGACAGACTTATGCTGGTGCTCTGAGCCAGTATTTCTTCCAAATTTATGAGATAGCCTAATAAAAGATGCTAGTTTTCCTTTATATGCCTTGTTTCTTTAAAATGGAAAGGATGATTCCTGTAACCATCCTGGGTCCTTTTAATGAATTTTCTAAGGCTAAAGTCAAGTTTATTTTGGAGAACTCATGGCAACATGTGCCAGCTTCCAAATCTAAATCAAGAAATACACACCATTATTAAGATCTATTGTAGTATGGGTTTCTGGAGGTCACAGTATAAACTTTATTCCTTCTTGCTGAACAAGAAAATACCATTAACTACAGAAGAATTCCAGTGTTGCTAAATATTGCATTTAAAGACTATATGGTTTATCATGACCAGTAATACCTTCTTGACAGGTGTCAAGACTTTAAAAATCTTCTGATGGATCAAAAAAACCCACTACTGAAAACTGATGTTCATTAACAACGGCTTTCTCTTGCATAGCCTCTCACCATCTTTTATCCATTACATGTTAACCTGATAATCCTAAGTATCTGTCAAAGTTTAGCCCAGAGGAAACAGTTTGGCAGTTAAAAGAATTAAGGTTCTTAAAATTATCTAGAAATAGAATTTTCATTAAAGGAAAAAAATAATCCATATTTTAGAAGTTAATTTTCGTCTTTTGTAAATGGTGTAACTTACAGCTAAATCATTGGAAATTATAACTAGCTCTACAAGTTGAAACACCAAAAAGCTGAGTTCTGCCAAGTTATTGGCCTATTAATCCAGTATAATCCACATCCTTAAAATAACATCTTCAGAAAGATTGTGGCTATATCCATCTGTTCAAGCGCTGAATATTTTATTATGTCTTACAGAAACACCAACGCATTATAGAAATGTCATCTAGTGATGTTTTAATTCTTTTTATATCTGACTAGCTAAAGACATCTCTGTTCCAGAGCAATGGAGTTAGCAGGTAAACTAACATCCTACTCCCATTCAACAGGTCACTGGAAGCTAGTATTTCAGGTAGGATAAAAGGAACACTGGCAAGTTCCAGAAGCAGAAGTAGCAAAACCTACAATCCACCCTTCCCATACAGTACTTCAACGGTGAAGTGGCTGCAAACAGTGTGTGACACCCAGCTTGTTACATGGGCAGTGCTTGTAGGGACGTTTCCTTAAACCACGCTGATAATACAGCACTGAGAGTTAATGCGATGTTGGTAACATTATTGCTACACCAAAAGGAGATATCGCACAATCTGTCAGGTAAATTACTGGTTCCTTATGCACATTTGCAAATCAAAGACTTTTTTACAGTGTTGTCTACCAAACATACCAGAGGATCAACTCATTCTCCATGGACCTGTACCTTTTCTTGTCACACCAGAATAAGCCAGTGGGGAACATGTTTAAAAACAACATAAATATAACAAATTAAAGCCAAAACAACCTACCAGAAGAGAATTTTATATCTTTGATTCATTTAAGCAAATAGCCAAAGCTATTTATCTCAGTGGAACAACACTGGTGTCACAAGTCTCCAACAGTCATAACACTTCCAAGGTGCATGTCTGGACCCAAGAAAACACTTCTGAAGTTCAGAGGCATCTTGCAATTTGAGTGGAGCCTGATTCTCACTAATGAAACTTCATTCCTTGAGGAGCTATCACAAGACATGAGCATTTAATTCCACTCAAAAGGACCAAGAAATCTTATGTACTTGCATATTAGGCGGTCTCTTTTTATATGCCTCAGTTTTCATTTTAGGATTAATGGTAGGCAGAACCAAGTAGGGTCTGACACTCATTTACAATCCAAAAGCAAAAAATGGTCTTATAATGGGCATCAGCATAATTGCAGTGTAACCAAATTCAAGGACGAAAGAGGTCAGTTCCCAAAGATTTACATCCATGTTATCAATTATCTCCGTGCTCAGAAACTACAAAAACTTGAGAGTAACAGTGATGAAAAACTTTTTTTTTTTTTACATAAATGCTACTAAAAACATATAGAAATCAGTAGAAAATTATAACTACTTTAAACCAAGCTGTAGAATTTTATGGTAAGGATATAATTTTCTGCTAAGTTTTATAGATGTGCCCAGAAATAAAACACCAGGCCTCTATTGAGTTTTACAGGGCTTTTCTGTAAGAATTACAAACCATGGTATTCAAACAATACTTGTGGATCAGTCTGCCAGCAGCCCTGAAGCTAAAACTGCATTGCATAAACCAGGCATTGAATAATTTGGGATAATGAAGAAATTCATAAAAAGTCAGTGGCTGTTTGTCAGTAATCTGTGAACAGACAAAGTGGTAAATTCATTGAATAAAAAACTCCTGGCTGTGAATAGTTCACCAAACTTTACTGCTTTGCCTTTAAGGGACTGCCTGAAGGGCTTATAACTCCACAACATTCTTGCCAGGTAATTTGTGCAGCATTTTTTAGCAACAGTTAAATTAAAAAGCCCTTATGGGAAAACTCAATGAATTTAATAGAGATGAAATCAATATGGTTCTGCAGAAATTACTCCAAAACATTCAGTTAGATCCTCTCCCCCAACCTCAGCCCCTTTACAGTGCACAGTATGGGCAAAGCAGCATAAGAGAATCCTATAGTGGCAATTACAACTGCAGGGGAAATCTCCAGGGAAAGCACTCCAAAGACACTACTAGAGCTTGTTTTGCACCTGGAAGAGGAGAACAGCATGAAACCAAGGAGTGAGACAGTTCTTACAACCCAAGGATGTTGATGCAGCTTAGCTAGGAACAAAATTATGCCAAGAACCTCTCCAGTAGCTTAGTACAAGGAAAACTTAAATGCTTTTCAACTTCACATTTGAGACAGTGTCCTTTCTCTGGAACAGTCAAGTTGCCCATAGAATGAATATGGGAATTCCATCTCAACTAGGGAATCACAGCTGATCTAATATTCCCACATAAAAACTGGCCTTCCTGGCTAAATTTGGTAAAATACTGCCTTTTGCCACTCCCTTATGTTTACTCCTCCTTCATTTAATAGGAAGCTAAATACAGAGAAGGCAACAATATGGAAAGCAGTACAAAACCCACTCTTTCCCAGATGAATAAACATGTCCCGAAAATCCCAAGTGAGGCCGAAGCAATGAAAGTAACCACAGGGGGTGCAGCCAACACTGATGGAGCCTCATGAATACAGGGATATCCTAACAAGATTCCCCTTAGGAAAAAAAGCCTCGCAATAAATATGTCTGGGGTAGTGAAAATAACATCAGTAGTAAATTTTACCCTATTTTGCACTGGTATTAGCTCAGATTACATGACAGTATACACCCACCACCATTCCCCATATTCAGTTTCCACAGGGCTGAAAGAAGTCAGACAGTAAATCCAACAGATGGAAAGATGGTGCTGCACCTAACAACTCCTGATTTTAACTATAACTATGCTTTCCTCTCCTCCTGGGACACCAAGTGGAAGAACGCATTAAAGTCTCCAAGATACACTGGTTAGGGTGGAAAGGATAGCAGCACCTTAGACACAGGGGTGGCAGACAAGATCAGAAGACTCCATCTGCAAAGTTACTTAACTTCAAGGGAAAGTATTTAATTTTTATCCCTTAACTTTTACCACTTTCTCCTGATTAGCTTTTAAAGCGTAGTTTTATTATCCAAGTTCACCTAAGTGGATGACCAAGGGAATAAGCTGTAACTGAAATCAACATGCTCTTAAGAGCTGTTTAGATTTTGTAGCTTTGTTTAGTACAGAACACATGCATTAAAGTGCAGTTACCACAATAATAAATGTAGATATCACTAATTATAACACTAGATTTTAAATGCAACTTGAGTCTCTCCAGTGGCTTTTAAAGTGGTGTAATACCACAGCCAATTCAAATTTAATTAAAACTATCAGTTTAATTTAGTTTACATTTACAGCTAAAAAAAAACTATAAAAAAATACAAACTTTACAGCCATTCTATAACTATTCAAAATACTCATATTAGGTACAAGGAAAATCTGAATATTTGTTTTGATAAATAACTTTACTTATCTTTTTGCCCATCCACGCTTACATGTCATCTTATTCTTTACTTAGCTTAGAGTGGAAAAATGCACACACTGCCCTTTTCTTAAGGGATGTACATGTATTTTTCCACTCAGTGCTTAAAGAATTGGACAAATAAATCCCACTGGTAATTACAGCATGTAATCTTATCTGAGGTTCAATCTGTTGCACTAAAAAATCTCCCTTGTGACATCTAAAAGGGTGGACAGATACAATGGAAGATTTCTGGAGTCTGTTCTGCTGTCCCACATCACTGAAGCCAACAGCAACAGGACTGGTCTCAGAAAATTGCCTTAAGCCTCTGAGCATAAAGCTTTGACTTTCAAAGGAGTCCATGAAAACTGACTCGTTCTTCTGCCCTTTTGAAATTCCCAGCCTGTATCCCTATTTGTGAGATGGATTATTTTTATTTTATATAGTGGTAGTATTTAAAGGCCCCAAAAGAGATCAGGGCCCTGTTGTACTAGACACTGAGCAAGCACATAGCAGAAAGCCTGTACTCTGGAAAACTGACAGAAAAGAGTGGGAGGGGAAGCAGAGCACAAGGAAGTGAAGTAGTTTGCTCAAGATCACACAACACATCATTAACAGGCCAAGACCTTCTGGTTCTCTGTGAGGTTAAGGAACTAAAGATCCCCAACAAGAGGTGAACTCTTAGCACAGAAAAATGATACCTTCTTTTTAACATTTATATAGCAAAATGTCCCTCACCTGCCTGTAAAAACACAATATACTGAATACTGTCAGACACAAGATACTGATCTAGAATACTCACAGCTCTGATCCACTATGGAAGTGCTGATACTCCACCTAGCCTTCAAAATGAAGGCAGATTTCAGGATCAGGTGCTGACCAAAGAACTTATGCATGCATTAGTGAATAGTGCCTGTCTTTGGTTCATCTTCACTATATCATATCCAGTCCTCTTCAGGCATTACAAATATTAATACCAATTTGTTATTTTCCTTGAGGGGAAACTTGCACAAGCTCTCAAAAACCAGATGTGTTCCTGTTAAAATTACAGTGCTGCCATTGATTTTAAAGGGAAGAGAACTGAGACAGTGCAAAGAAACGAGACTGGGATTTCAGCTTTACAGGTACTATATAACTTGACTGCCTCAAATGGATATCATTCTTTGCTCAGTACAGCATTAAACCCCAAAGAAAGCACAACATTTGTTTCAAAGTAGAAGTATATGCTGGGTAGCCCCAAAGAAATGCTGTTCTCTAAAATTTGAGCAGGAAAAAGCTCTACAGGTGCAGCAGTTGTACTTAATCTGCCAAGTCAATTATTACAGCTTTTCCTAAGAGATTTTGAAGTTCCAAATGATGGAGCAGTGGAGGATCTGTACTTGACAGGCTCCAATCTGCAGCCTTGGTTGGCTTTTTGTTAAAGATCATTCAGCCCCAGCTGGGATTTAAAAGGCTGCACAGAAAGTCCAAGCTTGCTTCAAAGCTCTTATCTTTACCAAAGAGTGGTCAACTAACTAGACATTTATGAATAGTTTACAATTTTAGTTCTTAAGTATGCTTTCTAGAAAAGCTAGCATGTGGTTAAAGTTGTTAAGATATTTATGCCTTAATGCAGTGTTCATTCTAGCACAGAACTAGACCAGAAATAGAGCTACATCCTCGTGGAACAACTGACTGATTAAATCCAAACTAAAAGGTAGTTTTGACCAAAGATGAACATGAATCAAGCGTGTCATTCATGAAGTAGCAAGCATCCTAAAAGGTGCCCTTTCTAATGCCACATTAAAGCACTTTGTCCAACTGCAAGAACCACTGCATGACGTAGTTATTTCCCAGAAATTGTAAAACTTCCAGTAAAAAAAACATCCAGGACATTCTTCAAAGTATTGATTTTTCTCAGAACCATGTATCCGTTCCACCTTCATTATGTTATCAGTCAAGGAGTCAAGTGCACTGAGGGCATGAGAGGTGCAGTAGTAGCTGTGTCACAGAAAATTTACCAGGACCAAGCGTAGTCCCGGATGAGAGGGGTAAGGTACACAAACTTGCTTTAGGAATTACACAAGAGGATAAAAAACTTTGAACAGGAGGGCAGAGTGCATGCATGTGCACATCAAGAGATCATAACAAGGAACTGACCGACTGCTGTCGCACACCTAGCACCTGGGGGTCAAACTACAACCTAACCTGCTTGCTTACCTTCTTTAGGTATGGAATTCAGGCTCAGCTTGTCATGGCTCCACATTATGTCAATGTTGTTTGACCAATAAGTGCTATTTAAATATCATCCCTCATGCATCAATGCCACCACTCAGCAGTTAAGGGACTTGCCATTGTCACACTTCTCAGCAATATGTTCTCATGGATAACGATTGCTGCATCACCATAAGCAGAGGGAGAAAAAAACCTCACAAGAAGACACCCACTCAATGTACAGCATTAGATGTTTTAAATAACCTGAGCTACACAGATTTCAGCTGGCACTGTGGGCAGCCAGCTAAGCACATCCCAGAATCAGTACCTGAGATGGTATCCTAGCATTCTCCTGGCAGCCCTTGAAGCCAGTTCCCTTCCCTCACTCAAAATTACAACCACTGAAGTCAGCACAGTTGAACCATCATAAGACTGGCAACTTAAGAGAAAACAAAGTTCCCTGAATTAAGACATGGGAGCAGATCTGAATAGCCATTAGAATAGCAGCTTGCCAACATAAAGAGTTAAAAGCTGACTTTCTAAAGAAAATTATATCCATCTGTTATAACTTAAGAACAAAACTATACTTTTTTTTTAATTTCTGTTTTTTAAAAGCTACCCTAATGTTGAGCGACAGCTACATTCTACTTGCCTGAATTGCATCCTACCTGCACACTGAGCATGCTGTAACCAAAATTCCACTTATGCCCAGTGAGCTTAGACATTTGTTTGGCAACTATCACTGGCATATTTTTTTTTTAAAGGATTTTAAGTCTAGAACCAAAGCTGTTTATTATATTGACATGAGAGTCTCCAAGCAGAGTTTATTCAGTATAAATCCTTGGGCTGTGCAAGCTGAAAAGGCTCACATTCACTTGTCAGAGAGGAGGAAGAAGACACTATAACAAATGCTGTCAAACAACAGACTCATACCGCAGCAGAGATTGTTTCTTTGATCAAGAGAATCACAGCCTGAAAACCTGTAAGTACCAGCACTCTGCACTATCACTTACAAATTGTGATAACAGTTTAACACTGAATGGCTACTGAACTTACTTTCTTATAATAGCTGCTGTACATAAGGAAGCTGGCAACAGTTTTGAATTTTCATTCATGTGCAATTTCAGCAGATGAGATGAGAAAAGTTTTCTAGCAAATACTTAAATATTTAATGGGTCAAAGTAAAACAGCAACAAAAGGAGAGATTAGGAAAAAGCCACACAAAACACAGGGTGCAATATGGGTTTAAAACAACTGCTTAGAACATGGGAAACCTGCCTCAAATATAGAGGACCTGAACTTGAACATTGCATAAAATCCAGGAAAGATGTTAGGATGTTAGGATAAAAGGAAGGACATCATCACCTTTCGATGCTTCAGTTTCCCATTTCACTTCTTCCCCTGAGCTCAAGGGGATATTGGGATATACTATCCCTGCCTGTGATCTATTCAGGAACTCTGATAATTGACACCTTCTGAAAGACCAATTTCTGAAGGAGATGAGATCTTCCCTAAAGAAACAAAATAAATCCCCCTGCTCAGTAAGCTGTTGTAAAAACTTACATTCAAGAAACGGGGTATTCTATTTTGAGAAAACATTAATAAGATATGCAAAGAAGGGGAAAGGAGCTGGATTAGACTGAAGTGTGCCTTCAACATTTGGCACTTGGCAGTAGCTCCTGCCCTCACATCATGGATCACTGCTATTGACGATGCACTGAAGTGTCCACTTGAAAGAGAACACAGAATCCCACGAATCATGATTGATGGTGTAATTCAAGTTGTGTTTAGAGAGCACATACCCATGTTTATACATTGGTTACTTGGAAACCATGTGCCAATGGCTATTTTTTAATTTACATGTACAACCTCACAGGAACATTTCCACCACATGAAAGATAGCATACAGTATTTCACTGTGGCTTCTGGTTCCACTCTAATGATGTCAAAGTCATATATTTACATTTACTTGAGAGCTTGCCAGTTCCAAGAGCACTACAGAAATTTGTCACAGGATGCTGCTTTGACGCCACTTCAGTGTACCTTTAGAACTATCATTCTCTTGGCATTTTTCTAAGCTTTCTAGCTGTGGAAAGACTGAACTGAATAATGCATTTTGCTGGTTAGCTGACATAGAGCTAAAGAAGGTGACTAAAGCATTTAAAGGTTCACTAAGTTAGTGACACATGCAGGAAGAATGCAACTGGTGAGGCTGCAATGCTGGGTTATAAAACAACTCAACCTAGCACAAATCCTTACTCCTTCCAAAAGTTTTACAATGGCCACATACCACCTAAAAGCTTTCTGGTTTACTACTGAATTTATTTCTGGTTTTGGACCCAGATATGCAATCTTGAGAAGCCTACAAAGAAGAAAGGGTTAAAAACAATACAAGATTAACACCAATACCAAAAGAACAAGTCTCTAGTTGCACTAATTCTGATTATAACAACTACAAAAACTCCACAGTTTTCACACTGGACAGAAAGTTTACAGCAGCTTGAGTTCTGTCAGACAAGTAATGGATGTGAATCTCAAAATAAGTATCTCTATCAAGAGCTCCCTTTCTCTTTCAGGTAATCTGGTCTAGGAGTTACTGGTTACAGCAAAATCCCACCATGCGCAAGGGGCAGCATTTAGGAAAATAGTCAGTGTCTTGTATAAACACAGATGTTTTCCAAACAGATTAGTGATGTAAAATAAATTCTACAATTGCATTTGTTTTTCTTTAAAACCAGGAATTCTGATTTTTCCAGAATAACTGCAAATGCAAATCAAAATTTAATCTCCCTCATATTTAATGTAATCTGCCTTATACTCACTTCTAACTACTTTCCTCATCATTGTTCTATGAGCAATGGTCCCAATAACTCTCACAATTAAGTTCGCAAACTTTCTTTATATTAAAAAAAGCCTTCAGGAGAAACTCCTAATAACAAAATTGCTCCAAGCAGTCTTACCCTAGTAAATGAGCTCATATTGTTGGTGATGGAGAAATATCATGATATCTAATTATGTGTGTACACTTGCTGTGGTGTTTTCAGATTTCTTTGGTTAAACACTGACTCTTTATGATACTTTGGAACTCTTACTTCTGGACCAAACTGAGATAAAGAAATAATAAATAAGAATATTGCATCATCAAACTACAAGCTGCATTTTTGGACAGTTTAATTGAGGCCTTCATCAAAGATCACCCAGAACACTCAAGTAATGAGAAATATAGCTCTTGTCCAAAAAATATCGATAGTAAGTTTCACCCCAATTCTGTAATAGTTTACTATCCATTGGCAGTTGTTGTCCAGGCTTTTGATGATTATGTATAAAGACAGAAATTGCCAGGAGCCCAGCTGTATCCAGTCTTTCTCCCAAGATGGGAACTACAGCCAGTCTAATACTGTCTTTCACATTTGAACACCACAGAGTGGGAAAAAGGCTCTTCTTGTTTAAGAGCCCCAATCCCACCTTTTATTAGCCTCTACAGCTTGCTGTGTCCCAAGGTTAGCCACTACACTGCAGATATGCAAGGTATTAAAATAGGCATTTTAACTTTAACTGGTGATTGGCAGGGAACCGTCTAGTTTCTGGTTATCTCTGTTGAACTTTTGAATGTGCGTATGCACACTTAGTAGCCAGAACTGGTCACAGAAGCTTGTGGGTTTTTTCTTTCAGTTATTGCAAACTGAAATGCCTCAGCAATATGAAAAATATACACACAAACTTTACAGATGCTATGGTCATTCACTTCTCTTCTGGACTGAAGGACAGCTGTACTTTAAAGAGGGCAAATAACGCTAAATAGACATCTAAGACAGGAAGCAGAAACAGTGAACTTTAGCTGCTGCCACTAATCACCTCAGAATCACTATTGCGACATCTAATAGAAACTATAGCTTACCCTTGGACAGACTGCTGCTACCCAAAATGAAATCTGGCCAGTAAGTAAACTCTCTACTCTATGAAGAATATTATAGATGTTTTAATAGTGTCAAGTGAAGAGGATACCAGTATTTCATCTCGTAAAACAGAAGTACAAAAAGCACCTTAAATTATTTATTTGGAAAATGCCGACCAAATTTTATTCAGCCTCACAAAGAATCTAAAATGCATGGTATCAACTTACATCAGAAAGGATGCAATTATCCAAGTGAAATGAAGTTTTTAAATGCAATTCCATGGCTCAGGCTACTCATTTATTATTGTCTGAAAACACCTTTTACAGACAGATGTTTTATGAAAATGGTCAAGTTCCTTCTTATTCTTATACAGGACATAGTCTATACCCTTGAGCTAAACATAAGACTCAGTTATAACAGAGACTAGATAGTTGGTCCCCTTCCCAGATTATGCCCCTCTGTTTTCACACTTCTGGACCCCAGTGTTTTCACACAAGTTAATCACAAACACAGCCTTCACTGTCAGCAACAGTACTAACCTCAATACGATTCAGCCATCAGTAGAGGCATTCTCTAAACTCTTACTGCTTCATACTGTGGGCATTTCCTATGAAGGCAGGACTGTGGAACACTAGCATATATGGCTAGTGGCTAGAGGCATACTCCTCTGTGATGCACAACTCTTTTTTGCATATTCACAGCAGACCACACAAAGCATCATATTAGGTCACCAAAAGCTGAGGAATACTACTGATAAACTGACTGCCTGTTCTGACTAAACTTTACCCACTGAAATAACCAGGGTAGCAGGGGAGTGTCTACCTTAGAGGTAATAGGGCAAATGTACTAGAGCAGATTCACATGCCAGTCTGAAAGCCTTCAAGTGGATGGTTTAAAAGCCCAGGTAGCAGTGTGCTCATGATTCAGATTTTGTTTAACTACTTCAGTACAAGAAAAGTTAGCAGAATACAAAAAAAAATTTTGATGAAGTTCTGCACAAGCTTTCTGCAATTACCAAATAAAGTGCCTCTACAGCTTCTGCCTTACAACTGAACCAAGGTTATTATCAATTTGCTCTTGATATAAGAAAGCAATTTTCATGTACTTACATCCGCTCTCAGAAGGAAGAGAAAATGGTTTGTGAAGTTGCCATTAGCATACGAAAGCAGCAACATCTGCTGGGAGTTTTAAGAGGCTTATTGCTGTCACTTAATCAGCACCACAGGCTACAGTTGGCCACTTCTGCCCTTGTCAGCACTCAAGGTATGGTTTCAAGAGATGAGCGGATAATTTGACCACACAACAGTTCCTGCAAGATTTCTGTATCTACAAAAAAAAGTTCTACTCTTACTTAGCTCAGGATAGGTAATCCACCTATGCTGACTCCTCCTTGCAAAAAACCTGTAAATAGCATCATAGCTGAAGTCATTAATCCTTTCCTATGATACCTGACTTAAGTGAAGTGGCATTTCAACAAGCAAGACACAAAACCTAACAGCAAGTTCGCTTCCATGTGCTGTAGCTGTAGCACCATCTAGAGGATTTGAGCTAGAAATGCCTCACACAATGGGCAAAAAACCTGGGAAACTGCTCTCAAAAGTTCTGGGGAAAAGAAAATAACCTTCACACAACAAAATATTTTGAGCAAATTTTCATTCTAACATTTAGCTACAGAGTAACTTTAAAATTGTTTCATACATGCCTACATGACATACAGTTTTTCTTAAATACTTTCTCGGTTTATATTTGGATTCATAGAGGTAACAGAAGATAAGAACCAAAAAAACTTTATCAACAGTCAGATTGGGAAATATCTTGATCTCATCCACTCTGGGTCACATGCTTGCTATAAGACCTTTTTCAGGTGGAAAAAGGCAGGGCCTTTACTCTGTTTTCCTTAGTTTTCACCTTTTTAAAGGAGGTCTCTTAATAAAACCAAAGCCAAATTTCAATCAGGGAAAGGGAAGAGGTTTTTAATTGAATAATAGAGATCACAGTTTATTATATTTCACACATAGGAGGTGCTGACAACAACTCATTGCTCAGTGCAGAACTGTTAAAACAGGAGGAGATGGACAGGTACAGCCCTGGAGCCCTACTGATTATTTTTTCCATCCACAGACACCCCAAACCTCGCTTTGACTACTTTCAGCTTGGCACACTCTCCCCCATAACTTAACTCTGCTACTGCCATAAAATAACATTTTTGCTCCTGAAGCCTTCTGAGGATAGCAAAGTTCAATCCTTTTGTTACTTCTATGAAGCTCTGAGCCAGCTCCTTAGAGACTGAAAGACCAAGAATTAATTGAGAATATTCAGAATGCGATTGCTCCACAGACTTTGTGGGCAATAAATCCAAACCATAGCTCCCGTTCATTGGTTGATATGTGACTGACCAGCAGCATGACTTATAGTGACACATCTGCATTAAAAATTCAAACTTTTGTACACCTGAACACAATTTGTATTTCTCTTTTTCTCAGTATTGTGTCAAAATAATCATGTAATACCAAATAATCAGCCATTTATTTTAGACATGTGTAAGGGCTGTGTGCCTGTGAATGGACTCTAAGCTTTCAGCTACTATGCCACATTTCCTTGGAGACTATTTGGCTAGAAATAACAGCATAGAGGAAAAAACTGAAAGAACCAACTCTATGGTCATCAACAGCATCACTGTTGGTCATGCATGAGTTCACTCCACTTTATAGGCCAACAAAACTGAAACCTTCTGGAGATATTCTACAACATGGGCGAGGGAGCTATCGTAATAGCTGGCAGACCTTTACAGTTACTTGTAATCAAGATTACTGGTTATAAAAAGCAAAGTTCTTCCTGAATTGATTTACGTTATTTCATAATGGCTGGCAGCAAATCAAGATTGTTTACAGCACTTCAGTGTAGCTCAAGTCCCTCAATGTACTTCACTCCCTCCCTACCTCTTCCTGGGTCTCCAGGTTCAAGCAGCTAGGAAGGAATGAAATTCTCATGTACTGACCAGCAAAATCCTCCTCCTGGTTTCAACATAGAGAATTACATCTTCTGTCACAGCTTGGGGAAAAAAAAAAAAAAAAAAAAAAGAGAGAGACAGAATAGTTATAAGTATTTTCCATCTTTCCGTTGATTTTTTTTCTTCAGTGTTAACTATAAATGCAGAAACACCAGACCTCAAGTGCAAGCACCTGAAGTTTAAGCTTCTCACTTGCTACATTTACCAGCAAATACTTAAACTTATTCACACAGATAAGCATTTGCAAGACTCCAGTCCTAGATGATGAGGAGTTTCCAGTTCTCAAGAAGTATCACTCTGTTCCTAATACTGCACTCACTACTGTATATCAAAAGAATAATTATGTTGCTTGGAATCTGAATTAATCAGTTAAATTTCAAGTAACTAAGAAAATATTTTCATTTGTAGTTATGAGTCTAAGTCTGAGACAAAGCCTATCTGAGTGTCTGTAAAAGTCTGCGTGTTTCAGTCTTTCATGCTGAGCATAAATAATGCTTCCAAGAATAATCCTGCATCATGCTAGCTGTCATTTTGGCTCCAGTTCAGTATTTTTTGCAAAGCTGAGCTGGTATTTTTATTGGTTTTTAAAAGACACGTAGGCATCTTGCATCCATGAAGGAAAACAGTGGTCTTGAAAGAAGCCTTAGAAAATTAAAAAATAGCAACAGGGCTACAGAGTAAGTGGAAAAACTCCTCCTCTTTTTTTTTTTTTTCTAAATCCCTGGAATTGCCAGTCCAGTAACTGGGAGTAGGATCACCACCATCCCATATATTATGTTATCCTACAATGTGCTGACTTTATATGGACTATAATAGCAAGGATCACTACTGTGACCACCACCAACAGTAGGACCAGGTTTATATTGTATAACCTATAAGTTTTCATTTAAGAGCATCTACTGATTGTATTAAAACAAAATTGCCCAGCAGATGCTCCGGTCAGATTCAATAATCATGCACGAGTGCTTCCAATTGTTAAAAAAAAAAAAAAAAAGAAAAAATATATGTAAAGATACCTCATTTCCAAAAATTCAGAACACCATACTTCTTACTGTAACAAAACTGCACAGATGTATCAATGTAAATTTCACTGCTGGCTAAACTGTTCACAGGTGAAAACAATTCACACAGCTGATGCAGTAATTCATATGGACCAGTATCAGCTGTAGGCATAGTGCTCTTGATTACCTTCCATAGCATGTCATAGGATGTTGGGTTAGCTTCTAATATAGCAGCTTTTGAAATAAATATACTGGAATTTCTGATAATTTCTCCCTTCCCTCATAAGCCAGATTTTCCATTCAGTTATACTTATCTGAATACACAGCAACTTCAACACTTCTGATTTATGCTGGCCCCTGCCAGTCTGAAACTTAATAAATGCCTAGAATAATATTGTTGCAATAGATAGGGCAATCCCACACACTGAAGTTATTTTCTCTCCAACATAGGGCCGTAAACTGCATTAAATTATGTGCTGATATACTGTTGCAAGTTTCAAATACAACTGGGTCCTGAAAGAGTTGCAGATTAATAACTAGCTTGTCTTAAGACCTCTCTGTTTAAAAAAAAAAAGGGGGGGGGGGGCTGCTGGCTTCCCAAAACACCAAACTTTGTAAACTTGCCAACTCTTCAGAGCAGAGCAGCTAAAAGTCACTCCAATGACAAGAACACAAGAAGCTTCACATACAACACAGAAGACTTGGTAAGACCAGCCCCCTTCTCTTAAAAAGACATGTAAGAGTCTTTTGAACATATCAGTACTATTTACTGTGTGCATGGAGAAAAATGGCTCTTCAACTATCTTGCATGTAAAGTTTGTTCCCCTACTATTTTGGTAAAGAATAGAAACACTCAGGAAACTTATTTATACCACAGCATTGTAAAAGTGGCTTACACCCATTTGAAAAGTCTAGTAAGCTACGGCCACTCATGACACTTCTTATGAAGATGATTTATCTATCTATACACAGTAATCACAGTACAGCTAAACTGGAAAGGTTCTACTGGTGAAAAACAAGCTCTGCACACCCACACAATATTTTTTTTCCACACTTGTGGAAAAAAGAGAGCAGACAAGGCAATGCTTGTACACAGGCAGAAGCAAAATGCTTTTTTCTGACAGCAGCAGCTAAACTAGTTATCCTTGGGATTTGGTCAGCATCATCCTCAGCTTTAAAATTAAAAAAAAAAGTAAAATAAAATAAACACTCTACTACAACAACGAAGGCCGCTTGGGTTCATTTTACCTCACCTACCAGCCAGAGTCCATCAACAGAGCTGAGCCACAAGACTGTCCAAAGCAGAAATGACACTAATAGCCGTAGGCCCCTTGAAAGCGCTAATAAGCCCTCACTGCCCTGACGAGCCCCACCTGGGGCCTCCCCTCACGCCCTCCGCGCTCCACTTAAGCGCGGGCCTGGGCGGCTGCTGCCCCCCCAGGCCGTGCTGCAGGTGCCCTTGTCCTCGGCCCTTTGAGGGGCTTCTCTCCTGCCCGCCCCTCGGGCGTGAGCTGTGGGGTCCCAGCACAGACCTCGGACCCCCACTGCGCCCGCCGGCCCCGGGTGGGTGGTCGCAGCCCGCCGTGAGGCGGCACCGTCCCCTCGGGGGCCGCGCTCGGCCCGCGCTGCCGCTCCCCGCCGTCACTTCCGCCGCTCCATAGCAACGGCGGCGGCGGCGAGGCCATGGTAATGGCGCCGCTCCCGCCCGCCGCCCCCGGCGATGAGAGGGGGAACGGGGCGGCCGGCGGCGCTGGGGAGCGGGCGGCGGCGGGGGGGGGAGCAGAGGGCAGAGGCTCCGGGGCTGCTGTCGGGCACGGCGACCCCGCGGCGTCCTCACGGGGGCCCGCGGTCGCCGTGGGGCGGAGCTGTGGGGGTTGCGCGGGTGCTGTGGTGTCCTCTCTCCTCACAGGCTGAGGTGGAGGAAACCCTCAAGAGGATTCAAGCCCACAGAGGGGTTGTCGCGACTATGGTTGTGAACGCCGAAGGTAAAAAAACCTCCTCTGCGTCCTCCAAGTAACGAGCTTGGTAGTGGCAACGGGCGTACTAACTCCTAAGCGCAAAATTGCAAGCTATGAGGTGTTAACGCAATCCGCTTGCGATGTTTTATGGAAGGTGGCGTGATTTTCAGGAATGGGTGTTTCATCTTAAGACATGAACGTTTGGGTTGTGGCCATTTCTTGAAGCTCCCCATATGATGTAGTTTTTCATTCAAGTTAATGGAAAGCAGAAAAGTTGAGAGCGTTGACATAAGTCTTCTCTGAAGAGATAACGAGAAGCATCACAATCTTCATTTAAGTTAAGGAGTTCCACGTTGTTACTTCACCCCCTTGTTCAACCAAACTATGCTTTATTTTTCAGAACAAGATCTTGAACATCTCCGGGTAGGTTACAGAAAGGGAGAATGAGTGGCACTAAGGTGTTGCTTCTGCAGGCATTTTTAGTCCAAAATTCTTTGTGTATGCAAGAAAATTCAATAGTATTTCACTCCCCCCGCCTCTTTCTTGCAAAAGTTACAACAGAACAAAAACATAAGGAGAAAAATATCTAATAAACAAAGTTGGTCTTCTGCTGTGGGAGCCATTCCTTGGTCCTGCTAAATATTCACAAGTTCATTAAACTGTGTTATGGTGTGTTGTCATAGGAGGAAGAACAAGTTTCCCATCAGTCCAGCTTTGTCTGTGATCCTGAAGATTGGTCACAGAAATCAGTTTTCAGAAGCTAGGCTTCTCAGGTTAATCCATTTTAATCATTCCTTTAGAAAAAAGACAACTTGCTCAGTTTACCTTGCCCATAATTTAGTTGACCTCCTTCACTTATACACCACCCCACCACCCCCCGCCAAATCTCTTGTACTAGCAGCAGTTTAGCAACAGGAGGAAAGAACACTGAGAAGGAAGCCCAAATGTTAGTCTTTAGAAAATGTGGACAATTAAATTTGTGTGCCTGGACATGTTAAGCAAAATACGTCTTTGTTCACAGAATAGATGATGCAGGTCAAGAGGGAAGTGCGTAGCCTGGCAAATAGAAACTGAAAAGCTGCTTTGTGCCGACGCATGCTCATGTCTAGATATGGCTGTTCACCAAGCTGAAATGCAGTCAGGTTTCAGAACAAGTACCATTTTGGCCATTTCTGTATTCTGTTTCAGTAAGTAGAATGTGACTTGATCCAATGAGCACTTGGACTAAGCTGCAAATGAGAAGTGAATAAAATCAAGCACTTAGGTAACACAAATGATCCTTTTTGAGCTTGTGGATGGATACATTTCTCAAGGCAAAACCAGCAATGTAATCTAACAGAAAAATAACCCAATTTTCTTATGTTCTGTTACTTGGAAAACTTGACTTTTTGGCACAATGTTGGTCAAGTATGCTTCCTAATCAGGTGTACTACTGCAGTCCATCTTTACCTGTGGTCATTCTATGGTATTGAGAGAAAGCTCAGATATAGCTGTGCAGAGTTAGGACAACAGCATGATTTTTAAAAGGCTGTTTTGGATTTCTCTGTCTCAGTTTTGATTTGCAAAAGAGGAAGAACATTCCACTTCCCTCTTTTACACATGATTATTCATGGCAAGGTATGAAGTCCCTCCGTGTCCTGTCCAAACTTCTCATCCACACAAACCTGTAGAACATGTGGCCAGACTGTAGCAGATGGACAAGACTAGTGAAGGAATTTTCTGTTTAGTTTATCATTTAGAAATGTTTCAATGCCAGATGTGAACACAAGAGAGTCTGTACTCTGTGAGGATGCCTTCAAGGTACCAAGAAGTTAGATTCCAGAAACTAAACTTCAAAGTAGGTGTGTAGCTGCAAGTTTTGGTAACATCTCCAAATATCTGTAATTAGCACTGGTCAATCTAATTACTTCAAATCTTTCTGCAGAAAATTAATTTCTCTCTATCCTGAAATGTTTCAAACAAGTGTACAATTTGAATTAATCACCGTAAAAATACTCAATCCAGTGGTGCGGTAGTGAGGTTTCTTAGGCTGTTCAGGTTCCCTAAAAAGATTAAACACTCTGTTCTTCACTAGCATAAACAGTTGTCTTTTACTAAGATTTTTGTAATAGTGTAGGTACACTTAGGTGTAATAGTATGCAGGTGAAATAGCAAATTAAAGACTCCCGATACAAATATTAGCTGTCATTTATTTTAATGCTCAAAGTTGATTTGTTCATTGAAACACTGTGCTAAGTGTACCTTGTTTATTTGGAAAATCTCATAAACCGTTGCTAGCCTTCACAGTTGAGAAAGATCACACTGCAGCATTTCTAATGAAGGATTTATTTGCCTTTCTCTAATTTGGGTGGCAGAGGCAAAGAGAATTTGTCCTAAAGTAAGCATAGCTCAGCTTTAATCTAAGGATGTCACTAGTGTCAACTCATTTTCATGTTATTATTAGACCTTGGAGGATCATTTAACATTTACCATTTTCATCAAAAGTGCTGTATTTGTTGAAGCAATGTTTTAGATACAAGGTCATATAAACTTGACACTAATTCATTGCTGCTTTTAAGTGACTTACTATTTAATGCTGCGATTATATAGATATTATCATGCTAATGCAGTGCTTGGGAACACCTGTTTGTTTCCATTAAAACATCAGTTTCAATCTGTGTAATAAACATTAGACATGAAGGGTGTACTGGGTCATTCTGTACACTTCTGTCATGAAATAGAGTGTTTTGGACTGCTTAAAGAATCACCTCAGTGGTATTAGCAAAAATTATTTAATAGGAATTTATATAAAAGCACGACTTCACAGAATTCGATGGCAAGGTTCACTCTATTACTTAATAATGGATGAAATGCACAAAGGTAAACTAAGTTAGAATCAAATTAAAATTATGTATACTGAGACCGAAGACGCAATAGGGTAAAAGAGAAACATACAAAGAAAAATCGAGTTAGAACTGATTTCTTGTGAATTGTACAGAGATAGGGAATGTGAAAAGGTAGGGGAGACCCTCCCGTTGAGTCACGAGGTTCAGAGGAGACCCCCTTGCTTTCTAAACTCCTGGCGGAGTCTAGGTGCAACTGGATCAACTCCTAGTCTCAGACTTGGGCAATGGTTTATATCTAAAGAGATTGTGAGTATAATAGCAGCCTGAGATTCATTCACAGTCAAATAAAGTTCATGACAGTAATTTAAGTATAGATTTGAAAAGCAATATATGTAATATACTTGCTATAGAATATTCAGGTTAGTACATACACATGCATAAAGACACTAAGAGGTACACATAATGAGGTAAAAGAGGTATACCTGTTAAAAATTCCCCTCGAGTTCAGTGAAAATATTCACGTCAAATGCTTCGGCATCTTTCTCAAGGGGCGAAAGGTTGAGCCTCAAGGAGCAAAGAGTATCAGCCCAAGTCTCGTCAGCTTTTAGCAACAGACTTCCGATTTTTGCAAACTGAAGAGTTTGCGAGCTCTGAAAGGTGTCCCACTCAGAGGGAGATGCTGGTCGCAGCCCGCTGAGGTCCAGGAGAGCTCAAAGGGTCTCACTTAGTACCACTGTTTGTAGGTTTGGGAGATGACTGGCTTTAGTCATCAGCAAATTAATGAGATTCCAGTTGTGCTGGTACCATTAGGCATGAGTTACGATTCAGATAAGGAAGGCTCCAGGGCTTTCAGAGAATGACTTAAGATTCAGATACAGGGTGCTCCAAGGCTGTTAGGAGAGCACTGAGATATGTCCCAAGTTTGTCAGGAGTGAACTAATTATCTCTGCTCCCGCCCCCACCCTCCACCAAGCAGCAGGAGTCCTTGGTACGGTCAGTGCAGCTCTCTGTCTTAGCCATGCAAGAGTTCCTGGTACGGTCAAGGGATGCTTAACTGCCCAACTCATTACATTTATGCTAAGGCCTACCGAGACTTCCCAAGTTTGTAGATAAGCCCAGAGAGGGGGAACAAATGCACCACCACAACTTCCCTAAATGACACATCCTACCAATGCAGAATTATTTCTCAAGTGACAGCACAGATTTCAAGTGATTCAAATAACGCTTTCCTAGGAAAATTATGGACTAGTCTAGTGTCTGAGGTGGTTCTATTATTTCTTTTACTCCTTTGCCTCTAATTCTTTACCTGGCATTCACTATATTGTATGTTAATTCTTCTTTCATAATCAAACTCTTCAACTTAAGTCATATTATTCTATTTTTGTATTCCTGTCCTGCCCATCTGGAAGACACAGTACAAATGTATGCAAAGAGAAAATTGCCTTGTCAGCTTGTAATCTATTGTCTTTGTTAGTAGGTCAAATAAATTTTTTATTAGTGAAACAAGCTTATTAAAGCCAGTTTTATACTTGTAGGATTACTGTGAACCCTGTTTTTAGTTTCACCTGGTAGCCTATTAATATAAAAAGTATGATTTGACAAATCATTGATAAACAAAGATTCATTAAATCATCGAAAATTAATCTTGACCTATGTGGTCCTATTTTCAATAATTGGGATCAATACACTGTGTGCTACCATTTGTTAATATTTTGCCGCTGATTGGAAGGGATTGTTCCAAGGGTGGTTTTGCTTGCCAAATGCAAACGTGCCGCTTCTGCCCTTTGATTGCTCTTGGTGGTTCACTGGGAATGTGTAATTTCTATCACTGCATATGCCAAATGCTACAGGTAAAGTGTGGGTTAGATTCTTGCAGCCAAGATACAAACTCAAGGACAGTGTTTAAACTGATGAAGCACCATAACTGGTTAAGTACTGCAGAATGTAATTTGATAGGTATTTAAGAGCCTTGAACAGCAAGTAGCCTCTTACAAAAGTTTAATAAGGCAACTCAACGTTTAATTGCCATTGATTAATATAAATTATACTCTAAAAAGCATATGGATACCTGAAATCAAGGTAACTTCTTTCTGCTACAAAACAGAAAAAAAATCTATGAAATCCTTGTTTTTTCTCTTATGATCTGCTGTATATGGAGAATATGCAACTTAACTGAATGATTATTAGAAAATTATTTATTTGCAGGAATTCCAATAAGAACAACTCTCGATAACTCTACAACAGTCCAGTATGCAGGTCTTCTTCATCAGCTCACCATGAAAGCTAGGAGCACAGTGAGAGATATTGATCCTCAGAATGATCTAACCTTTCTTAGGATCAGATCAAAGAAACACGAAATTATGGTAGCTCCAGGTAATATTTCTATTAAAATAACAATAGAATTGTATGTCCTTTTAAGTTTCTTTTAATTCTTCACAAATAAGGCTACCATAGAAAATGCATTTTGAAAATAATTATATGAAAATATAACCATATGTTCATAATGTAACCAGATGTGTTAGGATTTTAATGTACAGAGTTTATAGTATTGAAGCTTGGAGACAACCAAAAAAGTCTAGATCTGATTAATGTTCTGGTTTCTGTGGGTTTTCACAAAGGAAAACCAGTCAAATATATATATCAAGTAGTAGTGTGTGTGTATATATAGTATTAAAGACAGCAAATCCATTTTAGCTCAAACAGATGCAAAAAAATCTTTTTTTTTCCCTAAAAATTATTTTTTTACTTGGTATGTTGTTACGACTTCCTAGCCATAGGTGGGATTTGTCACAGATATGCAGTATTATCACCAACATAGTAACTGTGGTATAATTTTTTTCCTTAAAACAACCAGGGGAATGTAGCAACCTGTTTCTCACTCATGTATTTATATTTAACATGCTAATCTGTTAGCTGTATCTCTAAAATGGATAACAAGGCCAGGTGAGCTGTAGTGAAGCTGTGGTCAATTACCAGTACAAGGTAAATCAGGCAAAGTGGCAGTGATTGGCTGGGGCCGAGATCCTAGTGTGTGCACTAGCTAATTGAGAGACTAACGGTATGCAGGATTTTGACAGAAACATCCAATGAAGGCATGCAGAACAAAAAGGAAGCTTCAGGGATCTCCTCAGCATAGCCACTGGGGAGGCCATTGGCTCTGAGCTTGTAGTGACAGACAGCCTTCACGGGGGTAGTCCCCCGATGCTGATTTCACAGCAAATGTAGAGCAGAGGTACTGCGCTAGGTATGCATTACCTCGCCTCCCTGGAATTATTTATAATGCTGCTATGAAACCAGTATGTGTGAAAGAAACCTGGCACTGTCATTAAGTGTTAACATTAGTCATCAGCTGATACTAAGATTAAAATTTTAGTTTCTATTTTGGAATGTAAACCTAATGCATTTTTTAAATCATGGTTTTTTGCTCATTGATTTAGACTGATGCACTTGATTCTTATTTTGCATTTGCCCTTCACTTATTTTTTAGAGGTGACTTTTTGAGTAGTTACTATTAAAGCATGTTGGCCTGAAAATAAGTGATATAAAATGTGAAGCTTTTTTGCTAACAGGTAGATTAGTTGTTCAAAGGCTTGATTGTATTTTACTGTAATAGAAGGTGGCAAATGAACCACCTGTGATTTATATTAAGTTGCTTTTGGATGAAAGTGACAATGCAGGACTGCAGCTTCTTAACTCTCCCAAGCAGATTCGGCCCTACTAAATTCACTGGATACTTTCAAGAAATGTTTCATTCAAAACAGATGATGTTAAATAGCTATCCAACTGAATTGTTTCCAAAACTTCACTGGGCTTTTAGAATTAGTAGGCAAAGTCTGGCATGCTTAGAATTTATCCATAGTAAAAGTCTATTCAAATCTTTTCTGTTTTTTTCATGTCTAAATGGGGTTCTCAATTTTGAATAAACTAGTTAGTGAACTGAAAAGAGTTCTCTGCACCTGCAGAAGAGGCTGCAGATGTCAAAAGTTTTTTATTATAACAAGTGCTAGCTTCCAGGTGCTTATCTTGTGACTTTTTTCATCTTGTTTAAATATCTTTACAGCTTCTTGAAAGCAAATCTACTGCTTACTAAAATAGTTTTAATATGCTATAGTTAAGCTTTATGACACAGATTTTTTTTAAACTGTAATCCCAGATTTTTGTACAAAGTGCTTACGTTTTCTAAATGTTTTTTTATATAAATGACATTGCTTTTGCTTATGTTTTATAAACAAATAAAAAGTTGGAGAGGAATAGATGAATAAAGAGTATTTATCAGGAGATAAGATAAAATATTTTAACTAAACATTTTTATATCTTTTTGCAGATAAGGAGTATCTCCTGATCGTTATTCAGAACCCATGCGAATAGTCCTACTATGGTAATATTTTTAGAGACAGTGATGTAGTTCTACTTGTTAAACTAATATTACTTGTTGATATTTAATATCAAACATAGCACTAAGTAATTTTACATAAAGTGTAACTGTCATTATTGAAATGTTGCCAATTTAAAGTTCTCAGTTGTAGCTGTATCAATTTGTGTTTGAGCAAATCATAACACATGTATCAAAATATTGTATGTTTATCTTGATACTCAGAAGAGCAATAATAAAGCAAAATGCTTAAAATTCTCTTTAATGGATGTTCAAGCTATTCTTGCAATTAAATCATTCTCTTTACACTTCTAATGTTATGTTGGAAGAGAAATCATACCTCATGGGAAGTTGTAGATCATGTGTATAGACACATCTATAAATGTGTCCCTATGAACTAGAGTCACCACAGTTAACACGAATCAAAGTATACAAGTGTAGTTCATGTCAGTAATGATGGACTGGATATTGGCCTGTCTTTTAACTCCTGGTTTTTAAGTTTTCTAAGGGAAGAAAAGTGAAAGAAAAGCTATCTTTTATTATTTTCCAATTTCTACGGATGGAAACAATAGCTTCATTTAATATTTTCACTACTGGGAATTGCAAGCAGACAAAGTTGAGCCTGCAGTCTAATGTAGAACTACTGCTAGTTTGTTGGTAGTGGTAAACGGTGCTTTTTGATAACTACACTACGGTGCTATCTGATAACTGCTTAAGCCTTTAGATCCAATACACAAGCCGTAAACCTTAGTGACATGGGACAACAGGTGGGTTAAAGCTCAGAATGTTTCCCAAATCAGATCCATGTTTATACAGTAGCACCAGAGATCCGATAGGTATTGATGAGTGCCTTTAAAACAGATGCACTGATAAAAGGCCGCTGTAGGGTTAAGCTACCTACAAATCCGTTCTGTTCAGAAGACATGCTTTGTCAGTGCCTTGGGATGATGTGGGCTGATGTGCCCTCCTGGCTGCGGGAGGGCAGTGCAGAACTGGGTGCAGCACCCCTGTTCTGCCCGCACTGTACACCTCGCGTGAGGGTAAGCACGGCTACAAGCTTTCCTCCCTCATGATCCTGAAGTCAGGCTAAGCTTTGCACTTGAGTATATGCGGAAACAGCATGAAAGCGCAGGGAGTTTGAGCTGACCCTGTGCTTGAAAAAATATCCAGTCATACTTGTACTACAAATCATCTCAGGTTCTGTAGATTATATATAAATTTTATCAATTAATTATTTAAACTTTAAAACTTCAGATTGTCTTCAGCTGGTCACAAGAAGGGGTGTTTTTCTAGGTATAGGAAGGAAGAACAACAAATGCGTGGGGTGGCTATGAGGATGAAAGGAAACGCTGAATACTGCTCAGGGATCTTTGTAGTACATCATATGAATTGTGGTTGAGGTTATGAAACTGATAAATCACTGAATGTCTCAGTGGATATGGAGTCAGCAATTTGCTGTTAGGACTATGTTATGTATCACTCAAAACTTATACAAAGAAGAGTATCAAAGCCCGGTGGTATTTTTTGCAAATCTGCTTGCTCTGACTTTGCTGGATAGCTTGGAAAGGCCAAGCTGAAAAATCACTGAAAAATCTGGGAGAGTTGGTCCTGCTCCTTGGAGCTGAAGGTATCTGAGCATTGAGATCGCAAAGGCTAGCAGCCAGATTCCACGCCCAAGCAGTGGGCAGTGGGAACCGCGGAAGATTCAGTGCTGCTGCGTATTGAGAAGAAGCGAACCCAAAGGCACAGAGGCCCAGTGTGATGGAAATTAAGCATAGCAATCCAGCTGGGCCTGGCTATTCAAAATTTTAAGGATATATAAATCAATGGGACACTATTGCTGGCACTTACTGTAGTCAGTGCTGTGCCAGAAGAATTTCCTTACCGCAGGAGGGTTTTTTAATTGTTCACTGGAAAACAACCATTTTAAGTTGTTTATAATGAACCAATATATTGACATGTGGCAATGTTTTAAAAAAAAAGATTTTTTATTTGTTATCTTCTCTGCTTATCTTGTGATAATTTTAAAAATCTAACCTACTTATTGTTATGCATTAGTGAACATTTATTCTACTAATATCCTGGCACATCAAACTCCTACCAATTCATAGCCTAGATTTTTCATTTCAGCACATACCCAAAACTATTGCTGAATTCTAACTACTATTAATGTGTATTTGGGGCTAATAGTTTTGTTTCCATAGTTTTCTCTTAACAGCATTAAATTCTGTGGAGGTTTCACTGTGTAAGTCCAGAAAACTGCCAGAATTACAGTCCCTGTTACACTTTTCTATTGTCAAAAATAATATCTGTGTTGCAATTTCCAGCATCATTGAAAAATGTCCTTCAGCCCAAAGAACACAGCAGTGCACTGCAAAGAGAAAAGCTTAGTCTCTGGCAATGTTCTTTCATTTTTGTCTTTCTGATACATGTGTTAGTTCCCTTTACAGACTTTAATCCAATATTTATTAAGCAGCTGATGATTGCTGTGGCTTGATAAAGCACTCAAAAAGACACTTAAGCCAAATCATTAAAATTAAACACATGCTAAATCATTTTGCTGAAAAGTGTTTTTATGTGGAAAAATGGCCTTAAGCAGATGCGTGTAGTTCTCCAAGGGTCAAATACTGCTCACAAATTAGTTTCTCTCCATGTTCCTATGAGAGGCATAGATGTAGATAAGAGGGCAAAGTTTGGTCCGTTTATAATGATGTGCGCAGTAACGAATGCTATGCAAACACATGGGCTGAGCTGTGCTTCTGCCAACTGCTCTTACCAGGGCAGTCTCTAATCGGGTTTCCTTGAAAGCACTGTAGTATTATACAATTTTGGCAACATCTTCACTAGGGAGCATAAATTGAAATACTCCATTTCATTCCCTGGTAATTTGTTCCTATTTTCTGTTAGCAAAAGCAGGCTGAACACGTGTAAACTTTTCATTTAGTTCTTTCAGTAGGAAATGGAAGTAACAATAGTTAAGTCTCTAACAGTCCTAGTGGAAAACCCTGGTCAGCACACTGATCTGAACAAAGGTGAGCCGTTGAAAAGGAATGGAATCATCCAGACAAAATACAGGGAAATAAATTAAGTTATTTGAGCACCACAAAAGTGTTACACCAAGTCATTTAAGCTGTCATTTACGTGAACCAGCAGCGATTTTACTAGTTAACAGTTAACTGGGGGGAGGTTGAGGAAAAAAGTAGCAGGAAAGAGATTCATTTCATAGATGATCATTTTGTCAAGGGAATGTTGAGAACGTCAAGAGTGGCTGTTGTTCATTGAAAGGCAGCACTTGGGTTGAATTGTAACATGCTAGTTAGGCAATCAGCCAAGGAATAAATTATGTCAGTATCATGCATTTGGGGTCCTCAAAATAAACTAAAAGATAAAGTTCTTGGAAAGCCTCCCACTTTCAAAAGAAAGTACTTTGGATTTTCTTTAACATATAATTTTTCAAAATGCATGGTCCCTCATGGGACAACAGCTTTGGCCAGCTGATTCAATCTGTATTTTGCTCATCTGTCAATAAAATACTTTTAAATATTTCATTTAATGCACATACAGTGCATTTGACAGTCTGGCTTTCTGTGAAGTTACTTGGTTTGTTAGACATACAATTATCATTTAGTCCACATTACATAATGTATGTAGAAGTATCAAATGGTATATTTTTCAGTTATATTTTCAGCTGAACTCAAGATGTATGTAGATCTGTGGTCTTATGCTTGTACATTATTCGATTGAATAGAACTATGGGATACAATGAGAGTGATTCACAAACTGTGCAAGTGATAAAGCATTTGTAAGATAATGAACAGCTAACTTTGTCACTTGTGCAGACTTTCAGGAATTTATGTATTTGTATTTTGTCAGGTCTGGTAAGGGCGTTCTTGTGACAGGATTCTTAGAAGGGAGTGTAATGGTGAAGAAGGTGGTATTAAATATTAAGTCAAATGGTCTGAAGTGGACAGTATCCATTAAGGATGTTAGTTCATCTAGGAAGCACTAAGATGTTAAATATGAAGTTCCACTGCCAATAAATGAATTATCAGACTGTGTACTTTTTCATGGATTAATCGTACTTGCCAACATAATTTCCATGAGAAGTTCCTCGGATTTACTAATGACACAAGGCTTTGTATACAGCAGTATTATATATATGATGGGAAGATATACATGTATATATATGTATATAAAGCACGTATATATAATTACTGTTAACTTTCTGAGAGGTGTTTTTCACACCACACTGGATTCTCTGAAGAAACTATCGGATTGTACGTGTTAATAATAGTGAACCTGAAAAGGGCAGATTAGTATAATACCACAATCATCTGAAAATGCAGTTAGGAATTAATATTATTTTCAAGAGTTATTCAGTTAGTTTTGGAACTAAACAGTGACAGCAGCACTTTCAACACAGGGTTTCCCTAGCAAGAGGAATCAATCCCAGTTCCACTGTCTCAACCCAGCAGGACACAAGTTCTGGGGTGGACCTCCAGAAAAAGCCACAGTTTTCCTAAAAAAACTGGTGTCATCCTTTTAATTATGTTTTAATTACTAAGTTACAATCTAGAGACAGCAAGACAATTTGCCTATTGATTTTTCAAATCTCAGGCAGCTAAATTAGAGTAGCCAGGAGAATTCCAAGTTTGTGTTCCCTTGGCCTGGCACCTGAACAAATTAGATCTCTCAGTTTGTAGAAAAATTAGGTCATAACAAGGTTCACTGCGGGACTTCACAGCATCCATGGGAGAAAGGAAGGCCGATGCTTGGAGAGAAAGCCTAGAATGTCCTAAGTTAATTAAGCATAACAGCAGAGGTACATTGTATATCTGTTCAGACCATGGCATTGATTTGAATCTCTCTGAATTTCAGGACATTCACATTTGGAGACACAGTGGGACTAGAAACAGACCCCTGTAAAAAATGCAGTGACTAGCAGGAAATTAAAGACCACAGGGAGATCTGAACCAATTCCTTGAGCTTTGCAGACAATCTGAGAGAGAAAAGGTTAATTCTCCTTCAGGATGCAACCAAGCAGAAAATCAGCTAGTCCAAACACACGCTATTTTCAGCCATCCCTGCAAATTATCCTTAAATAATAATGAAAGCACTCAGAATTTACTTCTGAAGAATTTTCAATAATTACTTTGAATAGAGTACACTGTTTTTAAAAGCAACACTGATTTAAGTCAAAATTCTTCAAAGTGGATGCATAACAAGAGGGCATGAGTTCTAACTGCCCACATCCTCCTTTGGACAGCTGGGGCTCTCAGCTCTGTATATTGTTTTGGGTGGTGCCGTAGTAAGGAGTATTCCTCCTCTTTTCCAAAAATACATAAGTTTGCCTTTGACCTAAGTACCCTTTTAGTTGCCCTGGCTCTGCACCATTGAATTCAGTGAAATTGCTTCTGTCTAAAGCAGTTAATATAATACACAAAAGATGCCATCACCTTGAGTCTATGCCAATTGGGTCAGAAAGAAATCTCGACGTGCTTTCACTGCTTTGTTTTTAAAAAAGATACTGAGCAAGAAGACAACTGCAGTAGACATTCTTTGGTGAGGATGGACAGGACTCAGCATTAGTTACCAGCTGGCAACAGGTTTACAAAGTATTGTTCAAAGGCCATAATTGCAAGGAGCAAAATAGCTAAATAGAGGTTCAGGCTAAGAAAGTTAGCTATAATATGGCTCATCGTTAAAAAAAATAGCACTCAATGGCACTTTGCATTTTCAAAGCACTATAGGAATGCAGAGAAGAATGCTGGACTGCAGTACTTCAGATATCACAGAAGCTAGAAGGCGAAGCAAAGATTCAGCTTTCTTTGGTATTTATGTATACAAACTCCACAGTTAAATCAGTGAAGATGACTGCAAAGTATGACAACAAGGGATGCATTGATTAGCACTATTCAAACAATTTAAAGTGACTTTTCAAACGTGGAAGGAAAAGCCTAGGATCCAGTAAATTATTCCTTCCCCCCCTTGCCCTTTGTCCTAAGGGGATCGTGCATTTGTCGGATGAATCCACCTGTTTGTCAAACTTGTTGCTAATTTTGCCAAAGGCTACCTCAGAATCTGGTTTCAGGAGCAGTGTCTGCTTCTTACACATTAAACCACAGTCCCTACCATACAACTGTTGCTGCTGAAGTAAGTACTTAAACTCATTCTTCTGCTAATATCAGCTGGAAATCTCATGGCCACCTTCTACAAGATTTCTGAGCTATGAGCAGCTTGCAGTATCTCACTATGTCTGGTTCAGGTTAAAACCCAGAACAGTATAGTCGAATAGAGATAATAAATAATTATAAGATACTTAAATTAGTAATGAAGCTGTACCATTTCTGCAAGGAATTCTTACTGTCAGTTGTGAAAAGCTGCCAGTTTCCTTCTAATTTGCTAATTAGTGATTTATAGGAGAGAGTGCCCATCGCTAGAATTACGCTTTCATCCGCAAAAAAATTACGGCTTTAAGTCTAGAGCTCAATATTGGCCAACTGTGTGACTGCCAGCATGTGTGTCAGAATTGTGGAGAAGAACCTGGAAATGCTCTTATCTCTAAGCAAGTGAAAGAGCAGAGCTAGATGGAAAAGTGAGAAGTGTTCCTGGTTAAGCAAAGATTTTATTTGCTATGACATTTTGTTAAAGGAAGTTTATAGCTAAACCATACTCCAGATAAAAAAGAGACTGACTAATCCACAATCTTTACGATTCCATATTATTGTTAATTGTAGAATATTCTAAGGGGACTTTCCCAGTGTATTATTCCAGGAGCATTCACCATATACTTGCCGTAGTCTATGTCATATGACAAAACCATCCTTGGCCCAAAGGGCTAACAGTCTGCAGGACCAGCTTTCTTCTTTCTACTAGAGTTTCAGCAGAATAACTTCACTGACTTAAATGAAATTATTTTGCATTCATACAAGCTTTACTTTCCCCTTGTGTGTTCCACTTTGGAAGAATTTCAGGAAAAAAAGAAAGACTCATGGTTCAGCAAACCGCAAAACAGAAGTTACAGTCAAGAAAATTTAGTACCCGCACAACATCACTGCATTTTTTTCAACCAGTTTTATGCCTTTCCTTTAGGGAAACAGAGGAACCACAGACAATTTCTATTTATTTACCCTACTGCAATCCATTACTAAGACCACTGTAACTCTCCCTTGGCTACCAGCAGTATTAGCTTCCCTAATTTCTTGCAGAGGTGCCCATGCTAATGCACTAGTACAATACATTACTGCTTAGCTGTAGGTTCATTGTAAAGATAGGATATGAAATAGGTTGTGGTTTTTAGAAAGAGCAGCTATGAAGCCACTAGCCTGTTGAAAAGACTAGGCACTATCGATATGCTGATTATTTGCAAAAATTTCATACATTGCACCTCAGTGAAGTCAGTACTATGGTGGGTAGCTAACTGATAGGTTTCTCTTTGCAAAATGGAGGTGTTTTACTGGGTTTTCATGCATTTCACACCCACAGTATCTCACTTAAAGTAACGCATTTCACCTTCTGCTTTGGGTTAGAACATCAGAAAATACATTTTAAAGATATCAGCTCTCGTTTTCAGCAACTCATAGTTAAGCTTTTCACCCATTTTCCCTCCCCTGCTGATGTTCTATAAGATAAGGTATGAATTTTTTCCTATTGTCAGTTTTATTACTCAGAAATTTATTTTTAAGTGTTCCATTGATCACCATTTCCTGTTGAAGGAGGTGATGTCTACTTGCACCATTTGGATTCAAAACAAAGATCTACAAAGAGAGAGGAGTTTATTCATACACACCATTACTTCAGCCACATGCCATATTAGAAATTGCTCTGATTTGTAGTATTTAGATTGAAAAAAAATTCACAAGCTCTTTAGGTGTGGAAGTAGGTTCCCTGAATTTCCAGGGAAAGGTAGAGGAAAAAGGAGATCTGTATTGAGGAAGAGGAGCTCCATTTTACAGTGTCTTTTTTGACTTCTGCTGTAGATCATACTCAAAGACAGTATTTACTCAGTGCTTGTGGATCAGATAAGCATGGGGAATAATGGATATACAAATATTAAATGTGCACACTACAAAAAAAAACCCCTCACATTAAAATTTGGCAACTGAATGCTTAAATTAACATTAGCATATTCAAATCAGAGCTTTTGTGAGCAAGCCTGCTATCTTCAGCTTCTGTTTCACAAAGAATAACAAAAGTGGGTATTTTCTTAGAGCAGAGGAAGGCTTTTCAAATAACATTATGAAATTACAAGGCATGTCTCCTAAACAAATGCACCAGCATAGGCAAGCGATGGTCTTTCCTTCACCCAGTATCCTTTACTACTTATAAGTATTAATGTTGCTCCAGGAGATAAAGGAATCTAAGAGGTGCTTCATAATTTCAGCTCTACTCAGACACCCTTAGTGACAGACGTTTCTAATATAGATAAGAAAGATGGAGCGGATATTGAAGCGGAACATCGCCCCATCTATTCTTTGTTATTCTAGCAGAGATTTTCCTCGAGCACTTTCTCCGTGCCGTGGAACTGGTGTCAGTTATTGCAGACGCCACCATGGTCTGCCCGAGAGGAAAAGGCATAGGTGTGTGTTAACACTCCCCGTCAGTGAGAGATCTTATATATTGCACATTATAATAAAAGAATGGGGGTGTGCATGTCAGTGGAGGGGAGAACTGGAGAAAAGAAGGAAGAACAGAATTATTCACTTGCTCAATAAGTAAATAAAGGAAAATTTAAAATGTCTCAAATTATGCATTTTCATTCATATACAGACTGATATTTGCTTTCAGATATGCAATGTTTAAAAACAATATATTGCAGGCAAAGATGGGAATTCTTTTCTAGTTTTCAGCAGTTTTCTACTGTGGCACCACACCATTTTTTAACGGTAACATAAGCCCCTGTGTAGCACACTTAAACTTGTGAGCAAAAGCTTGCATTTCTTTTTATTTTAATGTATATTTAGCTCAAGAATCCCCAGTGATTCGTAGCCCACAGGCTAAAACCAGGTTAGTTTGCTTTCTTGTCTGGCCATTAGATGGCAGACAACTGAACGACCACTGCTGTGCATTGTGTCCTTGAGTTTATGAAATAAGCAGGAAAATGCTGCCGCTCTCTAAATTAGCTCGCTTCACATCCACTAACGATAAAGTACACAGCATCCCAAAGGCCTTCAAAGTCCCTTTCCTTCTTTTCACTCCCAAACTATACATTGCAGCAACCCAAACCCTGTAATAACCACACCTAACAGCCATTCCTTCCTCTTTCCCTGACAGTCAGTTGCGCTCAACTTTAAGCAGAAAGCATCACCCTAACCTCCATTCCCTACTATTTCTGCACTCATGATTAATCTCTGCAATGAAGTAATTGGTCTCATCTGAACTATGACTGATTTCCCCATGGCAGGATTTCTCAACAGTATGAGAAAATGCCTGACGTTGCTCTCCTACTAAAGAGCTGTTTAAGCAAGGGAGTATAACTGCACACTCATAGCCTCCTTTTTGAATCGGCACTGCAATATTTGCAAGGGTATTTATCTACCTGTGCCAAACAGACCTTGCTTTTCACAACTCGGTGATAACATCTACACACCCCCGCTGACATTTGCGATGCACAAAAACAAATATAAGCATGGAAACATGTCTTATAAATGCAATCCATTTTTGTCCTTCAGATATACCCATACGCAAACCCATTTCTTGGTGTAATTGCATTGTTAATCTTCAAAGAATGCCAAAAGATTAATGGAAAAATGCTCCCCTCTGTCTCATCAACAACAGGAAATTTCCATCTATTGTAATTTGAATGAGGTGCGACTGGTAGTGCGACTTTCTCACTGGTGACAGACCTGTGAATGTATGCATCAACAGCACAAGAGAACTTTGCCAATATAAACTGGGGAAATAGGGTTACATGTACATCTTGGTTACCTGTGGCCTCCATCCCATATAAATGCCAATCAATCAAACCAAAAAAACCCCCATCCTTGCACATTGCATTCTTGCACAGCCTTCCACTGATAGTTTCTAAATGGAAGTCGTGCATTCGTGAAAGCTGCCATAAGACAAAGGAGTATCAGCTTTATGTGTGCTTTTTCAGCAGTCCAGCTTCATGATGTGTTTGAATAATGTCGGTGTGAAGCACGGCCAAGTGTAAGTTAATGGGAGTCTTTATCTGTGGGATACATTTAGAGTGGGGATAATGCAAATACACATGCATCCGCACACCCTGCATGTAGTATATTCCTATACGTCAGCATTGAAGGCAACACCAGCTTTAGCAAATGCAGTCAGGGTAAAGTATCTACAGGAGCAAATTTATGACAGAGGTAGGAGGCATTATAAAAGTCATAGTTACAGAACTGCAAAAATTATATCGACATCAACATAATCTGTTAGTCATTCACGAGCTGTATCCCATCCAACAATAAACTTCCAAAAGATTTTCTTAAAAAGTCCAGGACACTTTACAATCGTCCTAAATTCAGAAAAAGTAATGAATGCTTATGTGCTGTTACCTGAAGCATGGAGGTGCATGCTTCAAGTAAGATAAAAGGCATAAAACCTGACTCTAAAATTGTAAGAGGAGAAGCCCAACATAATACTGTGCAAAAAACTCTTTCTCCAGTTATGCTTCTGCACTCTAACTTCTCATAATTGTTGTTTGAAGAGATGTTGGACTGTAGAGACCTATGTTGGTTCACCATGCCCAGGCCAGACTCTGCAAGTGCAAGCCTTCCCCGTAAGGCCCCAGTACATGGCAATAAATTGAAAAGGGGCTGAGTGTGTTAAGAAGTGAGAGGTGGGTAGATACCATATTGCCCTACTATGAACTGGGAAAACTCGTTTCGCCTTCCTCAACCTACTGCACCAATTGATTGTCAATAGTTTTGCGAGGGCCGCTCACCCAGGTACCTTGGTTCCCATCCCAGCTCGGTCCTTGAGCACAGCTGAATATTCAGAGAACAGACGCTACTCCTGGTTCAACACTACAAGGGTCCTGATGTGAAGTTACCCAGCCAAGACCTCGTCCCTCACTCAACACCGAACCACGCGTCCAATCAACCTTGCCCACTTGCACACCCACTCGATAAGCTGGGGATTCAGTCACCTGCTGTAGAAACAATTACTTCTGCATATTAAACTCAGTGGCTGTGCGCTACATTATCTTGATCAGAAATTAATACTTTGGCATGCTGAGATTTGAAAATTTGCCCAAGAAATGGAGACCACAGCTGCCAGTGCCTAGTAATGTGCTACAAGATATTTCGGGACCTGCCTACAGTTCAAAGCTTCTTGCACCATATTCTCCAAACAGAGCACAAGGTACACCATGGCCAGCCTTCACACACACCGCTGTCAGCCTCTGGATACAGACTTTTATGTGCTGCCATTATGGAATCTGTCATTTAAATGTGGAGCTTATTTTTAAATTCTCCTTGTGGGTAATGAATAACACTATTTTATTTCATTAATAATGTTAGGAGATTAGGAGGTATTTTATGGCCTACATTCCACATGCTCTGGAAATAATTTCAACAAATACTACATCAAAGTAAGTGTGTTTGCTGCACAATAGATATCATCTACTTATGCTATCCTTCAATATACAGAGGGATAAATATGAATCCCACATGTGGGAAATTGTTAATGTTATAGCACACAAGAAATCTTAGTGAATAGTCTCATAATATATTATTCATTACACATAGTGCTTGAAGACTGAGAGTTCCCATGACTACAGTATAAAACCAGTTTACTCATAGTATAAACTATGAGTTCAAAACCATATCCCAACGTAGCTAGCTACCCTTTAAGTTACCACAGAAAAGTGCAACAACCCATGTTATTGTTCAGTACAGAATGACTAAACGTGAGCAATACATATTGTAGATGCGATCATTTACAGACATCACACTTTGCTTGTGTCTTTTATCCCCTTGGGAATCCCATATCCCAGATTTCCAGACCTAACTCTTGCACCATGATACCACTACCTCATTAAACCCTTAGTTCTCCCCTTGCTTCCTCGGACTGTAGGCATACATTATCTTTTAATACATCTTTACTTAGCAGCATTAGAAATTTTAACTAAGTGGAAATACACGTTGCATACATTGCTGAATTGTACACACTAATGCTAGTTCAGTCCTGTACTATCCTAAAGACACTCATAATATGAGCCAGAATTACAGTTTTCAAAAGTGCCTATATGACTTTAAAGCCCAAGTGTTTGAATCAGTTTTGATGTTTTTCTCAGGGAGTTTGAAAGCCTGACCAAATTTTGAACTTGCAATTTGCTGGGCAAAAACATTCCTGGTTTATTTCTGCATCTTCAATTTACCCCAGTTGGATGTCAAAACTTTTCTATAGCATTAGTATGCATGTGCATGTGTTATCACTCCTGCTACAAAACTGCTTGCATACCACCCTTTTCTAGTGGCTCGAAAGATCTCAGCTTGATATTCATGTATAATTATTTTCACATAGTCATCCTCTGCCTGGGAGAATTTACACTGGCCTGTCACTGGAAATGATTGCTGTAAATTATTTTTGGCTGATGTTTTACATATACAATGAAGAAATGCAGAAAGATCACATGATGGATAAATTCAGTTAAAATCTTTTAAAAGCCCTAATTCTTAGTTCTAAACTGCACGTGACCGATTTATCAAAGTTTTGATGATGGAGTGGGGGAGTCCCTGTTGCTCCACCGAGAAAAACACACCCTCCTACTGCAGGGCATGTTTACAGCCATGTATCTGAATTATTAATAAAGAGCTATCACTGTTCTAAGGTAAATGTTCACGACTTCTCTTTCTACACCATCCATACTGGTGGATGTATTTCCCTTCCTATCTTTATGCTTTCCTCAGACATTGGCTGGGTTGTCCACTTCATTTCTACACTTATAACTTGACTGGTTCCTCTCATTACTACATTCATTTTTTCTTGCTACAGCATTTTGGTGCATTTAGTTCAAATTCTCCTTTCTGGCTTTTTTAAAGCATTTGGCTTTGGCTATTTACAGGTTTGGCCACATAGCAGAATGTGAGAAAAGGGAAAATGATGAAAAAAGATCTCCACATGGGAAGACACAGTAAAAATAGAACAGGTAATTGTCAGTACATCGACTAAATCCTTTTCAACAAATTCCTTTAACACAGACCTGAAAAATAAAACCATTACTATCCATTAAGTATATAACTTCTCTGCACAGCTCACACCGGCAGGGAAAGCCGCTGCCTCTGACCCAGGGAGTCTACATGTGACCACCACTTTGTGCTCCACGAAGACGGACCCCAGCGAGCAGGACATTCCCAGCTCTACCGACACGTAGGCGTTAGTGCAGAACTTTTTCCAGCACTCGCTTGCCTGTCATCCTTGCTACCCCTGTAACACAAGCTCAAACCCCCTGGCTCTGTAAATGCAAACCAGAACCAGAGCACGGGTACCAAAGACTCTGCAGATGCAGCCAACAGGGCAACATCCTCTGTGCTGTGCTATTGATTTGCATGAAGAAAATGTGGTTAAATACCTCTGAGCGTCTGGCTGGGTGTCTGGTTCTCTCCCGCTTCTTTCCAATAGACCAATATTTCACTCTTCAAGCACTGACAATAAATAACAGGTTATCTTCCTAAACACTGTGCAGCCTTCTGAATCTGCAGATTCACAGCAAAGTGAAGATACCCCTGGAAGTGTAATCATCCATGTGATTACAGAGTTTGTATATAGGACGTGCATTATGCAAAGCCAGGCGTGATGACGGTGGCTGACCAGACTTTCAAAGACTGTGGAAAGACACCGTGCTTCAAACGTAACTGCTGTGACTTCCTCCTTCCCCACAGTTGTCCAAGCCACCAAAGGCAGGCTGGTTATTTGCTGACCATCTTCTCATTACACTCAAAGAAAATCTGGTCTCCGACTTCATTAGGAGCTGCCTCAAGCCTTCACAGCTTTTAAAAAAGGCTTTTAACTGTGTGCTTTTTCCTTAAATTAAAATTAAAAAAGCATCTCAAACACCCAAGAATTTTTATTTTGAACTACTTTAAAAAAATGAAAAGGAACTTAGAGGAATATTAATTAGCATTAGAGCTGAGGACTTTCAAGGCGATTTCAGCTTGGTACGGCTTGAAACAGCTGCTTTATAAACCCACGCGAAATAAGTTTCTGATGCAAATAGCAGATAGTTTAAACTTACCGCTCTGTTGCAGCAAATGAACAAGGACACAAACAATGTATTTTGCTTGGTTAATTGATATTATTCTCATAAGTGTTTCCATGACCACCAGTTGTACACTTCTCCCTGGCTTCTGCTAGCCTTTAAGGCACTAAAATCATCTCACTTCTGAGCAGGTAGAGCCCACCCAAAATTCTCCTTAGAAATTATTATGCCTTTAAAAAAAACCTATGCCTTTTTGTTGTCATACCAATCGTTATGCCTTTGGATCATCGCAATGACTAATAGCACCTATTATGACTTTTAAACTTGACAGATGTCAGCTTAGCATCATATTGAGCAGATAATCATGTGTAACTTATGCTGTAACTAAGTAAATTGCAGTAAACATGCAGCAAAAGTCACTGTCAGTAAACAGAGCAGACGACAATTCTAAAACAAGGTCTGTGTTTCCAAACTGTCTGCATTTCATTTAATCTTTCAGAAGAAGCAGCACAGAATAGACCTTTGTTAGTGTGTCTCATACTTACTCTTATGGATCATTAATTATAGTTCTAAAAAAATATATAATTCTGAATAGAATTGGCTGAATAATTCATAACAGTTACACTTGGCTGCAAGTATTGTCTGCAAGTAGATCATGATCATCTTAGCTGTCTTCATTATTTAAAATTATTTGCCAAATAACCTTCTACAGATAGTTCTTGATCTGTAGTTATTTGGGAGCTGCTAGTTGCAAATATTTAAAATTTATACACTGGGCATTCACAGCTTGGTATTTGGTCAGAAATGCACATCTAGTCATTTGCTTGTGTATGCAATTACCATGCTTACAAAATCACTCCGGCATTCTCATGTAAACACAGACCTGAATTAATAAGAGTTAGCACCGTGACCTTCAGCACTGACCAGTAAGTGTGTCCGTCAGGCACAAGCCATGTGTCTCCTCCTTGAGTCAAGACCCTTCTGCTCCGTGCATATGCAAAAAGAACAAAGATCTTCTTGCCTGGAGAAGTGTCACACAGCAGAGACAGATGGCAGGCACAATACGGAAACAGCACCGCGATCCTCTGCATGCAGGGAAAATTGGTTTGGGAACTAATTTTCAGAGATGAGAAAAGGAGGTGAACTGAAATGACTGAATCCTATCTTCTCACGCATGAGGCAGAAAACTAAGTGACTGAAATAGAGACAAACTGTCAGCCAAAATGCCAGTATGAAATCCCTAGGAAACAGATTTAGCCAACTTGGCAAAAGCAGGTGTGTTCCAGATGTGGATCTTTCAAAGACTCTTTGTTTATGCAGATAACGTCCAAATATTGCAGGAGTTTTAAGTATTTGATGAACCAGAATCTGGTAGCAGATGCTCCATCTTCCACCACTGAAGCCACTGGAATTACTCTGGATTTACTACAGCACGAGGGAGATAAGAATGTTTCTGAGTGAGAACTTCTGCTCCTTGATGTTCTTTGAAAAACCAGCATTCCTTAGACGTATTTCTCAGAATTACTACAATTAAAACTGTGATCAATCTTTCACATGTATTTGAATGCAAACTACCCATTCTGCTCTAGTTCCATACAAAGCCTGTTCTCAGTGCAGCATTAGGAGGAAAGGTTCTTGTTACTCTAAATCCCTGGAGCCAAGGTCTCAGAAGGATAACCTGAGCCATAGATAAGTACAGGACTGAACAAGCATCACATATAAGCAATTTGCTAATGATGTCCTCTATTTCTCCTGCCCAGAAAGAAGATGGAAAGGAAGGTGGTAACAGGAGCCTAAAAAGCAAAAGGAGAGTGGAAAGGCAGTAGTAAAAGAAATAGATTCCCCAGGCAAAAAGGAGGCCAAATTATCTTAACACAGCTCTGAGTGTAGACTCCTGTACCGTATATAGACCACTGACTTTAGTGGAATCAACATATCACCCAGGTAATTAGTGTAGCTGGTGTCTCTTACTAAATGGAGTAGTAAGCTTCTTGAAATAAGCCACAATTATTTCTAGTGTTGTTACAGTTGAAAGAAACATCCCCTGTACACCAAGTCAGGAATTACGCCTTTTGTAACAGAAGACCCAAGCCACCATTTTACATATATTAACAAGACCTTGGATTAAACTTAGAACGAGTCCCACCAGGAAAAATATTGATCTGCGCAGATATTTTCTCAATGTTTTATTAGGTACGGAATACTAAATGGGCTGTCATCCATGTAACTGCTTGTGCACCATTTGCCAGATGTTGTTTGTGTGTCCACAGCAATGTAGTCATATTAAAATGTATGAAAGTGTTGGGTTTTGCTGGCTGCTCAGCAATACCACAGCCTCCACTGAGCATCCTGGCCTGATGCAGGCTTCCAGCAAGACACAGTTAAGCAGACATTAACTGCAGATTTCACTTCTTCATTGACCTACAGTACAAGTCAATTAGCGGCTTAATATTGCTCACACATTCATTAAAGCTTGAAATGGGCAGAATTTCATCTGTTTGATTCTTGCTGTTCAAGAGTGTCCAGGGGGAATATTTACAATTGGTGGGCAGTGACCACCTACTTTTGGAGGAAAACCACAGATTTTTTCTGCAGCAAACAGTATATAATCGTGATAAGAATTTGTACTGAGTCAAAACATAGAGATATTCTCCCATTATTAGAGTTACTCAGTGGCCAAGTTTTACTGTGGTCTTAGAGAGGTGCTACTTCTGTTACCACCTGCCTCATTTAATGTATTACATTTTGACAACTCCTGGGTCTGTAGCACCCCTTTCTGTTGTCTACCCCATTATCTGATGGTCTGTTAACACCACTTAGGTAAGAAAACTGTGTTTAGTGGTAAGGTGATACCAGCCGATAATTATGTTTCCTTTTAATAATTAAAATAGGAAACATTTCATTCTTTGACATTATTAAAATGTTTACACTGGTTCAGTTCTGTCGATCCACAGTCACTGTCATTTGTGTTTCTGTAGCATGTTAGAGATGCCTCAGCACTCCTGATGTGATACGTGGCTGCAGATTCAAATTTGTCAGGAGCTTAAGAGAGTTCTCTTCAGGGATTAGCCCAGACGCCATCTGCAACAATTATAAATCATCTCGATAGAAAAAGCCTGGAAAGTGCATTTAAGAGTATGCAAAGCAAATCAGACTGGGCTAAATGCATCCCGTCTGCTCCTAAGCACCAACTCCCATCTCCATACCCACTGTGGCTGCTCAGCTCCTTCAGCTCTGCCAACCTGGACCCTGCTGCTTCTCTCTTTGCCAGGCAGGCATGAAGTATTGCTTTTCGGAGTACATCTTAAGAAATGTATGTGCTGTTATGTGCCCAGCCACTGTTAATGCGCACAGCTAATTAACCGCATAACGGATCAAATACGTAGCTACTGTAGTTTGTACGTACAAACGGCATCATCCAAAGTTTTTGCATGCTGGCCCTGCTTCAGCTCATACCACCAGCACAGAAGGGACCTCACGCTTTTGGTCTTTTGCAGAGAAAGAACAGAAACAGAAGGAAAAAGGTGCAAACTCTCATACGAACATATGGGGAAGAAAGAGAAAGATCGTCTATTGAAATCAATAGAGCTATGATGATTTATACCCCCTGCAAATCAGGCTCCTTAATCTACAAAAGCGGGCTGTCAAAGGGAGGCCTGGGCAACTGGAGCGAATACAGCTGTGTAACAGCCACTCTGCTCCATTTATGCCTCAAGCATCATTTGCAAAAGCAGCTGGCAACAACTCCAGTTCTCACCCCAATATTGATCGTGGTGGTTGCTGATGTATGAAGCAGAACACAAGTTAATTATCAGATTCCTGGTTAAGTTTTCCTGACTGGCAGTTAGAGGAAACCTTATCTTGATGTGTAGACTCAAATAATACGTTAAGGAAGAGACATGAAGGAAGGTAAACACGGAGCGCAAAGACCGCAGCCAGTGGGTTTGCCTTCTTACACATGCAGCCCACAGTCTGCAACCTGTTCCCTGCAAACAGCTTTAACTCCACAGTTAAAACCAGCATATGGAAAAGATACTATAAAAAGCAACTGTATTGAAGATTTATACGTCTCTGGCTAAATGTTATCAAGCAAGGAGGGTCTTATCTTCAGGTGATTTGTTCATGGCACTATCTCTACAGAACAGTAAAAAGTATGAAATATCTGTCATGATAGCACGCAAATATCCTAGACTGTCCCCTCTTTATAATGGATGACTGAAAACAAGTAACAGTGGGTAAGGAAAATTAATGTCTCAAGAAGAAATTAATAAGGCACTTCCATGAGCTGAGGAAATGACTGTGGAGCCTTTCAGTTATACACGCCCCACCTAAAGGCCTGTATCTCCCGTATGTTTAACTACAGATAGAGGTTATTGTTCCATGAGCACTAATGACTTCACCTATGAGAATACAAAGGATCTCTCATACCAGGGGAAAGACCTGCGCAGCCCAGCCCAGTGGGACAACAATGATCTCTAACTGTTCTAATGCCTTTCCCTGATAAGACCATTTGCCCCGAAAATTTAGCCTAGTTTTTCCTTTCTCAATTAAATTCTAATACCATCCCCTCCAACACGGTATAGTTTAATAACTATAATCCTTAGGGAAAGTGAGACGCAAATCCAAACTTCCACAGGTAAAGGAGGGACCCAAATACAAGCTCCAACAGCCCGACTGTGGCTCGGTCACTAGGCTACCGTAAGAGAAGGGGGCTGTTGCTGTCGTGCCTGTTCCCCCTTGCCAAGCTTTAAAGAAAGCAACATTTGTCAGTGTATGTTGGGTTGAAGCTGGTCAAGTCAGAGTGATACATGTTCGCTGAGAAAGTCACCCAGGTCAGGCCTCTAGGTGCCAAGGATGGACAGGCACCTCACTGCAGATCAGGACCAGATGCTCAGTCTCATCAACGCATTTTGATGTCTTGGATTATCAAACATTTTGGGTGGCATGTAAGAAGCATTTTTGTGTCTTGCAGGGAACTTTACACAGAAAAAGGAGGTAATTCAAGAGTTAAGAGAGTTAATTCCAGAGTTACAGAGTTAATTCCAGCAGGTGCCTACCCAGGATGACAATTTTAGCCTGCGCCATTCCTGACTGGCGGAGCTGGGAGTGGGACCAGCTCCATTAATTCATCCTTTTCTTCAGCACTTCAAAGGAGGAAAAGTGTATTTGCATACACTTGCCATCGCACAGCCAAACTCTGCGCCTTCTTCTGTTACTCCAACTGCAGCGAAACCCTTCTCGGCCATACGGCGCACACCACAAAGCAATCCTATCCGAGCCACGTAGAAGAGGATTGTAACAAAAACCTGTTCTCTGCCAGGCTGGAACACAAAAGGTTCCTCCAACGGCTGCCTGAGCCCACAGCCCTGCTCCAACCAATAATCCTCTCTTCCATAATTTAATAAGCTTCACAGTAGCGAGGTTCGCCCTCCCCCACCACGCGATTCCCTTTCCCATTCCCCAGACAAGCTATGACAGCCACAAAGAAGAACTATTCCCCGGTGCATTGTTAAAGGCCTAACTCCCCAAGCCAAAGACAGGCTCAGTTAACATTAAAGCCTTTTCCCTTGTGAGCAACCTGAGCTGAGATTAAGGAATGAGCCCACACTGTCAACCTTAACCCTGATATGAGGCTGGTAACTAGGGCAACAGCATCTCACAAATAAACCATGCCATCCTATTTTGTCTTCGTACGCTGCAACACAAAATATGATAGGTAAGTGGATGGGTAAACAGAATTCAAACATCGCCCACTCCTCTGGCTCATATTTTAGTCCTGGAGTTTACTAAGAGCTATGAATGGTTATTTATTAATGCTGACATTAATGCAAAAAGATAAACTTTTTCACTCTGTATGCGTGGCGTACACCAGATGATACTGTGCTCCTTTCTCGCTTGGACTCCAGTGTAATTATTTGCAGAAGGTAGCACAAAATGATCTTCCCAATATTAGACTCAAGCTGCTTGTCTGGTTTAGCTTGATCTTTATTTATAGACACTGAGTCTGGGAGCTTTTTGTATGTGGAGCAGGACATAGTGACCTACTCTGGCTCAGTTATATAATAGTTTCAAAGCAGACTTAGTGTAAATTGACCCTAATCTGATCTTGAATTGTAACACATTATCATTCCAAAAATAAATCAGCATTTATCTCACTCTATGCAATTCATTTATTTTCAGAATTGGAAATAACCAAAGACTGATAAATCTAAGTGTTATTTAGTAATTCCTTAAACTTTTTTAAAAGTCCCTCATTAACTCTGAATATTACAACAATCGACTAATACATTACTATACCACGCAGCTCAGGAGAGTTCTGTAAGATACTTAGCTCAGCTTTAGAGTCAGTTTCCAAATGCAAATACAATATTCACATAAAGCAAATTTAAAGACAAAATGTCCATGTGGTTTTTGAAAGCATACCCTTAAAATTCACCCAGCCAAATTTGCAAGGAGACGGAAACCTGTGCACACATTTAAGCACGTAAGTAGCACTCTTTCCCCATCAGTATTTGAGCATGCAAACTTACAACTCCATCCACACACACTTGGGCATGCAAGCGCTTTCCATGGGCACCTTGATTGTACATTTCAATTGTTCTCACGGAAAGGGAATACAAAAGAGGTATAAACATGGCTCATAAAATTAATTTTCAAACCTGAATCAGTATTCGCAGATATTTTTATAACATTTGCTCAACTTGCTGATGAAGAGCAGTTGTATGAAAACACAGAGACACGTTTGGAGTGGTTTTTAACAACTTTGAACAATAACTCCCTGCCAAACAACTGATATAAAAGGGTCTTAGTATCAATGGAAAACAGGTCCATCGCATTCTTCCTTTATATCAGTATTAACTAATCAATTGGCCAAACTGATTATGCATGCTATTCAAATCTGGCCTTTCTAAAATGCCATAGCTTGGGTTCAAAGTGATTTCTTACATGGTAATAGTTATATTAATTTATAGTAATTATTTGCATGTTAAAAAAGGCTTCAGTCCCACAGACTGGCCCGGTACGAGTAGATCAGTCTTTGCAGGCTGTTGCCAGCTGAAGTCCTGCACAGATCAGATTGTGCAGAGGGTAACTAATTGACATTCATCTTTACTATCAGTGAGTAACACACAGATGGGTTTTGGCACTGGCAGTAGGTGTACATGCTTTCAAGCGCAGCTATTAAGGTCCATACCCATAGTCCTTGCATTATGCAGGTTATAAAGCATTTATGGATGATTAGAAGCCACCTTCTGAGATACTTGTCCTTTCCTCTATATATCAAGTTATTCATTCTCTACTTGTTGAGTAGAATAGAGCCTCCTGCTTACTTACAGTATTTAGAATATTTCACTTTGATGTGTATGGGGGCAGGGGCAACAACTTTTCCTATTGCTACTATCTGTTCCTGAAAAACGGATTGTTTATTTTAAGCTATGTTTGTCCCACACCTTTAGCAAATGAGCATTTGGGTGGTTTTTGTTTGTGCATCAGGTAGTTGATTCTTGTCAAAAAACTCTTGATGCAAGGCCCTCAGAATGGGGACAGCGCTCATTTTCTGTGCAGATTTGCATGAATTAATGATGAAACACGGCACCATTTGGAAGGGTATTCTCCTTCAGACTTCTTGGCAGCCTGGTTCTGGGCAAAAATACCTCTCTGGACACAGGCAGCATGTTATCACAGTGAGACACAGCATCTGATCCCGCTGTGATACCCACAGAAAGCTCCAGAAGAGTTCCTTACATGCCTTCCAAAGCATTACCTAACTTGCATTCTTCCCAATACAGGTTCAGGGTAGGATTTGTTTGTTTAGATAAGGTTTCAAGAACAACGTACAGGGAAGAAAAAGGTCTAATTTTTGCCGTTCTGGTTTTCACCATTCCCTTTGAGTTCTCCATGGATGTCTCTTTCTTTCCCAGAGGAGGCGGAGGAAGAGATCTCACCAAGGGAAGGCTGTAGGTAAGAGGAAGACGGCTTCTCCCAAGGGAGGTCTCAGCCATGCTGCAGGCACCAGCTTTGTCTCTGCAGCTGCTCCCCTCCCTCTAATACAGCCTTAAAGCCACATCCCAAATCCCACTCGATGCTCCAGGCACCAGATATGGGATATTTAACACCCTTTATCTCCTACTTTGGCCTTCCCATGCCACACAAAGGCTCTGGCATCATGATGATGGTCTTATCTTTACCCCTGACTGAAAGAAACTCAGGGTGGGGGTAAATCCTTGTCGCGTTCCTGTTTCTACATGTACAATCTAGGAGCAAAATAGATAGAAGTGAGGCTCCAGGCCAAAATTTTCAAACAAAATTAAGTCTTATTGCATCAGTTGCATTCCCATTAATGTGTTTTAATAGGCACCAGTATTTCGTTTTTTCTTCAGAAACAATCCTTCTAAAGACACTTGTGTTTGCAATAGACATTATTTTTGGCCCATTAAATGTACTTTGGAGGAAAGTATTGTATGCCGCTTTATCTGGGAGTGAATAAGGGGCAGTAGGAATTAATTGCTCTAACTCCAGAAGAGATTGGATTACATATGTTTGGCATGAAGGGAAATAAAAGTGCAAATGGTGCATATTTCTTCTCAGATTTTAAAAAATAAAAATTAAAGCTTCCTTTAATTGAAGTACCTTTGCTCTGAATAAATATTTTCATTCTCTACCCATAATACAAAATACCTAATTGAATGTGTACTAATGAGCTTAAAATAGTCCATCTTGGTATTGATTTTCCTTTTTATTTACTATCACCATCTAGCATTTTTAATTAAGAGTTGAAGAAATTGTAAGGAAAAAAAAAAATCAATCCCAAAATATACCTTCAAAGAGGTTTTTCAAATTATACAAGAACAACATAAAGATAAATCGAGTGCAGAGGAGAAAAAAACCTGTACGTGTGTGAATCCTCAATAATAATTCTGTCTTGATAGCATCTTTGTTTCCAGAATGGTCAAGGAGCAATTATTACTCAAAGGCAGGTAACCAGGTTGTAAGAATATGGCAAAACACTCTGAGGTAAGGAAGAGCAGTTTACTATTGCAGGCATTTACCAAGAAAACACACAAAACAGACGACCAAAACCCCACACAAACAAAGGGTAATAAACTTCAAATCCCACCAAAATAAATTAGATGATCACAGACTGCAGTACTGTACAGATGCAGGAATGACACTTTCCAGAGGCACAGTAACTGAAGGTGTTTGAAATAGCACCTTTTAAAGGTCAGGTTTTAAGGCTGTCTAAAACGGGACCCCTACTGAGTACTTACAACTCCATCTGAAATAAATTTTCTGATACAGTTGGTTGGGGAGTTTCTGCACTGACTCTCCAGCTCCATGATAAAATGAAGGCTCCAAGATGAGCAACATGCCAGGAACATCTGTACCCCAACTCAAATTGTCTGTGATAGTATGACTCTCAGATATTGTGATGTCCTGAAGAGGTATTCTTGACTTAAAATACACTTTTATTTCAAAGCCAAAATGCAGAAGCCAAAAGCTCTCTCTCCTCTCTTTCCTGATTATAAGATTTGAAGTCATGGCTTACACGCTAGCCATCTGAAGTCAAGAAATCAGCATCCCTGAGGAAACTGGAAAGGCCTTAATACACCAGGCATTTCAAAACTTTTCTCTAATGACACGACCTGGGTGGCTTCTTTACAGAAGCCCACATACAGTTGGCAATTCAGTTCCATAAATGCTTTGCATATGGCATGTTCTCTAGTCTTGCTAATGATGCCTGGATTATAAACATCTTTGGGACATAGTTTACCTCCCATCTCATAGTTTTGCATGCCATTCAGGAAAAGCGCACCAGCAGCTTCTGCTTGATTAGATCCCAGGGTACTGCTATAACTCAAACATTTATTAAATACATACATCTAAAATCAGTAAGACTACATTGTATCTACCCCCCGTAGTCTTGGAGTCTTCAGGCAATATGCCTAGACCTGCCTTCCTAAAATACAGTTACATCAGTCATTAAAAAAACCACAAGAGAAAGAGAATCCACAAGAGAGCTCAACCAGGTAGCGAAACAACCTCCACTTCCAAGGGAAATCTCTTCATTTTAATTACCAACACACTCCAAATCTCCAGTCTGAGTAAAGTTTAGAATTCTTGGGAGGGTTTACAGCCTGACCCTTTCAGTCAGCAGAGTCTGCTCTGCGCACAGGTAAATTGGTTTACAGGCTGCAGGTGTCTCAAACAAGAAGCAGCTGTGGCTTCCTCACCCACCTCCTGCTGCCGGAGGATGGGGACCAGCTACTGGAACAACACGGGCGACCTGGGCAAACCTCTGCTTCCCACCGCTTGTTGGGCAAACCTCTGCTTCCTACCGCTTGTTGGGTGACCCGTGTGCTCACTCTGAACGGCGTGGCCCCAGTGTGCAGGGCGAGGGATGCCTCTCCAGCCCGTGGTCTCACCACCGCTCCTCGCAAGAGTAGGAACTTTGACCTCGGCCAGCCTCCCAACAAGTTCCGCTGTCATTACCTTTAGAGGAACAAGATTAAATTAACTACACTTGAGAAGTCTTGTTCCACTCTGCCAGCGTAGCTTTACAATTCCCTACTTTCTTCTTCCCAGCATATCAGCTTCATAAAGGAATCACCTTCCTCTATACCCACCCAATAACAAGAGTATTTGTATTGCACGTCCTCACTAACTGCCCCAATTACCTAAACAGCCCTTGAAAAGCAGGATAGGTGGAGAAAGAAATATAAAGCAACCAACCACTTTTCTATAAAACTGTATAGCAAATGAAAGGATGCCAAAATATTGACTGACAATAAATGAGCCTTTATTTTGTATTTTTAGTTTACCTCTCACTTGATGATGTCAAATTTGTTGATGAAGAAAGTTAACGCAAACATAATGCTTTTGAAGCATCATTATCATTTTAAGACTTACAATTCCTTAAGAGAAATTTACTTTTCACTACTGGTAGCAATCACAAAGTATAAATAGCACAGAGAGACAGGAAAAAATCCTTTCCTCAATAGAAGGCTCACTGGGAAGGCACCTTCAACTCATCATTTTCACCTGAAAATTACTATCTGCTCTCTATCTAGATTATAAACTACTCACATTTTTTCTAAAAATTTCTCTTTCCCTGGCCAGGTATCTGTGCCAAGACCATTCAGAAAGTCAGGAGCCCAGTGCACGCTGCCCAGCCCCTGCCTTAGCTTGCAGATAGCACAATAACGCAGCCAGTCCATGGGAAAGATTCTTCCCACCTTTCCAAGAGAGTAAGGACCCCAAGTTTCACTCACCTTCACTAGGAGTTACTCTCTTAAATTATCCAGAATTTTTTAACCAAGGCATGTTGATTGTACAGCAAATAGCCACCCCTTTAAAAGCACACCTGTGCTTGAGGTCTGAGGAGCTGAGGAGCCATGGCAAATGACAAGAAACCTCTCCTTGCAGTTCAGATCAGAAATGCCAAATGGATGCCCTGAAGACCCAACAAGTAGGACCTTCGGCTGCTGACTGTCCACACAACTTCAGTATGTACCGAAAGCCAAGCTGAGTAGTAGTAATATGTTCACAAACATCTATATACTTTCCTCCGGTCTGCCTTTGGCATGTATTTTTTCCCTGTGGGGCTTCATGTGGGAACCAATTCACTTTCTCTGGGTAGATTTCAAATGTCATTTTCAGGAGAGAAAAATAATTTGTGTTCTACATTTCTTCAAGCTTCATAAGCATTACTAGTTCAGTATAACATTAGTCATATCCTTACAGTCCAGCAGTGCTATAATCACTACTTTACTATGCAAACACTATCACTCATGCTTAGACTTTAACTAACTCTTTCTCAATGCACTCAGCCTGTTAGAAATCTTGCTTGACAGCTCTTTGATATCTACACAGTATATTTTCAAGCCCTCAGCAACAAAACTGAAGCATATACAATCTCTCATGATGTTGAACCTTATCCAATTGAAGGGTTGAGTTTAGACTTCAATTATTTATGAACTATTATTTTCCTGAGCTAATCAAATAATTTCACCTAAATAGTAGAATAGCTTTTACCATGTAAGACAGTGTAATACTTTATAATCCTTCTTGACAATCTGCTGCCATAGGCAGGGACAAATTGCTGTGCACGTGCCATTCAGATTTAAAATTGATAATGGACAATCAGAAGATAAACATCAATCTTCCAGACATGTTATACCATACAGAAAACAAGCAGTGACAAAAATGTTTAGGCGCAAGAAACATCTGGCTGTTTCAAAAGCAGTTTTGCTTTGAACAGTCTGGCTATTTCAAAAGCAGTAAGGCAAATACAAAAAGGGGACATTATTCTAAGAGAATGGTTTCGGCATGGGGAGCTATTCTAGCTATTGTAGAAATAATCTATTGTGCAATGCTTAATGTTGTCCCCTAAGAAAATTTACACATCTATTTACTTGGAGGACAACATAACTAGTCACGTAAGTACAGCATTGCCATGTACTATAAGAATCACAAACCAAGCCCCTCAAAATCATGAGATGAACTTAGAAATTTTGGGGGTGTCTCTCTTTGGCCTTGCCCCTCATTCCACTCTTGCCACTCACATTGGTTGGGTATTTCACAGGCATCTCGATTTCCTCATCTTCAGGTGGACTTTGATCTTGTGCTCACCTCGTTTAGTTGCTGTGTACTTTAGCATCTCCACTTTCCTTCACCTTGACTACAAATCACAGCCTACATTTAGATTCCCAACTCACTACCACACTCAGCTTCTCCAGCTCTTAAATACAGTTTGATCACAGCACCTGAACATAACCATCGGGAATGAGTGATCGTATCTTGGTCTTGTTCGCCTAATAATGAGATTCTGATATGAATTAGTGATTCACCAAAAAGATATATGACGGGTCTAGTTTCGTTGTGTGGTTCTAGATTATTTTTGTATAAACACTGGTCATATTTAAAGAGTTTTTATCCAGCCATAAATCTGTTTTCTGAAGTAAAAGCTAGGATTTTTATTTAAAGGATGAGTTTCTACAAACAGTATTTCATCATTCATGAAAAAAGTGTGAAAGCTGGTAGTACTGCAAAGCCAAAGATAGAAGAATCTGGCCTAATTCTAACAACACACAAAAATGGTTTTCACATTAAACCATCGGGTTTTTTATTTATTCTTAACTTTGAGTTTTCCAAGGTTGCTTATCTGTTAGTTCACAGAAGTGTTACCCTGAGCATGAGAATTCATAATATCACCAATCCCTGGAAAGAATTTTTCTTTTTTCTTATTAAGATATTTTTCCGCCCAGTTTATGTGGATAAAAGAAATATTTTCATAGACTGATAAGCTTAAATATTTGCTTTGATAAAGCATTAACTACTTTTTACGGTATGACTAAGTATGGGTAATTATGACCTCGCTTTCAAATATATACAGCTGGTTTTGCACAAAACTCTCTACTTTCTTTCTGGAGCATTTTATAGTGAATAAAAATACATATTCACAATATTAGATTTAAAAACCACTGCAGTCAGTTGAAAACAGTCCATCAATATCATTGGATTCTGAAGTCTACTGCACATTCATCTGCAAAATTCTTGTCTCTTGACATATCTATCGTATCTATCCATTCTGAGTTTGATCTGCAAAGGCCTAAGCATCTATACGCTCAGGTCCTCATCCCACATGAGCCTAGATGCATTCCTAAGGTCAGAAGAAGATGAAAGAGCTTTGCAAGTCAAGCTCTAGTAGATTTAGGAGTGGCAATTTAAAACATTAGTGTTTCCAGGTCTCTACCTCATCCTTCTGCCAGAGGTTAATGTCAGCCAAATGGGATGTAGTTATGCCTGAGATCCACAGTTTATTGCCCAGGGGTTACTTTAAACCACTGCTGATGATACATGGATACCTGAAAAGGGGTGGGTGGGACAACTGGAGTGACAGTTCTTAAAACCACTGCAGTTAAGCCACCAGAGCTGTAAATTGCATCTTTACCCACCTCTGAAGTTGGCTGTGTGATTCTAGTTCGTACTGGTAAATCCAGTAAATGTAATTCATGAATGTAACTTAGCACTGGCATTTTATTTTTATGTAATATAATTAAATTTCCAAGTACTAAATTTTCCTTCCAGGATTTTTTAGCTCTATGTTATTGTTTCATATTACTAACCTTCAACCCAACCCAAATGCCATTCCCCAGAACCACTGTACTCAGCATACACGTGAAGTTCTTTGGATATATTTAATGCCAGAATTATTAGGCTGGACTATGAAGTTATTCCATTAAAAAGATCCATCTTGGGAAAGTGAACATCTAAAAACGAGATGTAAAGCCTCAATGCAAGGATTTGGGTTACATGTTAGCACTCTGCTTTGTAGTAAGAATCTATTTATATGCGCTATGTTATGTTCACCAGGGGAATATTGGAAACACATTCACAAACTAAAGTCTGAGTCAGAACAGTCTCTTGCTCAAGTAAAAAACAAAAACAACAATGACACAGAGCCAGAGTGAAATAGCTTAATTTGTGTCTATAGGGAACATGTTTTTCCTCTAGCTTATACCTTTAAAATTTGGCACATCAAACCTTCTGCTTATGGATGATTCATTTCAGACACAGTCATTGGTTATTTTCATATATGTGGCGTTATACATAGCAGTCACCACTTCTGATTGTTGCTGCCCTCCTGCTCCACGAAGCTTTGAACACAGCCCTGTTTGCAGTCTCCTGCTACGGTTGCCATCTTGGTCAGCGCCAGAGATTGTAGAATCATAGAATATCTCAAGTTGGAAGGGACCATAAGGATCAAGATTGAGGCCTCCAGCACCAAACCCACACACTACATAGACATCATCTTAAGATCTGTAAGAAACCCAGCTCCTTGGTGCATCAAAAACAACGGAGGAGTTTGCTAGCACAAGGGATGCAGCCAAGCAGGCTTCGCTTTAAGAAAACCCACCCTGTCCTGAGCATGTGTGGTGGCCGGAGCACCCTCCTGAGAGGTCTTTTTCATCTGGTGGCAGCTGAGGACAACCTGCACTGCCACCACACAGGAAAAGCCTTCCCGAGAGCCAACTCCTTCCCCACTTCTAGTCGTGCTCGGGGAGAGGGATACGAACAGCCATCTGTGGGCAACACCAGCACAACTCCCATGCATTGCTTGCATCTCACCTGAAATAGTGAGGAAGTTTTATGATGGTGGTAAGAGACACTCACTCTGCTGGGGGATAAATCCTCCGCTCAGAAGCTCACTGCAGGATGTGAGGGTGATGCTGTTGGAGACCAACTGATTCCCCGCTTTTTCCAGTGTTTTTCTTGCCCATGGTATCATACGATCTGCTGAAAATGTGGGCATATGCGTGCAACAGTGGAGGAGTTATGGGATATTGTATTGTTATACGAAATTATATTAAGTCTTAGAATACAAGGCAATATGAAAAATCATTTCTCAATTAAAAAGATACATGGAAATATTTTCCCTAAAGTGCTACTGACTGATTTTAAACTACACCTGACCCCTACTAACAAGGGATATGTGCATTTGTAACTAGTGACTGCAGCAGTATTAGCAGTGTTAGGAACATGTAAGCCATGTTTTACGTATGGGGAGTATTTGAGTGAACAGCACAGACATAACCACATCTGTGCAGATGTACCACATTATATGCCCAACTTTCACAACAAACTCAAAATGATCTTCAGAGGGAGACATCCTGTTTTTTACGTGCCCACACGTAAAACCACTGATCTTACCAAATATTGAAGACTGGCAGGCAGGACACGGGCGGTCAGGCCCTGAGGGTCAGGGCCAGGCTAGAGCTGGGTTTGGAAGCAGGCGCAGATAGACAGGGAGACCTAGCTCTGCCCAAAACCAGAGAAGACAAAAAAAGAGTCTGGCTCAGCCAAGGGTTTAAACAGGAAGGCACGGTCACGCTTTGGGCCAAGAAACCCAAAACTACTGAGCCGAAGGGTAAGTAGAAAGCACGACGAGAAGCCAAGCGAAGGGTCAGGAAGCCAGGGTGCATGTATGACAAGCAGGATTTGCAAAAGGGATCAAAGACAGCCAGCGAAACCCAGGCAGGCTAGTTGGAGGAAGAATCAGCAGCAAAACAGAGACTTACAGCTTCAGCCAAGGGACACATCGAACTGCCAAGAGCAACTGGAGGTTATTTCCACATCTGACTGCTGGGAGGGGTAAACCACCAAGAGCCCCGCAAGCTGCTGCTCAGCTGGGAAGGCTCGCTGGTCTCCGCACCCCGGGAGCCCTGCTGAAGCCCACGGCAGAGCCTGGCTGCTCTGCCCCTGGGCAAAGCTGCTCTGGGATTGCACACAGATGGACCACAGAAGGGTTTTAGCCATTTTTGGGAACACTGTTCCCAAATTAAACATACCGCCACAAAAGCATGAAGGAAACACTTCAGTGTATCAACAACACAAGGCATTTTTCCCCACATGGGCTTTCATGCTGCTTTTTTCATCTGCTGTTATTTTCTTTTTAAATTACACAAGAGCCACTCTTTCTAGTAATTGTTTTATTGCTTATAGTCTGTCAGGGAAGATCTGCTAGTGCCCTGCAAAATTTGTCCTTAGCGAAAGAAATAACAAATATGCCAACTGAACCTGTCTCTCTTTCTAATGCTTTTATCATTATCCTTTGGATATGGGCCTACTTTCCATAAAAGGTGATATCGTATATACTAAAACTAATAGTAAATAATCCGATTTTAACTTGCAGATGTGCTTATCAGCCAAGAAGATTGACTATTGCCCACATTATCGATTAGAGAAAATGTTATCAATGCACATTGACTCTACATTGCCAGTGGAACCCCTTAAAACTAATGACTTTCAATTACTCAATGCAACAGTGGCAGATGTGACAATTGCTTATTCAAATATTGATTCCAAAGATCGCATGAGTGATGCTGTTTGAATTTATGGAGCACTAAACTATGCCTTTCAAGTAGCAGATGCACCTTCCGATCACTGACAGAGTTTGTTTGGTTTTTAATCTCAGTCAATAACGGGGTGAATTTAACTGTTCCGAGTACTGATTTGTAGACATCTCCAAAGGAATCTCTCTAGGACCTATACCTAACAGTTGACAACATATTTGTCTACAAAATGAGTAAACTATCAAAGTCTGCAGTGCTGTGCAACTTCCTTAACAGGCTGATAATTGCTTATTAATTGTAAAAGGTTTTCACATCATCAAAATGGTCTATAAAATCCACTGATGACAAAAACCATAGTAGCCTATAACATTTTACTAGGCACTGAAATGTGAGGATATTGTGGGTACTAACTACAATTGCAGCCTCCAAGAGTTTACATTTCTGTTCTCACTATCCTTTGCCTATTTTTTCAAAGTTTGAAGAGAGGTGTGAGTAATTTGACCGAAGCATTGTCTTCTTTTTCTGTTACTTTATACAGATCTTTGCATTTTTTATGCTCTCAATTTTTTTTACATGTTACTGTTGTACTGTGTCATATAGAGAAATATGTTAATGAAAGGGAAGAACTGATCTAATAAAATGATGTTGAATAACTCTTGCAGATATTCTAGAGAGATGACTATGTAACCTTGGGTGTGTGTGCATGTACACATAAAAACACACATTCACATACACCTTCATATTGTATGTAAATGAAAACACTAATATGATCTACATACTCATTTGCTTTATCCATTCCAGGCTTACAGAATAACATGGATACCTGCCTTATTCTTTAAAGTTCCAGAAGTTGCTAAACTGCAATTAAACTTGATCTATAGCTCTACATTCACAGCCAATATATACTGGGGTTTGGATCCATGTGATTCTGAGCTTGAAATGTCGTCAAGAGAATTGACCCATGCCTGCACGTGTCTCATTAAGGCTGCCCAGATATGTCATTTCCAATTTTTCATCTTGACCCCCCCATCTTCCTTGCTTAGCTAAAGTGTTCAGTCAACTCCATCCTGCCAAAAAAATTCTAAGCATACAGCTGATCCTGAGCTCTTCTCTTGACCCTTTGTAACGCTTAAAATAGTAGATGCTAAGAAATGCTTCAATAACAGAGATTAAACATTCCTTTTCATAACCTCCTTTACTGTTTTGCATTAAATGTTCAATACTTCAAGATGACAATGAATGTCCCTAATGAAATAAATAATGTATTTTTATATGCATATGTGTGCCTTTGTAAATATATCTTACTTCTTTGAAAAATGTGCAATAACTATGGGGTATTCTCTAATTTTTAACTCTTAGTTACAGGATTAACACTAAATCAGCAACTCCTCTGCCTTTGACCCTGTGCTTTGCACAGCCAAATCCCTACACTCTCACTGCACTCTTGCCCAGCTCGTAGGAGACTGAGGAGATGCTAAGGACTTAAATATGCCTTACGGACCCACTGCTGCTTGCTGTGTTTTGCAGAGAATGGGGCAGTTCCAGAGAGTGCCTATAAGGGGGAATGTGCCTCTTAGCCTGCCAGATTAGTTGGTCCCAAGCACAGTGCACGGAGCAGGAGAAGCAATCTGCCATATGAGGACAAGGCTAGAGGTGTGCATGCCATACTTAAATGCAGTTATTCCAATGGGTCTCTACTCAGTATGGAGTGCACAGATGAGAAAGAAGGGTGACTAGCATGTCAGCCTTGCACCTCCATACACAGCATGGAGCACATACATATTCTTGTCTGGCTGCTGCTCTTCCAAATATTGTGATTTAGGAAGCTGTTTCTGAGGGCTTCTCCGATAAATGACATTTCAATTTAATACTATATTATCTGTAAGCTACAGTTTGCAGGCCAAATTCTGCTCTCACTTGTCCTTGCAATGTCTGCAGTTCAAGAACAGTGTTACAGATTATGATAATCACCTTTTAAATTAATCAGGTGTAGCTTTTTAGGGCTCGTCCTTAAGGAGCCTTATGGAAAGAGGATGTCTTTCCATGTGAACAGACCCACATAAAATGTCCAGCACAGGAAGCCTCTGCAGGACAAGACCTAAAGGTGTGACAGTGACTCGGTGAGTTGCAGTAGTCACATCACCTCTGAGGAAGACCTGAGCTTGTGCCACCACTCACACTGTTCAGTATAACAGGTCCTCACTGCAGACAAAAAGCTCATTTCTGCACACGTCAGCTGGCTCTTCAAGTGACAAATGAACCAGCTGTAGTGGGTTTTCCTAACTCATATTTATGTAATAGCAAAAGCAGTTCTATGCCAAAGGCCTGATCCAGTTATGTGGAAAGGCACTGGCCTAGATGCTGCAAAGTATGGACGTACAAGTGCCGTTGATGTCAATGGGACTGTACACAAATTTGCCTCCTAAGCACACAGTGAAGTGCTCTACAAGGCTAAAACAAGACTGCTCAGCATCTTTCAGTGCTTTGACTCCAGCTGAAGTTCAGATAAAAGGAAAAAAATTTTCTTTCACTACAGTCCTTGTGTTGCCATAGAAGTGTATTTGGGAAATAAAAACCCTTTGGCTGCCTGTGAGAAAATTCCCTCAGCACAATCAGTGCATACCATACTTTTGCTGTAATATACACAGGAACTCCTACAAGCTTCAGAGTAGGAGGCAAAGGGTAGGAGGAAGAACTACTCCTTCAAAACATGCTGCTGAGGCAATTCATTGTGCTGCTTTATTCAGATTGGAATAGTCATCGCCCCAGTATCTGAGTGCCTAATTATTGTTCTTGAAAAGTAAAGCAAGTGCTAACAACATGAGATTTGTCCGCCAGTTCAAACTTCTGCTGGAGGGCACTCAAAGCCTTTATCAGAAACAACTGGAAGTATGGTTACACACCACATACGGGCCCAGAAGGGCTACTTTAGAGATCTCTAAAAAAACCTGAAGGCTTTGGTGGAGATACTTTTAAGTCTGAGAGCATGAAGAGCTCCTTCCCTGCCAGAAAATGCCTCTTCTATGGTTAATCAACAGTTTCTTCTACTCCTGTTCAGGAGAGGGGTTTGCTTCAGAAAATACATGGCTGTCAAAAGATACAGCCTACAAATGCCATGGCTCCTGCAATGATGCAGTTTTCTGAATTAACATTAAATGATGTAGGTAATGCATCCACAGTGTTCTGCCTGAAGCAGCATGGAGCTCAGTGTCAGCTAATTAGGTACTTGGTGCTAAGTGCCTCCATAGCTAGACTGCTATTGGTATATGAGCAACTAGTTAACATTAGTTTGGGTATTTTCCACTACACTGCAGTATAGACATACCCACAATGTGATTTAAACAGAGTAGGTCTAAGCTATAATACTAAGCAGAATTTTCAAGTAGATGTAAACCTTTAATTGCCACAGTTGACATTTGTGTCTTTTGCCACACTTCAGCTACATCCTTTATTGCTACTTCCCATTTAAAATCCTTTGGATGGGAGAGAAACTTGTAGTAAATGAAGATTTCCAAGTTGGGAGGGGAAGTGAATATGTATCATTGAGAAGTACTGCATTATTATTTCACTTACAACTTACATGATTCTGGTCTAGTTTCCTTCTTTTGTGTTGCAACATAGTATGAAGACAAGACATTTTTGGCTTTACTGCAGGAGTGCTATAATTCCCTACATACCATTTACCCTTTTAGGAACAGATCTTCATAACTCTTTCTAGATGGCTTGATATTTATCATCAGAAAAATCCAACCATATCATAGACCTCTACCAAACAAATTGTTGGTCCTGTAGGCAATGGCAGACACTGTTTTCCCCTTAATGTTTTGTTATGCTAATTATAAGTGATACGAAGTTCATGTTAGCTATAGGATGAAATCTCTCAGCAAAAGCCTATGTGATAAAGCCAAGTATTTCTTCTGGTAAATACTAAGCCAGGTACTGATCTGTAAGAAAGTCAGCTGTATGTAACACAGCACTGGATATTGCATTATTAGCGATTCAATAAACGAGAAGATGCCGAAGAAAACCGTCAGCAAAAAATTCTCAGTTCCTGATTCTCATTTACATCAAAAGCACCTTTAAACTTACGATACTGTAAAAGAATATTGAATTGGGCATAAACATAACGTAATATACTATTCCTCCAAGGCCCCGTCCCTGCCAGCATGGTATAAAGGTGACTGGGCAGTCAAATCTGTTTCCTTATAACATTATGTCATGTTACATTCCATTTCAAAATGATGTTTAAACAAAATATAACTGATTTTCCTTGAACTTTTAATTTGCAGCCCATTGTCCTTGTCCTCCAACAGCAACAATGAAAAAACGCTGTCAGCATCCTACTCCCAGATACAATATAATCGTGTTAGGCAAGTGAAGAAGTCAATGACAGTCTGACCCGCAACCTGTACTTGCTCAAGATTTGACTTCTCTTGTCTGCTATTGTAGAATTGTATGAATAGGGATCACTCTCATGACTGCTGGCTGAGGAGTGTGAACTCATCGGCATCTACTGCCTGCATGCGTTTATTTCAGTGATAAAAATAAATTTCTTTTTGAGCTATGACCAACTCAATCCGCACTTAGAATTACATTCTCAGTTGGTGTGTAGCCGCGTAGTTACACAGATCCTCTCAGCCCAATCTCCTGCCCTTTGTGCCGCAACTTCAGCTCTTGGAGACTCCTCCAGGCATTGCTCTATTAGTGGTGTCTGGAGGACCTAGTACAGAGCACCAGAAAGAAAATCAAAAAGCTTGAGAAAGCATGCATCTTTCTAATAAATGATTCCTTTTCACTGCAAATTCCACAAAGGCTTGTTTATCTTTATAGTTTGTCATCACAGAACTGTATGTCTCCTGGCTTCTGTGTCAGTTTGCCAAATGCTCTACGTTTCATGAATGAAACCAGTATTTCTGTGCAGGCCATCATCCCATTTATGGTTTTTTAGAAGGGGCTAGGCATATTTCTGAAAACAGTTTTTAACACTCCAGGCTTTTCTACAGAAAATCAGATCAACAGCAACAAGCACTTTCACCTTTCAACATTCAGTGTTTCATCAAGATACAATACATAAATGCAAGCATTTATGAATGAAAACTGAATTATTTGCATATATTTTAAAATTACTTTCAGAGAGGAGGGGGTGTCAACATTTTAGTTTTCCAGTTAGCACTATTTCCCAGTCTTGCTTTCTTCCCTGCTGATCACACAGCCAAGTCTTCTCATACACAGAGATGACATGAGGAGTTTCTTCATCACCTTCAGCGAGAACTCAAGTGCTACTTCCATATACTCACAAACAACTGAAGAATCAGGTGCCTGACAAAACTACCAGGAAGCTCCAGTGATTCATCCTAAAGGGATATGAGAACTTCTAACACCCCACAAACTACTCCACCTCTCCCCTTCCCCAGAGGTTACTGCCTCTGTATCCACGTCAGCAGAAGCAAATAGCGACTTTCTGGGGACTAACTACCAAAATTAGTAACTTGCTATACTGGTCTTAACCAAAGTCAGCCATAGATAAGTCACATTTTAGTCACTCTTACTAGCACAGTTGCACAGAGCTTCTCAGGAACATTTTTGGGTCAGCAGAATTAATTAATCTCAATCAGAATTGGTGGGGGGCACTTAAATCAGCACTCCCAACTCTACAAACAGAACCACTAAATCTTCAACAGCAGTGAACAAGCAAGACTTTCTTTTGTGTTTTAGTGAAAAGACAGCCAACAGTGACAGCACGACAACGGATATTTTGTCCTGTTCCTTTCAGCAGCCACTTCCCCTAATCCGCAGGCTGGCCTGTTGATTCAGCCGTGACTCAAAGAAAAAGACCCTCCTGAACCTGAGCACCACCTCCTGTGAGACGTGAGCCTTCCTGGCAGGTCTCGTTCAATTCTTCGTCGCACAACTGTACTTTTACTACAGATGGAGATTCTCAATCACGTTCACTCTGATTTCTTACTGCTGCAGATTTTGGAGCAATGTTAAGTAATATTAATTCTGTTTATGCAACTTCTAATGCAATTCACTTTCACAGTACATCATGTGTCATTTGATCCTGTAATTTTGCAGCCTCTCCAGACTGAATCTGACCTTAACTGGTTTAACACAACCGGCTCTGAACCAAACCAAAATATTGACTTTGAGGTTGAATATGTGGTTGAGGGACCATTTTTTTTCCCTAATTGAGGCTAGAATTAAACCAGTCATATTCAGTTATAAGGTCATCCTAAATGGTAGAACCGAGATGGAGATTTTCTTCTTTCATTCTGATGTATCAAATGGAGATGGAAAAATTCCTGAAATGTTTTGGCTTTGGCAGTGTATCTAATTTGTCCTTAGATGCGCCTGCATGCATAATTGAAACTATAGCAGCAATACTGCTATTGAGGCTGATATTATATGTGCCTTCAAGATGGTCTGCAATAACAGGAGTGAGAGTATGAATTTAGCCTAATGAATTATACAAACTGAATTATATACATGCAAACTATCATAGGATGAGAATCTTCACTCACTCTGATATTTGCTTTTGCAAACATCAGTATTTCTGAAGTGATCTATCCAAACCCACATACTTCTGGATGTTAAAGGAAGAAGTGTGTCATGGTCTTTCTCCTTGCCTCTCTATCTGGACAACACTGTGCAAACACAGAAAAAGTTCCATCAACTTTGGTAACATCAATACATCACCCTTGACTCATGTATTCAGTGTGCTGTTCATTAACGTTCATTCCAATTTATTAAAAGGGTCTCTAAATAAAAGAATGTGCAGTTGACTTCAGCCAGGCCTGAATCAGACACTACAATTTCTGAATTACTGTATTAACCACAGTCTACTAAATCAATAATATCTGGATCAAAACCATCTCTCTTTCAGCCTCATAATTACAGAATAAGATTCTTCATTGTACTGTTATTGTGGACTAAATTGATTCCACATACTTCTAGAGAATGGTATTTTCAAGGCCCCCATCTGTTCCGTTTTCCTTGTCATGTTCTCCTGTCAGCTAAATTGTCAACCTTTCACTCCTTACTTGGGCAACTTCTGAAAATGTGGCCTCATCAATTCAAGTGCATAACCAAGGCAGACATCTCCTATTGTAACTTAAATGACCACGACGCATCAGTAGTGCAACAATGTCGAGAAGAGATTTCAGTAAAGGAAGAAGTCAGATGAGAAAGTAACATACCTTTTCTGACCCATAATCAACAGTATTTGTTCATATTCAAAAAGTAAAAAACCTCTGAAAGAAAAAGAAAAGGAAACTAAAAATGATAACTGCACATGTTGATCATGCCCCAGGATATTTTAACTTGCTTGCCAAGATATGCTGGGTTTTGTGAAGCTATTGTGCTTATTCTTGTTGTTCAATAAAAAATAATTAGTTGCCATGGTAACTGCCACATCATGTCATGCTTATGTTGTTCCTGGGATAAACAGCACCTTCTTCAAAATAGTCATCACTTTGTGGTAAAATGCTTTTGCTTTTTGTCATATCTATGAGAAACATTTTCACCCTATTTTAAACTTCCTGTATGGAGATGACACCATATGGTCAGACAATATTCTTTCCCCTTCCATAGTGGAATAAACCATTCATATCTTCATTAAGGAATTAAGCAACCATCGTGATAACAGAGGACGCAAAATATTTGCAGTATCTTTTTGGATATTCCAGGTGCAGCTTTTTAATGCAATCTAAATAATAAAACAATTGCCCTAACACACACCTTAGTAATGCATTTCATAGAATAAGGTGGTGTATTGACTGAACTTGTATTAAGTGATACGAAAGGGGAGGTATTAAGTTTTGAAGAAAGCAGCAACAGATTGTGCATAGATTTATGGCTGCTCTAGAGCATGCAAAAGTTTCGTCAGCAGTGCAGGTGAAAATAAGCAAGAAGACGTGTGAGGTCTGACTACAGCTGGTCCAGCAACACTGTAAAACGTGCCATTCCTGTGCCTCCTCCATCTCTCCTTTCACAGTGCCAGGACAGGCTGATGTTTCCCAAGTTCATCTAGGACCATGCAAATCCACCCTGAGGGCTAGGGGCTTGGACTGAAGCAGATCATAGCTCACATTTCCCAGCAGCCACTACATTCCTTATCACTTTCACTTCCCATCAAGTCAGTGGCATTCATTTAAGCATAGGTAGCAGAGCCAAAAAATGTCATTTTCCATTCCCAGAAGCCTACCTCTTTGTGCGACTACCTCACTGCCCCACTTTTGCTATACTTAAAAGTTACCTAAGCAGATTCTATGCAAGGTAAGGTTTTGACTTTACTTTTCATAATGTCTTTTTTTTAAAAACGTCCTAAGAAGTAATTAAAAAATGTGTTCTTTCAAAGAGACGTTATGGTCTAATCCAATTTTGCATTCTATTATCAACAAACAGGCTAATATTTGTTTATTATTTTATCATTCAAAGCCCAGATTTCAAAGTAAGTGATGTACATGTATCCCTTCAGCGCAAGCATGGTTTGCGCATACAAGTTTGGGACACTCAGTAACTCAGACATGCACACATAAGAGTAGCTGGATGCCACTATATCTAAGTCATTCTGGTCATCTTTCAAGACAGTCATACAATGTGAGCTCACACAGTATGAGCTTTACAAACTTTATTTTTGTCATTTGACTAGTTAAGGCTTATAAAAAAAATTTCTTTTTCTATAAAAAAGGAAATCTGGTATTCATTGAAGGACTTATCAAATTTTACAAAGAGCTGGACCCACAGCAATGCTGCCTAAAAGTGATACTCGGCAGACAGGCCATTACAGATGAGGACAGGGAAGAGAAAACTGGGAAAAATTCTTACTAAGGCAGAACACAATCAATAGCACCTGTCTTTCCAGACTTGTAATGAATTAACGTATCCTTAACATTGACAAGAATTTGATTCAAGGTGCAGTGAAACACACCTTATCTACGTGGAAGAACCTGAGGAACTGAACCTTCATTCCACCACTGTGCTTAACACCCGTTTCTGGAAGTGACAAGTACACAGCCACTAAATACAACAAATACCAAAGCCTCAGCACCTGAGAGGTGAACATAAGCCACAAGCTTATTTGTATGAATACAAAAAGCTACCTTAAAATAATGCTATTTCTGTTCTGTTTCAGACTTTCCAAATGTCACATTTACAGCTGCACGTGCAATCTTAATTTGTCTCCCTTGTGCATCCAGCCTGTGCATTGTGGCAGGCAGGCTGTCAGAGACAAAATGCGACCATGTAGTCCAAGATCACAAGACCTGCATGCATGGAAATGAACAGAGCTTGCATCACCACCATAATTCTGAAATTCTTCTAGCTTCTGTGTGGATATTTACCATGTCCCATATATCAATTACTAGACTGACTTTTTAAACACTCAGATTAAAGAAAACATTTGTGGCGCATACAACTTCTAACATGCTCTCTCTGTGGAGATTGAGTCCTTGCTACTTAAAACAGGTTCCCATCACTGGGGAACAGGGCAAAAGATATATCAGCTCACAAGAGGAGAAGGCTATTATCTTCAAAAGATTGTACTGCATTTTTAGCACCATCTGCTCCAAAAGTGGGGTTACAAAACAACATGACCAGATCCTGAGTAAGACGAGGGTGGGATGCTGGATGGGGAGGACGGTGCCACCTTGCTCTCCCCAGGACACCGCCCTGTGTCTGCTCCTGCGTGCTGGCAGCATGTCTGGGCTCTGCAGAGTTGAGTGATTTTAGCAGACTGACCAGGTTTCCCTGAGGATCGCCTGCGAGAGATGGGAAATGGTGATGTTTAACACCTCACAGCTTGGTTAAATCTGAAAGGAGTGGCACTGGACCAGTAAAGGCCAGTTTGTAACCTCAGAGGCTTGGTTTGCTGGTTTGTTCTTGGGTTGTTTTTCCTTGCTAAGTATATAAAGATTGCTGTAAGCTGTGGGGATGATAATGCTTCTCAAAGAAATGCTCAGACTTTTTATACTGGATAATATTAGGCAACCTGAATCCCAGAGGTTGGTTCCACTTCTTTTAAATTACAGCTGGTTTATATATTAATACACAAAGTAAGACCTACATATTTCTGGGATCTTTTTCTTATAGCAAGAGACTTGATCACAAATCTAACAGAGAAAGAAAACAACATCTAAAAAGAAAAAAAAAGTTGTCATTACTGTAATTTTGGGGGAGGATTTTCACAAATGTTCCTTTGTTACTTTTAAAATGTACTGACAGAATTTACTCTTTTTTTTGCTGAGATGATTACTTAAACATTTAATTGAATTTAAGTATCGTAACATTTTGATCATGCTTATAAGAAAATTTGGAAATTATTACTAACCAGGAATGACTCCCAAAACAAAACAAAAATTTAAAATTAAAATGGAGCTATTCTAAACACCTTGGAATGAAAATAATCTGGAAACTATAAGAATATTTCCATGTGTCTGCACATTTTCAGTCATCAGACTGGAGGGGTTTTTTTAATAGCCCTACATTGATTTTAAAAAAAGACATTTTAGGACTTCTTTATTAAGACATGAATTTCACTTACACCATGATTTTATAATCCATACTTTTGACCCATTTGCCATTAATTACATTTCAACCATAAGGCTAAGCAAACAAAGACTGTATTTTCCTTTCCATACTGCACACTCACTGGATCACATGGAGCTGCACTGGGGTTCGCAGCCCTTGCAGGATGCCACTCCCTTTTCCCTAACCAGAAAACATGAGTCAGACTATTTCGCAAGAAGCAAGAGTTTGCTGGAGAAGCATTTTATTGTAGCATGTAGCATACGGGCAGGCGGGAGGGGGCACAGTTTCAGTCTGATTTTTATTTATAGATTCATTTAAAGGGTATGACTAATGGTCAACATAAATTTGAGATGAAGTCCAAAGTAAAAGTGAAACCTTATTGTTTCATGGGAGGAAAAAAAAAAAAAAAAGATACAGCCAGAAAGAGCAGAGCAGAGCAGAGTTTAGAGCTTGTCGCAAGCTATGCTCACTGGCCCACAGCTTGGTCTTTAAGACAGAAGCCAGTGGCTGCCTCTGCAGTGTCCTCAGCAGCAGCATAAGGACACACATGCCCCATGGCAAGCTCTGTTTATGTCTACATTTTAGAGGCTTATATCCTCTTTGAAACTTATCCTTAACCTAATTAAATTCTTTATGGGTTTGCCTACTCATGCTGTCCCTATACAGAGATATAAACACACGCACACATAGTTTCTTCTGGGAGGGAGACAGTGGACATGCTGCAACCTCCTGGGCACACACCGTCATGGGGGCAGAGGCGTAGGTGCAACTACAGTACTAAACCAAGACACGTGAAGGAAGATTAAAAGTCTTTCTCAACAGGGGAATCAGAAAACAATTAGGATATGTGATCTAATATAAAGTATCAATAATAATATTGGCAGAGGGACAGTCATCCACTACAGGAATGCAGCGCAAACCCAGCACAGCACAAACCTGCCCTGTACTGCAGGCAAGGTCCATTGCACATTGTGAGCAGTTTGTTTATGGCTTTTCCAGGTTTCTTTCCAGTAAGTAGGTCTCGCCTGCAAGAAGTGCTGCACTGTAGGAGCTAGGCTTTAGCACAGCCCTTACCCAGCATCTCGGAGAGATTTTGCAGCCCTGTGCTGCTCTAGCTCCAGCCTGGGCAGAACCTGAAATCACCTGGCTCAACAAGAGCTCAGTTCTGGGGGCCCGGTCAGTGTGGAACTGTCGACATATCCCTTGTCTTTTACGCAGTCTTTACTTACCCTGGTTACCCATTGAAATTCAGGCAAAACTCACCTCCTTCTTCGTTCATTGATTTATTAGTGGGAAAAGACAGTCTTGCAGCAATAGCTTGCAAATTAGAATTCCCCATTTCGGACTCTTCTAAAGGTCTTCTAGCTACCCCCATCTGGTAAAGAGGTCTGGCCACTTACAAGCTACTTTATCATTTCACCTGCTAGCACTTGGGGCAGCCATTATCTCTTAGTGTGGGTCTGAGGAGGTTGCACCACAAAAAGCCCCAATTTCAATTGCAGTCTCCTTCCAGCACAGCCCTACGGATGATGAGCAATAAATAGCACTCCTGAGCAATCGGTTCATACAATGCTCATCTGGTGGGGGTTGTTTTGAACACTGTCCATAGCTGAGTCACCACTATTACGTCTTCTCCACCGGGGTATCGCAAGAGCCACAGGGAAGGCAAAGAAGGTGGTAGTCGAAAAAATGCTCCCTTCAGTTCTGGCTGGAAAGCAAGTAATTTTCTCCTTCCACTTTCATTTTTTAAATTACATTCATCTAGTTCTTGTGCTGTCTTATTAAATCATATATGAATAAATGTTGCCTAAGAATTAAGCATTTCTCTGAGAGACCCAATTTAGCCGTTAGCCATGGCGCAATGTTTTGAGATAATTTAGTGGTAGGCACAAACAATGAAAATCATATGGAGACTGTCAAAAATTAAAATAATTTTTAGCCCAAAGCTGTATTTACAGAACGACGCTTGAGTCTCAAAAAGTAAGATCAGATTACCAGTTCAGTGTACTAAAAAAAAGCAATAACAAAAGCCTTACTTATAAAGGTGTGATGAAAAAGATTAATACAAACCTGAAATCAGTAATCTGAAAGAATACTTTATCATTCTGTGTCTGAAAAACATTGGGGAAATATTGATTCATTGGTCATTCAGTATTTGGAAACATCACACTTTTCATTACACACATACCAAAAGAAAGGTCCTTCCATTTTAGCTCTGCGGTGACACTGTTATCACTGTAAATTATCTCAGCACTGTCTCAAAACTGAGAGAATGCAACAAGTTGTCTTCTTCACTAATGGATTAAAAAAAGAAAGGCACAGAATTCCAAAGGGACTGTAAGTCGACATGGCTTAAACCTGAATGCTTAAGTAAATTCTGAATTAAGTTCCTGATTCTGCCTGGTCGCTTCGAAAATCTGAAAATAAATTTTATATCCAAAATACTTCTGGGCATTGTCATTCCACTATTTTAACTCCACAATCTGCATGTTATTTATGAAGTATGGACTACACTACACTTAATGCATTAGCATTTGATTAGGATACAGTTTCTGATTATTCACATTAGAGATGTCCTTATCAAAAACACACAGATGGGAGAAGATTTAATAATTATTCTTTTCATATAAATTCACAGAAAGAAGTCAGGCAAATATTTCCTTATAAAAATTAATGGAGGTCTGCTAAACTGCTCAATGGTTGAAACTAATTTCTTTTAATCACCAAGCAAATTAAATATTAAGAAGCTACATTTCCCATTTATTTCATAAATTTCTGTGCAAGCAGGAATAAAGATTTCCCCTTGTTTTGGGTTTGTGTGGTGGGGTTTTGGTAGCAGGGGAGGGGGCTACAGGGGTGGCTCCTGTGAGAAGCTGCTAGAAGCTTCCCCAGCTCCAAGACGGACCCTCCGTTGGCCAAGGCTGAACCCATCAGCGACAGTGGTAGTGCCTCTGGGAGAACAGATTTAAGAGGGGAAACCTGCAGCAGAGAGGGGAGTGGAATGTGAGAGGAACCCCTACACAGACACCAAGGTCAGCGAAGGAGGAGGAGGTGCGCTGGAGGAGGGGATGCCCCTGCAGCCCGTGGTGAGACAGCAGGCTGTCGCCCTGCAGCCTGTGGAGGTCCACAGTGGAGCAGATCTCCACCTGCAGCCCATGGAGGACCCCACGCCGGAGCAGCTGGATGCCCCCGAAGATGGCTGTGACTCCATGGGAAAGCCCACGCTGGAGCAGTCTGTGCCTGAAGGACTGCAGCACGTGGAAGGGACCCACGCTGGAGCAGTTTGTGAAGAACTGCAGCCCGTGGGAAGGACCCACGTTGGAGAAGTTTGTGGAGGACTGTCTCCTGTGGGAGGGACCCCACGCTGGAGCAGGGGAAGAGTGTGAGCAGTCCTCCCCCCTGAGGAGGAAGGAGCGGCAGAGACAAGGGGTGATGAACTGACTCCAACCCCCATTCCCCGTCCTCCTGTGCTGCTGGGCAGGTAAGTAAAGAATCCAGGAGTGAAGCTGTGCCCAGGAAGGAGGGAGGGGTGGGGGGAAGGTGTTCTGAGATTTGGGGTTACATTTCATTATGCTGTTTTGACTTGACTGGTAACAAATTAAATTGATCTTGGTTTTTTCCCCAAGTTGAGTCTGGTTTTTGCCTGTGAGCATAATTGGTGAGTGATCCCTCCCTGTCCTTGTCTCGACCCACGAGCTTTTCATTAGATTTTCTCCTTCCCACATCACCGGGGCGGGGAGGACTAGGCGAGCAGCCTTGAGGTGCTTTCTTGCTGGCTGGGCTTAAACCACGACAGCCACATGGTCAAAATCCAAAGAGAGAATGAATTAAAAAGGCAGATTTTCAGACTTAACTGAACCCTGTGGTCTCCACTGGAGAGAGATATTTGCTTTTCAGTTAGCTTCCTTTCACATTTCATGCCACTACAGAGCAGTACTGGAGGTGAGAGCTAGGCTTGGCCACCAGCACTCCTCTGGAATAGTATTTTTTCCTGTGCACAAACCCCTGAAAACTGACGGACCTGCAGTGGAATGGAATAAAGGACAACTCTGACTACTTTAATATTTCCTTAACTTCCCTCCCTGCCTTTGCTTTAAAAAATTCATTCCTCTTCCCACACTTAACGCTTTCTTTCAGATTTCTCCTGTATAAGCACACATTTCAATGGCTGAGGAAGCTTTCTAGGATTAAAATCTATGCATTTAAAGCAAGACTCTTATGCCAATTAGTGTCCATAGGAAACATACTTTGCTTAAATGTATATATACACCAAAATGTCATTTTACCCTTAAATAGTGATGGTTTGTACTCTGACAAAGAAAAGTAATAGTGTACATTGCATGTGTGAGTGTGTAGCCAGTAGGAGACAGCAGGCAAGCAAGGGCTACGAAAAGTTTAGCAGACATCATTACGCACAATATACTTCTTATTTCTCAACAACATGAACAAATTCTGGCACCACTATTCTTCCTGAATAGCACTTGACCACCCACGTGGACCATTCACATCATCTTGAGAACAGCTTGAAGAGTACGGCCCCTGGTGAGCCCAGGATGGTCCGAGGAATGAAACGTTTGAGCACAACAGCTCACGTCAACACTGCTCCATGGACAAGTCTCATTTCTTCAAGAGGAAGAAATTTGACGTTGTCAGGCAAAAGAAAACCTGCAGTTCCTGGAATCGTACAATGCTTATGCTTGGTAAGAGCTCTCCCCAGTCACTTCACTAAAGTAATATGGCTGAGAACCTGTTTAATGGAGATTTCAGGAAGGATAGCGGCAATTCTGGGGCATGCAATTATCTCTTTTCTTGCCCCCATTTTATCTCATTGCTGCCTCCTAAACTTTGCTGGTTGTGAACATGCTTCTGGCTACAAGCTATACTTCTACTGGCTCTGCCATTGCCTACAGTGCACTAGGTAATTGTACTCCACCAGGCTTGAAATACTGCTCACAACTGCTGCGTTCCCTCCTTCCAGAGATTAAAATTCAGAGATTAACAGATTTGTGGGTTCAAGGGCCAAGAGAGGTCAGCACGAGAACCAGTTTCCCTCTCCTGAAATCAATTCCAAATAACAAGGCAAGGAATAACATTCTCCTAACGTGGTTAAGTGCCCGAGGAAGCTGCACCCGCAGACTCCAAGCAGCCTGGCGTGGCTGTGGTTAGACACGCTCAGGGTGCTGCCGTGCCAAACTGCAGCTGGGTGCCGCGCCGGGTGCCGCGCTCCTGCGGCCTCCTTCGTGCTACTTCTGCGGTCACCGGATCCTGCGAGGGAGTTGAAAGTGAAGATGCATTGCTTTGCAGAAGTCCTTGGGTGGTTCGGCTCTCTAAAACACAGCACTGGCGAGCACGCGAGCTCGGAGCACGCGAGCATGATACGAGGAAGCGTCCGAAGTGTGGAGAGGCTGAACCGCAGCTGTAATTTTGGGAGTGCAAGGATGGTGTTAGGGGAGATTGTGCTTCTGCCAGCTCAGGCAGGCTGGGCCCCTTTCGCCAGCAGCCCCCGCGCCCCGCCAACGCAGGGCGTCTATGAGCATGCGTAGGAAGCCCAAACAAAAACCTAAGTGGGGTGGAAAGCTTTTAAGTCTCTGGAAAAATGACATTATTTTTCCTCTAGATCTGTTTCTCAGACTCTTCATGGTTCAGCCACACAAACGTGTCCCAGTGCAGAACTGGAGACAGTGAATCACATGGCCCCACCACTGCTGGAAACTCCTGGATGAACCACAGCCTTTGGTATGCTTCTCCCCCTTCTTTATTCAACACAGGAGGCTAACACAAGACTTGCACACCACCAACATCCATTCACTCCTATGAAGTATTTTATCCCATGGTAGGGCCCCCAAGACATCACTGTCATCTTTTAAAACCCATATAAATTGCAGCCAAAGAGCTTGGGCACAAGTACATTTCCCTGGGCGCTCTGATCCGGTCCTCCTTAGGGCATGACTTTCTGGGGAGGGTTCGCAGCATGGTTGGTGCAGGAAAAGATGCTGTTCCTACGCTATGGAAAATGAGTGTGGTCTTGTAAAACCAGCGATGCCATTTTTTGTTAGTAAGGGTTTTTTTCACAGCCATTTACACCCCCCCCCCCAAAAAAAAAAAAAAAGGAATTTGTGCACATTTCTTCTCCACAGCTAAGTGTTTGCAAAGCCTGCCTTCCCGGCTTGTTCTGTACACTGAGCTTCTGTCTGCCTGTTTTGTTTTGGCTGTTCTAATTTACATAGTATTTCCTCTCCCTGTGTAGATTTCAAGGTTGCGCTTGGGTCAAGCTGTATCTTTTGCAAATCAGGATGTAAACAAGTCTCAATAACTCATGTGATACTGCTCTGCCCACCCCCTTTTCTGCTTGGGGGTTTTTTTTAGATTTATATTAGCATCAAAAATGATCCAGGATCCTTTTAAAGATCCAATTTCATACTTTCCAGCATCCAGCAAATTGGCTACATAGCAGGGAAATGCCAAGTGCTCTGAAATAACCATAGCAAAGCAAGCTATGATAAGAAGCCCAGCGCACCAAAAACTCACCAAAAGAGCAATACCCTGTCAACTAGAATTTGCTCGTGTATTAAAAAGAGCTTGAATTTTATGTTCAAACAGAAACATCTCCATAAAGACCTTTGCACGCACTCACAAAAAAAAAAAGGGGGAGAAAAAAGGTTTGATTAGGGATGGAATAGGCTTAGAATAATTCAGGCTGGTGAATCCTTGCCAGCTCCACTCCTCCACACATTCCTGCCTGCATTCTGATCTCATTATGCACCGAGCGAGAGCGCGAGCTTCACTGGAACAGTTTTCACCCATCTGCATCCTCTTCTTACTTATCAAACTGAAGGAGGATGTATATTTATAACCCCCTTCGAGATACTGTGCGGATTCATGGCGCAAAGGCAGCGCGTGGCGTTTGTATGCTAGGCAGGGCGAAGGAACGGGATGGCTTGTGCAAAAGCTGCACAGGTGTATTCCAGTTCATCCTGTTTTATGAAGCTGAGGCTTCACTTCAAATGGCTACATGAACTGCCCTAATGCCTTGCTGTTTCTGAACTAAGACCAAAGCTTATGCTCAAACACCGATTTTTCCTCCCACAGGTATTGAGCGTATCCGGATGTATCAAGTGAGGTCCCCTAAGGATCTGTCCTGAAACCAGGTCGATTCAGAATCCTCACTAATGACTCAGCTCATAGAAAGGACAGTGCAGAAGGTGCCAATGCTGGGGAAGGTTGCGAATGCTTTGAAAGATTCTTTCAGAATTCAGAACGGTCTTGATGAATTGAATAAACGGCCTTAAATCAAGCCAAGACATTCAATAAAGGCAAATGTGAAGTACTAAGTAAAGGAAGGAGAAATCAAATGAACAAATACAAAATAAGAAATAACTGGTTAAATAAGAGTACTGCAAAATGAGTGCTGGGAGTTACGGAGGACCCCAGGTGGAATATGACTCAACACCATGACACGCTACAACAAAAAAAGTAAAGCTCATTCAATGATGTATTAATAAGACTGATGCTTGTCAGACATCGGAAGTAATTATCCCCTTTCATTAAGCATCAGTGAAACTTCTCGCAGGGTGCAATTTGGAACACCATATTTTACCAAAAGTGCAGACAAATTTGAGAGGAAAACATCCTCCTATATGGAAAGGCTGAATTTTTTTCTCTATTTGTTTGGTCTGGAAAAGAGGAGACTCAGGAGAATATGATAGGAGCTTCCAACAAACAAGAATATGTGACAGATAACATAAGAATTCATTTAATTCAGAGTGAGCAATACATAAGCTATAATATTAGGAAAAGTTTTCTAAGAATAGTTAAGAGCTGCAGAAGGGTATCTGCAGGGTATCTCTGTGTCTGCCTAATTATCCTTGCCTCTCAGCATGGCTGATTATCCCAGGCTGGCTACACTGTGCCTGGCTGATAGTCTGTCCAATGTCAAAACCGGCTGCTCCAAGCTAGTTGTGTTCTCTCTGCTCCGCGCAACGTTTCGCAGCACTACTCTGCATTCAAATGACATTGAGTTCCCCGCAGGACTGCATTGCTGTGATTCAGTGCTCGACTACAACAAGCGTAGCTGGTCCGAGATTTCTTGCCTTACCTGCTCACGCCAGAACGGCACAGGCAAGCGCTACTCAGTACACGTTTCTGCCAAGGACACAGAAACACAAAGGGAAGCTGAGCACCGCATTAGCTCAGCGTGCAAGAAAAACCTATGGGGCCTGTTTCCAAATCCCAGGAAGGCAGGTCAGCCCACTTCATGAAGAGCCAAGGTATCACCAGGCAGGTCCCCAGCAGCACCCTCTCATCTCAAGGAAGTGCATCTCCCAACTCCTTCTCAGCACTGAAGTTCACTGGCAACCCTTATCTCACAGAGAAGCCAGATCCATCTACGGTTATCATTACAGGAAAGAAGGGAAGACAGCAATTCTTCAGCTACTTATGACAGTAAAAACATTTTTGCTTGTCTGGGCAGCATTCAGCACTCCACGGTTCCTGCGCTCAGACTCTGCCCATATACTCTACCCGCTTTAGCCGGCACAGCAACTTCATAGGACAAGTTTTTCCAAGTTCTCTCCCAGTCAGTACGAGGGAGCCTTGCTGGAATATCCAAGGTATAGCAGCCTTCCTAGGGTAAAGCAACATGGACAAGCTGAGGGTCATGCCCGAAATGGAAGGCTTCATAGCAGAGGTATCACCAGACCTGCTGACTGGGAGCCTGTCAGTCACTCCTTTACAGGTTACTGCCACGGGCATGTTTTCAGGGCTCTTCTTTGGGATGTGACAGCCCTTGTGAGAAGCCCAAAGGACCTCAGTAGTTGCAGAGAGGAACAAAAAATAAAACCTTCTTTGTCTCAGAGCTGGAATGCGACCCAATGTGTACATATGGGAAAAAATAATTGGAATAGACAAAGCCATGGGCAATTGGGCAGATGATGTGCCTGAGAACTATGAACATCTGTTGTGTGGTAAATATGCAACCATCAGCTTTTCTCCATAGTCTATAAACAAATTCAAATAAAAGAACAGGATGATAGCTTTTATTTATATGTAACTGTCTTTCACAGAAGTCCAGGAATTAACATGCCATTGTAAAATGCTAACTTGACAGATCAGCTCATTTGCAGACCACTGTTAACGCTCTACAGAGTGCATTTCCCCCAGAACAACCTGGATAAAATAGGGGATTCATGGGATCAACTCTCCTCTGCCCGCTCATTCTCTCTGAATCCCGTTGCCACCTCCCTCTTCTCTAACACACCACTTCTCAAGCCTGTGGGCACCCTCTCTGATGGATCTATTTCCTGCATTGATCAGCTTCTACCTTGGATGTGCGGGTGTTGCTAGATCATACCACTCACTAGAGCTTCAAACAAGCAAATTCAGGCTTTGTCTCACTTTGCAGGAGCTCCCTAAACATCCATAGCTTCATACTTCTCCTTTAACTTCCTCATTTCTCCACTCTGCCATGGCGCCTATAAAAACAACTGTTTGGTTGCTTTGTGTGTTGAACAATATTGTTTTGTGGTTTCCTTGCACCCTCTACCAGTATCCTCTGTCATCCCTCTCCAGTACGTAGAGGACAGGCTTTCTGAAAGGACAACCTTTTTGTTCTGTGTGTTTATAATACATGCATGTATATACATATAACACATATTTATAGTGCCATCCAGAGGGACCTTGACAGGCTTGAGAGGTGGGCCCATGTGAACCTCCTGAAGTTCAACAAGGCCAAGTGCAAGGACCTGCACGTGGGTCGGGGCAATCCCAAGCACAAATACAGGCGGGGTGATGAGTGGATTGAGAGCAGCCCTGCGGAGAAGGACTTGGGGGTGTTAGTTGATGAGAAGCTCAACATGACCTGGCAATGTGCATTTGCAGCCCAGAAAGCCAACTGCAACCTGGGCTGCATCAAAAGAAGCGTGACCAGCAGGTCGAGGGAGGGGATTCTGCTCCTCTACTCTGCTCTCGTGAGACCCCACCTGCAGGACTGTGTTCAGCTCTGGGGCCCCCAACATAAGAAGGACATGGACCTGTTGGAGTGAGTCCAGAGGAGGGCCACGAAGATGATCAGAGGGCTGGAGCACCTCTCCGATGAAGACAGGCTGAGAGAGCTGGGGTTGTTTAGCCTGGAGAAGAGAAGGGAGACCTTAGAGTGGCCTTCCAGTACTTAAAGGGGGCCTCCAGGAAAGATGGGGAGGGACTCTTTATCAGGGAGTGTAGTGACAGGACAAGGGGTAATGGTTTTAAACTGAAAGAGAGTAGATTTAGATTAGATATAAGGAAGAAGTTCTTCACTGTGAGGGTGGTGTGGCACTGGCACAGGTTGCCCAGAAAGGCTGTGGATGTCCCATCTCAGGGCCAGGTTGGATGGGGCTTTGAGCAACCTGGTCTAGTGGAAAGTGTCCCTGCCCATGGCGGGGGGGGGGGTTGGAACTAGATGATCTTTAAGGTCCCTTCCAACCCAAACCATTCTATGATTCTATGATAATGCCTAGCACAGCCCAGTCTCTTCCAAAACGGAGGCTTGTGGGTGCTGCGGTAATAAAAATAAAGACAGACATCACCATTAATTCACCTTCTCTTTCTATACTGGAAATTGTGATTGGCAGGAAGAATTTGGGTCAGACATGCATTTTATGTTCTCATTGAAAGCAACAGAGCATTAGGAGATGTAACTGGCAAAGGACCCAGAAAAACAGTCACCAAAACTCAAAAATACACCCTATTACAAAGGTGGCAAATTACCATCACTGAAGCAATACTTTTATGTTGTTTAAACAAGGTAAGCACACTTCATTTAATCCAGCTTAGTGGCATACTGTCAACCACAGAGATATTTTATTACTATTAAATTGTTGCTTTTCATGAATAGATTCTTGGCCAATGGCTAAAGTAAAGCACCGGCAGAGTATCAGGAGCCTGCAGAGAGCTTAGCTGATAAGAGAATGGGTTAAAGAGAAACTATTCTTATTTGTGTGACAATCATCTTGTGAGAATATTTTCCGTCTGTGCTATTTTTGGTTCCCAGTCAGATCGTTCTTACAAAAATATGGAATTAGAATTTGAATACAGGCATAGTAAGAGCACTTTGCATGTCTGCCCACACACCCCTCCTCCCCCCACACACCTCCATCAGGGAGCTTCACTGCTGAGCAAGGTCAAATTATATCAATAAGGCACTGCAGGAAAATCTTTTACATTCCCAGATTGGTTTGAGAAATTAAAACTCATCTCCTGGGATTTTCAAATCAAGGAATGTTGTTTATTTTAAGATTCACTGTAGCATTATATTTATGACTCATTAATCACCTTGGCTTGAAAATCTATGTCAAATGAGGAAACTATTACACTTAGAAGATTTGCACAGAATGGCCAGATTCTGTCTGTCTTTAACCACATGGTCTAATGGAAAGAAAAGCCTTCCTTTTCTGCACAGAGAATTTGAAATTATGGACAAGTCCCTGCAATTATGGACTGAGTTACTTAACCTTTCTGACACCGATTCTGTCCCACAGGTCTCTTTTGGGCAGGAGTAACTCTCAGTGTATGCTTGTGGCAGAAAAAGATTTTCTGGAGCAGCTCAGGGAATTAATAACTTTTGGTGCAGCATGCACGTTCCTAGTATGGTTTTAGCTGTGCCTGCACACGGCTGCATTTGGCCTCAGCTTTTATAGTACCCAGGACAACTTCAGCACAGCCGAAGGGCAGTGCAGGGTAGCTCACGTGCAACTTCCCAAAACCAGACCTTGATAATGGACCCTCCTGATGCTGGGCTCTGGGCAGAAGCAAAGTCCCTACTGCACAGGTATCCCTTGCTTGAGACAAGAGCCAAGGCGTGATAGCACAAGCAGGGCAATTTTAGGCAGTGCAGTTCAGTTTTCTAACAGGACAGGTTAGCAGTCTGGTGCTGGTTATGCAGCAGCTGACCTGACCAGCAGGATGGGAGCCTGTATTTCATTTAAGACTTTGAAAAGGCACTTGACTAACTCAGTTTTGTTTTCCATTGATGTAAGTTTTAAAAATTAACCTCCCAAGGGAGCCAGAGGATACATTTGAAAGTCTATTTATGTAAACAGCTAGAAAGGTCTTCTTGGTTTACTCCTGCTGGAAGTGATACTCCTGGTGAAAAATGTAATGCACTTCTTTATCTTCATGATATTGAAAATACAAGGCATTGATTGTGCTTTCAGCAGAAGTAAAACCACCACAATCAAGTCAAACCTCTAATGTTGGGAAGGAACTGGGCTGTAAGCTTTGCTTATTGAGAAGTCATTAAAGCATCACATCTCTCCAGTACACATCCATAAAAGACAGGGTAGAACATTGCTGTTACAGGACTATAAACCACATACCAATGAACAAAGACTTTGTATTTACTGACTTTTCTAAGGGAGTTTTAAAATGTATCCTTAATTTGTCAATGAACATTCATATAACATTAAAGTTAAATGCACAATACTGATTAAGCAAAATTGTGAAATTATTGCTTTAGGTTTTCAAATCTCTTTCCAGATGTTAAGGAATCGACCCTTGTGCTAGTCAGTGAGCAGTATGACTATTTGCACAGCACAGTAAACAGAAGCAGGAGGATGAAGCACCTTCCCTAAATTTTTTGCAGGCTACATCTGCACTCTGTAGAGCAGTATAGTCCTGGCAGTCAGATCATTCGGACCAGAGACCTGGTTGATATGGCTGCATTAGCCTGAAACTCTTTCACAACTATGGGTTTCCACAGATGTCAAGGTAGGGAAGAGAGAGATGCGCACTCCCAGATCTCGTCTCAATGTGGAGAGTCTGGACATGGTCCTGGCTCCTTGAGCTCAGACATTGCCAAATGGAGAGGAACGAAAGCTAGGACTAGAATTCATGACGTTCAGTTTGTGGCACTGTAGTTTACAAGAGTTCCTTAAATGTCAAAAGCTTAACAGGAAGTTAATGTAAATTAAAGAGAAATATTAAGCAATAGCACGAATGAAAGAAATGGCAGGTGTAGGGAACCAATCTATTTTGCTGTGATTCTTTCTGAACAGTAAAACTCACTCGATCCACCTACAATTTCATTCTCACTTTCCTGCCAGTGCCTCAACTCTGACTTTGCCTAATTCCCAGCAGACATCAATGGGAAGGTCACCTCACAAAAAGAATTGTCACTTAAGCTGTTGTTGCCTAACTGAAATCATATGACACAGGCATTCCACCAAATGATTATCAAACACCAGATTCAGACCGTTTAATAAAAACTATTTGAGGTTTTGAGTGCTACAGTAATAGCAGTTCTTACCACTTATGAGCTCTCCATTGGCCCTCATGGCTCAGAGGTGTAGGAACTTTTGGATCATGGGTGCATGAGGCATTTCTCACAAGGCAGTGAGGTTCAGCACAAGACAGAGGTTCAGCACTGTCCCCAAAGCAAGACACTGAATGCAAACCCAAACCCCTGAATCCCAGCCCCGCAAAACCAAGCAGCATGCCAATGAAAGCAGCCCACGAGGCTTCCTGCCCCAGTGGCCTACATGGCTTGTTGGAGAGCAAACTCAGGTAGCCAAGAAACATTTAGCAATAGGCAATGACAGCAGAGAAATCTTCGTGGGGTGGAGAGCGGAACCTCTACCCCAGAAACACAGATTCAGCAGAATGGCAGATGTCAAACTTTCACCCACTTGCATGTTCCTAGGAAGAAGTAGAACCCACTATATTGAGTGAATTTTAAAATACCCACATCTCTGTGGGGAAAAAGTTCAGTGTAATAACTGCACTCGGTACTCCATGCTGGCTTTATCCAAGGACTCTCTTAGTCCACCCTACGAGTGCCTGTTTTAATCCACTTTGGAAACAGATTAAGCCAGCTCATAAAAAGGCAGTCATGATGTGGGATGAGAGTGCCACAGAGCGAGGCAGGGCGCAGCAGTCAGTGCACTTTATGTTCACATGCTGCCGCACCGTGCTATGATTTCCCCCAAGGGTTCCAGCAATAGGGTACAGGAAAGTCCCAGTAACATTTCACCTAGCAGTAAGTAGTTTCTACTAGACCTCATTTAGGTCTTTTTAAAGGCTCTGATTTGACTCATTATTTTACTTGTTCTACTAAACTGAGGTCAACTCTATTTCTTTAGGACCTAAACAAATAAATGGATCTCAAGGCATCTTAGCAGTGTCCTATTACAAATACTCTCATTAGAGGAGATGCAAAGAAAGGATTTGTAAAAAGAAATCTCCAAAACAGTGTCAAGGAAATGCCATATTTTTGAAACAAAAGTTTTAGGGTCTTTCTCCTTGTCAGAATGAACAGGTTCTTGTTTTAAGTTAAAACTAGTCATAAAAAGGATGTTTTGGTGAAGAGCTGCATTACTGGAGTTTTCTGCAACAAGCTGCTAAGAATAAAACTGTATTCACTTCCATTAAAGGACAAGAGGCTTTCAGGGGCATAGGAGTAGTATTTGCTTTGTAAAGTACAGATCAGCTTTTCTGAAAACACTGGTTGAAATTATAAAACTGATGTGGTGATGCATACGGACACAGCATACCTTTTTACTCACATTTTTCAAGAGGCAGCAGTACCTCCTTCCACTATAGGCAGCAGGAGTTATGGATGTGCAGCACATCAAAAAATTATGTCCTTTCAAATTAATGATATCAAGTGAAATACAAAACCCAAAGATCATTAATTGAACCTCAGGATCCAATAATTTCCAAATAGCACAGATAACAAGGTGTTTACCCCTGCATAGATAAGTAGATATAAAAAAGGTTTCCATTCCCCAGTCTGCAGGCTCTGTACAAAACTTCTGCCTTCTGCATGAGATTAGCTTACTCTAATTTACACCATCTACAAATAATCTCTAGGGGCTAAAAGGGAGTCAAAGGCAGGCATGGCAAACCAGCATTCTGCATTTCTTATAGGCACATCCCTTTTCCCTGGGTCTCCTGGTTTTCCTGGCAGGAGAGAGAAAATGCTGATAAGAGTAGCAAATTCAGCTCTTTGACCACCGTCCCCCATGCAGATGAGGAAACCCTCCATGGCCCAACGACACCTGCTTTCGACACAAATGTACCTGAGAGATTAGACACAAAGTGGCCTCATTAGGCGCGCGTAATCTACTTTAGATCTCACAGGAAAGAGGAGGCACGAGACTCAGTTTTGAAAATCAGCTCGCTCTGTCCCAGTCCTGCAGTGCCTGCATGCCCCAAAGTCGTATCAAACCCAGAGGGCCTTTTGTCTTCTCTAGAGCCAATCTCTAAGGCCACAGATTCTGCTGGGTTTGCTTTAGCTTGGATATGTAGTGTCAACACAACAGCAGCTCCGGCTGCACGCAGATTGGTGGAGAAAGTAGGTCAACATGAGACAAGCTGTTCTCAGAGTAGCATTTCTCTCTCCTCTCCCTTCCCTCTTTGTAAATGAAGAGTGCTAAACTAGTTGCTTTGAAAAGCACATAGGCGTTCACCCTGTCAAACAGAAGTAGAGCCATTTTGCTGAATATGTCACAGTTCTAGACAATTATTTTATTATGCAGTTTAGAACAATGTGCCATGTTTGTAATAGGCTTCATAGGAGATGCCATTTGTTAGTACTAAAATTCAAATTAATTACCAAAAAGCTGTTCTGAGTATTAAAAAAACAAGGGGAGTATGTAAGCAAGACTAAAATAATTATAAATATTAAATGAATATTCATGAAAAATGCAAATTTTTACACAGGTTCATGGTTTTGGGTGGCAGAAAGTGAGTTTCACAGTTTTATGTTAAAAGAACAGTCAGAAACTGCGTTTTAACTTGGAACACACAGTATTCAGTGAAAAGGTCTTACATGTTCATCAAACAAAAAAACTATTACAAAACCATAGAATCTATGTGACCTGCCTCAACTAGCAGCACTGCTCAACGGACATGGATTTGCAATGTGCAGAGATGCATTTTCATTTTTCAAACCTGATTTACCCTTTACAAATAACTACCCAATTATGCTCAGGTGATAAATACAAAGAAGGAAGCGAGAAGTGCCCGTGGATGGATTAGTCACCAGTCAGTCAAATTAAGCAAATTAATCCAATATATGATTTATCTCCCATGCACACTCTGAATTATATTGGGAACTTTTAGAGAGTAGATTGGTGACTCCTTAAGCTTCTCTAGGTAGTTTAACTATCTCCCTATATAAGTCCTAAGACTCCCATCCTTAGAAAACAGAACAAAACATCACTATAAATTTATGCATGTCAATAACAGGCATTACCTTGAAAGGGCTCTCTCTCAAATCATATATATGATGGAAGTACTGAGGGCAAGAGTTGTACTACCAAAATTCTGTTTTACTTCCCTAATTCAAGAAATCCCATTCATTTCAGGAGGACTGTTCATGAGTTAAGAAAGCCAGATTTGGAGCTGGATCCCAATCACGTCCCCTGGAAGTCAATGGAGCCACTCTCAACGATTGTAAAATGAGAAGGATTGGGCTTGTGCTCATGTTTAGTATTGGACAGGTATTTTTCCATGGTACATATTTTTCCTATATATAATGCAAATTTTTCTCTTAATTTCTTTTTCCTCTGCTTAGAGTATTACTTGTTGTTAATGAGCATTAAATCCATCTTGGTTTTATCATACCCTTTGAGTCTCTGCAGAAAGACTTCGGCAAATTTTCCCCTTAATTGCTACCCAGTGTTCAAGGGAAAAGTAGCCATAACTTGTTTCACCTTTGGACACAAGCTACATTTCAGGCAAAGCTTCAGAAGAAAAAAGCATTTTCTCTTTTGTTCTAAAACATTACAGCTATTGGATCCATTACTCTTACTAGGGCCAGTGACAAATCCCCCACTGTCAGTCAAGTCAATGGGACCAAACATGGATGCAGAAGACATGGGAATAGCAAAGAAACTTCTTTTTCATGCAAGACTTCTGGTGCAAAGACCTGTAGGGGAAAGTGCTGAATGGCAAGTAAATGGAATTTTATCTTCAGGGTAGCTGTTTATTTATTTACAGTACTGTTGTGCTTGTATGGTTCAATCATGGACCGGGACCCAATAACGCCAGGTCTTGTACAAACACAGATCAAAAAGAGAAGGCCTTCCCCAAAGAACACGCTTTCTTTTATATATATATAGTTTACACACACAAGAGAAAGAAACACATGATACTTTATCATCGTAATAACTGTATAGACAAGGTTTCAAGTAAACGAGGGGAGAGTTGACTATTGCAGCAACAATATTTCCAAAGAAATTTCAGAGTAGCAATTAAAAAGGGGTTTTTTTGAGCCATGTGGAATATGCTTTAGCCAGATCTAGTCTGTAAGCATCTTATTTAGTTGCTGTTACATTACTCAAATTACTGCCTTGAGGCTCCAGCCAAGATCAAGCCCAACTTCTGGTAAACAGACACTATGCCTTACATATATCACCAAGTAAGACACAGGCTCCACCCTGACATTGAGGTGCTGGAGCGCTTCCAAAGAAGAGCAACGAAGCTGGTGAAGGGTCTAGAGCACCAGTCCTACTGAGCGGCTGAGGGAACTGGGGCTGTTTAGCCTGGAGAAAAGGAGGCTGAGGGGAGACCTTATTGCTCTCTACAACTGCCTGAAAGGAGGTTGTAGCGAGGTGGGTGCTGGTCTCCTCTATCAAGTAACTAGCGATAGGACGAGATGAAATGGCCTCAAGTTGCGCCAGGGGAGGTTTAGACTGGATATTAAGAGAAATTTCTTCACCAAAAGGGTTGTCAAGCATTGGAACAGGCTGCCCAGGGAAGTGGTTGAGTCACCGTCTGTGGAGGTATTTAAAAGACGTGTAGACATGGCACTTAGAGACATGGTTTAGTAGTGGACTTGGTATTGTTAGGTTAATGGTTGGACTCGATGATCTTACGGGTCTTTTCCAACCTAAATGATTCTATGATTCTACGAAATGGTTACAAGACAGGTACAAAATTATTCCCCAGCTTCAGCAGTGACACACTTATCTGAGTAATTCCCTCAGCTGATGAGATTTAGGCAGCCTCCATGGGAAGGACACAGTGAAAAGGGTCACACAAACTGACCTGGCTGTACCCTAGGTCTCCAGGAGCACAGCTCAGAAATGTTGGAAATGAGAATATCTCCTGTTCAGTTATATTTTTTGCTTTACTGTAGTCAGCGTCAATTGAACTTCACAGTTAACTTACACATATTTTTTCTTTGCTCCATCTCCCCTTTACTTTTAGCAATTGTGGTTGTGTTTTCCTCTATGATTTGTTTAATATCAGAGGGGCAGAAAGAGAAAAAGAGAGATACTTGATCTGATGTGGGAACACTTTCTCCTTTGTATCAAAGAACCATCTGCTAATTTACAAAATACAAACAAAGTTACTGGATGTGCAAGAACCCCTGATGGGAAGCCAGGCACAAACAGTGCCTGTACCACGTCAAGGAGTGCTGTGTTTATTCTGGAATGCACAGCTGTCTGGGTTGCTTTTATCTTTGGGTATTTTTCCTCCTTTTTCTCATTTTATTGATCTAAGTTCAGCATAGTGAATAAGCTCTAGCAAAATAATAAATACAGAATATTTATAGAATGCTTTTCCTACTGTAAAAAGCACTTTTCTAGACAGTAACAGAAATCATATGGAGCAGCAGCTATTCTGCAGGCTGGTGCAGGAGAGGTTGACAGCCCTGCCTCCTCCAACCTCACTGTTTTGAAGCCCCGGTCTCTGTTGACCCTCTGTTTTCTGAGCAGTTGGGTGACAAAAGAGTCAAGTTAGTCCAACAGCTCTTTTCATTCTCTCTCCCCGCCTCCTCTGCGCACCGGGCAGGGCAAGGCACAATGCAACATTCAGGAAATATCTCAACCTTGTCCTTTTTCAGTTGTTCTGCAAGTGAGAAATAGGAAAATAAGAAAAAAAGAGAAGCAAGAGATACCTCCCATGCTCCTAATCTGCAGTGAGCAGAACGACATGCAGCAGTTACTGTGGTCAGCCAGCTCACTGTGGTCTCACCACAGATTGTGAGAACAAATGTCACCCTCCAGAAGACAGAGAAAAGAAATCATCCAGAGTAAATTTATGTAAAGTAGTTACATTAGCAGCAGTGTATGTTTAGTGTTCAGACCTTTTTCTTAATTTCAGCTGGTACTGAGGTTTTAAAACAGCTAGAAATATCTAAATACCTGTAGACAGACCTGCAAACCTGCTTCCTAAAAACTGGAAGTCTGTATGGCAAAGATAAGGCTGTGGGCAAAATACGAGTAACACAATACTCAGAAAACAGGCTACTGAATGACCCATTTCTTACAAGCTGGACTAAAATGCATTTAAACAGCGAGGTTTTTGGGTCTATGTTTTCACATGAATTTAGCATTTGAGGACCTTACCACACTGACAGGCCTGAAAGGTAGCACAGAGACAGCAGCAAGGATAAACTGAACACATCTTTCTCTTCCTCGTGCCTCAGCTCAGGTGAAAAGAAAAAAAAAACCACACCAAAACATTTGAAAGAAGTCAGAATCCCTAAGGGAGTCTGTGTAGACAGTGGAGTCTGGCACGTAGGGCCAACCTGACATAGTACAGCTCTGCAGTACAGCACAGCTATATTAGCAGACATAGGTCCGTCTGAAAGCAGCTTCCCCTTTTCTGAACCCAGACCGACTCCCAGAAGGACAGGACGGTGTTTTCTGGGCCACATTTCCCAAGCCTGATGGGTCTGGGAGTAGGTTGCAACGTGCCGGCTCCCTGTCTCTTGTGCCGGTGGCGTGGAGATGTGCTGTATCTCTGTGTCCACTCCAAACTCAGGCTTTCTGTGCAGACTGCCGATAAGGATGTCAGTTATAGTGACAGGCTCTTTAGCTATGGGCATGGGCCCATCAGAAGGCAGACGGAGGTCACCAGGCTCACCGTACACGGCATACATGGAGAGCTGTTGTTGGCAACAACTTCCAGGCACCAGCTTCAAGGATATGAAACAGAGTCACAGAAGCCCTGACAACAGTGTCAACTCTGATGCGTGCAATCCTGTATTTTTGAAAAATAAATTTTAATTTAAACTTGCAACTAAAGTCAGATGCATTGCAGATATGCAACTGCAAAAATAAAATCAGGAAACAAATCCACTGTGTTGTAAAATCCCAAGATGCAAATGGAAACAAATGACTATGAGACTGCCCAGTGTCTCACAAAAGCAGGTCTAAAATTAAGAAACCCTTTAAATATTGCAATAGTATCAGATACCACTAATGAGTCCATGCATGTTGGGATGTGTATGCTTACACACGCATCCTGCTGGTATGAATAAGAATCAAGTATGAGTTACAGTTTGTCACCTAAGCTGACAGTCCAAGTATTCCTGCATAAATTGCCATAGTTAAACTAAAGACTCATATTTCCTGAAAAGTAGATACGTGCTGGATCAAGAATGGACTTTTCAATATGTAACTTATACATAATAAACAATAAAACTCTATTTTCTATGATGTTTGAGACAACTATTCAGTAACCTGAAGCTATACCTATGCTAATATTTGCTATGTATGTGACAATGTAATTTCTGCATTCCTCTCCTTCCCTTCCATCCAAAACACACATGGGTTGACTGAAAAACAGTAGAAGCGAACCTGGATCCAGTGCAACCAGCACAAATTCTGCTAATTTATAGGAGACAACATTTTACCCAGTATATTTTAACAAATGGTCCTGAGAGTACAGCAACATCCAATCCACCGACCTTTCAACTTCCTCTTAGTGGAAGAGATGCCAGCAAGCCATGAGTACTACTGTGCAACATATTAGCTCATTTCGCTATCTAAATTATCGTCTGCATCAAAATACAGATTGAATGCTCTGCCAACAGTAGCTCTGACAACAGTAAATGGCAACACTCAGGTCTGGTTTTGTGTTACCTCCCAGGGCAGGCTGTCATTATTCTCCATGCACACATGGTAAATCTGCTCACACCTGAGTCCCACACCATCACGGAAACCTTCATAGGCGCTGTGGAGTGCCAGCATAGGAATCCTATGAACAAAAAATATTTACATCCAGCCCACTTTTAGAAAGCTACAAATGTTTAATGAGTGCAAGCTAGCATAGCTTTTCAGAAGGGTTAAAAAGTTGATTTCAGATAAAGCCCTGTCACCAACCTTTTTTTCTGTCTTTACAAGGAAAACCCCCATTTTCAAGAAATGCTCCAGTATTCTACGGCATTTCAGTACCCTGCAGTATTTCTACCATTTCCAGGACAGTTGCCATGAGCTTGATATAAAGCTCATCTGACATAAAGAGTCCTTGCAGGTGCCATTATAAAAAATGTGAGCTTGGAATGGGAAAACACTGGCTATGATTCCTACAGACCTGAATGGGAGATTTTTAAAGATTAATTTTAACCAACATCATTTCCTGGTTTGTTTTCAGCATTCCTGCAAATAGATTGTGTCATTCATCACTCAGAAGTATTCAACGTTTTCTATTTTATATTATTTCTATAATACAGAGGATATTATTTCTATAATACACTCAAATATCCAGGCTATCATGTAACATCTTTCTCCCTCTGAAGGGACTACGCAGAATATTCGAGGCTGGAGCTGCTTTAAATAGTTTCCATTGCTCTGTGTACACAGCATATGATTTTTCCCTATCATCCTCCAGCACTTTTCCATTGCAGCCTTCAAACATCACACAGTGCCTTATGCACCTATCAACTCTCATATACAATGGGTAAATTTTAGTTTCACTTATGTTGGCATAATCCCACTAAAGCCAGAAGGATTGCCTGGGTTTATCTGAGATCAGAAGACAGTCTCAAGTTAGGCTGAGCTACGTAAGTGTTTGGAAGGAGCAATTATGTTCTGCAGCGAAAGACAAAGGTTTCAGAATTTAGACTGACATAAGAGTTAATATTCCCCACACATGGACATACTAACTACTGTTGCTACTTGCCCTTGGGAGATATTTTTGCTGAGAATGTACTTTTTTGCATAGGATAAACCAAATTGCTGATAATTTAGAGATTTAATAAATAAAATCAACATTGCATCTGATATCATTACCAGTAGGGAGAGTGGTCTTTCTGGATAATAACGATGTATTATGGCAGAATATCCAGGTACTATCAGTGATGATAGATTAAATAGATTACAAGAGAAGAAAGAAATAAAATTCAACCCAAGCTCTTACTGCAGCAGCAATGAACTAAAATTCTTATTCTCTTCTTGTCCCAAACGACTTGGCATTGCTTGGGCTCTCAAACAACTGTCATATTTCACACCAGAAATGCTGCATTCCAGTTTAAGTTTGTGTTTTAAATTCAGTTTTGTAAAGCATTGTGGGATTTTCCAGACTGAAAGGCATCATATATAAATTTAAAATATTATTATTATTTCAACATTATTTATGGATACCATCTGTTGGTAACTCTGTTACTGTCTCTTTTTTTAATGTTCTTATCACAGACTGCCTTGCTTATTACTTGCTAAATTGGTCAGAATTCAGTTCAAGCTATCTTTGAGTTATATGTTTACCTCAATGAGTGCCTGCCAAGAATGATGTTTATGGCATATCTTGCATTGATTTTAGAATTTCTGAAAGTAATAAAACACTGAATGAGGTTCATTTCTTCTCACAAATTAGAATCTGTCATATTAATAGAGTAATATAATCCTGTCATCGCTTCTATTTGTTTCTTTCATCAGACTGATCGAAAAGAGAAGTTAACTTCACGTTCATTTAGGCTGTTTGTTTAAAAGGCCTACAGGAAGCTGTTGGTTTATTTTTCAAATCTTCAGGAATAATCATTCCAAACCTGATTCTGCTACTCCTTTGTGTAAAACAACCTTATTCTATAAGCCGCCAGGTTGGCACCCATGAGGCTCCTCCGGGGCAGGGCACCGCTTATTGCAGCAAGAGGACAGGACCAAGCTCTTCATCACTTCAGTGACAACGTTGTGAACGAAAGGCGTGCACGGGAAGAGCCCAGTCCCCGTTGCCTCCTCCCCTGACCCTGCTCTGAGGCGACAGGGTGGGCTATACTCCATTTCCTCCTGGATACAACGTCTGGTGTCTGGGTAGAGATCATGCAGGTCCCCACCTCCGCTCTCCCATGACACTCTCCACAGCGGCGCTTGGTGGGGTCGGGATTACAACTCAGCACTGGTTAACGAGATGCAAAGCGCGCAGTACTTCTCTCATTCCTGGGAGGGTGACGCTTGCATACCATTACGGTTCTGCCTACAGTCACTATTTAGTCCATATTTACTCTCTTAAAACCTGCCCAAAGTATAAACCTTTACATCAGCTGTTGTCATGTCAGCTTTCACAAGCTTGATGCAAACAATATGAACAATTCAGGGGAAAAAAATCTCCGAATAGGATTAGTGAGGTTTTATTAGAAACTATGCAGCAGATTCACCAAAGAAACTATTAACCCCACCAGCAGCCATTGCCACGCTACAGCTGCCTGGAATTTTTATTTTCTTGGTTTTAACTTCATAACTCCACTTTCCTTTTCCTTCTTGCTTCCTCTTGGCTGACATATTATATAGCTGCTGAAATGATCCTCTAGCCAGGAATGCTGGATGAGCGGCTGCCTGTGGATTGGTGCCAACACTGCACTGGAAACTGGAAAGCAGCACAGACTGGCTTGCACCCGTGTCTCCTTCCAGACACAGATAAAAAAAACAGAGCTCCTCGTTAAGAGACTGCTGACCTGTGAACTCAAGATTTTCTCCTACCTGCCCCTGTGGACACATCAGCGTTTTAGGGAGCTGTACACTACCCATACATGATGCCAAGTTGAGCTTCCTCCTTCTCTTGCTGGGCTTTGAGAATGCCAGGCTGAGATCTGTGAGGCATCAATTACAATCCTGAATGCATCTCTCAAAATAAATGTTTTGTGCATTTTTGTAGCAGATCACCCAATAATAGCACATAGCTCAAGCAACTAACAGAGCACAAGTCTGCTTCCAATGTGTCAGATAATAATTGTGCTGTAACACCACAGTGCATACATGAATAAATACAATTCTAAATTCAATGAGATATTTTCCTTCTGCTGCTCCTCCTGCCGCAAATGAATACACCAGCAATTAATTACTGTGCTCAGCAAATCCCTGCAGCAATTGTGTAATAGATTCATTTCAGTCCCTTGTCTCGTAACCTTTCATATAAGTTTCATAGGTCTGGAATGGCAAGCATAAAAATATATGGTTTTGTTCATTTAATGTTTGTAAATGTTACAGCTCTCAGATACCAGCCATAACTTTCTCAAAGTTCTGCTCCACTGCTTATAAATACTACAGTATATTTGAATATTAGGATCATTTGAGCTCACAACTAAGAGTAATGGATCTTTCTCAATCAGAGATATTTGCATGTTACATTTTATGGTAAAACTTATTTATATTTAAATTAGTAACATACGAGAAATAGTATGATATTAGCTCTTACTAGCTGTCAAACATTTAGGTGGTTAGGACTACACCAGTATACCCTGGCCTCAGTAAAGTCACTGGAAGTTCTGCCACTGACTTCAGTAATGCTGGGATTTCACCTAAGTCACTATTTGTGTATCATGAAAAAAAAAAAAAAAGAATTGAAACTAATATGCTGTCCTTGCCCCTCTGCTTCTTTAAATAATTATTTTTAGGATGCACCATTAAAAGTTGCTGAGCACTTCAGGCGTTATGAAAAGGACTTCCATATCAAGAAAACCACAAAGCTATTTCCTGATCATATTTTGCAAGCGTTTCAAGTCCAATGAGGTCATGTGCGTAGAGCTGACAACACAGCACAGGACGAACATTGAACAGACACTGCCTAAGTGATGAAATGCAATGCAATACTACTAGTGTCTTGATGACAATATTATCTGCTGTTGCACAGATGTCTCAGAAGAAGCCAACTTTCTCCAGTTCTCCTGGGCAAATGCAAGTCCAAGAGGGGAAAGCACGGGAAGTAGGCAAAAATAGGTGGAGGGAGCAATCTGAAATCCAAGCTTCCTGAACCTGAAATAAGTCCAAAGATCCTTAGGTAAATGACTTTCCAGGCTGAATGAGCAGCGAGAGTAGACTGGCAAAGCTGGAAGATAAACCTCCTGAATCTTAAAGACCAGGTTTCAACTGTGAATAGTACCACATATGCAATATACCAAGAATAATTAATAAGAAAAAAATAAGTCTGAGCTTTCTGACTGGAAACACAGCATGGCTCTGTACTTAGAGTAACAGATTGGGACTCAATTCTGTTTCTGCTGCTACTGGCTTGTACAACCACTGTTGTCTTCAATGTCATCCTTCAAGACAGTGACTTTCTCCCAGCCATATGTATAGTGCCCAGCAAATAAAGGCTTTACAAACAAATTATTAAAAATAAATAATTCATACCAAAAGTTTTAAGGTGCCCCTTAAGCCAAAACATCAAGAATAGGACTACTATGAGTTAAAACTAGTCATAAAGTAAGAATCAAATGCTCATGAAAGAGAGAAAGACTATTAAAAGTGTTTCCCAAGTTCTGTCTAGCTTTGCTCCTCACATCTCTGCTCAATGAATACTCATGCAGCTCTGACTAATTTATTAAAGCTGAGCTCAAGACTACACAGGACACATACTAAAGTCTGCTGTCCCTTCTCTAAGGATAATTCTTTTATTTGGTTATTTCAGTCTGTTAGGTATCTAGATAGTGCCTCCCCAAAATGGAAGAAAAACTGAATTTCCCTCCTGCTGAATAGTCTTTGGCTTAATCTTTTTGAATATAAAAGCTGGCAATGCACTGGGTTTAGATCCAACCATATCCTTAAACTGGACTGCACAGTGACTAGAGATACTTCTGGACTTGGCATTTGCTTCTGTAAGCTGAGGAATGGCCACAGTCCCTTAACACCACTGTGCAGCTTTCTTGTTACAGTTTGCAATAGCATCTCAAGTTGACATTTCACAATTTCACAGTGGGATTTCTCTCACTGTCTTGATCCATGTAGGTGCCTACAGTGACTGAAGTCTGCCTTTGGGGCACATGGGATCTACCAGTCTTGACTCCACATTTTGCAGGGCTTAGCCAGCCACTTGGCATATTCCACCAAGGACAAGAGCCATCACTCGCAGACTGGTGACTTGGCACATCAAGGATGATAAGCAATACTGCATGCTACTGAGTGACCTCACTAATGGTGTCTGGAGACCATCCACTGTGGAGATGCAGTCCTTTATCTCTGCAGTTATTCATTGATCTTCATTTAAAGCCTTTGCAGGGAGGCCTTATCATCCACTCTCAACGCATGGGGCTCCCACGGGCCGCTGCAGCCACTCCCCAGAGTACACAGATAAAGTCATGGTTATTGTCTGTCTCCAGTCTTTTTCCAAAAACAGCAGACTACAGTAGATGCAGGCTACACTGCATCTGAAATACAGAGAGATTCAAAACTTGTTTCCAGCTGGCATCTGTCTAATCACTTCTCCACTTAAAAAAAACTGGCACGTAACTGCTGCTCTTCTCCTTGTATCTAAATCCTCAAACTTACATTCTTATTGTAGAGATTTAGTCAATGGAGTCAGGCTGATTAAAAAAAAAGAAAAAAGTTTTTGCACATCACATCAAAAAGCAATCTTTCAAAGAAGCATGGTTTGTGAAAGATTTTGTCCAGTGTTAGTGCATTACTAACCACTCTTCCATGCTTCCTGGGCCTCTGGAAACAATTGAAACCTCAGAAAACACAAGGGATATGTCCTCATTTTCTGTTATATTTTCTTAATAGGATGGCAGTTGAGTCAGAGTTGAGACTTCATTTGTGCAGGAAGTCTATGGATCCAACTTTAATCATCTACAAATAACAGTAAGGCAGAATAACAGGAATGAAATAACCACAGCATTGATTATCAAGAGATCCCATATTTCTGTACATCTCCACATAACCTTAGTTCATTCATTTCAGTCTCCTCCTCCATGTAGAGGATAACAGATCACAGAAACATTGTGGGGATTAATTACTTAATGTCCTTACTTTGCCTTTGAAAGTGTAAAGCTCTCTTTTGCCTAACAGTTTAGGTGGATGTCCAAAGGGATTTACAAAAGTACTTAAGCAGGTTAAATGCCTACATCCCACTGACTCTCAAAGACTTTCCATAAACCTGACACTATAAATGGGAGTAGCAATAAGGGAGAATTTCACTGTTGCCCCACCTCTGTAGTGGCCAGGACACTGGAACAGTTTTTCAGATTCTCTTCTGATGACTACACCTTAGTCACAGACAACCTATTTGCTCCTGGCTGACACACTGATTTGAAGTAGGTACCTATCTGGCTCAATGACTTCCATGTCTCAAAGCAATACCTAAAATCAACAGGAAGCTTAAACCCTTAAGGTACTACTGTCCAGACAGGGTTTGTTAGCTGAGTGACACTAACTGCTAAACCAAATGCTGGACACCAACAAAACGTATATGTACAATGACATTAATGTGGTGCCGAGGTACAATGTGCCAGGTGCTCTGCTGTAGCTACCAAATTGTTTGAATTTGTCTTGGATTACCCTGTGTTACTCCAGCATAGCTGGCATGGATAGACTCCAATAAGCAGGACTTGTCCCAAACCAGAGACAGCAATAAACTAGCCATAAAGGCTCCCTAATTGTATTAAGCTGCCGTTGTAACTGGTTCAATTTCTTCTGTCTGTTAAACGCTAGTTAAGACATTGCTTCTGAGTTGCTTTCACCATCAGCTCAGAGATCTTGTAAAGAGGGTTCAGAGATGACAAAACTAGCTGGGCTTTTCCAATAAATACAGCTGTTCAGCCCAGCAACCCAGTCTAATATGACCAAAGGTGTGTGTGGAGACTGAACAGACCCAGCTATAAGCTAACTCCCCTGAGTACAAATATAGCTGCTGTGTAGGTCAAGGTCGGCTGCCCACAAATATTCTCTCTTTCTTGGGTAGGTTTTGCAGTCTGCATTGAACTGTCCATAATGTGGCAATTTGGGGCTACCGGCACCCAAGTGAACTGGTTTCCAGTGTCTAACATAAGCCTTACCCCTGGAGCAAACAGTGGATGTACCCTACCAGCAGTTGGGAGTTAGGAAACTGGTTTTGTCATCAGAGAGGCATAGTGAAGGATAAAAAAAGAGGCTTAAATTACACTTTAAAATGAGCTAGAGAAATTGGCTAGTGCAGAATGCAGCAAATGCTTTACTCTCTGGTACACAGTGCATCTTACTAGGAGCATAAAATGGTAGAGCTCAGGGTTTTGTCCGTTGATGATTACATGTATCCAGGTGGAATTTGAATTTTATAAGCCTGCAAGCCCAAATTGTCTTAGGAGCTGTCTGTTTAAAAGAACACATTTCTCTTTGCACATTTTGGTCAGCACTGTAATCAAGGGAGCCACATATGCTGGATCCTGTTCAACTTAATAGATAGAAATTTGGCAGTAGAGTGTTCTCCATATGGGGTTTTCAGCTGTAGAAAAGCTTCTGCCTTTGCTATAAAATAGATTGGGATTGTTCCTTTCCAGAGTAGGCTGCCTCTTCATCTAGGTGGTTGAAGAGAACTGGATTCACATGCGACCTGGGTCTTTATGTGGAAATGAGCACTAGTAAAACAAACAAACAACAACAACAAAAAAAACCAACAACAACAACAAAAACCCACAAAACACAAAAAAACCCACAAAAACAAAAACACCCATGCTGGCTTTCAAAGGGAGTTCGTGATGTTCCCCTGAAATGCAAGGGAGTTATTACCCATTTTGCCTTGACTGTATTTTGGGGTTAAGTTTTATCAAGAGCACCCAGGGAAATAGATTGGCACATCCCTCAAATATAACTTGTAATGAATAAATGTGTCTTTCCAGTCACTGATCTAACTGTGAAGGTGCAGAGTAGGTTGGAAGGTTCGGTGGTCTAATAAAAAAAATAGACCATAGAACATCACACTGAAGTTATTTCACCAAGCAAAATTACACTGGGATAAATGTACAAATACATTTTCTCAGTATACTGCAGGTATAATGGCTTCATTGTACAGGCACAACTTAACTTTCCCATCAAAACAAAGAAGTTTAGCCTGAACTAATTAATTTGTGTAGGCAAAGCCTAACATTTCCATAGTTGCCAAAGGGAAAAGCAAAGAACAATTGTAAGGACAGGAAAAAAAAAAACTCACAATGAGATCGCTGGGAATAATTCCAATAGCATGAAATTAATGTAAATCACAAATAGCTCCTGTGAAGCTAATATAAGAATCTGTGAGAAACCAGAATCAAGTCCAATAACCTAAATATGAATCACCAAGAAAAAAAAAAGCATGACCACAACAGAGAGATTTAATAATATATTAAATTAAGATTAACACTGAACGATCACTAAAGGAATAAATACTTCCCTAATAATATTCAAGTCATATGATAGTAGTTTCTTGCAGGAATGGTCTAAGTCTCAATGGTTATCTTGTCTCAGCAAATCTTATGGAAGCTACACAGTCCAAATGGATTCCATTATAGCTTTCAAAAGATGCATCCTTCCCAGCTGGGTAACAGTTACCTAGTGTAACAGATGGCAAGAGGAACGTTATCAGGTAAAGCAGAGATATAGGAACCTACCTAGAATCTGTTTAACGCTCCTGCTCCATCACTCTGAAGGTTTGCAAGTCTCTTTTCCTTAAATGGTTGTTTTGCGGCAGCTCCTCAAGGAAGAATAGCTAGGAGCCCAGCATGGCTTGCACAATGCAAGCAATTACAATTCTTTCACTGCTGCTTTTATATAATTGATATAATTACTGGGTTTAGGTTCAAAATTAATAAAAACCACATACAACTCATTGGAGGATTTGTTCTTCAAGAATATGTTAAAATTATATTTGTGCTCACTAAAAGAACTGAAAATATTACCCTTAACTAGTTTATTTCAGACACTGGTTCATTCTTTGAAGGTGTTTGTGTCTTTGCAACAGAGGTTGGGATGAATTAGAATATATATAGCGTATTCTGAGATGGTGTCTGTGTTTTCTCAATACTGCCCTGCTTTGGTGAGGCATTGGCTTTTGTTGTCTAAATGGGCTCAGATATGTCATTCTTATTACCAAGGCTTATTTAATTCATTTACTAGGTCATTGCTTGGGATAATATATGCAAATTGTACGTATTAAGAGTGATATGAATTACATCAAGCATTGCCATTTATGTGGAAAATTCATCAAATGTTAATGTAAAATCTATAAATAGAAAGAATAAAATAATAATAAAACATGAATGTGCAGCAAGCATAAAAAATGAAGATCCTTAACTGCCCATTTATTAAGCAAATAAGGACAGCATATCCTTAGCCAGTGAGCAAAAAAGGCAACAGAAAATGACTGTGTGTTATAGTGACACTGATAACCATTTAAATCAGGTCCCCAGTATTCTGACAGGGTATGTGCTTCTGAATGGGGAAAATGAAAATTCATATCATAAAGGAATTCCAACAACTATGCTGTTAGAAAGTGGTAGGAGAGATTCAAAAAATAACCCCATGGATTTAGTCTTTATGACAAAGCTAATCACAGATTGCTTGGGCACTACACCAAACAGTTGGAAAAAACTATAAACCCAAGAACAGTGTTTTATATCATTTTGAGTCTGTATTTCATAATTCTGCGATTCAAATGTTCTTGCTTGCAGGTACAGCCTGGGATGGTACTGGCTAGTCATAAAGCGTTCTGAATCTGTAACAATTCATTTTTCTCATATTGTAAGAACAAATAGTCACTTATCATTCTAGTATCTGGCGAAGAAACATCCATAGACTCTCATATATCCCTACATAATTTGGCATAACTGGCAGGCTTTTCTAAAATGGAATAACTGAATAATAATGAAGGCCATTAATGATGATTAGAAACATTACAAAGAGTGAAAAAATTTGTAATATAGTTTCTTATATTCATAGACTGCTTATGAGAAGAGCATTTTTGTAGAAATCATGCATAATTATTACTCAAGGAGAGGATATCAAAGGTAAGTTAGTTGAATTTTCACTCTTTCAAAAAAAGTTGTTATTATTGTAGCCTGAACTGCTACTCTTCAGAAGTATAGTTAACTTCTCCCTTTTCTCCTAGTGATTCATGTTTGCCTACTCAACTCTTTTAAATCAAGTTCTCCTCTTCCCATACATTGATAACCACTTACAACAGCATACATATATCCTTTCAGCAATCAGACATCAATGTTCTGCATGTTAATTTTGCTCTTACGACTGCTGCTTTAAATGAAGCCATTTTTACTTTTCTTTAAAATTCCAGAAGTTATTAATTTCTTTTGTCAGTCTCCAACAGAAAACATACCTAAAAACTTTTCAGTACATATGGCTAGCCTTTATAATTCTCAATCATAAAATAGTGAAGCGTTGCTTAACATCTGCTCATCCTTGTAACAGAGAGGGGAAAAAAAGGCCCCACTCTTCCAACGGCAGTTGTGCAGCTTTCGCAAACAGGCTCGTGTATTTCTGGGCTATATGTTGCACAAGCAGAATAATAAATCACTGAAAGTTAATTCCCCTAACAAACAAGTTTATATAAGCACGATCCTCTCAAATATCATCTGCTTTTCCTGGTTTACATTTGCCCATTTTGAAATACACCATTTGTGTCACCACAGAGGGCCAAATCCTGCAGTGCTGGTTTAGTCCTAACAAATACTACTTAACTCTTAAAAAAATCTAACTTAAGATACATGTTAGTGAATTAGCAGCTTTTTCATTGAATTTGATATTATCTGGATAAGGTAATTAAACAGAAAGCAGGTAGCCTGCCTCCTTCTCAACCAGAGTTATAGGATACTTGCTCAAGTCATGACTGCAATGTGTTATACAAAATATATTTAGTATAACTATAGGGCGAGAAAGACCGCATTCTTTTGGTTAGGTTGCTTACGTTTGGCAGATACAATAGGAAAGAGGATCTATTTTACTGATGCTTGGACAAACCCTAAAGCACAGAGCAAAAATCCTATTTCTGCACTCAAATGTGACAGAATACATGATCATGCTCTATATGAAGATTCCGGTTTTAAATACTTTATAAAGAGGAATAATTATTAAGATGTCCATTAAAACATTAATAAAGTGTTACAAACTGTTTAAGAGCAATTGCTTAATAGACTGCTAATAAGGGTGATTTCTACTGCCTCTTCCCCTATACTTTGCTTACTTCCCTACAATTCCTATTACTGCTGCTCAGTTTATTAACCCCATGTAAACATAACATTAATGCAAAATGTTACCAGATGTTTAAAAGAATCTATGAAAACCCTCCCTTAGGTTCTGTAGGCTTGAGTCATTAATCTATAAATTCTTTGGTTTCTTTTCTGCTTAAACATTATAGGATTTTTCCAAAAGGATTTGGTGCTCTCAAAGGTAAAATCTCACTTGCCTGTTAATGCATGAAACCTCGCTAAAGTCACTGAAACTACTCGTGTGAAAAGACATACTCAAGTTCATTATGGAAAGATTAGCCATTTGGGCTTAAGGAAACAGTATACAAAGTGCCGCGGCAAAGAGAAGTAGTTTCAGTCTTTCTCATTTACATGCAAAGCAAATTCTTCCACCATTTGCTTCCAATTTGATAACTGAGCAAAAGCATAATAATAAATAACTCAAAAGAAAGAAAGAAAAAAGTAATTTACTTTAATAAACTACAGCTTCAGACTATGGGGACCCAAGGTTCTATTTCTTCTGTCACCCAGCAGAGAAGGGAGGAGCTGCCATGGAGACCTCCATCTCACTCCAGTCACTACACGGCCACTTTCTCCATCTGCGGATGTCCAGGCAGCTGTCCTATGCACAGACTCTGCAAACTAGCTGAAGAATCTGGGGAAAAATTTAATCAAGGGCAAAGGAACAGCCCAAAATAAAAGAGTAGCCTACACATCCCAATATAGATAGTCTTACTGGAACCCAACACAGTTCCGTGCAGCTCTGAGCCATGTTTCCCAAAGAGGAAAATCCAGACCAAGATCCCAGGCAGTCTCAGGAGGAGAGGCTGTGGGAAGCGGCACGGTGCTTCCCAGAAAGATGGCTGGAATGGTAGAGAAATGCCGAGCTTTCCACAGAAACTAAAGCTACTTCCTCTGGGCAGGCTCCCAGGAGAAGACACTGGCAGTCATGTTCCTGTCCCGTCCCCTCCCTTCCCCGCAGGCTCAGGAAACAGAGCGGCTCCCGACTGCACAAGGAGACTCTCCTATTCAGCTGTCCCGAAGTCAGCAAGGATTTTGGTATGGCTGTATTGACCCTTACTGCAGAGCTCTGCTACTTGCATTTTGTAGCCCAGGCACTGGAGATAACACCTTTCCAAAACTCTGCCCACAAATTATCAACGATGAAAAACGCCTGGGGTGTGTGAAGCAACACCCCACCTACCACTGAATATCTCCATGCCACACTACACCAGGATCACCTTACATTCGGCAAAGCACCCGGCCGCTGGCTCAGGTGGCACGCAGAAGAAACCTGCGATATCATTGCTGGGCCCTCACCCGCTCAGGAAACCTGCTATGGAGAGGAGACCTTGCTCATTTGGGGCGAGAAAGCTTCCACACGCAGCGAGGGCGAGGGGTTGCTAAAGGAAAGGTTCACACATCCCTCCGGAGCTCTGAATTGGAGTCAACTACCCACAAAATGAGCACTGCAAAACAAAGGCGCACAGAAGAAAAAAGTAAACTGCTCGGATAAAAATACTGCTCTTGGAAAAAGTCTCATAGAAATTAACAGGCGGGACACCAAGAGGCTACCAGAAGCAACTCTAGAGAAAGCACTCTAAATATCTGGTAACTTAATAGAAAATTGACTCCTTTTTATGGATTAGTGGGGTTTTAACACTCTATAGCAAATGCAACTCGGAGAGATGTTTGGTAAAAGTCCAGAAGGAAGTTAAATAAATACTAAAAAGGATAATAACTTTTCAGTAGTTCTTTTCCTTAAAATATCTGTATCAATAAATATTTATAACTCTTCTGAAATCCAAATATTTACTATATTTATTAGTATTTAATCTTGTATAATCTCCAAAGATGATGGAAATTTTGCCAGGCTTCGTCCTTATTGATGCAGAGCCTCTCACAGAATATTCCCACCTTATTTCTAAGAAATGTTTGTGCCCTGGTCTAGGAAACCTCCAAGCATCCATGTATAAATACCTATGATCTACCCAAGTATGAGATTTTTTATATTTTTCATGTATGACAAGTACAACAAAAGCCCTGAACAAAGAAGAAATAGCCTATGCTTGTCTAAGTAAGAGTAGAGTGCAAATCAGTAATATAACAATATACAATATATATAGCCTACCAAATTAATTCATTATTACTTATTACTGGTCTCATACTAACTAACAGGTAAAGGAAAATTCACGGTAAGGTTAAGAAATCAGTAACTCGTTACGTGCAACAGGATAGAATTTGACCATCTAAAGTATCTCTGATCCTGTGGCGGAATTTCAGCCCGTACTTTAAAAATAAAAACCCCTCCAGAACTGGTCACAGCAATGCTATTATCCATTACAAGTAAGAAGCAATGAAATGACATGAAATCTGGCGTAGGGCCCAGACCTGAATAAGGCTATTGCAGACTAGCCTGACACTGATATATTCTCTGGTTTCCACAGAAGTATTCTAAGTTTTCATGGCTGCAGCAAAACCCCACAATTCTGTGCTCCCTGCCAGATGCCCTGCTCTAAAAAAGGCTGATTCACAGCAATATGAGGTGGTACAGCCAGGAGCTGAGCATGACCTAGAAGTGGCAGAAAGGACTCAGGATCACGTTTCTACTGATACGGAGATTATTGGTCAAGTGTTTGACTAGTCAGACCAAGAGGAGCCTCAGGACACACTTTGGAGATAAACCAGTTTTCTGTGCAATGATAACAACGTAAGTTCAGAGGATGGACATCAATGTGTATTTAGAATATGAAAAAGTATGGTTGAATAATGCATCATCATGCTTTTTATATTTTTTCTTTCAAAAAAAGAGACGTAGGAAAGCAATTATAAGCTATTTTGATGGGCTCATAATCATCGTTTTCCATAGAAACTTCAGAGACTGTCAATGGAATATACAGAAATATCTGAAATGCTAATTGTCACTACATAATTGCTACAAGGCTGAAACATGTTAACTAGAAACTATCTGGGCACTCAAACAACTACATCTTTGAAAATAACACAAAGAAGGCACTTCAGTCCCCTTCTGCAAACCTAATGAAGTACTATGCAAAGAAAAACATTACACAGAAGTCAGATGAACACACCAGCTCTGTAGGTACACAGTACAGAACAGAATTTATCTAGGCAATGGTACAATTCTTTTATCTGTTTTTAAGAAAAAAAAAAGTACTTCACACTGGTAAAAAGGAAAACTGCTCAGATGGATGGGGCAGCAAATCAACTGTCTTAAGAATTTTTAAAAGTTTTTTTGAAGACTGGGATTTCTTTGACCCAAGCAAAACAAAGGCTGAGAAGATGCAGCTACTGTTTCCAGATATACATATAAGAAATAGGAAGAAAAGATGCTTAAGCAAAAAGACAATGCTAGCATTAATCAGAAGTATGTTGCAGAAATCTGAAGGACATTTCTAATAATCAGTGAAGTTCTGAAACAAATGTCTAGTAGGAGTAATGGAACAAGGAGAAATCTAGATAGCTTTGAAATGAAGCTTTAGCAGTGAAGAGGTGCACAAATAAAACACTGTTCTTACAAATAAGAATAGTCACCAATTTATCAAAACGAACATCAGCGTATTCTTTAACACAGGAAAAAGGTAAAAAGTTTGCAGCAATTTGAAAAATTTAAAAAGAAAACTACCAAAAGACACAACCTCCCTTGAGCTTCATAGTTATTTTTCTGAAATAGGTAAAACTTACTCCTATAGCTAAAGTGTTTCCAGTTCCATTTCTTTCAAATACAAAAGCTCTCAGCTTGAAATATCAGCATCACGTACATTTGAACTGAAATGGTACTAACAAATAACATCCTTTCTTTTATACAACTATCTAAGTATAGAAGTGTCTACTAAAAAGAACAATTTGCTGGTGGGATCTTTTCAACTAATCATATCATTCCTTAACAGCACACTTTATGGCTTACAAATGTTAAAAGCAATATATTACCATGGAAAGTATAATACTTGCTATTTTAATGTTCTAAATGTTGGTTTAAAGTGAACATCTTAAAGAAAAAAAAATATTGCCAAGATATCAACCTACAGTTCTAACAACAGAGAACTGTAAAGTCTTCATTTAATAAGAAATAATCATCTTCCTGCATCAATTAAGAGTCCGTCTTTACCATGTTGTTACTAAAAATCTTTGCTACTCTGCTTGTTATTTGTCGTTATTCTTAAGATCTCTGTAATATGCTATGGAGTATCTAATTGTCAGTGTGTTCATCTGATATTTCTCTTCTGGGTTTAGATTTCCTCAGCTGCACTGCTCCTCCACGGACATGGCAGTTGGCAGATAGGCTGAGTAAATTCAGGGATTCCATTAGTGTGGCAGCAAAATATAAAGAACTAAGAGTGGTCCAGTCATTGATTTCCCATTACATTTCCATCTGATAGAAAGATTACACTTGGCTATTACTACCTATGAGAACTTGTTTTATTCTGGGTAACTCATATTTAGATTGATTTTCCCTAAAATAGAATTTTTATGATTGGTCTTTCCTGTTCCAAGTCTGCCTTTAAGGAACAATTCCCAACATGGGAGGAGGAATACCCATTATACTTGTTATGAGAAATTGCAGTTGAAGAGTTCAAAACCCTTACCAGAAAGGGACATAGGCACCAAACTCCCATACAGGTGCTGAACTCCCAGGGAATGAGCATCCACATTGTTTTAAAATAGACACTGGGTTAAAATACTAACAATGAATTGAAATTAACTACTGACATTTCAAATATAGCCATTGGTAGAAGACCAATCCAGAATTCAGCAGGAATAGAAATATCCTTATTATTTTGGGTTTTTCCATATGTTTTTGGTAGTCTTTGCTCTTATTTGGCAATACTGTCCAGGAATGTCACATATCCACACTGTATAATTTTGGTAGCACTGGAGAACTAGAAAACTGAAAACACTGTAATTGAAAAGGAATCAAGCGGTCTAGTTTCATCACTAAAACTGAGTGAAAACATGAAATAGACAAACTGCAGGAACACAGAAAATTAAATTCAGTTCTTCTTTCAGTTTTAATATCCTAAGACACAGATTCCAAAATATGGTATGCTGCATGCAACAACCACAGCAAAAAATAACCGCTGCTTGCTCCCTGTTCCCCAGAGGGCAGTGACCAGTAACAGATGCAAAAAGAAAGGCTCTAAGAGCATTCCCTCAGTAACTTTCACAGCTCCTGGCAATCTGCAGTCTGGGGACTTCCTGAGCTGGAGGTTACATCAGCATCTTCCTGTTTAGTAGCCCTCAATGGACCTTTCTTTCAGGAATTGTCTAATCATTTTTTAAACCTATATATATTTTGGCATACGAAACATCCTGTAGCAAGAGATCCCATGACTTAATTGTGTGTTGTGCAAAATGAGTACTTCCTTTTGTTTGCTCTCCATCTGCAGCACAGCCACGTTATCTGACGCCTTGTAGGTGCTGTTCAGAAAAATTAATGTTATTTCCACCTTTGCCTTGCCATTCAAAACCTCTGTTCCATGATTTCTAGGCACCCTCTTCCCCCGCTGAAGAGTCTTAGACTGTTAGAGCCTCTTCCGTGACTCATACTTGACTATTCCTGATATCCTCTCTGCCCTTCCTAATTCCATATTGCCTTTTCAGGAGCAGGCTGATAGAACTGCACATCATATTCAAAATATAGATGTGCCATCGAGTGCACTGGCCTACAGCAATTTTTTATTTAATTTTCCATTTTCTTCCTAATAATTCCCAATATTTTATTATCCTTTTTCACTGGGTCAAAGTGTCAAGGTGACATTTTCAGGGAACTATTCATAAGTGATTCTCAAAACACTTTTCTCAGCTTTAATTTTGACTAACATCTTCAAAAATAATTTATCACCAGAAAACCTGATCAACTCACTACTCCTGGTCACTTCTTTAGTTCAGCTATGAATATATTAAGCAGCAGAGATTCCCAACCCAGATGTCTGGATGACCACTAGTTCTCTTTCTAATGAAAACTAAGAAAATTTATTTCACCTCTCTTTTATCTGCTTCTCTTTTCTATTTATTCTAGTATCTTTCCTACCAGCACCTGAACACAAGACAGGTCTTCAGCCTTGGCACTGTAAAGGAAAAAAAAAAAAAAAAAAAATCAAACTTTCCTCCAGAGTGAACACCAATGCAAATAATTCATCCAGCTTTTCTGCCATGTCATTTTTCTTGCATGTGTATTTTACACATCTATTGGCTATGCAGCTTCTCTGGCAGAATCTCTTCTCTGGAGAAAAAGGGTTTTTTCTTCAATGGTTTTATGCCTTCAGCAAGTTGTTCCTCAAAATCTTCTTAGGTCTGCCTCATGGTTTTATATTTATATATGGTCTGGTTTTATATTTAACTAGCCAAAGTTATGCTCTTTTTCCACCTCCCATTTCGAGCCAGATGCTTTTTTATTTATAAAAGCCTCCTTTTGCTCTACTGTTTAACCATGCTGCTCCTTTTTGATAGTGGTATGTATTTACTCAAAAGCCTCTAAAATAGCATAACAGCCTTAAGAAATATTTACAAGCAGTACTACCAACTCATTCTATAATACAGTTACATACACATTACTTTGAAACACTGTTTTTAAATGCAATGAAAGCATAAACAAGGCATTCTATTGCTTAAACTAGAAAAATACCATTGTTATTAATTTTGGGGAGGGGTTTTAATGTTGACATTGAAACACTTGCAACTACCTAACAAGAGAATTAGAGACCAGAGGCTTATATCACAAAGAATGGAAACTCTCTCACATCCACCATATTGATCCCCTGAGACTCTGCAAATGAGAAAAGGTACCTTCCTTCACCTTCTTTGGTGAATTATTGATTATCTCAGCCCTAAAAGTGCCCATTTCTCTCCACTGATTGCAGGGGGAGCTTGGATAATGAGCTCTTACATTGACATCTATGCTGTAGATATTTAAAATTAGGTGACATAAATCCTGCCAAGAGGAAACTCAGTTGTGACACTTTTCTACTCACTATATGCTGCCAATGAAGATGACACGGTATGGGAGATGTGACATTCTGTCACTATTATTAGAAGAGACTTCTCTACTGGAGTGATGGTCCATCTGTAGCTTTTTACAGATTTAAAAAACACTGAACATGCACATCACACCTGTATTTAACAAGGTGATGTAAAAACACTGTGCTGTAGAAACACCACGACCAGATTTAAGTCAGTTGACTGCTGGACAGCCATCTGAAAGAAAGGTCTGTTGTTGCAGCAAACACAGAACAATCTTCTGATAGTGACTTTCAGTAATGGATGGGCTTTCAACCTGCGTTAGGTGGAAACATGGTAGTGCTTATTTATTTTTGAATTGTAGAGCCTTGACTCCTTGATCCTCATGATTTTCAGGTATACAGTCAGGGCAGAAGACTTAATTTACTGTCACTGATGCGGAATTTATATTATCACCTGTGGCCACTGCATTTATTCTAGGAATTGTCTTAGGAAGTGATCCTCAATCATTCCCAGCTTCTTAGCTAAGCAGTGTAAAACAACAGTCAGCATATTCTCTGCCAGTTTTTTCCAGCTGTAACTCTAACTCGAGCTGCTTTTGGCACTGACCTTTTCCATTACTTGCAAACAAGGTCAGCATTCTTTGTGGGCCTTTTGCATTACTCTCCTATAGATCAGTATGCCTGTGGTTTTGTCTCCTAATGTTTGTCATGTTGGCAATAACTATGCTTTTGGAGCCTAAGAATGGAAGTTTTGCAAGTGGTGAAATTGAGGAATAGATCTTTTTTATGGTCACTTTCCAGATACACTTCAAAGCCAGGTCTCCCTAGGCTTCTACCATTAGAGACTTTGTGCACCCATGGAGACTAATAGAAGTTGAATGTTGCTATAGAAATTGCTATATTAGCTACTGTCCCATAGATTGCACCCTCTGTTGGATCCCAATTCTCCTCGAATTGAAAACAGTGGCAGAACTCCAGCATTATTTATTTGAGGGGAAGAGTAAGATTCATAGGAAACCCTGGACAAGCTTGTCAATAGCTTGTCTGAGATAAACGAAATATGTCATTTTTCCCTAATGATCTCTCTCTGCCAGCACAGAAAGACAGCAAAATAAAGCACTTTGCAACATACCGGTAGAAGAGAAGAAATTTTCTTGCCATACTCAACAGCATCATGATCTGGAAGGCTTGGGAGGTATATGTATCTGCAGGATTGGAGACATGTAACATTTGTAAGTATTTGAATCCTTTTTCCTCTGCAGATCAAATCTGTAATTTTCAGTCTAGATGATTCCATGGAAACATCACCATTTGTGTCTTGTGCATTTTCTCATTGTTCTGCTTTTTCAGCATACCTAGTCCAGACTCTCTTAATAGCCTGTTCTCTATTATATAAACACCCACTATAACACTAAGCCCAGTATTTGGCGTATGCAGTTCATGCTTTTCTCTCATAGCATCATTCACATCAAACACACACAGCAAAGCAGGAAGCACAGGCACACAAAACAGCTTGGTAAAAGAATGCAGAAGACCTTAGAAGTCTATAAAACACCAAATGGTACTGCTGATTCAAAAGCTAAAAGTTGCCTCAGATCCATGTATACAACATTAAGATTAAATAAACCTACTAAAGGTGATATTAATTGCAAGTTTTATGTGTTTGAACAATAATTTGGTCATGAATGGTTAGTGCAAATGTATTCCACTTTGGGTTTTGTTTTTATGTATGCATCATTTGGAAGTATTTAACAACATCTAGCAAACTCTGTTACTGCAATTACAATGGGGACACTGAGTCGGTATTTATATCTCTCACAGATCAAATCCAAGCTCCTGATAAGAGCATTTTGCTCACCATTTCAGATCATTTCAAGATTTCCATGCCATTCCTTAAGCATATGCACGTCACCTGTATCTTAAGAGACTTCACAGAAGAGGTCCATGAACTTCCAGTTATTATCATTTGTTAATATTATTTTTAAAATACATGAGGCATTAAAAGAAATAAAGGACTAGGAGCCAATGTTTGTCAAACTTTATAGCATCATCAGTCACACAACAGATGCAGTTAAGTCACAGTATTTTACCCTGAAGCATATTATTGCTGATCCTCTCTCTAAGCAAGCAAGCTAGCTAAGCTCAGAAGTTGGATGCAGTCCAAATCTTTCCAGTTTTAAATAAACTTCTTCTCTGGTTTGCCCTATTATTCAATAAAATGTTCCCAAAACAATGGTTTTGTAAGCTATAAACAAGTTAGGCATTTAAATAATTAAGTTTGAATGGAGGAACAGAGAATATGTTAAAGGCTTGTGTCTTAAGTCAATAAAACTAACAATAATTCTAAGTTTTAGTGCTCAAAGGAACTCCCAGCTCCTAAACAGGATCAAGGTCCACTTATGCTAAACGATCTGCAGGCACAGTCAAGCAGGGTCTCTACCCTTTATGCCTTCCAGTTCTCCAACAGGCAGAAGAGAAGCATGGGGGAAAACAAACTAAAATCTTACGCATTTGCTATTCTTGTAGACCAAAAGATTTACCTAATTTATTAGCAAGTCTTTTGTTATTTTCCCATCGTTCGCTTTGATCCAATAGAGAGAGCATGTTGCTGGGATGTACCCAGAGCTGAAGAATACCCCTGACTGCCCCTTCTACCCCCACAGAGCAGACGTACTTCCACTGGACTTTGACCAGTATCAGAGAAGCCACAGGTCTGTTCAGACATTTTCTGAGTAATAATCCATTAGTTTGGAGTCTGTATTGTAGAAAGAAGCCTCTCCCAAGAACCTTGTATCTCCATTCCATCAGACAGCCTGTCATCAAAACCTGGGAGACTGGCAGTGCCAAGCCACAACGATGCGTTCAATTCAAGGCAGAAATAATGAAAGTGAAGATAAGATGACATTAAGTATTTTATGAACTATAAAAGGAGTATGTGATGTAGCATTTCTTAAGCATGGCTTGCAATTGTCTTGGGAATGGAATTAGAATCTTTTCTGTTTGCAAATAAAGAAAATTTACCCCAGTGGAACGATCTACATAAATTCTTATGTACAACAGAAGAACCACATTAAGGACCTAAAATTGGCCTTACACAACATAAGGTGCTGTGCTGGCAGTTTGCACAGAGATGAGCATCACTGCAGGGCAAATTTTAGCTATGGTATGTATTTGCCTATCTAGCATCTAAAGATCTGGGCAAAGCATTCTGCACACAAATATATACCTCAGGAAAGAGAAGAGGGAGAAAAGCACTAGTTCCTCTTAATGCATGTAGCAGTCATTTGGGAAATCCCCCCAAGGACTTAGCTCTGAAAATTATTGGGCAAACGTGTCTGAGAATGTGAATTTCAAGAGTGCCGTTAGAAATGAAACTGCATCCATCAAAAGGAACTGGTTTCCTGTTTCTATTCTTCTTGCCTTTCATTTTTCAGATGTGTAAGCTAGATAATGAAAAGCCATTCCAGACCATTTTAGGTATTGCTGGGATGAGGTAAGGTTGTTATCTATTTGAAGGAGAATCATTTTTCATTGTCTGCTGGTATAAACGGGTAGAGACTTTTTTGCTTTCCCCTCACATCCAACTGACATAAAAATCTTAACATTCTCTGAAGAGCAGTATGGAATTTATCCATTCCATTTGCTTTAGCCCACAATGAAAGCAATAGGGATTGGTGACTATAGCTACGCTTTTCCTTGAAAACTCAGAGTGTACAAATTTCATGTTAAGTTGTTTTTATGTGGTTTCACATTTTTATTCTTTATCCTTTTTTATTTCCTTCTCTCCTCATCAGTTTTGCAATACACGCGGAGAGTAAACTAAAGAAAGAAACCACCTCATCTTGAACTTTGACTTTTCTTACAATAGTGGATTAATATAATTGAGACCAGGATCTCAATTTCATGTCATATTTAAAGATGGTTCTAGGAACCCATGTCCCACCCACTATGTTGTAAGACTGGATCTACTCCTCTCAGTGTATCACCAACATTTTCTGCACCTTTTAAAACATCACCCTTACAACTGTGGAGCCAACTGAACACTAGTTAACGGTGTGTATAACAGCATCATTTCTCGGGGGGGCTTGGCTAAAGACATTGACAGCTAAAGGCAATCAATTCTGAATTATGTAAGATTACTTGAGAGAAGTCAATGAAAAAGCGGTGTGTTTCACTGGTCATTGTACATTTCTTAATTCTCTAGGCCTTCCTCTAATCCGTCTTTTTAACCCATAAGTCTTTCAGAATCCAGACCAAACTCAGAAAACCAGCCCACTGCTTTTGGGTCTTACAGGTAAACATCTCTTACAGTCAACAGGCAGCTGAACCAATTCCATATTGTCAGATGTAAAAAATCCTCATTCTGGAATATCAAGAACCATTACACAAGCTAAATTCACACTCATTTCACAGCACTGATTTTGCTGATAAAGTTTCTTGTATATGAAACAATGTGACTGCTAATTTTCATGAAAAATCAAAACATCACTGCAATTTATTAGTATAGAAAACCCCTTTTCTCTGAGGAATGACGACTCACCTCATTCCTCAAACTAGTCATGCGAATTTCTCAAACTGCTCAGGCTGTTTTCAGAGCTTAATTGTACTTTTGAGTTCTAAAATTTACATAGACTCATTTTTCAGGAAAAATGTATTTGTGGATTAATGAGCCCAAGGCTGGCTGCATCAGGCTTTGAGTGAAATGGATATGCCATGTTCAATCTACTGTTTCTCATTCCAGAACAAGGCCACTGTATTTTACCACACTCACATCATGCAGCTTTATGGGGAAAACAGTTTTTGTCAAATCAGCAGTTTTTAACTGATCTAAAAAGCTTTGGGTTTTTTGCAGTTAATATAAAAGTTGTTACAAGAACAAAGATGAAGATTATTAAAAATAGAAACCTGTGTAAATATTTCTAAACCCAAATTTAAATTGGGCAGATTGCCAAAGGTATTCACTGACTGCAATGGGAAAGACAAATGCTTGGTTTTCTTGAAAACGTGCCATTTATTAAGTTGCCTAATTCTGGGCTTCTCTTTGGACTTCTGAAAGTGTCTTACATCCTTTCACACTCCAAGACCAGACGGGAAAGTTTTGATAAGCTCCTAACACAGTCAACATAAATTTACCCAGCGAGTCCTACATCTAGCGTAAAAACGTGTCAGTGATCTCGGGAACTGCTCAACTACAGCCCAGAAACAAGACAGTGATTTACAACATGGAAAGCCATGGAGATTTTCAATCCCTCACTTCAGGACATGGTCCTCACGAGCTATTGTGTGGCTACAGACCTACCCTGCCTTTCCCCTTTCAATATTCTACATTACAAAGTCCTCTTCAATCCAAGTCCTACGGCTTGCAACTGATTATCTTCCAGTATAGATTGCCTGAAAACAGTGTGACACAGCAATAAGCTACAGAGCTATCCCTTAGCAAGCGCAAAATTAATAAATATTATACTTGGCAAGATTTTTACTAAACTCTCACCGGTCTCAGTTCTGCCTTAGGACTGGCACAGATCTTTGCACCTGCATCAAGTCAACTTACAGCAGTGCAGATCTGGCACAATGCAGTTTTGCTAAGTCAAGTATTGTTAAATTACACAACATTAATTTATTTTATTCCATTTGTCATTACACAAATGGCCACCTTTTGGAACAGCTCTTGCAGCATCACTCCATCATCTCACAGATTTTCTCAGGACAAAAAAGTAAAAATAATACGACCTCTGCAGCTTTTGCACAGGGATTTGCTTTGGCACGGCACTTCCTTCCCCAGTCCCTGCCAAATGTCAGAACGTTTGGAAAGAGAACATTTCATTCTTCACCATAAAAACAAAGCAACACAGAAATAAAGGAGCAGTTAAGGGAGAAAGACTGCTATCTTCTCACCTACACCACACTGTGATGAGGAGCAGTTGGCTGCAACACAGGCTTCCAAATGTGGGACAGCTTTCCCAACACAAATATGTAACCCTAAAAAGACTGTCACAGGAGTAAGCCGTGGCGTTTTTATTATTATTTATTTTCTATTTTACTAAGATGCTTTGGTCTTTTTGAGTTCACATGGTGACACCTGGAAAAAAAAAATCTTAGAAACAATCACCAGGTTTATATTTCCTTTTCTTTTCAAAGAAACTAATGTAAAGAACAGCATCCCTCTGGCCTGCAGGCACCTCTCCAGCCGGCAATTACAATTGAAAAGAATTACAGCTGCAATCTAGCTGAAGAAATTGTCTTATCTGCTCCACGAATGCACCCTTGGGAGGATTCTTAAATGCTATTTTATATCCCCGGAGAAGAGTAATGCAGAGACAATGATGAAAAAGGCATCTGTTTTAGATGTGTGTAGTTCTAACCACTAACGTGGGCCGTGTGATCTATGCCTCTGGATAGTATGACTACTGCTCATTAAAATTTTATCATAGGTTGCTCCGTATCTTATTCACTGTGTGGAAGCTCAAATAAGACCCAAACACAGTCAGTCTGGAACCTCCAGAATAGGTGTTTGAAAACAGTGGAGGGATAGGTCATAAAATTTGTCTCATTTATGAAAAAAGAAAAAAGTCTTTAAATCTGACTGTTGCCAGCTATGTCTTCCTGTATTGAAGTAGCATAGGTAGTATTTCACCAATATGGACTCTCCCAATGACAAGTAAGACAGGAGATACATTCTGAAAATAAGTTTCAAAGAAATCGATCTAGAAAACGTTCAAAAGGATTTTTCACTAACAGCTCTCTTTTCAAAAAACATCTCTATTTTTGAAAAGCAAGGTACAACAGAATCCATCTGGAAGGACTGAAAGTTTTCAGTCTTCTCTCCTGAATGCCACAGGTTAAATGAAGTCTTCTGATAGAGCCATCTTTCAGCATCTCTTGTCCCTACTGCTTGGTTCTTGCTCTTTATGCTTTTACATAAGCATAAGGGACACGAGACCCCATTGTCCTTAAAGAAATTACCCTAATCGTGATTCACCCGCATCTGAAGTATCAGCTCCAGATCATTTCAAAATTAGCATTCTTGAGTTAGTCCACCCGATTTTAATAAACCTTAAGGCAGATTTAGCTGGCTTAATCCCAAAACCAGAGAGAAAACTGTTAGACAAAGGCATTTAAATGCATTATTTACTTAAACTGGTTCTAAGAAACCATAAATAGTGAGGTCCCAAGGTATTTGCTCATATACATTTAGTCAGCTGTTAGTCAGCCAAAACACATTAAAGCAAGGTGGCACTTTCTGTTTAATTTGTCATATACTTGGGCATAGAGACGGAAGTCATTTGTTCTTCAAATAACCCCCTGATGTATGCAGAGAGACCGGTTTTACATATAGCATCTTCCAAAATACAAGTTTCTAAATCATGTTTCATCCCAGCCCCCAAAAGGCATGGAGAAACAACAGCACTCTCATTAAATACCCACCTCTAATCCCACACGTCTAGTCAGTAGTGTTAATGATCTTCAAAGGCGTGGATTGTGAATAAGTCTAGACATGCTAGGAAGGCAGTCCTGGGAAGCCGAGTGCTAAAAATTGGCAAGAACTGATTAAATGAATAAACCGTTTTGAGGTGCACTGAGCACCTGCATCGTTATTGTCTTCAGTTGAAGATGTAAGTACTCAGCTCCTCTTCAAAACTAGGAGACATACAACAATTTGAGTCTCAGAAGCTTACTGTCAAACTAGATCTAGCCTTTCAGAATATACTGGTCTCTCTGTCACCCACCCAAAGCATGGACAGAGAAGAAACCATAACTGTGTTTGCTCTGCACAATGAAGCACAGTGCAGAGACGTCCTCACTGGCATCAGCCCCCGCTGAACACTGTTGTGGAGACTCAAGTCCAAAAGCTGTATCAGTTTGATGCTATGTCCAAGCTAATAAATGAGTCTGTGAGTAGAGCTTATTAGCCTAGTTTCAGTCCTGTGCTGACTCACCTAAAATACTTCCATATGTGGCATCTGCATGAACTCCACTGTTGTGGGCACCTCTTCCAATACATCCCACTTCACACATATCTCATGTCCCAGATGATACAACACAGGAACTGGTACAAAAACAATGGAACGCTGCTTTTGAAGACATGTTAAAAAGGCCTTTACATTCACTGTTTACTAAACAAACACTGCGTATACAAAGAGCAGAATTTTGTACCTGTCATGAATGAGATTTCTAAAACTAGGCCTCCATATTTTAAAACGGAGGATATAATTCCCTGCTGCTTTCCGCTTCTGTTCTTGCTTTAATATACATTCGCTGTCTGAGTTTTCTCTTAAATATTTTTGGGAAAACAATGACATGAATTCAACTTGATATTAACATCGCTATTTTTGTTACAAGTAACCAAAGACTGTTGGTTTGAGCCACAGGGCTATCATTCAGGACATCTCAGTCTATTTCCAAATTCTGCAACATATTTCTTGCATGACCCAGAAGAATCCACAATCTCTCTGTGCCTGTCTTTCCATCCATAAAATAATGAAAATAACATTTCCTTGTCTTCTCTGTGTTGCCTTTTTGGAGCGATTATACAGCACCTATCGTAACAGGTCTCAGGTGCGGTGGTTAGGGCTTCTCTAGTGGATAACAGCAACACAAAACACAGATAAAATCCTTCCAAATGGCCTTTTGTAGGTATTTGTCATTATGGTATTATGAAAAAATATAGAGCAAGTCATTGCTTTACATTTTCTTAAACTAAATTGACAACTATGAAACTTACTCATTAAAATGACACGCAGTTATTTTTGAATACTCATCCAAAACTATACTGTTGAAAAATTCTGCATTGTAAATACTGGTCAGGACTGAGTTTGTTGTCCAGCTCCACAAAGACTGCAGATAAGATACAGCAGTTAAGAAAACTGAAACTGTGGAGAGAATATTGATTTTGAAGCGTAGGAAGAAACAAGAGAAAGTGTGATATACTACCCTAGCAAGAAAGCAAAGACACAGGTATCTCTACACCTTCCAACAGAAGAGATCAAAAGTTCGTTTGTATAGATTCATTTAGCCTTCCCAATATCCCCTTCAGAAGTGTTTCACAATGGCTACGTGTTTCAGCACCTAACCTCTTACGCTTGGCATATAGCATACAATCCTCAAGGTGACACTCTATGTATGTATACACATGAAGAAATGCATTAAATTATTACATTTGCACATAAAATAGTCCATTTTCAATGTTTTCTGGACACAAACAGTCAAATTACATGCTTGAACAAACAATTACAGTTCTACAGACCATTCGCACAAAATACCCTGGTCATTTGAACAAGCACCTTCAATTTATAGTGACAACTTACATGGACATGGTTCTACCAGCTACATCCAGTCACAGAGTCCTGCTGCTTTTAACTTACTTAGGATTTTTACTAAATCATTTAAGCCCAACTCTCTTGCCTTTCTCTCATACAGAAAGAATTTAAAAATAACAAAAGCCAGCTATGCCATCAGCTAAAATAGAGTCTTCAGACTGAACTAGTTCAGATAGATATGATACTACCACTTAATTTAGCTCTCATTCTATTTTTAGGTAAACCACTTCATACAATATTCAAAACACAAAAATATGATCAAATTAGAAAGTTAAGCACACCATGTGGGAAGCCATAAAACATGGGTTACATTACCAGGTGAAGTTTATTTCCATCTCCTTTCCTACTCCACCATTCCTACTGTCTTCTGCTGTGCTACATTCTGCAAGAGATACGCTTAACTAACCAACAAACATGAAGCAAGAAGCAGCAATAAGGCCAAGTGAATAAAAGAAAGAAAGAAGATTAGTGTCAATATTATCAAATTAATTAAGTATAGAGTTGGACAGAGGGATCTAATCAGAACATACAGTTCCATCAAATTTAAGCAGCTTGCAAAGTTAGACTGATTTTATTATGATTTTATTGAAGTTTTTGTTTTGAAACAACTACATTTTGAATGGTCTTGTTTTACAGAATACAGTACCACAATTCTGTACACTTTTCAGGATCTTTTCCCCTTTTTATTTCTTCCTTGCTCAACACAGCAATGCTAACTCAGGGCCCATCTTAGGCTTGTAAGTATAGACATCCTGGCTCTTGTCTTGACTATCTACTGTCAGGGTCTCTTATTTTTCACCCCTGTAAACACAGTTCTGCTGGCCAGTGTGAACTTGAATCCAAAAGACAGATCAGATTCTTCCCATTGCTTCTTTGTATGGTTAGCTACTCTGCAGCTCTATTCATGTCTTCTTAAGCCTTCCTTTTGTCTGCCTGCCCCACTTCACCGTACCTCCTGGGACAAGCAGTGCATCAGCTCTACGCCACTCTTTGTCAACAACCAAAAGCAGTAGGTAAAGCTCTTTATTCCTAAGCTCTCTTCTAAGAGCAGGCCAGGAAAAGGCAGGGAAAAAAGGACCCCTTCTGTAGCTGACCTTGCTAAGTCTGAAGACAAAGCCCGAAGACAGTCAGAGATGAGTATGAAGGACAGAACTGGTGGATGGTTGTAGGCTCTGGGGAGGAAGGGTTATGGGGAAAAGCCTTCCTGACCTGCAGAGAGAAAGCGGAGTGTGGTTTGAGTAGGTGGGGGTTAGAAAAGCAACACTAGAACAGGCTGAAGGACAGAGCTGAGGAAGGGGCTGGGTCAGACTTAATAGAGCAAAACTGTGCCAGAGTCTTGTAGGTGTGCACATGTAATATAATGCCCACAGGAACAGGTCTGATTTGGACTCTGGAAAGCAGCATCATTCAGATCAGCAGATATAAGAGATGACACCAGCTGCAGCACCCCAGGACCACCTCTCAGAGTATCTGAAAATATTAAGGGTATGTCTCTGATACACCAGAAGGAGCAGCAGAAATCTGAAACTTCAAAGAAAAGAACAAGCACTCAGTGTCTTTTCAGAAAAACAGAAGATTGTTTTGGAACATCTGACTCAAGATTCTTCATCTCTTGAGGCTGGCAATACCAAGAATATACCCTTTTTACCTAGTATCAAGTACCTACTGCCTGGTATTTTCCCAGCTCTGTAGTTTCTGCTTTACTTCTTCTCTACTGGACTTTCCTCATTGCATCAATATTGGCATTTTCAAGCCCAGCTGGGGAGCTCTGATCCTCTGCTGCGTCCCTGAAAGTGATCACTCACTCCATGAAGAAGGTCAAGCCTTTTTTTACCCCAAAGAAAATGCAAAACATTTTTCTTCCTGAAGAAGTCACAGTCAAAGGGGGAGGAGGGAGAGAGAATTTGTCTCAATATGCAACTAAGTCAAATTTAAAACCTCAAAGAGGGAATTTCCCATTATCACACAACTCTAAGAAGCACGCCAGACCTGAAATGAGGCTGCTTTAAGGAGGAGAGACAGGAAGCTGCAACCAGAAGGAACAGGCCTTTCAGCTGGTGGTGAAAAGCACGAAAAGAGAGACGCTCACACATGATCCAGAGCCTGCTGAAATCAGTCTTTCCAACAACTGTCAGCTTTGGACTCAGCACACCCAGGCATTCTTTGCCAAAGTGAATAATGCTGCAGTGTTTTACAAAATCATGAAAAAACAACTAGACATTGCTGATTGTAAGAGATAAAGAAAAGATAATGGCAATTAACCACATAGAAGAGATCAGCTTCTGTGGGCAAAACAGAAACTGTATTGGCAGTAGCTTGCTCAGAAATGTGCTACAGATGTACTTTAGCATCGGGCTACTGGGATTCTCTCATAACTGTCTTTTTGGAAATAAAACGAATCAATAACTAAGAAATTATACTCCACATCAGGTTTAGGGGAACTCCTCTCCCTGTGTGGAGGAAGGATGTACAATCGTCTCATGCTGGTTTGGGATTTCTAAACACAGAATGAAATGCCACTCATATCATAATACTTACATAGTGGAGTGACTGGTTAGTGTCATTTTAGAGCACATGATGATGGTATTAACACAACAGCCATTACAACTGGCTAAGCTCCATTTGAAGTTTTTAACTGTCTAACAGTGGCATGTTATTTTATATTAATTAGCCGCATTAAGCGAATGACAGTCCATGGAACAGGTTCAGGATAGGTGTGGGTCTGAAAATAAACACCTTTATGTGCAACCAGCAATCATTACTTACATAAGATCATCCCCCCAAACCACAATAACATACCAAATTTTCCGAAGAAAAAATGGAGATGTAATTGTCACTTATGGATAAATGTGTTTGGGTTTTAAAAGAGCCTGAATCATTGTAAGGGATTATGTCAAATCACATTGCAGCTGTAATATTTAAAAAGCTCTAGCTGCAATGTTCTAGATTATAAATTACATTTGATTTCATTTTTATCATTCTGAATGGATTATGATTGAAATGAGTATGTAAAGTAATTGCCCATGCATGCCATGCGCCACCCTCCCCCGCCCCCAGAATCTCTTGTAAACAAAACAAGGTAACTCAAGGGGATATTCAGGAAAGAAAAGTTAGTAAATGAAAAATACACCCTTTTGTCAGCATCTGTAATTTTTCTGTATTCTTTTGCAGCCAATGTCTGCAGCATCTTTCATTAGCACAACAGTCACTGTCTGCAGCTATGGGTTGCAGAAACTAATTATTATGTTTCTCCAATAAAAACTTCTGTTCTAAAGAAATTCATTCATTTGCCACCTATTTTGTACTGATTTACTCTCATCTTCCTTTTTAGAAAAATCTGCCATGCCCAGTAAATACACATATATATTCATGAAACCCACCTGCTCTCTTTACTTCACAATAGAACTGATTTGACATGTGTTTTCTGTTCTATTCGAAGGTGTCACCATGCTCCATACATTTCATGATAAACACCTTCAGAAACTGTGTGGCTTTCTGTCTGCTTTGTTTGCAGAGGAAGAGGGGAGAGGGCTCAGTACTCAGATGAGAGCTAGGCTACCGGTTGATTGACAGTGTAATAAAATATCCCAATCTTTCTTTGTAATCTCACACAAAATAACGTAAGTTAGCATCACTTCACCAAAATGTAATCTGTGACTCCTGACACTGCAGTCACTGCTGTCGCATGCAGACAGCATACTTTGGGTCTGTGAGGTCTAGCACTCACCAGCATGCCTCTGGTTTGCTAAAAGAGAATTTATATAGGTACAAACATTAATATGACTACAAATATTTACTAATAACATCAGAGGAAAAAAGAACACCAGAGCGAGAATGCTTAGTCATTAGGCTATAGCCTGATTACTAAACTTAACACCAATGATAAGTATGAAAAGACAAGGCAACCTTCTGGAAGAAAGGTCTAGTACCTGTGAGAAAGTGTCAGTGAGATATTTGTCATTCATTTAGATACACAGTGCAACACACATGGGAGTATCACAGAGAGTAACAAAGGTGAGTGTTGGGTTTTAACAGCAGTAAGATGAAGTTTAAAGAGATGGCAGCAAGCTTTTCAGCAGATGCTGAGATTGCTCCTCTGAGTGATTGCCTCCATATTCTTAAGCCCATTCTGTTCAACTTCTCGGTACCCTTAACCACCATCCAACTCAAACCAGCTGCCATTACAGGAGCTTACTGTAGCATACAGCTGTATCTTCCCCACATCAGCAAGGCCAAGATGCCTGGAGAATGAAGGCACCATAATTTTCCCCTGCAGTCAGAATGCAAATGGGACATCTCTGCAGCTGGGAATGTCAGAGGTGGGGGTCTAAATAGCAAGCACGAAAGGGAGTTAGCTCATGGGACATTTTGTTAAGAGATGGTCTGCAATGTAAAAAAACCTGAAAAGCCATGGGTTCGATGATCTAGCATCCAATCTCATTGATAAAGAAATAAACATATTAAGGTCCCTCAAACCTGATAATAAGGAAAGAATAACCTTTTCCCACTTCCCTTTTTCTGTATCAATCATGGGAGTCCTACACATGACTAAAGTACTGGCAACTTCATTGGAAATACCAGTATTGCACACGCGCACTTCAAACCAAGAAGCTATTACATTCCCAAGAAGACTTTCTCAGCTATCTAGAAGTTATCTGATCTGTAACTCTTAGCAGAACATACTGGATGATATGCTCGTTTCTGTTAAAGCAAGCAACAAAAATTTAAAATTAATTCCATAGCTAAAAGATTTTTTTGAAGTAAAATTGCTGTTATATATATTTGTTACCTGCTGTATAGGTTTGTTTCCCTGACTCATCTTTGTTTTGATGCCACAGTTTAACATATCATTTTGATGATACCTCAACCCATGCAATCCCACATGTGTATAGTGATTAATAAAAAGAGCCTTGAGATGGAACAAGTATGAACATGTTAACAGAGTAGATGGAATTATCTACGGCTACATGAGAAAAGTATGATTTACATTATATAAGAGACATTTTCTTGGCTTCAGGAATTTTCAGAAGGAAAAAGTAACTAAGATTTTCATGGTACTTTTTATTTTCTAATTTCTAGGACCCTTATTTTGAGAGCTTGTCCACTTTTACAGCTATATCAGTTGGTTTAACAGATAAACATAACACTCCCAATAAGACCTCCTTCTATATAAAATATGATCTAAATCATGGAAAACAGATATTATTATTTTCTACTAATACTATAAATAGCAAAACTAAGGTCAGCTATATACAATAATGGAATGCATACAAGCAGGCTATCAGAAGTCATGTCAAGCACCACCTGCCCAAATTTCATTTAAACCATACTAGCTTTTTCAGATGCTCAGAAAACTCCTTTCAAGAACCTGAAATATCCCATCTAACTAATGGGATAGCCAAATGTGCATTCAAAGAAAGGGGCTGGACGTTCTTGTTCAAAGAGCAGGCTGCTGGGTGAGATAAGGTCAATTCCATGTTCAAACTTCCTGTACAGCAGCAGACAAGTCACTAGGGGCACGATCCAAATCGAAAGCCATCCTTCCACGGACTTCAAGCAGGTTTTGAACCAGTAACTAAATCTCTCCAAGCTTCAGTTCTCCCTCCATTAAATGCGTATACAAGAAATTCCCACCATACACATTTAGATTATGTAGGAATCAGACCTATAGAAGGACACCTTCCAGGACAACCTTGGCTGAACATAAGGCCATGCTTTTCACAAGCCACTGAATAAAAAGTGGAAAACTACACACATTTTTTAGGTAATTTGTATTAACAACAGTTTAACCTGGTATTAGCAAGACTTCGAATGCTTTCCTATTTTTTTCTTTCCCATGTATTTCTTGCTGTGACAATGTCCACCTAAATACCAAATAAATGCACAGTTCCTCTTCTTTATTACGGCTTTACTCTCACCAAGAATGGTCTTACTGTCAAGTGACTTACGCTGCAAAACTAACATTTCTACTATGACACTTTGCACACCATGGAAAAGCAGTGATGCAAGGTAGCCCAAGGAGACAGAGGCAGTGAGCCACTGCTCTGTAAAATTAAGAGTGCAATGGTGTGAGAAATCTCCTGATTGGGAGATTGTCGTATAAGTTGCTTGGGTAAAACAACTAGTTATTTATCCTACAGCACAAAGTGGAAGCCACCCATTTTTTTGTGTAAAATTATCCCCTTTCTTGATTGTTAAAATTGACTGTTAATAGTTAGCTATCATTGACTTATTTTCCTTAGCAATAGGCTTAATTTTTGTTTATTATGTTCCCTGCTGTGCTCAGTTTGGATGCCCTGTGACTGCTGATTTATCTCTTAATATGTCTCTATATCAGCATTTCTCATCAATAGATTTCAATGCTAGGAGGCCACCACATGAGACAACTGGGAGTGAGGTGAAGGAGAATGTGAGGCGTGTCCACTTTTATTAGAATTCAAATTAAACAAAATCTTGCTCTCTTACATCCTCACATAGCTTTATCCTTCAAGCTGCAACCACTTTCCGAATGCGTACGAATAAAGATACAGATTCAGTACAGCTATTGTTCATCAAAATCATTAAGTTTTTTTTTTTAATGAAAGTAAGGGGGAGGCAGAAAATACGTTCACTTCACACAGTCCTGTGGAAAGCCTGAGCATGCTGTTCTCTGCTGAAGCTGCTACTGAGGAGCAGTAACACATCCGTCTACTTTACATACTTCGGTAGCCCCCCACACCACAGTATCCGAGTATATGACATGCTTACAGTATGCCTGTGAGGCGGGAAAATCCTGCTCTCTCCACTTTCCAGGCAGAATCAAGAGAGTAAGTGATTTGCTCAAAGTCACATGGGAAATCTGTGAGAAACAAGGAGTTAAAACCAAAGCTCTTCAATCTTACTTCATCTCAGACTGCATTCTTGTACAGTACAGAGGTAAGCACAAATGGGTTAATAGCACATTGACTTAACACTATCTCCCGTCTTCAATGAAAAGTGTTTCAGCAAAGTTATTTCCTATGGGTTCCAAATAAAATTACAGCAAACTTACCTGGTTCTCTAATAATCTAGTAAGAGGAATATTATTAGTTACTGATGCCATGAGTTTTATGTCATTTACTGAGTAAACTGAGCACTGAAAATGATGTGGAGTTTCAGCAATATCATAATCAAAAACTTAACTTTGATTTGCCTTTGAACCAAAGAGGAAAACCAAGTTCAAATGTAACAGAGATGTGAGTTTAAACATCCTTGGAACATCACTAACACATGTCAGCATTTCTGCTTCGACTGCAACAGCTCTGTTATGGACAACGCCTGCCTTCTGTTGCCGATGATGTTGTCTGAATACTAAAAATGCAGAACTAGAAGATGGTCTGATACAGGCCATTCTTGTGACATTCACTTTTCATTCAGATAATGCTGCTCCTTCCATTGATGTGGTAGCTTCTAACAGTGATGGTAAGGAAAGGTACATAATATCAGCTCAAGAGGTGAGTCAGATAACTGCCATTTCAGTCGTACAAAGGACTGCCTTGAACATGAATCTAGGAAGCACAAAAGCAGAACATCACAGGCTTGACTTCCATAAGCTGGGTGAGGCCAGACTAGAAGGCCAGCAACAGCATCACTTAAATTGATTGTGAAACTAAAATCTCTAAGACTTTCTCAGTTTGTTTTAGAGGCCTCTTCTACCCTCCACTAAATTAAGCATAATTTCTTGTAAGAGGAATGTATATGAAATTCTATAGCTAAGTTAGAAACAAAGGGATAGATCATAGGAACTGCAGTAATTCACAACTGTGAATATAAATTTGGCTGTCCTGATTCTTGCACCATCAGTGAAGAATCAGCTGAGACTCAGAGGGATGGGTCTGACACTAACACTGGCAGCTTTCCAACAGCCTCATATGCTCTAATATCTCTGGATCTGCCAGCTGACCCCATCTCTAGTGCGAGCACTCTCAGGACAGGGATCATACAGTGATACGTCGCTACTCTAGAAAGAGGGAATGGTAAATCAACAAATAGAAAAGTTTGCCTCCCATTTAATCGTGGGAATAAAAACCAACAATAGGCTATGGCAGCTACTCCTGGCCAGCCTGTGAATGCCTCATACCCACAGACAAGTGCTTATGCAAGAAAGTATTTCTTCTTGGAGACAGTACTGTCAGTGTAAATAAGGACTCTGAAAAAAAAAAATCTCTTTTGGATAAAAATCTCACTGGCAGGCTAAAATAATTATATTTCAAAGTATTAAAAATATGCCAGCACTTTAGAGTGTGCTTGTGTGCATGCGCAAAGTCTTGTTCTGATTTTTTAGAGTAAGGCTCTCGCTATTTAAAATTTTTCTGAGTCTTTCTGCAGTTTTCAAAAAGTTCTGCTCAGAGCTGCTCTAAAATTGCCTGGTTGGACTCTGCCAAGTCATCCACCTTGCAATATTTCACAGCCGTAAATTCAACACAGCTCTGATGACAGCCAAGGAGGTTTTGAATTCTGTCAGAAGCCTGTCCAGCCTCCTGCCCGTCTACGTGCTCAGCCACGCAGCAGCATGGCAAGCTGACTTCTGGGGTGACCAGGATACTTACTCCTCGTCAGCCACTCCAGCATCTCCAAAGCAAGTGAATGCTTCTCATTGACAGCAGCAGCCAGCATTTGAGAAGCCAGAACCAGAAAGACAGAATCCGACACACAAAAAGTAACGAGATCTGGTGATGATTCAAGCTTGTCCTCAAGAAAGCAGAAGCAGCTGAAGTCAGCAAAAAGAACCAAGGAGTGTACTCAGTGATTTGATTATCTAAAATATTTCACAGTAATATGCTTCTCATAATTTTCAGTAGAAAACAAACTCAGTATCACTATCTAAGAAAATATTGAAAATATTTAGGAACAGCTATAATTTATAATGCCCCTAGAACAGAGGTATTTGCCAGATTTTATCTGACCATGGATTTTTACTTAGTTGAGCATTTTTTAATATCTATCAACATGTGAAAATATGCTTTACACTGAAAGCAAAATCAGAGTAAACATTTGGTATATAATAGGCCATCACTAAACCTTTAAAGAGCCTTGATAAAAATAGTTATTTCAAAAAAATATTAGTCTTTGTCAAACATGATACAGATATCCCTACAATACAAGCTAAAATTAACCATAGTGGCATTACAGTTAATAAAGAGAAGCAATTATTCATTGATATTGATTAAATACAAAATGTATCTATTACAGCTCTATTGGGTAGGCTGTGACCACCATAAATGCACTATTATCTACTAAATATAAACCTTATTAGAAGAATTTCCTACAAACAGTCCTAAGGGTAAATTTAATTTTCCTTCAATTATCTTAGGTATGAAGTTGAGAGTTTGGAGAGGTTTTTAACAGGAAACATTACTTAACATTCTCCAGCAGTTCTACACAGGTATTCATTTTAAACCTGCCATTTTCACTGTGCTTACCTTTAAATTATTTTATCCTTTTTTGCCTAACTAAGAGACTTTTCATGAGGGTTTTTATTAATTTAGAGCTCTATTTCTCAAGGTATTTTTTAATGGAAAAGTGGTTTTCAGGAGTTCATTGTCTTATATTTAGAAAGACTGTATTTGTAGTAGTATGTTCACATATTACTCCTACTAAAACTACTGTTTCACACACACCCTCCCAATCATGTCATGTAGTTAAGTATAAAACTAAATGGAAAAAATTATATTCAGTAATATAAGGAATGTGTATTTGTATATGTTTCCTTTGACAAGGTTTGTTGTAGGTTTGTTTCTCCAATTTTTAAGTGTGATTACTATATGTTCACGATATCAAGGGCAAGTTAAAGAACCATCCACTGCTTTCCCAAACAGCCACCTCTCCACTCTCCAGAGTTTACAAGAACGAGGCCTTTATACCTTCCCCCATAACAATCCTACAGTACACAGCATACCTGCTTTACCTGAATAATGAATCCTCAAAGTTTTTAAGTATGATCTGTTCCAATAAATCAAATTGGGTTTTAGTCTGCTCTTACCATAAATGGCTATTTTGCCATATATGTGCATGCAAATGTGTGCATATCTAACATGCATATATATTTATATGAGTATATAATACATATATATATAAAACACACATACGAGTCCTACATCCTACATGGATACTTATACATACACACTACAGCAGCTACAAAGATGCTGAAAGACTGAGCTACATGCAGGCTTGCATCCCCTGTTTGCTCTCTATGGGGACTGCTTTTGGTGGGATGTTGGCCCCAAACCAAACGATGAGAGATTCATTGATCCGTTAACCGTTCTCCACCATTCTGAGCTGACCTATATTTGAAGCACTGAAAAGCATTTTGGGAATGTCATTCTTTCAGCTTTGCCAGTCCAGATTCAACACAGAAAGAAATGTGCAATCCCAGAGCCACAGAGGGGGGAAGAAGGGAGCAGGGTGGGCAGGCGGCCGGCACCCAAGCCAAGGGACCTGGTGGCACTTGGGTGACTGAAGGCACCGAGAGCGCACGGGTTCGAGTGCTCAGAGAGGAGGAGCTGCAGTTCCACCCTGCCAGAAACATCAGCTCTCAGCACAATGAGAGGTAACAGCTCGGAAGATCTAGCTATTGTAACAAAATGGAAAACGCTAAAACGTTCTTGGGGATGGCTGTTCAGGCTCACTTGCAAAACACCAGACAGTCACAAAGAGATTTCCAGCTGTCCAAGGAAGACTTTTGTCAAGGGCTTTATGTTAAGAAGAGGAGGAAAAGAAAGAACCAATTGTTAAAGCTGAAGCTATACAAATTCAGATTAGAAATAAGGCACATGCTATTAACAGTGAGGTTAATTAATCATGGGAGAAACTTACCCATGTTGTGGTGGATTTCCCATCATTGGATAATTTAAAAACCAGCACGCACTGTTTTTCTAAAGCATATGGTCTCGTTCTAACAACAAGCAAAGTTAGTGCATATGAAGCAAAATAGAAGGGAGTTGTATGACCTGTGTTATGCAGGAGATTAAACTTGCTGATCGAAGCATCCATTCTTAATTTAAACTTTGTGGGAAAAGGGATGGTTTCACAACATGCAATTAATCAACATCTATTTACTGAATTGACATGGAGCCTTTCTATACAAAATGCCATAAAATAATGTTACTGAATTCGGCACATTCTTCTCCACAAAGGAAGTTTCTTTTTACTGAAATGTACTGGATTTTTCTTCATGAAACTTTAAAGAAACTGCAGAAAGTTCACAAAACAAGAAAATTCTCCATCAAATAAGAGGTGAATTTTCAGCAGGATAATACAAGACATTTAAAAAAATAAGGTAATTTCTTTTACAAAGGAAGTTATATTTTACGAGAGAAAAATATGAATGAATGGAGCAATACTTGATTAAATCCACTAGAAGAAGCAATAGAATGGGCAGAATAATATAGGCAGGACCAGAGCATCTGTATGCCATCTTGTAATAAATATAGCAAGAATAAAAGATTAAAGGGGCAACGGAAGTGGGTGAAGAAGTGTGAAACACAATCAGGGATATATATTTTTTTTTTAAAGAGTTACAGTACGTATAAAACATCAGCTCTACTGGAGGACAGAAGAGATTCAAACTGAAGTTACGTGCAGGGGGAAATTACAAAAAGCAGGAGGCACAATTGGCAGGAAAGGACGCAGCCTAAGTGCTTAAGACAGGTGAGATGTTATCGAGCAGATAAAGCAAAAGATATAGGTAAAAGGCATGACAAGACATGAGAGGGTGACAGCATAATTTGCTGCAAGGGTTGGTGACATATGAAAGGAGGCAGCAAGCCTACCACTATATTCCTATGTACTAATTTTCAGTATGTTTGTTTGGTCTGGGAAAGAAAGAAAGTAGGTTTTTAACAATTAATTTTGCATTATATCAATCAAATGACAAAGTCCATGGAGAAGTAATTTGATAGATCTTTCAGTAACACTCAGCCATTCTGACTCAGCCTGAGTCAATACCTTACTGCAGAAGCATCCACATTGGTTTTCACAGGGCTGCAACGCAATGCCAAGGAAGAAGGACAAAACTGGTCACCAGTTTTGACTAGCTGTACTCGGCTCGTAACCACAGCTGGGGAGGGAGAGTACAGGGTATGCACCCAAAAGTGTCCTGCCGCAGCTTATTCTGCAATGTGGAAAACAAAATTCCCACTCATTATCTAAGCTAGCTGCTTAGAAGAAAATGCATTGCTTCATGAAGAAGGGATGAAGTATTTTACTTCTACCCTGGGAGAAGGGAAGGAATCAGGATTCAGTCCTGTGCCTGAAGCAGCACTTATACTGGGACAGACTGTAAAGTTATAGCCTGGTCCTACCCACTGGCAAATGAAATTGTTTTTTCACCGGCGGGGGGGGGGGGGACTTGTTCAATTTTTTTAGCTTCTTATTAAATACAGTCCACTTGTCAGAACAATAAAATGTAGTAAGTTACCACTAACCATATTATCTGAACTGTTTAATTTTATGCCACAAGAAACACTTGCATCTGCTGATTAAGATCTGCCATTTCCACTTAGCACCTCATGACAGAAGTTACCTGGAGCTAGAAGAAAGGCAGAGAATTTCTTTTAATAAAATATTAATATGAATTAATTCAGTGGTAGTAGTAATTGTTACTGAGTTCATTCTTCAAAATTCCGATTTTAATTCACCATCCCAGTGCTTTATTACTGACTTTTTACAGACCTTGTGAAATAAATTATAACAAAATCTCTGCAAGACAAAAAGATGTGCTGTGTGAATTACTTCTCATCATTACAAAAATCTAAACTGCTCTGTTTACAAAATTGTACTTGATGCTTCATTGTGTCATCTAAAAGCCAAGTAAATCTGTACTGTAGTTTGAAATAAGATTTCCTGTTTTAATGTAAATATGAGTAACGACCAGTAAACACTGCAGTTTTGTATAATTAAAAGAAGTAAAGAAATTACATACCAGCTTAGCTTTTTTTAAGTATGTTGCACATGGCACTAACCTCCTTCAGACAGCAACAGGTTTGTCCTTGACAGATTCCCTCCTCCATCTCTTCCTTTCTCCCATCATCCAGTTATGCACACATAAAGAAAGGGCAGTACAGGACAGGTTATATGCAGAGAGGTGACTCAGTGACTTGTGGATGCTAATTCTAAACCACCACACAGGCTGACGGCTAGAAGCAGCAATCAGATTTGGCTAACAGCAGCTTCTGCTCCATTAATGAGTCCCAGCTGAAGCTAGTTGGAGAAGGGGTGACCAGACTAGCGCACTTCAAGTAATCTGCATCTGTGCTGGGTTTGGTGTTGTCTGTAGAAGTCCTGAGCCACAGCTTTGCTCAGTCTATCTCATCAGGACTGGTGGTTTCTTTTATCAGTTCCGTCACTGACTCATTGTCTGACTGTGGGAAATTAATTTAGTTTTGTCTGTACTTCAGTTTTCTCCATTGCAAAATAGCAATAAAATCCTTTATATTTGTGTGTATACACAAACACATGCACACGCTTTTACCACTTGAAGAGGTTTTTTTTAGCGTGTCTCGCATGCTGAGATCCTAGCGTCAGCATTTTACAATGTGCAATATTTTAAACTTCTTGGCACACTTTTCCGTATACTGAAAAGTTGTCCAATAGCAGTGGTCTGACCTTTCAAAAGCATCATCAGATTCTAAGCTAAAACAAAGGTTATTTAAACCTTAGTTTAAATACAAAAGTGACTAGGATATGTGGTATATTCAGATCTAACTAATCACACATGTAACATTTTTATTAAATATAACATCATGTTATGTATGCATGTCCAGACACTCTGAGTACCACATTTAGTCTTTCAGCTTCGTATAAATAGAAATTTTATGCAAAATGTTCAGTAGGAGTATTATGGTTACCACTGGCTATGTCTTTTTTTTTAAAAAGTAATTAACCCTTTTTTTCAGGCTAAATATTTTATTCACTGGCGATGTTGTTTTCCAACTTGTAGAAGAGGTTAGAGAACAGATGCTGCATTAAATTCTTACCTATTCTCAAGAAAAGATATGGGAATAATTTAGAGGCAGTGTTTCTAAACTAATTGATCTAATCACAACTTCTCAAGTTTTACTTCATATTTCTTGCATGTCAGATCTGAGGGCAATTATTCTGTACTGCATATGCATCTGGTGGAAAGAAACTTGATAAGTGATTCAAAAAATTCTAGACATTCCTTGCAACTTAAATTATTCTATGATACTATGAATTGAAAGCCAATTAGAAACAAGTTTTGAAAAGACAATAATTAATGATCCTGAGAAAGCCAGATAGCCAGGCAAATACTCAGATAGTACTTGCCTAATCTATTTTATTTATTGGGGTATTAATATGGCAGTGAGTAACCCCGACATCATTAATCTTGAATGAGCAAGGAAATGTTTAATTTTCATTATTTTGCTTTCAGTATTGCCTTCTGCTTCTACAAACATCTCAAGACATTTAGCATCTTGCAAATGCTTTGGAAAATAATTTGTTGCTAATGACTCAGAATTTTTTAGTTTGTCTCCATTAATGAACATGAACATTGAAGCTAGAAAACAAGGGCATCTTTTCAATGTCTCTGGCAATGCTATTTCAGCTAAAGCACCTCCATTTGAGTTCATGTTTGGAGACCTCATCACACCTTGACATTTTTGAGGAAATACTGCAATCCCATGAGTACTCTGTGAAATGCACCCATCCCAGCTAAACAGGTAGAGTCTTATGTGTGAACTGTACCACCAGCTACCTTTATCAGGCACACGGAACAGTTACATGGTACCTGAATAACCTTTGAGCCTTCCATGACAGCTGATTTCCATTGGCCGTTGGCTTCAGCCCAGTATTTTTTTTCTGATGATTATTACTTCATATTATGTGCTGCATATTAGAAAGCTTGCTGTCTGAAGTGGGGGTTTTGTACAGTATTCTCAACAGGCTTGATGAAAATCCCACTGAAGCCAACGAAGAAATTCCCATTGACTCTATACTGGATGAAAGCCAGGAAAACTGCTTTATGCTGTTATTTTTGGTTACTATCCATGTTGCTTCACCTTTTATTAAACTGCATATTATTCATTCACCCAGGAACTTTAGCTACAGAATTCAGTCTCACAAACAACTCCAGGTGTCCATGAAACTCAAAGACAAGAACTGACACCCTGACTTTTCACAGGACCTTGTACAAGATACTAAACTGCTTAAAATAAAATAAAATAAAATACAGATGCAGCAAACTTTCAGCTCTGCAGTTTTCATGAGAGCCAGTTGTTGACATGTGTATCCCTAATTGCACTGGGACTCACCTTCCTGGTATGGTGGTAAGAAAAAAAAATCCTGTTAAGTAAGGAATGCAGCTTGCAGAAATACTGCCTCATGGGATAGGAGTATAAAGGAGAATCTGGAGTCTACATACGCACAGAGGAAAAGGAAACCAGAAAGGAAGGAATAAAAAAGAGAGAAGCTGGAGTAGGCGGGCTGGAAGTGATGAATAGACAAATTTGAGAGAGAAGGTAGGGACTGAATGTGAATGAGAAAAAGGTGCCTGTAAGAATAAATGGGGTTTTACTCCATTTGACCTTCACCCAAACATCTTTTTTCCCCGCCCCACCCCGCTAATAGGACTAGGCTTTGTGAATCCAATCTTGTTATTCTATGCAGGTTGAAAACTTTGGGAGTAGTTAAATTGTTGTATCTTCCTGGTAGAGCTCACACACAGCTGTGTTTGGGTCCCAACTGCATTGCATCCAGGCATGTTCAGCAGACCTGCCAGCTCTCCCAGCGTGGATACTAGTCTGTTGCTTACAGCAGGAAATCTCTCTCTCTGCTGCTTTGAGCAGTGACTGAATAGATTTGTCCAAACGCTGGATGTCTGGATATCCTGAACAAATGGCCATTTCACAAGAATGCTGAATCACATATGCAGAGAGACCGCTGCATCAACTTCATTGCCCACACGTTATAGAGTCTATGTGCAAATGTGCAGTATGTCTGACCCAGCTGGGATGTGTCAGATTTACTCTGCATAGATACATCAGCTGTGCAGCAACCGTCACTGAACCTAATGCTTTTGGACCTGTCAGTGTTGGTAGGTACATCTAAGCTTTGCTTGGCCTAAGGGGGCTCGGGCATTGCTTTTACCTTGGCCTTTCTGTAGTACTTGACTCTCCTCTCCTCTATATACTTTCACCTCTGATTCACAAACCTTCCCTTTCTTTTGCTGTCCTTTCTAGGCAAGCATTTTCCCTCTTTTTCAGTTGGTCCTACAGCTAAAAATACCCCTGCTATCAACAAGGTAAAGCCCTCAGTGTCTGGTCCCTTTCTCAGAGATTATTTGCATTCCTACCTACAAGGTGTCTGTGGTACCGAAGACCTTGTCTTAACACACAGTCTTGTAATCCAGTTTCCAGGGAAATTACCACCTTCTGAATAGCTGAGGACAAACCTGACAGTCATGTTTATTTAATGATCAGCTATTGCACTGTCCATTGCTCAGACTGGAATAGATTCTAATGTTTACTGACCCTCCAATATCACCAGCCTGTAAAATGCGTAGCCTGTGGATGATTACACATCCACAGGGGAAAATATTATCAGACAGAAGCTTCATAACCTCAGACAGAACTCATAGGTAAATACAATCCTGAAAATACCATGCTATCGTTACATAAAACACCAAATGTCAGATTGTCATTACCCTATTATAATAATTGCTCCTGATCTTGTCCCACTTAAGCCAATTTGAGTTTTGCTATTGAATTCAATGAGTGGAAGATAAAACCCAGAGAGGGAACACAATAAGAGAAGGAAGAGGAAGATGATTTACCATTGAACACACAGTAAGCCCTTAGCTTTAACTCTGTTCATGTGTAAATGTTCAGGATGGATATTCAGAAAACCTGTATAACCTCAATGAGCTTCCAGACTCTCTGGGCACCAGAAGGATGCTGCTGACCAACTGGAACATCCCGACTGCTCTGTGGGCGTTTGCAGTAGTTCTGTTCCAGCCTTCTCACGCTCCCCTCGAGACTCATCTGTCTCTGACATTAGCAACAAGGGAGATAGAGCAGCTGGGGAATCAATAGGGACAAGCTGAAAGTTATTTACAGATGTTAGCCGAGAAAATGGGAAACCCGCAAAGCAGGGTAGCGTACGCAATTCTGTATCTCAGAGTAAGTGTTCTCCCGTAATTAGAACCAGAAATGTTTCCTACTAATTTTCAGCTTTTGCTGTGAGCAACAGCACATAATCTCAGCAACTGCTGTCCAAATATTCTAATATTCCTGACATGAAGATTCTAAACTCTCAAACAAAAAGAAAGGAAAAAGCAATATGGCACAGTTCCAATTATCTGCAGAGACAAAATCTACAGCATTTTCTGCATGTCAGTTTGTCATAGCACCAAAACAATGGTTTCAGAGGAACACAGGATGTTTATGAAGATTGGAAGAGGACAACTCAGTCACATCGGCCTTAATACCATCTTCAGTAAGCTCAATTAAATCCTAAATTTATTTTTAAATTTATTGATGAGTCTGTCCCACATCTATCCTTGCTTCACCCATTTCACTGGACTACAGCCAGTCTGTGATCATTTAACCTCCTCACAAATAAACAAGCAGAACTGAATCATAATTATACTAACCATCACTACCACCATCCCATCCTTGATGTCAGGTTTGGGAGTATGGCACACCAACAACTGTCCACAGATGTCTATTTGTTCCTAATCTTATAAATTAAATTGATCACTTGAGTAAAATTACAGAAGAACATATTGTACTTGCAGGATGAAAGAAGCACTCAGCAAATCTATGAATACTATATCCTTGACAAATTGCCTATCAATTAGTTTTGTAACATCACACTTTTTACTACAGCCCATAATTGAATTCACACTTCGGAAAAACACTCCCTGTTATCCAGTTCACAAAAACTAGTGTAATTTCTATTTTAATAGTTCTTCTCCTGCTCATAGAAAATAATTAACTCAAAAAATTATCACTCCTACCTTCAGACAGGTTGAAACAGATCAGCTTTCAAATTTATCCCCCAACTATTTGGTGGTATATTCCAAATGCAGTTTGTTCATACATACCATAAATCCACACTAGTTTTATAATGACCAATCTGAAGAACAATTTTGACTAAAGGAGACAGTAAAAACATGAAAACATGTCAGAAAAACAAAACTGAACTTAACATTTCCAGACAAATAGGCCTAATTTTTAAGACAGTTGTATATAAAACCAGTGTAATTAACTGATCTTAACACAGAAAGTAAAATTCAAGTATCAATTGCAAGTCAGAAATCTACCTGGCCTCTGGCACACACCTTTCCTTTGTACATGTGGTTGCATAACTCCATGCTAGGTTTCTGCACTGGCATTTTCATGTGTCATTCAAAAAAAATTTTTTTTGTTAAGTGTTCTGTTTCCAGGACTGGCCTTAATCAGCCCTATAATGCCTTCACAGCAGGCTCTTGCTCTCAGCTTTCTATTAAGGCTATAATTAATTCTGCAGTTCTAAATGTTCCATAGCTATAATTTATTTATGGGTCCAACATTTTCCTCACATCTGAAATTAGATTTTCAGCTCTTTAGTTTTTCCTAAATCTTCCCTTGATCCTTCTCAGTATATATGGCTACTACATTTAGTATTTTTATCTCTCTGACATCTTCAGAAAAGGCCTCTGGTAGAGTACTTTTCTAGTCAAGTGCGTTGTGATAGTGTCACCCAGAGTAAAGGTCTGTACTAGTTATTCACTCTGAAAGGCTGACTCACTGCTATCATTTGCCTTTCCCTGTTTTAACCTGTCTTGAACAACACACTAATATTTCTGTTATCACCAGATACGACTCATTTTCATTAGTCTCTTTTCTAAAAATCAGAAAACAATGTCAGAAGAGCACATTATGCATTCTTGAACTTTCCTGGAATAACAGGACCCCCATATTAAAAAAATCAGTAAATAACCGCTGTGGTGTAATAGATTTATTTATTTTATTTATTTTAGACGCTAGATAAACAAACCAATCATGGTAAGTGGTTTAGGACTTTATACACACTCACAAAAAGCCAACAAATCCTGACCAAGCTGTCCAGCCAGCACATACACACATCCCGACGCAGCTCAAAGGCATTGCTGCAGCCCTCACTGCTAACCAGGATACTCACAGTGAAATAATCCCCTCAGATAATCTACCAACAAAATGAGCCTTAAATGTTTCTTTTTTTTAAGATTAAGAGTGCGTATGTCTACCAGCGTCTCAAAAATACTTATTTTGCAAACAGTTCTAAAGACGTATTCATGGGAACCACGTATTTTTCAGCTGTTCATTTCTCTAGCCACTGTTTACATGCAAAGATAGCGTGGTTCAAGGGAGACATGAGCTGAAAAGCCTGCTTTCTCTTTTCAGTTCTGTCCCCGGCATGTTGCGTGAAGTAGCACGTTTTACTTCACCTTGGTCATTTGTGCAGTGCCTAGCACAAGTATGGCTGGAGACTCTGGTAACTTATCTTATTATCTGTATAAACTGTTATAGTCCATCTAGCAAATGCTGCTTGTATCCTGCATTCCTCTGACAGGTACACTAATGCTGATCCATTACTATCTGGTCAGTGCAGTTGATACTGGAAAGCTAAAACTATCCCAACTGAAGAGAAAGAGCAAGAAACATTATGACTTTTTTCACCCCAATAATAGGTATTATGCAACTCCATCTGAAGCACTTCCCTGGAATTCTCTCTGTTGCCTCCATACATGCTTTCTCTGTTCCGAGAAGGAGAACAGCATCTCCTCTGGTGTTCTACCCTACCCACAAACTACCCATCCAGAACACTCGTACAAGCACAGCTTCTTCTGTTTCAAGGGTGGGGAAAAGAGATCTGGTATGCCAGTGCCTGGCTGTCAGAATACCTCTCATCCTCACCAGCTTACAACTACTGAAGAAATGATCCTCTGTGTCTTTACACATTATGTCAGGGCACAACTGACAATATTATGGGAATTACGTATGTAGTGTAACAAGAGTTATGTTTGCTGATCATGTGTTAAGAAAACAGGAAAGTCACTTGGTTCAGTTTCAAGTGTGTAGGCAAACCAAAAACCTATTCCTAACTGTCAAGCAACCATATCATAAGCAGTCTGCCACACTAACGAAACCATGCAATGCCACAATGATCTGAAGTCTCCTTTCCAGGTTTATGTCACATTTATTCTCTCAGCTCAGAAACACATTTGGTTCACAGAAAAAACACAAGGAAGAGCTTTAAATGACTCACTTATACCTCATCCAAATTGTGCTGCTCTGCAATGCACTGCAATGCTTCTTTTTCCCTAAAAGCAGCCACTCCATTCAACTCAGAGTCTGTTTTATTCACGGCCCTGCTACAGCTATTTTCCTCCGTGAGAGCAGAGCTCCTGGAGTACATTTTCGTATTCAATCCAAGCAGACATTTTCATGATGAGGGAACCACAGTGAAGGAGTGGGAGTAGTAGGTGGGTGTCAAAGAAAACCGAAGAGCTATCTTGAACGCACACTGAGGACAGGAAATGGAGTTGGCTGTTCCCCAGCTACAAGACCCTGTTCATGACACAGTGGTGAGAAGGAAATTAAATGAGACTGTCAGAGGGAAAGGAACATGGTACTGGGACCCAAAATTAAATGACATTATTGGAAATTCCACTAAGTGAATGGGATCAAGAAATCAAGCCAATGAGGGCACAGGAGTCTCTAAGGAATCAGGGACAGGGCTGCTTTAGCTGGCAAGCCAGTAAAAAAAGGCTCCAAGACAAATTTAGAAGAGAACAGACAGGGTGGTAAGAGTTTCTAGATGCCTGTGTGTACCACATATAGTGGTATCTAATGAAAACACCAAGTGCTTTGAAATGCTGACTTACCTGCGATGGTCAAACTGAGGGTCCCATGCCACTTATTTCAAGAGGAAATGGAAAAGAAACAACTAATTAAAAAAATTAGAACTAGACTATGGGTAAATATTAGCTTCAAATAAATAAGTCTATTCATAGTTTTAGAGAGGAAAGCATATCTAGAGATAAAAAGGCCTTCAAGTTCAGCTTTGGTTTAGGAAGTTTTAGGCAACCACACTGATTTCCAGATACTTATCAGGTCTGTACCTGAATGTCCTGCCAGGCTCTCCCAACTGAATCTCTCTGCAACTCCAGTACTTAAGGCAGGTGTGTTCCTACAGAACAGAAGGGAAAACAGAATAAATCTTTGAATTTTATTCATTTATTTCAACCTTACTCAGTTCTTTAAACACCTGTGATTGAAACTCCTCACAATCACTTAAATTCAAGTAGCAAGAAAATGATACTTCTGATTAGAAAACTAAATTGAAATACAATTAAAATAATTAAATGTGAAAATATGTATTAACTATCATTATTTTTTACATGGGAAAAATCAGTGCCACCTGAGAACTAGTATATCAGCCATTCAAAATGTGTCATTTCTCCAAGCCAGGAATGTCAAAAATAATCTCCCCACATATTCTGCTACACAGACTTTTACATAAATCACTGAAGATATCACCCTAAGGGAACTGAGGATGAGTTGCCAATTTCATTCTGTAGGCTCGCAACAAAACTCTCTCAAAACTAATTTTGTCAAATCATAAGATCAAGGGATGTTTTGAAAAAGCAGAGTATTTTGCCATATTCTTCTCTTTCCACTTGTACCAAAAGAGATTTCCAGAGAATACAAGTTAGATAAATAGTTGCACCTGAATTGATTACTAATGCTAAAGCCCATTGAATTAATCCAGCCCATGACAACTAAATCAAGTAATTTTGCTATCCACACAGAATGACAGATGCAGGGACTGAATCAGGAACCAGATTATCCAGTGCGACATCGTGCTATCAAATCAAAGCAACCAGGTTTTATTACATACACTATAAGAAAAGCCAAACTACTTCAGCTAACAAGTTTCAAAGGACTGATTTTCAGGATGCTGAGTAACACATGTTAACACCAGAATAAGCAGCCTAAGAGAAACTCAACATGCCAAAGAATAGCAGAACGGGGGAATTTACCACAGTGCATTGCTGAGTGAGGAACAAGCACTCAGCAAAGACTCCCAAACAAATGCCACTGAACTTTCAAACAAATCTGCTCTGACTGCATTGCAACCTTCTGTGATTACTTTCCATGAATATTGTATCAAATGAAGATTGCTCACTGGAACACTGAATTTTAAAGGAATGTTGCACAGTATCTGAGGAAAGTGAACTATGAATTTTTAATTTAAGTATTCACTCAGAAACAAGTCTCTAAAAGTTTCAGTCTTGCAGTCAGATAAGACATTTGGTATGACCTGTGAGTGCAAGTAATACAGTTCTAATTTCAAATGCCAGATGAGAACAATGAATCCTGACAAGCATCAGACCAAGAATTGAGGCATGGCTTGCATTTTTCCTGACACTAAAATATTTGAATTTTAATGGCATAGTATTTTTAATCTTTTTATTTAGTTTTCAGATAAAAAAATACAAAGAGAATTAAAATTCTATCCTCCACTGTCATCCACATGTAACAATTTATGCAACTCCAACCCACTCTAACTCCTACTTACACCAAAAGAAGTTGATCCAGCTGATTCAAGCCAGCTGACTGAAGAGGAGGGGGATCCAGCTGATAGCATTCTTGCAGAAATAACAGAACTGCAGCTCCTCAGCTAAATCCAGTAACAGGGATTTTTTTCGTTCTACTGAGCCACAAATGGTGTCCAAACATCACTAGGCCTTAATAAATCCTACTGAGTCATAAACTTCCATGATAGCAAGTGTATCAATTTTTCCCCATTTTGAACTTTGCAAGTTATTTTTGCAACAGAAAATTATTGTGTATCATACACTACAAAAAATATATATTAACCAGATGTTGCTTAGTACTTCCCAAACAACTCACATTTTAGGTTAGACCACGCAGAAGTTTCAGCTGAAGAGGAATTTAATAAAGAATACTAAGCATCTAAAACCAGGGAGCTATTACAAAAGCATCAATAAGGCGCTGAAGACAGTCATTGCCAATTAAGAAAATAATTAAGAGAACATGTGTGCAGAACATAATACTACTTCCACACATTGTACAATTGATACAAGAACATATCATAAGCTTGATATCACTCCTGTTAATAATAATGGTTACTATTTTACCATGTAGGGTCAAGACCATTAAGTTACTGTATAGCTCATGTAAAGTGCTCTCCTCTAAAGTCTAGATGAGAGGAAAAAGAACAAGAGGAGAAGAAGACAGAGAAGGGGAAAAGGAATTCCTTTTTTGGTGGTTTTCACTAATTTATTTTTGCTCTCTAGTTTTAACTACTGAGTAGATTTCCATGTAGTGGGAGGGGAGCAGGAATGCCATTACAGCCACTGGGAACTTATCAATGATCTCAGGTGAATCACAGTCCCATCATATATTGATAACATTGGTGGCAGCTGCAGTGAAGGGTGCAAACAGACAGGTATGAGCAACCACCACCTATGCATTAAACAGCTCAGACATAAGCCCGCTTTCATGACAAAGCCATGCAGCTATTCTTGCAGAGGTTATGCTGAGCTGGTAAGCCTTACCTCACGTCACTCTAGAGAAGTGAATCTCATGCCCTAGTGTTCCAGAACAGCATATTTTAAGTAAAGCATGGGGCCAAGTTAAATTTCTGTTAGCTTTTTTGCAGCTGTGCTTCCAAAATAATGCTCTCTGCAGACAACAGTACTATGGTAAGAGGAGGAGAGAGAGTTAACAGCAACTCTGGCCAGACAGAGATGAAGCCAGTAATCCGTAGAAACCCAAAGGGGTATCAGCCACAAAAAAGACCAAAAACCACTGTGACAAAATGTGTGGAAAATCTAGGCCAGAATGAGGGGGGAAATGAATTATCCATGTGCCAATCCTCATAAACTCAGCCCAGTCTTCAAGTCTGGGCTCCTACAGGCACTAGGAAGTTGGACAGCAGCTTTTACATGTTTTAGTGATTAATAAATTAGATGGATTGTCAGTGGCTGGACAGGTATGAATCAGTCTGTAAACATCAAGAAAAAAATCCTGGTGAAAATCTCATATTCTACCAGGCTTCAAGATTATTTAACATACCAAGACATATGTCATAGGCTTCCAGATTAAAGCTTTCATGACCTTTGCTAAATATCATCTTTCGTTCTCTTCCTTTATTCATGTGGTGACCCATGAAAACATCAAACCTTTCTTTCATAAACAGCAAGTGCATAATACCTGCTTTCCACTGCCATGCATGTCGTCTTTCACTGTCACTCTTAAATAAATAAATGAATCATCTTTCTCTTCCTCACTCCCCTACAATACATACCCTGAAAAAATGTTTGCTAAGAGCTACAATAGTCAAAGCCATTTCATGCTAATATTTCATGCTCTGATTATCTTTTTTTCCAATGCATTACCTTTAAAAAAAAAAAAAAACCAAACCTGTTCAACAACACTATATACAGTTCCTTTCTGTCCTGTGAATGTTTTGTGCTTATTCATGATACTGTTCTTTATTTCTTTGGTTGATGACACTGTCATCTGTCACCTCATCTGTCATTTACATCTCATTAATATCAATTGTGCCCTCAGGGATCAGTTTTGTCATCAGAAAATGGCACAGAGGGTCTGCAAATGGAAGAAATACCAAGAATCAGTGCCAAAAATAGTAAAGAGACATCTCATCTGTCTTTCTCAGACCCCACAGATGCTCCTGTATATAATCACAGTGCACTGACATTGTTCTAGTCACTAAGGTATAAGGAAGTTGTATTTAATGATCACATTGTTTTTATTGGAAAGTTAGCTAACTAGCAGAACAGCAAGCTGGCATTGACTGCAACCTGCAGTTTCCTACTGTGCAGGACCTTGCCTACACTGAAATAGCTGCTGCTAAAGACAAGGCTTGATGATTCAGATTGGGAGAGGAGCACCGAGACGGAACCACTGGAGCTAATTTTTAGGGCTTCATTTCCCAAGAAAAGCTGAGCGGCATATGATGTAGGTAAATTCTTATCAGGCCAGTAAGGGTAGGCAGAAATACCATTTCTCTGAATACCCCAAATGCACTTTTCATTTTTACAAACCATGAAAGTCTCTACATTGTTATATAGTGACACTCTTTGGAAAGAAACTAAAAAGTACTCTTCCAACCACACTGTTACAGCAGTGCTGCCAATCCCACCCACTGAAAAAAGTATGAGACAGGTTTGCCAGGATCATTGGACTGGCTTAAGTCTCATGACAGGTATCTGATGGGTTGAACACTGGAAGTTTTTCTACAGAAGAACTTAGCTAACTTTCCTGTAGATGAAAGCTTTGGGTTTTGTATATCTGTATGACTTTGGAAGATGAGGATTCAAGAAAACACTGTGAAACACCTGATAAAACTTTGCAGCCTGCTGGGTTGTCATACTCGCATGCTCTTGAGCATATTCTGCTGTGCAGCAGTAGATCTATCAGCATGTTCAGCTGCTTCTTTCTAACGATTTCTATTGTTGAAACATAAACCGCAGACGATTTTCTGTTCCTTGCTGACCCTCTTCCTGGAAGTAAGTCATTCTTGACTTTTTAAGCAACCATCAGTTGCCTTTTCTGTGATTAAAATCTCATTCACCGTATGTATTAAAAATTCCATCAGCTTGCACCCACCTAGACATTTTTTACAAATTACACATTGAGGTTCATTATATGGACATTTTAGAAGTTCTCATACTAGTTGCTCATTCTTTGCAGTAGGCCCTGCCTTTCCTAAGATAGCTAATTCCCCAGTGAATGTCCATAAATGTGGCACTTCTTGGCCTCTCTGAAAATCACAGCTCTAACAGCAAAATTTTATGTTCTATCAAAGCTGCTGTAATGCCACTCTCATTTCAAGTTGGACAGTGCTGCACTCACTATAGCCACATAATAAACAAACTTTTAAACTATTTACATGCTTGGTTCATTTGCTCACAATTATATTTAGGCAAATATCTCATACTGTTGGCTGCTCAGTCGTGTGCCTCTACACCTTATTAGTCTGAGCACTGGGAGAATCCTCCACTGATTCACAAATAATGCTGAATAGCAGCCTATACAGACATCTGCATAACAGCATAAAAATGAACTTACATCCTATTTTATTGCAAATAATGTCTACCAGATTTTCCAAGAGGTATGTATTTCACACATCCTCCACTACACTTACCTAAACCCCCAAAACCTTTATCCTAATTTCACTCATCAGCTTCTGATGTCTTTATATATCACATTAGCATCTAGTCTGCCTCATCTTTTCCACTTCAGTGGCCATATATCTCATTGTACTGTTGCAGTTTATCCATGAGGCCCACACCTTCCATGCTGCAACATCAAGATGACCGCTCATCCAGATAATCCTGGTCAGTACTGTCACAGCTTTGACAACAGACGACTGTACCTGTCACATTAGATAAGCTATCCCATTTGCTTCACATTAAACAGCAGGGCAATACATAGATATCATCTGTCACACAAGAAGCCTTGGTGAAAAGACAGCTCTATCACACATAAAAACCATGAAGAGCAGAAAAAGCCTAGCGGCTGGAGGAACTGTATTTTAATATTTAAAAGATTCCCCTTCTGAATGAAAATTAATTACAAGGCAAAATCACACACATGCAGATAGACAAAGTCACTTTACTAAGAGATGGCCTATTCTTACCCTTGATCTCTACCAGCCATCTTGTTACCACCAGAAATGCTCTTAATACGATAAAAAGTTCAAAAAATGCAAGGAGCTAGTCACAAGTCTTCAACCAAATGACAGGCTGTGCTCCTTACATCGGTTTTAACAGAAAATGGCATGATAAGGGTTTGAAAGTCTGTAAGCATAGTCAGGGGAAAGATGAAACACTCTCCAAAATATGAACAGCCTTCGTGTTAAGTCTCTCTTTATTCACCTTTGCAGGAAAGAAACTGTATGGAGGTCATAGCATTTATGGTGTTTTATCCAAACAGACTGATGTGAATGGCCTATATGTAAATTGCCCTCAAGTTGCAGCTTTTCATTACCTAAGTAGACAGGATCCTATTACCCTAACCTCTGGAAACACAGGAGCTCTTCCAGTAAAAGTCATTGCAGCAAATGCCTGAAATAAACAGGTAAAGGCAAACAGGTACTGTGGTGGACATCTTATGAAACGAGTATTTGTACAGCAGTAACAACTCAGCTACGTAACTTCACTGATTTAACTTTAGTTTTGTTTTGATATTTTAAAGTTGTGGTGTGATATATATGGATTATTATCAAATTCCAAGTGAGGTGTTAAAATCGTTCCTTGTGTGCAAGCAGCAGTGAATTTGGGACATGTATTCTACACCTAGGAGACTTTACTGTACAAGGTCACCTCCTCTACTACGTGATCTGTTGTTGTGAAGGGTCAGATAAGGGAAGTTTACAGTCAGTTAGGAAGGATAGTGATTATTAAGGTCTGATAGCACTGTCTTCTCAGCTGAAAATCTAGAAATCAAGTTCTTTTTTAGAAAGCAAAACCTGTAAAAGCCTCAACATCACCACACATTTTTTCAAAACTCTTCTGGGTGAATTTGGTCTGCAGTCCATAGCTGACTCCACCCCAGCTCTCTAAAGAAGGGCTGCAGAATCAGGTCAGGGGCTCAGATTTTATGACTGGTCCAAAACTGCATGTATCAGTTTACATGGCTGATAATACCATGAGAACTTATGGCTCAGATTATTAAGTATTCTTCAAAGAGAAGTTAGTTAGAATGTGTCAGAATTGCTATCCTCTCTGTCTCTACCCTGATCACTAAAAATGTAGACTTTTGTAAAAAAATGAGAACTCTCAAATTATTTACTTAATTTTACCTATTTTGATTGCAATTATTTTACTGTATTAAAAACTTTAAATTTTCACTTAGTAAAAAATTCAATTTTATATCTAGAAAAGTTTTTGATATAAAATCTTCAAGAAGCACTTTCAAGGTTAAGTTTATATTCACTTGTTAATGAGGATAAAAACAATCAAAAAAGTCCTAGGAGAACAACAGCCTAAATTTAAAAAGAAAGTGCAATCTTCAACCCAGATTGCAGCAGCTCGCCTCAAACCAAATGTGAGTTACCAGCTCAAGTGAAGTTCTGCATTACCACATCTGAAATGCTTTTCCATTCATGCTACACAGATTATTAGCAATCATATATTTGACTGGAGTGTGTACATACACAAAGCCACTTAGCTTTTAACCCAAGCAATAATATCTTCTCAGCAGGAAGCTGGGAGGATAGAAACATTCAAGATCCTGCAGCATCCATATATTATAGCAGCAAGAGTAATACAAGAATCTTAATAGAATTTTCTGCCTACCATCAACATACTTACCCATTAACTCTGGGAATGCAGTGAGCCCCACAGGTACAGGGCAACATTTTCAAAACCCTCAAAGTGGTTTAGGAATTCCCACAGGATTTGGGCTGAGTCACTAAGGAGCATTAACAATGGCATACAAAAAAATTTAGCCCAGGAGCTTGTTTCCCACACAAAGGACTTCAGCTGGGTTCCAGCCCAGAAAAGACAAGAGACAGACAGGAGTACGTCTTTTGGGAGGGAAGTGGTAACTCTCAGAAGAGAAGGGCTTAGATTAACAGAAAGATACCGTTGCCCAACGCCAGAACAGAGCAGAGAGGCAGTTGGTGTATTCAGCTGCGTTGTCCTGCTTGGCTAATGCAACTCTTGCTGCAGTGGCCACAGTGCTCATGGTGTTTCAGTGCCTGGAAGCAAGATCAGCCGATGTAGCTGCTCTTTCAACAGCCCTTTAAAATGGGTCCATTATGTTCTTCATGCAAATACCAAAATCATGCTTACATATCATGACTGTAGGTGTGCTAATGGCCAGCTAGATACTAGTAACTGCGATCAATCGCAGATGTAGTAGAAAACTAGATCTAGATTGTGGAATTCTCAGTTAAATGAGAATATCTGAACAAGGGTTGTTTTTTGCTTTGACTTGATATTTTGCATAATCTTAACAGATTAGCATCCCCTTCTGTGAATTGGGATGTTCTGGGATATAACTGTGATGGTAGTTATTACCTGCTCTACAGGAGAACTGTCAGATTTAATCAGTTTATACTTAAATGTTCTAGAGATAGAAATTCTATGTCAGGCCAAAGTACTACTATTGCTTAAGTACTATAAAGCAGGTGCAGCATTTCAAATCTCAGGTGACTAGAAAAGAGGCACTGTATAAAGCATAATACAAACATTTCATGGTTGGGGCTTCTGCTGATACGCTGTTGTTACTATTTTCTTTCATTATTTAAATGCAGTGTTGATAAAAAGTCAGTTCATACTGGAAATTACTGCTTAATATTTTAGGAACTTCAAGCTTTTTTCTCTGTTTTTGCTCCTTTGTTTATGTACTTGGAGTAACCAATTGTTTTTTAAAAGGACGGATTCATTTTTAAATATGAATCACACAGTAATCTTACAAGGAAGGAGAGGAATTAGTCATAAAAACAATTGTGTATTTAAGCACAGAAGAATGCATAGAGCAGGATAGTGGGGGGTGGGAAGCTGAGATAGACACAAAGCTGCCATAGCTATTTTAATCAGCAAAAATAATACCATAGTGGAAAAAAAAATGCTAAGCCAGCTTCATAGCCAGCAGAGGGAGCCAGGAAAAGCCCTTAGTATCCAGAGTTGGAGAATAAAGACAAATTAAAACAGATGCATCTTTTTTCACATCTTTTCTCCCACCTTCATCTCTTTGTTGAAAGTGACACTCTTGGATTCCCGATACAGATTACCCATTTCCACTACTGCAGAGGCATACTAAACGCAATGAAGTATCTTTAAATGCTTCAGACTTACTTTCCATCAGAGAACAACAGGATTTATACAATTTATAGAGAAAATGGAGAGCTCTGCATCGACTTGGATGACTTGCCTGCTGTGCCCTTCAATCCTGAGATCAGAGACAAAAGTTCTCCTGCAGTATTCTGCAGAGCTGAGCCACAAAGAGGATGCATGCACTGATCCATGGCTCATGCTTCTCCCAAAATACCTATCCATAGATGATTACCCCTGAATCAAGTAACTGAGACACTGATACTGCACCTAAGCAGAGAAATGACTAATACTGGATTAGCCATGGACTCAGACACTGCTGTTATTCATCAAACAGGACAGCAGACAATTTGAAGCCTTATTCAGCCAGCAACATAAATGAATGAAGAAGTTACTGGATGGATTAATAACATCACATAAATCAACTCTTTTTCTAAGCAAACAGACTAGATCACCATGAGTTGTAGGAAAACCCAGCCACACTTCTTTCATTGTAAGTTGTCTTATTTACACAACTCTGAAAATCTGACCAAGAGCTGGGCAACTGCTCTTTCACAATAAAATCCAGAAAACTTCCTTTGGTGGAGGCGGTTCCTTACCTTGCATCACTTCAACATTTCTTGGGTGCTCATTTTGGGCCCTGCTCTTCAGCTACAAAATCACACTGGTAACTTTATTTAAGTGAGTAATCCAGAGTCTGAATGGTCTGGTCTTCCAAAGAGGAGCATCAGCACTTTCTGCAAGTAGGAAGCAGGACTGACTTTGGGCAGATTGTACACAACTGCTTTTTTTACCCGTAAGCAAAATACTTGTTCCAGAACATCTTAATTTTCATTTAGACCATTAGAGTAGCTCCACTAGTTCCAGTTTGACTATTGCTTTATCTTGGCTGGTCAAAGATGTAAGTTTTTGCAGTGAACAAGTGATGTTGTAGGCATTCTTCAGATTAAGTTTTCCAGGGCTTCTGAAAATAGATCTTTGTCTAATACTGACAGAAAGCTATATTCACATTCATAACCCTACAGGTTTACAAAAAGCATTTGAAACACACCATAACATTCAGGATAGCATCACTTGACTTACCCCGCCTGAAGGACTTTGATCAACATTAGGCACTCATAATGCATTGGCTACAGTGAGCCATGGACCAGGATTTTTTTGGAAACTATTATGTTGTGAAGAATTCTGAAGTGCAACTAGAATCTAGGAAATGTCAGTCTATTCATGAACAGGCTGTTAACAGAAAAAGTTGAAATATGATTAATAAAACCTAACTCTTCCTAAACTGACCATAGTCTTCTATGCCCTTTGAACTGCCAGAACAAAAAGTAGAAACAGGCATTTAAAAAGTCTGTAACTTGGTTATGAGTGCACTTAGGACAAAAATGATTTACTGAAGATTACATCATGTGCTATTATTTTCCACTATGACACAGAATCATAGTTGTTCAGCCCATAACAGTGATATGCAAACATCTTCTGTCCCAAGCACTTGCTCTGTGGCAAGGAATACAGAGCACATTATGTTCTCGACTCTCAGAGCAACGATAGGGGAGTATTCTGCTGGCTGAGCAGAAAAGAAAGGAAGAAAACTATCATCAGTAGCTTGTATTTATATAGTCTTCTTCTGTAATTATATAAATGTTGCACGTTGGCTGCACACTTTGAATTGCAAATGCTGCTTGATCTACCAGACTTACCCTGAACACAAACGTATTTCACTTAGCCCTTGCTGTTGCATATTATTATTTCCCTTTGTTTTTTTCCTGAATATTACTTAAAAGTCTTGTAAGAATACTTTACAATGCTGTAAAAATGGTGATAAAACTCAATTATAAGGAAACACTTAGCAAACAAATCTGAACTTTTTTTACAAATTCAGTGATTATAATAGTTCTAGTGTTTTTCCCCTTTGCAAAGTGTGTACTTGTTCCTAAGAGATACTGATATGTGTGCCTTACCAATGTTCTTTTATCTTAAAAATAGCATTAGCAACACACAACATAGCAGTTGCTTTGGTAACTGATTTTTCCCCTTTTAAAGGCTGAATAAATAGTTGTGTAATATACATGTAAATTATCAGTGGGTATGTGATTGCATTGGGTCTGAAGCAACTTTTACACGGTAATTTTTTCTGTGTTTCCATGAATATGCATAAATGTTGAGGTATGACATGCTTACTAAGTAAATAACTTGTGTCAACATGTGATTAAAAGGGAGTATTTGGAAAACAGTGATTTTGAGTAGAAACTGCAAAATTAACAAGTGGTGTGGGAAATAAAACTTCAACTAGTTTCTCTCTACTGGTAATCTTCACCTTAATGAGAGTCCCAACTGTATGGAAACTTGGGAATGAACTAATTACATCATGCGTATTTTGAGCTGATTTCAGTAGCGCAATTCAAGCCTGTTGCTTTGTGATTCTGGGGTAAAGCAACAGAAAGAGCCAAACTTCTCAAACTGCACAAACTATTCACATCTGGCCTGCAGTCCACTTACACTGCAGACTGCTCATCTTTTAGAGCAGCCACAGTTCCTAGCAGTGCCATCCTGCACTGCACCAGGTATACAGGACATTTACACTGCAATATCCCAAGAAAGCAGATGAATCTCCCTCCAGTCAAAACACCCTGTACAAATACAGGGAGCAACTAATCAAGGGTCAAGTAAATCCAACTGACTTCATTACCAAAGTCCAACTGATCTCAGTGAGATGAAGGAAGACACCGTGTGACTCCTGGCAAAACGAAACACATGACAATAAGCAACAACACTTCCACTGAGAAAGCACTTGTGACTAATTTAGAAATGCAAATTATTTTTACATATGTATGGGAATACTTGGACATAGTACAGAAAAACTGACAAATCATGCCACTGTGTTATACCTGAAAACAAGATAATTTCTCCCCCGTAGAATGAGTGCAAATACATTTGATCTCAACTATTATAACATCTTTCTAGCGACTTACTTAAAATAAAATGCTATTTTATTACTGAGAGCATTAAAATGTCATGTTTATATAGCAAAGATTTAATTAAAATTCAGATTATAATAATAATTTAACACTGAAGCATGGAACTAAATTTCTTTTGTTATAAATTAAAAAGGGTATGTTAACACAGATACATGTGGCAGGAATATGCCACACTATCATATTTGTGAATTAAGTGCAGATTCGAGCAGATGACCATATTACTATCGAATGGCCAAGCTACCATCCAAATACAGTGAATGCTGCCTGGCAGTACCAGAGAATTAATAAGTAAAGGTAAATACTTTCTAAGAATGATTCCTTACAAAGATGTACTCAACAGATCTAATGTTTCTAAAACTAGATGCAAGGGCTACCAAAATCTACTGAATGATTCCTATTAATTTTGGCATTAGGCCCTAAGAAGAGAGGTTGCTTTGGAAAAGTGGTAGTCCTGCCTTAAGTATTTCAGGAATATAAGGATGGTGGGTCAAGCAGCAGACTCAGCCTTGAAAATCTCAGAGGTGCTTCAAGGGTGATAACATGGTAAAAAAAACCACAAAACAGCCACAAAATCAAATATTAAGAGGTCTATAAAAATACTCTGTTTATCAAAGTCATTCATAAGTTGGACACAGGTAGTAGCTGATGCAGCTGACAGAATTGACTTTGTGCATCAGCTCCAGAAAATTTTTAATCCTTCTGCATTGTTTAATACTAAGAATTTACTTTTTTCCTCAACATCTGAAAAAGATTGCCCCATTGCCACTTGAAAGGGCAATACTTCAAAATGAAAAGTATCATAGTTTACTGTCTCCAAGTGCATAATCAGGTATCGTCAAACATCATCCTTCCCGTGGTCACTTCAGAGGAAGTATACAAACTGGTTTTCAAGGTGCTGAATTTTTTACTTACAGGTCCATACTTACATGTGGCCTGCATAGGAATTTAGAAAGAATTTTATTCACTGTCATCAATTATTTCTCTGTGTGTGACAGTGCAGAGATCTAGAAGATCCTTTTTTAATTGGTTTCACACTTCCAGGCACCAATGATAAAGATTTTGATGTTTTGAAACAGCCATTTCATGTAATCTGATGTCCGGTGGGATCTATGTTCATTTAATGCTTGTTACATGTGATAGTCATGTCTTCTCTACTCCTGTTTCTAACATTCCAAACTAATTTAAAACACACAGTGACATTAAACTGCTCTGATGCCTTCACATTAACTAGCAGTTTTACCAAGTGAAGTACTTCCCTTTTATCACTATAGGCAGTGAGTTTCATGTGATCTTATTTTCAACAGCAAATTACTTCCTGTTGTGAGTTCAACTGTTAGAAACACTCTGCAAAGAATCCTACACTGCAGGAAATAGTCCTGTTCTATTTAAATATTTGCTAGTTATACAAATTACTTCCTTTCCAAATTGCTTTGCTTTTTTTACTTTTTAAATTGTTCAGTTTAATTATCAAACCTCTTTCAAGTACAGGGTAGCTTGGTTTTTTTTCAGAATACTATTAGTTTTGATTTATTTCTGTAACTAATACATGTTTTTACCACATACTTTTCAACTCCCACAAAAGTAATTTGAAAATAACTGCAGCATCAGAAAAAGTAACACTGGGATATTTCAAGTTTAACAGATAAAGTTTAAGTGACAACTAAACAGTTGTCACCTTTCCATTCTGATAAAGACAGACCTTGTCATTTCAACCTTTAAAAAATCAAAATAGCTAAACATTTCCTTTCTTTTTTTTTTTCATGCCAAAGCCAAAACATATTATGATTTTATTTTAAATGGGAAAGAAGATAGTCTCATGTTAGATTAAGTGCATTAAACGAGTACTGGGGATATTTGATTAAATGTTTTGGAGGCAAACGCACAGTGACATGAGCCTAATGAACTACCAACAGCTCTGATTTGATCCAAATGACACCACTTTCAGGTTATTTAGAAAGGTCACTGTAAAAATGACGATGCGTTTTTAGGATTAGTTCTGATACCTGCTTGCTCAATAGACCAGCACGCATCAAGCAATGACAAAAGCAGTTTTATGAAAGTTGAGTAGTTATGGCTTAACTCCGTCGTTTACATCAGGATCTAATTATAGAAGGCTGGGTCACGCCGCTGGCTCTGCCTGCTTCCTCCAGCACACCAGCCTGCGCGGCTGAGTCAGTGCAGTGAAGAGGGAGGAAAGTCTACCACTCATACAGGCTCTCCACCTGGCAGAGGCCATGACTCCACTCCTGGTCAGAAAAGCAGGTACATTCATGTCTGATTTCGAGTGTTGACATTTCTAAGACACCCCTGCTCCAAAAAAAAAATGGAAAAGAAGTATGGTAAGTGCAACGATCATTCTGCATTATTTTAATCTTCACCTATTCAAAGCCCCAAATGCAGACTTTGCCCACAAATATGTTTAAAGAAATGCAATTCAATATGTGAAATAAACTATTTCTAGGGTTACTAGTTTTTTAACACCATCTGCTTGATCACCTCATTGCCAAATAAGGGAAAAGTCCACAAACAATTTTCATCCACAAAAAGTCAAATCTTCACAGGGGCTAAAAGTTCGGACTTCAAGACTGCTTTCTAAAGTACACCAAAGACCTGCTTTATTTGTCAATTTACAGGAAATTTGTCTGCTGTGCAATACAATTGTGAAACAACTAAATTGTGCAGAAGGAGGACAGCATTTTGTAAAAGAGAAGGATGGCTCTGAAATTTAATATAGAAACCTGGATTTAAGAATGCAGGAAACTTCTTAAGTTTCTTCTGCAGAAATTGAAATATTAAATTATAGCTTGTTTAGCAGCCAATGCCCAACATTCATTGTTAGTAGGGTCAATACAATTCACCTATTTTTTCTTTTCTAAGCTTCAAAAATTTAGTCTACTCCTGCTAGCTAATCTGTTAACTTCAGTCCATCTAACCACATTTTAAACTCACAAAGGCAACAGAGAGAAAGGTCTGGTTCAATGAATTTTCTACAAAAAGCCTGGTAATTATTGATAGCAAAAGTACTGTGCAGTTTCAGTATCTTTTTTGTAGGCATCACCACTAACCCTTCCCTAGACTATTTGTTCCTGACTTACAGCATCCTGGGACTTTTACAATCATGTTAAATGTTGCTTTTTGTATAGCTGTCAGTTACAGATTACAATTGAAAGTTTCTACAGATGGAATTTGAAGTCAATTCTTCGTTAAGAAAGAACTATGCAATCATATCTAGAGAAAGGAAGTGTAATAAATTTATAAAATCCATGTTTACTGATAAATGAGCCCTAATTCTGACTGTGATGAATAATTCCAGCCTGAAGGAACGGGAAGGGTTACTAAACAGAGCATATTGCAGTATAAAAGAAAACACAGTATCTTCATTTAACAAACCAAGGAACGAGAGGGTCCTGAAATCTAAGCAGAAGGCCAAGTGCTTACAGTTTTCCTCTTAATTAAGGTGATAATTTTATAGGACCGTATTAAAAACAAAAGAAGGTGCCTAGTCATTGCTGAGAAAATACTGTTTGAAGGTCAAATTCCTCTGCAGCTGCATAGAGGTCACCTGCATTTCACATAAAGGGCAGAACTGGCCCTGTGGTAGGAAAAGAAAATACCTCTAACATTTAATCTGATTTTTCCTCAGCTTCTAGATACTTAGTACATGACTATACTGAAGTTATTCCATAAGCTTATAAATCTGCAGGGCCTAATCTTTGAATAGACAGTCTTCCAGAAGGACTAATATATAACCATAAAAGAAGGCAGGCATTTAGAAATGTTAGCAAGCTTTGTCCATACAGACATTTTCTGGCAAGTAAAATTATTTCATTATTTCATTATTTTAAAAGTTGATGAAATTAAATGATGGCAAAAGCCATGAGATAGATATCTCAAATACATGATGATTCTCCATTCTCTTCTCTTCTACTGGTATAAATGATGAGATTGGCTCCAAACAAGTCACCCATTCAAATGGAGTCATCTCGTTCTGTCAACACTAGGCTGAAATGAACTCTGATATTTCTTTCTAATAAAGAAATAATAAAGGATATTAAGGTAAGCTTTGTGTCCTTATATAGTAACTGACTATTTAATAACTAATGGAGACAATGACTTGTTATTTCTATGAGCTGCTAGGTATCTAACTAAGGAATATTTTGAAAACCATCCTACCCTGCTGTTTACAATTAACTACAATCCAAAAAATTCTCAAAAAAATACCATGTTGCTTCAGCTTGCTGGGAAGAAGAATGACAAGTTGACTGGACATCAATATTATTACCAGATAACGCAATATAATTTAGCATTCTCTCTCATTTTTCCAGAAAGCTGCTAAAATGGAATATTTAGACAACCATTTCCATCACTAGTACAAACAGCAGAAACTAGTCTTGTTACAATATTTTTAGACATTGATTTTCATACACTGAATATGAAGTTCACCTCTGGGGCTTTGTCTCATGCCTCCTCATTGCAACCTCACTACTATGTGTACTTTCGGGTCAATGTCACTGCCCCTTTCCTGCTCCAGGATCCCACAATTCAGCAACAAACGGCTGGAACCTTTTTTAGTGGGATTTTGGAGCAGGAGGGTGGCCATGGCAGTGCAGCCAAGCAGGGTACCATACATCCTAGCAATAGGTTGTTGGTATAGGCCTTCCCTGCCATGCCACCTGGCATAGCCAGGGTTGGTCATGATGTGATCAAGCGTTGCTGTCACATAACCCGGTGGGCTGACACCCTGGGATCCACAACCGCCACATGGTCTGACATGTGAATTGTCATGATTCCAGTGGGGACACTGAATTCTGGTTCCTTAACACATCCGGGCTTCATGCCAAGTTCTTAATAAATCATAATTAGGAACTCAGATGTCGGGAAATGGTATGACGATCAGATCTAAGCAGGGAATTTGGTTCCAATCCCCTCACTTCACCATGCAACTAGAAGAATGACCACCCAGCACTGAGAAAAGCTCAATTTAGCAATGCATATTGCTCAGTTTAACAAAGTGAATTGCACTTAATAATCTTCCGCTCTCAGAGCAATCTGTCTCCTGAACAATTCTACTTCATCACAGTGAACTAGTTCAAGAAGAAATTATTTTAACCTTGGCATTAGAATTCTGGATAAGATATTTAATACTTATAACTGGACAAAGAAATAAGGTCATAGGAGACATACTGTTCCGAACCGTGCTTTTCCCTTTTTATAGATCTGCAATCGTATTGGAGACGTAGAAATACAGCAAGGAAACTATTGGGCAGAAACAGATCTTCTCCTTCATTAGAGTTCTGCTTGGTGCAGAAGACGGAGCAGATATTAGTAAGGATAGAGCTCCTGGGCTGAGGTCCAGCTTTGAAGCCCCAGCAGGGAGTCCTCCTACAGTAAAGGATTTCTCTTCTAGCCGACTGTGGCCAAACCCCATGCCCTTTGTATAATGGAACATACAGACCAGAATGTCAGAATCCATTCCAAGAATTGTGCCAGATATCAGTTAACAAGGAGACTCATTTTTACATGTTTTATAAATGCTGATGGCATTTATATGAAGGCTTTGGGCTTTGCTAGAGAATAAGTATGAAAGAGCCTACTTTACTTCCTCCACCGAGGTTGCTTTTCTCGTTCCAAGCAGCAGGACTGCAGCAGAGTCAAGATAAAAGAGTAGGTCATGCATAATTAAATGTGAATTTCTACCAAGTTTTTAGAAATGCCAATAATATTATTCTCAGTATGTGTGAGAACTTGACTATTTCACCACTTGTCTCCAGTGTTTTACTTACACTAACCTGCTAGTGATATTTTCAGTAATTCAAATTTATTTTCACCTTTTATAATTAACAGACTATCTATATAAGATGTTATTTTTCTTAAGCTGAATAATTTTCCTCACAAAGTTAGGAGTAAATTAGAAGTAATTTTAGACTGGGTGCATATTTGGGGGGAGTTAACATTTTCTCTTAGTAACTTTTTTAAAGGAATTCCATGTTTGGATTCATTCTGCTAACACTGAAGACACTGTGTATTCTATCACTGACTTAGATGGGGAAAATTAAACCAAAAACAATATTTTTGGCAAACGCCATCCCCTATGCTTGGTTTTGAGCAGGCATCTTATTTTTTTATTGGTTATAAATAGATGTCATATCTAGCAGAATCACATTCCTTGTTGTTAGCCAGCTCTTTAATAGCAAAATATTTGACCACTGCAACATTTTTCTACTGGAGTAGTTAATGGAAACCTTAGTATAGTTCCTATTATGTATTCAAACTATTTGCCAATTTCCTCTCAGCATGTGAAAACCCTTATTTGTGAGCAATGTGCTTCATATACTGGGAGTATCCCAAGGAAGGCAATTACTGCATAAACCGTGGTTACGGTGTAACGTTCTCCAAAGTATAAAAGCATTAGGCAAAACAGATGAGAAGAATAGCTTTTATTGCTACCAGAGTCTGCAAAGTAAGAGCTACCCTTTAAAACCAACTGTACCAAAGGCTGACCTTTCTTAAAGTAACTCAATCACATTCCAGTTGGCAACACAGTGATTTTATCAAAACACCTTCTGTTTTCATAATGAACCTCATGAATTTCTGCTGAATTTGCTTTAAGTTAAATTTTAAGTGCAGCTATAGCTTCTCTTTTAGGAAATACACAATATTGAATCATTTGTTCTTTAATGTAGAAAAGTTAAGGAACAGATTTGCAAACATCAGTGATGCCTCCCTAAGTTTTATGGACATCTATTTTTCTTTAAAATACCTAGCAGATGGTATTTCACAAGTTTCCAGAAACAATCATGAAAATCAAGCTTATAGGTCAAACCATCTTCTCTGAATATTAACAATAGAAGCAGCTGTTATTTAAAAAACAAAAAAACACAGCCCTATTGAAGTACTCCAATATAAAAATAACACAGGCAAATGAAAATGCACTAACACCTCCTTAGAATTCAAACCATTCAGAGAAAAGAGTGGAAAAATCAAAAAATCATACCAAGGAAAAGGAAAAGGTGATTAGGGTTATACAAAAAGGAGTTCAGGAACAGTTGTTCAAACACCTTTCAAAGTAGGGATATGGAACAAAATGGGAAATAAAATTCATGTTCTAGCACACAGCGTAATCTTGCAAGCTAAAAATATGATGGCAAAATTAATCTCATATGAGCAATGTTTGTATGCAAAACTCAGGAGATGAGGGTAAAAAAAATCAGTGCATTTATGATTCTTGTAATGCCAAAAAGATACCTTAAATCAAACCCCCAAAACATATTAACAATCATTCTTATCAAACACTGAAAGCAAGATTTTAGTAGTCAGATTCAAAATGACTCTTGATGTTTTGAAAGTGGTTTGGATAATCAAACTCTGTAATTCACTTATAGAAACAACTTCACAGAGCTTCTCAGTTCATCAGAAGTTGTGCTTGGGTATAAGGTCAGAAGCAGTTTTCCACACCCAGCTGTGTGATTCATCCCAGCTCCACCAGGCAATAGAAAATTTTTTGTTTTGCTTTCTTATTCATGTCTTCATTGCTTCTACTATCACTATGTGCCATATATGCTCAGCTAGAGAGAAGCAATTCATTATTGTACTAGATTTCAGCTGAGGAGTGGAATGCTCTGTCATCCGGACTACACATCATTGTACTGGTGTAGCCTGCACTGTAAGCTGCTCCACAAAGGAAGGTACAAACGTTTTTCCATCTTTCTTTGGAGCTGACCCTTTCTAAGCAAGTAACTTTGTCACAGTGCAACTCGTTCTTTCTTTTTCTGTTGAAACCTTCTTACTCCTTGAACAATTTCTGAATTAATCGTCCCAGTCGTATGTAAAGAATGGGCTGGGTAATGGAATCTTCCTCCATACAGGGAAATACCTCAAACAGAAGTGATAAGCATCAACATTTTTTTTCTGAGGGCTCAGGTGAAGCCAGAAGTTAGCTCAACATTTCAAGCTGGCCACAAGGTGTGGCACCCATTTTAAACTAGATGGCAATGCTTGGAATGTAAAAATAACTGATGCAGGCTAAAAGACACTGTATTCTACCTGGGTTTTTTCCATTATACATCTGACTTCTTAATGATAGGTTAGACTCAAATACTCCTGTATGGAAACATTCTTTTGGAAATTAAAAAATTATAGTCTTCTGATGCTTTGAGAGGTTTTTTCCCCCAAATCCTACATAATTTTCTAGAAAGTTATATCACTGCTATACAATTTTAAGAGCTATTTCAAAAGCCTATCTAAGGTATCACTTACTGTTGAGTTCTAGGGGTAATTTTAAAAGTTTCCATGGGACTTTATTAAATTCTTGTAGAATCCTACTATTCTTGTTCCTATTAAATTTCATAGCATTTTTCCACAGGGGTTTGCACAGTCTGTTAAAGCAAAAGCCTGGAGTCAGTATAATCTAATTTGGACATTCTGATGAATAAATTTAAAGGGAAAAATTGAGTCATCATTAATTTATAACACATTGCCAGACTTAACAGTAAATACTGATCACCATAGTTTTAGAAATATCTATCACAAAGCTTATACTCCAAGTCTTTTACTAACTGGATTGCTATCACAAACAAGCAATCTCAACAATTTCGTGCTGATGTAGACAGCTAGGTATTTGCAATGGAACCTATACCCTTATTCTTGAAAAGATTATTTTAGAAGTCCAAATAATTTAGCTTTTTCCATCAAACAGTCTCATAGAAAAAAACAAGCAAACAGAAAATATTTTACTGTTATCTAATTGGAAAGCAAAGACTTTAGTCTGAAACAAGCACATTTTATGACTATCCAGGATGAACAAACAAATTGGGGCAGAGAGCTAATAACTTATGCCAGCATTGCTCCATGCATCAAGGATCTTATATGCTCATGGGAGGGCATTACAAAAATTAGACTAATGTAGCAGAAAGAATGAGTTTGATCTTCTGTTACAGCATTATTCTATCACCATTGCTTTGCATTTCAGGCAACTTCGCAACGAACATCTTCTCAAAGAGTGAGAAAAGTATACCTGCTGATTGCAATTCACCAGGCTTATGTTGGACTGTGAGCCTTTTGAAAAATATGTAGCAGATGAGAAAAGTGGTATTTCCTCTGTGCTTGCTCTCCTTTACGTAGATGGCTGTATATTTGATGAGAATATTTAAAATATTTTCCAAGCTCTTTGATCAGGTTGTTAATCATTGTTTAATCAGATCCATCCCTGCTTCAAAAGCATTTATAGGATTCTCTTCCCTGGCATATGACCATCGTAAGGGGACTGACCCAAAGAGTCTCAAATGGCAGGTGGGAAAATACTGTGAAAATACTGTGACAAGCAGGAAGAGGTTATGAAAGTGAACTCAGGATTCACATTTTGAACTAACTCATTCCTTCAAGAAGTGAAGGAAAAAATAATATACATTCATTATTATTGATATTAAGAGTAAAGTAACTAGATAAAGCCCAGCTTATAGGCACTACATGTAATCTGTTTTGCAGTGATCACAGAAGGCAGCCACCTTCAGAAAAATAACCCAGGAATGCCACCACATGTAGTATAAATGACAGGTTTTTGATGCTGAACTTATATATTCAACATTTCCAATAAGCATTTAAACAAAAATATGATGAAAGTGATTGCTGATTTACAGTACTCTTCTTCAGGTATCAGGATCACAGTTTCCAAAGGTGGTAAGAAATCAGAAAAAGAAGTTGTCTGCAATGTAAATATTTTTACTGAAGTTACTACACTCAAGGCAGGCCATATCGCATATCTCCATCTACAAATAAGACCATCTGCAGAAGTCTACCAGGACATGGAACAGCAGTGTTTTGTAGAAGATGTTGCAGTAGAAACGTTCCTGCAAAGTCTGACCCTTTACAATACTTAATTAGGAAAGACTTCAAGAAACTGCTCACTGAAATCGACAGAAAGTCTTTCAGTGACCCTCAGTTTCTGTCATTAACTTCTAACTCAGCTGAAAATAAACATATTTACTGCAAAATAATAAGCAATGGCAAACTGGAGGAAGTTCTGTTACTGAACAATCCCACATGGATTCAGCTTTCCATTTCACAAGAAAAGTTCACTGGTTGAGTAGGCACTTCACAATACTTTTCTTAATTTTTTTACATATCAATATACAATGAAAGCAACTTCTCACATATATGATACAGAAGTGAACACAACAATATTGTACTTCATACATTTTCTCCATTCAGTGTATATTTTGTGGACAAACCTCTGAGACACAAACCCTAGTAACTCATTAGCATAACAACAGTTTATTAATAACATCAATGGCATAATAAAACAATAATAGCTTAAGGAACATCAACATTTTGTCACCCATGTATCTCCCATGAAAAAGAATACTAATATAAATGCCACTGATAAAAGCATGACTTTATTCTTCTGTCACACACAAAATATCACTACCATATAATTAATGCCAGTAAACTCACAGGCTGTATTCGTGCATTGCTTTTATCCCCCTTGAAAGGAAATAATTCCAATGGTTTTCATCATATGCAAGTCAGTTTTGGTACGACTCTTTTTAATCCAAAAAGAAAAGCATTGTTTAAAAAATCATTAAATACTGTATTTTCAGTCCAGACTCCTATACACAAAAGGAAGGGGATTCACAGTAAGGGAAGGAGAGCTCCCGCATCAAAGGGATCCCCCTGCCTGTGGTTGGTTTGCTGTCATTCTGTGAGGGACTGAACTCACACTGTCACTTGCTCTGGCTGATGAACTGCTGCTGCTTACCAAGGCCCTAAAAAAATGTCTTCCAGCAACATCAGTTGTTTCACTAGTTTCTAACTCAGCTGAAAATAAAAATATTTACTGCAAAGAAATAAGTAATTGCAAAAGCACCAAAGGTACTAGCAAATTTTGTTATTGACTGTCCAGCTACTGTAGGTAAAATAGGGCTAACTTCTGTTATCAATCAGCCCGCGTGTTCCAATACTGACTCTAGCACATCCAGTGATGCAATCTGACTAGAACGATGAGAACTGAGGTGGGTCATTACAGTGAGATGGGACATGCAGGGGGACTGATGCAACAGCAGAGGGGTGTCATTTTTTTAATTAATGCTGGAGTACTGGAGCAGGCCCCAATACTGTGCACTTTGGTAAACAAGACTCAAAGTTGTGACCTTCTCATTCAGAAGGGGCAGCACTCATCTGGACCCACTTTTCAGTGATGCTTCTTTGTCCCCTCAAAAGTTACTTGGGCAGCAATGAAGTGGGGTCCACTGAAAGCCAGTGCCACTACCAAAATTTCTGAAGCGGGGGAAAGAAATCACTCCTGGTGTCTGTGAAATCACAGAGATGTGGTACTTCTCCAGAACAAGATTCTGGTTTTAAGAATTCCTAGTTTCAAGAAATGGTGATGGGCAGAGTGACATTCTGTTACTTACTTTCTCCCAATGACACGAACCGGCAGAAAAGCCCAGTCACACAATGGGTAACTGCTGGGTCCTGAGGATCTGGATTTTGCTATGGATTCTGCCTCTCTAAGACTGGAGAGAAGAGTCATGAACTATAATATATAAAACTGGATATATATTAGACAAGGAGGTGAAATATTATCACATATTACGACCACACTGGAGGTAAAAAACGCTAAAGGAATGCAGCATTTAAGGGTACTACTACTCAAAGAGACTCCAGTTTAATATGCACGCAACAACTACGCACAGTCATTCATGCACACTGATATGGGAGTCTACATAAAAAATCCTTTGAAGAGGATTTTAAAAAACATAACACAAAAACTTTTAGAGAGTAAATAAATTCTCCTTTATATATGTCTCCAGGAAGATATCTGGCTTCTTAAAAAAATCTTATGCTTATGGAAGAGTGGAAATCCAACTAGAAGTCTAGAACATTAGTTAGAACTGCGTCCTAGTGCTTGGTCTACAGATCAGTGCACACTTGGACAGCAGATACACAAATATAAAAACCTTTTCATAAACAAATTCTAGTTTTCCCTCTCTCCTTCCTCTTTCATTTTCATTTGTATGTAGAATTTAAACCTTCAACAGTAAAAAAAATGCAAAATACAAAAATACTGTGTTTGGTGAAACACAAAATTGCAACAAATATCTTGAATAATAACACCTTTTTTCCATTAATACAGCAATGTAAATTACTGTTTCTCCTTCATTTACTAATTTGTTTAAATGTCTTTTCTCCCCAGAGCTGGATATAAACTGTAGATTAAAGTTTTCATGCTGTTTCTCTACCTATCTCTTTCAGTATTTTACAGACTCAGAATGAGTCTATTCTGCCACAGACTGTGCAATTTAATGTCAGATGGTTTGATATAAACACTTCCATCAGTTTACCTGTACTGTATTTCTCACAGGTTGTGGAAGGGAGATTGATATTGCATTTTTGAGTCATCAAGGAAGTGTGACAAAATTAGCTCATGGTAAAAATTCTATTTAACAATCAAATGTTACTTCTGAGTGCAAGGTCACATATTTAAAAGCTCTGGCCTTACACTAAAGTAGATGTGTTTATTAAGATACCTTCTGTGATTCATTATCAAGTCTAGAAAACAATTTTGTTTCCTGAACAGAACAGCATCATTATTCATTGCTTTTTACTTGCAAACACCAGGCTGCTATTTGCATATGAGTGGAGTCCTGCTTCTTAAACAAAGGAAAGAAGGAAAAAAGGAAGTAGCATTGTTACTTGTGAACACCAGTTCCAACCTGCACTGCTAGGTACAAGGCCTCATAAAAGAGATCCTGCAAAGCTGAGCTATTCTTTGTGTTCTTCTGCACAGTTAAGACCATCATCAAAAGACAGTCCCATGTCAGAATGACTTCTGCTAGAAGAAAAAATTATTTTCCATACAGAAGAGAATACGGGAAACTTTAAACTCCATGATAAAAATGAAAAATCTTCAGGAGCAAAGAAGAATTAAATGTAAGCTGCTGCAGCCTCTAAACTCTCCAGCAAAGCTCTGTTCTAATAGCATGAAAGGAAGAGGTGGAGTAGACAAATGATGGTAAATTGAATGAAGTAGGAGGTTATAAGGGAAGAAAAAAGGTAGTATGTCTTCTGGAAGTGAAATTGCAGGAAAACACCAGAAAGTTGGAAACTGAAAACAGAAGTGGAATGAAACCTTTATATGCTGTGTGAATCACTGTTTGGCTAGAAACCAGGAAATAATTGCTGGAACAGGCAAACAGTGAAAAGCCATTATTATAAGACCCTCGGCAGGAAACAAGCAAGATGACTTGGGAGAAGCTGCTGGACTGGCTCCGGACGATTTCCATTGACGATACAGGTTAACGGAAAACAGTGAAAACAGGAGTTGAGGAACAGACCCCTGCTCATTGTGAGATGTAATACTACAATGGTCTGATCCAATAAGCTGCAGGAAACACTGCGCCCAAAGAAACACAAATTAACTTGGTAAGAATGAATCTGCCTAAGTCAAAGGCTGACATTAAAATATCTAGAATGGAAGCAAAAGATTTCTTTCTTCCATCCTTCCATAAAGTGGATGGCTGTATCTGGTTTTAAAAGGAGTACTTTTTTTCCTACTAAAAAAAAAAAATTTTCCATAAAGTGTTGGCTTTCTTTGGAAAAATGCTGATTCATTTTAAAAAAAAACTTATCACTGAGAAATACACAGAGGGCTTTAAGTTTTTTTATGGTTCTGAATCAGAGCTGTAGTGTGAGAGTCTTGTACTTCCATGAGAGGAAAACTGAAACATAACTCCAAGACGGCAATAGCAGAAATAAGGTACCCTGAAAGCATTTCCAAATTCAAAACTTGAGCTTTTAAAACAAAAACTTTTTACTGAACATTTCTGGATTTTCACTGTTTGCTTTTTATTTTTTTACAAAATAAAATCAAAAAGTATTCCCATTAGCTTTAAAGGCAAACTTTCAGAATAGCTGTCTTTAAACAGAAGTAGGTATTTACTTAGCTTCATAATTACAAGTGCAGTTGAGGAGGACATTTCTTGGAGAAAGAGCAGGAGGATCAGATTGTATTATACTGGTTTTAGTCAAAAAAATGCTATTCTCTCCCACAAGATTATCAAGAGGTTAAAGCTGAAGACATTACTCCACTATATTTACAAAAGTATAAGGCATAAACGTTTGCTGAAAATATAATTTCTGTGAGGTTAGATACCAAGTTACTAGTAGGAAAATGGCTATGATCAGGAGCTATTGCAATGTGAATGAGCAAGCCAGCACTCCTGTCCCGTCTCAGAGTGTGCTCCGAGTGAACTCTCTTTGAAAAGACTGCGTGACCAGAGGTATATCTGATCACTTGTGCAATTAACAAAAATATTCAGTCCTCACTCTGGGCAAGTCTGACTTCTGGGTGGTCATTAAATATTACAATACTCAGCCTTTGTAACACCCATGAAGACACACTCAAGTGAAGGAGAATTTAGCCCTCAGCCATTAACTTAATTAGCTTTTATTCTGTTTTTTCAGGCCAACTCAGAACACTACCAGCATGTACAATTTTCCCATTTCTTACGGATGACACAGATCTGAGCAAATTGAAGCATCTCAGAAAACATGTATCTTTGGGTGGAAATACGTATTTCTTGTGCCTACTGATTTCTTTATAATTTCACCCTCTTAAGAGATAATAGTGGTCTCTTTCTTCTCCCCTGATGTAAATTAGAAGTACCCTTATTAACTCAATAAAATAATAATACTGAAAGAGAACAAGTAGCAGGCCCATTATACTCTTGCATTACATAAAAATGGTTTTCTTCAATAGAACTTTTCACTGTGACTGTTCTCTAAAAATTAGAGCTCTAAGGAGAAATAATATTTACACAGGATTTCAAGATTTTGAAATTTAACTTATTCTAAATTAAAAACAAAAACTTTTAAAACCTGTGCACAGTATCACATAAAGAGTGCAAAGAACAAGGCTAGTAGGCAATGGTATTTCCCCAGAATACTTTCAGACTCCTAAGCCAGAGATGGGTTTCTTATTAAATAGCTCTTAATTGATTTTTCTTTCACAAATTTGTCCAGTTACTTTTGAACTTATGAAAACTGTGGCAGGGAGTTCCACAGCTGAAACCCACAGATTTAAAGGAGCATCTTCGTTTGCTTTTCTGAACCTGCCTGCTGCTACTTTCATTTCATGCCCCAGATCTTGGAAGAGACAGTGAGCAATCACCTCTTCACTTTTTCCATGCCACTCTGATTTTATGGATTTCTATCATATCCTTCATTTATAGGTTAAAAAGTCCTATTCTTTGTTCATTCTCCAAGAGGAAGCAGTTTCATTCCTTTGATCTGGCATGTTGTTTCCATGATTATCCACCTTCTGGAGTTCTACTGCATTTCCTTTGAGGCATAGAACCAAAACTTTACATACAGTGTTATGGATTAAAGAGCACAACATGCAGTGACTGCAGTGACATTATAACGCTGTTTTGTTTATTTTTTCCTGATTTTTCTCAATATCCAATTTTCTTTTTTTTTTTTTTTTTTTTGGACCTCTACTGAGCATGAAGCTGACATACTGAGCTGACTGATATTCAACTGACTGATAGTATGACCCTGCTTTGGCAGGGGGGTTGGAGTGTAATTTCTCCAGACGTCTCTTCCAATTTCAACAATTCAGTGAGTCTGTGATTCAAGCTTAGGGGACAGCAGGTGAAATATTTCTATTTTGCCACTGTACAAGACACTGGAATCACTCCTGTCCCAGTATTATGCACAGCCTCAGCAACCCCCATTCAAGAAAAATGAATGCAAACTGGATCAAGCACAGAAAATCATTACTAAGATGAATGGGAAAGGCAGAGCTTATCTTCCACAAGAAAACTAAATGAACTTAGGTTCAGCCTAGCAGACTGAAGCCTGTTTATGATTGATGCTTGAAGTACATTAGAGAGCTAAATACAGTGAATGTCTATTTAAGCTGTAAGACAGCATTGAATTAACAACAAACTGTCCAGGTGTATTAACCATTCTTGAAAAAATTCAAGCTAGAAAATAGGAGAAAGATTCTATGAAGGTCTTAAACAACATTTCCATCTGCCAGTGATTCTGGCAGTACCAAAGCCAAAAGCTCATTATATTTAATATGGAGTTTACTGAGTTTTGACATTTTTGTGAGCTTTTTCTTTCTTGAAAGTAGATGATGAGGAAGACAATGCAATTTTTCAATGTGCTTTAGCTTTCATGGAATTTCACACTGTAATGGAATATGACATTTTTGAAATTTCTCCATCCACGTCTATCTATCTCAAATGCAATACATGCAGTTTGAAACTATTAGCTATAGCAACAAATAAGAGATAGGCTTTCCACCAATTCTGTATAAAACTTAACAATTTAATGAGGAAAAACTTCAAAACTGTCAGAACTGTACACTGAAAAAGAAAGGCAAGCCCAGAGAAATACAGCTCTTGGAAAAAGCGATTAACGACTTAGAAATCTTTCTAAGAAGATGTGACAAATGTTTACAGCACTAAAACAGCGATTGTTCTATTACCTCACATAAAGTCCCTTATTAGTGACTGGAAATACCAACAAATTGCTTGTCTTGGTCAGAAAATTCAAGACAACAGCTTGTATTTTGTCTATTAAAACAGAAGAAGAAAGTACGATCAAATTAACCAAACGGAACAGGCTTCTAAACTTGCTTTTTAAAACTTTGTGCTCACTGACCTCCCTGTTTATTATGCATTTAAGCTATACAAAGGTGTGGCAGAGTTTGGAAACCTATTAGTCTCAGCCCTTAAGAGATATTTAGCTGCTGATGTGTCAGAAGACCTAGTATGTCAGATTTTATTTGAGCTGCAAAAGTCAATCTGGTAGTTAGGAAGTACAGAGCATGGGCCATTATACACCTCATAAACTCTTTTAGTCAGAGTATTCTATGCAAAAGATTTTGAGTCACTGACTTTTTCAGGACTTGTTAAGAACATAAAAGCAAGTCCAGTAAATTGCTGCTGTGGTGAAAGGTCTGCTACTCCATTCAGATGGCTTATGCCTACTCGTAAACACCTTTGTGTAAGACCTCCTCTTCTTCCCAGGCACAGTGTCCATTTGGACACGTGTGTACATGTTTTGTGGAGCATCACATGCAGAGGCATGTAGACCAAGGTAAGAGACTTGTTTGTTTTCTGAAGAAAAAGCCACAGAGTCTCTCCAACACTTCACAACTGAAAAAAGTTCTTTAATTTTAAACAGGAAAAAAAAATTGTTACTTCCATTTTTTAGAAAAATATCAGTGTCTCTGAGGATCATTTTACTCATGCTTTTACAGAACAACAGTTACTACATTATCTCTGGGGAGGACACAAGTCTCCCTACAATTCACATTTCAATTCTGATTTTAATCACTCTCTCTTACCAAGTCTTAACCTCACTAAGGGAATGGGACATACGTCGCTGGCCTCAGGGGACTCAGTTTGAGACACTTTTTTGTACATGAATTATTTCTAGGATATGTATGTAAGACATATAAAAGTGTGTAACACTTAAATCTTTAATTACTATTATTGCAGATTACAGGAATCACCCTCTTAGTAAAATGGTGAACTTCTGACAGGCTTTAAACAAATTACTCATGTGGTGGAACAGATCACATCTGGCAACAGCCAGTCCAGTAAATCACCATTCTGCCTAAGGAGCAATAGTGATGGCGGCTACCTTGTAAACCTTCTTTTGAGAGCTCCTGCAGAATAGAAAGTGGGTGAACAGGTTCATGCTAGGCTCAGTTGTCAGTGTTTGCTTATGGAACTTTTTTACTGTTTTAATTTTATTGCTCAACAGATTTTGTTTGACAGTCTTTTGGATACCTGAGCTGATTTAACAGGATAATTAACTCATTTAGACTTCAGTTTTCTGATCAAAAATTTTGATTTGAAGGTGAATACATTTATCTGCCCAAGTATATTTCCATGCCTTTTTTCTGTGTAATTCTCCTGTCACTTATTGAAATTTAATGCTTGAACAATACATTAAAATATTTCAGCCAAAGGATCTGGCTCAATCCCATCTCATTTGATGGGAAGTCTTTTAAAGACTTTGCTGGAAGTGGATGGGTTCCTAACGGTTCCTTGAACTAACACCAGGTCTAAGGGGCAGCCATGGTAATGCTGACTGGCTGTCATTTCACTTTTTTTCACAAATATTTAGCCAAGTACCACTACATGTTTTATATTCCTCCTCAGTGTCAACAAACCCTGAACATTAAATAACTTTCTACAAACTAATACAAGTTAAAGAAAACTTCCTTGTGGTTTCCTGGCATTCTGGATAGAGTGCAGACAAATACTTCAGCTCCAGCTTCACTACGCTGCCATTTTAGCCATCCATTTTCTTTAGCTCAAAGATTTACGATGATCAGAAATGATTCAAAGACCATAACTATAATGCACACGTAATCCTCAGTAACATATATCTAATAATATAAATATGATTAATCTTAATTAACTTAGATTCTACAATTTTAATACTCTGCGGCCAAGATTTACAGACATCTTGCAACCATTAACTAGTTATTCTTGTACTAGCCTGTATGGAACAACTAAGAGAAATTATATATTAGCCTTGTCTCTGCACCATACAAGAACTTCCCATTATACGTAAATGGAATCATCTGGGACTGCATCATCCTAAATACTAAAATAAATGTGGAACTACCACTATCATCTAGATGTAACTCTACATTTGGCTATAACAGCATGTGCCACATTCTACTTAGAATAAATAGGTCTTTTCTTTTCATGAGCCACGTCTATAAAATTCTGGCCTTAGATGAACCAAGCTTATTTCAAAGTTACAAGTCATGGAATATTACTTTACAAAGTTAGATTTTCAGCTTTTCTGTAACTTCCCAAGTTGACTTATGCATTAATGCATTAAATTGTGACTATGGGCAGATAATTGATCTAAACCTACTTTAGCTAAAGATTAGTCTTATATTAACACAAAATTTTAATTGAGTTTTCATTCAGGTGATCAAAAGTCACAAGACTATAGCTGATGCTGCATCTATCCTCTGTTTTAGCATCATCATTTCAGTTTATACCATCAGTCACATCACTTAAGGTCAAACTGTGTTGAACACGACGGAGGATCCATTCCATATAACACAGACCTCTGTAACATAATTTAGACATACTCTGATGCAATATTGTAAATTACTTTTGGTTTATATGTTCAAATAATAAAATTCATGTAGCTTGTTATGGGGTTTGATATTATTATTCTTATGTTAATATAATATTGAACACAGTAAAATGCAACAGGATACAAAGAATCCAGCTTGTACCACTTCACTTCAGTGGAATTAAGATCGTTGTAAGCAAGAGGCAGATCAAACCCAAAACATAAATTTTACTATCATCTACATAGCTTAGAAACATAAGACAGGAATAAGTTCAGTAGGGCAAAATAGTATAAAGTAAATTTAGTACAGAAATACATTTTCCATAGAACAGACTGATATTTCTTTGAAGGTTTGCAAAAGGCACTTTATGACCCATTAGGAATCAAATGTAATATTTGTGGCACTAGTGCATATACTGTAACATTTATTGAGTCTATTTATCTGAGAGAAAACTCATAGGATACAAAATGTGAAAGCCATTACAATATTTCGTCCCCATTTATTTACCTGGCCAGGATACACTATTGAATTTCACAACTCATTTATGATGGAGTCATGGGAATATCGCAATTGCATAAATAACACCCCAAGTCAAAATGCAAAGCTGTAACCATTCAAAAAGGACAATTGCTTTTTATAGCAGTTCTTAATCAGCTCTTTCCTCACCATGGAAATATAACACATTAACCATTTATTGATCTTTGATGTCACCATGTGACCTTTAAAATGAAAAGGCGTGGACTTAAACAAAAACTCTGTTCCATAACAGATTAATTCAGTTGGCCTTTCTTGTGACATTGTTATAGCTTCCAGAGCAAGTGTTTGTGATGGTGGATGCCAAGTATTATAATTGCAGCAAGCACAAAAGGAAAGAGAGGTACCATGGATCAGAATCATTGGTTTGGCCTGTGTAATGAGAAGTAACACTAAATAGAAAATACTAGGATACAACTAAAATAAATTACGTCTTTGTTGGAACCAATGATTACAATACATGAAATTAGTCATGAAATTAGTTTTCAACTTCCAACTAGGCCATACCCAGATTGTATACACCACATACAAATATATTCCAGTATACACACATCTCATAGCCAAATCACTTCAAGCTAGGAGTGCTGGAACCTCCACACACAAGTGATTAAACTGACAGGCATGAAATCCATTTGGGTGCACGAGCCTTCCTGTCTTGTGCAGACAAATGAATGGTAATACGCACAAATACATGACTGCTATTTGTGAGAAATTGTGTGTGTGAACTGGGTTGAGCTGTTTGGCAGAAATCAGTGCTGCAGGAAGCGTCACTAGAGATACTACGTGGCAGATTGCAATCAAAGATTCAGTGTGGTGAAATTGGAGCTGGAAACATCCAAATAACTGATTCCTCTCGGTGTTTTGTGAATGCAGAGGATGTAACAACTTATGGATGACATTTTGCCTACACTGAGGAAATGAGTGCTAATAATGAAGTCATATACTTTCATTTCTGCTACCTTTTCTTTTTAATTGCACCAGTTATGCTACAATACCCCTAATCACATAAACTGCTGAGTCATTCAGGATGCACTGCTGACTCATGACTGCTTCAGTTTGGTTGTATGAAAGAAAGGCCTGACAGAAATTGTTTTGGTTAAGTAGCTGCAGCTGAATTAAAATTTTCTATCCATCCCAGTACTACGCACATAAAAATAATGATATTTAAGTGCATAACTACCTTCTTGCCTGCCAGAAAGCTCAGTGAGAGATTTACTTGCTAACAGAAAAAAACACCCAAAAGGTATTCAGCATATTGTCTAACAACAGTCCTACAAAACAGAAAAGGTGAGATAAATCTCACAGTTTTAGAAAGGAAAGTGTTAAGTTTTCTATCAGGAAACAACCAATGTCTACCATGTATTTGGTCTCAGAATTTTACCACCATTTGGAAAGCTGGAGCAAGCGATATAGAGAGCTGTTCTTCAGGTTCCAGCATTTACTCCAGAGGCCTCCCCGGACATTACGCTCTCCCCCAACAACTATAGTTGACATTCTACATCTTACTTGATATTTCCACAACAGAAGTAATAGGACATATGTTTTCCAGTTACAATAAGAACAATGTGTGGAGAGACTCTCAGACGATACAGTGCCAAATACTTTTCTGTTGCAATGATGTGGCCCCACTGATTTCAAGATGTGGCTTTAGGGATAAAAGGAAGAATGGAAATGCAACTACATCACAGGCCAGCTTTTGAATGAAGAGACAGAATACAGTGAAGTATAAGCAATGTTATGAGTAACATATAATTATGTTTTAAAGCAAAACTATGAATCAAAATACTTATTAATGGAACCCCTGAATTTATTAATTTTGCTAAAGAGGTAAGCCACTAAACTGTCTTCGAAGTGGTGTTAATATAAAGGTCAGTCAGTCATTAGCAGCATAAAGCATTCTCCTGCACTTTGGAGAATTCAAATATTTAGTAATGAATGTTAAAAGACAAGGCAGAGTTCTTTCAGCAATTTTTAGCTGAAAATTGGAATATTCTTCACATAGAAACGTAACATACAAAAAAGGTAACCTTTTCACGACAGAAAATGCCAGTACTACACTACAGAACAACAGAAACATTAAATTTCTATTGCTTTTTTTTTAAATGTGACTTTGTAAGTGTTGGCTAACACTGAGCAAGGATAGACACTCAGCAAATTACAAGTACTTTTTACCTTATTTATTGCAGCTGTAAGGGATTCCAAATTCTCCCAGACAAACTCCACCTGTGAAAACCCAAACAGTACAGAGCAGAGGCAGCTGGGAAGCCGTATTTTTTCTTTCATGGAAAGTTTCAATCAGAGACAAAAGTATTTTATTAAATTTGGGAAGGGGGTCTGTATAAAACATGGGTTTGATTATCAGAATTGAGAATATTTGTATGTTTTCAGATTTTAAGTAAAGTAATAAATGTACTAATGGAAGTTCTTATTCTTCCATCCCAGAAGTCCTCTTTAATTGAAAAGCCATTTTCTTTCCAGCAAAAAAGGAAAAGTTTTCATGAAAAATGTCCTACTTGCAACTACTAGTTTTAATGTTCAGACTAAGAGTCTGGAAACCATTGACACTGATAAATTTGCTAGCGGTAGCAGAGCAATGCTGCAAGCTTCCTGCAATCCCCACCTCCCTTCAGGGACCCAGAAATAGCTGCTGAAGTCCCGGAGTGGGTTTAGCTGATTCATGAGAAATGCAATTAGGCCAGGAAGAAAATGCACTGATTAGTTATTTCTCAGATAGGTTTTGCTGCTAAGATTGCAGGTGAGAAATGCAATTTTGGAGAGGCTTTTGGCTCATAAGAAACTCAGCCAAACTGAAGAGACAGTACCAACTGTCCTCATTAACTGACTCTTAATCCACAAGTATAAAGTAATTTGTATTCTGCTTGTAGAGATTAATCTAGGCCAAAGCAAGAGTTTCTAGTGAGCCTAGTGCACAAGAAAATCCCAAATACCGAAAGAAAAGCTTGCAAACAAAAACATGGTTTAATACATATCTTATCGTCTCCCAGATTTTGCAGCCTTACTATAGAGTTCTGCAGCATTTCCAATCAGTAACAAGCTGTATGTGTCAATAAAGGAGGTTTGCATAATGGGCATGGAGAATTTAGTTACTGAACCAATGGTCCGGACCTAGTGAACATAACAAAATTTCTCTGTAAAATATATGAAGCATTTTACCAACAAATTAATGAAGAAGAACATTTCTTACAACTTCTTCTCCAGTTATGTGTCTCCACAACGCTTGTGTACTGCACATGTAATTGCTACAGACCAGTCTTGGGCCACAGATAATTCACATTAGCACAGTAATTTTCCCTTAAATGGATTACACCATGTCCTTCCAACACGTGATGAAAATGGAGCTTGTTCTTCCTCCTCTCCCAGGTTAGGGGGGAGGATTCAGAAAGTTTTAAAAAGACATTAAACATTATTGCTATTGGCAGGTCCCAGATTTATAATGTCTAAAGCCTTGTATTTTAAAAGATTTTTCTGCCTATTTTGACAAGCTACCATGGTTGCCACAGGCCTTTGAAATGCAGGAGGCAGAATGCCCTTAAGCTAAAAAAGTGCCTTTTCTTTATCCCATTGAATTGTACTCAGGCTGAGCCGAGCTACAAATTGTTTAAAATTGACATTTTCTTCTTTTACTTGAATTGCTCAGGAAAATTTAGGAACACAGGACTGGAAGGGATCTCCTGAGTCATCAGATGCAGTCCGTAGGCACCATGTTATATAATTTTTTTCATAAAAGTATTAAGCTCCACCTTAAAAGCAGCTGTTCTTTTTCTGAACCCACTACCTCATTTGTAGGCTGTTCCAGAACCTCATATAATTAAAAAACCTTCTTCTGATTTCCAGCCAGAATACATTCACAGCCAGTTTAGACCCATTTTTTTCATAAGCAAATACTGCCCTTTAGCTTAAATAGCTCTTTTCCATGTCTTGTATTTATTCCCTCACGTATTCATATTGTCTCTCGGTTTTTTTCCTCCTATGCTGAACAAGCCAAGTCTTTTTTAGTTCCTCATCCTAAAATAGGTCCTCCACTCCCCTAATGAGCTTCAGGAGCACAGCAAAAATTAACTGTCCGTGGGCATCCTAAAGGGCCAGGTCTGCATTGCTGCAAAAGTAAAGGCACATGACACAGTGGGAACTCCTGAAACCTACTGGGGACCCATGACTAACTGCCACACCACTCTTCCCTAACCCTAATCATCGAGCATGCATTGATAATTTCAGGTAAGAAAAGGACAAAGCAAAATCCTGCAGATGCACCTGGTTTTGGAACTCACCACCACCAGGGAACAGAAGGAGGACAGCACTGGTGCAAGCTTAAGATTTTTTATTTCTCAGGTACTTTTGGAATTGATAACTCCTGAAGTATTTGATCTAAGAACAAACCCAGAAAACATCAAGAAGGGTTCTTAAGTGTCCAATAAAAAGCCACTGAAATCAGTCTGAATTTTCCAGAAGCTCTCAAAAGGCTTTTAACCAAGTCCCATGAGGGGGGTAGGTTTTAAAAGTTTAGTGACAGCCTGTACAACAGAAGTAATAGGACATATGTCTATACAACAACATATTACACAAAGATTCGTGTAATTATATCACCCACGGACTTCATGATGGATACAATAAACATATTTCTGGGAAAAGAAGTGAGAAAAATACAGCATCAATGATGGGAAAGAAAAAAACAGAGGGTATATAATCACATTTGGGGAGTCAATGTTGATTCTGATGAAAAAAAAACACGCAATGAAAATTAGCTGAGTATTAGAAAAAGCTCCTTATTTGATAGAACCTGGAAACTGCAAAACAGTGAACGTCTGAAAGTTAGCAAGACAAATCACTGGATGAACAAACTAGTGTTGATCTCAGAGAAAGAATTTTAATTCTGTATCTTTTCTATCTTTTATTTCTCAGGGTTTGGGGTTGAGGTTTTTTGTATTCTACCCAATAAATTTCCTTACAAATTCTACCCTGAATTTCTCTCTGTAAAGGAATTTCAGGATAATAGATCAGAAAGGCACCACATCTCTTTCTCATATAGTGAACACATCTGATGCCCTGCAGCAGGGAGAGGAGCCTCAATGCTGTTCCACCATTTCTCATCTAAGTCCATTTCTGAGAAACATTGGAGAAAAACAGTGAGATCAAGGGAATCAGTGCATTTGCCAACCTGAAAGGTGAATACTCATCAACGGCATTTATGAATGATTTAGTATTCAGAGCGCACTTGGGACTCTCTTGTCGTGTCATCTATCATGGACATGCACAAAGACAGACACATAAACTAGAAAATTAATCCTTTATATCTAGCTTTATCAAGTACAATGTGTCACTGCTGTGGTTTAGCCTAACTTTACAAAATACAGTCTGAAGACACCACAGTAGGACAACAGCAATACATTTTACCAGCAAGAGACTCATTGCTTAAATATTACATTCCAAAGACTAACCTAGGTGAAGGATAAGGCTGGTACATCTCTTGAACGTATACCCACTTTTCTTCCCACCTTGGGTAGTTCTGAAATCTGCAGCAATGAACTACCTCTTAATAAAAAAATAGGAAAATAATAATTTCTACTGAAAAGAGAGCTGAGAGTATATAACGAGAGCCTTTAAGGCCACCAGGTCTTGCATAGCTTTCAAGACCAATCACAGGTCAAAGGAGCAGTTGCTAATGTAGCTGATTAGTCATTTGATTTAGAAGTCCTCCTGAATTAGAAGTTTTATCTGTTACTGCTCGATTTTGCTGTAGGCCCCAACAGTGACTACTCAGTGGCTCCTGATATCTGTAGTCTCTGTCCTCTGACAAGAAATACAGTTTCTTTTTGTAACTTTACATGTTCTCAGTCTATATATGATATTTCCTCCATGTCTGCCTTCACTCATGAGATACTATTGAGAGGAAGGAATATTCTTTGATCTGAAGGGAGATAGCTCAATATATCTACTACCTTTGAAATTAATCTTCTTCGCTACATTTTTGGAGAAATAAGTTTTCTAACTGCCAAGTGGAAATACTGATTTTAAGGGTGCCACCTTCCAACACAGTTAAAATCAGTAGCATGTTCTCAGTGTTCTGTTAAAGCCAACTCATGAACTGAGTTACTTCTATCCTGTTAATCTTGTGAAAGCAGGGGCAAGATTTGCCCCGTTAGGAATTTTACTATTCAAGAAAGGTGACAGTTAACAACCATAAGGATTGAGGCATATTCTTGGATTTCTCAAGACTGGACAGCTGATACACATAACCTTTGGGCTAAGCAGACCACCACTTAAGATGACAGAGAAGGTCTGTTTTCATATCCATGAGTATTAGTCTTTTGAGACTGCCAGAAAAAGTGGCTGGTTTTGTGACATGGGTAACAGTTCATCTAGACCTGAAACTCAAGACTCCAAAAGTATTTCACAGGCATATTTTCCTTTACTAGTTGGGAGCAGACTACTTTTTTTATGAGCTTTCCTCCACGTTAACTGCTTTTTCAGTCTTTCAGTTGATTGCATGGACAGAGTCAGCAAGGAGGCAGCTACTGAGCACGACTGGCTGCATCAGGAGGAGGCAAGGGCAGTTCTCTCTGCTGCTGTTACCACCATGTGACAGCAGAACCCCTGAAGCAATCACATGGGTTAAGCAGAGTCCATGGCCCAGCTTGTCCATGACCCCCAAGAAGCACATCACAGCAGCCAGCACCACACCCACACGCACTGCTGGCCATGGTGAGATATAATCGGCACGTCAGCACAGGATTTACAGACAGGGCGGCAAGGGGATGATACTTGTGGACAGGAAAGGAGGTGGTTTTGGGCAGGTGCTATGTGCATGAAGAGACAAGCATGTTTTGGCCACTGCTGCTGGACACGGTGCACAGCTGTGGCCCTGACACGGAAGCAAAGCAGCATCTTTGCCATAGGTATGGCTGAATCAGTCCTGGCTCTTGGCATCTGACTGCAACTCAACCCTTGTGCAGATGCATGGGAAGGTAGCACACAGTATGGAACAGGTTGTGTGGGACAGTAAGTACAGTTCTCAGTTCAAGCACTGTCTCTGCTGCTTTAAGGAACCAGAGAAACTACCCTTTGTAACAAGACTACCAAGTATTGAACCCTCCAAGAGACTCCTGTTCATATTGCAGCTGCTGCTAATCAAACAGCACCAAGACTGCTAAGGCAGAAAGAGTGACCAGGCACAATAGCCAACTCTACCACTTTCTGAGTGTCAAATGTTGGCAGGTACACACAAGAACCATCAAGTAGCCATCAAACAATCATGTCCTTGGGTTACATTGCCCTGTAACGGACTTGTATTGCTAACATACTGGAAAAGTTCAAGAGTCAGACTTTGAAATAGCCTGAAAGCTAAATATAAAGGCATATGAATGAACACAAAGGTGTAGAAAATAGACTCTGTCCTCTTACAAAAGACAAATGCCCAACTGCAGGTGTGTTTTACTAGCTGAAAATCACATTTGAGTAGTGTATCAGTATCATAACAACCACAGGCAGTCCATGGTTGTCTCGTAAGTTTACTTGCTTCCTGCCTTCCTTCAGCTGAAGCTGCACTGGTACTTGTACACAACACAGTGAAGAAAGAGCATACAGCAATGCAGATAGCAGGAGCTCCAGCACATGATACATTCTGCTACCACCCTTTTTAATTACTATTTGCAGTTCAAGGCTGCACAGATTACCTCCACCCACACAAGGTAATTTGAACACTTCTATTTTGTATAACTATGTACTGACATGATGTTAACAGTTGCAATTTCAAGGAGTAAAATCTTTAAAACTGCAGTTACAGATCAAGTAGAAAAATCTCAGATCTTTCCCTCCGGTTTCACAGAATCACAGAATAGCTGAATGTGAAAAGGACCTCTGGAGGTCATCCAGTCCAACCTCTTTCTCAAAGAAGGGCTAATTTCAAAGTTAGATAAGGCAGCCCAGGGCCTTGTCCTGCTGAGTCTTGAAAATCTCCAAAGATGGAGATTCCACAGCCTCTCTGGGCATCTGTTCCAGCGCTTAACCTCTCTCATGATGATTTTTTTTTCCTTCTGTCCAATCAAAGTTTCCCTTCTTGCAACTTGTGACCATTGCCTCTGACCCTTTTGCTGTGCACCTCTTAGAAAAGTCTGGCACGTCCTCCCTATTACCACCTCTTAGGACCACTATTAGATCCACCTTAGGCTTCTCTTCTCTAAACAAACCTTTTTCCCTCATCCCCTTCTTCCATGAGGTTCTCGGTTCCCCAACCACCTTAATGGCCCAACTGCTACCACAGCATATCCCTTAGCACATAGACACACTGTACTGCTTTGCATCAACAAGGTTGAAAGGGTTGAAAGTTATCCCTACACAGCATAGTGACATCAGGTGCGAGGTCCCAGTCTCTAACTCAATTTAAAATTTGCACTAACCTCAGTGAGGCCAGGTGCTCACCCAAGACATCTGCCCTTACTGCTGGAACAGAACTAAAATTCAGTTCAGGGGACTAAAGGGGTGGAGAACACCTGTCAAAGATTTGAGCATTAGAGAGGAATAATGAACAAAAACAGTGATAAGGAATTGGGTAGCCATTTTCACAGGGATACTTAGTTGACACATGCTCTGAAACTGCATTATTAAAACTAGAACAGAAAATTATATGTTTCATTACCCAGAATTAGAATGAGAATAGACTGGTTTGTGCACAAAAAAAGTCTAACTGAGAGGCTGTCCAAGATAACAAAAAACAAACCAAGATTGTTATCCAATGATATCAGTACCAATATTCTGCACTGTCCTGTATGAAAAATTATCTGTATCATATACTTACAAACAATATGTTGTATGAGCTCACAAATAAACAAAACCCAGCTCTTATTTCTATACAGTAAGTTAGATGATAGGCTTATTTGGTTTGGTCTAACTGTTCAACAACAGAGGGAACACACAGTAATAGAAGTCAATGAGAATTACAACTACAACTGACCAGAATGCCAAGCTGAAACAAAAATACAACTTCTGCTTTCAGGAAACTCTGAACCAGAAGTAACATGTTGCCAAGAGAGCAGATGAAGAAGTAAAATTAATGCACTATTATAGAGCTAAAATAACACAGAGTAAGACTAAGTGGTGAGAGGTGAGCTGGCAGCAAGTTCCTTTGGTTCCTACCAATATGTGATTTACCTCCAGTTAAAGACTCCAGGCCAGAATTTCAGAGAAGGTGAATTGCTGTTGCTATACTGAAGTCATTACTTTAAATTCACTGTAAGTCCAGCTTTCAGGTTGTGGCTTTTAATATGCTCCAACTTGCTTAGTTCCCTCCAGACCATGTAGGAAATTTGGGGTTGAGTGTAAAGGTACAGACCTGATTCTCATCTCTACTCAGATTTTACATTCCCTGATTTTTCAAGAATTACTCTCGATTCACACTGATAAATGAATTAGTCTTTCAAATTAAAACTAGGCTTTATCATTTAGTTCTTTTAACTCTTATTCTAAGTCAGTCCATTTTGGTTTAAGGAAGCGCTGTTATGGAGACTGTGGACCAGTTCATGCCAACCACAAGTGGGCTGGCTGCTATCTCATCTCTAGTGATACACTCTGTTAGAGACACTAAATACAAGTTAAATGGTTCATTATTTGTAAATCAGTATTGCAAAAGGATTTAAAACTTTTAAAAGTCACTCTGGTGCAAAAACTAAATAGAGTTAAATTCCTGACAATTCTAAAGTTGAGAGTGTTTAATGTCTAAAAATAAAAGTATAAAAAAAATAAAAAAATGTCAAAGAACAAGATATTACCGTTTTGCGAGTTTGCTGTCAAAAACTGCGTAAGTATGCTTTTGAAGCGTACTTTTCCCGCAAATAAATGCAATGCAAATACTAGGTCCCATAAGGCCTAGTTTATAGCCCTTACCCTAAAAAGTAGTCCTAAGGATTAGCATAGTTAAGTATGTACTGTAATGTAGAGCCTGTTGTATATTCATTCACAGTGGGTATAATTCTCTTCTTAGAGACACTACCAAACCCAGCAACAGTCCTTGTATTGTAAATGGAGAGTTCCACTAGCTTGTATTTAAAGGCATCTATAATAACAAAACATTAACATGCATGATATATTTACGTATTGTGTAAAGTGCAGACTGTATGATAAGGCACTATATATTATTTCAAAGCATAAAACATCTTAGCAAAATAAAAAAAGAAAAATATTCCTTTAAAATTTAGCTTCCATGCTCCTAAAAAAACCCCCCTGTAAACACATACATCTTTTTAAAAGTGTGCCATTAGTAACTCTAGCTAACTAGGCATAGAAAGAATTTCTGAATGCCCACCAGACAAAATTAATGCTACTTCTCCCTGGACTACAATAGGCTTTTCCCATTTTGTCAAGGTCTAAAAGCTCTTTGTTTCAAATTTCCAGGCAAAGAGTAGCTAATCCTTTACGAGCTCATAATAATATTTTGAGCTGTGTTACAATACTCAAATACAATATATATGCATTTTCTTGAGTGAAATCTAACATAATTTCCCAGGGCCTGAGAATCCTATAACTGCAAAAAGAAGTCTTTCCTTAAAGAATGTAACCAGAAACAATGCCACAGATAATCCAATTAATTGCTGGAGCAAGGGCCTGAGAGTTGGGATATGGATTTCATCCCTGACTACGCAACTTGCCATGATCTTGAGAATCATCAAGCCATGACCCATTTCAGTTTTCAGATCATCATGTTCAACATACTAATAGATTTCTCATAAGTATTTTGAAAATCTCATAGAAAATAAACTGATTAAATTTAGTTTTATGAAATATAATTTAAATATTCATTTAAACATAAGCAAAACATTATTTTATTTTTTTTTACTGTGAGGGTGGTGGAACACTGGAACAGGTTGCCCAGAGAGGTTGTGGAATCTCCATCTTACAGATACTCAAAACCCAACTGGACATGGTCAGGAGCAAATGTGCTCTAGATGACTCTGCTTTGAGCTGCAGGGTTGGATGATCTACAGAGGTCTTCTCCAACTACCACCATTCTTTGCTTTTCTAATAATTGTATGTATTTTTTAAACACTTTTGATATACTATGGGCTTTTTACTTTCAAGCCCAGAAAAACGGACTTGGAGGCACCTTCTGGCTTCAGGCTCTCCATCCTCACAGGTATCGACATGATGTAATCCTTTTCATAGATGGATCAGGCTCCATATTGTCTCTCATTAGTAAGGAATGATTCTTTTAGTTTTCTGAAATATTATGTGTCCTTGCATAGTTTCAGAGTTATTGTTATAATCATGCAGTGATATTCCTTTTCATTGTGCGACCCTCATGAGTAGCCTAGCCATAAATAGGGTGTTTTGTGAGTGGCAAATACAGAGATACAAGCTGAGTCCATAATTAAAAATCACAAAACACAGTATTGCTTAACATGTAAAATTATACACCTAGATGTTAAAACTCTGCATATTTGTGTATTAGTAAATATCACCAGTTCAGTGCAATTTTTATAGAGCAAAGTTTTGGGGAAAAAAATCCATTAGCTTACTAATGTGCTGCAATACACTGTGATCACTCTGAATATTACATATACTCTATGTGTAAACTGTACTGAATTTGTCAATGTCTTCCCTTAAGAGAATCTTTCAGTCAGCTAAATCTAACAGTGTTTTTCTATCGTCTTGCTATTTACGGATTCTTTATAATGATTCTAATACTTCTTGTCCAGATAGTACAAATAAAGCATCCCGACTCTCTTTAATTGGCACTTTCAAGTTGGCAAGTTTCAAATCCCATGTTGCATTACAACTTATACCATTCTTAGGTGTTTACACACTATCATTTGTTGCTTAACGGAAGAAACCACTTGAGCTATCCACTTCACACTTCTATTTCTACCCACATAAAAATCAGGCCATAAACCAAAGACTCTGTCCTGGTTTTGGCTGGGATAGAGTTCATTTTCTTTCTAGTAGCTGGTATAGTGTTATGTTTTGGATTTAGTAGCAGAATAATATTGATAACACGCTGATGTTTTCAGTTGTTGTGTCAGCGTGTATACTAAATCAATGATTTTTCAGCTTCTCATGCCTAGCCAGCAAGAAAGCTGGAGGGGCACAAGAAGCTGGGAGGGGACACAGCCAGGGCAGCTGACCCAAACTGGCCAAAGCGGGATTCCATACCATGTGACACCATGCCCAGTATATAAACTGGGGGGAGTTGGCTGAGGGCAGGGGGGGACTGGGGGCAGATTGCTGCTCAGGAACTAATTGGGCATCATTTGGAGAGTGGTGAGCAATTGCATTGTGCATCACTTGTTTTCTATATTACAATTCTTTTTTTACTATTATTATCATCATTATTATTTTCTTCCTTTTCTTCTCCTGTTCTATTAAACTGTTCTTATCTCAACCCACGAGTTTTGCCTCTTTTTTCCCCCTGTTCTCTCCCCCATCCCACTGGGTGGGAGAGAATTGAGTGAGTGGCTGCACGGTGCTTAGTTGCTGGCTGGGGTTAAACCACGACAGTCTCTAATACTGGACTTTTACCCGATGTTCAGGATATACAGGAATATAAGAAAATAATGTGTGCCATTTGCTCCTGCTTGATGTATATCATGATTTCCTAAATCTGTTGAAAATTCAACTGTTGAGCCATCAGTTTTGAAAGCTCTGTATACACAGGGGTTCCCATATGAAATCGACTTCTACATGATCTACGCTTTCCCATTTTTTTTTGCCTTAGTTGGAAAGTTAGCAAATCTTTCAACAGGAATGTTTTGGCACCTTCCTATTATCTATGACAACATGTCAGGTGGAAAAACTGCATTTGCAAACAAGAGGGAGCAGAATATGGAAAGATGTTATTTTTGGTGTCATTGGGAGGTACTGGCAAAAGAATCAATGTGTTCAGACAAAGACAAAGCTATCTAAATTTTCCACATAAGAAAAGATGCAACAGTGATTAGCTTCAATCTTTGCTGCCAGACATGGTTCTAGCTTCATAAAATAAGATGGTTAATGATACAACTGTATAGCAAGAGGAACCTGAAAAAGGATAGATGAACAGGTGTGGAAGGCCCCCAAATTCACAGAGGTTAAAAGAATACTTCCACTCATTTCCATGTTTTTTGAATGAGGCCCTACATAATCATTTATGTTACAGAACAAGCATGTGTCCTGGTAAAGCATCTTCTACAATGGCTGTTTTGTGGCTGTGATAATAATCCATGGAAAACATACCTTTGCTGACTCACACCAGAAACCAATTTTGAGCCACTTCTATCCGATGCAAAGCCTTACTCACTACCATGTTTTCTTTAGTGACTGCTGTTAGGGAACACTGCTTGTACTGTTTTATGGAAACATTGTTTTGACAATGAAGTCTACTCTAGCAGGGTAATTTCTGTACTCACCTCTTTCTTCTTGCAATGGTGTACACGATCTCTGCTTCCTTCTCCTGTGACACACTGTTCCATGCTTTAATTTTTAAGGCAGTTTTTTCTCCACCTCTCTCTCACATGATGTCAGTCTGTTAAAATGACTGCAATGAGTTGATCCTCATGCTTGCAAGGAGATCTGTAAAAATCAATAGATCACATGAATCATCTCACAGAATCATGGCACACATTATACTTAATATGAAATATTTCACATAGAAAGCAACTGACAAGCAAATACGTGCTAAGCAATGGGACTTCCTTATTTTCTAAGTCTAGATGAATAGTGACAAGTATATACAACTACATCACATAGACTCCCATATGAAGTATTAACGTATTAAGGTCTTCTTCCGTATATCTTCGTTGGCATCCATTTTTTCATGCATCCTTGGTCGAAGTTTCATTTTTCTCCTTCCCAAAATAAGGCAAAACTATATTGGCCATACTTAACAGAACAGAATCATAAAGTTGTAAGAAGTAAAGACAGTTTTCAGAACAGCTGCCATTAAAATATACTTTCAACCCTAGAAAAGTTCTGTTCCATGGCATATGCTGTACACTAACAAATAAACATTACTTAGTTTTCTATATGTTACTGTTTGTTTCATTACACTGTGGTATTTCAGATTCTATTTCAAATGCTTCCTCTTGATGATAAGTAATTGCATGTTATAAGATCCAAAGAAGGGTTTGGAAGAAGACAGTAATTTAGCATCAGAATCAAACCATCACAACTACTTGTCTGCTTTCAAAGACAGCATGGCACAGGGCAAAGTATATTGGGCTTTTCCCAAGTCTACTTCTTCTTGTCACAAAATAATGTAAATACATTATTCAAAAAAAAAAAAAGGAAAAAAAGCACCTTCATATTTTCCTTTCACATTCATCTATTCTCTAATTTTTAGATGCTATATGTATGCTAAGGACATCCTCATCTTGTTTTGCAACTCCTATTTGACTTCTTATGTTGGATAATTTTTCTGACAAGCTTCCTGAGGTATTTTGCTCTCTCTCAGACCTAACAGGTGAGTATACAGCCATCATGGTACCAAGCCGTAGGAAATCCATTATCCTGCCTATCACCCAGCCAGAACAGTGGCGTCATAAATGACTCTCCTCTTCCTGCTGTAGCTACTCACCATTTCCTGTCAACTCTTTCCTTTATGAACTCACTTAAACACTTTCTTTCATTTTCACCCTCACTGACTTTTTCCATGTTCTGGTCATCCTCCCTTCTTTGGTTAGAGATAAACATCTTGTTACCTTGTTCCCTGCTTTCACTTCCAGTTGCTGCTGCTAAATTACTCCCTTTTGCCTCCCATTTTTTCACACAGCCAAAGCTTTGCACAGCTTTCTCCTTGCATTCACCTTTGGTTCCTTGTCCTTCTCTCCTTCCTCTCACTCATGCCTTGTTTTCACCCTTTTGTCACTTAATTTTCATACCTTAGTACAGGAATTCTCTCTATTTCTCCATTTACCAAATTCTCGCCCATCATTCAGTTCCCTCTTCAAGAGACAATGCAGTCCTTTATAGTGACTTTTCATAGAGCTTGCTGCCAAAATGCTTTATTCGACTGTACACTCCTTGTGGGAACTGTATTATTGACTGTACAGTATCTACAGTATTTGTATAGCACTGGACAGACTGACTAAACAATTAATAACAAATCAATGGCACAGCTATGACAACAGTATTTTAGCTTTCTGAAATATAATAGTTTTGTTTTTAAGTTTATTCAGTCTGAGAGATAATTCCTATAATTAAAGTAGTGGAAACCAGAGCATCCACCAAACCAAAAGAAGTGTTCAAATGTGACGTATCGCACTTGGAATGCCTCCCTCGCTTGCATTGCTCTCTTGGGATGGGAAATAGGAGAAGGCGGCAAAACAATAAGAGTAATGAATAATCACATATTTAGCAAAAACATTCAGTTTAGAGTTTGTAATTTGTACAAAAATCTGGATTTTGCAGCAATTTCATTTCAGAGTAAAGATACTTCCATTTAAAGGCAATTAAAATTGGAAAATATGTATTTCCAGAAAATCTGTTATCAGAAACTTTAAAAGAAATAGTAATAAGTTTAAATATTTCTATTTTTTCCGAAAGACTCAGAGGTATACTGCATGACTTGACCAGTTACAATACAGACCTGCTGGGCAAATGAAGGTCACTTGGATTTTTTAAAACTTAAAACCTCATTTTCCGCTAAATGACAGGGAAATACACTGAAACCACAATCAACTTTTCCTGGGTTTGACAATCGCAAAAGTCCTCTTTCTGCTCCTCACTACTGACTCACACACCACTGCATCCCAAGGGACTGTGTACTCTAAAACAAGGAACGAGTAATCAGGAAAAAGATGTTTCCCCTCTTCAAAGTATTCACTAAAGCATTTATCCTTTCAAAACTTCTAAACTAATATTTGCTTGGGTTGTAAATCTTATGGCAACAATATTGACAGTGTTAATGTGATCTAAACACTGTACAATGTAAATAAAATTTTCTAAAATATAGACCAGGTCATGGAGATTTCTTCCAATATGGTGCAGGGTGGGCTGTTCTAATTTAAGCTGTCTGAGAGCAGAGTAACAGCAAAGACAAGAAAGAACAGTCTGATTATTAGACCTGTCTCGAAAGAAAAGACATACATTCTTCTACAGCTTGGGAAGGGACATTTTTTAATTCATTCAAGACACCTTTGGAGAGAGTTGATACTATGAAGAAAGCCAACGGTTCCAGAGAAGGAATATTTTAGAATGCATTTGAAAAATGACTCACTGGATTTGACTGCCATTTTGTTTACTGCTGTGGAAAGCAGCAAAGTAGTAGGTGTAATAAAGCAGACTTTGAAGAGGAATGGATTAAAATGTCTACTTATCGATGGAATATTCTGCTCAATGACCACTCCAAAGAGCTGATTTGCTACTGTAAACAATAAAAGTCACTTTACAATAAGACAAAATAATTGATTTATCAAGAAGAAACCATGGGGTGTGATTATTAAGTAATGCATTTCTTGGGAATTAACAAATGTTTGCTGCACTAGTTACTACAATTGCTAAAGGCATGGGTAGTTTACAGTATTTCTTAATCCTTTCAACATTTTGCTCTCCAAATATCAAATCCCAACAATGCAAATATCTCTGGCAAATTGGAAATCAGAGAACAACCCTCCAGTTACTTCAGTTCAGATAAACAGTTACGTTTTATGTAAGCAGAGTGTCTTGTCCTTAGGAATTCAACATTATCACACCACGCAGCAGACCACACAAACCATAAGCATCTTTGAGCTCCAAACTACCATAAGATAGTTTTTATTGAACTGTAAGTCAATACTAAACTGGTTAGCTGGCAAGTTCATAATCACCAGAGTTAATATTCACAGTTCAGGAGATGGGGTCAATCAAGAGCTGGATATGCATGTGTTATTTCCTACTTTCACGATAAAAGGTGACAATGTTCAAAATAGCCAATATCGATATTTCAAACAGGAATCGTCTCAGTTGGAAGACCCTTCAGCTTCACCCCACTTGGACCATGCCGGAATTTTCGGTCATAAATGAAATTTCACATATAATTCAACACCAGCAACATTTATTAACCATGCCGAGACTTACTGTATAACACTTACTGTATTATACTGCCGCTCAGATAATAGTCTGGGCAGTGCCAAGTGCCACATTAATGCAGAGTGCAGTGTTACACAAAGGACTGAAATCAAAAGATGAGAAACGCCAACACACTGACGACGAACGAAAGCCACGACCACGGCAAAGCCAGACCGCGCAGTACTCGGCGTCGCTCCCAGACTCCGGGGGAATGACTACCAGAGGCCAGCTGTGAGGTGAGAACATGGCGTCTAAGGGCCGGTAACAACTACAGACGGCTGGCTACGAAGCCGAGGTGTGAAGGACTGGTCAGAGCAAACCCTAACGGCGCTCTTTCGTACTGAGAAAGATAGTATTGAGAGGACACTCAACGCTTTACCTGGAGAAACAAATCCTTCACAGCACGAAGCTGCAGGAACATGACTCGATACTCAAGCGGCCTCCACAGAGCACAGCCCTTCGCTTCGCGGTGGCCATGGCATCGCGCTAAGGGCCTTCCGCCATGCACCGGCTCCTGTCTCCTCAAGACTCCATCGTGCCCGGTGGAAAGCGGGGGCTTCCTCTCGCAACGAGCTAGTTCATCTTCACTCACGGCCAAGCTGGTGTGAGAAAAACCTCCTCAACCTGGGAATCCCCGAGCAGGAGGTGTTTTGGCAGTAATGGCGGATAAAGGCAGGAGGTGTTTCAGCGGTGATGGCAGATAAAGGCAGGCGGGAGGTGGAGATGCCGCCCGGCTTGCTTGGTGCCATCTTCACGGGGATCCCTCACTCAGGCGAGCCGTCGCGCTGGGCCGCGAGGACGCCGGCGGCCATGGGGCGGCCCTTTTCCTCAGAGGAAAGGCCCGGGAGGCTCCGAGACGGCAACCGCCGGCAGCTTCGTGCCTCCCCGCGTCCCGCAAACGCTTCGAAACGCCGGCCGCCCAGTGCCTCCACGTGAAGACCAGGTGGCGGGGAGGTCCGCGGCTTCCATTTCCTGGAGAGGGCTGGCTAATTTGCAAAATGGCTGCGAGGGAGCGGGAGAGGCCTCTCCTCGCCCGGCGGAGGCCGAGAGGTGGTCCCCAAAACCCGCCGCCCTCGGTGGGCTGCCCCCTTCTCGGGGGGCTGCCGGAAAGGTTCCCGCCAACCTCCATTTCCTCGGCGATGGCCATGGGGTGGGTGGGGCGGCCATGAGGCGCCGAGGGGGCGGGAAGGTGGCCGGCAGGGCCGCCCGAGGCCGGCGGCGGGGAGCCGGCCCCGCGCCCGCCTCTCCCCGCGGTGACCTTGGGCGGGCGCCGCGGCCCTCCCCGCCGCGCGGCCGCTCCTTCCCTCTCCCCCACCCCTTTATATTTTTTTTTTTTTTTTTTAAATTATTTATTTATTTATTTATTTAGGCCGCGGGAAGAGTTTGAAGCGCTCCCAGCTCGGTGCGGGGGGCTAGAAGGGGAAAGGCCGCTCCTCCGAGCGGCCCCGGGACTTTCCCCGCCGGAGGGCGCGGGGAGAGGGGGGGGGGGGGGACGGACGGGACCCGTCCCGGTCCCCATCCCCGTGTCCGTGTGTCCGTCCCCCCCCCTCCTCCCTCGGGGCGGGAAGGTGGCGGCGGGCGGGGTGCGGAGCGGAGCGGGGAGGAGGGGGGGGGGGGGCGCCGGCCCCGCCGCCGCCGCCGCCGCGGGGGAGACGCGGCTCCCGGCGCTGTGCGCCCGAGCTGCTGCTGGTTACGCCAGCCCCGCCGCCTGCCTCTCTGCCTCTCCTCGCCTCTGATTCTGCGCACAGCCAGCCCCAAAGCCTGTCATTCTGCAAAACACAGTTTACTCAACAGAGAGAGCGAGTGGGGGAGCGGGAGAGGTGGAGAGAGGGAGACGGCGCGGAGGAGCCCAGTCCCGCAACCCAGCATGGCTTCAGGGGACCTTTACGAGGTAGCGGGGGGTGCCGCGGGGCGCCGCGGGGCGGGAGGGCGGCGGACCGGGGGGGGGGCGGGGGGGGGCCGCCGGCCGGGGCGCCGCGGAGGGCAGCGGTGGCGCGTTCGGGAGCCGCTCCGCGGAGCCCTCGTAGTTGCCGAAGAGCGGAGGAAATCGCCGAGGGAAGGGCTGGGGTGGAGGGGCAAAAAGGGCTGGCGTGTGTGCCGGGGGGGGGGGGGGAGGGATGGAGCGGCTCCCCTCCCTTCCCTCTGCCTCTCTCTTTCTCTTTCTCTCTCTACTTTCCATCGGGCTTGATCTTAGCAGGCCTTGCAAGAGAGAAGGAGGAAGGAGTGAAGGAGAGCGAGAGTTAGCGGTAGGATGGGGAGGCGATCGCAGTGTGATGAGCCCGGAGAGTGGAGAAAGTCCAGGTAAAGTCATCGGCGCTCTGGACGTGCTGAATGTGCAGATTAGTGCGAAAAAATGCGCCTTAGCGCTGCCGGCAGGCGCAGGGATGGAGGCGGCTCTGCGCCCGCTGTGCAAAGTGCAGGAGCCGGCGCCAGGTTGCTTCACCTCGCGCCCGGGGTGCTGCGGGGGCGGCGGGGGCGGCGGCCGGGCGGGAGCGGGGGGCCGCGCCGCGCCCCCCCCCCCCCCCCGGCACCGCGCCGGGCTTCAAAGTTTGGCGGGGGCCCCGTTCCGGCGGGGACGGGCGGCCCCGGGGTGCGAGGTGGGGCGGGCGGCGGCGCCCGGTCCCGGCGTCCCCGTCTTCGTCCGCCGTCCTTCCTCCCCCCCCCCCCCCCCGCCCACCGCAGCCCGGCGTGGGGTGTCGTTTCCCCTCCACCCCCCCGGGCCGAGCGGCGATGCATCGGGCGACGGCCGCCCCGTTTCCAGGTCGGGGGCAGGGAGAGGAGAGGAAGCTGGCAGGCGGGCGGCGAGACCCAGCCAAATTTTGACCTCAGGCACCCGGTTCGGATGCCCAAACTGAGAACAAGTCTAGCCACTCTCCCCGTGCCAGAGAAGAAGGAGGGAGAAAGCAGAAATTGAAAATAAGACAGGCTGGACCCGGGTGTTTTGCATAGCCAGCTCCAGTCAGTGGAACCGGGGTGGCAGTCTACCATCTGAAACCGACCAGACGAGGCTGGACGTCCTACAGCAAGCAGCTCCTGGACCGGAGCACCTCCTCAGGCTCCGCATTTCCCGGTGAAATGGCCGGTTGCGTTGTGGTTGTCTGGAGCGCACAGTTTAAGGGCTAGGACAGGAACGATCACCTTCCAGTTGGAGCTGTGCGCCGATGATTAGGCGCTGCTCAAACATCAGGGTGTGCTTGGGTGTGGAATTGCTGCGGTGGTTCGTTGGACATGGTTGGACTTACTCTCCATTTTGATGATCTTGATGTTCGGCTGTCGGGTCTTAAGGGCAAGAAGCAGAGGATCTGGCTGGTTTCACATAGACGGTTCTTACTTTGTCATGGGTCTTTCAAAGTCTTTAACAAAGGTCATGGTTAAGGGATGACATTGCTCTATTAGGACTTGATTTTGCTGAGTGGGACACAGACCGCCTTTCACGTGAACTGCACTTATGTTCTCCTACGTGGTGTAAAATTATCGGAAGTACATGATGATTCGAATAGTATCATTGACCTTTTCCCCACCATTTTGCAGTATCTGTCATATTACCTTGCAATTTTAAGGATATTGTGTGTCAACTGTATTGATGTTATGGCTCCGGCATAGCCAGTGGGAGTTCTGTGAAGAACTACTTTGAACCTGAAAAAGTTAGTGATAAAATTTTGTATTAGTAACTTCTGGGATGCGTAGAGGATCTTTGCCTGGTCTTGTCTAAGCTTTCTTCAGATGTTTGGATTAGTTCTGGAAGGAAGTAAAAATAGTACCTCTTAGGCTAACAGTAGCCATGCTGGTTTAGCTCCTACTCATCGTTAAAAAATTCTGCTTTTTTATGATCTTTGTGGTGTTATAAGACGATGGCATTTGGCAGTTGGATGTGGGCTATGCATTGAGTACTGCTGCGTAGCATATGAGTGATGCTGCTCAAGTAGTAACCTAGCATGGAGGTGTTCTGTGAGAGAGCAGACTTCTAACCCAGTCTGCAGTCAATTTTAGGCCCAGTTGCCTTGCAGGCATTTGCATGGATGAATGTGGATTGTTAGTACTGTGGTTCAAAGCCTCTGAATCACTTCCTTTCTTTGTTACACCATTTGAACTACTTTTGCTTATCATTCTATAATACGGAAAAATTGTATCCACCAGAACAGGTAAGTGGAAGTATGGCTATTCATTCCTTGTTGCATGAGGTCTTTGGAATATGACCTTCTCGGCTGGTCATGATGTAAAATCTTCATCTACTTGTCGGACGTGTGGGACAAAGTATGTGCGGGGCTTCGATTATCAATCCATCTACATTTTGCATCTCCACTGTGAAGTTCTCCATGATGGAGTTCACAAGAAATGTCTAGAAAGCTGAAGAGTTTGTACATCTAGTAGGTAGCAAGTGTGTAGATAGTAGTAGCTTCATTTAAAAAAAGACTCAGCTTTGCCTCCCTGCTCCTTCCTGCTCCACAAAACCAACTTCATCAAAGGGACACACTAGAAAGCAGCAGTGGTTTCCCACACCAGCTAGCGCGTGAGATGAAGTGCTTTGTGCCTTCAGAGCTGACATACATCATCTTTTCTGTCCTCCTGAACAAGTAAAACATTATGTGGATGGCAGGATGACCATTAAACAGTTTCAAGATTTTAGCTTGAAATTCTTTGGGGCTGTTGGTGTAAATAAATAATTTGGGGCTTATGGTGACATTCCAAAGGTATACTACGCTCCTGATTCCCCTCTGACTCCATTAGGAATATCTGAGTCCTTCAAGGATTCTTACTGAACTTCAGCAAATAAGACAATAATTACCTCTGCAACTGGGAGTATTTAATACTGGCTGCAAAATGATTTTTGTTAAAGCCAATCATGATCTAGGAGCCATGATAAAGCACATTAAAAAATACAGTCTGTGCTACCTATACTAACTTCTCATATTTTGGTGGCACTCAAGAAACTTAAATATAAAACTTTAAGTTTTGGAAATAGATGTGCATATTTATCCTGTCAGTTCATTAATTTTCTACTCTTGTGTTATTTTAAAACGTTTTTCAACCTTTTAAACTTAAAGATAAATTCAATTAATATCTTTATATTGAAGCAAAATAAGATCACAGACAAAATAACTTCAGTGTTTTGTTAATTAGGTGCCTTTTTTCTAGTTAGATACGGCTTCCAATCACCTGAAATACCTCCTATTATATTTCTTTTACAACTCCGAAACAGGTACCAATTTATTCTAGAAGCAAAAGAACACCCATTGGGAATTCTGTGTGTACTGGTAGTCAGTTCTGGATTTGTGTATTAGAACCAAGACAGTTTACATCAAAAGAGAGTTACTTCCATTATATGATAGAAGATAGGTATTAGTTTTTAAGTTTTACTTTTAAGTAATTTTTTTTTTTCCTTTAACAGTAAGGAATGCTGTATATATTTTTGTGTAATTCTCAGGCTCTATAAAATACTAGTTTGGCTTTGCTTGACTTCCATGTTCTTACAACTTCAAGCTTTTCTGAGTGGGTGAGAGTGTCATGGAATATTCCTTTCTTTTTTCTCCCCCCCCCCCTCTCTTTCTCATAAGAGGTAACCAGTTAAATATTAAAGAACTCTGTGTGCATATTCCTTAGAAATAACAAACTGAAAATAAAGGACTTGACAAAAGGGTATTCACAGTGGCCTTCAGTAAGGCAGCCCTATTTTGCTGTATGATTCATATATGCTGTTGGATGTGTTGATAGGAAATCCTCGTTACTTTTGATAACAGACAGAAAGGGTAATGTATTTATGCTTAAATACCAAGTTTGTTGATTCACATTAAAGTTGTCGTCAGTAATTGGAAGTAATATTTTGTATTTTCCATGCACAATTTAGTTCTCATGTTATCTGAACCCAAATAGCTCACTCACAAAGGCCCTGGTATTAAAAGTATATGAGATGGCTTTAGAGGGGAAAAAATTCAGTATGAACAGTGCACCTAACTTTATTTTTCCTAGCACAGAACATCCCGTTTACTGCAATAAAATTCCAGTTTATTGGTGAATATATGAATCAGTTATCAGTATCATAGAATCATAGAATCATTTAGGTTGGAAAAGACCTTCAAGATCATAGAGATGCTCATGAAGCTGACTGATGCTTTTTTAATTTAATGTTTTGGGGGTTTATATACAATGAACACAATTAGACATTCAGGAACGATGATGTTGAAATCTAAAGTCTTATTTTAACGTTGTGTCAGATTATATTACAACACCTTAGGTAAGTGATCTAAAGATTATAGCTAAATCTCTGAAGGGGACTGTCACATGCATATATTTCTGGATCACAATAATAAAATCAGTCTTTAAAGCTCAGCAGTTTTTGCATTAAAGTGTTGCTCTTTGTGGAAGAGTGACATTTTTAAAAAGGCATCTTCTCACCGAAGTGATACAAGGCCCATGGATAGGAGGCTTGTCCACCATAGTGACAGGTTTCAATTAAATCTTAGTCTGTTTATGCAGCTGTGTAAGAATGAGCTGCGGTTTATTTTAGCTCACGTGATCCACCAGAAAGATAATGTATTTCCAGATGAGTTACAACATCTCCCATTTATACCTGCACTCAGGCACCAGCAAAGTCAAAACTTGAAGATAATAATGGCCCTGTTTGGCCTGCTGAATCTTTATTACCTGTGGAGACATGCAAATTGGAGAGAACATGGCTGAACTTTGGACGCTAGGTCTGATTTGCAGATGCAGAGTTTAGAAAATAATCTTTGTTTTACAAAGTGAGGAAATGCAAGTTTTTGAGCATTGTGGCTTTCCATCTTGCATCTCTTTCAATGGAGTCACTTTTTAGGAGAGACACATACTTAAGCCTGCTTATTGAACTGGAAAGCAGAGATATGTTTTTAAAGTATTATTTCACACTTACCTTCTAAGACAGAAGTGACTTGCAAGAAGATGGTATATTTAAGTAAATGTTCTTATTTCTCAACCTAAATCAACCTCTTTATTGATATAAGAGTTCCATGTTGAAGGAACAAGACTGATTTCATATGCAGAAAACAGTGACTTGAAGTAGGATCTGGGGAATATAGAACAGAGTTAAGCACCTAGTCCTGTAGAATGGCAAGCTATGGGTGCAGTGCTGACTTCAGTAATACTGGGCTTGTTCCTACCAGCTAAGCATCTGGTCATCTGTAAGTACACCTTTTTTTCTTTTTTTTTTTAGTGGAAAAGCTTTACTAACACCTATTTTGAAGAATCGGCTATTTCTCTGTACATTGTCATTGATCTATTATCAAAATCAGTTTTTAAAAGACAACTGTCCTCAAAATAAGGTAACCTGTGAGCAGTATTACCCTCAGTAGTAGAAATCTAGAAATCTTGCTGCCTGATGAAAGTTTTCAGGACTCTATTCCAAATTAGGTGTGATTTGCAGTGCAGACAGTATTCTTCAATCCTAAGTGGGCAATCATCTGGACAATAGATTAGACTGAGGTATAAAGCCAATAACAAAGAGTTAACCTGAGGTCCCTTCTGCCCGGGTCTTGTAGTTCTCCAATTTAAAGGTACTGAGTGAGTTTCAGAAGCATAACTGGATAACTCTGGCAATATTCATTATCTTACTAAGAAATTCCAGTGTCCAGCCACATATGGAACATTACAATGTACATAATGACTGTCTTGTTTACCTACAACGTCACTCTGTTACCACGGTTCCAACTTCCTCATTACATTGTAAACTGCCTGGCATATTTTGGGACACTGCAAACCAATTAATTTCTTATGCATGTTACTGTTTTGTTACTATCTTCGTGAAGTGTTTTATCTGGATCAAGTGTAGTTTATCTCAAGGTACACATCATAAGCATACCCCTGCTTGGAAAGGCTACTGAAAATATACTCTGTATCACTCTCTAAAGCCTAAACACATGCAGTGAAGATTTTCCCCCCACCAAAGACACCGAACTTAACATGCTTCCCTTCATTGTCTAGGTTCAGTGTTCATACCCATCTGAAGATTTAAATGGCATAAATTTTTGTAACGCTTTCTGAATGACAAATACAGTGCTTTACTTTGGGTTGGTCTTTGATTCAAAATTAAAATCCAGCAATAAACTCATTGTTTACTAACTGTTTCTGAAAGTTAAAATATTTAGAGAGAGACAGTTCAAATAATGGCAAAATTTAAATGTGGTCTAATATTGAAAGAAATTGCCTAATTTTTTTTTTTTTTAATCAATGGAGTAATTGTGACGGTCAGCTATGCTGTAAATAGCATTTCTTTGTCCATTCATTTGACTTTTAGCAGTATTACGATTTCTTGGCTCTGTACATTTTCATCAGTGCAATCCCTTTCTGTTGTTCCTCCTTATCCATATATTTTTCAGACAATTTCTGCAGCATGTTTTATGACACTGGCATCCTGACACTGGCAAAAAAGATTAATTAAATATTTAACTATTCCTTGTGTTTAAACTATTAGAAAAATATATCAAACAATTTGAAGTGAAATATTTTCAATGTAGGGCAACTAGTAGTGGGGTATGTTAATGCTGGCTTGCTTTACATTCATGCAAATAAGAATATTCTGGTTTTGACAAAAGGAAAATCGTCCTTTTGGCCTGATTAATAACAATGTCACACTCTTTGTTTATTATCAAACCTTTAGACTGGTAACATTGCAAAGCTGAAGGGAAATACACTTCAATCTGTTTACTTCTATTACACAGAGAAAATGTAGATTCCGATACTCATCAGTCATAATATAAAATATTGTTGCAAATCTGTTAGGTCTCTAAAAACTTTCACAATAAGTTGATATGATTGACCTGTGTAGGAAAAAAATTATTCTTGTTGGGGCTTACCAAAGAAGGGGAAATAGGTTGACTCTTGCAGAATTATAAACGGTAGCAGCATGATCGGGAGACTACAATAAAACACTAAAGCAAAAACAGTATTGAAAACATCTGTCAGAAAGACACTTCTCTTTGAAAATAGCAGTTGCCCCACTTGGGCTTTGCTAGATTTCTCACAGACCACCCACAAAACTCGCAACCCTTTCCTTCAGAGGGGCAAAACAGGAACAATGAGGATATTTTCTTCCATAAGGCACTTCGCTGCATTTATTTAGATTTTGTGGGGTTTATTTGAAATCATCTTATAATAATGTAATCACTTACATGTGCTTAGCATCCAATGGATTAAGAAGGGATACAAGGGACTACACACTACTAAGTCTGAGCTCCATTGCACGCAAATTGGTAGCACCTATAAAAAGAAATAGAATCAGCAGATACATGTGAGCATGTCTTGGTTTGGAGAAGAGTTAACAAGAATTTTTAGAGGAAAGTCACATCTCACAGAACTCTTCGTCAATATGTGGATAAGAATGGCTCTGACTGGTGTAAATGGATTTTCAAAAAACCTTCTGGTAAGTTCCCACAGGAGCAGCTGCTAATGAAACAAAGCTGTTGTCCAGAAGGGTTGGTCATCTCTTAGACTACCTGGTTCACAGAGAGGAAGCAATGAAGGGTAGTTATGGTAGAGTGTCCAAACGTCAGTACTGGGACCTGTGTTGTACAGCAGAACCATCAATTATTTGCAAAGAGTCGCATTTACTGCTGATAATGTATAGATTATTATTAGCATTGTCAAGAGAAAGGTTGACAGTGAAGAGCTGGATGAGAGCAGCTGAAATACGGTGTTTATAAATGCAAGCTAATGATCAAAGGAAAGATAATCCTGACTATACATGCATAATAATGAGCCCTGAAGAAGCCATTACTATTCAGGAGAGATCTTGGAATCATTGTGGAAAGTTTTTGGGTGTGTCTACATTAGTATTTTAATTTGGATCAGATGCGTGCTTTTGAAGTGAATCTCCCTGTGATCCCCATCTACCACACCTCCGTTTGCATCACAGAACTGTCTTGGAGAGCAGCGACCACACTCCCTTCTGGTGAAACTAAACCAGAAAATGCATTGCAGCTCCTAATGAGTGTCCAGTCCATGGGACCAGACTACTGTTTATCAGGCAAAGAGAATTTTGGGTGTTATTAAAAAAAGCAATTGAGAATGAAATGGAAGATGATCACCGTCACATCAGTGGGGAATACTGCTGTGGTTCCACGTCTGCCATACTGCACCCACTTCAAGAGGAACACAGAACTAGAAATAATGCAGAGAAGGACTAACAGGGTGTTGCACAGTATGGAATGGCTGTCAGTGAAAAGACACCTTATGACAACTTTCTGGCTGGCAGAAGAAGTGATCGAGGAAGATATGAATGGTATGGGAAAAAACAAAGGGGGGATGATAAGTTAATTCAGTGATGAATGCTATTTCTCATTGCACAAGAAAAGGCATGCAGCAAATGAAATGATTAGGCAAATAACTGAGACAAAGGAAGTACTTCTTCACAGTTATTTAAATCTTGGAACTCATTGCCATGGGATGTTGTGGAAGTCAGAACTGTAAATGGTTTCAAAGAATGGTAAAACAGCTTCTTGGAGGATAGATCCCTTTATCCCTTTCAGCACAAAAAAATCTTTAAACTGCTAGTCACCAGAAGCTAGGAGGGTAGAGCAAGGGCAGCACTTACTCTACAGATGCTATTTCCTAAGCATCCAGCACTAATTTCTGTTAGAATATACAACATGTTGAGCTAAATGGACCTTTAGTCTGACCTCATATGGCAGTTCTTAGTTTTGTACTTACTACAGTCATTAAACAAACGTAGGTGTTGACTAAGACGTTGATACAGTCTGCAAAGATCGCAAACATACTTGCCTTACAAGTTGTATTCTGGTATTCTAATTGCTAATCGTTGTCAGTTAGTATCCTTGCAAACTAAAGGACAAATCAGAATAGTGGATTCAGTTTCCAACATAGAAAAAGTCAGTTTCTCTTTTAGAGAACTCACAGTCTAGATTTCTAACAAGATGCAACAGGTGGTAGAAGCAAACAAAAGAGTAGAAGAAGGGAGGAGGTGATGAAGTAACATTGAATCAAGCATGCATAATAAAAATAAAGTTTTGGCACATAGCCGTAGCTCTGGCTAATAACTGGGGTAAATGGGATAAAGATAAGCTAGAAAACATTTGAGTAAATGCATGGAATGAGGCAAATGATCGAGTCAGTATTATTAGAAAGTTACATTAATGTAATAAAATGTTTCTGATGGACAAAACCAGCTTTCTCCTATGAGAAAATCATTTCAGCATCTAAAAGGGTTTATCCACAACTTTTTGCTGTATTTACATTTTTGGATGGTCTTCACAGGCTTCTTTAATGCTGTACAGGGTTGTTAATACACATTTATCAATCTTTAAAGGCCTTACCTGAATATACATTTAAAAGCTACTAACTTTTAACAAAACCTTCAAGTTGCTATTGCATTGGGGTTTTTTTCCAGAAATGGTGATTACTAATATACTGAAATATAAACGGTCTAATTTCTAACTGACCAGCTCAACTTGTCAAATTCTTTCACACATACAAAATTAACTTTTTTTTCTGACATCACTTCACAGTCACTGCAGTGAGCAGTGGTATTGAAAACTGTTCTCAGATGTCAGGCTAACTACGAAGGAGAGAGCTTTGCTTATATATCGTATTAGTCTTAGTAATAAGAGAGATATTAAAAAATAAAGTGTGACATTACAGTTTTAAAAGACTACTTTGTAAAATTTGTTTGACTATGCTGATGGACTTCCCTTTAAATGTTCTGCAGTTGAAATTTGCTCTAATAATATTTTTGAAACTGTTAAATCATTTCCCTTTTTGGAGAAGGGACTGTTTTGCAAAATATAAAATCACATTATCACATTAATATACCTGATGAATTTGTCTTTCAGAAATCTTCTCGCCATAGGGTTCAGGTGTTTTAGCACAGGAAATCTGACAGCAAAGGTGCTGGGGAATTCCTGCTAAATACGGTCCACATGGAAAGAAAATGCACAGTAATGCTCACTGGGCTCACAAATGGATTCTGAGACTCTTAGACTGCGAAGATGTTGATCACAAAGTTTTTTGGTGATTAATGTAAGGGAAGAATAATGGACTCCAGTGCAAACGTGAATGCATGAATTTAGGATGACACAGCATGAGAAGACCACCTTTGATGAGAAGTGACTGAACTTAATCTCTACCTAAGCAGAGGAAGTAGCAACCTTTTAGGTTCAGCAGTGGTACGACATAACAGTACAGCTTCAAATTAAATAGGAGTATGACTCAAGTATCAAAATCCATGCAGGGAGGAGGATGGAGACTTTCTGAATCCCAAATTAAATACTAGGAATTATTGGGAAAACTACATTTATGTACTAAAATGCCTTCACATGGCTCCAGGGGAAATACCCTGCAAGTTCTTGAAGGAATAAATACTGGCTGATAAGGGGCAATTAAAACTTAGCGATTCAACTGTAGAAACTGGAAGCAAGACTGTATTAGAGTCTGGGTACACAAACTCAAGCTTTTCACAATCCAAAAATGTGAAAAGTTGAAAAGCAGCTTCCACCCTTGTGTAATTAAACGTTACCACTGGTTCATAATTTTCTTCTGTGCTGAAATGTCAGAACCAATGTACTATAACAGTCAGAAAAGGAGATGGTAGGGATGATGAGGAACGTGACAATGTTTTATCCAAGTAGTCACAATTATATACCTAATACTACTAAATGCTGCAGATTAGTACATAATAGTATACAGTATTTGTATAGTCAGCAAAATACACCGTAGTATGGGAACAGTGATAAAAGTAACAGGAAACTGAAAGAAGCAATAGATAACAGCTTCGGCTCTTTAGCAGCAGCAGAGGTGAATTTTTTTATTTTTTTTTTAGTTGGGGGGGGGTGTTTTGTTTAGTTTTTACAGTGGAAATGCAAAATGACTGCTTTTCTGTCTTTATATATAAAAAAGTGCGAGACAGGCAATTAAATAAAAAATACACAATTCAGGTTGCAAAACTTAGTAACACTGAATGTCCCATTACTTACCTTTATGGGCTGATAATGTCTTATGTACAAGAGCCTAATCATCTGTGCCCTGATGATACATAAAAGATACAACAGAACCACCGGAGAAAGCTGTGTTTGATAATGTATTTTTACATATACCAGGGAAATAGCAGCTCTTTTACTTTACACCCACAGAAACACTTATGTTTCTTAATAAAATAAAAAGGGTGAGGCCCTTGGCCAGCTTTTATGGCCTTCTCAGTGCTGCATTTTATTTGCTTCTTGGTGTCAAGAATGGTAATTGTCAGTTAACTGTGGGAATCGTGGGTCTCAGCAAAATTGTTTGGCATCACAGAGCTGAGCAATGCCTTCAGAGCCCAGGTGATTTGGATCGGCTCCTTCCTCTGACTTTCCTTTGGTTTAGAACCTGCTGTAGCGTTTTGTACATAATACGGGTATGTTAGTACTTTTAGGGAAGCTGAAGTATAAATACAGCGTCAGACTATGCGGCAGGCGGGCTGCCTGTGTGACCTGACAGCAGTTAAGGAGTATCGGAATGCTCTGCTCCTCCCATGTCCTCACTCAGCAAAGGCTGTTCCCGTTGCTGTTCGGAGCCATTGGAAGAAGACTCATCCACCACCCTCCTGCTGTCTCCCCCGCTGCCTTCTCACCAGCTGCAAATGACTTCCAGTGCCTTTCCCATGCACTGGCATGCATTTGCATCAGATGGCAGGTTAAAGCAAGAATGCCAAGGTGGCCTTGTCATCTCTCCCTGCTGACTAAGGCCTATGATGCAAACAGTATGTTGTATGGCATTTATCAAGTGGATCAAGATAACAAAAATTCCAAGGAAGCTCCAAGGAAGACACCCTTTTTTTTTTTCCATTGTATACTTCACAAGCTTTGAATTATTATACTCATCAATCTTTTGTTACACTGATAGAATGAACTTTCACTGAAGAACAGCATGGCTTAACGCATGGACTGCCTGTTGTAGTTCATAATCTTGCATGAACTGTTGTTCTTGCTGCCTTAGAAAGCTTCAAGGAATTGCTAGAAGAGTTGATGGAAGACTGCTGTTTCTCCCAATTGAATAACATGTCCCCTAGCTTTGTCATGAGCACCGCAAAGGATGCCGGATCTTTTTCCTGCATAGTTTGACCATCCTGTGCGTTGGCTTTCTGACATGACATTACTTATAGTATTTCTAGTGAGTGTCAGTGATACCACATTTCTCACTCTTAGAAGTTGTATCAAGTATTGCAGGTGTGCATGGTTACCACTTATTGACAAGCTACCGCGGGCTGTGATTTGAATTGTCCTGCAACTGTGCTGCTGTTATTTTTTGTGCTTCATCCACTCATATCAAATACCACTGACAACCTGCTCTATTTAGAAGACAAAGGCAAGTCTCCTTTTAATGTGAACTGGACCTTCTATTTGTACCATGAATGATGATGTAGTTTTCCTCCCGTGCTATTAATTGCTGCTCTTGTAGCCTATTTAGTATACAGGGACAAAAGTCTTGCTTACTGATCAATTAAGATGTGTAAACTACTCTTTTATTTTGGATATGCAATCTGCATTGCTGTTATATCTCAGAGTATACACCCCTTGATTTTCTACAGTCTGTTTCAAGATATGTGTCCAAAGTACAGTTGACAAACCACGGACAACATTCTTTAATGCTGTTTTATCCCCAATCCACAAGGCAGAAAGAATTCCTTAGGTAACTGAAATAATTTCTGCCTTAACATAACACTTCTGTAAAATTTCTAGCTCAGAACAGCTGTAACAGAACTTTCCCTAAACATCTTTCTTTTACTTCATGTCCAGCTGCCTTTGCTCCTATTACCACCAAAAGACAGCCATTCCAAGATCACAAGCATCTCTGGTAATCAAAAGTTGCAGTCTAATGGCAGTTGATGTTTCAAAGTGCAGGGTTATGCACTGAGGATGTTGTTTAGTACTGAGAATCACAAAGGTATGTTTTGGATGTGTATTTAAATGCATACGCTTTTACAGGCATCGAGGGGATATCTGGGGATTGCCTACAGATATTTAGTATTTGATACATCACTTATTCAAGATTTGGAAAGTACTTGAGTAGTAAGCCTCAGGGTTAGCAGAGGAACTGTGTGATAAGCCTTGGATCTCACAGAAGAACTGATAGCAAGACCTACCTTTTCATTCCCCCTCTGATGACACAGTAGTGTAATAGGGCTTTGCAGTGACAGATACAGTGTAACTGAGGGAGACAGAAGAGGAACCATGGCTGTTTTACAGTCACTTCTGGGTTTGGGGTTTGTTTTTTTCTTTTGAAGTGACTGGCCTTTAGCTCCATTTCTGAGAAGGTTACTTGAACCTCTGACTCAAACAGAGATGTCTCTGAATGGGGTAAACCGGTAGCTGCAGCACTTCTGGGACAGAATCTGCAGACTGTTAGGAGCACGTTCCCCTTTGCAAACATGGTGGCAGCTGCTTTCGATCTGTGGCTTCTTGCTGCTATTGTGTGAGGGAATCACACTCTCTGAGTTTCAAGAGCCACAACAGAGAGTAAGTAAAGCTGTGGCTCATTTAGGACTGGGTGTTATTTTAATGAGCTTAATAAATCCTATATAGGACTGAGAGTTTCTTTGGATTTCTCAGTCCTGCAAAGAAGCGCTCCTAGGCTGACCTTTGAGCCTTGTACACTGTAGAGCTCTAAAAAACTGCACCAGTTCTATGCTGCACCAATTTCAGCAACATCAGCAACCCTAGTGTAAGTAGCTCACCCGCTTTAGCAGCTGTTTTCAGCATCAAGTTGATCAGACTTCTCTGACTGGAGCGTAAATGACATTGTACCGCAAATGGCTTTCACTGCCCCAGGTCACCATGTTCACAGACGTTCACAGAAGTCCAGGAGCTCCATAGTCATGTAGAAACAAACTGATTTGCTTTGTGAAATAAGTACTCACAGAAGATAAGGAGTTGGCATGTTATTAACCAAACTCATCACATGAGTTCGTTTCATCACATGAAACATTCATGAATGTTAATATTGTTCTTGTAAAACATGAATGGCAAGGGTGGACACTGACCTTCAAAGGGCAAAATTCATTGCAGCACCATTTATCTCACTTTTAGCAAAGCAGGATGGAAGATCTCCTAAGTTATTAATTCTACAGTCATGGCTATCAACTTCTCATTACAGTCAGCCATGTCATATAACCACTGTCATCAAAAGAAATGGATATCTGGATCAGACTCTGTCTTACAGTGAGCAGGGTTCTCACCCTTTCCTCCTAAAGTTAAAGGTTGCTTCTGGAAAGGATTTCTAACGTCTATCGTAGTGGTTAGGACTGAAAATGCACTGGAGGAAAGACTCAGCCAGCCAGCAAACTCTCAGGCCTTCTCTGCAGAAAAAACATTCACCACAGAAACTTAGAAATGACTCAGGGTGATGAACTGGTATAATTTTAAACAAAAAGTATTATCACACCTATTTTCTGGCTACAGTACAGTTTTATTAATGGACGTGTATTGTGAATCATATATTCTTGGAGAGTCTGCTTTGGAACACTCAAACTAAAAAATTACTTTTATAAAATTATTCCAGTGTGCTTTAATACCAAAAGCTGAGAAATATGGTAGATATACCAAGAAAATTAAAAGCCCTAGGGCTAAATATTTTTATAAAAGTCATTTAAAAAACAGAACTTCAACTAACCAACTTGACCTTGCTCATTACAGTGCTGGAGAGATTTGGTTGTGCATAGCTATGAGTATAGCACTGTTTAAATAACATAACAGAATCTACCAGTGGTGTAATGCTTTGTGATTTCTACTAAGACAAAATCTATAGCTTTTGACTCAGATGATTAGGGAAATGTCTGATATACTAGGTTCTACTGTCACTTACAGGAACATAATTTATGTACATTAAAAAAATTAATGCTATCCTACTATTTGGTAAAGCTATCTTTCCCTTCCTTTTTTATGAAGCCTTTTGAAAAGGTTTTCAGGTAACTAAAACCAAAAGATACCTGAGGGTCTGGCCCTTAAGTGAAAATAGTCACAACTTTCCAGAATGCTTATGGTGCAAAAGGTTGTGGCTCTCTTTCAGGGAAATGAAGGCATCCTGGAACACAACAGGATTGCTGTACCTTTCCTTATGATGTATCTGTGCTGCTCATTTTTGTGCGTGTGTAGCTCAAGAAAGTAATAAATCTCTCATGTGACATATGGATAAGGCAGTCACTTCACCAGCAGGGACATATAATTTAGGCAGTATGTACAGTGATCTCAAGATCATTCCTAATCCCAAACCGCTTGTTCTACTCTGAAGGCTCTAAGGCACTCCCTCTGTGCTCAGCCCTGCTCCATGCTCTTCCCATCCCATCCCTTCCCTTTGTGCTGCTAGTGGAATTTCCCTGGATGTCGCTGGCCTTGACTTTGGGAAGTCATCCGGCAGCCCTGCAACCCCTGCTGCCCATCTCCGGCTCTCTGGCACCCCACTGCCTCTCTCTGCTGCCTCCACGCATAGGAAAGCCTGGAAAGTAAGACAGGTTGTCCACAGCTGAGTCCACAGAAAACTTGGCTTCCGAATTAAGCTCAATATGTACAGCTTTCCTGTAGGCTACAAAAGTATTATAAGGACAGGGAAGTGTAGCTTAAGTACTTATCGCTGAATGAAAATCTCATTCATACTCAGCTGCCCTGGACCAGTGAGCTCATGTACCACTAATGCAAACTACTGACTGAATTCACCCCATGGAGTGCCCTGATCTCTAAAATGCAGAACTGGGTTATTTTAGTAGAAATTGATTCACTAGTCATGAATTTCATTTGAGAAAATCATGTAATTTTTGGTTTGCTCTCTGCTCTAAAGTGACAGCAGTTCTTTTACATACCCCAACAGTCTTGACAAACTATTTAATAAATTTGAGGTTGAGAAGAAAATGCTGTTACTTCTTCATTTCCCACAACACAGTTGATGGTGAATCACTTGTGCCTAGTGAATGGTTTCTCACGTCAGCAAAACCAACTCCTTCCATATTTTCAGGCACATGTATCCAAAGGATACTAATCCTTTGGATAAAAAGACTTGAATGTACTTTACTATGGTAAAGAAATATACAAACCAGTAAACTCAAAGCATTTAAACTCTTTCCTTACATCTGATTAGTGCTTCATATGCCTGCTTTCAGAACATTCCTAAAGTGTTCTGGTTTAATTTGTTTAATTAGTATTTTTGAATTCATAGCATGTGGTTTTAAAAAACCCAAACACTGAAAATGTAATTTTTTAAAGGTAGATTATTACATTTTTACAGCATGTGTAACTTTCATATATTACTTCTTTTTAAGGTTTTGCACTTACGTAGTATTATGACTCTAAATAAATTCAAATAAATAATTAGCACTTGAATTTTTCACACACAAATGAGGATATTGTTGTCTTGTTTCAGAAAGGGTACAGATTTATGTGGATGTAAAGCAGTTTGTAGACAGATGTGGGTAATTATATAGTAGTGTGCGATGATCTAGTATAGCACAGGGGAAAACTGTTCTCTTTGCCCATATGACTGAACACATGGGTACAGATTTAAGACAATAAGCAGTAAACTTTTTGCATAGCAGGAATAAAACTGGGGCACAGAACTGAACACTGCACATCTTCCTTACATTTAATTTTTCCTTTTTCTTTAGTCAAAATTGTGCCATCTTTAAGAGATGCATTATTTTCTAAGCAATAAAACAAAGAAAATAAGTGATGTATATTGATCTGGTGAATGCACTTATTATAGTCCTGCACTTCATAAAAATGGTCTCCCTCAAAATTACATGAAATAACATTAATTTGAACTTCAAACACAAGTGGTGAACCCTAACACTTATGATGAAATTTTAGAATATGGCTTCTGAAGCAGCTACAAAATTTTAGACAGAGCCATCACAGAGCACCCAAATCTTACAAAACTTAAAGAAATATGGAGACCATCTGTTCGGTTAGCTGCAAACCACTTTGCAGGATTTAAGGTCTAGAAAATGAAATTAGCTAACGGAGATATAAAAGGCACCAGTGGCTGGAAGTTTACCGTTTATAAATTAGAAATGAGATGCACTTTTTAACATTAAGGTTATAGCATTTTATTTATAGCACTTAGAAAGATTCACTAACAGCAGTGGTGTACTTTCTGTGAATCACTTCAAATCAAGATGCAATGATTTTCTAATAGATGTTGTTTAACTAAATCAGAATTTGGGACCTTGTGTGGAACTGCTGAATGAAAAACATTCCTGTGTAACCCAAGACAGGCTAGATGGATATAATTGTCCCGTCTGGCTTTCAAATCTGTGAATCTATGGGCCAGTAAGTGATGTCATGACAATTAACTAATCAAGTCTGGGCCATCATACTGAAAAGGAACATAGGTTGCTGTTAAATGGAAGTGGCATTGGTACTTCTTTGGTGCCAAGGTATATAAAAGTTATTCTAGATCTGTATTCTAGGGTTTTTTTCAGAATGTTATCAAAACACTACATGCTGGAAAGTTCTATAACCACAGACTAATCATTTGTCAAAAAAAGAAAACTTTGGTGACATTGCAAAAATGTTGTGATACCATATGTCATTCACTCTGGAAGGTCACTATTATTTTAATAGTTTCCTATTTTTCATTTTTAGACTATACTACACAATAAACACCTAAAATGCTAGAAAGCTCAAACCTGGCAGAGTCTCTTTCACCATTATTATTAGAACATCTGATGAACAGGATATTATTAGCCTTTTATTTTAAATAGTGGTTAAAAACTTACCAGTTTTAGGAAAGGCATGTTGACCAACTGTTCAAGAATGAGTTATAGTGTGTAAATGAACTATAAAGTGCGTTTCACTCTTATGTAGCAGGAATTTTCAGTACCATATACTGTAACAAATAATAAACTATTTCAGACCCTAAGTCTTTAGAATTATAAATCTTCTCACTGTACATGCAGCATATCTAGATTACCACAGAATGCCATGCATTGAACAATGCCTACAATTACTTACATTAATTAGATTTCATATTGCTGACTTATGAGTCCTGTAACTAGATGGGCATCAGACAGGGGAAAGAACCTAGATCCTAAAATACAAACTCTGGGGTAGAAGAGAGCTTGAAAAATCTCTTTGCTCTTTAAATATCTACCATAAAAGAACTGAAGCCAAATAGATTTTTATGTTGAAGAAAAAATGCAGTTATGTTCCTTACACAAAACTGAAGTGACTTATTGATTAACTTGGACAGGACTCTCCACTGTTAATACGTATAGTGTTATGAAGGGTTTAAAAAAATAAGAAAGTACATCACCAAACAATTGAAAGTGGAAAGATTTCAGACAATTTGGTTATCTTGACTAAAAATGATTTCATATTATATGGCCATCAGAGGAGGTTACTGAACACCTCAGAGTGCTCATCTGAGTAAGAAAAATTTCCAGCAAAATGTAGGAGATGTACAGGTGATTTATACACTTTGTTCTCCCTTACTGTCACCTTCAGAAGACTCTTTCTAGCCATTTAGAGAGAAACTGAAGAACGTTCCATTCATTTTTCCCCAGTGGCTGTCATCTAACTAGCATATATCCTTACATGTGTTGTAAAATATCTCACATTCCCTTTAAAAGTAGTTCACAGGTGGGAACTTGCCTTTTAAAATCTGCAGGATATGTAATTGTGTACATTAACATAATCAACAAGGCAGAAATTGTAAAGATAATGTAGCATACGGTACTGCAAGTGTTGTCTTTGTCTTGTATTGTACAGTGCGTATTCTGAATACTGCATGTGACATTCAACAGCCAAGGGCAAGGTCTTTTCCAGAATAACACTGAATTTTTATACTGCAAAACTAACATCTTTGTCTTTGGGGCACACTAAGCAATCATTAGCACTGATCTGACAGACACTCTATACTAGATTTTGTGATTAACATATTCTGACCATTTGATTTTAAGAACAAGTAAAACATTATGGCACACTACATATTAAAGGAAAGTGCTCACTGCTCCAAGCTCCACCTGTTATGCTGTTAAATAATAGTAATGATCATTAGTATCCATTTAGTAGGCTAGATTTGCATGGTGCTTTGTAACTATGAAATAACATTTCAGAGTAGTAATTGGGGAAATACATAATCTCTAGGGAAATTCTCTGATCAGTTAAACTGTCAGTTTGTTTAAATCCTTCTTCCATGACCACCTGAAGTTTCTTGTTTCCTTGGAATTAAACTAAAAAGTTTAACTATGTGCATATCATCTTGAAATCTTCAAAACAAAATACTTTCTTCTTCTTCTCTAGAAGACAAGTTTAGTTGTGTTCTAGATACCTTATCAAGTTTAGTTAATATCCCTAAAAATATTCCAAAAGAATGAGGTTTATGTTCCTTCATTATGCTACAGTTGGCAAGCAGAATAAAAGCAATACTTTCCCCAATATTTATCAGTATTTCTGTTGAAGTAGTAAGAATATAACACTCCTCCATCATGTGTGTTACTGTTTATTTCTATGTTATTTTTTGCATATATGCCTTTGTACACAACTGCTCTTTGGAGGAAAAGAAAGGTTGATGTGTGATCAGGAATTCCTTATGTAATTCCAAAGCCATCTAATCCAGGTTATTCTTTTTCCCAGCAAAAGGAAATGTATATTCATTTTATGAGTCTCTTACCACTCCCGAGTATGCTAGGAACCTCTTGGTCTCATCAGGACATTACACTGCATAATCTACTACAAAACTGCTAAATACAAGCAGCAGCTAGCACAAATACTAAATGCAGATATTCAGCACAAGTTAATCCTGGGTTTTTTTCCTATTTTTATATTGCTCACTAGGTTTCAAAACAAATTTGCTTGATCAAGATTTTCATGTTGTAGACTGCTGTACATAAAAATTATTTCAATGCACCTTTCCCATTTTCAACACCAGGTCTGAAATCACTCTACAGAGAGGGTGTTCTTTTCAGTTAAGGCACATAAAAATGAAGAGAACGGCTGAGGCAGTGAGGAGGGCTAGAAACGGAAACTCAGACTTTCAAGCCCCATCTAAGCATCCTGTCCTACAGAGCGTTCTGTTACTGTCTTAGCACAAGCCTCCAGGATAGGTACAAGAAATACAAGTGTATTTTTATTAGCATGTTTCCTCTTATCTTTGTGGTAAATGTATGGAAACCTATCCCTCTTATCCCTGTCTTTAATTCCTTTGTATTAGATGAAGATCAAATGTATAGCTGCTATCATGGAGCATGTTGTATGTTCACACCCCAACTTAGCACATTCCTTGTTCTGCTTATACCATAAATACTGAATGTTCATACAAACACTGAAAACACACTGCATAATTACTTCACAGTGTATCTCAGTATTAGAAAATGTCCATTTAATGACTAAGAAAACCTTTTTAACCTTGTGATCAGCTGACCTTGGTCTTAAAACTCATCTCTCCCTTGTACATTTTAGAGAGTAGATTGCTCTTGCCATATGACCTGAAAGTCAACAAACCCTGATGGTATCAGGTGAAGGAAAGAAGAAAGTTCGGAGTTGCTTGTGGGAAACTCCCAGCTGCCTGGTAAATCTAAACTCAGCTTAACTGAGTCAGTTCATAGACCCACTTCCACAGATTGCATAGAACTGTTTTCCAAATGGAGCTGCTTTTCCAAGTGGAAAAGAATTAATAAAAAATTAGTAAATATTTTAGGCAAAATTTATGTATCGTAGAATCAGAGAATAATGTAGTTTGGAAGGGCCTTTTGGAGATCATCTGATCCAACCCCTTGCTTAAAGCAGCACCAACTTAATTAGGTTACTCAGAGTCTTGTTCAGTCAAGTTCTGAGTATCTCCAAGGATGGATATTCCACAGCCTCTCTGGACATCTGTTCCAGCATTTGACTACCTGTATAGTTTGTGCTAGGGATGATGGCAAGGACATCAGAAGATTATCATGGACTCATTAGAATTAGAAGACTAATTAGGTGAGAGATTCATAAGAGTCTCTAACAACTTATTAGCCATTTGTTAAAACTCCTTTTTGTAATTTCATGAACTATTTGCAAGTGGGATCTTAGTATTAAATGTGACCCAGAGGTTTCTTATACTAAAGTATGAACTTAAGCTTCCATTCATAAAGTATCTGGAAAACAGTATGGGTGTTGGAGCACCTATGTATGTTGGTCTCTGCACTAACTGTCAATTAATAACAAGCAGACAGCTGCAGCCTGCCACAGCTTCAGTTTGTGACTGGCATTGTGCCACGGAGAGAACATACACTAGCCTAATCCCAGTGAGACAAATGTAGGGAATAAATCTCAGAAACCCTACTTTTATAAAAATATAGTGCCCCATTCTACAGAGGCACATGGAACAAAGCCCTTTGCCACATCATTGCTGTAAACGCATCCAGGAGCAGCTGAGGTATTAACACAACCACCAAGTTAGGAATCTGACTAACAAATACATGGAAAATTTCCTCAGTAATATATTCACTACTCACATATTCAATACTGCTTCGAGCACAGACATTTCTAAATGGTTCCTCAGCTTCATCAGAGTTCCACTCTCACCCTGACGCCTGAAACGTCTGCATCATCTATCAACAGAAAGAGAAGGTAGCCATCAGCATGGAGACATGGCACATGCCTCCACAGTAACCCTTGCAGTGATTTTGAGCAAGATGGCAAGATCTGTACCTCTCCACCAGAGAAACCCCAGTGGTGTTCCTTGGGACCTCCCTGAAAGGAGTAATGGATTCCAGTCTATAGCAACCCCTATGGCTGGAAGCGCTGCCAACACTTGGCTGAAACCCTATTGTCGGGAATAATGACTATCTAAAAGAACTCGGGACTCATCAGTTAACACTTCCTTAGCTTGTGTGAATTACCAAGGCTGAAACAGGATTCACTGAGGTCAAGGAATGGTGACCATCTGTTGCCGAAGTCAGCTTTCCAGAGGATCTAGGGCCTCGGGACAGCAGAAGGGTAACCTGTGATTGTCTCCTCCGCAGCACGCTGCTCTGGTAGCAGCTCCTGGAGGCCTCTGCCATTGCCAGAGGAGTTTCACAGTAGCATGCGGCCAGAGCCTGCCACGCAGTGTTGTGTAGTCAGTCTGACTCACTGCAGACATTTGTACAAGCACAGATGTGTTAATGCCTTTCATCCACACTGTAAGCAAACACCCTCCTCACACAGAGTCCATGTAGTTGCTCCAAAACACACTCTTACGTTAAATCAATGAATATGCTTTTATGCCTTTGCATCTCCATGTTTAGAGCACCGTCCCCACTTTTTAAATGCAGATTTCTAACTAGCTGCACTCTCATATGATTTAAAATGCATCCATCTGATGAACGCTGACAGCTTTCATAACTGCCTTTACCACTATCTGTAAGATAGTTTGTTCCTTCCAGGCACCAGTAGTAAGTCGGTTTTACATTGGACAGAATTCAGATCTCGAACACAAATTAAATTTGCAGTGAAAACCAATGCAATAATTGAGGCCAGAACTTGGCCTACTGACCCTGCTCATCTGAATGCTATTTCTGAGGGGATAATGGTGTATTATTCTTCCTTTTTGACAATTACTCCTTCACAGATAATTTTTGAAATTTTATGTGCCATCTTTCTGTGATGTTGCACTGGTATCCTGGATACTTACTTGTATAATTCTGTGCTCCTATCATGCCATTATAGTTGCCTAAAGCATGTTTCTTTATTCCTTTTTCGTGCTCTACCTTTCTTTTTGGCTCATTCCTATATTCTGCCATCACATTAGCTTTATTTGTGTAACCAAGAAAATGAAGAATTCTGAATTCTGAAAGAAACCTTTGTGTTTCATTACTTTTCTTCTCTTATTATCTCATTACTTTACAAACTGCTACTTCAGCTTTTCGCTCAAAGGATCGCCTCTCAACCTTCTATATTGTACAAAGTTGTCTATTTTTAGCCCTTTCCTTCTAAAACCTATCCCTGCATAGTATTATTCACAAATTTGACTGTTAGTACCTTTGCTACATGGATGCTCCAAACCAGTTGCCTCCTATTCTAGTTTGGATAGAAAGCATGAAATGGATATATGATTTATCCTTCTGACATCTCCTTACCCCTGTCCAGCCATTCATATAACATGGACAGAGTTCTTCATTTTCTTCTCCCTCCTGTCTCAGTGATGGGGGAGAGATTACCATCCTTCACGTTCAGGCCTGTAAGCTGGGAATTCTTTTTGACTTGCTGCTCTGTCAAATATGTATTGACCATTTAAAAAATATTTGCGTCTCCCTATGTACAGTAGCTAGAAAACACATACTGTCACTGGAAATTCTTTACACACCGTACCCAAAAATTGCTATTCCACTTCTCATATCTTGGAGTAGCTACCTAATACATGCTCTAATTGTGCATTTGTCCTATTTTCCAACACAGAGCCTTAATTTTTAACCAAGCTATCATTTCAATTCAGAGCATGTTTCTTGAAAATATCTGCAAAGCTACTACATTGTCCTCTTTCAAAGACGACTGTAAAATTCACTTCCAAAACTTTGGTAAGGAGAGCGTGTTGTACAATGGCCACTTAGACTGAGCAGTAGTGTCACCTTGTAGCCCCTTCAGTGTGCTGTACCCTCCTGTTGTCTCTCATCTGCTCCCTGGCGTGTAAGCTTTGCAAAGCCAGCAAGCTGCCCTCAGACAATTCTCCTCAGTTGTCACACTTAGTGGTAAAGCCTCTCTGAACAGCTAAAGCTCATGCTTACATTGAAATCCCAAGTACACAGCACCTATGGAGACCAACGAGTGACGAACAGCTCCCCAAAACCTAGGCTTTCACTTCTTTGTGCTCAAGTTTACCACTTTGCTGTAAAAGGGCTAAGAAAATATTTTTCTACCTACCACACAAGAACATGTGGTTTATTTTATGACAGTCGTACCAGTAGCATTTGTAAAGCAGTGAGTCACCGAGTGGTAATACAGCAGAGTAGTTCAAATATTTATTTATACTGTATTATAGCTGAACCTTTGTATTTTTTTTTAATGTGGAATCTTCACTTCTGGCTAAGCTTTGGGATGGATGTAAAAGTGTTCAGCTGAAGTCCAGGCCTTGATTTGAATCTGGATGAAGCCCATATGGTAGAGAAAAAGACTGAGTGAACTGTACAACAGAACACTAAAATAAGCTAGAACTAAACAAGGTAAAGGAGGACAAACTGCAAATGAACATAAAAGAAAACAGCATTAATTTTTTTCTAATGATTTCATGTGCAGCTTTTATGTAAATTAATTCCTTCCTGCATTTCTGGACTTGCTTTAATGTTGGTGAAAAGCACCTTTAGTGATAGTCATATCACTTTGAGCAACCTGGTCTAGTGGAAGGTGTCCCTGCCCATGGCAGGGGGGTTGGAAGTAGATGATCTTTAAGGTCCCTTCCAACCCAAACCATTCTATGATTCTATATTTTTAATTTTTAACTACTGCTTACACATTTCCACATCTGTTTGGAAACAGGAGTATTTTTAACAAATTCCAGGCAGTTTTACTGAAAGAACTGTGATATGTTCACATAAATGTTAGTTTGTTTAGAAGTCTCTTCAAGTCCTGCTCCTGTTCTTATAAACTGCTTTTAAAATAAAAGTAAAAAACCTCATGGTTTAAATCCCAGGAATTGCTATTTTGATTTTACTTGCATCTAAGTAAATTGGGAATAACTCTGCTGACTTGTAGTACTGTAAAGGAAGCATAGGCAGAATCAGGTCCTTACTCGGTTGTGCTGAACTCTTCTTTTCTGATAAACACACACGTTTCCCGTACACATACTCTCAGATGATAAAACCGGAGAATCCCATTGAAATCAGCAGAGAAACATTTGAGGAAGTAGCCCACAGTATTAGAAAGCTGAGCGCCATACATGTGTCCAAAACAGCCAGCTCTTTGTAAAGCTTAGCTAAATATTTTGTCTCCTTGAATTTAGATTTCTCATTCATCTTTTAGTCATCTGTGCTTGTCACAGAAATAGACCGTACAAGAACAGTTCTGCTTAAAGCAAACTTCATCCATGTCTCAATTCTCTTAGATTAGAAGTGTACACTAACTGTGTTTTTAAATCCCTCTTAGACTAAATAGGAACAACACTTATTTTTTACTTTGTTGGTCTACAAACCAGGAAAATATCTGTTGTTTCTAAATTTAAAGTATGCACTATAACATACAGAACATATTTAGCAGTATAGTAAAAATTACCAGCTGTACTTCAGTACTGAAATAAAAGTAAGCATTTATCATCAAATTCAAATGTTCTAGATAGCATTCTAACAGATTCATTCTGAAATAAATTGCACTAGCAAACTTGTAGAGAGTGTGTTCAGAACTGACCACTTTTTAACATAAAGGACATCGGGAATTTGATATGCCCTGCTTCCTGCTTTCCTCAAGAAATATGAACACTGAAATACAATAATGCACTGATTTATTGTACAAAAGAAAACGGGGATTTGATAAATGAAATGCATTATTATGCTTTAAATTAAATAGAAACCCCCGTGTTCTTTGGATTTCCACATATGTTGTATGTGTTGATTAATGTTTGTAAGTGAAAGGGATTTAAACCATTTACGGAGGAACAGACCTAAAGAGCATTCCCCCACATTGCATAACAGTTCTTTTGATGACACGGGTGCACACTTGGACTGCAAAGGAAAAAATCCTGCTCTTCCTCCATGTAAAGAACGTTGTCAAGATTACCTTAACCTACTGCTAAAGAATATCTTTATTTTTTAGTGCACTTTTCTTGTACCTTTGAAAACTGTCTTGCTTTCCAAATGAAAACCTAAAATATATTTTACAAAATGATTACATTTAAGAATGAACAGCTGTTTGCTGTGCAAGCTATCACCAATAAGCCCGGGCAGAAATAGGTCCTGTATCATGAACATATCCAATATGAAAGGGTTTATATGATGTAATTGCCTACAATGACAGGGACTACACATGTTGACCAAGAAGTCCCTCCCTGATCCCTGTGTCATCTGTCAATTTTTCTTTTTCCAGTCCTTTACCAAGGGACAGTATCAGTCTATAAAAAATTGCCCTTCTTCCAGTGCAAGATTCTTGTGTATATTATTATTCCTGTTTGTTCCAAAAACCACAATGATTGTGGCAGTTCCACCACAGGTATTGTTTACACTTAAATATCCTAATGAAAGAAAGTATTTAGATTACATCCTTAAATTTATAGTGGGAGAGGGAGAAGGCTTTAACAGACTGGGAAATTTGAGCACTGTAAGTTCTGACCAGGAGAAGCTGCCGTAAACAAAACGAGAGAAGACAAGGGCACGAAAATGTGTTCTGTTAGTAGAGTCAGCAACAGGGACAGATGGCATCAAGGGGGGAAACACAGCCCTCGTGTGGAACTGGAGATGTGGCACCAGGGAAGGTTTCAAAAGAACCAGAAAAGAACAACTGAGAGATCAGACCAGAACTGCAGTTTCAATGAGACTGAATTTCAGAGAAAGGTGGGACTTCCAAGAAAAATGGTGTAAGGTCACTAGAGATATGAGTCTACATGGAAGCTGTGGCTGGCTGGTTTTCTGCAGGCTATCAGCCAGGGCTTCATTTGATCTAAACTGGTAATAAAAGCAAGCTCCTTCTGGCACAAGACCCCTTACACAAAGAGGAAATCATGTTGCTTGCGTAAGCACGGAGCGAGGCTTATCTTTCCGTTTCTTTAAAATACCTGGATGCCCAGGAAGGTAACTAACAGCATATACTTATGCAGGCAAAATGCTGGGTCCAGAAAAGTCTTAGGAATGCAAGAACACCACTTTTAGCGGTAGTTTCTAATTGCTGCATCACTACTGTAAAATACAACTGACTTGCAGGGCGCTTCTGGTTTTCTATATAAACCTGGACCATTGAATCACATAGCAGGAAGCCTCTACAGTGTTACTGTCTATCAGGAAAGGAAGATCAAAGGTGCAGGCTTACAAACAGGGAGCAGCAGGAGTTTTTACAGCATTTATTTGTTCTGTCGTAAGTCTTCATATCTATGTGTTGGAGGACACATATACCTAATGCAGTGGTTTGCAACCAAGTGTAATATGAGGCTGATGGGCTTTTTCCAGTGAAAATGCAGAACTTTCAGGATTTCCCTAGCAAGTTTAACACCTCTTCTGATTCTAAGAAGATTGTAGAAAATTAAAAATCCATATGCTTAAAAAGAGAAAAAAGGAACTGAATAAAAAGCAGTGTCTTCTTGACATTAACAGGGTGTTCACTGAACTTCCTGGGAAGATGTCATTTGATGTTTTGCCTGTGAATAATTCAGATGAGGAATGTCTTCCCTTTCATTTTTATGACTATCTAGCCCTTTCGCTTTCATGTTGACCTTCCAGGTAACTACACAAATTTACTACTGGGGGGGGTTTCATAGCTGGCACATTGATTGGATCACTCTGTTTTTAAACTGTGGGTCAGATTCTGAAGAGAGACCCAGCATCCATTCCACTATTATTTTTCTAACATGAATACTGGCTGCTTCAGAAGATACGGTGCCATGTTTTGCATACATCTGGAGCAAATGCTCCAGTTACCAGATTTTGAGAAATTAAATACAAATACAAGAGAAACACAAGTAAGTTACAAATGCAAGCAAGGAAGAGATTTACAACTAATAAAATACATTATTTCTTAAAGCAAAGGTAAGAAAAAGGAGGAAGTTAGGGAAATAATGAATTTTTAGAAGACAAACATGTTGAATCAGATGGTCTTTATCTCTCAGAAATCTTACTGCCTTTCTTTCCTTGGCACTTTCTTCAAATACCCTTCCAACACCCTGAGGCACTACATGGGACAAAGACCTCCAATGAAAAAAACACATAAAACAGTACAAGTCCTGTAATTTATAGTAATGAAAAGCAGTTTTTCTAGTATATGTCATGAAATCAGTCTGCTGCTCTGTACAATACACTAACAGAGACCATCTGAGCATCACAGATTACAGTTTAAATTGTTACATGGATATACATGGCAAGAAGAGGAGCTGACGTACTTATTTTGGAAATCACTAAGTAGATATGCAATCTTCCAAACCTTTCTGGAAGTTTACTGATCTCCTGGAATGTGTTTTCTGGGAGCATAAGGATTTTTATTTATGCTCTTTAGAGTTCCTGTGAACTGTGAGATGAGTATACTCTGCTCCAACTTTACAGTTATATCTGTAGAAATAATTCAGTAGGAATTACCCTTTTTTAAATAAGTGGACAATAACACTGCGCTGTTAAATGAGTGATTTTGACCCTGAATTTTCTGTGAAGGAAGATGTGTGTGTGTTTTACTCTGCATATATAAGCACTTGATTGCCAGATCACAACACTAAGTTTATGAAGCTCTACAAATTTGTACTGTAATTGATTAGTATTTTTTGTATTTCACATTAAGTTTAGAATACATTTTTTTTTAAAAGCCTTTTATTTATTACTTTCATCCTAGTTTGTGCAGCTGTGTATAGAGCTAGGTTTAAGGCTAGTTGGAAGCTAAAAAGCGTGTTGTAAATGCATTTGCACAGGTGCCATGGTCTCATTCTATTTGTTCTCTTTAAACATATTTATATGGTAACATATCGGCATCTCAGTTCATCCAGAATTAGCCAGGAGGGGCAGGGAGAGAGAGAATCTAGGCAAGTAATGTGATATGTCAATTCTAGCACTCTCTCAACTGTGATACTGCAAACTTTGTTTGCACTCATTTCACTTTTATTAAATTTAACTACTTAGTTTTCCAAAACAAATACAGTGAATTCAAGGATTTGGCAAACTGTAACTACCAAGGTCACTTTTGGGAAGATGTTATTCAGTTCTCAATAAAGACAGAACTGAGGGGGAAAATGGAAAATCGGACGTTGAAGCCATAGAAATTTTCTGCATACTCTCAGAACTGTGTATTGCTTATTCTAGGGAAGGAATGGAAGTATTATTTCTATTAATCACTAGCTGTCACAGAATCATTTCTCATTAAGAAAACTCATATGACTTTGTGGAACCTTAAGTAAATGCAGAAAGATTATTACTTTATATACTACCTGTTAAAACAAATATACATCATTAAAAAAACAAAGTAGTGATGTTTGTTATTACTGTGGACTGTGAATAGAAGGAAAATGGGACAGACAGTACCAGGTGTGGGTAAAAACCTGATATTTATGCCTACACTAAAGCACTTCACTGTATGCAGTGAAGGAACACACTGGCACTCTAAAGGGGATAAATATCAGTGAAGAACTTGAAGTCCTGAGAAAGAAAAGGGACCATGTTGAGAGGTCAAGTATGCTCGATGCTACCCTCAAATGCTTTCAGTAATGAACAATAAGGCGGTAATGAGGATGCGGCAAATATCTACTCAGACTTTTTATGCATTAGTCAAGCCAGTGAGTATGATGGCTTGAACCAAAAAACTCGAGGAAAACAACTACTTTTGGATCAACCCACATTTTTTTCATTTTCTCCCTAGCAAAACAAACTCAAAAGAGGGTTGACCAGAAACAAAATATTTTGTCTTCAGTTTATTTAGTCCCTCCTTATTTTATTTTTGTTAGTTAAATTTGAAGTGAAACATTGATAATTTTGTTCTGAAAATGCTGTAATGAAATGCTTAGTCTTTCCCAAATATATTTGCTTTCTGAATGTTTTTTCTGAAACCATTTATTAAATTTGACCCAATTTCATAAATACTTTTATTGTCCCTTCATGATATGTTGAACTGGTTAATCACATTCTCCATTGCCAGCATTTTGTTTCCCAGGAACAAAGACCACTCATGTTTTCTCCTTTTATCCTCTTAATTGAAATGCATAATGCCTCATCACCAAAATACTTGAGTGTTTTCCATATTAAAAAATGCTCTCCAGAAAACCTCCTCCCTTCACTTTTCCTCCTTGTAGTAGAGCAACAATGTGAAAATGAGAAATCGGTATAGTTAAATTTAAAGATATGTGCATGAGTGAAAAAAGGTGAGGTTGAAGAGATGGTTTTTGCTTGTGATTCTGAAAATGGCAAGGTATTTGTCCATCCTTTCTGAGGTTCTTCCTTCAGTAAGCAAGTGGGGGAATGCAACCAGTGTAATCCCTCAAAAGAAAGACAAGTTACTCTGAGGTAGCATCAACCTGACACCGAGTTTGTGCTCCAAGTCCAAACTCCTGAATTAAAAAGGGAGAGGAATGCATGTATTGTTTAGCTAGTACAGACAGAATAGCATAAACCAAATTCTCTGCAGTAATGATAGCTGTGGTCTACTGAGTTTAGCAGCAATTTAACTTTTTCCCCAGGACATACATATATATATATATATGTTTCACTCCTTGGTATAGTGAGCTGCAGTAATTAAAGTAACAAATCCACAGACAACCCACAGGCCACTACAGAGTTCCACAGTTCAATGTTCGGTCTTTCTGGCTAGTCCCAAATAGGAGGATAAGTATTTTAAAGCCAGAGATAATTTGGACAGCAGCTCTCTATAAAGGCAACAAGATCATAATAAGTCTTATTAGTTTGACAATTGAAAGCCACACATCCCAAATGAGGATGAAAAAAAAATGCCGCTTCATTTTTCATGTAAGGACTTTTCCCTCTTTTCAGCTAAATTATCTCAAACTTGCCTAGACTGAGCTTCAGTTAATTGTTTTGCCCCACTGAGCAATCCTGAAGGGGACTGTGCTAAATTCAGAGTAAAGAGGATGCCATGCTTTGCTTCTGCAGTGGTTCTATGCAGGTATTTGATAAGACGGAGCACAGGAACAAGCTGTTTGGGGTGCTGCAGTTGAGTGCCCTGGAGATGGAGGAAAGCTGTCCACTATGACTCAGACACAGATATCTTAGCACAGTTCCCATGTAAATGAATTGCGATCGAAATATAATGTTTAGTTGCTAATTACATTTAGACTCCTTTGGGGAACCCACCAAGGTTTCTATGAATGTACAGTTCCAGCCAGTGAACAGACAGAATTAATCCATTGGTTTGCTCTAACAGGGGACCTAAAAAGAACAATTACTTACACTGCTGTGATTGCCCTTCTTCAAGGTTAAAATCTCCATACAGATTCCACTGTTGTTCTTCACATGAGATGATTTTTCTTTGAAGAGCAATGAAAGCTATTACATTAGCTATCCACTTATTTATTTTTCTAAATTAACAATAGTGCTTTTGGTTAATGATAATGATTTTTTTTTTCATTAGTGGCATCTTTATCCCTCATAAGCCACATTTTAAAAAAAAATTAAAATTAAAGAATTGGAAAATCAAACTTGGGAGAAACTTCAAAAGGTTTTCTCATCATAACACAATTTTCCAGCAATGACTTTTCTATGGCAGATGTTTGTCTAACAAAAACTGATCTAAAAACCTGCCATACCTTCCCCACGTTACCTATTCTAATGCTTAATTCTTACTACCGTTACAACATTCTTCCTAATGACTTGATCTAAATTTCACTTGATGCACTTTAAACCCATGACTTGCTGTCCACTGATTGTGCTTGGGTTTTCATATGCGCTCTCCCTCTAGTTGAGATCTTGCCAGTGCTGAGATAGCACAAAGATTTCTTCAGTTCTACAGTCCATTTTCCACAACAGCATGATACTGTTAATTCACATGCAGCTTGCAGTCCCAATATAGTCCTTCATCCTTTGCTGCAGAAATGTTCCTTAAGCTCACATTCCCTAGCATAGGTTCATGAAATTCATTACTTCTACGTAAGAATCCTGCCTTTATGCCTTTCATTTGCCTTTTTTTTTTAATTGGTGCACTCACAAATTTTGTGTATTTACTCAAATATTGCATTCATTAAAAATACAAATTTTTGTAAGTTGGAAGTAGCAAAGTCAATATACACTACTGCAAATACGATCTTTGGTGTAAAATATTGTAATTTGTTACACTCAGTTCTCTGTTCAAGATAGTTTCAAGACATGAAGAAGTATGGGGATGTTTATAGGGACATAATGCATGTGTGGATTCAGGAGAGTGATCAGTAACTGACAATATAGCAAAAGATGCTTTATTTAGCTCTTTCAAACAAGAGGTAGGTGAGGAATGTAACAGTAATAGTCTCATTTTACAACCAGATTTTCAAAGAAGTCATGCTTTCGTTAATGATCTTCAGGTTCTCTCTTGTTTCTTCACATTGTAGCTATTGCAGGTTCCCAGATCAGATTTGATCAGGTGTTATGTCTCTTCTTAATGTTTTCAGAAGGGGAAATGGCCTTGCTGTCAAAATACCGCTGGGGCTACTGCATTCTCCTCCTGTATTGCCGGGTCTGCTCATGGGAATTCTTTGTTGAACACCAATTCCTAAATGTTATGTCAAGCAGTTTATACACACACCAAGTAGGTTCTCATCAGCAGTCAGCATGGTCATTATAGGATCCAATGGGAATATAGTGTTGGACTGCATCCTATGAAAGAAAGGTAAATTTAAACCTGTAAAATAGGTTGCTACATTTTGGCTAGCCTGGGTTGGCTTTCCATGTCAGAGTCAGTTCATATTTTAGGCACTATATTTTAGGAGAATCTCATGAATACTAAGGCGCCTTTACAGTGTCAGGGAGGCCTTCCTAGCTGTAAACGAAGAATATCATTTTCATGACCAAACTATTTTTCTTTCTAATGTGATTTTTTTTTTTTTCTTTTAGGTAGAGAGGATTGTAGACAAAAGGAAGAACAAGAAGGGCAAATGGGAATATCTTATCAGGTGGAAAGGCTACGGAAGCAATGAAGACACCTGGGAACCTGAACATCACCTATTACATTGTGAGGAATTTATTGATGAGTTCAATGGACTACATGTTACTAGAGAAAAGCGATCAAGACATGGGAAACAGGCCAGTGCTCCAAAATTTTTACGGGAAAGCCGAGGGTCATCTGTTGAGAAAATATCACATAGACCTTCTGAATCTGGGAAGTCTAAAGGGTCAACACACAAAAGGAAGAGAATTAATCCATCTCTTCAAAAACAGAAAAGAGGATACGCAGCAAAGCCAGCATCTACTAATGACAGGGCTGCTAAAACTGTGACTTACCGAACTACTCCCAGCGGTTTACAGATCATGCCACTGAAAAAGCCACATAATGGTCTGCAGAATGGAGATGGCAGTCATGAAAAAGATTCTAGACATTTTGGGAATGGCTCACAACAGCAAAACATGGATTTAAATGATCATGAAGGAGAACAAAATTTGCCCAGCGTGTTGGAAGTTGGTAATGATTCACCTGTTGTGAATGGAATTGGTATGTGATTTAAACAACTACAGTCTTTGTGGGTGGGGGGGTGTTAATTGCAGCAACTGCAACTAGAGAGTCCAGTCATGGAAAAAGCATTGTCATGCTACACAAGTGATATGGTGAGAAGCACATAAACAAGTTTCACGATCTTTCCCCATAAATTATACCATTTTTTTATCAGTTGGCTTCTCTCCTTCCGTTTCCCACGGAGTGACATGAAGCAGTGTGGGCTTTGCTACATGCCTTTGCAGTATAAAGTCCTTGTGGGGAAATGATGACAAGGCACAAAGTAGGAATGACAACTGAGGTATGTATAATACTGCAACTTTGGTTTTGTGTATCACCAAGTAACAAATCACTTCTCAGTTATGTGTGCTCAGATCCAATGGTCTAGAAAGATCAGGATTCTTTTAGAAACGGAATTAATACCACTCTTGCTAAAGTATCGTGGTAAGTATGGCTGAATAACATTCGAGTTCCTCAGTATTAACGCTCATCATATTCAGTACTCAGAACTGCCAGGTCCTTGTCTCTGACAGTGACTGGATACATCAGAAGTCACAAGACATCCTCTACAGGAAGGTACAAACAGCCTTGAAGTGAATGAGAAGAAACAGGAGAAATTTCTTTCTAATCCTCATAGTTACTGACTGGCTTAGTTCTCAAAAGAATAAAGCTTTATGTTCTCTATATTCAGCTATTCAGCTTAATGCAACTAAGTAGCTTCTCATTATCTATATGTGTCCAATTTTTTTTTTTTTTAATCCTACCAAATTTAAAGCCTCAATGGGGCTTTGTGGCAGTAATTTCCAGGAATTAACAATGAGATGCACATTTTATTTCATCACGGGTTTGGGTTTGGGGTTTTGTTTGGGGTTTTTTGACCTTTACTTTCATTGAATAAGCTCTTGTCCTTATATGAGGGGATAAAGCAGAAGACATCCCGTCAATCAGCAGGCAGCCCCAGCCTTTTTAGCCTTCCTACCACATGGAAGTCTTTCCAGATTCCTGGTAGTTTTCAGTATCCTCTTGTGCCTTTGGTGTGTGGGTTTTTTTTAATATCTTTTAAAAACAGCAGGAGCTCTTCCAAATTATTTCCTACTGCTTACTGATACAGTGGCAATACAACCTTTTGAGAATTATTTTTTCTGCTGTTACACAGGGCATAAAGGTTTTCATTCAGTGATACACAGTTGCTCTTAGGTTTTTTTTCCTTGCTGGTTACAGTTAATTTAGAACACAGCTATAGGTATGAATTTTTTCATTATGCATTTAATCTGCTTTACTGTTGCCAATTCACCTTTTTATTATGACTCAGTGTAGCTCTTCAGAATCTTTCGTGGTTTTTACTCTACTTATTTTGTACTCTCTTCAAATTTTCCTCTCATACTTCTCTTCCCAGTTCATTAGTACATACATTAAATAAACTAATCCTTCTGCAGGTCCTTAGGGCAGCCAACTACTAATCATTTGACATGATGAAAAGTAACCATGTGTCCCAATTATTTATTTTTGTTAGCCACTTTCTATAGCCCATAATAGCACTCATTTCCTTAACAGCTTCTTGTGAATTGCCCTGCCAAAAACTCTTCAAAAGTCAACATAAATTATATCATCCCACCTTCCATTTTCCACCCTACTGGCAATCTAGCAAATGCTACTTGATTTGGGAAGTAGAACTGACCTTGCCTAGTCTTACTGGTTACATCCTATAACTACTGGGATCTTTCAATCCAGGCATCAAATATCTTGTTAAAGACTCCCAAACCAGCAAAATGTATGGTCAGTTTTAAATGCATAAATAGCCCAGATGATGTCAACAACACTTAAAATTGAGAGTGCAGGCTTTTGTATTTTGATGAGTTTGAGCTCATATAAGACTGCTTTAAAAGTTACCTGCTTCTTTAAAAATATTTGCATATCTAATTACATATGTGTATAAAGTTATTTTTCTTTGCTTTCTTACTGTGTGATGAAGTTTTTTTAATCATTTGTTTTATGTTATTCATTGGGGAAGTTCTGATACAAAGTGCATCTTTGAAATGCATCTTTAAAATGCATTAATTCCCATATTTTAGAATTTATTTTTTTTTTTAGTGAAGAACTAAAGGGCCATAAAAAACTGTAAGGTCAAATGAGCCTTTCATTTGTCCCCACAAGAGCTAATGAATGGCATCTACCAACCCCTGTTTGAATAATCCCTGTAAGAGAGCTCTATTTCAGTAGAAAGCTGCTTTCCCTAAGCAGCCAGGTGTTCTGCCATGTACAGAGGGCTCCTGGCCTCACAGCTGATGTATGCAGCTCCTTTAAAACATTTCTTTATGATGGTTTTTGCATTCTCCAGATCCATCACTTCCGTTCTGTAGTTTGCTCTCCTTTCTCCCTTGCATTCTGACCTCCCTGTAGGCAAAAGGAAGAGATCTTTGAATCTCTACCTGGTTCTCATATGAGAAACCTATACTCAGCAGCACTCCCAAGGTCAGAAATACCTCCAGTCTTCCTTTGTGATACCCAGCACATGCATAGTGGAGAAAATTACAAAGAGGAGATGAGACTACCAAAGTAAGAGCAGACAGAATCTGGTGGAGAAGGGTCAAAGTAAAAATACTAGCTTTTTTCCTAATATTGCCCTACAAGCTTGAGAGAAGTCAGATTTCCTGATACAGGATTTTGCATCATTTGAAATGTCAAATCGAAGAAACTTGCATTACTCTTCAACAAGTCCAACAATTTACTGAATTCCCCACGGTATTCACACTCAGAGGGAAGTAGCACAGAAGATGCCAGTTTGATTCTGCTATGTGTCCTGTCAGTATCACAAACTCATTTTAATCAGGATAGATGTCACACTAAAATTGGTCTGAAATTTTACAAATTACAAATGAAGAAAGTTTCAGAGAAAAATGCCAATTTGTTGAATAACAGAAGTTCTGTTCCAAACATCTTGGGTTTCAAAACTTTCTCCAAATCTGAGCCAAGGTCCCAAGGCTTTGTCCCTTGAGACCAGGAGTAATGTGGCAGTCTGCTTGGCAGGACTCCCACGTTCAGCTTTGAGGGAGCCAGCTATGCCAGAGGTTTCAGGCAGTCTGCCACAGAGTCTGCAAGTCGAAAGCCCAGCATGCCCCATCAGTGCTCACGGGGCTCCCAGACACTATATGTAGAACAAAGAGGGAGCCTGGAGGACCTGGGTTTGGCTCCCAGAAGCTGTGGCTCCCAGGCAGCCCCATGCAGAATCTGATGAAGGAGACATTTGTGTCAGCTTTGAGATTGCCTATATGGAGCCCAAATGAATGTCAGGCTCATTTCACAGCTAAGTGTAAGTGCACAGAAAAGGTATATTAGAAATTTTAAGTTGGTCTTGAGATGAAGCCTAAATTTGGAAAACTCAAAAATCCCCCCAATTTGAAAACCCAGCTGTAGGCCCAGCTCTGCTACCAGTGTTGGCCTATGGTTGAAGGCCTCCAAAACACATCAACTTGAAAATTCTTTCATATTATAACGTTTAACTACTAGTGTATTGATCCAAGCAATATAATTAGTAATTTATAAACTATAACTAATCAAAAAAAAATCTATTTTGTTTGTGGTGTGCCAGTTCTGTTGAAACAAATAATAGCTATTTGAACACTAGTTTTTGATGACTCCTTGAATGGACTTCCACCAGTCTGTTTTGTTTTGTCTATACATCCACTTGGGTACAAGTGTTTCCTGCTCAACCTATAGATAAAATTCTCACCAGTAAGTTATTTACCCCAGAAAGATGACTGTATACCTACAGATGTATGAACAAAATCATATATGCAGCCCAGTGGAAGCCTGGAACCTTGCTGAAGTTGGGACAGATCTTTCTTACCAAAACCTCTCTTCTACCTTCTACACATCCCATCACAAGGAGAGTAGAGTCATCTTTGCTGACAGTTATTTAAGGATCTGCAAATGGGAAAATGTTGAAAAACTCTGCAGGAAAACATCCACTGATGCTCCCAGGAGCTAATAATACCATTCTTTCTGATGATATTTGTTGTCTTTTGTTATCACATTTCTGTTTCTCTCCAGATGTTGTAATTGAGAGTGATTGTTTTGTCAAGTTTCTTGACAGCATCAAAAAACATCCTCTTTTAATTTTCTCTTTGCTTTTTCTACATCACTTTATTTCTGTACCATCTGCTGAAGAATTTTTGCTTGTCATGTATCACTAACCACTGTTTTTCTCCATTAAGAAAATCTTTGTAGTCTCATGGTGCCCTTAATTTAAATACTGTCTATGAACTTAGTCACTGCTTCCTCTTGGTTTTTTAGCTTGTTCTGTTTTATTTATTCTGGAGCAATACTGGCAGTAAAAGACAACCAAATATGCTTGCTTTCTCAGTTTGGATAAAAACCCATTGCTTTTAGATATCTTACAGATGCTCCCTTAGCTGGAGAAGTCTGAAATTATTAGTAAATTATCAACAGAACACTGCTTTTAAGTATGTACAGTATTAACCATTACCCACAAGAAAGACAGAAAGGAGACAGAGAAAGGCTATTGGGAAGACTGAGGAATGCAGAACTGTTGTTCACTAAATCTCTCAATAGCAGAACTAGGGACCACTCACTGAAACTGGTAGAACATCAGATAAAAGCACAGATGAAAGAAAATTCTTCTCTGTGTAGTGGCTACACAACTTCTCAAAGTTATACCACAGGAAGCTGTGGAGACAGACAGCATCAACAGGCTCAAAAGTGGATTAGAGAAATCCATGAAAAGGTCCACGAGCAAATACTGAAGGAAACAGGAAGGATGAATCCTCCCATATTCCTATACAGCGCTTAGGGATGATGTTAGGGCAAAGGACTGCAGAAAGTGGCCAAGCTTGCATTTTCTCCTTAAATAGCATTCTTTACTGCTGTTCTTGGAGAAGGATTACTAGATGCACCAGTGGTCTGGGAATATCTTAAATTCCCTTAAAAAATATTGAAACTTCTTCTAGATACCAGTGTGTTTTTAGGTATTCCACAAGTTCTACTGCTGATTAAAAACAATGTAATGATTAGATTAAACTCCCACTAAAGGAAGGAATATTTTCTCCTGTTCTCTTTTCTTTTTGTACTTAGACTGAGCATCAAATACTCACTACTAAGCCAGTAAACCACACTTACAGGTACCTAAAGCTTCCTTAGTTAATTTGTGACATCCTTAATTTGTTTCACATGCAGTATAGATTGCTTTGAGAATGTCTCTTTTTTCCTATGTCACAGTCATTTTTCATCTTGACATATTAAGGTACTGTTACCCTTGTGTGCGTTAAGCAGGTGCTAACTATTAATCCTCATGCAGAGACAATCTGGATGCTTTAGTGGCTCCAGAGCAAACCTTCAGTAGCTCCATCACATCCATGCAACAGACATGCTAAATTGGCCTGGTTTTACATGAGTGTTGTCTTTAGATTTTGCTGATCATTTTCTCTAGTTTATCAGGTTAAACAAGATTAAAGGGTTGCACTGTATACACTGAAACAACAATTTACTTAATATATGTTGTTCTGTTAATCATCCATCTTGGAAATGACACTTTTCCATCTATGTTTCTCTCATATTTAATTTAGGTCTTTCTCTCTGGTTAAATTTCTGTCAGCTGGCGTGCAGATAGTTAAAATACTGTGATAAGATCTGTAGTTTCTTACATCGTATATTTAATTTACGAACTGAATGCATTACTCAAGGAAGAATACAACAAAAAATTAGAATAAAATTATTACTGAGGCTTTTTGTTGAGCTGGATTATCTGTGTGAATTAATCTTCTACTATTCTCATACCACCTGTATTTAAAATAGATGTGGCATAATCTTCAATACTAGGTAGATAATCAGTACTGTTAATCTGACACATCTTCCATTCAATGTTCATTTGTGCCTCTGATTTTATAAGTTCTTTACCCTTTTGGGGGAGATTTAACTCTTCACATCTTAGTAGCTTATTACTGGGTCAGGCAACATAGTAAGTATTGAATAGATAAAAATGCAATATTTAAAAGTCTGCCTCAGTCAAGTAATTAAGTAGTTTCAGCATATTATTCCCAATGATATAGATTTCCATTAGTAATTTCACAAGCTGATTTTTGTTTGTAAGAATACATGTCAAAATATATGCAGTAGCAAAACCTCATGAAAAAGAAGAAACATGCCATAAAAAATTATTCATAATTTTTAAAATTCAAGCACATGGTGATTTCTACATTTGAGATAATTTTTGACAAGAAAACAAATTTCAAATTCTGCTGGTTTCAAATGATTTTTTTTCAAATCAACGATCTAACATAATTTGTCAATGTTTGCATTGCACCAGTTAAATCCTCTATTCAATATAATATAAGCGATGTTTTAGATGGTATCTCTTAATTTAACAATGAAAAAGAGTTTTGTGATTGACTGAAATAGCAGACTTTTTAACAAACATGCATTTTTGTGTGTAGATATATGTGTACACACATGCACACGTTACATGATGAGGCCAAATGATGCACCAGTTAAATACTATTAAGCACTCTATATATTTTAACATCACATATCGTAACTCCACTGTATATACAGGCATTTCACACACTGTGAACAATTCCACAGGCCATTGCCAACTGAGAGGTATCAGACAGTTCAGTTACCTATATAAACATCAAGTTGAAACGTAGCTAATACAAAATGAGGGTAAGTGATTTTGATTTAGAGAGTAATCTGTGATGAATTCACCATTCAATTCCATTCCAACAGAGCATTTTTAATTGGATAGTGGTCATTTAAAGTAGAAAATTTAAATCTATGTTCTAATATTCATGTCATCTGCCTTTTAAAAATTCCTGGCTATTTGATACCAGAAGCTGGAACAGGTCAGCTTTGGCAGCAGTAAAGAACGGAACAAACAAAGGTGTTTTCATTCAGCTTTTTCTTGGCCTTTCTTATATATGGCACATTATGGGCTCATGTCTATTTAAACAAAAAACAGATTTGGAAACTATTTCAATGAACAGAGTGACTTTAATCTCTGTTCCTCAACAACCTGTCTCTGCTTTACTTTTAATGGTAATAGTGTAAAACATCTGTAATTAGAAAAGGAGTATTGCATTAAAATCTTGTAAAGATATTTTCAACATTCCAGCTCAGCATTGTTACCAATCATAATATATTGCCTATTACAGAGGAACTGTAAACATAAGCAAAGTAATAGTTTACAGTTCATACACAGAGTAAGTGAGAATAAACTGTCTTTTAAAATTGACATACTATTACTCTCATTTGTTTTTAAGGAGGAACTATATCTTTCTTGTCATTGTCCCCTTTTTTTTCCTACTGCTGGATACCCTCTAAAATGGCATCAGCATTAGTATTTATTATGTACAAAGTCCAGTATTAATATCATACCTCTTAGTAAAAAGTCAGTAATTATTGTTACTGCAAAATGTAATGAGGAGAAGCTTGGGATCAGGGCAAAGAGGATGGCTAAGTGCTATTTCTAATGCTAACCACAAGGATACGTGGAAGAGAATGCCAGTTGTGTCAGCTTAGTAGGAACTCCCTTAACTTACTGTCACACAGAGAGGTGCAACAAGTGTGTATTGGGATTGTTAGTTGAAACTGGTAATGACCTTTTGGTCACCATAAAAGGAAGAAAATGTAACTTTGAAAGATGGGATTTGGACTAAACTTGTAATGTCAAGTTTCTCCAAAGCTGAATTAGAATCTTCCTATGAATTCAGGGATCACCCCAAATTCATATGAAAGACTATGATACAATTGCTTTCGTCTTCAAAGCAGAACTGCATCCCATTAACAGTACCAGTCCTACATGCTACAGTTCATTGGATCTAGAGGTTGTCTGATCAGAGAACAAAACATACTGCATGTTGGAATATAGAATAATAAGAATGGATTGAGGCCATATTTGACTAGCCAGGCATATTTTTGATTTATCAAATCTATCACATAGAGGCTATTGTAAATACTGAGCTATGTTTAAGTTAATACAAAGTATCACTCCATTTCTTTGAAGGTATAAATGTAACTATGCTTTGATTCTTTCCATCTGAAAGGTTCTTCTCTGGCCAATGGAAGCTTGAATCTACACAGCACTGTGAAAAGGAAACTAGATGGGGAGAAAGATTATGTCTTCGATAAGAGACTAAGATACAGCGTGCGTCAAAATGAAAGTAACTGTCGGTTCAGGGACATTGTAGTCCGGAAAGAAGATGGTTTTACACATATTCTGCTGTCCAGTCAGACGTCAGATAACAATGCACTGACCCCAGAGGTAAGCGTGTAGCCATAAAAACCAAAGCAAGCCATCCTAATATGTGGGTTATCTTGGAAACACTGCACTTGAACTGGATTTTATGTATTTTTGTCCTAATTAATTATCTTAGAAAAGAAATATGGAGTTCAGATATATCTAACTTTTTCATGCTTGGGATTCCTATCAAAAAGAATGCAATGGAAATTAATTTTTAATTTACATGTCTGAAACCAAAAATTACAATTAAAGAAAGGAATGGGAGAATCAGTACTTCCAGCATGGAGTTGTGTGAAGCAGTTTTTCACACATTGAAGTTACTGGTATTTACTATCCTTAGGAGAAATCTGGTCTCTTTCATTTTATTAATTTAAATAGTGCTCCAGTTGTTGCATACAGAGAATTTCAGGCTATATCCTGAGACAGTAATTCTAAAAGTATATCTTGATCCCTAATTGCTTTTTCTCTGAATCACTTTATGAGTCCTTATTTATGAAATCTCAACCAATTAGGGGCTCTATTCTCAGCTGAATTGCACAAATTCGTACAACATATAAATGATATTAATTAATTCCCTTGTTCCAAACATTATACACTTAAGGTCAGACTTGGACTTGTAGCTTGTACTACTCCAGTACATATATGGGTCACTGGAAGGGCTGAGAAGTTTTTCCTTCCATTCCCTGTGATCCCAGCAGAGTGGGCGGTGATGCCCTGGTATACCTTTCCCATGTCAGAACAAAAGGGGCGTCAGTAAATCCCTGCATCAGGCTGCGTGTCCCAGAGAGCAGAGAACATGCTTGAGCCCTGTTCCACATAGGCAGTAATGGCCTGATGGAAAGGGCTTACCATAGATGAGAGAGGAACCAACAGGAGCTGCCTCCCGGCACCAGTTTTGCCTGTGAGCGTTCTGCAGGCAGAGTTCCTCCATGAGCCACTCGCAGTGTGGCAGATCTCTACCTTTTCTGCCCTCCAGACATGCCAGCGCAGCTCTGTCTTACACAATAACTTCAAGATAAGAGTATATGAAATATCAGTTTGAGCAGCATCTGAGGGAAAAGTAGATGATAGCTTTGAGGAGTTATTTTATTCAATAAGAAACTGATTAACTTTGAAATTAATTACTTATAATGAGCTTCAGATAAAACCACTGGCAGGTATGGTGGGCCCTAAATTTGACTCCCCTTCCCAAATGCACACCTACACATGGACATCAATACACAGAATGATACTAAATAGTTAAAACTGATGGTACATACATTTCTCACTCCTAGTGTTTATATAATATTTAAAAGGACTATCTTGGTAATTAACACAGAACATCAAACACCTACTTTTAATACAAATTCCTTAAAACACATTAGATTGCATCAAATCCATCATTCCATCCATGTATTAATTACCACTAATTGACACTGCAGGTAATTTAAACAAAGAGCTCAAGGGCCTGAAAAAGTATGAAATTAAGGACTGACTTAACTACGTTCAGGCTGAACAGACATACCTTTACGTTGCTGGCTGTGCTGTTCCACATCAGCAGTGTTCAAATGCTCTAACCAGTGAATTAATTCAGGCTCTTCAGGTCTGCCAAAGCAATCCGTTTCATTCTTTGAAAATTTTCAATATGCCGGGAATCCACCTCTGTGGAAGAATAAATGATAAGCATATAATAGTCCTCTTCTTGCATCACTGGCATAGACTATTTCTAGATCCTTTATTGAAGCTCACTCAAAAACCAGGAAATACATTTTAGAAAACTACATTACTGACCAGGATCTGGATGGTCAGGAATTAATCAAGGTAATGAGTTCTCCACATTGAGATTGTCTGTTTAAAACTCATCCAGGCTGAGAGCAATTGAAAGCTCTTGCCCTCTGAAGGCTGCTTGCTGGCAAACACGAAACGACTTCTTTGGCCTCAGTCCAGGCTGCAGCCCATGATCATTCACACCACAAAATCCAGGACCTCCAATATTGGCAATTCCACATCCTTGCTGGCAAGTACAGCAAAAATCCAAGGAACTGAAAGGAGGAATATGTTGAATGCCTTGTCCCTGCAGTTTGTCACCCATAGCCATAGGTAAGACAGACTGATAAGAGTATTTTAGGGATGTTTACACATTTTCAGTTTTGATGCCTTTTATCACCAGTGAATAGAAAGTACAAACACAAAATTCCTGCAAAATGAATCACAGAATTGTTTAGGTTGAAAAAGACCTTTAAGATCATCGAGTCCAACTGTCAACCCAACACCACCATGCCCACTAAACCATGTCCTGAAGTGCCACATCTACGTGTTTTTTGAACACCTCCAGGGACGGTGACTCCACCACTTCCCTAGGCAGCCTGTTCCAATGCCTGACAAGAAAGTGTGTTTCGTTTTGTCAAAAGAAACGCTAACTTCAAGCTTGATTAGACGTTCAGTAAATTATGTTTGCTAAATAGTAAATTATTAATTTACTCAGAGCAGGTCTACTTGGTGTGGTTAAAATAGTGGTCTGGTTATTCTCGGCCATCTATGTTAGGAAAAAAAGAAAAGGTGTGCACTGCCCACAATCATTATAAAATTAAGCTTATACAAAATGACTCTCACCCCTAAACAGCCCTGCTTCCCTTTATGCCTTATCTTAATCTTCAGATGAAATTTAATAGTTTGGTTCAACCATTGGCCTCTGCTATTTATGCCAATTTAATTAAAATAACGAAGAACTTATTTATACAAAAAAAAAAAAAAAAAAAAAAAAAAAAAGAAAAGCTGCTGAGACCAGTCTACCTGAATCTTCATGCTATGTTTTTGGTAACCACCTGTGGGTTTGTGCAGGTGATTTTAGCATGAAATGTGCCAATGCTCCTTCCAGCAGCATTTGCACTAATTGAAGTTGGCTCAGTGCCACTCTAGTAATTGAGTTTTTTCTACAAAATGTTCAGGGCACTATAGAAATTCTTTCTTATGCTTTACAAGACCTTATAAAACTTCCAAGCCAGTGTCATGAAACAGCACAGCTTGTTTTTGTTTCAGTGGCTTAGGCTTGCTACTTTTAAAATTTATTTTTAAAATAGATATGTAAAATATTTCATCTTTATAAACTCCATTAGGGCATTTTCTCTCATGGGTCTTTTGCTGCTTCTGAAGTTCTTTCTCCAATGATGACATTGCTGTTGTAACTCAGCACATTTTAAGGATCCAAATTCTGTTTCAAATTTAAGATTAAATGGATCCATCCACTGCTTTTACTTTACACTATTAACAGAGCTAGGAATTAATACTTCCCTGAATTAAAAGCAAAACATACCCTGAACAGCTAATATCTCCATCGAAGACTGATAAAACTACCTCAAGTACACTTCTCATCCAAAAGAACTGGGTTTCAAATTTCTAGCCATGAGAATTACAGGGTTTGAAGTTCTCCCAGGTGCATTTTGGAGCACTGGTTTGTCTTCCTTTCCTTGCTTTTCCCAACTTAAAAAAATTTTAAAAGGCAGGTACAAGTTTACTGTTATCAGTATTTTTGCTGTCATACAAAGACAAATTGGCTTTTTGGCCAGTATTTCTGACTGAAGCCAGCCTTACAGGTTCCTAAGTCCTTTATTTATCAAACAGAAAGGACTCGGAATCTGTTTGCACAGAGTCAGTAAATAACAAAAAGTGTATTTATGTAAAAAGGTACGATTGTGGAAGAGGTTCTAAGAACTGAATTGCTTTAAAATTTTGGTCTACTGTAATATTTACAGAATATTTACCTTTAAGAATACCAACAGCAAATCCTTAGAGATTCAGAGAAGTTAACCTTTTAAACTAGTATTACTATTTATATGAACAAGAGACTTCTGTTTGAGATACTTTGTATAATTACGGTGCTAAATTCCCAGCTCTCTGATTTCCCCAGAATGTAAGCAATATAGAAAGCAAAGGGCACCAAATGTCTTTTAAAATTTCCGACATCCAGTGAAAGGCATTAAAATAAGCTCTTAGTAGTTTAATGAAGTTTTTAAACATTTTATGTTTATTTTGCAATATAAGGTGTCCTGTTAAAGAACTAACCAGCTTATTTTCTCGGCAGCATTAAAAAAATTGGCAACTTTTGAGAAAGTGATAATTTTATTATATATTTGGGTTTCAGTAAAACAGGAAGTGAAGCATTAGGCCTGGTCTAAATTTGTAATTTGGTAGATTATCATAAGCTAAATAACTGGCCCATACCGTTTTGTAAATACTTCGTCAGAAATTTTAGTCAAATGCATTCGAATAGAAATACTGTCCCCACAACTGAAAATTAACTAAAAGACCATAAAAAAGCTAATTAAAAAAAATATGGAACTGGAGAATACTGCTATGCAGCCCTGCAAATAGTAATATTAGATCTGGTCCACTAGAGAAAGTAAAATTTAATTGGACAAATGCCATAGTTATACCAAAATGAGGGAAGGTTTAAGAACTATGGAAGAGAGAAAAAGAATATGGAATCTGATAAAGAAATGTAACAAAATACACATAGTATCTCTATAATTGCAAACTGAATTAACTACCAAATTAATGGAAATTTGTGCTTAAAAACAGACAGCAGTTCTGAACTAAAATTATATTTACTTTACAGTACTGCAGTTTGATACACAGTTCTGCAACCCTACAAGCGCACCGTCTCTTTTATCTTTATTTTATTGTTAGTAGCTTTCCTATAATCATATAAACATCTGTAGAGAAATGCCCATACCCAGACAATCAATGAGGAAAGCTATGATGCCAAGGCATTCGGAAGCAACAGTGAACAGCAGGTTGGCTATAACTAGGATAACATAAGTCATAACAATGAATGACAAGGTGACCAGGTGAATTTTGCACTGCACCAGCAAAGGAATCATGGCATAGAACAAGGGAGTGAGAATTGACTTTGCTGGCATTGGTGTATTCCAGTGAGCCTCCCAGCACCTTTTGATGATAAAGTTAATGACAAACTTGCAGATTTAAAAAAAAAAACAAACTTTTTTGAGACTGAAAACACCAACACATTATGATTTCCTGCTTTCTGATACTGTTTTCTTTTGCTAGAAACTAGTGGAGCAGTGGAACTAGATTTTTCACTCCTGCTCAAAAATACTACCCAAAATACTGTCAAAACCTTCCCATTTTCCACTGTATCTGAGAAATCAGTTCCTAATAACAGACCTTTAATATCACCCTCTCCAAAACATTGAAAAAACAGTGATAGCAGAATATTGATTTTTCCTACAAGTAGTATCACGTCTGCTCAAAAGTTTGGTATACTTTTAGATGCCTTTAGCCATCCAAATCGATGAGGGATAAGATAAAAAAGAGACAGGTTTGTAATGGTAATGATGTGTTTGAAGGATAGCAGTGGTAATATCAGAGATAGTACATATGCAATTATCACTGGAGGAAGGGGAATGGTAAACTTGTTGAATGGAGTATCCTATCATGGCATCATATTTAAAGCAATACTCATTGTACATAAAAATGTTCGACTGGTATTCTCTGATATTATTTATACATTCTCCCTAAGAAAAAGCAAATTTTGAGAACATTTAAAATAAACTAAGAGGACAATCTTGCATTCACATGGAACTAGGAAAGTCAAAATATGTATCTTTTTTTATTCTAACATCTACCACCTTCTAAAATTTATTTTTTAACTTTGAACAGAGGTTTTAAGGTGTTTTTTTCCTCTGTTTCCCCTTTACAAAATATGCGAGTTTTGCTATGTTGTTACCAACTGAGGGCTGAGACAGCCTCCGAGACTCTGAGAATAAGCAGTACTTGTAAAATCGCTGATGACATTTTTGTACCTGCACAAGAATTTCAAATACACTTCCAAATTCTGCTGCTTTTAATTACTTCACTTCCACCCACTGTCACATACTCGGTATTACAGGCGTTCTGAAGTGCACTTGTAAAAGTGAAGTATCTAAAGGTTCACCACCTGCTTTCTCATGTCCCACTCTCAGCAGTCAGTAAAAATCATTTTTATGCAAACACGTGTGGAAAGCAGGCAGGTAGCATTGCACTGCATGGTTTGAATATACAAGTTCAAGCTTGGTCTCAGAAGCCACAGAATTTCTAATAAAAGGCTACCTAGAATGGTATAAACAAAACTTCTGTTCTGTGTTTAGGGACATTTCTTAAATAAGACATTTCAGAGATCTAAAGAATTTCTGGAAACAGAAAGTAGTGAACAAAAATAATCACAAGCTAAAAATCTTGGTTTTCTCTCACGTGCAAACCATATTTAACCCACCAACCACATTTTGCTATCTTTTACCTAAATTGACACTAACAGCAAATCTTTCAGTTCGAAAGAGAAAAATTTGACTCAGCAGGACCCTGTCTACAGGAAATCCTTTGACACATGAGTATGTTTAAGCATAGGAGGTGTCACACTAGATGAAATCATGGCCCTTGAAGTGAGGAGCAAATCACTCAAGAGAAGAGGGAAATCTGAAATGGCTGAAGTCAGTTTTACAGCTTACAAACTACACTGAATTGTGACCAAACAAGAGGTTACCAATCAGAAGTTTATGAAATAATATTTCCTTTTAAAAATCATTAGAAAAACAATTCTGCTCAGATGAAAGCATTTTCTTACAATACAAGCAGCTCAATTCTATACAGATTTTGATTACATTTGATTTATGGTGCAATTAATAGCCTGATCCAGTTGTAAATCAGAGTGTAAAAATGTCTCTCTTTCAAGTGGCTTTTTTGCTCTAACTTCTGCAGACTTTAACAATATCACTGACCACAGAAAAATGAATAATATATTTGTCATGTTGATGTATATGATGTCCTCTTGTCCTGCCTTGCTCTGGTTCAAGTCATATAAACCAAAGTAGTTGAAAAACTGAAAACTGGGGTTTATAGATTTTGCTTACAACCTGTTGAGGTTAATAGGCTATTGTTGTCATAACCGTGTTACTGAGGATACAGTGATGTACACTGAATATACACGATGAAATTTTAAAAAATTATATTTGAAATTATTAAATTGCAATCAAATAGCATAAGCTAGCTAGTTTCCCACAGAATAAGCAAAGAACAGCCAAGTTCTAAAAACTCTTTGAATTAGTAAGCATCTACAAAGCACTTCCAAATATAAAACTCAGTGTTATCATTCTAAGTATATTAAAATTATATTAATATATATAATTGATGTAAGTATTAATAGTGCCCAAAATGTAAGTCTCTCAAAATCAGTAAGGTTTGTAAAACTAGGGAAATGATATTGCAACGGCATGCATGTCGAATTGTTTACTTTTCTTTATCCACAGATCATGAAGGAAGTTCGGAGAGCATTGTGCAATGCATCAGCTGATGACAGTAAACTCTTACTTCTCAGCGCAGTGGGAAGTGTATTCTGTAGTGGCCTAGATTACTCATATTTAATTGGCAGGTTATCCAATGACAGAAGAAAGGAAAGCACTAGGATTGCAGAAGCTATAAGGTGACCCAAGCTTACCTATGATCTCTAAATTATGAAATGCAGTGTGTGATTATAAAGATATTTATCAGGTCCAAAAATGTTGTATATTTAAGTGTTGATTGCATTCTAATTATAGTCTTACAAATTTGTTTAATAAAAGAACCTTGGACCTTTCCTTATTAGAAAAGAAAGCACATTTATTCCAGTGCTAATACCCATAGGGATTTATTTTATTCCACTTCTCTGTATTTAGTATTTCAAATCATTCCTCCAAATTCAAATACAACTTTGTTGTTGTTTTTCCAAATTAGCTATTGCTTCATGTTCTAAAGTGGTTCCTGAAAGGCAGATATTTCACTTGTTTTAATGTTCATCATTTTAATGAATTTCAGTACAAATGGGAATCCATGGCTTACTCATATTCTGTTGAAACAGCAGTCTGCCACTGTATTTCAGAACCTTATTAGAAGGGTCTCCACTCTTTTTCTTAAACTTAAATTACTTAATATATATGTAAATGTAGTTTTACTTTCATAACTAAAATGTGACTTTCCTTATATATATCACATTACCTTAATAGAAATCCAGGGTTTATGACATGCAGTCTACAAATCAATCTGCACAATACATCACCAAATATTTCCATTATCCACAAGGTAAACTTTGTACGTATTTGGCCAATCTTCCAGTATAAATCAACATTACTCCACTAAAGCCAATGGTATTTCACCAGTCTGTACCAGGAGAGAGTTTGGTCCCCCTTTTTTCCCCCCACTTCCTACAAATAAGTATTATTCTTCTGAGAACTTTAAAACTTTATGCAACAATTTTTTTGAAGGAATAGTAAAGAATTTGTTTTACAATAGATCTATATTTTGGATATATTAGTATAACATAAGATCAGGTTTTGTTACTATACAACATGTATTAACCACTGATTATCTTGGTTACAACTACTGCAGATCAGTTTGGATTCTCAGTTTAATACTTTTGAAATTCTCAAAGTAGTAATTATTTTGAAAGAATTTAAAATGCATAATAAATTATGACCATTTTTAAGACCCTAGCTATGCTTCAATATCATGTAGTGATATTTAAAAAGAGAAAAACCCTTTGAAGGACACATCCCAATTTTATTTTTTTTTTACTGTGAGGGATTTTTAATAATGTGGAACCAAAAAAAAACATGAGGGAAGAATATCACTATTCTTGTTTGAAAACACAGGCACACTCACACTCCATTAGAAGATACAAATTTAATATTATTCATGTAAATATAGTGTAGATAGGTATTATTATATATGTATACATTTATCTACACACATTTAATATACAGGTATATTTACCAATTCAACATTTAAATGAGTGTAAGCCAAACTATGATACTCAGTTTTTCCATCCTTGGACTCACAGACCACTCTTGAAATACTGGTACAATGTACTGCTCCTTGTCAAGAATGTCGGCTTCAGGCCCACTGGAAATAGATTTTTATTGTACTTCTGGAAACAATACACTACGTTTTCCATTTAGCACTCTCTGTGCTTTCTGTGAACAAAGGACTCAACTCATGGAAAATACACTGTAATAAGGGTAGAAAAAAATGTACACTTCGCTTTTTCAGTGGTTAGGATGTCCTAAAACACATTAACAGATCTCTGCGTCCTCTGCTGCTTTACATCAAGTTAGACTTGTATCAAAATGAAATTAACATCTTGATTACCATGTGTTTCCACTTTCTAAAGTATGGATCTCAGATACTGATCACAAGTTAAAACTGCAGTTTAAATACCCATCAAGTCTCATCTCACATGAATGATTTATTCATTTGGTCCCTGTCCTCATGTACTGCCTTTGGGGCTTGCAGCTCACAGATGTGTGGCACTGTAGCATCTCTCCAGGTACTGAACATAGATCCATCAGCCTGAGCTGCCATCATCCAGACATGTGTCTGGCATTGCGCTCCTGGAGCAGGGAAAAGGCAGGCAGGCTGCACTGCAACTGTGCATATGTGGCCTACAGCTTCTGTAGACCAAATGCAGGCATTTGCTGCCCTCACAAGCTCCCAATATTTTAGCCTTCCACTCCATCCTATAGGTGGCATGTTCCATACCCATCCATTGTACCATCCTCTGTGCTCCCCGTCCTTCCCTCATGACAGAGGCTCATTGTGTCTTCTCAATGTTCCGTTCCACCCTCTCCCAATCTCCAGGTCCTCCCTTCCTTGCTCACTCATATGAAGATTTCACATTTCCTTCAACCTTTCCCCTCCATTAATGTGTTCTGCTTTCTTCTTCCTCCCCATCATCTAACCATTTCCTCTCCACATCCCTAATTGCTTTTCCACATTCACTTCCAGTCCCATTTATCACCACATACTTCCTGCTTTTCTCCACAACACTATTTTCTTCTGCCTCGACATGGTCCTCTGATCTGCTGCCACCATTTATCCATAGTTTGTTCTTTTTACCTATCATTTGTCATATCCCTGTTCCCATCTGTAGTCCCACTTGGAAGGCTTACTTGCTTAACTACTAAGGTTCTCAAAATTTTGGAATTAATCAGGTGCAGGTGCTGTGATCCACAGTCCTTACTGAACCATAAACGACCAAAGAAATAATGAGATAGGGGAACAGCATTGCTTCTGCAAACAAAAATGAACCGCAACTCTCCTTAACCCTGCTATCCTCTAGAAAGAAATGGTCTTGAACAGACAAATATGATGTTCCTTATTTCACTCTCTTTGTCTTGCCTCTGATCTCCTGTTCTATTACTCACTGTGTGAACAGAGCTGCATCAATTCCCACGAGTCTCTATTTTCCCATGATCAAAAATCAACTCCGTAGTAGATAGCCTGAAAAACCAGAACTCATTCACTGAACATTTAATGCTGGGTCACCTCAGACTCTCTGTTTTCAGTTAAAATACAGCCAATGCCCTTGCACTTCAGTCCAATAAAATACTTATCTTCAGTACGTTTTCCATTTTTTGCCAAATCGGCACTCTAACCTGCAAGGCACTCCTCCTGTTCCCACATACAGAAGTCTAGGTCTTTTTGACCTCAGTGAGAGAGCTGCAGCTCATCAAAGGGCACATTTGACAAAATGTTCTTTCCTAAAATCTGTCAGCAAAGATGCACTCTGGATCTAATAAATACCCAATGCAGGAACAGAATCTCCTGTTTTGTTTTGAATTTGATTTATACATGTCTCTTTTCTAAAGTAATTGAGCATCTCGTTTGCCTCCATATACCTGCTGTGCACTGAGCTGCTGGAGCTCATAATTTGCCCACAATTACACTCATGCTTTTTCCTAATTGGTATATAGACTGTTCCATTCAACAGATGTCTTTCCACAGTTGCTGGTAGGTAACTTATTTAAAATATCTCCTCATTGCACAGAATTTAACATGTTCTAGTTCATTCATCCAGATGAATCTGATCACATTTACTTCCCCATTATTCCCATCGCTTCACATTTACTGTTGTAGGCAGGCAAGGGCATCTACCTTGTTATGTCTTTGCCAAAGACATTTGCAATGAAAAGCCAACACATCACTTGCCTAATTCTTTCCCTGTTCAAACATTTCTCTCTCTCTCTGACTCCCCTTTGTGGGTCTTATTCTTTCTGCTGGTGTTCCATAAATTTTTACTATGTCCCAATTCATTGATGGGACTTGCAATAACCTGTGACAACCTTTTGATCTTAAGAGAACTTTTTGAAAAAAATAAATATTCAGCTATCCACCTATGAGTTTCCAGTCTTTCACGCTATAATATGTTCATCAAGTTAGCCAAACCAGATCGTCAGAATCCATACTAACCATTGTGGAACAAACAGAGAAGCACTATGTGTACAAACTCATGAGTTACTGGTCCAGAAGTAAAACTAAACCTAACCAAACCAGTCTGCAAAAAGTACAAAAGTCAATGCATTCCAATTAATTAATTCATATACAAAACTATTTAATATGCCAGGTACTCAGAAAGATTAAATAACTAAATATGAGCAAAATTTTCCATGTGCAAACTAGAAAGTATCTTGCAATTCTGACCTCATAAAACTGGGCCATGGCATTTATTGTGTTCATCTGTGGTTCTAATTTGTTTTCAGATTAAGTACTTTAAGCTTGGGTATTTATCTAAGTGTTACTGCTGTATTCAAGATTTTTCTTTTATTTTTTATTTTAGGGATTTTGTAAAAGCTTTTATTCAATTTAAGAAGCCAATTGTGGTTGCTATCAACGGTCCTGCTCTTGGGTTAGGAGCTTCTATTTTACCACTGTGTGATATCGTTTGGGCAAGTGAGAAGGCATGGTTTCAGACACCATATGCAACAATCCGACTCACTCCAGCTGGCTGCTCATCATACACATTCCCGCAAATTCTGGGTGTTGCACTGGTAAGGTTTTCCACCTCAAATTGCTGAAGAACCTTTCTTAAATTCATGCTCTTCTTTCTCTCTTTAAAAAGTAAGGCAGAAAACAACTGTTTCTCTTAATTGTCATGAACGGAAATGAAATCTGTGGAAAGTTCATCTAATCCTGACCAATTTCTTATCACAAAATGACCTCAGAATTCAATGTACTACACATGCTGTACACAAGAAAGACTGAACACAGGTTGAAAAAGCAAAGATTGTCAAGACCATGGTAGAAAAGGGAAGAAATGCATTAGCAGAATAATGTTGCAGAGTATTTGTCCGTGCTGTGTTAGGATTGTGCAGTAACAGAGCAAGATACTGCTCTCTGCTCTCTAAAGACAATCCATAATAATTCTAGTAAGGTTGCTTAGTTTTTACCAGTATAACAAAGCAGAATTTGCCCTACAAAGTATTTCATACTAGGTTCCACGACTCTTTGCACAGTATCACTGACAGTTACTCTTGTAAAATCAGCAATATAGATTCATCATGCATGCCAGCACATTTCTCCTAACTGAAACCCATGCTGGCTCTGGCCACCTGCACAATCCTTAAATAGTTACCGAAACTCCTTTTAAAGTATTTTGCAGTATGGAAAGATACAGGAGACCATTTGTAAATTTAATCTTAAAAATAACAGGCAAGTATGGAAAAGATTTTAAGGTAATTATAACCCAAGATCACAAGTGATCTTTTGGTTTCACAGGCAAATGAAATGTTGTTCTGTGGGAGAAAGCTGACAGCACAGGAAGCCTGCAGCAGAGGACTAGTGTCACAAGTATTTTGGCCAACAACATTTAGCCAAGAAGTGATGCTACGAGTGAAAGAAATGGCATCCTGCAGTGCAGTGGTAAGAAAACAAACTCCTTTGTGTTTAAATTACATTTCACAGAGGCAAGGTCTGCTCCCAAGGCTCATCACATGGTGGGTCCTCAGTTTCCACGACCATACCTGTGAAAGAAGGCTAACAACGGAAAATCTGGAGAGGGTTCAGTCAGCTCATGGAGTTTCTCATTTTTCAGGGGCAGGGAGGGTTATTTCCTTTCCCCATCTTCACATTTATTCAATATGAGTGGAACCTCCTTGCCCCAGATTTTGAAAGGTGATTTTAGCATAGGTTTCCTTCATGAAGGTGGAAGAGTCTGCAACTATACAACTGTAGGGGAAATCTCTGTAGGGCCAGTAAGAAAATATATTTGCCTTTCACGTTGTCCTGGCCTACTATGTTTCAGCTGAGTCTGCCTTCTTTTCTGCACCTGCACAGTTCCTGATTCTGCAAAATGTTCTACACAGTGCACCAGAAGGGTAAGATAGTGCCAGCTAACCTCTGCTGTGAAGGAGAAGTGAGATCCAGACACAGAGGGATTTGAACACAGTCTGGTCACAGTGTATTATAACTTTCCTTTTGTGTACATAAAAGTTGGAAGAAAACCCTTTCCTATTTTTACTTCCTAAGGTTTTTTCCCTTCAGGCAGATATACTCCCATTCTGGGCACATCGTTATTTTAAAAAATGCAGTGAAGAAAGTGATACTGGCTGCAATAAAACTGCACTAACTGAAGTGCAAATTGTTGCAGTTTCTTGCTATACTTCCTATGCCTGAAACTGTCTTAGCATCCCTCAGTTTCATTTAAAAGATCTGTTGTAAAAGAGAAGGTAGAGACACAGGAGATTTTTAATTAAATGAAGTGTAGATTAGATCTTACAAAAGACATTCAGAATGAAACTGTCTGGAAATGTAGCATAAGCTTATTTGATCATGCTGATATAACGTGTGTTATATGACTTGGGAAAACCTCTGGGCCTTATTGTGAATTCTTCCTTCCTTCACTGTTATTGGCTGTCAATGAAATTTTCTCTTGAGACCTGTTAGAAAGATTGGTGCTGACTTGTGGACAAAGATGAGTTAAGACTGTCAAAGACTAGATTTACTCTCTGAGATACTAAATGCAAATCAGGCTGAAGTCACAAAACCAATGAATATGATGAGCTCATCCAAGTTCACTGTGGGTACTTGTTCACAAACAGACCAAAAAAAAAAAAACACAGGCCCCGCTATTTGCAATTAACACCATTTACTTGAGTTAAAGAGAAATACTTCTTTGGAATAGCAATATTGTAACTGAAAACAGATAGGAACTGGGCTTAACATGTAGGTGTTGACAAAGCTGAGTGGAGAGTATGCGTCTCCCTTACCATAGACACTGTATTAGCTTACGTTAAATCTTCTGCTCTCAAAAAAAAAGTAATGTATGCATTATTAATAGTTTTGTTTGACTAGTTGGGTTCCTTGTGAGATACATACTGGTGTTATATATTTCAAAAAGGATGCAATCTCAATGCGTTTAAAAATGGGTCTGGGGAAAATGACCTGAACTATGGGAGCAACGATGGACCTGCTGTTCATGCCTTTAAGAACTTGCAGCAATTACTAAGGGCTTCAGATTGGGCTTTCTGTTGCAAAAACCTTAGGTGATTTGTTATGACTATTTTTATATGCTAAGCAAATGCAACTCCAGAACACAGTCAAAGGGTGCCTGTTTTGCTTAACACACTTCTTTTATAAAATATTTCACTTTTATAAAAATGCAAGTAAATAAACTTTAAAAAGGTATTTGCAGTAAAGGCCCTTTCCTATTAATTTCTATTTTGATAAGGAAATGATGCATGAGGGAATATTGTTAAAGATGATGGACACCCACGTTTGGGTTTCCAACCTCTACAACCTTAAAGACTACCTTCCAGAAAACGGGTAGCCAATATATCATGCTTCAGACATTTTCATTTCAAAGGATCACATTTTTTAACAGGAGGGAGTTCAGCTCCTTCTAGTGCTTCATGGCAGACCTTCAATAAACTAAGGTACTTCAGAATCCTTCATTCCTTTTAAAAATGTTGGCACTAATGCATAAACCTCAGAAGTCCTTAATTCTTGAAGATGCTGACTATCAGCAAGTGGAGTTACGGCTGTAAATCAAATCTAATTTCTGTGCCCAAAGGAGTTATTTAGATTGTAAAACAGAGTCAGTAGTGTAAAAATGCTGTTCACGCCATTATCCATAATAATTTCTTCAGATTCAAAATGAAATACTGAGTGATATTTTGGCTTTAGGTATTGGAAGAGTCAAAATGTCTCGTGCGGAGCTTCCTGAAATCCGGACTTGAAGATGTGAATGAGAAAGAGTGTCAGATGTTAAAACAGCTGTGGAGTTCTTCCAAAGGACTGGATTCATTATTCAGCTACTTGCAAGACAAAATTTATGAAGTCTGATGTCTTGGCCTAACTTAAAGAGAAAATGCTCCACTTGCAGAGTCAAACATTACCTGTGTTTGAAAAGCAGAGGCAATGCATCAATGAGGAATTTGTGACAGTGTATCCTAATACATATGGTTGTGTCGATTTCCTTGTGAGCTACACAGCTGCTTGTAGCTGGTTTGATTTTGTGTAACCGAGATGTAGGCAGGCTTGTTCAGTGCACATAATCTCTACAGAGGGCTGCATCTTTCACATTGCTCATCCAGATAAAAGTATACATTCCATGTGCTGAGAAGCACCACTGAGGCCCAATAAGGCACACCATCTGTAATGATTTATTTTGTCTGTCCTTCTTAACTTATTCTTGCTGTTGCAACACATCTGGGCTAACACAGAGGGCTCAATCTAAAAACTGGGTCAGCACAATATTTTGTAGACCCAAACACCATACTTTAGAAATATTTTAATTATTTTTTTCTAACAGTGTAATGGAAAAATCTGATAATTTATATGTATAATATGTAAAGTTAGTTTTACAAAAACTACTAGGATTTTTTGTTGAATTTATTTAACTTATTTATTTTGTGTTCATATTCAGCTGTTTATTGATCACAGATCTTATTTTCATACTTCCCTTGACTGAATTAATGGCATCACATAAGAATGCAAACACATTTTTAGCAGCAAATTGTGTAGAAAAATAAAGAATATATAGAAAACACACAGAACGCTGTGGGCAGTAAAAGAAACAGCCACGTGCATGCTCCTCTATGTGTAAAATTGTATTAAAAAAATGTATGAAATAGATTCATTTGCCAGGGTTAAGGGGAGAAAAGTGGATTCTGAAACAGTGAGCCCCCCTTAAGTCTCTCTTCACTTTCTGCCTTCTTGAGGAGCACTGAAGGGCTTGCCAACAAGATGCTTTGTTTAAGTTTACTATATTCCTGTTAGCCAGATATCAGTAACAGGGTGAGTGATGCCGTTATGTGGCATCACACTGTTTTTCAGGTTTAAACATCCCGTTTTGGTCTGAAGTCTAAAAGCAAATCCTTATGAGCCTTAGTCTAGTTGCCTGATTCCTCAGGTGTGAGATAATTTCTGCTCTGGAGGCCTTTGGGTGTGGGCCAACAGTTTATACAAGGTGCTAGGTATTGAATTAAGTGGAGGGAGAGGTTTTGTTTTGCTTCTCCCAGCTCTCCACATCTGGCCACCCCACCATCTGTTACAAGAACTTATGGCTGTCCATAAAAGCAGTCCACAATGAACAACAAAAATCCAATCTGCTATTTTAGAATGTGATCCTAGTACTTTTCAGTGACACTGACTGACTTCTGAACACTGGATCTCTCTCAGTTCTTTCTTGCTAGTAAGGCAATTAATATGGGAATAACACAAGCATGCTCTGTGACTTCACCTGCCATTTTAGTATGCCCAAATGAAAACCTCTTGAAGCAGAAGCTTTGCACATTTGTTTGCTTTGTAATTTGTGCACTTGCTCTCCATCCTTGAGCTCAGTGACTTGTTTATGGTTTAAACCTCTGCAAATGAGGCTGCTAGGTTTTCTCCCTCCCCGTATTTCCATAAGAGTTTCAACAAAGCCTTTGTAAAGTTAACGAACAGGTGATGATAGTAAACAGTAGCCTTCAACACATTAATATAACTTCTTTTTTTCCCCACAAATAATTAGAAGTGCTGTTACTATGGCCTAATAGTACCACTGAATTTTAAGGAAATCATTACCCTAAAGGCAGAAGTTCTCATGGAAATTCTTCATTAGAAAGAGAAAAATCTGGCTTCTAATTAGCCTCTTTTAAATGTTTTCAAAAAAACTTGCCAAACTTATTTTTAAATGTCTGAAACAGAACTCTCTCAATAACTATTTGAAGTGATAGATGCACCACTTGTTTTATACTAATGCTTATTTCCACAACCTGCCAGCAATGCCACAGAGTGCATGTGCAAAGACTTGGTTGGATCAAGGCCACCGGACCCCCTACTATGCCAGTGTGCGCATGTGAGTCACCTGTACAGCAGTCCCATTAAAATGAGAGGGATTACTCAAGTGAAAACCACTCGCATACGTGTTTGCACAATCAGGCCTCCAGCATATGACTTCAGAAAAAAAAAAGAAAGAAAAAAAAAAAAGCAATGGAAAGTACCATGATTCCTCAATTTCCTTTATTTCCTTTATTCCCGTCCAGAGAGCCATAACTCCTAGTCATGTGTTAATAAGATATTAGGAAGTTTATTTCAATACTATGCTTGGGTTTTGTAGATAAATATAGAAAAATTGCTCAGCAATGTGAAGGTATGCTTTCCATATGAGATTTTCAAACAGAGAAGAATCATAAGTTGTTAGACCTTTAAACTGCATCATTTCATCTGAATTTTCAGATATCTGTATCTTAGCATTTTTTATGACAAAGGAATGGTTGAAATACATTTTCTATAATTATTTTTCCATTAAAGCAAGCGCTAACCATAGTTAACATTTTTAATTATTCATAGCTATACAGTTACAATCTAGTTTTCAATGGAACCTATTTTCCCTTCAAAAAAGAGTAATAACAACGTCAAAAGCTTCTTTTCCAGTATTTGGATCAGATCAGAATCAATTTTCTCTTGTGTTTCTGTCCTTACGAGGTATTCAGATATCTAGATGTACTGTACATATTAGTCTGGGTACCTTTACTAATATTCACAGTATTTAAGATTATAAATGCAATTTGTTGTTAAGTATGTTATTTTATTCTTGTGTAAATTGTTTTGTACAATCTTTAAAAACCTACAGTTTTGCATTTGTAGATATTAAAGGTAAGCAATTTATTTTGTGTTGTCCTGCATGTATATTTTTGCTGTAGATAAGTGTTGCTTAGTTTACTATTTCAGTACATTTCTGTTTAAATGAATAAGCTTACAAACTTTAATACAGTATATATTTTCAGAATATAAACTTTTATATTTCTGTGGTAGGTTAGGGTATGCGTTTTAGGCAATCTTTTTCACTACTATTAACTGTTCTTTTAACCTATAATATAATGGTTTTGTGCCAATAGTTTTTCATTAGAATAAAATGCTCTTTTAATGTTAGGGATAAACAGACAATTTTGGTTGGGGTTTGTTTTATTTTGCTTTTTTTATTATTATTATTATTTTGCCAGCCTTTACAGTTTTAAATGTAATTTATAAATGTATTGCATTTGTGAATAAGCCTTACCATTAGGTACAAGAAATCTTTAAAGCTACATAATTGCTTATGTAGCACTAAGGACTTCCCCAAATAATTGCTGTAAGAAAGTTAGCAAATCAGAGTACAGGGCCTTAAGTTTTTCTTGTGAAAAGGATAATACGGGTTGTTTCTTCTGAACAACATAGGTAGACTTGTCAGCATGGGCTTTGTTATATATAAACTGTGCATTTGTACTCCCAACCACAGTAGTTTAATCTCAGGCTTTGTGTGGCTGGGTCTATAAAAGTCAAATCTGGCTAAAGCCAGTGCTCTTTAGGAGACACTAAAGAAGTTTACATAAGAGACTTATAGACAATCTTAATCATAGTACATTTGGGTACTCGGTATCCTAGATGTGTTATCTGTGTCTGCCCAATTAACCGTATGTTTTAAGCCATATTAAATCTCTTTACTGCTACTTTAAATACTACACTGAAAGTCATTCACTAGCTTGCTTACTCACAGACAGGATTTGAATTTTTAGTGAATAAAAATATTATGCCTTCCATAAAAACAAAGGACCAAAGAACTGCATTATTCTAACAAAGCATTAGTTCCTTCGCCAGTGAACTAGTTTGACATTTGTGCTGAAGATCAGATAGTCTCTTTCTGCTACAAACACTGCATTCTCATCCATGTCAAGTGTAAGGGGAAAAGATGTATCCACTGACCTATTGGGAAAGGAGTGACGTTCAGCTAGGATGGCATGTCTATTGGTAAGGCTTATTACCAAACCTCTGAGATGAAGCAAAGAACCAAAAATTCACAAATTATGTCAATGTAAATTTATTTTCAGAACTTGCACAAATAATTAATTGTAGAACTTTGCAAATTAGGCCCTTAAGTTATTTTGTCAGAACGCCATGGAACAGACTAAAACAGTTTCTAATATTTGTAATGAGTACATATTATAATATTATAAGGGTACAGGCACCCCTATATCACAGTGTTGTAAATATTTTCTGAAACTGGTACAGTACTGAGGGACTTGTATCTTCTGATATATCAAATATTGACTGTCTAGATCAAATTGTACACAATTTATTTGTTGATGGTCCTGTAACTAGTGTATGGACACATTTCTGGGTGCCTTAGAAGTTGTATTTTTCATGTGTGTTAATATGCAGTATTTATACATTGTGAGAAGCTGCTTTGAATAAAAACATTGAAACTTCATTTCAATGCAGTGATTTTCAGTTTTACATAGGCAGAATGAAAGTGATGATAAGTAGTAGCCATAGAGTATTATATATGATAAAGCTGTTCATGGACTCCTGCCCTTTAAAAGAAAGCAGGCATGCAGCAGGCTTTTTAAGAAGAGAAATTAAACTTAAAACTTTTTTTTTTTCCAAATGGCAAAAAACAGGGCACTAAAGACACTGCAATAAGAACTCTCTGAAATCATTCATCATGATCCATTTCATTTATCATTTCATGATCAAATCCAAGAAAACTGCTGAGAACTGTCTTATAAATACACTTCTAGGACACCTTCTCCACCATTATCACTTCCACTATTTGGTATGTGCACGTCACCTAAAGCATATCTGCCCAGAACCAACTACTGCATACTGTATTTGAGCTCCATATGAGGGAATTTGATTTTGAAGTGGTATTTGCCAGGGAGGCCAAGATTCAGCCCAGAACCCCTTTGGTGCAGCGTGAAGCTGGATCACCCTGTGGTCTTCCTACATGGTTATAGACGGCAATCCTTCCGTGAGGTCTCTTGTATACAAGGTGATCGTTTGGCTGTAGCATCCATGAATGCTGTTTCCAATCACATATCTCCCATGATTAGAAGAGTAACTGTAAATTACCTCTGCCTGGGGCAGAAAAGGAAGGCTATTTTTACAGCCAGGGTTACCCAAACCACCTATACAACAAGGTCTGAAAAAAAGACCTAGACTTGATTCAAAGGACAGCAATTATGTTCTAGCAATTATGTTGGTTAGCTTTAAACTGACAGACACTGTTAGTAAAATCTGTGGTCAGCTATTTAGAGTAGAGGATTGAGCAATTTAGTCTTGCTTCACCATCAACAAATCCAATTATTTATTACGGTGACTCTTGTCAGGAATGAACTTATCGTAGCTTGCACTGGACTGTAAACAATATGCACATGATGAACGGAGTATGATACCTTTCTTCTCTAACAGTTTATTGATAATTTTTGGTTTAACATAGATTGCCAACATGGAAATTTTATTTTAAATAACTTATTTTCAAAGGAAAGCAAAAATTCTTTAAAATTAAAAAAATCCACCCAAATATTTTGTCAAGTCAGGGTTTTTTAAAGCATGATAAATGTTAGTCCTTGTTGCTGTAAATTAATATACAAACAAACTACATGGAAGAGGAACCCATTAAGTAGATATAAAGAAGGTCTACAAATTTAAGCAGACAAAAGACAGGTCTATGAATTGCATGTATAAAAGAGCTGGTACTAATCCCACTTAAGATATAAAAAGTACTCAAACAGGTCAAAGCCCTACATAAACTAAGATATGCCATTTCTCATTTTGAGTTTTGAATAATGGAAATAATATTGCATATGGAAAGAACAAGGAGAGGTTCTGAAACAAATGAACAGCAAACGAAAGCATGCGAGAAAACCAGAAGGACACCATTTTAAAGATTGTGGGAGTTCAAAGCAAATCAAGTCTCAGAAGTCAGGACTAGGGGTCGGTTTGGTTGAGAAGGAAAAAGTCAAAGGGTGAAATTCTGGGCCTATTAACTTCAGGAATTCACCTCTCCCTGGTGCCTTATTTTTCATGAAACCCTCTCAGAAGATTATAAAATTTAATAAAACATAACGCATCTGTTCATGACTCTGATGTCTGACATCCTCAAAACCAATCTACAGTCATAGCATGGAGAGAGTTTCAAATTACTAAGAAAGCCAGACTAACAGCCCACTCTAGAATTCAAACCATTTGAATTGTGCTAGCATCACTTTGCTTTAATTTATACTCTTTCCTTGGTTTTACAAAATTTGCTTATTACAGATGTATAATAAAAATAGAACTGTTAAAATCTTTGTTGAATTCCAATTATTAAGTCCATCTGGCTTGACACAATAACTTTCACCTGGAACTGTCAAAAGTACTATGGGAGAAAGAAGGAAATTTTCATTCTGAGAAAAGGAAAGAGTTTATCATTCAGAAACTTGAAAAATCCTAAGCTAAACTATATCACCTTTCCTTTATCACTTCCTGGCACTGGTGTCACTTGAACAAATTCAGTGGATCGAAGTCAAAACCTACCAACATCAATAGAGATCCTCCTACTGACTTCAGTTGCTTCTAGATCAGCCCCAGGGGTTGACAGATACCACAGCAAACTCCTTCACCATAATAGTACAGGAAATATCTTGTAGACATCTTCTTCGAAAAATAAATGTGGCACTGATCAGAAAGATAAAATTAGGAGGGAGGCAGGGTTCCCTATCCTTAGTTCAAAATTTAACAGCAGTGTCTAAGAAATTTTGAATAAAATTCAACATTTTCAATTTTATCACTGACTCTTGTTAGTAGAAAGACATGCTCTGCTGTGTTTTAACCTTCCTCAACTCTTCAAGTCACATTTATCAATTTGGATTCTGGATGACTATGTAACATCTGTGAAACTTCTTTTATACATTCGTCATAGACTGAAATATGTTGGTGAGCAACTATAAAGAGAAAAGTAAAAATGCTCTTTGCAACTAAGAGTCATGTTTGAAACAGGGGCTATTGAACTGCCACTGCCTCCTAAGATGTTAGATAAAAAGCTGCATCTAACATTAGAGTTTCTATACTGAAAAATTATTTAAAAACTAAGTGGCAATCTTGACTTGTTAGGATTAAGTTAATTACTATCATCTAGAAGTAAGTTATTCACAGTCATCCAGAAATATGTTTCTGATGTGTCTGTAAATCAGTGCTACAATTTCTGTTACTCCAAAAAGATAAGCAATTTCATACTGCTGTCCTTCTAGCCTTCTGGTTAGTTATTACATATGCTGCCTACCATGCTCTCGGGTATTCACTCTCTACAACAGGTTCATTAAATGGATAAAGGCATTCGCAGGAAAACTCTTCCCATGCCTAATTATTCAAGATCTGCATTATCTTCACCTCTCTCTTGTTTGTTTTGTATGCAGCTACAGCGAGTTGTTTGTCAGGGACTTAGACTCCAGCAAACAATTCCCTCCAAGTCCACTTTTTGCCCATTAGGCTCATAATGAGCAACAACTCAAAACTCCTGCCAGCTGAGCTGCCAAGGGATTCCCTGCTGTTTCAAGGGTAAAGGTCAGATGAGCACGGCTTTGCTGATCAGCAGCAGCATGCCCACTGATTGGAGTGCAGGGTTTGGAGTCGACAATTGCTCGACCCTGATCCTCCCTTTATTTCTGAAAGCAAGCCTTAATAATATCAGTGGTCCAGCCCTCTGTGGGTTTTCCTGCCATAATGACCTTTCACTGCTCCTTTGCACAGGGCTGCTCCCCGGAATGACATCTGAAGCAACATTAACTATACAGCAACCTGCAAATTTCTTATGCCAGTGACCAGGTCCATCAGAAAAAAAGCAACTGACAAGGTGATCATAATACCTACACCATCCCCAGCACCACGCTGTGCCTAGGTTAAGCAGACCAGAAAAACAGGACATTATATTTTTCATGCATTTACATGTAACAGGATAAAACAGATGGACTTACTTTCCTGGATGTGATTATTATTTTCCTAATTATTATTTTCCTAATGTGATGCCAGTTGGAAAGAAATATCCCAAAACACACTAGACCTGGTAGGATTCACCTTCCATACATAGCTGTAACTAAACACAAAGACCCTGTCCCTCTCTAAATGACGTTTCTTAAATAAATCCACTTTCTCTAAAAATCTATTGAAAGATTAAACTGAGCTTTAAAGAAGTAGGCTGCAATATAGCTGATTTGAAAGGCTAAAACTTTTCCCAACTGTTTCAAGTATGAGAAAATCCAACAGCACTCCATTTGCGATTCAAGCACTTGGTAAACATACTCCACAACTGTACCATGGCTGTGTGCCAACAAAATGGTGAGTCAGCAGGCAGGGTAGGGAATCAAGTGTCAAGAATGCATTTAACCCTCACTCCAGAGAACACTTTTCGTATGAACAGAATGAAAACGCTCCATAAAAAGAAAAAATTACTGGCATTTTTTCTCCATTAGTACAGGCAGCCATCTCAATTTTCCTCCAACTTACAGAAGCTCTCAAATTTTAAATTAGGACAAACGCTTAAGAAAATAGCAGTCAGCAAACTAATGAGAAAGAGGCTCATAAACACATATCAGTCCAGTCCTATGGTCCTTACTCTGACAAAAAACCCACTGATAATCCTGGCATGGCTGAGTGCAGAAGGGTTTCATGAGAGCATAAGAATCGATAATACTAAGTACTTGCACAGATATAAAAAGGAGTACATTTTCCTAATGAAAATACAGTTCAAATGATCTGTCATATTCCCAAAGGAGTATCTGTGCATGCTACTTCGCTTCACAGTGTTCTTGTGGAGTGTTTGATGAAATCATGAGATTTCCTAAATCATTTTTAAATTAATCCCTCTTCAGAAATTCCCCACTGAAGCATCACTTTGCATGATCACCCTAGATATACTGTTCAGGATAGCAAAAAAGGATTAAAAGATTGAAGGTTAAAAAAATAAAAAAAGATTTGAAAGAGGACCCAATCTTCCACCTGAAAATTTGAACACTCATTTACAAGGTTGTTAAACACTGCCAAACCAGAATGGCAGCATTTTATACCTACTTTCTTACTCACTCTTCACAGGTGTAAATAACCACATTGGACACCTGTGGAGGAGGGGAAAGGGGAAAAAAAAAGAACAAAAAAAACCACCAACCCTCTAGTTATTACCTTCACAGTGTTAGTTAAGGGTAATTATAGACCAGCTGTGAACTTATAGCTTACCCCTATTAATGAACAGATAGAGCTTCCAGTTAAAGGCTGAGAACAGCTAGCTCTGCCATACCTCACGCTGCTCAAGCCTACAAATGCCTACACAAATGAGTAATTTTTTTCACACATCTTGCCCCACTGAACTCCACAGCCAGAGCCATCTTCTACAGGAACTCAACTCACAGCCAGTAATGTCCATTTAATGTTGTTGTTTGTCCTGCCCTGGATTAAGTCTGGGTTGTGAAACAACAGAGATAAGAATTAGTTTGTACAGACATCTAATGTATGACCAGGGTGGAAATACTCATAGTTAGTTTCCCTGCACAGATCTATGAAAGAATTTTTCTCCCATCTAACAGTCCTTGTAAAGCCTAAGCCCAAAGTTTAGACAAAACCATCACTTATGGCATTAGGAGACAAGCCCTGCCAAACCCTGCTAAACCCTGCTGGAGTGGTTGGAAAGACTTTTACCCCAGCCTTCAGCTCTGTCCTCCTGCCAGATGTTAGCAACTGTAGCAGGGGCTGCAGATTAGACAGCTGCATCTGCACCAAAGAAGGTAAATTTGAGCTACGAACTCAAATGGCTGACAAAAATCTAGGACGCTTGAAAGATGGCAACCTCCCACAAAGGAACACAGCAGCAGGAAGGAGGTTATTTCTTCAAACACCATATTCCCCTCCACCATGGTCTTACGGACTGGAAATACAGAAGTATGACCGAAGAAGTAACTTTGATGAGAAACCACTGTGAATGGTTCTGTCATGGCTCGCACAAGTGCGAGAACAGAATCAAGTCCTGCAGAACTTCAGTTCCGAAAGCAAATTCCCCATGTATGCTGCTAAATTTCTCCATCTGAAATTCATAAAGACGAATGTAAAAGATTGTCAGCTTGCAGTATTAAGCTTGCAGTTTATGGAAGGAAATCATGACACATCTTTCCTGTATGCAGAAAGCTCTAAGTAATCTTCCATCATTATCCCAGTACTAATTCCCAGAAATCCTGCAGAGTTCCAGAACTCTCTAGAGCACTATTTCATATACCCAGCACTCCTCCATCAAAAACTGTCTTAAAAAAAAAAAAATCCAGTTACAAATAGAAAATTATTTGCCCATTTTTGAACTCCCATACCCAAACACTTTTTGGTCTTCTGTGTGTACATACCCAGGAAATGCTAACATCTACAGGTTATACCAGTTTACACTTCTTGCCACATTCTGAACAAATCAGGAGAGTAAGAGACCAAATGAAATGACACATGCAGTGGCACCACAAGACTAACACAATTGTTGATTTACCAGCAGAAGAATCTGAATGCTTTACAGCTTGGTGGCTTGTTGTATGAAGGCTCTTCACCCAGATAAGAATGTGAATTATCGTTGAGAATTTTTTTCTATATAGTCTCTGCAATTTTTATGCAGAAAGCATAAGCACAGAGTGTTTTAAATCATTTCAGATACTCAGCACTAAATAAGTGGCTCGCTTTCAAGAAACAACCAAGAAAAAACATTTCACAGCATGTCATATATTCCTTCAAATGGGAGTTACATTTCATTGGGATGGATGCTTAAGTGGAGTAAGTCTCAGTATGAGGACTGTTTTCAGCAATAGTTGTTAATTAAGTAGTAAAGTACCAATAAAATGTTTAGTCAGGTTGCATTTAAATAGCACTATTATGATATGCCATTACTAAAAAAGAGTGCAAAAACCATTCTGCAATAGACTGCATTCAGTTTTCATGCGCTGTGCAAATCATTCAAAACCAGAAAAGATTCCAATGTCCACTGTGCAGTGGCCAGCATACAAGCAAGCTATGAAACTTATGCTCTAAGTCACAGAGGAGGGGCTTTTACTTAAAAGCACACTTTAAGTTTCTCTAACAGGAGCTACAGAAGTTAAAAGAAAAAAATGTGAAAAATAATTTGTAATCTGCAAAGTACTAAAAAAACCACTACAAGCACAAAGACATGCCACCATAAATGGACTGAAATTACATCATAAATGAAAAAATAAATATTCATATTCTTAACACATACAGGAATAAATAAACACACAGCAGCAGTGAGGCCAGCAGCTCTTCTGCAGTGTCATAATGAAAAACCACCACGAAAACAAGGAAGAGCCTGTCAGGAAGCACACAATACACACTGAACACATCATGGGTGACACAGCAGAAATCTGTCCCCAACAGTACACAGCAAAGGGTTAGGCATTCAATTCAAAACTGAACTTGGTTATCAAGAGGCACCAAAATGTTTTGCTGCAGCTGGGTACGGTGAGATAGGTATAATTCTGTGTGTGTAAGCAAAAAGTGCAGTAGGCAAAAGAAACTCAGCACAGCCAGGATGAATTTCAACCAAAAGAAAATTCAAATATTTAAAACTGAAAAATATGTCAACAAAGATGAAGGCACAGGGGAAGAAAGCATAAGGCTGAAGTTGAAATGCAGTCCTACAAAACTGCCATCATAGCAGAAATTAAATAAAATGTACTGGAGAGAAAAATGTGTATAACTCAGGTATAATTTATATCATTATCTTTAGAAGATAACAACCAGTAACACCAAGTACAGAGAAATTTTGATTTTCTAACAGCTCCTCTTCCTGATTACAGTAGTTCTGTTGTAGTTCTGTATACTTGTGGTATAAATGCAGTAAGCAGCTGACGATCTAACATGTCCAAAGTTGCTTGCAGAATCTTTATATTATTATTATTCCTCAATAATAGCCACTGGTGTCTTTTAGTCTAATTAATGATAGGCTGCTGCGAACATAAGCCCCAGTTCCAGAAAAGGTACTGTTTGTTCTTAAATCAAATCTAAGTAACATTCGTATCATTACTATGACAACAAATAGTTTATAAACATACATAATAATTTTGAAAACTTAATTTTATTTTTACTCTGTATTAAACTAAAGCGTGGCAGGCCCTTCCAACCAAAATTATTTTATGATTTGCAAACTGACATGGTACATCTCTGCACCACTAAAACCCTCAGATTTCCTGAGGCCACAGTTCCACTTGTTTTTAAGGCAACCTGTGGAATGACTGTACTACACATCATGGCAGCAACGGGGCTCCTTTCAAGTCAAAGAAAACAGGGCATCTCTTCATGGGATTTTTTCAAAATTTGCATCAATGTAAATGAGGTACCAAATTTACATAGCTGCTTTTGAGAACCTGTCTTTTGTGTCTTCGTTGGCAAGCTTTCACTCAGTGTTTAGGCAAAGTCTTTGTTCACTTAGAATTGTGCCAATAATCCCTTTTAAAATACAAAAGTACCTGCTTTTGTGAGCACTGGCTGATTCCAGCATGTCCACTGAGGTAGCATTTTGAGCATGTGCTCAGTAACGTAGCTTTCAGACAATCATATTCTTAACAAATGTGTAACCGCCATATGTTTAAAAACATTTTCTTGAAAATAAGTCTTCATATCACCTTACAAAACAGAGGTGGGCTGAAATACTGGATTTGCGGAGGCTTGGATTATTTTTGCTAGTGTATTACTTGCATATGATCTACAAAAACACTAAATCACCATTTTGTTTTTTTAATTAAAGCAGCTGACCACAGGTTATGTGCATGAAAATAACTGTCTTTTTAATACAGGAGGAAGGTCTTGTTCATTTGACAAGAATGGTACATTTTTTAGAGATTCAAATCTTACCACTAGAAAAATAGGTCATCTTCAACTGATATAAAAAGAATTATAACCAACCAAGAACAAAAAGCCAAACCCACATGCTTGAGGTGAGGTTCTCACCCTGTAAGTCAATTAATGCTCTAAAATGTTCTCATTTCTATTCTGCAAGACCTCCCAATTTTCACTGTGTAAAACCTGTGCTTTGAACATTAAGGAAGATGACATTTATATTATGGGAGTATGATTTGCAGCGGGTTAATGTTCTACTTTGTGAACAGATTACCAAGAAAGAACCTTCCCTTGTCATAAAAGCCACTTTTTTTCTTTGGATTCAGAAAGCTGATTTCACCATGTAACTGAGTCATTAAGGAGACCGCTGAGCAGCAGCACCAGCCAAGAAATAAAGATTAGATTGCATCTGTTGCTGCTCAATTCTGCACCTTGCTTTTGCTCAAACCCATTTGTACTTAGTCACCACACTCTATTCAGGACCCCCTTGTACAGTATACACAGGACCCTGTTTTCCAGATATGTTGATCCACAAAGCGATGCTGCTGAAGCAGACCAGGAACCTGATTCCCACCCTCCCAGACAAGTGCCCTGACCAGTAAATCACAGCAATATGCTTGCTCTCTCTCACTGGCCTACTGAACATTTAACTGCTCTTTGCAAAGTAAAACAGTTTCAATGGGAGGCACTGAGAAATCCCTCCTTCACTTCTAAGTATCCTGTTCATCATTTGGGATATACTTTTGGATGTTGCAGGAGGTAGATTCAAATCCATGAAGTAGATGAGGGCATTACAACTACACCTCCCACATTACATATTCTGGAATAAAGCTATGATACTCAATAGAAGTAGAGAATATCTCTTTGTTGGCCTTCTTATGTTTTTCTTGAGTTTTCCAGCTTAGTTATGGACCCTCTGCTCTAACCCGCTTAGATACCTCGGCACCAAACTTACTGTGGATCATGTAAACCTTAAGATTCAGGCATTGCAATGCTGGCCAACATAAGATCTAAATTAACTATGTGTACATTTAGTCCACAGACTCAGTTCTTCAAGTTTTAAAGAAGGAAGCTTTGATTTGAGAGATTGTTGCAAGACAAGCCCCTAGAATCCAGAAGTTAATTTTCTGCAGAATTCTATGTCATATTTTTAGGAGAATTATGTCTTCCTTTATTTCATGTGGCATTATATATCCACTGCTTAGCTACAAAGCAGGATGTTATATGTCATGCAGCAGTGTAAGTTAAATTCAAGGAGCCTTCCCAGACTCATCAGTAAATAACAATAAGTTATGTAATTAAAACCAAAACAGTAGGAGCATTATGATACTGCATTGTCACTACAAACTGACAAAAGGATTGTGATAATATGCATACACACAGTCAGAGATCAGACACAGTGCTTATATCTATATAGTATAGCCAAGCAAAACGGAAAATTTCTCTCACTTAAGAATTCATAAAACTGAACATAGAGTGGGCAAATTCACTGGTTCCAATGCGGGAGCAAGGTGATCAGTAACACCCAAATCCTTTTCCTTTATCTTTTTCTTTCCCAGTCTTTGATGTTGGTATTACAATAGCGATGAGATCCCAAACCCAGATTTGGCTCAGTTGCCAAGATGCTGTGGTAACACAAAGACATAGCTCCTATCCTAGCAGGAGGAAAATTCGCCATCAGAAATGCAGAGTTATAAATACAGATACAATTAAATTTAATATTGACCTTGCTGTACTAAAATCAATGAGAGATTTTTCACCAACTTGAATGGAAATAGGATCAAGCCCAGAGATAGGAGATATGTCAGTTCTGCTCATCAGACTCTACCTAGCCTTTGCACAGTCTCATTTATTTACAATCATCACATTAGAGGGAGGTCTTCAGGATCAATACAAAGCAGAAAGAGACACAGTAAGTTTGTATGAGATTTAAAAATAGGTTTTGAGGCTGGAGATCAAGAGACAATGAGACAAAAGACAAGTAGGAAGAGGCACAAGTTAGCAGCTGATACAGATCATTACAACTCCAAGAGAACTGTGAAACAACTTCATGAACACCGAGTTTAGAAACTACCAGGGTAAGCACAAAAAATGAAGAAGTTGAAAATGGGGCTTTACAACAAGAAAAAAGCATGGCTGAATGCACTTTTTTATAAAGGTAATTAGGGGAAATAAAATGTTTCTCAAAATTGAGACTTGGAATTACTCAATGCAACTATGGATTTGTTGTCAGCCTGAGTAGTGAAAGGTATTAGATAAGAGAGCTTTTAGTGATTTGAAGGGAAGTAGGAACTAGCCTAAACATGAGGGATGGAGTAATGCACTGATTAATTTACATAGTATTTCAAAGTCCATAAACAACAATTGTTAAAATAACCACAGAAATGTAAAGATACTGAGAACTGAGTGTTCTCAGAGTGCACAATGACATTAACAAGCAAGCAAGCAGTTAGTGGGTATCACACGATTGATTTTCGAGTTCATTGTTATGAACAACATACGATTCAAAAAATATAGATACTTCCACCGTGACTGATAGCAAGACAAATGAATTAGGGACTGCAAGCCAAAGAGTCTATTTTATCTCCAGAGAAGGGTTGCTTAGTCATCTCTAGTCAACAGCCCCTTTTAAAAATACTGAAAGTCATTTTAAAACCCCAAGGAATGATGGAATTAAAATGATTTGTGAGGGTGGAAGACTGAGAGGTTTTCGTACATGACCAGTCATTTACCAGAAAAACATCAGATGCTCTGCTGCATTGTTTAATCATATTTACAAGAAGTTTACTTTTTCCCCAAATTAAACTCCAGCCAATACAGCTGAACTCAGGCACATCACAGCAGATCATATTTGCTCTCCCTTCTTTGCAATATACGTTTGTTGCAATCTACTATTTACTTTTCTCATGGTCATATGTGCATTTCTAAATGAATCATTATATTCAAATCATTCAAATGAATCAGTTCGTACTTCAAATTAAGTTCAAATGAATTCAGATGAATCAGCCAGCTTATAGAGAGAAAACAAGTAGGTAGGTCAAGGTAGTAGGTTTAGCAATACAAAATCCAGGTTCAATTCTCTGCTGCAGCAAAACATGCAGTGACATATGAACTGCTTTTGGTCTCAATCTGCAAAGATATTTCGGTACTTTTCACTGAACTAGCCTAAAACAGATTGTATCAATGAAGCACCTCACTTCACCATCAGTTACCCCCCCCCATCCAAATTATCACACTAAACTCCAAAATGGCTCAACTGATCAAGTCAAAAGTGAGACAATAAAAACAAGCTTTTTTAAAAGCTCAGATTCCAGAGGGGAATGGAGACATATTTATGTTCTCTAAATGCGCACCACTCTATAGTTGTGTTAAGTGTCTTTTTCTGAGATACTAAGGTTCCTCTGAAAAATAAACATCACCATACAGACTAACCATTCATCCACACGAGATAAACTCAAGTTTCCAGCTGCACAGTTAAGTAAATGCAAAATAAAGTGACTAAGAAATTAGTCACTGAACAAGTATATTTGTAAATAAATAATACATATCACATGAATGGTGTCAACAAATCTCTCTTTGGAAAGGGCATAACTCTATATGGACTGAGACCAGTGATAAAATATAGGCTAATTTCCACAGGTCAGGATTAGAGCCTTGGATACGCTACTGAGAACCTAGACATCTTAACTTGCACTGGACCAGACCCTCAGCAGATATCAGTCATGTAATCTCTACAGGAAATCTACCGAGGATATACAGAAAGAAAAATTAAAAAGAAGTCCCCAAAGTCCTTTACAGTAAAGTCAGATACTATTTGTGGATGGTGAGTGAACCTCAGCATTTAGCTCCAATATAAGCCAGATAGCTGCAAGGGAGTACATATTTCCATCTGGGCACAACTCCAATTTTATATTAATAAACTGTCTCTTTTTTTGTAAACAGAATCAATATCCTGTTTAAAAGTGATTCTCAGAAGAGCAGGAAATTAGAAAATATTAGTATTAAATTAATCAAACTTCTGTTCATGAAATATTGTTACTGTTAGTGGATAAATTTCTTTTTGTTTTTTCAATGTATATATGCATGCACATTGAAAATATTACCCCAAACATATGAACTATGTGCTCATTTGAGATATACAAAAGCTACATATTTTCTTCTTAATGGTGATTCCATGAACACTAAATGAGTCCAATTTCTACTTTCAGGGATTATGAATTTAAAATATGATACAATTTTTTAGGTTGAATCATACAGAGTAAGTTTACTTTTGCTCTTTGGTATTTCTCAACAATATTGGATGTGCCTTTAAAAGTAAGGAGAAAGAAAAAGCATACGGGCAAGGAGAGATTTCCTAAAACATTTTATTTTATTATTGGCATGCCAAGTCCCCATTTCCCTCTCCTTGTCAGGAAACTCCAGAGAATCAAATGACATCAGTTACATCACTGAAGGCATTCTAGATCTTGGCTTGCATTTTTACATAGCTAAGGAATTTCTAAGCTCTCTACAGTTTTAATTTTTGCAGGAGAGTAAAAACAGTTCCTAGTTTAGAAGAACTGTATCCAAGACAGAGACCGACCTCCCTGGGGAAAGAACAAGGAAAGCAGGAACAAGGAGGGAGGCCACAAGAGTGAAAGGGGGTGAAGTTTTGGGGAACAAAATGTCCAAAGAGATCAGTAATGTTGTTTGGCTTGTGACCCTGATGAATATTAAAAACACTCAGAAATTATATGGTCTGAATGTAGATAAGAAGCTTGGACTGAAGAGACAAAAAGAAAGATGTTGCAGTCTTTCTCATAATCTAAAATCATACAAAATCATCTTTTAAGATGAGAAAAAAATCTGCTGAAAATAAATTCATTTTTAAAACAGGCTTACTGTGCAAGTCTAAAGTTAACTACAGCATTCGTTACCAAACACACTTTAAAATACATCACACCCGGGGAAGGTTACTTTTAGAAGAAATAACTTACTCCATCTAGACTGTCATTCTAAACCTCAAAACTTTACTTCTTGCTGCATCAAGCTACTTTAACTTTTGAACTGAAGAGCTTCAGGTTTTTTGGTATGACCTATGAGGGAAGTTACATTTGAGAAGAACATACCTGAAAATTATCAATTGCATAAACCAAGCACTGAGTATCTTGAGAATTACTTGCAAGGCTGAAGTGCAATTTTATTTACTGAGCCTTTTCCCTTTTGTGTTTGCACATTCATGAACAGTAACTTTTTATGAGGTCTAATGGAATTCCAGTGTGAGAGTTCACAGTGACGCCTTTGAAGCAATAGGCAAACATTTTTAACTGTGAGCATGCTAGATTAGCTGTAAACTTCACATCTACTGCCCTGCAGCTGAGATCACTGCTAAGGGTCCGTAACTGTGGATTCCACAAGCTGGTGAGTGGGAGAGAGATATGACAGTTCATTCAATTACTCATTCATCCCAACATACACTTGGTCTTTTATTACAACATACATAATTCACATGGGGGAAAGAAAGTAAAGCTATTAACAGTCTTCAACATTTCTACGCTTCCAATAACGTATTTCAACAACTTCAAATCATCCCTCTTCTCTCTGATACCTTTAAAAGGTTCAGGTGTTCATACCATCAAAACTGCATATATGTCTTCAAAACTGGGCACACGAATCTCCAAGTTTTAGTTTCAGCTCCCAGCTTATACATGCAAGCAGAGATGTCCACAAATTAAAACATAAGGACTACAGATGCTCAACTGTACTTGCACATTTTGCAAGTGCACAAGTAAATGCAATTTGTTCCAGAAAAGGGAAACACAAACTACAGATTGTCTGTTGAATATACTGCAAACAAAACCACCGATCATGGACAAGGTTCTCTTCTATTGTACTCTACCTTTCATAAGTGTTTTAAAATAAACACTAAATAGTTCTTGCTTAATGCACTTTAAATATGCCTTTGGGATGCTCTGTGGACAACTGCGGAAAGTCGCTAGTGCCACAATATACTCAATACCTTTGAAATATTAACTTCCATTAAAATATCATTATTTTCTATTGTTACATCTGTCAGCAATAATTGCCAAAGGACATTTGTATAGAAAAGTTCCCTCCTTTGTGTCACTGAGGAGGCTTTAATACAGCTCTTCCATCAATGCTATACAGTGGCCACAGATACACTGTATTTTTTTCTACAGTCACAACCTACAGTAAAACTCCTGAATGGGTAGAGAACTTGATGTTAAATAATAAAATGATAGGATGCCTGGTTATTCTTATGCACTGAAGAAAGTAGAGGGATATAAGCATAGTCAAAGCTTAAACTAAACTGTCTTATTTTTTACACATATGCAGAGTCAACATGGTAGCATGTTTTATGTATGAGACTATGTACAACAACATATAACCACATAGATTTGGCAGTGAAGACTGGATTTTTCACATCTTGAAACAAAAATCAAACTTGCCTTCTACACTCCAAGCTAAGAGCACCTTTGTTTAAGCAGTTAAATGTTCTTGTTCTAGGGCCAGCTGCTAGAACGAGGCATGATCTCACAGAGCAAGCCTGTCTATTAAAGAGGTTTTATCACAAAAAGTAGTAAGAGGTTACACACGGTTAGTCTGATTCCATTTAGGAACAGTACTCAGCCTGATTATTTGCTTTATACTTTAAGTCAACAAATCATTACACATGAATCCTAACAAAGCCTCTCTCACAAAAACATGCTTGGGTATTGCATGGCAGCAGCTCTGTAAGCTATAGCTATGCTACAGAAATCCTCCTGGCCTTGCAGCCATACCAAGGTAAACCCTAGCACAGCACCTCTGCTTTCAGTCGATAATGTCTTTGCCAGACTTTAAACATTCATGCCAGTAGTCTGTCTAGATGGAGGAGAACAGCAGATAAATAGGGAAGAGAACTAAAACACATTTGGCTGGATAAAACTTTGCAGGGGGAAGGGAAAGGAAAGAACTTGAGAGGTGCTACGCAAGGTGCCAGCAGAATCAGTATTTGGGGAAACATCCCATACATTATGTAGCGTCATATGGCCCTAGATTATGTAATTTTGTATTATTCTTTTCCGCACTCCCTACTGCTCAGGACAGATACATGCTGAGCTTGGTTTGTTTAGAGAAAAGGGCTCCCATGTTATTGCTGAAGTTCACAAGCACATTTGAAACAAAATGGCAGGCAGTGGGAAGAGACAGGCACGCAAAAAGACGAGAGTCTCATGTTAGGACACCTGAATATTGCATAGTGGAATGGGATTTAATCCCCATTTCTGCATTTCAACTTTCTCAGAGTTGGAAAATCTTTTGAATCAAACTTGTTCCACAATTTCAGAGCTTCTGACTGGAGATCCTTGGCTATGACATTTCTCAACACCAACTAGCTGCAATGGAAGCTGTTCCCTGATCACGGATTGTATGTGGTTGAAAGAAAGGTAACTTAGGTGCTAGGTGTCTCAATTTAGGCAACCAGCATTAGTATAAACTGTCATTCATTTTCCTTTGCTACAATTCATTACCTGTAAAATGGGGATAGTACTCACACATCTCTCAGACTGTTTTGAAAAAAAAATCATGATTACGGAACAAACATATTATACAAGAAAGCCTGAGGGAATTAATCTTCTTGTCTACATGGTTGAGTGTGAATGTTATGCATGAGTCACCTGGAAAATCAGAAAAGAACAAAATACCAAGTTTCTGGCCATTTTAATATACAGGAAGTTCGTTCACGAATTTCACTCTTGAAATTGCTACCTTTCTAACAAATCTGACAATGTACTTTCAGCAATTTGCATAAGACATTTATGGAAGGGATACTGTACATTAAACTCAGTTGACATATAAACCTGCAATAAACTGGAAAGAGGCAATCAGAGGTTCAGCTTTTTGATGGAGGCATGCACATACTGAAATTCACTTATTTTCTGAGCACAGCAAAATACGCTGCAGAGTATTTTACACAGCAGATCTTCTTCAGTGACACCACTTTTCTTAACAGAGCTTATTTTACTATTCCTCTCACTCCGGTACATGTGGAGCAAGAACTACAGGTGAATTCTTGCTGTTACAGAGAAGAAATTAACCATGAAGAAACACTAAAAACTCCAAAAATAACTTGCTCTTTTTGAATTCCAAGTACTTTAGAAAACACACACACTACCAGATGAGCATGTATTTATCACTGAAAGCCCTAGCTTCCTTACTACAGTCTTCATACATGGGCATTACCAGCATCTGCAAGAACAGTTTTCACTACTGCTGAAAGGAGGAAGACGCACAATGTAGAACAGAAAAGTACGCGCACTGCTTAAGTACATTAAATAAACAGCTGTGAATGCATGCATTCATGTGCAAGCATTACTGTAGCAAAGCCTACAATCACAGATAAAATTAAACTGATTTTTTTTTTAGCCTCCGTAGTCCTCATGTAATATAAGATTTTTACTTTCTCTTTCTGACATGCCCTAAAGCTTCCTGTATTCCAATCTCATAGTCTTTTCAGCAGTACTTAGAATGAACCCAGAGCCTCTTGTTACAGTCAGTTGTACTTTATCAGATCTACTAGGAGGCACCAATAGTCAAACAGATAATACTGAGAAGAATCTGAGCTGTTTGTAGCATTCGCGAGATCACAAATGCAGCTCAGTTTACATTTCACTTATTTCGTTCTTTAATTTTTACTTCAGAATTTGAGAGGTGGGGTAGATGAGAATGACATTACAGAAAATAGTTTATTTGAGAGTAACTACAGTACTTTGTCATAAAATTTTTATACAACAAAAGCCAAAGCACATCGTATTAAAAAAAAAAAAAAAATCTTGTTTCTTACTGTAAGAAACAATACTAGATTTTTACCAGTCTGTATCACCTGCCAAAACCAACACTAATCTATCCAAGCACATTGACACTCAATATCCCTTTCCAGGTGTGAGTGAACACAGCAGGAAACTGAGATCACATCAATTTCTCAAACTAGGTGTCTTAGTTTTAAAACCAATACATGATCCCAGCTAAGACTTTTGTCATTTTCATGGCATGAACAAAGCATGAAGCTCAAATACAATACTTGGATTGGCTATTTATCCTCTCACAAACTGTTCAAATAACATTTTTCTGGTTGGATGTTTTTTTAATGTAGATATTTGCAAGTTGTTTAGTTTATCATGGCTGCAAGAAAGACAGACATATTCATGGCATCAAATATTGTAAGGAATATTATTCAGAACAAGATCCCCAAGTTGTACATTATATACCATGATCTACTAAAATCAATGGAGCTGTGATAATCTCCATCCATGGAGAATCTTGCTCATTATAAACTTGTACTGAAATATTTTTTCCCTGGTCATGATACAAATATCAAATCTAGGATGCTTTCACTTTGAAGGTCCTCTAGTGTGCACTACACTGCGGAAGGTACTGAACCCTACAAAAAACAAAGCAGGCAGATGAAATAGCGTCTCTAATTTCAGAACATGCAGCTGATTTTTATCACATTTCAATAATGCTTCTAATCTCCCATCATAAAATACAAACCAGCTCTCTGAAAGGCTAAATAACCAACTTCAGTTGCTATGATCTGCAGAAAAAACTCCGCTTTAGTAAAAGATACTTGCTTCCATAATTTTTAATACATCAGTTTCTGCTGTACTAGATAGTACTTTATCCAAGTTTTAATTTCCAAGCTCTGTGCTGTTGACATTTTACAGTATTTTCTGAAAAAGAAAATCAAGAACAAAACAATGACAACAAAGAGGATGATGAAGATCAAGATCTAAGAAAATCTGTCGGGTTTTTTTACCTGCCTTAAGTGTGTTTTATGTTGTGTGTACTTAACTCTTGCAATGACAGTTTTCATAAGAACTTTCATAACAGACTGGCTACTGGTTTGCCGTCTAACAGGATCAAGCATTCAAAGTTTAAGAAATACACACTATACACCCACAGCCCATGAAGCATAAAGGAACATGCTTCATTTATTACTGTTTAAGGACGTTGCTCCTGATCTTTAAAAACGGAACAAATTTGCTCTGTGTGAAATTGTCACAGGTCTGATGGGGATGCCCAGACAGCTGTTGAACAACTCCAGAGCAGAGGCAAACAGTAGCTTCACTTAGCTTCTGGTTGAATGGTGTGAGCACTGTGGAGAGACTTAGCATTCATCCATATCCAGGTTTTCTCCAAAACCTTGTGTGGGACGACTGGATAAAAACAAATAAGAGCTTATGCTTTGTTATAATTTGAATTCATCTTTCCTGTCAAAACAATCCCATGGATTCTTAATCAATGCCTGATTAAAAATTAAGGACACTGTATTGGCAATACCACAAAACACAACCTCTGCTACCAGGTCTTCTCTGCTCTATCTTACTGCAGATCCTCAGTAGCCTTGATCAAGAGATGGGAAGAAAAGGAAGATGGGGCTAATAATTCCTGTAGAAATCAGTCATTCAACTAATGGGAAAAAGGAAAATAAAGAGCAATACAGTCTCAAAATTTTCTTGCAACTATGAAGTAAGATCTCTCCCAATCCTTTAACTAAGAGTATGTTGAAGTGTATTTTCCTGAGACACGTCATAGCAAAACTTCCTTGTGCTTTGTATTCCAATGAACTAAAATAGTGTATCTGCCAAACAGGAACGGATAAGAGATAATAAGAAATTAACATGTAGAGCTTTCAGCACCAAATGGATATCTAAGGGTTTTGCATGCAGCCATCTATTTTACTAGATTCTTATTTCAACTCTGCAGAGAGAAGAAATTAAGGGTGTGGACAAACACCCACCTTGCAAGTAGTTGTGTTGGTGGAAAAAGTTTATCCTCAGATGTCCATCACCAACTCAGATGTAGAGGTAACTGCCCCTTCAGAGCAGCTCCTAGCTGTTCACTTTAACTAGTACCAAAACCACTTCAGCCAAAACAAACCAGATTAGCATAGACCTGCCTCTTAATACTGTTAGAAAAATTTAGACTAATGAGAGCTGGCAATGCATCCCCCTGTCCTTCCCCTTCCCATCCATTCATCCTCTCCCTCATGCAAGCAACAGCACTTAACTGACCCCTTTAGGCATCACAGGATGCTAAATAGACAAATAATGACTTTTTATTGAACAGGGGAAAAACTGGGGGAAGGGGGAAAGCAGGAAGGCCCTCTTCAGCTGCAATCTTGGTGTATCCTAGATTAAAGTAACCAGGAAGCCATGGCTTTATCTTTAGTATATAAATGGGAGACAGAAGGAAGGTTAATTTATTTCACTTGATGAGAAATACGATGTTTCCTCTTCAACAGATAACATACAGAAGTAATGGCCCAGAAAAAAAGTAAACTAAGTATGTTGCAAGACAGTTTTAAACCATCCCAGGTCTTCCTCTCTTTTAGGATCAAGATCTCCTATCCTTCTCATGAAAAGAAAATCTTTTACTGTGCAACCATTTAGAAAGACTATTCAGATTGTTTTACTTTACGTTTTCCAAACCTGAAACACCAGAATGAATAATTACAAGAGTGTTCACCCTTGCTATTAGTTTTAGAGCCCTCTAGGGCAAGCTGTTTAATTCTTGTCTTCAAGGCTAAAAACTATTTTTCCTTCTCAAGAAGCAGTTCAGAGAATGGCATGGGTTTGATCAAGAAAGATTTGAAATACAGAATAAAAAGAATTCTTCATTATGGGCAGATGCTAGGAATCTCTTCCCCCCACCTCTTTTTTCTGTCTTTGAGGAAGACAAATTGCTAAAAGTTTAGACATATAAAAAAATAACAGCAGCATCAATTTTGAGGCAATGTATATTTCAGCAGACAGCACATCAGTCAGTTTGGTTTATAGAACCTGAGAAATGATGTTTTAACTTTTACTATTGCTTCTGTCAGTGTAGAAAAAATGTAGCTTCTCTGCTTTGGAGTACAACAGATAATTCTGTCATGTTCAAAATTACACTTATTGCTCATGTATATAATAACTACAACATTTGTCCTGCATTTAATTTAATGTCTGTGTTCCAGTGTTTGCTTGGTTAAAAAAAAAAAGAAAGAAAAAACATTGTGAGAGTGCATGTGTGTTCATGTATGTAAGAGCATTTTTTAATGTGCAGTGTCTAATTTGTGGAAACAAAACAACAAAAAAAGGTAAAACTGCTGCGTATTTTAGGGAAGGTAATTCAACAGCACTATAATATTAACCTAAAAGCTAATTACGCCTTAGCTATGGCAACTGCATTTCTGCAACACAATGGCAACAAGCTCAGACCAAAACTTTCAGAGCTCTTCAACTTCCTCCTGCCCACTGCTTGGATAACAATCTCACCAGGCAGCATTGGTCTTTTTTCGCAAAATTAACATGGTTTAATGCATTCTGGGTAAATCTTGCAGTGATTAATTTAACCCATTCACTAAAACTGCACAGAACACTCCAAGATTATCTTTTCTTACAGAAGATAAAGCCTGAGCAATCATCTTTTTAACAGTCCACAATGGCAAAAACATCAGGTGTCACACAAGTAGTACTGATGTGAACCAAGAAGGGATGGCTGACCACTTCCACAATAAGATGGTATGTGGAGGTGAATCCTCCATACAGGCCATCCTTGTCAGCCTCTTGTATAGCTGTGGCAATTTAGACTAGCAAATAAAGCATTGAAAGATCTGTCACGCAGTGTGGTCTACATACAGTGCAAGACGGTACTTTCCCTCCCACCGTACCTGGAGTCCAAGCTCTTCTTATTCCAGCACGAACATTAAGCTTTTCCTGTGGGACCACATACCCGGAAAGCTTAACTTTGTGTCCTAACTCCTAATATACCATACCAGAAACGTTACTTCATTCCCACTCTTTGAAAGTTGGCTAGCTAATAAAATATTGTAACTGACAAAATATTATTATTAAGCCAGAAATGCATTATTCAGCCAGACTAACAATACCTTGAAAGAACATGTACAAGTAGCAGTACAGCAGGATCAATAACATCCAGAGGACAAGAGGAGAACAGATCCCTGAGGGTTAGTCTGTTCAAGCTAACTGACAATCAACAGAGACTAGATACAACATGTATCCCTGGCAGACTAGGCACTTCACAAATACACTGCACTGGAACAACCTACTCTTTGACCTTAATGGAAGTAACCCCCTTTAAACAACACTCACTGCCCCCAAAATCCCTGCTGTAGACGGTCTCACAAATTATCGACCCTATTCCATCTGTTTGAAAAATTATAAAAAATACTCATATTTTCACATGCTTCCTTATTCCTCTGCCTTGTCTACTTTATTGTAAGCTCTTCAGGGCAGAAGCTTCATTTTTTAATGCTGCAATAAAAAGTACTAATCCAAATACGGCTTTGAGCACTACTTTAGTTTCAAAACAATAAAGGTCTTCATCCAAACATTGCTTGCTTCATCAAGAAAAAAATGCAGTATCTAGAAGCTACTCCTTTTCTGCTTCTTTGCTGTAAGATTACTAAATCTTTCACTGGGTTCATCACTAAAACATGTATCTCATGAAAAGAGGACCACTAATAAGACTTCTTCAAGATGCTACTCTTTCCTACACTTCTGTCACTTTCTGTGGCTGACTCTTCCCTGCTTTGCTGACTCCTCCTAATTTCCTTCTGTGTGTGTGCATGCTTACATGTGCATGTGCACATTTCCTCCTCTACTCTTGAGTTCTTCAAAGCCACTGGTGTTTACACCAGAGCAAGTACAGTGCTCACAATCAACACACAAAAGCAATAAGGGAAACAAGACAGACAATCTGACTTAGACTGGCTGTGAAATGGTATCAGTTCAGTGGTTCAAATCAGCATCAGCCATTCTCAGTCACTGGCCCCTGCCAGCAGTGAGAGTCGTGCTGTAGTTCTACAGAACGAATCCGTCCCTTCCCCCTCTGCAAGAAATCCCTCCCTGGCCTCTAGCTGCCAGATGGAAGTGACAGCCAAGGGTCAGATCTTCCTTTGTTACCAAGATGCACTTATTGATCTGTGTCCCCCCAAAGCACAGAACTCCAGCTCAACCTCAGCTCTCGGACCACAAGCTGTTATAGGTCCTGGGGCAAACAAAACATTGAAGCGTCATAACTGAGACCACAGTGCACAATATTCCCTTTCTCTTTACTCCCCCAGCTGGTTTCTTATATTTACCAATGGATAACTCTGCACAGGAGCTTGTATACCATGGCTGTGAGATTCAGACCAAGCCAAGAGGAGGCAAGATGTGAGATGATAAGGTGGTGTCCTGGTTTCAGCTGGGATAGAGTTAACTGTCTTCTTAGTAGCTGGTACAGTGCTATGCTTTGAGTTCAGTATGTGAAGAATGTTGAGAACACTGATGTTTTCAGTTGTTGCTTAGTAGTGTTTAGACTATAGTCAAGGATTTTGCAGCTTCTCATGCCCAGCCAGGGCACCTGACCCAAACTGGCCAACGGTGTATTCCATACCATGTGACGTCCCATCTAGTTTAGGAACTGGGAAGGGGGGGCAGGGATTCGCCGCTCAGGGACTGGCTGGGTGTCGGTCGGCGGGTGGTGAGCAATTGCCCTGCGCATCATTTGTACATTTCAATCCTTTTATTACTACTGCTGTCATTTTGTTAGTGTTATCATTATCATTATTAGTTTCTTCTTTTCTGTTCTATTAAACCGTTCTTATCTCAACCCACGAGTTTTACTTCTTTTCCTGATTTTCTCCCCCATCCCACTGGATGGAGGGGAGTGAGCGAGCTGCTGAGTGGTGCTTAGTTGCTGGCTGGGGTTAAACCACGACAGGTGGCAAGGCATTTCTTCATTTCTTTAGCTCTCCCAGGCCCCTTATTATTGCTGGGACATAACATTATCTCTCTTCATATCGTGGCTGGTCCTGACCTTATATTTTAACACCAAAACTCTCAAATTCTGCACTATTGTCCCAAAGAACAAGCAACTATAAAGAACAGCAGAGAAGAGCCTGGGCTAAATAGTAAAAAGGAGAAAAAACACTGAGCGTGCCTGTATCCTCATTCTGATCTGCTTTTCCTGCTTCTCCATGATTATGGGCTACATTTTTTGTTGGTGTGAACCAACACAGGTTACAACTGCTTACACAGGGGTGGCATCACAAACCTTGTCAACACCCATGTCCCTAGAAGGAATCTGCATCCTCCAACACAATGCCATTGCCACCATCTCCTCAGATATGCTGTGTGAGCGCTGCCCAAATGTTTCAGCCAAATCTGACAGGTACAAGAAACAGCTGTGGAAGAGTTCTCTAATTTGACAGAAACAGGTTGCAGAGCAGCTCCACCGGCGGGGCTGGAAGATGTCTACAAACTACTAGAAACCACAGAGAGACATCTTTGCCAGATTCAGCTGTAGTCTGCATCCATCTACCTTCTCATCATTATCCACCAGGTCAGTACCCTCCAGCAAAGGCAGATTAACACCATTAGTAGAATTGCTTAGGGAGCATTCACACAGCTTCCGTTGCAATACAGAAACCTCTCACAGAGATAAGTTTCTGGGGGCAGCAGACTCTCCCACCAGCTCAGCTATCTGCAAAAATGAGCTTCAGTTTATGGCCCAAGAACCTCTGAAGTACATGACATGATATAAAAGTGGAAACAGCTGTAGTGTGGATGGAGGAATTACATAGCTGCTCTTGCCTATGTGATGAGGTTGTGGGATAGCGTATCAGTCAATGCAAACTAGAGGCAGAGGCAAGAAGCAACCCTCTTAGCCCTTCACCCCATCTCAATAAATCTGTCCCTGTGAAAGCAACCTTTCTGATTTAGTGACATTCTACCTGTAGTTTGCACAGGTACAAACTGCTAGACAACAAATTAACGAAGGCCTTTAACTGCAGCCTGAGCAAGCGCTACTGGTGCCGTGACTCAGTGCCATTCTCTGCCATTTCTTGAAACTGCCTAGTCACAAAAGCAGTCCCTGTGTCCCAAAACCTGCCTGGATCAGCAGTTATTCTTCTGATTGGATGAGTTATAATGAGAAAGGGTATTTTCAGAACAGTTTTAGGTACACATATGTGCTAACCACTGCCAGAAAGAAAAATCATAAAAACCATGAAGAATGGTACAGACTTTCCAGGCATGTAATATCCAGTTGTCTCTAAGAGGCAACAACAGCTACAGCAGTGAATGCTGAGAAGCCTCCGCTGTCATTTCAAATATTGTCTTATTTTAATACAATCTTGCTTTTATTTTCAGACAGAATCCAGCCTCTTTCCTGCATCAGTAATTTTATGCCTTCTAGAACGCAGTACTGTAAGAAACACTCAACATTGTGATGAGCACAAGCCCTATTTCAAAGAACTGGTGATGACATGATAGTGTCAGCACCAGTTTTAATATCCATTCAGCTTGGATGCTGAACAGAGCAGGGGACCTTCCCCACAGACGTACAGAAATAAAAGGCCTCTGTTCTCTCCAGTAACAATACCAACATATATATTAAAGGAGTTTAAAAGAAAAAGTAAGCTGTATTTCAGAAAAGTCTATGCAAATGGAAAATCAGGTACATTGTTATAAGTATCAAGTAGCCTTTTACACGATATGACATAAGATGCTGGTGTGTCCAAGTCACTCTGATTCCCATCTTCTGTGCATGTTCCATGCAGGCAAGCCACTGCCTTGCAGTCCCACTGTCTTCCACATGAATTCACAGGAATCTGATGACACAGAAAAGTTTGCAGCTGGTTTTGGTCGTAAACTCCCTCCCTGAACATCCACATACAACACTCCATGCACATGCTCCTCAATGCTGTCCACAGTGACCTTCCTCCCAGAAGCATTCAAATCTAAAAGCTGCATGGCAGAACGGCAGCGTAGCATGAGGTGAGACAGTAAATGTGATTCTTGCCACCATTCAGTAACACACCAAGTGGAATTATTTGCTTCAGCAGCTTTTAGATTCACCCTAGTTAAATTCATAATATTTAAGTGCACAAGCCTCTCTCCGTTTTCCTTTTTAAGACTAGAAAATGAGGTTATAGTGGACAGCTCAGGTATCTTGTGTCTGCAGATGAAGTGGATGCTTCTGTGGGGTTTGCACTACCAATTAACTTTCCCAAGTAATGAGGTATGATCCCCCCTGAGAAAGCCTGGTTCATCTGTGATATACTCCCTGCAGAAATGTAGAAACCTACCAGCCTACGTTCAGATTCATGAGATTTTATTTTTTTTTTAAATATTCTTTGAGAAGCTACAGGAATGAAAATTTGACATGGGAGCCCTTCTATTGTTTTCCTCTCTGGGACAAATACTATATAATCAGTGAAGAGTATTTTAACACTAAGAAAGGTAACAATATTTTATAATCAGTGCCCATATAAAGCTATGTGTATTAAAAAAATTCAGCCAATCTCTGTAGAAAACAATGAAGATAAATGACTGTTGTGAATTAGTTTAGGGCTGCTACTGTAAGATGTCTCAGTTTCTCAAATATTATAGGTAGTGAAATTTATGATTTACTCTGGCTTTTATTCACTCCCACTGTAATAAAAAACCCCAACAATTTGGCAGCAATGTAAATGGTTTCCCATCAACATGAATAGTGTCAGTCTGTGGACCTGTATCTGTTTTCACTTGAGCTCAAGTAAATCAGAAGTTAACCACTTAACATGAATTACACTGATACAAGTTTAAGAATGAAGGAATCAGACCTAGACATTGATTCTACATGCCCTTTGCTAATGAAACCAGCTCTGCTATTGTTTATACCCTAACTGAATGCTATCACAATCATTTGGATACAATAAACAGCTCTTGCAGATGGCTGACTGCTAAAGAGGAGAAAAAAAAGAGGTGTACTAAAAGGCTTTGATAACAACACATCAACTTCATAAACTTGTGTCCTGCAGTAATACAAATGAACATTCAGCAGACCACAAGCAACAAAGGAAAACGTGGATGACTTCATCAGCCATTAAGTCTGCTGTGCCCTGATCTAACAGCATGATTCAAAATTAAAATCAAGGAAATTTGTTAACATGCATTTCCTCAGCTCAGAAGAATCCTCAATTGTTGTGGCTTTTACTCTGCATCCATGTGGGAGTGTCAAACAAACCATGAATGGGGAGGATACTGAGCAGTATGTGGCTCAGCAGTATGGATACTGTGGCTGTATTTTACCAATTCCAAGTCAATAAAACCAGTCCTTTTGTGGCAAAGGCTTAGACCATATCAGTTTTACTTTATGCTAGGGACTGGAACTGACACATGCCATCACACTCTAGGACAGAAAGGAAAACAAGCAGTTTCATCTCTTTCTCCTGCACCCAGACCTTCCAGGCTTGTTCAAAACACAGCAGAGCAAGGCCCTGCAAATCTAAGTCACAGTGGTCCTGAGGAGTGAAATTCAGAGTGCCTTTCTGTGGCTGTGGAAAGTTGTTCTTCAGCAATGGGAGTTACACGGAGAACCAAGAACAGATTAGATGAATATTCATTATTCAAAAGTAGGATTAAGAAGAAAATGATGGTTTGAGGATGTAATTTATGAGACAGAATGACACAATCCCATACCATTTAAAGAGCGCCTTCTCAAACTGCCCCCGTACTTCCACACCCACACTTTTTCCCTTCCCTTAAATGTTAAAGAGCTGGGGAAGAGGCCTAGTGCACAGAAACTGCATATGGATACATACCCATTTTTTCATGTATTTGTGAAAAAAAGCTGAGCTCCAGAATATGCAGAAAAAAACCTGCACACAGAAAAAAAATATTTCAAGGCATATTTTACTCCTCTAGTCAGTAAGTATTTCTAAGTCATACACAGGACAAGATTTAATTTTTCTGATCTGGAATCTTCTCATATAAATACAGAGCCAGTTTTCAATACTGATAAGGGTACTTCAGACCCATCTTTACTAGCTTCACATTTTGCTTTATCAATGAATTTACTTTTCAGTAATTAATGTGTTGAAATGTTATTTTTAAAAACTTCTGATTTTAATCTTATGAACTGCAACATACCCCAAGATCTTTGTTCTACTTCCATCCTTAAAAAATCTACTTTTTGGCAGGTGTTAAGGCAGCAAGTGTTTCTATAAACTGCAAGTGCAAATACGTCTCATAAAATGTGTTGCAAACAGAGAATTGAGGAGACATTTAAGAAAACACAACAGAACAAAGCAGTGACATGGATTACAGGGAAGATTTGTTTTACACATCAGTATTTAAAACCAGTTTCTTTCTGGCCAAAACACTATTTTTTCAGAGCACTCTGCTGAATAGTGTAAGACGGAAGTCTCTTTGTACTCGCAGTTTTCTGGCTTTTAGGGGTCTCAGTTTAACAGAAAATTTAAGGATTTAAAAAAAAAAAATTTACAAACAGAGAAGTGAAGAAAGAAACCAAATGAAAGCATGGGAAGTAACTCAAAGCACTCTACCCATGGCTGGTAATCCCCACTTTATAGATATGGGAAAAGATGCAAAGAAATGGAGTTAGCCTGCCTAAACTCACATCCAAAGTCAGTGGGACAGTCAGGAACAGAACCCTATTTCTACCTCCTAGCCTAAGCACCAAGCTACAGTTCTTAGAAATGGAAAAAAAATATTCACAGAAAGCATAGTCCTATAAAAGAGAGGGTAGGAGAGAAGAGTCTCATTGAGGTAAATACTTGTTTGTGGAGATTACTGCCTGTCTCACCAACACCCTAGTGACCACCCTTTCTGCACCCCTAATTAGGGCAAGCCCCTCTGTAACTGCATGAGGTCATGTTTTTCTTTCAAGCAGCAGTAAATTACCATGCTCGTTATCACTCCTCTACACAGATTCCCTCAAAAATTAGATTATCTCCAGGGCATCCTTTGCTATTTTGTCATTTTCAGTATCACTCTCACTATAGTAGGAAAAAAAGCCAAAAAAAAAAAATAAAAAAAAAAATCAGCATTTAGGGTTTGCGAAACAAAGATATTCATGTATTGGGGGGAGAGAGTGAAAGAAGCAGATCATCCTGGAACTGCCAATTTTCTGTATCCTTTGAGGATTAGATCCAAGCTTATAATTTCAGTGAGCAATTATCTAAATAGAAATGCTCTAATTGCACTAGGATTGTGTTTTCTCTGGAGTGTTATTTCTTTCAAGTATCCTGCTGTTTATTTATATTCAGCTAAATAAAAGGTATGCTGAGCTACCCAGCGATTTACACTGCAGTAGGGATGTTACCATTGGTACACAGGAGATTGCTGGTATAACACAGAAAACCCTCTAGGCTGTTCTAACTTACTAGAACTAAGCCCATTCCAGTCTCTGTCTTATAAACTCACAGTTTAATAAAGAAAACAAAGCAATTTTTCCTGGATGATTGTCAATGAACTGCTTTGTTGCCTCTGGAATCACTGCCAGCTCAGGGAGAAGTAAGGAAAATATTAGGCATGATGCACAACTACCCAAGGAAAACAGCTTACCCAGCTTGGTACCCCATGTGTCTGGAAGCAGCAAATGTATTAAGGGAGAGACTGTCATGGAGGCAAAACACAGCCACACACATTGTTCCTTCAGTACTGATAGTAGTTTACACTGATGATTTCAACATGCCTTGACGGCTGCTAGAATCAATATTACAGATACACTGGGAAAGAGAACAGCACTAAGACAAACAGCCAAGACACAAAAGACCTAACACTTGCTTATTAAAGTTTCGTACCCAGTAAGAGCAGAAAGGTTATAGGGGTTGGCCTGTATCATTATGCACCTTACGCACCATTGCACAAGAAAAGTTCTGTCTATCTTAAAGGTTAATAAGTCTGTAAGATGTGCACACATTTGAGGGGAATGCAAAAACTCTCCTTCACAGGGAATTGTGATTGTCTAAAAAGGGTTCCTATTCCTCCTTTTCCAAAATTATAGCAAAATGTCAGAAGGAAAAGCAGCAAGAGGAAACTCAAAGATCGCTGCATTCTGCTTGAAAAACAAAATGGATCATATTAGTCTAGAAAGTCTTAGTGGCAACATCGCAATGTGGTATATAATTCTTAAAGAGTCAGGCAACAGAGGAAGTTTCCTATTGCACATATTCGCATCAAAAGCTACTTAATGTGTGTTTATTTATTTTTATACACAGTAATGGAGATACAGGAAAAGGGGAAAGAGCCAAAACTAAGACAGTTTAGAAAAGGATAAAATTCAGGAGAATGCATGAAAATTATACATTTCAGGGACACTAAGTATCAAATCAGGAATAATTCCCTAGAAACGTCACTGCTTTTTCCAAATTCCAATCAAAAGTAACTGCTTTATGTTAACAGTAAAGAAACAATGAATGATATGTTCTTCCTCTTCTTGATGTGCCATCATTAATGGAGAACTTGACAGGAGCAGTTAAGTGAAGAGGATCTTTATCTGCTTGAATTTTATTTCTGTGTAGAATAAATTGTACAATTCAGTTTAACCATTTTCAAAAAGGATGACAACTTCTCGAATCATGGCTCAGTTCTCATTTCAAACCCAAAAACCATGAGATATAGGAGTTTGTGTACAAGCCTAACTTTTGTACCAAATTTCACCATGCAAAACATGCACAGAGCACCTGTTGGTGAGCCACAGGCATCTGTGACACAGGTCCCAAGAATAAAACACAAAAATATGGTAACTAGCAACTGAAACCATAACAGCCAATAAATTCCAATCCCTGACAGGGGCTGAAAAACACACATTTCAGAAATACACCTACTTAAAGCTAATTTTCTATGCTGCCGTGAACGTTACCAGCAGAGAAACAGTATCTACTTGCCTGTCCTTTAACAATGAGGATGATGACTGGGAGGAAAATAAACATGATAATTTCTTGTCCAAAGCCGTCACTCAAATTGATGTAGCAACTGAATTTTTCCACAGCTGAATTAAAGTAGACATATACCTGTTAATTTTATTGCTTTTCTCTACTTATCCAACTGAAGTGAGAACCTTTAGAGCCTGGGACATCCAACAACAGAACAGAAAAGTCCTACTTACATATATGCAAAACATGAATTAGCGGCAAAAAAAGGGTCTGCAGAAATAGACGAGATTCAGAACTACTCTTGAGGGAAAAGTCTTACTTAACCAACTGGAAGTTTTTCTGGAGCAGTGGCTTTTTATCTTTTAAGTCCATGCTTCACTTCAATCACTTAAGAAATATTATTACCTCCCAATATTACAAAATTTTCACACATAAAATTTTCTAAGAGGGACAAATAAGTCTTTGCTGCCTTCTCGTTCAAGTTTATTCCCTCAAAGCCATGAGCTCAAGGATGCAAGATCTCCATGCGGAAGCAGAAATCCACAATATTAATTAGATTTTTTTTTTCTCCCCAAAAGGGTCTAAAGAGTGGAAAAAGGGCAAGGGAATGCCATGCAGATTATAAAGGGTCCTGGACAGCAGAGGACTCAAGAATCCCAGACCAGTCTTCAGTTCTTCCATGCCCCATTTCAGCTGAAAGGGCAAGAATGTGCCAGTGCAGAACTTGGTGTTTAAAACATCACACAGATTTGGGGGGCTACCTTTTGCAAGTCCTGCCTGTTCACCATTGTTTTTGTTCTTGCTCCAGAGGAGTTCCAAAACAGTACTCAAAACCAATGCTTTCATGGCATTTTAATGACATTGGGATCGCCAGTCCTTTGAAGAAAACCAGATTCTCTTTATGTGCTCAGAGGTTCATGCATGTCTTTCTTCATGTAGTGACGTTTTATTATTTTTATACAGGTATCATGATATTCAGTGGTGGAAAGAAAGTTTTTCTGAAATGTAAATTCATACCTTGTTCTGTCTCCCACAAAATGAATTTTCTTACCACCTAGTTTGCAAAATGTGATTACACAATTGCTCTTGCAAATTACAGCAATCATTCAGATTTCCAAAACCCAAGTCTATTCAGGAAAACCTGATTTAGAATTGAAAACCTGGAGGATACACAATAAAGCAGTACCTTAAATTCTAAACATGGTTGGTAGCAAACCATAAAATTCTAGTAATATTTTTCATCATTTATTCTTACCATATAGCAAAGACAAAGGACAACTTTTATTTGATCAGAGAGGCCTCAGTATTTATTATTTATTCTCTGTTAAATTCAATTATGTTGCTATCACTGCCAGTAAGTCTTTCTCTGGTAGAGTCATTCAGTCAGCCACACTGTGTTTCAGCAGAGCAAGGATTTTAGGACTGCTTTATCAACTGAATCTGTGAATTTAATGTGTCCTGGGATCATCTTACAGTTGGCTACTAAGCTGTTTGTTAATATACTATTGAAATGATTGGAATGGTAATAACCTATCATAGACAATACTGCCAAGTTACCTGATTTCAAGATAAGCTTCTTGACCCACTAGTTTCATTGAATAAAAGTTAGAAATTTTCTGGCTAGGATGGGAAATAAGTTTTGAGATTCCTGATCTTAAGACAAAATATGAAGAACAGTTTTCTCTGCAATTCAAGGAAGAGGCAGTATCTTGAAGGCTCTCAGTTTCCAAGATACTTAACGAACAACCTCTGGATTCTGAAGCCACAGTTTGTATCTCACGCTTAAATTCTACTTCATCTCTGGTTCATTATCTGCAGCTCAATGGAAGACAGTTACATAGTTTTCTGTGTTATTACTGGTTGCAGTAGCATTGTATTTCTATTTATTATTAGCACAGTATTCTCTCACCACACATTCTTTTCTAGCTACTTCAATGCTGCCGACTTTCTTAAATATATTCTTTGAACTGTGCTCCCAATTTCCTGTGAATAAGACTCTCTCTTATTTGCAGCTGTCTCCTAAGATAGCCTTCTCTTTCTCATACATATTCAAATATCAAATGGAATTTGTATTTCTCCTGTATCTTATTAATTTTTTGGATACTAATAAAAAACCACAAGATTTTTAAAGCAAAAACCGAAGCAGTGTTCCAGTCATATTCCTCACATATACCAGAAACAGTGGATCAGCTGCCTTCCTGGTGGCATTTCACCTAGAGTTTAATTTGATAACACTGGTTAATACAACCCAACAGACAGGCACCAGCCCCTTTTCACACAGAACAAACCCAATCTATTCTATTAGTGTCCAAGAAACAGACAAGCTTGAACAGTTATACCATCATAAGAAATTATTCATCATCTGTGTTTATAAATACTCCCTCTACTTATGGACAAATATTTTTCAATCCCATTCAGTGCACTAGCTACCTTAATGACTCAAAGATATAGGGATGCAAACTGTTCTCACAACCTTTTTTCATTATCGGTCTTGACCTTTCATCCACAGCACACCGAATGCATGTGTGCAAAAGCAAGCAGTGTATTCCCATTTTATTGTCACATTTTATGCTCTACAGCAATAGTAGTTTTTCATTTAATTCAAAGAAAATATCTGAAGCCATCACTGCCTCCATGAACTGTTCTTCTCTAACATAAATGAACATAATTATCATGCTGTCTCTGAATTCCATGTTTTCCATATTACTTTTCTCCTGTCTTAACCCACTCTCTAAGTGAAGATGTTTAATTGCAAATGCAGAAGTAGCTATATTCAGTTGGCACTTAAGGCTTTAGAAACAAGTAAAGCACCAGGTTTGAAAATTTTACCAGTTTGGAACTGTTTGCAAAGTTTATGAAAAGCACACCAAAAAGAGATACAGAAACTCACAGAAATAATTGAAAGACTATACTGAATGTATGCACTGTGTACCACAAAGCCAAGAAGACAGTATCAAATGGGTTTGCATTAAACAAGGGGGAAGAAAAAACTTCAGGAAAAACAGAAGAACAATGGCATCATTTAGCATATTTGTACTTGGGTCAGCTCCAGCTGATTGTTTTGGAAAGGATTCTGCTCAAAGTGAAAGGTGAATGGAGGAAGAGAGATCAGGAAGGAGGGGGGCGTTTGTCATCAAAAAAAAAAAAAAGAGGAGAATGCAATGAGTATTGAATGTATTAAGTTGCAGTAAACACTCCAAATATTCGAAAAAATACTATAGCAGTATCTTCATTCCCTTGATTGTTATTAAGTAGAAAGCAAACAAATGCTTCTTTGCAGAAACAAGAGTTTGGAGCTCTGCCAGCAATGGTCACATCTAACACACACTATTTATGACTGTATAAAGTGCAAGAATATTAGTCATTTAATGAACAGCTGGAGGATGTCTGTTACAAGACATAAAATGGTCATAACTTGTTAAAGGTAAAGAAGGTTAAAAATGGGAATTTCTTCACTCAGGAAGCTGTTGTGAGTGCAGAACTGTCTCCACCTCAGGTCTACAGAAATGCATTTTCTACCTTCTGCTAAAACAGCTGTCACAGGCATCACTGATGGACTTTTTAAATTCAGGACCTAACATTGTCTTCTTATCATCTCTTACAAACCCTCATCAATATCTTTGACATCACAAATTACCCATCTCTCACTAAAACTTCAGTTTGGTGCAAAGTTGTATACCCAGTGGGCTTCCTCCCTGCCTTTCTTCTCAGAGCTACATTCAGTAGTCTCCTCTTCCTCCTCCTCCCTTCATACACTGTGGACATTTTCCAAGGGGCTCTTCTCACCCTACTACTTTTTCACGTTTTCTATTTTTACCCTTCTGTTGACCTCATTCACTCATGTGGGCTCTCCTCAAGCAGGGACTGACAACCCTCAAATACTCCTCTCTTGCATATCTCTACCCTGCCATCTTTCTCTTCTCTCACAGATTCTGCAATACTAAATATAACAATAGAATTACACGTTTATCCCACCTAACCTCATTCCAACCATTGCTTTTCTCTCCAAAAGAAATCTTTCACCGAACTGCTGATGAAGATTTTGACACAGAGCAGCCATAAGTTATTTTTCCCTTATTTATACCTCACTTATTTTTCTTTTTTTATCATTTATTCTGATATTTAAAAATGCATGTTAAAGAAGGGAAAAAAAGAGCTCTCTGAGAAGGAGGAATTCTCTTTGGATCTGTATTCAAATAAGGAGATGAAACAGGACACGAAGAAACAATATCTTTTTCATTGCTGTTCAGAAGATACCTGAAATTTCGTGAAATATGGAGCTATTTATATATGGAATCTAATTACATAAAGTGTTCCATACCTCTGCCACTGAATTTTGTGAAGCAGCATGGGTTACAGGGTTTGTCACTTTTTTTTTTTTAAATGGTTTTACATTATTTTTGCCTTTTTGAAAGCAGCTCCCCATTTTCCTAAACAACGGCTGTTTCTAGCCATCAGACTCTGTTACAACAAACTGGCCATGCCTGGCTAACTACTTGCTCAATCTATTTATTCAGTTTCCAACACAACACAGCCTAGCCCAGCACAGTATATCTGGCATCATGTATCATACATATCGTGCAAAAATTTCTCTCAAGCATAATCATGGGTCTTAAAACTGAAACTTTGCCACACAATGACAAGGTCTCCACATTACCAGAATTACATTCCCTCCTCCTCCACCCCCATCCAACTCCTCATCAGTCTCTAGCATGACTCAACCCAGTTGAAAGGCAGTAGGCTTACAAGTTATTTCATTTCTTTCAAGCGAGATACATCATACGGAGGAAATAAATAAAATGTTTTACAAAAGTTATTTTCAGTGCCTGGTCCCTGGTGGATAATAGGGTCTACCTGGTTTCATCAGCTGCTTCTAACTGGGAATTTTTCTACATTAGTTTTGGCTTAACCACAGTGATATGTTACCATTTTGAAGCCAACCCTATGATGGCAGCAGAACCACGCCCAGTAGCACATCAACATTTCCTTCTAACTCTTTAAGCTGACAAACATATTTTGGAACTATTCCTGTTGTTACAATTACTGCCTTATCTCCAAGTCTGCGGGCAGGGTAAAAACTGCCTTTGCACAAATGCATTTTTCCTAAGGTGCTGTGCTGAGGGCCATCCTTTACTCACCAAAACCCCAGACTTCAGCTAGACTCTGAGGTTTTCAACACATTTTTAACAATTTCACTTCCAAATAGTAGGCAGCTTATTGGCTAGCCATGAGATGTTTATGTATATGCTCTTCTTTGTCTCCCTCTCACTGGCCTATTGTTAGTGTGGTAAACTGTGTTAAAATTTATACAAAACAAAAGGGGGAAAAAAAGAAAATTACTGTCATGTATCATCCTGAGGAAAATGAAGTTAAAGTATCTTATTTTCAGTAGTCATGAGGGATTGAAACCAGAAGCAAACATTTATCTGGATGTTGCAGAAACTGATACATCATTATGATTGCAGCTTCTTTTTTTTTATTTTTCAAGAGTTCCATGGTGTTAAAATTTTAAGGATGAATTATGCCAAGTTTTTAGTATCCCCTGCTAGCTGCTACTTGCCCTTACTTCTAGTCAAATTACTTGAACTGATAGCTGTGAGCACTGTGCAGAATTAAGAGCCCTCTTGGAAAAGCATCCCCAAACCTATAAAAATAACTGCAGAAGAATCAAATGGGGCAGGTGTGAAAAAAGAGCAATGAGGGCTAACAGAGGAGAAATGGTTCATTCAACTGAAAGGGGCCAGGTAGTAGCTGAAATTTCAGTATTATAAATAGGACATTATGTAGCTGAACTAAAAATAGGAGGTTTATTTTTACTTAATGTTCCTCACTGCTGGCTGCTGACCTAAAGAAAGAGGACTCAGAAAGGAGAATTAAACAATTCCCCACAACCATGCAAAACAAAACTGCTAGCGTGGCTACAGTGTCTATTTGTAAACTAAGAATACCATTCTTTAAACCAATTTCAAAAGATATCTAATTGAAAGAACTCCCTAATGTTGCTGTGAAAAGAATGCAATAGAATACAACAATTTCTGCAGAAAACCAATGGCAATTACAAATTCCCTGTCTACATACTTGCTTATAACAGAAAATCGCTAGTGTATCTAATCTGATTCCTTCATGCACTTTATATGTATGCAACTGTTGTCCTATGCTGTAAGCAGTCTCTGCTCAACAGTAATAATACGTTATCATTCCAGTACTCGGTTTCAAGTCAAGATTGAGGGGCCCAGCATAGGTTTGGAGGAAAATGCTCTGCCAACCTGCCACCTGTCAACCGTCTCGGGGCAGCATCTTGTGTTCTTCCCTTTCCTAAGGACCAATTTTACACTTAAACTGAGAATCCTAATTTAGCTATGGTAAAATGGCAGCTTATATGGCCAGCTGCTAAGGAGGCATTCATACTTTGCTTCATTAAAAAAAAAAAAAAAAAAAAAAAAAAAGATGAAACTTGCACAAGCCTAAACCACCAAATTTGGATTTAGTTTCAAGCCCACACATCTAATCCTCAGGACAAAACAGACTTGAAACCATGGTTTTGGTTCTGCTTACAAAGATAAGAGGAAGCTGTAAAATAAAAACAGATCTGAATCTGAACTTAAATTCACAGATGTTTAAGTCCATGGCTTTTTTTTTTTGGCCCATCACTAGCTAAAATCTAAGTGTCTCAATAGACTTGAGGTTTCCCCAGGCTATTTTTGGCTATATCTGCTAAGTACTGGATCTTTGTAATGTACCATCGACCCCAAGGGGCTATGTTGAAGTATTTATTCATCACCACTTTCGCAGGAAGCTGAAACGAAGATGAGAATATGGTGATTTAACTTTGGAGAGTAAGCCATAACTACTTAAAAGTTTATGGCAACAACAAAAATAACTTGCATTACTTGTCATTGCTGGTCAAGCTGAAATAAAGGTATTTATCATAAAAAATTATTATCATTATTTAAGGAAAAATACTTAGCATCTGTGTAGTCTGTATGCAAATCTGCTAGACAGTCATGCTTTCTCTTGGGCTGAAAAATGGCAAATTCCTTATTTTTATAAATTTCCTGTATTTGTACACCATTCACATCCTTCATTAGTATTAGCAATCTGATTTGTTTGGGAATGGCAAGACTCAGAACATAATTCTGCACTTAGCTTAAATAATTCTAAAATGCAGGTTAGCAGAGAGGCAGATGATAATTCAAAACTTCTTGCTGCTTCTAAGCTGTTTTAGCTTCCCTCACTGTAAAAGCCAAGTCAAATACACCTAAATTAAAATGCCTACTTGCAGTGTCTCAAAAGACAACAGAAAGATTAATGTATTTTGGTTTCCCTCTTGATTTTAGGTAATATTTTTTCACTTTTCATATGCTGAATCAAAACCCCAAAATAAAAGTAAACGCCATCACTAAGGTTGCACTGTTCTCTTACTGCTAGGTTTCAATACAGCAGGCAGCTTCAGAGGAAAACAAGAACTATACACCTTCCATATTTGAAATGTTGGCTAAATTCGCCATTTCCTTTCTTTCACTGTTGTACTAATTTTTATACATTTATACATAAATATATATATGCACGTTCACACACAACACCACTTCAAATGTAGCTTTGGATGCTACTAATAGTTTCAACAAACCCACATTGCTGCCTTTACTTTCTCCTCCTCCCCTTCCCTAATAACTCACTCACATAAAGCAGACAAAAATTGCTATGCAACCTCTGGAACCCTCTTGGCTGCAAATGGAAGGCAACACAACAACTAAGGAAAGGGCACACCAGGTTCACGTGACCTGCGCTTGCCAGGCATGACCTACATCTCTTAAGCACCATTTCTGGTGTAAGTATGTGAGGAAACTTCAACTTAGGAGCACCAGAATACACTAAAACTGGCCTGTTGATCTGTAACCACAAACAATGCAAGCCCCATCAAGCCACAGATAAAAGTTCCTATGGATAATGTCCAAAGTTCTTCCCCAGATATTCAACATATTGAACCAGAGATATTTTCATATGGACAAGGTTCCCTGCCTGCCATTCTGCTCAAAGGGAGAATTCTCACTTCATTTGCCAGTACGGCCTTTCTGCTTCCCAGTATAACTTATAGTACACAACTTCTGTATGCAGTATCTTCTAACACATGGTAAGACCGAATAAACAATTCAAGATAACATTACAGCATCTCCAGCAAGTATTGGACACTAGAATTGGTTTCCACTTGATGCACCACTCCCTGCCATAATATGCAACTTCCCAACTAGGAGATTTAGTTCAACTACGTCATCTTCCCCCTCACGTTGAACATAGCCCCAAGCACAGAAACAGAAGACCTTGAACACAAGCCCAGCACAGACAAATTCAAAGGAGAATGTTTTCCCCTTGTTATAACTAGAAGATGATTTAAGAGTTTCCATTTTGAATACCAAGAAGCTCCAGAGGAAAGTTTCAGGTTTCCTTGTTGCTACCCCTCTTTAGCCTTCATGCTATCTATTCTTGGCCATCCTGCAAAACAGAACCAACAGCAGCACAGCTGCATCAGACTAAGGGCAAATTGGCTTTCTGAAGAAACTTCTAGTACTTAAATCTTTTCCTCACACCGAATATCGTAACTCCAACCAGCCTCTTCTATTTTCCTAGTCAAAATAAACAAACTCTTTTATCACAAAACAGCATCTCAAAACCCATTCTCCATAGTTGCCATCTGCTAGCTGTATGACAGTGAACAGGGACCAAGTTTTGGATGGTTTGCTGTCGCATACCACACACTTGTATAGCCACCTAAATGAAGCCACCGTGGACCAATTATGAAAGATCTGTTATTCCATTTGGAATTACTCATTTGGGGATTTGATTTTTGATTTGTTTTCCTCTGAGGTTTTTGGAAGCACTAGTGGGATGAAGTTTAAATTAAATTGGGACCATCAGCATCCCAAAGACAACTATTCAGTAGCACACATTTAATATTGATTTAATATGATTATGTGGGCTGCTTGTAACCGCAGCTAACTAACACCACTTATATGCAAAATACTTCATATATTCATTGCTGGCAATGTTAGAATATGAAGCAACCCAAAATACAGCAAAATAATCCACACAAATATTTAGCTCTGAAAGCTACAGAAAAGTGTAATTAAAAGCTGGAGTTTTCAATTCACAAAGACAGCTCAGGTGGATTGTTTCATGAATCACGCACACAAAGTCTAAGGTGCCACTGGATAAATACAGTATTATAGAATATACAAAGCAAGTGACAAACCAACCACTATGCTACCCAAAAATGAATCACTAATAAAATAAACTGCAACAATGCCAGTTGTCTTTGAGGATGACCTTATATTCCTGGCTGCTTCCAGAGCCAGGTGCATCAGCCAGTTCAAATATCCTGCTGAACTTCGGAAAACAGGAATGCCTGTATTAGGGCACATCATTGCTGTTTCTAAAATACCTATTAGAGCTACACCTACAAATCCACGGGGTGGAAAAGAGTGAGGTGTAGTCTTCTAATCCTACCAAACATCACAGAGAGGATTGTTGACAGTGTCAGGGCCGTTCCCTGCTGTGATTTCTGGTCACACGCCAGGCCCTGTGCTAGGGCCCTGCTCAAAGCTGTGCACAGCAAAGTCCAACCAAGTTTGCTTATTTCAACAGTGCTGTCCTGAGTACACTGACTTAATTAAAAAAAAATAAATAAAAAAAATTGGGCGATAAATGAAGTAGGACTGCGCAAAAGAATTTGGCGTCGGCAAACGATCGATAGCACCCCTAGAACATTCCAGGGCACTGGGACCATCTGTGAGAACTTTTGGCCCGCAGGACCCACCTGGGGAAGAGCCTGGGTGTCATTTTACCTGAGGCGGTGACCACGGTTGGACCGCGCAGCCTCCAGGGAGCGATGGCCACCGCGCCAGCACCCAGCCCTTCTGAGGACTGAGGCCGTCCCTCAGCCCAGCACCTGGGCACAGCCGGCTTGCCACGGTGGCCAACGGCCAGGAAAAGGGTGAGAGGGGGCCAGCGCCCCCTCAGGGCCCTCTCCAAGATGGCGGCCCGTCCGCACGGAGCCCCTCCCGCGCTCGGCGGGAAGGCCGCTGCCTCCCGGCGCGGACGGCGCGGCCGCTGGGCGGCGCTGGCGGCGGGGAGCGGGGAGAAGAAGCGGGAAGCGAGGCGGCCGCCGCAGGAGGCCGGACCGGTCCGGGGACCGTTCCCGTGGCCGCGGAGCCTGGCGAGGTTCCCGGCCGCCGGAGGGGAGGCGGCGGCGGTGCCGGCTGAGGCGGTGAGCGAGCAGCGCCGAGCACTGGCGGCTCGCCCTGAAGCGGTGCCAGGAGGCGGGGAAGCCGGGAGCGGCGGCCGCTGGGAGGCACGGCCGGTGAGGGTGAGGGGAAAATAGCTTAAAAATTCCCAATATTCCTCCTTAGGCGCTGGGAAGGAAGGGTTTACCCGCGGTGTGGCCGTGTGCTGCCGCCCGCCTGGGAGGAACCTGGGGTTCGCAGGGCGAAAGATTGCTTTGGAAATAACGGTGTAATTTAACAAAAAACAAAACAAAAAAGCCCATGATCCAAGCGTGGGGAATAACCACTTCTGCCTAGTGCTGGAGGAGAAATTAGCTTAATGTTTCACCTATTTACTTACAGTCAAAATAATCTAGCCCTAGGTTGCTGGCAGCAAAGGTCAAGACCAGTTTTTCATCAAGGGTTTTGTAAAATTACAGCGTTGCCATTAGACCACTGATTTCTTGCTAACGACACACAGATTTTGTAACCTGTTCTTTCAGCACCTTAATCTTGGGGAAGAGATGGGTTCCTTTAATGTAACTTAGTTACACACATCTGTATTCTTTACAGCATTTGACGTTTTTCCCAAGCCCAAACAAATCACGGGACTCTGGATGGCTGATGTCTGTGCTGGGGATGAGTTCTGTCAAGCCATCAGTAAGATCTTTTCCAGGTAATGAATGCCCCAAAAGATCTTTCTGCACGGTTACCTTTTTGAAATGTAGCTTGTTTTATCTAGGGGTCTACATGAAAAATAATGAAAGTCTCACCAGTTAAAGTGATAGCTCCATATCAAAGTTCCCAGCCTTTAAAATGTCACTAAATCATTCAAAAGAGTAATTTTAAAGCATGACAGTTCACAAGAACCATTTTTAGGCTAAATATCTATTTTGTTCCCATTGATACATTTTTTGGTGCACAGCAATTTAAACAGGTTTGGGGAACCTCGTGAATTTAGTTTTCACTTTAAAAGTTTTTATTGGTACACCTTCATTTAACACAAAGCAGGTTCTGTTGATTAGCAGCATGGTTACCACTGAGCCTCAGTTATACCAAATATCTATTTACCTTGAGTGATGCAAACACCCCTACGAAACAGGCCAGACTATTAACTTCATCAGGTTCCTCTGCCAAGCAGAATTAGAATCGGCAAATTACAAGTGAAAGGCTCTGTAAAATAAACAGAGAATCTAATGGGACCACTAAGATTTGCTACACTACTCCATTTTAGTGAATGTTAATAAAATTGAATGTGTAACTTAAGTCTACACCCCTGAAATCCATTATGTTGTCCAGGTAGAGAATCCCCTTTGCTTAAGCACAAGTGTTAATAATTCATTTTTAATTAAACTGTCAGAGTCTGATATCATAGTTTTCCCGTTGTTCATGTCATTTTAGGTATTCCACAGAAATGTGTTTTCACTTATATTAGAAAGATTTTATGTTAGATGTCATGCACTCTTTTAAAGCTCGGGCAGTGCCAATATTAAGAAATGCCTGACTGTTGAAGGCACTTTACTCCTGTGGTGGCGATGTGGTTTAACCCGGCAAGCAGCTGAACACCACACAGCCATTTACTCTCTCCCCCACAAGTGGGATGGGGGAGAGAATCGGAAAAAAGGTGAAATTTGTGGGCTGAGATAAAGACAGTTTAGCAGGACAGAAAAGGAAGGGAAAATAATAACGATAAAAGAATATACAAAACAAGCGGGCTGCCACTCCTCAGCCAACTCCCCCCAGCTTTATATGCTGAGCATGATGTCATACGGTCTGGAATATCCCTTGGGTCAGTTTGGGTCAGCTGTCCTCGCTGTGTCCCCTCCCAGCTTCTTGTGCCCCCCCCCCAGCCTCCTTGCTGGTGGGGTGAGAAGCAGAAAAGGCCTTGGCTCTATGTAAGTGCTGCCCAGCAACAACTAAAACATCAGTGCGTTATCAACATTATTCTCATCCTAAATCCAAAACACAGCACTGTACCAGCTACTAGGAAGAAAATTAACTCTATCCCAGCGGAAGCCAGGACAGGCGTAGAGCTTTAGCAGAGTGTATAACACATTGGCAATATTCATTACAATGATTCACAATTACAGTAGGCATAACTAAGTTTTCAGCTACGTATTTTACCCGTAGTTATTCATATTAATCATTCCTGCGGAGGAATGTACCAAGACTACATTTCTTACAAGGTTTTTTTGAGTACACCCTGATATTCAGGAAGTTATGCATGCCTATAAAAATTCACAGTCAGCTTATCCCTGTGTTTGTGAGCAAATACTGCAACTGTTTGAATAAGCAGCGTATCAGCTGAGAATCGGATGGGAAAAAGTAAGTGGCTAGAATACTCACAGGACTAGAGTCCTCACCCAAATTGTACAAATGGTCAGATCAATTGAATCGAGGTTTTACTGCAAGGTCTAGAAACTACACATAGACTGTATCTGCAACAAATGCCTCTGCTATAATTCCTTTAGGGTGTTACCAACTAGAGTGTATGTGGTGGGTTGACACTGGCTGGACACCAGGTGCCCACCAAAGCCGCTCTATCACTCCCTCCCACCCCCTATCAGCTGGACAGGGGAGAGAAAATATAATGAAAGGCTCATGGGTCGAGATAAGGACAGGGAGAGATCACTCAACCAATTACCATCACAGGCAAAACAGACTCGACATGGGGAAATTAGCTTAATTTATTACCAATCAAATCAGAGTAGGATAATGAGAAATAAAAACTAAATCTTAAAAACACCTTCTTCCTCACCTCAACTTTACTCCTGATTTTCTCTCCTTCCTCCCCCCTCAGCAGCACAGGAGGACGGGGAATGGGGGTTGGGGTCAGTTCATCACACCTTGTCTCTGCCGCTCCTTCCTCCTCAAGGGGAGGACTCCTCACACTCTTCCCCTGCTCCAGCGTGGGGTCCCTCCCATCGGAGACAGTCCTCCATGAACTTCTCCAACATGAGTCCTTCCCACGGGCTGCAGTTCTTCACAAACTGCTCCAGCGTGAGTCCTTCCCACAGGCTGCAGTTCTTCACAAACTGCTCCAGCGTGAGTCCTTTCCACAGGCTGCAGTCCTTCAGGCACAGACTGCTCCAGCACGGGCTTTCCCATGGCGTCACAGCCATCTTCGGGGGCATCCAACTGCTCCATCATGGGGTCCTCCATGGGCTGCAGGTGGAGATCTGCTCCACTGTGGACCTCCACAGGCTGCAGGGAGACAGCCTGCCTCACCATGGTCTTCCCCACGGGCTGCAGGGGAATCTGCTCTGGCACCTGGAGCACCTCCTGCCCCTCCTTCTTCACTGACCTGGGGGTCTGCAGGGCTGTTTCTCTCACATACTCTCACTCCTCTCTCCAGCTGCAGTTTTTTTTGTTCTACAGCAACTTTTTCCTCCTCTTAAATCTGTTATCCCAGAGGCACTACCACCGTCGCTGATGGGCTTGGCCTTGGCCAGCAGCAGGTCCATCTTGGAGCTGGCTGGCGTTGGCTCTGTCAGACACTGGGGAGGCTTCTAGCAGCTTCTCACAGAAGCCACCCCTGTAGCCGCCCAGCTACCAAAACCTTGCCAACAAACCCAATACAGTGGAACAGGGAAAGACAAACAGTATATTCATAGTATATTAACACTCAGCGCTGTAGCTTAACAGCAATACCAGATTCAAATCCTATATAAAGAACCATGCAGATATGGCATGTTTTGGCCTGTTGATTCCAAAAAGTCCAAAAACGAGGCAAAAGAGATGCAGGACATTCATGAGATGAGACGTAAAATGGTATTAAAAAAATAGTACATGAAAGCCAGTCTTATAGCTTTTTATCAACTTAATTATTAAACTAACTGCAAGAAAGTACAGATGAAGGTTAAACTGGATAAAGACTAGACAGTGATTTCTGACAATACTGAATTCTTACCTCCCTCTCAGTGTGGAGTCCACAAACACACATGCAATAGCTGCAGCTTATGCTCTGGTATTGTGCTTGTGAGGCAAAGCTATGTTGCACCAGGGAACTCACTGCAGCTTAAGGGTGTCCTAAGTTAATTTATGGAAAGCTAGCCACTGAGCAGTCACTGGAATATATCTCACAGTAATTTCCCCTGACAGACAACTAATGTTTCGAACTATTCCTAGTAGAATTGAGCACCAGTACAAGTGATCTTTGCAGGCAGAGCTTAACACCAGAGCAAGAACTAGCCCTGCTGTACTTAGATTACACTGCCGCTATTCAGCAGAATATCTTTCCTTCTACTGAAAAAAGAAAAAAAGAAAAAAAAAAAAAGGAAAACAGGATTGCAGCATTTCATTTTCCAGCAAGAGAAGGTACACGACCGATAGTGTTACCAGGTGTTTCTCGTAGAGCTGGAGGGATTTTGCTGGGTAGTTATCACTCCCTTGCTCTGTACTCCTCCTGTCCATGTACTCTAGACTTTTGTTGCACTTGAATATGGAAAAACCTCACTGCTATGGCCAGGTCTGTAATATCGCTGCCATTTGCCCTTTCTGTTATTTCCCCCTTCTTCACCTTTCCCACATGAAGTGCCCAAGAGCTTCTCTCACATGATGCAATGCAAAATTCCATCAAATTTCTTTTTTTCTTCTCTCTCAAACCTGCTCTTTCAGAAAGAACAATGGGAAAAATGCTTCTATACACAAATGACATTACAATAAAGTGTCTTCAAAGTCCTTATAGACAAGGTTTACTTCACCCAACATGTCCCCTACTCACCACTCAGCTCACTTCAGGAAACAAAAAAAAATGCATTTACCATTTCACCCTTACTTTCTTTTTCTGTCAGATAAATCGTAAGTATTATTACACTAGTGTTTCTCAGCTTCAAATTAGCAACATAACCCCTCTCAAAAAAAAAAGGAACAAAACCACAGGAATCAATGGGCGATCTCATATCCCACTACTGGCGGGCAATTAGCAAAGAGAAACAGAAGGATGAACATGATCATACTTTCACTAGGTAAACAAAGTATCTGTAAAATAGATTTATTGCTAAATGTAGTTCAAAGTATCAATAGAAATTGTGCATGCCATTTGGTCTTTCATTCATTAAGCACATTGATCTTTGAAAACATGATTCTGACTAATGAGCTGTGTTAAGTGCTCTTGGATTCTTATTTTGTTGCTATTCTAGTGAAAGATCTGGACTCTCAGAAGCTGTTGAAAGAAAGAAAAGCTTCAGTGCTCTGCACTCAGATAACAGCTTCTCAACCTAATCTCTAGGACAATTCTCTATTTATTTATTTACTTAAAGATTACAAGCATCACCAAATCCTATTTAAGAGCTTGCCTGAAGTAGATTTTGTCATCACAAATTGAAGAAGGATCAAGGATGCAGAGTTCCCAGCTAGGGAACTTCACTACAAAGTACTTCAAAAGTAGTCTGAAGAGTAACAATAAAAAGACTGCACCACTTCCAACCACTCAAGTACTTAATTCAAATAATACATTATTTCCTTGTTCTAAGAAAGCAGACAGCATGTCAAAAGATGAAGAAACAATTACTTCAGTTTTTCTTGGCACTTTCACTGAAAACATTTGTGGTTAAGTTTTAGCAATTTAACTGGGTCCATCCAGGTATTGAAAAATAAGTAAAATTATTCTATATAATTAATCTTTCAAAATAGATCACAAAATACAGCTGTCTTCCAAAACCAGGTGCATGTACTCATTTCAAGATTGAGTGTCAACAATGGTTCTTACAACATACTGTAGAATTCATTGTAGAATAGGCAACCTTTTTTTCAAAAGGTTTCAAGACATTTAGTATATTTGGCTCAATAAAATTTATTTTTTTTAAATAGTCCTTTGTTGCTAGGCAGAACAGAAAAGTCGTTTAAAAATAAGCTGAATCCAGCAGGCACCCAGAGAAGCAGCTCTATCACTGCACAAACCAACATATGTTTTAATATCAAATCTTCTGAATTCAGGGACTTCTTGAGGACTTTCTGCAGTTTGATAGCAAATAAACAGCTCTTGTAGGCTAACGAGGCAACTTGGCTAATACAATACTAGTTGACTTGCCTAACTGAAAGGCAAGTTACACTTTCTTTCACTTCAATGTGAGTTTTCCTTCAAGAGCAATAGTCATAACTTGACTTCATGTTTGTACCAGAATTCGTGGAAGAACTACTTAGCTTGTATTTTTCACAGCACTCCTCTTCTAAAAATCACTCAACACACATTGATTGTGCTCAACAAAAATCAAGGCAAAGCTTTGTAAATCCCTGGAAATGTTCCATTCTGAATTTCTAAAGCCACTTGCTTTGGGTACGATGAACAAATTGCCTTACAACAGTCTACACTGTACATACGGTTGGCAGGAAGGATTTTTAATCTTCTCAGTGGAAGATGGTAGTTTCATCATTTTTGCTCCAATAAAAATACTAGAACTCCAATTATTACTTGATAGGCAATTTCCAATTTCAAGCCACATCTTTTTAAAATTTCTTTTTGTTAATTCATTTAAGCAGTGTTATCACAACATTAGAGAGTGATGGAAAAAGTCATTCCGTGTTTTGCAAGAAAAAGAACAAAACCAAAAAACCCCAAGATATGAAAGAGAAACTGCTAAACACAAAGAAATACATGCAATTCAACACAAGGTAGGGAATATAGCAGCCTTGAATACATAATACTCCACACACACTGATGCCTCGTTACTTAACAATCATAACAAAACTATGCCAGAACAAAGACCTGCCACAAGAGTTTTCTTTTAGAGGTCAAAAATTAAGTTGTGAGTGATCATTTATTATATTTATTTTTTTCCACACTGTTTGCCTTGCTGGGAATGAGTATGTATGTATTAGGTGCGTTTATTTTTTCACGATTTCACAAACCACAGGCTGAGAATTGGTGATGGGAAAGAAGTAATCTGTCAACTTTCAGCTGAGTGTCCCTATTGAGATGCAGCTGTCCAACTACAGCACAGCTCACTTCTCTGAGTTTTTGTGAGCATCGATTAGCCTCCGTCGCATTGCCCGGTTCCTGGCCCTGTTTTCTTCATACTGGAAGACAGATAAGGAAATTAATAGATCAACTGTTATCATTAAATGGATACGTCAAATTTAAAAGCGTAGAGCGTTTATTACTCAGAAACAGAAACAATATCTTTGACGGATGCATTAGAAATGCAGTTCTTGTTAATATCTATATATTGGTTCATTTTTACTTTGAAATTAACATTTATTTGATTAAAATACATGTTTCCAAGTTTGAGGTTATTAAGCTAAAGAGTATTAGAACATTCTAATAAAGAAGATTCAGTTAATCTTGTGGAGAAACTTAATTATACAGCCATCTTATGTACGACAGCTACACTTCACACATGAGCTACAAAAAATGTTGCATTGGTGCTATTCTAGAGCACAGGTCAGGCTCTTTTCCTTTTAAAAGATACTGATTAATGTAAGTGTGTCTGCCTTCTGAAACATGAATCTGTCATCACAGACTTGGTCTATTTTTGATCCTGGTCATTAATTATGTGCACAGATAAAGTAGTATACCAAGATGAAAGGAACAAAGGCAAATTTGGGTTTAATAAGGGTAAGGCATTTTAGATTTTTTTATGGTTTAAAAAAGAAACACAACAGAGACGGGACTCCAGTGTAAAATGGAATCAAGAAAGCCTTCACAGTTTAGATAACATGCATAAGACAACCGTGCTTTCAAGTATGCCCCTGAACTAGCAAAAGCCTGAAGACTGAAGAGCCTGTCTTTCATTGCAGCCAAAAAGGAAACCTTTTCATGGCTAAAAGAAATTAAAAATTAAAAATCAATGTATGATTTGATATATATTTCATGAGAAGCAACTTATTCTTGGCCTTAAGTTAGCCCATATATTTGTTCATTTTTTTAGTAATTCGTATCAAGAATAAAACCCAAGTAACACACAAATACTCAAATCTCTATACAATATAATAAACTGTTAAGGAGATTGATTTTGGAAAGGATTTGCGTTTTTTCACTCATTGTACTGATTGGTCTATAACTGAAATAATGGCCCGAAACATTATTTAACATTTACAGAATGCTTAACTTTTTCCCATGCCAATATTTATTTTTTCAATAACCCATCCATGTTTTTACTTAGAACGAGAACAATGGATCTTCAAAAGCTACATCTGTACCTATTCCATACTTGTGAACAGTCTTTCAGGGGCTTCCTAGTAATAGCATATCAATGTAGCCATATTTTAAGAAGGCAAACAAATATAGCCATCAAGAACTCCTTTTAATGTAAAGGCTTCAATGAAACAAAGAAAAATAAGATTAGTTGGAAAGAAACTTTCCTTCATTATTTTCCAGATCTGTGCTACAGTTTTTACAAGGGGAAAAAAAAAAAAAAGGTATTTGGCACAAGCAGATGAAATTAATTCCCATACACTGACAGAGGGAAAAGAGGGGGCCCAAACTGTTCTGGCTATCATGCACTTCCAAGTTTCCATTTTTAGACACAATTGTGAAATTTATGTCAAAATTAATAAGTACAATTTCAAGTTAAAAGATGTGTGAAAAGTTCATTTATGTGTTCTGTCATGTAGGCATGACAACCACAAATATAAAGACCAGTTGATACTCTTCTGACAATATGCCCATTAGCTAGTTAATCTACTTAAACTCCGAGTCTTCCATTCCTTCATATCTGCAGATGTAGTACGGCAATGAGTAGGTCCTGAGCAGCAATATTTTCATTTAGGGCCTAACTCAGCAACTCATCAAGTAGTTTCAGTCAGTATAACTGACTTTAGTAATAAGTGTTACTCATGCAGAAGTGACCATTACTACTTTATAGTCTATTCTCTGTGAACACCACTACTTAAAAAAAAAAATTAAGAAAAAATCAGAAGCAATCTGTGAAGTGTCAGTTCCTATTTGCAGTATTTGTTTGGTTAAAATGTGTTTGCCTATTTTTGTATATCCAAAAATAGACTATGCCATTTGTTAAAGCCAGATTTTACCTCACAAATCTATCAAAAAAAGTTTAAATTTGGTATCAAATGCCCACTCCAGAATGTGCTTATATTTCAAGGCCTATTTATTGATTTGTACTACTTAATAAAAAGCAACGCTGTTTCTGTCCGATGGACTTTTTTTTAATTAAGCATTTAACTCACAGTAAATCTGTTTCTTACCTCTTTCTTTAAGCACTTCCGCATCTCACGGTCAATATCATTGCAATAGCCAAAAAATTTCAAAATGTTGTGCTGGTTAAGTTAGGGAGAGAAAAAAAAATTTACAATTCAAAGGTTTCTTCCTCGGAAGCTCTAAATGTCTTAGAAGTCACTTGCATTTTGCAACATACCCTGGTCTTCTTTTCCTTTTCTCTTTTTTGTGAAAAATGATGCTTTGTAACTTTTTCACTGAGTAGGTAGAAGTTAGAGCTACTCCTGAACCTCATTTGAACCACCCCTGCCTTGCTGAAAGTTGAAGGTACTCACTATGTCATATAATCAGACTAAAATAGGATACCTAAGCTGAAGCTATGAAGTCTAAATGTAGAACATTTTCTTGATCTAGGAAATTGGTCTTACAAATTTCACTCATGCTAGCTTGAGTCATGTACAAAAAATGAATATTCTGAACTCCAGTTTGTGATATAGAAAGATGTAGTAGGAGATCTACGGGCATCCTGGAGGCAATGTCTTCTGTGCTTTAGTTTTCATTATTTCTTCATGACCTAGAGAGGCAAAGGACTTGATGTTCCGTCATCCCTACCACATGAAGAATGAGTTGTTGGTCCAGAAGATGCAGGCACTAAGCTTAAGTGACTGAAATGTTAGAACCAGTATAAAAAATGGGCGATTAAGTTTCTCCAGATCTTGAGGTTAATAAATAAGATGCATTTACCATCTTTATGACACAGCTCAACTATGGGCCTTATGCATTCTTAAGTGTTACTTAGTTTCTGAAAAACTGCAGGCATTGTCCTCAGGAAGGCATTCCCCACCTAACCTGATGACATCCACCACAAAAATCTGTCCTTTTAGCCAGGATTTCCTGAAGTGATTTCATATTATCAGCCATCAAATTACTCTCAGAATGCATTCTTCTAAAAGGACTATTTTTTCAGAGTGATGCTTGTTACCATGGGACAGAATCTTATAGCAGAATCTGGTAGCAGACTATCCAAGCAATTCAGAAGACCTGAAGGTGTGGAGCTTTTAGGAGATATTTACAGCTATCCAATCAATAGAGACAATTCAATCAATCTTTTAAAGAACTAATGAATTTAAAAAAAAAAAAAAAAAAAGACCATGAAGAACAAAACAAACAAAACAGATGAAAATGAAGTCACTTCCGTATTTTAGAGGGAAACCTATGCACGTTTCTGTAGCTGATGAGCAACCAGATGGATTTATACAAGTAATACAGGAACACTATTTAAAATTCAAACAGTGGACAAGATTGCAACCAATAGAACATTACTGAATGTAGGAGTGGGTTAATAAAGATTATGACAATTAACTATAGCAGTGCTACAATTAGCTTGTTTATACCTCTCTGCTTTATAAAGGGCATCAGATGACACTCTGAAGCAGTTGCATGCAATAAATGGTCACTTTACTGCAAGCTTATCTTGCTTTTACAACACTTTCATTTTAGCTAATACAGATTTAGTTTTGTATTCTATGCCCATACCTGCATGTTAAAATTCAAAGTGAGCGCTCACATTTCAAACTCCACTCTTACTACTGCATACAGTGAGTTGAATCTATATTTCTTTAGCCAGATTCGTAAGCTGTCAACTTTTTGGTTCAGATTATGAGAAAAAAAGAATCAGTTGCTCAAAAATAGCTATTATGCCTATTACAGTGATATGGTTGCAAGACAACGCGCATTTCTTTCAGCTGCCACCTATGAAAATAAGTCTTTTTAAAACACACACTTGGCACCACAAGTGGAGTTGTTAAAAAAAAAAAAAATCAAAATAATGACACCAAATAGGAATCCCATTAACCTCTCCTCACTAGATGCAAAACTTGATATAATGAGCAGGTTCTACATTAGGAATAAAGTAAATCAAACTGACTTTTGTGAAAATGCACACACAGGATACCCAATTAAAAAATAATGCTTTTCATCCCTCAGGAATATTAATTTAAATTGTAGATGAAGGTTCTCAGAACATTTTGGCATTATAACAAAACAGCAGGTAGTCACTGATAAAGATCACCAACTTTTCAGATTTCAGTGACTTCAATTTTAAAAGAGTATTCCAGCACATTCCCCTTGAATTTTAAATGAAAAGGTATTGCTTCCTTTCAACTGAGTGTGAAAGAAGCCATCCTCACCCTTTCTGTTCTGAGACTGCTAGCACAAATACCGTCTCATCGTTGCACAAGACTGACAAAAGTAATTCTTCTTCATGTAAACATCAACTTCAAACAAAACCAAGAGAATATAATCCTGTGCATGACTGTGTTATTGCTGCTCCTAGTCCCTTCATAAGTCAAATTGGCAATAGAGTCCTTTGAATCACTTGCTGCCAAGGAATTCAAGTACACGTTTTAGTTCCAGTTCCCTCTCAAACTCAAGGCAGTCTAATAAGCTACATTATACAAAAAGCCTATGATACATGTATATTAACATTCATTTTTATTAAAAAAAACAACCAAACAAAAAACACAGACACCCCAAAAATACAGTCAACCATTACTTTCAAGTAGTAAATGAGTATTTCTGGATTCTCTAGTCAAAGCATAGAAAGCCCAACTATGTATGTACCAAAAAGCAGGACAAATCTGAGTGTATTTTCTTTCCTGATTGGATTTGTTTTCACAATTATGAAAAACTAATGACAACATTTCAATTTTATATTGCCTACAGAACTTTTGTTCTTCTCTTAACTGATAGTCATTTTATTTGGCAATCCTTTTGATACTATAGTAGTTAATGTACAAGGAGAGTCTTCTCACTTAATTCTAGCTACTGAATACTTTAATTCTAGCTACACTACAACATTAAAGTTGTTTTAAAAAAATCAACTAACAAAATAAAAAAAGAAAGTCTCTACAATCTCTCAAATTACCTAAAGCATTTTTAAGCAAATTAAAATTTTAGAACTCAGAAGAAATGCATAACTCTTGCACTTAACACAACTTTTAATTTTGAAGCTTGGGGATGTTCTGCACAAGAACTTTGTATCTTAGCTTTAAAAAATTTAGACAGTGCATAGGAACAGACAGGCAATGGTATGGGAAGTACCACCTATGAGATGGCATCAACAGATTCCAGTGGGCTTACATTTCAAGATATTGCACTACAAGTGCCAACAAAAACCAATTAAATGTTGCTGAACAAACCCAGTACAGTATACTCATTGAAAGTGAATTTTAGTATTAAAACTCTGCTCCCTTCATTGTTGTAATTTAGAAATCATAAGAAAGTGTGGTACCGCAAAAGTTTTTTTATATGTTAGTTTAGCTACTTTAAAATCTGCAAAAATGTTGTTATATCTCTTTCATGCAAAATGTCTTCTCACACATTTTGTGTATTATCAGCCTTGTTTTTCTTTCTGTAGTGACTTTTGCAAAGAAAAATTTAGAATTCTGCTCAAAACTGTAAAGCTAACATATGTATTGTCTTAGAATTTATGGGTAACTAACTGCATTGCAAAAAAAGTATAAACATCACATCTGAACATGGAGATGAAAATACTGTAGATTGCATGTAATGGTGTAAACCATTGTTTTCACATTCATATTCAACATTTAAATGTATTTTTGTCTCAGTGGAAACTATGAAACTGAACTTTTTATGCACTAATACAGAAATATATCTGTACAGAACATCTAGTTAGAATATACAAGAGAACTGGGAAAATAATTCACAATATTACAACAATGCTGCAGATAGCTTTCATTGCAGGGGCTGACTCTTCTACATCTAGAGGTTTACTACAGAGAAAATTGAAAAAAATACTTTTAAATGAATGACATGAAGATTCTATCTGCCTGAAGCAATGAAGAGCCTTGAGAAGCCTGAAGACAATTCGGCATTTCACATTCTTGGGTAGGTGCGTATTAAGAACATGGAAGTCAAACAGCAATGCGCATTTAGCTCTCAAAGCATTGAATGTAAGGCATGCTGCATGTCCGGATCCCCATCAACACATCTGCTTATAAATAGACTGAAGCATCTGCCCAGTGGACAGCTGGAATATGGAAATGCTGTGAGCGTACAAAAGAGGGCATTTGAAGTTGCTTTTATTATTGTTTTTTGAGGGGCACACAGTACTAAAAGGTGCAGAATTTATTTCAGTTCTTAAAATAGGTCCATTCTTGTCCAGCTGTAGCACAGGAAATTTTAAGGCATGTTTTATTTCGTAAAGAAATCACTGGCAAAATTTTACACACAGTCATCAGATACCTCTTCAGTGAAAACATACTAGCTACATGTCATGGCTGCTCTGCCTAGAGGAGGTTTTTCTCTCTATGATCATATAATATTCTCACTAATTTATCTGACGCTCATTCCCCCAAACCACCCACTCTTTTCTCTGCTCAAAACTCCTTACCTCCTTGTGACACTTCTTGAGCAGACTGATAACTAGGTTACATTCTTCAGTGTGCAGATGTGGAGACAGGTCTGGATGCATCTTTAGTTAGGGATAATTTTAGTAGTACAAGGACAAGAGTCTCAGAAAACTTCCACCTGCCAACATTAAAATATAAAAGTATAACTAGAAAGTTTGAGTTATCCACTTAAGATATTATCACACAGTATTGTTTTAACAAAAAATATTTTAGATCAAAATGCAGCTTAGTATGTATAAGTTATATTACACAGTTAAAGTAATTAAAACCAGCACATGTCTGTTCTTCTACACAGCCTGAATGTTAAAAGTTAACTAGAAGTTTATATTTTTTGCTATCATGGACATAGGCATGCATTAGAGATTTTAATTTTCAGGGACTCCCTAGTAGCATTAATCTTTCTTGAACTGCAGATTATCTTTTCACCTTCCTACTTTAGTTTTCTTTTTTCTAGCTTTAAAAAAGCTAAGTATATGTAATTTTCTTTCTACCTTCTACAAAGATGGATCAGAACAGGAAGCACAATGCTATTTCATTATTGCACTCTGAGAACTGACAACTTTTTTAGTTATCTACATGCTTTTTAAAAAAATCATGATCCAAAGCATTGATGATGCTTTAAAAACCAGTACTTAATCAAAACAGTAATGATTTTTTTTAATTATGCCCAATTGGAATGTCCCTTCTTGCAACTTCACATTGTTGCCTCTTGCCCTTTCACTGTGCTCCTCTGAAAAGCATCTGGATCTGTCTTCATGAATCACCTACTCCCTCAGATAGTGGAAGATAGCATTTAGGTTTCCCTTGAGTCTTCTCTTTTGACCGCTAAAGCAGCCTAGCTCCCTTCACCTTGCTGCATATACCAGCTGTTCCACCCTCCTGACCCTCTTAGTTTCTCCTTTGCTGGACTCGTTTTTTTATCATCTCTGTTAGACTGTGGGACCCAAAGATGAACATAGTATTTCAGATGTGGCCTCAAGACTGCCAGGAAGAGAGGAATAATAGCTTCCCTTAACCTGCTAGCTACACTTCTAACGCAGCCCAGGATGCTGTTAGCCTTTGTTGCCGCAAGGGTGCACTGCTAAATCACGTTTTAATTTCATGTCAACCAAGACCCCCAGGTCCTTTTCTGCAGGATTCGTGAGGCAGGAGCAAGCTTCATTCTAGAGATAATTTCTTATATTGCCTCCCATTTGAAAAAGCAATATTCCCAGAAGTAATTTTCAAGATCTTTTCTTGAAAAGGAAGAAATCATCATATGACAGAGGCTGAAATAAGATGACATCTTTGCTGTTGAAGATCACTTCACCAGGGAGGGAAGAAGAAAAGTCCAGTTCATACCAAGACAAATGGTCTCATCTTGACAAAATTCTACTTATATGACCCATACTGCCACTGAATTAAAGAGATGCCTTTGTTTGTTTGTTTACTTACTATTTTCTCATTGCCCCTCCTCCCAAAGAGACCTTTCTAGCTGCAATACATCAGGCAAATACCACTACAACTTGTACTGAGTAGCCATCACTGTTTTAACACTTCAGCTAATTAGACAAGCTAAATACTAGCAGCCAGCGGTCAGATTTTACAATTGCAAAATCCCAATATTCAGCTGCAGTGCTGGCAGCTATAATCTATACTGCTATTCCTAGAATACTGTATTGGGTTTGTGTGGCAAGGTTTTGGTAGTGGGGGGTGGCCACAGGGGTGGCTTCTGTGAGAAGCTGCCAGAAGCTTCCCCTGTGCCTGACAGAGCCAACGCCAGCCGGCTCCAAGATGGACCTGCCACTGGCCAAGGCCAAGCCCATCAGCGACGGTGGTAGCGCCTCTGGGAGAACAGGTTTAAGAAGGGGGAAAAAAGTTGCTGTGGAACAAAAAAACTGCAGCCAGAGAGAGGAATGAAAGTATGTGAGAGAAACAGCCCTGCAGACCCCCAGGTCAGTGAAGAAGGAGGGGCAGGAGGTGCTGCAGGCGCCAGAGCAGAGATTCCCCTGCAACCCGTGGGGAAGACCATGGTGAGGCAGGCTGTCTCCCTGCAGCCTGTGGAGGTCCACAGTGGAGCAGATCTCCACCTGCAGCCCATGGAGGACCCCATGACGGAGCAGTTGGATGCCCCCGAAGATGGCTGTGACGCCATGGGAAAGCCCGTGCTGGAGCAGTCTGTGCCTGAAGGACTGCAGCCTGTGGGAAGGACTCACGCTGGAGCAGTTTGTGAAGAACTGCAGCCCATGGGAGGGACCCCACGCTGGAGCATGGGAAGAGTGTGAGGAGTCCTCCCCTTGAGGAGGAAGGAGTGGCAGAAACAATGTGTGATGAAATGCAACGCCCATTCCCCGTCCTCCTGTGCTGCTGAGGGGGGAGGAAGGAGAGAAAATCAGCAGTAAAGTTGAGCCCAAGGAGGCAGCAGGGGTGGGGGGAAGGTATTTTTATGATTTAGTTTCTATTTCTCATTATCCTACTCTGATTTGATAGAAAATATATTAAATTAATTTTTTCCCCAAGTTGAATCTGTTTTGCCTGTGACAAACAGTAATTGGCGAGTGATCTCTCCCTGTCCTTATCTTGACCCACAAGCCTTTCGTTATATTTTCTCTCCCCTGTCCAGCTGATGGTGGGGAGAGTGATAGAGCGGCTTTGGTGGGCACCTGGCATCCAGCCAGGGTCCACTCACCACAAATACTCAAGTAATATATTTGGCTTCAAGAGGTATGTACACTAATTTACCCAATATTTCCCATCATGTGTTCAGATTAACAAGAGTTAAATTCCCACAAGCAAACTTAATTTTAAAAATCTAAACAGATTTAAAAGCCTCTCGAGACCCATGAGAATATGTTCCACATAGTGTTGCAAACACATGTAGTAATTTCTTTCAAAAATCTTCCCCCATACTATCTGGTAGTCTAATATTACACTACATATACTCTAAGCACAGAAGTTGGAAACTGTACAAGTTGCTTAAGCATTCTATTCAACAAATTAACAAATGAACCTTTAGAAATATGACAGCAGGAGCACGACTGTAACAGCAAAGTGATTAAGAACCCTGCTGTGTTATTGCCACCAGCTTTTGATTGCATGCCACACAAAGTCAACGTTTTGAATTTATCAGTAGATTTTTGATAGCACTAGAGTTAGCGTTCCCTTGAGAGGGTGACGTGCTCAGTGACTGTGCATTACTTTAACATGTGTGAACCCAGCTGATTATTAAATCTCTTCATCATTCAGCCTCCAACTGCTTTTCTAAAACTGTCATCTGAGCTGGCTGTCTTGCTTTCTCCTTCTGAGACCAGTGCCCTAGTGAAATAAGTAGCATGCACATCAGCACAGGCCAGAAAGTCAAAGGGAGCTATTCAAGGAAAGATTCATTATTTCTAAACTAAGATTAGTAATCACTGCCATTGTTTACAAAATTATTCTCATATAAAGTGGGAAAGCTATCAATGCCACAAATAGATAGGTGACAGTGCATTTCATCAATTAAAAGCCTTCTAACAACTCAAATGAATTTTGCAATGGCACCTCTTGCAGGACAGATGCTACAAATCAGAGGTCCTAACTATCACAGCAGTTCATAGATCAGTACTCCTGAAAATCATTTTCAAATAACATTGAATATTAAAATCTTGCAAGTTCAGTTACCAGATACGGTACTCAGTTCATACAGGCTACGAAGGCTTAAAGTAACAAAACATCTTACAGTGGTCATGGAAGGCTTAACTAGAGCCTTTAAGTACTTTTGATGTTCATGACTGAACAGTGTTATCAGTGCTCAATATTATATTTATGTTTAGGAGTGAGTGTGATCTATACATGAGCAGAGAAGGCTAAAATATTTTTGCTGGAGGGGAATGACTCTGACAGATGAAAGTTTCAAGAGTAAAAAAACATGTATGAAAAAAAGGATAGGATGGTTTCCTTAGTTTCCTTTTAATAATGTTGCAATCTAAAATAAAGATAGCAAGTTGCCATCTCACCAGAATTTAAGTCCACAGTGACAGAATTCTATATAGGTGGTGGCTCGTAAGGAATGTAAGTATGAAAATATACTGGGCGGGGGGGGGGGGGAATCACAGAAAAACGTTGGGAATAAGCAATATAAATTGCTCTGAGAAAACTACTAACAGAAATGCTGGATAAAGAACATCAAGGTAAACATGCAATTGCTGTAGAAAAAATACTAACAGTAAAGTAGAAGAATGGTACCAAGAAAATACAGGAATTGCTTTAGGAGGAAAAATGGACTGCAAAATCCTAAGCAAACATTAATATCTGAAACGAATATTTGGAGACAAGTATTTAGATGAACTCTTTACATAAAGGCACTGACATTTCACTGCGTTGCACAAAAATGGTCTGCCCTTTAATGTATTTTATATGAGATTTTGAATTATGTGCAGTTTTTCCTTCCTTGTTAAAAATTACACTACATATATATCTAAATGATTTGGTTGAAATGCCTTAAGAACTAACTGCAAATTTCTATAAACTGTTAGCCTCTGAAGGTCAAAGACATGGATAAAGATGATTGATCTTTCAACTTCCTTAACTAGTTTCTAAATCTACACTATCATTCAGGGAAAAGAAGAATTAAGAAATTGTCTCATTCGAGTATCATGTTCTGTGTAGTTTATCTTAAGGTGGGGAAAATAGGGGATGTTCTAGCTTTATGGTTTCCAATATAAACCTTTTTTTTTTTTTTTAAATCAAAAGCCTAAACTTAGAAATTCTCTGACAATAATACTGAATTTCCAACACTAATATTTCTGTTTAGAAAAATAATACTTGTAAGATAATTCCTTGCATAAGCGATCCTGAACACTAAGCATATCAAATTGCTAAAGGTTTCCTAACAGGAATCAACATATAAGTTATCGAAAAGCGATACTCATTCCTAATCTAAAAGCTGATCTATACACATGTTCAATACATTAAATATTTAATATTAATGCGCAAAAGGAACCTACACATATTATGGAATTCACAATAAAACTGCAGATACCTAGCAAGTACACAGAAACCAAAAGGCTGTCCCAAAAGAGCAGACAAGAACACTATGCATTTCCTTCACACTCCTGCTGGACACCAAAATCTAGGATAAGGTGCTTGTTTCTCTCCATGTGCTAGTCTCTCCTCCTGACATCCTTATGGCAAATAGCAGTAGAAGGACCTAGCTGTGTGGAGAAATAAGGGGTTTGGTACATTCCCACTTCTTTCCCAAAGGAAGCATGAGATCAGCATGTCAGGAATTGAGGGAATTTCCTTTCTTCTTTTCTCAAAATCTCCCATAAATATGAACTAACCAGTTCCCTGACACAGAAGGAAAACTAAATTAGGTTGCTTTAGTCTCACTGATTAGCTTAATGCTTAATATTTCCATGTTTGGGGGACAACAATGAAAGAAAGATTTAAATCTAGGTAATTGTTTTCCTAAGATGCTTTTTCCATATTTCATTAAAACATGTCAGAAGACTACTTCTTAGACCAAGTTTTGCTATTTTTTTCATTTAAAAAGTTGCACACAAAAGTAATTCATTTTTTCCAAGTTTCTAAGGTCAATAGTTAAAAAAAATTCACATATTGCTCAGAAAAATAACTTCTTAAAGCAAAATGCAAATCCTTGTGTACCAACCCTGAAGATGAAAAATTGCATCTGAGCATCTACATTGCTAATCATTAAGCTCCTTAACCAGAAACACAGAGCTTTCTACAGTACAGAACACAAACATTTACTGCAAACACTCAAATAATACCCACAAGGCGGCAGCATGACCGTGCAAACGAGAACATGTACTAACAGAGGGGGAAGGGTGAACAGATCTGCAAATTCCTATAAAGCCTCTGTATCACTTCACCATGTGTAACATTTAGTTTTGCACTTCATTTCACTGTCTAATCTGAGTAAGACCAGACATTTTGGTTTTAAGTTCTCAGTTACATAGTATTGTTCTGTTTGGCTTTGGAGAAAAACACTTACAAACCAACCAGCTCTTTGTTTACTCAAATCATGGGTGTTTTCTGTAACATCATAGGAAGTTTTAGCATAAAAAGAGATTCAGCTCCACACCTAACTGGTAGGTGTTACCTAAAGATATCATTCATGTCACTTCAGCAGAACTTCTGCATTCCTAGTATTATCTTTCATACAGAATTTATAAATATTTCTGATAAGATCTTAGAATACTCAGAAGATCAGTCATTCAGTGAAATGAGAAATCACAGTTGATGAAGGCCATTTAAAAAACCTAGGGAACTCTGAACTAAGGACTCTGTTTCTAGCTTTCAGCAACATGGTTAACATTTTCCAGATCAGGATATTAAAGTATCATTCTATGCTGCTGTCCTTGAGGTTGTGATTAGGCACACTGAGAATGACCTCTGGCTTTCCAACGTTTCCAAGAAATTTAGCCAGACACCTTCACTTCAATAAACCAAGTTTAGCTAAATCTTATAAAAATTAGTCACAACCTCTTGAATCTCAGTCTTCAAAACTATGCATTACTCTTCCAATATTACATATTACAATGGGAAGGAAAAAATTTAGATACATATCTATGAAGACTTGTAAATAATAAGGAAGCACAAAGGGAGGGAGGGAGGAGATTATGTCTACTTTTAAAATGTTTTTATATTATATAGATTTTATTTACTTTCCCTGAACCTAAATAATAACAAATAAAAAACCCCTTTGATAAATAAGATTCATACTGATTTAAACTGTCTTTTTACATGACTACTTTCTACCATCAATTCAACATCCCTCACACCAGCAGAATGAGTTCTCACCTGCTACTTTTAGGACTAAGTATCTGATAAAACTAAATCAAGCCTGATTTCATACTTAGTAAAGCAAGATAACAAGGTGTTAGTCCTAACAAATAAAGCAAGTTGAACACCAACTTGAATATCAAGCAATTTCTACAGTTTTATTTCTGGCTAAAATAAATGATCAACTGAAGCACAATAGGGCATTTTCAACTCCTGGCAATTACTTAAGGTTGTATTCATACAACAAACATCAGCATAGTTACAGGGCAATTAGTGGAATATTTTTATTATAACATGCAGCAAGTCACACTGCACACTATAGCATTTTATCACAAAAGATTATTGAAGCAATCTCTTTCTGCTGTGTCTATGAAGATGAGAATATACAGTCAAGAATGGCAAGACCCAGCCAGTATAAAAGTAAAGCATGCTGAAGATAAGGTTCTGTCGCCAAATTCCTGTTTTGCGAGCTGCTCTCGTACTTCAGCTGCATCCACCAGACAAGGCTTCATTTCATTACCATTGCATTCATTTCTCAATCTATCAGATAAGAACACTATAAATTTAGTACTGCCAGCAGAATTTTCTTGCTTACTGTAGAACAGCTTTTTGCCTTCTGAGAGAAAGGGATCAAGAGGATCACGCTCCCCTGATGGAAAAGACAGGACCTCATCCCTTCAGCAGCGAGCACCCCTCAAGAAAGGCACAGCACTTGGCTGAAAGTAAATATTGTTAGTGTGACAGCTTTACTGTCAGGTGAAAGGGGATGCTACACTGTTATCAACAGTTAGGGCAGGAGAAGAGGCCCACTGAACTAATCCAGACTATTTTCAGTCTGTAGTTTCTCAGTGCTGCCAGGAGTCCTTAAAAGAGTGATGGGAAACACACAGACCCAAGGAAAAGCAAGCTTACGACCGTCGCAATGGGAAGCCCCAGGTTGCCACTCAGAACAGCCCTTCTGAAAGCCCTCCCTGAGCCCTGAAGGAGGGTGCGAGGTGAGCAGAGGGTCCCAGAAGCCGGCCCCGAGCTCAGGCAGGGCAGGGCACGGCTCCCCCAAAGCCAGGCGGCGGGCCGGGAAGGGAGGGCAGCTGGGAGGGCATCTCCCCCACATGCCCCTCTTTTCGTTCAGCGCTAAAAAGGAGCAACGCTGCCCGCTCGGGTCCGGCCAAAGCCTCCCCTCTCAGCCATCCTCGCACTTACTCCAGTCCCCAGAGGACGAGCCCAGCCAGGCGAGGCAGGCACCGCGACCGACACGCCACAGCCGCGCGGGGTCGGGAGGAGACGCCGGCGACCCGGCCAGGCCCGACCGGAAGCCACCTCAGCGCCCCCGGCAGCGGCGGGAAGAGCCCTCACGGAGCCGGAGCCAATAGCGCTGCGGGGCGGGAGGCGGGGCGCCTTGTGATTGGGCGGCTCGGGCACCGCGCGGCACCTGACTGGTCGCTTCGAAAGGCGAGCGGTGGTTGGCGTGGCGCGTGACGGGCGGGGGTTGCTGCTGCTGTAGTGTGAGGTGGGCGCGGGGGGTCGCGGCTGCTCCGCTCGGCTGCGCCGTTCTTTTCGCGTCCCCGTCCGCTCTCTGAGGCCCGCTGGACACCCACCGGACCGGATAGGACAGGTAGTAACAGCCCTGGTTGTGTGCCAGCGCTCTATCCCTCTCCGGAAGGTCGCGCTGAGGCCTCGGTCAGTGAGGGAAACTTACGAGGGCTTGGGGAGAAATGGCTGTAGAAAGCGTTTTAACTCGCCGTCGTTGCTGTCCGCCGAAATCTGTGGTAGTGCCGCGCTTAGGACTGATGCCAGTGTTCTGCTAATCGTGCCTAGATGCAGCTTTGTACACCTTAGTAAGGGAGCTAATCTCCTGAGCCTGCCTGTGCCTTGGTCTTAACTTCTTTAACGTTTCAGCTTTTCACGTGGCTTCATTATGGATGAAACTGTTGCTGAGTATATCCGAAGAACTGTACTAAAAATCCCACGAGATGAAATCAAGACAATGCTACAGAAATGGGGCTTGCTTTCTGAGACACAGCTGCAAACCATAAACTTCCGTCAGATAAAGGAGAACATTTCTCAAGATGTTGTTCAACTCTGTGAGGTAATCATTGAAGCACCATCAAAAAAAAAAAACCATTCTTATGAAGAAATGGATTTTCGTTGGCCATACCACAGCATCAAATGGCAGTTTGTAGTCTGGAAAATGTAAAGCTGAGGTGGTAATACCATCAATTTTGTCTGATTGATAGGAGAGCAGGACTGACCATTACTGAGTATGGCAGTATGTGTTTTGAGCTCATAAGTTGCACAAGGTAGATAAAAGCTCAGTGTGTTAAACCTTTAAGAAACACGTGTATTTCTAAACTGTAAAATAAAGGCATTGATTGAGATGCTTACTCATTACATAGTGCTAATCTAAATCTATTTAGTATGGGTACTGATAGCACTAGTTTAAATCTTTTAGACTTTTCAGACTGTTTTTGAAAAATTTCCTTGGCCAGAACTACTTCTGTTCTGCTTAATATAAGCAAAACAAAGTTTTCTGGTCTCCTACTTACATAATCTAATTTTGGTGTATCAGGAATCTTTATATGTACCAGGAGTCTTTATATATAGTATCATAATCCAGATAGATACAGTTATTACTGATATCTCTGAAATTGCGTAGCTTTTTTTTATCATTCCCTTTGAATTTCATACTCAAAGATTCATTACATTGGGTGTAGATCAAACCACGGGCAAGAAACTGTTAAGTTGTTCTTGTAAGGTAGCAAATGTCATATTTTAAAACAGCATTTGCTTCTGAAACATTCTTATCTGTAACAGGTAGTGTCATGAAGGTTCTTAAAAATCTTTTCGTGCCATAAAGGTTAAATGAGGAACCAAGCATATTAAAATACCTGACAATGAAATACTGATCAGTGTTACATAATGTCATGAATGCCCATTAATTTTACTTTCTAATTGCTTGTACATCATATGATAAGGACAACATTCTCATTGCTGCCTCTGCAGAAACAGTTAAACCTTACTGAAATAGCTTTCGTTATTGATTTCCCAAAACTTTATTGTGTGCACATTGGGACCAGGTGTGGTGTCACTGAGGAGAGTGTACATGCTGTGGACTTAAGTGCAATGTCATTTAAGCTACCAATACTGAGATTTTTCACTTACTAAATAGTGTGATAGAGCATTCTGGACCTGCAGTTCACCATGCACTGTTATTCTTCTTTCCAGGAAAATTCTGCAGACATAAAGCAAGCAGCTATCCTAGACATAATTTGTAAGTAAAAAATGAATAAAAATAACATCTTCATATTTTTTTCTGAGTAACTTGATAACGCCCTTAATTACATACCAATTGCCCTAGTGAGGTACAGATGCACTTGGTGTAAACAGATTATGTTTTAGATGATTAATCTTACTGGATCTGACCTTTTTAAAAAAAGAAAAAAAAAGAAAAATCAAAAGCTCAAAATTGACAAAAATATGTTTGCTTCTTCTGAGGTCTGAATAGATGTAAACTGTGGTAAGCCACATCTAGCACACAGTTATAAATATAGAGAGATACGTTTGTCTTTGGTACGCACCGAACCCTAAGATTGGTAATATCGCTTTCCAATAGGGAGTGACATAGGCAAAATTAACAGCAAATACTCCAGGTGGAACTCTAACTCCAATATTAATTCACAACTTGATTATATAATAGTTTAAATCTCAAGGTTTCTTTTAACAGCCTACACTTCTTAGTTTGAGTTTAGACTGAGTTTTGGTCGTTTTAGGTAAAATCCTTTTTTAAATATTGAACCTCAGAGATACCCCTTCTTAGTTGCTTAACTGAATTTAAAAAGATTTTCCTATCTCTTCTAATAAAAAAATTATTTTGCTTTTAGGTTTACTATAAGTGGTAGCTTAAGAATGCTGAATAAATTACATTGCATTATCAGAAGTAATCTTTTTGAAATAACCTGGTCATAAAAGTATTGTAAAATTATTTGTTCCTTTAATGACCATTTGATAATGCACTATGTTATTGAGCAATTCCTGTTTTTCTTAGACAACCACGTCTACCCAAACAAAAGAGTGTGGAGTGTTTACCAGATGAAGAAAACAGGTAAAATGCCTTTCCTTGCCATAATCTCGCAGTTCTCAGCAGTTTGCTGCAGTGCTGCCTCATATCATACTTTTTAAATACCAATATAGTCTAGTATGGAGTTTTCAATAGAGATATCTTTAAAGTTTTTAGAATACTTTTTATTAACTTCTCAAGCAATTTTTAGAAATTGGTAACTACTAATTAAGTATTAACCTTTATATAGCAATAATGAGGCTCAAATTTAATATACAGCTTTTGTATAAGGCTATGCGGCTTCAGCTTTTTCTGCTTAATTTTGTTTCAGCAAAACTGTAAAAACATCTCTGAACTAGTTCTTGTAAACACAATTCTTGTTTCTTTTTTTTTTCTTGTGTAACAGGGGAAGAAACGGAATTTTTTGACTTAACAGATTTCAAAAAAAAATTTAAAAGAAGGCTTCGGTCAGCCTTGAAAAATGTAAGAATAAATCCATTCTAAATTTGTTAGCTCTGGTGACAATAGATTGTTTTCATAACTTTAGGAAGGTATTTTGTTTTCTTACAGTCTGCATCAAAAATTAAATGGAATTATTCATTTGGGAATGGTAAGAACTGCATGTGAAATAGGAAAAATGTGTTGCATACCTGTTCTAGCAACTTTACAATTATGCTGGAGTGAAATAAACTGTAAGTCTGCCTTAAAATATGACTGACTTCAAGAAAGGCAGTATGTTTATGTTTTCTATCAAATCTTTGCCCTGTTTGAGTGTACATGTTGCCTGGGTAAGTTGATATTGCTTTGTCCTATTACCCAATAACAATAATGAAGCAACAAAAATTTGAATCAAACAGAGTATAAAGGGGGAATCTGAAGTAGCCAGTAAGCAGGACAAGGAGGTTCAGCTACTATGACTTAAATTAGTAGCGAAATTGTATCCGTGTCCTTTTAGTTCTGGTTTTGAAATGATATTTTGTGATGGCTGTGAGAACTTGGCCCTGGTATTTCATTACATTATAATGACTGAAAGACCACTGTCAATAGCAAGAAGCAGTTTCTAGACTACAGAAATGAGCATAGTAAGAAAAAATGGAAGGGAAATACTATCATCTCACTTTTTTACTAAGCAATTTGCAGAAGCCTTTTCTTGCTTTAGCTCATCAGCTTCATTTAAGCAAGGTAATAGAAAATGCCTGTTACCTGTGTCACTTCTTGATGCACAAAGGATTCCCACTGACAACAGTAGAGGGCAACAAATACAAATCAGACTAACAGATAATTAGCTGCAGTTCATATAACTCTTTTCATAGAGTTTTGCAACATATTTTTTTTTAATTCCACAAAAACTTTGAGAAGTGATGTTGGTCCAGCAATTTAAACAGTTTATGACCTAGTTGGACTAAAAGCTTGGCTGTGTGTGCCTCAGTCAAAGGGAGGGGTTTGGTTTTTCAGAGGAAGTTTTCCCACTCTTAAGTCGCCCAGAGTGAGTCAAGGTAAAAAGAAGTAATCGAGGAGGAAATCTACAAGAACAGGGAAGGGAATCTTCTTCAAATTTCTGATTGTGTATTCTGGAGCAGTGATAAATATTATATTCGGGTCTAAAACCACAAGTTGATCAAAAGTTTAGTTTCTCAAAAATTGGACATACTGGAAATATTGCCACTAGCCCTCCATCTAAACAGACACCTTTTTGTTGTGTTGTTATTTTCCCAAAAGAGAAATCAAGGCTTTTGTAATAAGCTATTTTTATTTTTACCCTTCAGAAGAAAATGTGCGTCAACAGGAACAAAAGTCGTATTAGAGTTTGAAAGGGGATTCTTTCTTTTTTTTGTTTGTTTGGTTTTTTGTTTTGGTTTTCAGTTTGTGAGGTTATCATTTTTCTGTGGAAATTTGATTTAAATACAGTCCTGAACACACTGGTGGGATTTGTTTCTTATTCAAGCAGTGGCATACTAAATTACGTTTGGGTCTTGTGAACACAGGGTTAAGAGATAACAAAATTGTTATGGACACCTGAGTGTGCTGGTAAATCAAAGCTTTTCTTTTTCTGTTAGGTCACCATCAACTTTAGAGAATATGAGGATAATGCAATCTGGATTAGAATTGCCTGGGGAACACCGTATACAAAACCAAACCAGTACAAACCCAGTTATGTTGTATACCATTCACAGACTCCCTATGTCTTCATTTCTGCCTCAGTGCTTAAGAGCAACTTGCCTCTGCTGTGTCAGGTACAGAATAAAACTGTGTAGACCCTGGCTTCACCAGAGTCATGTAGAGCTATAATTAGCTTTTAAGAGGATGGGTAAAGATTTGTCACTTTACATAATTTACGTAATAGTCATTTTTTTCCTTTGATTCATGGTAAAAATGGGGCAAAACCCAATCTCTTTGACCTTTGGAATGGTGCATTGTGAATAAATTCAGTTTATTGGGATTTTTGCTGACCTTGAATTGTTCTAATTTCTTAACCAAGAGTTAGGAAATATTCAGTTAAATTGTCTCATAGAAGTTGAAGAGTATTATGTCAACACGGTTAACTTTAAGAACTAAATGTATGAGCTCATCAGGGAATGCTATTAATCAGTTTTAAAAGACATTTTATGTCAACTTGTGATGATCAGCATTGGTAGTCTTTATTTTTTGTATCTGTTTAGCAGACTTCCATACTAGTAATTTAATTTTTAATCTGTTTTATTTATTTATTTTTTTAGATGATAAGGCTATAGGCTTATCTGGTTAATCCTGTGAATGCTTTTAAATATTAACCTAAGCTTAATAACAGTCTATTCAGCATTTTTTCAGACATGAGAATCCTGCTAGTTAAAGGGCAGTTGCTTACCTTGAAACAAAAACATCACAATGTCTAGAAATGCTATATTTTTTCCATATTATAAACACAGTGATGATTAAGACTGATGTTAAAACAATTTCATTTTTTATTTAAAGGCCCTGCTTCTTGCTTCTAATTACCATGACATCCGTGAAATGGAGCTTCGAAGTCATTCTTTAAACTCCCTTAAAGATATTGTGTTTAAGAGATATAGCCAGGTGAGCCACTTTACAAGTACAGCCTAAGATAAATCTTGCTTTTTGTTTCAGGCCTAGTTCTCACCCCCTAGCAGGGGGGAAAATTTACGTCTTCCAAGAGACCTTCAAGTTAAAATAATATTGAACTACTGAGGTGGACAGCCTTTCATTAAGGTAACATTACAATGGGGATGTAATTACTTGGTATCCCACCTGCTCTTTATTATTGTTATTCCTGATGGTTAAACTCAGTCTAAAAATTGTATCACCAATTCAGTCCTAGGACTTCTTAGCATCATTTCACTAGGCTTCCTAGAGCAATGATTTGGAGGCTATTAGAACGGGCACTTGCTCTGCTCATCCATGTAACACTTTTAAGTAGGGAAATGTTCACAAATATCATAGGACAGACATTCTTTTCTCAAAATAAAGCTGGGCTTTCTGACTTCCAGTAATTGTCAAAAATTAGAAGAATACTCACTTTCAGAATGAGAAGTAAAAAGAAACTGGAAAGTTCTTTTCAGCTACAGGCTCTAAAAGTGGAAGTGGACTAAAATTTTTTTTTTTTCCCCTCCAATTTAGAACTTCCAAACTCATTATCCGAGACCTTTACAAGAAAGGAATGTAGCACCCGAAAGTGGTACGTATATTTCAAAGTAAATGGCAGTTTGAATGTCATTACTGCTGGCTTATGAAATCATATTCATTCTAGGAAATGTACGTATGTTACATTCATGTTATATTATCCATACCTGGTGGGGTGCTATAATATGGGCTATCACTAGGATAGGTAAATATTTCCCCATGACTGTCACTGGACACAGTTATGAAACCAAAAACACTCAATGCCCATTATGTCCTTTCATATTAGCTTGGGTTTTTCTCTTGGTAAGAACTGGAAATATAAATGATGGAGACAATTAGCTTATGGGGAAAAGAAAAAAAAAAAGATCGTGATGAATTCTTTAAAATTGTTATTTTCAGATTTTCACTGGAGTAATTACCTGATCAGAAAAACAGTATTATATCAGCTGACAAAGTTGTCTTTCTGGATGTTCTCCTCTTCTTTTCCCTACTCTTTTCCCTTGCAGCAGATTTAAGGATAATTCAAGAAAACAGAAGTGAGAAAGAAAGAATAGAGAGAGTGAATCGGGAAGTTTTTGGTGATGGTCCCCAACCAAAACTCGAATTTGCACAATATAAGGTAGTAGAAGCAACTTTTTTTTTTATTTTTTTATAATTTTACTATAGTGGTAGCTACATTAAATTGCAAGTCAAGAAAAATCTACTATTTCTTCAAACTTTAGGTAGGACATATTTTAAATTAGTTAAAAGTATCTTTTAAGAAATGGATTTGCATTGAGATTTGGTCAGACTACTAGATCATGTTTCAGTCTTTCAGCCTTGTGAACTAAGCATTCTGACTTATTTTTGTAATAAAGGTAGACTTACACCAGCAGTGTGGTGAAGCATGGGAAATGAGGGTTATTTGAAATCCATACAAAGCTCATGCTACATATAACACCATAATTTAACTTCTTGCATGATGCATGGATTTTGACTGATTAACAGATATATTGGAAATTCTAAGAGAGAATTAATGTTTTGCAATATTACTGAGCAAGCTGCCTCTTTCAGCAGAAAACTGTTTACCACGTGGTGGCACCCTCTGATTTTATTAAAATATTCCTCCAGCTGGAATCATGTTAACATTAGAAATAATAGACAAATAAGATACCGCCTTACTACATATTACATTTTTTATGTAATGTTTAAATAATAACGTATAAATAAAATATATTCATTACTTACACTCCCTGGTTAAATTTTGTGTTAACAGCTTGAGACGATGTTTAAAAGTGATCCTCAAATGGATGTTTTGGATAAAAAAGAACCATTCAGATGTCTGGTCAAGTTTTCTAGTCCACATCTTTTGGAATCGCTGAAATCTTTGGCACCAGCAGGTTAAGTGTTCCAACTCTACAAAATGGAGGAGAAATCCACAGTTAAATATTTTGGTCATCTTACATTATGCTTCTGTCTTGCATAAGGGAGAACCTTCACAGTTTGTTTAGATATAGATAGAAATTTAGTAGAATAAAAATCTTATCACTATAAAAACTTATGTCTAAATACATAGCAGTTTGTTCTTAGAATTACTGGCTTGTACATAGATACTCAAGCTGTGTTTTCAGCTTTATAACAGTTATGAAAGGTAAATACTGGTTGAGTTAAGCTATAATTCTCTCTCTCTCTCTCTCTCTCCAGGTATGGCTGATGCACCAATTTCACCACTACTTACATGTATACCACAAAAAGCTAGGAATTATTTCAAAATTAGAGAGAGAAAAAATTTCTTTCCGGGAAGCTTTGTAAGCCCTTAATTTAAAACTGATTCATAGAGAAATATATAACTCATTTATTACTGGTATTAATTTAAATCATAATAAACTTCAAAACAGATTTTTAAAAAATAACTTATTCTTTCATAATCCCCTAAAGTATTTTTTCCAAATTATGGCAGCTTTGCATTTTTTTTTTCCACGCTTGTCTTTAACAGAAGAGTTAACTCTTCCCTGAAGTGATAAAAAACCATTAGTTGCAAAGTTTAAACAGATATTGTGGTTATTTTAAATTTAAATGTGATGGCTGCTCTTAACTGTATTTTTCATAGGATTTGTGAAGTTAAAGATAGCTAAAGCTTAATACAACACAATACAATAAGACAGCTGTAGCTATTCGGTTTGCTATCATAGCTGTAGATGGCCAAGATATTCTAGGTGGCCTTCTTATTTTGGCTCCAGTTCAGCAGCATAACAGAACATGTGCCCCATTTTGAACATGTCTATAGTCCCATTCAAATAAGTGGGACTACCTGTCTGGAGTTCAGGCATGTTTTTATCTTAGTAGATAAAGATTATATTCAAAGACCATTACAGCGCATGGGGAAGAAGGGCCTCTTGAAATATAGATGTCCGTAAGAAGTTTCCGTGCAGCTTTAATGGATATTAATTCAGATCCAGAGTTTTCACTCGCCAAGGGCAACAGCCAATAACAAATACTTAAAAAAAAATCTGTTTATTGGTATTAACGTCTTACAAAATTTTACCTTGGAGGAATACAATGAAATAAGCAATAATTTTCCTTTAAGGAAGTCCATGGTTTAGAATATTTTAATTAAGATTTGATCCTTCTGCAACCCTTGCACATTTCTACTTTTTTGTGCTTGGGGACATCAAGATTGCAGAATCAAGATGGCAACATTCACTAATGCAAACAACAGCTTTGCACTGGGGTTCTGTGGAGTTCGTAAATTGCAATTGGTAATGATATAGATGTTTTTATGTAACTTGCTGCATCATTTTTAATTTGAGATGGATTTGATCTGAAGATTCAGTTATACTGTACAAGTGTTTCTTTTTTAATTCTGTTACCTGGTAACTTTGCGTGTATGGAATTTCCAATTTGCTTTAGGTATGTCAATGTGCAGAGACAGTCTTCATAAATTCCTGGCACAGTGTAAATATTTTGAGAGGTTGTATGGGAGGTTTTTTGGTTTTCACACTGTAAATAAATGTGTAAATTAAGTCTTCTCATAGATGTTTGTTTGGCCTGACTTAGAAATGTGTCTTAACATCTACTGATTTGTTTTGTTTTGTTTTTCAGCATCTCTGTATAACTTGCACATAAAAAGAAGTTAGTTTAGGACTATCTTCTAGCGATATGTTTTTAGGACTTCCACATGTGTAATTTAAATGTTAGTTTGACAAAATACTTAACATAGTGTTAGGATTCTGAAACCATCCCAGGTTTCACATGATAGACATTGCGAGTTGGCTCATGACGTCTCCCACTTGTACCCTCACAGAGCCTTCTAGGAGTCAGGCCCATTATGATTCCAGTATGTGTTTCACTCTGTGCAATTTTTTCTTCCTAATGCTCTCTGCCAAATAACTTAATGCCTGAGATGATGATGACTTACCATAAAGTTCCAAAACTCTAAAACATGGCAAGTACCTGGCCTACTGCCTGTTTCTGCCTCTTGTTTCTGGGAAAGGTGGTCTCCGTCCCCTTTTTAACAACCAAAAAGTTGGTCGCTCTGATTTTCAGGTACGCATTTCATCTCTAACTTCACATAACCAAGGTTATTATAGGAACCACACACCACTTCTGGGCACCTTACAAGCAGGAGCAGGCACGCAGACGAGAGGAAGGATAGGGGCTGTACAATGAACGCGGGGTCTCCGCGCATCCTGGGAGCTACACAGTCGCGTTACACTTCCCCAGTTGAGGGTGGGCTCTGTACCGGTAATGTACATCTTTTCCTTGAACTGACCAAGCTGTAGGGGAAAAAACTCCTGTGTATCATGTCATTGGTTCTTTAAAACGTGATTCTATATCAGTAAATAAAGGCAAAAACACCCGGCGTGGCAGGTGACGGGCAAAGAATGGCACAAGCACTTTCTCACAGGCTCTAGCTCCATGTACTTGCTAATGCAGACACTGTTATTCCCTTGTTTCCCCCCCCTCCTCCCCCTTGTTTCCCCCCCCCCTCCCCCTTGTTTCCCCCCCCTCCTCCCCCTTGTTTCCCCCCCTCCTCCCCCTTGTTTCCCCCCCCTCCTCCCCCTTGTTTCCCCCCCCCTCCTCCCCCTTGTTTCCCCCCCCCTCCTCCCCCTTGTTTCCCCCCCCCTCTCCTCCCCCTTTTTCCCCCCCCCTCCTCCCCCTTTTCCCCCCCCCTCTCCTCCCCCTTTTCCCCCCCCCTCCTCCCCCTTTTCCCCCCCTCCCCCTTTTTCCCCCCCTCTCCTCCCCCTTTTTTCCCCCCTTCTTCTCCCCCTTCCCCCCCCCCCTTTTTTCCCCCCTTTTTTCCCCCCCCGTTTCCTGGCTCGGACCCCCCCCTACCTGCTGGTGGGGGGGCGGGGCCGCGCCACGCGCCTGCTGAATATTCAACAGGGGCGCTGACTGTTGGCGGCCGCCCCCGGAAGTGGAGGGCCGAGCAGCTGACAGCAACATGGCGGCGGCGGCGGCAGCAGCCGGGCGGCGTGGCGGTGGGTTGGGGCGGCCCCCGGCGCCGGCCCCCGTGCCCGTGGGGGACCTGCCGCCCGCCGGGGAGCTGGTACGGCCCTCGGTGACAGAGCTGTCCCAAGTGAGGACCAACATCCTGTGCACGGTGCCCGGTTGCGGCAAGGTCCTGCCCAACAGCCCGGCCCTCAACATGCACCTGAGCAAGGCCCACCCGGTCCAGGTACCGCCGCCGCCGCCCGGACTCGGCCCCGCCGCGCGGTGAGGCGAGGCCCGGCCCCGCCGCCTCCCTCCTGCGAGGCCCGACGGGGGGCTGAGGGGGCTTGGCCGGGGGGGGTGGCGGGGGAGAGGCGGCCCGCCCCTCACCTCACCTCGGTCAGTGGGGCTCTGTAATGGCGCAGCTCCTTCCTCCGCCGCGGGGGCCTGCCGGAGGGCTCCGGCCGGGCCCTGGCGCCTCGGCCTCCTCGCCCGCCTTTGCCCCGCTGCGAGGCCTCGGCCCGGTGCGGCGGGTGAGGGGATCCGTTCCTGCTCGGCGGGAAGGCGAGGCCCCTCGGGGGCCTGCGGCCGCGTACGGGCCCGGGGGGCGGCTGCGGTGTTCGGCTCCGCTGGGGTTTGCTTTGTGGAGCCCAGTAAGGGGGGGGGACGGTATTCCCAGTGGGAACAAGGAAGCGTTTTTCTTGTTTAAATCTCCCCCGCGTGAAAAGCGTGCGCAGGTATGCCTATAAAGGCACGAGTGTGTGCCTGTGCGCGGTCTGGCCAGCTGTATTGAGAATTTCTCTAAAATTACTTCGAGAAAATAACCGGGTTTGGACCACCGTTAAACGTGACTAAGGCGGTTAAAAGTTCTTTGGGACTCAGTTTCTGTTATTTCACTTGCTTATTGCTTATCTTTCTGCAGCGAGGCATTATAGCCCCACTTGTGAGGTGCTATGCAAACATACTGCGTTTCCTACCCTTAGCAGTTGGCAAGCCGTCGTAATCCAAATGCTGAGTGGTGTTGTGCTGGGGTTTTTGTTTGTTTTTTTAAAATGTCTGTGAGCCAAAAAAAACCTAGATGGATGCCATTTTGGAAACAAGCCCTCATTACCATAGTACTGCTGAGAAAACTGCAGCGTGTACTGGGGGGGCGAGGGGGAGCCACAGTTCAGCAAGCATGTATTTGAACGTGGGCCTTTCAGAAAGATATCCTTACTTTTCTCAAAATGATCATGCCAAGTGTGTGAGGTCAAATCCTATTCCTGGAAACCTTCAAGCGCAGCATTCGTAGCTGCGCGCTGATAATGCCGCCCCAGTGGGCAAACAATAAACATCTTTTGTGAAATGGTTAATTACAGGTAATCATTTGTGATGAACAAGAGGCAATAGTCTCAAGCATACTTGCAATCTCCTGTCTCCGATTTGTTTAATTTCCTAATGTGCACTAACAACTTTTCTCTGTGTTGTGTATTATATCTTGCGTGTACGTAGGAGTGGAGGTACAACAGAAGTTGAAAACGTTCGCTCGGGTTCAGCAGACAGTCGTTTCGGTTGTGAGCTTCTGCTCTGAGCATACGCAGCAGCCGGCGAGGACTGCAGCTAGTGGGTTATATAACTGCTGTTCGGGGTATGATGGGTGAGGAAATGTTGCTTTCTCACCAGTTGCCTAGATAGCTGTTAACTATTGATGCCTTGTAGAATTATAACACATTTCATACACCTAATTGCTAAATCTTTTGGTAGCTTGGATAAATACTGAAGCATGGATGGATGGAGACTTTCAGGAACATCTGACTGACTTATTGCAAGGGCATTGTAATTGAGAGTAAAATGTTATCAAGGCTTAAGGGAGGCTAATTTTTCTGTGTTATGTCTTAGATAAAATATCTACAGTATTATGCATGGCTTGAGAATGCATCTTGAATGAAAGGAGAAAGATACGAAGGTAAAAGAGATAAATCTAGGTGGTGTTCCTCTGTTTCTCCAGAAAGAGATGGACTTGGACTAATACTTCAGTGTTAGTATTTCCTTTTAAGAGAGAACTTCCCCAGATAAAAAGAATTTAGTAGGTTGCATTTGTTAGTGAAACATGAGGAATTAGTGAAGAAGAAGCTTTGCAAATGAGTTGGTAAGAAGCTATAGGGGAAGGAGAGAACGTTGTAGTGCTGAAGAGAAGGGAGGTTGAATTGTTTAATTTTCATTAATAAAAGTAGCACCAGTAGGATCTTTTGCTACCAAAAACTAGGAGGTATTGTTGCTGCAGAGGAAGGACATTTATATAGGAAAGCAAGATTACCCTGTAAAAACAGAGTTAAGTGCCACGGTACAAGGTTATAGTCTTGTGAAGTGATAACAAAAAATTTGATCAGTCCTTGTTTGTAACAGAAATAACAGAGATGGGAAACACTTGCAAAAGCTATTTGGTCATAAGTGTATGAGCATTTAGGGTAATGCTGCTGTGAGAAGGGCAGTCCTAAAATATGTCAGAAGGATATTCTCTCACTGCTGTAGGGTAGGAATCTGATTCAAATAAGCTAAAAGGAACCCAGAAGAAGTGTAGAAAAGGGCTATTAAGGGTGGTGAATGGCAAGTATGTCTGACAAAGGGAAATGAGAAGAATTTGGCTTGTTTGGCCTAACAAAAGAAGATATGATGAAGTGTTGGTATATAAACTTTTGTTTTCTGGCTCCTTAGCTTAACTAAGCCAATAAAAAATGAGAACATTGGGTATAAACTGGCACTTTAATATATTAGGCTTGAAATTTTTTTCAGTTCTTTGGTCTTTTGCCTGTATTATTTTGTGGGAAGAAGGGGAAGGCTTCCGTGTAGTTCAGAAATGAAGCTAGAGGAGTTCATGTAAAGAAGAGGATTCTGTAGATTCCTATGATAGCAAGGAGGCTGTAGTCAGTGGTGAGCTGGAAAAGGTAGCTTACCCCTGGGGTCGGTTACCCAAATGCAGATATTACACTACCGCAATAGTTGCTGTAATAAGAATAAATGCCCTTCTCTCTGTATTGGGTTTGTTTGGCAAGGTTTTGGTAGTGGGGGGTCTACAGGGGTGGCTTCTGTGAGAAGCTGCTAGAAACTTCCCCTGTGTCCAGCAGAGCCACTGCCAGCCGGCTCCAAGATGGACCCACCGCTGGCCAAGGCCAAGCCCATCAGCGACAGTGGTAGCGCCTCTGGGAGAACAGGTTTAAGAAGGGGGAAAAAAGTTGCTGTGGCACAAAAACTGCAGCCAGAGAGAGGAGTGAGAACATGTGAGAGAAACAGCCCTGTAGACCCCCAGGTCAGTGAAGAAGGAGGGGCAGGAGGTGCTCCAGGCACCGGAGCAGAGATTCCCCTGCAACCCATGGGGAAGACCATGGTGAGGCAGGCTGTCACCCTGCAACCCGTGGAGGTCCATGATGGAGCAGATCTCTACCTGCAGCCCCGGGAGGACCCCACACCAGAGCAGGTGGGTGTATCTCCCGTGGGAGGGACCCCACTCTGGAGCAGGGGAAGAGTGTGAGGAGTCCTGCTCCTGAGGAGGAAGGAGCGGCAGAGACAACGTGTGATGAACTGATCGTAACCTCCATTCCCCGTCCCCCTGTGCTGCTGGGGTGAGGTTAGGTAGAGAATCCGGGAGTGAAGCTGTGCCCGGGAAGAAGGGAGGGGTAGGGGGAAGGTGTTTTAAGATTTAGTTTTATTTCTCATTACCCTGCTCTGGTTTGATTGCCAATAAATTAAGTTAATTTTCCCTAAGTCACATCTATTTTGCCCATGACAGCAATTGGTTGAGTGATCTCTCTATGTCCTTATCTAGACCCACAAGCCTTTTGTTATATTTTCTCTCCCCTGTCCAGTTGAGGAGGGGGAGTGATAGACTGGCTTTGGTGGGCACCTGGCATCCACCCAGCGTCACCCCGCCATGCTCTCCATGCTATTTAGTAAAGAAATGCATTATTTTCTGCTGCAAAAAAATGTTTTAAATAGTTGGCTACAGTCTACTTAATGTTTTAAATTAATCCTTTGGAGTAAGCCTTTCTGTTACAGGAAAGCAAGACAGCAGTAAGTTCACCTTGACTAAATCAGTAGCAAGGATTGTTACTTTCCATTTTCCAGGTTGTTGCCAGAAGCCCTGTCCAAATGTCAGTATTCCTTAGAATACAAGTGTCTGTGTTGTGAGAAGTTAATTGAACAAATACCTACCAATAATTGTGGTGGGTGGCTATTGTAGAACCATGGGAAGTAAAATCAGACATACAAGGAAAGGACTTGTGAGAACGTCTAAAATACCAGGTTTTTGAGAAGACGTATGTCGTGGTTTAACCAGGACGATGTAAGATCAACCATTTAGAGCCAGGAGGACTTTGAAGATGGTCAAAACAAGGTTACTCTCTGGATGGGCTTACTTATATGTGTAGAGTATCTCTCAACTTGTCACAACAAATTTGTTGTGATCTGTGCCTTGAAAGTCTATGTTCCACCTGTTAAAAAAGGGTCTTACTTGTGTTTATATAACTTTTAAACACTTGATGTTATGCTGTACCCTAGCACTTAAGTAGTTTTAAATAATCTGGCTGTGGTTTACCTGTTAAGTGCCTGGACTTATTTACCATATTGCCCTGTCATTTGTTGGGTTGTGACATTAAATATAACACACTTTGAATACCTTCTTACTTAGGAATAAGTAACTCCAATTGTCACTCACTAAGCATATTGATTTCATCTGCAGTGGGAGAGACCAAATGTAGTTTTGACTTAAAGGCAAATCTTTTTTTTTTTCTGCTAAAGACTTTGAGACTGGCATCTGGTCAGAGTGTGTCTGGGTAAACTCAGGGTTAAAAAGTGTAATTGGGGGTAGCGGGGCTGGAATAAGTAGATTTCGAGTTGTGTTTTGGGCAGTGGGTCTAGGAGGTGCAAAAATAATCACAGTAATTATTCAGCAGAGATAAAACAGGCCTGTTTATGAGCTGTTTGTCCATGGGGACTGCTTTATATAAAGATGCTTAGAAGGTTAAAATGTTACATGAAAAGTCTCTTTTTAGAGAATTATTCCAGGTTTTCTTGATGAAATGGCAGCTGATCATTTTGGTTGAGAGGCTCTAAACTTTGCTTCTTTGAGTATAGTATGTCATTAACAAAAACGAGCATGTGGCAACGTCAGCAAGTAGCAGTGCTGAGTGTGTGGAAACATAACTGAAATATTCCTTGAACGGATTACATTTTACACAGAGTATCTTAGATTGAGAGATGATTTGAGGAAAGACAGAGTCATTGAAGTGTCCCACTCATCTGCTTCATGGTATTCCTGAAGTGCAAATGAAATGAATACTTCAAAAGCAAGGCACGAGTAGCTCAGAACACAGAGTTGTTGGGTTGTGACTAACTGTAGCTAGGAAAGAAGCAAGGGTGTGAGCACGAACCCCTTTGTGTTCTGGCAGCAGAGTACATACTTTCTGTTTGCTTCACATGGGACAACAATTGCACTTTGGATTCTTTATGTTTGGTCTAACCTGTGTAAACATGAAGCAGCTGGAGATCTGCCAGAAGAAGGTAGTTAGGGAGTGACTGGTGTAAAATCAACATTCCGCCACTTACTGTGCTTACCGTCACTGTCATAATGCTAAGGAAAATCAGGTGCAAAGCTCAAACAGGGCATGCTCTGGTAATTCTTCCCTGAATAATCTTCCTGGGGATGCCGTTGTGGACTGCTCTAACTTGCTCTGGGGACTTGGTTGGCCTCCTACTCAGTCTCAGGATGTAAGGAGACTCGCAACTACTCTGAGCATCAGATTTTTAATAGTTCACTTTTGATTTTTTGCTTAGATACAGATGCCTGATGTTTCCATTGAGACTCTTTCAGATAGGATATGTCTAGAGGGATACATCTTGTCTGGTTTCCATGGCTGTGTCCTCAGCAGGAATAGGTTCTGTGTGGTTGAACAATCCCACTAGTGTGTCCTTTTCATATGTATTTTTGAGGTCCTCTTTGAGCAAGTTATGTTGCTTTCTTCTATTGTGTACATGTGATGGTCAGTGAGGCAGATCACATAGAAAAGCACAGATACACCAGTCACTTAATGTTCGGAGGTTCGTAATTAGCATACCAGTTGTTAGTTTCATAGACTTAAGTGAGATTTGGTTTATGATCTGAATTAAGTGGCAGAGTGTACTTGGCATTTTTCATTTTATTACAAGTAAACTCTAAATAGTGCCAACAGAATTCCAACGTCAGGGAAGTGTTGTGTTACACAGTGTGTGACTAATTTTAATGGAGCTTCAAGTAGACTGTGCTACAAAAAAGTAAAACCACGTTGAGTCGGCAGTGCAGTGTAGTATCTGTAGAGAAAGCTTTTTGGCTCAAATAACACAAAAGGCAGTTATAATTGGCTTGGGGCAGCGAGCATCTTGGTAAAAGTAGATAGTATAGTACCACTACTCTGTAGAGCTTGTTGTAATTTCGCTTGGTAATTTTGATGGTATATTTGCAGAGTAGCATGCACATAGGTGAAAAACTCCATTTGAGCTTTCAAAACACTTAGGAAGGTGCCTTCAGCTCATTGAGGTGTGTAAACTCAGTGAGCCAAAGTTGATGTGTATTCTGAATGTTGTCTTTAATATGCAAACCTGTAGAATTGCCAACTTCTTAATTGGTTCTTTTTCAGGATGGAAAACTTAATGCACCAGTAAGGAAGGGTTTGAAAACTTCACAGAAATTCTACTGCTGTCCTATTGAAGGCTGCCCTAGAGGACCAAACAGACCATTTTCCCAATTTTCTCTTGTAAAACAGGTATTCTTATTTCCTAAAGTATTCTTGTACTGATTAGTCCTGACTGTCTCTACTCCTGAGAGTGTACACTTTTGCATTCAGTGATGAGCAAAGCCTCTCAGCACGTATCCAGAAGTTGGAGAACTGTATGCAGAAGCTCCACATGGACATATGGTTAATGAATTTGCATGTTTGCATGTTGATAGTAGAGAACTTGAACCTTTTGATCAGGCAGATGCCAGTATGTTCTGACAGCCTCTCTCCACAAATTAAAAAGATGGGGAAAGATCAAAGAGTGGCAGGGGGGGAAGATCACAGCAGCAACCAATAAAGGTTTAAAATGTGGCTGATGCTTTTAAACTGCTTTTTCAAGTGGTCAAGAATTAAGAGTTTTTCTCTGTTTTAGTATCAAAATGCATGTTTACTAGTTACCTGTTTAAGAAAACATGTAAGATTTGTTTCTGCATGTGTGAGTATAAAAAGCACTCTTCTGCTGTCGGTTACCTGTGATAAGCTGGGGACACCATAGGAGATGAGTGGCCAGAACTTGGTGCTGTAAATGAAAAGGAAAAATCTGGTGTTTTCTCTGAAGTTGACCTGTTTGACTTGACACTATTAGCTCAGTTGTAGATCTTCAGGAGTGTGCACATGTTGCAACATATACTTACTATGCTCTTTGGCAAGATTCATCTATAGATTTATTAATGTCCATAGGAAACCTCCAAGAGCATTAGGACACATAAATGTTTATCTGTGTTTTAATATGCAAATAGCACAAGCAGATTTGCAGATTTTAAATTCTTCCTGTTGGTTTCTTTAAGCTTGTAACTTACTCCTCCTAATAAGACCTTTAAAAAAATTTTAATTCTACTCTTCATTGCTATTTAACAATAACAACAAAAAGCAAATATTACTGTCTTCCCTAAACATGATTTTCTCTTTTTATCTTAGCTGAAGGCTAATGTTTACTTTTTATTGTGTATTCTAGCACTTTATGAAAATGCATGCTGAAAAGAAGCACAAATGTGATAAATGTAGTAACTCCTATGGTACAGAATGGTATTTGAAACGGCATATAGAGGTCTGTGGCAAGACTTTCCAGTGTACTTGTGGGTGCCCTTATGCCAGCAGAACAGCATTACTGTCTCATATTTACAGAACCGGCCATGAAATTCCTGCAGAACACAGGTAAAAGTGAAGCAGTTAAGTAATGATACTTATATTCATCACCAGTTCTGCTGTCTCCCATGTACTGGCTTTTTGTCTCCTTTCTGTTGATTAGATTGGAAATAGGCTCACATTGTTTTAGCTGCAAGGCAGTTTGCAGTTTCTTTGTTCAGTTGCTTTTAGTAATTTCTGTTTTGTTGAAGGCAGTGATGATTGTCTAATTAATAAGATGAGGCTTCCCCACATACAAAAAAAAAGTATTGATGACACTGCACTGCATGGCATAAATGCTAGTGATTCTTGTTGCATCTGCAACAGGTTTGTTTTTTTTTACAGTTCTGTGAGAGTAGAGATGATTTTGAAATGTTTATAGCTTGTAACTGGTGTGGAATGCAGTTCAGTTTATTTTCTTTTATAATAAGTCTAGTCATCTTTGCAAGTATTAGTGGATTCTTTTTTTAAAAAATGCCTATATATGCATGTTTAGATTTATAGTTGTCTTAAATGTGTACATATATTTCAAAATGGGTAATCTGTTTCCTGAGGCCTAGCCTGTCTGTCTTGGAGATTCAACTGCTGCAAAATTAAGTTTTGTGTGAAGGAGTGCTGATTGTATCTTCAGTTTCCATGAGAGACCTTTACCTGTACACTAATTTTAAGAGCGCTGTCCCTTCAATGCTCAGTCTGAGTTAGTATCAAAATAACAAATTAAACATGCCTTCAAATCAGAGTGCTTAATGTACAAGGGGCAAGAAACCATCTAAACTTCTACCTCCATTTAGGAATAGGTCTCCATAAAAGAGGTAACCTTTTTTTTTTCTTTTTTTAAAGAAAAATTTTAAAGAAAAAGAGTGAGGAATGAAATTTTGCAAAACTGAAATTCACGGAGTCTTTTTATGTTTTAATCAGGATTAGTTGTCTTCTCATATCCAACCTCATCTGTGACTTCAGTTTATATTTTCAATGCAATGACTCAAAAGAATGGAAGGCAGATGTTTTGTGCTTGGAAGGAATATAAATTATTGATCTCATGTTCACAGGGATCCTCCTAGTAAGAAAAGGAAAATGGAAACCTCTGTACCTAATCAGCAGTTGGCAGAGAAAGCAAATGAAGCATTCATCAATACACACAATAATAATCCCGGCACTCAGGAATTGGAGTCCTCTGAAGTGAAACTAGTGGCCTCTCTTGAAGGCTCCTGCAGTTCTAACTTCACGAACCAAATGCAGCCAAAATGTACTCCGAAGATGCTTTTACCAAAGCCCAGGGTGGCTTTGGTTAAACTTCCGGTGATGCAGCTTGCTCACTTGCCTATATATGTGTCTGCAACAGACTCTTCTGTCAAACCTGCTGTAGTGGCTGTTGATAATCAAGGTTCAGTTCTAAGTACTGTTCATTTATTGCCTCAATCTATAGGAATTCTGATTCCAGCACTGGAGGCAGAAACACTTGTATTTAAAGATAGTATGCCTGTTTCAAAAGTGACAAATTCTGGTGATCGTGAACCAGTAAGTACTGGTGTACAAGTTGAGTTGGATACGGTTGCATCAAATAACACAGGGCAAGAGCTGGGGAATGTTTGTCACAAGAATAAAATTTCTTCAATAAATATACAGACTGACTTATCTTGTATTTCACAGAACTTTGTACCAGCTGCAGCCTGGACTCCCAATTCTTCTGTATCCTCTTGCTCTCAGACAGATCTGTCATTCAGTTCACAGGTTTCGTTACCTATCAGTGTACAAACACAGACGCTGCTGCCTGCTTCCAAACTGACTTCATCCATAGCTGCTCAGACTGATGCTTTGAGTCAGGTTTGTTTTCCAGCATGCAGCGTTTCTAGAGAGACTCAAACCAGTAGGACACAGGACTCTATTGATGGAAGAGTGCAAATGGACCAGGCTGTAATGTGCAGTGACATCTTTGACAACGTTCATTCATCATATAATGTTTCTACTCACATTCAACTTCCAGAAAACAATTTAATGCCGGCAAATATAGATCAAACCTTGCTGCAAAGGAGTAATGGCAAGAGCCTGAATCAAGATACGGTCAAGTCTGAATCCCTTATCAGCTTCAACACACAGACTAATATACTTCCACCTCAAAATACGACGGATAATCAAACCCAGACAATGGACCTACTAAGTGATTTGGAAAACATCTTTTCAGGAAACATGTCTGGCCAGACACTGGATAATCGTGGCCTTTTGTCTGAGACAAGTTCTAATGCTGACACGCATCTACCATCTGGTCCATCACAGAGCACAGGAATAGACTTTGACATTGAAGAGTTCTTTTCAGCATCCAATATCCAAACCCAGACAGAAGAGAGTGAGCTTGGTACCCTAAACTCTGAGCCAGTTTTGGAGTCACTGGACATTGAAACTCAGACTGATTTCTTATTTTCAGATAGTGCCACTCAATCATATAGCTGCCGAGGAAATTCTAACTTCCTAGGTTTGGAGATGTTTGATACACAGACACAAACAGACTTGAATTTCTTTTTGGACAGTAATACCCATCTGCCTTTAGGAAGTATTCTGAAACAGTCTAGTTTCTCCATGAGTACTGACTCCTCTGATACAGAAACCCAGACGGAAGTATATCCGGCTACTAAAAATATACCTACTCAGAATATTGAAAGCAAAGTCCAGCTCAGTAGTGCTGAAACACAGACTATGGATAGCTGCTTTGAGAATCTAGGGAGTTTATTCCTTACCAGCAATGAGACACAGACAGCAATGGATGACTTTCTTCTGGCTGACTTAGCCTGGAATACAATGGAGTCCCAGTTCAGTTCAGTAGAAACACAGACCTGTGAAGAGCTGTGCTCCTTGTTTCAGAGCTCTGACAAGCCCAGCCATTGAGTACTACATAACATAACTGTTTTCTGTGGTCTGAAATTAAGTTATTGGGGTGAGAGAGATGGCTTGACCAAGTTATCCACTTAGCTTTATTGAATGTAATTATCGTGAGCAGTCAGCCTAAGAGACTTTTCATGCTGAAGGTACTCTACTCAGTATGTAACGCTACATAAGCTATGTGTGTATAAATGGTGGGGAAGGGGGGGCTGTAACATGTTAATGTGCATTTGAACCTTAAAAAAAAAATTGTGGTGCCTATGTTTTTTTCCTCAGACTTCTTTACAAAGCTGATACTGCTTTCAATGAAACGGAAGAACTTTTTAAAGTTGTTCTATATATATCTCTATCTATCTATTCCTGGCTTACGTATGGGGTTCCAATGCGCTGGACCAAAACCCTGACCTGTCCAATTCAGATGCTTCCCTGAACTTACGGGGGAGGATTCTATTAGTGTAAGCTACTTCTGTTTACTTTTTTTAGTAGCTTGTATTTTAAATCCAGCATGAACATAATAAGCCGTATTGTCTTCTTTTACTTTATGCCTTCACAGCTCTTTCTCCTTCATAAGTTGGTATTTTCCAAATACCAGTCCAACACACTAGACACATATAGACTCTTGAATTGTTGAATATATTTATTATTTAAAATATGTGGAAAGCAGTACTTTATGTTTTTTCCCTGAGTGGCACTGGTGCCCTTTTAAGAGTAAGAAGAGAACTTGGAATACATAATTATAGGGAAAATTAGTATGTCATCCTTTTAGCTAGTGTAATGAATGGGACTAACATTTTTAGAGTCTTCAGGAGGGATTTACTTAAATTATTTCTGTCTGTAAGATGCAAATGTTACAATGTGTGTGCCTCAAAGACTGGAAAAATTTTGCTGAAATTCTCCTAGCTTTATTAAGATATAAGTTGAGAAATGTTACAGTGGTTTATACCTCTATTACCTTAACGGAAATCTTTAGAAATGGAAAATTAAATTCTCTAAAATGCTCACTCGCCTAGACTCATGGTTTTGGACTTTCTGCTTCCAAAAACAATTGGAATCTGTACAACAGAGCTGGGAAATCAGCTCACAGAAGCCCTTTCAGAACAGCTGTATCTTGCTTTTGCACGTTGATCTGCAGCCTTCAGTTCCTGCAGCTTTTAGATAGTTTTTCTGAATATAGTCAAATTCAAACTGATTTTTCAGAGAAGAAACATGGGACCTGTTGGAATTTTTTTTTAATGTTCATCTTGCCCCTCATAACATTATTTGCAGTATTTTTCATTTGCATAAGAAAAAATGAAGCCAGTTGTGAATGTATGTTGGAATTTGGCCTTAACTAATTTTTATCTCTTACTATAATACCTGCAAAACATAGGCCTCTGGTTTTCTCCTGGGCAGGTTTTAGTTTCTGTTACCTTAAATGAAGAGAGAAACCTCTTCATGTCAAGTTCCTGGGCATGTAACAGACTTTACTCCTCCCTTGTGAGAGGAGAAGTATTGGCTGCATATTTACTAGGCAGCCCATCAGTAAATGTATGTCTAAGCCTTAGTTTTTGAAGACTTGCTATGCTTTGTGCTTCATATCCTCAACTCAAGGATGTGGGAGTTGTTACTCATACACTGTAGGCAGCTTGTTTTGTTGAAAATGAGCAGTACCTTTTTCTTTTTTTTTTTTTTTTTTTTTTGTCTCTTCCTACCACTCTCTGATGCTGTAGTTAACACACTAATATGGTAAGCATCTCCACTTTTACTGGAAATAATCTCTAGATTAAGCCTGAAACTCGTATTTTCCTCCTAAAAAAACTCCTGAAACTACAGCTGTGCTGCCTGTTTTAACTTTTCAACATTTCTAGGTGCGAATTCAGACACTTCCAGTCTTTGGCTGAAGAGACTGCAGAAAGGAATCTTGCAGTTCCCCCCAGGAGTACAGTAATTCTGCTTTGGGGAAAGTCCCCCCAGGTTTCACAATGCCTAGAGTTCTTATCTTAAAGGTGGGATATATTAAAAAAAGGCAGGCATCGCTTGTAATTCTGTTCTTCTGAAGATATGACTGATTCATACTTACCTGCCTACTTTGAAATTGGGAAATAAATGACAAAATTGCGTTATTTTATTCTATTGCAGTATTCTTCCAGTAATGTTGCATCTTTAGATTTTAAAGAGTTTTTCCTTCTCCTTTCTTCCCCCTGGCTGAAATACCAGAGAACATTTCTTCATATGTGGGCTTCTGTGTTTCCCATGTGCAAGTTGTCTGTACTGATGCAGCAAAGAGAAGCAGTTGCTATAAATCTGGTTGGGGAAAACTGCATTCTCCGCAGCTGTAGGAGGCAGAAGTGAGAAACTGTTCATTACCTATCAATTTAGAAAGTCGGTCTTTTTTCTGCAAGAGAAGGAATCTTAGGTGATGAGGAGCAGAATTACAGAAGGCTTTGAATTGCAGCTATCTGAGAGACCAGCCAGCATTTAAAGAACTTTGAAACTGATTTACAAATCACAGTGAGAATTGCCATGTTCTTACGGTGTAAGCCAAAGCTCTTAACATCACTGACTATCAGAAAAAAACTAAGGTGTGGATGCAATCTTACAATGTAATGGCTATTTATTGTACCTTGTAATTAAAAGTATTTGAGCTCTGTGTGTTTTATTAGAACATGCAAATACCATTCCCTTCCCTCATACTATGGGTTTAAAATAGTTTGAACTTTAATTAGGCAAACACAGTGCTACAACATAAAATTATTTTATTGAAAGTTCATCATTAAGAAATTATTAAATATGTCTTTGTTGTCTTGGGGAAGTGTCTCATTCTGACCAAAATTAACTTCTTTCTTCACAAATTTGATTCTCCCTAAATTATTCCTGAAAGCCGGAAACAGGTTTGTATCCTATGTTGCTGGCATATGTCACTCAGCTTGACAATTTATTAAGTATTTTTGTGAAAATGTGAAGACTGCAACCAGTCTTCATAGTTTGTTGAATCCCACAGTAAACCTAAGGAAACCTGATCTGAAATACTGTTGCTGAATATTACAAATTCTTCACATTTGAACAAGTTCTTTAAAATGGCTGATTTTCTGGTTTGGCTGTTGTTTTAAAAATAAACTTCAGTCAGAACTATTTCTTGGTAGTACTAAAGTTATACTTATCTCCCTTTTTCTGCAGTTTGTCTCTGATTTGATTTTCAAGGCACTGTCTCTATTGTAAGTATTGGTCAGCAGTGACTTACTACTTTGCTTACTCTTTTGTATCCTCTACTGCCATTTGAACTGCTATACAAAAAGTAACATCAGATTCTCTATAGCCTCTTAGCACAAATATTTATCTGGAAGTGATACTAATGTTACTTGTACTTGCTCTTTGCATTTCCTGCTTAATTCTGTTATGCTGTGATTGCTGGATCTTGATCTGGATGCCTGTGTAATGCTACTCTAAAATTGAATTAGTGGTTTTCTAGTTTCACTTGAGCTTTTCTTTAGTATATAAAAAATCCAAAAAATGAAACAGCAAATATGTTCTATGAGAACATAAGCACAAAACAGCTGAAAACTGAGAGGTCTGTCTTGTTGCCTTCCATGTTCATTTGTCACAATGCTAAAAGTTTGTACGACAGTACATGTAAGTTTCTTCTACTTTTGGCTTTATTTGCATCTATTTCCACTAATACCCTTGTAAATACTTCTTTCTGCTTTGGGTAGGGAGGGAATCGTCCCCGAACTCTTCATGGCAGCCTAGAGAAATTGGTAGTTTAAAGGCAGAGTTTACTAATGCTATGTATTCTTAGCTATGCAAAGCTGCTTGTGTCTAGAAAATTTTCACTTCCAAAGGATATGAGATCTTAAAAAAATACATACATACTTGCAGCTGTAAATTAAACAGCTGTAAAACAAGCCTTGTGAGACCTCGTCTAGTTTTGAACAATTCAATCAGTGTCTGTAACTTAATGTATGTGACTAACACTTTTTACAAATTTCCATTCCAAGGCGCATATGCAGTCATTTTTTCTGTAGAAAACAAAAGGCTGAATTTCCCTGTTAGTCATATGTACCTTGATTGTGTAGAGGCAACAGAACAAAGAAAGATGACTGCCTTCCAGTGTTTTAAATCCTTATCCTGCTAACACATGCTCATGTGCTTAGTCAGGTCAGAATTGATATTTTTTGTGAGGCTGGGCAGAGATGTAAGTGTTGGCAGGATTGGGATCTTAGGGGTTTTCTAATAGCCTTTCAAATATAGGGTAAGTCAATAGGACTAATACATACTGAATCAACATAGGGTGCTCAACTTGCAAAAGACTATGTTACTGAAATGACAACTGTGAGGTGAACCAAATGTACTTGCCTTTATCATTAAGGCTGTACAGCTTCCTTTGCTTTAATATGTTTCTGACGTATTACTTTTTTAAACATGATATTAATATACAATTTCCTGTTCCAAACACATTCACACCAAAATGTGGTTAATATTCTGGGTTGTGCAAGCTTTTTCATTCATGTTTGGTTTAAGGTGCTGCTATGCTTGTGTTCCTAGTAGAATAGGCCTACTGTAAACAGACTTCCATTAATAACTTTATATGAACACTATGAGGATAGGGTTGTTTAATGGTAGCAAACTTCAATGCATGGTGCAAACATGCATCTTCTGTTTCTTTTGCTGTTGTTTTTTTAACAGTTGATGTGAATTTAAATGTGTGCTAGAAGGATCTGCTGCTTAGAGCATGACTGAATTTTCTTGTTTAAAATGCCATTGCTATGCAATGAACAGAATCAAGGAACTACATCATTCAACTCTGCATTGCCTCGCAGTCAGATTGAGGGTATGTTTGTACTTGCGCGCGTGACTCTTCCGCTTCACTGAAAATGTAACTGGACAGCCTAAAACAGTGGAAACTCCTGAAGGAACTGCTGAGTTAAATAACAGAAGTCCTCTACTTCTGATTCTTTTTCATGTACTGGCTTTACAGCAGTATCATCAACATAACTAGCAATGGAATATAATAGATGACTTGTGATGATGTAAACTATACATTTCACAACAACTAATGCTTTACATGCATGTTTCAAGCACTTGCATGCAGAGCTAGATTGACAGTACTTCTATCTACAGATATCTGCAAGTGCATCTATGATAAAGCTCGATATGAAAGCCATATTTTTTTCAGCTTACAGAATTCAACACCTGATTATGATCTAATTTAAACTTGTAACTATTTGGAATGGATGAGTAATAAACCTCATGGGCGAGTCTTTCCCAAAGCATGTGTGAGTTAATCTTAATAAGGCTGAGAAATGTCCTTAAAATATTTTTCTTCTCATCACTGGTGGGATTTTGATCTAGTGGACAAATTTAGTTTTCAAAGGATGTCCATGTTTAATTCTTGCTATTTAAGCCAGTAAAGTTGCAATGAACAGGCAAAGGCAAGCATTCATTTTTTAGGCCTATTTTACAAGTGACAATCCCAAAGAAGGAATGTTGTCCTAGTAATTGTGAAACTTTTAAGTATATTAATGCATGCAGAGAAAACCTTGTGCCAAAATACTGTTTCATATTTCCCTCTGTTGGAAACTGAAGTGTTACACAAAGCTACTAGTAAGTTATTCACTAGTATTGAAAATGAAGCACTTATTTAGTCCTGTAAATTATACATATTTTGGAATAAAGTTAACTTCAATCGACTTTTGCCTTCTGTTTTAATGGCTGTGATTTCATCCCTGCAGAAGCATGGGTGGGGTATTCAGTGCCTATTGGCAAGTACCAGCTTAACATCTTACCTCTTGACAGCTAGGTGTCTTTTGAATTGGTAGAGTTTTTGTATATTAAAACTATCTTACAATGTCAGTCCTTGATCTCAAGAGGTGGCAAAAGTTTTCCAGTGTAGTCCTACTTTTCAGTGAATCCTAGGAAGCTTAAACTCACAACACAAATGTAATCAGAAGGTCAAGGTGCTACATTTCATAAAAGTGAAACAAATTTATTTGAGAGGTTCTCTGCTGTAAGTGAGTCTATGCATAGACTTTCACGCGCAATCTGATGCATACAGGCAGTGCCGGATTCTTCTGACCAGCAGCATCCAGGCTGGCTGCACTAGTGGTGCTCCATCTCAAACCTCTCAGCAGTGCATGCAAAATTTAATCTTTAATTACCTTGTATGCACAATGGAATACCTCTACAGTTTCAGCTCACTGACAGATGCCTTTCTTCTACAACAGATTCAGGACAGAAGGATTACTTCGCATTCTTCCTCTACCTTACCATCCACCCCTCCTGTAATTTTCAGGATTTCTAGAGTCATAAGTAACATCAAGTACAAACTCAGCTGCATTATGATGATTAGCTTTCAAAGTATTCTACTAGAAAATTACAGTCCTCTCTAACAGCTTATATTATTTTGCAATATATTTTATATAACTGAGAAAATAATTTTTGCCACTACGAATATTTTTTTTTAAAAAAAGCTACAGTAGGTTGATTTGGAATATGGATCATACTTTGTCCCTTTTCTTCCTGTAGAGTTCCCATGCTTGGTAATGATCCCACTATTTTCCCTTAGTTGTAGGATAAAACGTTGATTTCTCCTGTTACCTGTATATCTTGTTTATGTAATTCAGAGTAGGTAACGAGCAGATGCTCCTTGACTGAAAGTTCATCTGTACTATTACATCAGGTATAGTCACCAATGATGCATTCTTTGACTATCATCCTACTCTGAGGTAAGTATGCAGAAGGGCAGCATTAGCCCTAGTGCTAGCAAAATATGGAAGGTATTTCCAGAGGGGAGTATGTCATAAGTATCTAGAAACTAAATACCTGTTCAGAGCATTTAAAATTATGAAAGAGTCAAATATATAAGATGCTGACTATCCTTTTAGGAATAATAGCCCTATTCCTATCGTAGGCATGATTCTGCTTAGTTTAGGCTGTTATTTCAGGCTTTTCTTTATTCAGAACAGATTTGGCCCATGGACAAAGTCAGATACTTTGACAGGCTGATCCTCATGAAACTTCACAAATGGTAGACAGTCTAAAAGGCAGAACAAACTTTAAGTCTTGATTGAGAACAGATTTAGAAGATGATAATGGCTGGTTGGAAATCAGGGAAGCCTCATGTATTTTTTAACTACTTGCTTGTTTGCTGTTGCTGAGAATTCATTTATTCTGCTGGCAGTGAAAGCATCCCTGACCGGTTTGTGTTTAGTTCCTGAATTTCCTTCACTTAAAGAAATTGCATGCTGGCACAAGTTGGCTGTTTTCTGTCAAAACAATGGAATTAGAGGCAGATTTTCTTTCTGGCTCCAGGATTTGACAGCGAGTCCTCTGCAATCAGTCCTTTGGAAGTTTGGACCTAAAACAAAAGGGGGAAGATGTTGATTTAACTTTCAGGTGTTCCATCATTGTATTTTTATGTTGTCAACAATTCCCCTTTCGCTTGTTTTGTTTTGGCACCTTGAATACAGGAAGCACTTCTAGCTGATCTAGCCCTTAAGTTTATTTCCTTTCCTTGAACGGGAATGGCTTTATTCTTGAGAGAATTTACACGTAAACAAGAAGCTGCTGGTTCCTGTGTTAGAAGAACCCAGTGTATTCAAGGGCACATAACTTGATTAAGCTTACAATGGCTTAAGTGTTGTGTATTCGTTTCTTTGTGTTCTAGGCCTTTAGTTAGCAGCTTTTCTGGTTTTCTGCTACAGGTCTTGTAGCAGTAATCTGTGAGTGTGGTTCTTAGAAATATTATCTGTATCAGGTTGTAGTACAACCTCTGTCTAATCTGTCTGATTTGACAGTTTCAAAAACCTCAGCAAAAATCTTATCTGGCATGGAACATTGGAAAGTGTGGAAATAAAGTTTATAGTTTTCCCTGCAACCTTAAACATTTTTTTCTGTAGTCCTAAAGAATTTACTACCTGTCTGCAATGGCTGCAACTTATAATTACTATAACGAACATGTTTGGTTTAACTTACTGTTAATTGGTAATGCAGTTCATTTTTCAGTTTTCTCATTGAAGCAGCAGTATTTTCAGTTGTCTGAATAGGAGAGACTATCTTCTCTCCTTCTAGACTATGGAAAATGATACTAGTTTCACAAATACATAGATGTTTGAATTTTCTACTTAGTGGAAAATGGGACTGAAATAACTATATATGGATTTATTTATCTTGGGGCTATTTGTGAAGGATGCTTCTTTTGTAGAGCTTGCATTTTATATCTAAATATGAAAAACAGGATGAGAAAATACATTACCATGGGGGAATGGTACAAAGAAGGGAAGAAAATGGTGTGTTAGAGGGTGTCTCTGTTTTGTCAGAATGATACTGCACTTGTGTAACTCTAGCACCATAATTGAAAAGCAGTTAGGACAAGTTACTACAACAAAAACCCCCTATGTTTCCTGGAAATTAATGACCAAGATAGAGCTTGACTCCAGATAGTCATTGACTGAGATTTTCAGATATCCAGAGTGCTGAAAGAGATAAAAGATGCATATAGGTCATCATATCAACTACAATGACCTGGTTTTTAATAGTTCTTCATAATTTTTTTAATAGGTTCTTTATGACTTTCCCTCTTGACTTGCAACAAAATACCAAACAGGTACAAGAAACTACTGCCATTTCAGACTGAAATGTTTAGCTTTTGTTATTCAGGAGGAGCGAAGGAATGCAGAAGAGTATAATACTGTCAGCAGCCTTGTGCTGTTTCTGGCATAGGTGCTTATTTTGTTGGCCGTTCAGTAGGTGGCACTCCTCTCTCCAATACAGAGGTACTGTCACTTGAAAAATCAAATTTGCTACCAGAAAAATGGTGGTCCTGTTTGAACCTCCAGTGCGACAACTCTCATACTCTGCACCTCAAGCTGATATGCCACTCGACTTAAAGGTATGCTTCTTAAAGAATTGTAACATACTGTCTGTACAAATCAGTGTTCTAAAAGATTTCCAGATCTCCCTAAGCAATTCCCAGGAAAAATTGTACTAGGAGACAAAGCAAACTGCTTGGAGCTGTTATTTAACACTAGCACTCAGCTCCTGCGTTCTTCTTTAGAGGTCATTTCACATGAGTATTGGGTGAAGAGATAAAGCTGTGTCATCCTTCTATTTTTAAAGGAATAAACATTATTATTTAGATACACAGAATACATATCACGTATTTTACTGAAACTATGCCTCTAGAAGGTGATAATTCTTTAGCTCTGATGTTGAGATACCTGAAGATGAACACAATTAACAAATTGATGCCAGAAAACAACTGAAACCTATGTTTATGCACATGTTTATTAGTAAAGAAAGAAATGTTAAAAAGACATTGAATCTGTTTTAAATTGGAAAACATATGCTATTGGAAGCCTTGCACTGGTACTATCTTTCCCTACTCCAAACTTTTATCAAAGCATCAGAAGAGGGGAAGGGTGAGCTGCAATGCATCTCTGTCCTGAATGCTGTATTGAATTGCAGTTATCTTTGTATCTATGGAAAACCTGCTATTTTACTTTGGGTTTTGTTTAACACAAAAGCAAAAGAGAACTTGATCTAGAAGTCCCTCATTCAGTGTGAGATGAAACAAGAATAAGTGAATACCAGAATGCACAGAATACATATGAAACAGAAACAATCAAAGAACACATTAACAGGATTAACAAAATTAATCTACTTACAACAAGTAAGAAAAAATAATTGTAAATAACTCAGTCCCACCACTGTCTGCTTTCGAGGTCATTTCCATTTCTTTTAGGTGCCAGATTAGCAAGGAATGTATGCAAATGTTTGTCTGTGAAGCTCAATAGGATTTAGCACTGTTTAAGTTAAGAATATTATTAAATGCCTTGCAGAATAGGCATGGATTTAAGAATGTTCCTAAAGTTGGGCATTGCTTCAGTGCTCAGCAGCATCAAATACCTAATTACCATGGCTAGGCTACTGTAGTCATTCAAAGTGAATCTAAAGGAAGAGGTCGCACTTCATCCCCAGAATAAGCTATTTAAGGCTCTAATGAATCTGTCTTATGGTCAGGAAGAAACTAAACCTACGTCAAAGTAATTGGCATTCATCAGCTTATAATTCTATTAATAGCATCTACAAAAACTACAAATATCCACATTGCTCACAAGGAAATTCTAGGTTTTTCTCACAGTCTAACAAGCTTTTAAAAAAGCATGAAATTACAATATAGAAATGTTAGGTCAGTCTAGACGGCACTGCAGCTCCTGCAATGTGGCTGACTGATAAGGAAGGTAGTCCAGAAAGCAGTGGAACCTCCTGCATTTTTCATTCATTTCCTTCCTTGACCTCAACATACCTGTTCCTGACATCATCGCTCAAAGAGCCCTGGGTGTCATCGTGTTTTGTCTATTGGTTTTGGTTTGTATGTGGAATTTGCATACAGGCATGACAGCTGTTCTTTTTAAAAACAGTAGGATTAGAAACAGTTGCAATACTCTTGTCTGATGCAAGAGCACAGTGCCAGTATAACTGCTCAGGATCTTCTTGCAGGAGTGAGACCTTTGTGTTGCTCGAGAGAAACGACGATTCATTAATTTCTGTTTTTTGTCCCCTTACTTTATCATACATGATGATAAAGCTCCTTTTTCACCCTTCTGCTCTGTTGCTCTGGCATCGTGACTGCAGGAAGCAATCTCAGCTGAAGTACCATTGAGCATCTTCTGAAAGATAACGGCTTTTGTATTCTTCCAGGAAGGGTCTGAAGTATCCTTGGGAGTGGCATCTTTCACAGGTGGAAGTACTTGTGAAGACTTAAAGATTCAGAGCCATTTGGATCAAGCGCATCAGGCACATTGATCTCTTTATGCCTTACAGCTTCTGGATTTGTCGCATCTTCCAGGTTCTGCACACAGTGTTCTTTTTATTGACGGGTTCTTCATTTCACCTTGGAATGTTTGAACAGCGTAATTTGTTCCGTAGTTCCATTTTAATGTTGTATGTAGTAGGACAACAGTTAGACTTACTAGAATGGGTTGAAATCTCTTCCTTTTCTGAAGCTGTGTCAGCTACAACATGTACACTTAACTCGCCTTCTGATTTTGAGTGATTCCTTGTGGTCTTGGCTTCTTGACCTACACTGTTGTCAAGAGATTGCAACGTGTCTAAGCAGAACTGGCAATTGTTGGAAGTTTCATTTGCCATGTGTTTCTTGGCTTGTTTTTGCAGCTGGAAGCAGGCAAGTGGATCCCTTCTGCCCCAGCCTTGCACCTGGTAATAGGGAAACATGTTAAATCTGAGGCAAACCAGAGCATTGTTAAGAAGAAAAACGTCGAAGAAATGGTATTTGCTGATGTAACTGAAGACTCACGCTCTTTGCGTTTTCTTCCGAGTACAAAATAGCAAGTAACTGTAATTCCTCGCCGGTCCTGTTTTGTAACGTTGTGTAGCGACAGACCAGACCTCCTGCACTGAAAGGAGGAACCGCGGGGTTGGCAGTCCCTCACGGGGCCGGGGGGGGCGGTTTTATCCCCAGAGAGAAGAGGTGAATCTCACCTCTGATGCAGCGTGAACGCTGCTCCTTCCTTCGGGATCGGGGAGGACGCTTTCTGTCACCGTGGGTGTAAAAGTGATTGTGAAAAGAAAAAAAAAAAAAAAGCCCCCGATCCCTAGAAAACGATTTCAAAGCGGTCAAGCCTGACGTTCGCTGAGGCGCCGCTCCCCGGTTACCCCGGCAACGCGGGGAGGGTCTGTGTGGAAATGGCGGGTCTCCTCTGTGAGGGCCGGTCGTGCCGGGGGGAAAGGCCGTAGTGGCCGTGTGAGAGCTGCCCGGTCAGGGGGACGCTGCGGGGGGAGATCCTGAGGTCCCTCCCGACCTCAAATCATCCCGTGGGTCCTGCGATTCGGACGGACGCGGCAGAGCCTCGTAACCGGCAGCCGGCCGCGGGCCTGAGGTGGCTGGAAGATGGCGGGGGGGGGAAGGACTCTGGAGGCTAATGACAGGCGTCAGCCCGAGAATGGCAAACGGGAGAAAGGGCAGAACCGGGCTGCTTGGAAGGAGAAAACGAGGGGAGTGCTGAAAGGGGCCGAAGGAAGGAGAGAGCCTGTACGGGGGGTTGAAAACATGGAATAGGAAGAGAGAAGTGTGTGTGAGAAAAATGGATGCAAAATGACCAAATAGGATGAAAAGGAGAGAAACACTGTGAGAAAGGTGAAGAAAAGAACAAATAAAAACATGAGGAGACAAACTGATCTTACAATAGAAGGACTCTAAATAAGCACAGTGAATCACTGCCTGACCAATAGATCTTCAAATATGAAAAAATATAAAAATTAAAATCGAGTGTACAATGAGCATATTTTTATGTCTAAAATCATTAACTAGCACTACTGAGACCACTTGCAGTTGCTAGAAAGTCCTGTGGTTATTTTTTAACATGGCGTGAAGACTGAGTCACAAGCAGTCTTAGCAGAAGATGGGATTTGGGGACATCCTGAAGTGCATTTATTCAGATATTTGCGTGAAGATCTATGTTAAAAGTTCTAGGACTGAAAAAGTCCCCATCCTGCTAGCTGTTACTTAATCCTTGTTAAAAACATTCAATCCTTTTAAAAACAGCAGAACTATTTATGTAAGAAAGATACTTTAAATGCTCTTTATTATCTTCTCCACAAAATGAGATATATCTGCGTTTGGGTTTTTTTCTTTTCCACTGTAGTCTTAATTGGGGCTTTTTTTAGCTTATGCTCTCTCCAGAAGTCTTAAGCCAATCACTTAAGAATCAACAGAGATGGTTAATGCTTAACTAATAAAATTGTGTGTGAGCTTCATCATACAGTAAGGCAGATCCACAAGGTCATGAACTGAGGTAAACTCTTACAATTCTATTGTCTTGTTAATATTGTATCTTCATTTGGATCCTGATATTAAAAAAAAAAAACACAAACCCACAAAACAAAACCAAAAACCAACCACAAAGCAACCTTTCCAAGTGTCACATCTCTGTTTAGCAGAACATACACCCCTTTGGAAATTATCCACTGATCTTTGTTTGATATCAAATGTCCTTGATATAACTCTGTGACTCACACAACTTTCATCTCAATAGATAAAGACTGCATATCCTGGTTAGGCAAAGATAATACTTGGTATAGAAGATCAGTACCATTGTTCTTTAACATTGTACTTAATTTTTTTTATATATACCCTAGGCATATTATCTAATTCTAATCTGGCACTTCTCTGAGATGTCACTAAGATATTTTCTCGGGGAAGTAAATAAAGTCTGACTTAATCATTAATGTGAAATGGTGTGGGAAGGTATTTTTAAAGTATAAGCATGCAGAACGAGTGTATCATGCGGGGCTTACAAACTGTCAGTGTAAATACCGTTGTAGGATCCATGTAGTCATATAAGATTATTAAACTCGTGGGTGATATTCTAGTGTAACACCACCTACACAGTTCATCAGCTTCAGAAGAGCTGCACAGATACAAATGAGAGTAGAAGCTGACCTTTTGAATTCACATACTGAGTCACAACTTCATCTCGAAAGCTGATGTAATCGTAATGCACTGCACCTTTACATCCATTTTATCTTCCTACAATTCTCATTACTAAAAATAAACCTCTTCTGGAAAGTTAAAGTGGACATGTGACAGTGGCCACTTTGGATAAGCCCCAGCACTCAGACACTCCTCCCTATTAATGGTTCCATTGTAGTTCTGCCTAATGCTCCCCAGCACCAGCATCCGCTTTCTCCTAGATTACCTGGAGTCAAAACAATTGATAAATGCAGCAGAAGAAAGCTCCCAGTTCACTGCCTGCATTCTTTTTGCCTTTTCCTTTGCGAGTCATTTAAATCTTAACAAAAGAGGGGACCAAACATCTCAGTTTGGTTAGTTGGAAATTCTCAGGCATCAGATGGATTTTAAATGCAGTTTGGCAAGGCAGAAATGTCAGGGTCACTCAGTGCTACATCAGCAGAACAAGAGGCTGTCTTTAAAATTTTTTATGTCAGCTGGAAGATGCAGAGACGGGTGGACAAAAAGTTATTAGGACAATGTTATTAGCACAACCTTTTTATCCTATGACCATGCTATTTAAATCTGCAAACGGAGAGGAATCTCTAGGAATGAAAACAATGCCCGAGTGCCATTTCATAGGTCTGTCGACACCAACTGTAATGTAAGACCTTCTGCTTTTCTTGCCACCTAATAGAGCAACACTGTATAGGTCTAGAGTTTACATTATGACTCCTCTATTCCTGCTGGCACCTTCAAAATTATCTTGTCATAAAAATACTATTTTCCAGTGAAAAGATAAAAGGTATTTCTTTAAAGTGGCTAGCGAGGTCAGTACTAGTGATTTCTTTATCAGCTTGTTGTTGATGGTATTATTTAGAAAAGAGCCTTGGATAACGTCCTTAATATAGCACTGTAAACGAACAGACAGATTAGACTTTTAAACGTACATGTTCAAAATTTTGTGAAATAAATTGAGATAGAGAGTGGGTGGTGTATGGATGCCTACCACTGCATATATTAAGCCATGGTTTCTGTATGTGCGGTAGTTCCCATTTGCTTCTAAGGATTGAAGCATTTGCTGTGTACAGATATTTAGAGTAGGCAAAACCAAAAGAACTTCCTTTTACAAATGGTGTCCGATGCTTCCCATTTTGAACTTGTACCAGTGTCCACATCACAGAAGGATGCACAAGGCTGCAGGCTATTTGAGGAAATGTCTGTGTGTATGTTTGTTAAATTTCAGTGCTCGAAACTTTCATTCACCATGTCTGTCTTAAACTCATTGGATGAGGAAGACCAGCCTAGTAATAAGGACACCCTCAGAAGTGAAAGATGTGGGTAAGAGTTCCCGCAGCTTCACCCTTAGCAAGTGAGCAAGAGAGTAAAAAGAAAGCTGCACACACCTCCCACAGTAGATTCAGCGAGACATGTTAGGAATGTTCAGATCAAGAGAAAAATGTGAGAAATACCTTTGTTATGGATTCTGGTGGAGTTTACATGGTGACAGTGCTCCACAGGGACAAGGCTGAGGTGCCCCCATGCATGCCAGAACTTGAGGTGTCTGGGGGAAATGGCAGGTGAAAATGTGAGCACCTCCAGGATTAGCTGGCAAGTTGATGTTTTGATGATTTAAGTACCATTTAATTCTGATTTTTTAAAAGCCTGTAAACGGCTTTCTTCTACCCTACTCCATGTGGATCGCCTGTGAAATTATTTACAGTGGGCGTGCATTTATATCAAGTCTCTTTCTACCCTTTTCTCCACTACCCACATGCCCGTACAGTATTCTCATTCTCTCCCAAGGCTAGAGAACCATCAGGTTTTACCTGATGACAAGAGCCGAACTCAACTGAAATTTCTGAACTGTGTTCTCATCACGTCAATCAGTTTATATGGGTGTTCATCTGCATCTCATGTTGCCTTGACCAGGCTAGTCCAAAGCTTATTGTGGTGTTTGGGGTTTTTTTTCTTTCATATCACAGGATTTTCTCTTTTTTTTTTATGCCAGTCTTTGGTTTGCTAACTTTGGGGAATCTGTATTTTCAAGCTGGTTAAGTAAACTACATTGCCTACAATCACCAGTGAGGAAAGGAGTTGCCTGGGGTTTTTTTGTTGTTGTTCTTTGAAATATTACTACGGTTGTGGGAGAAGAGAGGCCTGAAAAAGCCAAACAGCAAGAGTATTACACAAGTTTATGATAAGAAGAAGTTAGGCAACTAAAATTACCAGAAGAGAGGAAGTCGAACTCTACTAAGGCACCCTGATTGTGTAAAGTACAGCAGAAGCTGAATTACTCCAAACAGCCATGTTCCCCATTGTCGTGGTTTAACCCCAGCCAGCAACTAAGCACCACGCAGCCGCTCACTCACTTCCCCCCCCATCCAGTGGGATGGGGGAGAAAATCAGGAAAAGAAGTAAAACTCCTGGGTTGAGGTAAGAACGGTTTAATAGAACAGAAAAGAAGAAACTAATAATGATAATGATAACACTAATAAAATGACAACAGTAAGTAATAAAAGGATTGAAATGTACAAATGATGCACAGGGCAATTGCTCACCACCCGCCGACCGACACCCAGCCAGTCCCCGAGCGGCCAAAAAAAAACCTGCCCCCCCCCCCTTCCCAGTTCCTAAACTAGATGGGACGTCACATGGTATGGAATACACCGTTGGCCAGTTTGGGTCAGGTGCCCTGGCTGGGCATGAGAAGCTGAAAATCCTTGACTATAGTCTAAACACTACTGAGCAACAACTGAAAACATCAGTGTTATCAACATTCTTCACATACTGAACTCAAAACATAGCACTGTACCAGCTACTAGGAAGACAGTTAACTCCATCCCGGCTGAAACCAGGACACCCATGTATACCACAAGGACATATCCAAAACTCACTGAATGTGTAATCACGTTTAAGCCAATTTAGTTTATTAGTTCTGATAGTTTCACAATATTTTTAAAAAGGCAAAGACTTTGCATATTAATGTAAAAAATAGTTATTCCTGTTTGCTGGATTTAAAGTGAAATTAATGCCAGCAAAACCAAATCTTAATTCCTTAGAAAATGTTAATTACAACAGTTAGAAATCACTAAAAAAATAATTTAAAAGAATGTAGTCTTAAAGCCTGTTTGAACAATTCTTTGGGTCTGTTCTTTTTCTCCCCCAAATTAGTACGAGTAGACGAAAACCAAACATGAGTTCATGTCGTTTTCCTGAAATACTCATTTTTGGGAAGGAGGCATGGGAAAGAGGCCTAACGAATCTTTCCTGTAGTGTGTATTAAAGGACAAGGGAGACAATTTTAAGATCCTGGGCTAATGAATTCAGATGTAATCCTTTATGTTATTACTATTTGATTTTTCAAAACCTATGATCCTCCTTGTGAATGCAAGACAATGACACAACAAAGCACTGGGAAGCATAATGGTCACAAATTTAACACTGCTGGGCATATTTTTTCATTCCCTACTTATGAACCATCTGTCGTTAAAAAGATTTGGAACCCAGCAGCAATAACCTAGGAATTATTTTCATGCTTATTAATAAAGGAATTAAAGGTGATAGTATGAAACAGTAGGGAGCTTTCCCCCGTGTTCTGGTGGCTCTTTTTTTTTTCTTTTAAACTCTTGGCCCTTATCGGGCTTACTTGTCCCATTCGTAATCTCATCAGCCACATTTCCACTGCCTAGACTTTCAAAGGAACACCAAGTGCTGCAGATAAAATGATGAAGGTGTAAAACCTCCTGCTCAGAATCTAAATCAGAATCGCATGTCAACACAGTTCAGGCTCAGTCTCTGGCAGGATCATTGTTTTTAATGCAATTTACTAATTAAAAATGAGTACCAGATTACGGAAAGTCTGGAAAGAAGCGGCTTGCTGAAATAGTATTTTAGCTCCTTGAACTGCCCGCACCAGAGTCTGCCTTTCATTAAAGTATAATTCATTTGAATACAGCTCGGCAATTACTGGATGCTCTTCTGTAAAGAACAAACGCGGTTTCTGTTTCATCATCAGCCCTCCGTGTTTGGACTGGAGCTGCTTTTACTACGGATGGAAATGTGTGGCAGGGCTGCGGCAGGTGTATTTTATTCAGCAGATGTACCGTAAACGCATTACAGCAGATTAGCTGGATTTCTTCCCTTAAATGTACACTGCGAGATCCAACTTGCAAGCCAGCTGTTTCTTACCGGCCCGTTTAATCTCCCAGAGCCCGGCTTTGCTTCTTCCTTTAGCGGCTATTTCTGTAGCGGATCGGGCGAGGGAGAGCGCCGCTATGAATTTTAATGCTTCCACCGGGGAATCCCTCCCGCCTCCTCTTTTTGGATGAGATCCTCGAGGAAAGACCCAGAACACAGCGAGGAGGAGGAGGAGAAGAGGAGGAGGAGAGGGATGGCGTAGCCGCGGTATCGGGGAAAGCGGGAAGGGGGAGCCGCCGGCAGAGGGGGGCGGGCAGCCGGCGGGGTGTAATTAGGGAAGGTGGCGAGGACGACACCGAGGCGGGCGGGGAGCGCGGAGCCATGGGGGAGGAAGGAGGATGACTCGGGGCCTATTTCGCTGCCAGACCCCGGCACATCAGCAGCAGCAGCAGCAGCGGCGGCGGCGGCAAGCCGGAGCGCCGCGGTCCCGCCGCCGCCCGCGGACACATGCGCCCGCCGGCAACCCCCCGGGCCGGCCGCGACGGGGACGACGCCGAAGTGATCCCGCTGCCCCTGGGTCCCGGCGAGAGGCAGAGCCCGCGGCCCGGGCGCTAGCCCGCCTCGCCATCCGCACGCCGCGGCCCCCAGAGGCCGGCCGGGAGGGCGCTGGGCGGCGGGGGTCCGTCCCGTCCCCCCCCCCCCGGCCCCCCCCCCCCGGCCCCGGGCCGTGCGCTAAGCCCGCCGCTCCAACGCCGGCCGCCCCATGGATAAGGCGGGCTCGCTGCACACCTCGGTGCCCACGCCACCGCCCCGGCTCTACCTGCCGCGCAACTTCAGCTGCAGCGCTTGCCTCTATGGCAGCCTGGCCGAGCAGTGCAAGGGGGGCTGTAGCCCCGACGGCGACGCCGCGCCCCCGCCCGTGGTGCGGGAAGCGGCGGGCGAGAAGCCGCCGCCGCCGCCCCGCGGCCGGGAGCCCTCGCTGCCCGCCGTGCCCCCCAGCCCCACGCAACGCCGCCGCGCCAAGTCGCTGCCCACGCCCGGCGACCGCAGCCTGCGCCCGGCGCTGCAGCAGAGCCCGTCTCGCCGCAAGACGGTGCGGTTCGCCGACTCCCTCGGCCTGGAGCTCACCTCCGTGCGCCACTTCTGCGAGGCCGACCTGCCGCAGGTGCCGCTGCCCGCCCCGCCGCCGCCGGCCCCGCCGCGCACCGCCGACCTCTTCAAGACCAGGAAGCCGCCGGCGCTGGGCGACCTGGAGCCGGTGCTCTTCGGGCCGCCGCCGCCGCTGCTGGAGCCGCTCTTCCCGCCGCAGCCCGGCGCCAGCCCCGGCTTCGCGGAGCGGGTGCGGCGGCACAAGGTGAGGCTGGAGTGGGTGCGGGCCGAGCCGGCGGGGCTGCGCGGCGCCGTGCGCGTCCTCAACCTGGCCTACGAGAAGGCCGTGTCGGTGCGCTACACGCTCAACGCCTGGGCCAGCTGCGCCGAGGTGCCCGCCGCCTACCAGCCGGCCGGCCCGGCGGACGGCCTCACCGACCGCTTCGCCTTCCTCCTGCCCCTGGGAGCCGCCGCCGCCGCCGAGGCCGCCCTGGAGTTCGCCGTCCGCTACCGCGTCGCCGGCGCCGAGTACTGGGACAACAACGAGGGCAAGAACTACCGGCTGCGGGGCCGGCAGCGCGTCCCGCCCGCCGCCGGTCCCCCGCAGGACCCCGACAGCACCGCCTGGATCCACTTCATCTGATGAGGCGCGGGGCGGCGGCCGCCTCCTCCTGAGGTACGCGGGGGGGAAAGCCGCCGCCACCGCCGCCGCCGCCGCCTCCTGAGGGGGGGAGAGCCGCCGCCTCAGCGCCGAGGGGCAGCGCGGAGCCCCGCGGGGCCGGCGGGCCGGTCCTGCCCCCGCCGAGGGCTGAGGAGAGCCGCGGCGGGAGCCCGGCGGGCCCCCCTTCGCCGGAGGGCTCGGCACCCCTCCGGCCTCGCCGGCGGGCCGCGGCCCGGCGCAGGCCTCGTTTCCAAGCCGTCCCTCTGTTAAGCGGGCGGAAGATGTTTTCCCGAATTCCGTTTACAGGTGGATAATTTGTATTTTCTGTGGCCCCGGCCATGTCGAGGGGAAACCTCGCGGGCTGTCGGCGGGGAGGCCGGGGGCACGGCGTGCGGCCCACGCACCGTCTCTGCCTCAGTTGGCAAAGCGGCTGCCCGGCCAGGCTCCGGAGCCGGGGGCCGCAGGGTATTTGCGGAATTTCCCAGTCAGGACCGGGACCCACAGGTGCAAAGCCGTGCTCCCGGGTGCCGGAGGTCACGACCAGCAGGGTCAGGGCTCTGGAAGCGCCGAGGGCAGTGTCATAGGGCATCCAGCCAGCCATCCTGTTTGCCTAATCCTGCTTAAGCAAAGCCCGGCTCCGTTGAGGTGCTGGATCTGTGCTTAGAGCCTCGCTGACCCACTCGTGGTCATTGCCCTGCGGGGTTAAGGGCCCGACACGGCAGGGTTAAGGGACAGACTGCGGTTTTGAACCCAAAAAGGCAAGAGTACAGATGCCCCAGGGTGTAGCTGTGTTTCGTCATGCTGTAAAAGCGACCGATCGGTTTAAAGCAAAGATATACTTATTTTTTTAATTTTGAACCCTGTTTCATGTGTTTAAGCATATTCAGAGAAGAAAAATAACGCCACATACCAATTGAAATGCAACCCACTGAGAGATTTTAAAAAGCAAGTGTTTTGTTTTCAGGTTCACGTGGCACGTTGTAAAGGTTTGTTAGGATCTGATGTTTGCTTCAGTAGGATTGGTCCCATAAAGCTGCTTGTGTTCAGGTCAGCAGGAAGGTCGCGGAACTGCACCAAATGAACTAGAGGTGGCAGGAGTTGAATACGTAATTTTAGTCCTCATCTCAAGCAACACTTTCGGTTGTATTCCTGTTAACAGTTTAACTGAACTTCTTATGCTGAGCTGTCGGTGCGGGAGCCTGCTTTCTGAAAAACAAAATGCTCCAAATTTTTCATAATTTCAGCAAGTGACAGATTTCACAAAGCTGGCTAAATTTAGTCAGACAAATTGAAGAAAGTCATGTCTTGCCATATAAAAATATATCAATAAAAATTACAGAGCATGCTGACTTCTGCCTTCAAAGATAGGTTTTAAATTATATTAGCGGTAAACATAGTATTTTCCTTTTAAAACTTGCTTTTTCAGGAGTTCAGCTGAATGCAAGTTGTGCTGGTGCCAAATCTGGGTGCTAATTTTCCAGGATTTAGGCGTGTATGTGTTTGCAGGAGAGGGACCTCTAGAAATGTGACTTCCGAGAGTGGTAAAACCGATGTCAGTGTGATCTTCCGATTATGAAGGGCTGTAAGATCAGGCCTTTAATGTTTTGGATCTTCTGTAGATTGTTTAGGAATGAAATGTGATTTTTGACTGTGTTTTTGTGTTCCTCAAAAGAGTTAAGTGTCCCAAACGGCTTGAGTAATGTCGAGTTTTCATAGAACCTTTTGACTTCGATGGGAAATGAGAGCACTTTTGTCTCCTGAGGGTCTGGCTTAGTCAGAATAATTGAATTTATAAATTCGGGGGGAGGAGGGGGGAAGGTCTGTTAACTTGAATGGGAAAAGAGTATTTCATTTAATTTCTCCAGATCACTGTTTCTGATTTAATAGAAGTAACAGCAAGACTACTTTCTGGAGTATTGGTAACTTGGTGTTAATTTCCCAGTCGGTTTTCTAGTCCTTGTGGTTTTAATAGAAACAGGATATGAAATAAATGTACTGTCGACAGCTACTGAGTATTTCACATTTTAGAATATTAAGGACCCCAGTCTTGTAATAAAGTAATCCTATATATTGCTAGTACACATTTATAAAGCTAGAACTGCAGAACTAGGGTCTTAAAGTGGTCATGGTTGAAGCATATTAAGTGGTATATTTGATAAAGAAAGCCCAAGTGTCTTTTAGTTAAACTTATCTTTCTTTATAAGAGCCTTAATGCTGGAGAGAAGGAAAAGGACTTGTCTCCATTTGGAAGCACTTTGAAATCTGGTGGAAATATAGCCAAACATCTTTTTATTTATGTGTTCTAGCTTTCCAGAACATTTTTTTGCTTGGCCTTTTTTACCCAAATAGTGAACCGACAACTGTTATGTAGATTGATGAAAACACTTGGAGAAAAAAATAGTTTCTATGCATTTTAGATTAACTGATGCTGCAACTTTGCTTATAAAGATTTAACAGGATTTCCTGTTTACTGTTTTAATGGCTTTAGAAACACGAGCAGTCCTAAAACCCTTTTTAACAGTGAATAACTCTTAATTCTACAACTTCAAAATTATTTTCCAGCGAATGGCAGTTTTCGTTGTCGTTTGACTTATGCAGCATCTGCAGGTCTCTAATCGTTTAAAAATCTCCTTATAGCAACTGTGGCTTGTAAACTTTTTAAATTTGGAATACCTAAGTGGATGTACATGCATCAAGTACACTAGCAAGCTGTTGTATTACCATTTTTTTTCAGCATGACTGAGGTGAAATGACTGTTGCTCTTGGTTGAACTTTTGTAGGCAGAATTGGGCTATGGCTTTACAGCACTGTTCAGATATTAATGCTCTTTTATTTATGGCCCCCTTTGTCAAACACAAATCTGAATATTAAACGTTTTGAGGATGTAGCATACCAGAAGAATGTTTTGCAAAACAGAGTCTCCTGAGCTTTCAAGCAGTTAAGCCTGTCCTCAACACTGAATTTTGTGAGTAACTTTATGGGCTTGAACTGGAATTGGACGTTATTGATGATATATGTGGAAGTCCAGTAAAAGACATGGTCTGCTAGAAGCGTTTATAAACACCTACTTTTTAAAGCCTGGAAAGGTAAGGTTGCACCCAGTCAGCTTTGACCAGACGATGCTGTCGATGAAATCTGTGGAAGTTCAAGGTGTTTTAATGGAAATTTATCAGTGGTATATGCCAAAGCTGCATTACTTTGATTACACATTTTCACTTCTATCACATGAATTTATTTCCAAGCTAGATTTATTCAGATTTCCAAAAACACGTTCAGTTGCAATGACCGTGAGTACTTTTTCCACTGCCAGCTCTCATGTACAGTTTCCAGTCCTTTAGATTTCAATCTGTTGCTATCTATGTGTGGCTTGCTAGAAGCATTGTGATAAATGGAGATGAAATAAAAATCCCAAATAATAATTATATAATATTCACATAAATTATGACTTGAGGAGGAGAACCTGTGTTGAAGAGCATAATTTTCAAGTTGGCGGGACATCAATCATTTTAACGGGAACAGGAGCAAAACTTTTTAAAATCACATTTCTAAAGAATATAGTTCCACAAAATGAACTTTCACAGGCAAAGTAAAATATTGGAAAATTTTCAAGCCAACCTTTTTCTGGAAAAATTGTCAGCTCTTTGTATTTTCATTTGCATGAATAGAACCCATGCCACCTTCCTTTCCAAGTGACACTAGAATGGTTTAGGCAAGGGCATAATCCTTAGGTCACGTACTTCACTTTTAAGTAAATTATACATTGCTTATGTCTCTGCAGATGTAAAAATGTGTCTGTCATTTATTGTGCAAAGTTGTAGCTTTATGAAATGTGCCACGTTATTTTATGTGCAATATAGCGATACTTTATACAGTGAGTCAAATTGTACTGTATGTCTGATATACATTGATGTTTGCTGCTTCACACTTAAACTGGTAGATTTTTTGCATGTGATTCTATGCCTTTCATGGCAATATTTCTGAAATCTACCCTAATTCTTAGAAATCCTAAAAGGAATCAGAACTATTAAGTGACTGTAAATGGAATTTTAGCTAGCTAAACGTATTACTGTTTATTAGCATAAAATCAGTAACTGAAACCGTCCTACTCATTTTCAACAAATGTACATAATTTCAGGTAAATTAATTTTCTTTCTCCTTTTACCATTTGGCAAGCAACTTTCTGATGTGAACGTGTGTGCCTCAGTATCTCAGTAAACAAGAGAATAAGTGCACACCCTTTGTCGTTTCAGCATATGTGAGGGGAAAATGTATCACTTGAATGAACAAATGTCTGTTCATGCATAAGCATGATCTCCTTACAGATACATGAAACGTTTTTCCATAGCGCCAACAGGCAAACATCTGCTAATTCTATATTTTAATGTAAAGTAACCTACGGAAATACTCAGAATCTGCTTTTCAACATATTATTAAATATACATTGAAATTTTTATGTGCCTTTCAACATTTCCTATGAAGAAATCTCCTGTGTTCCTTAGCTTTCTCACCAAAAGTCCAATAATGGCTTTGTCATTAAAGTGAAATTTACGCTAAAAACATAATAATCAGTTCTAATTCCTGATACATTTTCAGCTGTGCCAGAAATCCTGTATCTGTAGCAGCCAGAAGAATTTGATAATATTTTCCCATATTACAGTGAAAAGAATTACAGTCAGAAATATGTCTTCCTGGTAAACCTCTACAATTATTTAGTTAAGTAAAAAACCAAAACAACTGTGACTATAGTTAATATAACAAAATATATTTATTGTATATATTCACCTCTTACACAGATATTCTAAAAGCATATTCTATCTGAAACCAGAAGTTCTAGTTTTTTATGAAATCTATTTGTGGAGACATGGTGTTTTCAGCTTTTACTGTTATTTATCTGATGCTGCATAATGCATATCGTTAAAACTTTGGATGGATTTAATCTGTCTGCACAGTTTATATCATGAGATAAAAGTGCTCACTGTAAGGAATACCTGAAGAAAATGACTTTTACCTTCCAGTTATACTGCATGGCTTTTTGGCAATTCATCAGTAATTCTGTTTCCTGTATGCACTTCATGTGTACATGTTCTGAATATATGAAAGGATTACTTACTGAAATGAAAATATTTTTGAGCACTGAAATTAAGGTTTTTCAAACATAAATAGTTTAAGGTAAATATAGTCAATTTTGCTGTAAAATAAAAAACCCTAGCCTTACGTAGAGCTGATCAGGTGTTTTTTCTTTAAATGGAAGATGGTGACATTTTTCAAAATGAAACATGTTCAGGGAAACTTACCTGTTTCAATAGGAAGGTTTTCTCAGGTTCAGCTTATATGAGAGAATTGCCCTAAAACAGTTAAGTGGTGAGAGTACTTCCTTAAATCAGTGTATGGACTTGAATGTAGGTCTTCCGTGATCAAAGTGAATACTGAGCTATGAAACCATTGGCTATTCGTTGGACTCTCTCTTTATCCAACTTATAAATACGGCTTTTAAATTATTTTACAGAGAGGTTTTTTGATCCTGGATTTCCTCATGTTGTATGAATATCCTCTTCATTCAGCTATCCTGGCTTTTGTTTGAGCTTTCTGTTGTTGAGAAAGGTCTGGTTTTATTTTTATGCAACATAGGAAGATTATTTTACATTATATTTTTGGGGCGAAGGCAGGAAAACTGTTTTCCTTTCAATTTTATTTTTTTAATATTAAACAATAGCATTGCTTGAAATAACACATGCACTAGCGATTCCAAAGAATATAGCTAAGAAAAATGTCAAATGTGAGATGTGCTTTTTTAAAAACATATGTGCTTTGATTTAGTAAGGCAGAGAGAAAGTCCTAGTCTCCAGTGCAAGCGTATTAATACCAGGGATTTCTTTCTATGCAATATTGTGGTGCAACTGGGTTTTTTAGGGATTAACTTGATTGGTGAGTGTATTGGTGTGTGTGTATAGAATATTCTGTTAAAAGTGTCATTAAGGAAACTGTATGTCTTAAATAGTCTTATATCTTTAGGCTCTTTTTTGTCCAGTCTGACTTCACGAAATCATAATAATACTCCTTTGAGTAACAGTAACAAGACAGTATTTCACAAAATTGCGTAATGAAGTGTCACGCATTATACTTTACTCTCTATCGCCTTCTAGGGCAAAAAGTTGTGTTACTGTTGTAAGTTTTAAAATTTTTGTATTTCTGTATCTTAAAAATAAGCCAAATTGTATTATACTTTTAAACTCAAAGAGCTAATATATATGTTTTTAAAGCTGATCAAAAATAGTAAAATTAAAATTGGTTGGGATTACTTGTAAATCCAGTTTCTAAACTGTGGTGTAACAAATGTTTGTGTACATCCTGTAACTGGGTTCATGGAGGTGCACCTTGACAAGAAGTTCATGCATTTTAAGGTTGATACAAAATGAGCTCTACCTGGGTGCAAAACCTGCCTACATCTGGACATGAATCCATGTTGTAATGCAGCAAAATTGACTGCTGTGACAGAAAATTACTGTTCTTGGAATGGTTTAAACAAACCTAACTCCTCCCTTATAGCGTTACACAAATTATTTCTCTTTGTAATGGAGATGCTGTCTGTTGAAGACAGTGTTTAACATGCAAGTTTTTTTACTGTTTCTTTGATTTAACTTGGCTTTGTTTAAAAAAAGAAGTTAAAAAAAGGTTGTTCCTTAACTAGGTACTTAATGAGTACCTTATTTTTGGTTGTAGTTTCTTCTGCAATGTTTATATTTCACCAAGTAATGTTTGTTTCTAATGTTTGTAAAAGTAATGTAATATCACCCAAAGTTCAAAATCAATGTTTTCTAATAATGCCTTGTAATTTACCTAGCCTTACGGTATTTCAGACGATTTTCCACCAAAACCGCATCTAGTCACTGGTTGTCACCATTATGAAAAATATATATTTATAAACCTGTAGCTTCTAGCTGTCATTAAAGATTAATGATACAAATTGTGAGCATGTGGTGAATATAAACCTCTTCTTTTTAACTGACGAACCATGAGCTCTTTTTTGTGGAGGATCTGGAACAGTTATGTTCCAGTTCATCCGTACTGCATGTATGAAGACATGTTGTGATGTACCTGCACGTCTGAAGACAAATATCTAATATTTGGGCCAGATTTTCCAGCCAACTTGTCTTCAGGCAGTCTCCATTAAGAGTGTTCTCTATGAAAGCTGCAGTATACTGAGTTATGTTGGTAATCTGGTCTTCTGACATGTAACCATCTTTAAGGAAGGTGGGATGAGATTGTCGGTGGGTGTAAACGTCTGTAGCGGTCTTTATAGCCTTGTATCGTTACCAGTGTTTCAGACACAGTTTAGCAGTCTGTCGTTCAGAAAGGGATGCCTGTACTTCAGCTGTTTGTGCCTTTACCCCTTCCTGGCTGTGCATCCTTACGGTCACTAGTAACAGTTGAAACATTCTCGAGTGCAGTTCAACATTTAGCTGCCAAAAGCCTGTGCTAGGTGCTAGAAAGTATAGAAACACCAGTCTTTCAGGAGAGGAGGGAGCGGCTTTCATAGAGGGAAGATATGAGATATGTGAAAAGAGCTGTGATTTTTATTTTTAAAAACCCAGCAGTTTAAATTTTTCAGTGCTGAAGGACTAGGAGGAAGGTTTCTAAGCCCCATATATATTCAGCAGTAACTGCAGTCAAGCTGTTTCTTTAACCAGCACATGCCTTTTCCTCCAGTGGTGATGCAGAATTGAGGCTATCTAGGTACTAGCTAAATGAATTGTAAGGACTCTTCCAAATATTCTTTCTCTGTTAATTGCTGAGTTCAAAATATTTGTTTCCTGAATTGTTATAATGTGCTAGTTTTCACAGTCTTTCACTGTAGACAGCATCTTATCTTACAATGCCAAGAATGATTCTTGGTTTTTCTTTAACCAACACTTTTTAAGCCTTCTTTAGAGTACAGATAAAAGCCATATAGCCATAAGGACAAAAAATGTTACATGTTTGTTCTCATGTAATTAGTACAACTTATTTTTCTATATTCTTTCAGAAACATCTGTTTAGCTGTCTCATTATTATTAATAATAATAATAATATTTTTATGTGTTTCTTTGAAGGGCAAAGTAATTAAAATGTAGCTCCAGATTTCACTTTTTTTCCAGAGGGAATGTTTTCTGATTTAACATCTATCTAATCTTGTTGTTCAAGTAAAAATGAACTCTTAGCTCACATAAATTACAGAACCCAGAACTGTTTTCTTATGATGCCATTATATAAATATTAGACTGTAATAATTAGAATAATAGTGTAATTTCTCTTTTCTTTTTGGTAAGGCATATGCTTTGAATTTGAAACTGTTGTTATACTTGAGTGCTCCCGAAGTAATGAGATTACAGTTCTGGGTGAAGATGATGATGAAGTCACAGTGCTCTAAAATGAGAGAAAAAAAAAAAAAGAATAGTTTTACATTGTTCTTCAGTCTTGGCTTAATTTCTCTTTTTTTTCACTCTTACATGGGACAAAATATGACTACGGTAATTCATCTGACTATTAATCAGAATTACATATAGTAGATAGAGTCATTAATAACAAGTCTTAAAATGTATGAAGTATTCATATAGTACTACTAATAATAATGATAATTACAATCCCTATTTCTTAATTTCCCTCTCTGGGTGCTTCTTGGAATCTACCAACAATTTTTGGTCTGACTGATGAGTTGAATGGGCTCAGGGGACATACTGAATGCCATGGTGCTCCCAAATGGGGGAGCCCCTGGGACTGGCGGAGGTGGCAGGAGCGAGGAGGATCAGGTACAGAGAGGAGGGAGAGGCCAAAGAGGAGGGAGAGCGAGCAAGAGCCTGGTCTTTCAGCGGCAGGGAGCTGCGAGATCAGCTCAGGTTCTCCTACAACCTTATCCCAAAAGCTTCTGCTGTTGTCATGATCTAGAGCCATGGTTCTCAACTTTTTTTTGACCTCAGGATGACTGCCTCTTCTTCCTCACAACTCTCCATGTGTACAGGGACAGGTAGAAAGGAGAAATAGGGGTTGTCTGTGCTACCTCTAAAGAGTGGCCCTTTGCAAGGCTGTGTTAGATTCCCTGCTAGAAATACTACTTTAGATCACATAGAAGCGGGGGCATGCATTAAAGGACCATGATTCAGTTAGTCTTTAAACCTATGGAAGATACGGGAAGTAGACAAAAAAATTCCTATCAAGGTTTTGAACGGCTTAGTTTTGTTCTTTGTTGTCTAACATGTTTACCAGGCCAACCTGATGCAAGAAATGCTCCTTAGACTAACAGAAAGCTGCAAAAATGTTTCAGTTGTAGATAAGGATGATACAGAGCAGAAAAGGAGCTGTGCAATGATGGTGTTACACCAGTTTTATCACTGGCTTTGCCTTACCGGTTGTGGCACAAGTGAGGGGTTGTCGGAACAGACAGGAGTTGCCCAGAATACTTAATTTTCTGTCATTTTCTCTTGATCCAGTCCCATGCAGTGAAGAAGGGAGAGGGTGATGGCTGACGAACAGAAGTACTTGAGTCCCAAGAAGTGCAGACTCATCCTTATATCTTGTAGATTGATTTTCGTGGTTAGAGAAGGGTACAAGTGCTGTACCTCCATTAAAATACATCGCTAAGCAAAATAGATTCAATAGCGTAAATAATTAAACACTATAAACAAATGACAAATAAAACAGCCTAATAGCAGAGGCTGTAGGACACTTGTACCACATTAAAATAGATCAGGTCTGAAGTGACTGAATTATGCTTTGTCAGGAAGAGAGGGGGTCAATATTTTGAGGCAAACTCTAATCAATCCAGATACCCCAGACTAAATTTTCCTGCCAAGCACTGTTCCTGTAAGACTGTGTCTCAAGTAGTGTGGGGAAAATAACATTGAGGACACTCCTAAGCTGTTCTCAAAAATTGTCTGGGCCATCTGCAGCATATCTTGCTGGTAATTTACGCTGATGCACATTGCTCGAGTCTTTTAATATTGTCTTACATCCGTGAGGTCATATTCCCTGGAAATGCCTTCCCAAAGGATGTTCAGTTTTCCATCTGTCCAGTCACATTTCACCACGTTAAAACAGGTTTGTCTGTAGAAATGGCGCTGTGTTATGTAGATGACTTTTGCAGTCTCTCTAAGACTGATGCAGCTTCATTAATGTAAAAGCAGTTTCACCTGTGACTTTGGTGGAAGAATGTTTTTCCCAAAGCTCCCAGTCAATCTCTGCTCTGTTATTGAAAGGCTCCTGTTGACTTAATGGCTGGCATCATGTTTGGAACTTGGTAAAATGTTAGACTGTCCATGCACACCCCTTCCCCACCAGGCCAAATTTTAGGTGTGCTGCAAGAAGGGGAAAGAGATTGGGGGAGAAGAAAGCTGATAAGATGATGGGTACAATAAAACGAGTTTTAAGTTAATTCCTTTGTTACACATAGTGCTGTGAAGAGTGTTTTGTAAACGTTTTCAATGAAGCAGGATGTGCTTAATATTTTTTCTGATCTTGAGGTTGACCTAGGAAATTGCCTGACTCTGCAGTAGTACCTTTTAGAGACTAAGCAGGTGAACTAGAAAACCAGGCTGACCGCGCTTCCCTACCTCACCCCCTCGGCAACGTTTTGAGTGCCACCGCGTGGTGAAATTATGCAATAATTTCTTTTTAAATTTGCAAGTATTTAAATCGGCGCGTGGCACCGTTTGACAACCTGGAGCATCCCACCCACTGGTGAACTCGTGTTATTAATTAATTGTGCGCTATTCTTTGGTTTGCTTTCTATTCTCCAAAATACGCAGTGCAGGTGGTGCAATCTCCCTTGTCTCTTGCTGTGTGATGTCTCCCAGCATCGCAACAGAAGACCCTCACATGCTCAGTTGAGGAGCCGAGGATCACTCTTAATTGATTTATTGGTGCAGTTCTGTTTATTCACATGACTAGGCTGACGTGAAGATAAATCTTATGTCCTTTATGTGTCAGTTTGGCATATTAGAACTCTGTGATGGGAGCCATTACTACAGGAAGACTGTAAATTCCCCATCTATCAGTATGAAGAAAAAAGAAAAGAGCATCCTTTTCCACAGGACATCAACTGTCTGGAGACACCAGTTAAGGGGAGCATTAGAAACTGAGATCAGCTGCACTTCTAACCTAATCATCAGAGCTGCTTAGCTAATTGTCTTACTGCTAATTTAATGACAGCGAAATTGATACTGCCCTTATTTTATGCTCATCGAAACATCACCAAGAGTTATTATTTATGTATTTTTGTTCTTTTAGCTTTAGACCATTGATTTTTTTTCCCTCTGGTGAGAAGTAACAATTACATGATTTGTATTCACATACATGATGGGCCAAGATTCACAGGGAGAGGCAGCACTTTATTGGTTGAAAACCACAAAATGTTAGGTATGCAATCTTTTCAGGACTGATGTGGATAAAAATCTTAGAAAACTAAATACAATTGAAAAAATTAGTTCCAAGTTTAGCTTACATTATTCAGTTACGTAATTTGAAAGATAAAGGGGTTGGTTGATACTTGTGGAACAGAAAGGAAGTGTTGGCAAGAAGAAAGGTGATGATCTAATTAACCCCTAGGAGATACAGAGACAGAATTATCAGTTGTGGGAGAAGTATGGAAGTAAAAATTTACCATAAAACCAATCTCTCTACTGAGTCTATGATGTTTAGTAGCCAGTAATTGAGTGTTAAGTTCTTAAGCTCAGGATCCAGACTTAAAGAGGTCACAGATAAAGTTGTTATTTTGTAAAAAATCATCTCCTTTATTCATTTTCTGTAGGAGCACACATTGGTGAACAAGTTCGATGTTTTCCCCTACGATTTATACAAAAGCATTGTGTCATAGACCAAAGCTAATACACATTCACTCCATCTTTTTATTTTGATGAAAGGCATTCATTATGGATTCACGTTGGCAAGTTTTGCATTCATGCTCTTGCAGAGTCTGGCTCCAGCCAGTGCATGGTGGTCTGCCTGAGGCTTCCTGCTGCTGCTGAATGTAGTGAAGTTATGGGATTATTTGAAAGCTAGGAGCTCTGCTTGGGTAGCATACATCAAAAAAAGGAAGAATACATTCTTTTGGCAGCACAATTCAGATAGTTGAGTGGATTGTAGAAAAATATAAAAATATTTATTTGCTGAAATAGACGTCCTTTGGCCTAAATAACTGCAGGACACCAGAGCTCTTGGCATAAACCACACACAAAAAGCACCTAAGTATTATGGTTCCCCTTGTAAGGGGAATTGGGAAATTTAATAAACCACTTTAAGGTCATATAAAACCCTAAAAGAACTAGGGATAGAGAGGTTCCCAGTCCTCTTTAAGCAAAAGAATGTCCATTCTCCAACTGTATCCCATGAAAGGAAGGTTGAATTCTGTTTCAGATGGTTTCTTCAGAAAGTTGTCATCCATATTCATGTGTAACCTTAAAAACACTGCTAATACACAGATGAGGGCAAAGCTTGAGGAAAAGATTGGATTTGCCAGTTTTTACTACTCCCCAGGTTCCTTAGGGGATTACAGAAATTACTATTATTTCATTGACCAAAAGGAAAGAATACAAACATTTTAAGGGAAAAATTGTATAAAAATGCATTACAATGCTCTGGACTAAGCTTTAAAGGGAGATCCACAAGGGTCATATATTACATGGCTATGAATGAAGGGCCTATTACTCTCTAGTAAAGTTGGGAAAAACAGGGTGGAAGAAACAGTAACAAATTGAAACATTTGCATCCATTCCTATCACCATTTGCCTCCACTCATTCTACTTTGAGACAAAGTTTCTCTTTCCCTTCTGAAAGTGCACAGGGAGGTCAGAGATCCAAACAGATGCAGGGAATCTGTAAGAGGCCAGGATCAAGCTCCCAGCTCTCTGGGCCCTGAATGTTGTCACAATAAATACTGCATGATACTGTGAATAATGGATAAGTACTGACAGTTTTTAAAGCATTTATGCTAGGTTTACTGGAGCCTTTTGTTTATCAACCACTGCCAAGTTCGGAGTCCTGTGGAACAGTCAAACCCACTCTTACCTCTTAGAGACTTTGCAGTTTAACTCCTACGGAGAAGATAGTTTTATCTTAAATACACAGTGGAGTCTCTCTTGGCAGGGCTTTTATCTGTGACTTGTGTAGGAAAAATTAGCTCCTAGGATTTCAAAAAAACCACCAATTACTTTGACATCCCTTCAGATTGTAAAAGAAAGCCCTACATTTTTGTACATTAGAAAGGTTTCTGTATAACCTGCAGTGTATTTCTGCCCTTTAGAAGGGCTGTGCTTCTGAAAGGAACTTCCAAAAGAATATGAATTTCGCCTTTGTCATCTTATATGGATTAAACATTCCCCTGCTTCCTCTTAGATCAATTCACAGATACTTAGTTTGCGTTCCAGTTTTGTGCATAGCTTCTAATCACTATTTTAAAATTGCGGAAAAAAGTTTTAGACCAAAACTCTGCTGTACTATTATGTTTTCCTAAAGTGCAGGTCTGTACAACTCAACCTTACCCTTAGATGTCACGTCAACTTTGAGTGCACATTTGTGGATTCATTAAATATTAAGTCTAATGGAATCAGCTGCTTTAGTTTACTGGTTTGCAAAGTAAAAGTTTTAGTTTCATTCCTGTGATGCCATTACAGCAGTGTGCCTACTTGTTCTGCAAGACAGACACACATGGATACGTTATATGTCAAACTATTACTGATCACACAATTTTCACAAGTACCTACTCTTCCAAAATCACCACAATTGCTAGGCACAAGATGTAGAATTCCTTAATTACTTGTGACATAGGTAGTGTTTACTAGACAAAAAATACAGCCTAAACAATCTACTCTAGAACCTTGATAAACTATCATTGCATGAGTTTTGCATATTAAGAAAGCATATAAATCAGAAGACAAGGACCATACCTTCTGCCTCAAAGGCAGAACTACTTGATTACATAGTAAAATTGAGAAGTAAAACAAAGATTAATAAATTCTGTAAAGAAGTAAAAATCATGCAAAGAGGTAGTTGATATGGCTTCTTTTTTGGTATCATCTTTGCAGCTCTAATTAGGAAAAATATCAGGAGGTTAGGGAGACACTGCTTTTCAATATCTTGGGAGCAACGGAAAAGTATTTCAGGGAAAGCTGTAGTCCAGGTTAGGAAACACAGTTGTGTGCCTACTACAGAATTACCATATTAAGGCTGTTATTGCTAAATTTGATTGTCAGATGAATCTTGGGAAGTATATATTTTAGCAATTAAATTTTGTTTCCCAAAATACTATAGATAACATTCTGAAGTTACATAAATCAGACAATAGAATAAGAACCCTTGTTAAACATTTTTATCACTGCAATTATTTATGGCCTTCTATATATGATCACAAGTGGTATTTTTCAGGTTGCCAAAACTGGATATTCTGTACTTCACTGATTGATGACAAACTACACTGAAATATTTTATATGGATTTATTTCATTATTCCAGCTCAGTCCTCAATGGATTTTATGTATTTCTCATAGGCATCTTCATTCATCAGTTCATCAAGTTCAGCAGGGTTTTCCACAGTCATCTTGATAAGCCAACCTGTAGTTAGGAAATTAAAAAGAAAAACAGTTGCTAATATCCTACAAGAAAGATTCATTCATGTTACTGCCTTAGAAAAGTACTCCCAGGAGCTATACAAGCCCTGTAACACTGGTAGAATCAACAGGATTTCCTGTGCAGGCAAAACAGTGTTTCAATACTTTAAAAAATGAACAAACAAACAACCTGTCATAAGAAATGGCCTTTTGAGTCAGACCAGTTGTCTAATTTAGTACTGTCTCTGACAGTGGCATTAAGGAGATGCTGAAGTAAGAGTAAAAGTGCCTGACCTCTCAGCATCACGAGCTATTACAAGACCAAAACCAAGAAATGCGATCAAGGCAAATAGATTTAAATTCAACCACAGTCTATGTCTGAAAAGGACACATTGTAAACCAGCTGTCAGCAAAGATGAGACTACAATAATACTTTCATGTTAAATTTTATTGGGCTTGAACTATATTCAATATATTCAATTTAAGCCTCCACATCACTAAACTGGAAGAACTAGGAATTGCAGAGCCATTTGTGATAGCAAGAAGCCACATGATATTCATTATTGAAAGATAAAAATGACATCTTACCATCTTGGTAACAAGATTTATTGACAAGCCCTGGATTATCTGCAAGGGCAGCATTAATGTCAGTCACTTCTCCCGAGAGAGGAGAGTAGAGTTCACTAGCAGCTTTCACACTTTCCAAAGCTCCAAACTCATCTGAAACACAGAATACAATTGAACACTTCTAAGAGGAAAATACAAAGCGCGTTAGTTTTTTTAGTCAGATATTCTGGTGATGACCTAGCCATTGAAGAAGTGCCTTGATCTTGAGCAAGGAAAACTGTCAAAGAGATTGAAGTCACCAACTTTATGACAATGATCAGCAGTATTAAATTTGATGTTTATGCTCCTGAATTATTCTGGGAAATTTGCATAACACTAGCTAGCTGGCTTCTATAGAAGGGACAGGAATCTCTTACATTCGGCTAATCCTTTGGCTAAAGCCCTACAACATACGATATGATACTGGGTTACAAGGAACCACATCCAGCTTTTGCTGCAGGAGACCCAAATACACCTTTTATCTAGAACTTAAACCTTTTTATACATAATTTGGTTACAAAACAGACACAGCCACAATTTCAGGAATCTCATTTTTTCTTCAGAAACACTATCAAGCGTTACATTTGCACTCACTGGAACACACACATTAGTATTCAGAAGCACCACACTGGAATCACCCAGCCACTCTTCCCTTTTTTCTGTTTTGTAGGCAGTTATGGAAATGGTGCCTGGGGCAACGTTAGTCCAGAGTAACTCTAAGCCACAAGCAAACAAGACAGAGGCTGGAGGAACATGGAACTGTCAGAAGAATAGATAGGCATCAGCACAAGGAATCAGAGAACAACATGTTCTGGGAAAGCCTGGAATTAGACTAAGGCCAGAATGGGTAGAAAAGAGAAGAACTAAATGGAAATTAAATTCCTTCAGATAAAACAAAACTACAAGCTGGTTAATTAAAACCCTAAACAGAAGGACCTTTTGTCTAACATTCACCATTCAATGCGATGTAACAGATTTGGCCAAAACAGTTCGATATGGACCTATTCCACAAGAAAGATGGCAAAAGAAAGGTCTGCTACTTTACCTCAGTAAATCTACATTCTTCTGCAATGTCTGAAGCTAATGACAATCTTTTCTTCATATACTAGTGAGACAACTCTCCATGTAAATACAGGAATAGGCTTTTCCTTTTTACCTCTTAATGCTCACTCTTCTTTAACATGGAAAATTACATAACTGAATGATTAAGAATGTAACAATTTGTATGTCACTAATGAGCAAAAACCTATGATTACAGTTGATACCCCAAAATTACTGAGTCCCTATATTCATAGCAAAATTAGAGCTTGATATCAATTAGATGTTTCACATCGTGCAACTCATGAAATACACAACTGCAGAATTACAAATAAGCCAGCCTAAACACTAGCAAGTCCAAATCAAAGCATAAATATTTTAAAAACAGAGTACAGATAAAATTATTACAAAAATATGTTTCAAATATTTGTTCTTTGAATAAATGTCTTCACAGTTTAATAAGCAGGTACTTGCTGCTACCATGCATAGTCTGACAGTGAAAATTTGAAATTAAAGCTGTCTCTTACAGAAATACCTGAACTTATTTTGCATCCAGAATATTTATAATGGTGTTAATGAACATAAAGATTACTTCATAAAATTAATCTTTGCAAAGGGAGAGTGGAATGAGTAGAGTAATTACTTCATTAGAAATTAGAGCTGAAACTTACCATCTTTACTCAATTTTGTCCCAATTTCTGGAAGACTACAGTAAACAACATCTCCTAATGCTTCCTTAAAAGAAAAACAAAACCATCAAAGCTTACATTAAAGAAACTACAGATAGGAGAGATCTGATACAGTAACTCTAAAATCACTGTGTATCGTAGAATCACAGAATGGTTTGGGTTGAAAGGGACCTTAAAGATGACCTAGTTCCAACCCCGCTGCCATGGGCAGGGACACCTTCCACTAGACCAGGTTGCTCAAAGCCCCATCCAACCTGGCCCTGAACACTTCCAGGGATGGGGCAGCCACAACCTCTCTGGGCAACCTGTGCCAGTGCCTCACCACCCTCACAGTGAAGAAATTCCTTCTTATATCTAATCTAAATCTACCCTCTTTCAGTTTAAAGCCATTACCCCTTGTCCTGTCACTACATGCCCTTGTAAAAAGTCCCTCTCTGGCTTTCCTGTAGGCCCCCTTTAGGTACTGGAAGGATAGAAGTAATCTCTGTCTCTAAATTTAGTTCTCATTCTTTTGAGGACTGCATATTTTTCACTTTTTCTTCTAACAATTAACTTGAAAAAAATGTTTTGCTATCATGCCCCAAATGCCAAATTATTTATCTATTACAGTGTTAGTAACCCTCAGGCTGAGTTACAAGGTTTATATACAGATTTCTTCAGGCAGAAAGAGAAATAACATCTGCTGATCTTCTTAGCATCAGCTACAATAACAACTGTTTTAAAGGACAAAGTTCCCAATGATCTGAGGGAATTGCCTTTTTTGTTACAAAGCACAGAGGATTTACTTCTGGTGCAATCTGAAAGAAAATGCAGAGCCAGAGATGTGGACAACTGGAGAGCTGTTAGCATACTTACGTACATACATATGTATGTCCTTGATGACTTAAGAAAGAGCCTTACTACCATAAGAATTCCCTCAACCAGAATAGGGTTCTGTCTCTTCACTGACAAGTGTACTCTATCTCACAAAAGACTAGGGATCTTACAGAGTATCAGTGTTATTTACAGAAAACTGAGGTTATGGGAAATGCTGCTTGTCCTAAGAAACATTAATTCCACTTCACTGATAGCTTCTCACATTAGATTTTCTTAAGTTTCACATACAGTGAATCTCTATCCTGAATTTGCCTGTGACCATTCCAAATCAAGTATTTGCACAAGAACAAAGCAAAAAAATCCAAAGGAATTCCTATCCTAGAGTAAGAAACATATGCCATGTTGTTCTTGTATTCACAATTGTTCTTTAGCCAGAGGGATTGCACCATATTCGTGTTCAGGGGAGATTTGGCCTAAAGTGCACGATATCCTCTTCACATAGCCACAAACTCCTCAGGCCTATAAGAACTGAAGTAATAAAGGAGGTTTTAAATTCTGCTGAACCATTAAATTTCTCATCAAGTTCAGCTCTCCATAGGCTCAATCTGAAGTGATTAAGAATTCATCAGAACGCTGAAGCAGCATTCACTTCACAAATTGTGTGATAGATCCAAGTCCAAAAATCACGCTCATTGTATTAGGCACATGCAATTAGAACAATAAAAAACAGTAACTGTCCAAAGAGCAAGGGCAAGAGCAGGTACGCGTAAATAAATATTGCAGACTGGGTAAGGGGGGGGGGATCAATACCTGTGCAAAATTGCTGATTCCTACTGTTCCAATGCCATTTTCAACGGATATCCATTCATGCTTGTCTGTGAATTTGCGGGCTAAAATGAAACAAACTTGATATTTCAGAAATAAGTGACATGTTGCTCACTTAAATACAGTAACGCATTTACAGGCTTAAACTGTGGGGGATTTTTACTGAGGTTAGTTTTGTTCGTTTTTCTTGGAAAGTATTTTAAACAGCAAATACAATTTACAGAAGCATTTTGTTCTGCTAATTACATGCTTAGTGACAGGGTAGAAGCTCACTAGGTATTCTGCTGAGAGTATTACTAGTTCCTGTGCAATCATCTAGAGACTGATAAAATACAGGAGCAAAAGGAGTAGTTCTACTTCAAAAAAAAGTATGAATCTAAACCATATATGTGTACTTTACTCATAGTTAAGCATTTCTATGATAGCACACTAGCTTTTCAAGCATATTTAGTGTTTGTTTCTGACAAGCGCTTTAGTCAGCATTACAGCACCTCGTTCGAGGTACTTAAATAGAGCCATCAGTTGAAGTAAAAAAGTTGCAACCTTGCTAGCAAAGTGGCTGATTTCCAGCTTCCCCCCCGCCCCGCTCCCCGACATTACCTATAGAGTCTATTTCTCCCTGTTGAATATTGTCACAGTAAATACATATCTATGTAAAATTAAGGCAAATGAATACAGGGCAAATTAATAATGCAACCCATACAGGCAACTGCTACTTAAGAGAATTTGCTCTCTGTTAATAATATTACCATGAGAAAAACACAGTAGTTATTTTGTATAGTTTTAAAATAAGCATATTCAAGACCCTGTTAGGACTTTTCACAGCAATCTTGCAATTCTACATATATTATAGATCTGTAAGATTCAGGGCAGCTTGTACTAGCTTTTATTAGAAGCAATTCTTTTTATAAAGTCATATGGAGAAACTTCAAAAGAAGTAATTGAAATGGGTAACATTTTTCTTGCTAACATTTTACCTGCTTTGTCTGTTTTCTCACTTCCAGAGTTTCCCCATAGATACTTTCTCTTTCCCACCTGCCCCCCCCCCTTTTTTTTAAAAACGAATTTATTTTTAATTTTCACTTGTAGCACCTATTCAATCAGGCAAGGGATGTTCCAGAAGCTGGAGAAGATGACTTTTTAAACAGAGCTCCCTGTGTGATTAGTGCCAGAGTAGTACCGCTGGACTTTCCTTTTGAGTTAAAAATTCTCCTCTCAGGCTCTTCCTCTAGGCTGGACTCCTTATAACCGCTAGAGAAACTACACTTCTGCAAATCCTTGTGTATTTTCTAGACTTGTACATGAAGGAGAATGGAAGTTTTTGCTGTAGACCTGCTAAAATCTTTCCACTGTACGTCAGTTGTATTTTACGCTGTTTCATTTGTTGTGATCCTCTTATTTATGTCTGAACACGTGTAAGAGAAGCAAGTCTCAGATAAAATGGTTTGTCTTTGAAGATGGCCTAAGTTTTATAGACCTCGGTTGAGCAATACATGTTTTTGCAAGTACAGTACACAAAAAATTTTGAGTAAAACACAAATATGAAGTATTTTCCCATGAATTATCACTCAAAAACCCTAGATAATTTCAGCTAGCATTATTTATACCTACAAAAATCTCTCAGGACATGTTCTAATGAACGGAGGAAATCAAATGTCTGAAATCATTTTAGGTCAAGACATTAAACCCATGGGAATTTCATTGGAAATGAGTAATGAACCATAAGAACAGAGAATGACACAGAAACTCAAACCCAAGCTGAGCATTTGTGACATTACACGTGTCACAAAGAAGCCAACCAATATCTTTTTATGTAGGATAATAATACTGTATAAGATTTGTTTATAAAGCAAGGTTAAAAAAAACAAAAGACAAGAATTCCATGATCAGTTTGGAACACGGCAGTAAAATGTTCTCAACAGAAGAGCACATAATCTTCTTGTAGAACAAAAAAAAAGTGAAAAATTAAAAATTCTAACCATGCAATGAAAAACATTGTCAATAACGTAAAGGTCAAATTAAAAACAGTTAATAAGTAATCTCAAAATTTGAACTTTGAGCTTATGTGATCAGCCCATTAAATAAATCAAATTAAACGAATATGGAATGTCAAAGCATACCAAATCTCTTCTGTGAGCATTCTTTTTCAGAAGAGCAGCTAAATTTATTCTAGCTTCATTCGTTTCAACCTGACTTTGGTATCAGCTTAACTAGCACATTCTGAATTCAGATCTTCATTTAGTTTAGCCTGCCTCAATTAAGTATTTCATAAATATATACCTGAAGAGTGAAGGAAAACCTCACACCTCCACAAAGAGGCATACAAAATTTTTCCTCTCTGCCTAAAACAAAAGCATAATTTATGTTATTCCTTCAGGTTATATCTAGAGAAAAATAATGGATACAATAAACAATTAGAACAGGGAAAAAAGCTTAGACCTTGACCCACTTAATTTGCAAGTAATGACTAATAAATGTTATGTCTTTCACTTGCAGCGGAAGGCAGTTAAACAGATAGGGTAAAAGACTATCTGGAAAGAAATTTATGACCTCTTCTTAGTGGCAGTCGTTACTTTTATAGCATGTTCTCCTCCTCTTCTCTCCTAACATTCTGTTTGCTAGAGTACCACAGATTCTAGTTTTCAGACTTCTGTGGCTAACTTTCATTCAAAGAGAACTTCGGCAGCAGCAGATACTCTCAGAGTTAACCACGTTAAGTGCAAAATCACAACAAGCACCGATGTGCAAGTCCATCTCCTGCCTTACCACTTCTGCAGCTGTACCGCACAGGAGCTGGTGAGAGGGACGGAGTCAAACTTCTTCAGCCCCAACAGGCCCAAGGCCCCCGAAAATCTGGCTCAGGTTTCCTGGCAGCCCACACCAACCTAACTGCTGCAGGCCTGCCTCCTCCATCCACCCATTTTTGCCCCTTTCTTGTACTGTAGCTGATGCTCCTTGCAGCTCTCAACAAGCCGTCTTGCAACGACGATCCCGGTAAAAGCTATCCGCTTTTTTTTGCCAAGTTCATGCCCTCCATGCTCGATGTGCTCAGTGAAGCCTGAGGCTGGGGCCACTTTGCTAAAAAAACTGCGGCTTGGAGAGGAGGTTAAAAGTTTTCTGCCAACTCAGGGAGGTGAACCAGCTCCTCCCGGGAGGAGGAACGGGGAGAGCGTCAGCACCAGGACGAGGGACAGGTTGAAACGACCCCCCCGCTGCCAAAAGCAGGGAGGCACTAACCTCCCCCTGCGGCTACGAGCCCTTGCACGGCTTCAGCCATTTTGCGAGGCTTTTTCTCCCCCCCATTCCCGGTGCGGACTCCCCTGCACCAGCAGGCGGTGGTGACCCGTCCCAGCCCAGGGCAGCCCGGGGGACGCCGCCGTATCACCATCATCATCATCATCATGATCCCGCTCCACCCGGCCGCCCTCGTCCCCTACCACACGGGACGCGCCTCACGGCGAAGCGCTTCGACACAGCGGGCGCTGGCAGGCGGAGACGCGACGCGGGTTCCGGGGCAAGGCAGGTCCCTTCAAGCCCCCACCGGCCGCCTCAGGGACGGGGCGGGGGCAGCCCGGGAGGCGAGGTCCCCCCGGCTGCGGCAGCCCACTCTCCCCTCCGGGGAAGCCCTGACGGAGGGGGAGCGACGGCTCCTGACAGACCCGGGCCGTTCTCCCGCCGGCCACCCTCTTCTCCTTCCCTCCCGCCGCCGACCACTCACCGGACAGCACCAGCGAGCTGGTGGCCAACCTCCGGGCCGCGGACACCCGCGGTGGTAGTGGCGGCGGCAGCGAGAAGCGCGGGCAACGCGGCGCCAGGACCGGCCCGACCCGCCGCAGCGCTCGCCACGCCATCTTTGCCGGGGGCGGGCGGGCGGGCGGAGGGCGGAGCTCCCGCCTCGCGGGGGAGGTGCCAGGGGCGGCCGTTAGCGGCGGCCGTTAGGGCGCGCGGGAGGGGGCGAGGCGTCGCCCGTTCCCCTCAGCGGGCGGCGGAGGGTTGTGAGGGGGGATAGCGCGGTCTCGGAGGAGCCGTTCGGTTCAAGGCGGGGAGCGAAGCTGCTTTGTGCCCCGCCGGCAGGCCGCTGTGCCGCCGTCCCTGAGGCGGGAGCGGGGGAGCGGGAGCGGGCCGTCGGGGCAGGGGCGAGGAGGGCGGTGCGAGGGGGTCGCCATCTTCCCGTGGCGCTTGCTCGGCGGCAAGAGAGTGGTTTTAGCCCAACGGTGCAACAAACGCTCGGTGTTTATTAAATACAGAGGCTAAGACTACAGGAGGTGCATGTGGGACACTTCATCTTAGGTTTAGCGTTATCTCTTAGCTAATACTCCAAAATAACATGTCGGCAACAGCTTACTGGTTGAACGCCACGGCGTTTTCGTCGGGAGCTGCGATAACCTAAGTCTAGCCGCTGCAGCTGATAGTTAAAAAGTAAATCTTTCATCCACGAAGTGACTTGTTGTTGTGGTTGTCATTTAATTGTTGACAGGTTATTTCAGTTGATCATTAGTGACTGGCTTCTCTTCCTTCTTGCATTTAATGCCGAAGAAACTGAAAAGTTTCATTAGCATTAGATCAACAATCTCCTCTTCTTCTGAAGCCTAAAATAACAACGAGAAGTAAGTTACTCGGATGCATGGACCAGAAGCGGATACAGTCTCTGCTGAAGCCAGAGAAGGTCGCAAGAGAAAATCTCTAGTTGAGGTGAAATAGGCCAACTTTCACTCTAAGCAGACCATGAGTAACTGCCAAAGCAAAACATCACGCCAATATTTTTGTCGAGACAAAAGTCCCGGATGAGCGTGGGTGAGCATGGACGTTACAGATGAAATTTTGGTTCTGTCAAAGCCCTTGGAAATCTTGCTGCAGGAGCCTGGAGTTCCCTTGCCAGCTACCATACAGCTAGTGGCATATACAATGAGCTGTCCACCATTTCTAGATGAACTAAATGAGAAAAACTAAATATATCTTGTTTTCTATTGACCATATCATTTGTTTTCATCTCCCTTGACTTCATTTAAAACATAGAGGAATTTGGGACAGTACTGGAGTACTAAGCTGGATTTCACACCCTGCTATCAATAGCTCAAATGGGTCAGGCACTCACTGTGACATTTTTAAAAGATCTGTCCCTTAGTAGCAGTTTTGGCACTGATTTCAGTGGAGCTGGGGCACAAGTCTAAGGCTTTTGCTGGATTTAGTATGTGAACAGAAGGCTACAAATCAGATCTTGTACTAAATCTGAACAGGGACTTGTCCCAACAGGAATGGAGAGCGTAAATCTGGAAAATCTGAAGTGTGCTTTATGAGGAAATGTTGAATTCTTAAGAGTTGGACTGAGTTTACATGGGTTTCATCCGAGGGTGGAATACCTAAATCATGAGTAAGCACTGCACAATAAATGTTAAAAACGGCAGGAGAGCTTGGATGAACACACCTGGTAGTGCTTCTGCTCCTCACTAAAAGCAACCAGAATCACCGAAATGAACAGATTCAGTACCACAAATGTCATGAAAATTATGCAGGATCCAATTAAGAAGGAGCCTAAAATTGGATTGTAGTCCAAGACCTGTAGTATTCATAAGGTAAGACATCATATTTTGATTGTAAAAACAAACAAACAAAAGGAGCATACATACAAGCAGTTAAGACACAATAAGGAGTTTGTCTCTGCAAATTCTTGTGGCTAATAAACTATGCTACATGTATTATACATATGTATATAAATTTTCTCCTTTAGTCACTTTCCTATGTTGATATGATATAGGACAAAGATAATAGATTATTTTATATAGATGATATATGAATATGGGCAATCTTTGGGGGTTTTGCATTTGATTGTAAGGGTATGGAAGTTTCATGTGAAAGTTGACAAGCCTGGAGATCTGTTTATCCACAGAACAGCCGAAGCTCCATCATGCCTCAGCTCAGCTTCCAAATTTGTTTGTTTTTTTTTTTATTTAGTAGTGTCTTTACAAAGAAGCCCAGTCAGACTGTCATGGACCCATCAGTGAAGGGTGGTGTAAAAATCCCAAACCCTCATTTTCATGTAAGCTATAACACAGGAATATATTTTCGTGATTAACAACATGGGTGGGATGTAGAGGTGAAAAACTTTGTGCCCAATTATTGATCTTCAAAGCTACCCATACCCTGTTGGATCCATGGTCTAAAAACATCCACCAAGGAGGACTTCACAGTCAGAGATGTCCCAGAACTAGCTTAATCTACAAAGCGCTGTTCAAACGATATTGTAATATTTGAAAGAACTTAATGAAAAAGTCAAGAATAATAAAAAGAAATGTAACGTAAAGTTCCCTTGTGGAAAGCCTTGCCTTTCTTGAGAAGCTGATGGGTGTGTGTTCAGAACATGTGCAGGGCACATTTCTGTCTGTGGCTTTCTAAGCAAATTGCTCAAAACTTTCTGTAGTCAATAAATAACATATCTAGTTAAAATGTGAGCGCCTTTCTCAATGAAACATTCATTATGAGTCTACTGATGGTCAAAATGGGATGTGAGATATATTTCACTCGGTGTCTTTTTCCTGTCTTGATGAGAAAAGGTGGCTGCTTTAGGAGTCTGTGGAGCTTGCAAAATTAGATTAATGTCTAGCACTAATTGAAAGTCTTTCTATTTGGTGGTTCAAAGCATATTTGATAGCTGAGCTGCTAATTACACAGTGATAAACTTCTCAAAATCAGAGGTGGTACCTCCTCATAGTTGAAGATTCCCAGCTGAAGACTGACCATGGTCTCTGCTGCATCAAAGAGAGTTTTGTAAGAGTAGAGCTTCCAGCCAAATATCAAGTTTGTCTGCAGAGGAAAGAAGGCATATATTGTGTGATGATCAGAATCCTTGCTGCAAAATCAGCTAATGACTGCTGTATTCAGAGAAAGCTCTCTGAGCTTGTCATCAGAGCCATGAAGCTTTTTTTGTGTTTTGAGTTTTTTTTGTTCACAGACAGGGCAAACACCAGACAAGGTCACAGAAGAAGACTAACCTAGAGCCAAGAACTCAATTCGCACTTTCTGAATGTGTTTAGCTGTAAGACCTTTTATCCTAGATATGAGAATATCTTATACCTGCTCAGCTTGCCACTAGATAATGTAAAAAACCTGCAAATACATGACAAAATCAGGAAAGTAATTTAGACCACCTCTAAGTAACAGATTTATCCCTGCATAATTGACTGAATTAATCATTAACACTTGCCTTTCAGTGCACAGATCCCTTCCCAACAAAAGGCAACCTCCTTGTTTGCACTTAGTGACCAAGGTGCTATTTTCTTCATTTACATCTTGTGGGCATCCTGTGTCTGATTTAAATGGCGGCTGCTGCAGTCTCACCTTTTTCTTCATCCCTACATGCAAATTCCTGCCTCTTTCTTTCACAACTCCAGTACTCGCATGATGTGACAGCAGGCTGGGTCATGGAACTCATCTCATCACTTATTTTGCCTGTTAAGTTTGTGGCTGTACCAGTGCCTAAAGCTACTCATTTGCTAGTGTCAGTGCTGGAGGAAGGGAAAGATGAGGACTGTGAAATCCAGCAGCATGAGACTGCAGCAGGTCCCATTTATCACAGGACTGCCCTTTACAGTATGGTTTGGATTTGGCTCAGATGGTTTCCACTTTTTCAGTGATTTTGCAATTGAGATGTGCTGAATTTCCTGCATTACTCTGCCAGAAGATTTACACAAAGCATTTCAGCTAAAACAGTAAATAAAAAGTTGCAGTCCAATAATTCTTTAATCTCATTAGAAGGAAAATATAATTTTATTTGCATAATAAGTATTCCTATAATAGGCAGAAAAATAATTATTTCCCACTTAAAAACTAGCCAAACAGAAAATGGCCCTTGCTGCACTCTCCCCAAATTAAGCTTTAACCAGAAAATTATTTTTCCTGTATTTTGTTCTTTGTCACACCTGTTACACACAGAGAATGCATTTTTTCATCTCAGCGTTTGATTTTTTACTAGATTTCAGTTTGCAAAGAACAGGCAAGTGGATATTTTAACTTCTCTTTCACTTATACTGAAGAATTGGGCTCCAAGCTGCTGACCTAAGATTTAGATAGGCAGCTTTATTCAGTTTTATATTTCAAAGCTATGTTGCTTTCAGCATTCAGAAATAATTCATTTAACCTGACTGTACCTGGATGCAGACTGAAGACAACAGAAACCGCAGTGGTACTCACAGCAATGGAATAGGCGAGGAACATGATTGCAATAACAGTGATGAAACCAGAGATATCACCCCATGCCCTCCTGAGAGTTGAAGTGATCATGTTTAGTTTAGGGTTGAGCCTTAGGAGATGCCACAGTTTCACTGTGGAGAGAAGCACTAGGAATGCAATCAGGTAGCCAAGAACTGCATCAGCTCTTGCTGTTTCATTAAAGCTCACACAGCTGTTAGAAAAAAAGAAAAGATGTAATAGACCGTGCACACAGAAGCCTCTGAAGTGCATAAATGAGTATGCTGGAAAAGCCAGTCACTCTGTCCTTGTTTTCAATGGAGAGCTAACTCGAGTTCTTCCTTGAATGTTCCCACCTGCTCTTCTGGCTGTGTGCACACACAAAAAGCTCAGTTGTACGTGACAGTTTTTTTATCAGCATTAGCTAGAGCTGAGAGAGGGTCTAGGCTGTAGCGCAAAGGCTGCTTATTTTTAGCAAGTCACAGTTTAAAGGCAGCTAATGCAAACTTACTATCAAATTCTGACACTCAGGAAGGAAGACAGGTCCTTCTATGCATGTGTAGCTGAGAGGATGGGGTTACTGGTGCTGTACAGCTAGCAGGATGCACTAGCTGTGACAGGATGACCTAATTTCCAACAGGCTGTGTGAGAAGGTACTGTAAGGAATGAAGTAGAAGGTTGGAGGTCAGAACTGTGATCTGACTGAGTCAAGTCAAGTCTTAATGTTAGCTGAAAAAAATTTGGTAATACTTATATTTACCATTTATAAAGGTAGCACATTGTTTGTACTTACGATTTTGTTTACAACAGAGGTGATGACAAAAAGCTTTTATAAATTGTGTATGCTGATATAGCACATGACATATACCTACACGATATATGCATGCTGCATTAGCAAGTATGTAGCTGTCAGATTAAAGGAAGTGTTTGTTCTTTCCTCTCATTCAGCACTTGCGAGGTTGCATCTGGAATACTGAGTCCAGTTTGGGGCTTCCCAGTGCAAGGAGGGCATTGAGTCCAGTAGAGGGCCACTGGGATGGTTGGGAGTTGGGGTGCAGGATGTATGAGAGAAGGATGTAGGAGCTGACTTTCTTCAGCCTGGAGAAAAGAAAGCTAAGGAGGCCTCTGATTGCTGTCTCCTACTACCTAGTCAGTGGTTATAGAGAGGATGTAGTAAGACACTTCCTGGAGGTGCACAATGAAAGGACAAGAGACAACAGCCACAGGCTGCAGCAAGAGGAATTCCAGCTGGACATGAAAAAACCTCCATTTTTTCTCCCACAGTGAGAGTGGTTCAGCACTGGAACAAAGGTCCAGGGAGGCTGTGGGACCTCTGTCCTCCAGGGATACTCAAAATTCAGCCAAACAAGGCCCGGAGCAACCTGATCTAACACCAAAGCAGGAGGTTGGAGCAGAGACCTCCAGAGGTCCTTTCCTTCCCAAATTATTCTGTGATTCTATGACCTCTTTCCTGTGTGACCATTTTTAACAGATGTTATCATTTTCCATTCTGTATAAAATAAGCCATTATTGTCCTCTAACCAATGGCTTTTTACAACAAAGAATGAGGCAGGTTATGTACTATCTGGATGGATGTCCTGTAGCAGAAAGGCTTGTTGATTCAGAAGAGGGCGATGCAGATAGGGAACTAGCAGCTAGGCTAGGGAACTTGGTGCTTAAGTCTGCTGGATTTTATTAGAGCAATATCAGAGGAAAATCCTATTGCTGACACACATCTAGGCCCTGAAATACTTACATGCTTCATGAATATAGCCATATAGGGTAGCATTATCTATCACAGACAAGCTGCTGTCTGGAAAGAGGAAAAATGGATATGTGTCTGCATAAGTAGCACCAACAAAGGATGCACTAAGTAGCATGAGTACTTACTCCTCTTTGTGTTCCTGGTAGTAGGTGATGTCTTGGGTCCCAAGGATTGTCCGCTTCACAAACACTGACAGGGCACTCCAGCTAATCAATATAATGGCTATCTCCAGGAGATTCCACTTGCTGTGGAAGTATCTCCATCTCAGAGTCTTCATCAGTTTTCCCTGTGAAAGGAGGAGTTTTACTGTTTGTCTCCTGACTCCGTATCATACAATACTCCTCTAAAGATTAGAGCTAGCCTCTCCGCAATAAAGCAGACTACTGCACATTGATAAAACTACATCGTGCACTAATATCTCATTATTTTTCTCAAAAGAAGCATCCCAGTCAAATAAAATGTCACCTTCATATTACTTAATACAGATATAGTATCTGATTCAATCTTTCATTGGTGCAAGCCAGCAGCAGCACTACCGAAATCAAGTACAGTCCTAAATCAAAACCAGACACAAGGTGATGCTGTCAGCCGAACTTTCCATTGGGTCTCACCTGTACTATCATGTAGTACACAATAAAGAGGAAATAAATTACTTCAGCTGCAACGACAAAGATGTGGAGACTGTTGGTGTATGGGTAAAGCCGGACACTTTGCAGCTCTGCGCTTGTGAAGAAGGCCCCTAAAAAACAAACAATGTTCACCTTTAGTGCTCTAATAATTATATCTCTGTTTTCATTCAAACAATTTAGTTAACCAGTAAGACTTCTGTACGTGCATTCACACCAATGTGAGACTGAATCCAGTGTGAGTAGTCTTATAAGTGTTCTTTGAAATTTTCCTCAAATAGGAATTTCAGGCAGTTGATGGCTTTTAGAGTGCTAGTGCTCTCTTGTATGATAGTATGATATTAATCCCAGCAGGGCTGAGTTTGGATTGGACTATAAATGCAGAAATGTAGCAGGAGGACCTGGAGATGTAAATCTGAATCTCATTCTGAGAAGAAAAAGAGTTCAGTTCGGTGGTCTGGTTTGGGTATTTTCCGATACTAGGACAGACCTGAGGGAGGCTACTGCTCAGATTAAATGTTTTTCTATGGCCTTCAATCCAGAATCTAGTTACACTATTTTCTTTGTTGTGTCCAGATTATGTATTATATGACTACATGGCTGTATATTAGAAGTCTTCTGGAACAAAAAAGACAGACTCTGTTATTTGTACTTTTTGTCTTAATATTGTATTGATTAGCTGAAATGATTAGGAAACATAATTTTTCATGTTCCTGTTGTGTAAATTCTGGAGATTAAGTTTCACTACCATGTTTTCTTCATCAGCAGATGACTACAGCATAAGCAAACATTAGATAATCCATTACGGTCTGTGTTACTGTGATGCAACATTTTTCCTAAATGGTTTATAAATTTTGCATTGATTCTGTCATGATTAGATTTATTAAAACACTTATGTTTACTGACTAAAGAACTAGGTAAACATTGACAGCATGTAAATCTACCCTCTGTAGGTGCACTGCATGCTGTCTTCAGAAATGTGTAACTTAAAAAGGGTTCTCACCTAAAGCATTGGTTTCAAACATCAGGCTTATAATGCAGAACAGGTTCACATTGGCATTGTAGACTGTAAATTCAACAAACACTGCTCTTGTGAAGGTGTCTAGCCAGACGTTGTTGAAAAGGTACTGGAGAATTCTGCCAAAAAATGTATAGCCAGTGATCTAATTCATACATGAAAGATAAGAGTATCACGTGGAGCATAGGAGTGTTTGGATATTATCAGAGAGAAAGAGTAAACCAGAGGTAAGATGTTCAAGAAGACATCTGGTCTGTCAAGTGTGGGTGTAGGGGATATTTGTACTATTAGTCTAGGTGGTAAGTTTCTTTTTTGGCTGCTCTGGAGAAGCAGATACCAGATATTGACCAGTGCTAAACCTGAGATGCCTCAGGTATCTGATCATTTACTTCATATATGTTAGGAGAAAAAGGTTCTAATTTTGGATCCTGGTTGTTAGCTAGCATGGAGCAAGATGATAGGAACATAAACTACAACAATGGCACCACAGTAACATCTACAATATTCAGCACAATGCACAGCAGGAAAACTTGGGATGCAATCTAGAATGAATCTTAAATTGGGTAAAGAGCATCACTGACGCCACACTAATAATTTACAAGAATACAAGTGGTACCTGGAGGCATTCTTAGGATCAGTTCCCAGGTGAATCACATATCCCCCTCCCCTGTAGATGGCAAGTTTGCCCCAGCTGGCGTGCCCTCTCAATTTGGACTGACTCTGATACTGCCATGCTGAGCTCAAGTCAGAGGAGTTATCAAAGACTGAAGTATTCCAGTGTTCCCCATAAACTGATGTGTCTTCTGTTTGCAGGGAATATGGAGCATGGCATTCCTGAACGACACGCTGGAGTTTGGGAGAAATAGGGCAGGTGTTTCCTTTCACTCTTACTTGGCGAATTCGAGCACCACCCACCAGCTTGGAATTGCCATCTGTAATGAATCCTAAACAGGAGATGGAAAAGAGCAGCACTGGCAATATGACAGAACTACTACTAATAATATTTCCTCATTTCATTTCATTTATGATTCACTGATGCATTAATATTTTGCTATAGATTCTTTTCTCAAAAACACTGTAAGCAAAATAGCCATGAAAAGAAAGCCTTCATGTCGATTTGAACTGAGTTCTTAGATAACAGAGTTCAGCATCACTACCTATCTGTATTTTATACAGAAGGAAACTGAGGCCTGGAGGAGAAAAGTGACTTGAAGCAAGTCACAGCAGAGTAGCTGTATGGGTTGTTCATTTGGCCACAGTTGGTCAGTGCCTGTCATGTCCAATTAACAACTCTGCTAATGTATTTCAACATTTTAGTTTAGTCTTAAATGTGAGCTGGGAAATGGGTCATATTTATTACTGGATATGGCTAGATAGAAACATGGTGATATTGCATAATTAGCCTTTGCATTGACCTAAGTCATGATGGAAACAGAGCTCTCCTCAGGAGTAGCTTTATAGTGCCACCTATCTGCCATTCTTTTTTTGAATTCCAGAAACTACTCATGTAAAACTGAGGCATATGTCTGAATTAAGTAATGTAAAATGTGAAAAATGTAACATTACAGTGCAGAACTTTTGGTTTATATTAAATATAAGGAAAATATCAGGGCACGTTAAACTCGGGGTCAGGCTGTGGGGGTTTTGTTATCCACTAGTATTCGTATTATAAGAATCCATACTAGCCTTTTACACTCACAGTTTTTCTCCAGTCAAATATGCATATGCAAGTTAGGGATATGTATAAAAGATAATGTTTCAGAATCTGGCAAGCTGAAATGAAACAGTGTGACTCTGCACCTTTATATGATCCATAAAGGTTTTTGACTAAGGTAGTGTTTGCCCACGTGAAAAAATCCTGGTAACTGTAAACATCGCGGAATCCATCTGTAAAGCTGTTCTCAATGTGTTTGTTTAAGTAGTAGGAATTGGGATCTCTCTGCCCATAGGCAACCAGTAACAGCATCCATAAAAATCCCAGATAGGCTGGAAAAAAACAAGAAGACAACACTTGAACTCAGAATTAACACTGCTATTCAAAACAGATTGCATGAATGATTACTGCTGTCATCACTTAGTAGGTTAAGGAGATGCTTTACTAGACTCTGACTGACCAGCACTAATGAATTTACACAAGCTACTTCAATGTGCTGCAGTTTAAGCATATCACATTTGGAATACAAGTGGCTGTGGAGAAAATAAGTGGGAAGGCTGGCTGAACACCAATAGTCGTGACAGCTCTAAATAAAACAAGTAGTCTAACTTTGTTCCAAGTGAAATTGAGGTAATTTTTTCCATTGTTTTTAGAGGAAATAAAACTGGGGTATAAATCATTATCTATAGATACCATCTGCTTTTAGAATGATGGCCTCCATCTGTTCTTTTGATTTCAACTTCATTTGCCTGTTGACCTCCTCCTTTTACCCTTTCTAACTTTAACCTCTTGTGTCTGTAATGTGTTTCTTTACCATAAAATCAAGCCTTAGCCACACTTTTATCTCCAGCTAACATTCCCACCTCCTTTCAGCTCCAACTGCCACTGAACAGCCGGTCTCTACACCATAATGGCTGGCAGAAAGATAAAGATATGCCAGAACTTTTTCACCCAAGAGAACAATATTGTCACTGATGTAAAAATACTGATGAATACTACTGAATAAAACAAGATAATCTACATATGGATAATACCCAGGATTTCTCTGATGAGGGCAAATGCTTTCTGCTCCTTCATGCAACTGATTTTCATTTTCTCCACATCAGCAGCAGGAGGTGGCTGGTAAATATTGCTTCTACTGTCCCGTCGGGCTCCAAAGAGAGGATTTGAATCACCTGTGAGTGAGAGCAGTAAACCCTGGAATTAGTCAACAGATCATCTATGTCCTACTTTTTGTTTCTTTGGACTTTATAAGGAAACATTTCTATTTAATGCTTTCCCGTAGGAAGACAGGGGATGTGATTTAAACAGTTAGTATAGTAAGGCACATAGTGGGGAGGGAAGGAGCTCACAAACACAGTGTGTTAGGTTTAGGACCAGGTGTTGTCCAGGTGTCTCTCTCTAGGCTGAGCATCTCAGAAGGTGGTGTATTCAGAACCTGAGGCTGATTAGGAAGGAAGCTGTAGATCAGGATTCTTTGCTGTGCCCTAGGACTCCTGTCTGCTGGTGTCAGCTTCTTTTAGACATGATTGTGATTGCAGAAGCTGCTGGTTGGTTTATGGGAGTAATACAGGTAATTGTGGTTGTGGAAAAGTATGTGAACTGAGAACTTTCATATAAGACTTAAAGGAGGTGGGAAATTTCCTTGAGAGAGAGTTTTAGATATGCTTATCAGATAAAGATCTACCAATCCAGATGAAGAGTGCATTTTGCAGTGGGTCACGTGTTTATTTTTGCTAGGTTTTGGAATAGTTACAGGTTTTGTTGCAAGCCATGCCATGAATACTGAGATGTCTGCACAGAGCTAAAACAAGCCTGCTCGTATAGTTGATTTTTCTTATGTCTGACGTGAGAGCTAAAATATTTAAGCATGGTTACTGCATACTAATAGCACTGATCCATTAATTTTTATTATAATGGCTTCAGTCAGTTTGCCACATTTCATTATTTTCTTTTCTAGATGTTCCTTGAATGTTGATGTACTGAAAAGTCATTCACTATCCACTTGTACAGATCTTGATCTATTATGAATCAATATAGGAGAATACTTCTTTTTTCCTGACATAGGCAAGCCAGGGATGGAGGGAAGGAAGGAGCCAAATATCAGTATCCTGGCAGCAAGTAGATCCTCCAGTAACAGGGGCAATCTTACAACAGGGCTAGGGGAGATTGTGCATGTATATATCTTTGCAGTGGTAAAAAGATAAAAAAGGAGACATTATTCTTTTGATCCAGAACTTCTTCTGTTATTCTTTTTGACCTTGTGGTCTCTTTCATTAAGTGTTCTGCAAGATTTATCCAACCTAAACATACAGTGGCCATTATATTTTCTCCAAGTGGCACAAAATCAGTTATTTCGGTTTGTTTCTACGTCCACCTTGGTCTTGGGAATGCTAATGGGTAGGCACATAGTCACAGCACCTGTGGATTTAGTGATTTCTGCTAACCTTGTCAGCTAAGATTCAGGTATATAAAGATAACCAGTGAAGTTCTCAGCTGAGTCACATATTTGTGCATAAAGCACTCCAAAGGCTTGGAGAACACTTCACTTTCTTTAATAATTTCTTACTTTATGGGCAGTTACCTGGTGCAGATAAAGGCCCATCAATAGCTGTGTTTTCTTCATCCTCATGTTCCACCTTCTTCAGAACCAGAGCAAAAAAAGCAGCAAATCCCAGCACCTGGAAAGAATTAGCTATAGACACAACATATACCCATTTCATATAAACAAGCTCAGGCTTTGACCTGGGTCCCTTTGGATCCAGACACTGCAAGAGAACAACTGGGCTTTGGCTTTGTTGAACTCATGCAGCTGAAGCTCATAAACAAGAGAACAGTGCAGTGCTGAGGTCCATCCAGCTAAACTGATTTTGCCATATGACACATCTTCCCTGGTCAGAAACCTCATCACCTATTATTAAACTCTGACAAAACAAGGGAGATGAAACTAATGGAGTTAATGTCAGCAAAAGATAACAGAACTCTGTAAACCACCTGCTAGCTCTTGTTTTAAGGGCAAAGACTTCTCATTTTACTTGTTAAATCCTGTGATTCTTTAGAACACATTACATTGTCTTCCAGAAATGATAGTAGAATAAGTTGATATTGGCCAGTGGTTGTATTTCTGAGGATCTCACCTTCAAGGGCTGTGTGATGAAAAGACTTTCCAAGAAGGAGATGGCCATGGAGATCAGCCACTTGATGGAGTTCTCCTTGCCGTAATGCAGCCCATAGAGCATGGTAAAGAACCCAGATACACCACTGGTGACTGCAACAAGGAACCAAGCAATGAACACAAACCACCAGGGCAGCCCTTTGGAAGAACTTTTTTTGCCATCACAGGAGAAGCTTGGAGTAAGGGACCACCTTGAGAGTCAACAAGAAGGGAAAAAATCAGTCTGCAGTGGAACAGAAGCCAAAATCACAGCCTTCAGGTTCAGTGGGGATAGGCAACATCTTATGATTTAAAATCTCAATCAAAATATTCTAAATTCTTCTAAATAATGCACCTGTATAGGATATACGGACAGCAAAAAGTACAGTGAGCAAAAATATGAGGAAGTGTGCAGAGATCAGCTAAAATCAAAACAAGTATGATGGGTTTATTTACTCCTCAGTTCATGCATAATTGAACCTCCAGTAGAAATACTGACAAATAAAACCACGAGTGCATTTTAGCTGCTGGATACATCTCTTATGATCAAAGCCTCAAGATCTTGTGAGGCCAGAGAGATAATTAGTGCTATTGTTTTCAATACTTCCAACTTAATTATCATATTTCACTGAAATATTTGTCTGCTTATTAATTTTTCTTTATCCATACATTTGAAGAGACTTCTGAGACTTTGGAGCTCAGTGATTATCCCAGCCTTTTACTATCATGTGGCACTGTATTGTAACATTCAATTTTGGAGGCAAAACTGACAGACTGATGATCTGTCATTATTGCTTTTGTGTGCTGTTCACAGTGCATTGAAATTTCTTTGTTGCTCCTACAATAGTATAATAGTGAAATGTGTTTCTACAGCTATAATAATGGTTATCTAGCACATATTAAGCAGCAACTATTTGGGGACCATCATCCTGACCAGTTTTGAATTCATGAACTGAATTTACTTATACTGAGAATGAGAGGAGAACTAGGTTACCTCTCACTGATGGACGCTGATGAGCAGATCCTGTTCTCCAGGAGGTTCTTCATATGCTGAACCTGACGAACAGCTTGTGTGTAACTCTGAGGCATCTGAAATGTATGGGGCCCCAGTAATTCCAGTTCCATCTCTACATGCTGGAGTTGCATGTACAAGCAGCGATTGTAATCACTGTATTTCAGTCGCTCACATGTTCCCTTCTCTGGAGTTGGGCTTCTTGTTTTTTCTGCAGGCAAAGAATTATTTATTTATTTTTGAATAAAATCAGCATAGCTATTCCTAGATTAAAATACTGTTCAGCACAAAGGGCAGCAGAACTGGAGCTCAAGATTGTGAATATGACAAAGTAAAGAGTAACATTTGAAGGGACATGTAAAAGCAGCTTTAGTACTAGGGCTTAATGCTCTTCTGCTGGAATGGACTGGAATTGTTGCCAGAAGGCAACTTAGTTAGACAGAGATCCTAAAATCTTAATAGAGAAGTCAGATAAGATCAAGTGTTAAATTATTCATAGTTTACCTGTGCAATTAGTAGCTTGGTACACTCATCAGAAAAGCTGAATGTGAGTCTTAATGAAATCAGTGGGATTGTTTACTCATATATTCTCATTTAATTGGAAATAAATAAATGCCGAAATTAAGAGTCAGACTGAAAGGAACAGCAGCACAAGGCCAAGAAGAAAAAAAGGACAGGACAAAAAGACTGAAACAACTGATATTTGTGAGCCTTTATGCTATTAGATACTGATCCTGCTCCCAAGCCAGGCTGGTAGCTAACATTTAATTCCACAGCATAAAAAATAGAGATTTCACAGTGTCTTTACTCAGTTGGGTGCTCAGTGGTGCACAGTGAAAGGACAAGAGGCAATGGGCACAAATTAAAGCATGGGAAATTCTGTCTGAACATAAGGAAAAACTTCTGTATTGTGAGGGCTGTTGGACACTGGAACAGGTTGCTCAGAGAATTTGTGGAGTCTCCACCCTTGGAGATATTCAACATCTGACTGGACGTGATCCTGGGCAACCTGCTCCAGCTGACCCTGCCCTGAGCAGGGTGGTGGACTAGACAATCTCCAGAGATCCCTTCCAACCTTAACGATTCTCTGATTCTGAAACTGCCTTTAAGTCAGAATGTAAGAAGAACTTGGGTCATCACATCCAGCGTTACTAATATTTTCACTACGAAGGTTTCAGTAGGCATGTCACATTGTGTTGTTTACCTTGTATATCCATAGCACCTAGTGTGACAATTATAGGGTCATCCTTCTTCTTGCTCTCATCATAAAACTCTTGCCCAGCTCTGTTCTGCTGGCAAATGATGTCCTCAACCAATGCCAAAAGTGTGTTGATGTTAGTTGATTTTCCAAGATCTGATACTGAAGTGAGAGATGGAGTCTTCAGGGCTTTAAAGAGTGAGTTGGCAATTCTTCTTATGTCCTAGAAAAGACAGCAGCAGCACAGCAGTGACTCTAGCTGCAGTTGACTTAAGCTGATGTGATCTGAAGGCACCACTGGCTGGGAGCTGCACCAATTGCTAAAATCTCCTGAACAGATAGGGATAGCACGTCCTACAGTGCTGGATGTGACAGGCAGATTTCAATGAGTTCAGCAAGACAGCTTTCAGGATTCAAAAATACAGCTTACCTGCCTGAGGAGCTAAGCTGAGAAAGACGGGATCTATGATACCTTTTATCTTCACTGTCTTGCTTAATGTTTGCTTTAACCCCTGAATGCGGTGATTTTGGTCGCACATAGTAGTCGTGCTAGGGCTGGGACGTACACAGGCAGATCTTAATGAAGTCGGGGATTCCATGTAGATGGGTAAATGAGGAGAGCTTTGCACCAGTGTGTAACTGGCTTTTCGCTTCAGACAAGCTGAAGGGCATCTGACCGGGAAGGTTTTTGCTGTTAAACTGGGGATGTCGGGTAGTGCATGGCAGCAGAGGGCAGTGGGGAGCAGCCACAGGGACTTGCCTTTACCACTGCCTCCGGAGTGAGCGAGACAGCCTGGGTGACCTGCGGGGTGGGAGGTAGGCTTGGGGACACTCGACCATTCTTTCCCGGCTTCTGCTCTCTCCCTTGTGTGGCTGGCCGGGATCGTATGTTCCTGAAGATCTGCACAATGATCAGGTTGATGGGGAACATGAGGAGGGAGCTCTCAAAGCCAATCATCACTTCTTGCCATGTGAACTCAATCTTACCTGTCAAGATCAAACAGAAGGGAGGAGTAAAAAATAACCCCAGCAACAATCAGATCTCTCTCTTGTGAAAAAGCCTATTTGTTCAACCGCCCTGCTTCTAGATTCTGCTGTCTCTCTATTTCCCTGCCCAAGCAATGGTGAGGATTGTTACCCAAATCCATTTTCTGCTCAGCTGGATCCTTTGGCACTCCCCAAAACATGATGCTGGTCAGCATGGTGCAGAGAAGCAGTGAGAAGCAACATGACACGCGCTGGGCTCGTGTGAAGGAGCTTCGTGGGGAGCGGCTGAAAACCGAGTACCAGATGTGTCCATCCTGGAAACCCTTGGAGGTCTTCATGAAAAACAGATTGCTGGGAAGGAGAAGAGGGAAATCAAATGGATACTTAGAAAGGAAAGGAAAGAATAAAGCTGTAGTTCAGGGTCCTGACCTGATCATGCTTCTAGGCACTATCAGAGCAAATAACTGTGAAAAATTACCAAATATCATGGCTTGATTTGCATGGAATGGTCATAGCTACTTATGTCCTTTCCTTCTGGCCACACCATGGAGAGAAAGCTAATCATAAGCAGTTTCTGTATAAATTGTTAGGGAAATTACACATGCGAGAAGATGCTTGGGTTTCTGTAGGTCTTGTCAGGCTATCCTTCTTTAATACCAGTATTTCCAGTGTGGTATTACTGTTAGGGTAACGATTAGACTTACTTAACCATCCTTCTTCTTTTCCTTGTTCAGAGCCCTTTGAGGGCAATAGAAGGGCCTCCCTTGTTTTCATTTTTGTGTAGGCGTTTGATCTTTTTTGCATAGTTGCTTTTCTAGACTGATTGCTATCGAGTAAAAAAGTCCATAAAATAGAAGGTACCTGAACTGCTTCATGTCCTGTTCTGTAGCTACTGGGAACACTTTATCTAGGACACATTCTCCAATATCAATGGCTAGCCAAGAGTTACAGAGGAAGTACCATTTCTGATCCCATGCCAGATCATGGACCAATACTCGATTCACATACCTGTCGGAAAAACATACAGGGCACATTCACATGTAACTGAGTGATGTGAAATTCAGGACTCGACAAGACTATGGAGGACAAACTCTGGCATTTGGCTTCTTATGTTGTGTCTAAACTGTAAGGCACAGAACACATCCCATCCTATACTGGACACAGGATATGGGAAGTATATGCTCCTGCAATTTAGATTATGATTTGATCTATTCATCTGCGAAAATGAGAGACTAACACTTCTTTCCTTTCTAGAACTGTAGAAAGGAAAATTTTCAAGTGCTAGAAAAGGAAAACTGTTATCATTATCAAAAAATATTTGTGGATCTTTACTTCCCATGATCTCCAGATCTCCACTTACCAGGATGGACTGTCCCCTGAATGATCATGCCACAATCTAATACTCTGCAGTTCCCCAAGAGGGAAGAAGGTACAGAGTAGGAAAACATCGACTCCTCCACGTTCAAAGACTGGTGTATCAGGATCAGTTAGATGGTGTGGCTCACTCTCTCCTTCCAGTCCATAGAGGGTGAGAGTCACCTGGAGAATAAGATGGAAAAATGAAGACTTGCACGTCTCGATCCTATGTATGATTATTCCTCTGGCATACTCTTACTGCTTTCATCAAATCTGAGGACCTTCTGCCTTAGACATTGCATTTGAGCTGTCCTGTTTAATAGCCTCAGGTGCTCCATTATTCATCCAGTTCTCTCAATGAGCGCATAAACTGTCTTACCACACAGTGCCACTGATACCTTGGAGGTTGTGGCTGCCCCACGGCGGTGTCCTGTAAAAACTGTCACAAGATAACGATACTGAGCAAAGGGGTCATTGTCTTCCAGTACTGTGATTTTCACCTGCAGAGTGACACAATACAGGCAGTGTGTTAGCTGTTCTGTAGGAATGGATTCCTTCAAGCTGTGGATAGGAGTTTGTCATCTTGTGAACAATGCATATACTTACCAGTAAACAGAGAGTTACCGGGAAGGGAGTAGGATTGGTTGAAGATTCCCTATTAAAACAGGCTAGGCAAAGTGGGAATTGGCCTAAATACATTCAGTCTTTATTAGCTGAAGACTTACTTTGGCATCATCCTGGATGTCTTTCCTTCGAGCCCAAATAACTACAAGCACATACATCAGAAAGATGCAGCCTACAGTTGTCACCACCACAGGGTTGTCCACAAATGTACTAAATAGCTGTGCAGTTTTGCTAACATCTATGGCATTGGGTATGACGAAGAAGGAGCTCCCAAAGAAGGTCAGATGGTTGCAGAGGCACTGTGTGCTTCTAGGATTTGTTTTTGGTCCTACCTGAAAACCAGAAAAATTTCCTGATAAAACATTTGGCTTCAAAGTATTAGATAACTTACCAAGCAAATGAAAAGACAGTGCTGAGATTGGTAAGTTAGTGTGGAGAACTGCTATGCAGAAAAGAATTGTTCACGTTCCAATAAGGAATATTAATTCTAATGTCTAGCCAGAAACAGGTGTTATAATATAATACAGCCTTGTCAGAATGTTTCCATTTCTTCTTATATAGAGGGCCATCCCAAGAAATTGAAGTGGAGATGTCATTTGAAGCTTAGTCCATATGACTAAACTTCTTCAGTTTATTAAAAATGTCTCAATGATCTTGGTTTATGGTGTGAGTTCAGTGCTATCATTTCACTGCAAGCTGGTGGTTATAAGTGCTGGCTTTGAAGTATGTAATATAAAAATTGTTTTGTTTTGCTCTACTTACATGACATCCATAGCTGTTCCAGTTCCCCTGGTGCTCATCCCAAAATACACAGCGGGATGCAAAGCAAGTGACTGCTATAGTTAGCCTGTCATAGGCTGTGGAATCCATTCCCATATCTTGTAAAACCATGAAATAGTAGGTTCCCTCTCCAAAAATGAGTTCTTCTGGGCTAAGAACCCAGGTGTTTGTCTCACCTTGAACATAAATATTTTAGTTTCAATGTATATATAGAAATGCTAATCCAGAATTATGCAGCTGTATTGCATATAATCAAATAAACAAACTGAAGAAACAGTTATGAAATAATTCTTAGCAACTCATTGTTCAAAGCATCCCACTCTTTGCTACTGTTAGTAAATTCTGTATATTAGAGATTGAAACTCTGAAGCATGACAGATTGAAACTCCTTTGAGAGGTTTCTTTCCAGTCAGACATCTGAACTCATGGTCAAGGCTCATTCTGCAAATATATGCATGTGCTGTTAAGTTGTGGATGAGCATTCCCCATACTGACTGCACTTAACTTGCAGTGGGTGGTGAAAGTCTTTTGGTTACATCAGCCCAGAATGCACAAGTTCATGGGTCACTAACAAGGTAGCTTACCTCCAGTAGTTTTCTTATAGAACAGATGATTTTTCATATCATAGTTAGTTTCATTTGGGTGATAACCATACCCTAAGTAGAGTATTAGTGGAATGTCATGTTCAGATTCCAGGTAGATCACTATAGATGTGTTTTCTGAGGTAACGTTGACATGGAAAGTGCTAAAATTGCCCAGATTCAACATAATCTTATCTTCCTGAGTTGCTGAAAGCCTTGGTAACATTATCTGGTTTTAAACAGAAAGACATAGCTTTAAATACAGCAAAGTATCTTTCTTTTGTTATCTATAAGCACAACATAGCCACATGCTAGATAATCTTTTTTCATGACATAGGGAAAGCACGGCCAGCAAAAATACTGGCTTCAAAGTAATTTTCTTGACACTGTCAGCTAACTTCTGAAAAGTTCATTTGAAACCTGTGTAGACGCATCACAAAGTCTATGACCCTTGGTGCATTTCTGAACTAAAATCTGAGATTATGACTGAAACACTGGCTACATGAAGTGCACATATGAATGATTTAGATGGCAGTTTATACATCGGCTGGGAAGCCCAAACAGTGGTAATATGAACATACAGTCGCTGGATGATGAAATCAGACCCTACATTGTGTTTTGGGATGACTGTAATCTATAGTCTGTTTCCACAACCATCAGCATTCTCATACATTTAAATGAAGAACAAGATACCTCCTTTTTAAGAAAAGACAGAAATATTTGTTATTTCATTCGTCACATCACAGAAATCCCTCCATCACAAATGCAGACACCATGATCCCATTATATAATGTAAAGAATACTACCACCATTTGCAGTCAGCTGGCAGAAGATGGTTTACACAAATGACAGTTCGTTAACAGAGAAAGGAAAAAATGGGAAAAGAGGGAGAGGGATAGAAAATAGTGGGTTTACCTCGATGTTCTCTTTGAGATTGCTAACTGGTATGATCAAGCCATCCAGACCAGTAAGACTTAGACCTCCCACTGTTCCACTGATGTCAAAACTGGTGTCACTGGAGAAAAAGGGATTCACGGCAAAGCTCACCATCTATTAGCAAGACATTAACAATCAGACAATTGAGCTATTGTCCATGTTTCATTATATTCACACTCTAAATTGCTGAATAGTGAAAGCTTGAGCTCAGACCCAAACAGTACTGGACTTAAAAGAAGCCTGCATCCAGATTTAAATAAGAAGCTGCCTTATGCCTACGGTAGGTCAAGCACAAACCTTGAAAGTGATTTTGATTCTGAAATGTGATATGTGTACAACAATGTTTATTTAGTTTCCATTCATTGTAACCCTTTTGCCTTTTAGACACCAGATATCAAAATGCAATTGCATAAGCCGCTTTCAAAGTAACTCCACCAAAGCTAGGCTGTGGCACCCCTCTTGGAATTAGGAGCAGAAGTCTATTTCTACTATGATAGCAATGCACAGAAGAGTGTGTTAGAGTCGTCAGTCCAATGAGAGGATTCAGGAGCCTCTCCTAACGCTCAGGTAAGACAATAGATGTGTTTCCACTGGTTTCAGTGGGCTCTGGACATTTTCAGCAGAGCTGGAAAAGACACAGTGAAAAAAAATGTTTTGCAGGTATTGTAGGGGTTTCCTGAGAGTGTCAAATCAACCAGAGGGACCTTTAGAAAATTTATTGTAAAAATATGACAATAATATGCAATCTATGGTTTTGAGGGAGAAAACACCATATCCTAATTCAGGTGAGGGATGTGCTATCATCAGGACATTTGCAGGACTTTTGTGTCCTGCAGGACCTGAGAGCCTCAAACTCATGTATTTCTAGCTGCTATGAAGCAGGACTGCTGCAGGTTAGCTTTAATGGTGATATGGACTCTGAACTGTTGCGTCTTCCTCAGAGCATAAGATGTAAACAAATAGCAAATAGATTTATAGGTATTGATTAATTCCATTGCCTTCTCTAGCCATGCAAGTATGAATCAGAAGTGAATGTGAGGGGCTGATGGGATGGGCAATTTGAGGTTTCAGTCCTCCTCAGCTTGCTGAGACAATCTCATGCAATTAAGATAAACGAAAGCTTCTTTGACCAAAAATATTTCAAATTATTTTCTTGGCATGACAGGAGGGATGACTTGTGTGCTTGTGTATTCATTGTAAACTGAGAAAAGATTCTAAAAGTGCTAGATCAAGAATGTAAGTTGTATATCAGATTCAGTCAGATAAAAGCTGTTTACTTGCCCTTATATCCACTGTTTCATCATCAACTCCTGAAACACTGAGAGAGGAAGCAGGCGGGAGAGTAAAGCTGGCAGAGCTGGAACTGGAGATGTTAATGGATGTGCCATCCATGTTTTCTGTTTGTAATCTGTCCAGTTAGGGTTGGACACAAGCAAAACAGAATAAAAGAGCAATAGGAAAACAAACAAACAAAAAACAAACCAGAAAAAAACCATCAATAGCATGGACTTCATATCTAGAGAAAAAGCTTTCTCACTTCATGAATATAACTCTGTTGCAAAACTATTTCTAACTCTGCCTGTAAATACTTTCTACAGTAGTACTCCATACAATGCTACCTTAGAATCACCAAAAAAGGGGTGGAATTGGCGTACCTGGATAGGAAGTTGTACCCAGCTAGGTGTACTCATGTGAAAGATATACCTGGTTTCTGTGTGAACATGCTCTTGATTTGAATGCACAGTTAAGTGTGGATGAAAACCAGGCTCTCGGGGAACAATTTAGGGATGATTATAGGGAATGGAGAATCCTCGTCAGGCTCTTCATGATTACATTTGCTTCTGCCAAGCTGGCTACAATTCTATATAACATGTCATTACTGGCAACTTGGAAAAGAAGAAAAACCCTTAACTGGCATGACATGAGTTTTCCACATAATTTCAAAGGTAAGTGGCTACTGCCTCATCCAGGAAATAGTAGTAAATTCTCTGCTGGTCAAAGAAGACACAGCATGAGAATTTCTAAGGCAGCATTATTAAAGCTATTTGGAGTCCAAGCTGTTCTTACTATCAGTTAGTAATGACAGCCTCATTGCACTGTTGAAGTTGTCATTATGCTACAATATGTAGTTGGGTAGTTCCATTTAAGGACAATGTAATGAATATTAGGGGCAAATCTGATTAACTATCAGGAGCCTAGATGGGACACACTGTTACTGTTACCTGTGTATATACATTGTGGCAGAAGGAGTGGTAAGGACTGTTGGTTCATCATTGGGTTCTTTCCCAAACAGAAGGGCACTCTGTAGATTTTCAACTGTATTCAGGAGCTGGTGCGACATTGAACTCTGGAAAAGGATTAGAGGAGGGAACTTGCAACAAAGCTCCTCAGAATCATCAAGGTGCACATTATTTGCCTTTACTTCCTTTTAGGAACAAATACTGATTTTCAGTGTCTTACAAAGCTGGCAAACTTGGTGATGTGCTTCTTAATCTCAGAGAAAGTTATTGTAATCAGCAATTCAATTTCTGTAACTCTCATTAAAACATTGCAGACAGCAAATAAATATCTTACAGCTTTTACTTTTATGTTCTATTATTTATAACGTCTACAAATTGAAATTTGAAGCACTACAAACATGACATCAATTTAATGCAATATATTCATGCACTTCTGTACATTAATGCCCTTTAGCTGCACACTTTAGTGTTTAGCTACTTGCAAAAGCAAGACGTAGTTTTGTATTAATTGGATGTTATTAGTGTGTTATCCTGGGGGAGTTCAAACAGTTCATAACCTTTTCTCTCAGGTTAGATTTATTTCATGCCCTACTCCCTTGCAGTGATGAAAGTTAAAGTATGTTCAGCCCAGGAAGCACACAAAGGCAACTGTGACAATTCGCATATAGATAGGAAAGGATAGGACAAAATAAACACATTGCATAATTCTGAATAGAAAATCAGAGTGGGCTTTCTGAAAAAGTGTAAGCAGCAACCAGAGCTGATTTGCATCATGAATATTGAATACCTGTGGCTTCCTTGAATTATGGGGCAAAAGGAGGGGATAGAATCAAATCTGATAAAAATCTCTGTGTGCTTGTCATCCATTAGAGGTCTCTCCTGGTTTCAGCTGGGATAGAGTTCATTTTCTTTCTAGTAGCTGGTATAGTGTTATGTTTTGGATTCAGTATGAGAAGAATGTTGATAACACACTGATGTTTTCAGCTGTTGCTAAGTAGTGTTTACACTAAGTCAAGGATTTTTCAGCTTCTCATGCCCAGCCAGCAAGAAGGCTGGAGGGGCACAAGGAGTTGGGAGGGGACACAGCCAGGACAGCTGACCCAAACTGGCCAAAGGGGTATTCCAGACCATGTGACGTCATGCCCAGTATATAAACTGCGGGGAGTTGGCCTGGGGGGGGATCACTGCTCAGGAGCTAACTGGGCATTGATCGGCAAGTGGTGAGCAATTGCATTGTGCATCACTTGTTTTGTATATTCCAATCCTTTTATTATTATTGTCATTTTATTATTGTTACTATTATCATTATTATTTTCTTCCTTTCTGTTCTACTAAACTGTTCTTATCTCAACCCATGAATTCTACCTTTTTTTTCCCAATTTTCTCCCCCAACCCACTGGGTGGGGGGGAAGTGAGTGAGTGGCTGCATGGTGCTTAGCTGCTGGCTGGGGTTAAACCACAACAAGGTCATGCACAGATGCTGTGTTCTCCAGTGCTCTGCCCTGTTCAGCTTTAAACATAACAAATCTTAAGAGACTTCTATCATCTTCATTAACAGACTGTTCAGTCTAACGGGTCTAACTGGGGAGAAGTTTCCTTTGATATTCAAGTCCATCATAGTGTCACAATGAGCCCTACCCAATGCCCATTTAAATATATGAGAGGCAGCAGAACTCTTAAAAACCTTCCAAAGCAAGCAAATGTTCACACACAGTCCACTACAAACAGGACAAAATCAAAATTACCTGTTCTGCCTCTGGCACTGAAGTGTTTGCAGCTCTGATTTCTACAGAAGCTTTAAGAACATTGCTCACTGCATTAAATAGATAGTTGGCTGCATCCTTTAGCTTCTGATCATCTCTGCTGTCCTCTGTGTTTACAGTGAGCAAGGAAGCACTGACATCTTTTAGAGTGTTGCTAGCTTCCACCTGCATGGGAAGCAAGGGGATAAGTTTATATGTGTTGGTACTACAAATGACAGAAGTGACATTTGTGTCATTTACTGAATATTGCAACATAAGTAATCTCATGGGACTATTTGTGCCTAACTCTATTTTTACTGTAATTATTTGTGCTGGGGTAATACCTCAAACGCCAATAAAGATGATATACTAGATGGTATACTAACATGTAATACAGACCTGAAAAATGTAGCCTGCTTCTACAGATTTAATCCATAAAAAAGATGAATAACATCTGAAGGAAGCTTGTCTGTCAAACACTGGGCAAGGATACAGTTTAGATGTACAGTAATGTAGTAAATTAGGTTATAATTTTGGGTGGCGTGTCCAAAAAATACCACCATATTGTCAAGTGCATGAGCATTTCAATCTTAATTTCCACAAACCCTATCGGATTAACAGCAAGTAATAGCTTTGGCCTTGTGCTGTGCTAAGTGCCAAAGGAGAATGACTTTTACAATTTTTATTTTGTGCCCAAATGCAGCCAGTGATTGCTTTGTGATTGTAGAAGCACTGGCCAGCTTTCAGCCCAGGGTGGTGAGGGAGCCAAGCAAGTTCACTGCAAGCTTGGACATATCTATTCCCACAGTGTGCATACGCTTAGCAGCCTTACTGTAGGGTGAGCGCTGAAGCTGAGCTATGTTCTTGTCTTGCCAAAGTTAACCACATACTGCTGAAATGCTCCCAAGACATTGTCTGGCTGCAACTGTATAATACATCAGAAATCAGGACAGCTCTATTTATCGCCAGCATATTTGGGAAACTTCCCCAGTGACAGTTTGTTCTGTCCTCCCATGTGCTCACTCCTTATGCATAAATAGCATCATCTACTAATAATGTCATGTTGCCAGATAAGATTCAATAAATACTTTTGTGAGGCCAATCTGAATATTTGTGCCCAGTTCCTCTGGGTGCTGTCACGTTCCTGCCTCACTGACTGCTTGCCTACGTGCATTTTGTGAAAGTGCATGGATCAGGGACTAATGGATCTGGGCAATTCTAGAAAAACCCTCTTGGGCTCTTTTTCTTCAGGATTCTGAGAGTGCTTTACAAGATAAAATATAGATCCTAATATGCCTCTGACTAAAAGTTAAGGTTTGCATCTAGAAGATGTATCATAAAATGTAACTGGCCAGACAGTCATAGCCTGGATTGTGGTGGTTGCTGAGACAATGTCTGAGAGTCCTAATTCACTTACTCTAAACAGCAAAATGTATTCCCTTCTGGTCAAAATACACATGCTGGTACAGTTGAAAAAATGGGTAAAGAACACATAACTGTAAGGCAGCAAAACTCTTCCAAGGTCAGTGGGGTGCAATCGAGTCTGTACTATTAGTGTGAGGAGATGATATAAGATGCATTGTTTCTTACCTGAGCTGAGACAGACAGCTCTTCACTCCTGTAAGTGATTTCTTTCAGTACTTCTGACATCTTAAGAGCAGTCTGCACTGATGTTACGTTAACAGCAGAGAGAGTTGTCAGCATCAGCCCTCGGAGCTTGGGATGAAAAGGGATAATTAGGCAAAGGAATAAGACGCTAATTAGGACTGTGCAAGTAGTGCTGTATATTGACAGCTAGGCTTGCTGTAAATCATGTGGTAGAGTAAGACTCCACAACAAGGATCATTTGAACTGATATTAGGTCTACTGACAAGATGCCACTTGCCTTTGTAAATGTATAATCACAAGTTTTATGTTACCTCCCAGCACAGAGAGTTTATGCACTTAACATCCATTAACAGCAACGAGAGTTACTTGTGAGAATTTGTACTAATGTATGTGAATTACTGTATAAATGCTACTTCCAGAGAAAGCAGAGCCATGTATGATTGATGTTACTTAAACAATGAATCGTAATTGAAGGATACATTGCATTTTTCTAGATATTTTAATCTGAGGCACTCAAAGCACTGTACAAATATAAGCTTATAACTGAAACATAAGCTGGTAGCTGAAAGGAACAAACTAAAATTACCTGCCATCTAGTACTTTTGGGGAAAATTAGATAGGATATTTCTCCCACAGGAGAGGCCATTTTGTTAATATTTAAATTGCTTGTGGAAAATCAGATTGATTTTAAGTTTAAAAAGACCATCCAAATTAGTTTAAGTTAATGCAATAACAATTGAGAATGAATTCTTTTACTGATGGACGATAAAACAAATTATTTAGGTGGGCAAATAGTGAAAAACAGCTGAAACCTGTGCCAAACACTGAGACAGATACTAGAAACTTGAAACCTCCATTGATTTCAGGGGGTGATATATAAGCTTTTTATTACTTAAGAGCTGACAAAGAATATGAAGAGTCCATTATATTGCATTGTACTGCAAGAAAACAAGTGTCTGGCTGACCTCTTTTCGTGTGTCTGTCTGTAAAGATATGTTAAAGCTTTCCTCTTGCATGTCCTGATTAAGGACTGATGTCACTGACTTATACAGCTGGAAAAGACTCATGCTGTTGTTCCCATCTTTTAGGATGGTGTTTGCCTTCTCAGATACAATAGCCTGCAGGGTCAGGTTCCCGTCGATCATATCTGCATGTCCAACCTGATGAAGAAATCATATATGCTCTTAACGTTGCTAACGCTATTATAGTTATCTTTGAACCACTTCCACGATGATCTTATTGACAGCCTAGCTAGAACGAGACAGAAAACTTTGTGTTCCCCATTTTTAATGTTTTATTTTTGGTGGCCTGATAAGGATCGCCGTACTGTGGAAGAAGCAGAAGTTTTCTGGGGCCTACATAGAGTAACTCCAGACTCACTAAATACAGCTTATGCTGCTCAATGTCCAAATAGATCATCTTTTAAATTTCTTTCCTAGAGAAAGGACAGTGGAAGATTGTTTTGACTACCTTGAGTCCACAGAGAATAGTCTCTGTTAGATAGGAAAATGGTGATTATGGCACATTCAAAGGGAACTAATAAGTATGAAATGGGAAGAAGCTCCAAAAGTGAATCGCAGGTTACGTATCAACTTGAGAGATCTTGAAATAAAATAATTCTTCTGTGTACCTTCACCGAAGCATTAGTTTGAACTGTATCACCATAGCTGTTGCTAACAGTAATTGTCATATGTAAAATGAAATTATTTTCCTCTTCTCCAAGTGGAAGATAAACTGGGAAGAGTTCAGGATCCGGGCCACAGTGCAGGAGAGAATCTGAAACAGGAAAGAGGGGGTCACCTACCAGACACCACACAGACACCTCCTATTCTCTAAGAAGAGGGGACGCTGGGCTTGCTCTGTGCAGGCCTGATTAACTCAGTCTGATTAACTCAGTCTCCCTGGGGAGCAGAAGCAGGTTGTGCCTTTGCTCTTGTTAGCAACAGTAAAAGTGTTTGCTAGAAACACGGAGAAGCAGTTAGCCAAACAGTTCACCTCAGGACTTACTTGATTTCAGATAGAAGCAGTATGTGAGCTGGCTGTTATGTCCAGATTGGCATGAATCTGCCAAGCAAGGAGCGCTGCAGGAGACTGTGAATGTGGTGAGCACTGATCCCTGCTTGGGAGACACGGTACAACTGGGGATCTCAGGCGGAGGCACCGTGCTGACAAGGTATGTTTCCTCCCCGTAGCCACGCTGAGTCATTGCTGGGAGTGGAGGGAGCAGAACGTCAGCAATAATCATGCCCTGACAGCACTGATCTTCAGATGTAAATCTTGCCTATTGAGCAATGAAGCTGTTTGTTCAGGCACCAGAAACATCAGGGTAGGCCTAATCAGAAATTAAATCCCGCTACCGAACAAGCCATAAGAGGAGAAGAACTATTAAAAACATGGTAGTGTTTGCATTATAAAGCAAAGCTGTATTATTTGGTCAAGCATTTAGCATAACTTCATTTCCAGATGAGCCTTAACAAAGTTATGAACAGCTTCAAGTAAGAGAACTGAATTTGTCCTGCCATGCAACAGCTGAGAGCAAAGTTAGCTCATAATTATTTCAAAGAACACACATATAAAATAACAGCTCTCAACTTATGGACTAATTTAACTTAATATTTGTCAGCGAGGCTATGTGTGTGTAACGTCAGTGTGATGTCATGATGGCAGACTATCTCAAAGGAGTCTGAAAAACCCTGCTTGCCCCTACCTGTTACTTTAATCTGAAAAGCTTCTCCCTGTGTCTGCAAGAAGGAGCTGTTAATTTTTAACATGGATGTGTTGCTTTGAAGCAAATTCAGAGAGTTCTGCCGGAAACCAGTCAGGCCACAGGCTAGAGGGAGGGTCATAGACTGGAAAATCAGACAGAAAAGAAAACATGACAGTAGAGGCTCTTTGCTGTGATTTCTGTTGTGATTTTTCAGGAGCAGGGTGGCAGTTTGGTGCCCTTCATTATAACCCCTCCCAAACCAGGCACCCCCTTGTCTCGGCCTTCACCATTATTTCTAAAGCATCCATTTGACAAAGTATCACTCCGAGGCCACGTGGCTTTCCCTCAGGATGGATGTTTATTTTTTTGTGAGCAGTATTTCTGACGAATCTGATGCTCTCACCTTGCTTTGGAACGTGTTATCTAAATACCAGTTATAATATATGGCCTGGGAATCCTTCTGTTCAGAGACACTCAAAACAACTTCATCACTCGCATTCACTGGCTTGCAGTTTGCCTCACATCTGTAAGGAATTAAGATGGTAGTTACAGGTAGTAACTGTATGAGATGTCACAGTCCTTGATGTTGATTGGTTTACTCTCATTTGATGAAAATCTGCAAAAGCCCTGCAACGTGAAACAGGTGACACATGACTCACAAATAGTGAAATACTTAATTTTAAAGCAAGAGATTTAGGAACCTTCATCTCCATTTTCAACATGACTGAGGACCAGAACCTGCAAACTATTTATATTGCAAAACTGATTCAGGCTCTCAAATGAAGCCTGCCTCTATTTAAGCTCCTGATATGATTACATTAATAGATCATTGAACTGCCACTGCTCTTTAATGAGGCATTAGACTCTTGAAGAACAGATTTTTTAAGGTAGTAATGTGTATCTGGGTGTCTAGTAGAAATTTCAGACATATCTTACGGCATTTTATTCCCATTGTTTCAATGAGATGTGCATATGGAAATCTTCAACATTGAAAGGATGTAGGGGATTCAAAATCCCTAAATGGTTTTGGGAAGAATATTATTCAGTTTATAAAAAGATTATGTTCAGAAATGTGGATTGGAAAATGCAGCAAGACCCATCTTGTCTGTAATTCCTATGATGGTAAGTTATAAATAGATTTACAACAATAAGTACATTTTTACTTTATTTTCATTATTTTTGGTAACTGTGGCCTTACACTATGTTTGTGCAGTAATAATATTAACCAGTGAATACTAGGGTTTAAAAACAGACCTGATTTTCAGTTGCAGTTCTTGTTTTGCCGTCACATAGAGACATTGCTCGTCCTGCCTCTCTTCATTTCCATGGTTTCGGACTGTAACCCTGACAGTCACTGCTGACTTTGGAGGAGGAAGGCAGGAAGGTGGGATTTGCACCTCAGTTTGGTTGGTTAGGATTATCTGTTGCTGCACACATTCATTCCACGCAGGCCAGCAAGCTCCTGCACAAACATTTCCTCTATAATTAGAATAGTCATAACATCCCGTGTCTCTTGTAAAGGACTTTCCTGCCATAGAGCAAACAAGTTTCCTGAACCCAATTTAAAGAGTGGGTAATCAGAGTACAGCCTGACTTCTTCAAAGTAATGTATGAGGTCAGGGATAAATATGGGGACAAACACAGATGTCCTGAATCTCAATCCAGTTTTCAGCCATAAATGTTTTTGCATCATGTTTAATGCTAATTATCGCTGTTCTATTGAGACACATGTATCTTGCAAATGCCTAACTATGTAAGTCACTTGGGACTAGCTCTTGGCTATGAGAGTGAGGGCTTAGAACAGGCACACCTTGAAAAATTGAAACCTTTGGGAAAAGACAAAACTGAGTATTATGCCATATTATGTACCATAATTAGTTTGGTGTTAAAAACAGGGTAAGGTAGAAGGACATTCTTCATGTACAGTGAGTGGCAAACTTTAAAGCCAGAGAGTATACCATCCTTTAGTCAGATTTCACCACTTGATCTGACATTGCAGTGCATTTGTTACTGATCAAATAGAAGTTGGTGGAAAAAGTTCAGGAAATGCACATACCACAGGACCAGAGAAAACTGGAATTATTATTGTTGTTGTCTGGCCAGCCAAGAATAACAGTTGTGAAGGGATCCACATGGCGACTCGGTTTAATATATATTTTGTTTTTTCTTTTGTGATCCTAAATAATAAGTAGACGTATCAGTTAGGACAGGAGCATGTATAAACACATACATATCTTGCTTCTTGATAATGAAAAAGGTCTGAAAGTTTAGACCCCAAATCACTGTATGCAGATCTGTAGTTTAAATGATCTTTCCCTGATGAGTGGTAGTATGGAAGTAGAAGCAGATGGCACAGAGAAATTGTGTGGCAAAATACTCCCAAACACGTAAGTAGCTTAGGAGCCCAGCTTCCATGTTCAAAAGTAATGCAGGTACTTAGGAAACTAATTCTTATTAATTTTCCACTTCTGGACCAAGACTTTTAACCCTTGGACAATCATTTGTCTTCTAGTACATCTTCTAGTACATTCCTTTTTTATCTGAATTAGATATATTACAGCTATAGATAAAGAGAAGGAGGAGGTAGCTGAATTTGTCTTTCTGTGCAACAAACTGTGATAAACTTAGTTTTGAATTAGATTTATATTCCTCTGATGCAATATATTCTTACAGGCAATCTGTAAAGCATGATGCCTTCTTGTGAAGCAGCATATGTCCTATAGCAGACATCTGTCTGCTACTGTTATAGTTAAAAACTTTAAGATGATAATAGAATATTCTATCTATCTGGCAATTTTACTATTTAAATTTGTGCAGCTGCTAGCAATTCATTTGCAATAAACTGGAAATTTCTTCTTTGCAAAGTAACGTAAACATTCCAATACAGAAGCAGAAAACACTTAGAAATAATATAAAAATATATTAAACTCTGCTTTAAGGATAACCCCTCAAAGAGAGGTTTGCATTAGTCAAGTAGATAAATTAAAAATTCATCTAAGCACATTTCAACTTCCAAAACTGAATCATTGTGAAGAGTTCATTTTCTCTAACCTTGTAATTGTTACTTGCAGGCTTTTATGAATTGTAGATCAAATGCCTGTAAACACATTTGTCTCAGAGAGTTTTGGTGTAGATTTTATGTGAAACCATATGGGACACAGAAAATCTAGTCCATAATCTACTATGCTATAAATATGTCTTCTCAATATCTTATGCAGCACTTCTACTGGTAGGAAAAATTTCTAAGCATTTCAATTTTAAAGAAAGATCCTTAAATAATACTTACATTTGTCTTTTGGGTATTTGTTTTGGAGCTGCCTTGTTCCTTAGAAGAATCTGTTTAATAGAAAAAAGAGCAGAATATTTTAGTCCTATCTGTGAAGCTTTCAGACATCCTCAGTGAATATGACTTAAATACACAGGGTTTGACTACCGACAGTCTGAAAGATAGAGCTATAAGAATCAGACGCTAGAACTGTGATAAACAGTCTAGTTATAATAGGTAAAATTGTAACAACAAGCTAGTCACATACTATAAAGAAGATCCTGATTCTTCAAACATAATGGTGTAAATCAAAATAAATTCACAGAAAGTGATGGAGTTTCACTGATGTAGAAAGAAAAATTGAGGGAAAGCACTGGAAAAGTCTGAATAGGATTAGTACTAAGTCACTTTATTCCTGGTATAATCTGCACTTGTAAATGTAAGGACAAGCCATCTAGAAGCATTTACTGACAGCAATTTATGAGACTGCTGTGATGCAAATGTTTCCTGGTTTCAGAGCTATGTCCCAAGCCATAAACTTCACTAATTATTTCTAAGACAAATAGCTAATGTGCGATGTGTAACATATACAGAGTGATGCTAATTTATGACTACTTCAAAGCCAGGGAATCTGCCTTCATCAGGCAGAAGCCTCCACAAAAGTTTTCAGCACTGTTGCTGGAAGGAAAGCAATTACTAGATGCAAACCATAAACACTCCATGAAATGCTCTGATTGCAAAAAGACACTTATGTGGTCAAAACCAGCACTGCCAGATTAATGCAATTACCTTTTTTATGAGAACTGTTTGCCAGCACCGTGATGAACCCAAGATCCAGACTCATGTTTGAGAAGGTATTCATGGCCACCACTTTCACTAGGAAAGTACCTAGAGAAGACAAATGGCCAGTTAAGAATAGCAGTGGGACCAGTCCAGCTTGTTTGGAATATAAAATCCAATTTGTGAAGAAAATCCTCCTTTTCTCTTAAGAGCTTTGGGGGGTTTTCTGATGAGTTTCCACTGTTCAAAGGCTTTTCAGGGAATGTTCTTCCCCTTTATCTCAGCTTTTTAATAACTCAGCTGCCTTTGTCCTAGCACTTTCAATGCTATTCTTTGTCAGCTGGCTATGATATTACCACAGAGGAAACTAGAAGTATGCAAGTACTGGAGTCCAAATGAGTTTAGGCATCTTGAGAGAGCAGCTGTCTTGTTTGAAAATTTCTGCCTGAAGGGAAGGGATGTTCAAATGGGTATAGGGAGACCCAATAAAACTTTTAATTTTGAATAATTTTAATACATAAAATGAAATCATAATTAGCTTCTAGTGCTCTAGCTTTGGCGTGGGATTTGACTAGTTCATCAGAGGAGGAAACTTTTTTATCTTCTGCCACTGAATTAACTCTTAAGGACAATCACCCTAATCCCACATTTTAAAGGCTTTGATTTCTTAATAATGGAAAGAAAAAATTACTAAAAAGCTCATTCATAAGTAAGTCCAACAAAAACTACGTGTTGGAGACCAATGCACAGAAAAGCTCCCCTTTCCTTTGTCATGTCTACTGAGAACTCCTCAGATTATTAATTACCGCAGTGTAAAATGCAGAGGAGTGTAAACTTGAGAAGTTATACATATGAACAAATAGGAGGAAAACACTTAGTGATTCAGGAAAATGTCATCATTTGTACTTGAATCAGATTGTGTCATGAAAAAATAAACCCTGTTTCACTATGTCTTTTGTATGCAAAAATCAGGTGAAGCCTTCATTTCAGTCTCCATATTGAGACCCATTTGGCAGTTCAATTTTTTTAGCTCACTTACAAGTCAACAAGACTGTACTGCAGACCAAGTTTGAGCAGTTAGAAAAGCTACCAAATTCAGCTGTATGATATTGTCCCCTACCCCAGGGTGCTGTGACTGCTTATGTGAACTCCTCTACTCAGCTGTGAGTGTCTCGGAAATACAGAAGATGTCAGCATGCTGTACCTTCAGAGTGCACGGGAATGATGTACGTTCGAGGTTCCCCATGAGGGCCATCTTCTTTGTGAGCATGAGTTTCATTAGGTCCAATCACCTCAAACTTCAGCTTATCTGGGGCACCATGAGACACAGAGACATTAATCTCCAAATTCTCCCCTAGCTGCAAAGTGTGAGAAGCTAATGCAGCCTGAAGACCAGATACTGGCTCAATTAACTGAACAGCAATACTCTCAGAGATATCCGATGCAGTTGTGTTGCTGGATGCTCGGATTTCCAGCTGATGTATCCCTGGGCCTAGCAGTCCTTGAGAGGCACTGTCGAGTGTCAGATTGTGAGGGATAATTCCTTCCTTTGCTCTGGATTCAGTGAGTGTCATGTTATCTGCTAATATAATGTAGGTCACTCCATTGCCTGCAAAAAAACAGTTCAAAATTTCTCACAGCTTGTGTAATAGGCCATCCAATTCTACCTGCTTTGTGCAGCATTCAGGTATTTATAAAGGACTCATAAGAACACTGCAGAAATGCAATCATTTTTAATAAAGTCACTTCAGGTGCTTTTGTGCCCCTCTAGACTCCCTGTGGAAGTCTATAGTGTTTTCTGCTGGGAGTGTTAGGGCAGTCAAGAGAATTCAAACATACACTACTGAATTTTATTTTTTAAGCATATATGTGGATTCCAGGAACTTGAAGTGAGAACAAAATGTACACCAGCAAATGTGACCAGCTCAGTGTGGAATCCTCTTACGCTCAATTAGAGAAGCATTTCTGTGGATTCCTAACTTCAAATATGAAAATATTCTTACTGTCTTCATGTGCATTCGTGTGACTGAAGTTATGCTCATGCTTTGTCAACATTGCGTAGAGGGAAAAATGGTTTATACTTATGTTTGAGGTGGTGTAATAGGTCTGAGAAAGAACCCCTCCAATGGAACTGAGAGCATTCAGTTGCAGGAATGCAACAATTCGAGGGAAAGCATTCACTAAAAAGAAGTATTGTTTTGCACAATGAAAATCCTGCTTCTATCCCATGGGTGGCATAATATTTAGCCTGCCATTTAAATCATGTAGAGTAATTCCCCTCACCTCCATTGAGTTCAACTTGAATCCACAACAACTCCCCATACAGTGTACGGCAGTGAGAGCTGTTCCCAGATTCGTACTGGCTGTAGCACCCAGTAATGCTTAATTGATCCATCTTATCTTGAACAGTCACCCGCTTCTGTGCCGTCACATGCCATTCACTGGTGGTGCATTCCACAAAAACAGTAAACTCTCCAGGAGATGAATATCTATACGTGACGTTGCTGACCAGTCTAGAACAGAAAGAGAACAAGCTGTTTGTTGTGGAAGGGTGTCCTGGGAAGTCCTTAGCCTTACGTGATAACAGTGGCCATAGTTCCCAAATTTCTGACCTGACTCAGCTCTCCTGCAATCACTGTAATCCCTCGTTTATTTACATATAATTTTTAGGGTTGAAGTTCCTTTGTTCCAGCTACAGTGTCATTAAGGATGTATATCAGCAGTGGTCATTCTCAAAGCCTATCTAAAAGGGTGGAAACATTTTGCTGTAAAGTAGGTAGATTACATTTCAATAACATGCAGCATTAGATCTAGTTTGTGACTTGTTGGCTCTGAGCACAGACATGTGACTATGCACAGTAGAACAATTTAACAGTGCTCTTAATTCTCTATTCTTTATTTTATTCCCGATTTACCATCTCTTAGATATATCAGTGGAATCTGAGGCTGCTCAGCATTTTGTCAGAGCACTCCCTTGCTCTTTTTTCTTTTTTTTTAATGTCAGCTGCTTCTATACTTGCCCATGCTAGCAAATATGTCTCTTCACTCATGGGTTTGGTGCAGCTCTGGTCATGATAGCGATAGGAAATTAATGGATATGAAGAAGTCTGTGGTAGTTGCTGTTATTACTAACAAGCATAAGGAGATGGTGAAAAGAACCTAAGGATATCCTTCTTGAATGATATACACCATGGAAGGCAAATAAGTAATATTCCTGACACTATTCTTCCTGAACTCTTTATATTCTTATCATGGTACCACCTAGCAAATGCAAAGACCAGGACATATCATCCTTGATAATGCATATTTTTCATTAGTTGTTTTAATGAAGAAAAAGGTTTCATTCTAACTGGACTTCAAAAACATGCAAATGACAAGATCAGAACAGAAAAGGCAATTCCTGTAAGAGTGGATATCAAACTGGACACAGAAAACAGATAAGCATGACTGCAAGCCATTTAGTAGCTGAAGTAAAAGGGCTTCCCATAAAAACAGCAAGCCTCTGCTTACAGCTGGCAAATACATTTTACTTAAAGGTTCACTATCAAAGATTTTTCTTCAAGTTCTTTACAGCTATAGGCCTGTATCTCTAGCTCTGAAAGAATGTTTACTGTTTCTAGTACATTACTACTTTTTTGTTTTCATTCTTCTACTTATTTTTCTAGCTGACTCAAGTAGGATTCCATTAGTAGACAAATAAATTTCGAGAGTCATTTTCTGTCATTCCTAGCATTACAACAAAATCTGATTTTTAAATCCAGCAGAAAAAGTTTGATCTTTTAAAGACACAATTTTTACGCAATTAAATAAAAGAAAAACTTCAGAATGCCATTGTATTATTTTAAATTTTATCAAAAAGTACTCTTTAAACTTAAGAAAATAATGCTTGCCTGTTTCTTTGGCAATTACTGACATGTTTTTAGTAATTTTGTGTCTTAGGATCTGGAATAAATTCTCTTAGTAAGAAATAGGAATAACTTGTCATAATAAGCAGAAGAATGATTGTGGTTGGCAGCTTGACTTAGAATTTTGTATTAATATCAAAACAAGTTTCTGCAGAACCCAAGTGTCTTGTATGTATGGTCTATTATTAATCTACTTAATTTTTAACATCTCATTTAAGAAACTGGAAGCATTCAATAAAATGCAAGCAGTGAAATCTACTGTTTGTCTGATGATACATGAAGGATTTATCTTACGTTAGAGGGTAGTAAGGATCAATAGTGTGGCCATCTCCAGTGCTAATGATACAGGAAAGGTTGCCAGAGTATGGAAAGAGCAGCCAGTTCAAAGTGACCATGATATTTTCAAAGACAAAGCATACATCTGTTACAACCAGCTGCAGACCTGTGAAACATAATGACAGAATTCAATGTCATTGTTTGTCTACATTTCTTACATAATTCAATTAATTTCCATGTATTGAGAGCAGGCCTTCTCCAAAACAGATTTGATACAACTGCTAATTTGAGTACATTGGTGGCATGACAGAGAGCTGATTCTTCTCCATACCTACCGGTCAAGATTCTTGTTGGAACATAATTTCATTCAAGTGTATTTTATGTGTCTGAATTTCCTGGCTTCATATCCTATCAAAAACCTTCAGTTAGGTCAGGAAAGCTAAATTTTTATGCCTTCAATATTTTCAGTGGTCACTGCTCTTCCAGGTTCTTCCTTGAGGATGGAGCAGTAATTTTTAAGATAAATACCAATAGTCATGGTGTTACAGCAAAGAGCAGAACAGGTTTTTGGTGTTGACAGCTCCCTCCCACTTACCTTCCTTGCAGTGGTACTGAATAGACAAATAGCTTCCAGAAGCTGGACAAGGATCTCCAAAGAAAGTGCCATCCGCTGCCACCTGGCAGGCCTGAAGACCATGACACTGGCCTGGAAAGAAGGACCGTTTCATATGAAATAGTGGGTTTTGTCTTTGACTGTTGCAACAGCACAGATGAGACATGATTACAGAAATAAAAAGGGGAGGGGGAGCAATATCATGTCACTGATTTCTAGACAGACTCCCACATCACTTTGACTTTGGTGTGTTGCTTGTTGCCTGGTATTTCTTAGCACCATTCGGCTTTATTGGAATAAAGCTGAGTTAGAGAGGGTTAAAAAAAAGAAGTAATGTGTTTTGTTTAATTGGGGCTGGATGCCTAAAGAATTACCGTAGGGACAGGCCCTAGTCACTGTTTAGTCTGGCAAGCAGTGGAGCCCTGTATCTCCAGCAGGCTGTGTACTTGATACATGGCAGGCAGAAGCAGATCCCTCCTACCCCCCGTGTCCCCATGGGTGCCAGCCTTTTCACCCCTCCTGGTTTGGAGTTAGGTTTGTATGGATGTGTTCTCTTCCATCTCTGTCAAACCTAGGGTCTCCCATTGAGTTAATCAGGGATCAGTGTGTTCACATGTTTTCTTCACACAGCAAGAGGAACCAGATACACCCTTGTTCTCCATTTGCTCCCCCTCTCCTTCTCCGAATCTTTGCTCCTCACAAAGTCCCTCCTTTCCATCCAGCCCCCTGTGGGAACCTCCTCCACATCAGTTCTCTGTGATTCCCTTCATTTTAGGAATAAGTCACTTTCCCATTCACTAACTCTACTGAAATACAAGATAAAGTATTTTAGGGACCAAGAACTTTGGGACATACTCTATGCTTCTGACAAGCAATGTCATAAGATGCTACCTGCTACTTCGTCTTTGACACTGATCCAGCTACAGTCTTCATCTGTATCATACTGGAGAGGAGTCTCTGATACACAGTAGTGAGGAGTCTTCCGTCCGTAGAAGCTCTCTCCGATTTGAATAACTTCTCCTGATCCACACTGTACAGTGGCATTGTAATTATCACAGGCAATGCTCTGGCCAGATTCTAATAGAAGAAAAAAAATCAGATTTAACTTCTTGAATTTCTGAAAAATCCTGCTACAATTCTCCTGCATATCCCTTTTTTGGTTTCTCTTTTCTTCCCTTTTCTCCCTTCTAAGCGAAACAATTAAGAAAATAATAATAAAAAAAGAACAAAGACTAAAATATTTTTCCTTTTTTAAAATCCAAAGTAATAGATTTATGGGTTTTACTGCCTTAAACAAAAATTTGAGAACATATTTAATAAACTAAAATATTTTAATTAAAAAACCCTCATATTTTTGTGGAAAACACTTAGCATTTGTTTGACCTGCAATACTGGAAGGTTTAGTGTTACTCCTTACTTCCACAAGAGCCTTGTGGCAGTGTATGATTTGCATGATATTCAGGTAATTGCTCTGGAGAATAGTTTGCATATTAAGTATGGGACCTGATCCCATTTCTGCTACAGAGACACCTTTGTTCCTGTGTGATATTCGACTGACTTCATTCGGCAGGACTGCTCAAATGAGTAAGGTCATATCTCTAAATGCATACACCTCATTCTTTGATTAATCTGGGACAGTTAATTATCTTTCAGAATTCTTAGCATCCTGTAGTAATCAGGATACTTAATACCCTCAAGAGGAGGATGCGAAAGACTGCTTTCATATGGGGGTGTTGCAAAATAATGTCTTTGTTTCAGCTGTCTCAGCTGAAATACATTGTCCTCCAGTTGCTGTTTTGATCATCCCCCTTAAGTACCTTGATTAACAGTGCCAATGTGTGCACACTGCAGTAATTGTGTGCTATTGTTATTTAAAGTCTAAATCTAAGCCTGGCTGTAACTATAGCAACATGATCAGTTTACAGATTAGAGCTCTCTAAATAAGCCTGAAAAATAATTTGCTGTTAAATTCTGATAATTCTAATCTCATGCATTTTTTTGTTCTTTACTTTGTATAGAGAGTTCCCATAGTGTTTGCTGTCTCAGCAGCTTTTACACGGAAAGATGGACAGAACCTGGTTTGTGTTCCTGTGTACAAACCCTGGTTCAATTCAAGTATTTTTACTACAACAAATTGCTAACCTACAGAGCACCAAATACTAGAATAGAAATAATAAGAAACAATAATACGGAAAGTTTCCTACTTACGTTGAGAAACACAAATAATGCTAGGATTGATGGCCAAAGAAAGGTTGAAGACAATACACTGTCTGTTAGTTGTTTGTACACATATACCTAGCTCAGATGACTAAGTAGGCAAGTTATCAGGAATCAGAGCTATTAAATTCAAATAGTGGTACCATTTGGAGCTACCTATATGTTTCATTTGAAGTTTCAAACTCGACATTAATGTTGGTCAAGCTTCACAGTAGCTGTGCGTGAAGGTATTGAGTATCACTATGCCTGTTTCACAGAGACAAACTGAAGCACTGTTGCGGGAACTTCCAAACATTGAACACCCAGAGAAACTAATTAAAATATTGTCCCTGTTTCTTTGGGATATTGGATCTAATTCCTTGCAAGCAAAGCTGGCAAAAGAGGAGTCTAATCTGTTATTGAAATATGTATGTGTATTAATGGACATGGGCTGTAAATATTGAAAATAAGGTTATAATTGCCTCAATCTGTTCTCAGTTTGTGGGTAATGGAATGATGGATGTAGTGTAGGACATTGTTGCTCAATAATGCAAACACTCTTTGAATTTAATGGGCTTTAAGTCAGATTCTATGGTAACAGATGATAGTTTCCTTATAAACAGACAGTTGTCTACCGTGGTTGTAATGGAAAAATAATTTTAGTCTGTCTTTGCAAGGAAAATAAGCTTAAGGGATTGTGCTGTCTGCCAATTTCCTCTCCCCCAATCATTTTTAATGTTAGTCATCTTCAGCCAAACCTCATGTATAGATATAAACCTCAAAACACCCTAAAATTTCATGAAAATCAATAGCTAGGTAGAAGAGAAAGAGCTACATCAGTGCCTCTATTAGAAGTAGGGGTTATAACCCAATGTTTATCTGTTCCACGTTATGGGATTCAACTGGCCAGCACATACAGCTGAGCTCTGGAGCAGCTGCAGAACTGCAGGGGAGGGAGCTGAGGGAGTCAAAAGTATTTGCAGAGGTGGGATGTGCTGGGGATATGGGAGTGAACTGGGAGTGCTGAGGAGGAGAGTAGGGAGGGGATGTGGAACAGAAAATCAGGACTGGAAACAAAACTTTATTAGTTTTGCTGATTGTGGAACAACTTGTTAATTATGTCAGAAGTAGTACAGTTCGGGACCAGAATTGCAGTAGCAATTCTACGGCTTGTGGAAACCTGTACTTGCATACTGGATTCAAAGACTTCTTATATTAGTGAACCTACAGCCAGACTGTCCTTCCAGTGCTTATAACCTTAATTCTAGTTGCAGTTTAAAATGCTTGGCTTATGTGCAAAGTGCGAGGAACACAAGTTCCCCTCGTATCTGTATGTCAAATGGGGATGATATTGCTGGCATTCCTTTCCAGGACTGTTTGTTCCAAGTCACAATTTAAGGGACACAATGTCTGTAGATTTTCAGTCTGAGCACTTAAATGCCACCAGGAAGTACAGGTTGCTGCCTGGGGAAGCCCTCAAACTTTACCTATGGAAGGGTCTGAGAAGAAACAAGAACAACTTGCTTTCACTTTTGCTTACTCCAGGCTGCTAGGAGTGTTGTCTCTGGAAGCCTGGCTGTATTCTTGCTTCAGTTACAAGTTGAAATTATTGTGGCATATATTTATTATTTATGATGAAGAGTATTTTTACAGGGCATTCATACAGGTCCCACCTAGCTCAGGTGCTATGGTGTTGTGGGAGTTTATTCTTGCAACCATGCTGTTATGCACTACTCAAATTGGCTTTAAACTAGCTAGCTTATGCCACTGTAGACATGGACTGCTACACACTTAGATTCACTCTCAGATTAATTTCTATTTTACTAGCCCTCTATTGGAAACCTGGATCTTAATGGCTAGTTGCCAAGTACCTACATGTTCCAGTGATTGCAGGGTATTCCTTTCTTTGGATCAGATCTTACATCAGCACACTGCAAAAAGAGCACCTGCTGGGGTTATATGGCTTTTTGCTTGTTCATTTTTAGTAAGCTTGATTAAGTTATTGTGCAGCCACTTTGAAAGCAACAGGGCCATTTATGCACAGTTGTGAACACAGCATGCTCACTTGTCAGTTCCAGCTGTTGTGTATCTTACCAAACTCGCAAATGAAGTCAAATTCCTGGCTGCAATTTTCAGTCACACCCCACCGATACTTGGCATTCTTCAGGATGTACCCACATGTGGATGAGAAGGGAGATGGCTGATCCTTGTACCAGTTACTGTAGCTTATATTTGAAGTGTCCAGCCAAATCATTGACCCTGTGAACAAAGTAATGTTGTCCTGAATGTTTATTTTCCTCAGTAATACAATTACAGAGTCAGAGCCTGCAGAGCAAGACAGTAGCCCTCTTACTACTGAAGCAGAGGTGATTTAGGGCTCTTCAATTACATTTTATATTTAACCTGATGTAATCATTAAAAGAGACACTGCCACTTCCCCCTGTGCTCCCAGCCTCAAGATTCCACGATTTTCCCTGCATCAGATCTTGCAGCACTTCCTAGTGTGATGAATTAGCTCAGCTTGCTCTTCCACTGGAGACCTAACCCAGCACATTTTTTTCACTGGGTCAGCAAGTTGATCTAATTCACTATATGTTCACACAGCCACAAGATCCAATGGAAAGGGTGACCACATGCAACGGGGAAGTGAAGCAGGCAATTAAAACATCTTAATATAAATCTGAAGTTACAGCAACAAGACAGTGGCTTTTCAGCAGATGTCTTCAGAGGGACAAATCGCATTTGTTACTATGTTAATTAAGCATCATGGGCTGGTACAGTTTTAAAGAAGACATAATTTCAAAACCACCTACCGTCAGTAGTTCCATTCAGCAAGGAGTTTGAGATCAGTCCTATCCACCATTCCTGATCCTCATCAATATGTTTTTGCAGGAACTCTTGAGTTTCCTCATTTTCAATAAAGACAAGGTGCCCTCCTCCTCTCTCACACCAGCTCTGTGCACTTGTGAAGGTATGCTGGAGTCTAACAAACTCATAGCATGAATGGTTGAAAGCTAGCTGGTACTTTGAGCAAGGGGTTCCTTCATCAATGGTTGCTTCCTCCACAGCCAAACATACAGCAAAAGAAATTAGAACTGCGATCCCAAGCCACATTCTCAGCTCAGTGCCCTGTGTGGCACTCGTCTTGCTTATCACATCACCACTCTTTTTGCCACCTTCTTCAAAAGCTTGAGATGTCATCATTGTCATGTCATCAGCATTTCTTCTTCCTCTTTGCTGCTTGCAACAACAGCAGCAATAGAACATGGAACAGATTGCTTCTAATATATAATGGTGATTGTGTCTGAGGATACACACAACAAGTGTTGATGCAAAGTCACTGCAATGGCCATTGTGAGGCCTATTGTATAAATGTCTCATTCCATATGAAGTCAGTTTGAAGAGAAGACATTAGAGTATTGCTTTTTTCATGAGCAGAGAAGATAAAGTTGATATATGCTGCTGTTGGACACGTGGGAAAGTGAGATAAAGCTCCTACATCAAAGGCATCATTGTGTGAACATTAAAGCTGGAGGTCTTTACAACAACAACAAAGAGATACAACAGTAAGAATAAGGAGAATGAGGAAAATGAGAAACACAAGGAGTTATGAGATGGGAAAGCACACAGTGCTCCTCTAGATACATTTAATTATTTTGGATTACTTTATTTTTAATAACTATTATTTGAGGTGCTTCTTTTGGATGCTAATTATTTGAGGTGCTTCTTTTGGATGCTAATGCAATGTCTATAATTATTGTATCATATTTATCCTGCCCACCTGTTTACACATGCGCAGGCTAATCTCAGCTGTCCCAAGTTTCATTTTGAAGTGTTGTGTCTGTTTAGAATTCCACACCCCAAGTGAAGTGCTCCCATCATCCCTTAAAAGCTAGGCTGCTTACCTATATAGAGCTACAGTATTTATACCTGCTAGGAGGTGGAAGAGAAGGCCAGAAGTTAAAGCAGTGATTTGGAAAAGATGAAAGTATTGCCTTAATCATCAGAACTACTTGGGAGCCCTATGTGCACATTCCAAAGGCTGCTGATGGACTTTGGGAAGCCAGCCCAACAACATTTAGGAGCTGAAGTCCCTAAGTGCTTCTGAACTTCCTTAAAAAAGACACCCATCAGGTTTACAAGGCCACTGGATTAGCAGAAATACAGTACAAATAAGGATCTTTAGCTATTGTGATCCTTCTGTCCTTGGCATTAACTGCACTGAATTTGATGCAATTATTATTAATTTATACCACCATAATCTGACACTGAAAGAACATGCACTTATATTTAGAGATGGATCAGTGATCCAGTTAGGGCATCACAGCGATGCAGGAAGCAGTGATGTTTGGTTGAATTCCCACATTACAGAAATGCCACCTGCATTGCACTATTGAGCTGAAGGTAATGCACATTATCGCACACTATGCCAGTCCAGCTCTAACTCTAAAGCTTTCTTGCAAAGTAAAGTATGTGTGCTGCATCCAGTAAGCATTTAAGAGTGACCTTCAATCCCAAGACCTTTCTGGACCTCCAGTCCATAGTCACCTTGCTCAGCTGGATAAAGCAGGACTATGATCAGGGGTTTCAAGGTAAAGTTCATGGAAAAGTGTTTAATAGGTAGGATGATTGTGGGGTTGGAGAGGAAAGAGGAAGAAAATGCACTGTGATGGAGGTGTAGACACTATGCTGGATGTCTCCTTTCCCACCGCACTTGAAAATCAAGACTTACCTCAGCTGTGGAACCCTTGGAGTAGATCCCACATTAATATCTGACTGATTAATAGGGAGGGCTTATGGAACAGCTGAGATGTGAATATTCGTACTGGGTTTCCCAGCTCTGGAGAAGGCCAATTCATATTCTAATTAGCTGATGGATCTGGCCCAGCCAGTGTCCAGACACCCATCGCCTTCCTAGAAGAGACCATATAACTATGATTATCAGCTGGTTCTGTTGAGGATGTCTGCAAATTAGGAGTCCCTTTTGGGCTGCATACGAAACTTCATAGGCTTCAGTTCGGGAACCCCCAACCCAACTGTTTTATATTCAAGCTATTGCAAAAGTCAGAGCTGAGGGCAGCTGCTGTTCAGTTAGTTGGCCCCTGTATATTTTCATGGCATTTCCTTCAGAGTCCTTCCTTCTTCTTGGGCTGTGCTGACTTGCCAGGCTTTGCAGAATCTGGCAGCCAGCCCTCCCATTTTGTCCTTTTAGATATGAGAAACACAGCCTGTTTCTGAAAACATAGGCATGACAAAGGAGACTGTGCTTAAATGTATCTGGTTCAGTGATACAGACCATGCATTTCCAGTAGGTGCCAGAGCTGGAGGTGCCACAGGCTATCCTCTGTGAATCTGCTCCAAAGCCATTGAAATTAATGGAAGTCTTGTCTCTGGCTTTGACGGATTTTGAAACAGGCCCTAAAAAAAGAACAAATAATGTTTGGAAATGTCTACAAATAAAGCCAAGCTCTCCAAGTGAGTCTACTGTTGGCAATTTCTACAGCAGTGTGAATTTTTTTCCTAATCTACGGTTGCTATAAGTAACTCTTCAGCTGCCTGCAGCAGATGGGGAATAGAAGAAAGACAGTTTCCCTCTTTTGCGGTTTGTTGACTTCATATATTTTAGCGCCAGTAAAGCAGTCTGTCAGTTTATTCTGTTTACCACAAGGAAGAGAAAAGCATTTACAGAGAAGAAAATACTGCTTTAAAAGCATCAACATTAGCAACTAGGGTCCTCATGAAGGGAGAAAATTCCTGAAAGCCCTTTTCACTCATAAATAAAAAAATGGCTTGATTTCAAATAAACAGTGCTCCTTGAATTTACCATTTTGTAGGAAACTTGCCTTTTGCATTCTTCCTCAATAAGTAATTTTTTAAAAATAGTTTTCTTATGCCAGAAGTCTGCATGGAAACTTCACAATATAATGTTGGTTTGGGTTTTTGTTTTGTTTTGGGGTTGGGTTTTTTTGTTGTTGGGGTTTTTTTTTTTTTCCTATTTGCTTTTGCATAGCTTGCTAAATTTAAATAGTTTAAGAAGTTACTTAAATAGTCACATATGCTACTGTGCAAGAGACAAAATGGTGCACCTTGTGGTATAATCTTATCTTGCATGTTTCAAAAGGCAGTCATGGAAGTGCTTAATTAAAGCTCTGTCATTGTGTCAAGGGTGTGGCTGGCACTTACAGTAAGTTGTCCTCTTATGGCTGCCCATGGGAGTGTAACTGACCCCTACCAGGTATTGTAAAGTCACGCCAGTAACTTCAGGGAAGTGTCAAGCGTAAAGTCAGCTATATAGATTTTGGATACGCCAAAACAATTCACTTGCTGTTTTTTGTTTGCCTTTTGCATGGTTCTGAAGAACTGGGGCAGACTCACAAAAGAAAAGTCTGTACATAAACATTATTTTTAAGGGCCTATGAGCCCTTTGCATATAGCCAAGCTTGTTAATCCTTGTTCAGTTATAGCTGTCTGCCTGAAAGGCTGATGTAGCAACCACCCTTACAGCACGTGTTACGTACCAGTGACTTAAACTAAAACGTATTCACCAGCTAAAATAAGGCTTGCAAAGCAATTGTTTTGCAAGCTTTGACTAGAAATTAGTGACAAAGCTTTCTCAATATTTTCACACCCTCACTCCAAGCTGCGATAAAGCTATGAATAACTCCTTTGTTTGTGATCTCTCTTGCGTCTGTTGGAATAAGTCTTTCATTTTCCTCGGAAATGTTTTAGGGGGCCCTGCAGATCTCTCAGAGTCCTAACTTGCCCTTATGAGTTACACCACATGGTGGCCATCAACAGAAACTTTCTTCAGAAAAGCAGTGTGCTATATAAAACATCACAAAAGGCAGTGATGAATGATTTATTCCTGATTTTCAAATGGATCCTTCAAGGTTTATTAATTTGTTGTTGTTATAAGTAGAGGCTGTTGAGGTGAAAGAAATCTGAAGCATATTTTATTTATGATGCTGAAAAAGTTAATAGGTGTTAAAAAAAATAATGGTGGCCTACACTGAGATTCTGTAAGGGAACTCCCTAGGGGTTGTTCACCACTAGAAAACACTAGTTCACACTAAAAATTGAACCCCCTAAAACCAGGTCAGCTTTGGTAGCCAAATCTCAAAGTATTCATAATCACTAAATAATTTTTTTTTTTATCTAAGCTTATATATGTAAATTATATGCCATTTGGAAAGTTTAGCTTTATATACCTAAATTCTTACAGAACAGGAGATGAGCACACACAATGCTTATCTAACATATGTAGGTGTGGTAGGCTTACCTTGACACCTTTGCAAATCAGCCTTGGTGCCCCAAATTAGGCACCAAGCACTGGATTGCAGTTTTTGAAAAATACAAGCCTGAGTTCTTGTTCAACATAATCAATAGCTCTATAGTTCAGGGCACCCTGAATCCAACTGCAAATTTCTCCATGACCAACTCCTGCTATTAGGAGAACACGGCTCATTCATAAGACTTTTCTCTTTCTGAACTTTGGTGTCCCAGACCTGAGAAGAAGCAGTTCCAGGATTTCACTGGGCTATTGGAGAGCTGAGTGCACAGACAAGGAGGAGAGGTACGGTGCCGCCACTGACTTCAGGGTGGTCCTGATTTGTACCCTAGTGCAGATTACAGGTGCATCATGACAGCCTAAGAACGTCCTGTGATTCAAAAGGGCATTGCAGCACAGCAGAATAGCTTGACAATCCTTTAATAGAGGCCAGAAAATATTAGATTTGAAGAGTTAAGGAAGTGAAGAGCTGCCAATGGGAAGGAATAAATCACACCCCTGTTCATTTTGGCTGTTGTTCATTTGCCTTGAGGAAGAGCAAGTAAATTTACTCTCTATAGGAGGATATTACCATCTTTACATTCCTGAATATTACTGAATGTAATGTATAGATTTTATCAGGAATAGAAATATATCTCTCTTCTATGAACTGAATAATCATATAAATGAAAATGATTTATATTAATTTGGCTTTGAGGTAGAAAAAAGATTATTTTCAGGTATCACTAACTTGAGACAAGATCGTGAGTGGTCTATTTTAGTGTGTCACGTACACTTCTGCAGTGTGCAGAACTGCCTCTTGAAAAGATTTTTCATTATTACCCAAATAGGTAGGAAGTACTGAGTACTGAGCAGACTGTCCAGAAAGGGATGGAGAAAAGCCCCTAGGTACACCTACATCTTCCATCTCTCCAGCTGGCTTTAAAAAAGCCCATCTGCCAATTAGTTTAAGAAGGTGGATCACAGTCACGCTTCCTTCCTTGCTGCTCTCCTGGGCTGCTTGTCCTGATAGTGCGACCCAGTTATTTGCTGACTGAAAAGGGTTTGTTTTTATTGTTGGTCTACTGTCTAATTTTCCATGTGGCAACACAGTGAACTTACCAGTGAGCCCTGCCAATTTGCAATTTTGATGTTATCTTGTTTAGAAAAACAGGGAGAACAATTCTTATCTTTACAGGGTGCAATAATTAAATTAGACATTCATGCCTGGCATGATGGGGTCAGGATAAAGATAAGTAGGAGTACATTCAGCAGTTGCTGGGTTGGACATAATTTCTGTTTATAGGATGTGTATGGTTACCTTCTGGCACAAATGTTGCCTGGATAAGTGCCCAAGGATCTTCTCCTAGGAACTGTCCCTTCGGAAGCATCTAGTACTGCCTGTGGGCTTGCAGCTTGACTTTCCTCACCTGCCATACAGTTGATGCCTCAATACCTCCCTCTTTCCCAGCTAGTTCCTATGTTTTATTGCCTTCCACAGCAGAACTTCGACTGTTGGGAAGAAGAGGATGAGTGTGCCCCGTAAGAATGTTAATCGAGCTGGGGTTACTGATGGCTAAGGCTAGCCTTGAATTCACATAGAAAGTAGCAGAACTATCATCTGAAGCATCTGCTGACACCTCGTGTTCTTGTGATCATGACTGACTAAGTGGCACAATTTAGATGTGCTATTGCCTTAATATCTTAACAAAAGAACTGTTCTAAGGATTAAAGGTACCCTCTTTGGGTAAAACATTAACTGGTAGATACAAATGGGCTGAACTTTTCCTAGCACACGCAGAGAGGCAAAAAAAGTTGCTTGGATCTGAATCTACAGCCACCACAACTACACTGGTGTCTCTGCAGTCACTCCAGATTTCCATGAGTGTAAGACTGGCCAGATTTCTAAGCTAGTCCAGCTTCCACCTCTTGATTGTTTTACTTAATTTTGTTACATATTTTTCTTCTGTTTGGTATGAGCTCTTTCTGAACTTAGAGGACATGAAAACAGAAAGAAAAAAGCTGTGTTACAAGTTCTTTTCATTAATAACGTCTCTCATCAGTAGATATCCAACACCTTACAAAAGAGATCAGCTTCACAATCCCCAAAATGAGAAGACAGGAGGTCTAGCAGTCTCTGTTCAGGAACACTGCTTTTGTGTAAGCACTCTACACTCAGATGCTACCTGACTAAAACCAGAAACCAGTTCTTTTCAGTTTTGCTTTTATGTTCTCCCAAAGATGTACAGTAGGCTAAAAGGTAGGACAATGTGTAGCAGCATTAACTTCTGTCACTGTAAATGTCTGTAACACCATTTCTACACCTTCAGTCATGGAAGTGAATGCCAACCTTCATGCTGTCATTCTGCCCATCTGAAAACGCATTACTGAACTGTATAAGATATTAAATATTAAAACATTTAAATAGTCTTGGAATGTTGAAAGGTGCAGATAAGGTTATAAAAGTCTTACAGTAGGAATTTTATGTGGGCACTGAGCAGGCTCAGTCTGGTTTCATACTAGTATGGATAGGCTAGCAGTTCTATGCCTCAGCACTTGAAGAGTTTTAATACTAAGTTACTTTATAGTTTTATTTAATTGAACAAATCAGTATTTCTGGTGATATGCATTAAAAATATGACTGTATAAAAGAAAATAGTATTTTTGTTTATCACAAAAAACAGTGAAACCTCACAAAAATCTCACAAAAAATTAAAATCTTGCAAAAATAGTTATTTTGATCCAAACAATACTGATCCAAACAGTATTTGATCAAAAATGTTTTGATCCAAACAAAACCTGATCAAAATAATATATGGAAACTATTGTTATTTAAATTTGAACAAACTATATTAGTAGTTTGTGTTTGCAATTATACTTGGACAGTGCAAGAGCAGTATTCCTGGGTAGTGCTGGTGGTATTTTTTTGAAATGAGATCATGTCAATAAGATAGTATTTAGCAAAGGTAAGAGCTTATATCTGGCACAGTGAGATAGCAATCAGTGTGATTTCAGCAAGAACGACTCTTAAATTCGTATCAGTTTTACTACTGGAGTCTTTATTTGGTAATAATAGATAACAGTTGATAGTTGAAAGTTCTTGGCACAGCTTAAAGTCATGATCAGGTAATTTGACCTTTGTTAATATGCTTTAATTAGAACTCAGATTTTATAAGAGAATGGTTGAGATTAAAGTAAATTAAGTACTTGTATTTCAATATAGAGATAAGGAACAATATTGGTCTCTCTCTGATTTATAAGGCAATTATTTGCTTCTTGTGTAAGTAAACCAAAAGTACAAAAAGGCAGAAGCATGGCATTATGACATTATTGTTATACTAGAAATTTAGTTAACCAGCTCCTCTGCCTTGGGAAATTTTGTTTCGATTGACCACAGAGATCACATCCTAAATGTCATCCCCAGCCTTGCATGGCCACAGGGTACAACCAGACCAATGCTGGGCAGGGTAATGCTTTGCTCCAAAGATGTCTTCATGGCCCTTTTTAAGTTTGGGAGGGAAGCTCAAGGCACCCAGAGACTGGAGGGGAGCGAAAGCTAGAAAGAACCCAAGAGGAAACACCTTGTAGCCTTCACCACAATTGTTTAAAGCAGAAAAAAATACAGTGAAGAAAACCTGCCTGTGGTGGGGAGCTGGTGACTTCAAAAATGTTGTCATGAGGGATGAACGGAGAGAGGGAACTGTGGGGAGAAATGCTAGATGTGGTTGGGGGAAGATTTATATTTGAAGGATTCTGCAATTGGATAGTGTTTGTAAATAAGGTCAAGCATCAGGAGAGGCTATTCAAACCAGGGGATTGCATCATTTGCATTAAGGATCATGCTTTCAATATTCTGTACTGGGAAGAGTAAGACAGCACAGTGTCTCCCAGTTTATAATGTTTTGGTAAACATTATATATATATGAGTTACAATGTGTCTGGTAAAGCTAAGATCAAAGAGCTGCTGGTAGTCTCTCCAGCGAGGGTTTTATTTCCTCTATGTTCTCCGGAACATGGAGTTCTATAACCTTCCCCATTCTCTCCCATCAAATGTATTTTTATGTTTTTACAAAGGGGGAAGAAACAGTGTGAAATAATAACATTAGAAAAGTCACCTAATCCACATCTACTTCCATTGTTAATTACACATTATAATTATAAATCAATACTTTGATATTTCTCCATTTTAATGTAAAAGAGAGAAAATTACACAGCAAGAAAAATCATCTCTCCATACCTTACTAAACTGCTTATTTGTCATTAGCATGATGAAAACAACAAAGTGTGTCACTGGTAAATGAATGATTTTTCACTGACAAGCAGAAAAAATGAACTTTGAAAGGCCTCCTTATTTAAGTTGTAAAAAAAATGGGACAAAACTTTCAGGCACAGACACCTGAAATTAGCTACCAAAACACATTTAGGTTGATTTCAAAAGTTGTTGGATGTCTGCAGCTCCTTGTTCTTCCATTCAAACAACTTCTAGCAAGGTTTCCAATTATCTCATCTTGGCTGAACCTTAAACTAGATGAATAGTCATGGTGGAGAGGGGCAAAAGTGGTTTGAATTAATCTTTTTTATTGCTTGCTTGCTCTATGAAAATCTTAGTACTGCTACAGATTAGACCACTCACAGGTCAGATAATTAAAACTGCAGCATTAAGATCTGTGGCTATGTAAATGGATGAGGATACACTGAAGAGAATATATTAAAGCAAAGCAGAACATTATGGACAGAGAAAATGTAGAGTTAGACAGCATTGCTTTTCTGCTAGATCCTTTTCGGTCTCTAACATTGGTGAAGAATCCCTTACTTGGCTTTATGTATACAAATAAGTCTACATCTCTCTCTCTCTCTCACATAGATGAATATATACATACACATGCATATATAGTGTATGTATCTGTTTACATATATATATCTGCATATGTGTATGTATGTGGACTTTGATACCCTTCATCTACTATAGCCATCTGGTTCAATCCTGCTGTTTATTAATACTGCTGATTCCAACGAAGCCCATATATTTTCTTTTTTGATCTGGCTTCTTATTTTGTTATCACCTGCTTCTGTCAGTGCTTTCCAAACAGAGACAGAGGTGTGCTGTCTTGATGATCTGAAGTGAAGATAAGACATCAAACAGACAATAGGTTAGGAAGAGAGGAGCAATGTGTAAGTGTATCAGAGCAGACTGTAGCATAAATTGTGTTTTAAATAAAATAAATATGTATATTTATAAAAGACCAGTCAGCCTTAAGAGGTGATGTTAAAACATTTTGGGAACAATGGTGATTTAGCGGAAAAAATCGGATTTTAGGGTAACCTCATATGAAATTGCATAATATATAATTGTGCAAAGAATCTTTTTATCCTTCATGTTCAATGGACCCTATGATTTGCTCTGCAATCACATGCTTTATGTTGAAATAATTCTTTTCCCAGAGGATTTTAAAATTAACAGCATTGAACTCAGTTAAGTACCTTATCTAGAAACAAAAGCGTAAAGTTAAAAATCCCTCTTATTTTTAGTGATTCCTGCCATACTTTCACAAAGTGGATTCAGGTCACATATGGGAGAATATGTTAGAGTGATCATTTGTGGAAAGATGTTTAATTCAAAGATGTGCCACTCAGTTTGCTCTGAAACAGCTTGTATATAAAGAAATACAGGATGTGACTGTTCAGTGATGATATTTTGTTAATTAATAGAATGGCTCAGTTTAAACTTCACAGAATGGAAAGAAAAGGATGACACCCTGCTCTGAAATGTCTGTCACTCCCAAGGAGCCAAATGCAGAACACTGGGTAGAGATTTCTTTTCTTTTTGTCTCCCTACCTGCCAAATGGGGCAAGCACCCCTAAGCAGTGTCTAAAGTTTTATCTGAAATGCTGAAGGGGACGTTTCAGAGTCATTCTACCTGACTCCTGGGTGTGCCTGGCTGCTTCAGATAAGGAGCAAACAGGCGAGTTATGTTTTTCTTACTTCTTCTTTGAATCAGTGAAAGAGTTAATTTTAATGCGAATGTGCCAGAATTATAGTGTATGTGCTAGGGATTAAAGATCAGCTATTACAAATTGTCGATCTATAAGCCACCAGCCACCAGCTCGCATTGCACTTTGACCTTATCTTTATATGTAACAGGAAAAGAGCTGTTCTGAGCCCAGACAGGAGGGGAGCACTGCGCCTGCAGGAGCGGCTGGTTAGAGGACACGGGAACCGTTGAGTACGTGCGAGATGGATATGGTATTTGGTAGAAATAAAGAAGAACACCCGGAGCCCATAAAAGCTGAGGTGCAAGGTAAGTGCAAGAAAATCTGTTCTAATACGTGCAGTTACTTTGGTATTTTCAAATGTGTAAACACTGAAACACTTGTTCACCCAAGGCAACACTGAAAAGGGAAACTGAGAAAGCAAGAAACAACGTTAAGTGAATTTTGTTTAAAGGACGGATCTCAGATAACATTTGTGCCCCGACTGTGGGCTTTTTCTCACTTTATGGGCAATTCTGTGTACTTTTCCAAAAAGTCTGTCTGAACAGCAATCACTGAAGTTGGCGGCGAGGGACGAAGTCGCGGGATTTAATCTGGTGACATCCCCTCCCCCACGGCTCTGCTCAGCCTTTCCGTTTCTGCTTCTGTGACTCTTCCCTACCCCTCCCTCTGCCTGCTCACACTCTTCCTTGCCTCCTGGGGAGGGTCACTAAAACTGAGACTCGTCAACAACAGCGTTTCCGAACAGAGAAGCAGCGGTAACGGATGCCACCAAGTACTGTTAAAAAGAGGGTTCTGGAGTTAATACAGTAAAAACTGCAGAGTAGCCTTCAGAGACATAGTTGAAAGTGGCTCTCTAGGGATGAACACGTGATCAATCTATTATTCTTACTACTTTTTTTTACTTTACAGAAGAGTGTTTTTGCTACAGCTACAGGAGAGGTTTGTTGCTGAGAACCCCCACGTAGTAAATATATGCTGCATTTTTTGTAATATGTAGTCCAAGAAATGGTAGGCATCTAATACCAATTTTAAAGTCACTTCCCAAGTACGACACTTAGAAAGATGACAATTAAAACTTGCATGACTTTGTTGTTGTTGTTGTTCAGTTTGGTGGCTGAATTGGAAAAGGGGTTTTTTCCAACTCAGACAAAGTGCTTTGTTATAATTTGCCGTGGTTTTATGCCTTCCTTTTTATTTTCCTCAAGATAAAAACTTATTACAGAAACATTTGAAGTTGTTTGCAAACAAACCACTTATCAGACCTGATCTGTATTATGGAATGGTTTATTTGAACAAAGACTGCATATTTCGGTAAATAAAATCGTGTATACAAAATACTCTTTCATTGGTAATGCTGATTCAGTATTTACCAATTAGGAACTAAAGAGAACCTTCACCTCTTTAAATATTTTGCTACCCCTGAGGTCTGCCACTGTTTTGGCTCCTTGTTACTCAATACATACACTGTAAATATGACCCCATACTTCTAACATCAGCCATAATTTAACCCATGCTCTCCTAAACACTGTACAGCCATGTGATTGTACATGACTTTGTTGCTGTGATAGTTAATAAACTTCCAAATATTTGGACATTTTACTGTGTCACTTTTGTGTCCTCACATGGTACAGAAAAGTTTTGTTATCTCCACTTCAGATAAAAGTCTGAAGCAAAAAAGATAAAAGGTCCAGATTTTTAAAGCAATTTAAGCACTTCAGGATGCTGATTGGTACCTGGTGTGATTTACAGAAATTCTTAATTCTGACTAAGATGAATTTTCCTCTGAAAACCTCACTAGATGACCCTTTGCTCCATGCTTTTTATACTGGAATTATGCCAGAAACTACACTGAATTACTCCAGAAGTTTCAGAAGCTGCATCAAGTCCACAGTGCCTTAAACAGAAGATCACCTTTTTTCCCTGTTTATCTATTCCAGTGAAATTATTTTACTGTCCTGGAACGTTTTGAGCATCATTATTCTGATCTAGAGAAATAATCTCTAAACAAATTTTTTAGCCTTAGGAGCTGCAAGATCTTCACTGAATTGCAGAAATATCTGCTTTTCTTGAATGATAAGCCCCAAAGCAGAAGATAGTTTTACTGGGTCAAAAACCCACAAGACCTCATGTGCAGCAGAGGTATTACATTTTCACCACAGGGAAAGAAGGACTGATTGCAGCAAGACCCCGTGCAGTCAGCACAACTCAGTGTTAGCAAAAGGTGTGTTGGGGCATGACTAGCAGCTCATGCTCATTGCACAGATTTACAATCATAAATGGCATTGGTGTGAGGGTAGGAGCACAAAAGACTACACTCACTACACTGCAGTTGCCCATAATACTGGAGAAATAGCAGAGCCTAGAGTTTCTATTGCCAAAACCAGAAAACTGTAGAAAGGGAAGTGGCAAGAAAAGAAACGCTTATGTTTTAGGCATATAAGAAGACTAAGCTTGTTCAGCAATTAATGTTCAGTAGTCATCCAAACAAAAATTATGTATCTATTTTGAATATATACTTTCTTAAGATCATTATCCTATTCTTTCTGAAGGATTCTTTGCTTCCGCTAACTTGTGATTTCCTCACTATCTTCTCAACAACTATTTTTAGTTACTCAAGTTTTGTGCAATTATCTGTATTCAAGGTTAAATCTTGTTCACCTTATACAAAAAGTGCTATAATTATTGCATTGGAACTTCTTGTATTAGAAAGGCAAGTAAGGTTTGGTTTTCAAGGCTCTTCTAGAAAGTAGTAGTAGTAGTAATAATAATAATAATAATGAAAGTCCATCTATTGTGTCAACAATTTTTTATCTTCCTCGTGTATTCCAGAACTGTAACCCTAATGAAGTTGTGTGAGCATTGTGGCATACAATATTAGTTGGTTAGCCTGACTGAGAATGTATTTTAGGTAAAGCTGACATTTACTCCATATCCTTCCTTTGCATTTGGATGGTTTTTCCTTGTGTCCTTAATGTCATTTGTTTGAAGAAATGGCAAATGTCCTTGTCCCCCTTACCTAAAAAGGGCAAAATTCAGGAAATACTCTCTCAGAAAGTATCCAAAGTCCCGTTAGGATCTCGGAAGGTCTTACAGCAAAACAATTGTTACCTCTCTGCAACAGCATGAGCTTTGACAAAATTGAGTATTTCCATGGGAGGACATTTCTATCTGTTGTAAAGGGAGTATTAATAAGAAAGTGTGTCAACATAATCAACATGAGGTCACAAACTAAATGATAAAGAGAATTAAAAGTTCTGAATAGCTTTTTATGCAGAGACAATGTTCAGTGCAGGAATTGTGTGGAAAGGTAGTAAGTGATCTTAACTATTCCCTCAGGAGGCATACACACAAAGCAGCAAGTGAAGCTTTTAATTTAATATCTGATATGGTTTTGTTCAGCTCTTTAACCCTAATGACATTCTTTAATTGTTGTTATTCTGTGTGTCAAATAGTAGGTAATGTATTTCTTGCAGGGGTTTGATAAGGAAAATTTCATATTCAAACCTCAACAGTATTTATATATTTTCAGTATAAAATTCCTACCCTTTATTTGCGTTCAAAACACCAACATTCTGACTAGTGTCACAAAAGCACTCCCAAAATGACACTGCATTATGCTGTGTAATTTAATTAATGAATTTTTTACTGGAGTTCTTTTAGTCTGAAGTTTAAATTGATGTACTGAAGGCCAATGCAAGTCATATAACCTATAAAATATGCTTATTTCTGATAAGCGCTAGCTTTTCCTGGCATGAGTAAAATGTATCACTTTAAAATCTGAGTGCAGGAAAGAAAGGTCCAGCTTTATTTAATTCCTGATATTTAGCAAATTACATTCCAGCAATCTCATCTTCTTAAAGTAATCTTGTATAGCAATATTCATGCAGAATATTACTAGTGCCACATTGTTGAGCAGGTCATATTTTCATTAACCAAAACTCCAACATGATTATATGCTATTACAAATCTAGACTTACACCCATAGTCATCTGTCTGCCTATATGAAGCCTATGCCCTAAGGAAAATTATCCTGTAACATGCCCCTCACCTAAATGAATGGATACTGGTATGTTCTTTTTGTTTATAGGTCAGTTGCCCACTTGGTTGAAAGGGATACTTCTCCGAAATGGCCCAGGGATGCACACAATAGGGGACACTAAGTATAACCACTGGTTTGATGGCTTGGCTCGGCTGCATAGCTTTACATTTAAAAATGGTAAGTTGTTGCACATCAGATTAAAAAAAGCTCAACGACCCAAATCTTGGTGCCTTATGTTGCTCATTCTGTTCTGAATTCGATTAGTGTTAGAATGGTGCAGGTTTCGTCTGCAGAGCGGCATGTCTGGTGAGGTCGCAACCGCTTCGGGGAAAGTCTCTCCAAACATACGCTCACACCTCACTCACCACAGCAGCAGCAGGAGTATCTCTGCAGGACTGTTATCAGAGACAGATCATGTCGTCCTTTTTTCTGGAGTGCCAAAGTTCAGTATTGTCTGCATTGCAGGATAGCCTGCAACCAGCTCTGAGCAGGTTACTGCAGGGCAGCCTTTGCCTTCCACCCAGAGCAAGAAAACCTCTATTGTTTCAAACTGGATCAACCAAAAATACTGTAATATCTGGAGGTTTTTCTGTTGTGGATGAACAACCTAGTTTCAGGGAAGACTAACATTCCCCTTTTGGGATTTGTTGCAGCTATAACAGCTGCCAGGAGCGAAACTGGGCCACTGTGTCACTTCACATAGCAAACCTCACTTATGCATACTTGACACCCCTACAAGCAGTCCTCCTACTTGTAATCCTTATGGAGGGAAAACAGGCAGCTCCTCTATCCAAAACAATTTCATTTTTTGTTTTCAGTTAAAGCATTTTTTATCAGTTCAGCTGTTCTACAGTGTGAGGCAGGATGTTTTACACCTAGATTCTTGCTGCAAAAAGTATGTACCTGTTCAAGAACTGGGGTTTTCTCCTGTCACCCTCCATTCCTAGTGTTTACTTTTTAGTTTCCGTTTCTGTGATTGAAGGCATTTAATGCAACTGCAGGACCTCCTTTCCTGTCCAGCTCTACATCCTTAACAAAATAACCTATAAAGAAATGACCAGTGTTTTTAAAATTGCCAGTATATTTTACTTACCTAACACAAACAGAGCTCATTTAGTTCAAGTATAGTGGTCCACTAAGTTGGTCAGGATAGACATGGATTCCTTCAAGCAATTTGCTACTCTCTCATAACTAAATTTTGCCAATACAGGAGATTTATCACCACCCACACATTGATGCCTAATTACTGATTTTACACAGATTGTTTTGGTTTATTGGAAGAGTTTATCCAAATCCCGCCTTTCCTCTCTCCAATCCCCCAGTGTTGTCCAACTGTGTTGGGAATCAAGGAAACTAGACAAACTGTTACCAATCTCAGCAACCACAAGAACAGTCCTGGGTTCCTTAGAGAGTTGAAAAAGCATTCCAAAACAGAGATTGAGGGGCATTGTCAGTTTCATTGCAAACTTTTCTTAGCTAAAGGACATCTGCTTGAGAAACTCTTTCCCTGACTTTACCTATGCTAATTTTCTAAAGAACTCAGTATGAAATGTAATTGAAACCTGTTTGGCCTTTGTCAGGTGAAGTTTACTACAGAAGTAAGTATCTCCGAAGTGACACGTACAACTGCAATGTGGAAGCAAACCGAATTGTGGTGTCTGAATTTGGAACTATGGCTTATCCAGATCCATGCAAAAATATATTTGCCAAGTAAGCAATGATTTTTCCAACAAGATTCTTCTATCTGCTTCTCTCTCCAGCACAGATGTCTGTCTACCATTGACATATTTACAAAAACAAAATTTGTTTTGTAAATTTACAATTGCTAAATATTAAAAAGTCCAAGAGGTATATCCGGCACTGTATTCTCTATGTGTTATTCTAAGGCAAATATTTTAAATTCATTTTATCAGCAATATTGGCTGTTTTATTCACTATTGCAAGTAGCTTTTGTTGTAATTTTGAAAAAAACAAATATTTTTTTTTCCAAGTGCTTCACAGAAATGTATAAAAATGATACTCTAAGGGGAGAAGCAGCGAAAAAGGAAAAGATTAAGAGATGTGGAATGAGTTAATGTAAAGTTTATTCAACAAAAAGAAGAAAAGCATCAATCACTTCAAAAAAATCAGAAAAACTTCTGGATTAAAGACCACTTTTAATAAAAAAAAAAGAAAGTGATAAAAAATTTCCATTGTTTCTTGAGTCATGTGCAGTGCTTTGAAGGATGGCACCCATAGGCCTGAGCTAATCTTATGTTCAAAATCAGAACCACTTGGAATCACTGCAATGGCTGCTTTCATACTGTTAGAAAGGATGATAGGCTGTATATGAGAGGCAAGGTGTAAGCCATCGTGTTATTACCTGTCTTGTAAAATTGGCTGTGGGTATTCTCTGACAAATGCAAGTAGTTTACCTATCTCTTCATCCTGTCTGAACTGCCTCTAATGACCTTGAATTTGATATTTGATAAGAGCACATGCATGGATAGTTATTGCAAAATAGTTGATATGTTGTAAGTTGTTACCCTGAGATAAGATGCTTTTCTTTCCTCTTCCAGCACATAGGGTAACATTTCCATTTTAAGTTTGAAAGGGATATAAGCAAATTTGTCTTGGCTTCAAGTAAGTATGATAAAATCCTACACTAATAAGGAAAACTGTCAAGCCCACATGTGAAGTTGGATCTTCTTTGAAATCATAATTGTGATACAGGATAACACCAGGAACAAAAATATTCTGTCAGGGAGTATATGAATCCATCTATTTTATGAAGGCATACCCTGAAAAACCTACCAGCTTTTAGGTAGGAAGTGTTAGGCCAAATTCTCACCAGGAATGCCCAGGAGAGTGTGTAATTAGCCCATCCTGATAAACCAGTGCACGTTACAGCTGACAGCAGGACTGGACCTGGATGCCCATTTGTGTATGGAAAAACAGTTGCATGTATGTCCTTAACCCTCGCGCCGGCCAAGGGCGTTGGAGAAGCCCATCTCCTCTGCTTTTCCACCCAGGCAGTGGAGGAGCTGCCAGAAGAGGGCACAGCAGCAGGGAGACTGGCACAGCCTGCACTGCTCTGGTGACTTCTGCTTTGTAGGGGGTAAAAGCTGGGACAGCCTCTGCTGCTCTAATGAACTGATAGGAAATTTCCCTCTCCGCAGGGCGTTCTCGTATCTGTCTCACACCATTCCTGAGTTCACAGATAACTGCCTGATCAACATTATGAAAACTGGAGATGATTTTTATGCTACCAGTGAGACTAACTTCATCAGGAAAATTAATCCACAGACTCTGGAGACATTAGAGAAGGTATAAACAACTGTCTGTCATTCTGATTCCTCATCTGCTAATGAATAAAGTTTCAGGCTGACTCATAAAGATCCTTTAACACATTCAGGACACAAAACTGGAAAGATACTTTTCTTATTCTACTATTCCCTTACTTTTGAAATCATGTTAAAGTGAAATCGTGAAGATATCAGATCTTTTAAGAACTCATGAGTTCAAAATTAAGTCCCAGTTAGTTTGGGAAAAGCTGGGCTTTGAGCAATTTCACTTGTACATAATCTCGCAAGGTTGCAGGAATAATACCATGTATCGTGCTTGTGACGTAATTATTTTGGATGATTTCCACTATTATGCATCCGTAGTTACCAAGTGATTTACAGAATTAACAATTCAGTAGGTCAGTTATATGACTACTTTTCAAGTACTTTATGCAAGATATTACTTAATTCTGAAAATGAAATCTTGACATATTGAAATATACAATGAGTTTTTTCTAGCATGCAGTACAGTTTGAGTACAATTTCCATGCTTTAAATCAAATAGAAATCTTTTTGCTCCAGAAGATTGCCAGACTCATAGCCCTATTAAATAAACTATTTTCAGGATGAAATGGGCATTGGCAGGGGAACTTCTTTAGACAATCCTCCCATTGTGTTACGTGGCTGTAAGGGAGCGGTGAATGTAATTCAGATTCTGTAACTTGTTTTAGCCTTGAATTAGAAAATCATTTGAGTACCTGCATAAATCATTTGGCTTAATTGTTTAAATTTCAAGGCCCTTGGAAAATGGGGTACCAGTAAAAGGTTGCCAGTGGTAAAAAGCTGGTGGATTTGTGGTGTTAGCTGACATAAATTTTAATTCCCTTACACATCTCTAAAATCTCCTATTGTATCATTTTCCAGGTTGACTACAGCAAATATGTAGCTGTAAATATGGCAACTTCTCACCCGCATTATGACAGTGCTGGAAATATTCTCAACATGGGTACTTCAATAGTTGATAAAGGGAAGACAAAATACATTCTATTTAAGATTCCTCCTTCTGTGCCAGGTAAGATATGCCTTTTATCAGTATTTTCTAGAAACTTGTTAGCAATTTCTTTTCTTCTGAGGTTAAGGGGTGGTGATACAGCTCTTCTAGAAACCGATGGTGTTCATTTTCTTAATTTTAACTTATTGTGAACTTAATGCTAACTGCTTAACCTGTCTGGGCATGTGCTATTACAAAGGTTCATCTTGAATATGGTGTGAACAGGGTATTTCAGTATGAAGAACCTTGCTTTTAGAGGAATTTGCTTTTAGAAGAATTCTAATTTGAATATTACTAGAGTGAACTAACTTTTAGAAGAATTTCCATTCCCGGTATTGTGATGTGTAGAGGGAGGACGAACAGAAACAATCTATAGGGCTATATATATAATTTGAAGTTGTAGATTTTAATTTTCTTCATAAATGAAAATGCTCTTAAAATGCTGATACTGTGATTATAGGGAAGCATAATACCAAATAATACCTAATGGAGACTTAATTCCTCTCTAACCTGGCCTACACTAGGCTTTGCTGAAATACTGTCCTTTGTTCACAGAGCAAATCACTTGCTCTTTTTCCTTCAAGACAATCTTTTTTTTGTGGTGTTGTTTAAAATCAGCTGCTAGTGTGATATGTGTCCTCTTGGTTGAACAATTAAGAGGCCTTCCACAGGTGAAAGATAAGTTTGTAATTCCTAGCTGGGGCTCAGTCAGTATAGATCAAACAGGAACATCTCCTTAGAAGTTCAAAAATATGGGTGCATTTGAACCCCCTTGTAAAGCTGCCAATTTAATTGTACATCTTTCTCCACTATGCTGGAACTTCTGAAGACAGTAACCAGTGGAATCAAATACTGAGATGAGAGGCCTCTGTCTAAATGGATCCAGCATTGTGATATTACTGCATTGCTTCACTCAGATGCAAACGTCTATGTTAATTCTGCAGGAGGAAACAAACCACCTTCTTAACAGAAAAATACAAATAAAACTGAGAGGAACCTGTTCTTTCCTACTTCATACACGGGAGAAATCTAAGCACAAGATTGGTTTGGAATTTATTATAATTATAATTTTTTTAATTATTATTTATGTTCAGAAAAAGAAAAGAAGAAATCTCATTTTAAACATCTGGAAGTGGTATGCTCCATCCCTTCTCGGTCTCTGCTCCACCCAAGCTACTACCATAGCTTTGGAATCACAGAAAATTACATTGTCTTCATAGAGCAGCCATTCAAACTGGATATTGTCAAAATGGCAACCGCTTACATCCGAGGTGTGAACTGGGCTTCCTGCCTTGCCTATCATAAGGAAGATAAGGTATTTTTCCTAATGCTGAGCAATGGAGTCAGCCAGGCCAGTGACCTCTTCCACACTGTTCTGTTTTTCGTCTGGTTCATTAAGTTCAGTAATCCCTCTTTTTTTTTCAACCCTTGACTTTCATGTTGCACTTTTTTTTAAAAGTTGTATTTTTTTGAATACTATCTGCCATCTCCAGAAATTTCACAAATAAATAAATATCTGATGCTGAAGTGCTTGAGAAAGAAGATAGTTTGGCATTGTTAGAAATATTGTGTGATAGCAGAGAAATTCAAAACCTCACTAGCATCCCAGACACATACAGTTGCTCCTGGTCCAAACAAAATACTGTATATTGTGGATGAGATCTGCTCTAGATCCATTGCATCAGACAGGAGAGCCAGACTGGTGGAAAAGCCTGCATCAGACAAAAGGAGAGCCTTTCATCATGGCCACTGAGGAAAAAACCTGTTTTCTGAGGACCTTATTTCCACATGCTCTGGCCATCAATAAGTGGGGCATGCTGGAGTAGAGCGCACCAGCACAGAGCACTACAGGACTAAGGCAGATTTATTTAACTTAAAAATAGAGCAGGGGATCTTCCAGGTTTTACCAGAAAACTTAAATCCTCAGCCTAGCCCAAACAGTAATTTGCAACAGTAAAATGAATTTAAAGCACTTCTTTTACTCCTGCATGTTTTGATCTTCAGGTTGGAACCTCTTGTCTCCTAGTAGCAAATCCTGAGTTCTTAATATGCTTCAGTAGAAACAGACAATACATTAGAATGTTGATGGCTACCATTAGAAAACAGTTTCCTAAATAACTATTTGCTGAACATTAATGGTTTTAAATAACGTCTCCTATCTTTCAGACTTGGTTTCACTTTGTAGACAAGAAGACTAAAAAAGAAGTATCCACCAAATTTTATACTGATGCTATGGTGCTTTTTCACCATATAAATGCTTATGAAGAGGATGGCCACATTATTTTTGATATTATTGCCTATACAGACAATAGCTTATATGATATGTTCTATTTAAAAAACCTGACTAAATACTTTGAAGAGAAGAGCAAGCTTACCTCCATGCCAACGTGCAAACGATTTGTTGTTCCTCTGCAGTATGACAAGGTAGAAAGAAAATGGCGTTTTAATCTGTTCTTTGATCAGTAATTTAAAATACATTGGTGTGAATGATGGGTGAATTATTAGTTGCCAGACTTTATGTGCAAATTTCTGATTCTTTAAAAATAACATATACACAAAGTGTGGAGGAGTTTTGTTTCGTGTATGTATTATGAGAAATGGCAATGAGCACCTGGACATACAGTCACATGGATCTAGGTTCTGATACCATCCGTCATGGAGAACAAGGCTACTAAGCATATGTAATTTCCTTACCAGTGCAATTATTTGTAAAATGCTATCAAATACGAGCAGATATATCAACTTGGCTGTTTACTGGAAGGGCATGCGTGAGGTTTTGCACAACCTGTTTCTTCCACTTTACTGGAAGCCTATATATAATATACGCATGGTCCCAACTGTTGCAATGGTTTTATTAAAATTAGAAGATTTCATTTAAGTGTGAGATTTGCCAGGAAGAGGAAAGATTTTATCTTTCAGTTTAATTTAAAACATCATTTTACATCATTGTTTGCAGGGAAGATTTTATATTGCCCAGCAACTTGGGCAAGTTTCTGCCTGATACATTTGGAATGGATAATACTCCTTTTTACGTCCTAGAATCTTGCTGCTTTGTTCATGTCTCAAAAACAGTTATGCAGCAATGACAAAGGATGTGTTGGATCACACCAGCTATCCAAACTACCCTGCAATCTTAAGAATTCAGCAATAGCGTATTAAAAACAAGAGTGCATTACATCTGTTTTTGCACTTGATTTATAGCAGGTGCAAAAAAACCCAACCCTGGCGACTTTTAGTGGGAATTTGTTACCTAATTCCTTGAAACCCATCTTCATTAATTAAAATCACAAACTATGTAATCCATTTATTGTGCTTCTGGAACACAGCCATGTCTTTCTAAACCTTTCTAAAGACTCAGTGTGATTCAAAATGATTATGATATATTAAAATCCTCTGAGTATAACAAGATTTCTAATGAAAAGGTCAGAATCTAATGTTACAAGATAAACACCATAAGAAGGAACTTCTTGAATCTGGATTGTTTGTTTAATCCCCAAATTGTCTATATTAATATCAAACCTGATGGAAGATCTAAATTAGAAGCATATTCTTAGAGACACATTACTTTTTCAGCATATGTCTCTTTCAGGATGCCGAAGTAGGTTCTAATTTAGTCACCCTTCCATCTACCGCAACTGCTGTAAAAGAGAAAGATGGCAGCATCTATTGCCACCCTGAAATACTATGTGAAGGTGAGACATATCCATTATACAAATCTCAAATATGTTCTCTTACACACACACAGGTGCATTCTAATAATGCCTAATAGCTGTTCATATATGTAAGAACTTTATAAAGCTAAGAGAAACAAAACTTTTAATTAATATGTTTAGTATAAATGTTGACAATATCTTTCTCTTCTTCACTTCCCTCCTCTGGGTCTATCCAGTAATATATGACCCTGAACCTCCCAGATATATATTTATCAAGAGTCTTAAATGTCTGACGTTACATCAGTTTTATATTAATATAGGATCCCAAGTCTGATCTTACAACTATTAATATGGCTTGCAAATCTACCTGTTAGAAAAGTAATTTGGGTTAAATAGGTCTTTTATAAATAGTAGCTTCAGTTATTGCTGTATTTTATAAAGATTGCCTTTGAAAGTGGATTTTTAAACTCTTTTCAGGGGATATTTACAGGAATATGTGAAAAGCATATATTTACCTAAGGCAAGAGCAATTTCTTAGAATGGTAGCCTCCAATTATACCTCAGATGTTCACATCTCATGTATTTATGAAGACAGAAAAAAAAGACAAATGAAAAAAAACCCTCATAAGTTCCAGTATAATGAATCCCTAAGAATGAAAAATTGTCATTTTTGAGCTAGCAAACCTGGCTTAATTATGTTGTGTTAATATCCATTTTCAGCTTTTTAGAAATTCAGGCATACAAAACACCTGTTTTAAATACTGTCAAGGTTTTTCACGGGGCAAAACTTCCTGAAGATTGGCATATGTAAGTGTACATTTGAGTTATTTTTCTTCTCTTGTTCCTAAGTCTTGAACTTTATTTTACCCAGGAATAGAACTGCCTCGCATCAACTATGACTATAATGGCAAAAAATACAACCATGTCTTTGCAACAGCAGTCCAGTGGAGTCCAGTTCCTACAAAGGTATGACTAACATTTACAAAGTCGGAAGTTGTATTTATAGAACACAAATCAGATTTAAGCAGTTATAAGTAGACCAAGCTTTACTAGTTTGGCCCAAAATATAGCCTAATCTGCATTCATACATGCAAATTCAAAGTGTGTGGTTCTGAGGCCAGAAACTGAACTCTTTTTTTCAACGTCAAGTTAAAGCTTTTAAGTGATGACACTGCAGTTGGGTACTGTGTTCATAAACTTCAGCACTTGAAAGCAGTGAGATGAAAAGCTGGACATATGTTAACTTACTTGTATAATTAAAAGAGCCTCACTGGGCCAAACTATGGAAACAATATATCTTAATTTTAAAAGCTGAAAATCTGGAACATTATTATCAGCTGTTAAAAACATGTGGTTCCATATGCAGCAGAACAAATATTTTCTTACAAATGTGCCTGTGATTGGATTCTCAAGTATTCAATACTGTATATGTTTCTTTTAAAACTTTTTCCTAATGGTGGGTCATTCACATGCAAAGAAACATGAAATGCCTCAATTCTTATGAGTAGGCTCATGTTATTGATAAACTCATGCTTTTTTATCTAGCTTTATATTTCCACAAAGTCTCTTGAACACATTAGTTACTGAGACCCTCATTTTTCTGCTAAATTGGGCCGAACTTCTGTAATGTGCCAAGAGCTACAAAGGAGAGAGTAGGAAAAAGAAGTACTAGGCAGACATACATCTGTAATATTTCTTCCCTCTAGGAAACCTAAAAAAAAAAAAAAAGTTATCGCAACAGTACCTATAATATTTAATAAAGTACCTAATATTTAAAAATATTAAAACAATATCTAATTTTTCAGAAAGCTTTATCTTTTACTAGCTAGTTCTGTATTAGAGGGTAACAAATGCTTTGTTTGTGTATGCATGATGCCAACTTTTCAGGAGACAGCCTAGAGTACCAATAGATTAAGATGAAAAGTATTAATAGTTGAAGGTAAGAGTATTGTACAGACAAACTCACTCTTTATAATTATTGTTCTGTGACTATAAGGCAGCGCAAATTGAGTTCGCTGTTGGTTCTTGTATATAATTACCGCAACTGATTACAAAATAAAGCTGGATTTCTGCATGATGCAAGAAAATTTATTGCAGCACGTCTGACAGTAGCTCAAACAAATCTGCAAGTTTGTGATTTCCAAAGTAGGTAATCCCTGCTTGACTTAAATATAATAAAAAATGCTGTTAGAAGATTTTTTTTCACATCAGTTGCTCTTTAATGAATGCAGACACAACAACCACCATGTATAATCCTTATGTAAAGTCTATCAGTGAAATTGCTGTCATCTTGGTTAGAAGGGAGAATTCTTCCAAATTCTTCCTCCAGTAATTTGAATAGTTTCATTTTTTTGTAGACATATTTTTTGGCTAAAGGTCAAAGGGAAAAGAATATAACTGCATCTGTATGGGTAGAGAAAAGGCCTTAACAGAATTGAACTGAAATTGCCATGTATCCCCACTGGCGATTGGTTTGGTCAGGCACTTGACCCATTAACGAGATGAAAATCTATACTCTGTTCCGTCAATAAATACCAGTATCATTGTGGAATTCTTGCCCCATTGGTTTAATCTTTACACATCACTGTTAATAGCCTTTGTTCTGGCATATATACCCTGCTTAACAATAGAAGGTGCTGAGAAATATTGAGGTCACAATAAAAGGAAAATAATTCACAAAATTAGAAAATTGAAGATTTAAATCCTGTTTCCAGCTTTACTACAGAATCGCAGTGATTTGGTGCAAGTCACTTAAATGTTCTGGGCCTTGGGCTTTTCCTCTGTATAGTGACGGCATTATTTACAGTGAAGGTTCTCTCATGATCTATTAGTATTTGTAAAATACTGAAAGCCCATAAATGAAAGGTGCAATTGTAAATCTAATGAAATGAAATTAAAAGAACATTGTGTGATTATGCAGCCATTAAATGTGACTCCAAAGTTTAACATTTTCCAGGTGTTTCCTTCTCGTGGTAACACATACCTTGTTGCTCCTTAACTCGTAGCATTGGTCCCCCACGCCAGCAGTCTGTTCATGTTGTACCTTTGGAATAAACCGCTGTCTGAGTCACTGACATTCTTCTTTTCTGGTCACAACAATTTAGATTGTAAAGTTTAATGTCCAAACAAAGGAAATGCTCTACTGGGGAGAGGATCACTCCTGGCCATCTGAGCCCGTTTTTGTTCCCAGCCCTGATGCAAGAGAAGAGGATGATGGTAAAATAATGACAACATTCTAAAAGCTGGGTTTACATGAGTTTTGCATTAAATCTTACAAGTTTCATTGTTCTTAGTCAAGAAAGCTGGGTTGATCCTTCCACTGTGAGATTAAAATTAGCACCAGCTATTTTACTTCTGCGGACAAAAAGCCAAAGCACCAATAGACCAAAATCAGCTTGTGTAGTGTCCCAAGGTAGCCATAAACAGTAAAACCGATGCTTAGGACTTTACAGAGAGCCACTTGGAGCTGGATTTATCAATGGTTTGGAGGAGCTGAAGCTGTGGGAAGTCAGTGTTGTTACAGAGAACATGAAGTGGCACTGCAAGTATCACTGTAATGTGGATCCAGTTCTGTTCTCAGGTGACTCCTTGCAAAGGCAAATGGCAAATAGCTGAAAGGATGAGTCCCAAAACTGCCAGGCACACAATTCAGTGTTGGTTTACCTTTTTTCTTCCCAATGAACTGCAGGCAGATCAGAAAAAAGCATGGAAGGGAAGCTGTCATTAGTTCTTTAGCACTCACAGTAAACTTCTTGATCTAGTAAGCACTTTCAGTTTGTGTCCTAAAATTCTTAGGAAACAAGTATTTCCTGACAGTGTTATCTTTTCTGCTTGGTGTAACTAGTATGTGCTTCTAATTCTTCCTTTTTATGTCACAGGCATTGTTCTGACCTGTGTTGTGAAGTCTGATCCAAAGGAAGCACCCTTCCTACTTGTCTTGGACGCTAAAACATTCAAAGAATTGGGCCGAGCCATAGTAGATGTAGAAATGCCTCTGGACCTGCATGGAATGTTTATACCAGAGAAAGATTTGAAGACTGAGACTGAGTAAAATGCTGTTTATCCTATTACACAGACTGAGACAACCTTCTACTGAATGTGGGGTAGTATCATTCAGGAACAACCTTATCACAATAAATGACTAAATTTAGTCTTTTCAATAACTACATACAAACTCTTATAAGAGATAGCAATAACTTTTATTACAAATAATTATATCCACAACTGGTATGTAACTATTCCAAAAGAAGAATGATCAGTATTAAGTACTAATGTTGTACACAACTCGTGGGGCAGGGAATAGGAGACAAAGGTAACAAGAAATGTTTTGAGTAGAATGTAGCTTTCTGAACCAATGAAGTACTGTATTTATAGGGTGATGCATGGCATGAGTCACATACGTCTGCAGGTCATGTAACTTTCATGGACTGTTTCAACACTGCAGCTCACGATGCAAATTATCTTCTGCCAGAAAACCTCACGCTGAACTATCTGCTATGATGCTAATAATTCATGGCAATGCATTCTCTTGGTGCTTGATTTCTTAAACTCCACCATAACCAAAGTATTACTTTAAGGTGCTACAACTTTCTAATTTAGAACCTAAAAAAACCTGCTTTGCTAATAATTTCATGGTGTATTTTCCCTTTTATATTGACAAAACCAAGTAACTTGAAACAGAATATATGGTTTTATGTAGCATTCAATTATACTTTAGTGTTATTCAGTCTTAAGTGCTTTGTATTTAAATCATTTTTCCTTGAGGAGAATATCTGACATGACATTTCATATAATTAGATGATTGCATTGTGTAAAAGATAAACAGAAATGTAGTATTTATTAATATTGCTACTAGTCTGTTAAGAACAGTATGTATATGAATGAGAGCAGTATATTTCTAGCAGAACTCAGATACAATTGTTCAATAAACTGTTCAGGCAAAAGAGTGAAAGATCTAATTTAGTCCTCATCTGAACTACACAGTAGCTGAAACGACAAGCTATTGTTGCTACAGCTAAGCATTTGCTTTATTGTCTGCTTAGGAGCATCCATGTTCTGACATGGGTTTGTCATTGCCTGTAACAGATGCTTCCCAATAAAAGTATACAACTCTCATTCATAGTCACAATTAAAATCATGTTTCAACATAGAGGTCAAATGCCAAGTATACCGTTTTTTTTGTTATAGGAATGGCATTTCCTAATCCCCTGAGTGTATTTCTGTTTTCTGATTTGGGGCATTGATTTTTCTTTAAATGAGAGCTTTTTTCATTGAATTGTACTTTCCTATTGTAGCTACCTTTACTGTGGGAGGCATCTTTACTGATGGAGAAAACTAGGTGTACATCCATCCATTTTAGATGTTCATCTGGTCTGTATGTATCACCACTCTACTCAGGTCTCTCTCACTCTTTTATACACGCACTCTCACAGTGTCTCTGCCGCTCACTGTGTTTTACAGGTAGGAAACAGAATGAAATCATTGTCATTTACTATCTCCCCATCACATGAGAATCTGGGCTTTGGTGACTTGTTCGTGATTACATCAGATGTTTACGGCAGAGCAGGAATTGAACCAACATCATCCACGGTTCTTGTTTGCTCTGTAACAACTAGACCTACCTTCCTCTGCTTAAGCCTTTGCAGTTTGTAAGTATAAAGAATATACAGGCTATTTTTAATGTAAAAAAAAGTCACTGTGGTCAGATCTAGAGTTAAAATATGAAGTTTGGGGCATTCAAATGTTTATATATTCCATAAAATGGAAGTAAATACTTCAGTAAGGTGTGTCTGCAGAAATAGCCATCTTTAGTGTTTTCAAGGCGTATCACCACAACTATTTACGAGAACTTTATCTTCTAAAGAAGAAATTGAATTCCATTTTTGTAAGTAATATGGAACCAGTACTGGAACGGAAGACTGACTTCTGATGTTGGCAAAGGACACCATCTGTGGGGTTGTTTCTTTTAATCTGAAAAAGTTTGGATTTAACAAGTCTCCACAAATATTTCTGGAACTATAAGGTGGTAATGAATCAAGAGCCTAACCGTTATTACAGATCTCCTTTTAAGAGTTTGTTTCCAGAATTTCTTCTGTAGAATTCATAGTGTTATGTTTTCAGATGATCACGAGTTTGGATATAGGAGTTACTTCTAGGGAGCTAATTCTTACTGGCAGAGATGACATGACAGGGGAATATTCATCATAAAAACGAAATCAGATTTGTTACCTGCAGTCCAGGAAAGCAAAAGTATTATTTATGTTCATGTATACTGCATAAAATAAATTATAAAAACTTGTCATGGGTATGATTTTTTTAAACAAAGTGTGCCGTATTCCCTTGGTCAGTATTACACAGGATTTGATTAGCATCAAGTTTGTAGTCAACCTGAAGAGAAAAACAGGGATGTAAATCTGGATTTGCCAATCCCAGTATCCTGCTGTGGCAGAGACAATGTGGATAAAACCATATGGCTAATCACAAATTTGTTCAAGAATGTTTTTAGCAGGTGCAATAGTAATCTGATGAAACATTTACCCTGAATATGGTAATACGCTCTATCATTTCCAGGCTGGCAATAACAAGGGGGAATGCATATATGCTTTGCCAAGTGGCTGCAAGGCTTGTGGGTTTTCTTTGTTGTGGTAACATGGCATATGGTAATGAGTCTGTCGTTTGGTTTGCTTGTCTGACATAATTCGCTATGAATGAAATCTTGAGGCACAGAAAGGTTTGATTCTTCTTTTGCACCAATTTAAGTCTAGATTTAGTGACTGCAAATAAAAATAGTAAGGATAGATAGCTTCATTAAAGGAAAAAAACATAGTTAAGCAAGAGAATCAGGCCATGGGTATGCATACATATAATTACTTAAAAGATGTTACAAATGGGCCTCTAGTTGGTAGAGTGGTTTGGTTTGCTTCTTTGGGGTTTTTGTGTTTTGGTTTGTTTTGTTTTTTTTTTTATCAAACAGGTTTCATTAAATGGAACAAATAACAAAGCATAATAATTAATTTGTTCTCTGGAAGTGGATATTATCTGTTACACCTTGTCCCATTGCCCCACATACGCAGCAGGAGGAAGCAGAAACACTGTTTACTGGGCTGAGTTAAAGACCAGAAATACAACTGTGTTTTCTTACATAACAATCTATGCAGGAGGCACAGAAACAAACCAGTGTTTTTAAATAACCAGGCCACTCAATGACAGCTTTCGCAATAGTTTAAACCACTGTTCCCTTGGGTATGCAATTACCAAAGTATTAATAACAAGCAAAGTACATCTTTCACCCGCAGTCAAGATGCAGTGCTCTCTGCTTTCATTACCCTCAAAGAGAGCTGGGGATGTGTCCTCTGGATCTATTGTTCTCTTCCTCATTCTATACTTTGACAGCCTGGATAATTATACCCAAGCCAGAAGAAGTGGCCTTGTAATATTTTTAAATGGGTATGTTATAACAATAAGTGATGCAAAGTTGCTGGTGTTTCATGCAGATTAGTATGTTTTTAGGCCGTCCATCATACCAGGATGAGAAACACATCCTCTGCTGCTTCTACAACTCTTGTTCAAAGCTGCACAACAAACCTAGAGCAGGGTACTCCTCTCTGTGAGCCCTCTCCGGTCAGAAGGCACTTAGGCCAGGGTTGAACTGTAAACGCTGGCTTAAATGGGGTCATTCACACTCTTGACAAGCAAGGACTTGGTGCAGTGTTTTGACTGCTGGGGTCTACATGTGCAGATGTCCCAGCTGAAACTTCCATCTGGAAAACAAAGCAGCATTGTGTCTAGCTTGGAAAGCACAGTGTTGCCTTTGTGAAGTCATTCATTTCTCTTTCCTATGGGGACATTTCCAGATCCCTTTGTTCTATTTTTATCTAGTGGTAAAATGATTTGGAGACACCATCGAGCTGAACTAGGATGAATTACAAAATAAAATTTTAAGTTGTCCATGTCTCAAAGATAGGTATGTTTAAATGTGATGATTGACATCACTGATTCAAAGAAATGCAAATAATAAAAGCACCACGGCTTACTAGATCAGGCCCTCAGAAAATTTTATTCTCCCAGTGGAGAAATGGAAAGCGTGATGTCCTTTTGGCTGTTTCACAGCCTAAGAAGTCCAAGGCTGCTTTTGACTGATGGAGCAGGGGCCGCGGCGAGCTACTGCGTTTGCCCGCTCCTGGCAGCACTGACTGAATTGTCGGTAACGCAGATCACAGTTTTTGAAACACTTTTGCTCGGTGCAAATAGAGTTTCACTACTTAAACTGGATGCTGTTAGAGACAGCAGCAGCAGATGGAATCAAGTCGTCTCTTCACGTGCAATTAAGCACGTTAAATATATGGCCTAAAACCTTGTGAACGGTCCTGAAGAAAATCTTTTTTGCCTGAAAAGGGCATCATTTCCAGCTGGCAGCTGCGGAAAGCGGCCCTATCGGAACGAGTCTGGCTGTATTTCATCCTCGTTCTCTTGCTTTTTCTCCTGCCGACGCCTATCATTTCCCCCTCCGGCTCATGCGAGGGGAGTAAATAAATGAATAAACAAAAGGCTGGGCTTAGCCACATTTTAAAGCCAAGGAGGCGGGGGGAAGAGACGGTTTCGCAGGCGATGCGGAGTTCGGGGTCGCCGACCCGCAGCCGCGGCAGGGCCGCGCCGGGCCGGTGGGGGTGAGTCAGGCCGCCGGCCGCGCCGGGGCAGCCGGGGCCGCCCCCGCTGCCGCCCCGCAGGGGGAGGCCGGCGGGGCGGGGCGGGGCGGCGCAGGGAGATGATGTCAGCGGCGGGCTGGCAGCCATGGTGTGAGGGCAGCGATTGAGGCGGCCGGCCCGGCGCGGCTCGGCTCGGCTCGGCGGAGCCCGGCAGCATGTCGGGGCCGAGCGCCGTGTCCGACCCCCAGCACCCGGCGCGGCTGCTGCGGGCCCTCAGCTCCTTCCGCGAGGAGAGCCGCTTCTGCGACGCGCACCTGGTGCTGGAGGGGGAGGAGATCCCGGTGCAGAAGAACATCCTGGCGGCCGCCAGCCCCTACATCAGGTACGGCCGGAGCTGGGGCGGCGGCGGGGGGGAGCCGAGGCCGGGCCCGCAGCACACGGCGCGGCCTGAGGCGGCCGGCGGTGGCCGTTACGGTTACGTAAGGAGCGGGCACGGCGGCTTCTCTTCAGGAGGGGAGAGTGAGGGGAGGCCGGGGCGGGGGGGACGGGCCTGCGCGCCCGGCCCCGGAGTTTGCCCGGGCGGGTCCCTCCGGAGGAGCGGTCGCGTCCTCCGCACTAAAACTGCCGCTCTTTTGGGGTTTTTTTTTCGGGTTTGAAAGGCCGCTTAACCCGCTGGGGGGTGGGAAACCCGCCCCCGAGCGCCTGGCGTAGGCGACCGACCCAGAGAAACCCCCCAGCGCGTACCGGCTGGGGGGGGTCGCTGGGCCGCGGGGCAGCTCCGGTCCGCCGGCTGCACCGAGTCAGCACTTCAGGATCCTTTCTGGTTGGGTTGTTGGTTGTTTTTGGTTTTTTTTTTCCCTTCTTAATGTCTTTTAGCAAGACAAGGCTCCAGGAGGTGGTTATGGATTCTGAAGTACGTCAGCTTTCAGATTAAAATAAAAAATCGTTTTTTCTCCCCACCTCCTGTTCCCTCGTGCCCGTACAGTACCCGAGAACAGAACTCGGAAATTGCCAGAGGTGTCAAAGCCCGGCCGAGCCGCCCGCTCTTGGCAGCGCGTGCCAGCGGCATGTGCCGTCACGACTGTGCCGTTGGACGGTGAGCGCTGGGGAGGACCCGCTGCGTTAGCACAGTCATGGTTTCGGAGGGGGCCCGGCAAACAGTTTATCCTGGACCGTGAAACCCATTTCATGAAAGGTCCTGCTGCGGCCACTGACAGCAGTTTGAACTTCTCCGTCGCACGAGTCCGATGACATCAAGTGAAAAGAATATACCCGCCATAAGATTTTTATAGTACGCATCTGCGCATCATAGAGGGCAAATGAAACGTACAAGCAGTTAATTCCAAAGGGTTTTTATTTTTAAGTCCTGTCATTCGCCGGTAATAAAGACGTTAGTTTTGTCTTTGTAAAGTGGGAGCAGACCTTTCAGTATCACTTAAACACAGCATTACCGTAAGTCTGTAGCAGACTTGTCGTAATGGTTGGGTATTCCTTCTAGTTGTAGCTTCCTGGGAAATTGTCATAAAATCTGCATCTTTGCGCTAGGTGGGGAGAGGGAGTCTGTGTGCTACTCTCAAAAAAAAATGCAACCTGCTTCAGTGTTGTGTTGTCTGCTTTTAGACAACATGGTATTTTGGGTGACCATTGCAGTACAACTTCGACATTCTCAAGTACACAAATAAACTAAAAATAAATAGAGTATGAACTTGGCGATTAACTTTTAAATGGGTGTTGACTGTGGACAGACTTAAAGAAACAGTTTTCTGCACCGGTTGACCTAGCAGAGCTGAGATATGAAGTGAAATAAAATTCACAGAAGGAAGATCAGCAAGAATTTGCAAAGAAGACACCGCAGAGCCTATGTACTAATAATAAGGTTTTTCACTGCTTGTCTTGAGAAGCAGTTTTGGAAGACTGTGGTGAAAGACAAAGACGTGAAATTGAAATGAGCCATCGATCCAATACTCTTCAAAACGCCTGAATGCTTTTTAGGTTGTTGGTCATCATATTTTAGATGACTGAATGACATACCTGAAATGAAGGTTCAGAAGGGTTGCTCTAGGTGGGAAGAGGTCATTTTCTTGGGAAAACTGCTGTTCTACTCTAACAGCAAGATGAGTTTACAGGGAACATCCAATTTTTTATGGTGAAAAAGACTGCTTAATTAAAAGATATTGTAAATTTTTCTGTGGAGAAGCGCCTTTTCACAGAATTTCATCTCTAAATATTGCATTTTGTTCATCTCTGAGAAATGTACTGGGGAAACATGAATTAAGTGTGTGTGAGGAGTAAGAGCGCCAGACAGAACTACATGAGCAACAAAACTTGTAGTCATTAGAGTTGTGGTTTTTTTAAACTCAAAATTGTTCAGGTTCAAATCCCATGAAGGAACTCATTAACTATGTGTGAAAGTAGGTTACATGCATTAATATATAAATATGATTAAGTTTGTTGGGGTTTTGGGTTTTTGTTTTTTTTTAAGCTTACTCATCTTTTCTCCTTGGGCTTGCAAGATGTAAAGAACCAAAATACATGTACCTAGTTCTTGTATGGCACGTTAAGAAACACATTTATATTGCTTACCTTTGCAGAGCCTAATTTTTACCTGCTGCATATCTCTCTGCTTTCTATCACTCCAGGATCTGTCTCTTAGTCCAGCTGGTCTTCACATTGGGTAGAATTGGTCAGGTAGGTTGCCGGTGTTGGAGCATTACGTTTCCCACCAAAAGTAACGTTTCAGCGGCTCTTTTTGGAGATAATCTCCAGCCTGTACCTAGTCTGTGGAAGTCCCATATAAGTAAAATGATCGGTTTAGGTTTCTATATAAAGAGTTACTGCAGGAGACTCAATGCTTTTATGTCCTTGTATTTTAAGGGTAGGTGATTCCAAAGTGTGCTCCAGTACCAGAGGTTGTTACAGTCTCCAAATGCCAATTGATTTGGGTTGCTCTCATTTGAAAAATTCCAATATAAAGCTCAGAAAAATCCATTAACTAATTTCAGAAGTAAAACTTGGAAGAAAAATGAGTGAATACGTGAAACAGACTTAGCAGTGAAGCGGTGGAATTATGAGTTGGTGTGGTGTTTTCTCTATCTGGCTGTGTCATTATGTATTGTGGCTGTGGGCAAGTTGGTGGGCGAGTTCAGAAGCTGTGTAGGGTTTGCATGAATGCTTAGTTTAGGGTGTGAGTAGGAAAATAAGTAGGCATGGACTTTCTGAGGGGGTGGTTGGGTGTGAGCAGAGTCTGTGTGTGCTGAAGGATTTGTGCAGCCACAGAGAGAGGAGCGTTACTTGTTTTTTAGTTTTGCATGGAAGCTGTTTGGCTGACTGGTTATGAGCAGGACACTTGTAAATTATAGTGATGTGGCTTCCCTCTGGTTATTTGGCAACTGGATTATCCATGCAGCTCAAAAATGGCAGCTTCAGCGGGGAGAGGACAAAAGACGTGAAGGGCACGCAGAAACACACGGAAGTGTTACTGGTGTCATGGGTCCCGTCTGCCTTTCTTGCCCGTAGGCTAGCTTCTGCAAGTACAGGAAAAAAAAAAAAAAAGCCTGTTTCACGAATAAATTTTCAGTCTGTGGGACCAGTAAGACTTTTACTTTTTGCGGTAGTTTGATTCTTGAGGTTTTGCCTCAACTTCTTAATGCCAAGTTGCTTGTAGCTCGCTGAGAGCAGTGAGGTCTGGGGTGGTTGTGTGAATTCCTACAGAATTGCCGTATATGTACAGGTTTATCTAATCCCTCTGTGTGCCCCTGGAGCAAATCCTGTCTTTTACAAAACACAGAGGTCTTCCTGCATATCTCTAACATCTTGTGGTATGTTCCTGAGCCTGAGAAAAGGAGGATTCCTTAGGAAGACACTGCCATAGGACAGAGCGTGGTTTGGCTCAAAGTGATGTTGCTGTGCATCCCAGAGAAGTTAAATTCGAGCCAGGTTAGCTCTTGATTTTCTCTTCTGTAACAAATCAGCCAGAAGCCTGCACTTTTTTTAGCACTTTTTGTCCTGGCAATTGCCCTAATGTAGGTACAATTGTATTGGCCTGGTTTATTTTGTTTAATTTGTGGGCCTAGTGTAAATTATGGTGGCATAAGAGTGCTCTTGCCAGAATAAACCATGCTTGCACTAGTAAGTTCGGTGTAAGTTGTAGCATATATCCGCAAACCTTTTAGAGGATAGATTTGGTCCAAGTATTCCTGGTATCCTCAGCAGTAGCAGCAGATGTTCTCATCTGAACAGACCTGTCACTGTCTGGCATGAGTTGTTCCTGGCCAGCTGAAACTTGCAACTCCTAATACTTGGCTAGTTTACTGTCTGCTTGCCTGTATCACAGGGAGCATGTGGGAACTACCTTAACAAAGAGGATATTTAAGCTCATATTCTTAGATGAACTTAATGTTGTTACACAGGGATTTTGCTGCTGAATTAGAAATTAAATTAAGACATTTTTGTTATCTGAACAATTTTTGTCTTTGGTTTTCACGCATCTGCGTGAACAGATTACAGATGGGTGCCTATACTCTATACTGTTCCCCGAGGCTTTTCTAACTTAGTACTGGACCAGTAACCATATTTTCATCTTTTTCCAGATGAGCATAATATAACTAAACAAAATTAAAAATGTAAAATTAAACTCGCGTTATTTTCCGTTTACTTGTATTTACAAGCTGTAAATGGATTTTGGTCAGAAATAACCTGACAGCATTTGCATCTTCTCACTGGTGCTGTTCAACCTTCTGACATCCCTAAAACATTGCAGGCCTTGTAAGAGCCTTGCACAGCCACAAAACCGTAACCTCTCTGCCAGTGCCAAAACAGACTTCCACGGAGATGTGGTGGGACGTGTCCCCCATCACTAACTCCTGTCCTTTCCTCTGCGTGCTGGCACTTGGAGCATTTGGAGTTGTGAAACCGTGAAAAGGTGGTTTGCTGAGACATCGTCCTTGTTTAAGTGTGTCTGTGAGCATCCCTAAGTGCTGGTGCAAAAAGTGGGACGGGACGTCCGTTCTGCAGCGCACTGAAAAGGTGTGTCTTGACAGTTTTCGTTACACTCGTTAAACAATAAATACTGTAGAGAAGGCGAGGTGGAAGCCAATGTGTGCCAGTAGCTTCTGCTGCTTATTTCCTGATAGCTGTTTGGTTTTTATTGACATTTATAGAGACCTTTTATAGTGTTTTAAAACTTTTTTCTGTTTGGGACTAGTACTGAAGTCATGAATACAAGCCACTGCTGAAGCTGGGAGGTACTTGGTTGTCAGGACCCTGTGCTCTCAAGTTCTGGTTTAGCTGAATCACACTGTGCTTGTGCCAGGGCTTGTTCCCTCTTCACTGGGCGTGCAGGGCAGCGTTGTGGCAACAGCTTTATCAAGCAGGGCTCTGAAGCCATGTCATCTTCGAGGTTTCTTATGAGAAGTTTGTTTCTGGCAGTCTCCTGGGAACTTTACAGGATGCCCTGGCAGTAGGAAGTCAGGAACAAATCAGGCCAGAATTTGCTTCCAGACTTTTAAGGCTGTTTTTTAAATTGGTTAAGGTTTTGTTTTGGTTTTGTTTTTTAAAAAAATGAAACTAAAATGTCACCTGTGATGTTTTAGTGATAACTGAGTTGTAAAGTCTCTGTAACTTTGAGGAGTGATAAATCAAAATAGTTGCCTTGTCCAGAAACTCTCTACCTGGCATAACTCAGAAGTGCCTGAAGGCATGTTATGTTAGGGTAAGTAGTTGAGGGGCAACAATGATAAAGGTATGTTGAAAGCTTATGGTTTAAAAAAGGATTTAAAAATCACTATACCAGGCTTGAGTGGGGAGTTGTTAATTATATTCCTGCTCCAACAAGCCCCTAAAGATGGCCTGAAGGGAGGAAGCAATAAGGTTCTTATCCAGCTCAAAATAGTAAGAAAGTACAGTTGGGCTGCTCCTACACGTCAGGCAAAGGGAGAACTGGAAATCAGAGCATCTTGTTTACGCAGGAGAGCTTGAGATGAAATTTCTTGTCCTTTCTTTGTATCTGAAGACGTGCGGTTCATCTGCGTGCCTGATGTAAGAGGCGAGTTGGGGTGGAAGGAGGTGTGGCAGGATGGAGCTGCTTGGGATGTCTGGGTAATTTATACTCTGTAGGTTGCCTTTACACCTGCATTAATTGCCTTGTTTGGCAAAACTTTTTATTGAAAGAACCTGTTTTATTAATAATTTTTCTTCCATGCTTTAAAATGTATTTTGTGGCTGGAATGGGGCTGCTCTGAAGGTGCTCATGTGTCTGGAGAAAGATCTGGTGTTGATGAGTCTGGACTTCTTGATTTGTGTCTTGGTTTTTGTTTTTTTTTTTTCTTTGAACCTGTTTTGTTTGCATTGGTCTCAGCTGCAGTCACTAAAGGAACTTCTTCCTCGTGTGGACCAACAAATACAAAACCAAATGGTTTTAAAGAATTTGTTTCTTCACTGTCTGTTCAGACTTCTTATTTCATATACTGTACAGAGCTTTCTCTCTGTCCTGGTACTGAGTACCAGTGTAGTGTTGGAGTGTCCAGTCTCGTATTTGTCTCCCATATTGTATCTATGCCACTGTTTAATATTTCCAAGAAAACAAAAAAAAAAATCACTGGTATGGACAGTTCTGAAATTGCTTGTTGCCTATCGAGGAAATACGTTCTTAATACCATGTGGTTAGTGGCTGCGTTATGTCCTCAGGCACGTTGGTTGTTGGTTTACATCTCCTGAAAGACTTTAAGCTGCCTAGTACAGCTGTTGTTATTGTTTATGGACGTGGTTAGTACTCTGAATTGCAGACTCTTGGCTCTTCCTTGTTGTGCTGGTGAAATCCACACTCCTGGTTCCTTTTTCCTCTTGGCTGTGCCATCACTTTCTGTGGTAGTCTTGCAGATCTCCATTTTCCAGCTCGTGGTGTGTCTGGAGTTCTGGTGCCTCTCTTGGTTGGATTCCCAAAGAAACACAGCGCTTGCTGCATCTTCCAACAGTCCCACGATACTACTGGTGCACTTGTAATCTTGTCCATTTGACTTCATACTTACCAGCGATTATCAAAATCTTCTCTGACTCTGATGCTTATTTCTCCCATGTGCTATAACGATAAGTGAGATATAAAAACCTGATTAAACCAAGTTTTCTCAGGAGGTTCATTGGTGTTTTCCAAATAATGATTTTAGTAAGTCACAGGAATGTTTGGGTTATTAGAGACAGGCTGCACAGCATTGCATTTCTTAAATGTATTTAATGGTAAGTTTAACAGCATGGTATGGTACCGTACTTGTTCCTTCTAAAAAAGCATTTTTAACATGTTTAAGAGCAGATTTAATTTGAAAGAAGATGTATTTTCAAGTAAGATACAGTTCATTTCTTGGTTTAAAACTGTATTCCAGAAATGTCTTCCTTTGCTTTTCCAAGGAAGTCCTAGTTCCAGGAAGCTACATAATAGGTGTAACACTGTTGTTTAGCAGAAGGCTAAATTTTCAATGGATGTGGGCTGGAAATCTCATGAATTGTCTATTTAGTGAGTGAACTTGTGTGTCCTGTGTAGCACAAAAATGGCATAAGTATGATACGGATTTAGTTACTTCAGGAGATGCTTGGATGAGTGTTCCATGCCAGCTAGCCTGCTGCCCATAGAGGAACAAGGATTAAGTATTTTTTCCCCAGCTTTTAAAGACAAAGAAAGAAAAAAACTCCAAAGCACCTTTCTAAATCCAGTGGCAGGTATTTCTAATACAGGAAGGTACAAAATAGATCTGTGCTTCATGTGGGAAGAGCTGAACAGCCGGCTGCTGAACCAGCTCTACTTGACTACATTCATAGATCAGGCTGAGCTCTGCTTCATGCTGCGTACAAGGTGCATGGCACGAACCATCGGTGCCCAGCAGCCAGCTCATCTGCATTGCTTGTGTTTGACTTGTTTGTAAGCTCAGCTGGTACGGTTGGTTGGTTGGTTTTGAAGTTGGCTAAAAAAACCTCCAAAGTAAAATGAAATGTCAGGTACTTACTGCTGCTGAGAAGCTCCAAGGGTCCATTCTTGGGGACTGTATTCATCAAGTGTGTGTTCTGTCTACGTAGGGCTAACTCACATGTTTAGGCAAGACATGCTGGTTAAGGGTAGATTTCCAATTTAGATTACAATCTAGCTCTGGATGAGCTCAGTGTAGTCAGTAACTTAAGATTTTCGGAGTAAACAAGCTCTTCATTGAGCGAAGCCTTTGAGCCTTGTACATGTCGCCTGTGCTGCTGCTGAAGGAATTGCTTTGTTCTCTTTCTTATGGGGGGGGGAGCAGAAAGCCTTACATTTTTGCCTGACTTAAACTTTCCAACAGATGAAAAAATTAAGTTATTCCTAGTTGTTGTCTCTCTTAAACTAAGGAAAGCAACTTCTGCAGGTTTTTGTGCTGAGCTGTTAGGTGGACTACTTTGCCTTGAGACCTGAAGTTGCAGTTACAGATAAACTTAAGAAGAGAGACGTACGAGAGGCATAGCCAAAATCCTCTGAGAGCTGGCATCCTTTGCAGGGTGTGGTGATGACTGTCTTTTATGTGTGGTGCTAAAGGCCAGGGTGCGACCTCAAAGAAAACCTTCTGATTTGGTTGTAAAATATCCTTTTGGAGGATGGCAGTGGGTGGAGTGAACTGCTGCATCATGTTTTTGTGTCTGACCGGTTTAATAATGTGACTATTAAGGTTTTTTGCATGCAGAAAGACCAGTCTTCATGGGAGAAAATGTTGCAGGGATGAAGGCAGACAAATGAAAAAACTTCACCATTAAAATGGTCAGTCCTAAGTAGGACTTAATTAGATTTGACATGGAAAGCTTGTACTTGAAAGACTCAAACCTACATAAGGAAGCCCAGATCAGGAGAAGACTAAATTGACCTTATGCTTTTGCATCAAAAGCAGAATTTTCAAGTTTTCTCCTTACTGGTGCAAAATCTCCAAGTACTTGCTTGTCATTTTTGGGACTGAGTCATCCTTGTGAGCGTGTTTTAGGTTTGGTGCATGTCTTTGCTGGAAACGTTTGTTGGAGGTGTAACTTCATTTTAAAATGCTAATGCTCTCTGGAGAAGGCCAAAACACTGGTGCAGGTAAAGGATATATCATCAAACCCCAATTTTATTACTCTTTGGTTTGGAAAGATGGCTTTGCTACTCTAATACTAAGGTTTGCTAGTGTGGCAATATTGGCAAAGCTTGTGTAGGCTAGCCCTTATGGTTAATCTGGAGCAAAGTCATTAATTTGGAAATACAGCACCTTTCAAAAAGACAAGTGTTTCCCTTGTCTCCTGCAGTTTGGTTCCTGACAGCCTGCTGTGGCTGTGTAAGTAGGTCAGCAAACTGCGTTGTTTGCAGCGTGATGACGTGAGAGCAGGTAAAAGTTTTGTGTTGCAAAGCGTCAAAACCAAAGCATCTGTCTTCTGTTTCCCAGATTTTTCGACTGTTGTTCACTGTAAATATCGTAAACCTGCTTGAGGTGAATGTGGTCTAGAGCATTCTCATTTACAAAGGTGCATTCTTGGCAGACAGATGTTTTCTTTACCTGTTTAGGTGCCAATATACCAGCACTCTAAGGATTAAAGCTTTCCAAGAGTTATACTGTTGTTCTCCTTATAATTCATGTCACTATTGTAGAAACACATCAGTTATCTTTTCATAACAGTTTATAAATAAGGCAGAGGTTTTTAAAGATAAAAATATTCCCACAAAATTATGTCTGACTCAGGAAAGCAAGTGATACTGGTGATAGCTGAATTCTTTGTTTTGGTTTTCATTTTGTTTGTTGTTTAGTTTGGTTGGGATTTCAAAATTACTGTTCCCCCTCCTGTAAACTGTCAACTGTAAAAGGTAGGAAAACCAAGTTTTCAGACACATGGACCCTTTCTCAATGTGCTTCTCGTGCATCTTAACTGTTCCACAACAGTGCTCTCACAGGGACTTGGCTGTAATGTTGGAAGTATGACTATGTGTTTTTCTTTGTTTCGCTCTTTTAAAATGAGAGGTAAGTTGGAAGATCCATCTTAATTTTAACGAGAACTATGGACAGTCTCAAATTTATCTGTTTGCAGTGTGATGACGTGAGAGCAGGTAAAAGTTTTGTTTGGGTTTTGTTGTGGTTTTTTTTAATTATTTGAATCTGGTTTATGCCATTAGATGTGAATTGTGACTCCTAGCAATATCAACGTTTGTTCTTAAGTCCTTGTTTTCATTTTAACAATATACCTTGCTTATATTGTTGCCTACCTATACAGAAGAGGTATTGAAATTTTTTTCCTCATTCTGCCTTATGTAGTGTCATTTGAGATGACTCACTAGGATTATATTCCTTAAGTGATGTGGAAGAGCAGATTCTAAATTTGTCATACAGACACACGACATGTAAACACAACATAAACCCAGTTGTTCTTATGCCACTATCTCAAGGTGTAGTACGTGCCAAGCAATTTTCTTGATGAGGTACGAGAGGTTGGGGTGGATGTTACGCGTTTGTGGAACACTATTTATGTTACTGGAAGCAATTTCAACTTACAATGATGATCTTCTTAATTAAAAAATGCAAAACATTGTTTTAAAACATGTGTGGAGTCAAGCTGCTCAAAATTAAATTAGTTAAGAAAACAGGACGAAGAAGTTGCCTTGTTTTGTTTCCCCCAGCTCTGTATGTGTCTCAGCTGTGCTCCGCTCCCAGCTAATGGGTTTTCTGGTTGGCTGTGGGGGTTTTCTTTCCTTCTACATCTTGATGTTCTGGCCTTTCATCTGGCTTAAGGAAGACTGAGGCAGCCTTTTCTGCTGTGGTTTGGCAGCTTAGAGTGCTTTTAAAGTAATTGGAAACGTTGTCCGGAGTAGGAAGCTCTCACATGCATGTGTTAGAAGCAGCCGTGCTGCAGCTGGGCACATCTCTGCACCTTGGGTTGCCGATTGCCACTTCCAGCTTTCAGCCACACAAATCGTGGGCTGAATAAATTGCCATGGGGAAGAGCATGGTGGAAAGCATCCTCCTTCCTGGGAATCTGACAGATTGGAAAACCTCTGCTTAAGCATAGCTAGAAACGTCTTTTTTTTCTCTAAAGTGAAATCTGATAGAAGACCAAGGTTAAATGTTTCACTGCATGCTGTCCGCTCTGTCTTTCTGAACTGGGAACAAACATGTTTTGAAATTTTCTCATTCTGTCTGTTGCATGTGTTATGATGACAGGGATGCCCAGACCTCAGTTTGCTAGCGAGGTGTGGGCGCGGGTAAGAGCTGATGCTGGGTGATGCAAGAGGAGGCATGGCTCCTTGCCTTCCGCTTACATACCTCCTACTTTTTTCTACTCCTTCAGCTTGCTTTCCACATTAGACACACAGTTTTCTATCTTAAACTTTTCCAGCTCCAAACCTAGTTATACTATGTCCTTGCATAATTTTTTTTTTTCCTCCCCCATTCCCAACAGCCAGTAGCTCTCCTGCTTGATGTGATTCACAAGTACCTCCAGCTGCTGTTTGGGAATGGTTCCTGCGTCATAGCTCGGAAATCTTTGTACCAAAATAAATAACCTAGTAGTTTATTAACGAACAAATCAAACTTGTGTGACAGATGGATAACTACAGCTTCTCAGGACAGATGATAGGAACAAAGCTTAGTCTGAACTGGGATGCATTTGCATAAGGTGAATGTTTGCCTGCATACAAGTATCCATAACATTGAAATGAATTGATTTGTTCTCAAGGTTATTTTTCTGCTTTGAGTTTGTGTTTTTGGCTTGCATCAGTGGCTGGTTTGTTTCTTTTCAGGTTAACAGCTGTTGATGCCTGAAAAAGTACACAGTAATTAGAACATCTAGCCTGATAAGACACAAAAACTCTGAACAACACTTTCTTGTTACCAGGAGGTGTCAGTGTAAAGTCCTTGCAATGAGGTGATTTAGCCTGGGTGTGTACAGGTGATGCTAAGATGAAAACTAGTGATAACTAGCACTAGTCCTTTCTCTAATCTCCCCATTAGTGGTGTCATGCAACATGTTTATTATATGCCTTTTATATTATATGCCCCACAATGTGTGGGACTACCCAGGTTCTGTCTAGATCCTGCTGTGTATTTGACCATACCAGCTACTCGTAGGTACCCGATAGGTATGAGATCCAGATACACTCTGTCCGCCTCTCTTTTCTGGTGAAGGAAGCCAGATACCACAAACCTTGGTACATTTTATGTTAAATGAAAAGAAAACACCATTTCATCCCAGGAAACAAGATGCAGCTGTCATTACAAACCAAGAAACCCAAAACTTGAGCATAGTCGGCATAATTAAAATTGTGGTAGTTTGGATAGATTTGAAAATGTGTGTAAAGAAGCCTTGGCACTGTGTTAGAGTTGAAAATGCCTGTTTCTGTGTGTGTATATGCTCTTTCATTCGTTTGGAGCTTGTAGGCATGAAAAATGCACATTCCATATGGGCTAGGATGGCACGAGTTGAGATACATGTTGTATGGTATTGCTTGAGATGTATATTCAGTTTAGAAGTTTTCAGCTGATGCATTGCAAATCAATGTCTGCTATTGCAGCATGCACTTTACTGGAAGTCACATAGACCTCTGTTTAGAGAACAGGCTTAATTTTTCTAATCTTCTTCCAAGTGTTAGGAAATAAACAATTTCCTAATCCCTATTATATTGTTGTTGTTACTCTTTGTATTGGAACTTGCGCTAGGTGCTGTACAAACACAGAGTGAAGCAGCTTAGCTTCAGACCTCGTGTAGTCATACGTATACATCAGAGTAGCCTTATCTCCCAGGGTGTTCTGCTTTTTGGCGATGGGTTTCTTGCAGTGTAGAAAAGCAATGTGAAAACAAGACCACAAATGTGATTAACTTCAGGGCTAAAATTACCATCCTTATTCACACCTAAATATAGCTCCTTGTAGACTAGGATTTTATTTGATGCAAGTTATATCTTATTTTGTGAGAAACTAATTTATTCCGTTATGAGTAAGTAAAGCAGAATCTGCCCTTAGCTAAGTCCTATTTATGTATTTACTTAGTATGAGTGGAGAGTGGAAGACTGTGACAAACTAGACACTTTCAGCTCAGCAAAGCCACAGCTTTTCACATTAAGAAACTAATTCTATCTAAGAATATATTCAAATGAATATAAAAATGTTTTTAAGGCTTTTATTTTCATGTGCTGTGATATAGATGTAGTTACCTATATATACACAGAGGTAGTGAAACAAGTTTTCTGGTCTTTATATAACGTATTCTTCGTTGCCTAAAGGGTGGAAAAAAGATGTTCAAAATGATCTTTTATTAGCTCTTGTGGCTGTTTTCACTAGATTAGTGGACACTGCTCCCTTTTGAGCACTTAAAGTTGTCTTTCCTGGAAAAGGTGTTTACATTAATGGATCATGGAAAGCAAAGCTGTCTGCTGTATTATTATTATTATTATTTCCTAATCTTTCCCCCCAGACCCTTTCCATTCTATTCAAAGGCACATCAAACTGTTCCTGGTATTTTTAAAGAAATTGCTCATAAGTGAAGCGTCCACTGATGTAGATGATTATTTAAAGCTCAGCTGAGCAGCACATGGGCTGTTTCCTCCAACTGTGAGCACAGAGTTTGGTTACAGCCACGCATAGCATTAGGCTGATAATATCATAAACTACACAAAATGGTAATGCAATCCAAATATTTGTGCTGCCAGTGTGTATTCTGATCACATCTGCTCACTGTAATTATTTTTTTCTTGGTAAAGTGATTTTGTTTTGGTTTGGGTTTTTTTTTCCACCTTTATCAAAGCAAATTCTTATGTTTCATCTGTCAGCAGAGCTGCTGTTCTGTTTGAAGTTCTGACTGAAGTTTTTGAATGCTTGTGATGAATGAGCTGGGAAAAAATTACTTTGGCTCTTTGATGCCATGGGTAGTTTGCAAGGCTAACTTATTTGTTCAGTTTGGAAACGTGATGAGCAATAGTAGAGACCATACATGCATCCTTTTCATGCTAATTCAAGAGAGACAAATTTCAAATCCTGTTGTAAGATTTTAACATCTCTGTTAGAGCTAAAGTGATCCATAGCTAGCATTTGTTTCTTCAGAAAACTGAGAGCAAGCAATGCCCAGGTTGTAATCTTTTTTTTTTTTTTTCCTTTTTTTCTCTCTTAGAACGAAATTGAATTATAATCCTCCAAAGGATGATGGCTCAACATACAAGATTGAACTTGAAGGGATATCTGTTGATATCATGAAAGAGATACTAGATTACATCTTCAGTGGGCAGGTATGGTATTAAAAAAAACTAGATGGAAATTTAATTATTTGGCAAAATAACCTGGGCTTTAACAGTGCTATCCTGAAAGATAAACTTATCAAGGTTTAAAGCTTTGTGGTAAAACTTCCACAAAGTGGTATATCACACTGGGGCTGTGCATGTGAAGCAGAGGCAGTAGGCTCTGCAGGAGTTGTCTCTGCTTTTCTCATGCCATGAGAGAGGACTCTAAAAAAGTCATGTGCAATGCTTGTATTAAAATTTGTGGGTACTTTCAGTAACCTGCTCTAAAACACGCAGTCTTTTAGAGCTGTAAAAGAGAACTGGACTTGATAGCAATAGAGATTGAGACTCCATCACTGAACATAACAGTACATCAGGCATCCTCCCTGACTGACCCTCATGCCCACCTCTCTGGCCTCTTGTTGCTGACAGCAGGCCCCTTCAGATCTTTGTGCCATTAGCCTTAGCAGGAATTAATGTTGGTGTGTCCAGTTTATTTGGAACCAGATGGAGATTGCTGAATGAGTTTTAACTTTCAGCAGAAAAATAAAAGGGAGCTGTGGCTTGGAATTCTTTTCTGGACATGCATTTAAAATATTATTTATTAATTGCAGCAAAATTCATTCTAGGTTCTCAGATTAGATGAGCAATTTCATGGTTCCCTTCAGGCGCAAAATTCTGCTTGACACCTTCTGTCAAGCAAATGCCTTTCCATCCCTGTATTAACTTATGAACGTGTAGTAGTCATATCAATTTCTCATAATTTTTACACTGGCATTAATACTCCATTTTTCAGCCACTGAGAATGAGTGTAATGAATGCGGACATGTCATGAAACAAATGAGTGATAGTAGCTATAACTTCTAAATTAATTCTTGCAGATCAGGCTAAATGAAGAAACTATCCAAGATGTGGTACAGGCAGCTGATCTCCTGCTGCTTACAGACTTAAAAACTCTCTGCTGTGAGTTTTTAGAAGGTTGCATAGCTGCTGAGAACTGTATTGGTATTCGGGACTTTGCACTGCACTATTGTTTGCATCATGTTCACTACCTTGCCTCAGAGTATCTGGAAACTCACTTTCGAGATGTCAGCAGCACAGAGGAATTCTTGGAACTGACTCCTCAAAAACTGAAAGAAGTGCTGTCGATGGAAAAGCTCAATGTTGGAAATGAAAGATACGTCTTTGAAGCGGTGATTAGGTGGATTTCTCATGATTCAGAGTCAAGAAAGGTCAGGACATCAAAATGTTTATATTTTGATTGGGATCCAAATCGGTGTGTTTATTCTAAGTGGTGGGAGCTTAACATGGATACATTTCTTTTGGGGCTAATCTTGCATTTATAGAATTAGTTGCATTTTGCCTGAAATGCAGACAGTGGTGTTACAGTAAAAGGGTGAAAGTTGTATTGATGATATATCATCTGCTCTTTTGATTATTTAATAGGCACGAAGGAAAGAATGTACATTTTTGGCATTTGATGATACACTGTTGTTGTTGTAGAGAGAAAGCAAGTAGCACATTTGTAGTGAAACTTTAAAGGCTTGATGCATTTTCTTAACAAAATCTACGACATAATGTTATTATTACTTCCAAATATCAAAAATACTCTTTCAAGGTTTTGATAAATTTAGAAGCATCTGTATGTACAAGTGCCTTAGTGCTGTTCTGTAAAGTTTGGGGGATTTTCTGACACTTATCTCTTTCTGTAGGTTCACATGAAGGATGTCATGTCAGCAGTGTGGGTTTCGGGCTTAGATGCAGCGTATTTACGTGAGCAGATGATGAGTGAACCACTGGTACGGGAGATCGTCAAAGAATGCAACAATATTCCCCTCACGCCGCCCCAGCAGGGAGAGGCGATGCTGGCCTCCTTCAAGCCCCGGGGTTACTCGGAGTGTATAGTGACTGTTGGTGGAGAAGAACGAGTGTAAGTATGAAGTGGCATCACAGGTTATCACAGCTGGTAAAAATACAAGTGTCTCACATTCACGGCACATCTGAAAACAGCGTGGAGAGAATATGTGCACCTAATGGGCTTATTACTTTGTCATTTGAGTTTAAGTTGGTCAGACACACGAAAAATACCTTTGTGAATGATTCAGCAATAAATAGTTATTTTCTGACAATTTTCTGACATTCAGCATTAGAGTAAGGCGTGTTGTTTGTTCAGTAGTGTTGGCTGGTTTTGTTTTTAAACTGCATAGACTTTACTAAAAATAAGCACAGAACGTTGGAGAAACACTTTTCTAATGATCTGAAAAGCATCTATAATAAATCTTAAAAATAATGAACACATGCTTTAACTGTTTTGTTTACAATAGCTGTGTTTCCAAAAAAAAAGTCAGTATTGGTGCATCTGAGATGCCAGGTGAAAATTCCTGTTCCACACAATAATCCCTTTCTTTTCTTGAGTACCCTCTGCAGTAGAGGGGAGGGTTTTGTCCTCTTTAAATAAGTTTAGCACTTAGATGTTTGCTCTTTATAGAAGTGTAATTACTCAAATAATATTTTGCACATCAGTTTGTGGATCACTTTACTCTGACGTTACTAATACTCCCTATCAGTTCTTTTTAGTTTGTTCAAAGGTCCTTCGTAAAAACTATTACAGGCAGATATAGTATGAATGAAGTACCTCTGCTTGTTACGTCTCCAGTCTGTACAAAACTCAATTTACACACGTTTGGTTTGGGGGTCTTCTCCTTACCAGGGAAATACCACACTTTATGAATATATATTAAAACATGAACAAGCAAGCTTCGGACACGAGTTGTTAACAGTGAACTTGTAAAACTCTGTCTTGTCTTTCTGTTTTCGTTTGTTCCCTCCCCACCCTGTGTTCAGATCACGGAAACCAACCTCAGTGATGCGGTGTATGTGTCCTCTTTATGATCCCAATAGACAGCTCTGGATTGAACTTGCTCCTATGAGTATTCCAAGGATCAATCATGGAGTATTGTCAGCAGGTAAAGGGGAACTTTGTATTTGTAAAGTCAATATTATCAAAACTTACCAGTGCCTCAAAAACTGAGATACAGCTTATAATAATATTTTTGCTTTAAGATTGACTGCACTGGGGTTATTTCATGCTTCCCCTTTGTCTGCCCAAAACATTACTTGATTCTGTGAAAATCCCTGTCATCTGAGTGTCTTAAAATCACTATTCCCACAACATTTTGTGGGAATCTGCTACATCTGTCTCTCCAGGATTATTTCATGTTTTAAGTAAATTCTAGTTGCTGCATCACTGAATATGTTGAAGAGTATCTGCAGGGGTAGACTTGAGTCCAGATATAAGTATGTGCTTTACCTTCTCCAGTCCAGAGTTTGACCTGTGACTGGTCTGAAGCTCTTAGCGAGTTCCAGGATACTGCTCATCAGTCACATTGTCTTGCTCAGTGTACAGGTGTGAGTCCTCTTTTTAAGATCATGTTACATTTTGTTTTACAGAAGGATTTTTATTTGTGCTTGGTGGTCAGGATGAAAACAAGGGAACGCTAAGCTCTGGAGAGAAATATGATCCAGATACCAATTCATGGAGTTCCTTACCACCAATGAATGAGGCAAGATCACTATCTAACTGTTGGGATTTGAGTTTTGACTTTGGCAAAATGTTCCATTTCTCCTGCAAAATTTTATTCTGAATCTCCAGTCACTTGCATCTTACACATTCAAAGTCACGCTACAGACTGACTTCTGTTTATATCCTGTTGTTATACTTGTGGTCTGATACTGACTGCTGGATCTGGGAAAACTAAACAATTAGTGAAGAACTAGCTGTAAAGATGAACTACAAAATTTCAGGAATTTCATAGTGAATCAGTCATAAAGTATACCTAGTGTTCTGCATATACTGGCCTTCTAAAACAAGAGAACTCTTAAACGGACAAAGGGATCGGACTGTGCAGAAAAGATGGACAGAGGACGGGCCAACATACAGAACTTGGCTTGCACAGACACATTTAGGTTTGGTTTGAGTTAATGCTTCCTTCATATTTGCATTCCATCAAAAAGTAACAGTTTATTATTTGTAAACATATATCCTTAATAGACCTGTGTTTTTATCTTCTTAAATCAGCGTAGGTTGTTTACTAAGAAACTGTTGTTTGCCACAGGATTTTCCTCATTACAGTCTCTGGTTGGCAAAGGCTGTAGTTTTGGCCACATTTGTAGTTACAGTGCGTTAAGTTTCCTGCTTACTATGCGTAAGACTTTACGATACATTATGTTTCCTGTTGACTGTGAGACTGAGGATAGCTGTGCTCCTACATACAAAACAGAAGAGCTGCCTTTATCACAGATAATGGGTCTGAGTTTTGCTGCTGTAGAGACCTGAAAGCAACAGCTTCATCATGGAGACTACTACTATGCAAACCGAAATACGGCCAAGCTCTGTTCTTAGATTTCTGTGCAGTCTCTTTGGCTTTTGTTGCTCTGTCTTCTTTGAATACCCTTCGTTTTGTTTAGTTGAATGAATTAATAATCTTATTCTGGAGTTTAGGACTTCACCATTTACAAAAAAATCAAAACAGAAAACAGGCATGATACCAATATCACTTTGCAGACAGATATGCTGAAAAAAAGATTGTACTGATTTATTCACAATGGCAGTTATGTTTTACAATGTTGTCTTTATTGATACTCCTTAGGCACGACATAATTTTGGTGTGGTAGAGATTGATGGAATTCTATATATTCTGGGAGGTGAGGATGGTGAAAGGGAGCTAATCTCCATGGAAAGCTATGATATTTATAGCCGGACCTGGACCAAGCAGCCAGACTTGACCATGGTTAGAAAGGTAAGAACTACATCGTATGTTATTGCATTACTTATTGTTAAATAGTTAATGCCAACATATTTTTTTTTTCCAACCTTTTGCTTCAAGTAGACGCTGTAAGAAACAGTCACAAAATGAAATGAGGGAGAGCAGCTGCTTTATTTATATACCAAAACAAAACTGTGGCTGAGAACTTTTATGCATGGCATTGTTTGACAGGTCGTACAGGCAACCCAAATACATACGTGTTTGTGTATATAGTTAGTTTTGAGCTCTCGATACCGTGCATTTGTGTGTAATTTTAGACGTACTTTTTCTTTTTTCCACAAGATTGGCTGCTATGCAGCTATGAAGAAGAAAATCTATGCAATGGGTGGAGGCTCCTATGGAAAACTCTTTGAATCTGTTGAGTGTTATGACCCTAGGACTCAGCAGTGGACAGCAATCTGTCCTCTGAAAGAGAGAAGGTGAGTGAAAATGGAAGGGGGGAACTACGTTGCTGTGTACAGCCACCTTCAACATTCTGACGGGAGGAAGTTGTCCTTTCTTTGATGGATCCCTGAAGATGGCTGTCAGAGGCCCTACGAATTTCACCATGTGTCTTTTTGAATTGTGGTGGCCTGTAGTTAACATGTGGCTGAGTAAAGATAAACATCCGAGCAATAAATATGGATTTTGTAGAAATGCACTCCTCAGGTTACAATTAATACTACCCTGATGCAAAATGAAAACCAGAAATTGTAGTTCAATTGGAACTTCAGATTTTGACCAGAGATACTGTGCTGTTTTGTTCTTTTACATGGTCTGAATTAAGTGGTTAAAATTCATGTTCGTGACTCATTTTATCTTGTTGAACATATGTGTGTATATAAATAAAAATAATTGTAAAAAATGGAGAAAGTTCAGAAGGATATGTGAAATGGTTCTGGTATGTTGCATTTATTTATTTTTTTTTTCTTATTTGGATTCTCAGATTTGGGGCAGTGGCCTGTGGAGTTGCCTCTGAACTTTATGTATTTGGCGGGGTCAGGAGTCGTGATGACAGTCAAGCCAGTGAGATGGTGACATGCAAATCTGAATTTTATCATGATGAGTTTAAAAGGTAACTAGCTGCAGCTATATACATAGAAAACACATATCTTACACCCTTGCCTGTCTGTTCCCCTGCCCTTGCTCCAGCACTTCAAAGCATATTAGATCGGTGCCATGCATCTCTGTTGCTCATTTTACCTTTTACGATCCAGTATGGCTGTTACTGAAGGTCCATCTGCTTCAGTGGCTTGTCCCTCTAAGATACCAGGCCTAAAGCCCTGGGCCACTATGTCAGTCCTGAGTGCCCCTGAACAGGAGAAGCACCTTGGTCATACAGGCAGTTTGCCTGGCTCTTCCCCTGCACTCTGCGGTTTCCCCAAGTGCTGGGCTCTGCTGCCTCCCACCCGGACTCATGCCCTAGGCACCTTGTGAGTGCTGATGGAGGAGTGCAACTGTGTACACGGATACTTACTTCTCCATGATCCAGTCCTATCTCCAGGGATTTGCACCTTAGGGAATTTCTAAGCTAGAGATAAGAGATTTCATGCATTTTCGTTCCAAGCGTTTGTAGCTGATTGCTTTTTGAACCCATGTAGGCTTTTGCCATAGGAAAGACACTATGGATGTGTAACATTCCACAGACACACTGTGCATGACTAATCTTTTGTTTGTTTTGAATCTGCTTCTAATGACTTCATTTGTTATCTCTTGGCTCTGGTATTGGAATCCGCCTTACTACATGTGGTAACTATTCAAAATGTTACGTTAGACAGAATTTTGTGTATAGTCACCTTATTCTCCGGTCATAACTGACAAGCTTTGTTTCCTCCAGTGTTTTTTTCCTTGGAAATAACGATAAATTGGATGATTCTATTTTTTATAAACTAAATTGAAAAAAAGACTTTGTGGTCAGATGTTTCAAGGCTTGTTGACAGTGGGGGAGATTAACATGTCTGTATTACAAGATCAAGACTGATTTATAACTGTGACCTGTATAAAAGCACACAAAAATGGAATAGTAGATGTAAGTTTATTATATAATTTTCTTGCAAGATGTGGATGTAAAGAGACTTTAATTTCTGTATGAATAGGTCTTCTGTGTTGTTCAAAGTGATGTCTAAACTAGCTGTAATCAAATGAAGCTGGAGAAAAAGCATTCTTCAGAGTGATTATAGGAAGCAGACAGATGAGAAAGGCTATTGCTGCTGATGCTCTCTAGCATTTTCTAGCCCAATGGGAGTGTGGGGAAATGCTAGAAGCTGATTAACTTTTTGGCAAGAGGCCTTTGAAAAGGAAAGAATTCTGGAAGTAAGTGCACCTTTATCTCCTACTTGCTATGTTTAGTTATTTGCCTGAAATATTTCCAGGCTGATTCTGTTCTTCAAAAGGTGGTATATAGTAGCTCGTGATTCCTCACCAGCCACTGTAAACCTATTTCACTGGTTGATACAGATTGAGGTTTCATGAAGTGGAGTTTGAAAAATTTCGGACGTTCCAGACTAGGTGCTGCAGGTGAGTCCTTGGTGCCACCTGCTGACTGCAGCACAGCTGCCTGCCCGGCAGTATTTCTAACGGGTGTATTTGTGTCTTTGCTTGGTGGCATCCCAGAGGTGTTACAGGATTCGAGTAAAACTGTAATAAAAATCCAGTTGCTTCAGGTCTTGTTCTAGCACCCCGCGTGCTGTGCTCATGGCACGAGGGCTGTGCTGGCACAGAGGAAGATGAGGCAGCAGCAACTCGTCCGAGTCTCGAGTCGCTGGAGGAGGCGTGCGTTGAGGGCTGCTGAGATACTCGGACTTTGCCTTTCTGCTCTGCCGCTGCACAGAATTTGAGCTTAGAAATTCAACTCAGCATAAATTTGTGCTTGCACTGCAGGTGGTTCACAGGCTGCATGTTTTCCTTTGGAAAAGGAGGGCCAGGAAAGACCGGGACGATGGCCACTTCTGCTTCTAGTGCTGCTAGCTGGGGTTTGTGCCTCTGCTCTCCGTTTGGGAAGGTCCCCCCAGTTCCAGCCCCAGGAGGCAGAAGGGGTGTTACTGGCCAGAAGAGGGTGCAGTGTTACTGCGTTATTATGTTGTGGCACTCCAGCTCGTGGGGTCTCAGAGTTACCCCGAATTTCGGTACCCTCAGAGTGCTGCACGGGACGGATGGCTTTCGGGGTGACTGTGAGACCTGAGCAGTTGTACCTATGTGGAAAAGAGAGAAAATAGCCAGAAAGGGACTTCCCTTCAAAACGCAGTTAGCAAATATTTCTGCCTGCCGAATCCCGAGACACAATACTTTGTTGTCTGGTACTCTTCTTTGATGTAGGATTGAATGTGGAAAATTATTGTAATTTCATTATAATAGTGTTTCACAAATATCAAATGAATACCAAATGAAGGCAAGTAGACTCTCTGGAAAACATAAGGGTATTATTTCCTGGGCTGATTCAGAAATAGCAGAAAACAAATCTAAATCACTTTATTTTGAGCGAAGGATGAAAGCTTAAATAATATGCTTCTCTTAAGTCTGTGGAAAACCTTATGCTAAATACCAATGTGTGTGTTTGATTAGTTAAGCAATTCCACTTGCACTGGGTATCATATGCTCTGCTGTGCATCAGTACTCGAGAGTAAAGCATAAGTGATGCTACAGATTTTACTACAGGTGGACAATATCTCTCTCAGTTCCTTACTGCATAGTTTATGTCATATATACAAAGACTGATTCTTCATCTAAAACAATATGCATTTGCTACAAGGTGATTAATTTAACATTGAAAAGTGCATTTATTTCCTCAGCAATAGTTTCTGAGACAAATAAAGGTAATTAGTCCCCTTCAAACCAACAGCTTCAAAAAGTCATCATGAAGGGTAGATATAAGCACCTTCAGACTCCACAGCGCATATTCTTTTTGTAGTTACAGTGAAGGAATAATACTGGAACTGTGAAAGCTAAAATATCACATTGATAGTGTATGTGTATATTATTGACAGAAGTCCAGAAGTGTTGGGTTAAGGGAAGTTTGTGGAAAGGAGGAATATGTTTGCAAGATCATTTAGCAGCAGTGGGTCAAAAGCACAGTGTATAAATTCTAGCAGTCTCAAAACAAAATTCATACTGTTTTTTTAGTAGTTACGTATTGGTATTGCATACTTCATAATGAGCTACAGACTTTTCCAGCTGTTTTTAAGTAAGTGCAGAACTTCATCATGTTCACTTTCTTTTTGAATGGAAAGAATTTTTTGTACTGTGAGTTCAGCCATCAGATATTGTTGGTTTAGAGTGATGTGTAGCAATGCACACGTGTGTGATCTGCATAATTTTTCATGTATGCCTCAGCTCTCATTACCTGAGAATACAGGGTCTAGCATCATCCTAGGCATCCAGAGTCCATTGAGGATCTGAGTTACGGGTTTTACTTCATGTGTATGTCTAAGTATGTACTTACATCAGTATACTAACTGGCATAATTCTGGCTTGAATTGGATTAAAGGACTGAAGCTTAACTTGTTTAATATTGCTTACTTTGACAGTAACTTACTCCAGAATAACTCACAATGCAGAGTCTTTCAAAATTGTTATTCTTAACCATGACGCAGACTTTTCTAAAGACTAGGGATATGCTGAGATCTTCACACTAGCAAAAAAGTAAACAGTGAGACTCCTGTTAATCTATACTGTATAAACAAGTAATAAAATAAATGAAGTGAGACAGAATACTAGCATACACATGAAATGTGGACAGGATAATGTAGAAAATAATTCTCATATTTGAAGTACTTCTGTAACAGATTTTTCAATTAATAAATGTTTTGTCAGCCTGTCTTTAGATTCGTGTATATGAGTGAATTTAAGTGAACAGAGGATAGAAAATACGCATGTCAGACTGCAATTTTTTTCAGGATGTAGATTTTTTTTTTTTCCAAAGGCTATAGATTGAGCTGTGGGTACATCCTGTTTTTAAAATATCAATCAAGCTAAAAATAGACTTGAAAAAACGTGAAAGTGGGAGATGGAAGGTGTAAGGGTATCCTTGCTCAATAATCCAGTGTTGGTCTACTCTATAAAAAGCAGGAAATCTTAACTAGGTAGTAAAGACCTTCATGGGTCAGTCTTTCTTTCTACCAGGGTTTATAATTTATAATATGCATTTTTGCATCATGTAGGTGTGTGGAGAATTGGATGATGTCTGTACACAGTGGTTTCTTTTTTTTCTTTTCAGTGTGGATATTTGGAAATACTTAATAAAGCACAGATTACTTTAGGTTTCTTTGCAAGAGCTGCTGGTGGAGCTCTGTCCTTGTGTATAGCCACTCCTGCCTCCTGGGGTAGGCTTTCTTCCTTCTTTTCACGAGCTCCTGGTTCAAAAGCATTATCAAAATTCACAGGTATTTAGGAGGATAAGAGTGAGAGATACTTGTTCAGAAGCAATACTTGGTAAAAACTCCTTTAAAATTTTCTTTTTGCTACTGGAACATTGTAAAAATAAGGAAATGCTTTCAGCAGTATGTAAGTAGTAAACTAAATAATCTCCCATTCAGTGTGCAGGAATTTCATTAAAAGAAAGTGCTTATGCAAATGTAATGAGAAAACTAACTGGCTGACTGATAGCACAGAGAAGATTTGGATTCAGTTGTAGGCTTCCTTTCACAGCGGGTGTGAGCTTGAAGTGACATGTCGTGTCTGGAATATGTTGTTTCTGTATTGCATCTTTATTTACTTCCCTCTTGGAAGTAAAAGTTACCATCCTGCTTGTTAATTACAGCAGTGTGGATGGATTATTTTGTTTATATCACTTTAAGACTGAAAAAACGCAGGATTCCTTCCTCTTTTTTTAATTTGAGTGGAAGCATATTTCTGTTTCAGAGCCATCACCTCTGTCTCTGGTTACAGAGGTACATGCCTTTCCCCCTGCTACTCTCGGATTCGGTTTGAGTAGAGCCATCCCAGGGAAGTACGCAAGAGTTATGTTCCAAGGAGTGTTTTCAAATTGAAAGATGGTGAATTTTTTGTCATTGTGTTTTCTCCATACTGTTCAAACAGCAGGCACAACCCACATAAAGCTGGAGCTTAGTCAAATTCTGATGAAATGTGACCCCTTGCCCTTCCTGTCTTTGTTCCTTCCTAGTTTTAACTGCTAAAGCTGCTGTAAGCATTCCTGAAAAGTTGTGCCTGTTTTTTAAAGTATATGCGTTGAGAAAGGTTAAGAATGAATTTTCACAAGCAACTACAGATACTTTAATATTGTCCTTTTGTGGTGTGCAGCAGGAAAATGCTTGGGCCTCACACTGTTGTGGGTTGTTTTTTTTTTTATTTCAGCTCTGAAACCCTGAGTATGTAGTGCAGATAAACCCCTGAAGTTCACATATTTTCCAAGCCCAAACTTGATCAGTAGCTAGACTAAACCCATCTAATTGGTTTTTGTCCTTCCTTAACATGATCCTGTATTTACTATTTAAAAAAAAAATAATATTGCAGTCTTCCTCCTGCATTTCTCTGCCACTTATTCAGTTTTCATAATTCTAGGTAACTTGGTGGTACAAAGCAGTGAAAATACTGACTGTGCCCTCTTACCACAGGAAGGAAAAGAAGCAAATGAAATATAGTGCAAGGTGTTTTGCTCTGTAACAGAGTTTTTGAATCAGTGTAGATGACTTATCCTTTTCTCAGTTCATCTGTTGTCCTCTGTGACAGCTACAAACTATACCCTTGCTTTCTCCAGAATCATAATCCTTCAGTGTATAGCACAGACAAAATAATGGACAGCTAGTCCTTTCGTTTGGCCTTTTAAAAATTGATCTCTCTCTCCAAGATAATTGATACGTAGCAGCCTCTCCTTCAGTGCCAGAAGAGAGGCTTACTTATGAATCATGAGTCAAGATAATGCAGAATTTTCAAAGGTCAGCAGTATCCGCAAGGATATTTCTCAACTTTTTCCATCAAATTAACCAGGTATGGCCGTGAAAATACATGGGATGCTTTTCAAAGGTTTTTCAAACTTTCCAGTTCTCTGTAAATTTTATTTAATTTATTTTATTTAATAAAAGATCTAGGAGCAGTCACCTAAAATAGCACTGATTTGTATGTCTTCAGGGTCTATAAACAGTAACTGCGACAGCATCTGCAGAAGTGCACCAGCATTTTATAGAAATTTGTTTCAGAACCATAGAGAGGATGCTGACAACTCTAGATAAATGGGACATCTTTATAAGCCAGCGTCCCACGTGGGTGATGAGTAGGTACTTACCTGGTTTCCAAAGGCTTCAACATGGAAAACTACTTTTCACTTGGTAGAACGATCAGGCTGATGTAGTGTTGAAATGAGAATATGCTTAAAGTGAACATAGGGGACTTGTAAGATTATAGTGGGAGCTAGAACGTGATTGAAAAGAGCCTGATACATGATTGGGAAGGTCTGTTTCAATTGAGGTAATGGACATTTCTTTCCCCAAATCCCTTACCATTTTGATTTCCGGTCGTCTATCCCTTGTTTAAAGTTAAGCATTGCCAAGTGCTGCATTCTTCTTACTGGACTGGGGATTTCTTGCTGCTGATAAAGTGCAATTAAAGAAGAATTATATGGGGGAAGACACTGCTTAATAACGAGGCCTCGCTATATAGCAATTTGTTATTTCCCCTAGCATGGGCTGTTAAGACTTATATGCTTTTATGACTCTACTGTTTTTAAGACAAAGCTGCCTAAAATTTTCTCTGTAGGGAAAATTGACTGGCATAGCTGTTGTAGAAGAGGCTCTCTTACATGCCTGCTCTCTTCCAGAAGGTCACACTGGGTGGCTGCAAGAAGATAGATTACACAGATGACTGGAGCAATTCTGAAATAAAGTGACTTCAGGATAAAGTATCCCAGGCTTCCCAAAGAGCAGTACCAATTGCTTTTCCTGGCTAGGAAAAGCCAAACCTGTCCTGAGCTAGGCAATGTTCCCAACAGTTTTTACATAACAAATTGACTTGTACACTCTGCTTTGGAGCCAAAGATGGTGGTTGGAAGAAGAACCTGGAATTCTTTTAATGTGCTCAATAAGAATTGCATACCATTTTTTTTTTAATTATTATTTTTACAGGTGGATTTATCTAAATGACCAGAACTTATGTATCCCAACGAGTTCTTCCTTCGTGTATGGAGCTGTGCCCATTGGAGCCAGCATATATGTGATTGGAGACCTCGATACAGGTCAGAAATAGAACTAATTAACCTCCTGTTGCTTGTCTTCTTCCAGTCTTTTAAATAAGTAGCACTAATGAGACTGAATTTTTTTAAATAGACTGGGACTATGTTCTGTTAATTTACTGTTGGCTTCATGGGAATTATGCTGGACTTACAGAAATGTACAGGTTGGTTTTGTACATTGGAGCTCTTCAAAGAAACAGATTCAGTGCTATAAGCATTTGGTTGATTAGTAGTTTGAAGGTCAGAAGAGATCAAGACTAAGAGTATGTTACTGCGTTTTCCTGAACGTAAGAAAAAATGTTGGTGCCTGAGGTTGTTTCTCCCATCTTTGCAGCAGTAGGCAGGTGGTTCTGCATTTTGGGGACATTGTCCAGTGGTTCATATGGATATGATAGTGGCTCTTGGCTCTAAATCCCAACCAAATAAATGTGTACTAACAAACATATTCAATACTCAGCTTTTAGCATCTGGCCACATACTGTAAAAAACATTTGGAAGACTACATGCTTTCATGGCCATAGGTATATATATGAGTGTGCAACAGGGCTTTCTACAAAATATAAAAGAGCAACATTCCAAATGTGGCGGGTTTAAGTAGATAAGAAATGTGATAGTAGTTTCCTTTTGACAACAGTTTCAACCATACCTCCAGAAATTGATTTGTGTTTCTGTGCATGCTCTCATTCACGTATTTGCCCTATTAGAGGTTAAATGTGGTGATAGCTACAGTATGTTTTAAGCATTTTATCTTTTTTTGTGAATGTGTGAATTCAGGTACAAATTATGACTATGTTAGAGAATTTAAAAGAAGCACGGGAACCTGGCAGCGCACTAAACCACTATTTCCATCGGACCTCCGCCGTACTGGCTGTGCAGCTTTGCGGATCGCAAACTGCAAGCTCTTTCGACTGCAGCTTCAACAAGGATTATTCCGCATTCGCGTACCTTCTCCGTGATCCGTATGCTGACAGTGGAGGAGACTGGAAGAATTCTGCGCAGTCCACCATAATATAGCTCTATATAAAGGAAAAGCTGAGAAATTACAGCTGAAACTTACACTGTATGCTGTGCTTTGGTATGGTAACTGTTTTTGTTTTAAATGCTTAAAAAGCTTGAGTCTCAGTTCTTGTTTCGGGAACAAATAACTTAAGTATACATTAAAAAGAAGAGAGGGGGGAAAATAAAAGGGGGGATCAAGGAAACACCTTCAGTCGTAATCATTTGGAGTTTAAACCATATTATTGAAGGAGGTATTTTGTGTCTGAAACTGGTGGGAATTGGTATTCCTTTGGTGAAGTTTATTGAAAAGCAAAAAAAGATTTCAGATGCGTTTCCCCTGAGGGGAACTGATAAGAATAAATGTGCTATCTTGGACTGGATAGCTATAATACACAGAAGCTATATGATAACCAACCTCCCTGGTGCACTGCAAAGACTGTTGTTTGACCGTAATACCATAGGAGATGTTGGTTGTTGCACCTTTTATTTCTAATCCTTCCTCAAAAGTTAAGGTCTGTGCCTAAAAATGGTGGAGGTGTGTACATATGGTTTTTCATTCATTTGCAATGTTTTCATTCTTACAAATATTTTTAATATATTTAAAATGGACTAATCTGAAATGGATACAGTATACTACAGAGAAGTAAACTGTTTTTTCTATGCTGTCATTTGAATAGCCTGATGAACTGGTGTACGGATGGGTGGCATGCGTTTCTGTGTGGGCTTTGGTGGCTTTTCTTGAAGTAAAAAGGGAAATGGTGTTTGGAACGGTTAATGATGATTGCTGCTTTTGGTAAAAGACAACAAAACTTGACAAATTAAAGAAAATAGATTGTGTTCCTTTTTACTTCAGATCGCTTACAAACTAAATGGTTTTTAAGACTGAGGATTATAGAAAAGTGAATTTTATCTCTGTTAGAACAAAAGTGAAATATGACAAGGATATATTTGTTTTGCAGAAAACATGATTTTTGGACTGAGTTAAGGAAAATTTATACAGCGACTTTAAATTGGGATCAAAAGTTGGTTTACTAATGATTTCCGTGCTAAGGTACAGTCTTGTTTACTACTGTCTGACTTTGAAAGCTGGGTTTTATGGTGTGGTTATAGTGAAGAATTTAGTATCTTGCATTTTATTTCTTACTAAATCTTGTTCACATCAGTAGCGATATTTAATTTACTTTTGTTCATAGTCAAGATCAGCTGGTAGAACACTTTTACCTCAATTTTTGATTTCATTATTGTTGTGATGGGTGGGACGTAACCTGTATTTATTTAAAAGTAATAAAATGAGAGAGAGGGAAATAGAAATAAGATCTCCTGCCCTTCAGAAAAAGAGACTTTGTATAACCAGTATTATAACTACATACAATACCTTCCACTCTGCAACTTTGTGGACCTCAGACAAGCCAATCTCTGCCCTCGGTTGTGTTAGTGTAAACCTTCGTCATCTTTATTGAATCATCTTAGATATGCTGAAATACAATCCCAAACTAGTACAAAATAGTTATATTTCACTAAATATCCCTTGAAGAGACGTTCTGAAACTTACTTGTGCTCAGTCCTTCCATAGCGCTGATGTGTGGTTGGAATTACTCTGATTCTGAGCAAAGGGGTGGGGGAAAAAAAAACAAAAGGGCAGCAGCCAATCCATTTACCATTATTTATTTTTTTATTTTTTACAATGCTGAAGTGCTGCAAAACTTGAACTATATACATCAATTTTCTGACCTATATTAGTTGGCATATTAAAAATTTTATATATTTATGCATTGCAGTAAATGTGGTGTGTGTATATATATATATATATATGTCTTTAGATTTTAAATTTATATATAATGCTTTACTACAGAAATGTGAACCACTATTTCCATCCTTGGCTGTCTTGTGAAATAAATCAAGTGCTGTTAGTTTATCTGTAAAACTTCCCTTTTTTGAAAATCTTACATTGTTCAATTTTTTTTCTTAGACGAAGTGCCAAGATCCCATGTTCAAAAGTGATGAATGTTCCTAAGTATCTATTTCACTTTTGAGCTCAGTTTTCTAAGTGGCTTAGAAAACTTTCGAAAATGTTGTTCAGAATATTGCAGGCTGCTATCTCTTGATTCCCTGTAGCTTCCCAGTATACTTGAGGGCATTCAGCATCCAGAAAACCTAAGTACTAAATGCACATAAAAATCCAAATCATATGTACTTTAGCAGTGTTTCGCAGTTAAAGTTACTGAACCAAATGTTTACACTTAAAGTAGGATTAACAGTAGGTAGTCTTACTTTTTTCTTTTTTAATAAATAAAACAAATCTGCTGGTAATTGGGGTGTGTTGCAAATGCACTCGGTGAGATTTGACCAAGAAGTTTAAGCCTTTTCACCTGAAACAGTTACAAATTTGATTTCTTAGCACGCGTGTACCCCTGTCACTTTCTGCGTGGTTGGCGGCCAGGGACCCAGTCTCTAGAGACATCTCCTGGAGTTTTGGGTCCATGCTCAAGCCAAAGATTCAAGCACTCCCGAGATCTCAAATCTGGCTTCCTTGGCCTTGCTTCAAGGGGTTGGGGATCATTCCCCATCTGTGTTGTCTGTGGGGCCGGTCCAGGAGATGTTCTAGCCTCTGTTTGTGTGTAGGAGGGAAAGGATGCATCTTTCAGGGTCTGACTTGTGTCTGTCTGTCTGTCTAGTTCTGATCTGCAAGCCTGGTGACGAGCGCATCTCTTGGGACGTGCAATAACCAGGTTTGATTGCCTCCCAGTTTGGAGCAAGGCTTTGAAGCCAAGTCTCTCCTTTCTCCCAGGGAGAGCCTGATTGTACAGGTGATGGTGTACGAGAGAGGGGCAGCTCACCGCTGGCTCTTCTTGGGAAAGAGATGGTCGACTTCAGTAGAGGAGGAAGGCTTTGATACCAGAGGTGCTAAGTGGAGGGAGGTCACTGGTTTCCTAAGCATGTTGGAAGGTGTGAACAGCTGTAGATTGAACTGGATTCACTGGTACGTGCCACCACCCCAGCTGTCCCTGCTTTCCTGGTGGCTGCGTACTCCCGCATATGATGGCTGAACCGTGTGGGAAGCAACTCATGAACTTTCTTCAGTTTGCAGTCCAGGGGTTGTAGGTGGTTTGGCAGTTTAGAAACTTGTTTAAGTTGTCCTTGCTTGGCACGGTAGCCTTAATTCCTTCCAGCTCGTGAATCGGCACTCAAATTCAGCCAGTTCCCCCACGGGTGCAGTCTACTGACTTCCAGGCGTCAGGTTTTTAGGCACCTTCCTTACTGATTTACCAGACTGGGTGCCTCGCTGGGGTTGTAAGCTCATCACAGCATTGAAATGCCGATGTTTTGAGACCAACATCTGTATTGCTGAAGAGTGCCGCCAACTTGGTGCCCACCCCACCTCGTATCAGGGCTGGGTCCTTGGGTGCGGGTCTCGGCTGGTTGCATCTTGAGTCAAGCTCAGCACAATCCCAAACGAGGACTGGCTGGGTCATGATGCAGGCTTGAGTGACTTGGGTTGGGCCTCTGTGTCCTTTCCTTCCCCCTGCTGTAGAATTGGACAAAGCCCAGCCATTGTAATCAGAAAATCATCAAATATGGGGTAGGGGCTGTGGAAAATGGGAATAGCGGTAGCTTTTTTCTCTTCTCACTCCACCTCTTGCCACCCTTTTTCCCTAAAATGTTTCCCCTTCCTTTTTCCGTGCGCCGCAGGTTATTTTTGGAAAAATTCTGGAATTGCTAATTTAAGGGTAGAATCAAAACTTTGAGTGTACAGGTAGGGGAAAAAAGAGATAATACCATAAGCACACAACAGTGTCCTCTGTGCTGTTTTATGCATGTAGTCTTGTGGCTGGTCTGCACAGCAGAAAGAGTGATTACAGAACCAAAAGTGTAAAGTGCTGTTGCTCTCATAAAATAAATTTCTTGGGTTTCTTAGGGAGGCACACACCTGACCTTTTGAGATGCTCATGTTCCTAAAGAGTCAGCGGTGGATTTCAAATTCTCATCCTTTCTGTTTTTGTAACCTGAAAAAGAGGCATCCCGAAGAGTCTTCTGTTCTGTTATACCGCAGCAAGGTCTGCCTGTCCTCAAATATTTTATCAGCTATTCCTTAGATTTTAGTTATTGTGAAAATGCTGTACCAACTCAGCTGCCCCTGGTCGAGTGACTTTCCGTAACTTTGAGGGTACCTCGTCTTTAAATTGAAGGCAAATTAATAGGAGATTACACAAAAGGATAGCAGTGAATCTAAAATCAAAGGCAAATTTACAAAATCAGCTCACTAATAACTGTGGGCAGGCTGTATCCCTTTTGCTTTTGACTGCACAAAACGTGCACGTCACACAGCCTGCCTTCTGAAGCAGAGTACTTGCTGAAAATAGGAGTTCTGTCATCAAAACTACTGAAGCGCCTGGCTTGCTTTATAAACTCCCCTTCCAGAAAACACCAGGCAGCTTAATTTCTTTTTTGCAATATTTCTTGTGCCTGTATGACTTGGTAAATGCACAAGTACAGAAGTGAGGGGTTTAGGGAACATTTTTCCCTGTTTGAACTGCAGTTGCTCTGGTTGGTTCCATAAATACTGTGGCCATACAGCCTGCATGGGTTTTGGTAACGCGCATGTGCCATGCAAACTGCAGAATGCAATAACAAATGCAAGTTGTTACAAGTGCCAAACTTTTGGTTTCCTCTGTATATAACAAAAATTCAACTGTTCTATTAAAATACAGAGATGCTTAAAATTCACTGTGTTCCAAAAAAGAGCAGTGGTTCTTTTTTCTTTTTTTTTTAAATGAATGTTATTTAAAACGCTGTAAATCTTTACTTTTTTTTAATACTGTTCTGCAGGTTGGTGTTACTCTTCACAGCTGCCTTGAGACATCACTCCATGTGATGCATATGGACACTTTGCTCTTTATTAGAGCACTAGTGCCATGCAAGTATATAATAAATGGCAGCTGACAACAGGTTTTAGTATTTAAAATTACAAATATTTAGATAAAGTGCAACTTACCTGCAGAAGGAAAGCTGTGTCTCAGGAGGTGTGACTATACCCAGGGACACAGGCATACTCAAGATTGTAACCAAGGTATGTTTTGGTGCCATTCACAGCAATGCTTTCCAAGGAGTTATATTTAATTTGGGGTATGGATCCCTTCTGCCTCTAACGTTAGCATCAAGGTTTGGGGGTTTGTGTTCTCTTAACTCTTGGGAGTACTTAAACCAGCTTCTTCAGGTGGGTGGGAGAGGCATTAATTATATACATGTTTGTTTTGCAGTTAGAAGCCACTATTTCCATCTTAACTTGGAGTATTTCCTTTTACTGTTACGGAACAAGTACAGGCCTGCGTTTCAGTCGTCAGTGCTGTAGCCTTTTGACATTTGCCATTTTCTGTTGCTCTTCCTTGTTTGTTATTGGAGTTGAGAGCTACGTCAGTAGGGTCTCTGTTTCCGTGGCACACTACTTGTGAAAGAAAAGTAAGGAGATCTGTCTGATCACTTAAGACTGGGAAAGTGAGCCAGTAAAAGCTGACTTGGAGGTATTGCTGTAAAGCCAGTAAGATTTGGGTGAAGCACCACTCATTTTCTGTAGGGGTCACATCCGTGTGCTCTGATTGCACACATGCTCTCCAGCATCCCTGCGGTTTTGGGTTTTTTTTCCTGGGAAATTTTTCACTGTAGGAAGGCTTGCAGCCAGGCGTTAAGGTGATATCTCTGATCAGTCATGCCCTGCGTGACTTTGTAATCTAACTGCTGTTCTACTCCAGTAAAAAATTCTCTTAAATTTTTGATTAATAGGTAAGCTAAAAGAATAGACTAAAAAGTGCCTAACTAGATAAACACCTGCTAAAAAGGATTAAAGGTAATAGAATTAAACTATAAACTGCTACCAACAGGTGATTATGTTGTAAATTTGTTGGTGATACAAAATCTTAAAGATATTTTTAAAAGTGGCTTATTCTAGGTAGCGGCTTATTAGTTATAAAGATAATTAAAATACACAAAGGATTTGTTTAGAATAATATTTGAAGGTTGCTTGAAGTAATCTATTGAAATGTCTTGAAAAGCAGGCTGGAAGATTGGAACTTTTCAATTTAAAAGGCTAAATCTTGTTGCCCAGTATTTTTGCAGGGTTTCATGTGAATAATGAACACCTGCTAGAGCTCATCAGTAAATGAACATGCTCAATGTCATTGCCTACCTATGCCCTTGAATTTTCATAATGAAATGAGACTACACTAAGCCCTTGTAAAAGCTGATGGATCTGATTACAGTAATAGGATAGAAAGAAGCATCCTCAGTGTAAGTAACATTATTTTATTCATAAAACATGAGAATGTAATTTTATTTTTTTTAAATACTAGGTGCTTTTGAATCACCACCTAATGTCCTTGACTTTTTTTTTTTCCTTTGCCTTTCCTCTTTCCTTTATTTTCAGTTAATGCTAAGACATCCTCTGTTTTTGTCAAGGATAAGTTTCTTTTATCTGTAGTTCTAAACCCAGTGAGAGCCTGAAAGATACCACTTAAGCTGGCTGTACGGTGGCTGCTTTTACAAGTATAATTTCTGTGCATGCTGCCACCTCCACTGATTTCACAATAGAAGAAAACCTGTGGAACAATATTGCACCTGATGAAAGCAAGAGCCATTTTGGAAAGTCTAAATTTCAGTATGCGATATGCAGTGTGCTACAAAAACCTTATCCCTGGCTGTTCTTGAGATTCTCACCTCAATGATCTCACATGCTAACGCTTTGGCTAGGCAGCATCTGTTTTATTAATTTACACACGATAGCAGGAAAGCATTATCATCCTTGTTGCTTGTTTCGCTATTTTTAGGTCTTAAAAAGCAAAGTCTGCTTAATTGTTAGAATAAGTAAACCAGTACACCGCGGTATCTGGCAAAGTGGTCAAGTTGAACAGAGCTGACGTTCTTTAAAGCTCTTGTTAAAGTTTCTTTCTGAAGGGAAGCCAAGGAGTACCTTCCTAAGAAATACTTTAAAACTCTTTCAGAACTAGTCTTAAACTAGTCCAAAGGACTCTTCTGGATTCCTTAGAGAAACCAGGATCTGTTCTAGCTTTGTTAGCTTGGGGAAGCAGCTGCTAAGTCAATTTTAAGCTTTTTTTTTTTTTTTCCTCCCTGACTTCTAAAACCTAATGATTTGTTTCTTGTAATTGAAACTTTTTTGTATTTAAGGATCTGAGACTGTATTTTGCAATGTATGGTGAGTATTCTATCGTATCTTAGTTTAATCGATGTAAATAGCAAGCTGTGTTCCGGTGGACTCCTAGAAAGTAGCTTTACAGTGTTAAGGGGGCAGGAAAAGTATCAGTAAAACGATTCTCCTTATACTGCACATGGCCTTGCTGTGTGTATCTGATGGGGCAAGAGGCTGGTTTTGGCACAGAGCTCGTATAACTGCCACCCCTTGCTGCCCTCGGTGTTTGGGAACAAGGCTGGGACGTTGTGCAGCTGCAGACATGTCGAGTGCCAGAGAGGACTCGAGGCTGTGGCTGGTCGAGAATTGACCCCCAAAGCCTTGTCAAACCAACAGATACAGATTCTTGGGCATACCCCGTGCATAATGCTGCTTTCTGGTCTCAGTTGTTTTGTCTTTTGCTCTTATTAACAGGATTTTGCTTTCACTCTTGCCCCAAGTTTACTTCTGAATGCATTGCTTTTGCCCACGATCACTAGGAAGAGCTCGTGTGGGTGGGAGGACGTCCACACAAACTTGATCTCTCTGTACGCTGGCTTTTCACGCGTCTCTGCATCCTTTAACTCCGCTCAGTGTATGTGGGGAGAGTGCTTAATACACGATGAAACGACTTTTCATCAAGCTTGTAAAACTAATGTCGGCAGGTTAGAGATCACCTGAACATCTGTAAGCAATCCTGTAGGTAGAACATGTGTAGCCCACTCCCGTATATTCACATTACTTGTGGCTGGAAGTCTGCCACCTTGTCCGTGGGGAAAAGCCCCCATTCCCAGCTACCTCATTTTTTTCTTTGCACTTTGTCAATTTTTTTGTTTTGTTCTGTTTTAAATTGCATTTCGTCCTTCAATAAAAAACTAAAAGCAGACAAGAAGCAGGGCAGAATGATGCCATTGTTCAAGGACAGTTTAATTTCATTTTAAATGCATGTTTCTGTACAAAAAGACCAAGGTTGACCTGCATCTGCTGTAAAAAGTAAATACAAATTTATATTACTTGAAAGTAACTATTATACTTGTAAACGAGAGAAGCAATTGAAAGACTGTCCTGACAATTTTTAAGTAGGAAAAAATCTGTTTAAAAAATAGAAGTCTCTGCTCTTTTAAGGACAGATCAGATAGTTTTCTCTCTGCCTGTACTCTGCACTGTTTTGCCTGTGAACTTGATCCATTATCTCAGTATAGGGATTCACTGATTTTTCTGTAAGGTCTAATCTGGATTTTTTTTTCCATGGAGTTCCCCATTTACTTACCTACAGAGGAAAAGATGTCCAAATAAATACCCACCTTCCGTAGCTGAGATTATGTATTTGCCTGTTTCTTTGGGATCTTCAAGTATGCAGCGTTTTGCTTAGCTTGAAGAATTAAAAAAAAAAAAAGAAAAAAAAAAAGTGTGTTTTCTTCTGTTTCTAAAGGTGCTATTTTGACATATTTTTGAATTCCTTGCACTGTGCTTGACTTCTTAAAGTACCAATGTAAGCTGATAATCGGCTTGTGTTTGTTCTCTGGGGTTTTGGGGTCGGTTGGGTTTTTGGTTTGTTGGTTGTTGGTTTTTTTTGAGTATTCAGCCCTTTTTTTAAAAAACATCCCTTTTCATAAAGACAACTTCCAAACTGTCAAAGGCCTTAACAATACAAAATGTAATGGGAAAAAGCTGCCTTTTTTCTTTCTTTGTAAAGGCAAGCCCAAGAAATGCTTCACAGGGAACATTTTCCTCTAAAATTTTAAGTAGTAGCTGGTATTAACTTAGAATGAAATGTAGCAAACGTTTTACTGGCCATGCACAAATAGTAGGGATAGAACAAGGAGCTATTCATGTCTCTGCAGACTGTACCAATTAGCTGCTAATTCCAGAGCCTTCTACTGGCATCGTGGTGGCTGTTCCGTCAATATTAATCTTCTTGGGCTCGGTCCCGGGACCTGGCTGCGTGTTGTTCCCTGTGTGTCCGGGACACGCTGACCTCCGTGGCTGTGGGAGCCACCTGGACGTTGGGCCGGGGATGGGTTTTGCCTCGGACCTCATCTGTTCGACCCTCGTTTCGGAGAGATGCGCATGGCTGTCGAGGTCTGTTCACTGCGGAGGGTTTAGCCGCCCCGTGCCGCGGGCGGTCAGGAGGTAGGAGGAGGGCAGGTACCAACTGCTGCCGTCGCTGGAGAGACGTCGTCGGCTCGGCAGATCTGAGCAGAAGGCTCTCGTAGGTGCAAGCTGTGGAGGAGAGTGCTAAATTTTAGTCCTGTGTAGGAACTTTGTTGTCATCCATATTGTGCTGTCTTTATTTTTGTTTAACCTGTATCATCGTTTCAGTTTAGGGATTTGATAACTTAACGTTGCTAAAAGTTTTCCGTTCTGCATAGGACATAAGAAAATCGTACTCCTGCCCTGTCTGAAGCAGCAGGAAGGATCAAGGCATTCCTGTTTGAACTTGTCCCATCTCCAGACATCAGGTTACTGCCTTTTTGTAGCCTTCACGGTCCCAGTGGTGTAGCATTTCTCTGTCTTGTGAATGTAGGAGCCCTTTAGCCTTTTGAAAAGAGCCCAGAGGCTGCCTTGTCGTTCTCCTACTTCACGCGTTGGGTGCTGCCCTCTGAACCATCCTAACTCGTCCAGACTGATGTTGTCCAGGAACCGCGGGCTGGTGGCCTTCACCAGGAGCATCTGCGTTACCTGCAGCACTGTCTGAAAAACAGCCAATAAATGAGGGACCACGGAGAGCCCTACGGAGCTTGCAAATCCTTGATCCTCTTATTTTAGGGAAGGCTGAAGAGCAGCGCTGTTCATTGCCAGGCCTGTGCACAGAATCTGAGCCTCGCAGCTGCGCCCTGGCTGCATGGGTGAGGATGAGTCTACCCTGTCCCCTACATAAGGGTAAGATATAAAGGTTTATGGGCTGAGTGTTATAGGAGATCTAATGTTTTGCATTTGTTGTATCCAAATCTGAAAATATTGGAGGCTCTGGAACTATTTCTGCAGGGAGGATCAGCAAGTATTGGCCTAAATAACTGGGGAGCTCCTAGCCACCTGGTTTTCCCCTCCACTTTTCTTTTTTTGAGAAAACGGAAGTGTGTAACTGCTTCCCAGTTTGTATGCTTACTGTTTTATAATCTGAAGTGGGAGCCTGACAAGCTGAGATTTGTTTTAATTTTGCCTTCAAAAGGAAAAAGCAAAATTTCTTCAGGTTAGATGCTCTACCTTCAGAGTTTTCCCTCCGTAAACCATGTTTATTGAGTACCGTGACTCTTGTAGGATTGGGCTAAAGAATTGAAATACATATTATATGAATTATGACTAATATACTTAGTCTGACTTTGTACTGTAGAAATATTCTATTTTAGTATAAGAGAATGAAATAACTACATTGATTAGTCCAATTATGATACCTATATTCCATAAGCCACATAATAGGAGGGAGTTGGAATATAATGCCACATTGCTGCCACTCTCGTAAAGGTTCAGCATTCTGTCAAATCTAAGATCTTGATAATTACCAGGCTATTGTCAGAATATATTGCCACTTTTCCTACAAGAAATATGTCAGTGTGGTGTGGTAGAAACACTCACCTGGCCTTGTTTACCATCGCTGGCATGCAGCTTGACAGCAAGGTTTATTCCCATCATCCAGCTGACATGCTTTGACTTTTGTTTTACAGATGTGTTTACTGTTACAGGCTTTTTATGTGCGTATGTTTTCTGTGGGTCTTCTTGTGCTTTGTGTGGGAATGGAGTTTTTGCTTTTATTTGTGTATGTGCCCACCCCAAAAATCTTCCTGTGTTGCTTTAGAAATGAATCCATGAATTGCTTGGGACCAGTCTGGCATGCTCTGACCTGAGTATGTTGAGTTACTTCTGTAAAAACAGGGAAAAATAAGATGCAAATGCTCTTTGGCCTCAATCAAACTATGCAATATCGTGCACTAAAGAGCTGAATTCCTTGTGATACAGAAGATGCACGGCTCTTGTGTCCTTCCAAATCCAGTCCTTGGTCCAAGGTTAGGAGAACTTGTACGCAATGGCTGCCCAAGAATCTTGCATCTAAATAAACTCTTCCTCACTGTTTTCCTCTTTCCCCCCCTCCTCACCCGTCAGTTTATTAGGTGTTTTGACTCTGAATGATGTGCTGTCAAAGTGTATCCCTCCTGTCAGTCTCGTACTGTTGTCGATTGGAGCTTGTCTTGTAAACCCACCAGGGTGGCTTACCTGCTGGAGTAAGTTAGGGGCCACCTCACGACGTTTGCATCTCTTTGCTCTAGAGCATGTCAGGCATTTTGGGTTTGCTGTGCCCCTCCAGGGAGATGTAGGTCTTGCTTTTATGTTCCTGTGTTGTTCAGTTGTGGGTCTGGTGCTTACAGTAAAGAATACCTGTGACGTCTCAAATCCAGTCCAAGTCAGTTTTCATTTCCACCGCTTGTGCTTGTGTATGTGAGTTTGATTTTGCTGCTTCCATGGCAATTCAGGGATAAATGCCCATGTGGTGAGGACTGCTGGTAAAGGTTCTTTGTTCTCCCGTTGCTTCGGTTTTCCAGCGAAGTTTGTTCCTTGTGTTCCTCTTCTTCCCCCTATTAAATACTAATAAAACCAGTACACTGTTTTCCCCTGCTCTACATGCTGTGAGTAGCTCTTCTCTACCAGTTGATCACATCTTCACACCTTTACATGCATTCTTCTGAGTAGTTTGCCTATATTTCTAATTTACTTAACCCGCATTGTACCTCATACTGTTTCTCCCTCCTAACTCCGTTTACTATTTTGTCTTTCTTTAATTCAGGTTAACTTTGATTTCTTTCTCTGATTTCAAAAAGGGATTTCAGTGCATGACATGGGAGACAAACAGAAAATCTCTCTGCAGATGTCTGTGAATATTGATTCCCTCCCCAGCACAAACAGTGTAAGGGGTTCAGCCTATTCCATTCCTAACCCCAGGTTTTTTCCTAGTGCTAGGCAGAACAAAGTTTGAAGGCGTTTCTTATTTCTTTCCGTAATTGAAAATATTTGGAGATTTTCTTCTTCGGAAGTAGCCACTGCAGATGAGCAGCTGGCATGCAAGAGGGTTGTTATGCTTCCATATTCAGTATTTTTAATTGAGGAACAAATAATTTATTTTGGGGAAAAAATGTAAATTTTTTTGTATTTGTATGTCAAAGTGGCCTTTATAGGAAAAGCACATAAAATATTTAGATTAAAATTGCTTAGTTGTGTAATTTTAGTGGGGATTTTTGTATTGACAGGGTTTCTATGCATTTTTCAAAATATACTTGCTGTTTTGTGTTGGAATTATTGGAAATATTTTTAAAAACGTGTATTACCACATTTTCCATGATTGATCCCTTTACTATCATTCCTTTTGAATACTACAAAGATTTTAATTAACCCTGTAAATTAATTTTCCCCCACAAATATTTGCATTAAGTCAATATAATGAGTTATAGCATGGGTATGTAGCTTTAAGGGAATAAGCCTAGTAATGTAGCTTAATTATGGAGAGATCTTTTTGGAGAAGGGCAGTACGCAGTGTTTCAATTGCACTTAAAAGACTAAAAGTTTTTTGAACTGTTTCCATCCTATATTGTTTACATTCGAGCATTCTTAAAATATGTACAATTTGTGCAGTATGCAATTCTCCTTCATTCTGTCGGGATAATACTAATGTTAACAGATCTGAAAAGTTTTGGAAAGCGGGTGGTATCCTAACGGATATGACGTGAGTTTGTGGGAGGGAGGAGAGGAAAGTTAGATCCATTTTTCCATTTAATTATGTACACATTTTCATATTAGCTGAGACTAAAGTAACTGAACTTACAAATGAATTGTAAGTAACATTAGTAGTTTGGGGGTGGGGGGAAACAAAAAAGGGGGTTGCAGAACTGCAGGCAAAAATACCCTTTAGTTGCACTGCAGTGCAATTGCCTTGACTGCCTATGCAAAGAATAACCTGAGTTTGATACATCAGACCCTTCTGTTACTGCTCTGATTTTACTTTCTCTTCTCGAGGTGTTATTGTAAGGCTTGCTAAGTAGAACCTTCCCGGGAGTGTTTGTCAACCGACACTTCAGTTTTATCATTTTATGTTTGTATTTTAATTTTTGTTCTTGTTTCTGTTTCTTAAGAGATCCCACATCGTTCATAGGTTAGTGTAAGTGCAAGCTTTTAGGCGTAGTAACAAACAAACATTGCATGCTACCATGTATTCTCATAATTGAAGAAAAATGTGCAATTTTAATAGCACTTTGACCTATTGCTGAAACACTGGGTTTTGCAATGGAACAAACTCAACAATTGAAAACACTCTGTGTCTACATTAGATGTCTTGAAAGTGAAGAAAAAGGCAGTTACTCCAATTGTACCCACAGATAATTTGGTATTGATTTTTTTTTTTTTAAAAGGAGTTTTATGGTCTGTTATTAGAAAAATACACATTTCTTGGTTTACTTTAGTTGCCATAAATTGCCCAGTGCAGAGTCTGGTCCACCTCCATCCATTATTTTCATGGAGTAGTTGCACATAAAATCGTAACAGCAAAGCAGGAAAGCTGTTTGGTTACTTACCAGTAACCTCCCTTGCAGAATTGCTTTGTGGCTCTCACACAATATGAAAAGGGACACGAAAATTTTCCTGGATTAAGTAGCACTCGCTTCGTTTACGTGTTCAGTATAATGTTGGGTGACTAAAGGGAGGTTCCCTTTTTAAAGTATTTGACTTGTGCTTTGGGGACTTAGTTGCCACTGTGCAAATTGTGCTGTAATATTGTACCAAGGATCAGTGAAAGTGTTTTATCTTTTTTAATGTCGTTTGTATTTGACCGGGTTTTATAAATGTAAGAAAACAGAGTGTTGTATTTTGATCTGAAATTTGCGTATGGTAAAAGTAACTTTGCTTTATGTATTGGAGGTTTGTTCAGAACTTGAATTATTTTATAGAAGGGTACAGACCAAAATTAATTGTCTTAAAGGTGTTTAATAAACTAACCAAATAAAACATTGATGGTTTGAAAACTTGTTAACTGCTCCTTATGCTTTTTCCTTCTATTTTTAAGAGAAAGGAAGAACGTAGTTCAAGATTTTCTCTCAAGGTCTTACGAAAAATGAAAAAAAAATAGTAGTAGATTTTATAAATATCATCTCCCATGAGTTATCTGCTTTATTATTAAACATTCTTACATGCCAGAAGTTTAATCAAAGGGGAAAACCCAAAGGAAATAAATGGAGGAGGAAAGGCTAAGGAAATAAGGGGAGGCGGGAGCAGTCCCTCTCCGGCTCTGTCCGGGCAGTGAATGCTTACGGCCGCTGGGCTGTGGGCGTTGGTGGTGGCCGCTCCGGGAGAAACGGGAGTGGGCAGGAGCTCCTGCTCACCTGTAAAAGCTCTCACTGTTGTTTGAAGGTCTCCTTTCTCCCCTGCAGTCACCTTCACTCGTCCTCTTCAGAAATACTGCTGCTTTCATGTGACCTTTGAAAGCAGAGGAGAGAAGTATGTGAAGCATAACTGCTCCCAAGGGCGGGTACAAACAGCTCGTTTCAGGGCTGCCAAATATTTGGCGACCCTCAGTTGCGCCATGGCGTGCGTACGTAACCTCTTCAAGTTCAGAGATCTGGACTTTTTTAAGATGCCAAGCAGCTGCAACTCAAATTAAGCAATACGCTTCCTTCTTCGTGCTGCGATTCTCCCCTTACCGATGTACTGGCCGTTGCTTCTGCTAGTGCTGCCTCTGCCGAGACAGAAGAGCCGGAGCGAGGGCGGTTGATGACTGATGGGAGGGATACCGTCGTCTCTGATCACAGGTGGGAGTGCGACGACAGCCATAAACTCAGCCCCTGCAGTCGTCCTATACCTTTTGGTCTTCAGGAAAAGACATGATTTCACCCAGAGCTCTGCCTACCTTTTTTATTAAATAAAAGGACATCGAGGCAAGGCCAAATGGGAGGTAGGAGTCAAGGGAAAGCTGAGGTTTGGGGTAGCTTGGGCAAGGGCAGCAAAGGGGGAAGGCAGTGCCATAGCTCCAAGCAGAGCGCAAAACTGGGTGCTGTAAACACGCACTCTGAAAGAGACAGTGGGTATTAGACAGAAAGGTGGATATTGGCTCAGTAAACCCCTTCTCTTCCTTAGTTCAACAGCCATACCAAGTGAAGCACAGGTCCTGCACCGCCAGCTGGTTTGGTGCAGAGAGCCTGAGGCCTCCAGTGTAAACACGGGCTGATGATAGGGAATCTCGTGTTGATTTACCCGTGTTGCTGGTGTTCCCATGGTTATGGCTGCGTAGATGGGCTCTGCCATATCTCCCCTGTCTTACTGAGTCTTGGAAACAAAGACAGGAGGGTGAGCTTGGATTTATCTTTATTCCACAGCCTGGAATCCTAACAGAAGGGGAAGAAGGCTGCTGCCTGGTTTCCTTTACCTTTTATGCACAGAGGAGATATAATATGAGGTTTCCATTTCTTCCTCTTTTTACCCCCTCAATGTTTTTCTAAAATATCGCAGAAGAAATCCAGAAGTGGTTCCTCAAGCAGAACTTTCAGCCGAGGCGCTCAGCGCCTGAGAACAAGGCCTCCCTGGGCCTCCTTAATTGCAAGGTACTTGCCAAGAAGTCTACGTACCAACTTTACACAACAGGGCTTGTGACCCCCGTGATGTCTGTGCCACAGGGAATCACAGTTGTCCACGAGGTTATACCCCAAGCTGAGAAGAGCGTCCCACTAGATTTTTCCCGGCAGGATGTGCTGGGGGAGGCGATGCAGTTGACAAAGGCTCCGTGCAGGTCGGAGCTGCTCTGGAGGTGTCGGGGGGGGGTGAGCAGCCCCGGCTTTGCTGAGCCAGGCTCTTCCCAGGGCTGGCGCCTCCTTGGTAAGAGGTGGCTTCTGTGTCCTTTACAGAGTGCAGGTCTCAGAGCAGGCTTTTAGCAGGCTGAGTTTTCCAGGTGAAGAAGAGAAAGAAGGTGATAAGGGAAGGATGAGAACCTTTGCAGAGCAGGTAACTGGCTCCTGGCCTCCAGAATCTCAAGTCAAAAGCAGCGAACCCTGCTTTTTGCTAAGCTCTGTGTTGGTAAGTCAGCCCTTTGGCACAATGGTCACTAGAAACAGTAAAATTAACTGAAGAATTAATTGCTCTTCTGAATTCAATACAACCCTTTACTTTTTGTCTGGAAGCTGCTGTAAAGTCAGAGTCAAAAAATTAATGCAGAGTCCACAGGGTCCTGGGCAAGGTGCAAGTCATTTGAGATAATATTGTTGCCACTCAACAGATTTTGCTTCTCCAGGTGAAGCCAACGGCAGCAGGATCAGAGCTATTATTTTTGATTTTTCTCCAGTGTATTTGGACGCGAATAGGCCAAGCTCTGTCACGTGTGGCCTCTAAGGAATTGTGAACCCCAACACCGTGGGCTGGGCTGAAGGAGTTGGCTAATGGAGAATTTACGGTAAGAGCAAAATGTATTTTTAACCACCAGGATATGCTTATCGTCAGGAAAGGGCAAGCAGCACTCCTATCTCTCCAGGGAAGGGGAAGTGTTGAGCGTGACTTTAGTTTTTTCCAACTCCTTTCCAAACTCTGAAAGGTTTTTTTTTTTCTTGCTGAGACATGTCATTGGATTAAATCAGGGAGTTAAATAGACATCAATCCTGGGTCACAGGTGAAAAATATTAAATGCCAGGCATGCAGTGTTTTTCCATTGCATGTGATGTACGTTCAGGAAGGACCTTTGGAAAGAGTGCTTTGAAACGAGTCTGTTTTGCTTTTTTTAAATATACTAAGAGCCTGTCCAGAAGCTTTTAATTTTTCAGGGCAACTTTGATGTTTTCTGTCTTGAAGAGGAAAGCAGATTCCCCTCGCAGTACCCCACCCTGCTGCCTCTGGAACAAGCAGCACATCAGGTGCCTGCAATCATGGGCTGCTTTTTGGCTTGGGTGCTGTGCTCAGAAAGGGGCTGGATAAGGACCCTCGCTCACCGCAGGGCCCATTTGAATTCCACCACCCCAGGAGAGCACCTGGGGACACCCGGCCTCGGCTCCCAAAGTGAGCACAGGGTTCACCTTACCGGCAGCAGCGGAGCCCTGACATTTTCCACAGCCTGCGCTGCTCCCGTTCCTTAATCCTGCCCAGGGACTAGAAAAGCCTTTAAATGAGACACATTGCAATTTGCTTGCAGGACAGACAATAACGATGTCTTTCAGGGCAGCTAGGCAGGAGGGGTTTTGCTGATCCCATAAATACCCGCTTGCCTGTTTTAGTCAGTGGTAGGAGTCACAAAGAAAAGAAACACTTTGAAATGCTAAAAGCTGCCTGACCAAGGAGACAGGCTGAGGGTGTTACCACAGTGCCTCGTACCATTCCCACGTGCTAGCAGCGCTGCTGCCCACCTCCTCAAAACCAGTCTCGCCTGTCTTCCCACGGGCATCTTGATCGGCTGCAAGACCTCCCTCTTGCCCCTTCTCCAGACTCCCTCCTGCCCTTCCCCAGTGCCCTCTTCTCTAAGGATGGTCGAGTCCTTAACGTTCCTGCTCACACTCTTTTTTGCAGATTTAAAAGCTGTAGCCCATGCACTGAAATAATTGCACGGTGCTGTAGCACTGGCTGCAGTCTTTGCGCGATAAGACAGCCGGGCGGTGGGTTAGGCACGGCCCCGTGACCGGCCATCGATGCCCACTTACAGTTCACCTCGGTTTTTCTTTCATCGCTGGATGCGGTGACCTCGCAGGGACAGGGAGGGCTGTGCTGTGCTGCTCCTCCCGACCCAACAGAGCGGCTGACTGGGTTTGTCCTAGATTTCTTCTTGAAATGCTCGTGTCTGAGGGTGAGTCACCCCGGGTGCTGGGGAGAGAGAGACCTGTTCCCCCCAGGGACTGCTCGGTCTGAGATGTGAATGTTTCCTTGGGAAGGGCCTATCTGTTCCCATCAGCTGCCCCAGCAGCTGAGGGCAATGCTCTCCTCTGTGAAGGGCTTGGACATCAGGTGGGGGTGCTTCTTTGCTTCTTGCTATCTGTGCTTCATCAGGTTTTGCTGATTTGTAATTAAATCTTCTTTCATGTTGGTTTTAATTGCCCTCTCAGTTCCCTATTCTACAGAGTAATGCTGAAGAATCCATTTTCGGCCTTCCAGTTCATCTCCTTCTCATTTCAGCTGTGTCTGTGCTGTTCTCTTTGCTGTCGTGGTGTGAGATACTCAGGGAGAAATGTGAAAATCCCTCATCTGAAAGTCATGTACCACATCTTAGAGCTTGCCATGAGGCACAGGAATGTTCCTGGCTCTACCTGCTTTGAAGAGCAAACAAAGGAAAGCTGCAAGCACCACATTGTCTGGTCTTGGCAGATGCTTTGGAAACCAGCCCATTTTCATGGAAATTAGGTTGTTACTATTAGTTTATTTTTTGTCAGGACCTGAGCGATTCCTCAATCATTTTTCCATTTTCATGAAGCAGTTTGTGAATCACACGCACGTAAAACGAAGGATTTAGCAAATGCTGCTTCCCTTTGATGTACAGTAATCTAGCCTTCTCGTTTTTGTAACTGCTCCCTGGAATTTTCCATCTTCCTATGAATATTTCAATGAAAGTTGGAAAATAGAACCCCCCACTACCTTGTACTTGTTTAAAGAGAACAGGAAGGTTGTGCAAGCTAAAATGAAAACAAAACTGGTTTGCAGCTGAATGATTGTGTAACCCACATGTTAAGAAATGAGACTAGCAAAGGTCTGAGGAAGAACATTCTGAAACCAACCCTTCAGGTGTGGGGCAGTGGCTAAGGTTAAACAGTCCCTGCTCAGAGAAATGTGCTGGACTCGCTCCTTGGTACAGGAATAACCTTATGCCATCGTACTATTTTCCTAAGTTGGAAAAGTGGCTTTAAACACAGGCATGTTCCATTTGTCTCCATTCAGAGATGTAATGTCGGTGTCAGAACCAAGTGCAGCACTACTCAGTTCAGTGTTTACAGCATTTCCCAACTTTTTTCTCCATGCTGAATGGCATTTTATATCCTCCAGATATTAGTCTGGTCATTGACATAAACCAAAATCTAATAACTTCCTGCTACCTGCTATTAGCTGCCCACTCCAGCTTTCTGGGCTCGTTTTTTTTCCTTAACCTAACCTGTTTGTTGGAGCTGATGTAATTAAAATGGCATCACCTTCAGACCCTGCTCTGAGATGACAGGTGCTCCTTGGATTTGCTCTTCGTTGTACAAATGTATTGTTATAAAGGTCCTAAAGATGAACTTTTTTCTTGCCTAAGTAATTGCCAAGAATAATTTAGGGGTAGTATAGCTGTTGCCTACTTTATCCTTGAGTTTGAAAAGGCAGGTAAAATATTATTCCAAATCTTTTTGCATCTGTAGAAGTGAATTTGAACTAGACGTCTTCTCTGTTTCCCCTCTTTCACGGTCATGGGCGTTGTGGTGAGAGAATATCTTCCTACAGGATTTCTCTGGGACATTCAGTTCTGTGGATGTACTTTGGATTTGTGGTTAAATAAATAGAGAAATGTCCTCTTTTTCTTTATGATTGCATTTAACCATTTGGAAAAGACAGTTATCTGAGTCAGAGAACACCAGAGTAACGTAGTTTAATAGAGGAAACAGCCATCATCACAGCCACAGGCATCTATACCCCTTTGCTGTTTTTAGAGAAACCTGGAAGGAAGGAATCTTCCATAAAATTTCTTGGGCTGAATCAACACCCTGTTTCTAACATGTGATGTCAGCATTGCTCTTGGGGTTGACCCTGAGTTATAGCAGTATTAAGATCACAAAGTAAGGCCCCAATCCAACAGATATTTAGAGCTATGCTTAGGTTTTGTATTTGCAAAATCTTTGGTCTGACTTTGCAAGGCCCCTGTGAACGTAGCAGGCTGCTAGATAGGGAAGTGTTGCTTAGACCTAGAATGACACATGGTCAAAAGCAGAACAGATCGGGAAATCTGAAAATTTGGAGAACCAAGGGTGTGCGTTTGCAGTAGAGCTTCTCACAGATTCTTCCACCACTCCCCCACTGTACCAGTTTATAAAAGAGACCTGAAAAAAACCTAGTTCTTGCCAGCCTGGGTGACTCCTATCACAGCTATGACAGGTTTATTCCATTTGCAAGTCAAAACAAGTTTCTCCTCTCTCTTGAAGGTACATAATTATCAAGATCATCCTTATTGCTACACCCGTTACCATTGCCTATAATCTTTGGGTATTTGCACTTTCCTGGCACGGTCCTGACTGGCAAAACAAAGCTTGCATGTGTGATAAGTTTAGCGTAAGAGACTCTTCTCATTAGCTCTGGATGCCGTGAATCAGAATGATTAAGTGATTTGTCCAAGGCACAAAGTAGATTAAGTGTTTCTGCACTGCAGTCCTACTAAATCATGAATGTCACCAAATTCACAAATATTACCTAAAAATATTAAATCCTAATCTCATAAATATGATCTGTTTCTATTTATACTGGGGGCCTCAAACCTGAACCATTTATTTTTTCCTATAAACAAAAAGCTCCTAGAAACTTGAAATGATGGTAGTTTAAATTTTCTCCATGCCAAAAAAATGTCACAAAGGTAATAGTTCTCTTTGGACAATATATTGTTTGGAGCCAGAAAAGCATCTAAAATTTTATCTGCTTCCCTCAGTTAATTGTTGTTCTTCCTTTGGCCAACTGCAAGTAACCTACCTGCTGGTTATCAGTGAGTGAACTGCAGGTAGCAGTTAGGAGCGATAATGCTGGTGAACTATTATGAGAAACTCAGCAGAGGCGAAGACAAATGGTCCAGCAATGAGGATGGAGAATTGGTCCCTGGTGGCCTCAGTTCTGGTCCTTGCCCTTCTTTGCACCATCGGTGTGACTGGCAGGCTAGAGAGAGGCAGATCTTTGAACATGCCAGAAAGTCCTTCAGGATCATCCTCTGATCTGTTGACTTCAAAGTCGGCTCATACCTTGGAGGAGATGCTTCTGTCTTGTTCCCTGTTTTTAGACAGGAGAAAGCAGAAGTGACTGGTCTGTGGTGCTAATCCGTGATGACCGAGAGGCTTGCAACCCTCCTTATCAGGGGCTGTTCAAGCACCTGTGCTGGCTTCAGATGTTATTTGGGGAGCAGAGCTACCACGACAGGGTGTAGACTAGGGGAAGGGAGGAAAGGCTGCCCATACAGGTGGCTGATACCATCACGATTGGAAGGACTTTGCTTAGAGCTTCTGACACACAGAAAAGCCTGCTGTCAGCTGACTTCTGCGAGATAAGCATAAATTTTTGCACTACTCCTGCTCTGAAACTCTCCCATAGCTGTAGGGGCAGGCAGATATCTCCTTTTGCCACAGGGCCCAGCAAGATGCAAAGAGATCTCGCCTTTAATGCTTCAGTGCACAGTGATGCTGCTGGAAGGAGGAAGTATGAACAAGATTAAACTACTCCAGCACCTTTAGCCCTCCCTGCTCACTCTCTTTGCTTTTCTGGTCACCTTAATCCTCTTCTACTGCTCAGCAGTAACCATTATGCAGTATTCTCCAGGGAGATGAACCTCGCGTGAATGTCCCTGCGCTTCTGATGGCTAGAGGAAGGCCAAGTCCCTTCCCTTAGAAATTTAAAAAAGCCTCTTCAGTAGATTCATACATTTCAATTTGCTTTCACAAGGCTGGTTGGTGACAAGTGACACCATAACCTCCTCTGAGACTTCTCACCCAAAGTATTATGCAAATTGTATGTAAACTTACTCTTACCATGTGAGATAAGCCATGCCTGAATGCTGTTTTTGTGATGGCTGTCCTGGGGCTCAGAGTGCCATGTCCTACCAGGAGTCCCCCAAGGCACGCTCCAAACCTGGAGCATCCCCAAGGGGTAGAGAATTTAGGAGCGCTGATGGCTAATGAAACTTCCTGGGCTCAAGCTTATATTCCGAATGCCCTCCCGCTGCAGCATCCAGCCCTCCCACATGGCAGTGGGGTTGTTCTGCCACATCAGCATCACCGTGGCCCTGTCCAGAAAGGAGCCGCCCTCACCCAGGCCACAGGGAAACCCACAGCAGCCGCTCAGTGGGAAAAACTCCGTACGTGGCCGCTGTCGCAGGCAGCGATGGCATCGCTCCCAAAACAGGGGATGGAGAGCTGCCTGGGTGGGCAGTGCAGGACAGCACCACACGTCCTTTCTCTCTGGCGCGGGCAGGTAGCGCTGGCCAAGCCCCAACCTGCGCGCCAGAGCTATCGCAGCCGGGGCCAGAGGTTCCTGGGGCACCGTGGTATGGCAAACACACATGGTCTTGGTCATGTACTATGGACCGAGCGCATCCGGCTCCCCGCCGCTCACACACGGTGCCAAATCCCACTTCCTCTGATGCTCTTTCGGTATTAGCACGCCAGGTCGTGTGTCTGATGGGTGCAGGGACAGGGAAGTCTGACCTGAGCCTTTAGCTTTGTGTGCAGCTGGCTGGGGTCTGTTCCCTTTCTGTCGTTCCTCCTGGGCCCTATTCTAGTCTTTTCTTCCTTTCTTTTTTTTTTCCCCTCCCTTAAAAGGGGTCAGCAAAACTGTACCTACAAATTGCCATCAGTAAGCACCCCCGAGACTGCCTCTCTCTTTGCTCCCCCGAAGATCATCGCTGTTTGGGTTGCCATGCTGGAGAAGGAGACTGTAGTGTCAACCCATCACTTTTGGGAATAAAGAGTGGTTGATTGCGATTTATAGCCTGAGCCCTAAATAATAGGACCTGAATCCATGCTTCATTTGTGCCAGTTCGCAGCCTGGTGGCTTATACTGAGAGTTCTGTGCAGGCTACTTTTGTCTTGCTTTTTCATCCCGAATTTGGTGCAGCTTTCACATTGCTTCATGTAAGCATGCCAGTGAAGAAAGGCTGGAGGGCTTGAAGAGCTGAGGCAGGTTTGCTTCTCCAGTTCCTGTTACGGAGGCAGTAACTTCTGCAAGGGGTGAGGGAACAGGCAACATCGACAGTCCCTGCTCAAGCCAATGTGTCAGGCCGTGGGCAGAAGTAGGAAGCTGTGTGAGCTCCCCAGCTATGTGGGATCTCTGCTCTCATACAGCCAGAAAAGCCAGAGGCACTCATCCACTACCCTGAGAACAGCGGGACTGTTTACACCACCTTTGTCTGGAGTGGATTTACATACCATGGATTCAAACCTAAGTTTACTTTGTACCAACCTCCCTGTGCAGGCAATCCCCAAGTAACCATCTTGCCCAAAGTGACTTGCCCACTTGAATTTGGATAAGTATGTGCTTTCCCAGCTGGTTCATTGTTCTGCTGCTAAATATTGCTCAGTTATCCTAGCCACCAAGCCTGATTTTTATCTGTGGATTCTGCAAGGCAAGCTGTGGAATGCAAATTATTCTAGTGTATTTGCAGGTCTGTGCTGAGGAGGAGATCCCTGGAGCTTGATTCTTCTGTTTCCCAGTGACTCATTATTGTTATGTAGGTTGTATTGCCCCACCACTTCGAGATACGAAATGCTGGGGTTTTGCAGGTCACTTTTGTTTTGTAAAAGAACACAGGGTCACAAAATCTCTGTGTGTGTCTAGCAGGAAACAAGCATTCCAGCAGTGATCACATGCTACTTGTATGCAAACCTTTCTTCCAAAATCTCACCCAAAATCTGTCTCTATGCAAAGGCAGTGTCCCCTCAAGCGCTTTACAGTGCTCAAGGAACTCTGACTGCAGACAGCAACTGTTAGCATAGCAAAGTCTAATGTAACACAGGCTGCTTTCTGCAGGCTCTTTTATCTCAGGTAAGCAGTATAATCCTTGCTTTCACTTAATAACGCCAACAACCAAGAAGACGTGGGGGAATCATTTGATAATTATATGTTCGTTTGATAGAGTGCACATAAATGACTGCAAGTGCTTGCAAATTTTAATAACTCTTGAAGTTACATTCCAGTTGCTCTGGTTAGATGTCCTTTCTGCTCTACTGCTGAACAAAGGAGGCAATTTTATCAGCTGCCTCAGTGAGAGAGATTTCGTGGCTTCCTTACGCAGAATGAGGCAAGAACAGTTAAAAAATCTCCCCCCACACAGTTGCTCCTTCCCAAACAGCCAGCTATCTCTTTGCATTCAGGCTGGGTGGATTAGCTGCTGTGCCAGGAAAGAATGATGATCCTCCTGCAGCACCCACTCACCCCGTGGGGAGGGATGACCCAGAAGGGAGCTGTGAAGAGGATAGGGAGTGCTTGGTGAGAGGAGGCACTTCTGCCTTAGGAGCGAATTAAAGGGTGCTTGATCACTGGATGGATCTAGGGCATCCCCACAAAGCTCAGCCCTGCATGTAAAGTCTTACAGATTAAACGAATATCTGGATCCAAGGATCTGAATGCTTATGGCTGCCTCCTCCTTGCTCTGAGTTTACTCCTGAGCTAATACACGCCGCCACACCGACGTCTGGGCCAATTTTGTCACAGGCTGACTTTAGGTACCTTTCCTTGCATTCATAAGTAGTTTTAAAAAATGCTGGCAATAAACAGCAAAATGTTGCTCACTTTAGCAAATGCAAGACCCATCTTGAATACATGCTCTTCTGTTTTCTCTGGTTTTGTGCTTTATTTGACAGTGGTTTCTGACTGACTTCCAGCAAGGCAGTAGTCAACCTGACTATGGTTTGTCACCTCATATGAGCTAAATATAATTTGGATTTTATTTACCTCATAGTATTTCTTTAACAAGCTCTCTGATGTGAGTTCTTTGTGGAAAAAAGAATTCCCCACATTGCCGTTCTTACGCAAAATAAATAAAATCTTTCTGTGTTCTTGCCACGTTTAGATCTATATATATCCCTGGTACACAGAGGAGATATCAGCTTGGGAATTGGCACGCTGAGGGTAAATAAATGAATTTACAGTAAAGCCTGGTTATTGTTTTTAAAGACCTATTGAAAGGAGAAGACTGTTCTTAATTTTCTCTCATAATCTCATTTCAAGATGTTTAGCTCATAAAGGTCTGTCAGAACATGGGGCCTGGACTTTTATCTTCCCTCTCCAGTTGAAAACCTGGAGGACACTCTGGTTTTTCACTCCTGGCTGTGGTCACGAGGAGAAGCCGTAGCCAATATGGGACAGGATCCTGCGGGCTGCTGCCATACCGATCCCTTGTCCAGAAGTCAAAAGAGCTGTTAATCCTGCCTTGTTTGCTTTGCACACCACACCCCTGCTCATTGCCCACAATCTAAATTACAGAGGCGGCCAAACTTGCTTCCTGTTAAAAACAATAGCCCTGGCTGACACATCGCCTCGTAACACACGAAGCGAAGTGCCGGGGAACGGCCGGGTGGGTTTTATGGGCAGGTGGGCTCCACGGCTGGGGCTGCTGGCACTGGTGGTCCCCACGGAGGGGTCACCGCCTGCGCCCCAGACGGGCAGCAGGCTGGAGAAAAACGTAGGAGGCTGAGGAAAAATGGAGGGGCTGCCAATAGTGTGCTGTGGAAAGAAATTACTTTATGGAGGATGTTAATTAGGGGAAACGTAGCTGGGAACATGGGGAAAACTTCCTGAAAAGAACAAGCGTGAACAGGATCATCAAAGGCTTATGAATTTAGTGGGAATTCCTATAGGGAAGCTAGTTTGTGTCCAGCTGTCTCAAAATCTGAGTCATGCTTTTCTCTATAAGAAAGAAGGTATTATTTTGTGGCAGAAAATATTTTCACGAGGTACTTTTCATTTGAAGTATCGTACGTGGGGATATAAATCCTAATTTCCTCGGTTTGTTTTACCTCTTCTAGGAAATGCATGCAACAATCAGAGCTGATGTTATTCGTGTCTAATAGCACTATTGGGAAGAGTTGTGCTGCATAGGAGTCCTTCTGCAAACAGAGGATATAGAGAAAATGTCCCAGGTATTTCTCAGGAACTATACTGGATCACAGCCAAAATGTCATGGAGGACGTAGGTAACATACCCAGCACTTCCATGTACAAATATTTTTGTGTTCACAGTGTCTGGCTAACAAAGGCCAATACGAGCTGGTGTGAGCAGATTTGCTCTCCTCTGAATTCGTGGCCACCAATGCCAAAAAGTGCTGATTCTGGTATATCAGGATACATCCAGTGATTGTGTCTGTGGTCTTAGGATGTGTACCAGCTTCCGAAATAGGAATTACCTTTCTCTTGTTTGAAATGAAGAATGTCACTGTCTTGTATACAGGGCCACTTCTGCTTCCCTGTATTTACCCTGGTGAGGTGCCACTGGGTTCAGTTGTTTACGGTACAGCTGAACTGGCCAAATAGTGCGGCGAAGGGGTGGGTGAGTCAGGCCCACGATTGTTTAAGTGCAGGAAAACAAGCTGTGTGTGCAAAGTGATCTGGGCACCGGAGCTGGAAAATCCGTCCAAACCCTTTTGCTGTTGGTTTGAGGAGACTCAGGTTATGAAAGTGTTCCTGGGCCATTATTAAGGCTTATTTTTCAAGGGATGCTGGCATGTTGGGAAACTGCATTTACTTCGATTTTAATGTTCTTTTGTTCTGCATTCTGACTCAGAATAATACCTTTCCCTGTGAGCCAGAATTATGGCTGGAACCAGGTAATGGGTTCAAAATTAATCTGGTATCCCAGAGATCTCCCTCACTGATAGCAGTTAGAAATCATTTTCCCTATCTCTACCTACAGTTTCTGAGGGAATCCTGGGCATACCTTGGGAAGGTTCTCTCTCCCTGCTTTTATCCTTGCTTTGGGATCAGATGACATCTGGCTCCATCACTTTGTCAGCCTTTAGATAACTTACTGTTTCCATTTCTCTTCCAGCATGATCTATACGATCCTCCCCTGAGACACTAATGTCTGGAATGAACTCCCCCATCTTCTCCAGGGAACACTGAGGCAGATGATTAACTGTAGCCAAATCTACCTCTTTTTCTCTCTAAATTATCCCTTACTGTCTCCTCCTTCCTTTCCTTGGTTTTAACTAACAACCTCATGAAATGTCTGACTCCCTGGTTTTTCTAGGGAAAAATTTTAAACAAAACCACATTCAGACACACAGACATACACACACAAAACATGAACAATGAACGCTCACAGACAACCAACAGCATGCTCACAGAGGCATGCTTATATAGAGATACAGTGACGTAAATCAACACCCAGAAGCATTTATTAAATTACCCAGATATATACACAGAGGGACAGGCAGATGCGTTAAGGCTGTGTTTTTACTGCTGGATAAATGAAAACATCACTTTAATGCCCACAGGAGAGTATTTTGGAAAAGCGGTGGCAGTAGCAGCACCAGATTAAAGGTGATAATATCTCCTTATTCACTCTTTCGGACTAATTGGCTTATCCTAGGAAATGGCAACTACTGCTGCATAGCGAGTGTGAACCCATACACTTTCATAATCAAAATCAGTGTGAAAACAGTGTAGCAGTCTTTCCTGAAATCATCCCCTGTTCCCAGGCAAAGAATGATTCCTGGAACTTGCATCCCTGAACTCCCTCTTTTGCTTGCTGTGCGCAGCCCTGTCCTCCTTTTTTCTTTCTAAAAGATACGAAAGCAAACTGAATTCCCTGCATACAGTCACAGGAAGAATTATTCCCAGAACCCAGCTACACAGCTCCTAGTGTATTAAATAGGCTTTTTCTTGAATGCCCATTGTCCTCAGAGTATGGGGCATCAGGAAATACTGTAGTTTATTAACGCCTTATCCTTGGTTACCCCTGTACCCATTTAAGGACGTGTTTTACCCACAGATCTAAGTTAACTGAAACAGCTGCATGAAGTAAGCTGGCTGAATGTCCATCTTTCCTGGCCCAGATGCAGGTTTTTCTCAATAAAAGCTACTGCTGTAATCTCCTTAGATGTCCTTGAACCATGGGATTCACCTGTATCTTCAATATACTTATACTGAGTTATAAGTTATATAGTATGAGGCCTCTAAACATGATAAACCAGCCCCCATGATCCCTACTTGTACCTTTCTACCCAGTGCCTCAGTCCTGCTAACTTCATCCAACATTTTCTTTATTTCTTGTTTCACTGTTAAAATTTGGGTAGTGTTTAGCACCGTAATGATCTTTGCTCTTGACTGCAGGACAAACAAGAGGCCAAACCCAGTCTGTCTGTACTCACAAACAAGACCTGGTACACACAGAATGCCTTTATTCTGTTATTGTTGATAATGATAACCTAGCCCAACTCCACGCTGCCCACATTATATCCACTAACTCATGCAGCTCCTCCCTTTCCTCCCATCACCTGTGTGGATGTAATAAACAAATGTAAATTGATATCTACATTGGTGCAATTTGCTGATGGAGTTAACCAATTCACAAGTTGTTTTGCAGTGACAGCTGTACCCATCCCCAATACTCTCAGGGTCTTACTAAAGACTTCAAGAACTGGTGCTAGGTAGGTGGTGTTTTCCTACAATGTCTTGTTTTGCATTTGTATCTTAAAGCTTTCCATAGCTTTAGTGAAAAGTTCAGTTAAAGGGTACTCTTTTTAGCTTATCTTTTTCATATTATGAAAAAATAGTCTTATGTACTGGAAGGCAAATTTACATATCAAAGAAAATGCCTCCATTTTGCAATAATGTAGTAACTCAGAAACTGATTTCTATGGTCTGCTGCAGCCTTGGGCACTATCGAAGTTATATGTATGATTTTTTCTTTTTTATGCTCTTTTTTGTTTTCTTTTTTGTGTGATGCATTTCTTTGAAGTATATGGTACAGTCTGACCATCTGTTCTTTTCAGAGAATCTTCTGGATTTGTCATCTTCCTGCTCTGTTGCATGTCAGCCAGGGACTGTCCTAAGCAAATCACTGCCATTCTCTTATTTTCTTTTTCCTCTTGGATTGTAAAGCCATCAAGGATATTATACTTTGAAGACATCAGCTATGCTCAGCTGATGGACAGGTAAAAATTACAAGGTGTATAATTACCAAAGTGTACTCAAACAGCTGATTCCTTTAGCTGTATCTGGAAATCTGTAAATCATGAAAGATAACTACATTAAACTGATGCTTCTCTCTGTCCTTTGTATTTGTTTTCTTAGACTTCTTTAGGCCAAGGACTGCATTAGATGTATTTACAAGGTGCTTAGCACAACAATGCCGCAAGCACTGGATGATGTGCATTATCATCAGATGGGAGTTTATACTTCGCTTTATAACCCTGCTCATATTGAGGTAAGGAAAGGACTGAGTTTCAGCTGCCTTTTGTGTAACATTGTTTTGAAACGATTGTAACACAGGAATTTAATAATAAAAACAATAATTACGGATGTTATTTTATCTTCTCTTTCTTCCTCTATGACACCTCTTCACCAGAGAGTCTGTGGGTACTAATCCTGCTAATACTTGATACTCTTTCCCATTCTGCTTTTTTTTCTCCCCCTGGACTTTCAAAAAAATAATCCAAGTCTTTCAGCATTTCATCCACTTCTAATTTCACTTCCCCAGTGTGTTGGTTCAGTGAGTGAAGATATACTTCCCTAATCTGTGGACTACCTTTTTCTTTCTTAGTTGTTCTTCCTCTGTTTTGGAGAAACTTCACCTTACTGTGACAAGCTCACAGCTCTGCATCATATCCCATTTCCCTTAGACTTTTAATGCTTATTTGTGTTACAGTGGTGTTTTATACACGTTAAGAGCTAATAGAGCATTTTGGACTGACGAGCACTCACAACTTGGAATGACTGGTAGGATGTGACCTATTGATGAAATAGGAAATATTAGCTGGGGATGGGAACAGTAATGCAGCCATTCTAACGGAAATGGTGACTTTTCACTACATCCTGCCAAATGACAGTTTTTTACATACATCTTGATGGCAGTAAGCACTAAAGGAAAAAGAGACGCCAGCCTGCTGAATTTTGTTGGGAGCTCTTCTTTTTCCAGGGCTTTTTCCATGCCTGGGCTTGTGGGTGGCCCTGGAAGAAGGTAGATGCTGGTAGGGAAGAAGTTTACCACATAGGGCTGCTGTCACTGAGAAGGGTGAATGTGGGGGAGGGACAGCTGATACCTTAACTGCACTATCTGATCGGGTGCAGCAAAGCAGAAAAGAAATTTCAGGCTCTTACCCCTCTTTGTATCTTCTGCTTACTTCCTTCCTATCTACTAGTTTGTTTATTTTAGTTGCCTCTGTTTCTGTTTGTCCAATTCAGACTTAGACCTGAGATTATAGACTTGAGACTTCCTCTTTCCACTTAAATAAATTCCTTTATCACCGCAAGTCTGTTAATGCTGCTTCTGTTCAGATGTATTTTACCTACTTTGTATAGTGCTCCATCCTAATATCCGATCAGGTAAAAGTCAGGCTGGAGTGCTGTTCAGATCAGCAGATGGCAGGCTCCTTCCAGCAATTGATACCATCAGCTTTATCCTACATCCCCCAGCATCAGAACATCTGAGGACAATAGGCAGAAAAAAGTATGATTTTTGCATCATGCACTCAAAAGTGTGTATTATGTCAGTGAGGAATCAAAGATACATTTGTCACCAGAGTCTGCACGGCACGTAGTTAGCCCCATAGTGTAAAGTGCATCAGCTGGGAAAACAAGAACACAGTAACTGAGTAAACCAGAGAACAGCAGAAATCTGAATGTCAGAGGTGTTGGAGAATTACAAGTTCACATCAGAGTCTGATTTCCTGCTTACTGCTCTACCTGTGTGGTGCCCTCCAAAATTAGTGTTAGGCTCAGAAGAAGTGGGTGATGAGAAATTTGCATGAGATGCTTGCAAATGCAATCTTTATTTTATGCGTCTGTGATCAATGGTGCCCTAATCAAGCCCTTCCTTCCCTTAGGGGCAACTACAGCACTGCTCCTTGCAGTGTGGGTTTCTTTAATCTTTATCTAGTTAGGTTTTAAATGTCCATCACCCCTTTTGGGAAACAATTCTGTTTCCCAAAGTTTTATGACTTGCTGAATCCTCTTAACACCACTATGCTGATTAATTTAAACAGACTTCAAATGCAGGACTTTTAGCATTACTGATACAGCATCTCTTTTATGTTTTATATGTTTGCTCCAATGTGTTGTATTCCCCAGCTTCACTAAAGAATGGTTTAAAAGTATTTTTTAACAATACAGCATTGTTATGAAAATGAGCTGACTAGTGAGTCTGATAGCAGGAATTTGCTCTGAGTCAACAGTGGCAATTTGCAAGCATTGACTAATGAATTCCATAATCCACGCAGCACCTCTGTGAATAAGGGAAGAAAGCTCCATTATCTCTAATATGCATCGTGGATTCAAACATGAGAGGGACAGCTGCTGTGTAAGAGTCTAAATGGATATTGAATGCAAGCTGGGAATTCCTGGTGCTTGCTTCTCTGCTTGGAAAAACTGTATCTCGCATCTCTGTACGGACAACTCTGAGGGACATGTTAAGCAGACAAGAGCAGCGGGTGTTTTCTCCAGAAAGCATGAAGGTGGTAGGCCCTTACAGCCTCCAACAGATTCCAGTGAGAGACAATAAAAGGAGAAGTTTTTTTTTCTTCCCTCTTTGATTGACTGGGGGAAGAGTTTGCCAAAACCTTTGTTAATACCATAACATTCTGTAAAATAAATCAGGAATAATTAAAAGGTGTAGTAAGGGCTTATTTTATTCCTTTTTCTTGTTTTCCCTTTCAAAGTATACTACCAATTCAGCAAAGCCGCTCTGGGGACAGTGCTCTCTCCCCTGGTAAGCACATCCCCTGTTGAGGCATCTCAATGTTTGTAGCTGGTGCTTGCCACAGCTGCTCCCTTACTCCCCTCATATAGCTTGTTAGATAATGCCATGGCATGGATTCATTCTGAAACAAGGTGCCTTTAGGCAATATTTTTTTCCTGCATAGTTTCGGCAATATCTCAAGTGTTTTCTCATGGGTTTTCCAAGCCCCCCACTGCTGTGCAACCTGCGTTATTGGCACTGAGCACTACTCACAAATTGGTATCTTCTTTTCCTTCAGAATATCACATTGTTTTTGTTTTAACACATGGTTATAAGCGGGCGTTACCAAGCTTAAGCATGTATGTCAGGACAGTGCTTCTCTTTTGGCACCCAGGACTGACCTCTGCAGAACACCTGACGGACTTGAGCATAGACAGGCAAGAGACCAAATGCTGGAAATGTGTGAAAAGTGTTTTTTCCTAAGACTGGAGTCCCAGCTGGTATTTGCAAATGATTGTGTTTATGGGCCTTTCTGGTTTTATGGACATGTAACTGAGCAGATGAATGTTCTGAGTAACACAGATCACAACCAAATTAGTTTTTAGGAAGCGGGGGGGAAACCCCCTCTGAATGTATTCCTCTGTCGCTGACCCAGAAGGCTGTCTGCCTTAAACTGCATGTTGGGTATATCCCAGTTTTCCAGGCTACGGTGTCTTTTGGGAAGTGATGCTTCTGTTTACAAAGCCTATTATGAAATGGCAGTGAATAATAAGAAAAGAGCAAGATACATCAGTTTTCACTGGTGTGCTATTTATTATGAATTATTTGCTCAGTATTTGTTATATGAATGAATATGTCCCACTTTCACAATAAACTTCCAGTTGGATTTGCTCATAAAAATTAGATTCTGGGGAGAAAAATAAAATATGCAGGAATCCCTGAATGCCACCTTGAAATAGTGCCAAGCATGTATACCTGAGCTGTCTATTGGGCTGCATAGAGCTAGAGAGGAAGTCTGGAAAAACTCAAAGCCGGGAATGCAATTCATCCAACTTCTGCATGGTATAATTTATAAGAGATACGAGGAGGGGTGTTAGTTTTAATGCGTTCAGCCTTGGGTCACATAGCAGCCATTTACCGCAGGTTGGATGGCTAATGTGCGTTTCAGCAAGCTGTGCAGCCAGCAGTGTGTTTCAATTTCACTTGTCTAGACAGGGTTTTCGCTTGCCCCGTTCTGGCAGGCAACGTGAGATTTCATACCTTGATCTTATCGTGCTGTGCTGAGTTTACTTCAGAGAGAACACCTGCAGCTTGAGAGCGTGGATTCAGTGGGAGCTGCAAATGCAGAGCACCTCGGAGGATTTGGACCTCTGTCCTTGAGAGGGGTTGCTGGGAGCGGCGCTGCCTGATGCGCTGTGCTTTTGCAATGTTTCGGTGGATTTCAACACTTGGAAACGGATTTCCAGCGGAGGCTTGGACCCTTTCAGGTAACTCATGGCTTGACCTCTATAGGCCAGCCTTGGGATTTTTGCTACCTTCTGTGGAACACGAGCGAAAAACATCTGCTCTAATTTGCCAGGAAATTCACTTAGGTACACCAGACTCTACGTATCGTCCTCCCATTGACGAGCAGCTCTCAGAGGTGACGAGTTCAGTAGATTTAAAGCAGTGGTTTGAGCAGGCGGCTAGTTTGCACAAACCTTCACCAAAATAGTCACACTGGTTGCAGTTCTCACTGAGTGAAGCGTTGGTGCAGGTGAGTGTATGCGAATAGTCCTACTATTGACACTATTATTGTTTGTACCTTGGGTCAAACAAGAACAGGTCTCCCTTGTACCAAGCACCCTAGGAGCTCCTGGAAACAGGCAGTTCCTGCAGTAAAAAGCTTACATCTAAACAAAGCTGTCCTTTTAAAATTTGGTTTGCAAGTCTTTTTTTATTGTTTTTATTGCAGATCCACATATACTTACAGGTATGAGTAGATCTGGTTTTATTTCAGTGTAAATGCGTGTGTCATTCACCCCTAGCAGTATATGGTATACAAAGCTCTGTGGGAACCGCCTGTAATGTTTACTGCATAACGACCAGTCAGTTTGTTTAAGTTCAGGAGGTAAGTAATTACCAGGGCTATGAGATACTGACAATCTGAACCTCTATAAAAGAGATTTTTGTCTTCCTGTTGGTTGTATTATTCATGTCATTAAATGAGTGTCTTTCTTCTAACCTTTGCCAAATTGTGTAATTCTGCATCGTTCTATCAACTGGTACTTAGGAGCACTCTGGAGACTTCCTAGCTTTTTATAAATAATTTTGATGCTAACACGCAACAAAAGTATCCCTCAAATTTGCTAGTAATTGGTAGGTTACAAAAACCTTCTCTCCTGAAAGTGTTTAAACAGCAATTCTCCTGTTAAAATGCAAGCCTATTTCAACACAAAAGCTCTATAATAACACACGTGATGGACATGCTCACAGTAATTGTGGTCCAGCCAGTCATGTATTGTCTTTGACAGCAGCCACTACAAAAGGCTTTATGACAAAGGCTCCCAAACCCTTCCAGTTGCATCTTGCCTCTCCAACAGATAATCTGTGCCACTCGTGATGCGAATGTATCAGATGAAAGAGCTTTCTCTTGGGCGGGCTCACAACTCCGCTCGTAACTGCTGGCACCTCACTTGGCATGGTGACCTCTCATTTGAGAGTTATTGCATGAGGAGAGGCTGCCAGAAACCCAGCCGCAGGTACGCACTGTGAAATAATCGGCTCGTCACAGAGCAGATCATCCTTTTCCCAACCTCCCCCAATTGGAGACAAGCTTAAGCTTTTAAGCATGAAGATTTATACTTTCTCCGAATATTTTGCTAGCATCAAGTAAAACAGCCCTCTCAATTCCTTCTAAATTCTGGACCTTGGCAATACCCACTACGATGAGTTCCACAGTTCAAGGGCATGTGCACATATTCTATAAAACGTAATTTTTTTGTTGGTCCTAACCTGGTTGTTCGAATGAGGAAACTGGAAACGAGATCCGAGTTCTACCACTACCTTTTAAATTGCTGAGAAAAAAAGCAAGAATAAATGGTACCATTTGTCTTGACATGGCTTCCATATTGCACACAGCAATACTGAGCCGTTACATGGTTTAGAGATCTTAGAAGGGAGTTCATTTTTTCATTAGTTGGTTTTTTTTTTTTGTAAACATTTATTCTTCTTTGTGGACGATCAGGGGATGCTCAACGTCCTGTTTAGCATGGCACTAGCAAGGTGCCGCTCTTCCTGGGCTTGCACACCGACCCCTGCCATTCCCGGGCTGGTGCTTCAGGGGAGCGCAGTAGTCCCCAGTCTCCCCGTAAGGCCAGAGGAAAAGGAACACCAGTGGGAGCCCACTGGTGAAGCAACAGCAGCCCGGTATGGGGCTTCCCTCGCTGTTTTCTGCAGTGGTTGCACAAGAGCTTAAAGCCCTGGCGTCGAGATGCTCAAAACTCAACCCGTAAGCCGCCGTCACCTCACCGCTTCCCTTCTCCCTCCTCCCCACAGGAGGGGCGACCACCCACCCTCTGCCCTGCCCCGGGCTCCTGTCAGCGCGGGGGCTGAAAGAAAGGGCGATCTACCGCGCTAACTACCCCCCCCCCCCTCCTTCCCCTCACGTTTTCCCCCGCGGCGCTGGGGGTTCCCCTCACGGCGGAGGGTACGAAGCGCGGAGGGGCCTGACGGCAGCCGGGCCGCCCCCGCGGGTGCGCAGGTGTGCCCGCACACCTCCAGCCCTTCCCCAGCGGCACCGCTCCCGTCCCCGCCCGCCCCCCCCTTCAGCCCGGTCCCTCGGCGGGGCTACCGAGGGACGAGGCTGAAGAAGGAGGGGGACGACGCGGCCCCTCTGAGGAGAAAAAGGAGGGGGGGGGGAAGGGGGGGAGGGGTGCAACGGCCGCGCGCGCGGCGCTTCCCGCGCACCTCGCGCGGCCGCCGCCGCTGCCCCTCAGCGGCTCCGCGGCCATTGACGTCAGGGAGGGCGGCACATGACCCCGTCGGAACCAATCGGCTGCGCCCGGAGCCGCTCCGGCGAGAGGCTGTCGGCAGCGCTCGCTCCACTCGCCGCCTCCTCCTCCTCCTCCTCCTCCTCCCGCGGCGGCGGCGCGCGTGGACACACACCCCCCCTCCCCTCCCTCCCTCCCTCCCTCCCTCCCCTCCCCACACCCGCACCCACGGACGCACACACGCACCCACATACATGCACACGCGCGCCCGCCGCCGCACGCTCTCGCGCACACGCCCCGGGGGGAAGGAAGGAACCAGCGGCGGCCGGACGCCCCGCAGCCCCCGCCGCCGCCGTCAGGAGCCCCCACCGCCGCCGCTGCTGCCGCCGCCGCCGCCGGCTTTTGTCTGCCGCCCCCGCCGGGAGCCGACCCTCCGCTCGGCCGGCGCCCGCCCGGGAGCATGGACGCGGCGCTCTGAGAGCCGCGAGGGGGACCCGCCGGGGGCGGATTTTGAAGTTTGAATAAGGATTTTTTTTTTTTTTTTAATCGCTTCCCTTTCCCCTCCGCCGGTGCCGTTCGGTCCCTTCCCCCATCTTCCCTGACAGTTTTTTTTTTTTTTTCCCCCTTCAGCTTTTCTTTTCTTTTTCACCCGCCGCGTGGGGTTGGATTTTTATTTTTTTTCTTATTGCTGTTGCTATTATTTTTGATTTGGCCGTACCCGTCTCTACCCGCCCGTAGAGACCGGTCTCCCCGGGCGGCCGCCGCCGAGCGCCACCCCCCGACCCCGCGGGGCTGCCATGGATCGCACCGGCGGCTCCGGCGGGGGCAGCGACCGCAGGCAGACCGAGGAGAGCAAGCCGCTGCTGGGCGAGATGTCCGCTCCCGAGGGGAATAAAATGGGTGCCGCGCCGTGCCGGAGAACCCTGCTCCACTGCAACGGCATGAGGTACAAGCTGCTGCAGGAGGGGGACATCCAGGTGTGTGTCATCCGGCACCCCCGGACGTTTCTCAGCAAAATCCTCACCTCCAAGTTCCTGCGGCGGTGGGAGCCGCACCACTTGACCCTGGCGGACAACAGCGTCGCCTCGGCCACGGTAAGAGCCCGGCCGGGCCCCGCCACCGCCGACACCGCCACCGCGGGGGGCGGCCACAGCGCGGCCGCGGCCCCGGCGCCTTCCCTTTCCCCGCCCGGCGGGGACGGACCCGCTGCGGGGACGGGGTTGGGTTGGGGGGGTCTGGGGGGGCGATGCCTGCGCCTTTGTGCCGCGGTCGCCGTGCCGACGGCCCCTGCGGGGTCCGTCCCACCCAGGGGGGTCGGTGCGTGTGTGTGTGTGGGGGGGCGGCTCGGCTTGAGTGAACCCCGGAATGCCCGAGGGGATTTCCCCGCCCCCCCTTCCCTTCTTTGTAATCCTAGGGGTATTTAATTTTGCAGTCTCGGTGGGTTCCTTCGAGCAAGTCTAGTCTTTGTTATTATCATTATTATTGCCTTTTTTTTTTTTTTTGCCCCTCCTTTTTTTTTTTTAAATTCCTCCCTTCTCAACACGACGCCGACGTGAAATCGCCACACTGAGCCATTTCTATCCCAAACCGAAGTCGGCAGATGTCTGCTGGCACGTTGGCCAAGTTAGAGGTGAGGGAGGTGGAGGATGCTTTTAATTCGAGAGCGGAGGCTCGGGGTTTGCACGGTCTTTGCTCTGCTTTGTTTTTTAGGCCTGGTTTTGGGGGCTCTGATTTAGCGGTCACATACCCTGCCCAGGCACAGGCAACGTGATCGTAAAATATGGAGATTCCTTCAGGGTTTTTCTTCCTAATGGAAAATGATGCAAGAGAAGAATGCAAGGTGGTGATATCAACAGCACAAAAGATGTACAATAGAGGGATACAGTCTTTGAAAATATGATTTATATTTACACGTACAACTTAAAATTTCACGGCTAGTGTTATTTGAACGTTCATATAGTATGTGATTTGACTACACCCAAATTTTGTCTAATAGCGATTAACACAGCTCACAAAATGTGCTTTAGACTGATTTTTAAATTATCCAGTACTTCGATCGTGTCGGTTTTTGATTTATATGTAAATGTCTCATTTTTATCAATGGCTTCATTCTGGCCTTCCTATAGGACACTCGTGATATGAGAGAGTGGATTGGCTTTTGTGTAGATTTCTGTTGATGGTGTATTTAAATGGGTTTCATCCAGCCTGTGCTGTGCTCGGAGGTTGGATTTTTTCACACTTTGGTACGCAGACACACAGCGTGTGTAAATGTCTCTCCTGCATCGTGCTCTGCTGTGGAGTATTCCGAGCAGGTTTTCAGTGGGAGCTACTTTAACCTTCAGGTAGGCCAGCTGCCTATTCTCACAGAGCTCTCTTTTGTGCTACAGTGACATCTCTGCTTACCATTTCCACTGAGCTGTCGGGGATGTTTCCAAGGGAATATTTTTCTTTCTTTGATAGAACTACTGTGTAAAGGGAGAAGGAAGACTCGGTTGAGCATTGCTGGAGAAAACCCCTGAAAGACACGAGCACAAGGAGTTTTTGCAGTTCTTCATTTTATTAAGATACCATCAGCTTAGAGGGGAAGTCAAATATCAGTGGAGATGAGGCGTTTTCCTGGCAGTATCCATAGCAGATTATTTCTGAGCAGAGGACAAGGGTACCGGTAGAGAGGCATGATCGTGCTTCAGACGTTAATCTCTGCAATGTGGCAATACTAGGCGTGAAGTTGTATTTGTACAGGAGACGTCAAACTCTGCTCGCTGGCAAAGCTGTCACCAAAGAAACCATCTCTGAAAAAATTTCTGAAGTCCTATGGGGTCGTGCTTTAATTAACGTTGAGGTGTTCTCGTTCCTAATTACTTTATGTATATAAATAGCAAGAAGATACTAAAACATAGTACGCACCGTTGAAGGCTCCATTTTGTTAAGCAGTGCTCTTCGTGCTTGGTCTTGCGCCTTATCACTTTTTTCCAGCACTAACTCACCAAGTAAATACCATTGTTCGCGGAAATATCTGTGCTTTACTATTTCAAGTAGTGTCTTTGGTTTCCAGGGAGTAAGTAGGGCACTAGGATAAGATCCTCATTCACTTGTTGCCTGAACGTATGGGTACGTTTAGCAAGGTATCTTTCAGACATTGGTTCTATGATATCTAGATTTTACTCTTTTTTTTTTTTCCTGATCTGAAAAGATGTGATTTAAGCAAAATACGTGGTAGTTTAACCCCCAACCCCTACAGAAGTGGGGTACAGGCACAATGCCAAAACCTCCTGAAAACTGTAGGTAAGATACTTAAATGCAACTAATTTGTCTTTCAAGACCTGTAGAGAAATATCCATACCATCCATTGAAAGTGAGCATTGGGAGCACTCAACAACTTTGATAACAAGGTCATTTTTACATGCAGGGCTTTCCACAGGCAGGGTGCTTTATGAGCAGCCAGTAATTAATCTTCACATCATCCCTTTGCAAATCCTCTGGCATGACGAGTTTTACCGCATTCTATATAACATGAATAAAATCGAACAGGAAAATAACATCACTTTGTTTTGCATTTGAAAGCAAAAGTTGTAGTGACAGCTAAATCCAGATCTGGCAAATTATGTCCCTGAGTACAGTGGATAAGTTATTTGTTGATTCTAGGCACTTTCGACCCTTTTTATTGTCACTTGAGGCATGTATTTGAATTAAAAGTTGTCTCCCCACAAGCTCTTACTTGTTAATGCCTGGGCTGCGATAGAGGAGTTAGCATTCGTTTGTGTATGGATTATTCATCTGCAGTTTTTGCCATGAGTAGACACTGTATGTGCCCACATATAAATCTGAATAATGAGACCCTGACTACAGTTTTTTTGCGAGAGGTAACTACTTCCGTTGTTTAATTAGGCAGTTACATGTTTTGTGCTGACAAGATACCTTTCCGTAGCAGACGCACTACGCAAGAATGCAATGGAACAAGTGTTAGGCCATCTTATTTTAGCAAAATTTAGGGAGGAAAAAAATAATGTTCTCTACAAAGTGCTTTTTTCTGACATTATCACAACTGTTTCCATTAAAATAAGTCCATGTTAATCAAAAAAGAGTAATAATAATTTTATTCTGAATTGGTATATGCACTCAGTTAACAAATGGAAAGGCGTTAGCTTGTGGAGTGGAGAGTCCCATAACTGTAGGTGTTGTGACTTCATCTGATTTACGTGTTGTTTCCATTGTTTGCCTCATGTTTCTTTATTTCTCAAAGAATGGGTTAAATATAGTAGTTTTACCATTACAGTTTCACTCACATCATGTCCAGGCTTTCATTCTGGTTAAGTTTTTTTTTTTTTTTTTTTGGTGAAAGTAAATGCAGACCTGTAACTTTTTTTTTTTTTTTAATGTAAATGCTGAAGTCCCAGTAGGAAATTTTGATACTTAGAAACTTTGTTTGCCAGACAACAGCTTGCCTGGGGATGAATCTGACTTTCTCCCCCATGGGAGGAATAATGTTTATTTTATAAACACCTACCAAACTCAAATGTAGCGCCCTTACTAATTTTTTTTCCAGTGAGATCTGTCCTTGCACAGCTTGAAGGGCAGTGATAGTAAACACAAAGACAGAAATAAAATCCAATTTAATATTCCTTGTGTGATTTTTTTTTTTTTGCGTGCGTGTGTGTGAAGAATAGCCCTATGTCTGTCTTCAGTAGAAATGTTAAAATTTAGTTTTCAGTAGTTTAAAGGTAGCTGTCATAACTAAACTTCTGTGCCTTTAATATCCTTCTGCCTTACCCCTTTTATGTCTCTGCCCTGCTTTTCTCTTTCGTTCTTTATCTTGCACTGTTTGGAATTGGATGTTTAGGACAATGAGTTTTAGAGTACTGGGTTGCAAGAAAGACTTGTGATACATATGTATGCACAGCAGACAAGGGAAGAATAAATAAGCGATTCATTTTTGCTGGCTGGGGATGACCTCTCTAATTCCCATCTGAGAAGATAAGACATAATTGAAACCATGAAGTTACTCATTAATATCCCTCAAGGAGGTGGAAACTTTGGCTTTTCATGCCCATTTCACATTTCTTGGTTTGCCTTGGCAGATAAGTTGAGTGTAATGTAATGTTATATTCAAAGCTGGTGACAATCCCGAAAAGATTTGAGTGTCTTTTAAACTTTCTTCTGTACAAAAGTGATGTGTGAGGACAATAGTTTATTGACAAGCTAGCTAGTAAGAAATATATTTGAAACAAGAATGTAAGTGGATTAGGGAACTGCATTTATATTTTCTCCTAGAGACAAGAACATACCCAATTAATATTAAATGAGGCAGGGCAGGATGATCTGTTTCAAATAGGAGAAGTGGAGTAGAAAATTGTCTTCTAATTGTTTTTTAAAATTCAACAATTCTGCTACTGCATGTTTTTCAGCATACTATTACATGTCTTTCCTTCCTTCTTTTGGTAAAGATAGAGCAAAAATTCCTATCAAGCCAGACTCATTGTTTACTTTAGCACAGGTTCCCATTAGTTAGAAAAACACACTTTTGAAAATTAAATTTCCCTTGAAAAACAATTAGCTCAAGTGGGAAGTATTATGCAGAGCTCAGAAGTTTCAAAACAATCTTATAAGAATAATTTTTTTAAAGCTTTCCTGGAAAAGGAATATTGTAGCGTTATCCAGATTCCAAATAGAATTATTATGAATTAGTAATAACAGTAACAATAATAATAATGATGATGATGATGATGAGTAACCAGCCTGTTTGGTAAACCAAGTGCTGTCCTTAAGTCCTGTGCTATTGATGGGGCTCTACAAGTGTGACTTAAAACTAGCTTGATCGGCCTGCCATCATTACGTATATAAATAAGTATGGGCACATAAGTAAAAAAGCAATTTAAGGTAATTTTTTTGATCTGTTATAGCAATGGAATGATAAATGACTATTTAAATTTAATGTTGTTTCATTGTTTTCATTTGACAAGAAATGGTACCTATGGGTTTTGGGTGTGCATGTTTTTGCCTATTCTGGGTTACTCTGTTGCTATCTATCAGGTATTTTCTTCAGGCACATCAGAAGGAGCATTGAATCTCATAATTTGCATACAACACATGATAATTTATAATTCTCTGCAAATTGAGAACAAATTGCTCCATGTTATCTATGCTGGTGAAATTGAGATTCTGTTTCAGAGGTGAAGGCAGGCATGTGCCTGCATTAATGACACCCAAATTTTTCTGAAGACTCGGTGATTTAATGGAATATTACTCTGTTGTGACAAACTTATTTTATTGCTATATTAGTTAGGAGCTCGACGTAAGAAAACCTAAAATGATATTTCTTTAAAGTTGTTTAATGCCTATCAAACATACCTTTGAATATATAGTTCCTACAGTGGTTAAAAAGCATATTTATAAGTCAGTAGTGTTAAGGTATGTGTTTATATGTCACAGAGCTTATATAAAATATGAAAACAGAAGCTATATTCATTGATAGAGTGAGAGCTCTTAAGGCTATTAGTGTTAACACCCAGCCACTAAATTTTACGTGTTTAGGAGCATAAATAAAAAGGATACTCAGGAATACTTCTGCCTCATTTTTCATTTTGGCTGGAGAGTAGAGACGTGGTAATAGTCCCCCTGAGGAAGCTTGCAGATTGCCTCTGGTCCTCGATGGGGACCTGGTCCTGCATCAGAGCAGGGACTGGAGGAGCTCAGCATCCCTCGTGGGGCTGGGCCTTGGTGGAGCTGTGAGATCATCTTTTTGTTTTGGTTTGTTGTTTTTTTTTTTTTCTTTGGTAGTGGAACATTGTTACTAGTGCTGGGAAGAGTCTGCTAGATCATGGAAGTCGGGGTGTGGTCCTAGGAAAGGCGGTACTGCCCAGAGAAGTTGTGGATGCTCCATCATTAGAGGTGTTCAAGGTCAGGTTGGACGGGACTTAGAGCAACCTTATCTGGTGAAAGATGTCCCTGCCCATGGCAGGGGGGTTGGGACTAGATGATCCTCAAAGGTCCCTTCTGACCCACACCATTTTACGATGCTACGAAACGCAAAAAGGAAGTTTAGTTTTTCAGAGGTGAAAGGCTAGGTTGAGAGAGAGTCCCATCTGCAGCGACATTCCAGTTTGCAAACTTAGGTTTGTGTTGCTAGCCAGAGTGGGAGAACAGAGGCTGAAGCCTTGGTCCCACCAAAATCGCTGATAGAGCTGTGTACGCTGAGGGACGTTTTTGGAGGAAAAAGGTGGTAGGTTTAGGACATAGAGAGGAGTGTTTTTTTCCAACTGTTTTATTTATTGCATGTAATTTGTTTGTCCTTTTGAAGTTCCTAAATAACAGATGCGTTTTAACGTGATACAATAAAAAGGCTCCTCTCATTTCCTTCTATGTTAGTAAGCATGGCTGGACTAATAGGGTTTTATTCATCTCCCCACATAAGGTTTATGAAAGAAGAGACCTACCTCAAATAGTTCAACCGTTTTGGAGTCTTCAGAAGTAATTAGATTGTGGGTTGCATGGGTAGATTGCGGCTTGTTTATTTGTGTTTTGAGCAGTGCTAGTTGCATCAGTTTTGCTCTGTGTCTGCATGTGTTCATAGATATGTAGTGCTTAATTCCATAAACAATTGTGTGTTTGAAGATGGTTGATACTTTAGCATGTATAATCCATATAAAGCGCTTGCGCATGTCTGTGCGCTCAATAAAATAACTTTTTCGCACAGTCTGATGATGCAGTGTCATTAGCAGTATTGCTGTCTTAGGTAGTCCTGGCCTGTGCCATTCGTTTCTGTGTCTGTGCCATACCGTGTCAAGCTGTCTTTTGTACGCGCTTAACAGTTTGCAGGGTCAGGTTGAGAAAACCTGTGTGAACTGGCTGGGGAACACTTTCTCTGTTTAAACCTTTTGCAGATTTGTTGTCTTTCAGCTAGATCAGGGAACTGATCTGTTTCAGCATATAGTCTGCCAGACTGTTGAGGAAGAAGAGAGAGGGAAACATGGTAGGCTGGAATTGCTGCCAAAAACAATGTATTATTAAATCATTGCGTAAAATTTTCCTGTTTTGCACAATATTTAAGAATGCAGGGGCAATACCAGGAAAGGGAAAAGACAATTGAAAAGCATACGTTATAACTGAACACGTCAATGGTGAGTGAAGTTTTAGCTCTTGTAGTTGTGAAGGAAGGCATGAAGTCAGAACCAGAAGCTAAATTAAAAGGCCTTCACTTCATGGACTTAAAGATTAGGAGAATTTAACAGTACTCTCTAAGTTTTGGAGGAGGGGGTCTTGTTTCAGGGTTTGGGGGCATTTGATGTTACCAGTACTGGCATTTCCAGTACTTAATGTGATTTCTTGACTTTGCCTCTTGGGCTGTCCCATGACTGATGGGACAGGGCCAATAGAGTGGGAAATAGAAAAGCAGGTAACATGCTACGTCCCAGACTGTGGTGTCCAGGGCATGAGTTTATGGTGAAGGCCATTTCCTTCTATTTTAATCTTAGTTTTCAGTATGTTTTTAAATAATTTTAAGTCTTTTTTCCTTTTTTTGGGAAACTTAGAAAAAAAAAAGGCATCTGTTTTTTCTGGATTTGAGCATGTCTGCTAGATGTGTGCCGTTATTAATTGAGCTCAAGAAACTTGTCAAGTTGCAATGACTAAAATCTGAACTGGAAGTACACCCTGTCACGTACATTCTTGGTCTCGCTCTGTTGAAATCAGTAGGGTAATTTGAGGAGAGGGATTACCATTCATTGCCTGTAATGTGAATGGCAGGATGTGCTGTTCAGAAAGCCAGAAAAGTTCAGCAAAAGATCACTGTGCAGCTTTCAGGTTGGCTGCTAGTTGGGAGAGATGGCTGACTCTACTGTTAGCCTTGTACAGCTCTCTACAAAATAGAGCCCCATTTTTTTCCCTTGGTTGGCAGATCTCGAGGTGTTGAGCAGCCTGCACTAAGAGGAGCGTCTCTTTTATGAGCGAGAGGCTTGCTGGAAATTTCCCTGTTAGACAGAACCAGTGTAGAAGCTGTTGCTATTTCACCCATTTTATGCCAACATTTAGACAGCACTGGCCTGGTGGAAATTTAGTTTGTGACATTACTTTTCTTCTGTGGAGAAAATGAGGCTGAGGACAGAGAAACTAACAAGGACTGCTCACCACAGTCTGAAAGCCCTGGCAAGGACAGCAGTGAATGAACGTCTTCAAGACATGACAGACCATGGGACCAAGTGCTTCCTCTGCACCTTCGTATTCTGCAAAGCTGGGGAAAACACATGCAATTTGCTGCAGTGTATCAATGTTTAATTATTCGGTAGAGTCGTGGTGGATCAGCAAATGTAATTACCGACAGGACGAGTGGGTTTTTTTGTTTGTTTGTTTTTTAATTTGCATCCCCGTAGCTGAAAAGGCAAGGTACCGTGGGAGGAGTGTGAGCTGATGTCAGTGATGCAGGGAGGTGTAGCCTGGCGTCAGGCTGCACTGGGGTGCATGCCCTTCTCATTCAGGATTCCCGGAGAGGTCCTGCCAGCCACTGCTGCTGCTCTGTGGGGCACGCTCCAGCCCCCTCCTGCCTCTCTTCCCCAGAAAATAGAGGTTTATTAAGAAAAAAATGCTGCTTGCTGCAAACTGATCTCTTTTCCCCCATACGGTCTTGAAATTTGCTGAAATACTGCTGTGGTGTGTGGTCCTGGCTGAAGCTTGTGTGAAGGTGAATCCTCTACAGGGGGAGCTGCCCCTAATTTCTTGGAGGCATAGGAAGATGGTGTTGCTGCTTGAGTCTTGCTTGATATTCACATCTGTAGCCATTTTCACTTTGGAGGCAGTGGCAAAGTGTGAGGTTTAAAATGGGATAAGCCTTTAATGGGCCTTTGAAGTGTCTCTCTCCCTTGTCTGCTCAGAATTACCAGTTGTTTCAGGGGTAAGAAGAGCTCTTGCACTTTTCAAAGTATGTGGCAGTTTCCCTAACATTTTTCTTCTTGCGACCGAGAGATTGCATGATTTTTCTCATTGGATGAAAAATTGAAAAGGAAAAATTGCTTTCACTCTCATTGAGGAGAAGAGTAATAACCAGGGCTTCAAAAAAGATGAATAAAAAATGAATATCCAATGCTTCTCAAACTCCAGAGCTCTAATTTCATGATGTTAAGAATGGGGATGTTGAATGCTTCGAACTATCACTAAAGGGCTTTTGCTTCTTCCAGTGCTTAAAGAAATGCTGAATAAAATAAAATCTTTTTTTCCTTTTGAAAAATTTAAAACTCAAATCTTAAAGCACACAGAAACGGATTTAGGTTTTGTAAGATTTTGTTTACAAAGATGCCACGTGGCACAATAAATGTTGCCTGAAGAAAGCTGAGATTAAGCTAAATCAGAGGGTTTTTTTGAGAATACACAATTGTATTCTGAAATATAATTATTTTATATTTATATTTTATATAATATTTTTCTTAGGCCTAGAGAGAAAGCGTGTTTGCAAGTGATAATAAGAAATAATTTTTTTTCTTAGAAATAAGTTGTATGTATTTTTGAAGTGTACAGATGTCTATGCATATTTTATGGATGACAATTCTGGTGATGTTAACCTAAAGGTAAGGCAAGAATTTTGTAAGCAAAAAAGTCGCCTCATTCTTTATTTGTGTATAGACAGTTAACATCTAACTGAGCAAAATTAGGTAGTTGCATGTGCAGGTAGACAGTTTGGATAATTTTTAAAAGAAAACGCTTTTTTTCCCTAAACCTCCTGAAGATAACCATGGTGTGTTCTCAACAGTATGTTTCAAACCATATGGAACAGATATTTCTCAATGGTGAAGCTGTGATATTGCTATTTTTTTTACATGGCAGTGGCTCTTTCTTCTCAGTCTTTGTTTGTTTTGCCTATTTGAATATATGCTTTAGGGATTGGCAGGTGTCTCTTACTGTGTCTGGTTCCTGTTGTAATGGGGTTCTGTTGTACCACAGAGTTTTTTGTTTGCTACTGTAATACAATTAGTGTGTATTGCGAGCAGGCTATGTTTTGGCTCTATCTGTGCAAGCACCTAAAATAAGACTGAGTGACTTTGTTACCCATTTTCAGGGATAGGCATGATTAATAGTAAAGTAGAAACCGCTTTTAAAAAAAGCGTTTCTGAAACTTGCCAAGTGGAATCCAACTTTTTAATCAAAATACTAAGGGTGCATATGTTTTTTCCATAAATATAAATGTCTGCTTGACCTTCTGTGGAGGGGAAAAAAAAAAAAAAGAGGGATTATTTTTGGCCTTTAAAACAATCAGAAAAAAATGATTTTTGGATGACAGTATAATGACTTAATTCTACAAGTCCTTGGATTTCAACTTCACTGTGCTTCAACTGTCTCAAAGTGCTTCATGGTCAGTGTTTTTGTACATGGGGACAACAGATAAATAAGTGTAGATCAGACTTTCAAACATGTCTGCTACTGTTGGTTCATGCTTAACTTGCAGTTCCGTCTCAATTGGTGTATGCATCTATGGTTCACTCTGGAGTGTCTTAGGTTGGACACCAAGAATCAGTAGCATGTTGTGCCTTGCCCTAATGTTCATGGTAAATCACTGGTAGGAGTTGGAGCAGAAGCAGTTTCTTTGCTTTGGCTGCCAGGCTGCATCTTCCCTCCTGATTTTGATGGCTATTCGTTTTCTTAATGGTTGTAAATCTCATTAAAAATCAGTGGAAGTGTGGGAGAGTGACTGACAGCAGAACGTGGCCCTGGGTGTTGTGTTCTTCTTACTACCCTTCAATCTTCCTGCAAAGAAAATATCTGTCGGGGAACCAGGTGCCAATCAGTTCAAATCTCTTGCTTTCTGCAGCGTGCATGCTTTGTATATTCTTCTAATAGTCGCTGCTGACAACCTACCACTTTGCTTTTGCTTTAGCAGCTAAGATTGAATTCAGAAGCAGAGAGTAAGTCAGGGAAACCTTGACTGCACTGGAATTTTTAGGATGAGAGTGATCTTGCAAAATTACTATAGAAGCAGGGTGTTGCAATCTGTTTTTGAAGAAAGATCGGCAGTTCTCTCCGTTCTCGTACCTTGGATTTACTATACAAACTTTTTGATGTTGAGCTCCTAAATTTAGGAATCACTTGAGAAGAATATGATTGCAGAGGCATCTCAAAACACCACTTTTTTCTCTTCTACATTGCAGGCTGTAAGAAGGCAGGAAACTGAAAGTAGAAAGTTACGTGGACTCTTAAATGGTGGATCTGTGAGCCGTGGTGTAAGCTAATGCAATTCTGCAGATTTTTTTCTGGTAGCTATGCAGTTATTCTAGTCGGGGATCCGAGTGTCCCATTGTTCCTGGCAGCTTGAAAAGGTAGTTGCACAGCTAGAGATTTCTTTGCCCTGACTGTTACAATGCCAGGCAGTGCATTGGATGTCAGTGATGGAGAGTTGTGAGCGTGTGCCTTCCTTGGATGCTGCGGCTCCACGATGCTCTGGCTGTAGCTGTGGTGTTCTGTCATCTGAACAGTTTGCTTAGTGTCTTGGCTCTGAGAAAGAAAGTGGGAGGAGGGGACCAAAACTGTGAAAGGCCCAGTGATTCCTTGAAGAACAGCATTTACTCCTGCAGTAGAGGTGTTTTCCATCTACTTTGACGGACTGTGTTGAATGAGATCCATCCATGTCCTTGTCTTACTGCTCAGTAGTGAAATGCCCATAGTTTGAGTACCTGTTGATTGCTTGTGGAAGATGAATCATGTTCAATGAAGCAATTGTATTCCTTATCCGACAGTAATGTAGAACAGAGAGGTTTATTTGGATGTCTGGAGAAAGAGGAAATAAATTCATGTTACAGATGTTGTTCAGTCGTTGTTTAAACCAGAGAAAATCTATGCAATTGCTGTAAACTTCTACCTTTAGTAAATAGGTTATAGTAGCACAATTATGGAGTTGGAAAAGGAGCTTCAGCTTATTCTTTCAGTACAGGAATACTGACACTTCTTCACATATTCCTTACAAAAGGAATAGCAACTCCAGCTGTGTAGTAAGGGCTTGAAGTAGTATTCCCGATTGTTTTTGTTATGAAATGCAGCCAATTTTCTTTCCCGGTATATGGAAGTGAAGAGCGTTGATGAAAGATATTATGCAAGTGCAAATTATTAGTCATTACTTTTTGTAGTTTTTCTTTCAACTCTTCATGGTTCTTTCACATCATTCTTTTTTTTTCGTCACTGCTGTTATGGGGAATTTTGAGTAAAGTTTGTAAATTTTTAACTAAAAAGTAGCCTGAGCTACTCTCTCTTACTACTGAGTTCCCAGAGGAGCAAGCAGCTTGAGTGGAGTCCTGGCACTGAAAAATCTCATCTACTTTGCAACCAAACATTGTGGACATTGAAGAAAATATAAAACTTGTGCTGGCACAGAACTTTGTTGCTGAAGATGAAAGTACGGACACAGTCAACATGTCTCATCTGACTGAAAACACGTTTTCTAAGGTTAGGTAATTAATCTGTTGTGATTGCTGTGAATGAAACAGGAAATAAAGCTGGAAAAGCTTGAAATTAAATGAAATATGCAGGACCAGACATGCACTTTAGTATTAAATATTGACATACCCCTTCTAGGTAACCACTTTGCCTTTGGAGCCCAGCATTTGCCTGAAGACTGTAACGTCTTCTTGCTCTCATACTTATGGTGAAAAAAGTATTGGCATTGAGAAATATTGCTAATGGCTTCTCTCCTAACACAAACTTATGCTTCTTTTGGTGCTATGTCACTGCCTCCCTTGAAATTAATCTTCTCTGATTTATTGTAAGTTATTTCAAATGTCCCCAGTGACTTGGGTTGACTAATGTGCTTTAAATCTGGTGAAATCAAATCTGTCGTGGGAGTTGACTGTGTATAAAGCTGCTCACTCGTGGAGATAGATGACATGGGAAAGTACTGAGCCCTACTTGCTGCTTGCCCAAATATAGGACCAATCCTCCATTGCTTTAAACCTATGGACTGATGTGTGGGTTGGTTGGTTTTAAACCTGGGGCGAGTCGCAATTGAGGCGGCACTAACTATATGCATTATCTATATGTTGTGCAGGCTATATGCATTTATGGTACTACAGTATGGCCCGAGTGGACTTGAAGGGGGAAGGGAAAGAAAGGAGGTGATGATACGAAAAATTTAAACAAAGCATCTTCAAGTTAGAGATTGGATCTGTGTGCTCCAGCTGAAAAGGGAAGTCTCCGAGTTAGTGACAGCAGCGTGCCTGTGACTGGAGCTTTTTGACTCATCTTAAGGGCTGTAGTCCACAGTGCAGCTTCTTAATATGAGGTGAAGATGGCCTTCTGGGGCGGCACACAGTGTGCGAGGCCTATGCCATTGTATCTTTGCTTTTGAATACAGTTTAAAAATAATGGAAATGTTTAAATTTGGTGGATTATGTTTCCTAATGCCTCTTCATTTATCATACCCACTTTAATTGACGTAAAGATGCAGTGCTGTATTATATTATCTAGGTTTAATGTCAAGGGTTTGGGAAGTTGTGTCTCTTTACCTGTCGGATTTTCTTAGCAGAAATAGGAGAAAAAAACCTAGCCTGTGCATCATCTTGCCTGGACAGTCTGTACCTGGAGATCTTTTGAGAGCTGCTGTCTTGAGACCCTTGTGTCTGATCTAAGACTCTTGCTGTGCTCCGATTTCACATTACCCATTTTTTTTCTTCTCTTGCATTTGTAAGAAAAGCCTGTACAAACAATGCTATGCTGTTTCCAAACACTGTGAAGTTTTCCCCTTTGCTTCCTGTTTTTGTAGCGTGTTTGTGAAAAGACCTTGTCGTCTTTGCACTGGAGTTAGTGTTAATGTAAATGCATTCAGCATTAGCTACTGTGTTCCAGCATGTAGGGACCCGAGTTTCTCTTCAGCAAGCATTATTACTCTTTATTTATGGTAAGACTAGATTAAAAAAGACTTGTGCATGTAAAAGTGAAAGCACAGGCAGTGTTAAATTACGAAGTCATGAACTTGTTATTTCCCCTCCCCCCAAGTATGCAAGCCAGTTAGTAACCTAGTGATCTATACATGAGGCTTTAATTGGATATACGCCCAGAGTGCAGATTAATATGGAAAAGCTATAAAGGCATGGGTTCACAAACTTTATTTGACCACACAAGGACCGTCTGTGTGATCCCATGTGGAATGTGTGAGGGATTCTCAAAACAAAGAAGTAGCTTCATGTATTTGGGCAGATCTGCATGTAGACCACAGGATACAGAGGTGATGTCTCTGCATTGAAGTCAATAGACTTGGTTAAATAGGACTTCCTCAGCCTAGTATTCACTTCATGTTTCTTAGGAGTGATTTAGGTAGGGCAGAGGTGCACCTGTGGCCTCTGTGTAATTTACCCAACTTCTTAAGTTTTAGTTTTGAAATTGTTGAAGTCTTCTTTTTACGATTGGATATAGTCTTGGCTGCCTTTGGAGGTATGGGAGGGGCAGGGCGAATCTCCCTCTAGTGAAATGAAAACAAGCAGATGTCTTGACGGCAGCTGGCTAGAGATGAATCATTTCACATAAACTTGCCTGCAGAACATGATCTTATTCCTCTATAAACCTATACTCCAGAGGGAAGGGAGAATCCCCATTAGTCAATGACAACCTCCTGGCCTAAAATTCCAGTGTTTCTAGTTTGCAAATCACATGAAGCACATACGGACTACTAGCTGTGTTCAGCAAAGGCTTTCTCAAGTTTGAAGACACTTGTAACACAGATTTTATGTATCTTCTCGGAAATTCTTTTCTAAATGAAAATTACAGTATCCCTAAATGTGTAAAAACAGTCACAGTCACACCCCTGCGTCCCCCAAACCAGTTTAATAATGGTAAGATCTCTTTTAAATTGGCATAGTATTACAGTAAAGAGTTTGGTTCCTTAGAAGAGCCCTGTTGCAGGTGTAGCTGGCCTTCCTGACTCTTCATATGATGGAGAGCAGTAAGGCATACCACCTATCTCAAAACTCTCTTCTTCCTCCTTCCCCTTCCCCATGAGTTTCTGGAAAGGGCTGTTGCTTTCAGAAATGAGAGTGGTGTCCCTGGATCTCACTGGAATGGTGCTGAGCTTAAGTCGTACATCTGGGTGCCAGAGTGATCTACCGCTGTTGGCTTCTTCAGCCTTTGCTGTCCTATTTCCTCCCACAACTTAGGGTCCTGTGCCAGGATAGCTTTGCAGTTAATTCTTAATACAGCTCAGCGTTGGAGTTGTGCTGCTTGCAAGCTTCCTGCAGTTCAGGCTATCTTGGTACTGTTTTTTATTCATTTTGCCATCCTCTGCATGGTTGTATGGCACACTCTTCGGTTGTTGCCTGAAGATGGTGGGGTGGAAATGTTACCTCCTGTAGTGTAAGCCCTAATGGACATGAAAAGTGGAGAGCTGACAATAACTATGCTCGAATAGTTGCAGAAAATAAGGTAACCCTAATTAAAGTTTTGTGCAAATATTTTCAGCATTTGATTCCAACCATTTGCCTAACGAAGATGGAATAGTCCTTAGCTCTCTGCCTGCAGCAAGAGTATGGGAATTGAAGTGACTCATTCTCAGGGACATGGCAGTGGGAATGAGGCACTGCTGTGGTTGCAGATAATTCCCTGGAAGTCTCCGTTGTGCAGAATGCATTAATTGAAGAGATTCATGAGCTGCTTAATGTCACATCACTTCATTTCCTCATCAGGGAACTGGAAGTCTCATCTTTATAGGAAAAAACAGGAACGCTCTGGTTGTGAGTAAATCTTAACCTTTGTAAAAAGAGGTTCTGTAGGTTGCCCAGCATATTGCCCTGTATCGAACCTGTTGCCATGTAGCTTGAATTTTTTCTTGCCATCCTATCAGCTGTGGGGACAGAGACAGCAGTGTAAAGACGCACATTTCTGAGTGCACAGAAGTGAGCAGTGGAGACGAGGAGGGAACTGTTTGCTGCTGTTTTTTTCAGTGAAGTGCAGCAGAAGGATGGATGCTTCCTGTTTGTAACCGATCACCATCTGTGATGATTACATTGGTCTCAGAAAAGTGACGTATCTTTATATTCGAGAGAGAGGATGTGGCATAGGATACCCCTGCAGAGAGCTGGAAATACAGTGTGATACTGTGTGGTCTTTGCCTGTTCCGGAGTGCATGGGAGCATACATATCTCTGGGGAATGTACTCCTGCAGATAGTAACGTGTTCCTAGTAGGCAGATCTGATGCATTGTGTAGGCAGCAGAAAATAAACAGTGCAGCCCACCGTTTGCAGATTTAAACTGGAGAAGGGAATGTGCTGCACGTACGGAAATCTGTCTTGCCATGTGCGATATCTCAGTTTTCAGCATCAGATGTACCCTAATTCTGGTTTTCCCCAAATGCCTGTGTTTCAGACTGTTTTGCCCATTGCAGGTCCGGGTGAGAGCTAGTACAGAATGAGTCCTGTGGAATTTGCCATAGTTTATCACATGGCCTCTTAAGACATGGCTACTGCCTGAGTTCTTATCCCTGTATTAGTTTTATGACATGGGAAACATTGCAGAGAAAAATACAGTTTAACACTTCAATAGCTACTTGTTAAAAAAAAAAGGGGGGGGAGGCACTTTTCTTACTTTTTTTGACTAGAAATTAGTCAAGATTGAGATTTCTACACTTTGTTTGGATTTCTAAGTTTAAAGCATTTCTGAAGGTGATTTTATCTTACAGCTTTGGATCTGATCCTTGACCAAGGGGAGCTGGTCAGTGAGAGGAGATGCCCTTTCATGTGGCTTTCTGTGCCACTGCTATCCTCAGTTTTGGGAGAACCAATGAGACCTTAGGGCTGGACTTGGACATCTTTTCTCTTTCTAGCATCTAATCGCACCAGGAGGTCACAGTGGTTTCAGTTGCATGACTCAAGCTTGCATCTGCCACGAACAGCCATGATGCGCTAGCTACACTTCTTTTTTTTGTCTGTGGCAAGCTGGTTAAGCAATAAGAAGTACCTTTTAGATCCACTAATAACTTGAGTTTTCCTTCATCTATGCCTTTGGGAACATTTCAGTACTTTGCCTGGCAGTGTATCACTACTTTGAATCGTGTGTGGAAAAATGTCTGAAGCAAATTAAACAAAATGACTTGTGAGTAAAAGATCAAGTCAAAACACTGTCGAGATGAAAATCACCAAGTTGATGGGTGCAGTCTATATGTGACTGGGAACCCTTTAATGATGCCAAGAGAAAAAATTGACCATAGTAGACAAAGTTGCACTTGAGGTTTCTGTGACTTAAAAAAAATAATCTCTTTATTCCTGTGATTTATTATTTCTGTGGTCACATGACACGAGCTATTGCGAACATGAGTCTTAGCGGAAGATCCAACAGGTTGCTTATTTCAGCAAAGTCTGGCTTGAGTCTAAATCTCAAAAAATTAAGGTGGAGAGAATGGGAGTGAAAAAAAGAAAATTATTCTTCTGGCATTATACTTGTGGCTTGGCACATCTAGATCCTGGGAGTCCATTCCATTGTTTTTACTCATAGCATTTCTCTCTCTTGTTGGGAATCACTAAGAGTGATTTGGCATCTGCACCGTACTAGTAAAAACAATCTTAACTACTTATAATTAATGAATCGTGTAAGCTGGCAGTCACTGATTTGAGGGGATGGAATAACAAACATAAAGACAATGTGAATTCTGCATTTACTGGCAATGTATGTCAGAAAAAGAGCTGCTTTATTTATCTGGTGCTGAATTGCTTTAGTGTGTGGACTTTTAAATAAGCAATGCTTTAAGAAAGTGTATCAGTTGCTTGAGCTGAGGCCTGTATCTTGGCTGAAAAAATGGCATAATTTTATATCATCATGTCTAGTGTGACTTGAAATCCTTGTGAAGACAAGATGCTGCCATGTTTTCCCTGTTGTATCTATCTGGTTTTACTAGGTGGGAAAATAAACCATTGTCCTGAACTAGTCATACTGAAATAACCTTCCTGTGTCCTGTAGCTTTTTTTTTTTGTTTTTTAAATTAGGATGGTTTAGTATAAAAACAGAAAACCCAGATTGAGATCCAGCAAGTGAAAGAATGATGGTTTTCAAATGGTGATGCTTGTTATTGAGTTTTGTTGTTCTTGATGGAGAGAAAATGGTACCTTTACTTTTTCTTATTAAGAGTTAATCCACAGCAAGATATTTAAAAAAACAGAATGAGCTACCTGGACTCATTTTTAAAGAGAGGATTTTTAGGGGGAACTCTTTATTGGTTCAGACTTCTATGGTCTCTCTTTGGACTGTCTGTTTAGAATGTATATGTAAGTCTAATTCAGTTGAGAACTAGATAGGACAGTACTCCCTTTGCTTTGATCCTTTTATTTTTTGAGCATTCCTCCTCACATCAAAATCTTACAAAATGCCTCTGTTTCCCTATGGAAAGAGGACCATTTTAGGGAGAGCTGATGTTCTGGGCAGTATATCTGAGGTAACTATAGATGCTAGAGGAAGAGAAAGCAGCCTCAGGAACAATAGGGAGGCTTTAAAAAGCTGTTTAATTTGTGCCAAGCTGCTACTTTGTTGTTGTTGTTGTTGTTGTTGTTGTTGTCATAGAAATGTGCCAGTCCGTGTCTCTCACAGATGAGCTCACTAACTGAATGGCTGTGCAGGATGAGTCTGGTTTCAATGAAGATGTTTATACTTGAAGAACACAGATGGACTTAAACCACAGCCCAGAATCTAAACACCCCTGAGCTCCTGGGGGAGGGGAGTGATAGGAAATGAAATCTGGATTTTATAGCTCAGGCCTGCATCTGTCCTCCTGGATTTGGCTTTCTAAGTTATTATGGGAAAGTAGGAGAGGAATATTATCTGCAGTAAAGGTTTGTTTGTTGTTGGACTTTGGGGGGAGGATTATTTTATATTTGGCCCAACTCCATTGGGTTGGAAGAACTTTCCTGCCTAGACGTCTTTGCAGGACCATCACGGCTGAGGTTAATTGGTTGCAGAGATGTTACTCTAATGTGCAGTCTTTAGCAGGTAATTTTTCTGTCATTTATGTACTTCTGTTACTCTTTGTCTTTTGAAATAAAATATTTTGAATGAGAACTGACAATCTTCTGCACTGCATGTAAAAAGCTGTGATACAGGTTTGGTAGAAGTTTACACTTAAATTTTGCTGGTGCAAATGGCTGCAAATGGTAGAAGCAGCATCAGACCTATGAAATACTGAAGAATTTGCAGACGACACGACTAATAATCTTCAATGAGGTGTGTCATTGAGCATTGAACAAATGTAGTGCAGTCAACAAACACAGTGTACTATGTTGAACGGGGTGGCGTTCAGTGCGGGCAAAATATGTCCTTTGCAGGATTTAGCCTCTGGATTGTTTTCTTATGAGCATAATTCTGTGAATTCTTTTTACTTCCAAGAAGCCCATTAATTCTTTATTTTCATCTACATTTGGCACTGTCAGAATGCCTCAAAGGAGCTTAGGTGTAAAATGACAATAGCTACAGTATCTCCAGGGTTTTCAGGTATCCGAATGATTTGTTTATCTGGCTGTCTTGCTTTCCTTGGTTTTCTATTCCTGGAGCTGGACTGCCGGAAATGATGCATGTTGCTGAATGCAGAATAGTCTTTGCTGTGCCAAGGCATGTACTTGGAAGAATGGGATACTCTGTCCCATTAATTAGTATAAATAATCAAGAATATGGAATAAATGAAATACTGGCTGTTCGTGTTTTATGGTTTGGTGTTTTGGGTTTTTTTTAGGTATTCCCAACAAGTGGAAGGTAGCATCTTTTTAAATGAAAGCCAACCACACCAGAAGTTTTCACTGTTGGAGAATACTTTAAGGACTTTCCACTCAAACCTGTTTGAGTATATTTGAGCCTTGATTTTGGTCATAGTGTTGAATTCAGTTGTGCAGACTCTTCTCTTGATACTCTGTTTTTGCTTGTTATTCACTCTTAAGTGTCCTGCTTGAACTTGTATTGGAAGACAAGTTGGGCTAGAATTGCCTTGGCTTTTAATGAAAAATATTTATTTTAAGGCAAGATGAATTCTTCACATGCAACAAGCTTTGGGAAGCGCAGTTCCTATGCAGAGAAATTCCTCTTCTGCTAGCCTAACCTGTCTTTTGTGGGATCTTAAAAGGCGCCAGCACTCTGTTAAAGACCTTGCTCCGTCAACTGATCTCATCCTTCTCGGAGGGGGAAGAGGAACTCGTTCGTTACAGTTAGTGGAGGTGCAATCTCATGCAGGCGAGGACACCATGCGCGTGTTGTGTGCTGTGGATCTTAGCACCTTGCTGGCATTAGCTGTCATGCAACTCTAGCCAGTTAGGAAAGCTGCAGAAGAGGAAAGTGTTGAATAAAACCAAAATGGTTTATTTACCTGAGGTAGGTAAAATGCCACACACAGTTATGGTGTCCGTTTCCTGCATCTCACCAAGGGGGATGGTCATCTCGGCAGGGACCGCGGGGCCAGGAGCTCCTGCGCTCCTCCAACTCTGGCACTGACTTGTGGCCCACCGGGCAAAGTGCGTGGGAGCTCTGCATGCTTTCCCCATCGAGAGATGGTGTTAGTAGGCTTTCTTACTGTATGTATTTATTTTAAGGGTTAATCAATTAGGCATCATCAACTGGAATTTTTGAGACAAATTCATTTATAAAACTACTTGGTTTTCCGATAGAGTTCTCTGAATAATTTGTCCTGTATTTCTTCTAGTTTTGTAATAAATACCAAAAATTGATAATAGCTTTTTCTTCTCCCAAATCCATCTCCTTCATTGATTTTTTTTTTTTTTTCTTTTTTTTTGTAAGGGCCTTCCAGAAAGGGAGCGCATAGCTGATTACATTGTACTTAAGGAACTATAAAGTGATCAACATGACTGCTGCCAAATGTGTGGAATTAAGATGGAAACAATTAAATGACCATTTAAAAATATTCTTTTTCAGTTATATCCTAGAACCCAGACCGCGATATTTTAGACAGAAGTTTTTTGGGTAATGGCATTGTATGCCCTGGATAGGTTAAAACAGTGTGTCAGAGCAGGAATACTAAATGATCGGACAGGCCATGTTTTTATAGGACGTGTTTGCTGTCCTACTTGCGTGAGAAGTTTGCAGTGATGCAATAATATTGAAAATTATCACCTTCACTGTAGGAGCATTGATGCAGTGCTATTGGAAATTACTGCTTTCACTGTAGGAGCGTTCACTTTTCATCTGAGATCATTAAAATCATCTTGGTTTTACTTTTGTAATTGGCTTAGGCCGCCCTTTTTGGGGGAGGGGAGGCTTTGGGGTTTTGTCGGTTTTGCTTTTTTTACTTTTAATTTGAAACACAGTTTTAACATTTGGATTGTTTGAAACAAAAACAAGAGAAGTCCCAACATGAGCAGAGAATATTTTTAAAGGACTTTATGGCTCTAAGTTCCTAACACAGTCCAGATGTCTCCTATCTCTGCTCTTTCTGTAGCATTTTCTGGCGCGGTGTCACTGGATCTTGAACTTGGTCCAAGCTGTGTGCCAAGTCCTGAAATAAAGTAAATCAGTGAGTTGTTCTTGGACGTTTCTCCTTAATCCAAACCAACCCAAATCAAACTTTAGCTCTGACCTCAGGACTGCACATTCAAATATTTTCCTTTGCCTCCTCAGTTTCAAAGTAGCAAAAGCAGGAGATTACCACTTTGCAGTATTTAAACAGAGGCTTGTGTGACATTGGTGCAGCTGAAGCAGCAGTGTTACTTGGGACCCGGTGCCTGTTAAAACACCAGTGATGTCTGCCAGCACTGTGATTCTTCATCGTGATTCCTATTGTTGGGTCAGGATGCACGTTACGAGCACACTGGAAAAGGATTTATTTGGAGGCGTGCGCTGTGTCAACAATTAGGTAGCAACCAAAGGAAATATTCTGTAGTGCTCTTTTGCAAATGTTTCTGCCTAGATGTCTTAGAAATTATCAATAGGAGAAACCCAGTAACCCCCAAAACATCAGAACCATGTTCTAGGGTAAACTGACTGTCGTTTATCTTTCCTTAATGCAAGCACTTGTCTCCATTGTATTTAAGCACTCCATGGAAGTTGGCCTAGCATGCAAATAAACTGTGGCTGAATGGGCCACCTATTGTGACAGCACAGCAGCTTATGTGGGGAAAAAAGTATTGGGAAGGTAGTGTTATTTTTAACAACAGTTTAGTTGCTGGACCAAAGGAGACTTAACAGTATGTGACACAAATTCTTTGCAGAACATCAGCAGGTTTGAGATCTGCTGGTTTAATTCTTAGCTTTTATCTTCTGATTGGCCAGGTTCAGATAAGTTTAATTAAACTGTATCTGTTGTCCAACCCTTTGTTAGACCCAGCTTCCACTGAAATTGATGTGAAGCTTTCCTTTGGCTTAGTGGGCCTTGTACTGTGTCCTCAGATGTGTGTGATCTGCTGGGTGTTTTGGTGTAGCTGATCATCCTTGGGACAGACAGCGGTCAAAACAGGTAGGGTGCAGGAGTCTGGAGGCATTTCAGACAGTACTGTCTTGCAGTGGGGAACGAGAGTTTCCAGCATGCTCTGTGTTGGCCTCAGTTCATGTTTTTGGGATTCCCGCTGCAATTGTTTATGCATATTTGGCTGTTTAGGGAATACTAATATAAAGCTTTTCTGTAGAGTAAAAAAAAAGCTCCTTTTTTAATAAGGGAGTAGCAGTGAATCTATTTGAGAGAAACATGGCTAGAAAGGTTTACGTGTCTGACTGTATTACATATTATCTGGGCCAGTAGGATTACTTTATTTTTATTAATCAGTTTTGTTCCCTCTGGTCTTCAAGTCAGTGTTTGTCTTTCTGGCTGAATTCTGTGTAAACATGAAACGGGTACCTAACAGATCCTGCCTTGGGGCCAGAGAGCACAAAATTTACCTTTCAGAAGTAGTCAGAACAGCCACGTGCATAAAAATAATTAATGATTTTCACGATGAATTCTCTAACTTGAGCTAAGTGTTCACCGGCACGTTCACATGCTACGTGGTAGCAATTGAACATGCAATTACGAAGTTCTTACGCAACAATGAATACCAGGGACAGCAGTAAATGAGTTCTTTTACAGAGAAAAGCCATAAAAAAAGAAAGATTTCAGCCCTGGCGTGTCTTGTCATTCTTTCATCACTTAGCAGAGCTTTTGTATACACATCACTTCATGTTTTCTGTGAGATGCCGTGTTTGGTGCTCATCTCTTGGACGTTCAGGACTGTTTTGCTTTCTATGTGGAACATCAGGCATAGACTGACCAGTCACCCTAAGCTTCCCGTGTTTGTGCACTGTGCAGGGATTTTTCCCCCCAGCGTGGACCTCATCTGAACTCCGTGTCAGGGCCTCTCTGCTGTGCCTGTTGGCTCCTTGCGCAGGGGCTGGACCTGGTTGTTTTGAAGAGTGACCTTTCCATCAGGGCTGACCCACCAAGCTCCCTGGCATGGGATCAGGAAGCCGATTCCTGACTCAGTCGGGTCTTCTGCTCCTGGTAAATTGTTGTAGCACCCTCACCCTAAACACCGTGGTCTGCATGATATGCCCCACATCAGAAATTACCTGGATATGTGAAACTAGGTTCCCTTCTTTGTCACATCAGGAAGGATGTAAAGGTGGAGGTAGGTTTTGTGCTCTGCCCTGGATGAACTGGGAGTCAGCCTGCCAGAGTAGGAGGTATATATTAGAGTCGCCGGAGGTTTTCTTTCCTTCAGTACTGCTCAGAGCTTCTTGCGGGAAATGGCTTAGCAGAGATGCTGGGAGAAAGGCTGTAGCGGGCACAACCTTTGTATGTGTGTTTGCAGATAGATAAAAACTGCTCAGGAGATCTTATGGCTTTTGAAAAAGGGATGGTTGGAGATAAAGCTCTGTCAGGGGACAATGATAAAAGAACTGAGGCTGAAAATGAAAGAGCTGTTGGGTGATAAGAGGAAGCTCCTGTGTTTTGAGAGCTGGACCTCAGCTAGATAAAAATCTTAAAAGCCCTGTGCAGATCAGCAGAATAATGGTCTTGCCTAGGTTTCGCTTAATTTTCCTTCTGCCACCCAGGCTGTAGGAAGCAGTTTTCATGCTTCCCTGGCAGCAAGATTTTTGAATGTGGGAAACCTGATAGTGTGTCTGCTTAACTACCAGACTTTGGCCTGGTGCCCTTTCTGGTTTCCTTATGGAGTAAGTACAGTGATGGGAAGAATGCGCTTCTTACACATGTAGTCATCTCGGTGATAGTAAACTGTAACACTGATACCCTGTTTAGCCTACCTCTGCCTGCAGAGCCATTGCCATGGTACGTGGGGGTCACTGACAGGATAACAAGAAGTCTGCTTTAGGTTTTGAGTGCAAAAGAGAAACTAGAAGTGAAATTAAATTAAATTTTTTTTGTTGTATTTTTTTTTTTGAGAAACTGTAGATGTTTGTTCTAAACTGTCAACCTAATGCACGTTAATCTAATTTACTCCATTGAGACTTTTGCAGTGACTGTTAATGCGCAAACAGAAAGCCTCCACTATATGCTAGTAGCAGTTTTCACAAATTAGTTCATTGTAACTGTACGTAATGTGGCCAGTTTGCCTGCAAAATATAACAAGAATTTGCTTAGGTGTTTCAAAAGCTGTGCTACAACCATTTGAATGACTTGCAGTAGATGTATATGAAAAAAACCCCATGAATTTTGGAGGGTTCCCCTTACAATTTTACATTTGTAAAATTTCTTTAGCATCATTTTGCATGATGTTCAGATCAATGGAAGGGAATTCAAATAATGCAAGTAAGATCAGCTACCCATTAGGAAGGCCCAGTCTGTATATGCGACTGATTGCTTACCAAATTGAATTTGTAAAGGCTGCCAAACAAAAGCAAAATGTTTTGAATTATAGAAATGTAAACTGAAAATATTAAGGCAATGAGTTTGTACTGGAGACAAAAGACTCTTCTGAAATTATGAGAAAATGGTTTTATTTTATTTGAATTTTAATTTTTCTATGTTGTTCATTTTTATTTGGGGTGTGAGTTTAGAAAATCAGCTTGCTGGAGATGTGTGCTAATTTCAGACTTTGCTTTCCAGCAGTCCTAAGTGGAAATGAAACTGTAGGTGTCTAACACACTAAAAATTAATTTAAGATCCTGAGGATTCAACTGCTAGGACTCATGGGTCTTGATACTGCAAAATACTGCATACTCTGAAATCCTGTTGGAAATTGAGTGCTCTGCAATGTGCAGAATTGGAGCCAATAAGCTATCAAGCCAGGTAGACGTGTACTAGGAAGTGATTTGGCAAACACTCATTTCATCATGACAGAGCTATTTGTGATGGTAAATGCTTACAGGGTCCTTATGCTTTGGTCCTGAGTTACAGCCATGCACAACTGCAGTGTAAAAGCCTGATGCAAAGCCTGATTAAATTGGGGACGTTTGAATTGGCTACACTGGCCTTTGGATTAAATCTTGAGACTTTAGTTCTGAAGATGACCTTTACTTAGTGTATAAGTAACGTATACACTAAAGAGCGTGATTTCTAACAGTTGTTATTATTGGGGAGTGCTTTGTTTTTCTGCTTGGAAGTGTAATTTACAAGGAAGAATATTTAAAAAATATTTCTGAAGTTTTGTATATAGTACATGTCAAGTGGCAAACTGCTTCTTGGTGTGGTGTCATACAAAGGGGCATTTGTTAGTACTCATTAAGATTGTCTGATGTAGTTCTGCCACTTCTTAAGATACCCATTGTGGACTGTTACCCCAGTGAATCTGATAAATCACAACGTGGTTTCTCATGATGTGCTTTATAATTGTGCAGTATTACCTGTGTATCTTTGGCAGGGAAGTAGAGCTATATACTCTTGTCCAAAACCAAATCCAAAGTCTGTGTCAGAGCAAGAAGTGGAAGAAGAACTTCAGAAGTCCAAGTTAAACAACAGAACTGAATGAATATTGGAAAAAAAAAGATTGTCTTGTATACAGGCATTTCTAATCCCAATATAACCTTCTTTTAACATGGCAAGCCGGTTGTTGTTACTATACAAACACCTTTGGTAATGAAGGTTTTTGAAGTCAAATTGTGTTTGAGTTGTACAAAGATTAAAAAAAAAAAAAAAAAAGCTGATGAGCTGTTCTTAAAAGAATATTCCTTCCTGGAAATGCTTAAGAAATTTTACAGAATTGTGTCGTGTCACCCCCCTATCATGAAGGTTTTTTGTTAAATGATGTTTCTAATACTTGGTGACAGGTTTATATCTTCAAATCCTTGTACAAACATGAAATAAAGCATTTAACTGTGAGCTACTGGAAAATAAGGTTCAATGTTCAACTGTAGTGCCTCATTCAGCCTTTTCTCTTTCCAGTTTCATTCACCAAAGAATTTCTAATAAAAGGATATTTCTTAGTCATGGGTGACTTGTTCTGCAGTGGTGAAGGTGTTTTCTGATCCTCTGTCTGTGTCTTATGTAGCATTATTAATCTGTTTTCCCAGTCATCTGTATGAATGTATGATAAAGGCCAGGAAAATCGGTTATCATCAGTCAGTATCTCAATCTCCAGTACTGCTAAAACACCTCATTTGTCAGTTCCTACATTTTATAACTTTATTGTTGCTGCTTGTTCATTGTTGCTTTATCTCTGGAGGTTAGAGATGAATTTTAGAAAGCAGGTTTTCAGCTTGCCTGACGAATATGTTGTTATTAATTTCCATATGGTACCAGACAAGCTTTTCTTCCATTTCATTAGCATTGTTGTTGACTGTTTCCTGAAGAGTTGTACTGATAAGTTTGCATTTCTGTCCCTCAGAGAATGAATTGGAAACCCCCTAGTAACAGCTAAGGGGAAAGTAATAGTGTACCATCCCAATGTTGAAGGGAGAGTAAGAAAGCAAGTGTTGCAGATTTACCTGAAATTATCTAGTTAGGAGGGACTGCTGCAAGGATTGAAAGTGAAGAGAGTAATTCTGGTTGGAAAAGTTGCTTTAAGTCACAGGATGAACATGATGTCATGTTCGTGACAGGCGTGATGTTTTTCTCCATTTCAGTGAGTCAGATTTTTGTTCTGTTTGTCTGGGTCTTTCAAACAGCAGCAGAGGAGTGATAAACACTGGGACTGGAACCTTCTGAAAACGAAGCCATTTTTTCCTCAGTTTTACTGCACATGGGAAACTTGCTCTGACCAGAATTGCAGACATTCAGTGGCACTCTATTATTTAAAGAATTGAGAGCATTCATTCTCTTTCACCCTAAACAACATTTTGCTGTACTTGTGGTCATCCTGAGCAAATCCTTGTGTCTTTGAGTGTTTTTTACTGCATTAGGCCAGTAGCATTCAATAAACAATGTTAACTTTATGTAGCTGTTAAATACACTGACCTTTAGTATGGGTTTGCACAAGCCATGCACAATGTGAGTACCACTGAAATACCATGGCTGATTTAAGCAAGTTGCTGTGCTGCAATCAAAATATGACATTTCTATTACTGAACAGATGCTTCATCAGCGAAAGTGCCACTATTTCCCAGAACTAGTTCCCTCTTTCCATCTTTTGATGTTTTGGTGTGGTACCATTTTTCTTTCAGTCTTTATTTCCTCACCTGATAAATAGAAGTAAAAATTCTGTGTCCTCGGGAATAACCAGGTTAATATTTGCTGAGTGCTTTGAAGCCGTACGGTCCCATGATATGCTGTATGGGGTCAACGTGACTATTGCTAAATCACACTCTGGTCAGAATTACAGTCATTAATGGCTCTGAGTCTGGGGAAAGAGTCACTGCAAATACTGCAACTGTTTCCTTTTAAGCAAACAAAACCTCTTGACGTTTCTGCTGAGCAAGTTATAATGGCTTAACTTATTAAAATGCTGCGGAGTGTGTTGTTCCTTATTGGCCACAGTAGCCTTTTTTCATTTCATTGAACCAACTGATTAGTGAAGTTGCACCAAAAATGATGGTGGTTCTTCAGCTCAGTGGATTTGGAGAATGGCTTTCTTGCTGTTACTCAAGTTTGTGCCCTGAGATCATGCAAGCTACAGTAATTCAGCAACAGGAGAAAAGGGGAACCTAGAATCAGTGACGCACGTTCAGTAATTCTACTTCCCATTCCCAGTGTCTTGGCTTTGGGTTTTCAGCACATTAATCAGCTTTATGGAAGGGAATGCCCTTTTGTAACAAAATTTAACTCTGTGTTTCCTGGTGTGTTGATGCTACTGTACCAGGTGTCCTTGATTTCTGGTGGGATACATTCAGACAGCTGTAGTAGGGGCTCACAGTTGCACCGTGACAAATGCTGTAGCAGAGGTATTTTTGGCTTCAGGATCTCCCTGTGCAGTATGCACTGTGCCTCCTTGAGATGAGAAGAGTGAGACTACATGCGCATTAACATTCTGCAAGGGGAATGGGAAAAATAGGAGATGGGGCAGCCCACAAGGTCCAAGGAGTTCTTGGCTATAAAAATTACTTAACATAAACTTTTAACATCTTGGATTTGCCATCTGTAAAAATGGAGGCAATTTCTCCATGTTTAATCACCTAATAATAGCGATCAAATAATGGAAAACCAAAAGCAAAACCACCCCCAAAAGAAATAGTAGAACAAAGTGAGGTTGGAGAAGCTATTAAGTTTTTTCTGGGGTGTGAACTTAGAAATTCTTCAGTCAATCTTTTCCTTTGTTTTTTACAAATCAGAAAGGGTTTCCATAGGGAAAATAAATGAAAATATTGCAAATAAAAATAGGTCAGTAGAAGAGAGAACGGACATATTCTAATTTAGTTAAAATCTGTGTGAAAGTGTGGGATTATGTTCTCCTCTGCGGACAACTAGGAAAACAAGACTGGTTGCCAGTTGAATGTATGTTTGGATAAGCGTATGCTTGCAGGTGAGAGATGTCGGGAGAGAGGAAGTGGGTTAGTCCTTTCATGTAATTCTCATTTTGTAGGTCTCAGCTTTCTGCTTTGTGAACTGTTGTGAGAGATATGCAAGGTGAAAGGTTTATTAGTCAAATGCTTCAGGAAGTAGATTCAAACTGAGACACTAGCTCTAACCTTATTCACAGCCATCTCTTTTTTTTCACTGACTTAAAAAAGAAAGAAACCCCAACAACCAACCCCCCTCTTTAGTCTTAGCTAGAATGAACTGCAGTAGGCAGCTCCATTTTATTTTGCTTTTTCTCTCAACTGGAGCTCTGATGTTGCTCAGGCCTTTAATTAGGAGGACTCCTCTCCCAGATTCACATTGGGACTGTGATGAGCTTGGAGGTAGAGGGGTCAATTTTATCTTATTTATTCATTTCAGTAGTTAATCATAACCAGGCCCAAATATATTGGTTCTAGGATCAGTGCTGCCTTATTTTTTATCCTTTTCTATCTTATTTTGTCCTTTTGTGATGATTCTGATTCAATAGACAATTAAAAATAATGAAAAACATCAAAAGGAGAGTTACTGGTACTGAGCTGAACATGTACAGCTAAGGCTTCTGTCAAGGCTGGGTTTCTCTCACGGATTGTTGAGGCTCAAGAACTGTAAAAGTTCCTGAGGATGCTATTTCATGGTTTGGTTTAAGCCCGACTTAATCCATACTGGAAACAACAGGGTTATTTTCCCCCAAATTGCCATCCAGTCCCATCCCTCTTGTACACGTGCCTGACTTCTGCAGCTGCATAGTTGGATTAAGGATGTGATCAATCTGCAGATTTTGTTATTCTTTTATTTATTTCGGTGTTAATTTTTAGCCCTCAGTTCTCAGTTTAAACTGCAAAATTTATGTCTCTCAAATTCCCTTGTGAGTGGGTAGGACTTGAGGGTACTCAGCCTTTACTGGAAGCCCTTGGTGTTTTGCAGGATTAGACCACAAAGTGCTGTGGTGATCTGCACAGTGTACATATTTAGATCGGCCTGAGGTAGTTTGGGTAGAAGATTATTTGGGGGAAAGTGGGGGATTTCCTGCTTTTCTGGTACAGAAAAAATTCAAATAATTTCTCATAACAAGGCTGTGAAGGTTTTGGTTTAGCAGTTTGCATGTGATGGGCGTATCCTGTGAGGAAAGAAATGGTGTTTATCTAAGATGCACGGCAGTGAATGACAGGACAAAGGTTAGGTGTGTGTTGAAAAGGCTGGGCATTGATTTCCTAAAGATGTTTTTTGAGAGCTATAGCTATCAGGGAGTGGAGACCTCCCTCTACACAATTAGGCATGTTTTGATCAAAAGTCACTGAAAAAGATATGTCGGTTTCACTCTTAATCTCTTACGCAGTGTTGATAATACTGTCAGCTTTCTCATGCTTTACTGAAATAAAGTGTTTTGTTGAAGTCTGGCTCAGTGATTTTGCATGGACTTCACCCCATATTTAAGATAATTGCTGCAATACATTTCTGCCTGAGAATAAATTGATTTCTGAATGGCATAATTATTTCTTCACTGCTTATCAAACTGGTCTCTCCAGGCAGTTTGTTTAAAGATCGGATCCTTTACGCTTATGGGGGCACTGCGGGAAGGTTTGTTGATGGATTAGTAAAAAAAAAAGAAGTAAAAAATCTAAAATCAGAAAACACTAGGCTTCATGAAACAGAGCCTGGTAGGTTTTTATTTTGGCTGTCAGGTTTAATTAAGCCTTGTGTTCCCTCAATTTTTAAGAATAATGCATGGTCTTAAGTGGTAACTTAAGAGCATTTAACATACCTTTAGCAGTTCTGTCCTCTCACCTGCATGAGCTAGTCACTACTCACCGTTGCAAAAAAACCATGCTGCTTTCCAGCTAAAAAGCCCCGGTATCCCTCTGCTTTGTCCGTTTATGTTTTATTCCAGGCTTACTGAGGTGCCTTAGATAAAAACAAAAGCAAGGGAGAAGCAAGAAGTTGGATCTGTTGACAGCTATGACAGATCAAATTCCAAGCCAGGCCATGGGATTCCTGAGAAGGGGCTACTTAAAGAGGACACTCCTTTGATTAATTGGAGATAGGGTGACACCTTGGACGTCAGAACTGTATTTGAGCTTGGAATCAGACGCAGAGGGTCAAAGAGATGAGATGCTTAAGGGCTGAAACGTGATCCCTGCTGCTTCCCTCCCTCCCTTCTCCCCTTTCTGGCAGTTGTACAGACCTGCAGGTCCTGCTCATGTGGCTTCGTTTTATGTTCAGGACTAGCTTTGCTAATCATGAGTTCAGAAGCTTGCAGCAGAATGGATTGCTTTTCTGCACTACCTGATGTTTTCTAGCATTGCCACGCTAGAAATCAAGCTTCTTTATAGCCTTGCAGTCCCCTTGGTTCAGGCTTTGGAAACTTCCACCCATTGCCCAGCTAGCCTTTGAAGACCTACTTATTTTGCCCCAAGCAAGTTTCTCATCAAGGACAATGTTTTTTGAGTGGTTAATTACTTTTCCTTATCTTCCCTGATAGCAACTCTTCTACATGTTTGGGGTTTTTTATGTGTGGGGTTTGTTTTTGTACCCCCCCCCCCCCCCCCCAAGTGCAGGTTGCCAATATTAAAAAAAAAGTAAGGAAGGTCTATGGAAATAAAGATTTACTGCCTTCAGTGCCTTGTTAGTGGATGCTGTGGAGAAATGCAAGGAAATAGCCTACAGTGTAAATGTAGATTTAGTTCAAAAATTAAAAATCTCTGTGTTTTCTTGATGTCTCAACTAGAAGAATATTTGGTCTCTTCTTCTTCCCTTCACTCCTTCCTTGGGCTGTGGACGGGTTTACTTTAGCCAGGCTGCTGACCCAAGATGAAAGACTTGGGATAGAATTCAGCTTACTTGACTTCAACAGTATAAAGCTTGTTGTAAAGGCGTCTAATTAAACCAGTCTGCTAAAATCCTTTTGTTGTCAGCTGAATTCAGTGGCTGCTGAGAGTAATTCATACTCCGAAGGTTTAGTTGTTTAGTGTCCAAAGGGCAGTCATGTAGTCAGGACTCAAATCAGGCATTTATGGAGCATGAATACGCTTGGGCAGTGCAGGTTACAGTGAGGCTACCTTTCTGTAGACATTTTGTAGGGTCTTGGTGATAGTCCTGAGTGTGTGTCACCTATAGGTTTAGATGCTACAGGGCGCTTTTAATTGGACCTCTGTGTTGAGTTCTCTTTGTCCGTCGTGCACGCACATCACGTGTGGTTGCAGGTTTGAAGTCGGTCAACTGTCTATAGATGCTGGGGGGTAGCAGGCAGCAACTGCGGCTGGTTTGCTCAGGCGTTGCTTGCGTGCCACACCGAACCCCAAGCATCTTAGGGAGACCAAGTGACGGAAATAAGGTTTTTAAAATATGCAGGACCATTCTTTGTAAGGCAAGTGTACTTTAAAAGTATTTAAAGAGGCAGTTTCAAACTGTATGAAAACCTCCAGAGATGAGGAAATTACTAATTAACAAAGCTTTTAAGCTGTACCCCTTTTTGATTCTGGCCCACTTTGATAGTGACCAGGACCTTTCAGTGTGTAAAGACTTTTCAGCTGTTACCAACACTGTTTTTTGGGAATGTTTTTCCAATTTTTGATATTTTGATTACAGAAATGCCCCCAAAGTATTGCCTTTCATTGAGCTCCTCAGTAGGCTGGTAACTTGCCTGATGAATTTTCTCCTGGGCAGATGAGAAATGTTGACAGGGACACTATGAGATGATGACAGTCCTTTGGCAGGTGTTTCTCCCCATAGCTGCTGGTTGGACTCCTTTTTGAGTGTTGTTTTTCTGAGTTCAAATTAATAATACCTAAAACATGCTATAGAATTTCTCTTAAGCAAACACTTGAAGGCTCACTGTTGCGGGAGCATGAATTATTACATGTTGCTGTTTTGGAGCAGTGTCTTGGGAGTCTTGGCTATGTTTTTGTTAACAGAAGAACTATAAATCCACTTCTACACTAAACTTGGTCAAAACACTGGGAAGTGATTTAGTATAGTGCATAGTGCTGCTCCCTTAACTTAGGGTCATTAAACGATGGGGTGGTTTCAGTAAATTCAAGTGACCTTGCTTTTAAAGCTTTCTTCTTAATTGAGGTGATCCTGCATTGAAAACTGTCGAAGAGGAAACACCTCTTCGGAACAAAGAGGCAAACAATATTTGTGTTATGGCCAGAAGGGCTCTCTGTGGTAGTGTAGTCTTTACAAAAGAAATAATTATGCAAAAACACATGCTAAGAACAACATGGTTGAGGAATTTGATTCATTACCGGAGCATAATGACCAAAGTTTGAACCCAACATGCAACCAAGAGGCCATTTAAAACAATTATGTATTTCAAATGGGGAGGCATAAAAAGCAGCAGAAGTGTAACTTTCTTTGTAGGTTACCTATGGCCAAAGGCCTTTTCACCTTTCTGCATGTCATAAATGAGGTATCGTGGAAGTTGCACAGGGTTCTCTCAGTTGCTACCAATCTTTAAAAGCCCATTCCAAAACACTAGACTTTTTATCAGCTGGTTTACAGCCTTCGTTAAGGTAGGGTTTGAATCTGACCAGAAAAAGAATGAGGTCCTGCCTGTTATGTGATATGACTCTTCTGCTGCTGCTGTTCTCGGATGTATGGCAGATGACCAAGAACCGTAGCAGGAGGCTGTATTGTGTGTATTGACCACGGGAAGAGATTATTAACTCTGTAAGCTTGTTTGTTCTGTTTTGAAGGAGCTTTACAGTTTTCACTGATGATGCTGAACAATATAAAGTGGTCTGGTTCTGGACTTTGTTGGTTTTCTTTTTTGCTTTTTTTCCTTTCTTTTCCTTCATGGCTTTTGAGACTGGCCTTAGAATAAGCCTCAAGTGGCTGCTCGTTTTGTGGCTGGATCCTTATTTGTAAAAATGAGCAGTACTGCAGAGTTACCATGGAAGCCATGCAAATGGGATTTCTGGAGCACAAGTTGCAATAACAGGGAGACAGGACTTTTTAAAATAAAAACCTCTTTTTAGCTGTTCTTCCTTGTTTGTAAATGACACGTGTTTTTGTTTACATAAATGGTCTACATATATAATCCATTTATGTGTGTTCCGTACATTGAGCAATCTATTTTACAGGCAGTTAAAAATCCAACATTCATTAAATGTTTTTTTTTTTGACTTTGGGAAGATCTCGAAACTGGAGTTGTTTCATAATCCCTCAACCTCCCACAAAATCATTTTGCTAAAACTTTGGTTTTCTCTAATGTATGGTTTTCACATTTGGCAGCACAGTAGTGCTTTTGTTGTTCAAGTCATGCAACAATAGATTAATGTGAGGCAGACCTGAATGCTAGAAATAACTAATTTAGTTGTCTCTGGAGCCTTTGAGATTTTCATACACTCCTGAGGTAGTGTCACTTGTCTTCAGTGCAGTACTGTAGACGAGAATGTTTCATCAGTTTCTATTTGTATTCCCTATACCACAGTGTGTCTGTGAGCCCCAGTCTTGGGGCTGGTGGTTGTACAGGTGCAGAGCATGAATATAGCCTATGTCAGGAGCTTTGCAGTCAGTGGGGTAAACAATACCTTGGTCGGCTCAGGCCAGGGATCATGGGGAGGTTTTTTCCTTAATCCCTTCTGATGGGTCAGTCTGATACAATGGCCTTGTAGTATTTTCACTATTATTTTAATCTTGCTTCTTCTCAGTACACTTTTTGACACCACTGAGTACAGCTTTTCTTCAGCTGCTCGTGCTCACTTCCAGGGTTTTGTCTGAATGCTCATTGTTTGTTTCAGGTGTTATATTTATGGTAAGGCATGAAAAAACCTTGAGGATGGTAGTGCTGTTGCCCTTTTCTTCCCTTCATCTTGGAACAGCAATAGACCTTGGGTGGGCGTCTTCCCATTTTTAGGTGAGGTATTGTGGTAATTACACAATTTAGGTGTATCCTAGATGAAAATAATATATTACCTAATATAGAACAGTTCAGGAAACAATATGATGCTGACATAGCATTTTTTCCACTTGTGTTTTGAGGTTGGTTGTTTCCTTCTAGAAGAATATGTGTCCTTGGATAAGGTTGTTTGTGCCACATAAATAACCAAGCATTTCAACTTCTTGGGTAATTCTCTAATCAGAACAGAAGATAGTCCAAATTATTCCTATTTTACCGGAAAAGCCACACCCACTTATATCACTGTAGGATACAGTTAGAGTTAGTAAACCAGCCTGTGAAATGATAACAGAGTAATTTTTTTGTATGAGCAATAAACACAAGACTGCTAAATCCTTTTCAGGCATACCGTATTCCTGTATTGTATTGATTACTAACCAGGTTTTACCTGACATCTCAGAATGTGATCCATAGATATTGACCTGCACGGGAACCTGACAGGCGGCTGAAAAACAAATGAACAACATTGCCTGGACCCCTACCCCTCCCGTCTCAGATTTGTCCCTCTGCCATCCAAATCCCAACTACTTCTTGGGATTGGTGCTCACTGAGTAGTGTGGTTTTCTCTTAAATTAGCCTTCTGTACAAGCGATGCTCACACAGTGGAATTGGGTCCTGAAAAGCTCCAACCTTGGTGATTGCTTTTAACTCCAGCTCATACTCCTCAGGTGTTTAAGGGTCTATAACAGACAAACATTCATTATTTCCGGTTTGATTTAATTTTAGATGAACCAGAAATGAAGTATGAGTTCAATGAAAAAGAATGCGAGAGGGGTGAAGAAAGAGTTGTTGAGATGCATGAGGAAAAACAACGTTGTATCAAGTCCTGACTACATAGGAAGAATTAGTCATGGTTCCTCAAAAATAGGCAGTGACTCTGTTCACCTTTCTAATTAATCAGTTTTAGGTTAATTAGTTATTAATTCTGCTTGAACATGAAACCTTTGAGTGGGTGTTTAGTTTTGGTCACTTGCAGTTGATCTCTTAGGATACAAGTAATGTTCTCATGACTTATGGTAATAACTTTGTGTGTTTAGCTCAGTGGTACTCTAGGAATTTTTGATTTGCAGCTGACCCTGTATGTAGTCTTCAGAATGGTATTTATTTTCTCTATCCATCTTAGTTTCTTTTCCTGTAAAGCAGTGTTAATCTTTAACTCTTTACACAACAGATTATAAAAGTATTAATCATCTAATGTTCTTGCAGTGGGCTTGTCTTCAGTGCCGTCGTCACTTCAATGAGTACATTAATGTCGTAGGACTTGGATGGAGAAAGGAGTGACTGCGGTGTGAGACATCGGGAGCCGTGCGAGGGAACTGGCTGAGCAGAGAGGCTGGCTCAGCAGGAAGTGGTTGATGAGTTACTCGTGGAAACTTGAGTTACAGTTTGAGCTTGCGAATATGATAAAGAAAAGTCTTTACAGGTGGAACTGTAGCATTATTTATTTTTACTCCACAGAACTTGGCTTGTCCCTTGTTCAAAAACAGAGTCCTATCCTGAAATGTAATAATGCAGTCAGCTGTTCCTAAGTTAATTTCAAGGAGGAAGAGGTAATTAAAAAAAAAAAGCAGCAATTAATAATAATTTGTATTAAAACCAGCTTCTCTTGGTCAATATTGACATATTCATTTGAAACTTGCCACTCCAAACAATCAGCCCCAAGCTGGGAGCAGAAATATAAAAGGAAAATGGTCACTCTCCATGTGCTCTCTAAACTCTTTTAATAGCTGTGGCCTGTTCCTTTGACTACATGGTACACAATTTCCAGGTTGTGCCAGGGTTATTGTAGTTCTGGCCTTGAAGATGGTTGTACTGCAGAAGGAGGAATAAGGACCTTACAACTGGAGTATGAGAAGAGTCTGCTGAAACCTGAAAATGTACTTTTTGGACCTTGATTGTTATTACCTACTTTTTTTTTTTTAAGTTTTATTTTTATTTTAATGTAGTTTAAGGGATTTTGTAGTGGAACTGATCATGTGGTATTTCTTTCTCTTCAGAGGAGCCAGGAGTTGCTAGAGGCTGGAAAAGTGTTATAGGGGAAATCACTGTGTTTCCCTAATCTTAGATTCTGCACTAGAGATACATTGATAGACAGTGCTGGAGGAAGAGGACGAGATGGATGTTTGAACTCATCAGTAGGGCTTATGTTCCCTCCCTGCCAGGGAGTAATGGGGGGCACTTATAGCAGTGGATGCTGGGAAAGATGTCATCTAAAAAAAGAGTATTTAGTTTTGTCAGGGTATTCTTGTGGACTGAGGAAGACTGGGTTTTGAGTCTCTGCTCTGAGGACATTTCTACATAGGTAAGTTATTGCAAGGTAAGCAGCGGTGAGAAAGTACAGTTAATTAGCTCCTCCTACATGATCTCATTTGTGCACTAATAAGAACTTTATAAAAGGCAGGAAACTGAAGAGAACAAAGCTTGAACCTGAATCTCCATGTTTTCACCTGAAACCCCTGGCTTTACAGCTGTGCAGGGCTTGCTTCTGTTCTTTTCATCAGGGTCTGAGAAAGGGAAACCTAGGTTGCGTATTTGTTTGCTTTTCTTTTTATCTTTATTTATTGGGAACACGAAAAGGTTGCCACAGAATAATTTGAAAATGAGAAGTGGGATTTTTTGCAGTTAAAATAATATTGCTTGTACCTCTGAATTAACATTTCTTGGATGAATCAAAATTCTCCTATAGGATAAGAACAAGAAACAAAAAAAATATCCTTAGATAAGTGCTGTGGTTGTACAGGAAGGAGAAAGGGAATTACATGGAGGTACTGGCTCATAACTCAAAATTCAGTTTTAACTTGGAGATTCTTCTGCTAGTAAAACAGTCGCCAAACTTTTTATCCAGATGGACTCCTGACAGTAATTACTTGTACGTATGGTACAATCATTGCTACTACTCTCACAGCTATTCTTGAAGAGAGTTTTTGTGTTAGATATCTATTACTGATCCCTCTGCTTTCTAGGCATAGCAAAACACTATTTTGTGGGAGTATTGATCTCTACTGGCATTGATACTGCCTGTCTGGCTTCTAGTGCATCTCAGGATCCAGCAAAGTTGGTTGTTATTTTTGACAACTGAATTGCATCTTTCGGAATTTTTTTCTTTTTATTTATACTCTCTCCTTGTAGCTACCCAGAAGATGTTAAAGCATCGAGGGTGTAAGTGAATTAACTGATTTCACAGGAAAACTACCAGCGTGTTTTTGCATCCGTGTACTTCAGGTCACATCTGATGCAGTTTTTGTTCTCTCTAGGAGTGCCCCTTCTGCACACAGGCACCTTCAGGTGAGAGGGGACTGTGCTATGACCGGGTGGCAAAGTCCTGGACTGGTGCTGTGTGCGTTATGTGGGGAGGCTGTGCACCTGGAAGTCAGGTGCTGCAGAGCTGTATCACCTCTGTCCCTTTGTGAATCTGTCCCCTTGTATTTGTGCCATCTAAAAATTCAAACAAAATGTCAGATAACCGTGGTTCCACAGAAACTCTCAGTATTATTGTTGGAGGACTTAGATCAGAGGCCAAAGAACAAACTGGTGATGGAGGTTCAAATATCACTTCTTCTCGGATGCAAGACTCAGTCCAGACGTGACTGAAGGACATGAGCTGTATTGCGATGTATGTAGGGGCTGCTCTGTGGTGAAATAGGGTAGTGACCTCATCGTGACGCCTTTCACCTGCTGATATGTGTTGTTCAAGTTCACCTTTGAAACCAAGTCACTAGTCTAAATTCTGTTGTGACAACTGGAGTGCAAACAGGCTTTGTTAATCTGTGTTCAATAGGGATGCCAGACGGCTCTTTGATGTTGAAAGTGATTGTTTAACAGCTTCTCTCTTTCTTTTTCCAAGTGTGGCACAAGTCAAATGCAGCAAAGTTAATAAGCAGTTCAGCAGCTGAAAAGGCCAGAGGAAGAGCCTGACAAGTGTTTTAGGTGCCCTCCCTGTCCAGTGTTACCAGTGGAGCTTGTCCCATGGAGAGAGTACTGACATTTTGACTTGGACTGCATGGGTGAACAGTTGGGCCAAGAGCTGCTAATGCTCTGGGACTGTGTCTAAAAGGTGGGGACATAGCAGTGTAAGCCAAAGAAAGTGAATGAAAAGCAGTAGTTAGGAAAAGAAATATTCCAGAAATTGAGCTGAGCTGAGAGCTCTCTCCTTTCTTCCCCCTTTCCTGCCCTCATAGAAGAAACATAAAAGAAGGGTTTTATACAACCTTATGGCAAAATAGTTGCATGGAAAGACAGTTAAAAAAACCTGTCAGTAATTTTAAATGTATTTAATTAAATGCTGTGCTGAGTAATGTGCTGAAATTGAGCCATTTTGAGCAGAAACAAAATACCAGAATCATACATGGACCTATAAAAAGCTGGTTGTGTTGTAGATATTCAAGAGATGCCACAACGTGGCAGTCTGTCACTTGTGCCTGCTATTGAAATTGATTGCAAAAGTTCCTTTAGATTTCATTGAACATCCTGAGGTATAAAGTTTTATGAGGATTGAGCTATCAAAACTGCTACACTCCATGCTGTTACTCATATTCTGCTTGTTATTCTCTGTCTTCCAGTAACCTACCCTTGCAGCCTGTGGGTTACAAGGTCTTTCACCACCTTGAACTCGAAACATTATATTTCAGCTAGTTTTACAGCTGAGGCCAAAATACACAGAACTCTGCATCCGTTACCAGTTTATCTTGATCACCATAAACAGTAAAATGAGTGTAAATTGTGCCCTCTGACAGCCCTTTATACATATGACTGAAGTCTGACTTACATGCATGTAAGTGCTGCCACTGAAGTCTAGAAGAACATCCCTTTTAATAACTTGGGTCCTCATTTCTTTGGGTTGATTTACCCAGCATGACCACTGGAAAGTTTTGTTCTTTAGTTTCTTTACGTTGTAGGCTTGCAGTGTATATGAGATTTCTAATATTTGGGTATCGTTGTAGAGGAACAGTTTTATTCTGTTACCACATATTTAATCTTCCATTGTTGGATATAAAAATGCAAAACTGATAATTGCAAGTAGCAATTGATCCTACAGTTCAGATTTAAAATAACAGACCTTAAAATACTCTTCTTCCTCGCCCTTGTTTATCTTTCTTTTGGAAAGATACTTCTAAGTATCAGTGTCTGATTTATGCAGTGGAGAGGTTACTTGTTTTAAATCCAAACACTAAAATGAGTTTATAGAGTCATGTGCCAGCAGAAATTGAAACACTGGTTTGCTGCTGGTGTGGTATTTGCAACTAATTGAATTGTGGAGACTAAGAAATGAGTAGCTCAGCTTGACTTCTTGGCACTGCAGAATTTTTACCCTGGTTAGTAATTTTGAAGACTTGCTTGCAAACAATGGTTCAATGGGTGCACTCACAAAGTTGTGTGGGTAGTGATGTCTGAAAAATTTACCAGCTGCATGTTACCCAGAAGCCTAAATCTTCTGCCTCAGAAATGTGAGAAGAATGGGAATGAGAACTGAAGTGATCTATGGGCTTTGTAAGAATGCCAGTTGAGAGAAACTGAAGGAGATACTAATTTGATTTTTTGCTAACAGAAAGCTAATGGTAGAAAATGGAGTGATTGGCTGTATTTTTAATAGTTCTCTAAATCTTGACCAGTACATTATATTCTATGAAAGGGACATTTGAAATGATTTGGCTTGCCATTACATTCTATAAATTTGAGTAAGTACACTAGCGGTTAGCTAACACAAACAAAATAGGTAATACAGGAGTATAGGCTAGTAAAAGCATTGCCAAAGGAAAAACAGAAGAAAAAGGAAAAATTGGAAGTAAACATCTTTAAAGGTACTAGGGGCTATTATCTTCAAACCTCATTAACTGCTTTCCTTTTCCCCCTATTTAGAAGTGTCTTACCTCAAAGGTAATTTGTTTCATGTTCATCCAACTTTAATGGTATTCATTTTTAATTAATTTAACAGTAGCATTGTCCATCTGTCAGTGCAAACCTAATCTGTTAAACAGATAAAATCAACATGTCTACAAGTTCATTGTAGGTCGGCAGGCAACAGTTGTGTATATGCATTCAGGGTTCTCTATTAAATAATGCAAAGACTTTTATACAAATACACAAGTGGAGAGACTTTTGAAACTGAATGTGCCTCGATGTGCTAATACAGAATGGCAGATAAAGTGTCCTAGCTCATGGTTCGAGCATACCTAAAGCTGGTAATCTTCTTTGCCAAAATCTGGACTTAGTCTCTTACACAAATGTCCAGTTTTTCAGTAGAGTGGAACCCTTAGGAGATGCTGATGAAGAATGCTACAGAATGCTCAATGTTTCTCATATTTGGCCTCTAATTCAACATCCTTACTTGGAAACCCCATCTCCTCCATGTGCACCACCCCCTGAGTTTGGATTACAAAAGGCATTTTGAATGGAAACAATTGCTGGATGTGCTTTGCTTTTGCACTTTTTAAAGTTGGCTGTGTAGTTGTGAATAGAGGAGCATGTATATGTATCTCCGAGAACACTGAACTTTTAATGAAAATGTTACTTGTGCTACTGGAGTTTGAGAACTGTTCTCTGTTAAAATAGTTTGAAGTAAGGCAAGTGTTTTAAAACTATTCCAGTTTCCTGTTTGGATGCTAAAATGTGCTTTTGAAAAACAGTTAAATTTAACACTGTGTTTTTGGTTTGGACAGAGATAAGCATCAGCAGCATAAGGAGAGCAGTTTCCTTTGCTACATTTGAAACAGGGTCTAAATGGTCTTTATGAAATACCAGGTAGTGTGACTGTTTTGTATACAGGTACCTGACTGGTGGGAGCCAGAGCAGTGCTGTCTCTAAAAAGTGGGCAGATATGGGCTTAGATTCCTCGGGAATTTTTACTTTTGCAATAACCTGCTCCAACAGCAGTTTAAAGCAAGCTCTTGCATCTCGCCACACTGCTCCAGGTTTGAACTGTGTTGACTAACCCAGTGATACTTGGATGGAGAGTTTGCTCATCTTTATCACTTGAGTAGCACAGGTCCTTGTGTTCTCAGCTGTTGTTAGGCTTGGAAAGGATAAAACCCTGAAATAGGTCATTGCTGCTTGAAATTCTTTCACAGCCAGGCCTGACTGTAGGGGAAAACAACTGCTTTTCCACATTTTGTATGGACTCTGTGTTCTGGTTTCGGCTTTGACTTGCTTTTCATCATTTACCTAAGCAAAGCTCTTCACAGCTGTGAGAAGCAGCAGGCTGCCAGTGCTGAATGGCGTGGGATACCCTGATGCTGATTGCTGTCTGTACTTCTGCATGTAGCTGAGCTTGCTGTGTTTGCATTTCTTCCCAGTCTTTGAATTGGGATTCTTTAAAAAAGACAAAATACTGTAGAATTGGGAAGTTACTCAATATTTTGAGTAGTGTGAATCTAAAGCTGAAATTACTCATTGACCTCACTGCATCGGATTGTTCAGTTTGGGTAAGTGGTGAAAAATTTTAGTTAACTTTCAACCAGCTTTCAGTGGTTGTAAGCTGTAAAATATGAAGTCAGTTGTAATAAAAGTTGCCCAAAGTTCTTGTTTTAATTTGTGTCTTGTCAGAGTTGCTGGGCAATTAGTGGAAACCAGTGTGTGCATCTATCCGGACTAGGTGGCTGCCTTTTCAGTAGGGTCTGCAATGCTGCCACTAGCATTGTTGCCATCTGGAGTTGCTAGCTGCTCAGCATTTTTGAGTGTCTGGTCCTGGACATGTAGAAATCTAGTATATATGTATTTGGCTGTTCATTCTTCTCTAAATCTGTGACCAGGGAAAATACCCCTGGTCATTCTTAACACAGTGCAAGGATGGATGCTGCAGGTCACAGCCTTTCAACTCTTTCTTGGCTAACCGGTTGAGTATGTGTTGTGAAGCCAGATGAAATGCTTGAAAATCAAGTGCTTTATAAAAAAATACTAGACTATAAATAGAAACAAATCCTCTATAGTATAAATCTGTACAAAGAAATGAGATTGAGTTTATAAGTAAAGCAGAATCAAGTTTTAGAAAAGGAAATGTGTGAATCTAGGGGGTCTCCTTATCTCTAGAGGAGGGTGCCGACCCAGGAACGAGGTGTTTCTGAGCTGGTGGAAAAGGCCATTGCTGCACTGACAAAAGCTGTCAGCTGAAAAGTTGTTTGTGTGTAAGTGCTGAAGCTCCTCAGGCCTCCTGTCCGGTCATTCCCGCCCCCACACCATCCTTTGCTTGGGTGGTCCAGCTGTTAACAGGCAGCCTGGTGAGTGAGGTCAAGAAATTAATCAGTGCTGAAAAAAAAGAGAGGGGATTATTTTTGGCCTGGATCGGTTCCCTGATCCCATTTACCTTCCAGGCCCACAAATGGTTGAACTAGCCCATTTGAGGGGACAATGGTAAAGCAGAAATGGGATGCAGGAGGAGGGAAAAGGTTAGATCACAACTCTGCCTGAGAGAAATAGCCCATTTTCACTGACTGTAGGTTAACTAAAGAACTTGAAGGCCAGAGGTTTATTTTAGGTTGTGCTGACTCATGTAAGCTGTAGAAGCGGCTCTATCACATTCATTTTCCAAGCACCAAATTCTCCTTAAAAACAAAACCGATTTGATCAGCCCAGTGAATTTCAGTCCAAAATTTTTCGGCAGGGATAGGGCTTTGGTTACCTAGCATTCATCCAGTTCTGGCTGCGTTAGGACAAATTCAACCTTATGAACTTCAGTATAGATATATGTTCTTGCCATGCTGTTCCTGTAAAGATTATAGATTAACTAGTGTTCTGTGATAACTATGGTTTTATTATTGGGAATTTTTAGTACTAAAACTTTGCTTGAATTCTCCCTTAAAGAAAAAAAAAGAAAAAAAAGAACAATAAGTCTAACCAGGGATGACTGAAAACTGAAGCAGGGGGGTTCTGCTCCTTGCTCTGTCACTTCTTCAGCCATTTGCCATTGGGACCCAAATAGCAAAGAAAGATGGGGAACTGGCAAGCCACCTACCAGTCTGCTCCAGAAAGGCATGACTCTTCAATTGCATGCTGAAATGCCAGGTACATTAAAATGCGCAACTCCTCCCAGCACCATCCTGCTGGGAAAGGTGTGGTGCAATCTGTGTGCATGTGCAAAGGTGTTGGTTTTGGTTTTTTTGTTTTTTTCTTTCTCTCTTCATCAGGTAATATATTAAATTTTGGAGGCAACGCTGCAATTAGAGAGGATTAACTTGTTGATGTCAGATTGGCTTTCAGGGTTGCTGCTTTGTCAAGCCTTAAGTTACGAAAGTAAAACGTAAAGGTGGGTCGATGACCTTGTCTCCCAGGGGTCATCTCCCTGAGCTCATGTCAGGCTAAGGATTCCTCTCTGGACTGCAGAGGAGAAAAGCAGATTCTGCCAGCCTCAGTAGCTACAAATCATCGTGCCAGTTGTAGATTCATCCTAAAATACCGTACACAATGCCCAAGACCAGCTGGCATGTTGTACTAGCCTTTTAGCTAAAAAGCTAAAGTTTTGGTTTTAAAATCTCAGATTTTCTTAACAAGGGTATTGCCAGACACTGCTAACTAGCTCTATTTCTTTTTCAAAAGAGGACTGTACTTCCAGTTTCTGGAGTGGTGGTAACTGTTACAGGACTAACTTCATCTGGAGGAGTTGGTTTCCACCATTCATCGTTTGGAAACTAGTTGCTCATTGTTGCAAACTGCACTGAGAGTACCCGCACTGAGACCAGCAAAGTTACACTAATATGCAAGCCTGACACAAATAATATCATATTTGAGCTCACTGACTTGTTAACATGGATGCTGGATTGCCTTTCCAAGCCTGGTGCCACGTACCACACAAAGGTTCGGAAGTTTTTACCATAAATAGGTAAATGTTTGGCCACTAAAAGCACGTTGAGAAGGGAGATATTTCTTGTTACCTTTGTCCAAATGGCTGTTCTGAGCCAGTTGGGAAGGATCTGCAGATGTTTATGGAGTTTGGGCCCCCAACTGACCCATATTCATCATCAGCCAGTATAAATATCTGCAGTCATGTGAAAAGAGAATGTGTGGTGGATTTCTCCTTAGTCCAGTGTCCGTGACGATGCAAAGTTGTAAAGTTTAGTCCACAGAGAAGTGATTTTACTTATTTTCTAAAAGTGCTCTGCTAAGGTAAAATGGCTTGCCTGGTGCCAGTAGACCTGTGGTGGGAAGAGACCTTACACGGGAACATTCAGAGAAAGACAGCTCAATTTATCTGGCTTTACTCTCACCGTCTTTCACTGAGCTGAGAAATTGGCATCTGTATTTTTTGCTTTCAGTGCCAGCATCGGCTGCCAGGAACTGCTGCCTTGCTGGGTAGGGCTCTCTGATGAGTGGAAAACCAAAGGAGCACAGAAGAGTTGTTAATTACTGCAGATAGACAAATCAGCTTCTGAAGGACCACCCATGGCTTAAGCACACTAGTAGAGATATGATTGGGCAGGGAGTATTTTACTGTGTCTTTGACCCTATCTAAGCACGTGAACAAACTTTTCAGGCTTTTTTGATGCACTAGTACATATGTCTGATTCATCGCCTGGGAACTCTGGGGAAACCTTTCCCTTGAAATAGGAGCAGAAAATTTGTTTTCTGTATTCCAGTATCTGCTGGACTATATATGTATTCACAGTCTTTTCAGCACTGCATGAAGTTTCCAGTTTTTGAGAGAGTGAGAGAGGGAAAGAGAATGGACTTGATGTGAATGCTGCAATGTGGTGTGGCATTCTGACATTCTCATAAAATGGCTTTTGATAAAAGTCTGGGCTGATGAAGGTCACAACCTGCGTAATAGATCTCCCAGCAAACTCATGTACTGGGACTATTAAACTTCTCCATCAGCTACGTTCAAAATACCACTCTGCATCGCTTTCAATCCAGTCCCTTCCTCCTGCTCTGCTTTCTTCATCTCACACGCCATTAACTAGTTCAGGGCAGGTGGAGATGAATTCAGCCATTGCACTGTGGGTCTGCCCATGTTTAGGGGAGGTTCTTGGATCTGCACAAAGGTTGCACATAAACAAGTTATGTTTTTTGGGGAATGGTACTTCTGTTTCAGCGTATGGATTATGTTCGACTCCAGCTAATACTAATGTGAACAATCTGCAAAGTACCAAGTAAAGAGTAGAGAAGATTGAATGGCGTGAACAGAAATGCATGTTCTTTATGGTTGCTGAAGACATCATTTGCTCAAGTTTGTCAGGAAGTTTGGTGATGTGTAATTTTTGTTGCTCATTAAAAGAAAGTGTTAGCATTTTAGAAGTAGGCTTGTTTTCCAGCAAATACGATGGTAAAGTACATTTGTTGTGGGAGAAAAAAGTACTTTAATGATATTTGGGAACATACTGAATTCAGTCCTTTGAAGTACACCAAATTGTCATGAGGTGTTTTTTACAAAATTAGATCTATCTAATATTTTATTTTCACGTAACTGTCCAGTGGTGATTTTTGTAAATTATGCTTTGTAAAGTACACTTCTGATTCAAAAGAGTGTCCATATTTATACCATTTCCACTAACTTTTATCTGGTCCCGAACGTTGACTCTGAACAAAGTACATTAGAAATAAATTTGGGAAGAATTATCCACTGTTTCACACACACCTGGGATGTGCAGCCTTCATTATGACATGTGTTACCAATACAGGAGTTGGGTGACTATCGTCATTTGACCGTTTAGTGTATAAATGGTAATTACAAATAGGACTTGAACATCTAGTAATTTCTAACAATATTTGACTAAGAGTGATCTGTGCTTTTATGACCGTAAGGATGCAAATTGTGCTGAAGATCCTCTCTTCTTCCAGAATCCTTTGTGCCTGCATGTGTGTGTGTGTGTGTATGTGTGTGTGTATATATATATGCATGAGTACTTGGCCTTTATAAGTAGGAGAGAAAATTGCTTGCTGAGATCTAATCTTATGTTCTTGGTGTAAATATTCTTGTACTCTCACTTCCTTCATTGTTTAGCTAACAGCTGCCATCCTCTGAAAAGGGAGCACTGGAGCATGAAGAGAGATGGGAGGAGGGGGAATCTCCCATGCTGTGTGCAAATGTACCATAATTGTTTACGTTCATTTTTGGTTCGGTTGTGAGTGCAAATCTTGTAACTCTTCACATCTGTTTTGGGCATTTTCGTCCAAGGATGTGACAAAACTAATGAATAGCTCCTTTTACAGTTAAGTTTTAATAGCCTGGTTTAATTGAGGGGAAACTGATAACGCTGGAAGATAAGCTCTGAAAGCGACTGGCTGGTTGGGTGACTTTAGTTTTGGGTGACTGAGTTAAGATACTTGTGAGCTGTTGTCAGAGGACCTACATACCTTCTTCTAAGCCTGATTGTGATGGGGATTTCGGGAGTCTGTATACTAGATGGCTAGGTCATAGAATCATAGAATGGTGTGGGTTGGAAGAGACCTTAAAGATGACCTTGTTCCAACCCCCATGGGCAGGGACACCTTCTGCTAGACCAGGTTGCTCAAAGCCCCATCTGACCTGGCCTTGAACACCTCCAGGGATGGGGCATCCACAGCCTCTCTGGGCAACCTGTGCCAGTGCCTCACCACCCTCGCGGTGAAGGTCACCTTTACGTCCTGCTGGCTGAAATGAGCATGAATGTCTAGTAACCAAGAATTAATGGGAAATACCAAAAATGTTTGATGGCAAGAAACTTTGTCATACCTCAAGTAGTATTTGATAGATCAGAGAGTGGAACACGGCTCTGTGCATTAAATACAAATGAATCTTTCTGCTTTCTTTTGAGTTTTTAATCTTTGTTTTAGAAGATTGAATGAACAAGGTAATCAATTTAACTAGCTGTTTACCCTGAGGTATTTTCTTTATTCTTCACATGCATACACTTTCTACTTCCCTTTTATCCCCCTCTTCTCCTTTTGCAGGCTAATGGTAGTTTTTCTTACCAAAGTTAATTTAGGAGTTGTGATGAGGTTTTGGTTAATTGCAGGCCTAGAAATCTGATGTCCCGAGATGTCTAATCTGTCTGTCACACTCATTGCTCATTTGATTGTTCTTCGTCAACGCCTTGCAGTTCCTACTGGGATTTTTGACACATGGAATTTGAACTTGTTTATCTTTCACACAGAAAACTTAGTTAACATTTTGCTAGCGGCTGACAGCAAGGACAACAACAGAAATAATCTCCAATCAACAACTTTTACAACAAGTTGGACAGGAAGCAACACCCATGCTGTGCATTTACTGACTAGCCCTCAGACCAGGCACGTAGCCATTTCCAATCATGCAGCAATCGATTTTTGTTAGAGGCAGCAGCTGTGCACAAGTGGGAACCCTAATATGTGTCTATGCCTCCTGGTGTGGGTCTCTCTTCCTCGTTTGTTTATGGGCAGTGCTGACCTTCAGATAATTTCTCTCCTCTTGATGCTGACCTCTTAGGATGACAGTGATTTATAATGCAAGCTAGAGGTAGATGTAAAAGTGTATCACCCATGTTTCAGTCTGAATCTTTTTTTGGGGAAGGGGTCAGTTCTTAGGACAATCAGTGGGATTTGACTGTTCACCTGCAGACCTCTGCTCTGCGCACACTGCCGTGACTGTTCTCATAGGTGAGGTGGTAAAGACTCCTCCTTGGTGAGTCTTTCTTTAGGTTTCTCTTTATTTATTTATTTAGTTTATCTTTGCTGTGGTGCTCCTGCCTGTGGGTACTTTGTACTTTTAAAAACTGAAGCAAACATGCCGTGTTAGCTACAGTAGATAAAGCAACTGTGTAAATATACAGTCACCACACTTTTGAGGCCCTTTGTTGGAACAGCGACATTTATGAATGATTCCCGTGTTCCTCAGCAACCAGCCCTGGCGTGGGAGGTCCACCTTTTGGTTCTGCTTGCAGGCCCACGTCTGCCTTTCTGGCTCAGGCTTCCTGGCCATGGGTGGAGGAGGAGAGGTCTCTGCCCTCCATTTTTTTTACTCCTCTCCTTTCTCAGAGAAAAAGATTTCTCTGGGATAGCCTATTGGTGGCTGATCTTTGTAGATCAGAATTGGTTAGTGGGAAAACACCCCATCCTTGTGGTGTGCACCATCAAATCTGCTAGTTCAGATGTGAGTGGGGATGGTCAGAGTTGGTTCCCAGCTGTAGCTGTAGGCTCAGGTGCTGGTCCTTCCCAGTTTTGTAGTTTTGCTTTTCAGACTTGTTTTTTTGGTACAGAAGCAAAGGTCTAGCAGAGACAGGAGTCCTGGGTGTAGGCTCTGCTGTGAGGATTTGCATGAATGCAAGAAGCCCTTTTTGATGTATCCTTTTCCTTGAATTAAAATCCATGTTTATGACATCAGGTAGCTTTCTCAAGTAATTAATCAGGGTGCGACCTCAGTGTTCTTGCAAACTTCCCTGGTAGTGTACTCATGCCGTGACTCCATCCAAGTCAGTCAGTCACTGGCGTAAATGACAGCAGATCAATGTGTCCCCTACCTCGTCCTGCCCTGAGTCAGAAGGAGACATTAAGAGAGCACTTGTTTGGCTGCATACGAAGCAGAGTACCACCTTTATTGCCTGCTGACTCCTGGGACCAAGCCACGGTGGGCTACACCGCAGGCTCCAGCACGCAGAGGGAAGCTGCTGAGCTCCCGTGGGACAGCGGAGACTTCTTGACGTTGGAGCTCTTTGGAGTAGCTGTCTTGCGTGGTGCTTTCGGATTGCAGCCTGGTGCCTTTTCATCTCCTCCACAAGGAATGTGTAAGTGCACCACAGTCACACACACGATAATGTGTTGGCTACCCATGTTTGCAAGAGCTGCAATTTTTTTGTTGTTGTTTCTAGTATAAATATTAACAGATGTAACCAGTGGACTCCATGGAATATCGGCAGGAAGAAGGGAGCATTTGCATTTAAAGTCCATCTAAATATATCAATACAAATAAACATTTTAACAAGAGGTAGACCATAAACAGCTTTGGGAGAGTACTCTGTCCTTTAAAGATTCTGCTTTTTTATTTTCCTTATTCTGTTTTCTGCCAGATGCCAAATGTACAAAAGGAGGATTTCAGTGGTGGTTTGTGCAGCTGGTGTATACGACTGCATCTCTAACAGGTTGTTTTTCATTTCCCTGGTGCCAGCCCTTTGAGGAAAGCCTTATTCTGTCACCTTCATTTTAGTTTAATGTTCTTTAGAGTTTAATGGTATTGAAACAGGGAGGAGAAAAGAGGGGAGTGCAGTCTTACACACTTACTTAACTTTTTGTGGAAGAGTAGTTACAAAAGATGTGGTTCAGTTACCTGTACGTAAGAGTGAGGGGCCATTTATATACTTAAAGGTATCTAGGACGTACACAGGTTGGCAGATGCGACAACCTGCAGTAGACCTGAGCCCTTCTGCAGAGGCCACTGGATCCTGCTGTATCCCAAATGGCACTAGACATCTGGGCTGTTGGGGAAAAACATTTTGGGAAAAGTTCTTGCAGCATCTTGGGCACCTATGGGCAAGGCATCCTTTTAGCCTTCTTATTCATGTGCTTCGTAAGAAGAGATGACTGTTTTGGGCCTTAGTTTTCCTGTCAAAAAAGCAGGGGTGATACCATAACTTGTCAGAGTTGCTACCAGGAAAGTTTGTGTGGATCAGAAGTGAGACAGACCTTTTTCTATTTGTTCTGGATTTATATACTCCCTGCCCCTCCAGTGAGGGGAAATTAGGTTTGCTCTGATTGTTTAAAGTGGTTGGCAGGATTTGCACCTCGTTGCAAATCATAAAATAAATTCCCTTGCGGTTATGTTGCTTCTTTTTACTTAAATGGTCTTCTGCTGCCATTTAACCAATAAATTCCAGTAACAGCTGACATAGTTGAGATAGAGGAGAAAAAAACCCCTTCACGTTTAGGGCTCCAACAGAGACTTCTACATAGTCTTTTCATTTTGAGCATATCATCTTTATGCAATTGGAGGTCGTCCAGACTAGCATTAACCCTTTGGGTAGTACAAAAGATGATGCAGTTATCTGTGTCCGTTTTCCTACATTTTCACCATATCGCTAGCCTATAAAATGTCCTTCCCTATGGTTTTGTCTGTATAACAGGCAGGCAAAAGAGCTCTGGGTGAGTCTTGCTTCACAGTTTGTTCCCCTCCCCCCCGCTCCAATAAATTCAGCCCACTGACGTGAATAACTTCTGGGAGGATTCACGGAGTTTTACATACTTTTCTTTGTGTTTTGCATTGTTGTTTAGAAACATAGTTTGTACCATGCCGCCAGTGGTAAGACCAGCATTAAAAAAAAGAAAGATAGTAACATCAGTCTCTGCTCCATTTGTTGCGTCTTGTCCTTCTGCAATTTGGGGAGCCGGGGGGGAGGAACAGATGGGGGAACCATTTCCTCTACAGGAGCGTGGGTGAAGCCACAGTTGCCTCTGCAAGTGGCTCCGTTTCTTGGTCACTTCCTGAGCAGAAGATGCCAGTCCTTGTCATACCTTCAGCGAGCAACCAGAGCCCTTGGTAAACATACCACCTCCCTCTGTGCAAAGGTATGCAAGCGGAGGAGACCGAGTGCCGACCTGAATCAAACCTCAGACCTCCCCAGCCACGCACGGCTTCTCTCGCTCCTGTCCCCTCTTCCAGGAAACCAAGGCTGCCTCTGTTTATCCGCACCCTCCTTGCACACTGAAAAAGCCCCGGGGTTCAGTTTCCACTTCAAAGGCGGTGTTGGCTGCTGCATTGGAGATGGAGCCTGATAATTTTGGTTATGGGTGGCTGGTATGTTCCTACGGCTGGAATTACTGCCGGTGGAGGCGCTTCACAAGCAGCCTTGCCGAGTGATGTCATCTGCGTGCAGCGAGGGCAGAGGGCTGGAAAAAAAAGTTTCCTGCCCTGCTCTGCCCTTGTGGCGAGACCACCTCTAAGAAATCCCGTGCCAGTCATTTCTGGGCTTCTCCACAGATGCTCTTTGAAAAGGTGCCAGCTGCTGCCAACCGTGATGGTGGTTTCTTTGCTGTGTCTACTAGTAATTGAAATCAGGGAAACCTGTGGGATTTGATTCTATAAGAAGAGAAAGGAAGAAATGTGTATGTTGCATTATCACTGCATGCCACTGTAAAGCCAATAGCTTGTGTACGTCTTTCAAGAGAAACCATTTGGCCCAGTCTAACTGGTACGTGCAACCGTATTTTTAGATTTATGGTGAGGTAGCGCTGGAAGAAACCGACAACTTGGGATTTGGGTTTTGGGTGTTGCATGCAGTGGCTTGTGCAATAGTACAGCTACTCAGAGGACCTCTTGAAGTGTAACTGTGCTTGCTCATTCAGTGGTTAGAGTACAGGAAGTTTGTGTGGTGGGGTGTGTGGTGGTTTTTTTTGTTGTTTTTTTTTTTTTTAAAAGGTTTTGGTAAAGTAGTAGATAGGTCATAGGAAATGACACAGCTGCTAGCTAATCCCTAGATTTGTCCTCTGCTTTCTTCTAAACTGCAGCATTTACTTCAAAATGTTGTTATGCAACTATACAAACCAAAGTGCAAATGTATGTCTTATATATATTTTGGAATCAAAACCACCCTGTCTTATTTTGAACCTTTGAGAAAAGTGATCTAGAGTTTTAATTACACTTTCCAGCCACATGAATTGCAGAGATAATTGTATACATCAGCATTGTCTGACCTAGTTCTGCTGCCATGCCTTTCATCTGTGGATCTCCAAATGCCTTACAGAGAAAAGTCCTTCATGTTAGAAGATGGGGAACCTGGGGCACAGAGAAGCAAAGCAAATATCCAGCCTGACAGTGACTGACCCCCAAGGGGAAGCAAGGTCTTCTGAGTCCCAGTGGACTAAGTGGCTCTTATTCCCTGTACAAGTGCCCACTGTTACTGACTACTTACATACCCTGGTGCTACATGCTGCGTAATTGCATGCACATCTTTTTCTAGAAGATTTGTCTTGCATTTCTTCCCCTAACTGAATGAATGTCGTATGTGATTGTGATTTCCCTCTAAGCCTCTCAGATTTTTTTAATAGTTTGTGATTCTGGAGATTGCTGTTGCATGTAAGTTAAGTGTATATTTTCTGCTGGGTTTTATATTTCCTTTGATGCCTGTGACACCTCCCATTTTCTCTAGAGTTGGCAGTAGGATAGTAGGGGAGCAAAGAAAGTCTTTTTGCATTTAGTTTTCTGATGCCTTTTTTCAGAAAGTGGCTGGTGAAATAGTGGTTTCACTGACATACAGATACGTGACGTAGGTAAATAATCCCACATATGGTTAGCCAAGGCTTTGCTTGCCTAAGTAGAGAGTGGTTTTTAGCTGCAACGCTGTTTTGCAGTGTGTAAGCTGATCTTTTTCTGAAATTGAAATCAAAAGGGGACTTTCTGATAGGGATCAGAGGCAGTTGCACATTGCTCTGAAATGTATCTGGTTTAGTCCTGACGAAAGATGTTTATCTGCTTCCAGAATCAAATCTTCTGTTTATCTACAGAGCTGGAGTATCAACAATACAGTCTCCCACTACTACACATCCCATCCCTTGCTCACTGCGGACAGCGTGCAAGGTCAGAGGTGCTTTAACACTCCTGACCCAATTTTTCCTTTGGCCTTTGTTCTGACTTTGCTTGTCACTGACAGTCCACGCCGAGTGCAGTTGTGCTAGATAGTGATTATTACCCGCCTCTTTCCTACAGGTGGTGGCTTTGTATTTGCTGTATTCCAAGATTGTAGCACAAAGAAATTAAGTGGGATAGACAAAGAGATTTCGAGGCTGAATGACGTTGCTTTCCTTCTGTTCATTGGCAGCCAGCTGTCACTTTGCAAAGCCCCAGTGTTGCGTTCGTAACCAGAGCTTTCAGATCAAGAGCAAGAATGCGAATGCTGTCCCCTGTCCTAGGGGGTATGTTTCTCCCTTATTTCTCCACCACTTTACGTAATTCACAGTGAAACGTCCTTCGTGCTCTCACTGTGAAGCACCCATGGCCATGCATGCTGATGGTTGGGATATGTATCTTCTATGGTCCAAGGATGTGGTAGTCTGTGCTTCATCAAAAGCTGACACCACTACAATTTATGGACTGATTGCCGTTGAATTAGAACTATTAACATTGTTTGAACTCATTTGCACATAAGTCTGTTGACTACTTGGTCAAAACAAGAGGTTCTGTTTGCTGGTATAAGGTAGTAAGTGGCATACAGGAATACTAACAGTAGTGGCATATGGGTTGGATCTGGGTGCCCTATGTTGAAGACATTGCTGGTATCTGCACTTTAAAACCCAGACTGTGCTCTGACAGCGTGACACTCTCTTATGGAGAACCAATCCCAGCAGCCCTTGTAATTTTTTTAAGGACAGTGGTAGTCAAGAAGCTTAGGGTTAGCTGTGCCTGTAAGGACGTGGAACTTGGAGGCTGGAGGGTTGCTTTGTAAAAATGGCATGTAGTGTAAGCTTGTACGATACCATGTTATGAGTGGTGCTGTCTTTACTTTTGCCAAGTTAATCTAGGCAGTTTAAGAAAACAAACTAAGCTTAGCTGTCACGTGCTACTTTGGGATAAGGCATCTTATGTATGACATGATTTTATTTTGACAGATTCTTCAAGTTTGGGGCTGTGCCTTTTTCACTATTTTATACAAAATAAAGGCAAAGCGGCTATCTCTCTGTGAGAGCAAATGGGTTTAAGTCATTTATTTTTTGTATTTGACATACTCGGTTTCCTTTGGCTGAGAATAAGGGTAACTCTGTGAAGAGAGAAGGCAGAATCTGTGTCTGAGATATTTCAAAATGAGCTAAGCAAGAAAGTCTGTGGGTAGTCAGTGATGCAGTCTAAGGCACAGCCTAAAGGAAGGTGTATGAAACCTAGAAACCCTCAAGAGCCTTAAAGGTCAAAGCAACTTGTTAAAATCAGCAGGATAGATTGCTGGAAGCCGGGGCAAAGCTGCCAGAAATGCAGTAACACGCTGGTCAAACTTAGCAGCTGATTGGCTCCTCTCCGTTGTCACACAGTTAAAATGCTTCTGATTTTTCAGGTTTAGTTGTTTGAAAGGTCTGCCTCTCCCTCTGGGACGTGTTTAGCTGCAGATGTTTATAAAATTACAGTAGCACCCTCAGAACATTCACTGACGTTGGGCTTGCTGGAGTAACCCTTGCTGAGCCCTGGTCAGGCAGCACAGCTTGCTGCATGCAAGGTCAGTCTTTATCTTACTTGCATGGCTGGCCAAAGATCAGGCTGCTTTTAACACCAAACCCGAAATTGGAGAATTGCTCTCCGCAGATTTTTCTCTGCTTTCTCAGGGAATAAGGAGCAGAAAGTCCGGTTGCTGACGTCTTTCAGCTTCTGCTGAAGCAATTAGGGAGTGCTGGCTGCAGGGTTCAGCATTCCCCTCGCTGGTCCTGGAAGGCTGTGTGAGGGAGAAAGCTCTTCGGTTCAAAGCGGCATAATCTTCGGTGGGAAGGCAGACCACGTCACTGCAAAGAAACGTCTTCAGAAGTTGCACATCACAACGCTGATATGGAGTAGTAAATACGAAGTCTCCCTCCACCCTTGGGTGCTCTGTTGGCGCGAGGAGCCGATATTGCTGGAATGCGGAGACTTGGGTGTGTAAGATGGATGGGACTTCTCCCTCTGGACGGCGTTGTCTGCCTGTCGCTGAGGCTGTTTCGGCTGTAACGTGCGGGGGGTACCTGGTGGCCGGGGGGCTCGCTGGCGCCGGAGCTTGCTGAGGGAGTCAAAAGCTGAATGCACAGAGCCAGCTCCTCTTAACACCCCAAAGGAAACATGAGGCGTCTCTTGTCCCGAACCAGGTTGTTAAACGTACAGGCTTCGTCTGCTACTAACTGGATAGTGAAAAATTCCACCTTGCCTTCAGGAGGAGATGGATTGCAGCCATATATAGAAATTGCCCGACTTAATTATCTGACTCCTTTTTTTTCCCTCAACATAAGCATTTGTGAAAAAGTGGTTCTTTTTGTGTTATGTATTCTTTACCTAAGCTTTTTTCTTTGCAGTTCAGGGTCTCAAAACCAAAATATATGTGTCATCAGAGCTTACTGTCCAAAAATCAACATTGTGCTACCGGCTGTCGTTGTTTTTGTGGAACACAGCACAAAAAGTTGGGGAATAACATGAATGAGAGTTAGTGAATCACAGTGGTAAAGACAAAATACTACTCCTAAGAATGATTGGTGTCAGTTGTAAAAAATAATTTCCCTTTAATGTTGAAAAAGAGAAATAGATGTCAGAATTCAGAAAAAAAAAAAGCTTTTATTTAACAAAAATAAAGCTACTGTTTAAGTGTTAGTTTTAAATGGGAAGCAAAGCATGAAACCACAGGCCATTTGTGTGTGCGCAGTGTTGCAAAAGACACAAAAGTGACTGCCAAGCACAGCAAACCCGAGCTTAAGAAGCGAGCATTCAGAAAGACTGTCCAAAAATGTACAGTGAAATCTGAAAAGTATGCTGTGCTTTTTTCCCCATTCTATTTAAGCATGTGGAGAGTGGATGTTAAACTTCCCCTGTGTGTATTTTAAGGTCACTATCTAAAACTTATACCCTTGTGTACAGGCACATTCTGCTTAGAAGTGGAAGCGTTTACTGGAATATGTTCAGAAAGCCCAGATCCTGACTGGGTGTTGCTGAAATTTTCCTTGCTGATTTTTAGACAGTTGTTCATCTGCAGAAATTAAGTTCTGTAGTTACTTGTCTTTTGACATTGTAGACATCAAACTTCAAAGGCTTGCTTGACTGCCAGATAAAATATTGGCATCCTTTTATTTCTAATAGTCCCTAAAATGAAAGAGTGTTGCAGGTTCTGAGCTGGAAAGAGTAAGTCTTGATCACATTGGAATACAACTGGAATGAGAAATCTCATTTGCTCTTTGGAAATAATTTATAAAGAAGTTGAGGGGAGCAGGAAAGATGTCTCGGGTTTTCTGTTTTGCAGTATTGAATTAATTAGCTCATAATTGGAAAGGGAGCCTGATTCTGTAGACACATAGTTTGTTTTTTAGCATAATACAAACACAGTGTTTTAACAGAAGAGGATTAAAACATCTAGCAAGGGACTACTTTTAATTCTGCTCCTTGTCACCATATGGTGGTTTTACTCTTCCGTTTTCTGTGAATGAGTTATGCACAAGTTATGAAGTGCAGTGTTGTAGAATGAGAGCACAAAAGACCTGAAGACCTGCCATACATTTGCCAGATCAGTGGTTTCAGTTTTTCAGTGTTCTTGCTCTGTTCAGGAATTTAAGGCTTATATTTGAATAGTGGCTGTACAAAGTTGTCCTAGATTACCTTCTCCTGATAGAAAAGATATTGTTGCATGTTTTTGGTGAATTCCTGCCAACATCTGAGAAGGCACAATTTCTGGTCAGTCCCACTGGATTTGCAAATTTACTGTTCTGTTAGCTGGAGATGTATGTTGCTAGAAAAAAGAACAACATGGCAAATTTTTTTATTTGATTGGGGGTTTTGTGCTTTTTTTCAGTCTCTGCTTTTACCATTTATGATGGGTGGTGCTAAATTCATCTCTAAATACTATTTCAGATAAATGTAGTGAAAGAAGAGACTTGTAAAAACTGACAGGTTCACTTGGTAGGGTTTTGTATTTTGTGAAATGCAGAATCTTGGTGAAAGCAGCAGAGTGACTGTGTGTCCTCAGCTGTGATAGCCATTAGCTTTGGGCCTCTGGTGCATTATACAGCACGAATTAATATTAAAAACCCCAGAACAAACCAAAACCCAACAACACAAAAATTCCACAAAAAACTTATAAGAAAAACTTGTAATATTTCCTGGGGTATTTCTAAGAGTTTTATAAAGTACAGACTTTTTTAGCGTGGAGTTAGTTTTGTCTCGGGCACTCCAGTGAATTTGGGTTCTAGGGAGAGGGCAGGACTCCCGTTAACACTGTGAGAGATGACTTCTACTACTGCTGCTGTTTGCCAATTCTGTAAACCCCAGTTTAAATTCTGCTAAACCCCACTTGATCTCAAAACTTTGAGATCCTGCATTCTGTAAGTTCTTTCTGTTAGGATCAAAACATGAGCACAGAGGAATCTGTACCTGGGTAGCACTGGATGTTAACTGGGTGTGCATGAGCCTGGCCAGCTGAGCAAGTTAGATGAGAAGTGCAGCTTTTGCCACATGAATGTCTGTTTCCTGGGCGGTGATCTGGCTGGGCTTGGTTCTGGCGACCTGGTGAAATGGACTGTAACACAGTACAGAAACCAGGGCACCTGATTTTGAGTCTTAGCATCTGATTCCCCGGGGGCCGGATTTTCCTGGGTTTGATTTGATTGCTCGTGGGAATTGGGAAGATGAAGACTCATGTCATCTTATTAAATTCTTAGGTTTCCTGTAGGGTTTAAATGATATCCCTAGAGCATTTTGGGGCCATTCAGGAGAAAAAGGAAGACACAAGAGTGTGTACTTCTTATTTTCCATAATGCAGTTGCATGTGGCTATACTAGATTTACTCTACTTTCGTATTTACATAACTCAGAGGGACATCTTTTAGCCTCTTGAATTCTGTCTGTAGTCTGAATTCATACCTTTGATGCTTTCCTTTGTGGAGAGCATTAGACTTGGTTACAGCTCAAGACAAAAGTGTCAGCCTCTGATTAGTCACATAGAGCATCACCTGAGTCATCTCCATCCTCAGCCTGGTTCAGTCTCAACCTTTTTTAAGCTGTGCTGATGGTTGAGCTGCTGATTTCTGCCTCCAAATAGTGTCAGTGCATATTAAAGAATGTCATTAATTGATTAAAATGGTTCATGAGACGAGTAAGATCTCAAGGAGTCCAAACTTAAGTATAATGGTGTAGAAACTGCTGATCATCTGTGCGTGACTTGGGTAGCAGCTGGAGTCATCTCTGGGAATGGTCTGATAGCTTGCATCCAAGATTCGTGTAGAATTGTCATTTCAAAGGCATTTTAATTAGGTGTTGTGGAGAGCAATTGTGTGATGTAGATTCTTAGAGAAAAAATAAATTCCACAAAGCTTCAGTCACTGTGGGTTTTCTTTTTTCCCTAGACCTTCAGCATGTGTGAACTGCATCAGGATACTCAGAACAGGTTTGAGTGCTGTTAAGAGGACCAACAAAGTCAAGGGTAGCATTCATCCTGCAGCGACTAGTGAAATGTATGATTTTTTTCTGTGTGTATGCCTTGAACACCATTTTTTTGGCAGTAGAAGTGTTATCTTCAGCTCTTGTCATCCAACATCTTAATGGTCTGACATGGCTCTTTATGCTTTTGTGTCTGGTAAGGCTGATGGACAGTTCTCATAACGTGCCTTGTCAATAGCTCTGTGTATTTGTCGTGGCAGTGTTGAGAGCCTGTGGTACTTAGTTCTCAGGAAGGACAATACAGTTGCCATTCTTCTTTGTCCTAGTATGATTTTTTCCTGCTAGGAAAACAGAATGGGTGCAGCATTAGTCAAGGACCGTAGTTTTTAACGCCTGAGAAGAAACATTGTGATTGTCTAGTCTGACGTCTTCAAAACCTCATCCAGTGAGTTTTGCATTGACTTGTAATTTGCAGTTCACTAGCTTTTCATTGTGTTCATGAAAGTGTGAGGGAATAGATGACCAGTGTAGGGGTTTATTCTCAGTTCTTTACTCATGTGATGAAGGTTGGTTGCAACCACTGGTTGCTTGTCTCAAAATGCGTCTGCAGGATCTGAACTTCTAAATGAAGTGCACCAGCAGTTTTCCTAATGACTTGCTCAAACTGCTTAGTTACTGAAGGACAGAGTTATGCCTCACTTTCTTCACATGAGTAAAGCCTAGCGTGGCCACTGAAATAACTAATTTGGTGCTTTGTGATGCAGCGTTTGTTCTTGAAAGTACCAAGGCTTGTATTCATCCTGAAGACAGTACTCTTTATGCAATGTTGTTGAATCTTGTGTGCATCTGCAGCTGTATATTTAGAGTTGGGTATAATACTTCTAGACTAACAACAATATATTTAATCTAATGCTAGATTACTGCTGGGATTAGACATGCAGGCTGTGTTTTAAGAAGTGCTGTTAGAATTCAGTGACATCTACAGTACATCTGCTGCCATTGAGGCATTACTGCTGCATCGCTGCCTCTTGCAGGGGTCACAGCAGCAGGCTGGAACATTGTGTTTCCAGCTCTGTATAATAACCTCCCAAATGAATGATATACTGGAAAGCAACTGAAAATACTGATGAAAATATTAATAAAAATAAAAGCATAGAGAGACTGATGACTAGGTATATCTTCCTTGTAACTGGGTGTGTAGAGACGGTGTGCGTAGATGAGATAAAAAAGAAAATGGGAGACAACAAGAAATTCAGAGGTGTGGTTTGTCTAGCACTGGTGTTTGTGGCTGAGCTCGTAATGCTCTGATATGCACAAGATACGCTTATAGGCAGTTGCACCTTTGAAAATATGACGCTCTTTCTTCATGCCTAATCCTTGCATCACAGGAATGGCTCTCAATGTACAGTAATGCTTTTGATCTGTACTTTGGGAGAGGTATTGGCAGAAAATTATTAGGATTGGCTGTGGAGGTGTTAGGATGTGGGTCAAACTGCAGCTTTATATCAGTACTTTGGATCTGAGTCTGATTTTTTTATTTTGCAAAGAAAATGATTTGAGGTTAAGGTTCTGAACTTAAATCTGAAGCAGAGAAGCATATTCTTGGTTGTTCTGTGAATTTTTCATTTGGGTTTAGTGATCCAAAATCTTGCAAAAGATTGGAGTATTTGGAAATAATCTGCTACAGTGTTTACAGTGTTGAATTTGGTTTTGGTTTCTGTTTTATTCTTTTCCAGTAAGAGCTGGTAATTTGTTGCAAGGAAACAAGAACAGAATCTGATTTGGAATTCAAAGATATGTATTTTTAAATTATATAATTTTCAGAAACAGAAAGCAAAAAGGTCTTTCTCAGCAGGATGCAAGCTAGAGAAAAAGGCAGAGGTTACTTTATTATGCAAGCTTTCTAATTCCTTTCGAATAATACTTCTACCCTAAAATGCCTTGATATCATCTAGTTGAAGCTTGCTGATCACTTGGGCCTTTTTCAGAGGTTAACATGGATGCTGTGCCTTATTTTAAGATGCTTTATATTTAACCTGTTCCTTTGTCTCTTGGGAAGTGATTGATAAACAATCCGTATATTAAGCATTCTTCTTTAAACGTTATCTGGGAAGATGTAAGTAGGAAAATGAAGCTGTTATATTCTTGATACTCAACCCTTCCTACTAATTCTGCTCTGGTTGTTTTCCTGATAAGCCAGATTTTTCTCTGCCGTTGTAAACATAATAGCACCATGAGATTCTGTTAAAGCTGTAGTAACAAGTAGCCAAAGCGATTAGAAGGAAGAAAGCTGGTATTAACAGTAAGTTCATATATCCCTTTTGTTCAGCCATGTTTAGTGAGAGTTGAGTTTATCAAATACGATGTTAAGAAACTGAAAGATGAGAAACAAATCCGTGTGCTGTTCAGTGCGCGTGGCCGGTTGTTCTTCAGGGCTGTCCTGTTGAGTCATTGACCTCTGCTGTTAGGGGAAGCAGGATCGGTGTGTAACGCAGAGCTGCCCTTCGCTGGAGGGAGCCTGACTTGTGAATTAGAGGGGGCAGGACGTTTCCTCAGTCACCGTTACGACTGTGGGCTGTGCAGCGGTGGTGTCATACAGTGATGTGGTGGTATTTGTGGATTTTGATTACATACAGGAGGGCAGGAACGGTTATCCTTTTTTCTGTTCCTGCTTTGGGTAAAGCTGATGCACACAGAAGTGGGCAAACCCATGATGTGGGTTCAGGTATAGAGTTCAAAAATATGTCCATTGGAAGCTTTTGTATTCTGCTAAACCCAAAATGCCATAGAAGGGAAGCAACTCATGTTTTCATCAATGTTTGGAGTCCATGTCATTAACACTCAGTGGTAGTTATAAGACCATGGTGATTTGGATTCTGATTTATCATTAAATGTTAATGTACTTTGGTAGTATTGGCTTTCTGATAGGTTTCTGTTGGAAAATCTGTGGTTAACTTAACTTTGGGCAAACAATTCACTGAAGACCATTCAGATTTCCTTGGCAGAAATTTCTTGGACTAATAGTAGTAACTGGTTGTTGAGGTCAAAGCTCTGAAATGGTACACTTCTCTCACCCTTTCCTCCCTGAGTGGAAAACTCAGTCTACAAAGTTGTGTTTGCAATATTTGAGGTTTTATAGAAAACAGCTATTTCCTTTAGAGACCATAAATAAATTAATAAAATAATCTTGACAGAGGGCAAGGATGTTGCTGCAGAATTATGCACAGGAAAGCTGGCTTGACAGTGTAATTGAGCTTGAAAACCAGAACATAATTGCCAAGGGTGGGAGTGAAACCTGCAGCCATTGTGCTGCCACAACCTGAAGGTCTAGCTTGTCTAAAAGGCTGGAATTATTTTAAAGCAGATTTTGATATGAAACTGGAAAGGAGAGGGGGAGTCAACCTAGTCTAGCAGGCAAAGCTGCTTTGTTAGGAGGGTGTTTTTTCACTGAACATATAACTCTCAAGTGATATTGTATAAGCAATTTCGATGTTGATGGGTAGTGTGCTAGATAATTTTTCCCTTTAAGCAGTAGCATTGTGGCCATCTTTATGGTCTGAGAATGTACGTAAGGCCAAATAAATAAGCAGAGGAAATCCAGAAAGCCATCTGATTTTCCTGCAGCCTGGGAAACACTTGTGTAGCTTCTCACCTCCAGGTGTGCATCACTAGCTGCTGGGTGGGTAAGCAGCTGTTTTATTCCAGAATTGCATCACTGAGAGATGCATCGGCATGGTCTGGTGTGTTGTGTTGTGTGAGCCCCTGCCTGGTCTCTTCAAACACTAGCGGGGGGGCATGTACTTCTGTTTCTTTGCCCATGTGTGAGCCCTCTATCAGAGGATACAGAGGAAATAAGTGAGCGTGTCTTCTTGAGGGCTGAATCATCCAGTTGGAACAGAAAATGTTATTGAAGGACTAAGGTGGTTAGCTTTCCAAAAAAAGTGTGAGAGCAGTGTGCGATGCATTAGTGTCTGATAAACAAGGCTTCTCTGGAAAAGCATCTCTCTGGAGCCACATGCATTGCTATCCCTGGGGGGACTATTACAATTCCTTGGAATTCTTCTTCAGCCTTTCAGGAACCACCCAGATAAAAGGGTTTGCCAGTTTCACAGTGCCTGATTGTAGGGTTGCTCTTTGTTTTTCTTTTCAAAGTGTGTCTGTTGAGGTGATGGTAACAACATCCTTTGTAAGCAGGTACCCATGCTTCACCTTAGGCACTCTTATTTAGCTATCTTGAAAAATAACTTGCTAGGCTAATAAATGTTGTATTGAAACTAAAAGTTTACTAGCTGTAGTTGGGTATGCCAGTTTCATACCACTTCATTCTCCATGAGCACAATGCCTTTATGATTTTAGCTAAATATTTAATTCATTTATTTTTTTTTAAACGAAAGAGGAAGTGTCACTTTAAATACTTCATTGTATCCTTTTGCATAGTAAGGGAGCTCATGAAGGTAATTTAGGTTCTAACTGGTGCTCTGTTTCCTCTCCATTGTGCACTTACCAGTCAACTGACACTTTTCTCAAATATTTACTCTGAAATTTCACTGCAGTTGCCCTCTCCTTCTCTATTCCCTCACCATCTCCCTTCCATGGAGGTATCACACATATTTCAGTTACCCTCTATTTAAATAGCAACACTCCCTTTCAGTACAAACAGTCAGTCAGTCATTAAACAATGAGGAAGACCAACAGTGGAGGAGGTTATGGGTGGGACCAGGAGTCTGCAAGCACAGTTTTGCAGAAGACTTCCTGCTGAAGGAAAGAAGAAAAGGACACTTTCCGTTAGTGTCAGAGTGTCACTCTGTAACGCTGAGAGAGACACCAAATCAAGAGGAAATCACTGCTGCAGACACGAGAGCTGGATCTCACTTAAAATTATGTATAACTGTCCAAATTATTGTTGAAGGTAGGACATGTGAAACAAAATGCTGGCATTGAACCGTGTTTTCCCACCTCCTCCTGTAGCAGAAGGTGATTCCAAGTGGCTGTGACTCATCCTCAGGAGGTCCCTGGGTTTTTTTGCCTACTAACAGTGAGAGTTTAGTGAGACTATCATTAACAGAATATCTATAGCTTTTTTGAAGGCTCTGCTACATGTCCTTTCTCTTATCTAATGTACAGCAGAGAGATATATTAATATTTTGCTGAGTGAGCAGCTGCATGGTGCTTAGTTGCTGGCTGGGGTTAAACCATGTCAGAACTCCAGACTTGTTCATCTTTTCTCCAAAAAAGATCAGAACAGAGCATTCCCTGTTGGGAATTCAGAAGTGTAGTTGGGTTACTGCACTCCCTGTCCTGTACTTGTTTATCAGATTGAGATTGGTTGTGGTGTCCTGGGAACTGCAGGGTTAAAAGTGCATTAAAAAGAAAAGGAAAAAAATTGTTAATGGAAACCATTTGTCTATTGCAGTGTCCAAGGGTTTCACGGCTCTACATGTAAAAGACATGGACATGATAAGTAGTTTTGGAGAATGCTTGTTTGAATGAAGAACAAGAACTTAATATATAGCATATTTATGCTGTGTTTAGTTTTGCAACAATTTAATTTCTAGATCTTGTAAATAAATTGTAGTAAGAAATGAGCTGGGATGCACATTAAGAAGGTGGTGAGAACTGTCAGGATTGCGGACTCTATGAGTCAAATTCTGTATTTCTAATGAGACATGGGATCCTGGATATCTCAGCTTCTTAACAGTTCGGTATTTTATACTTGGATCACCTTTCAGGTTAGACTTCATATGTATAGGTGACAGAGGTGAATGCACTGCTTCCCTTGCAGCTGTCTTCAGCCTTTTCAGTTTGGAAAGCCCTAAAATTTTCCATGGGAGGTGCAGATCCTTGCATAGCGGATCTGACCCTACTGATAACAGTTGCGGTTTCCTTCTTCACCTCTTGTTGACCTATTAGAGATAATGAATGGCAGGCCTTTGAAGATCGGTAAACCAGAAGTAAAAACCAGTGTAAGTGCAAGGACAATATGCAACAGAAACATGCTATTGCAATTACCTAAACCAATTTCAAAAAACAACCAAACAGAGATCTCCTGTTTGTAGTACATGTCAGTTTGGCCGTGTTTCCAGTTATTTAACAGACTGATTATTTTCCAGGTGCCAAGTTTGTATTTGAAATCAGCTGATGATCTTTCATTTCCAGCTCTCAGGGCTGCCTCTGGTTAAAGTAGTCATTAAAGGGTGGCATTTTAGTATAGCGTACATTGTGTCTGGCTTGGACTGAAATCCTTCCACCCAACCCTTTCTCCTCTCTCTGGTTTATCGGCATTTGATACATTTCATGGCGTGCCACATGGCTGATTTATTGAAAGAGAATTGAAAATAAGAGAGCAGCCTTGACTCAAGAACGGTTTGTGGATGCGGTTTTGTTTTCTGTCACATCATCGTCGCTATGGTGACTTAGCAAAGATCTGTTTAGCAGTCACTAGGTGTTTCATGTTCTGGCCAAAAGTTAGGGATTTTCCGATATTCCTCGTAACAGTTGTTTTACAGAAGTACGTGTGTGTGTAGTCTTCTGCAGTAAGTCCCTGCTACTCTTGTATGTATATTGTTGCTTCTGTGAGAAGGTGTGTACCTGCTGTATTTTGGCTGGTGGCATCCTTTCCTTCCTGAAGTAATTTCAAGGAGGGCTGATAGGTGACCTACCTGTCTCATCAAGGTTACTGAGTATTTCCTCCCTAGGAGGGATGTCATGGAGTGCAGTGATAAATGCAAAGGGATGGAGAACATGAACCCTGCTAAGGAATGGTCCTTCTTAAGAATGGGTTATGCAGTTTCAGGGGAGGAGGAGGATGTGTTTGGAGCTGATTCACATAGTTGGATTCAGGAAGTCTGAGCTCTTTTCCCACATCTCTCGGGCTTCTCATGTCACCTAAAGCATGATCAAGAGCATGATGCAGCTACAACCTTAACTGAGATTTTCTTCTTCTAGGTTGGTAAGTGGGGGATAGTAATTCTTCTCTTGCAGTTCCCCACGTTCATTCGGAGGGGTTTGAGGCTGCGGCGCACGCTTGGAGAATTGCTGCTCCGAGCAGAGGCGCTCTCCCTGGCAGGTAAGTCGGGCCAGGGTCTGTGAAAGTCTCCCTGTGTCTGGCAGGTTGTGTCAAACACGTCTCCCTCCCTTTCTGCTCCCCATCACTGGCCTGGGAGCAGCTGTCCTGCCCGTGGGCGTTGATCTGGCGGATTTGGCCACCACCTCGGTGGCAAGTTGTGGTCAACCTCTAGCTCTGCAGTAGGGCAGGGACACCTTGCAGAATGTTCTCATTCCTGTTAGCAGAGGTTTGAAAGCGGGAGACAAGGTTTCTTACTTAGGCTTGACCTCAGAGAGAGCTTTTTGGACACTAGCACTGCAGCCAATTAAGTGTTCAGTGCTACTGGAAGTCCCAGTGGAGTTCCCTTTGTCATGCTAAGCTAGCCAGAGAGAAAGGGTTGATTTCTTATGGGCTTCTTAGACAGGGTCATCTTGATGATGGGCATCTTCAGAAAGTCTTCAAGATACATGTGTTATTTTGCTAAATATAACTGTTGCTAAAATGAACTGAACACTTAGAAGTGCTCCTTCAGCTGGGTTTGACAGTAAAAGAGAAGGATCTCCTCATTAAAAAAAATAAATCTGTATGCATTACAGCTAACATAATAAATTTTTCCTGCATATTTAACTCTCTTGTCATGGTAGATATCCCATAATATGACCTTATTTTCCCTTCTTCTTAATGATGAACTTCTGTTCTGTGCTTTAAACTTATTTTGGATCTGAATTAATTTGAAGTTCTTCCCTCTGCTGGTGTCTGCTGCACTGATTTTGCAGATTTTGTAGCTCATATGTCTTAATGTTGAGACCAGTTTTTTCTTGTCAGCTCTTTGATGAACAGTTTAGGCCTGTCCATTTTCTATAGCTCCACAGAACTGATACTTCAGCCCCACTGCAGATTGGAAGGGTTTCTTTTCTGCACGGTCTGGGGTAATCTGTTTCTTACTGGCAGCTCTTACATTTTTATCAGTTTTGTAAGGTTAATTAATGCAACAGCCCCCAGTCTTGGTTGTCTTAAATATTTAGAGGAAAGAAAGAGATTTATGCACATTTTTGCTGCAAAGCTAGATTTGGTTGAATTTCTGAGTTAGATTCCCAGCTGGTATAAATCAGTGAAGTTCCACTGAAGTCTTTTGGATGATCAGCTCAGCAGAGGACCTGGCCTTTCTCAATTAAATCATGTCACTTACTGAAGTTGAGCTACTTTGCACTGACCATACAACAGTTGCTGCTGTATTTTTGTGTAGAGAAATATGGGATGTATTTCTACTACCTTTTGTCTCTGTGTAGCTACAAAGAAAGACAGGGGGGTGTGTGTGTACATTTATACACACACATACACACATGGATGTTTATACACACAGTCACCCACACACAAATAAATGTGGTAGGAAAACTCCTCCCTCTTTTTCCTATCATTAATTATGCACTAGTACACCCTAGGCTTCAACTGAGATGGATGGGTAGAGCCTCACTGAAGAATTGGGCCACTGTGTCCAAATTTGTTTCCATGTATCAAAAAGCTCCAAAACTAGCCAAACAAAACCCCACCAAGCATTGCTACCAAACTTGGATACATTTGGGAACAAAGCACCACCAAGCAGAAATAATTTAGATTTGCCCCATAGAGAGATCTCTTCCCCATGCGTCCTTGGATTAAGCACCCATTTCACCCAATGTAGAACTCCCAATGCACAGAGCAAGTGAGGTCTTTTCTTATGGTCCAACACATGAAACCTCCTACTTATCGAGGAGTGGGAAGGGAATAGCGATGATGGGCAGGGCGAGGGTCTGGGAAGTGTGATGGATTAGATGAGAATGTTGTTCCAAGGAAGCTCAGAAATTCCTTTGTGCAGCTTTGGGGCAGAGTTGGGTGTCTCCCTGCTGTTAGCCTTTCTGTCTGTTTTCTTATCACGTTAATCTCTGTGAGATTAACATTGACTTTAAACTCTTTCAAGTCATTATGACAAGTGAGCATGGCAGTAAATTCTTCCATATCAAAAGTGAGACAAATTGTACTGCGCTGCATATTATGGCGTAGTACTACTAATTGCTTAACTTGATAAATGTCTTCTGATAGGTTATATAGTTAATGAACAAAGATGTTAATTGCTCTTATCTGAAATAGCTACATTTGCAGGGGCGTTCTCTGGAGCCATGGATGTCTCCTAACAGAGATTTATTTCAAATCATCCATTGTTTTCAGCAGTTTCAGAGTCCATTACCCTTCAGTGTGCCGACTGAATAGTCTCCACCCCCATCAAAGTTTTGAGAGCAATCAAGTCTTCCTGCATTTTACTCAGCAGGACTGAATCTTATTTGGGTATGGAGAACTTACATATAATAGAGTATGCTCATCATCCTGGGCTACAGCAGCATGGCTCATTCTTAAGAGCAGTCAAGAGAGAAATAAGCACCTGACAGTGGAAGAGCAAGGGTCTGGAATAGCCCCATTTCCCCCCACCATCTGGAGTATTTAATTGGGAAAATCATTCTTCATTGCTGTTGTGTTGGTGGGAGTTGTCAGTCTAAATATGTTTTAATGCAAATAACCATCTCTATTTGTAGAATTCATCTTTTCTAGATGCTTTCTTTGGAAAATATGCAGCTGAAGATTTAGTACATTATTATATGAGTAAGTGCATACAAGCCTCATATTAACAATGGACGTCATGTTTATTCTTTCCCTTTTAGAATTTCCCATGGAAACAAGTGGGCAGATTTTTGCATTATTGAGTAGTCTGCTGCTGCCGACTTTTCCCAGAAACGCTAGCAGAAAACTAGCCTTATGCGTGAGCCTACATGTTCTTCCAGTTTTGGGAGCACTGGATTCCCCATAGATTTGATTTACAGTAGGTTTTGGTGTGTGGCTATTCTGGTACAAAGTTGTTTCAAAGCTGTATGATTAATAAATCTTTATGGAACTCGAAAAAGACAAAGTTCTCACTGAGGTTAAAACATACCTGATTTCCCAATGGAGAAATTGCATGTTCTGTTATGAGGCTAAAGGCTAATGTGAAGAGAAAAATCTTTCCTTGACTTAGGGTTTTTGTTTGTTGTAATTTCATTTTCATTTATGAGTCTCTTACAGTTTTTCAGAACATGTTCAACAGCAAACAGCCAGAAGTTAAAACTGTAACTATAAATCTGTAAGCTGACATATGTAGATTCTCTGGCCAAAGTTTCCTAAGTCAAGATTAATTTTGTAGAGTGAATGAGAAAAGTGCATTATCTTGCTTTGTTTGATAGATTTCAGACTTTGCCAAGAAGTATAAATCTCCTTTCAAAAATGACAGCTATAAAAATAAAAATTATTATTTTCTTAAATAAAGGCATTTTCAACTGAACTTGATGTATTACTGCTCCAAGATGCTGTAGCTTTAGACTGTCTCATATCAATAATTAGACTGAAATATTCAGGTCCTCACTGCTCACTCCCTTCCCCGTGATACGCTGCCCCCTAAGTTATGTTAACATACTAGTTTCTGTTTCACGTTAGAAATGGGGCTGAGGGAGCTAAAAAGTAGTCTGGCAAAAGCTGGATGGGTTCCCTGATCTGCCTGACGCCACAGCCAGACAAATATTTGTACGGGAAGAGGCAAAGTGGGTGGATGGAGGTGGGAATGCTGCTTAAGACTAGTATTGATGCCAGATGCTTCATGGTGACCCACCGAGGATCTGTCTCATTTTAGGTATTTTCAAATCTCTGAATCCACATTTCTGGTCTTTCATGTTGTTCCAATTTGAATTTCCCATGAAGTGACCTGGGGGTGAGGATGCAGTTTCTGGGGGAGTGTGTAAGCAAGACCAGCTGGAACATGAGAACGTGCAACACTTGCACTGCTTATTTATCGACCACAGTGATTCACCGTGATCGACGTTTGCATACCTGAATGTCAAAATAGTCTGTATTTTAAGAGGAACCAGTGACTCAGGCTGTGGTTTTACCTCAGGCCATTTCCTGATAAACGGCTGAACTGTGCTTGGTCTTGAGAAAACACACCAGGGGGAACACCGATCTGCGCGCAGGGATTAGGGAAAGGACAACTTTGTGTGGGGCTGACCTTTACCTCGTTAGTGCCGTGGTGTCCCTGCGAGGAGCACCCTCGCCCTCTGAGGTCTGGGAAGCCTCGGGTCCGAGGACAGCTCTGTTTCAGTGCTTCTTCAGAGCATTTCTGCACAGCCCTGTTGTGGGAGTGTGGTCTTCAGTGTTTGACAGCATCTATAAGCACAGTCTCAAGGAACTCTACACAGTGATAAATCACTTCACTTAAGAGTCTTTCCATTGCAAAACAGAGGTGAAGCTGCCTATATAGCTGGTGTTTTCAGAATTGAAAATATTTCACTTCCTAGAACATGGTGTTTTTAATGAAAACAGAAACAATGCATATGATGTTGCGTATAGAGATTGAAATAGATTTGGGCTATTCATTTTTTGAGTAAGATAGCAAACAACTGTATAAAGCTTTGTGTGTGGTATGACTAGATAGAAGGTATGGAAGTAGGATCATGAGAGTGCTGTATAAACTACCTCATTGGCATAACGCTTTCATTTGGAGAGATTAGCCATCTGTGTAATTCCATGTTATGGTTTAGGTAGTCTTCCCATCCTTTGCAAACTGCAGAACTGTGTTCCTCCATTCTCCTTAACGAAAAGGACTGCTCTATGAGAAGAGGTTTATTCCTGAGATGAAATCACTTGTGTGTGGCTACAGAGCTGTGATTGAACTGGATCAGTTGTCTTTAATGCTGTTTAAATGGATGGTTTAAGGTGTAGGAGAGGCTTCTCTTGGGAACAGATTCTGTGAGAATTCTTCAAATCCTCTTTGAAGTTAATGGAGGGTATTAAAGGGCAGTCAGCACCTTCTTAAGAGAGAAATTTAAATTGCTTTGATTAATTTAATTTTATATTTGTGTCGGCTGTTTCTGGACGTCACCCTTCTCCAGTTTTTCAGAGCACGTTTTTGATAACTTTGCCTCCTGAGCATACTAGATTTTATGCTGGCTGTTTTCATATTTTTCCCTGAGTGTTGTAATGCTGATTACCAAAGGATCTTGGGCCTTTGACTTCCTGTGAGAACAAGATAATTACTCTCCAGTAGGCAACTCATGACGTACAGTATCAGCGTTAAGCCACTGGGATTCCAGTCACTAGTGTAGAACAATATTGTGGGTAAATGAATAAGCAGAAGTTTATCATACTTCCTGCATAACAAGGTTTTCGTTAAAGAGACAGCGAGAATTGTTTTCAGCAAGGGGTAGTGTAAAATGAATGCTGCCACAACAAACATTACTGAAAAAGATATTAAAGTTCAATTCCCTGGCTTGCTGGGTTTTTCTTGGGGAAAAGACAACTGTCTTTTTGTAGCAGCAAAGATGGATGACAGGGCCATCACTGCATTTTGGCAGATGATGTTCATGGCCTTATGAACATGTATGAAGTGTATAACTTCAAAGTACGATTTCCAGATGCACCACCTACTTAACTTATGGAAGAAGGTTGTACCAATTAGAAGTAGAGATGTTCCAAATGCAATTTGCTTATTTCACACTCGCCCCCAGGAATCCCGTGTTGTGATTTTAAGAGTTGGCCCTGTTTGACCCTGAAATAGATGTGGTTTCTCCCCTGCCTTCTTTATTTCAAGACTGTCAGTTAAAAATAACTTAAGTATTGGGTGCAGTGGGAGTAAGTTTGAGAAGTTTAAGTTATATGTAAACCAGTAATAGTGAAAAAATAATTCATAAACGTAATGAGCTCTATTCTCTTGCAAGACATGGCCAACCCAAGGGTTTATCCACGTGGTGGGATTAATCATTTTTGTATGAAAATAGTTTCTCTGCCATAGCAATACTGATCAGTTCGCTTACGCTGTAGCAAAGCAAAATAAATTACGTCTCTGAGCACCTCTGTTAAATACGCAAATTACTTAAACAACATGAAGACTCGCATAAAGTATGGTGTATGTACATATACTCGATAGATACATGGCTATGTATCTGTGTATTTATTTATGTTTAGGACATAATTTTACATGTGCTTGCATATATACATTTATATTTCAGCTTGTCTCAGAGATAATTGTACTTCTGTAATGCTTAAGAATTATGGGGATACTAATAAGGAGTTTCATGTTTAAGTTTGTTTCCTTGCTACTATCAATTTATGTTGTACATGTAATTGCAAAGCACAGTTACTTATTTATGTTTTAATTGTGACTTTCACTTTAAACTGGGCATCAGCAGTCTGTGCAGGAAGCCAGTACTTAACGTACTTAAGATGAGTAGGCTGAGATGAGTAGGTTGGTTGCTTTGCTCTGCTTTTGCTAAAAGTTGAGGGCTGAATCTTTGGAGCCCCGAGAAGCACTGTCAAATGTATCAGTCTAGATTTTGATGATGTGCTTGATCAACCTTGCAGCCAGGGAGAACAAGAAGAATGGGTGGACTAAAACTGCCTTAATATAGTACACTGCTGTTCTGTCTGTATGACTGAGATGCTTCTTCACACATTTATAGCACGTCCATGGCCAGACCCCTTCTTAACTCAGTTCAACTTGAAATTATGTTCCATTGATTTTGGGTCCAGAACAAGTGCAGTTTGACATTTTTGTATTTCAGGCAACTAGGTTTGGCCTGGTTTTGTTTTTATGTGAGTGATCTTAACACTTGAACGAGTTGGATGAAGGTGGCTGGATGAATCTCTCTGTTGAATGGCCTGTATAGGAATTTTGCTTTCCAATTAGATATTTTGCAGGTATTTTCAACACCAACAGTAATTTTTCTAGTGCTGTTCTTACTTTGAAACTGTGAAACTTCTAATGACTAAGTAAACATTTTTTTTTTACTCTCCTTTGTTTTCTTGCAGCCAACTGGGTACATGGAAAACTCCATTTCCTACAGTGCTATTGAAGATGTTCAACTGCTCTCCTGGGAGAATGCCCCTAAGTACTGTTTACAGCTCACAATCCCAGGGGGTACTGTCTTACTGCAGGTACAGTAAACACAGAAGTACAATTTTCTTTCTCTCTTACTATGAATCTCCTTTAACTTCTGTTTGCTATGCATGAAATCTTAATTAGATGGACTCAGAAAAGACAGAGAACTCAGTGCTAACCACCAGAAAATTTGCTCGGGATGATACCTCTGAAACTCTTCATGTTGTTTGACAGTGACAGTCACAATGAAAATTTTGGGCTACAGCAATTAAATCTTCTTGCTGATTATGTGCATCAAAACAGTGCTCTGTGGAAAGGCACATTGATGCAAGCCTGGAACAATTGTATTTTTACATATAGTCCTATTCCTGCATGAAAAAAGTTAAAAATTTCAACCTTCAGTTCATATAGGAAACCCATAACATGCACTGGAACTGACAGGTATCTCTTTTTAAAAGATACTCGATCTTCACTGGAAGATTTCAGTATATTTGTATGGATATCTACATATGCTAGTTTTCTAAGTGTTATTTTAAAACAGAAGACACTGTGTTTACATTTTTCCAGATTTCTTCATCCACTTGTGAGGCTTTGTAGGATTCCTTAGGTCATTGCAAGTTTTAGTGACAGAAAAGCACTCCACAGCACTGAGCTTTGGAACTACTTTGGAGTAGGAAAAGAAAAGCAATTGAAGACCCAGCTGCTTGGCCCCCAAAGAAATTAAAAAGAATGAATTGACTCCAACTTAACTCTTACCATAGTTCTCAACATTGTTTCAAAGACAATTTATTACCTGTTGCCCTTCAGGAATTTGCTTTTTCAGTTGAATATACAGCCATGACTATTGTGTATATGCATTTCATGCAGGTAGGACTGTAAACAGACTGGGTGAGCAATTTCTGCAGAAAATACGAAGCAAAAAACCAGTTTAAACTGTGGATAACTCATGAAAAATTAAAAAGGATATTTTTTCTTGAAAAAGTATGAAAAACTTCAGAGGATTGATCATAATAGAGCTTGTGTATTTGGGTGTGTACACACACACACTTACTTTAACTGTACCACTTTTGCACAAAATGTAGTCTGATAGATAAAAAGATGGGAACGTACTAAATGATACGCTAATGACTGTGATGACCATGTCTGCTGGATCATTTGTCCAAGAAAATCATGGTACACATTGCACCATGGTGCACAATCCACCATTTCATTATTTCTTGGTGGTGAATCGTTTGCTGAAGCCCCTGTAGGACCACAAAGTATGTGACACCATATGTATCCAGGGAGGGTTTAGTTAAAGCTCTTCTGAAACGTCTCTACCTGCAGATCACGTGAAAAATAACCCAAGTGGTATCATTCAGTAAGCCAAGGCTAGGTGCCAAGCTGGTCCGTGTTTTCCATACTATAGACTTCTGTAGAGACGTGGAACAGCAAAGTGACTCTGAGTTGGGAAGCCGATATGACTAACCCTAGGTTGCGCTAATATGAGGTCCAGCTAGGTCCAGCTCTCCTTTGCCTTCATTTCAGACAGGCTGATGGGTCTGTCTGTATGCAGAGCTGATTGTAACAGCAGCCTAGAGAATACAGTACTTGACTTCAGCTCTTCACGTGGTTCCTGTGCTTGGGGTTTGGGATGGTTTTGGAATGGCGTAAACATACCGTGAGGTTTTGATGATTTTCAACATAGCAAATAGACTTTCACTCTGAAATGGTTAGAGGTGTACACGGAAACATTCATGGCCACATCCTTTGTGGAGTGTATTTCTGGAGCTCTCTTTCATTTACTTCACTGGTGCCATCCTGGGGTTTTGCAGCCCTGTGAAAGGGTGCTGCAGCCATTCCCACATTTTAATCTGAAATTGGTGCAGCTAAGTAAGTTTGGGATGACCTGAGAACATCTAACTCCTGGTGCATAGGTGGCATTTGTGTGTCTTTTCACATGTCCTTGAAGCACAGGCATGTGTCCCATTGCACATGGAACATACGTACGTGCCTCTGCTCAGTGCCTAGTGAATTTCTGTGGCTTAGCATTACTTACTGATTTTAGGCATTACCGGGGAGTGTAGGGAGTCTGAATTTCAGACAGGCTGCTGCAAGTCCACCTAAGTCCTGGTTCTGTGGTTTAAAAAGCCTCTATTGTGCGTGACATTGGCGAAGGCAGGAAGACAAGCCATGGTTTCCCAACAGCTGGATTAGGGTCCTCATTATTGACGAAATCTTCCTTGCCTAATCTGTTAATTGAATTAATTAGGAAGAAACTAATTTGTCAAGTTTGATGATTTTGATTTTTTTCTTGTGATAATTTTGAATCTGTTTTTTTCCATAAGTTTTCTTAGTGGTGCTAGCATTTATGTTTATATCTGTTTCAACAGCTAGAATAGTTACATCTGCCTTTCCAAATTCCACTTCTAAGTCTTTATTCTATAGTTTATGGTAGCTGCCTTTACAGGCTTGCTGAATAGGAAACAAGATAAAGTTTGAACCCACAGCTCCCTGCTGAGTTTAAAGGAAATTGGTAGGGTGTGCAGACTTTAATCTGGAGCAGCCTGCCTTTTGTTTCTTTAAAAAACCCCAACAAACAAATAATTACATTTGTGAGAAAGTAACATCTTAGCGTGGATGCTTTAGTATTTTCTTCGAAAAGATTGGTGTCTTTATGTAACCTTACAGGAACTGATAAAGAAGTGGAGTGAGCTGGGCTTCTGTTATGTTTATTGCTGACTGGCTGAGCAGACTGGATCAGATTACATTATAACTCTATGGGAATTTCAACATAATTGAAAATACAAACTTTAAAAATGTTTTTAGTATGACTTGGTCCTTGGTAGCGTCTCAGTTCATCAAATGTGGCCAGATTGGAGGGAGTATAAAAATAGATTTCCCTTATACAGTTGTAATATGTATTCACAAATCCAAAACAGTGCTAAAAGTTATGTTTAGTACACTTAAGAAATGAAGATGCAAACCCCAGATTTATCAAGTAGTCGAGTTCAGCAGAAATTCTCTAGAATAGGTGATGAAAAGTCTAAGTATCTAAAAAACACGTTCACCAAGGTGCTGGGAAACGGAGATGCTGAGAAAGCAGCCCTTGCATACTTCAGTTATTTCCAGATTTCTGAGACACTTCAATACATTTATGGGAAATTGGGACTTCCAGTCTTTTATAAAATCATTCCCTGCTAGTCTGAGCAGCAGCATGCTCTGATGTAATGTCCAACTCTGGTATCGGGAAGTGTATGATAGTGGAACAAGTCAAACTAGTCCAAAACACGTTCCCAGTACTGCTTCTTCTGAAATGCACTTTTGGTGAAATCTGGTTTTTTGTTTTGTTTTGTTTTTCTTCCAAAAACTTGATCGAAATCAGGTTTGTATATATAAAAATGTTTAAATGAACTGTTTTGACTACCCCCTGATTTATTTCATATTTCTGATTAATTTCAATTTTATATTCTGATGTATGTTTTTGCAGATGCTGTATTGTAAATTCTTTAATACTATGGGATATTATTGACATGGTTTGACATAAAATGAAGCATTTTAGAAGTTCTGAATCACAGGCTTTCCTGATTTTTCATTTTGCAGAACAATTTAAAATTCCAACTTCTGCTTCACTGATTTGAAGCAGAAGCAAATTTTGGACAACTGGCATTTCCCTCAGATGGAAATTCATTTCCAGCAATCCTTGTGGGAGGATGTCAGCATGTGGTGTCAGAGCATCCTTCGTTTATTTGTCTGTGTTAGCCATGATAAATATCCCAAGAGAGTCCCAGTCCGTGTTCAAGTTCTCATCCCCCCTGTCTGCTGTCACCAAGGTCTATTTCTGGCTTATTACTGCACAGTAATGAGTCAGAGAAGGAAGAGTGCCATTACCTTTCCTTACATCATCCTGATGTCCTCCCATAGCAGTACTGACCCATCCCAACCTATTTTAACACATGAAATCTGACAGGCAACGCCGGAGGTGATGTAGCTCCTCTTAAGAAATCAGATCACGCTAACAGGACGTGTCTACCTGGGTTTCAGAGGAGGATTTGGTTCTCAGGCAGCAAACAGCTTAATCTGGGCTGGGATCGCATTGAAAAGGCATCTTCGTGCGTGTGCTTCCCACTCAGCGTTTGTTGTATGAGCACAACTGTCTGAGCGCGGGCTTGTTTCACCACCCAGCGTTTGGGGATTCTCCACGTCCCCTGTGGGAGTCACGGGCAGTCAGTTTTCCAGACGTGCTGGGGGCTTGTGTTTTCTTTCCTCCTGCCAAATGATGTGGTCCCTGGTCCATCTGATGAGCAGCAGTCAACTCTCACAGACTTTTTTTTTTTTCCTTTCCTACAGTTGGGATAGCAGGTGTGAAAGAAGGTGTTGCTGAAGCTGGCTCGTAGACCACAAGCTCTTTAGGCTGGGAAATAGGAGCTAAATTGAAGAAGTGGGAGCTCTTTAGTGTCAGTAATAACTGGGCTTCCTTGAGCTGGGCTGAACTTCTGCTCTTACGCTTTCTGTTTGTAAAGCACTGTGTGCAGTTATTGTATTGTGTGGATGATTATGAAGAGGATGCTGCTATTGATAGTGAAATAACTGGAATAACCTTTTGAAAAAGATTGGAAAAAAATTTAGAGTATGATTTCACAAGCTGCTTAACACCAAATGTAGGAAGAGTCCCAGGAAAAAGTCTTTGGTATTTCAGTCATGACAGTACTGCCTGCTTTCCCATGGTTTCCTTTCTTTCAGATGGATCCTAAATGCCCTAAGGCCGCCACTTCCATCCCTATCACTAGTGTTGTTTTATTCATTTCTTGGCAATCAAGTGTAGTCGGAAGGAAAAACAAACAGAACAGGAAGCCTTGACAAGCACAACAGTCACACACACGTTCAGCTCGGTGCTTGAGCATGCTGTTTTTGCCAGGGAGTCCCCGTGGTAAATGTTTCCACTGGATTTTTTAGTAACATTTTATTTTAGTCTCCAAAGAGAACCTGGCTTTTGTTTTAAGTGTGAGTCTAGCTGATGTTGCTGGTCTGGAGAGGTCATGCAAGGACCAGAATCCAGCAGAGATGGGGAACATTTTCAGGAGGAAAATGGCATTTCTAGCAATTACCAGCAACTCTGTACCTTGAGTTAAGCCAGAAGAGTGGCAGATTTCACTTGCAGGCCTGCCCATGTCACGGAGGTGCAACGCTGGGATTTGCATCAGCAATATAAAGTTTTTGTACAGTCTGCGTGAGGCAGCAGCGTGTGTACTGTGGGGGTTCGACTTCCTGCAGCTCTGAGCCTCTCTCCTCTGCTGTTCCTGTGGCTGATAATAGATTGGTGCAGAGAAGCCTGCAATATTCTACAAGTCCCAGCAATGAATATCAGCTAGAGGAAGGCATAACAAAACCCTGTCCTGACCAGAGAACAAGCAAGGGAAAGAGAAACAGAATAAAACCAGGAAGAGTTAAAACCAGAATCTGGATTGTCAAGTCCCACTTATTGCCACATCTTTTCAGATGGCAAAATCCCTTAGGAGGGTATGTGTGAAGGATGCAGTTGTAAGGAAAAATCTGGGAACTTTTTGCTACGTGGACAAGCCTATTCTTGTATTCTTCTGAGTTAATGCACATGCCAGTAAAAAGAGATGCCGTAGTGCTAACTTAGTGTTGAAAGAACTTGGTAGCGTGGCATGTGTGGTGTGGTGGAAATGACAAATTTTCTGCTGATGCTTGTTGCTGTAGACATATTGGTATCAGTGGAGCTGTGAGTATTTATATTAGCTAAAGGTCTTCGCCATCATTTCTGGAGTGGTCGGTTTCTTGCAGAGGTTCAGGAGTTCTGTTTCTCAGCAGCACGCACGTTCCTATTTTGTCTCCTCCTTGCCTGAGTGGAAATTACTGCAGGGGCTGTAATGCTGGCATGAAACAAGTGTTCAGCTTCCTATTTTTGTGAGCAAAAAGAAAATCTGCTTCTAAAAAGTTCACTGCTTTTTAATGCAAAAGTGTATTCCTACTTGTTGGCTAAGAAATGAAGTAGTTTGGGTGCAGAGAAAAATACTTCCCTTTTTGAGCAGAGATGTAAAGTTACTCATGTTGACCAAAGCTCTGCATATGCAGGTATTTAATCTCTTGCACAGTTTCCCTCCTGTGAGCTGTCTTTTTGAAGCTGATGAAGTTAATCCTATGAGTCAAGTTGGTGCTGCAGCTGATCCCGGGTAGCTTTTCCTCTCTGACTGACCATTTACACCCCAAAAATTAGAATATAAAATCCTTCAGAACACAGTTGCAGGATCAACTCATCTCAAAAAAAAGTACTACCTGCAGTAGGCATTCTTAAAGTAGATATTCTTCCTCCTCATTGGAATAGTAATAAATAAGCTACAAGTACTTGGAATCTTTTTTACACCTTCTAAGAGTTTTACTGCCACATTTTCCTGTTTTCTAAAGTACTTTTCTACTACGTTGCAGTTGTGCAAAAACAGCGGGAGGCCTTCATTGTGCAAGAAGCTCCAATCAGTTGGACCGTGTGCCACCCAGAACCCTGCTAAAGCCATTGCATTTGAGAACAAAATTCTTAGCAGTATTGGGGCCTAAACGTACCAAACACACAGGGGGCCCAAACTATTATTTTACACAGATAGGTTATAAAATCTCCATTATATATCATTCCTGTCTCATTGACTATTTCTGACAACAGCAGGCAAAACATTTCCAGCTTGAATCTTTTTTTTTTTAAGTTGGAAAGGTAGCTGTAACATTAATGGTGTAGAACAGGACCCACTGTGTGGGCAAAGCTATGAGTAAGAAAAACTTCCCCTGTGTGGTCAGAATGCCTAAGGAAAGCCTGTTTTAAGCTCTTTTGTGTCTCATTTTCTCCTCTTTATTGTACCCTAGAGCTGAATAAATATAGTAGGTTATGCCCTCAGCTGGAGTAAAAAAAAGTAGGTGTCAGTTCCCGGGAAGTGGTGACTTCAGTGCAGAAGTGCTGGGCTCCAGGCATGCACATCAGTTAAAATTGTAAATGTGTGTGTGCAGCCCCTATAAATGAATTGTAGTTCCCTCCACTGCTTTACACTTTGGTGCTCATTGCTCCAAACTTCAAAAATCTTATGCACTATAACCTGTACGCTTGAGTAAGTCAGCGTGTGCAGAGGTGGCCATCGGCTGGACGGCTGGCTGGATGAGCACTGACAAGAGCCTGATGGCTCTTCCATCATCCAGGCATGCGATGAAGCTCACGGTTCTTTTGATAAGAAAGAAATATTCCGTGTAGTCCCTTTCTCAGTGTCAGCCTGAAAAAGAGGAGGGAGGAGCAAGGGATGCTGTGCAAGAGCGAGCTCTTCGTTGTCCTCCACAAAAGATCCAGCGTTTCCTGCACATTGCTGTGGTTTTGCAGCTTGCTGGAGTCAGGCAGGCGGAAGGGTGCACTGGAAGGATTAGTCTGGGAGAATTGGGGAACGCTGGTGTCAGACAGCTCCATCCAGATAACGGTGGTGGGTTAAATGCATTCAGTCTATCTGTGTTGAACACTGGGGAAAGAGCACTGGTGAAATGACCATTGACTTTCCAGGTTCCTCTTACTGTCGAGTCCTGATCATTAATAGAAGTGTGGGGATTCCATAAAGGTTTGCTTTTCCACTTTTTTGTTCACTTTTTCTTCTCTGTCTTCGTTTTCCTTGGAAGTGGTCTTGAACGCTAACCCGAGCTCTGAGGGTTTCTAGTTTTAGAGTGGTTCAAACTCCTAACCTAGATCCAGATGCAAATTTTCTTGATCTCTTCTCCTCTACAATAGCTAACACTATGTGTAGACAGTGCTTGGTCCCACACTTGGAACCTCGTCACCTTGCTAATTTTACTTTTTAAATACTTTTTGTATATTGCTGCTGTCAAGTTAAACAAGTCTTTCCACTGCTGGTTTTGGTTTTGCCTTTTATAGCATTCTTTGTTTGTTTTCTCCTCCAGTATTTGCAGTCTACTTGTGTCTACCTCTGCCTTGATGCTGTTGTCCTCGTTAATAGTTTCTGTCATCCAGTTTATGTAAGGCTCCGGTCAGTTGCACAATCTATCTACCCATAGTATTTTCTAATTATTTGGAATGGTTTTACAGTCTGTATCTACTGACTACCCAAAAGCAGGAGATTAATTAACAGTTCTCAACAATTCCCATTTAGGGCTTTAGCATTTGCTCTTACTTTAGATTGCAGTGCATTTTTGGTTCAAGTCATGTAATGGTCAGACCAGGGACTAAATCAGATTGACGTTTTGCCTGTTTGAGAGAAGTACTTCATCCCTCTAGAATATTTTGGAATTTATTAATTTAAATGACAGTAGCTTAGTTTGCATAGCTCCTATGTACTCAATCTGCATATGTTTTTTTAAGGAAGGTATGGATGTGGAACTTGCAATATTATTGGTGCTATTGCTTAATATACATGCTCAAGCCTACAAAACCTTTCAGTTTTACTTATTCCTTAAAGGGCTTTGATGCTAGCATTTGAAATGAAGGTTTTTTTGTTCCCCTCCATGAAACAGTTTTCTCCTTAAAAAAAAAAAAAAAAAGGTTCAATTTGAAATTGAATCTTTCAAAGAAATCTGGTGGGCTTTAAAAGCATTTTGTCTGGACAAAGATAAGAAATATCCAAGCATATTTACTTTAGCCTTTTTAATTATGTTGAAAATGGTCTTCAGGCTTTTTGTGGCAAATTATTTTTGACCTTTTTATCATAGTAAAATATAGTATAAAATATAATGAATTGAAATTCAATTCCGTAACATATATAGGTAAAAGATCTATCTTATCGTATGTTATATTGCACACATATACATAAAATACTGTGTAAATAACAGAAAGAAAATCATTACATATTGGCAAACCAAAATATCCTGAAGATCTGCACTTTAAATGTATTTACAATTTTTCATTGCATACAAAGAAAAAAAAAAGGAAGTTCTACTTTTTGTTTCCATTTGTAGCAAATTCATATTCTGATATGTCAGCGTTCTTCATGCAATGGAAAGTTTGTTTTTGATAAACTCTGTGGTCAGCCAAGATGATTTATGATAGCTTTATTCTGCTTTATTGCCTAGAGATCTACCGGAGGAGCAATTGATTCTTACTAATTAATAAACAACTAACTAACTAACTAAATAAATAAAATGTAATGCATAGATGTAAAAGCATTACTCCATTTAATTCAGAGAAATCAATCCAAATTTATGTCACCAAGACATCAGTATCTGACCTTGAGGTTAAACAGGGTTTTGGTAACTGTACAACATTTTTACTTCTAGTATTCTTGTCATTATCAGTGAGCTGAACCAGTGTCAGGAAATGAAATTCATTCTGTGGTGTGGATTTTTAATACTTACCTTGTTGAATGATGCTTTAATTTGCAAGAAGTATGTGGTGAAGAACCTAACTTTTTTTTTTTTTTAACATGGATTTATAGGCTATCCTGTAATTTTCACTGATTGTGTAAAGCGTTTTGAATCCTAAGTAAAAATTGCCCATTGGCAGTGATGAGATAGAGTTGGAAAAGCCAAAGGGCATCTCTACCCACTCAAATATTTCAAACTTATGTCACCTTGTTAAGGCATGCATATTTACGTCACTGTAGATGCTTTTGTATTTTTTGATACCGAGCCTTTTGACCTTTAGGAGTGTTGAACTATTCCTTCATTGGCTACGAACCTGGCTTCACACTGAGAATTTCTGGCAGCTGTGCTTAATACGGACAAAAATGGGTGATCGCTGGGAGTGATAATTGCAACATTTATGCCGTTGCTGCAAACAGTCTGTGCATGTATCTGCATGTCTCTGTGTGTTATGCTTTTCACTCTGTTTTAATATCACTGAAAGAGCTAAGATGTTATTTGAATTGCTTTTGGGACAGCTGAGGAGCAAGACAAGAAGGGAAACTAGAGTATGGAAAAAATCCACCCCTCCTAGTAAAATGTCAACCCATCTTCCTACTCTGCTCCTGATAATTAATAGCAAAGGCAAATATCCTACAGACATTAAAGATCTGACCAAAACCTGATTGAAATCAGGGAGGATTTTTCACAGTCTTTTTGGTTGGACACTGTTTCATAGGAGGTTAATATTTTGTAAGGTTTTAGTTCAGTTATTTTACATTTGCAGCAAGGTCTTCGTGTCACTGCTTTCTGTGAAAATAAACTGGTTATAATGTGAAGTTGTAGCTCTGAGCAAAGAGTTTTCCTCACTCTGATGAGGCTGGGGATGAAGTTAGCCAGGGTCATAAAGTTCAGAAAAATAAGGTGAGTGCAGCCTTATTGGTTTTAGGGCACACATGGGTGATTTGCTTAGTTTTGGCTGGGTGATCTGTAACATTGGTAGAAAGTAATGACTCTGGTTTACTTTTTTTTATTGCAGGCTGCAAACAGTTACCTGAGGGATCAGTGGTTCCATTCTTTGCAGTGGAAGGTAAGTTCTGCACTTCGCTGTCTTCCTTGTCTGCCTCTAAGAATACTTTTTAGCATTCCCCATTGCTTCATTGTAAGGGCCCTGAATGAATAAAGTCTTTTTCTTACAGAAACCTTAAATCAGAACATGTATGCAGTTTCACTTTGTTCATATTGTGAATGAAGTGGACAAACTAACTTGTTACATAGCCCAGCTTTATCAATGTGTGATTGGCTTTAAAAAGTAGATAGCCAGTGAATTCACATTTAAACAGTATAGAGATTGGATGGTTTTGGTTTTGTACTATGAAGTGTAGTATGTTACAGAATGACTACAGTCTAATCATATGCTTTGGACTCTTGGGATACTTGGGTTTTTTGTTTGTTTTTTTTCTTTTTCTGAGAAACTAGGGAGAAAGAGTGTCTTTTAGAGTTGCTTATTGTAAGTAGCATCAGTCTGTTATGCATCAGTCTGTGTTTATGCTTTAGGATGATTTGGATTTAAAGGCAGTTTCCGTTTCAGAGGTCTCGAGCCCTTTCTCATTTTCAGTGGGAACAAGGGACCGATTGCCCTGAGTAGGGGAAGTAGATCACAGTGACAACATTGTCTCTCAAAAGCAGCACATTCCTCATCAAAAACTGTAGCTGCTGACCTTTGGATGGAATCTGTATGGATCTTTGATGCAGCTGGAAACAAGTTTTGGCCAGATGCTGAATATGGTTGTCCTCTCTTGTCTTGTGGTGGGAAACACAAGCAGTAGCTTTTCAGCTCAGGACTTGTCTTCGGCAGGGTGTCAGTGAAGTCGGCCAGGTTGGCTGCGTAGCTTATCAAGATTTCAGTCTGCTGACAGCAACCACATGTGAAAATATAAGGAAGTCCCTCCCACCAAACTGGTTTTGTTGTAGGTGTGTTTGATAGCTGCAAAATAGTTGTGTGGCAAAACTACAGTATTGGTGTGCTTTGTATAGACATCAGCGTCTGGCAGAATCATATTCTGAGTGGATCCAGGTTCTTATCGGTAAGAGCCAAGTGTTGAGATCTCCTTTTCCAGACCACTGGCATATTCTCCAACCTGTTACCCTGATAGCCATTTAGGGAGCATTAGGGAGCATTAGGGAGCCATTTAGAGCACGGGACAGTAGTGCTGATAGCAGAAGGCTGCGCTGTGGTGTGGCACTTCATTTTGGCCTCTTGACAGTATCGTTAACACAATGCCTAGCCAGTCTTGCTTTCTTTGCGACCCCTGAGAATAACGAAGAGCTTAAAGCATGCAGAGATGGTATCTCCATGTGGCCGTTACTTTCCCTCCTGCTCTGGCAGGCAAGGATGGTCAGAGAAAGCATGGATGGAAATAATGGAATTTCTTTTTCTACCTCACGCCCAACCGGGATGGCTGTGGTACTAATGTGCTGGTGGCATGTGCCCACTTCGCTCCTGCACTGAGGGGAAAATCAGGATTGTAGGTGCAACTCTGGGTGGTAAAGGTGCAACCTGCCCCCCCCATCAATTAAATTATGGGGGGTGGGGTGGGGGGCAGGAAGCCTAGAGAGAATGACCTGGCTTGCTCACATGCCTTTCCTTCATGGAGAGGGAGCTTTGCTCTGTGGAAGTTGTTTTTAAAGGAGTATTTCTTAAACTCTCCATGCTACTGACCAAGCCTCTCATTTTGGGAAACTCTGAGTAATTTAACTTGTTGCAAAGTAGGATTTATTTTTGCTTCCTTGCTTCCCTCCCCACCCCCGTTAAGTTCGTTTCTGCAAAACAAGTGAAACATTATCTTGATTTGAAAGACCTTCCCTTTACCAAGAATAGCAAGTAGCTTTTTCCCATAAGAACAGTGGTTTAGTCACTGCCCAGGTACTTTACACTAACAAATTTCTCTTTGCTAAAATGGCGATAGTTTTGATGGGTTTTTTTGCTTAATAGTTCAGAGGAAGAGCACCTGGTAACTTTCTGCTCTTTAGTTTGGTTGATATTTGGCAGGTTTAAGTGAAATCACAACAGAACTAAGAGGCAAGAGAAGTGGTGTGTCTAGAAGGGAGGGTGGAGGAGTGCAGTTACGTAGTCTATCTCAGTGAAGTTTATCACTTTACGTGCACCATAGCCTATGACTTTGAGAGCCAGGTGCCAAGGTTCATCTCACTCCATAATTCGTATGGTTTGATGATTAAGCAGGTAGTGAGGGAACCCACAAAAAAACAGGAAGCCTATTCTTCTGGAATGGGTCATTTACACAAAGCACCAGCTGGCAGAGAGATCGCCGCAGCTGTATTATAATTGGGTGGTTGTGCTGATGAATGATATATTTGTCCAGTGGTCTTACAAATAATAGGTCAAAACATTTCTGCGGGCATGTAGAACACAGATGCAAACTGGTGCAGATAGCTGAAGCAGTTATTCGGGGGAAAACATTCAACAGAGATGAACTTGCTATTGTTCGTACTTGTGTGGTGGAAGCATTTAGGGGGGTCCAGCTGAACCTAGAACCCCACCGTACTAGGCACTAGATGTAGGTGGAGCAGGAGACCTTCACTTCCCCTGCCCTGCCCAAACCTATTTTACAGATGGCAAACTCATATTCTGAGAGTTTCCAGCAGTGAGGATTGCCCCCCTTGATCTTTAAACAGGAATACTTAAATTACAGTTGTGAGAGCAGATTCATATTCTGTCAATGTACTTCTGTCTCCTTTTCCTGTGCTTCAAGCCTTGGGAGTCAGATGCTGCATGTAATCTGACCTACCTGGAAAATGGATAGGTCCAGTGAATAGCTGTGTTGTTAAATATTTGGGGAAGCTCTTTAGGTTCAGGCACATACTGGTTATCCTTTGGTCTTGTATGAAGGTGCTAAGGTCTGTGAGAGAGCTTTTATGTGGTGCAGTTTTAAGGATTAACACGCTGTGGGAATTCAATTTGCCAGCCAGCACCCTGGAAATAATTTTTGTTCTAGAGACAAACATTGAAATAAAAATCAAGAATAATTTCTTTCTGCAGCCCAGAGAATAATAAAAGAGATGCTATAGATAAACAGAAATAAAAGAAAACCAAACACATAATTATCTGTGTTTTAGATCCAGCTCCAAGAGGTTTTATGTGTCATCCAACTAACTAGCTGTCAAGATGCTTACACAGCTTTTTAGATGTGAGTTTCTCCTTGAATACTGTGCTCATTGAAGAAAGCAGGGATGTAGGGATGAACTGTTCCTTATGTAGTCATTTTCTCTTTGGGTTTTCCATTTCAAACCCTCCCACTAAGGGTTACTCATAATTCCTCATTTAATCTGGATATCAGTGTGTATCACAACTCCTAAAGGATTATTGGCCACCTCAGCCTATTTTTAGAAATCCTGATTTCCTTTGGGTTATAGCTAAGCCAAACTATCTTTGTCCAGAGAATAAACAGAACATGTTAACAACTGTCCAGATCCTCAAACATAAACAAATCATTAATCCATTGTGTAAGAGATGTTCCTTTCAACCAGGGAGGTTGGATTGAAACCATGATATGTAATCTTTGGTATTTGGAAGCTGATAAGTCATAACAGTGTATCAATAAAGATAACAACACTTTCTGTGAATATGCAAAAGAGAATAACACATGCAGTTCATTGCCCTTTCTGGATCTAGGCTAGATACAGTGGTAACCAACCACTTCTGTAGGGGTTGAATACAGCTAAGCTTGGCTTGTGACTAGTAATTTTGGGACACACACAAATTAGCAAATGTGTATGCTTGGCATTTGCCCAAACAGTATCCATCTACTTTGTTACTTGTTTCTATCTTGCTGTCTTTGGGCTAAGGACTTTCTGTGTATTTGTAGAGTGCCTAGCACATAGAAGTACCATTCTCTGTAGAAAGCATTGAGCCCTACTGCACCACATGCTTAAAGTATTAGTCATTAAAAAACCCACTTGACTAATGTCGTACCATGTTGCGCTTGAATTAAAAAAGATGTCCATGAGGTCCTCTCCAGGAGTCTTTAGATCTTCTCTTTTGTTATGGAGTACTGGTAGAGGTTTACATTTGTTGGGGCGAATACGCCTAAAGGTTATACAGGGCATGTTGCATTGTTTTACATGCTTGATAGTAAACTTGGAACACTGCTCTCGTTGTGGGATGTGGGTTGCTTGTGTTTTCTAGCTAGCTGAATGATGCAGCAGTGAAACAAGTCAGTTGACAGCCTTTGGGGGAATGTCCTGAACTGTCACATTACGGAAAAAACAGACCTAGGTCTGCGGTAAAGCCCGAAGCTTGACTCAAGCTGAGCTTTGTGCGCCTCTGACCTGGATCTTCGGGAAAGGCTTGCCTATACTTTGTCTTTGCTTCTGATGCTATTAACCAGTCCTCAACTGTCCCCTAATGAATAGTGCTGCTTGTTTAGGAGTTTAACTCATCTGTTAGCATGGACAGTGCAAATGTGTTAACTGTAGAATGGTTTAGGTTGGAAGGGACCTTTGAACATCATCTGGTCCTCTCCCCACCCACGCCGCCCTTTTCCTTGCTCAATGCGGGGTGTACTTTGAAGTTGTACGACATTGCTAAGAGCCTGTACAGCCGAGTGCGAAGCCCCAAACCAGGCACAGTATTCACGTGTGGTCTCACAAGCGCTGAGGAGAGGGGAGCAGTCACTTCCCTCATCCTGCTGTCTGTGCGTGTGTGCTCGTGCAGCCCAGCATGTGTACGCACCCCTGACTTGCAGTTGACAATCACATTACCTTTGTTTTAAAATTAATTTTCTACATAGACTCCATGTTTTGATTCACATGAATTGGGAAACTGGAACAATGCTGTCATTTGGGATTTGCAAACATTTTGCATTGAAAGCTAAAACAAGCAATGTTGGCCTTCATTCAAAAACTTTAATTTTGGATTAATACTTCCCTGGTTCTCCTAGGGATTGTTGTATCTGTGTCTTCAGGAAATAGATAATTCCATGCACAAGCAGCTCTATTAATTGCAAAGGGATCAACTGTCATATAAAGTCATACTTGACCTGAATGATGATACACTCACTGGTCTTTACTGTGTCCAGGTTATGAATTCCTTGTCCATTAGTACTGATTATTTTTTATACAATAGCTGTGGGTGAGTATCAGTTTTTGTATCTAACGATGAAAGTTCAGAGGGAGTTGTTTTTCTGTGCTTTAAAACTGCAAAAAATTAAGTTGAGAGAAATTGTTCTTGAAAGTGTGGTAAAGCCCTCCTTGTGTAAAGCACCTTTACGGTTTTGTCACCATGGTAATGATTAAAAATAGTGCTGATACAGGAGTGGGGTTTATATAGAATTTAAATGATGACATTAAAGAAATTTATAGCCTTAAATCTCTGCAAATCATGCCTTAAAACTATGAGATCAGGAAAAAATCACATTGGTTATTGTTAAAAGGGCCTATGTCTGTAATTTGTATTTGACCACCTAATTTATGATCTGAGAGAGGAAGCTTTGATTCCCTGTGACAATTTAATAGCCCTGTGCTGTACTGCATAGCGAAAATATTATTCGAAGAGCTCAGCAGTTCTTTGGCGTGGTAATTCCTGGACTTCAGACCCTTTCTTTGGTGGTTACACAGCAGACATAACTGTAATTGTCTTGGCTGTTTCTTTGCTTTCTTTAGCTGAAAACCTGAGGTATTTTCACAGAACACAGAAGTTCCCATTTTCTGTTATTTTGAGGTGAAACAATAAATAATTATCATACAATTAGGCCAATGACAGCTTTTTTTTCCTTTGTATATTTTCTTTTTCCTTTTGCGTCTGTATACGAGTCAATAATATATTGACGGGAACCTAAGTTGTGGAATTAAGTTTTGCCTTTTAAAGCCTCAGGGCTTTGAAAGCATTGTGGGCTTTGATGGCACATGAGTTTTGAAGGAGCATGTTTCTTGCTTTGATGGATAAAAGGCAGCCCACAAGTTTTTGGCTGGTGGTTTTACTCTTCCTGTGGAATGCATGGGTACCAGTTGTGGGAGACCATGAACAGGTTTTTAAGATAGCCAGAGCCTCTCCCCTGCAGGGCTTTGAGCATCCTGATAGAGAGACTGGACTTTATACTCCGTATGGAACAGATGCAGGGTCTAAGTGGTGTGTTAATGGATCTGTGTTGCCAAGAAGAGAAGCTGGTACCAGTTAGAGCTTTCTGGCAAACATAGTGGGACCGAAAATGTATCTTGGCATTTTTCAGTTCCTGGTGCCCCCTCTCATGGTTAGGTTGATGTTTATTGCCAAGATTTGTTCTTCTTTTGTATTTGAAGGTAACGTGAAATGCAGCTGTGTCTGCCTGTGTGGGGCTCTGCAGAGACATCACCTTGCTCTTCATGCGGTGATTGATAAAACCGCCCAGTCTATAGTCTGAACAACCTCACTGCAAACTCAGGAGCAACTTCTTAGAAATCTTGTCACACTTACAGCCTTTTATTTCCATAATGTTTATATTTTGTAGCTAAGTATTCTCCCCTACTACTTTGGGGGGGGGAGGGGTTGTGTCTTTTTTTTTTTTTTTTTCTTAAGACATCTTCATGAGCACATGAAGTCCATTGGCTCCCTCATTTTTCCACATGAGTTTGACTGTCTCAGGCCATCTGTTATCAGAAGTCACTTGAAAAATCTTGGCCTTGTTTTCTGTTTCTGAGATCTCAGTTTGCTAGAGGTAACTGTGCTGTTGCAGCAGAAAGGCATTGATCTCACTTTGGAAATGAGTAGACGAAAAACAGACAAGATGTTGACAGAAAGTTTTTTTATTTTTTTATGAAACACTGGTGATGTTTTTAGAACTGGAACAGATAGAGTACTTAGGTTTTTTTAAGCTTTCACTGCCTTTGCATTAGGAAAATACCTCACTCTTTCTGGGGGACACTGGAGCAGGTTCCTCCCATAAGGTGTGTCTGCAGCAGCGGCAGCTGATCACCATCTGTGCTGTGCATGGCTTAACATGAATCACTTTAAATCTGGGAGCTGCAGATCGGTGTCAGCACAGCACATTGTCCAACCAGAAGAGGCTCTTGGCAACATGCTGAGATGCCAGTCTGGATCTGAGCTGCTCTGCCCTCATCCAGCCACATGCATACATGATTTGTGTACCTGTAGATGCTTCCTGCATTGCCAAAACAGGGTTTTTTTTTTAAGGAGACAGAACTCAAGCCAATTAATGGCCTGCTGGTGAAATTTGAGTGGAAACTAGGGAGTTATTTTCTATCTTGCTTTAGCTAAGTCAGGACCAGCTCTAAATTTTCCCCTCTAGACTTGGATGCTATCCTATTCAAACTAATATTAGGTCTGAAGATAGAGGGGTGTCAAAAACAGCTGAATAAACAGGTCAGCTTGTTATTGTGTACTTAGGTCTTGGCTAAATACAATTGCTGGAGTATGTTGCTTCTCAGGAATGCTTGAACTGCTGGCCAGGAGGGATCCTCGTCTTTGTCCTGGTGAACTGCTTCTCTGCATTATTCCAGGGCTGACCTTATGACTAATTCTTTGCAATTCAGGACTTCCAGGTCATGGTGACCACTAGTTTCACCAAATTACAACTTCTTGTCTATAGCTGTCATAATATAGAGCTGCACCAAAATTAGTCTCTCGTTCAGGTTCCTAGCTGCAGAAAAATCTGTTTTTAGGAGATCTCTTATGAAGACAGGACAAGACTGGTAGTCTTTCCCAGGAGTGTAATTATCCTCCTTGCATGATGCATTGGGTGTGAAAACCTAACTCTGGGAGTTGACACATGCTAAGTGCCTTGTTAAGCTGCTGTCATGGGGCCCAATTCTGCATTATGGATGTTATGAGGACTCTGGGTGTCAGAAGACCTACATGAGCCTGAAGGAGCGATGGGGACCTAGGTGTTGTTTTAAATTTCTCTTTCCTTTCTTGCACAGTTTTGTCCTTACATTTATTTCTTACAATGTAATTAGTGTGTTGAGTGCATCATAGTGCACATAATGTATTAGAGGATTATAAAACTGCTGCTAATATCCACAAAAAAAAGCTGAAACAGTATGTTGCAAGTGTCGCAGCCTGTATCATCTGCCCTAGCTCTTGCTATGTCACATGTTCATCTTGTCTTGACACATCTCCTTGTCTTTTTTTCCCAGTATAGTGATTGTTTCAAAATTAGAAAAAAAGTATCAGAAAACAATGCTAGTAAAAGTATGCCCTTCATTCCCCTGTCTTCATTTAGAAGCCATTGCATCACAGCTGTTTACCGTAGCCTGGTCTCTGGTGCTCTTTACTGTAGTATTTAAGATGGGAATACTAGATTAGGCTGTGTGACCAGGGGCAAGATCCATCAAGGACAACGGGGTTGTTGTGAGTGACTTATTTGCATCGGCCCGTCCTGAACATGAGGTGGGCAGTGGTTTCGGTGGCACCCCAGTGATCTCTGATCCTCTGCGAGGAAGCTTACTTTGGGATCAGAAAACTGAACGCTGCGAGACTTGATTCAGGCTTGCACGTCACGCAGCATTTGTACAAAGGAGAAAGAAAACAAGGAAATTGCAGAGATTCAGTGGCATTTTGGTGTAGGCTAAAGAGTTGCAGGAGGTTTGGGGTTTTCTGCTGATGTGATGCAGTAAGATGCAATATAAAAACATGGAACAAAGCGATGGGACTGTGTCAGATGCAAATGCTGCTCTGAAATTGGGTATTTCCCTGTGAGAAACGGGAAAATTCAGAGCTCCAAAGCCCAGTGATCTGAAGACAGAAATACTCTGCTTTTCTGAAGTCCCTTTTAAGATGCTTGCAAGCATCACATCAGTATCCAGTGTCTGTGCTCTCCCTAAGGCTCTGCAGCCGCTTTCTGACACAAACATGTTCCTCAAGCCGTGCACATCTCTCTTGCTGACGACATTGATGATGCAGGTGCACAAGAGAGAGAAGCCAATTTCAAAGCCATTTATGGTGTCGAAGTGCTAGAAACTCAGCAAAATAATACATTTGCCAGGGAGGAGAAAGTGAAACAGGTGGGTAAATGTCCATTTGGAAGGTTTTGCTGGCTGGTGAGAGGGGAGGAGGGCAGGAAAGACCAAGGGTGCCCACTGCTAGCAATGGAGAGTAATAAGGAAAAGGGATGACATGGTTTTTTAATCCAGCTTGCGTATCTGGGAAGAAAAAATTGCCTTGTGTGCTACTCGGTGCTACCTAAGCTTACTGGCATTTCCCAGAAAATAGAAGGGGGATGGATTATCTTTCAGAGATTATCTTTTGTTAGCAGTTACTACCATATGTAGTGTTAGTAGCTGTGTAATCCTAATTTGAGGTGGTTTCTCAGGTAGCAAGTTCTTTCAATAAGAGTTCGTACATTCCTGGAATTACTGGCCTATGTTTTGCAGCCTTGCAGATGAGGCAGCATCCTGTTTTCCCGGTGATGACCAGCGCTCTCATGCCTGAGTGGGATCTGAAGGGTGTAGTGTTGGAGGGACGGGGGAAGGTTCTGCACAGCAGGTATGCTGCCTGGCTATTTTCCACGGTGGCCTTGCGCACAGCTTTTTCTTTGGCAGCCCTGGTCAAAGTGCAATGATGATAAGATTTTACATGTTCTTTTTTTCCTACACACTATCTCTTCTCTGCAGTGGCAAAGTCATTTATTCCCACCGCAGGCTGAGAGCTGGTGGATGTCAAGGACTACACTCCACAGACACAGCCATCATATGTGGAATATGAAGTGCATGAATGTAAAGGTATTGGGAACCTGGATCAGTTCAGCTTGCTGTCAGAGGCATTCTGTAATGCAGTCAGTAATGGTAGGTCTCTGCACAGAGAAGCACACAGCAAGGACTGCACCTAGGTGGCAGTTAATGTCACGGTGCTTTGTGTTTTCTGCTTTCTCTTTGATGTGTGCTAAACTCCACAGTCATGCAGTGCCTGCTATATTTTATTTATTTAATACTATTCCCCCCCTGCCATGCACTGCAATGCAGTTAGTCTACTGAAGGTTTTGGAAAGTGTGGAGTTTATATGGTACACATATTCCTGCTTTTCATCTAGTAGTCTGCTCTTTCTTTTTTTTTTTTTAAATGGAACATGATTTTGCTGACTCCAGCTCATACTGCATAATCTCAAATACAGGAGCGCGTCAGACTCACACCGCTCTGGAAACTGTGGGTTGTGCCAGAACACTGAGATCCTGATGTCCAGACAGTGTCCGTGTTAAGCATTTTGCTGCTCTGGGGAAAAGGGCCAAAAATGCTGCAGCAGGCAGCAGTAAGGTCCTGCAAGAGGAGGAGGTAGTTGTGCCTAAACATGTTTGAAACCTTCCCTCTGATGATGAGTCAGAGGCTGTTAAAGTGCTGTAGATCAAGCAGGATGTCTGGCTCCTGCCCTAATTGTGTGAGTCCAGCAACCTCTTTGTGAGGGTTTTTCTCACTCATAAGAGTTTAAAGCAACTGAGGAGGGTTTGTAAACCCCCCCAGCCTGCAGTTAGGGCAGATCTTTCCTGTACATGTAGGACAACTGTGTTGGTCAACTGTACTGAAGTTGTTAAGTTTTTCCTCCTGCCCAAGATCAGGAGGAAAAGGTGTTATGTGACTTTTGCTTAAAAAAAAAACCAACCCAAAACAAACACCCAAACGCCCATGGACAACATATTTTAAAATGTTTCTTCTTTCGGGGAGATGTTAGATGGGATTTGCAACTCAAGATCGCAACTGTGTCTCTACCAACGCTTTTTCAAGTAGGGAGTGGCTTGTGCTTCTGCTAGAAACGTATCTGCAGTCATAGTGAAATTCCACATAGCCAAAGCAACATTAAAAACAAACCCCAGCTTGGCTCCGATACGAAAAATATGGAACAGCAGTTGCTGTGTGCAGGATGAAAGCTGATGTTTTGCCAACCTGAAGTGTAAAGCTGGTGCTGGAACTGGGGCCTGAAGAATGGGAGAGTTTGCCAAAAGGAAATGGAAGCAGGGATGGAGGGTTTCGGGGAATGCATCAGTGTCGGCTGTGCCAAAAAATGTCTCCCCTGTGGACAGGTCTGATTACAATAGTAACCACATTAGCCCATGCAAAGTGCAGCTGCAGCCACAGTTGGCCTTTTGCATTTTCTAGCTGGGGAAACAGCATCTCAAATGCACGGCTAAGGTAGAGCTGGGTTTGGATCAGCCCGCTGTGTTCCTGCATCTTAGTGACCAAAGGGGCTGGATGCAGGGATTTGAGAGAAGGACAAGACACCAGCAAAAACAAAGCCCAGTTTCTCTGCTTGGTAGTGGGAAGGTCTACCGAAGATGACCTCTTCCCTTCCAGCTTAGGGGGCTAGAAGGAAGCCACAATTTTTGAGGTGCTTTCAGTTTTTGGAGGTGCACACACTGTATTTGCATACAGGTTTGTCTTCAGTGGAGCCCATAAATTTAAGATCTGCTTGCCCAGTGTATTTAGTTTTCTTTTTTCCCTTGGATAGAACATCCTTCCCTTCCCACCCTCTCATCCCCCCTTATTGCTGAAGGATATCTTTGCAGTAGTCTTGAGCACATCGCAGAGCAGAAGCCCAGAAGGATGGTCAGTCAGGTGACAGCTGTGTGCAAAGGAGGTGGAGATATATATATATAGATATATAATACGCTTCAGGAGCAAGTTCTTCAGTGCATTAATGTCACAGCTGCCTGTGTCATGCTGGGAGGTGGGTGAGGAGGCTGTCCTGTGAGCCCCCTGGTCCCACTTCCACTTTACACTTCTCTTCGTCCAAGCAGAAGTGTGTTGTGTCCATGTTTCGTCCTTTTAAAATTTTGCTTGTTTCAGCATTCTTTTACTTTGCAGTGGTACTGTCCCAGTGGTATCTGAGCAAAGGACAAACTCTGCGCCTGTGGGAAGTATCTGTGTGGTTGTTCCAGCTTGTGCATTAGTAACAGCTGAACCCACGCCACCACTTGCTGAACCCGTTGAACTCTGTTGGCTTTGAAACAGCGCTGGTCTGAGTGTTAGCGGGTTCTTGCTTGGATTAGCTGAGATGTGGAGCAAGGTGGTAGACGCTGGTGGGAAAAAATAGTGAAGGAATGTAGGCTGAAAAGGGGGGTGGGGAAAGATGTTGTGATGGGGAAGCACAGCAACAGGGTATCACCATTCAACTTTCTTGCTACAGCCCCAGTGCATGTTGGTGGTGCTTTTACTTAGGGGTGCCATGATGTAGCAATTAGCACGGAGGCCTGAGAATCAGAAGACCTCAGTTCTGCTCTGGTCCTGACTTGCCACATAACCTCAAGGAAATCACCTCGGTTTTCTTGCTCTGTTTCTCCTTCTTGTCTTTAATCATCAAGACCGTGAACTGCTCAGGGCACAGACTGTCACTTGATATATTTATTCAGGGCATAGATTCATGGGTGCCAGTCTCAGTGCAATGAATAATGGTGATTTCATCAGGATCTTTTTTATATGAATTGGCAAAAAGTGAAGTGTTATTTTGACCTTAACTGAGTGAGAATCAGGAAGTGTCTAGTTTATAACGTTTCCTTCCAGTTCTCTGGCCTGTGGCAAGGAGCTCGTGGACAAGTGAGCCTCGACCAAGGTGGTTGTATTCAGAGAAGCAACTGAAGCAGTGAAGTTGATGCCCTTCAGCATTTAGCCCTGGGTAAAATGAAAAATGCAGAAAATGCCTTTCACCTGAAAACATGGTAGAGTGCAAAAGTTTGCTGCTGCTGTTTTTCAGCTATTTTAGAGAGCAGCACATCAGTCTTTCTGTGCGTGACCTTCAGAAGGTCATGAAGAGTTTGATTACTACAGCATCAGTGGTCTGAAGTCCCCGATTTGAAAAAGTTTTAATCTTGTGCTGGCCCCAGCCCTTTGCCTAGAATGGGACTTTTTATAGACTTAGTCTTTTCAGGGAAGTTGCTTTTTATTCTTCATATTGGTGAATGTTGCAGGTAGGAACTTAGTTCAGAAGGCTTTCAGTGGATCCACCTGGTAATTTAGGCCTGTCTGTGGCTGTCAGGAAAACATCCATTAGCAACAAGTTGTTCTTACATATTTTAGAGAATACCGTGAAGTAAGCAATGCCTGCTAATGTTAAAAGCAGAATATGGATCTAGCTGAGTTCTGGGGATACCATGCTGTCTTTGTTTTCATGAAGGTAATGAGTTAATAGACAAAATGCCAGCAGGTGGTGCTCAAGAATACATGGTACAGCTCCTGGGCTTTGTAGGACAAGCCAAACACGTGTGTTGAACATAGCAAGCAACTCTTCCTGTTTCTTGTTACGCAGTGTTTTAACAAAATGTTCTGCTGCAGTGGAGAAAACTGTTCCGGTGTCTGCCTTCTGTGGTTTTGTTCCTCTGTACATTTGCATCTAGCAAGAGGCACCTCCATTTTACATAAGCGCCATCAACATTAAGCTGTAATGCTAGCTTGGCTCAGCCATCCCTGCAATGAGCTGGAGAGGACCTCTGTGCGGGAGGTTGACCTTTTCCCTTTTGCTGGAACTGCCCTCATTGCTCAAGAAATAAAACAGTTGCTGGCACATGCAACCCTCCAAGTCAGTATACGTTCCTGCAGTGGTTCTAGCTTCTCCAATAAAGAAGCGATTAGTTGCGTGCTGTTGCGTGGTAAACGACTGAAGAGCAGAGAGCTAGAATTTAACAGGCTATTCTGGATTAGGGTTGGTAATTAATTTTTTTTTAATGTAATGAAGATAGTATTTGCTGATGAGAAGACAGGTTCCCAAGAGTACCGAACGTTTCCTGGCCACCAGTAGCAAAGCAGGGATGAAATTTGGTCATCAAGAAGGCTAACTTCATCTTGCCCTTTTTGGATCAGATGCACTGGCTGCTTTAAGATGTTCCTAACATGAAAGGTCTTGCTAGGGCTGAAAAAGGCAGATGTTCCATGCCGTCTGATTTTGTGCATTAGAGTCCATTTTTCTTAGATGTCAGCTACATTAGTATTATCATTCTTGTCCAAGGAAGTGCTGTATGAGCAAGGGCGGCAGGATGAGGCCATTATGGGATAGAAGAACCTATGAAGATGTTACTTAAAAAAGCTTGAAAGTGTCCTAGGCTCTCCTGAACTTTCCATTCACAGCAGTGTTCAGGAGCTTTTGAGCACTGATGGCAAAAACCACTGCTTACAGATTTTTGTCACATTTGCTTGCTTAATAACACTGGAACAGTAGTTTTTCACATGTGGACTTCAATTCCTCCTCCTCTAAAAGAGGATTGAGACTTAGGTCTTTGGGTTTCTGCAAAACTTAATTAATTAGAGTGATTTGAGAATGAAGGATGCCCTGTCAGAGTCACTTATTCCCCATGCTGCTTCTTCTCGTACTTATTAAATTCAGTGGTTTTGCTTTTAAAGTCAGCATAGCAAGATTTTGGAATGACACTAGCCGTGTGGTTCTGGCTGGTCAATAACTAGGAGGGTCAAATTCCAAGTTGGCATGTGTTATTTTCACTCACATAAATTGTCGCAGGAGCTGCTGCTTTTACCGAAATCCCAGTGAAACTGGATTCCCACCCCAGTATTTTTCTTGCACGTGCTATTAATGATAAATGTTGTGTGAGTATTTTCAGCAACTGAAGGCATCTTTTACACCTACATCCAGGGGGAATGAACTCCTCACAAGTGTTGACATGACTGTTCTCTGATACGGGTCTTTACCAGGCAGCTTTGCTTTTAAGCTCATGAGTGATTGTTTCTCCGTGCTCTGGAGTCAGCGCAGGTAGAATAGAGCAGATGGCTTGGTGTTGGCTAAGTGCTTGCTGATACACAGCAAATTGCTCCTGTAACTGACTGATAGGTTTCAAGCTTTAATTGAGGCTTTCAGCAAGGCGCTCAACAGTGAAAAGCATTCTGCTGAGAAAAACAGCAGTGTAACCATGGGCAAAGGTTCAGGATAGCAGAGTTCAACCCTCTTGGGGATGGCTCCTCTATTTATTTATTTATTTTCTGCTGCTTTCCCACCATCATTCAAGACTTCTGTAATGTCGCTTGCAGATTACAGCTCAATATATCAGTGCAGTGCAATCCTTTGTGCTGAAAACGTGAAGCAGAGACTGATCAGTTTGGATTTTCTGCTTGTGGCAGGCTCAGCGTGTCTGCAAAGGTAGCTGTTCCCTGATGCTCCCTTTGAGACACTGTCTGCCTGGTCTGAGCAGCAGCTTTTGTAAGTCTCCCTTGGATAGCAGGGAGTACAGCTCCTGCTGTCTTTTCTCTTATGTACGTCAGCATCATCAGAATTTTAATTTTTATTGGAGATCTCTACAAGGGAAAGGAAACCTCCCTTGCTCCTCCCTCCCCCCAAGCAAGAGTGGATTTGACAGCGGAAGAAAGATGTTTGTGGTAGGGTTGTCTGAGCAGCGTCCTCTTGGGCAAGAGGGTTTCCTTCAGAGCTGTCCCTCAGGCTGAAGGAGCTGCTCTCTGAAATCACGCTGTAACTAGCCCAAGGAAGGGGCAGCCCAGAGCAGGCAGGGATGCAATAACCCAGTGGTCTAGCTCTTGCACTCCCCCCACCCCCACTTTTTATCCAGCTTTGAATTCTGCTTTGAATTTGATTTCTTGATAGTACAGGACCAAGGAATAAATTTCAGCTGAGCTAGCTTTGTTTGGTGTCCTCAAGTAGTCAGAAAGGAGTTGCTTCAAGTTACAAAGCTGGCTGGTTGGCTTTGAAGTTTAGATTTTATTTAGTGCTGGAGTGGGTCTAACAAAAAGACCCTAAAAAAAGGCACTACATGAATAAGAGAAATGAAGCGCTATGATTCAAGTGTCCTAAAGAGTCCAAGAAATCTGTGATGATGGTAGAAGTAGTGCTGGTAGCTTAAAAACACTGATGGACCCCCTCTGCCCTAACAAGCTCAGAAGTATAAAAATTTCTGCTCAGTTCTGAAATCCTGAACACATTTGATAGTGTCTGCAGCGTGTGTTTTTATGTTCCTTTAGCTTTTCAGTGCCTTAAAATGCACTGAAAGTGTGAACTACTGTCAAGCGTGCTTTTGTACTTGCATGAATTTAATTAAAAAGATAATTGGATTGCTTTATCAGCCTTTACATGTCAGCCCAGTGCCACCCTCTTCTCCCCCTTCTAACAACGTTGACAAACCCAAGCCATCTGAAATCTGTATTTTTCTGTATTGTCTGTTCTGTCATGTTTCGGATAGGGTACAGAGGTGACTGTGTTTTCTGTTGAGCATTAGATCTGCTGCCACGGTGGGAAGGAAGCGGCTGATAAGCAGAGCCAGCCTGTTCAGATGGTTCCCGCAGGGGCTGCCCTGCGCGAGTGGAGGGGGAAATGCTGTGTAGCAGCAAAGCTCCAAAACAAAACAAAGCAGACCAACCCTTTGCGAAGTCCTCTGCCTTTATTACACTGACGATGAATAGCCCAAAATGTGCAGCTGAATCTGCAAGTTGCACAACATGGGCAGTTTTTACGATTTCCCTGGAAATGCCGGTGAGGAACGCAAGATCCATTTCTAGTGCAAAACACTGATGTTTTCATGTAAACAGAGAAGTACCCAGCCTGTGTTGTTTAACAAACCTGAGGATGTATCCAGACTTCTTGACATCCCTTTGACCAGAGGACCAGTTTCACACAGAGAGAGGAGTGGAAGGGCATGTGAACTAAACAAAGTGCTGTGGTCCGGGCAGTCGCTCTCCGTCAGCCAGCAGAGCTCCTTCCCTGCCAGCTCCGTGGCCGTGCGGTGCCTCCAGTGCTGGCCGCTTTGGCAAGCCTCTCCTGGTTCTAGTGCACGCTTTGTGTTGTTTTTGGGAGTGGAGTTTTAATGCTCATCATCGTTTCCTTGAACTTGTAGAGTTTCATCAGGCCACCCCTGGGAATTTGGGAGGGTGGGTTTTCTCTAAAGAATACTATTTATAATACAAACCAGCCTCTGTTCCAGTCATTTGTGGCAACATGGCTGCCGAGGAGGTAAGAATTGTCTTTTGCTTATACAGCTGGTCTGTGGACAGGGCAATTGGTGAAATAGCTTGGGCACAGCCAGAAGTAATGCAGGGGCACGCAGAGGACTGGGGCAGATGGGATTAGGCAGTCGGGAATGCTTCTCTTGAGAGTGGAAATGCTGTTGTGTGGAAGACTTGGAGACCTCACAAGTTAGTTTCTGTTACAACTGGAGGGTGACAGCATGACTTTTCAGGATCCTTCAAGACAGAAAAAAAGCCTGTGGGTCTACTGGAATTTTTCACTTTGATGAAATCGATTTTGATTCATTCTGAATGTGAATTCACCAATTAGCAACGTAGAATAAAGTATCCGAAGAATGATGTTTTGCTGGCCTTTCTCTCCCCCCCTTTCTTAATGACTAACTCCCTTTAAAAGGACCTTCGGCTTTGGAAGCAGTGCAGTAGCAGGGATCTGTTAATAGCCTGAGGAATAAGGTGTCTGCAAGAGGAGATGATGGAAAGAAAGATGCTCTGGAGTTTGAAAACTTATTTTAAAATAAAAAAAGGGAGTCACAGTTTTTCATTGCTTCCACAGAAGAAATTGGTTTAGACATATGAGATTTTCCATTTAAATGTTTTAAGTACAGCTTTTCAGCAAACAGAAAAGGCAAAGCTCAAAGTACAAAGTAGCCCGCTTGGCAGTTGCTTGTAGGAAGCACATATCCAGTCAATTTTTTTCAAGGGGTTTATGGTGGTGTCAGTGTGACCCTTTCATTTTTCTTGCAGAAAAAGATTTACAAGTACAAGAAGGTGCTCAGTAACCCCAGCCGCTGGGAGGTGGTGTTGAAGGAGATCAGGACGCTGGTGGACATGGCACTGACGTCTCCACTTCAGGATGACTCTATTCACCAAGCACCACTGGAGATTGTCTCAAAGTTGCTCTCAGAGGTATGATCTCAGCAGTGTTCCTGCAAGACACTGTCACATTTACATGAGAGACAAACAGTTAAAAGTTTGTGGGTGGGTTTTAGTTTAACTCGGGCTGTCAAAATTCTGCCTTTGAGTCTGCTCGTGACTTCTGCTGACTTGCGTGGAATTTGTACTTGCTGTGGAGAAGGAGAATTTGACCCATGTTAGGTAGATTTCTAGAAACAAAACAAAACACATTTATCTTGAGGCTTTGTTGTTGTTGTCGTTGATTATTTATGGTAATTTTATTATGGGTCTGACTCATGTCTTATTTCAAGTCAGTGGGAAAACTCCCCTTGACTTCTATTCCATTGGCTTTGTTTCCATGACCAATAATTCTTGTAGCAATATGTATATACCAATAAATTCATTGTGCAGCTATTTTATTACTACCAGTTCTGTCAAAGAAAAATATTTTCCTTCTTCAGAGGTATCCATCCTCCTTTTATAGCATTTATTTCAAATAGTTAACTTTTCATGAACAGGAAATGTAATGCCAAGCAGGTTTTTCATGTCTTGGTTCTGATGTGCAAAGATTTATGATAAGCAAAAAAAGTTGCTAGCTATTTTCCTTGCGGTAGGCAAAGATCTTAGCAACTCACAACCTTGTCACCTCTGAATGGATTGTGCTGCTGAGAAAGCCAAAAGCAAACTTTGGCACAGGTAGTAGCATAGGTGACTTCCAGTAAATTTATTGGCTATTACTGGTTCCATGTCTGAAGAAGGAATTTCAGGAAAACTGAAGGAGTTAGTTTACTACCAACAAATGGTATACAACACCACAACAGTACTTTTATTAATTTTCTTAGAAACATACAGCCTGTCTTAAGAAAACATTTTTAAGAAATGTATCGCTGGCTTTAATTGAGACCTACTCTGACATCCTGGTGTTTGTAAGCTCAGCTTTCATGGCTGGAGTGGCTTGAATCTGAATGTGCTGAGGGAGAAATGGAAGCTTGCACAACCCCTTGTAGCGGATAGTATACCACCTTCTTTAAGAGAATGATTTCAATTTGATGAATTTTATTCTGAAAATAAGCATTTGCAGTCTTGAGCCTTTCTGCTTGCATCTGGTGGTAGCTAAGAGGATTGTGTATGCTGATGTGCCAACTCAGAGTACTCTTTGCTCATTCATTTCTTCCATTCGACTCTTTCAGAACAACAACTTAACCACTCAAGACCATGAGAGCATTATTGTGGTGAGTATCCTTCTGTCAAAATCTCAGGACAAATCTGTATTGTTTGTCAGCTTACATGAAAGAGCACAGCATGTTGAGGGTTAATCGTCTCCCAAAATGGCCTCCTTACTAGGCTACACAGTGCAATGTTCATATCTATATATGCACTTTAAATAGCCAAAAAAACATCATTTCCAGATGTGCCCTATAAAACCCTTAGGCTTAGTAGTTTCCTGAGGGGCTAATGCTACCATGCACAGAATGTCTCCATTGCTGATGGTATGTGAGCAAGTGATTGTTTTTGTAAGCGTGGATATGTATATGTATCGCTGCAGTTTAAACCCCTTTTTACTTGATTTATAAAAATACCCTCTTGAACTTTTTACTTTTCTGTAGGTTGCGTTTATTTAGACATAGAAATAAGTGAATCAAATGGCAGCTCTCTTCCTTGTGCAACAAAATTATAAAATCTCAACAATTTATCAGAGAGGTGGAACTTGGTTCCCCAGCAGTGTAATTTAATTTCAGTCACTTGTAATTTCCAGGAGATTTTCCCAGCCAGTGATCTAATCTAGAACCTCAACACAACCTGATCGTATCACATCTCTGTGACTGTCTACAAAATGACAAGGTGGCATGTAGCTGCCAGTAGGTGTGAATTGTGTTTAACTGCTGCTTCAGATACCATTTTAGCTGGAATCAGTCACTGAGATAAGTTTCTGAAGTGGCATTTACTTTTCTTTGAAATCTGCTACAGCTTTCATTTTACTCTAGTGCCAAGGGTAATTCAGGCCCCCAGTCACAACTGGTTGTTTTGGAGGAAGGATTTTTTAATAAAAGATGTAAGGTGGCCCTGCTGTGAGCAGGAAAGTTGGACCAGGTGGCCTCCAAAGGTCCTTTCAGCCTACATTATTCATCAATTCTGGGTGATGGCTTCTTCAGTTCAAGTCCTGCCCCTCTGTATGTTGTGCACGAACCATTAAGGAGATGGCAGTTTCTGGGCATTGATTGCTCACTGCATTTACACAGCTAACCTGTGCTATTCTTAGGAAGTATTGCTAACACCGTGTGTTCATGTAGTATCTTAACAGTACACGGTGATTTGCCGTGCAGATGGAACCAGCTTTCCTTCTCTAGATGGTCCTGGAACAGATCAATATTACAACTGATGCCTTCCCGGCAATGCAAGACAGCAAGTTTCTGCTTTTAACCACAGCGCACATAAGGAAAATACAGGGTGCTTTCATGCTGTCGCTCTTCCACACTGACTGTACAGGTGGAGCCATGACTGGCTTGACAGTATCTGTTGTGGTTATTCCCTACATTCAGTAAGGACTGGGCTGAAACAATAAAGCTCATTTTTCTTAAGCTGAAAACCAATCAGTTACATCTCTGATGCAGTGATCCACTGACAGTTACCAGTCAGGTGTAAACACTTGGTGATTTTGCAATACATGGCTCCTGTGGTTTGGCAGGTCTTATAGCAAACACTCCAAAAGATGGGTTCAAGGAAGATCTTTAGCTCAGGTGTTGGATGGGTAGCAAGGATATTCTAGTCTCACTGAGTAGTGTCACATTCTCCATTAGTCTACTGTTGCTGGACCACCACCAGAGGAAGAGTGAATAGTTGCAGAAGGATGGCACATGATAATAAACAGAAACTTCACAAATGTTACGAGTAACAAAACCAGATCTTTGCAGATGTGCTTGGGTTTCATTGTTAAAATTCACATTAATCTTGACCTGTTTGTGTGTGAAAGCGGCTATTGTGAAACACAGTCATAGCAAGCAGACTTGCCGGGGCTGAAATCCTTGAGGAGACAAGAGGGAGAGCAAAAACCAAAGCAGGCTGCCTTAGTAAAACTCCAGATGCCATCCAGATAAAATATCTGGTGTTCAGTTGCTTAATACAAAATGTCCTAGCTGCTGTGTTTAGAATCTTACTTTTAAATGGGTACTGGGAATCCCTCTAGCTCAAGACAGGAAAAGCCCGGAGGCACCATCACATAGAGAGAATATATTATTCTAGTACCATTTTCTAATTTGCAAAGGAAGTAAAAACAACATAAGTTCATTACACCCTCAGTGGCAGGTATGACCTCTAATGTATTTACCGAGCATAAGCACATTGGTTTGCGTAGCAGCAAAGAAGGAATTGTTGATCTCAGCTTTCACAAAGTTGGATGCTTGATTTTGATGAATGGGGTCCTCCAAGGTAAGAACAGTGCTATGCTGCTTTTAGTGAGTTATTTCTCAAAAAAAAGAGCTCAAACTCTTTCATAAAGGGTGTGTGTGCGTGTGGTGTTTTTCAGTATTTTCTTTTAGGGAGATGTTATAACTGAAACAGTGAGCCAGATTCATCCTTGCTGTAGCACATCCTCAAACAATTGGTCTGCTCCTGTTTTCATTTAAACCATTATAAAAATTGTATTCCTTTGCTGTGTTTTATGTATTTACACTCATGTAGTTAAAAGGAAGATTTTCCAGAGGATTCATGGCAGAGGTGACCTTGAGCTTACACTTCAGCGTAAAATAAACACACAGTCCACTTCTAATTTCTCTATTGATGCTTTTGTCCTTCTTTTTTAAAAGTAAGCTTTTTTTTTCAAGAAAAAATATTTCCCCGCAAAATGCTTACTCCAGTTGCAGTCCTCTAATTAAATTTTTCTCTCTCTTTCTTTTTAAAGGCAATTGCACCTTTGCTGGAAAACAACCATCCTCCTCCTGACCTCTGTGAATTCTTCTGCAAGGTATCAGAACAGCTTTGCTTTCTGAAATCTCGTAGTTGTATATAAGTGTAATTCTTTGAGGGGGGTGGTTGTTCTTTTCTTTAACTCCTTACCTCATGCCCAAACTGATTTCAGCTTTTGGTCAACAGCCAATGATATTGGAATAGTTAACAGCACTGTTATGATAAATAGATCCATATCCTTAGTACATCAGACCGCACAGTCCTGGTACTCTGTGAGAGTTAAAATCTTCAGACTCCCACACCTCAGTCTGGGTACAAGAAATGTCCTGCTGCATGTTCTATTCAGCTAATGCAAATATCACTGGAGTCACTGTGTTCAGATGAGTTGGTAATGTGATGCACAACTCAGCCCTAAAGGTATTATGTCATTGGGTAGTGGCAATGGGAAGATCATAAGGACCCATCCTCTATTCTGGTAAATCCATGCTTGTGCTGCATTTGGCATCCTTTCCATAAACTTCTGAGTACTTTGGATTGCGGAGCTTCTGGATTTGAAGACTACTTTTCCTCTAGGCCTGTTTGTGTTTCAGTTTCAAGTCTGCTTAAATGTGCTTACTGATGACTGGGTATACATTTGTCAAACATTCTGGATGCTGCTTATAATTCCCATCCAGAGGTATTCAGCAGCAGCTTCTTCCTACAGAAACTAAGTCGAGTTTCAAAAACACCTCTGACTTGCATTTTTATAAGCCAGTCTTAGGGTCATATCTAGCCTCGGACTCAAGGCACTTTTATTGCTGGTTTTTTTGCCTTTGGTTTCCATCAGAGGTGGGTACCTAATCATCTTTAAATGTGTGGGATGGGCTGTGTATAGTTGCAGGAAGGGAAGCAGGTTATGGACTTCTCTTCAGAACTGAAATGGACAAGGCTAATGAGAAGTCTACTGTATCTTCAAAATTGACCCTGCCTTGAGCAGGGGGTTGGACCAGATGACCTCCAAAGGGCCTTCCCAACTTAAATTACTCTGACTGATACATGATGATTGCATGTTTTAGCCTGTGATGGGAGAGTGGCTTGTTGGTACCCTCCAAGATCCACCACAGGTTTTTAGCCTGGATCCCAAGGAAAGGAGGTTTATGCCATTACACTGCCTGTGTCTACATATCTTTTTGTCCCCAGTCCCTTTACTTTTGAAACTGCTGGCAAGTTTCAACCAAATTTGACAGAAGGGGTAGAAGTCCCAAAAATACTACATTCCAGGGAGTTTTGTGAAGAATAGGCAGTAGGGAAAGGAATTCATGTAGTTCATGAGCTCCCATGGTAATCTTCTATTAGATGCCAGCAAATCCATAGGAGAGAGCAGTGTTATGAGTATGCTAATCCCAGGGAAGATTAATTTAGCTCTTGGATTTTGTTAATCTTGGGGTAATCCATGCATGGGGTGTGAAGCCAGAGGATACCCATCATCATAATTTCTGCAGCGCACGAAATGACTTGTTGCTCATTACAGCACTGCCGAGAGCGCCCGCGGTCCATGGTTGTGATAGAAGTGTTCACACCAGTGGTACAGAGGATTCTCAAACACAACATGGTGAGTGCATGTGTTACCGGGAACTTGGTCAGTTTGGAGAACCTTACTGGATACCTTTCATAATTTGCAGCTGCTCTGTCGCCTGTAATGAACAAAGCTCTGTGATACCTAAATCTAACCTCCCAAACTGTGAATGCTGCATTTAACTGTGTGTTGCTTTATAAATGCAGAATTAATAAGCATTCAGTGGGACTTCCAAAAGCATCTAAGCAAAGCCATGATTTGAGGAACGCTTCTTTTGGTAGCAGTGCCAGCATATGGAGCTCCAGCTCTCTCCCACCTGGCTCTTGGCTCCTTATTTACTCCCTGCATGCCATCCGTGTAGTTATAATGGTTTAGAATCAATTAAATAACAAAGTCGGAATAGGGACTTTGTTGATTTTGAGCTGAGGCCCTCAACATTTTTTCTTTTAAGACAGCCCCAGCTCTCTGGATTTCCATTTTGCTTTAGACTCACATCCAATGAGTTCTTACCTAGGTTTCCTGAATTTCCTTACACTTTTCTGCTATTCTTCTTCCTTCTTGTTCCAGGAATCATGTACTCTGTCATTTTATGGTTGTTCCCTCCCAGGCTCTCTCTCTTTTCATTGCCGATGAATTCCTTGCTAGTGATTGAAATAAATGCTAGCAGACTGCCCTGCCAGATTTGCTCTCTCCACCCTGTATACCAGATTCCCCCCCCCGCCCCCTCCAACTCTGAAGATATTCTTACATGATCTGTACTCCTTTCCTAAGAGAGGTCTGGGTGTTTACCAGCCCTCCATCCTTTGTGGCATATTAAGTTTCCTGCCATGGAAATTTTACTTCACAATGCTGTGGCAAAGAGTAACAAATCAATAAAATAAAATATTTAAGGCAGTTGACTTGGCTGTGATCTCAAGGATGGGTCTCATACCTCTGTAACTACACAATCAACTTCTTTTCACTAACTGATATAATTTTAGAGACTATCCACTGTTGTGCTGTGTATAGCATCAACCCAGTATAAACCAGTTCATATTTCTTATTTTTACAACAGTATTATTATTTAACTCCTTGAGTTTACAGAACTAGGTAGAAAGCCCAAGATGGCAAAAAGGTCGTATTCCTGGCTCAGTGCCTGCACTCTGCAGACATGTAAACATTTTTGAATATTCTGTAGTGTTCAATGAAACATTCTGTGAATGTTATTCTTGGATTCCAGACTGATTTTTTTAAAGCATCCAGAGCTCTTGAGGGGTCTCAAATAAAATCTAAATGCATAGTGTAATGCTTGTATTTGGTTAGCTTCAGAGAATTGGGTATATTTACCATACTTAACATTTGCAGATTGAAAATCAACATGTCTGTACCGCAGTGTGTAGTCAGAGAATTTACGGTGTCATATATTAATTGGAGTGGATTTGAGCACTTTACAGCTCTCCAGGGACTTCTGTACTGAATAGTCTTTTAGAGAATGTGTGTGCATGCGCATGTAAATAAAGTTATCCTTTAGGGGGGACAGTGTTGTTGGCAGTAAATTTCATAACCTTAGGAGGCCCATGCAACTCAGTGTACTTAGAGCAGAAGACCTAGCTGTCTGTTCCCACCTTTGCTGCTAATTTGCTCTGTGGTCTTTGATTAGTTCACGACAAGTTTTGTTCCACAGTTTCCCACCTATAAAATGGGGAAAGAGTGCTTCATTTACCTATCATTTTCAAATCTCAAAAGAACAAGGATGGCTTTTTGTCTTGCTGATACTACTGGTTACGGGCAGGACTGGAGACTATTGTATGCTGAGTTGTTTGGGGAGTGCTCAGCAACCTGTCAGTACCTTTGAGTTTCAGCTGTTTGTAGGCTCAGCCCAAATGTTTGAATATAAGCACTATTGGGGGTTTGGGGTTTTTTTTTGGAGCAAACAATATTGATAGCATGTGTTGTTCTGTACCTGGTATGGTGACAGGGCATCATATGATATTTAGAGAGATATTTTATTTTAGAGCGGTCAACAATTACATCCTCTTTATGATCTCTTGGACTTTCGTTCTAACTTCAGTTATGACACCTACATGTGTTGAAAAATTTAATAAATTTCAACTGCAAAAGCTATCTCGCAAGGAGTGTTCATGAAATTAAATGGCACCAAATGATATATGAAGCACACATGGTCTTGTGCCCTTGAACCAAGTGTATTTGCACCTGCCAGGAGGAGTTGTTAGAAGTTTAATGATTTTAATTGTAATACCAACTGTGGAATCGCCCGCAGTCCCTTTGCTGGGTGAAGTTACCAGGTAGCCATTCAGTACTAGCAAAGAGTGACACTTACACTTGAAGGAGACATTGTTCTGCCTAGGCTTGTATTCACATTTTTGGTAATTTTCTCTAGCTGTAACACCTGTGAGATTTTAATATAGGTTGTGCTATAGAAGTGCCTGAAACCAAAATAAGTAACAGAAGGTTTCAGTGCTTTGGAAGTGTATCTTCCCTTTTATAGACCACCAGTTCATTACCACTTGTGGCATTTCTTTAAAATTTCAGTTGCCATTTATTTTTTCAGGATGACTCTTCTTCCACAGCCAGCTGCTTGAGGGATAACTGGGACGGCTTATTTGTCCTCAGTGGGCCTTGTTCACTGCTTGGAAATTTAGCTTTGTAGTTCTGTAACACCTGTGTAATAAGGTTACACCTGTGTAAATGTGAAGAAACGTGCTGTGGAATAACATGCACCAGACAGCAGATTTTACTCCTTTCACATCTAAAAATAGCAGGTGATGTGAGGAGATGCAAGATTTCAGTTAGCAGGTGCCGTTCCAACTGCAGGATTTGAAGTAAGTGACTGTTGAGCTTACCTGTCAAATTCACATTGTAGCTGGAGTAAAATCCCTGGAGAAAGAACTGATCTCTGCTTTTATAGTTGATCACTTATTGATCGCTTGTCAAAAAGATTTTCTATAAAAGCGGAATAGATATGATGTCAAACATGGAAGTAAAAAACTATTTTTGAGTTGCATTTCTAAAGACTGCCATTATGAGTGGAAGCAAAAATGCAAAACAACAAAAAATGCATTTCAAAATAAAGGTATAAAGTGAAGTGTACAAAAGAAATGTAAGTGCAGGTAGGGTTTTTTTTTTCTTTCATTAAGTATGTCTTTTGTTTCAAGGTGGGTCTTTCATGGGGGAAAGAAGAATTGGAAAGCATGTCATTATTAGTGGGAAGAAGGTTACTTCAGCATGCAGTGATACTGTGCTCTTGAAGTTCTCAGCATAATAGCAAAGTGAATTTGGTTGTGTTTGAGTTGATTTCTTTTGAAAACCCACAGTTTTGATGTACATTGCAGGCGTGTTTCACCAACTTCACTGAGTCTCTCCTTTTTGGACAGGATTTTGGGAAGTGTCCTCGATTGCGGCTGTTTACTCAGGAGTATATTCTGGCTTTGAATGAGCTGAATGCTGGAATGGAGGTGGTGAAGAAGTTTATTCAGAGGTAAGTTACATTTAATTTATGGTGTATTTTGAGTCTTGTGTATGTGCTTCGCTGTGTAACTTCTCCCAGCCCTGCTCATGTCTTAACTAGCTGTTAAGAGTAGCTGGTGTTTTTTAGTACTGGCAAACAGCAAGTAGTTTAGAACCATGAGGCAATGTTGCTAAAGTCTCTCTCTCTCTTCCTTTTTTTTTTTTTCCTGAAAAAAAAAAAACCAAAACCCACAAAGCACCTAATTCTTAGTTATGGCTGGGGTTTTCTGCATAGTTACACACTGGAAGCAAATGGACTTTGCTGTGTGTACATTCTTTTCATACATTTAGACTCGGAGCCTCTACAGAGAGATTCCCATTAGCTTTAGACCACATAATGCTCGGTCATGTGTGAGATTTGGGGGGGGACTGTAGAGATACCACATCAAATAAACTGAGGATGCAGCTTAGCCTTGTTCATAAATAGGGCCATTGGGTAGGGATTTACAGGGTTAAAATAACTCTCTGTTATGGCCCATCTGAAGATTCCCCAAGGCTGTCTATCCAGTTCTGGCACCTCGTTCTGTCTGACTGTTTTTGCCCACAGAAATCTTTCTCACAATGATGTCATCTTGCTTTTTGTTTTTCAGCATGCATGGTCCAACTGGACAATGCCCCCATCCCAGGGTCCTGCCGAATCTTGTAGCCGTCTGCTTAGCAGCCATTTATTCGTGTTACGAGGAATTTATCAACAGGTCAGTATGAATTCCCAGCTGACCGCATGTTACTCACTTCCAAATCCATGGCATCTGTAAACAAGATTGGTGTGAGAATGGGTGTAGGTATGTGAGACCGTGTCTTCATTCTCACTCTGCTCATTGCTAGCGTTACATGTGGGACTTCTGGTCAATCACATGCATGGTTTTGTACATATGTGATTATATTTGTTACACTCGAGGTACTTGAAAACCTGAAAGATGCTGAACCTTCATTCACTTGTACTCACTGTGGCATGTTTTGAGGCAGCGAGTGTGGCAATCTGTTATGGCACATGTTTGGCTCCCATGCTTGAAAATGCGGGCAGTGCTGGTGATGTAAGGAGCTCAGCAGTTCCCAGTACAGAAGTACTGCAAGCTGCAGTAACTTCCAGGATGAAGCTCAACAGCCAGCTGCATGCTGATCTTGGCTGCCGTTGAGATACTCCTCTAAGGCAGACTGCAGCTGTAACCTGCCTTTTTAGGCCAGCAGAAGACGAGAGTGCTCCACAAGAGTCTCTGGGAATTAAGCACTACCCGGAGCAGTGTCCATTTCGCTGCCTGTCTGGCACATGAATTGTGTGTTACACCTAAAGCAAAGGGACGGGTGAGATCTTGAAGAAAGGGTTGTGTGTAAATCCCTGTGTATCTACAGCTTTGAACCTGAGCTGGTTTCACAATGCTCTCTCCATTATTGTGGAAAATTTGATTCTTCACTTACTGCAAAATAGATGCCGCAGTTCTTGACACACGAGCCAGTTTCCAGTAGACACTGAGGGTTCCCCTCTGCTATGTTTCCTGTTTGTTTATGCCTATCTGACTTTCCTCATGGTAGAGCACGGACAGGGGCTGCTTAGTGTCCAACAAAAATTCCAGACACGAGGGCTGCAGACAAATGTCTGGGCATGTACTGTAGCCAGATACATACTTGGGCATGGATTCTGTTACAGCTTTGCACAACTTGGATGGGAAAGTTCACCTTTATACTAAACTGTCATGTCAATTAGAGTAATGAAAAGCTTGAATCTTTGTAGAATAGGGGCTGCAGAACAGCCCTATTGGAGACTTTTAATATTTTTAATTGATTTCAGTAATCCGATTACACAGAAGAAAGCAATCCGGTGGGCTGGGGTGAAATGCAGTGGGAAATTGCAAAAGATCTTGGCTTCTCAGTGTTGCACTCTCTCTCCTGCTTTCTGCTGTTATGTCTGTCTATTGAAATTGTTTGTTTATTTTTAAAATTCAGTCGAGACAATTCTCCAAGCCTGAAGGAAATTCGGAATGGCTGCCAGCAGCAGTGCGACCGAAAGCCTAATCTCCCCCTCCGCCTTCTTCACACAAGTCCTGACCTGGTCTCTCAAGAGGCCACCTTGACTGAATCCCGTCTCAAACCAGTTATTGTCACTTCAAATGAGATCCATGTGGAAGTGGAGCGCAACAACACAGCTAATCAGAAGATGACAGCCAACGTTGGCAATGACAGTGAGCCCAACCTGATTGATTGCTTGATGGTCAGTCCTACCTGCAGCACCATGAGCATTGAGCTGAGTGCCCAGGCAGACAGGATCCTTGGCTGTTATGTTGAAATACTCAAGATGCTGTGAGTAACTATTTTAAACAGGCTTTTTGAACAATGTCATCTTAACAATGGGGGGCTTTTCCCACAGGCCTGTCATCTTCAACATCTGCACATGGTTATAAATCTAACTTCAGTTCTAGAGAGTCCAACCTTTGAAAGAGACATCTGGCACTGCCAATATGTTCTAAAAATAGCATTAGGAAGATGAAAACGGAAAACTTACTTGTACAGTGAGCCTCAGGCATATTACAGAAGACAGGATGTTGCTGCCAGTGGTTTCTGTTTTGTTCTTGCCCACCAAAAAAAAAATAAATCCATTTGTCTCCTCTAATGCTCTTGGGATTGCCTGAAGCAGACAAAAAGAGGTCTGTGCTAGGCTCAGTGCCTGTGCAGTGATAGGCAGCACTGCTCCCCTGGCTTCAGCAGGAGCTGGATGAGGTCAATGTCTTTCACTTAGGCGTTCTCCCTTCACGAGTTTGTAGAAGTTTTATGACTTGTTCAGGTTTACTTGTATTAGAGTGGAGCCCCTATTTGTCGACCAGTTGCTTTGGTACAGCAGACTGGTATTAGTGAACAAATGCTCAAGTAGCCTTTACAAAATGATGGCTCTGTGGTTTCCTGGGAGGCAAATCCTCAGAATAGCTTCAAGAGGAATATAAAATAAAAAGTTCTTCAGGAAAAGCTTGTTTTTCTCCTGGATAAATAAATGAAAAGGAGTAACACAAAAGGTGGGCTGCAGAATGGAAGCTTGTAGTAGAAGTGCAGTAAAACAACCCCAAACAACTTTGTTGACTTTGACAGCCAGCTCTGCTACTGAGTTGCAGTATGTCTTTGGGCAAACAGTTATATTTCTACATTAATTATTTTTAAACAACGTAAGGCTTAATGAAGTAATGGTTGAGTTTTTAGAATACAAGACACTGTGGGTGAAAATTGGACTCCTCTGTAAACCATGAGCATGTGGCTACGCTGAAGTCAAAAGCAAATCTGGATGTACGCTCTTGAGGAATTAAATGAAGTCCAACTACCATGATTGAGGATTTTGTGAAAGTTTTGTCCCACATTTTCGTATTTTTTTTTTTCCAAAATACATAGTACTAATTTTCAGCATAATTCTTTCACTCACTGCAGAGCTGGCTTGCAAATACATACATAAGCACACACTCAGAACTGGAGGCAGGACAGGTGAATCCAAGATACTGTTCCCATTAGATTCTTGAGCAGGAAGTTGCTGCAGGCTGATTTTATTTTTATTTTTCCCCCCTGGCCTAGCCTATTCTGCCTTTAAAAATGTATGCATTAAAAAAGCACAGCATCTGACTTTGCTTCATCTGGTGGCTTCTAAGTCTTCACGCACCCAGGTACTACATTAAACACATTGTGTATTTATTGCCATCCCCTTGACTCTAGAAATTTTCCCTAAACACTATGAACTCTCTCAGTCCTGATGCTGGCTTGGATGCTGACTCACTAAGCATTGGCGGTTTTGGTTTCATCATGCAGTTGACACACGCTTACAAACAAATTCACAAATGGGCATGTTATTCCTCACAGTCTTTCCAAATTTTAAACATTTGATATGCTAGGTCATCAAGCTCTTCAATAGCAGCAGTGAAAATGAAAATCTGTTATTGTTATCGCACGGGTGTGGAATAGCTTTGTGCCCTTTTTCAGCTTGTGCAATGGTAATTCTGAAGGGTGAAACCTATAGGATGTGTATAGTGGAGGACCAGCAATACTACAAAATTGGTGCAACTCTCCTCAGACTGTTCTGCCAGAGTCCACACCCTGCTTGAGAAATCACAACTTATGAGAATATAGGATGTTTTCTAAGGCAGAGCCATGGCTGGTATGTATTGTAGCTCTACTGATTTGGGTTCCCTTCCGTTCCTGTTCATCCCTTGATTGTTTCCTGACCTCAAAGCATTAATGCGGAAATTAATTCTGCTCCTGATTCTGCCACTGGCTTACTAGGAGGTTTTAGATAAGTTGCTTACTTTTGTGCCTCAGTTTCCTTATCCATAAAATATAGGTAAAGGTTCTGAATATTGTTTTTTAAACTCTGAAACCCGTGATGGAAAAGCATTGTAGAAAGGCTAATAGTTATTAACAAAAATGCAAAATAATGCTGTTGTGATGCTGATTTCTTGCATGCTCAAACTATTCTTGAACAAAGGCTTTCTGATGCACTAAATACTATTACTATACTTTGAAAAACTGAGAATATGAAGAAAGAGAGTTGAAGAAACATGCCAGTAGGAAGAAAACATTAATTATAAAACAACTGTTGTCCAGGAGCTGAGCTCTCAGCAGGCAGTCACTAAAATAATGTTCTTATTAATAACAGTGGTAAGCCAAACATAAATAAGTTGCTTAGCATTGAATTTAATTGTTCTTTTAGGTGTCTGACTCAATATCATCATCAAAACAAGAGAGTCACCAACAATGATATCTTTTATACATAATTAACTTAGGGCAGCAGGGAGTAATTTATTTAGGCAGATTTTAATTATTGAAAGTCTAGCAAATAAGAATTCTTAACAATATCTTCAGCAGAGGACATTTTATTGTTCACCTAACTCTTACACAGTACTTACTTTTTTGGGGAAAAAAACACTTCTAATATTGATAAAAGTGTAACAGCAATTATTTATTAAGCACTGTAATACCTCAGTTTTTGCACAGAAGGCTAAATGTGCAGATCAGAACGTTCACGTGTGGTTGTTATCATAGCACCAAGAACGTCTTTGACCCTTTTTCTAACGTAGCTCAGTAACAGAATACAACTATTGCATACTAAAGGAAAACAGAAAATCCTGGTTTTAAAGATGTTGGCAGGTGACCCAAAGTCTGGGCAGATTTTAAAGGAGACACAGTCTCTAGTGGAACATGGTATTTTTGTCCTGCACTCAAAAGTGGATCAAACTTCTGTGTCAGTGTTCTCTAATGCGTTCTGGAGTCTGACAGTGTTATTGATGCCAGTCAATTCCTCCCAAATGCTACAAGTCTTAAACTGGTGTGTAGAAAATGCACTAAATTGATCGAAATCTTTCTGTTCATTGTATTAAATTAGAGGCTCTGAGAGCTGCTTAGTGTTGTCCAGCTCCTACTCGCATGTTAATGTTTCCATGCATTAGAGAATTTCTTGTACAGCCAAACTTGTGCTTGAACAGCACAACTGTGGTTAGAGAAATCTGCAGTAAAATGGGCCATGTGTCTTCTTCCTTGGACTGGATAACTTCAAAGTCTGTCACCTGAAGGACCCTGCTGATTCCCCTGGCAATACCCAGCATGTGGGGGAAATACTTAAACTGTGCCTGTAGTGAAATCTGGATCAACAAACAGCAAACTAGATCGGCTGCAAGAATAGACACCTCTTAGGGAGGCTGTGGCTGTGACGATGATGTATTATAAGCTGTCACCCTTTGTCTGTGTCATTTTTTTTTTGTTCCCATGGCTGCCTGTAGTGGCAAGGGTCCTTCCAGGTGTCCAAACATTTGTACCCCTCTCTGAGGCCTGTGTGGCCAGGGTAGAGTTGGCTTTTTTGGGCAAACTTGCATTGCTGTTTCCTGATGCTACCATGCCAACTGTGAGCAGTGGAGGCCTTTTCTGTTCTCAGCAGCCAGGGCAGGACGTTTTTAGGGCCTTTCAATGGTGCTACATTTTCTTCTTTTGAAAAAACAAACAAGCCCAGCTCAAAAGAAGGCTGAACACAAAAAGTCACCTCACTGTTTTGCAGATAGCAGGCTTGTGCCTTATATGACAAGGGATCTGATGGGACTTTTTCTCAGCCTGCTCTGGAGCCCTGAGCTAAACCTTCTGTTGTGCGTTTCAGAGGATTTGGACCTAGAGCCAGGGAAAGAAGGGATAAGGTACACATCTGTGGGTCTCAGTAATGTTGTTATTATCTGATAACAGAGGAGTTACCTAAAAGATTTTTGATCTTGTCAAGCTGCTCAGTCTGGAGAAACAAGCTGCTTCCAAGTAGTTGTTCCTTGTCTCTTTATTATCCTCTAAAACCAGAGGACTCGGGGCTCTCAGTCTCTCTGTGATAAGACCGACAGCTTTCCGAACGCAAGCGCCTACTGGAGCTTCCCTTGCCTTCTCTGCATTCCCCAATAGGTCAGTGGCATGCTCTGAATATCCCGAGTGGATTCTCTTATGTCATGTTTATCAGGGTTGCCCTGGGCTGCTAGTATGTTTTGGATTGTTTGTGCCGCACATGACATATGGGCAGGTTTTCATTTTGGTGAAAGGTGATCCCGGGGAAGGAAAATGTATTATGTTGGCAGGCCAATAGCGACAATGGCCCAAAGGCAAAGTCACCGCAGCCGGGGATTATTTAATTATTATGGTTGGCCAGTGTTCTGGCCAATCCCCTAAAAAAGGTTTCGGAGTAAGTAAAGCTGTGTGCAGTAGCAGGTGACTGCTCTGACAGCCTTCACTCGCTTGGCACCCTGACCTCCAGCCTAGCACACACTTCCCAGGAACCCATAGATCGGGCTGCAAGTTGACTGCTGTGCTACTCTCCTAAAATTGCAAATCCTGCAAAAATCAGAGCCAGTGAGTACTTCAGAGAGTCTTTCTCCCCCTCTGCTTTTATAAGGCCAATCCTGGGATTTAAGCTATGTGATGAGTGTGAGCGTTCAGCCTAGCACCCTTTGAAGAGCTCCAAAGGGAGTTTGTCACAGGCGTTCTCCCGAGTTCTCCCTCTGGCTCTGTGCTCCCTCCTCCTCCTGGCATGGCCTCTTTGTCTGGCTCGTTGTGGTGGTTGTTAACTGCAGCCAGAGCTAATCTATCTCCTTTCTTTCCCTGCTTCAAACACTTCTGTCTTGTGTTAGAGCTTTGAATGGACCAAAAAAAAGAAAAAAAGCAACTGTCTGAAATGAAAAAGGAGCGTGCTTGAGATGAGCACAGACAGAAGGAAAATGTTTTTGAAAAGGGAATAGGTGGGAGGAGGAGAAACACTGTAGGCTTTTAATAAGTAGTTTAGTTTTATTCTTGCGCTGTGTTTGTTTCGTGTTTCCTAGCTCAGATTGAATGGATTACAGGCTGTGTAGATTTTATGTTCAGGTCCCACTCATGTGACCAAACTCTATATATTTCATAGGAGACGATTTTCTTTCTTTCTTCTCCTCCTAGGAAAACAGGCTATGGTTTATTTTCACTGCCCTCTCACAGACCTGCTCTGCAAATGAATGCCATACGTAACTCCCAGCTTCAAGAAAAGTCAGAGAGTGATACTGTCCAATTCTGTCTGCAGTCTTTCACTCGGTCTTAGTCTATTATAAAGCAGCTTTTTTCTTCCTCTTGCAATTTCCTCTGAAGATCAGCCATGAAAAATTGATGACTTTTGGGTCTCTCCTGCTCAAAAAATCTGCTCGTAGCGTTGTTTGCATCTACCAATAAAAACGTGTCATTTTTAGAGTAGAATCAGCTACTGGTTTAGTAGGAATTTCCATAGGGTATGTATATTTAAACAAAATAAAAGAAAAAAGACTTCTCATTAGACTTGTCAGTTCTTTGAGGACCCAAGCGCTGGCACAGAGGTCTATGCATCAGCTCTCCAGGGCTCACGCATGTTCAGGCTGCACCCAGAGGTCACCTGGGAGAAGTGGGGCTGTGATGTGGAAGGTGAGTTGAGGCTTGGGCACAGCAGTGATCCCAAGAGGACAGCACTGCAGGACGGACTGCTTCTGGGGATGTAAATGGTGACAGGACGAGCATACAACGTCTTGAGTGCAGAGGTGGATGCTTGAGTGGAAGTATTGTGCCAGCTCAAAGTCAGACTACTTCTTGTGGTCTGGACTATGTTCCTCACACCTAACAAACGCAGTGAAACCCAGGCTGTGTGGATCAGAGACCTCTGGCACTTCTCATGGCTGCAGCTATAGATATGTTGTATCATCTGTCTCCTACAGAGACCTAGTAGGTAAACAAGAGATTTTCGGATGAATTTGAACACAGGTCAGAGCTCTGTGTCGCTGACCCATTCAACTTGTCTGTAGGTCAGAAACAACAAATAGTCTTGTAGAGAGCCTTAATTAATCAGAGCTTTGTTAAAAGAACCCAGAGAACTCATCTTAGTGGTGCTATGTCAGAGGTTTCCTTGACTTATTTCAGTTTATATGACAAGTCCCATCCTCAGGTGTTTCACAATATTCACTTTACACAAAGTGGAAAAACAACCCCTTGTGATGAAGTCCTGCTTCCTGTCTTGCTGTCCTGAGGCACTAAACAAAGTTGGTCATCTTCCTTATTTGTTTAGTCTCTAAGCATGTAAGGGTTTTTTTGTCTCTGCAAAGAACCCTGTGAATGGGTGATCACAAAGTGCTCTATCTGCAGTGGACTTGTCCTCACTTTAGGTTAGTGTGAAACCCCTTATCTCAGAGTTGCTCCTAATACAAACCAGAGAACAGAATTTTTGATGGAGGAGAAAATTAGGCTCAGTGGCTTCTAGCGCAGCTGGCATGGGCATGAGGTTTCCTTTTTGTAGGATTATTGTAGCTTCACAGGTGCTATGCTTCATGCCTCAAATGCTAAAGATAACAAGAGGAAAATAAACAAGTTGTATTTATTAGGGGACATCACCAAGACTCTCAAATGTTATTTGTTTGGTGTTTTGAGGAGAACCAGCACTGAAATTTTTGCCTGGCCAGTGCCACCTCAGTTGCTGAACTGCCTGCCTTTAAGCCCCAGCCTTGTATCTAAGTGCTTTTATGGTTGTTTAACAACTGCAGCTGGGCGAGAGACAGCTCCCTGAGCTCAAGACGATGTTTGGTGCTTGGCCTCTTGGTAGAGGGATTTCAGGAAATGACTGGACAGTACGTGCTAGGATTATCTGGTAATGCAGCCATGAAAAGGGCAGGACCACTTGCTGAAGTTGCCTACTGAAATTATAGGCATTTAGTTTTGTGCTAGGTTCCACCTGGCGTGGAAAAGCGTCTGTAGTGAACTTGGGACTTTTGCACAGCAGTATGGAAGAGCTACCAACCCATCCCGCAGTGCTTTTGTATGGCATTCATCTGTTTTTTAATATGTTAAGCTACTATCAGATCACAGTTGCTCTTGTGGATTGGTTACTTGCATGAGATGCTATATATTTTTGTAACCTGAACTCATACTACTCTTGGGCAAGCGGTAACTGCCTCCCTGATTGATTTTTACATCATGATTATCCCTTCAATTAAAATTTCTCTGCATGTTGCTTCTTAAGAGTACCCTGCTCATGCACGTAAGTTTTCTTTATGTCCATGAGCATGCCTTTGTGGACTGTCCAACATCATGGGTATTATTAGTTTATGGAGTTCTCTGGTTTATGTGGTTCAAAAAATGGATGAGACTTCTGGAAATGCATTCATCTTCAATTTGTCTGGGCTAGAACCTTCTCTTTGCAAAAAAATGCATTATTTTGGAACACTTCCTGTGCATATGTTGTCTATTTCTAATGCTATCAGTAGATACTGTCCATTTGGGAACATTACACTTCGTTCCTTCCTAAAGAAACACCACACTTTAGTGCCAAGTTTGCAGTAAGCTGCAGCCAATAATCTGGCTTTTAAAACTGAAATCCAAAGGGTAACAGCCATAAGAGGAGACAGTAGGCTCTTCTACATTGTCTTCTACAGACACCCCAAGGTGTTTCACCCCATATGAGATCTACTACATTTACTTCTGTGTGTACTCATTGGTATTAATTGGAGTGAGAGTGGCCTAGCAGGCAGTGCCAGGATCTGGGCTTTGGCTGGTGGGTTCTGTGCCCCATTTTGGTGCTGACTTGCCAAATTCTCTTACCTTCTGTGTTCTTCACTTCATCCTTCTTACAATGATTGTACCCTTTGTGTAGTGCATTGGTACGGCAGCTAATTAGTGCCAACTAACCACTAAATGTTTGAGATCATTTGAAGGAGAGAGGTGGTAGCGTGCAAAGTGCCGTTCCTACAGGAGAAGCCGTACCTGCTTCACCACATGTGCTCGAGCAGCTGGCGTTTTGGAGGTAGATTGCGATGACATGCTGCCAGATTAGTTTGCACTGACCAGTGCATGCTGTACAGCAAAATGTTGTTTTTATCCTAGTTCACATGAGTATCCCCTTATGGATGGTTCCTCGTAGAAGGACAGTTCTGTATATTGACAGCAGAGATGAAAACAAAATGCCTCAGATGGGGGCTGTGGTGCTCACACAACAGAGAGGAGACATTTTTTACTGGGTCCACTGGCCTGAGCTCTCTGCTGTGGTTGTCCTCAGTTGTCCTCTTTCACTCTTAACGATTTTGACAGTGCTTCCTTCTCTAGTCTCCTGCCTCTTAAGCTAAAGACTTTGTACTGTTTAAATTGACCCATTCCTTTGTGCCAAGGTCAAAAATGGATTGGGGGCGTATGTCTTTTTTTTTTTTTTTTTACAAATGGGTGTATGTCTTATAGAAAAAAAAAAATTCCAATTAAATGCAGAGCAGAGCTGTAAATAGCAATGGCCTGGTAATTGCTGTACCAACTTAGATGAAAGTATTACTTAGTGATTAAATGTCAACAGGTTTCATAAACAGCAAATGTCTTTAAGTTGACATAAAGAAGGCCTCTCTGGAGGTCATTGTAAATACCAGATTTATTGTGCCTCAGTGGAGAATGTGCTGAAAATGGAAAGGGAAATGTCACTGTGGATCTTTAGAGTGTCTGCGTAAAACAGAAGGGTTGTTGGTGCCTGCAGTAAAAAACTTTTTAACTCCTTGAACTAACTGTTGAAAAACCATATTTAATACTTGGTAATCTATTAATAAAATGTTCATTTTTCAGGTCAGACTATGATGACTGGAGACCAGCTCTAGCCAGCTTGCTTCAACCTATCCCATTTCCCAAGGAGTAAGTTTGCACTATCTTAGCATTTACTGGGTTATTCTTGTTACTGTTGTTTTATGGTGAAATATAATGTCAAGTAAAAACTGATGGTAATAGGAGCTTTGTGCGTCTAGTATTGATTTTGGCTCATGCAGAGGGACGTGAAGACTTGCCCATCTTCGTCTTCTTCCCCATTTCTTTAAGATGATCCTGAAGAGAAAAATGGTTAACTAGAGACAGGCAGACAGGAAAGGAAAGAAAGCTGGTGAGGAGGAAAGCAAAGCAAGAGATTTAGTGGAGGAGGATACTTTACTGGCGTCACAGAGACTCGTATCATTTGTACTTTGCATTAAATGAAGAAGCTACCCTATGGATCAGCGAAGCTCCCTCAGAAATCTATTAATGAACAGTAGTGTTTATAAAATGCAGATCTCCATGGACAAACATTACAACCTATAATTGTACAATTCGCTAGCTTATCACATCCCCTAATGACCCGACGTCTTAAATCAGAGAGGTCTAATCCTCCATGCCAGGATAACCTGGGCTACAGCAAGAGCTTGGAGATAGGCAACAGAGACATCGTTTACCCAAGTCAAATGTGAGTCCTGGGGGAGGTGTAAACCATACCATGATGCAAGGCATTTCACAGAATGACCATTAATTGCTTTACTGATGTATGATGTTAATTAGTTGTGACCATACCTTAATTGCATTGCAATTAAAGAATTCACCTGGCTCTTGGAGGTAGCCAAAATTCTGTTTGTAGTTATATAGCTGTATTGTAAGTCTTTCACTTACTTTCTTCTGACCCAAAGCTCCCACTGATGTTAGTCAGAGCCTTGTCTAAGTCAGGACTCAGGAAAAGCTACAAAATTTGTTCCAAGTGATTTCCACACACCACCCCCCCTTCATTATTTTTCCCCTATATTAATGAAGGATGCTTTGCCTGATCTTTTTTGGAAAGATTATTCTTTTTGTCTCGTGTGCTGCAGTTGCTTAGCAAATACTTTTATTATCTGGAAAGAATTGAAAAGTGGTTGTTTGGTTTTTTGGGTTGGGGTTGGGGTTTTTTTTCCTTCCTCCCTTCTCCCAAATCGTCATACTCTTCTGTTTTAAATTTCAGGGCTCTTGCACATGAGAAATTCACAAAGTAAGTTTGTGGGGCTTGTTTGTTTTATTGAAGGGGGTAATTACTTAAAATACTTGTACTAGTCAATAATAGCAATGACGCATTATTCAATATTCTGTCTCTAATGTTTTTTATCTGTGAGGTGCTGTAAGCATGTTCTGTTAGCAATAAAAAGATGTAGTTTTCTTTGTAATTTACTGTGACGGAAGGAGCCCAAGGACTAAAGACACTGGATGCTGGTAGAATTTACAAACGCGTTTGTCACTGCACATCTCTGAAAGCTTTTCTAGGCTATTGTGAATAGACAGTGTCCTTGGTAATCACTTTTAGACCTCATATTTCCTTCCTGTGGAAGCAGTTCAACTTGTTTGTCTCTAAAGAGCTTGAATATATATTGTTGAAAGTGTAATCCAAGAGACATGTGACACTTGTGTGAATACTGCAACCACCAACTGCTTATTCTTGTCCTTTTAACTTTTTTTTTCAGGGAGCTGAAATACGTGATTCAGAGATTTGCAGAAGACCCGAGGCAAGAAGTGAGTTTATTGCCAGTTTACACAGAGTATTAATTGGAGGGATTGCAAGTATACTTGTTCAGAAGATCTCTCCTTAAGTAGTTTGTTTCAAAACATGGTGTGGTTTTGCTGTGCTTAAGTCTCTTAGGGACTAATAGCCACTCAGGGCACATGATCTTAGTATGAATGGTTTCTTGCCTTATGTATAAATATGTGTTGTGACCTCCTTGTCTAGCATCAGTTGATGCCCTTGCTCTGCAGTAAACTGCAACCAGCAAGGCTTTTCCCACTCTGTTGAATCTCTCGGAGCTTTTCATCTTCCATACAAAAAAAGGGAATCAAAATCCATGGATCCATACAGGTTACAAAATAACAGGTTTTATTTAGCTGCGCTTCAGTTACATTGTGTGGAAATGACCATAATTCTCATGAATTAGCAGGAGAAAGGGGGTGGGAGGTGTGTTACTGGAATGAGTGCATAGCTGTAGCCTCATGGTGGCTGACTGCTTCATAGCTGCTCATGTAGCTTGTTCAACATCATCAGCTTTGGCTGAGTCAGAGGGAATTTCTCATCCGCATTAATTTTTGGTGTTGGCATAAAGGGAAGAAAGCTCCCCCAGACTGTGGGTGAGGAGGCTGTGTCGTCATCATCATTGCCCAGAATTCCTGGTTTTCATGGTTTTAGCCTTTGTGAGTAGTAGTCATCCTTGTCAGATAAGAGACACCTTCTTGTCTTAGAATGGCACCAGGATTTCATCTGTCACTAGTGTTACATGCCCAAAGGAAAGAGCATGGACTTTACCTCCCCCACCTCCCCTCAAAAATTGAAATAGAACATTTGTCTCTTCAAGGGAGAAGAAAAAAAAAAAGCTTATTTATGACTCCTCTGTTAAACTGTGGGACTAGGTATAGTAATCTTTACGGTGGGCCAAATTTAGACTAATGGTTGCTCACTGGTGCCAGTTCTTCTGTGCAACTTCTCTTATATATCCCTGTTGAATTTTCCTAGTGGACTTCCTTCATCCTGACTCTGGTCAAAATTTATTATAGCAGGATTAATAAGAATTTTTTAATGATTGGAATGAGCAAGCCAACAGCCACTGCGTTTGGTGTGCAGATCACATCAGAAATATAGGCACACGTGCTGGGAGGATAGGGGGGGAAATGGCAGAAGCTCAGAAATGTGAATCTTTTTGTTTTGTTGGTTTTTGGTCATTTTTTTTCCAGTGAAAGGAACTGTTCTAGATAAGAGCCATTTTGTGTTTGATTTGGGTAAAGGGAATGAAAAAGGCCGTGCAATTAATGATGATACAGCTTCCCTCCTTGTTTATACTGAAAAAATGGATTTTGTGAATGGAGACTTGCCTGCAGCTCTGTAGATTGGAATATTAACCATGAAATTTCCAGCAGTTCCCAGTTTTGCACTTAGTTCTTTTGGCTCAGTGTGGGAGACACTGGTGATTATTGGCAGGAACTGTAACCTTTCCAATGTCTTCACTTTTTGGCAGGTCCACTCATGTTTGCTGAGTGTGCGGGCTGGCAAAGATGGCTGGTTCCAGCTCTACAGCCCTGGAGGAGTGGCATGTGATGATGATGGAGAGCTATTTGCCAGTATGGTACGTGTCTGCAATAATGTGAGTTTAGTAACTTTGCAGCAAGCAGCTAATGTGTACTTGGCAGTAACAAGATTTACTTGCTTTTGTCAAAAAATTATCAAAATCAGGGTTCTGTAAACCACAAGTGTTCAGCAGGAAACCTAAATCTTTATGTCACCAAATCAATTGAACTTCCTTGCAGTCTCAACTTGGTTAACATACTGGCTTTTACTTTTGAACTTAGGCGTGTTTTTTCACTGGTAGTATAGATGCACAAAACCATGCATGTATGTGTGTGCATATGTATGTATATATTTTTGTATTTATAAATATGTGTGTTTGTGTGTCTGTATAAAAAACTCTCAGAGAATATGGAGTACTGGGAGACAGGGGAGACAGTCTGTTCTGCACATCCACATCTACAGTTTTCATTTATAGGCTACTCTGGAACTTAAAAACAACAGTAACATTGAATTAATCAAAGGATGGATAGATAGATATAAAAATGCGTTAGCAGTTTCTGTGCCAAATTTCATTGTTGTGGGGAGGTATGATTAGAAACCATCATTCCATTTCCTGCAGTTATTTCTTTTGTAACTCTTAGAAGGGCTAGACAGAAAGTAACATGTTTTCATCACTGATGCTGCACTGGCACTGTCTTCCTGTGCAGCCTGGGTCAAGTCACGTAGATCTCACTGTGTATTAATTCTCCATATAACAAGTAAGAACAAAATTATATTACTTCCTTTCCCTGATAAGGGGAAAAACATTGGTTGAAGTTGGCTGTTGGGTATACAGTGAAGTGACTTTTGGGGGATCAACACTTTGCATCTCCCGCATGCTGAACATTTTTGTATGTAAAGAACATGCATGTCTGTCTATACTCTTAACTTAAATTCAGATGGATCAGATACCTTTGAAACAGATAATGGACAAAGACTGTTCACAGAAGGTTTCATCCCTCTTCACTGATTCTATGTCTTTTATGTTTGACAAAGATTTCTTTAGAACTATTATCATTTCTCCTGAGAGCTTTTGTGGTCCAAGATATTTATGAGCATCAGGAGATGGCGTGCATGAGAAAGAACAATACTAACACACATTAATATTCAGTACTCTGTGCCCTTTGCAAGGATGTTGATAAATACTTAAAGAGCTGCTAACGACTAACCATAAAGTTTGAAAAACATCCTGTTCCAAGATGGATCTTACATTAGTGTTAGTGTCAGTATTTTCCGTCGCTCAAATAAACCTCCAAAAAACCTTAATGATAACTGCATGAAATGAAACCCTTTTTGGCTTGAAGCTTACTGTTTTTAAAGGCCACCTGACCTGATGGATACTTAAGAAAAAAAGATGTTCTGTTTTCTAAAGGTCTTGCTGGTAGTGAAGCCATGAGAAAGAAGAATTGCATGGTAGCACATGACGTGCATAGAATTGACCCCATTGTGGCATGGTTGCGATATTTTCAGCAGTATTGAACATAGTCCAGACAATACCATGAACCAGGGGGACCACAGGACATATTTACAAGCTTATTGTAGAGAAATGCTAATTTTGAATCTACATAATGGAGCTCTTACTGCTCAGGTCATTGGAAACTACAAATTCTCACATAGTGCTCCGCCAGCAAGCTGGTGAATCAGCTGTCTGGGCCATAAAATAAGACTTCCAGCTAGGAACCTGAAATTCTCTGCAGCTAATCTCTAGGGCTTTTAAATGGGAAAGAATGTTGCCAACCTCTTTTGTGAGAAGAGACTCTTACGTTTGATTTGTACAAGTGGCTTTCCATTTCTGCCATAGGTGTTACTATGTGATATCATCTGATGCTTTCTGGAGCTAGGATAGAGCCTGCAGGACACTTGTCAGCTAGTGGACTCCAAGGAGTCTTATTCAGGCACTGTTCTCAGCATTTCTTTCCTTTCAGGGAAAACTGAGCAAAAGGGAAAGCAAGTTTATGACCCAAGAGCATGAAAGCACATGAAGTCATCTCTGACTTAGGGCTCAGGACTGCTGGATTTCCTTAAGGCGCTCCTTCCTTTCCCAGTCAGCTCCTGACTGTTCATTCTGAACAGGTGATTTTGTCTGTCACCACCCCTTAACCAAGGCTAGCGTGCAGCTAGCTGATTGCCAGCACCACTGCCTTTTACCTAGACATCCAGCCCACACAACCCTTGCTCACCAGCTGGCATTTCCAGAGAAACTGAACTGCAAACAGATGCAAAAGCAAAATCGCCTGTGGTTCCCCTGGGGCTGGGTTCATCATGTTACTAGGGATGGGGGCAATTGCACAGCTGCTCTGATGTTTCCCAGGGAGCCTATATCAGGCCTCTGGGTTGTCAGCTGAGCTCCTTTATAGAGGAAAACTACCCGCTCCCTCAGATCTGACTAGGCATCACCTTTTTCAGAAAGTCACTTCCAATCAGCAGTAAAGCTGTTGAGAGACTGCAACCGTAATCGTAATGAGGGCTTCCTTTTCTTTAGGTTTGTTGCAAATACATTTGTTTGACTGCATAACAATGTCCCTTCCAGAGGTATATGTGTTTCTTAGGCTTACACCTCTAATTTTAGCTCTGTTTCTCAAATAGGTTCATATTTTAATGGGATCCTGCTATAAAACAAAGAAGTTCCTGCTTTCACTGGCTGAAAATAAATTAGGACCTTGCATGCTACTGGCTTTGAGGGGTAACCAGACAATGGTAGAGGTAAGCCCTGAACATATGTCGTCATATCGATTTATGAGTAGTATTCAGATTCGGTTTCATACTGCCTTTCCTAGAATTAGATACTAGATCTAGGGATACTAGATAGAGAAGCCAAGTTCAGGTTTGTGTCATATCAAACACCAGCAATGGGCAGTTGTGTTTCTCTTGATTAAGTGGAACGGAATATTGTTGTTCTGCAGATATGAGTGTGAATTACATGAAAGGTGGGTGCAAGAATTTTTGGAGAGACTGTTTGCTGTAATTCAGTTGGAGAGGCTAAGATGACAAATAAATGGCCGTGATGGTATAGGCTGTGGTGAGGGGTCAGAATTCAGAACCACAAGGCTTTTCCATGACGAAATTGTCTTGGACGTCTTTCCATGACGGCTTGTCTTGTCACCTGCAAAATGAGCAGTGCACAAGAAGTGCATTTACAAAACCTTATTTACTTGCATTAATACACATTTTTTTGTGCTTATGATGGGTTATTTTTGTTGCACTATTAGTTTATACATACTTTTCTGGGTTTCTTTAGAAAAGTTTCTTGATAAATGTCATCATATATTTTAAATGGAAGTAGAGGGTGGTTAGATAGGTGGAAGGAGTTACAATTTTTCATTGACTTAGATCTGTGCATGCTAATTTAATCCAGTAAATAAAAGAGTGTGCTGCATGAATTTGAATATAATGTTGCTTGATTTTTTTCATTAAAATAATTAACATTAAGGAGGGAATAAAAACTTTGCATTTTAATTGCAATGGCGTGATATGTAGCTGAAAAGGAAAGGCAGCGTGGAGGGGGCAGCTTGTCTCCTAAGCCCGTGTGACCCACTGGAATCATCCCCTGGTGTCTAACTTGCTCCTGGCTGCCCCTTGCCCAGGGGTGAGTCAGGCGTGTTCCCAATGAGATGGAGGATGTCCTGCTCCCAGCAGCGAGCTCCCAGCATCATCTTCTCTCAGAGCCTCTCTGGCCTTTCCCCATCCTGCCTCATAGGCTGGATACACTTCCCATGCATTCTGCTTGCACAGAAACCCCAGCACTTAGGGACAGAAAATCCAGGGCTTGGGGAACTGCTTGGCTCTACTGCTCATATGTAATGTCCCAAGTCTGCCAGGCAATCTGCAGTCTAGCCAGTGTACCTGGGAAATACTGGATCGATTGTACCTGTTCTGAAGAGGGCTGTGGCATGAAGCCATCATCCAGGACTGATGGATGTAAAGTAATTGCACCGCTCGGTCAGAAGGAATGAGCACTAATGGAAGAGAGGATAGATAGACTGACTTTCAGAGATTAGAGTTCATTCTTTACGAATAAAAAATTGGTTTCCTGTGTTGGAAGGTCGGTAAATGTTGCTACAATCCTCTAATCTAGCCTGCATAATGCATGCTCTAAAAACATTACCCAGTAATTTAAACTAGCATGCCCAGTGTAATTAGGATATTTGGAAGAAATTGAACGTAAGCACTGAAGTGACCACTCTTCTTTCATTCTGCCGCTAGATTTTGTGTTTGATGCTGGAATACAACATTATCGATAATAACGACACCCAGCTCCAGATCATCTCTACCCTGGAAAGCACAGACGTGGGAAAGAGAATGTATGAACAGCTGTGTGACAGGCAGAGGGAGTTAAAAGAGCTGGTATGTCGCCCTGCATGCAGTACTGCCATAGCACATTGTGGTCTGTACTCTCCAGAAATGGAGGTCTAAAAGAAAGACAAGCAGGGTGTGAAATTCCCAGTTAACAACAGGATGGGAGCAGTATTTGGAGGATTTTGCTGTGAATATATATACTGTGTGATATTTACTGATGTGTCTAATCCCATACTATGTTTATGAATGATATTCAATAACCTGCTTAGAATCTGTGTGAAAGAATAAAGGTGAAATCCTGCTGTCTTAAGATCTTACGAGTCAGCTTGTCAAATTCTGCCACCTTTTGACATATGAGTAGCAAATGGTTCTAGTGCTGGCCAACATTTCTTAATGCTTTGACATTCACAACATTTCACTGAGATGGTCTTTAGGTCTAGTTCTCAGAGTTAAAGCCTATGAATAAAAGATTTTTTTCCTGATTTTAAAGGCAGGATCTACAGATTGCAGATAGATCTACTCTCATTAGCAGTTTTTCACCTATGCAAACGTACCAACAGTCTTCCTTTTCCCTCTTTCACATTTATATTTGTCTTCTTTAACCCCTGCTCCCAGCCTGAAAAGTATATGCTTTTTTTTTTGAAGTCAAACAAATCACTATCAGCTGCGCAGCCTCAACCCCTTTGCTATCTTAGTCCAGCATTTTAAGGCTGTTTCCATTAAAGTGAAAGTAACCAAATAATGGCAGGCTGAATCAGACAGAATGCTGACCCATGGCACGAAGACCACCAGCTGCGGTTAGTGGACGTCCCCTGGGTAGCAGCAGGCCTGCATCTAGCACACTCAGAAAAAAATCTGTCAGTGCAGAAAAAGCAGGGAAGAGGTGGAAGGGCTGGCAGGAAGCTTTGAAATTGGAGCAGGGTTTGCTCTAGTGAAAAGCTTGCTATACTTCAGTTGGTCTGAAATGTAGAATGGCAACTTGTTTAACCAAAATATCTTCTCTCTCACAGCAAAGAAAAGGTGGTCCCACAAGGTTAACACTGCCATCCAAGTCCACGGTAAGTTAATCATGTCAATAGAAAAACAAGCTTTGTCTTTCCATATTTAAACACTTGATTTATGTTTGCCATGTGGCCCAGTGGTTTTGGTCAGTCGAGAGGGGAGCCGTTCCACTTGCTCTGTCAACACAACTGGAGTTTACACAAGTAAGGGCACATTTCTGCTCTTGGGTCTGTAGAGCAGTTTCCAATGCCAGTACAAGCATCAAACTGTCAGGTTTATACTTGTGTGGAGATCTGGAATTTACAGTAGGATCTAATGGTAGATTTAGGGACAGAATTTTGCATTAAAAAAGCAGACTTCACAACGTCCAGTTCTGGATCTTACACATGAAAGTCTGAAAGAGACCCATCACTGTTGCAGTTCAGCCTGGTGTAAACCCAGTTACCTAGTGTAAACTAATTTCACTGAGGCCAGGTAATGGTCCTGAACACAGTCTGGATCTAGAACTTGCAGTGAAATCTTCATGAAGTTAAAAGGCCCATCCTTGACGTTTGTTCTGACACTGAAGCCTTCGTGTCTCGTAAGGATACGCACGCAAAGAAAATTTTTGTCCTAATGTCTGGATAAATTTTTCCCAGGGTGTGTGAAGCAATGCTGCCACAAGAGCCCAGCTGCTTGCCAAACAAACAGAAACTTCTCTGTGTGGTTCTCTATTACTGTAAACAAGTGGTATAATTGTGCAACTCTTGCTGGTTAACAGTATCAGTGACACCACTGCAGATGATTGCAGGCTGAGGAGTCAACAATCTTGCTTATCAATCTGTTGTTTGCTTTCAGGATGCAGACCTGGCCCGCTTGCTAAGCTCGGGATCTTTTGGAAATTTGGAAAACCTCAGCCTGGCCTTTACCAATGTGACAAGTGCTTGTGCTGAGCACCTCATTAAACTGCCTTCACTCAAGCAGCTGAACCTGTGGTCAACTCAGGTAAGTGCTTTGCAGACTGAAACTCAGAGCAGGAACCAATGCTGACTAATTCTGAAATTTTACATTGCGTCAGCACAAGAAGAGCGTGTGAAGAGGCTTGCTTAGAATGAGTTTGTCGTCATGCTATTTTTACAGGGCCTTTCTATGGTCTAGCTTATCTTGGAGGCTGATTTTCCTTTTTTTTTTTTTTAAATTTTATTTTATTTTTAATTTTAAAAGGGTTGCTGATATCTTGGGTTGAATGTTCCAGTTAGGCATTGTTGATACTGTGTACTTTGCAGTACATGTGCTGCTGTTCATCTGAGAAGTGCTTAAGCTTTCACCCTTTTAGGATGAAAAAAATGATGCTGTACAGCTCATCTGGTCAAGCAAAACACAGAGTCTAGGCAGTGAATTGCCCTGAATGCTGATCAGCCAGAATTTCTTTAAAAACAACAGCAACAAAAATAAACTCAAATAATGAATAAATAGAAGGAAACTATAATGAGAATGTGGTTATTTTGTAAGCAAAAAGAGGCCAAGTTAACTGAATAAATTATTCAGCTGTTAATTGAAAGAGCTTATAAAATTAAATTTTTCTTCTACATTTCCCTGCTGGATTTGGTCTCTGAGGTTCTCCACTGAATAGGTTTTCCCCATTTTCTGTTAGCACCTATTTGTAGTGCTTGCTGAAAATATGATTATTCTCAGTGCAACCATAAAAGGCAGCATTTTTTTTTTTTCACTCAAATGTCATGTAAATATCTCGTTTTGTTTCCCTAACTACTTTTGTATCGCAGAAATTTCCTCTTTTTGTGTGGGGAATATGAAGTAGAATCTGATTGATTGCTTTTTTTAAGACTGTCTTGTATCTCCTCCAGATTTGTCCTAACAATGTAACTTTTGGATTTGAAAACTTTGATGCTTCTTGCTCAAAATGAGTCTGATTTCACTGGACAAAGAGCCTGCTTTTTGTATGATTTTGTTGTTGTTGTTGTTATGTAAAGAAAAAAGAGAGTTTAGATTCCAATTTATTCTGCGATATCCTGGTTTCCATTAATCTAGAATTTAGAAACAGCAGAAACGAAGTGGGTCAATAGAACAATTACCAATCAATAGTACATTGTTCTTGAGACCAAAATAGCTAATTAATACCACTTGCATTATGCTTTTTTTTTGTGATGTGGTTGGGAACTGGCTGAGACTGCCATAACCATCTTGTATAGCCTGGGTGGGAGCTCTCTCATACAAAGTCCAGACTTCAAAGGCACCATTCTAATTAAATGATGGCCTGCGGTTAAGTGCACACAAGTCACTTAATTTTTCTGTTCCCCGTCTGCAAAATAGGGATAAAACTATTTGCTTTCTCTCCTGTCATTTGAGATTGCGGTAAACAATCTGAGTGTGGCTTTGAGGGCTCATCTGCAAACCTCCTTTTAACGTGCCCTCTTTGCACCGAGGTACTTGGACTTCGTGTTCACGCATTGTTTGAAAACAACTTTGCTTGTGCCCCACAGTTCGGAGATGCAGGGTTGCGGCTTCTGTCTGAACACCTCACGATGCTGCAAGTGCTCAACCTGTGCGAGACTCCTGTCACGGATGCTGGGCTGCTGGCACTTAGTTGTAAGTGACCAAGATAAGCTACGGAGGAAAATGTTGTGGGTTCAGAGGAATTCACGTGGGTTCAGACAGAAGATTGATTTCTTGGCTGCCACGGCGCTGCTTCCGCAGGGATTTAGGACAGGCCATGGTTGTGTTTGGGTTTAAACTTCCCTCCTCCCTGCACGCTCAAGTGGCCGTTCGGCTGCAGGCAGGAGGAGCGGGACGGTGATCTGAGCCTGACGACACTTAGTGGCCTCGTGTGAGCTTTGTTGTCCCAGACCGTACTCTGGCTCTTGTCTCTGACTTTACTGAGGGCACTTGTTGTGATCTCACGTGGTGACCCAGTGCCCTGGGACTTCCCAGCTTTTTTCACATGCCCTCCTATGGGTGTCCGCTCTGGGTGGGAGTCTGACCTTGTGGTGCAGGAGGGGAAGGTTGCAAAGGCATGCAGCAACTTATTAGTGAGTTCAGCAACCATGCACAGCAGGTTTCGTACCCTCTCTGGCATTTTTTGTTCCTTCTTTTTTGGGGAGGTGAAACTCTCGCTGTTCTTAATTTAAATAGGGCAAGGCAAAGTGGGGCCATCTAAGCAGCATTCAGGATTCCCCTGTGCACTGAGAGCTGCTTGTCATGCCAGAATGAGACCCTTTCCTACATCCAACAGTGTATTATAAACCTCGCCTATAGGGTTTAAAGGGCTCCTTTAATAGGCTTGATCCTACACAGACGTGCCAGACAGGCCAGTAGTTATGGCTCATCTTAGGAAACTATTCTGCTAAGTACTGGAGCCTAAAATGGAAATGGGGGGGAGGGAGGGGAGAGGGAGGACTGCTAGATCAGCATGGCCCCTGCGTGCACCATGCAGAGCACTGAGAAGGGGCACTATTCAGAATAATGTGCAGGAAACTGATTATGAGAAGCTGCCTGAACTCCTTTGAAGTCAGCGGACTTAAGCATATGCTTAATGGCCCTTCCTAAATAGGGACTTTTTCCTGGATGAGGGCCCAAGCAGCTGTTTATCCATTCGTACGTCTATATTTTACACTATTCAGCTTTTTCCTGAGAGTGCTGCACATAGTCATGTCTTGTTTATGCTTTGGCCTACTGTAAGCCTGATATTTTAAGAAAATGCAGCATGATGATAAATATCTGTGTGTTTTCTCTTTTAGCCATGAAGAGCCTGTGTAGTTTAAATATGAACAGCACCAAACTTTCAGCAGATACCTACGAAGATCTCAAGGTATTTCTGAGTTGTATTTGTAATTGTTTCTGATGAGAATACACAGATGGGTAAAATCTAGTGCGCTGCAGAGCCATGTCCCGTACAGTTAACAGGACCAAAAGTAACGTGGGTGAACAGCATTATGGAGCTTTGATTCAGAATGTAAAGGGAGATTTAAAAGTATTGAGGAAGGTGCAAGTTTATCTTGACACCTCTTGGACTGGAACTGGGCTTTAAACAGAAACGCACAAATGCCTAGTTCCCAAGTTTGACATCTAAGATGTCTGGTGTTACCATTTGTATAGTGAACTTACAACCGCTTAGGCAAAATGCTGTAAAGAACTAGAATGTAGCTGTGGGAGGGGAACGGCCCCAGGTGGTTTCAGACAGACTGCCTGAGATGCGTTGGCTTTCATGACTTCACGTGGACTTCGTCTTCGCTCTGGTGTTGCGTGAGTCGCATCTCCCAGAGTCTTACCTTGTAAACCCAAGCGCTCAAGATGAAACTCAACATTATGTTGTCTTGTGTGTTGAAACCTTAGATTGTTCCAGGTTTACTCAAAAAGGTCACAGCCTTGGGTTGAGTTTCGAACTTGAGGCAAGTCCTGAAACTGCTCAGCTTTCAAAATTCAATGCAAAGGTATATCTTCGGCTCTGGCTGTGGAGCCAGGGCTCCCCCAGGGACTCAGTTGCTGCAATACTGCTAGCATGGATTTTTCAAGATCAAGTTTTCAAAACTTGTGTCACATTTGTGTACGCAAAGAAGTCGTCCTTGGAATTAACAGCTGGCTTGCAGATGGGTTCACACAATGGAGCTTGTATCAGGCCCCAAGCATTTACAGACGATCAAGGTCAATGCTGTATTTGGCCCAGGGCTCTGAAATCAAGTCTATTGAAAGGCTCCCCCAGACCTACCCCTGCTTCTGAGCCCCTTTGCCACTAACTTCATGCTGAAACTCATATTTTCCTAACCAGTTCCCTCTGCTCTGGTATTGCATTAACAGTCCTTAGCAGCAACACAAGAAAGTGACTTGCCAGGGCAAACAGCAAAACTGGCTGTGAGCAAAGTCCCGATGATTGCAGAGAATTAAAAAAGCTGAGAAAATAGGCATGCGTCACTTTTTCCCCTCTCACCTCTTTCATTGAGATTTATCTTAAGTGGCCATTTTTTTAGAGCTCTGTGTGTGTTCAGAGGGAGGGTAATAGTTTCTTTCCCTGGGGCACATGGTTGTAGGTCTGTTGAGAACAGCTCAGACTTCAAAGAACGTATTTTTGATACAAATCTTTCCTTCTTCTCCCCTTGGTCTGCGAGAGCATTTGGGGCACAAGCCAGTGATGACATTTCCTCTCTGCTCCATCCCCCACCCCACTAAACACACTTGCACACACACAGACACCCACATATGTACCAGGCAGGCTGAACCAGACAATAAATAAACACCCACTACTGAAGTCATTATTGCCTAACTGAAAAATTATTTGCTGGCAGTGTCTGTAGGATTATGACTAGCTCTTATCAAAATATGCGTGCACATAAATCAAGGAGTGAGGTAATAATGACTCCTAGAAAATTCCAACTCCTCAATTATGCACTAGCCTAATTAAACGTGTTTATTTGTTTTGAGAGAATTAGCTGTACAATTATGGTCAGAGAGCATGGAAACGGGATCGGCAAGTAGGAACACTGCAAACAGCCGATTCCCATCTGCCTCGCGCAGGGTAATTCAGGAACAATATGTCCAAATGGAGTGGCGTTATGGAAAGGAGACCACAAAGACACCAAAAGTTGCTACCACTCTCCACGTTTTTGTTAATACATTGAGGGAAAGATCAAGCAATGACTTGGTGGGGAGGCTGAAGAGGGAATGTGTGGCTGGCTGCTGCAGTTCGAGTCCACTGCCTTCATGGCTGGAGTTTGACAAACAAATTTTGCTAAGCACTTGTATAAAAAATGAAGACCGGGGTCTGATTTGGACCCGATCGCTGGTGCGTGGGTTTTACTAGAGCCACTTGTTGTTGCTGCAGGTGTGACTTAGTCTTGTGTGTCTGTAAAGGCTCAGCATCTTGTTCCTTCAGTAACACCTGTATGCTTCAGCTCACTGCTGAACTCAGCACTGGTACTCTGCAGGGTCGAGGTCGTAGCGCAGTTTGTGGCCGATAGCTCAATCCTCCCAGTTTGCTGACAGTACAGATTTGACAGGAATTTTTTCCTGAGTCCTGAACACATATCATTAATTCTGACCTTTTCCTACCCTCCTGCACAGGCTAAACTACCTAATCTGAAAGAAGTGGACGTCCGCTACACCGAAGCGTGGTGAACTCTCCCTGCCTCCAACTCTTCTCTTTTGCTTCTCATGAGAAGGAAAAGATTTTTAAAACAAACAGAGAAAAACAAACCGGAAAATAACTTTTGGCTAATACCTGTAGAGCAGTGAGTCCTGGGACTTGGTGGTAGGAGTCGTGGTTGTGGGGTAGAGGAGTGGCATTGTGTGTGTTGGGGGGGACGGGGCAAGTCTGGACCCGGCTGGATTCTTTCAGCTTTGTGATTTTGGAATCAACATAATTTAAATTGAAAAGGAAAAAAAAAAAAAAAGAAAAAAAAAAAAAGGACTTTGTAGCAGCAAGAGGATTATAAAGAGGAAAAAAACACCTTTGTGGAATTATTTGCCTTTGTGTTTTATGCCGTGTGGAGGAAAAAAAAAAAATATTCATTTGTCATATATACCTGGGTTTTCCTGGGTGGCACTCATCCAGTCCGAACTCCTCTTTCTCCAGTTTTGCTCCAGAAAATCAAACTTACAAAAATCTCAAGAGAAGAAAACCAAAACCAGTATGATTTTCACCTCCCCCCTGCTCCGCTCTCCACCCCCTCCTTGCAGTTGTTATGCAAAGTAATTTTGTTGTACATAAGATTTACATAATGCACCTATTTAAGAAAATGGTTCACAAATAACAGGTCTGGGACCTGTCTTTTATTTATGAATTGTTAATTCTTTTACCCTTTTTTTGCGTATAGTACTGTATAAACTAGTTTGCTGTCTTGTTGTTATTATTATTTTTTTTAAAAGGAAATGTCCTCCTTGAAGAATTGCCTTTTAGTAATGCATACTGTATTATACTCCCTCTCTGTCACAACTTTCATTGCATTGTCTTTTTGATTTTAAAATGCCTCAAATGTTATCAAATAGGAAGGAAAATACCTATCAAGGGGGGGGGTGGTTGTTGGGGGAGGGGGTGCAGGGATTAATAAAAGTCATATTTCCTTCCAAAGTCTGAAAACTTTCTTTAGTCCTTTAAACCATGTCAGGTTTAAACATGGGAGATGGGGAAAAGATGTCATTTATTTTGCCAATGGGGTATTTGCAAAACTCTGTAGATTTTACAAGTTGCCTCGGTTGTTTTCTGTTTACGTCCGATATTTCAAAAAAGAGAAAAAAAAGCTCTCCCTCCATTTTGTGCATCAGCTTTTTCTATTCCCCCCCCCCGCCGCCCCCTTCTCTGCCTTCCCCTCCTTCCCCCTACCTGTTCTGTGCACGCATTGTTCTGCATGTTCCTCTGGGGAGACTGAAAAAATAGCGTTGTTGCTGATCCGATAGCTCTGACCTGTCTGTAAATGTGACTGCTACATTTTTCAAATTCCACAATTGCTTAGAAGATGATTTTTTAAAAATTGTGGTTTCTTTTATAACTATGCTGTTGACTTTTTTTTTCATAATGAGCCTTCATTGTACAGAGCTGCTTATTTAAAAAAAAAACCAAACAAAAAAAAAAAACAAAAAGAAGTTTTTCCTCTGTTTAACACCTTTATTTTATTCTTCAGCACCTCAAGGTTTCACATACAGCCAATGTAATTTTTTATATATAAATATATATATATTTAATCTTATTCAATGGAAGCCAAGCTTTTGTTTTTGTTTTTGTTTTTTTAAACTTTGTTGCTACGTAGACAACCCCTACCCAAATCATGTTTGTTATTTTTTCTTTTTTTTTTTTTTTTTTTTTTTAATAAATGAAACAGAAATTGAGTCTTAACTCATGTAGCGTGCCAGGTTTTTTTTCCCCTTCATATCCCAAACTGTATGCGGATGCAGTATGGGAAGAAAGAAGAAAAAAAAAAAAGGAAGAAAAATTATGCCAACATTTTCCTTAGCACTGTTGCTTTTACCAATGGTTTACTACTACTGTTCTGTAGCTGTGTACAAAGAGATGTGAAATAATTTCAGGCGAAAATAAACTGTAAGTGAGTATCTTTTAGCTGCGTGCTTTGTGTTTTCTTTGAAGGGAGCTTTCGCCGGCCCGCTGACGTGGGGATGCTGTGGGAGGTGCAGAGACGCCGGAGCTGAAGGACGACAGCTTACCGAGGACGGTGTCTCAAAGAGCCGCGCTCTCGCGGCTCGCTTCGTGCTGCTGCTCCGCTCTGCGCGCCGGTGCCTCGGCACTGCCCCTTTCCTCCGCTTGCAAAGCGGGGGGCACCAGCAGGCAGCCGTCGTGGGTGTTCTCCACCGGTCACCAGGTTTCGAGGCGCCGTCACCTGGAAGGGACGAGGAGGAGGAGGAGGACAGCGGAGTCTCTGCGCGTCTGGCTCTTGCATCCCTCCCTGAGACTGTTTATCTCTGCGCCGTTCCTAATCCTTCACAGGCTCAAGGAGTTCTTGCGCTGGCCATCAAAAGAGTTACATTGGTGGGGTTTTGGGGTTTTTTGTTTGTTTGTTTGTTTTTTCACTGCTTGCCTGCAGTAGGCAGTACTGGAAATGCTGGAGCATTTCCAGACTCGAGAGGGGTTTCTGTATATTAAGGTGCATGTCAGGGCAGCATCCAAATGGAGGGATCTGCTGCGTTTGCGTTCTGTTCGCTGTCCTTGATAAAGCACGCTGGTGTGTGGGCTGGACGCCAGCAGAAAATCCAGCTGGAGCTTCACAAGTCTGCTTCGATCATCTAGACAATTACTAAACTTCTCTAGCTTTTAAACAAATAGGCCCCACTTGAAACCAATTCCCACAGATGTTCTGAGAGCCGCCTTCATCGCCTATGTTACCTGGCTTCTATTGTCTCATTTTTTTCTCTGTTTCTGTCCTATTTCACAAAACAGACTTTAGGACATGGAGAAACACAAGTGTTTGTGTGCTGTTTCCAGCCAAGGTAAGAAGTGCTCACAGGAGGCCCTTGAGAAGGAGAATAAACCATGCCCCCACGGTTCCCCCACTGAAACAAGGCAGCTGTAGCTGAGGCTGTCAGGCTTTTCGAGTCTTTTTCCCTCGAGCAGTCACTGCTTCGTACGGGCTGTCCTCCCCTGGCAACAGCAGGGACTTCACAAAGCCTTTCTGGACTCTGAATAGCCAGAAATAGTCCCGTGATGTTGCAGGAGGGACCAAGTAATTGCCCGAGGAAGGAGAGCTTTAGGCCTCGGTGAAATGCAGGCACATGTTGGACACAGCTTCTCGTCCTCCTGCGGGCAATGACACCCTCCCCTGCTGCTCCGCCGGCTCTGCCTTCTGGGGAATCGGTGACAGCGGCTGGGTTCTGCGACCTCAGCTGGCTCACCGGCAGTGGGAGAAGCTCGAGCGTGCACGGTGCGCTGGTTTCCCCGTAACGCCACGTGTGTGACTTGGAGCGAGCAGGGAGGGGGCACGCGTGAGACCCCCCTTCAGCACCTGCCCCGGTCCTGCCTTCCGCGACGACCTCCAACAAATCGCTCCTTCGTGCTTCCTTCCCTCGCCCGAACCAGCAAATATTCGTCCCTGCAGTGGCAGCAGGCTAAACAAAACGGAGTGAGCTCGAGGATGATCAGTTAAATGGTATTTGTGGTCTGTCTCACCTTGCGGGAGTCGTCTCTGTGCCAGGGCAGGTGCCTTTGGCCTCCAGCCTGCAGCAGTTACAGAGCGGCTTTGTTAGAAATTTCTAAGGATTGCGTCGAACCGGGGATTCTCATATCGGTTACAAAAGGGGAGGATTAGACATGGCGTAATAAGAGTTGCTGTATCTCAGCTTGCACTCAGAAAGGTTTTTCTGAGTTTTTTCTACTGTGGCACCGGGGCTTGTAGAGGGCCCCGGTGGCTTCACCTGGATAATGATGCCTTTCTGCCTGCCTTTCAGCTGCTGCTCGCTGATAATACGAGCCATTAAAAAGCTGCCCGATTTCATTTGGGAGGTTACTGCAGCCCATCTTCCCAGGGACCGTGAATACCAGGGGTTTGTCTAACCTACAGCTTTTGGCTTTCAACCCGAACTAGTGCGATAGCTTTGATGCAAATCCAAAGAGCGCAAAGCTGCAGCACTGCCTTGTTTCAGGAGCAATTTTCTCATGTCCTCGTTAAGAGCCGGTGGTTGTCCTACCTTCCTATTGCTTCTTCCACTGCTCACAGCTACGTTTTGAGTTTCAGAAGACCAAATGCAGAGACGAATCTCACAAAGTACCAGTTGCCTCCAGTTTCCCAGCTGGGTGGGTACAGCTTGTTTGTTGCTCAGAGAGTAAAATACGTGCTTAAAATCTTGACAGTTTGGCGTGGATTTGCTTGGAGGGAGTGCTGAAACAGCTGCTGACCTGAAGCAATGTCTGGTCCTATTTTTACCAGGTAAGAGCTTGGTATGTCACGTTCGCAACGTCCTTTCGTACAAGGTGGAGCCTGGATTATCTACAAATCCTGTCCGTGAGGTCCCGAGGCTGTCTGCCTAACGCTGGTTGTGGGACCTCATGGGGAGATGTGGTAGATGGTGGCACCAGGGTGAGTGTGGAGCATCTGGGCTGTCCTCAGGGCAGATCTGCAGGTTGCTGAGTGCCCTCTTGAGGTCTGTGGGTAGGTATCCTGATCTGAGGGCTGGCTGCGTGTCCCCAGAGCGGGCAAGCCTTGTCCTCAGGTCAGGGCCACCCCAGCCAAGCAGGGGAGAGGCTCCACCTCTGAGCCTCGGCACTGAGCACGAAAAGCGTCTCTGATAATCATTCTTGACTCCTCACGCTTCCCAGAGAGCATCAAACCTCTATTCGGGTAAAGTCCTCTTGGAAACAGAGCGGGAAGGTCTTTGGAGTGAGCAGAAAGACCTTGTTGGTAGATTGGTGTAGGGTCTGGACTAGCAATCCCTAAGTGCGGTAAAGGTATGAAATAGTAACGATGGGCTCAAAAGCAAAGCGTGGATGCCAACTCTGCCCAAGACTGCTGTCTTCTGGACAACAGCAGGAGCTGGGGCTGTTCTCATCTTTGGGATTTCCACTCCCCTGGTGGCTGGGAGCAGGAGTAACCTCTTGTCTCATATGTACAAGGATTTCTGATCTGGAAAAGAGCTCCTTGAAACTTTCTACACATCTATAAGTAATGAGATCCTAGCGCTATCATCATTCTCACGCTAAAGGCAATGCTGACCTCTCCCAGCCTCTGTAAAGCCAACCAGCTGCACCTATTAGAACACATCAGTCAACTATATTGCTGTCTTGAATTTTTTATGATTTTTTCCAACTAAATAGAGTACACATATCAAAATATTTGTTTTAAGTGGATGTTACCATGCAGTTTTTTTCCATTTTCTTTTCTATTGACTGGGGGACATCTTAAGTAAATATTTGAGATAAGCCATTTTTATTAATAACAGACTTGGAATATCCTTTTTGCCAGTAATATTAAACATGCAGGTATTTTTCTTGCTAGCCTGGTACCTGTTTTTTTAATTATTTTTTTTTCAGGCGATCTCACTTTCATGCTTTTCAGCAACCAGCAAGTACTGTAATATATTTGTAATTTTAAAATAGGGCCTATCAGATTTTAAATATATACGTACACAAACCTCACAAAGATCCACTGGTCATGAATGAACCTTGTTGATATAGCGGTGCTGATGTAAATATCTCTCCTTTTCCTACCAGTCTCTACGAAGATCAAAACAAAGGTCTGTATATCAGAATATAGCGCACAGCACATGTTCAGTTCATTACTAGCATTGAACTGGTCTCAACACCTAAATTAACTGATTTGCTTCACAGATCTGGCAGTTGATACAGTAACCAGTTTCTTGTTAATTTTTGTTCTAGCTCGGATGTAATGTCAAACATTAATCCTTTAATTTTAATGCAGCATACATTTGAAGTTGAATTGTTCACAGTAGCTAACCAAGATACTTCTAAATCTTAGCAGTCTCTCCCACCTAGAATCTCCCGTTTCTACATATGCCTTTATTATAAAATCAGTGCCTTTGTATTAAATTACATAAAGTTCTTTTTAAAAGAAAAGTTTGCTTTGAATATGGGTCAGAGACCTGCTGACTGTCTCACTTTAATAAAAGTGTTGCTAGTGTCTTTGGCATGCGGTATACCTCGTTATATTTAAAATACAGAAGCCTTGGCTTAGGGATACTTTTCTTTCCATATTTTACCAGTTATGATGACATTAAGGATAACTAACATTACTGACTCATTTGCCAGGTGCTTTGAGATCTTGGAGCTAGGTTTGGTTATTTGCTGCTGCACTGAGAGGCAGGGTTGTGAACCTTGAAGGTGGCAGAAACACATTTATCAGGAATGCTTTGAATTTCAGTTTAAGCATCGTAATGTTAGAAAGACGACAAGTTTGGGTTGATTGTTATTTATAAAAAAGTATTGTAAAACCAGTCTATTGACTAGGATTTTATGTTGTTCTCCGATCCTATTTTACCAGCCATCTCCCTTCCACGTGGCGCTTCCTCCAGCCCTGGCGGATCGGATGAGCGGTGACGGGGATGGGTGAGCATCCCTGTGCCTGTGTGCCTGGAGCCGGGCAGATGAAGCCCATCAAGATCTCCTTCCTGGTAAGGAAAAGAGCAGATCCCGCTCTGCGTGATGAGCTAGTGTAGATGCAGGATTTGTCCAGTGTGGGAAAAAAAAAAAATTAAAAAAATCAGACCATTATAAAAATCCCAGCTACAGCTAAAACAAAAATTCCCCATGCCTCAGGGAGAAGGGCTGTGTATGACAGGGTAGCCAGGAAAGCCAAGCTCAGCTGTAACATTACTCCTGCCCTGTCAATTAGGTGAAATGCTTGTTTTAACATTGCAGTGAACTGGGTAACGTAGAATATTTTTGGCTGGAACAGTCTGACCCAGACTTCTGCAATGGTCCACTATTAATGGCAGTAGCCCTGATACGTGGAAGTTAAAGGAGGCTCCAGGGGAACCGAGGATTTCTCTAAGGGGATTATATCCGTCCCTGAAACTGGGGCCGGCAGAGGTCTGAGTCTCCTTGCTCGAGCCTGGTGAAGAAGCCGGGTCCTGCTTCCTCGCCAATCTTTTCTTCAAAAAAAACGTGCCGGGTGTCATTTGAAGAGGGATTTTGGGTTTAGTGCTGGGGGGACGCTGCGCTGGTGCATGCGGGGAGATGACCAAGAATATGACCAAGGGCAGAACTCGGCCTCTGCCGTGCAGCCGAAGCCATGAGCAGCCATCGGATGCTTTCATCAGGCGTTGGGTCCCTCATGGAGACATGGGATTCCCACCTTGGGTGGGTCTGTCTGATTCCTGACGGGAAAGCGAGCGGCAGCGGCTCCTCCGTAAGGCGCTGTGACAGCGAACTTGTTGCGTTCCGGCATGGCGAGAGCCGCAAGCGCCGGCGTAAGGCATCTCCTTGAGCGTGAAGCCTCTCCCCAGGTCACCTCCTGCACATTTCGGGAGCTTCCAAACCATCTTCTTTGGAAATACCGTTGGTTTGCGGGGACGGGGGAAACGGGTCGGTGTGCGCGGGGCAGGGTGCAGTCCTGACGGCTCGGTTTCCGAAATACGGCCCCGTCCCACCGCTACCGGTGATGGGGATCCCCACCAGCCCCAAGTGAGGCGAGGAGGGGTCTGGCTCTGGTGGACATCCACGGATGCTGCCGCAGGCCCCGGCGGCGGGGTCACCTCCTGTGAGAAATGAAGAAATAAATAAACAAAAACCCCAAACCGGGGAGGGAGAGAGGGGGAGAGGGAAAAAAAAAAAAAAAAAAAAAAAGTTGCACTTGAGGTTAACGCCGCTCTCCGCTGCAGAGCTGATGACATCAATGTTGCCATGGTGACAAAATCTTCACTTAGGTATGGTGAGCGCCCTGAGCTTGCGGCTGCCAAGGAAACCCGCCCGAGCTCCGGCACACAGCCATGGCCCTGGGGCCTTCCTCCTCCTCCTCCTCCTCCTCCTCTTCCTCCTCCTTCTCCTCCTCCTCGCCCTGGCCCGCTGCCGAGGGGCTCTGGGCTGCACCCCGCTCCCTGTCTCTCATGGAAGTTAGCTGGTGAAATCTTCCATTTTTCATCCCCTCTGCCGTCCCGGCGACTCCAACGCGTCCCGGGAACGATGAGGGGACACGGTGGCTCTTCGACCTCCTGTTCATCGATGGCCTCTTCACGGAGGCCCAAGCAAACCCGTTGGCCTCCACCTGCTCATGAACGAAGTTCCTTTGTTTTTTGGGGCCTGGTTGGAACCGACAACCGGGCTCAAGGGCCACAAGGAGCCTGGGCTGGCGGGGGGAGCCCCTTCTTTTCTTGGGGAACCACCAGCTGCAAGGCACGGTGTGGTGTGGACCCGTCCCCGGGCGGCTGGAGGAGTCACCCGTGGAGGAGCGGGCGGGTGGGACATTTCACATTCGCCCACGGCTCGGAATGCAGCGCAAAGCAAACCCGTCCGCGGCCGTTTCTTTGCTGGGAGACCGTGCCAGCACAGCACGGGACGGTTCTGTGTCGGTTTTTGGGTTTTTTTTTCCCCTGTGATTCAGGTCAAAAGCCAGGGCCCTCAGCATCGGGGACCACTGCCCATGGAGAATTAGGGGAATTCATGAGATGAAGCGACAGTGTTTATCCCCACCACCGTGTTTTCCCCTCTTGTCATCAGTACAAATGAGCAACTCCTCCTAAAAGGTTGGTTGTTCCCTTGAAATCCGTCGATTTCAGACAAGAGCAGTCATTAGTCACCAGGATGAGCCCGTGGGCTAACGAGCAGTGACTGAAGCGAGGGAAAATATTTGGCGAGAGGTTTGGGTCTGAGTAAAGCCCCGGTTTTGGTGCTGTGCTCAGCTGAAGCTGTGCTGTAGCCTGGCCAAGCGTGAGCATCCTGACCGGTGCTCCCACAGCAGCTTTGACAGCCCCAAAGCATCCCAAAGGCCTCTCCAGCGTCGCGGAAGGTCCTTCGGTGGCTGCTGGCTGAGGGGTCTGTCCTGCCATGAATTCACCTCCAATGAAAAAGTATAATCCTGTCCAATGAAAGCTGATGGAAAAGGTTCTTTTTTTAGTGTATTTTAAGGCAGGCCTGAGTGAAGATTAAGCAGTCTGAGGATTTTTGTTTGGTCTTGTTTTTTTAAATGGATATTGAGTAGAGGCTTAAAGGCTCCAGTGATTTGTTGTGGCAAATGATGCCACTGCATCACTTCAAATGCGGCAGCGGCCAGCCCTGCGCGACCCAGCAGAGACCCTCCGATTGCCTGTCTGCACCCTGAGGTACCGCTCTAGCTTTTAATTTAGAAGTTGGGGGTTTGGATCTTGGTCAAGTTGTTGTTATTTCAGAAAAAGAAAAAAGAAGGGAAAAAAAAAAAAGAACCAATCTGTCTAGAAGAGAAACATCTGCTGGCATGCGAGACACTGCTGGCTTTCAGGCTTTGGGGTCTGCGATTAATCAGGCTCCAAGTTGCGCCACTGCCGAGAGCGCGGACAAGTTGAGCCGCTTGCTGGAAAGGAAAGGAAAAACTCGGCAGTGGTACGGCATGGCAGAGCCACAAAATCCTGCACGGCACGTGGGAGCCAGCCTGCCGGCGGTGGGGTACCGGAGGGTCAGCATCACCTCATCCCGTTTTTATTTTTGATGGGAAAAAAACACAGTTTACCAGCAGGCAGAACTATGGTTCAAGGAAAGCCCAACCTGCTGCTTGAACTCTAAAAGACACTTTAAAAAAAATCCAACAGTTTTGCAGTAAAATTACTCAGTATTATTATACGGCTGTGGTAGGAGCAAAGGTGATTAACTAATAGTAAATCTCTGGAGAAAATGAAGGATTTTTTTTAGGCCTGAATTTTTGAGACTAATTATCGAATTATTGATAATCCTTTCAAAATAATTATGAATTTTACACAGTACCAGATCTTCACTACCCGATTTCTGGTCACAGGAGAGGAGTGTAGTCAAGGGGAAGTGACTCATGGCTGCCAGTAATTGAAATTAATGACATACTTATCTGGAAATATTCTTGTCAGTGGCTTTTCTTTGTAGTCCGAGTTGGGACAATAGCAATGAAATCGTCTCTGAGGACAGCGGTACCCTTGCTGTGATGGTTGCAGGGACTGGAGGATCAGCTCTAGTAAGCAAAGGATCAGATGAGTGATGGGTTTTAAGGCCAAAAAACCCCATTCTGAACGTTTAGGCTGACTTGCTGCCCAGTTTGCTCCCTAATTCCCATGATAACCCCACAAGTGGTATTTACTGGGGAAAGAAGGGAGAAAGGAGGTGATGAGGAAAAGCAGAAATCATCTGTGGGACCTTGGGATGGGGCTTTTTTTAATTGTTCTTCTTGCATATGCCACAGAAAGCCCTTTCACATCCTGCATTATCTTTTCTATAAGCAAAAACTCTTACAGAAGAGCCCGGCTTTAAATATACGTGGAAGAAAAATCCTTCCTCTGCCTGTGCCTGGAGTTACCCGGCCTGTCACCTTCCCGGAGAGAAACAGCAGTGACTGTGCAAGCAGAAAGCTGTATTTTCTGGACTGCTTAAAAGCCCTGCCCTGCCAGCCAGATTATCGATCAAGGGAAAACGTCGGCATTTCAGAAGCTTCCCCAAAAAAGGCACGGAGCCTGCTCAGCTCCCGCGCGTCACTGGGACTGTTTTTATCTGTGGATTTTCCGGCACGTTTAGCAAAGCTGGGTCGCCCAGGAGGGACCCTGGCAGAATCTCCCCGCTGAGTGACTCACGCTCACACATCATGGGAACGCAGGCTGGCTTCAACATACTGCACTTTTCAACTCTGATTCATGCCACCCCAGGAGAGTAAATAAGGCAACTCCACACACATCTCAGCTCTGACGAGATGCCTTCCCACTGAAAAGGTGTTGGGGTAAATGGCACTGCCAGTGAATACTGTCACCTCTAACTTAGCTAGCAATTTCCTAAATAGGGCAAAATATCTCTTTGCACGTATACCACGAGTCTCATTGCAGCCCAGGATACCTGCCGTCTTGCACGTTGCAGGAGGTCTTTACTAAACCGTAGATGCTGGGCTAATTTCACTGAGCTTTGTAGCAGGTTTGCCAAAGCCTGGGGACATTTATTAGCAATCTGGGGTTGTCACTTTTCAGGCAGATCATTTCTTCACAGATCGCTTCAGAGGGGTGATTCAAAAAACCAAAGACCATCATTTGTCTGGATGATTCCCAAAAGCAGGGTAAGCCAGGTCACTGCTGCAGAAGGCGTTACTTGATATTGATGTGTTTAGCACCACAGAGACAAAATCGGGAGCAGACTTTTTTTAACGGGATCTAAACGAATTACATATCTGAAATCAGTTGTTTGGGGAAAAACCTCTAGCTGTCATTACTGGTACCTGAATGGTGGTGAGTCACCAGATTACGTCCTTGGGTCAAGGAAACGGGTAGCCAGATATCTAGTTGCCTGTTAAGCCAGTGAAGCGATTCAGCTAAAAAGCCTTGTGTAGAGGTCAGATGATTTTTTTGGTACCATTTCACTCCTATCTTGGCTTGCGGCTTCAGCCACGAAAGCCCAAGGAAAGCACCGGGGTGCTCCTTACATCTCCCGTTCAGCCTGCGCAGCCGGTGATTGCAGGCAGCAGCAGCGGGCAGCCCCTGCCCCGGGTTAGCTCCCGCTAACGCATGACACTGCACACCCAGTGACTCAGCAGGAATATCTCTGCAGAAATCATCAAAAGAAGGAAGCCTTAGACGTTTCCTGATAGCAGATTGTGGATTTGTGCTTTTTATTTAGCCTGATCTGTCATTAAGAAGACCATGTCGGTATCAGTCTGTGCTGAACGTGTTCTTATGCAGGTTAGCCAAACGGAGGAGCAAAAGCTATTGAATAAGAATTAAATGAATTGGGTGCTTTATTCCCAATGAATACCAGCTCCTCCAGTTCTTTGCTCTCTTGGGCTTCAAGAGAAATCTCAGTCTTTTCCTTAAACCTGCAAGAGAGAAATATCCACGGCAGCATAATTAGCACATGCTATGCCACCTCTTACATTGCTGAAATAATGTCTTTCTTTCAAAATAAAGCAAGAATGAACCCCCCCTCATTTGATTACATGTTCTGTTCTTTCCTTCAGGCTTGTCAACATGAAGCACAGAGATTGCCTAATCTGTTCTTGTTATTTAATTACGTGACTATGGTACGCTGCTCTGGCTTCTGTCCATAACCCATCACAACTGGCACTGCATTCCTGCCCAGCCTCAAAGTACTTCAAACACCAGTGGGTAAGGGAAGCGTGTCCTCACGTCTCTGCCTATCGGGTGCTGCGAGTGGTTAGCAAACACCGGAGTAAGGACACAACTTGAATCCAGCTGAGGGCTCAGTAAGCAAAGTGCTGGCTCCCAGCATCCAGGCCTGTGGTCCCAGGGTGACTTCAGCCAAACCCTTGAGGAGGAGCTGGGTGGATGCGTTGGGTGTCCACACCCTCCTCGGCATGCCCGCTCCCTGGGTGCGCAAGCTGGGATTTGCACGCCAGCGTCCTCGTCGTGCTCCCGGTAATCGTCCCGACCCCGGGGTTCGGGACAAGCCAGGCTATGCCATGTGCTGGGGCTGGGTCCTGGTCTGGGTCCAGGTCCCTCTGCGGGGTGCTGGCAGCTCCCGGTGGGAGCCGAGCTCCAGACCTTGCACAAGTCCTCCGCTGGCCAGCCAACGTCTGCTGCCCTTCGGGGAGACCTGCAGCCAGCCTGTGTTTGGGGGTAGCTTAATGTGGCCACTTAAAAAAAAAAAATACAGTCCTTCTGCTAAAGGAAGAACTGTTCCTTTACTGTTCAAGGAAGGACAGAGAAGTCCAGCTGTACGGCTCAACGGCATGGATGAGAGTTGAGCTTTGGTTATGTTGTATCTGATGAATTTATCCTCTCAGCCTCAGTCAAACCATCTGCACACCTCATCCCTAAATCATTGTCTATGTGGTCTTGTTATTTATTCCATTTCTCTCACAGAGCTATTGAGGTCCTGGGCTTAAGAATGTAAAACATCTCTCCAGGACAGAGTCTGTGCCCTCCGCTGTTGACAGTTTCCCCACACATGGCTCTCAGCAGTGTATTTGTGTATGCCAGAGAAGAAAATAAGGAGAACTTGGTCCCCACTGGCTTAAGCCTTGAGACACAAGGTGCTTTTCTTCCTCTGCCACTGGCAAGGAAATGGGTTGCCATCAAGATGGCAAACAGCCTAAAAATAAGGTCTTCTGCATGAGGCTGGTGTAGCGCTTGGAAGTGGTCCCTAGCAGCGGGATAGGGATGTGACAGGGGGTTTAGAAGAGCCACTTGGATCAATAGCTTTGCACAAGCACTTCGGTCCTTTCCAATTTTCATTAGGCGAACACCTGCAGAGGCACACAGCAATGTCCTTTCCACTGCGTCAGTCCCATTTGCCTGTATCTAAGCAGCTTTGCCTTGGGGGTAACACGGACCTTACGGGACTCCTGCACTGAGGCTGACTTCTTCCAGCACCAGGTCTATAACACACAGGTGAAAAAGGAGGGCTTTCAACTGGAATTTGGTTCTCATGTTTCTTAGGCTTTGGGCATCCTCGCTTAAATTCACGAGGTGGTGAAGGGTGAAGAGCCTTTTTTCCTCTGCTTTCATTTCATTTTGCTTGCTTCATTTGGGCTTCATCATAGCGGTCCTTGGGCCCAGGGCCAGCACTTAGCAGCAGCAGTAGCACAGGAATTGATTTCAGCAGAAGCAGAGAATTCCCTGAATTATTAATGTTAATAGTGGACAAACCACAGGACACAAGCAAAAATATACAGAAGGAAGAGCTGAAGCATGAGGATGGCAGCCAGAACCATTAGGGTGATGAGAGACAGAACTGTAATAGAGAGAGAAATCCCAGGTGACTGGGACCAAGGCAGAGCACAAGCAAAGAAGGTTTTGGGCAAATCCAAAAGCAAAGTGCACCCCTTGGAGATGTTCCCAAATGCTATGGGTACACGCACTGTTACCTATCAGGGTTTTATAACCAGCAACAAGCAGCTCACACTCAGAAATTCCTTCATAGCGAAAGACGCATGCGCTGTGCCTGTATTAAAAACCTGCTGGTGGGGCCGGGGACACTCCTGTGTTGTCCCCATCCCCTGTGTGGAGGTGGCCCTTGAGGTTGCCCGGTCCATACAACACTGGGTGGCTCGTTGGCAGCCTGCCTGGCACGTCCTAGTTGTGTTTCTCAGAACCCCTCTGTGTTTTCAGCTGATTTGCTTTGACATCAGCAGCCGGCAAGAAGTTCTCTGTGTCGGGGTGCGTGGGAGTGCTATGTGACACCTTAATCATGCTAAACAGGAACACACATTCAGATTTCCTCGGCGTTTCAAAGAAATGTGATTTCCTTTGTGCTGCAAAGAAAGAGTTGACTTGATTGCGACTCTCTGTGGAGATCAGCTCTGGTGCCTGTGAATTAGGGTGCCAGGATCTCATTCTGGGAAAAAAAAGGGAGATAAAACATACCGGGCTTTCAAGCTGCAACCATCAGGGTTAAGCTTCTTGCTGGTAACTGGGGGTGGTTTTGAGGAGAGCTGTTTAATTTAATTGGCCAACATATCAAGAAATCAGATTTTGTTCAAAAATAAAAATGTGTATAGAGTCAAAGTATCAGCAAATATCATACTAAATCCCAATTTCTGAAACAGTTGTTAGTCATTTAGCACAGGCATTAGAAACTAATTCAAAGTGCAAAAGACTGATTCACTTGTTAATTTATTTCTCCCCCCCATATGGGTGACAAACATTTAAAATCTCAGTGAAAACTCAACTAGTGATGGTTCAGTATAGATTTAGCTGAGCATTTGCTGGCCTGGATGAGACGAAATAATGGCAGGGAAGAGTCGTGAGAGACCTGGTAGCACAGGGCTAGGCGAAGAGTGATACGTGACGTAGGGTGGGATTTTATAGCTGGTGTGATTTGTGATATGCGACAAGGCTGTTGGAAAAGCTGGATTTGCTGGTGTGCTCATGCTGCTGACAGCCTCACTCGCTCAGCCTTGCTTATTCAGAGGCACAGGACTGCTCGGATGCTTGGCATGAAAATGCCTTTCATTTTTATTTCATTTATGAGATAACACTAAAACTTCTGTTTGGTAAATAACCATGCATAGTAATAAGAAAAACTCCTGTTGGATCTGATAAAGGAATTTGAATGATTATGCTCAACTTAGAAAATGGCTGTGTTCCTGCTAGATATGTACCCAAAACGTAGGTCTGAAATGGGGTATTGTCCAGTAACCTCTGTCACATGGCAGTAAGGTTTTCCATGGGGTTCACCGGGCATGTGATAATTGTTGCTGCCCGACAGTTTTAGCTTTCAGCACCGAATTAACTATTGCCTAACCCTATTCACATAGCGTGCAAAAAAAGTAGGTCACTCAAGACAGCAGGTATTTCTCAGCTTGGAAAACCACTTCTGCATGCTCACAGTTCAGCAGCTCCTCTAAAGAAAGGATTACATCCATTGCCACCAGGCTCCTACCCCAGCCGCCTCTTCAAGGGAGCAGCGACCCTCCTTCTTCTCCCCAGTGGAATGTGAGGGTGCTTTTCCTTTTCCAGGTGGACTGCTCTGAGACAGGGAATGTCCCCTTCCATCTTCGGTGACAATGATCTTGTTTTAATTGCAAGCTAATGATAAGCTCACCTTGCTCTCTGAATCGGGGTCTGGGCTTCCAGTCTTAGAGTGAGAAATGACATCTCTGCTGCAAGGGCAAGCTGACCGAAGGATGAATTTCTTCTCCCATGCCTTGGTCTGCTGTTCCTCTGCGATGTCTTGAAAGCCAGGTGCTGCCCAGGAACAGGATGAGCCCCACTCCCCATGGCTGCTGAGGGTCACCAGGGTGCACAGTGGTGTCCAGGGCCCAGGGATGACAGGATAGTCCCCACGGAGGTGGCCCAGGAGATGGCTTCTGGTAGAGCAGCATTGCCCTGGAAAGCAGGACGGTATGGACCAGCACAAGCAGGGTGGGCTTGTCCTATGAGCCTCTTCAGCAGAGTTCAGCATTGGGTTGACAAGGTTGGATGTTTGTCTACGACGAGCTGCTCTTTCCCACGGTGCTCAGGCGTTCTCCTTTGCCTTGCTCAGGGGGGGATTAAGGCAGTTTGAACAAGCGGTTCTTGGCACCCAACCTACCCCATATTTTGTGCTCTGAATCCTGCCTGCCGGGCTGGGGTTAAGGAGCCTGGTCATCTGGAGGAAAGCAAACCCAGGCAGGAGCTTTCCACAGCTCCCTCACAGCTGCTTTGCCACCCAGTCCCACACCCAAATGGGCTTTTTGTCACCGCCTGCTCGTGCCTTATTTAAGCTCTCCGCGTTGCGTGCCCGGCTGCTGGTGTGTATGGCAGGAGGCAGACCTGTGATGGCACGTTTCGGCGCAGTGGTGAGCGGCGAAGTGTTTTTTGCTCCCTCGGCTAAGATACATCTACTTGCATCTTTATATGGATTGGAGAGCAGCGCTGGCATCAGGCCAGCCTCCATCGCTGGTCTTTCTCACTGGCTAGAGCAAGGGGCTCTCCCCCTATACCTTTGTCAGAGCTTGGGGATCGATGTCATTTTAGAGCTGCGGTTAAGCAGTCACAGAAAATTACCTGTGTAAAAATACAGTGCAGGGAATGTTAGCTAAGCTTCACTTAGATCACTGCAGATGTGTTATTTTGGGAGAGCATTCATACTGTGCAGTCCTTATTCAGACAAAACTGCAATTGACGTAATTTTTTCCATAATGTTGCTTTTATTTGAAATCATATCTATACATCTTGTACAAATCAAACTAATAATAAGCATTTCCATGACAGACTCTACTTATGGATTAATTTTGGAATTTAGTTTATAGACATGATTTGACTTCAGTGGGATTTATGTCCCTAAAAGGACTGCAGCAACAGGGGACAAATGCTAGAAAGTGGCTTTTTGTCTATAATTCAACATATTTGTTTGTGGAACCCTGAACAATCTTCCATCTGAAAACTGCCTTGTCACCTTTTGATTTACAGCATTTTCCTTTGCCTTTCCTCTCTACAACTCGGTATTTCTTACAAGGCAGGTATTGTCAAATCTCTTTCTTCAAACATATAATAACCACCTTTTGTATTGAACAGGCGTATAAATTACTCAGCTTATATGACAGAACAGAAAATAAAGAGTTGAGTATCTGGCAGAGATGCCAAAGAGTGATGTTATTATAACCTTACTGTGAAAGATTTGCCAACAGAAAGTTACATATCAGTGAGGTAACCGATGACAATATTTCCTTTATTACACCAAATATGAGAAAACATTATTGTATGATATATTTCCAGACAACTCACACCTCTCTTGTCGGGATGTTCAGTAGCCATCCTTGTGCATAACAGATGGGATTTATAGCTTAAATAGACCCCAGGCATTGAAAGACATATGATCACAGGGTTTATGCCTGTCAGTATTACAGCCTTATTATTCAGACCTTCTTGGGAATTTTTCCAAGATGTTTGTTTTTTAGTGGAAAATAGCATTCCTGCAAAATTAATATCTTGCAGGTTTTCAATTTTCCTTTATGAAAATTATACCAGGAATAGAATAGCTAATGCAAAGTGGAGCGGTCCCCATGAAACCAAATCACAGTTCATGGCTCAGAGCAGTTTCAGACATCCACCCATGCTTGTGTGTCATGTGCTGCCATCAGATGTATGGGATTTGTGTTCAGATGCTTTGTCCCACCAGTTTCTGTGAAGAGGCTTGGCTTCCCAAGGCACCTGCCGTCATCTTCTGGGTGGAGCAACATAATCCACCCTGGCAGCTAGCAAACCCAGAGTCCCTTGGGCACAGAGGTAAAAGGTGGCACACTGTAGCCTTGTAGGAAAAGCTGAAAATTTCAGTTTATAGGGCACAAGAAGATTACAGGGTTGAGAGGCAGCTGTAGCTGCCTTTCCGTGTTGGGGTTTATCCACTCAGACTTGTACGGCCCTCTTTAAGCCTCAGAAAAAAGTGGCCTTTCCAAGGGTAATGGGGACAGCACAACACAGCCACTGAAACAGAAACCCAAAACTTTATCTCATCAGCTCTGTTCTCGGTGGCTGACTGCATCCTGAGACAACCCCGTTCCCTAGTGACTGGTGGGAATGGCTAACCCTCCCCTCAATATCACCTGTAGCATCCGATCAATAATGAGCAGCATTATCATCAGCGCTTTCTGCTTGATTTATCGGTGCTTACAAGCAATCAGCTGACTTTGGATGGAGACTTAGGATCAACCTGGCTGAAGTGGGGAAAAAAAAAAAAACCAAAACCAAAACGAAAAGCTCTTGGTAGCCCTTTGCTGGTGGTTGGGCTTTGGTGCACAGCTCCACCTCATGGCAACTGTACGAATCTGCAAGGAAAGAATTGGAGCTGTGGTTTGGCCTCAGAGGGTGATGATGAATGACACCGTTTCCTTCGTGAGATAATCGCTGAGTGTCACCAAGTCAAACAGACTTAACCGAGACTCTGGAAATCAGGGTCAGGTACAGCCGAAATCTCGGCGTTGAGCTTTTTCTACTCAAGGCGTGAAAAGTCGCACACCGGCTTTGGCTGCTCTGTCTTGTTTCCCCTCTCTGTGTTACAGGTTGGGTGAGTAGGGCTGCCCACTGTAAAGGCCACCCAATACTTCCCATTATCCTACTCTTTCATGCATTTATAAATCTTTGTTTACAAATTTTTGGGAGGCTGAAAATTTGCAGGCTTCGGAGAAACTTGCTGCTCAAGTAAACTAGTTGTTTGTGGACACAGGATGAGAGGGATGCCAACTGGCATCTGTTCTAAAACAGGCTTTCAAACTTTATTATTTTCCTTCTCAACCGCTTTTGTGCTAATGTTTCAGCTCGGGAACGTGACCTTTGCCAGCCTCAGTCCGAGCCGCGCTTTGTGCGTGCTTCTTGCTGTTCCCATCAGAACTAAACAAAACCCGTTAAAAATTTAAAATGTTGTGGCCTCAGTAGAGATTTCTTTATTGCCTCCTTCTCCGCACACCAGCTCTGGTTCCCTCACGGCCTCTGCATCCCGTGAGATGTCCACCAGAGCTTGCAGGACTCTCAGGCAGGAGCTGGGGTGGCCGGGGACACCCCTGTCCCCAGAGCCCCGGCACGGCAGCTCCCCGTTTCACAATCTCTGCTGCCCTCGCATGGCACGTCTAGGAAAGAAAATGAGCCAGTTTGGGGCAAATTCAAAGGCATGATTTGAATATGACATCTTTGGTTTGTGAATGTTAATATAGGCTCGCAGGCAGTTTTGCAAGTGCTGATGTAACCCTTTCCGCAGCAATAATACTGAAAATTGATTGTCGCTGGACTCCGTCACATTCAAAATCATGTTCAGGAATAAAGCTGAGCTTCTGTGGGAAAGATCTTGAAAGCTGCACCTATCCTTGTCTGCTCTTTGGTAAGTGTGGTTTTGTGTTTTGTTTTGTTTTTTTCCTTTATAATGTGATTTTGCTCTCCATCCAAAGTTATCAGGAAGCTAATCAGCTAGATCTCCCAAGAGCAAATCATTACCTAGGAAAATATTACTCATCCTGAAGACCAAACACAGCCTCGAGCCCTGCTTTGAATAGATATCGAAGAAGGATGTTCCAACCTGATGGTAATAGCAAAAATTTTGTTTGCATTAGGGTCTTCTTCCTGCTGTTAGTAGTAAACATTGTATTTTATAAAAGTATCAAATTATAGATGTAACTACCAAGAAAGTCTGAATTCAGTCTGCTTCTCAGCTATGAGAAACTCTGGTACTCTAAATGTGGTCAGTACAGTATCCTGCTAGTTCTAGTTATAACTTAGTAGACCTTTGCTTTCATTTTATTTAAGCTTAATTTTAGTGCAAAGTTGTTCTTACTGTTCACCTTCCCGCTGTTAAATCCCCAGATAATATTTGCAACATGATGCACAATTGTGTGTACGCTCTTGTAGCAATTACTAAAACCAAAGAAAGCTCATTGTACGATGGCATGTGTAGCATGCAAAGGACTAAAACCACCATATCATGGGGTATAAGCCATATTCAAATAGAGGTCACGTGCAAGAGCAGATTTGAGAAGATAAGCTGCTAAACTGGCCTATCTCTGGGAGAAAGTCAAGCTGACAGACTAAAATAGCTGAGCTAATAGCTAAGTTGATCTTTAATCCATCTTTGTTGTAAACTATCTAGAAAGAGCTCACTAGGCACTAAGTAGCCTGCGTGGATGAGTTAAATGATAAAACCTGAGAAAAATCACTGAGAAACTGAGAAAGTCAAGGTTTTGAAGCCTAAAAACTACTGTAATGGCACAATTGCATAAAATGCAAAGCAGAAGAAAGGCAGCCCTCTTTTCTTGGTGCCAGGCGAACAAAACACGGCTGGTGTTACTCTAGATGAGTTCCTTGATCTGGTTTACCGTGTGTCTGTGCAAATGCAGCACCCTTGGGAAGAGCAGATGTAACTGGTGAAGGTGAGATGAAAGTGTTTGGTCCTGTTGTGCAATTTCATTTTTATAGCTGGATGAAGGGCTGTGGCACAGGCAGAAAGAGAGCGCCTTTTCTGGTCGTTGTAAGGTTTTACAGCTGTCAGAGGGCTGGAGCAGACCTTGTGCTGGTAGATGTTGGGGTGTCTGGAGGTGACTTTGCTGATGTGGTTAGATTTAGCTGCTCAATTATATTTTCCCTTTGAAAGAGACAAGTAAAAAAAAAATCCAGTGGGTGCATAGCATGAAGAAAGATGCTTTGGAGCCAAGCCAGAAACTCTTATGCTTCTGCTGAGGTAGCAACATTTCTGCCAAATGAATCCCCAGCAGAAAGTCTGCTAATACTAGATGTAGGCAGTGAGTGGCATCGTGGTATCACAGAAGAAGCAGCAGAGCAAAAAAAGGAAATGATCAGACCCAGCAGAGAGATAGATGAGAGGCTGAGGAGGAGTTATTCTCAGGATGGGGGATCCTACCTATATTTCAGTGTCCTGTTCCTATGCCCAAGCATGATAAGCTGTATACACTGCAGCTTATGGAAATAAAGTTATTTGCCAGTGGAGCTTGTGTTGCTCCTTCCTCTGTGCTCTGCAGTCCCCAGCGATAAGAAAAGCAGTCATGTCTCTCCTCTCCCCTTTGAACTGATGTGCCTTGTTCATGGCTCGTAGAAATGCACAGCATAAATAACAGATCTTGATGATGGAAACGCCTGGTACATTGGACTCACTGAGCCATTAGTAGTTTATCACTAAAAGGATGGCATAGATGGTACTAGAAGCAAGGGCATGAATCCTGGCATGGGTGACAAAACAAGTGTCAGAGTGCTCACAAATAGCATAGATGATATTTTAACCTCTTGGGAGAGGAGAACTTCAGGGATCTGACTAATGCAAAGATGCTCACTGGTGTTTCTGGGTCACTGGCTTGAAACCACAGCAGCCAGGAGCTCATGGAAGGCTTGCTGATTTATCATAACTGAGAGCTCGAGGCAGGAGGAGTGGAACGGGAGCTGGAGCAAGTTTGCTGACTGAGGCTTACAGTCCACACACCATAGCCTTCCAGCTTGAGGGAACACAACAGAAAGGACATATAAATGTAATGTGACATATATGAATAGGAATATTACTTTGGCAGTCTCCTCCTGTGTTATATTCTCAGTGGCAGCACTTATAAATCATCTGCTCTGTTATGTTTTATTATCTGTAAGTACATGATAGGGCCAGTATTGTTTTAAAATCCAACTTACCACGCTAATTTCAAACCTTAGTGCTGTAATATTGACTTTCTTTTAATTACATAATCCTTTGCCTTCAGGAAACCAGTATAGGAGATGTTAAAGTTGCTATAAACAACTGATGTTTTTAAATATATTTCTTTTTTTTGCCAACATGATTCTATCCTATGGTGCCTGAGAAAACAGAAATATAGATAAGTATAGTGGGCATATTGGCCTCAGAGTTACAAATGGTTTTTTCAGTGCTACACTCAATGCAGATTTAGTTTCTAAATATAGCAACATAATTTTTATTAGCATAGACTCCATACCAGTAGCAAAATAATAGCAACGTTAATTGTGATGATAATAGCATTAGTGGTGTTGTCTTGCTGATAAATACCGTATTCACAAATATTCCTGAAGCAAGAAGATCTGAGCAAAGAGAAGTATCTCCTTCTCCGTTTTACAATTGGGGAAACTGAGGCACAGAGCGGCTTGCCCAAAGTCACCGAGGAGGAGTTGGAGCGCTGGGGAGAGAAGAGTGCAGCTGTGGCTGCGATCCCAGGAGGAAGTCTGCCCCGACATGCAAAACCCTTGCCGTGCAGACCGTCTGCACCCACGCAGGGGCTCTGGCGAGGGGACTGGGAAGACCACGTTGCAATGAGCTGTTTTCAGTCCCTTGAAAAAGGCTCACAGTCTTTTTGGGTGCTGCTGTCGTCTCAGGATGCTTATGCAGCAGCGCCTTCTGCAGAAAGCTGTCCCTGTCCTCTTCGCTGTATCGACCTCCATCATATTTGCTTTTCACACAATTTGAGGTCAAATAAGGAAAGAAAATGAACGGTCAACTGCTTTCCATAGAGTTCACTGGTTTCTCCTGGATGCTTTGCAAGAGTTTTGTTTAGCCCTGCTCTGACTTCCACCCGTAACAGTTTGAACAAGCAAATGAGCCACCACCGTTCTCATGTGAATATAAATGGCCTGACAGTGGTCACAGAATGGCAGCATGTCAGATGGTGGTGTTTGAAATGTGACCTGATGCTACAAAACCACAGCACAGCCTCAGTTATGTCCTTTGGTTTGTTATTATGCTCTTTGTTCTCAGGGGCCTGTAGCAAACTTTACAGAAATAAGAGTACCTGCGTTTGGGATTTTAGGGTATTTTTTTGAACAAGTTGTCGCAAATCAGCTGCTAAAAATGTGTCTGCAATTTCTTAAAAAACCCATTTTCTCTAAAATCAACTAGGATTGTCACCCTGCCTGAGCTTCTTTCTCCTTCTGCATTAACCCAGCACTTCGGTACAAGCAGTAGGGCCATTTTTTCCTTGTCTTTTCTCAACTAAAACATACGCAGAAAGAACTGCTGGTCTTCTCCACTTTGAGGGAAGACTAATTACAAAACATCTTCATTATGCTAGTAGAACCAGCCTATCCCCAAAGCATTCATCTTTCCTTTGAATGGTAAAAATGAAAAGAAGGTAGGGTTAAACCAGCGTGATACAGCAGCTCCACACACACTGAGGAGCAATTGCAGCTTGTTTTATCTTCAGCTGATCCAAATTTTTCTGCAGAGCCTGATTTTTGATAGAATGATTAAACACCATTTTTGAACAGGCCTGGGAAGGTAGCAAATTTGTTCTCAGCACACACATAAATAAAGCCATGATGTCTGAAGGTCTAAAAAAATTTGTAAGAGGTATGTCAGCAAGAAATAGCATTTCCAAGGCAGCTCTACTCTGAACTTTTCTGCTTGAATTTTTCAACAGAAATTATTAGTGTGGATTTTTTTTTTTTAATCATGGAGGTTTTCACAAAAATTGGTGATTCTTTTTCTGTTTGGAAAACACTCTCTTTTTTTTTAGTGTATCATTGACAAATTGCTTAGTCTTTTTCTTTTTTTTTTTTTTTTTTCCAAATCAACTGTGATATGCCTTAATGTATTTTAAGTTACTCATAGATGTCTTGGCACAATAAATTTTTCCTTTTCTCTTTGTCATCACAAGAATCAGTCATTCACTGGCTGGGTGGATTTTTCATTAACAAATTTCAAAACACACAATGCTTTGCTTAATTAAAGAGTCACTTTTTTTCGGCTTCCTCATCAGAAGATAGATGTAACTAACTGTAACATGCAGATCGAATTCTAGGTATTTCAGCCAGCTATGCTGGTCAAGGACTATTGTTGTGAGCTTCTGAGTGGTTTTGTTGCATTAATTTTTCATGAACCTTTACAGCAGTAAAGATTATCAGCTAGTTTACAGCTAATAACTAATGACCGTGAAAGGCCAAATTAAAAGCTGCTTTGTAATTTAAAGAGGCATACCTCCAGCTGATTCTCTCTTTTCCATTACTTGCACTATTCACAATGTCAGTTTTGGATTTGTGTTTTCAGATGCCTTAGCCCTCTTCTTTCTTATCTACATGGGCCAAGTCGGGGTAGGGACGGCAAAAGGCAGACAAGGACGGCAGGAGGAGGGACTGCCTTTTTGCATTGTAAATGGTGGATGAAGGTGTACATGAAACTTCAGCTTTAAACCAATTATGCCTCAGCTCTTCACCTGTGGCAATAGAGTTAATAATCTCTCATTGTTTTCCTGTCCTGTCTTCTGCTATTATCTGTGCTATGATCCGAAGGAGCACTGGTTTTAGCTGTAATAATTGCATTTCTAGAATAATTGCAGCTGCAGATGCAAAGTATTCCACTTGAAGTGGCATTCTTCAGTGTGAAACATGATGCCCATTGGTAACTTAGCTAACTATAGGTGAACTCAAAATTTGCATTTTTTTAGGTAAAAAAAAAGCTTTCTTGTATACTTTTGTTCTCTGAGAGAAACATGAAACAAAAATATGTCTTTTAAATACCTAGCCCCACACTTCCTGACTGACCCAGTATGAACCACTGCTGCTCTGCACACATTATTTCCTCCCTTTGAAAAAAAAATGTAAAGAAATTAGCCACAGTCTGGCAATACCTTGCTTTCCTATTGACTTTATCTCTCATCTTCTGGGGGTAGCAAGCTGCTCTTCACAAGGAGGTAAGCTAAAGACAGAGCAGAGAGCATATATGTGATGCATGATAAGAAGGCTTTGAGACATCCGCTTCTCCAGCCTTGGTCTTTTCCAATTCTGTTGACTGGTCTCCCCACTGACAACAAAGTACCTTGCTGATGTCCACTGTAGGAGGAGGCTGAAAACCTTTTGTTTTTCTCTGTCTGCATTAGCAAGGATTTTCTTTTGCTGCTTTTTTACTTTGGCTATTTTCTTAGCAAAATACATCCTTTCTGCAACAATACTGCTATTGCAATGCCAAGTGCTAAAGTCTGGCTATTGTTAGACTGCAGAAATCATCAAAAAGCAACTTTAGCTCTTGTCTTTGCTTTGTAACTGTGGCTTTCCTTCCACAGGAGTAGCCAAGGTCTCCTCCTCCCGCTGAAGGCTTCTGTCACCGAGTCAGCAGCTCTGCGTGTTACCTCCATCTGTGCTGTCAGACCAGTGGAAGCTGGTGTCTCTCATGTACAGGGAGCAGGTTTTTCTTACTTTTCTTTAGAGGTCCTACAAGGAACCACATCTCCAGTTATATTGCTGCAAGATTTTTCTTTTTTTTTGAGTTTTGTATGTTTTCTTTCTAGTCAAATGGTGTCAAGTTGTGTTTTGTTTTCATAAAATACCTTAAAAAATGAACTGTTTTGATATGAATATTTGGCTTTTGTTTTAATCTGTTAAAAATTATATTTATTTATAAATAGATTTATTTATAGGTCTATTTACAAATTATGACTGTTGTTTGAGTATAAATCAACAGAAAGCTGGTATTATCCAGCTTCAACTTTTTCATTATTTTTAAAATAAGAATTAAAATTGGTGCAAATTATCAGGTGTTGACAAAAGGAACCTTATTTTAATCTTTTTCCCACTGGGGTAATAAACCAGGAGTTGTCTTCTGGTCTAACTTTTAAATCCTCAGTTCCATGTGTAAGCCATTTTTGTCCTCACAGCACATGGCTGAACACAGGCTGCATATATGTATTATAAATACATATCTCAAAACAGAAAGGAGTGCTTTCAATTCTCATGGGGTTTTTTTCCCTAAGGATTAAAGATATTAGACATTTTCCTTAAAGCCTAGCTGTTGGATTCGGCAGAGTTCTTGAGACTCTTAGTGTCCATTAAAAAAGTAAATTATGAACTCCTTTGATTACAGAGAAAACTTAAAAACAGGAAGAGAGGGCATCCCAAAGGTTTAGAAACCAAAAAGCAAAGAATTCAAAATTTGCCTAAGACAAACCAGAAACTGTAACAATTGTTGCGTTGATCTCACGTGGGGGCATTATTAATGCATCACTGCATTATTAATGCGTGATGCAAGTGACACAGCATGAAAAGAGCTCAGACCATGAAAATGGTAGAAGAAGAGAGAGTCTTGCTGGTTGGAAATGACATATTTCAGAATTAGTGTTCCACTTTCTTTCTTATGACTTCCTTTTTTTTTTTTATTTTTCCCCTCTTAGCAACAGCCGAAACAAAAATCTGTCCTTGTGAAGAAGAGAGTGTCATCAAAGGTGACAGCTTTTCTTTTAAATTCTAAATTAACTAAAGGGCCCAGGCTGCTGAAAACTTGATTAGAGATTTTGTATGCTTAAGGGGGTCTTAACAGTGTGCTTTTACCCAGGTGGAATCAGAGTACAAAGAGGAAGAAACCTCTGTTTGACACTGCCTCGCTAATCTCAGCAGTATATCATTCATTATTCTGCACAGGATTAAAGGTAAACTCTGTATTACTGCCTTTGAGACTTATCAGGGCAGCTATCCTCTGCAGAAATAGGGTTAAATAATTCCTGATGTGTGGCAGAAATGTTCTGGAGAGAAGACATTAGGGTTTAAATTACCTGGCAGAGCCTTCTGTGTTGTAGCTTTTGTCTTCTCTCCTGTAAAATAAAGTATTCTGTAGCTTAGCTCCAGAATAAAAGGACTTTCTTAATCATAAAGGAGATCTAAAAAGCATTTTCCTTGAAAGAGGGGATGGTATCTTAAAATTACTAGTCCAGTCTAAGAAAAAAAAGTGGAGGAAACAATTTTTGTGTCTGTGTGTGAAATTTTTAATATCATTACAAACACATACAGATAAGTCCTGGATTCTCAGCTGAAGATAACTGAGCTATTTTTAATTCATTCCAATTTGGAGATCAGGCTAAATAACCATTTGCAAATTCACATTGCTAGGTTCTTTATTCTAGACATTGTCTCCTGTTAAATGAGAGACATGTTAGAAATTTTCCATTGAAAGAAGGTTGGTTGGTTTTTCATGTCTTTCATTCTGTTGGTAAAGTTTAGATTTAGTGTTTGTTTTTAAAACAGCACATACAGTGTATATGTTCAGATTTTCAGTCAGATGTTACTGATTGAGAAGGTGTTGGTAGCTGGTACTTACAAACATATTGCAAACTTTCTGAATTTTGTAGCACAAATAAAATCTGTTGGGAGATGCTTCTTATAATAAAAGGCTTCTTATTTATAGTTTTTAATACAAGTGAAATAATACGACTCTACCTATATGTGAACACATGTATTTGAGAAATAGAGCATGTCATGTTGATATCTGCCCGAATTTCTGACAAATGGTCCTTTGCCAGAAGAGGCTCTTCTGAAGCTGCAAAGTTAAATTTGCTCTGCATGGTACTCAGAAGACCATTATTACAGACCACGGGCCTCAGCAAATTTGCACAGGTTGCAGTATCACATCTTCTCCACATGCCAGCCCTGGAGCAGAGTACCCAATAGACTCTAACACAACCACTCTGATTTGTTTTGCAAGCTAGAAGGCAGTTTGAGAGACCAGAAAACTTAAGCAGCCTATCACGAATATCTAATTTATTACAAATACGTTAATAAGATTGGGTTCCTATGCCAGGGTCTGTCGTACCTCACCCAATACCAACTCCTACCTGGATCTGTTGACGCACAGGCTCTCTAACACTGTATGTTAAAAAGATGCTTATCATAAAAAGTAGAACAGAAGGTTTTGACCCTTTAATGTGACTCATTCAGTTATGACTACAGTGCATAAAGATAACAGCAGTTGCAATAACGATTTGCATTCTATACAAATATGCTGATCCTAGAGATACACCAGATGGACACTTTTCCAAGGCACAGGCGTCTGCAATGCGTATCCCAGAAGAATATCTCTCATTCTACCCCTATTCAGAAATTATCACTCAAGCACATCATTAATTTTTCAATCATATTTTGATTTTAGTGAGATTTTGACATGTTTTTACATGATTACATGCTTATCTGTATTAGGAGCAGTGCGCTCTCTCCATCCCCAGGTAATTCTAGTGCTTTGATTAGCTAGAGGGCTTTTCTAAACTTTTTTGATGTAGTATGTCGGATTAAAGCTGATCTTTGCATGAATGAGCACAGATGCAAGGAACTTCTCCTCCCTTCCTGTGCACCCTGAGGGAAGGCCTTAGACAATAATAAATCCCTGCAATCAGCCATGTATAAAGTAGAGAAAGACCTGGGCTATGTCTGTTTAATAGTCCCAGAAAAGCTTCCACCAGCAGTAGCAAAGTCAACATTAAGAAGACTTCAGCAGAACAGAAGGAAAATGGGAAATGACTAGCAAGAGAGCACATTGCAGCAGCGCTTGGCATGTGTTCTTCCTGTCAGTGAAGCACACCGTAAGATCCCACCACGGCTCCCCGTGACGAGTTCAGCGCAGTGACTAAACACTCTAGTTCAGCCTTGCTCAAACACTCCAGTTCAGCCTTGCTCAAACACTCCAGTTCAGCCTTGCTCATCACTGTGCCTAGCCTGCCTTAAGTTACCCTTCTTTATGCCTTTCAGAGCTCTCAGGGATAATGAGTGAGAGTGGGAGGCTAACGCAGAGGGTAACAGAGCGCTTTTCGCTCCTAAAGTCGCCCGTGGTGCTACTCTGTAGTGGGAAAGAAACGAAAGGCTGAAAGGTAACTAGGGGAAAGATCTGGACTTTTTCTTGTGGTGTTGCAACTCACTTCATTCAAAACTACTGTCAAATGCTGGGTTTTTTCAGTGCTTCCCACTTGCAATCACATTGTTTTTATAAAAGATTTTCATTTTATTGGCTTAAAAAGCACAGGAGAAAAGTTTTCGTGGTTCCCTGCAGAGCCTCCTGCAGTTTTCTTGTTCTGCTGAGCCCTTGGTAACATTGAATTACTCACTGTTGATAGTACTGGTAACAAGCTGCTGGCATTTTATCACTGTGGATGCAGTGGCTGTAGTATTTTACATTTCAACTGAAGGTGTGATTGCAGGCCCTTTAAATATACCGGTGTTTTGTGCAGCCAGCAAAACCAGCTCAAGACACCGAGTAAATAGCTAGTTAGTATGTGTATAAAAACACACTTTGACACTTCAAATGTTCTCGTGTGTATTTTTAGGTTTTTATTGATCATCCCAAATCACATAGCAGAGTTTCTGCTCAACTGAAACTTTAAAAAAAATAATTCTGACAAATGAAAAGTTTTCTTCTGGCATAGCTAACTTTGCTATAAGGAAATCCATTCCTAAGTCAGGACACTAGTATAAAACCTGGAAGCCATGTTCTGCTCGAGGCAAGTTACTGCTGTGAGATCTCTGGCAAACTGCCTCACTCTCTGGGCCTGATGCCTTTGAAATGTGAAATAATGATTACCATTCTTTTTTTAAATTGTTTTGACATCTACAAATGCAAATTGTTACAGAAATTGTAAGGGATAGTACTGTATTTTGTGTATGAGGACAGAGGGCAGTAATTTCTCAGAAGTTTTTTTAAATGCAGTGCTTGTGAATAACAAGGGACAGGGTGATTGAACTGAAGAGTAGCTGAGCATTTTAGGGCTCAGACAAACATTGCAGCAGGCAACAGGCCAACCACTTAAAAGTACAACCTCCCTTCCTTCATGTCAGCTTTTCCGCTAGTGACTTAAGTAGTTTACTTTAAATAAATATTTACTTTAAGTATTATGATTAAGTGACAATAATTTACCAAGATTAAAATGAAACTCTGATAAGAATGGAGCCAAGTATACACTAGAACACTTTTTTACAAGAAATACACTTTGCAAGGAGCCTGAACTCCATTATGCTGAGAAGATGTGCTGAGGGTGCTGGACCTGTCACACAGTATAAGCGTGTTCGAAGGTGGGTCCCCTGTAAAGTTCATTACTTGAGTTGTGCTGCTAGAGCTGGACAATATTCTTAGAGGTCAGCTTCATGCTACGAAGGCCCTTTGAGGCACTAAAGGTGATCGCTACGACTTGATCAAGGCTTCCCAGCATAGCTGAAGCTATTGCCATGAGGAGCTGGGATAGTACACGACTGCTTTGCCAGTGACAACAGTCACTGGAAGGGATGTCCTTCCCCCCGTCCCTCCAGACTGCAGCAGTTGCTGCCATCTCTGGATCCATTCAACTCTGGAATAGGGCAGCTGGGCAATGGCTGCTGGGCCACTGCAAGCAACCTCACGTCTAGGACTAGCCTTGACTACTATGTCCTGTACATAAGCAATTTCATTTTCTTTGGCAACAGAAAAACTTTGACAAAATAAATGAGGTTTTGAATAAAAGCTATAAAAAAATAACATGCCCTTTGCGCTCACTGGCCCCTGGAATCCCAGCAGCCAAACAGTTCGTGTGGATGTGTGTGCGAGTGCCCTCTCATAAATCCATCCAAGAAGCAGTAAACAGTTCTGCAGAAGTAATACCACTCCATTTAAATGAACTGTCTTCAGCTAGTCCTGAATGATCACAGACTTCTCCCTCACAAATTTGCGCTTGCTTTCTGATAGGAAACTGGATTGTCACCTAATCCTGAGATGGTGGTATGCAAGTTCTCTTGACGACAAGTGTAAAATCTGCTTCAGAGTCCTGCAGATGAGAAGTTCATAAAAGAAAAGCTTGAAAATGAAGTTTTCTCTGTGAAACTTATAGATTTTGCAGCTCTAACCAGAAAATCTAGCTGAGCTAACCTACATCCTGCTAAGCAGTATAAATACTACGATGGTGTGTAAACAGTTAGGCTAGGTAATCTGTCAGTGACAGTCTCTAAAATATTTGTTCCTCCTGCCTAATGACTCTTTGATATTTCTTACAATTGATGGGACAAAGCTATTCAACTTCTATCTTCTACACAAAAGCTGTATTTCCTTTGTAGCTCCTGTGAGGAAGTGGCACCAGTTTTGTGACCATTATTTATTACATACATGAGGCCGCCTTGCCAGTCCTGTGATTCTCTTCCATGCCTTGCTTTATTCTTCAGGGGAAGTAATCAACACTTCATTAACAAATACAACAATAAGACAGGGTTGAAGTTTCCAGTGCTGTAATTAGGCAAGTGTCAGTGTCAACAGTATAAATTCCCTTTATGAGGGTTTTATGACTGAAATGTAAAGATGTACTCCCAGCTGAAAAAACCCTCTCTTTTCAGATCTTATAGTATAAATTGTGATTATATTTTTTTAACAATTCAAGGAGCATTTTTAAATTATAAGAAGAAAGTTAAACTGGAAAAAAAAAGGAAAAAAGAAAAAAGGAAGGAAGATTTTATTCTAATGGCTGACCTTCTCTTTAAACACACAGGCTTTGCTGGGGCCAGATTATTCAAGTCAGAGAACTAATTTTCCTACATCTCTCCTCAGCACACAAACACAGGCTTTTTTTCTACAAAAAAGAAAGACTGAACATGTCACCTGATAATTATCTGTGACTCTGAGGTCCATACTCGTTACAGGAAATTCTGTTGTCTGCATGGAATGTCTGGCTTTCGAGGTTTGAAAGTTGGATGGCAGGAGTTGCTGATTCTGGCAATAACTTTAAATCTGTTGTGATTGTGAGGGTGTCTGAGTACTCTTCTGGTGTAGTGGATGTGCTGAGTAGCAGCTGGTGTTTCTAAAAGTTACTGTTTTACTGGTTTGTTTTTAAGGATTGCTTACTCTGTCTCTATATCTGAGATTTTGTTACATCCAGCAATTTATGGAATTCAGTGTTATGATTCCCACTGCAGCTATGATTTTCTTCCATGTACATATTTTCTTTGACTAGGTAATGAGTCTCCAGCTTTAAGAGAGAGAGTTTTATCAGGTAAGCCTAAGATTGTGCAAGAAATGTTGGAAGTTGGTAGGTTTTAGTCTTCCTTCTAGAACAACACTGAGGCACAACCACATTGAAGTACTGTCTAGACCAAAGTCCGGTATACTTTGCAGCAGTGCTTAACTTCTGCAGCAAAGTCTCTGAATATCATAAAGATAGCCAACTCTGTGCCTGTGTGGCTTGCGGGTTGTTCAAGGGTGGTTCCTGTGCTGAAGCTCTGCCATATGACTGGTGAGGAGCCTGTTGGTACTGGCCTAGTGGAGCAGAACCAGGAGGGGCTGCTGAGGCTGGTATTTGCTAGAACTTAGATTCACTGTCAGCACACCCAGATGAATCCTGGATCTTACAGCTGGAATTTAGAGAATACTGTTATCTCCTGCTTGTAAAACGCCTGGGATCACCTGCACCCTTCAGTTCTCCGTCATGTATGGTGTGTGCTGTGTGGCTGGCTTTGACCATATGAATGTTTTGGTATTAGCTTCTGCAGCTGAGGAAGTTGGCCGCTTGGTGCTAGTATTCTGCTGCCGTTCATATAATTTCAAAGGCAGCTTCAACATGAAACATGGAAGGTTTTAATGATGAAGAGCTAAAAATAAAGTATGGGAGAGACACTTTGGTGTGATCGATACATGTTCTGCTATTCTCATTCTTTTAGTGTCATGTCTCCTGTAGGATGTTGTTCTGTGAATTTGTAACTGCATCACACATGTTACAAAGAGGGAAACTTTTCCCAGGCTTGGCATCTGGAAAAATGTGAAGAGTCTTTAGCAAGATGGTTCATGAAATAGTGAACAAAGACAAGACTGTAATTGTCATCTTTTTATTTTGCATTTAAAATGATCCACACCTTTCACAGGTATTGGGGTTTTAGGCTTTTTTTCCTTTTGTGGTGGTGTATTTTGAATGCACTCTTCAGTTTTGTTCCTGGTAAGTCATACTCATTTGAAACCCTCTGATGCTTTTAACTATGATAAAAGCTTGTTAGTTTGCTTTTGGGAAGAGTTTCCCAAATTGCTCCTACAACTTTTGCTGGATACAATGGACATTTTCTTCTCTTTCTGACCTAAGCATCTAGGTAGTATTGCTGTTAGTGTTTGTTGCAGTATTTCTTGTTGCTACCCCATTCCAGGCATCATTTTGTTTCAGTAGTTTCTGCATGTATAAGGGTGAAAGTATTAATAAAAAATAATTGACTACTGTTCAACCATTTATAAAGCCGACTGAAATTACGGAAACCTTTTTTCCTCTCAACAGATTAGATTCTAGTCTGTTAAAAGACATGTCCTTCTCACTCCTTTGTGCCAGCTATCAGTGTTGGAAGGAGGGGAGATGAAGAGCTGTCTCCACCAGACTTAGCCTTAGTGTTTGGGAACCAGCATTTGGAACACGGGTTCTGCTGTTGTAACGTGGAGCGGCCCTTGCAGAAGTGGCCAAGACCTTCCTCTGCATGGGGAAATCTGTTCCTTGCAGACACTGTCCCATCCCTAGCTTTGGTTTCGAGGCATTTGTTTTGTAGTCTTCTGAAACGGCATGACTTGTTCCCTGAGATGACTTTGGTATTGCGCCTATGGATGTAGGGATTTTCCTCAGCTTTATCAAACAGGTCTGGGACAAGGCCGATACCTCAAATTTCATGGCAGTATCTGGGCTTGACCTGAAACCAGCATGTCATGTCCTATCACTGCTCTTCTGAATCCCACACTGGGTAATATTTTTAGTATTGCCAGTCGTAAGCTGAGGTGGTTGTGATGTAACGCACTCTGTAGTGGATCCCACAAAGCGAGTCAATGTTAACTTGAAAACGTTAACTCCAGTGACAGAAAAGTTTTAAAGCCTTTTTTCCGAGCTCTCTCCCTCAAGGTACCGTTCAATCCTTTGGCGGCTCTCAGCCGAACGAGTGAAATTTCCTCTTCAGACGAGCAGGAGAACGCATCAACCTCAAACGGCTGGGCAGCGGCCAAACCGCCCGCCCTGCCGAGAGAGGGGGGGACGCGGCCCCTCTCCTTCCCGCCTCTGGGGAAGGCTGTGAGGGACGGGGGGGGGGGGACAACGTGGCCGCGCCCGGGGCCCTGAGGGGACAGTGACAGCAGGGAGCTCGCCTCGAACCAGCCCCGGGGGGGGGGAGGTTGGAGGGACGGCGGCGAGGACGTGGCCCGGCCCGGCTTCCCCTCTCAGGGAGGAAGAGCAAGGGCAGAGCCCCCGGGGCTTTGGGGGGTGTGTGGGGGACACACACGGCTGAGGGGGCGACCGGCGGCGGGCTGAGGGGGGAGCGCGCGCCACCATCTCCGCCACTCCGGCCCGCGCGCCAGCGGGTGGCCGCGCGGGGTGGGGGTGGGGGGGGTGGGTCACGTGACCCCGCCCCTTCCCGGTTACGGCAGAAGCAGAAGTGGGAGTCCCGGAGAGGCGCGGCGGGACGCGGGGTACTTGGGGCACCGGGTACCGGGCACGGCGCCGCCGTCCGCCGCGGGAGGTAGCTCCCCGCCCTTGCGCAGGTGAGGGCTTCGCGGCGGTGAGGAGCGGCCGCTTCTCCGCCCCACCGGCTCTGCTCGGGCCCACCCCCCCCCCGTGGGCAGCAGGTGCCGAGGGGAGCTGGGGCGGGGCAGCCGCGTCCCGCCCGGGGACGGTGGACGAGCGGGAGGGTTCTGTGAGGGGAGGCGAGGGCCGTCGGTGTGAGAGGGCTGGGCGGCAGGCGGCGGGGGGACGACTGCGGGGTGTGAGGGAGGGCGCCTGGCTTGAAGCGGAGGAGGGAGTGTGGGGGTTCCCTGAGGGGAACCCCGCACCTTGCGGTCTGGCCGTTGTCCGCCACAGGCCAGCCCGCTGAAGAAGAAGGAGGGAAACCGTCCGAGGGTCGGCGTGGGCCTGACAGCAGCCCCGCGCCGGGCAGGGCTCTCTGCCCAGGGGTGAGGGCCCCAGCTTGGGGCCAGGGCTTCGGTCCCCGCCAGGCCGTTGTGGCAGGTGGGCAACCGCCTCGCTGCGGTTCCCCTGCCCGGCTTTTCGCCTCTGAGGGCGGCAGCTGCGTCGCAAAGCTCCGCGCAGCGAGCCGTGCGTTGTTTGTTGTTAATTATTGGCGCTGTGGTACTGGTGTCGCTGGTGGATATCCATACCGGCGGTGCTGTGCCGAGGCAGCGCCTGCTGGGGTGAGGTGACATCTGAAGTGGATCCAAGGGCAAAGCTAGAGGCAGAGGATGTGACCACCCTTTTGCGGTGCCCAGAGCACACGGGAAAATTTAGAAATTGAGGACTAGCATAAAACTTTGGATTGCACTTCATGGTTGACCTTGTGTGCCTGGAAAGCACCTGCTGTGTCATATGGGTGAAGTTATAACAGAGCGTGGATTCATCAGTGCTTATCTGAGATGTTCTTTGCTAGCCTGTATGTTTATAGTTTGCCTTTACTACGGTTTTTCCTCTCTTTCTTTGTGTTACTACTCTCTTATCAAAGAGAGTTAAGAGTTGTAGACAGATCTTTGGATAAGAACGGTTTGTTTCTGAAACTCTGAAGTACTGTACTGAAGTAAAACTAAATATACAGGTTTTGGGATAGATTAAGTAGGTTGTTCGGGTTTTTTTCTGTGTCCATGTTCACTTGGTTACTTACAGTGAGTCTTTCTGACTTTTTAGTCCAAATCAGTCAGGCTTTTCAATAAAAAACAGTATTAAAACTACTCTTACACAAACAGTAACAAGTGGTCCGAATTCTGCATGTGGTACAGGACACCATCCAAGTTTAGCTCCTGTAGTGCCCACAGTCAAAGGGCAAGAGTCATGTACTGGTGTCTGTGTCCAAACTAGAGCTTATGATCTGTTTCTGTGATTACTAGCTCACTTGTTGAATCTCGTAAGTGGTGCTGGACCTTCCTACTTTAGGCTTCAATAACTCTTCGGTAGAAGAACAGTGATGTTTCTATTGCACATAAGTTGTAGTTTATACCCTGCTGGTTTAGAGGTATCCAGATAATGGGGTGATGAGGGTCATTATGGAGTTCTGCTGCGTGAATGGGTAGAAATATTGTTGATTCAAATAGTTGTGCAGCGATGGGTGTAACAAAGCTGAGGGGTACCTGTGGGTGAGTGTAAGACGACTGTTAATATTTAAAAGGTTAGGTCTGATATCAAGGGCTTCCATTAGTACTTTTGGGAGGGCTAATGTGTTTTACTGTTAGGAAGCTCTTTGTGACGTTATTCTTAAACTGGAGCAGGTAGCCAAAACAGTATAGAAGTGGTCAGTTAGATTGATCAAATATTATGATATTCTTTCCACCTTTTCTGATGAAGTAGATATCCTCAGCTACAGTATTGTTTCATAGTAAGTTATAAACTTGGCTTATGACTTAGGATTTAAGTTAGACTAAAACCACCATTTGCTCTGTTTTTGGAAGAAAGAGCTACTTTAAAAGGGGAAGTCCAGTATATTATATTCAGCGGAAGCTGTTTAAGAAGCCACCTCTGAGAGGCAGTTCCTTTGTACTAAGGGCCTAATCTCTCAAAAAACCTGCTGCATTGCCTTTTATTAAATAGCTATATTTAGCAACTCCTTTTCTTGATGTTTTAACTCGTGTTTCATTTTACAGCTACACCTTGTACTGTAAAAGGCGGAGCAGATGTGTGTTTTGTTATAGTCTCCTGAAAAACTTTAGTCATTTCAAAGCTGATTTTTCTTTTTTTATTGCAGTGAAGTGTTACTAAAGTGGTTAAACCTTGTTCCAAATCACAGCATATTTGTTTTATTACAATTCTTAATGAAAAGAGCAAAGTGAGAAGACGGGATTTTTTTTTTTTTGTCAGAAAACCAGACACTGTACAAAGATTTTAATTTAATTTTTTATTTTCCCTTCCTTTAACTTCTGTTCTTACAAGTCATTGAAGCAAGACAAGATGACTATGGCTATCTTGTTAGATGCAAGCCCCTGATTATCTGATTAGTTCCAGGGAGTCAAAAAGGATCAGTTACATTCTGGCTAAAATCTGCTGTCGCTTAGCACCCTTAAAAGTTGTCCGCTCCCTCTCAGTTGTAGGATTGGGGTATATGTATTTTTTTCAGTATTATAAGGAAAGGGTACTCTATTTTCTTATTACAATAACAAGCTTATAGATAATAAATACCAAATAACCTGTATAACGTTTTGCAAAACACGGAGTGAGACATGGTTCTCGCTGGAGAGCACTTCAGGTTCACTGTGGGCAATGCAGAAGAGGCCACCCTGCAGGTAAGAAGGGATTGTTGTTCGCCTCTCTGTTAGCTTACAAAAAAATAAGTGTTTCTTGAAGTGGTAGAATTTAAAAAGGGATTGGAAAGATTGCACCGGACATCTTTAAAGTGAGACAGATTGCACTGAAAGCAGCTAGTGACATGATGTCGAAACACAGTTTTGTGGTATTAATGAGAGAGAGCAGAAAAGAGCGCTCTTTAGTGAAGAGCAGGTCAGGAGATAGTGACATAGGGTGAGGGGGAGGAGGGTTGGAAGAAGTTACGAAGGGGAAGCGAGAAGTGGCATGGTTGAATTAGCTATCAACACGGAAACTGAAACTGCTTGTGATGGAGAGTAGTGGACTGAGGAGAGAGGAAGAGAACCAGAGGAGATGCTGTGGCTGGTGGCTGTGTGTGCAGAGAGATTCTTTAAACCTGTCCTGCTCAGGGATGTGGTTAAGGGGGATGGTTGGGAACTGTGTGGCAGCAGCTCCTGCTGCTTGTGTGAAAATGATACACTTCCTTCTTTGTGCATGGATGAAAGAGCAGGTTCCAGGGCATACTGTTTGTAAATGATCTCGCTGAGGAGTAATCAGGCTTATAATTAGCTGTTTGATGCAATGATGTGTGGGAGACCAAAGCACAGAAATTTGCTAATATTTATGAGAGCTGCTGCGTATGCATCTTTTACCTGTTTTGTGCCAGGATGTGTCCCAAGTGTATGCACAAAAATACTTGCCACCTGACATGTGAGTAGAGAGAAAGTAGACTGTGTAGGAGAAACACAGCCATGAAGTTTTAAAGGTGCATAAACTGAGACTTTTTAGACATAGCCAACATTTGTTTCAGTATTTGTATTTACTCATATTTTCCCCTCACTTTCTGTACAGCTCTCAGATAGTTAGCTGGTTTAATTTCTCATATAGTGCAAGAGTTTACGCAAGCTGATGTCATTATTTCTTGTGTTATCTTGTCATTGGATTGCTAGGCTTCAATCATGAGCATTTCTTCGCTCCTGATGTGATATCAAGATGACAGCAACACTGGCTGCAGAGCCTGTGAGGCCTCTCAGATTTGAGAGGTCTCTTCGGGAAGCAAACTGATACTTCTACAGTAATACAGGGCAAGAAGAAGAAGAACAAACCTGCTGCGGTTCACCATGGGGACAGCATTTTGGTTATCTGAAGATAGCAGTGGGAATATGAAAAAAAAATAATCCCGGGAGAGTAGAAAGATTTTGAGTATGATTCAAATCTGTTGCAAATATCTCTTTTCTCATGTTGATAGCTAGATTGTCAATACTTAGGACGAAATGAATTTCCAGATATTGCTTACAATAGTAGAAATTAAATTATCCTCAGTTTCAAGAATAAAAAGCTTAACTTCCAGTTTGCGTAAAACTCATGAGGTTTTTATGGAACATAATTCTACAAATACCCTAAAACAGTAAAGAAATTCCTATAGGAATGGTGATCTCTGTTAGGAGCTACTTCTGTCTCTATGTCAGTTAGAGAAAATCTCCGTAAGCAAAGGTATCTCACTCTGTGTAAAATAAATAAAAGCAGATCTGATGCTTGAAAGGAATTTGGTGGGGTCAAAGTGCACATTTTTTGATATCTTAGAAGACTCTTGAAGTCATCAAACAAAGATAAAATACAGTCAAGGTTGGAACTTTGTTTGAGGAAGTCTGTCTTACTTTGGACCTACCAGTAGCAGTTGCCATTTTCTGGGGAAAAAACGGTATTGCTACTTGAAGGCTTCAGTGGTCCATTCTTATTTCTTAGTGCTATGAGGTGCTGTTTTGCTAAAAGTGCATTTGGACAGAATATGTGGTGTGTTATGCTTAGAAATTATACATGCACATCGAATGTAAAATGTAAGTGATATACTTACTACAGAAAATCTGCTAGATATTACAGAAAAGGATTCTATTCGTAACTGTACTAGGTACCATTTTTGGCTGTTTAATCAAGAGTTGCTTGTATAACCGTTCCGGGAAGTAATCCTTCCTTGGTTGCCTGTTATACTGGCAAAAAAGTTGGAGGCTTGGTGACTGAAATAAGCTGCCATGGTCAAAGCAATTTGTGCAGTATAATTGCATTTACGCTATTTTTTGGTTAGGAGAGGGTGTAGAGAATGTGGCAGAAAATGCTACAGAGATACCAAATAATTGTTCCTTTAGAAGAGGTTTTTAACGTAGTTCTGCTTTAGTTTGAACACTTTTATTTTTTCCTGTTACTGGTGTGTTCTTTAGTTTTATTTAGGCTTAAATGCTTTCTTTGTTACGACCTCAGTATTATTTTCTCTGGCATTTCAATGGTTTGCGTTCTTTGTGTTTTGCTCTTTTGTCCTTATTACTCAGGTATGCTTATATTTAGTCTTTCTTCCAGGTCATCTTTCTTGGTTTTTTTTTTCTGCTTTTTTTCTGTCATGATGCTGAGACTTTAGAGATGTAAATCTGCATTTGATGCAGGTCCACATGCAGTTGAAGATGTGCATGCATGGAAGCATAGGGGAAGTTATGCCCCTTAACATAATTTTTGTGTATTTGGGCTAAACAGACCTTGGCTGACTTTGTTTTGGTCTGGAACACAGTGTACTTCTGTGTTAGAAGACTGAGGAAGCAGTTAGTGGTATGGTGCAGCTAGAAGAGAGGCATTGGTCTTGCTGAGAATTTAGATCACAATTCATTGCATGCAGTAGCTGCTCCACCCAGCTTTTCATTTTTAATAGATTTTGCAGCAGCATGTCTACCAAAGCGTCACTGGTGCCGCCCTCTGTGAAGACTGTTTGTACTTTATTTCAGGATAAAATGGCAAGGATGTTCTTAATGTTAGCCACGTATCTGCCTTGTATTTGAATGGGCAGGAGTCCCTATTAGGTAGCTTTAACTTATGCAAATGTGATTTTTAAAGAAATAAAAATGCTGTTTTAAATATTGATTTTTCTCCCTTTTCTTTCTTCTTTTTCTTTTCAGGACACTGAAAACCATAAAAGTTTGATTAAAAAAAAAAAAAATGCCCAGAAAGAGTATAGACTATGGAGTGCTGCCGGAGTATGAGAAAAGCCAGATCAAAAGGACCTTGGAGTTGGGAACTGTTATGACCGTATTCAGTCTTAAGAAGAGTAGTCCAGAAAGGAGGACTATTCAAGTCATAATGGAAACCAGGCAGGTAGCATGGAGCAAGACAGCTGACAAGATTGAAGGTTTCTGTGAGTATTTGCAAAGTGTACCTGAACTTGGAGTTACTAATAAATTGATGAATTGTCAAACACTGATTTAATGAGCCTTTGTTAACCTAATGAATTTTTTGGCTGAAAAGAGTTTGGTAATTTGCTGAGAATATTCTGAATTGTTACATTGTAGGTGAGGAATCTTCTGCAGCTCGTTATTTAGGTATCTAACACTACTTAAATATGATTAATGTGCTTTTACCCTAAGCCCTGTTCTCAAAGTTTTCAGCTTTGAATATGATGGTGCTTGTGTTCTCTGAATTGAGTTACTGAGTGACAACTGTTTTCCATCATTAAGCATCAAGATACCTTGTAAATTCAAGCAAGTAGTACTTCTTTACCTCTTGTCTCTGTAAAAAGAAAAACCTCCAAATACAAGGAAACTGAATTCAAATTTCTGTTGTCTTAAGGAGTTTCCTGTTTCAGGATAGAAATCATTATTTAGGACCATTATTGGAAAGTACCAATGACTTATGAGGATGAAGCTGTGAGATATAGGAGGTGGTTTCAAGGTCCTGAGTTCCTGCTGTCTCTTTAGTTGATATCTGAACTGACTAAACGCACTATTTATAACAAGGTCGGGAAATAGAAAGGGAGTGTAAAGCTATGTAGGACTGTAAAAGCTATGGTACAAGAATAAAGTGAGACTAATCTTCAGTTCTTACTGAACTCGGCTGATGTCAGCCAAGCTCAGTCTGTGCTTTTTGGGACTTGTACAGCTCCTGTTAGTATAATGTAGTTACAGTGCTTGTGTATGACTATATGGTAACTCTTCTATTTATTATGGGCATGATTTTAGTATGCAACTGCTAAATGGTGTTTGTCTTCAAGAAAGGAATTGAATTGTTTGCCTGAATTGCCAGAATCATTTATTGGTCAGCCTCAGCTTATATGAGAAGCTTGGAGTTGAGGAACTGGGGCTATTTGGGAAAAGAAGTTGTGATAAGATGTTGGAGTTTGGAGAGCTGGTATATTGGAGTGAGAGAATAAATACAGCATGGAGAATGTACAGAGGTGAGAACTGAACTTACTCAGTGGAGACAGGGATTTCAGTGAGAAACAAGTTAAGGTCTCAGAGAAGAAAAAGGGTTTATCAATGTGAGAAAGATACTGAGGCATAATTAAGGAGGGGAAGGGGGAAAAAAAAAAAGCCATAGATACTGAGACTAAAGCAGATATTTCTCCCTATAGCATCTTACTGTTTTGGGGGCTTGACTACACGTATGTGAATTCCAGTGGGGAAAAAAAAATCTACCTGATACTGTTTCAGTGCTACTCCATACATAGAGTGGCTGTGACTGGCACCAGTTACTCCAGTAGTGTACCAGACAGGAGCCATGCTCCTGGTATTCTTCCTGGATGTGAGTATGCACTAATATGAGAGAAACCAGGAAGGAGAATGGAGTTTGTCCGTTGAGTTGTGGATTTTTAGAAGTTGGTTTTTTTTAGAAATACACGGTAAGTTAAAAATGCATTGATCTGTAAGGTTGCAAAGACAGGCACTGAGAAGTTGCATGATTTTTGAATTGTCTGTGCAGCTTCCCTTCATGTTCCTTACTTAGAAGTATTAAGTCTCTGCTACTGTTTCCATTGATTCCTGTCTCATTCCTTGTGCAGACTGGACCTGCAACTGGAAATACAATGTAGTGGAATGAAAGACCAATTGTCTGGAGGATGTTTTTATCATTGGTGGTGAAAATATGGTCATATGCAGTGTTCTGGGAAAAAGGAAACAGGTCTGGGCACCCTATTTAATGGCTACTCTGGATCATAATCTTGCAGTGCCCCAGTTTCTCATGTAGAAAATAAGGGTAATTATCCCTTCTGATAAGGATGCGTGTGAATGCAAATACATTACTGGTTCTGATATGCCCAGATCCCAAACTGAGGTGTGCCAAAAAAAAAAAATCCTGAGAGGAGATGAATAATTCACTTATGAGTGCATGGCTTGAATATGCTTAGCAAATAAAGCCTGGGGTTATGCACAGAGCAGTAAGATTAAACCAAAACAGAAAATGACCACTTAGTGAGTGAACAAGCCATTAGAGTCCCCTGGCAAAAACAATATGTGATCATGTAGTTGAAGACTTATCTTAGCCATTTGCACAGAGGGGCTGAATTTAAAGCTGTGCAGACTATGCATTCCAGATTTTGGGGTCAACTTTTTCAGTGCTTGACTTGTAATCTTTTATCAAAGCTTCCTGGGGGTGGTGTGTGTTTGTGGTAATACATCCTGATAATTAAATAGATCACTATGCATAGATTTTAACACTTTTAAAAGAAGGCAAATATTGTAATTTGACTCCTACACCTGGATAATCCAGCAGGGTAATGACTTGCTTCCAGTTACACAGACAGTCATTACTAGGACAGGGAATATAGCTACAGACCTGTGACTTAGCCAAAGGCCATCTGCTTCTCTCCCCGAAAACTGTAGTACTGCAGCAGGTTTTTTAACTGAGCAACATTTAGGTGACTTTTATAATGATGGAAACTTCAGGTCTGAGAATATGTCATATTCTAAAGCACAAATATGCAAAATAGTGTTTTGTTGTCTTAAAAAGCAAAAAATCTGCCCAAAACCAAGACATATTTTGCAGGCATTGTTTCAAAATATGATGTGAACAGTTGTTACAATTTGCAGTGAACTGTATCTGATCTACTTGAAATGAAAGTCACTGCAGCTTTAACTTGCTGACAGTGTTTTTGCTGAAGAGGAAGGAAATATTTTATTTGTTTAGTTAGTTAAATGTTGCTATTACTTCTTTTGACTAAGACTCAGGCTTTCTTTTGCTTGAAAAGTGGAAAAATTATGGATTTGAAGCTTTCATACTTGATAATTGAATGGATGGGCTTCTTGAATACCGATGACAGGGGATTTAACATTTTTATTTCTCTGGAGCTGTACTGAAGAGATGGTACCAACTTTGTGGTAGGAGAAAAGTTGTTTTGGCTTGTATATATAAATGTATATATGAATGACCCCAAGTATTCACTGATGGATTGTGTTGACTTTGTGAAAAACAAACGCCACATTTTTGGGTAGGTGGTTTTTTTTTTTTAGTGGCTGAGGGCATAGAATTATAATCTCAAGTATTAGATTGTTTAATATGCTTGGGATGTACAAGAAATAATATTTGTGATGCGATCTTAATGGTTGCCATTTGCATGTGCTACAGTCCAATAAGAATTAATATTCAGTATGGGTGGGAAAGTTAAGATGGCTTCCTGTCATGTGTGTGCCATTTTAACTCAAGTTTGGCAGCTGCTCTTTACAGAAGGCAGAAAACTGAATGTTTGCATGTCCTATGGGGTTTGTGTTTCTAAATCAGATAGTGAGGAGAGTTCTTAAGCTTTGGGACACAAAAGTAGGCTGCTAATAGAGAAGATGGAGACCAACTGTTATATTTTATTTTAATACTCTTCCTTTGGAAATTAAGGAAAAAAAGGTCTTTTTCTCTCTCTAACTGCCCTAGTGTTGGGAATTTTGGATTTTATAGTGCTGATTTTCTTGCTGGTGAACTGTAAATGTGTGAAGGACACTCAGATTCCTCTAAGCCAGAGTTGTTCATAATTATTACAAGAGCCTTTTTGAAGTTTGGTTAATATTATTTTGGAATTGATTTAAGTTAAGCCTTGCAATAACAAAAAAGCAGCTACTCTTATTCTGGAATGAATTGACCTGTGCAAGGGAGATGTAGGATTAGCTATACTGAGATAAATGTTTAGACAACCCCATGGTCCCGAATGTGGCAGTACTGTGTATTTTAAATTGCATTACTCTTGAAAAGGTCTATTTCATTAAAAACCTGTCAGTATTTCTGTTTAGAATAGACCAAAAGAGTTGCTGAAATTATGGCTGTTTCCTGCTCAGTGCAGATGTTTTTCTCTGGATGAGTAAGTAAAATGGTAATACCTTTCTTTAGAAAGCTCTTTCTAGACCCAGGCCTTTGGTGTGGTAAGAAGTGAGGATATACAAAGGCTGGGAAATCTGGTTTAAACAGTCTCAGTCTTCATTGTGTGGCTCAGACCACACAATGTCTAAACACTAGAGATTTTACATTGACCTTCTGAAAGACTTGAGTCGCCACAAAAGGAATTTTCTAGCAAAAATGAACTGGGGAAAAACCTCTGTATTTTCCTCGAAATGAAAGAATACAGGTTGTTTGTGTCCTTTAGGGAAGGTTATGCTATTTCAACAGTAGAACAAAAGGCCAAATTTTAAGCTGATACATATCAAGTAAGTCATCTCACTTTAACAGAGCAACTGAGGTTTTTGGTCACTTTTTTTATCTTGGGAGTTAGTGCGGTGCTGAGACTGGTGCTATACAATTTCTTAATTCTTCAAATACAGGGTTTTATTTTGGCTTCTGGTAAGTTTTAGCTTTACAAATCAGAGAGAGACCATTATGTACCAGCTCTTCTACTACTGCTAGTCCTCCCTGCCCATCTGCAAGAGAGAGGAAGGCGCAACCCATCAGTGTCTGCTCACACCCTTCCTGAGTTGTCCTAACGGTGTTGGTAACCTGTGCATGAACAGTCTTTCTTTCCTGTAGAGCGTGTGCAGGCAATAGTTGTTTAAGTCAAGTGAGTTCTTGGATGGCATTTCAGTTTTCATGAGGTCAAGCTAGCTGTTGAACTTGTCCAAGCTAATCAGACTTGCTGAAGACAGTACATTTTGCTGTTTGTAAGGAAGCTCTGATCCTCTTGTACAGTCTTTGTTCTTGGGTTTACTGTGATTCTGCTGTTGTAAAATGTAATGCTTTGTAGGCCCAAATAAAGATTAAGTGACTGTAGGGTCCCTTTCCTTTCTTTTTTGCCTGTAAAGTTAGGAGAGACTGGTAAAAGAGCACCTTTAAAGAAAAGTTAAATAAAATTTATCCATGTTTTCCATTTTGTGGGAGCTTCAAGTTTCCTTCTAGATGAAAGGAGAAAGATTAGCAATGGAAAGAAAGGGGCTGCCCATCCTGGAGTATTTTTCAGGTTTAGTGAAGGTCAGGAAGGTTTTTTAGTGCTGCTGCTCTTTCAGTCACTTGCTAAGACTGTAGAATATCTTACGTATGCCTTTCCTACATCAGCTGGGCCCAACACAACCCATTGTCAAAACAAGAATGGATAGAAGGGAGCAATGCACCTTTGAGAAATGTTTTTATTGAGGATGTTTGGCATGCAGGGTTCCATTAGTGTATTAAAATGAATGCCAGCAACATGTGCTTCCTGCAGAGAGCTATGCAAATAGCTGAAGGAAGCAGGTCTCAGCTAGATGTGTCTGTGTTCACCCATGCTTGGGCTTCTTTTAGTCATCTTGCTATTGTTCTATATATAGAGACATTTTAGATGCCCTAATAGATCTAAGAGCATCCGAGGGAAATACTTGTAGATGCTGGCTACAAAATGTCGGAGCTTTTTCTTCTGCTTCTTATTTATTAATGACATTTCTCTGTATTCTGCATCGTCCTCATTTTAAGCTGTTAAAGATAACCTAAAGTTTGCTAGGTGGGCTATGGGACTGCTTGTGGGGCTCAGAATCTCAGCACTGTTGATCCTAAGTTACTTAGGTCATCAGTGCCAAAAGATTAGTTTAACTTATGATGACAAATGTTTTTCCCTTGAGGAGTTGTGATTTGTTCCCCCCTCCCATATGCTTTGTATGTTGCAGTGTGGTATTGATACTTCATCAGATCACCCATGCTTTGAAGCCATTGTGGTGTTCCCTCCCCCCTTCCCCATTTATATTTCTTGGTATGCACACTACGGTTGCAGTGGAGCCCCTGTCACTGATTTCATTAGGAGAAATTTGCTCCATTTCTTGGATGAAAAGTAAGTTTTGGTGAGCATTGCAATGGTACTGCCCCATGGATAAACTGACCTGGCGAATGGTTAGTGACTCTGATGCAGAATGCGTGGGGTCTTGGGCAGTGAGGGTTATAAATAGGAATGGTATTTCTGACTGTGCGTGAAATAACTTTGAAGTGATATTAAGCTGATAACTTACAAGGCTGGTCTCACCTGTCTGCCCAAATAGTCAGTTGAGAGAATGAAAGGCTCTTTCAGAGCAAAGTTTAGTTCCTGCTCCGAATTACTGTCTGCTGGAGTCTCTTGCTCTGGCCACTGAATATGTAAAAAGCATAGTAACACCAGCTTCCTAACTCTGAGGCACTGTGGGTTTTTTGTGCTTTGTTTCTTTCATCTATACAGTTGGTTTAAGTATGTGAGTTCTGTTGCAAAGCACTGTAAATGTAAAAATGTAATTGGAACTTTGAGAGGAATTTGGAGTGTAAAAGACAGCACAGAAATAAAGGAGCACTTTTTGCAGGACTGTGGGTCTAAAACCCATGGCACTAGATATGCAGCTGGTATCAGATACTATTGCCAGGAAAAATAAGCAAATCTCTTAGAAGGCTAGGGTGGACCACGGTCTTCCCCCACCACTTTTACTTGCTGTAGCACAGCCTGACTTAGAAGCTGCCTGGCAACTTTATGTAGCAGGGGAAAGCGTGTGTGTGTGTGTGTGTGTGTGTAATGTGTTTTTCATCGAGTGATACCTTGTGCAAGTGGGACCTAGTATGACTTGGCTGTGGATCATTTACCCATAGGTTTTATTGACCATTGTACATTTGTGGGTTGGCAATTTAAGAACTACAGATCTTGATAACTATAGTAGTGCTAAACTAACTTTTTCTTTACCAACACATAAGAGAAGGAAACTTCAGTTTCCTTGTACAGAAGGAATTTGCTTGTTTAATTTGTAATAGGCCCTTTTCTTGCAGAAACTAATTTATGCATACTAGATACATGACTGTGAAGCTGTGACTTACTAGCATGATTTATTGCAGTGTGTTGCTCAGCGTGTCACTTCCTTATGCTTCTGCTGTGTGTTTTTATTGCATGTTTACCCTTTACAACTGTGCGTGGGTCTGCGTGGTGGCCCTTGGGTCACACGTACCCTGTGTTGTTTCTCCCTGCTTAAAACTGTCATAAGCTGGCCATGCAATGGATGTGTGTTGTACAATCCTCATGGTATCTGGGGGTCGCTTCTGCCTCCACATCAGCTACTCTGCTGCGCTGTTTCTTTGCTAGGATACCAAATGGCCCACAAACAAGTGTACTGTCATAGCTGGGATAGTGGTGGAGGGAACTACTGGGCAGCAGTGAAAAGCAGAGGGGAAGGAAGGGGTGACTGAGAGTGAGAAGTGCTTGTCACTACTCTGCTAAGAGACATGCCTGCGCGACTGGCACCCGGGGTTCGCTGACTGAAAGTACATTTCAGTACTACTAAATAAGGCCTCCTAAATTTCCTCGTATTGTGGTATACACATTTATATGCACATAAATAAATTGAGGCCCAAAGAGGTTATGGTATTTAAGCTTGTAGAGCAAGTAGGTGGCAAGGCGTAAATCTCCAGGATGTTGATCCATTATGGATATTTCATTCTTTATCAGATGCGAAGTGGTTTAAGGATAATTATTAAGCGAAAGTTTGTGGTGACTGGAGTTTGATTAGTCACTGGAAAATATGTGAGTTTCTGCATACTCTTCCATGAATCCTTGTGTTAAGTGATGATTCACAGCCAGGAAAATTTATGCTCTGAGAAATCTGTGGTGCCTTGAATGTGCAAGTGTGTGTTTCTCTGTAATACAAGGATGCACATATCAAGGAAGATTCTGTCGAGGACACAAGACGATTTCTCTGTTTTTGATTACCTAGGATTTTTTTTTTCATGTGAAGAGGTGACCTGCTTTTGTCAGATGATTTAAATCATATTTTAATCCCTTAATCTTTGGAAAAGAAGGATCACCTATCTTTTTTGATGTTCTTGATTTATTGCAAAATACTCAAGAAAAAAAATCTAGTGACCATTTAGTTGTGCAAGCACACAACAAAAAGCATTGGATGGCCGTGCTTAGGAAAAGGTCATATAATATATCAGCTGTTAACGTGCTCCTTCTGTATGTAGACCAAGAGGTTAGGGTATAGGTAAGGTTGAAAGAGAAAAGGGAATAAATGTGTTAGTATAAATTTATTCTGAAAACTCTCTGTTTCTCAGAGGATGAAATACCTGTGTTTGGGAATGGCAGAGATGCAGACCTCTTGTCAATGTAATTGCAAAATTATGAAGCATAGGAATAAAGGCTACTTATATTGAGGCTTTTGATGCTAGTGATTTGCCTCATTATAAAGCATAGTAACCATTTCTTTTTTCTTCAGTCCAGACCTTTATTAATGCTGTAGGACTATCTTATACCTTTTTTCATTTCTAATAGAAAGCTATGACTGACAATGCATAACATTTTATTTTAGGATTAACATGGACTGCTAATTTCACATTGTCTCTCTTCTCCTGTTTTTTCTGTAATATTTTTCCAGAGTTTGTAGAACAAAATGACTGTGACCCACTTTTTTGAAATACATTTGCCGTCTCAAATTAATTTAGCGTTACTGATCTGTCATCTAACCTGTGAAAAGGAATTATCAAAGATTAAGATCACTTGAGATTTTCTTCCGGCTGAAAAGAGGAGATTTTACAGAATTTGTTCTCTAGAATATTATTTAAAAAAAAAAATTAAACCAAGTTGAATTTTCATGTTTCACAGGTATATTAATAAAGGGATTGAATGGAAACAAAGAACTAAGTAAATTCACATTATATGTAGAATTAGAACCTGTGCTAGCTGCTCTGTTTTTTCTCTATCTGCAAGATTGCACTGTGTGTTTTCAAATTGTCTTACATTGCCAAGCAGAAATCATTAGTTTCTGCAGCGTGTTGCACCTGGATGTTTAGTGATCAAAACTCACTGGAGAAGCAGTGCATCTGTAATACAGTCATGTAGATAACAGGACCAGATCAGGCCATATATGATTTACAGGGTGAGGTGAAATGCAGGTATGTATAATTTAATGTAAAGGCAGTCTTACGTATGTTGCCACAGCTGCTGCTGTTCTAGCTAACAAGGGTTGGTTTTTTTTTTAATCTTTATTGTTGTATTTTGTGAATTTGTTCCTGCAGCATGTTTTCCCTGAAATTAAATTTCACTAATTTTGCTTTTAAAATCTTTGCTAAAATGACCTGGTTCTGTACATCCTTTTGGCTGTCAGATACGTTGGAAAACTTAAAAAACTAATACCTAAGAGGCCGTTTATGCAAGTGGCTTACGTTCTTAAACATAAATGGGGATTTATTTTTTTTCATAGGTTAAATAGCTAAGTCATTTAATTAGTAGAATTGTTAATGCCAATGTGAACTTCCTCTGTGGTGGAAAACTTATTTTTTTCTCCCTTTGGAGAAGATGTTATAAACATTTAGAGCATCTGTACCTTTCTGGGAGAAGTGATGAGTATCTACACTACATATTCTGCTGAGGAGTGTGAAATGAGTGCTTCTTTTGGCTTGAATGTTAGAGTTGACCTTGCTAGTTTCTAGTAGTGACTGCTTTTTTTTTTTTTTTTTTTGCTACTAGCAGAACATCTTTCTGCCTGAATTTCCTTACTTTTTCAGACATAAAGTAATAAACTTAAGTCACATTGAAAACCTCAAGTCCATATTCTGTCATTTTCTTTCTGTATTCTGGATACTGTTAAAAAACAGTATGTCACTGCAAAAGTGAATCCACTTCTTGCTCTTTGCGGAGTATCTTTTCAAAGGAACATTAAAATCCACCTTTTTTCTGTTTTGAAATTGCTGTGTTTCAGTTGTTACCCAGGGGATCTTGGTATAAGTCTTCAGCTGAGTATTTAGAGCTTGGTTTCTGTGGTCAAATGAAAAAAATAAATGTGTGTAGCCTTTAGCTGTTCTCAAGTAATTTCTTTCCTTTAGCAGCTCAGTTCTGCAGTGTTTGATGCTAACTTACACTGACCAGACTTCCTGTCATGGCTAGCCAGCAAAATGGGGATGGAATGAACTTCATAGACCTGAGTACCCCTAATGTGATTGATCAAAGTGAGTGCGAGATGTAGGTGCTCCAGTACGCTTTCCCCAAAGTCAAAGTTTTACATGGCAACATTCTTGTTTTGTTTTGTTGCATGGAGTAGAATGTAAACTTTTATGGACATGTATGTAAATTTTACCCTATTTTTATCTCATTTTGTGAAGGTGCCTTTTAATTTTTAATATGAAACCAATAGCCACTTGAGATGTATGGTCCCTTGAATTCAGAGCTCAAACTGGGAAGGGCTGTATGTTGTTGCTCTACTGAGCAGTCCAGGGAGAAGTTATTAATTTAATGGTAATTTGTTGTTACTGTACATGACAGCTCTGTGTGACCTGATTACTTAAAAACCTATGGGTTTAAAATGTTCACTTCTCTAAAGCTTACGTCAGTCACACAGCTAAATCCCCGGAGGACCCCTTGGAAAGGTAGTCATGTTTGCTTTCTCAAGATGCACTGCGCCATTTCTCATGTTCTGTCCTTGTAACTGAGTTTTCAGATAATTTTGTGTTTTACCTGTAATGACTTCCCTGGGCCACTGAATGTCTCACTAAATTTCACTGTTTGCATGAGCTGAATTACTTTCCATGCCACATCGGTACTGTCATGCTGCAGGAGATTTCTGCTTTCATGTGACTTTGTCCTTCCCTGAGAGAAGCCTCACCTTGTTCCTTCTAGTTGCACAAGATCTGCGTTTCATTGCTGCTCTGAATAAAACAGGCTGCTAAGACACACCTTGTATAGTTAATCTTTAATTTTGCAAAAGTGAGAACAAAGCCATTGTTCTCACTAACCACCGTGAAGTACATTTGCAAAAGGATACTAAAGGCTTTCTTCATTCACTGGGAGCTCTTTTGCATATAGGCTATGTTGCAGAGGACAGTTTCTGCCTTTCGAAATGAAACCTTCTTTGGAATATTTTGTAATGCAAATTGTTGAAAAAAAAAAAAAGGATTCTGAAAACTGGTTCTTAAGTGCAGAATGTTGCTATATATATACACACATGAAAATGCTAATGTATTCATAGAGAGAATGCCCACCCCATGTCTCGGTCCACAGCACTTAGGTGATCAGAGTCCCTTATTTTCCTCTCTGAAATATTGCCAGTAGTTTCCCTTCAGCCTTCTTGAGACTTACTGAAAATACCTGCTGAAGTAAATAGTGCTCATGGCCTGATTTCTGACTCTGTAGGCCTCCTTTGAATCTCTCTGTAGGCTTTTTCTTATTCATTGAGTACATAACTCTGAGCTCTGATCCAAGCATCGTTTGTGGCTACAGACACCGAGAGAGTCCTGGGGACTTTGGACTTTGCATCAGGAGCCTTATCTTACAAGACTCTGCAGTCCATAATGCCAGTCTCAGTTGAACTACCTGACTTGCCTGAAGCTGATCGGCGCAAACATGCCTTCCTTCAGTGAACTTACATGGGCACTTCCAGCTAACATAAAGTGTTCTGCTGTTGGCATCAGCTGTTTCTAAGCAGGGTCCGTTCCCTAACCCAGTTGTCTGTTTGGGTGCTGAATGGTTGTGCTCCCGACCAGAGGTGGGTGTTGCGTGAGGACAGGGATGGACAGAGGCAGAACTTCTCCCTTTGAGTAGCAGTGCTGGTTTCTTCTCTCCTTCTGGAAGGAAGGACAGTGGTGTTGTGTGAGGAGCACAGTGGTGTTGTGTACAACCATGTAATGTCTGCAGTTCTGTTCACGTTGTTCTCTACCTGTGCTTACCTTATGTCTTGTCTTCTGCTCATCTTGCACAATACCTACTGTAGTGGAATCCAAGTTCTGTTTTACCATCTGCCTCTAAGTGTCACTGAAGGAAAGGTAACAGCAATTCATACCTGTAAGTGTGTGACTAAATGTGATCACTACTGCCAGGTTATTTTAATGGAGATCAGTAGAGATGTCGAGGATCAAAAGTTTATTGTTAAGTTTATGGCAGTAAAGAGCTCTAGCAGGCGCTCTGGAAGGCACTGAGCAATTAATTTGTGCAGTCTTTGGAAAGTAGCTATGTAGTAGTGTAATGATCCATTGAATTAACTGATTTGCTGAACAACACACAACAGCAGGAGCTGAAGTTTAGCAGCTTCAGGCTCTGAACTGCCACGAGTACTGCATGTCCAGATCAGAGCCTGAAACAGGATGGTAATTGAAGGTGCCTTGGAGTCCGATCTTGTTAAAGAGCCACTTGAGGGAATTGTCAGAATCAAAGGGTGACTGATGAGGCTGCCAAGGAGAACCTTTTAACCCGTGGAAATAACCACATAAAAGAACGGATGAAATGTAAACTAGTATTGTAGGGTTTTTAGAGTGGCACTAGACTGGGGCTGGGGACCAAATGCGTTGGGAGTGTCCTCCTTGTCTTGCTGGGTGTGAGTCAGCTTCTCTACAGGGCATACTTTGATTTATATTTCCATGGGAAATGCATTAATCTTGCACTATTCTATGGAAATCACACCTGCAAGTGTATTGGATTTGATCTGACACTGCAAGCGTCCAGGTCTGTGCTTTTTTTCAGGTATATCAGGCCCCAGGAATATCTGTGAAGCTCTGCAGTTTGCATGTGGGATTGAGAAGGAGGAAGGCTGCAGTCCTTCAAAGCAGTAAGAAGACAGAGTGTCCAAGGCACTGTGCTTGTAGTTCTGGCACAGGCATGAAGTAACATTTTAATTGTTCAGTGACAGATTGTGCTATAAAAAGTTCACAGTAACTGCGTAACAGCTAAGTTGGTACAGTTGATTTACTAATCTGAGTGTGAAACATGTTGCAGCTTTTCCTGGCCTGTTCCTTTCTTGATTCAGTTGGGATCAGCCATTCTGGACTTAGCGGGCATCGTGTGGAGTGCGCTGGGTGACTCCAGACTACCTGGGGAGACAGCAGAGCTTAGTGCAAGACCAAAATTCATGCTTGCTGTGCATGTCTCTTTTCCCCCTTTGATTTTCTGCCTTGGCTTTTTTTTCAGTAATATAGAATAATACATCCTAAATGACACCATAAAATGTCATTAAAATATATGCAGGTAGTTTCTATTCATTTTCTGAAACTATAGCAAGTATTATGTCTTTCTGTAAAAATCTAAATAATGTTTAATAAAACTTGAGGTTTGTACATCTGTTTCATATATTACTTAAGTGAATGTAATGATATCTTGCCGGAATTTTGTAGGACATATATGTTGCCTGAAAAACCCAGGAATGTAAAATTCTGAATTTGAGGGTTTATATATAAATATTCTCTCTCTCTCCTTCTAATTTTGTTCTCTTGCTGAACCGTTTCTCCTTTTACTGAATGTTCAGCAATTAGGGTATAGTAGTCTCTTTTTCAAAGACCAGTCAGAGAAACAATAATATGGTTACTTGTGCATACAAAATTCTTTGTGGCTATATGTATATACACATATATTAGTTAACACAGGAGAATGGGATGGTAGACTGAAAGGTTGTAATGCAAGGAAAAGAACTGTAGTGAGTATATGTAACTGAGGGGAGACATTGAGTAAGTTTGTGTGTGTGTTTCAGAGGTCAGTATGAGGTAAGAGCCACTTAAAATGACAACAGCAATGCAGGTTGTGAAATCTGTTTTATCGCTGCTTATAATTTATACTTTGAGGGGGTCTTTGTGGTGTGGTGTTCATATGCGTGGATTTATAGGAGTCTGAAGTGAAAGGTGTGCTTCACTTTGAAGTTAAAACTGTTTTTCAGCAGGAATTTTTTGGGTGTAGGGAAGGCAGAAGAGGTGACTGGGGTTGCTCTTGCCCATGATTAGAGTGAGCCAGCATGGTGCGCAGTCCTGTGCTGTTTATTGCAGCCATGCAACCTCCTTCCCTCTCCATTTGCATCCTGATTCTTCTCTGTTGATATTAACATGAATTGGTGGGCTTAGATCATCTTTTTCAGATGGTAGCATTTTGAGATGTATATTCGGATACACTGCTAGGGATCTAAGTGAGACTCTGGGTGCTAAGGGGTCAGAGTCATCAGTAGGAACTTTTGGTTGCTGGTCATTTATGGTCATGTCATGAATTTATTTTGGAAGTTTGCATCTAAATTTAGGGGCCTTGGCCAATCAGGTGTGCAGATCTTGTGAGATGTTTTTATGGTTTGAGAGGGTGGCTGAGACACGGAGGTTGAGACATTAAAAGCTCTATCTTGAAGATAATTACACTTGGACAAATTAGTTTAAGAAAGATGCTTGTGTCCTACGATTAGTTCAGGTTAACCTTTGAGGTCCCGTTTTCCAAGGTAAGTTGTTTAATGACTGGGAGAAAGGAGTGTCAGGTGGAAAGTTTGGCCTGGGATACTTTTCAGAGAATAAGAAATTCCAAGGTGAATTAATGTTTCATCATCAGGATTTTATTGATGAACTTCCTTGCTTGTCTCTCCTCCCTCTCCATATTGGCATTATAGAAACCCAGCGTTACAGAGGCAGAAGCTTTAACCAGTGTTCAGCTCCCCTTCATTGGCAGCAGAGTTGCTTTTTCATTATGTTATTAACTGTCTTCTGTTACTGATGAGGTGCTTATTTCAACCAGGTTTTTTTTATGTTGTGGCGTTCTTAAATGCATGGACAGAAACCCTTAGCTATTTTCCTTGGATCTTGCTAGGTCTGATAAACACATTTCAAGAGCATGCATGAAATGTTTTTCTTCACTCTTCATCCTGTAGCTCGGAAGTCAAGACTGTCCAGAAGTGGGAAGAGCTGTTTATTTGTCTGGTCCACAGGCAGAACAAAACCACTTCCTCAGTTTTCTAATAAGTATCTTATCTTGAGAGTGCACATATTTCTATTTCGGTGCTGTCTCACTACAGTTATGCAGGCCATGTAGCAAGGGTTTGATAAAAAGGGAGCCGACTTGAGAAAAATGTGTGCTTATGCATGTTCCTATTCTACTATTCTCTAATGTGTACCTGTGTTCTGTAGAAAGCAGCAAGTTGAAAGTGATAAAACAGTTTACGTTAAATGACGGAGATCTCTTTGGAGTTGACCAGGAAAAAAATCACAAACATTTTAATTATTAGGCTGGATTTTCTCTTTATATTCTTTAAATATTTTTCTTACAAGTGTCAGTGACTATACTAGCTGACAAGGTTAGCTGACTATCTAAGATCTGATGCATAATTTTTAGGTGGGTAAGTTAGAAGTTGTATCTTTTTTGTCTCTGAACGTTGTCATGGCAATTGGAAATTTCTTGCTTAGAGTAAATGCCATTTGTGAAATCATGTCTTCTGTAACCTGAAGGGGTTATGTGTGTACACTTTGTCCATGGATAATCAGTGATAGTGAAATGATAAAAATATGGCAAGTTATTTTTCTTCTTCTTCTTTCTCCTTCTTTACTGTTGTCTGTTAGTTAGTAATATATTTAGTTGTGGATTCGTGGATTGCAAGCTGGTGAAATTTGCATGTCTTGCCCAATAAAGATCTCTAAGTTTATATATATATATATTTTTTATATACATATGCATGCTTTGAGTTGTTCATATGATTGTTTCAGGCTCTGCTGGAACATAAGTGCAGTTGTACTGACTGAATGTTGTTTCCTTTCAGTGGATCTGATGGAAATAAAAGAAATTCGCCCAGGAAAGAATTCAAAGGACTTTGAGCGTTGCAAAGCAAAACAAAGAGAAGAACACTGCTTTACTATTTTTTATGGTACCCAGTTTGTCCTCAACACCTTAAGCTTAGCAGGTACTTTTTTCTTCTTTGTTTCTTCTTTAAACTTACCGATTGAACAAATCAAATACATTGATGGAACAGTAAAGCAAAAAATACTGTGGTTTTGCCTTCTGCAGTTCAGGAGTGCACCAGATGTTTAAAATCTGGAGATAGGCCTTTTACTTGGGCATTTGTGTCTGTGAACTGCTGCATTTGTAATGTTTTGCTTTCAAATAGTATATTGTGTGAATGTAGTTTCTGATTTGCTCAATCTTTTCTAGCAAGGTAGACTTTTGCTGGTTAAATATCTCTAGTAAGGTTTTCAACACGGAATAGCAGAGGTGACATTGTCTTCTTTAAAGTCAGCAAAGGATTTGCTGTTGTCTTCAGTGTGGCCAGAATATTGCCCTGGCATTTTTAGTCTGGGCAAAATGATTCTGGAAACAATAGCCATGAAGTGTTAGACTACAGCTGTATCACAGAAACTTTCCTATCACCTATGAGCGATTGCAGACTAATTTGGAAAAATGAAGTTCTAGTTTGAGTTATATGTGTGCATGTCATCTGATAATACTAAAATTCTTCTAAAGAAGTACTAGGGGACCGTAAATAAAATTTGAAGGTGATAAATTGAAAATTAAGAGATCCATGTGAAACAGAGGGACGTTGTATGCTGTATCTGTGGAAAGGGTTGGGGCACGTCTTATTTCAGGTGAGATTATCCAGGGTTGCAAAACTAAAGATTGTGAAATGAAAAGGGATATAAATTCTTACAGTGCAGGCTGAATACAGTTTCTAACTAGTCAAATTTACAAAGAAATTTCAGTTCTAAGAAGTTTGTGATGGATGCTTGGTTTAGAATCATACAGATGATTTATTTGGAGTGGTAGTTCTCTCTCTCCTGTGCAGGAACACACTTGTCCATTTAAATCATTAAATTCATTGTAAAATCTTAATGGGAGAAAAGGGGAAGGCTTTGTAAGCGTTTTAATGCTAACAGTAGCTTTTTTTTAAAAAATGGAATTAATTGCTTATAGATTGCAGTACTAAAAACCAGTTTTTTTGCAGTCTGATGCACTGTAAATTAAAGACTGCTTGTGACTAATCCATTGTTTGTAGGCTTTTGACTTTAAAAAAGTTTTACCATTGTTGGCTGAAGTCTGTGAAAATTTTGAGTAAGTGGCTGTGCTTAAGTGCAGCTGTGCCAAGTACTTCTGATTGATTTCCTCTGACAAACCCCCCATCCCTCCTCCATGGCAGTTCTCAAAACCAGGCCTCTGCCAATACTTTGAAAACACTTGGTACCATGAGATACGTTTCCATAATGCTGAACTGCAGAACAACATGATACAACTTTAAATTAAAGGGAAAATCCTTTTCCTTGTTAAAATGCTTTGTTGTGGTTTCTTAAAACAATATAAAATAATTGTTACTTAAAGGGAATGGTAGCTCTTATGAAGGGCAGAATTGTCTTGGGAGAAGAATTGGTTTGGCAGTGGTAGTGGGTGTTCTTTCCGAAATTGTAACTAATTGAAAAACATTTCCGTGGGGAGCTGAGGCTGGGCTCTAGCTGCATCCTTGGGGATATAAAGCATTGTTTGAAAGTATGTTTAAATAAAATGTAATCTTCATCTTTTGAGAAACTGTTTTTCTTTGAAGGCAGTTAAAAGAATTTGCACAGATTACAGCTCCTGTGTGAAAATAATTTTTCAGAACTGGTTTAATTGAAGAATGCCTTCATGAAATTTCAGAACCAGCATGCTAAAGCAAATGGACTTTGCCCAACTGAAGGCTGTAATAGTAGCATCTCATCTAAGGCCCAAAAAATTGGTTTTAGCTTAACCAGTATTCCCTAGGGAAGGCTACACCCAGCACGCAGTTCATCATCTTGCTTCTGTTGGGTTGAAGCATTACCAAATGCGATCATGTTAAATGATGTGGAGGACTCTTCTGGTTTGGGAAATGGAAAGGCAAACTACATTTAAAACAAAACAGGACAGTGATAAACCAATTTGTAAGGTTGGGAGGAAGGTATACCTGGCTTTTAGTGTTAAGCCACATAAGGAATTTTAGACCTTGTTTTAACTTGCATTAAAATGTGTTCTGTATAAGCTACATCAGTTTTGTACATTGCTTCCTTCCTGTTCCTCTTGTCTAAGTCTAGTCTGGAACAGTCTGTGTTCAGAGGCATGGTTAGGACAGACAGGAGGTGGTTATGTCCATCAAAAGCCAGAACTTCACACTTTTCTTGTAGGTTGGTTGGAATATAAGGAACTAGCTTTATGCTGTAACACACTGAGTTCTTTTGTCTGTGTGCTTCAAGTTGCTCTAGATGTAGGACCCTGGAGTTTTGCTACTTTGGAGACAGAAGATAAGAAAAAGAATTTTAGTTGTGTTACTACAAGGACTCAGCAGTAGTATCATAGTCTTTCTGCTGAGATACTGAAACTTGCCTACCCTGATAAGCAGACTTCTAAAAGGAGCTATTTTTTGACAGAGCTTCCAGAGTTAACCCTCCACCCCCAAATTTATGCTGTTTTTTATTAGTTTCACTACTAGCAACATGAAGCAATGCAAAGAGAAAGGTTAATCAGCAGCTTTGTATAGTAGGGTTTATCTAAACATCACAAGTTATGTCTTAGTTTTGTGTTGCTTTTTTTCTCATGTTTCTCATAGCATATTATTTTTTTCAGCTGACTCTAAAGATGATGCTGATAAATGGTTGTGTGGCTTGAATATCTTGTATCAAGAGGTCATGAGTGCTCCCACACCTGCAATCACAGAGAGGTATGTGGACATACTTTAACTTTGTGAGACTTGATGTTTGTTTGGAATTGAAAGTGGAAAATCTGAAAGAAATTTTTAAGGTGCAACAAGTGGTGCCTGCCAGTTACCTTGAGAACAACTACTCTCAAGTTAGTGTATGATACAGAACGCTCATGTGGAAATTCTCCATGTCTGTTTTTCTGTATATGTGTTCTGGAATCGCACTCTGCTGCATCCACTAACGTGGACTTGCAGTTTACCTTGTTCTGTATACCAAAATAAAACCAAACCAAAATTGTTAATCTTAATGAGATTACAAGAACATTTGGTGTAAGTGTGCATTGACTTCTTGAAAAAGTCAAATGTCTTACGCAATCACAGTAGGCTTGCTCTAGTAGATGTCCATGTGCCCTGTGTCCCAATAATTCTGAGGTGTGCTTTTGTGGTTTCTCCTTTGTATTGGATTGCATTATATGGCCATGTGATCAGCTGCCTCGAAGAGCCAGGCTGAAAATGAACATTTTTAAGGTTTACTTTTTAGCAGCCAGCCATATGATGGTGAAACTGCGCCCTTAATGCTTCTGAGGATGTTGCACGCGAAACTATTCATGCTCAGAATGGCAGTTTTGTTGACAAGCTTTTAACGCTGTCTCCATACCTGATTGCTTTTCATCACTGCTGACAGTTTTGTTTGCGGTCAGTGCTCTTACCTGTTGTGAGGATATACCCTGTCCTCACTTGCTACCTGACCAAATTGTGGTTTTGACATTGATGTTGTCTTTACCTACTTGCCGCTCCAGTTGGGGACAAAGTATTCTTATATATTCTTATCTATTCTGTGGTATTGCAGTGAGCTGCTATACAAAGTGCTACTGGGTTCCAGGCTATGTTTGTGCAGCAGAGTGATTCCCACAGAGACTGAGGATAAGCTTTATAATGACATGCTGTGTTCATCCTTTAGATGTATAAAATTGCATGTGTGTGTATTTACTATTAATGCTGCTAATAGTATTTTGCTGTGCACCTAAACCTGACATGCACTCTAACGAGGATTTTCTTTAAAATTCTCTAAACTCCTCTCCCTCCCCCCTAATTTTTCATTGTTATGCATCTAACAGATCTTTGAGCCAGCAGCCTCAGCTGGTGTAAATCATTGACTTGATGGAGTTACTCTCGTTTAGATTAGCTGAAGTTTTGGCTCGCTTTATTGACTTATATTTTTACAGCTTCTGGTTGCTCATTCTTTTCTGTCCTGCCCACCCTTCCCCTTCCTTTGTTGTTTATGTGGCTTTAAAATGCAGTATTAAGCAGCAGAAAAGTAAATATTTACAAATACAGTTATTAAATTGGCTGAATCCTTAGATGCTGCACTGGAAATGTTTTTGCTTTATTAAAAGAGATGTATCTTATGACTTTTAAGTATTTTTATTGAATTTCATGTGTAGATTTTGATATTTCATTGGCCGTGTTTTCTTTATAATTCTTAGATTAAACCTTTTTTTTTTTTCTTTTTCCTACTTTTCCACAAGCTGGCTGAGAAAGCAGATCTATTCTGTTGATCAAACTAGAAGAAATAGGTAAGAAGCTCTCTCTTTGTTCAGTTTGTTTTTAGTGAACTTTTGTTGGAGATTCTAACATGGAATGGAAATATATAAATCTTGGTCCAAGATGTGAAATACGAGACCCCTGGAAATGGCATTTGCTCTTGCTTTAACAACTTCAGTTTTGCCTTTTGCTAAACACAACGTGTTCATAGCACTCACGCATGTTTGTGTTTGTGGTATAATGAGGAAGCAAATGATGAACAATAAATAGTTTTGCTTTTAGCCTGGAATTACCCTGCCAGAATGAGAAAAGGGAGTTGTCTTCTTCCAGCCTTACTGTAAAAATTCAGCTCAGCTGTGCAGGTATGTTAGGTTGCTTGCTTTATAAAGGTCTTTACCCTTTCATAGCCAAGTTGGAGCCCAGCAGCTTGGACTGTATAGCCCACCGTGAGCTTTCCTGTGCAGTTATGCCACCAGTTCTTCCTTCATTGCTGAAGCATGTTTGCATTGGCGTGACTACACTCTAAAGTAGACAGACCAGAAGCAGCTTTTAAAAACTTGTTAGGGCATTTGTAACAGTGAAGCTCATAAGCAGAGTTCAACATGGGCTGCTAAAGATCCAGGGCAGATGTTTAAGTGATTAGCCTTCCCTTGTTTCAGTCCTGATGGGGCCTGAACATGGCTACTATGTGTGGTATCTAGTTTGAAACTAGTCACAGCAGCAGTGTCAGACATATCCAGAGATAGGGTTGTCCCAGCAATAACATGAATTCTTTCCTGCAGGAGTCAGAGCTATGAGGAGAACAGAACAGAATATTAAGAGGAAGAGGAGATAACAGAGGATATTAGGGGAGAGGAGGAGGACGACTACTGGTATGATAGGGTAGTACCATGTGAAACAGTTGCTTTAACAGTGGGAAACAGAAGATACTCTTGAGGATAGATATAGAAGGAAGCCAAGTTAATGGTTTGGAGTAAGGGCAAAATCATGTCTTTTTTTTTTTTAGCAATTCACCTGACTACATGGGCTTGTCTCTTTGCCACATACTCGAATAGGCCAAAGCCAAATAATCACCTCTGAGCTGGTGCGTCTCAGGTGAAAGAAGTCCCATGGGTTGTAGCTCTCAGTGTGCTGTGTGGCTTCGTATGTTTGAGTTTCAGTAGTTCATTTCAGGTCCATGTGTGATGTGGGTTTGTAGCTTTTGCACAGCAAAGAGGACTTTTTTTTCTTTTAAATTCAGCTGCATACCTCTCCTTAGAGTTGCCAGAAATCATGTGACACTGAGAAGAATGTTAACCCTTCCTCCCCCATGTCTTTTACTTTACTATGGTTTTGCTCTTTGTTTAGAACATGCATTTTATTCTAGGTGTAATTCAGTGTGGAAAAGTACATGCGTTTCCTCTCATTTAGGCCTTTTCCTAAAAGAAAAATAAAGTGTGGTGTTTCATTGTGTGAATGGGACTGTGTTATTGCAGGAAATAACGCCATTCTGCCAACAGCCTGTGGCATTGTGCAGCTGGCTGGAGTAGTGAAGGGGAAAGTACCATCCTTTACTGGATATTGGCTTATACCTCGTGATGTATTTTGAAAAACTAGCCCTGCAATGGGGATATGTTGGCAGGTATCATGAAGCAAAAGCAAATGCTAGGATGGAGAACCTGTGGCTGACGGTATGTATCTGCTGAAGGGATTTCATTTGTTGCTTTAGGGTTCTTTCACTATGAGGCAGCCTGGTTAAGATCAAGGGGACTTGCACTGTGGAGAGGGCAGTTTTTCATTCTCTTGATAGATGATTGATGCTTTTAGAAAAATTCAGGAAAGGAGTTTGGACTGAGTTTCGTTGTGTTTAGTGTTGCAGTTTCTAGGGAGGTTAATTGTAAAGGTTAGGCTTCCAGGCAAGTCCTGTTTCACAGGCTGAGTTTTTTCCAGTGGTAATGAAGTTCCAGCTCTTTGTTTTGGCTTGCACTTGTCTGGCCAGAGGAAACTGCTTGTGCTTGGTGTTTAGGGTACAAATGGAGTGCTCGTTCTTGCTCCTAAAAGTAGTGGTTTTTTCCAGAGGTCTGGCGACAAGGCGGAAAGCCAGGAATTTCCTGAGTTCTAATCTGGCTTTGGCATGGACTTTGGCTAAGTTCCTTCTTGCTTTGCCTCTTTCCCTCTCTACACAATGGAGATGAGAATATCTGACAGGGTAGCTACTTGTATGGGCACTGTAGAATAGAAGTGTTGCTTTCTTCTAGGTGCTAATTGTTTTTGTTGCTTTCAAGTGACTCTGTTCTGACCCTGTCTTTGCACAGAGTTAATGGTTTATGAATTGCACTGTAGGTCAAGACAGAGTACCTTAGCCTTGTTTTCTTGGGTACTGTTGGTGTTGCATTAATGTTTTGTGGGCATTGGCAGTAGGAACCACGGATCTTGTGCCTGCGTTCTCTTGACTCTTCCCTGCTTGTTTTGCTGCCATAGATCCCCCTCATCTTCCACTCTAGGACTTGTCCCTGTTCCCTTCACATGTCCCACTGTAATGCTGTGTCTTTCTCGTTGAGACCTCATGTCAGTGCCTACCCGGAATACCCAGAGTTTGAGACTCTGTCCTAGAACATGTGACCTAATTTCCATTCTTTGCTATCCAAAGACAAGTTGAAGAGCAGATGACTGAAATGGGGCTACAGGAGACAGCTGAGTTGGTGTACTGGCTTGGTGCTGCTGAATGGATGAAGTCTCACTCTTTTCTTTTCCTCTACCATCTCTACATGCTGGTAATCGGGCACTCCAGCCCCTTTTCCTTACTCTGTCTGTGACACTGACCTGGGCATGAGGTTAGCTGGATGACTTCATCAAGCCAGTGGAAAATGTGTTCTCGCTTTTTCTCAGCCACATAGTTTTCTGCTTGCCTAGCAAGTTGAATCAGGTTGGCAGAAGGTTTGATCGTCACAGCTGGCCTATGGAAGCAGTGGGACCATAGCAACAGGAGAACAGAGTGGGGCACAAGGAGAGGAGTTGGGGTTGCTTCTTGTAACAGTAGTGAGCTTTACATTGGCTCACCCATACCTATGGTACATTTAAGCAATTGGACATCCAGCTCTTTTAGAAATTGCCCGTCCATCTGTTCATACAGGAGTTATAGTAACATTCCCTTACCTCCTATTTCTGTTTTGATGATAAGTATAGTAAGTATTGTGAGCTGCTCTGAGCTTGCAGTGAAGGATGCTATGACAGCGGCACCTAGGACTCTGGAATAAAATCTGAGGTTGATGAGAAAACTGGAAGATGTGAAGGAAATGGAGGTTTTCAAAATAAGCTATTCAGAGGTTTTTCTAATACAAGATCTTCCTTCAACAAAAGAATTTTGATGTATACATCATACATGACTTGATGTATGGCCACAAAGTATTTGTGGCCAGAAAGCATTGCAGTGATTAATAAATTTAGTTGTGTATATAAGTATTGCTTAAATAGTTGGTGTATGTAAGCACTGTGTTGCTTAAAATCTGAAATAAGTATGTCTTACTTGAAAGGTCTTGCTGTTACCTGGAAAACTTGGTTTTTTGAACTGTTGCTGGTATATCACCGGATATGCTGAAATTCTGTAAAAAGGGTCAGCAGGTCTCTGTAAATGGATCTGGGAGGCAATCCTCTCTGGGAAGACTTGGTTGTGAGAGGAGGATGAGGTCCTGTTCAGATGTTGCAGAAGGGGACAGTCTTGCTGCTGCAAATCAATTTTACCATCCAAGTGAATAACAGCTCGAGAAAAAGGTTATAATGGTAATGAAAACAGGAGCTTTTTATTTTCTGTTTCTGGTCATCTGTTTGGTATATCCTTTGTATAATATTTTCTGTGTCTATATTCTAGTTTCAGTGGGACTGGAACAATGGAAGAAAGGCTGCAGTTCATCTGACCATGTATAAACATCTACATTTGAGCTGATTGTCTAGATCTGATTAATTGTTGATGGAGAGAAATGGGTGTCTCTGCAGCATGGTTCTTTTCATCCTAATATGGATGCCCAAATTAGTTGAAATGCCTATTTCTCCCCACTAACTAGGAAGCATGTCTAGCTTGCTCACACCTAGGTGTTAGGTTTATAGAAGTTTACAGTTATGCGAGATGAGCCCTTCCCAAAATGTTTCAGTAGTCACATTTTTGTGTTGATAGAAAATACATTAGTAGCTAGATAGCAGAAGATATAGCAGAACCATGGAGTTTTTGCTATCTTGGTTTTTTTTTTCTGTCTTTTTTTCCCAGTATCAGTCTTAGAGAGCTGAAAACCGTCCTTCCCCAAGTAAACTTCAAAGTGAGCAGCATGAAGTTCTTGAAGGATAAATTTGCGGTAATTGCCTAATAACTTATGTTTGGTATTATCTGATAGGTGTTCTTATTTCTTTTCAGGATACTGCCTATATTTTTGCTTCTTACCATGTACAGTTAAATAAATTATATTGATTAATTTCTTAGCTTGGCTTTGCCTGTATCTAAGGCTATAAGAAAATATAGACATAAATGTTCCTTCCTTTCATTGTACAATTGACCAAAGCCAACATTGGGTTTTGATCTCCAGTGCTGACACTGTGCAAGTGCATAGGAAACTGTTTTATCTTTAAGATAATATATTAAGAAAAAGGTTTTTTTTGCAATATGATCAAGTAATAACCTCTTCATGCCAGCTTGTGCTAACATTAATAACTTCTGAAGGTCATTTCCATTCCTACAGGAATTTTAAATATCCCCACCTTTTCCTGCTTTCCAACTCTCCACCCTTAAAGCATACATTCTTGCTTCTGTTGCTCCAGCTAACAATGACTAAATGATGCACTACTTCACTCTCAGTAACATAGTGGAAATGGAGTCAGTGTACAAAATGCAAGGCCAAAGATGTGGACTAGGAGCACTATGTCTCAAACCAAGAACCTATTTAATTGTTTGTATTCTTAAATAAATAAATTTTCTAAATTCCAAGTGGTTAAAACAAATGAAGTTGGGGTAGAACAGAATGCTTGAGAGGGTGGCAGTTGGAGTAAGAGTAACTTGTTTGCTGTCAAATGCAGTTCAGGGAATTCTAAATTGCTACTTTCTATTGTAGGAAATAGGCGCTCACAAGGAAGAGCTTAGTTTTGAACAATTTCATTTGTTCTACAAGAAAATCATGTTTGAACAACAGAAATCGGTAAGCTTTTTCATAATTAGTCTTCATACTGTTAAACTGCTTGATCAGAATAAAGAGTGAATGCTGATTATTTTTTTGTTTCTGTTTGTTACTAATTTTCTTTTTTCCCCATTCTTGTAACAGAAAAAGGGTATAGTACTGTATTTGATGTGTAGATGACAGTTACCATCAGCAATTGGCTTAAGAAGATGAATAAGTCATTAATGTTGCTGCTTATGTGTTGGTAGTAGAGATGTGCACAGATATAATGGGTTTCCTTGGAAGAACTTTTCTTGTGAGTTTGTTCAGGCTGTAGAATGTCTTTTCATTAGGCTTGGCCGATCTTTTTAGTGATAGGAGCAAGGTTTTTCCATGTATTAATCTTTTATTGCTAAGAACATTCTGTAAATCACAAGGATGTATCCTGAGCATCAAATAACAGTTATTGTTCTCATGGTCTCTTATGCTTGGAGATTACCAGTGGTGATTCCACTACAAGACGTGTCATACAGTCCTTGGGAGGCATGAATGCAGTGGAATTACATTTTAGCTAATTTATATGGGCAGCTGCCTGACTACTGTTTCCATGTATTCATTGCACAGATTCATGAAGCTAGTGGAAACTGCATACATTTAGTGACTCTAAAAGTTAGGAACCCTTTAAAACTGTGTGAAAACACATAATTTGAAATAAGTTGCATGTCTTTGTTGATGACATGCTTATTGTTGATTCAACTTGCAGTTGCTAAAATAGAAGCTTTGATAGTCAGTCAGTGCTGTTTCTTTTGGCAATGGAGCTTTCTTGTGCTGTTTAAAAGTGATGCTGAAATTATTGTGAAGTAATAAAGAAACTCCATCTACTGACAGGGTTTTAGTTTTGGTGGTGAAAGTCTAGTTAATTAGCTTGAGCAGAAAGCTGAAGAGTAAAACACAGAATAAGGAGGCTAGCTGACTTCCTTAAACTCTTGTTATCGCCCCTCGTGGATCATTTCAAAGAAAATCCTCAGTTTGCTCAACAACTGCTTTGTGTCAGTTGATAAGTTTCCTGTGACCTGTAACTATGCTGTGCCAAGCTGGAAGCAATTTAGGTGGTATATTCACATGAATATATATGATGGATGATACGTAATTCCAGTTTTTCTGGGATATCAAACAGTAAAAGCTCCCCAGAAACTTGACTGATTGTGTGTATAAGGTGCATTATCGATAGCAAGTTTTTTGCCTGAGAATTGCGTGCGTTCACACTGAAATGCCTGAAGTAGTGTTGCCAGCCTTGGCAGTATGTTTTTTCTTATGTGTTTAATTAAAAATGTGTCTTACCAACTTGTATGCAGCTTCTCTAGAGCAGACAGGCATATATTTCCCCTTCCCAAACCAATGGACATTATTGGATGGAATTAGATAGAAAATTGCATATTCTTTTATTATTCACCTTTTTCCCCTTTTTTGTGTTTGTTTTTTTTTAAGATTCTTGATGAATTCAAAAAGGATTCCTCTGTGTTCATTCTTGGGTGAGACTCTTAATTTGTATTATTTTTCCACATTTCTGTATAGTTGTAGTGCTATAGGATTGTTTTTTAATTACATCACTGGTTTTTTGTTCTGATGCTTTAGTAAGTGAAGTGATACATCTTTTTGCATTCAGAAAGGTGAACTTACCATGGAAATAAGTCTGGAATATAATTTGATAAATGTTTTTTACTTTCTGACTACAAAAATGGTATGGACTTGAACAACAAAGTCACCTATCCTCTGATTTTCCTAAGAGCTGAACAGAGCTATGGAAGGAGATTTGGTGGAGAAATTTTAACTTCAGTCTAGAGGGTGGTGTGGTGCACAGGTTTTGCCTAGTCTTGAGCAGAGTGCTGATAGTGACAGTTTCTGCATCTTTTGCTTGGTGAACTTGAAAATCTAAATAAGATGTGTAAAGCATGAAAAAGGAGGTCACAGGCATTACTACCATTTTGACTGTGAATTAAACCAGTTTATCTTGGTTTTGAATATTACACTAACAGATTAAGGAAGTTACTTAAAAAGTTTGCTCTGAGTCTACTGCATACTTCCTTAGCCCTTGATCATGTCATATGAATTTAACTTCATGAGACTGCTTAAAGGCACAGATTTATCAAAGGTGGGTAGCTTATAAATACGTTATTGGTACCAGATGATGCGGCATTTGTGCCCTACAAAGGGGAAAGCAGTTGGGCTGCTTTTTCTTGGTGCAGCTGCATCTCGCCTCCTTTTTCAGGAGGTTTTGATCTATCACAGTAGATTGTCTGAATAATACATGGAAGGAGTTATTTGTGGAAGTGTGGCTCTATGATAATGTAAAAGAACAGTGTCTCTGTATGCCTCAACTAAACTTAACAACACCCCTGTCAAGTGAATGCTGCTTATTTGCTATAAAGCAATGAGCACAGATTTGGTAGTTTTCCCAATGAATCACTATCAAAAGTACATCAGGGATCCAGTAAGCTTTATTTAAAGGCTCAAAGTACATTAATTAGATAATACAGTATTACAAGCCTAATCTAAATTCCATTGAAGTTATAAAACGTTTCTTGGTGGTGGCAGCACATTTATACTGTAAATCCAAGATACAAATCCATGTCATTTTCTGCTATAATATCTGGTGACACTTGCTCTCTTATTTCTTTATCTTCACTTTCCCTTTCTTTTTTTTAAGAAATACTGACCGTCCAGACGCTTCAGCAGTTCATCTCCATGACTTTCAGAGATTCCTGCTACATGAGCAGCAGGTGAGAAGGTTGCAGAAGTTCTGAGTTCTTTTTCTTGAGGTTGTCTCACAGAATTCTATGCTCATTAAAAAGAAAAGTGATGTGTCATAGAATATGATTGATGTCAGCTGTGATACTAGGCCTTGGAAAGATTTCTCCTCCTTTGCTGCCATTGAAGTTCACAAGAACTATTATTTTTCATCTGTATAAAGACTCTGAAGGTGCACCAGAGGGCGAGAAGGGGGATGCAGTAAATAAGGTTTTAACAGGTCTCCATTTAGTCATGTAGATAGACAGACAAGGTTAGAAAAAAACACTGGATGTATGTCAAAGATGATAGCCTGACCTAGTTACAGCTGTCATCATAGGTACATCTGGGGGTAATGCCTTGGCCATGCCCCCATTTTAGCAGCTCTTACATAAAAAGCTGAGCTGACTGCCTGCATTCAAGTCAAAGGTAATTTTCTGTTGAATGAAACCAGTTCAATGTCCCATACCAGCAAGCAGATAAGGATAGAGACAGGAATTGGAACCATGTCTTCGTGGTCTTCTATAATGTTATTTAGCACAGACACCATGGGAAAAAATTGTGCGACATTTGCTAGGCGCTGCTAAGCTCCAGGTTTGCAAACATGATTGAAAAGTGAGACCTACACTTCCTGTATAAGCTTGCTACTTTCTTTTTCTCCCTATTTCACTGTGTTAAAAGGATGTTCAGATTGCACTTAGAAATGAGAGAGATTATAGTTAAGGCATGTCCTTCAAGGAGGCTAGCTTTTTTCTGTGCATATATGTACATACGTAGTATGTATCTTGTGGGCCTCCAATCTATATGAAGGTACCGAGATGGAGATCTTCTTTTTCCCCCTTAGACATCATGGAGGAAACTCTTTAAGATATATGGATACAATAAAATATATTGACAGTAAACTAGCCATATGGGAGAGAAGTAAATCACATTTGTAGGTCTCTCTGTTCCTTATTTGATTTTATATAGAATAACACCACTTCTAAAGTTTTTTTTTTTTTTTTTTCTACTGTATTATTATTATCTGAAGGAATCTTGGGCACAAGATCTCAGTAAAGTCCGAGAACGAATGACGGAGTTTATTGATGACACTATGAGAGAAACTGCTGAACCGTTCCTCTTTGTTGATGAGGTAAGATAATGATACTTTTCAGTAGTTCCTTGTGGACTTTTTTCTTTCAGCGCTAGTTCCTAGTTTGTTAATTGGAAGGCAGATCCTCTGGGTTTTAGTCTTGTATGGTAAAAGCATTTAAATTCAGTCTCTCTCTTTGTATTGTAGTTCCTCACTTACCTTTTTGCAAAAGAAAACAGTATTTGGGATGAGAAATATGATTCAATAGATGCGCAGGACATGAATAATCCTTTGTCCCACTACTGGATTTCTTCCTCTCATAACACGTAAGTTACCAAAAGTCGCATTGTCTATCCCTGTTCAAACAGACCTACCACCTGTTAGGAGAAAGTAATACTTCAAAATTATGCCAGAAATATACTGCATGGATGTGTGAAACCTTCCTAAAATGTGATGTAAATGTGGCAAATACAGTTTGTGGGACTCCTTTTTCCCCTTCCCTTAAGATCTTAGAGGTTTTGAGATACAACTGAGCTCAGCTGCCAGAAAACCCAAACCCTGAATCCTGCTAGAAAATTAAAAAGTAGTCTTGAGTGGAGACTGTTCCAGCCTCTCTGCTTTCAGAAATTAAAGTTATGGAAGGAGCTTCCATTTTTCCATGCACCAATAGCCTCGTTGAGCTAGTGTCAGCATTAACTGTACCTGAACATAAGAATGCTATAAGGATCCCACTTGCCCTGTGGGAAAATCCCATACAGTTACTGTGATCTGAAGGGCAGTGGATTTGTTGCCTTGGAAAGGAGGCAGTGATGTGCACTATAGATAGATACTCTGACAGTTTACAGTGTCACAAAGTGGAAAAGATTTGGTCCTGAGTGGGAAAGGAATATGGGGACCTTAAATTAGCACATCTACTGATCAGGATGTGGCTACTCATGGTCTTTGCCTGGGTGACAAGGATTAGAGCAGGCAAAGGTGCTTGAGGCAGAGGAAGACTGCAGTTTGCTATCCATGCTCTTCTTTGTTACTTTGAGTTTATTTTACAGCTGGGACTTTGAAGGCCTGGGGACTGTATTTTTGTTGTTACTATTTTTAGAATTTTATGCTTAGTTAGTTACCTGCTGATTTCTGTAGTTTATGTTTAAGGTATTAAGGTATCCAGCCCTTTTCCTTAACAGTCTGTGGTATGCGAGCTCTTTAGCCCAAGTACAAACCTATGTGATGATGAGTTTGAACTGTCTTCAAATAAAGGGGATTTGCTCATCTAGCATTGTAATGAAAAGAAAGAAGGTGTAAAGAGAGGGAGGAGAGATGAACAAATAAAATACTGCAGGGAATGAAATAAAGTGGATATGGATATAGCTTATTGGTATTTTGAAGTATAGGGTGTGGTATCACTCTAAATACCCTCCACACCCCTCCAACATGATTATGCTTCAGCATGATGAGGTTTAGGTATGTTTCAAAGCTCACAATTTGCTCTCCAGAAATGTGTCAGAGCTGGTTGACTTTTAGATTGAGCCCTTAATCTCCTATAATCTGGTCCATTCAAAAATCCGATGGTGTCAGGTTCAGCAGAGTCCAGTTCTTCCATTGCAAGTAAAAAAACCCAACCAAACAAAAAAAAAAACCCCAAACAACATACATTCTCCATGACAGGGGAAAAAATGTTGCCCAGTGAGTGAGCAGGAAATGGTTGAAACTGACTGCCTGTCTCTTACAATCTCCTTCTACTCCTTAGATATCTGACAGGAGACCAGCTTCGAAGTGAATCCTCCACAGAAGCTTACATTAGGTGCCTTAGAATGGGATGTCGATGTATTGAGTGTGAGTAAAGAGTTTGTTGAGTGGTTTGTAACATGCTGTCCATATAAATAGAGTTTCCCCCATTTACCAAGAAAGAAAAAAGAACCGAAACCAAGAACTAGTTTGTTTTCTGAAGTTAGTCATATAAAAAACACTGATTCCTGAAATTGTTTTTCTTATGCCTCACTATTGCCCTGTTCACTAGCTCTGATTCTTGTTCCCTTGGAATTTTAAAAAGGTCTTTCTAAATCTAATCTCACTGTACGCCAAAAATTCAATCTTGGATCTGCTATATGAAAGCGTAGGATTTAAACTGGAATTACTTGTGTAGTGTAGATAGATAGTTTACTTGCCTTCATTGTACTACAGACAAGTCTAATGGAGAGAGATTTTTGTAATTTGGTGCCATTTGCCATTGTGTTTAACTTGCTTGTAAATCAGTTGATGTCTTTGTGCATTTGTTTTCCACTAACTGTGTATGTGTCTTCATCCCTGTGCTTGTGTAGCTTATTGAGAAATTTTACTTTAATTTCATGTTATTTCACCAGTTACTTCATAAAACTAGTTGCTACTGCCTCTTCAATTTGGCTAATGCAAAATGTATCTCAAATTAGAATTTCAGGGTTAAAATCAACAAAAGAGATAAGCTGTCAACTTGCCACTTGTTGGAGTGTATTTATCCCTGGAAAATTATTGTAAATGAGTAGACTGACAATATAGCTGCCTGAATTCCTTATTTCTAGATTCCCACATGATAATACTTTGGGAAAATTTTATATTGTATTTTATTTGTATTGCTCTTACTTAAGTGAACTTAATTTCCTCTGTGAGAGATATAAATTCACCTAATAGAATATTTTATTAGAACATTAAAGTCTATGGCTCGGTATGTGGAACACTGAAGATTTGGATGTATGCCTTCTACTAGAGTTATTTAAGTAACTGCTTGGTCTCTTCCTTTTTCCACTGCTTGTCTTTCCTAGTGGATTGCTGGGATGGTCCTGATGGGAAACCCATCATTTACCACGGATGGACACGGACAACAAAGATCAAATTTGATGATGTAGTACAGGCAATCAAAGATCATGCCTTTGTTGCATCTGAGTAAGCTTTGATTTATTTTCCTTAAGCCTGTTTTCATATGCTTAGACCTTCCTGAACTTATTTTCACTGTAATCTAGAGCAAAAAGTAATAGGAGAATAATGACATTCCAGTAGTCTTCATTGTTGCCAAATGTGGGTCTTTAATAGATTCAATTTTGAGGTAAAGTCCCATTATATAACAGTTTGCTGCTAAGGAAGATAGTGAGTACCCTAAGGTGGTTCCCATCTTCTCGCTTGGGTCTTCTTTTTTTAAATTGAAGTGTGAAACTTCAAATGCTGAATAGTTTGTCTTTAAATTTTTTTTTAAAAAAGTAATCAAATACTGCAAGTGACAAGCAATATGTCTATCAGGTGATGTTCATGTTTTAGGGGAGGTCTTAGCTGAGAAGATGTAGAATTCATAGCATGCCTCCTGGACTGATAACATGGGTTTAAATCTGCATCTCTGCTCTGCCCTTCTATAACTTGTGCTGAGATGTCCTTGACATGAAAAATATTGCCCCAAAATTGGGAAAGAGATAGGGCTGCCAGTGTCCTGTTTTTCCACTTTACCAGCTGGACATAAAGAAGCATTATTTTCTCATGTGGGATAGTGTCTGTATGGGCATACTGTGTTAATGACAACCATAATTCATGGTGCATTATGGTTTCAGACCATCAGTACCGTGAATGCAGTGTGATGCTTTCCCTACTTGCATTAAGGGATAGGCTGCCCTGAAGGAGTATTGAAGTGTTTCCTGGATATGCAGGGACAAAATTAGAAAAGTCAAAGCTCATCCAGAGATGAAATTGCTGAGGGATGTGAAGATCAGCAAGGAAGACTTCTACAGGTACAATTGCAACAAAAGGAAGATTAAGAAAAATGTGAGCATGCTGCCGAACTGGACAGTGACTGGAGAAGGCTGAAGTACTCATTGCTTTCTCTGCCTCAGTTTTTAGTGCTGTGGCTGGAACACATGATATTCAAGGGGAAGCTCGCAGAACTAAGTTTGTTTAGCTTCAAGAAGAGGTTAATGAGGGAGTCTGGTTGCTGTCTTCCACTACCTAGTGGATGATTAGATAGAGAAGATAGACCCAGACTCTTCTCAGAGTGCATGTGAAGGAAAACAGACACAATTTTGAGGAGAGGAGGAACAAATTTTCACATAATAGTGCTTTAGCACTGAAACTGTGCCCAAAGAGCTTGGAAAGAATCTTTGTCCTTGCAGGTGTTCAAATCTTGGCTGGACAAAGCTCTGAGCAACCTGATTTAATTTAGGAATTGGATCTTCCCAAAGAAGGGGTTGGGGCTAGATGGCCTCCAGAGGTCCCTTGTGACCTTAACAATTCTGTGATTGCACATCTATTATTGTCTGTTGTGTGTTTATTCCTTTTGTCTTCTTGTTTGCTTGAAGTATTTTCTTTGATCTGGGGGGGGGGGGGTGAGAGAGGGTGCTGTTTTCCTTGCCTCGCCAGCTGTAGCAAAAAGAAATTGTCTTCATTCACCTTTGTTTTCTCCATCAAAGATACCCAGTCATTCTGTCAATTGAAGAGCATTGTAGTGTGGAGCAGCAGCGACACATGGCCAAAGTGTTCAAGGAGGTATTTGGGGATCAGCTTTTAATGAAGCCTATTGAAGCCAGTGCAGATCAGCTACCATCACCAACCCAGCTGAAAGAAAAAATCATCATCAAGGTAGGCTTGCTTTGTGCGCTGGTAGATAAAATAGGAAAACAAGAGCAGGAGCCAGAAATACTACTTTGGGCTTCACAGCTTAATTTCTGTTGAGAGACAAGAAACCCCAGGCTTAAAGAGTGTAGTAGTAACATTTTGCAATATTGTACGGAGTTCTGTAAAACTATGTATTAAAGTGCTTGCTGTTGGTTTTTCTTTGCAATAAGTGTTGCTAGTACAAGTGTCAGATTGAATGTCAGCTGTTTTCTAAAGGTCTTCCAGCTCCTGAAATGTCACTGCTAAATTTCAGCAAGGACTCACTGCTGCAGATGCTTATCATAGACTTCCTACACAATGTGGCCTGCTTAAAAATTACAAAAGTATGTTCTTGAATAGAAAGTTAGATTAGTGTTATTAACTTTTTTTTTCCTGAAGAATTCCTCTAATTCAAGTGAAACCCAAAGCACTTGCAGGCTACACGCTTGAGTTGTCAAGATTGCTTGGAAACTTCAAAAATTGGTGGGTGTTTACTAACTCAATGTGATTTAAATATGCAATTTAGTGAGCCACTTGTAAAAAATGGAGGTGCTCCTATTAGAGTGTCTTACCTTCTGGGCAGTACAGATGCTTTACTCAGTACTGTTGTGCAACAACACGAGGCAGATAACCAAAAGAAGACTTCTCAGATTGAAAATGCAGTAGAACTTTTTGAAAGGCATAATTAGGTGGAGAATCTGAGGGCTGCTCACGATCTCTTTAGTAAAATAATAATTACTTTTGTCCATGCTTGAGTTTTCCAGCTCTTCTAACAGTACTGCTTCCTATGTATTAAACTTGTGAACAGAAGAAATAAGGGTAGACAGATATAAGCATACAGCTCTTCAATGTAGGACTGGAAATAATAGCACCCCATTATAAGGTGTAAAAGCTCTGTGCTTAAGTTTTTGGGTTTTTTTCCCTCCAAACTGTCTATTGTTACCTTGCAGAGCCTAGAGGGGGAGATGCATAGGCACATGAATAATAACACGACAGATCTGATTGAAAAGGAATTACAAACTACTATGAGTCTGTACAAGAGAACATCCATATCGCTCTGTCCTGTCTAAAAGAGCATTAAAGAGTCTTTAAATAGATCAGCACCTGCCAGTAAGCTAGTTGTGTTATTTGGCTTTTGTTTGGAAAATGTTGTCAGTAAACAGTCAGAGGGAGCTCCTACTTTAGGAGCCTGTGGCATTTTTCAGATAAGCCTGTCAAATTGAAATTTACCTACAGTAGGCTGCGCAGAACTGAATGTAGTTGAGAGCTACTAGATAGGAGATGATTAATCCCATCATTAACTGCAGTTAAGTATTTGATGTTACCCTTAGCCCCTTGAGCCACTGTTTTTTGTGAGCACTCTCAAGAAAGTAGAATTTACCCCTCATTTCATAAAAAATTTCCCTTCTGGTCATTTTTCTTGTGGAAGAATGAATTCTCCATTCATTTTAATTCCTTATCTTTTTGTTTTGTTTTGGGTTTTGTTCCTTATGTCCTGCTCTCTGCAGAGGGGTTATTGTTTTATCTGTATTTCTTTTTGTGTGTCACTTCATGTTTTCTGTCATCTAAAGATCAGTGAGCTCTTATCAAACTAGTTGTTTCTTCATTGCTTGAATGATACCGTTACTAAATTGTGAGTGTATGAATGTGGTGGTGCTTTTTGTTTTTAAGCACAAAAAACTGGGGCCAAAGGGAGACATTGATGTGAACTTGGAAGACAAGAAAGAAGAAAAAAAGCAACAAGGAGAACTTTACATGTGGGACACAATAGAACAGGTATTATTTATGTAATATTTGCTACATTTTGTTACTAGGTTGTGTGATAACTGGAAATTTACATGAATTTTCTCAATATTTGTATAAGTAATATTGTCAGTTGAACAGATGTGAATGAGGGGCAGAAGGTATTTTGTTTATTGTTATACCTTGTTTTGAAACTGTAGTTAGTGAGTTTCCCTTTGTCTTGTTAATGGTTTTAATATCTCTCAACTTTTAGAAATGGACTCGGCACTACTGTGCTATTGCTGATGAAAAGCTTTCATTCAGCGATGATGTAGAACAGAATGCTGATGAAGATTCATCAAAGGTGATGGCTATGTTCTTTTTATTCTCTCAGATTATTTCAGTGTCTACAGATGTGTATTTTTTATGCTGATGTTGAAACTGTAGAGGGTCCATTTCAGATAACAAGTGTATCTGGAGATAAAAAAATTTTAAAAAGGATCTTTGCCAAGGTACTCCAATTAACCCTATTTTTAATAAAATAATTTTTTCCCCTGGCTGATTGAGGACTTGCAAAGAGGAGTACAAAGACAACAAAATTTAATTTTGGTAGTTAAATGCTAATGCTGAGGCATGCACAGACAGTCAAAGTCTTTATATGCCTCTGGCTAAGTATTATTGCTATTCTCAAATGAGACAGTATGATGAACTAAGGTTTGTTGTGTTAGTAATACGGCACACCTCTTACAGAGTGCATGTTGTTCATTTCACATTTGCAAAGTGTTTTTCACAGGTAAGCATATATTACTTGGCTGTTGTGCATGGTAAAGCAGAAACATGAGGCTCAGTAAAGGTTGCAATAGCAGTGATATTCAGCATGGTTTCTTGTTCTGACCTTTTGGGTTTCCATGCACGCTCTTTCATTTCTAACGCGTATGTGCATGGTTCAGAGATCTCTGCACATACAGAACATTTTACCCATTCACCTAGATGTTAATATTAGTAAAATAATTAATGTGTAATGAAGAACACAGATGAATCCTGGAAAAAGCTGATTAGAAACTGTGAATTAGCAGTACTGTGTTTTGCCTTGAAAATATTTTGTATTGCTGCATTTGTTCACTTTCTGTTGATTACATATTTGAATAAGGCTGAAGTGGATCACTGCTCCAAAGAAATGGCTTGACTGGGGAGGAGAGTCAAGGGTGACTGTAAAGCTGATTGCTTGCTTATGAAGCAGAGTTCAGGGCTATGAAGAGCTGAAATCCTGAAATAGTAGATTGTTATATCAATAACAAGTACTTTGTTTCAAAATCATAAAATTAGAAATGCACTATAAAAATTCTTATTTTCTGGTGTAGGAGGTGAAACGTACTGAACTGCACTTAAAAGAGAAATGGTTCCATGGGAAAATGAAAGAGGGGAGAACAACTGCTGAGAAACTGCTCCAGGAATATTGTGCTGAAATGGGTGGCAAGGATGGGACATTCCTAGTTAGGGAAAGTGAGGCTTTCCCTAATGATTGTACCTTGTCATTCTGGTATGGTGATTGTCATTGTTATGTGGGTTTTGTTTGGTTTATGGCAATGGACAAAAATATGTGTATTTTTCAAGTATACGTTTATAGCTGAGAGGAAATAAGAGTGAAGAGTTGCTATAATTACTAGAATGTTATTGATGGGATTGTGAAAGGCTACTCGCTAAATTAAACTTCAGTGTAGCATAGTGCATTTTGGCAGAGTAGGCTTTATTCAAAGTGCTGGTTTATTCAAAGACTGGTTTGATCCCCCCCTCCCCCCCAAACTTTTCTAGTGCTCTGGCAGGATAGGGTATAGGATTTGTTATTTCCTCAATGAGTGGGCCAAAATTTGATCTTTTAATTTAGGGATAAATTACTGGTTTCTACACTGAAAAGGTAGTCTCATGAGCATACCTTTATTAGCAGAAATTGATCTTTTCAATGAAAGGATCCTCTAGAGGGAAAACAATAAAGAATTTTCGGGGGTTGGGGGATGTGTTTGGTTTTTTGGTAGTCTGGGGTCTTTTTCTTCTGGTTGGGACATTATGAGGAATAGTGTATCAGATGGATTTCTGACCCAGAGAGCTGTCAGAGCAAATTTTACAGCGAGTAAGTGTATGCCAGATTTTAAACCACTGTGGGCTGAGAATTATTATTTTTGGTCCTGTAATCTTACTTGTTGGGATTTTTGTTGCTGTTCTTACTTTGGTTGTTTTACGAGATGATACAGATTTTTTGCCTCTTTGCAAACTCACCAAGTAATTGACCAGGAATGGGTGAGGAAACACTTCAAAAGAAGAAAACCTATTATAAAGCCTTTCTTTTCCTTATGCACCTCTTAATTTCTTCAGGAGGTCAGGTAGAGTCCAGCATTGCCGGATCCGTTCTTCAAGTGATGGGGACACTGTGAAATACTACCTGACAGACAACCTCACTTTTGATAGCATCTATGATCTCATTCAACACTACAAGGAGGCCCACTTGCGATGTGCTGAATTTGAGCTGCGTCTGACTGATGCTGTGCCTAATCCCAGCCCTCATGAGACTAAAGAGTACGTACAGCAGAAGGCAAGCCCTAGGGTTGTTATGACAGTGTCCTTTGCATTGTTTTAGATGGTCTTGGATTTTTGCATAGAAAATTTCCTGGATTCAGAAGCACAGCTGAGTGTTGCTTGTCCACAGATGTCATAGGAATAGGCTTCCCTGAAAGATGCTGAGTAAGATCACTGACTTTGTGAGAACCTGGTACAACACAGAGCAGTCACTGGGAAGGCAATTTACTAGCAGCAACTAGGAAAATCAGTGAGAAGTGTAATGCTGTGGAAGTGTGCCAGTTCCTTCTTTCTCTGCTTAGTGTTTTATAACACCCAGTGGGTTGGATTAGATATTTAGTAGTTGGCTGTGGCCTGGCAACTAAGTGGTCATGGTCTGTGCCATCTGGAAACTCTATTACAGGGGCAGTGAGCCCAAACAGTTACATTTTCCTAATCCTACCCTCCACCTCACCCCTGTCAGAGTTAGTTAGGCTGACTTCGCCCCATGCTGATAGGAAGTAGTATATAGCTTGGTGTTTATTTCCAGCTGGTGTTTGCCTAATGCGGATCCTGGGCAGAGCTTGCTCTTATTTGCTGACAGAACACTGTAAAAACTGCCCTTTGTTCTGTTTTCTTTGCACTGAGAAAAAGTAAATCTTTGCATGTGAAATATTGATCTGTGACTTTAAACTTCTTTTTTCGCCACCGCCACACTCCCCGGGATCTGGGAGTCACTGACCACCTGTAGATAACTTTGGAAGCCAGTGGAGAGGGTAGAGTTTAAGGGTTAGGCTTTCCTGCCTTTCTGTATAAGGTGGAGATGTACTGCCAGTATAAGTGGCCACAGCTTCACTGAAGGCACATTAGATCCAAGATAGGTCCATCCCTACAGTGAATGATAAAATCAAGCTCTGAATAAAAGGATTCAAATGCCATGTGTGTTTATTTTGTCTGTGTTTTGGGCTTTTCCTTAAATTTACTATGCCCAACCTTAATAAACTGCTGAAAACTGAATGGCAGACTAAAAGCAGGATCCAGTGCCTTTGTTTCAGGAAGAAATGCAGATTTTTTTGATTTCAGACAGACAAGGTATTCTGAATATATTCTTGATGCTTTCATCCAATATAAGCTGCTGTGTTACAGTGTTTTGTAATGAGCTGCTGTCATAGGTGGCAAGATGGGGAAAATCTAATGCATAATTTTTCTTGTAATGTTTGAAACTCTGTTGCTAATAACACTGCCTGTTATTCCTACTGAATGACATTTGACAAGCTTTGCAATCCTTTGTCCATTTTGATTTTTAACTTATAGTTGGTACTATAGCAACTTGAGTCGGGGAGAGGCAGAAGACATGCTGATGCGAATTCCTCGAGATGGAGCCTTTCTGATTAGAAAGAGAGATGAGCCTGATTCATTTGCCATGACTTTCAGGTAAGAAAAGACAGATATGACTACATTGCCTAGTAGCCCAACAATGTTCTGTTTTTTCTTATTTAAAAAATACTGTGGTCTTTTTGAAGTCATAAAATTCTTGCTTTTGAACTTCGAGTAATTAGCATGGTTGATTTGTGCAGCAGGTCCATGCATAAGAATGTGTACAAGAGTTAATTTGTGGCTGGGATAAACCTTTATGTTTTTAAAAGAATATTGGGGCACCGACTGTCCTTTTCTTCCTATACAGAACTGTGCATGGCCCTTCTTCGCTTCCTTGACACTCCTTACTACAGGGTGTTATTTTTAAGTTTTCTTTGGTGCTGGTTCAGCAGTGATTCTAGGTCCTTATCCTCTCGAAATCCTGCCCTGTCATATAACTGACTGAAATGAAATGTCAGAATGAAATTGTTGGCTTGTCTTGCCAGGGAAAATATTTTTGAAACTGTGGTTCTTACATCAACATTAATAAAATGTATAGAATTGTGGTGTTCTCCATTGTGCCTTCAAATCAAATTGCATTTCTCTAAAAATGCCTGTTTCTGCAACATATAAAATTGCTTTGGAAAAACAAATACTTGTTTTCCTCTTTTTTACATGCTTTACTGTGTATTGAAGATGTCCAGAATTCCCCAGTCCCCTGTGTACTTTGGTTTGAAGCTTTCTGCTGTTACTAAGGTGGATATTGAAGTAACTTGTGCTGCAGCATCTCAGTAAAACCATTTCACAGTGGGGAAAACAACAAGTATCAAACCTTCAGCAGCTTGAAAAGGATGCAGGGGTCTTCTGTGGGTGGAATGGTTGTCAGTGGATGGCTTTACTGTTATCAGTGCAACCACAAAAGCTGTGTTCAAGCACAAGAGATTTTTTTTTTTTCTTTCAAAATTGATTGCTGTAGTTATCAAAATGATTACAGGGAAGAGACAGCTACTCATTTTGAGGGGAGTGTGTCTATCGCTCAGGGACAGTGGCAGATCATCATCATCGGATTCCAGAGGGACTCTCAATCTGATCAGAGACATTTGTGTTAGGTATTCTGTCACCTTCATACTATCTGCGGGGGAAAAAAATAGGGAAATTTAATCTAAGCAAAACCATAGATTTGTCCCAAGGCCCTGTACATTGTAGAAAAGTTAGAATGTCTTTTTGTGAATTTAATCAGGCAACTGGAATTCAATTTGAATAAAAGAGGTTTTGGAAGAGGGAGAAATTATTTCACGTGATTAAGATGCACAAAGCAGCTTTGGTCCAGTTTACAGCACTGGTGCTCTCACTGCAAGTACCAATACCTTTTACAGCACCTGCACTTGTTTCACAGAGCGGAGGGGAAAGTGAAGCACTTCCGAATTCAGCAAGAAGGTCGCCATTTTGTGCTTGGAACTTCAGCCTATTTTGAGAGTTTAGTGGAGCTGGTAACATACTATGAGAAGCATCCGCTGTACAGGAAAATGAAGTTGCGTTACCCGGTGACTGAGGAGCTGCTGGAGCGCTACAGCACGGTAAGCAATGGTCTTTGTACGAGTGCCGGTTGCTGTAGTGGATGGAGTCCCAGATCTAGACCTGGGGCTGCTGGGTTTGATTCTGGCTGTGGTAAATGATCTTTGGGGGAGGTTAAGCAGGTAATTTTCTTATCTGTGAAACTGAGATGGTTATACTGACTTCTCTCACGAAGGTTTTGAGATACGTGAAGGAAAGAGCTTCATCTTTGATTACCGGTCAACTCATTATCAACTTCCTCATGATTTGATTAGAAAAGCTGCTCTGTGAAGTGGGGGATTGTTGCTCTGCTAACACAAGTTTTTGACAATAGCCTTGCCTGCATTTGGCCCTGTCTTCTATTGGTGGAGTGGGCAGAGATCTTAAAATGATCATGCAGATGCCAGTTGCTAAGCCTTTCAGAAAAAATGAAATATTCTGCTGTGCCTCTCGCTCTGGACAGGCAGTGGCATTCGCTTCACCGTACTGGAGCCAACTCAGGGATGGTGTCCAACTGCCTTCTGTGGTAAAAAGTGAGAGGTACCTCTGAAGGCTCACTCTGTGAGATAAGCATGAGAAAATCTCCCCAAGAGATACTTGTCTCTGTCCATTGACTAAACTGGGAGCCTGGATAATTACCTTAGGATAGAGGCTTACTTTCTGGATGGATGTGTTCGTGACGAGAGAGCTTTGCCGAGGTAACTGGCCTTTGAAAAGCCTGAGATGCTGTCTTCTGTTTTCAAATATATGTCTGTTAGAAGCTGCAGGAAAAACATGTCTGGCATGTTTGAGGAAATCAAAGTCTGGGTTTTTTGTTTCTTCTGGGGAGACTAAAAGGGACGGAAAATATTTTAGACCTCAGGACTTCTTATGATGTTGCCTATAGCTAAGGTTCTGTATCCCAGGACCGGGTCCAAATGGGAACACAAGGAGAGACTAAAGTTAAAAATATGACTTTGTATATTGTTTTAGAATTTTTATCTAATAGTGAAACCAATACTGGAACTAAAGTACTGTAACACAGAAATCATAAGTGTAGCTATTGTCTTCCCTGGCTGCACACAGAAGGGTACTCACAATCTCAAAGCTATTTGACTGATTAAGAGATACCTTTATGAGGTATTGCTGTTTCATTGTGTTTTACTGTTGATTAAACTGAGGCATAGACAGGTTAAATAACAAACTCATGTTCATCTATGTTCAACTATAGAAATGAACATAACATAGGTGTCTGGCTTCCCTCCTCTTCTGTCTGCCTATGTATTGTCAGAAAGGTAGTTTCAGCAATGAATGTTCTATTAACATTAAGTAATTTTATAATTTTTACTCCTGTAACTTCGTTATTTTTTTTCCTTCTTCCTGTTTTTAGGAAAAAGATATTAACTCCCTCTATGATGTCAAGATGTATGTGGAACCCAGTGAAATCACCCCTACAGTGGTATGCTTAAAGAGAGATATTCACACTTACTGTAGACTTCTGAAAATTATCAGACTTGTTTGTTGATTTCCTGTTAGCAGTAATGAAAAGTATAATTGAAGGCGTTAGCCTGCTTGAGTTATAGGGGACTGGACAGCAGAAGTTTAAAGGGTGTGACTTTTTTCTAACATCTCTTTAAAATTTGTACCCACACATTTTCTTGTGTGCAAATCCTGTATTGATTCATCCACACTGGGAATTTGGGCACTTTTTGCTATTAAGTCTGTGGAGGCGATTTGATTTGGCATGCGTGCTTATGCAGGTATGCCCCCAAATTAAATAACTTATAAGAAGATTCAATTTGAGAAGGCCAAATCTTCATGAAAAGAAAGTACAACATGTAAACCCCAAGTGTGCGTGTCTGTGTGTGTGTGTTTATGAGCACTGTTAGTTATGTGTGCACAAAACTATTGCAGTTCCATTAGCAAACATGGCCTGCATGCACAAATAGGTGCAGAGTTTATTTATGTGCTTTCTATATAAAAATGGTGTCTTTGGTTTATTAATGAGTTATTAAAGTTTGTCTTATTTTAAGATACATATATAATGTTTTAAAAACAAGTGGGACAGCAAACATCTACTTATCTCTAATTCTTGTTAGGGCCTGCCTACTTGTAAATTCTCATAAAAGTTCACCTGCTTGTAAATTTTTTGGCTGTAATTCTTTTTAGTCTTTTTGGCCAATGAATTTTCATTGCTGCTAAAGAATTTGGGTAGTGGTAAATTCAAGATAAAGAAATTGCTTGTCCTGCTAAAACTGGTTGACTTCCTAAAGGAGATGTGACCAGCAGGATAGCTGATGTGGTTTTGAAGTGGAGGCTTTGTAGGAACCTAAGCCTACAAACTCCAACTGCATATGAATACATGTAATGAAGATAAAGGATTGATCTTTCACTGTGTGGTTTTCTTTTTCTCCCCCCTCCCCCCCCCCCCAGTAATTATGTTGCAGCACCCATAAAAGAAAGATTCTTTTTTTCTTTTTTCCAAGCTGGTACTTGAAGAATAGCAGTTAAGTAGCATCACTTGCTTCCACCAATAGATGTCACTCTGGAACTTTAGTATTATGTTTTCTAAGCTTCATAACAACAACAACAAAAATGATCCAATCCCACCTCCTTTTATTTATTTTTTTTTTAAGATTGCTTTATTGATTATTTTATGACCCATCCCCCTAGATGACCCCTTTGCTCTGTTTCTCTTAAAGCCTCAGAGAACAGTGAAAGCCTTGTATGACTACAGAGCCAAAAGAAGTGATGAATTGAGCTTTTCTCGAGGAGCTTTAATTCATAATGTCACAAAGGAAACTGGAGGCTGGTAAGGACAAAGGTTCCTCATAGGAGAACTTCTGGTGACTTACTAGATGGAGGAAAAAATTGAGCTTTGAGTAGCAGTTTTTAAAAACTTTGCCTATTGTCTGATTGCTGCTTATTAACTGTGGCCGTACAAATCTTAATGCCAGTGTATTTAAAAAAAAAACAAACCCAAACCGCCTTATCCTCAAGTCTCCTTTCATGTCTTTTCCATTTTTCTATGCTATAGCAATAACCTCAGCCTGCAGAACCTCCATAGCCCAGTGTGTCCAGTATTTTCCCTTTACTACATTCATCTTTACCGAACACTTGTGTATTCTGGGAAGTCATGCATCTATTACCATTGTCATCATTGCTCTGTTTCTTTCCTTGCTCTGCTAAGTACATCTCAGGAATCAAACCTACCTTTTTTAGTTATCTGTACAGTCTCCTTTCATAAGAGGTTTTCTTTCTTAGCTGGCTTGTAAATTGTTTGGAAAGCTTGGGAATCTAATGTTTCCCTGTAGTTTCTGCAGGGTAATCAACTGCATAATAGTATTTTTAGTACTGGAGGGGGAAAAAGCCTCTTAAGTCACTAATTGCAGTTTACAGTAACAGTAATCCCTCTGAAATCATCTGTTACTACAGTTAATGATCACTTTGTTAGAGGTTTTAGCTACTTCGTCACTTGTCTAGCTGGCTGTCACCAAAATATAAGCTAGTATGGGGTACTAATGACCAATTTCTTGAGGATTATTGCTTCATTAATGACTTATTGAAGCTCTTTAACTATTTTTTTTTCCTGTATATATACTTTTTCTTTTTAAATTCAGGTGGAAGGGGGATTATGGAGAAAAAGTCCAACACTATTTTCCATCTAATTATGTTGAAGACCTGTCATCTGATAACTCTGCTGAGCTTGAAAACCAGGTGAGGGTTAAGGTTTGTCTGCTATATTTCCCTAGAAGATGCTACCTACTGGAAGTGGAAGTCTGGTTTATAGAATTACGACTCTGCATGCTCTTGTTTGTTTGAGAGAACACAGAATAGAGAAATGAATGCATTCTTCACTGTTCACTGCTGCTGAACGTTTTTCTCAGGACATCCCTTATAGAAAACTGCTTACGGAGGTAGTTGATTTGGTGGGGTTTTAGGAGATTATAATGGTTTCCTGCTAATGAAAATCATACCAGTTTAGATTTTTCAGACAGTTTGGCTAAACGATAATGTGACTGAAACTTTTAACTAGTTTGCCTGTATAATTACTGCCTTAATATTTGCAAATAAGAACACTGTGTGTCCAAACACATCTTACTAGTGATTTCACCTCCATTATTAAGTTTTTATGCATAACTAACCCTATACTGTTTGTCACAATTGTCTAAAAATCTAGTCTGGAGTCTTGAACAAAGATGTCTTCCACAAAACAAAACTCGATAGTAAGCAGATTTGACATTTTTGAGTTTTAAAAATAAAACATTGAATTCTTTTGTTGTTCTGAAGCATTTCCAATGATTTTCCAGGAGTCTTTGGAGGAAAACACATGTATTGGATTTCCCCATCCCCTGACATTGCAGCCTTAAGCAGACTTGAAAAATGAGCACTTGTGTTAGGACAGAAGCTGCACTCCTCATTTTGACTGATCTCACTGTAGAGATCCTCATGTGTTTCTCAAAATGAGAAATTCTTGATATGGAAACAGGCTTTTAAACATTATAGTGGGCATGCTTTCAGTGAAACTGAGGTTAGATTTAATGGTGCGTGTTTATTATTTGTTAATGTCCTGTGCATATTCACTCAAGAGGAGATTTAGAGTCAGATTTCACTTGTGTTTTTCAGATTATTGAGGACAATCCATTAGGCTCTCTATGTCGCGGTATACTGGTGCTCAATACGTACAATGTTGGTATGTATTTTCTGATACTTACATGTGGACTCCTGAGCTTTCTGTGTTGAGTAGACTCTTATGTTTAGCAGGAAAGATTATTTAGAAAAAAACCCAAAAAACAAAACCCAAAGCACTACTTGTATTAATATAGCTAGTACCATTAATATGATGAAACTTTATGATAGTAACTGTTGCAATAAATCAACAATGACAGCTTAGAAGAACTACTGTTGGATTTTAGTGTAAATATCTTGCTACTGTGTTGCCTAACAGTGAAAATGCCACAAGGGAAACACAAAAAGCCTTTTGTCTTCATTCTGGAACCTAAGAATCCAGAAGATCCATGTGTTGAGTTTGCAACTGATAAAGTAGAAGAACTCTTTGAATGGTACCAAAGTATCCGTGAAATCACCTGGAAAACTACAGAAGAGGTATTGATTAAAATCTATCTATTGTTGTTTTTTTATAATGTACTGCTATAAATTTACAGTAGGATTTATCTTTAGCTGCCATACACTGCTAAACCTTGCTAACACATGGTCCTTCACTCTCTTCCATGTTGCTGTTCTTCTGTTCATTTTATTGATGCTATGAATCTTGTTCCCTAAACTCTTTTGGGAATGGTATGTAAATTAGCATTTTATGTAAATTTATGTTAACAGGAGTTTTCCAGTAGAGTACTGTCTATTTTGCACCCTGCACCTCAGTGAAACGTGCTTAGTAGTACAAAGTAAATGCCATTAAAATTTTATATCTGGTTACACTGGTTCAGTCGTAGTGTTAAGCAGAAGAAACTCTGCTATCAGACTATTCTGTTCAGTTGTGAATCCACTAGTAAGTATATGTGAAATTTGAGCTGCCTTTGCCTAAATGCTTCTTAATCCTGTTTACTAACTCTGCTTTCCAGTGAATGCAGTGGCACTGATAGGGAATTGTTTGGCTAATGCTTTATATATTTGTAACTAATAGGCATATTCTGGATTTACCAGATCTTCAGTAGTAGTATTTCTAAATCCTTGCCTAAAGATTAAAAGATTCTGCCTAAGTTTAGCTTCTACATCTCTCTACGAGTACTGCCCCTTAAAGACATTCTTCAGGACTTGCTTCTCCTGTTCTGATGTATTAATTTACCTCCCTTTCATCTTTTGTAGTATTTAAGAAGTCTCTGACATGACCAAAAAGCCCTTACAATGACTATACTTAAGTATACTCTTTCCTTTGTTGCTTTTATTCACTTTTTTATTGTTAAGTGGGTGATATGAGTGATGGAAAACGTGTTTCAGTATCGTGTTGACTCATGCTATTTATCTGTCATCTGGAGTGGTAAACGGTCTGAGGGTCATCATAATCCTATTTATAGCAGGCAAGTTGGTGTCTCAAGCAGAGGACTGCAAATTCAGCAAGGGAAGAAGCAACAGGAGCTGTTGACCTATTGTTGGGCGAGGAGAGATACGGTTCTTATGCCAGGCTTTCATTTAGAAATAAAAATGAGAAAAAGAGAAACATGACCCAGAAGAAGTGTCTCCAAATGGAATGTTTTTTATGGGACATCAATGGCTCTTCAGGAGCTTGGCAGCTTTTTCTCCCTCTGTACAGTTAGAGATGTATTAAACACTCTGTGTTCAAAGATGCTTTAAAACTCATTTCTGTCCATCAGGAGGCTTTTCTCACAGTGTGGCCAGTAGAAGGTTCATATGATAGACTGCTGCATTGGGAGGGTAAAAAGATGAGGAGAGGCCCTTTTTGCCAGTACAGTTAACAGGCTGAATTTTGGGGAAAGAAAAAGCATAGTGAGTGAACACTATGCTACAATATGATACAGGTTTTTTGTGAGTTCATTTTTGGGCTGTGCCCATTTTACACAAAAAGTAAAACTAAGCTTCACGTATCTTGTCATCTCTGTTTAATACTGACACTTGCCATGCTCCTAGGAATGGTTATTCATTGTTAGTTCTCCTGCTTGGTTAACACTAGAGGGTTATGTCTAAAGGTGAGCTCATGGCACGTAGAAGTGGTCCTTTGCTATTTGGAGCTCTGATTACTGTTGAGCAATGTCTGGGAAACGGTGGTGGATCACTAAGTACAATGCGGTTTGTACAGCTTTTTCCCAAGGTTATTTTTGAGTCTAAATGCTGTATTCCTCTGCTTTGCTTAGACTTCACGGTATCATCTCTGGTTCAGTGAAACATTCTGGAAACTAGCTCTGATTTTCATTCCTCTTCAGTTTGTGTTGTTGAGGGAATTCTTTTGGAAGACTTCCTAATTGCTGCTGCTTCATAACCTCTTGTACCAAAGCTAATTGCTGTTCAGTATGGGACTCTTCTAACATGTTTTATCCTGTAATTGCTTCTTATGTCTGAAAAGCCTCCCGCTCAAATGTCTCCGCTCAGGACAAGTCTTGCTGATTTCAGTAGTTCCCAATCTCTGGTTGCAGGGACTGTTGCTCAGCTTCCACAGAGCAGGTGCTTGCAAACATGGAAGTAGATAGTGGGTTTATTACTGATGATGACAACAAGATTGCATGTTATTTTCCATACATAACATTACTGGTTTGGTGGTCAAATAGAAAACTGCAGGAATGATGCTCATAGGGTTTGAATTTAGCTGTGTGGGAATTACTAACAAGACTTAAGTCCTGCTCAGGATTGTAAGTAAGTAGAGAGACACTTCACTACCCTTTGCAATTTTTCTGCATACATTTGCATTTATATGAGGTATAGAGTTGAGAATGTAACTAAAATTGAGTAGAGCCACATTAAAAGAAAAAAAAAAAATTTTGCCAGGATTCTGAGTAGGACTGATCAGGGGAGCACTGAAACAATTGCTTAAAAAAACCCCAAACCAAACAAAAAACCCCCAACAGAACACCCCCCCCCCTGCACCCCCAACTAAAACCCAAAACCACTTGGTTAGCCTGTTCTCTGAATTGGGTCTTAAAGTACATTACATCTGTGCAAGTGTCTAAAGTATCCGATAGGAATCTGGGCAACAAAGAATGCATCAACTTTTTTTCATTAAAATATACCCTGGAGTTACTGTACCATGGTACTCAGTGTATCTGTAATCTAAAACTTTGTTACGTTTTACAGGAGAACAGGAGAAAATACTGGGAAAAGAATCAATTGATTGCTATTGAATTATCTGATCTGGTAATCTACTGCAAGCCAACAAGCAAAACCAAGGACAATTTAGGTATTTCCTTTAATATTACATCTGAATTTTACCCTTTCTACTGTTTTCACAGATGTTAGTTGAAATTTTAGAACTGAAGATAAAATCTGTCTCTACTGGAAAACAAATCTCTGTCTCACCCATGCAGTTTTCAGTGGCACTTCGAAATTGTACACTAGGGAACTTGCTGCTATTCAACTGTCACAAATTTCTAACTTGTTAACCAGAGACACCCTCTTGTAGGTGTCTTTCATGGGGAAGCTCACTAGTTACATGTCAAGTGACTTTTTTTTGAGATGGAAAAACTCTGGCTAAACACTTGTGATTTGTTTGTAAAAACCTTCAAAATGTATTTGTTGTGCATTATATAATTTTACTGTAAGAACCTGTTTGCCATTTATGTAAGCTATTGGAATGGTATATGGTTTCATAATATAAATGAGAACTGGGGTCTGTGTAAGTGCAGGTGTGGAATCTGACACTGAAATATGTACTACTTATTCCAGTTTTTGTCGTTGCTGCTGGACAAGCCAGGAAATGTGGCCTTTTTCTTTAAGTTTCTTTGCAAACGTTTTTAATAAGCTGTCAGTGTGGTTAAGACTTTATAATTATAGTCATTGTTTGAGGCATTGGCTGACCCTGGCTCACCCTTTCTTCTCTCCATTTAAACCCAGGAAAAGATGTCTCATTTAAATATGTGTTATAGTGGTCAGAAGTACATTATTAGCAATGATGAGATGAGAACATGACTATAGACTCTTATCTGCCCTGCTGCTAAGCATGTGGCAAGCAGGCAATTTTAACTTTCAGACTTTATGCTCAACCAATTTGCCATGTCTGCATGAAAATTGTGCCAATTATTGCATTAAAGGACAAAGCAAAACAGAGTAAAACAAAGTGTTAGTAGAAATGCAGTATAAACGTCAACTTCTTTCTTCCTTTAGTAACTGCTCTTTTTCCTCCCTGCGTTGTGTAGAAAATCCTGATTTCAAAGAAATTCGTTCTTTTGTGGAAACCAAGGCAGAGAGCATTGTTAAGCAAAAGCCAGTTGAGTTGTTGAAATACAACTTGAAGGGACTGACACGTGTTTATCCTAAAGGACAGAGGGTCGACTCATCCAACTACGACCCATTTCGCCTCTGGCTTTGTGGCTCCCAGATGGTGGCTCTTAACTTCCAAACTCCAGGTAATATTCTCTTTAAAAAAGAATCTATTCCACCTTCCATTTCACCATAAACGAGTCCCTTTCTGGCTCCTCTACCATTCTAGTCACTGTGGCTGTCCTATATATTTGTACTTCCCTGCAAGAAGGGATGTGCAAGAACTAAAGTTTGGTTTTGAATATGTGAATTGCCTGATAGAGCTGGTCGCCAAAAATCAGTCTCCAAAAGCCCTGTCTCTGAGCCTAACCAGTCCCAAACGCTAAAAGGTTTATTTCACCTTGATCTCTTTTTGATAAGCAAGCAGAGATATTTACACTAAGTTTCAAGTGGATAAACAGTTGTTCAGCCACAGGGAAGGCTGTACTCCACTTTCTGGTAAGGGCCAGCTAGCTTATGACACGTTGATAGGAAACTAATTGTGAATGGAGATGGGTTTATCGGGATTAAAATTGGTGAGAAATGGCCTGTCAGGTTCAGTTACCGAGAGGAACCAAGTCTTCCAACTTACCTTTCCAGCTCTTCTGATAAAGTGGTGACCAGAAAGAATTACAGAGAGGAGCCATTAGTCTGGTACTTGCTTAGCTTTATTCAAATAGGGATCTTCTGTTATGACTGTTTAACTCTCTCCCTAGATAAATACATGCAATTGAACCATGCCTTGTTTTCACTTAATGGACGCACGGGCTATGTTCTGCAGCCAGAAAGCATGCGAAATGAAGAATATGACCCAATGCCAAATGACTCGAAGAGGAAATTGCAGATGATTATGACAGTGAGGGTAAATCTCTTTTGTAAATTATCTTTTTTACAAGTCATAAATATCTATAAAACTAAAAATAAAGCTATTATGTTTCAGAGCAAGATCTGACAGATTGTCAAAATACTGTTTTTAAATGTCAATGTGTTTGAGAATAAAACTAATTCCACTGGCTCCTGAAAAGAAATATATATCTTTATCATGCTAATGAAGCACATGCTATAGGACTGAAAACACAATCCTGGGATAATTTTATGTAATTGCTAATAAAAATTCCAAATGAACTAACTTGCATTACCAGTCTAATGACTTCTCAATAGAAGGGTCCTATTGGAGATTGGTTATGCAAGAGTAACTAGTTCAGGGATTTCCAGTGGGGAAGAAAGATATTTGTAATAAAATACAGAAACTAAGCAGAAAAAATAATAAGCTGTCCCCCCCCCGCCCCCTCATATTTAATACCCTGTGACTTAATCAGAATGTCATTCTCATTTGTCATGGAGAGATGAGTTTATCATTTGAAAATTATGCCATGTTGTCTTCTGGTGCCAAGCAGGAATTCAACTTCTTTCTGTTCTCAGTTGCTATACAGTAAGAAATGTCCTTTAAAAATATGTTTTCTGAGAAAGAAGAAACACGTTAACTGCTTTTCACTACAGTTTAGAGAAGAGGTAAACAGGGGCTGTGAATGTAAAGCAGGAATGTCTTAAAATAGATGTGTAATAAAGACTGAGGAAAGATAACAAAACTTATGTTACAGGCCTGGTCTGGAACTGCGTACTGTGCAAAATGAATGTCAGCTACAGTATCTTACAATGAAAATCATTGGGTTACTCAAACAATGCAAGATATTATTATTGGGGGCACAGATAGTATGGTTAATACATGCAAACATATTCAAGAGAGGGAGTGTATATTTTTGCATGTTCTTCTGGATTTTTTTCCCCCTCCCTCTACTTCTGTAGGCTACCTTCTGTACAGAAATAATGGTGCCAAGTTTCCTTTGGAGGTGGTTATAATTTACGGTTGCTTTTGCAGGTTTTAGGTGCTCGTCATCTCCCTAAACCTGGTAGAAGCATCGCTTGTCCCTTTGTAGAGGTAGAAATTTGTGGGGCTGAATATGATAACAACAAATTCAAGACAACAGTTGTGAGTGAGTATCTGTGGTTTTCTATGTTGTAGGGACATGGTTATACTTCCAGTGTGCTTAAATAAAGTCAGTAGAGGATAACCATGAGTTCATGTTTTCTGTAACTGGCCAGCAACCTATACAGCGAGGAATAAGTTAACTATTGCTCTGAACTGATGAGTCATGCAATATTATTCTCTTGCTTGCCTCAGGGCCAGTTAATTTGAGAAATTTCAGCGTATTCAAATTTAGAAAAAAAAGTGCTGTTGTAGTTTGTAACAACACAAAAAAAAAGTCACAATTCTGTTATGTTTTTGCGTATGTATAAGTTTGTACATTTGCATATTTTAAAAAATTGCTGTCTTGAAAGTGCCTCCAACAGTGCTAGTCAGTTCCCAAAAGTCTGGCCCAAATGGGGAGTTACTACTGTGAGATCCAGACTGTGTTTGTTTAAACTTGGGTTCTACGACTGACATCCCCTTGGAGACAGCTTGGGTATATAGGGCTGTAAAGTAGTATAACTTGCAATGCAATGGAGGTTTGATCAAAGCTCAGTCCTGGTGAGTTCTGGATAAGGGATTTGTGTTTGTGTTTGTGTGCATGTGCATTTGTGTGTACACAAGCTTCATTTAAGTGCATTGAAATGGGATAGTATCTCAGCCACTTAATATTTCACTGTTTAATATTTTTGGATGCAGCAGTGTTCCTCTAGCAGACAAGAGGCTTTGGTTTTAATTATCCAAACCACTGATACCAGTGGAAAATAAACACAGAATTGGGAACAGAATGTGCATTGTGGCTTTTCAGCACTTCAGAGAAGAGGATTATGATTTTAACTTTTTGTGGGAAGTGCCAAGACTTTAGAGAACAAACCTCCTGACTGTGTCACACATACCAAATTATTCGGTGTTCTATAAATGACTATAAGAATTGGGCCTTTGTACATTAGTCTTCTGAGTGCTTTTCATGCTTTTACTCTGATACAGAGCATGAGGCTCATGAATATGAGCAATGAATTAGCTTTTTTTTTTTTTTTTTTTACAAATACACATCCAAGGAGGTTTTATATGTTTAAATACAAATGGCTTTTCTTTATGGATTTCCATCCCTGCCAAGTCTCCTCCTATCTCCTCCCCCAAATAAACAAATGCAAACCTTCTGAAAGAAGGTTACAACAGGAGACAGATGGTAAATAGATTTTTGGGCCTTTGTATCCCAAGAAAATGTCCTGGGATACATACCCATATGTGAATGAGGTGAAATTATTGCTTCATACTGCAAATGTTTCCTTTTCAATACAGATGACAATGGCCTTAATCCAGTTTGGGCACCCTGTCCGGAGCAAGTGAAATTTGAAATTTATGATCCAAATCTAGCGTTTCTGCGCTTTGTTGTTTATGAGGAGGATATGTTCAGTGATCCCAATTTCTTAGCACACGCCACTTTTCCCATCAAAGGAATCAAATCAGGTAAGACCAATGAGTATAATAAGGGGCTAAGTCAGAAAGATGCTGTTCAGCATTGTTGTATTTGCTCTCAGTAGCAGCTACAGTGTGCCAAAGGACAAGTGCTCTTTTGATAGGAGTTCCTTTAATCCATTGTTTATTATGATACTGGATGTGTAGCGTATAGAGATTAAAAGAGATTGAGGAAAGCATTATGTAGAATAATTTGCACTCTCTTTACCACATACTCCACATACCACATCTCAGCAACAGGGTTATGTGCTCTGAGTAAAATCTGGGAAGATTCTTCTTCTGGTTTGATGTCAGTGCATTTGTTTTGCTAATTACCTTAGATGTGGATGCGTGTAGAGTAAGTTTTCTGCTTTCCTCTGCTTCTGGCTTTAGTTTTCAAGAGCATGAGAAATCATGTGTTTCTCAATTTTACCATTCTTGCCTTTTGCTTCCCTGTAATTGTCATAGCAAAGCCTGTTCTCAGCAGCAGAACATTTGAGCAATGAAGAATCTGTTAGCCTGCAGGACTGTAGGCACCATTTTTGTGATAGCAGATAACCCTTTGCCCTGACTCTAATTGTCCTTTGTATATGTTCCCCCACCCCAGGTTTTAGATCAGTTCCTCTCAAGAACGGCTATAGTGAAGATATAGAGCTGGCTTCACTTCTAGTTCACTGTGAAATGCAACAAGTTCTGGTGAGAACCACTGGGGTTTTTTTGTGCACTTCGTATATGTTATCAGTTCTTTATGGAAACCAGGAAATGAGGGTTTAGTTTTCTGTTCTGCGTCTGATGTGCTATTTTCAGGCATTTCTTCTGCAGGTTCTGGGGAAGACCAAATTGAGTTACCTCCCTCTGGGTGGACAGATTACATAGTTGTTAAAAGAAATAATGCACTAACAAAGCCTCATTACCTCCACTAGTTTTTGCTGTAACAGCATGGTCATTGTCTTCCCCTGTTAACTGACTGATGCCACAAAGCTAGCTAAATTCAGCTTTGACTTCATAGAATAATCTTTTTTTTAAAGGTCCTACAAAAAAGGAAATCACTTTATGAAGAGAAGATAGTAATTTCTCCCAGTATTTCATTAAAATAAACAACCCATCATATGGAAGACATATTCTGGTTCCTATAGAAGTGCTGATCTGTTTCTTTTAAGCCTCTAAAACACCTGATTGAAGTACCAGTATTTTTAAACATACAGGGGAAAAAATAATGATGCATCCTTGCTCATGAAGCCAGGCATTAAAGCGGCTGATCTGTGAACAGCATTTGTTGGTGTTCCAAAGGTGCTGCTGTATATGTTGATTTGAAGCAGGATTATTCGCAGACTCTATCACAATAATATTTCATATAATTTAAATACACTGGTGTAGAGGCCATGTGATGAAAGTTTAAAGATGCTTCTGGGAAGTGAGTATTTCAGGGTGCTTTCCAGTACCCTTCAGTTTCAGGGAAAAAAAAAGGTCCAACTTCTTACTTGTAGTCTTTTACAACCATTCAGGCTTACACTGCAGTTCACACCAGCATATTTTATTTTTACTGATTAAAACACCAACTTCTGCTAACTGTAAATCATTACGTCTCTGGAGGGATTTGCGCCTGGAGTTGCATACACTGAAATGGAAATTACTGAATTCTGCCACGTTCGTCTTCACAAAGGAGTGGCAACTGTTTTCCAAACATCCTTTGTCAAGGTTTTTACAAAGCCACCTTATAACACATGTTGTAAAATGACGGTGTGTAACAACCGTGTTTGGCAGCCTTGGTAGGTTCCTTCTGTTGGCTAGCAGAGTCACGAGAGCAGGAGAGGGCTAGAAGCTGAGACCAAGTGTGTGTGTGTGTGTCTGTGTCTGTGTGTGTAAACAAGAGAGACCTATGTCCTTTGAAGATAACGTTTAAAATGTTCATATTTCATGGGCACAAGTCTGATAGAGGAGGCCTGATAAACTGCTATTTTTTTGGCTTGCTGCCTTTGAGAAAACTGGCAGCAGCTCACCACTGCCTAATACGTTGAGCATGGACATCACTTGTAGATATATTGCGAATTCCTCCTGCTGTGGTTTCTCCTCAGATATTCAGTTCATTATTTGCCTGAGGCAGGAGTAGTTCTTTAAGTGTTGTTCATAGCAGCAGTATGTCTCCCAATCTGTCAGCACCGAGTCCTTTGACAGTAGCACATTTCACACTTTTGAAGCCCCTTCTGCTTGTTAAGCCAAATGAAGATGCAGCATAGCTCTGTATTTTTACAATGTCTGATGTTTCTGGGTGGTAATGCAGTGGCAGGAGAACTTTCAAAAATTTTCCCTTTTGTTTGGCAGTCTGCAACAAACCAAGACTTGCCATAGTTAATCAGCTTCTAGAAGTTTTGCCAGATCATTCAAGAAGCATCAGAAAAGATCAAGGCTGTCTCCATCTGTTCTTCTGCCCTTTTTTTCTTTAAACGATGACCCTCTATAAAATGATATAACTTAGTAACAGGCCTGTTTATATACAGAGCCCATCTGCATACTCTTGGAGATGAAATACAAAATTATAAAGGGGAATTACAGATGGCTGTGGAATTTCTCAGGAATAGAGAGGCAAGAATGTTGTAGATGTAAGCATGCACATTTGTGAATTATTATGTGAGGCCTTATGCAGTTTCTGTTGAAGTTAACCTGTTTTCTTGATACTGTAGAAATTGTACTATTCTGAAGTGGTTGTTAAATTTAGAAGTACGTCTTATTTGCTTGAAAATTGATATATTTACTTCAGAAAATGTGTGTATCTCTTCAGCATTTTCTGATTACAATCAGCCTCAATGGTATATATGTTTTTTAACATAAAGATTGAAGTGGACATTCTTAAACGGGGCTTGAAAGTCTAGTTTTGTGGATACATTTATTTACAAGAACAAATAGTAGTACATGGCATCTTGATGATTGCACCTGCAAATTGGTAATTGGCAATCTGCTTTTCCCTTTGCGATTTGAGAATAGAAAGTTTCCTTCCCCTTTAAAAAAAAAATAAAATTAAAAAATTACTTTAAAAATCTTCATCAGTAGCATAGCACTGAGACTGTTTCAGTTGCTTCAACCCATACCTGGGTAGGAATGTGTTTCAGGAGGAAAAAGAAGGTTTAGGAAAGGATCTTGTTGCGCTAACTGAAACCCCTTGAGTATGTTGCTAACCTATCAATTTTCCTAGATCCAGACTGAGTGCAGAAATAGGCATTCTTATTAGTATGCCGCCTCTGAAAATGTTTGGATTTATTACATTTATTGATTGCATGTCATTTCTTGTAGGATGAGTATCTTGGTTTGCTGCTGATGTGAAAATTAAGACTTCAGTCCTGCCAGTACTATTCCGCACTAGTAACTCTATAAAGGAGACAGCTTTTGCATCCAAAGTTTTGAAGTACTAAAATAATTTGAAGTCATAAAGGGAGGCATGGTGATTATTTTATGCTTGTGGAATATACTGTGACTTTCTACTGTGGCCCGCATACAACAACAGAAACTCAGACTGCTGCAAATTATTCTTCAAATAGTCAGTTCCTCTGCAAGTATTGAATTGCCATAGCTACATAGAAACACAGGATCTGTCCTTCTTTCTTGATCATCTGAGTACTTGCTGCTGTTAGGGTCCTATTTACTAGGCAATATTTCAAACTTGAGTCTAGATTTCAATAGAAAAGCACCAAGATTGTTAGTATGTTGCATAATACACAAATATGATGGAAGAGTGAAAAATTGAACTTTTAAAAAAGTATTTTAAAAACTGTTATAATCTGATAACCCATCATGATACACCATTTGCTTTCCTTTCTTCGACAGACGGACATGCTTTATTAGGGAAAAATACTTCAGTAGAAGTGTTTAGATATACACATTTCATGACTTGTGCTGGAATGTCCCCTGATGCCCCCATTAGGGGGTATGACTGGTCATACTGTGGGTCTGAGGGGGTTTTTAAGTGCTTTCTTAGTTTGTTTGTTTCTGTAAACATTCCAGAAACATCTTATAAAACTAATTGTATAAAATATTCTATAAAGCTAATGGAATATGTTTAGGAAAACAATCCCCTAAACTATGTTGATTCTGTGTCATTTTGGGTATGTGTCTTACAAATTATGTTGATTTCCAATATTCTTTTGAAGGAAAGTGAAGAAGAGCTTTATTCCTCATGTCGGCAACTTCGGAAGCGCCAGGAGGAGCTTAATAACCAGCTGTTTCTTTATGACACGCATATGAATTTAAGGAATCCTAACAGAGATGCTATATTAAAAGAATTCAATGTGAATGAACACAAACTACAGATATATCAAGAGACATGCAACCGCAGGTGGGTTGATAATCATTCTCCTTTCCCAAGCAGCTTTACCTAGACAGGATTTATGGTAAGGAAATCTCAGATTTATCAAGATGAGCATCTAAAGAGTGGCGAGTGTAGAATGAGCGTATCTGAAGCAAGGAAGGGCTGCAGCGAAGCAAGGTTGGGCTGCAGGCCGCTAGAGGTCAGCAGATGCTGTGAAATGTCTGCTCAGTGAAATCTCAGTTTCAGTGATCACAGTGAAACATGTAAATAAATAAACCACCTCACTCCTTCTACACTATCAAAGTTATGTCCCTGGAAATGTTGTTAGCATATTAGATATGTGGGAACAGAAGACGCTTCCAGATACACAAACCACAAAAAGACAAAACCAGTATTGAGTTGTAACAGCATAGAATTGTCAATTAAGTGTCAGTACGTTACCCAAAGCTTAGGGGAAGGATCCTTCTCCTTTGCTGCCACCTTTGGGCTGGGTGTGAGGGAGACAGACATAGAGGCTTCATGTACCAGGAGGAAATCTTGAATAGACCTCAGGATGGGATGGGAGGAAGACTTTCTTTAAATACTTTTACCCTTTTTTACGTGTGCTGAACAGCTGCATGAATCACTGGTTTAATCCCATTTATTGGGGAAAAAAATTGCAATGCTTGTTGCTGATACATTACTGGCTGTTCATATCTAAGTAAATTGGACTTGGTAGACTGTTTTCCTCTGAGAAATTCTTAGTAGACTTGACTTTTTCTTTTTCTTTTCCCTTAAGATTAAAGGAGAAGAAAGTCAGTAACAGCAAATTCTACTCTTAAAGCAATCATTCTTTGATGCGTGCTTTACGGTGCAATTCAGGAAGAGATATTAATTTATCTTGGCCATCCTACTCAATGACGGTCTCATCAGACTGAATGACTGGAAGAAGAGGAGGAGGAGGAAAGATGGGTTTCCTTAATTTCTTGTTATAAGAAAAACTGGTTTAATTTATATTCTGTACAAAGCATACCCTCTGTGCAGGCCAGACCTTCTGTGTATCCAGGATTTTTAAAATTTGAGGGCATGTAGTTGGATAGACCTCACTTCTCATTATCAATACCTGAAGTACAAGTATAAATCATCTACTATATTTATGTTTGCAGGCTATAGATAAGACATTCACAACAATTTGCATGCATGGAATCACACCACTTTAACAACCTGGCTCCTTGAGATTAACTGGTAGTGAGTTTTTAATTTATTAAATGCTGTAAAAGCACTCCTACACCAGCATTGTCACGTCATGTATGTTACAGTGCCCAAGGCAGCAGATTGTACTTCTGATACTGTATAAAATATTTTGGGCAGCTGATAGCTCATACTGTATTGTCTCTTGTTAAAAGTTTTCTGTTACATTTTTGACAACTAGATACTATGTTAATTTTGTTTAAACCAAATATCCTCTGTGACTGTAGTTGTGTTTTTCCTGTTGAACTCTTTGTAAAGGTATAAGAAAGGAACGATGTGTGAACCTGTATTCATAGCCCCTGTGAACCTGTGTTCACAACCTCAAGGCACTGGAAGGAGAAGTTTTAAGATATGCAGTAGGAAATATCTGTTTGTTTGTGGAAAGGAAGCATATTTCAAATTCTGAAAAGCATTTACTTTGGTATAGTATTATTTTTCAAATCCTTTCAGCTGCTAATGTGCGTAGAAATGAATTTTTTTAATGAACTGTCCGTTTTTTAATCTTGCAGTCCTACTTAGATGATAGCATCAAATGATAGTGTTCTGTAAATGTAGGCCGTTTTCCCAAAATGTATCTAATCCAAGAATGATAGTATGCACAAATATAGAGGTACATCGTTCTAATGGCTTTAATCAAATGAAGAACATGGAGCTACAGATGAGAAAACTTGTTAGATTAGCAAGTGTGTTTTCCTGCCAGAGCACAATCAAAGTCCTTCGATGGCATATTTAACACTGGTTGTCATAATTTGTGTATGTGTTGGTTCTTTGTGCTAGCACTGTGTTATTACTATGAAATTCCTAGTTCCTTTATCTCTACATGGGTGGAGTTTTGCCATCTGTAAGCTTGACTTTAACTTTCAAATGTGTGCAGAGGAGTTAAGTTTTTCTGTCTAAGTGACTGCCTGAGGCATAAAATGCTGCATACATAGTGCTTTATTTCTGATCACAGAAAACTTGCGTGGATTTGGGATTCATGGCCTGATGAAGCTGCCTCAGCAATTCTCAGTTTCTCTTGCTCCCCATGCTATGACTTCTGTTGTTTCAAGAGGCACTTAATTGATGCCATTGTGCATTTGCAAGATGACGGTTTGAGGAACCCCCTTGAGGTTTTAGTTATTCTGTAAAGACAGTCTTGTCTCGAAGATGAAAGTGCTATGATAGTGTGTCCCACAATGGGGTGGCTTCTGTAAATTTTTTTTAATTATAAAGAAATTAATTACTAATCACCCAACTGAAAAAGAGAAGAGAGCAAAGTTAAAGGCAATTCTCTGCTTTTCTTCCTCCTGCCTGAAATCTCTTCAGTACCCAGTTGTGATTGACCTGTTCATGGATTAGATGGGTGCAAACCCACCTCAAACAAAGAAAAAAACCACAGCAACTGTGGATTTGGGAGGTGGAGCTGTAACCTAGACTGTTGTATAAAGCTGGGCTTATCTGCAGTATCCAGGTGTAATGGGATGATCCAGTTGCTGCTCCTAGAGGCGGGGGAGCTTTGGCGTGCATGCATTTTGTAGCATGTTCCAGGACATGCTTAGTTTGTCATACGATCAGTCCCTGTGCTATATATTTAATTCACCAGCCTCCATGATGCCTTTTAATGTTGTGAGAACACTGTATTGTGAGTGTTGATGAGACAAGGTGGCCCAAAGTCTTGTCTGGAAGGTCCCGAAGTTGTTGCTACAGGTGGGACAGGATTCATAGACAGCTGAGTAGCAGCTAGGTTTGGACTGATCACAAAAAATAGGAGGCTACAAGATGCTAGGGCTTAGGGAGATCAAACCCTGAGGCTGTTGCTGTGGTGGTCTTTTTGTTTCATTTTGTGAGGATTTTTTTTTTTTTTTTTAAGGTCAGTTCCAGAGCAGACATAACCAAATTGTCCATTTGTCCTGGCTTCTTTCGTTGTTATGTATATTCCTGACACGGGACAGCCATTGTGTGATGAACACAGGAGTTCCTTGTGCTGCTGCTGTGCAAATATTTAAGAATTGGCACATTTTATAGTCCTTGGAAAAGTCCTATGCACATTCTGCACACATATGTGATGTCAAAAGTTATGAGGCACTCCCTCAGTATTTATGAAAATGCATTTCATTTTACAGTAAGACTTTTCCCCAGAGTATAATGTTACACTGTATTCAGAAGGAAAATACTGCATTGACTGTTTTGTTGACTTGCAAGTGACGGGCAAGGCTATGTACAAACTCCTCTTTTGTTTCTTGCATTCTGTGTTTTAACTCCAAAACCTCACCTCTCAGTTCTTGGTCAGGGCAGACTCTGTAGCAACTTTTTTACAGTTGCAACTGTCTTAGTATGAAAGTAGGTTTGTATGTGTGTGCTAATTTTATAATCTAGGAGGAAAAACATTTATAAATTTTTTTTGAAGTTAACAATATCTGTTAAATTGTTATATTCTTATAGAAACTGTTTTAAATCCTTAAAATAACTTATTTTTAATAAATAATTTGTGATATCTCAGCAGCGATGTGAATGATGCCAGATGCTTCTTTGTTTAAGCATTGCTCATTGAATTTCATGAATTTTGCCAGTCATTTGAGGCAGTATGAGTGAGTTCTTATTGAAAAGTGGTCTGCTGGTGTGTCGTGGTGTGTTCTGCTAGAGGTTGGAGGAAGGGCATTTCTGTGTTTTTAAGATGAACTGACTTATTGATTGTTTCCATAGACATGGTTATCGTTGCACTTCATCTGGCTGCAAACAAGCGGGGCAGAAGGAAAAGGTCAAAGATCATGTTTAACTTGGAACTCCTAACCGACCTTTTTCAGTGATAGGTAGATATAAACTTCAGCCCTAGTGAGCATCAGATTTGGATCCACTCAAACAATAAAATCTGAACAAGGCAAAGATGAGTTTGTATTAATTTGGAAGCACAGTAATCTTGATGTTCACCATAAAATTGTATCAGCTTTATTTCTGCCCATAAGGTTGCCTTAATTGCATGGGCAGTAGTGCTGCTGAGTGAGTGCACGCTGTCTTTTATGTTGTGATTTTTTTCATTTTTGGGTGTCTTGGAAACAAAACTTTTCTCAGTCTTTTGATAAAAATTATATATATATATTGAGCAGGAATCAATATGAGGTATCTGTAGCCTAGGTCTTCTAGGAGGTCATTAGATGAGCCACATGGTCTTTATCACCTTTTAATTTGTGAATATTGGTATGCACGAGTTCTGAAGTCCAAAAAATTGCTTCATTCAGGTGTTTTGTTACCTATATTCTCACTTTTTTCCACCCCAATGCATCTATAAGTTTCCCTGTTGCAAATGTATTTTTTAGTTTTGCAGTTCTCAAACTAACCTTCTAGATGATGAGATGGCGTTAGCTATGTACCAAAGATTATCTTTGAATTCTCCAAGCTAGTTGTAAAAATCTGAATGCGGCATGGGAGCTGAAGCACAGTTGTTGAATTCTGCTATAGTCTTGTGTCAGCATTTCCAAGTGCAGTCCAACTAGTTGACATTGTTCCAGCATGAAATTCCATTTATATCATTAGAAATAGAAGTTACATATAATGAAAATTAACCTTCAGAATCAGTTGGGAGCCAAATTTATCTTCTCATCCATAACAGCATTTATAAACACGCCCAGCTACTAGTTTTAAAAGAATCTAAAGTGCAGTTTCATTCATTGCTACTCTATGTTCTTAGGTGTTACTCCATGAAAATAGGGCATGGTGAGCTTGACTAAAATACAGCAGAAGTAGTTCTCTTAACACTTGTGTACTCCTGAATTGCAATTTAATCCCCAGATCTTTTACAATATGTGTAAATTATTAGTGTTCAGGACACTTTTCTGTGAAGATCACATCACTAATTATTAAATATGCCACTATATTGTTGAACATATGTGCAACTTAGTAACAAATAGTAATGAAAGAAAATTTTGGTTGGGTCACCTAGGAGACTGGTCTACTTTAAGAATGATTGGTATTTAAACTTCTAAAATTAATATATTTATATATGTATTAGAAGTATAAGTTGTTCAGGTATGTCTGGCAAAATTTTACCTTGACGTGCTATGTATGCGAGGTTAGCAGCTGACCAAAGATTTGTAAACTATTCATTTAAAACATCAGCATCATTCTTTATAGTGAGGCACCTATCAGTTGTGAAATCATTTTGAGGACTAGGAAAAATTGAAGCTGTGCTGTATCTTCAGTTCTGCTTTTTCAGTTTTTAGATGCATTTCGGGTAATTCACTTTCAGGAAAACAGGTAATAGATTAAAATTTGGAAACAGACACACCACTTGAATTAATTACCTTAATTTACTTAGCTATTCATGCAAGAGCAGTAATAACAAATAAAAACCAGGAAGAAGGACAGAGAATTCTCATTGTAAAATACTTAAAATAGAGAAGCTGTGACTAGCTTTATACATATGTAATTTTCAAGAAATTCTGAAGTAGCTCCTTAAGCCACAGATTTCCTGTTTTCATTGTGGAAAGAGGAAAAGTAGCTTTCACCTCTTCTGTAGTCAGGACTTTGCTTCTTTTCCTAGATGGAGCTGAATGACAGGGAATTAATGAATATACTGACACACTGTTGATGTGGTCTGAGGTAGCCATTGCCAAGCCACTGCCTGTTTCTCCTAACAAGTACCTGATTTAGTACCCTGTGCTCAAGCAGAAGTCATGGGCCCTTAGGACAAAATAATGCCTCCTCTTCTGTTATCAGTGACAAGTTCTGTCCTTGACTCCAGACAATTGAAAAGGTTCACATGCTGAGCCCAGCTTCTGCAGGAGTTTTGGTATTTGTGGTTTTTTTTGGTCTTCTCAGGAGCTTCCTTTTCTGTTGTAGATAAAAAGCTACCCAGGGCTTTAACCTCAGCCAGTATCAACAGCGTGGGCTTAGGCTTCATGAGTTTAGGACACTTTCATAGATTTTTCCACCAACCCCACCATTGAGATAATTATGAATGGCAGTAGCTGAGTTTTGCTAATAAAAAGATCACAAATAGCAGAAGAAATTCCTCTGGGGCACAGGAGTTATGTTCCATATCTTAAAAAGATCTTTTTACAAGACTTAGCATGAAATACTGATGCTATGGTTCTGTGCAACAGGCTTGTGCAATTTCTTGTACATTTGGTTTTGTCTATAGCTTGTGCTGTCATTAAAATTTCTTAATCTATTTCTGATAATATTGTGTCAAAACCAGAGAACTTAAAGGGGAAAATAACCAAGTGGTTTTCACTTGAAAAAACAGGGCCTGTTGGAAAGAGAACAGCGGTCCAATGCTTTCATGAGGTAACAACTGTCTTTTTTCTGTTTTATTAAAAAGGTTTCTTCTTTGTGCAGACTATGATGATGTATATTAATGACTTCTGGAAAGTGGCCCTTCTGCCATCAGCACTCTGTTGGAGGCACATAAGCTCTTTATAAAGGAGTGCAACACTCCTGCTACACAAACACTGCTGCCCCAGGCCCCCTCAATTTATTTGCTATTGGGGGGGGGGGGGGGGGGGGGGGAAGTTCTCTCTTGAGCTGTCCTTAAGCTAAGTATTAAATTTAGTTTCTTTCATGGTGTACACACTGGCAGGGGAATGAAGGAGGAGGAAAGTCAGATTTCAAGCAAAGCAAAACATGTAGTTATCAATAGTGATTTTTATTTTTTTTTTAAAGGTAAACTTCTCAGGAAAAGAACTCAGCATTCAAAAAATAATGTTGACTTCAGTCATCATTAACTACAAAAACCTCCATCTTCTAGACACAGGTGGCAGTAGACTTTTAGCTTGGTTTCTCTAGGCATTTTTGTTTTCTGAGACTCCTTTAACAATGCAGTAGAACTACTTTCTTTTCCTCTTCCCCATTTGAATCACAGTGGAGTTTAACAGAACTGAAGTAACTGTAACTTGCACAAAATTAAAGATCAGTGTAGTTTCAGCTATTAAAATGGAAAGACTAAACTTTAAAGAGAAGTGTGAGCTTCTTGAAGGACTGTCCTTTTATCAAGAGTACCGAAACTGTAATGCTGATGGGTTAAGGAAAAACAACTTTGTGATTTAACATTTTGATGTGAAGTTTCTCAGTATCTCTTCCTACATTAAACTGACAGAGATGAGGGAGTTGCTAGAGACAGTAGTGACCTGTACTTAACAAGGTCTTATTTTCTATTCTTAAAACTCCACAAAATTATGAGTTTCATTGTATCAAGCATTTATCATCCTACTACAAAGGTGCAGTTCTATTCAAATGTTGTCAGGTGTTAAAGAAATATTATTAAAGGCTAACAGTGTTTTATAAACAGTGGAACATGAATGTAATCACTTACCAAATGTCTTTGATGGATTATTTGTTTAACCATTCAATAATGCTGGGAAAAAAGCATAGGTCTTATTTATGAATGCACTTTAGCTAGCTCATTCATTTTAAACAGGCATATTTTACTGTTAGAAAAATCTACAAATCTGTGCTGCTTCAAGCACTTTGCTATAACTCAGATTAACCATTGTGCATTTTCCAGAAATGTCATCAGATATCACAGAGTTAACTCAGAAAAGCATACCAGAATGTATTCATCAAAAAAAAAAAAAGCTCATTTATTTATTGTCTAGCAGTTTATCAGTTAATCTTGGTTAGGCATATATACATCCAAGCTGGAAAGCAGAATTTGGTTTTGGAATGTGATCAAAGAGTAAGTTTACTGTCCTCTGGATTGCGTAGCACAAACTTTTTAGGAATAAAGGGCAGGGATCAAGAGTATAATCCCATCAGGGAAGAAGGGTCAGTCTAAGGACATTTGTTCCGTTCACTGTAGTGTGCTGTTGTACCTGAAAATAAAATGCTGTTTGCAGTAATACTGAACTTCATCTTGTTAGTGATCTGATCAATTTTACTCTGAAGAGGAACTATGTATAAAAATTACACCTTTTTACTCAGCAGTTCCGTTCCTTGAGGATAAAACTGTTATTTACCCGAATGACACAAATGTGTATTTTCTTGGGTTTTTAAATTTTTTTTTATTACCTGTCAAAACCAAGGGTACTCACTCAGAGAACATAACTAAATTCTGTCCTCCGTACTCAGCATTTCATCCTTCAGAGTGAAAATGTAACTGCAGATGGAAACCATGAGACCATCACAGCAATCAGCAGCAAAAGCAGTCCTCCATCCCTAACACGATGCATAATGGTATACTTTCTTGGCTTTAGTCCATGTCCCTGAGATCTAAACCACTCAACCACTTCATTCAGGCTATACTGCTGAGGCTCGTACCCCAGCTCTCTTCTGGCCTTCGCCATACTGAAATAATGCGTGACACCAGTTTTGTAAACCTCTGTGCGAGTGAGGAGAGGCTGAAAATTATAAACGTGACCTACAAGAAAATGAACTAGTTCAGTAAGGAATGCAAAAAAATAGACAAGGGAGAGAGGAAGACGACAGGTTGGGAACTTGTAACCCAAACCTTCCACTAACGGTCGGAAAAACTCAAAGTTATTTACAGGCTTGCCATCTGAAATAAAATAGGCTTGGCCTGCAGCTATGTGCTTTTTGTTGGCTTTGAGGGCCTGAGAGGCAAGGATATGAGCCTGAACTAGATTGTCTACATGTACAAATTCTACTAAACTAAGAGGATCTCCATATACAAATTTAAACAGTCCCCTTTCAATGTAACTAACTATTCTTGGAAGATGTCTTTGTTCTCCAGGCCCATAGATGCCTGCTGGTCGGAGAGCACAGGTCCTTAATACACCTTTCCCATTTCCAAGTTCAGCACCATTGGCCTCTAGCACCTTCATTTCAGCCAAAGACTTGGTCCGGGAGTAGTGATCTGGATGAAGGTGAAGAGGTAGATAAGGCAGAGATTCATCCCCATTTTCTATTATCTGGCCTCCAAATATTACATTATATGTACTTGTATAAACCAGACTTGACACTCCTGTGCTCTTGCAGGCTTGGATGACATTTTCTGTTCCTTTCACATTAACATCTTCTATAAGCTTTCGGTTCAGCTGCTCCCGCCCAGACATTCCATAGGAAGCGATATGGAAAACGCAGATCACATCTCTAAGAGCCTCTTCCACTTCAGACAGGCAACAGACATCCCCTTGCATGAATTTTATTCCCTCAGGCATGGTTTGAAGTGGCTTCATGACATCAAAGAGAATCACGTCAACTCCCTTTTGGTATATGGCACAACCTAAACTAAAACATGATGGAAACCGTATGTTAGTATATATAGTATAGTGATGCATGAAACATTTCACCTGGAGGTAAGAGAAGACTATTAACTATTTTAATACTGATTTTTTTTTCTTTTTTTTTTTTTTTCTGATGGGAGTCTTTTAAATATTCAGCCATCTACTATGGGGAAGATTCAACTGTGATGCTTTAGGTACTGAACTAATTTCTTAGGCTCCATCAATACTTGGAGGAAAAAAAAGGGAAAAAAGAGGCAGAACTGCTGTAGAGGACAATTCAGAACAGAAATAACTGGAGTGCTTTCAACAGCCTTTTGGAAGAAACCAGCTATTTCCCTGCTTCTGTCCCCTACAGATCAGCAATAGCAAACCTCTCACATGTAAACCTGTAGCCAAGTATTTTTTTTTAAAAAAACAACAAAACTTTTTTTTTTTTTCTATTGCTTTTGTGCCATCCCAATTCTATCAGGACCATAGGTTGGTCTTTGCCATTGTGTCTGAAATTTATGAAGAGGAATGAGTGAGATGCTTGTAAACTGAATACTTTGCCACATGCATACATTATACACAGATATAAACACAGGTATTGACACTAAGTATAAATCTGGTATTCCTCTCCCCCTTTCCTATAACTGTTATATTTCTGTAGTACTTAAAGGGGGAGCCAGTGGAAGAAAAAAACCAAGCAGAAGTCAGATAGGTATCTTTTGAGATTTTTTTTTTTTCCCCACTTGAAATTTACTTTTTGGTCATGACTGTAATCTCTCTCACCTATGTAAGCAATTATAACTCTGAAGGTACTCTAGAGGATAGTCCAGGGCTGAAAATAGGATTTTTTTTTTTCTTTACATGGTTTAGCTTGTAGAGCCATCTACGGTAAGAGGAAATGGATTTCACTGAAATATGTACCTTATTAACAACTGTAATCCTAAAACATCAATGTCCATAAAAATAAATACACTTTCGAGAGTAGAGAGCAGCTGGAGTATTTAATCTATATAGCTAAGCATGTGTGTAACTATTTGCAGGCCATGGCCTACTGTCAAAAGAAAGATCTGCATACAAGCGTAGGCTTGCTCTTGAGAGTAGGCTGAAAGATGATTATCCAAATCCCCATTACAAAGGTGACCTGACAAGTCAGTAGATGCTTGACATTTGGAAACAGTGTCATATTTGCTTAAAACATTTAGAAACAGAATAACATGTTTGTTCAAAACTGAGACCCAAGATGAATCAGAAGATGGGGTGAACTTGATCTGGCATCTCACGCCCAGTTTTCTCTTTTACAGATGGATTTTGTTGCCTCACCAACCACAATCTATTACCTTTATTCTCGTATGTAATAACTATTTAATGCACTAACCGGAAGCCAAAGTAACCACCTCCTCCAGTAATGAGGACTGTTTCCTTGGCAGTATTTTCTGGTTCCATCCTCTTTCCTCTGGCACTATTTAAGGAAATTGACCTATAAAACACATTGTAAAAACGCACATTAAAAGCAATCTGAGTTTTAGTATTACTACACATTCAGTTATTCACAGATCTATTTCATGTTTTAATTGAAGCTCTTCATTTCACCATCTGCTAGGCGAGGCAGAACCGCATTCTGCCCTGGTATTCCTCAAAAAAGAGGTTACAGTCAGAGAAAAGATGACTGCCATTGAAAAAGCAAATCTACAGCTGTCGCTATGAAAAGCTAGGGCTCTTCCACGTCCCTCTCCGGGCCTTGTTCTGCGGCTATTCCGTGCAAGACCGACTGCGGGCGGGACCGGGCCCCCTCAGCACGGCCGCCCCACACGGGGCACGGCCCAGGGCGGCCGGGGTCCTCTCAGAAATGACCTGCAGGGAGCTGGGGCCGCGCCGAGGAACCCCCGCGGGCGGGAAGGGGGCTCGGGGGAGCTGCCCGCCCGTACCTGCTCTGCCCGCCGCCGCCGCCTTGTCGGAGCGCCGCGCCGCCGCTGTGACGGCGCCGCTGGGCTTCACGGGAAATGGAGTTCCGCGGGGGCGGTGGGCCGTGCGGGGCGACAAGATGGCGGCGGGGCGGTTTGGGCGGGAAGCGCGGTTTGGGCGGGAAGCGCCGTCTGGCGACAAGTCGCTCGGTAGATGTTGAATTTTATCCGGGGAAAGCCGGTTAGGTGGAGTTCGCCGTGTTGTGTCAGTCTGTGTGCCCGGGAGACGTTGCTTTTCCCCTTCCCTTCCCCAGCCACACTCGACCAGAGCTTGGCTGGCGGTGAGGCGCTTTAAAATGGTGAATCTCCTGTTGCCTTTGAAATCGGAGCCCTTTCCAGCTGCGTTACATCCCGATGTTTGTTCTTTTCCCTCAGTGATTGCCTGCAAGCATCGGCCCGGTGGCGTGAGGCTCTGCAGAGGTCTGGGACGTTAGAGAGAGCGTCCTCGTGGCTTAAGAGCCCTTTAGTCTCGGGTTTTTTGGGTGGGCAGGGGAGAATCTGGCCTCGCTGTGGGACACGCTGGTGTGAAGATATGGCAGCTGCCTTTGAATAACCCGCCACGTCTGGGAGAGCTGTGCCCTCGCAGCGTCTCGGGGCCATGAATGTGGCTGTCCCGCATCGTGGTACGTCCATCGTTAGCCTGTACCACGTAACACGCTAACAGAAGTCTGCTGCGCCTCGTGCAGAGGCTGAAATGTTTTTTTGGCAGTGGGAAAACAATGCGCAGTGCTGACTGACTGCAGCAGAATTGCTCCCGTGTTAAGCATCAGCAAGCCACTGTAAGCCGCCTGCAAGAGAGAGCCATAACAGGAAGCAACGAAGAATTACACTAACAAAGTCTTTTTTGTGGTAATTTTTCCCTTTTCTTTTGCAGAAGTGTGAGTCACTTGGGGAATGTTAGAAAGAACTCAAAATGCGGATTCAGTGTCAAAACTACTTAAAGCACGCAAGTTTCTGTTGTGCAAAACCTTGACAGAAGTAGACTCAGTATGCTGTGTTTTTATTTTGATTGATGGCTGGCAAGAATTAAAACTAAGCAGATTCTAAAAAGAATTGTGTAAGGATTAAAGAATTTTTTAGCAATTATTTCTTGCTGGTGAACCTCTGGGACTCTTAAATAGCAATCTCAAGCATTGAGCTTGTGCTGTACAACCTGACTATGCAGAGCTGCTGCATATATGTAGATATGCGGAGTGTATGGTTTGGAGGACGTCCTTCAATCATAGCTGATTTCCCTGTCTGCTGTCTGTATGGGCAGAGGAGTGGGTTTGAGGCAGCCTTGAAGCATCCATTAAAATGCCATACAGACATATAATCAGTGGTGTGTTCACAGAGGCATGAGAATTCTAGCTCAGAATCAGAAAAATCACTTCTGTATCTCTAAATGCTAAATATAAGAATTCTGTAGCTGTGCATATACCTTCTGGATTGATGTATAATACCACAATCTACTCGATGAAGATTTTTAGAAAATTTTCCCAAGTATTTAATCACCTGCAAAGTACAAAGGAGTCCTGAATTTTCCCTGAGATCTGCTAATACAAAGTGTTTTATCTTTTAGAAGTCTCACAGTAGCTTATAACAGTTGTTGTCTGTCTTCTGATCAAACAGATTGGGTTTGAATGGAATATTGCGGAACTGCAGAATAGTTGAGGTTGGAAGGATATGCTGGATATTGCCCAGTTGAACCCCCTGCACAAAGCAGGTTCAGCCAGAGAGGTTACTCAGGACCGTGTTGGTACTGAGTGTCTCCAAGAATGGAAACTCCACATGTTCAGCCACTTTCTCCTGATAGCTTATAGAGCTTTGTACTATCTGAATGTTGTCTCTGACCTTGCACTCCATGTTGTGTAGGTAAATCCTTCTATTTCAATAGGCAGCTGTTAACCTCAGGATGATGTTTTGTCCTCTGGGCTTTGTGATACATCCATGCAGGACATTTTGCAGGATTGAGACTTTTTTGACATTCTGCTTTTTCTTGCTTTCTGCCTGGTATGTTATCTACAGTGAGCAAATTTTGTCAGATTATCTCATAATTCGAGTAAATACTATGAATATAATAAAGCTGTAGTTAAGATACTGTAAAGCTTCTGCTCTTAAACCACTATCAGTTTTATTTCTTATTGTAGTAAATAGTCCTTTTTGGCTTCAAAGAATAGTAAGGAACATTCGTTCCTTCAAAATAGTGACATCTGTGAAAGCTGTGGGTAAATACTGTCCTCATTTTACATTGACAGATTTGATGTTAAGACTTGACACTCTCAGATCTCATCGTTTTGCACAACCCATTTGTTCATGCTCTTTCATTTCCTAATGAGACCTGCTTTTCCTAAGACTTTATGGACTTTCTGAATGTATAATAAATTCTGTATTGCCATCAAATAAATGGACTTCCAGTTTTAGTTTATATATAACGGAATGTTTGTCCTGGGATTTTTTCTTTTTTTCAAAAACATGTAAACCTTGTCTCCACTACCAATTTTCACTTTAAAGAACCAAGGCATTTTGGAGCATGCCTTGCATATATCCCAGCATGCAGAGAATCAGACTATGCTACAGTCACTTGAAGAGATTGCATTGTTATGTGGAATTGCACGCTAGGGCAAGATGTCTCAGGATAGAAGCATTTGCAGTGTAAATGGGGGGTTATCTGCCACAACCTGAGTTGCAATGAACCTGAAATAGGCTGCAAAAGAATCCTTAAATCAGCAACTAAACAGAGCTAAATAAGCAGCTGTAGTGAACAATGCAATTTAGAAAGAATAAGCAATGAAATAATTAATTATTCTTTCATAGTATGTTAGTTCATCTGGTTCCCTTTGCAATTTAAAATACTTAGCTAGTAAAATTAGTTTTGTCATCAAAATACAGAGTATGCCAATAGTATTGTCTCAGAAAGCAGGGCAATATTTCATCTGGGGAAATAAACCTTAGTCTACTGTTTTTGTATTATTTGATTGATTTCTTTTTGGTATTACTTAATTGTGCTTTTTTTATTGAACAATGGGATTAGAGATGAGAACAAGACTTAAAACTAGGTCAGAACCAAGCACATTAATGTCTTACTAAAACATATAAAACCAATTGGTTAGACTAGTACTAAAAAGGTGAAAACAGCGTCTACATTGGGAATAGAAGTAGAATTGTCATGTTCAAAATAAGAATCAAACATTTGATCTAGATTAGACTGGAGTATTTTTAAAGGAGGACAGGGTTATGGATAAAAACACTAGTCTGAGTTTTATTCGTAGCTCTAACAGAGGTTTCCTGAGTGACCTTCAGAAAATCGCTATCTGTTCTGTAACAAAGGTGGCATTGCACTTCTTCGCTGCCTGAGGTTGCGGTGGCGCTTGTTTCATTTGTGTTTCTGAAGCTGAAATTGGAGGTGCTGTACAAATATTAATAAACCAGGAAATCAATTGTATGGGGCTTAAAGAGTTTAGGCAAGTATGCACATTAGACCCTCTGAAAACGTTAACATTGACTTCTTCTTAGGAGACCTGTTCACTGTACAGTGTTGCTTGTGGAAAGTGTCATATGTTTGGTGATGCGGAGATGACAAACGAAATTACTTACAGTTTCTTTTTCCTGTAAGTTCCAGTAATGGAAAAACTTAGCCTGTCTCTTCCCTGTTGAGAAAGGAAAAGGATTTCAGCATTAATTGTATTCACTGTTTAGTGAACACCGGTCACAAAGGCTGATTAAAGTTGTTCAGCGGAACAGTTGCTTGATATCATTTTCCTAATCTAATTCTACTGTGTCCTCTCATTTTAGGAGATACGGCTTTATAAACATTTCTACTCCTGGCTAGAAAGAGGTGCGGAGACTAGTGGATTCTTTATCAAAATAGGAATTCACAAAATGGAAGGTAGTTTCTACTCAACAGAGCTCTTGAAAATGTCAGACTGTTTGCAGAGTATTTTGAGATCCTTGGGTGAAGGAAGAGGTTTGGTATATGTTGCACTGAGGATGTGTGGCCTTTGTTATATAATTCTTCCTATACTGTCAAAAAAAAAAAAAAAAATCCATTTTATTTTAGTTTTGGGATCACCTTGAATGTGGATGCAGATTTTGGGGCGAATGTTAACCTGTAGCTAACAAGTTCCTTTTCATACACATCCAGAAGCAAGATCCAGCAAAGAACCCCAGGAGGGACTCAGACGTGATGTTGGCAGCAGCAGTGCAGGGCCCTGCTTTCAGCTTTCTGTCCTGCTTCCTTCGGTCAAGGCGGCTCTGCTCGAAGCTGTGCAGTCAGGAGCCTTTCATAGCCCCCTTTCACCAGGCGACGGCAGCAGCCCTGGCCTGTGATGTTGGGTGTAGAAGGGTGCAGTCAGCTCTTCAGAAGGTACAAACCGCTCAAACTTTGGCTGTTTTCACCCCAAAAGATCAAGTTGGGTGGACACGTTGAGCAGTTGCTAGTTGAACCAGCTGCTTAAGCTCAGGTTGGGTGGAAATATCGAGCAGTTGGCAGTTGAAACAGCTTCTTAAAGTGTCCAGGTGACTCCTTTTGCAGTTATGTATTCTTCAGTGTGACCTGAGAGAGGGTGCTGTTGTACCATAGTGCTGATGTAGCACAGCTATCTGACTTCATTAGTTTCAGCATTGTATTTGATGTCATGGTACCAGATCTTACAGCTTAGTTACCAACTAGGTTTTTCATGCAACATATGTGCACTGTGTCTTGTAAACAACAGGATTATGCAAGTCCACTTTCTTTCCAGGTAGCTGTTCACAGATCAGAACAACCTATGCTAGGTAGTCATGCCGTGACTATCTTGAATTTTATGGGTGGGTTTCACTGTGGTCATCTTTAGTGCATTAGTTATGAAAAATCATTACTATAAAAGACTCTGAAAATGCTTTGAATTATTTTTGCAAGGATTCTTAAAGAACAAGCTTGATTCTGAGATGTCTATTCAGCAATATGAAGTGATGCATGCATTCTGTGAATTCATCAGAAATTAACTTCTTTTCCATTCTGTAATGCTTAAAAAATGTAGATTATCATATTTTCAAAAGTAACATTTAGTTATTTATCCTAAAAGAACGGGAAGAAAGAAAGTTTACATATTTTAGGGTAAGTGAATGGTTAGAGCACAGGGCTGAGAATAATAACCTGTGTTCTCCCTTTTTACTTTCATAACAAATAGCTGTTTATGGTCTGTGTGTCTCTTTGGGTACTCTGCAGAGCACATCAATAACCCAGTTTTCAGAATGAGTGGATGTTAATCTTCATAATCTCCATGGAGCTAAACAGAGTCTCAAGGGACTCTTAAAAGCCACTCCTAAGCACTTCAGTCTAGATGTCTGAAGTAAGTGGTTGGTCCAACAATATTGATCTTAAGCTCCCTTAAGCCTAGTGGGTTTTTTTAAGTTGTAATTTGACCTGATGTATTACCTGAACTTCTGAGGTGCTAATATCTGTTTGCAAAATATGTCACAAACATATTAGTACTTAACAGTATAAAAGGATGTTATCCAATATAATTGCAGCACCTTAGAGGTAAAAAGCCAAATTTTAGCCTATCCTGTAACTTCATGAATAATTTCAATAATGCAGAGGAGGCACACAGGACTGCAAGGGCTAAAGGATGGAGCCTCTTTGTACCTGAAAGGATTATATGCTTTAAAAGTTAGTACATTAAGAAACATCTTATGAAAAGACTAGCAAAATATTCTTGAAAAGACTTTCACAGATCTTTTTGGTCTCAAAGTGAGGGAGGACAGGTTTTGGAATACAATGCTGAATGTCTTTGATTCACTTACTTAAAGAGGGTCTTCTCGTAAGTTTAAATAGGCAACTATTTCAGAAGGTAATTATATACTTATGTTTCAGTAATAGTCTGATTCGGTTTCAAGTGTGATTGATGTGCATCCAGCTGCCCTTATTTACCACACTGATAACGAGGAATGGCTTCCCTGTTGTAGTAATTTATAATTTAATTGAGCTATCCATAGGTTTACAGAAATCTTACCCTCTTAGTGAGCAAAACCAAGGTGAGGCTGCTCTGCTATAAATCATTTACACTAATAATTGAGCATCCAGTTGATGGTTGGAGATGTGCTACTTTGATCTTTTGGAAGGATCTAAAGGATCTTTCAGCTTCACAGGCAGCTGATCATGTGCTATACCATATGTAGAACAAACTCGAGGCAAAATGTGTTCTTTAATCTGTATTTTGTACTGTGTTAATTTTCTGTCTGTGAATAAGAAGTCTGCAGGTACTGGTGGTGAGGATGAGAAGAGATATACCAGCAAGAACACCAAAGCCTGAATTTGTTGTAGCATTTCTGTGGGTTTCTCAGTGGAAGCTGTATTTGCTGAGGGGGAAAGGAAATATATTTGCTGAGCAAATATTATCCATCTTCACACCTAGTTCTAGTGTTTTCATATTCATGATACTGTGTTCAAGGTCTAGGCAGTGTTCTCCCATTTTCAGGCACTTAGAACAGCAAGAAAACAGAACAGACACTGGCTTAAAAATGGTACTACCCATTTGAGTTCTGTAATTACTTTGAAAACATTGCAAAAATTACATAATTTTGCAGAGGAAAGATTAGGTAAGAGTTTGAACATGTAAGTAGGGGAAAACAACCTCAAAAAAAGCATGCAGTCTCTTTCTTGCTTCAGCTGTGTTTAAATTAGATAACCTCTACAAGGCTTACTTAATGGCATCTTGGAATTTAAAATGGCACAACGTTCTTATGTATCTGTGATGCTATTTATTCTGTTCCATGAAACTAACGATTATAGAATTCAGAATTCATAAGCATTTTATCATGGCCTGATGTGTGACTTAATTCTGAGCTATTTCAAATCAAGTGGTTCTGGCATAAACCTGAGCTTTCCTTTGAAATGGATTTGTTCAGAACCAAAAATTTTGAAGGTTGAAGGCACTTGGTCAAAACAAAATAAATCCCCTAACTCTACAATGGGGTAAAGATACTAAAGTTACTAAGATGAGATAGTTACATGTGCTGGTTTTGGCTGGGATAGAGTTAATTTTCTTCATATTAGCTAGTGTGAGGCTATGGTTTGGATTTGTGCTGACAACAGTGTTGGTAATTCAGGGATGTTTTTGTTACTGCTAAGCAGTGCTCACACAGAGCCAAGGCCTTTTCTGCTTCTCAGCCCACCCCACCAGTGAGTAGGCTGGGGGGGCACAAAAAGTTGGGAGGGGACACAGCCGGGACAGCTGACCCCAACTGACCCAAGGGATATCCCAGAGCGTATGATGTCATGCTCAGCATAGAAAGCTGGGGGAAGAAGAAGGAAGGGGGGGACGTTCGTAATTATGGTGTTTGTCTTCCCAAGTAACCATTAGGTGTGATGGAGCCCTGCTGTCCTGGAGATGGCTGAACACCTGCCTGCCCATGGGAAGTGGTGAATGAATTCCTTGGTTTGCTTTGTTTGTGCAATTGGCTTCTGCTTTACCTATTAAACTGTCTTTATCTCAACTCATGAGATTTCTCACTTTTACTCTTCCGATTCTCTCTCCCATCCCAACCGGGGGGAGTGAGCAAGCAGCTGTGTGGTGCTTAGTTGCTGGCTGGGGTTAAACCACAACATTATAACATGCATTTATCTTCTATTCAAAAGCCTTATTTGGACATGTCTTGTCCTGGAATGGTAACATGAAGAACATTGTCAAAGTGGGAGCTATTCACCTGGGAGTGAGAGTGTGCTGTAACTTCAGGTAATTTACTGCAAGGTATTCTTGCTGTTAATTTTCATTCCAACAGAAGTTGTGGGTGCAGCATCTGGTTATAACTAATTTTGAATTTTTGCTACTTTTGAGGTAGAAGCAAGATCTGAATAACTGGGGGATTCAAGTGTATGATTTTTTGTTTGACTCTTGCAGTGAAAGAATCCTGACTGAGCTTTGCATTTGAAGTACTGCTTCTTTATATTTCAGAGAGTATGCAGCCCATTGAAACAGAATTTGTACCAGTTGAAAATGCTGGATTAATTCCAGGACATACATCACCTGAATTCTTCGTTCATCCTGGGAATGTGGAAGAATTAAACATCAAACGCATTATGGACAGGCTGTATAAACTGAAATGTTCTTCTAAATGACTTACTTAGAAGAACGATATGTTCTAGTAACTGGATTTCTTGTTTAATGAAAGTTTCTCAGGTCTAATACATAATCTTCATGTTACCAAAAAAAAAAAAATTGTACCTAAGGAGTTCTTTATACACTAGGTGAATAAAATGATATAGAAGAAAATTACTTTCTTAATCAATTTAGATATTCAGCTTTAAGAATTTATAGTAATAATAATTATTATCACAAGAATGCCTGTTTTAGAAGTTCTTATTTTAACACTTTCCAAGAGAAAGCATTATCTAGTGCAATTCTTTCCCCAAGTCTGTGACTGACATTGCCTGAGATCCTTTGCCCATTTAAAAAATATACTGGGAAAGCCTGGGAAAGCTGTTTGAGTGGCCTGTGAGAATCCCCTGAGTGCCATATTGTTAATAGTAAAGCCAAACAGACTTCACCATTTGTGTTTCTCATGTAGTTTTGGTCCTGGCTCCTTTCCCTACTGTCATAAATAGAGGTAATCTCTGCTAGGAACAAGCATCAACTAAAGCAGGCAACAACTAAGCAACATGCACGTTATTAGCTTATCAGGCAGAATCATCCCACCTCCCATGATGTTTTATCTGTTTATGAAGAAAATGCCTTCCATAATTGTAATCGACAAACTAAAGGTACTCACAGTTTGTAAGTGTTAATGAGAATATATTATGCAGCCAAACTCTCCTTGTGTCTTGTTTGCAAAGGGGTCGCACTGCTTTTGCCTTTTCAGTATGCTTTTTGACGGACTTCTCATTGTGTCCTGAAGTTTATTAACTTGGAGAGAATTTCAAAGTTGGAATGACCCTTGTAAGAATAGGTTACAAGCATTCCTCCCATTTAGGTAGGAAACCTATTCCCCTTATTACCTGTGCTAAGAAATGAAGCAGTCCAACCAGGACTGAATAAGGAGGCAGGCCTCCAATTCCTGTAGATCATACTTCAAGAAGGGGTCTCAGTTAACTTCTGCTGCCACTGAATCCAGCTTTTATAGGTAATCTGAGTGCAATATTACATCATTAATGTGTTCCATAATTTAGACTTCTTAAAATTAGAATTATTAGATTATTTGGGTTATTAAATTTCTTTAACAAGTTGACCACTGGGTGCTTCTGGCCATAATAGCTGAAGTTAATATCATGGCCTGATACCTTGGGATGAAGGGTTATGAACTTTTAATTTACTTTCTCCTTTTATGGAATAAAAAGAGGAATATTTAGTACAAAAATTATGGCTAAACTAAATATATGTCTGTAAATACTACAGACTATGCTTAATGCATAGTGGCTATAGCTTGTTTAGTGCATCATGCTGGAGGGCTGAACAACAGTACCCCAAGAAAGGTTGTTGAAGTAATGTTTTTTTTCCTCTGGTGCATGTGTTCTGTGGCTGCATTTGCAGCCTTTGAGTTACGACTGTCATATTTCAGTTGCACTTTCTGAAGTCTCTGGGAAATGGAGCTGTCCAAGTTTGACTCTTTTAGTAGTTGAACTGTACTCTTGCATGTGAGGTACTAAATGTAAACCTTTAATACCATTCAGCTAAGTCTTCATGTTCCTTTACTGTAAGCACTGATTTTATAAAAGCTTTATGTGTTCTCTGGCATTTGAGACTTTAGAAATTACAGAGACTTCTTTATAAGAGCACAACACACAAGTATGCAGTGGTCTTCAAAAGAATGGATGAAAATAATTGTTGCCACTTCTCACTTTTTCATTAAAAGGTCTTTGTATTTTCCTCTTAATATTCTGGCTTGTGTTACTGTAAACTTGAACTTTCATTTTAATGGATCATTTGTTGAATGTATCAAATGGGGATTTGTGCAGGTGTGTTACCGTACAATGCTGGGCTGTAGTTTAGCCCCATGGGGTTGCAGTAGCTGTTTAACATGCTGACAAAGTTTCACAGAGTCTAAAGTTCCAGTTTTAAAGATTCCAGTATTACTCATTTCTGTCATGTGTCCGATGATCTCAAGGGTCTTTTCTGACTGAAATGGTTCTGTGATTCTTAGCCCCTAAAGATGCTCATCTGCCTGAGCTGAGGCTCAGCTTTGTACTTTTTCCATTCTGTGAGATAACTCCTCTCTGACCTCTGTTGGTTAAATCCCAAGAGGTTCGCATGGAGCATCCTTTCTCAAAAGGGACACTATGGGTGCCAAGAGTCTCACTCAGCTTCTTCTAACTGGACTTAGATTCCAGGAAGATGCATGAAACGTGAATAGAAAAGATAGGAGCAGGCAAATAATAGCAAACAATTCCTGCCAGAATAGTATAGCAAACAATTCCTGCCAGAATCGTGAAATTGAGGCAGTGCTCAGGACTGAACCCATAGCGGTTCTGCAAAACAGTATCCTATAAAGAACCTCACCTGGCTTAGCATCTCACTGGCACTTTTTCCACAAATTCTAGCTGAATGTGGCTCTACTGCAGTGTAGATACAGTTTGTGCCTGAATGAAGATCTGGGATTTGAGATATGTTCCGCTGGCAAGTCGGTTCAAGTCTGAACACTCTGTGCCTTCAAAACTGGAAGAGTAAGTAGGAAGAGCCTCACATTTAGAATTTTTAGACTCCTGTCTTTTTTTAAATTTAATTTATTTATTTTCAGTAATTATGCTTGGATTTAGCAATACTGGAATTTAGTTTATGATAACAGACAAGAACCAAGTGGGATGATAACATCAGAAAAAATAAATAGGAGAAGAGGAATATCTTGTGTGTAGAAAAGTGAGGCCAGGTGTGTCATAGTTAGCAATTGCCCATGGGCAATATCTTCGTACAATAACATTTTTTATTTAGGATTTTGGCATAATTCCCTTGGATTAGTAATATCGTTTTTCCTTGGCCGCCTTTGTAAAAGCGATTTTTTTTTTCACTTGTGTCTGTCCACTTACGTATGTATGTCTTTCTCTTCCACACTTCTCTCTGATTCAGCAGAGAGATGGTAACACCCTCTTCTGATAAACCTGCAATTGCAGTCTCCATGCCCACTTACTTTTTCAGCTAGGCATCTTCCTACTTTTTCTCATGTTTTTCCCATTTTCCAGAGGAATTCTGTATAAGCATCTACAGCGTGATTCTCTGCTGACTTTTAAACTCTGTTACGATGTCTAGAAAACATTATTTGATGGTCCTTAGCTTACTTGTACTCAAAGAGCACTTCCTATCAAGTTGATTGCTACCGACAGCATATTCAAGCAGCAGGGTCCAGGACTTAGTACCACTATACAGGAGTTTTCATCTATGATTTTTTGACTAATTAGAACATGACCTCTCTTTGCTTCAGTTCATTCATGTGTGCTGTGGGAACAGTAATTCTGTCTTGCCTCTTGGAGCTTTTATGATAGCTAAGTGCTTAAATATTCCTGAGGGAAAGGAGCGCCATTTAAAGAGAGATCATGCCAGCATAGTTTTCCTTCAAAATACCTCTTTCCTTTCTACTTTCTGCTGTAGAGTCTGATATCTAGAGGTACTAAAGCTACTTAATTCTTGCCCAGTTTTCCAAGTATGGTTGGGTGCCTCATCTCCGTTTGCCATTTTGAATACATCTGTGGGGATAGAAGACTGGTAGATGAACCAGTTATCAGCAATTAAACATATGGAGGCAAAATTATACTCCTAAGTATACAAAGAGATTCCATGTTTTAAACTCCTGTAATTTTTTAAATTTCACTCGTGAAGTTTGGCCAGTATCTGCTGATTTTTACCGGTACTTCCTGTGGTCTGGTTTTCCTGACTACTATGAAAGCCCACCACCCATCTCTTTTCTAGAGTCATTGAATGGCTTTCTCTGGGACAGCCTCCTTATTTTGCACAACTCATTTTCAAACTGTGTTGTTTAATCAGAAGTAATAGTAATCAACTCTTCTTTGTAACCAGTTAGAAAGGTAAGAACTTTTAAACTTTCATACGACATTGAAATTCTAATTTTAACAGCACAAAGATATATTTGACATGCGCTTTTACTTTATTTAAAAATAAAATAAAAACCCAGTTTAAAGGAAGCAAAAATTGCTCCTTGGCTGGTACTTTTAAATCCTCGTTTCAGTCCATAAATTTGATTGTAGAGTTAAATTGAAAAACCAGAATATTTAACAAGTAACATAAAATCCTTAAGAACTGGAGATGCTCTCTGCTTTAAAATTTTGGAACTCAGAAAAGGGGAAATTGAAAACACATATGAGCTCATTATTAATAGTAATCGAGATCTAAAAGCCACTTGGATACTTGTATATATCCTTTTAAAGTTAATAGAAACCATATCATATATCTGAGAACTTTCCTAAAGACACGTCTGCAATAGGTTTTAGGCATGGACTGTCTAATTATATTCCAGCTTGTTAGAATATAAGTCCTGTAACTTGGAACATCTTTAGGTTGATTCAGAACACTGTCAACGAGTTTACAAAAATTTTTGCCCTTCAGTTACTAGTAAAAATCTGGTTCAGCAGTGAGTAAAAGTAGCTGCCTTCTGGTGGCCATTTGCATCCCGTGTTTCTGTTCAGTTCCCAGAGATATTTGTTCACTGCGGAGGTGATATCCTGACTTGCATCCCTAACAGAGAGAGAAAAAAATATACCTTATCATAGAGAATGGGTTCTCCTAACACTGCTTTCATTGTGATGGTTTAAGAGCATGGGCTATAGTTAGCTGTTAATTTTAGTAATTGTGTCTTGAATCTGCCCATATATATACATACATATATATATATAAAAATGAATATAAAAATCCCAGAAATCCCAGGGACAAGACACAGAACCTGTATGCCATCTGACATTTTTGACAAGCTCTCCAGGATTAATCTGTCTAGGAGCTACTATGCTCAGCTTAATTATGGAAAGGCTGCATCTGTGTTCAAAGCTGTTGAGAGAGAAAGAAGAAAGTAAAAATGTCCACTAGGTTTGATTAACTGCTTTCAGCCTGATGAATAAAGACAGATGGTTACTAGTTATTTTTCCTTAATGGATTTTGGAGCTCCATTTGGTGGATGAATTAAAGTTATAGGTCCCAAATCTGCCTTTGAAGCTATGCCTGCATAGCCCTCAGTGATTCTAGCAAAGTTTGTATGCATGCGAGAGAGAGGTTTGCCCTAAGGCTGTTGTATATGTTGTTAAAAAGTGGTTTTGAAATTAAAACTAGAAGTCAAGTGATAGTTTACAGTATTAATAAAACAGGTTACAAACTATGTACAGCTCAGGAAGGAATCCCCTGCAAGGGATGATTAGTGTGAAGCGCCTGTGCAGACTTATCCCCACAGAGTCTGTGCCTGTTTGGCTGTGACCTCCACCTGGGGCTTGACAATGTTTTAATACCGACTTTAAAACTTGAAGAAGTTCATTAAAGTTGCACTTGATAGCTGCGTCACCTAGGAAGCCAAATAAATAGTTTCATGGTGTTGGTTCATTTGCATGAACCTGTTAACATGCCTTAAATCCAGGTGGAGGAGGTCTTTAAGACAGGGTCTAATTCTGCAGGTGTGCACATGGTTAAATACATGGGTATGAATATTTCTGTCCTTTACCTGTGTATGAATATCTGTGTTTATTTTTAAGAGTGTACGTAAGTGTCTGTGGGTTTGGGCTCTCAGGGAACATTTAGACCTAATGGGTATTGGGATTGTCATTCAGCAACATATTAAATCATCTGTCTAGTTTTATGTGTGGGTAGTCATGGTGATTTTAATGGGATTAGATATGCTTACATCTAAACAATTTTTGAGTCAGGGGTTAAGGTTACTGCATGATATAAAATGTCTAAGACGGACAATATAATAAAGGGAAACAAAACAACAAAAAATGACACTGAGTATACAGATTTTTCCATAGTTGTTGGATTGCCTAAAGAAAAAATACCATTTAACTAAAATGCTACCTGCCAAAGAACCATCAACCCCCCGCCCCAGATCCTGAAAGGGACCTTGAGAGGTCATCTAGTTTGTCCCCCTGCTCCACGGGAGGATCATCTATCACTAAGTCGTTCCTGACAGAGAGCTAGTCTCGCTGACAACATTCGAACACGATTGCAGCAGTTTGCAAGCAGCACAAACATCACCGAAAAGCGACGGGAATGCCCTTCAGATCAGCAGCATTAAAGGAGAAATAGGTGACATTCAGTACGTAGCAAACACATTCAATCAAAATAATGATGTAAGTCATTGATTACATACATAGTGAGGTCACGATTCCTCAGCAGGAAGAATACACAGCTTCACCATTCGGAAGCGAGGGACTTGTCCTTCAAGTGACAGAAAACAGAATGCGTTTAGGGCAGGTGACACTTTGTCATGGTTGATCACTTAATGCTTTTTGAATCATCGCTCATTTTTCATCTCATTTTGCTTTGGCTTTCATTTCAAAGACTAGCTGATGTAACTGTGAGGAAAATCTAAAAATAAGTGAATTCCGTTTATGAGAGGCAGAGATGTTTTTAAGAGTTTGCAGATGGGAGGGAAGGCATGTCGCAGATGTGCATAGTTAATAACCTAAGTGACGATGGGGAGATGTTACCACCCATTTTCTTTCACCCCCTTTGCAGAATCCATGCTCCTCAAAGCTCAGAGACATATTCTGGGGCTCCAAGTTCTATGTGATTTATTTTTAATGTTGTCCCTATCTACCATGAATGGCAAGTCATGTTGATGTAGTAAACCCCCCACTTTGAAGGGACTCTTTTCTGGCAGCAAAAGAGGGAAGTGCAGACAGACTTGGAGTTGAGGATTTTTTTTTGTCGAAGTCTTGCTTTGGACAATATTGGTCCATGTCTAGATTGCACTTAAAGATCTGATTAAAGGTATGTGTTTATGCTAGCTGCATGTCAGCACTACTTGGTTAAATATTTATGAATGTGCTATAGGGCCCAGATTTCAATGGGAACTAATAATCTACCATGTGTACCTGGAGTCCCTGGTGAGCTGGGATTGCTGAAGTTGGCATCTTCATCACTACTGTTACATGTCTTAGCTACTCAGTTTGTCTACCCATGCTTTAATCAGACTTTTGATTACCATGTACACCTAATTTTTTGTTTGACTCCTTATTCACATTGCTATTTATGAATTTAACTATGATAAAAATTATGTGACTTTTGCATAGATAATACCTAAATATTTGAAAACTTTTGTGGTCTGGTATTCACATATGTGAAAAGGTCAGGTGTAAAACAGAAGTTTCTCCAACCTGCCATTGTTTGGAGACATGCAGGAGGAAAAGTTACAGAAAGGAGGTGCAGAAGTGTATTTCTTTTCTGATGTAGATACGGCCTATATGACTTGTGGTTAGGAGAAACCATCTAGAAGTAAGGCAGGCAAAACTGCAGTTGCGTTTCAGGAAGCATCTGCAATGAAATGAGCAGACTGTGGGCTAGGAAAACATGGAAATCCTTTGTGTTCTGGGCACATAGATGCTACCATTAACTTCAGATAGGCAAAGCTGTAGGAAAGGGAAGGGAATAGAGCAATATAACAAATATCTAGTTGGAAAAACAAACTAATCTTCCAGTCCAGAGTATAGCTTACATCTTATTACTCATGCATTGAGTCACCATTATGCTGTTCCCTGTCCTAGGCAGGGCTGGGATTTTACTCTGAATGTACCAAAGGAAATTTTAGGGAACAGTCTGTTGCTGTCAGAGAAGTGGACTAAGATAAACTGATATGTTTTCTTCTCTAACACTGATGGTTCTGTGAAAGCCATTTCACGTTACAGGATGACAGAAGAAAGGCAGGCAAATGTTGTTTCTCATGATGATAACCTAGAGATGATTCCTGGCTAACTTCCTGAAGAGTACCTAATTGCCTTTATGTTTTCTGATTCTGTCCTCTTTTTGGAAAAGAATGACAATTGGGTTGATAAAAAATGACTTATTTTGGAAAGAGTGCAATCCACTTTTATCTGTTCCTGAAAGCCTAGAGATCCATAGATGTCTGGAGAGTTAGAGAAGAAAACCTCCCTTGCAAATACAAAGGGCTGCTCATAATCTTAATGATTTCTCTGATTTAGGATGTTTTGTCTATTGCAGAAAATTTACAAAGGGTGATTAGAGTTCATGTAAATACCAAGGCAGAACTTACAGCCTATGGCTTCATTTCATATGGCATGTTATTATGAGACCTACTGCTTCAAAGCAAAGATAGAGCTGCTGCAGGCATTGGGCTGACATGGGAAATGCAGGCTGCAATTATTTCTTTTGAAGATTGTATAATGCTAAGGTGTGTGTTGCATGGGTACCTGCCAAAAGGATTTACAGTTACAGTTTGGCCATCAGTACAGAAGTTCCTCACTCTGAGGTTCTTACACTTGAGAAAGTACAGGAGATTTAGCTGAGAAAGTAATTATTATTGCTATCATTATTAGCTTTTCTTAGAACTGAATATTGAGAAATGGTGAGCCACAGGTGTTTCTTCAGTGCCAAGTGATCTTCAGGAATTACTGTCTATCTCTGAATTTAGAATCTTTACAATCACTGTATTTCTGAAAACAAAATCTCCAGTAACTTAGAGGTAAAATAGATTTCTTACTTTTCTTTAATGGATACATGCTTTATTTGACAGGAATTATTTTACCTAAGGGTCTATTAAAGAAATAGCTTGAAGACAAAGGAGAGTTTACACAGCCTTATTTTCAGTTGCACATAATCTTTTTTGCCCTTATTCAGTACATGCCTGTGAGTTCAGAGGTCTTAATTCACAAAGGTACTTGGCTACTTTCCTAGCTTTAGGCAGACTGATAGATTTGTTGTCTTTGCTGGGACAATTCATGTGCTTCAAGTTGAGTGCATGAATAGATAACTGGCTGAAGGCAGAGGATTATCTCAACCTTTGTATAGGATTTCAGTCTCTTTGCCCAAATGAATTTTGTGTATGCAAGTTCAATAGCTTCTGCATCCAGGACTTACAGCCTGACGAGTGCTTCTGTAGCCATTAAGAAGTCCACCAAAATCCAAATGTATGAAGCTGTTTATGTACTCTCAGAAGCTGCAGCCTATCAAAGTAAATAATTTCATATTTTTTTGCTCATATATGTATTTACTTATGAGAATCATTTCTCTATCTTGGTTAATGACTTATTTGGTGAAGCAGATTCCAACCTATTTTCTGATGAAATTATTTTCCAGGAAAAGCCTTGTAGCCAAGAACCTCCCTACAGAACTTCAAATGCAGATCCCCTACTCAAGCCACAAAAGCACATGGAGCAGGAGCCCTCGGGAACAACAGTCGTTGCGTTACACAGCTGAAAAAACCTGAATCAGAAAACAAAAGAGAGCAAAATGGAAAACTGAAGAGTTCTGTCAGAAATTCCAGCCTGAACTGAAAAACAAATCTGTGGCTGGCAAAGGCAGAGGAAGCTGAGATAGAGATTGGACATGTCGAAAAAATGGTTCATGCTTCTAGACAATGTAATTCATGTTGCAGCTGGGACAGAGGAGTATCAACAGACAGCAACTATTGGGTATGGCACGTGGTACTTCTGGACGAGGGGAAAGTGCTGAAAAGAAAAACATTGACTAGTAAATTACTGAAAAGTGCAAAGAAAGCACATGAGAAATGTGGCCAAAGAAGTGAAAAACGATGCAGGAAAAGGTAACAGAGACACGCTGAAGGCCTCGTGGTTGAACTGGAAGCTTCTACTATGCTGGAAAGTCACAGAGGCTTTAAAAAAAATAAACAGCAGGAAAACTTCTGAACCAGAAGTGGAGCCTTGAAAAGCAAAGACTGAAGAGTGCTCGTTACCAAAGTGGAACAGAAAAAGATCTTGGTGGTGCATTTCAAAGAAAGTGTGAACAGGGTCAGCTTCACCACATTTCAGAGGAACAGGGGAACATGAACATTTTGCCCTTTTTTGTGTTAAGAACAGAAATCAAAAACACGGGCTGCAGCCATCATGCTGACAACATAGAGCCAGCAAAGGATGACAGGACAAAAGCTTAAAGAAATGGGAAGGAAGTAAATTAATATCTGGGAAGAAGCGATTGTGCCTAAAGAATGAGAATGTGGAGTCAATGAGTGGATGCCTATGATAAACACCCCACACATTGGAGAGGTGTCCTTGCTTTGTCCTGAGGAAAGTCTTCTGCAGTGACACTACACAGGGTGAAAGATGCTGCAACTGTAGAGTTCAGAGAAAAACAAGCTGGATTTGCACTCAAGAAATTCTTTAGAGACTGGCTGTTCGTGTTGCAGGTTACCATGGAAGGATCGTTCTCTGTGAAAGTCATCTTCTTTTGCCATTGCTTTTATTGACCTTCAAACGTTATCACTTAGCATGAAGAGACTTACATGTTGGGGCACACTTGAGATCTGCAAAGTCCCAGTTAGAAACATCAGAAACATGCACAGAGATCAGAGTGCTCAGTGAGGGTAAGTAATCACACAACAGAACGGTTCAGCCAGGAGGCTGGTCTGAATTTTTTCTCTGCTGCCGTTTGGCATTGGCATGGGCTGACTATGGAAGCAGAGTTCAGGCTTCGGTATAGAAAATGTAGATTGCCAGGGCATAAAGGGACAGGGCACTGAGTTCTTGTGCGATGGCTCTGAAAAGCTGGGAAGAAAGACAAATGTCCTGGCAAAGATAGGTCAAGCTTAGTTCAAAATCAATGAGCTCAAATTCATCCTCCTTTTAACACAGATGTCATGTTGATGCAACAACCTGATAATTTGGAGGAGTCATATCTTTTCCAGCAGAACTATCAAGAAGGAGGTGAAATAATGGCATAAAGAAATAGGAAATAATGCAAACTCGATTGCAGTCTTGTGTTAATGTACAGCTGTGAGAACTGAAGGCATGCCCAAGTGGCAGAGAGGAAGGTAGATGCTTTCTTAAGACGGATAGTGGGCATGAGACAATAAAACTTATCTCGTTGCAAAATTCTGCTGAAAAATCCTCAAGCAGCAATCTGTCTCTGCTGGTGTCGGAGAAAGTGCTTCTGCCCCTCATCCCACTGGGCAAAAACTCCAGCTCGCTGTATCCTCAAGTGTGAGGGCAGATGCTTTGAATGCCAGCGCAGTTGTGATCATCTAAATCATGCCATGAAGACCAATTGGGGAGAGAAAGCAAAACTATCCAAGGAAATCTTTAAGATGCCTTAATGGAGGGCAAGGCATAATTGACCTCGAGACCAGTGTGCTACTAAAGCAGAAGAAGCAAATGGCAGAGAGAAGTGAAAATAGTGTATGCTTTGTGCACTAGTGGGAGGATGGATGAATGAGTGGGTGTTCGCAATAGTAATGAATGACAAGCAGACCTGGAGGGTAATGTTCCTTTAAGAAAGTGACCTCATCTGTAATGTAAACTACCTAAAGAGGTATGTAAACGTTTTCACTGGCTGTAAAAATGTATATTCAACAGATCTGTCATCCCATAAAACCCCAAAGGAATAGTGGAATGGAAATGATCTTGTGTCTAAAATAAAATAGGTCAGCACTACATTTTCTTTCAGAAAACCGTAGTATCATGTTAGCATCATGTTAGGTTGTCTGATAACTTGGGCTCATCTCTCAAACCAGTTAGTAGGGATTTTTAAACAGGGTTAAATACGCCTAAGTTGTATTTCAATCCTTTTAGCTGGGTGGATTTTAAAATTTTCCTATTGATTAATAGCTTTTGGAGTACAACACAGCAGGTGTTAAATCTCTCAAGTATATTTAATGGATTACATTTTTTTCCCCAACTTGCTCTGGGTATTGAACCAGTGATTGCTGTCAAAGCTAAGGTGAATGTCGTCACTCAGGTCAACTGAAGATTCAGTCTCAGGTGTGTTACATGTGTTCACTCAACAAAGTGCCCTTAATAGCAAACCAGCAATCACCCCTTCCCAGCCTCCCCGAGCCCCTTGAAAGTCAATTTACCATAGGTATTTGCAGAATGTGGAGTGGGTAAATAGCCAAAGGTGTGCACGAAAGCAGGGAAGGTCGTTTTGGGCTTTTTGTTGAAAGAGGAGGGTGGCCTGTGTGTGATAAAGCCCAACACTGACCTCACAGAGAGTAAATAACCCTGTCCTGACTCATTTTTGTCACTGCCCATCAAAAATCAGTTCCACTGAATCTACACCCTAAGTTTTTAGGCAGGAAATTCAAACTATTTCCATAAAGGAAGCTGTTCTTTTTTCACTGGCCAGGAAAATGTATTTTAAACATATAAAACATATAGAGGTTAATTTTTTCCTGAAGCAAGTGCTTGCTACATCGTGTCCATTCCCAGTGCTGTCAATCATTATCCAGCCAGCTTATTGTTCAGAGGGTGGAGCTGTCAGGCAGGAGTAATAAAAGGTAAGAAAAGGAAAGCTCCTACTTCTTGCTGATGTCAAAGGTAAGTGAGATTATGGCAAACCTTTAAACAGAGTCCCCTTTCTCTGCCCCACCCCCTGCTCCTATATAACCCGGGCTGCATTTAGCAATACCTGCTTTTACCCGGCCGGTGCTGGGGTGCGTGTGCCTGCTCCTCGCCCCTGCCGATGGATGCTCTCGCCAGCAGCCCCTTCGGATGGTTCTGCGCGGGCGTCACCGTGCTTTTTGGGGTGACCCTGCTCTGCATGGCTAAGAGGAGCCCGGTGGAGAAAGCAAATGTGCTGGTCTGGAGGCTCCTGCCCGTCTTACTGGGGCTGCTGTGCGTGGCCACGCTGGGGGCTGCCGAGGGGCTAGTGGTTTTTTGCGGCACGTGCCTCGTCTCCTCCGTGTACCTGGGCAGCAGGGCGCTGCTGCCCGTGGGCGACAAAGCCGTGCTCATCACAGGTAAGGTGCCACAGATGCGCTCCGGGAAGCGAAAAAAAAAAACCCACCCGGCTTTTCTTACAAGTGGGCTGGAAAACTTTGTGTCCTCGGGTGAGGTATGTATGAAATGCATGCTTGTAAGGTTTCCTTTTTTTTTTTGCTCGTTTTATTTGCTTTGCCGGAGATGTTTTTTTCCAGGTAAATAAGTGTTCTGAAATTAAGTAGAAAAGCATCTTAATAGATGCTGTTATTTTTTAGTGTCTCATTTAATCTTTACAAGTAGCTTTTTAGACATACTTGTGAAATTAACTGATGCAAAAAGCATAAGAATACTTAGGATGGTCTAATTTTTTAGGAGAGACATTAATTTCTGGAAGCCGTCAGAACACTACCTTCATACATTACTTTTGTTTACTTGAATTTATCGCACTGGTTACGGTCGTACGGTTATCTTTTGGTGTATGCGTTTACACGGTGCACGCTGTGTATATCATGCATATGTTTCAAGACACTGGTTTGGTGCCATCTCTTTGAAACAATGTATGAAATCATTTGGGAGTGAGAAATTTCCTTCACTAGCAGTGAAAGTTCAGAGCTAAGGAATTCAGTCTCTGTTAACACTCTGACCTACTCGATACCCACTTTTAGTTTGCAGGGATGGCATTTTTGTAGTTTTATGGCTTTTCTCCTGTTTCTTCTAAAACTTTAAATGTTGTTTATTTGTCTTAATCAAACCTTTAAACCAGAGAGCCTGCCAACTGCTTCTTGCGCTGTTAACTTGCTCCTTTTTGTTTTATCTTCTATTTTTCCCCTCTGGAAAGCTACATTAAGTTGCTTTGGTTTATATAGCTATTTCTTGCAGAATTTCATTTTGTTTTATAGGGACACCTGGAAATAATTTAGATTTGCCTAGCAAGCATTAATATGGGGGTTAAATACAAATGTTAAGAGAGGACAAGATGAGCAGCAAGTTCTCCCCTCAGGGTTTATCTGCCAGCTGGCTTTCTCCCTGCAGGTGTATCAGATGAAGATAGATATGAGGCAGGGGGGGAATAGGGAGCACTCCTTTCCCACCCCTGCAGACAGGGGTTGCGCTTTCACTTGGGCATATTCTTGCTTTTTACAAGACTGCAGTTCTTCAGGAAAAAGCACTCTCTCAGAGCTTACCTGCTCTAGAGAATTTGAATTAGAGCAATACAGGGGAGCGAAGAACGTTTAGGCATATTTCAGCGAGCAAATGTGCTTTCTTTGTACCTGTGTTGCAACTGTCCTGAAGAAATGCAAGTTTGGACACCTCTGACAGCTGATGCATCAGAGGAGGCTCTTCTTGGTCTTTATGTGAGTCCAGACTGGTATGTAATCAATCAAACCCTCCATCAACTGAAACAAAAGTTTTACTTAACGCATTTCTTGGTTAAATTGCTCTGATTGTAGTTCTTCTCCCCATACCAACTGTAGGATGTGTGTCTGTGGGCATGTGCAAGGTGCCTTTAAATCAATTTTGGTGTCATTTTCTCCTATTTAGACAAGACCTGAGGCAGGCACTTCATGGGAAATGGTGATTTTTTTAATATTTTTTTTTTTTTTATCTTTTTTTAAACACTCCCCCTCCTTTTAGCCCCACAAGGTTGAGGAATGCTGCTGTGCTCTGGGCAGCTGCCACATATCACTTGTGAGACAGCTGCCCTTGGCCAGAGGGTGGAGTAATCTGTGCTTCTCTCCCTGGGTTTTGTCAAATATTGATCTGGTCCCCTTTGGATGTCCCTTGTATGGGTGCTGCTGTGCATTAATTATTTAAGCTGGCACTTCACCGGAGTACCATGACAGGGGAAAACTGTGCCCAGTTGTCAAAATGCTTTTTCACATGAATAACTGTGGGCATATGAGCAGTCTTAAAGTCACTGGTGAAACATTTCTTATTGAACGTCTTGCTGGGAGTGAGTATCCTCAGTGTCCTTAAACAGAAGCTCATGGGCATGCCAACACTTTAGTTTGGTAGACCCAATAGCCAGCTTCCCTACAAATTCAATTACCGTGAAGATCCAAAGTAGCAGGAATTGTAAAATTCTGTTATTCTGTGTGCAGCTGCATGAATTTCTCCAGTTAACTTGGTCTTTTCGTTCTTGATGTGTGACTTGGCGTTTCTGATGCTCAGTGTGAGTTGATGACAAATTCTCAGTAACAATTCAGTTACAGTCCGTAGTGACTGCATTTCTTATAATATATCTTCTTATCATTCACAAATTGCTTTTTTTTTTTTTTTTGACATAGAAGCAAAGGGCGGGGGGTGGAATTCTTCCCTATGGAGACCTAATTACTGTTTGAATTTTGAGTTGAAGGGTAGAGTTTCTCTGGACTTCAGTGCCAGGTCTGAAAGTCAAATCAGGGTTGTTTTGATAAAAGCTGGGGACAAACCCAGCGGCAGGCACAGATAAACACTGCTTTTTATTTCCTTCTCAGGGTTGCTACACCCATCCCTAGTTGTTGAGCACTCTGCCCCTTCCCAAGTTAAAGCTGCGTTGTAAAACTTAGTGTGTAGCTCTGTGGCTGTGTACTTGCTGGGAAGAATGAAAGGGGAAGGATTTGATCCAAAAATAGGGTTTTTCACTAAAAGAAAAAGAAGGAAAGACACCCCACCCTGAAACCCAGAAATCTGTCATGTCTTTGGGATATATGCAGGCCTTTTCATGTCTCTCTAGGGAATTCCAAGAATGCAAGGTTGTTGTCCTCTTCTCTTTCGGGCCAGGGCTGTGAGAAATAAAGTGTGATATATGTGGTGCTCTGGTGCATCCTCAACAAACTGCAGACTTTAAAAATGCCAAAAAGCTGCTGCCTTTTTTTTTTTTTTTTTAAGATTAAGTAGTGCATGAGTAATTCTTTTCAACATCTTGCACTGATTGATCCGGGCATTTAGTATGTGTTTCTTTCAGGTCACCTGAAATTAATTTTTTTCACCTTTCATGACTAAAGCCCTGGTTAAAAGACAGAACCCGGAAATGAAGATCTAGCATGATTAAGATGAGTCTTTTTGGCAGTCAAGTTCTATTGACTATGGATTTTGAGTGCAGGAGCAGGCCTGTGAATAACTATGTTAATATCCGCCTTGGTGTGCCAAAATCCCAGATTAACCCTTATGACTTTCTGGTAGGGTTAAGTAAGGAGTATTGCAGCTCATTCATGGATGAGGAGACAGCAAAAAAACCGGCAGGAGTTCCAGTCCTTTGTCCCACATTCAGGTTTCCAGCCATGCAGGTGGGTTTGGAAGCTGAGAATTTATGTAATAAATTGCTGTTGCAGGAGATAACCAAGCCCTGGGGTAGCTCCACAGATCTCTGTGCACATCAGCATCCAGGAGCGTTCTTTGCTGCAATACGCTGGAGGGTGCGGTGCAATATTGTGGGACATGCTGATGTATCTCTGCTTTCCAGTGTGAAAACTGCATTAATTTCTTAAACTCCTCATTTTCCTCCTGATATTGTCCTTTGCAAAACTCCTGCAGCACAGTCCCTATAAGCTCCTTCCCTGTCTCTAGCAGAGCCCTGTGTTCCTTCATTCGGAGTCTTGGTGGGCAGATGGGTGAGATGTTTCTTCCCTTGCTAAGAAGTTTCTCTGTAGATGGGAAGAATGGAAACTGGAATTAAAAAAGACACCAGGAGAGAAAACACTTAAAAGTGTCTTAAGATAGCGGCAGCTAAATACTGTGTCAAAGGGAGACACCTGAGATTCAATCAAATTATTTGTTAAATATTCATCATTGTTACCTGGTGGGAAGAACTGCACAGTTGTGATCGCAGCGATCGTTGTTGTGTATTTGCTCTAATAGTGCTTCCTGCATTTGGTAGTTCATTGCTTCATGGGGAGTAAGTCTGGAAGAGGACACAGTGGATAAAAGAAATTCTGATGTAAGTTTGCATGAATTAAATAGCTGGTACTATCTGGCTTAGCCTAAAAATGCCTGAAGCTTTCTTAGGGTTTGAAAGCATTGAACTCCTTTGCAGGTAAACAGTTGCTTAGCTTTGGCTTGGTTGCAGCCTGTGACAAAAAAGTGTTTATCAGAAGGATCTGGATGGTAGGTGCTTGAATAAAATAATGCTACTTCTTTGAATTAAGAAGCAGAAACCAACAATTTGATTTCCAATGCCATAAAATTGCTTTGTCCGCCTGAGATTTCAAATTAAAATATTTGTGGTTTTTCTCTTTTTCTTTTTTTTTCCTAGCTACTTTTGTTATCAGGTTTCAGTCTGAATATCTGTATGAACCCAGTCTAGGGTTTTATTTCCTCTGTATGTACGAAGTAAGTCTTAGAATCTGTCAGTGGTAGAGCATGAGCTGATGCCATCAGCTCTGAGCCAAGAGGACATGGTCTATCAATCTTTGTGGAACATGCAAAGGTCCAGCTCCTCGAACCTTCAGATCTGAACCTTTCTGCCTACTGTCATATATATTTCAGTGACTTTATTTCATCATCTTTTTGGTTAGATTTGCATGTATATCCAATGCATGCCTCTCTATTTTTTTTAATGATATTTTAAAACAGACCCGCTTTTCAGTTGTCTTTTTGATGCTTTCAGGAAGCGACACTGGGTTTGGACATGCACTGGCTAAATACCTGGACAGCTTAGGTTTTGTTGTGTTTGCTGGGGTTTTGCATAAGGATGGACCTGGAGCTGAGGAACTGAGAAAAACCTGTTCTCGGAGACTCTCTGTCCTGCAGCTGGATATAACCAATGCCACCCAAGTCAAGGAAGCCTATCTAAAAGTCTCAGAGAAGGTGCAAAATACAGGTACAGCTTTTTTTCTATTCTAATGGGAGTACTAATGTGGCTGCTTACAAGGTGCATGTCTTAACTGTCGGCTGCATTGTGGCTTCTGTGTGTAGGTTATTTCCACACCACAGTCTGTGGGCAATCAGGGTATTTATATTGATGACTCCTGCTTTCTGGGACATATGAAAAATGCTGAAGGCTGTTCATGGAGTGGGTACTGCGTATCTGTCGCTGCAGATCACCTCCGCTTTGATCTGGAGGCACCATCCAGCTCATCAGTTTAATCTTTATGGAGTTGATTTCCCACTGTATAGCAGCCATGTGCTTTCTCCTCTTCCCAGGGCTCTGGGGAGTTGTGAACAACGCGGGCATCCTGGGCTTCCCTGCCGGCGGCGAGCTGCTGCCCATGAGCATGTACAGGCAGTGCATGGAGGTGAATTTCTTTGGCGCTGTAGAGGTGTCCAAGACCTTCTTACCATTACTTCGGAAATCCAAGGGGAGGCTGGTTAACGTGTCCAGCATGGCAGGTGAGTCGAACTAAAGCACCAAATACGTTTCTGGTGCAACAGAAAAAACGCCTAACTTCCTTGGCAAAAATTCCGAGGAAGGTGTCGGTTGGTCTTGCTTGTCAATACACCTAGGGAATCAATATTTAGGTAATAAGTGCAGGTTTTGCTTTTTTTTGGGAAACTATTTCCAGAAAACAGCCCTTAAAGAAGAAGAGTTTAATCTGGCTAAAAATATGTTATGTAAAAGACAGTAAAATTCAGATCTTGTGTTATAGATGCTGGGAGTGATAGCTTTGTGAGCTTCCAGAAAGATGGGTGGTAAATCACAGATGTTTTTATAACATGTTCCAGCAGAAGTCTGTGACCACCTCAGTTTGTGTGTCATTGAACCACACTGTGGAGATGCCCCAAAGCTGTCTGCCTTTCGCAGAGACAGGCTCTCTTCCATTTGGGCTGGTTACACCTCAAGTTTCAACCTTTTCGTAGTACTGTGGGTTAAAATTGGAGCATAAATATCTTTTTGGGTAAGTTCATGACACTTGCCATTTTTTAACAGTCTGTAATAAATGCTGGATATTTCACTTGGGCAGCTCCACCTCTCCACCCTCGTAGGGCTCAAGTGCTGTAGTTAGGGTGAGAAAGCACAATGATAAAACACCTGCTGAAGAGTAACATTTAATTCTTCAAGAGCAGAAGCCAATTTTATTTTTTGCTGCATCCTACGGTTCTTTCCTGAGTGCACAGTCCTAGAGCATGGTCTGCTTATAACCTGGGACCTGAAGAGAGTGTGAGTTTATATTTTTTAAAAAATATTTTAGATATCTTCTTAAAAATACTTTAGCCTAACTTATTAGCAAAGTGGTACTTTTTCAAAAATAAAATAACTTTAAAAAAAATTATTAACAGCATATAATATGCTTTCCAGTTTTGTCCCATAAATTGGATCCTGTGCTTACTATATATATGTCTTTATAACATGAGCTTCTATTCTAGGAGGACAGCTGAGATGCTAAGATGTAGGAACCGAAGTAATACAGTATCTGGTAGCCAACAGCTGAGGAGCAAGAATGCTCCTTTGAAAATGAGACCTGCTAGAAGCAAGATGTCACAGTGCCAGAAAGTGTTTTGGTTTAAGACCTCTTAAGGATTTACCATATCGTCTGCTTCCCAAATTTTCCTTTGCCCTGTCTGCTTGGACCCTTCTGTGCAGCTGGTGTCCACCCAAATCCTGCTGTCTTGCTGGGGTGGCTTGTGAAGGTGTTACCTTGCGTTCACAGCTTATGTTGAGGATGTGGCTTCAGCCTAGCTTTGACATAGTCATCTTCTGTTTTCTTTTTATAATCCCGAGTAGGTTTTGTATCTGCACACCTGTGTTTATGGCTTGTTGCTGACACTTAAAGAAATCAGGACTGAATGATCAGAAAGACCTTTCTGGTGCTGCTCTGCTCACCAGCCCTTGCAAGCACAGAGCCAGAGGACAGACCTCTGTTTTCTCTGAGCACCCAAGTGAAGCTTGCGCTTTTGGTGTTTTGGGGCAGATGTCTTAATTCTTGGCATGAATCCCCAAGCTGCATTGCAGGGATAAATGGAGAGCTTCCCTGTGGTAATTTGCCCTTACGGGACTCGATAATGACCTTGCTTAAACTGTAGCTGTTCGCACAGATGTTCTTGCATGCGGACCAGTTTGAGTAAATAGCTTCCTCTTAATGCAGGGTCTGAGGGTCCTTTGGTAAAACATTAGCAGAAAAGTTAGCAAGGACTCATTGTGCTGAATCTATTCCTGTCTCTGTAGAGCTAATTTAACTGGACTCGAGGTTAGCCTGACCTCAGAGAAAAATGTATGTGATTCAATTGGCTCAAATCAATTGAAATTCGAACTTATTCAGATGCATACAGAAGAATAATTAACATTTAACTGGCCTGACTTCTTCAAAGGAATGACTCGGTGTAAGAAGCGCCTGTGACACCTTGGTCATTACAGTACAAACCCAATAAATGGCACCAGTGGCTTACCTGAAAATTCCCCTGTATCAAAGTATTTGCTTTTAGAGATTCAAATACACGGAGATAAATATAAAATGTTTGAAATGGAGGCCATACCGGAGGATGTGCCCAGCTGCCCATGCAGGCAGGAGAAGGAGTGATGTGCCCCAAGGAGAAGGGTTGCCCATTCTGTTCTCTCCTCTCTGCTGTGCCAGCACAGCCCATGGTGGCTCTGATCACCCCTAAATCTGGCAGCGATACTCTGTGGGGTGATAACACCAACCTTGTGGAGAAAGTGGGGGGGCTGAAGAAGGGGAAGATGCTCACATCAAAGTGTCTTTGGATTTTTCTAAAGCTGAAGAAGTGACAGTCTGCCACTTTTTGGAACAGAGGAAAGCTCTGTATTTGGAAGATATTATCTTCTGGAAGCTTTTGTTTTGTAAACATATGGATTTATTTTAAATTAATCTAAAATACTGACTGTTTTCTATCTTCTCCATCTGAACAACTGCTTCTGGGATTGGAGAAGATGGGATATAAGTATAGGCAGGGGATCTGCTTCTGTGATGGGTCTCAGGGAGTCCTGTCACCTGGGGGCTGTGATTCCAGCTTTGGTTTCTCCACAGAGGTTTTCTCCACTCTTGCCCTGTTGCCTCTGGTCTTGCTGAAACTAGCTGGAGAGAACTGGAAGATAAGTTGGCTTTATAAAGCTAGAATTGAGATTACTTACCCTGTTGTAACTGTGGTTTATAGTAGGAGCTTCAAATTCGTGTTATGGTGACAAGAACAGCGGTGTTAAACTGTTGCTTCACTATTTATATGAACTAAAACATTATCTGTGTTTCTGAAACTAACAATCATAATTTTCAGCAGTTTTTACCTTTAAATGCAATACAGTTTATTTTTTCTGCCACACAAGGTGTCTTATCAAGTGTTACTGAGCGTAACTGCTATAAGCAACTGCTAATTTACAACTTTCACTTTTTTTTAACCTCTAGAAAGAAATTATTCCCTCACTGACTTGTCTTTAACCTCAGTGAGAGCCGCATAATTTTGGTTGCGCTATAATCTTCCTTCTAAATCACGAAAATAAAGGCTGGAAAAAGCCACTGCCGAGCTTTATCATGTTTATATTGCTCCTGCAGGAGGCATTCCACTACCGAGGTGTGCTGCATACGGTGCATCAAAAGCAGCTCTGTCCATGTTTTCTGGAGTAATGAGGCAAGAGCTTTCCAAATGGGGAGTTAAAGTTGCTGCAATTCATCCGTCAGGCTTCCGAACAGGTTGGTATTTGACATTTCAGGTAGTTCTTTCTGCCTCGCCTCTTTCCCTCTAGTCCAGCATCCTCAAGCAGAGCCCTGAGTGATTCTCAGCAGTCGGACTTTTTTCCCCCCATTCTTCACGTTGGTTATGGAAATGAAGATTGGCGTTTTGTGCGAGGGATGTTCCCTCTAGTTCTGCACGCCGCCTGCCTCTGCCTCGCGAGTGTAGCCATCCTCCTGGGCAGAGCTCTCCCTTCGCTTTGAGGCCGGGCAGGGTTCAGGCGGTGGGTGCCTTGCCTTTGCTCGAGCTTGGTTGAAGTTAACAAACCCAGCGTCGCGGTGCCTTTGAGTGTTACAGCTTGCTTGTCCTGCGTGAGAGCTTCAGGACTCGCTGTCAGTCCTTTCTCAACATCAGAGCTCTCTTTATTGCTCAGTCTTCCATCAAAGTATCTGCAGCAATACCTGCCATCCCGCTTGCTTGCTGTCAATATGACTCTACGTAGTCTCTGATCTTTCCTCTCCGCTCCTTCCCTCCGCTGCGCTCCTGCTGCTTTCTGTTCCAAACCTTCTGCTGCTGCTCTGAGCGCTTTCTGCAGAGCCCGTCCGGGTTTCAGACTCGTCTCCCTCTCCACGCACCCTCGCTGCACCCCGTGCCCACCCGGGAGCAGGGTGGGTGTCACGCAGGTCCCCCCCTCTGTGGGCACGCCTGGCAGCTACCCGAGGACAACGTCAAATCCCATTGCTGCCTACTCAGCAAGTCCTGGTGACTTAATGGAGATGATTTTTATGCCGATGAAAAGCAAAATGGTCTTTTTTCATAAAAACCCGCTCCCTTGAATGCCTCCCCTCCTGGGGAAGGGCGCTGCGGGGCACTGGGCTCTGGCAGCACCTGGGTGGTCAGCGGTACCTGCCTGAGGTTTTACCTTCAGGTCCCTGCTTAGCTGTCATCAGACTGCTGGATGTAAACTTCATGCATGAAAACAAGTCCCGGTATTTGAGATTTAAATATTTATTTAAAGATTTTTCTTTATTTGTAGTGCTTAATTCATGAGAGTTAGGCAATAAATGCATTCGAAAAGCCACTGCTTTCATGTGTACTTGATGCAGATGGGGGGGGGAATAGATTTTTTTTTTTTTTAATCTGGTCTAATACAAGCCTTATCCTTCATGAAACTAGTTATTGAAATACCAATGTCACTCGCGAAAGATGAGCTTAGCACTTGGCCAGCCCAAGTGAATCCTGTTCATCCTAGTTTTCCTGTCTTTCCTCAGTCGCTCATATCAATTAGTAAATACTGATTAGAAACAGTCACAAAATGAATAAGGACAGAATGGCAAGGAGGCAGGGGGGGAGGAAAAAATGCTGACTTGGCTGTGGGAGCCTTTTTAGGTAGAGCTGGTAACCAAATGGTGCATGAACCCCACGCTTTTTGTGTAGTCTGTGCTTTGTGCTTTCCCTTCTCTTCCAGGTAAAAGCACTCGCAGCTAACCAGTTGTTTTGTCTGTTCTTCAGTGGCCCAGTTTAGAACAGCCGTGACTCAGGCCGGTGGTGGAGAACAACTCATTGACTATTAATTATAGATGAATTCTTTTCATTCAGCCCCCAAACCACTTGCTATCCTGTGATGTCGCTCCTGCAGGTATACAAGGCACATCCAACGTGTGGGAGAAGCAAGAAAAGGAGATGATGGAGAACCTCCCAGCAGACACAAGGCAAGACTACGGTGAGGACTACCTCCTGGGGCTGAAGGACTACCTCCTGCGCATGCCCGCGTACTGCGAGGCCGACCTCTCGCCCGTGCTGAGCGCTATCCTGCACGCTTTGCTGGCCAAGAGACCGCAGGGCGTGTACACCCCTGGCAAAGGGGCTTACATGTTCCCCTGGGTCTTCTGCTACCTTCCTCTCTGGTTCTATGACTTTTTCGTTAGTAAGATGATGAATACGGAGTCTGTCCCAAGGGTGCTGAGAGCATCAGAAGCTAAAAGCAAGAATCTCTAAGGTATCCAGCAGTGTTTGTCTTACTTGATAACTGGGAAAAACTCTATTTTAAGACACTGCTATTTATTGTACTGTCTTTATTAAATTGCATTTACACCGCCTTGCAAACAGAGGTAAATCTTTGCGTTAAGAGTAATGTTCAGGAAAAGCAGCGGATAAACAAAAATAGAAAGCTATACCCAGATGGGGCATTTTTTTAAGAATTTCAATGTTTTCCTGATGTCTTTGTATCCTGCCTTCTGTGTAATGTATCTCATGAAGTTATACAGTTCTTGTCTGCTTCAAAAGGCACCACCAACACACAGACAGATGTATAACCTGATTTTTAGAAAGAAACAAACCAAAAAAATCCTTGAGAGTCAACAACCTCCTTAAACATTATAAGGAGTTGCATATATTCCTATCATTGGAGGGATTTAGAAATGTCTAATGCAAATCTTTCTTACTGCAGCTTCCGCCTAATGTTTGGGGTTCTTTTTGGTTCTGTTGCTGTTGGACCTGAGAAATGATTGACCTTTTTTACCCCTGAGTTTTGTGAAGTATAGTTGTGATTTCTATAATGTGTCCTCTTTGCTAGACTAAGCAACATAAGTTAGTTGGGGGAACAAAGACAGCTCAAGACCTTCACGAAGAAGAAAACAGTCTCCTTCCTATAATATTAGAAAAAGTAATAGTGAGTATATCAGCTGCTAATGTGATATGGCTGTCTTGGTCATTCTGTGTATTGCCTGTGTATGCCTGTGCTTCTCTAATTATTAGTAAACTCTGATCTCACTTCTGCTTTTTGTACAATTCCTTACTTGGTTCTGGGTTTATGAAGTACTCGCGTTTTTGCCCATTTCTCCTGACACCTTCCTGTGCCTCCCTCTGCTTTGGGGAGAGTTTGTGCTCACTCCTCTAAGATCAGTCAGTCTTCAAGCTGGCTTTACTGGAGTCCAGTGTCCACCTTCTGATAGATTTTGGTCGCTCCCCTTGCCTAAATTCATTCTAGGAACACGGGATGCCCTCCCTGCTGCTGGTTGTCCCTGTGCCCTATACCATCAAACTCCCATCAATGCCAAGAGGTTGGGCAGACTCACCTATATTTTTCCTATCCTACTCCCTTTTTGCATTGCCTGTCTCATCCTCGGGCTTGAAAGGCTGTGATATTTTGAAAGAAAGCCTCATCCTCCTGTGTTCCCTGGTTTGGCCATCTGTCCTGTGCCTCGCTTTGACAAGAGGCATTTCTTTTCCCATGATGAAAAATTAAAAATCATTACATTCTGGGCTTTAAACGTAGATGTACTTTTTTCCTTTCCTTTCTGAGCAACTGCTAGTCTTCTGTCATAATCCTACTCACGCGATGTACTCTTACAGTCAGCTGAACAAAATCACAATTTGATTTGCATCTGTAGTATTTCTTCCATCTCCTGCAACTTTTTACATCAATGCAAGACTCCTGTAAATGCACAAAGGATGCTCAGCAGACTTGGCCCACCATTTTAGTTTGTGCAGCAGTGTGGAAATCCTCCTGTCCTGTACATTTTGTCATGATTACTGCTTTTGCTGCTGAGGCTTATCTCCTTGCGGGTTTATATCAGTCCCCTGATTACAGACTTTTGCTTCCCTTTGAGAAAGTCTGGCCAAAATTGTTTTTCACTCAGAAAATCTGGGATTATTTCAATCTCTCTGCCCATTTCTTCCTTAATCTATTTCCCCAAATTTTATTTTTTGTCAGCAAAAGTGCATAATAAAAAAAAAAATACATTTAGTAACTGGATCGTTGTGACTCTTCTTCTGTCTCATCTGACCCTTTGTGCTTTTGGGGACCGGTGCTACAGCCCTTCCTTTCCTGGGCTGGCCTTCTTCCCATAGTAGGGGAGCACCAAGGAGGAAGGTGGTGGGGACCTTCTCCAGGGCAAAATGGCAGTCGGTGCCTTGTTTTGGGCAGGACGTGATCCCAAATGGCTCAAAGGCAGCTCACGAGCTGAAAGGAAAGGTGGGTGCAGAGCCGAGGGGCGCACTGGGTGGCAACCTCTGAATTTTGGCTATCTTCAGGGTGAGGGAACTTGCTGCCTGTCAGCTCATCTCCATCTTGGATGGAGGTGGTTGTTTTTTCACTTCACACCCAATTTAGGTGTAACTTAGGTGGGCTGGAATTTTGCCCTTAGGCGCGTAATACATCATACAACCAAAATTCCTCTTAGCAGCCAGTTAGCTCTTTTGCATAGTAATCTTCTTAACAATCTTTAATTGTTGTTTTGTTATTTGTCTGTGGTTATAGAATGTATTTTTTTTCTCCCCTTCACTTTCTTAATGGGAGTATTATTTTGCACATTGCGGACATATTAAACTAGGCATCTACATGGAAGATTCATTTTTTTTTTTTTTTAACTTTTATTTTGCAGGAAATTTGTGTTCTAAATAGTCATTTTACATCACCTAACTACAAAGATATTTTAGCAAGTCTCAAATAAGTGTGGTATCAAAGACTGGCATTATTTTGTTCCTACAGGGATCTTACTTTGTGTTTTAAAGACAATTCTGTTGTAACACTTTATCAAATTGTGTATCATTTAATGGGCTGTAGCAAAAGAAATTTACTTCTAATACTAATGGCTTGCATTGCAAGTAATCCAAACTGTGAGGCTAGGAGAACTGCAAAATAAATCGTGGGTGTTTGTGGCCAAGGCACCCATGTGGATGATAACGCTGATGCTAGCTTGTGCTCTCAAGGACCAGTGTCTAGGTGTTATGCTCCTTTGCTTACTGTAAACACTGATCTGATTCAAAGCTATTTTAGGGGTGGGAAGAGAGGATGTTTAATTCTAGCAGTGGAAACCATTGTGTTAAAAAACCCAAACTAACCACCATGATTTGGGTCTATTTTCAAAGATAACATTTCTAACAAAAAGCATATGGCATGAAGAAAAACAGCTGAGGAATTGAAGGAATTGGCTGTAGCCCTAAAAAAGGGCTAATAAATAATACTCTAAAATGTCCCTTAATGCCCCACACTAATCAAGTGTGTCTATATTAAAACCACACGTGTATAGCTTAAAAGGGGTTATAAGCTGCAGAAATCATGATTAAAGAGTAGATTTTTTTACACATCCCTCCGATCCAGCCTCTGGAATGCAGGTTGTGACCAAGAAGTAAATGCGGTTGGATGCTTTTTACCAAGCAAATCCCTGGCTGGTGTCCTGGGGCTCCCACTCTCCTACTCTGCGTTTATTGCTCTGGCTGACATCTGTTCTTAGTTCATGTGAACAATTGATTTTAAGATATGTAGCTTTGGTGAGACAAAAGGTGAGTTATAAAGTCATTTGTTTTTACAACTTTTTTTTTATTCTGGATCCATTTGCCCTCTTTATGGGGCCCCTGATGACAACCATAGCTAATGCATGCTTCTAGCACTGCGAACTGGGGAAGGGAAGTAAAATATTTTGTGGTTATGTCGCTGGCTGGCCATGGTGGGGAAGTTTTGTTGGCCACCTGTCGAAGGATCATCTCTGCATTTCAAGAAGTGTTAACGTGTGGGACTGTCCATGTGGCTGGAGGTAAGGAAAAGGGCTGGGAAAGTTTAAAGTGTGTTCAAAAGAGGGCTCTGACAGCGAGTTTTGGATAAAACTGGTGGCGTAGGAGAGAGGGGAGAGCTGGGTCACTGAGGGTTATGGACTCATGTGGGGACAGGGATTAATCCTAAAGCTGCTTTCAAGCGTTGTAGGAGGCTGAGCAGCCCTTTCTGTGTCAGGCCGTTTTATGCTGGCTGCCTTGGTAATGTTTATGCACAGCTTTGCTGTTCAAGCCAAAGCCATCAATATAGCATCAAATACATACAGTAATCTTAAAGCCCATTTTTCACTAGTAGAGGCCAAAAACAGGGATGGGGAGAAAGGGAATAGTTGCTTTTTCTAATTTAATGAACATGAAGAGAAGCATAGTAATTTCTGAACTGAAGTATTTAAAGTTCAACTTTGTGACGGTTAAAATGACTTCTTACTGTTAAGATTTAAAAGAATATTAGAGAATCTCCAGATTTTGCCAGTTTAAGTGCCTGCTGTCCTGAGAAGAGAGGAAGTAAATTCCATGTTCCTATAAGTGCATGCCCTGGCATGTATGAGATTTTGTTGTTGTTGTTTATAGTTACGTAAGAAAAGTCATTGTGATTTTTGTATGTATTCTTTGTATCAAGAGGATGCTTGCAGGGAACTTTCAGATCTCAGTGATGTCAAAACACTGGCTTTGCTGTAAATTAACTAGTCTGGGCACAGCGTTGCACAGATACAACTAAAATGGGTCATATTTCATTTCCTTGAATCACAGAGTACACATCTGGCCATCAGCACCCATCTGTGCACCAATAATATTTACAGCAAGTTTGGGACAAATACACGAGTTTTGTCATTTTTCCTAAAGAGATTGGTTCTGGGATCCTTTCTGGGACAAAATGTTGCCTGGTTTAGCCTTTTTATGTCTATGTTTTGGAAACTAGCTGGATTCCCCAAATGATGCAACACCTAAGCATATTGTGCATCACGGAGTCGTCATATTTCTAGGAATGCTCAAACAAAATTCCTTTGAAATAAAATTCAGGCAGGCTTCAAAGGAAAAGCATTCAGATAAAAAGATCTTGGCTCTTGTAGGAAAATTAACAGGAGGGTGTCTGTATTTTTTTTTTTTTCCTTCGTTTCTTAAAGGCGTTAGGATACATAAATGGAAGGTACTGCCACTGCCAGGAAACACCCAGTACATTGGATCCCGAGATGCCTGAGGTGCAATAGTTCCTGCTGAAACTTGTCAGCTGGTGTAGCACTCCCTGGTATGCAGACACCATCGCAGGCAGTATTTCAATAGCCAATGCTTTTGTCATCCAAGCTGAACATCAGAGCTGTTGCTGTTCAATTATAGATGGATTGTGGCAACCTTGAGGCAGTGGGCTTTTACCATAGTAAAAGAGGTAATTGCTTTTATTTTTAAAGCATGACCAAATCATAAATCAAGAATCACTGACATCTCATGAAAGGAGGTGAGTTTTAAATCTCTTTAATAGGATAAATGGGTTTTAAGCATGTTGTATAGGTCATTGTAACCTAGACTAATGAATCTGGCTTTAATAACCTGTATGAAAGTAATTACGGTGATATAAACAGTCTCCACACGTTTAATGCCTGGAATACGTAGGTTAAACAATCCAAGTTTATACCCCTGTTCATCTTGTTGCCTTTAGCTTTGGAAAGAGCGCTGAACAAGCTGGAAACTAATCCTGTGAGCTAAGAATTTGCATCTTGCCAACTGCCATGAGTGAGAAAAGTAAGGACGGCTCAGTGGTCAAAGGATGGCTTTCAAATCCTAGTGGAGCCAGCTCAGCCTTTGCTACTAGTCTGATAAATCAGGATTGCTCTGGAAGGTGCAGAGTTTTGTAGCTCTTTCCACAGAGCCTTTCAGAAGTGACCTCTTAATTAGACTATTTTTCTTCCGAGAGTTTCACATTCCAGCCATGTTTCCGCCCAGCCCAGATGGATTTGGGACTTTGCCCTTGTGGTATAAAAGGACAGGTTTCAAACTTCAAAATAAGAGCTGAAAGATGAAGCAAAGATCAAGGGGTGTGAGAATGAAAGATCTAAAGAAAACAAAATGACAGCCGTTGGTATAAATGGCAGCCAGCGAAGGAGGCCAAGGAAGGAAGCGCGATGGTGCTCAGGGAATGGGTTTGAGCAGATTCAGCTCTGCTGGCAAGTCATGCTCTTGGTCATGGTAACCTACCAGCTGTCTTCCACACCTCCTCCACCACCTCCTTCAACATCCGACTTTAAAAAGTGCTATTTAAGAGACTGTGAACTGTGATAAAATTACTTACTCTGAAGCCTTACTCGTGTTACTTGGTTTTGTAGCATCCCATCCCACCAAACCCTGGGATGGGGGTGACCTGTTCCGAGATGGGGTGTTGTGGCGAGGACAGGGGTGGGTGCTCCAAGCTTGACCTGCTCTCGTGGCTTTGGGTGGTAATGGGAGAAGCAGGTCTTTTAACTCCGTGTCCCTGGGATTGGGGAGAAGATGTTGGCAGTGGGACAACGAGCGTCAGCGCTCCCACACTAAGCCTGCACAAGTCTGGCAGTGCTGACTTCTTTGCTCTCTTTCTTTGGGGGAGAGAATATCACACTGTACTTTGTTTCATAATGGAAAAGAAAATAAAATTTATTGCCCTTTAGCCGTAGTAATTTCCATAGCAGCAATCTGTGAGAGTAGGCGTCGTTGTCTGTCCTGGGTTTCCCGTGGGCATGCACTGTCAGCAACAAGCGCTGACACCAATCCACCAGCGTATGTGGAAACCTCTGAAGCGTGTATGACAGCGAACAAAGCAAACAAGATGGAGAAGATGATGTGCATCTGAGAGCGGCCCGAGGGTGATTTATTCCTCTGCTCTGTGGGCGAATCCTACCTTTTCAGAAAAAGGGTTAGAAATCACTGTTATGGCTTCTGCGTATCTCGGAAAGCATCTTAATGCCTTTAATTTCTCAAACAAACTCAATTCACTGCCTGAAGGACAAAATCCTAAAGGGCTAATTTAATTAAAAAGATGAATGGGGGAAAACAGAGCAAACAAGATACAATTACTGTGTTTCAATGTATATACGGCAACGTAATCATGTAGCATGCTTGGCATAGACGAATTAAGGGAATAAGAGGCTTAAAAACTTAGCATTTTTGAAAATGTTTTATCATGTAGAATTGTGTTAAAAGTTCATATTGGGAGCTGGCTGTTTCATAGTCTCATTTGAATTACATGTTTATGCAATAATATAGCGCCATTTATATCCCTTCACCCCAAATGTCGCCACTACGGTTGCAAATGTGTTGCCTTAGATGTTAGAGTGGGAAGCACTGTTCTTAAAACAAAAAAACCAAACCACAGAAACATCCCCCAAAAGGCACCCACTCACCAGCAGTGACCCAAAAACATGCCTTTGGGCCACGCCATTGCTCCCCCTGCATTTTTCAAGTGTTCTTAAGGATAGGGAAGGGCTTATAGTAATAATAAAAAAAAGGATAGATGTTAAAAACAAGAAGATAAATTATTCTGCGCAGCCTACTGGTTTGGTGTGGAGAAGCAACTGGGATGTGCTGGCAGACCCACATACACCGTAATGGGTGGCTGCGTCCAAGGGGTAGAGGCACAGCAGCCCAAATCCAGTGGTGTCAGCTGAATTTGGGCGTCAGCAAAGGGTGCCGAAGCATGAACGAGGGCAATGTGACGGATGTGCTACGTACCAGGTAGAGCTTAAAGCTAAAAATCTAGCAAACTGGCTTTGTGCTGTGGAGATAAAGGGAGCTCCTGGGCTGGGAGAGGTTGTGTCCTCGCCGGTGCTGAGATGCAGCAGTGGGGAGTCTGCATCACGGGGCAGGAGGCTGCCTGAAGTGGATTTTTTGGTTTTGTTTGTTTGTTTCTTTGGTTTGAAGTCTCTTGAAAGCATTGCTAAGCGTCAGAGATTTCCTCTGTGAGGAAGGGAGGAAATGTGGGCTTTCACCCTAGAGTTATCTGAGACTTTTAATTGCAATATGTGGTGTCAGCACCCCACTATCTGTCTTTTAGGAGATTAACGACTTAAGAGGTGAGTCTTTCTGTCTATGAGGAAAAGATTACAGGGTTGTTTCCTGACTGTGTGAGCTGAGAGGCAGCCCTTGCGACCTTTTGTGTATCTTACTGCAATAAAAATACCCAGTGCCTGCAGAAACTATTCAGTCCCAACCATTTTGAGGGAATTGGCTTAGAAGTGCCAGATGCCTCTGGAAGAGTTAATCTTCCATGTAAGCATTTGCACAACCTCCTGGTATCCACTGAAAGCAGGCATTGTTTTTCATTTTCTCTTCTTACTCTATAGTGCTTGATCAGCTCGAGAGGACACTCTGTTCTGGAAGTGTGTGTCTCTAGGTAAGGAGGGAAAACTGGCTGATGAAATAGGGTTTGCCTGTGGTTGCCCCTCTATTGAGGTCTCATGGTCTCATATTCCTGCCATCACATATGCCACCATGGAAACTGGTTCCCCAGAGCCTCTGCTTGGTCTTGATATGGACTGGTCTTGAAAAGTCCTTGCTCCTTTGCTGTTTGGCGTGCGGCAATACATCTTAGCGGAAGCAGTATTGCCATGGCTAACGCGAAAAGACAGCCGCTGTAAGGCTGATCCTGGCTCTGCTACAGCTTGTGGCAGCTGTGAGGTACCTGGCAGGGTCCTACCTGAACGTGTGATATGCCCACGCAGGCCTTTTTCTTTCCAGAGTGACACTACTACTGTTTGCTCAAGCAGGACAACACTTGCACATCAGAGCTATCTTACAGCTGCCTCCGTCTGACAGCTCCTGAGCGTATTTATCTCTAGGAGTGGAGTCACCGGGAGTGAAGATAAATGTTGGCTCTCCTACGGGGAACGGGCAGTTAGATTTCAGCCGTCAGTATGTCACTGGCACACACGCAGCTTGGCAGGAACGCTCCCAGAGCACCAGCAATGCCTGCGGGGTCCCTGGGCATCTGCACCAGCACGGCCGAGGGCGGCGTCCAGCGCATGTCGCTATTGCAGGACCCCCTAGAGATAAAGCAAATGCTTCCGTAGAGAAAGGAAAGCTCTTCAGGCTTGGTTTCTTGAACCTTTTGGAGCCTTGTTGTAGCCTGGGTTATTCCTGGTTCTTAATGGATGTTTCTACACGTCACAAATTCCTGGTGCAGTAATTAGGTTTTCAATACTGAAGCATTTAAGTCAAGTGTCTTAATTTTTACACTAATGAACTGGGATTCCCCATGGGTTGTCACACAAGCTGTTTCAGCATCACAGAAATCTCTCCATGCCAAATACTGCTGGTGTCCTTTGGGAAGCAGCAGTGGCAGCAGTTTGTTTCTCCCGTGACCCCGCCGTACCGTCGAGCTGTTTGTGCTCCGCTTGTGTCAGGGGTGACTTTGACAACCCAATTCCCTTTAGGCAGCAGAGCTGGTTGCTGATTTTTCCCATGAGCAGCTTTCTACCCACCTCCAACCTAAACCAGCCGAAGCTCCGCTTTCTCCCTGATCCGATTTATTCGGAGATTGCAGTATAACTTGGAAACCGGTGGTAAAAGTGAAAAGTAGGTGTTGCTGGTGCACAACCCGTCTCTTGTTTGGACACATGGAGGAACGTTGCTGGCACCTCTGTGCTGGTGCTCACAGAGACCTGGGGGTAGGACCTTGCTGGCCACCACTCGTTGGTAAAAATACCCCTTCGGACAGCAAAACGTGCTGCTGCCTGCTCGGCTGCGACCCCGCAGTTAACTGTTTAGACAGCAATCAGAGCCAGCAGCAATTTGCCAGCTTATTAACTAGACAATTTACTACACTTTGCTAAATATTTACACCTGAATTTTAGCAACGAATCCTCTCGCATACAGAGATGCTTTGGGCTGTGAGGAAAGATGCAACATACTGAAAAATATAATCCCAAGAATCGCTAGAAGTCACGCTAGTTTTACCCAACATAAATATCTCCTCTGCAGTTGAGCTATGGTCTCTTTAACTCCAACGATCTAATTGTTGTGAGATTTAACAGGGAGACAAGCAGATGATTTAGCTGTTATTCTGTTGTATAGGTAGATGAAGAGGAAAATCAGGCTGGAGTGAAGTGGAGGTAACCACCTGGGGAATTTGAAGAAAAGCAGGGATTTCCATGGCTGAGCTGCATCTGGGGAGACCGGTGTTTTGAGGATGCATCACCTTGATGTGCGCTGCCGAGAGGGACAGGCGAAACGGTTCCCATCTCTGAATGACGGAGGTGAAAATGATGAGAAGCAAGGGAATGCGTCCTGGTGCGTTGCGAGGAGCCAGCAGGAGCGAGCTAATGAGGCATCCTGAACACCAGGCGCAGTAAATGCAGAGTTAGCTGCAGGACATCTGCCATCAAACCTAACGTCGCCTTTCCAAGGTGCCAGGAGATGGCCTTGGCCTGGTGAGCACGACCCACATGGGCAGGGACGTACCCAGGGCTTAACTTGCTAATACTGAACTGCACCCAGCTCCCAGACCAGACTGGTTCTTACTGGTGCAATAATCTTATGGCTCTAGAAAGCAGAGGAAGGTCTCTGACTTGGCAGCTTCGAGGTCATGCATTTTGTAGAAAGATTTTGTTGTCTTTATAAAAACAGCATCGTTGCCCTCATATGCATTTTTGGGACTGGCCATGTGTCTAGTTGCTGGTATTACAGCATTAGACCTGCAGCAGGTAGTTCTCACCGCCTGCCTAGGTCTGTAGGAAGCTGTTTGCAATGAGCAAGTCTGGGCTTCTTTTTGTCTTCAAAAAAAATAGTGACAAAAACAGTGGGAGCCAATCTGAATGAACTATGGAGGTAGTTTGCAATCAGGTGCACGGTACACGCTGTCCCAAATTAAAGCCTTAATTAGTTTGAACAGAAATTAACTGCAAATTTTCTTCCTGGGCTAAGGAAAGAGAGAAGTGCCAACCATTCAGCCTCCTTGCAGTCACACAGCCTCCTCTCCTTTAGCTAAACTCACTGAGCTGAGGCAACCGATATTCTCATCCTAATTAAATACTTATTGCCAGAAATACTTAGAATGGGATTCACAGGATGTTCTGATTAAAATCTAGATCCTTACAAACAACAAAAGCCAAGGGGAAAAAAATACAGGGCTTGACTTTGCAAATGAAATAATATTTCATGCACAGTTCAGAAGAAATTATGAAATCTTCCCAGGCATGAGAACCACTGCAGTTTCATGCGCATGCAGCTGGCTGTCCAGAGTCTTGTCAGGGCTCCTCGTTTGTTTATTCGAAGCAAAAAACATTTTAAGGGGAGGAAGCCAAACCCCAACACCAGCAGCCTCTTTTCTTGTGGTCATCTAATGTTCACCTGGGAAGCACAAAAGCTTTGAAGCCTGTCAGCCCCTCTGCAGGGCTTAACTCTTTGTTCATAAAGTCTGAACAGATAACATAGGTATGAATTAAACAAAACCAAAACATGAAGGAATGAGAAAAACTGTCTCAGCTTTCTGACACTAAGGTTAAACTGGAGAAGCTCTCTCCTCCTTCTCACCTAATCCTTTCCTGACAGCGGGCTCTTGGTTTCTTTCTTTGTGCCCATAATACCCCTCAGGCTGTATCTGCGTAGAGGTCCCCATCAGACAGCATTAATTAAAGTGCATCTCTCTCTCTCCAGAGCCCTTGCACCCCTCTCTTAGGTCCATCTAGGCAGATGCAATTTTTCACCTTGAAACTTCTTTTGCTTCTTCTTTATCTATGTGACTGCCTGGCCGTGCTTCTTAATTAGATGACTGACTTTTATTCTTTCAAATCTTATCCAGAAATACAATTTTTATCAATTCTGCAGAGACTCAGGGAAATATGAATGACAGCCTCTTAATATTCTATGATTTTGCAGCAGCTGCCACCGAGGGCTTGTATGATGATGGAGTTTATGCAGCCAGAAGGGCAAGTTGTTCGGCAGTTAAGCGGGAGACGCTATAGTTGTGTCACAATCTGCCATCTGTCATGACAATACAGCTGAAAAGGCAGAAAGGGTAGAATTTACAGCATGATTGCCTCCTTGCAGTGCCTGGTGTCCTCTTCGTCCTGCAGAAATACCTCTCGCCCTCCGCAAGGTAAAATTGTGGTTGGCCAAAAGTGATGGATGTCTGTGAAGACAGCCATATGGTGGTCAGCGATGGATGGCTGGCCATCTGCGTGCTAACGAACGATACGGGCTTTTCCTGAAGTTACTTCCCAGATGGCAGCAGGAGAGGCTCGGCCCTTCTGCGTCTGGATGTACAGGATCCTGCCATGGATTGAATGGGCAGGGTGCAAAGGGAAGGGAGAACTGGAGATAGCACCAAGATAATCTTACCAGACATAGTAATTCCTGCAAAGCCAGCCTAGTTACTAGTTTGAGGAAGTGTCTTGGACTTTAGAGCAAAGTAATCTTTGCTTTATCGCAGCCAGAGGCCCTCAGCTGGATCAGGAGAGTGAATTAGGCATAAATTTTGGGTGCCAGTAGACACTGCTGAAACACCTACTTAGAAAAACCAGAAATAGGAAAGCTCCTAGAATTCCTGGCAGAGCTAAGCTATGTCTCCTATCCTGGCTTTGAGTTTCAGAAAAGTGAATAGCAGGTCCAGCATTTCCCCTGCAAGGTGCTGAGCGTGGGATCTATTTTCTTTCTGGGACTTTGAATCCCAGGCTTCGTGGTTTGCACTGGGGCACACCAGGCTCTTCCTACCTGGTCTTCTAATTCAATTTAAGATCCAATTAATTTAAAGGTCTGTGCATGCCAAAATTTTGAAATATGTTAATGATGTGACCTGGGAGCCTGCAATTCAGCTCCTCACAGCGGCAGATGCCCAGTTCCTGCCCACGAGTCCCAAGGGTGCTGATCTACATCATCACCACGTGACTCCTAAAAGTTTGGCTGTACGAGATGTACCTGAGCTCACATCATATGCCTGTCATGCGAGCTGGAACTGGGTGCACTTCTTCAAAGTCCCATGCCAACGTCTCTACCACCAGACTGTTCTCACCTCCAGCGTAGCAATAACACTGTTCTTTTAGCAGTTGGGCTTGCCTGCATTTTCAAGCATGAAGCCAGAAGGAAGCTGGATAATGTGGCCAATTTAAATGGAGTGGTTCACTTGAAAAAAACCTCTGCTAATTCCTGCTATTTTCCAAGATGCTAAAAAAAAAAAGAAAAAGACTAATTTGTGCTGTTGTAGACAAGTAATATAGCACAATTAATTGCATTTTAATTTTTTTAACCTCTTTCGTATTGCAAAATTGCAAGACAGTTTAAAATGAGATGAAAGGATGTGAAAGAGAATAATTAAGAATAATAAGAGGTAGGATTTGCCTCAGAACAGGTTTATTGTTTTAGTGGGACATATCAGACATCTCCATGTAGGAACATATATACCATTTTCTTTTTGCTTGTCTAGGATCTGTTGAAAGGGAAGCCCGCTCGGCAAAGAGGGCGTAAAAAACCAAAGTTATTCTCAGCTGTACAATTTCTTCTGCTCAGGGCTGTTACAGCTTTTGCCATCTGGGAATTGGATGTACCATCCCAGCAAGGCATGAGAAGTTCCTCCTGCTCCTGCAAACCGTGACGTGAGACGACACCTTCTCAAAGGAGTGCGCTTGCCATCCCCATCCCTTCGATAAGGGGTTCTTCAAATGACTAACGTTACCTGCTTTTGGCCATGTGGGTGGCAGCTCCAGCAGAACGCAGCTGGAGAAGAGGGCTGTAACCCGTTTCCAGTGTTTGCGCTCTTTCTTACCGCCAGCTCTATAGTCGTTCGTCTAAAATGCAAATGATCCTAACTCAGAAGGACAGAGGTGCTTACAGAGCGCCAGCCAACCTCGCGCAAATGCATTTTGCTGCTGGGCTCGGGATCCCTGCGGGGTAGGGGAGCTGCTGATGGTCTTTGGGACTGGATTTGTACAAGAACGCATTCAGCCAAATCTCTCTCCGGTATGCTCCAGTGTTGCATTCATACCAGACATGAACGAGTCCCTTCAATTCTGTCACTTTTTGTAATTTTCTATAAATCCATAGATACTTAAGCTTGCTACAGATCACTAAATAGTGTAATGTGTCCTGCTGGCAGCGGCATTCATCAGTTCCTTTTTGTTGAGCCAAACAATTTGTGCGTGACTAAAACACATTCACCGCTCCTGGTGTGAAGATGTCTAGAGATGGAGCCTACTCTGCCGCAAGCCGCAGCCCGAGCTGTTCCCAGCCCGAGCCTTAGCCTCCAGGTACGGCACTGGGGCAGTACTTGTGTTTTGTACAAACCGGCACCAGCCTTGATGTGCAGGAAAAAGGAAAATATTGTTTCACCTGGCCATGGCTGCCCCAGTAAATCTGTCTACAGGATGTAACTGGAAATCTGATGACGCACTTTAATTATTCAGCTAATTGGGAGATGAGTTAATTTTTGTGTCAAGCTGTGCAAACTAGTCAATGGATTTAGAATCACCCAAGCCCAATACCAGTCTGTTTGACATGCCTCAGATAGCCCTTTCCTTTTCATTTTTCCTCTACGCTAACAGAGAAATTTACATTATTTGTTCTTTCCAGAAAGAAAAAACGATATCAAGTGTTCTAAAAGCTGTGACCTGAAGGCTCTCATTGTGTTGTGCAGTCAAGAGCAAGGCTTGTATTCAGCATTACGGAGAGGTAGATGACAATGTGGATCAACATAATAAAAATTATTCAGCTGAAAGAAAAAGAAAAAATTACACAAAAAACTCGGAGACCAAATATTTGCTGGTAAATGCAGTGAAACAGGTATAAAGACATGATTGTGTTCAGAGTTGTAAAGACCAAATTACCTTCCCAGCAAAAGGACCACTAAGTGAGGTTTCCATCCCACCAGCAGCTGCTTCCTGCTGATGTCAGTGGCTTTTCTGTGAAATAATGGGGCAATTACGCCTTGTTGACCTCAGGAGTGTTTGTAGGGAACAAGAGGAGAAGCACAAACCGGTCAGGGCGCACCGCCACGGCAGCAGAACATCACCTGCCCTGCAGGAGCTCCAGGGTGTCTCTGGGACAGGAAACGTGAATTTTATTTTTATTTTTTTCCTTGCAAATAATGTCTCTGGCTGTCGAAACACACTCAGTCCCACACAATAGCTTTGACCCATACAAAATGTGGGAGTGGGTCCTCAGGCTGACCTGGGGTGGATGGAGGCAGTCCTTGTCCTCTCCCTATGCTGCCAAATCTCCCTTTCCCGGCCACGAAGGCCAACGTAATTCGGAAGCGCTGCGGCAGCGCAGATGGGCTGAGCTGCAGAAGGTAACAGAGCACTTCCCCAAATTTTCTCTCCAGTGCCTTAGCTTCTGAGGCTAATGAAGCTTTGAGGGATAATGTGAATTGCTGCATAAATTGATATCCTTTGCTAATTGCATCAGCATTTTGCTTTGATGAAAGCCTAGTAGAAGGTGCCAAGAAACTAATAACATACAACATCAATAGCTACTTTACAAAAAAACAAAAGTCGATGATTGATTGAATGTCTGATGATTCATGGAGCCATGAGTCAGCTCACCAGGAGGTGTTTTTTAAGGGTTCGGTGGAAGACTATTTCAACATGGTGAAGGATCATCCCTTAAAACAACCAAACAAACATTGTCTGAATGTCATTCAGGCTACTAAGATGAAGGTCACCTTGTTCTGCTCGCTCAGACGAGACTCATCACTACCCACAAGTTGCTTCAACCCTCTCTAGCTTTTCCCCTCCTTGATTGCCAGCCAGTCATCTTATCCCAGTTGCAGAAAATCAGGTGGCCAGAAACACTATTGAAGGTCTTCAGAGCCAAATCGCTCGCAGGCCAGGGCTGCTGTGAATGCCTCACAAGCATTTTCATGGCCAAATTGGATTGAGGCAGATTGTCTTTTTTTAGCTTGGGGTCTGACAGAAGGAAAAGCCCTGGTATTCTTGTATGGCGCTGCCAAGCACCTCTGTGTCAGATGGTTGGTAGTAAAGAAATTGTTATTACCTGGCAGTTGGTTGGAAATGGAGACTCATTCGCTCAAGTTTTCTAAGGACATAAACCAGCCCTGTGAAGCGGGGCCATTCACAGAGAGCCGGGGGCCACATCCTGCACGGCCGCAACAGCTCCTGCTGGCTGCAGCGGCCTCCCTTGCTGCTCGCTGCCGGCTTGTTACACCAGTTTTGGACCCTTATCTTGACCTTGTGGCAACCTCCTGTTACTGCTGCGGTGCTGACAAATGCATTTCATATCTACAACTTCTGTGCTCCGGCGAGACCCCTCTCCATCACCGCTACGTGAACCAGAGATGTTTGCACGGGCAGCAGGGTCACACAGTGTTGCAACGGAGACATGAAAGCCAAGAACTGATTTTGCTTTCCCACTGAGGGGAAGCCCGATAAGGATCCAACACCCTTATTTGCTTAGGTGTAATTTGTTATAAAAACTGTTTGCCATGGCCGTGAGGAAATGGTTCGTTCTCCACCGGCGTGGGTGCTCGCTCAGCCAGCTGCGCAGGAACAAAAACAAACACCCTGACAGATACCGCGAATGCGTAACTGCCAATTAACCACAGCCAAAAGCACTGCTGCCTTGCGTAAATATTTAGTGATGCTAATGAAGCATAAGAAAGTTTGAATGAGGAGGCAGTAGAAAGGAACCCAAAGGTCGAGCACTGTGGAACGGTGTTTCGGGGATGTGCATGCACCTACCTGTCTGTTTGAGACAAAGGTTGAAACACATGTCAGCGCTCTAGAAAAATACTCCCAAGGTGCATAAAAGCATCTCTCGTGTCTGAATGAAGCAAGAACTGAAGAACGCCGTTGAAACCGCATAGGGAACCACAGAGGGTTGTCCAGCATGGTTTCCTCACCCTTCAGCTGCCGGCTCCATTGGTTCACCTGCATGACTTTTATTCCCATGTATTCCTTCTTTCTCTCTCTTTGGTACCAAGTATGTTACTGGAAAGCCTTACTGAAAAATATATAAATGTCTACGGGAAAATACATTACTAAACAGATTTTTGAGAACAACTAATTTCAGGTCAATCTAATTTATTTCTAAGATGGAGCTGCAGTATATGTTGATCTTTGTGTCTTCACAGGACTTTTGACGCTGTGCCTGTGACATTCCTTTAAACTAGTAGAGGAAATACAGGCTAAAAAAATTTGCAACAAGGTGGATGTATTAAAACTGAAAGGCTATTTACAAAGAAAGAGCAGTGAGCAATGGTCCAAGCACTGCAGTGATTTAGAGGCAAAGATGTGTCCAGTTTTGTTGCACATCATGAACGAGGAGGTTCACCGAGGGGGAGAAGGGACCCCAGAGGAAAAGCAACAAAAATAATTCAAGCTTTCTAAAAAAAAATCCCTTATCAGAAACTGTGGCTAGAACAGGGTTTGTTTAGTCCTCAAGGGAGACAGCTGAGGAGGGATAACGAACTTTTTTTGTCTGAGATGACCGGAGGCGAGCGGTGAGCCGACGGGGAGCTGGCGCGGCAGCAGCTGGGGCTGATGGGGTGGGAGATACGGGGGTGAGGCAGCTCACCGGCTCTGCGTGCCAAACCTGGGATTTAGTGTTGCAATGTGAAAGATTTCTTTAATTCTTCCTCTGTACGGTGCAGGCATAGTCTACTTAAATCTGCCGCAGTGCGGGGGGGGGACCCCAGCAGCTCTTGCTGTCCCTTCGCATCCTGCATCCCTGCGACTCTCGTAGTCTCAGACCTGAATCTCTGAAAACCATCCAAGGCAAACTGCTGGATGATTTGTCCAGGTGCTCAGGCCATGACTGTACTGGAAGAAGTCAGTTCTTGCTTGCATAAAGTATAAGCTGATTAAGCTAAGTGTATTTGAAGTTTCTGTGACCCTGGGCAGTAGTGTCTGAATCACACTGAGAATCGCCTTTAAGTCCTGCCGACATGAAGAATCTGCACTTCTTAACCTGACTCCACTTTTCACATTAATTTAGTTAAATGAATGCAAGTTGCAGTGTATAGAAGCAGTGGCTTATTTTAATTAATCTTAAACCAGTTCCAGATCAAGTGCAGTAACTAGGATCAAGTCACCAAAACTGATATGTGTGTCTGTATAGGGATTTCCCTGTTTAACTGAATGGGTTCTAAGTCATGCTTTTATTTAAAATGATGCAACTTTTATGTGAAAAAGCTTGGATCATTTAAGCAATCTTACAAATTTTACTCTAAAACCTTACAAATTAAAAAAAAATAATCATAGAAGCCAGGAGAAAAAGCATATGCGAGAGATCCAGGATGTTATTTTCATTATTCATTTGGTTTAGTCATTGGGTTTCTCTGTCCCTGTCAGCCCTGCAAGCTGGGGCACTGCAGAATTGTGCAAGGGAGGTGCGAAGGAGCTGAAATCTGGTCTTCAGCTTCTGTTTTCCTCCATGTGTCTCAAACATAATGGGTTTCTTCTTGCTTTTTAATACAGCGTGACGAAAGCTGTGGGATTGCACGCACTTGTATGGTCTGAATTTGGTCCAACTGGGGGGATGATGCTGATGTAAGTACGTAACATTGATGTACTATTTACTGATACAGTGTGGGTGCTTTGTGCCACAAGGGTGCAATTCCCAAATGTGTGGATCCCAGCCCTTGTTCCCTCACAGCTAATTATACAGCTCTTATCAATTCTATGTGTGTTTTTTTTTTTTTAAATCTGACCCAAAGGAGGTGTGTATGTATGGATGGTAATTGATAACAGCACCATTCATAACTCTTCTACAGCTTCCTTCATCTTCCAGTTTATGCCTCAACATTTGATGTTACCCATTATGGAGAGATCAATGTGTCAAAATGAGGTAGATTTATAGTGAAGACAATTCTGCTTCTGACTTTAAAAAAAAAAGTGAGATATTTTCCCTGAGTTAATCAAAGGAATTCAAAGGGAGTTTAAATCTTTCAATTTTCTTTGGCTCATGGAGAAGATGAAAAGTGTTTGACCTCCAGTAAACCAACTGAATTCATATGGTGGCTCTGTAGATAAATAAAATGTCCACCTAGACAGAATATTGATTACTGAGGTACTATTTGCTGAATCACAAATAGGACCATCAAAAGCAGCAGCAAGTAAGTATCACAAAATACATCAGGGCATCCAAAGTGTTGGGCTTAATGCAAATAGACAAGTTAACTAAGTGGTATTAAACTAACATGGCTGAGAAATAGCAAGATGCCCTTGCTCCATTGCATTATTCATGGCAGTGGTAGGTCTTCTACACCAGCTACCTCCCCAGCATCCATCACTCACTTTGGCTCTTGCTTTAGCAGGGGCAAACTGTTAAAGGGACTGGGAATTTTGGGGAAGTTTGGCCCCCAAATGCTTTTATCATCCACCTGGCACTGAGACACTAGGCTGAAGGAACCGGGTGAAGGAATTACCCACCGGTGGCCCTTGCAGTTGTATTTTTTATTTGAAGTGTGGGTTGTGAATCAGAGTTCATAGCAGATTGCTGAGGTGACCCATCTCCTGGGGCTTCTGGTGATGCTGGTAGTGTCACGGCTTGAGGCAGAGGTTACCCCGATAGTGGTCGCTCTCACCCGACAGTGTGATCAACATATAGGGAGGATCCATCACCTCTTGTTAGATAAGGAATAAAATGGTAGGGTTTTTTTTCTACCTCTGAAGAAACCTTAGACCTGGAATAATATATCTGCTTGGTCAACCCGCCCCGCCCCAAGCAAACCTCAGTGCCCAAATCTGAGGATTTTGAGCAACATCCGATGTCTGAGCAGAGACCTTGTGACTGTTTCTGTGAGGGGTTATCACAGGTGGGAGCTGTGTCTCTGGGTGGGAAGGCACAGGGTATAGGATCACCTTCCCTCCCTGTCAGGGAGATCTTTTATATGTCCAGCAGGGTGGTGTGGGAAGCAAGAAAAGAGAAGCGAGGATTCCAGGAAATGAGGCATGAAAGATAGATATGCACTTCTTTTCATCTGTCTTATGGCAGTGAGATCTGGCCAGTCCCGCTGGGTATTATACATGTTTTACTATCAGAGCAAACTGAAGATATTTTGTCAAAAAAGGTAATTTGAAATTTAAATGAATTTCTTAATCCTAAAAGAGGGATACTTACTTCCTAAGGAAAACTGCAAAATGAAAGATAACCTACATCAACTTCGTAACAAGTAGCAGGCTACAAAGTGACAAAGTTACAGATATACTTGCATGAAAGATATTAAAATAAGCAAGCTTTGCTCTTTTTATATTTGTACAAGAAGTAGTGATAAAATGCATACTCTGTTTCACCTTCTTCTCTACAGAAAATACACAAGCTGCAATTAATTCTGAGTGTAGCAGCACTGCTGGAAGAAGTGATCCTAAACCAAACCTAAGACTAATAACCTGGGTAGTAATATTTCTAAGTTGAGATAATTTTGGACTTGTCATCTTTGGCTGAAGTTCTGAGCCAGGCGTATTTTCTTTTGTATTAAATATATTATGTGTCATGAAGCAAAACCGAAAATAACCCCAGACTTAATTTAAAAAGCTGTCTTCAGAGCGAGCTGTAAAGTCTGTTTTGTTTGACTTTTCTTGGAAGAAAGAGGACTTCAGATTGAACGAATATGTGCTGTAGGAGACCCAGAATGATCCTTTAAGCAGACATAGGTGTCTCGAGTAGTTATTGCTGTGGGGTATATGCCTTTAGCTCTGAGCAGAGAAATGGGATGTAACTGGGACCGACGGGGGGATGGACCCTTTCGTCCTGCTGAGGGTTGTCTATGGAAATCTTGAAGGAAATGTATTCAGAGAGGAACCCCTATTTACAGTAATTTATGCCATTCAGGGCTTATCCAGAGCCAAACAGTCTCACAGGGATCTGCTGAATTACTGCATGATTTAGGAAATGAGGTATTGACCTCCGTTCTTTTTGAAGGACTTTTATGTTGCTGGGCTTTTGTGTAAGTGAGGGGGATGAACTTGCACAAACATCTTCTTGGATCCAAAGAAGCAGAACAACAGGACAAGGGTGGTCTGATTAAAGAGATGAGCTGGATGGAGAATTTAACAGCCAAAGAGGAATGGGCAAGCATTAGGGCTTGTGCTAGTATTCGGCCAGTGGGGTAGGACTCTGAAAATATCTGTGTTAAAAAATATCCAACAGTGGGAGACCAGGGATTTTAAGAGAAAGCAAAGAAGTCTGCTCAATTCAAAATCTAAATATCTTAAAAGCCAGACCTTAAGTTCAATGTCTAATGGACAGACACACGAACTAGCACCGGTTCCTTTGGGTTAGAGAGAGAGAGAATCACCAAAAGCAAAGATTGATTTGCACGATCGGGAGCACAATTCCGATTTGCACGATGGGGAAGCTGCAGCACATACCTGGTAGGATTTGCACATATGACTTGCTTTGTGCATCACGCGTTTGAACATGTATGTGGGGAAGTTTCCTGCTTTTTACGCTGGCACAGATGTAGAAGGTGGGACACTGCGGTCAGGCTCCAGCGCTCACCGAGCCTGCGGTGGGCTGCCAAAATCCCACCTTGGCCTGGGGCTGTGTTTACGTGACTTGGTGCCTGTGAGGTGAGAGATAAAGCGGAGCCTCATGGGATTATGAACACAATTTCTAATCTTTATCCTCCAGATTATGAATGGCATGGTTACAGGTTAATAATTAACCGGTGAAAGTTAAAGAAAATGAATGTGTCAGCTGCACTGATCACTGGAGCCTTTTGTTTTCCTACAGCTTCACACATTTTGGAGACAGATGTATTCCCAGAATTGGCTTTGCTGTTTTGTTTGCGTGTGGAGCTGTTTGGTTCATCTCATCCCCAAATCTTTCTTTGTCCGCTTTACTGCCCACGTGATGCTGCTCTCCATTAGCCGCTTCTCTCTGGGCAGGATTACCAAGTAGGGGCGTAACTTTAAAGCTAGCAAGGTTGGAGAATTAAATAGGGGTCTGATAAATGCATTAACGAAAGTAAGTTTTAGCCTGATGCCTAGCTGGACAAACTCGAGCGTTATGATATCAAACTATCCTCCTGCCATCAAGAGACAAGTTAAAAGTAAGTCGTATCCATGTGTACAGGTGCTCTGTCTAAATACTCTCAGAAATTACACACACAAAAGCACGAGTCTGGGTCACTTTTCCCCCTTCTTTGAGCTCTGTGTTCATTATAATAGGTGAATATTTTTTTATTATTAACGATTAATTATTTTCCCGTGTTCTTATGGTCCCCGGGTGGGTACAGACTGGAAAGCAAGTAAAATCGTGGTGACATCTAGTGGCTGCTGGAATTCACAGTGGTATTAGAGGTAAGAATACCTTCGCTCCGGACGTTTAAGCATGCTGTGCACAAACCAGAGATGGAAATATTGAGCCTTTCAAGATCAACAGACTTACACAACCTGAATTTAGAGACCCCCCATCTTGCTCAAGGGCAGTGTTGCTGGAATTTCTTTGGATAATGCAGCTGTCCAAGCAGTCCCGTCATGTTCCCCTGCCATTCCCATGTTCCTGGTCATACCCAGCACCCGGGATGCTTTGGAGACACCAAAACCAGGTAATGTCACCAAAGAGGCCTTTTGTCCCCCAAATCCTGCTTTCCTTTAGGACAGCCCCCCGTGGCCCACCGCCCCACTCTCCATGGGTGATGCACTCACCAGCACCCATGGACCAGCTGTTTGCTGAAACGTAACACAAGATTAGTTTGCAGATGTCTAGTGAGAGAAATTTAGGGCAATTACAGAAATATTCTGAAAAGCCAATTGCAAGGAAACTAATATGGCATTACGTGTTAATTAGCAAATACAAAAAGAAATATTCTGTGAAGCTGGAAGGTTTGGTGTGGGGTGCTAGAATATAGACTGCTTTCATGCCAAGTAGAACTGGTACTTAGAGAGGAAACATTGATGTGATTTGAGTTTAAGCATAGGTTGTGCAGCCTGCAAGAACAGGCTACTGCCAATATATATGAGAAGTACATAGATAAGTATGTCTGAGGAAGTGTTTGAAAAAAAAGAAATGCAGAAAGGGAGCCATGTCTGTGTATTGGAGGGCTCTTGGCAGCTGTTTCCCCCAGGGCAGGCTCAAGGAAGGGCTACCCATGCCGTAAGGCTGAGCACAGATGCCGGGTTGGTCTTTTCCCATTGCTCTCCACTCCGTGCCTTGAATGGGGAAAAATACTTTGATTTTTGTGGTGACGAAAAAAAATTGTAAAAAAAAATAAATCTGGGGACAAAGCTGGCATGCATGCCAGCACTGTTTTTCTGATGGTGTGCTCTCCATACTTCAGCTTTGTTAACTGGGCACTGCTTCCCCCAGCCAGTATTTCTCAGATTAAAACACAGAATAAGCACAAACAAAAAAGAGCTAGCATGAATTAAATGTGGTGATATAAATGGATATCAGAGGTGTACCTACAGGCAGGTCGTTCCCTCCCATGCACCATCTGCCTCTGCACATCTCCACGTGCTCCCGTGGCCACCCGGCCGGCTTGGCTGCGGGTCGCTGAGCTGGTCAGCAGCTTGCCCGTATCCCGCGCTCACGATTTGCTGGGGCGGTTTGAAAGCGAGACCGTTTGGGAAATTATAAGGGAAACTGAGGCTTGGGAGGCTGCGGTTGGCAGGTTTCAGCGTGGCCGGTCAATGTAACATGTAGTCCAGCTAGTAATGCGGGTGGCCTATTACCTATAATTCAAAAGGAAATGAGAGCTGCATTTATTATGTGTTTACACAGCAATATGTCTGTACTTACTGGATATATTTACACCCATTACAGCTCAGTAGAGAGAGAAGTGAACCCCTTCCCCCTTTCTGGCTGGGGCACAGCGCTCACAGCCGCTGCATACATCCTCCGGCAAGTCAGGACTCAGACCACCAGCATCCTTCTAGGAGGAAAAAACAAGCTGCCTTCTTTTTAACAAGAACCCAGGTTAAAAGCGATGATTAGGTACCATCCAGGTATACAAGAAGCCTACAAATCAAGAGGGGAAAAGAAAATCCCTGAAGGGAGGCAGGCTGCGGAGGTGGGAATGCAGGACATCCAAGGGAGCAGCAGAAGATGCGGCTGGAGAAGACTGTCACCTGCCTTCCTCCGGCTCCGCACCGCGTGCCAGGGATGGCACCTCCCAACGGGAACTCGTCCCCTTCCTCTGCTGCAAAGCATGTGAAAATTGAAACTGCTGGAGGTGAGTGATATGCCCTCCCGCGCCCAGCATTAGCCTAGTCTGTGCAAAACACTTTGATAAGTGAGATGTTATTTATGGGAAGTATCATTTCATTCAGGGCCGCTTGCATAAAGTGGTAGTCAGAGTGAATTAAGGAGGCAAGATCTGACCATGAATAAAGGTTTTAAGACCGGGGATTCACTTTCATTTATAAGCACCTAATGTTATTTTTGCATTTAAGTCCAATTTTCAAAATAGAGTTGAGAGCAAGGAAACTAGCAGCTCCCTGAAAGCTCTAACCTCAGGGCTTGTCTGCATGAGGAACTTTACCAGCGTTTCTCCTGCAGTCAAAGTATAAGTGAATTAAAATAAATCCAATTATGGCCACATTTTCTCTGACGGAGCGCATCCACACAGGCTCACCATCTGCTTTAACTAATCTGTGCTATGAATTCATAGCCCTGTATTGTTCAAATTACTCTTCTGGGGTATTTCTGGGTAAACAAAGATTAAATCTGTTTAAAAATATGATTTACAGTAATGTTTATGTAAGGGTGTTCCACATAACTTTAGTCTTATTTTAAGCTGTTTTCTGTGTAATATTAATCTGTTTGTCAACTGATGAAATGAGATGTGTGCTAACTTGATATGAAATCCCTCACTTTGGATTGACAATAGTTCATGTTGGGTTTTGTTGAAAGTGTTCCTGATTGAGTTGAATTACGTTGAAATAAGTCAATGACCTGGAGAGCTATTGTATGTATAGGGAGTTGCCCACGTTTAAATGGGGCTTAAAGTTGTCACACCTGTAATTGCACTGTTTCAACCCTTTTTATGTATGCACAATCAGGCTCCTAGGTAATTCATAACGTTTCAAAACAAATAAGAAAATGCATGCAATGCTTTAAGAAAAGTCTGCTATATATACAAAAATAGAACCAGGCTGTCATTTTCATTAGTTAGTTGCTTTAGTCCTTTGGTTTCTCTGTTCCTCCTTACCTTTTCTGCCAGTTATCTTGACAAAAGAGCTTTCAGTGCTGTTCCTGGCAGAGGAACCCAACGAGAGAGCTGGCGTGATTGCAAGTGTCCATCATGGACATCAGCTCTTGGGGCACCAAGCTTGACAAGTGGGTGCACGCAAAGCTGGGGTACTGCACCCCAAACACCCCAAACCCACTCCTCCTGCCCCAGGCAAAGCACCGGTGACTCTATATCAGCTTTAAACCAGGACTCATGCGTCTCCAATTAACAAGGAGATACTTCCGTCCACTTGCCACTAATCTGACGGAGATGTGGTTGTACTAACAAGGTTCCCAGTCATTTTTTAGGATTAGTAGCATAGCCCTAACATTTGTCTAAATTCAGCGGCAAAACTTTTAAAAGTCTCTTTAGCTTCTGATTTCTGTGTAGCTGTTACTCATCAGGCAAAATGTGGTGTGTCCTGTTGGGCAAGGTGTGGAGGACAGTTTCTAAAGAGAGGACTGTATTGCTTCAACTAATCAACAGAATTCAAAGGAAATTTAGGACTTTTTAGGTCATGGCTGGCACAGAAGATGAAAGGCATTTGACCTCATGGGAACCAGCAAAGCTCCTCTGGTGGCTCCACAGAAAAATAAAACGCTTGTCCAGAAGCCTTATTGCTTATTTAGGCTCTTTTTAATGAATCCTGAATAGAAAGGCTCATCAAAAGCGAGATGGTGTTGATACCAGAATGGAACATATTAAAGCAGCCAAGATGTTGGCATTTATAGAGGTGGACAGGCTGTATAATTTGGGTGAAAGTAGCAAGCCTGAAGGTGCCTTTCATTTGTGGCGTTACCCCCTGCCCAGAGAGCCCATCTCTTGCTACCGCTCGCAGGAGCGGCAGGCACCCACCAGCCTTTAAAAACCCGCTGCCGCCAGACGAGACCCCTACGAAGTCAACGCGGACTAATTCAAATGGAAATCTGCTGCTGCGGACATTGCAACTAGCTTCTACCCAGCGCACATCACCGCAGCATCCCTTGTACCGTCGTGGCTCCGTGGAACTTTTTTCCAGCAAATCTTATTTTCCCCGGTTGCGAAGCTCCCTTGGATGTGGCCAGGCTCTGCCATCCATCCCTTGCCACTGCAGGGGCATGGAGATAGCAGTGGCCCTCGGTCCTTTCTCCTTGCTCGCCAAAAGATGCCAGCAAAGAGCTTCGGTTCCTCGGGCTCAGCTGCCAGTGCTGCGTTAGGAGCCTCCACGCTGCACACCCGATAACAGATTTTTCTTGAAAGACCTGCTTTTGGCATATTCCCCAGCGGGACCCGGAGTACAGAGTGAAGACATATTCTGCTGATCTGGATAATGTCGTCGGACGGAGACAAATGATTTTTAAGCAGGCGTTTCAGCGGTGAATTTTTTCCAATTAAAAAAATAAAAATCCCATGTGTGCCTATGCAGGAGTGTGGTCTATAATATTTAAATTGTCATATCCCAAAGGCTGAGTACAATGGAGAAATCAACAATTCAGGAAATAGGGAGTGTGGATTGGGAATAAATAGGGAGCTGGCCTTGAAGAAATATATTCTGCAAAATCTTTTAAGGCAAGTGAAAGAGGCAAGCTACTTCTATAGAGATTTCTGAGTCCTAAAACCTGTGTGATTAACTGAAGTTACAGTAGGAATGGGATGATGAGATGAAAAGGAAGGAGATGGGAGTTCTCAGATGACAGTGAAGGAATTTGGGCGGTGTGTTTGGGAGAGAAGTGGGGGCATTATTAAAGAAAAACAAAAAAAAATTAAGGACATTTGGTCATTAAAGGTACAGGGAAATTTGCAGTCGAACAGTGGTCTTACAGGTGTGCCAGCCCCAGTGAACCGTGCACAGCCCAGGGCAGTGCGTGTCTGCACACACATTTTGCTGCATCCATGCACCGGAGGGATTTAATAACTCAGCATAAAATTAACAGGACTTTCATGTGTCGAGCAGAAACCTGTGTGTGCAGCCACGCATGATATGTACACACACACACACACACACGTGCGTGTGAGTGCTTGGCTCCAAAGTTGCATGGTTTTGCATTATTCACACTGCCACAGCCTAACAACTGCCCCTAAAAATTCAGCCAAAGCCCGGAGCGAGGCTGGTTCTCCCTTCCCACCCTAGGAAACCCTCCATCAGGATAGCAGCTGGGTATTTTTCTGATCACTAATAAATTCTTCAAAAGGATTTTAAAGGGAGCTTACTAGAGCCCAGGAATCACATTGGTTCAGTAGGGCTGGAGACAGAGTAAAATTACAGTGACGTCTAGTGATCATAAATATTTCACAAAGGTGCTACCAGTGAAAAAATAAAACATTTATTGTTAGACAGCATTTTAAACACATAACGCACAAAATCAGCTCATTAACCGAGGACAGGGAGTGAGGTGGGTTACAAATGAGGGTAGATTATGTGAATTAAAGTGCTGCGGGGATGACGCAGAGCTAAGTGGCGGCGTTGGGGAAAGGGCCGTGGGTGGGTTTCCGCAGGGATCTTTGCTAGGTCTGTATTTCTCACTGTTTCAGCAGAGTTTGCTGATGGTACTGAATTGCAGCACATTTATATAAAAGAACATTGACATTTTGGAGACTGGGAATAGAACTAATAAAATGATGTGCAGCTTCAAAAAGTACGTGCTAGTCCCCAGGGAGAGAAAAGCAAAATGAACCCTATTCCATGGTAGGAATACGTGGTGCTGCAGCAGCTCTGCCTGAGTGCCGGACCAATACTGAAGGAAAATTAAATAAAGAGAGAACACCAATTGGGCATCAAAGCTACAATTCGGGTTTGCATCTTGAATCAAAGCAGGATTTGGGTTTGCATTTGGCAACAGTAGGAACTCAGTGGTTTTGTGATGGTTAGATTGAGTGTTTCCTACTCCAGGTTACTGATTGACTGATGACATAATTAAAAAAAAAAAAGCAAAGCATTTTTCTTCTGGTTTTGAGTATCAAATGGGCAGTCTGACCACAGTCATGCTCACTTGGTCAGGCTTGGCTTAAATTTTGCTGTCCTGCTGAAGTACCCTGCTCCTGCTGTAGCTGAAGCCTTAGGTATGAGCAAATGGTGTGTTACTGAGCAAATGATTAAGAGAAACTTTCTCTGATGAGGAAGGGGCAGGGCATTGCCTATTCATATCCTCATTGTGCAAAGTGAGAAAAACCGAATCAGCTGCGTTAGCTGGAGTAAAAACAGAGATAACTGATGCAATTGGTGAATTGATTTTGCGGTTTTAAACCGGGTATCTTTGTGGCCATATAAATATGCAGTCAAATTTTCTTATGATGAAACATTCAGGAGCTGCTTCGATAAAAGTTGAGAAGGAAGCTCCCAGCCAATTTCCAAGACCTTCCCTTGAGTCCCTAGCAGCCAGGCAGGTTTAGTCTCTCAATTATTAGCTGAAAGCAGAATATACATTCCCACTGACTGATTTCAGATGCCACTGGAGAATATGTCTCAGATACTTGCATAAGGAAGAGAGATTCAAGCACATCAGATGCTATGGAGGCCTCTGACTGTTGTGAGCAATAGTGACGGAACGGAAGTTTATTAAAAATCGTAGCCCAAATTAACTACTGGGTTTCTATGAATTCGATCTTCTAGAAGGAAGAAATGTGTAGTGGGACTTCAGGTGCTGCATTTCAGTAAAGCTTTTGATAAATACTATTTGGAAAATGATTAGCTACACTGGCATAGGCAGGAATTAGAAGAATAATTGCAAAGTGGGTAAGGACCTGGCAAAAGGCAGCTGAGGGAGGACCGGTGATTGCTTTTGGTGAGGTTGCTTAGCGCTTTCATGGGTGATGAAAGGGACAGGGTTTGCTCGCTGAAGGGTTTACAGACCTGCTCACCCCATCTTCCCTGCAGGGCTGGGGTGCCTCTCATGAAAGCTGGAAATGGGAGGAAAAAGAGCACTGCAGCCGCCTTGCTCGCCCGGCCGGCCGCTAAGTCTGGGAAATTTCCCAAAGGGTTTGCACAGCTCCGGTATTTTAGCAGAAAGCTATCCTGAGTTGAAGGCACTTTCCTCCATCGCCTGCCAGGGTTCAGGGTCCTGGTCTTCAGCCCCAGTGACAAGACTGTGTTTGTCAACGTTATATTTGTCTGCATTTGCGCTGGCCTGGGGGGAATCGCGAGCTGCGCGGGGCTGGAGCTGCGATGAAACGCGAGGAGCAGGCTCTGAGCATAACTGCCAAGAAAGCAATTAAAAGTAACATTAGTGTGAATCTACAAATTTAGCGTTGGGTTTGGTCTCAGTGGGACTTCACGGTGTGCGGCTGAACCGTAGGCTTTTCTCCATGATAGGTCTATTTATTTTAAATAGGGGAGCAGCAGAGATGTGCCTCCAGCTGCTTAAAAAGCAGGTGGTTACTTTTCAAAGACTATTTCACCAGAATTTCATACCACAGCTCCTATTAAATAAAGGTTTGGAAAGGCGGATGACAATCTTCCAGCATGACAGCATCTTCAGCATCTGCCTGAGAGGAAACACTGACCTGGATGTAGCATCAATTTGCAATGGTGTGATGAGGAAAAGAAGCTACCATTGCCATTGCATGGAAATTAATTGCCTTTTACCTTATGGGATGAAAATGCATAGGGTCGATGTCACTTTAATCAGGTTCATCATCCCACAGCAAAGGCCATTCAGCAGTTCAAATGATCAAGGATCAAACTGGTCCTTGCTGGAAAAAAAAAAAATAATATTGTGGATATCAGCTGTGGGGCAGCACAGCAGGTGTGGAGCTGGTTTTTAGGAAAGGGCTGCTGCTTGGCATAGCTTGATTCGTGGAAGACGATTAGATTCAGTAACTTGAAAAATTTTTTTACAAGATTCACTCAGTTCCCAGCCGAGCAAGGCAGAAGTGGATGTGATTTTAGATCCCACCCGCTATGACAATTTACCACGTCGATAGTGAATGTCTTTCCCCACTGCTCTCCCTGCACCGACCGTCTCTAAAACCTGCTTGCCAGCTTTCAGTCCCTCCCAAACCCCCGGAGGGCTGCGTTCCTCCATCCGTCCCTCCTCGGGTACAGCAGCACGCAGGGTATCAGTCGGCAAAACCACGGGCGATTTCTCCCAGCTCCGTTTGCTCCCCTCCTGTTGCAGGTGTGAATACTTTGTCTCTCTCTTCTTTTCCATACACCTATATGTGGTGCACATTACCTTGTGCTGTATATACCAGCCGTGGGTGCATGGGGAGGTGGAAGAAACATGTGAAAAGGTTCTTTACATGTCCACGAGTCCCTGCAGTGCCACTTAGAAGTCGCACCAGTGTCCCCCACGAGTGCGTAGCAGGGAGGAAAGCCAAGAGCTCCAGAGTCCAGCTTGCCACAGTAAACCTTGCTCTACTGCCTTTGGCTTTTATGCCACGAAAAACCTTTCACTCTGTAAACACCCAGCTCCGTGGACATGCCTGACACTGATAATGTTTGTGGCGGGGCTATTTACTGCCAAGAATCAATGAAGAGTGCGCGCAACTGTTGCGTTGCGTCTGAATCCTCCCACAACTTCCAGACTCTCCTCGACACGGCCAAAAAACCCCAATAAAGGTAAGTCTGGGGGAGCATTTTGAATCCAGAACATGTCTCCTTTCTTTTCCCCAATTGCACTTCTGATTCAGCAATGGGGTGGAGGGAATACACTGTCATCGCAAACATATATTATTTCTGTGATGCGTGTTAGTGCATTGTAATGAATATGTGTTTCCCGAAGGCGCAGTTGTTTTTTTTCTTTGCTGTCACTGTAACGCTGTTTCCTACTCTTCACTGAGATAAAAGGTTTCCCTCCCACCTACCTCCAGAAAAAAAATAATCTGAGTAATGGGAATGACAGAACTCATGTAATTATTCCCACTCTGCATGTTTCCAGGTTGATTGCCTGAATTCGGGCTGATCCAAGTTCCTACTGAAGCCCATGAGAGCCTTTTCACTGAAACAACAGTTTGGTTTTGGAGGAGCTTTTTGGAGGAGCAGGCTCGAAGCCAGGTGAGTGCCGGTAGCATTGCTCCGTGGCTTTGGTGCAATAAGGACAATGTAACCCTGCTGAGGATGGGGCTTGGGAGTTTCACTGCTCATAAATGGTGACTGCTGCTGCATTTAGGCACAGGTACAAAGATATTTGTTTTTTAGAGCTAATATATATGTGTATATATATAAATACATAAATTGTCCAGCAATATGTGGAGAACGTATGAATTATAAAGCCAAGATATTTTCCATTTAGGAAAATTAAGGAATATTTCCCTTTGAGGTGTTCTTGCTGTTGCTTCGTATCCCAGTCATAGAAATATTGCAAGCGTTTCACCAGTTTTACCTCTCTGCTATCCCAAATGTGAGCTCACCAAAGGAATTTCAGAGGGCTGCATGAACTCTCATTTCTCCCCCCTGTATTCATACACATCTATAACTCTTCTTTAGTCAGTGTTCCTGTTGATTTGCTGGGAATATTTTCCTCTTAAAATATCTTGCAGCAGTATTTTTTTGCATATCGTAGACAAGTTTGAATACCCAGCCATTTATGTATCTGGTAAAGATAGAGACTGTTGACTTGCGAATCGTCTTTGTGCAGGCAGGTCACACTTGAATGGGTGGAATTACATGTGCCCAGGTCATAAACTATTTTATGTATTTGTTTAGGAACTGTACAGAATTTTTGCAGATGGTCAGCTAATTAATTTTAACAGAATGTCTTATGTTCACTTTTGGACTTGAACAACATAAAATCTTTATTTTCAAATGAGGCCTTTCTGTCCCCACACAGGAAAAATGCATTGCCCTGCAATTACCAAGCAGCTAGCGACAACGGTGAAAATGTGGTGAAATTAAGGAGAATTATAAATTGGTCTTTAGCAACTGAGTATTTCCCCATAGACCATCTGCTTTGTTTGTGGGCTCTACCATGGATGCCCACTTTGCCCAGCTGTACCTCTGTAACAGCATTTCAGCCCCAAATTTTTCCAAATTTCCAAATTTTCCCATTTGGAAAATGTCCAAAGTAGGCTTTTGACAGTGTGATGGACAGCTCTCATTAGAAAGCGTGAAGTGAAACTGTCTCAGGGTCCAGCCAGCAATGACGATACCCCCTTACATATTACACTGTCGTACTTCCCTTCGGCAATGACAGCGTAACGTGATGGCAATTATTAACTGGTTGATCATGGGAGCATTTATCCGCACAAAAAGCCAGTAAAACAGAATCTACCCAATTTCTAGATAGGACATTGAAATGAAGAGGGAAAGATTAATGTCCTGGGTCTCCAAAGGTGCTCTGGGTGCACATTACATACCGATTTGGGAAGCGCCGGAATATTTTTGCGGCAGTGTGTGCAATGGTCAGGTGCAGAGCGAGGGAGGGAGGTTGCGCACTTCTTGCAGAGTTAAGCTGCAAAAGTAAAAATCCCAGGCACAAGCAAATGCTGGGTGTCTGAGCTCCCTGGGAGGCTGCTGAGAGGCAATCCCTACCTCCCGGATGATTCTGGGAGGGAGCCAAAGTCCTGTGCCCCGCGGTGGGGTGGACCCGCTGTGCCAACCGTTGCAGGAAGCAGTGGCGTTGCATGATAATACGGTGGTTTGAACTTTCAGGAAGGAGGGAAAAAAACCCCCAACATTTGCTGGTATTTGTGGCCGGGACGGATCATGCAGCCACCTCCAGCTCTCCAGGAGGGTGCCCTGACCGGGGACAGCCCCACGGCTGCTGGGGGGTGGCTGCAGCCAGAGGTACCCCGGGCTGGGGACGGAGCCACTGGCTTTGCCTCTGGGGAGGAGAGTTGTTTCTGATCCTGTGTCTGCTGAGCCAAATTTCTTGTTTGCAACCACTTACATGTGACCCCGCTGGTGCCGTCTTCCCTCCGGTCCGATAAGAGTCGTTTTGGGCAGCGCTTGTGGGAGCTGGGGAGGGAGAAAAATCAGACGCGGAAGAAAGGAGTGCGAATTGCAGCTGTGTCTTGCAGATGTGCATTGCTCCAAATACTCAGCACGGAAAGGGCTGGGGTCTGCCGACCCTTTGCATGAGCTCCCTTCCCTGCCCAGGACAGGGAGACCTCCCTCCTTGCCTGCCCATGGGGATGGGGCAAAGCTGGCCAAAGAGCTGTTACCCAAAATGTTTGGTAACTGGTTCACTGGCTGCGGCAGCCCTGGGCAAGGTGGGCAGTCGGATACGGAAAGCTCCCAGACTGTTAACCAGGCTGCTGGCTTCTCCTCCAGCCCCTTCTCCAGCTACCAGGACAAGCAGCGTTTGTGCGTACACACCATCTCGCTCTCCTTGTCTTCTTCGTCTTCCTCATCAGTGCTCTCCACCCCTCCTCATCTCCAGATGCCAGCAAAGCCACTGCCACCACGGCTCAGAGCCCCCCCAGCTGCTCGCCAGCCCTCGCAGACCCAGCTACCGGCACGTTCAGAGAAACCGGCGCGACTCTCCGCTTTCCGACCTGCAGGACTTTCTCCTCAACATTTTCGTAGTTTGACGACGCTGCTGGCATCTCCAGGAGAGGTGGCCCACAAGGCGGAGGCAGTAACAGCACAGACAACTTCTCCTTCCTAACGCGCGCCTTGGAGCCTCGCGCCGGGGTGGCAGAAGGAGCTATAGGGTGTCCCCACGGCACCGTGACCACACTTCAACGAGGATCCCAGCCTGACGTGTCCCACCGCAGCTGTCAGGATTCATGGGAAAATAACAGCCAGATGTACGAGCATGTTTTTCATCAAAGCAGTTACTTAAAATGGTTTCTTTTTTTTGCTTCAAACCCTCTATGAGATAAAGCCATTCATGTAGAAAAGCTGATTGTTCCCCTTGTAATGGAATTTAACTGAATTACGACCACTTACATGTAAGAGATTTACGCTGAAACCCTCAGGACTGGAAGGCCCTGCAAACCAACGTGGTCTCCTAAGTCTGCATTAACACCCTTGGAGTTAGCTTGGGTGAAAAACCTCATATTGGTAGGGTAAGGATAAGCAGAGGAGATAATTTTTGACACTCACCAGCCCTCAGAAAGATGCCTTAGATAGTAGAAACACTAAAATTGAGATTTGGTCTCTTCCTCACCGAGAAAAAGTCATGCAATGTCCAGCACAGCTACTCCCTTCTGTAGTCCCATGGGCAAAAGTTGCTGCCGTAGTTGCAGGCTCATCCTTTGGCCAGTGGGGTGGACACCACCAAAACTGCATGTGATGGATGCTGCGGATACAAATCCAGAAAGATATGTAGCCACAGGTATTTGAAACCTGTAATTACATAAGGAAGGCAATGAATATAAAGCATGAGGGAGTTCTGCCATTATGAATATGTTTATAGGCCGTGAATATTATTTACAAGTCTTGCATTAGGGCAGTCTACATCTATTAAATTCCCTTCGGAAATGAAAGGCTAGAGCCAGCCACTCCACTCAGGGTGTGCAGAATTTCCTTTTCCGGTGACTCAGAGCTCTGCAGGGTGGGAGAATCTGACCTTGTGTAAGAATTTATGATTTTATGTTAATTCCTTTTAAAACACCTTGATTGTTTCATTACTTTAAAAGACTCTCTTCTCTCCTTCCCACCAAAACCAGATAGTTAAGTAGAATACCATATAGTTTGTATATTAAGCATCCAGAAAATAGAATAGAATAGAATAGAATAGGCCTTGCTTTGTTATACAGCCCATGACAGAGGTCATTATAGAGGGGAGCTGTTTAACGGGGAGCAGACACTTGACTATTACCCCAAACAGGGCACCCTATGCTTTTATTTCACCAGGCACATATTGCAGCATATAATACTCTGTTAAAGCAGGGAGGAATGGATATTTGATGCAGCCTCTCAGGAGAGTTAGGATGAGAGAAGGCTTTCAGTAATAAATTAAATGCTGCCGGCAGCTTAAATTTGTAAATAAATAAAAGTGAGTGCAATTACATTGAGGGTCTTCTGGAAAAAGCTCAACCAGCTTCAGCTCCTGCCAAGGTTGGGAAACTGCGTTACAGTGTCGAGGTGGACAGCAATAACCTCGCCACGGAGTTTCCCATTTGCACCTTCACCTTGTGGTCATGCTTCCCGCAAGCCAGCCAGCCCAAGTTGGGCTTTGCCCTTCGTTATCTTTTGGGACGGATGCAGGCACGTCATGGCCGCAGTACCCAGCAGCCGTGATTGCAGTTTATTGCCCCACCAAACCTGAAATTAGCCTCAATGATCTGGCACAAAGCTGAAATGCAAACGGACTCTGGCAAGGCTCCTGGATCAAGATCAGCCTTTTCTTACCTCTAGTGCTCATTGAGTGAGCTTTGCCCTCTGATGGCCTTGGGCACACCTCGGGAGAATGACACCTCATGGTTTTAATGGCTTGAGGAGGAAAATGTGCAGGATGGGAAGAAAAAGGAGTGAAGCAGGAATGATGGCATAGGATAGTGAGTTGGGATGAGAGTTTGAAAGACACAGGAAGAAAATGTTCAATATCAGAGCTACGTTATAGGGAGAGGAGTTGAGAAAAGCTGAGTATCAAAGGACCAGGAGAAATGGGTTTTGCTCCTACTTGGTTAGAAAACACTTGTGTCTTAACGGGACCCCAAAGTTAGCTGGAACAGATGCCCAACAACTTCACATGTTAGCCCCAGGGAGCACGGCAAGTGCCCACTTCTGGCACCATCTCTGGTTCCAATTGACTCTGGGCAAGGAGCAGGGCTGGGTCTGCTCACACATCCCACAGCGACGGGTCCTTGGGCTTCTTTTCAGTACAGTTCCCACCAGGACTGTAGGTCTGCCTGCTCAGCTTTTGGCTTCTCTTTGTCAAAAAGACAACACAGCTTCCCTGTGGGAAGAGAAGGGATTATTCCACATAGAGCAAGATTCACCCAGGAATATGAGCTTTCTCTTTGTACCAAATTGGCTCTGCCCAGAGAAGCCTGATGAGGACAGGTAAGCCATTCCCTTCAGCGCCTCTTGGCTTGGGCATCGGTTCTCACTTGTGGGGTCAAACATTGGCCACTGATGGGATGATAAAGAGCCAAATTTTGATACGGGAGTGGAGCTGTGTAATGGGTTACCACAGACATCTCTGTCTGGTCTGATTTATTGTCTTTGCTAATTATTCCAATAAATCAGTGTTCAAATGAATCTTGCGGTTGACACTAAATGTGAAGGACTGGAACTACTCTTGGGGAACAAGCAGGAAAGAATCCAGCTGTATATATGAGAGAATTAATAAGACTTAGCTTGGCAAAATGCAAGCAAAATTTGTATATACAAAAGCAGTATGAAACACACTGGAAGGATGGAGCTCCCTATGTGTTAGCACTCCATAGTCACCACTTTGCCAATAGCATCTTCACCACCAAAACATCCTCAGGTGCTACTTGTGGGCAAAGACCAAAGAAGACACACTGCTGTCCCAGTGCTTTCTTACATTCTATGAAATTTACTGTAATTAAAAAAAAGCACGTAAATCAGAGAGAGCAAATTGAGCAAAGGCAGCACTGAAGTTCTTGTGTGCGCTGATTGTGGCAAGGGGCTGCAGGTGCAAATAACTGTGCCAAAATCTTGGTGCTTTTCAGAAACAGTGCAAAAACCTTCTCAGATTGAATGCATGCAAGACTTCTTCCACACATTTCCAAACAAATACTTACCTAATACCTAGGAAAAATAAATATATATATATATACCCGAGTGCATTCAGCTAGCTACTGAAACAAAAGAATATCCTTTTTGTCAGAGCCCAAGCTAGCCATTGCAAAAAGCACGAAACAAATGCAAATGAGAAGCAGCCTCTGCTCTAATAACGACCAGGTTTTGCATGTGTGTTGAAGCAGTACTGTTGATTTTGCTTGCTCACTACAGCTCTCGTGCTCCACCCTTCTGGTTTATTTGTGTGTTTTTTTTTTTTTTTTTTTTTCTTCCAGCTTTTGCAATCTGACAGACTCGGGTGAAAGCAAGTCAAGAGAAAAGACGTTCCCCTGAAAAGGAGCTGGAGAGCAGCCCTCGAGCCCTGTCTGTGCTAGGTGAAGGAGAGCCAGCCAGCCACACCACTGGCTTTAGCCTAAACACACCCCCCCCAAGACACCGAGAAACACTGGTGGTTGAACTGATTTTCCAGGTAAGCCTTTTTTTTTTTTAAACCCTGAATCTTGGTAGCAGAGCGCACCCTAACCAGGAAGTTAAATCTCTTTGAACACAAAACACGGCAAAAAAATGGTGTAATGACAGAGCGGGGAATGAATGCTCAGCTGCTCGGTGTAATAGATACACTGGTTTATTTACTCAGCAATCTCAAGCAGATGGGGCATTCGTGCTGTCTGACTTATTTCAGATACCACACTTGAAAGAGCCTTATAAACTCCCACAAGAGATGGACAGACAGACAGGAAAACCCCACACCAAGGTTTTCCCTTTAAGTAAAAGTTACTGTGAGTGTTTTGGCTGCTGTGATAAAGTGAAAGAAAGGGAGAAAGAAAGGGAAAAACAGCTGGTGACGCCGGTTTAAAGTTCACATGGCAAGAACTATGTTTCTGCCAAGTTTTCAAAAATGAATAGAGTTGTAGTTCTGGGGCTTTGGGGAAAAGTTTGGGAATGAGCCGAAAGCTGAACAAATAGAATCTCCCAAATAATCATCAGATGGTCTTAACCTGATGGTGGATCATTCAGGCTTGCTTGCTGGATGTCAGAGATGTGGCAGTGGCCATGATGCAATAGTTACAGATTTCTGTTACGCTTCTAACCTAGGAAATGTGGGTAGCCAACCCGGGTGTATTGGGCTTGTGTGGCAAGGTTTTTTTGGGGGGGTGGGTGGGGTGTGTTACAGGAGTGGCTTCTGCAAGAAACTGCTAGAAGCTTCTCCTATGTCTGACAGAGCCAATGCCAGCCGGCTCCAAGACGGACCCACCGCTGGCCAAGGCTGAGCCCATCAGTGACGGTGGTAGCGCCTCTGGAAGAACAGATTTAAGATGGAAAAAAAGTTGCTGGGGCACAGAAACCGCAGCCAGAGAGAGGAGTGAGAAGATGTAAGAGAAACAACTTTGCAGACCCCCAGGTCGGTGAAGAAGGGGAGGAGGAGGTGCTCCAGGTGCCGGAGCAGAGATTCCCCTGTAGACCATGGAGGTCCACGGTGGAGCAGATCTCCACCTGCAGCCCGGGGAGGACCCCACAGTGGAGCGGGTGGGTGCCCGAAGGAGGCTGTGACCCCGTGGGAAGCCCACGCTGGAGCTGGCACTCGGCAGTACCTGCAGCCCTCTGGAGACAGGAGCCCACGCGGGAGCAGGTTTTCTGGCAGGACTTGTGACCCCACGGAGGACCCACGCTGGAGCAGTGTGCTCCTGAAGGACTGCAGCCCGTGGAAGGGACCCACGCCGGAGCAGTTGGATGCCCCCAAAGATGGCCGTGACTCCATGGGAAACCTGTGCTGGAGCGGTCTGTTCCTGAATGACTGCAGCTCGCAGAAAGGACTCACGCTGGAGAAGTTCACGGAGGACTGTCTCCCACGGGAGGGACCCCACGCTGGATCAGGGGAAGAATGTGAGGAGTCCTCCCCTGAGGAGGAAGGAGCGGCAGAGACAACGTGTGATGAACTGACCCCAACCCCCATTCCCCATCCCCCTGCGCCGCTGTGGGGGGAAGAGGGAGAGAAAATCAGGAGTAAAGTTAAACCCAAGAGGAAGGGAGGGGTGGAGGGAAGGTGTTTTAAGATTTGGTTTTATTTCTCATTACCCTGCTCTGGTCTGATTGGTAATAAAGTAAGTTAGTTTTCCCCAAGTCGAGTCTGTTTTGCCCGCGACGGTAATTGGTTGAGTGATCTCTCCTTGTCCTTATCTCGACCCACGAGCCTTTTGTTATATTTTCTCTCCCATGTCCAGTGGAGGAGGGGGAGTGATAGAGCGGCTGCGTGGTGCTTAGTTGCTAGCGGGGGTTAAACCACCACACTGGGTCACCCTCTGCTTCTGCCAGGATATTGTGCCAGATGGAAATTTTTCATTTTCATTCCTTTGTTTATATACTGAAAGTATCTTTCCAAAGTTCCCATACAATTTGGGCTGTGCTGTTTTTCATCAAATTGAGAATTTAACCCTGTAGGAACAGTTAGGACTTTGCTTATGATTTTACCTTAAGAATCATATACAGGAACTTGAGAACATTTTGGGACCTCTCGGGTCAGCAATCTGAGCAACATTGCTCCGTACTCAGAGATGTCTGAAATTCCGCAGTGCCTGCGCAGGAATAACAAAAGTACTTGGCTACATCAAAATCCCTTTCTTGTTTCCTTACCATCAAGGGCTGCGAGGGCTCGAGCTGCTTTCCACCCCAGTGTTTGTGAAACGCAGCCTCCGGCTGAGCCCTTCTGCCGTGGACGGGGGGTGATACCCGGTCCCTTACTCACGGGTAGCCACCCGCTGCTGGGGAGACTAAGTTGAAGAAGCAAATGCATCCCCCAAAATGCTGCCAGAGAATGTGAAATCTCCTGAAACTTGTAGTTTTGGCCCAAACTTTAGTTTTCTCCTGCTGCTGGCGTAGGGCTGTGATCAGCAGAGCTGGAAAGCTAAGCTGTGCTGCGGGGAGGCGGCTCACAGCAGCTGCAGCAAAAAAACTCCCACGGCCTTTTCTGCCCTTAAAAAAAAAATCTTTCTGCGCTCCAGGTCACATCTGCTACTGCCAGCATGGAGAGCAGGAGCAGGTGAGGCCAGCTTGTGCCAGGCTGCCTAAATAATAGAGGAAATACCACGGCAGGGCATATTTATTTCAGAATTGGTTTCAGAGGAGGCTCTGGATTGCTCCGCAAGAGTGGGAGGTTTGTTTTCTGCTTCCGCTTTGCTGAGTCAAACCGCAAGTAATGTGGTTCAGATCTGGAGAGTCTCAGTTCCTATAATTTCTAACAGGGAAACAGTGCTGGTACTGTTTTTCTGCCTTCCTATGGAGATTTGTAGCTTTGCCGGGCAGGAACTCTCTACTGAAATGTGCTTAGCACGGCTGGAGCCTCTCATCACAGCTGTAAAGAAACAATTAAAAATAACATTTGTGCTCATCAGCAGTGTCCCATTGGCTTCCCTTGGTGCTAATACTCACGCTCAGCTGCCTTTGGTAGGGCCGTTAGTCAAATCCTGCTCCTCTTCTGAGCAGGCTGCCCATACTGATGAGCACCCTGTTATAAGGGATGGGGAAGATCCTTCCGTCACTTCTTACACAATCTATTATTTTTTTCCACCCTTCTCTCAGAGGCGGCATGGACATCAAGGAATATTTTGCCAGAACTTCTTACCAGGGCTCCTACGATAGGCTGGACCTGGCTACCTTGACGGATATATTGCAGCACCACATCCGAGCAGTCCCTTTCGAAAATCTCAGCATCCACTGCGGGGAATGCGTTGAGCTAGACCTGGAAGCGGCTTACAACAAGATAGTGAGGAAGAAACGCGGGGGCTGGTGCATGGAAAACAACCAACTTTTATCTTGGGCCCTGAAAACTGTTGGCTACGATGTCACCCTTCTGGGAGCAAAAGTTTATGTCCCAGAGTATGACATGTATGCACCCGAAATGGATCATCTGCTGCTGAAAGTGGTGCTTGGTGACAAATCCTACATCGTGGATGGTGCCTTTGGGATGGCCTACCAGATGTGGCAGCCGATGGAGCTGATTTCTGGGACGGACCAGCCGCAGGCTCCCGGGGTCTTTCGCTTCCTGGAGAAGAGCGGGGTCTGGTACCTCGAGAAGGTGAAAAGGAAGCAGTACGCTCCTGACCAAAGCGTCTCCGCTTCCCATAACTTGGAAGAAGAAGGTTGCCGTCCAGTTTATCTCTTTACCCTTCAGCCACGGGACATCGAAGAGTTCCGAGCCTGCAACACCCGTCTGCAGACGAAGGAGGCCTCGCTCTTCGTGTCCAAGTCTATCTGCAGCCTGCAGACCACCAACGGCATCCGGGCTCTGGTGGGGTGGAAATTCACCGAGATGAAGTACAATTATAAGGATAATATGGATCTGGTGGAAATCAGAATCCTTGCAGATGAAGAAATAGAGAAAACACTGAAAGAGAAATTCAGTATAACACTAGACAACAAACTTGTACCCATCAATAGAAGCAGGCCACATCCATCTGAACTCTTTGCCTGAATTATATATAATTTAATCCAGTGGCATTACATGCAATCCTTCCCCCTATTTCTGACAAACACCTAAAGGTTAAGCTTTCTCTTGCCGTCTATACCAGTGTAAGGCAGAACATATTAGTATGAATCTGGAAAAAGAAATTGATTTTCACAACTGCCTCTGCATCTCTCTTTGGTTTGGGTACAAATAATTTCTTCCTAGCTCAATCAAATCACTACCCTTCTCTTTGTGCTTAGCTGGAAGCAGACTCTGCCCATTCCCTACTCCTTTCATCTCTTAAAAGCTTTTCTAAATACACCCAGAGTAGCAGGGTAGAGCGATGGAGCTGTATGTCTCTATTACTTTGTGCTGCCACCCGGGGAAAATCGTACCCACCTCTTAAATGAATTCCATATTATTTTTGGACTTTAATAGCCAGAAAAACAAAGACATCCATCGCTGAGTTTGCTCCAGTTAAGCCATAAGCCTGTCCTTTTTGCTCTTGCATTCACAACACCCTCCCGTGCGACAGTCGGACAGTCCCATGCCTGTGCCAGCCCGTGAGAATACTTATGGATGGGCTATTTATGGCCTAAAACTGATGATGAGAAATATTAGTAGACAATTCTGTCTTGGTCCAGAGTTTACATGACTCCTGTTCTCTCAGGGCCATAATCAAAAAGCAGGATTTCTTTGAACTGAAAGCATCTCCTGTGCATTTTGTTTGCTACCACCCAGCAGCAGACTGCTGGGAATACATGCTCCTCTCGTAAGACTCTACTCTGAGTGTTACTGCACATTAATTATTGTGGCTGAACTCAAATACATGCGCAGAATCATTTTTCTGAAACATTTCTGTTCTGCTGAGGATGTGTTTGCAGTGATACTAATTATATTGATATAAGGAGAAACGATGAATCTTAATCAGATACCTAAAGGCTAAGATCCTTAGTATGAGAAATTACTCAAATGTGATCAGTTTGCCCTCTGAGAAGATGCTTGATGTTCCTTTATGTACAAATCTTGGAAGCATTACAACTATGCACTCACAATTAAGTAAATTATATAAGTGAATAACAATTAAATAAAAAAATCAAGAATTGTGAAGTAAAACTATTCAGCTGGTTTCCCCCCCAATTACAAAGTGTATCCCCAAAGTAAAACATTTCATTAATCACTGCAGTTGTCTTGATTATTTGTATGTGCTAGTATTTTGCAGCTAATGCTTTTAAAAATATAGTAACTCACTGACCCCTTTTTATTTGTTATGTGATATGTGCAGCTTTCTATAACTAGCAGTTAAGAAAAGCTATTCTGCACATTCACAACATATTTCATAAAGACACTGAGTTCCCCAAATGCCCATCTTCCCAGAGTCAAATGCATCCATATGCGCTTGGCTGCATGTGTGTAATAGTCCCTTATAGCGCATGGGGCTCCCCCATCCCATAGGGAAATGAAATGTTAATCACTGACCCTGTAGTGGATTGCAGAAGGAAAAGGGGCTTCTTCCAGCATGGACCAGCAGCTTGCAACACAGATTGTCAGAAGAAACTGTCCCAGGATCTGGCTTGTTTGCAAGCTGTATCCTTCTTTGGTCCCCGCGTTAGTGGAAGAGCTAAAGGAGCAAAACTCGGTGGCTTTATCCTTGCAGCAGCCTGGCAGCTGGGGCAAAGCATCGGGATGGAGGTAAAAGCCCAGCCAGGTCTCGCAGAGGTGTGGGGCAGGACAAGGTCCATGCAGAGCCAAGAAGCTCCATCAGTTGTGGGAACAGACATGGGAAACACCTAGAAAAGTCTGCACCCGTTCCTCTCCCCGAGCCTGGATGTTTCTTGTGCTTTGGGCTGTTTCATAGGCTCAGGGGACGAGTAGGGCATTATGTCCATTGCTCCACAGATTCAGCATGTGAAGGGCAAACAATAATAGGAAAAACCACTTTCCTTTCAGCTTTACTCATCTCCTCGAGCGTGTGCCCCGTCCGCCGCTCCGGCTGCTGCCTGCTTTGTGGCACAGCTCAGCACTTCTGGACCTCCTGCTCAGCCCACCCACGAAAGCAGATTTTATTGCTGAGCAATCGAATGAAGCTCTCTGTTAGAAGGGGGAAAAAAAAAAGAGTCTCTTCATCTCAGTTTGCACTAGTTTGCTTTTTCCTTATCACTAACTTTGGAGGCAAATCCTTAAAGGCATAGCAGGCTCGGGGAGCGCAGTGCTCTCTGGGAGCAGCAAACTCGTTGCCAAAGGACAGGGCTCCTCTTTGAACCTAAGGGGATTTAAACAGCTAAATGACTTGGCAAATCTGACCTTGTTGCTTTGGGGGTCTGGTATCAGCCACAAAGAATAGCTCAGTGCGATGTGATTCATTCAACAGTTGTCATCTCCCCCCAATAAATCAGTGGCTTCTTGGCTTGGATTACTATCTACCATAAGTCACTTCCTACAGGGATCCAGGCCACACGAGTGTCAAGAATGTAAAATCTGTATCAAAATTTGCACTATTGCTTTGCTGCTTCAGCATGGGTGCAGCCGTGAAGGTGCCCCAGAGACTGAAGCACCTGGGTGACCTGCGGGGTTGAGGATGGGGTTATAACCACTTACAAAAGTTGCTCGAGATACCCATACCGTATTTCTCCTTTGCACTCCTGGAGGGCTTCAGTTCTCAATCAGTAACGCAGGAGGTTAAAATCTACTCAATATGGTAAGAAATTTGAGGACTGGATCTCTTTCAGGCTCTCTGTACAGCACCTAACACAACGAATTGCGTGACAGGGCTTTCTACGCATATGTCAGTACAAATAAACCAATAAAACCAACAGAATATAAAATATTATAAAAAAAAGAAATTCTCTCCCCTCTTTTCCTGTTCTGCTGGAGGATAACGCTGTCCCTGCCAGGCAGTAAAGGCAGCCTGGACCTTTAAGAGCAGCAGTTCCCAGTACAACGCTTGCTGGGAACTTCGGAGCAAACTAGGGTGGAAAGCCTGAGCTCGCTGGCTGAGAGGTAAGCAAGCACCCAAGTGTCTGACCTTTAAATTCATCCTGCAGCTGCGGGTCAGCCTGTTTGGAAAAGCCCACCCCTGTGGGTCCGCATACCATGTGCTTAGCACTGCAGGCATATTAGCAAAGTATAAATTACAGCGACCCTGGGGCCGACAGCACACGTTGCATTGCAAGGACGTTGTCCAAGTACAAAGATCAAGCGCTCGAGATTTAAACTAACCCTTTTATGCTGAGCCAGAGTGTATAAAAACCCCAGCTACTGCCTCGCAGTGTAGCTTAAAATCAAACAAATGGTGTAGGCACGTGCAAGAGGATCCAACCTTGGAAGCCTCTCATGAATTTTAGCAGAGAAGAACGGTTCCTAATATTCAGCCTAATTATGAAAGGACACAGTGATCCCCAGGGATGCTTGCAGACAGGCAGAACCAACGTCTGAATTTCACCACTGTCCTCGTTTCAGCTGGGATAGAGTTAATCTTCTTTCTAGTAGCTGGTATACTGTTATGTCTTGGATTCAGTATGAGAAGAATGTTGACAACAGACTGATGTTTTCAGTTGTTGCCAAGTAGTGTTTATACCAAGTCAAGGATTTTTCAGCTTCTCATGCCCAGCCAGCAAGAAGGCTGGAGGGGCACAAGGAGTTGGGAGGGGACACAGCCAGGGCAGCTGACCCAAACTGGCCAAGGGGATATTCCAGACCATGTGACATCATGCCCAGTATATTATTGCGGGGGAGTTGGTCTGGGGGGATCGCTGCTCGGGAGCTAACTGGGCATCGGTCAGTGAGTGGTGAGCAATTGCATTGTGTATCACTTGTTTTGTATATTCCAATCCTTTTATTATTATTGCCATTTTATTATTGTTACTACTATCATTATTAACTTCTTCCTTTCTGTTCTACTAAACTGTTCTGACCTCAACCCATGAGTTTTACCTTTTCTCTTCCAATTCTATCCCCCATCCCACTGGATGGGGGGCAGTGAGCGAGCGGCTGTGTGGTGCCTAGTTGCTGCCTGGGGTTAAACCACGACAACTACCCACCAAGCTGCACAAACGCTGAATGAAGCTCGGCTGCCGCAGGAGCAAAAGTAAACAAGGCTGAGGTCCCGACTGAGGCTTGAGATACTTGGCAACTCAGTTTTAGAATGCAAACTGTCCCCTGGGGTGAGGGCTTGCTTGCTGCTGCAGCCCCATCGCTAGCATGGTGGGAATGGTTGGGCCAAGAAGCAAAGCTGCCTCTGGGAAGGCGAGGGAGTAAACACCGGTTTACATGAACGCTCCCTAAGGCCGGTGATTTTGTACCACAGCTTTATTATACTTAAGCCTCTCTAAGTATTCATTGAGATCAGAGCCCGTTTTGTCAGCCACCACGAGGCTGTCTTTACTATACAGACTTTAAATTGATGAGGGCAGGGAACGCGCAGCTGGGGAAACTGAGGCACGGGCTGCGAATTTCCAAAAACATGTTTTCCTGAAGCCTCCTTGCCAGCATCCCATGGAAGCTCTCGATGGGGAGGTTGCTCATGGCTGGAAGAGGGGAGCTGGGTATATGCTGTAGTCTTCCTGGGGCGATGGGGACACCCAGACCCAGGAGACAGGTTATAGGGAGGGCATCAGGTCTTCTGCTGCTGACCCAGAGCAGGGAATGATTGTTTTTTTCCTTGAAAGCAAATTTCAAGCATATCAGATCCACCAGGCTAATTAATGGACTCGCTTGGGCCTCTCCTGGTCACAGAGATTCAGCTTGACACCATCACAGGGAAAAGGTGCTGCTTCGATCTGGCTATGCAAAATGGCTAAAAGTGGGAATAGAAATTAAAATGAGGCAGAGGACCACAGGATGAGCTTGCCAGTGTACACGTGTGCTGTCTGTTGGGGAGGGAATGGCTTTCTACAACCAGCGTTTCCAAGGAGATCCTGCCAGAGATGAATGCCCTTGTCCTAAAAAAGGGATGGAAAAAACCCATAAAATGCAGTATCAAAGACACATTACTGTTTTTTCATGTAGCCTCTTTGGGTCCTTTTGAAGTGAAAATGTTTATTTCTTATTCCCTTATTGGGATAGTCCTCTATTTTATTACATTTTCCTGTGTTTTTGCATCAGCCAGTCTGAATCCTGGTACCAGTGCAGATCAGGAGCAACACAACTAAGTCAAGTGAGTTGTGCTGCTGGCATCAAAACTGGGGTTAAAGTCTAGAGATTGGGTCATCTGATGTGCTCACCTGCTGGGGTGGGGCTATTTCCACCTACATATTTTAGGTGGGATTTTCAAAAGCTCCCAGCATTCACTTGAGTGCTGGCATGGATATCGGGTCAAACTGCTGGCTGCTTCTAGGGGAGCAGTTGGACCAAAGCTGAGAATAGTCACGGGAAGGTAATCTCTCCCGTCTCATCTACAACAAATGATTTTTGGAAAATCCTCCCAGGGAACGTGCGACTGATTTCAAGGAGCAAGAAAACCTGAGACCTTTTGGAAATTAATACAGTCCTTAGCAGATTGTGAATTGTTCTGGAAAACAAACATCCTTGGAAAAAAGCCAAATTAAATCTAAATTAAAAGCAAAAGAAATCCTTGCAGATACCAGATGAGTCAGTGGATTAGAAGTGTTACAGGGAACCTTTTGCATCTTGGCCACGCAGCCAGTACCAATGGTGGTCTCTTTCAGCTAATGAAAGGAAAAGGGATCAGAGACATGAACACACAAAATAGATCCAATAATTTGAGCTGAAACTAAGGCCTTTGTTTTGTAAAAGATGGTAAAAGAAACCAAAAGCCGCTGAATATGCCGTGAATGTATCCTTAGTAATTATAAATTTCTCTGACCCTTAGGTTAGAAAAATTAAGTTCCTTCCTTTTAACAGCCAGGGTCAAAGCTCTGTCTGAACTCCACAGGGAAACTAAAGTGATTAAGAAAACAACAATCTACTTCACATAGATGCTTGTCTAAAATGGTGGCACACTGAGATGTTAATCCCAGTTAACTAAAGCCATGAATGTAAAACCTTCCAGTTAAATTACCCGTGGGATAAATAAAGAATTGCTTACCTGTTACGGTAAAAGAAACAGTAAGAAATTGCTTTGAATTTTATGCCGGTATGGTGTAGCAGCTTTTCTGCAAACCTGTTTGTCAGTTTTATAAATTTTTTGTCATGTGGGACCCTCATCCAGGGCCAGAGACTCTGTTGTGCCATGTGCCGTGTCTTCCCATAGGAAAGACATCCACCTGGCTTGAAGGCAACATCTGAGAGAGAGAAAGCATTACTGTCACCTGCTCCTATCCTCGTCTCTTTTTTAAGAAATTGAGATGACACAGGCAGGTCTAGCCTGCATTCATCTCCTATCAAGGGCACAGGTTTCTTTCAAATCCTCAATGAAATGGCCTAGGCTACATTTGCAGGCTGGTTAACCTGTGCTACAGAAATAGGAGTAAACCCCTTGAGAGCCGCACAACAGTAACTGGCTATTTTTCTGCTCACACAGGCAAAATGAACATTCAAGACTATTTAGCAAGAATTTCTTACCATGAGTCCCATCAGGATGCAGACTTACAAACCTTAACAGTCATCTTCCAGCATCACATCCAGGCAATTCCTTTTGAAAACCTCAGCATGCATTGTGGGGAGACCATCGAACTGGATTTACAATCTATTTACAATAAGATTGTGAGAAAGAAACGTGGTGGATGGTGCCTGGAAAGCAACTACCTTCTGTTTTGGGCCTTGCAAGAATTAGGGTACGACATCTGTATTCTTGGAGGAAACAGTTATGAACCTGCCACGAAGACATACACTTCTGAGATAAATCATATCCTACTGAAGGTGGTGATCAAGGGAAATTCCTACATAGTAGATGCGGCTTTTGGCGGTGCCTACCAGGCGTGGCAGCCATTGATGTTGATTTCTGGGAAGGATCAAGCCCAGACCCCTGGCATCTTCCGCTTCATGGAAGACAACGGCACCTGGTACTTTGAGAAAGTGAAAAGGAAGCATTATATTCCCGAGCAGCAAAGTGTCCCTTTCACTGATACTCCAGAACTGGGGAATATCAGAAAAATATATACATTCACTCTCAAGCCGCGACATATAAATGACTTCCAGGAGCTAAACGCATACCTACAAGTGTCTCCAGATAACATACTTAGGAAGAAGTCGATCTGCACTCTCCAAACCACTGAAGGGCTTTATGCCTTAGTTGGATGGACCTTCACTGAGATGAAGTATAACTACATGGAGGACATGGACCTGGTGCAGATCACAACTCTTACAGATGAAGAGGTTGAGAAAACACTGAAAGACAAATTCAATATAGTGCTGGAGAACAAACTTGTACCAGTAAACGTTCGTGGCTTGCCACCTAATTTAGTGGATACAATCTAATTCTAACGCTGTGCTAGATGGTCTTTAAATATGCAATATAAAAAGTTCTACAATTAACATTAATAACATTAATCTGATTCTAAAGCTGAGCTAGTCAGATGAACTAAGCTTGGTAAATTCAGGTACATTGCCAATTAAATGCACATATCAATTGCATATTTTTTCTTGAGCTTCTCCTTCTTTAGAAACTGAGACATCTTACTACCTCTAATTTGCTCATATGGAAATTGCTTTTTGACTCCATAACATTTTGTTCCACCTCTCTGGATCTGATTTTATTTCAGATATATTTTGTGGCAAAGGAGACCAAAATGATACAGAAGGAGAAGCTGTGTTACCATTTTACACAAAAGACCTCTAACCTTTTTAGGTATTATTTCCAGCCTTCTCAACAGAGTTTGAAAAATTATTCACTTCCTTTAACAGTCTGAAATAGAAAGTTGAGCTGAATTTGGCTTTCAAAGACCTCATAAAAAAAGAGAAAGGTTAAGACTTTCTCAAAACAAGCCACTGTTAGGTGCTGATTAGCTTATGATGAAATAAGTTGAAAGACTTGAGTCCTATTTCCTTACCAGAAATTGACTTAAAGTGAGCTATTTATGCAAGGGCACTTAAAAAGCCCAAAAGCTCTCTAATTTTGAGTGTCCAATTTTTCTGAGTCTGATTTTTCTGTGTCTTTGAAATCGAACAAAATCAATAGAAGCTGAGACAATTCAACAGTTCTTAAAAATCAGGCTTTTGGTATTAAAAAATGGAAACAATCAAAGTTAGATCAACCTTTGCAAACTATAATCTAAACTTCTGGGACCTAACCTTCCCGTGATGTCAAGTGGACGTGACAGTATTATAGACAAAACTCTTCATATTAATTACAAACAGTATTCTGCACAACAGCTACCTTAAATAGGTAAAACTGCAGATGCGAAAGAAAACGCTGGGAAGTTGGGGCACGCCACTGGTGTGGTTTCACATCGTTACACGTAACTCAACAGCCTTTTCACTTTATGATACCCGTGGCAGGTGCTGTACAGGGTGTGTCAGGAAGGAGGGCGACAGGAGAGCACCCGTCCTCGCCCAAGGAAAAGACTTTGACCCCTGTATTAGTCAACCACAGACTCACGGGGTACCTGAAGTGCTTAAAACTCATGTGCTTTCTCAGATGCAGTCTAATGGCTCTTTGCCTTCTCGAAAGGGACCTCCAAGTTTCCACCTCTGTCAGATGAAGAGGAGACATGCTCGACAGGGACAGAATGTAATAAACAGCCCTGCAACACAGTGAAGATGCAGAAGGCCAAGTTTTAGAGAGGAAATGCATTACTTTGTTCTCACACACAACATTGTGCCAATACATATTTGTCATTGTATTCGTTAGGTGTGGCATCTCCAGAATAACTACCCGCTGCAGTTGAAGCTTCAAACAGATTGAAAAAGTTCCTTTGTGGGCAAAGAAAGGTCATTTTGTGCTTCTGTGGAGCACGGGAACGCGCAGCCTGCAATACCTTGGCAATTTGATGTACCCACAAGGAAACAGATGACTATCCTCCATCGCAAAGTGCTGGCTTGCAAGATAACAATAATTTCATTTAAAAAAAGTTACAGAGCTGTTTGCAACTTTCTACTGTAATTATTTTACATGGAAAACAAGTTCAGTCTGGTCTTAACCAGGGGAAAACATAAACATCTACTAATAGAGAAGAAACAAAGTTTAATTTGCTCATGGATCAGTGAAGTCCAAAAATGTGCATTCATTTTGAGTGGACTCTGCCCTTTCTCGGCATTTAAGATTCAGGAGTGAGGGCCAGTGGAGCTTAGAGAGGAAGACAGCCCTCACAATTTGTATCCACTCCTGGCTTTACTGACTGCTGCCCCAGTAATAAAAACCCAGAAGCTGAATACATCAATAAATAAATAAGGCTTTTTTAAGAGGTAAGTTTATTTTCTCAAAAACCCCCTCCAAACAAGAAAAAAAACCCCTGGTTTCTTTATGATGGTAAAGGTCATGGCAATAACATAAGGAATATTCTCTTTAAGAAAGATGTTATAAAAATGTACGGATATAGAGCTAAAATATCACCTGCTAAATATGGGCTCTTAAAGAGGGCAAAACAGTGATAATGCAATTTCAATTCTTCTATCTTTAGCTCTTCAGGAGAAGATCCACTTGACTGTGAGAGAGATGCTTTTGTTTAGATACAATAGTAGATAAAAATTTAGAACTACAACCTTGCGTTGGAAGTTATTCTGTTAGATTTTTAACTTTATTTAAATATATTGCTGTCATGGTTTAGCAAATGTAAAGGAAGCAAAAGAGCAATCTAATAATCAATAGATTCTGCTTTATGGGAATAAAATTACAGTCCTTTAAAAAAAAAAAAAGAAATTACAAACTGTGGTTTGCATATCTCAGAAAGTCCGTGTGCTGATGTATTATGATAAAGGTAGACTGATAATGTATTTTAACAGTGGAATTTCTGATAGTGTGTATAGTCCTGATAAAGAATATTTTTATATGAGCACCTTCATTTGCGTGTTTAGAAATAGTTCTTTAAAGTTCTTCTGCTGATATTTTTCTCTGCATAAATCATAGCCACATTTGTGGAACTACCTGTTCAGTATCTAGCTTTTCATCTCATCTGCTCGCAATTCAAAAGAACGGTAGCTTTCATCTCCTACAGTCGAGATCTAACGCTGATCAATCATATTATGGAGCTGCAGAGAGAAACTACAAATAATAGAAACTCGAGAACCAGCTTTATGCTGGTGTGATCTATTTAGCATTTACAATTTGAGCAGGTAGGATCAGATAGACTTGGATTCTGCAAATCAAAAGTCCCATAAGTCTTATGTTATACTTAACAAATATTACATTGAGAATATCCTCCAACAATACACTTAGATATCACTGGAAGTTAAATTTCTTTCCGTAGAAGATAACACGCAGTTTTTGACGGGGCTCTCCATTCACTTTGGACAGCTGCTTCTATACCATGCATATGCACATCATGAATCTGTCACTGAAAATCATCTTGAGAAATTCTAGTTTGCAGTAAACATTCAACGGTTCACCACTGAATTTATCTGAATGCAGTAGTCTTCCTGAGTCGCTAATATTAAGTGTCTAAACCTCAGCTTACTGTATGCACAAAAGATTTCCGAGTAGCTTTGTGGGTTGTCAAGAAGCTAAATATTTGTAGTAACCTTAGGCTGCTCAAACCCTTAATGCTTTCTTTGCAAAGGTTCAAGCCTTCAAAACATTTTGTGCCCAGCTCCATACCCAAGCAGACGATCTACAGTGTATTTTACAAACAGTATCTATGGGATACCTATGAGCATCCAGCTCGTAATGGTGGCCAGCAGACTGTGATGGGCCATTGCGAAAGCCAGATGACTGTGCGTGGCTTTCCACGGTACTAGAAGGCAGAAAATAAGTCAAGTAGTTCCTTATCCAGCAATCTTGTTCATGAGAAGTCCTGCCAAGGCAGGCCAGGAGGTGGGCACTGTTGGCGGCCAGACAGACCAGGGATGCATTACCGGAGGCTTCAGTAATTCTCAGTTATGCCTCCTCTGGAAGGAATAAAGTAAGTTTTGAGAAAGGCCAGGACTAGAGAGATGTAAAGCAGCCCCTGTCCATTTTCAGGGCACCCTGCAAGATGCGGGGTACAGCAGGGAGTAGAGATCTGGTCGTTGTCTTTTAGGTCACTCGCCTCCATTCAGATTCATTATTCCAACACCAAAACGAGTTTGTGCAACACTCAGAGCAGACAAGAGACTCAGTGGTCTGCAACTCTTGCAAAGGTCAGAGGTTTTTTTCAGTCATAATTATCTGAATAAAACTTGACACTTTACAAAATGTGCAGGGAGTATCATTTTCACTTTTTCTAAGTGGCGAAAGAGGGACGTGTACCGCATGAGCAATTCATTTACCGTCACGTAGATCGGTGGCAGACTCATGAAAAGAACATGTGAATCCTGGCTCAAATTATCTTCCTTCCAACTGGCAGACGACATTGCTTCCCCCACCGACACTCCTTTCACTGAACAGTGGATTTAGACTGGTTTTCACGAACGCTCCTGAACACTCCCTAGCGTGATCTTACATTTCTTCTTAACCCCACTGTTACAATGCAAATAGAGCAAATCCCCGTTTCCCAGCCACCGCATATCAAGCTGAAATTGCATCAGCTGTTTGCCATAGGGATCACTCTAAGACAAAAAGCAAACCCTCACGTGCACTGCTCTTCTTTGCTCGGGGAACCATTTGATATTAATACTTGTTACCTTCAAAAACTGTTCTGATGAGGTTCAGTAGATTAAAGCATCTTTGCTAGCAGCAGCCTGGGCAGTTTTTCACACCATCATAAATCATTGATGTAAAGAAACAAAACAAAACCCAAATGCAATTCCTTCCTTTACAGGTGACATGAACCTTGAAGAGTATTTTGCAAGAACTGGCTATAAAGGTTCCCTTGAAAAACAAGATTTGGAAACCTTAACCGATATATTCCAGCACCACATCCGTGCTGTTCCCTTCGAAAACCTCAGCATCCACTGCGGGGAGAAAATTACTTTGGAGTTCGAGCACGTTTATAACAAAATCGTGCGGAGGAAGAGGGGTGGCTGGTGCATGGAAAACAACCAGCTGTTGGGTTGGGTCCTGAAACACCTGGGGTACGACACCAGCTTTCTGGGAGCGTATGTGTTCAATCCACATCAAAACGCGTATGCTACCATCATGACCCACCTCCTTGTAAAGGTAGTTATTGATGGCAAAGCCTATATTGTTGATGGAGGCTTTGGTGTATCCTATCAGATGTGGCAACCGATGGAGCTTGTGTCGGGGAAAGACCAGCCCCAGGCTCCCGGTGTCTTTCGCTTCACGGAAAAAAATGCCATCTGGTACCTTGAGAAAATGAGACGGAAACAATACATTCCCAATCAAAATTTCTCTAATTCTGATCTTCTGGAGAAAAAAGAGTGTCGGAAAGTTTATATGTTCAATCTGGAGCCACGGACAGTGGAAGAGTTCCGTTTCCAGTGCACGTACCTTCAGACATCTCCAGACTCCCTCTTTACAAAGAAGTCCATCTGCACCCTCCAGACCACTGATGGCTTTCGAGCGCTAATTGGGTGGACACTCACTGAGACCACATACAACTACAAGGAAAATATGGATCTGGTGGAATTCATAACTCTCGAAGATGAAGAGGTGGAAAAAACACTCAAAGAGAAATTCAACGTAACCCTAGATAGAAAACTTGTCCCAATTAATGTCAAAGGATTTTATACAATCTAGATGACAAGAAAAACCTACAATAATGCTACATATGTACAGTACCTTCCACTGTCTGCACAATCACTACTGTAAGATTATGGGATTCTCTTGCAGGCGATTGAAGGAAAAGTACATTAATACCAGATTAAAGTGAAATTCGCTCTGGGAGAAATCAGGAATTTAAGACTCTTCTGTCAGGTAGAATTATTTGCTGTGAGATGACTGCAGTTCAATTTTTGGCACAAATGTAGGATCTGATTTGAATCTGGTTATAAACTTGGGTAATAAATATGTCTGGGAAATTTTGGAGTGCCTATAGCACATAAATAGGAGTATGGATTATTAATTGTGATATGCTGCCAACACATTTTCTATGGTTATTATAGGGAGAAAAGTCACATATGAACATTTAGACAATGAAGTGAACATTTAGAACTTCATTTTTCACAAGATCTAACCACTTGCAGCTCATCTCATTTCTCTACCTTTAATGTAAGTAAAACAATGTCACCTTTGAAAGGAGCATTAGGAGGCATAATTCTCCCACTGTCATCCTTAGACAAAACATAGTACAAAATGAAAATTATCATCATGTGCATCCCTTTTGTCATTGCGGCAGTAAACTGCCCAAAGTAATTTTTGGTATGTACGTTATTTTCTGGTGAAGCAAGTTGTATATATTGCACCATTACTGTGGCTGATGGGCTCTAAGGAGATACCTACAAGCTTTGCTTCTGATAAGTAATCATCCTATAAAGGGTGAATGGTGCTTAAATGTCACAACTGGCTTAGATTTACTTGTATCTCAAAAGGGGTGGAAATTTTATATTTTTAGCATTGCAAGTATAACAAAGGTAGAACAATGAAGCTAATCCCACTATACCCTTAATATTGCCCTCTTTGTATATAGCAGATATGGGAGTCCATATGGCTGTCCTGAATGAGTACCACTTAGCACAGGAGCTTTAGTGTCACAAGTGAGTTCATTCATCTGTATCAAAGTGAAAAAATCAAGGAGCCAGTCAAATCTGAAGGAAACCCTTTCTTTAGAATTATTTCACAATCACGTTTCCCCATTTTTTTAATTTTACTTTTTTTTTTTTCAAAAAGCCCAAACAAGGAAACTACTGAGAAAGGGGAAACATTCTCAAATGCATTGAAAAAAATAGCAGTAACACTGAAAAACACCTTTTCTCCCCAATCCTGAGTATTGGGCAAATGTTGATTCCTCTCACTGATAGTGTGTCTTTTTGCTCAGAGACATCATCTGACCATAAATCTCATAAATGCTGTAAATGTATACCTGAAAATAAATAAAGGAAAATAAAAACATAAAGAGTTGCTGGAAATACAACCTCCACCCCAAATGCATGACTCCTGCACACACCATTTGCAAGGTAAACGAGGTCTGTTCAATCATGCTATCGATCTGCTGGCCAACCCTCCCCACCACAAACATTTTGAAGCAAACCGGCCAATATCGAACAAATTTGACAGCAGTGTTGGAGACGGTAAGTTCCTACAGGTTCCTGGACAAAGAGCTTGTAGGCTGAGGAAGAGGACGATCACCGAAGAGGAGGCCCAGTAGTCACCTCCTCTGCTGGGCTCAGCAGCCAACAGCTCTGGGGTGGCCACGGTGCGAGCCGGCTCTTCCCTGCCGACCGGCTGTGGTGGTAGCTGGTGACCGGGATGCACGTGTACCTGCACAGGGACAAGGAACCAAGGGCCAAGCAGGAGGCTTGAAAGATCTTACTGAGGTGGGAACAGAGTTTTTTTCTATAAATAATGGAACTAAGGACTTTTGTTCTCTAATTTGTGTTCATATTATTCTCTCACACTAAGGTCCCATTAAGGTTTTTTACTCCTTTCTAAATGACTGATCAAACTGAGGTGTTTCCCGAGACCCCAAGGAACATTATGAGCTTTAAAACACTCACCACCTCCATTCTAGCTGAAAGAAATTCCCATCTGCATTCACCCAGGTCACCAAACCATATTTCTCTATGCAATGAACTAGTTGTTTTCCGGTGCTGCTGCCTCTTCTCTAGAGCACAGCTATTAACAGACTGGTGATTTTGCCTCCTCTAGAGATGTTCCTGCTGTTGCTCCCAGGTAATTACTCAGGTTACGGTATGCAAGGGTTTCTTGGGCAGAAGTCTACAGACTCATATTGGTATTTTTAACTGTGCCTGCAATGATGGGACTCAACTCAGATACCCCCTTCTACTGTTCAGTTCTTACTAAAGATCTACGGGGCTGCCAATGACTAAAGCTTCAACCCTCCCTCTGACTCCATCTGTTGATAACTACTCTCCGAGTGGGATTTTTCCTCTCAATGTGACAATTATAACCAGGTCCTCACTGTGCAACATCAGATCACGCGAAGAAATGTCAACACGTACAGCTGAGGAACAGTTTCACAGTTTAGCTGAAGCTCCCCAAAAGCTGACGAGAGCAGGTTATTGAGGTGTGAACGCCAGACCCAAAATGTCTCAAAGGTTTGAGGTGAGAATGGTGTAAAAACAAACAAACCCAAACAAACCCAGAGGTCTCATGCTGGGGTTCCATTAGCAAGGCATTATGTAGCAGGCAGATGCTCTCCCAGACACAAAAGAAAAGAAAACTGAGTCCTTAAAGCATCAGCTCTCAGAGAAACTTGGATTCACATGCAGAAGAGAAACTGGATGTTTGACATCCTTCACCCACCACTATGCTTTATTAACACTCTCTCAGAAAAGTTTAATGAGAGCCTAAGCTATTGTGCAGTTTTTGTCGTTGACTGTTGTTGAAATGAAGCAGAAAAAAACCATATAACCCCCCACCCAGGACTTGTCTAATTCCATATACAATTTAGAAGTATGGTATTCCAATTAACAGAAAGACAAGAGAATTTCTTTTTAAGTCTGAATGCTGGATTAAGTCCCAGAATCCCAGCCCAGCTGCCCATTATACACACACTCAATGCCCAATGGCAACGACAGCCATCCGCGACTGTAGAATTGTATAATGGAGTGTCTTATTAGAAAACAAGACACATAACAGAAGAAACACAGTTCAAACTCCATGGCACCACTGAACATCCTCCCCCCTCCCCAAAGAATCAAAGTTTAATCAGCTCATGCATTACTAAAGGGAGGATATGGGATGGCTCACTTCAGTTGGACTCTGGTCCTGGACATTTTAAGATCCAATACTAAGCAGAATAAAAATAACAAAACAAGAAACATCAGCAAGAAAGATATTAGATACTTACATGTTTCCAACATCAGCAGTTATTACAGAAATAAACAGCCTGTCAAAGGGAGGGACAAAACTTCACCTGACAAGGGACTTCTTAAACTTAACACTGTGAGCTGTCAGTGAGCACAAACAACGTACACTTTGCTTTGTTTGCTTTAATAGGTACCTTAGCGTAACAGGCACAACCACTTCTGGTGTCTGCTAACTCTTTACCAATCACATTCTGCAAGTAGACATTTTCTTCAACAAAAATGCTTACTACCTATCCCAACTTGCTTTTGTTCTCAAAGAAGAAATGCTTTTAATTTAGAAATGTGACCACGTGGGAAAGTTCTGCAGCTTAGGAAGTTACACATGAAAATGTATCTGCATTTGAGACTGTCAGAGCCAAGAAAGCTTGAATTAATATAGGTTTGCATTATGAATATTTCACTGCTACACTTGCATCTCTGTGAAAGAGCAGTTCAAGCACAGATTTCTTATACAGCAGAATGTTTCTACCCTGGCTAGGAAGCTAGAGCCAGACTTAAAATACATACATGCATCTCTCTCTCTTTTATATATATATGTATATGTATTTATAAGGCTGGAAATATAGATGGGTATTCAGAAGATCCCATCATAAAATGCCTGCTTGTAATTCTGGGCACTTAAAGTGCATTTAAAAAGTCACGTAGGGCTAATTTTTAGTTTTGTCTTGCTAATGATAATGCACTACGAATGGTGCTTTTAAACGTGCATTTTACAAACTCCCCATGAATAAGAGATTGTGCTAAAATTTAGTAGCTGGTCTTACTATAGCATTTCAATAGCTCACCTAGCCACCACCTAACATGAACAGCAGAGCAACCAGCTTTGAAGATAATAAACCAAAATCTATCATTTCTTCACAGCTGGTGTTGGGCATGTTTAGGAAACAGAAGAACCACCCCTTCCCCTCTCCTCCCCCCTCCCAGATTCCAGAATCATGGATTTTCTAGGAAGGTGTTTAGAGTTCACTCACGCTCTTACCCACATTTCCAGCCATCCGTCAGGAAATGACATAAAATTAAGGACCAGCGTATGGCAGAACACCCTTTAACTACGCAAAATTACCCCCCATTGGACTGAAGAGAACTCTGCAATGCAAGAGAGCTCTCTGCATAGAGCATTGGCAAAGAAAGACTTCACGCAGAGTTCATCTGAGCCACTAACTGTTATCAAAATTACCCAAAAGCTCCTTTACATGACACCACCAGAACCTTCTCCATTTTACTGTCTCTCAGGGTGTGCAATTGCAGTGACATCTCCTGGTTGCTGGTGGTTCACTAGAACACACTTCCCCCCATCAACTATCCAGCATAGCTATGCAGAAATTCTCTCTCCATTGACAAAATGTGTTCATATAGAGGAGAATCTTTTTTCTACTAATAAGCAAGAAAGAATAATGGGATATATTCTGAGTTTTTCTTGTGATGACCAATAATAAATCATTTCTTAGCTCAGGTCACATCTTCCATGGGAAGAAAAATGTCTTGCCATCATTAACTTCTTTTCAGCTAGCAATAATATATGATCAGGTTTTAAGTAATTGAACCAGTAGCATTTAATTAGCTCTGAAAAACTATCTCAGATCATGAATCACTGACTTTCCACCTGTATGAGGTCCCCTTACTAGCTTAAAAGTATATTTCTCTTTCCATGTGTGATCCATCTTGAATATCTAATGAGGTGCTCTTGATATATGGATTATAGTTCATATATCACACGCAAAACACAGCAGACGCACAGCCTCTTTCTTTATATAATTGAGTTTCATGTCTTGCTTCACCCAGTTGTTAAAGAAAAAAAAAAAAAAAAAGCCTCTTGTGTCCATGACAGAATGGCCACTACTTGCTTAAATTTAACAAATTTCTCTTTCTCCAGAAAGTCAGCATTAAGGATGAATAACTTAGACATCTAGCTGGGGACATGAAGTAATAGAAAGAAATATTTCTTGTTGAAAGACAGGACACAGAGAACTGCTACGGTTTTAGACATGACAACTGACATTTTTCAATGGGCCCAGAGCACTGACTGACCAAAGAGCACATTTCCGTCCTAACATTACTTCAGATGCCTTCACTGCACACTATACAGAAAAAATCAGTGCAGTCAACTAATATCTGGGGACATCTGTGGCCAGCACAAACCAGGATCACTTCTTGTATCACATTGTAGTAAGCAACATTTTTTACATCAAATTAGCTAAACCGCAATCATTAACCACATGAGAAAATCAGGTTTTATTCAGCGTTCAAATAGGTTTCTGAAGCCGTTATTATACTTCTATGACAAGACCTAGATAACCGTAAGATTGGATTTTTTTTTTTTTCTGAAAAAGAGGCAAGATTAGCAAACTTCTTTTGGAAGACAGAAATTAAGACTCACAATCTGCTCAAGTGTCAAACTGTAAACGTTGCCAAATATTTGGCTTGCTCTATAAAAAAAAAGTTTTACTACAAACCCCTCTATTTTTAAATGAGCTTTATAAAAAATAAAATTCAACAAAATAGATTTTATCTATTCTTTTCCCAACTTATTTTTAGCACAGTAAAAAAAAAAAAAACCCAAAGAACCCCAAACATGTTTCTGCCGACTTTTTTCAGTTTGAAGATAGCAAAAGTTTTCACTTTCATAATAAAAAAAAGCAGTGAAAGTGGAACTGCCTTACTGGATTGGACAAAGTTCGTCTTTACTCCAAATACTTCTTTCAGATGTTAACATAAATTGTAAACAATGTTGCTCTCGATTGCATATTACACTCAATCTAGTTATGCACAACATTTAAAAAGACTGATGGGATTAGTGCCCCACACATTAAAAGCTGCTGAGAGGGGAAAGGATGTATGACATCCATTATATACACATCCACTTTGAAAAATGTTTGTCACGTGGATGGTAGAAATTTCAGTGAGAACAGACTCAGATTTACAAATCTGTTCTTTGCATTAAACAGCAAGAACTCCAAACAATCTCCAGTTCGTGATACTATATTTGGTAGATAACATTTCTATTAGCTCCAGTTGTGTAGTTGACATTAATCCTGAGGTTTTAAGAACTTTTTCTTAGCTTTTTTGCTAGGTCTTGTGTTACTATTCCCATCTTCATCTTCATCCTGGAGTACACGCTGGTCTCTCTTTCTCAAGAATTTCTTCCCTATTGTTCCCACTAATGTTTCATATCTGTAAAGATAGCAAAAAATTTACAGCTTTTACTAAAATCAGAGAAAACTTCAACGGAGCAAATCATAAATCTAATTAACAATTTAAGCGGTGTAAAAAAGCTGGTCATCAGAAGCTTAAGAAGCACAAGTACTACATGATCACTCATTACAATATTATTTATTCTGATAGTTTGGGTTTGTCAGCAATTTGGAACAAGGAGGGAATTAGCATGGAATACCTGGATATCAAAGGGCAGAAAACCCTTAAAGATATTTTATCCCAAAAAGTGATGGAGATTCCACTGAATACACACCAGAATTCCTGGAAAGTCAGTTCAGTAAAGTACTGTATCTGTTGGGTTTTTTTCTTCATTTATTTTGTTTGTTTGCTTTTTGTGTTTACTTTCCCACACATAATCCAGTAACATACCATATTCCTAGCTAATATTGATTATGTTGTAAAATATAACTCACCTTCTGGCCATTTCTTCATCTGACACATCAGCCTCCATTTTATCATCCACTTCAATTTCTTCTTCCTTGCACCTAGAGTTCATTTGGATCATTAACTTCTGAAAATGAAATAAGAAGTAGCTTAAATATGTAAGCCTGACACAATGGCAACTATGCTGAAATTCACTGGTAGGAGAAACACATAAAAGGTAAGAACCAAATTTAATAATTATTTGCTGTTCCTGGTCAAGCTAGAGTATATTGTCACAAAAACTCATGAAGAAAAGGCAACATGCCTGCCTGTTGCTAAGCTGAGCTTAGAGATTGCCTTTGGGAAAAGGGCAACACAGAGACAGGGTTTTCAGTGAATTGTACTATTCAAACATCCTCAAGAGCACACCAGACATCTTCAGGAGATGAGAGAATTAGATCATAATTAATTTTTCATTGTGATGTTAGCACATAGTCCTTGAAATGGTTTTGTTAAGAAGGAAAAGTATCTGCAAGATTTACAATAACCTACTAGCAAAAAACATGAAGGAATAATATGCCAAGTCACAGTGAGAGCAAGTTCAAAATAACTAGAAGAATCCCCTAGTAAATTACCTTGTATAGCCTTTTGCATATCTCTTAGTCTTTACACCTTCATCCTCCTGCTTCAGTTCAGTGGTAACATTTGTATTACTATCTCAGTGTAGTTCTATCAGCATGAAACATGCCAGAAGGAAATTAGACTCTCTTGCCCAGAATTTTTACTTTGGAACTTGAAGCCCTTACTTACACAAGTAAGTGTTGCATAAATAGGGTTGAATGTTTATAGGATTGGACTCTAAATTAAATGGCAGGAGGAAAAGTGAGCTATCATTTTGGTGAGCAGCATGTGGGACAGTTTCCATACTTCAGCAAGGGACAACCTGCAGGAGTCGTGCAATTACTGACCATCAACACAACATGATGAAAAACTTCTATTTACCAGATGCTGCACTGACCAACATTTTGGTTTGAATCACAGACTTCCTGTACGTGGGAGGATTTATGGAAGGTGCTGCAAAGGCCAAACAGCATGCAGCGTCAACACTCAAATCCCCATCCCCAAGGGCTTCAATCCTAATGTGAGACCACCTCAAAACAGAACATTTAAATGGTACCTCAATTTCTGGATTGAATCCTTTGAAGGACATTCTGCCATACAGTAGATCCTCACATGGCATAAAGCTCCTCTCTTCTATTATAAAGCTCCTGCATGAAACCCAAACCCAGCACTTTGTCAAACGGTGCGCTATAAAATAATCAAATTAAACAAATGCAAAAAGCATCTGCTGTCTTCCCCCCACACAAATAAACAAAACCACAGTGTATTTTAAACCATCAACTACTTTCTGAAGCTTAATTGCTCTGATAAATCTTTCAATACAAGGAGCTTGGAGTGCAAAGGGATACTTTTTGCCAGTAAAGCTGTGCCAGTTCCACAAGCAAAATTAACTCTCCTGACAAAAAAACCTCTTTACTGGTAGGATTCCACCTACATTAATGCTTTTGCCAGAATAAAAATACCACATAAATATCACTCTCCAGGTGGCATTACTATACCAGCAAAAACTTCTAATTAATTTTTCATTGTGATGTTACACCTGGCATTAGTTGAGTCTGTCAGGATACAAAACACTGTCTAATTCTCTGTTCAGCAGAGAAAGATTTCCACCTTCTCCCTCCTTTTTTCCTCTTTTAATGAGCATGGAGCGAGAAAAGAAACATGACCCTGAGGTGTTCACAAGACACGTGTTAGATAAAAGTACTTCCGCGAATTGTTCCATCCTTCTTTTCCCTGCACACGTATGCACCTCTTCCCTCATCCTCTTCATCTTCCACGTAAAACAAACTCCTACAGTCATAAGAAGTCAGGCTGAAGAGATCAAGCTCATTTTCCTACCTCAAGGCAGGATCAATTAAACATGTACCATGAACAGCAGAGGCCCATCTAACCTGTCCTGAAAAGACTTCCAATGATGAAGAATCCAGTGTCTCCTTAGGCAATCTATTCCAGTGCTTCAATAGCCTTATTGTTAGAAAAATTCTCCTAATGTCCACCTTGAACCTTCCTTGCTGCAACTGAAGCTCAAATACCTTTTTGTCATACCCAACAACAGTAATGGAAAATAGTTTATCAATGACTTTATTCAACTACAGCTAATTCCTTGGATCCCAGCTTTTTAAAAACTATGTATGTTCTCCCTCAATGGAATTTTCATCCTCTTTTGAAAGGACAAAAATCAAGTAATTTTAAAAGTAGTTCTCCTGCTATTTAAAGCACCTTTCTAAATAGCAGGAATGGACATTTTATTTCTTATTAGCTAAGCCTTCCTTTATTTTTGCAGTTCTCTCTCCTACTTCAAAAACAGGATTTGAAGCGAACTGGACTCAAAAAGACAGAGCTGTCCTGAGTGGACCTAACTGTGTGACTGAAGGTGAATTTACTAACACAAGGTTTCAAACTTCTTTTTTCAAATGAAGGGAAAAAACAGCAATGAATGAACTGGTCCCTGCCTGAAAAACTAATCACACGCACCTAGAAGAATGTGTGAGTGAAAGAAAACAACACACACAAGAAATGAAAGTAGGTTAAACTGCACTAGGCAACCTTGACAATGTCCCTGAAAATAAATAATAAAAAAGCCGTAATGCCACTCTGTCATTATTTTTGCTTCTGTTAATTGGTTATTAGTAATACTTCTTTTATAGGAAAAAAATATGTACATTCTATTCCCACTCCACAACAATCCACTGATGATAAAAAGTACAAAAGGGTACAAGCTTACTCTTTCTCCTTTAGATCTGGTAAATCAAGATACCAGTGTTCTTCACTAATTATCTTCTTTTCTTCCTCTTCTAGCTGTTTTTTAGTTTGTGAATCCAAACCCCTTTGCATGAACTAAAAAGAAAGACACATAAACACACAACTTTAGTTTTTTGCATCATGAGTACGTTCTGAACATGCAGTAACTGCATGATGACAATTATCCATTACGTAACATTTAGCAGTTGATAAAAAGTAAATGCTCTTTATGATTTTTCTCTGGGTTTGGTCTAAGTTTGGGCAAACAGGTAATAGAAAAGTAAATAACTGCTGATCACAGCTATCTACTGGAAGTCAACAGTCAGCCACATCTGTACTTACACACAAAGAAACAGACCTTTCCTGGTTAGTTTTGATGGACCCAAGATGTTACAACTCCATAACTTTGCTAAGATTTTTCTAATGTTTCAACAAAGGCCAGAGAGAACATAACGGTGTTAAGAGTTATTGCTGCGTATCAGAAACCATCACCACCCATACAAACAGCATTGGAGCTCTGAGCTAGAGCTAGGTCATACCAGGTTGGCCATTTTTTGAAACATCTATACTTTCAACCATCCTCTTCTTTTCTCAGATTTAATTTAATGAACTGGCTTGCGTTTGTAGCTCTGAAGCCTGGAACCTGCCTTTGGAAGTAGAAAAAAGTAACTGAGGCTACAAAAAGAAGTCTTCTGTGTCCAGCTATGCTAAAGGAAGGTGTTACCAGCTCTTAACTTCTCATTGATGACCCACCAAAGTACCAGTCAAGCAGCATGGGTAAGCACCTGTTAACTCACTGCAGGAACAATCTGCCAAATTAGTTACGACCAATAACCTAGTTTAGTGTAAGGCTGCTATTTTTGCCTAATACAAGGACATTCCTGTAAATTGCTTCCTTTGTTGTGATAATCTTTGGCAGAGGATAGGAACAGGCAGGTAGAAAGAGTAACCTCTCTCACAGCTGGGAGTAAAAGAGGACATCTGTCACAGTCTATGAAAAATTGCTGACAGTGCAAAACTACAGACCTGAGATATGTGAAACATCCCTTTTATTTCCACTTGTCTCAAGTCAGGTGCCTGAACTGAGTGACAATTTAAGTATCAACAATGTTAAACAAACATGCTGGAAAAAACAACTCTTTACAACTTTATGGTAATAATCATAATATTCTCACACCCCCAGGAGCTGGGACCTCCCTTAGGGTCTACAGAAAGTGTTCGAATAACTGTATCTGTCAGAGGTGTACATTTATACCAATGTAATTCCCAGCTACAGGCAAGTCTACCAGTACAGTTTATATGCACTCCAGTACAAAAACTGCTTTGTGGCTATCAAAGCATACCTGTATGTGTACAAAGCAACTAAGCACCACGCAGCCGCTCACTCACACCCCCCCACCCAGTGGGATGGGGGAAAAAAATCAGGAAAAGAAGTAAAACTCATGGGTTGAGATAAGAATGGTTTAATAGAACAGAAAAGAGGAAACTAATAATGATAATGATAACACTAATAAAATGACAACAGTAATAATAAAAGGATTGGAATGTACAAATGATGTGCAGTGCAATTACTCACCACCCGCCGCTCGACACCAGTTAGTCCCCGAGCGGCGATCCCCTGCCCCACTCCCCCCAGTTTATATACTAGATGTGATGTCCCATGGTATGGAATACCCCTTTGGCCAGTTTGGGTCAGCTGCCCTGGCTCTGTCCTGTGCCAACTTCTTGTGCCCCTCCAGCTTTCTCAATGGCTGCGCATGAGAAACTGAAAAATCCTTGACTTGAGACTAAACACTACTTAGCAACAACTGAAAACTTCAGTCTGTGGTCAACATTCTTCTCATACTGAACTCAAAAACATAGCACTGTACCAGCTACTAGGAAGACAATCAACTCTATCCCAGCTGAAACCAGGACAGTGTGCAACACTGCAGAGGAATTTTCTATCAACTAATTTTACCCTTCTCATTTAGAGCAGCATCATTTATGTGTTTAGATAAGCCTGCAGGCTGACAGGTAACGTGCCACTGGGGAACACTAAACCTGGACATAGTTTAGGTCCCAGCTAAAATGGGCTTGGTTGGGATAAAGCCCAAGAAGGCATCACAAAACACTTCCCTCCAACAAAAAAACCTGCATTACTGAGCTTATTTAAAACATATAGGTAACACAGATGCGTACTACGTGTATTACAAACACCCCCCACAGCTCTTCAGTCTTTACAAAACGCCCAAGCAAACCAAACCAAACTCCAAAGTAAAAGCCAATATAGTGCTAGTGTCTCATTTTCCATTTATATTTCTATTTGCATCCATTGTACAAGATCTTTAATGAAAGAAAAATTGACTTTTTGTTTTCTGAGTCGCTCCAAAATATGTCAAAGCTTTCCAATTAAAATTACAGTATCTTCTACAGGAAAATAAGTGAATCTATCATGTGGAAAACCATATTGCTCAAGGAAATTGGTTAGCCAGTCAGAAATCTCAACAGGAGAAATTCTGCTACAAGCATCCAATTAAATAATCATTTCACATTACATTTTACAGATTTTTGTTCCTGAAGATGACTACAGGAATAACTAGATAAAAAATATGTGATCGCATTTATCTAAAATGTAAACACACATGGATGAATTAAAAATATACCCATTGTAGTAGACACAGAGCAAGTCAGTAGCTGAGTGGTTATTTGGCTTAGTTTCCCCAAGCAATGGGACCTGGATCAAATGATGCAAGATCTAAAAGCATGAGCCATCCTTTGACATCAAGCGGTGAGCACACGTGGCTCAGTACTTGGCACAAATGGTCTTCAAAACGCTACCACTGACCCCGTGTCACCTTTGGGTGCCACTTCACCCGCCTGCTGAATTGTGATAATGCATCTTATCAGTACCTGCAGAGGCAGCTGCTGAAGGATTAATTAAAACATTTATAAACAAGATGATCTGCAGAAGGAAAGTGCTAAATTCAAGATCTGTGCATGACCTTTTCAAAACCTACTCATCTCTTCAAAGCTGGTTGGTTACTACTGCCCGGACTGTAAATCTGCAAATGTCAAGGCAGCACATTCATAGGCTGGTTCTCCACAGCCTTCCAAGGAAGAAAATGTAAAAACTGGCTTTTGAAATCTCCAGGGGGTTAATAAACTGGCAAACAACAGGAGCAGAAATTTCACTGTAAAAGAGAGTATTACATAAAAATAAGAAAAAATAATGATGTTGCAATGCAGGTTATGAGAGTCTTACTCTGTCATACACTGCTGGCTAACTAAGCTCAACATCTACCCCCTTTTGAGAGCGAGGCAAGATGTGTTCCGTTCCCTCTATCCATGAGTTTCAGTCTTTCGTTAGCAACATCTGTTAATTGGGGTAAATATTCCACCATCTTACTGTAGCAGAGTACGCTTTGCGTGAAAGATTGAACTGAAGTCAGCTAAACTCCTTTCAGCCAGTGTCTGAAATATAGTCCCATGTAAATATGTGGGGGAAAAAATGGTTAAATAAAACACCACAAGCAAGAAGCCACAAAGGCCCCGTCATAATCAGTTATAAAAATTTAATGGATATTAACATTTAAAAAAAAAGTAATGGGAACTCAACTGGTACTGGTTGTTTTCGAGCAATAAAGAACCATCAATCACAGGAGAATGTACTCTACCAAATTAGGTGTTGTAGTACACGATGTGAAGCAGAATCCATTAGCCAGTTAAGCTGAGACTAATTTCACATGGGTCTTGACATAAGATTCACAATTCCAAGGTAACAGGCACGTCATGATGTTACTAACAGCCAAGTTACAAATGCAAGCATTTACGAGTTGGGAAAGGCGGTTAACACTGCCACTCAGGTGGGGTGTTTTATTAGCCATTAATGTAAACAGACAAAGAAATGGACACCGTAAAGAAAAGCAAGAAACCTGGATCACACCCTCCAGTTTATAACCCTCTGAGACCTCTCGCCAGCGTTTAAGCAGCCCGGTATTCGGTGGCAGCTCCCCGAAATCGCCTCTTGCCGGCCGAGTTGGAGAGGAGCAGCCCAGAGAGCTGCAGGCCTGAGTGAAAGGGCAAGCGACGCTGAAGATACGCAGACACCTATTTTAAAACGAGCCTTACGGGACGCAGGAGACGGTCACTCACGCCCGTGTGTCAGACGAGGGCGGAGAGGCAAAATGCCCCCAAGCCAGGCCAGGGGCTCCCGCCGTGGCCCGCTTCACCCGGCAGCCGCCCCGCCGCTCCACAGCACGGCTCGGTCCCTCCCCGGCCGCTCCACACGCGTCGGGGGCCGGCGTGGCCCAAAGCCCCATCCTCCCGCCCCCGGGGCCGCCTCACGGCTCCGGGCTCCGCGGCGGGCAGCTCCCCGGCACCAGCGGGGCCACCGCTCCCGGGCCGGGCCGGGCCGGGCCGGGCCGCCCTCTCCTCACCCCACCGCGGACCGGGCCTCAGGCACCCCTCTCCGCTCCTTCCCGCCGCCCCCCCGCTTCACCTTCATGCGCAGCAGGTTCTTGGACAGCTTCGTCTTCACCTCCCCGGCCATGGCGGCCGGCGCTGCCCGCAGGCCGCGCTCGATCCCCGCGCTCGCGTAGCAGCCCAGGCCGCACAGCGCCGGAGGAGGAGCGGGAGGAGGCGGTGGCGGCGGCGCGGCTCCACCCTCCGCGTCCGGGGCGCGGCCGCAAGGACAGGCCCCTGCCCACAGCCCGGAGTAAAGGCGGGGGGTGGGGGGGTGCGAAAACAACGTTAAAAACAACTTTCCTCGACAGAGCCGGTGATGGGGGCTGAGGGAGGTGGGGGGTGTGGGCAGGAGGGAAATCCGACTGGGTATGAAGTGGGAAATTAGTAGGGGAACCGGAGATGACTTATCAGCGCTTGGGTGTTCTGTAGTGCTGCCGGCTTACGGTTTCATCCGTAGTTTTCTGATCTTTCGAAGGGGGAAGGAAAGGGAGTGTAAAATCTATCTCATATTGGCATTTGGAGACTGCTTGACCTGTTTAGCTTTCATTTTTTAAAATCAGCACTGACTTGCAAAAAAAAAAACCCCAACCACAAAACGGTCAAATGGGATTAAAACTGGAAAGCGCATAAATCCAGATATTACAAAAAGCTTCAACGCTTTTTTAGTCCCGAATCACGATCTTTGAATTCAATCTTGGCAGTGCTGTCTTTGGGCTGCCAGGCTGGGCCCTGGTAGCCGAGGAGGAAATCCTGATGTGAAAATGTCAGCTGACTCTCAGTCACAAGCATGTACCACAATTTCTGTATATATCCTCATAAATCAGATTTCTGACACCTGTTTCAACATTGGGCACATAAACCAGGCAATAAAGCAATAAGAGTGAGAGTTCAGTGTTCAAAACTTTAATGAACTGGTGTGCTCCAAAAGACAATCTAGGGAGAAAAGTTCCCGTATATGCAAGATGTAGGTCAAAGCTTGAAGAACTCTGTAAAGATTTATGCGCTAATAGAGTCCACAAAAATGTATAATGAAGGGCACCTGATTGCAGTGGGAAAGAAGGAGGAAGAATTTTCCACATCTAGGCATCCTTATTATACAGTTAAGCTCAGTGAGTTAAAATGGCCACAAACGTGAATGAGACACGGAGCCACAACCACTTTAAGGCAAAGTCATAACACTGCATGGAAATATTTTATTTTCATATAGGCAAGGCACCTTCATTTCCAGGCTCTGTAAATGAATTGAAGCTGCTCTGAAATTCAAGGCCCCAGCGAGAAAGTCTCTTTGTAGAGTGTGGGAGCTATCCCACTTCGTTTGGCCCCATCGTGTTTAGCTCCTTCTCTGTTCCCTTTCTCATTAACAGCTATCAACCCTTCCCAACAAAAGAAGGCTGGTAAGAAATTTGCAGTTTTGTGAATATGAATGCTCATCAGAGAATGAATATGTTTGAATCCTAGTAAAGAAACCAATAGGGGAAAGCTGTTACTTAATATGATGCAGCCATAATCTCACCATTTTTGGTGTTATTTTCTATTTGCTGTGCATTCTAATAATGTGTTTGCTTTTTGTTGATCATTGCAATTCAAAGCCCTGCGCTTAATTGCATGGCCTTCAATGTCACTCAGGGCTTTTTCTGAGCAGTTTCAGTTAATTTACAGTCCAGGAACGTACTTCGAATGATTCCTTCTAAATACATTGCTGCGTGCCCATCAGCACTTCTCCAGCTGCTGAGCTATGGCAGTGCCTGGCTTTGCTTGGTGCCCTTTGCGAGAGCTGTTCCCGTCCCCCCTGCCCTGCCCGTGGAGCAACCTGGCTCATCAATTCCTGCAGCCCCCTCCTTCAGCAGACTGTGCTTGCAGCCTTTTTTGCATACAGTCCCTGCGCATACCAGCTGCCTGACACCTTTGATGTAAAGGAGCACTGATGCCGCCAACCCTTTAATCTTTGGGAACTGACTCTAATAATTTACAACGCCATGCGGTGTCTAACTGGGAGGGGGACCGCGCAAGGGGTTTTCAACTCATCTAACCACGAGGATTATTCCTGGTGCTCCCTGGTAAGCGAGAGCTCAGGATCCTCAGCCTGAGCCCCATTGCACCCCATGTCTTGGTGCTGCACCGTGGGCTTGCACGGAGCTGCTGCCACTGTTTGTCTTGTGTGTCGGCACATCAGCTAACAACCCGCTTCGATAGAGGCAGGGAGAAGTGTTTTGCAGTAAAGGCACTACAGGCTCTGCGATGTTTATTTAGAAAAGTGGAGATTGTAAAAAGGCTGCCAGAGAATTTGATGTATTTTGGCAGTAAAAAAGTCCGAAGGAAATTTTTGGATTACATCTCCCATTGCTTGAATTGGATGGGGAGGTTATAGATAACAATCAGCTGTCTCGTGGACCAGATTATACTGTCTGGTAAATCTGAAGACACTCCATTGATTATAGGAGAAATTTTTATGATTTACTGGTGGTGGTGGAGGTAGCTCAGCGAAGAATCCAGCCCTGTGAATATGCCTGCTTCTGAGATGGAGCGAGGGTGAGGAGACGAGGTAGGAGAGATGCTCTGTTTAGAGAAGAATGAAGGGTCATTGTAAATGACAATTAAACACCTCTCCCACAGCTCCGACAGCTGCACGGCAGCTCCGCTTTCAACCTGGAAATCCATTTCTTTTTCAAAACAAAAATGCTCAGGGAAATAACTCAGGGGAAAGGAGCTCCATCTCATCAAAGATTGTACATTAAACAAGCAGATAAAAGATTTTTCTTCCTACGAAATGCGGTCCCTTCTCCCTCTTGTAATTACAGCAGTCAAATCAAAGTTGTCATTAACATTATTTAAGAAGTAGTCTCTCTTGGAGCAACACAAGTGACAGCTGTGAACTAATTTCATGCCAATGGGAATCTAATTTGAGGGAACTCGTGGGTTACTTTTTCCCTAACCTTTTATTTATTCATATTCTCATAGTATTGTGATTTTAGCACAAAAGGGGTATCTCAAACCTTACACCAACCTATCAGTTGACTTGATTTTTTGTGAGCTGTCTTTGAATTCTGAAGCAGTTTTTTACAGCTCTCAAAATACCTGAAGCCTTTTTTTTTCCCCTGCAAATATCAAAATTCTTATAGTATGACAGGTGAGTCATTAATTTGTGTCAAACTCCCCCACTATGTTTTAAGTGAGGATATTATGTGTTTTTCTCTATGAATGAGGAGAAGAAAATGAGAAGTAGAGCTGCCTGAGGTCTGTTTGCAAACCTGAAAGGAAGGTGTGAAGTGCTGTGTACGACTGGGTGGGATCAGAAAGGCAGTTTTGTACCCTATGCTCCATACAGAAATAGTGTGAAATTCTCTTAAGTGGTAGAAAGGCACGGTTTTGAAGTGGAGGACTCTGTTTTTTATCTCCCTTGCTCCCACCAAGGTCTGAGCCACTAATGCATGCAGTGTATTGACAACTGCTGAGGTCCTAGGTGACGGGGGATTTGTTACAATATTCATTACCCTTTGATGCATGCATGTATAACCCGCTGGCCCGTGTGCGTTGCTCAGCCTGCTTTGTACCTAATCCACGGAGGATATGGGTTAGCTACAGCTCTTGGCTTCAGCATGTGGCATGTCAGCTCAGACTGCACTGACTCATCCTCTTAGCTTTTGAAGTCCCCTTTTCTGGCATTGGCACTGGTTTAGCTGGCAGCTGACACACGCAGAGTATTTTAAATCCCTGCCCCATGTTCCTCGGTTGACCCCAAGGTTTCCCGTGGTCGGGAACGACGTAGAAAGAACGAAGCAGAAGCCAAACTCCTGTAATTTGGGTAACACAGATCCATAAGCACAGTTCACGTTGCTGATGCTTTCCTTTTAACAGCCTTGTGTGGTTCCCAATTTATACAGCGTGAAAAGGTGTGCCTTAAAAATGTGCTTGTAGAAAAACAGAGTTACAAAATCTCCAGAAGAACCAAGGTGTGTCTTTGGAGAAAGTGCCTGTTGTCAGTTTTGGAGAAGACAATTCATTCTGAGTGCTTTTGGCTGTCCCGGTGGCAGGGTGACCTTTATGTGAATAAATACAGTAATTCCTTTTTGATTACAGAAAGAACCAACTTCATAATGGTCGCTCCCTATCTTCTGCCGTCACCTAAAGTGGCGGGGGGAACACACACCGGTCTGTCATTCTGCTGGCATGCAGGTAAGCCCAAAAATTTGATCCTGTGTTGCAATGATTTGATATATCCCAGTGCTAGGAGTCAGAGCAAGAGAATTACTGAAGAACGGTGTGGAGCATCCTTCTCTTTGCTTTCCTTTAAAAATCAAGAGGCTTTTAACTTTTTGGATTTGATGGAATCACAATTAAAAGAGAAAAGGAAAATATCACCTTCCGTTTGTTAACTATAAAAATGCAATCCAGCAGTGCTGCTGGTGCTTTGCTATTTCCCAGGTCAATAAATGGCTCCCCTGACTTTAATAAACATTGATGCTGCAGGCTTGTTCTACAGTGATTGAACCTTTTTATAGTTTCAACCACTCACATTGCATGAAAGCTTGAAGATTTTTTTTTTTTTTTTTTTTCTTTTTCAGGAGGGTTGGTTCTGATTGATTAAATTGTCATTTTCTGAGTTAGTTGCTGAATTATAACTTGGCATTTTTAACCGTGTGATTTGTTTAAAGAGACAGCTTTTTGATATAGCAAACCAGCTGAGAATTTTTAAGCAGTAAAAGGAGATTTTACTCACTTTGTTCTCAGCCTTTCATCACTGCCTGACAAAAATGCTCCTGAAAACAATGTAGAGGCTATGATATGAGGAGAAGGTACTTAGATTCACACTCACTTCTTTATTCCATCATGGAGCTGATCTGTGCAGTATTATATTGCTTTTGATTAGTAGTCGGACACCTCATTGCTGTTAACATGTTTATCTTTCCAAGGAGAAGGGAAGGGAGGGGGAATTAGAGACATAAATGTGAGTGCTACTCAAGGTGATATTAAGAGTAAGTGGCAGAACTGTACTTCAGATCAACTGATTTATCCCTTAATATGCACAATGGATTTCTTTGCACCCAAATGATGGGCTCTGAACACACCTAAGTCAATAACTGCAAATTTTCACCTAAATCCATACTGGGCCTGGTTAAAAGGGACAAAGACCTGGTCATTCTTTGGAAAGTGAGAAAATCATGTCCATGTGATAATGCATTTTTTTATTTAACCAGCTGCCACATTCCTTCTGTGAGGATAGCTGCTTGGTTTCAAGGTCTGATTTTTTTTTTCTTTCCTTCTCCCCCAATTTAAATCTGTTTTCGAGACAGTAAAGCTAAAGTGAACGAGACTCACATAAAAAACATGTGTGTTCAGAATGTGTTTGGAAAGAAAGGCCAACAAAACTGTCTTGTAGCACATAACAGGGTGTCTTTTGCTTTTGATTTACTGCGCCTGCAGGGGAAATGGAATAATCTAATGGTCTGAATATGGGAGATCTTACGTTTGTTCACTGCAGTGTTACCCTGGTCAGACTCTGAAACAGTGCTTAGCAGTGGGAGTCTCAGAGTATCAATATGAAATACTGAAGTCCAATTATACTTCTGCTTGTACACTTCCCCCTCTCTGGCCATTTCAGCTTCTGCTCTGAAATAATAACTTATGACAGCACAAAGCTGAATTTCAGCAGTGAATTATATCCCTGGCCTCTAAATTTAATTGCATGATAGTGCAACTAACCTGCTATCCATCTTGGTCCCTTGAATTCCTTTTGCCTCTTTTCCTCGGTTTCTATACCATTCATTCAAGACCTTCAAAAAGTGCAAAATAGGTGCCAGGGAAGAAGGCAAATTGTGAAACGAACATTTAAACTTCTTACCTGCCACCAATTCCTGAAGGTCTTTCAATAAAAAATGGGGGTAGAGTTCACCAACACTGGGGTCAGGATGAAGTGCTGCAGGCTCTGGCTGTTTTTTTGCAGTGCTGCTAGTGCTGATTACCTGAAAGAGGGGTCAGGAGGACCCGTTGCAAGCACCAGTTTAGATAAAATCCAGCCGGCCAGGTGCTTTACAGGATGTCCATTTCCCCCCCCCATAGTGCCAAACGAAAGGTGACTGCTGGAAACGGAGCCAGGGTAGATGACAGATTAGTGCTCTGATTCAGCATGGCAAATCTGGTGTTCCTAACGCCGCTGTTTTAATCAGCTGAAGATTTCACAGCAAGATGTTGATGCATGAGCAAACTTTTAATGACAAAAGCAAAAAATAAGGTATTCTTTTGCAATTATTGTAAATACAATATGATAACATTTTTAGGAGAGTTGCTCGTGTTCATTTCAAAATCATCTGAGGCCATTTTATAGGGTGGGAAATAAGCTGTAACATGAAAAAGAGCAAAATATTCATTAAAGCTGTAATGATTTATATCATAACATTATGAGGTAGCACACTTTACCTCAGCACAGTTCCTCAATGAATGTTTTTCTAATTTCCATAAGTAATTGACCTCTCATTAGCAACTCATTAGAAAAATTGAGGTGATCTGAAAAACGCAAACCCACTGCGACAGAAACTCTGCATGTGAATGAATTATTGAAAACTCTAATGGATTCAAAATGAAGGACCACAAGAACCTTGCTTTCTCTGACTGAAAAAGTATTTTGTTTACATGTGTAAAACAAAATGCTTTTCTCTGAATACGTACAGCTGCACACTTAACAGTCCTTAAATTCATACTTTGACTCATGGCTGGTTTTCAAACACAGTGAACATTCACTTCTTGCAAGTAACTGCATAGGACGAAGAATTAGCCAAATCATTCAGACACATATGCAAGATTCTGGTACGACTATAGACACCAAAGTTGGAAAAACTGAGTACAAATTTTGGAATGTGGACTAATTATATGGCTTACTTTTTGAGGGAACTAAACGTCAAATGATGCTTCTCAGTGACTCCAGCCTGGATGTGGATACTTACCAAGAAGAGGCATAGTGCTGAATTCTTGTCCATGAGCAGTTGTTTCAGAAGGGAGGTGTCTGCCTTGTCCTTTTTATAGCCACTGTTAACCAACACATGAATGTTAACAAGATCAAATAATAGATTTTGCACATATTGAAGTGTTAACTTTAATAACCTTATATATCTGTCTTTTTAGGGATCAATAAATCAATTTCGAGCTAGTTCTTCATCACTGCAATATTGTGGAAAGTGAGGCTGGTATTTAACATAAAGTTTTATGACTCCTAGATGCTCCTGGACAAACCCAGAAAAAAAACCCCATTTATTTTTTTAATATGTCCCTTAAAGTCCCGATGCCTATCTGCAACATATTTGAAAGTAACTGGATTTATGGGTTCCAAGTTAGCGTATCATTACAAAGCTACATGAGGATGAGAAAGGAAAAAAATCCCTGTCTGAAAGTCTTGTACAACAGAGGAGAGATGAGTGGATGAACCTCCTTGACCTTTTGCAGTACCAGCTAAGAAGCTGCAGGGTCTAAAAGGAGTATAAAAGCAATGGAGTAATAATGTAAAACAATGGGAAAAGCTGTAGGCTTAGGGCTGCCCTGGGAAAAAGGCCAGTGAGAATCTCACTTTTCCTTTTTCACATTTGGGAAGCATATCTCTTATCTGGTTACCCTTCTCACACGTTGTTTTTCTAATTTTCTTCCTGAATTCTCCTGCGACGGGCCATTGCATAGCACTGTTTTAATATAGGTGAATATCTGTTTTGTTTTGCCAACTAAACAGAAGAAAGGAAGCACAGAAGTGATCATGAGGAATTTCCTATTAGGGAAGAAAAATGTATTTTTAAAAGCTTGCTTAGAAAAATCAGACTGCTTAGCTTTCCATGACATTTAAAAAGAAAAGATTGAAAAGAGGTGGTAGATAAACAGTGAAGTTTCATGGTATATCAATTGCATCATGCCATGGGACTATACCAAGTGATTAGTTTGGTGGCGTTGCTCCCGTGTCTTTTTTTCTGCATGGTTGCAGAAACCATCGTTGCATGGTAAAGCCCTGATGGTTTCAGTCCAAATTTACAGTAAAATCTGCTCTCTGATGGCTTTTAGTGCCAGAGAGCACCTCTTCCTAGAGCCATGACTGAACTGAGTTGCAGGGCTAGTTAGGAAACCAAACACAGTACAAAACCAGAAAGCTGAGACTATATTAGCCAAACATCTGCCTTATGTTCAACATCTCCTCTAGGATTTTCAGGACTGCTATAGAAATGAAGCTTTTAAAGTCCTGGGCAACCATTAGATTGGTGTAAACCATCATAATCAAGTTTATTACCAAGTCTCTCTGCATAGCGCTATATGCTCTTCATTAGAGCCCACCTTTTCCCATACGGTTACACACTCCTACACTGCACTACCAGCATGACTCACAGGCAGAATTTCTCTAGGATTTAGGAATACATTTGGATTTCAGCCAGTTGTGGAAAATATACCTACTTCCTCTTATGCCCACGCACGTACTCAATATATTTTCTTTACATATGGGATCTGGATCAGTAATACTAAAAGCCTGAAGTTGAAGAAAGAACAAAATGCATTTATAACCGTGTTCCTTGATAAGAGTTTTTTTAAAAATCATTTATTTAATAATTTTGTGAGAGTGAAATACCTGATACATTGCAAGGTGGAAATAACACACCCCAAAAGAGGTAATTCTCCTTATATAGGTTGACTTTAAAGAAGACATAGTGCTAGGCATAAAATTAATAATTTAACTGAAGTAATTGAAAATACTTCCCCTCCTTCCCTTGAATTGGAAGGGAGAAGCTCACCCGTGGCAAATGTGTATTTCTGCAAGACTTTGCGGGTACACCTGTACTGGCTGTTAGTGGGCTCTAAGGTTACCCTAAGACTAACTACGTCTTCCTTCTTTATGCCAAAAGCTGCTCATGGGAAAAATAGAGTGTTACAGTTATGGGTCCAAACATAATTTCCAAACCTGCAGTATCGTATCAGTATGCCATGGGGCTAGCAAAACTGTAGGTATTCAGGAACCCACCAAAATCGGTAGGAAGGGCATCCTTAATGACACCAACAAAAGAAAAGAGCTAGTTTTTTTGTTGCAGCATGCTTTTGGTTGTTGTATGCAAAATGGTTTAATATCACCCTAATCCCAGCTTGCCATGTGAAAAATGACCCTGTCAATTTGATACAGAAGTAGAATATTGAGAAGTGGAACATTTTGTCTAATAGGGAAGAGCTGACAAAGACAGACTGAATAATGCTTAATTGGATAAAACTGACTTGATTGTGAATTCCAAATGAAATTAAAAATAAGATTTATAGGGTTTGTTTTCTGTCCTTTTTTCTGCCTCTATTTGCTGGGCTTTGCTTGTGTCATCAATATTTCAGTTTAGCAGCAGCATTATTTTCTTTATTGATAAAAGCCAAAGGCTAAATATTGCAAGACGTTTGGCAATGCCAATATAAATGGGAACTCTCAGTTGTGTGCGGTCCAGTTATTGATGTTTTTATTAGCAATCCATATAAGGGCACATTCTGTCTTCCTTCTCACTGCCATAATGTGGAAATGAGGAAAATGGGAAAATGCCTGTTGCACTTAGCTAACTGTAAGACAGTTTTGACTTAACACACCTCTGTCCTGTGACTAGCCACAAGTATAATGTAAATAAGTTTGAGCACAGTGGCAGGGTGCCTCAGCAATGTGGCTTTTTGCATCTTTGCCCATCGACGACTCTTCTGTCCTGGCTACAGGGACGGAGCAGACTAATCTTCATTGAAGCAGCCTCAGTGAACAAAATCTGATGTAGAAGCTACCATCCCTTATTTCTCCAGCTGCTTAAAATAGCTCTCCAGTTCAAGTATATGAACCAGAACCCCGCTGAGTTCCTGCAATATGCATTATCATATCTATTCAGGGCAAGGCTTGTGTGTGAGGACACTGTAGGGAAATTCTTTGAGAAAATTATTTTCTTAGAATTTTCAGTAGCCACTATAAAAAGTCTGAACTTTTATCTGTGTTATTTTTTTCTCCCGCTCTGCTTTATAAACAAACATGACACTTTATTCTAGAAAGTGATTTCTTTCTGTTATACAACCACAGAAAAAGCATATAAAACTCACAAACCTTATTATTTTTGGATTCTTGAAACTCAAAATTGATTTAAACCAAGTTCAGCCAGCAATATTTCCTCCCTGTCTGAGAAACTATATCCTGGGTTTCAGACTAAAGTAAATTTTTATAGGCATGTTGTAATTATAAACCCTTGAGAAACGGATTTTGTAACGGGGACACTGGCACAAAGCTTCGCTGTAGTTACTCTGCCAAGCGCTGATGCGAAGAGGCTGAAAATCCATTCTCCCAAGAAGGAGCTTATTAAAAGACTGCAGTAGTTTTAATGACATTTCTTGTGACATCAAAATTATGGAATCACAGAGCATCTGCTTCTGCATTTTTGAAGGTCCAAGGAGAAAATACTGCTGCAGCCTCACAGCTATGAGCAGTGACTGAGGGAAGCAATCCAGAGAGATAAATCTGCACTGGTACTCGTATCCTCTCATGATGGGAGATGTAAATTAATCTGTTTAATTAGAAAAGCATATAATAATCATCACCAGGAAGGCAGGAGAAGCCTTTGGAAATACCATACAGGTTTTGCAAATGATCTGGGTTCAGCTTTTCCTCCTAAATTGATGAATAATAGCTGAAATGTCAGCGATAACTGAACTCAAGATGAGGAGGTTTGGCTCCTATCAGATGTGTTGGGTGACTTATGTTCTTATTCAGTTCTGCGGAGGTCCTGGCTTGATTTTCTTGCAATATTTCAAGCCAAATGAGTATTTTCAAGCAATATCCATTTCTGATTGGACTGATCTTTGTACTATTTATCTCATGTCATTTGTACACATGAATTCAAATTAGATGATGGCAAGGTGCTTGGCCCAGATATATTGCACCATAATAGATTAAGTCCTGCTCACTTGATCAACCTTAAATTACACTTCTCAGCTATACAGGTATGCAGATACTTTACAAAGATGGATAAATAGCTTTATCATCATTTTAGAGGTGTTCAAAGACAACAGTTAGCCCCAAAGCACATACTAGCTCAGAGGCAGAGGTCGAAACTGCAGCCTTCCTCCACCGTAACGCGTAGCCTCATCCTACACCCACTGAAGCCAACAGCAAAATTTTCACCTACGTCAAAGCAGAATATCCAGCCTCTGGCAGCAAGCTTGCTTGGCTTCTGATCTCCCTGGGTTTACCCACACGAGGAAGGGGCTAAAATCTAACACGGTCTCAAGTGAGATGTGTAAGACAAGTGGTGACAACAGCGTACAGGGAAGGGAGGAGAGTTTGGTAAAACAGACAGACCGTTGCAGGCTGTTGAATGTGAAATGGCGCAGTTTGTATTACAGCCCTTTATTTTTTAGGGATTTTTGGCATTGGTTATTTAATCAGTCAGACAATGAAGTGGGAAATGGAAAGCCACAGAAAACTCAACCTCTCCTGCAGGGCATGTGGGTAGACAAAAATAGCTGCATGAATTGAATAGTGGGGCTGGGGAAGTTTTCCAAAGTTTTTCAGAATCTCTGAGGAATTTTTGGCCCAGATTCTGAGAAAAATCATGTTAGTCTCCCTTTCTCTGAGCCAGTTCACTCACACATGCACAGCTAACGCAGGCAACTGGGACTGAACCCAGCTCCTTCTGAAGTCAATGGCAAAGCTTCTACTGGCTTCAGTGGAAGCAGGATTCATCCCTTTGTGAGATGATCATATTTATATTCAATACCCTGCAACTTAAAGTGAGGATTAGCAGAATTAAACTCTCCTAATTTGTATATCTCAGACTGCCAAACTGCAATTAACTTTTGTGCGTTTGAATTAACAGGGAAAATTATTAACCACCCTTTCCTCATGCAATTATCATTTTACACTTCGGGAAAATTTCTCCTAAATATGAAAAGTAGCCCGCACCCCTGTGAACCTATGCCTCTTAATATCCTTTAGTTATTAGAGCAGGAAACAATTTTTCACCCCATTGCTTCCATATGCAAGCGATGCTTGCCCAATGCCACTGCTGTGCTGCGCACTCCACCGATTCGTTTTGCTTTGTATTGGCCTAAGGCTGGCCACTTCTCCTAGGGGGAACGGACTCAAAGCTTTAAATTCATCCAAGGATAACACCTGTGTGCGTAGCCCTCGGCAAATGTTACAACCAGCTGCTATTTTGTGCTGGTTTTAACCATGCGATGTGCAGGCTCAAAATTCCCCCCTTTCCTTCTCCCATGCAAATCTAAGGAGGATGCTCTGGTTTTCCCTGGGCACAGAGCTACAGGTTGGCATGGCAGAATAAAGGCAGCATAAAGCAACCAGAGTTTTCTGCCTTATTTTCTGCTCTTCTTTTGCATGTGCTGGCCAGACTCTGCCCTTGCATAGGGCTAGCAAAGGTCCAGTTGATGCCAAAACCTCGCAGACCACAGCAGTTTTCCTTGCACCGTAGCACGCCCTCTCTACTGTATGAAGAATGATGGTAATTTTTTCTTAAAACTTTAGTTTCCTGGGAAAAGTACAATCTTAAGCTTTTGTTGTTGTTATTGGGGGGAGATACGTAAGAACAGATAGCTTTTGATTCATGTATCACCCTTTTATAATAAATACGTTTGTAACAACATAATGAAATTGTTGAACAAAAGGTCTGTTCCAGAAGAATAATCTTTAACTGGTGCGAAATGCCTCACTGGGATTTTGTCAGGTTTTAATTTCAGTTTGAATAAATAGTGAGAGACACCAGGCTAGGGAAGATAAAGGTGAATTTCATCTGCTTCCAGCTTGTCATAATGGAAATAATAACTATTTTAGCCAAAAACAAGTTTCCAATTAGTTTCTCTAAAATAATATTATCCCCTTTTTTTATAGATACTGCAGCTCATTTTGGAACCTAATTTCGATAATATGCAAACATTTCTAAAACAGCTATTCCCACTGAAAGAATGACAAGTACAGACTTTCGCAGCACATGTTGGGAGCTTGTTTGTACTGAAAAGCAGTCTTTGCTTTTCTTGAACTGAATCTTAAACAATGAAAAATAGAAAAATCAATTTAAAATCTTCTTTAGGATGAAGACATCTTTCCTGAAATACTTTATTTTAAATGGCTAGGTAATGATCATTAAACAAGACATTCTGAAATTATAAAATACATTTCTTGTGGAAAACAGATAGGCTTTTTTTTTATTTTAAGAAAAATTAGTGTGCTTTATGGGGGGCTTCAAGACACAGGAAAAGTGAAATAGTGCTGGCTTTTAAATGCAGCAGAAATTGGCTGATTTATATATCACAATAAATTCAGAAACCAACACTAATGTGCTTCAGAAAAAAAAATAATCTTGAGACTAGTTTAATGTGTTTGAAAGGATCCTTTGAAGTGTTGTAACAGGACTCTATTCTGTTCAGTCCCACCCAGTGATGTCCTCTATGGCAACTGTCATCTAATATGCCTGTACAGCATTAAAAAAGGGACTTTTACAATTTAGGAAGGTGCTTTTTTACACAAGAAGAAAAAGCCAAGCTCTGGTATCCTACGCAACGCACAATACTCACTGAAATAACATTCATGCAGTGGCACAATTTGTTTCAGGTCTGATCTGGCACTCCGGAAAGCCCCTTTGGAACCTCCAGCCGATGAGTTAGCTGCTCAGACACGTCCCTGCAAGGACCAACTTGGTGCTGAGCAAAGCTCCAGGGTTTGTCTTGGATCTCACCCGGCTGCACATTTTCCCCCAACCACCCCATGCCTCTGACCCGCTGCCCTCCGCACTGCAACTGCATTTCATTAGAGCAAAGCTCACCACTAAGGCAAGTTTTTAAAGACCCTGAAAAGAAGAGCAGTTTAGTCAAAAGCACAGCAGCTGTGGGGCTCACCAAGGGCTTTCAGCTGCTTAAAGCCATGGGACCTGAGGCACATGCCATGGCATTAACTATTTAAATGAGCATGGCTTCATAGCACAGCATTACTTCATTAGCTGTTCTGGCTAATGCAAAGTCAGTGTGGTTGTTTCTGCTCCCACAGTGGTTAATAATAGCAACAGCACTTAGGGTATCATGGGTATGGCTTGAGCTCTGACCCTCTGTCAAGGAAGCTGAGATACGTGGCTCTGTTGCTTTATCCATCCCTGCCTAAGCAAAAAAAAAAAAAAAAAAAAAAGAATTTCAAAGACTCGGTTCAACAAGACAGCATGAAGTAAAACAGATGTGTTAAAACCCCCACATTTAATTTAAAACTGTATTTTGTAATGTATAAACCTCTCATCATCACATGTACATGTGTGTGCAGAACTACGGGGGAACAGATCTTCTGGGAGACACCGATTGTTCCAGTGATGTTTTTCTAAATTTTGACATTTACAGTGTACTCTAGTTGTAATTACAGAGCTACATGTAGAGAATAATGGAAAATTATCTCATGATGAAAGACTGGACAAATAGCTGGTATCTATTTTTTATGAATGTGGATCAGTTGACTGTCATGCTGGCTTGGATGTGAGGTCCTTCTAATCCAGTGTGTTGCCTCTGCCAGCAGCCAACATGAAATACTGCAGATGAAAGTGTAAAGATCACGCAGGAAGCAATTGTAAAATAATTCACCCTTCACACTAGGTCTCAGCGTTCCTTGTTTTTTTTTAAATTCTTGCTACCCAAGTTTTATACGAGTAAATGATTACAGCAAGTAAACCTCAGGCTTCTGGTGTGACATGGTGTTAACAAGAGACTCTTTCAACTTTTGTGATGATACAAAAAAAGTCTGTCACAAACTGCTACAAAATTGCTGCTTGTCAACAACCAGGCTGGCGTTTGCCCATAAAGCCTTTCAAACAATTCTGAAATAAAACATTTGCAAACATCATGTGCTGTTTGCAGATATAGATCTCTGAAAAAACCCTCACCCCCACACAAATTACAGTAAATAATTAGACCAGTGCAGGTAGTTTTTTGTGAAAAGAGAATAAGAAAACAATAGCAAAGCAGAGCAGAAGTTGGAAGTAGCAGTTGCTCTTTGTATAACATGCAAAGTGTACCAGTTAACCTAGAGCAAAACCCACATTTGCATTTGCTTCATCCGCTGTTGTAAAAGATATTATGTGCGTGATTTACAGAAGAATGGTTTTACACAAATGAAAATACGGCACTGATTTGGCAAACCTAAGCATGGGAATTTTTGCAATAAAGAAGAAAAGGTGGAGAAGACCATACTTACAGCGCGTAAGTTTTTGTGAAGCCTCCCCTGCGTGCCCAATCATTCATAGGTAAGCCAGAAGTTGACCTATTGTAGCTGGTTTGACTTTTACTACCTGAGTAAATGGACATTATAGGGGAATTATATAACGCAGTTAGCAGAAGGTGATGTAAAGTGGTGTTACAAGGGACATGCAGAAGGACTGTATGGAGGCTTTTGACACCTAATCAGCTCTTTAATCACACACCTGAACTTCTTCCCTGGAAATACAGTGGGACTGAACTCAGCAAGAGCAGCAGCATTCCTCAGATGGGATACGCTCATAGGTGATGGTATGTTGAAATCTCACCTTGCCCAGCAGAAAAAGAAGATTTTTTTTTCACAGACCTGTGTGTTACTCAGTGGAAGGTAAAAGAAATCCTTTACTCTAGAGCTGGAATATGAAGTTTATATTCCATGAAAACTGTCTCATGAAACTGTGCATTAAATGGGTTCTTAGAAATGTGCAGCCCAATAAGTAAAACTGGTAATTCTACCCATACAATAAGGAAATGAGTCAGTGATGGTGTGAAAAAATAAAGGAATGACAGGGAAGCTTCATCACGGGTATGCTGAGGGTCTTACCCACTTTGGGCAGGGAAGCGGACTTGTCATTTTGTCAAGCTTGCAGGTAGAAATCATCGGGTGGAGAAACACTAAAACTTATGCTTGATGAAATGGAAACTTAAAACCAGCATAAACAGAGCCACTCAAAAATAATGAAATGAACTTTTAAAAGGCTTTATCGCATTCCAGGTTCAGCACCAGCAGCTGAATTTACATACTGCAGAAAAACAGCCGCAGAGGTGGAAACTCAGAAAATGCTGTTAGAGATGGGAGTGCAGAGCCAAAGGGGTCCCAGGAGAGTGATAGCAAATTCAGAGTTGCTGAATGTTTCAGGATAATCCTTGAGGACTTTGAGTTTCTCTCAGTCCCTTCCATGCAGAAAGAAAAGAGTTAATAAATATTGTTAATGCCTGGGGAGTTGTTCACAAGGGATCTTTTGGAAGAGTAATCTTCATATTTAGAAGTATTTTCTCATTACGGGTAATAGGATGATGAACTGAGAAATGATCTCAGCCACTTATGATTCTAAAAGCCCCTAGCCTGAATAATCTATGCTGATTTAGAGATAATAGCATCAAAGACATAACTCATTTAGCACAATGTCCATTTACTTACTCTGAAGACTTTTACTATCCTGCACCTATTTTATAGACACTTATAAAAAGTTGATAATGATATAAAAAGAATAACGTAATCAAAAAAAAAATGACAAGTATGCAGTGAGAACTACTCTGTCCAGGACTACTACAGACATATCAAACCTGCTCCTAATGAAGTGCAATACAAATGCTAGGAGAGAAAAAAAATAGAGAGCACTTCCACTGTGGTGGGTTGACCCTGGCTGGATGCCAGGTGCCCACCAAAGCTGCTCTATCGCTCCCTTCCTCAGCTGGACAAGGGAGAGAAAATAAAACAAAAGGCTCGTGGGTCGAGATAAGGACAGGGAGAGATCACTCACCAATTACCGTCACGGGCAAAACAGGCTCAACTTGGGGAAATTAGTTTAATTTATTACTAATCAAATCAGCGTAGGATAATGAGAAATAAAAACTAAATCTTAAAACACCTTCCCCCCACCCCTCCCTTCTTGCCAGTCACAGCTTCACTCCAGGTTTTCTCTCCCTCCTCCCCCCCCAGCAGGGCAGGGGGTTGAGGAATGGGGGTTGGGGTCAGTTCATCACACCTTGTCTCTGCCGCTCCTTCCTCCTCAGGGGCAGGACTCCTCACACTCTTCCCCTGCTCCAACGTGGGGTCCCTCCCATGGGAGACAGTCCTCCATGACCTTCTCCAACGTGGGTCCTTCCATGGGCTGCAGTCCTTCAGGCACAGACTGCTCCAGCATGGGTCCCCGGTGGGGTCACAAGTCCTGCCAGGACCCTGTTCCAGTGCGGGCTTCCCACGGGGTCACAGCCTCCTTCAGGCATCCCCCTGCTCTGGCGTGGGTTCCTCCATGGGCTGCAGGTGGAGATCTGCTCCACCGTGGACCTCCATGGGCTGCAGGGGGACAGCCTGCCTCACCATGGTCTTCCCCACGGGTTGCAGGGGAATCTCTGCTCTGGCACCTGGAGCGCCTCCTGCCCCTCCTTCTTCACTGACCTGGGGGTCTGCAGGGCTGTTTCTCTCACATGTTCTCACTCCTCTCTCTGGCTGCTGTTTCTGTGCCCCAACAAGGTTTTTTCCCCCTTCTTAAACCTGTTATCCCAGAGGTGCTACCACTGTCGCTGATGGGCTCAGCTTGGCCAGCAGCGGGTCCGTCTTGGAGCTGGCTGGCAGTGGCTCTCTTGGACACAGGGGAAGCTTCTAGCAGCTTCTCACAGAAGCCACCCCTGTGGCATCCACCCCATTACCAAAACCTTGCCATGCCAATCCAATACACCCATTCTGCACTCATTAAAGTAAAACAAACTGACAGAGAGGATGGGTTCGCAGAAGGTGAGAGTTGCACACTCCCTGTGCCAATGAGAGCGCTCGCTGCTGCACTGCTGGGTTTCTTTTTGGTAAGGAAGCGATGCTAAGCCTTGATTTCACTGCTGCACCTGCTTAGACTCTACACTTTTGAAGGCAGAAGTCATGTTTTATCACATCTCTGTGCAGGGTCCAGAAGAACTGCGTCTCTGCTGTGGGCTGGACGTTCTCCTACGACACACGTGCTAGCACACTAGCAGAGGCAGCTGTCCCTAATTGTCAGGATCACAGCCAACAGTTTCCCCATTTTGCTTCCAAGTCCTCATGACTGTAACATCTTATTTTCAGCAAAAGTGTTTTCCCACGCATGGGACAACAAATGTCAGGCTGACCTGAGGAGCACTCTTTTTCTACATTTCCCTTGGTTTCTCTCCTCTTCAAAAGGTTTCGATGAGCTCTTTCAAATGCCAATTAGATCATCATAAATCATCTATCACTTTTTTTTCACGTCATAGAGGCTATGCTTCTGTGTGTCCCGTTGGTTTTAGGCAGTTTTTGTATCTCCTGAGATGATCACTGCAGGGGTTATTCATACACTGCGTCATCCTGGGTTACTTGGGTTCAGCCATATGGACAATGGAGTCAACACTTGTGGCATTGCGGTAACGAGGGACAAGTGTTTGACTTAAGACCGTAGGGATATTAAGAAAGGAGACTGTGATTTATGTGTCTCTGCATTTTTAGGACAGAGCTGATGATACACCTGAGCCGTTACAATGCTGGTTTCCTCTCAAAAGGGGCACTCCTCATCCCTTCTCTCCTCCACTCTCAGATGCACAGTCCAAGTGGAAATACTAAATTTTGACATCACGCTTGAAAAATGTCGGTCTCCCTTCTGACTGCTTCTTTCAATGTGGATTTTTGGCATATTATTTTCCTCTAACCGACTCTTCTGTCTTATGAACGCAGCCTTACCCTCGCAGATCGGAGGGGAGTAGCAGGCTGGTGGCACGATGGGGGTATGAGCAGCTGTCGATCTCCCCATCACTTAATACCCCGAGGTTTTGCATTCTTCCACTTCGTTTTTTCCTGTGCTGTTTCCTCTTGTGCTGAGGCCTTCTGCAGTTAGATTCCTGTTTGATTATGTAATAAACCCATGAATTATTAACAGTATATAAAATATTGACAAACTGTTCTCTGAGATAGAACAGCTTTAAAGTATTGATTATGAATCCAGAGAATTATAATTAGTTTCTGCATATGAGATAATTAAGTTATTATTGTTTCTCTTTCTTCTAATACGGTGATGGATAGAAGGTATTTATGCCGAACTCTATGAAATCTTATTAAAATTAAGGCAATAGGTTTATGAGCACTCAGGATAATGGGAAAATAAAGCATGACGGGGAAGTATCTGCATTTTCAAAGAGCTCAGCTGGCAACATCCCCTTGTTGGAAAGAAATAATTTCAGGTTTGCTCTGAGGAAACTCCTGGACACAGAGACATGATTGACTTCAGCAGAGTCAGAATCTCATTTCAGTTTGGTCTTACCAGAAATCAAACCAACACCACTGTGCTTTGTGTACTTGTGCACATTTTGAACCTAGGGGCTGACTTCAGTCAAATTAGGCTGGGGGGGGGCGGGAACAGTCTTAGAGGTATTTAGTTTCTGCAGGTTTTATACAAGCCTGCTGGCAAAACCATTGCAGTGTTAGTTTAGCTCTCATTAGGCATCAGAAAATTCATGCCAGGGCTCAATTTGAAGACAGCATGACACTGGTAACTAGTTTTTACGAGTTCTGCTGCTCCAAAGTGGTTTGAGCATCCTTAAAGTTAGATGGTTTTGCCATGAGGCTATGCCTTGCGAAAACCTAATTTTATTCAGTGGAACTTACCATATAGGCAGAGTGTTCCCAGGCAGAACTGGGCAGCAGGGACTCATCCTGCCTGACGTAGTGTGTCTTCCAGTGCTTTATCGCAGAGTCCTTGGCTATAGTCCCTCCACAGTTAACAGGGAGAAGGGTTTTCTTCTAAGGTATAACTCATCTGAGCAACTTTGGGTAGAGACAAATCACTGTAGGCATTTAAAGTTAGGAATGGTCAATATCATCCTTGGAGTGCGGTGTTGCAGTGGAACCAATATAAATGTCGGGTACGAGAAGCAGCGGGCTCTGCCGGAGGAGTGTCTGCCTCTCAGTTGATCCAGTTCTGCTCCCCCACCTGCCGCTACTCTCTCTGCCTTTTCCTCTGCTGTTTGCAAGGAAAGAACAAGCTCCAATGACATGCGGTAGGTCAAATCCAAGAATTGGATGAGAAAAATATAACGGCTCCTGGGACATATTCTCTTTACTGAGAATCTCCTGGTGCTCTTTAAATACATATTACGTATTCCTCGGAAGTCCCCTCTCAGGCTGGTGCATGGTTGGCCACCGAGAAAAATAGGGTAGAAAAAGAATTCAAGATGACGACTCCTCCACCCCTGTGCACCAGGGCAGGATCAGCGATGCTGAAAACCTTCCTCATCAGTCCCTCAGAGATGGAGGTTCCGCAACCTCCCCTAAATTGTGAATTTCATGAGTTATCCTTATGATTACATTTCCTAACGTATAACCTTTTACAGCCAGGAACCTGAAGCAAAGAGAAATTAAGGACAAGTTAAATTCACAGGGTGAATTAATGCTATAATTTATCTTGTGAGGAAACACAGAGGATTGTATAACATACCGGGATACCTGCCGCTTCACTTGGGACACCACTTGCAAATTCTGCAAGTTTCAATTGCTTTTCATCATTGGAGGTTATGAGCTACTTGTCATTTCCATATTTTTACATAACACAGTTGGACCGTTCCCATCACCCAAGAAGGCCTAAAGGCAGAGCTGAAGTGACTTCCTTCAAGGCAAAGCTTTTTCTCCAGAAAAAAAAAAGAAATCTCAGAGAGCAACAGGCTGCCCTGACCCTGCCACGGCGCTGGGTGCAGAGACTGGAATCGGGGCTTGGTTTTGCTGAACGGCCACTTCCCAGTGCCTGTCACCCCACCAGCCCTTCCAGTTCCCTCCAGCAGCTGCTTGACCTTCTCCCCTGCTGGGCTGGAGCTCTCAGCCGTGCCCAAATAGCTGCTTTTAACAGTTCCTCATCCTGAAGCCTTTCCTCGTGGCATCTGGTGGGGGTAAATTGCTCTGTTAGACCTCTGTGATCCAGAAGGAGATGCGCTGCCAAAGCAATGTGAGTGACAAAGCCCATAGTATATCCCAACAAACGGTTCAACCGCAGTGTCCATGGACATCCCATGGTAGAAATTTAATCCAAAGAAATACTGTATTAAAGAAACTGGGAATAGAGCGCATAAGGAATAAATTTGGACGTCTCAAGAGCTGTCTTCCACAACTCAGAAAATACATGAAGTCTATGGGGAAACGTGCTATTAGGATTTCTACCAAGTTTGTGAGAACAGACTCTTAAATCCCACCCTCTAGGCCAAATCCACTCTAAATCTCTGAAAACTACCTGCTAATGGCAAACCAGCCTCGGATCCAGGTCTTGCTAATATAAGAGGAGTCCGGGGGAACGGCTGAGCCACGCACGTGATGAACATCTCCTGTATTGTGAAACGAAGTTGAAAGTGCAGCTATCTGTCAGTAAAGCAGATGTGACGGTGCTCCGTCAGCCGTTAATAGGCATGTGTGGCTGCTTTCATTATTTAACGTTTGTTTGAAAGTACCTCTCTCTTTCAATCTCGTGCAGAGATATGAGCATCCTCGCAGAAGGCGCTGGTCCTGTGCAATCACCGTCTGCCTACAAAACAGTTCAGATTAAAATGTCTCCCCACCCCTGTGAACAAAATAGGGCACCTAATTGAAAGCCACACTACGAGTGCTTCTCCATCCCCCTCCCTCCCCAGCACTACATCTTCATCGCATCTTTTGTTGGCTCTACATCAGTTGCACCTTTCTTTCTTGCTCGGAATAAAAACAATCCCCGCATCCCCGCAGCGAGCATGAAAACCTCTTCACAGAGCATGAGCACTAAATGAGAGCTGTGCTCACTCTGTGTACTTTGGGAGGCAGGAATATTTCGAGGGACTAAATTAATCTCTCACATTTTCAAAGTGCATGGCACAGATTTGAACTTCAGCTCCCACAGCGGTTAAAGCAAGGGAGAGGAGATGGAGTCCGCCGGGTTGAATTCCCACCGAGCCCCGGCACGACGCACGGCACGGCTCGGCTCTGCCGCGTTCAGCGCCGCGGGCCGGGGGTGGCAGACGGCCATCCTGCGGGATCCGTCCTCCCGCTATCGCTGTGGGGAAAGTTTTTTTTTTCCAATCCCCCAACTGGAAACGTCCAAGCTGTTGTGATAAAGGATTACAGGGGAAAAAAAAAAATCCGCACAATGTGATGTTTTGGGAGTACACGCCGCCTCTCGCTCCTCCAGAATGGGTCGCGTGGGCAAAGAGCGCAGCTGTGCTGGGTTGAAATTTGCCTCTCGGTGCTGTTGCCTTTGAGCCAGCGGCGTTTATGGGCTCAAAGGACCGAAGAGGCAGGGTCTGCCATGGCTCTGGGAGAGCGGCGGCCAAGAGATAGAGACATGACTGCAAAAAGCAGCTGCATCCCGGCTCTGCCAGGCAGTAGGTGCCCTTGCGGAGGACGGGAGCGAGCTGGAAAGCCAGGGATTCAGTGGAGCAGGGCTTGCCAGGCTGCCTCTTACGCCGGCGTCGTTTGCAGGTGTGCCAGCCTGGCTCCCACCCTCCTGGCCACGAGCGGAGCCAGCAGCCCTCGCCCATGGTTCGGTGCCATCCGAGTCTGCGTGGTGACCGACTGCAGTGCCCAGCTCGAACACGCAGCCCCAAGGAGAACCTGTGTTTCGAGCTTCTCCCTGGCTTTGCTTTCTCTGGCAACTTTTTCTTACGTGATATTCCCTGCCCCTTCTTTCACAGCAGAGAAATGTCAAACGTCTGGCCACGTAATTAGACCAAGAAATTCCAGCTCCCCACTCCCAAACAGGTTGAGGGTAATGAATCCGTTGAAAATCAATGCCCCCTATCAGCAGCAAAATTGTTGTTGCAAGAAGAGAGTCACTCGCAGCTACTGGGTTTGATGAGTCCCTCTTTCCTGGCCGTTCACCTGCAGGGCTCAGTTTCTCACTAAGGGGGAACGGTTTTATCCGAAATGGAGGTGAGAGCACAAAGTGACAGTTCAGAGAAGGTTACCTTGAAAAAGAGAGGGAGAACCTTCTTCTCCAAAGACAAAGAGGGTTTTTGATCCGATGTAGACTTCTCCCTGGGCTGTCACAACAAGCTGCTTCTAATCGAGGTTGCCCTCTCAGAGTGCAATGTCTCTTGATAGCAAAAAAGCAGAGAGATGCGCTGCTTCAGAACAGCTGTTATTTGAAGGCAACAAGTAACTATATGTCTTGCTGCATTTTTCCCAGTTTGGATACAAGTACAGTATCTTCTGCAGCTGTAGGCAGAGGACACACTTGAACAGAAAACCTTGCATCCCACAGTGCTGCACGATACACTTTACATCATCATTAAGCCCCCCAGCTCTCATACTAATTGCAATTGTCTGTCTGGGTGTTAATGATGAAGATGGGATCAGCAAACATACATCAGTAGTATTTTCGGAAGGCTACAATGTGCGAGTGGGGGGGGGTACACGTACTCACTTTAATTTCAGAATTGAAATTCCAGTGTGCCACTCGCCACTTGGACCAGAAAAAAATGTCATTCCTATTGTGGAGGGGGTGGACTTTGCTACGTTGGTATAAACAAGGTTTTGGCCACATTTCTTTCAGACACATTATGGAAATTAATTTCTTCCTATCTTCCCCTTCCTTCTTGAAGATACACACATGCATTTGTCTTGATGCCGTAAAGCCAAAGCTCAATTAATCATTGTGCCTAACATATCATGCATTTTTGATGGGCTGATTTTTATTAGATTACTTACCTTGTAGAGCTTCACCATGTATAAACGCTTAAAAAAATCCCTCCTGTACTCTTCCTTAAAGCAGGATTCAACAGCAACAGTTGCCACCTGCTTTTTACCATGCTTTTTTTTTTCCTCTCTTCTTTTCAAATGCTTGACACAACTGGGCAGAGTCGACTTTCCATTTTCTCCATGTGTGACATTGCACAGTGGCAGCTGCTAAAAGAGAAGCCCCATCATAATCACTGTGTTTTGCCTGTAGCATAAGGCATTTCAGAAACATTGAAAAGCTGAAAGGAAATAGAAGATAAGTTAGAAATCATGAGCTGAAATGTGCACTTCCATTTTAGAGATTAAATTAGAAAAATGTATTATCGTGAATTTAAAACAGTATCATCAGCCAGCTTGACAGCTCATCTGGGCTCATGCTGGGCGGTTATTGAGGGAACTTGGGCTAGCATCCAGCCTTAGGATTCTCATATCTCTGATATTCAAAGGCTGGATCAAGCTTTGGGCAGTGCTGCTCGGTGGGGAGCAGAAGAGGTTTCTGCTGGAGCAACCTGCTGACTGCAGCACTTTGTAAACTCGGTGACAGGCCAGCATTACCATGTTGAAGTGCTGCTGACCCATCAAAAGTGAGGAAGAAAAGGAGCATAATGGTGAAAAATTTGCACAGCTGGAATAACTGAGGTAAAATAAACCAGTCCCATGGAAAATATAACAGGCAGGTAGGTCATCAGGAGCACTTCAGTCCCATTGCGTAGGTGACACAGCTGCAGTTTCATGGGTTTAGATGACATTCAGACAATCCCCAAGTGACAGCATGCAGGAAGAAAACTGGAGAGCGTCTTAGATATCTCAGCTGATGTATCCTCAGAATTAAACCAGGGATCAAACCCAAGACTCCGTGGGGAACATGGGTTTGGACCTCTCTGATCTGTGGCTTCTGGCTTTGTTCCTTCGGTGGCCCCATGGAGGGCAGAGACTCTCAAAACAGCTTTGCAGAAAAGATAACAAAATTTGGGAAACTTTCTGTGTTCCCTCCTGCTAGTGGTAAAGATGAGGAGTGAATCTGTTTCTTGTTGTCGCTGTAAGCTATTCCACTGCCTATGGGAGAGCAGAAAGTCCTCCGTGGATTATCTTTTCTACGTTTTCCCCCTTTTGACCATTTTCTCCACATAGACAATGGAATAGGTGAATAGACTGCTGTGTGATACCAAGCTCAACCCCTCTCTTTGGTGAAAGCAGGAGAAAATGGAAGCAGAACATCTCTTTCATGAGCCAAATTAAGGAGATGCCTTCATTTCATCATCTCTAAAATGTGGAAAAGGGCCTGGCCTTGACTGATAGGGCATCTCGTCTATGCATAGCTGTTTCACTGGGACTTTCAAGATGCCCAGTGTTCATGTGGAGACCTGAAAGTCCTCAGGAAAAGTTCACTTACACATTGATGAAACAAGATACAAGGCTATGCAAAGAAGGAAGACAGCACCTTCAAAGGCAGTTGAAGCACCAAATTGAGCAGTTAGAAACACAATTAATTTACCATGGCTCAACAGGTTGCTACTGTACACCAGCAGAAAGAGCTGGCCAACCATCCTTTTTGGGTACTGTATGTGTAAGGTAAAATATATAAGCTTAAAACTCTTCATTTATCAGAGTCTTTTCCTGCAAGTGGAGAATTAGCACATGCAGGATATCAAAATAACTTCTAGAAGTTGAGCCAGACCAAAGAAGTGTTACCCAGGGAAGAGGCTGCTTCACAGCTTTCTTGGAATGAGACAGATGCTGTTCAAGATGGTTTAACAAAGAGAAAAAAAGAGAGGAGGTGTCAGCAGGCGGTGCATATGGAATAGGGTTAGTTGTCTTGGGAAAAATTAAAAATAGGTAGCTTATTGTGCCAAACTTGCCTGGCTTCTATCATAAATGGTCTCAATATCTAGCTAGGAGACCACTGGGAAGATACACAAACCAGAGGAGCAAAGTAGCACAAACCATACAAACAGGATCACTGAGTGAAGGCAATATTGAAGATCTGAACCTCTGACTACTGGTAGGGACCAGAGCCTGGTCAGAGAACAGCCAGGGCTCAGACTTCATTTCTTGCTTCAAACATAGCTGAAGGAAATCCTTACTCCTTTAGTAGGATGAGATTTGGCACTGGCTCCAGGGTACGAAACCATGAGAGAGATGTTGTTCCCATCCCAGCAGGACTGCAGGGGTGGTGGTACCCGGGGCCAGCATTCTTGGGAACGGTGACATGTCACGGAGGGACCTTGGCATCTCCAACTTGTGCAATACTGAAACAGGTACCAATGCTAAAGTGAGGTGCCTGCGTGCAGGCTGCGGGCTCACATACCAGCTCCTGGATAATAAATTGACGTTCGGCTCTCACAGAAGAAGTGAGAATGTGAGATTCTTGTGTCGTGTGAAAAAAGAGGTGCTCTGCCTGAATGGCAATCTGCAGTGCTGTAAGGTCATTGCTATAGCCAGAGAGGGAAATGCATTCCTACAGACTTACCCTTCAAGAATTCATTCCATTTTTATTTTTATTGAGCTCACCAAAACCAGTGTCAAGGTTTTCTATGATGACAGTTGCCAAAGAAGTTGTGATGCCATATTAGCACAAACAGCTGAATTTTGGCTTTTCACAACCAGTAGGAAAAGTCACTGAAGGTCTTTCCTCATCAAGAAAAAACACGGAAAGTCCAGAAAACACTCAATCAGTAAGCAAGACCCACAGAAAGAAACCCCTAAGAGAAGACTCTGAGCTTGCCAGCCTTTCAGTCAAGAGCCTGTGTTGACTGGCTCCATCCCTAAATGTGATGACAGACCGCTGGGGACTGTGAGTTTACATCTGGAAAACATCAGCAATTCTTGCCCGTCTGCACTCTGTCTGGGACACAGGCTTTTGGGCACAGGTAGAATCAAGATGAAGGGGAAGTGGAGCTTAGATGAACTTTCTTCCTATGTCAGAATAAAGACACAGTTTGCATTAATATGTGCTGATCTCTGCATGTCTCCATTATATGGTTGTATACATCTGTAATTATTTCCTATATAAATGAATGAAGGGACATATATTTCAGAATTGCATATTGCTTGCCATCAAGATGAGCCTAGAAATGAAGTGTTTTCTCCTGTCAGCTGTCTCCTAAGTAAAACCAAACCAATGTCTTTGGTCGTACTGATCCAAGTTGGAGGTCTGTCATTCAAAAGAGAGAAGATTAAAGCAAAGGATTGGCTATAGGCTTGATTGCACCAATTCTATTCCTCTAGAACAAGGAAGCCAGCCCCTGCGGTCCTCTCTGATGGGCTCCCAAGTGAGGCAGCACGAGGAAAGCGAGCAGAGCTGGCACCGGCTCAGTACTGTGTACACCAAGCGTACAGCATGGTCCTTCTTGCAAGGAGCACACATGGACTAATTACAGCTTTCATCTGATTGATTTTTTCTTTGTCCATTTCATATTATTCCAGTAGCGCTTTTAATATTAGAAAGCCCCCTGGCTCTTTGACTTTCCCATTTCAGATACATCCTGGGCTCCATTCAAAATTATGATACAATCCCCAAACCTTGAACGTAAGCCAGGCTCTCTTTCCCAAACTGGCAGGCTGCATGGGAAGCAATGAACATATTTTTCACAGTTATGCATCTTGCATCTGACTCAGGTTGTTGTTATTATGCAGTAAGTGTTTCAGTCTGAACATTAAAGAAAAGAAAAAATGTTCAGGTCCTAAGGGGGGAATAAAATCCACTAATCCAACATAGGCTTTATTTGCTTGTTGACTACCAACTGGTGTTGAGAACGGCAGGACTCCCAGAGCTTCAAACAAGATTAGAGAGTAAGAAATAGGACATTTATTTCAACTCAGATTCTTATTTAAGTCTTCATTCTAGCTACACAGCTAGGTATTTGGACATCTGCCGAAAACTCTTGGCCATACACAAGCTCTGAAAATGTTGCTAATCTTTAAAATCAATATTGCATTTAGGAAATTGCTCACCTACCTGTATGTTTGTGACTGCTAATTCATCCATATGCCATTTCACGACTCGTTAACTGTGTAGGAAAAGGTATTACTTTCTCTTTATCACTCTTGGACAACTTATACCATCCCTATATTAATTAATGTAAAAAAATACATTGTTACTATTTACTCATATTAATTGGAAGATTCAAAAAAAGTTTTGTAAGTGCTTTCGATAACTAGGATCCAAGTGCTGATTAAAAAGTCCTTGAAGACACCTAACTGATTATGTGAGAGTATTCTGGGCATCAACAAGCCGCAGCGTAGTCCCTCTGACCTCAAAAGACCAGTTGTCCCACCCGTAACTGGTGCTCTGAATCTCATACGGTTAAAATACTAAGCTGAATCTTTCTTTGCTTAAGAATCGGAAGGCTTGAAATAGAGACGGTGGAAGTCAAACAATGGGGCGGTTGCTGTAATTTACTAAAGCTGCTGTATTTGATTTGCCTTTAACTCAGTTAAGTATCTTGGCAAACCTTTAATTTGAAATCTGTAGAGGCTGAGCATCACACCCTGCTAGGCCTATCAACAGATGGAGGAATTACTGGAGGCAAAATGTATATCTTTATGCTACTTTTTTTTCTCCCCATCATTATACTAATCATGTATTGAAATTATTAGTAACCTCAGAGACTGACAGATTTATTTGCAGCAGAGGGTGCCCCTGGAAAAGCGTGGGACTAACAGAGGTAGAGGTTTTCCCAGCATGGGCTGACTTTTGTTGCGGGAAACTTAAAAGCTGATGGTAAACAAGGAAATCAGGTTTGCACCCCAACGAGCAGAGAGTTGGGAAAATACGAAGGTGTTTGGATTGCAAATATGCGGTTGTGCACGCAGCGTGAGATGCAACCGGAGCTCTCCCCATCTCTTGAGTTCAGACGAGAGCAGTCGGCCCCACGTGCTGGGTGGGGAGGACGAGGCGTGGAAATTGCAGGGACTTCACGCACAGTCCGTGCGCTTTCTGGAGGACACGAAGCCTGTCGTTATCCTCGTGATGCTCTGACACTAAGCCCTCCAAGCGTGGACCGCTGCGGCAGCCCTTCTCATTCACGCTATTGCACTTAGTTCTTAAAGGACATCTTAAATACACCAGGTTCAATTCAAGGTCTGGCAAAGCCAAAGGAAAAAAAAAACAACCCTTAAATTCAGTCTCCTTGCCTCCAGTGTGCATAGACTGCCCAAACAAACTGGAAGGAAATTGAATAAAGAAGTCCGTGCATTTTCTCTCTACTTACCTTGTTAACCTTTTCTTCATCAATCATTAATCTTGGAGCTAATTAAGTTACCGTGGGAGTGAGCTTGTATTATTTTTTACCCCTCAAATAATGCTGTTTTGCGCAGGTGCCCACACATTGCTGGAGTATCCAGTGATGGCACTAGCTGAAGCTCCCTCCTGCACCCTCAGGTGAGCTGTCAGGATTGCAGACCACTTACATCCCTCAGCAAACTTCTCTGGCTTCCCTCTCACATAGTGCATTTCAGCCAAAAGGACAATTCTCTTCACAAGCAAAGCTCGTTAACAGGAGGCACATCCCAGAGAACTATTTGCTCCAGTTGCTGTCTGTGCTGATACGGTTTTATTTAAAAAAAATGCAAGACTTTCCAAAATAGTCTGTGGACTAAAAAAAATAAAATAAAAATACAAGTGCAGGTGAACCTTAATATACAACATAGATGTGAAATGAAATTCAATCATGCAGAAAGCGCCAACAACTTATTATAGATGAATGGGATGGGAAGTACATTTTGTCTAATCCCAAGGCATTTTAAAATAACTATTCAGCATCTTCTCACCTGAAATGTATCATCTTATTGATTTTGAGCTGACTTTTGCAGATTGACTCCGTCTGCCTATTTGGCTTTCATGCTTTCGAGTCCTCAACTGCCCAGAAAATGGTGCCACTGCTGTTCTCGAAGATGTTTTTAGTGTAACTGGTTTAAGGTGAACTAGAACTATTGCCCGGAATGAGACAGCTGAATAATAACGCCAGCCAGCTGGGAATAACGAGCACACAGCTACAGCTGAGCTCTTCTGCTATGGGATGGAAAATCTGAGTCTTTTAAAGGATTAACCAGCTACACAACCAGGAGAAAATATTTTCAATTGGAATAGGATTTTGTCAATTTTCACTGTGCAACATGGTCAAACACGAAAGAAATGTCAGGTCACTTCTTATTACAACAATTTATCTGCCAGCTAAATTGTTCCTCCTCAGGCCTTCTGGCAACATTCAGGACTTCCTAAGATATCTTTCAGGCTGCCCCCAGATTTTCTTTTATCAAGTATATAATTCTTTGCAATGAAGAACAAGCCCCATCAGGGCAAAACACTGGGGTAGAAAAAGAAAAAAATAAAGAAGTAAAACTCTGCAGATATGAGAGTAAAATGAGAGCATATCTCACTTTTGGGACTGGAACTGCATTTCAGGGTTGGTTCACTGAATCATGAACCTGGGCTGAAAGGGTTCCTTGTCTGTGCACTTAGCAAGTCTATTCGAGTGTGCATGGGGGAGGGAAGGCTGGCTGCATGATTTCCCTGTGCGAGTTTATGTTTAATATAATCTTCAGTCCTGACAAATTTATGCAGAGTGAGAACATTTCAAACATAGCAAACTCGAATGCTATCCAAATACCTCGCTGTTCGACAAACATCATGGACAGAGTTCAAACATATCTTGGAGAAACGTAGAAGTTTGAGCATCGCAGACACCTGAGCTTGTACCGCAGGTCCCTGGTGCATGCCTGCACTGACGTGGGAAGCTTCTGCGATGGCTTGGAGTGTCCAAGTATCATGAAAATGTGGTTGAAGAGCAGGATAAAGAAGTTCATGCTCCTTCCAGCAACCCCCTTTGCTGAGGCACTTACTGGGGTACCCGCGTGCCTGAGGGAAAGCACTCTCAGCAAAAGGCCAAATTTCACTTTCCGTCCGAAAGGTGCTAATTGCCCCCAAATGCTTGCTGATCTGGAAATATCCATGGCAGGATTTAACTCTCATAAAGCTAGGTTAGAGCAAGGTCTCTACAAAATTCAGTGTATCTGGAATTAGAATTGATACTCCAGCCTTATTGGCCCATTGTGCATTAGATACACAAGGGGTTCAGATTTGTGACTCCAATATGTTGTAAATGCTTGGGCATAAAAACACAAGAAATGGCAGTTCGGGTTTGTAAAATGTGCTGACAGCCCCCCTGATTGTTTTGTAAGATTTTTTTTTCTAATTAGGCAGAAAACCACCCGGAGATCTTTACAATTTTGCCTCCACTCAGTAAACACTTTCTGAATTTCCAGGGGGGGGCATTACAAACCGCAGGTACGTGGGCTGGAAGGAGGACGCTTCTCAGCATAGCTGATTGTAGGGGTTTCAAAGCTGAATGAAGGACTCAACACCCAGCTACTCTGGTTTGGGGTGGTTTTAGTTATTTTTTCTACTCTTATTCTAGAAGTCATTATAGCAGCGGAAATTTGCATCTCCCCATCCATCACAGGGATGCCTTCTTCATGCTGCTGTGCTATTACAGTCATCTATTTCTGCGGCACGTGCTTGTGACCCACATGCAGGGTGTGGATGGAGCCCCTTGTTCGGAGCACAGACCTGTGTCAGCCCTCAGCCACCTTCCTGCTCAACGGCTTGATGGGTAGAGGGAAAAAAGACGGGCTCAGCACCCTCTTAGGACAGGTCAGGGCTTGGGGTGACCGTGTGGGTAAACTGATTTTTGGCTGACCTGGCCATTCCCTCTCATCTGTAAGCTCTCAGCAAATACCTTCACAATAGAGGATGAGGCAGAAATGATTTTGGCGCCTGGCAAAACGAAGCAAGTGACTCTGAGAGCTTCGGTGGCAAAATCTCAAGCACAGATTCCCCAGTTCTAGCTCACCCGATACCTCCTTTCGTCTCTGTTGGAGAGCATCCAGCGCTGCCCAGCAGCTCCTGTAGCTCAGCAAAACAAGCAGAACAGCATGCCAGTAATTCTGACATAACAAGAATGACACATTAATTTCACAGCTGGGCATAACTAGCGATGGCCAAAACTGTGCAGACAGAAATCAAAGGAGCGTCGCACCGTTTATAGGTCGTGCCGTTCAAGGGAACCCAGGGTACCAGTCCCCCAAAGGGGACCAGTGCTTTTGAACACAACATGGTTCATGTGATGCAGAGATAAAAACCGGAGCATTTCTTTAGTCTAAATTGTAGCTTTGGTTTTTGAAAATTAATCACAGCAGGTTCGAGGGCCCAACACATTTTTAGAAAGATACAAAAGCATGGTAATCTTTCTAAAAAAACCCCCCCAAATAGTGTGTGGTAACAGTAACGCTGCCAGCATTACGTCTAATGTGGAACAACAGGGGCTCTGCTAAGCAGGCATCACTTCACCTTAAGTATTAAGCTAATTTGCCCATACCATCAGGAGACAGCTTTCCTGTCAATCACTTCTGGGTGCATGACAGCTTATGACTTAACTGCTCCTATCTTGTATCATTTAACCAGATAGTATCTGTTTTGACATTCATGACTGAGATACTTGGCTTGTAATTGGGAATGAGTACAACAGAGCAGAACAGAGTGATTTCCTTTCCCAAGGATGGTTATTAGGGTGATGTGGCACTCTGGTGCTTAACTCACTGCACGATAGAAACCCTCCCAGTAACGCCGCAGAATAGGGCAAGCAAAGACTCATGCGTGATTGTAAACTCCCTGGAAAAAAGGGGACATGCAAGGAGGTGTACAAGCAAGGTAACGCTGACCGGCTGCCAGCGGCTTCATCCATACTCATGCGTCGGGCTCGGCATCGTCAGGATCCAGAAATTTGCACGGCCCTTGCACAAAGCTGGGGAACACGGGGCTGCTGTGGGGCAGGCAGGGAGCCCCGCTGCAGAGATAAAGCCCTAAGCATCCGCACACTGTGGGCCTGAGCTGCATTCTCTGCTTGAACAGTGTGTTATTTGGTTTTGGTTTATAATATTTCGGAGAATTTCCAGATTATGGAAGTATGTTATGTCCTGCCTTGGTTGGTATTTGACCTCCTCCATTTACTTAATGGAGGGTAATGTGCAGACACCGTGATGAAATCTGCCGCGGCGGTTTCTGCTTTCATCTGAAGGGGAAAAGTGGCTGGGGTCCGAACAAGGTGAGTCAACACTGCCCTATTTCACACCAACCAGACCTCTGGATTTTTCCATAATTCAAATAAGCCAACTCAAAAACTGATGCAGAATATTTGATTATCACTTAGATCAGAACCAAGACGGAGAATGAAAGGATTTTACACTTGCATGTCAGAACAACACTATTATTCTTCCTGAATATGTATGATATAAGAAATCTGATAAAGCTATTGACAGCACAAACCAGGAAGAATTATGAGACCAGAGGAGGAGATTGAGTTCCTTGAGCTGTTTGATGTAACCATTACTGTCAGGTGAGCATCCTAATTAATGCAGGTATCTCATTCTAATTGCATGGATCAGGCGCTTTGTCTTTTCAATAATCTATAGAGCTGTACCTGGCATTAATCATATTAATGGAACTATTACACTGCCTACAAATTAATTTCCACCATGAGATTACCTACTGGATGTGCTTGTGTGCAGACGGATTTCTTTCCTCTGAACTGGAAGAATCCCCCCAAAGTTCTCCAGATTTGAAGATTTACACTTCCAAAGTTGACCCTGATGTTGAGGCTTTGAAGGTAGATTTTGAATGTCCAGATACAGGAATTGTAGCCTTTCATTTCTGCTCTTTAAAACAGTGCTGCTGCTTGTATCACACAGCATGTTGTATTGGGAGCAATCCTGTTAATTACAGTGTGATTATTTCAGATTAAATGAAATAGTGCTGCTCGGTGGAAAGGTTTTATAGCCTGTTGTTTCTGAGAAGGGGAAAACAGCCTGTGGGACCATTCATTGAAGCCAAAAACGAGTTTTGGTTTTTAGTCCAAGGCAAGGAAGTCCAAATGGGAGCGAAAAGTTAGGCTTCCAACTCCAATTTAGCCACCACCATAAATGGGCTGTGCTGTAAGTCTCCATGAAGTCCCCAGTTGTCAAAATTGTTGCCCCTGATGAAGTTTTCCCCCTTCTCAAAAGGAAACTTTTGCAGTGAAAGTTGTAGGTGACTCTACCAAGGTGCCAGGAAGCAGAAGGACAAACAGCTCTGGAGTTGAATGTCACAGCCATGAAGAAAAGGACACATGAAAATGAAATGAAGAGTATGAAGGAAAACTCAGTAAATGACTGATGATGCCTCCTTAGCATGTTCAGATGCAGACACCCAGTTAATCTTCTTTTTAAAACCAAACAAAAAAAAAGAGTAAATAGAGTTCTACTATGCATTTGTTATTGAAGAAGAAAAAAACCCCTGCAGCTGTCATGTACAGTCCTGTATTTTTGCAAGCACGTGTTTAGATAGGCCGTATCTTTTTTCAGGATTTAGTAAAAATTTTCCATATGAATGTCATATGGAAGAAATTATTTTTCTGGAGGTGACGACACTTCAGATGCTGGTTTTCTCTGTAGATATGTGTGTGTCTTGCACACTTGGTGGCACCCTGTTTCTGCAGAAGTGAAGCAGCCCAGGCAACCGCAAGGTTCTCACCTCTGTCTCCCCGTTGCCTGGAAATAAAGACTGCAATGGGCTCTCCTCCATGTAACTTGGGGGTTAAGTATGAGAAGCCCCTTTTCTTATAGATTCTGTACTCACAAACCTGCAGGATGAGTAACAAAGCAGGCTTTAGGATGTAAACTCACTCAGAGGCACGCTTACAGCTTAGCCTTGCTGACAGCAATGGTCTTGGCTGGGATGCAAGGGCAAACAGCTACAGTGCTGCCACAAGCTGAGTATTCACCCCTAAACAAAATAATAATCTATCCTTCCCTCTCTGGAGGTAATCTGCCCAGTGAATGGGAGGCCCCTCTCAGCCAGGGAGGGACAAATAAAGTCGTATAACCCAACAGTTGAAAGAAAATCCCCTCTCGAAAAACACCATTTCCAGAGTGCTAGACCTTAATGTAAGCAGTTGTATTTTTTTCTGCCTCACGTTGATGGAGCATGAAAGTTAAACACCTAATCATTTAGATTTCTATTAGAAACACGAACAAAATTTGAAGTGACAATAATATAATAGTACTATGTTTCAGCCACCATTGCCACTGATGTCTGAAGCTTGAAGCTGTCAGGAAGTCTAATAAAATGAAACTGAAGTGACAAAAAGAAACAATTCCTTTTTAAAGCTTTAATTTCTGTACACCTCCTTGGCTGTAGCTGCCGTGTGTCAAAATGAGCGGAGATGGGAAATAGAGCGTCCCGGCTGTGCTGAGACCCTCGCGCTTGGGGCAACTCCTGCCTCCACTTGACCAAAAGATGTTGAGCCTGGCTGCAGTACAGCCCTCCGAGCAAATCCATATGTCTCCATGCCATGAAGCAGAGGTGGACGCAACCTGAGTAAGTGAAGGCACTTAATTTCAGCCTGAAAGTCACTGTGCGTTTAAGACATGTATTGATTTCTGTACTGTGCTAGTACTTTATGAGTGATTTCTTATGTAAGTGTCAGGTGAGAGACATGAATGGAGACCTAATTAAAGTTTATACAAAGTACACGCAGTAAATCTCTTTGGCAATGTCAGCCTGCTTTAGAGCAGCCCAGGAGAGCAAACAAGATGGCATAAATGAAAGATAAAGAAATACTAATAGTCTGCGACATTCCCAGAACAACAGCTTGGTTTGTGAGACGCTACCGTGAAGCAGCTGGGGATACTGAAGGAGAAAAAGTGCTATTCCTGGAACATGTTCCACAGCCCTAAAACACAAAACAATGGGAATTTTGCTCTTAACTTAAATAACAGCCCTGTGTTTCTCCCTTGTGTTGGAGCCATTATTCCATCACTGTTTTAAATTAATGCTGTCTCTCCATCTGCGATCCATCCCAGTAGATTTTTATACCCGTGAGAACGTCGCAGAGACAAAGAGAGTGCAGAAAATACTAGGAAAGTAAAAAAAAAAAATTACTATTTTAGAGATCCGACAGTATTAGGACAATGAGCTATTGTTTGTTTTTATGACAGTCTCCAGCAAAGCCGGTGCTACTGTCCTTTGAGAGGGAGCGGACCCTGCTCACAATGAGCTGGGTAAGATACCAGGATCCTCACATTCAGCTTGTGCATGGGTTGAAAGGCTCACGGCTACAATGAATTAACAGCTTTATGGCAACATTTTCAAAAGCAAAATGATTTTGAATGTGTCTATCAGGATGGATGAAAACAGATGCAAGTTTTCTCTGCCTTCGGTCACGGCTAGTTGGAAATTCTGGTGTGGAAGTTATACACAGCTGCTTTCTGCTTTTGGGAAATACTACAGCCAAGGTAATAAATAGTAGTGGAAATAAATACTGTGGTATATTGGCTTGGGCATAGCACTGCACTAACTTATCTCTACTGCTGCTTGGACTGGAGCCGGCTTGTGTTTCTGCACAAAGGAGCTAAGGTCCGGGTCAAGGTATTAAACACCTGACTCCCCCAAATGACTATCCAGAGCTGAATTACAGTGGGTTTGGGTTGCTGTTTTCCTTAGCTTCTCCTGAAGATGGGACTCGGGAGTTTTTCAAAATGGTACCACTTCTCTCTTATAAAAGACTGGTCCAGAATCTGCACCAGATTCCCTCTAAACTCCTGCAGTGGTCCTTGGACAAGGAGAAAGCTATTCCCAACTTTTTACCTTGGCTGTGTGGCCTGGGACCTATTTAAATTTTATTCATCCATTCTCTTCATTAAGTCTGCATTGGGGTGAAAGTCTTCTCTTTTAACCTCTGGGTTTCCTTACATTGTGCCCATGTCCCTCCTGGATAACGTGATGGAGTGGTGCACGCTAAGAAAATCTGCTCATTTGTAAAGCCAGTCATTAATAAGAAGCAAGATGGCTTTACCACAGGGATGCCAGCATTACTTGGCTGACAATGTCCCTTACGATCCTGGAGAGATTTTAATGGATTGAACAGGTTGATGTTGTCATTTTCAATTTCCCGAACCATCTGACAGTGTTCCCAACAATTAGCACATACAAAATACGGAAATATGTTACCTTTTACGTTAAAAAAAGAATGGGAAGCTGCCTGGTCTCTGGAGTTGTATAACAACTTGTTATTCCGAAGCGCTTGCTTCGACTTTAAATAGATTTCACTACAGCAGAGTCACCCTAACCTTGGGATAAATTTAGCTGTCGCCTGAGTCAGTAGAGGGGTTTGGGATCATTAAAAGCCGATCAGGAATTAGCACGTGCCTCCTGCAGTCGGGGCCGCGGGATGCGGTGCTTGGCTCACGCAGCCCCGTGGTGGGCAGACACGAGGGGATGGGGGGGACGTGGGGGGATCTCTGCCGAGACCCCCGTGGACAGGGCCCATCACTTCACCTCCTCCATCCCTGCGACTCCCACCCCTGCGTTACACAGCAAAGCACGGGAGGGAGCAAAGTGACTCCGCCAAGGTCACACAGAGGGATGGACCCAAGCTCCGGTCACCTTGTCCCCCGGCTCCTGCAGTGTAGCTGAGAGAGAAGAGGAAAACCAGGACAAATGAACACTCATGAATCGGGAGGTGCTGCAAAAGAGGTCATTCACCCTGGTTTGCTGGGATGAAAAGGTTGCTTTTGTTCCTGGAGTGGACATGAGACCATGAAATGCAGCTGTCAGCTAAGGAGAGACTGAAAGGAACATCTCATGTCAAAAACCCGAAGGCAGCAGACATATATTTTTTAACGCAACGGCAGCTGCAGTCATTTTAGACCCTCCACATCTTACATTAAAAAGAAATACATCTTCTGGCTCCTGACAGTGGGGCTGTTGCTTGCGCCGCGTGTGACATGGGGTGACCTTCTCTGAGAGCGGGGCGGGTTGAGGAGGCATCCGAGCTCTCCGACAAGCCGAGGGTTTCGCACTGAATTTCTAGCGCAAAGCGGTAGGAGGTTCCACTTACGAGAGGCAGGGTTCAGCCCCAAGTTTTTCCTTCCCGACCCTCATGAGCATCTTGCGCAGCCGTGTGTTGGGATGCGCCTGTGATTTCAGGCACATCCTCTCCTTCCACTCTGCTCTTTTCTTTGCCACACCAGCTGAGGAGGAGAAGGGATTTGGGGAGCAACAGGAGACTCGTTCAGAGTGCACGTGGCTTTTGTGGGAACTGCAGACCAAAATCTTCCTTTAAATAAAGCAGCCAGGCCGGGCTCGGTGATGTGTCCTCACCTAGGATGAGGGCAAGAGTAAGACCTTCTCTCGCAAACCCCTGTCAGCAGGGAAGTGACCCCTATATTTTACTGTATAGCAACAGATAATGAATAATGGCTCAGGTTTTGCTACCTGTGGTAAAGCAGGTCCTGTAACCCGGGAGGTCGAAGCTGTGCTTGGCAGGCTGCATCCGTCTCGGCGCCGAGAGCGGCACTCAGAAACCATGAGCCAAATACCTCTTCTCCTGGATATGCATAGCCGGCCTGGCTGTGGGACAGAAAGGGCAGAGTGGAGCCCCAAAACTGGTCCATGACCGCCGTGGGCGGATTGAGCGATGCTGTGGTGGTTGCAGCTTTCTGTGCTTCAGATTTCTATATTTTTAACCCCTGGAGACTCCTCCAGGACTTTGGCGCAACCACCCGTTGCTCATAGGAGAAGACAAGCATCGCCAGAAGGGCTGCGTTGCGGCAACCCAACGTTTGAGCCTTCGAGCATCAGCCTCGTGTGCATGTAGGAAATAAAAGTCTCCTCCTCAAGCATCCAAACCCCGAGCCAGAAGTGTAGGAAGCTTTTTGTTTCTTTGCAGGTTTTCATGCTGCTTTTCCTAGAGACAGTTTTGAGAAAGGCTGCGAGAATATCTTCAACAAAATACTAAAGAAACACACTGGGAACTGTGAAAGCTCAGATTTGAATATAAATATGAACTGACAAGCTGCTTCATGTGGTATCATTAAACTTCACAGTTAGACTTTTTTTGAAAACCAAATTATCATGTAAAAATATGCCTGTAATGTTAAACTTGAGATGAAAACTGCTTATTTTTGTGTTTAGTGTAATAACTACTAGAAGGAAAAGCTTCTGTGATTTAATGTTTAATAGTTTTGATTTATTTTTACATTTATAGGGGCTTAATTATGAATAATATTAATGATGCTGCAAACACACGGGGGTTATAAAATTGAGGAAACCCAGGAAAATCATAAAATAATCTTTCTACTCTGAGGTTTAAAACAAAAGTCGAAGGCACACTCTAATGTAGCTGTCACTCAGAAGGCAGCTGAGTTTGCATTAGGGCATCCCGAGCAAGAGGGAACAGCTGGCACCCAGGTCAGCTACTGCTGATGCACAAATATCCCTGTATTTAAATAAGAAAAGGGACTGAGAGTTTTCCGGGTCAAGCCGATGTCAGAAGGACCTCGGTGACCGCTGGATGTCACTGTTAAGTCACACAAGGGCCTGGAGCAGTGTCCCTGTCCCTGGGCTTTCTGCTGCCCTTGCCCCCCAGGCTGCCGGGGGGGCTCAGCACCAGCAGCAGCAAGGGCTGCTCCTGGCTTGGGGACAAGAAAACTGCTCTTTTTTTTTTTTTTTTTTTTTTTTCCCTGTTGGTGGTTGTTTTCTCGTTATTTTTAAGAGTTATGCAAAGTTTAAAGCGCTGAGGCAAAGCTATTCAAAGGCGGGGTGAAATTTAGGGCAGCAGGAAAACAAAGCGAGATTTGGCTTTATCCTTTCTTTCAAACAAATCTCTGTACCCAAATCACCCTAGCAGAGCAATGCCTAGGACGCGGGTTTGTTTGGATATACAAGGTGTGGGGATTTGTAGGCGACTTGGTTTTGCTGCTATTAATGCCACAGGAGTGAAAAAGAAAGGTGCTGTAATTCATTGGCACAAACAAATGGGCTTAATACTAAATCAGAGCAATGAATCCTGCTGCGACCTAGGTGGAGTCCTCAGGACTTTTCCTCCCCGGTGCATGGATATATGGGTAAGTTCCTTCCATATCTTAAACACACAATCAATATTAAACAGATGTTTAGGTAGTGTTCTCCTAAGAAGGGATAGAAATGCTTTTCTCCAGGTGCCTCCTATTTCTCTTCATTCACAGCTTTGACAAGTCTGTTTTCTGCACAAACTTTGGACAGAGTGCACTTGTCTGTATTTTTAATGCCAAAGCCATGGAAAATGGGCTCGTATTATCAAAGCCTCACTCAGGAGCAGGCCTGCTTGCTGGCCATTTTTATTAGAAAGTGGCCTGTTTTTCCTTAATATGTCATCGCAGAAATCTCCTTTGAAAGAAGGCCTGTTCTTGAATTCACAATGGGCCATGACAAACTGTGAATTTCAAACAGTTCCACATTTTGTTGCAAGAATTTCTCGCCTTTCTTCACATGAGCAAGCCAGCGTAGATGTTTGCTCCAGCCCCATTCCATCTCCCCGTCAGCGCGGGGGGGCCGGATCCTGCGCCGTTCCCACCGATGCCAACCCAGGGGAGCTCCCCTGATGGCAGGGGCTTCACCACCGTCTAACCAAGTTCAGCCTCCAACCCATCTCATCTTGCTTTAAAATTCCCCTGCCCGGTGACACCTTAATGGCTGAGGACTGGTGTGTCATGACCCCGTTCTGGCTATCCATCAACATCAATCCCCGATGCCTCATAATGTTTTCTTTTGCTTAATGTCCCACCAGGATATTCAGACGTGATTTAGAGTGGTAGGGGCTGGGATCGGAGCCGCTGAAAGGACAGGGCTTGCTCTTATCTTTGGATAGCATCGTTGTGACAGCTCTCTCTCGTTGGATACTAGTTAGTACAGGGGAGTAATGACTTGCTGTGAACCATAAGTGCCACCTCAGAACAAACACATAATAAACCTTTTGGGACCAGACTCGTAAATGCTCAGTCTTTTATGATGGACAAGGTCATGGCTTCTTTTTCTTTTTTTCCCCCCTCACACCAGTTTCCCATGACCTTGGCTGCGTCACGAATTTTCAGGAACAGAGACGGTACCAAGCACTCATCCTGCCACAACAGCTTTGCAGAGGCTGCAGAATGCCTTGTAAAACAGCCCATTCCTCCCAAAGCACGAGGTGTTGATAAGATAAACCTTTTCCTGGGACTGACTTACCCCTTCCTTTGAACTGTGAGTCCAAATTCACTTCACTTATTCCCTTTGTTTCATAGGTCCCAAACCAAAATTCTCACTTTTGTCTATTTGCCTTGATTGGTGTCAGCTGTAATAAAACATCACTGTGCTTCAATCTAAGGAGAACTTAGCAAGGTGTTTGAGGCTAACCAAAGTGTTTCATTCTCCAGAACGGCTGTCAGCTAACGTAATGACAAAATAGATCTTCAGAAAGGAGAAAACACTCTCAAGCCCTGAAATATGTTTTGAGAGTATGTATAAAAACACAAGGTAGGAGGAGGGCTTAGATTGCAGCTCATCTCACTGTCATCTCACCAATTTCCTTTATCGCCAAGCCTCCTTCCCACTGCCATGGCTCTGCTCCCCTGCTTGTTTCAGCCTTCTCCTTCTCCCTCTGATCTCTGACATTGCTGTGAATAATTCAGTCCATCATGCTGAGGAAGAAAAATAAAATCATCTTGTGCTATTTGGGCATTGAAAGCAGCAGAATTACTAATGTACTGAGAAACAGCTCATTTTAAGTGTAAGATACGAGTATTTGAACCAGTATGTTTTCCAGATTTGTGTGAGAAACTGGGAGACATCAGCTGCAGTAATTGTTTCTGACTTCATCTGAATTTCACTCCATTAAACCAAACTGAATGTGAGATGAACTAGGGAGCGAGCTAATTGCACTGGCTGGGCTGCCTTGAAAACTGGGATGAGATGGGAAAACAGGGTGGTTTGCCTGGGGGACACCAGGCAGGGAGCAGGCAAAGCCCCGTGCTCCATTGCCTCGGAGGAGCGGGCAGTCACTCCAGGAGAGCCAAGGGGAAGAGTAAAAGAGCAGGTTTCTTGGTAAAAGAGCAGACATACATGGTAAGCAAAGGTGTCAAAGGTTCCTGACAGATGAGGAGGAGATGGAGAACAGAAATAGTGCTGTGTTTGTAAATGACTGGAAGCTGCGTCGTGATGAGAAAGGAGAAGTCATAGGTAGTTGCAGTCACTGGCAGGAGATATTCAAGGGGAAGGTCAGGTCCAGAACAAAAGATGCTCAGAATAGCCCAGGGATGGTGAAACGTAAGCGAAACAAACTGTGAAAGGGTAGAAACACAAGAGTAGGAGAGATCAGAGCAATCATCCAGTCCAGCTTGCCACCACCACAGGTGATCGTGAGCTCAGTGTTCACTTCAGAGGAGTCCATGCAACGTATACCCTGTACCTCCAGCTGAGCGTTCCCCTGACCATGTAAGAAATGCAGACTTGCAGTGAAAGATGGAAAAACACAACTGTAAAGTACCACAGACAGGGCAGGAAAGCTCACTTGTCCGGATGCTAAGACCATGCAACATCAGAAAGAGATTACACTGTTTTCTTAAGGAGTAGGAAAGAAAATAAACCAGAACAAACCCCTGCCACCCTGGTCTGGGGGCCAACTTTCCTCTTGGCTCCAAACCTAGCACTCAGCTTGCTCCTGAGTGCCCAAAGACACACCAGCCAGGGACCAGCTCGGCCATCACCTGTACTGAACGCAAACACTAAGAAAGATAAAGATATTCTTCAAGGGAGGATTTTGTAGACCGGTATAATTCAAAGTAAAGGCGCTACAGAGCTGACTCTGGGGTGCCAAGATGAAAGTTGCTGAGAGTGTTAGAAGCATTCAGCATGGGAATAACATAGTGAAAGACAACCCAACAGTAGTCATTTTTATGAAGATCACAGATTAACAGTGGAGAGGAAATCAGATGCGGGAGTCTGCGTAGATGGAGACTGTTCAGAGGTCATGCTGCTGCTGCAAAGGTTTGGGGAGGGACCTGCTGCCAGGTAGGTTTGTGCGTATTACCCCTGGGGAGTGGGGAGAAAAGCTGTGGATCCTTTAAGCACTTGAATGCTTTCAGCCATATAATGTTTGGATTAGGATCCACTTGAAGGCGCAGAATGCACACTTGCCGAGTTCAAAACCAGCAGAGATTTGCTGGTGCTTATTATAAGGTAAGAAGGAAAGAGGGAATGTCCTTATCACCCAATCAGTTATACACAGGTAGAAGAGAAGAGAAGATTCTGAATGGGGAAACGAAAATTATTATTATCTGGACAAAGTCATTCCTCCCAGAATTATAGTAATGGGGATAAGATATGTAGGGCTGCCAGCAGGAGGAAAACAGACCTCGATTTTGCATTAGGAGGTGGCAGGGGGGCAGGTGGGGGCAACATGTGGAAAACATGACACCTCAGGGTCGGGTGTTAAGGATCCCCCCTGGCATGATGCTGTGCCACCCGTGAGGCTCCCGGCACTCGGTCCTGCTCGTTAGTGGCACACGGGCTGGAGGGAGCTCCCGGCAGAGCTGCTGCACGGCACTGATTAGGGGGCAGGAGAGATTGATTTATGATGAATGAATAAAGAGGTAAGATTAAAGCGTGGCTAAATGGAAGGGGGAAGAGTCTACAAGTATTTGAAGGGTGTTACCAGAGAGAAGGGATAAATTAAGGCGGAACAAGGGGTTTTAGCTATGAGCAACAGGATGAAATTAAAAGGGAATACTCAGATTTTATATACGTGGGCTTACCTAAATAAGGGGGCAGCCCCGAATAGCTGCTCCTCACTCGCTCCCTGGAGGATACCTTGTGCTGCACAAAGGCTGCTTTGAGCAAGCTGGACGTGACACTAGCCATGTGAAATAAGAGGCATTTCTACAGAATTGACAGTGCCCTTCACACTCACTTCAGTTTATTCCTTGCTAGCCTCCCTGTGTAGACAACAAGTATTTTTCAGTGTAACTTTCTTTTTTTAGTAGTGAGATTTAAGCCTGCGAAATAATCCCCTCATTGGACATGCAGAATGAGTCGCAATACTTGGCAGATGTGAAAACAAGTTGGATGACAGAGAAAGGGATTTAAGCAAGAGATCCTAAGGAAGGTCAGCTCCTGGGGTGGCAGCCCCAGATTTACCACCCTGGAGCAGACCGTCTCCCAAAGCAGCCTCGTGCCTGGACACGTGCGGGCACTGCCTGCAGAGCTGCCCACCAGGCTGGGCAGCTGCCCCAGGAGAAGCTCACGGCATTTCCCCCAGCATTTTTCCACCCCGGTGAGGTCTTTCCTTGAGAGGACAATGCACTTTTACAGGAGTCACAGAGAGCAATCTTGTTATGAATCCATGGACTTAATTCCAACTCATCCATCTTAATAGGACTTACATCTTTTTCCTTGATGGTTCTGATTTTCTATCCCATTAATAATAAAAAAGCTTCTCTGCTTATATATAATGCAATTCAACAATAAGTCTCAAAGGAGGATCAAGATCACTTTGGCTTTCCATCAATTTGATACTGATGCCTCTCCAGTTAAATAACTCGAGTGTGAGAACAGTGAAAGGGACCAGACATTCATCCCAGTGCACACAGCTTTGAACCTGAATTTCTCTGAAGGCAACAGGAATCTACCGACTGATATTGGTAGACTTTGCGTCACCTCCTGAAGGGCTTATCAGGGAGATTAAAGCCTCCGTTTTCACCTGATGTAAATCAGGATGCCACACTGACTTTGGTGGAGTGAAGCTGATCTCGACTACCTGAGAACTGGGCCCAGAAAATACCACATGAAGGATCTGTGATCATTTTTCTGATGCACACGTTTCAAATTGGTGTCTGGAAAAGGGCTTGTTAGTCAGTGTTTGCCGAACGGAATACTTCATGACAGTGCTAATTAAAATAAATGAAACTTGACTTTTCAAGATGATGGTTTTTTATAGCAAAGTACAGTAGTTTGGAAACATCTTTAATTTAATTGCAAAATACTTTTTCTGGTTATTTACTTAAAATTGTCTCCCATTGCAAAGCTGCACCAGTATTTCCGGATGCACACTCTTGATTTCGACATTTTACATTACATTATCAAGTTAATCTACCCAAATCATTAACCCCCAGCAGGAAAGATTTTTAATTATGCAGATTCACCAAGTGTTTTTCAAGAACTGTTTTATTTCTATGAGTTCAACCATAACGTACTGTGGGGAGAGGGAGGGCACTGTCCTACACTTGATTTCACAAACCAGCATCTTGAAGGAGGCCTCCGAACATGCAGCAAGTTTCAGCAAATATATCTGTCGCGGTTTAATCCCAACCAGCAACTAAGCACCATGCAGCCGCTCACTGGCTTCGCTCCCACCCACTGGGATGGGGGACAGAATCGGGAAAAAAAAAGTAAAACTTGTGGGTTGAGATAAGAATGGTTTAATAGAACAGAAAAGAAGAAACTAATAATGATAATGCTAACACTAATCAAATGACAACAGTAATAATAAAAGGATTGGAATATACAAAACAAGTGATGAACAATGCAATTGCTCACCACTCACTAACCAACGCCCAGTTAGTCCCTGTGTGGTGAACTCCCCACCCCCACTCCCCCCAGTTTATATACTGGGCATGACATCACATGGTCTGGAATACCCCTTTGGCCAGTTTGGGTCGGCTGTCCTGGCTGTGTCCCCTCCCAACTCCTTGTGCCCCTCCAGCCTTCTTGCTGGCTGGGCATGAGAAGCTGAAAAATCCTTGACTTGGTATAAACACTACTTAGCAACAACTGAAAACATCAGTCTGTTGTCAACATTCTTCTCATACTGAACTCAAAAACATAGCACTGTACCAGCTACTAGGAAGACAATTAACTCTATTCCAGCTGAAACCAGGACAATGTCTTATCCAGAACAGAAAACAGCTAATGCCCTGGAGAATCCTTGCCCTCCTGGAGAGGAGTACCGATGGGCGCTTCAGCAAGCAGGAGGGTAGTTTAGACCAAACTGAGCCTGTTTTTTCCCTCTAAGATAAGCCAGCTTTATTCCAGTGTATCTCAGAGTTGATTTACATCTCAGGTTGTGGTATCTGAATCAGGCTGAAGCTAACAAAAAAATGGTCATGAGCTTATAGTCATGGTTAGTCCTGCTCTTATGTAGGTTAGAAAACACATCAAAATTGAAAACAACATCCAATCCCATTTCTTTACATCATGGGGAAACCAAAGCTTTGGGAAGAGGATGGAGGGATGACACTGCATTAGCTTTTAATAATTAGTACTATTATAATAATTTAATAATAATTATTGAGTCCTTACCCCACACCTTACCTCTCTTGTACGTGGTGGGCATGGCAGGGTGGGGGACTTGTTCAGTGTCAGCAGGGACTCAGCTGCTTTCTCCAGCGTTGGAGTGAAGCTGGGAAAGGCTTCTTGCTGGGGGGACAAAAACATTGGTATCATAAGTGCTGGAAAAATCAGTGAGTCACAACAGGCAGAACTCCATAAAATTGTGCTGATTTACTCATCTGAATCGCTATCAAAAGCTGAGCAGCAGTTGAGAGGAAACAATTGCACATAAGTGTGGTGTTCTCTCTATTAATGTCATTGGTGGGGTCAGGAGCAAGGATTCATACCATCAAATGTACTGCATATACAGGATGATAAATGATGACAATAATCCTACAGGAAGAGAAACATTTGAAATGCGGGGGTTTGTCCTCCAAAAAAGATGATACCAAATTCTTCTGACTTGTGCAGCCGAGCCCCAAACACAAAACAGAAATGAAGCACTCCAGAAAGCTGAGTGTGTTTTAATTGAATCTGCGAGACCTGTCCTGTTCCTGGAGGCTTGGAACGATGAAGACATCAAAGCAATTGGGAGGAATGAAGCATTTTGTGGGCAACTGACTTTACAACTTTGAGACTGCCAGAGTACTGAAGTGATTCCCTCTATGGGAGATCATTATGTGGAAGTCCCAAACGGGTATTGGCAGGCATCTTAGTATTTTATACAGTGTAACATGTCGTGGAAACTTGTGCAAACACTCCTCTAGTTTTCTGGTACCTGCCTCACCGTGGCTCTCCCCGTTCTGTCCTTACAGAGAGGCGCTTCTTGGGAAAGGAGATGAGGAAGGACTGAGCAACTGATAGCTCAGAACTGAATTAACAAGTCTGACTCTTTTTGCAGGTACGTATGGCCAGTATGGTACAATATAGAACACAAGTTATATCTCTGAATGCAGTGAGTCAGTGCAAACCCAACAATTAGGCACCTTCCCTCTGAAAAACCTTGCATGCTCTATATTCTGTAGTGTTCCAGATCCATAAAAACCCAAGCTTACCAAAAGTTTATAGAAGAACTACAGCTCAGTTGCTACGGTTCATGTTTCTACATTGAAGTGCTGGGTGCAGTCGCCAGTGGGAAGCATGTAGTGGTTTTACAGGTGTTTGGAAGCCTCTTCCATGGCTACCTTTATCAAAGAAAGTTAATTTTAAGTTTTATTTTCTTTATTCTTGTACCAGAAGCCTATGAAATCTCTAATCTGTCAGCCTGTGTGATGTTTCACCCAGTGTTTCACATTCTGTATCAAAGTTAGTAACAGCATCTCTATCTACTGCTACAGACATCATTATTTATTTGCCCTGTGCTGCACTCAGAAGTCCCAGGTGCAATCTGAGTTATCGCCAAGTCTGTACCTAATTTAAACGTCAGTCTAATATCAGGCAAGCCACAGTACTGCCAGTATAAATATGTGCTCTCTGATCATGGGAAGGGACTTGCAACCAGCAGCCCTTCAGCACATTTCTTTCTTGGTTCACATCTTTCTTGAATTTCAAATTGGCCAGGATCTCACCAAAGACAAATCTGACACCACCAAGAAGAAATATGCTTTCTCCGTCCTCTTGACTTTTGTTACCTGCCTGTTGCTATCCCCAGAGCTGTGGATGCTGGCCACTACCAGCAGGCGTATGGCTACTGAACACAGGAATGAAAGAAGGGAGAGAGAACAAAAGACGGCTTCTCTGCAGGACCTGCTAAGCGCAATGGCTGAGGACATGTCGTCTCTGTTGGGTTGTGGCAGAGACACACCGAAGAATCCATTAGCTTTCCTCCTGGGAGATCTCTGGAGACAGCATAGTCTAGCCATGGCAATATGTCATCATATGTCTGCATATGGGAGGACAACACCTAATTTAGACAACACAGAAAAATGCGATGTATGTAGTGGTACAAGGCAACTTTCCCTGATAGTTTGGCCTGATCTTTCTGAGTGCATTTAGGGAGATTGGTGGATATTTTCAGGAGCTCCTGGTTGTGTGAGCTTTATAGCAGGGTCAGCAGGAATGGAGAAGGATCAAGACCTCAGGAAAAAAGCAGTTGCTTGGGTGTACTTTGTGTATTGTTTGATGTAAATGAGGTAAAGAGTGTGGATCTAATGGCAAAAAAAAAAAAAAGAAAAAAGCCTTGAACCCATTATCCTTTTGAACTGGCATAAATCAGGAATAGCTTGGAAATCAGCAGCCCAAATCTTCAGCTATTACCAATCTTCCTGGGTTTAAATGAAGTCGAAAGAGCTCTGCCAGTTTACAGGATACAGCCTGATGGAATTACACAAGCATGAATATACTGTAAGCCAAAAGAGAATTAGACCCATTATTTTTAAAAAAGCAAAACTTGATTAAGGATGTTCAGTATAGGTTTAGAAAAAAGAGCACTGTCACGCCTCACTAACTTTGCTGTTCTGTTGAAACATGACTACCAGGGAGATATTACACTGCACTGGGATTTTCTAAAAAAAACAATCAAGGAAGGGTGGTTTCAGGGAGTGGGGAGAACAGCACTTTTGTCAGTGCTAATCGCAGGCGTTAATAGGAGCACTAGTGCAGCTAAATGTCTGGTGCTCTGTGGAAGTTGGAAGCACAAATGCACTTTGTGGGTACAGACATACAGAGATAATTTCACTTGCAGAGCAGAGAGGCAGGATCTGAGCTCGAGAGGAGACATGCTGATCACTCCCGACATGGTCAGCCAGAGGTTCAAGAGCTGCAATGAATCAAGGGGGAAGTTCAGAAAGCATTTCTTAAGATTTAAACATAATTAATGCAGATGCCTCCGCGGCTTGGTTCTAGTATTTGTGAAATACAGAGCAAGAGCTTTATTTTTTTAAAATGTATTGGATAAAACATGAAGACTAAGCTGTCAGCAGAGGTGCATCAGCAGCTATTTAACAGTAAAAACCAATGTTGGCATTGCAAATTGGGCATGTGTTGGGAAAAAGTTGGGCCTGGCCCCATAAAAAACCACATGAAAAGCTGTGGAAGGTGGCAGCCTGCTGAGACTTGGGTCCGGACCTGACAGCAGCCACCACTGCCACGTACATGCTGGGACTCTTACAGGAGAGTCACTGGGGTGGGCTGGATCAGATAAATTCAGTGAAGGTTCACTCTTAGCACTTCTGTCACTAGCAGAGAGGAGGTACCAAACATGTCCTATACCAGCCCTTTATTTCAAAAGTCTTTGAGTTATTTTTCTTAGTCATATCCTGCATCGGAGGGCTTCACAGATCAACTTCACACCATCCAAACCACCGTTGTGTTATCGGAGATATTTAAGCAGTTGAAGTTGATTCCTGTTTTTGTTTCTTTGGGTTTTCTGGTCTTCTTGTTTGAGTGAAAGTTCCCACATAAAATATTGGGCATATGAGCCCGATGTAGAATTTGACCACTGACGTTACCAGGACCTCAATTTCAATTCCCCTTTTTTAGCAGTATAATGGTAACAGAACAAACAGTCTTTTAGAGATGGTATTTTATGTTGCTTGCTACATCTCCTCTTATTCTTGTTTCTAGATATGGTATTTTACGTTACTTACTACATCTCCTTTTATTCTTGTTTCTATCAAATCATCTTTAATATTGAAAGATTCTCCTACAGTGGAAAAGCTTATTAGAAGCCAATGCCTCATTGCACCCTTGCATCTACCTTCCCCTCCGCTGACGCAGCTCCTCCGGGTACTACGTGCTCTGTCTCTCTTCATCATTTCTAGACATAGAAAACACAGTCAGAATATCACAGGTCCCCGTCTCGGGGAAGTCAAGCACTGCAGCTGCCAGGGATTTCAGCTAACACCACGGAGCTCCTGAAAAGTCAAGTGTCTTCAGGAGGGGCAGACATCTTCTGCCATCCCTACTGTAACGTACCCATATATTTTCCTTTTCTTCAGATTAACTGTCTCTGTCCCTCTGCACAACATGTTTGCCAGAGAGAAAGCCACGACTTAAAGGTGCTTATACTTTCCCACTCTTTCAGAGAGAGGGGAAAAAAAAAAAGGCTTAATATAGCCTGAGAAACAAAGACAACAGCATGGGTAAGTAAGAAAGCACAGGTGTAATTTCTGGGCACAGTAAGAAGTCTTTTAAAAGCTCTTAAATGAGTAGTGTGTACATGTTTACCACTACTGCAGCTGACATATAACCACAGGAGCACTGCACTACAGGGATAAAATGAGAACTTGCGGAGGGCTATTGAACACCGGGAATTTTCACAGTGAGGCAGAACAAAATTATTTAGCACTAGGGGGTTCTCTAATTTTGGTACACTGTGAAAATAAAGCATTGCCTTTGTCCAGGACTAATATTTGCTCACCAATGGCCAAACCCATTCGCTGCCTTTCTTAGATGTGACCTGGGATATGAAGGCTAGCATTTGTTACGTGGGCTGTTGAAGAATATATTGCAGAGATATCCACCCAAGGCTTACTGAAGGTCTTTTTTGATTCTATTTTGGTTGCTTTGCCTACCTAACTTCTCTTAATTGTCCCAGGGCTTACGCTTTGGCATGTATTTAAAAATGTAAACAGATTTTCAAGGCTAGCTTTGAGCCTCAGGGAGTCTCCAGCATTATAAACAACTGAGCTGGTGAAACACTTGAAACATTTGCTGTGAGAGCAGATGAAAACCCTCCTGAGATGCGAGCAGCTTCGGCCACGGTAGCAAGACCATCCCGCCTTGCCGCCGGGTTTTGCTGTGCTTACTTACAAGGTGGTCGTGCAACGACTTTGCGGCCAAGCACAGATTTTTGCGGAGGACAAAGCCCCAGTCACTCATCCAAGTCGTCCGTCTGGCTAAAAGTTACAGCCCCACCATACGCGTTTTGCAGTGGGTTAGGACTTTTGCCGGACACCTTGTAGGGTTTTACCCTGCTGCCGCTGAGGCTGCTGCCAGCGGTACCGTTGATCCGAAAGGCCGCAGCAAGATGCCTCACAAGATGATCCCATTTTTATGGGTGAAATTACACTATCTACAGCCATTAAGTACCTTTTTCTCCTCATTAAATTTTGATCATTTTCTCTGATAAAATATGGCTTTGGAAGATTGCTGTTCCAGGTTCCAGCTTTTGCCTTGCTCCTGAGGCTAAGGTTTTAAAGGTGCGATCCTGCAAATTAGTCCCTGAGTAAGGATTTTTATGCAAATAGTCCTGTTAACTTTACACAAGAAGGAGTTTGCTGGATCATGCCATTATCCCTAGGCTTACAATGGAAACACAACTGACCTTTAGCTGTAATGAGCACTAGTAAAAAAATAAGTGTGACAAAATTGCCTGGATCTTTGCAAGCTGATACAAGCTGTGCGGTGTGCTGGTAGCGGACAGATCTCCGAACAGGCTGAAGGAGTTAAGTCATTTCACGGTGTTAGATAACAGCTAATTGACAGCAGATATAATGCATGTTGATAACCAAATGTAATTCGGCAGCTAAGAAGAATGAAAGAGCCCAAATATCTGCTAAACCAAGCTGTATGGGAGTTATTATAGGAATGCTCCCAAAGCTTTTGCAGCTGCAGAAAAAAAAAAAAAAAGAAAAGAAAACGCGATGCTGGGATGTAATACAAAAGAAAGAGGAATCAAAACAGATGGTGCAGTTGGTATGTAAGGCGCCAGTGCGATTGCACCTAAAGTGTGGCATGTTGAGTGCTGCGATCACTGCGCAATGTAAATATGCAGCAGGCTATGAGAAATGCAGCTGAGCATAAGCATTATGACACTGTGCTTGTGAGATTATAGGCAGGATGAGCTACCTGGGTGAACTTGTGTATGAAAACAGGGCAGGGAGACCTCTGATATTATATCAGACTAAATTCAACTAGCCGGAGGTGAAGGGCAGTGAGCCAAATGTCCTCTGGCAGGTGGGGAGGTTACCAGCACCAGAGGAAAAAGTGCAATCTATAGGTGGGTTGTCAGACTGATGGGTCTTAGCCCAGACCTTGGCACCGTTTACTTCTCAGTGCTTTCCCTCCCCTTTTAGTCCAAGGAGGCTGTGAAGAAGGCTCAGCGTAGGTCAACCCATAGCGCTGACCAAACGACATCCCTGACACCAGCTAGCCACGGCTCCCTCTCCCCTAGGGTAACGAAGCAGTAGCATTATTAACATTAACGCTTGCCGTCGCTCTGCAGCTGAAAGAAAAACAGGTCAGCAACATCACCGCCACTCCACACTTCCCTTTGCTTCATTTCCACTCCATTTCTCCTCCCTGCTTGTGCCTGCCCGTGACTCTGCTCCGTCATTCACCGGGTGCCTCTTCATTTTTCTCGCACTGCTCTCACTCTGCCTTCCCTTCATCTCCTCTTTGTCCTTTGCCACCCCATTATACAAGTGGCTTTTTTCTTCATTTCCTTGCTTTTACCTTTTCTCCCTGTCTTCTTTCTTTCCTTCCACTCTCTGATAGTATTTTTGATGCCTTCCCCTTGCCTCTCTTTTTGTTGCCCAGCTGCATTGTCTATTGTATTACTTGCCATTATCTCCAAAAATATTTTGATATATTTTCCCCCTTTTTCCAGTCCAGCGTTTCGTTCCCTTTAAGGCACCAGAAAGCACTAAAGGTTAGAGAGGGAAACTGAAAAGCATTCCAGTAGTTTTCCATCAGCCTGTGTATAAAGCACTTCTTTTTCCACTTGATGAGAAAGCAGTAATCAGTTTCCCCCTGCATCAAGCTCTTTTACACAAAGAGGTTGCTGCAAAAAGAAACCAAATAGATTTCTAACTGGCTTCCCCCTTATCCCTGCCTTGGAGCCCAGTGAACCCTGCAGCCTTTTCATTTGTCGTGGCTGCTGCTGCCACGTGAAGCAGACGCAAGGTTGAGGGGGACGAGCAACATCACGGCTCGTCAGTGCGGGTGCGCGGCCGATCTGGGCAGGGCTTGCGGATTGGGCACTGAGGTTTATTTCCCACCTGGAAAACTTAAAGCCTTGGTGCGAGAGCAGGGAAAGGAGATCTCTAACTTTGCGACACCTGAAACGGTGGCAAAATGGAAGGTAAAGGAGGAAATTCTTCAGTACTAAGATTAAGCTTTGATCTTCAGACTAGACATCACCCAGTCTCCTAGGTACCCACCCTCCTACCTGTGACCATGGGGGTCCAAAAATGGCAATATGTGTGCAGAGAATGGCTCCACTTTAAGGCTGTATGGACTGAAATGCAGTTTTCCATCTGTTAAATACAGTGTGCTCCCCTCCTCAGCCTCTACCAGAAGAAATCAGAGCACCTTCTGGAGACCACTTGCTGCTCCTAACACGCGTCCTACCAGGTCCCTCACCCTTCTGCACCAGCAGCCACGGACCCAGCTGGGCCAAATTGCCCCCAGCAGAGCCCTTCCCTGCACCACAGAGCCCCTGACTGGGGGGGGCTGCATCTGCCAGAGCCCACCAGATTTGCCCCAGACCAGCGTATCCCACCGGTGAGGGGCCAGGACCAGAGACTGCCCTGGTACGGGTCTTCCCAGGCCCTATAATAAAGGGGTCAGAGCCCCAGTCTGACCAGTCGCATGTTTCCCCTTCACCACAAGCCATCCCACGTGGTGAGGAGGTGCGTGGGCTGCAGTAGCCCCCAGCGAGCCAGGCACCGCATCAGTGCCATAAACATTTCTGCAACTTTAGGAGGAGATGAAAAAAAAGAAAAAAACCCCGCAATCCTGAACTTGTGCCTAATAAGGTAAAGGGAAAAGGAGAACATACAGCCAGAAGGTGAAAGCCCCATTATGAAAAATTTGGTCTCCTGTTTTTTTTCTAAATATAATTTCAGTCAAATGGATCTTATTTGCACAGTTGCATTTGTCATTCTGTCTCTTTTCTGCTACCACACAATACTTTTATCTCTGATGAGGAAATATTGTAACTGCCTTTGTCTCATTCTCTACCTTTGCTACGGTTCTCTGCTTTCTTCCCCAGCACCAAAAAAAAAAAAAAAAGGGAAATAAATATGAGTCCCTCATCTAAGGCACAGTACCAGAGGTTTAACGTTGACAGTGTGCTTTGTCACTTTGGCTCTGGAAAAGGCTTACAAAAGCTTTATTAACAGGCTCATTAGCACGGCCTGATTTACTTCTGCAGACTTTACTCTTTTACTAGTTTCCAGGAGCATCAGCATCAGTTGCAGGGCTAATGAATTCACTCAGATTTGCATGCTAATGAAGCTCCCATGACTCTCTGTGCTCTCTGCTTCAAATCGATCTTTGCTGTTGCTTGAGGAATATTAATAGAAATAAAAGTAAAGGGGAGCACCAGGCATTTCAGTTGCACTTGCTGTAATCCAAGGCTGCTGTGCAATTCATATTTCATACATTACCCTGTTTCAGATCTTATTTCTTTCATGCCTTATTGACTCTAACTGTACAGGAGACATCACCTTTAGGAAATTCCTAGTATAGCGGTTGGCCAGAGACTCAAGGGACTACTTACCTAAAATCGTACTTGAGCTCTCAATAAATAGGTCAGTCACCTAAAAGTGCCTCCATGCACCAGTGCAGTTCCACGTATTTTCCCCCAAACCTATGAATTTCATTTCCCTTTGACAGACACAGGAAACCTTTTGACTTCAGTTGGCTACGCTGCCTGGCCGTGCGGCGCATCACCCAAAACCAGGGTGCGGTAGCTCCCCTTAACTAGACCTTAAGCTCAGTTGGGGTGAGGGACCCGATCCAGGGGGTTTCTCTGGCTCCAGATGGAGGCTGGAGCCATGCGGTGAGTGGAGACATCTCCGGGGACATGACAACAGGGCTTCCTCGCTTGAAGCAACAAGGGTGCCCCTACCAAGCTTCTTCCTCAGCTTCTGGAAACCATTGGGAACCATCTTCCCTGAGCTATGAATTCATTGCGCTGCAGCTGCCAATATATAAATTAATATATTTATATCATCCTGGAGTGTAACGATTGCCATTTCGTAGGCTGAAAAATCAGTTTGTGCCTGAATGCCTTTTTAACAGGGACTGCTTTGTTTTGGGCTGTTGTAAGAAAAGCAAAAGGAATTTGGAAATGCAAGGAAGGATTCCGAGCCCCAATTCCTCTGGTCTGGTAGGTCGGTAGGATGCCTGCCCCACAGGATCAAACTAACAGACCCAATCAAAACAAACAGATAAGTGATGTGCCTCTGTTAATTGGAGATGTTGCTCTTTCACCCCCGCTTTAATTTTAGCAATGATGAATGCTGGTAGATAGATGACTGAAGCCCTAGAAAGAAATCCCATTGTGCAATCGTGTTTTTACAAGAATATTTTTGGCTTCTGAAAGTGCACTTAACACATCCAAATTAATGGAAAAGAGGATTCTTCACTGAGCAGCCCCCCGTGCCTGCTCTTCTTAATTTGATACAATAGCAGAGCATACATTGAGATTGAAATGCTCTTTTGGATGCTCAATTGCAAGAAATCATTCAGCAAAAAATGGGGCACCATTTTCACGATATCTCTTGTGAGGGTAATCAAACAGCTCCATTTTGCTTGCTGCAAAAATAACACAATCCCTACATACTTTTTGTTTTTTCCTTTTTTTTTTTTTCCAAACAGAAGTAAAGAAAATTAAATAAAATGAAAAGCAAACTGTGGACTAATTATCCTTTTCTAAATGACTTCATATTGTAAAATAGCCTATTGAATGCATAATGAACATCATTACCACCAACTGCTTGCACGTGGAGGAAAGCAGAGCGGTCATCCCATCATTATCAGCACTTGTTTCATGAGTGATGCAGAGTGCCAAGGTGAAGCGGATGCTTTGTGCTCCGGCCACTGAAAAAGCAAGCCAAGCTGACAGCCTCGAACTTTTATTTACATTCAGTAGCACCTCACCCTGCCTCCAACTCCAGTCCCTCACTGGCCTCTGATGAGCTTTGAGGGCCTCAGATGCTGGTTGCGGCACGGACTCGCGTTTTGGGGATTGGCAGCTCTTCCACCAGCTTCCCAGCTGGAAACCAAGGGCTGGGTTCTATTTTCTGCATGGGAGCTTTGAAGGGGAAAGGTGCGTTAGGGCAATTCCCAGGGTGGAGGTGACTATTCCCACCCATGACCCGGTGAGCATTTTTTAGTATTTATAGCAGGATTCCCTGCAAAGTGGAATGATTTCCCGGCAGAGGCTGGAGGAGCCCAGCCTAAAGCCCTTTTCTCCTCCCAAGCCCCAAACTGGGCAGCTCCCACAGGCTGCGAGTGACTGTCCCCCGCTTTCGGCGAGACCCCCCCCCTCTGCCCGACACGCACGCGCTGCTGCCTCTGACCTTGCTGCAGACAAAATTCCCATTTCCCCTCCCTTCCCATCTTTCCAGCCAAATGGAAATGAATGCCAAGCACGAGGTGCATGGATTATGCTTTCACAGAGATGAAAATAACTCAGAGAGATTAAAATACTCCTCCTAAGTTAGGAATGTTCCCAAATTGTACGCGCCGGATGGTTTCCCCGCTTTCAAGCGTTTGCAAGTCCCGCTTGCGCTGCCCTCGCAGGTGCTGTGCAACAGAGGTCCGTGGCCATGAGAGACGGCCGCTCCCGTCGTCTCCCTTCCAGTCTCACCCTCGATTTAGCAAATCTGTTTTATGCTCCAAGGCTAAGAGGTCATTTGTAACAGTTTGGCCTGGATCACCCTGAATGAAAACATCCAATCAGCCCCTAATTGTGACAAATTATATTAGTCTGTATTTGTGCAACTCGCGTTGCGGCAACTTAATTCAGGCTGTGCTTAGGTCGTGGAAACCAGGCGAGGCTAAAGAGGTCCTGTCCACACGCAGGGAGGTGCGTGAAGGACACCTGAGCTTCCCTGCTGGCTCCATCCCGCTCCACCTCCCTGGCTCGACCGTGAGCATGCTCTCATCCCAAACTGTTTATGTACTGTCATCTAGACGCTGTCTAAGGTTTTTGAAAAATTAAGCAGGTTAGTCCCATTCCGTGTTCGACGCTGGCTGAAAGTCCTGAGAAGAAAGAACATCTGGCCTGTGATACAGAAAAATGTGAAAATGAGGTGGAAGAGAGAAGAACGTGATGGGATTGCGTATTATTGCCCCACTATTCCCTGTCCCTATGAGAAGGGTCCACTGGACCTTCAAATGCTTCTCTCTAGCCCAAGATGTGACAGTGAAGCTAAGAAAAGAAAAAAAAAAGGAAAGAAATCCTAAAATTAATTTTCCTACATGACATATTTTAAAGGGCACTGTCAATTGGCTTTATAATTACATTTCTAAATCACTGGAAGATTACACTGAAGGGTGAACTTTACAAAACCTGAATATTTTTATTTTTTTAAAATTGAAAACCTTTTGGGGGATTTAAATACAATCCTTCGGTGCTGTAACCCCATGTAACAGCAACAGCAAGGAAATGGCTAGAATATGCTACCCTTGTTCCTACTCATTTGTACCTCTGATTTCCCACTGAGACCACTAAACCTCATGGGATTCAGCGGCTCCTGCTCCAGGATGAGCAGCACAGTTAATCACAAGCGCTGAGGTCTCCCCAAATTATGGTACCGCCTGCATTCCTCGGGATTGTAAGAAAAGGCTTGAAGTGTTAATATTGGAGGCAAGAGGTTTATTTTGCTATTTGGCTTTTGAGCCTCCCAGATATCCCCACTTCATGCCTTCAGGCTTTTCTCCGCAACGAGGAAAGCTTGAAGTATCTTAACTGAGAGCTGAGCTTCTCACCTTATCAAATTGCTCCAGGTCTGAGCGAGAAACTCGGTGTCACGAGACTGAGCAGAGATATCTCCAGGTCTGCCTTTGGGGAAAAATTTGTTCTGGAAACATTGAAATGAGCCAAAGGGATGAGATCCTGCATGGGTGGGCACCTTCCTAGTGCCCCCAGACTAAATTCCACCTTGTTTCCCACACCTTGTGAAAATACAGCAAATCTTGGCTAAATTTGTGCTTTAGCTATTCGGGGGACACTCAGGAAAGGTATCTGGGTTAAAGAGAGATGTGATTTAAAAGCGTCCTAGCTAAACCACATTAAATTTTAACATCACCGCTCTACATGAAATTGGGCTGCTTTCACTTGAGCTCCCTTCGGTGCGAGCTGAAATCCAGTTTAACTAGTTAACTTTTCCATGTGAGCAAACTCACTGCCTAGTCTTAACAAGGCAGAAAACTAAAAGCACAAAGCAGCTCGACTTTGTAGTTGTAGGGCTTGCCAAACACAAGTAGGAAATGATGGAGCCCTCTGTGCTCATCCACTACAGGAATCTATATTAGGTTTTTCAAAGTCTTACAAGCACAATAAGCTAATGCAGTCTCTCAGCGCAGGTAAGATTTATTTCTCTCTTTCTCTGATATATACGGACCCAGATTCTCTGCTTGTATAATCCATTGGCTTACATGGATTTACACCTGATATTGGCATTTGATCTATGACTGGTCTTGGTCTTTTGGCTCTAATGTGAGTGAAAGAATAAAGTTCAGGGGACAATTAATAGAGAAAAACTAGTTTTACGTGTATTGAAGACAACAAAATTGCAGTCTGGTATCAAACAGTCATCTAAATAAATAACCTTGAGAAAACCAATTACTTACATATGAGGAAGTTATCGGCAGAGGTGTGAGTATGCTCCTGCCACGTCAGACCAAAAAGCCAATATTTATGTATAAAATGAATATCTGGTTACTGAAACAATATTGCAATTCACCGATTGTAATTAAAAAAAATAACAATCAGAACTCAGGATAATCCTTCAGGTAATCAAAAGCTGCATCAAGTAGCAAGTGCTAGTAACGAGCTGGGGCTTTGCCAGACGGACACCAAAGGTACCACAAAGCTCTGACGTCTGAAGACGGGAGATGACGGTGTGATGACTGACAGGGTAGTTTAGCCTAAAGGAGTATGAGGTAATAACCTGGAGAATTTGGGAAGGAAAAAAAAGCAACCCTCCACCTACAACAGAGCACCTCACATAAACTATGCAAATATGTATGTGTATACAGCATGTTTAAATGAACTTAGAGGTTACATTGAAGATTTAAGTTTCATGGCTCTGGACAGACAGCATCAAATGATTTTTGCTTCTAATAGGACCATGTTGGTGATTTTAACAACACTTGGTCTACTGAAACAAGACATGGCCTAGAATAATAAGCTGTAGTTCAAAGATTTATCTAAATATGTTTGGCAGTTCCCCTGCCCTTTGCCTTGCAATATGTACGTACCCCAGTTGAGACTATACCCTGTAAATTACCGCCCTCCATGGGGTTCTCATGTTAAATTGTTTCCAATAAGCAAGGCCAAATGCTCTCAACTTAGCCAGAGATAATCAACTAATGTAAAGCAATTTCCAACAGTTATATTTTTCTGCTTCAGGCTCTTGGGAAAAAAAAACCCAAACCACATACACACAGAAAATTGGGGTGGAAAGAAATAAGAAATGTCATCTATTGCTTCCCAGTACTGGACCAGCTATCATGTGTATTCCTAAATATTAAAGCTAGCAGTGCTGGATACCAAGACCAAGCCATCTTCTGTAGTTCAACAACAGCAAGTTGAGGCTCAAAGTCCACCCGTACTTGACATCACTATGGAGACTACGTGGATGAGATCTTTTTCATTAGTCAGGCGATCCCTCTCCCACTATAAAGCCGCAGGAATTAGTTTCACTTCCAGGGATTTTTAATTATGCTCAAATAGAAGTGCACCAGTCAGACAAAGAAGTTGCATTGCCTCTGAAATTTCAGATCATGACACTCTCTCCTTAAGGCATTATGTTTGCTGTTTGCATTGACTTTCAATTTACAGTAGTCATTTCTTGTTGTAGCATAACACAACAATTTTCACTGTACATTCAGAAACTCAATGCAATAGGGATGAAATTTCATAATTTACATAATCCAGTTCTGAGCTGAAAGTTCTGATTTTAGACAGATACCTAAAATAGAACGGGGTTTTCTTTTTGCTTGTGTTTTGTAATATATGATCCATCACTTTTTAAATAATTGTGTAATTCTGCCTTGCTATTGCCAGTGTGCCCCATTATCAGTCAAACTAATAGGTCTGGAGAATGAAACCCCCAAAAGAAATCCTCCAAACTAGTGAAATAAATACAGTTAATGATGATAATTAAGTCACTGGGGATAATTGAGAGATTATCCAATTACTATCTATAATTCTTTGGCTTGCAAATAAGGTAAGAGTGTGTAGAGCTAATCTGTAATAATAATAATAATAATAATAATAATAATAATAATAATAATGATGATAATTAGGGGGAAAAAAGCACTAAAAGCCCCCAACCCAGGAATTACTAGATTTCTTCACAACTGGAAGTATTTTGCCAGTTTAATTGCCTGATTTGAGGTTTTTCTAGCCTAGAATAGCCTTTTAGGCAGCTGTTGCAACACTGGGCTCTCGAGGAGGTAGAGATATTCTGGGTCAGGACTGAATTCCCTGCTGCAGGTCCTGAGGAAACCCTGCTGTCCCCTGGACCCAGACTAAGATGGATGCAAGTACTCCTAGCAAAGGTCTTAGAGTAACTACAGGTTAACTACTTAGAAATAAGAAGAGATGGGTTCAATCTCGAGTTCCTAAATTCTGATAACAAATTTAGGGCAAGATTTTAACAGGCGTACCAGACAGAAGTATTATGCCAGCAGGCTCTGCTGTACCAAAACACCCCCAAATCCCTCCGAATCCCCCAGGGACACTTTTTTGGGGTTGATTTTGCAGACATTCACTGCCATGTGGTCACTTTGTCACTGTGCTAAGGAGAGGTGGTTGACGTCCCATGACCAGGTCAGGTGCTAAGGGAAGGTTTTAGTCCCAAATATTTCTCAGTCTGAGACAGCCTATGTCATCGTGGCTAGAGTTTTCTGATTTAACAGGTGGATTAGGGACATGAGCCAAACCCCAGGAAGACACAACGATACATTGGGTAAGTTTATATGTTCAGGGATAGGCATCATTTTTGGGGAGGTCGCTACATTTTTGTTCTCATTTTTGTTATAAGTATTTGTAGGACCCTGTTTGGCACAGGTGATTTAAGGAGGTCTAAATATGGCCCCCAGCAAGTCAGTTAAGGACGTGTTTAATTTTAACATGTGCATAGTTCCTTTGGATCTCATCCATGGAAATCAATGGCAAGGCTGCTGATGGTTTGATTGGCTTCGGATCAGAGCCAGCAATTTTGATTGTAGAGATCGAATGCTTGAAATTAATTATATGACTAATGCTTCACTGGATTAGGGAATCAATTAATGGAAGTGGGGTGCTTGTTATAAGATTTCCATTAACTTTCACGCAGGTTTTTTCCTGAACACCAACTGCATATTCATTGCCCTTGAATGCATTCTAGGTAGCTTGGAAAAAAAATAAGAGGGTTGATATAACCAGAATCTTCTAATGAAGGTATTGCGTTGAGTATGTGATTCTGTACAGGAAATTAAATCCTTGCATTGAAAGACCTCATGCCAAGGCCTCATACCAAAAAGGTAAGTACCAGAAAGCTGTTCCAATCCTATTTATGCCAAAAGCGCTTCAGAGCAATCTGGGATTGACAGAGTAGGAAGGCGATAGCCTTCACAAGCAAATCAAAAAGATCAGAAATGATGTAGCAAAGTGCAACGCCTTCTCCGCACATCTCTCATCTCTGAGTAGCTGCTGGAGAGGAAAGCATCCTTCACCAGTTCAACTCCTCCTACAAGAGCATCCCTGCTCCCAGCCCCGTTCAGTCCCACCAGCCCAGTAAAACTCCATTTCATGGTCAAGGCTCCCTATGCACTCAGAAAAAATCCCCCCAAAGCAGGTGCTGGCAGGGGTAAACACCCTCTGCTGTGGCCCAGAAGCTGCTGTAGGAAGGGATGGCTCCTAGGGAAGGTCTCAGCCTACCCAGCTAGCACAGGCTTTGATGGGTGGCACTTTATAGCAGTATGTTTTTATTCCTTGGCCACAAAGGGAGCCCTGGGCAGCCCAGCTCAGCTCTGGAGAAATTCCACTCCTAACAGTCCCCAGATACCAGCCTTGAGCCGCGGAAGGGGAGCTGCCTTTGGCCAAGAGAGCTGGTGTGCGTGTCCGTACACGTGCAGACGGCTGTAACGTCAGAGCAGCATATTAAGCCACAAAATGTTTCTGTAAATATTGTTTCACACTTGGGTGAACAAAGCATGCTTTTATCTGAGAGACAGCACAGGGTGTAAATTACATTTTAATTGAGAAATTGCAAATGCCAGCTTTTGCCTTTTTTTGTTTTTATTTTGTTACTAAAAAGGACTGATTGTTACTGGGCATAGCTCTGAGTGAAGCTCCCTGCAATGCGCCCGCTCTCATTTTTACAAACTTTCCCTCCTTCCTTCTGGCTTTGCTTGCCTGGATTCTCCTCCTCCTTCCTAATAAAGATGTCTCCAGGCCCGCGAGCATTCCTGAGCCTTCCTTGCTCACAGCTTGGCAATCTTCCCCTGCAACATTTGCCGGCTGAAAGCGGGTGGTCTGGCTCTCCCTTTGCCCTGCTGCCCCTTCCCTCCTTGCCGTTAGGCAGGTGCAAGCGAGGCTGACAGTCTGCTGAGACCCAGCCTTGTCACCCCGGGGTGGAAATCAGAAGAAAAGGCTCTGTCGAGAGCCTTGTCATGAAGTGGGTTTTTGCTGTGCAATCTGTGCGCGTGATTTCCCCCTCCCCAGAGCTGCTGGCAGCGTGGCATCCATCGAGGGGCTCACAGGAGCATCTCTCAGGTTCGACACCCGACCACTGCCATCCATTTGGGCCATGGTGTGGTGCAGATGTTCTTTTTCCCCCACCCTAAAATACCATTCCTGGGAAGTTGCGGTTGCAGCTGGGAGCACAAGGAACATCTTAAGCCTTTGTGCACCTTTGCAAGTCTTTGCATTATCCTCATTTCTTGCATGTCGCCGTTGTACCCCAAAGGACCACCATTCATCTAAGACTCGGCAGCGGACAAATAATTTGTAGCCCAAGCAGAAAGCATCCCGATTTCTGGACTCTCAGATGTCCCTGCTCGCTGGGAAGCTTCCCTTTAGGAAGGGGAGCGGAGGACAACCTCATTCCTCAGGGCGGCTGATGAGCCGTCAAGCACAGGAGTTGGACGTGGCCAGACAGGAGGTGAGGGCAGGAAAGGGAGAGGAGGACGGAGCCAGCTGTACTAAATCACTGCTTCTCATGGGCAGCTTTTGCTGGCAGGGCTCCGAGAGAGCCCAGGCGGGAGGCGCAGAGCTGCACCCCCCCGCTGGGAGATGCAATGGGAGCATGAAGCACTTCCAGCTGGGAACTCAAAACCTCGATTGCAAATTGCACCCTTGGTGCTCAGGGGGGTGAGTCAAGCCCATTAGCCGGCTAATCCTCACAACAGGCTTTTGTGAGGCTACTATTTTGTTCTGGGGAAATGTATGATCTACTGATTACACAGTATCCCAACATGCCAAATGTATGCTTGAAACCAGTAAACAATAAATATTTAATTAGCCGGTCATTTTGACAATAACAACAGGCAACAATTAAACTGGCTTTTCATTTCCCGTTCATTTAGTTGTCAGTCTTGTATAGTTACAGTTAAAAGCCAGCTCCTGCCTTGACCGCAACCTTTATTAACATTGTGAAGAGAATATTTAGGTTTGATCTGAGCTTTTGATCTATGTCTCTGATTTCTTCTGCGTTTGCACAGATTGTGGGCATGACTCAAATAACCATTAATATAATGTGGGTTGAATCTGAAACTTAGAAGCTTATTCTTTTTAGTCTAACAGTGCCAACCAAGATTTCAGAGAGCTGTCACAACTGGCAATACAGTTATGATTCAACCTGAAACTGCTGACCCACTCCATTCCCATCAGGACTTTGCTCACCTCACCTGTTCGTGTACGCTCACCTTCTCCACGTTGAGGCCTTCTTCCATCCTCACCCCTCCGTGTATTCCTCTCTACTCCTCCACTCCTGTCTGTCCGCAGCCCTTCTGCTGAATCCAAAAGATGCTTGCCAATGGGGTGTCAAATTGCTGAATGGAAAAGGGAAGAAGCAAGCCATTTTCAAGCACCAAATCGAATTTCCTTGCCACCTATGTTTGCATCTACAGCCTCTATATCCCAATTCATCTCTCCATTCTTTGTCTCTGTGTGGATCACTAAACTTTGCAAGTGAACTGCCTTCTTGGCAGATTTACTGGAGAAGCCTAGGGCTAGACACCAAACTATTCTTACATATCAAACCTACCTCCCACCATTTTAAACACCTAGCTCCGGACCAGATGCTTAGCGGTGCAGGAGCAGGATTAGGTGGGACATTCTCCCACTGCAGATGAAGCCTCTCCTGCCACTGACAATGATGCATCTACTCTTACAAATTAAGCAGGGCTTCTCTTACACAGCTGTCAGCCAGGGCGCGCAGGTATGAGAAAGGAAAGAATGGGGATTTCGGCTGGTTGAATTCAGAGCACCAGACTGTAAATGAGGAGACTTGGTTGTAATCACAGTTCTCCTGCTGAATGGCTGTCTGACTGCAGACAAGTCGTTTCACATCTGTTTCCCTTTCCATCCTTTTCTGTGTTGTCTATATGAATGCAAGATCTTTACAGCACATTAATGTCTCCCTGATGTACCCAAATGGCATTTAACACTGCGCAGCCATGACACTGTTTGAGACATGTAGGCACTATTGTAATGGATGACAGATATACTAGACATGAATTCACTTATAAATATTGCCCCTTTTTACATAGTTCACTTTCACTACCACAATGCCACATCCTGTCCAAAGTCTTCCTATAATGGCAAACTTTTAATTCGTCAGTTTTGCCGTCTTGTTAGATTTCAGTGAATGTCAAAGTTGGCTCAAATTTAATTTTGCCTTCGACAAGAAATGACAACAGAGCCCTGAGTCCCCCCTACAATAGAGGTAATGTCCTGCAAAATAAATAGAATTAATTGTAAACGTCAGCTTTGAATCAAGTCTGCTGTATTCAGACATACTAATCAGAAAGCATTTACAGAGTCACGAGGAGCTGATAAAATGTGTACACAGTTTTAAAAATCCCATTGTAATGCATTGTAAACCTTAATTTAAAATAAGACAGCTTAAAAGCTTTATGGATTTGATTGATGATATACCCTCTATATTGATGGCTGAACCCAGCATACTGTTATTTCTGCTTTGTCTTGCTAACAACAAAGTTCAGAATGATAATATATTTTGTAAAAACCTTTCCTATTACGCTGCTGCGAAAGTGACATTAAATAATGATAATAGGCCTGAGCCACAGCTTCACGTAGAAACAGTTCTGGAGACGACAAATTTACATACCGCGGGCACAGAGGCTGCTGGCAGCACATGGATAATGCTCCAGCTCTCCAAAACAGCATGAGAACACCCCACAAAGCAACGGATGAAAGAAGGGCAAATTTTGGAAGCGGAGCAGTTCAAACCCTCCTGCTCCAGCAGAGCTCAGTGGTCCGTGGCTCTCCAGCCGGGCTGGCAGAGGTCACATCCCAAGAGACAGAACAGCCTGCGGGGCACCTCCGGAAACCCTGCTAGAAATGCTGAGCCTTCTGCCCCTGAAGAATTCCAGTTCTACACGGGGAAAAACAAAGCCAGCAGTTTGATAATGCAGCATTAGTACTTCATTTTCCTCCACCGGTCCTGGCTTTGGACCGTGGATCTAACAGAGCCAGTGCCTGGCAGGGCAGAGCACGAGGTGCTGCGTTGCCCGTCCATGCGGAGGGAGCAGGAGCCTGATAAAGCACCTTCAGAGCCTTTGTTCCTTCTTCTCAGGCTCATACTTGTGGCATTAGACAAGTGTGATCTGGCTGAACTTAAAGTTGACAATGGCAGTGCCTGCACGGGGAGGGGGAGCTGCATTTTGTCACCACCATGCATCCATTCCTGCATACTTGAGGGCACCTGAACTGCTTGGAAATCATCCGAAGACAGGTTATCTAAAAGAGAAAACCTTCAGTTTCTAGCAACAAACTCTGGCCAACTCCCACAAATATAGGAAATATGCACAAGGAAGAGCAGGGAACTCGCAGTTTGGAAAGGCAACAGCGTTCCCAGCCCCAAGGGATGGGCTCACGGGTCTCACTCCAACAGTGGTGAAGACCAGGTGGGATCGTCTTCGCACGTCTGAGCGGGATCACATTTGTGTTGCCCCATGATTCAGGGGTGCACAAATCCTCAAGCCTCTGTTGCGCTGATACGTCAAATGCAGCCTCATTGTCCAGATCGCCGATGAAACATTTAAAAGTTGTACTGACGGGCAGCCGCTTTTGTGCAAAACAGCGTAGCAGCTAATCACATTCAATTAGAAATAATTATGGCAGGAGCAAAAATCCACCCTGAGAAATAACCAGGTGAAACAAGAAGTTGCAATGGAGCATTGACAGCAAAAAGCATTTTTACATTTAGAAAAGTGTATGATTTATTCAAGCAGAGCTGGATGGTGAATTGCAAATTTGGAAATGACACAGGTTTACAGTCTGTATAAATTAATATTATGATTCCACAAGGCAATATAGTTTAAAAGTCAACAATGATTCTTGAAATACTGTTCAAAGACTTAAATTAAACAAAAAAAGCATCTACAGTCAAAAAGACTTGTTCTAAGCTTTACGTGAAATACTGTCCAGCAATAAAATATCGTGTGCAGCCTCCTGAACAGCCAACAATTTTAAATTCTATCTTCAGCGTTACATTTACAGTGGATCAAATTTATGCCTATTATGTTATCACCAGAAAATACAATATGTAGCAAAAAATACATTATGTCAACGGCAGCTCAAATTGTTAGGCAGCCTCAAAAGTGGGACTTTCCAAATCTACCCCTGGAGTTTGTAAGTTAAGAAATTAATTGGCTATCTTTTGTTTTACATGTCTTTACATTTAAAATGTAAGCAAGCATTTATGTTCAAATTTACCTTATAAAACCCATCATTAAAATTGCATGTGTGAAGGGAGTAGTTGGTAGTTTCACTGTCTGGCACAATTTTAGAAGTGAGTTTTTATGATCTCATGAACTTCCACATCATGGTGAAGATACCCTTCTTGAAATGAAGTCAAAAGCATTCAGCACTGTAAAATTACACGCAGCTTTACATATGCTGTTGTGGGTGTATTTTGTGGAACTAATAACAAGATTAAGAGCTGAAAGGAATCTATGTTTTGTATACACACAGATACAAAGAAATGTAGGTTTTTTTCAATAGATATACACATATATATGCATGTATAAACAGCTGGAAGACTACCAATACCAAAAATGAATTTGCGTGCAAGGATGTGGAAGGCTTCCACTGCATGGAAACAGGGCTGATGGAGACCTTGCTCTTCCCTGGAAAACAGAAGATTTGGGGTTCAAACAGAGGGGAGCTAAAATCTTACCTCTTTCATACCGGAGAGGTGCTGTATTATAGAAAAGCATGTAGGAATGCAGTGAAGGGAAGCAATAACAGATGTTGGGGTGTGTTTGGACCCAAAAGGGGAGGCTCTGAGGACATTTATGGGGTTGAGTCTCAGCAGAGAAATGCCAAGTTTCTGGCTCCTGCTGTGGGTTTAGTGTTGGATAAGTCTTGAGTATTTCCAGCACCTTTAAGGATGAAAACTACCCCCCTGGGCTTCTTGTAGGGTCTTCAAGACCTAAAGTGTGGATTGAAGCAGCTAAGATGTACTTTAGGCAACAAAGTAATTTTATGCCTAGAGAATATATTTAAGAAGCGTGATTATTATCATTACTGTGCTAAAAATGTGCTAGGCAGTTCGTGGAACAGAAGACATGCCTCCTGTCCCAACAAGCTTGCAATCAAAGTGCCAATCTTGCAATTTTGTGTACGCAGGCAGACCGCAATGGGAATACAGCAGTGCCATTGGAGGGGTGCGGTGGGCTGCGAGACACCAGAGAAATGTAAAATCCGAGTGTGGGGAGAAAACCATAGGGATGGGAAAGGCACAGCAGGACCCTTGTATGGAAATAAGCTCCTTTCAGATGCTGCTCCAAGTCAGAAAAAATGATCGTAATAGTCTCTTCTTGTATTAAAATCTATGAATGTGAGAGACGGGAAAAATGAGGGAGATAAGAATTTACGATTCAGGCTTTTGATTTTACACATGCATGCAGACTCCAGGAAAGCTGTACTGCTGCTTTTTAACTCTTCCTCAAATGGACACTAAATATTTCAGTCCCAGTAGTTCATCGTTATTTTCCATCTTAAGAGAAATGCTATTACCACCCTTTGTATAAATGTTCCTTACTGAGCCATGCAATTTGGGAAAGATTTTCCTTTTTTTCTTCCTCCCCCTTGGTCCTTTCATTTACGTATCCTGCCACTTTTGGTTTTTCCTCCATTCCCCCAAGTGGCCCTTCAGTTCGTGTACATCTGTTGTCCCAGGACACACCACATTTAGAGAACTGATCATTAGCACGTGGTTATTTTCCCCCTTTCCTTGTGGAGAATAGAAAGTCATTTTTCAGGTTGCAGCTGACAGATCTGTAGGTACCTCTGGGTCACTCCATTTTGCTAGATTCAATGAACCACTTGACAAAAGTTAATTAGAGTATTGCTGTCTGGGATGGGAAAGCCCACTGAGAGATGGTGGAAGCATCCCGTTTCTCACAGCAGTTCAGCCAGAAAGCTAACCACCATGACTTTTATTCTTAATAAACACACCATACAATAACTATACCTTTTACAAGCAGCATGGATTTGAATCCCATGTTGTTAAGCCTCCTGGACCTCTCTGAAAACAAGTTGCACCATGCCCCAAATACTCAGCCAGGAGGTGTGGTATACATAAACTTACTACCGGTGTCAATAATAACACCAGCAATAAATAGAGATGTGAGACCACTGCAAAAACTCCCTCATGCTGGGACAACCTAGTGTGCTTTTACATGCACAGCTTCATAACACATCAGTTGCTTAATTTGGCAAGCAAAGAGGGAAGCAGTACTGGTTCCCCATCTCACATGGATTTTCTGATATTTACTCTTTTCCTACCCACTGTTCAGATTGGCCTATGAGCCGATTGATCAGAAGAACAGGGAAATAAACTTCAGCCTAAAAATCCTAACAAAACCAGTATATGAACAACTCAGAACTGCCCAAATAAATAAACCCCCAACTCTGGCATATGTTGGGTGGTCATTTTCCCTGGGGAGATGCTTTCAGCTAATGGGAGACAGCTCCATCTCCCAGGCTGGCCTGGGGTGTCATTAAACAAAGCAAAAGCAATCCTGACACCAAGTTCCTGATAAACAACTTATATTTGTTGCTAAATAGATGCATCTTATTGCATACGCTTAGTAATTCATTTAGATGAGGACCTGCAGGTTGGATTACAGTACCTCCTGACGACAGGTTAGTTTTTATGAATATCACTGCTCTGACTTTACTAAAGCTCCGGAACCCCATTTGCAGCTCCCACGTGCTACCAAAGGCTTGATCAGGATTTGCAGCCTCGGGGCTTTGCCATGCACAGGGGAAGGATGGGGTAGAGCTGCACAGTTGCAATGTCCTTAGTGCAAATGGTCTTCACCCTTACTCTGCCCTGGCTCCAACTCTCTTCTTCTTGACCGTGCAAGAGGTCTCCATGCTTCCACCTGTATTTTTAAATGATGCAGAGGAAGCCTGTCTTATTATCATCTTGCACAGGTAAAATCTGGGCCATTCACTGATCCGTTTCTTTCAGAGGCACAGTATTTAGCTCCGCAAGCCAGCAGTCTGCTTAGCTGTAGAGTTCAACAGGAACAGAAATAGGGCCTCAGTCCAGAGAAGAGTATTTTGCAGAGGCAGCTAAAATTAGGATCTGGCCCTGGGAGTGCATTTGCAGACATCTGGATATGATGCACAGCAGCAATGCTTCTGTGGATCAGCAGCATAATTGCAATAAATAATTCAAGAAACAGCAAATGATGCTAAAAGTGAACCCTCCAGCTTTGCGAAACAGCTGATCGTGCTCTCGCCTGCAGCGGGGATGCCTGCCAGGGTGGGTAGCAGGCACTGGGGAGCACAGCGGGTCCCCACAGGACTGACAGCGATCAAATGGGGCTGCAGATGGACAGCCAGTCCCTCTGGCAGCCTGGCTTTAGCCCGTAAATATGTGACTGTAGTCTTTGGGTCCCAGATGGGCTCTCCAATTCCCTTAAAACACACAATTTTCCCCAAACTGAGGAACATCTAGAAAATCAGAGTTGCCCTTGCACCACCTCTTCCTCCAGCCCCTTCCTGATAAGCCCCCTGATATGTGGTCCCTAAAATACCACCAGTCATAACTCCTTGCAGTGCCCCAGACCAGTGAAGATGAGCCGTGAGATCAGAAGATGTTAAACAAAATTTAGCAGGATGGAAGGATGTTGGTCCCCCTTGGTTTGCTTTTCTGGTTCCTCGCAACCATTTCTGGCTCTGCTCCACTGATGCTTCATGGCAAACACATTTCAGGTGCCTATAACCAGTTCTCATCTACCTTCTCCCATTTTTATGCAATTGGGCATTTGATATTATGCAATATTATGTGAAAATACAGAACTATTAGGTAAACCAGCAGTGAGGGTGCTACAGTGGCTATCAGCAGGTTTCTAGTTTTGCTGCTTTTGAGTTGTGTGACCTTGGCAAATCCCCTCCCCTTTCCCTTTATGCTAGATCTGTCTCACTTATAGACGTCTTCAGGGCATGAACAGCCCATGACCAGTGTCTGTGGTACGGAGACCCCAATCTGAGGAGGGGCTGTTAGGTCTGAGAGTGACACAAGGGACAGCAGTAGTAATTATACCGGGGAGAGGGTCAGAAAGACTAAGGTGGCTTCACAGCTTCACAGAATTGCACCGTATGGGATTAAGAGGTGAATTTATGTAGTGAATTAAGCCCTATGTTCAGTTCTCTCATGCACAGCCTGGGTGGAGGTTTTGAAATAGCCACCTTCCAGATTCCAGGGTGAAGCCAGACTGGAATTTTCCCTTATGCCCATTACTCTTTTCTCAGGCAATCAAGACCTTGGCAAAGAAAATATGCAATATCTCACAGATACAAGGCATAAATACAGAGGGAGTGGGGAGGAGAATTTCTCTCTGTACAGGTGACACTCTGCTATACATCACAAACCCTGACACTTCAGCACCGGCAGCCTCTGGTCTAGTAGAGGAACTTGGCTTCGCTTCTGGTTATAAAATAAGTCTGAACACAGGGCTGTGAGAAAGAGACTCCTTCCTCTGGGAATGCAAGACCTTCAGTCATGTAAGTGGAGCAGCAACATCTCTTGCTTGCTTAGAATTCAAACAAGCAGAAAGTCCTTTATTTAATTTATTTAATCAACTAAAAAAGAAAGAAAAAAAGATATAAGCTTGTCAGATGGCACTATCTCCGGCCATAGCGGATGGAGATGGCACTACCAGAATAAACGTACAGCAAAGCTCATCTGACCTCCCCCGGCCCAACACAACCACCTTCCACCTGGGAGGGCTTAGAAAAAATGGGGTCTTGGAGATCCCCCTTTTCCATCTCCTTACCTGTGGCAGAGCAGAGCACACCTTTGTAACAAAGTGTGAGCTGAATCTACCACCCCAAACTCTGGCCTTTTAAAATGATTAACAGATTAACAGAAAGTCATTTGTCCCACTGATGCATTACAATCTTAGTTTCATAAAAGTCTGTAATTGTGGTTCGCTCCTTGGAGCACTCAAAATTCTGATTCATATTTGAATTACAGTTTCGCCACATATAATGGGCAAAACCAAATCTGTATTCTTCCTCTCCCGCCTCACAATCTAGACAATTAAAAATCTATGTACAAAATGTGGCAGGTGAAGAACATTTGCAGTGAAGTGTAATTATATCCAGAATAACGAACATATGTAAAATATTCCTACTTGATCCAGTGCCTACCTTTTGTGAATCTCTGAGTCATGCTGGCCTCACTTTCTTCACAGCGTTTTATTTTTTTTTAATTATTACTATTGCTGTTAGACAAAATTACTGTGAAAGAAGGTTAGGTTTTACTTTGCATCCCCTGTTATCACTAGTGACATCATCAGCTAGTCTGCTCTTGGCAATGACCTACTTCAAGAAGCGGAAGGAGTGCTAGGTGTTTTAAGATCTCGAGTTGAATTTGTTATGATTCACTCTTGGAAATATCATATTTGCCTAGTAAAAGGATATAATTCCATCCACAAACCACTGAGAGACACTAGAAATGGGAGGTCATAGAGTTTATAGAATTCCTTCTTCATACCTTGAAGAGAAAGGCAGCAGAGACAGCTTGAAAGACCAGAAATTGGGATTAAATGTAAATTTTTTTCCCTATTTAGAAAAAATACTACAGTACACATATGTAAAACATCCGATAAATTTACTGTTCCTGGTCCTAACCTTTCTCGTCAAACTCTTTGCTCATTCCAACAACTGTGATCTTCTCCTGAAGCACTACCCATGTTATGACACTTCCTCCATGAAAACATAGAGAGGATGTAGTGCCAATTTCAGCAAAGGAATCACAGAGAAGCAGCAGATGGGAATATTACTGATCAATGGCAAAAAAGATTAAAGGTAGTAACATCCTTATGGCACTCTGCTGAGCAATGAGTGAAGAAGATCAAAGGGATTATCAAGCGCAAAGAGAGAGCTTGTGGCTATTAAGCTGACAAAAAAAAAAATCCTATGGGAAATAGGAACAAAACTCTTAGCAAAATATAAGAATCAGATTTTCTTGTTTCACAAAAGTGAAGATGTTGGAAGGACAGGTATCAGGAACTGTAGTCTTCTAGCAGTGCTTTAGGGGGAGGGAGCCGGTCCTTAAAGAGCAAAGAGATGTAAATCACAGAGTAGACGTCACAGGGAATGGACAGAAGAACTTCTGCAGACAGTGGAACACAAAGTCCTCCACGAGGTGCACAGCTCAGTTCCAACAAAGGAGGAGGAGAATAACTAAGATGCAGACAGGTTTTAATGCTGAAATTGTCTTGTATACATTTAGACCTGACCTGGCTAAGAATGGGCATAACGGCATCTACCTAAGTTTAAGGTCTTTTTGCTGAAGAGGATTTAGCAGGTTTAGTTCAACACATTTTAAGTGTTTTTGTGGATAACTTGAAGCAGGAAGAAAGGGTGAACTGGATTATGAATCTTCTTATACCCTTTTACAGCATTTATAATTAACTCTAAGTCTATTTTTTTTGCTACTGGGAAGCAGTCTTGCTGTAATCTTCTAATTAATAAATGGCTCAATAAATCATGAGATCTTTTATCCATGGAGAAACTTACACATACTGTCAGAAATATTACACTCTAAAATTGGTAGTAGACAACCAACCATTTTTTTTCCTCCTCCTTCACCTTTTTTTTTTTTTTAAATTATTCTTAATTTGAAAATGTTAAATGACTAAATTAGTCAAAGAAATTATCCAGTGAGGGCTGGATATAGCGCCAGTTAAAACCTGCGTGGAAACTCTCATTGGCACCAAAGGGCTTTGGTGATCCAAAGTCCTAAGAATGGTTCAGCAGCCGGGACGATGCAGTAGCACAGCAGTGTCGATGGCAGACCCCCTCCCCGGTGGCTGGTGGACCAGGAGGCTGCGGGAGGGCATTCCCACAGCACACCCTTATGCAGGTGCTGCTTGGGCTGCATTCCTACCAGAAATCCAAGAAAAAAATCCTTAGATAAAAATCCAAGCCCTTGCAGTGGGGTTTTGCTACACCCCGTCGCATGTAGTTGTCCGCTTTATGCATCACCCTCAACGCGTTGACAAGGACCATCCTGCACCACGTGTCTCTGGCCATCGCTTCACTTGCACGATGTGTTTCTGGGGGAAGAGCCTGGTCCAATGCAGAGAGCAGCGGGGAAGAGCGCAGGAGACGTGGGCTTTGCCCCTCCCGTCACGCTGCGGCGTGCTGGTCCACCTGGCCTGCCTCTGCCTTCTTTTTCTCCTTGGCTTTTTCATCTCTTGCTCAGTTAAACTCAAAGCTTTGTCAGACATGGGCCACCTCTTACTCTGGGCTTGCGACGCTTGGATTACTGGCACATGAAATAAAAGAGCAATAAAACTTACTGTGGAGCAGCAGTGACTGACAGAGACCTGGACTTTGTCATTCATTAGCCAGACTTTCCTCTTGTCACCATCTCAAGTCCACTCCCTTCCTCCAGAGCAACATTAAAATAAACATTTGCCATTCTATGTTTCCTGGTACTCGACACACATAAACAAACACCTTTTTATTCTTCTCTCAGGAGGGAATTGAGGATTCTTATCTTCATTTTCTGAGTGGGGATGTGAAAGCAAAGACAGACAGGGCAAGACTTTTCTGCTAAAAACATGCATCCCCTATTTATCTAGGCAATGGCTGTGATTTGACAGCCCAGGGGTGCATCAGTGCATATAAAGTAGTCCAGCATTTAGTAGCTGGCACAGAGACTAACCTGCTCGTGGCACAAGATGTGGACCACAGCATGAAAAGGACCATAACTGTGGTAAGACCGTGAGAGTGACAGGAAAGAGCAACTTCTTGGAGGAGATGTGCTACAGGATCTCACATCTGGAGGGCTCTTAGCTTCATCTGGTGATGGCCACTGCCAGAGCAGATTCAAAGGACCCCCAAGCTCCAGAAACTTACACCGGGAGCGGGGAAAACACCCCATCTGGTGTTTCCTTATGTTTTACCATCCACGAAAAGAGAAATCATTATTATGAACTGTGTAGATTGGGTACTCTCACAGCTGTGTCTGAGAGCTGCAGCTGGCTGTTATTGGTGGGGGAATGTGGTTACAGTGCCTGTGGAGATGGCAGGGTGCACAAGGCAAAGCAGAAAAAACATTTTTGTTGCGTAAAATAAAAACTCTCTCTGAAAAGTTGTTATATTGAGAAAAAGATAGCACCGCATTTAAGACAGCCCCTAAATATCAATGGAGCATCAATCATTCTCTTTATTTACACTGGTAAAAGACGTAGCCTCCTATATATGTATTGATTAAAAAAAAAAGGATGTATGCAACTATTTTTGTTTGAATTCTTAATTATTCCAGAAATGTTTTAAAATAGAGCTCATCTTCTGGATATAAACACTATCCTAGCTGCAAGCATAGGTGTGAAAAAGGAAGAATTCCCCTTATCAAAGTAATCCTCAGCTCTGAAGACTACTGTTTCCTGCACTGGCAAATTTCTAACTTCCTTTTGACCGATGCTGGCAATATTTTAGGAAAATGAGTGAGTTCCTAATGCAGGATGTAAGGTATTCATTAAAGACCGGGTAGAAGAACGTTAACTTACCTTTTAAAATATATCAGGAGACAAATAAGGCAATGAAATCATTAGTATGCATGCATTGCCTCTGCTGGATCAAGTCAGACAAGCTCAGCTGTGCCTCCTAATGCTTGCACTGCAAAACACTGCTTGATAGTCTTAACATTTTAATAACAATAATAATAGTAAAAATATTTACTGATAGGCAAAGGCAGGATGTGATTTACTGCAAGCAGAATTCTTGGATTTTCTACCTAGCTTGCACACAGGTTCACACTGCCTCTATAAATAAAGCACTTAACTCCTTTTGCCTACTATAGCCAGCAGCAAAACAGGTAAACCAGCAGCAACGTGCCTAAAAACAGCCCAGGGAGTCTTAACAAGTCAATATTGCAAATACCCTGCACAAACCAGGAAATCAGCAGAATAGAGATGAATGAAAAAAAGAGGACAAACTCTTTTGTTTGGTATATGCCCCCCCCACCCCAACGAGTACACTCGCTATCATTTATATTTTACTGCAATCCTCTATCCTAAGCTTTAGCCCCTTCAGCTGAGATTCCTGTTGGGAGACCCTTTCCTTGGCCACCCAATCACCCATAGGCAGCAATAAATGACCGCTTCAAATGCTGAATTATGGTCTGTTTTGGGGTCTCTGAACACGGGCTGAGATCTTCCTTCACACATCGGCCCGATGCAGCATTAGTACAAAAGATAAAACAATACTCGAGCGCTCTTTGATCTGGGTATTGTCATGCTGGAAGCTGTGTCCTATGTCAGAAAAGCTGCCGTGGGAAGGGCTGGGTAGTAATTACCTGAATATACTTTAAAGTGAAGTTGCCTGCTGAGATTAAGCAAGGAAATGCAACAATATCTGCATATATTTATTTTGAGAAGAATAATCAGGACATGTGAGGAATTTAAGAAGTGTGATCCTAGTCCACTGAGCCTAAGCGTGCAAAATATGTGTTTTCAAAGAAGCTACTTCAAAGGTAAAATTCTGGGGAACAAAAGGTAGAGGCATCAGTATGAACCAGATAATATAGGGGAACCAGGCTTTAACAGCTCATTAATTAAGTGCATTTCTTCACCGTATTTCCAATATAGCAGCTCACAATGACGCAGGGCAGCCCGCTGCAAGACAGACGATGGAGTCATCTCCGTGGCTGGCTGCTCTCAAGCCTCTCCCCAATCCAGCAGCCACTCTTACACATCATTAAGAGCCAAGCTCCCCACGGAGAACACCACCGGTCTCATCAACATGGATAGCAGCCCTCTTGCTTTGCATCGCTGAAGTCTTCAATGTTCCCACATAGCCTCTCTCTGAAACACCACAGTTTTCTAAGGCAGCTCTGGGATTTTCATGACCAAAATAAGACATCCAGAGAGGGTCAAATCAAGGAGATTCCTGATGTTCAGGGCTGCCTGGAAGCCAGGTGAAAGCACAATCCGGTCCATTCAGCGCTGGTTCATCAAGGATTTGTCATAAATGGCTGCGGGATACTCAGAGGGAGCCCTATAGAAATGAGTTTTAATTGAAAAGGGATTGCAGGGGATATAAACCAACATAAATGTCAGGGCACTGTTGCTTTCCCTAAAGGTTAGAGCAAGCATACTGAAACCGTGCCTGAAAACGATACCTCTGACAGTGCTGTTCCAGCCATCAGTGGTGATGTAGCAACGCTCATCTGTTCCAGCCTGGAAACTGGCAGGGAAGGATGGGAAAACAGCCTCACAAAGGGCTGGGGACTGGAGAGACCTTTTTGGATACAGCTGCAATAAAAGAATATTCTGATGCCTTCCAAAGGCACAGCCCAAGTTATTACAACAGCATTAATTTGCCATTAGGGCTTGCTGGAATCAGAGAGGAAGATTTTGATTTTTAAAAACAGAGTCAAAAAAAAGGCATAAGTGAAAAAAATATATTCAGTCCTTTTAAAGTCTGACCTAAAAAACCTTGCAGTGTAAAATATGCACTAAAATATTTATGTCAGGTTTCTATGGTTATATGAACATGTACGTATATGATATAAAGCAAACTCAACCTTGCTCCTACTGGCCTTGTGCGCCGTGAAACTCAAAGAGCTCTGCCCAGTGGAAGGGCAAAGCCTGATTGCGGTGAGCGGAGACGGCTGCGTTAGCTGGGCGGTCGAGCCGAATGGGACAGTACAGCTACCAGATAGTTGCCCCTTGCCTCGGCAAGATTTTGCTGGCATGGAGAAGAGAGGTCAGGGCATCTCTTCTGCTCTCCAGCATGCTCTGGGGGTGCTGGGGAGCTCTACCCCAGGCTGCCTGAGCATCTGAGCTGCAGAGGGGTTGCTCACCAACACCTCTCGGGGTGGGCTGGTTCAGTGCATTCTCTTCCCCTACAAGAACCCGCATTTCTAGAGGCACCTTGTGAACCTGGTGAGGTAGGCTTAACCCCAAAACAGACGGACAGGTTACTGGTTCAGTGCTAACTCGTCTCCCCCAGGTCCTGGCGAAAGCATTCCCATGGACCTCCGTGAGCAGCCCCTTATTCCTGCAGGCGAAGGGTCCTGTGCCCAGCACGTCAAACCAGCCCAGTGTCAGCGTGAAAAGGGGGGATCTATCGGGTGAAACTTTAACAAAGGCGAGAAAGTTTCTTTGCTTTATAGCAGGAGAAAATACCAATGCCTCCGTCTCAGAGAAAGGATTCAAGTCTCCAGAAAAACAACAAATGCTTAGCTCTACATGGAAACAAAGGGCCAGATTCAGACCTCATCTGAAAAAAAAAAAAAAAAAAAAAGCCGGAGTAAAGCTTCAGTGTTAATGAGTCAATTCACATTCCAAGCAGCATAACGGAGCTGAGCCTCTATAGGAGTGTGCCTCTTGGTTTCTAAGGAGCCGGCTGTTATTTATGCAGTCTATTTACACGTTCTCTTGGCTCTTTACGCAGAGGAAACATTTTATAGTGTAAGCTCCCTCTCTTTTTTTTTTACCCTTACATGTACACACATGCACGCACGCCAAACAGAGAAGGTAGGATAAAGATGTTTAAAAGAACCACACGTAGGTATGTTTTAAAGAAAGAAGATATTTCAGGTTGTCAGTATGAAATTGTCATAGAACGTAAATTATTATTGTCTGTGCATTTCTCCCTCCTAAGAGGATTGTGCTAATTAAACAAGAAGAGATTATCAAACTTTGTCTACAGCTGATAAAATCCAACTACAAATTAAAATGCATGTTAAAGCTAATCCATCACAAACTGAAAAATTAAGCTAGTGCATTTGTAATGTTTTTAGCATCCTTTGTCCTTCAGACAGTGCCCAAATACTAGAATTTGGTTGAGTTTAATGTTTTGCACTTTTGTAGAGATTTAGAATTGTATATTCCATACAGTTTCTAAAAGCTCATCTTCTTTGCATGTTTAAGATTATGTCAGTAATTTGCATTCCCTTTTACGAATGGAATTGTAAAAGAGAGGAGAAAATGTAAGCAAGCTGGATTAAAATAAACATTTGCCTCCTTCCCGTGCCAACAAGTTTTGAAAAGTTTCCTCTAGTTGTTACATACCTCTCAATGATTCACAGCAGCAGAAATGCCAAAATGCCACCAAAGAAAGGCTTTTCCTTTTTTATTATTGGAACAAGCAAGAACAAGAAGTTCTAGAAAGTCAGAGGGAGACACATACTCCTTGGGTCCCAGCCCTGTTTGCACGTATGCGCCTGAGTCATTTTAGCCATGATTAACCAGATCAAAATGATGAGGGAGTTGGTCCAAAGTGGCACACCCTATCCCAAGCACTGTTGAAAGAAGAATTTAAAGCTCGGGGGTGCTAAACCAAAGCACCCAGTCTTCAGATATCCATCTGACACTTGGTTACTAAAGGGCGCTTTCCTGCTGGCGCAAGTCCACTGCAGACCAAAACGGTGCTGGGTTTGAGGGTGACAATAGCTAAAGGGTGAAGAAAGAGATCTGAGCAGAAAAGATAACTGAGAGGCCATGTAATCTGGAAGAAAAATCACTGCTATCAGCCACAGGACCTGAGGTCTATTCCTCGGTCTGCTGCCTGCTCACGGTGTAACTGTGGGACAAGTCACGTCACCTTTTTCCTTCTAATTCTTTTCTCATTTCCATCACTTGACATTTCAGACCCCTTTTGAGCAGGATCTTTGTTTCACTAGAGTTTGGTGATACTAAATACTAATCTTGCTAGTAGCCTTTAGGACCTATGATGATTCAAATAACAATAGTACAGCAAAGAAAAAATAAAACGTGGTGTCTTTCAACGTAACAATCTCATACCTTTTAAAGTAACTGTTTAAATGGCTTACTCATTGCTAAACTATTTATTATGATAGTCTTTGTTCTGGCTTTGAAGAATATCACGACTCCGATGGAGTCAAAATTATGAAAAGCACAGGCTCCTCCTCCTAAACAGAGGACACACAAAGCAAACTCTGTAAAATCCAAGTCTGAGAGGAAAAAAAGAGGACACGGGTGAAATATTTTTGCCCACAAGTCACCCTCTTCATTTGCCAGATGACATTTGAGCGCTGCTTTTATGTTTGCCCACGTCTCATCACCCTGACCGAACATGTATGCTGCGGACCTCAGACACTCCTGCAGCTTCCCAAAAGCACCAGCAAATCCATGTACCTAACAAACCTGCCTACGCCCCGAGAGCTCGGGCTGGGTTTAAGCTGCTCTTACATAGAAACCTTTATACACCATCACCGTTCATCCGATGTCACGGGGAATTATCCGGTTAGCCGTACAAAGGGAGCCAACCTCTCCACGCTGGTTGTGTGCTCACCCGGACCCCGTGGTGACCCAGCATGGCTAAGGTACAGGTTGGCACGAGCTGCTAGATGTCTTCTCTCAAAAACTCACATCTTCAGGTCAGTTGATTTGTTAAGACCTGCTCCAGCTTCTCGAGTCGTGTCCCTCCAGGCAGAAATTAAGATCCCACTCTAGGTGGAAAGAAACAGTTGCAGGTCTCTGGCTCTTCTCCAGTTTAAAGCGGAGTTAATTCCTCATAGTTCTAGGAATTGGAATAACAAATTCCACGTGTCCCTGCAATTGCTTTGACCTTGCACTATGATTTGTGCTGGAGTAAGGTCCATTTAGACTACAAAACACAAGGGTAGTATTTATTTAACTGATTATGCTGCATTCTTGTCTTATGAATCACTCTCCACAGATGGTACTTATGCCATGTCCTACTTTCTTGTTTGACAAATGACTGCTCTAAGACTCTCTCATATTGGCTCTTGCACAAATGTGACTGCATTGAATGCAACGGATTTATTTTTTATTTATATTGGTGTCAACAAAGCTGGACACAGGGCCTGTAAAATTTAAAAAGTGCCCCAAATACCTGTAGAATTCAATATGGCACATTCATTATTTATAAAATGATTGTTTCTGTTGCAGAACATTATTGATATTGTTATTTTGTGAGCTTTCCACATGTATAACTGGTACATACAACCGTACATAGTCAATACTGCTTAAGATTAATAAGACTAGTAGAAGGTTTTTCAATCAATATATTCTCTCCAAAGAATATGCAACAGTGTGTATGGGGGAATTGATTCTGTTTTCACAGAGGTGTAAATAAAAAACAATTCTTAGAAGTGAAAGGAATTGTAAAAGCAGGAAACAAGAAGGCCATATGCCATGTAAAGATTAACATACATTTTAAATACAACTTTCTGGCACTTTAGAGACCATTTTGGGATTACAGTAATTTTATATCCAGTAAAAAGCAGCTTTCAAATATAGAGCCACAAATTACTTCTAGTAAGGAAAAAAATATATATATTTTTTTTCCCCCCACAAAAGGGTTTGTCAACTTACTCTTGCAAACCCTTACTCTCTTAAAGAGAGTCTGTTTACATGAATAATACCCATCAGAAGTAGAAATCAGTGAGAATGAGCTATCTAAAGACTATATGCATGAAAACCAGCCTACAAAGTTCTAGGAATAATTTTTTATTGCAGAAGCCCTTCCATTCTCTAAGGGAGAAAAGGAGGAGCAACCAGCCTGTGATTCAGGGAGAGATGAGAAGGGCTTTGGACCCACCATAGGTTACCCCTGCAGGTTCTGTGTGATGAAAGGGATGTGCAATGGCTGTAAAAATCTGAAATTTACTACCTTCCTTTTTTTTTTTCCTTGGTGATTTCCTTCACTTATCCTGCTCTGATTACAGTTCATGGCTTCGGAACCGGTTCTTTGACTGAAGCAAGATGTCCTAACTAACCCCCAAAGACATGAGTTCCTCTGTCCCAGCATGGCCAGTGCCCACAAGGCACTTCATAAAATTAATGCATGCACATCACTACTGCTCACCTTTTTTGGCTAATCCATCCAAAGAGCATGTTTCCATCCCATGGAACAAGTGAGGATTTAAAACCCATATCTGTTACACAAATTTAAGGATGTCACGGATCCCTGCAGCCACACTGTTTTGGGCAGCTTTTGCAAGATAATAGGCTTGGGTTTAGACAGCTTCAGAAAAGGAGGTGGTTAAGCAAAACAGAAAGTATTGCACAAAACAGGCTAAGCAATTGAGTTGATTATACTTGTCCTTCGATGGAGAATTAACTGTGCTGGGGGAGGTGCCATCTCTGGAGGAGCTGTTAGATATATGTCCTGGACACTGAAAAGAATTGACAACATGGTGGCATTTTATACTAGATATTTTTGGTGTCCTGGCCAAACTACAATTTGAGTAATTACATCCTGCCCACCTCTGCTGCTGTTATACTTTCAATCAGATGCAATATTCTTCATATCCTGTCCAGAACAACTGTGTGCTGTAAAAATAGCTATTTCATTTTTTTTCACAGAAGTGACTTTTTCAGCTGTGGCTTAGGGCTCCTTGCAGATGTGAAAAATAAATAAAATAGAAATTCTAAGTAGAAATATTCTGTGCAGGCTGTATTTTCTTTTTGCATCAACTGTAATACCTGATCTTCATGCCTTAACGCCAGACCTTATTAGTTATTTTCTACCAAGTGCCCAGAAATGCAGAACGACTCAGGACCTTTCCTGCTTGGCACCATGTGAATCCACAGTGACAGTCCCAGCTGGGAAGAGGTTGCAGCCTGAATACCTAAGACAGTCCAGGTAAAACATAAGCCCAGCAAAAGCAAAGAGTCTTGGCCAAGGTCATCCACGTCTCTGCAGCAGCCTGGGGACCTCGCCTGCTGTTCAGATTCCTGCAACTTTTGAATAAAGTCTCTGTTCAGTTACCTTTCCCCCTCGATTTGTTTATAAGTTGAATTGAGTTTTGCCTTGTAATGATTTTTAATTCCCTCTCACCTTCCTCAAATAAAAGCATGAAGTCACCAAAGTCTATTTTTTACCTATTTGATGCATTTTTTGAGTGCACATTACTTGAGTTGGTGCACAGAGCGGCTGCTTTAGCAGCATTGCCATTTAAAGTTGGATCGCTCTGAGCCTTCTCCCGCCGCCTGTCTGGAACGAGCCCCTTTGCTAGGGGTTAAGGCTGCAGCTCGTTTAGCAACACAGCCTTGGAAGTCTCTCCGGAGACAGGATGCCATCTGGAATTTGTATTTTTCCTTGCTGCGAGCGTGCCCGGTAGGGTAGACCAGGGAGGGAGACCGAGTCCCTGCCCAAAGCACCTTCCGTACAAGGAGACAAACACCCCAGGGCTCCCAAAGATGATTTGATATATAGCTCTGCCTTGCCTCCTTTCCTTTTTTTCTCTCTTTTTCTCCTCAATCTGAAGGGGTGGGTTAAAGCTGATGAGCTTCCTAGCAGCAGTGTGAGCTGAGAAGGGATTGTGAAGATGGGTGAGCGTGCCGGGACGGTGCGTTACAGCGGGCAGATGAGAGGGAGAAAAAAGGAAAAACCCTTATAAGCAAGATCCTGATGTTTTGACCGAGCTCCAGCAGAGCTCAGGGACAGCTTTGCCTGACTCTGGACTGAACAAGAAACTCAAAGTCTGACTCTTATTAAGAGTGCTAAATAGTTAAGATTAAGCTTATGGCTCCATTAAAACCTTTTGCTATATGCCTCAGACGCCAGCACTCAGGTTGGGATCGGATATGGCAATAAAGCATAAGCTTTACTTTTGGGCCTGAAAACAGGTTTTTAAATTTTATTATTATTTTATTTCAGTGCAAATAGTCACACGGTTCAATTCAAATATACGCTGATATCTTACTGTAAAAACAAAGAAGAGAAACCTGATGGACAGTCAGGATTAACAATTTAACCCTGAACTGGTTCCAGATAGTGAGTGGGAGAGCACAGCTTGTGTAACCCAAGATGGGAACACTAGTGTGTTAGAGGGAAGGCATTACAGGCTTGAGGACCTGTCCCAAGACCATTTTTTGATACAGATGCATTTCACAAACCTACAGACAATCCTTAGGCAGGCAGAGAGGCAAAAATGCCACTCTAAAAACCTGCTGGCTGCAACATAGCCATGGACCAGTCCTAACCCTGCTATAACCATGCCGCAATGACTGGTGTTCAAAATAAATTTTTGTCTCCTTTCTCCAGCTGCTATTACCATTTCTGTGCATGAAAAGTAAATGGGTGCTTCATTTCATCTGCTACACATGGAAGTGAAGTGCTCTTGTACATGCCATACTCCCAGTCTGAGCAGTAATAGTAAAATACGACTTGCATTCTTAAGCTTGGTGTGTATTTGAATTTTTGCTAGACCAGCTCTGACACATGAGCGTGAAAGAAAAAAAAGAAAATTAAAAAAAATAAAAAATTACACCCTCTAACTGATGTAACAGCAACGTACAAAAATCCTTAGATATCTTTTGCCAAAATCACTTGGAAATCTGGTTTAATTTATCAGTAAAGAACTTTTTCTTTTCTTTTGTACAATCTATTTCTTGCTAGGGAAGATTGCTCGGTCAGCGCTGGCTCCATCAGTATGGCTGCGAAGACAAACTTAAATTCTGAAGTAGTCAGCAGCGCTTAGAGTTTTTGGACCCAACATCTGCTAAATGCCAGACTGGTTTTCACTGGCATTCAGCCTGCAAAGGCCAACGTCACGCAACAGCGGCTGCCGCTGAAGCAAGATGAGGACACAGCATTTCAGCACAGCTAAACACCCATGTTTTCTTGCTAGAGAGACAAAGGTGGAAGCAGAGGTATCAGCTTCTATTAGACCGGCTGCTACAGTGGGAAGAAGTGGATCCTGTATGTTCAGACGCTCTTTGATGTTTCTTGTTTTTCTCCCGAGCTACTTATCAGTTTGCTGACTGTTGTGCTGATGGGCATTACAGAAACACATGGACCATAACCCTAGCTTTGCTACCTCCTTATTGCTAGTGCTTTCCCCCAAATCCCAACTTGCTTCCCCTAGCTGCATCCCAGCTGCAGAACCCAAAATGAAGGTTTATACCATTTATACATGGACTTCTGAATACAGCCTGAGCTAAGGACACACGGAGGTGCTGTGGCCTGGGTTCCCCCTGCACTGCTGCTGCTGTGGCTCGTTGGGCTGTCCATGCCTTGGGGAAAATTCAGGTTGCTCCATCTGGGCTTTGCTGAGAGAAGCATCACATCACCACCCGTGTCGCGGTCCCCGGGGCAGCCTTGTGCCAGTCAGTGCCTGGCACCGCTGCTTGGGGAATGCTGGCAAGCATTGAGTCAAAAACCAATGCAAATGGAAAAATTAGCATGATCACCAGACAGGATAACATCCCCATATGTTGTCTTCAGAAAGTCCACAGTTTCTTTAAAACCATACATGATTTGTAAGCGGAACAGAGCTGCTCATTGCTGCCCGACTCCAGCTGCAGAGGCTTTGGCCGAGCACAGAGGTTCAGCAAGGACACGTTCATCTGCACTTCCCACAAAAAGGGCTTTCCAAAGTACACAGTCAATTCACTAGTGCACCACTGTGCTGCTAAAGTTTGCACTTTCTAGGTAAAACTTCTAAAAATAACCTCCTCTTTAATATTAAGTTCAGAGCATGGATATTGCTTTTGGCAATTTGTTTGCTGTGTTACGGCTGGAAGAATACTACCAAGAAAAAGTTTCCAACAGTCTGTTCTTCTGATTTGCTTTACACATGGCACAACAGTAACAATATAACACTCTAAAACAAGTGACAGGAAAACAGTTAAGTTCTGCAGCTCTTTTCTTAGCTGATCCTATTGTGCTTAGATATTACACTTCACGTGGTACTGCATGTGAGGCAGACTCTTCTTAGAGAGGATCAAAACAGCCACAATAGCTACCAGGAAGGAGAGGGGGAAGGTTGGAATGAAAGGCACTTCTAGCTGTATGTTAGAAGCTAAGTGTTGAAGCTAGAAGTAGGGTTTGCCTTGAGTTCTTGTTTCAGGCTGGACTATATCACGTGGACATCAATGCCAGAGAGTCTCAGGTGCAGAAAGACTGATTCTAAGTGAGACAACCTAGGAAAAACTGGAAGAATCTGCCCTTATTTTAAAAAACTGCACCTCTCCAAGGCCACACAATTTGAATCTTGGATACAATTGGTCAAATCCAGCAGAAGTCATCAATGATGGATGAATCTCTGTAGGTGAGGTGGATGGGCTACAGTTACCCTTCTTGAGGAGAAGTGAAGCAAACACTTTTAGTCATTCATTTATTGCTGCTAAAATCAAATGAAACAGCATGGACCATGGATCTGGTCTACTTTTGTAGTTTAACCATCCCCAGGGTCCATCCACTTCCACCCGTTGCAGACACTCGCTTGTTCCCGGAGGTGTGCCCTACACTGCATCGGTTGGGTGGCATGAGGAAGGATGACACATGCAGCAGCAAGGCTGGAGGGGGCAAGAATTGATGGCCACCTCCAGCTCACATGGAAGAAAAAACAGAAGGAAGCCTGTTCCTTTCCATAATTTCATTTAAGTTTAACTAAAGTTCAATTATCCAGAGGGGAAATCTCCTGCTCTTCCTTTCTGTGGACCAATTATCTTAATAAATAAATTCTCTGGCACAGGTTCATAAAAAGAGATAAAACGATTTGTTTGGCGAGTAGATAAAATCACAGTTAAAGCAAGGAAACAACAACAAGAGAGCCACACAAAAGCAACACAAACATTATCAGGGAGAAAGTGATCAAACAAGGCTCCCAAGGGACTTTAAATGCCATGCTCTGCTTTGAATGCACACGTTTCACCAATAAAATGCTAACACACTCCTTTTTCATAGCATGAAGAAGCCAAAGGTCTAGTTAAATCTCTACTCAAATAGGAATTTTAAAGATAAAGACCCACCCCTATTAAATACCCACATAAATACACACACATGCATGCACACACTGAATACCCTCCTGCCTTCCTAGTTTGCCATTATTTTTAGGATAACAAAAGACTAATTGAAGACTTGACTTATAATGAGACTCTGATGAATTTTGGTCCCCTCACCACCAAAAATGTGACTTCAAGTCAGACAAATCTGTCTCTGCAAATAGTTTCTAGCTTTTTATATGTAAAAAGAGTTGAGCTTATTTGAACTGCTGTCTTTCACAATGCATTTTATTTAAAGATGCTTTTAAGATCTCAAGAAATTTTCCATGTGGATAGGGGAAGAATTCTTTTGTGTTTCTTTCTGAGCTGAAATGAATTTTTTTTTAACCTTTCTGTTCACAGAACAAAACAAATATTATAATTTTTGCTTGGCCTATTTGAGAATACACAACTGCCAGAAAAATCGATAAGAAATGGGTTTTTATTTTATTAATGACATGTGTCATCTCTAAGATCACTTCTGAGCAAGATACTAAGTATTCCTCTCTGCCAAGTTTCCTTTCTACCCTCTCCCTCCAGTGTGTAAATAAAGAAACTAGCTTTTCCCAACTGCTCTGATGAATTATTCCTCTGCCCTACGCAATGTGTGATCGCATACAGGACGGCACCAGTAAGAACATTAATTACAGATGTCAGATTTGTTATTGTTAGTGGTGTTTGCTGATGGACTGCGATGCACAACATACAATCACCTTCAAGAGGAAGAACACAAAGGCAAAAGTTGAACTCTATAACATCCAGGTTTCAGTGTAGTCAACAATAAAATTAAATTTTCCACTTTGGCAAACCAACCTAGTCCTGCCTCCTTTACTGGAAATGTTCTGGGTGGTGATGTCACAAGCCTCAGAAGTGTCACAAACATCGATGCCATCACCTCACCAAGGGAGATATTTTGGGATATCGCCCATGAAGCAGGAAGGATGAGGGTTGGGAGAAGAGAGTAGAAAGACAGTATAAACTCCAGCTAGCTGGGATTTATTTTCTGCACTAAATACTTTCAAACCCGAGGCACTGTGCAGGGAATTTGCCCAGGACTGATTTTCCACACCTTGCCCAATACAGGACAGGGCAAAGCCACAACCTTCTCTGGAGCATCTTCTGCCACCCTGGCTTTGGCCAGCCACTAAAACCAGCAACGTTGTTCCTTGCTACTTCCTTCTGCTCATTTTTACCTCGGGCCATGCATTTCAGGCCCCCCAAAATCAAGGCAATCGTAACTTGCCTTGGCTCCAGATCTGCCAGGCTGTGGGAGCGAGCCGAAGAGGCTCACAAAGACTTTCTTGGTGAGAAAGACATCCCCTCCCCTGCTGCCTGGCGCTTCCTTACAGAGAGAACTGCAGAGCTGAAGGCAGAGGGAGCCTTTGCTACAACAATTAATTAAGGTTGAGAGATTGCCTTTTTTGGTGCCGTCAAAAACGAAACGACCGCTGGTCTGTCCTGCTCTCGCAGACTGGGGTGCATCACACCAAGCACTGGGGTAACCTCTGGCCACTTGGCTCCGCACAGCTTGGTCATCCTAAAACATTGCAAGGGATACTTTGTAGTAATAAGCTTTTGTAGCAGCTGGATAGGAAAAGAAATATAATCACTGAGAAACCGTCAGTCCTGATGAAGTTACAATACATGTGCAAGTTGGAGAGGGTCTATTTAACTTCATGCAAGTGGGACGGGATGGGACCTACAGTCCTGCCACTGCCTGTTTATCCATAGCAGGCCCCGCGTGGGCAGTGGGGGTGCCCTGCTTTGACTATTCAAACGTTCAACAAGAATGGCTTTTTTGGTAAAAAAAAATAAAATAATTCAGCAGAAAAGTTTTGTACGAGCGTTGCTGGAGGTTCAAAGGTGTTAGCCCAAAGCTAAGCACATGGAGAAGGTAGGAAATTTGCTGCCTCCATCGCTGACAGCTGTGCCTGCAGGATGAGAGGGGGCGCCTCCGGTGGGGATGGGGCCGGGTTATCCCTGCCTAGAGGCTTCTATGGGAGCCACCACTCATCCTCACCTTCAGCCACAAGCTACTTTTTTGGAGCAGCTGAAGTGGCGTGAAAAGAAGTGCAGAAAAAATGCTAAATGCTAGTTCATGGTGTCACTGACTGCGGGGTAACACTCCATGCCTCACCGGCTGCTCAGCTTTGCATCCCAGTGCACATTCGTGCGTCTGCTTTTTTGCTTATGTTAAGGGTATAACCAATCCAGCACACACCCGTTCCAGATTCCTCACAATTTCCAATGCATCAAGCACTTGTGTTGTATTTAAATATACTTTAAAAGACACACATCGCATGGACATTGATGGCAAACTGTTACGTGTGTTTTAAAGCTAGACTAAGTGCTTGGAACAATTTTTCCCATGGTGATATACTCGGTCAGTTGATAATCCATGAGTGTGCAAACATAGCAACCGTTTAAAAATAATGAAAACAAAAACCAATCCTAACTTAGAAAAAAAAAAATCTTTAAAAAAATCTTTTCAACACTACTTATTAAAAATGAAATGGTGTTTCTAATTATATCCGCCTTCATACATTTTTGAAGCTCAAAAATAACAAAACCAGCCAAAGCCTAAACAAATAGACCTTTTATTTTCCAGACGAGTGAAAAACTATGTTCTCCAAAATGATTTTTGATCAGTCTCTTTGGTGGAAAAATGTATATTCTTTGCCTGTGTAGCATGACCCCCACCCTCCACTTTTTTAGTCTCCTTCCCATTTTCCAGGTGAACCTGCAAATCAAAATAAGAAAAAAAAAATAAAATCAATTATCCAATTTTTTGCACTTCTCTAACAAGGACCAGTCTTACCTGATGAAATACCTACAAAGCGTAACTGTAAATTTTATCGTGTACCACACACACTTGGTCGATTGAGTAACAGCTATGAACTCTTAAAAATCAATCTATATTTATCACGTAACCTAACCATTCTGAACAAAAAGCAGGACACATTTTCTAAACGTGTTACGATCTGGGATATATATGTGTGTCAGTGTGTGCATGACGGAGAACATTTTGACCACAAACGGAGCTGATTATCGATATAATTACGCTGCAATCGCACTAGATGAGAGTATCCAGTAAATCAAATCCAACTGTCCGCCCACTTGCAGTGAAGAGACTAAAACCTGTCAAATCAGGGAAGGAGGAACAGGTGGCCTCATTTGCAAAAAAAAGGCTGCTCCTCGCACCACCGACTGCCATACATCAATACTCACACGCACACACATTTATTAAATACAGAATATCACCGCTTTGTGTGCAGCACATTAAATATGCTTCTGGTGCACGCACCGATATAAAATCTGACACACAGGTCTCCTAATACACCCAGCAAATAACCTGGGACTTACTAAGCACTGCCATAAGTTTCCACCTTTTTAATTCTTTTAATCACTGCTGACAGCAGTGGGCAGCCTTCTGTGGCAGCTCTGCCCAGTCTGTGTCTCTTCGAGCGCAGCAGGTCCATCAGCAGCTTGGAGGAGGCTCCTGCTACACCGACATAGGACATCCTCTCTTCCCACCACGGGGAATAACTCCTGGTTTTGGAGACTGCTATCTAGCCAGGGCTCTCACATGCTGGATCTCAAGAAATCCCTGGTTGTCCCACCCGAGTGGTAATTGCTGCTTCTCCGGATTTTAGAAGTTTTGAATACCGACAGCAGAAGTTTCCTTCATCCTCTCTGATTTTCTGACATGGTGGGCATCAGCAGCCAGGGTGGGAGCGGGAAGAAATACCAGGCTTCTTTGGGCAGGGCGTTAAGGAGAAAAGTTAGAAGATGTATTTTTGTACAGTGCTGCAGCTCACTCTATGGACAGATCTGGAAGGGCACCATGTTTTCTAACCGTGGTTCACCATTTACTCATGGCCATCGTACAGCCAACATCCAAGGAAAGACGAGCCAGTGTCACAAAACAGATGGGACCAAGAAACCCCAAATCTCATGAAAGGTACCCTCAATTCAGTCCTTACATTGGAAGGAAAAGACGTATAGGGCACATGTCAATCAAACTATTTTTGTAGCCAGTGGCAACAGGTACAGGAAAATGCTGCCATGAATTGGGATGCAAGTGGTTGCATTCACCTGCTCACACAAGACTGATCTCTAAGCTGTGGATATTGTAATGACCAGACTATGAATCTTCAAACTCAAGGTTAATTCCCATTTTCAGTAATGGATGGGAAAAGCTGAAAATCCATCAAAACTACAAATAGGAGGCAAACGCCTCTGAAAGCGAATGTCTCGAGAAAGTACTAGGTATTAAATGAAATGCAGGTATGACAAATGCTGTGGGCTCTCAAGATTCAAGTACGCTCTCTTTCCAGAGTTACCCAAAGGAAAAGATGAAAATAGCTGAGATGTGTTAGAAGTGAGGTTATGGCAGCTGCCCTCTAACAGGAGCTTCTAAAAGGCTCCGGTCTCAGGGACGCCTCTATTGCATATCTAAAGGGAGAAAACTTACAGGATTTAAAAGTACAGAACATATGAAACAGTCTGGGAAAGACAGGAATTGCAGTTATGAGCCCAGGTACTAAATAATAAGACAGAATGGTGATCTGTGGAATCATTAAGTCCTTATTTTCCTAGTTGCAGATGATCTTGTTTTATGATTCCTTTCACAAGCATAAAACAGCTGTGTTCAAGTCTTGGTACTGAGGTTGTAACACCAGAGATCTATAGAAACATGCCAAATCTGGTATGTTTGTATATCCCTTATGCCCAGGGCTAAAAGAATACTTCTCTTCTGAAGGTGGAAAACTCCAGGAGAAAAAGCGCTATAAAGAAGTTTAAAGACCCATCTGAAGGGGAAAGAAGGCATTTGCCTTGACAATGATTTGTTTTTAATAGTTTTGTGTGATTTCAATGGACACAAAGTGATTTAGAAGAGAGGCAATTTGCAAAGTACTCTTGCTTAGTAGCAGTGTATGCTTTACAATTTAATCTGTAAACTACTTTTCATAATATCCTGTAATGGTTTTCTGCTCTCAGTAGCATAGAGGGCAGTTGCCCACGTAAATCCCACATGAGATAGGTGACCCCTTTATGATCCAGCACATGCAGTAGACGAGAGAGATCCTGCTTCGCTCGTAAAACCAATCATTCTCCCCTAATAGTCTACAATTTGCAGCTATCATAAAAACACCCTAACCATATTTAGCAGGCAGGGGCGCAGTTCTGAGCTTGAAGGTTAAAGACCTGCACATGTCCATCCCCATGGCTGGACTCCTAACAGAAGTCAGTAATTCACAGCAAACTACCACCAAATGGCACTGAAAAATAGGAAGCCCTAATACAAGAGCAAAGGACCTCCTGGAAGTTGCAGAGTTATGTGCCACTGGCCTGTACAGCCCTGGGGATGTTGATAAACTTTGCAGCCAGTACACCCAGGAGTACCAGAGGGAACATTTTCTTTCTACAATAGCCACTGAAGTCTTTAACGCAGAATACAATGTTTTCAGCCAACTCAATGTCTCGCCACCTTCCTCTCCAAGGCCAGCCATACTGATGACATCTTCCTTATCATCAATAAAAATGATGTACAGCAGACTGCGGAGTTATTCAACAAACAGTTTCCAAAGATCACCTTTACTGCAGCGTATAAAACAGATCTAGGACTCCCCTTCCAGGACGTCAGAATTTTATGAAGCATCAGCTCTACACTTGCAGCTACCTGGTATGAAAAGAATAGCACTTCGGGTAGATATACAGTGTTTTGCTTGCCTCAGCACGTTCCCATGACCGTGCAAAAAGGTTGCCTGTGGTGAGGCTGGTTATTAAAAGCACCACGGAGGTGACACGAGAGATGGAAAACCATTTGCACAACGCACCTAAAAAGAGCTGAACAGATGTGGCTATCTACCTGCTCACCCTGCCTGAGCCGAAAGAGCACCCTCTGTGCAAATGGCCCCACCAAGCACCATGAACAGAGATAAGCTTTGCTATCGATGTGCTTTTTCCTAATTAATGTTGTTAGAACTGAAAAGATGGCCCTAGGAATTGATTATGTAAATTCCTCAGACGGGTAGAAGTTTTTTCCCAACAAAACTGAGCATCACAGAATGATTATTTCTGCCATCAGTCAAAACACTTCAGAAGGTGGCTTGCCATGATCCCAGCAGCAGTGAGGGCAAGCTTGGAGCTAAGCACATGCTTAGGGCTAAGCACAGACTGTTAAAGGCATTTCTGAATCAAGGATTGAATCTCTTCTCGAGGATGCAGCATTTATTTCTAATTGTAGAGATTAGTCATGAAGAGTCAAAAGACAGACCAGAAACACATTTGTTACTCTGCTGGTCTGAAGAAGAAATATTTTTCCCATGGTATTTCACACCCATCTTCACTTTTCCCTATCAGCACCTCCTCTCCTCTAGCTATGTTTTCAAACCCAGGGACATCGCCATTATTCAGGAATAAGCCCTCTAGCAAAGATGAAATGAAAGTAAAATTACCAGCACAGCACTGACCAAGCATGTTAAATCCTACTCTACCTGGAACAACCAACTGCCTTCAGGTGACTTCTGTATCCTGCGATTTGCATCTTATTTGGAAACAGTAAATATAAGAAAGTTAGCACAAGAGAGTCAACATTGGATTAAAAAATAGGGTACCATAACAGTTATCTTCTGCATTTCTGAGTGCAGGTAGTAGAATATACTGCATGGAAGAAAAGGTAAATGGATTTGCATTTAAGTTTCATCACTTTTAAGGTCCCCAGTATCCAAGACTCCCTTTAAAAGAGCCCTAGTGGACAATAAACTCTTTTAGAAAATATACAGCAAAGCAGCAGTGCCTGATAAACAGACATAAAATTAGACTGCTGTAATGTTTCAGCTGTTCTCTTCCTTTGATACAGGCAGCTGGCAGCAAGACATTTGAAAAGACAGAAGAACAAGTGACTTCTAATGGATAAATATATATTTTTTCCATACCATATGTATTTTAAACATACATAAATGCACACGCTCACACATGTATACTAATACGATAAATTTGCAGGGTAAACAGAAGTGAGCAGTCACCAATACAGATACTGAGTTACCATTAAGCATTTAAAATAATGACAGCTTTTAAACCATGGAAACAAGAATTTTAAAAGTATATTTTTGGTGTGTTTTCCTCTAGAGTGAAAATTTTTCAGCCATTTCCTCCTTAGCAAAATCAGAATTCACCAATGTCATTACTCTCTAAAAGCAAAAGCTTTCTGCCGAAGATTGTGACAAAGGTGTCCTCAAATTAACCCTCCAGAAATGGCCCAAGAAAGTGATTTCTGCTAATAACTCAGTATGCAATTAGACTTATTTTTTTATTAAGAAATGGATGGTTTTCCACATAGTGCTTTCACGTGAAGCCCTGGCAAGGCATTCTCCTTTAGACACAGGCAATATTGACTCACAGGCGGGGGGAGATGGCAGCTGCCCCCTCTCTCTGCACACTCCATTTCTAATGCAGATAGGGGCTTCTGTGTCTAAGTCCCCATAAAACTTCACTTCACTTCAAAGGGAAACAATTGGATGTACAGCTCTTCACAATGAATTTCTCAGTAAGATGCTCGCACGGGAATCAAAGGATATTCATTCTCCAGGAAAGCCAATTTCCCATTGTAAGCATTTCATTCAGCAGACTCAACTGACCTGTCTTTATGCAATAGTGCTCAACCAGTGAATTGCTAAAGAATACAAAACACCTACCAAAAATAAATTGAAAAAAGAAATCATTGACTTGTTTGCGTTAAAAAACCCCCAGTATTCACCATAAGAAGCCAAGAACCCACTATGCTTTATGCAATAGGTCTTTGGCCTTGCTTTCCTCCTCCTCGTCCCTACAGCCCCAGTGCGTCGCTCAAGAGCCCCGGGTGGTCGCCGCCGCCTGACGCAGCCCAGCCTGCATCCCCGACGCCACCTGACCAGGCGCTGCGGGATGGAAGAGTTTTTGGATGGTCCCCAGGAGCTCGTCTCCTCCCAGCCTTCCTGCAGAGGCAGGAGAATGAGTTTTGTATGCAGTTTGTTGCTCAGCTCTGATGTGCTCTATTTTCCTTCTGGATTTGATGTGTTTGGTTTCGTGCTTGCAGCACCTCTCCGCTTTGTGGCAACCTGTGTTGTGTGCCAGGCAGAAATACCAGTATGTTATCAGGTGCCACGTGTGTCGGTCCTTAACCTGTATCTGGGTGCAAGCTCATCCCAGATCAAGTGAACTAGATAATCTTTTTTAGAAGAAAAAAACCCATCATCTATATTTGGCTTGAAGGCACAGTCAAATGGTTTTGTGGTTCTTCTGGCACATGGACATATACAGTAGGAAAAAACCCTACTTTCTCATGGATATGATGTCTTCCCCCCTTTGAAACATTGAATATATTTTTATCAGATGTGTGCTGTAAAGGTCGATGAGGTCTTTCCTCATTTACACCACGTATTCAGCTCCAATTTTTGTATTTATGCAATGAAAATAAAAATAAACAGAAAATATATTTTTTGCACCTTTAGTAGGAACAGGTATATACTCAGGAGGACGGGAAGGCACTAATCAACATGTGCTGCTGTCCCACTGCAGCTCTATAGGGCAGGAGGAGTTTATTCTGGCGCTTTGATTAGCAAACCCTGCCCCGGCACCTCCCATCTTGTGGAGCTGCTGTGAGGCTGGAAAGGACCGCAGAGGCTTTGAGCGATGGTGATTATTGAATTAACTGATCCTGATTAACAGAGATATAATACAATATTGAAACTCCATATTGAATTTCCTCATTCTAAGATATTATGTGCCTCAGTAGCTTTTAATTGTAGGGCAAGCCTGAGGCATGAACTGAATACACACAAGCACACAAAATATCTGCAACTAATGTCATCAGCAAGAATCACAAGTATGAAAAAGCGTATGATTAAAAAATTATAAAAACAACCAAACTAAAAGAACAAATGCTCTGCATAGCTTCTTAACCCTTTTCCATTGATTTCTATTTGAAAAAATGTTTCCCTTACAGTGTTTAATACCTTATGGCTTTGTATTAGCATGAACCGCGGTTCAGAAGAATGAAAGACTGAGGGGACCACGTTGCCTTGGAGCAGATCGACGCCTTTGTCGGTTTTGATGATGATCCAAGAGACCAGGCAGCTCCACGGGGGGTGGGAGAGGGCTGCCCACGTGTGACCCCCAGTACCCCGAGAAGGAGACTTAAGAACATTTCAGGTAGACCTGGGAGTTTACCAAGACACTGAAAAGGCACAGGGCAGCATCGCTGCTTCTTACAAGGAATCCACAACGTTCCTCGGGTGCTGCTGTAATTGTTACTGCTCTCTTAATCACGTTATGCAAATAGGCTGAGAGGGAAGGAGGGAGAGGAGGCAGACAGAAAAAACTGGGGAGTAAAGGGTAATAGTTTTGGATGGTTACAACTTTGCTCCCTGATTGAAATTCCTGGAATTCTCAATTGTTTCTTATCAAAAGGCTTAAAAAGGAAGATTTTTCTTTTAATAAAAATAAATGAAGAAAAATGGATCTCTCATTTCCAAGGGATACAATGGAGATCACCTTGTAGTCTGGCAGCAGAATTGATATGATTTGCATTACCAAGGATGACTAAATGGAGTGTTAAATTATCTCAAAAAAAAAAAAAAAAGATGTAAATTGATATTCATGACATCAACAAGGTTAAAAAGGAAAAAAAAAAAAGAAAAGATAGTGAGTCTTTACATGTATTCTTGTACTATACAAGCATTAATCTTATATTCCATAGGCACTACACTACTCCAAAAGGCATCTTCTGCTTTTGCATGACACCTCTAGGAAATGATTTGCAATTATATACACCAGTGCTGAAATGTGATGCTGCAGCAATCAGTGTCGGCTATAAAAACATTAATTATTTCTGATAAATTCATTCTCCGGGTGCATTCTGAACAACAACAGAAAAAAAGTTTAGCAAGCTGTAAATTTGATTTTGGAATAAATGCATTGCATTTTAAAGGTTTCTGGTGGGAATGGGGTAGGGGAGGAGACGGGGGAGCTGCTTCTCGTACATCAGCACTGGAATCTCTCAAAAATATTTTTGAGCCATATTTAAACTGTTTTATTATTTTTAAAATGTTTCACTGACTGTTCATATCGATTCCATCACTGTTCGTGTATTTATCTATACATATAGGTACATACACAGAATATCACAGGAGTATACAGTGGAGTTCTGCTTTGACCACACAGCACGTAAGACATCTCCTATACAGGATATAAGCAATTCCATGAGTATAAATCCATATTTGGCCCCCAGAAGGGTATTATTAGCTTGGGTTGGCCCTAGGCTAATGCTATCTCCTAACTTGTAGTCATCCTGGAACGTGAAGAATGTGCACTGAGGGATCTTGCCACTGCTCACAAATTTACATGGGATCACACTTTTAAAGATTTAGGGTGAGTTTAATTGAAAAGAAAAGATTATTACCTCTAACTAGTGCTGCCCAACCTCTTTGTTCAGCTTCTGGGACTTTATTTTGAGCCTTGTGATCGCTGAAGCTTTTTCGTGAAGTCTTTGCTCTTGAAGTCATGGGATTATAGCTTAATCTTGCCAGTTTACGATTTTATTACTGCACAGAAATGCATGATTTTTAATAGTTCAGAGAAAACTGTTTAGAGTTATATTAATTTTAAAATCTACTCTATAGGTTTAACTAATTTCCAAATGCTTAGAACTTATAATAAAGTGTAACTTTTGCACAAGTAAGTGCTAAACATTACTCAAAGACTGCAAAGAACAGAAATCTCTTGTGGTATTTAGACACCAATTCTTACCAAGAGAAGTACGTACTACTATAGTGCTGCACCAAAACGCTTGTAAAAATCATTGTGCATTTGCCATTCGCCTTCTAGACCAACGCACAGTGGTGACACAGTGTTGGCACCGTAGCTCTAGTCCTCCGTGACCCAGACACAGTAGGGATTTCACCCAGAGCACATAAATCCCTCCATTCCCAAACGGCACAAACCAGTCCCTGTGTCAATGTCTCCATAGCCTGCGGTCTGCCCCTGCTCTGTCTTTCATGGTTTGTGAATGATTTTTTCCCTAGTTGCAGTTTTCACATTTTCCTATCAGTCTTCCATTTTGTCAGTTTTCTGGCGATAGCATACATCTGACAATATTTGAGCTTTTTTCCTCTCCACTGTCCAATACTGAGAAAAATTAGGAAAGAACATAAGAATTAGGAAGAGATATTGGCATTTGGCTAGTATCACAGAAAGATGGTAGGTGGTGTTGAATGTAACCCTGAAGTGTCAAAACCCATTAGGTAAATAACATCATCTACTTCTTTTTGTTCTTTTTAAAAAGAGTTCAGTTGCAATTTTTTATTTTTTTTTTTTTAGAGTGAAATCAAAATCTTTGAGTGCTTGAGGATGGCAATACTGAATTATAGTCAGATGCCTCCTTCCGCATACCCAAACTTGCTGCATCTCCCCTGAAATACATCAAGCCCATTAAATCTGTTGCTCACCTCACTGCCAAGACATTTATTTATAAGAGCTGATTGAAAAATGTTTTTTTAATTCAGAATATCAGTGAAAAGATTTATTTCACCTCTTTATCCTCCAATATTTCTGTATAGCTGTTTATTATTATATTTTATGTGGATGCTACCTTTAGATTTGCAGATACACATTTATGAATAAAATATTTTGCAGGCGACATCATAGATTAAGGCTAACAAATGCAGTAGCGATTTTTTCATTTGTAGTAACACAGTGACCTTTTTTGCATTGCAAATTTCACTATATTTGGGTTGGGGTGAGGGTATGAAATATGTAACATCAAATAAGGATATATAATAAACCAAAAGTAGATATCTGAGGAGCAAGATATCTGAAATTCCCCTTGACTGGGATTTAACAATTTTCAATGTTTCAGTACCACACCACCCTAGTTTGGTTCTTAATGAAACCCAGGAATTTACCCCCTGATGTCCTCAGATAACTTCTGCATGATGGGTTTGATGGAAGCAATACCTGACATACTCTTCCACCATTCATCTGACGTCAGGAAGAGCATCGTTTTCTGCAGAGCCCTTTCATACCGGTCGGCATTAATGGCAATCAGCCCTGAAAAGTTTTCAGCAGTACAGCGTGGTTTGCAGTGAAATGTAAAATGCCATATTTAACAATGTGTCCATTAGCGGACCCCAAACGAAAGCTAAATTAAACACCTGCATTCAGATTCTCCTAAACAGAGAGTTGTTTCCAGGTGTGCTGACAAATCATACCTAGTTATTTTCCATGAAGTATATTATCTCTTTAGAGGAAATGTGTCAAAGAGAGATCAGCCCAATATTCTCCACCCGTGAACGGTAACGCAGAGCTACCAACCGACTGCTCTTCGCAGACTTGGGAGTGTCTTTGCACATTCCTGTCCCTAAATGTCACCAATTCATAAAAGAAACTGAGCCTCTAGTGTCTTCACATATCCCTATCATGGCAGAAGAACAACAGGGATTTAGAGAAGTGTAAACACTCAGAAAGATGCAAGAAAAAGTGAAATTATTGCTTTGCATCTGGGATGAGAAATGCTTGCTGTTAGTCAACCAAAATACATTCTAACTCCCATTCACAAATATATATCCAATTAGTTTCTATGGAATAATTGAGACTAGAAAAGAAAGAGTCCACTTAGACACTGCCATATTATAATCTCATGTGCTGTGTTCACTGTATTTTAAAACCTAGCTTTTCTTTCTGAAGAACCAGTCCTTGGCTGACCTTCATCCTGGGAAAGGACTGTGAATTTCAACCTTTATTTCGCTTAGTGTTTTTTTCACTCCAGATGTTCCCCCCTTAGACCTTCCTGATCCATGTTTAGCACCGCAGTTTTTGGTGCTACCCACAGATAACTGATGCTTAGGCAATTATCTAGCCAAACATCCGCACAGCCAACATGTAGTCAATTATCTTAATATTGTCTTTTAAATGAATCACTCTAATCATTCTGGCTGTTTACCTCTGAGGCCAAATTAACTTGTCAGTGTCTTTTATATTTTAAGGGTCAATTTTAGAAAGGACTCAGCAATGGCCCAAATCTATTCCCATTGAAATCAATGGCAAAACTCCCGGGATCCTCACTGGAAGCAGGTTTTGGCAAGTACAGTACATTTATGAAAATTCCAGCCTTCAGGACAAAATGTCCTCAATATTTTAACCGTGCCCTCCTCTGCGGCATTAAAGACACATCTACCTGTGACACTTACACATAGAGCACTAAAACTGGGGTGCCTTTTCTGTGCTCCTGCTCCGCACGGCAACATTATTCTCATTTTGCTTTCCACAATTGCCTGAAGTCATTATGGCTTCCTAAATCTTTTTTCCTCCCCCAGCTGATTATCTACCTCTTAGATTATTTCTTTTGCAGTTGTTTTAACTGCATAGTATGACAACCTGAATTTTATTATGTTGGCCAGGCTTCTCCCTCCTACCCTTTTTTTTCCTCCATTTATTCTTTTTTTCCCCCAGAGTGATGCAACCCTTCACAATTAAGAAAAACCTTGCATTAACCTGCTGTTTACCACATCTTTCAGTCATTAAATAAAACGAGGCTTAACAGCAATCCCCAAAGTACCCCTAATGACTATTTCTCTCCAAATTGATACACCACTGTTTGTCCTTCAGCCAGTACAGACTCCGTGTGATCATGCTCACAGCCAGCTTCCTTTGCACTTCTTTTCCAAGTAGGATTTTGTGAGGCTCTAGAGCCGGCCTGTTATAAAATGTAGATGGATTATAAGTACTGCCTTTCCTCTAATGGCCACTTTCGTAATTTTAATAAAGAGGCAATCAAGCTAACAATGGTTTGGCAAACCTCCTCTCTAAGGGATCCAAATTTCAACCTTGGGTGCACAAGGCTGGAAGAACAGATCTACATGCAGAAAGCAAAGTGTTCATTTCAGCCACCTATTACCTATTATATATATATTAGCAGCAGTTAGGATCCCCAAACTGGAATATTGTGCTGTGTGCCAGGACCAAGAAGGGAGATCTTGCCCAATGGTAATTTTAATAAATTACTTAAAAGTCTAAATTAAACACAGGGATAGGCAAACTAAAGGCAAGATCAGGGTTTATCTATAAAGGAAAAAGGACTTGGAATACTTATCACACAATATGACTTAATATGGAAACTCTTATTCAGAAACAGTGCTTGTTTCCATGGGACAGTAAATTCAGATTATGGACAGATATGAAGTCAAAGCAGAAAAGCTGTTCCTGGGAAAATCCTCAGCTGTGGATATTCCAAGCTTTGATTTTATTTTTTTTCTGAATTAGCTTCTGACTTTCTTAGTTCACCCTGGAAACAGACCGATTTAAAAAAGGTGCTCAGTACAGAAGAAATGTCCATACAGAAAGTTACTGCAGAACATTAGAAAGTCCGCTGTACCTCTGGAGTCAGTATTATGAGTTATTTTGCAGTTGCCCTACCAGGTAGTGAAGCCAAAAGGTGGCAAAAATTAGAAATGCAGGCTCTGAATCAGAGACTTGTAAAAGCTATCATAATTTAGGTCTTCTACCCTTTATATGGGTTTCAAGGTACTTACAAATTTTATCATCTCAACATTTCTTACGTTACTTCGTGAGGGACTGAAGGTGCAGGATTACCGGTTACTGTTACCTACTTATTCAAAACATTTTTACCTCATTCGTTCTCATCTTTCCCCATTCTTCATGAACTAAAAGAATAGCCAGTGGTGGGCAAGTCAGCGCTTAGGGAGCTTTTGGAGCAGCTGCCACCTCGAGCTGCACGTGCTGTGCATGTGTGGGATCAGCAGGGTCCAGCAGCATCCTCGCTACCTCCCACCATTTCTGACGGGGCCGTTCCAGGTGGCAAACGTTGCCCAAGGCAGCTCCATGCCCTATGCCGTGGTCATCTCTAATGCAGAGGGCAAAGGCAGCGGCTGACTCTTCCCTGGCCTTGGCTCTGGAGCAAGGAGGTGCACCTTGTGGTTCTCCACCAACTCTTTGCTGTGATTAAAGGTCTGGAAGATCTGGAAATGGATCTGGTTCTCACCCAGTTAGCACCTTCAGGATGGCTTCTTGATTTTCCTGATAAGAAACTACCATTCATAACCTGTAGGGCAACTGCACTCATCTCCTGGCAGGTATGTGAGCCGGGAAATTCCCCTCCTACCCTCCCAGAGCACAGTGTCCTCTGGTTTCCAGTTTCTCCATAGTGGCTCCATGAATGTCTCTCGCCCTCACACTGCCGTAAATACTAGGAAACCTATGGGGCTGTGCTGCAAAATGCAGCCGACAACATTTAAATCAATGTGTCAAGCAAGCCACTAGCAGTTTGCCTTCACCAAAGAGCTGGAACAGCCAGGAAGCAAAGAGTAGAAATATCACATTGACTAGAAATAAACAGATAAAATTTCCCATCATTTCTCATGTTCATTATATTTAATCCAGATACGGTAATCATCCATTTAATTTCTTTTTCTTTACAAAAAAAGACCACCCCCTACCGCCACACACAGAGACAAAAGGCAGGCGATTTATTCTTTAACATATTTTTCCTGAACTGACCATGACCTCTCTAGGTGTATATTTCTCTCCACTTGACATTATCACAGAGTGAAAGAGTAGTTTTACCTTGCACATAAGACTTAAAAAGAGTAAGTCATTGATCTTGGTTTTCATTTCTGCCACAAAGGAATGCACAGGCATTTTTTCTTCCACAAATGCGGATTTGGGTAAAAGCCAGCTTTACTTCCCTGGTAATATACACCACCAGTTTGTGTGTGACTGGCAGCTGATGCTTCTGCCTATGAAACAGGAGAGCAGTGGCATTTGTCATGGCATGCCTTTGACATTTTCCACAGCAAGGGGCAGATAATATCAAACTCTTGCTCATCCATTCAACTTCCTGGGGAGAAACAGACTTCAAAAAATAAACCAAAGAAAAAATAGACTGTTAGAGACTTGTCCTAAATGCTCCAAGAAAAGAAAAAAGTGTTTATAAATGAATCCAACTGCAGAAACAGAGTTTATCTTTTGATTTGCCCTTGTTGGTTCTTGGCTGTGCAATTACACACCACCCTCTGCCAGGCAAGGCTTGGCCCCAGGGTTCTGGTGGAGCAACAGGAGATTTGGGTTTAGTCCTCCAACAGACACTCCCCAACAAAATCTCCCCACCGAGAATGAGATACAACATTTGAAAGCTTTGATGTGTCACCTATCGGCAATGAAAAGAAGCATTAGCAAAAGCAAGGCTGAGCATCCCACGTGGTCCATCTAGTCCCAACTCCCCATGCACCAAATCCCCTGGGCAACTGGAAGAGCCAGAGACTTTGCCATAACTTTTTCGAGCCTCCCCAAATCCACGGGGCAGCCCAACGACTGCAAGCTGCGCTTCAGGGAACCCGTGCTGGGGGAAATATCTTGAAATAGTACAGAAGTTGAGTTCCTAAGAATGCATCGATTCTCCACAAGACTGACCTTTCAGCCTGCGTAACACCCGGTACTCAGGACGTGCAGGTGGACAAGCAGCATTTGGTGTTAAACATTTATAATGTCGGGCCGTTTAACTAAGCAGGGGCTGGAATGCAAATTCATCCTAGAGCTGCAGCTTCTGCTGCCGAGGGAAGTGAGCCAAAAAGTGGGGATGCCAGCAGCAGTGCTTGGCGTGCCTTGGGTCGGGTCCACCGACACAGCAGGATCTGTCCGGTTGTCTCTTGATCGTTCAAATAGTATTTCATTCCTTTCCAAAAACATGACACTTTAAAGCAATTATATAGTACCAACGAGCAATAGAGAAGTCTTTTATAGCTAAGGCACCATTATTTTTATTAAATCTCCTACAGTTCATTTTCTAATAAAGTACATTTTACTCTGGGTTGTTTCAGTGAATTTGTATGCTTACTTGACAATTCACAACAGTTGCAACCTGAAGCCATAATTCAGCCATATAAACTCATATTAAAATGATAAATCCAGAGTTTCTTAATCTTTGCCCTAAACCTCTGTGAGTTCAGGGTGTATTTTTTTTATTCTCTCATTACGATCACCTCCTTCTTTCGTTTAGTCTCTAGGCTGCAGACCCATAAAGGTTTATACCCATGCTAACCTTCACATGTTGGAAACAGTTTCACCGAAGTCTACAGTATGCAAAGCTAAACATGTGTGTAGCCTTAGTTTGTAAACTCTTTGCAAGAGAAATTAATTTTCTGTGTATTTAGACACTGAGTTGTATACGTGGCTGTTGACATCTAGGAACGTGCAAAATCATTAAATGGTAAAAATATAATTATCAAATAGCAATAATCCCACATAATCAGCATGTGTGGTGCATGTTCAAATATAGAATATGCATGCATAATTTAGTTGGGGTTTCTAAAGTAGAGAATCCAAGATTTAAGCAGGAATATAACACAAGAGATACCTGTCAAGAAAAGGGAGAAGCAGAAAATGACCCAGAGCTGAACCTCAGTGACCGCCCATCTATCAATATAAATATTAGAAGACTCAATGCCAGAATTTCTGCATAACAAGCACAACACAATGCCACAATAACAGGAAAATAATAAAGTGCTAACCTATGGTAAATCAAATTAAACCTTCACCACTTGAATGTTTTTAAATGAATGTGTGTTTTGCAGGTAGTTACTTAGCATTACAAATTTAAGTTAGAGTACGTTGCATATAAGCACATCCATATTTCATGAACTTCTATGTAGCTTCATAGTATTATCATATAAGTGGTATAGATTCCTTTCCTGGCTGTAATGGCAGAGTGTTTTCATTTTAATGATCCCTAATACTATGCAGACTACAGGAATTCACAAGATCATCAGGTCTTGTACCTTAGAAATTTCCTCACTGTATTTTTTCCCTCAGGGGATGTTCTGTGTGGTTTTGCCTTGATTTTTTTCACATGGGGCCATATACCCCAGCTAAACTCTAACTCTGATACGGGCCAACTCTGTAGCACTTTTGTACCACTGAAGGATCATGAATTGTAGGTAGGTGGGGTGTCACAGAGCAGAGTGCTGGGTTTCAGCTACTCTATAGCTGGTGGACTTGAGATAGTCAGTATTGTGTGATTTACCCCTATCTGGTTTTCAGTTCTCTGAGTTTTCTGAGAGAGAATAAGAGGAACCATGATTGAATGTAAATGATGTTTTCATATGGTAATATATTACTTGGCTTGGACTGAGTGTACAGTGGCACGAGTTGCATTTGAGACATAAAAGAAAACAAAAATCCTTGCACTGAAGAATTTATAGCCTAAAAGAATGAGCCTTGGATTCTCTCCAAGGGAAAAAAACCAGTGCAACTCTTGGGAGTACATCCCAAGATATATTTGCAAGAAAGATTTTTCAGGATATTATGTCTCACAACACTAACATTTAGGAAACTCTCAAGCTCCCACCACATCATCTGGGTGCAGGGTGATGCCGCTCCTGGCACTCACCTTGTGACAGCCCTGCAGCAGAGACTGTGCAGGTGAGATTATGTAGGGGAGAAATGTACAGCTTACTTTCTAAGTTTCAGCAGTGTTTTAAAGCTTTGTATGTGGAAGCCAGTGCTGAAGTTTTTGGGCTTTCTTCTCTGTATCTTCTCGGCAGGAGATGGGTCAGAGACCCATCAGGGTTTAGGGACCTTGAAACATGCCACACATTGGGTCACGCTCATGACTCAGTACAGATGCTTAAAATGCTCCTAAAAGGAAAAAAAAAACCACAACCACCCCCCCAAACCAACCAAAAAACCCACTCACCTTTGTTTCCAGGTCCTCTAAATCAATGCAGCATTTGGCCTTTGTACTGCAGTCTCTTGGGGACAAACCTGCCTGCATCCATGTTCCTGAAGTAATTTGCTTCATGCTGGGCATTTGTTTTGCTTAAATGGGAAAAGCAGTTTTGCTTGGAGCCTTTACCGTGCTACTATTTTATGTGTAGCATTTGCTGGGTCAAACTGCCTACAGCTGCGTGGCTGCTGCAGAGGTTACACATCTTCTGGGCATTGCTGTGTCTTCATGTCCCACTTTCACATATGGGATCCAGCAAAGTCCATCTCTGTGTTAAAATGGTAGGACCAGGGAAGAATTTGGCCACAATATCTATAGCACTGTATATAACCTGCGTGGAAAATGAATCCAGCTCAGCGGAGCATGCATTATTAGCTAATGGGATATTACATCCCATCTACTTGCTTTAACCATCTTTTAAAACAACACGATTATGCCAAATGCATAGTTAAGGTGGGATTTACAGGAACGTTCAGCCTTATGTCTCCCTGCGAGCAAAACCCCTACCTGCAAGACTTCAGTGGAAACAGCAATACACAAAAATAAGGATTGCTGAAGAGGACAAGCTGTTGAAAGCATGCCCTCTTTATTACCAGTATGGTGAGCATGTGCTGTCAACGTTTTATATGTGACTATACTGGTTTAAACAAACAAGAGTGTGGTGTAGAGCAAAAAAGCTGACAGAAAGAATGATTTAAGATGAACCATCCTTCAGCAACCACTTAAGCGCTGTTCGGAGACAAGGCCTCGGTAATTGGATCGCAGACTCCACCTCAAGCCCCCGCTGAGCGGCAGAACGAGCTCTGGCCAAGCTCACAGCCAGGGAACTCGGAGACAAAAAAATATCAGCAAGGCTTAACAGGAGACAGGTGGCCCTGGTATTAGATGAGTTGGATCCGAACACAATTGACTTATCTGAGACAGAGAGAAGGTTTTAGGCGAGACTGATGCGTATAGACTGTGGGTTGATTTAAAAGCACTATCTAAGCTTTGTTCCTGCTGCAAAATATAGAGGGTGCCTCTATGTTTTATTGCAGATCAGCAGTGCAGTGTAGGACTACACCTCTCGATCATCCCCACTGATTTGGTTTACATCACAGAGCGGTCCCCGAGGATGTAAACGTGAGGATGAAGTGACCGTGGAAGATGTGCACGCAGTGTACTTCCAGCACTAATAGACACGCAGTCAACAGGGCCAGATTAGAGCTATCTGGGAGCAAAACCCCTTGAAATTAGTACTGTGTGGATGGTGGGTCCTCAGCAGCAATTGCCTTACTCTGTAAGTCTGGTCTGTTTAGGCTGCACTGTTTCCTGATGTATCCAAGCCATACAGATGTTACAAGAGTCCGTTTGGTGGTCACGAATGTCCCCAAAATGGACTTCTGAAGGCAAGCAGCTCACTTGCCCAGTCCCAGTTAGGCACGACATAAAACTGGTGCATTCGGAGTAATATAGCCCTCTCTCTAGTCTTAACCAGAGGTGAACGATCAGAGAGAGGATACAAGTGTCACCTCTTTAATCCTCTGAGGTATAGTTTACCCAACAACAGGATTACCCCTGCTTACCTTTTTTTGGAAGAAACTCATTCCCACAAACCCCACCTCTATTCAACGCAAGAGCGACAGTGATGGAAACCATGGTGTGGGCTCAACGGGAGCTTTCTAGGAGGGCTACCGAGAGGCTACAGAGCCCTTTGAAGCCCAGAATCTTTTCAGCAGCCTAAAGTTATGTGGCTCCACTATGAGAATTACATGGATTTCACAGTAGGAGTACCCTTCTGATATAAACAAGCATATTGTTGGGTCAACGGTGAAATTGTTTGGTGGAAAGCAACCAACTCCAGTAAAAGAATGCTGCCAACTCTGCCTGCCCTGTAGCACAGAAGCCAAAAAAGGTTATCTAGTGCAAGGAAGGAACTCTAAAGGTGAAAATAATAAAATATAACTGTATCTCTTGTGAGCATAAGAATTATAAAAAAGAAGTACTCATAAATAACTAAAAATTGTTCTCCTGCACTTTCTGGTAAGTCGGCACTGATCTCTCGCTCACTAGATTTAATTAATAATAATGCTACATTAAATGATCGTACTATCCAGCATGCAGACTAGGCGTGTACCTCTAAAGCAGAAGTAAAAATTCTGTTAAATACATTGCAGGACATTCATTCTTGACTGAAGCTACCTTAATTGAGCAGCTGTCCTGTAATAATAAATGAGAGGCAAACATGTAGCATTACAGATGTAAAAACCATTAAGTTGATCCAAAACTCCACTCTGGATCCAAGAAGACTCTCAGCAACACCAGTAACGTCCCAATTTAAACAAACAAACAAACAAAAAAAAGAGCACTTTCCAATGGCCAAGCCAGTAATTTGTCATCTCTATTCATTTTCATCTTCCCTTTATTGTCGTAAGAGCTGAGTCATCAGCACACAGCATTCAAACAGGAATCGCTGAGCTGCTGAAGCACCAAAAGTTGACTCCATCGCTTCTTGGCCCAAGGGCAGGAACCCAGCGCCCACCTCTGGCGACACCTTTCACAGCCTGTTACGGCCACCTGAGCCCAAAGCGGTGATGAACACGTGGCCCAATTCGCTATAAAACTTCCCCCAAGCCACCAGAAATGATAAAGAGGAACCAATATCAAATGATAAAACCTCTCCTGACACGCACACGCACATACTACCAAGTTTAGCAGCAGCACCAGGAAGGTAATATTTGAAGTTTGCAGAAAGCAAATTCAAGTAAGCTCCAAGTCAATCAGAAGTGACTGAAAACTGCTTCGGTCCAAATAGGTGTTCAAAAAGGTCACAGCTGGTGTAATTATCCTTGCTAGACTTAGCATGCTTTTTCAGCTGTATGCTAAGACTGCCAAGAGATGAAGTATACTCAGAATGCCTAAGTAACTGCCACCTTATTAAAAAAAGGAGGGTCATTAAAAAAATAATCATAATTTAATGATACTTCAAGTTAGCGTGCAGGAAATAATTTATTTTGGAATGTATTTGGAAGATTTTTCAAAATGAAACTCTCTCTTTTCCCCACGGAAGTTCCTGTCTGCAGGGACAACCCCGGTAAGAAATATAAACAAGAATTCACATTGAAAGGGATTACGTGTGAACGACAATATGACAGAAAGGGAATAAGAAAACAAAGCCTCCAAAATGTTAATTATGTCTCAAAGGGAGAGTAAAATCAATAAATGCTATTTCTAAAAAACCATAGTATCCAGCAGCAAAGATATCCGATATAAAATAAATGAGCAAAAATACTGTGTTATAAGAATGGTAATTTCAGAGTAGTCTTCCTACTGTTAGGGGAATGGATTCCTTTTATTTATTGTCATCACCACGGCAGTCTTTACCTATCTCTTTGCAAATAATACGCATTATGATAGTCTCCCCCAGTGACACCCTGCGCTAAGGACATGCAGTCCCAGCAAACTGCAGTGATGTGACAGTGTACAGCTCTAAAGGCAAAATCATAAAGATTTTAATGGCGACCTCCAGTACTCCTAAAGCAGGCGGTAATGAACTCAGAATCTATAGGGGTAGAGATTACTTTGGACAGAGTAAAAGGCAAGGGGAGAGGTTAGTCTGAAATGTCAGAAATATTAGCTGCGGAGAAATATAATAAGTGAATCAATGAGAATAGAGCTACTGGGTAAAAGGATTAAATGGCTAATAAAAGGGATACACTACTGACCTCCAACATAGGAAGGAGTTGATAATGAGATAAGTAAAGCTTATGGAGATAATAAGGGTGTAATTATGGTTGAGTTCAAACTACTAAGTGTATGTTAGGAAACCCCTGAGATATATATAGATATAAAATTCTGGATAGCCAGTAGTAAGAGATTACCTTTTAGTCCAAAGTGTAAGAGGCTCAAACAATACAGAAAATATGGCTGGATTTGAGTTTAACCTATAACCCAAGAGTGGCACTACATAAAACATTTCACACTTATTTTTTAAGAAGCGCACAAGAAGGCACAGGGATTATGCAGCAATTTATCCACTGCGATTTCTTGTCGGCACCTGGCCACACAGCGATGGGGACCATAAATGTACAGCGATGTAGTGGGAGACAGCCTTTGCCTGAGGAATGTGTAATCCAGAGACCCTAGCATGCTAAGGAAAGGAAGGGGAATGGGACAGGGCCAGTTTCTTGCCTGTTTCTTGTCCCAGGACCTGTGAGCTAACTCTTATAGCTGATATTTACCGTAGGGCAACGGCATGTATGGGGCTGAATCCCATAAAGTCATCCCTTAGCTTCCTGCTAACAACTCCTCTGCACCCCCACAGCCTTACATTTTGTTTCTGCATTTTTTAAAATATGAAGCAAGGGATACCATCCACCACTGGAGATGCCAAATCGGACAGATTAGCCAACAGTGCCTGACAAAGCCTGCGGTTATTGGAAAAGCACAAGTAAGCTTCAAGGGTCACATTTTTTGAGGGACTTCATCTCAGGCTCCCACATCAATCCTGCAATCAACTGACACTGCGAATAGTAGGATTTGATTTCTTATCGTCTAATTTGTGGGTGCAAACAACAGCCTTACACCAAGAAGCTCTGAGCACTTACAGTTCCCATCGACTTCATTTATACTTGCTATTTGTGCTTACAAATCAGGGAGATGCTTGATCTTTAAGTTCTATAATTTCCTCCTGCAATTGGTTGTACTCACAAAATTGCACCTGCAGTTGATTGCTGGAAGAGATTTAAGGGCTGGTTCTGAAGATACAGTCTATGATTTCAGAAAAGTTAACTTTCAAGGGATGTTGGAAGAAAGATAAAAAACAGCTCACATAAAAATGGGAGTCATGTTTTAGCAAAAACGACAGGTACATGATTGAATAAAATGAAAGTGACAGACAACACAAGGTCTTAATAGATACAGTATACACTTTTATCCAGAAAATACAAACAAACATAGCCCAGAGAAACACTTTTTGAATAGCTGTCAATCAGAAAGTAGCAATAAAAAAAAGGTAAGAAATAAATGCAGATCTCGAATATTAACACCTAAACTCTATTTGTTCTAGCCAGAGCATAAACAACTGTCTATAATACCTCACATGGACCACTGTGCATGCAAGTGAGGAACTTGTATGGAAAAATGACTTCTTAATTGCATAAGCTGTAATTGTGTCATTTGCGTGCAGACTCCAACATTCCACAATTAAATTGGGTATATCACCAAGTGCATGATTCTGCATTTATACTGCTAAAAAATATTCATTCTTCTATTGTTTGGTGTGGCTATAACACTGGGACATGCATAAAAGATTAAGCAAGATATTTTCCACAGGACTTCTTCGGTCACAAAAAATACAAAAAAAAAAAAAAAAGAAGAGAGAGTTGGTGGTAAAATGACTTAACAAATGTAACGTCACTTATTAATACAGTACAAGTGCATGCTGTGAAAGGGACAGGTGGGAGCTTACTGGGAACACAGGGCAATGAATTATTTAAGTGAAGTGTATTTTAGGACCATGAAAACCACAGCTGAAAAAAGCTATTATGCCACTTTGTCCATACTCTGCCTCTAACCCAACAAAAACCCTTAGTGCTGAGCCAGATCATTCATTTTTAATGCTTTCTTCACTGTTCTTAAATGTTTGAAATGATGGACCTTTTCCCACTTCAGGAGGCAATTCCACTCTCCAGGAAAAAAAAAAAAAAAAAGAAAAAAAAATTACCCACAGAAGGAATTTAAACGAACCAAATCCCTTCTCCTGCCAGCATCCTGTGGCTGCTCTTCTATTCCTTCTAAAATGTCACACTGCAGAGATGCCTTCAAAGGGACACGGTGAGGAAGTACAACAAACTGTAAAAAAACCTTATACCCAAGAACAATCCTTTAGCTTATCTTCCATGTAACTTACTTTTCCAGGTAGTGGCAAGACAAGAAATGAAAGCTTGCAGGGAAAAAAAAAAAAACCCCTTCAGGGAAGGTGAACTTCAACTTAGTAGGAAACACGAAGATAGAAGTGACACACAGGAGACCAGTATTATTTCTCTCAAACCTCAATATCAGAGGTGCCCTGCGTCCAACTCAAAAGCATCTTTGTGTGCCAGATCTGCAGACTCCACTTTGGATCTGAAGCTCACATTGCTTTCACTCCCATTCTTTTTCCTCTCTTTTCACTCTTACTCACAAATAGTAAAGGAATTCTAAGTCAAATTTGGCTCCTAAATCACTGATTCACCATTTTTTAGCGAACTCCTACAAACATACCTCATTTGAGCTTGTGCGTACAAGAAAGAGAACATGTGTGCTAAAGCTAAGGTCCAACACTTACCCTGTACTCGTACCTGGTTTCCATCATTGATGAAGCAATAAGAAGGGAAAATATATTTTGTTGCTGACATGGATGGACAGAGCCCAGAACACAAAGAGAAGTTGATCTCTTGCCTTTTCAGAGGAAGACTGTGCCTTCAGTAAAAACATCAATGAGGAAAAAAATTTCACCATGCAATGGCCTTTTGGGTCAGTAAACAAGAATAGGCTGAACTTCTACAGGCTGTGCCACATGGCAAGTCAGAGAAGTTGATCCAGTAGTCCATTTAGTTTTAGAAATCTAATGAATTGCTTTGGCCCAGATTTTGTCCTTCTGCACAAGGCAGTGTCTCGTTTCCCCCGTGAGATCACTTCTCATAGGAAACTCATTGCCCCCTCGTTCAGATATGTGTGGGACAAATATTGCAGGCTGTGTCCCAACCAGATTTGGTTAGGAAACCGAATATTCTTTTTGAAAAAAAACAAACAAAAAAATTCCATGAAAAGAGACTAAACAAACATCAAAATTATCCCAGAACATTTTTATGTTTGTGATTTCAAGAAATGAATAATTAAAAATAGCTGGAAGAACTCAGATGAAAACTGTGTTTTTATTTTATTTTTAAAATCAGCTCCGATGCTGAGGTAGCTCATCATCAAATAACACCAGGGAGAGAAGCACAGCCAAGGCTTTCCTGGGCCTTCATGCCATTTACACAGCTTAGCCTGCTTATTTCAAGAGGGAAGTGAGCCAGTGAGCAAAGCTCTTGACCCTGTAAGTGCCTAGCCCTGAAGTTGAGAGCAAGTTGGGTTCTTAATCACCTGGTTACAGGCAGCTGGGTTCAAAGTCTGAACTTAAACAGTCAGGCTTAGAAGTTCTTTATTTTACTGTATCCATTAAAAAAACCCAAACAACAAAACAGGGATGTGGATTATTCATGAGACTTAAAAAAAGCTGTTCTTTATGGGCACGAAAGGAGAAACAAGCTTTTTAGTCTTTACTTGTCTCCATATTTTGCCCTGCACTTTTGAACGCTGCACAGTAAACCCCCAGGGCTGAATTTTCTTTCCTCTTCATGATGGTTCATCAGACATACAATTCCCATTATTGTTAATGGCAGTTGTGTGTCAAATTACTACACATGGCATTTAGATGCTAGTCCTCTGAGCTACCTACTTTCCTCTTGCAGTACAAGCACATAGAAAAATATACTGGGATGTTGTTACTTTTGAAGGTTGTTAGCTGTGAAAGTTTGTGAAATAAAAAAATTGCTGAAAGTTGTCATTACCTTAACACCAAAAAACTACACGCAATTTTCACTTTTTATTGCAGAGCCACCAGTACTTTATACTGTGAAGAAGTCCAGAAAATGCCAGGAAACAAAATTTAAAGTTGATCCATAAGCCACCATCAATGATAATTCTGGGGAACTCTGCTAGAGTTTACCACCAGTATACGAGACATAAAATGCTATGGAGAAAGACTTTGGAATTTTATTCTAGTAATACCTTCCAAAGAAACAGCTTGGCCTTGAATCTGCTGAGTAAATGAAACAGCAAGAGTCACAGAAGGGGCAATCACTGTTACAGACATACATGTTACCATTGATTCCACCATGTCAAAGGCAAAGCTGCTTGTTTGTGTACCAAAAACAGCACATGAGGACACCTCTTCTCCTCCAGCACCACACGGCAGCCGTGCGTCCTGCAGTGGGACATCGCAGGACCAGTCCCACGGCCACAACAAGCGCACCCCAGGTGCAAGGCATAGGCAGCAGATGAGGTTTGTTATCAGTTTTTTGATTATGTGCTTTTCTTTTTTGAAAGGAATATGAGAAAATTGCTGTTAAACCCTCAAGGTCTCTTTTCCTCCCTTCTTCCTCTACACCGTACAATGGTTTTTCACACTCTGCCCATGCAATTTCAGTCAACTTACTGATGTACAAAGGGAAATTTAAACAAACATACATCTGCTTATAGCTACGCTCTGCATTTTGTTTAAAACATAAGTAGGCATCTGTAAGGGGAATAGACAGGTTACTGCTCAAAGCTATGAAATATTCATAGAAACACCAGTGCAATGCCTCACCTTTGCTCCTTCAAATAGACGATGCTTTGACTGCCTCCCCAGAGCCAAGTTCCAGTGTCAGAGAGGATAGTAAGTAGCTTATTGTGTCATTAATATATGATTATGTCACCTCTCCTAGCTCTCTCCCATTAAAAGAGACTGAAGCCTATGTGTCTAAAGATCCCTAACTTGAAACAAAGCTGGAGGATTTCTTTTCCCATTTGTAAAGTAGCTCAATGGTAAGATGAGCTGAATAGAGATTCACAGGGAAAAGGTGCTGTGACTCTTTTGCAGGAATCCTGTTTAAAAGGCTTCAGAACAGGAATTCTCCAGCACATAATTTATCTTCACACAAAACGAGGGAAGAGACCCCACTGCCACATGTGCTCTCCTTTTGATCTACTGAAAGACAGTGGTTTAGGCAATATTTGTTTTAAAGTCATCGCTTTCTTCACTGGAGCTTCGCTGACAATTGTGCCTAAATAAGCCTGGAAACCTACCCTGCTGCAGCCTCAAAACCACAAACCTTACAGCCTCTTCCCTCTTGAAATGGAAAAGAAACAGATCATTTTCTTCCACAACACATTAATACAACCTTTGCAGAATCTGCCTGTCTGCTGGTCCCAAGTCAACTCCTGTTGCTACCAAGCCAAATTCCTGTTTGCAAGAATTACTTCAGAGGAAAATCCCCTCCCACCTGGTTGCACAGCTAGAAGTTACAGGTAGTAAGAATCCAGGCTGAACCCTAGTCAGCATTTGAGATCTGTATGTCGTCAAGCACACAGGTCTTGAAAGATCTCCCTGCAGCAATAGCGAGATACAGAGCCTCTGGAGGCTGTAGATCACACCAGCTTCTCAAGAGGATGGTTGATCTCATTGTTCAGCGTCCGAAAGTCCTTGGGAGTTTACTGTCTTACGTTAAAATCTAAATCTTTTCATTTGAAGAGATATTTCATGATGGATAGTGTAAATTAGTTTAAAGTAACTTTTTGTCCGCCAGAATTCATGATATAGATAAATTTAAGCAATACCTTTTTAAGTGCCTCTATGAATTAACATTTTCATAGTTCCCCCCTGGAAGCTGGGGGAAATAAAGGTCTACTGGTGATTATTTTCCTACTTTTCATTGTCCCAAGTGGATTTTTTTTATTATTATTGTTATTAAGATCCAGGGTAGAAGACATCTGATTTATCTAGCTGACATGTTAATGGCCACTAACCTGAGACCATTTTTCTTTATTTCATGAAATAGTGGTTCTGAAACCTGTCAACTCTTGTTTTAGGAACAGACCAAAAATTCCTTCTAAAAGCTTTTTCAGATTTAAGGAACTGTGGATTCGAGGAAGAAAAGAGCAGAGAGACTTCTGTTCCAAAATTTTGCCCTAAAAATGGCTCTCAAATGAAGCCATCAGGTCTCTGGCTTGCGGGTGCTTCACACAGATTTTCTTGGGTCATGTTTCTCATAAGAATATCCAACATCAAACATTAGCAAAGCAGTACTCAAATTATTGGCCACTGTTAATCTCCTCTATTTCAGATGAGTCACTTTTGACTTTTATTAGGAGGTGGGAAAATCTCTTTCATCTAATTCCCAGCATCTTCATTCATGCATGACAACTTGTCTCCATTCTCCGCCTCTGCAGTATGTGTGAAACAAGATGTCTCAAAGTCTAATTCTAGAATTCAAGTACTGAGCTAAAAAAATTGCTGAAGTTTCTCATATATTTTTGTAGCACAGGCTAGAATTATTAATAGTCATAAACCACAGGGCCCTTTGCCCACAGCTGCTCTGCAGGTGGAGGTACAGCGAACTTTACACAAAATTGGCTTGCAACTATTCTATTTGAAGTGCTAGAGAAGAAAAAGGGGTCTAATCTTTCAAGGACATACATAACTTAAGCCTTCTGCCTGCCAGCAGACTTCAACAGGACAAGTTAGGATGATAGATTTAATTGTATGTCTGGGATGATGCAGAATCAAGGCCTAGACTGCAGTGGTTGATAGATGATCTAAATTGTGAGACTTCACGGAACTGGCTAAATAGCTCTTCCCAAATGCAGCTTGACTTCTGCCTTGTAAGATGATAATGGCAGTGTCAGTTAGCATTCATGTGTCTGCAAAAGAGAATTGGAAAGGAAAAGGAACACAGGGCTGAGCAGAAAAGAAACTTCACTGCATTGCAAAGAGGCTGAGGATATGTTTCCCTACCAGCAGTGGCTGCCTTGACGTTTCTAACTGTCCAGGTCAACCTGAGATGTCCTCCTGGGCCAGTCCTTGCAGTCTCCAGGAAGAAAGGGCAGTGCTTAAGGACAGACCAGAGGCGCTCTGGAAGTTTAAGGATGTAGGTACATCAGTTCCACTAAGTGCTCGCTAAAGCTGGCTGAGGATTTTTGATGGAGCATCTTTCTGTTCAGAAACACTAGTATGCCAGAAAAGAAAACACTTCTTACAGCAAATTCATCAAAATGCTTGTCGGGGAAGGTCTTTAACCTCCAGGATGAAGTATCTTGAGAGAAAGAGGTAAACAACTAATTGGACCTCACGCCTGAGAAGAGGGAAATACACGCTCCTATGTTCTTGGAAGCAGAAAGCCCTTCTCCCACATCCAGAGGTGTTTCCCTGCCACTGCCCTGTAGCTGAGCTTCTCCAGTCTCTCTGCTGGGACCGCTCCACGTGGAGAGGCAGCTGAATGAGCACACGGTAGCTCAGCCCAAGCCTGGCTTCAACTCTGATCTCCCACGTCTTGGATGAGTGCCTACCATCACAGAAATGCTCCTTTTACAGTCACATTCTTTCAGCTCTTATTTTGGGGAAAAACTCAGGAACGTACTATAGCAGTTCCACTAACAAATAAAATCCATAAACCCTGGATGGACCAGAGAAATTATTTCTCACCACATCCAGTGCACATACAGCTATTATCTGAACACCTGTCCTTGAACTTAGGTTCAACAACTCCTGCAGAGGCTTTTTTTCCTCTGCAGAGGTCTGCCCTATGTATTCAAATTATGGTCTCACCAGGCTCTGAATGCACTACAGCCTCACCTCACTGCTGGATCTACTGTGCAGTCCAGCCTACACACACGCTCAAGCCGTTTGTTTGGCAAGCGATTATTTCAAAAGTTTCTCTTATTGCAGAGAAGGTAAACCAGAACGTGGTAAGAAATACCCCACCTTCGTTTTTGCTTTCAAATAGTTTTGTTTGAAGAGGGACATGCTAGAAGGCTGGCTTAGCTGTAAAATAAGCAAGCCAAAATTCCTTTTGGGTGAGTTTAATCGATTTCAGTGAAGCCACGTATCAGAAATGAATCTGGCCTCACTTTCTCTCTCTCACACACGTGGTCTTACTTAGAAAATTTGCTTAAGTTCTGGAATACCTCTGCAATTTTGGTAAACCCCCAATTGTTCTCCTGAGGGAAGTTTCTGTTAAACGATGTATCTTTATTCACCTCAGTTAGAGTTTCTAAGAATAGGATTAATTAGTTTTAGACATCCCACTACCAAAAAGGTTAAGTTCTTCTTCATTAGGAACGACCTCATCTTGTCTCCAGTCTCACACTGCTATCATCTGTAACGACACACCAGAGAGGCATCAGTCGTACCATGACTGAAAAGGCTGTTGGATGACTTGTTTATAACCAAAGCTTTAATTCATTAAATAATGGAGAAAACAACTTTTTAATGCAAGTTGTGTTACTGCTTTGCAGACTGAGTGCTTGTCTCATTGCTGCTATCACGTTTGGGGCTAATTTAATGAATAATTAAATAATTTAGCTTTTAACTAAATTAATCATTTAGTTAATTCATTAATAATAATCCATTGCATTTCTATGGTGCCTTCCAGGCTAAGATATCAAAGTGTTTCATAAGCATTATGGGGAAGTTCACCCTTCTTCCTCCTGCATATAGCCTGAGTAAATGGGTTTTATATGATAAACTACATTAGTCAGCTTCAAAGAGAGAAGAAATCCAGCTCTGATTACATGGGTAGGGGCAAGGAATGGCTCAAACAACCAGTCTACCATTTTCAGCAAATGCAGACTTTCCTCTTTGAAACCCTTTTCCCTTGCTAAAACAGCAGACATGATGGGAGGCAGAATAGTATAACACTGGGACATGTTGTGATACAAGTTTCTCTCCTTGCTCTGCTGAAGACTTTTTGGGTGCTCCACCTTAGCTGTCCACCAACACAGAAAGGTGGGTGCAAACAGCAGCTTATTTCAAGAAAAACACACTTAAGGCTCTGAGGTTTTTGCACGCTATGCTGCAAATTCGCTAATACCAGCATAAATTGATTAAGCATCATCCCCCTGAACCCAGGGTTCTGCGTCTCATCTCCTTGCACCAGGGAAAAATGAGGCAAAAGTCTGCTAAACTCAGACAGCAGGTTGGTGATAGAAGTTGGCACAAACCCAGCACTTCTAGTCCTTTGTGTGCACATCCAATCCACACTCAACTCACTCCAAGCCACACATCGACACTTCCCTATTTCAAGCCAAGCTCTACCTGGGGACTGTTAAATTTTCAAGCCATTAGTAATAATTTCTTCATCAATACTCCATTGTTCCTCTTATTTTTCTCTCCTTGGTACCTGAATAGCCTGTGAAGGTGGTTTCCATACATTTAATATCATCTTTCCATTTATAATAATTTTACTGTCTCAATTTGGTTCAACGAGGTGCTATTTTTAAGACACAATGGAAATAAATTTTTCGTACATATTGAAAGAGGCTGATTACGTAGAACGTTGTGGCCTGTTGTGCAGGAGCACAATCATGAATCACTTTGCTCTCATTTTTATTTATTTTTTAGGCTTAAGCAATGCTGAAATTGTTAATGGTGCTCCATAGTGACTATCTATTTAAAGGGGAAAAAAAAAAATAAAATTCAGTATTCAGGGAGAGTGAACTGACAAGAAGCCAAATGGATTTAACTGTGTAATTCTGAAGGAGAGAGAAACAGAACAGCTTAAAAGAGCTATTATGTTCTTAAGTGAAGACGTGGTGATGCAGTGTTTAATGAGAAGAGCAGAGGCTGAGCTGATATGAAAAGGGGGAGGTAACGCCATGCTCCCGAAAGACTTGCGAGAGATGCACAGACTAAGAAGCCTGTTCCCACCTTCCCAAGCAATATGATGGTCAAATACAGAAGTCAAGATCTCTACGGGGATGGTGCTGCAGAGCAAATGCAACAGAGAACTTTTGACACCTTCTTGGTAAGACGGTGAAGAGGGAGAGCACATCTGAGAAATGGGCAGCGGCACTACTTTTCAACAGCCATAGCACTTATGTAGATAAGAGCAGCGCAACCACTTCTGACGCTGCAAAATCTAACTTTGAGAGCATTCGAAACGCCCCAGGGATTTCAGTGATTGAAGTTTCCTTCTGCATACTAAAAATATTCATCTGGGGATGCTTGAGGGTGGATGGAAATGTTGTACAAAGAACCGGAGAAACAAGAATATCCCCAAGTGTCCTGAGCATCAGCCTGATTAAGGAGGAGACAGCTTAGAGGTAGATTATGCTGATCCAGTGCGAACCATTACGTACTGCTTCAGGACTGGTAAAACTGCAAGTCCTAAACACACACTGGAAATAGAAGCCTTTTGCCTCACATCTGCACAATCCTCATATTCAATTCTAGACCCTCATGGGGAGCCACCTCTAGACTATTTTTTCAAGGAAATCTCATGGGAAGGACAGCAATGGTATAAATCTTTGGGGATCTTGCAAAAGGTTGAAACGGTACCAATCCTGCTTGCAAGTGAAATGCAGGAGTTGGGTGATCTATGAGTAGCTAAAAAGATATTGACAAAGAATATTAGCTTGCCTCTTTAAAGGCAAGCATCTACTTAATGCAAGGCTGCTGTTACCCTAAAATTTAAGCATTTGCTTAAGTGCTTTGCTGGACAGGAATGTCATTATCCTCAGGCTTAAAGCTGAGCATATGTTGAAGTGCTTTTGCTGAACAGAAGCAGAGCTTAGAGAAACTTCTAACCTTAGCAAGCATCCAGTCTGCTTACACAGGAGCCACAACATACCAGCCCAGCCTTAAGCTAAAACTGTCAATCATAAGAGCTCTATATAAATAGCTAGATTTTACAAAAGGATGATGATGCAGGAGCACTCACTGCGTGCTTGGTCCACGTAATCAGTGGGCAAATCTGTTGCTGGTACAAGTTTCCAGAGGCCAAGGAGGCCAGTGGTCCAATAACAACTTGTAGCAGATGGAGATCTATTTCCTAGACATTCACTTAGGATTCTCACCATACTGCTGTATTTTTGCTGGCTCTTGCAAAGACAGATAATATTTACTAATTTGACAGCTAATGCTATTCACCTAGCTGCAGTTAGCGGATTGCTCCTTCCCTGATAATAATTATAGGAGAATCAGAAACACAGTGAAAAGAAAAGAAAGTTAAAAGAACGTTTTTGAAGACACGCCACTGTATTGTCTTGCCCAAAAGATGAGTTTGCCCTTAATTAGGCAAGGGGAAAGAAAAGATGTCTATGGCATATTAGCATGCTTTTATCACTGCACTCTGAGTAACAAATAATTAACAAAGCGAACCTCATGGAAGTCTGGCTAGCCCTGTGAAATATCCCTTGTTAGTTGCCTCCAACAACTGCCACGAGTGCCTGTCAAATTTTTGCTAATGTGCATATTAATGTATTTTTAGTAGCACTATTTGCTACTTCAAAGATCATGTATGTTGTCTATTTAACCTTGTAAAGCCCACTGGCTAAAAGTATTTAGGAATATGAGGTGCTTTTCTGCCTAATTTCTTCTGTAAGTATCAAATGGAAGATGTGTCATTTGGAAATGCAATTTAGCATGACAGCCAGTGTGACAGTACAGCACAGGACTTTTCTAACAATTGTTTACTTATCAGCCATCTTATTTATTGGCCATTCAATGCAGAAATTTAAAAGAAAGTAAATGGAATTCTTTAATTTGAAATACGTCAAGATTTTATATTACTGCAATACCTTTTCAAATTGGAGTTTCAAAAGCTAAGTGAACGGACAAGCTCGTTTACCTGCTCAATTAATTTTACACCAACATTATCTGGAAAAAAATCCTTAGTCATGGAAGCCAAATCAAAATATAAAGAGAGGCTTGTATTTACACTATTTACATTTCAATATACATCACTTATTAAATTATTAATCAACAAGTGTTTGTTAAGCTCTTTGAAGATTAAAAGCACACAGTGTTAAACACTATTCTTCTCACCATCATGTATTCTAATTTTCAATGTTTTAGCACACAAGATACATTTCGCTCAGATCTAGAGGATGCTTAAAATTAGCTTGTTTATACATTTTGAGGATGCAGTTAATTTACGTAGGTTAATGATTCCTGTGGCATATTGAGGATGCTGCACGGCAAATAAATAAGAGTTTGCAAGCTGACTCGCATCAAATAAATTGAGACTGCAGGATTCTGTCAATTCTCAGTGGCAGTAAAAATCTCAGATGAAATCCTCCTCCTGGGGAGAAACTACAGCAAACCTCCCTGGGTTGCAGGAGCACCAGAATTCCACCCCTTTTCAGGTTGGACATATGCACGTTTGACAAAGGAACCGGTGTTGCCAAAGCAAAGCTCTCTGACATGGAAGCCCCTTCCCAGCAAGGGGGGGGCAACAAGACCTCCTGACCTCCCCATCTCCTGTCCCACTCCAACAGGATTAGTTACACCTGAGACTTGTGTCCCAAAGGTGACCCAGAGCACACTTCCATCCACCCCAACCTCTGAGGATTACTTGGATGAGATGATATGAGGGACACACACACAGGACCCTATTTGCTCATTTCTGCAGAGGAAGGAAAAAAAAAAAAAAAATCATGATTAAAGAAAGATTACCCTCCTCCCCAGAGCTTAAGAACAAGTGAGAAACTCCTTGAAAAAGTGGTAAAAAGATACTTGTAAGCACAACAATTTGCTTCAATTCCCTTTGATGGAGAAGAATCAACGCTTAAGCAGATTTACCAAGATCAACACGGACATTTCCATTTGTTCATGCACAAAGGTGAAATAACATGCTCAAGTTTAGAGCGTGTAAACAAACATCCTTAAATTAGAGCTCGGTAAAAATGTGACCTTTTTGGGTCAGGAAGGACAAGCAGCCATTCAGCACCCAAAAGCAGGGTAGCAGCTGCCCTTTGCCCAGCCTAGCTCATAGCCCGCTGTACTGGGAGCTTTCTTTGGGGACATGGACTGGAACTTCTCCAAGGCTGAGGAAGGTACAATAGTAGGTTTTTCATTTCCTTCCTAGTACTGAAACATTTAGTTTACTACTAGCAGGGGTAAATCCGTTATGTTGGTTAAATTTGTAAGTTTATTAGTAAATTTGCAACTATACTTGTGCTAAATAAATAATACCTTTTCTGCATCAAGAAACCTTTGGTTTTATTACAGCAGCCCCCCCAGTTCAGAAGCCAATGGATATTAGTGAGGAAAGGTTGGTGGGGAGATCTCTTTTTAGACCATTATTTTGATAACTCAGATTCGCTGCAGAGTGGTTGATCTTTCACACGTAGCATGATTCTCCTCGAGAATGTCCCAGATAAAATACTATCTCCTCTAGCCCTAGATTTCCACACTTCCATAATATTTCCTTAAGCTTCAGCCATGCATAACATGCTGACAAACTTAATTAAAAATACAATTCATTTCCAGTATTCACTCTACACAGCTTAAAATTAAATCTCGTTTCTCCTTCACTTTTTTGTAGCAACTGAAACGTCTGATTTTCTCACTTTTTTCTACCTTGGCTAACTGAAAGATAAACTTTTGTTAACATAAGTGCATGCGCATCTGTGTTTCCATATCTTTAAAAAGCATGTTCCTGGCAGCAGGGAAAACATTACCAGGTTGTATGAAGGATGTATATAGCATTTAGAAAAAATTTAACCAGCTTACAAAAAAAAAAAAAAAAAAAGGTGGAGAAATAATCCTTTTAAAGCCATGTTTGGAAAAGACTGTGAATGCAATTAACCTCTGAAATTCTATGCTTGTTGGCTTGCTCAGTTCAGCACTTCCCAGGGACTATTTATCTCAATAGGAGAACATAAATACTGTGTAGCACTGACTTTATCAGTGCAACTTTAACTGAACAGCGTCCCTAGAGTCACTTAAGGGTTAATCCTTTGCATCTTACGAAAGGTAATGGAATTTGATTAAAGAGAGCACATTAGCAGCTTGCAAGCCTCAAGCAGATGCATACAACCCAGCTCTATATTTAATTTAAAACCAGCACCCTCAAAGAGGAACATAAGCCATTTATACCACCAGCAACTAATCCTAAAAACGTAACGCAACTGACCTTAGTGAAATGGAAATTACGACCATGGCTTAGCTGTAATAATTATTTGCATAAGGTTTTAGTGGCAAGTGCCTTTAGAAAATAGTGCATGGATTCTTGATGAAAACAAGCCTGGCTGTTGGGAGAAGAACTTAGTGTGCTTTTTCCAGGTGTGTTTTGAGATGACAGACTCTCCCCAACAGCCAGAAATTTGCCTGCTTGGTCCAGGCACACAGGCAGGCAGCCAACCCAGCTTTCCATGGGCAAAGCAGGTAGTGGAGCTACAACCACTTTGCTATCAGCTTTGTCCACTGCCTTGCACTGGCCTTGGACCTAAAGCCAGTTCAAACCATAACTAAATTAGGCTTTACTCACTAGATGGTTAGTGGGAATGGGATTCTTCACCTTCAGCTTCAATGCGTGGTGACCGTCCACATCACAGGAAAGAAATTCAGATTATTCCCATGAGATAGCTGACTCCCAGCTTGCGCAAAACAACTCAATAGCTCAAAATTAGGGGACAGATGTGCACAACAGACAGAGACCTCCTGCACAACCGATGGTCACTCGTAGCTACAGGAGATCAACCAAAGAGGGATGAGATAAATGCGTCAGGACCACCTGGTGGGAACATGCCTGGTTTTAGACAGAGCAACAAGCAAGTTCACACAGCTTTTCACACCAGGGTACTCCTGGGGGAATTCCCGCATACAAAAAGCTCAATTACATGGGATATCAACTTGTATTGCAGTAGCCTGAAAAACAAGAGTGGGTTGTCTCCATGTAGACAGGGAGGATTTTCATCCACAGCTCGTCTGGCAGGTTCACTGAAGTTCTTCCGAAGTTCTTCCAAAGTTCAGAAAAATTACGGAAGGTCGCCCACTGATAATGAAAAAAACACCCCTCAAAATGCAACCCCAGACTATGGCCAGAACAAAAGCCAACCATGAGAGAAGAAAATAAAACAGATGTGAAATATGTGGTCGGCAAGCAAAAGGCCACCCTTGTTTTAGATTTTAATTATGAAAATTTTTCTCTCCTGACAAGTGAAATGAATTTAGTCACTCATGCATGGTGTGAAAGTTGAATTGTCTGAAAATTAAATCAAAATAAAAAATGAAAACTACAAATGGGGCTTTCACTGCTACCAACAAGGGAGCCATCCTTCAGAGGTGACATTTCACAGCAGTCCCTGAGAAATGCGATTGTTCATAGCATTAAGTAAATTATGGTCCCTGAACAATGTGGAAATAATTGAAAATGTTTGCTGTTTTTAAGTAAATGCTATAAATCCCTGAAGGCTGTTTGAGTATTGAAGTAGAAGAGAATAAAATGTTTCAAGCAGGAAAGCATATGGGTAAAACACCTGATGGTTTGGCTGACAATTGTAAAACTTCACCCTAATGTCAGCTGGTAGTAGTTTTCCCTTTTCAGCTAACAGGCTTACTTTTAGAAAGTTTTCCTTTTCTCCCTCCTCTGCAGCCAACACTCACACGTGAAATGGCAATGCTTAACTAGATGTGCCTTTTGCTGAAACAAAAATGTCAGTGCATAAGCCCAAATGTAACACAAATAAAGGCCACGCACCATGTAATGCCACTTGTGTCAAAGAGGCAGAAAATATGAATCCCTGATTGCTGCCTTGTGGCCTCCAGTGTTTCTCTCTGTCATTCCAGAAGTGAGGGCTGCGTTAGGTTTCCTGATGCTTTGTTTGTAAAGACCTTACACCTTTGGCAGCAGGATCCTGCTGCAATCCTGAGGCAGCTTTTTCTGTTTGTACATAACCTGCGACATTTCATGGCTAATCAGTATCTTCTGATATTCCTCTTGAAATGCTTTTTCACCCTCATTATGCTACATCTGCCTTTTCTTCTTCTAACTCCCTGATTATTGTGAGTAAAAAAGAAAAAAGCTTTTATATTTTGCTGAAAATATGTAAGATTGTTGCTTAGAGTACACTTGTCATTTTGTCTTATCACAACAGTGTAAGACTCCAGCCCCAACACAGATATATTTAATACATCCAGACTGTGACACATTCTTTCAGAAAGAAGTCTCTAACACATCCACCCAGCACTTTTCCTGACACAGCCCCACGTTAACCAAGCTGGCTAGTACACATCTACCACGCTCTACAATCGCGGATTTAATGAACCATTCTTAGAAACCCGGGCTACTATTCCCTGGTGCCAAACACAGGTGTGCTCCAGCAAACGTGCTTGTTCCCTCTGTACGTGCAAAGCGCTTTTGGACTTCTTCCAAGCGGCAGCAACAGAAGAAGGAGAATTAGCTCACTTGGCTCCACACCAGCCACGACCCCACCTGCAAGACGTGGCATTAGCTCCTGACAAGTGGATTACTCACCGCAAGAAGACAATTCTATTACTCAGAGGAAGGAACAAAATATGCCACCAGAAGGTTTAAGGACCATGGAGCAAACATATAAACATTGTTTAGGCACCTATTTATGCATATATGAGCCTAGTGGGATTCACAAAAGCACCTGCATAAGTTAGTCACTTAATTTGTACCAGTCGTAAAGGTATTCAGAGCTTAATTGCTTAAGTGTTTTTGAAACTCCTGGTAGACATCAAAGACCTTTGTAAATTTGCTCCCCTGTGCAAGCAGATTTTTATGGACACAGACTATAAACATCAATGTACAAATGCCTATTCATGCAGTTGCACAATTTTGATCAGTTTTTTAAGGACTATTTGCATTTTAGAGGTTTATGTGGTCCTTGCCACACGTGGGTTCAAACAAGTCCAGTCCAGTTATAAATCCGTTACTAATCTGCACGTGAAACTTGGCTGTGTGTAGTATCATTGCATGCATAGTTATGGTTTAAACAGAACTCTGCCAGAATAGAAATATTACTCCATCCTTCAACTACAAATGTGGAGGCTTCCACTGAGACACCGTGGCTGCTCCTGTGTACTTACATTTGAGTTTTGATTTAAAAAGCAGGCTTTCCTCTTCACTGGTTACAGCTTTTTATCCCTTACGTGAACTAAATTCCTTTACAAACAACATACATCTTGTACGCAACTCACTGAAAAAAAAGAATCTCTCCTTTTTCTTTGCAAAGATTTGTGTGGATAGCCTGACTCCATTAATTTCCACTGGATTGACTCTGCACCATCTGCTTTCTGTGCGGCTGCTTTATCGTGGGGAGAGAGGAAGACAAAAAAGCACCCTTCTAAGCTCTACCGATGACATCGAGAAATAAGACTGTAATTGGTGGAAAACCTTCTGAAGTCTGCTGTAATCATAACAGTCAAAGGGATTAAAGTGTGATCTAAAAGAAGAGATGCAGATTAGGTTTTTTTCAAAAACCTGCCTACCAGACCCTTTCCAGACCCTCTTCCCTTAGAAATAAAATAAAATAAGCCCACCAGCATAAGAAGCAATTAAGCTCGAATTTATACAAACTTGTGTTTCTCACTGTCTTGCAGCATGTAGTAGACAGGTGATAATTCATCAAACAGCGATTACAGTGACTGTAACAGGAAGGCGATATACGAACATATGCCCGCTGCATACAGTCATTAGAAGAGCAGTACATTAATTTTAGAACACAATCCTGGTTTTGAGTAATCTTAATTTCCGCTCTTACACCAATGATCTTAATAATATGCCTGCACAGAAGCAAAACAGACTTAGTTCAGCACAACCATCTACAGAAGGGAATACAAACTCCCAGTTTCAAGAAGATCATAATTTCCAAACAGGAGCTGGGAAAACAATCCCCCAAATCAGGCAAGCAATTGCACAACTGCAGTGCAAAAGATGTGTTCAACTCATTACATGTAATATGTCACTACCAAGCAACATACACTTTGTTCTGGTTCTTATTCACGCCATTATGTTAAATCTGTGGCATGTTACTTTTGATAAGCATACTTAGCACTAATAATAACAGTGCCTATTTCAGGACTATTCTCAGTACCACTTACTTCATGATCTAAACCCCACTGCATCTTCATCTTAATACTGCCAGCAGCTTCAGTCACATTTGTAAATGTGTTCTTTGTCTCAGAAACAATTTATTTGTACTTGAACTTTTTGTGATAAGAGCACTGCCTTTGCAGGATTAACCGATGTTACCCACGTATTTATGACTTGGGTAACTTGTTTTTCCCAGCTTTAATAAATAATGAAGCCCGGATGGTTTTGCAATTGTGTTCTCGCCCTCCTGGAGCCGCGACGTGAGCCGGAACAGAGCGCTGATGCCCATCGGGGGCAGAGGCTCATTCCTCTGCTGAAGTAATTCTCAGCAGAATGCAACAACCACATAATACAGACTGCTGCTATAAATACAGTGGCAGCCTGGTAAGGAGCAGTATGGGAAAAGCAGGCTGTGGTTCAGCATCTCCCACCATAACGACTGCCTCTTTGAAGGCTGCTGTCTCCTCTGAGATGCTGAGCGCCCTCTGCTCCTGCCTATGTCAAATTCTGCCTAAAAGGCAAACTGGGGCCCTTAAGCAAAATAAAGTTTGACATATAGATAATATCCGAAGAAGCCAGACAACAACAATTAACTAACGACGCACTCTTCCCATACAAGACTTCCAGATTTACTGCATACACCGAAGCTGAGGATGGATTTTGCTGCTGTTAAGGAGCAATGATTACAATCTTTATCAAATATGTGTTCCGAGGGAAGTAATCTTTTTCTTCTGAGCAGGATGGTCATTGTGACTTACATCAACAGATCGATAGAGAGGTGGGAAAACATCCTCTGAGAACCTACATGTTCACAAAGACATTTTCCAAAGGTTTTTCAGTTTCACGCTTACATTTTCTGTGCTTATTGTCTACACAACTTTGTGGTCAATAAGCTTACACTGGTGATAGGCTAACAACCACCCTGGTCCCCCAAGATGGTCATCTGTATGGCACTGTTGGAGCTCTTTAAACAATTTTGTTTGAATTTCAGCTGCAGAGACTGTTGATAAAACCCCCTGAAACTCTTTTCTGAAACTTTGCTCCTGAGGTGCATGAAGTCCTACATGACCCTGTCACACTCGTTCAGCATAAAGCCTCCCTCCTCTCCGCAGAGTTCAGTGGCAGACGATTAGCAGAACAGAACACACCTCTGCCGACACAGCCCTGCTACCTACTATTTCAGACTTTCACAGTTTTCGGCGCATTTATCTCAACTCTCATGAGGAAGGGTGAAGTCCTTTCAGCTGAACAGAGGCACACAGAATTAAAGCAGATTGTAGCAGAGAGAAGAATTTAGTCCAAGTCTCCTGAGCCTCTTGCTCACACCATACCCAACAAATACCCACCACAGCTAAGTGGCACAGTACCTGAACACAGCCCACCTGGGCATTAATGAAATCTGGACAGACTTAAGCTGCTGCCTTGGGAGAAGGGAATTTTCACTTCCCCATGTTCATTTATGCAGACATTTTATACTTAATCCTAATCTACCTGTATTGAAAACACCACATTTGGGGGAATGGGACTTCAGCTCTGAGTACTTTGAAATGCTTATACTGTAGATATTTAGAAGTTGTACATGGCAGAGTAATACTATATTTACCTCAAACATTAAAAACCCAAAGTGTTTCAGATACTTAAATATGTGCCTTAAAGCAAACACTGTAAACACTTTGTAAAAGCAAAATTCCCAAGTGTTGGCAAATAAACAAGCTGCAGGGAGAAAACAAAGAAAACACAAAAAAGAATGGTTGCAAGATAACAGCAAATAAATAAAACACAGCCAAAATTGCACAGTAGAAATTCAGGAGCCTCTTTTAATGGGTCACGTCTTCCTAGCCTGCTTACCACAGTGGACCACATACCATTCTTAATTACACCAACATAAATCCAGAGAAACTCTACTGAAAGTCTGAGCTCACAAAACCACGTCTGAAAGCCAGCATAACTGCTCTTCCCATCTACCTCCTCCTTTTTCTGATTACATGTAGCACTGATATTGATAGTTCAGGCTTAAGCTTTCAAAACCTTTGGGACTGCATTACTCCAGAAGGAATACAAAATTAAAGCAGCAGCAGCATAAGGAACACAAGGGCTATGTATTTATTGTAGAAAACAGACCGAAGCACAGTCATTGCCATCAAGAAAGGAGAAAAGCCAGACCCTCGTAGCACCTCCCATCCCAGCACCCTCGCGTAGCCATCATTACCTCTGAACTGGTTTGCCAACATCAGACCGAGCATTACAAATTTTCCTCCAAAAGAAGGATGTGACTAATTGGAGAGAGGAAGGCTGCGTGTCCTACCTTGGTCAGAGGGAGGAAAACTGCTTCCCTGGGAGAGCAGCAATATGTGCTGGGGCAGGGGAAGCTGTGAGTATAGGAGGTGGCCAGAGCCAACAAGGGGCTGAGGTACAGCTGGGGACAAAGCTGGGGACACCGCTGAGAGCAGCCGCACAGGCTGCAGCAATCAATCACACACCTTTCCCTTAAGTGGTAGATCTGATCCAGCCCCAATGGCACCAAAACTGGCTGCAGTGAGAGAAACCTGGAGGATAGGTCCCGCTTCTGGAGGATGCAGAGGGGAGAGGGGTTTACAAACGGCTCTCGTTTCCATGCTGGATCCTTCTGAATTTTTTTGCTCCAACAGTTGAGGGTCTTTTGGTGACTGCTGCATGCTCACAAGCAGGCAGATACCCTCAAACTTGTGACCAGCTTAGGGAGCTCCTCACAGCTTATAAATGTGAATTATGGGCATTGAATCCAACTGAAATATCTGTATGTGTGTATATATGTGTATTTATATATGTAAACATACACATAAATGCATCATATGCCTGTGTAGGCTAATAATTTCTTATATTTGCCCTAAAGCCTTGATCCAACAGAGCAGCTGAGCAGAGGGGAAAAAAAATCACGTAGCCCTGTGCTGTGTGTATACACATCGTGACAGTTTGCAAACCACCATTTTAAGTTAGAGAAAAAGACTTGTTGCAACATGGACAGGAACATCACCACAGAAGCATTTTCCCCGGGTTACAAGCCTCCTCTGCGTTATGCAATATGGCAGCATTTACATGTAGTTTCCTAACTCCTGGGAGCTGCTGCAGGAGAGATGTTTCCATTTGGAATTGTCAGTATCTGTTTTATGCAAAACTGACTTGATCCAAAACGTTTGCTTAATACATACAGCTTTGGCTGTCCTACTGTGCATATTAAAAAGCTAGCTTTATTATTACAGTGGCAATAAAAGCTATGAAGAGACTTTACAAGCAGGAAGAAATACATAAAGACTGGGTGCATCTGGGCTTTGAATAAAGTACAAAATCCAAATTTTAAGGTTGGCTTGTAAGATAAATGCAGTCCCCAAAAGCAACTGGAATTGTCTGATGACTCTGGCTCATTGATCTTCAAGGGTTTTAGTGCAAATACTCTGGTCCAAGATACTGCCTTTCTCCATCAAACCTCCTCTGAAAGAATCAATATTTAGATGAATTTCAAGCTACAGTGAGAATATCACAGGCTACTCAGGCAGCTCTAAATCCTTCTACGCAGCTTTCAGGAGTGAAACATAAGCAAAAGTGAGAAGCCACTTTTTGGTCATGCAGCTAAGGACCAAACCTATGATGCTCTCCCCCTCCTCCAGGCTGCCAGACTCCTGTTCCTGCCTCAGATGTAGCTTCTTATTTCAGCTGATTTCATGTGAAATGCAGAAATATTCTCGGATTGGGACATCTCGCCCTCTTACCTGCCTTGACTCCTGAATGCTGGTGGGAGAGGCAGATGGATCCCTGGTTTTCTGCAGTGTGCTCCAGCTGAAGGCTATTGCAGAGAAAGGGGCAATGCTGCCTTTCATCCCCTGGTTACTTGTCGGGGAGCAGCAGGGGTCCCATCTTTTACCATTTGGCTGTGGGTAGCTCTGGCAATCCTAGAACAGACCAAGGCGGAGCTGCAGCTTGGAGTCGGGGCTCCACAAATAATAGTAGCTTTCCCCTCCTTACTAGCTATGCTGTTGTGACCACTATGTTGGGGTTTAAAACCAAATCCTCTCCCACAGTTGATAAATGGATGCACCTCTAGATCAGTGGTAAAAGGCTAGAAGAAAATGTGGGTATAGCAAGAGGCAAACAGCTAAAATTCAGTGCTTGGGGTCTTCCCTGCAGCTCCCATTACACCTTACACGAAGGGTACAACCTGTGGGGTGAGCTGACGCTTTTCACAGGGCATTGGCAAACCTTTCAAATCCTGAGCCTTTCCATACTGCTGAAGCGCCTGTGTCAGCTTTTTGGATCTGTGACTACTATTTGCTCACCACCATGCCTGGAGGGTACAACGGCAACGTTTTTCTGGCACAGGTACTAAGAGGCTGCCTAACTTGCATTTGCTGATACAACTCCTATGCTGCAAATTGCATGTTCACTAGGATTAGTCATCCATCCATATTCATTCCTTGGGGTTTCATAAGCAACATTCTAAATATTTAGATCCACATCTAAAAATGAAAAATAGTAATTAATGGAAAAAATCTGTAGAGCTCTTATTTGCAGAGGCAAAAGAATGAAGATTCTAAATTTACTTTAGAATCAAGTATTTAACGTGGAGAAACTTCACAAGGGGTAAATGCCAAAAGGAATCTCTTCACCCTCTAACCTGTGTTGCTCACTGAATGCAAAGAACTAAGTGATTGCCTCAGTAATGAGCAATCAAGCCACGGTCAGGCACTAAAAAGAAAACAGCAATGGACTTTAAACAGTTGGTCATAAATATAAAAATCAGAGCCCCGTGGATCACCAGGGATGTAAATGGCGTTGACGTACTGGAGGGTTTTAACTCCTAGAAGTTTTTGCTTCTAATAAGACAGTAAAGGGAGTGTAGTAAAGCAGGGCACGTGATGGACAATACTGCTTCAGTCACTTTTCCCAGATTACCTGCATGAAAACAGTCATCAGTTATCTTGCCCTCCCTGTAACCAGCCTGTTTCCAGCTGGAAGCTACACATCTGAGATGGCATCTGATGCCTTTCTGGCAGATACACGGGTTATTCTGTGTGCTCCATGGACCAGATATTGAGCTCCTCCCAGACATCAGGAGAAGCATCTGTGAAAAGATTTGTTTGCAATTCCAGCTCCTGAGCAAGGAACTGTCATCGTGCTCCAGCTGGTGACAGGAGGTGACTCTCAAGAGCCAAAGGGTAGCAGGAGGGCAGCCCATAGCCAGCGCACTGCTATAGGGCTGGTGGGATAAAGAAAGGAGAGACATTAATGAGGTGTGTAGAGGACCCACTCAGCAGGGTCTAATTTCTGGGGGCTTCCTGGATGCTCTATGTGCTTATATGATATCCTCACGGTATTTCTAATCATCCACATGGTGCTCTGAGTGGGGCCGGGGCAGCCTGAGAGGCACCAAGGACTGCACCAAGGTGATGCCAACATCTGGGATCTTGGGGAGAAAGGGGTGGAGAAGTACAGAGGTGGTGAGATTGCTTTATAAATTATTGCCTGTGTTCAGCTGACACATTTCAAGCTTCAAAAGAAGCATAAGCACTACTCATGGGTTTAAACTGTAAATCCTTAAAAAAAAAATCCTTGAAAAACAAAGAAAGACAACGCCAACCCCAAAACTTCCCTCACTTTGTTTATATTTTACAATAGTTCAGCTTGTCAGCAGGATGTAATTTGTGATCCCTGCTCAGAAGATGCTCAGAACTGCCACAAAACTGCCAAAAGACACCAACTTTTGTTTTATTTTGTCCTTGGTGCTCTATACCTTTAGAATGGGCCAACAATAAACTATATTTAATGTAAAGTATTAGAAGTAAAGTTCTCCCCAGGCTAAAACCCAGTGCATGGACTTTCAGGTCTTCATGATCATGTTATAAATCAACTGTGAATTAAAACTCTGTCAAAACATGGGATAAAATGGCTCTTCTGCTTGCTGCTGTCGTTATATATTGTATAATATACCGTGACTAGTTTCAGAATTGAATTTCCTGCATTGCTAACAAGTCTGTTTCCCATTTGAGAATGATGCCCATGAACAGAGATACTTTTATATAACAGCTCATGCAAACAGCTGCCCAGTGCTGAGTTTTCTGTTGTTCGCAGTTTAATAGATTTACAGATTTTCATTTCATTAGATCATTGTAGCTGATTTCCTATGTACTACACATCTTAGAGTCACTTTACAGAATAGCTTCTTTGTAGTTGTGCAGTTGTGAGTACTGTCTAAATTTCATGTCCATTACATTTACCAAAAAAAAAGAAAAAAAGAAAGAAAGAAAAAATGTAATTGGCTAAGGGTTCAAAAGAGAATGTCAAGGGAACATCACAGTTTATCTGTTCCCAAGTGTTAAGACCCCAGTACCGTGGGAACACTAGATGGGTGATAAGTTGCCATGTGTCTGCACGTACACATTTAAGAGATGTGTTTCCTTCTAGCCACTGGTTGCTTATGCTTTTACTGAAAATATCTGAGGTCAAATTTCCATTAAAAAATTTCAAAAATCCAAGTGAAAACTTGGAAGAAAACCTCATTTTGATATGGAAATAATGTTTATTTTAATAACTACTGCTATCTCCTCTATACATCAAAGTTTACATTCTGCAAGATGGATTCTTAACTTCTACCTGAAAAATATGCATATGCAGATAAGTACAAATAGATTTAATTACCCAGCTGCAAATATTCTCTATTCACAAGCCAAAATGCTGAGCAAAATGCAGGTGGCCAGATTTGGCTCAGGCACTGCATATGAAAACAGCAGTCCAGCGTATTGCTGTCTACCTGGGTTCTGTACTTCTCCCTTTGCTGTTTCTCAACATGCTCTGATGTGCTTCAGAAGGCAGGACATCCAGGACATCAAAATTAAACTCTCGGAAGGAAAACAGCTTTTTGATATGCTTGCTTTCTATTAGGCTGAGTGCATAACCTCAGCTCACATTGGTGAGTACTCAGCTAGTGAGTACTTCCACCAGTATCAATAGAGAAATCATCAAAGCTGCCCATAGCCTGGACATGATAAACTGAATTACAGCTGTAATTTGTTAGTATTTTGGAGAATTTTACTCAGATTTCTTGCATGTGAATAGTTACAACTTGCATATGGATATCAAAGACCATGCACAGACATTTGCTCATGCAGATAGAGAGTCAAATTAAGCTCCCATCTTTGACAACTGCCCCTTTAGTAAAATAAAATTCTTCCGGATCACAGGTGCACACAGCTTGCTAAAGTTAGCTAGGGAGGACTGACATGTCTGAGTCCTGGGTTTGCAATAAACTAATTCTCTACTACTTGATGTTTTGAGCTCAAATTCATAAAATTTAACTCATTATCTTTTCATGGCATAAGAAAATGCAGTTAAATAATTGTCACAGTCTGGAGACAGTGAGGAGCAGCGTCTCATATCACCACATCCTTTCTCACATTCCTGTTTTCTGCTGCAGCAGTACTCTGGTCAGAATGAAATAAAATAGGACAAGGAAAGATTTTGGTTGGAAATTAATCAGACCATTTTTTTTCCCCATCAGAAAATGTCCATTTGCCAAAATGAACCAGGTTTCATATAAATGCATGGGGGTTTGGTTCCTGTCTGCTGGATTTTGGCTGACTGCTGATGTGCCGATGTGCCCAGTTCGGCAATGTGGGAGCAGCTCACCTGGCAGCCTGGAGGCCTCATCTGCAGAAGAATACCTGTAACACAGGCCCCGAAGGAGCCTGAAATTTCGAGCCTCCAAATCCTGGGTGTCTTGACTTAGTCCAGGGCTGTCAGACTTCGAGGTCCATCCCTCCCCTGCCAGCCCAGATTGCTTCCTACAGCTGGGCAGCCGGCTGCTCCCCAGTGCGCTGGATCATCAAGCTAACACAGTTTGATTTATCCAAATTAATTTCTCCAGGATTTTCCTTCTGATAGGAATTCTCATATGCTCATTGGTTTTGTTCTGATTTTGAACAAAACTTCTTTGAACTACCAGAATGGCCAGAGGAAGGGCTTTTCCAAGCTTACACCATCTCTGCCTTTGATTTTTAAAAGAACATATTCATGTCTTTTCACATTTGGCCTGGTCAGTCTTTTGTTTTGCTGTATTCTCATTGTCTGCTTTTTCCCATTGCATCTTGCTTCTGATTATCATTTAAATTACACTGAAAACTGTATCCCAAACACAAAGACTTTTATTGCCCTCTACAATGCTCTCATTTCTCTCCACGCCCTTCCCTTCCCTCCACCCCCAGCTTTTCTTTTGTTTCTTTAGCTGCAAAATAGGAGCCTCAGAAATCAGTCTGCAGCTGAAATGCAATTCTTTTGGATGTGTCTCCTCTTCTGATCTGGGGTCTCTTGGATCCCCTACTTCCCTCTTGCTCCTAGTGTCAAATCCCCAAACTTTCTTGTAAGCATTTATTTCTTATGGTGGGAAAGAAAAGAAAGTCAAGCAAAGGAACATGCTCTCGAATAGGTCATTCTCTTAGCAGAAACTGATGGCAAGAATAAAAATAAATCACATAGCTCTGACACTCATTTTAAAAGGACTGATGGGAGACAAGCATAAAAAACAAAAGCCCCAAAGTAGATTTGAACAAGAGGGCGAGCAGCATAGATCTAAAAACCTAATAAAGCCTCAGCCAAAGCAATTTTAGAGAGGAGAGAGTTCCAGCAGAAGGGAGCATAAGCTTGACTCAGCCTGATTAGAAGAAATAAATAGAGGTGCAGGCATCCTGTGAAAGGAAAACTTCCTGAGTCAGCATACACAGACCAACCCAGGGGCAAGACTATGAAAGAGAAGTACAAGACTCTCAGTAACCTTGTATATGCCATGTGCTTAATTTGGGCATTCTTGTTTCAAAAAAAGAAACCACAAAAATATACAGAATCCAGGGAAATGCCAAAAAAAGGAAAAAGATGAAAATAGATGGAGCTTCGGTAAAGGAGGCATTCAAGATTTATTCATTTTTATAACAGGAAAAGAAAAACAAGAGGAGGCTATCTTATTGAATAAAAGAAGCTACAGTGTAGGCCAGTCAGATGATCCTATTCACCATTTCCCATAACAAGATGATATTGACAATAATGAAAAAAAATAGGATCCTTTGTATAATGTGTCATTAATCTCTGTAACATATTCTAACTGGGTTTAAGGGGAAATGCACATTGGTATGAGCCAACACCATTACCAGGAGTTACATGCACACATCGACTTCAGTCTTACAAAATGAGCATTCTTGTAAGTTTTCAGGTCTTTTTTTTCTTGTTTGCAAACAAGACCTGGATGACTGTTAAGATGTTAATGAATTGCAACGTAAACCAATGAATTAGTCCAGAGGGAAGGTTTCTAAAATACAACCCCTTCCAGTGCATGCTCAATACACTATCAAAACCAGAGTTTAAAATAGGCACATCTCCAAGAACTGAAACGACATTCACTGAGGCTGGAAGAAAGATTTCCATTGACTTAATGGGTATTGGATCAGGCCTTCAGGAGGAAACATAATGATCACATTTAATGCCAAGCACCAACCATCAAGCAAGTACCAAGTGCGGGAGAGCACTCTATTCAGGTAAGCCTGCCAAGTTCAATGTGCCCCAGTGCGCCCACTTCTCTGGGATCCTGAAGTGCTCGCAAGAGCTGTACTTTTTCACTGCATTTAAGTCCATCAGAAGCCGTCAAGCCCTAGGACAAGCTGATATTATTTCACTGTAAAAAGAAATAAAAGACGAATGAGTGGTTTTGCAGGGGAATTTTTTTGTGCACGTGAACAATGGCTTGAGGACATCCAGTAATGGCTCTATACAGAGTAAAACTACTTTTTTGCCCCTGTGAATGTTTTGGACTTCTCACCTGTATACTCAGAGTATCCCTAATTTCTGACTTAAATCCATGTAAAACAGAATCGATTGATGTGAGCATCAATTTACACTGACGTAAAATTGATGTAAGCAGAAGGGCAGATTATTCCTAACAAATTGGATAGGAGAAGCAGAGAACGCTAAGTTCAACACCAGTTCTGTCTCAAGTCTTATAGAGTTCACCTGTGTGGTTTAGATGGGACTTCAGAAATTATAAATCATATACATGAACAATTATAAATCATACATCTCTCTCTGTTTTTCTAGAGTATCATGTTGGGTTTTCTTCTGGATTTTTTGCTGTGGCTTAGTTAAAAATTAAGTTTTGGTAGCATAGAACTTTTTACATGTATATATGTATATGTATATATACTATTTAAACAAAGAATGAGAAGTCATTCAAAATAGAAATCACCCCAAAAGAAAACTATAAAGAGTATATCCCAAGTATACAATTGGATAAACAAGGTATCTAAAAACTGTAGGAGGCTCCTCTGCAGCTAAAGGACCACCTAAAGATGTAATTCTCTATTCTTTTTAAAGTCAGCTTCAGCTAGCCCCTAAAGTTTCTATAAAGCACAATTCACAATTCAGGGTTTTGCTGAGATGTTAAATTATACTTTCAAAATATTTAAGATTCATTTCTTACTAAGTGCCAAACTACATTTCAGGAAAAAAGATGTAAATTCATAGTGAGAATTTAAGTAATGTATTCTGTGAGAGAACAGCAGAGTGCCACATTTCTTTTATAGTGACACATTAACCTCCTCATATCAGTATGTTGAAAGGAAAAAAATCCCTTCACTCAAGAAGACCAAAAAGCTTTATTTTTGCCCATTGCTGTTTGTTTGCATTTTTAAGATTCCTTTAAAGAAAAAAGCTTAATGCATCCAGGGGAGGGGACTAGATAATTTCTATCCCAGACTTCTGAGGGAACTGGCAAAACAAACTGCAGGTCCGGCAATAAACTGCTCAAACTGGTACAAGACCCATGTGACTGGAGAATAGGAAATAAAATATCATGGGGGCAACAGTAAGCATTTTTATTTAAGCCAGCATGGCAAACCGTTGGTTCTTCAGTCAAGTTTGGCATGCAGAGTGATTTGGGATAACACCAGGGAGAAAGAATGACTATGCTTAAAAATTATATGTATTTGTCACAGCATACCAGAAAGGTTCCCCATTACGGGTACAGCCTCTGTATGAGGTTCAGAGCTAATCATGGTGGAAAAAAAACCATTTTGGTGAGTGGAAAACAGAAAATGCAACTAAGATTTACTAAAAATAGCTCATGCCAAACTATCCTGATATTTTGTTCCAAAACAAAGCCCCAAAAGCAACAGATTAAGTAAGGAGAGGAAATGCAGCTGATCTTGCTTACCTCAGTGTCTATAAAGAAGCCAGTATAAGGTGTTCTGGATGCTGGAGAAAGTGGGAAGCTTTGAAGTGGCACTGATTTGTCTGACTAAAGGCAGTCATGAGAGGAGGTGGGAGACTAAAAATCATGCCTGCCATGGGTCCTGCTGAATTTTCCCATTAATGAGATAGACACAAGGAGGAGAAGTGTGTGGATTATATTCCCTAAAGAATGTTGGGAAGCGTTGCTAACACAGAATATAGGGAAAGGGCTGGAGGACACTGGGGCTGAAGGAGATAGACAGAAAGAAATGCAACCTTCTGCTAGGGCACATACATGGAAATTAATAAAATCTTCAGCTAATAGCTAGAGGCTGCTGTTTTAAGTGTTCCATCCAAAGGTTTTCCTAGTGCAAGATGAGAACTTGGTAATGAGAGCACTTTCAAGGTGCCTGCAGCTGCCATGTCTGGCTCCTCTCCACCACCTTCTCCCTCTCTCCCCATAGCCTCTCTCCTCTCATGTGGCCTGAAATAAATTTTCTTCATGATCAAAGCACAGTTTCCTCTTACCATTAGACCTGCTGTATCCCTCCTTACATGACAGAGGGGACTGAACCATAAAGCCACATGTCCTTACAAGCAGCTAAGGCTCCTCGCTTTGCAGGTCACTGAAGAAGGGATCACGATGCTCATTTCTATTTGCCATCCCTTGCCTTGTTTTCCTCCTCCACTTTTGGCCACGTGAATCTTTGCTGTACTGTTACTCCAAAAGGAGAAAAGGAAAGTGGCCCCGAGGTTACTGTGTACCCTCCTGGAAATGGAAAGATGTGGCTTTGCCTCTTCAGACCTGAGGAGGAACTCAGACACAGGTTTTCAGCTTCCCAGGCATGTTTTTTAGCTATTAAGCTACTATAAAAGGTGGCTGTGGTTACTGCCTCCACTTCCCGCTCCATCTGGCTTCTGACCTTGGCATCAACAGCAAGCAGAAATCTTTTACTCAAAGTGACAAATTAATTCTGGAAAGGGGTTATGGGCTCTGAATCCCATTTTCACAGCATCTCCTATCTCATGGATGTGGGTCAATGCTAAACCCAGGATATATGGAGGATTTCAAATACACCCCTCTCTTTAGTATTTCCTAAGGCAGGCTTAAGTGTTCCCTGCTTTGCTCACTGCCTGCTTTGAATCTCATTCTGAGGCACTTAATCCTCTTCATTCACCCCAGAGGGAATTCAGGCACCTCGCTCAGCTCTGCAAACTCTGCTCCTGGAACAAGGCCTGCAACCGCCAGGCATAGCTCCGCTCTGTAATACCTATTTCTGTTTATGAGGCCGAGGTTTGGGTTCTAATGGCAGTAATCATCTGAGAGGGCATGTACCAACCACTTGCATGACAGAGCTCAACCGTTGCCTCAGAACCTTGTATTCAGCTCTTGATGCAAAACCATGGGATAAGTACTTTTCTCCATCAGAAGCTGCTCATCAAACCATTTAACCCAAGCGAGGTTCCTAAAAGAAGCAACATCCTTAGAGGTAGAGGAGGAACAGGAGAGTTTACCTGGGCTAGAAACAGGTTTTGCAGCCCTGAAATGGTATGGATTTTTTTACCCTGAGGAGAATTGAAAGTCTAAACACTGCGTAAACAAGGGATCCCTTGTAAATACATTTAAGGAATGGGCAGTGATTCTGCAGATATCTGAGAGAGAATTGTCCCTAAGCAGGAAAAGGAGGTTATTCCCCTTCAGATCATTTGGGTCCTGGTATGGTTTCTGAATTCAGGCAGTCAAACCACAGCAACATGAAATGCAGTCGGACAAGACAGCAGTCTTAGCAATACTTAAACCAGTTCCTTCCCCACAGGAAGGCAAGCATGTACTTTTCAAAGAGCATAAAATTTAAATTGGAAACCCATCATCAGCCTTGGAGAGGAGTCTCAGATGAGCCCACAGCATCACCCTATCCAGCTGAAATACCGTTGACACATATGGATCACTATTGCCCAAAGTCCCTGTTTTCCATGTCTGAGACCTCATAGCAAGGTTACCACGTGCCCTTGCCTGCTCGCCCATCTTCCCCACAGTAGGTCCCAGGAGAAAGTAGGGAACTCTGAATGGCAGTCAAGACAGGCAGATAGATAGGAAATACTGCAGAAATATAAATAATCATCAATAACACTACCATTCTTTTAAAGTCAGCGTAAAGTGCCCAGCCACAATAAATAGCTATTGCCTTTGCCCTTTCTCTGCTTTAGTTATTCCCACACTTTCACTTGTTGTGTCTCACAGGCATCTGTCATCCTCACCCATCCAGGGAATGATGCCTAAACTGAGCAGCTTCAGACTCAGGAGTGTTTCCCACTTTCAGAAGAAAGACACAAAAACTCATCAAGCTCTGAATTGTTTTAGCTGTTCATCATAATAAAGACTACAAACAGACTAAATTAGACCTGCTTAGCATCATGGGATGCTACAAAGTCAAATCTAGGCGGGTGGGGGTTCTTCGGTTCTCAACATTTTCACTCCTGGTAAGGAAGCCTTCCTCTTCACACCACTTTTACTGTTTTTTTTCAAAGATTTTTTTTTTTAATTATTATTTTCTTTTCTGGTATCTTCCACCTGTAAGGGTTTAACTGCTTAAACTTTTCCAGAGCTGCTACTCAACAAGAACCTGGATTCATGTGGCACCAGTGCTGTCCCAAGTGAGAAGTGGGAGCATCACCCTTCCCTGGTGCTCTCTTCCCATTGCACTGGTTTTGGGTCGCAGCTGCACACCAGTGATTTTCTGGCAGCACACTTGATTGTATCTGTCAGCTCATAAGCCCTAAGAATCATCCCATTTTCATGGCTTCTGAATGCTTTTATAATTAGTTCTCCACCTTCCATAACATCTCCTTGTCCCTTAGTTAAATGGGCTAAGTGTAAGTGCCAAGAACCCAGCTGGGTGAATAGAGCAGGACTGAGATTGAATGGAGAAAATTCTGGGAGCTATTGATCCAGTTGATTTCCCAACGTATTTCACTGTGCAGCCCAGCCTTTTAATACCACCCAGGAACATGAAGCCTGACTCTGACTGCCACTGAAATTCAGCACTGAGGTTTCGAAAGTGTTATTTAAATGAATTTTCCTTGGCATTTTCTTTCCAAGTTATAAAAAGCCTCTCTCTTGCTTCAGTAGTTATAATGCATATATTCTCTTGGACCTATAAACTTATTCTTTCTTGTTTGGATGCCAAACAAATTTATCTCCAGCTTTCATCTACTTCAAAAAGGGTTTTTTGTTTGCTACTGTTATGTCTGCTGTACATACCAACACTGTAAAGGCTTATCAAGTGTTAACAGTGTTTATCTCTAAGTTTTGCAATTGTTTTCAGATACATTGTAATGTGTTTTTCTCATGTTCAGCTATATTTCATTAAGAGAATGTTATGGCTTTTATAATCTTTGAGTGCTAGTTTTAAGATAGATGTATGCGAATATCTGTCACATTTAATTATCTCCTCCATCAAATTCAGTAAGTGGCCTATTAAGAGAGAAATGACTGGTTCATATACTCATTAGAAAAGGGAGATTTCACGGTACAACAAAGAGGAAAAGAATTTTTTATTTCTGAGTCTACAAGAAAGAAAGAAGAAATCACAAAGCTTAAAGAGGAATTTTTAATCTCTTGTATGAGTTAAAACAATCCAGAATATTTGCTTTATGTTATTGGTATGAGTTATAGATTCTTTGATCACTGGTTCAAATCCAGCTCTGTACATGGAGAGTGAAAGCTATTATAATTAAATAGCTAATTGGTGGGTGATATAAACGAGTTGTTTTCAACTTAGTTTTCAATGGATAGGCCCCAAAAATCCACTTGGGCTCACTCCTCACTACACAAACCAGGCATGATTTTACACTATGATTACTTATTGGAAATGGCTGAACTCTGTGACAAGGCACCAAAGTAATTTTTCCTTTACAGTATAGTCAAGGACAGCATTATATTCCCTATCTGGACTTGACCTTGAGCAGCTGAGAAAGCTAGCTGGCTTTCTCTCCCCTAAGAAGTTATTCTATGATGGATATCTTTGCATCGGAAACATAGCTCACTTTTGCCACAGAGGCACAGCGTCACTGGTCATGTTTCCCTTGTTCCTGACATCTCTTCAGATCACAGATGCTGAACTTCCCTGTCTGTGCTGAGACTGAACCTGGAGCCCACAGCAGCGGCTGCGTGGCACCACCACCTCCTCTCCTCTGTCTCTCCTTGCCGTGCCATTCCTCTGGTTGCCACATTGCCTACCTCCTCTGTAATTTAAGGCCTGTACCATATTATAGCTCCGTGGCTGGGTCTTTTTCCCTTCTTGCACTTGCTCTGCCCCACCTCAGAATCTGTCCGTGCAATATGAAAAGAGAGGAGATAATGTCCTGGCTCATTTTACAGAAGCCATAACTGAAGTTATTAGTATTTGCCACTCCAGGTAATCTAATCTTCAGCCCACAGCTTCTCATGACTGACCCCAAAGAACAACAGTTGGTTTATCACTTTATTATTTGTATAATCTGACACTTTTCCAGGATGCTAAGTTGTTCTATTGTTTTCCTACACTCTTCTGCTTCCCTTCCCTCTCATGTACTTCTTGGGAATACCCTGGGTTCCTCTGAACTCCTCTCTTGCCCCTGCCGAATGGGATTCAGTTGAAGGACAGATCAGGGACCAGTGGGATGTCGAGATGGCTTGAGAAGAGACGCATGGTGAGATACACAGTTCTGGGGTTTGTGGGGGGAAATTAGCCATCTTTAGCTTTAGTTATTGCAATGATGCTCCTCCCTCCTACCTTTTTCTTTACTTTTAAGACCTGTGAAAGTTTAGATGTAAAACTTCCATTATGATCTGTCTGGTACCCAACCCCACCAATTTTCCCTTTCTTGTCGGAATGGTTTTGTGCACTACATGGTGATACCTTCCCATCATTTACCCCCATGCCATGAACTGTCACAGCTGAAGAAGGCCATTTTCACCCATATCCTTCTTTTATACTCCAGGTTTCTTTTGTTCCTCCTGATCTCCATGGACCAGTAACCCCCATCTGTCCTTCTGTTCAGTCCCTTGGCATCACACCGCATGTATTTCTGCAGGCAAATAAACTCACTTTACAATTTAGGCATCTAGGTAAAGTGGATTAAGAAGCAGTTTTGCTGCTGAAACCAGCGAATACCATTTTTCATCATCATCAACAGTAAAGTGTGTTTTCAAGTACTAGATTTGCTACTGTGCTTCAGAGTATTGGATTTATAACCTTAGAAAATCAGGATCTGAGGATGTACATATATTATCTACAAAGAGCATAGCCATCTGTAGTAATAGGGAGATTTTTCTACAGATAGCTCATAGTGTGAGACTAATAAAGGTTTCATATAACAAAGCTGTGCAAGGCTTTAGAGCCAGATTTCAATACACGTCCTAATTTATATTTCACATTTAAATAAATGGCCAGGTTGTCAGAAGTGTTAACGAAAAAGTTTGCCTCTTTTGGGCTCATGAGCCAGGTTCAGAAGTGAGAATAGGAAAGAGATGCATGTTGCCTCGGATGGAGAGCTTGCTTGCAGGAGTAGCCCCACAGGGGCTGCAACACGCAAGACGCCTACCCTGACTCCTTCCTATTTCCCTTTGCTGCTCCTGTGTATATAAAGAACCCAGTGCTTGGTTGGTGCACAAAAAAACCAAAAGAAGGTGAAAAGGTTTTAAGAAATCTGTTCCACTGTCTCTCCTATCATTTTTTTTTAAAAATTGCAAGCTGACGTCTTTATTTTTTTCTAAATACAATTCTAACTGTTTAAAAGAAATTAGACATAATGGTGTATATAGAAAATCTACCTGCTGCTTACCCCAATAAAACAATACCTATGTGCTTGCAGGTGTTCCACAATCTGCTTGGAAAATCTCTAAAACAAGTATCACATGTTATATTTAGCTAATAAGAGAGGGAGAAACTGCTACATTCTTTCATTTCTTTATTGTTTGATCATTTGATTGTTTTGCAAGCCTTACACCATATGTTGCTAATTGACATACAAAGGATGTGTGCTCTGTTGTCCTCATTAATTTGTAGAAACTAAATATTTTCTCTTCCACTTAAACTTGCTAAGATCCAGCCTGAAAAAATCTATAATTAGGCTCATACTGTTTGTGAAGTGCAGTGAGGGTGTCCTGGCTTTGTCAGCTGGGGAGGAGGAGGAGGAAGAGAAGAATGAAATTGTGTGAATGAAATCCGCAGGCAAAAGAGATACTGGCATGAGCAATCACATTTTGCAGTGTCCCTCAGCTAACAGTGTGCTGGAAAAGGGAAAATCAAATAAACTGTTAATATACCTTCTTGTAATGAAGACGTTGCTGAAAACCGATCAGCCCAGCTCACAGGAATGCAAAGGACTGGAGCTCTCAGGAGCGCTGGGACACGTTGCCTGTGATTACTCCTTTCCTTTTGGCATTGCTTTTGTACTAGAAGGACCTCACACAGCCTCACCCCAAGCAGCGCAGCACTTGTTTCTTGTATGCGTTAATTCTGGTAACTGTTACGGATGGTGCTGACCGTTCCTCACGTACCACAGAGCACAGACCCTAAACCAGGTGCAGCCCAAACTTCTGAGCCCCTTCAGAAGATTTATTAGAGTGAGGTTAAACAGATGTGGTCCCTTCCCCACATTGGATAATTTTGCATAATCCTCATTGCAGAGGGGAGGCTGGCATGCACAGCAGTGCGATAGAGCCTCAGGAAGCTGCTCTTTTTCTTCCCTTAAATCAAGATAATTTAATGGCTAGTTTAAAAGACCACAACTCTGGACTGCCAAACTGTTACCCAAGCTCCACTTTTGCCCTCAGCACTATGACTTTATGCCACACATCTCTGGGAAGCCTGAATTCATCCTCCATAAGAAATTCAATATCACTATTATGTTACAAGGCCTCATTAACATGAGTAAAATCCTCTCGTGAAAGGCACCATAGAGCGACAGAATTTTATCTTTTCCCTTTCTTGCAGTGATTACTTTTCCATTCCTGTCATTCAGTGGAATGAACTTCATATTTATTTAGGACCTGAAAATTCAGATTTACTATGCAGAACACTCTGCAGAGTAGGCAGCCCGCTTTTCTTCTAGATGCTTGAATGGATGCATGGAAGCACTCCACCATCTTCTCCGATACAAATTCTGGATAGTGTCCAATGTCTTTGTAAATTACCATCATCTTTTTATGCCTTAAAAGCAGGAAGTAATCAGTGGTCTAGAAAAAAGGGAAAAATTGACCTCCTATCTCACTGACTATATATATCCAGAAAAAGAAATGAACACAGCAAAGCAATAGCAGAAGTTGATCAATCTTATATGCTGTGGCACTCACAGATGTATCCTCCCAGAGATGAATTTTCTGTCACAAGTCCAAACCACTAAAGCACAAGGAATAGCAGTAGCTGATACTGCTGATTGTAAGAAGCAGGAGTCTCTGACAGTTATCTAAATATCTCATCAAACATGATTATTGTCTGTCTCTAGGCTTGCCTTCCAGGTAGAAATGGAATATTGCCTCTAAACTTTATTAAGGAACAGATGGGTCTCTACTCCAGATCAGCTTTCCTTCAAATAGCAGCAATGCTCTTCATCATTGAAACATTGAACATTTGCTTGAAACTTGTGCATTACTAACCAGTGCTCTGCTCAGGAAAGGGCTTTGTCAGTAGATCTCCAAGAAATAAAACAAAAAACCAAATAATGGTCCTGAAAAGCCACCCAGCCAAATTTTTTTTGATAGTAGCATGAAAATACAGTTAGAAAGCTTACTTATTTCCCTAAAGGAGAGACAAATCAGTTCAGGTTCGTGACAGCTAAAGGACACTGACTTAGTCAGCAGCAATAACATACAAACAAGAGCAACAACTGTTGTAGTTGGCAGTTTTGCAGAAGTTTCAGCTGTGGCTCCGTAGCACGACTGGCATGTGTCTCAGATATGCTTGCCCTGGCAGAGAAGGCAAAGGCTGGTTTTGCTTTGCATTACCTACAGCTGGTTACACATGGCACGATGAAGGACGAAAGCATCTAGCCAGGTATCCTAGACCATGGTGGTTGTGCTGATGCAGCATAACTTAAAGTAGTGCTGAGCCTACCATAAGCTTTGTTGCATCACCGTTAACCAACACTAAAATCAGAGAAAAAGTGCAGGTTCTCTGAGTTCTCCTAGATGTTGCTTATCCAAGAAAATCTTTTGGCTTCAAATTGACTAAAGTCTTTGCAATGAAATATGGCAAATGATATCCCTTGAGACAGATGGCTTGATACCTGCTTCAGAGAGGACTATGCAGAAACACACTTAGGTCCTGTTCCAAAGCTTGTGGACATTAATGGAGAAGCTCCAACTGGAATAAGTCGGTGTCACTTAACAAGAAACACCTTTCCTCATTTTATGATCTTTCCATCAGCCTATTCTAAATCTGTTAATTGCTGAATCAGGTTTTTATCAATTCACGTAATGATTGTAGCTCCTCCATCATTAGACATATCAGGTCAGTTCTCAGACACTTCTCTTAGATGATGAAGAAAACAGAATTTGGTCTGTTGCAACAAGGTGCTGCATCTTTGGATGTTGGCCCCACCTGTATTTTAACATTGGTGTTTTGTTTCATGACAGCTTCTCTGCCTTTCTTTCCCATTCTCTGTATAAGCATCAGTTTAGTTTCTTTGGCGTAGCGTACAGTAGAACACAGAAAACTTACTGGTTTCTGGACAAGAAAGAAACTTGCTTCTCAGTACTAGCAGTGCACCCCAGTTTTGCTCAGAAGGAAACCCTACTAGGTGTGTCATTGTGTGGGCAGGTTTTGGTCTCTCAAGATGTCTATTAATTTAAAAGTTGTGCTTTAAAAATAAATTTCATATAATTCCCTTCTCCTCCCTTATAAACATACCTGAAGTCAAAAGGTTACAGTATCCCCCATGCTTTGAATTCGATTTTGAAATGAATGGGACAATTGATTTAAAGTTCAAATTGAAAGCAAAGTCTTGAAACTACTCAAAAGCCTGGCAATATTTCAGCCTGAGCCATGATGTTTTAAGGGCCTCATTCATCCCATGGACATTTTGTGCTGGACAATCCATTAAGATTTTTGCTGTTCTGTTCTTCTCATAAAAACATCAGGGCTCCCTCCTTCTGTCTATATTAAAGAAAAAGAAAAAAAAAAATCCAATTCCTCCAGTTAAGTCATTCTTTGGCACTGGGAACCCAGGAAGTAATTTCTCACTGCCAGCTGGGAAACCATAAAGTTTGACTAGGTCAAGACCTTAATCCCTCTTCAGCATCACCGATCACATTACCACCATTATAGCCGTACTATATATAGGCAGAGGACGGGAAAGATGGTGCTAACATAGTCTTTCTCTCCTGACAAGTGGCCTTAGACAGCTTTGCTTTCAGCTCTTAGAGCTGAAGGCAAGAATACACCTTTTTGACCCTACACAGTTAAGAAATACCTGGTAAGAAGAGCTTGGGAGAAAAAAAACAATTCTGAAGTCCTAAGACTAAATGTTTTTCACTGAAGTACAGTGTCAGGTAAATAAATGAGCTATACAGTCTGCAGCACAGACAAATAATGTTGAAAAGTTGCAAAAAATAAACATTTTGACTTGTAGGGTCCATTTCAGATCCAGTAATTTCTGTAGTTCCTCCTCCAGTAACTCAGATCCCACCAGCTGAGACTGACAGTCAGTGTTTTACACACCACAGATTTTAAATATCAAAATGACAGTTTCTCACATGTTGTTGTCCATCAGTAGGAGCCATGATTGCTGTTTGGAGAAGATGTGATTGCCAACCTGTGGCTGGCGTGATTGCTCTCTGCAATCTGCTGTTCCTGAATGCTTTTTTTTTTTTCGGGGACTGTGGGGGAGGTAAGTGGCTGGGCTGGAGTGCCCTTCCCATATTAATGTTTCTGTCCTGGTTTCTCATTTTAATGCTTATGCAATTACACTCTGTGTGCATTTTGATGTGTAGGTCTCTTTTAAATGTTTTTATATCCATTTTATATCCATTGGCTAAATCTGATAGGTGTTAAGGTCCGGTAAGTTTTCTATAGGTAAACAGGGAGAATAGAGAGACTATTAATATTCCCACTGAGATAAGGGTTACCACGTGCGATCAGTGAACAAGAATATTTTTCCTGGGATGTTTAGCTTTTCGGAGAAACAGAAGGAAAAAATCCTTTTGTATTTGATGAGAAAAGTGGTATTAAAAGAGAATTTACACAGCAGCTCTGATTTAAGACAGTTGCACGAAGCTTTCTTGGTTCCACTGTGCACAGAGCTATTTGTTCCCAGACATTGTCTTGTATATTGAGTATATATGCAAACTTTGTTCCACCCTCCAACATAACTATATATCTACAGTGAAAAGCGTGTCTGTAATTGCTGGAAGAACACAGGAGTTATTGGCTCTTTAGTCTGCCTAGTCCAGAGGAAAATGATCCTAGGGAAAATTCTTCTAAACCTTATTAGTGGCAGTTGACTTATGACCTATATCACAGTAATTTTTACTTGATATGAATAAAATCAATTGTGTTTCTCTGTAGTGTAACCATCCACTTTCCCATTATTTGCATATCTAATCTGGTTTTGGATTGAATTTAGTTTTTGTCCTCAATGATATTTCATTTTGGTTAGTGCCACTATGGATCATGCTGTGTTTTCTTTTATTTTTCATCAGCTTTTAATTTGTTGCCTTTCAGATCAATTGATTGTGACTTCATTAAGTGAGAGGATAAATATTAGTAACAGATGCGTTTCTTCCAATCTCACTGAATTTACTTGTCTCCCTCTGTCCTTTCCATGGGGTTTCTCTTGCCTCCAGGTTAAACAGTCTATTCTTTTTCTGCCTCCCTTTAAATGGAAGCCTCTCCAGACTGCTAATCACTTTTACTGCCTATATCTACACATTGTGTCTTCTCTGAGATAGGGTGGTCGAGTTCATAAAATTTTGCAGAGAAGAGTAGGAAAGGATGTTGTGGAACTGACATTAATGAAGAATCTCATAGGCCAGTGGTTCCAATTCAAGCTACAATGTCACAGCTGAAACAATGTCAGGACCCATTTCACAACCTATTACAAAAGAAAAATCACAGAACAAGAGAAGCTCATAACCCTTTGGATGTTGCCCTGAGACCCATTCACACAGACAGGTTCTGCAGGATATTGGATGTTCTCATCTCACTGAGCAGAAATCATTTGGTGTTTTGCAGGGAGGGTTGGGCTTCTTGGAAGTTTGAGCCCCTTTCCGCTGCTGTAAAAACAATTTGAAGAGAATGTCCAGACTGTTGGGTAAATGCCAGGTAAATAGAATGGAAAAAGCAGAAGAAAATATAAAACTCACTGCATCAAAGAAGTGGATTTAAGCCCATGCCAGGAAAAGAATGTCAATACACATGTATGAAAAGGAATGTATGCTATGTTTTAGAGCAATTTAGAGTAATCATTTATCAGATGTTTTGTTTTACCACTGAAAAATAATAGATATGCGAATAGCAAAGACCTTCCTCTTTCAAGAGAGTAAAAAAAGATTCTTAATTGCATTGAACTTATGACACTTGTTGTCCATTTCGTGGCAGATCACTTGTCCAAGAAGCTAACAGGCAGGGCTGTAATGCCACCAGTTGCTTTTCTGTGCACATGCACATATTGATTAATGTCCATCTTGATTTATTTTCAGAGGGCATAGGCAACATCCTATAACACAGACTTGCACTAAGTAACCATTGATTCATTTTGGACATATGATCAAAACTGTTTGGAAGCTTCAAAGCACTTTCTCTTACGTTTTTACACTTTTTTTCCCTCATTTCATCCCTGGGGGGGGAAAAAGGCAGCAAAGGCATGCAAATGCAATCACGCTAGCCTCAGATGATGAATATTAAAACTTTGATAGGTTGCAGCTTTTTTCTGCTTTATGTTGATGTATATTTGTTGCCATGGGTATGTGTGGGCAATGTGTAGGTGGCTTTTTTAATGCTTTGCAGCTCATCAAAAAGTTTATCTGTTTGAAGCCAACAATGATTATTGTGCTTGTCCATGTGATATTTACTCTTATGTCTTATGTTGTACACTAATTAAACTGATGTAAGAGTGAATAGGTCGACACCGTAAAAGTTAATGGCCCACTACTTTAGAACTCCAGACGTTTTTAGGGCCATCTTTATAGTATTAATTTTGAATGTCAGGCTGTTTGAACTCTGCTGAGTGCACTATTCAGGGATATGTCAAAGCAGCATCTTAACTGTGAATTTAGTACTAGAATATTTCCCTCTTGTCTATGGAGAAAATCCACCATATAAAGCAGGGTAAGTTAGGACAGAGTTAATTCTTGAGATGCTCCCTATGACTCTGGCCTACTGAATTGAAATCAGTACCTGTACAATGTTAATGCTGTAATTAAATTTCATTAGATTTAAAGCTCAGCCTCTTCATGGTGAGTTAAAGACCACTCCTATATTGTTTCACTGATCATTGTAGTAAATTGCTTGAGAAACTAATGCTTGAAGGCCAAGATCCTCAAAAGGATATTGAGACCTAAAAGGGACTCTGGCAGAATTGATGTGTTTGGGTTCGAGACTGCAGCTCCCCATCATCCTACCTGTCTCCTTAGGTGCACTGGTATAGATGCATAGGAGGAGAGGACAGAGAGCTGTATCTCCCCCTCAACATAACCCCATAGGTGTGACCTGGAGTTACTCTGGCTCTGCAGTCCCCCTCCTTTGGGGGAAATCCACAACCAAAAAGAGCCTCGTGTGGTTGGGCTTATGGCATGGTCTCTTGAGGGCTTGGAGTGCAGTTCAGGACCCCACTGCCACCTCTAGGGTGATAGGAAATGTTGCATTAATACAGAGCTGCACACAAGCTAACCTGCTCTTATTACTGGCGGCCTCTGACCTAATACAAGGCTGTGTAGATTCTTGAGGGTCCCCAAAAGCCAGGTTTTGTGTTAGCATTGCAACACCTCTATCCTTTTGTCTCTCTTGTGCTTAGTTAACTGCTATTTAGACTCTCACTGAAGAAGCTTTCTGTTGACACTGATTGTCTCACCAGCTATTAGCCTGTCTCTAACCTTTGTGTTTATTGGAAAAATTATTGAGACAAAGGTAGCAAGGCAATTTGGGCATCATTTGACAGGTTCTGATTTCCATGAGCTCTTCTGGGCAGAGTCGGCGTAACCCAAGTGGTGAGCAGCCGTGAGGAGTCCATGCTGATTCAATTATTACGACTACCTGTATTGCCCTCAAAGGTTTGAGGTAACTTGCAGATCAGAAAGAAAGATGAACTCGTAACCAGCCAAGTCCAAAGGCTTCTGAAGTCAAGAGAAATCTTTTCATTGAATTTAGTGAGTTGTGGATCAGGGCCATTAAGAGAACTTTGACAAGTGGGCATACAGAGACATTAGAGATTCCCCCCGCCCCTGTATTAAATAGAGATGGAAGGGGGGAACTGAACACAGAATCATCTCACCAGTGTAGCACATGCTGTATTTCTACCTAAGGAAAACAGGTATATATTCTGTTGGCCCCATAAACTAAATCCCGCAGCTCTTTCCCTTGCACTCTCTAATACCCTACTGTACTTTGTAGGTGAATTCTCGGAAAGAAAATATTGTAATCGCAATTAATCAATCGCACGGTGTTGTAATTAAATGACTATATCAAAGAGGAAGAAATTAAAACTAGATCCTTTAAAACAACTATTCAGTGATATAATTACAGCATACCCTATGAGCAAATTAGCTTCTGCCTATGTGAGATCTGACAAACTAATAAACACCTTGCTGTGTAAATTGAGACCGGGTATATTTTCAGACTCTTAATCACTGAAGCTTACAAAAGAGTGAAATGGCAAATCATTATTTTTTTCTCCTTTGTGAGTGAAACACTCATTCAGTGTTAGTGTTACTTCTTCATATACCTTTGGCTAGCTTTTTACATATGTCTTCCTAACATTACCCATTCTTTCTTTTTGTCATCAGGATATTTGCCCCCAGAAGGAAATGTCTAGTTCATTTATTCACTGGTTCTTGGTGAGCAGAATTCATCAATATAAAAAACCCCCACATTTGGCAATGGTAAGTGTTATGAATCTCTTGGCCTTTATAATCCCCTTATCAGTGCTGTTTAGAAAAGAAACACATTCAAACTTCTGTGAATGCATCAGAAATCTTGTTAATGATTAACAATATGCACAAAATAAAGAATGTTCAACAGGTAACCTTACATTTTTTTCTTCATATAATTTCAAAGATCTTAATAAATGTGAATCATCCTACTACAGAAAAAAAGTCAATAAAATGTTGGAAAGTAATTATGTTAAAAAGTGAATGCAAAAAGAGAAAATCAGAGTTCAACGGATCATTTTAATTTACTGTCACAAGAGACATAAAGCTAACAAATGAGAAGATACCATATTCGTGTTGAAATGTGCAGTAAATATGACAGTGCATCATAAGAAATGTTCTGATATAATTCACTTAAAGCTTGTTCAAATTAATATACTACTTGTTGAAAATGTGTAGGAGCTGTTAAGTTTATTTTAAGGAAATATATTGGCTTTAAGGAAGCAACAGTCACTGTAACAGACTTTAAAACATGAGTGAATTAAGGAACATTATACTGAATGTATAGCAAATGAAGGCATGATATCTCTGGAAGGGTTTTACAGTTTGAGAAATCTTTAATGAGGCATTTGAACTGCATGGGACAACAGCTCTCATAGCCTTTGGAACATGACTACAAAGAAGATATTGATCTGTAGATGTTATCCGATTGTATTCCAGATTAAAAGATGACAAAATCTTCAGGAGGTAACTGAGAAGATTAAACTGTCAAGGAGATACCCCATAATGAGATTATCCCAAAGTGAGACTTTTCACAAAGAGGAGAGATTATTAAGAGGGATAAACAGTGTTACAAGGGATTTTTAGTGTGAGCTGGTTTTTGTGTATGTGTGTGTGCACATGGCTGCATGTGTTCCTGCTTCAGTTTGACATCTAGGGTTGAAATGCATAGAGGGGAAACACCGATCTGTGTGGCAGGACGTACAAAGATGAAGCTCTAAGAACACTTCTTTTTAAGGTTCATTGCAAAGCCCGCTATTCACTCTCCCCATGACCCCAAGCTCCACCATCGCTGTATTAAACAAAATATATTTTACAACCCCAGAAAGCGTTTCTGAGAAAAAATCAGCTCTGTGCTTTTGTGACTAGCTGCAGGGGCTATAGCTCAGTAGACTGCAATTACCCCTCATACTTGACTACTCTTCCAGATTTATAGGAATTAAACTGTACATTTAATGCATTCTTTATGTATAACTATATAGCTATAGCTACACACATATCAGTTCTTATATAGGGGTGATTGATGAGCCTGTCCACTTGTCTACTAATCTATCAGAATATTTATGTCATTTGTGATTTGTATTTACTGCACATGCAGATTTTGCTCTGATCTTGGAAACTTCTGTGCAGGTGTTTTCCTTGTATTAGCTTTTAGAGATTTCACAACACTATCAGATAAAACAGAATAGATCCTACCCTGTCTCCCCTGTTGTTCCAGGCAGGAACAAGTACACCTAGCTAGTTGCATTTTAATGGTTGCCATTAAAAAGTTATCAATCACTAAATTCAGACCAAATGTTGCCTTCTGTGTTATAGGCTAGCACCATATCAGTTTATTAATAAAGGGTGATGAACTGATTAGGTAAGTGCATTTTCCTAGTGTGTCAGGACATTTTGTCATCTTGACTCATTGCTTTCTAAGGATGAGCTGGTAATATAGATCGCTCAGCTTTCCTGATGTCCATGTGCTGTGGTAGCTGTTCAAATGTTTATTGTTGAAACAGCATGAAGGTGCTAAAGAAAGACAGTATGTTTTAACAACCAGGGCATGTCAAGGAAGTTACATCAAGGATTAATCAGATCTCTTTGCTGATTTGCTGCACCGTAATGAAGCAATATCGTACTGAGTTAACTTTGAAGTTGGAATGATTTTCACTCTGTATCTGTCCTCTTGTTCCTGACCATCATTTATACTTTCAAAGCTGAAGTCTATAATTTACACGCTGAACAATCTTGTGCTGTCTGGGGAGTCCTGACTGCTTGTAGATGGCAGTGCTTCCAAAGATACTACCACAAAGCTAGACCTGGAACAAATCCAGGAGAGTTTATTAATTGATTCTCTCTTTTCAAAAGATTACCACCTATCTTTGTTCCAGTTTCCCCCTGTGAAAACCCTGTATTTCTGTTGGAAGAAGCTCAGAAAGCCAGACTTGATAGCACCAAAGAATAAAGACGCTCCAGCTTAATTATATGGATGCAAAAAAGGCCTGTCAGTCTCAAGAGCTACCCGAGATATCTGCTGACCTCATGAGATATCAGGCCCTTCTGGTTCAGATCTCTTAGGCAGCATGGGAAGGTCAATCTGCAGTGGCATCTTGACAAATGTGCAGCTACTGCAATGATGAGATTCCTCTCAAATTATCTTTAAAATACTCCATTTGAAAGTCTGCTTAACTTTGGAGCATGGTTTGTGCCATGTCTTGCTTGCTTTCATTTAATCCATCACAGCATTGTCAATCCTCCCTTTTCTGCTCCCTCTGAAAAGAAAGGAAAACAAACCTTTCCCTAAATATTTTGTATCCCTATTCTGGATTTATTTTTTTGCTTTCTCTAGTAATGAGGTGCAGTGATGTTCTTATCATTTGCTACCTCCAGGTGGAATTAAGGGCTGCCCCACAGGACAGTCACGGGGATGTCTAGCTGAACTCAGCGTGCACGGCAATTCTCCCCCCGTGCTTCCGTGAGGGATGTGTGTGACATTGCTGAGTACGTTAGCGAATTAGCAGACAGAGGTGAAGTAGATGATATAAATTATGCAAATTTAAAAGCCATACCACACAAAAGGTTAATCCACAATGTCAGTGTACCTGGTAAGTGGGGAAAACTCTATTCATTTTGCTCCAAAAAAGGCTCCTGAGTGACAAGAAATAAGTCGCAGGCAATGTTTCAAAAGGGTAAGTGAGGCAATAGGATTGGTCCCATCAAAGATGATTTAGGGACTACTTTTTATATTACATATGTAAACTTGGCAGCAGGTGTATTTTGAAAAGAGAACAAATTTATTGGTATCAGGGAAGAAGGGCAACAAATGTGATGGAACAAAGCCAACAAATTAAAAATAATTCGATGAAATTAATTAGGCTTATGTGCAAGTGAATGTGTGATATACTTTCCAGTAGGGAAGTATAAGGTAATGCAGCAGGGGACAGAAAATAATTATCAGGCTATACTCTTAGGAGACATTGATCATGGTGGGGGCTTAAAGATGATTGTAGATGATATAGTAAAATACTGTGTTATTTATAAGAGTAGAGAACATCCAGCAATAATTTCAAGACCATATTGACTGAAACATGTGAAATGTAAAAGGTGAAAAGGAAAGTAGGTTGATGCTCATTTATTAATATTGATTTGCATTATAGTAGCAACTTCATATACCAGCCAAGTTCAGGATCCCATTCTGCTAGGCACTGTATCAACATACAGTAAGAGACATTTTATAATCTAAATAGACAGGAGAAACAAAAAGGCAGAAAAGAATTATAATCCCAAATGACAGACAGAGAACTGAGGCATAGAGATGGTAAAGCTTGAGCCGTTTGTAAAATGTGACCTTTTAATTAAAAATACAGCTGAAAATGAAAAATATTTAAATTTTTCACAATTCTCATGGGAAATTTTGAGTTGCAGTGAAAAACCTCAGTGTTTTGGTTTACAACAAAAAACAATGAAAATATTCTTGCATGTCTTTTCCTTTACGGCCCTCCCAGGAAAAGCCTTTTCAAAGGAAGCACAAGCATGAATTCATTAATATGCACATTAGTTCTCTGCAAACCAAGCATCCAATTTAAAGGAACACTAATTTGAAAGAAAATTTTCAACCAGCCTATATTAAGGTATTTGATGTCTACCCAACAAGAGGTGCATGGAGTACTTGAACAAAACTCTCTTCCATGCTACTATAACCACAAGAAAATCCTTCTTAGAGACAGGGAAGAAGCTGCTTAAGAATATAGGACTTGTCTACTACAGGAGGTAGAGAGCTGTTATGGATTTTCTCTGCCCTAGTTACTAGTTTCTAAAGCCCCATGCACATTTAAGTTCACGGTGGCTTACTCCACGGTTAATAGTGGAAGAAGTCATCCGCTACTCAGTGTGCGCTTAAAATGTCTATGTGAGAAGTGAGGAGCTATAAATTCAAACCTTGCTTTACTGTGCACTAGTTTCTTGGGGTAGACAAGCCCACAGAACATTACAGTTATTTTAGCATTATGGGGAAATAAGATAGACACCATTAACATTTTATGAGCAATTTTGGTGTTTGAAATATAAGACACTCAGCAGATATTGAATTGATAGTGCTGAAGCAACAACAAAAAAATAAGGGTTCAAAGGTTTGTAGAACGTGAGTCAAAAGGAAAGATTAGCTAGTCATGGGGGATTATCATAGAAAAGAGGTAGATAAACTCTTGACAAAGGTGACAGATTCATGCCAATAAGTTATCTGCACTACTAAATAATTCAAGAGAAAGAGGGCAGGGATTGGAGCTAGGGGAAATGCTCATGCAAAAGTAGTTTTAGAACAGCCTCATACAAAACTTTAGCTGCCCAAAGTCATTAGCAGAACTGAGAGTTAGAAAGTGATGCTACACAAAGGAAAAAGAGAGACCAATTTTTTTACTTAATAGCTTTTCATTAGTAAGAAACAATTTTAAAACAGCTAGGGATTTCCCCAAGAAGCAACTCACAAATTTTCCTGTTTATATGAGGAAAGCAATCTGTGTCATGGCACTGGGTATTTCAGGCAGAGCCCGTCCATTATTTCGGCCCTATTGTGTCTTAGGTATTAATTATTTCACTGCATCCCAGTGCAGTGACTTTTTCCTTCTTGCAAGCTCTTCATCAATGAGAAAATACTGCAGGAAATATTTTGCTTCTCTTTTTCAGATACAGCACTTTATTCTGGAAAAAATCCATCAAAGGGATATTATTTTTATGAGGGGATATATCAGAAAGCAAAATCAGTGGAACTGTTGGCTGAATTATGCCTTTGCCTTTCAAAGATGTTTTAGTAACATCTATCAGTGTCCGTCAAATGCTAATAATACTTTAGAGGAAACAACTTTAAATTGCACAATAAACTTTTGACTTTCAGTGAATGGCTTATAAGCCTGCAAAATTCAGTGCGCGGTATGTTTCTATCTCTGACCACACTGAAACCCTCATTTTTAAGGGTTTAGGACATGACAAGAAAACTATACCAAGAATAAATTGATCTCTGCTTCTTTACTCTTTTTCCCAACATTTAAAATTCTGTTCTTTAGAAAACTTCTCACAAAAATAATTTACAATTTGAAGACTGCAAAACTAAAATGAGCTGGAACATATATTAATTGAGGGCCCTATTTTTAATTGTAAGAGGCTGAATTCCTAAGCAGTCCTCTCCCCATGCAAACAGGAATTTCCTTAACTCCCAACCTAGTTACTAAGTTCAGAAAGTGGGACATAAAGAAAGAACATCTGAAAAGCAGGTCTGAATTGATGAGAAGAATTATACTAAAACATTAAGAACTGCTCTGGAGTTAAGTGATTATAGAAATATAAGGGGTTACATTAGCACTCACTGCAAGACGCAGTAGATGTTAACACCTTCCATGAATCATTGGAACAAGGCATTTGACATGCCTGTGCACATCTGAGGGCACTGTGCAGCCCATGCAGCAGAGCAGCTACATGTTGATGCAGGAGCTTATTAGAGTTTTCCATACGAGTGTCTTACCAGGCACAGCTTTCTGTCCTGATGTTCAAAGCAGTGAGGTTGCTTCTCCTTCCAATCATAAACATGGTTAGGATTTCCAAGGACATCAATATGCTACTTAAAAATGACAGAAAATACAATGATGATGTTCACAAGTGGAGGGAACAAAACTCTCTTGGGAACCGTATCCTGTGTCTGTTTAAGTATTTAACTATCTAAACATGCAAGCTGATTCAGGAGGGGATTTGCAAAAGACTTCTAGCAGAAAAAAAGATAAAAATGGCAGCAGAAATAACGACTGCAGCACTGCCAGGCCTGTCTTGTACGCTGTATGTGAGGAGCAGTAATTTGCTGGCTATGAATCTCTATTCCAACATCCCGATGCTCTGGGTGCTAATGTGACACTGTGAATGTGTCTTGGGGGAGGTAGGCAATATGAGGGACTGGTGCTTTGTATTTACAAGTACTTACTGTACTTTCTCCTAAAATCTTATATTTTGTTAAAGAGAACTAAATAATGCTTATTCTCTCATTGCATGCATTCCCTATAGTAAGATGTGGGAAATGCTGCAAATCATCTACGTGTCAGACCTCACCCTCAGCTTAACAAATAAATAATACATATTTACACCTACATACTTATTCCCCTGTGTATTTAGCAAAGGAACATGAGGGCTAGGAGCACACATGGGACCAGAAAAAAGTGGTAACCAGAATATATTCCTCTGCTTGTGCCGATTGTTTTGATGCAATAAATCATCCTGAAATGGCTCTCTGTATTCAAAATGATGTTTCATGGATCCCAGACAAGAAGTCAAGAGCTCACCTGAGGATGACATTACAGAACAAAACCAAAGTTCTGTCTCCTTGAAGAAATCTTCTCCATCTGCACAAGCATTTTCTGTCTGCCTTTTTCTGCAAAAGAGGGAACTGGCACAGCCCAAAAGATTTGGATGGCTCAAACCCTCCGAGGATGTAATGATGTGCAAAGCTTCTTTCACACACATACACCTCTATCAGTCATACAGAGCACACTAAGCCACAGTCAGTCTCTGGAATTTGTATTTCAGATGGCAAACAACATGGAAGAAGTTCTGTTGCCCAAGAAATGGAAAAATCAGCAGGAAAGGCCAATCACAAGTGGAGCATTATAAGTTCCACAGTGTGCTACAGCCAATTTGTGAAACAGCTTGTTTATTTTTATCATCATATCATTAACTTGGCTACAGCTGACAAGCACAACAAGGATTATTAGTTCTTATTTGTTTTGATTTGGAAAGATGTTTGGCATTCAGTCAATAGTTTCCTATCCCTGCTCTGGACATTTCCAATTTATATCCTTATTAAAAAAAAATATGTATACATATAGCAGAAGAGCAGATTGTTCAGTCTTCATGAATAAATGAAAGTGGTGCATGTTATGTTATAGCAAAAGTCTCAGCTCCTGCAGGCTGCAGGTCATTGCAATACTAGGTACATATAAAATAAATCAAAAGGACAATAATTTATTCTTAACCACAGAAGACAGCTCAAAATGGTTTCTTTACAGTTTTGAGACATACCTAAATGGAAAATCTTCTGCAGCAAGATTGTCCCTTCATATGCATCTTTCAACAAGACTGAATACAGAAAAGAATACCTCAAGAAACTGTTTCTAGACAACATAAAATCATGCAGTGCTGTCAGTGAAGGATTCAGGGCACAGCATCAAACTCACGTCCAAGCTGACTTGAATGGAGAAATGGAAATCTTTTGGGATCCATGTGCAGCAGAAAAATGCATTAAGGGTATCATTCAGACCCATGAGACTTACAATGACCCTGTAATTACTGGCTTCACTCTCCAGTGACTTCTCATCAGCTCCAGGACTGCTACTTAAATTCCCAAGCCTTCTCCTTTGGCTTTAGCTCTGCAGAAATTTTTATTGTGCTCAACTATTCCAGATTTTTGTTAGAAAAAGATAAACACAGCTGCAGTCACAGCAAGATGAACCTTTTTCTTCAATATTTCTCCTGCAACTCTTTTTAAAATGATAACCAACCACATAACTATGCAAAGAAGCTCCTTGACTTTTTCGTGTTTCTCCTGTGCTCTACAAAAAACCTTTCAGTCTTTCCCATTTCAGAAGATAGACTGTTACCCAAGCATCAGCTTATTGCCTAGATGTTGTCTCCAATCACATGCACCCTCCATTCACAGCGGATAACTAGGTTTTCAGTGTTTACAAAATTCAGCCTATAGATTGGGCTAGGCCAGCAAGGAAATAAATGAAACTAAAAAATTTGGAAGATCTATTAAACCCATTAAGGATATCCTTCCTGGTGATACTCAGAAGGAAATAGTTCTGTAATTATTTCACAATTATTTATGATTGCATCACTGTCTCTCAGAGACCCCACAAAACTGTGTTCCCAGATCTTCCCCTTCCACCCAGAGGCTGCAGATTCATCTACAGGAAACAATCTTCAGCCCAATAAGTTACAATGAAAGCACAAACATGATCCAATTACGTTGAAACGCATAGGTGCAGAATACTTGGTTATTAAATACTAGCCAAGTATGTTTTTCTTGGGGCTTGGGTCGATTTTTGCATATTTTGTTAAATGTTGGAATCTGCTAGAATAGGGATGGAAAATCACACAGTATTTAAGTAAAAATAGACTCCTCAAATCCTTTATGAACCACCTCCTTTGCTGTTACCCCTTCATGCAATATGAAAATTGCACACATATGGAGGTGACTGGCTCTTTAACTTAAAATAATTTCTTACTGAATCCTGCTCCTTTTTATGAATATGTATATTCTTATTTTTGTTTATTTCTGTAATGGATCCTGTCTTTGGGAATTGGGGGCAACAGTTAAGATTATTGGGAGTCACCAGATGGTGCTATTGTACATTGTCTGTCTGGTTCTGTTCCTCTGGATATCAAGGGAATCTCCTCTCATGAAATGCAAAGTGTCAGCCATGGTGCAGTTCCTACCAAAATCACTAGTAAAGCTTGTCTCTTGCCTGAACTTCCCTGATGAAGAATTATATTCATAGGTATGAAATCCATGAGCCCTTTAGCTTCTGTGTAAAAGGAAACAAAATATTCTGTGAAACCAGGTCATCTGCATTACTCACACGAGTAATGGTCAACGCTATGAATTGACCATTTATGCTGACGTTATGAATTGCCTAAAGCAAATTCAGAAAGTAAGAAGAACTTCTGTAGAAGACATAACTGTAGACAAATAGCACCTGCTGGAGTTCTCTGGTGGGGAATAAAAATATTTTTGCCTGCTAGTCCAGGATGGAGATAAAGATAAGATGTTTAGATGCTTTATAACACTTGGATAGTTCTGTCAGCTGAAGCAGCTGTGTACATATTGTAAAAGGCCTGAAAAATGTATCAGCCTAAATGTGTTTTCATGCTGCTTGTTTCGTAGCAAAGAGTAAGGAACAAGGCAACCTGTCGTCTCTGACAGCATCTTACTTGCTGACTAAGGTTAATATATTTCTTGGTGTGGAAGAAATGGTTTGGGATAAATTCCCTACAAACTGGAAGAGCAAGGAGCTAAGCTTGACTGAACTCACTGGTGCTAAAACCCATGAAACCACAAGAACTGAGGCAAAATTCGTGTTCAGCAGTGGGTGTTTGAAGCAGCAATGTCTCACCAGGCTTTCGTGTAACCACAGAACCATAAAATAAGAGGTATGCCAAGAAAAAATATCTGGCATAAATATGTGACAGCATTGATTTCTTTAATCAATGCTCTCAGGATGTATTAGCACTATGCCTCCTTACTCCTCTGTGGTTAATCAATAGAAACGCAGTATCCAGTTAGGGCAAGTGTCACCAGCAGGCACAGTTAGACCTCCAGGGCTTTTTCCTCAGTGTACAAGTCAGTTTTGTCTATTCTTGTTATGAGGTTTACGGTCCGCAAGTGTTTTACATAAAAGCAGCGGCAGGCAGTCTGAAGCCAGGTTGCTTTCTGCTGCAGGTTTGGATTACACTGGGAAGGGATGGCTGAAGACGACGATGGTTCTGGACACCATCACATTAGCTTACATGGAGTTGGCAGCTTAATCCAATACTCCATTGGAAAATTGACTCCCCAGCCCCAGTATTTGAAATCTGTCCAATACACCAGCAATAGTAGGTGAGAACTGAAGGCTTTGGTTGAAAGAGAACAATATTACATATTTTCCTGTTTCTGTTTTTGCATCATCATCCAAGTAATGACACTGTGCAAAAGAGTTCACAGTGAGGCAGAATTTGTAGGGAGCAATTATACCTTTTTTTTAAAGCAGTTGGAAAACAGGCTCTAAGGAGCCTGGGTTCAGTTCTACTTTCACTACTGCCTTGGTCAGTGCATAGCTTTCTCTCTTCCACTTCAGCTCAAAGCTACAAAAAACCCAGATCAACTCCCATGTTAGCTGGCTGCATACCTGCACCAAGACAACACCTATCTAAAGTTGCCTGAAAGTTACTGATCAACAAATACCCCTTTATTCACTCCTGTTTATTAAGCAGAGAGTATTAAAACTATTTTCCTTTTCTGTATTAGTGATCCAATATCCTGTCATGGTAGACTAGGGTTCCTAATTTATGTGCTGACATCTTTTGAATGAAGTCAAAACATTGTCTGCAGCTATTCTTTGCAACTGTTTTTAAATGTTGAAACAGCATTCTGTCTACACTGGAATTCTGTTTCATTATTTTCTTCCTTCTTAACTTGATCTATGATTAAACCTATCTCTTCTCAGCTTTCCAGGCTTAAAAGCTGTTTTTCAGGAAGTTCTTCAACAACTATTGTTTTCTACTTTAAGGCTGACGGCACCCTGGCAACATTATAACTGCATGCTTTGAAATGGTGTTATATGGATATATTATGATATTTCCCAAGGAGCATACTATCTGATTGCTTACTTCAGATACCAGCTTTTATCACTTTTTAGTCAACTTACTCAGAAAACTCCATTAGATCCTGACATAAGTAGGTATCCTGAAGGGGTTTTTTTGCTGAGTTTACTAGCTCCTTTTGCACCTGTTTTGACTTGGATCTAATCATAAGTAAACTCTATTTCTTATTATTGAGGCTTGATTGTATATGATTATCTGTTAAGACACTTGGTATGTTTAATAACATTTGATTGCTATTACTTTATATCTCTGGCTTTCAGGGTTCAATAGACTGAAAGAGTTAATTACCTTAATTGCTTCCACTGAATCGCCTTTCCTATCCCAGGTGCACCTTCTACCCACTGGCTAGCAAACTCATCTGTGCCCCTTCATTTCAGTGTATCTCACTTAACTACTTAAATTCTGGTCTCAAAGTGAGTGAAATCAGGGAAGCACTGAGTCAGCATTCCTGCAATCTCTCTTCCAAAAATAAAGCAGTATTTTAGTTTGTACGTTCTAGTGTGGAGTTTTATTTTAATCTCTCTTTACTTAAAGCGAAGAAATACAAATAAGATATAAAAAGACACAAAAAAATTGAAAAAATAATTTGTCCTTTGCCATGGCACAAAATCTTAGCATCTCTCTTGAGTAGGCTGGGTTTCAGGCACGGAGCCAATACCTTAAGCTATATGTTTTATTATGAAATGTCCTTCTTGCAGCACCCTGCCTGTGCTGGGCTCCCAGGAAGGGTGGAACAGACTTGCCATCAGCTCACTCCCTTTGCTCCCAGAGTAGTTTAAACCTCAGGAAGAGACCCAGGAACTGTCCCCACGCTGTGCCACCCACCCAGGACATTCCAGGACTGTACTTGAGACACTTTCACCTGAGCTCTCTAATAAAAGCTCTTGTTGCCTTGATGCTATTGAGTCTTTTTGAGACCTGCTGAAAGGTGGAAAACTGGCCTCTCTCAGCATCTTAATACCTTTGACTGCATCCCCAAACTGTGGTGCATAGAAGCTGCTTTCCCTAAGGCTGAAGCTGGATGTACCAGGATGTGGTACGTGGGTTTTAGGATCTCATGTTGGCCATTTTTTGGAACCAGACTTTGATTACTGTGAGGAATCTCTCAGAAAATGGTTTTAGTTTCACCAGATTTAAACTGCTGTCAGAAAAAATGTTTCTTTTATTCTCTAAACAAGGAAAAAATTGCTTCTTACAAAATACCTCTATTTTGATAGAATACTTCTAGTACTGCAGAATAATTCTTATTTCTTGGGGTTTTTTTCCTAAGATCTGTTCAGTACCTAACACAAGAACAGCTGTACTGGCTCCATCCATCTCACCTGCATTACTTGTGCTAACAGCATCCTGGCAGGAACATGGCTTTCTGTTGGCAAGGCACAGTCCCTGCCCTGCAGCTGCGCAGACCCTTTCATTTCCCGCCCTGTGCAGCAAGCTACCAGTGTTAGCTGCACTAATGGGAGGTGACAAAAAGACCCTTTCCCTGATTAAAAAAAAAAAAAGGAAAAGAGCAAAATGACGACCACCAGCAGAGTAAGAAAGGTCAGCCTATCTACCTCCTGCTCTTCCATGGGGAGGGACTGCTACCTGCAGGGGTTGATCCTACCTTCTCATCTGAGATGACAACCTCTGCCACCATCACCATTGCTATACAGGTACCACTACCCCAATCGCCCCAGCACCTCACTTCCTTTTGCTCTGCCCCTTCACCTTCTTAGACATTCTTTTACAGTTTTTTTAGGAATGCATCTACACTTGCATCTCAGAGGAGACCAACAGCAACTCTGGCCATAAACAGATGCCTAAGAAAGAGCAGGAATAAGCCACTCTCGTATAATCTTTCCCCTGAGTGCTTTTCCAGCTTCCAACTATTTGCAGCTCAGGGGATTTCCTGATCTGATGTTGTTAACCGCAGCGTAAGGAAAAAAAGGTATTGTGGAGCTGACTGTGGCTTCTTTGATCTACTGCCTTGTCTGTGCTGGGTTCAGCTTAAAGCAGAACATGCCCAAAGCTGCTCTAATATATACTAGTTGATTGCAGCTCCCAGGAGACTGACAACCTGCTGATACTGGCTGTATGGCATGAACAAGAATATGCAGCACTAGTGTTTATCAAGCATGGCCAGTAGGGTTTCTTAGATTTACTGGAGTCCTATTTTGATTTAAAACATGGGAAAAAATAAGGAGTTAAATACCCAGATGTGGGTCATTCTCACAGCATTCCATTGCTCCAAGTTAAGTGCTTTCTTCCTGCATCAACGAAAGCAAATTTCCAACCCACACTCTATCACATGAGCAGCTGACAAGGGACCTCAGTACAAGAGCTATGTGATGCCTCAGAGCCCCAGAATGACCCACTGCAATCTGTTTTTACCTTCTCTGAGAGGGCCACTCAGGAAAAAACAGATAATTTTGTGGTCACAACCTGACCGAGGCAAGATAATATGAGAATATTTTATTCTAGTGCTAGAGGATCTAATTCCATCAATTCAAAAGATAGTATTTGTTTCACTTCGAGGCTAAGCCTAGTAAAACACCCCAGACTGTCTCTTTCTTGGAGTACTGTGTGCATTAAAAACTAAGCCCAAGAGAGATATTACAGATGAGCATGAGGCAAGGTAACCTTCTAGAATCCCAAGGGAGAAAGCAAAAGGAACAGGTTTTTTCCTCATATTTACAAAGGCTTAATGAATTTTACATAAGAAAGATACAAAATTGAAGACAAACAATGAAATACAAAGAGATCTCAAGATACATGATGAACCGAGAATTCATGCATAATATACAATATTTCAAAGGCATGTAAAGAAGCAGTGTAAGAATCAGAGGGTTTTGGTATATACAGAGTGGTTTGTTTGAGAGGTATATCTCCTTAAGGAGCCGAAACTTTGATGCATCAGGCACAATGCACCTTCTGGATGCAGGAGGGCAGAAAGGATCCTGTGGTTTAGGTTGAGTTCTGTATGGACGTATATTTTTGAGGAGCATTTCAATATGCTCGCTAATAATTGTCTCTAGAAATACTTGCATACATCGGTACAACAGAATACTCAGCTAATTTAAAGGTAATTAATAACCTATTAAAACTGAACCTAGCTGGTTTTAGCTGCTCTTTGAGATGCCACTAGCTTAGGTCTAAAATAATTGCATAGTAGTATAGTGCTACTTTTCATCCAACCTGATCATCAAGCCTATTTATGTTGATTAAAGTACCAGGTTATTTTCAGACTTAAACAAACAAACAAAATAGCTTTCTGGTTATTTAAAGGACATTCAATTTTCACACATTAATTTTTCTCCTCTGCATCACAAGGCCTTTTTTTCTTAAGTCATGTCTAGATCTGCAGAGACAAATTTCCTCTAAGGCTATGTAATATCAGACAGCTTTGTCACAAATGGTTTGATAGGTATAGAAAATTCCATGGGAAAGGGAAATCCATAAAATTTCCCAAGGTAATTCCTACTTTTCAAGACTGAGAGAACTTATCATTGAAGAGGATATCATTATTTTGAGTTGGCAAATCTGGCAAAGATAAGGAGATGTATCCTAAAATCAATTTTTGAAGCCAAACATGTAAGACTAATCACTTTATTTCCAGGCTTAACAGGTGCTGATACCAGAGGGAAAACACTAAATAGCGTATGACACCCCTGAGAAGCATGTAAGATATTTATCTGCCTAAAAGCCATGACAGTTGCATAGAGAAAAGGTTGTGAATATAAATGGGAAAGAAAGTTTAAGGATGGAGGGTGAAATCTTGATGCTGCTGAAATCTATGGCATTTTGAGTTCAGCGGGACAAGGATATCTCTTACCTCACCCTAAGCTTGCCCCCATTACAGAGCTCAGGCTGCCCAGCCTGTTCTTCCAAGTCAGGTCATAAATATGCCTTCTCATTTTATAAGGGAGGTTTTGCTCAGGTCTCTTTTCCTACAACCATGTCTTCTTGCTGGAGCAGCTGTTAGGACACAACCCCCTAGTATCTGACCCCATTTTTAACCCAAGACAGTTTGGTTGCTGCCATGCCCAGGGCAGATACAATTGTGATTCTGGTGGAGGGGCTTTGCAACCATGTCTTTATGATAATGATATGTGAAATACAGAGCTGCACTGACCAGGGCAAACAGTAGCTGAAAATAACACGAAACAGAGCAGTGTACCACTCTCTTCACACATACAGTGCAAGTGGCTATGTCCAAAGTCAGGAGGTTTAACAGCTCTGGGCCTATGTGTCAGCTGAAGTCCTGTGCACAGAGATATTCAAACACTGACACATTCTCCCTCTCTCTTTCAACTATTTTATTCCCCTTAAAATATACTTATGCATCTGCTGTTCCTCTGTGAAAAGATGAAAGATTAAGCTGGCTTCTGGCTGGGTAAGAATGGTGAAATGTGCTACCCATAAGTAAGCTGTATATTCATGGTAGAATATTTTAAATGACCCTTATATCATAAGAAGGGATTTTTAAAAAAATCCATAACTGTGGGAATTAAGAGCATATCTCTCACATTTGAATTTCCTAGCTGGTATTTGGATGGGCTTTAGAAACTGTCACACAATAAAGCCATTAAAATTCTGTGGTTAATTTATTCCTGCAGTATTAACTTTCCCATAACTCATGATGAATATCTTGAGTTTGGATATGTCTTGAAGAACTTCTGACAGTGATAACTTGCTTTTTCTCCCATTTCCTGTGGATTTTTTTTTTTTAATGTATAAAAGAGTAACTTTTCTAATAAACTTGCACGCTGAATTTTTAAATAATGACTTTGACTTTGTATAGTTGCTACCAAAATAGGGAGTGATAAGCTCTTTTGTGCATTTATTTGGTTAATTATTCTGATATGTATTTCTGGGCAGAATTCAGTATAACAGAGCCTTGGAAAATACACATCCCATTGCCAAAACAAATTTTCTCAGTCCTAGATCCATTCATTTCCTAGACAATAGGTGAGGTCAGAAGGGAAACAAGGAGTCATTCCCTTGATATGGGCAAACCACTAATGAGCTACCATGCATCATATTCTGCTCCAACAGAGCTGTAACTGCTTCCAGAACACCTGTATTTAGGCCAGATACAATCATACATATGGGGGGAGGGCAAAGCAGTAGTGGTGTTAAAACGAGGAGGGAGAGGCACATGTGAGGAACGGAAACAGATAGCCCAGCCAATGAAGACTTTTTAATTTAAACTGCATTTCAGCTTTGGTTTTGCACAATAACAGAGGAAGCTCCCAGGTCCCCCAGGAAGGCTGATGAGTTCTTTCAATAGACGGAAGGGCCAGTGCCTAAGGCATTTAGGTCTATGCTTGACCACCTTTATGATCTTAATCAGGTCCTTTTGCATCCTGTGCCTCACTTTTCCTCCTTCTGTAACATTGCAGGAATATTTTGCTATATCCCTATGCTTTGGGGAAGATAAATATGCTAATGCATGTGAGGTAACCTTGTATTACTGAAAAGTGGGTAAATAGAGGGTGCGAATTTAACTACCTGCCCAAGGGTACGTGTAGGATTGCAAGTGATTGAATTACTGCAGACTACTGCTAAATCAAAGTGCCTGGGATCTTCGCAGTTGGGGCAAGCTCACAGTGCAAACTCAATTGCTATGATTCAGCTGAAAGGCACAAGTCCATAACAGATATGCGAAAATACCTGCTACCACTCCAGAAAAGTTAGATGCTGGAGGTCAGCTGAAGAGCAGGAGCCCCTTCCACACAGGGGCCCACTGGGAGAAGGGGATAGAAACAAACTTGTTTGAAGCAGATGCTGTGGATGGAGCACCCCACCCACTACATACCTAAGGCTCTTCTCACTCCTTCCCCGGCTTAGTTCAGATGAAGGTTGAATTAAGGAACAGCTTGCTTCTGGTCCAAGTAAGGATTAGAAGATTAGATGTACAGCATTGCAAATCGTCACTCTAGAATGCTTTATAATAGCTGAATTTTAGAAGTGGAACATACATTTTGTTTATGCTTAAAGGGCTCAGGAATGCAAAACCAAAAAGTAATAGGGTTTTTTGCTTTAAGAATTGAAGAAATGGCTGCTGTGGTCATGATAAACAAGGATTATTATTATTTGGAGAGAAAAGGGTGTGATGGTCTCTTAGGGGTTTTCCTAACATGTAAGATTCCTGTTTGACTCACCGTTTTTAGTCCTCTTCTGACAATCGAAACACACCCTATTTCTTTCCACTGAAGTATCAGTTTGTTCCAGTTGCCTGTGACTTGCCTGTTAGCGAGTAAAAAAACAAACCCCATTTACTATCCTAGAGCTTGGGCTGGGATGTAGAGAAACAGTAGACAAAGCATTCAGCAGTCCCACAGGTTTTAGAGAAAGCTGCACTAATGCCAAACTTTCTGTTGCCAATAAGCCCCTAGTGTAAGAAATACTGGTAGGAGTTTGAGGTATTATGGAGGTACTGGGTTGGGTACATAATGAAAAGCTGTGGGCTCCTTTCAAACTGCAAACTCTTCTTTTGGTGTTTTTGTGAATCTTTCTTAAAGAAACTTCAGCTGCGCTAAGACTGAGAATCCCTACCCGAACCTATTTTGGCAGAACTGCCAAGCAGAAAACCACAGTGCCTGGAAACACATTCCTTAACTCTTCACTAAATCAACTCAGTTGCAGACTTCCAAATCTCCATCCTCCAGAATAAAACATTACTGCAGCCAGTTGCTTCATTTCTTCCTGCTGGAGAACCTCAGGCAGGAAGAGGGGATTTCACTTTTGCTATGGATTCCAGCTCTAGACAGGTACATTTACTACAACTTCTTATCCTCAGGAAGCGGTGGTGGCTCTGCAGGCATTACAGGAGGGTGACATGCCAAACCTGATGGACACAGCAGGTCACAATCACTTTCTCCTGTACTCTGGTCGTTCTTGGAGTGAACCCAGTAGGATTTCAAAAAGCCCTAACCAGCATGTTTTTTCCTAATAACAAGGGCAATATCAAATATGCTGCAGCTAAGCTTACTCTTTGATTTAGTTTCCTTGACTGAATTTCTGTTTTACTATGTACTTGGCCCATCTGCCCTAAAAGAAATTAAACTATGCCTGTCCTTTAAGGGCAGATGCTGATCTAATGAGGTTTGAATTGTCTTGGACTGTATTATGCTCCCATATTGGGGGTGTGCCCTTTTTGTTCCTTCTGTCCTAGAGACATGCCACTCAAGCTTACACCCCCCCCAGTTGCTGCCTTGTGCTAAAACCTTTTTCCAGGCTTGAAGGAGTCAGAAACCACAGTGTGGCGTAGCAGCCAGTAGTATATAGATTGCCAGTACTCTGGCAGGGGAAATAAGTCCTTCTCTCTCACATCCAGGTTTCTTACGTGACTCACTTTAATGTGAAATTAAACTTCCCTTGTTCTGATAGATTCATAGCAGCTAATCCTCAGCTTTTACAAAATAGTCAGGGCGAATCTTCCGAAGGTCAGGAGGCATTTCTGGCAGCATACAGTCACTCCCTTGTCTGTTAATGGGAGTGTCTCTGACAACACCTTATGTGTTGCAGACAATTAATACTGTTCATAGTAGCCTCAGCTCAGCATTGGCCTCTACTGCCAGAGTATGTCATGGAGAGAGAGTCAGTTGAGGTGTGAAGTTGCTCAAGATTTTATAAGTGAAAATGATGGCATCTTGCATCTAAAGGCTGCAGATAATGTTACATCCATCAGTTAACGTAGGCTTGGATGTAGAAAAGGTCTCAGCAGGAGCTTTCTTTGCTCACAAACCAAGGCCATTGCCTGAACTTACTACACATCTTCCATCAGCAGGCAGTGTCTAAGAGAAGCTCAGCTTGCTCCAAAAGGGAAGGCCTGAACCCTGGAGCTTCTCCTCAAACCATGCTCTAAACCTGAGGCCGTTAATTCTGTTGCTGTCACTCCATGGCCTCACAACTCCACGTTTCATTTGTGAAGCAAAATTGCTTCAAGGGGAGGATTAGAGAGCAACCGTCCTCCGTCACCTGGAGCTTTGCCTCCCGGCCTGCTCCTCAGAGATATTTTACAGAGTTTGAACCTCCTCCTGTCACCTAAGGCTGAGAAGAACTGAGGAACCAGCTCTTAATTTCTAATTAATAACCTAACAGCTTTTCATTAATAATCTAATTAGCAGAGAAGACTGTTCCCGACCCCAGAAGATACAGCCTAGCTGGGAGCCCACCTGCAAGGGGCCAAGCCCTCGTCCTGGGCCTCAGGGGCTGATTTACAGCAGCTGCCCACCTCCCACAGCCCCAGTGAACCCCCCCTCAGCACCCACGGCTGCCGTGTGCTGGATTTTACCTCACCTGAGCAACGCTAAAAAGGCCTTTTCCCAAGGGCAGCTAGACCCTGCGTGGGGGAGTGCTGGGGAAGGACGAAGCTGACCTCGTAGTGGTGCTCCATGTTGGGCCTGGGCTTGGTAGCAACCTGCGAACGGTTAACCCCGGGAGCTGTTAATTACCGCTCCAGGAGTGGTTAATTACCCCTCCAGGGCACAAATAGAAGCAGCTGAAAGCAGAAGGTTAAGGCGAGAAGGACAGGCTGTAGCAGGAGGGACTTGCTGTGTGGGACTGGAGGGAAAAAGGTTAGTGTGGTTTTTTTTTCCTGAAACAGTGTTTTTTTCACATCATTATTAGAGGGTTGTTGCTGTTTCTGGAGGCAAAGGGCTGTGGTAGGTGGCTCCCTTTGGCTGTGAAGGGCTGGAGGTCTGGGCTGGGTCTCTCTGGGGGGAAAACCCTGCTCTGGGCCTTGCTGTGGTGGCTGGCTCCTCTGTGGTGAGGAGGGAGACCATGGCAGGAGGCCCAGCCCTACTGCTTGTGCCTGTGGTGGCATAGGGAAGACCCCAAACTCCTTGTTCCTCCTCTCTGTGCCTTTTGTGGGGTGGCTGCAGAGCCATGCTGTGTTTTGTGCAGAAACTAACTGTACATGTTGGCTCAAATCTCATGTTACTGCAAGCATTGTCTTGGAGTGAATCATCTGCCCCATGACTTGTGTTTTTTTTTTTTTTTTTAACTTGGGGTTTTTGTTGGTTGTGTGTTTTTTGGTTTTTTTTTTTTCTCCAATGAGTCCCTTTCCTGTGAAACAGGATGCTGTTATGCCTTTGTTTTTTTCAGCCACCACCTACTTCTGGTTGGTCTGGTAACTTGCCCAGCTGTTTGGCCTTCATTTGTGGGGTTTAAAAGACTGTCCAAATCCCAGTACTCCCATACAAAGGCTGTGCATACTGTGGTACAGCTGGTGCTGTTGTCTGCAGGCTATGCCCTATAAACATCCCCCCCCGCCTTGTTTATAAACTTCTGAGGTGCTTCTCTTGATGCTGGGACTTGCACTTGGTGGAAAGCTGGGACCCTGAAATAGCAATGGGAGATGGTCACTTGCTTATCTTAGAGCTCTTTAGGATTAAAATATTTTTTTTTTACCCTGCTTAAACTGGCTTTCTGCCTGGAGAAAAAGGGTGAAAAAGAAAGTAACTTACCTGTTTTTTTATAAGTATATATGTGTAAGTGATGAAACTTTTGCAGTTATATAGAGCATTGTAACTCCTACTGGTAGTTCCTGCTGGGTTTGGTTTGAATTCTGATCCATCTTGAGTATTAATTTATACTCAGGTGTGATGGAGGTACTGGAGCGGAGTTGTTGCTCCATGTGAGGGCTTAGACTTGGAAGGACAGTGTTTTCCCTCAGTTTTGGTCCAGTGTGTAAGTAAAGGAATACTTGAGCTGTGAGCAGGAGACTAGCAGTGGTTGGGGAAGCTGTCAAACAATGTTATTCACAGCAGGAAGCTCCTACTGATGCTAAGGAATTCAAAGTGGTTGGCAGCTCCTTTGAATACATATCCCTTCGAATCTGCCTACCTGCCTTCTGCTCCCCGTGTTCCTGCTCATCTTCACTGGTGCAGCAGTCACCTGTGGTGGGGCAGAGCAGAAAGTGGTGGCAGCTGGCTCTGCTGGTTGAGCAAGCAAGGGAAAAGTGTCAGTCATGAGAGCTGAGGAGACTTTTGACCCTACTGAAAATGGGGAAAGGGGACTGCTAAGTAACCCTGGTGACTGCAAGAAGACAAGTCAAAAAAGGACTGGACTGTTGTGCTAATGGGGAGTGGCAAGAGAGGTGGAGCTGGAAATGCAGATAGGGAAATTAATTTTTAATCTTTGATCCATCTGCCTGGTGTTACTTGCTGGGTTGCAACATAACCAATCTGGAGAAAGCAGGTTCTTGAAACATCAGGTCCCCTCTTCCAAACAGGAAAAGTTTTTGTAATTGAAGGGCATGCGCCTTTGAAACTTTGTCCTAGATTCAAATTCATTGAATCAAAAGCCAGTTCTGCCATTACTTGAGCAGTTAATAAAATCTATTGCCTTATGATGGATTTTTTTCTGCAGGCTAGAATTGATCTGTCTTCGTTGTGATTTGTGAGATTGAGGGGAAAACACAAAATATAATCTGTATTTCTGCTGCACTGAAGAATTTTACTGTGTTCTTCTAAGGCTTGGAAGTAACTAAAACTGCAGTGGTCATTTTTTTGATTTATTGAAAATAAAGCATACCTTATTAACATTTTAATAAAGAGAATCTCTTTGCAGCGGTGCTCAGAGTTGCTCTTATTTCTCTCTGTGCAATTCCATTCTCTAAAAGGGAAAATACTATTGAGATCTGTAAGGCATGATTTGTTAGACTGAAACTAAACACACAAATACACCAAAGCAAAATGCTTTCTAAAGGTGCTGTGTTTGTGAGAGGTGCTTGCCCAATATGTGTGATGCAAAATGGGGATGCTTTGTGAAGAAATCATCCTTGTAAAGCCATTGGTTCTGGTCATCAGACTCTATCCAATGCTTTAGTGATGATGCTGCTGATCTATTTGGGAAGTTGGCTGGCTCTCAAGGCAGAGTCTCTTCTCAAAGGCTGTTTCACAGTGAAAATATGCTCAGTGCAGCCGAGTGCATGAATGAAAAAGCCTCTGGTACCTTCTAGTCTGGCAAAATGCAGCACAAAACTCAACTTACTCTGTCCTTTCTGCTGTCCCAGGTAAGAAATGTGTGGTTTTTTCCTTGCTTTCTTTCATCTGCCTTCTCTTGTGCATTTGGATTTGAAAGTATTTGTAATTCAGGTCTGATTTCTGAGTAATTATATGTTGCTTGAATTACTGTTGAAAGATGCAAGATCTCTGCTGTAAGCCAGTTGCTAGGAATGTAGAATCTCATAGTTCCTTGATTTACAATTACAACAAATTTGCTGTGTGATATATAGCATTTTTTGGTTTCCCTTCAGAAAGGGTGGTGGGGGGAAATCTTTCAAGTGTCTCGGTTGCAGCTGCAGCAGCAGTATTTTCTGTCATATCAAATGCTGCAACTTTGATTTGCCTCTTTCCTCTGTGGCTTTTGCTGGGTAGTAGGCTTATAGGCAGTTCATGTTATTTATTGCCTTTTTTAAAAAAAAAAAAAGAGGAGGGGGAATATGGAGGAAAAATAAAATCAGACCTTGCAAAAGGTTCCCTTTCTCGTACTCTCTTGATAGATGTGTAATACTCTGTTAGTGACTTGCTATGTAGCCTTTCTCTTATTAAATGTAATAGATCCCCCTCTGCCAGAAAGCAGAGGAAAAAACACCCAGCCTTAAAAACACGGAGCTGCTAAAGCCCTGCTGCTGCTGTCTGTCAAAGCAAAGGGACTCTCTGGGCTTTGACTTCTCGATACCTTCTGGTTGCTCTCTTTTCCTCTTGCTGCTGTTACAGGGCTCACTTTTTGGAAGCTCTGGGGAGGTTTGAAAATCCTTTGTTGTTGTCCAGCTCGAATGCATCCTTCCTTCTTTTGTCTTAGGAGCTCTGTAAACTCTTGCGTTTAGTGACAGTGGCACTGGCATCCTGTGCGCTGAGTGGAGATAAAAGTTAATTCCTTTTTGACTTGCGATCTCGAGTGGTTTTGTTAACCCTTAGGGGGTTGCTGGGTTTTAGAGCATTGAACTAGTGCTCGGGACGCTGAGTCTGTGCACTCGTGTTTGTGTAACTGCAATCTCCAGCAGGCATTTAGTCTGCTTTTTCAAAATAGGATGATAAGGAGCAAAATGGTGAGGGATCACTGTTGGGGGAGCTTTACTGCTGAGAGGAGGTACACCAAGAGTGCGTACACAGGAAGCAGCAGGGTGAACTGAATGCATATATGCTGTGGATCAAGGCTAAGATATTTGGGTCCTGATGAGGAGTAAAAAAGCATGAATGTGGGTGGCTGAAGTTATGGGACAGTGGGAGACTCATTGACTGGGCACTCATGTGAGCAAGCACATAGGCATTTGGGTGGGTTCAGGATAACAATCCTGCTTCGGGGACTGTAACAAATGAAAGCAGCTGCTTTGGGCCATAGGTGTGGTGCCTGAATGTACTGGTGAAGGATGAGTTTGAGGAGCCAGAGTAGCGTGTGCTGGTCATATATGCAGTTTCTTGCAGGGCCTCCCTAACAGCTCCGGCTGAGGCTCTGTGGACTGTGTAGAAGGGCTGGCCAGTGGGCAAGCTGCTGCTCTTGGGGGGGCTGAATGGCTCTGGTGGGCTGGGGATACCCAAAGGGCTCCTGGGGGGGTAGAAGTTGTCAAAGTGGGCTGAGATCCAGTCTGGGCAGGCAGCTGGGCTGGCAAAGCTGCCAGTGGGAGGCAATGCTCAGGGAGCAGAGGGGCTGGCTAGGGGGGAGAGGGCACAGACAGTGTAAAGTTAACCTGTGGATATACTGAGCTGTGCTCCTTCACCTTGGGTTTGAGACCTGCCATCTGGAGTGCAGTTTGCTTGGCTTTTTCTGTGCTTTCAGCCCTTTTTTTTTTTGTCCATCTTCTCTAGCGCAGTATTGAATTAATCAGCTTGAGTTTGGATTTTCTTTAGTGGTCTGTTGTAGGAAAAGCAGTATGTATATGATAGAGAAGGACAGACTTCTAAGGCCTATTAAACCACATAGCGGGCTTTTTTTTTAACATCAGTGTCTACTTAAAATGTTACAAGGTGCAGAACACCTGATTTTGAAAACTGAACTTTATTGATAACTTTCAGCAATACTTCAGAGTTTTTTCTCTTGCTGGACTGAGATGAGTTCTAGTATACTGCAGGGCTGAGCTTGTGGTGCTTTAGCTTTTCTTTGTATTTAAGTGGTTAAACTGTACCTTCTTTATTGGCACATGTAGCTTTATCTGGCAATGTCTCTACCTGGTGATTTAATACATCTATGAAGTAAACTTGGAGATCGTGTCTAAGAGTTAATGAATTTGGGAATGAATTAGACTATAATAAGGAAGTGTATGTAATTCTGTCTTCAGGTATAAGGTGGTTGAGTCTCGGTAGGTTAAAATATTAACTGAAGGTGATAGCATGCTGGGGAAAGAAAAAGGAATTACTGAAATGCTGTTTGGCTTTTCTTTGACACCACATGCACAACTTTCATGTGACAGGAAAAGTAAACAGAAGAATGTGAGAAACAACATATTAAACAAATGCAGCCATCTGGCTGTGTAGTGGTTGTAACACATTTTGGGATTTTTTTTGTAAGTTTTCTTTTTTCCCTCCCTTATATGAGCATTGTATTAGCAGTAGCAATGATGCCTAGTGGAACCAGCAAAGCTCAATTTTGATAAAATGATTTCTAAGCAATAGCAATCTAGTAATGCAATACTTTCTGTGGAAGTAGAAGATAGGAATAACTTAATTTCAAAGTAATGATAGCAAAGTTTACAGCATAGAAAAAAGTTTGAGGAATTCTTAACCTTCATAAGAACATAAATGTGTGTTTTATTAAAAGATCACTTCTAAAATAGTACTAACTTTGAGTTTGAGTTTTCTTGGTCTGCGTCCAATTCAACTGTTCTTGTTAAATATAAAAGAATTGCCTTTTGAGGCATTAAGAGGATGAGGATGGGGAATCACTTTTTCATCTCAACAAAGCAGCCTATTAAGTACGTTTGTAAAAATTGTGGTAAACAGGTGCATGATAAATGATTTTTTTGTTTTGCAAAGATTTAGTCTACACTACTACCAACTGTTTGTCCTGTTTTCACCAAGAAGAAAACAGAACATTAGCTGGAGTAGCTGAGGAAGATGTTTCAAGTAATCCTTTAATTCAGGATCACCTTTAAAACTACAAAGCATATCTATAATATACAGCTTTATTGATCTGAAGCTGACAATAAAAACAAAGTGTACTCTGGTAGCTTGTGCAGTTCGTTATACAGTGTACAGTATGCAGTAAATACATACAGATTTTTAAATCTATCAGATCAGAGTGTTTTTTACCTTTTTCCCAAAGGATATGTTCTAGGGCCTATATGCAAAATATTTGTTTTAAAACAAAAGTGTTTACAGGCTTTCTTTTTATGTTATGCATTTCATGCAGACAGATGAATCAACATAAAATTTGTAAATAAAGCTTATGAGATGAGAAAAAAATGTCTTTTTGATAGCTTTAACAGTAACTGTCATGTTCCACTGGGTTGCAACTAAGTCAATTGGAAAAATGTACAGATTTTATAAGCTTGTCATTATAGTGATTCGAGAAAATTAGTCCTAAAACACTTTGCTCAAACGCATAGCCCATGCTGCTGCATTCTTAAGCTTTTATTTTTTCAAATTCTCCAGAAGAGGGCTCCATGCACAGCTTGAAAGTCAGTACCCATGTACTAAATGCAAAAGAAATTTATCAGCTTCAGGAAAAAAGAAAAATCTTGCTCACACAAAGTCTGTTGATATAACATTAACGATTATGCTCAAATTCTGACCAAGCATTTCCCAGTTGTATCGTATTGCTGTAGGTCTTATTTTGCTTAAGACTGCTTATTATTTGAGAGTTCTAGAGAAGTCCTATGTCTCTTGTGCTATATCAGAGTTGTAAAAATGCTTTAAAAATGTTAGAGAAACTCAATTGCCAATTATTATATATAATTATTTGTACTGAAGAGTGTTTTGTGAGTAGGCTGACACTTACTCCTGACAGTTTCAGGCCATTGTTTTTGCTTATGTAGTCAAAAAGGTATTCCGCTTACATATCTCATTCAAAAGATGGTGTCTCCCAAAACACAGAGCCATTCCAGCAGTCATGCTGTGCTATTTGTCAAATATTGCCTTGGAGGGAAGGTTGGCCCTGGTGAATTAGTATGACTTTAGATAACAGCTGTAATAATTTAAAGATATTCTTACATAGGACCTGACCACACTCCTTATTGCTAAGCAAGGGGGATTTGTTGCAATAGATGAGTGGAACCTAGTCATGGAAATGCTCCTAGAGTTATGGTGTTACAATTAAACTCACTTGAGACTCTACCTTGCAATTTAAGGTGTAGCTCAGGCAATATGTTGGGACCTGGTTTCTGTTTCTGAAGACCAAAAATTGAAAAAGGTTATTCTAGCACTTGTAATATCTTTGTGCTGTGATCTGTTGGGGGTTATTGACTTGATTTTTAGTGACTTGTCAGCTAAGAAACTAGTATTTCTAAAAGGTATCTCAACAGACCAGTGCAACAGGAACTATTAGAACTATCTAGATAGCAACAGTGGTGCCTGTTCAAGAAGACAAGAAGTTCTGCCTTGCATTTTCTTCCTGTTTGTTGTTAGGTGAGTAGGCTCTTCCCATTTTATTAATATGCAAGGGCAAGCTAGATAACAGGGCTGTTATATTCTTCCTGCATCACTGCTGGAGTCCTATCTCTAATCTTCAGCTGCTGGGCTGTACCAAGGTGCTGTGTCAGGTTTTTGGCCTTAGTTTTCAGAATTCTATGCCAGCATAAGCCTTTCGTGAGGAGGGGGGCTTCATTTGGGACTTGAGGCAGAAATGTGAGGTTAGTGGGTTTTTTAATTGTTTTGTGGAATTAATGTCTTCATTCTGCCTTTGACAGGTACAAGCACAAAATTCTTTTTTGTGTATTGCTAGTATTCTAACCAGCAAAACTTCATCTGTGCAGGCAAAAAGACAAATCTACCATGTCCACTGGGGAGGAGAGACAGAATGAGAGGGATTTATCATCCTTAGGAGACTAAGTGGGCTATAGCTCTTCCCAGTTAACTGTGGATGATATTAGTGGGTTCTTGATCATGGCCATATGGTTGTGCTGTGCCCTGCCCTAATCACCAGATGGATGGGATCAGCCCAGATGGGAGACTGTGGTTTTTTTGTCACTTCATGTGTCCTGCAGCTAGCACAATGTTAGTATATACAAATCAGTAGGATATTAAATGCCAAAGAGGAGTGAAAAATAAGGCTTGCTTTATTAACCACTGTTTCATTATGCAAAGGTCTTGGAAATTTGCCCACTACTTTTTTATTTCTAGTGTTGTGATATGGACTGTATTCTCTGTCAAACGGAAGAATCCAATTCTTTAAAAGCCTTACTGCTTTGTATGAAGGAAACTCATTCCACTACTAACTTATCCAATATTCTGCTGTTTTGCACCATTAATTTTCTTGGCTAAAGAAAAAAGGAGGAATTTAAGATTTGGTTTGATAGAGCTGTTTAAAACAGTTCTAAGAACAAGCTAAAATAAATATGAGCTATTAAGAGTGGGGTGGGGTGAATCTTTTCAGCACATAGCAGTTAGCAGTATCTCTAACCACTTGGAAAAGCTGATTAAAGTGTTTAAATAACTTCTGATATCTATGAATATCCATGTATGGATGTCTAATTTGGTATTGTTATGGGCCTTGTTTTTAGGGAGCTGAACATCTACCTTCAAGCTTTTGAAGTGTCCCAAAAATTGGGCACCCATATGCAGTTCTCTGAAATTAATAAGTTTCTATTGCCTAAGGTTCCTCAGACTCAATTTATTAAAGGTTCTACTCCCCAAACTATAATTTTTTAAAAAAACTAATAATAGCTATCTATAAACTCTTTTGTTCTCTTGCTGTGAACAACTAATGTTTAATTCATTATTGGTAACGGCAATGTATATATTTCTAAAAGCTAATATTTAATTCCCTAGGACTTTGCAGTTTGGTATGTAATGAAGAGCAAATAATTCTTGTGTGTATGAAGGCTGTGTTTAATAGGAGCATAGATAGAAAGTGGGTTTTTAAAAGTTTGAGAAAGTTTTTGGCAAATGAGTAATCAGGGCAGATGGACCTTGTACTTGTGTGTAACAAGGACTCAGAATGCTGAAAACCATGGGTTCTAGGCTGTTAAGCTGTCACAGCACTGTTAATGCGGCTGTATGCAAAGAAATATATAAACACACAACTCAGATTTAGGATAAAAGATGCTCACTTGCAAATATCCATACCTGTAAGCTTTTCTCAGCTATGACTACCTGTGTGCGGAAGACTACTGTTGAAGGTTACCCCTTTTTCCTCCCCTGAGCTATGTTGAGTGTGAGTGCTCTTTATCTGCTCTGGGGCAAAGCTGGCAAGCTTGGCTAGAAACACAGCTGAGAGAGTACTGATTCTATACATTAATGGTTGTCTGCCACATGGACAGTAACACATCTGTGGCAGAGGTAGAAAGAGGATTAATAACTTCTCATATTGCTTCAAATCAATCCATAAAACTGTTACCACATTGAGTTTTGTTTGAATTGCTATGGAGCAAAAAACCATGTTACAACACACTTATCACGCTGATAATCGGCTCATCTACTTTATAGAACACTTAATCTATTTCTTTTCATTGTCTTGGCATAACTTGGAATTGCAAGAAGGGTTTCTGTGCAAACTGTCTTTAAAGAAGAGTCTTGGAGCCAAACATAGGGGATTTTGAATGTGTAAAAGTAAAATAAAAGCTGCCAGCTGTCTGTGGAGTCACTGTATAAAGGTAGAAATTCTAAGCTGCTGTAAATTTGTCTGGATCCACTAGGGAGCTATCCCAGCATGCATGAATTGGGAGTATGATCCATAGCTTGTATAGATGGCATACAAGGACAGAGGCAGGGGGGAAATCATGTAAAGTTGCCCCTTGCCCAGCCTATTTTAGTTTTCTTGATGTAAGATGGTCTTTGAAGACTCTGTTACATCTTAACTTTGAACCAACTGTTGGTAACTGCTTGGGAACAGAGAAAACGCTGGAAACAGTGTTCCCAAGGTCTTGCATTTTCCCACAGACAAACTTGCTGGCTTTGAGTTCCTCTACTGCCAAATAAGGTGTATTTATACATTTCTCTAGAGATGGCCCTGTTTTCCCTGAGGAACCAGGTTTTATCAGACAACAACTATATCAAAATGTGAGAGCTGAACATAGCACTGCTCTACATTTGACAAAGCAGGAAATCCAGAGCATCTGGTACTTTGCTGTCGAAGTGAAAGGAGATGGAATTAGCCATTAGAATCGAATGGGCATTTCCTTCCCTGTTAAACCCATTGTTTCAGAGCTCTGTCAGAGGAAGCTGAGCAACTCCAACTGTGCTACACAGCAGGAATGGATATCTCAGCTGCAGGTTTGAGCTGTTCAGGACAGTTAGATAACTGGCCAAATTAAAAGGTGTTCAGTTTGACCTTCTGCCATGATAAGATAACCAGTCTTGTAAGTGCCAGGAAGTCATGGATATTATCTACCATCCTTATTCAGGTGAAATGCAAAATGAAAAACCTGTGGGTAAAGATAAATGAGAATGGAACTAAAATAGAACAATACGTAAAAATCAGTTTTGATTTCTGGGCATTTGTATTAGCCTGCTATGTCAAGGTTGTATTCTGTGTCAGGCTAAGTGGTTTTATTCTCTTCCAAAATGTCTTTTGCTTTCATAATTCATGATCTGATTGAACTAACTGGACTCTCAACTCTATAAATCTTGATTTATGGATATAGATAATTCTATCAATTTACTGATATACAGCTCTGACCTGAACACTAAAGTAGTTAGGCCCATATTTGATCACCTTTCCTTAATATGTGTCAATATCATTGCAGGAGACATTCAGTGGGACAAAGATGTAAGGATGGTTGTTAAAGTCTAGCAGTAATGGGAAGTACACCTTTTTGCACCTCCTTATGCTTCTGTTCAGAAATAGATAAGGATCTGACATTTGCTTCTGTTCTTGGAATTGTTATTTTCCTCTAATGCTTTTAATTAAAAGATCTTATTTAAAAATGATAAAGAAGAATACAACCTCCACTTTTAAATGTCATCAGTAGTTTTCCATAATTGTTGTATCTATGCAGTTCAGTTATCAATGCAGAAGTATAGCTTTTTGTGCAGTGAAGATACTGATTATTGCAATCTGACAAAACAGCAGCTCTTTAGATGATAGTTTTGGATACAGGGTAAGGATTACCTTTGGAAATAAAGTAAGGATGCTGGGAATAAATCATGAAACTTGTATCTTGTGGCAATTACTTCTGATCTTGCATGTGTCTCAACTTCAGTTTTCTGAGTTTACCATAGCAAAACACTTGTACTAATATGGGAGCAGGTCTCCAGCAGACATGGATTGATTGCATTGCCCTGCTTTGCATTATCTAGGTGAAGGATGGTTAGTATCAATGCCATGTGCATTTCCACTGTGTACATACTGGGAGGCTTACATGGCTTCTATTACTATTATATCTGAGCACCCTGCAAATGGTAATGAATTTATCCTTGCTTCCCTAAAATAAGTGCTGAGTTACGACAGGAACATTATTCTGAAATGGGAGACAGCCTCCAACATCTGCCTGTTTCAATGACTTTAGTTCTATTATCTTAGCTGAGTAATGATGTAGGCTGCTGTCACTTTTGCTGCTGGTGTTGATTCAGTAGTGACAGTTCATTGTACTATAGAAAGATTAATTCTGATTGGAGGGAGCCCAGAATAAATTCAGTCTTTAGGCCAATCAGAAGCTGCTGGTGTATGTAGTACTATTTTAATAATGCCACTCAACTTTCAAGAATATAATTGGTTATGATTTGCCAAAGAACTGCCTATCTCTCTACAGCTAGTATTTTGCATATAGAGGAAACTAAGAAGAGAAAATGTTTAGCTAATCATAACTGCAAAGAGTTTTCTTGTGCATAAGAGGAAAAAGGAGTGTACTTGCTTATAACTGGTGTTGATGTGATGGCTGCTGGCAAAATGATCAGTTGGAGCAGAGGATGAGGCTGGCAGTGCTATATATACTTACAGCATTTGAGACCAAACCAGTTTTGTGTAGAAGACGGGCAGATAATGTACAACCAACTATGCTTCCAGTGCTTGGGTATAGGAGAGGTGCTGGATGTTTCTACTGCAATGTGAGATGTAGTCTCGATAGCAGAATATTTCCCCCACTGTCTGTTCACTGATAAAGGTTCCCATCTTCCTTCCTTTCTTCAGATTGGAGGAGCCAGAGCTACCAAAAGCTTGGGTTTCTCTAGTAGGAGGTGCGCTGCCTGGTCATGGCTGTTCTACTCCTAGGTCCGGTTTCTGGAAGTGTGATGGTGCTGTCCTAAAGTGTTGTTGTTAGTGAGATGCACCTAAATGTTTGAACTCCTGGGGGGACAATGATACATGGATGGACCATTTGTTACAAGCCTGAAACATGAAAATCTGTAGACTTGTATGGACTATTGAAAGCTAATCTCTGACTTTGTGGAACAGCTGCCTCTTCCTGTATGGCTATGTCCCTCTGAAATGAGGATTCAATCTTCTTACACTTGCTTCCCAAGAATACAGTTTTCAAAGCTTTTGTTCCTTCATGAGTCAAAGGGACACAAGCATAGAACCTGTTTCTTGCTGTGCATGGGAGCTAAATGTTGATTATGCGTTGGCTGAAGGAGCTTGGCTAAAACAGAAACTGACTTGGTTGTCTGCCATAACTCATGTTGTACCTGAACAAAATCGTTTTTCCAGCTTGTTCTTGACTTTTGATTTCTGCATGCTCTCTGTTTTTGGAGTCTACCTGGGATATGAAGAAAGAAAAAGCAATCATGCACAGCATGAGTGGTTCTCCCTGCCTTACCTCCAGGCTGACTGGAAGCATCAGTATTCCTGTAATTTCCTTGTTCAAATTACTTTTTTTCTCTGTTCTACTTCATCTGCTCAAAAAAAATCAGGTAGTCTGAGTGCTTTTAGTTTTTTCTACTCGAACTTTCTTCCAGAACTTCTAGTATTGGGGGAAAGGGTGAATACTTCTTGCTACTGTGGTTTAACTTCTCTTAGAAGGGCTTAAACAGGCCCTTTTGGGAAGTCCATACCTGTTTTTGGTGCTGATAGAGGTCTGTCTTTTGGTGATAGATAAGAAGATGATGGGGATTTTCCTGCAGCATGAGGAAAACTGGACACACTTAAGGAGTCACTTTCCTTTAGCGTTTTACCTAGTGATAATAACCAGGACCTATGTAATCTGCAGATTGCCTAGAGTTGGCGCAGTGTTAAATTGTAACCTCTAGCTAATGTGGTAGGCAACTATAAGCATTGTACTCTTAGTACTTGTGTATCTGGCCCAAATCTTGTGCATTTCTCGGTATGTTTGTATTATTCTGCTCCTTTCTCCCTCAGTCCCCTAAGGCAGTCTAGTTCTATCTGCACATGTGCAAAAGAGAATTGCATTTAGCTGCCCCATTAATGGTTTTAAGTTGGTGATCTCTTAGAGCCAGAAGTGCTGGGATAGTTATTTAGTAATAAACATGCTGGTATAGCTGCTGAATTTCTTGTCCCTTTCCTTGGCTGACTGAGGAATACAGGAAAGATCAAACCTTAACACACAAAAATGGAAGGAAAAATGAAACTGGGGGTGGGGGAGAAAAACAAAGTGGTATTCAATGTCCTGTAACTTTTTGCAGCTGTTAGGATTTGGAAAGCAGCATTTTATATTTGTGATATAGTTAACAGGTGTATACAGGAATGGAGTGCAGCATCTAGTCTTGATTTCCACATCTTCATTTAGGTGCCATCTTACCTGATAGTTTAGGCTGACACCCATATCCAGAGCCTTGCTCATATATGGATCTGAAGTTGTTGGCACAGGAAACAGCAGTACTCTACTCTGTTTTATGCACATTTGTGTATCAGCATGCTGGTTTACAAGAGGCAGGAAATTTAATCCTTTGTAAAACTGTTTCCAGCACTCGTTAACTGCCCGGCCACAGAACTCTCCTCTCTTCTACATTTTGTGTTTTGGTGTGACTTTTTTATTATCATTTGCTGTATGTCTTAATGGACAATATTTATCTCTGCTGCTTTGACATTGTTGTGTTCGTGATCATTAAATACATTTATACTGATGCTTTGTGAGGCTTGTTACCACACAGATGAAATAAAACTTAGGAGATACCTTCCTCTAATTAACTAGTTGGCTGGGGAGGGAATGGAAAAGGAGAGAACAGAGGACAAACTGGGTATAAGGTGTGAGGCCAAGCCAACCTTCGCTGCAGGAAAACACATTGCAGTTTCTTTTGAAACTGTTTGCATGTCACTTCTTTAACTGTCTGAAAGGATTTTATGTATATCAGAAAGGATGTTTCCCACATGTCCTCTGTGTAACACAAGCATACTTTTTAACTGCATACTGATGGAAGTGAGTATGTCCCAGAGAAAATGGAAAGGTAGTGTCCTGGTTTCAGCTGGGACGGAGTTAACTGTCTTCCTAGTAGCTGGTACAGTGCTATGTTTTGAGTTCAGTATGTGAAGAATGTTGATAACACTGATGTTTTCAGTTGTTGCTCAGTAGTGTTTAGACTATAGTCAAGGATTTTTCAGCTTCTCATGCCCAGCCAGGGCACCTGACCCAAACTGGCCAACGGTGTATTCCATACCATGTGATGTCCCATCTAGTTTAGGAACTGGGAAGGGGGGGACAGGGATTCGCCGCTCGGGGACTGGCTGGGTGTCGGTCGGCGGGTGGTGAGCAATTGCCCTGCGCATCATTTGTACATTTCAATCCTTTTATTACTACTGTTGTCATTTTATTAGTGTTATCATTATCATTATTAGTTTCTTCTTTTCTGTTCTATTAAACCGTTCTTATCTCAACCCAGGAGTTTTACTTCTTTTCCTGATTTTCTCCCCCATCCCACTGGATGGGGGGGGGAGTGAGTGAGCGGCTGCGTGGTGCTTAGTTGCTGGCTGGGGTTAAACCACAACAGGTAGGAAAGGGCCAGAGAGCTTGGGAGGGGAAGTACAACTCTTATGGCCTTCTAGCAATAAACATGAAGCAAGCCAGATACCAGGAAAAGCTGGGTAATGTCTTGCTGAAATGAGTATTATGGGGCAGCTGTTATGAAAGACAACTTCTCCAAAGTTTTGTCAGATATTGTGTGATTTCCCTCCCCCTACCACTTTTGCTTATATATAATTTGACAGACTTATCCCCTTTCTCTTCTTTTCTGATGTCTCTTAGAGGCCAGATGAAGTGCAAAGATTAAAGGGCAGAGAACCTGACTTCAGGCACATTTGCAAACTAGCTGTTAGTTTTCTGCAGGTTCTTCTGTGCTTAAAAAGGAAACAACCCTCCCCTGAAAACTGAACATACAATTCATGCACAATGGATCTACTTCTGATACCGTATTTCTGGGGTGTTTGCACGACTTGTGATTTATCTGGCAGTGCTTGAGTTAAAGCACTGGTAAAGAGAACACAGCAGAATGTAAATACATTTGACCTTTCAAAGCATTGAAAAGAAAACAAAAATGGAAAAATAGTTACTTTGCAGTTTTTTCCTTGTACATGTGTAATGACTGCAAGCAGACTAGCATTCTTATTTCTGCCTTCGGAGCCCGGGTAGAACAGAGGCTTCTAGACCTGAGATCCACTGTTTATACCTGCTCTTCTCAGGACAGTGTGTGAGTTGGCCTGATGCTGGAGTAGAGGTACAGGTCAACTTTGTTTTCTCCAGTTTGGGGATTGGCCTGTAGTTCAGGTCTGCTGCATCCCCAAATCTTTACTGTTTGATAAGCTGTGCTTGTGTAATTGGCATGCTGGTCTTGGTTCACTTGCCTGATGGGCAGGAGTCTATTTCAAGTGTAAAGTATCATTGCAACTGTCACTTTAAATCAGCAGTACCAATACAGAAGTAAGGCTTGGGTACCTGTGGAAAGTTTCTGCCAAAATCCTCAGCTAGCTACAGCCTTAGTTAGCTTGGATGCAGCCACCTCTTAGTACTGCTGTGAGCAACTTTAAAAAGCGAGTAATTCCATGGGCGCTTTGTGGTGTAAATACTCCTGTTCAGTTAGGGCTTCAGTGTGCTCCCTGCAGGGTTCAGTCTTGCCCTGGGTTAACCCCTCTGAGAAGGGCTGGGGTTTTTAAATAGCAGCGTGTCTGAGTCAGGGACATGCCAGGCCTGTTACGCTACTACTCCCCATGTCATGACTGCTCTTGGGGAATATGTGTAGCTCTGAATATGGCTCCAAATATGATGGGAACTGAAGATCTTCCCTCATTTTCCTTGTAAAACTGTTGTTGATTTGTGACTGCATTCCTTTGCTTTAAAAGTGTAGGAAGTACATGCAGTACATCTCTCTCGACTTACAAGCTAGAGATGTACATGGTGCACAGAATTTTGTGCCAAGCTCTGGGGGTAGGGATAGGCTTTGAATGCGGTGATCGGGGTAAACTTTTCTCTTAAGCTTCTTTAGGGAAGGCTATGCAGCACCTGGGGTAGGACTCTGATCTGGTATTGCTACAACTATTTTTGGTATTTCTAAAACTACTTTGCAGTTGGTGCACTGAAATTTGGATGTTTTTGGGGTCTGAAGCTGCTTAACTGTAAACAAGAGCTCCTCCTTGATTTATTTGTACTACCCTGCTGCTTGTCACATGCTGGTAAAGTCCAGTGCAGCAGGGAGGAATATTTTTCCTTTCACATCCCACTTGATTTCCTGGTTCACTATGTAGTTGCCTCCTGTGGCTGTGGCTAATATGAATTTCATTAATAGCAAATCTTGAGCAATTTGTTTAAATAATAATTGCTGTGTCTTTTAATTTGTCCTTCTTCCGTATGTTTGTTGTGAATCGGTGACCTATTTGATCAACTAGCTACCTTGGCACCTGTAAATCTCTGGGTTTTTTAGTGCTATTGGCAAGGTTTCTTGCTGAAGCAAGACTGCTGGACTGGAAGGTGTGTAGTACTCATGGAGCCTGAAAAGAGAGGGAGACAAGAAAGTGTGACTGCAGTTTTATGGGTAGAGAACATCCTTCAAGGAAGGGATTCTTTGGTATTCTGTCTTATTTAGTAACTCTTTGCTGTAAAATATGTAATTAGTCTCTGGATAAGCAGTACTAGTACATCAAACTTACCATCTTTCCCACACAAGGTTTTAACTGTTCCATTTGAAGTTATGCTCCTTTTTTTGCTTGGTCTCCTTCTGGCCCAAGGCATCTTATTTGTGTAACAGCCTAGCTTTGGCTGGACAAAAGTAGGGCACGGAGCTTTCTTAAGCAATAGCTGTGGCTTTGAGCATCCTTAGGTTGAGGAGGGTTTTGAGCTTTGGCCTTCCCCTTGTCCAGCAAAGTCTTTGTGGACTTTGATTCTTTTTTTTTTTTTTTAGCTTCTCTCTTCAGACTGTGCTGCTTCATTAAAAATCTGAACTGTAAAGCAGTGTCTTTTTCCACCAGTCACATGCATAAGGCTGACCTTTGACTTGAACACAAAGTTTGGTGTCAACCTTGTCCCACTACCAAATATAGTGTAAATCTTACTGACAAGGTCACCAGGCAGCTGTGGTGATGTAGGCAGTGAATGTGTCTCAATGACAGAAGGAATTTCTGATCTCTGTACTTAGCACTGAAGCACATTTGCTAACAGGCCCAGAGGAGTGTTATTTCTTGCTGTCCCTTGCCCTGTTTCCATGTGGACACCCTCCCTTGAGCTGTGGCTTGCCTTGCTGTGCTTGGCCAGCATGCCTGGGGGTCAGAGCCCACCCCTGGCACCAGGGAATAGCTGCTGGCCCTGGTAGGAATAACCGTGCTCACAGCACTTGGAGCTTTGCTTCTCTCTTAACAGCCTCATCCTTCTTCAGCTTCTTGATTTCAAGTGTCTGTTGAAGCACTGTAAACAGATTTCCTTCAGTTGTGCGGCACTACGTGCTCTGTTGCAATACATTTTGTCTACTTTAAAGCTGTTAGTGATTCATTAGTTTACAGTTCCAAAAACCAATTCCAAAGGGATCACTCATCTCCCTAGAGCAGTGAAGATATTTTCAAGCTGGCTACACAGTGCTATGGCAGTGTTTGAGACTTGCCTGGTTCAAATCATGTGGCAGTGATACTGCCAAAGGCTGCCAATTCAATGGAGGATTGCACACAGATTCCATGGGTGGGAACTTGCAATATTATTAGACACAGCTAATAATAGTTCCTCTTGACTTCTGAAATGTCAGAATGGTCTTGTGGGTAACTGCACTTTGGAAAGCATTAACCTTTTATTTGCTACCAAGAGTAGTACCTGACATGTTTAATGCTGCGTTGTGCTAGTAATACATAAAGGAAGTGTATTGGAAACCAGGTGTCTTAATATATTCTGTCTGCTAACTGACTAGTGTCAAGATCTGGGAGTTGCAGCATCAGTGTGGGGACCCATGACTGTGTCCTGTGTGTGTACAGTAATTAGAAAGATGAGCTTCTGCTATCCAGAGCTTCTAACATCTAATGAGTGTGCCTCTGCCTCATTTTCCCTATCTGTAAAGGGCTTTGAAACATAATAGTGAGATTTCTCTAGTGTACTATTAAAAAAAAAAAGTATGCTAACATAAAGAAGCAACTCTGTTTTCTTTGAGAGGGGTCAGTTACTGTCGGACAGGCTGTCCAGAGTCAGGTCTCCAGGGTTTCTGGAGTTTCTATCTCCCTGACCAATTGCTCTAGAGCTGGGTCTTCTGGCAGGGAACAATAACTCTGCTTTGCAGAGAACTTCCAAAGTTTAATTGCTTTATGAACCAAGTGAAACCAAAAATAAAAAGTCTCTAAATGCTCTGTGGGACTGAGTTAATACTCTTTCTTACGCTAGCTGTTTATTTCTTTTTGCTGTCTAGTGCATCCAACAAGGTACTAGCAGTATGTCTCTAGCTGCAAGATTTACTGTAAAATTTTTATGGACTGCTGCAGGCCAATCAGTAAGGGATTTTGGTATGTTGGCTCCAGAGTGGCAGAAACTGATAAATGACACCCCCCCCCCCCCCAAAACCCCCAACTAAAAGACAAACAAACAAAACCCCAAAACCCTAGAACAACAAGTTCTTAGTCAAAAGATGCTAGCATTTAGAAGAGTGAGAAATTAAGCCATGAGCTTTTGTGTCCTTTTGAGGATATAACTAAAAGCATAGCTCTGGGGCAGATAAGCCAAGTTTCAAGAGATGCTGGACACTTGTTTCTTGTGATTTGGCTAAAGTTGGGGCGCTTGCCACTTGTGAATAGAGCTGCATGGGATTTGCATGAAGCCAAGCCCTTAACTGGAGAGCAATGCAAATACAAGGGAAAGACAGATGACCTATATTCAGAGTGTCTCTTCTCAATTGCCTTTTACAGTTATTTATTATAGTTAAGAACACCTGGTGGATGTATCTTTCAAGGCAGAATTGCATTACTGGGGGCTATGAATAATGTTACATAATGAAGGGACCTCACTTTTTCTGTATGCTACTATATCTCTAATTTTTATTTTCCTGACTTCTGTGAAAAGTTAGATGGTAATATCACTTAAGAGCAGGGAAAACTAAAGCACAAAGCAAGACAGTAGCTTATGCAAAGTCCTATAGGAAGTCTTTAACAAGTAGGATGCAATCACAGGTCAGGAGCCCCAAATTACCCATCAGTACACATTGTCCCTGGTCCTGAGAATGCAGAGCAACATACTTTGTTGGGGAGGAATCCTGGAAAGGGTCTTGCACTCTTTCTATTTATTAGAACTAAAATTTTACAGTCACTAGTTTGTGTCTTAATGAAAAATCTGTCCCTCTATTCCTGCAGTGCATCTAACTGCCAGCATTTAATCCTTGTCTTAAAGATATGTTGAAGTCGTCTTGTGACAACGAAGATGTATTTTTAGTGCTCTTGGGGAACTGCGGTTAAAAGAATGACTTCACTCGAAGGGGAGGCTTGACTGTTGTCATTTTGTTCTTGTCAATGATGTATTTCAGATTATTGAACATCAATGCTTTACTAAAATTAAAATAAGATTAGGATCAATGGATCATTTTAAGAATATTTTCTTTTTTTTCCCCATCTGAATTTTTTTTCTTCAGGAGTACTCTCATTTTCTTTGCTTGGCAACTTTAATCTAGCATGTGAGCATTTAAAGCATGTTGTATGCTTACAAATCTGAGAATAAAAGCAGAAAAGATTTCTCTTAAGTTCTTATTCCTCCTATATTTACTATACCTCATTCCCTCTGCCCTCTAAATCATGATAATCGGACACTTAAAAAAATATATTTTATATGAGGATCCATGTGAGTCCTGGCAGATGTCGTCTCAGTTGCTCTTCACCATTGCTAGTTAAACCCCATCTTGCACAGACTTAAGGAAGTTGTTAGGCTGTCCTTCGTTTCAAGTTCATCCTCCTTTGTCATCCTGATAGGCGTTAATGTGCAAAGGCATTCAGGGAATTAGGAAATGAAATTGTAGGTATTCTTAGAGATGCAATGTCAAACAAGTCAGTAGCATGTGTGACGATCGTGGATCCATGTTTCTGTCATGCTTTAAACTTGTTGAAAGAATTAGGTTCCTATTCTCTCTGTGTGCTGTCTGTAGTTAGCTGTGATCAAAGAAAAGAGTAGAGGTGGTCTACTAGGAATACTTCTCTGCTTCTGCATGAAAGAACAAATTACTACAGTTTTCTCCTTCATTGGAATAATGTGTTCATCTACGTACTTCTGAGCTCAGTCAACAACTCTTTTAGTGAAGTATTGGTGCAGACACTAAAGTCTTCTCAGATGGCTCAAACTGCCATGTAAGTTACTCTTTCCCATGGTTTGCAGTCTTACTCTGAGATGGTCTGAGGAAGGAGGTGAGAAGTGTTATCTGCCCAAACTTCCCCACGTGACCAAGTTGGTGGTCGCCTTTCTATGTGTAGTATCCTGTGCAGCCCAGAAATACAATATAACAATCCTTAGTATCCTCAGTGGAATATTAGCTAGAAGTCTTACATCAAGTAATTTGCAGCTGACTACTACAAATGGTTTTTTTTGTTTCTTTATAGCACAATTCAAACTAGAAGTTAAACCTAATAGTGAAGAATTAGTTATTTGAGCAATATTTCATCAGACTTCTGTATGTGAAACACTTGGAAGGAAACAAAGTAATATTAGCCAATATAAGTGATACAATTTCAATATGAATTTGCATTTATGGCAACCATGTGTGTATATTCAGTACTGGCACTTTTTTCTTGGACTTCTGTATTTTAGGTGGCATGCAGGATTTGAATTGCAAGACCTTGAAAATAAATGTTTGATTTTAAACTTTGTCATCATACTTGGGAGCAATGATTGTTATGTTCTTTCTAAAAATCCAAGATGTGTATCTGTCAAGTATCAGTAACAGTTAAGCATTTTGTTTATTTTCTGCTTTTAATATTTATGGCATTAACAGAAGATAAAAATCGGATTTTCTTTCTCTTGAGGAGTCCTTACAATTCAATTAAGCTAGGATTTTGTAAACAAAACTATGATTTGAAAGAGGCTAAACCTCCCTGAGCTTTTAGGGAACATACATATGTCTGAATGTTCTTGCTATTCTCATAACTAATCATTGTAAACTGTGAGCCCATCCGAAATATTATCTAAGCACTGACAACATTTTCAGTGTCAGTAAAATGCATTCAAAAAGTCTTTTGTGCAATCTCTGCACTCAAGGACAAACCACCTAATTAGCTGACCTGCCTGAAACACACTGTCATTTTTCTCTTTATTAAGACACAGCAAACTGCTGAATTGAAATTTGGTTTTTTGGAATCTGAAAGATCTGGAGAAAGAAGCATTTTGTGGTAGAGAGGGGAGATGAAATGTGAAGACTTTAGGTACTGCAATCAGGAGAATGCTATGCGTATGCATATACACATGGTGTTTGTATATATACACACGAAGGTATGTATGAGTATATGTAGGATCGTATACCCAACATAGGCAAAAGCAAAGGTAAGCTTTGTGGGTTTTGTCAGGCTACAAGGGCTTTTTTTACTCCCAAAGGAAATACTTGGTTTGTAACTTATTCTCTTAACTAATATTCATGCTTTAAAATTGAAGCTTCTGAACTTTGGGGGGTGGGGTGGGAAAAGGGCTCAATTTGGGCTTCACTTCAAGTTCCTCTAAATGGAGTTTGAGATGCTCATATAAAATCCAGTCAGAACAGAGTTATGACTCTGGCTTTTATGTTTTGAACCTGTGTGTGTTTTTGAACACACTCAAACTCATGTTACTGGTATGAAAGCAAATGCTCAAATACGCTGTTTTGAAGAGCAAGGATTGAGTATCTTTATATCTTCAAAGTAACCTTAGTCCAGCTGCATAGCAGACTTGTGGTTTTATGCTTGCTAAATTTGTACAATGAAAGCAGTGATAAAGAAACAACAACTGTGGACCAGAAATGTGCATGGAGTAGTTTGAAGGACTGGTCTATGAGAAGTACAAATAAAGACTTGCCAGGTTTGATAACCTTTCAAATGTCTGGTGGTTATTCTAAAAGAGCATTGTTTGGGACCATGTGGATTCTTTCCTTCCTGTACGGTTTTAGCAGGCTGGATCTGCTCATCTTGAACCACAAGTGCTTCCTGACTAAATGTGCACCTCAGAGGGATTTCTTATTTGGACAAGCAAAACTCATGTGAGCTATAGCCAAAAGAATTTGGGCTTGTATAAGCCATAGGAGTTGTCAATTTAAGATTCTGGAAATACTTGTTCACAAGAGAATACCGATGTGATGTTTAGAAAGAGCCTGAAAGCAAAGTGTCAAAATATGTGCAGACCTTGGAGATGCATCAGGTATAACTATATGCAGAGCAACTTAGAGCAGACTACAAAATGGTGTTTTTATTTTCCCCTGTGGTGTGATGTTGTAGCAGAGAATTGTGTATAATGGAAGAAATGGAATGTGTTTCCTTTTTTCTCTTGCTTTTAAATACAGTGACATGTCCTAATTTAGACTTAATTTTCATTCCTGTAACATTACTTGTAATAATGTCTAAAGTCCTCGGAATTAATTTGACTGGAAAAATTCCAGAAGGACTTTCAATTTTTCTCATTAAAAACATTATAGATGTCTTAATTAGGCACTGTTATTAATGGTAATATTACTCAATTTAGAACTGCACACTTAAGATGTGGTTACCTCTAGTGTGATTAGTCGGAGAAGCTCTGCTACGCAAGGATGCACACTAGAATTTTGAACAGTTAAATACTTAGAGCCAGATGCTCAGCTGTGTAAATTGTGTGGCTACTGCAACCTCAGTGGAGCTAGACTAGTATACATTAACCGAGGGTTTGATATCTAAAGTTATAAACAATCATTTCTGGCTGATCTCCCTCACTATTTCACCTTTTCTTTTCTTTTCTAGTGTTTGCTCGTTTTTTCTCTGAATGATGTACTTATGGTAGAATAAGTTCATGAAGGAATACATATATATTCTTGTCTTCAGTATAAGCTGTTTAACTGCTGAAATTAAGCTGGAGCCACTCTGCACTTGTATTTCTTTTTCCCCATGTTATCCCAGGGGGATTTCACTGACTTAAGTGAACTTGCTCCTGATTTAGAACATGGTTCGAGGACCTTTTCACAGTGCCTTCAACTCTAATGGGCTCTGTTACAAGCTTTAAGTTGTTGTAATTTGCTTTACTTGGTGAGGACCTGCTGCTGCTACATGCAAGGGTAGAATTAGGTGGAATATTTTATTTGCTTGCCTAGACATGGATTTATACAAACTTTTAAAGTACTCTGTGGACCAGTTAATGTGTGTATTTTCCTGTTAGAAGATTGAAAGGAGCTATTCAGATTTACTATATTTGTGCCTGGCTTCATTAGTACATAAGAATCCACGACAGTTTTCTGTTCTATAATTACTGGCTGTCACTCCTGTTTGATGTTACTTATGTTTATTGTGCTTGAGGATGGGAAAGGCTGTTAGCTACATTGGCTATTGCATGCTGCTCGGTGACTTTAATTGGGGAGCTTGCACAAAATAAAGCCTGTACTTTGATTATCAGCAGGGTATAAGACTTCATTTAACACCTCCAGCCCCCCCAAATCCCACAACAAATGTTCCAGCTTTTTAAATTATTTGGAAAGTGAGGTGTCTAAAAGAAATTGAATGTAACACAGCAAATTTTTGTATGTTCTGTTACTCAATAATCCCAGTGTTTAGATTCCAAGTGTTTTCAATATGTAAAATGTCACCTTAGCTGTGTACAAGCTCATTTGTGTGGCAGAAAAAGATGATCCTTATGTGAACTGTGTGAAACCTAGACTTGTGTCATCTTGCAAGTAGTTTAACCATGAAATGAACAGTCATGATGCGTTCAGGTTAAGGTGGACAGATGTGCATGAGGCTGTTAAAGCAAAAGGCATCTGGATATATAATTGGTATATGGGATAGTACTGAAATCTCAAAATGGTACAGACGTTTGCATCTGTTCACTGATGTATATAATGACGAGTTATTTGGGATAGTAGGGTGTGAAGCTTAAAAGGAACTTAATGGCTTTTCCTTTAATAAATCATTTGACTACAGCAATGTCATCTTTTATTAGCTTGTAATTTTGTAAAAGTTAAAATTGGGCATAATGTTGCATATAATTCTGCAACATCTGGTAGCAATATCTAGTAGCAGCTGTTTAGTACCTGAAATATAAACAAAACATGATTTTATCCATAGTTGTCACAGTTAATTTTCCTGGAAGTACTAGTTTTGGAGGAGGGGCACTAGGAAATCGGTCTGGTCAGAAGAAGGAGGGGGTGGAAAACAAGATATTGTTCAAAACAACAGCAAATGGGACAGAGGATTGCCTAAAATCTGGAATAGGAATGGTGGTGTGTTTATAATTTTTTTTTTTCTACTGAAATAAAAGAAAAAAAACTTCAGAAGTGAAGTGAGTTCTAGTCCTTAAATATCACTGTGCTGTGGTACTGAAGTGCATTCTACTAACACAATTTTAACAGATCACAAACTTTTCATATTGTTTTTTTCAATCCCTGCTTTTATAGGGGAGATTACCCAGTGCTTTGACTGTGTTGATATACATATAATTGCATTACTGTCCCTTCAGCACTAGGAGGAAAAAAACAACCCCAAATGATAACCCCACAAACAAAACTGAAAACAAAGTAAAAATAAGGAGACAGTGGTGGTTTTCCCTTCTGCAGTTCACTTGCTGCTTTTACTGTCTTGTTCTAACTTGGGATTCAAAGGAAATGTGTAGGCTGCATTGTCACATGGACGGGAGAGTAGACCGATAATTTGCCTTTGGACTGCTGCAGTTTGTACTGCAACCTGTAATACCACCCAGATGCCCATTCTGAAGTTCCATGTTTCGGGCTTTCTCTCTCTGTCCCAGGGCATCAGATATATTTGTTCACTGAGGATGGGAAGATCATGTAGCATCAGATGCACCTGCGGAGGCTTTTATCAATGTGGGGAATTTAACTTTTTTTTTCATATGAGTATCGCTTGTCAAGTGTATTTCAGACACCCCTAGCAATGGGAATGTGGTGTATGGTAGAACTGAATGTGCACAATCAAGTAGCTGTTCATGTGGCATGTCTCCACTTCTTACAGTGGCAAGATTTAAAAGGAACAGTTTATAGGAATGTTAGCCAAATAATCTGACTTTAGTGTTACCTGTAGCAGATTTTGGTCATTCTGGATTCAGTGGGTTTATTCGGAAGCAGGTTAAGATCTCAGAATATTGCAGAGCACCAGAAAAAGTACATGTGGCACTAGCAACTCTTCCTTTTTTTTTTTTTTTTTTGATGTCCCTTCCTGATTCCTCTGGGGTGTGAATTCTATTTAGGGCACCAGTATTCTAGCATTCCATTTATCCAGTTGTGTTTAAATGGCCTGTACAGAATGATATCACTTCAAGGATATAATAACCTTGATATTTGACACATGAATGATTTTCTCACTTTGTATTTATGATAAAGATCCCTGATGAGGGCAAATGGTTAACTGTGATACTGGCTGTCTGTTTTTCCTTTTCACTTCCTAGTAAGGACACAAGAGGACTCTTTAAGAACATGAGCACAATGAAGTTTATTTCTGTCTGGGGCATTGGTTTTCTTTTGATGTTTGTTTATTTCCAGCAGTGATTAAAAGTCACCCATCCGGCATCTTGATCTGTGCCTACCATGAATCTGAATATATGTGTTGCAGAACAAGTAGATCTGGCTATGTAGGCACAATTTTTGATTCATTCTAGGCACATTTAACCAGAAAAAAATCCTTATTTTCTGTTATAGTGAAATGAAACTTTTAATGGATGATTTAGGTGCTTTACATATAAGTTGATTTTAAAAACATTATGTGGTATTGATGTTCAAATTTAAATAATTTTATAATCATAGTGTCATGCTGGAGGATGCTAAATATCAGTAATTTTGTATTATAATTCATTGCGGATGATGTTCTGGCTCCCAGTGGGCTGATTGTAAAACTCCCTTGGCCTTGGTAATGTCAGGGTTTCACCATAAGTGTTACCTAAAAAATAAAATTATGGCGTTTTCAATTCTTCATCTAATTAATCTTAATTAATTTCATAATAACTTTGTATGTAATCTTATTCTAAAGGCTTGGAAGTGTACCACAAACCGTGACCTAAATCCTGCAGTTTTTAAGTTGTTTATGAAATAAGTTCTTGTATGTGCATACACAGGATACTTACATTCATTTCGAAGTGCTGACAGGATCTTGGCTTGATTGTGTGTACAGTGTATTCCCTTGCAACTAAACCGTAGCTGTTGCTGTCTCAAATATGATGCTCTTTGAAACAGCAAATGCAACAAATCATCACCAGGTTACAGCTACTGCAGCTTAAACAGGAGAGTTTTCAGTCTGTATTTACAAATTAGGTTCCTCTCCTATGAAACAGGAAAGTATGGATTTGAGTTGTCTTTGGATGGAGGATGAAGTGAGTGAATGCTCTTGGCACTAGACAAGAAAATGAAGAGTATGCAAAACATTACCTTGTCATCTTCCTCTGTCACTTGAAAAAACTCATGCCCTGAATGAGGAGTGGGGTCACAATGAAAGGACAAAATTAAGTCTTCAGTGTCTCAAATAGAGGGAACTTCATCCTACAGCTCTTAAGGTGACATTAGCTGTTCTCATACATGCTTAGGACTGATCTAGTACTAGCCAACTACCTTGCTGTTTTCTGTCTATACTATTAAATTGTCTTCCTCTGCATGCGAAATGCCTGTTAGAAATGGTTTGTGCCCTGTGTTAATTCCCAAATGTGCCAGGGTACTGTTAATGGGAGCTAGCTGGTAGAGCTAAGAGCTTTTGCATAGCACCAGCTGCCTCTAAATATTTGCACACTGTGCAGGCTTTTTTTATTTCCTCTTTTTTGTGTTGGGTCTTCTGGACTGCAGTTGTGCCTGATGCTCCCTCTGTAGGGAATAGAGGCCATAGACATCTCTGGGGCTCCTGGGTTCTGGGGTTGTGAATCTGAAAATCTGACCTTTTCAGTTCCTTGTAGCCAGTAAGCCCATAAAAGACAACAGTTGCTTCACCTTCTGTTATTTAATCTTAAACCTGCAAGAGAGGCTGGTTAAGATGGCAGAGATTTATTTTGTGTAGAACATGCATGCCAAATGTCATCATATGCAGAACATTTTATGGCTGCTTTTCTAATCTATTTTAGTGAAAGCAAGCAAAACTCTCCTTGTAATGTTTTAATTCAGTTTGTTCTGGAGAGCTTTGGTGAAGGTATTACAGTACTTCTGTGTTAGAGAGGGAGGAGGAGATTTTTGGAGACTTCAAAACTCAGCTGGAGGAGGCCCTGAACAATGTGGTCTGACTTTGAAGCTTTGAGCAGGAGGCTGGACTAGCTGACCTCCAGAGGCCTCTTCCAGCCTCGAGTATTCTGTGACTCTGTGCTGATCTCATTATCTGTAATACTCTACTTGCAAAATGCTCTCCTTTTGCCTTATGGACATGTTTATCTTACGAACTGAAATTGGCTTGTGGTCTTACTGTACCTTTTACAAATGGGAGGAATAAAACCTATATATTGCAAGGGAAATGGTTCCCTGGTAGAACTGCAAACTGAAAGTAGGTTTTTGATATCTGATAAACAGGAGGAAAAACTTCTAATACTGTCAGCATTTCTGCTTATGTCTTTCATTCCCTATAATTCATTCTGGCTTTTTGATGACAAAATGTACCAACTGCAACTTCAGTAATTTCCCAAGTGCTGTTGGTAGCTTGTGTCATGATGTAATAGCAATTTACAGTTGATAGGCTTTGAATTTGACTTTCTGTTCCTAGCAAGCTGATACAGGCTTCCTATTTTGCTGCATCTGTGCCTCCAGTAAGTGGGTTGGTATTGTGGAGGACACTCTACTGTGCTGATATTTGTCATGATATTTATTTTTTGAAAGAAAAAAGTCCTTTCAATGTTGAAGTACAACAGGGAAGGGGACCTGTTTGATCTCATTATTAAACAAATTCTAAATTTCTTGATGTTGGTTGTAGCAAGCGAGTTGGGCTTGGATTGTGCTGTCTGTGTTCTGATGAGGTTCAGTGGCTTTGTTAAATAAAAATTTTAATATTACTAAGTCAGGTGTGGAGATTTTTATAATTCCAGTATTTGGTTATCTTCTTTTCTTGCATTGCAGCAGAATCTAGAGATTCTGTATCAGAGACTGAGTATATTGCTTATCTTTTTAAAACAGTTCTTGTATTCCTCATTGAGAGGAAAAGGCAAGATATCGATGAGGAGAGCAAAATGCAAGTACTGTTATGAGTGTAACACAGCCTTTTCAGCTTCTTAGCAGCCCTTGATAGTTGCCTGTTGCTGCAAGCATAAGTGAATTTTGAAGAGATTTTGATTGAATAACGTAAGTGACTTTGTACACTTTTATTTTCTGTTTTTTTTTTTTAGGAGGGGCAGCATCAATCTTCACTGAATATGGGCACTTCTATGGCCCTTTACAATCTCTGTTCCTATTTATTGAAATGCCAGTTATCTCTTCTACCAGTGCTAATGCTTTCTCCCATGCTGCTACTGTGACCTGGGAGGAGCTATCTGCAAACATTTGCAAGACCGCTTTATTGTCCTCATTCAACTGTTCTTTAAAATTCTTCTCTGGTGTAATGAATCAGTAACTGTTCCGTGGAGTCATTGGCAAGTAACACTAATCAGTACTATCTTACATTCCTCTCTGAATTATTTGTTGTATCCTAGCCTGGATGCCTGAGGCATGTGGATTTTTATTTTTTTTTTTTGCTTCTGAATTTGTGTGTGGACAGGCCCTGACCCAGGGAACCCTACCACTATCTGTAAAAATAACAAACATTAATGCAAATTCCAGAGAGCTTGTTGATGCATTAGATCAATCTGAGTAAGCTTAGTATGAAACATTCATGATATTGACTCTGCACCTGAATCTCTTGAACATGCTCATGACACTTCTTGTATTAATTCACAGGCAGATTTGCTAATGGCGTTTCCTGTTTTGCTCCCTTCTGGCACTTACCAATTAGTGAATAAAAGGCAGCTTTGAAAGCGAGATAGGAGAAGATTTATTCATGCCATCCAGATTTAAGAGCCTAAGCAAGATACCTAGGCTCAATTACCATCAGAAAGCCTTCAGTAGGCAAATGAAAGCATCTAAATTAGGAGCCTGCTTCTTTCTTCTGACAGTGTCATTCATGATGCTGTGTGCCTCATTTTGACAAGTTCTGTAGCATGAATAATCTGATACAGTCTTTTCTTATTTATGTACTTGAAGGCCCTATGAGCATGAAAAGGGGAAATGGAGCTGTGGAGATGGACCTCTGAACTCCTTCGCTGGGAGCTTTAGAGTGCCCCTCTCTGCATGTGAATTGTGAAAGAGAGGGAATTGCGCTCTACTGCAAGAGCCAAGAGACTGGTTAAGCTGGATGAGAATGTTGCTAGAAGATCTCTCTGCACTTTGTTTCCCTTTTTGTGAGAACTAGGCAAATACCTAACTGGAATGATACAGTTGATGAATAGAAAAGAAGTAAGAGTCTAGCTAATTGGTTTACGATGTTTTGTAGGCATCTGAACTGTCTAAGGAGATACCAAGCAACTTTTTTATCCTTGTTACAATCATTACCAAAAATGTCCTATACATTTTCATGATTTCACTACATATACTTTTTCCAATGTTTTCTTGTCAGACCTTGTGTCATCTCTCATGGCTCAGATAAACTGTTATATCAAAAGCCTGCTTAAATCTGGTGTAAAAATGTGGCGTGAGGGTTTTTTGCCACTTACATGTTATACTATGGCATTTAAAGGTACGACCCTTTATTCTGTTGTATGACATAGAATGCATCTCTGGCTGATATACTTGAGGTCAGACTGCTTTAGTGCTGTCAGCCTCCATTAGCTTGTAACTTTAAATGAATACAGGCCAAGTGAAGACATCATATAAATAACTCTCTCAAGTGGCAAAATGACATAGAATTCCGCAGCTTGTCTGCTATAAACTGTAGTTATTTATTAACAATCAGATCCAGATTTGTTGTTCAGAAGTGACAATATGCTTTGTGAACAAGGAAAGTGGAGACAACTGCTGTTTGTTCTTTGCTGGAGAGCTTTTCTTACAAAACAAAAGTTTGTGTCTTTGTAAGGATAACTTCTATGGGAACTCCTATGAAATCTTTCAGAGTGTTCAGATGGTTCTTGCTAGGAAAGAACTGCTGAAATAAGCAAATGAAATGCAAGCTATGAGTGAGCTTGTAGAGGTCTGCAATTGTGGCAGCAGTCTTATTGCTGTTTGGCTTGGGTCATCAGCTTAAAAGTTTGTGATCAGCATCATGATTTGGCAGCTTCTAGTGCTTAGGTGAGTTGCTATGTTTATGCAGAGAGCTGTTAAGCAAAATGTGATCACCACCATCCTTAGTGCAGTTATGCTTCCAACATCCTTTCTGCAGTGGAAGAACAGGGCAACAATATGCTTTAGAACCTGGCTTATGAAAAGGTCTTGCTTTCTCAGAATAATCTTAATTTATACTGATTAAATTTTGATATTCAAATGTCTGCTTCTTGCCATACAAAATGCAAGATTTTTCTATTAGTCCAAAAGCCTCTTCCATCTTAAGTCTTTATTGGTCTGTCTTCCTCTAGCAAGATGTCTGTTATACCAGCAGGAGGAAAACTAATGCTACCACCTGGAAAATAATGGGCTGGGTCAAAGGCACAGGACCCTTGGGGTGGTGAGTGCTGGCAGATGCTGTAGGGAGCTTTGATACCAGATGCAAACCTGTATCAGAAGGTGTGTGTGAAAGGAGGGAAAACAAAGTGTTTAGGGAATAGTGTAATGTATCATAATACCCAGTTGGTCATGGCAGTTGCTGTATTGGTCTTGTGAGAGCGCTAAGAAGGTCCTAAGTTGATTCAATATACATAAATGAATGTGACCTCTTAGCTTGATTTGGCATGTGATCTACTCCTTGTTTTCCATCTGTTAACAGATCTCCCCCCCCCCCCCCCCCCCGGTTTACTATGCGACTGCTTTGGTACAGTGGGAATGCAACAGCTTTTGCCCACTTAATGCAGTAGTTAGGCAAGGTTTGTAGGCTGCAATGCAGTTTGTTCTTATAGAGGATGATAACAACAGTGTATTCAGGCATGTGCACAGTAATGGTGAGACATAGCTGGAAACAGTACCTGTGGCTAAGCAAACACTAAAATTGCCAAGCAAAAAGGTGGTTCCAGTCATCCCATGCTTGGTTCAGTCACTTCACACTTGTGAAAACAACTAAATATACCATGTATACATGCTCTGCAGAAACAAATTGGACTGGACTTCAGACTTTAGCAGTAGTGACGGTGGTGTCTCCTCTACTGTGCAGCCAGATGCTAGATGATAAAAAAAAAAAATCAGTGATTATACAATCTGTAGACTTATTTATTTTATTGAGCCTTTAGAGCATTCTGCAATGCTGGGAGACCTGTCATAGCCCTGTTCCGGGTCTTGCAATCTTTGAACCATCTTCTCTTGATTACTTGGTTAGAATAGGTTCTTGAGGAGAAGTGCTTCTCGAAACTTGTCCCACTGACAAGGGAAAAGGATGCACTTTAAATTCCTGGTGTTGTGCTAGATGTACATTTGGACAAAAGTTGTCTGAATAGTCAGGAACTGGTGTGAAAGAGATGAGAATGTAGGAAAGAGGAGTGAGGAGAGGATGTATGCAGTACAAATAACATTGATAATTGTGAAAAAGTATACAGTAAGAAGGGGCTAATGCTAGAATGAATACAGATTGAGAGGCATCTCAGTCAAGGGTTTCTTCGGATGCTTCCTTACAATACAGAGAGTAATACCGTGCAGCTGACCTCTTCCATATCTACTCGGTTTGCTAGCTGGCACACTGCGAATAGAGGAAAGAGCCCTCTCTGCTTTTACTTACTCCAGCAGAAGTGGTGACCGCCGTCCCCCAGTACAAGCTCTGGGCACCTTGAGGTACAGGTGAATTCTTCTGCTGAGTGCAGGGCATAAGCTCCTCACAGCATAGCCACAAGTGTGTGCCTCTGCGTGTGGTAACAGGATGGCATCTATTAACAAATGTTGACAAACCACATGCTTTGCAAATCCTTTTACAGGCTTGCTTCTGATGCTCACACTAGGAATACTTGGTTCTGCTGTGCTCCCACCAGCAAGAACTTTAATAGGCTTTTTTTCCCTTGTTTAACTGCTCATTTGACAATTTATCTCAATGGTTTCTTGGCATCTTTGCTCAGTATTTGTTCACATGCCAAATCAACTAATACCTGCTCAAACTTGGCTTTTGACCTTGCTGCCACAAATTCAGCATCTATGAATGACTAATTGAATGCTGGATACCAGGTGTGAATGTCAGTGTATGCTACAGTGAGTCTATGGCAGTCAAGCTGGTATAATTTTGCTTGTCATGGATGGAAAAGTAAGGGGGTATGGTAGCTAGGGAGGATAGGTTGCCGTTTTCTGTTTTGCTTGCTTGACTGAGATGGAGCAAGATGTTGCTGGTATAAGCATCGGCTGGTTTAAAAACTGAAGTCTGAATAAAAAAAAGTACAGGCAGTGCTCCCTGTTGTTAAAGTTTTGAGATGTTTTCTTTAAAAGCTTTAAAGGGAAATGGCATTCTTGTACTTGCTTTTAATTAGCAGTTTTGTTAAACTGTCTTTAGAAGTTGATATAACCTGGTATAGGGTTTGCCCTAGGAGTTTAGGGGTGACTGCCTCTGGTGTTTGCTTGCAGGCTCTGTTACCTCATATTCCACATCTCAAGATGTGGAAAATGATACTGAGATCTCTTGTAAATCACATTAAGCTCTAGCAATGCACTGCTGAAACTCTATATAACAGCTCGCTATTACTGTTTTATAACCTTAACTGTAAAAACAAAACATCTGGGATGTTGCTGTTACTAGGTTGGGTGACAGGGTAATAGTTGCTCTCAAATTAGTTAACTATTTATGGTGTTTTATAGTAAACGGCTTCTACAAATAAAGCTACCTGGAAACATCCAGCTATGACACTTCTAAATAAGAGAATTACAAATCCATTAGCTTCAGGGCTTGGCTATGATAGAGAAGTGGAAATTATTCCAGACTTCCATATGATTACAAAATGCTTCCACTTTAGGCTGGGCATATCCACAGGAAACTTGTTCAAATTCCTTGAGAAATATCTGTTCTTTTTCCTGGGTTTTACATGCAGTGTTACATGTGAATGATTAATTTCAATATAGGTTCTAACAGATGTGACCAGTTGGAATCAGCATAGTGCAAGATTAGTCCCTATTTTTGTCATTTAATTTTGTAAAATCTGTTATTGTAACAAGTTTACTTTCTGCTTCTTCCTTGTCTCTGTGCATGGCACCGATCACTTGCTGTATGTTCTTGGCAGTTTTGCCCTCTGAAAAATATTTCTTTATATCTAAGATTTCTTTTAATGAGGGAAAGGGAATCTGAAGGGTAGAGGAAGATCAGCAGTCATTCTCAGACTAACATGACTGTTGAAAGCATTGACAGAAGCATCTTTTGATCTAGTTATCTGAGAAGTTTTCTTCTTCAGTGCTAGGCATATTAGTCTGGCCTGTCTGTTCCCCATTCAAGCAGCTTGTAGTCCATCCCATTATCTAATATTACTCCTCTAATAACTTCATGCTCTGTAGAAACCGTAATTTGTTTCTTCTTAAAACTTTATATATGTATTGCCAAACTTTTCTACAGCTTGGAAAGATGTCTGTCAGGTTTTGTTAATTTTTAATCCTAAATCTGTGCAATTCATTTGAAACCACTGTTATATTTCTTCCTGCTGTAATCATCTGTAGTTTTAAGCTGTAAATCTTTCTCCTGGAATCCATAAATACAAGTGTGCCATGTTGAATCTGGAAATGTAAAACTCGAAGCCTCTAGGGAGAAGGGAACAGCAAGAAGTGGTGAGCTCCTCTAACTTTGCAGTGAGGTTTAGGAGCCAACTCCTGGTGGTAACATAGGGAATGGAGTGTGGGAGAACCTGAGACATTCTCTTTTCATCTATCTGCTTATTTTGGGAAGGTCAGCACTTTCCTATTTGCTGACTTCCTATATTCTCATAATGAAATGTTGGGCAAATTGACCTTTCCCTGTCATGAACATACTTGTGTTGGTAAGGGAAAGCTGTGAGTAAGAATGGAGACTGTTGTCTTCCTTGCTGCTTGTAGTAGCTGTGATGCTAGTCCCAGCAGTTTGTGGTAGTTTATATTAACTCATGAGGGAAGTTTTGACTGTCAGTTTTCATAATATGGAGTACAAATCTAGATGAGAAGATGAAGAAATTTATCTGGATCCAGTGTTTCATGTAGGAAGAGTGTGTAAAACCAGAGATGAATGTATGTGACTTTCCCTAAATCCTGGTCCTACCACATGGGCAGCATCAGGTGATGATGTTCAAGAATCAGTGAAAACAGGGGAACACATATGTGCAGAATCATTCCTCTGGTTGTCATGATGCTACAGCTACTGTAAAAAACACCCCCCCACACCACCCCCCCCCCCCCCCCAGAAACCCCAAACTATTGCAGAGTTATCCAGGAAATATTTGAATTTTGTGTGCCTAACAGATGCCCTGTTTTAATTTTTTTATTATTTTTTGTAAGCAGCTGGTGGGAAGCTCTCTGTAAACTTACAAGAGGTTTATCCTATCTGAGAATCCACTACGATATGTTTCACAAATGTCTTACTAGCAGTAGGATAATATTTTGCCCAGCATATTGAAAGGAGATGGTCAGAATGTGCTTGGATAAACTAAGCAAGTAGTGAAAATGTATGGAACAGGCTAAAGGGTTATTTGACAAATGGTGAAGCAGCTAAGCATGAACCAAGCAAAGAAACTCTCTAACAAAGAGAATTCCTTACCAAACAGTCCATAAGAGATCTTACAAACAGAAAAATCAAATTCCCTTGCTCTGTGTGAGCAGATGGGAGAGGCAGCTGGGGATTTCTGAAATAGCAATTCAAGGAAAAGAATTCTAGGATTTTTAGATCTGTCCTAATTAGATAAATGAAGTGTTTAGGGAATATTGGACCCCATTCTTTCTTTGTGTAAGTTACTATCTCCACTGATGCTGGTGGGACTTGATGAGTTTTGTGAGATGAGGTAAAATGGAAACCTTTTGATTAAGGCTGCCCAATTTTAGCTGTGCTAAGAGTTTAGCAGGACTTGTGAAGAGTGACCTCAAAGCAACTAAGCCTGATCTTTTTAAAAAAAAAAAAAAAATCAGGATGAAGATTTGGGAAACTTCCAATATGCTCCTTTTGAAAGACAATCAAAAGTTGAAAGCTCTTTTCTACTTTATCTTCTTTTTCTATTCTAATTGTCTGTTTTCAGAGAGGATAAGTCTGGTTTTCCCCTTTTTTCTTTCCTTGCTTACTCTTGACACCATTATTTCCATCCTACTCTGATATATGCAGGCCACCTGGTTGTATACTGAAAAAAGGCTTCCCCTTCTTGGCATGAAAATGAAATTTCAACTTCTGCTACTATAAAATGCAAGTATTGTTCCTACATCTGCATTCAATACCAACATAACTGAAGTGAAAAAGCACCATTGGTATGAAATGATAGGAAGTTCTTCAGTTGCAATTTACCCAGATTGAATGGAATTAATTAAAGTAATAGTTTCTTTTTACTCCCCAGAAGAAGTTTGTGTCAGCTACATAGTGCTTTTGTATTTCTTATGGAATTGAGACATGATGAGATAGTCATTGTATTGGTTTTATGTGGCAAGGTTTTGGTAGCGGGGGGGGTTACAGGGGTGGCTTCTGTAAGAAGCTGCTGGAAGCTTCCCCTGTGTTCGAGAGAGAGCGAGCCCATACCAGCCGGCTCTGAGACGGACCCGCTGCCGGCCAAGGCCGAGTCAATCAGTGATAGTGGTAACGCCTCTGTGATAACATTTTTAAGAAGGAAAAAAAAGTTGGGAGAGTGAGAAACGGCCGCCGGAGAGAGGAGTGAGAACATGTAAGAGAAACAAGCCTGCGGACACCAAGGTCAGTGAAGAAGGAGGGGGAGGAGATGCTCCAGGCGCCGGAGCGAAGATTCCCCTGCAGCCCGTGGTGAAGACCCTGGTGAGGCAGGCTGTCCCCCTGCAGTCCAGGGAGGTCCACGGTGGAGCAGATCTCCACCTGCAGCCCGGGGAGGACCCCACGCCGGAGCAGGTGGGTTCCTGAAGGAGGCTGTGACCCCGTGGGAACCCCGTGCTGGAGCAGATTCCTGGCAGGACCTGCGGATCTGCGGAGAGAGGAGCCTGTGGAGCAGGTTTTCTGGCAGGACTTGTGACCCCGTTGGGGGACCCGCGCTGGAGCAGTGTGCTCCTGAAGGACTGCACGTCGTGGAAAGGACCCATGCTGGAGCAGTTCGTGAAGAGCTGCAGCCCGTGGGAATGGCCCACGTTGGAGAAGTTCATGGAGGACTGACCCCGTGGGTGGGACCCCACGCTGGAGCGGGGGAAGAGTGTGATCAGCCCTCACCCTGAGGAGGTGAAGCGGCAGAAAATAACGTGTGATGACCGTAAACCCCATCCCTGTCCCCCTTGTGCTGCTGGGGGGGGCTTGGTGGAGAAATCCGGGAGTGAAGTTGTGCCCGGGAAGAAGGGAGGGGTGGTGGGAAGGTGTTCTGAGATTTCGTTTTATTTCTCATTACCTTACTCTGTCTGATTTGTAATAAATTGAGCTAATTTTCCCTAAGCTGAGTCTGTTTTGCCTGTGATGGTAATTAGTGAATGATCTCTCCTGTCCTTATCTCGACCCGCAAGTTTTTGTTATATTTTTCTCTCCCCTGCCCAGCTGAGGATGGGGGAGTGATAGAACGGCTTTGGTGGGCACCTGGCGTTCAGCCAGGGTCAACCCATCACAGTCATGTAGCAATTTAAAAATAAGATACTTCTTTAAGGAGTCCAGCAATACTATGAAGTGAAGTTTTTCATAATCATCAGGGAGACATTCAGCTTCTTCCACAGCAGGAACTGACAGACCATGTCAAACCTTGCTCTGTGACAGCTTCTGACTCAAAACAATGGAGTCACTCAGTATACACACAGCATGAGTCAATTTGGTATGTGTTTATAAAAAGACTAACTGAATCACTTATAGTCTTTCTGTTGTCTTCAGTGTGGTGTGCATAATATTCTTTGCATAGTGGTTATATTTTCATTAGGTGGTTATGAAAGAGTTAAGGTTACACCAGACCAAATTAACTGTGACATTTTTATTTTAGCTGCAATCCCATAAATCATCAACCATGGCAAACATCTATTTTTGTTATCTAAAAAAATAATTAAAAGGAAAACTTGTCATATAACAAATTTGAAATAATTGAAAGTACTAGAGATGATTTGGAAAGGCTTTTCTGTTCATTTAATTAAAGCCCACCTTCCTCGTGGAAAGAAGACTTTAATAAAGCGAGCTTGATTTAGCCAAATATAACTTATGGGTAATACCACTTACAACTTTTGAAGTGGTATGATTTGTATCTTTTAATAGGTTGGGTAATACATTTGTATGTATGTACACAAACCCACCAGGATTAGTCTTTTTAATACTTGCTTACAACTGAAGTAGTTGACTGGTTCCTTGACTGCTGTATTGGATGATTGAAATTGAAATGTTTTGTCTAACTGCTTGTAAAATGTGACAGATTTCATAACTCACAAGTTGGGAGCAGCAGTGTTTCAGCTATGGGTAAGTCTTATGGATGCCATTCTGAAGCTCCAGGAAAATGAAGTAGAGCTGGAATAAATGAATGCCGAGTGGGCTACAAGATGAGTAAAAGTATAGAATTGTCGGGGCGCTAGACTACAAATCATACAGCTGTACGTCATGCTTTATTGTAGTCTCTGCAAAGAAAAGTTTGAGAGATTTATTATGCAAATAAAATGTCATAAGTGTTGGCACTTCAAAGGCCTGTGCATGCATTTGCCATATAATTGCCTGAAGATATAGGCTGTTTTGGATATTGAGCCTTTATTTGCATTTGGAAGATTAGCAGACTGTTTATTTTACTACCCTTAGCCTTTAAGTGCACTTAAGCTGTTTTTCCAATAGAGCTGAATTTATTCAGTGCTAACTTCTTGATTGACATATCAAGAAGAGCGTATCAACAAAATGTACAGGACCTTGCAGCAAACAGCCTGTTTCATTTGCAACCTTGTAATGTGTAATGGGAACCAGTGGATTTGAATTAAAAAAAAAAATAAATAAATACAGATTGTAACTAGCATTAGAGATTTCCCAAGGAAAAAATGTACATAGTTGAAGATAAAGATTAGAGCTGACAGAATAACATTTTTCCCTGTTAATTTTATCATATCTTAAAAATATTCAGTGCACATAATTTATTTTCATTTTCATTATTCTTTCAGCTTAGGTGGCAGGCCCAGCTTCCAGAGAAGTTAATGGAAATCTCTGTATTGACTTTAGAGGACTTTAGATCAGACTCTAAGTGGCAAAGAATGAGCCCCAAATATTTATGTATATTTATGAACTGAATGAAAATTTGTTAATGAAATGTTCATACAGGATTCATTCCAGGCTGCCTGTGCATTCATCTAAAAAAGCCCATAAGTGCCTTTCTTCTAGTGTTCTGTTAAATGCTGACCAAAAAGTCAATAGGATTTTGCTGGAATGAGGCATTTGGGATTTGGTCAGTATTCTTGTACATAAATCTTTAATATTTATTGCTAAGGATTGATGCTTACATGGTGAACAGGCACTTTATGCATGGAAGAAAGATGCGTAACTTACAGTTTGATCAAAGCAATGCTCTGCTTCCAGTGTCTTAAACCCTGACCAGCCTTGACTTTCGCCCTCAACAGGAACTCTAGGATGTCCTTATTGCTTCCAACCTGACAATATTTCCTGTGAAACTTAAGTAAAAAGGAGGCACTTGACTCTGTCAGGTTAACAACAGATTGGCTTATTTACACTAATGCAAAGCTCTAGCATATGAGAACGAAGCGTGTGGCAGCTGGTAGGAAAGCTAAATTCTTGTATTCTAGGTGGCCAGATCTTCCATGTTGAGCAGCTGCTGTCAGGATATATCAATCATTGTGCCAAAATACCTTGACAGTGCCCTCTTGACTGTCTTTGTCAGAAGCAAAAATTGGATTAGATATGATAAATGGATCCTTTCTGTGGAAAGACTAGTGTGCTTTAGCCCATGCAAGTACAGTTCCTTTGTCTGTACGATACTTATTCTGATGACAACAGATTATTAATTTTTTCCCCTTCATCTAATATGGAAACAAATGAGCTTTTTCCTGTTCTTGTCCTTCTACAGTTACTCACTGAACATTTAATCAAACTACTTATTTGCATCTTTCCACTTTTCTGATTTTCAGGATCTGTTTTGAATTGTCCCTTGGCATCAGGACTTGATTCTACCCTCCCCACTGGTTTTATAGCAAACACTGCAAAAATGAATGTATCCTTATTTCAGCAGATACGAGGAGGTATCTTTGCACAATACCTAATTGGGGTTGAGTGGGATGGAGCAGGTCAGTTCTCTGCCCTGCTATTGCCTGAGGTAGATTATGTCCAAATTATCAGTACCTAGCTGTGGAATTCACTACAGCATTAACAAATTTATTTTAAAAATAGAGATAAGCAATTGCTCTCAGACATTTTAGCTTGGTTCTCTCTGTGTGCATATTTCATCATACCTGGACCACATACTGATGCTATGCTAATCTGGACCCTGTTTAAAAGCCAGGAAACATGATCTGTGCAGTCTTGCTGAGGATTAGACTGCTGTGGTAAGGTTAAGAGTTAGAGCCATTTTGGCATCATAGCGGGCCACTCACCTGAGACATGGTGACTATTAATTTTTCCCTCTTCAATATTAATTTTTTATTATATTAACTTAGCTAATTGGTTGTATGTGAATCTTTATCCTAGAGACTTCTCTCTGCCGATCTTCAATTAAATGCATTCTTGCTAAAGCGTACAAAGTTCATTACTATGGACCTGAAGGAAAAGCCCCTTGGATTCAGCTTGTGAGACAGAACAGTTCTATTTGAACAGCAGTTACTGAAATATGGCCAAAATTTTTCCATTCATAACCTCTTCTGATGTTTCTTGTCTGTGGACTTTGGTGGTACTTATTAGCTTGTACTTGTAGTTTTGTGCTTTCTTCATAAGGATTTGTGGGGCAGATGACTTCTCTGATAGCTGTAATCTAATGTGTTCCAGATAGATGAAGCAGCTGCTTGTTTATGCCTCAAATCTGTATTTTTACCAGTCACTAAGTGTGCAATTAAGAACATGCTTTTGGAAAGGCTCGTGATGTATAGTTGCTTGTGCCTTTGGTAGACCCTGAACACCTTGCAGAAGATGTCTATTGCCTAACAGGAGTGGATGTTTTGTTAAAATATAAACTGAAGGTGTTGTCAGTGGAACAGACTTGAGAAATGAAGAAGTATCCCTAGCGCTCAAATAAGACTTTTATTAATGTGTGGTCAAGGAGGAAAGAGTGTGAGAAGGGGATGGCAGGTTTTATAACATATCTTCCCATGTGCTGTTGCACTGGGCAGATTCCCCCAACACAGAAAGCAAGCTGTTTCTTTGGGCCTAGGCAGTTATGTGCTTGCAGGAATTGAGTTTTACGCATGCAGAATACTGGCCCTTTTCCCATTAGCATGTACAGTCTTCTGGAAATCTCACTGAAATCTTGCATAAAGATGTCATGTAAAGCCAGAGGGAATGTGCCAAAAGCGGTAAACCTAAAGCTATTTCTGTTATGATTAGCGCATAGGCATCACATGTGAAATTTTTCTTCTAGCATTGGGAAATGAACCTTGAGTAGGTTTTCTCTTCAAAACCATGAGTATGTCACTTGAACTGAAATACTGAAGTCCAGTAGCAACTGCAACAGCCATATTATCAAATTCTAAATGGGATCCACCTTTCTCTGAAAGGTGGTAGAGCATCCTGATCACCATTCCCAAGGGCTGAATGCAAAAATTACTTTCATATTTTCAACAAGCTAGGAATTGCTTTAGATCTGGCCATTGTTACCACCTATGCTCTGCTTTGGGCACGTTATTAAAGTGTATATTCAGCAGTTATCATACCGTGACCATCAGTACATAGAGCAAAATGTTTGTCAATTTGGTAGTCTACTGAATCTCTTGCAAAGAAAGGCACAGTCACCCTCAGAAGGTTATTCCTACCATTACAACAGGCAAAGCAGAATGCTAGGGCATGTTCTGTGAAATGATTAATATGTGAATAGCACCGTGTGATTTATTATGACACCTACATTATCTTGCTTGAAAATTGTCTTTTGCTGATGTAGAAGGGCAAATGTTTTCCCCATGTAGTTTATAGCTGTTATAAACAAATTCTACCAGCATCTTTGCTATTGTGTGGTCTCTTACCTGCTTCTCTTTATCCCTGTTTGTAATAGGTAATGTGAAACTGTTTCTGTAAAGCCTCCGTATGGACTAACTTGCAAAATCTTAGGGCTTTACAGTGAAAGCATACATATTCTGCTGAGTCATCAGTAATGACAGATACTGGAGTTTTACAGACACACAGGGTTTCTTTTGCTGACTTACTCTAATTTTAAATTAGCAGAGTTTTATTTGTTCTGGTCACTGTTACTCATGGTGCTAATATTTCTTGGGTGTTGTCATGGTTTAACCCCAGCCAGCAGCTAAGCACCACACAGCTGCTTGCTCACTCTCCTGTGCCCCAAGTGGGATGGGGGAGAGAATTGGGGGAAAAAAAGTAAAACTCATGGGTTGAGATAAAGACAGTTTAATAGGATGGAAAAGAAGAAAATAATAATGATAATAATAAAATGACTATAATAATAATAATGAAAGAATTGGAATATACTAACCAAGTGATGCACAATGCAATTGCTCACCACTTGCTGACCAATGCCCATTTAGTTCCCAAGCAGTGATCTGCCCCAGCTCCCCCCACCCTGGCCAGCTCCCCCCAGTTTATATACTGGGCATGATGTCACATGGTCTGGAATACCCCTTTGGCCAGTTTGGGTCGGCTGCCCTGGCTGTGTCCCCTCCCAACTCCTTGTGCCCCTCCAGCCTTCTTGCTGGCTGGGCATGAGAAGCTGAAAAATCCTTGACTTGGTATAAACACTACTTGGCAACAACTGAAAACATCAGTCTTATCAATGTTCTTCTCATACTGAATCCAAACCATAACAGTATACCAGCTACTAGAAAGAAAATTAACTCTATCCCAGCTGAAACCAGGGCAGGTGTGAAGGGAAATAAGCGTAAGAACAGCTCTCCAGGCTTAGCCTTATTAAAAATAACAAAGGTGAACTTCAGAGAAATGTATAGCTTTGACCTGCCTGTACCTGTACTCAGTTTAGAGCAATCAGAAATTTCACATGCTTATGGTATTCAGCAATTTAAAATATAATGCAGTTTGTGCATGTATCACTGTGGTGCTTTTGAAAATCAAAACATACATCCACAGTCCTTTCTTTTTGGAGTACGAGTAGATCAGAAGTGTTTAGATGCCTCTTGAAAAAGACAACATAGTGGTGTATTTTCTCTTTGGCTACATTTTCATTGATTCTCATGTTTGTAGTTACCCAGCCTATTTCAAAGCTTGTCAAACAGTTGAGTAGGAAAAAGTAGTTGAGATTTTATGTGCTAACGTGAAACTTCTGTTTGCGCCCTCTCTTGTTCTCATTTTCTGCTTTTGTTCAGCAGATTAATTTGGAGTTTGAGATAGGCTTTCAGTTTTCTCACTGTTGTCTCTGCCTCAAGTTTTATTTCTGCTCTCCACTTCATAGGGTCTACTTGCCTTCCAGAGTCAGGGGATGACTTGTACTAATGCTAATGGGAGTTGGAATGCGTAAATTCAATTAGTGCTAATGGGAGTTAGTCCTATGAATTTCCTGTACATCAGTACATTTTTTAGATCCCTATGCATTGTGGCACCCCTTTAGGTTTCCTAATTTCCCTCTTCATGGTGTGTTGCTAGTTTCTCTATTCTTTGTATTCCTTCAGCAGTTAAGCAAAAATCTCAAGTTTACGATGACTGTAAGAGCACATTCTGACAATAGAAAACTTGTTTTGTTAAACTTATTTGATCACTTGAAGCTAACAATATGTGCCTTCATCACACATGGTATATGACACAAAAAGCTCTAAGCTTTTGGTTGAAGGACAGGAATAGAGTATGTTAGTTCTATACTACAGTAAATTTACCTAGGATTGCAACTGACAAAAAGCTATAACTACCTGGAATGTGTTCTTTCCCTATAATTCCAGAAAACTTTGTAGTTTTCATTCTTTTCAGTCAGAAATGGTTAAACTGAATTTTATTTTAAAAGTCTTTTTTATGTAATATTCTTTGTATTATGTATTCTTAGCATAGATGCTGTTTTGTCTATTCCTGGCAACGCTTTCTACAGTAAGTCTGAATACCAATTCAAGGCTCACTTTTTGAGTTGCCTTTTGCACTACAGGCACCCATGTTCATTCTGAAGAGCTTTTTACACACTATTGTACAAATCAGTCTGGGGACACACACAGACAAATCTTGTTTTATAGAGCTGCAAGAATTAATGTCCATTGCTGCTGTAATTTAAAAGATGCATCATTGAGTACAAAATAATTCTGAAGAGTGAGAAACACCTTTAATGAAATAGATGAACAAGGATATCTTTTTCCAAACACTTTGTCTCCAGGTTTGGATAGTTTCTTCGCAGTCCCTCCTGCATAAGGTGTGACCCTCTGCTTAGGGCCAGAATTGGAGCTATCCTTGAGAATAAGTAGGCAATTGACTGTGATGTTAGAGGACTGTGGTGGAAAAAAGACTCTGCAAAGGGATGACTCAGACTCTGCTCCTGCTTTGAGCTAGGGCAGGTGAGAACAGGGTTCCTGAGCTCTCTGAAGAGCCTGATCTGCTTTCTGCAGAGCTGCTAGTGGCTCTCACAGCTACTACCCCTGAGAGGCAGGCAGGGACATGTGCAGTGCCACCTCGTTTTGTAGGGACTGGTTCCTTCTTTCTCTGGCCCCCTCTTCCCCTGCCTGGAGCAAGGTTTGAAACTGCAGCTCTGCAGAGCTCTTTTCCAGGCTTGTTATTCCAGGTAGGTTGATAATCCATCTTTGGGATGCCAAGATTCAGATCAGCCTACACTGCTCAGAAGCTTTGAAGCAGCTGCGTGTGAAATAGAGGAAAAATAATTATGAATACTTCATTTCATTCCTAGTTTGCTCCTGGTCCTATGGAAATAGCGTTTGCTTTGCTTTGTCGGCTAGCTGAGTTGCCTTAGGTTTGGGTGGTGAGAATGGGAGGGTGAAAAAAACTTCCTAAAATTGACTGAATTGGACTCATGTTAAAAGCTGCCAGCTATTTTTAGTGATGAACACTCAAAATGTAATTAGGTCTTTCTAGATAGGAAACTGAGGCTTCCTTACTTAAATTAGGAAGAATCTGAAATGCCCAGAAGGTTTTGGAAATGTGGAAACTGTGGACAACAAACCTTTCTTGCTGTGAGAAGACACAGTAGCACCATTGCATAGCATAGTCCTAACCTGGTATTCTACTGGAGTGTACCCCGTGTCTGTCTCCTCAGAAACTACTGTATCTTTGCAGAGTGCTAAAATAAAAGGACAATGGAAACCACACTTAAAAAGCAAATCACTCTCACCAAATAGACGACCAAAGCTGGTTTGCATCATAGAAGATGAGCAAAGAACTGTTACACTTTTTTCCTGCTTCAGGTACATACTGGGATAAGTAAATAAGCCTCTCTGACTCTTGTGGCAATGAAAACCAGTCTAGCAACTCTTGTTTTCCTCCTAAAACTCTTCCATAACCTCCTGAATGCACATTCTTTGCTCTAGTGTTATTTTCATCCATTTTTTCTGTTTTCTCCAAAAGAGACTATGGGTATAAGACAACTGCAAAGTGACATTAAAGCTTGAGAACAGAAGAACATAAGTGAATGACAATTCACTAGGGCATGCTTTCAACAGAAAATATTCCTCAGATCATTCAGACTGGCTATCTGGAATTAAAGGTTCTCTTACAATATCTCTACTGTAACAAAATAGAAGTAGTAATTTTAATGGACAATTAGAACAAAGCTTGTTCTTGACTGACCACCAGCATTTCAAAGTAAGATTCCAGCTTTAGGAAGATCATAGGTCCTTTGGTAACTGAAATATTTATCTGGGGTGGGGAACTGAGCCTTCTAAATGCCATTCTGAATGCAACTTGAATTCTGTTGTATTGCCTGAATTTGTCTTTTTAAATTTCTGTAGGTGTTCATCCTATACAATCTTAATGCATTGTCCATGCTTGATATAGTAATGAACAGAACTGACAGTGCAACATATTTGTAAAACCATAAATATTTTTACCTGCATGGGAATGGGAACATAGTTATAACTAAGACAGCAATGAATATTTTATTTACTAAACAGAAGAGATGGCAGGTTTAAATGGAGTCCTAATCTTTAACTTCTGTGTTCGTGATGCATGTTTAACCTGAAGGGTTAAATAAAACAAGCGTATTTTAAGATCTTATAACGGTTAGCAGTGGGAAGTGTAACTTCTCACAAGATTCAGCAAAAGCACTTGATCACAAGTTGTAAAGTTCAGGTCAAAATACTCTTAACGTGTTTTCATGGAAATAATTTTCTCATGAAAATGCTTGAGTTTTTAATGGTTTTCCTTTAGCATACTGTTATGACCCCAAATTCTTATAAAGCTCTTTGGATTTGTTTCTTAAACCATCAATATAGGCAGTCTTGAATAGCCAGTAGGAAAAGAAAACTAGAAGTGCTTTAACTGGTCTGCTCTGACCATTGATTTGTTGGCTGCCTGGGAGCGTGCCTATCTGTACCTGCTCAAGATGTACAGCTGAGGAATGTTTTTCTGACAAAACCTTAATCAAATCAGCATATTTGCACAGAAAGGATGAGTTTTAACAGCTGTAAATCATTCAAAGGGCATGTTATGTGATAGATATGAATGGTTAATCAGATGGGTATAACCTACCTGGAGCATCCCCATGATCTTGCCTGTGGGTTCACTCAAAACATGTACTCCAAAACATTTCTTCCCTGAACTTAGATGCCATAGAAAAAAGCTTGGCTCACTGAGGAATTGAAGCCAAATTGAGCCAAACTCGGCCTATCATTTTTCATGTTGTGAGCCAATTGTTAAGTGTCAGTAGAAACACTAACATTCTTTTATTCCAGAAACTCAGCTAATTATCTCCTGTAGAAAAACTTAAATGCAAGAAATAGAAGTTTAATGCTTGTACCTTAATTATTTTTTTTAACCCTTAGACTGTCAAGTTCTCTATAGATTTCAGTGTTTGACTGTATTATACTGAATGTGAATACATGCAAATATTATGCCAGCAAATGACAGAATGAAGCATTAAAATGTCTCATGGGAATGGATTAAAACCTAACATAAAATGTATTCCTATACTCAGTGTCCAGTTAATATCAGTATGATGGCATTAGCACATAATACCTGCTATTAATTCAATTTCAATTTTATCCTACTGCTCTTCCTTGGAGAGGAACAGAGTGACTGCCTGTAGTGAAAATCAAGTAGAGAATCTGTTCGAATAGTTCAACTTCTTTTGTTAGCATCAGCTTCAAATGGAGACAATGGCTCCAGGATTCATTCAACCATTACAAAAATCTAGGTCCTGATTCAAAGGACGTTGAAATTAGTATTGTGTTAAAACTGGTTTTACTGAAGCTTTCATGTTAGTCAATAGGAAACTGTTCCAGTGGAATTTAAGTCCAGGTGATGTATGACATCTCATTGTCACAAAGCCTCAGGTCAAGGCTGATACTGTGTGACAGGAATTCTGATATTTCTAGAAGAGGACTTTTTTTTTTTTGTCATATGGCTGCTTAATCTGGTTCTCTGCCATGGCTGTTATGTGGCAGAGAAATCTGTGGCTTGTTCCCTTTTTCCTGTGAACCTGACTGCGGTAGAGTGTCAGGAAGAGAGAGGGGAAGTTCATTACAATTTCAAGAGTCCCTTTTAACGTATATTGTTTTGAAGTTACAGGTTGTATTTTTGGCATAGATTGCATCTAGCTTAAAATAACATGAACAAAAATAAATAAATAATGTAGTATCAGTGGTGAACAATCTTAAACAAGAATCTAAAGTATCTTTCTGTGTTTCCTGATTTCTAGTTTCTGAAACCTTGATTAATATGTCTTTGAAACATCTAAGCATATTCTCTGTATTTTATAAAAGGGCAAAAGTGGCTGTGGAAACCTAAGCAATTACTTTTCTTCTACAGGAGTTACTTTAGTTGCCCTTCAAACCTGGTGTATCAAAAGGCACAATGCCCCTCAAATCTTAGAAGAATCTCCTTGCTTTGCAGCAAGGAGGTCCTGACAGTGAATTGTATATGTGATTTGAATGAATTAGGGTGGTAGTGTCCTGTACATCTTTCGTGAAAGAGTGACCTTCATCTGCTCCTTTCTATGGATCCATGGAGGGATCACAATCTTAATGCTTCCTTTGATCTTCTGAATGTATGCTTGTGGGAATAGAACAGCTGATTGCTGCCCTGTGATATAATCTGTTCTATGTGCCAGCACTTTCAAAGGCTTTTTTGTAGTATCTTTTGTAATAAGATGGTTATGAACATTTCAGAACATGACAGAGAGGTAGCAAAAGGGGAGAAAAAGGAATATTAGACTCTGTACAGCTTATAATTAAAATCCTAGCGAGCAATAGCTGTGAAGTGAGTAAAGAAACAAAATAAAAGCAAGCAAACAAAAAACACCACTTGATCCTAGAAAGCACAAAGGCAGGCTGCTTCATTTGCAAGGCTTTCTAATTCAAGTTACCTTATCCTTGAGACAGCTTTCAGTTTAAGATGACAAACAAAAAGCCCAAAGGAATTCTTTCCCCATTCTGAGGGAGAGACAAACCTTCTGTGCAGATGCTCAGCACGTTTGAGCTCTGTCCCATACTGAGCGGTTCTACAGTTTTATACCTCGCTGTTATTTTATGATACTTCCAAGGGATTAACGTGACAGGGTGAAAAACAGCAAGATGTATATTTGAATAGAGATTAAAAATACAACACAGAGCATTCTATTCTCCTGTCAACAATTTCAAGGTGAGAAGCCCAACAACATATCAAGTAATAAAAAACACTTTGCAGGGGTTAGCATAATGTAACAAAAAAAAAAGAGAATGAGGAAAAGAGTGAAACATCTTTGGTATGCCTTAAGCATTAGAGTTCTTAGCTGTGGTCTGAAGATCAATAAGGCAGAACATTCTTTTCATTATATATTAATACTGTGTGAGCAGAGAACATAGTAACTACTAGGATCATATGACTTGCATATACATATTTTTCCATTTTGTCAAGGTGACTACAGTTAAAATTTCAGTTCATCGGTTTGCATGTAGTTAAAACTTTCAGGTCAATGATATTTATAAACCTTTTTTCATAGCAGCCTATAAAAGAATAAAGAGGGGCTTGTTGCATCTTTCTGTTGTCCCAGCAACCAGCTGAAACACTTTCTAATGTACACTCATGGGAGACTGATGGTGAGGCGTTAAAGTTGTGTATGTAAAGGATTTTCTGCGAACAATTGCATGGAGGCAAACTTCTGGTTAAATGACCCTGGGAGTTCCATATTTTCATCTTGGTGTCAAGTTGCTGTCTCGTCTAGATTTTTTATAAAGACATTGATCCTTCCTTTAAAGACCTCAGGGGATGAGGTAGAAACTATCACATCTGCCCATACTCACCTGCTGACTGAGGATGCTTGAAAACTCATTGGGATCTGTTTTCCTTTAGAATTATGTTGTGCTGCAAGTTTAAAGTAAATTAGAGCACGCTATTAAATTTGTATGCTTCTCCTTTTTAGATGTGCCTTTTCCGCTTATTATATAAAGCGAAGCTTTATGCCTCCTATTATTATGAACAACAAAAACAATTAAGATGCATATTTTCAGTAGAAATGAGAAACTTGACTTTAAAAAAAAGTATAAATTCATGGTTTAGTGTACATATTCAAAAGAAGTTTAGTAATAAGAATGTACCAATACGAATATTATATGTGGGGTTATTGAAAGCTAATATTGCAAAATTTTTTTAAAATTCTCTTAACAGCAGTTAACATTGCTATGCTAAGTGGATCACATCTGCAACTTAAATTGTGCAGTTTCATATCACAAATCGTGGTTGTCTGAATTACACTTCAAGACTTGGTCTACAACTGTCTGCAGTACTGCTTCTCTTACAAAAACTCTTAAAAGGAAAGCTAAATTGTTATCAATTAAATGTTTGACATACCTTTTTGTGAATACGTACTAAAATGATTCTGTGTATGAAAAAAGTTCATGGGCTTGACCAGCTGCATTAAAGCTAAAACTTGTTTGCCAAGGTAACACAGCAAAAAATAACATTATTGCTACTGACATTATTGCTATGAAACTAAGAATTCATCACATAGTTAAGTAGATCACTTGCTCTACAGAAATTAGTTTAAAGCTATACTGTTGTAAAGCCTTACTGTTGTATGGGTACTTTGAAATGATAATAAAACTAGTCACCAGAGAATGAGAATCTCCATACAGCAGTTTATGATAAACTTGAGCAAAAGACTGAGGGTGACATTGCAGAAAGCATGCATTACTGGTCTTCCTGTGCAACTGTGTAAGCCTATAATAAAGCTCCTAAATGTTTCTGTTGTAGCAGAATTAGGCTGATAATAAATACAAGATGTAGGCTAATGCAGAATGACCTTTTAAACGGCATCCTTTAATATGTTGTTCCTTAATTTCTTGTAGACTATCACAAAGCTCTTCCATTCAAACATGGGATAATATAGTGTTACATTAGCTGCTTATGACTTCTACAGCACAGTCATAACTTTTATCTTGTTTCCACTGTCTGTAAGACAGTTGAAGCCATCTTTTTGTGCTCCAAGTGATTTAAGAACTGATTAATTCATGTTTGCAATGCACTTGAAGATTATCAAAGGGAAAGTGCCACAGAAGAAACAATTTTATTTTTATTCTAGACTGTTGGCATAGCTTCTAAGATGTCACTGTGATAGGGCTTTGGTGCTGTTTGTTTTAAGCAAACGAAAGTTAACACCTCGGATGTCATCCTGCATGCACGCTACTAGTACCTGCCCACTGGTTTCATGCAGTTCTTCCCCTTGCAAATGAGAGATTCATCTGTGCTCCCTTACACCAAACCAAACACCTAATGACAATGCTGATTTGATTTTTTTTCTTGTGTAACAGCTAAGAAGTTCAATCAATCTTTTATTTTAGTCCTGGCCTCAAGGGGTTTTCAGAGTAGAATGAACTGTTGCAGTTGGGGACCCTCTGTCATATGTCTACAGATCTGAATGGCTGTCTCAAAGATCTTGTGACTGAAATACAGCTTATCTTTAAATCAATATTCAATGTCTTTCTAAAGACTGCACTGATGGTCTAGCCACTGTATATTTTGGAAAGCTGGGGAGCAACTCACTCAAACTGTGATCCCATTTCCAGTCAAGCACTTCTAGCTTGAAATTCTAGCCTGTAGATCTTGTTAAGATTATAGATTAAGGGCTTGCACCTAAGCATAGTGGAGTTCAGGGGAGTATTTCTCTTGAGTTTGACAGGCATAAAATCAGACCCGTTCAGAACATGACAAATCACACTTGTAAATCTTGGTAGATCAGTATCAATCATTCCTTATCTCCTGTGAATGTCTCCTAATTTCCATTGCCAAAACTTGAAGTTTTTCAATTTCAGCTGCCTTCTCTTGGGTTGTGTCTTGAAAAAAAAGTATGTAAATTCATTAAATCCATGTCATCTTCCTATTTCAGATAGTGAAAATAAAGACAGAGGGAACTAAATGCTATGCTATGCAGTATGTAGTGTCAGGATGAAAGATCCCTGTAAACTCTTGTTTTTGGAATGTTGTACTCTTGTTTGCAAGTATATAGTAAATTCTTAGTACGATAGATCTCAACACTTTATACTTGTGGGATAAAAGATGCATGTATTCTGAAGAATGATTTATCTTAAAGACAAAAAGCTGTAGATGATCTGTAAGTGCCACTAATGCATTTGAAAGCCATTATTGTACTGATTACATCCAAAGAACATTTTTGTTACTCTCCAGTGACATCTGTTTGAAGCTGTCATGTGAAAGTATACAAGTATACTAGGCAGACTTATGGCATGTTCTGCTTTTCAGGTGGAAGTGAATGCAAGAAACTTGTAAATGTTAATGCATCAGCCAAGAACTAAACTGCAGTCATGATGGGCTAAGCACATACACATCTCAAACATCTTGGAATGCACAGTCTGAACTGGTGTTCCTGCATGCTTGCAATTACTCTTTCTGAGTAGGTTAAGCCAAATTTCTCATCTAGAATTAACAGACACTTCTCAATCTTATGGGCTAATACCCTCTTTTATCACCCTTCTTCACCTTTTTCAAATTCAGACTTGCTGTTTCACTACTAAATAATTTTCTACTCCCTTCCTAACTCTTGAAAGATCAACAGATCTATCCTAGCAGTAAAACCTGAGCAGAAGCCTGGCCTCTGGGAGGGTTCCTCCTTGTTGTGTCCCTCCTCACTTCCTCTGGATTTCTGGATGTTTTCTATCTAGCTTGGGCTATTTTTGTGATCTCTGAAGTTCCCTGTTTTAACAGATCATGAAGTAGGAACAGTGGATAAAGTTGATTAAATACATGCTAATGCCACTGGTGGTTATGTGGTAAACTATGTTGTTCTTGTTAATTGCATTCCGCTCGTGGTGCCGTCCAATCAACCTGTTTGAGCAAGGGCAATGTTAAAGTCCTCTGAGTCAAAAATCACAAATGCATGTCTGTCATCTGACAGCCTGACAGAGCTCATCTGATGTACAGGCTTAACTTTTTAATACTGTTGCCGACCTTAACAAATAGCAAGTGTGTTACTGTAAATGCCCAAAAGTCCTGCAGAGACAACTCATGCTGAAGTAAAATGATTGCTTTGCTGGAGTGGCACATAGATGGCTTAGCAGGACAGCATCAGCAACCTTTACACTGGCTAGGAGTATTTGAATGAGAATACAGAGTTATACATTCATTCCACCATGTTATTCAGTTATGTAAACCTTTCTGAGGACAGAAGAAACGCAGTCAGTCTCCTCACTTCCACAAATAATAAGGATGGAGCTGGTCAAACTCTTGGTTTCTCTGTGTAAAGTATTTTAGATGACTTTCAGTCTGGCTTGGTATGAAAATAAATCCATCTAGTAATATGTATCTTATATAAAATTTGGAGGGTTTGTGCTATGTTTCTACTGGCATTATAGCCAACTTTTTAGTTATTTTCTTTTTCCCATCCATTGTTGAAAATTAATGCATTGAGACACTGAAATGATTGAGACACTCATTAATTGATGCAGACCTGAATAAAAAAAGTAAAAAGGAGTATTCCCTCCCAACTTCTTTTTGACAAAGTTCTTACATTAAAATTTTAAACTTTCTTAATGATACTTTTGTAAAACACTAACAAAATATATGGGTTTTCTTAAAATCAGGAAACCCTCAACAATATTGATGAAACTGGTAACAGTTCAATCACTGTTTGGCTCACTATAGAAGATACTGGAGATCTTGAACTCAAATATTTTAACCTTTCATAGCGATCGTGTTTCCAAGCTTCTGGCTAGATGAACAGAAAAAGTTAGTTTATTCTACCAAAATGTCTTTCAAAAGATGGAACGCTAACAGGCCCTAATTGTAGCTAAGTGGCTGCTTGTAATTTGTGATGTATTAGAGGGATAAGCAGCTGTTGTATGGAACGTGTGCAGCCTGGCAGACTCCAGGGTGACTTCCAATCCTTAGGCATATTTGTACTGAGAAACATTGCCAGGGATTTGATTGTGGCTCTCCTGACCCACCAGAGTGCCAAAGAGACTGATTTATCAAACAGCACTGCTTAGTCTCTGTAAGTGTTGCTACAAGGAGGGGTTGCTATGTGGTACTGCTGCTGTTGGGTGATGTTATCACTGGATCAAGCTCTATTTTTAGTTCCTGACATTGCCATGGACTGAGCACTTGATGTCAAGTGTGACAATTTAACATGTGCAGAAACTCCCAAGACCTGTACTGTTTTGGCTTGTTTCATAGTTTAGCATGCTAATTTCTACTGATCTGTTGTAGTGAGCTGAGCCAAATAGATTATTTTAAATTTTAACTCCATACTTTAACTCGTATTTTTAACAAGGCAAGTATAGAATTAATGGTGTTTTCCTTAGCTGCTTGTTAATAACTCAATACCTCTGTGTCTTATGCTTAATTCTCTCATTTCAAATACACAACCCTACTTAACCTCAAGCTCTTTTCACAGTATGTACATCAGGTTCACAGCTGGTGTAAATTGATATAGCTGTCCTACTGATATTGTAGCCATGTTTATTTACAACAGCTTTTCATTATGTCTCACCGTTTCTAATATTGCAGAATAGAGTTGAAGCAGGAAAAAAAATTGCAACTTTGACAGATATCCTCCTAGGTAACTATGTTTTTAAGTAAATTTTTAAGAACCTAAAACATCTGAGGGAAAGGTGTGGAAGGCTCTTGGTTTTAAGAGTATATACGAGAGGATGAAGTAGGGTTTTGGAGGTTTAATTTGGGGGGGAAGAAAGGTAGCTACTTGAACTTTCATTGTTCAGCACATGAGGCTGTGTGCTAGATGTATTTTTTACCTCTTCAGAAATTCAAAACTAATTACATCTTAATTTGCATATCAAAGCAAATTACAACCTAATGAAACATTTGCCTGCCAAACACTTCTTTATCTTAATGAACAGAATAAGAATACCTATTATATCCTGATTAAAATGTCTTTGTACTTATCCAACAGGTTACACTCTGTATATATAAAAATATTGTTTCACTGTCTTACTGGCAATGGGAACAAAACAGATTCTAATTTACAGCATAACTTTTTATTGTTTGTATCCATAGATATAATAACTTATGGGGGGGAATGCCTTGGATTTACATTGGAAGCAGAAGAGAGAAACAATTTAATTCTGAACAGATATTAATTATGCTATTTGGGGTCCTATATGATATACGGTGCCTAGGATCTGAGAAACTTGGTGCTCTTTATTCATATATTACTTACATACATATACCATGATTATTTTTTTCCAACAAAACGCAGCTTGTGAAACTCTCCTTGATGAAACTTGAGAGAATTGAGACACAAAGTAAACTAATACTAAAAGCTAAGCCTTTAGGGAAAAATTTCTTTAACCTATGTTACAATTAAGTTATGTAATACACGAAGGTTACTATAACTTTGCCTATAAATACAGTGCCATGAATCTGTTTTACTGTGAGTACATGTATTGGGGCAAATATGTTTTATTTACTTAATTAAAAAGTCTACATACTGTAGCTGGCTTGGGTTATTCTCACTACTCTTTAGTAATTAACTGAAAGCTAAAATAAATTTGCTGAACAGGACTGTTCTTAATATAAATGTTAAATCATTTTCCCCCAATGTAATTGTACCTGAATGGATGCAACTGTAACATGAGCCATAAAAGGAGATAAAGCAGCAACATAATGTACAATTTCTTACTGCATAATGGTAACTCTGAATAACACATGCTCCAGGAAGAAAAGTAATTTAAACTATATTACAACAAATGTCATATTTTAAAATGGAAACTATCCATCATATGTTGAAAGAAAGTGTTGGTGAACTACAATAAGTCTAAGGAATGTACTTAAAAATTCTTTTAGGAGTCCATTAAAAATAAATTGATTGACTTAATTTCAGGACATTGTAATAAATTCTAAGTGACAGTTACATGCGTGTCCCCTCCTCACCATGTGTAAAGCTAGTAATTGCAAACTTGGTGGACAGCAATTGTACAGCATAATCGAAAGTGGCTCATATTCTATACAGGATAAAGCCTTCCTTTTAAGAAATTGTTAGTGCACTTCTAAATCACGTTGGTAAAAATGCCTAATATTTAATTTAGATTTTTATTCCTGTGGGTGTCAGATTTGTAGCAGCACAGTAAGTTTTAGCAGTGAAAGCCAAATTGTGGAAAGTCGTAGTAGGAAACTTATATGTACCTAGGTTTTGTAGTGGTTTTCTAAAAACAGAAATTAGAAAGTACACTTATGAAATCCTTTTTCACTCATAGATAATTCAAAAATATGCATGTATATTTTATGGCTTTAAATGAAGACCTCCTGAAGAGCAGAATAACTTTTTTTTTACAGTGCTTTTTTGTATAAAATGGTGCGATATCCTAGAGGAAGGGTGGTCGGCATCCTGCTGACATTAACCTGGACTGATGCACATCACCAGAGGTGGTGAGTGTTTTGGAGGTCTGCAGTGTGCACTGGTGGGTTATCTCACTTTGGAAGCATTGAAACTCAAGGAAATAAAGGGTCTGTCCCCATCTAAATGTTGTTTTTCAACTAAAGGGCCTTTTTGTTTCTTACTGCAATTCTTTGGAATAGTTGAAAATTTGTAGAGGTCTCTGCACTTTATAAGAAGGGAGTATTGGGGTTATGAATAGTGGCATTCTGGAGTTTACAGGAGCTTTAGTTCTGTGACTGATATAATTGAGATACTTTGGGTTTTGGTCAAATTATTATTTTCCTCACCCATTTGCCATGATTGATGAAGAATTCCATTTGGTACTGCTGGATTCTTCTTATTCATAAATTGTAGTTTGATAGTTCTCCCTTTATCTATAGATGTGCTTGAATATAAAAACGTGGGAGATTTTGTGCTTCACCCCCACAGTAGTAGGATGCAATATGGCAAGTAGTGTGTTTGACAAGCTCACTTTGTTTTATCAAGAATCCTTGCTCCCTTACTCCTTGTCTGCATAGATATCTAGAATGTAGTTTATAATTTTAAACTAAGATTTGTACATTTAAAAAGAAACAATCTTTGTCTATGTTTTTTTTACCCATGCCACAAGGAATTTACTAAGCTTCCTGGAACTGCAACTGACTTAAGTATTTTTATTCAAGAAGCTGAAGAGTATAGCTATAACCTTCGGAGATACACACCCAACCCTATCATGGGCTGAAACTTGCTGTGTCCCTATTGGGCCCTAGCTTTACCAAACAATAAAGAGGGTTATTTGTTCAGATGGCTATTAGTAACACTAATGAAATGCATCTATGTACCATGACTCAGCAGGAAAAAACTCGTGTTTAAAACAAAGCTAAACAAAACCTGAGAAATACAAGAGACGGGAAGAAACCACAGTTTGGATGAGATTATTTCAAGTGTATGGAATCTTGGTTTAATTTTTTTTCATGTGGGAAGTTTTAAGTACGAAACATTTTTTGTTTAGAATTGAATAATATGTGTTTGGCTGAGTATCCCATATTTTTTGGTAGATGACTGCTAGAGCCTGAAACTTTGTTCTTCAACTACCTGTGTGTAATACATAAGGAATAAAGATAGAATTATGTGTCTCATGGGGACTAAACTATATGGCTCTATAAAATGATTATTTTAAAATTCTTATACTGTGTAATATCTTTATACTTGCTTAAATCTGTCAGTGTCTATTAATTGCTTGTAAAGTGTAGGAAAGTGTAGTTTATGTCCAATGGTATTGAGGAAATCAAAGTTTCATCCTTCTTTCCTTAGTGTGTTGAGAACTTGCGTTACTAGGTGTGAATTAGCAATGACAGCTTTCGTGTATCTGACCTCACTAGCTTATCAATTAGCACTTATTATGTGCCTCATGTTTTCCTGGAAAGCATATGCAGAAGGGAGTGCAGGTTTGCTATTGTAATTACGGTGGTAAGCAGCATTAAAGTAATATGAATGATTTAGGAGAGATGTAACCAAGTGAGAGGTAAGACTAGTTCTGTGAAGACAGTCTTTGTATCATTTGCCACAGAGTGAAGAGCTTTTTTTTAGGGAATAGTCTGCTTTGAGGTTATTGGGTTGACAATCCAAGTTTATTTAGACTGTTACTTGTGACAGAAATATATCACATCTGGTAGGACTTCCTCTGTCAGTCTAGACTAGGCCATGAAGATCTGTGTTCCTGTTTTCCCTTTTTTCCTTCTCTTTTAAACAAAGTGTCAAATCTACTTCCTAGCTGCAATGAAATATTATGAGAATAAATTCATAAATTGAGAAGACTTCCAGATTCTGCAGAGACTTAGCCTATGTGGAAAAAGAAAGACCTGAATGAAAAACTAGATGATCCTCATAAATTTAAACATTATTAACCATGTGTTATGGAGACAGATGGTCTGGCTGGAACTAACTTCAGAATGTGACTCTTGTTTCCAGCATTGTTTCTTGCTCTACCTGTACTGATACTTGAAATGCATTTTCTAAATAAATTCAATACTGTTTATTGGAAAGTAACTTATTTTTTCAGATGAGTAAAAAAAATAAAGAAATCTGATCCCAAATGTAGGGTTGGAAGCTAAAAATGCATAGAAACAATTCAGAGCTTGAATTTTGGGAGGGGAAGATACATTTTCATCTTAGCAAAGCAATCGGGGATGAGAATGTCTACATGGAGAACCACACAGTCCAGGAAGTCTAGAAAGTTCAGTTCTTGCACTTCCAGTATGGTGGAAGTCAGCATTTAACGCTGCATCAGGTAGTATTTTTTTAAGCGATGTGACAAAAGTAGAGCCCTTTGTACACAGGCTTCTGTGAATCTGATGTAAAGCAGAGGTGTGCAGTGCATGGAGATGGGCAAGAGTATCCACTCCCTACGTTTGATGTGAAGATGCCTTTGCAAAAAATGGCTCTGCTGCTGTAATCTTTCTGCTTTGGCAAGGTGGGGAACTATCTTAGTCACTCCATGCTCCCAAGACTGAGCATCATCTTATGCTGATAGCTTTTTTCTATATTTGTCTTTCAACAAATTGGAAACAGGAAGGCTTACTTTTTTCTAAGCAGCGAAGATGACTGCTTCATGAAAGAGAAAGTGTGACTTTATCGAAGATAGGACGGTGTAATCTCCAGGGTGCTTCTGTCCAGTCATACTTTTGTATTTGAAGAAATAGACCTCATCAGCCTCATCACATAGTATAGATGAATGCAAGATGAACTGTGGAGAATGACAACTTGGGGAGGTTTACAAAGCTGTTTTGATGCTTGACAGATAGTGCTTTTAAACAAGCCCCATCAAATAAACCAGTGTTATCTCTTGTATATAAAAGTCTTTCAAATACTCAAAATGTGACTACTTAGGTGTTTGTACAATTCAAGTTGGGTATAGTAATGGAATACAGGATATATTTTATATTTTATTTTAATATTTTATAGCACAGAGAAGATGACTGAAGATTACTATGACATGTGGTTACTACCTCAAATTTGTGTTTAACTATAGTTTTTCCCTAACAAATTTGACTAATTCTCATGTACAACATGCTAAAAGCCATATTTGTATATTCTGTTCTTAGGTATATATATGACTTAGTCATGAATGACTCGATAAACAGAAGCTTTGTTATTTATTAATACTTGAAGTTCTTGGCAGGGAAGAACCTCTGAACCCAACTCTTTTAATCTTGCATTACAGCAAGGTCGTCCATGATTATTGCTTTAAGGTTGCTTTGCAGCTATTGGCATAAGAAGTAATCCCTGGAGTATATTTGTTAATCTAGTTTGGAATACTGATCAATAGTTCTTCACTTACTCTTTCCTTTCTTATTTCTTCACAGTTGCTGATTGAATAATTGGCTACTATAGTAATTTCTTGACTTTTTGGTAGTTTAGCCAATGAAATAGCTTATTTCCATTGTAAAGACCAGGTCATATGCCTGATTTTATTATCTTTTTTTTTCTCTTTAATTCCTTGTGGCCATTTCTGTTCTGTGCAGGAAATCTTTTTGAATTCTGGTATTTCCTATTCCAGGTGCAGTATATCTTAGAGCTAATTTTGCTAGATGAAGTGAATCCTGATGAAATGCCTCTTAACAGGTGGTCTTAAGGGTACTGTAGCTCATTGAGTCTGCATGTTACTGGCACAGCCTCAAAGTGCTAAGCTCAAGACTCTTCACATCTTTCTCTTGAGTTGCAAACCTCTTTGCTGTAGCAGGAGATCCAGCTCTGCTTGTTTAGTCTTCAGCACAATGGAGATCCACCAAACCAGACAACTTTAGCAAACTAGAGTAACTTCACTTCTGTGGTATTCCTGGGTGCTTCTTCATTGTTTTGACCTCTAGTATTTGTTTTACTTGGAGACCAGTGGATGAAATTCCATAGAACTACAAAGGAATAAACATACTTACTTTCATTATCGGTGAATATTCAGCATCCAGAGTGGCTGCAAGTGATATTTGTTAGAGGTCTACCTCTACCTACTGTGACAAGTGACTTGCTTTGAAGTTCTAGCAATGTTGCATTACTCTGTTTTCCAATACTTAACCATGCTTACACAAGGTTGGGAGATCATTCTTCACTACCAAATTCAGGATACATCTACTTTTTCAAGTGTCAGCAGAAACAGCCTCAAGTACTCTGACTGATTAGGAAGGACTGAAAACCAGTGCAAAGTGCTTTGTTTATCAAATGAGTCTTTTTCTGCTCATATTTGCATGCACATAACTGTAAAATGTTGTAATTCAAGTGGCAATTAAGGCAACATGTGCAAATTGGGTGATTCTGCATGCAGCTGGCCAGTTGTGCATGCACAATTACCCAAATTACAAATGCAATCACGGTTATTCCATGCACAAATAAGGCATCTAAATGTGCCTCAGCAGTGTAAAAATTGTCTCTATTTTGCATCACAGGATGATTCCTGGAGAAAGCTGTAATAAACCTGAGGTTGTGGATCTTTTGTCATGGTCAGGAAGTTACTTGGTAGTGAGGGTGTCATTTAAAATTGTAAGTGATTGGTTTGTCTTGTGGGTTTTTCAACAGGCTGAGATATGGTTATAGATCAGAACTTTCCTTTTACAGGGCAGTGTATTTTATCTGTTACCTTCACATGCAGTAATCCATTTTATTTAAATATTGATGGTGAAGGTGGGATATGTATCAAACAAGTGAGTTATCTACTGAATTAATCTTTAACCTATTCCCTACTGATTCTGAATAGTTATGCATGTCACTTTCCTTGCCTTCTGTTAATCTGAGAAGGGCTGTAGTCTAAATGTGAGCATCTTGTGTGTTTTGTTGAATTGCTACCTCAAAGTATCTGAGTTAGTTGCATTAAGCTTGAGATGAAGACTGAAGTTGACCAAGGCTCTGGAGCAGGGAACAGCCACAATATTAAAAAAATGTGTGTCTTTGTCATGGTTTAACCTCAGCTGGCAACTAAGCACCATACAGCTGTTTGCTCACTCTCCCCATGGCAGAATAATGTTTGGAAGAGTAAGATGTGAGAACTCATGGGTTGAGATCAAGACAGTTTAAAGGTAAAGAAAAAGCTGTACACACAAGCAAAGCAAAATAAAGAATTCATTCACCACTTCCCATGGGGAGGCAGGTGTTCAGCCATCTCCAGGAAAGCAGGGCTCCATCATGTGTTAACGGTTACTTGGGAAGACAAATGCCATCACCTTCCTTCTTCCCCCAGCTTTCTATGCTGAACATGACGTCATATGGTCTGGAATATCCCTTGGGTCAGTTGGGGTCAGCTGTCCCGGCTGTGTCCCCTCCCAACTTCTTGTGCCCCCCCAGCCTACTCACTGGTGGGGTGGGCTGAGTAGCAGAAAAGGCCTTGGCTCTGTGTGAGCACTGCTCAGCCGTAACTAAAACATCCCTGAATTATCAACACTGTTTCTAGCACAAATCCAAAATATAGCCCCATTACTAGCTACTGTGAAGAAAACTAACTCTATCCCAGCCAAAGCCACCACAATTTTTGATGCTTTTTAAAGTATTTTGGAGACAGGACATATAGCTGTAATCATTTTGACTGCAACTTCATAAGTCAACATAGCATTTCCTTTTTTCTGTATCAGTCTTAGAATTAAAAAATAAATGTATCCCCAAATGTTTCAAGTGAGTTATAAAATAAAAGAAGGCTGCAAAAGGGCCTTTGGAAGGGGAGATACCTCCTATAGCAGCATGCAGAGAAATCCTGGAAAAGCCAGAGAATCTCCACGGCAAAAAGGTGGCTAGAGGGAGCCTTGTAGAACTAGTGTTTGTAGTGAGAAGTGTAATGTATAGCTAAACAACACTGTCAGAAAGTACTTGCTATAGAAGCAGTTGCTTAGCTTGGTCTTCCAACAAAGAATAATTGGGTTGAGCTCTGTAGTATTGGAAGGTACGTTTTCTTCTGGTAGTGAACTGGCCACAATTCAGCACTTTTCAGTTATGTGGATATGAAATTTATAATCAATTTTAATGTTACAAATTACTTATTTTTATCCCTAGCTCTCTTACAGGAACAATGGAAAAATACATAGAGCAGTAACATATACAACTCTGCGTGGATATGAACCATCTCTTCCTTTTCCATTAAAACTTAGCTTGCTGATTGAAATGTTTCACATGGATAAGTAAAACACAAAATAACGAATGAGTTTTTAAATTATCCCATCTAAGCAGGCTGATCCTGAGCTAAAAAAAAAAACATAAAAAAATAATCCTTGTTGACTCAGAATGGCTGCAGGCATGCTGTTGATAGGTTTGGTAAGGAGATGGGAGATGCTGTATTGCAAGGGACTACCCAAGAGATAACCGTGGGTCTAGAGATGGGTGATGTGATACCTTAATGCCTCTTAACAGTACTAGTGGAGGGAGGGGGAGTGAAGTAATAGATATTTACTCTTTGGGTTAAGCCTTCTCAGAATAAATGAATCTCTGCTGGGGAAGTGCATCCCAACTCACAGATGCACAACTTTAGAAATTGTCAGCTTTAGCATCTAAGCTAAAATTAATTAGCTGAAATGATCATTGCTATGTGCACTAACATAGTCCCCTCTGACTATCTGGAGAGGATCACGTTGCTAATGAAGAGAGAATGCCTTGCAGTTTGTAGTCAGTAGTGCATGCCTTTGTGAGCTATTCTGGAGTGCTAAATGTAATCTCAAAGATCTGGGACAGAGGCAAAATGTCCCTCAAGGATACAGTACCCACTTTGCTGGACGCATTTATATATAGGTCATCCTAACATTCAGGAAAAGGAAATCAAGCAGACTGAAGACTTATTTCTTCTCGCAGTTGTTGTAATTGATTTGCATTTAGAGAACTCCTTCAGCTCTACCTCAGATGACAGTCTTAATTCTTCTTCTGTGCCTAGACAGTCTTAACACAGAGTTGCTACTTCACAGCATTTATAACTCAAGTATTCCTGACCGACTTGAATAGTAGATTTATGTTTAAAATAAATGAATAAATTTCTATGTGGGAGACTGAATGATGGGAAGATGGGATATCTTGGCCTTAGGCGATGTAATTAACTGTAGACATGCTGGCCATCAAGTCTGCCTCCTTTCAGATTTCTCTCTCTAGCAGTCCAGCTGCACATGTCATCCTTTTCCAAGCATTCAACCCTCGGTTACGCAAAGACTCCTTTATATGTTATTTTTCAGTACGTTGGACAAAGCCAGGGCCATTAGTGTAAACAAAGGCAGGACAACAAACAGCTTTTGGGGAAAAAGTCCTCGTGAGAAAGTCAGGAAGATGAACTCTGATTACCTTTAAGTCCAAACAGTGGAAAAAAGTGGAATGAACATCAATAAAAACCACTGATATCTGAAGAGATTAGTTTATTCATCAGAAGACTGATTTGAACTTTTCAGCCTGATGTGCAGAAGGACACTTCCTATCCCAACCACAGTTACTTGAGCAAGATTTTGAGGGCTCAGAGTTAAATTGATTGCCTCTAAATGTTATCTACTGTTCATGAAAGGGAAATTGCTCTTTCTCTTACTTTTTGTCACCAGATTTAACCTTGTTTCACCTAAAATATGATTCCTTAATACATGCCATTTTTTTTAGTTGTTGGGCTAACTATGAAGGCTAAAAATGTCTGCCAATGGTAAATGTGATTATAAGATGTTCTTTAATAGACTCCAAATGATAATTCCTAATGTCCCAAACTGAGTCCAGCTCAGGAGTTTGGGGCTGGGACTGTGCAGCTCTTACTCCTGACTCTCCTACAGTGATAGCATGCCCTGATTTGTAAGCCCCTCTAATAACTGCTGTCTCTGAAGGTTACAGAACTTGCCCATGCTTATGTCATCCACCCAGTTAATCTTTTTCAGCCTTATTGAAATGAGGGTAGTGCAGGCAGTGGCCTGGATCCTAGTCAAACAGTTCACCTGGCTCTACCCCTTCACAATTGGAAATAGCTGATATGAGAGGGATGTAGTGTTGCTGATAAAGCAACTAGTCTGACTCGATGTATTGGTATGTCCACTATAGACCTTCTCAATTAATTTGTCAGGTTAAACAGCAAGCAGATATGTTCTCTCTTCTTAATGGCTTATCACTGTAGCACAGGTGGTGTTTCAACTGACAGCAGGTTCCACTAAGACCAGCATATACTGTTCTTTCTTCCTTAGTAGGTTATTCACTTTAGAGCAATTTAAATGTGATCTAAAAAGTAATATGACTTTATTTCTTAAACTAGAACTTTTTTGGCAATTTCACTGAGCTGAGCAATTCTCTCAGTAGAATAGTAATTTTTAAAAAGCTACTTGTAGCTCAATGGCTTGCAAAATTATCGCATCTCTGGCAATACATTTGCCATTGGCTAATACTAACACTGCTTTATGCACTCCATTTTGTCACCCTTCCACATTAAACGTGAATGGCTCCAGCATAGCTGTGAACTTGTCTGTGCTCTGCCATGCCTCCAGTTCTATGCAGTGGCTGATGCTTCTGCAACTTGTCTGAGTGCATGTCCCTGAGCAAGTTGTTATGATGGCAAAATGTTAGCTGTTTTCCTCTTGCTCATCTCCGGTTAATATTTTTATGTTAAAAATGATGAAGGATGACCATCAAAACCCTGAAACCCTCCCCAAAGTGAGTATAGTTGTCGGAAATACGAAAGGAATGTTTGTTCTGTAAAAGTGATTAGGGAAAAAGTAAATTTTTTACAAATAACTGATAGTGGAAAAAGGTTTGAGGTTGATATAAGCTCTCATCATGGAATCACTGATTGCCGCGTCAGCTGCGAGTCTCAGTTCTGTTCTGGTGAGATGTTTTCCCTGTTCGTGAGATAAGCAGTTGCGCAGCAGAAGCTGTTTGCTAGGTTGATGCCTGCTACGTGTCATGGGCTGTGTGTGTTATTGAATGGGCTAAAACCATAGTGCTCAAATGGAATGAGATGATCCTTTCTCAAAACAGCTTTCGGTGTAACTGTAAGGTAAGGAATGCAGAGAAGGAAAATAAAAAGGAATTAAATTCACTAATTGGAACAGGTAATAGTTTCAGTACACTGGTGATCTCTGGGTTGGGTTGTATTTTTTAGCATCATGGTGGTGTCAGGGAGGGCTATAAAGACAGAAGTGAAGGAAGTTAAATGGAATGGCGAGGCTTGGTTTTAGCCTTGTTGGACTAAATCCATTGATGTTTGAAAGCTAACCTGTGACTGGTCCCTGGTCCATTTAGTACTTGAAGGAGGCGATTACCTGTTAACCGCAGATGAAAGTTTGCAAGTACCAAAAAAACATCTGACGTGCAACAAACTGAATGAATTCTGGTTAAGCCTATACCCTATGGCATGTACAGTCATCTGGTGCTGCCTGGCAGCTGCGTTCCCAGAGGGTGCCTGGTGTAATCCTGCTCTGTGCTTCCCTCTGTGTGTTTGGGATTCCTCCTTAAAGAAGTTTTGGCACATGAGTTCGATAGGAGCTGTTATACACTCCAGGAGACCTGATAAGGACACTGAGGAGACCAGGACTGTGGGACATATCACAGCTCATTTCTACTGTGTATTGTAGGTATATGTGGCCCAGGCAATAAATTGGTCTCATATTTGTTGCTAAATCAACATAAAAATCATGGGGAAAAGGGATAGTATAGGTTTATGGGGAGTTGCTTTCTAGTGTATGAAGCAGCACATTTAACAAGCATGGGTGAGAACCTGATGCTCTGAATTAATCAGAGGCTAACATCAATCTCCTTGTGCAAGTGCAGAAAATAAAGGTTCCCTCTAGATGTCAAAAAAAATAAATGATGTTAGTGAAACTATTATGTTTCTGTAGTTTTAAGTAACTGTTACGAACGCAATTTCAATGATAATTTCAGGTGGCTTATTGGATTTGCTTCTGAAGCAAAGTGTGTTATTGCAAAAACAAAACAAAAATCCTAACAACATTATAGCCACTTAATTGCCTCTCAATGTGTGGTGCTACCAAAAGTAGAAACGTGATTAAAAAGAACCGGCTTCATTCTCAATAGTATCTTTTTTTCATTAGTGTTATAATGTTCCCTTGAATGATTTGATTCTTATATTCAGACAAAAAAATGTAACTGGCTGTAGATATAATCTTGTTAGGATTCAGGTGACCTGTCACTTCACAACAAACATGTCGTTTTGGTTTTCCCCCCCCCCATTTAGTTGGTTTCTAAAGTGACCTTAGGTTCGCTTATGTTTGAAATTATCTTGCAGTCTATGAATTGGAGTGTAGCTAGCTAGAAGAACCGGAAATACTTTGATATAAATGCCTATATAATATTAATTGTATTAATGGCATGCAGATGAGGTTATGCAAAAAAGACAGAGACAGATGGTTTCTTTTCACCTGTGCCATTGAGTCAGGAAATGTGGTGTGAAAGAATGATTTAAAATGCTCTTTAGACTGCACCAGCTCTGAAAATAACTTAGGCAATGTCTGAGCTGTCACAGGTGTTTGAATGCTGACAGTTAATGACCAATATGGATCCATGCAGAAGCTGCAGGTGCAATATAGCTGTGTCCTGCTTTTATTATGAACTTATTTAAATTGCTGTTCTTTGTTTACTTTTTTCCTTAATACAAAATTACTTAAGCCTTCTGAACCTTTATAGACTTGCAAAGATGATGTGTGGAGGAGGAACAGCTCTTAGTTGTGATCCTGTCATTCTTCTGTCCCTTGTCTCTTGTCTTTCAGAACTTTAAACTCCTGAGGGCAAGGAGCATGTCTCCTTGGATGTTTGTTCTGCTTAAAACAAAGGCGCACTGATGTCTGTTGGTGGCATAGAGGCATTACTGCTGAGCTGGTAATTGAGCAAATGACTGCACTGCAGGAACAAATTCTGCATCTAATTTCACCTTTGAGCCCAAACTTTAGTTGCTTGGGAAAAGTTTGGGGGCAGAATTTAACCCTTCATGATGGTCTGTGTAAAGAGAAGCACAGGCTATATTTTTGCTTGATGTTAGTGTGGCCTTAAAGGAAGGTTATTTCTTGACTAAAAGTATTAATTTTTTTTGGTGTTTATCCAAGAGTGATACCAAAGGGCTTATGCTATTTCTTCTTCCTGACATAACTTCAAAGGTATTCCAGTAACCTTTTTAAATATCTCTTAATTTGATTAAGAATGTAATTAGACTTTTACATAGCTGAATCTCATTTTTATTACTGATAATAATTGAAATGTGATATGTGTATATTTCTTACTAAATATTAGGATTCTCTTGTATTTATGTATGTTTGTATTGCTTTGATTTCTTTCATCACTTTGGCAGTACAGCTGCTAATATGTAATTCTTCATCAGAGTTAATTGCTATAGAACATAGACACACACATTGCACGTGCCCACCCTGCCCCATTTTTTAGGAGTTTACTTTTTCCTTATAGAAAGTGATTGTTTTCTTACCAGTAAATCTGTGGCTTCAGTTTTATTAAATCAATACTTACAGCTATAGAGTGATCTATTTAGTTTTAATTCAGAATCTAAGGAGAGGCTTTGATTTTATTTTTCCTAGTAACAGAAGAATACTAGTTTCCAAAAGAAGTCTCTAAAATGGGAGACAGAAAAAAAAATGATCACTTGCACTTTTTTCATGAACCAGCCAGGTATGTAGGAAAAAGGCCAGATTTTGTCCTGCAAATCATGTGTGTACCACGTAAGAATGGTCTTCCTGATCAAAGTGTGACCACAAGACTGCATACACAGATTCTGTTACTCAGGTTCTGTGTCTTTGTAGCTTGGAAATGTGCTATATTTTATTTTGGGGAGAGTGATCTAGACCTTGCCTTCCAAACCAGAAAGGTGTGGTGTATGCCTTGGTTTGAAGACTGTATGGTCTTTCACTTTCAACCCCACCTTTCCCTTTTGCCTTTTCTCAACACCGTAGCATTCCTGCTTGTAACTGGGTAATCAATTGAATGGGAAGGAGCAACAGGATAAAAATTAATGGATTTTTAGCTTTTTGTTAAAGAATTCAGCAGCAGGACTTCAGGAAAGCAATGTAGCAACATAGGACCAGCCAATAAATAAACTTCGATTGAGTCCCAGCTTTATGCATGTGGCTCATAAGTAGCTCTTCAGGATGCTACGCTGCCTATTCAGTGGGAATTTACTCAGTGAAGACATTTTCGTGCTTCTCAAATGTACTTGTCATTCTACAAGAAAATTCCTTTTTCATTCACTTTCTCATTAGCTCTCTGCTATATGGCATCTTTGACAGTCTTTTGCTTCCCCTTTTTTACTGGGGATTTGTTTTGGTAAAAGGTGGCCTTTTTCTGAAGTAAGATGAATGAAGGCTCTTGAGCTTTTAAGATAATTATTTAATTACACTGTGGTTGTGTCTTAATCTTTCCCTGAGACCCTATCATGCTAAATGTGATGCTGAGCAGCTAGAACACCTCCTTAGAGGGCTTTCCAAGTTAGTTGCTTATAGTCAGCTGTATTGGGATTTTTCTCATGGGGTCCTTGCAGAGACTGGTGATAAGGATCTCCACTGATTTTTTTTTTTTTTTTTTTTTTCCCCAGTGGTATGGATACAGGTATTTTGGAGGTGGGGTCTGCTGTTAACATGTTAAAAGGCCCTCTTAGAATTTCTCTGAAAGGAACCACCACGTGGTCCTCAACATGTTTGTTTGGGTTTTTTTCCCCTCCCCTAATAAAAACCAACCTTTCCCTCTGCCCCCAACTAAAACTTTCTTCTGTTCCCCAAAAGATAGAGCTATGCTGCAAGCTTCCTGTGGCAGCGACCCTCCCACAGATCTTTATTTTAGATTTGAGTTAGAGTGAGTGCAAAAGTATAAGTAACTAGGTATTTTATGTAAAAGCATAAGTAACTCTGGATCCCTATGGAAGATGGAACACTTTGAAAAGTAATGAGAATGTTTTGATAAAAATATTCTCTTCTCCTTTGAAACCAGCCTGTAGTAATGAGGAATGAATTCCACTATTAATGTTGAGTGTTGGCTTCATTGTCTCCTATTGCAACTTCAGCGTTATTTAAATTCAATGGGGAAAGGTTTTCATTTACTGTTTTGGAGTGCCAAAACACCAATCAAGTGGTTAGACAAGTCTGGAGGAAAGTGTATCTAATTCTAGAGACAAATAGGGACACTGCAGTTGCTGAGCAGTGCTGTGTAGGCACTTTGTTATGATGTCTTCCAACATTGCTTCTGTGTTGCCACTTACATGCCAGGCTGTATGTTAAGGCAGACAAAACAATTTGTTCATATGAAAGTAGTTTGGCTCAATCCTTCAATGACGCTAACAGTGAAATGTTCGGTTTTCAATTAGGTGGAATTATGCCCAGTTACAGAATTATTTAAAACTTTTCCTTTTAACAAACTGTTTAGCAATCAACAGTGCAAGAGAAATGTCCCTTGTTCCTTATGCTCTGGAAAAGCAGAAAGATTAGATGGGCAGAGCCTCTTCTTCCCAAACACGGATTAATTCTGTTTCTTCTAATGTCTGTCCTTCACCCATTATCTATTTACGTATCTTCTTTTAGGCAGGATGCTTGTGACAGGAAAAAGGTTGTAGCTAGTGGGCAGCTGTATATAAATATTGTCCTGTTACCCCTGGATTGAACTTCTTGCAGTCCTTTCGACTTCTGTTTTGCCTTCTACCTCTTCAATGCCCTGTCACATTTTGGCCCCTTCTCAATCCAGTGGGAACAAACTGTGAGGGAGATTAGCCTCTGCTGCTGGCAGCTCTGCTGCCTGCTGGTGTGACAGTAATGAGATAAAAGCACAAAGATGCTCACAGGGTCTAAGAGTATGTCATTTGCCATTGTGTTAGTGTTGGTGCCCTGCTGTGTGTGCTGAGCTGTTGCCTATGCCTGTCCCAATTCTACCTGTATCTGGAACAGGCACCCTCACAGAAAAAAAATTCTCTAATTCTCCCCATCTGCTCTGCTGCTTTCTTCCCCTTCTCCTCTCAGTTCAGATGTTCACTTTGGATTTGTCAGGGCTGGTTTTTTTCCCCATGTTAAATGGGATATCCCCAAATGGAAACCTCCTAGTGAGGTGTGAACTGAACAACAACAGTTAATTCGTATACATCGTGAAGGAATAAACAAAAATTTGTCTTCAACCTTTTACCAAGCCTGATCAGTTATTTCAAATGACACTCACCAAGTATGAGTCTAACTCTGTTTTACATATATGACAGTTACTTCCGTAGTTCCTGCTATTTTGTGGTGTGAAGCTCTTTCTCTTACCTTGAATGTCAACGTATGGAAACTTGATCTGATAATGACAGCAACAAAACTCTGTATACTTGCAGCACATGATTCAGGAGCAATGATGTTAAAGTCACAGGTCACAGTGTAACTGGGTACAGATGTCTGTCATGGGTGTTTGGAGACGAACGGTGGCTTTTAGCCTTTGAATATACTGAAAGTATGCGCTATTTATTTTAGGCAAGACTCCATCATTTTGAGATGAGTCACTGGCATTTCTGCCCAGCCCCAGCATACTGGCAGAATTAGTTGCATTGTCTTGAATGGTAGGGGAAGCATTTTCAGATTTCAAAGGATAAATGGTTATGTGCGGTGGTAATCAGTTGTTGCAAACGTTATTCTAAATCAGACTGATTAATGATTACATTACGATAGGTTCTATTTGGACACAAATGTGGATGTTATAGTTTTGTCAGCCGAGCAGAGACCATGTATTTTGACTGCTTGGTTTGGTTCGGAAATCACAGTCCTTTTTTGATCAGTTCCTGTAAAGATCTGACTTTGCTTTCTAACTGCCTGCACCAGTGCAAAAGATGTAAAGCAACCTTATTACTTTATATGGTACAGATATGAAAATTGATTAGTTTGAGACTTTTATATATATAGGAGAGTAGGTGTGTTTAGACACACTGATGCTTTTGCAGGGGGTTGCTAACCTTAGAGGTGTTTATGCTGTTTTACCTGAATATTCTTTTCTTGAATGGGCTTATCCAGACACCAGTCAAAAATGGTTGGAAGAATGTGCATTTATATGCGATGTGGACATTGCAGGGTGGATAACTCATTTTCTATGCTTATGCAATTCAGTTGAGTCCCCTGAGGCCTGAGAAGTCGATGAAGCAAAAATGAAATGTAAAACAACATTCTGAACATCTTTACCACTAACCAAGAAAGTTTTCTGTTCTTTTGGGTCTTGAGTCAGAATGATGCATGTTTGTAAATCCAGCCGAATGAAGTGTAGGTGTTCTGGGTCTAATAGGTTGATATTTTAATTTTTTTTTACTTTTTGGTGATTCTCTGCTCCAGAGCTGGTGTCATAGAAAAAGGCTAGTTTTTATTTATTTTCACTTATTATTTTTAGTCTTTATTTTTATTTGATCTTTTCAGCTGCATCTTTTGTATTGCAGCTTAGTACCTCTAACTGCCAGATGTTTGTCAAAATTTTGTGTTACCCTTTCTTATCTTTTCCGCTTTTATTGACCAGACAAATGACAACAGATGAGCATCCAAACATAAGAAACTACAGCTTATTGTTGGCATAGAAGAGAGATATAAAGTCAGATTAAGTGGTGGTTTAAAGCCATAAAATCAATGACTTCTGCAGAGCCTTTCCAGCTGGGAAACTATGCTTCTCTGTGTTAGACATGCTAGCACTTGGGTTACCCAAGCCTAGCATGCACCAGTATTGTCCTAAGGCATAGTGGTCCTTGCTGTGAACCGCTGTAGTACCTCCTATTTATGCAAGTATCAGTTTAGACAGCTGGGTAGTATGTGCAAGAAACATGATCTCTGAGCGTTCAAATTTGGTGGGGTTGACACCCCCCCCAGTTGTGTGATTTTGTGATCTCAGGAGATTCCGCAAAAGTAGATGTACGTAATTTGCCAAGATTCATTTGTGCAAATAAATAACCACTGCATATTCTACACCTGGGTGGAATGAGCCTTCTGTTATCAGGTGAAGTGCTGCATGGAGAATAAAGAAAAACTTCCCCCTGCCTCTTTTCATTGACACTTGGGATTCCTGATTTTTTTTAAGTTTCTGGGAGTATAGGCAAGAGCCACTGGCACATCACTAAGAGGACAGCAGAATGCAGGTGGCTCTGTGGATCCTGCCAGCTCTGCACACGTGTCAGCAGAATTTCTTCCTGGGTTTCTGATGCAAGGAAAAACTTTCAGCTACAGAAGATGCTGCACATATGAACCTTTTTAATGTTGTTTACTGCTGCTTAATAACCAGTGATTCAGTAAATTCTAAGACTTTCACAAATGATGGACATGTTCTCAGTTTGATTAAAAACAGCGCAGGAAAAAAAATTCATGCAGGCTCTTGCAGTAAATGGCTTTCTGCTTTAGTTACAAAATGAGCTACTTACATAACTCCTCTTATAAGGAAACAACGCAGTAACAAGAGAGTCAAGATTCTGGAAGTTTTGTTGTTTTATTTGGGAGAGATAGGTAGCTGGTTCCTATTAGTCCCACTTGGGCTGAAGTTGTTGGCTGAAGCATTCAAGTGTATTCTTACACCAAACCTTAATCAGCAAAATGTATTAAGAAAGTACACATATATTTTGCCAAACCTGTATGTGTGACTATTGCAGGCTGAAAAAAATCTGAAACTAACACGTGAAAACAAAAGTGCCAAACTCCGTAGCTAGGTGACTGTGTTTATCCTCTGGTTTGTTACTTTTCTGTGGGGTATAGTAACAGTCTTGAGTTTGGGTATATCTGTATATATTAGTTTCTTTGGTTGGAATCTTAGGAACTTTGAAATTCTGGAGAATTTTAGTAAATCTTGAGAACAGTGTTTAATGCACAGCTCTAGAATCAGATTAATATGTAAAGCAGAGTAACACACCTGATGTCCACAGCAGGCATTTTTGCAATGCCAGTGGAGACAGGGGTAGGATAAATCACTTCGAGTAAGTGCCTAATCAGTTGTGCTTTGAATTCCAATAACAGAGACTGTCTTTATGTAGCAAATACCATATCCTTAATTTAACATTCAGTTCTAGAGTTTGGGTAACAAGCAAACCTCCCATTGCCTGTGGATTGACTTAAAGTTTTAATCTTATTAGAGAACGTTTGATTATAGACTGATTTGCTATGCCTCTCTTACAGAATTTGGATTGATTCTGAGGAATGTGGGCAACTGTAAATTACCCCTTTCTCAACCAAAATACAGACTTGCATCTCCTATGCACTTATGCGCTGGTGATTAATGAACACTTTCATTCCGTCAGCTTTCCAGCAGTGACTGTCTCAACTAGGTTGTTGTTAGAAATAAAGAAACCAGTCGAGTTTTGTTATGACTGTTTTCAGTAAATAAGGAAGGCTAAAAATATATACCTTTTAAAAGCAGTTGAAGATAGTTTTGTGGCTGTAATAGGAACTGAGGAATCAGATTTCCCTACAATGAAAGAAGGTGTCTTTTTATCAACTACGGGAGCAGTTGGATCAGACAAGTATATTCATGTATGTAGAAAGAAAGATAACCAGATTCTCATAAACAACCCTTCTTTGGGTGCTCCATTACATACATCTCCTCTTATTTTAGACTTTGACTGTGTATGTCTGTATCTGACCTAGTTCTCCTGGTTATTTTAAGTCGGTGAAGAAGATTAGGTATTTTTTGTAGTGTGGTTAATCTTTACCTGATATACCGTCCTAAAATAGGTCTGAATAGTCATATTAAAGAAACACCTCTCTGTGGATCAGAAGTCTAACATGGGTGAATCACATTCTTGGATGTGAAATTGTGCACAACTAATGGATAATTGAATATCAAACTGCTGCTTGACATTAGCTCAATACTGAGATTAGCACATGCAAAGATTAGGTACTGAAAAACAGTGGTATGTTACAGGAAGCATCCAAATCATTTCATACTGGATCTCTTCAGAGTTTTACCACAATGGTTTATCTGTAGAGTTGCATCACTTTACCACTGTGCGAGACTGATCTCTATTTCAGGAATGCAGCTTCTACCAAATGTTGAACACAGCTTGGACATCAAAATTACACCGAAGACCTTTCTGAAGACATTCAGACTATATTTCCATGAAAATCTTTGTTTTTGAAGATGGCAGATTATTATTTCTGTGGAGAATTAGCTCTTGGATGCTACCACTTAAGTCTTTACTCACTAGGAATAGGATGAGGAATTTTCACTAGCAGATTTTTCTATATTGATTCAAGAAACTACCTCTCCCCTTCAACCCCTCCTTGAAAAAAAAAAAAAGTAAGTAAAAGTCTGCTTCATTTGTTTTAACAGGTGACTGCTGACTATGCTTATCTCATTACAGTTCTTTCTCAATGTATTCTTCTTTAGACATATTGCAGTTAGGTTAAATTCTCTAATGAACTATTCAGCTGTGCATGAGAGCATAGCTGTTAATCCAGAAATCTTCAGTAATTAATCAAGATTATTTCTGTTATGTAAATGTGTCTGTAAGGTGTATCCAGCTCAATGAATCAAAGTGACCTGTACAAACATACTTTTTAGCATTTGGAAGTATGGGCAAATATATAAATACAACTTGCACTCACCTTGTACACATGGATACTTTCACCTTCAAAAGCAATCTCTAAATGGGGTTTTTAAAAACTTCTCTGAGAAAATTAGATGGTATGCATTTGAAAGTCTAGCCCTCAACGTAAGTTATGCCTACTTGCATTAGCAAATGTATTTTTTTCCCCCTCTCTATTTTTTTAAAAAACATATACCATTATCTACCACACCAGGGAGTAAAAATAAGTTAAGTAAAAGGAAATAATGGTTAAAATCAGAACTTAACAATTAGCTTCCACTTTGGGGGGGGAAATTATTGAGCACAATGCAAAATACACTTTAGTGAACAAAATAATGAGTCTTTCTTATGAAAAATACAATCATTTTAGAAAACCTTATATACAGTGAGTAATAATCAGTTCTCCATAATATTAACCAGAAGGAGCACTTAAATTTTTGACATCCCTAATCATGGAGCCTGGGGAGCACTACAGAACACTTGCATTAAATTACTCCTCATTTTCCTAGCCCTGTCTGCCCCTTCCATAAGTTTTGCTGCCTGTATTTGTAAATTTGGCACAAGCCTACAAATTTCATAGCTAATATGTTGTCTCCTGCCAGGAATATCAGAGTAAGGTGCATTATATGCTGCATGACAATTAAGGATTGAGAGAAATCATGCCGATTTTCAGATGTGGCACCCAGGTGTCAGTCTGTATCAAATTAGTGAAATGGTGTCAAAGAAGATACATGCATCACTTCTGATGTCCTATTGTTGTGGTTTAACCCCAGCCAGCAACTAAGCACCACACAGCTCCTCACTCACTCCCCCCGACCCAGTGGGATGGGGGAGAAACTTGGGAAAAGAAGTAAAACTCGTGCGTTGAGATAAAGACAGTTTAATAGAACAGAAAAGAGGAAACTAATAATGATAAAGCTAACACTAATCAAATGACAACAGTAATAATAAAAGGATTGGAATATACAAATGATGTACAGTGCAATTGCTCACCACCTGCTGATCGATGCCCAGTTAGTCCCTGAGCGGTGATTTCCCTGCTCCCACTCCCCCCAGTTTATATACTAGATGTGACTTCACATGGTCTGGAATACCCCTTTGGCCAGTTTGGGTCGGCTGCCCTGGCTGTGTCCCCTCCTAACTTCTTGTGCCCCTCCAGTCTTCTCGCTGGCTGGGCATGAGAAGCTGAAAAATCCTCGACTTGAGACTAAACACTACTTAGCAACAACTGAAAACATCAGTGTTGTCAACATTTTTCTTGTACTGAACTCAAAACATAGCACTGTGCCAGTTACTAGGAAGACAATTAACTCTATCCCAGCTGAAACCAGGACACCCGTGTATTTCAATTAAGAGTTCAGGTGAACTCTTGTAGGAAGGAGGTGAGCCTACAATTTCCACAACTGCAGTGGCAGGAGGGATGGAGTAGTTCTCCTGCCTTCAAGATGTGTGTGATTGCATGTGCATTGTGCTGCTTCTCATTTGATTATACGCTTCCCTGTGTACTGCAGTGAAGGCTGGGTGATGCGTGCTGCCATTTTCTATTGTTGCCTTGTATTAACTTTGAGTGCTATTGTTTGGGCTCCCACCTTAAGAGTGATAAGTGGACTTTTTTCAGAAGTGTTAATTCTTGGCCTAATTCTGCTTTCATTTAATGCCTTGCCAATACAACAAAAGTTGTGCCGGTTTGGCTATATCAGCACAACATCTCTCTCCTGGGGCAGGTACAGCCCTGTAGGATTAAACTATACCTGTGCATTCTAGCATTGCCTATTCAAAGCAGGCTGATCTGCATTTAGCTTTTTTTTAATCCATGAAGCTCCATTGAGTAGAAACCAATGCAGTCAGTGTTGAAAACTCTAGTTAATTTGGGGGAATAAGCTATAGTTGTATAAATGTATTTAAATGATGGGAGGATTTATCAGCATGCCTCCGCTTACGGTTGATTACAAAAGTCCCAGTGTCTTTAGAGGAATGGAGTGGCTGCTTTTGCAAATCAAAAGTAAATATGCCGGAGAGCTGTGTAGCGAGCATGAAAAGCAATTCAGGTACAGGTGTGTACATTTAGAAAGTATTAGTGAGGTTTATAACCAAGGTTTGTTTTGCTGTCCATGATGCTACAAGCTGAGGAACCTTCCCCTGCTTATTGAATTAACAGAAGGAATGCATGTTTCTTCTCAAGGTTACGATTATAGATGACACCCCTAGGAGACAGTCAAGTTTGGAGCATCTGGGTTGGGATTTTTGAGATTGAGTGAAACAAAATTTCAGTTAAGCGCATTGGATTAGTACTGGCTGGGAAGCAGAACTGATATTCTGAGGGAAAGGAAAGCACTTTGAGAAAACTGTGTTCTGAATTTTTCTCAGTTAAAATTACTACAGAACTTAAATGCAAAAGCAAACAAAAAATCCTCTGGAATTGTTGAAGTGCTGTATTTTCTCATTACTGAAACACTGTATTTTGATTTTTAAATACGAAATACTTTGCCATTATGTAATTCAATATTATGCAGGTCAGAACATCATTAATTTCTTTTGGCATCACTGAAATCAGGTTTGAATAGAAATACATGCCCTTGAAACGTTTTATTCTTTGTAAAACTGCCTTTTCTGATAAAACGTTACTAAGTTGAAAACTAATTGGTCAGCTTTGTATTTCAGGAAGGATTCTCCCATTTCTGTATTATTGGCTCTCTTCCAAGCAGATTCTTCTACCAGACCCTTGATTTCTACCCACTCTGCAGATAAGAAAATAGAAGTTAGGTTTTGGCATGCATATGTTCATGCACGTTGTGTAAGAAGAAATAATAATAGATATCATCCACTATGGGCTCTATTACTTCCTCCGTTGGTATTGTTATATCAGCAACTCAATGTAGTATAGGTTTACTGTTAAAATTATCACATGGACTACTTTGATTTATTGTGGGCCATTACCTGAATCCCACACCATGGAAAGCTCCTCTGGGCTGAGGCAGGTATGTCTCATCTTCCAGTGGGTGAGAAGAAGGTGTTAATATTTTAGCAGCTGTTGGGAGTTTCACTACTCTGACACTGACTCCCCTTCATATTTAGGTTTTCCATCACACAAGGACTCTCATCTAATACCTCTACATCCCTTGCTGAAATTAAGTCCCTAAGTAGGCTGTCTCAATGAGTAAAAACACCTTCTCATCCTTGGCATGCAGCTGAAGTCATTAAAGCAGAGAAGGAATTACTGAGGAAAAATATGTCTTTTGTTTTGTAGTAATTTGGACCTGGATGATCATTGTGTTTCTTTTTTACTTTGAAATCTATGTCACCTTGAGAACTGTAGAATTCTAAGATTTATAAATGCTTCTTTGGAAATATTCCCAGTGATAGTATCACCATAATATTTAAAGGGATCCAAAGTAGTCTCGGAAGCCACAAGCCTTATGTCACATAGGACTTCAGTCTATTGAAGAGCCCCCTATATAGCAATGTTGGGGGAGGGAAGTTAAAAATGCACTCTGAAACTTGGGTTTTCAGCTGTAATACTCTAGTGACTTGCCACAGAGTTTGCAGAAGCAACAGGACTTCTAAGTATACCTTCTTTTGCTCTTTCTCATTTATCACAGCCCTTCAAGGAGTTCCTCTTTAGCACTACCCAATTCCCACCTACCTATTATGTTGTCTTATTGTGATCATGAATCCAAAGTACAGAAGAAGCGCTGTTGGATGGGATTCTCTTTTGAAAGGCTGGGGAGGCTGCCTCAGGAGTGAAGTTACCAGTCTGATGAATTCTTTCATCTACATTTCCTAGCTTCTCTTAAAGACAGAGGTAGCGCAATGGGATTGCAGCAGTGCCCGATACATGGGACTGAAATCTCTGCTAGCAAAGTCAGCTCTTCCCTTTGACAGATGGCTTTTGTTTGCCACGTAGGTAGACTTTATATTGAAATGGTCTTATGAAAGTGAGCTAGGAAAAGGAAAATCCCTTGCTGTATAGCAGGTGGGCAACAGGAGGAGAAGTTGTGAATTAGTGAACAAGCCTGGCTAAAGTATCTTGGTAACAAGTATAGTAGCATAAAAAAGGATGTATGTATTTGATGGTTGCTATTTAATGTGTGTGCTCACTCCATTTCAGCTCAGCAGATTGTCATCTCTGGTAGTGGATAGATGGGTAGGTATGCTCTAAGTGAAAAAGAAAGCTTTGGGCAACTGGATATCTTCGTAATGTGATTGCTGTGTCTGTCTAGGGAACATTTTTAAGGCAGTGAGGAAATGAAGGAAGTTATCATCAAATTACATCGGTATAGAACATTTTCATAACAGGGAGTGTTGAAAGGAGTTAGCAGAAAGGTGGGGTGGGTGGGAAGAAAATATTTAGAACCTAAGTAAAGATGGCATCTATTGCTTGCTTATTTTTTTAAAGCCCTCTAAATGAAAAAGTCCTATAACTTTGTTCTTTATAGAAGTGAAAAATATTGCCTGCGGAGCTGCTGGTGTTTCTTTATTCAGTTGAGTACAGTACCTTGTTTCAAAGACTTTTCTTGCAAATGATTATTCTCTACTTCTGTCAGCCTGTCCCCACACTTGGGGAACCCTTACTGAGCCACATCATTTAAAAGTCAAAAAGCTAGTAAGTGCATTTTTTTTTTTTTTTAAACACTGAATATAGTAGCAAACACATCTCTGGCATCATTGCTTTATTCCTTGAATGCTATGGTTTCTCTTTGTGTAAACTATTATCATGCTGCTAGTGCATGGAAATAAGTAGAGACTTTCTCTCAAAACCTGTTTTAAGGCTATGAAAAGAAACTTGAGAGGTTTGGGACAGAAGAGAGCTTAAGGGACTCTTAAGAATAAAATTGTTGCATGTGAATGTGCTGGCAACGGGAAGAATACCCAGGTTTCTTATCTGTGCCCTGGAAACTAGTGATCTGATCCAAGGAGAGATTTCCATTAATGTTACTGGACTTTGGATGAAGTCAGATATGGTTAATGTTGCTTTGGCATAAATGCTCTGTAAAAGATGATAATTTCAAGGGCTAATATGGCCTGGATCATCGGTGTGCCTAAGCAACACCAGTGTGCAAATATATTCTAGATATAAAAAGTATTAATCAGGTCATCTAGCTCTCATACACTGCACCCTTCCTGTCTCTTGTAAAATTGTACCAACAATATTAAAACCTGTTCCATGATGAAGTAGGCATTTTGAACCATCTACTGTTGATTTAGGGAGTAGGTAAGTAAAACAGAACAGCAAAGACGAAAAGGAAGGATGCGAACCAATGTCACTTATTCAATGAAGTTTTCAAAGTATCAGAGAAAGAACATGATTATACAATCTTTTTTTTCTGTAGGCCCTGACTTGCTGGGATGAAACATGAGATAGAAAGAAATATTTTCTATAGGAAATGAATGTGCATACAAGTATAAAAAATTAATGTCTATATTAAATAGTCTTTTCAGCATATCATCTATGACTCATTTTAAGATACTCTGCTTTTGTTTCTGTTTTATTTTTCTATTGTCAGATTCTACAATATTTTATCCTTTTTCTATCCATTTATACTTTTTTCCCCCCTCTATGTAGAAGGTATCATGAAAACTTTCCCTTTGTGCATTGGTGTAAAATTGAATAGCCTATGTTATGTATGTACCGTTCTCCCCTGGCAAACACTATGACAGATGTTAGGATACTTATTGGTCTCACTTCATGATCTTTATAAATGTGATCTTTTTTATTATGAGGAAATATTTCATTGTTTGTCTGATCCAAACCCCACTATAGTTTCTGGACAGCTTCCCATTGATTTCCGTAAGTTTTGGAACTGTTCTTAAGCTACTTTTTGAACTGAAAGATCCTGTGTAAGTGTAGAAAAAGGAAGATCATAGGGACCTTGGCAGCTTTCTCCCCTTATTCCCTCAGAGTCTCTCCCTTTCCAGAGTCAAGTCACAGCCGCCTTTGCTGCTTCTGCCATGCAGAAGTGCTTTCCTATAGCTCTCTGCCTCATTGATTCTCCATCTGTTTTAATCTGAACATCTTTCTGGTGACCTATGTTCACATCTGGTGTAAATATGCTACTATTCAAAGTGTTTTTACTCTGTCAGTTACCATTTCAGGGAATGATTTATTATAATGGGAGCTGTGCTCTGTGCTGTAGAAAAGGGAGAAAATCTAGACATGGCCTCAAGGATTTCTTATGTCTTGCTTGACTGAGATTGGGAAGCATGAGGCTATGTGCTGCCAAGAGTCGTAACTGATAATCTGTCCCCCCAAATTACTGAGTAAATAAAGGAGATGGGGATGAGGCAGGCAGAGAAGGCAGCTGTTAGCCACATTTCCTCAAAGTTGTGAAGGACCCGAGCCAAACCTCAAGGATGTCAGTCAGAAGTCTGCCAGCCTCTCTGAAAGACATTTGATGATAAATGCTAGAAACTTGACCATCTTTTCTAAGTTAGAGTACAGTGCCTTAATTACAAGCTAGTCCTCCTATTTTTCTGCAGGTAGAAAAACAATATACTTCGTGTAGATGTAGCATCACATTACCGTCTAATAACAATTTAAATTCTAAGGTTGTACAGATCTTTCTCTTATTTCAACACTAGATTAACAGGGGAAGGAATTGCAAGAGAATTGATGTTTGAAAAGGAATTTGAGTATAGACCAGGTGGTTAATTTGCTCACATTAGTTAGTATGTTTAACAAGGGAGAGTGCAGTCTGCAGTCAAGTCTCTGGAAGAACATCTCTATTGCTATTTAGCATCACTACGCAGCTTTGCATTTTTGCCCACTTTCCTTTGTGCTATAGCCTTTTTTCCAAAACACTAGGCAAAGAAAATAGTATATGGATGAGAAGTGGCGTATCTGAATGGCTATGTATGTCTAGTAAATGAATTGGTACAGAAGAAAAGGATGCATCATCATGCTTTGATAACGAGCAAATCAGAAGCAATTACTTTTTTCTTTCAGAGAAAAAGGGGATTGCTTACAGTACTTCAAAATAAGATTATTTTTTTCAATGGCCTAGAGAATAATAATCATTCCCTATGTAAGTTGAGACGCTACCATTTCTTTCCATCTCAGTGAGTGTGAGCCATTTGTGGTGTATGAATGCATCTCTGCACTTAGGAAATACATTGCTGCTGTTGAATTGGATAAGTTGTAGTGATGCCACTTCCTAAAAATCATTGACTCCTGATCCAGTTGGATCAGATTTTGATTTTTATCTTTATAACACTTCTTCTATTCTGAAGGAGAAAATCAGTAGAACAGATTGTTTTCCACAAGGTTTTGGCAACTAGAAAACACATTTGTGAGGTTGTTAAATAGTGATTGCTCATGTCTGAGTAACTGTATGTAGAATGAAATTCTGGATTATCACACTCAGTAACTGCATTACTTGCATTGCAAGTGTCTTTACTCACAGTTGCTCTGGGCAAAGCACAATGTGGTTGGTATGGATGGTAGACTTGTTTTGGGGCCATGCTTATTCTCCAATCTATGTGTGTTTTAACCATGGAAAAAAACTGAGCACCAACAGCCTCCGCTGACTTTAGAGAGAACTGCAAATGCTTGGCAGTTGAGTGGAGCAGCTTATTAGTTACATATTATAAGGAAAGCTGCTCTTTTCCTAGCAGAAGCTCATGGTTAAAGAACCCTAATATCTAGATAAATACTGCTTATACATGGCAAATGACAGGTAGGGGGAAGAAAACATGTTGCTATTGGACAATAAACAACATGTCAAATAATGTAAATTGATATTAAGAAGCAAAGACAAATGCAAATCTCAATCTGTTGAAAGGATTTCTACATGTAGACTTAAACACCCTTGTTCTTTACTATTCTTCTTCCTGCATGGCTTTATTTGCATTTGTTTGCTATTTTTCAATGGGATTAAGAAAAACTTCAACAGTTTCATGACAAGGCTTATTCTATTAGTACTTGTAGAGGCAGGATGGAAAAAAAACCCAAACACATTATGCTGATTATAGACACTAATACATTATTAATGAAATAAAACCAGCTTATTGGTTAGCCAATGTTAATACATGCAACAGGAGAAGCTAATGCCTGGTTTGTTAGTAGGGTTTTTTGTGTGTATTTTCTTTCACTTAACCTTACTGCAACCTGGCAGGTAATGGAGGTGCTTGTATACCTTCTTAGGCTGCTGCCGAAAGTTAGTAGAGCCTCTTTCCAGGTCTTTTCCTCAGTTGGCTGTAATATTCATGCTGACTTTGGCTCCTGTAGCTCCTTGTCTTTCTCGGTGTCCTGGTGTCCCCTGCAGAGGTCTTCTTGCAGGTTTGCTGTATCTCCAATCAGTGCAAGTATAGCTAATCAGTGGTACTGTAATTTGAGGTTTGTGTCCTGGAAGTACGAACAGTCTAAGATTTTCTTCAAGCCTTGACTCATTGACTCAATTTTTTTTTCTTCTTTTTTTATCTTTTAAACAGTCTTTCAATAGCTCAGGAGTAACTTCAGTTTACCACCTTGTTCAGTACAATTGCTCTCTTTCTGTTGCTATTATGGCAGACCTATAGAAGGATAGCATTACACTGGCTTCTACTATGACTATCACAATTACAGGAATCAACAAGGAAGCTGTAAAGCCTGTGTTAAGAGGAAGCTAATGATGGAAAAAATACTCATAATACCTGTCTTATAGCAGTTGTCTGCAAGGCACAATGGAACATCTGGAAGCAAGAGCCCTTCTATTCAGGTAGCTGTAATTGCACTAGCTGCTCTCGCATAAAGAACAGGATTAGAATGACAGACCTCCCCACTGAAATATTTGTTTTTGAATAAACTTGTCAAATGCAACAAGGAGTGTTGTGGCAAAACTTTCCTGCTTCTGCAGTGAGGAGAACTTCTGTTTATATTATGACAAGAGGGCTGTGTTTAACTGAGTTGCATTTTGGTGCCGTCTGCTGTAGGTAGATACAATGAAAGGGGACAAAGGGCAAGTTCAATTCATTGCTATCAAGCTTCCTTTCTTCTAGTAGTAGGTAACAGCAAAATAATTACTGCATGTTTGAAACAGCTGTGTTGTAGAAAGAATTCATAGGGGAAGCAAGAAACTGCTGCAATAGCTTCACATTAATTTATGCTCAAGATAGATTCGCTGTTCTTTATGGCACAACGGGGGACCCTAAATATAATGGGGAATACAAACTAAGGAGGATAATAGAGAAGGAAGGCATCCTGCAATACCTTTAGAGTTCATGCATTATTCCTGTTTGCCAGAATCTGCTTTGGTGAGCATTCACTTAAACGTAATGAAAGCGTAGCTTATAATATAGCTATATAGAAACTAGATCAGGTAAATTGGAGATGCTATTGTAGCTTTACTCACTCCTCATCTGTAGATCTAAAGTTCAAATAAAAAATTTTTAAAGGGGTCTTTTTCATTAGTAGCCATTCCAAAACTATCATGTGATTCAGTACATTGAAACTAGGCAAAGGTGACAAGTCTGGTTTTCAATACTTTAGAAAGTTATATGTAGGCAGCTTGGTTGATACTTGAACTACTTCAAAATGTAGTTCTGATTTGGAAATGCCCGCCTTTACTCCTTAATGTTACCGTTTCTTCTCCAAACATTTATTTCTTTGCTTTGTTTTAGATTATGCTGTAGGAAAAAATATTACCAGTTTTACAACCTTGGCTGGGGGTTGGAAAGGTGTGTCCATGACTAGGCAGTGCTGGACTTTGTCTACATTACTTAAGAAAGGTGTAGTTTGGTCACTAGAAACAAATCTGTCACATTTGTGCAATTTTCCTTGTGGGCTAAAGTTTCATCCTTCTGCCTACCATAGTTGTTCAGCCTGTGTTGGGATGCCTCACTAACATCTTGTATTGTTGCTTGTGCCAGCTTGGTATGTCTATAAAATGCTATGCTGAACTAATGAAGGTGTTTAATTGCCACTATAATGGCATACTGAAATGATTCTAAACAATGACAAAAATAAGTAAGAACTGGTGGTTCAGCGAGCCAGTGAAGTCAAGCCATACAGGCAACTCAAAATATTTTATCTGAAACTTCTCTCTGATATCTTGTAAATAATTCTACCTTTTTCCTCTTCCACTTGGAAATCAGAAATGGAATATATTTTAGACTCTGTCATTTCTAGTTGATGCACTTCAGTTTTGAAAGATTAGTGAACAGAAACCCTTTCTTTTGTGCCAGTTTAATAGTGATTTGTGTTTCCTTGGTAAGGTATGTGGCCACTAAGGCTACAGCTTAGGTACCTCATTTGTGGACCCAATTTTCTTGTATGGTTGAATGGCAGAAATGTATCTAGAGTTGTCATTCAGATAGAGATCCTATCACACAGGACAAGAGAGACAAAATTGCTGGCTTCCAGACTGTACAGCAGCAGTTGAAGTATAATGTTGAGCTAACGTGAATGAAACCATACAATCTGGGTCTTAAACTGAAAATGAAACACTCTGATTTGGGAGGCTTTTAACTGCTCGTTTTTTCTCAAAAATGGTAAACCAAAATGATTCAACACTTCCAGAACATTTCCCCTCCCACCACCCCACAATTCTAAACTTAAAAAAAAGTTTTGTTGTTTTTCTACTGTTCCAGTGTACCCTCCTAAACCAGTAATATTGCCCAGGGGAGGCAAAAAAATGACATTTCAATTATTTTTATAGAATATTTTATCTAAGTTATGCATAACAGATGACAACAAATTTCATTAATATTAACAGAATTGGATAGTTTTATTTCATTTCTGCTTTGTGAAGTCTTATCGCCACGCTTGGCTCTGGGGGGAAAAAAAGCAGTTTAATGTAATTTCTGGTCCCAGTTTAATCTTTGCTAGTCTCAGATGGTCTTCTGCTCTCCCATCACAGTGCTTTAATATTGACCTACCTTAAAGATATTGACTTTATTGTTTTTTCCCTAGGCTTTTCACAGGCAGAAAGATGAATAGAAATTTTTTCCCTGACAAAATTTTCCTTTATCTTAACTGAAGACAGACCTTTCAACTTACTGATTTCTTGCTTCATTTATCCTTCAACTTAGTTAAAAATGGGTGTCTACTAATGAGTTAACTAAGCTAAGAATTTCTAGCTCTTCAAGTCTTAATGTGTTACTGCACTAAGTTTTAGAATGAGTTAATATTGTGGAGGTAAAGGTTATAAAGTATATTAGTCTTGTTGTAGTCTGTCAGCTGTAGTGCAATTTGCAGTGGAAACTTGAGTTAAATGTGGTAATGTATGTATTTGTATGAAATCCTCCCTGTAGCTACTTGCTCTAAGCACACAGACCACCTGCGTTTTTATAGCTGGCAACTGAACACTACTTCGAAATGGATGCTCTCGTCTTTGTCATAGCTGTGAAGGGAATTCATGCACATGTGCCCCTTTCAACTGTCCAATAATCCTGGCAGCCTCTGGGATGTAGGATAAGGGAGCAGAAATGAAAGCCAAAAAAAAGAGAAACCAAATCTAGGACATAGAAGCTAGCTAATGACAGAAGTAAATTGCCAAGTGAAAAGCCATGGAGTTTAAGTAAAAATGAGTGGGATGGGATTCTGGCTCTGTCACAGATGACACTTTCATGAGGGGTTAGGATTTTGCCCTTGCAGGTTGGCAGGAGAATTCTCCATCCTCTAAGCTGACTGGAGCAAGCTATGAAAAAAAGAACAATTATTCCTTCTTTACTCTCTTTTAACAGTTTTTGGTGAGCATGGAAACAATATGAACTATGTTAGTGAAACAAAGTGAATGCCAAAAAACACTGATGTGTTTACGTTGGATACAAAAGCATGTTGTCTATGAGCTATTTGGGGGTGCCGAATATAGAACCATCAGACACACAACACTGTTGTGTAACATCATCTGTGAGCTTTCAGAGCAAGCATGAGATTTTTGTCCTCCCCCTCTCCCAACTCCTATTTCTCCTTCAAGTCCTTTCTGTTGTGGTGTGCTTCCCCCTTGGGCTAATCGATTTCACCGAGTTCTTCCTCTAGCTCTTTACCGGGTGATTAAAAAAAAAAAAAAAAAAACAAAAAACCCAAAAAAAACCAACAACAAAAAACCCCCCAAAACCCAAACCCTAAACAACCCTACAAGTGCCTTCTTGCCTCACTACATGGGAATAAATTACAGCAGCAACCTCTTGCTTTTTAGGAACTTTTCTACTAGTAGATACCTATTGCCAAATCTACTGTGCCGTTTTTTTTCTGGATATCAGTTGTGGGTTTTTGGTTTGTTTAATTTATTTAAATAAAAGTAATAAAATAGTGGTTTCCCTGACATCTGATCAAACACTCTCATTCTCCATCTGCTCCATATAATATTTGTTCCTGTTGCTACTTGTCTTTCACTTCTGTGGCCAGTGGATACAATAAGGGATTGTAATTTTATTGCTGGCAGAAGCAACATAACAGTCTCATTTGCATTATAGCTTTGTTTTTCAAAATTTCTTTTGTCTCTTACAATGTACATCACAACTTTAAATTTGAATTTTTAAATTATGTCCTGTGTGGATTTGGAACCCAGTATCACATTGAGCATAAACCTCTTGCAAGGGTTTTATTGCTCAATTTTGTATATTAAGATTGATTTTATGTTAGTTACTAATGAAGCCTTTGCTGTTGTCAAGGCACTAACGAGTGCAAAAGGGAAAAGGTAACATGGTTGTATACATGAACTTACTGGAATGATTCTTTTAATTGATGAGTTGCATTTCATCATGTATAAAAGGCAATTCTTCTGGAAACTGTGGATGGTAGGCTTGGTTTGCTTGCTGCTTCCTCAGTAATAAAGAACCTTCTATAGGTGCTAGAAATTACAGAAGTAAAAATTGGGCTTGGTTATAATTTTCAACAGTGCTGAAAAGATCATAATGCCTGGATTTTTGCCTTGAGTATCTCTACATAAATTACACATATTTAGTCTAATTAGAAAACAATACAATCTGGAGTTCCAAAATTTTAAATCTTGCATTTTTTAGATATTTTTTCCTTCTGTCCTTTAAAGAAAGCATGTCTTTAGGGGTGATGAATACACGTAAGACCATTAATATATAAGGAAGTTACTGGTGTATTACAGATATAGCATATAGATTTTAAATTGAGAATTCATCTAAGCTATATCTATTTTGTAACAGCTCAGGTAACAATGTATGATTTAACATGCTGTTTAAAAAAAATTCTTCTGGGCAGCAGTGGAAAACTTGACTATTAGCACAGTTTATTGCTTTATCAGAATCTATGTAAAATAACTCAGAAGTGGAAAGAACAGATATTTGATTGATACTTGTTTTCCTATAAGTCATCGCATTAGAGATTCCTCCACCAAATAAATTTGTGGTTTTGCACCGTGTTGTTGTTTATCTGTATTTAATAGGGTAACTTAGAAATAATACTTTACTAAAAAATAAGTCTCTTACATTAAATCCTTGACACTTCTTATTAGATTCTAGTCTGAGTCACTCAGTATTTTCTCACTGCAGAGAAATAGACTTAAAGGAGGAAAGCTCTAAAATTGATCTCAGAAAAGGAGACTTGTTACAAGACTGCTATCATTAATTAGATTTTAACTGATATGAAGGGAGAGGGTGTAACAAGAAAATAAGAAGCTAAAACAGGCCTAGTATTTTAGAAACTTTGCTTCTGACATGATCTTATTTCTTGTATGCTCAAAATGGTTACTGATGGTGCCTCAAACAGGAATTATTTGTCAGCATTTATACAGTACTTATTCAAGATTTCAAATCTCTTCAAAACACTTAAGTAAATCACAGAGCCTCCCTGCTATGGATGTTAATTGTATTGTTTTCACTTACAGATGGGGGAGCATAGGGAGGTTAAGTGGTTTGCCCATGGTGTGTGGTCCAAATTTGCCTCTTGGCTTGGATTAGGATCGAGGAAGGGAAATCCTTATCACAGTGACTGGGAACACTGGGACTAACCAACGCATCTAGGATCGCAGGCTGGAGCCTGCTTACGTGTTCTCTGCTAAAATGGCAATACAAAATAAGTGAAATACAGGTGAAAGCATTCATAAATTAAAATGAGGCACCAAATAACCCAATTTGCTGTGCCTTCTGGTCTGCTTTTGGCTCAGTTCCTAATCTTGTTTCTCACAAGAGAAACTCCTACTGTGAATGGCTGCTTCTTAATAATAGAATACTACTTTACTGATTAATATTTGTTGGACACTTAGTCTAATTATGGTTTCTCACAGCTTCTTTAATTGCTATAATATGAGGTTTAACTTAAAATATTTCAGATGAGTTTAGCAATGCTTTGCAACTTAATTCTGTACATGGAGCACAGCAGCTGACTGTTGGGAGGGAGGAAAACACAGTGATTCCTGAACCCAGGACACATGTTTTTGAATGATAAGATATGTCGGCATTTTTGTTTCTGAATCAAAAGATGTAATACGGAGGATTTACAGAAGCTAGGAACTCTGAAACCTCAGCCTAGGGAATAGCTGCAGTGAACATGATTAACTGGATAAAGGGGAGCTCTATGTAGTGCAACTGAGGATGTTAGTGTTTACTTACTAATTGAAATTGGAGAGACAGAATTAAAAGCTTATGATTAGTAAGGCATGCCAATATCTTTAAGGACTAGCTACTGTCTTTTCAAATGAATGTGCAGAGGAACACTGGGTTGTTATTCTTGGTGACAAATTATCCTATTTCTTCTATGTCATTTGTGTTAAAAAGAAAAAGGTGAAATATGAAGACAAGCCTTTTGAAGAAATTAGTCACTAATTTTTTCTTTCCAGAATGTCACAGTTTAAAACAGAGGTTAGATTGCATTCATATTTGTTGACTATCTCGGTGGAAAGTACAAAATACTTGCATTGGACTTTTTGTAGTAAATGTAAGCATATTGGTAGAGTATTAATGAACGATACCGGGTAAGAATAAAGTGGAGGATTCACTAGTAATGTGACCTGCCAGCTGTATTTCTCAGTTCTCCATCTGTACATGTCCAGTGCTGTTTTCAAATGTCACACCTTAATTTCTTCTCCTTTCATATGGAAATGCTTAAGAGCAGAGCATGTTCTTGACTATTGAGAAAGATAACTCCAATAATCAAATTTACCCCCCCCCTAGGTTTCTGTGTATCACTCCTGTCTAAATTGGGAACGATGTCCCCTGAAGTCCAACCTGAATTTCCTACTTGATATACTTAATGTTTACAATGAACTTGAACCAGAAGCTGTTAAGCACACTGTATCCATGCTACAGAGGACTTGAATGCTTGCTCAACATGAAGTTTGATAAGTCAAATGCTGTGGGAATAAATCCTTATTTTTTATAGACTCAGAAACATTTTAGAATTTGTTCTCCTTCTTTGAAATAATTTATTTGAATTTACCGAAGTATATGTAGCTTCTGAAATGCTCATGCTTTATAGTATGTAGTAAGACATGGGAATTTGATTATGGAAAAGGTTCTTTTACAATATTTAAAAAAGAAAAACTAGGCTTCTGATTTTGTATAATGCTGATTTATTTTGAAATTTAATGCTTTATGCTTTCAGCCTTGCAAACTGTTTCTTATTTAGGAGATGAAAGATTTTGTAAAGTATAAAATTCTTGTATAATTTAAACTGCCTGATAATGTACTATAACCTCCTAGAATTCAGTCCCAAACATGAAGCATTGATTAAAAAAAGGCATTTAAATAATTCAAAATTGTTCAATGTTGAGCATGATTAGAACCCCAATCATTTTCAAATAAAAGTACCTATAAAAAATTGAAGCAGTTGAATAATTTCAAATTGCTTTATACTGTGCAAGCACAGAACCCCGATCACTTCCAGGCTGAAGCACTTAAAAAAAAAGTGCTCCAGTAAATTTAAATTGCTGTGTACAAGGAAAAGGGCCTTTAAATTATTGGATACTTTAATTTTTTTCTTTAAGATTTCTAATTTTTTTACGTACAACTCAAGCAGCTTTTACTTTTGTCAAAATTAACCAAAAAATCTGATTATATAAACTTCCAAAAAAATAAATTAACCCCTCTTACAAATAGTAATGGTAGGACATTCCATGATCAAATGCATATATCCTGGTGTACGCATTCTCAGCACTTTTGCTGAGCTGTCAGCTCAGACAAAAATAAAATATAACATCATAAAGAAAACAGCTTAAATGCTAGATTTTGTCTAGCCTGTCTCTTGGATAAAAAATAGACTTCTTCAGATCCCCCAAATCTGAATTATGTTAGACCTTTTTACCTGGTCAGTCTAGACAGATGCAAAAGTATGTCCTTACATGCTTTCTGTCCAGGAATTTTAAAGATGTGCCTCTGACCTCTTTCAACTATAGTGGTAATATTAATGTTTAGATGCAGATACAGGTTGCAAGATCCAAGGCAGAGATTCACATTTTTCACAAATTTTCATATGTTTATTGCTTGTGTCTGTTGCCTGTTGAGTCTCATGTGGATCAGAGGATAGCCTTGGTAAATACAGATAATTATAGAACTAATAAATACACTGAAAGTGCTCTTCACAGTGTTAAGTGGGGAGGCTGCAATAACACATTGAGTTTCCTAACCACCACAGAAACCTAACCTGATTTAAACTATGGATTTCAAAGACAAATGTTTGGGTTTTTTTGTAGAGGTTTCATCATGGAGTTTGTGGGGTACAACCATACGTATGTCTTTATGCCTCAGGGCTGACAGCTTTCCTGTCATGTAAAGAAAAAAAAAAAAATCATTATGTTCTCATGGATACAGATAACTCTGGTGATTGTTTCTACAAACAACTGGAAAAAAGCCCTGAAATATTTAATGATTAACTTGCAATACTTCCCAGCAGTATCATTCCTTGATGGTTGAAAGAAAGTTCTATTGTAAGGAAGTAAGAAATAGGTATTCAATAGGGTGTAACTAAGGCATTTTCTAGTACTCATGAGATCTCATTCTCAACATAGCAGGATTTTCTTTGACTAATACGTGTGGGGTCAATAGCTGTGTCTTTTATGTAAAAGATTTCATTCAGCTTTTAAATGGCAAGCAATTATAAGAGAAAGGGTTATAGACCAAGGTCTTGGTTTCATATTATTTGTGTTCTAATTAATTTACCAGACTGATTCTGCCCCCCATATCCCCGCCACATACACACACTTTGGCTACTAAATGTTGATCTTTAGTAGTTATCATGTTCCTAGCATTAATGGGTTTTATTTCTTTGGAAAGGTCATTCCTGATGTAATGTCACTGTTAACACAAGGGAGTCTGTAAGCTTTAGAGATTTTGCTTTATTGTGATGTGCTCAAAAGTGTTCAACTACTTGCTGTCTTTCCCCTGGGGCATGCTTCCTCTAAACTCAGAAGAGTTAGTACAAGTTCTTTTAAATTTTTGACTGTGTTCTTGCAATTCATTAAAAATACTCCTCAAGTTGCAGCTGGCACTGCCAAAAAGACCTGTCTTTTTTTTTTTTTCTATTTATTTCTGGATCACTCTAGGAGCTTGAAAATTACTGCCTATTTGAAATAAATGCACAAGCTCTTGACTGGTAATATGAGCAGTGATACAACAACTTGGGTCGTATTAGTTAAATGAATTAAAAATATATATGGTAACTAGCCTACTACTAATAAGGTACAGTTAATGCTCTTTAGTAAGAGAAAGTAAAATCACTTGAAAACCAGCATTGAACAAGGAAATATAAAAGTGTGCAAGTAATTTTAATAATCAGTTTTGGAATTGAATTCTAGGCTAAAATAATGTTAAATTATACTGTAACTGCTCTGTATCTATCAAACAGTCCCTGTTAAAACAACTTAGTTATACATGTATTTAACAAAGGCTTAAATTACCTCCTTTTTTTTTTTGGTGGACTATCTATTTATTCACTACACTATGTTTTAAGGCTCTTCTCTATCCTGTGTGCAAAAGTCAGCATATAGGTGAGCAGTTTCTGGTTTGTATTTTGTTTGATACTTTGCTGATTTCTAAGCTCAGTTCCCTCTCCTATAGGCATATTATGTGCATGATGTAACAATATTCTGTCATCTTAGTTAAAAATAGATTTCTTAGACTTGTTTTACATCCTGAAATTATTTATGACCCTAAACTTTACCAACTGGAATGAAAACTGGCTTATACCTCTATTTCCAGGAACTACTAAATAGGACAAGCAGAAGTAGTACTGTATGCCACCATGTATCACTTCCATAGTTTTTTGGTCTGGTTTTCTGAGATTGTATAAGCCTTATTCTCTTACTGCTTAACCATGTTTTTCATGATTCCCTCTTGTAACACTTGAAACCACTGGGTAGTTTCAGTTATAGTTGGTAGGCTGAGCTGTAAGTCTCAAGTTCATAGCAGTTTCATGAAAATGGGAAGTTGACATTACCCACTGAAAGAAAGATTGATGTGATTAACAGGCCTTGTCCTTACTAAAAGAATCCACTTGTGAGCTTGGTTTTTTAAACAGAAATCAATAGAAAGCCAGTCTTCAGAACTATTTATTTTAATACTATCATACTACTATTGCTCAGTACAATTTGTAAATTTTTTTCTTTTGAAAAAAACAAAACAAAAACATGTGATGTGCAGATAACTTTGCACAAAAAAATAATCTATAGCTTGTTCTACAGAACATATTATCCTCTTCCTGTTTGTCGTGGTTTAAGCCCAGCTGGCAACAAAGCACCAGGAGGCCACTTGCTCACTCCTCTGCCCTGTGGGATAGGCAGGAGAAAATATAATGAGAAGCTTGTGGGTCAAGACGAGGACAGGGAGGGATCACTTGCCAGTTATGGTCATGGGCAAAACAGACTCGACTTGGAGGAAGAAAAACCCTAATCAATTTAACTTGTTACCAATCAAAACAGGGTAATAAGAAGTAAAAACCAAATCTTAAAACATCTTCCCCCACCCTGGGCACAGCTCCACTCCTGGATTTCTCTCCCTCCTCCCCCCCAGCAGCGCAGGGGGATGGGGAATGGGGGTCGGGGTCAGTTCATCATGTGTTGTCTCTGCTGCTCCTTCCTCCTCAGGGGAGGACTCCTCAACACTCTTCACCTGCTCCAGCGTGGGGTCCCTCCCACGGGAGACAGTTCTCCGTGAACTGCTCCAGCATGGGCCCCTTCCACGGGCCGCAGTCCTTCAGGCACAGACCGCTCCAGTGTGGGCTTTCCCATGGAGTCACAGCCATCTTCGGGGGCATCCAACTGCTCTGGTGTGGGGTCCTCCATGGGCTGCAGGTGGAGATGTGCTCCACTGCGGACCTCCACAGGCTCCGGGGGACAGCCTGCTGTCTCACCATGGACTGTAGGGACATCCCTTCCTTCAGCGCTCCTCCTCCTCCTTTGCTGACCTTGGTGTCTGCATAGGGATTTCTCTCACATTCTACTCTCCTCTCTGCTGCAGGCTTTTTCCCTTCTTAAATATGTTATTGCAGAGGCACTACTACTGTTGCTGATGGGCTCAGCCTTGGCCAGAGGCAGGTCTGAATTGGAGCTGTAGAAGCTTCTAGCAACTTCTCACAGGAGCCACCCCTGTAGCCACCTCCTTTGCTATCAAAATCCCACCACACAAAGCCAATACACAGTTAAAGTCAAATAAAAGCATGTCAAAATTGGTAGACAGGTTTGCATTGGGCTTTCTTGCCTTGCAGCAATTTCTCAATTTTTATTATGAGTCTTTGGATGTTAGACTTTTTTTCCCCCTCTAATACCTTTGCTGGAATTGAGGGATTTACTTGTATTCATTTTTTAAAAATCTTGCATTCGTGACTGTTTAGGAGAAGGTCAGAAAAATGTTCAACAAATGTTTTCCTGAAGTTGAGAAACAGACATTTTTACTTGTCCTTATACTTCTGAGTTCTGGGGGCTGGTTCCTGTTTTTGTAACATTTCAAGGTGATAGCACTGTGTATGTGTTTAATACTCAAACCTATGCTTTTTGAAAGATTGTTTTCAGTAAGCTCATTTTTGATTTTAGCTTGCCAGTGCAAAAGGCAGATGTTCAGTGTTGCACTAAGTTCAGTTTTGTGGTGCAGTAATAATTGCTTTATACTATAACTTTGTGGAATATCAAGAAAACTATAGGTGGAAGGTTGTACTTTTTTTGATAATGATCACACTGTTGGGAAATTAAACATGTATCATATTCCTTATAGTTTCCAGGCGTCCTTTCCAAAGCCCGCTATCTGCTGTGAGAAATATGATTTTAATTTTTTCTCTAATGGCTTTTGTCACATCAGTGTTTTCCTGTGTGGAATAATGACTTTGCCCCATGCAACTGCATGTGAAGGGTAATAAATAAGTTTTTAAGCAATTCTTGATTTATTTCCTTTTTTTAGAAAACCAGAGATCCATATTTTTATTTACCTAAGTGTTTCATGAAGTCACTACTGCTGGAAAATAGGATCAACCTGTTTATTTCATTAGGTGATAAATAACCGAAATGTTTGGTATAAGCTGATCTTTGAAGAGGTTATTGTTGTAATGCAGTTTAGCTTTCGGTAACTCCACACCTTGCAGCATAACCAGATCAGAACTGTGATTTTCAATGTTTCTTCTTTATGCCTCTTTCACTAGTACAGGGGTGCTATTGAATGGCTCATTTGCATTATTCTGTGCCCTGTAAAATGAATTTATTGTACAGCTTCTCTTAATAGGCTAACCAGTTGTAATCTCATTCTAGTGGCGTATGAGTTTCAGCAAAATATGATTACTTTTTTCATAATGCCTAAAAATAAACAAAAAACTCCAAACAACCTTGGAGCCCAACCGGTCCTTTTGTCTGACATATCTTGTTTGTTAAATAGTGTTATTAATCATGACAGGTAGGTATTTACTTGTTAAATAGTTGAGTGGTTTAAAATATTACTTACTTTGAGCACATGTAACACACTTTGGCCTCTGTTATTAATCATTAAAATACTGCCGTGACCAGCAGGTTGAGGGAGAGGATTCTCCCCCTTTACTCTGCTCTGGTGAGACCCCACCTGCAGGACTGTGCTCAGTTCTGGGGCCCCCAAATTAAGAAGGATGTGGACCTGTTGGAGTGAGTCCAGAGGAGGGCCACGAAGATGATCAGAGGGCTGGAGCACCTCTCTGATGAAGACAGGCTGAGAAAGTTGGGGTTGTTTAGCCTGGAGAAGAGAAGGGAGACCTTAGAGCATCCTTCCAGTACCTAAAGGGGGCCTCCCGGAAAGATGGGGAGGGACTCTTTATCAGGGAGTGTAGTGACAGGACAAGGGGTAATGGTTTTAAACTGAAAGAGGGTTGATTTAGATTAGGTATAAGAAAGAAGTTCTTCACTGTGAGGGTGGTGAGGCCCTGGCACAGGTTGCCCAGAGAGGTTGTGGATGCCCCATCCCTGGAGGTGTTCAAGGCCAGGTCAGATGGGGCTTTGAGCAACCTGGTCTAGCAGAAGGTGTCCCTGCCCATGGCAGGGGGTTGGAACTAGGTCATTTTTAAGGTCCCTTCCAACCCAAATCATTCTGTGATTAATGAACCAAGAGGATCGTTATTGTCTGGATTACAAAAATCTGAACAATGTTCAGATCCTGCACTCTGAGCCATATGGGTACAAGCCATCTTGAGCCTGGAAGCTGCTGTCTGTTGGCAAATCCTGAGTGTCAGCTAATAAGCTCTATTGAGTGGAAAGGTTAAGCTTGGGCCCTGTGCTGTAAGATGTCTGCCACTTGTGAGCAGAGTGGGTTCCCATCTGGTCAGAAAGGGCATAGATTTAGCAATGCATGAGGGTTTGCATCTGTGTTTGTATTTGATAAAGATTAATCCTGACTCTGTTTGCAAAAGCTGCTTAACATTGTTGTAGCTAAATGGAGGCAGTATCTCCACTGATGTCAAATTTTTCAGCTCTTTGTGCGTTAGTTAATTTTAGAATGATTGTGATCCATCAGTATGACAAGACTTTAAAAAAAAAAAAAGTGGAATTTAGGAAGCGTTAGGCAACAGATTTTGGGCTTAAGGAAATATTAATATCACTTACCAGGCCCTGGAGAATGCTTATCTGGAATTCTTTGTGTATTTTGCACATGTGCAAACTTAAGCAGGCACAATGAAAGGTTACTGAGATGATCAAAGGAATATATCCTTACGGAAGGAGATTGAAAGAGTTTGGTTTGTCTAGCCTAATAAATTGAAGACTTAGAGAGGAGAAAGGTTAATTAAGTTATGAGACAAGACTTGTACAAGAATAAATGGCTGTAAATTGACCATGAACAAATTTATTCTGAAAGCTATGAAATGACCATCAGAATAAGGGTCCAGAATTGTGGAATGCAGGAAGAATTATTTATGATCAGGACCAAGTGATCAGGCCAGGAGACTGCATGTTTTGCCTGCTTGTGACACCAGAGGTGGTTCCTTTGAGACCTATATAAGGCTTTTCTGGGTTCCCAAGTCAAGGGAACGCTGAGCTAGCTCAAGTTCTGATGCATGGAAGATATGCGTTAGTAAGAGTTTATTAAAGAAACCTTAATTTTGGAGTTCAGTTTCACGGCAGCTTAATCAGACTGATGCAGACTGTGATGGTCCTGCATCTGACCATGTTTTAATAGCTACACTATTCTGTGAGTACTGGTTTTTGCAGAGCTACCCTGTGACTTCATTCAGGGAGCTGATGGGACTGGAAGAAGAGCAGAAGTGACTGGTTTCCAGGCAGGTCAGTGCCTGGGGCGAGAAGAATCATCACAACTCTGGCTTCAAATGGTTGTGCTGTGGAAGTGCTCCCATGCTTTCTAGTACGCTTCTCATATTATCCTTCTTTGCCCTAAGCAGTGTGGACTCTAGAGTCGCTTTGGGCTCTGAACTGACCTTGGGGTCATAACTTAACAAACTGGTAGTGCCTCTTCCAGACATCCTGAATTTCAGAAGGAAAGTAGCTGTCTGTTCAGACACTAGTGCTGGCAAATTGCTTCTTGAATAACTTAACATTCCCAGTGTCATGGAAGATGCACACTTTTTACTGAATATGTGATAAAATTCTTATAATCAACATACATTCACAAGGAAAGTGCTCATAAAAAGAAAGCTCCTGTGCTAGATAGTCCCACAAAAGAGTTTGTCATATTTTGTTTCCAGTTAATGGATGCCTACTGCAGTCACACCGCTTAGTGACAGGAGAACTGAATTCATTTGAGCCAATAAAGTCATTCTAATTTGCATTTTCATAGCCCACTCTTCAGTACTCCAAGTGTGACTTTCACTTTTAGGACAGAGCTATGCAGTAAATGGATATGTAGGCCCTTTTAAAAGAATATTTGTCATCCTTGAAGAATCTTAGTGCCAAATCTTAATAGCATTTCTTACAAAAATGACTGGAATTCACTATCAGATTTAGAGGTAGAGCTGTAGAGATTGTAAATACTCTTTTTCTGAACCTCTTTCCTGATAAAAAAGAAGAGACATTAAAGCCTAAAATAGTGAAAACTTTCCCTCCAAAATGAAAATATTGAATAAAAAATTCCCCAAATTATAGTGCTCTGGAAATGAAATTAATGCAAAAGAACTGTGTGTTTTATTTAATTTTAGTCACTTTCAGAGATAAATAATTCAACATACCTTTATGCAATGTTAAAATACCCTTGTTAATTATGCCAATCAGAGGATAATTTATTCAGGCTTTTGAGGTTTTTTTCTGTTCCAATTGATGTTAAAAAAAAATACAGAAGACAAGGAGAACTTCGTGTCCAGTCTGTATGTGATTTGATGACAAAATTGGCTTAGGATTCGCTGACACTCTAATTGGAGTCTGCATAATGCAGAAGCAGAACCTTACTTAAAGCAGTGCTGTCTTTATTCTGCTTAAGTATCCCTCTGTTAATTTCATTTAAATAACTCATTTAAATCTTGAGGAAAAACCTAAAATCAATGAATAGTTCTTACTGGCTTCAGTGAAGGCAAGATTTCATCACCTCTCTGCAAATTGTTGTAACTGTGTACTGCTTATTACTTGTTTTTCTTCTCTGATGGCTTCCTCCCTATCCATTTTTTGTGGATCTAGTGTTGCAGCACCTGAAGATAGAAAGGGTTTTAAGATTCAAAGATCTTGATCTGCATGATAAAAATATTTTGTCATGTGCAATTTAATTCAGTGTTGGCAGTTCTCATTATTCTGATTACTTTTTTTCCTCTCGGTTCTCAGCTTTTAGGATCACCGTATTTTATATGAAAATCTGAAGTTTTCATATGCAAAAAGCAAATTTCTAGTTCTCATGTTTCCAGAAGCTTGGAAGCATAAATTTTCAGTACTGACTTCCAAGTAAATGAGTCAAATAAGAAAGAAACCCCCAAACCATACTTCCAAGCCCCACGCCCCACCCCCATCTCCAAACAAACAAAAAAACCCAACCAAACCCCTCGTTTCTCAGTGACTCATAATTTTTGAACTTTTGAGATTATTACTAAAAATGAGTGTGATTTATGTTTTAGCTCTTCTTTGGGGGGGGGGGTTATGTTGGTTTGTTTGTGTTTCAAATTACTCTCCTGAAGTCATAGGAAGAATGTAGTCCTACAGAACATTGCCCTCAAATGAGATTTGTTAGCATTTATTGTGTGCAAAATTCATGTCTGGGCAGATGGTTTTCACAGGTGTCTGCACCATTTTCATCTCTAATTAAATAAAGCCTTGCACAAGGATGACTTTCACACCATAAGAATGTGTGTGAAATGCAATTAATATTCTGAAGCTTGCATTTTTGTGATAGTTGATCTCATACAGGTAGGGCTAATGAAGATATGAGAGTGTTTACAGTAAAAGGTGAGAAAACTCATTTCCAGAGTGAGGATGTGGCCAATCAAACCTGAATGGAGTTGCTTCATGTGCTGAAATTGGGTGAGTTAAAAAGGATGTAAAGATTTTGAAATTCTTTGGAAGCTCATTTCAGAGACTAACTTTCAGTCACCAGCAGAGATGGTAGAAGAACTCTGGTTTTTGAGATGTGGTAATACCCAAAGGTACTTTAACATCAGGGGCTTTATTAATTTCCTTGGCAGTACGATATAAAATTGCCATCCTCTTTTGCTTTCCAATCCGTGTTCTATGTGAGTAGCTCTCAGTACAAATGTTGGGGTTGGTCAAGGTCACCAGCATGTGTGCGCTGTTTTATTAACAACAACAAAAAAAAGGTGTTTCATAGGCTCGATACCTCATCAGTAGTTCCAGCCCAGTGACCAAACTAGCACAGGACTTATCTGAGCTAGTGACATTTCCTTATAGTGACTGGGAATAAATTCAGAAAGACAAATTGTCAGGATATTAAAAATGGTCTTCACTCTATGCATTTCTGAAAAACAGTAGGTTATGAAAAAGTTTGATTCTGCTTGTCAGTGAACACAGGATCTGTAGGTCTGAGTAGTCACGACTCCCTGGCTTGCTTTTCAGACTTCTATCCCTTTAGATTTTCATGAGCAAACGATGTTTGCTGCATAATTGTCATAGTCTTTCAAGAACGTGGCTCTTTTCTTAGTAGTGGCTGAAAGATCCTTTTGTACTAATTGCCCAGTACTGACTTGACTAGATGTGTGAACAATATTTATATATTCTGAATTCTACATATGTGACAATTAAACTTTATTTTCAGTGTATTTACCTGAAGTCTCTCTTTAAACAGCTATCAGCCCATAAGCCCTTTTATTATATCTAAAAATATGATATCTACCTGGTGCTTAAATTCAGAGTGTATTCTGCTTTGAACAATATTCTCTTTGCCTTCAATATATATCTGCTTGGCTTACTTTTTCAAGGTGTGTTTAAAGACTTTTTTCCCCCAAAGTGAAGAACCTCAACAAAAATTATTTTAATGAGATAGACATTTAGTTCAACAAAAGAAGTTTCTTCATGAGAAAAATAAATTAAAAGAATAATTGTACTTTTAGAAGACAATTAATTAAAAACTCTTGGTGTGGTGACAAATTTAACATCTTGTCTGACATGTTGAGAAGAAGAAAGTGCCTGGAATTGCACAAGTAGAATAAAATGTTCCATTTCACAGCAAGGCCAAGCCTGAGTCTTGTAATTATTTCAAAGGGAGTAAAGGTCATTTTCTATTTGCTACATCTGTATTATGTGAGGCTTCTGTACCAGGCTTAGAGAAGTTAACTCGTGACCTATTTAGATTGCCCAGATTTCAAAGTCAACTTACACTGTTGCAAATCTGATAAAGTAGACATATTCCCTTCTCTAAGTACTGACATAGATGATGTTCAAAGCAGGCTTTTTATTTATAGCTCTAAGACAAGAGTTTCAACTTTAAGATGCCAGCAGCTGGGATAGCAGAACATGATTTACCTCTTACTTGCTGTGTTAATCCTTTAGGGGAAAGACTTGTTTGTAGTTAAATTTTCAGCATATATTGCTTGGGCTATTTTTCAGGTGTAGACTTGTTATATAACCTTGCTTCAGTTGTTGCTTGCATGTTGGGATCAGAAGAATTTTCCTTCTGCTGTGATTGCATTTTTATGCATATTAATTCAGTAACATCATGAGTCAGAAAAACAGGTACTTTAAAAATGCACCTGTGCACACTGAAACTGTGTGCAGAAAATGCATGTGTGTCTTTCTGTGCATGTGACCATTTAAATGCATGTAAGGCTCCCTTTATAATCAGTAATCAAGTTTTATGCACAATTTTGAGGGCAGGCTCTGAATGTGTCGGTTCATGTTTGCAGATGTCTCATACTGGAAGACTGAAGGTAACGTGTCCAATTCTCAACCTCTGGAGTCCAGAATCTCCAATAAAATCAATATATCAATAATCGAATGAGGGATTAGGCACTGTGTTTTTAAACTTTTGTAAGAAAGGCAGCAGTTATGTCAATATATAGAAGTGAAGAGTAGTCAAGTGTATTGCGCCTTGCTTGGCGTATTACTTGAAGCCTTTCTCTCTTGGTTAACCCTTCAAAAGGACAAACATAGAGCAGGTTGGGATGGAAGGCAAAGGTGTCCACCTGCTGCATTTGACTACCACCACCTTAACTGTCATGAAATACTCTGACTGTTTCTCACAGCCTGCTGGCACTTCTAGCCAAGCTTTTATAGCGAATGTCAGTGACATGAAACAAATGATCCAGCAGTTGGCTTCAATAAGAACTAGTGCAGACCAGGTGCGATATTGCTGCCTTTGGTTTTTATAAATGGGATCACATAAAACTTATAGTGAGTGTGAAGTGCATGAAGGAAGAGAGCAGATAATGTATTGCACTGATTTAGCAAATGGCCTGTAAGTGGTGGTTAAGAGGGAAACATGCGGATGTTAAAATTTTGCAGGACATCTCTCTAGGATCAGGATTGGCATACCTAGGTGATAATGTGGTGGAGGTAGAACTGAGAGATGTGAGATCCTGCTGTTGGGTTGGGAGAAGTGAGAGTGCAGTTTGTTACCTGAGCTGGTGAAGGAGAAAGGAGCCCTCGGTGTTCACCTGTGTGGTATAGGGCAGAAATTGTCCTCACTTTACAGCTGAAGAGATTTATTTGTAAAATTGTAATCATGTGTTGAGGATGCCTTGAGTAAATAGACCCATTTTTGCAGGACCACTTGAATTTTAGAGCATTGGTCATTCAGAACCACTGTGTTTGACCATCTTCTTCTTGGTCACTATGTGTGCCCTCTCTTTGACATTTTTTTTCCTTTGGCTGTCCAACAAACAGCAGATTGGCCATAGTAACTTTGAGATAAGAGTACTCTGTATACCAGCTGAAAACCAGGTTTTGAAAAACACCTTTGGAGGTTCTGAAGCAGAAGATACTTTTGAAAATGTGGTTACATGTATATAGGTTGAAAAATACAGATTTGGCTTTTCCTACTCTTGAACTTGCCTCCTTTTGTCTCACTTTAACTGTTCTTTAAGCTTTTAAACTTTTTAGACATTTTTTTTTTTCTTGCTGCCTCTTTCTTGGACATTCTTACCCCCATGCTCTCATTTAAAATCTGCCAAGAAAAATAGCCTTTCGGGCTGTTGTCTCTATTCAGGGATAGAACACAAACATTCAGAGACTGAGATTAGCATTGTACCTATTTCAAGTCAATTTTATTTTGCTTTTAAGCTTCCTCCTTTGCTAAGGTATTCCCGTGGTGACAGGGAACGTTGGTGACGTAAACTGTATTCAACTTTAACCTTCAGATCCACCTCCACTATGATGCACACATTTCATTTTCAGTCTTCCCTTGGTGTAAATAAGCTTTTGGTTACAGGGAAAATGGACAAACTGTGGCTTGGGGGGGCAGGGGGGAAGGCAACAGTTTACATTTGTTAGCAAAGAAGTTCTTTTATAAAGGAAATATCTGTGATGTGAAACTTCACCCTTGAATAAAGAATTCCTTCTGTAACTTGGTGATCAACTTTGTGAAACTAGGTTTGCAGACCCTAATTTATCAATTATTTAAATCACCTTAAAAGTGCTTAATTTAAGCATGTATTTAAGCCTAGCTGTATTCACCTGTGATTTTTAGGAGCAACATTACATCCTATGTTTTCATGAAGACCAATAATATCCTTTATTGATAATCTGAACTGAACTTAACCCTGACAGCTACTATTTTGTAACTTCTATGCTAGCCCACATACATAAAAGCAAAAACCTTACATAAAAAAATTATTTAGCAAGATTTGAAGGAGAAGCGTGATGTGATGGATATTTTTGTTTTATGAGCATGGATCCCAATGTTTTGTTTTATGAGCGCTGACCCTAAACCCAGTATCATTCCCAGAAGCCAACATGATGGATGAATGAGTGGATGTTAAAAGTCCATTTCCCTTTTTTCCTCAGGTTCTGCTGCTCGCATGTGCAGAAGATTTAGAATGTGTCCCTGGATTCCAGCAAAAGGTTTTTTATATTGAACAGCCATTTGAATTCACAGAGGACCAGCCAGTTCTGAAACGTATGTTATTTTCATATATTACTATGGTGCAAAAATCAGAATTGCTTACGTATTCATACCACTCCTGCCATTTATCAGAAAGCTTTTTTTTTTGTACATAGGATTTGAAATATTGCCATGATTCTGTCTGGGTTCCCCTGTATTAATCCTGTATCTCTAGAGGCTTTACTCTGTTCCATGTATTAGAGATGGCAAAATACTATATATAATCATTTAGCACAAAATGAATATTGTGAAAACTTAGAATCATCCACTTTTTTTAAGAGGAAAATTTACTCTGCGTTTTTTTATGGTCTTTCCTATAATCTTGGAAATCAGGGCTTGCCTATCAACATTTCACTATTAATTCATCTCTGCAACTCAGATTTAGAAGTTTATATCTTAGAAGTTCATTCAGAGCAGGTGCAAGTCCAAGTCTTCACATGAAATTCAGAGGAGGCTGGAAGAAGCTTGTGATCATCAGTGGTAGCAAATTGTTACAATTGTGTGTTGTACAACTGGGATATTCAGTAATATTTCCAATGACCAGGTGTCACATTATAAAATCCAATCTGGTACTGCATATTCAAAGTATTAAGCTGAAGGAGATTTAACTGTAAAAAAAATGTCCTGGTGTTAGTTCATTCAAATACTTTAGTGAGCAAGTCTTATAACTTGTTTGCTCAGTTCTGTGGCTTTGGGACTTCAAGACTGTCAAACTAAGGTAGTACCTTACCCAATGGTCAATGATTTTGAAGGCTTAAAGAAGATATTAAGTGCTGCCATTTTCATAACTTCCAAACACACCAGCAATTTACACGTGATACGTATTACTAGTTTCTTTGTCATGCTTTGTTGCTTGCTGTTGAACCAGGGTTCTCCTAGGTACGCAGCATGAGACAGTAGTGCTTGGCATCTATGTATGATATCTAGATCCTACAATGTGATATATAGTGACAGTTTGGTGAAACCAAGAAATGCAAAGCAATATTACTCATTAAATGCACCCATTTCTGTTCTCAGTTCTCTCCAGATATTACTACTACATGTGATATATTTTTCACTGTTATGCATGTTTGGATGAAGGTATAATCTGTGCACCCTTGTTTTAAAATAGCACTAACTTTTCAAAATGAAATGTCAGAATTAGTTGCCAGAATCTATTGAAATGACTCTCTTAAACTGAAGTCATTCAGGGTGCTAAAATAAACCCATAGGATAACATTTTTAGTCTAAGTGTTTTGATAAGTTACTTAGTCCGAGTTGTATTTTCAGAAGAAACTTAGATCATAAGTAGTAGTGCTATTCCGATTTCTTTAGGCAATTTAGTTTTCCTTGAAATTCTTACTTTAAAGTTGACGAACACATCATTCCTAGGTGGTTAAAAGTAGAAATTCTTAGGATATAGGAAGTATAATAGATTTAATAAGCATACAAAGTTGAAGATCTATGTAAAGAAAAGCAATATTAACAAGTTAGTGTTAAGTTGAATAAAAATAACCTTTTTTGTATTCTTTGGCTGCTTTGCAACTTTGAGACTGTAGTGTGTCTGGCCAGATCTCCTGCTGATTTGTGCTTGTTCTCCCAAATACCTAAAGGATGAGTTGGTTAAGCCAAAGTTGACAGGACTGCTCTGTGGTGACCCAGCAAATTGCACTGGTATGAAACTAGCACAATAATTAAGACAACATCATTAGTATGAGGAGGAGGGAAGAGCAGCAGGAGATTTAGAAATGCCTGGAAACAATCTTCGGAATTAAATTATTTTAATAAGCAGACACTAAATTGGCCTAATATGTAATGTTCGACAAAGGCAGACTGTCGATGCATGATTCTAGTTAATTCAATCACTCATAAATGGTATGTCCTTCATGCAGCAGCTTTAAACCTCTGCACAGTTTCTTCATTTTAGCTGTCAACAGAATTGATATTTTTAATTGTCTGTTTGAATACACTTTGCATGCTCTTGCATCTTTTTATACCCATTACCCAAGAGTGGTGTAATTTAGCAGTTGCATTGCAACGTGAGGCTTACTAGGGCTATGTAAATTAATAGACCGAATATGCAAAGCAGGCCTATAGCAGTGATTGTTTTTGTAGTCCTCGATAAGCCAAGGAGCTCCTTAATTCTCAAGTGCAATAAAACAGTCTTTTTCTTTTTTTATTTTTCAATTTAAACAAGGACCTACTGTACATTTCATTGCTAGTATCTCCCTTGTAATTAAATATAGGTTATGGCTGGTTCTTATGTATTTATTGCTTCTACATATGGCAATGTTAATTATATTTTACATTTACTGAGAGGAAGAAGGAGGAGCAGCCTAAACTGAGGGTACAGAATTTTATCTTGCTTCTGATTTGTACCAATTCTTATAAGTTGGCCATAACAATTACATGAGTCCAGTTGTGTATGCATACCTTCCTTCCTGCTAGTTTCACTGGAATTCTGTTGCTATTTCTTAGCTTTTATCTCATTGTGCTTAGGCTGAACTCCTTTTCTTATTTACTATTGCATCTCACTAAACAGCAACCTCCAGATGTGGATGATTTTATTTTCCTAATTTTGTAATTGATTTTTCCTAATTTTGACTTTCTTTTCTTCTCATCGGACCCTTTTATCTCCTTCTGTTTTCTGTGACCACAAACAAAATCAGGCATTGCTCTCCTACTTTTTGTCTGCCCAGTTCTTTTCTCTGAGTGCAGTTTTCTTAAACCAGATGTTTCCTTGAGGGAGTAGGAGAGGATTCATAGAGTCACTTTCTGGAATTACTAGAGGGTCTGTCCACATAATTGTTTTAACAAGCAATTGTGTTACTGGATTCTTCTTTATAGCTTTTTTTAGTTTAGACCTAGGACTATCTTCTGCAATCAAATAGAGAAGATCATAAAGATTGCTACATTCTTGGTAAAGTGATAATTGACAGTGTTTAATTACAGGTTTTACACCTTTCTGGAACATTTGTGGCCATGAAATGCTTCCCCGTCAGAAAGCTTGTCTTTGGCAATGCTGACAGGTCACTGGTAGTGACAATGTTCCAACACGCTAAGCTGATAGAAAGTTCCTAATCAGACTCATCAAATGTGGAAATGTAATTGTGTTACATTAATCATGTTTAGACTTAACATACATGAGTCTTGGCTTTTGGGGGTATTTTTAATTGTCAATGAATCAAATAGTGCACTTGAAAAATTGAGGCAATTAACATAAAGGCGTTAGGTGATGCGTTGTGCATACTAAACTGGGGAATGCATTGCCAGTGATTTAAATGTCAAAACAAAGGAAGTTTTGGCCCTTACTTGAAAAGCATTAATTTGGATGTTAATTAATGGCTGACCTCTTCTGTCTCTTACGTGATCGATTACATGTTTCAGAGCTTGGGCTGCTTCAAGATCAGGGCTTTGTCTGTCCACATTTGGGTACTTTTTTTTTATTCTGTGGATTTTAACAAAGACTACTCTGTTCAACCATATTGAAAATCTTTGTTTACTCATGTGATGGGAAATATATTAGTCTGCTTATCATTAATGCTTAAAGGCAGTTCTTCTGTTGTTAGCAAAGCCGTAGCTTCCAACAAGATTTCCTTTGTTCAAACTGAATAAAGCCTGTGGAAAGATCAGAGAACACTATTCCTACTACTACAGTATCATGTGTGTACATGGATCACAGTGCCAATCATGCTCACATCAAAACATTTCCTATTGATTATGAAATGATGCCATGTGAGATTTGTGATTTATCACATCCATTCTTCCCGCTGATTACTATGCCATTTGACTGTACAGATGGCCTCTTTCTGTGACTTCTTCATGCTATCAACATTACTGCTCCTACTCTCTTCATTATTCTGATCCATACAGTGTGTGTTATCAGACAAACTTGATTCATCTCCCCCTGCTTCACTTTTTCTGCAGCTTGCATAGAGCCAACATGGCAGCCTAATTCAAACCACTATAATATGCCAAACCTTCTACAGAGTTTATAACATGAGGTTTATATGCTAGTGTTGACTTTTCGTGCTGAATATTGCAGATTTTAGGTAATTGGAACTACAGGTGGTAGTTGTAGCTTGCAAAGTGAGTTAAGATTTTTGGCTTAGTAATTTCTTGCAGGGATAACTGTCTAGACTTTTGAGTAATAGCTAGATAACTATGGATTTTTTTTTCCGCCTATTCAGTATACATATATGTAGCGCATCTTGTTGAAACTTAGTTGTGGCTTTTCAAAATAAAAAGTCTTTAATGCATTTTGAATTCTACAAACTTCTTAAAACTACTTTTATTTCACATAAATCACTCGCTATGTTAAGAAATGTACTCCTTTAGAAAATGTTGAAAAATTACTTGGTTCCTGTATTTGGCATGTGGTAGCAGGTTCTACAGTAATGCATCTCAACTTTTCTACCCAGATAGCAGAATGCTTTTTATTCTCTAAAATATATCTTAATGTGCATGTACCCACGTATAGAACTTGTACACCAGAGCTTCATTTCTGACGCTTGGATACATGATTAAGACCGGGTATCTGAGACTCTGTTATGCCATGTGAACAGAAATATTGGTCAGGATTTGATGCCAGATGTTAGGGACATCTCTTAATCACACTATTCCTATTTAAATGGCTGTAGGAAGCCAAACTCATGTTACTAAAATTCCAGGAAATATCTGGGGGTGTGCAAAATGGTTGCAACATTGTGGAAGTAATTTTTAAAGTGGGGAACTTTACAATGGTTTCATGGAGGCAGAGCAAGGAGGAGCTTCAAAGAGAAGATCCTTTTGCACTTACATATGTAAGGTACTGCTTTTCAATTGAAGCTTGATGCCTAACTCTTACACAAAGGAAGAAAGTTGTATGTGTATGTATTGCAATTAAGCAATATAGAACATCTCAGATGTGTCTCTGAATAGGTGTATGCAGTTTGATGTTGTAACATAACAGAATATCATATCATATATATCATCTGTTAAATTGCTTTCACACATGATTAAAGCAAAACAAAATGAAAAAATGGTTGAGTGCCAGGTGGTCAGAGAGTTGCCTTCCAAACAGTGTTGTGTCAGCTTATTAACAGCACCTGAGGGGAAATGATTTTAACATAGACTTTGATTTGTTTTTTTTTTTTCTTAAATGCATATACATTTAATGAAACTAGTTTTTTGAAAAGGTAGGACATTAGGCTAAACAATTAGTCTCTGAAAAACATCTTCAGGGCTAAGTCAAAATCTCTGAGGGAGGTAATCAGCTCTTGTAGAGTAATGGAGGGAAAGCTATATGTGTTGGTGAAACCCTCTCTTGACATTATAATTCTAAGGTAGAGGAAATGAAGATCTAAACTCAGAAAGTATCTTGTCTGTTGAGAAAAGCCATGCAACTCTGGTTTAAAAAAAAATAAAAATTGGGTGAGGATCTTTGCAGTGACAGTGAATGCTCTGTTAATGGGTTGGTCTGGATTTAGGAAGATAAAAGGAGCAGATTACTTGGTTTGAGATTTGATTTGTTTCTGGAGACTTTCCAAGAGCCATAATGTTTTGTAGAGAATACTTTTTTGAAATTCTTATAGGCTTTGGTTGGCTGAAGCATGCCAGCTGTTCTTCTGATAGTCTAAATCAATGACCAACTGCTCAGTATTAGCAGGATAGGTCTCTTGCTCAGTACAGTGCAAACCTTGTATTAATAATGTCCCCAGGTGCTTCAATGGAAGACTTCTCTGCTCGTTTCCAGTTGGCAATTCTAAAACAAAAAATCAGATTAACTAAGCTATTCTTCCCTAGCTGTTTAACAATGCAGGCCAAGAGGCAGCCCCATTCTCTGCAGGTGTATAAACATGTTGGAGGGCCAAAATCTGTCTTTTAGGAAAATGTAGGTAGCTTAGCTTTGGACAAACTCAGCAAGTAAATAGTCTGATGCTAATTGCTTATGGTTGACAAAATTTAACAGGGTTATTTTCCTGAGGAAATGAGGGGTAGGGGCATATGATTTCTGGTTATAGTTTATAGAGCTGGGGTCATGCTGAAGAGGCTACAGCATCAGCCCAGCTTTGTCAGGAGGAAGCTGCAGTTCATTTCTGACAAACAGATGCAAGACAAATTACTACATGCTGAGATGTTAATGCATTTCTGTAGTACATAGCTTTCTATTTTCACAGACCGCATTTCTGACAGAACTTTTAATTCAAGAATCTTAGGAAAGCACCATTCAAAAGAATCATGGCTAGCCAACCTTTGAAATGTAATGGAAAAGTGCAGTGTGGACGTTTAGCAAGAATTAATGGGAGTATGTGAGGTTAAATCTTCCTTTAAACATAGAATCTCATTTAAATTAATGATATCTTTAAAGCATGCAAGTATTCTTGAAAATAATTGTAGGTGTAGTTCACAATTAATTCTTAGCTTTTAGGATTTCTCTCTGCTAATCCAAATCAAATTATAATTTTTCTAATGTTGTTATGCTCATGCTTCAACTTGCAGGTTTTTTTTCTACTTTGCTTTTTTTTAAGCAGTCTTTCCTGGACAGAGCAATCTGTATGCATAAGCTATTGTCTGCTTTAATGGACACATCTCCTTTTTACATAGCTTTCTTGTGGCATGTGATCTCTCAGTCTCACTTTGAGAATAAGTAACACTAGCAGTGAACTCATGAAGTCTTTCAGAAATTTATTAGACTGAGTGCTTTTTTTTTCTAGCTGGAGGCTAGTGTTCCTGATTTTTGTCTTATGTCTCTGTTCAGCTTATCCACCCAAACTCTCCTCTAGAGAAGGGAAAGTAAAAGTAACTTTTTATGGATTGATTCTGAAAACCCTGGTCATTTTGGGATGACTTTGTGCATATTTTTATGCCTTGTACCCACTGCTGCTTCTTGGTCAGACAAGTGAAGCTGTAGATAGTGGAGTAAGTGTATGTTGTGTTCTGTGACATGAATGCTAATGAAAAAGTTTGTGTTGTAGTTTTTTGTTGTGCGGGGTTTTTTTTTGTGTGTGTGGGTTTGTTTTTTTTTTTATCCCTGAAAAAATATCAACCCTGGTGAGTGGTAGGATTTGCTGAAATAAGAAATTGGGTAAAGAAAGCCTGCCTGAAAGGGGTTATCTTTAACAAAAATTTGAAATACCTTTACCAAAGACTTCTTTTCAAACAAGGTGAAAGTAAAATTGGAAGCCCTGGGAAGGCCTAAAAGATGATTCCTATAGTGATCTGGGATGTTGCTTTTCAGACAGGAGCTCTACTTTCAATACTAGCTTTGACTTGTGTTCTTTCTTTTAAAAAATAAATAAATTAAAAAAAAATCAGTGCAACCTTCTCTGTCTTGGCTGTGGAGAAAACTGAAGCAGAACTGAGGGGCCTTTAAAGAAGGCAACAAAATAGAGACAGTCCTGGAGCAGTTTACAGGTAGCCGATAGCAGAAGAGAAATTCAATGCTGAAATTGTAGCCAGCTTTGGCGTATCTATGATACCTTTGAAACACTTGCTAGCAAGTGCTAGAACTTAAATGCAGGTTAGACTGAAATAAACGATAATTTAATTTATGCACGGGACCATTCTGCAGTCAAGGATTCAGGTTTCTTTTACCGGAGGGTAAATTGCCAAAATCTCTTGTTCCCTTATCAACAGTGTTGTGAACACTTTGGCTAGACCTAGGTTTATGTATAAACTGAGTTATCCTGTCTTGCAATTTCTGCCAAAATACTGTAAAGCAGGTTGTAGAAAATGGGTGCATTTTAAAATTTTATTTATATTATACTCTGACTAGAATAAACTTACATTCTTTACTAACCATACTGATAAGAAACGTTGTTTGTGTAAATGCATTCAGGCACGTGGGTTTTACCTTATTTCGTGTGGCAGTGAAATAGTGGCAACAGAAAATGTGCTCTGGTTTGCTAGAAAACCAAATTGCCTGGTTACAAGTAGGATTCCTGCAGACTTTATTTAGCTGGAATTTTAATTACAGTGCCAGCTCTCAACTCCTACAATAAAACAGTAGGGCGACCACTATAATTTGACCTTTATAAAACATTAACACCAACCTATACAAAAATATAACTTCAACTTTGAAGAATAAATACAGCGTGAGGCAGAATTCAAGGAATTATGAAAGTAAAGTGTGCATGTAATACTTTTACTTTTGGAAAAAACATAAGAAATGCACTAGTGTGGACATCAAAGTGAAGCTGATGTGTTTGGTTCCCTGTATCCATCTTCTGGTCCTCATACAAAAATGCTGCATAGCTGGCAGAAGAATCTTTTTGTGGTTTTATCATGCCTCAGGGAAAGCAGTCTTCCTGCGAGGCTTAGAATAAAGGATACCACACAAACCACGAGGGAAATGTTGATGTATAAAAAAACAGAGCCTGTTTCTTTCCCCAGAAGAGTCAAATCGGGAAACTTCAGGTGCTTGCTTGTTCCCTGTGAATCTCTTCTTGTTACTCTTCTGTCTCTTCTCTCTTGCTGTATTCCCTGGAGGGGGAAGTATTCATGACAGTCAGCTGTTGTGAATTGCACCCTGGGCCAAGTGCTCCTTTTTTTCTGCTGAGTGTCACAAAAGAATGAGGTGGGGCTGAAAAGGAGGAATGGAGAAAGACAGTCTATGCCAGAGTTGCGTGGGAATGTCAATGCAACAGCACTATTGGAACATGAAATGGGTAACAGTACTGGCTCCCAGCTGTATACAGTGCCATAAATGGTCACAAATATGAATGCATTTTGGGTTAATTCTGGCTAAAATAGTCCCTAAGTTGTGGTGTGGCAGCTCACGCTATTTTGTAGTTCGGTCATCATGGAAAGGTGATTAAGAGTGTGCTCCATGTCTTCCATTGTCCTTAATATCAGTCAAAGCATATCTTAATCAGTTTTACCCTTTTTTTTTTTGTGAAACTGAATTGAAGCTGTAAACATAAGGATCCTTTAAACAAATTGGGTTTTATGCCCCATAATAAAAATCAAATTTGAAAATGTTTGAATGCCAAGGTTATAAGTTGCTATTAAGGGACCTAAAATGTTTTTGTTTTCATTGCCTATGTCACCTTTAGTTTGCTGGACAGGTGAAGCATTAACTGCCTAAGTCTATTGTTCTTTAATTGTACTCCTGATGTTATGTTTCATGACACGTTATATTATGGATAGCTGCTGTTAGTAAGATGCACCTATTTCTGTGATGGATAATGCTATATGCCAGATATACTGGAGAAGAGAAATAAAGAGTAAGAGTGTCTATCAGTTTCTGGGAATGGAACATTTCAGGACTCAAACTTTCAGCATCTTAATGGTTCACAGGCCCATTTAAGGTTAAAAGTTGTCTTGAAGAACTGTTACACATGGAGGGCTATGTTTGTATTGCTGTGGGGAACAGCACAATTCTAATAATTGTTCTGCTTGCATTCAAGGAGAGGCTTCTTCTGCTGTCTTGATGCTTGAGGAGGGAGGGGATTAAATATTTACAGCAGAATGGCTCCTCTCTTTCAGTGTGCAATGCTCAGCCACATCCCTGTTGACCAAGAAGTTTCCTTAGACCTGAAGGCCAGGCAAGCCTGACAGAAGCATAAGGGAGTTTAATTCTTCTGTACGGGTTTGTGTTCAAACGTGATCCTGGATGCAAACAAATGATGCAGGGTGTAGGAAGGCAGCTATTAAGTATTGTGGTCAGGGAGCTTCCCAGGGATTCACTGTGGCTGAAAGAAAGGTCATGAACTCAGTTGCCTAAGAATCTGTGCTTGGTTGTCTAGTTACTATTGCTTTGGGGGTTTTTTGGATGTTTTTCTTTGTTTTTAATCTTGGCTGTTCTAGGTAATAGTGATATTCAGCCTGGCTTGTATTTGTGGAGAAACAACTCAAGTGTGACATAGAAGAAAATAGGAAATAGTGATATTACAATATTTTTCTAGAGAAATGAAAGCAGTATTGTGGGAGTTATACAGTGTAATTTGCAACCAAAGAGCTCATTTCATTTAAATTTTTAAAAGTTAGGTTTGTGACATAGGAAATAGTCTAAAATTATCTTTAATAATGGAGCTGATCAGTTCACTCTTCTGATTAATAAGAAAATGCAATGCTCTAAGTGTTCTGTAAGATCTGACATTTCTCAGAAGAAACACCATATCTTACACAGGTAGGCAGAAGCTTTTTGGTGTAATAGAATAGCAGCTGCTGTCAACTGTAAATCAAAATAAGAAACTTTATTAAAAATGATATTACTTCTGGCACTTTTATTCTTTGAGACGCTGTCTTTAATAGCTTCTCCAATAAAGTTAGAAGAAGCTGAAATATAGAAGCTTTAACACTTACATAATAAATCTATTAATCTTAATGCTTCTGGAAATATTAGGCATTGACTACTTACTACTGTTTTTATAAGTCAGCATCATTTCCCAGAATTGTATGATACTAACTACAGTTAGTGCTGATAATTAATTGAAATGAAATTACTTGTACGATGAATGAGTGCTGGACACGTTTGACTTAACTCTTTCTGGCACCATAGCTATGCTTTTGATCCTGATTTAGCATGGTATTTAAGCAACACCTTAATTTAAGTTCCCTCCATACTCTATATAGAAATTTGACTTCAGTGTACCATAGGCCTAAATTCTATTAGCTTCAGCACAGGTTTCTGCTTAGGCAAAATATTTGCCCTTTGGGAAAGGCTTGACAGTGGCAGAACCATAAGGTGACTGTTACCTATGCAGCCATGCAAAAGAAAAGTCATACAAGTTTCCTAGCGTGTGTGTTTTCTGTGCTGAAACAGGTGATTTGGCGTGATTGTGCTCAGAACCATAAATACGGCAAGAAGTTCAACTTCCACAGATGAGCGCTGTTTCTGCTGAAGTTTGATTTTCCAGCAGAACTCTGTGCCTAAACTCTCATTCTTCCTACCTGTGAGTGCTACTGGATTTTAGGTAACTGAGCAAACAAATCTAGACTGGTCCTTTTTTATGTTCTCTTAATGATCTCTTAAACATAACATAACACATATCCATATCCCTCTGGATAGGGATGAGCACTGAAAATAGAAGGCTGGTGCCGGACCCCTGCTGCCTGCGGTACGTAGGTGAGAGCCTCAGGAAGAGAAGCTGCTGCTGAGGAACGTTGGGGTAGGGAATAGCCCTTGCTAGAACATCTGGAACTGCCCCCATGAGGACTGACAGATTTAAAAGTTTAATGAAGATAAAAATTTTTGTTAAGGAAGATTAAAGGCCAGGCTTAATGCGACCAGATTGGAAATGGTAGATTACAGGTAAAGGTCATAGAACTGTTTTCTGTCTAGCTTTATTATTTATACTGGTCTCTAATGCCAGGTCTATAATATAGTCTTCCTGCTAGAGCTGGGGGTTTAGAAAACCCAGTAGCAGTCCCTGCTTTTAGTTTGTCCTCTGTGAAAGTATCTGCATGAGTTTAATTAAGTATTGCCAGTTTAGGAATGGTGGGAGAGAGCTAGTTTCACTCAGGATGAAATCTTGAGTGCTTATTTCCATCAAGACAACAGAAATAGATAGTGCCCACAAAGATCAATTAAAGAGCCTATTTAGACCAAAAGGAGGTTAGAAGGTACCCAGAAGGTACACACTGAGCCAGCTGCAGATGGGATCCAACTGGGTAGTTGGGATCCAACTGGGTAGTTGGGATCCAACTGGGTAGTTGGGATCCAACTGGGTAGTTGGGATCCAACTGGGTAGTTGGGATCCAACTGGGTAGTTGGGTAGTGCAATGTAGAAGCAAGAATGGTACTGCCTGCCTTTCTGGGTTGTTTAAAAAAACCAACCAAACAAAACCCCACCACAACAAAACCAACACCAGCCCCCCCCCCCCCCCAACCAAAAATCAACCAAAACCCTACCAAAACAAACACCCACCCCCACACCCCCACCGCCCCCCCCCGCCAACAAAAACTGAATAGAGCCCTCAAAGCAAGATTCAGGCAAATACAACACAGCAGACAGAAAACCTCTGCTTTTCTTCTTCCTGTCATTTCATCTATCTGTGACAGTCTTCAAAGAGTTTTTGTGGTAGTCTGAGATCTTATGGGCCACAGTTTTCTCATCTAGGCTTTCCTGAGGAGCAGAGTTTTACTTGGATCTACGTGCGCCATATACCCAGGAAAGGGAAATCTTTTATCTATGCACGCATGCCCCCACTTTACCCTTCTGTTGCCTCTTCCTTCTGTTGAAAATGTTATACTTTAAAGGGATTAATTATGTGTGGATTAAATGAGTGACTCCATAGCCTGGTAGTTTGCCCATTTCCACATGAGCGAAGGTTGTTGTTTTGGTCCCTGCTCACCTGAGTGCTTATACTTTTTTAATGCTTTAAAAAAAAATTAAATTAAAACCATGAGAAACATTAGTGATTTTAAAATAAGTATTTTTATAGGTATTTTAATAAGTGTTCAGGGAGCTGGAACTGGAACTTGCTTGTGATGTGTGCAGGAGAATATTTTGATATTATGATTTCAAAGTATATAGAAACATTTAAACATCAGTTTCAGCAGGAAGCAGAGGAAAAAGTGCCTTGTTCTGTGGATTTTCAAGCCACATGCTAGAGTATCATTCCTGTGATTTGCTTTTTTTCTTTTTTCCTGCAATGATTAATTGGGTACAACTGAAATGGCTCCAACAAAAGAGGCTGACACAACTTTGCTCTTTAGGAGACTTTTTAGAAAAGTAGGGGGGATAGTACAGGTTCCAGTAGCTTTGAGCAAGCAGAGCAGCTGAACTGGAGCCTTTCAGATCCTGGTGGAATACTGGAGCCACTGGGTACATGAAGAACATCATGGCTCTTCCTCTTCCACCTTATAACTTTGTAATTCTGGAACCTTACTTATCTTTCCTACGTTTGTTAGGAATCCAACCTTTGTGTTTGTCAAGAGAAATGCTTTCTGTTGCATTGAAAAACTTTTTTTTTTCTTTTTCATTTTGGCAAGAAAATTATTTTTCTTTTGAATTTGATTCTGGTGGAACCCTTTCTCTCAACACCTTCTGCTTGGCAGCTGAACCAAAAATAAATTATTTGCAGAGCTCAAATGGTGTCAGTAAATTGATTTCCATAGAACACAAGACTGCATTTCCTCTCTGGAATGCCCTAAAGTGATCATTATTAATGATAAATGACAACAGAAATTTTGCAGAGAAATTAATAACTTAGATGTTGCTATGAAATGAGAAAAGCAACATGGATGCCCTTGAAGGATCCAGAACATCTCTCCCTTTGTGCATCATCTGCTTCTTGTTCATGAATAGATTATAGGAAAGCCATGCTCTGATTTATTTGCCATCTGGCTTACTCTATTAAGAGCAGTGTTATCAAAAGCAAAGGAGATTATGTAGCTGTGTTACCTGGGCCTGCTGTCTTGCATGCCAGCAGGAGACATAAATGGTTGATGTTTCACTTATTTTTTTGGAACAAAGCTTAAGACCTGAACTTGAAGAGATAATGGTTGATTTCCATGAGATCAGTGGATTTAGCAAGCATGTACTTCCTCAGCTAGATTTATTTCAGAGGCTTCAGATGGGAAAACAATGGCAAAATCTTCCCTTGAAACAAGGGAATGAAAAAAGGATGAACAAATTATCTTTAAAGAAGAAATTTTAAATAGCAGTATCTCATTCGCTTCTAATAAATTAACCTGATCTTACCGCTCCTTTTCTGCCATGCTGAAACTAGCAATGGTGTTTGCCAGTTCTTCTACTGTCAAAACTGAAGTCTGCAGAGTCTGATGCTCAGTAAAGAATGCAAATACTGTTCTGTGTACTTCTCTCCCAATTTTGTGCTAAAAAAAAACCCCAAACCAATCTAATTAGAAGGATTACAGGAACTGAAATAAAATGGGGGAAAATATATATTAATCTTTTTCTGCTGAAGAAAGATAGAAATATAATTGATTATTTTGATCTGAAGCTTCCAAAGGTTTGGTAGAAAACTCCTGTAGTCTACTCATGAAATCTTACAGGAATTATAAAAAGTGCTGAACACTGATCTGTGAATGCCATTTGTAGCTGACTTCATGCAGTTCTGTTCTACCTTTAGAAAGCAAAATCAATTTCAGATTAACTTTGACAGGGAGGTGTTGAGGTGTGTGGGTCAGCACTTACTCAGATATTTCTGCCAGCCAGTTGGGAAGACAAAGAATTGTGATGGATATTATCCGTTATCAGTGCTAGCCTGACAGTAAAATTGGCAAACTAAGTTAAACACTTTCTTGCCTTCTCCTGGCATGCTTAATGAAAAACTGAATTTTAAGTTAATGTCAGTGGACAAAATCAAAATTTCTCTTGAGATTTAGGAGCTTCCCTCCCCCCTTACCTCTCTTTTGCAAAATAATGCTGTTATTGCTTTTACTGTGTTAGAGGTTCCATTGTGAAATCTGGAACAGGTTTTTTGTAGCCTGCAACAGTGTTTTTGGTATAAGTCAGTACAGCGTGATTGAAGTAATGAGGGATTTCATTCTTTTTATCCACAATCTCTGAGCTATATTTAATAACCCTTTATAATAATCTTTCTACTATACTGAATTATGTATCGATTCTTTTTTTTACAGTAGCTTCATTGCAGAATTCCAGATGGAAAATAGGTTTTTAGATGTCAACTCGAAATTCTTGACAATTTTGAATATACTATTACATGTAATCCTGTGAAGACCTAATCATACATCGTTTAATTTCAATGAAACAACTCTCATTGACTTTACTGAGAGCCGGCTGAGACTCAGATTGAACTATCGCCATGTTATTGAAAGTATAACAAGCATTTTGATTCAATTTTCAATCTTTTTCATGGTCTTCTATTTTAGCTCTGCTATGCATGCGGTCCTGCTATGTCTAGTAATCTGTAGGGTACTGCAATCCCTGGCTGTAGCTTTCAGGGAGACACTTGTAGAGTTGACTTTAAAAGTAAAAATTACACTTTTTTAATTGTAAATTTTGTTGATGGAGCTGTTGCAGATGCTATGTATTATGGAGGAGGAATCTGGAAGATGGGTTTGTGGCTCTGGTTGCACGGGCTCCTTTGGCTGAAGTTCCAGAGGTTAACAGCTCTGTTGCGTGCAGAGGTCTCTGATCATTGATTTTTAGTGGCTCTGTTACAGAAAGCAAGAGTGGCATTTAAGAGAGACAAAGTACCTTATTAAAGTTAATGCCTTTGATTTGCTTCAAATCATCTGTAATCCATGTGGACCTGTCATAATTTATACCTTGCTTGGTCACAGCAGTAAGTCTAAAACTGTCATGTAATCTGCATCAACTCTTGTGCACAAGAGAAATTACATGTACTGCTTACTAAAGTTGGTGTCGTGGTATTTATCTCTCACTGCTTAGAAGGTTACCCTCAGCTTAATTGGTGTGTCTCATTATTTATATTGCTAGGAAAAAAAAGAAAGGATTAAATACCAGGGGAGAAAGATAACAGAGGTTTTGCTTCATAAGATAAATAAAAATCCATTTCTGTTTGTTTCTAAACATGATAAATGTAGGTAGGTTTTTCAGTCTTCCCCAACGCCCCCGAAGTCTTGAGCCTCCTGAGGATAATCTTAATAGGATAAAGTGGCCTTTGAAAGGTAATTAGCAAGATTCCTATGAACTGGTCCATACATGTGCCATGCTCAAACCTCTCCTGATTAATGCTCCTCTTAATTCTATTTCTTGGCATTTATTTACTCATTTCACATATAATGTATTTAGTTCCTTTAACCCCACTCTGTGATTTGAAAACCTATTGCTGCATTTCAACTTCATGTATAGCTGCATTTCTGCCTGTTGCTTTTGTGAGCAGACAACAGCCTGGATGCAGGCTGGTCACTCGTGCACCTCTGCTGGCCTGGAGCAGGGGTTTTGAGTCCCAACAGTCCAGCGCTATTTTTCACTAATGTGGACTCACTAATGAACTCGATTGTTTCAGTTTTGGGGTAGTTTGGGAAAGGTTTCTTAGGTAGACACAAAAATTTTTTCAGCATAGGGGGAGAGAGTTATATAGCACTCAATACTATGCGTATCTGAAGATACTTTGGAGTGGGATGCCCAGTAATCAAAATGCCAAAATCAGTAGTTGGTATTAGATTTTTCATAAGAATATGATTCAGCAGCCACATACAGACTATATAGCAATGAAAAGTGAGCTTAGATCACAATCGATACCAGTAATTAATATTGTAATGATGGTTATGAAAAATAGGATCAGTGAGGAAGACACTGGGCTTTTTAGGATGAAATTCAGCACCTTGTGTCGGCTCTCCTGATTTTATTCTAGAGGAATCGTGTTTTCTGGGAGGCGTATGACTCCCACTGTAACAAAGCTCAGTGGAAAGCATTTCTTTCTTAATATATGCCTTATGTGCTATATCCATGAAAATTACTTTTTTTTTTTTTAACTCTTTCCTATGAAAGAAATTTCAGCATTTGTCACTCCTTACCCAGTCTCTATCCATGGCCACATTTTGAGAATTCCAGGAAAAGCCAGGTTCCTCTTAAGTGTCTTCCAGAAGATACTAAGATGTATTTAATTAATATTGCTCCTTTAGTTTGCTGTAGCTTCTCTGTTCAGGAAGATTCTACCCCTAGGAGGCTTCTGAACTCGTTTCATGTGCTTGAACACCTTTCATAAGCTGCACTTTTTTTCTTTTATATTTATTTCAGTCTTCAGAAATTAGTACAGCGGGGAAAGAGAGGTCCCTGCCACCCATCTGCTTCCTTGAGCTCAAATGCTCCAAGCACCAGCCCACCTACAGACCAGAAGTAAGCAAACAAACAGATCTGACCAGAAGGTTTCAGCAAACAGCATGTCTCTCTTGTTCTAAAATTAAACGAGATGCAGAACCTAACTCAGAACAGCCTCTTTGGGGGGAATAGAGAGAGGAGGTCCATTATTGAAATTGCATCCTATTTACACCACACAGAAGCATCCTGTAGCTGGTAAATAATTCTAACTGCTAGAAGTAATATGACCTCTGAGGCAGGAAATATCTTCCTACATCTGTTTTCAGTTAGTGAGAATCTTAGTAGATCACTGCTGGAAATAAATAGAGATTAGTACATTTTCGTGGCTTTTGCAGTAGTTTATAAAATGTTGAAAATATTAAAATAATTCAATATATTATTGAAAGATACACACGAATAGAGCATTCAAGGCTTGGGACTTTTGAGTTGGGATGTTTCTCAGGGTTGTTTGGGGGCCCTTTGTCTTGTGCACAGGGTGTTGCTGCAAAGCTGGGAACTCAGTGCTGAAGGGACCTTTACACCCAGATAGCCACTTTGAGCCCATCATACTAAAATTGGCCTGAATAGTTATGGTCAGATCTGAACTCGCTGTCAATATCTGTTGTCCTGCTCTTTTATGGGCTCCCTCAAGATCTTTGCTGTGTTTTCTACTTGGACTTGCTTTTATTTAGCTCGTTTCTCTGTGTATTGATCTTCAGCTGTCAGCTAATTTACAGGCAGCATTCATGCAGCACAGTGTGTACATTGTGAGGGTAGGAGACAGGAATTCACAAAGTCTTGTCCGTGTTGCTCATTAATGCACTACAGCTACATCTATAATAGTAAATTGAACATGCCTGGGACTGCTCAATGGCACTAGGGGCAGTTGGCACTGAACTGCCTGTATCCATACTGTTAAATTCTCTTATTCTCAAAACCCAGGTGGCTGCATGCAAACTGTCTACCGTACGTGATCCTTGACCCATGCATGCTCTCAAACTAGGTCTGAGAATATATGCAATTAGGCTGCAGCAGGGAAGTGCAAACAGAAAATAGAAGGAGCTGTACTAAATGGCATGATGAGTTTGGGTGTAGCTCTTAACAGCGTTTGCCTAATGTAGTGGTTTTCTACTGAGGATTCAATATGGAGGGAAAACTTAAGAGCAGTAAGAGCTGGAAAAAATGCATAGGCCTGTGGAAATGCATATGATTATGAAGTTAAGACCCTAGAAAAATCACTGCTTTTCCTTGGCCTTGCTTATTGCACAATGTACATAAGTACTTCCAGTTAAGTCACTGAGACTGCCTGCAAACTTATGCGAGCACTTATGAGAAAAACATATGCTTATATGGAATGCTGACTGGAAGTTTAGCTAATGATCTATTCAGCTCCGGGTGCCATACACAGATCATGAAACATTTACTTCCAATAATTAACTGTTTTGTAGTTTGGGGTTTTTTTATTTTTTGTTTCTTTGTTCTTTTTTAATCCTACTCAGGCATATTGACAAACATGGCTTTCTGCTCTACTCTTAGAGGAAGCTGCAGCTGCAAAGGTTCCTTGAGTTATGCCAATCATTTGCAGATGTTCTTCTGAAAGCAAAAATTAAATAGACTTTCTTGATGCTAATAAATTATAGAAAAATGTTAGACACGCTCTTATCTCTAAAAAAATGTGTGCTGTGGTCATAATGCATCAAATACTGCTAATATAATGATGACCTTTTAAAAGAAAACACATTATGCTGTAGCTGTCTTCATATTATAACTGTGGAACGCTGGTATACAAAAGTCGAGCTATTAAACAGTGGGAGAAATGGAGTGAAAATAATGTGTTTTGCTTTTGTCTGATATTGCTGTTCTGATAGGTACATTCTTCTCTTTTCCCATACTGAGTCATGCTCTTCTTGAAATTATAAAGCATAGAGATAGATCAAATACAGGGTAACATTTTGGGAAGTCAAGTCCTACTGAGTTTTGATGAGTTGGATCAAAATCCCGATGACCAAAAGCTACTGTTCAATAGCAAAAATGAGCAGAACTTCAGAGGAAGACAAGCAGGGTCCTTGTCCAAACTCCTCATGGTCAGAGCATTAGGAAACGAGGAACAAATACCAATCTAGAGACCAGGTACTTGCTCAGAACTAAGGAGGCTTCTGTTTATTCCCCAGCAGTCACAGATTTCATGTGGGCAGGTCATTTGAGCCAAGATCCTCAAAAGGTGTTAAAGTACTTTTGATGATCTGTGCCTAGGTATTCATCTCTCTGTCCATCACATAAATGTGGAATCAGAGCTCTTTCTTCCTTTGCAAGCATGTTATGTGATTGAACTCATGTTTGCGAGTTATTTGGGGGCTATGATGGGAAGGCTAAAGAAGAATATTAAATACCTGCAGGTACCGAGTAGATTCCAGTCATGCTCTAGATATTTGCTGGAGTAGTAGGGCTTAATTCCTAGGCCCATTGTTCTGATGCCTTTTCTACCAGTTTATTCATTTGGATAATTTTTTTTTTTCATTTTTCTTATCTCTGCAGAATAAAACAAGAATCTTCCTTCTATTTGGCTATCTGTCTCCTACTAGAGTGGGTGCAGAGAAACAGACCTAGTCTAAAACATTTGTGAGCTTTAAGAAGCTATATTTGACAAGAACGCTATGCTACTTGGCATGGAGATGACATAACTGTGAACTATTTTAGTGTACTTTGCGGGGCGGGGGGGGAAGATTTTAGGTGTTTGATACGACTGCTTCTCCTAATGCTAATTTTGAGGTTTGATCCCAGTGAATCTCAGTGCCAGGTTAGACTCTGTGTGGTGATTAAAATAAGGAACAGATGCATATTATTCTGCACTTGCGGAGGCTGACAGTAATTTCCTATGCCTTGGTGTGCGTGTGGTGGGATGCTCTGTGTAGAGCCAGCGAGAAGGCGGACTTGCTAACTGTGAGCAGCACGTCTTTCATTGCCACACTGTTTGCAAGGTGGCTCTGAGACAGTGTAGGTAATGTGAGATTATGTTGTGTTTGCATAGGGAGTTAAATAAATGTCTCAGGCTGTTATAATTTTCCTTGTTTTCCCGCTATATAAACAGCTTGCTGGTAGCTTGTCAGTCAGCTTTTACTTTGGTACTACTACTTACATAAAGAATCATTAAAAACTGACTAAAAAAAGTTTCGAGGCTGACATCCAATAAGTCAAAAGGTTCTAAAACATTGTGTTTATCTCCTCCCAAGGTTAAGGTTTTCCAGAAGGCCTTTCAACCTGGAGGATCAAAGACAGCATTTTGTAATGTGTACCGATCACTGCATACTTTGTTTCACTTTAATTGCCATTCTTGTTGACTGTCTATTAAAATCCACCAGACTCTGCAGAGGAAAACATTAAATAATGAGTAATGGACAACATTGTGTGAAATATATTGCTGAGTATACCTGAATAGGACTCGTTCTGTGTTTGAAGACTTAGACCAAAGTCATGCTTAAAATATTACTTGTTCCTCCCTCCCAACACACACTAATTAGCAGCAGTGCTTTGTCAGCAGGAGATGTTGAATTGGCTCCTTTGAGAATGGGGCCCCTTTCTCGGGCTGCTCCTTAAAAAAGGCTCCCAATCTCTCTTCCAGCTCAGCCTGCCTGGAGGAGACCTAATTTGAAATGACTCTGTTCTCCAGAGCCCTTTTCAAATTCACAGCCCTCAGACCTCCCGAGACTCCTCAGTGAACTCTTAATTCTAAAATACAAATGAAGCATCCTGGCATCGTTTAGATCTCATTGGGCTGGTAGTGAGACCAAATTTACCAGTTTTATTAGCAACGTTTTACGTCCAAGCTATTGTCTGTGTGCCTGGCAGTTCATCTGAGCGAGTATGGCAATGCCAGCACATGCCAGGCATGTCTGGCAGGTTTCTAATGTGACAAGCAATAATATTTGTGCTCTCGACAGTCTGAGCTACTGTAGATGTGTAAGGCAGTTGATCTCTGCCTGGCAAGAATATTTTGCGTGTGAGTGGCCTTACTGAAGAACTAGTTAACTTAGCTTGCCTGGGCTACAGTGCATGCACAGCAGGTCCTTACCTGTGTAATGAATAAGTTTCAATGCTTGTAGCAATTTTTTTAAACTGATCAGTATTTGTAAGGTTAAGACTACTCAATTGGAATCAGCGACAGTATAGAACCAATATAATGAACACAGTTAAACACTCTGTAATTCTTCATCTGTCAATAAGCTGAATATACTGACAAAAACTACTTGTTTAATAATTACAAGTGGACAAAGTTTCAGTGTCCTTTACCCTTTCATGGGTCTCTTCTGAATTTCTCAAAAGTCAATCTTTTCCTGGAGATTTCTCTATTATTACACTGTATAAAGTCAGCAGTATCAGTCTCTAAGCTAGTGTTTAATTTGTAATCTTTGTAAATGAAAGTAATCTTTTGTGGATGACTACATTGTTTGTATCTGTGCGTTCTTGGTTAATTCAGGGTGTACAACTGTCTTCTGATAACTTTTAGAAATCTAAATACAAGATAAACTGCTATTGCTGGTTTGACTTTTTTTTATCAAAAAGCCTGTTTGGAACATGTTTGCAAATTGACTAGAAAAATGTTAGGTATTTTTTTTTAATCTCCCTTTGAAGCTTAGAAGAACTAAATCAAGTTTCAAAATGTCCATTTGTTTTATGACTTCTGCTAGATGTTTGCCATCTGTGGTAATGCTGGGTGTCTGCGGGTGTGAAGATACAGACTCAAGGTCAGCTAAATTGAAGACAAAGATTTTGTAAGACTTTCCAGTCTAAATTGGCACTTTATTTCAAAATACGTAGGGAAGAACTGCTGACATTGTTGGAAGTCATGGAACATGTTATAAAATTTCAAAGCCTCTAAGAATGTTTTTATCCATTTTTCTTTTATTTTGAAGAAGAGTTGTTGTAATCTGTCAGGCTAAACTCGAGTTCTATTCTAAAGCCTAATGTTGAGAGTGCTGGCCATTTTGAGGGAGGAAAAATTACACTAAGCAGAAGCTCATAGATGTCTTTTTAGTCCAGAGGAGTTTTTTTCTATCAATACTGTCTCTCTTGTGCACCTACTCAATTATTTAATTATTTATCATCATTTAAAATACTCACCTGGTTACAGAAGTTATTACTGTATATTAGGAAATTTTATTTTTATGTATACTGTGAACCTTTCAAGAATTAGTTTCTTCTGGAGAAGAGTGAATTACTTTCCTCTGCCTTCCTTGTATACTGGGATGTTGATCACACTTATGAGAATCCTGAATTGTACATTTCTAAATTTCAGATCACGATACCTGCCCCCCGAAGTTTGTGAATAGGATTGGTTTAAAAACAAACAGCCCCTGCCAAACACCCCCCCCCCAAAAAAAAACCACAAACCAAACATCAACATTTGAGGTTTTGTCAGCAAACAATTCAGTAAATTATTCCTAAACTCTTTATGATTATAGCTTGTAATTATTAAAGTTAATGTACCTTAATGGACTTAGGTGGAAAAATAAGTGTAGGTACAGTTAAGGTTGCCTAAGCATTTGTGTTCAACTTAATAGTTTTCTTAACTTGTCACATCTGAGACATTTTTCCTCAGTTGTTGTCTGTCTTTGACAAGACAGACAAACTTTTACTGAGTTTGATTTTATTTTATCTTAAAAAACAAACCCCAAACCAAAAAGAGCAAAACACTCTTCAACTCAAAAAGGAAAACAGGTATTTTTATATGCAGCAGAAAAAAAAATGCTCATTTTCTTTCTGTAAAAACAGATCTTCTGCAGTGTACAGTTCAACTCGTGTAGGAGGACAGCTGAAATTCAGTAACACAGTATTACTTATTGTTAAGAAATGTTTTTATTTGGGTGAAAGCTGGTTTTGATTTGGCAGAGGTAGAGGACTTTGTAAAATAAATAAAATAGTAAATAGTGTGTGTTTGACTTGCTTTGTTGGGCAGTGTGGATATAGCCTTCTAGAGGCTTCTGTACTTAAAGATCCAGGCTCAGGTAAAACCAGCTTATTTTCTTTGTATGAGGCATCACGTCATGTCTGCCCCAAAAGTGTTGGTTGTTAAATTCTTCTCTTTCAATAAAGTATGATTCCAAAATGCTAGAAAATTCTGTATATTAAACAAAGAGTAAATTCTTCCAATAAAGGTGCAAAATGCCAAAGGTAAGTTTACATGAAAACTCAGCTTTTTTCCCCTGTAAAAATGTTCTGTAATTGCACAGATGCATCCTATTTGTCAGTGGAACTTTCTTAGTTATGTTTTCTTTTGAGAGCTCAGCGAAATTAGCATCCATGAAATCAATTCATATCTTAGACACCTTTTAGAAGGTTGTAGAAAAAATGTTGCCTTCATATTGCTGTGAAATCATTCTAAATAATTGTGCTAAATTGTATTAAAAAGCTCCAGGATAGAGAAGACTGAGGATAAGGATAAAGGTCATATATAATTTCTCCTCTGCAATTCAAGTGAGGCAATCTGACATTGCACAGTCAACTGAAAGGCATCTTTTTGCAATGGAATAGTTGGAGGGTGAATAACATCGTTTTGACTGCTTATTCCAAGTCGTACTTCTAATGGTAGTTTGTCTAGAGAGACTATCCCTCATATGACTGATTTACCTGGGGAGTGGAGTGGAATGGAATATAATAAAAGGAAACACTGCAACATGTACTAATTGAGAGACGTAGTATATCTTTGAAATTGCTTTTGAAACAGATTCTGAATGATTTGCTCCTGACTGGACCAGTAAGACATGTACTGTCCTCCTACAGTTACCTTTCTTGGCGTGTCATTTGTCTCTTTGTAGTTTTTCCAGCACGTGTTGAAATGTGTTCTGATGAGTGCTTTAGACTTTCACCTGGATTACTGAGAAAGAAGGCATATACGTACCAGTGGAGCAATCTACATGGGGACTCCAGAAGGAGAACAGACTATGGAAGCACTGAGAAATCAGGGTGAAATGCAGTACCTTTTTGACTAATTTTCTGGATAAATCATTCTGTGTTAGAAACAGGGAGCCTTCTGCCCATGCAGCATGTCAGGCATAGTTACAGAAATCAGTCCAGCACAATCCACTGCCGAGAAGGGATGGGTTGAACGTGCAAATAAAACAACGCGTAGAAGGAAACCAAGCAAGCTGTGTGCTGACTTACGGATCTTTGAGGTTATTGGATTGCAAGACAACTGATAAACTGCAAAAGCAGTGGAACTACTGCTAGATCATGCACTCATCCAGACCTGGAAAGGAAGGTGATGCAAATAGCATGCTCTTTCCTTTTGTCTCTGAAGGGAAAGAAGGAGTCAAAGAAACAATATTGCCTGGAGTACCTCAAATCATTAGAACGGCTAACAGATTCAGGGGTACCGTCTCAGCAGTTTGGGGAACAGATAAAACCAGTGATGGCTAATTCCTATAGAGGAATTCTATAGGACCAAGCTAAAGTAAGACAAATGTGACAGAAACATGGGAATCCAGCCATCAAGCACAGGAGAGATTGAAATGCCCAGTTCTGGGTGAACTTGTCAGGGCTCAGAATCTTATTTTGCCATAGAAGGAAGAAAAGCAGCTCTAACATGCAGTAATTGAAAGAGGTTTCTGGTAAAGGAGGATGATGATGACAAATGTTTTGTCATATCCCAAACATTCAAATGACCGTGTATCGCAAAAAGATGCCAAACTTCCAGCTGCCCTATCTGCAACCAGGCCACTGGTTCAAATACTGATTTGCTGCCAGCTGGCTTCTGGGTTGTGATTGCAGAGAGAGCCCAGCAGCACTTGTATGCAGAATTATCAGGCTTGAGAAACATGATCTCTTAGGAATGCATGGCAAAATCATTCCAAGGCCAGTGCATAGATAAAGCATGGTTATTAAAAAAGCCCAAGTGATTCTCCAGGGTAAGCAAAGTTGGAAAACTTCTGAGACTTAAATGGGAAATGTCCTGTATTTCAGAGTACCAGAGGGGAGTAGTCAGCTTTCTGGAGGAAAGAGTTCAGCCTGCAATGATACATAAAGAATATGAAGGTTCATTAAACAGTATGTGATGCGTATAGACCTTTGCAGGACAGGTATTTATAAAATATTTATGGTGGGGGCTAGCAGAACTGCTCTGGAAAAATTGTAAAGTTGAGAACCAAGCTCATAAGTTTCAGATTGGTGTATCTTTGTTTTAACAGTGATTCCTACCTTGTTTGTTTTTTTTATCCTTAATTGTTGTTTCCAGTGTATACTTAAGGCAATTATATTCACAGATTTACTTTTTTATTTGCAAAAAGGATTTGAATATGCACTGTGCATATTAAACAGTCACCACAGCACGTTTTTGTCAAAACAGATGATTACGAACGTAGTACAACATGTTTTTCAGCTCACTTGTGTTGGATTAGGAGCTTAATGTCTTTTCTTTTTATGTTTATTTTAAGATTCATTCTTTAATCCCATTTTCATGGAGTTAAAGATTTTACTTTTTGCATTTTTTTTCTGGTTTCTCTGTCTCTCACCTTTACTGGATATTTGAACCACACTTTTAATATTTCTGCTTAGCCTGACTCTTACTAGTTCAAAGCAGAGCTACGTATTTTAAATTGATCAAGGTTTCTGAAGCAATTATAACAACTGCTTTTGGAAGACACAGTTGCAGTTTTCATTTTGATATTATATGAAAGTGTAAGTTTCTTCAAAGCTGCAAATGTAAGCCAGTAAAAGGCAGCTGGTAATTATTCTCTAATAAACATAGTAGGAAGTACATGAAAGACCTTAGGGGACATATATATTTCCTGCAGAGTGATTAATAAAAGTCTCGGGACACTTAAAAGAAATTTCATACTGAAAATAAATGTGTATTTATCTATGTATTTGAGTCCATTCCAAATTAACAGGTCTGCTGTGATCAATTTATTTGTTATTTGTTTTCTAATTCTCCTTTGCTTGTTATCTTTCAACAGACTATTGCACTTTAGGGGAAAATTGTTATTCTTTATTAACTCTTAATTTATAAAATACTTTAAGCTTCAAATATCTGCTTTTCTCAGTCCCAAATAATTAAAGTTTTAATATCTTAATTCTGTCTCTATTTTAATTTGTTTTGCTTGTAAACATTTGAGTATAGGTAAAACTTAATGAATCTCCACGCAATAACCAAACTGCTCACAAACAACTGGCCAAATTCTATCCTCGTGGATGATTTGTACAGTATTATGCCTTTTAGTTTTTCTGGTATGTTATTATCTTTTCTGAGTGGATTTTTCTAAATCAAAGGTGTTTATCAAAAGATGTAAGCAGAAGAGACAAAAGCATGACAGCTGGAATCCTTGAGAAAAGAGCAGAGAAACTATTTATTGTAGAAGAGCCGTATTCATGGTTGCACTTGGGCTACAAGGGTTTGCTTTTTGCAAGGCTAAGGCCTGGTTCAAAAGAGAACATTAAACCAAAACTGGACTCAGGGAGAGAAAGGGAGAAGGAGTTTGTGAGCTAAGTAGTTTTGTTCAGGGATGGTAAAAAACCTGACAAACATGCAAGCCTACAGTGTCAAAGAAGCATGTATACTGTGGTTAGCAGTCTTGTAAGCCAGAGATGGAGGTAATTGGATTAGGAGAAATGCATTCCAAATGCAGGAAAAAGACTGAGTGAAAGGAGGAAAAATATAAACTCAAACTTCTCTAAATTTTAGCTTTCTCTTTGGATGGAAGAGTAACAAGTTTTCTTTGAAACGTTTATTTTTGTGACATCCATGAACGTAGGTGGTCATGACATTCTGAATGGAGAATTGTTATGAATCCTCAAATCAGTTGGTTGTCTTGTTACTGCCCAAGCACCAAACTCTGGAGTACTTGCTTAAAAGGAGCAAAAGATGTTAAAAATGCAGTTTATGTTCAGCCTTTGATGAAATTGAAAGTTGTGGTTTAAATCCAACTCTATGTTGCAGCTTGCCATAGTTTCATATTAATGCTCTTTCATGATCAGCCCTACTGTCTGTGGTAGGCTACCTTGCCAGATGTTATGTTGTATCCTTTTGTAAGATATTACATCACAGTCACTAAAATTGTGATAAATCATGAGAAGCTATATCTTTTTAGAAGTCTGCTAAATGTCTTCTAGTTGAGACCTAAGCTTCCCAGGTGCTGCTAGTTCTCTCTCTGCTTAGTTTCTGCACCTGGAAGCATGGCTAGACTTTAGCCATTGGCACTGAGGAAATAAAGAGCGAACAAAATAAGTGTACACATGCATAGATTCATCCCACCTTTCTCTAGCACTTATTTGAGATACAAAAGTCAGATGTACCATGATACTAGTAAGTGACTGTGTTATCAATGGAGAGAAGACGGGTACCATCAGAGGGTGATTTTAACCTTCCTGAGATCTGCATAGTCACCATTTCTGGGGGTGACCCATCCATCCACTGACTGTGGAGTGACCGTAAGCTGACTCAGTCCCTGTTGGAGGTTTTTTATAAGCCTGAATTGAGTGGAAAATGTCTTCATTTTTGTGCCTTTTTTTTTTTTTTTGGTTGTTTATTCAAGTCGTATTAGGAGAGTGGATTCTCCTAGTGTTTCAAGCTGGGTTGCATCGGTTTCTTATAGGTATGAACACAGTAATGCCCTGCTGACTGTACCACTGGCTTGTGGGTGCTTTTTTCTTGCCAAAAGGGAGAGTTAAGGTTATTAAACACAGCTGGTAGAGCTAGATATAAACTGGTGTCTGCTAGTGTACAATAAATCATGCTGCCCCCAAGACAGTAAAAATTGCATGCCATGGCCTACACCCAGCAAGCCTCCATTGTTTTCCCTTTTTAATGCAAACCATCCCACTATGAAATACATTGTAGTTTATCATGTACTGATGCTCTTGCACCATGCCAAGCATGCTGGCATGAAAATCAATGCAACAGGCACACCACAACCTTTAATACTCTGATTTCTGTAGTTGCTCTGTGAGCTAGATAACCAGTTGAAAATTGCTACACACTCTATTTGGGTTTTGTGATTTTATTTTATTTTTACAAATAACTAGCATTTTAAAATAAACTGATAAAAAGCCTGCTGCCTGCTGATATGGTAGTCGCATTTGTTATTGCATTGTGTGTTAGGTGGGAGAGAGCATTCTGTTACTAATGGTTTAAGTCATGACTAATGCTATGTGCCAACAACAGAGATACAGATTCAAATTTAAATAAACTACCCAGGCAGTGTTTTACAGGATGTGTTTCTTGTTGGCAATTTGTTGTTCCCGACAGCCTAAGATCCTCAGGCCGTTGTTATGCCAGCCACTGGGATTAGAACACACACAAGCTGAGTTTATAAACGTTTCAAACCTGCTACAATAGAACAACTGAAGTTTTAAAATGTGGGATTTTTTTTAATGTAATCAGATATTCTTTTAGAAGTGGTTAATGTGAAAGAAGCTAGATTTGATAGGGTTTGATTTTATTTTTGATGCAGCATCAGTGTTAATACTTAAGAATTTAAATGATAGATGCCGGGACAAAGTGAGCTTTGCTGTAATGAGGCACAACATTATGCTACCAAGCTAAGTTTCCACGTTAAATTTGCAACGTTTTATTAATCCACGTAAACAAACCCGGTTCATGCAACTATCTCCATTAGTGGGGACTATTCTCAAAGCATTGCGCACTTTTGACCACCTTCTGGTCACAAAAGTTGTGACTGTGTTATCAGTTCAAAATAGTTCTGAAAGGTATGTGGATGTTTAAAGCCAGATCTTATAGAAATAGTTGCTTTTACATACAAATGTTCTAATTTAATCTGAGTCCTGCTTCCATTAAATCATATTGGTTACGTATCTTTCAGAAGTTTTATGACAAATATTATTTTATAGCCATGGTGCTTTTGGAATATTAGTAGGATGGCATTTTCAGGTAGAAGTATATTATAATAATTGATATAATTAGAAGAAACAGATAAGCTTTTGGCTTTACAAGCTAGTCTTGAGCTCTGAAGCAGAGGGAGCAAGATTCCTGCTCAAGTAGATCTAGGAACAGTTGTTTTCAGTTCAGTTACCTTCATTACCTTTGTAAAGAGCTGACTAATCACAAAAGTTTATCCATCTCTTGTACCATCTGTATTTATTACACCCTAGTGACCTAGATTATGATTTGGTGTAGTATATGGTAATACATAGAAATAGGCTAACGCTTCTGTGTGCTGGATGCAATATGAAGATAAATATAAAGGCAGCTCCTGATTCAACTGTTTACAGCTGCCAGGTAATGTGGTGTTTTTCTTATGCTGCTCCCTACTATCTATCACCATCTCTCGTCCGCTAGAAATGAGAAAGCTAAGACAAAACTGGAAGGCTTCAGGAAGAAAAGCTTTTGATGCTAGAAAACTCTTCTACTTCAGGTCCACAAAGCAGTAGATTTTGTGGGATTGATCTCTTTGAGACAGACATGCTTACAAGGCTTCTTCAGAGCATAATTTTGTTATTGAGGGCTTTCTTCTTGAATATGCTACAGAAGCATTCAGTATTTCTCAATGGACTATATCTAATGACAAAGAAACATGTTTTGAGCTTTAGAATTCTGGGTTTTGTGTATATTTATTTATTTATTTTAATTAGAGCAATTCTTTACAACAAGATTAGCATATGGAACGTGGCTGTTTGAGATGTACTCTACTGGGGCCTTCACCTTTATTACATCTGTGCTTCAGAAGTTCCCCTCAGCTTCTCACAAACTCGTTTGTAAAGTATACCCTATTTCCTTATCTCTCACTGGCAACATTTCACAAGTGTCTGTCCACAGACATTCAATTCCAGATCTCCAATTTAGACACCATTCTAAAGAAGTAAATGATAGATGGGTGCTTTTTTTTTGTCTCCCGTATCAGTTCATGAAGTGAGATTAGGTAAAAGGTGGTTTTATACAAAATGGGGTTTCCATTTTTTTATCTCTGCATTTATCTAAAATGTCAAAGTTAAATTTATCAGACACGAATACTTTGTGATAGTGTAAAAAACAGTTTATCGAACTGGTTATGATTTAATTAAATCCTTTGATACTCCTGATGCTGCTGCTTACTTTAATACCTAATATAATTGATAAAAGTTTTTTCATTTAGGAGTCAAATGCACGTTAGACTTGGTGTTTCAGAATAATAACAGGGCATGTATTTATTAAATGATTGTAGTTTTTGTTTACCCATGTGTTTTAAACCATATAATTATAGAATTAAGTTAATAGTCTGATGTGTCATGGAACTAATAAAACGTTAATGTGTCTATTGCAAAATACCTCAAACACGCAATATTTACCACCCTATTCCAGTCCTTTTTCATAGAGAAGCTGTATATGCCAGCTGGTAGAAGAAAAACCCCTGATCCTGTTCAGAGGGTATAAGTGAAACATATTGCTCTGGGATGCAAACTCTACCAGTATTTATGAAGTTACACTCTTCTGTTAATCTGCCTTAGCAAATTATTCAGAATCATGATTTTTTTAATAATTATTGAAAATTATTTTTGTCACTGCTGCAGAAATACTATTTTAAGGCTATGAGTCTCAAAAGAATCAGGATTAGAATGTTTTCTTAAAATATTTTTTGCTTTTTATTCAGTATTTTTATTTCTGCCCATACAAAGGTTCAGGATAGAATTAGTCACTGCTTTAATTATTGTTTCCTTTTCACAGCAATGAACTCATTTCACATTCTGCAGCCCCCCCACCCCCGAATCCCTACTAAAACAGTTGGTTTGTAAGGCATATCCCTAGCTGTTATAAAGTGGTGGCATTGTGCTGGCTTATAACCGTGGTGCTTGACTTCTCATTTTAGAGGTCTTGGATAATTCTTACACAGGGTTTCATTAGTAATTGTGTTTCTAAGACTCTAATCCTGTTCCCCTTGAAAAAAAATGGCAAAAGTCCAGGTAAAGTCTGTAAAGTGAAGAATAAGGTGACAGCTCAGAACTGGGTAACAAGAATAACGCTGGTGCTTTGTGTCACAGTTCCCTTAATGTGATGTCTTGCAGACATTCATCTCCGAAAAGATGCACTAAAAAAGTGCAAGTTATTGTTTTCATAGTTATTACTTCAAATATGAGCTCTCCCCAAACTTGTTTGGAAGATCACTAAATGAAAAGGGATTTCCTGTGCCTGTCAGCATTGGACTTTGTAAAAGTTTCTTACTGTACTTTGGCAGCAAGTCTAACCTCGCTGACCACGGGCCACATCCCACATGGCTTAGTGTTTGGGCAGCTCCAATGAAGCCAGAGGGAACAGATGGCCTTTTTGGAGAGAGCATTTCAATACGTGCTGAGTTCAGAATTAACTTCCAATAAACCCAGCTTGCGAGGGATCTATTTTTAGCTTTGGTTGAGTGTGAAAGGTTTAGCTCTTCCTAAGCCAGAATTAACCACTAAAATCTCTATTATGGGTTGGAGTAGGTGTTTTTAAATGAAGGCACGAACAAAAAGCAAATTCCTCACCGTGAAACAAGTACTCCAGCTATGTGCAGTTCTGCAGCCTTCGGTCTTTTGACCCATGGAAGCTTGGATGTAAATATCTATGGCATTGGAAATGTTGTGATCAAGTATGATTTATCCCTTAGACCTAGAAGGAAGCAATTCGTTATCTAACCATGATTTAATTCATTATTATTATTAGAGCAAAGGATAATATGCTTATTAAATCTCACGGAAGCAATGACAATCCTCACTTTTTTTTCGCCAATACAGAGTGGTGAGCCTGTTAAAGTAGTACTCGTTATCTTAGTATACAGTATCCAACACCTGCCGCTGCATAAGATATCTTTCTGTGTAGCTTTCAGTGACGAATGGAGGATTGCTGTGCAACATGCAGACCATGGTTTTGAAAGCCTCATGCTCTCAGGAATTTTGTTTTCTCTGGAAACAAAATGTTGGTCATTCAATTATATGGCCTAACAATAATAATATAAGATAAAGCCAAAGTTAGCTTCAGCTTCCACATGGAGCTACCTGAAATATTTATTTTCTTTGCATGTCAATGCACAGTTATGTTTTTGTGCATGCTGAGCCCTAGCTGGAATATTCACATTAATTAATTGCTCGTAACAGAGAAGTATATTAGTCAATAAACATCTTTTGTGCATAATTAAACTGAAAAATGAAGTTGAGGGACTTACAAATATTCCTGTATCTAGTGAATATTGAATATATTGCAAATCCTCATGTTTCTTTCCTACTGGATGACCAAAAAAAGGGGACAGTTTGTGTACTACAAAGTAAAAATGATGGGGAAAAAGTTTATTTTCTGTTGCTCTGGAGCACTTGCTCCTTGCTCAGTTGTTCCACTGGTTGGTGTCCAAAGGCCTTTGTACAATTCTCCCCCACCCTGGTCAAAAAAACCCTCTCTCATGTCTAGAAAGGGATGTTTTCCTAATGCTCTGGGGTTATTCCTGGCAGATACATCTTAATCCTCAAAACTACCCAACAGAAGTAACATTATCTCTTTGTAGACCTCAGAATTAACCAGATATGAACTTATTTTGAGGTTTCTCAACAAATTCGATAGGAGGCTGACACAAATCTCTTTCACCAAAGTTGTTTTCCATACATTTCAGACTGCTTGTGTTAAAAGCTCTGCTATAATACCTACATTTAATGCAATATTCAGGAAGAAGGCGTAATCTTTAACAGGTTACAAAAAAAACCCCCAAAACCAACATAACAGCTTTATGTTAATTTATTTTCCTGCAGGTAGTACCTTTCTGTTTAGATGTGATTCTGAGAAAATTTATGAATTCATGTAAGGAAAAAAAAAAAAAGTATTTTCCCCCATCATTAGGCTCTCCTCTAAGAATGCCGTATTATAACTTTGGCAGCACAGCAGGATTTATAATATTGAATACATTGTGTCAGCTCTCTTGTTTGCAGGAGGATAAAGTTCCATTATTCAGAGCTTTGCTTCAAATCCTTCCATTGTCATACAATTAAACACAGTCCTTTTTTAGAACTAAACCTCATACTTCAAGAAAATAAGCTTTCAAGATGAAGTACATAGGGTTTATGTATTACAGGTAATATATTGAGCTCGTAATAGGAAACACACCAAGCCTATGAGAATAGCACGTGGCTGAGGAGTCAAGGTTGGACGCTTTCTGTTCATTTGGGCCCTTTATTCTTTGCCTTGGCTGAAGACCATGTTCAGGTTGCAGAAAGCACTTGTTTGGATTGGAAGGATTATTTTTTTTCCCCCTTTTTCTGTATTTAATCATTACACTAAAAACATAACGTGAGCTGGATTTTATGTAAATAAGTGGCAGTGAGGTGAATTATGCTAGTGTACTCATGCCATTTACTGGGTCTTGTGGAAATATAGGGCTGATTTTGAGGGGATATAGAGGATTTATAGGTCTTACTGTTTTCTATTTTTTTCATTTCCTTATTGAGGGCACAAATAAACTTGATATATGCCTGTAGGGCTTTTGAGTAGAGTCATGTGTCCCAGGAGGCCTGCAAGGATTTGGGTAGCGTATGAAGGACATATGGGATTATCATTTGTATTGCTTTAAATCAGGATTAGTCACCTCAAAGGCAAAATCTGTATATTGACTGAAGTTTCTGCTTTAGTCTGACTCCCCCCCCCAGCATTAGATTATGCAGGAGGATGAATCTCAAACAAGAATGGTCTATGTCTCACCTGGAGCTGTGACATTGGGTTTTCATTGTTCTCAGTCACTTAAACTCAACTCAGCCTAAAAACTCACAGTTCCATTTTTGATCTATTTGAAAATTATTCTCTTTGGACAATGAACAACCTACATGTATGATGTTTTCTTGTCCATGTGGAATTTGCAATCTTCATAGTTTTTTTTTTTAAGTAGACCTATGACTTGGTCTTGTGACACCCAGAGCACAAAATTCCTGTCAAATTCAAGGAATTTGAGTTTTTATAAATACATTTTAAAAATACTTTTTCCCCCCTGAGCTCCAGGAGTTCTTTGGTCATACTTTATTCTTATGATTTGAAAAGAAACAAGTTCTGAAATATTTCAGAATCTAGAAAAAGTATAAATGTTCTATCTGACAAGTTCTTTCCCTAACTTAACTCCCAGAACTCAGGCCTAAAGCCCATCTGTCACTATATGTAGCTAAAAACAAGCTTGGAAATAAGTCGATATTCACAGAAACACAACGAAGTTTTGGAGTGCAACAGGAAAACAGCAGTTTTCTGTGTTGTGATTCTAGTGGTGTTTATTGTATTAGCATTGCTCATGTTCAGTTCATACTAACCTTTTTCTTTTTTAGTAACTTAAAATGTATCTCTTAGATGAATACTGGAGAATTTACTTCATACTATTTAATATTGCCATGATTTCATAACTTATACTCCATTCCTAGTTTAGAAATACGAAGAAGCACATTGGTTTCCTTGAAGAAGGCTATTTGGTAAACTCTTTTTGTTATTGCTTTTCTTCCACTAATGTTCTTGCTGCAAGGGAATTTGCACAACTGGAGGGTTTACAGATTGCTAGTACAGTAATAAAACAGATGTTCATATAGATTTCAAAAAGTCTCCAAATTAGACTTTCTCCACGCTAGATCCCTAATGTTACAGCTCTGCTCTGTTGGAGTTTGCACTTGTATACAGCCAAAACTCCGCTGCAGTTACACGCTGCCAGCCTAAAGCTTTCCAGCCAGTTAAGTTTGTTGTTAACTAGCTCAGTGCATTATTTATAACCAGAACATCAGTTAAGATAAACTCCACTACGCCGTGCCCTGCCTAGAAGAGTTTTCAGCCTGATTACAAAGTCAAGTGGTTTTTGCAAACAAGGGCAGCTCTATGCATGGCCCAGTCAGTTCTGAGTCGGTTATTTGTTAGCTACCGCGAGTTTTCCCCTGCATTCTCTGTGCACAAACTTCTGCTAATCAGAGGAGTACAACTGTCTTTGAAAGGAATGAGATGAGGGTGCCACCCCACTTTTTTCCCCATTACTGCTGCTCTTTCTGCTGTGAAAGACCCTAAATACTTCTTTCTCTTTTAAATAATTTCTTTCTTTTTTAAACAATTCTTTTCTCCTTCTGAAAGCTGCCCTTTCCTAATGTTTGTACAGAGTTATCAGATCCCACCTTTTGTTTTCTCTTAGCCATGCTTGTTATGTTTGGCACTCTCAATCATTACCTTAGATCGATATTTCTAGCCCCTTGATTATTTGTATTTCACTTCAGTGACTTGTCAATATTTTTGTGCAGGGGAGTGCAATATTCCAGATGCCACCACGTCAGAGCTATAAAAAGGATGATTGCTGTCTTCCTGCGTCAAGAGTGTGATAGTCCTGTAACTATTGCCTAAATGCATATAATCTCTCCCTTTGCCGTGTCGTGGCGTGTGTGTTTTGCCCCTATGTTGGTTGAAGTCAGGACACTATTCCCTGCAACCCCAAACACACTGAGCAGCTGTATTATGAGAGTATTTTATTTGTATGTATTGTTCATCATTACAAGTCATGCCTAAGCAGGATTCTTTGGAAAACAAAGCAAAAACCTAGCCCAAATTCTGCTTGGAATAATGGAAGATATTCCCTTTGACTTCAGAGGTTTTTCAGTCAGGCCCTTACTGCAACGTTTCAGATACTATTGTCAAGTAATTGTTTGGTAAATTGTTGTCTTTCTCTTGATAGCAATTGCTCTTTCATCTTGGATTAAGATGCATATTTTGGGTCTTAGGTGTTAAACTTTCAAAAACGACATGTACAGAAGTTACATCTATTTTTGACTTTTATTTGTGTTATTGAATATATTATAGTCAGAAAAATAAATTTACACTCTATCCTTGGGGAAGAAGTATTTCTAGACAAAACAAATCATTATTTCGGGGCTCTTCAAAGATCAAAGGCGTGGAAAACTTTGAGGAAGAGTGAAGGCAATTTTTTTTAATCAAAATGTAGATTTTATTTTGAAAGACCGGAGAGAGAAAAAGTATTACTAAAAAGTGATCTTAGGATATATCATTAAGAGAAAGTGATTAGTGGCCTCCACACGTAGGATCGGTATTATTTTGACTTGTGTCAAATTTCATTTGATCTAGCATCCACCCTTTTTTTGCCAAAGTCAGTCTTGAAATAATTTTTTAACTAACTGTAGTGATCCTAGAGAATGCACAATTTTAATTAAAGCAGTATATGATGATGACCTAGTTAATATGGTTTATTATTATGAGTAGATGATGAAATCCAATAGAAAATTGCAAAGGAAGTAGGGTTTGTAATTGAGTAAGTAAAAGTGAGTGGAATCATGACATGCCAGAAGTACTACTTTTTAAATAAGAGAAAACATGATATTGTTTGAAAAGTCAACTAACGATGATAGTATGGACAACAAACCAAACCAAGCATAATTTTACATCTGTTTTCATAAATTAGTGTCTGTAAAAGATTGGGACAATAAAATTGGAAGGCTGGATACTTGGCTTGGAATGAGTGCTTAAACCACCATTCAATTTACCTAAATAACTGAGCTAATGAGATTCTGTGAGGACCCATGAATTTAATGTTAAATATGTACTTGAGTGCCTCACTTGATGTTAAATATTCAATGCATGGATAGATCCTTTGACTTCAGAAGGATTATTAGGGTACTTACATAATATGTGGATTTGAGCATTCTATTAAATTGGGCAAATAATACTTGATAGCCTCTTAGAGGTCCAGGTTCAAATCTAGCACTTCACTTGCTAAATATCATTTTTGCAAGTAGCACATGATACTTCAATGAGTCTAAGACATATCCCTCATTTCTGGACAGGTTTATACTCTGAGAACTTTTTAGTTGCAACAATAGAGCTAGTTCATTTTATGCTGGAGGATAATTTGGTTAAAATGATTTGTTATCATTTTTCCTCCATTTATGAGGAATTTCCTAATGAGAAAGAAGGCTTTTTGTTTTCTAATTTATTTAAATGAATATTTGATAATTACACTTGTTACATATGCAGAAATAAGGTGCAATAGTTCAGTATTTACTTGCAGGATTCTCCATATGAAAGTACTGAACAAATTGCCTATTATCAGGTGACCATGCTCTGACAGAGGAAATCAGCCTTCTACGTAAGGGCAAGATGTTCCTTTTCCTCTCTTTTTTTTTTTTAAGTGATGCAAATTTGATGATAGGTTTAAAATTGCACAGCCTTTTCCTAAGGGAAGGGTATTACCTTTTGTAGCTTTTCCCCATATCTCCTCATCAACACCACCTCCAAACCAGGTGGCATTTGGTCCTTATGCTCAGCTCTGAAAACTGGATTTTGTTATACACAGCACAGAAGGAATGGGAGCGGACCTCTAGCTACCAGTGTCACTTGTACATCACCCTAGTGTAAAGGACACTTCTTGAATATAATTTGGTTTAGTGCTATAATTGTTGTTCTCAATAAATAAAGTAATTTTAGGGTGACTAAAGATGCATATTGTGCATCTGATATGCCATGAATGCGCAGGAGATAATTAGCTCACCTTAAATTGTGTTACCCTTTATCTATTTAGCTAGATAAATAGCAAGGGATCATGGTTTTAGTGGAATGGTTCAAGAATGTTATCATTTTCACTTAACTGCATATGTATTTGTGTTTCTGCGGCCTCTGTTCAGACAATCAATACTTATTATTTACATGACAATAATGTAGATATACCGAAGCAAAGACCATGCTTTGTGTTCCAAATAAAAGTAGAAGCAGATTTGATCCCTTCCCAGATTAATTTAAAGTCCAAGTCCCTATTCACCAATTGTTTGGACTTTTTGTCAATATGTTTTAAATTATGCATGTGGGTAAATATCCTGTTAAAGAGCTCTAGATGCTGGATACAGCGAAGTCATGGTAATAGATGGACAAAATCAAATAAAATAGCAAAACCATGAATAGTGTTAATTGCTTTTTTCCACTTGATTTTTATCTTTCTGATTCAGAAGCTCAGAAAAATCTGTTATCTCAATAGATATCTGAATCACCTCTGAATAAGAATATAAAAGAAGCAGGGATGTGCTGCTGTTGAATTTTTTCAATATAACATTATATTGACTAGTTAATTTTAATTAAAATCTATTTTTGTGTCTGAGATATGAGATTAGGTAGTGCTGATAACCTTGTTCAAGGGTGAAATGTAACATTAAAATAAGAAAGAGAGATGTGCAATCTCCCAATGGTGAATCAATAATCAATCAGTAACACTCCATAATTAACTGCCAATCAGTTCTAATCGTTGTATAATATACTGTAAAACTGTTTAGCCTAGAAAAGACTCCACTATCTCTTTCAAACTGTGTGTTGTAATGTCACAGAATGCATTTAAAAAGTGTTGTAAAAAGCTGTTGGGACAGTTGTGAGGTTTCCCCGGAGAAGTAGAAAATTACAATATTTTCTAATATAATTAATTTTCCAAAATAATGCTAATATTAATTCTAAATTCAATTTTCCTTTCACATATATCGACTGCCTTTAAAAAACAAAAGGAAAAAGCTCTGCCTATATACTTTATAAACTTGGATTTCCCTTTGTACCCAAGTTCTTTTCTCATGTGGCTATAAAGTCATCTGCTGGAATTGAGTTGATTGTGATATTAAAAACTGATATGGATTAGGCACTTATTTGGGTTATATATAGTTTTCTGTAAGATGTTGACCTTTTCAATATGGGAATTTTCTTGAAGACTGATCAGTCTCTGGCAGAATTGTTGTTGTCCTTGTGTAATTCATCAGTATATGAGAAGGTATCTTACATGTTTCTGGACAGCATGGATTGTGCTTACTAAATATGTTCCCCCACTTTATTTATTGAGACAGAAAATGCTAAATCAAAGTATAGCATAACTTAATAAGTTTGGAAAATGCACTTTTAGAAGATGAATGTAAGTATATCAAGTATGTTAAAATTGCTGTAGATAATAAACACATTTCTTTTTTCTCTGTATCTTAGCTTTAATATACAGAATCTTGTGACTTAAAGTGTATTATGATACAAGCTTTTGCTGAGAGTGTTAGTATGATTTTGCAAATACCATCATGTTTTTTTACCCTGATTGAAATTAGTTGTTTCTGCCACTGCCTTCACTCTGAAGCAAAGGTGAGTTCTTGGCAAGAAGCTTACCCTGTACCTTTCTTTACAACCAGTCTGAAAATTCCATTAAGCTACGAAATCAGAACACTCATTAGATGGTTTAGTAGCAGATATTTAATTCCAGTGAGATTCACATCTTTACTGTAGCAGTAAACTTACAACTGGTTTTGTGCTTCACCTTCTGTCTTTTGAGATGCCCTGAACTTCTGTGAGTTGCTGAAGATAAATGTCTGTTGTACTCCCCCTGCAATGTAAAAAACAAGACAGCTATTGCTGAAGGTCATAAAAACGGGTGAGCTTGACTACTAGACTCATGCAAGGAATTAGATTCTTGATTAGAGATTAAAGGTTTTGTCTTGATCAATCTATCAAAGTCTTTTTTGCTTCAAAGTAGAAACCATTCATTTTCCAAGACCATGGTACTCAACTGTTCAGTTTATCAAACCCTGCTAAGAAATAACGTTCATTCTTGTTTCAGTGAAGTGGTAGGGGTTTATGAATGGTGAGTTTGAATGGTGATCAGAGAATAAGTATCTGGCTATTATATTTGAGATTTCAGTGAAGACTCAGTGAAATATTATTGGGGGGTGGGGTGGACCTGCAATAAACTGTGGAACGTGATGCTAGGAAGTTTTTATGAAGGTTCATTTTAAAGTGCGTTTTTCACATGAGAGAGTTCTTACCAAACTTTTATCAAATGGACCAACATTGCTGTTATAGTTCTTGACAAGCCATTTAATTCCTATTTTACATTTTGCCTGGGGAGAGCAAATTCTCTTGTTACATCAACATACTCCTTGGAAGATAAGATAAAATTATGTTAAAGTGGAAATTTCAGGTTTGGGTTAATCTTAAACTTCATGTTTTGTTGTGTTTTAAAATAAAATGTATATTGATAAAAGCACTTTTGCCTTTGTTTAAATAAGTGTTAAGGTGAAGGAAATAGATTTTTTTTTTTTTTGTGTGTGTGAGTGTGTGTAACTCTGCTTACCTCTCATGTTTTAATGAGACTAGTATTTCTAATTTATAATTAGAAGTTAATGTCTTTCATTACATTGTGAGGTCAACAAACATGTTTCTGTTTTTTACTAATTAACATCTTACTCTGGAGGAAACTCAAAAATTGCATATCCATAGAGGACCCCTAAGATCACTTACCTTTACCCCCAGTATTCACAGATCGGGCGATTTCCCTGAACTGGTCCTCGTTTGACCCTAAGCATTTCTGTTAAGAGAAAAAAAATAATTAAAAAAATATTACCAGTATTGGAGACCTGAGAAGCAATTAAATTTCAACCTTTGCACATAGCATCTTCCTTTATTTTGCCTTCTAAAGGAAAGTGGAGTGTCCATTGTACTCCCTGTATTGCTTGCTTACAGCTTGTGATCAAGTTAACCTGTAAACATTTCTCTGGCAAACTCTATTAGCTAAACTGATTGCTCTTCTTGAGTCTGTCATTACAAGGCATGCCTTGCAATCCTTTACTCATTCTTTTGCTCCTCACTGACTACTTCATTTTATCAATATCTTCCTGGAAGTAAAATGGTCATACAAGCAGAAAGCTAAAGTGGAGTCTGTGCGGGACAGAACCTCTTCAGGATGAACTGAATGTAATGGGAAAATGTCCATTGCAGGATTCAACTACAGTGTGTGACACATGCAGTGTAGTCGTTGTTTGTCATTTTCATTATTTTTTCCTTCAATGCACATATTCTTTTGCATTGAGACCAAACAAAGCACTTATTTATTATCAAAAAATATGCGTGTTACTTATTTTTCTTACTAAACAAGATCTAAATTAAGCCTAGTTTATTCTGCTTCAGCTAAATTCTGGTAAAGGTACTTGAATCATAATTTTTTTCATCACTGTATTAGCAGCAGATAAAGTTGAAATAGGAAACTGAACATATGTTCCTCTGCAGTTCTGATCACAAACAGACTGGTAAAATCATGTCAGATAAAATCAACATGTAAGCAAGCAACCACAGTGGCAGCTTTATGTAAAGTTTTTTGAAAAGGCAACTTCCATTTGTTGTTAATTTAGCTTAGAAGCAAATTCGCTTCTACAGCAATGGTTTACCAGCTGACATTTGAATAATGCAATCTCAGAATTTGTTTCTGTTCTACATTATACTTCTGTAGCACATACAAATGACTTCCATCAGCTTTTAAAAGCCAAATTTTCAGCTGAAGTAAATCAGGATATGTCTATTATAATCAGTGTTGTTCTGATTTACTTCAGCTGGCCCTACTTTCAAGCAGTACTCCCCTGTTGAATTAAATGGAGACTTCTGCTAAAAAAATCAATGGCACAGCCGACCTCACTGACATGATTTTAAAACACAAATGATTTTTAGTTCTAAATCTATATACCAAAATAGATTTCCTTTGCATTTTTTCCCACTTACTCATAGCATTAGTGATGCTGTATTTACATAAATGTGTTGGAGTGCATCTCCACCTCCATTTGCAAGAGTTAAACTTGAAGTTTTGTAGCATGTTTTTGTTGCTTCTTGGTTGCTTGATAGGACATGGTAAAAGCACAGTTATAATAGAATCATTAAAGGTCTTTCAGATGTGCTGCAATATATCACATTTTCAAATAGAAGTTTAGGCTAGGTTTTTTCAGTTAGATTTAGCAAACTATAGAATACTTATGTATCTACATGCACTACACTTATTTTGCAAATTTAAAATTCATGTAGGTGTGATGTGGTCTGTATAGGACAGAAGATGATTTATCATTTGCAAAACTGTTTTAAATAAAATGTGTACTAAGAAACATTTTTTTTCTGTTAATTGGCCTTAAATATGGCATTCATTGGACCACTGATAAAATCCTAGCCTTTACAGGTGATCACTGTGTCCCTCCTAAGAAAAACATTTTAGAAAATGTCCATTGACATAGTTCTTTGCATGTGGAACTGCTTTGAGTCCATTGAGTTTACTGTTGAGAACCTGCTCCAGGTATTGAATTTATGACCAAGATGAAATAAGACAGCTAGTGATGGTTTTCTTTCACATGGATTGGTTTGATTAGGTTAATCTAAAATAAACAAGATCAACTAATATATGCCATTTACTAGGAAAAACCAGGTAGGATTTAATCTTTTGAGAACAGTTCTGAAATCCTGTGTAAACTTTCTCATGTGTCAATAAGGTGAATTAAGTTAAATTTACACGGATACATTCGAGCTGTGTATTCTAAAGGATCTTGAGGCTTCTCACTGGGAGCTTCTTGTACTTAATACCATGCAGAAACACACAGATTTCAAGAATTTAATAGGAAGCAGACCTTGATCCTCAGTGTTGGATGATTAGCTGAGGTCCAGTAAGACTGAGTTTCTTCCTGGTCAAATACAGTTTCCACTTGGATGTACTTGAAGCTTGCATCAAAATTCTGAGGATTTCTGAAGAAATATTCGGGTATATGGGAACAACATAAACATGAACAAGTTAATGTCTTCTTGAAAAACTTGTGTTTCTCTAGAAAGATAGATCATCTGTTTACTCCAAATCTTAGGTGATTTTGATGTTGATTCTTTGAGCTTCTCCTGTCACGCACATTTTGACAGATAAAAACTTCTATGCCCAAAGTCTGCAGAGCAGAGCTGCACACAAAACCTGCCATTTTCATTTTCAGTCAGGTTACACTTGCCTGAAAGTTAATATATTACATGTTGATGTCGTCAATTCTCTTGCATTCTGATAATTTGTTTCTTCTGAATTGAGAAGAAATTATATTTAAGAGCAGAAAAAGAGCCAGGGCTTTTTCTAAATTGTAGGCCAATCAGGAAACTTTTAAACAGATAATTTGGTCACAAACTTGTCTTCCCCATTTGAAAATGAGCCCTACAATAGTTTAAAGCACAAACCAGGCATTTTTAAGAAAATAATTATTTTTGCTAGGATTATACAATCAAAGCCAGTGAGAGAAAAACACTTGAAATAGGCACAACTTGTACATGATAGTAAGGCTAATTTAATTTCTACTCCCCATGAAATGGTATATTTCCCGCATCATAACAAAAACAGGAAAAGATGTCATGTTTTGCAAACTTATTCTAGTTTCTAAAATACCTAAAATGACTTTTATACAGTGATATTTCATTGGCTTATGTATGTTAAAAAACTCATGTTCATGTACTTATCTTTTTGCTAATATTGTATTAGTTGAAGATGACAATACCGCAACATCCGTTATCTATATCTCACATATACATATTTCAATGCAAACACAAAATTCCAAACCATATATTTGCTGTTTCGAGTTCCACTTACCTAATGCATTGGCTGTATCCCAGAACACATTCTGGAATTAAGTGGTACAAGGGAAACGCAACACAATAGAAATTACAGGTTATTGTAATTTAAAGATATTCAGTGGTGAATGAATTTTAAAGTCTGTCATTTGGCTAGTAACAGCAGGAGAGAATACTTTAAAGGGAGCTGAGAAAAGGAAATTTTTAAAAAAGATTTGGTGTAGGGGAAAGAGTGCTTAATGCAAGAGAGAGGAAAAGCAGTGCAGGATGAGAGTGGCTCCAACTGTGGGGAAATGAGGCTTTGGAATAAATGTTTTTGGAAGAGGTCAGAGAGATATAACAGGAGACCGTCAGAAGGAAGCTAGAAAAGAACAAAGGCTCTGTCCATGGGATGAGATTTACATCCATTACAATATGTAGAAGCACGAGAAAAGTATGCATGCATCCTGAATTTGATGAGGCAAGAATATCATCACATTATATGCAAAGGCACTTATGGAACTTAAATGCTACTGTGGTTTTTCACCTCCTTCTGGCTGTTCTGTCATTTGGACAGTTTGCTAGAGCACAAGAACCAAATAGGAAAATGGGATCAACCAGAAAAAACGATAGACCAGGGTGTGATTTCCTTTTTTTTTCTTTTTTTTTCTTTTCTCTCCACTGCAGAATAAACCAGAACAATACATAGTGCTAAGTAATACCAAGGTAATATTCTCCATCTGTACAGAATGCTCTATTATTATGCCTATGTTAACAGTTATGGGAGATGCAGCAAAAAAATTGTAACACAAAATTGGAGCTATACAAGCCAACAGTTTCGTGAAGTTTTCACTATTTGAGATGCGTTTTAACATCTGCCAAATGGGAGACAGTGGTTGAAAGCATCTTGTGAGCTGATGTTTGCTTTGTGACTTATTAATTCTCAGAATCACAAATTAACAGTTCCTAGATGAGAGAGATCTCTAGGGAAATTCAGCTGGGTCAACTGGATGAGAAGGGAACAAGTGCTGGTTGAAGCTCCATTTAATAGAGGTAAACACCAGAAGATCACTTTACTTTCAGAAAATAGTATTTACTACATTCTCAGAACAAGGCTGTTCTTGGGTGTATTGGCAGGAAATCAGTTTGAATATGGCTTCACTGATAACACATATGAGGTCTATACAGTTTCCTTTAAGCCTCATATGAAATACTTAGGGGGCTTTAAAGCCTTATGTTTGTATCACGCAACTGCCCAGTGTTAAAAAGCAGCTCAATAACTGGCTGTTATGGCTGCTACAAAATATAGTCTTAACAGTGCTGACACCTACATTGTATTCAGTATCCTCTTGTGTGTCTTTGACTGTATATGTATTTTCATTCTGCTTTAATCATGGAGCCTTAGAGAGGAATTGTTAGTCTAATCAGCTCTCTATACTTGTATGGTCTGATTAATGCCTACCAGGACAGGTTGTTTGTGTTATAGTAAAGATGCTTCATGCTCTGGTCTCAGTTGTGGTGTTTTTAGTGTTCCCTGGCTAGTGATAAAAGGGCCAACTGCTGAACAGCTGCGTTAACCATTGTTCCTCAGTCACGCTGCTTCGGCTCGCTGTGATGGAGTTGCAGCAAGCTGCTGTTGCGCCTGGGTCTTCCTTCAGAGTTGCAGGAAGGTTTGGAAGCTGTGGTGGGCTCTCTGCTACGGAGAGGCTGTTAGACATAGGTTGTGGATGCTGAAGGTACAACGTTACCATAGGCAATGATTTTCCTAATACGTTCTTGATTTGATTGCAGTAATGTGTTCCTCTTGTGTATCTTCTGATGTTGTAACCACTTCCATGTGTAATTTGTAAAACTAGGTGTTTGTTTTTTTTCTGCATTTATGCAGATTGGGGAAAGTCCTGTTTGGTTGCACAAAACATTAAAGAAATTGAAGTTCTTGATGAAATCTGTAACTCAACACACGGGTCAGTAGTGGTGAAATCTAGCATTGTTTCATGCTGGCTGGCAGAAGGGGTTTGTCTGGTGAAAGCAGTAGTTGTTCCACTTGTCCCACCAGCAGGTGACCTCTTGCCCCAGGTCCCGTTACCCCTATGGAGCTCCAAAGAACATGGCCCTGCAGAGCTCCACTCCCAGCTTGTGGGTCGTCCTGTATACCTTTGCCAAGGAACTTTCTCACTTGTGTTATCCGAAGTCCCCAAAGAACGTCAGTGAGAGTAAGGTAAGAGCTGCTCCTTGGTGAATGTGCCTCGATGAAAGGTTAGCAAGGATATTCCACAGTTACCTTGGAAGCTATACCTGATATATAGTTCTTTTTGCAGGAAGGTATAGGTAAAGGCCATGATAACTTCAAAGGGTTTTGAAAGTATGACCAGAAAATGAGCAAAGCCTTTGAAGCTTTTGTATTGCTTTTGCTTTCTTTGTTTTAAACTTGTACAGTTAAATGGTACAGCAGCTATGTAAAATTTATGGGGAAAGTATAATGTTCAGGCATCATTGAATCCATGCTAATAGACTGCTTTTTAAAGAAATTGCTGTCAGCTGCAACACTTGCATCACTGTGTAGATGAGGTGTTAGTCAGGCTTGAAGCAAGGGGTGAGAATGCTTCCTGACGTATAACATCTCTTTTGTCACTTGGTTCCCAACCTAACTATGGATATAAAGTAATTTCTTTACTGAAAAAGCTATTAATCTAGACTGTTTTATACGACGTCCATTATTTAGGACCTTATAGGGTGAGCAGGGCAGAGAACATGCTTAATGGAACTTTGTGAATCATTGTGTCATCATCTTGGAGCGTAGGTCTGTACAGAATTTCTTGTACCTATATTTTGCCTTTAGTTTTAAAAGGTCCTGAAGTATCTAGCAAATGTATAAGCGATTATCAGGATTTCAAAGATTAACTGCCTTGATACACTCTCTTGTAGAAGAAATACTTTGCCTCACCAAGTGGTGTAGTTCAGGCATATCCTGGTTTAAATTTAAATATCTCTAAAACATTGAGCTAGCTGTATTTTGTCTAATATAAACGTGGGAGGCTTTAAAGACTGGCCACTGGAGCAATCTCATTTTAATAGAATACCTTCAATGCTCTTTCTGCTTAGCACTGTCTGTTTTAGGATTGCAGCCCTGGGAACTGTACTTTGCAAAATACTGAATGGGGTAATGGCTGCATTCAAGTATTATCATATCAATTCCAGCAATTCTTTTTTTTTTTTTTTTTGAGCTACAGGGTGGGATTTGGTTGGGGTTCTGAAGCATTTTAAGTCATTTACTTGTTAACTTTTGCAGGGTTTCTGATGACTTGTGGACTAGGTTACAGAGCTGATGCAGTACCTCAATGTAGCTGTGCTGCATGTGTAACTATTCTTACGGAATCTAGTCCTGTACTTCTAAATCCTAGTTATTAGAGATCTTTCTTCAGAAGACTACAGATACTACAGTTATACCTAACTTCAGCTGAAGCTGTGGACTTCTTTTTGAAAGAGGGAGAGTTAAATTAGTCTTTTTCTTTTAAATTACTTGCACTGTTTTCTTTTAATTTGGTTCTACTCTAGAGATTTTATAGACCTGAATGGCATGTACTTACACTTGCTTTGCCAGAATCTAAGCGGTTTTAATGAGTTTGTTTGGAATAGTTGTTCTGGAATCCAAAATGAAAGATGGTTCAAGTCTGAGAAGTACCTCAAAACTTTGTCCTTGGCGCTATCTAGTAGCCAAGAGTAGACGACCATCACAGTATTACATGCAACTCCTTAAAACACTAGTTGTTCTGCTCCTTAACACCAAAATTTACTGTGAATAGTGCTTTTTACCCTTCTGGATGCTCATGTGGTTATAAATCTGCTTTCTTATTTATGTGAAAGTTGTTCTTGAAATGGGAAAAAAACCCCAAACAAACCCACCCAAACAAAACCTGAAGTATTTTGAAAGGAAATCTACTTGGAATTAAATTGAATTGTTTGCATTAACTTAAAGGTTTATTAAATAAGAAGTAAAAGTTGAGAACAGATATACTTTTGTATTGGTTCTTTAGACTAAGCTAGAGAAATAAGATAAGATTTCATGTTACTGTAAGCTTTGTGGTTGATCATACAAACAGACCAGCCTTTTGATTGTTAGAGTTTCTTGCACCGAGACAATGACCTTTTTTTTTTTTTCTTGTTTAGATGTAAAATAATTTCAAGGCTTAAAAAAAGGAAAAGTCTGGGCAGATAGGGTCAATTTTGCTTGGTGAAATGAAGCATTCAAGGAGAGAAACATTGATGGAAATGATAGGGTTTTTTTTGTTGGGTTTTGTGCTCAAGAGGGTTTTGTTTTTAATCTCACATAGGTATAAAGACCTTAATTTAATGGAAAATGCTAGGTAGGAAGCTGGGGGGGGAAAACAGCTCCTCCAGCTGTTCTCTTGCTTTAGTCCTCTGTCTCCAGGCAGAATCAACAACACCCACTGTATCCTTCCTTTCCGTCCTTTTGTTAAGATGGTACAACTGTGTTGTCCCATAGACTTAAACAAACAAACCCCCACTCTCTTCTATTTCAAGTCACTTTATATATTTACTGTGAATGAGGAGGGCTTTGATAGAAGGCAGTAGAATTACAAGCTAATATAAGTGACGGGGTGGTGGGAGGAAGTTTTTAAATGTGTGTCTTTCTGCCTGTTTCACAAAAGCATGTCTTAAATTGTGTGTGATAGTGACTAATTTGGTCAAAACTGATAACTAAATTTTCAGAGAGAAAACCATGACTCGTGCTTTTAGCCTCACGTTACAGTACCTTCAAGATGCACAGTTAGAGGCTCTCTCACCTTTTCTGGTTCAGGTCTAGGGAAATATTGACTCTTGCCGAACTTCCAGGGGACTCACCCAAGTACAAGATGTCTGTTGGTACATTAGTGTAAGGCTAGTTAAAAAGCTACTGAGCAAAAATTCATTTGGTCAGGTGTATCTAGCAGATGAAAGCACTGGATGGTGAGAAGTCTGTGATCTCCAGATGCAGGTAGGACTAGGTAGTTTGCAGAAGTGAATGTACAAGGAACTGGCAAATGAAATCAGTTGAAATTGTGTAATTCTACAGTTAATTAAAATCTTGATCTCTTCCTACACTTGTGTGCTGATTACTGTACTGAAGGGATATGCTTTTGTTAGTGAATCCAATGTGGAGCCCAATAACAAAGCCAATGGGAAGAGTCCAATTGATGAAATGGCACAAAACAGGCCATTATATGTTTATAGTTCTCTTTCAAAGGTGAGTTGGTCACCAAGGCAACTGTTTTCTAAAACTAAAGAGCAGCTTTTCCCTACTAAAAAATGCACAAAAGACTACATTTATGAGCTTCCTCACTACCTCCTCGCTTCGTTTGGCAGCATCTTCTAGTCAGTACACTTTAAACTTAAATATCTACAGCAAAAATAATAATGCTAATAAAGACACCTGTTGTTACGGGCTTATTTATAGACGTTTTGCACTACTTTTTGCAGAAGAATGTTGACATTTTATGCTCTTCTATAGCAATATATTTTATGGAATAATTGCTTGGGGCAGAATGAAATTAACTGTTCAAATATTTGATTTTGTTTTCTTGCTCTACTTTATAATGCATGGCCTTGCATTCTTTCCCATCATGAATTCCTAAAAGATAGAATTGTTCTTCCTCCAAGATTATGAAAGTCAGATGGAGGGATTTATTTTCCTAGTTGTATCATTTTGTAGGCTGGAGGAAGAGAGGAGCTGAGAATCCTAACCTTCATTTCCTTGATGTTAAGAGAAGGATTTGCCTTACAAAGGACAGGAGGATTTGACCCTAAGGTTATTTCTCAAGGGGTAAAAGTTTATTTTATTTCCTATTCTTTCTTCTAATAGCTCCTATCACTTCAAAACTATCCTGCTATTTTGTAGTCTATAGCTGGTGCTGAGGGGAAGGTTTGTGAGTGCTCAAGCCTGATACTATAATTCATTATGAGCTTCTGATTTTATTCCTTTGACTTAGCTTCTGTTTTCATAATCCTTACGTTTCTCTCTTTTTCCTCTCTTTTGCATAAATTAACTCTCAAAGTTCTGTTCTCCTGTGTCTTTAAACCGTTATTCACAGTCTATAAGGAACAGAAGGAAAGTTATAATGTCTTTTTAGACATTGTTGAAAACTGCATTGAATAATTTATTGTTCAGTTGTGATAATAGTTCAAGGGAAAAACGGCCTTGGTGTTACTCAGGAATTTCACATACGTGTGACCTTGATAGTAGCAGAATCAGTGAAATGATGCTATAACATATATAAAGTGTTCTTAACACGTAAAATGTCTTGTTTCTGAACTCGTAGGTTTTTTTCTTCATTTGTGATAAAGTATGCGGTGCTGGATAAAGTTTTGTGTGCCCTGTGCCTCACTGGAAAAGAGTTATTCCTCAAAAGTCTCCTTTGTTTTCCATTCATTGGGATTTGCCAAGACATTCTTCCCCTTTACACAAAATTTTCCATCAGAATAAAAACAAGCATGGCAGATAGCAGTTACCGAGGCAGCCTTTAACAGCCCTCCTTTCATGTCTCAGAGGGCTGGAGGAGTGGAAGAGCCCATGAATTCACTTTCAAACTTTCCTTGAAGGATGGTCAGTGAAAAAGTTTGCTGAGCAGGCTGATCCATTTTTGTATGTATTGAAGTGCTGTGCTCTCGGTCCCATTGGAGGTACTTTGATGAGAGCTTTGCTTTTCTTTCCTTCTTTGCAAGGATTGCCTCTTTCTGGAAGAATGAAGCTGTGGATGGGTGACTTGCTGACTATATGGAGCATTAGGAGTGTTTTGTTGAATGCTGCATGACAAATAAATCTCTTGTACTTTTCAGCACAGTTATTGAGATACTTAGCTTTATTCCATGTGTGGCAAGCTGGTTTTGAATTTTGAAGCACACTTCTGCTGCTGAGACCAAAATCATGTTGCTTTGGGGGAGTATTTTCTACAGTCACCAGCCATGATTCTTCAGTCAGCTTACTAGGTATCAGGAACACAAAAAAGCAAGTATTAGCTGATAAAGCTTAAACTATCAGTGAAGAACAGTCAGCAAGGAAAGAAAGGTGCTAAACAAAGATGGACTTATAATGTGCTGTTCCCGATAATATAGAAAGGAGACTTTATTAAATGCAAGTTCAAGTTAACAACACTGTTGAAAACAGCCATCAAGTTGATAGAAAATATAGTCATGAAGCTATCACTTACACTTTCTTAATGCGTAACTTACAGAAAAGTTCACAATGGAAGAGCACAATAGCTAATTGACAGCTCAGAGGTTGGGATTTTTTGTTTTGCTTCCGTTTTGCAGAATCTGTGATAAAAGTCCATAAGTGTTTGCTGCTTCTTTTGTGATCTGAGATAGAAATTAATACAAGGTATTTTCTTTAGTTATCATTAATTAGGTGGATTTGTATAAATCTTTTTACCTGGTCCTTAAAATCCAAATTGGGTCTGTTTCCTAGGTTTTAATAACACCTGATCAACTGTTGAAAGTGTTACATAAATGTGTGTGTGTGTTTTTTAACTCTCCAAATTAAACACAGCAGCATTCTTGGCAGATAAATAACTTTAAGCCTTAACTGAAGTCCTACTTGTTTATATGCAACACTACCATTAAACTAGGGGAGAGAAAAGAAGGTCTCTTAGTTAAAAACAAAAAAGGCCCAGGTTTTCAGAACTTCACACACTCCTAAGTACATGCAATTCTCAAAAGTACACAAGTAATTATGGTAGGTAAATACACAGATGATCTATTAGGTACGCAAATATACATCTGTACCTGTGACTGAGGGGAGTGCGTGCATAACTGCTTTAGTATTACTTAAATATATTAGGACTTTACACAAGACCTTATCAGTTGGCTCAAGTTTTTCCAGTGAGTGCCAGAAGAACCGTGGAGGACGTGTATTTTGTAAAAGCGCTCAGACTGGGGAAAGATAACTATGACTTTTTGCAATTGGTAATCAAAGCGTGTAACGTGACTCATATTTATGCATTCAGATAGTGGTGACTGGGTTAGAGTCATGGAGACACCAGACAAGCAAGATGTGACTGCCAGTCTTTCTGACCACAGATTCATGGGAACATCACAAACTCTTCACTCAAAATTTATTAAATATTTAATAAGCGTGGGGAAAACTTTCAAGCAGAGCCTACATTGTTAATATTTATGATAAAGGAGATATTTGCAGAAACACTCCCTATTTGGCATCATCTCTATTGAATATTTTTTTCCTGCAAAGTTATATGAGGTAACATAACTACTTAGTGGCAGAACATAGAATAACTAGTGTAAGCTAGCTTTAAAAATTATACATCTAAATGTTTATGCAGAAGAAATTTCAAAGTGATCCAAACACAGGAAGATGGAAAAATGTTTTAGAAACTTCTTGCGATTATTGATATTCATTATTGGTTAAGTGGTTTACATATTATCTTAGAAGTGTGCTTAATGCTCTGCCGATGGGACTTCCACCTACAATTTCCAACAAGCTGTTATAAAAGCGTAGTTCAAAATCATGCTCCTAATATTGACAAGGTTTTTTCAAAATGACTACTTAGCTAAATAAAGTGAGCAGAATCTGACCTGAAAAGCACATATTAATAACATATTCCTTAAGTGTTCACCATAGATGCAGATCTTGATGTTATGCAAAGCCTTGCTGCAATCAAATGCGCAATGTAGGTGGGATGTATAGTCAAGTTGGGATGGCTGCTGACAACTCTGTGTTTGTACCAATTTTTCATCTTTAAATCACAAAGCATTTTTAAGCAAATATCAAAGGAAATGGAGTTCCTTCATGTGAAGGAAGTATTTATGTGTAATTGTAAGCATCTGTTAATGGGAAAAAATATGCCTACTGGAGATAGGGCTGCAACTGCTTCGATAGCAGCCACTTGTTTTGAAAGAGCAAGCTGCGATAACGAGAGAGAAATCCCAGTTTCACTAACTCACTGGGTTAAGCTGAGAGAATTTCACCTCTGATGCCCTTCTCTGGATCCCTAGAACTAGTGAGTGATACTGAAAATCTGGAATGAGATAGCTTCACTGTAGTCTTTGCATGAAAGGTTAGATGTTAAATCTGGATCTAACATCTTTGCAGATGTTCTTGTGAATCTGGGTGTGGTTCCTGGGATCTTACTCCTACCAACTGAAATAATACTCTGTGTAACATTGCAGAAAGTGTAATGCATAATTTAGGAACAGTAGGTCAGGTCCCACTAAGGCAAATGCGTGAAACTGCAGAAGCAAATATGATAAACTCTGATTTTGAGTTCCCCCAGTTTTATTGCTAATGCCTTCAGTATCACAACAAATACGTAAATGGACATAGCTGCAGTGCCCCTAATTTTTTTAGGGAAGCCAGTAGTACTATTTAGTGAATGTATTTGTTAATGGCCAGAAGAATGTATGTCTATACATCAGCATTAGCAAAATAATCATTTATTTTCTTTACCTAAGATGTCAACCTGAGTTGTATTACAAAGTTAGCTTTTATAATGTTGTCGGTGCTATTATGGATGTCAGATTTAAAGGCTAAGAAACTGCTTTGTTGTGTAACATTAATTTTTGTCACATTTTCTGCACACGTCAGTGCTTATTCTTCATGTTTCACACTGTTACAGCCTTGCAGTACTCTAAGAAGCCATAATACAAACTGAATCTGGTATTGAAAAAATCTTTTTCTGATAGAAATTTGCATGTTTTGTAAAAACAACAACCCCTCCAAAAAACCCCAAACAACATCAAACTAATTTATTTTAGATCTGGACAAAAATTCAAAGCTGTGAAATAATAATGGAAAAATGTTGAAGTAGAAACATCAGTGAAAACACAGCAAAACATTTAATAGTTCTAATGACAAAACATTTTGTTTGCATATTTAACAGATTCTGAGTAACACCAGTATTGGATAAGTTTATGAAAGCTATATCTAGGACCCCAAAGAGCTTGTTGAAATGAATTGGAGACTGAAATGAAACTGTGCAACCAAAAAAGAGTGAAACAAAACACTTTTATTCCAGATTTTCAAAATAAACATAACATGATTCTGTGAAGTGTTTGTAGTCTGATATTAAAAGAAAACAAAAATCTTGAATTTTATTTTAGGGTTTTTTTTTCCAATTATATTATGGAGCTTTAGGTAAGGCAGGTAAGGAAACATTGCCTTATTAGTTTTATAGAAACATGAATATTTTCTTTACCCTGCTAAGTCCAATATAAGATCTAAATGTGTTGATGCAGGAAAATCAATTCATTCAGTGGAAAAAAAAGTATTATTTTCTATTACCTTGCTAGATTCTTTATTTCTGATGGAAATAATTTGTTTTCACCAATAAGTGTCAGGAGTCATCAGTGTATTTGGAATGGAGTTTATTCTAGGACTAAAATGAATGACACTCTCAAATGAGAGATAGTTGAGAGGTGCGAGAAAAACAAATCATTTTAATGCCATTCAGAACAGGGCCTGACTAATCAGTGTGTTGTTCATGGCTCCTTGCTGTTTGGAGGACAGAATAGTATATTTTAGTGAAATATTTGCACTACAATGCTTGCAAATTTGGGGGAATGGAATTTGGATTAAGCCAGGATTATTTTTGATCTTATCCCTCTGCTTTTTGGTTGGTTTTTTTTTTGGGCGGGGGGGTGAATGTAAGCGGTGCTGATGTACGTGCATAAAGAAAATGGCTTATTTTCTTTGAAGTGTCAATAACATTGTCAGGCATTTATCTAAGTAAACACACAGCAGAATGATTAAGTCAGGGTGAAGCTGAATGCATGAGATACAAATTAATTTTAGCATTGTTTATAATCTGTACGCTACACAAAATATGGAATGCTTAGCACAGGGGAAAAGCACTAGGCTCTGTAAAAAAAAAAAGTCAAAATGAGATATGAGAAATTAGTTGTTATGTAATGAGTTTTGGAAAGAAGCCCTTGTTTGAATCAGTAAAATCATTAGCAAAGACATTTCCTTACACTGGGATGATGTAGTCTAAGTTTGAAGAATGGCATTTCCAGTGCTTCACAAAGCGCTGAGGAATCTATATGACATTGTGGACAAGGGGGAAATGTCGCCTACTATATGTGTCTTGCACCGGGTACTGAAAATATCCCCGTTTTCTCCAGCAACTGTGGGCACTACCAATATATAATTGTGAATATGAAGAAAGGTGAGAAGGAAAAATATTTTTGTGAAGACTGGTATGTTGGTAAGGTTACATATGAATTCAAGAGAATATTTTCTAATTACAGTCTAATCAAAACCTTCTGAGACCAATGCAAAAACCCCTTTGACATTAGGGATCTGAGCTCAAGTCTATTAATCAGCTCTGTCAGTGGGTACAAAAGAACTTACAGCAGGCAAGAATTAGTATCCTCTTCATGTGAGGAAGTAAAAGCAGAAATAATCAGTTTAACAGAAAAAGCCACACAAAGAACCATATGTCTTGAATCTCCTCTCTGAAGCCAACAAGTAAACAAAAAAGCCAGGCTGTGTTTATGACAGCAAAGAGGTTTCCTAGAAAGGACATGAAGAAGCTGCTAAACTTAGACTCTACTTAAAAAACCTCTTATGATGTCATCTGATTAATGAAACAATAATTTTGTATTTTATTGAATAACCAGTTAATGTATTAAACTTCAGCACATGGTGTACGGTTAATAACAGAGTCATGTTTGTACATAGGATGGTTACAGCTACTTTGATACTGCTTATTATTAAAAAGAAAATCTGTATATAAAATATAATGTGGGGATCTATTTTTAGTTTTATGTTTACACCATTTATTTAGAAATACAGCAAAAACAATTTACAAAAATAGAGGAGGAAAGTTAAATTACTTCTTCAAGGAGGCATCATCCCATATTTATAGTTTGGTAAACATAACATTAATCAGCTGGAAAATGTTCAGCAAAATATAAAACCGTTACGGGCTCTAGTTCAGAGAAATATACGTAGCAAAATATATCTAGCTTCTGTACTTCAAAAGGCAGTGCAAAGCTGCAGAACCTGTGGGAAAATCAATTTTCTGCAGCATCGGTGGCTTGCACAAAATTTTGCAGTGCACCATCTAGAATTCTTTTTTTTTTTTTTTTTTTAATTTAACTGATTTATTTCTGCTCCTCTATCTAGTGTCTCGGCTGCAAAAGCATTCAGGTTGATCCTTCAAGTATGTTGAAATACTTGTTTGAAAATAAAAAATAAAAGCTTGGTGCTGCTGAAAGAAGTTGCAAGAAACGCACGTTTCTTCCTCTGTTTTGCCTTCATACATTATGGGTCAAGCCTTTCCACTAAAAATCAGGATGCAGTGATTAGAGAATCTCCACCTACTCCAAATGGTCCCAGTAAGAAGGCTCACTGGGTAATTGTCTGAGCAACATACCCTGTTCCTGTGTGTGTGTTTGAAGAGAAATGACTAATTCCCCAGCTCGGTAGCATGTATGCTGTTCTTTGTACCAAAAGCTAACTGTCAGGCAGCTGTGATTTGATCAAATCTTCATTGAAGGCAATAGACAGAACCTGCCTATGTGCATTTGTTCTGCTGAGAGAAGTGACAAAATGTGTCTCCAATACAGTTTTTATGGGTCCCTGTTCTGTGGCAGGATGATTTTTTTAAGAATCATCCCTAGAGAAAAAGCATGCTATATTCCCTTCTTTGATGTGCTGCCCAGGGACTTCAAAGAAAAACTTATACAAAATATATCCTCTTAAAAACTGTTTTGTTTATAAATCCCAGTTACAATTACTAATGTAATTTTAGGTTGACTATTTAGATTACATTAGATTTAATTTTAGATTATATTACTATTTCTTGACTGTTTTTATCTGAACCATTATGAAGGTGCATTTCTTATGTAAACTTCACTTCTCAAACAGTCTGAATGTAGTACATAATCTATCCTTATTTCACATGATGATACTTTCTTATTTGGAACTTTTCAATCGAGTGCCTTCTCCATCACTGCTGGAGCTTACTGTTTTGAGGAAAGAGGAATGTATTACAGTAAGAAGTGTGGCTTTACTGGCTTGCAAACATTGTTCAATCTTGTGAAGCAAGATCAGGCTCTCTAATGTAAAATGCATTACTGCTAACACTGGGAGATTCAATTATAATCTTCCTCTTCCAAGACACATCTTCTGAAAAAGTGATGGGAAAAAGTAAACTGTTGAAAGTTTGAAAGAATGGTGAATTACCATTTTGCAACTTGCAATGTTTTCTGTAGCTCTGTTTTTTTTTTTCTGCTTGTCCCTCCTACTGATCTGTGTTTAACCACATGGTAGTCAGGTCATTTGACTGCTGGTGTGCATGAGACACACGGGGTATAAAACAGTGTTTCAATAATACAGGTGCAAATGTGGAGCCACAGGTAGGTTTAGAGATGAAAATGTGATGATCTTCAGTAATGCCAATATCAAGGTGAAAAACCTTTTACATTCATCCTTCCACTTGAGTTTGAAGCAGGTGCAGTGAAACACTTGGCAGAAAACCCAGAAACAAAACACAACAAGGGAACTGAAGAACAAGAAGGCTTAGGACTCACCATACATTAAGGGAGCTCTGTTTTTGATTTGGTAGCAAACCGTCTCTGTGTCCTTAAGTTTCACCACCTCTTTTTTGGCAGAGAAGATTTGTAGGGGCAGTAGGGAGGGCTTCCCACTGTGCACACGCATGAGTTTCAGGTGCTGGAGAAGAACAGGGATTTCTGGCCTGATGGGATGCCAGGATGCTTTATCTAAAGTGATTAACAGCTCTATATGACAGAGTACTCCCTCCTGGGGGGAGGGAATCAACTGATGAGCCAAGGTCTGAACCTACTGTTTAGAAGGACTGTTACGTGCTATCCCTTCTCTTTTGGACTCTTGTGATGTGATCTGTTGTGTTACTCCCTCAAGTGCTGGGTATCCAGTTTAAGGACGGTTTGAACAGCAACCAGCTGGGATTGTTAGCAAGAGCCCTACTGGCTCAGGCACAGGCAGCACCTTTATAAATAGTAGAAAACACAGAGGCAGTTAATGTGAAAGAACTCGTCTGTCTGTCTTATGTATTTTGGTAATGGCTTTGGCACTGAAAATAACTGAAATAATGCCACTGAAACGTCCATTGAACCAAGATATAGCTGTGTCTACACTAGCACTTTTGTCAGTATGGAAATGTCAGAAAACATTATATTCAGAGCACAAATTGCAAGTATAGAACTGACAAAGTAAATTTTGAACTGTGTACTCAAGTGTAATGCTTGAAACGTATTCCAAATTGGCAAGTTGCAGCCAATCATGGAACAGAACCAGGGCTCCAAAAAACTGACAGAGCCAATGTTGAAATCTGAATAATTGCAACTACATTTTCATAGTAATTTAAATGGAAGAAGCATTGGCAGAAATTCATGAATAATTTACATGTTAAGAATTTAGCAGTCGGTGGTGAATGGAAAAATAAATGGCAAATCCAATAAATAAATGATTATTCTGAATTATTTGCTCTCCTCTGATGTTTTCTAAGAAGTGTCTTTTTTTGGGCTTTCTTAAAATGCTGGATTTGAACTCCTGCTTCTCAGGTAAATGCTGTCTTAAAGGAATAGAAGTGTACATATCTGCCAGGGGAAAAAAAAAACAACCAACAAATCACCAACAAAACAATACAAACCTGTAACATAGGTTGTTTTGAGAAGTGCATATAAAAAGACCTTATTTGCCATGCAGCAGCTGCATTTGCAAAATCTGTAGCCTTAATGAGAAATGTTAGCTGATATATATAATGATGAGTTATACACTGCATCTGTTTTTAATTAATTATGTATAAAGTTTTAAGATTTATGGAGGAGGTAACACGTGAAAAGAGAAATCCCTAATTCCCTTCTGTACCTTTGGGAATGTGATATTATTTTAATAAGCGAGAAATTAATTTACACAGCACTAGTATTTGTTTCCACATAGAATGGATATTGGGTTTGTGTAAAAGGTAATAGAAGAATTGTTTATCTGGTTTGCCTCACACAGTACTTCAAACAAGATAAAGAACACTAAATAGTTTTACTGGTTGGAATGTGGTGTTGTTTTTACTGGGGCACTGATGGTTTTGTATTTTGTGTAAATCTATTTAATCTCATTGTTTATTTTAAAATACTAAAATTCTGTTTCTGACATAACTCTTCAGTAATATTTCACATTAGTTCATTGGGATAATGTCTCATAATGCACCTTACGGGCCTGTGAGAACAATTGCTTTGTGGCCCAGAAATCCTTTTGAATTTGAAAACCTGCGTATTCTTTTTTGTGTGGTGTTTGGGTTTTTTTTTCCACTTGCTTAAATTAAAAATAAAAATCCTCTTAATAATAAGAGATTATTTTGTTTGACCTAGAGTGAAAAATCGTGTTTGGAATAGCTGGTGGAGGCAGAATTAAAAAAAAAAAAAAAAAAAAAAAAAAAGTTGGGTTGCTTTTACCAAAAGTATAGTGCTAGTGTTATCTTTCTCCAGGAGCTCAGCAATAGGAGCACTCATTTTGGATGCACTGTTTCTGTCGTATAGAATCAAACATTCTCAACATTAATGAAACCTCCATCTGTCCTATGGCCTAGGAATTAAAGAATTCACTCAAACAACCAGTAACGCTCTACTTTTGAATATGTGAATTCCTTTTCCATTTGTCTCTTAACCATAATGTTTTATCACATTATGGAATCTAATTGCCGGTTCTTGATTTTTTCCTGCTGATGTTATTCCATGTTGTATCATTTCTATTAACTGGAGGAGAACTGGTGTCTGCCTGTTTAAGAGTCTGGTCCATGTTGTATAAATAAAGCCTAGCTGGGAATGGGAATAGAGCTATGGTGTTTGAAGCTGCTTTGGTGCATTTTATTCCATTCCTATTAACAATGAAAAGCACTAGGTCGAGTTTCCAAATATTAGTGCCTAGTTATTCTCCATATTCAACATTTGGGTGCTCATGTTGGTACTACTGAATTTTTAAATATCCTTATTTAATCCTAAATACCAATTTGAGCATCTCTGCCTAACATTTTCAACATTTATATATGTGCTTGCCCTTGAGATGAACTTTCTCAGGTAGTTTCTGTGGCTGTGCCTGATTTCTGTAGGTCATAGTATGCATTTTTGAACAAATGACTTTTCAGTACTAGTAGCCAAAACCCATTTCAATGCAAATAAAAAACTGACAGCTTCTGTACAAGGAGACAATGAAATAAATTTAACATGCCTCTGCCTATGAAAAGCTTTGCTGTTTCTGAGAGTGGCAGTCTTTGTAACACTGTCTATTGTCAAATGGTGCTTTCAGGTGGTAGTTACCTTTCTGTGCCTATTTTAAGAGTGCTGATCAACTATCCTTGCAGTTCCAGATTTCTTCCCAAGCAAGCATTGATAATTATGTCAAAATGCCTGGTGTTCTTCTGGGGTACGTGCAACTTCACATAGTGTGCTGATTCAGACCATTATTTATGAGTAGTGCCCTACAGACCTATGGCCAGTTGGCAGGTCCCTGCAGTGGAGAGAGCCAGCCGGAGTTCTTGCCCTTGCTCTGGAACTGACTGGTTGTGTTGACCTCAAATGAGCAATTTACAGTTACAGAAGCTGGAACTCCCAGTATTTTAAGTTGGGATGAAAGTTGGCTTATTTTCCACAACTATAAAGGAAGGTATTCCAGATACTTTAAAAGAAAAAAAGGGAAAAATGCAGTCTCCTTCTGGAACAGCAAGTGAATGCAATAGTAAAATAGCGTTTACTCCTATGGTGGTTTGGAAAGCTGGAGGAGGAATGTAGAGTCGGGAAGCAACCTTGGAAAGGTAACTAAGTTGAGCGGTACAATTTATTGTCAGTTACTGTATAGGAGCTTTCTGTGGGAAAATAGTGTCAGCAGAAGAGCTGATGGAAGGCAGGCATGTAAATTGTAAATCGCTGTAAGAGAAACACTTCCTTGAAGAACGGAGCACATTCATCCTTGGTGCTCTGAAGATGAGAGCCATGCAGAGTAGCCTAGAGAGTGAGTACACAAACAGTGTAAAGGCTTGGTCTGCAAAGACAGGCAAAGATGTGGGTGAACGTCAAGAGTTTATATTTTATTTCTTGATTGCTTGTCGTGATTGGTCATGTAACCAAATTTCACTAAGCCGGGGCTGCTGGGCTCTGATTCCTTCTGCAAGGAAATATTCTCATATGTTGGGACTGGGACACATGTAAGATAATTGTTCTATGTGTAGGAAATGGATAGTAAGGCTGTGCTGTTTATGACAATTCAGGATCCAGCTCTGTAATTTAGACTTCTATGAAAGCTTCCATGATGAAGAACGCACTCATTCTAGACTTGACTCTGGCAGAACTTCAAAACATTAATGGACATCTATCAGGGTTGTATTGAAATTGGGTTTTGTTTAGCCTTCAGCTTTGCAAGGAAATTTTAATAGAGGTTTGCAAAACAAAGGTCTCGGAGGTGATGATTAAGAATTTGCTTTCCTAAAATAATACAAGATGAGCAACTTTAAAGTATGATGGTAACTCTGCACCTATATCACTCTACATTGAAATACAATAGCAGGCATTGCTTATGCAATAATATGTATCATCAGTTTCAAGACAGCGGGAGTTTATAATCATAGAGTATTTATGCAAAACAGCGAGGGGAGAGAGAAAGGGAGGGAGGGAATGAAAGTTGTCTAGCAGGCTGAATACACAAAGCCTTTGGTACTTGAAAACTAATTGTATTTTTAGTTAATATTCATTGATGCAAGTTCTAGTCTATTGTTAAATGATTCTAGTGAATAATTGCATCCATCACTTTGAAATGTTTCAGACAAGTGTGGAGTTGTAAAACCAATCTTTTGTACTGGAATCATCACCAAAGTTGCATTGTGGAAACCATGTTGTCACTACAGTTTGATCATATTCTCAGAGTCTGCAGGGCTCTCAGCGTGTTCTCAGAATTGCTTCTGTGCATTGTATTTACAAGCATTATGTAATCATTCTCATTTTCTTGAGAACCGTAAGAAAGCGTATGGCATTTCTGTATTCTCATTTCCTCGGAATCTGTCAGCTTTGGAATGTGACCCATCTGGTGATGAGTGAATGGCAACTGTTTATTCCAGAATAAAGCATGTGCTAAAATGCAAACATACAGCCTACAGAAGCACTGAGCTAAGTTTAATTAGCTGTAGAGTTCATTTAAACTTCAAACTACCAAGTTAACTCACTAGTCAGCGGAGTTTATAATATATTTCTTGCTAGATGCTTGCTAGACAGGGGAGCTGATGATATTATATTTGTTGCTAGGTGATGAATTCTGATAACCTTTCTGTTCCTAAATCTATAAATGTCTCATGCGCTCTCTGATATAGCATAATTCTTTATTTACGCCTCAATTCCTGGATAGAACTACTACAAAGTTGCTAAGCAGCCATGTGTATAAATATATAACATTGTGTCACTTGAAAACTTTTTTGGCAAATCACATTTACCAAATTAATTCTGTTTGTCATGATTGTAACCATTAGCAAAGTGCAACACAAATGAGGTGTATCGGTGTACAGAAGGATGGTGCTTTATTTGTCACAAGAGACTAATGCTTTGGAAGGGGACATGAGCTGGAAAAATGCACGGATTTAGTGTTGTTGTTTTTGTTGTTTTTTTTTTTATTTAATGGGTTTATAACCAGAAGCAAAGTAAAGATTGACTGATTATTGTCTTACCTCTTTAAACTTCATAAGCGTTGTAATCATTATGGTTATTTTAATGTGAAAGAAGACAGACAGTTATTGAAACAGATATGCTAAGGTTTCTGCATTCTAATACTGCAAAGTCAGGTGATAGTGTAGGAAATGTATATCACTAATCCTCAGTACAGTCATCACAGCATTTGCGATTGATGGTACCTATACCAAGTTTAAGGAAAGAGAAGGGAAGCTGAGAAATCACGCTTTTCTCATCTATTTGACTTGGAAAAAAAAAAATTAGAATTTTAAAAAATAAATTAATTGAGTGGATATAGAACTGCCACTGAATGACTGGCAAATTTTGTTGTGTTGGCAGCTATGATGGTACATGGAATTCACATAGTTTTAGGGATAACTGTAATTTATTAAATCTAAGAGAGTACTTGGTAATAAAATTTTAGTTATATATTGATTACCAAGTTAGTATTGTAATTACTGTGTGGTAGGCCAGCACCTTGTCTGATCTCTCTCCAGTGTGATCACTGTATGAAAATAAATACGACATTTATAAGAAAGGTAAGAAATAATATAAAACTATATTACTTTAAAGAACTAGTATTCACTAGGGGTATACTGGTGTCCTTAATCTCCACACTAGAGATGCTCTGTTTTCATTTTTTGTGTAATGCTTTTTTCTACAAAGAGTCCCTGTTGTGGCTGTTCATACCTGGCATGTTGGCTCAGGTAGCTTTTCATTGCACCCTTTTGTTGACTATGGGGTTTAATATAAGGAAAAATTCTATTTGTTGGTCACAGCTTTCTGCAGAAACTGTCAGTTATCAGCCTGATCTGTATTCCTGAAGCTGACAGAAAGGCTTAGAATCAAACACCGCATTGATCTCGACCTTAGCTTGTGGTTGCATTGATGCAAGCTATAGGCTGGTAGCATTACGTACACGGTGCTAAATGGAAGTGGATATCCACCTTTGGAAACCAGCAAGCAGCCAAACGGTACTACCAGTCATAGTGTATATTTGAAATGTAGATTGTGTTAAGTAGTTGACACAACTTTTCCTTGTCATTTGCTTCATATGCAATTCTGCTTGTTTAAATGTGAGCATGTGTAGCAATGCCACCTGTTTAAGTAGGAAACCTGAATAGCAGTGTCACCTGGCTTGTCCAATAGTCACTATAGGGCTGTGCATGTTACCTGTTTTTGGCTGTTTGTTTCCCCCCCCCCCCCCCCCATTGTTTCTTAGTTATTAAAAAGAGGCAGAAACTTCAGTAGCCTGATGTTCTTTCCTTGGTTTATCTATGTAAACAAATTTCAGGTTGCTTATAAATGATCCTGACTGACAGAATATACTTTCCCTCAGGTCAGTTCTTTTGTGGAAGATGCCAAAGCTTGTCTTTCTTTAAAGTATAAAAGACTCTGTTTGATGTGAATAGAAACTGTTCTGGGAATGACTGTGCAGAGCAAGATTACATGGTGCAATTTTAATTACATTGTTCTCAGCAGTGCTACTTGTCTGATCTTAGTGTAGAGTCAAAATTCAAACCAAGGTTATTTGGTTCTGTTAGTCAAGTGCTGATATTGTTTGAAAGAGATGACGATAAGTTGAGCAAGTTTAAAATCCAGCAGAGTTTTGAGAGGTGGCTTTGTTCGTTAATCTCAAGTTTTGTATTTTGGCAGTCTTCAATTGAGTGGTTGATTTTCCATGGTTTATAGAATGATCTCTGTGTTAGAATTGACTTGATACTTGAGTAAAACAAAAGCTTAACTACCAACTAATTTTGAAAATTTAAATGCAATTTAGGTTTTTTTGAAGGCATTCTGAAAAGCTATTCATAAACCGTGTCCAAGGGCTGTATTTTAATAACCCAATTCTTAGACTGAGGACTGAAAAGGAGTGTAGGTCTTTTTTTTTGTGCATTTATCAGAGATCTCTGGAAAAATCAGCTTTCTACTGGTGACTCTTAAAAAAAGGTTGAGGGAACTCACTTGAGAGAACTTGGTAAAAAGCACTAAGAGAAATTGTTATTTCTCAGTCACATTCATTGATGGAGAATATGAGAAGGCAAAAGAATTCCCCTGGAAACAGGAGGAACTTTGCTTCAGTTTTTCACTGGGAAGTTTGAACAATCCACTGAATAAATGGTTTGAACAGATTTTCAGGCATGGTATTACTCATTCAGCAGCTGGGGAAATAGGCCAGCAACCTACAGTATCCATTTTGAAAGGAAAATATTACACAGTGGATTTATTACTCACTCTCATTTCCTTTTATGTATTGTAAACGATGCGTCATTCTCTATTTCTGAAACAAACTCCTACCACTGAGTGCTATTTGGAAATTAGTTGCACATGGCACAAGCTGAAAGCTTTATTCCTGGGGATGCCTTTTAAGAAAACATTATTGTACATCAGGAAAGACTTTTATAATGATTATGAATCCAGAAAAAGGGCAGCTGTATGTAGATATCCATGTTTGGTCATCTTTTTTTTTTTTTAACTTTTCCTAGTATGTACTGACTAATAGTTTTGCTTCTTATCAGAGTGTTGAGGTTAGGAAGCAGCCTATGCAACTCACTGTTGAATTACAGATTAGTTGTAATTTCACACAGAAGGTGAAACCAGGACCCAAGATACAGAAGATGGAGGCAACATTGCCTCTGCACAGTATCTGTGGGTAATGTGTAAAAAGCACTTTGTGCTGATAGCTCATTTAATGAAAAGCTTGTCCACTTTGACTTCTTGTCTTGATGTACTGCTAGAGCAAGAGAGATATATTAAGCAATATTTTTTTCTTCCATCTCTGGAAAAAAAAGCAAGGGTATAAGGGTATGAGTGGCTGCCATGGATTTGGTGTAGGACAAAAGATATTTTTTTAGAGTAGTAATTTCTTCTTCACCATCAAATCACTGAGTTATTTGTACTTCCCACTGAAGGAGTGGACAAAGCATCCATTCCTCCAGTGAGGCCCAATACTTCATTTCTGTCATTTAGTAAGCTTTCTTACCAATGGCCCAAACTTCAGACAAATGTAAATGTGTGCATGATTTAGTGAATCTTCTGTTCATCTAATAGTATATCATAATTTCAGTTAAATTAAGACTTGTAGAAAAATAGGCTTACTTGACCGTTGATGGAAGCTTGTGCCATTAAAAATAAGAAAAAAAAATAGAAAAAAGGAAACAAGAAGTTATGACAGATCACATTAAGAAATGACAGATCACTGTAATTATAACAAACCGACCTTGAAGACAAACAGTTTTAATTGTGAACTTGAGGGAAAAAATACTCATGACCTGTGGCTAATTGTCTAGTTAACTGAAAACCCTTACTAAATAAATTTGTGGCTTTGGAGACATTTTAAACACATACTGACATAAATAAGGTACTTTCTGTGCTGGCTGCACTGTAGTTATTTCCTGTGAGTGATTGCTTGTTGTTACTTTTTGACATCTGCTGGCAGCAATTTATTTACATAGTTAAATCTCCTGGGACACTGTTTCTTCTCCTGAATACAACCTCAACTGATTAGTTTTCAATAAATTACATATATCAAGAAATTTGGTTTGGGTAGCACTTAAGGTGACTGCTCAAAGATCAGATGTGTGCTTGTGCAGAAGCCAGGAAAATTCATGGTCAGCAGTATATTGCCTCTTAATGCTTTATTCAGCCAGCATTCAAAGGAAAATACCCATTGTATTCCACTGGGGATTCTTGTACAAACTCACACTTCTGTCCCATCTTCCTCCACGATAAGATACAATTAATTTCATATTGACAAACTTCTCGCAGCAATTTGCAGAGCCACAACATATTGAATACATTTGAATGTCTTTGATTCTGTCTGCTTGTATCTCACACTCAGCCAGTGAAGATTTTGTAAGAATCTAAAGTTAATTTCATCTTATGTTCTCCTGGGGTTCTTGGCAAAATGTTATGTAAATCTGCTAAAATGGAATAATATTGATCATTTGCATTGTAATGGGAAACCCTTTCACTGAAACTAACAGAGTTAAAAAGAGGCTTTTCTACATATTGCTTCTGGGTTTGGGATCATTTGGACGGTTCAGAATCAATGCAGTTTTAATAGTGAAATGTCATATTTCTCCACAGATGTGACAGTTCCTTTGAGACTGTAGCTCCACAAATGTAGTATCAGTTTGTGTCTTCTGCATTTACAAAGAGACACGAGGTCCATTTAGATTGAACTATGTGTTGTGCTCAGAAGATCAATGACTGTGATATAACATCTTAAGTTTTGATTTTTGTATTTTTCTTCAGACATACTCACTGACATCATATTTTTTGTTGAAACAGTAATTTTTCTCTAGGGCTTAGAGCAGAAGCTATAGTATTACCATGCCTTGTAATGCAGCAGCTGACCCAGGAGATCAGTCAATAATGTGTCTACATTGTAATGAATAAGTCAAGATAACTTCCAGCTGAGAACAACTCATTACAACTCCTTCCACTTGATTAGATTTTTGCCCTAAATGAGACAATGGGCAGCAAAATGATGTGTGAAGGTATCATGTAATGTGAGCTGGTGAATTCTGCTGGGGGGAGGAGGGAATGCCTTCAGTCTTGATCGTAGTGTTTGTATTTTCCTGTAATTTCAAGCAGCCAGAGACTGCTGATGGAGCCCTGTTGGTAGAATAAATTTGCTGAAGAACATGAGATGCCATTGAGGGATCTTCCTTTCTAGGAGAAAGGAAAGAGGGAGCATGGTGGAAAAAGGCAAGAAGCTGCAGTGACATATCTGTGCTGAAAAAGGCAGGAATCCTTGAGTCTGGTGCTGACGGAGCTATTTTGCTCACCTAGTACTCTGTGCTCTGTGAAAATACTCACTGGAATCCCAAAGAGCAGCCCCAGTGCTGCAGGGCTAATACAAGTTGTGATGCTTCTGGTTTTAGGGCAGGGTTGTTCAGCTCTAGTTCAGGGCACCTGATGCAATACTCATCTCTAGCCAAGTAGTGCTGTCATGTGCTAGGAGAAGAGAGGCAGAGCTTGGTGAGATGTGAAAAGATGCCAGAGTACAGTGTTGGGTACGGCAGAAGGCGAGGAGAGAGAGCAGAGCATCACTAATGTGGCTCTTCAGTGGGGAGGGATTCACTCATTCTGGAATTGCACATCATCCCCATTACACAAAGGCAGAGGGAGTCTTCAGTCTAGTATCGCTTATGGCTCAGGTGAATTGCACTACAGAATTTCAAATTGTTAGCAATTTTTCCAGCTCTGCTGGGACTATTGGTGGCAGCCAGGTAATGCAGGAGGGGGACCAGTGTGATCCTTCCAGTGAAAATGTTGCATCTTTTATTGGCTGCAGGTGGGTTCTGGGTGAAATCCCTCATCTTGATCTACGGGAAGCTTCTCTCTTACCTGTGATATATTCTTGCTATGCATTTTGACAGCACAGAAAAAAACTGTGACTATTAATAGGCACCACTTGTACTGTGGAAAGGGTATTCTCTGAAGGGCAGATGCATACACCCTAGTGCCCACTGGATGAACCGTTGGCCTAATTTTTGCATTTTAAGAGGGCTATGCACAAATCTGCTAATCACACACAAACTGCATGGGGATGTTTGCTAGTTTAGGTAATCAGTTTGGTTTTGTTGACATTATAACTGTGTGCAAGGATAAAGTCTGTTATTTAGTACTTATTCTTCCAAAGAAGTCAAATATAGATGTGTATTTGTTTGTATTAAACAATCCTTGTTATTTTTTGATGAACATTGTACTGTTGCTCATGTTTCCTCAGTTTTTGACTATCTGGATGCTAAATAAGTCGTCATTATAATTTACTTCAGGGGCACATAAAGAAATTACATAGATACAAGAGAATCATAAACATGCAGTGGGAGATAATAACTTGCTTGTCAGATTTTAAAAAAAAAATTCTGTAACAATTCTGCTGCAGAGCTAGAATTTAACATTGAACTGATTAAAAAACCTTCAAAAAGGATTTTCATAAAATTAATTTCGTTCATTTTCTTAAATGTTCAATAAGATTTATTTGTGTAAAGGAATATTTTAGTCATGCTTGTAGCTCTTCTAAGCCACAAATCCATTATTTCTAGAGCACTTTTAGATATGAAATAATGATAAACTCATATCTTAAGGAACTGTCTGACTTAACTGTTGACAGTGTCTTGTCTGGACTTTAGTCTGCCTCCAAAAGAGTCACGGGGCAGCATTGTTCTCTTTCTATTCTTTTTCCTTCTGCTCTTCAGGTATTCTTGCAGAAAAAACAGTAAACACACTGTGGGCTCCCTGCCAGAACCCATGTTCCAGAGATGGTTTTGAAGGCATCTCAAAGGAAGGGAGAGAAGCTCTTTCTCCTAATTGACAATATTGTTGGCTTGAAAAGCAGGATTTCTTTTGTTTCTGAGCTGCCTTTGTTATTAGCTGTTGTAACAGTTTCCTCTTTTGTTCTTGGATAGATTTAGGTTGTCCAGATGTGTTGGTTCAAGGTAGATTTCATCCTCTCCACATTGATGGGATAATTCATCTCTTCAAGACTCATAACGCTCTGCATTTCTATTAGTTTGTGTTGGGCTGCTGCTGACACCCTGTACCACAGTCAGGCATTCAGCAGTGCAACAAATGCTCTCATGTGGTGGCCTGTTACCATCTCCTTAGTTACTTGCCTGCTGTTTTCAGTCAGCGTCAACGTTTATTGCTAGCAAGAGCTTTGCTAGGTCATGGTATTTTATGAATTTTTATATACAACAGCAGCACTCAGAAGCATTTCTGTTTGCTTTAACCATCACTTTCCTCTCTTTGTAGTTAATGAAGCTTAGCTTTGCCAGTTTCTGTCTAACTTCTCTATTTTGCTAACATCGTTGAGCAGGGAGGATGTTTTAGCAGAGCTGAGGAATCCCTGCTGGGCTGGGACCTTAAGTTGCCTTTGTGCAGCTGTAATGTAACGTACTTTTCTTGCATCTCTAGACCACTCACAGGTATAGCTTCCAACTTGTGGCTTCACTATGATCTAAAGTTATTTGTTAAAAAGGGTAAGAAAAAATGCACAGGATAATATTTGCTTGATGCTATAATACCCACTAGTATGAACAAGGCTAGGTTGTATTTACAAAAAGGATCCTAACCTTTATTGATAGAGTAATTAAGTCTGCCTGTGTGTGTGTTTGGCGTGCATTTTCAATGTGAAATTTACTCACTGAGGAGCCATTTTGTTGCTAGCTATCATTAGCTAACATAAAAATACGAATACCTGTACATAGAAACATAGAGAGTAAGGTTTTGTGTGCTTATAGATAAATATGTATATTTAATTATTCAGAATAACTCTGTTGAGATTTCGTCAGAGAGAAAATTAGGGATTCCATATTTCTGTTCAAAACAAATTAAACTTCTGAGAATTAAACTTGGAAAAAAATACTTTGGAAGAGGAATAGATCAGCCTAATATATGCTTTTGAATATGAGAAATCTTTTTCAGGTTGTTTTCTTTTTACATAGTTTATGAGAAATCCAACTGCTAACCTTTCAATGTTTTAAAATGGTATTTTTTAAAACATCTGTGGTTCATTATCATAAATATCACAGTTGTATAGAAACCTCACGTATGTGGTATATCATAAAGTGAGAATGGGGTGCACTGAAATGATGAATCCCAGGAACTTGAGATTTTTTGCTGAGATCTATAAAGGGTAATATTTCCAACCACAACTTCAGTTTCCCATCATTAAAGTAATGGACTTGGGATCTTGCGCAAGAATCATTTTTTCAACAGGTCTTTTGATGACGATAAGCTCAAAGTCAGCAATTAAAGCCTTGGGATTCATGCAGGTATTACTACTAATAAATATTGCTTGGTGGACAGAAATATTCTGTACAATTCCCATGTGAATAAGCTGTCCTACAGAAACGAGTAAAAGTCTAACATAGGAGGCTGAGAAATGAACAGAGGGTGATGAGTGACGTGCATGTTGGTTTTCATTGGGAGACGCTTGGCGGTATTTTCATTTTGCTTGCAAGGAGTTTTGAAGCCTGTCTCATACCATGTGGCATATTAAGCACAATAAAGATGCTCATTTGGCAGCTGGAGCATGACTAGGAACATCGAAAGAGTTGTATATGCATCAATCAATGAAGAATTCCACCTTCATGTAAATAAATATTGGATCACTGTTTTAATTGCCCTTTGAGTTCTTGACAACAAGACACAATCACTAGTCATGTCTGGTGTAGCATTGTCAAAATTTTAGTTTAGGGCTATAGCTGAAGAGTTACTGTTATTTTTTTGCACTGCTGTAGCACCTTGAGCACCAAATGTGAATCATTTTGTTGCAAGTGCTGTACAGATACAGAGAGAACGGGTGGCCTCTGCTCTGAAGACCTCACAATCTAGTTAAACTCCTTGAGCTCTAACACTAAGTGAGTGTGCAGGAGGACATGGGAGGTTGTAGTGTGTGTGGCCACTCTCATCAGGCTGTCATTTGTCCAATCTGTTATAACACAGCTGGGTAGTATGAATAATGTCAGTTATCCACCTCATGGCTTTCCTCACACCTCTTATCTGCGACGAATGCATGAGTATCGTAAACACCATTGTACATCATAATGATCATACGTCATCATGATTGCCAAGCAGTGAAGCGTTATATGTTGGGAGACCACTTTTTCATTTTAGGCAGACTGCCAGATGGTTTGGTCTCTTCTTTCCATGAACCTTGGCAGACTCCCTGGAGCATGCGCTATCCATCCAATTGACAGATTTTGGTAACTGCTTTTATTTTTTCGGTACCTGGGGATTGTTTAAATATTAATCTGAAAAGATCTTATTGGAAGAACTCTTTGTAATGGGATGTTTTATTTCTGAAAAGAGACATCCATACCTTCTTCTTGAAACCTGGCACTTTTGATCATTTAGATTGTTCCACTGAGAAGCTGAGCTGTTTTTTGTTTTCTTGTGTGTGCTTGCTCATTTTTTACTCAGAAGTTCTCAGTCCCATGCCCAAATTTCCTTCAGTCTTGGGAGAGAGTTCAGTATCCAGGACTCAGCTAGATGAGTAAGCTGCGTAGTAAGACACAGTGGTTGGTTCACTGCGTTTTTGTAGTTTTTCTTTTCTTGAATGAACTCCACATAGGTAGACTTTTACATTACCTGAAAGGACAGGGAAAGTAATTGAATCTAGAACTTTTATGTGTGGAAAAGACTTTCAGGTGCCAGCTAGTCCATCCTCTCAGTTTGAAGCAGGATCAGGTACTGAGATTGGTTTTGAGGGATTTGGGATTAAGCTGGTATTTGATTAACCTCGTGTTAAAACCTTGCAATGGTAGGTATTCAGCATGTCCTCAGCACCCTCTTTTCACGGTTAGCTGGAAAGCTTCTTCAATATCCATCTGAACCTTCCTACAACTGATATCCACAAAGCCCTGTCTAGTTTCTTGTTATACTGGTTAGTACTTGGAGGACATGAGGAGTAATTCATTAATCACTCATTATAGATTATACGTAGAGATTTGTACACAGGCTTTGTGTACAAAGCAAGTTTTCTTCACCAGAGAATAAGAACTAAAAATCCTATTTGCCCTATATTTAACAGGCTGTGTTTTTTTAGATCATCAACAATGTGTAGGTTTAAGAGATAGGTGTAGTGCCACAGGTGGGAAATCTGAGTAAACTGATGAAGCTGAAACTCCTCAGACCTCTCCTGAGTGCCTGGCAGGGCAGGAAAGTGTGGCCGAGGCCAGCTCCGTAGGCTATGTAGCTGCTACTAGAGCCTGGTACAGGCAGCTCAAGTACTGCAAATTTTGGGTATCTGCAATGGCTTTTCCCCAGAAGCCACATGAGTTTTAAGGAAGAAATGTTCCCAGTGAGGGGCATCGTGAGAACGACTGGGAATGCAATGCAATCTCGTGTGACGTTCCCTGGTCATCCCAGTCCAGGAAACATCATCATTCTGATAAAGCTCACATTTGCCCCTAACTTCAGACTAGGGATTTTATCTAAGGCTACAGTTCTCTTCAGGTCTCTTAACAATTGGCTTCAGTTTCACCTCTGTTGGCCCTTGGTCCAAGTAATCTTCGATGCTCTCTATCCTTATGATCACTACATCTGCTTCCACCCGCTTCTAACTTCTCTCCTACATATCAGTACTTCTCAGAGCCTTTTCATTTTCTTTCCCTCTCCTTGCTATTAACCTCATCAAATACTCTTGTTTCTGTGGTAGAATTGGGAATTGAAAGCATCAGTGCTTTTGGATGAGATATGGTAAGAAAACAGTTTCCCACTTTCAAAGAACTCTGCTTCTGCCCTTCTTAGTAAAAGTTGCAGGGTTTCATAAAGCAAGGTCAATAGATGGGCAAAATATAAAAGGTCTTAAAGTGTCAAATTCGTACCTCCAAGGGAATATAGATCCAAGTACTTCTCCTGATTCCATGTGTCAAATCTGCATGTGGCCTTTGAATTTCTGCAATGCACGCAGCAGCAATGCAGGAATCTCAAGGTTTGTGAGTGCTGAGCAGCAAGGTGGGAGAAGTGTACTCCCAGCCAGCTTCTTCCCTCTTCTTGAAGCACAACACAGTGTGGAGTCTTTTTGAATGTGACCTGTAGTGTTTGGCTGGGTGATGCTATAGCTCTGAACTTTGTTTGTTTTCAAGTGATTATTTATCATAGTTTTGTTAGGCTTTTCTTTTAATTTTTTTTCATCTTTTACTCCTGACAATTTCTCAGACAGTGATGCCAAATTGTTCCAGTTGTAAGCTATTAATAGAGAGTAGATTACCAGAAGTTTTTGAATATGAGAAGTACATATTTATTCAGTATAACAAGGTACCTTCCTAAGACCCTGTTTCATTGGTTTGGTTTGGTTGTGGGTTTTTTTTTTGGGGGTGTGTGTGGGGTGTGTGTTTTGTTTTAAGAGAGGAAAAGAATACGTTAAAAGAGAATCTTCTCATAATTCATCAAGGCTGCGATGTGTACAGTGATCACAATAGAGAATTTCAACTTCTCACATTTGTGGTGACAGGAAAATTTTGTCTTTTTTGTGGCTTGATAGCTTTAGGAGATTGCAGTGAATCTGTTAAAATGCCTGTCAGATCACCAACATAAATTGCAACAGGTGGTTTTACACCAGGGAGGCCTTGCTAACAGAGAGACTTCCATCAAAATCCTACCATTAGCACAAGACCCTTTCTCCTAGTGGTTCCTAGCCTTGGAGAGCAGCATGGACACCAGCACAGTCTGAGCACTGCGAAATTGTTTTAAACTGCTACGGCTCCCAAATTCTGTGTTGTTTTTCCCTCCTGATTCTACTGCAGTGTAAGACTCTGCAAGCAGGGCTCTGTGACATGGCAGACTGAGATAGGTTTGTCTGGAGGGATTGGAGTATCTGAGGGGAAGAGCTTTTTGTTTCCTTTTTTAATTTATAAATCCTCCTTGCTTTCTGCAAAATTCAAAGGGATGGAAAATGGGGTGATGAAATTCTTGTCTGTTATCCCAGTGTGAATCCAAGGATAGTTCACTTGCCTTCAAGTAAAACAGAGGAAATGGGAGCAGCTTTTAGTTAAAAATATGTAAGCAAGACTAAAACTTGTGCAGAAGGAGATCCTACAGGTGCTGGGATAATTTTTATGCAAGAGACTCTGGTGACTATGGAGTTTGGACTCGTCTCAGTGAGAGGATAGTCAGGCACAAATTCACAGAATCGCAACTTCATTCTTTTAAAATCCCACCTCAGGCTCCTAATGCCTTTGTCGATGTACAGGGTGTGCGGGTGCTGGCAGCGGGGGCTGGAGGGGCTCTGTGAGGAGAGGTGGGGCTGCCCCGCCCTGGACAGAGCCGGTTCTGGCCGGTTCCAGCCGGTTCCGGGTGGTTCCAGGCGGTTCCGCAGCTGCCTCAGCACAGGGCACAGCTGAGCTCGTCAGCGAGGGTGGTGGTTCCTCTGTGGAAGCTCGTTTAAGAAAGGGGCAAAACTCTGCCTGGGGGTGAGGGGAAAAAAGTGTGAGAGAGAAGCGTGAACCCCGGGGGCGGAGGAGGAGGAGGAGGAGGAGGAGGAGGAAGGGCTGCAGGCACCACAGCAGCAATTCCCTGCAGCCCCCGGAGGACCCCACACAGAGCAGGTGGGTTTGTCCTGAAGGAACCTGGAGAGGACTCAGGCTGGAGCAGGGGAAAGTGTGAGGAGGAGGGAACCTCCGAGAGCAGCCATTAGGTCCTGACCGTAACCCCCTGTTCCCAACCCCCGTGCCGCTCGGGGAGAGGAGGCAGAGGAGTTGGGGAGGAAGGCGTGAAGCTGAGCCTGGGGAAAAGCGGGAGGGAGGGAAGGTGTGGTTTTCATTTTGTCTTCTTCTCACCATCCAAATCTATTTTAATTGGCAATTAATTAAATTAGTTTTCCCCCAGTCAAATCTGCTTTGCCTGTGACGGTAATCGGTAAGCGATCTCCCTGTCTTTATCTTGACCCACAAGCTTTTGTGTCCGATTTTCTCTCCCAGTAGTGTTGAGGTGGGGGAGTGAGAGAGTGGCTGGGTGGGTGTCAGGATGCAGCCCAAGGTCAACCTACCACTGTTGATGTGGCAAATAGTGTCCCACGTCTCATAGTCTTTGCTTTATTCTGAAGTTTGGGCATTCGATAATTTTTCATTTGGTTAATTAATTTAAACTTTCTCATCAATATTTGTCATAAAATGAAGTTGTATTCTAATTCTGGAACAAGCAACAGTTCTTTTTCCCTGTGGTGGTTTTACTTTGGGATACAATCCCAGTGAATGCCCAGAGAGGAAGGACCTCCACAAGGTCCTCTGGCAGCCCTGTCTTCAAGTTGGTATGTCTGGAAAGAGATGCAAAATTTGATGAAGAGGATTTCTGTGTAACTTCCCAGGACTGTTTTGTGGCCATCCACTATGAGATTGTCTGTGCTTTAAGACCAGTTACAGAGATTACATAGTCAGGAAAAGCTTAGGTATTGGCCAGGTTATGAGAGAACTTGGGATTTTTTTTTTCTTTTAAAAAAATGACCCAATAAAATAAGTCTGTAGTGTGAATTTAAACAATTATGCAAAGTGCTTTATTTTCAGTAAAACTCCATTCTTTGATCTTCTGTGATCTGTATCCCTGTTTATTAATTTCTGAAAGTGTAATGCAGTTTTTAAAGATCCAATAGAACTGAAATATAAAATCAAAATAGCGAGAGCATACAGATAAGTGAAAAGTCTATAGCAGCTCAAGGAGCAGGTAGGGAATATAGAACAGATTGTCTGCAAAAAAAACCCCTTCACATGCAAATATATTGTTCAGAGATGTCAAAACCTGAAAAGTTTACTTAGCAATTACAAGTTTGTGGTGAAGACCTCTTAATCATATAGCTGGTAGTTACATCACTAGTGTTTTTTTCCAGTATTTGTGCAAAGTGTATCTACTGGACTCAGAGAAGGAACTTGAGGCAAAGTCTCAATCCTTTGTACTTTAGAGACAGTTTTCTATTTGTCAGCCTTCCTAAATATTTTAAATCTTTCATGTAAAGTGAAACAGGATTATTAACAGCTACTGTTTAATTAAAAGTTCTCATAATCCTTAGCTATACTGATAGTGCAGCTTGTGCGCTATATCACGATCCTGGTAGGTAGTAAGAAAAATGTTATAGTTTGGTTTTTCTGTTGTGTAACACTTTTGAAGTAGACTATGAGGTTGAGTATTCTGTAAACAACGAATTCCAAGCATAAAGATTTACTAGATATCTGAAACCACTTTGTCAGCAGAAGAGCCTTTAGAGATCCCAGGTTACGATGAGGAAGATAACAAGGTCTCTACTGCTACTGCCCCATTTGTAGAACTAGGTGTGTATTTTGTGCATTTGATTTGAGTGATCACAAAATGTTCGCGTCCAAAGTATTTTGTGTATCCCCTACTTCCCCAATTAGTATGGTCAAAATCTCTTCATCCTTCCGAAAGTGCATATTCCTAAGATTTGTCTATGAATTAAAGTCACGCAAATATAAAGCTTCTTTGAAAGTTTTTCCCCTTACGTTGGGAGAGATTTCTTCCTGAGATCTGTAGACAAGCCAATAACATAAAGATGTTTGAAGTCTATCTTCCAAAGTGGATACTTATAATTGTGTTTTTTCTTTTTTCTTTTTTTGTCCCCCCAGTGGAATTTGATGACTGCAAGGGGAATAACAAATTGAACTTCGAAGTTTCTAACCCAGACTTTAAGGTGGAACGTGATGGGTCTTTAGTTGCACTAAAGAATATATCAGAAGCTGGCAGAGCCTTGTTTGTCCACGCGAGGTCTGAGCATGCTGAGGATATGGCAGAAATTTTGATTGTTGGAGCAAATGAAAAACATGGTGCATTAAAGGTAAGATAAATACAGAAGACTAGAACAAAGTGCCAAGAAGATGCTGCTAGATATTTACATGTGCCATGTAGGACTGTAAGCAGTTTTAATGTTAGCAGAGGTGAAAATCAGTCTTCAATTCAGATACTGCTCTAACTTTTTAGCACTTAGTTTAACTTAAAATACAAATTTTCCAGGTTTTGGAAGATGTATTACATCTTCAGGTGTAAATGCTGAACGTTCATAGAGAATAGATTCAAATGAAAGAGCCCAAGTATCAAAATTGACTGGTTCTTCTGGTGTACATTATGCCAGATAACCACAGTTTGGCCATAACTGAAAATGGAAAATCATAGTCTAAATATGTAATTTGGAATTTACAGACCCTTCACATTCATTCCAAGCCTAAGTAGGTGAGAATGAATTCTATGCTGTGGAATTTTAATTTTCATATAGGTCTGCTTATCTGATATTGCTATGTGTTAAACTATATAAACATTTGCACACAAACAGCAACACATATTTACACTCTGTCTCTATACACTAGTGATTTTTGTTCCACTCTGTCCACTGAAGTGGACACTGTTCTTTCTTTTCCACTTCTGAATTTCAGTGTAATACTAACCACATACTATGGGGGAAAATTGCTTCACAAATTGATTGTTTACTTCACACCCATAAAAGTAACAAAAGGAAATGTGAGATAGCCTTCACTTCTGTGTCATGGCATTTAGGAGAGAGGCAGGCAAGACAGTGGCTTACTAGGCAATTAAGCCTGGTACCTTTAAAGACCTATAATTTCAAGGAAGTATAAAGAAGTTTTGATAAAAATGACTCATCTATTGTCTTGTTTTGGTATTTAGACTTTGGGGTGCTAGCATTCTCATTATATTTCCAACAGTAGCTTAGTATAACTTAAGTCTTCCACTAAAAAAAAAAAATAAATTAGTTTTAGGAGAAAGATTGAACAAACTTCTGAAAGTCCATGGCTGAGGAAAGGTTTTGATCTGCACTTTAAGCAGCACACAATGTGAATATAGATTGCCAGCAGGAGAGGAAGTACCAGAATGTGTAACTGCAGAGAGCTGATCAGAACACTTAAAAGGAATTTAATGTTATTTAAATATGCTGTTTCTTCACAAATTTAAATTTTAACAATGTCATACTTGAGAGAGTCTCTTACATGGTGGAGATGTGGATTTAGGACCATGCACTGCCAAATTCAGAGTTGGAAAGCTACACTTGCAGGAGCTGGGCACTTGGATGTCCTGTGTCTCAAACTAGCAAGGCATGCTCCTTCTTGTGCATTCACAAGAATGTTCAAATGATTTTGTTTTCACTCCGGGTTTTGAAATCTTAGGAGCAGTTTCAAAACGGGGATTCTCATTCTCCAGTTCAAAGTTACTGAAACCACAGAGGAGTTTGAGACATCTCTGACAGGAGGTCTGGAGTTAAGCTTCAGGGGATTGGTTTATGTGTAAAGATCTCACTCTCTGAGAATCATATTCTGAAGTTTTATTCTGGTTTTCTTAGAGAAGCAGCCCTTCAATGTCTTGGAGGGGAGATATTCTATGGAAGTTACAATCTAGGGGAAATCTTCTGTCATGAGTAGGAATTAACAGATGTGTATTTTCGCAGACTACGGCGTAGCTTTGTTGGTGACCTTTTCTCTTTATGTCCTACTTGGGTTCTGGGTAGTCTCCCCTCAAAATGTTCCAGCAATATTAATTGATGCCTAATGTTGAAATCTATTACCAGACTATATTCAAAAGCCAAGTCCAATTTGGCCCCACTCCTGGATTCTGTTCCAATCTCTTCGTGTTGCATCAGAGAGAGAAAACCAGTCCAAATCTGGCGCATTCTGCCACTTGCCAGTCTTCCCATATAGGTGACTCCTCAAAGCAATATCACTGCATCGTCTCTACCTGCATTCATCATTTCTTTATGGATTTTGATATTCAGCTCATAACTAGAAGATTACCCTTTTAGTATGGTGATCCTTGGTGTCTGCAGTGCTATTGGGAGTTACATGATGCATTAATGTGTCCTGGGAAATCCATCTAGTGAGGATCATCCCCTTCTTCAAGGGAATATAAAGATCTTTGGGGCTGGCTGTCCTACTCTGGCCTCAGCCAGCACTCTGTAGCTGTTAAATCAATATTTTTTTACCAACCGTTTCAGCTATTGTTTGCCTATTTTAAACACAACGCAGACAGTCTTGTCTGTTTGTCATACTTGAGAAGGATATAAAGATTACAGCGTCCTATCTAAAGTGATTTTATGATAAATTTGAACTTAATCCTGTACTTTTGCAGTCTAAATGTGTCAGCGTGGAAACAGCAGAACTGCTCCATCTGTTTATGCAAGGAGTCTTGGCTAAGAAATGCTCAGATGGAGCCTTTGTAATTCAGCATAATTCTGTAGGGTTAAGATGAGCACATGCTAGAACACTGCGAAGCATTCAGTACTTAGAGTACAGTACCTTGTTTAATTAGGGGATAAGTAGTTCTTAAGTATTTCCCCACTGCCAGCAACTGCCTGAAAGCATGTAACCTACATCTGTGAAATCCCATTGTTAACGTTTCTAATTGCAGATTCCCAACATGTTTGGAAATGACTGACAACAATGATCTCTAATGTGCTGACTGGCAGTCTGAGCCTAGGAAGAGATAGCATAATTCCTAAAACTTTCTGATTGCTACCAATCATTCTTTAGATGAATATTGAAAATATTTAGAGGTGCAATCTGGAGTGTGCAGAAAAGCTTTTGGTATTCTAGTGGTGGAGGGGTGTGGTTCTTTCATGGTGAAGAGGCGGGAAGATTCCAGCTAGCCACACTGATCAGTCCTGTGTGATTAACTGAAATTAACTTCATGGCCATAGCATAGTCAGTGGCTGTTAGAATACCGCTTACTATTTAACTCTTCTTTTTGAGTCCGAAGGGCATGTTTTCATAATCTTCTGCCAGAAGCCTATTAGATCTGCAGAGCCTGCAGCTTTCTATCAAAGGGTGGCCATGACTACAGTATGAGAAGATAGATGGTTCCTCAACTTCATCAGCCAACTTGGCTGTTGCTCTCTGATCGCAGAATCTTTTGCAGGGTCTGGTGACAGAAAAGCAGGTACAGCACTGCTGCTTTTCCAGATGTCTGGATGTTTTTGCAAAATGCCCTAAAACCCATGAATGTCTATACCTACAGAGATGCATACCTGCTATTGAGAGCAAAAATCTGTCCATCAGATTTAGTTAGATTGCTTTCTACAAGCTGCTATTAGTGCCCCTTTCCACCTATGATTTTTGCTAGATATATTGGTTTCTGTCTGTCTTGACAGAGGGGAGTATTCTCAAAAAAGCTGCTGTTGTTTTTGAGAGGCGTGTGGAATACGGGTGCACAGAAGAGTTGCTATGGGCCTATGGAAGGTGTAATATTGCTGTGTGTCATCTTTTTAATAAGTTATATGTGCGTACACACTTGTACCCTCAGGTAGTCAGAGCACTCAAGGAAAGAAATGAAGTTCATTTGCATTGACCATGGGGTAGTGCTGGTGAGACACACACATCTGTGCTTGTGCTCTGCTTTGCCCAATGTTCATTTAATACCCTTTTACACAGTCAGGACTTGAGTGCTTGCTGATATTAAAAAAAGACAAGGAAATGTTTTGATTTACCCGGGATTCCCACAATGAACTTTGGGTTCATTCTGAATAATTCACAGAATTGCGATGGTTCAGATCCCTGATGGAAAAATAAATCACTTGCAAGCCCTAGTTGGGAAAAAACTGACTGAGCTGATGAGTTGCAATAATTATTTTTTTTAATTCATGTCTTATCCAATTCTTGGTCCCTGCTTTTTTTTATGGAAATAGTAGGACAACTGAAAGTTGGAATTTCCATCAGCTCTGAGCATTTGACCAGACATTAGTGGATTTATTTGAGTGGTTTTGTGGAAGGCAGAAAGTATAGCCAATCTTTTGTAGAGTCTCATAACAGACTGTAAGTTGCAAAAGGCAACAAGCTGGGAATTGAACTGTGTCCTCCAAGCCTAAATAAAATGGTTGTCTGCTAGTCCTTCTCCCCCTCTGTAATCTAATGCTGGTTTTAATGAATATACTCTTAGTACACTGGGAGCTAAAAGAAAACCTTGGGAAACAATCTTTCTCTGCTTTTTTTTTTTTTCCCCCAAAATGCAGCTCCCCCCCTCCCAGTAAAGGGAGTTATTTAGAACTTTTACTTGTTAACAGCATCACAGACACAGGACGGGGGGAGTGAGATATCAAGAGTCTGGCACCAAAGCAGATAAGAGGGCACGCAGGTATTCAGAAATTCCAGACTGGTGGTAACTTCACTGTATGGTGCTCAGCGGTCTTCTGTACAGAAGGATGAAATGATTAAATATAAAATTGTCAAACCCTCAGGACACTTTTCAGGCACTAGATGGAAAAGGAATAAGAGAAAGAAAAGAAGAGATAAGAGGGAGGAGCACACCCTGAGACAGCATGTTGTAGACAATGAAAGTTTAAAATAATTTCCAGCAGTAGCTCAGATTGAAGGAAATGAAGTTGCTCTAGTCCTGCTACTCTGTCCAGTCCCCTTTGTAACAGCTAGAGGGCTAGTCATATATGCTGCTTCTACTTTACCCTTTGTCAAACCATTGCTTTTCCCGATATCGGTATCCTGCTGTGTTTATTATAGCGGGGACAGGACAGGCAGCTGGGCCAAAAACTTCCCCAGCTACCTTGCAGACCTGAATTCTGTTTCCGACTAAGTCACTGCCTGGACGTATGTGTTTGTGCAAGTTGCTTTACGCCTGTGCCTCTGTTTCCTAAAGTATCAAACAGAAATAATGAAACTAAGCTCCTTGGATTTAAATGTTAGCATTTCTTGTTTGTGTCTTACTCTCTACTTTATCCCTGCAGGATAGAGATTGCAAATTTTATTGATATGAGATAAAAACTGCCTAGAGCCTTAAATCCTATATGTATGGCTTTCTGCCTTAAAACAGATGATAAAGGATCAATACTCTTACTATGAATCAGGATTCTCTCACAGAAAAAATATTCACGCAAGGAAGCGAATAGTTGAGTTTAGTCAACTGGCAGTTCAATAATTTATTTGGAAAATAAGATCAAGAACCAGTCTCTCTGATATAGCAAGCAATCATTCTCATTAACGTATATTAGCATTTTTTCAGTTTAGAATAGAGTTCCTAATAGGCTGAGAATGACTGTGCAAAAGTATGAAGATGGACTCTCATATGAGATATTGACAAACAGGCAAGAAGAGTTTCATATTATTAGATTTTGCATATAGCAGTTGCTGCAAAAAGTAATGCACTGCATAAATAAAATGCCATGTTTTGCATTTGATTTTAAGGCACAAAATAGAGTAAGTCACAGAGGTACATCAATATCTGCGATACACTTCTGAGTTATTACACTGATCAAAACGGTTTATAGAATACCATTTTCAGAAAAGCTGTGGAGATATTTTGCCTTTGGATATGAAGATGTTCTTCAGGCATATAAAGATGGGTTTTCTTAAAGAGCAAACAAAAGAAAATTAATCTTTTCACTTTTGCGTTCAGTTTGGCAGAAAGCTTAACATAGTAACGTTCTACTAGCTGTTAAATGATTAACTTGTTATTACTTCTTTTACTTGCGTTCGTTATCACACTGCAAACACCTATTGACTTGGAATTCGTGCATAAAAAGCTGAGGTATAAGTGATTTTAGAACTTAATACCTGTATGTTGATGATATTTTGGTAAGTTACTTTTTCCTGCTTTAATCACCAGTGAAAGGATGCAATTTTTTTTTTTCTGAAATCTGCAATGCTACATTGCAGGTTTCACAGAATACATCTTAATTAATGTCAATGAAAGCAAGAGCTTGTTCTCATCAATGGGTCATTCTGTAGTATCATTTAGCTGCCTTTTTGGCTATATTTTTATAAAAATCCTCTGTGCACACCACTTGCTGTTGGGGGAACAACAAAAAGCTCCTTTTAAATAAGAAATCCCCTTAACCACTGAAATAAGCTATTTTCCATAGAAATTCTAGTCACCTATTTTCCCTTTTTATCCTTCAGCCTGATCCAGAACCTGCTGAAATAATCAGATTCCAGCAGACTTTAGATCAAACCCTCAAAGCAGGAGTTTTGTCTGACAGTGCTGTACGGACATGACTCCCGTACCTCTTTGCTGGACTGTTTCTGAGTGACCCTGCAAGTCCCATGGCAGTACACAGCGGTTATGATTTTTCACATATAGCCATGCTCCCTGCTTTTACTCAGCTCTGCAGCAGAGCCTCACCTCTATTGATAGGCTTGTGCTTTCCCTCAGGCCTGGACTGAATTTATACTTCCAACTTAACTCTGCAGATTCCCACCACCAAAGAAATGCAGGTTTCATATACACTGGCTTTGGAGTTTGCTCTGACAAAGATCCATTTATCTAGGAATTATTATGGTGCCAAGAGATGTGGCAGTTGCCATAGCAACAATTACATATTGTGTTGAATACCAGAGTAAATACTATAAAGAACATGAGCCACTGGTGGTTTTCATTAATTTAATGTTCCTTTTTTGGGCAAAGTGTGTCTTGTAAGTTTATTCACTGTATGTATAAATGCTTAGATCAAACGTGTGGGCTAGCTTTTCTTCTATTTCCCTCAGTGCACAACTTCAGCATGTAAATGAGAAGTACTTGGTTATTTAAGGAGAGAAAAATGGTCTTATAGACTGGAAACATGAATAATTGACTGTGAAACAAGAAGGTGTTAGCTTCCATGAATGTTCAGTGCTTTTCTCTATGAGTAATCTACATTCAGATTTTATGTGAGCTAGGGATGTATTTATCCAGGAAAAGGGACTTTGTGCTTTTTGGTAGCAAGTAGAGCTAAGACAAGTATAGAATACATTTAACAGTGATTCAAAGGTGAAATGAGGTGATTTTTGAAACAAATGCAAACCAAACCTTGTTACTTATTCCAAATTATTAACAGACTAATGAAAAATGACAGGCAAAAATACTTTTAAATGAACACATTTTTTTAGAAAATGTATAAAAATCATAATTCCTTCAAGCCCTGAACTGTATTTAGACTTCTCGGTTTTCCCTGCAGTAACAGGTATCATCCACAGGACACTTTCATTATTGCTTGGTGTGCTTCTGGTGCAAACTTAAGATTTTTGTGGAAGCTTAGAACCAAATGCAGTTCTGGAATGCAACCAATTTTATTCTATTTTCTTTTAAAACACACTTAGGTCTTATCCTTAATCCATAAAATTTAATGGCAAAGCTTCCATAAATCTTTGTGAGAGAGATTATTCAAAGATTGCTGAAGTCTTTTATCTGAACTAAAATTCACCCTGGCACAGAGTGCCAAGAAAATACCTATTTACCTCTTGCCCCTAAAATATTTTTATGAGAGTTTGAATGGTAGATGAGTTGTGTGAAGACATTTTGAACTGAATTAGCTTCTTTTTATGATCTGGGATGCTGACTGTCCTTTATCCATTAAAAAAAAAAATCCACTAAATTTTGTGGATGAGTGATAAACCATCATGCACTGACATATATTTTTTTTTCAAATTGTTATTGTTCTGAGTCCAGCCTAAAAGTATTCTGACACAGAGAAAACTATGCCAATCCTATGTGTTAATCTCCAGAGTCTGATGAAGTTGTGAGGAAATTTGTGCCAGAGGTGTGGGGGACATTTAAAAGAACCGTTTGGAAAAGGTTTAAATTTAAAATTCATTGTAGTAAATGAGGATATAAGTGGGAAAGCAACAGGCTAAGCATGATTTAGTAGAACATTAAACAAGATCATAAAGGATAAGTAGATGTCTCTTAGGATATGTAATATCTTTCATTTATAAAGTGGCTTTCATCCTGTAAGATCCTTAAAGTGTAACTATTAAGTACACAGAATATATGTGTGTGCATGTCTATATGTATATATACACATCTGTAAAAAGAGGTATTTGCATAGATATCTTTATTGTTGATACTTATTTCATAATACTTTTTCACATCAGGATAGGAACGGAGTGATTTTTTTTAAATAAGGGAGTTGGGAAAAAGGCTTGGTGATTTCTATATGATATTAAAATTGCCATGACATCCTTAATGTCCTCAAATCCATAATGAACAAGAGATATTACAGAAACCAGAAGAACCTGTGAGACTTCTAGTACAGAAGAAAAAATTGTCCATTTCTTCCATGGTTGTTCTCTCATCTGGCATGCAGGAATGGTGCAGTCAGTGTATGACAAGTACCCCGGTTTCACCAGTGATACCTCAGATTTATTAAGGAACAGAAACAGTTCCAAGAGGAGATCAAACTAAGTTGTGTTCAAAACTAAACTCAAGGTTCTTTTTTGTGTCAGAAAAACAAAATATTGCTCATGTTTCCCCCCTATAAGCTTTTTCCATCAGCTTCCAGAAACAGGGTGGATTTGAGAGAGAGCTGTAATAGGAGAAATTATTCACATGAAAAGATGATTTCCTGAGTAAGAGTTTAGTCATTTCTCTCCATCAGAGACATCAATAATCATCCCTAATGATTGCCCCAATAGTTCCATGCTGGTTTTCACAAACCTGAAGGAACATTTATTATGGTTATTACAGTAACACCTATCTCAGCACACATCTTAAGCATTTAATGGAGCATCACAGGATAAAAATCTACATTTGTCCTCCCCCAAGAATTGATTCTGCCACTGCAAGGACAGATGGCTCCTTCTGGACCTAAAAATTCCTTATTTGTTGATCATACCAATTCTGTTGCTTTTAAGAACATTCCTTTGCATCTTATTTTACAGCTAGTTTTCTTCAGTACCTAGAGGAAATAGGCAAGTTGAAGAAATATTCAGCATAAGAATGACAGAGTTAAAGCTTAATATAATTTGGTATCTCCATAATAAACAACTCTGCTAACATTTACAGTCATGTTGGAGTTATTAATCATCCAGCTCCTCACTACTTATTTCAACACCAAATCAAACTGAATAACCTTTGCATTAAGCAGTTGATCCGTCTTAGAAAAAATAGTTTTACTAGTTGGTTATCTATCTCCCCCTCTTACTGAGAGGGCACCTAGGGATAGTGATTACACAGGAAGAGAGTGGAGGGGGGCAGCAGGTCGATTTGAACTGGCCAGTAGTCCTGCTATGTACGGTAATTAGCTGCTGCTAATAGTTTTGGCACCACTAAAATTCCTCAGTGTCCTTCATTACTATGGAAAAGATAGAAGCTTGTTTAAGGTAACTGGAAAACAGATGTACTAGTAGGAAAGGAGAGACTGAAGTTTGCATCTAGTTTCTTAACAACCTCACTGTGACTGTAGTTTGGTGGTAGCAGTAAACAAAAAGTTTCCCGGTGAGTAAGAATAGATTTATTAAAATATTTTCAGTAATTGTTCTGGTAGCTGGTTTGATTCAAGTTCTAACAACACAAAGTCATTTAGTCAGCAACTGTTCAAACTACTATGAAGAGATACACTTTATTTACCTGCAAGTCAGCAAACACCCTTGTGGTTGATGGTGTTCAATACTTGTTGAACCATTTGGCATATATTTGAACTCAGCAGGAAATTCTCTTTAAATACTTTTGTCTTTCATTTCTTTGCTATCTCTAGAATTACCATGTGGTTTTGAGATAAATGAATCATGGATCTAGTATATGCAGCTTTTTAAGATAAGGAATAGACTATAATCCTTTTAAAATGAGAGCTGGATCTAGCTCTTGGTGTACCAGCCTTCTTGTGGACTAAATTGTATGTATGATCTTAGTACAATACTGTAGCTTCTGCTGCTTAAGAGAGTCCTTTTTTGCATCATCAATCAGAAATGGGTTAAATGCTTAACTTTATTTAAAGTACATTTGTCTCTATAATGGTAATAATCACACTGGAGAACTACTGAATATTTTATGTAGCCAAACACCCTGTTCTACATTTAATGTCAAGGCAGTATGGATGAATTGTAGTGGGTTTTTTGTTTGTTTTTTTTTTAAATGGCCTCTGTCAAGCATGTTGTGACGTGACCTGTGTATTCACAAATGGAAATTTGGAGTCTTTGTTTTTTGTGTATGTGTGAACTTTGCCTTCAGACAAAGCATATCATACGAGTATAAATGACAAGATTTTCTGGAACTTTAAGAACTTTGCTAATAAGAAACAACATAGAGTTAAGCATTTTCATATCCTCCTGATGCTCAATGTCTTTTCAGAGTTACTAGAACAAGCATGCAAAATATATCCATCAGATGAAGATTTAGATGCTTTGCAGACTTGATGATAATCTACAAGCTATTAAAAAAAAAAAAGAAAATCCAATTTGTTTGTTTTGGGTTATTCTAGATCCTATTTGATGCTGTATGTTAATATGTTGAACGTTTGTGGGTTTTTTGGGTTTTTTTTGCTCTCTGGCTTTTTTTACGGTATTGAACACTGCTGTGCTGTACAAAGATTTATCCTCTAATCACCTGGAAGAAAGGTGACAGTACAAGTTTTTTAAAATCTGGAAGACTGTACCAAACTTTCATTTTCAGATATTGTCACAGAAATTTTTTGTATAGGGATTTCAAGTGTATGATCCTGTGAAGTACTGGACTATCGTAGGAGGTGTTGAAAACTTTATACATGCACTGACATTAGTACACATTAGTATCACCTGACTTTTCATTTTTGGGGAGGTCAAAAATGCTAGTAAGAAAGCTGTTCATGTTTGCACTACTAATTGTTTAAAAAGCTGTATCAAAATGCAGAGGGTTTCCTTCAAGCACAGCAGTGTGGTGATAAAATAGCATGTCAGCCCCTATGAAATAGGGCACTTGAGTGCTCTCACGAGGCACATCATTTTGATTTGGATATTGTTGAACTCGGAAACAAGAATTGCAGTAAATTCAAAATTCCTGATTGGCTGACAAATAGCACACTTTGCAATTTCTTCTCTGCACAGGAAGAATATTTTCATACCTGTGACTTTTTTTCTTTTCCCTGAAGATGAAATAAAAAGTCAGCCACTTCTTTTTGATAGGGAATTCATGACTGCTGAAAGAATATGTTGGTAGACAAAATGCCTGGCGGGACCAGGTGTACTCAGTCATTGTGCTCCAGCATGGCAGCATCTGGCGACAAGAATATTCAGACTAGATCTTCTGTTCTTGCTGCAAACCATAAACTTGTGCCTTAGATTAAGGTGATTATTACTCTAGTAGTCTGTATTTGATTTAGTATGCATTAATCCTACCAGCCCTTTGCAGCAGAATTGCCTGCTAGAAATAAAAACACTTAGACTGAATTCCTGATTTAGGAAATGGGGATTTCGTTAGTTGTTTTGGTATTGGCTCAGTCAACAGTCATCTTATCAGTTATAGACTCATTCATTTACTGTCATTAATTATATCTAAAACTGAACCTCCGTACTGAGAGGTTCACTGGAACTGTTCACATGTATTTCATGTCCAGCTATGTCTGTAGAAACATTGCTAATATATTAGTGTGGGATATCTTGTAAGAGAGACTTTCAAATGTGTTCTTTTCAATGCATGCCTTGTAGTTTTGTGTTGAGAAAATATAGGAATATGTATAGGTTGGGTTTCTTCAATAAAAAAGAGGAACAATATGTGACATTTTTTCAAAAAAGTCATATGCCTGCTACTTAATTAAAATCATAACCTCAAAATTAATACAATTGGTTGTTCCATCCACTCTGTTTCAATAATGCCTGCAATTTGTTACTGAGCAATTTTTATTTGTTTGCCCCTCTTCTGGTATTCGACAGAGGTGAATTGTTTCAGTAGCAGGTCAAGCGAAAAATTGTCAACTCTTCTGTGTGATCAACTTAATATGACGCAAAGTTCTACCTATTTCTTGTCCTTTTTGGTTATTCTATTCCCATGCGAATTAGTGTAGGGGAAAGATTTCTCCCATCTATGTCAAAAGAACTATGGATAGTACAAATTGTGTGTCCTTATCGCTTATGTAGCTGTGCAGGGCAGGTTAAGTAACTTCCTGACTTTATCTGCAGACAACTTTATTTTCTCTGTGCTGCTGTATTTTGTTGTCCTTATGTGGCTTGCTCTCTTCCCCCCCAAATTCCCAACAGCCATCCTTTTGAAGCTGATGTGGTCATTAAAGTCAAAAAAGCATGTTATGCTTTATATTGACCCTCAAATCAGGAATTAAGGAGGAATTAAGGGGAGGGGATGTTAAGACTTCAGTTTAAAGATTAAAAGTCAAAGTTGGGGAAGATTTGGCTCTGAATTTGGCTCATATCTATAACACTCAAACTCATTGCTGACAGTTACATGTATATGTGAGGTAAGGCTTGAAGCTTTAAGTTACAGGGTTGATTTTAGGCATGATTATTCACAAAACCGTGTAATTAATCTGTCATAGGAAAACACAGAAAGCAGTACACCAAATACAATCTCCATTAAGTCAACAGGAGTCGTTCCACTCACTTTAATGAGCTTTGAATCTACTCATAAATCTGCTGTGAGGAGTGTCCAAATAAAAATTTATTTGAGGGTGACCTTGATGTTAATTGTTAGTGCTTCCATGTTGTTTAATTGCCAGGAAAACTGAATGTATTAGTGAGACTATCATATGGTATAGTCCTTTCTATTGGATACTATTAGCATCAAGTTGATATATATAATCTTAATTGTGCATAATGTTAGTGGGCAGTTGCAGTATCCCAATTATATTTTGTGTCTGTAAAACAGGGGAAAAAAAAAATCTTCTGTTATTTTTAATGTTGTTTGTGCCTTCAGCTGAATCACTGCAGAATTAATGCTTTTTTGATCAAGTAGCTCTTTAGAGGATCTCAGAAGTTTCACACTTATGCAGTGGCTTTTAATCCCAGATTTTGTGTATTGACTATAATTACTTTAAAATTATATCTCAAATTTGTAAATACCATAAGGCAGATTCTGTTCAGTCCTATGTTTAATAAATTTAACATCTGCCAGAAAAGTTCAATCGTCTGTGTCCCAAATGGAATGTTTTCTGCTTTAACATGTCATATTTAATTCAATTAGAGGAAAAATATGGGAAATATGTTAGAAGTATAAAAGGGAAAGAGTTCCTTTAATATTTGTCTACTAAACAGAAAAGTAGCTAATTTACTTGAGGGACATAATTACTGTATCTTCTAGTGGTACAAAAATATGGGATAGTTAGAGGGTTGGCGGGGGGAGAAGTTTTGGGTTTGTTTAATGGCTTTCCAATTGCTTGTCACTGCTAGTAATTATCGTGTCTTTTCTTTTCGTTGGCACTCAGTGCATTAGGCTGTATTTAGGATCATTTTATTAATTGAAAATGTGTTTCAGAACAATTGTGAATTAGATAAGTGATTTGATTAAAACTATAAAATAAGAAAATAAGGTGAGGGAAATTAATCTTGACTCTAGACAATAGGAAGATAAGACTGGTTTCCAGTGTAAGGGTATGTGTTAAGGAGGATCAAGGGGGAGAGCAAAAACATTCTGCATTTGCATTATTTCTCCTTCATTTTACTGTAGTAGTATAGAAGCACTGACAAAGATTGTGGCTTTTGAGACCTTGTTCACACATATAGTAAAAGATAGCATCTGCCTAAAGAGCTTCCAGACAAAACAGAGGCTGGACAAAAGGAAAAAGTATTATAATGCTGACAATCTTTGCTTTAATACCTCTCCGCCTCAGATTTCTGTGTATAAAATGGAGATGCTCAATAAGTATATTAAAGGTAAGGTATTCAGATACAGGGTAATGGGGACTTTTAACCTTTTGCTGGTGGAGACCTAGCAATTTTGAAATTAAGACTGTTACGCTTGGTTGTATGATTTAACTCTATTCCAAGTCATCTGCTTGGTGGGTTACATCTGAGTTCAACTTCAGGGGGCACATGCAGTGGCATCTTGGAGGTCTTGATGTGGCCTGCAGTGTACCAGGTAGAGCTTGCTGACTTTGACTGTTTCTCTCTAGAAAGTTAATAAGCAATTCAGCATCTATCAGGATATACAAACAGATCTTTGCCTTTACCTTATGCTCACCTCCAACAGATTTCCTCTGGCCTTTGACACTTCATTATTATCATTTCACATGTCCATGAAGAATAATTTGTAGTCCTTTCTGATAATAGTGCAATTCATATGTGTGAAATGTATTTTCCAAAATTATGTCTGTGGACTTGTGCAATGCTGAATTATGGGAAAGTCCTTTTAGTAGATGTCGATAGATAGATAGATATAGATGTGCCGCACAGCTTTTGTGCCACCTAATGAGCATGAATTATATATTCTTAAATGCTTTTCACATTTATTAAGCTTAATGTCATTTTTAAAAATACCTGAAAATAAAAATAGGGTTTAGAAGATTTTCTTTAACTTTTAACATGCTCTAACTTTCATCATGGGACAACTAGCTTAATTCACTGTAGTAACTCTGTTATTGAAAAAATGGCATACTAAGCATGTTTTTTCACCAGAAAGTTTCTTTTTAATTCTCAATGTTTCATAACTGACACTGTGCTAAATGAGAACATGACTTAACAGTTGATACTGATTTGCATGTCATTTTTTCATTTTGCTTTCCTATTTGAAAGGAATCAATGCTGACAAGTTAATGAACTCCAGCTACAAATACATAGATAAGCCAAGGGATAGGTTTAGTACCTGCCTTGTTCTAATTATGAAAGGTTTTCCTTAGGTGACTGTTTCATGTTCACTACAGGGAAACCAGAATGCTCTGTTCTTATAATAACTGTCAACAAAGCAGACTATCTGGAGAAGTGACATAATATTGGGCTATTTATAGAAACCTTTTAGCAAGTCTAAATTCATTTATCCCAGTATATTTAAGTCTTTAATATTTACATGTGGAATACAATTACTTAAAATGAAAGTACACTGAGCCCTAGGGCTCTACATTTAGTAAGGGTTCATAAAACTATGCTGCATTATATCTTCTATTTTTAAATTAACTTCTTGTATAAATTAATAGCTTTAGACAGTAGTAGTGGAGATCAGAACTGTAGAGCTACCTCTCAGCAGATTTTTCACTAAAGTTGTTTGTTAATCTTTTGCTCCTGATATACTGTCAATGAATATATCTGGTATCTAGGATTTTTTTCCTTTGTGTTTTGGATGTTTTTTTTAATATATATATTATTCCAGTTTCTGTTTTGCTGTTGTTTAACGCAGATAAACTGGTGAATCTGTTGCAATTGATCTTTTGGCTGGTGTCTTCTGCTGCTGGGAGTTCTGATCTGGTCAAATCTAGTTCAGCATCAGAAAAAGCTGAAAATCCTAGGGTCTATTTCTTAGTCTTGTGGGTAGGTTTTTTTGTCCATACAATTTGAAGCTGCTTCCAGAAAGGAAGAACTGTAAAACAGGGTAAAATTGAGCTCTACATTAACCGATGCCAATATATAGTGTGTGCAACCCTGAAGTACTTGCTGTGCTTGTAGAGGATGAACAGACCATGGTACTCTTCTGTGGTGTAGATTTACTAGAAAGTAATTCTCCACCACCTGGGCATTTTCTACTAGGCCCTTTTTGCATTTCCAGCAGTGATACAGATAGTTAATCTGATCAGGGAATTTGGCCACCAAAGTAACTTGTGGGCTTTTGGAATTAAAGACTTGCTTTCCAAATATTTGCATGGGTTACAAGACCATGCAGAAATGGAGTCATGGAAGAAAGAAAAGCTGTATATATTAGCTAGCTTGCGAAGTGAATTTCTGTGGTAACCTTAAAAGGCAGGGAACAGTATGTTTCATACTTTCCATCATGATTTCTCTTTTCAGAAAAACTGGGTGGAGATGGTTGTGGCACACTGCCCTGAATTCCACGTGCACGCCTTGCCAGGCGTTGCTCTGGCAATGGGAATAAACTGTTGCCTCTGAGGAATACACTAGTGGTATTTGGCCAACCAGACAAGTGGCATAAACAGAAGTTTAAAACTGTATTTTCAAAGTTATGCCTGCACAGTATTAGAAGCCTGTTCTGCTTCCCTGTCGTGCTGATGATGCTGACAGGCAAAGTCAAGGTTTACTGACTTTAGAGAGAGCTCTGATTTTTCAGGAGGAGGGAGCTACCTGCGCAGCAGAAGAAAATACCTTTTTCTCCCTCCTACCTCAAACCAAACAGAACTCAAAACACAACTAAGGAGCACCAGCAGCGATTCTGTTATTTATTGAGGATGCCAAGATGAAAGGTTGAAAAGGGTGTGTCTTAAATTTTTTTCCCAAATTATTATCCCAGTCTTGCAATTGGATATGCATGTGGATAAGTCTGATGCAGGATTCATTTCTTTGTCATTTTAGTACTGTTCATATTTTCCTAACGTGAGAAAAAGGTGAAATAACAAAAAGATTGATCTTTATTTCAAGATTAAAGTTTCAACAGCTTAAGATTTGAGCTTTACTTAAATCTTTTGAAGGGGTTTGAAAAGCTATTATGTAATCATATCTTTCATTTTAGCTATAGTTGGAAACAATACAATCAACATCGCATAAAAATATTGTTTTTATCATGTTTCTATTTGTATTGCAAGTGTACATATCTCTCAGGACTTCTAACCTAAATTTACAGGCTCAAGAAGTTTGTGATTATTCAAGACAAGCTTCAGGCAAGCCTATAAAAACCCTGCTATTTGTTTTGTGCAAATGCAGACCTCCTCATGTTTTTGAAGTGTAGCCATATCTGACATGAGCAGTGGAGTCACTTAAAATCTTTGTTGTTTTTAAAGGTAATGCTATTTCCAGTATATTTCTCATATTTTCTCAGAAAGTTTAAATGTAGTTGTGGTGTAAGTACACAGATTTAGTAACTCAGAACTAATCTATATCCCTTCATTATTTAATAAAAAAAAAATTGAAGTGCTTGTGATTCAGAGAAAAAGAAAGAAAAAAAAAAAGAAAAAAAGACCTGTCTGAGAGTGATCTGGTTGAAATCCCTGTATCTGTGTAGTAAACAAAGCGGTCTGACATTGCAGACTTCAACTGAAGTCTTATGTGGACCCAGTGCTGAGGAGGGACATGGCTCCCTGAGATGTTGGTGAGACACTACTGAGATGCCTGCCTGCTGGTTCTGCTTCATTACCCAGATGTTCCAATCAGCAGCTTTAATCTGAGGTCTTCCCTGTACTTAACTGCTGTAAAGATTCCTAACAGCACTGATAAACTGTGTTTCCATGCTGTCCTCTGGACATCTTGCTTTGGAAGTACATGCCAAAGTTTTGAGGTCTTCCTTAGTGGCTCTTCACACTGGTTTTGCAGAGTCAGCTACAGAGAGGTGGCTTTGAATAATTTCACTGCCAGGGAATGCCTATCACCTCAAGGAGGTGGAAATAAATGGAAACAATGTTGCCAGAATTAAAAAATACTAACAGGAAGGAATCCTGTTTGTACAAATTTTCTAGGAGAGAAACTGGGAAGACAGGTAAGGGACAAAGAGGACAGGGGGATAATAATAATGAGGTAGAAGTTGTGGCAGACAGAAGGGGTTATGAAGACCACTGAAATTAAAAAAAAAAAAAAAGTGTGGGGGGGGAAGTAGATAGATCAGAGATTGGAGCACAGAAAAAATAAAGGAAAAGAATGTAAAAAAAGAAAAAAATAGCTATATCTGTTCTTACAGGTTTCCTCAAATTGTTCATGCCCCCTCTCTCTGTTTTAGTTTCTCTTTGCAGTCTGTAGCTTGAGTGTCATAAAACTTTGCTAAGATTATAATGCAATACCTTGGCACCAGTCTCTCTTGTTTATGTGTCCATTAGTTCAAAGCCACAGACAGGCAATTTATTGGGTATGAAAAATGTCACCTATGGCACCCTCATTTGCATCTGAAAATTGATTTTTGTCACACTGGGATTTTAGGACAACCTTTTCTGGCAGCCAACATTGCCACAAAGCATAATAAAAATAATTATGTGACCACAAAAGCAGGTAAGGTTCACTGTAAATTTTAAGTCTCTACAGAATTGTAGTTGGCAAGGCATTATTGATGAGATTGTGAGAGACTTACCTGTGATAATCCTTCTTGATGATTTAGTATTGACACCTAAACTTAAAACATAACTTGTGATTGCTAGCTAAGTATATAACAACATAATGGTACTTGATTATGTTTATTGAAACATTCTAGCATGATAGCAGAATATTAGAAATGTCAGTTGAACAATTGATGAACTATTAATTAAGATTTTTAAAGTGATAATTACTGAGCTATGGAATGTTTTTTTAGAAAGTACTATAAAAAAACCTTTTGATGATCAGTTAAAACACGTCACCTACTTAACATTTTTGCAAGTGCTAAGTTAATTCATTTTCCACTTTCTGATGTATTTTGCTCTTGGAGTCTATAAGTTTTTTCCTTTTCTCTCGTTAAATGGTTAATGTACGTGGGAAGATGTTCTTGTCCATTGCGATACTGCAAAATCGTATTAATTATCAGTGTTAAGTTGCTCAAACACTTTCATTAGTTATTTTGGCAAAAAAAATCCCCAGGGCAAGAAATATTTATATAACAAATTCCTCTAAAGCTGAATCAACCATAAATGGATTATGCAAACTTGTTTCCTTTCTTGTAGATAAATTGTTTTACAGCAGTGTTCATTATGAGAAAGTTCTTTGCCCACTGTAGTACTTTATCAGCACAGAAAAATCTACAGCTTCAGTTTCAATGGTAAAAAGACACCATTCTTTAATATGAATGCAGCTTTTAATCTTAGCTCAGGATGTTGGTGGTTTTTTTTTTTTTCCTGCCTTATTTAAAAGACAGGCAAAGGATGGCAATTTATAAGCTCATATTCCTTAAACCAAGTTTCTGTATGCAGCTATGAAGGGAGTAACATAGTATTTAAAGTGGATGAGCACAATCTGACTGAGATGCATGATAGAGAAAAGAGGGAGGAAAAAAAAGTGATTCTTTGGTATTTAAGAAATGTGTAAGTTTTTATACAAACATTGAAAGCATGCAGTGAAGAAATTCAGGTTTATTGAAGACTTTGGTTTTGCTAAAAAATAAAAATTTATACTTTTTAAAAATCAAATTAATATTCAGTGTTTTAATACTTCATAACACTTTGGCATTTGACTGAATATTGAAAGAAGTGCTCAGAGTGTGACACTACTTCTGGCTGGTTTTGTGGAATGCCTTTACTAAGATTTATGAGATAGGCTGTTAAACAGTAAGCAAGGACTGTGCATACATATTTCACATTCGCTCAATGCTGTTTCTGCTAGCAGAAGGATTTTATCTTAATCATGGGTTAGTCATAGTCCACCGAAAACTAAGCCTGTTTTAAATCATAGGTGGCACAAATATTTTGCACTGAAGTCAGGCTTCAGCTGCTAGGCACACTTGCTGTCATTTGGGACCCACTGGCACTAGTTTCTAGCATTGCTGCTGACTTGAAAAGGGAGTACCAGAGAAGTTAGTCAGAGACTTTACCTAATTAGTAGTGGCATGAGATGCATCTCTGTTGGCTATCACAAGTGTCACTAAAAATCAGACCCAATGCCTTTATATTCCAATGTGACATTACAATTCAGCAAAAACTCAGATATATTTTTGTCTTTGCAAATGGTTTTATTGTTGATCAGTCCTTGCAGCCTGGGTTTAAATATTTACGGGGGGGGGGGGGGGGGGGGGAGTACTGTGGGGTTTTTGTGTGGGGTGGTTTGGGTTTTTTTTTGTTTTTTTGATATTTGTTTTTTAAGTTTCTCTCCATTGTTTTAACAGTATTTCCTCCTTCAGGGTTTGTTTGGTTTGGTCGTCATGACTTTGGCTATATTTTGAATGTAGGCTTTATAGTTTGTAGAAGTAGCCTGGATCATAGTCTGAGAGCATGCTCAGCAACATAGTTTTACCATATTTGGTTCTCTTCAACTGAAAGTACCTTTTTCTAGTAAAATTCTATGTTTAGTTTTGAACCAATGATTTTTCTGCTATAAATTATTGCATCCAATAGAGAAGAAAAATCACTACTGTCAGTTGAGAAACACTTAGGCAAATTCAAGTCATTCTTTTACAAAGTTAAAAGAAGCAAAATGGTGTGAGTTTCAGTGTTTCTCATACTGATAGCATCAGCAGAAAAAAGATTCTACTGTATTTTTATATAATCTACAATGAAATACTAGTGAATACTTTTTAAAAATTATTGAATGAGACATGGTTGTTACTATCAATATGAACAAGACTGTTTGCTTCTCTTTCTTTGCTTGCTCAAAACTCTGAAAAAGGCAAATAATAATTTACTTGAATCTCCATGATTTTTTTTCTGACCTAACTACCTATGCTTTAATCTAGGAAAGTACTAATCCCTGCAAAGTACTTATCAGTAGAAATGAAACCCATAATTTCTATCTAGATAACTAGTAAAATGAATTATTGCACAGGTTCTGTTTCATTCCGTAGCAAGATTATTCCAAACTTCCATCCTATTTATCATCTTATGTTTCTGTGAATGATCTTTTCAGCCAAATAAGCTCCCTAGGCCACGCTCTCCACTGATTCCATGCAATTCCTTTTTTAAATTTTTTGTTGTTGTTGTTTGATTTTGCAATTTATGCCAATAGTTCTCCAAGTGGCACAGGCATTACTTACCCTGTCAAGTCATTCAGATCACAGAGATAACCTTTTTGTTTTCATCTTGTGCTGTAAATGTAATAAATCAAATCCTTGCCAAAAGCAAGTTTTGAATTTTATATCATGAAATTTGCATTTCATGCTCTGTTGCTTATTCACAGAAGCCATCCAATCTGAAAAGAAAAATAATACCACATGACTTGTGTAACTAATACAGACAAATGTTTCTAAGCAACTGCCTGAGCAATCTGAAGATCAAAAATTACTCATCTGAGAAACTTGCTTATAATGGTAGATAATGTATTTGTTCACAGATTTCAAGGTCTGTTAATGGACAGTTTGTAAACTGAAACAGAGCCAAAAATGTATCAAATTATGAATGCTGCAATTTATTAACCTGTCTCTATGAGATAAATTCAGCAAAATAAAGCTATTTTAAGCTAAGAAACTGACACAGTGCTTCACTCTGAAATGGTCAGGCAATAGCAACCAGAACCTTAAGCACTAAGCTGATAGGTCGATTTTGTTGCAGTGCTACATTCAGATACCAAATAGAATGGTAAAAAGAAAGTTGAATAACGCAGAGTAGAATTAATTTTCTTATATTCCTTGGAAATTCTGCACTTCATAGAAGCAACATGCTGTGAATAATCTGATATACGCAATGGGTCTTTGGTCACATTTTGAAGCAGAACATTTGTACTTGGCATGTGCTACGAGAATTGAAGAATTCATCTTTCGAATTCATAATGCCATTTAAATACAGTCCAGTCGAGATTCTTCTGGGGCTAGCTGCATGATGGATAATTATGAGCAGAAGAGAGATTTTGCTGATTTAGCTCAAGCTGTGAGAACTCAGGTTTTTAATTCTAGAATTCTCCTGTTTAAATTCCAATGTGTCAGTAAAGGCAGCAGACATCCCAGGTCTGACTTTAATGACTTCAGTGACTTTGGGAGCAAGACAATGCGTATAGATAAAAATAAAACTCATCCATCAGAACTGAACAAATATGAAATACGAACAAAAAAGTAAAGTGGAAACTAAGGGGTGGATGATACTCTGTTTTGGTCGGAGCTCAGGTTTTTGAATGCATTTGAACACATTACTTCTTTCTCAGAAAGACACTGGATTAGAAATCAAGAGACTTGAGTAGACTTTTTAGATCTGTGGGGTGTAAGTGCTAAAATAATGTCGTTTGCTAGAAAGTCTCTGGAGGCAATTATATTAGAACAATAAGGACTCTGTATCTTCTCTATCTCCTGTGAATGCTTTGACCACTGGACTATCTGTCCCTATTCAGTCTCTCCATTGTAGTCAGTAAGGAGCTATGGAGTACTCCAAACCTGCTCTGACAGTTTTGAGACTATTATTTCTTTTTATTAATCTTGGATGCTGCTTCCCACTGACCGGAAACCTGGAGTAGGTAGCCCATGGCCAGTGTTACAAAAACAAGGCTGTAGGAGTAGCAGTGGAGTTGCCGAACAGATGGGATGCAGGCTGGGAGTAAGGTTGGATCTGTCTTCTCTTGGCCAGGAAACTTTAATAAAACCTCTTTACTTGGTGTTTGTGTAGGTGGTGACTGTTCTCATCCCATGGAGACACTCAGTTAAAAGTCAACAGGTGTGAAGTAGGGAATACAAATATTTCTATGCTACTAAGGCTGCAGGTTGTTAGGGCAAAATGCTCAGATCCAAACATATGAATTTTAATGGTATACAGTACTGAACTATCCATGTCACATTTCATGTATTGTAAAGCTGTACTTGACTTCAGTTTCAGCAGTTATAATCCAGGAAAAAACCCCCTTCAAACTATTGTAAACTATAATTCCTGCCATTTTAGGCTCTTTTTCCTGAAGTTTGTGGCAATTAATATTGTTAGCAGCTTGATGATACTGCTCATGAATCATTGATCTGTTCCTGTATAGCAATTAATTTGCTCCTGATTCCTGACAGGTACACTCTTTGATTTTCCTGAATTAGACTTAATTGCCAGCATGTGATTAAGGAGAAATCTGAGAATCCACTGAGATCTTCAACCCTATGTCTGGGTCTCCGTCTTGCATGTTTCACTTTTCTTTTGGAAATGTTCTGCAAAAAAGCTGAGCTTTGATTTCCCACCCCAGACTGGATCTGGCAAAAGCAAAACAATGTTGCTATTTCTAACTAGTGTATTTTACAAGTTTTATAGAAGTTAGATCTAGAAGTAAAATTTGAGTGAATTACTTTTTTTTTTGTCTTGATAGTCATAGTTTTTAAAAAGTTGTTTTATTGCCATGTGAATTTTTAGATACCTCTCATCTCACTCAGAACTTCACCTGCATACTCTCTTCTTCAGTAATACTATGTGGGTCTTTAAGACTGTCCAGACTAATGAAAGGTTTGGAACTAATGGGGCATTGTCCTGTGAATTTAATTGGGTCACTATGGTGGGAACAAATAATACAGGGCATGTTCAGGTCTTGTATTTTCATCTTTGACAAATGCAGTCAAAGTCCAGTACAAAGTCGAGTACTACTCAGTAATAAGAAGCTGTTCACAAGACAGTGCAACACCGTCTTTTTATTTGTATCACAGAATAGAATTAAGCTTCTGGTATCAGGCAGTTACTGTCAGTTAATTTGTCTGTATTGAAGAGTAAAAAGACAGCCCAAGTTGTGAGTGGATTAATACACTATGATTTCAGCTCTTTGGATTCAGTTAATGCCTGTTAATTTGTTCCGAGTAGCTGGACCAAGCGGTGAAGTGGATTAATGCACTAACATTTCAGCTCTTTTGACCAAATTTCAAATCTAGCTTGGTGAATGAGGAGTTTTGCCATAGCCTAGATCTAAGTGGGCATTTTGTCTTCATCACAGACTACCACTTCATTTGTCAGTCTAGCAGCTCCTGTATAGGAAAGCACAAGAATGCCAGCGCTGTAGAGCACTATGCATGCATAGTCAAGTCTAATAGAATATATCCAGATGTTTTTGTTGTGCAGGTCTATGTTCTAAATATGATGCATTCCTGCTTTGCGGTCTTATGTAACATATTGTTTTTGCTAGGAGTCAAAACAGCTCTGATCTAATGGAAAGGAGGAAGGAAGTGGTACAGGCACATGACTGCAACATTATATTACATGCAAGGGTGTACCAGTTCTAATGAAAAGAGAAGTATTGAAACTTCCTCCCAGTTAACTGTCCTTGATTTACTGCAGCAAGAAACAGACTTCTCAGAGTCTCAATAAAAAGGGTCTTGTTTTTCAGCATGAGGTAACTGGCAACTTTTTTGCAATACCCATGACCAGGTCTCCTATATGTAATCTGTGCTGTGCAGAGTATGATTCATCTGGGTGTGCCCAACTGATTGCACATGCACAGCTCAGGTTGCCAAGATGTACAGGGTGGGGTTGTAGGACATACAGTGAGTGTCTGCATTGTGACTTTTTTTTTTAACTGAGTTTTGTGAAATCTCAGGCCAAAGGCTGAATTCCTCATTTTTCCCCAGTCCCTCCCGGCTCTGTGAATTTTATGGCATGGGAAAATAAGGTGTTTTTCCGGACAATCAGGATGAGTGCTATATTGTGAGAGAAGGAATGGATAACATTTAATGTGTGTATCTGTCCAACATGACATGAATTACTTCTCATTTTAAATAAAGATCTGCTTTTATTTGAAGTGAGAAACAATGACCTGGAAGCCTTGGAATCCATGGGTCTGCTGGTAGCTTAACAAGGGTCTTCTCTTTCTGCTTTCCTCCTCCTTGAATTGCTGCTTACACCATGCACACTGAGTTTAAAATGCCACTGTTGTGATTTGACAGAATTTATAGTTTCCTTGAATTGGCTTGGGTGGCTGTGCATTGGGAAAATGGCAGGGGAGGAGAGAACAGGGTCCTGGATGTGTTATGGTGGGATTTCACCAGCTCTAGACAGATCTGTGGCATATACAAATCTATTTGCTGCAGTACTTCATGAATGTCATGTTAGCTTCTAATGAGAAAGCCAGGGGTTAAAATATGGCATTGTGAGGAACTGCTGTTACTTTTCTTGTCTTGAATGAGTCGAAGCACCTGTACCAGAAGTGTTCCTAAATCTACCAGGATTTCAGAAATTTTGACACTGGCTGTGCTTTTGGTGTGGGAATGGAATGGGCTATCTGATAAAGATGGGTGAAATAGGGAAGCTTTGGAGTGGTAATGCCAAGACAGATGTTGCTCATAAAAAAGCATAAACATATTAAAAAAAAAAAAAAAAAAGGTATTTCTGGAAAAAAATGCAAATTTGAGATGACTTCTGTTTGGGTTGAGTTGTAGCATCAGTGTTCAAGAGAAACAAATTCAAAATGAATGTTAAGAAATGAATGTTTTACAAAGAAAAACAGGACTTGCAGAATTACACTGAGACCTGGAGCAAGAGAAAGTGAGGTGTTACTTGAGAATGCAGGAGGTGCACAGGAAGAACAGAAGGATCATGCGGAATTTAGTAAAGAATAGCAAGGCAAATAATAATTGTTTAGAATTAGATGAGGGGTTGTTTTGTTGAGGGAATGAAGATGATGATGAAGTTGAGGGATAACAAGGAATATGTGGCAATAGACCTTTAAAAAATGGTTGGGGAGCAGGACTGAGAAGGTTTTAATTGCAATCACAGTTTGGAGCCTTGTAGGAGGTAGGAAGAAGTGCGTTTTATGCATCCATTCAGACATGGGACTGGGACTGCAGCTGCTATATCTATTAAACAGTATACATGACTTTAACTTACAGTATTATTGCTTTAGGATATCATGAAATTGCTTTTGTGCAGCACTGTTATAATGCAATGAATTCCATAGCACTTGAGCCATCCAGAACATGGATATAAAATGTGTTAGTTTTCTTCCCTATACTTATAGCTGGTTGCCCTGCAGCAAGGCATAGAAAGCTGTTTTTCCAAGGTAGGACAACTTCTGCTATTTATTTAAAGGGTTTGTTTTACATAAGAAATACATTTCTTTATTAGAAATTGTCGTTATATCCCAGAAGTGAAACATGGAACAGCTTGTTCATGGCTGCTTGTGTTATTCCATGTTTGGAGTTGTCAGTTGTCTGCTACTGATCCACAGATTTTGTGGCTTTATATAGGTTACTGCCCCACCAAAAAAGTTTCATCTTTGATTCATTTATCATGCCCTAGAATTGAGATATGTGTTCTGTGTGTTCTTTCTCCTTCTCACTCTGGAGATCAGGATGTTTTCAGTATGTGTGAAGCTTGCTGGGGGTTAAAGGGAAGCTCTCACATTTTGAGTTCCTCCAATAGAAGTGAATAAAGGAGTGGACTCAGTAGGAATATTAAGAGTAAGAAGTTAAGGCTTTGTGTCCATGCTGTGCAATGAATTTTCCATGTGGCTTTGGTTAAGTCTCAAAAGGATCAGATCTGTGAAAGTTTTTAATTGTTTCAGAACTCCACTATGTGTCTAATTTCAATATCGGTTTGGTATCTAACCCAATGGGAGATGCTTTCATTAAAAGCAGAAAGAAAACCAAAGCAAAAAAAACCTGTTTTCAGGGTAAATTTTTATTATAGGACACTATTCTTAAGGCTCATATGCCTTGGCAATTTCATCAGCAAGTGCTTTCCTTATTTATGCTACGTTTACTTAAGGTGCTGAAGGTTTTGGGACATCTTTAACAATTTTGAATTTTTTTTCTGGCATGTTGTAAAAGCAGTCTGGTTTTGTTTGCTTTGCAACCAATGTAAGCACAGTGGAGATGGGGAGAAGGGTATTTTTAATGGTGTTAAGTGATGTGTTGTTAGTGTATCCTAGTGAAGATAGAGGCATAAGGTCAGCCATTGTATTTTTCCTTAAGCCCATATTTGCAATGCTGTTTGACAGATGCAGTCAGTCGGAGCATATTTGGTTGTTTGTGTATAAGGGATACCTCATTATATTTAATGAGCAGTGCGGAACCAATACGAGATTTCCTGAAAGGGGGTGATTCACATATGGTTCAAAATGAAAACAACGCTCACTAAATGATGATAAGAAAAGTCTGAAATGTTAATTAAAAAAAGAAAAGGCACTTGGTTGTCATTTCTATATTATTCTCAGAACTGGTAACTCCCATGGTTAATGTGTACAAAAGAAAAGTTAATGGCATTTAGTCCATTATCATAGAAAAACTTTTCCCTGACACGTAATAAGACAGGTGTGAAGATAAACGAAACTTATACTTAAATAGAAACAGGACTTTTCCATCAGAAAAGATACTGCAGAGGTTCAGGGCAATAATGGAAAGTATCATTTCACAAAGCAAAAGTTCATATTTGTCTCCACGAGAGTTGACATTTTGTCACATAATGCATTACAAAAACACTTTAGAATAAATTAGCATTAAAGTAGTTATGATTTATACATGACGGAATGACTTGAACAAGAATGAAATTTTTCCTAATATGTTCTTGACTCTTCTAAAGATGAAAGGAACCTCTATCCTATAAAAATACATATAGCACAGCTAGATGAGTGGCACAGTAGCAAAGCTGTAGTCTAAGATTACCAAGTATCTATGAAGTTAACAGGTATGCTGGTTAAGCAGTGTAAGGATTTGCCTCTCTATTTATGTAACAGTTATAATAGTAGAAACACCCAGCGTAATTAAATCAAGTTCCACCAGCAATTTCCATTACCCAGATGTTATATCTGACCATGCTTCAGAAGCCTGGAAGCTTATATGCTCTGACATAACTGATTCCCCTTAGCATGCTAGATTTTAGCTGGGTTTGCTCTTCTGAAGCATACAATGCGATTCTTAGGGTGACATTTACAGGCATTGAGGACAGACTACTTTTGAGCAGATGTTTGTGTGTATGCCATTGACCTTTGCAATTCTTAACTTTATTCATTTAGTTAATTATTTGTTTCAACAGTTGTTCTTTAACTTACAAAGGAAGTTCCAGCACATTTCTTAGGTTTTCATATTATTAACAGCATGAGAAATATTTTTCTGCTTTGGCACATGTTTTAGAAATCATTAACTATTAATACTGCTGGTAATAACAATATTCTGAGGATAGAAATAACACACATAAAGCAACTACTTGTGAAATTTCAGCTGAGAATTATATAAAGATTATTTCTTCTTAAGTTGATCTGCATGCAGTTTTAGTTTTTCAGTCTTATCTAGTCATGTTATTTTGTAGGAAGACTGATATACCACATAATACCACATCCCATTTGCTACTTCAGAGGAATTTTGCTTGCAACAAGCATCCAATTAATTTTGTTTATTTTTTTTTGTGTTTGGGACTGACCTCATTTTATACCATCAAGCTTAGTATATAAAACAACTAAATGGCAAGAAACTCAACCACTCTTCTGGTCACCATAGTGGATTGCAGATTGCCACTTCAGTGATGTTTCCAACCCTTATTGTGACAAATCGATATCAGTATTCAGCCACCTTATTCCCATGGCAAGTTCTAATGAAATTTTCTTTGCCAAGAGTAATGGTGCCTGCTACTGGATAGTGACTAGGCCATTCATTCAAATATTCAAGTACTGCAATGCTCCGAAGAACCCCTGGTAAAAAGAAAGAAAAACAAAACAGAGTGGAGAGTTCTCAAGGGATCTAGGAAAATTGCAATTTGCGTAGCGTCATAGTTTGGGCAGGCTGGTATCTTTCAATAAAAGCCTAACCTAAATGCTGGAAAAATGAGGAGGCTGTGTTTGTTGCTTGCTTAATGTGAATAGGGAATCAAGCTTTGTTGCCAGTGAATCAGCATATCGGGTGCTGAACTATTGCTGTACCAATTCCACGTCTAGAAAGGGAATTTAATGAAGTAAAAAATAGGGTGTAAAAGCTGGTTATGAATGGTGGACATTGAAATGATAGGTGGATTCTGATGACATAATCCACTGAAAACCAGCAGCTGAAAGATAGTGATCACAAATGTGATATCGCAGTTAAATAATAAAAATAAAGAACGTGGTGGGACTTCTGTCCTACCATCTTGGTTTAAAACAAACAAATGCCAAAACCACTCAGAAAACCAGAATTTTTATTTTTGGTGCACTTTTCTTAGGAAGACATATATTTATTATAATACATATATATTTAAAATTTTGCTTGTGGATGGATGTTTCTGGACATACACTTTAGGTTTCTTTTTGTTGTACAAAGCAGCAGGCATGGGAGAAGCAGATGGTAGTCATAGCCATTGGCTTTCTGGATGCTGGTTGAACACCACACATTTGGAAAATGCCATTCTAAGCTCTCCAGACTTCTGGCACATAAATACTTGTCTGGAGTCATGGCTGCTACAAAGACATGGTAGGTACTGTACTCTTTGATCAGCTGGTTCCAGCAACGATGATGGAAAACTCCTTTGTGGGCTTCACTTATGTCAAGGGGCAAAAGAAGGCTCCTGTTATAATGTTAGCTTGATATTACAAGAAAATTTGGAGTAAAAGTACCAACTCTATCTGGAGTGATTTCATATCCCTTGTGAGTTGCTTCAAGAAATTAAATAGGTGAATTCAGTAAAAACTATTATATATGCAGTATATCCACCCATGAATGAGAATCTTTTGAGTGTTTTAACTGTTGAATCAGGTGCTAAGTGCACATATAATTTCAGATTCCTTGGTTTCTGTCTTATATACTGGTTGAGGATCAAACTGTCAGTTGCAGCTGCTTGGCATTAAGCAAGATGTTCTTTCTTTTTCCCATTTCTTTACAAATGGGGAAATCATTATGATAACCACAAACAGCAATGAATTATTAAACGTGTTGGTGAAGTACTCTTGACCTTTTCTTCCCTTCTGTTTACCTGCATTCCATAGTGATGCTTTTGGCTACTCATTTAATCAGTCATGTTGCTGTTAGACACCAGGGGATGATTAGAAAGAGAGAAATAATCATGAAGAAATCACTATTTAAAAACCAACACTGAGATTTGAAGAATAAACAGTGTGAAGCATACTCAGAGAAGTGCTTACATTTGCCCAATTTGCAGAAGCTTTCTTATCCATGCAGCAGACTAATTGTGCTTAGAAATAACCAATAATACTATTTCTTCCTTTTTTTGTTCCAAAGTCCTGCTTGGAAATCTGGACTTGAAGGCCTTAAGTCTTACCGCCCTCCTGCTTTCCTTTAGAATTTCATAGTTTTGTATTAATGACTGCAATGTTGACTCATTGAATATAATTTGGCTGCTTCTTCCATGTGTGGACCTTCTGGGAAAGTGTAAGGATAACCTGTCATGAGAAAGTGATTAGTTAATTGCTTATGGATCTATGAGTACCAAAGTTGGGAGATCTAGATATTGAACAATCTGAAAATTTCTTTTACTTCTCAAACTAGCATAGAAAGAAATATGAAACATTCAAGGTTGGATGGGGCTCTGAGCAACCTGATCTAGTTGTCTGTGCTTGTTGCAGGGGGGTTGGACTAGATGACCTTTAAAGGTCCCTTCCAACCCAAACCATTCAATGATTCTGTGATACAAAGAGATGTAAATCTGAATAAATGTCTTGCTCATTCCCAGAGAGCCTGCATCTGGGAGTTCTTCCTTACGTTTTCATGAGCTGAAGGGCAACCATGAAGATAGGAGTTAGCCCAAGTGAAAATTGTGATCAGTTGAGCACTGCTGCTGCTGAGCTAAAGAACTGATATTTCCTTTTAGACATACTGGTAGTCACTTTTACTCTCCTTAGAAATGTCACAGACACATGCCAGCCAAACTGTCTGCTGTGTTTACAGAGTAAGTGATTTTGAAAGCTTACTGCTCTGTGCATTTGCCTTTGGACAGAATTCAGCTCTTTCCTTTTTATTTGACACTTCAGATGTTTTTATCTTGAACTTTCTCATGAATTTTTATTAAGGAAAATTCTTTTGGGAGAGGAATTGAAAGACAAAAATAGGGACCCAAGTGTCCTGCAGACTGAAAGATTAGAGAGAAGTGGCAAAGCCTTTGGGAGAGATGGGAACGCTGTATCAGGGTGAGCCTCAAAAAGTTAAGAAAACTGGCAAAATTGTGAGAAGGGATTCTCTGCGTGGTTCCCGCTGCTCTTTGACTTTATTGTGACTAAAGCTAACTGTTGAAGACTTGAGTTTCCCTTGCTGCTGTTTGTTGTCAAATTTGAAAAGTGATGCTAAAGTTAGCAGAGGTGGAGCAGTGTTTTGGTGATGATAGACTCATTAGATGGGAGGCACCTCTACAGATGGCAGCAGGAGCAGCCTGTGGAGTTCTTGACTGATGGATAACCAGATTGTGCCACCAAGAAAACTCCTTATATAATAAAGCAGCAGCTATTAAAACAACAACATGGATTCCAGAACTGGGAAACTTAGGGTTTTGGAGTTTCTGCATTAAGAGAGCAGATAAAGGTGTCATCTGTAGGATGTAACTACCTTATTGGAATTAGAATTTTATTTTCAACCTATGATTTCTTTTGTAAAACTGTCACAACAACTTGAATGAATAGTAATGATCTAAATCTTTCTCAGTTTCACAGTTCCCAACACAGTACAAATTTGTGCGTTATTTTGGTTTGGGTTTTTTTGTGGTTTTTTTGTTTGTTTTGTTTTCAAAAAGGGGCCTGGATCAAGGTGGAGCTTTGGGAGGTGGGGAGAGGCTGTTTTTGACCTTGGTAGTAACTGTGCTTGGAGAAGAGAGTTGCAGAGACCATAGGAGGAAGCAAAAGGAAGAGGGTGGTCTCTGGGAAACTGCAGCTCATGCAGAGAGAACACAGAGGATCAGAGAGCAGATGGGGAAGGAAGGCAAAGGTGTGACAGACAGTTTTCTAGGGGCCAGAGGCCACTGTGAAGAGTTTGCTGTAGCTCATAAAGTGCTGAGTTGCCTGAAGCTCAGCTAGAACTAAATACTCCAGAATATGCAGCAGGAAAAGTAAGGCTGGTGTATAAACTGTTTCTACTTTTGTTCTTTCTGATATAGCAGCATGAAGTTTTCTCTAAGGAAAAAAAAAACCAAAAAAAACCCCACAACAAACCCAAACAAACAACCTAAAACACCCAATAAAAAAAAACAACCTACTAGCTGATGTTGTAAGTTACACCTGGGTTTTGGTGTCTATTTTTAAGTTACAAGCTTTTGGTGTTTATTAAGAGTTCATTAGCTGGGGACAGTCTCAGCAAATTCATCTGTACGTTCTGATTAAAAAGCCTGCACTGAGAAGCGACCGAATATAAATGCAATTTGAGAGGTGAAAATTATGTAAGACATTTAAAGTGTGGCTTTTTACAGGTCTCATGCAAGTATTTGAGGTAACCCAGACCTTGTTTAAGATTTATGATTTAAGCAGTCATCAGGTTAGGATGGTAGACATACTTGCTTAGGTTTAAAATCAGTCTACAGGAACACAAAAAAGTCCAGTAACCTGACAGATTTAAATAGTTTGATATGTTATCACTAATTTCTGGAAAACGTATAATACAAAACTTAGATTCTGGTAGTTCATGTTAATTTTGTCTAAAGATGCAGGGAATGGAAATAACAACTGAATGTTGTTTTGAAAATCTTTGTAATCGGTCTTTTTCTTTTTTAGGAAATCTTAAAGATAGAAGGCAACCTTGGAATTCCAAGACAAAAAAGGGCTATTTTGGCAACTCCAATATTAATTCCTGAAAATCAAAGACCACCGTTCCCCAGATCTGTTGGCAAAGTAAGTCAAGAAAGAACTGTATTAGATTTTGATATTAAATAATTGATCTATTTCTCTTAAAATTTTGTAATACCTGTCATGTTGGTAGTAATATCTCAGAAAAAATTAAGAAACATAAAACTGAATAGATAAGATTGTTTTTCTGTCTATAGTATGTAGACAGATGAAAATGGCTTTGTATTCATGGCAGACTTTAACAGCATACATTCTGGTAAAAAGCATTAATCGGCGACGTATGTTTTCATGTATCTGCTACCTTCAGTAGAGGTTGCTGCCTACCTGTGTATCTGTGTGTTAGACTGGGGCTGAAATCTAGGCCAGGAATGTTATGATGAATAGCCTCCTGCATAGTGTGGCTTATATTGTTTCTATTCTCAAGACCTAGAAGGAATTCATAAGGTATTACATGTAAAAATGTCTTTTGTTCATTCCTTAATTAATTTCTTGCGTCCAAAGACGAAATAAGTCTTTGAAGATTTTTTCAGTTTTATTTTTTTGTTATTTGCAAAGGTCTGACAAAGAAGTGGAAAGTTTTTCTTGTGTCTGCAGGCAACCAGATAGACAAGAGTTAAGAGCCACTTTTCCAGAACTTCAGATATACAGCTTGTATATACAAAATCATTAAAACTAAAATATCAATAATCATTCAAATGACCATTTAGGCATCAGAAGTTGTAAATACATGAATATATTTTGCATGTTGGCAGTTTTGAAACAGGGACTCCTATGTATTGCTCTGACTTTAGTAGGTGTGTTAATGGTGTGATGGCCTACCCAGCTGCGGAGACTATTCCTAATTCTCACAGATATGATCGCTGGACCTAAATGCGCAGCCCGAGGGCAGAATTTTACTGTACAATTGATGTGTCATTTAGCCAGCTGGCACCTAATCGGTTACTTTAATAATTAGGAAAGTTTGGTTTCCTATCAGTAAAACGAATAATCTCTGAAGATTTAATTTCTCCCCTTTCCCTATCAATAATTTGTACTGATCTTGTAAAGTTATGTAAGTTTTTCTATCTTTCTGAAATATTTTTTAATGTGTCCTAAACTTTCTAAAGACATTTCTGATTTTTCCTTCATGTTTCAGTGTCTGAGAATTAACGATCAATAACTGAAGTAAATATTGTTGGTTAATATGTTAGGGATAGTTAATTTTTAAGACTTCTGTTGTGCCATCTTTAAAGCAGTCAGAGAATTAAAAAGGTTATTTATATGCAGATCTATAGCCTTTCTTTTTTTTGTTATTGATTTATTTATTCCTGCCCCATTCCACCCCTACTGCTTGTGAACACTGAATTTTTGGATCTGAGGTAGTCTGAGTTGCTCTCTAGAAGTGCTTTCATTAAGAATTTTTATTGGAAGTTTAGAATGCCAGTCCTGGTAACTGAGGCTACTTAAGCAGACTGAGGTGAATTGGGTCCTATTTGTACATTTTCCTAGCATTTTGTCATCTTGATTTGTTATTGTTCCTGAAATGCTAGTCAGGGATCACAAGTGCATTAGATGATGTACAAACACAGGAGTGCAAAAGCATCCGGTGATCTGTTTTTCAAAGGCTCTAAGATACCTATCTTTAACTAATGTTTAAATTATAGGAACTGCAAATGATCAGCATCTTGAAATACTTTGAGCTGTCATCAGTTTTAAAAGTCTTTAAATATAATCTTTTTTCAGTATATTTCTAATTTAGGTATCTAGACATGAGTATTTTGGCAATAGTGTATTGCAAGTAATAATGTAGAGTGTATATGTGTCAAGTGAGACAAAATTTTTAGAGATATTTAAAATAATGGAATGAAATATTCTAGGTCAACTGCAGTAATTTGCAACTGAATGCTTAACAAAGCATAAATAAAAAGGTTTGAAGCCTTAGACATAGTGACGGTATGGAAGAGAGTCTATTGTTCCCTAACTAAAAAAAAATCAGTAGGAGTCAATGCTGAAAATAAAAGCAGTTCTTTTAAGGTCTTTTTGACATGTCACAGATCTTCATAAGATAGTCCATGAAGTCTTCAGAAATAGAATAGTCTGTACTAATCTAGAGAGCCTTAGACACCCAATTCATGTACTTGTTTCAGATCCTGCACAAACTGTAGTTGTTGTTGATCATCTGTCTCATTTAACTTTAGATGTTTATTGTGAACTGTATGTAGCTTCATAATTTTGCAAAATTTTATTTAGTTGCCCACTTCTGTGAGGCACAAGAAACACATTTATTTTCTTTTCCACAATATTTTGGGGCTTATCTTCAGAAGCCTCAAGAGGACACTGCATGGACTGATGAGTTACAACTTCTGATGTGTATGAATTTCTCTTGAACTTAAATTTTGCCATCTCTGGTCTATTGTAATCATTGTGAATGGACATTGCAGATGTACTTAGTAGCTGGTTATTTAGTGGTTTCTAAAGTGTTTTGGGGAAGAGAGAAAACATACAGAGAATGGATAATTTGCATGTTATAATAGAATCTTAAAAATGAGACAGAAGAAGAAAGGAAAGCAGATTCTGGATCAAACTTCTGTCATGTAACTGCCAGCAGTCAGGGCTGAGGACTCGTGTAGGTTTGCTGTGATGGGAACAGCAGAGTTTCTCATGCTGTGGAGGCTTGCACGGACTCGCCCTGTCTGCCCAACACTGTGAGCAGTGTCCTTCTGAGCTCCTCTGTAATGGGCATTCCCAGTCAAATCTCTGTGAGATTGAACTGCGGGGCAGTTTAGATTTTATTCAGACATAGCAATAAAATAATTTAGGAACAAGGAATTCCAATACAATAATGTGTGTGTGTGAATAACCACACGTTTTCCAGTGTGAAAAATAATTCCAACTTTTGTTTTGCTTTCATCTTTGTTACTGCAATGTTACATTTTCTGCTCATCAGGAATGTGAAGCTTCCCTGACTGAGTGAAGTATAGGATAGCGATAACTTCAGACATGACTAGTTCTGTTTGATACCTTCATGTGGTCTGGTTTGGATGTCCACATAAAAGTTAGGTTTCCAGTTGCACCTTGAGTGTGTTATTTTCCCTTTCTTTCACCTGCTCTAGCAGATTACTGGTGTAGTTTATTCATCTGTCCCGACTGCCTCTTGCTTTCCAGCCCATTCTGTTTTGCCTGGAAATGGACAAGGTTGTTTGGAAGTGATTGCAGCAGCCACCAACAGTTGAACTGTTTATTAGCGCTTAGCTGGGAGCAAGGCAGATGTGCAAAAATAGGAGAGCAGAGGAGAACAATTACTTAGGTTTTATTTCACAATTAGGAAACAATAGCATAAACAAAAAAACCATGGGGATTTTAGGGGACTTCATTCATTAAAGTTTGGTAATACAAATCAGGAAGGAGAAATTGCACTGGACAAGTGAAAAAATGGTTTGTTTTAATTAATTACAAAAATTCGAATTAGTATTTAGCCTAACAAGGAAATACATATCTAGAGGCTGTTCTCTGTGTTTTTACTGGCTTTCCAGCATACCCACTTAGGAATTAGGTTATTGCCTTGCCATTTGCACACCCTTCATTAGGGTATCTCGTAATTAAATAACTATCATAGATGTGCTGTGCTTGTAGGTGGAGGAATCTCACCTTATAGCAGAATTTAAGCTTTTGCATATTATCCTTCATTCCTGAGGGAAAATATTGAGATTAAAATATTTTAATACAATCTTGGTAATATGGGCCTTTGTGACCAGATGGCCCAGGCTACAACTGTTGACTGTTATTGATGTGTTTTGTTTAGCTCTTGCTGATATAGCACAGGGATATGATATTCAATTTTTAGTCTCTCTCCATATGTTACTTTTCTGGTTTATTTGTCCACATCAAGTCAAATGAAGTACAAAACAGTGGGATGCAGGATTATCTTGTAATTATGGTGATAGATTATTCACCACTACACTATGGAAACATTTGCTAAGACTAATTTAAGAGTGGTGGTTCTATGCACCTATTTGATGACAATCTCCAGACACACCTTAACTGTGGTGAACAACTGCATGATGGTACTTTTTGAAGTTTAATCCTTACACTGATGCAGAGCTCAAAGTGCAGGAAGGAAATTGTAAAGATGGCCAACAAGTTCCAGCTCTTCTTCCAGGCATTAGGAGAGAAGGACATCTGCAAAGTTAGAGTATTTTAATATTGGCTGTGAAAGGTTTTGATATGGATTTTATTGATGGACATATGATGAATCCATGATTCTAGTATTTAATTTAAAAGAATTGTCCTTTGTAAGAATGAATATTTCAATTGTTGACACATAAGATCTGGCCTGGTAAAAATTGGCAGGACTTTTTATGCTCAGTGAAGGCCAGAAGACAGAGAGGTACACAGGAGACTTTGTAGGAAGCTACTGAATGAAGAAAAAGCAAAACCTTATTTTTTGCTGGTAAGAGAATTTTTTCTTTGTTACTTGGCTGTTTTGTCCTGTTGGAAGGAGAGGGTGTTTGTTCAGATATTTTGCATCAGATACTGTATATATACTCCCTGCCTCTGATCTGGGCTGATGGACAGTTAGCTGCCAAATTACAATTAGATGGCAGGACTGACCTAAACAAAAGCTCAGGAGTAAAAGTGGTGCAGGCTAGCAAACAGGGTAGAAATCTTTAAGGAGGAGGTGGATTTTTTCCTCCTCTGAGCTGTGAATTTAAGGCAAACAGAAAACACAGCTTGTCTGTTAATGTAGCAATAGAAAAAAAACTGAAGAGGGGAAGAAACTGAAGATAACTGGATGGAAAAGCTGCTGGAAGCTTATTATTTTTGAGTGGCTATCTGATTGAGGCTATTTATATATGATAAATTATATGCTTCGCAGAAGAGAAGCATTAAGTACTAAAGATGCAGCTGGAAAAAAAAGCCAAACTTCAGGCAAAATTTTGAAAAGGTTACAGAAGTATCAAGAGAAATGATTGTGATCCACCAACCTGTGAAGAGAACCTAGAGAGAAGGATTGTAGATTAGAGGAGGATATGTGAAAGACAACAGAGGAACAAGAACAACAGTGAAATAAAAGCTGAATTAAGAAGTGCCTTTGTTCTACTGGAAAATTAGGCAGAAGATGAGGGGGTGGGGAGCGAGAGTCTAAAGAGAAGTGGAGGAGGAAAAGGACCTAGCTAGGATGGGTGTCCAAGTGTGGAAGATAATGGTGTGTGCTAACAGAGAACACAATGATGCACAGAACAGAGGAGCTATACCTAAAAGCCTTTCCAACACCATGAGAGAGATCTGTGTCACTCCTTACCAGCTTCTCAGCTGGTAAAGGTCTGAATCTCAGTTCTTGGTCTGAATCTTCATGTCAGTTACTGAAAATGATGCAGAAGCAAGAGAATGTGTTTCTTATTATGAAACTAGAAGTGGGTCTGAGGTCTACAGGAAAAATCCACTGGATTTTTTTAAATTATTTTTTAATGTCCATTTGGTTGTTTTCAAATTATCACCACATTGACTGTAACGGTCATGCTGTTCCAAAGAGTATGTTCAGAAAAAAGGAGGCGGTCATCAGCAAGAATCCTGACTTGTCCAGAAGGCAAGAATATTTCAGTGGCAGCTGAAAAAGTGGTGTCATCAGGGAGGTGTTGGAATGATTGGCTCCTGGGAAGCATTGCAGGGTGAGGACCTTTTTCAGAGAGTAGGTGGAATTACTCAGGTACAAGGAATTCTGGTTTCTTGCATCAAAATCTGATGGCATATATGGACAGCATTCTGCTAAAGTATGTGTCTATCATTCTATGCAGGAAAAGACACATCCACAGATGAGGATATGTAAACAAGCAGCAAACAAAGTGTGGTAGAAAGATGTACAGAAAAGGGGTGTGGGGGGGAAGGAGTCTTATTGATGAATAGCACTTGGGCAATAAAGACAGTCTTAATAAATAAAGCTCTTTCTAATCCAGCAAGAAAAAAGATTGGGATTAGAGAAAAATCAAATTATGGTACTAGTACAGTAAGATTGGGCAGAAATATATATGAGCTCCATTTGTTCAGCCTAGCACAGTAAATGTTTTCTGTAAATCCAGAGTGAGTGTAATGATTTAAGCGAAAGGAATACACTGGTGTAATAACTAATGGATATAAATTTTGGCGTAAGCTTAGAAGAAAAGTTTCTAGTCCCCAGAGAAGAGGAATTAATTTCCACAGAAGTACTGAGGAGGGAATACAAAGTTTGATAAATATACGATCACAGCTGCATGATACAGCTGCTTCTGATCGTGTAAGAACAGACACCTAGAGGTTTCCTGCTATTCCAGTGTTCTTGAAAATGTGTAATACCCTGCCGAGTTGGACCTGAACGGACTGTTGGAGATGTCAGAGTTTAACATCTGATCAAATTCATGGCTTGCATGAAGGGATGGCACACTTTTGACCTTCATGGAAAAATACCAACCTACCTCAGCAATGAATGTAATGAAATGAACAGCACTCCATTAAATTAAAGGCCTTTCAATGCAAGTACATGAATTATTAAACTAAAGCATATTAATTTTCATTAAAGGATATGTATTTGATGTCCTAACAAACCATTAAGTGAAAACAGCACTTCACATTTATCTCTTTTTCTGAGAGGTCTCTCCTCAAACTTACCTTTTGTAAAAAACACTGATAGTCACATAAACAATTCCAACAGGATACATTTGTTCTCTTTAAGCTAAGCGAATTTTAATGGAAAGCCTTGTTAAAATACTCCAGTTTACTTAAGATCTTTCAGAAGAATCATACTTGAGCAGCAGATGCCTTGGAAAACTGGAAAATAATAAGAATTTACCATTTTTTCAGTGTTCGGTGTCGTTAATAAGAATAAAAGAATTTTTAAACATTTGACGAATACTTTCTAATCTAGTTACTATGGTTACAAGTTTGTTGGAGATAAAGCAGTTCTATGGCAACGATGGAATTAAAGTTTCTGCCCAATATTGAAATATCCAGTACCTAATTTTCTGCTTCATAATAAATCATGCTAATGACCTTATGGAGAGCACCAAACAGAAGAGATTTTATGCTCTGAAGCTGTTCAGCAAAATATACTACAGTTTAACTGTCACATTGTTTGTGTTAACTTTGATCTTGGAAGTTGACATCTTAAACTGTGTTGCAGATGAAGGTAGAGGTAAAAAAAGTCTGTCCCTGCCAGTAAATTACTGATGAAAAGTAACTAAGATGAAATAAAACCTTGGCAACTAATTTTTCATTGACACACTAATTGAATTTTAGACTCAAGTTTAAGGAAAACATTTGGATTATTTTTAGATCCAAAAGCTATTTCATCTAATGATGCCTGATGTTAGATGCCCTTCCATAATTTTTTTTTTCTTAAATGGTTAATATAGTCATCTTTGCAAAAACAAACTCAAAGAATCTCCCCAAAACTCCAGGCCTGTTCCAGCTTCCTTGACCCAAATAAACCCCCACGCTCATGTTTTAAGAATCATGTGGAGTGTGATTCTGTACCTGGTCTTACTGAACATACGATGAATGGAGACTGCCATCAGCAGCAGCAGCCAGAAAGCCCCTTCTAGTGATGAAGAATAATAGTGATTTAATTGCCATTCCGTAACTCGATTCTCTGTGGTTTTCATGAAACCATACTGATTTTTTGTTAACTCATCTTTACAATCTTCCAAGATGATTCTATATCCTGAATTGACTAATGGAAAGTTTTTTGTTATCCACTGTGGCTTTTCTCTGTCTTGGTTTAATTCAGTTGTTTGAAATAACCACTCAATCCTGCCAGCTTGAAAAACCTGTTTTCTTATTGAATATATATTTTTGAGCAAAACCTTGATCTTTGCATTCTTAGCAGGTCCAAATTTTAACCTTAGCAAGATGTAGGGCCTAATTCTGCAATCTCAGATTGGTAAAACAGGATATTTGGATCCAGGATTTCTGTTTGCTTGGTACCTTTGATTTGTAAAATTTTTTCCTACAAATCTACTTACAGTAACACTTTAAGTAGGATGACAAATGCAACAGAATTATTCAGCATTACTAAGCAGTGTGCTGTGTTAATATGTTACTAGTAAGAAGATGAGATCTGCAGAATACAGAAGTCAGTGGAGAGAAGAGGACCATAGAACTTCCTTTAAATCAATTAAGATATTTATTTGATAGTTATGAATTGATTCATACTGCTTTGGATGTGATCTGTTTGTTATCTGAATACTATACCTTCTCCACCCAAGCGCTTTCCTGGTTCATTCCAAATTATTCATTTGGTTTCCTATTATGCAAAGTCAGTTGTTAGCAAGTGTGTAGTGTAATATAAAGCAATACCCAAATGAATGACATTTTAGGAAGAAAAATAACTTATCCCTGCCAATTTACCAAATAAATACTGTCATACTGTCAACCTTGGTACTTCCATTACTGAAAGACTTTATTAAAGGCATTTTGCAGACTGGACTGGTGACAAATTTGATATTAGTAGCTCTGGCTTGTTAAAGTGGTATTAAGAAAGGATGGTTGGCAGAGTATTTCCAGAAGGACAAATGGTATGTGTATATATGGCTCATCTGTAAGGTGGAGTAAATAGCTGTCACTCAGGGAACAATAGTAATTTTCTTCCTTCTGACTAACTGCTGGATCTCTTCAATGATTATGAACTAATTTTAACCTTTTTGTGTTTTGCTCTTGGTTTTTATCATACATGGATGATTCTTCTTGTGAAATTTTTTCTCTTGCATTTTAGAGTGATGTATAGTAGCAGATCAATAAGGTAGGTGAGGGAGTATGATATTAATATCTCTAATGGCAGCTGTGTTTTAATTCAATAAAAATTTTTCCTTGTCCTTTCCAAAACATCTGTTGCTCTTTCCCAGCTGCCCTTTTGTCCTGGTTTCAGCCGGGATGGAGTTAACTGTCTTCCTAGTAGCTGGTACAGTGCTATGTTTTGAGTTCAGTATGTGAAGAATGTTGATAACACTGATGTTTTCAGTTGTTGCTCAGTAGTGTTTAGACTATGGTCGGGGATTTTTCAGCTTCTCATGCCCAGCCAGGGCACCTGACCCAAACTGGCCAATGGTGTATTCCATACCATGTGACGTCCCATCTAGTTTAGGAACTGGGAAGGGGGGGGGCAGTGATTTGGCCGCTCGGGGACTGGCTGGGTGTCGGTCGGCGGGTGGTGAGCAATTGCCCTGTGCATCATTTGTACATTTCAATCCTTTTATTACTTACTGTTGTCATTTTATTAGTGTTATCATTATCATTATTAGTTTCTTCTTTTCTGTTCTATTAAACCGTTCTTATCTCAACCCAGGAGTTTTACTTCTTTTCCTGATTTTCTCCCCCATCCCACTGGATGGGGGGGGAGTGAGTGAGCGGCTGCGTGGTGCTTAGTTGCTGGCTGGGGTTAAACCACGACACCTTTAAAAGAAACTTTCTTTTTTTAACATTTCTGGTTAATCACCTTTACCACGTAGTTTGCAACCCTGTTTGTCAAATTCAGAAGTGGATTAAGTCATTTGTAGCCTACAGGGCAGAATCACATAATGGTTGAGGTTGGAAGGGATTTTTGGGTGTCATCTTGTCCAAGCCCACTGTTCAAGCAGGGCCTCCTAGAGCCAGTTGCCCAGGACTGTGTCCAGATGGCTTTTCAGTATCTCCAAGGTGGGAGAATCCACAACCTCTCTGGGCAACCTGTTCCAGTGCTCAGTCACAGTCACACTAAAAAAGGATTTCCTGATGTTCAGATGGAACCTTCTGTATTTCAGTTTGTGTCCGTTGCCTCTTGTCCCATCACTGGGCACCACTGAAAACAGCCTGATTCAGTGAGCTTTGCTCCCTTCCTTTGGGTATTTATATGCATTCATGAGATCCACCCTGAGTGTGGCTCCAGGCTAAACAATCCCAGCTGTCTTAGCCTTTCCTCATAGAAGAGATGCTCCAGTCCCTTAATCATCTTGTGGTCCTTCATTGGTCTACTGAATGTCCATGCCTCTCTTGTACTGAAGAGCCCAGAACTGGACACAGTACTTCCAGGTGTGGCGTCACCAGAGCTGAGTAGAGGGGAAAGATTGTCTCCCTTGACCTGCTGGCAATACTTTGCCTAATGCAGCCCAGGATACCCTTTAGCTGCCTTTGCAGCAAGGGCACATTGCTGGCTCATATTCAACTTGGTGTCCACCAGGACCCCTGGGTCCTTTTCTTCAAAGGACCTTTCCAGTTGGGTGGCCCCCAGCATATATTGGTGCATGGGGTTGTTCCTCCCCAGGTGCAGGACTTTGTAGTTCCCCTTGTTGAACTTCATGAGGTTCCACAGAGCCCGTTTCTCCAGCCGGTTGAGGTCCCTCTGGCAGTATGATCCTCTGATGTATCAGCCACTCCTCCCAGTTTTGTGTCATCAGTAAACTTGCTGAGGGTACACTCTGCCTCATCATCCAGATCATTAATGATTATGTTAAACAAGAGTGGCCATAGTATTATTGGCCCATGGGGTACACTGATAGTTACCGGCCTCCTACTAGATTTTGTGCCACTGATCACCAACCTTTGGGTCCAACTGTTCAGCCAGTTTTCAATCTACTTCACTGTCTGTTCATCCAGTCCGTACATCAAGAGCTTCCCTATGAGGGTCTTATGGGACACAGCGTCAAAGGCCTTACTGAAGTCCAGGTAGACAGTATCCACTGCTTTCTTCTCATCTACCAGGCGAGTCATTTAATCGTGGAAGTTTATCAAGTTGGTCAAGTATGATTTCCCTTTGGTGAATCCATGCTGACTACTCCTGATGATTTCTTGTCGTTAATGTGCCTGAAACTGGTTTCCAAGATTAGCTGCTCCATAACCTTCCCAGGGATTGAGGTGAGGCTGTCTGGCCTGTAGTTCCCTGGGTCCTCCTCCTTGCCCTTCTTGAAGATATTAGTGACATTTGCTTTTCTCCAGTCTTTGGACACTTCTCCTGTTTGCCATGATCCACCAAAGATATCAAATGTGGCCTTGCAGTGACATTTACCAGCTCCCGCAACACTTGTGGGTGCACCCCATCAGGGCCCATGGACTTATGTATGTCCAGTTTACTTAAGTATTCCTCGACCTGATTCTCTTCCACTAAGGGTACATCTTCCTTGCTCTAGATTTTTCCCTTTGGTCTCTGGGATTCCTGAAAGCCAGTCTTGCTAGTAAAGACTGAGGCAAAGGTGGCATTCAGTACCTCGGTCTTTTCCATGTCCTGTGTAACCTAGTCCCCCAACTCATTCAGCAATGGGTCCACATTTTCTCTAGTCTTCTTTTTGTCATCTGTGTCCTTATGGAGTCCCTTCTTATTGTCTTTGAGATCCCTAGCCAGATTCAATTCAATTTGGGCTTTAGTTTTCCCTTCCTTCATCCCTGGATGCTTGGACAATGTCTCTGTAGCCCTCCCAGGTTACCTATCCTTACTTACACCCTCTGTATGCTTCCTTTTTGTGTTTGAGTTTGGCCAGGAGCTCAAAAGCATTGATTTTTTTGGTTTGGCCATCATATTATTTAAATTTTCTGAGGCTGTATGAAGTCATGCTAATTATTGGAATTTATATATTTGGAATTTAAATACGGGAATCATGCCCTCCATACTGTATGTATATACATATACATACTCAGAGATGCATAACAATAAATGAGTACAGGCTTGTACACACATACCCAGATTTTCATGTATTCTCTTTGTGGTTGATGCTATTGACTTTGTATGTGCTTTTTCTCCCATTTTAATCTGTAAGATGCTGCTGTGAGTACATATTGCTTCTATTGGAAAGTCTCCCAATTTCATTTGCTCTTATGTCAACAAGTATCAGTTGTACTGTTGTTCTTCCGTATCTTATTTTCCTGCCGTGTTACTATTTGTCTCATATTTCTGAAGAACAGGTGAATAACATGGAATAAATATTTATACAAATGCTATCTAAGAATTGAAATGATTGTTAACATATTTGCACATTTTTGCCCACACATTATTTTAGCATTTTTATTTAGCTTGAGTTGCAGTTTAAGCTGAGATATAACAGTCTTTATAAGCTTGTCCTCATCGCTCAGCACTTCCATGGAGTGGCCGTCTGTTTGTTAAGCACATACTAAAGCATTTCACTGTATCATTGTACAACGATGTCTGACCTTAAGCACATTGAAGCTAACAGAAATTCTCCCATTAAAGTGGGAAAGGACTTTTGATCAGGCCAACCATCTTGGGAGACTGTAGGGAGAAAAAAGGGTGCTTGAAGGAAGCACGAACTAAGCTGATCATGTATATATCAGGTTATATATCAGGTTAATTGCAAAAAAAACCCAAACAAACCAGGAAATGTGGATGTAGCTGAGTGTGGCTACAACTTGAATTCAGGGGCTGTATTAATTCAAGAGGAATTTGTGTTTAAACCTGATTTACAAAATATTGCAAGTATTTTCATGAGCAATTGAAGTGATGAAGGCTAGTTTCCTACAAATATTAATTTCCTGCAACAAACCCAGGTCCTCCTATCTGTGATAACACCTCAAGCACAATGACCCTAAATCATTCCACAGTGCCTTCAGCACCACTAGGTTTATTTACTACTTTCTGGAATTTCAAAGTGGGATAAGAGGGAGCACATCCTGGAGCTACGGCTAACCTGACTGGGCAATGAATATACATGTGCAAAATGGAAACTTCCAACCTTTCTGTCTTTGCAGGTGTTAGTAGGAGAATTTTGTATCTTGGATTGGTTTTGGTCAAATTTGGTTGAAACTAGACAATAGGCTTAAAATGGATCAGACAGCATAATCACTTAAATGCTATTTATTTTTTTTAAGAGACCAGACTAAAGAAGCAGGTGTTTAGCATAACAGCTTTTCCTCAACAGATTCTTTCCTACTTGACAAACAAGCCCTTAAATGTTACTGAATTAGTTATTGTACCTTGTAAGGTTGGAATAATGCTTAAATCAGGCGTATTCAAAGTACAATGTCTGCAATGGGAAACTTGCTAATTATGTAAGGGAAAAACTATAAGGATCTATATGAATTTTATCACCAATAAAAATTAATGAACAATACAGAGCATGCTGAAATTGTGTAAATAGGAAAACATAATAAATCAACTTCATCCATTATTGCTGTGCTGTTGGGCTTTCTAGTCTGAATTTGTTAAGGGTCACTGGAACACAAAAATTAATTTGTATTAATAGAATCTATTATACATGGATTAATTTTTTTTAAAAGTCATATAGTACCATTACTGAATTTTATTAATTTATTTTCTTGTAAGAATCTTAAAGTAACTATTATTTAATAAATTATGTCTTTAAAAAAAAACCCCAAACATAATCATGATACAGTCAATAATGCTTTGGAAAAAAGTGTAATCATCTGTTAATGAGAAATCTTAAAAAAAAACAGGCATGTTGTGTTCTTTAGGGGGTGACTGATGAAGGATGTTCTTTAAGTAGCAGAAAATTGATTGTATTTTTTTTTCCCCAAGATTCCACAAAGATTGGTGATTTCAAACTCTTCAGGTAAACAGGTACAGATGTAGTTTACAGTCACCTGCTATGAGCTCTGAACATGCTAGCTGCTGAATGTAACCTCCAGTTCTTTTTCTTGTTTACAAGAAAATAAGCTTCGACCACATTGCATTATGGTGAAAACTTTCCCATCCTGAACAGCCTTTTAATTCTGGGAACAAATTAAGCACATGTTCACTGGTCATAACTTATGTGTACACCTATATGTATATAATTTATAGCAGATGAAGACAGGTACAATGCATTCTAGTGCCATATTTTTTACTTACAGCACAGGTAAGAACAAAAAATAATTTTTTCTTCACATGCTTTTCAAAAGAACAATTTTCTAAAATTCTTATTAGACTGTCAGAGTTAATTAATTTTTTAGAATTACACTGAAATTTTCCCATCAGCTTTTTAAATCAAGGACAAGAGCTAGGTTGCCATTTTTTGTCCTTCATTTTCTCAAGGAGGGACTCCCTGCTGCTTGTGTAATGAACCATGCGGACCCTTATACAGTAGCTTTCAAGGTAAAGAATTATTGTGTTGAAGAGCTAGGGAAATTATCTCATTGCAAATAATTTAGTAGCAGGATCTGCCATTGGTTTCAGTCATGAATTTACTGTCAGGAGATTTTGGGTTCTGTAAATCTGTGTGACAAGCAAATAGCTGACAAACAGTTAACATAAACAGTTTTACTTCCATTGGAGGTTCAGAAATCCCCAATCTCCCTTAAAAAGTGAAAGTCTTGTCGAAATGGAAGAGTAAACTATAAACCACCAGTAAAAGTTTTTCAAGTATTTCGGAAACTACCGTGTTCCCTGCAAGGGACTGCAGGTGTTCTCGATGAAGGAAGGGGACAGGAGTCTGAAGGAGCATCTCAAACTGAAGTGTCAAAAGAAATGGGTGCAGAGCAAACCAGAAGAACGAATATTATAAAATAGCAAAGACCAAGTTTGAAGACAGCTCAAACAGGGAACTGCTGAACTCCTAACTGTGGTGTGTAACTACTCACAAGCATTGGCTTCACTTGCAGTGGAATGTGAGTGTCATATACTGCCCATCCTTTTTAAAAATGACCCTAGGAAGCCTTGAAAAGCATTAGGAACTACAGCCCATTGAATCCCACACCAGGTGAATCGGTCAAAGCCAAGCCGTAACAGTCACTGGAATAGATACACTTTTGGATGATCATGAAGTGAATAGTCAACATGGCTCTTTAGAAGGCAACTCATATCTCATAAATGCATTAAGATCTATGGAGGAGTCAAAGGTGTAGATAAATCTGATCAATAAACCATACTTGGATTTCTCTACTCAGAAGGAATGCCTTCTTTTGGCTAAAAGAGATTGAAACATTGGTATGGAAATAGGTTTTCGTAGGGAATGTTTTACTGATGGATATTTTCAAGGATCTATACAGTGATTTGTGATGTTTAACACAATAGAAAATTATCTGAAAAAGGAGAGAGTGAGGTGACAAGAGTTTGCAGATCATCCAAAATGATTCAAGAGAATGACAAATAATGAAAAGATTATGGTGTTGCAGAAGAATTTAACAGTATTGAATGATTGAGTTTGTTCATAACTGCAAATTAATCATGTATAAAATTCAGGAGCAGTTCTGGAACCATTGTGGATTGGTCTCTGAAAAAAGTCAACTCAACCCTTAACAGTTACCAGATGTCAAATAGAAAGTTCAATTTTGTGTTCTTGTCATGCCGTTTTAAAAAGGACACAGTAGACTTAGAGAAGCTTCAGAGAAGGCCAGTGTAGATAATCAGAGGTAAGAAATGGAGAGTTTAAAGAGAAAATCTGTATTTGGAAAAGAAACAACTAAGGATGGATATGATAGTGCTCTAGAAAATTGTTGATCACATGGAGGAAACATAGGGAACAATTATCCACTGTTTGTCCTACTGAAGAACTAAGGAACTTCCATTGACTACCAGGTGGTGGATTGAAAGAAAAATAATATTTTTGTTGAGCACTGTGATACTCTACACATTGTCACAAGATGTAGGGGCCAAAAGTAAAGGGTATACTTCTTGCTATTACACCTGATTGTCTGGGGTCTGATGCTAGTACGGGACAGTATCAGTCATCATTACAGGTAGGATGTAGGGGCAGATTTATCCTGGGACTGATCCATGACAATCCTTGTGTAATTTGCTGTGCATGGTTCATCTTTGAATTGCATGTTATTTTTCCTGCTCTTTGCAAAGATAACAAACTGCGAAAGGATCTCAGGGTGGCTGCGCATATAATTCCTTTGCAGCTCTGTGTTCCCACAAACCATCTCAAGTTTAACATTTGTTCTTCTAAATACAATTTATATCATGCAAATGTATCTGGAAAGTAGAGAGAAAGGGTGAGGAGTGTCTGACTCATTATTTGTATTCAGAGATTGCTTTATTATTTATAGAGTCATCCTGCATTTCAAAAGCATGTAGGCAATGTTAGAAATAAAAAGCTATTTCTGAAAGCAGTGAGATTTAAGTTACTTAAGGCCCACATTTTCAGGGGTTTTTAGGTGCCTCATTTCCTGCAGCATGACGATGTGTAATCCATGGTTAGAAAGTGGAGTTAAAAGGTTAGTTCTTCTGATACTTAGGAGCATTTGGGTGCCTCCCGCTCTCCTGTAATATAAAAGGAAATATTATAATGTCTGATTATTGAAATAGGTACAAAAATACAGTGGTCAATAGGAGCTACTCTGTCTTGCACTGAGCACAAGTCCCTGAGTAGACCCCCCAAAAGCCTCTGGAGAAGTTCTGGATGTTCCTGAATATTGTGTAGTTCCTAGAGTTGCTCAGAAAGAAGTCCCTTGTCTTTAGTGGGACTTCATTTGGAGAAAAGTGCCATCTTCTTTTTTAAAGGGTTACTGTAATTTAATTTGGTTCCTTACTGCTATTCACACCTGTGATAAAGGGCTGACATATACGCTGTTTTCAGGTAAAATTGTCCTAATGTGTTAACTGTGCAGAAGTTGTCCCTGGAGGTTAGGGTCATTTGAAGTTGGGCTTTTTAATTTGGGTGATTTAAAGCTTCAGGTCTACTTCTTCCTCTACAAGGCACTGGAGAAGGGCTAAGTTTAGCAACTAAATTTTCTAATATTTATTTTCTAGATATATGTATTTCCTTTTACTCAAGGAAGTGAGAGGCAAGGATGCTGTGTGTTAGGAGTGAGAAAACTGTAATATCTAGATTTCAGTAAAAAATAATCCTGTGATAGGTAACAGAATTTAAATGTACAGAATATGTCTGAGATCCACTAAGTACCATTGTACACTAGCAATGTTTTTGATAGTGTGTGGTAGACAGACATGTTGTGCTATAAGATGCTTATGGTTCCTTTGTTTTGGAGCGAAATATCAAGAATGTAAAAAGACAATAGTGCAATCAAATGACAGATTGCTCCTCAGACCTGTGGTTGTAATGGGAGTATATCACTAGTCTTAACCATATAAATTGAGGGTTTCGTGGGTTTAAATTTTTGTCATGTTTAAATTGTTGCACTGCTCTGTAGATTTAGTTTAAAGCTGATATACTGTGTTGTCAGTTGAAGATTTCTAAGATATGCCAACGTGATAGATCTAGAGAAGTAGTCCTAATTGACAAGGGTTCTGTTTTCTTGCCTATTGATTTCTTTGGCTGAAACTGAAATTAATGATTTGTAATTTAAAAGACTTGACTGTTCTTTCTAAATATCAATTTCAAAACCATCTCTGCTTTTCATATTAGCTTGTAATCCTGGGACTGTTTTAAGATTTTTCTGTATTCTAGAAACAATAAGTGTAGCCATAGTAACATACATATTAAGGTGATTTGTGTTATTAATAAAATTAGTAGATCTTGTTAAATTATTTTTCTAACCGCATGAAGTGTTGTTGACTAATTTCAAAAAAATAAATAGTTACTAATACCATTAATTAATTTTTTATTTTTATTTGAGAATTTTGATCATATGCCTGCAGCCTTAGTTTTCAGTAAAAATTAAACAACAAAGACTGATCCTGGGAAAACCAACTTGCTTCATTAATCTAAAGGTTTGTTTTACCTCGTTAATTATCCCTACTGTTTCAGACCTCCATTTCCCTTAAATTAGAAGAGAAAACCACATACATTTGAAGTATTTTGCTGAATTCTTTGTGAAGATGAGCACGCTCTTCTGCTTTCATCATTGTATGTGTCAGCATATTATTCAGAGGATCTCCAAATATTTCAATTCTGTTTTCATATGAGACTCACTAATATTCTGGATAAGTCCAGCCATTTTTCCCTGAAAGTGCAATATGAATGTTCCTATATCAATATGTAGTAAGATTAAAACAGGTGCACTATTATAAGTAACATGCTTTATATTTGTTATCATTAGATTTTTTTAGTCATTCTATAATTGCAGTTAAATAGAGGGAGATAGCATGTAATTACATAAGAAATAGTGGTTAAGTCTTTTCATTAGTTCTAAATCGTGTAACTAGAGTAATAATCTGAATCTATATAAGGTGATGAAGTATGGATTGTGCTATTTGTTAACACTGACTTGAAGAAATGTCTGAGAACTAGGTATATTTTGGATTTACACCTATGTAGTTGAAGTCAAATATGGCCGTAGGTGATTATAGATTATCACTTCATAATGTCAGTTAGTATCACTAAGAAGTGGTTGGTATGAAGTGGAAACAGCTGTGAAATTAAGTTTTCCTTTTTAGAGGTGTGTTCTCTTTTCTCTGTATTAGCAGTGAGCCAGTGCCTTGTTATGGCTGTTAATCCAAGGCTTCAGTATTGACTGTTTTGAACAAGGTATAAAACCAAGGTACAGAATAGTTGTGGCTACTTACAGTAAGTGCACAATATAGCTGAATCTTCTCTCTGTACAGTACAGGTGGAGCAGGTAGTGGTTGGTTATTTACATTTTGCCAGTTTAAAATGGTATTAGACACCTATGATCCTATTTGATTTCTATTTTAATTCCATCATTATAGGATGGATTACATGTTTGTTAAGTGTCATAGGATAAAACCCTGATATCAATGAATTAAGGGAACCACCAAAAAGCCCATTGGCTCGGAGCAGACAATCTTCAAGACTAACATCAGCTTCATGTTTCTGATCAATGGGGAGTGGAAAGCCACGTGTGCAGATGGGAGCCACTCAAAGGCTTGCTCTGGCATCCATATAACTCTGGGTATGAATCGGTCTCTGAGGCCCCATTGTGCCAGACATTACCAGACCTCAGCTTTTTCTGTTGGATCCTGATGTGTCTCTTAGAGTAGCAGAGCCAGGCTGTATCAGATTCATCTGTACTAAACAGGTTTGAAATTGCTTTAGCTCATTCTGGTAGATGCAACAGAACCTCCTTGACTCCTCAGCTCATCTAGAAGCAAGACCTCATTTCTACAAGAGAGTGAATTTCTTTCAAACATTTAGAATACTTTTGTATAAAGTATCCCACTTTTTTTCTTTTTTTTTTTCCTCTGGTTTATTCAGTATGAAGACTTTTGCTTCTTGAATGTCTTTATTCGTTTTCTCTTCCATCTCAACTAAAGTGTTAAATTGATTTTTTTCCACACTAATAGCTACATTTATGTACTGCAAGATATAGAATACATAGCCATTACCCACCAAACTTATGTATGTAACAGTTTAGTAATTTAACAGCTTAAACTTTCACAAAATATTACCATTAGCTTTAAATTGTATTTTTTGACATAGAAAAATGTTATGGTAAGTAATTGTATGAGACTGGAAATCATCTGATTTTTCAGTTAGAAAAGATAATGCTGCCACAGATAGGGGAAAAAAAATCTTGTATTTAGTCACAACTGGATTAGAAACCTGGAAATGTTTTATTTGTTTGTTTCTTTTGGAAAAAAAAAAAAGTGATGTTTTAGTTGTATAATGACTGTAATTAAGATTTATGTATTGATAATTGATAAATGCACAGGCGTATACTAATTAGCAAGTTTATAATATGTACTGTTGCTTTAAAAAAAAAAAAAGGAAAAGATTCAATTTATTTCTTTTGCCTACAATGTTTTCTTGGCTTCTGTTGGGCAAAATCAAACTTTTAATTATAGGACCTTGTGTGTATTTACCCTCCAGTTTGTTCTTCTAAAAAGTAAATTTCATTCAACTTCAGGAACAGAATTTCTGGTTGTTTGTATTCTATGGGTTCTTGAATGTTAAAATTTTCATTCTTAATAGCTGGTGATGGGACCATGAAAATGTAATTGTTATATTAATGTATTATGATATGAAATTATTTTTCCTCCAGGCTTAGATGTCATGAAATATTGGGTTTTTCTGAAGGTATATTTGTTATGAAAATACATAAGCTATGGACTAGGTTTCACAGAAAATAGAAAAGCCCAGTTGTATATGGGATAAAGAGATAAGTGAGCAAGAAAAATGTTTTTGAAGCTAAATCTTTTTTTTTTTTTTTTTTTTTTTTGGTAATGGTGATGTACATGATAACAGTAAAGCCTGTTAGGTAGCAATTTCTAAAAAGAATACAGTATAGGTAGTATATTTCTGGGTTCAATCTAGAGCTTCCTATAAAGGTCATCTTAATCTTTGGGAATGTTTCATATCTAGACAGAGCACTTACTATTTAAGCCCGTCTCTAATAATTATTGGTTAAAACATCCAAAGGTTACCATGTGTAATCTTTAAGGAAAAGAAGCTATTACTCAAGCCTTTACTAAATCATGAGTTTGTAGATTTAATTTTTTTCTTGTTGGAGTCTTTTGCTAAAGTAGGCAATGCTTACTGTGAGAATTATAGCTTCATATTATTATATAGTAGTTTTATTTGTAACATAGTGGAAGTTGAGGGAAAGGTCTTTATCAATGCACTTTGAAAATTGGGAAGACATTTTGAAGAATCTGTGTCACCTGACGTAAAGGCATTTTTTGCTTGTGATGGGCAACAGCATACTGATTTGGCTAAATTCTTGCATAAGGCTTCTTAATCAAGTTGATTACATAAAACTTTAAATACAGTGTAATTAATCACTCAACAAAGTCAACATTCTGTGTTCACTTCTGTGGATTATTTGATATTTATTCTCAAAGAGATATCAATAAACCTTCTTTATAATCTTATGATCATCTGTTAGAGCTAAAACCAAGCAGTTGTGCCATTCTTTCCAATATCCTTGAAACCACCTCAGTGTTTTAGATGATTTCTGTAGGAGATTTTTGGAAACATATGAAGTTCTTTTTCGAAATGAGTCATTAGATTAAATCAGGTTAATGTTTGTTTGCCAGTAGAGAAAATCAGTGGCAACTGGGATACTTAAGATAATACTTGATAAGTACTGTCGTTATAATAGATCTCCCTATGTTAAAAGGATAGTTAATAGCACCTCTATTTTCTGTTACAAATTTGGCTTCTTTCCACAGTGCAAAAGCTCTGGGAAACTGAGGTGTCTGTTATTACTGCTTTGTGCTTTACTTCCTTAGTAAAGCATTTGTTCCAGCAGTGCTGCAAGTTTCGATGTGCAGTGAACTGAAGTAGGGATTTGTATCAGGAACTGCGAATGATAAGCATGTATTTGACTTGTTACCTGCAAGCCTTTAGGCGTCTGATATTTCTTTTGCTCAGTAATGTAGACTGAAGTGAAACTTCTGAAAGCACATTAATGTTTGCATGCACATACATTAAACTCTGTCTTAATATATGGATGCCAACTTTGGTACATACGTACATATGTTTATGCATACATATTTAGATAAATATCTGTGTCAATAGGAGAAAAGACTAAAACAAAGACACCCTCACTTGGAATGAAGACAACTTTTGGCTTGCTGAGTCAGAAAATGTAGATGTTATGCATAGTTAAATTTTATGGCTCAGCTTCTAGTTTTTTGAGGAAGGAAATGAGAAAATTTGAATGAATTATCACACTAAGCTACAGTGACTATTTTCTGCACAAATTAAGTTTGGGTAATTGGTGTTGTTGCAAAATTGAATTAAATAGTTTTGCAAGTTCAGAATTAGGTATACCGAGGCATCTTGATGCAAATAAACATGATTAATGCTTTATTTTTCTATGATTTTGTTGGAGAGAGCCCTTATAAAAGCTACAAACAGGTGAAGACCTTTTTATGGTGTATACATGGAGATAGAGTAAGTTCTTGGTAGGCACCAGGAAAAAGAGCCATATTGATTTCATGATAGCTACCAGCAACTTGTGATTACATTTGATTAATTTGTGGGTTTTTAGAAATTTAGCAGTAGGTTTTAAAAGTATACTCAAAAGAATTTTTGTCAAGTACCTTGGAAAGAACAGACGTTCCATTTTCTGGGGCTCTACAAACACCTTAAATTACTGTGTGTTTAGCATGTTGTATCTTGAGATACAACATACTTGTATTGAAAACTGTTAGGTAGAAATAAAACTCCCATGGAATAAATGGCAAAACCTCTAGTGAAATGTTAGAATCGGAGATTCACCCTTCAATTTTTCTACCTACTTGAGTAATGATTCAATTTTGTGAACTGATTACTGGCTTTGCACAAACCAAGCTAAAATCAGTCTGGTAGATACCTCATCTGAGGCTTTTAAATATGTACAACTCTTTTCAATGTTAGTGTGAATGGGTTTTGTCCTAATATAATAGCTTAATGTAATATTTTTGAAACTACCTATTTTTAGGTTGTTAAAGTCATTAATTCTATAATTTAGTTACGATAGACTGCTTTTGTTTCGAATTAGCAGTAGTCAAATTTATCAAAATGTAGTTATAAATTTCTTTTGAGTATATAACATTATCACTAGCTACTGCCACGTTGTCTTTGTGTTAGATCTCCAAACACAGCCTAAGCAATGAGGGCCTGAATAAACAGAAGTTACGGGAGATTTTCTATTGACTCTAACGGACTTGGAGTTGAGGATGGTCACAGTGTGTCCTGTAATGTCAAATTGAAACTGTTTGCTGAAACTAACTTCAAAATGCACTGCAGTAACACAAAGTAGGTAAAGGAAAAGAAAGAGAGGGGGAAAATAACCTTAAAGAGTGTCCATGGGTATCTGTTTTTTGAATTTCAATATTCCTTTCACAGGTTTAGGACTTACTGGTTTTTGTATGTCTGTAAATGCAGCAAAAATAACTCCTGTTATGTCTGTTTGTTAAAACATATATTTTCTAACCATTGACAAAATTACTTAAGAGATGTTTGATAAAACAGAGTGGTGTGTACTAATGGTTTCATGTCCTATGATAGCTCAAAACTCTCAGCTAGGTAGTAGAAAGTTCAGCACTGAAGAATTTGAATAGGATGTCAGACTCAGCTATACAAGAGTGCAGGTTATAAACAATGCTTATTTTTCACCATTATTTCAGAGTTGTATTTTTTTCAATCTCATTCAATCTTATTAGCATTTTTGTTTCAATCTTAAAAGATTTGGGAAAGTCATTTGTGCAGACCTGTGGTGGTAGGACAGGTTACTTAGATACAGTAGTTTTTTCTGGGTATCTAATTCCCAGGCTAGAGTTGCCTTTCTGGCTTCGTGCTAGGCAGCTTTTCACAATGTATAGCTGTTTCTTTTTTTTTTTCTTTTTTTTTTTTTCTTTAAAGTTATTACAGAGCCTTATACTTCCACTTTTATTATGTTTAAAGAGTTCCTCTTAGTCCAGTCTTGTCAAATACAGATCTTGTCTTGGCAGGCTGTTTCAGGTACTGTTATTAACTGAAAATGTAAGTGTACAGTTTTGTAGCACAGTGAATGAATATTAAATTTAGATAAATTTTAATTCTGAATCTTGAAGACAGTACTAATATACCTGTAAGACAATAACTGACATGCTGGACAACAGTGTACTGTATGTATTGTTGAAGCTTAATTGTTCCATTACTCCAGAGATCTTCCAGCTTTTAGAAATTTAAATCCAAGTTTTAAGTTCTGCATTTTGACAATGACTAGTTTGGAAATTGTGTGTTCTTTTCATCTAATTTCATCTTGATTGATTCCATAATTCCCCATCATGATTCCATGAAATGATATACATGTAAGACTGTATTGCAATTATATAGTCACCTGAAAGCTTCTAAGAGACTTATATAACTGTCACTAATTGCAACTGTATCAAGATGTTTGCACATTGGAACATGTACTTTGATACATTACATTTCTAATTCTAGCAAGCCTCAATCATTCAGTAAGGTTAAAACCTGACCTTTTTAAAGTGAGAAAGTGAATCCAAGTTAGTGCTAGCTTTTTAACTGTAAGGTGATATTCGTGAAATATGCTATGGATTTTAAAGCTTTATCTTTGGGGAAAATGGGGGAAAAGAAGGACGAAGAGAAAAAGAGCAAACTATTTTTTGAAAAGATCATATTAGAAGACTGAAGGCATGTTTCACATGGTTTGTTGGTGATGCTATCACTGACAAAACCAAATTATTTCAGAACCCCACGTCTGGATAAACTTGGAATCTGAAGCTTTGTTAAGGGAGGCAAAGTCACTTACGGAATTGGTTTAAGCCCAGCCAGCAACTAGGCACCATGCAGCTGCTCGCTGACTCCCCCTCTCCCAGTGGGATGGGGAGGAGGATTGGAGAAAAAGTAGAACTCGTGGGTTGAGATAAGAATGATTTAATAACTAAAGTAAAATAAAATGTAATACAAACAATAATAATAAAAAAATATAATAATAATAATAGTAATGAAAAGGAATATAATGAAATAATAATGATAAAAAAACCACCAAGAAAAACCAAGGATGCACAATGCAATTACTCACCACCCACTGACTGATGCCCGAGCAGCGATCTGCCCCTCCTGGCCAACTCCTATATATACTATATATACCAGTTTATATACTGAGCATGATGTTCTATGGTATGGAATATCCCTTTAGCTAGTTTGGGTCAGCTATACCAGCTATGCTACCTCCCAGGTTCTTGCACATCTCCTTGCTGGCAGAGCATGGGAAACTCAAAAATCCTTGACTTAGGATAAGCTCTACTTAGCAACAACTAAAACATCAATGTGTTATCAACATTATTCTCACACTAAATCCAAAACACACTAAACCAGCCACTAGGAAGAAAATTAACTCTATCCCAGCTGAAGCTAGGACACTAACAGAAACATTTTCAATTAATGCTTTTATTATCAAAAATAGGCTAGTCAAAGAATGGTGGTGTTAAAATGCTTATCAGCTGCATCTGGAAATTAACAACTAAAGAAAGCTAGTAAGTCCTTTGGAAATAGAAGAGAGCATGAAGGGGTGAAGTTCCCAGAAAAGTGGAGCAAATGTTGCCTGGGGCTGCCTGAGCCTTGGTGAGTGAAGTAGCTGCTTTGCTGTCATGAAAACTTGCACATCCTGGTTTTCGAGTGAACGTGATGTGTGTGGAGATCCCAGATTCCTATAAATGTTCCCTGGCTAGGTAATCACGGCTGTGACACTCTGCAATAAACTCAGTAACATCTCACTCAGCAAAGAAATACCGATTTGAGACTAGGAGTCATTAAGAGATTTGAAATGCTCTCTAGTGGTAGCAATTTCACCAACCATGTGGATTATTTTTTTTTCACCTCTAGCTAATGAGAATTCAATCCATTAGTGCTACAGAAACAAAGGCAATGTAGCACAATTGGTAGTGCCTGCAAAAGATGGAAGAAAGGAAGAAAGATGGAGAGAATTTAAGAAAAAAAAAAAGCACATGGGAAAAGAATGTAGATTTAACAGAACAAAGTAAGGAGCCAAAAACATTTCTGAGAATCAAGTATTTTTGCATCCATTTCTGTACCCATCCAGTGATGTAGGGAGGAAAGCAGTCCAGATTTGTGGTATTAGTTGTGGGCTAGGATCTGGATGGTTGCCTTTCAATGGAGACAAGTGGAACAAGACTTGGGCTCAAGACTTGGGCTAGGGCTTGGGGGTCAGTCTTCCTGAGTTGCTGCATGTTCCTCAAGATATGCTGACAATGTAGGCTTCCCACAAATTAAAGGCACTCTGACTTAGCTTAAATCCTTTATTTGATCTTAAGTCAGGCTGAATATTATACTAAGCGTGAGTAGGATTGTTGCCTAATTGCATACCTTTTAAGCTGTCATTGTGGATGGGTCAGGCTAGAGCTGAATAGTGGTTTTGTGTTACAAATGAGAAGGACAACTCTGACAAAGCTTCCCTCTGCCACCCTTGAATTCATTCTAATTCACCCCGTTCAAGTTATGTATTCACATGTATCTGAGTTTCCAATTAGCTATATTTTGTCTATTTTTTCAGCAACCAATTAGAATGAAATCAGGAGTAACACTTATTATATTGTTTTACAATATATAATTATTCAATTGTACTCTTTTTCTTTTCAAGGCTATTGCAGTTACGTGCATGGAGGTAAAATTGTTGATCTGGTTTGTGATTACATTGTTAACTTTAAGGGCCAATATCAGAAAACACAAATTATATTTGCCATTCATGACTTCAAGTTAAATTTCTGCCTATCATTTCTAATAAGTTATAGCTACTTAGAGCTGTTTTGAATGGACCTCTGATGGTTAACCATTTAAGATGAAAAGTGAGGTAGACACATTGTTAAAAACTGAATTTAGTTTAGAGAATGAAAATTAAATCCTTTGTTTACAGCGTAAAGCATCATAGAGTGTTGTTACTAATAGAAGTATTAAGTACTTCATCAGATTAAAATGTTTAAAGTTCTAAATATCTAAGATAGCTGTCAAATATAGCTGCCATCTGTCCTTGACAGAAGTGCCAACATCTGCTGAGATGCAGACCTGTGACCTCTAGATAAGTTTCTATACACAGAAAAATATTTATCTTCCTACAATGACCTTCCATACACAAGACATGAGCCATGGATTTGTTTCCTAGGGAACTAGTGACTGAGGAAAATCTATAATTAGATCTGTGGGTTGTTTGCTACAAATGGGAATTGGGTGCTAAGCAGGTTCTTAAAGTATCCAGAAGTATTTCATTGACTTCACGTAATGGAACCAAATTTAAAAAAATGCCTTTCATCATGATATTTCTTTTTTAATATCTTCAATTAAAGTTTTTAAATACTTTTGATAGAGTACTTATTCCTCTAGGTTAATTTTAACTGCAAAATATTTTCAAAAGTCAAGACTTGGCAGGTTGCTAGTTAAAGCAAAAATAAAACTAGACACAATCTTCCAATAAATTTCTTCAAATTAAACTGAATCTTAATTTTCAAGAATGGTTTTAGGTGAATCATTCTTACCAGCTCCATTTTTCTCGTTTTACTACTCCTATTCAGTTCCCCAGGTTGGGTCTGCAACTTCAATGTCTCACTCTGCAATTCCAATTACTCTACCCGGCTGGAAATTCCTGCTTAATCCAGATCTTGATTTCTTTCTTTGCTGCATGCATGGATCTAAAGATAACATTTGTAGCTAAATCCCGTGGGCAGTAATTGTAGCTGCAGGGAGACAAAGCAACTACATTTTTTATATTCCCCAGACAACCCAGGGCAGACTTCTCTAGACCTTAGCAGCAGATTATTTTAGCCTGGGCACAGTGCAGCTGAGATGCTGCTGTGTTGCTTCCAGTCTGGTGCTAGATCAGGTGCCTTATGCTTTCTTGGATGCTGGAAAAGTGGCCTTGAGTAATAAATTAAGACGTTGATCTTATTTGGAATAGATAGGACTGTGAAATACCTGGGAAAAGGTACTGTAAATTGGCTCTGTTCTCCTCTTTTCTCCCACTTGTTGTATATTGAGCTACATGTGATTACACATTATGTATTCTCTCCTACGTACTGAATTTCTGCAATTAGAGAACATTAAGTGTTGAAAGTTGTCTCTGCATTTCTGCCTTTTTAGATCAGTGGCAAGTTTGCAATAAAGCACCTCTATAAATCCAAATAATCTTTTTTTTTTCTTTTTTAAGGACATGTTTTGAGTTGTTCTTCATTTAATATTGTCATTCACGTTCAGATTTTTCCTAACAACTAACCATAGCTTTTAAGCTACTCCATCTAGCTGTCATTCAAAAGGCAGTGGTCCTCAAATTTCTTCAACTAACAGGGTTTGTTTCAAGTTAGTAACTTAAGCAGCAATTAAAATATGGTGATTAAATGGCTACTGAAAAGACAAATCAGCCAGTGAAATACCCAGGCCTTCTGTGACAAGTAATACTTCTAGGTCATTTTCCTTTGAGATTACAAAAAACTGTGTTTATAAATTCTGTGCTCTTGCTAGGAGGAAATTGCTGTGTACTGAATCCAGAGTTTACAGGTATATATGGGAAATCAACTATTACTTAGGAAAAGGGGAAGTGAAAAATATTTGTAATGAATCTTCTGGCTCTTAATAAATCTTCTGGCTCTTAATAAATCACGAGTAAAAGGAAGCTGAAGGATTTCCTGTTACAAAAGGTAATGCACATCTTGATGTGTTCATTGCATTACTTTACTTCGATCTATGAGCAAAGGCTCACCCTTCGCTATTTATATTGGTTAAACCCTCAAATTTGGTGCAATTGTAGATGAAGCCTGCAGGCTCTGGTGCTGCAACTGATTCTTCAAGGGGAATTGTTGCATCTGTGTGCAGCTAAGATAATGAACCTCAGACTGAAGGGATCCACTGGTGCTCAGAGCTTCCACATGCATAAATTCATTTTGTTTCATTTGGACACCTGTGCATCCTACCACAAAGCTCATCTGAATTTTGTAAGAGTTTATGCATAATTGTGGTAAAAAGCCATTATGTTGAGAAGAATTTTTTGTTGTTGTTGAATATCAGATATCCTATTTGTGTTGATTATTCTAAAAAGACCTCAAAAAATGAGCACTGGTGGTGAAACAACCTCACTGGGTTATAATATATTGTGTCATTTTTATACATAAAGTTCTTTTGTTGCAATATTTGTCTATGGAATTTATTAACCTTGGCAATTTTTGGATTTAGAGTTGTTTTTATTATAGTTACTAAAACATTGTATTTGCACTGGTGTAATGGTTGGTATAGTAACTTCTATAGGAAGCAGAGCCCCAGTCCAACAAAATACTTAAATATACCATCCGCATTTGAAGCAATACAAGTTCTATTTCCTTCAAGTACGTAAAGTTCTGAATATGATACCTGATAAGAGTATTCATGCAGTTTTGTTTAGATTGCTTCAGGCAAGGAACATTTGTACCATTTGCAGCCCTTAATCAGCCTTGCAAACGTGCATCAAAAATATGCTAAAACTATGTGCTTTAATTCTCATGATGTTGTTCCTGAATTTGGCACTTCCTGAAATGTTTTCCATGACAAAGCTCACAGTTAAGATGCTAAAAAAAACCCCTCTTGAAAATATCAGTGTATGATTTTTCATTTTCATAATTAATTTTCAACTCCTCATTTTTTTCATTCTCATGTTACATCTCTGACAGCTGGCATAAAAGTTTCCACATTCAAGATATTAGTAGACCCAGTAGTCAATATTTCAAAAATTTTATACAGCTATTACAAAGGCTTCAGTTTACAGATGCACTATTGTAATAATACGTGTGTTCCTGTTTGAGGAATGTTTTTCTGTAATTCATAAGTCTTAAGACAACCAATGCAAAAGAATGCAAATAAGAAGTAATGGCTAATCCTGTAATAGTAGTTCTGCCCAGTGGCCACTGAGTTCTTAGTGTGTATGTTAAAAGTGCAAAATTCAAACTCTTTCCAGTCATGTGTTTCACCCAGTTAAAACTGAATCTTGGGGATCTGACATAGAAAATAGATTTTTAAAGTTTAAAATAGCCGAATTATGGGTTTCTTTGCTGAGTTAAGTCTGTTGTCCGTATACATTCTTCTTTCTCTGGGAAATATATACATGTGTATTCTTATAAGGACTGTCAATAACATCAAGCAAAATATTTGTAATTGATGACCCAGAAGCAATGTCTGCTGTACTAAATATAGTTTTCGCCAGCTTTGGTTCACCCAGAAACCAAACTCTTCACCTTGACTTTGTGTTCCTTTACCTCAGCTGTCACAGGAGGTTGGGTCAGTGTTGTATATTCCTATTGCTGGGCACATACCCCTTTTCATTCTGTGCTTGTGGTTTCTGTAGTGCTGTTCCGGTGAAAGCACAAATATTAGAATTTGAGTGATTGATTGACTAGCTGGTTTAAGCTTTGCAGTGAAAGCACATGGTCTAGGAGATTTATACAGCTTTGAAAACCTCATACATAGACTGGAGATTGAAAACTTATCTGGAAATATTCTGAAATGTAGGACCGTGATATTGCCTGCATTATTGTATTGCATAAGCATCTTTAATTGCTGAGGTTTTGTTCTGTTGTTTACTTCAATTTTGCAAATATTGTTCATATTTGACTATATATTAACTTAGCTTGTGTTTTGGATAACATACTGAATGGGCATTTGTCCAGGTGTGTGGTGGGTTGACCCTGGCTGGATGCCAGGTGCCCACCAAAGCCGTTCTATCACTCCCCCCTCCTCAGCTGGACAGGGGAGAAAAAATATAACAAAGGTCTTGTGGGTGGAGATAAGGACAGGGAGAGATCACTCGCCAATTACTGTCATGGGCAAAACAGACTCAGCTTGGGGAAAATTAACTCAATTTATTACCAATCAACCAGAGCAGGGTAATGAGAAATAAAACCAAATCTCAGAACAGCTTCCCTCCACCCCTCCCTTCTTCCTGGGTACAACTTCACTCCCAGATTCTCTACCTATGCCCCACTCCAGCAGTGCAGGGGGACGGGGAATGGGGTTTATGGTCAGTTCATCACACATTATTTCTGCTGCTTCATCCTCCTCAGGGGCAGGACTCCTCACACTCTTCCCCTGCTTCAGCGTGGGGTCCCTCCCACAGGAGACAGTTTTCCACAAACTTCCCCAGCGTGGGTCCTTCCCATGGGCTGCAGTTCTTCACGAACTGCTCCAGCGTGGGTCCCCCATGGGGTCACAAGTCCTGCCAGAAAACTTGCTCCCGCGTGGGTTCCTCTATCCAGAGGGCTGCAGGTCCTGCTGGGAGCCTGCTCCAGCGCAGCCTTCCCAGGGGGTCACAGCTTCCTTTGGGCACCCACCCGTTCCACTGTGGGGTCCTCCCCAGGCTGCAGGTGGAGATCTGCTCCACCGTGGACCTCCTTGGGCTGCAGGGGGACAGCCTGCCTCACCATGGTGTTCACCACAAGCTGCAGGGGAATCTGCTCCAGCGCATCTCCTCCCCCTCCTTCACTGACGTTGGTGTCTGCAGAGTTGTTTCTCTTACATGTTCTCACTCCTTTCGCTGTCTGCCATTTCTGTCTCTCCCGCAACTTTTTTCCTTCTTAAAAATGTTATCACAGAGGTGTTACCACTATCACTGATTGGCTTGGCCTTGGCTGGCGGTGGGTCTGTCTTAGAGCCGGCTGGTATTGGCTCTGTGAGATGCAGGGGAAGCTTCCAGCAGTTTCTCACAGAAGCCAGCCCTATAACCCCCCTGCTACCAAAACCTTGCCACACAGAGCCAATACAGTAATATAATGAAGCTAATAGCAAGGCTCACTATGTGAAAAAGAAAAAAGTGTTACCTAAAATATATACTGTCATATATAGCGTGTCGTTTTTATCCCTAATTGTCATGAACAAAGGACATGGACATTATAAAGCTTCTCTAAGTGACTGTTACCATTACTTATGTGAATAAATCACCTGGATGTTCTTGGCTATCACCCATATATTGAATGACTTCTGAAGTCCTAGTTAGAGAGAAAGCAAAGGTCAGATTTGGCCAACATATCTCCCTTTGTCAAGGAGCAGAATTTGGTTCCTTTGCTTAACTAGTTCATCTAGTATTTAATTAATGAAGATAGAGGTATTGAGAACCAATAGATTTAATAAGTTATTAAACTCGGCAAATTATATAAATTGCTTTCTAAGCACAGTTTTTGTATGTTTAGCTTATAGTAATGTAACAGTTTCTCTTGGTTAGTGCTTTTGAATAATGATGGGAATGTTTTGCATTTGTTTTGGTTGAAAGATTATTTGAGTCAGTAGAGAGCAGATGGAGCCTCTGACTGTAAAGAATGATTTTCAGTATGGCAGGACAGGAAGTGTCTGTTTAAATATTTATATGATATCTAAACAATGGGCCTAAACCATTGTTTTGCTTTTGTGGAGCATAGTGCTTAAAGGAAAAAATAGTTCACCTCTAAATATTCCATGGATAAATTTGCTTCCTAGGAGAGGGAGGAAACACCAAAACCAAACACCCCCCACCCCCCAAAAAAAAAGAAAAAAAAAAAAAAGATGAGAGACAGTGTAATGCTCTGAAATGAAAAATACTGGGGTATGAACCAAATATTCCTGTTTGAGGGAGGGATTTGTTTTCTAATTAAAAAGTGAAACTACTATGATGCATCTCTAATTCAGATAGCGTCAAGAACTAAGAAATTATGCAAGTGGTTGAGGCAAACACTTCTTGTGAAGAATGAAACTGGTAAACTTAAACTAGGATGGTGCTGTTAAGGACAGATTTGCTGGGGTTGCAGAACTGTAAAGTCTCTCTCTGGGGGTAGTGTGGTTTTTCTGTACTTCTATTTTTCTTCTCTTGAGAACACTGATTCACTTTTGCGATAAACCCGTAACAACAGGGGGATCACATTGCCGAAATGAGTTTAGCTGGAAGGGATACATAATGTCAGCTGAAAAATTAGCACTTGGTAAATATGTTTTGGCCATGGTTCAGCAAAAAGCAGATCCTGTCAGCTAAGTAACATTCTGTTTTCTTGAAAGTGTGTCTTAGTTGAGAAGAATTGTACAGTCTCTTTCTTTTGGAAAAAAAAAAAAAAGAAAAAAAAAGTACTGGTTTGTCTTGGGTGCTAGATATGTGGTCCTGATGAGGCTAGTATGGATCACTTCAGTTTTCAACACATTTATTCTCTGATGTACCCTTGACATGCGAAAGTGTTATCAGTTGTGGGGAAGTGAGTAATGTCTAAGTGTATACCTAATACTGTCCTTTGGGTTCTGGGTGAGAAAATAGCCTTCAAGAGTCTATATTAGTGTGGGATGCTCAGCTGGCATCTATTTTGTCTATGCTATCTGCCCATACAATGTCAAGGCCCTTCTGAATTGTGAGATCAGAACAAGGGAAAATATGTAGAAATTGGGAGGCCAGATAAAGTATGCCTACTTTATCCACATTCTCAGGAGGTAGGGGCTTGAGTCTACGTGCGCTACCTTAACTGGACCGTTTCCTTAGAATGAAGAGTCTTTATATGCAACACTGTCATGTAGAACAGACATTTTCAATATTAGAACCTGCACTGAAGTTCCTAAAGCCATGAACAAATTATGGAAATAAGTGTTTCTGTCTGGTCTTCAGGTAGTAGGAACTGTGGGAAAGTAATTTATGTATTTCAGAAATGTAAAAACAGCATCCCAAAGTAAACATTCCAGCAGAAATAATCTGGCCTTGTTTTTTCTCAGCCAGTAAACTGGGAAAGCTTAGTTGTATAAATACATTGTAAGCTAGGAAATTTTCATATGAACAGTGCTGTGTTTATGACAGTATTCAGAATAGCAGTTTTGCCAGAGGAGATGTCAGACAACCCTCCTGTTCTTTCTTCCTGGCTCTTGTTGAAGCACCAAACCATATGGCAAATTAAGCCTGATTTTTATTAAACTTTTCATTGTACTGAGCTTAGTGTGAACTAGGAAATGCACTTTCTCTGAACTATGCAGCCATTATATAAGCATCTTAATTAGGAGATGTTAATGGACTTCCTTACATTCCTGGGAGTCTGTAGCTCCCTCTTGTGGCTAATTAAACATTTTAAAGAACAGTACTTCGGAAAATTGCTTTTTGGGTGACCACCCTTGTTCTTGAACAAATGATGCAGTGGTATGCGGAGCATCTCTAACCTGTGCTGCTTCTTACTAGATCAAGCATAAGTCGTTGTGCAATAACTAGATGCATAGATGGATAAATAGATGGGAGAGAAGGGTCTGCACATACTTGCACCGTGAATGTGACTGCTTCCTGAAGCTTTAAAAAAGCTGAATGGACACATTCAGTCATTTCGAAAAAAACTCTGCTGTCTGGTAACTCTGTTGGTCCTATACATTATATGCTGAAGAATGGTTTACAGCTAAATTGGGGATGAGATATGAGATGCGTCGTAGCTCCAAGGAGTACAAATCTTTCCGGTACCACTTTGGGATGTCTTGCCATCAAACTCAAGGTTAAGATCTTTGCCAGATTTGGAGTTGAGAGGAAATTTTCCCTCCAGTCAGGTTTGCAGGGTCCCTTATTATTACTATTATTACACTCCTCCCTTTCCATCTAGTGTGGAGAAAGATCTGTATATTTTTCTGATAAATTCCCTTGCACAGACCATGATTTGTTTTGCTTTCTTTCTGTGGCTTCTTACAACTAGGGCATTGCACCTATAGTACACCTTAAATTTGTCATAAATGGTTAGGTAATGTTTGATGGCTATGGTGGAGATGGCTGTTGTGTAGACATCTCTGAATTAGATTTTTTGTGCTGGCCTGTGGCTGACTTCAGGCCTTTCAAACCATTGTTCTTGTATTGGATGGGAAGGTGCACTTATTTTGTAATAAGTCTCAGAAATCAGGGTAAAAAACAGTCAATTCATCTTTTCCCTACAAAAGTGAGCAATGGTCATGACACTGCAAAATTGTAAGCATAGCTTTATGTTAAGAAAAACACATATTTTTAGGCTTGATGTAATAAATACCAGAGATTGGTCAAAAAATGAATTGAACAGCAGGTAAATTTTCAGTAGGAACCATTAAGTTTCAGTTTCATCACAAAACCTGAAGTTACAAAGTTACTTTGCCCTTTTGTCACCTGCACTATTGCCTGCCTCTGTGTTTTGGCATGACATACTCAAAAAAACATGAGAAGAAAACTTCATCCATTAGGGTTTCTGACTCGGAAGGAGGAAGAAAAAATAGCTGAAACAGGTTTTTACTTTGAAATTTCTCCCTTCCCCAAAGGGTTTGAGAATTGAAACTTTATCTCTCAAAATGCTGATTTCCTATTTCATAACTTGTGGCAATTTTTTCTCAATTAAAATAAAAGAATAATGATTATGGAGTTTAGTCAAAATCTCACTGCCCAGTAATCTGTAAACCAGCGTTGCTGAACCCACAGCAACAGAGCAACAAACATGTATTTCCTCAGGGACATTATTAAACACCCTGCATATTTATTATCCCAAAATGGGAACAGGTCCAGATTTCTAAGGCCACTTTTTCCCTTCCTCTTCCTGAGCTGTAATTCAGACCAGCATATAAATATTTGACTTAATGTTTCTGCGGAAATATTAACGATATAAAATTGCTTGAAACAAAAGAATGTGAAACAGCAGAGGGAAGGAATGGTTTGGCAAGATTATCAGCCTTAAAGGGCAAGATTAATTTATAATCCTTCCAGATTCTGGTGTACAAATACAAATTTGCAAAGCATGTAGCTTATAACAAACATTGTGTAGCTCTGCAAGTTTACATATGCTACTGTCACTAATGTGAGACAGCCTTGAAATTGGATTTTTAGGGATTTTTTTCTTATGGGGAAATAAGGTAGCGATAGTAACAAGGAGTTTCCATATACACATGTGTGTATATATATAAATATAAATTTGGAAAGTGGAGGAATTCCAACAGTGTGACTAAGCAGAGTTCTGGGCAGAATATCCAGATGTTTTCATGAGGAGATTTTTCCCTTGGTTTAAAATCCTGGGAAAGGAGGACTGTAGAAGGGAATGTGGGGAAAAAAACAACCTGAAAGTAGTCTATTTTGTAATGACTTTATGATGACTAATAAAAAGGACTGACTAATCGGAAAGTAATGTGTGATGGCTATCTGGTATTGTAAGGGTTGTTGTGAAATAAGTATGCTTTATGCTATTCAGTGGAATATGTCTTTTTTCTTTCTTTTTTTTTTGTTGTAAGTTTGTAGCTGTTTTATCAATTTAACTGCAAAAAAGATACAGAATTAAATAAAATGTCAAATTGTAGACATAGAGCGAATACAGTAGCAATGGAATAATAGAAACTTTAAGTAGTGAAATAGAAGACAGTGAAGATAAGATAGGAACTGTCTAAGGACATGAGTAGGTTTTCCAGGGTTTTACACAAGAATCTCACAGAGTTTTCTGAATGATTGAAACCATATTTTACAGTTATATATTACCACAAACCATATTTTATAGTTAAGTATTATTGGCAGGGAATATACCATGACATTAGGTAAAAGATTGAAATAGAATGATTTTAGAAGTTTTTATAATATGACCTGTAACTTCTTGTTTTCTGCCATGTAGGTCATCAGCCGTGAAGGGACAGAGGGAGCAAAGTTTCGACTCTCTGGTAAGGGAGTAGATCAAGACCCCAAAGGAATTTTTAGAATCAATGAGATCAGTGGGGAAGTCTCCGTGACCAGAACCCTTGATAGAGAAGCAATTGCCAATTATGAAGTGAGTACTCATAGCGATAGGATCTCTGTCTCTATGTTTGTAATATATAGTTTTTGAATGTGTATTTGCTTTTGAAAGGGCTGCAGTTATTGAAGACTAAATTGCGGCCACTGTCCTATAAAATTTCCAGAAGAAGCATTTGTCCTTTGGAAATGGTAAATGGTTTATTTTTACATGCAGTCGGAACTCTACTCTGCTTTCTGCATGTAATTTGTCATTTATCTTTAGTAGAAATACTGTCTGAACATTGTGTGTGCATTTGATTTGTGAATACAAAATTATGTTTGGACAAAAGGAGATCTTTTCAGGAAGTTGCCACTAAGGTACTACGTGGTTATACTTTTTCTTTTTTATTGTCAAGCTGTCAATGGGATATTCTATTCAACTCCATTTTTAGTAATGGATATCTTTTAATAGAAATAAAGAAGATACTGTTAATATGAAAATGTTAGCAGATACATCTCTGTCAGAGGTATGTCTCCTACAAAGATTTTACTGAAAATTCCTTTCCTTTTCAATAAATGATACGTTTCTCCCCACTGAAATTCTAACAAATGATCTCTGAAATCTGCAAAGTAACTGCACCACAATGTCCTGAAATGCACAGTATAAATACAGGACCTGTCAATTCATGTTTTCTATCTAGCTCTTGAAATGTGCAGTCAGATAAATTGTGTCTGGCCACTTCAATACAGATAAGCAGCAGAATTCAAAATGCTAAATGGTTAGTACATTTGCATGTTGTCACTTCTACCACAGCATGGGGGACTAACCTCTGTATCCTCATGCAACAGGGAGCGTGCGATACTCCAGCCCATGAGGGGCACAGGCTCTGGTGACAGTTCTGACTTCTATCCCTGACCTCTTCATTTTGTCTTCCGCTGTGTAGTAATTCATACTTGTACTTTCAGTGCTGTTTCTTTCCTCCTCTGGAAGAGTTTGGCAGTTAGATGACTAGTCATACTTGCTCAAACAGCACCGCTAAAACTTACCATATGTTGGTTTTCAACACTTAAACATCTATTTCTCATCCGGGTCTACGGTGCAGTGTATGTTAACCACTCACATAGGATTTATGGTAGTTACATTATGGTAGACATTTGTGATATCCTTCTTAAAGAAAAACATTGCAGTTACTCTTTTTAACACTGTTCCATGTCTTCATTTACCAGCTGTTTCTTATTTTATCAGTGGCTTTCTACCTTAATGGGTTCAGTATAAACCTTGATTTTTTTTTTTAATTTTTTTTTTTTCTTTTAATGAAAAACCATAGTAGTCTTTTCAACCTAATGCAGCAAACCACAAATGGCCCTCCTATCTGATCTGGCAAAAGTATACACTTAAATTAAGACGAAAACATTTCCCTAGAGGAGCCTTTTCAAAGCAATGCAAGTTACATACAAATAGTGCAGTGTAGTAGATTATCCAGAGCAATGTGAATGTATATCCTAATAGGCTGTAGTGCTTTCTAACCTGTTATATAACACTCTGCTCAGCATGCTCGCTGGCATCCTGTTGTGCAAAATGTAGTTGAAAAGTTCTGTAGGAGAACCCTCAACTTGATTATCTGTCTTTGAATCCAGCCCATTGTTTTTCAATAAAGATGTATCATGGTGTCAGGAAGGCAGCAGGATTTTTCTCCCTGATTTCCTTGGTACACTGAAAGATGAATTACCCGAAAGACCCTTAAATTTATCTCAAAAGTGTTTTTGTTTTCTGCTTATCTGTTTGAGCCCCCCTACCCAGTATTGATGTCCTGTAAGAAAAAGTTCAACGCAAAGGGCAAACAAAGAAAGAATAGATCTCCATGAAAAAATACAAGTTCTTTGCAAGCCATCATACTATCAAGTATATAATCAGTGGTAGAGCAAGGAAAAAAGATGAAATCTGTTTGAATCCTTCCAGCTACACAGAAGGCTGCTGTGCATGAGCACTGATTTATTTCCGATGCTTAGTGCATATATACTCAAGGGATGAGAATTAAAAAAAATGTTAATAGGGCACAAAATAGAGCTTTAGTGATCACAGTATTTCATAGAACTTTGCAGCTTTTACTATCCGTGTACCTCAAAATGTTTTAAATTAGCTAAGAATATTTAACCTATTATAAAAATTTGTTGAAGTTTCTTTCATTGAATGTTTGAAATTCTGCTTTTTGCCGCCCTCTTTCTCCTGGAGGAATAGTGAAAAACCTGCAGGAGTTTTTCTGTATATTCATTACAAGAGAAACATGATTACATTAGAGGAGTACTGAATTCTATTCAGACAACTGTCGATTGTCTGAGTTAATCTCCTCTTTCTACTGTTTATTTTTAAATATTTTATTTTTAGTAAAAGATAGAAAATATTTATGAGAGAGTGAAAAAAAAAATCAATCTGAGGGTCAGGGCCTGCCAGTCTATTTGGTGCAGCCCATTTGCATGTCGGTTGTGTTTTCAAATGAGTTTAGATTTTGTTTGTTAGCAAAAGAAACTCAAGCTGGCAAGAGGTATGTAAGGCAGCTACATTAATGATAGCCAACCCCCCTGAAACAGACTTATCTGATTGATTTATGAGTTTATTTTTTATGAAATCCATTAAATTGTTCCAAAATGGCCAAGTATGTGAAATTCCACCAAAATATTAATGTCGAGGTGATTAATTGCCATAGTAATTCTGACCTCATCACCTACACATTTGAAAATATGATGGTTTCTAGTAAGAAAATGAAACTGTGCCAGAGGAGGCTAGGTAAGACAGCAAAAGTCCAAAAGCCACTACATTGAAATTAGCCATTAGTAATTATTTTTTTTCTAATGTGTTTGGAACTATGCTAATGAAATCATGTTTGCCAATGGGAAAAGGTAGATGCTTCTGGTGTGTTTGTACCTGTAACTTTGTGGGGTGCCTCCTTAAAGGTCAGAGAATGTCAATCAGCTTTGGTTTTAAGTGAAAGCTGTTTATAAAGAAGAGCAAGAGGATGTAAGGATGTTATTAAGCCCAGCAAAGACAGACTGTTTTAGAAAAGTGTGTAGTAATTCCTTTTTTCTTCCAAAGAGGTTTGATGAAGAGCAACCTGATAGGAATTCCCTGGGTCAGAGTAAACCAGTGGATTTGCACTGAATGGTTTCATTTGGGGGCTTGCTACAGCCTGTTGATGAAACTACTAAATGATGCTCTGAAGAAGGGGCTTAAGCAGAATATGGGCATATAATTGAATTGCTTCTGGGTTGGTGAGATAAGCAGGTAGCCTACAGCCCCTGTTTAGTGGGAGCACAAGGTGTTCAGTTGCACAAATATACTCTCAAAAATAATGCTTTTTGTTTTCTCTCAAGATTTGAATAAATAAGACTAGTTGGAAATTTCAGACAATGGCAAATCATTTATTTATTTAGTATTGAAAAGTGCAGATGTGTAAAAACAGATGAAGGAACTTGGTGGGGAGACTTAAGATGGCTTTTCTAGTCCAAATCAGTGAGGTACCCACCATCCAAAAATTGCTGCTAATCTCTGCAATTCTGAGTTCACTTCAGATCTGTAGTCTTTTCTGATTCCAGCAGAGCAGAATTATTAGTGACTTTTCAGTTATATCTTTTAGCAAAACAATCAAACGCTTCTAAAAAGACCTGCAATAACAGAACTAAAGGATTCCAGTGAAGTTGGAAGTCATGTTGTGCCAAGTGTTGATAAAAGACTGGTGAATTGGGAAACAAAGGTTCAAATAGAGGGCCAGCGAAGATTGGCTGAGAAACAGTGGTTATGGGGTAATCTGTTAATTAAAAACACTGAGCTCATTTTCAAAACCTTACGTTTACATAGATAATGTGTTCATAGGCAGAAATGCTTTCATGCAACTAAAAGCAGGAAGAGTTGCATATGTTGATTACCATGACCAAGATGACAAAAGTTGCTCAGTTAGAACTCTTTTTTTGTTCTTTGCTCAAAGCTAGATAGGCTCAGAAAAAATGGGAGCAATTATCCATTAACTTTTTACAGTTAATGCATGAGATTTTGGTTAGGCATTCCTTAGGTACAGGACAAAACCTGAAGTTGTATAAACTTGTTTCCCGTCACTTATCACTGCATGTAATCCCTGCAGCAGTAAAATCCAGTTCTGTAACCTCTTAAGCATCAGTGGCAAAGTGCCAACCGGTCAATGGGGGGCTTCCAGTTGGGTCTCAAGATTTTAAAGGATGTTGCCATTGTTGATGGGCTATTTCATAACTGCCAACTTCATAACTCCCGTTTCATTCATGCCAAGTGTAAATACGTGTGGAAGAGAAATAATCAGAAAGTGATCCTTTGCAAGCATGAAATGAAGAAGCTTGATAAAACTATTCAGCGACAGTGTGCAAATTAGAGCTGTGACCAAATTTACCTAGGCAATTTGAACTGTTAATGAAGAGTTAGTTTTAATTATTTTTTAAGTAAGGAGCTTAATTTGCTTTAGAAAATACTTAACAAGCAGAGGTGTGAAATCAGCTTTCAGCTTTTTTTATAATGACAGATCACACTTCTGTGAAAGGATGCCTTGCAACTGGTAGTGACAGACTGAGATATTTAGAAAACTTACATTAACAGGACTAAAAAGCAAATTAGGAGTATTTGCTTTGTGTGGTATTGTTTCTATATGTTGGATAACAAGTAGACTGAGAACAGGGTAAAGAATTCAGACCAATCAACAGCAACCAAATCTACTGTGAACTGCTTCAGTTTAGGTTACGTGAAACTCTTGTTTCTGTGACTGAGCCAAACATTTAGGGTGATGCTGGAGTCTTAATGGATTCTATTTCTGTGTTTAATATGCAACAAATAATGGAAATGCTTCACAATCGTGGGGGGACCTAGCTTGGTCATGTGCCAAGGAGTATGTGAGAGAGACTTTTAAGTACTTGAATGCATTTTTGCAGGTACTGCAAGTATTACTGTAGCAAAAAACTAGACATGAACAGCTGTAATATATCCTGTACAGAAGAATGAATTTGTCTTCTGTGTAAGTCCATTTTAGTGCAGCCACATCCTTTTCAGAATGATTTATCATACTCTGATCTTGAATTTCTGCAATATGCAGTGCGGAGATATATAGGCAGCACGGAAGCCTGCTTCTCTTTGAGAAGGATAAAACACGAACTTGCTTCTAACTTCAAGACTGGTCTAAACTGTAATTTAATCTTGGTTATCTGAACTGGCAGAATTGTCTGAAGTGTAAGTGATCTGCTCTGTCTTGAGCTGAAACCTGTTGAAGGGGAATGTCAGACCTCAGTCATCTCCCACTAATACCCTGAAAAAAAGGTGGCACTCGGCGTTTGATGGGAGGAGGGGTTTGGTCTTGTAGAGATGCAAATTTCAGTATATTGTGCTTGATTTAGTTAAAACATCAGTAATACACAGAGAAAACCTGTTAAAATACTGGTGCTTCCAAACCATGACTGTTACATCAAAAAAGCTTGGAATAATGGCAGAGTACGAACTTTCAGGGAGGAATTCTGATTATTTAGCAAGGAGAAAAGAAAAAAAATATCACTGGGTGAGAAAAAAAAAGTTTTGTGCAGCTATTGCATATGATTATTAATGAGCCAGAAACTTACTGGTATAAATGAGCTGTAGTTAGATCAACTGACATACAGCTGAAAATTCTGGCAGCGAAAAAGATCTCTGTAGCTTGCGTTACACATGTATATGTAGAGGGTGCACGAGATTTTCTATGGTTTTTGCTTTATTTTCATATGTTTACATATATATTCATTAATGTGTTCACGTGTTGGGGCACCAGGTAAATTCGGAGAGGACTGTTTTGAATTAATTTCATATTTTGACTACAGAGAGAGAAATGAACACTGACTGAGAAAGTGCCATTAGGTTGTTGCCTGGCAGCATTACTTGAAATTTAGCTATCCCTACACAGACTGTTCAGTAAGCAAGCTGATGATAATGCCTATGGAAGAGAGGAAAATTCATCACTGTGAATGCTAAAAATAATGAATTGCTATAGGTAGCATCTCAAAAAAACCATGGGCAGCCTCTTGAAAAAAAATTGAATTCTCTCTGTCATTGCTGCGTGTGAAGGAACTGCAGGCTGCTCCATATCCTGAGGTAGGCATTATAATCTTAACCTAGCACTGAGACTTATGTCTCAGCAGTTGCACTCCTGTTTGTATAATAGTCACAGACTATAATTTCTATAAACCTACGTTAGCACAGCATCATGCTTAGCATCAGAACTCATTTATACTGGTATTATTCCAATATAGGCATTTTCATATAGGAAGAAGAAATCAACTCTACTTTTATATCTGAATCTCTTCTACTTCAATAAGTCTTGAAGGTGCAAACTGCAGGAAGTTCAGATAGTCTGCTCTGGGGTTAACATTACTCTATCATTACGCTCCTTTCTGAAACTTTCACTGCGGCCAAAAGCTTTGGAGTAGTGAAGTTTCACTACCATTGATGGTGTGTTAGGTTGACGTAGCGTGCATGCGACCATGCAAGTTCTATTACTGATAGAGAGCTCCATTGGTTACACAAATCTCATCCCTCAGCAACGCCTTTATTCCAGTGCAACTTCTCAGCGTAGCCTGGCTGAGATGCCTTGAATGAATTGAAGGTGCTTGATACAAGACTCTGTATGTGTCTCTGTCTCTCATTAACAAGTGATTTTTGGTGTCTGTAATCTCCAATAAAGCACTCTGTTGATAAAATAGCATTATGCCACAGAGGACTCTGAATCCTATGGGAACTGGTTCTTTGCTCTGTCAATACCGGTTTGGTACCGAACTTTGGTTCTGACATGTGTGTTCACGACTTAGCACTGCTTTTACTTGTGTGGGGAAAGAGGGAATAAATGAATCTGTCAACCTAAAAAACCCACTTTTTTTCTAAAAACTAAGAGTGATGGATTACTCAAAATATTGTTGCTTCCTGTTCTGTAACAAATGGATTTAGAAGGCATTTTTTTTTTAGTGTGTCATAAATTGGAGAAAACCAGGTTTTGTTTCTTAAAAGATAATTTGGATTTCTTTAATATTTTTTAATTGAGATTAGGAAATGGCAAGATTAAGTATTAACAGATATTTTGTCAAACCTGGAAGCAGAAATGTGACAACAGGAACGAACCCAGCAGAAGCAAAGGTCTAGATCCTTCGATGAAATCTGTATGGGCAGACTCCTGAATTCATGGGGAACTTTTTGGCATTGATTGTTTACCAAGGTCAAAAACAAGGTGGTCACCATAACTGTGTGCATAAATCAAATATTTGAGCATATAAATTTTATGTAGAGTCACATTTCTTAAAAGTACGATTTAAATAATTGCTTGCACAGCTGGGATATAAATGGGATTTCCAGCTCCTGGAAAATCTCTCTCTCTCCCCCAAGGTTGGTTTATGGGATAAAAAGAAAACCTGACAGGAAATGAAGTTAAAATTCATGTTATTTTTATGTATATTCTCCTATTCTGTCTTGGGGGAACGAGATATCTATTTTATATAAACTCTCTAATTTAGCATCTCTTGTTCATTTTTACTGTAAATAGTCTATTCAATACATACTGTAGATCTTAATGTTATGAGATACCAGCAGGGTACTGTGATTCATTTCAGAATCCACTAGCATCCTCATATCATTTATGTGAAAAGCATACAAAAGTCAACAGTTAGTTTTGTTGGAGGGCATATGCTTTATTCTTAGATCTAACTGCTTGCATGGCTTTGACATTCCTGCTGTTCAACAGCACTGTTGTGTCATTTGTAGGAGGAACAGAGTGAAGTTTCATTAAAGGGAAAAATCAGCAAAGATTTGTTTATAACCTATAACTGTCAAGACAAGGTAGTGGGCTTGGATTTCCATGCTAAAAATAATGCAGACTCCAAACACCAGGCAGAATTAGTATTTTCTCATTGAAGAGTGGGAGGTGGAAATGCACAGCAGTAAGAAATAAAGAAAAATTGGAGTTTACTGAGACAGTAACAAATAACACAAAATTTTGTTTCAAGGTTGTTTTGTTTGTTTGTTTTTTATTATTATTATTTTCTAATCAAACACCACTCCTGGAAAGAATAATGATGTGTTCAGTAAAACAAGAGGAGACTAATAACATTTTTGTCATATTATGTTAATAGTCTGTGAAACAACTTTTGCTATTACATATTAATTGCATTTTAAGGCATTTAAATGTCATCATGATACTTCTTCACTCTTCAGGATGATCAGTTTGTTTGTTTAGTTTCCTTGTCTATTTGTATTATAGCAACCCTCAAAATATCTTGCTGAAGGCTCACTGTTCCAGGTGCAGCATAAATACCTAGGAAGACATTTGCCCTTTCCCCAGCCCTTATGTTTTCCTACAGTGAAAAGGAAGAGTCTTGCCTTGCAAATGTTTGTAATTGTTCCAAGCTTTATGCAGTGATGGCCATGACAGCAGTTTCACAGAGACTGGGTTGTTGCTGCTCCAGCAAGGGCATGTCAGGTCTGAATGGAGGGGAGGTCCTACAGCTTAGGTCTGTACTACTATTACTTTGTGTATCCCACTTCTGTACGATTTGTCACATTTTTGCCTGCTGTGTCCACAGATGTGCCTGATTATGCTTATGTATGCAAAGGTGCAGCTTAGAAGTTTAGAGGAAAGGTGGGAACATCGGAGGTTTTTTAGTTGGTGCAAGTCAAACGACTTGGTTAGGAAATCTTTTTCTGCTCAAAAACTGTTCTTTGAATCCATTTTGATACATTAGCATTCTGCCAACTAACCATAGATTAAGTAGAAACTACCAATTTTGTCTTTATGAATGGCAAGGATGGTCCTATTTTGCCTTTTATTAGGTATATATTTTTTGTTTAGTTTGTTTTTTTTCTGGAAAAAGTGCACAAGTTCTGAGCTTCTTGATCCTTCGCTAAGCATGCAAAAATATTGCAGTGTCTATTTTTGAAATAGAGTGCTTTTCTTGTGGCTCAACTCAAAGTCTTGAAGGTCTGGCCTTGTTATTTTGCAGCACTACTTTAAGCTTTTCCTAGTCCATTAGTAACATTCAGAACATAATACAGAAATTGTTGAAATTTGGTTGGTCAAATCTCCATATCTCTTGTTCCTTCCAATAAAGAAAGAAGTCTGTCGTCTTTAGATATTTGGTCAAAATTCAGAATCTTAATGTTCTAATTGCTGGAAAACCTTGATTTCTACAGCTATTTCTTCATCTTGGAAATGTGGGTCCATAACAATCTATAGCTTCTTTTTTTTTAATGAAAACTGAGGTAAGGTCCATAATAATAACTTTTTTTTTTTGAGAACAAAGGCAATGAATTAATTATATTTTTTTGTTAATAATTTCCTGTCTGCAGTTAGAGGACCTGCCATCTCCTTTCTGACCTCTTGTTCTTTATGTACCTGAAGAAAATCTTATTACCTGTCTTATCCTCTCCTGCAATCTTCTTTTCATTTTCCACCTTCTTGCTTCGTTTTTTCCCTTGTGCTTTTAACTTCATTCCATAACCTTTCTACTCCCCCTGTCTTTCTTGAAGTTTTATGTCATTCACTTACACTTTTACTAACCTCTCTGCATTTCCTTCTTCAGACATACTGACCTGTTTTATGCTCTTTATAAATAGTTTTGCTAAGGGTATGCATAACCATCATCTAAGCATAATTTTTTTTTTGTTATTGTATAGAACCCTTCCACTGTCTTTGCAAAAGCTGTACTGCTTTATCCATTCTAATCCTCAGTGTTCATAAGTAAATCCCTTTAGAAATCTGTGTTCTGGAAACCCTTGACTTTGGATTACTTACTGCATGACCCTACCTTTTCTTCAAGTTTTGTGAAACAGCCTAGATAGTTAATATGTGATGCTAAGAAATTCTGGTGGAAAATTGAGTTTTGTTTCCATTTTAATGCTTTTTAGACTGTATCTCTCTTCCATCAAATTATGGATATTAATTTAAGAAGTATGTGATTGGCTGGAAATTCCTAGCATTTAGTTTATTAAAAATAATTCTAATACTTAATTCTGCCAACACTGGATTTGTGGTCTGCTCAAAAATGCTCAGCCTCAAAAAGGGACCTCTATCATAGGACACCTGATATAAGAATTAGTTCTGTCACTTCAGAACTGTGGTTTTAATACTTGAACTCTGTAAAATTATTGTAGGATAATGGGCCATAATTTTAAAGTTGTATATGCCTGTGTTTGTGGCAAAAATACTAAACAGGTTTGTAATTTTTATGCAAAAGTAAGTTTTAATTAACGTGGAGTGACATGATATTTTTGCAAAATGTGTGAAAAGAATTTGTATAAAATTAAGAAATAAGCATGCTTCAATGATCCGCTCCGTGCATTCTATGTTCCATTATGCATGTTTCTCTAACATCATTAGAGGGAATTAGGCTTCAACAAATCTCATTATTTAAATATCATGGTCCAGTTGAATGTGCAGTTAGGTTATCTTCAAAATCCAATCTTTCTGCATCTGCTCTTTCTTGCATCGAGGTTTAGGAGCTGTAAATATGATGCAAATGTTTCATTGGGCCACTACTATGGCATGTTCTTTGTTATGTATTTTTTCCATGTCTGCAAGAGACTTTGAGGAAAAATGGCAGTATGGACCATGAAGTCTCCATTATGGAAATGATAAAAAAATAACTGTGTGCTGTAAAAAAAAATAAAAAAAAATAATAAAAAATTGGAGTCCAGGATCCACTTGCCTGCGTCATCTTCAAAGCTTTTTGACACCTATGTTTTGAGTCCACTGCAGGATTCGCCTATTTCCCAGGCCCACAGATGAGGCAGACGACCGGTTGTGGGCGGGTGATAGTAACATCTTATATTTTGATCTTTGGAAATGAGATAAGAACCCTTTGTGGGTCATCTCCCCCCGACCCTGAAATATATCAACTGTCTCTCTGTTACCACACTGATGTCAATTAACTGTTCTTGAGTAGTGGGCCATGGGTATAGCTAGCAGCATAATTTGGCCCTGCAGCTAGCCCTAAGTTAACAAATTGACTGATGCTGCATGAGCATACATAGAATCCATTTTCTTCTTGTATCATAGGTGAACTCTGTAGTGTTTACAAGAAATACAATGTAAGAAAATGCATGTTTTGTGAATATAGTTCTGACTAATAACATTTACCGACAATAAAAGACTAATTCATATACCAATTCACTTCAAAATAATACAGCTGCTCTTCAGTCTGTTGCATATATGTGTGCGTACAGGTTGCTTTTCTGCTATACTATGATTAAATACCTACAAATACGTCCCAAAGTATGTGTCAGTGCATAAACATAACTGTATGATATCATAAACCTTAGCATATCCTAATGTTTATATACAACTACTTTGTTCCACTCAAATCTCGCTTCTATTGCAGTCAGATGGAAATCCTGTTTCCATACTTGACAGCATGAAATTGCTAGTGCACTGTCATTATTTCTTAATTACAGTATTTCCAAGTTATTTGTGGAGACTTCAGTCAAGCTGAACCTTAGGCATCCTACTCTCACCATCTGAAATGTTACCTGTCCCAAGAATTTAGAGTATGTCAGAGCCCCAAAACTTGCATGAGAGTTTGAGTGATGCATTAAGTTCCTTTTAATCTGACTTCTGGGCTTTTTTTGATCCACATCATCTGAACTTTCGAGTTCTTTTTGGCAGTAATATATTTATCTCTTTAAAATGAAAATATGACAGGACTGGATAGGTGGAACTTCAAGAAAACCACGAACTGTAATGAAACTCATAAAAATGTAAGAGTTGTTAATGCTACACTTTGCAAGCAGAGCTGTGAGAATCTCTGTTTTTGCCTTTATTAGTCTTTTGTGGCAGAGACGTTAATGGAAACCAGTGATTCTTCTGGGTTTGCGTTTTTCCTTCTTTAGATCTTTTTCAATGCATGATAGCAAATGAGTGAGAGACGTGTAGGGGACTACAGTTATAAATATTTAGAGAGTGTTGTGTGAAGAGACTTCTAATATTATGGAAATTTTTCTTGGCATCATTTTGTTAACATGTTAATGATAAAAGTCTTGCTGTATTTGTCCTGGTTTATTCAGGTCATTACTAATTATTTCTTAATTAGACTCATTCCTTAAAATGAAGCTATATTTATGTGAATGTCTTGATTTATTTTTAATTTCTAGTAGCTCATTAACAAGAGATGTGACTTTAGTTTAAGATTTTTCAACAGATATTTTGTTTCTATCAGTTCATGTAAAACACCATATGTTTAAACTCGCATGATGGATCTTTTTATTTTGAGGTGCTCTGTTTGTAATTTTTCTTTAGAGGATAGAACAGGTCTCAGTGGCTACTGGCAAAACTCATTGTGCAGGTGTGTGACTAAAAGTTTGCAAGGACGGGTATGTTAACTGTAATCCTGATCCTTTTGAAGTTACCCTATAAGGACATCTTTTATCTGAGAGCATTTCTGTCATATACGAAACATCTTGTCTAAACTTGTTAGGCTGCTGGCAGCAGGAGCAGGGGCTGGTAAATGTTCTGCTTCCATCTCTCCTGAAGTCCAACACTAAAATGTAGAGGATCATAAAACAATCCAGTTGGGACTGAAGGCTTCTGAGTGGGAAAGCACAGGGGTAAAATACTGTAGAAGGTGACATGGAGCCAGAAAACCTCTATCTGAAATGGTTACGTGCACAAGAGGCTTGGAGAAATAGTGATTATAATTTCTTCTCATTTTCGTCATTAGCACATGTGTTATATAATGCACCCTGCTATGCAGTTGTACTTGCAGTTTAAATTTGCAAAATAGAGATAGTTCATCTTTGCAGAATTCTTCCCAAACTCTGCTCTGACATTATTCTTAATATTTATTTTACCTCATGATAATTCAGATATCTGAATGCAGTGCATTGAAAATACCTATTATCTATTTAAGGCTCTGTTATTATATGTATTCCTTAAATGTATTGTGTGTACATAATACACAGGTGATATGAATAGAGATTACAGATTTTATTTGTGGTTTGGAACAAATAAAGCAATGTACTGCTGTTATATTTCTGTTAGTTTTAGAAGATTTAATAGAGTAATCATAACAGGATTATGATTTACTACTTAGAAATTACTAAGAGGGAGGAAAATCATGACAGTTTTAAACTACCAATTTTTCTTGTTATTGAAAACAATTTGTAAAAAAACTTCCCCCTTTTTTTTTTTTTTCCTTACTGCTAGGGAAACCTAGTGGAAAGGACAAAAAGAGAGTAAAGAAATTGTTCTAAAAATAACATCTATTCCCTAAATGCTTTGCAACTTTACTGTATTTTACATTTTCCCCTCTAAAGAGGAAAGAAAACATTTGATATGGAAGAATACCCTACTGGCTAACCATTTCATATGAGCTTCTAGTTTCCCCATGGTCAGTGCGACAGTTATCCCCCACTGTATACAGAGAGCCTGAGTTTCATTCAACAGTCTTGGGATTCGCAGGTCTGAAGGTCTTATTCCCAGCAACTGCAGTTTTCCTCAGAGAGGGCTGCAATCTTTGTCTCAGTCAGAAATCTAGAGCTTCCAAGAGAGACTTGGAGAAAAAACAGCAATTTTGGTGCTTGTCAGGCCTAAAGTGTTTCTAAGTTCAAATCTTGGGATGGGAAAATGTGTACTGTGTGTTTGCTATGCTCTGCAGGGTATATCTAATGACACTGACCTTATTGAATCGTGGATCTGCTGTACATGAAACCAGCAAATTAAAGCACAATCTGCTATGTTTATGGGCTTTAAGAGCCAGCAAACTGATTCTCCAAACACGTAATTTGCTTGTCATTCAGCTTTGCAGAACACATATGTGGCAGTACAGAAGTAGGAGACTGTAACTGCGTTTGTAACCTTTAATATAATAACAATACATCAATTTGAAAAATACACTGCATTTTGTCAGATTTTAAATCGCAAAATTAACATTTACTATTCATTTTAAGGTATTAAGTCATCTAATGATACAGATATTCAGTCCCTGTTAAACCTATTTGCAATGTATTTATTAAAGAAAATGCTTTAAATGGATTGAGGGTATGCATTTAATTTCATTCCGTTTGCTTATTGGTAGCTTTGATCAATGCTGTGCTTACAACCTCTACCACATGCTTTGAACTTGTAGATGCAAACACATAAATAATTTCCCATGTCAACTCTTGGCTGATCTACCCATGATGAAATATGAAAAGAAAGTTGTCCCCTAAATTCTAGTGAGTGGGATTAGTGAATTGATTAGTTGAATTCTGAATTAAAGTTGTTATTAAAGTCAAAATTGTATCTCTTAGGCTTCAAGGCATCTCTCCAAAGCATAGCAGTCAGATTACAGGCTTTTGACAAAGGTTTGTATTCTGAATAAAAACTGTTTTCAGTCACCTTATTTTCCTGTTTGTAAATCAAACTCTTAGAATAGTAACAATTAGTAAGCAAAAAAGATGTGATGTATTTTTTGCAGTTTTTCAGCTTACAGAGGAAATGCCATTGATTTTTGAAAATACTGAAGATGCGATTCAGTGAAAATAATTACAAATAAATGTCATCAGTAGCATATAATGACTTTTTTTCCAATAGATTCTGCTCAAAGTATTTAAAATGACAGTGTGAGCATTGTATATTAAATTGCAATTAATATTTGCAGTGTATGCTTTGCTGTAGCAGTCTCAGGGCATACTTCAGACATATACATGTGCGTTTGAGACTTAACCAGAACCTTCCCCAATTACAGATAAAATGCCAAGAATTTTATGAGCAGCTTTATTCCTAATACTGGCAGTATTTTCTACCCTATTATAAGGTTTCCTCCCTTCTTCCTTCATTACGTTTTGTTCTGGGCTTTGTTAGAATATTCATTAATGTCTTCCTGAACACATTTTCATCGCTTATTCGATTTCCTCCGTTTTCAGTCTGTATATGTGATTGTCCAATGCTATTGGAAATGACCACAGAACCTGACCTTATGATCTCAGCAGCTCTTGCAAGATATGCACATTTTAATCACCTTACGCTGCAGACATCAAGAGTGCATTCTAATCCCCAAAGAAGTGGTTTTAGTGATTTAGTAGATGCTACTCCTCACGTAGCATCAGTAGTGACTCAAAGCTGCACCTATGTTGAAGGATCCTTTGCTCCTGTTGATACTGTCATTCAGATTATGTGAGAAGCTAATGTGCTGATATTAGCTACTCAATTTTAATTTTTGCTATTCAGCACCATAAATTATGGTATTTTATGACAAATGTAAAAGGTAGGATTTGAAGCAATTATGCATTCTGCTCTGAATCCCAAAACTTTTGAGAAGCATATAATTATGGTAAGTCATATCCACAAAGTCAATTTTCTTTTATCTTTTCACAAAGAACGCCAGGACATACGCATGAAGCTTATAAGCATCATTTTGAGCTAGACTTATTAAAGCTTCTTATTAATGAGAATGTTTTCCTTTTCATAACAAAAAACTTGTCCTATGTGAGTAGCATGGAAAATTTACCAGCTTCTGCACAGGCTACTTGCTTTATCCTAAACAGGAGTGAAATGGAGGAATTAGGATTGTAGGAAAGGAAGCCAGACGTTCTTTACAAATTGGAGCTGAAATGTATCACAAAACCCCCAAAACACTTAGTATTTAAGTAACTCTACTGCCCATTGATTTGACTCAGTGTTAGATTTTTTAATACTAAAAAATCTCTTAAAACAAGATTTAGGTCTTTAAAAGATGTGGTAGATTATCTTCCAATTTTCTGTATTTTATATGACTTTGTGTAATTTTTTTTCTACAGGTCTCTTAGGGTTAAATATGCAGGGAAGTGAATGCTCATTTTTTCCCTTGTGAAGCCAGTATTTCTGTTTCACTTGTCTGTTGTGTTAGATTTGGTTGTAACTTTTTTCTAACAGTTGTTTGGGAATTCAGAGGATTTAAATAACCATTTTCTTAAAGGTGTTAGGATGAATTTTCTTTCTTTACTTATGCTAACTGTCACCTTAATCTCACATATTTTCTGCTTAAAGTTGGATACTAGTGCACTTGCTAGCAGTAAATGCTGACTTACTCTATGACTAACGCCAAGTGGTTTAAGTCATGTACGCATTGATCAACAGTGGTGAGGTTGGCAATGAAGCAATAGGTGGTGTTGTCTTAATATCTATATTTGGGGTAGCATAATTGCATTGACATTCTGATACTGAACTAAGATTAGTCATTGTCTAACTGCTTCTCCTTGAGACTGTCTTATATTAAGTCAAACCCCAATAATTTCAGTAGGACTGTTCACAAGATTGAACTTCTAATATGAAAAAACACAGAAGAAATAGATAATTCAAAATAAACTCTGCTAACAAGCAATGATTTATTGCATTAAATGTGGTGCTTGCTAATAGACATGGTTTTCTACATATGTTATGGTATTTTTTGCTCTATAATAATTTCAATTGTTGACAAGCAAGTGAGTAGAGAAGTGAATGTAAAATTTCTGATGTAAAAAATGGGATGTTCAAATTAAGAGCTTTTCTATATGGGAATGATTACAGAATTTACAGTGCAGTAAAGAATTTGGCTAGTTGCATTTGAAATCTGTGTAGCTCTGACAAGCACAGTTGTTCAGGAAACTAAGTTCTGGTGTTATGTCTTAAATACATACAACACATGAGGTGCCAGGTCCAATTAACAGTCTGATGGTGGTAAATCCATTATCCTTGGAAAGAGAGTCCACCATCAGGAGACATTAATTCAATGTGACACCAACTGGGGTGTTTATATACAGCTAATTGCAATGTCAGACATTCTGCTCTAATTGAGTTTAATTGTGGCAAAATTGGAGTTAATTAAAAGTTAATGGTATAGAGCACATCATGTTGTTATAAACCATGGGTACATGTTTCATATCCATATTATTGTTATTTAAATGGTGCTTTCAATTACTGTGCCTCATATTGGCACTTTAGAAATGTACTGTAATTGTTTTCACATCACTGAAAGTTTTTGTTCTGATTAGGCATGTAGAAATGTGTTTAGTTTTAAAAAGCTTGTCAAAGTTTAGGGTGGTTCATTATATCACAATGTAAATGTCACATGTGATGTTCCCAACCACCTGGCTAAGGAAAAGGTTGACTTAACAAGAGTGCTAGTAAAATAGAAGAAAATTCTAGTTCACCCTAAGAGAAGCATGCTATTTTTGACATTGTCCATCATACTTTGATAAGGAAATCTCAGTTTCCTCGTCTTTCATGAATCCATCTTTTTCTAATTGTCTTGTTTCTGGCTGTCCTGTCAGCATCTCTTCCAATGAATCTCCTTTCTGTGGGATTTCCCCTGGGCTATCTCCACCTCCTTCTGTCTCTGCACCCCTTGTCTGCACTGTATATATGCTGACAGCTCCATTTCTATCCTGACCTCTCTCTTGATGAAGTTTTATATCAAAACCTTTCTGTTTGACATGTCCTCCTGGATGCCTCGCTGCCAATTCAGAAATAATCTTTGCATCTTCCCCCTTTTCTGTCAATATAGGCAACCCACCCATCCTCCTGTCAATCACCCCAATACTGTCATCTTTTCTGCTTGCTCCACATACTCTTGCAATGTCCAAGCCTTTCAGATCTTCCTCTATTAGTAAACTACAAGCTGATTTGCTTCTTGCATACTATATCCCTCAGTCTTAACACCTGTTCCACCTTTTCTGCAGCACAAATGCATTGTACCTCCTGTTCATTGTAAATGAAGCCATTATCTCTACTACTAGGTACTTGTACCATGCTACCAGTGTTTTACCCACGTATTTCTTCCCATTGGATTAAATTCAAGCTATTCCTACATTGAAACTTTGGACAAGTTTGTCTTTCCTGGCTATTGCTCTCCCCTTGGTCAACACTTACTTATCTTCAGCTCTTACGAGTTGTTTAGCTAACACCCGGCTTTGCTTCTCACTTGAGCACTTCTTTTGGAAACACACCAGACCTGCGCCTTGTGTTGAGGCTTACGCTAGTATTGTGCTCTGAGTGGTGCGAGGTGCAGAACACCGGTGGTGCTTCTTTAATACATGCAGAAGATAAAAATATATATTGGAGTCCACTGATCGAAGTCCTATATTCTAATACATTTTTCAATATTTATTAAGAGGAACTCTCAAAAAAAATGTATAGTTTTTAGTTCAGAGGAAAACTTACACAGAAGACTTAATACAGGTTTGTGTCATGTTGCTTTTAAAACCTTTTTGTAAGATGTTAGAAATTACAAATGTGTTTCTTAAGGAAGGCCAGCAAAGTGTGTTTTCAGAAGAAGCCAGATGTAAATGTTGGTATTTGGAGAAAAGATTATATAACTTTTGTGCTTTCCTAGCTCATATATTGGATCATTACAAGCATTTTATCCTACTGAGTGACAAAGATTGTTTCAGGATTGTTTCAAGGACAAGCACTCTGACTTTATTATTCTAGCACTGTCAATGGGATATTACAGAAAGCTTCAACTAAGAGGATAGCCACTTGCTCATGAGTCATCCTTACTGCAGAAAGGATGGCATCAGTCTGGTACTGAGTGTTCAACAAAAAATCAGTTGTTTGGGCTCTCCACTGCTCCCACTGCTGAACTTCTGTTTTCAGATGCTAGTTTTGTTATTTATTGCTTAGTGCATTTTTATGAAACGTGAAACACTCGGGAACCTCTGATGTCATACAGTCAGCTTCTAATTCAATAAATCTTCCTGTGTTTTTGTATTTCTTGCACTGAGTTTTTCATTGATACTGTATTCTAATACAAGACCTTTAAAACTGACTGACTACAGGGGATACTGTGGTGTGATACCTGAACTCAGGTCCCTCTTAAATTTAGTTTTGTGGTTACTTACTAGCAGCCATCACACTGTTTTCTTCTCCCTGATCATGCCCAAACTCTCTCTGACATTAACAGGAATGATGGGTATCTAGGGAAAGATAAATGGTGTTGACCTCAGGCTGAGCAGGAGGCATATATATGTGATCTAGTACCTTTTAAAAATGAAATATTTCTCTTTATTGTGTCTGGAAATTAGTCTAAACTTCCCCTTATCCATACAGTCTGTAACAGAATTTCCAAAGTTTTCACATTTGACTGACATGAAATGTAACAACTCCCTTATTTTACCCTTTGATCCAGAATGCTTTTAAATCTGATCGAGGACTAGTTTGAAATTTAGCATCCACACTTTGATAAACATATGGAGCCACAAACATGTATTTGTGGTTAAAACATAGGATCTTTGCATTCAATGGGAAAGCAATGAGTTACTTTGTCAAGCAATAAAGTGGCAAGTTGTCTAGCTTTGTGATTAAAAGGGTTTATAGCTTTAGATAGAAGAAAGGTCTGACTTTTATTACTTAAATACTAAAAACATATTCTTTCACCTTAAAAAGCATAAAGAACTTTGCATTAAAGATAATAAAAATTGTCACGTTGTTCCATGTCCCAGAAGTTTTCTAGATGGTTCTTTTCTACAACATAGTGAAGTTGTTGCATATATATGGGAGTATAAATGGGCTGCTTAGCATTTTCTTCGTTTCCTCATGTATTTTTTCCTTCATATGGCTTGTTTAGAACTGTCCAAATACAACAAATGCAATGATATGAAATGCTTGTTTCCAAGAACTATGGTTCCATGTACAAATCCGGCATTTTGGTATGACCAGGTTAACGCAAGACTGGTAAGCGTTATTCTAAATATAGAGATGAACAAATAATGCTGTATTTGAAAAGGCTCCTTGTGCTGAGAAAGTAATGCAGTAAAAATTACTGCTTTTCATCAGTTTTAAGTAGGCTAACACTTTCTTCCATTATCTTTATCTATTGTGGGCCAGCAGTTTCCTCAATCCTTTATTCTGTTAAGCTGAATAGCCTGAAAAAGGCAGAATGTTTCTGTAACAGATCACATAGTCACTTAAAACAATTCCAATGAGAGGAAATTTGGCATTGCAGCTGCCTAACAGAATTTTGTCTTTTGCAATATTTTTCATTAATCTTTTTGCTGAAGTAAACAGTTTTCCCTGTGGAAATTGATTAGCATGGTATCAGGAATTTTAATTTTCACAAAACACCAGTGACAGATACTGTTTCTTTAGACACTATCACACAGCAGGGCAATAAGCTAAAATAAGCAACAGAAAAAAAACCCAAAACCTGGTAACAAATACACTTGCAGATTTGCCTAAAGCTGAGAAGTCCTTTCATTGTATGATTTTGCTTAACATTAAAAACTGACCCAAAGAACTGACTAAAGACCAAGGCGAAAAAGCTGTCATAGCTAAAATGTACAATGAGGTTCTCCTTCTCTGGGTATGTCGTGGTTTAACGCCAGCCAGCAACTAAGCACCACGCAGCCGCTCACTCGCTCCTCCCCCACAGTGGGATGGGGAGAGAATTGGGGGGGGGAGAAAATAATAATACTAATAATATAAGAATTGGAATGTACAAAACAATTGATGCACAATGCTATTGCTCACCACTCGCCAACGGATGCCCAGTTAGTTCACAAGCAGTGATACCCCCCACCCCGGCCAACTCCCCCCCCAGTTATATACTGGGCATGATGTCACATGGTCTGGAATACCCCTTCGGCCAGTTTGGGTCGGCTGTCCTGGCTGTGTCCCCTCCCAACTCCTTGTGCCCCTCCAGCCTTCTTGCTGGCTGGGCATGAGAAGCTGAAAAATCCTTGACTTGGTATAAACACTACTTAGCAGCAACTGAAAACATCAGTGTGTTATCAACAGTCTTCTCATACTGAATCCAAAACATAACACTGTACCAGCTACTAGAAAGAAGATCAACTCTATTCCAGCCAAAACCAGGACAGAGTACTAAAACTGGAAACGGTAGGCAGGGAGTAGATTTGCATTCAAATAATTTTGTTTAATTTATCACAACCAGCAGATCTGGTTTTGTTTGGGTTGGGTTTTTTTTCTTTCTTTAGAGAGATGTTTTACTGGGTCATAGGTACATCTAATAAAGGATAGCTTTTGTCGTTGTCAGGCTCCAAGTATTTTCTGTATGCTCAATTCAAAGAAAAAGTAGGGCAGTTTTACTTCAAATCTCTTGATGATGCTGGATTCAACACGTGGGGTAATGAAACAACTGACCTTCTCTATAGAATGAGTTGATGTCTATATGGTAATAGATATGTTTTTAAAAGCCTCATTTGAAGGTGAGAGGCTCAGTTTCATTCCATCTGCATTAGGCTTTGATTAAAGCCCATTCTAATTTATACTCTGTGACTCTCCTTGTATTTAAAATTGTGCTTTGGGTGTGTGTAGAATGACTAACTTCCACAAGCCCCTGCATGTAAACAATCTCTTGGGAATAATACAGGCTTTCTTTTAGATTGTAATCTCATTTGAGGGGACAGCCAGTGAAAACTGTGTCTTTTTTTTATATGCTGTTTGTAAACAAATAAAGTATATATGGGTTGATTAGGACCAGTATATACAAGCAGCTAAGCTGCAGTAGAAACAGATCAGCTACTGTGGAAGACAGATGGAGCTTTCCGCTAAGTATTTGTAAGCATCTCTAATATCGGCAAAACTGTCTGAAATATAAGAAGTCCAATTTTGATTTCTTAGAATATATGGATGTGTGAGATAGCTTTTAGTTAAAGCCCAATAAACAATTGAAGCTGAAATATTTTATGATCATTAGGGGTTTGAAGGATTGTATTTTGGGAATTTAAGTAAGGAGATCAGTAGTTAATAGAAAAAAACACCTAAGAAAAGAGAAATTTCTGTCAGTGGCAGTAAAATTAATGCTGCAAATATTTTGTGTTAGGAGCAGCAGTGGTGGAACCCAGTAGAGACCATTGAAATGGAAATGTTGTGATCACATTGTGAAGCTTGTGGGAGACCTAAGGAAAATGATACTGATAATAGAAGAATTCTTGTGATGCTTTAAAGTCCGTAGATTTGAAATTATACTAAGATTGATTATACTGTATAGCTTAACATCCAATCTTGTGGGGAAGAATTAATTATTAATGCTTTTGTTTATATACCTGTGAGGGGAAAAAATACCTAAGATACTAAAGGCAGAAAAGGCTGATTCAATTTCATGCCAAAGTAGGACAGTTACAGTATAGGGCATGTTCTAGAATTTCTCTGTCTACTCTAAAATTTCGTTCAGCTTTGACTTAAATAATGAATCATTATAGAAAATGCATGTCTTTAACGAGCCATTTCCAGAAAAATATCAAGGAATCTGACTAGAAAGAAGGGTATCTCCAGAGGTTCTGAATGCTGTTGAAAATAGAAGATCTCTTATTAAATAAAGGAAAGTGTTTGCTGCTTTTTCATTCATTACAATATTGTAGAATATTAACATGACTTTGTACAACACTATAAATGGAAGTAGCTGTCAAAAAGATGGCATAATGGACCACCAAAAAAATATAACATGTAACGAAATATACTGTTCTGCTTTTATTAATGAAAAAGTGGAAATACTTGATAATGCTTGAAGTGGAATTCTGCTATTCTAAACTAGCTGTATTAACAGGTATTTGGTTTTTTTCTCTTTCTTCCCTCACCCTCAGAACTACTTGATCAAGTATTTTTCTTTTTTTTTATGGTTATAAAACAATTCTATGGTATTTTTGTAGAAAAAATTTTTTGTGTGTAATTCTCTTGGGCTTTTGCAGTGAAATAGATACAACCATGCTCCTCATTTCTGTATTTTCCAGAATATTCATTTATTGCATTTCCCGGCTTCAACTTCTGCCCAAGTGTGATTGTTACAAGAATAGTTTCTTGTGAGGAGGAAACAAGAATGAAAGCAGATGGGATGTGAAATATACTTAGCTGCTATGGGCTCAGAAAAACTTTAAAAAGTTTCATAAATTAAATCCCCAGCTCTTTGATGTTAAGATTAAACCAGGTGGTTTACAACAAGCTTGAAGTAATATCCAAGCTGCCAATAAATCCCGTATGGGAAGATCTTCAGTGAACTTCAAGAGAATGAGCCAATTTCTCGACTCACATCTGATGAAGCAGTGTGGTATAAGAAGCAGTTGCTAAGAAGTTCTCGTGTTTTGCCATCTGCTTCCGCCAAGCAGTAAAAGTTTCCTTTTTGCCACACTTTGGGACTCTGAGAAGTCCTGATGCTTTTCAGCTCCCCTAGACCTACCTTCCTTTCTCAGAAACTTTAACAGAAGTAGTAACTTTTTTTTTTAATTGGGTAGAAAGGCAAGGAATTCTCTTATGGATCATTTATGTCTCGGATTGTGAGAGAGACTAATAGTCTTAGTAACGCGGAGTGGCTCCTGCTGTGACAGCCAACCATCAGGATCCTGTGGCTTAGGAAGCAGTCTTTTTGTTCTTATTTGTCTGCTTTTTGCATACTTAGTTGTAGTCTCAGCCACAGCAAACCTCTCCTTGCAATCTTGTGTATTATTATTCACTCAGAAGAAATATACAGCAGCATGAAGACAAAATTATCTTTTTGAAATTGATTTGGATTGTTCTTTTTTTGTCCCACCCATTCCAAGTCCTTTATAAGGTATTTAGTAATACAAATATTAATGTTTGAGCTGAACTTAGCTGCTTTCTTTGTCCGTGGTCTCAAAGCAGAAGCAATAAAGGAGAGATGAAAGAATTTTTTAGAGTATACGTTATGTTAGTTTTCCATAGTCATGTCAAACCTGGCAATGGTTACCATTGGTTTTCTTCTGAATTCCACTGGAATGGTGTAGTTTATGGATTTGGTGAGGTGTGCTTAAAAATAAAGCTTCCCCTTGGAAGTCCTTTTTAGTAGAAAAATATATGTATAAAGAGTGAGCTTGCATTGTTTTGCATTTAGCTGGAGAACAGTGTTTCTCCTTGTCTCTATAATTGCCAGAAGAAAATTATTATCCATGATTCTTAGACACTTCTACCACTTAGATTCTTCTGCCACTAGCAAGAAGTCTTTGCAGGAGTCTCTCTCTATGCAAATTGATGGAGTAAACCCAGGTGATGGCAACATTATTTCCCAATGCTGACAAGTTAAAAATATTGGTGTCTTCTGCTTCTATTCTATGTGTTGGAATTTATTCCAAAAATAAAATACTTCCTGGGTTCAAAAAGCCTTTGTTTTAGTCCAAACAGGCTAAGGAAAAATGGTCCTCAGTGAGTCTTGAAGTAGGAATGGGTAGTAACTTAGCTGAATAGTCTTTCCTCTTGTTGGTTAAATATTTACAAACCAAAAAACCCCACCCCCCTACCCTGCCCAATAAAACCCTTCTAAGAAAACCCTACAGCTTTTCTTGTGGCCCAGCTTTTCATCCTTGGGGAACTAAATTTCAATGTCATTAATAGACTGAAGTCTAGACATTTACCTCTTGAAGGTAGGAGGTAGTTTCTGTAGTTTTTTTTCTGAGTGTCCTGACCAACAACTTTACCACTGAATTAATACCATAGCGTTAATAGAATGTGTCAAGGGAAACTGAACTGGGACATTTGTCCCACGCACATTGCAAAACTAATCTATTGCTGACAATTGATGTCACTGTAGCAGTATTGTCTGCAGAACATCAGATATTCTTTGAAGAGAAGATGTATTGGTGCCTTCTTAAGGGCAAGTTTAAATGAAAGTCTAAACTTTTAAAATTCACCGTGGATCACTGTCTGAAACGTGATCTTGTTCAGAAAGTGCACATATGTTTTTGATTTCAGGATTAAGTTCATCCTGATTGATGTTTTGGAGCCAAGGGTCAAAAGGCTCCAAAGATCCAGTTCAGCTCCTTCTTCCAAACTTAAAAAAAAATCCTTTTTTTGTGTGTCTTAAAGCAAACTAAGCAATTTCCTTAATAATTTATTTTAATTATCTTTCATAGAATTGAAATTAAGTTTTGGTTTTCATTTCCAGTCAAAAAAATTTCAAAATTCCCAAATCTTCTCCAGGAGAAAGCTACTATCTCTGCACTGTTTTATCACCTACATCTATTGCAGCTCCATATTTATGTTTTATCTTTATAGCAGAGTATTACAATGGCAAGTCTTATACTAAGGCATCACATTTGTTTTGCCTGCAGCCTGTAAGGTGGCTGAGGACTGAAGTCCCAATGTTTCAACCACTATTGAAATCCCAGATTATAACTTTGTAGCTTATAAGAACATAGACTTTGACAGTAATCAGTTTATTCTTTCAGCATGGGGATTTTTTTTTTGTTGTGTTCTTGTTTAGAAGTCCTGGTGAGATCTCTTTCTGTTGTAATGTATAATATTTTTTTTTCCATCTTGAAAATAAACTGTACTGTGATATGAAATCACTTATTTGGTACGTGTGCTGAGACACATCTCAGCTAGTCTTATCCTTTGTACCAAAGCTAACAGTTTTAAGCTCATTAAGTAACCTCATTAACATGCTGAGCTTTCGTTGAAGCTGCATGCTGGATATCTTTTATTGGAAGGGAATTTGGTTCAAATGTAAATAAAGAGTGATTAAAGAAACTTTGAGATATTTTAGGAAGGGTGCTTGTACCTTAAGAAAAGAGAATCAAAGTTTAAAGTGTGGATTGAGTCATTGGCATAAGAAATCTGTGTATCCTTATAAAATGGACAGAGATAAGAAGTTGAGACAAGTCATTTATAGTATTATTCTGAGATTGTAAGCTACTTAATGACCACAGTTTAAAATGGGTATTTTGCAATTCATGTATTTTTACGTATGACAGGCTGTAGAGGGACATAATTCTATTTTGTAGTTATGATAAACTACAAGGCTGTAAGTTTTATGTTGTTCTGTTTCTACTTTCTTATTGGATTTTTAGCAAGCAACCTCATCTTTTTGTCTCTGGTATCCCACTTCTATGTTGGGAATGATCTTGAGGGTAGAACAGTTTGAATGAGCTGTTGGCACTGTAGGAAGCCAATTCCTTTGGTGTTAGAAACCACATAGATAGGTAGATGGATAACAGAGTCATAAAAAAAAATATGAAGAACAGAATGATTCCTGTTAAGTGCAAAATTGTCCCAGGAAGTACTATATATTTACTTTTTTTCTTTATCCCTTAAGTCATTGTGTCCAGACTTCTTTAGGGAAAGCCATGGGATACATTTGGTATTACTCTCTTTTCTCTATATTCATGCCCTACCTAAAATCCTTCCCACTATGCTGCTGTTGCTTCAGTGCCATGTCATCGTTTTCCTTGAGGTTTGCACCTGTTCTGTTGAATCAGAGGAGACTTTGTCATTGAAAGGGAGAATTAGGTCCCCAGGTCGTGGCTTGGAGTAAGCAATGATGTGAACTAATACCCTGATTCCACTATGTCCAACGGTTGGTGACATTTCAACTTTGTGATCTGTCCTATCCAATGGGGGGAGGGGGGGAAGCTACCATTTAAGACCATTTCACTTTTATCTATTTAAAGTCATTTTATGCCCACTGAAAAGAATCTCCAGGTTTAAAACTGTAAAGTTTTCATCTCTTCTCACTAAATATCATCTGTACCACCCCCCAGGAGCCAAAGTGGCGGCGGTGGTGTTATTACCTGTAAGGGTTAGGTTTTGTTTTGAGGTTTCCCAACATCTGACAAGCCAGACTGATTTAGAAGAGTTAATGTATTTCTTTACATTATTTCTTAGTATATTGAGGAGTAAACAGCTAGAATTATATACACACTTTATAAGGTGAAGAAATTGATAGTTCTAGTCACATGATGTATTATTAATGGGTGAATTGGAGAATTGAAGAAAGGAGAATTTGAAAAAAAAAAATGTAGTAGTGTGTGTTTGTGACGAGAGGGATGTTAAAGGAGAGTTAACCCAACAGAAAGTAGAAGATTCTTCTCTTTTTCAACTCAACATAAGTATTTCTGTAGTCAATATTTGATTCACTTAAATATTTAAAGTAAAAGTTTAACCTTGAATCAGATACTCCTCATCTAACAGCACCAAATTATTTGTAATCTGGTTAACTGATTTTTGTTGTTTGAATTATTTTTGTTGTTCTAGATGGAATCATTTGAAGTTGATGATTCTTTCATGACATGAGTCACCCCACTCTGGTTGAGTTATCAGCAACTACCTAAGAGAGCATTTATGGCATGTTCAAGATTGTTGACAATATTAATAACATTTACTTATCAACTACTGCCCCAGAAATGCCTAGTTATGTCTTATCTAGTGGTTGAAGGAAAGCTCAGACAAGATCAGGTGTTAATATTTGGATTTTTTTAAGAGATTGGTATCCAAAAGATAAATTTTCTATGGAAAATTGTGGGTTTACTTTTTTCCAGGTGTCTGACTTTGAAATTCAAATACTTTACTTCAAAGTAGACATTTCAAGTGAAGTATTTCTTGAAATTTGTTTTTAAAGCTTAAAATTATATTGTACTTTTAGAGGAATAGTTTTATTTCAAATTTTGTCTGTCTAAAAACCATAAAAGCTCTATTTACAGGATCTAGAATCAGTTCTGCTATTGGGACTTTATTCACGTCCTAATATTTTTTTTTAAGTTTTGAGCAGAAAGCAACCTGGGAATTTTCTGTGGGTTCTGCTTTTTCACCTTGTGTAATCTTATTTGAATAAATAAAAAGTTATACAACAATGATCAAATTTTGAAATAACAAATCATTTTAGTCATTGGTTGCATCACCTGATTTGAAAGCGTTGAATTCTTTGCCTTTTTGAGTGGGATTTACTTAATTTTTTTTAAACAGTTATTTTGATGATCACCTTTACATCCTTGCATTAAAAAAAAATACATACATATATATTTGTATGAACACATACATGTTTTAGAATGGAAATTTGTGAGGTTTTAATTAAATAAGAATTTGCAGAATATTTTTTTGTGGCCTTGTATCATATCAGCAAGGAATTAAATATACACCATAACTTAAAACAAAGCCCCTTCACATGAAAGGGTAATGTTAAGTATTCCTAAATTAGGTCTAAATTATTGTCATGACCACTTTTATTTCACATCTTATCTCAAATTGTAAAAGTGCTCTAAAAGGTCATTGATGCAAGACAGAATCAGAACCAGAGTTTCATGAGAAAAGAGTAAGGAAGTCAGGATGACTCTTTGCATCAACTGAAAAGTTGTTTATTTCTGTTAAAATTTGCTTATGTCAGCAAATCCTCACTCAAGTTTTCCACTACCATTATTGTTCTTCAGAACATCAATTTGTTTAAACTCCCATTATTTGAAGAGAATCACAGATGTTCTATTATACAGTGCCAATGAATGTTCCTGATTTAAACAAGTAAATATATGCAACTCTTTGACAGACCTTATTGCACTGTTACTATATAATACAAAGCAGCCTTCCTATGAACTGAAAATTGAATTGAGTATGTTGGGTGTAGGACTAGTGCAGTTAACACCAAGCATATCAGGATCTTGCAGTTTTATCTTCTGAATTACCAGAATTACTGAATTAGAGGTGGTAACATGCTGAATAACTTTCCATTGGAAAACGCTTCTTAGAAATGCTAATACCTTAGGAGAAATCCACAATCTGGTAAATTATGATTGTTGAACTCCTAACTTTTAGGGACAAGAGATTTGATAATCACTAAGATGATGAATACTTTTGAAAAAAAAAAAATAGTGGGATTCAATGGAACTGAAAAGGTGATAGTCTCTTTTTAAATTGTATTTCAATGAGTGGTAATTTAATGCATTGTTAAAAAGAGATGCATCTTATGTCTCTCTTTAAGATTAATTAACCCTTCCTAATATGTGTGCTTTTATGACTACTATTAATGTGCTTGCAAAAAATAATCTTATTAAAGCATGAAATGCAAAATAGTCTTAAAATCTTAGGGTCAAGAGAAGCACTTCTAAGATATTACGAATTTATGTATTCATTTATTTGCTTATTTATACCTAGGAGAAAATAATGTCTTTCAACAAACCATGCTTTTGCTTTTTCTCTAATAGTCATCTGGAGTTACGCACACTTTATTTACTAATAAAGTTTAAAGGGGTCTGCTTGAGTGGAGAGGAAGGTGTGAACGTAGCATTTAAATCCTTCGTCTTTAGGAGCAACAGCATGGTCCTGTTGAAATAATTTTCTTCTGTGAGGACAGTATCATGGGTATAAGTCTGCTCCAGAACAGCAGTAGCACATCTTACTGATACCACATATACGTATGTGTGGATATACACACGTAGACACAGAGATGAGATACACATATGTGTGTATACTATTTGTGTTTATCAATTCCATGTTTCAATTTCTAGCTTAATGTAAACAAAGCTCTTTTACAATAAAGGCTGAATCGAATTGGCACAATACACTTTTTTAGCTGTTTTAGCATACTGACAACAGCTAAACAGGCATTTCACATTTTTAAATGTTTTAATCAGGTAGCATGGTTGGCTATATTGTGAAACACTGAAAGAAACACTACATACTGCTCAGCCTGTTTCCATGGCTGTCAGACTGGCAATATATTTATTTCACAAAGAAAAGCAACACCTTTTCATAATATATATTTCAAATATAACTGGGTACTGTTTCTTAGCAACAAGAGCTCGGTAGCTGGTGATCCTGACGTGAGCCATTGAATAGGGGTGAAACATGTGCATGTGCTTGTGAACCATAGTGCTTCAATTAGCAGGTAGCTCACAGAGGAAACAAAGGTATTATGACACCAAATTTCTCTCAGCGATTTTTTTTTTTTTTTTTTTTTAAATTTAGGAGAGTAAAGGAGCACTCATCTGACCCCAGCAAAATACTGGTCTTCACTAGGAAAAAAATACTCTTTTCCCACTTAGTGAATAAAATAAATCAACTTGAATTGCACACAAAAACATATGTGGAATAAATGTGACCTGACTATAAAACAGATGTTTTTTACAAATAGAACCCCAAGAAGTAATTACTTACAGCTTGTTTTAGAGAGACCCACTTTCTTTCACTCTGAAAAGAAAATGTGTGCATGTGTCATATTGTAACAATAGCTTTGAGTGCTACTGGTACTAAAGAACTTCAAAGGTAGTTGAGCACTTTCTGACAAGTTGCAGTTTCATGGACTCCTGTTTTTGCTCTGTGGCTAGTAACGGAAAGGCAACGTGGGGAAAAACCACCGAAAAAGATAAATTAGCCCAGTCTTGTAGCTCTCCCTGTGTAGAAATTTCCATCCTGGATCCAGATTTTGCTCTTTCTGCAGTGTTCCTTACTGCTTGAATATACTCTTTTAAAATCAATGGCATTCATCACAGATCAGAATATGCTGAGCCTATGTAAAGAGCTTTAGGAAATTAAACCTAAGTCATATAAAGTGTCCTTCCATATGGGTTTTCTATAGAACAGAAGGATATATGAAATGATGTGAAATGGCTGTTTAGGTTAATTGACTTTTGCAGGTCCAAATGGCAATAGCATAGATGATAAAATTCTTCAGTTCTTACCTCGGGAACCCTGTGTGGTTCCTGTGGCTGCTTGTTCATGTGGCAAGACTATATTCAGCATATTACTAGGCATGTTCCCATGTTTACAATGGAATTTAGATTAGCAAATAGTGTAGCAAAATAATACAAAAGGAATAAGGGAGACTTCCCTTGGCCTTTATGTTCTTTGGATTATATTCTGAACATGTAATTTGTAGCCGAGGGAGATGAACCCATACATAATTAATGTTCAGATACAAATGTGATACTTCATCTTGAGTTTCATTTCCTCAATTCCTGTCAAAATCTTAAAACTACAGAAAAACAGCTTTTGATAGGAAAATTGCTTAATGTCTTTTAAGTCAGCTGAAAGGGAGAAGTTATCAGAATCAGTAAGTGATTTACTGTTTTATTGTCGAATTACTTGCGACTATTTGGATAGACCTTTAGCTTTGCTTAAGCTTGGTTTGCCAAACGTACATATATGCCTTAAATATTTATCTTGTTCATTGGAAGTACTATCTAATAACTTTTTGTAATTAACTACTCTTCACTAGTCAGATAATAATACTTGATATGGTGGATAGTACAAATGGATTGTTACCTAGTATTTAAATGACCCTAATGAAGTGAGAGTGCTAAATAAAGGGGTCAACTACCAACAGTTAGCAAGCAGTGCATTAGTCATAGTTACTACAGTAATAATTATAATTATAAAAATGGTAAAAATATTAAAATTAATTCCTTATTTTCTGCTCTTCTGTTCTATCTTCTAAACTTCTGTTAAATGTTACCACTGATTTATTTTATTGCAAGATGCAAATTGCTGTGTAATGTGTGTTTTGTTTATTTGTGCAAAACCTGTAATTATGAGGGGCAGTGCCATGAAATATTAAGGCACTTGCCATCTGTTTGTGCAAAGATGTTAGGTGTGGCTGTAGTCAAGGCTGATTGCTCTGGAGTGGGAGTGAAGTTTTTATATTTACGTTCCATATGGTACAAGCAAAATATGGCAAACTGAGTGTTTTCAGATTGCATACACAAGGTGAAATCCTGGCTTTACTGCAGTCCAAGCCAGATTCGTTACTGCTTTCAGTGAGTACAATTGTCAGTTTGTTGTCTTAGCTATTCATTTTCCTTAATTTTGAGAAGACTTACGACATTTGTATTTTAGCAACCATTATCACTTTTAACAAGTTCTCTACATTTGCAAAATCTAGCCATTCACAGCGATAGAGCAGAAATTCACGAAGATTGACAGTGGTAAAAAGAGCAGAGGTGTCTAGAGCAGACTGCAGAAAGTCATTGGCCACAGTGGCCAGAATGTGTTGAAAAATAGTGTGGGTTTTTTTTTTTCTTCAAATGTAACATGAATAAAACCATCATATTTTTATTAATGGAAAGGAAAACAATGTCACTTCGCATTTTGCTGTGTTTTAGCACCTCTCTGCTAAAGGGAAGGGGAAGTACAGAAAGAGTGAGAACACCACCAGATTGATCATGAGTCTTAGAAAAGGAACTGGAAAGGGTCTCAAACATGATGATCTATGTCATTACAATTCATTGCATGAACTGATCCAGCTCCATCTTCAATCTGATTTTTGTACACTCAAATTCCCATTGAAAAACTCATCCAGACTCTCATTGCTCTGACTGGAAATTTCCCAGTATGTTCATCCTAAATGTACTTGTGTTTAATTATTTGTTCTTGTGCTGCTATCATCCTGTGCCTTTAATTATTGCTTTGCTTTTGTGATGTCTGGCCACTGGTGCATTTACAGCTAACCTCACAGACATTTTTCTAGGTGAAGTAATCTTTGGATTTTGAGCTTTGTGCTAGCTTTGGCTTTCTGAAGCCATGGTAGAGTGATGCTACTTCCAAGTTCTCTTCAGCTCTTTCAATAACTGATGACCTGTAAGTATGTCTCTCTTATTACGTGGATGGTTCACTTTTGGCTAACTGGCCTTTAGTGCTTCCTATGTGGATGTTGAAATACTTAAGTAAGGATCTATCAAGGTCTAGAAAAACCTATCCATGAGTTTTACAAAGGACTTAGTTGATAGTATTAAGACTTTACCATTCGTTCCTCTCAGCTTAGATCATGGCACAGTGTCCAGGCAGTGCAGCATTGGTTGTTTCTGAGACATTACTACAAAATTAGGCACAGAGATTGTATTTTAATTTGAAATAATAGCACTGTGATGTCTTCCTTGCAGTCACAAGGGTATCTTTAAATTTAGATTTCAAGCTTATTGGAGCAGGGCCTGTCTCTAACCATGTAGTTTAGTTTATATGCTGCTCATCCCAGTAAGGATCCTGATTTATTCCCACTATTACCATAATAGAAATAATAAGCAGCAATAAAGTGAAATAATGTGAAAATAGAGAGCATAGATTTTAGTCAGCAGCCTTTAGAAATGTTGCCTTTCACATTTTTAAATTCTGTGCTGACAGTTTACTGAAGGAATGAGGGCAATTTACATTTTAAAGCTTAGTTTACAAAATTGGCTTGGCTCATTAGAAAGTCATGGTTGGGTTTTTACAAATCTGTCCCTTCCCCCTGCTTATCCTATCCTCTGCCCTATTCGTGTTTTATCTCTGCATATCTGCATAGCATTCCCATCTTCCTATAAAAGGGAAAACTGCTCTTAAACTCGTCATTACACAGCTATCTTGAATCAGCCTTATCCTGCAACCTGTGGAAAAGATTTCAATGATTTTTAGACTTATTTGTCAATGTCCATTACCAAGCAACCTACAGGTTTGCAGCGGCAGACATATCAAATTTATGCCCACTTCATTTTCAAACAGCATAATTGAGTATTCCATTTAATCTAGGTATATTCCATGCTGACTTTTACACCTTCCTGAAGCTTCCATTCTCATCAAAGATTTACACGGTTGTGTTACCTGCTTTTTCCTCTTTCTTTTTTTTTTTTTTTGTCAGCTAATGGCTATTCAGATTGCATATTTCATATGAAAAAGTGCTCAATTATTACTTTTTTTTCTCCTGGACAATTTGAAAAACAGGAAAGCAAAATGAACATTAAAAGCTTGAATTCTGACTTGCACACAGATAAAGCTCAATATTCAAATTCTTCTGTGGGCTGCTTTCATTCCATCTCATATAGGGAGGCATAAATTAAGCCCTCTCTACATAACAGCCTATTTTCGACTGCAGTTTCATCTCCATGAAGGACAAACAACTTTATGTATGAGGGTTCCTGCATACCTGCTGTTCAGACAGGATGCAAATGTTTCATACCATAAGTGTGTTTTTAATATAAGTAAACAAGGTCAGTAATAGGCATCATCCAGAACTGAATTGATTTTGAAGGTACATCTGGTGACAAGTTGCACGAGACTTTGAAGCGCACAGGTTGCAGAGTGGCTAAGTAGGTTGGACTGCGAAGTTGATCTGAGGGTGCCTCTACATTAGCTTTCGGTTTTAGATTGGGAGGGACCTTTTGAAATGAATCCTTCAGTTGTCCCCTCTTACTAGGTTTTGCTTCAGATTGTGCAGTAGGCTTGGAGGTATGATCTGGACTCCTTTTGAATGAAAGCAAACTGAAAGTTATGCTTGGGAGCACACTTATCATACTGGAGCTCTTCATCAGAGGGGAGCTAGTGCAAGAGGTGCAGAGCACGGATGTCAGGTCCTCATCGCTCGCTTTTGGCTCCATGGGTCTCCTGTTGGCCCATCCTGATCGCTGTGCTCCCGTTGCTTGGATTCTAACACCATTTATCACACCACTGTGAATAATTATTCGTTCTCTTATTAAAGATAAATACTAGTTTGCAAACATGGATTCCTTTCATATTATTGAAGTGTTCCATAAAATGCAATAAAATCCCCATAGGTCTGCAAAACTGTGTGTGAAGTTTTCCTACAATTATGTGAGAACTGCCAAGATGATGACCACCCATGAAGTAATTCAGCTTTTTAAAAAGTATTAAATAGGGCATTCATCTCTTCTGAGTTTCAGAAGCAGCCTATTTTCAAGAAAGAGATTTTGCTTCTGGTATTAAAAGGTTCATACTTTATCCAAACCAGAAATTAAACACTTAATGTATTGCTGTTTATGTTCTTTTTATGTGTGTGTGTGAGAATATTTTTGCTGTTCTCCCTAATAGGAAGTGAAGAAAGTCATTTGGACATACGGGTTTCCTGTCAAATATAGAAGACAAGTGATCATCAGAAAATAGGCCACAACAGAGTATAAAAATGAACAAACAGCAAAATATGGGGTTTTGTTACTCGGAAACCTTGCAATATATGGAAGTGTTTTCACGGAAAGTCCAAGAGTCCTCATTTCCTTTCACTTGTCAATTTTTCATTTCTTTGTTGCAGACATTGATCTAGAGTAACTTAGGTGAAGATTTTGGATGGAAGTTAGGGACTGAGAAGTTCTAAAGTAAAGCTTTAAGAATGTGTTTGGTTTGACAATTTGGAATTTGGTTAGTTTCTCTGCTTGCTATTGAAAACAGTGAATAACAGTCGGGAGTCTCCAGCTGTCAATAACTCTTTCAGCAACAGAGTTGTTGCTGATTACAATGTAGTTAGCCAATCTTGTAATAACGGTGGCAAAGTGCAATACTCGGTCCAGGTCATCTCTGATCTTTGCTGCTGTATTATAAACCGGTAGGAGCATACACTGTGACAGAGTGGAAAGCTTGTTGTCTCTGTACAGAGTTCTTTGACACTAGCAAGTCTTCAGAATCATTTTAGATTCAGATCCTCAAATGAAATGCACGTATTCAGCTGGCAAAAATCAATGCATGATGTCACTGAATTCTAGGAATCACAAGCAGTAAGACGAGATAATTTTATTACCAATTTTACAGTCTGATGTAATTTCCCTGACTTCTGACATCTGCATACAGGGTCCATATCCTTTCTTGAAGGATCATTCCTTGTGTACACTAACATCTGTGATCTTAAAAATCACAGCTTTTCAAAAGTCAGAAGGTTAAAAATTAAGAAACTGAGTTACTTGTATTAATAGTGAGTGAAAAAGCAGGCTTTTTTTTTTATAGTAAGTTCTTACTCTATTGTAGTAACTGAGTTGCTAATACTGGGTATGCTCATGGGCTGTATTAAGCTTGAAGTGGTTCCATACGACGATCAATTGTTTAAGTAGCATGCATTTCAACAGCACTTAAAACTTGTACTCACATGATTGACATTAATGATTCTGAAGGAGACACTGTAGTCTGTCAAGTGGGTAATTTGTGTTTTTAAAAAATTGCTTGAATACCTGTTTACATGGTAGACTATAACAGCGGGGGAGACACTGACGTTACAGCCAATAAATAAGATGGTTACCATTTTTTTAAGTATCTGAAATACATGCCAACAAAATCCGGCATGAAGGCTATGAGGAAATGGATATTCACATACCTGTAAAATTCTGTAAAGACAAAGGCATGGTTTTGGTCTAGCTGCCTTTAGTTTTTAATCATCAAAGTTATTAGTAGCTTGAATATTCCAGTGGGATAAGCTTCAGCAAACAGGGGATCATCGTATTACTGCTTGTATCTTCTATAATGCATTTATACAAGATATTTGTTTCATTTCATGAACAGTTACTTCTTAAGTTGTTGGCCTGATCTGAATGCACGTGGAACTTGTGGGAGTTTAAGCAAGGTAGCATTTGTCAATACGGTTGGTAGCATTTTTGTCTTATATCTGTTACTCCACTTTAGGGCTGGATTAATCTAAATAACAGATATTTGTTATTAGTGGGGAATAAGTCACATGTGGAGAGATATGAGGAATTAGTATAGCGTTCTCTACATTTACTTCCCATTCCTAATCCACAGGAGCTTTCTGTGGTAGAAAACACAAGCACTGTGAGATGGATTCCCGTAGCATTTGGTCTCCCACCCTCATCCGGAGGGCTGAATGCAGTCGTCCAGGGCAGTTACCCACCCTCAGCAGTCTCCAGACTTTCCTTTTCCTGAAGGCCCTCCACGAGTGTGCTGTGGACCCACTGTAATCATTGTATGGCAGTCTGTTCTGCATGGTTAATTTTGCAAGGTGTCTATATAGTAGAATCTCTGATGCTAGTAAGGGCTTTATACCCTGTAGAGCTAGTAGGATTTTGCATTGTTGCCATATGTTAACAGTAGAAGTCTGCTGCCAGCATGAAGTAAAAGATAGCCGAGTCTGTAAGAGGTTGTAGGCTAATGCAGAAATATTGGCCTGATCTACTTTCTTAGTATAGCCTCCCTGGGTTAACAGCATAAGGGTCTATTCTTTGTGAAGTTACCTTTCAGAAGGTCTCTTCATTCTTTGAACACAAAAGGAAAAGTAGAAGGGGGGTGGAGGAGGACCTCAGCTTTTACCTTGTACTCTCTTGACTCCTCTGCTTTTAAATACAGACCAGAGGATTTCTGTTCCACCTCAAACCTGTGCTAACCTTAATGAGAACTGCGCGCATTCATCAGTAAATGCTGACGTCCTTTTGGAGTGTTTATGCGGGGAGCTGTGTGTATGAAGTACAGATGATCGCAAACTAAGGGCACAACTGCTTCTTTACACAGCTCTGTCTCTTCCCCGTGCTGGTAACTGGTCCTGTTATTTAGTCAAGGAATGGAGTAAAGGAGGAGAACTTACACATGGCCCTTACTAGTACTTTGGATTAAGAATTTTGTATACCTCTTTTTTAGACATAAACTGCAGGCTCTGCTCAACCTATGATGCATTAGAAAACCAGATTTAAAAAGATTACAACTTCAAGCATCTGATACTGGTTGAAGTTTTTCAATTTCTGAATAGTAATCTTTTGTTTAATATTCTTAGTGAATTAAATCTCCTTGAATTCCAGAAACCTTTAATCTGAAAATGTAATAATAAGACACTGCTGTCGAAGTTCTGAATGCTTTGTTCACACATTTTTAAGTTTCAGGGATCTGTGTTGAGAATACCAGAACGTCCTTTGTAGAAGATTATTTAGATCATAGGCTTTATTGACTGGTGAAATACTGTTTATCTTCATAATAATAAAATGCAGAAGCTTTAAAGCAGAATAAAGAAAACCACTGAAAAGAAGTCTCCTTCCACTCCAATCTCATTTGTTGAAAGAAAATGCATATTAATTAAAAATTTAGACACTTCATTTCTGTTGCAAGGCTCCTTGCAAAAGACAAATTATTTTATACATCTAGTATGTGTTAGAACTGACAGATGAGATTAATATGCTTCTTAAATTACCATTACCAAGGGTCAATTAATAAGTGAACTAACCTTGTGAAAGTCATTCTCAAAGACTAGTTACGGATCTGTAATGGTCCCTGTCAAATTACACAGAATTGAGAAAATGAGAAAACTGTCAAATAAATACGATACCTACTAATTACATTCTGCATAAGGTAAATGAGCTTTTGTGGTTGTTGGTGGAAGGAACAAAAAATAAGTCTAAGAAATGTTACTGATAATTATACACAGATTTGGAGTAAAATTTACTTGAGGGAACATGTATGTACAGAAACCTGTCTTGGTAAGAGAACAGTGAAATTTCTTTGAAGTCACAGAATAGGTGATGTGAAGGTTGGATGATAATTAGAAAAATATTTCTTAGGCTATTGTATTGATTGTCACCTTGGTAAATGGAGAATTCCCCTATATTTTTCATTCTTGTATTATGATACATTTTTTATTTGGCCTTTTGATCTTCAGATGTTAACTTACTTATACAAATAACAGTTTCATTATGACAGGAAGGAAAACAGCCATGTATGCCGTGTGACTTGACAAAAATGAACACTGATACTAAGTTTCTCTCTGTGGGAAGGACTTTTCTAAAAAAAAATTAGCTCCATACCTGCAGGCTGACCAAGTATGATATCATTCACTAATCTTATTTCTTGTGATCAGCTTACAAAACTAGAGCAGATATAAAAACAAGATCACAGAAAAATAGTTTGCATTCTTCCAGAAAAGACTGAAGGTTTAAGACACTTCAGCAACAAAATCGCTGATAAAACCATTTTTGGGTAAAAATTGGGCCTTCACAACTGTTGGCAACTGCAAATAGGTTTTTGCGTTACAGGTTTCACTGTAAGCCCATTTCTAGGTTACTGGGTTGTTTCTATTAAATTCTCTAACTACATCTATTACTTACTAAATATTATTAAACAAGTATTAAACAGTATAAAGAAGCCCATACTAGCTGTATGATGTGAATCTTGAAATACAGCAAATCAAACACTTATTTGTACAGCGACCACAAGGTTTGCTGTGATGGCAGTAGTGGCTGTTCATGCATCTGTTTTCTAATAATATGAGTTTAAGAAATTTGGTATTGATATGAATATTTCTAGATTAAAATAGTACTCACGCTGTTGGAAGGATAATCATACTACTATATGCTGCTATGAAGCTTTGAGCTGGAAATTACTTATTCCAGCCCTGTAAATGTTTGTAAGGGAGGTCGAGTCAGAGTGTACCAGCAATGTTATGTGAGTGATCAGTTAGCATGGCTATTCAACACTGTATTCAAAAGCTGAAAGCGGAAATGTGTTTAATCACAGCATTTGATGGATAATTTTAAAAGAGAAATGTGGTTCTGAAAATGAACCTCTTCAGACAGAAGGTTAAAAAAAAAAGTTTTCATACGTTTATTCAGTTCTGTTCTCTCTGATCTGCTAGGTAAAGCAGAACATAAAGCAGAAAAATAATCTCAATGTCCCTTTTCTTCTCTCTTGTTTCATTAGTAATAGAACACTTTTCTAAAGTTGAAAACCCTATCTACATCAAGATATTTTTGGTGAGCAACTTCATTTTAGTTAAACTCTTACACAATATAATTTACCTGCTGTCAAACCCAGTTGAAGCGACATAGTTTGTTACTAGCATATTCCAGAACATGTCAGGATTTGATGAGCTATGAATATTGTGTTTAGTATGCATTTTTATAAGGTTTTTCCCAACATTCTACTAAACAGACCGTGCATCTATCTCTGAATGTCCTTTTTTTTCTGCAGGAAAATGTTGCTGTTGTACAATTTTGGTTCCTTGCTGAAGAGGCAATCCACAGACATGCTTATTTTTTGACCTTTTAGTGAGAAAGGTGAAGGTCTGATTACTTAAAATGCGTTTCTGTCAGGCATGTTTTCTGTGGTTAAAACTTCCACTTTCTTTGAATTGCTCTAGTGTGAAGCTCATTTATCTTCTGATAAAGAGTAATTCTTTTTAAGTGGTGTCTGTAGTAAAATTAGGGCAGGTGACTAAACTCAGTCCACTCATCTCTCTCTCTCTCAGCTGTCTCCATTTAATGGTGCATATAAGCTATTTGTAGAAGAACATAGAGTGCCATCTATTGAACAGTTATGTGATCCTGCAGCCCTGGTTTTGAAAGAAGGTGAGACACAATCATATTTGTAAAACATTCAACATACAGAAAAATTTACAGCCTACTAGAGATTTTAGTATGTTTCCTTTCATTTTCACTGCCTCCTTTGATATAAAATGAAACCAACACAGAGCCTCTAAAATAATTATTCTTGGTCTACTTTACATCTGAGAAAATATTTGGGTATCTTTCTGCTTTCCTAAGTAGACCTAATGATTTTAAGTTGGCTTTTTGCAGCTGACTCTGCATTCGTTATGAAGGGGTTTCTCCCAAATGATAAACTTAGCTCTATGATATCAGTTCATGCAACATTTTTTTTCATTTGTGTCTTCAGCATCTGTGTTCACGGAACAATTTTTATATGGCAAGTGATCATATTACAGTGATCTATTGTTTGTTGCTTCCATATTTCTTAAGGTACTGTACTACTTATATATATGGTTGCTATACAGTTTTAGGTGCTTTTTGTTGCTCAGATACCATAGAATTTACTTGGTGTCATAGTAACAAACCTTTAGTTCTGTAAGACACCTCAGTTATAAACAGAATAGTTTTAATCTTTTTGATAGGCTCTCTATGGTTGATGGATTGCTACTGATTTGAGCTCAAAAATCAAACTCTTTGTATCGACTGGACTGAGCTTCTGTATGTGTTTTGCATTGAGCTAGCAAGTTACTTAATAGTGATGGATTTATAAATAGGTTACTCCAAATAAAAGAAATTATCTTATATTTGAACCAGCAATATATTGATGAAAAGTGACCTTGCCAAGTTGAAGGAGAACAACACTTTTTGGTGATATAGCAGAACTGAGTGAAGAAGAACTTTTATGCAATTTGCAACTAATTGTTATTTTACTGAACTGTAAAGTCCAATCTTTATGCGCGCTGCATATATCAACTTAAAAACTAGGAGGAGACAGGAGCAATGGAACGGAGACAGGACTAGACCTAGTCACGGATGACACCAGAATTTGGTGAAGAATAAAACTAGGTGCAATCTTGTTTTTCTCTTTTTAGGCAGGAACCTGTGCAACAAGATACTCTTTGTAATCACTGGGGCTACTAGGAATTACGTTGGTAACAATAGTGACACTTCAAGCTGTAATTAAATAAATTTCATGAAAATCATACTGCATTATTACAATACCTCCCTATTTCTTAATGAAAGTTCAGATTTTAATATATGCAGGCCTATTATTTTTAGAAAGGATCTGTACTGTGATGTGAAGTCCCTTAATTGACACAGCTAGGCTCAAGGGAAGTATAATGGAGTAAAATACCACAGGATGAATTTCCATTACTTGTGAGTGCAATGCCACTTTGGGACTAGATACGTGAAGGTTGAATAGTCTAGTCTATTCAGGAAGTCACTGTGATGCTTTGGAGCATAAACTTCAGAGGGTCTGTTCAAGGACTTTCTGTTCTAGGTCATTTAAGGTTTGAAAAAAAATGCTATGCCTCAGGAGATTTTAACAGGTCAAAACGATGCAAGATTTCCCCTGCTTTGCCTATTTGTTTCTACTGTATGTTAAATTTTCAGTCTTATCATGGTAAACCTGTTTGAAGTTACAGTTGCCTTTCTTTAATTACTATTAGTTTGTAATAGGGCATATTTTATTTCTGTTATGACTTTAATTCACTCCTGGTGTTCTGTTAGTGATTATCTCTGTGATTACAAAGATGTTTTTCTCATTTTTTCAGTTACAGCTTTGCAATGGGAGAAGCAAATTTTACTGCAACAGCTTGCTGTGATGAGTTCTGGAAGTTATTCCTTTTATGATCATTTATTTTGCAGGTGCATGAAGAAGAGTCTCGATGACTGTTGGAGTTCAAAAAGGCCTTTTTCATTTGCAATTTTTGGTGCAAGTGACATTTAATGCATTTTGTGACTGACTATATCCAGACTTTATTTTTGCTGCAATAACTTTGAGTTTCCAATTTTTCCTTTGTTGCCAAATACATAAAGTTTACTTTTTCTGTGCATTTTTTTTTCCAGTTGATGCAACCGATACAACTTGATGCAAGCAGTGAAAAAGTAGAGATCTGCAACATAATAATTTTCCTTGAAAAAAAAAAAATGGTTTAGTTGTATTTTTGGACTCAAAATCATTTTTGTTACAACTTGTAAATTATCAAAGGCTTTGAAAAGGGTAAAAAAAAAAGACAAGAGATGACAGTTACATTGTGAGTCTTGGCAATCAGGAAATTGCTCACATGGGGTTGTCATAATTTGCAGTTTAGCAGAAGCATGAGGGAGAGAAAAAGAGAGGTCTGCTTTATCTCCAGAAACAAAATAGGTGTAGAAATGTAGCACAGATAAAGTCCTGAAAGATAGTGAAAAATCAGTAAGTCAGAAGTCTGTAGATGTGGTTTGAGATCTAACTTTATGAAAAAGAAGCACAGGAACTGCTGCTGTTGTATGTTGTAAAATATCAAGTGAGAGTTCAGAATTAAGGGAAAGTGGTGATGGACCATATAGTATACTGAGGAGATCTCTTTAGTAACATGCTTAATGTGGTAATTTAGAGCTGACTGATATCTCAAAAAAAAAAGAAAAGAAAAAAATATCCAGTGAGAGACACTAGAACTGCTAATTATACCTTAAGATTAATAGTTTTAACAGGTAATGCTCTCATCAGAGCTGAAGACCAATGAAGCATTTCAGAAAGTTTCTGGGCTAAATGTAAGCAATAAAAATAAAAGAAAATGAAATAAATTCTGTCTTTTGATGTGTCACTATGTAGCAGACCCTTGTTAATCCTTTGGGAGCCACATTAGAACTGTTTGACTACTCAGAAGAGACTATTACTGTGTTAATTTAGCTAATTTGAGGCTCATTGACTAAATCTTTCTTTATTGACAATTAATGTAGAGAGATGGTCCAACATGTTAAGAGTTACAAAGATTAGTTTTAGAGAGAGAAAACAGGTAATTAGAAACAACATTTTATTTGAGATCAGGCTGCTCTTGGCATATCTTTCCATTCTATACGTGTGTGCAGACTTTTTCCACTACAATTACACAGAAAGCATTCAGATATTTCCTTTTATCTACGTAGGAAATATATACCTTGCCATTGTTTTCAAAGTAGAAAAACCAACTACGCTGTTACACTGAAACAGAGAAGCTGCTAAATGTTTGCGATCTGGGATGTGCTAATCCATTTAGATGTTGTTACCAGGAAGATCAGTTGTCTGAATTATAAAAGTATTTGCCATAGACATCCTTTTGGAAAAAAACAACCAGGCATAATGTAAAATTCAATAAAGCTGACTGTAGACAAAATCAGCAAAAACTCATTTAGTTCAGAGTAACAGGAAAAGATAAACAGTGCTTTGTTACCTCCAGTGCTCGTATATCATTGTAACTGCTAAGGCCAGGCAAAGAATACAGGAGGGAAATGAAAGCAAAGTGGTAACTGTGAATACTTCCATGATATATTTAGCCAATCAGATGTCAAAATTCAGCCTTCCTAATCTAACAGTTTACAACCTTTTATGACAATTTTGAGGAAGATTGATAAACTCGCTTTTACCGACATATATAACCAAACACACAGTAGGTAGCGAATCATGTAGATGGCATTTCCAGCACCCAAACCTTTTATCATCAGCATTGAAATACGTTATCTTTGGCTTGGCAAACAGAGTCAACAAAGTGTAAAACCTTTACTGGAGAAGAATATGTTGAGGAAGCAGGGGGTGCTCCATGGAAGGTAGTTCAGCTCTGTGGTCAAACAGGCAGCTTCTGGTTAGTAATACAGGTGCACTGAGTACATGAGAGGCTGCCAGAGATTGAGAAAGAAGTTAGAATTAGGTTTAGCAGCAGCAGAAAAATAAATAAATAAATAAATCTGAAAGTGACTGTCTAGGTACATTAACAGGACACAAGAATTTTATCATCATGGCATGCTATGTGCTGGGAAAAGGGAATGACGGATGTTTTGTACCATAACACAATGCTTCACAGCAAAGACTCTCAGCGATGGGGGGTTGGCAGCTCTGCAGTTTGAATGGGTTTCTTAACAGGCAGCCCTTATGGTTTGCGGTACGGTCATCTAAATCCTATAAAGCAGATACAAATAAATCTCATCTAGTTCTCTATCTGACTTTTACAGACTAACCTTTAAAAAGGTGAAATTTAAAAGGACAACAGAACTGCATCTTATGAGGGTATGGCAAATACAGTATATAAATTATGCTGATATTGTTTCAGATTTTGAAGAGGAAAGCAATTATTAACAGAATAAACAAATTTCTCAGAAAGTCCACTAGGAAAAGCTGGCTTCCAGATTATCAACTATTTCTCTTTATCAACACTTAGATCCCAAGCATGCTTACTCCCATCTTGGATGGGGCTTTGAAAGACTCCTGGCTGCAGCTCATTGCTCGAAAAGTGACAGTGTAAAGAGGATGAGATGTCATCCCAGGAATGCTTACAGAGCCAGAAACTTGGGCAGCAAGGCAGCAGTATGCTGCATGCCCTCCAGTCCGGCTTGTAGTGTCCTCTGTACAAGTGCTCTTGTAATCGCTTGTTTTGTTGCTTTAAAATAGAGAAACCTGGTTGGTTACAGCTGTACTAGACTGGTATAAGCTTGAGTGATCCTTGACTTCTAAGACCTTTTCCTACTCATTTGTAGGAACAGATATGTTAAGCAATAATAACAAAGGAAAATATGCATGTGTGTGATATATACCTGACATTTACACTGACCTTTATTTCTTATGCCTAAATAAGTCAGTTTTCTTGTCACTGATGCATTTTTAGATCTTGGATTTTTGTTGTTGGTCTGATTAGTTATGGGCTCTCTCTGACCCTGTTGCTTCTTGAATCCTTCTGTGAGATGAAATTTGTTAAACTTGCCACTTCCTACATGCCATTTGGAGTTATTTTCAAGCAGTAAGAACCGTGAGCAGTGCTTGAATACTGCTAGGAGCTATTTAAAAGTGCAAAGCCATTTTTCATTTTTTCTTTTGTAAGTGTCTGTTGCTTTTTGTGGTGCAGCATAGAGCCTAAGAATTCTGGCACAGCTTATGTCTTCTTTATTTCAGTCCTACTTCCTCTCTTTTTGATTTTCTTTAATTTAATTTTTTTGGTGGTGATTAGTCTTGATTGCTTTGGTGAATCCTGATATCTTCTTTCTCTCCCCAACTCCCCCTCTCTTTCTGAGGGGCACAACATGTGTTCTCTTGTGATATGGAAGATTTTAATTAGTACTTATATGATCATGCGTAATACTTTTGGTCTGTGTGAAGTACACGTGGCTTCATCTGAAGAGCTGTATTGCTCCACAGATTTGAGGGATGTCCTTTACTTCTCATTTCTTCACTGAGGTTATTTTTGGAATGGGCATTCTAATTTCAAAACTCATAGATAATATTTAACAGGAAGCATGCTTCAGAAGTAATTTTAATTCTATTTTTGTAGCCGTATGAAAGAGCCTTAGAAATATGCAGCTTTCTGTTGTAAGGATGCAGAAAATTATTTTCAGTTGTGGTTTTGTGTGTCTACAGCTGTAGAATAGTGCTTAATGGGGGGAAAAATGAGATGCTGAGGACAATCAGGTTTTCAAAGCTCTTTTGAAGGTGTTTTGATTTTAATAGGATATATTATCCAGTCTTGTAAGGCACTTTGAAAAATCACACTGTGTGCATGTTGGTAGCTTCATAACCTTTGTAAATCTAATTTTACATCACTTGCTCAGCAAGAGCTGGAATTTAGCTATCAGTCTTGTATTGGGAGATCAAAAAACCTAGATTCAAGCTTGATTTAAAATTTGTCTGGTGTACAGCTTTGGTGAAGTCATTTCATCTCTGTTTTTTCTCCCATCTTTTGCCCATCTTATTTATGTAATGGATTTTCATTTGAAACAGTCTGCTATATTGTGTCAGTTGGTTCCACGAGTTCTATCATAATTAATCGGGATCGTTACGATCAGTTTGAGTACCTCATGCCTCCTTTATGTCCACCTCTAAAATAGGAGTGGTGATTTTGAGCCTTTTTGAAAGTCCTTATATTGCTCGCGTTTCCATAGTCCGCAGGTGCAGCAGCAGTTGCACGTGCGCCCAGCGCCCACGGGGAAGCTCTGCCAGGGTGGCAGGACCTCGGAGCACCTATCGCCTGCCCACCCTGACGTGCCCTGCTGCGTGCAGTGTGGCGGAGGTTTCCTGCACAACAGAAGAGAGAGTTTTGTCATAACGCAAGTGTCTTCCATTCTCTGCTCCCAATTCCTTTGTTCGCTGTGACTTTCGTATAACTAACCGGTTAAACCCACTTTTCTCCTGTGCAACCTGATTGTTCGGAGTATAGTGTCCCCAGACAGTGACATTTATCAGAGGGACTGGATTTTATGAGGGGTGGATCTAGGGCATAAGATGGACTTGAAGCTTAGAAAAATTGCTAGTTACTAGTGTTTGATTTTATATATAAAACTAAATATTCTGTGAGTATCTGAATCTGGCATGTGCAAAGAATTACTTCTTATAAATATTTAAATCTTAAAAATATGAAATCTTAAAATAATAGTCACAAGAACGTACAAGAGTAAATCTTGTCTGCTCCAAACTGACACAAATAACTGAAAATACCATTTACAACTTGATGACCAGCTTAGTTTTTAATGTTTAAAAACTACCCTCAGGAATAAGTGGTAAAAAAGATGAGATTAAGTTACCTATTTTGCAGGTTTATTTTTTCTGTTGACACAAGAAAGCTTCTAAAAAATCCCAAATTATTTATTTTGGTTTTTTTAATGAGTTGAAAACCTTAAAATAATTTTTGAAATTAGATTTACCCTTGTCCTGCAGAAAAGGCAGAGTTCATTTTGGTATAGGCTTTCTATGAGTATGTATTTAATGTATTCTTTTCTCTGAGGCTTATGCCATCATTCTCTATAATTTTTTCTGTTTTCCTGCTCTGTGATCTTGTTCACAGGAAAAGGACCATTTCATACTCACAGCAGAGAAAAATTTTCAGGACTTAAGTTCTTCAGGAAAACAGCGCCTTTTTAGCAAATATTGTGATTCAGAGACACACAGCTGTGGAAGAAAATACGTTCACTGTGACACTAATAGCATTACAGTATATACATTCAATTAGATAGTGAATTCATAATTGTTTAGTTTAGTGCTATGGAGGAATTTAATATATTAAAATAAAAAATATTAAATGTATAGTATTTTTGCTTCATTTTGCAGCAATGAGCGTATTTCACTGATGGCATCTTCTAGGCATGTTCTGTAAAGTGAACTGCAAATCAAGAGGCATGATGATGCTAGAAGACAGACTGTAGTACTGCCAGTACAGGATAAAGAACCTGGAAAACTCCAGGTAGTGTTATCACTAGTTTAATCATTTAAGATTTGTTTTTATACTCACACTGAGGGAGATCCTTCCCCCAAGATGTAATGGCTTTTCTGGATTGCCAGTGCCAGGTTTTTCAGAGAGATGGACAATTTCTGATGTTATCTCAAGCCAACAAGAGGTGCAGGTGCAATGTGCTTTTGGAGGTTGGCGCTTAGTCAATGTGAACTGGCAAAGAAAATTTTCTTGCACTTCCCAGTTCAAAGGAAGGATGAACAGTAGATATTCACAATAGAAAGATTTACTGCACAAAAATTAATGTGGAAAATATACAGAGAGTTGTAATTTAATTAAGGCAACCTTCCTGACGTGAGCTGGTTTTGTTTAAAGAAAAAACATTTGAAATAACATGGAATCTTGTTACGACTTATAGCCACATATAGATAAACACCTCTCTTGACAGTTTCAAATGAAAATTCAGCTTTGAAAAGGTAAATGTTCCTATGCAGTTTGTACTTCTTTCTCTCAAAAAGAAAGAATAGAGTTGTTAGACTTGACAGGTCTATTTAGGAATGATGTCATGGCAGCTGCAGCTGGGAAGGATGCAGTTGCAGGGACCAGTCAGAACTGCATTAGGTGGGCACGAGACACCTCCTGCCACCAGAGCGCTACTGGACAGCCTCCTGTTAGACCATGGGACAACAGTCAGGTCGGTTCTGTAGAGTATTACTGAATTTGACTCAGCTTAGCCAAGGCCTTCTAGGAAAGGTTAAGGCTATTCATCATCATTCCCTCTTTCCTCACATTATCTTTTTCTATTACTTTGCTCTTATGGCTTCTCTCTCCACTCCTTGACTCTCTCCCATTCCCCAAAATACCCCAGTTTTGCTGTCCAATGACATTTAGCTTCAAACATAAATTACAGCACAATTAGTTTCATTAAACACATTTTCTCTTGCTCTTCTTTTGATGTATGGTCTTGTTACCAAGCATCAGACCAGTCACTCCAGCTTGTTTTCCTCTTACTAACCCAGTGAAGAGGTCTGTACTAGTGTGAGTGCATAAATTAAATCCTCCTTTCTTCCAAGTCTAGTAGGATCAGTAATTATACATTCATACTGTTACTGGGTTTTTTTGCTTAATTAGGCTTAATTTCCAGGAAATTTAAAAAAGTTAAATCATATAAAAAGTACCAGTTAAATATTTATTCCTTGCTACTTGCTTGGAAGAACTTGCGATGTTTCACTTCACAAACCAGAATATTAATATTATGACGTTGACGTTGACCTTTCAGTCTACTTATGTGACTAATGATTAAAAATATTAAGACTACTACCTTTAAAACTAGTGAGAAAAGAACATCTTTGTTTATAATATTAAATTCCTCTTCCTTTTCACATAACTTCTATTAATGTGTCTACAAAGCCTTGCACTTGAGGTGATCAAAGGCGACAAAGTGACTCTTACCTAATGAAGAATTCATCCTTTGTCATTCTTTTGGGAGACAGAAATCTTAGGGGTTTTGAAATTTTTGTTCAATTAATGCATACAGTTAAGAGGTAGTTGTGCTAAGAAAATAGGAACTATGAAATAACTGCAGGGTAATTCTAGGATTGTAAAGATAGGTCAGTGCAAACCTTTATTTTAGTGAGGTCTTTGCTAAAGCTCTTCAGTCTTTCACCTAATTTGGGGTGCAGAACATTTGTACTTTGGGCCATTGCAAAATATATGCTGCTACCTAGGTGAGTACTACTTAAAGCTAGCTTGGGGAATGTCCCACTCACATATAAGCCTTATTTTTTAATTTAGCTTTCCCTTTTTAATTTGGATTTCAGTGGTTCAAACTTGCTGAGTAGAATTGGATAACAGCACAACCATAGAAATCATCTGATGTTATAAAACCTGATGCTTAATTTGGAGAATGGACTAAAGTGAGCAGTATTTAAGTCATATATTGTATATGCAGAAGGATCCCCTACGCTTGTTGTGAAAGAAAATGCTTTTTTGGTATATTGGTTTTGATCTCTAGTCTTCTTTTGTTAACCAAGGTTAAAAAAATGGCTAAAAGAATGAAATCATTTGAATGTTTGGTTTGGTATCTTTGCCCACTGTTAATTCCTACAGTGTTGCTTTCTTCAGTTGTAGACCATATACACTTACAGTCTATGTGTTGCCCAACTTACCATGGTTTACAGAGAAAAATTTAAGCATTCACAGAAGGTTCAGTTCCTGGTTTAATTAGTTTTCTTAGTGAAATCTATAGAGTCCTGAAATTCTTTAAAGGCTTTATAGAGATTACTGGTTTGGAATTAAGTCTGTATTTTCTGTCATAGGAACTTCGGTGCTTTTTGTGTAGTATGGCAGGCTTATATATATTTATGCTAGGACTAGCCATCTGTACTGTAGTAATAGTATGAAACTTTCTGGTTATTTTAATGAACTACATTTTGGTTATTTTAACTAGGAATATTGCCTAAAACATTGCCTGGTTTTACATAAGCCCATAGCAAGACTGGATCGCTATGTCGTGCTTTTCTATGAATTGCATCACTTTTCAAATGATTCCTTTCTGAAGAAAGGCATGAGATAACTAGCATTTGAAGGTTGTTTGAAAAAAAAAAATTACATTTTGCGAAGAAAAGAAGTAGGACAGAGTTTAGGAACACTTGGAGTGAGGACTTCCTCATGATAAGCTGATGATTACAAAGATCCAGTAGGAATTCAAAATAATCTTTTCATTTCTAAATCTAATGGCTTTCCAGACATTGTATAGATCCTTGTTAGGAGAAGAATGAATCAGAAGACCTATAGCAGTTGCATAGTATGTAAAATGTTTTACAGCTTATGGTAAAAGAAAGTCTGCATTCAGGAAACTCTCTAATGCTCTACGTTTTCTTCCAATAGTGTTTTTCCAACAAAACGTGTTAGAGATAAAACACGTCTAATAAAGATAGACACCATTCTTAAAATAAAAGCCAAGACACTGCTGCTTCACCTCTAGTCTTCATAGGTATGAAATGTACAGAAGAATACAACGATACCTGTAATCACCAAGGTAGTGCTTTAGGCTTTCAAAAGTCCATGTACTGAACATTAACTGAAAGGAGACGTTTGCTGTCTTCATACTGCAACGATCCTTTCAGATGGAAACTACTTATATTTCGCTTGTGAAAGTGTTGTGAAATGACACATTAATAAAAGGTTACATGACTATTGCTAGATAAGAAACCAATAGAGTAATAAATTGTATAACTTTTTAAGGAATCAGAATCTAATTTTTGAAGTGGATGCACTAGCAGGATAAAACCTCTGTAAGATGTTCATAGGAGTATTTGGAATGGCTAATTAATCCCTTCCCACCTAGACTCTAACTCTGAATGTGAGGCTAAATTCTCCCATTGCAGGTAATGGTGCCATTTTTTGCCATCATCTGTACAACCTTGCTGAGGTAATCGATACCCTGTCATCAAGTAGTTTGAGATAGAATTATGTATACCTATTAGAAACAGTGTATTTTGGGTTTATATCCTCTCCCTCCACCTCTTCTTGTGCCATATAAAAATTAGCTAATGTTTTATTCACATTCTTAAACCAGGAAAATTTAATTTATTTCTGTGAGTCTGAATTATTGTCTTCTCTGAGTTGTTTTAGGTAATTGCATCAAATTTTTACTAAAACCTTTACTATACAGGGAATTTCTTTACTGCTTTTAATGACCCAGAGATGGCCAAATGTTTTTTTTTCTTACCAGGAAATTGCCTACATGAAAGATCTGTAAGTCCGTTGCCTTTCTTTACTGTCAATCCGCACTCAAAAATTGATGATAAATAAACCTAACAAGTGTTCACAATAATAATTCTAATCAAGCTAGGAATAAAGCAAGCCAGCAGTGGTCTGTACCTATAGATGCCCCAAAATAACTGCGATCGGGGCAGGTGGTGGTGTAGCAGTTTTTTGTAATGGTACAGTGCTCCTTTCAGACATTTGAGTGTACCCCAGTTCCAGGACGACGCAGCTTTCCTCTGTCTTGGTCACATTTTACTTCTCTGCTTTTCCTGCCGTGGGGGGGTTGGAACAACGGGATGAAAAGCTCATGGGTGGAGATGAAGACAAACCACCCATGCAGCATTTTGCCCTTTCTTATACATGGTTTCTCAAAGGTTCCACCAGTATCACTGCTGGGCTCAGAAACATTCTTATCAGCAACAAATTGGAAATTAAAATTAGAAGGCAGTTAATGACTAAAGAACCTGTATTAGTCTTCGTAGGTAATTAATGACTAAATGATATTCCAGATTTACTTCTGAAAAAACTTTAAATTTATGATGTAATTTTGTGGGGGCAATTGGCTGGCTGGCTGGCTGCAAAGTAAAAATAGACATTTATATGCAGAGAAGGAAGGTGGCTATCCCGAATCGTTTCACCAAACACAATAATTGAATGAAAACAACCGTTCTCTGAAGAGAAACCTTTGAAATTTCTTTAAGTAATGGTAAGAATGAGACCGGTTATCTTTTCCTGTAAATGTTGTTGCTGACTGCAGGGTGGAAGGGAATCAAGACTGTATAAAATAAAGCAGAGTGCTTAAAACAGGTTTGTGCAGCTTTGAATAAGCTTACTAAACTTCTTGTAATATCATTATATTTGGGGTGACAGGAAAGATCCTCACTGCAGATATGGTGAGGGAATTTGGATGGGATGTCAAGAAGTTCCCTTTTGAGAAGAGAGAGTATTGAACAAGAGTTAGTCTAGACAAACAGGCTAAAATCTATTACTGCCTGCCGTTTTCAGTTTTATATTGCTTTTCCCTGTTTTATTGGTGTGCTTAATTTTATCAGTGTTTCTCAGCTGTATTAGAAGCAATAGCCAAAGTCTGCCTTGTATCCTATCATGGAGACTTGTGTTATGAAGTGTAACAGTTCTCATAAACCCTTGATTATCCTTCGTAGTTTGCATGTATACTTTTGTCAAAAATGAAATTAGGAATTAGCCTCAAGTGTTCCTGAAAATATGATTGGTTAGATTATGATGAACATAACTTCATCATTACGAGCATAATTCCATAACTTTTAAGTTGCAACATTGAAAGCATAGTCAATCTTACCAGGTTTTCACATAATAAATAGCTACACAGCTCTGAAGATTATTTTTTTTTGGTCAATTTGTCCAAATCTGTCTTTATGCTCACTGCTTTTTCTTAGAGCTATGTTGTTATAATCAGGTAGGAACTTTGATACTTTCTGAATGTTCAATTACAATCTCTTGCTATCAAAAGAATGAATGCAGTATCTTTCATACATCCGTCAAGTTTTACATTAAAACCAGATAGGTTTTCCTGCCTTTCTTCTTTATTGAAAGACTGAAGTCTCACTCTTCTGATAGTTAGGCACAATCTAATTTTCCACCTGTTTTTATTTACAGCCTGTTCAAAGTAATGTGTTTTTTGTGCCAATACTCTCTTTTACTTGAATGCTTTCTCTCGCATGCATTCAGTTTTTTAAGTAACATTATACTTTTTTTGCTGTTTTGTTGATTCTTAGCTTGGTTGTTTTTTTTGTTTTGTGGGCAGTGGGGCTTTATGGATTTTTTTGGTGGGGTTTTTTTGGTTGGGCAAGAAAAGATATAAGACAGTTTCTTTCATATACTAGTTGTGTAAAGATAAATGGTCATAATTTCGGTGCTGCAGGCTTTTATTTTTAAAACATTGTAGAAGAGTGGGTTTAAAAGGAGCTGGTGAGTTAACCCATAATGCTTAGGACAAGCCTGGAAATTATTGTACAAAGACTAATAAAATAAAGTCCTCTGTCGTCTTAATAAAATGAAGCAGAGATTGTGTAACTGTTCCTACAGACCTGTCATGCCTACTTTTTTGACCACTTGGTCTCAGATGCAGTGGACTTGGCAATGATAAAGGAAATCTATTTCAGACATTAATAAGAATCTCCTATTCTCTTCCTTAATTTGTGCAAGTCTGGGAAAAAAACCCCTAGTGTTACATCAGCCTTTGCTTTAGACGACTTACAATTTTGATAAAGCAGCTGAAGTAGTTTTTTTAAATTTAGCAAAACCTTTGTTCTTTCCAGTGAGCAATATAGTCACTTAATATTGAGAGATAGATTAAGAAAAAATTATCTTGAATTTGAAAATGAATTTGCTGGAATTTCACAGAGAAATATTGCTATTCTTCCATTTCCCAAAGCAATTAACATACTTTTGATGAGTCAACATTTACTAAGATAAAGAGTCCAGCTCTGGAGCCCTCAGCACAGGAAAGACATGGACCTGTTGGAGCGGGTCCAGAGGAGGGCGACAAAAATGATCAGAGGGCTGGAGCACCTCTCCAATGAGGAAAGGCTGAGAGAGTTGGGGTTGTTCAGCCTGGAGAAGAGAAGGCTCCAGGGAGACCTTATTGCAGCCTTCCAGCGCTTAAGGGGGACTGATAAGAAAGATGGGGACTAACTTTTTAGCAGGGCCTGTTGTGATAGGACAAGGGGTAATGGTTTTAAACTAAAAGAGGGGAGATTCAGACTAGATATAAGGAAGACATTTTTTACGATGAGGGTGGTGAAACGGTGGAGCAGGTTGCCCAGAGAGGTGGTAGATGCCCCATCCCTGGAAACATTCAGGGTCAGGTTGGATGGAGCTCTGAGCAACCCGATCTGGTTGGAGATGTCCCTGCTCGTGGCAAGGGGGTTGGACTTGATGACCTTTAAAGGTCCCTTCCAACCCAAACTATTCTGTGATTCTTTTTGTCAGCAGTTTCCAACTGTATCTAAAACTGTATCTAGCTTTATTGTAGTTCAGTAATAAGACTGCATTTTCCTTCCTAGTCCCCATCACATCATATGCAATCCTAAGATTACTATGTTGACTTTAGAGTACAGAGTTAAACAAGCCCTGGGGCATGTGCCCCCATAAAGCTTCAGCTGTGCCAATGGCACATGAATCAGTTGTCTTCGCATCAGAGTATTTGTCTGCTTTTAAGCTGTTAAGCTATATATCTTATCTTTCTCTATATATAGTAAAAAATAAGGCTTGGGAAAGGCTTGCAAGAGCAAGTGCTAAACAAGTGAGGATAAGCAGTGAGTAGATGTTAAAATGGACTGTGACACTATTTACAAATCGTGTATGTGAGTAGATAGTTTACTGATAACAAATACTCCTACTCACACCTAGTACATTGAATTATAACAGTGGAATGTATTTATAAGCATAACAAAGTACAGAGAGATGTGATAATAAGCCATCCATTTTAATAAGGAATTAGAATTCTGACCTAATTCTTTCCCAGCAGGATTTATCACTAACTTTTAAATAACTTATAGGTATAAGACATGGCAATGAAGAATAAATTAACAGAATAAACAAAATGCTGAGAGACTTCCAGCCCCTTCTGTTACCACTTTCTTGGGGAAAAACTGGAGGAGAGTGATATTAATGTCTGTGCTCAGTTTCATTTTCTGGCTGGCTTAACTCCATTAAAGAGTGGAGTCCCGGGATGGGTAGGGTAGGTGAAAATGATAGCTGTGTCTCCAATATGTTTATTGCTGTATTTTACTGATATCTTGGTGAGGGGAGAGAACTGCAGGTATAACATGCAGTTGCAATGTAAATTGACCTTTTCCATTATCTGAAAAGTTTTGGCATCGTTTGCCCTAATGACTGATTAAGTTTTGGTAACTCGTGACTTTCCATTGCAAGTGGATTGGAGGACTGAGATATACAGTATGATCTTTCCAGTTTGGGGAAGTAAAGGAAGTCCAAACAAATCTTCAGCTGCATATGTCGGCTTTATGTCTAACAGGTGCTTTCATACACTGGGATGTGAGCGTGCATATGTATATATACCTGCTTATATAAGACTGCATATGTTGTTCTGTCCTTCCGTACCTTATTAGAAAAGCTGGAGAACTGTCAAAATTGCCTAACATAATTTCATGCCATCATCATTGAGAAAATGTATTTAATATGTCTAATGCATTCTTGCCTTTATTTTTTGGAAAAAAAAAAAAAAGGCTTTTAACTGAGCATTAGGAGATATGTCAATAATATTATGATAGTTCTATATGTGTCCAATTTAAATGTGCTTGAAAAAAGTAAAGGAACAAATTCTAACCAAATCTTCAAAAGTTTAGTATCAGATTTACAGAAGGTCTTTTTTTCTTATACTCTAGACATTTCATTCTTCAGAAAATATGGCATTTTCAAGCTGCCGAGGGGTATCTTCATTTGAATGTACATCTGTCTGTCTCTTTTGCTTGGATTGAAAATCTGCTCTGAGCCTAGTCCAAAAGAATGGGCTGCAAGTGGTATCCTTGGCAGAGTCTGTTTGCAGCAACGCTGATCTGAGCTATTTTTTTCTTACAGTTTGCTCACTGTGATAGTGAGCTAATGAGTTTACTCCTCTCTTTTTGTTCATACAGCTTGAAGTTGAGGTCACAGATATAAGTGGAAAAACCATTGATGGTCCAGTCCGCCTAGATATTTCTGTTATTGATCAAAATGATAACAGGCCAATGTTCAAAGAAGGACCCTACGTTGGTCATGTCATGGAGGGATCCCCTACAGGTAAGTCCATGCCAGTTGTATCTCTATAAGTAATGTCTGAACAAATTCTGTGTTGATAACTGCATTATTATCACATTGTACAACTTTTCTTGCTGAAAGAAAAAATTTTGTGGCTCACTGAATCCTTCCCCTGCATAAATATGTGGGAGCAGCCCTTTAGGACAGCAGGTAATGATTTCTGAAAAACAGTCAAGTCTCTGCAGTTAAAAAGAAAAAAGAAAAAGTAAAATAACATAGTTTGGAATGAAAGCTTCGATTTAGGTTTACACTTTTTTATTCATACCTGGAATCAACAAAGACAACCCCTAGGATATGATTAAGATTCAGACCAAATAACATGTACAGTTTCTGCTCAGAGTTGGAATTCCACCTTTTTGCCTGTAAGATTAGCTGCTGGAAGGCTCATTTTTATATCTTTATATAGCATAAGGCTAGGTAAATAATAGGAATAAATGGAAAGTGCATTATGAATATGCTAATCTTGTAGGGCAGATTGAAATACTGAACAATGTTACTTGTGTAAATGCAGATACAACAATTGCAGCAAAATAAAAACACACTTTGAGAATTAAAGTTAGTAATGAAAATGTTCTGATTAAATTCACTGTTGACTTTGATGATGAAATTCTGTAAGAATAAGATATTGTTCCAAATTTCAATTTGGGTACAACCATCCTAGCTAAACTTTTCCGCAGGTGAAGGCTGAATTAGTTTTCTTCAACTGTTGTCATCAGCTGTTGTGCAATTTTGTTGTGAGTTATTAAACATTTGCTGCATTCCACTTGAGAGGTATCTCCACTGCATTTGTAAGTGGTAATTGTATGATCAGATTATGTTATGGAGTTAACCTGGATCTTGGTGAAAGAAATCTAAAACAGTAGAAGCTCCTATTAATATCAGTGGAGTGACAGTGATTTAACTGAGATCAGAGTTGTGCGTTATATATTTGTACATCTTTCTATACATCATTGAACACAAGGCCTTATCCTCCTTATACAGTTGAAGCTGTGAGTACAGACATAAGGTTTTGGCTGTATAGGCATACTGAAATATTTTGAGATGAGAGCTGGAATCAAGTATATTTTTATGAATATTTAATATTCATTGAAGCTTAATGTGGTGACATGTGCTTTGTTTACTCTGAACAAGGATAGACATTACCTTTCGCTTCCTTGTATTACATATTGATAGGACTAGAAGTTATTCTTTGTCCTTATTTTATTATTTATGTAGTTTCTAGAAATCATGTAACCTTTTTAGTGAGTTTTGCATTTTTACATATAGTTGCTATTGTTTGAAAAGCTGTAGGCATGAAATGCATTATGAGCTGCTCCTTCATCAGATTAAAAGGAGTTTTCAGGTAAATGTTCGTTTACCTTGTGACAAGCATGTAATGAACCAATTGACAATCTTTTCATTCACATGAGAAATGTGTTTCATATTTGTGAGTATGGCTGCAAGTGGAACACTCTTTTCCTGTTGTAGGTCTCTAGTGCATTCTTAAATTATTTCAGATATTGATCGTTTATTCAGAATTCAAAAGAAACTTCCTTAGACTGCCCCACTTCCCATTCCCCCTTTGTTGTAACCAGTTTCATAATTAACTAAGAATATATTGCTAACAAAAGTCAGAGATTCCTTTGCACAGTCAATAGTATGTAGCAGTGTGACTGTCTGATCGGCTTAAGGGACCTACTTTATTACATTTTCATTTAAACTACCGCATCTACTTGTCATGCCCATTTAGATACACATTCCTAGACCACTGAGTAGGATGGTGTAGGTTTAGTAGATTCAAAGCCCATAAATCCAGTATTTCAGTAAAAGAAAGTGGTGTCAAACAGCTCAAACTCTGCAGTGTTTAAGTTTAATCCTGCTGGTAGTATATGAACTCTGGATATGAGCTGCAAGTTCATGCAAATCTTTCAGTGGCCTTGACTCTCTCCATCCAAGCAGAAGTTTACACTTCTTATGTACCACATGCCCTTCCCCCAAAATATTTATTCTAATGTTTAGCTTTGTTAATTCCAGGCTATGGGACAATATTTAACTGTTATCTGCTATATGTTCTTTACTCAAACGCTATACCAAGTTTCTTTTCTCTGCAAGGATTTTTATTTTTTTTTAACTGGCAGTTCCCTATTTTTCCTCATCTATAAACTATCCTTGCTTTTCATTTTTTTGACTACATATATTCAAGTTTGTGCTTCTGATTCAGTGGATGTGTTTTTCAGTCCAACTTCCAGTGAATTCTTCTGTAATTGTTTTCATCCATTTTCTCTTGCTGCACTTTGGTATTTATCCATGTAGCATTTGGCATTTTGATTGTCTTACCTGTTAATCAAAGTTTGAATAATTTTTCTCAACTTTTCTTTTTCTTATCCTTTCCCTCTTTCCCCCAGGTATTCATCCCATTAAACTTCATAACCTCATTTTTCCTGGTGTCAAGAACACCAATACTTGCAAAATTATTTTGTGCAAAAGTGAACCTGTAGAATCAATGTTAGCTAGAATCTGTCATAGTTCTCTATGCAGATGGCTTCCAGTCAACCAAGATTTCACATTGTTTACATCTGTTTTCCATAGTTCTTCAAATTTTATGGCATATATCTTGAAATTATTCATCAGGTTTTGCTGTCTTGCTGCTCCCAATCAATAGTTGCACTGCACAGCTGGATAGAAAACTTTATGTGCGTGTGTTTGTATGTATGATTCCTGATTCCTTCTTTTTGTATTAAAACTGTATTGTTGTATTTCTTTTTTGAAGTTCCAAAAGAAAGGTTTTGCATTATATGCACAACCTTGTTCCCTACCACAACCACCTTAGTCTTCATTCAAGCTCTGAATCAAACCCCTCCAGTGAAATAGTCTTCTGCTGAAAAATAAAAAATGGTCTGATAGGTATCTTGGATCTGTCTTCATGATCACTGGGTCAAAGTGTAAATGTCCGTGGATTCCAGTAATTCAATGATGAGAGATGTATAATTATGTAGAGAAAGATATAGTTATACTGGACTGTGAAGCTTGCCTGAAGGATTTTGAGGCCTTGTTAAGGGATTCAGATGATATTATCTTGCTTTAAATCATTCATAGCTGTGTTCCTGTGTGTTTTCCTGTGGGGCCATAATTTTAGTAGTCACAAACCCAATGGAATTTTCTAGTGACTTTCCACTTATTTATTGACTCTAACATTGCACTTGCACATTGTCTATTATTCATCAGAAATATCAGAGGTTTACTAATAAATAAATCTTGAGGACAGCATCACAAATTTAAATATATAAATCTTAATTTTAATATTTAAGTGAATGTTTATCTTGGGCTTCCTTGATGTTGCTGTAAGGCACATGTTCCAGCTTTTTATTGCTTTCCAAAATTACTTTTTTCCTTAATGATTTGAAGGTTTAGTTCCTTAATTGGGGAAACACACAGAAATTACAGTGAAATGATGTGCCAAGCCCCTTTTAAGGACCCTCTTTTGTCTGCCATTGGAGATAGGAACAAGTAGAAGAAAACAAAAGAAAACATGGAGATAGTGTGTAATTGTTGTATTTATTTAATCCGTCTATGACTAATTAAGGAATCTCTTGTTCATAGTCCCAGTGAGGATATGTTTTGGTGATGTTTTAATAACATTTTCTGTATTACTAAGGCTATTCACCTTTTGTGTGTGTGTGAAGGTGACCACAGATGTTTTCAGATTTCTATTAGGAGGTCTTTTCCTGGACAAACTGCAAATTTGGAGGCTATTTATATCAAAAAAAAAAAAAAAAAGACCAGTAGAGAAATAGTTTGCATGTTTTTTATTTATAAAGTCTCTAATTTCTGTATGAGACTAAAGTCAGCATATATACACACCAGAAAAATGATAGTTGAGCCTGATTCAGTGACACCTATGGCAGTTTTTCTACTGACTGTAATGGGTTTTGTGTTAACTGTACTGCTGATTTCTCACGGTTTTGTTTTCTAAGTTATGACCCAGTTTATTTCCTACAGATTTCTGATCTATCCAGCTGCCAACTCTAGGGTTTAGGATCTGTGTCCTGCTGCGGACTTACCTGAGTACATTAATGGGAGTGACTGTAATCTCGTGGTTTACATAGGTAGGCAGAAACATTTGGGTGTCTCACTCTTTGAAGGTTGGAAAGTGAAGGCTGGTTAAATGAACTTGGCAACCATTTCATTTCACTTGCTGGAGGCATTTAACAGAAATTATTTTAAGCACATTTGACATTATGTGACTTGTAACAATGTGCTGCAAGCCCAGTGGGGTAAAATCTTAACTGCAGTGGTTGGGAAAATTGCTTGAAAATTGCATTTAAAAAAAGGAACTTGTTTTCCATGATGCACAATAGCCTGAATACATTGCATTCCAGCCAAGCAACCCCGAACCAGGACTGATAAATGTCTATAAATAATTGCTAGAAATAAAAGGACATTTGAAGACATTTAGAGAGGAAACAGAAGGAATTAAGAAGAGTAGCCTACAGGGTTGTTCAGTATCATAAAATAATAATTTGTAAAAATAGATAAAGCATGAGGAAGGGTCTGAAGCACTAAGTATTATTGATAGCTGTGCATTGTATAATAGTGCATGGCTATGATTCAGAGAAATGAAAACTGGTTCTAAAGATGGCGGCTTCTTATCAAGACCAACCTGCCAGGACAGGGGGTTGTTTTATACTTAACCTAACGACAACAAGAAGATTAGTACATGAATTAATAGAAATGAGATTGGATATGATAGATGAGAATTAAAATATACCAGGAAAGGTAAACTGTGGGCAGGCTGGCCTAGCAAAGTGGCAAGGATAGATAAGGCATCTCGGTCTGATATGCACTTGTTGTCATCTTTGATACATTTCAAATATTATGGTAGTATTTTCTGGACTGTGCTTTATTTTTGCTTTGTTTTGTTAGTTGTAATCCCTGCTAGTTTATGGAATAAGAAGGTGACCAAATCTGTAAAATGAATAAAATTGCATTGACTCTGGTGAACTCTCTAGGCCTACTTCTTCCTTTTGACCTCTAAATCCAATAACATGGAGGAAAATACAAGGGTGCTTTTAGGAGTTTTCTTTTAACCAAAGGATTAAAATAAAAAAAATAAAATTAAAAAAAAAATCACAAAGAACCATCAGAAGAGATAAGAAAAGATATAGTTTGGTTTTATCTAGGTAAAAGTAGCATCTGAAACTTCCCAGTGGCTTCTGATTCTGCCTGCATCAATGTTAAGATGATTCTTCAATCTTTTCTGTCTCAGAAGTTACTGTGTTCTGCATTTACATACGGGTGTTCATGGTTTTTTTAATGCATTGCACATATTTTAAAAATAAGAATACAGTTCCTGGAAGATTAAATTGGAGGGGTCATTCAGGATATCAAATCCTAAATAGCATGAAAACCAAAAATGGTGTCAACATCAACACCCCTTTAGAGCAAGCACTAAGTGTCCGTTTGATGGTCTAGGTCTGAAGTAGGATGTGGGTTGCATACATTTATTGTGCTGATGATTCTTACTGTGCTGAGTTTTACTCAAAGTACGATGGGGAGATTTACAAAGCTTTTGGGACTTCCACACAGAAAATCTGCGATTGCTTTAGTGGAATGCAACCACTGTGTAAAACTATTTCACCAAGCAAAATGCTTCCTAATCAAAGTAGTCTGGGGCAAATACTTGAAAACCAGTTTGAGTGTAGATAGAGTTCATGACCATAATGAGAATAAAATGTGGAATGTTTGGATAAGAATTGCAGAAAAATGTAATCGAAGCAGAGAGGTACATTTTGATGGGTCTCAAAGTGTACTTTTAAGTAAAGGCACATGACTGAAATACTGCTGACACTAATGATGGTCTTAAAACAATGAAAAAAATGAGTTCAGGACAGTAGCAGAAACGGTTTTCTGCTTACAATGTATAAGGAAAACAAAGTACTTATGAATGTTTTTTGACATTTCTTGTAATAAGGTAATTATGATGAACTCTTTGGGATATTCAGCTTTAAAACAATTAATATTACCGCTGGGCAAGGAAAATAAGAAACAAAGATTTACTTTTCCTATGATGGCAGCTTGCATACATGCATTGTAGAAATGCTTCGTATGATATGGGAATACTGATGCATTTTTAATACTAGAAAGTAAAATATTGCACTTGGTTGTGAATTTTAATTATAGGACTCTCACTACATCATAAATTAAATCCTTAATAGACTGCCTGCTAGACCCTGTCTTGGTCCCAGTTGGGTGGGCATGATCTGCTAACCCTGAGGAATGTATTTCTCCCATCTTGTATTTATTATACTGGTATGATCCATATTAATTTTTTTTTTCTCTCAAGCTAAGCAAAAGAAGATTTCATCCTGATTTTTTTTATTTTTTCTTTTTGTTTAAAAACAAACAAGCAACTTGTAAAGATATGGTTTAGCTTTATATCCTGTGTGTAAACCAGAGCTCTGACTAAAAGAATTGCTGAAAATTTAAGTGCTTATTACAACCTCTCTTGTGGATGGTGCTTTAGCAGTTTTTGAAAACCTATCAATTCATTTTCACTTTCTGCCTGTTGGCTGCTAAAGGTATGTAATGAGTGTGCTCATTATTTCATATTAAAATATTCATATTTTTAAAAATCAGCAGTAGAAAACTTAGAAGTATATATAGATCTGAACTACAAAGCTGAAATGTCTCCATAAATCCACCTCAAAACTATCTCAAAATTAAATGTTTGAGCCTGAGCTTTTTTGATTCAGAGCAATGTCTCTCGAAGCAATACTTTGATTTTAGAGGAGGTTTGAAATGTCAAATGTTACATGTTTAATTATGAAACTTATTGCTGTGAGCTGTTGTGGAAAACAAAAGTATAAATTGGTCCAAGGAATCTGATAAATCCAGGGAGAAAAATTCATAGGTGACTTATGGTTATTCAGCATAATAGTACTTGACTGTGGCCTAGGAAGCCCCTGCGTTAAAGGAAGCTAAAGAATACTGAAAAGTCTATCCTTGGAAAAACAAGCCTTTTTCACATACCTTTTCCCTAGTCCTCCACTGCTGGAGATGGGATGCTAGGCTTTGGGTATAACTCAGCAGAGCACTTTTTATGTTCTCCGTGTATGAATGTGTGTAGTTTGTGCATACTTTAAAAATTGTTGATGGCAAGCTTTCAGCAATCTTTTCTTGCAATTAATCATCTGCATTTCAGCAAAAATGTGCTTGCTGCCTTGAAGTTTTTTGTAATCTACCCTGCAAATGTAATGGATGTGAACTAGGTAGAGACATCTGCAATGTCAATATTGTAATTTCAAACAGAAGCCAAGCAGAAGCCAGTTGGCTGATTATGTACAGCTGCTTTGTATATCCCAGTAGGAATTTGTTTTCAAATCTGTGTGGGATAAAATATAGCTGTATATGTATACTGGTATTGTGTGTATGTATATCTGTATATTTTTATGCATATATATATTACATATATATGATATATATAAATTACAGAGGTGAACATATACAGACATGGAAATACTTATCTGATCCTTTAGTAGGGCGTAGGGATCCTGATATGTTCTAGTTCCTGTGTATGTACATGATGAAAAGAAAAGATATGTATTTATTAATAACGTATTGTATTATCACAAAGATGTACATCCAGCTAATCTGTCTGTGGTTTTTGGAAGAAGTTGAGATGAATAACCTATTAGAGTATTATCCAGTAATTAGCAGGTGCCCAGCCATGCAAGTATGGTTAAACCAGTACATTTTGAGCAAATTAAAATAATCCTATGTGTAGCAATTAGCAGTTCACTCAAACTGAGTATGTGATATGAGCGTCTGGAAGCAGAAGTCTGCAGTTCACTCCAGGGTTCAATTATTCTTGATTTTCAGCTGAAATAGGTTAGACTCAGAAAAGGCTCCAGATCAGCTTAGGTGCACAGGTCAGAATTACTGGCCTGTTTGTGAGGACTAGAAATGATGAGCCACCCTCTTCTTCATCCCCAGACAGAAAATTCCCTTTCACTTTCTTCTTCTTACTGCACAACTGATTTGTTTGCTCACTGTGCCTCCTGCTAAAATGAGCTTTCATCTGCTTTTCTGTAGTTACACACAATGATATACCAAAAATTAGTCTTATGGCCGGATCAGCATTAATGCATAATGTTAAAGGTTATAAAAGCAGTATGGTCTCTCTGCCCTGGGCATTTCATGTAGTATTCATACCTCCATGCACAGAACAGGGAAAACGATGATGGTTAGCTCTTTTGTCTCTTTTTACATTATAGCCCAAGTTCATTAAATAAAAATAAGCATGTTTCTTAATTAAAGAACAAATCAATTTAAAAAAAAAAAATATTGGAGTCCTTGCTGGCTACTGAAAAACAAGGTCTCAAGTGAGTCTGTGTAATTTGGTATGTAATTCTTTGCAAAGGGAAATTTATGCATTAATAAATTTACTAGTGGCTTTTGCTCCTGGGCTTTTGCACCTGTTTTATGCATCCACTTCTGTCCTCTCAGAAAAGAGAGGGATGAGCTTTAAGAGTTCAGGTAGTTTGGACACATGAGGCAACCTCATCCATATAATCAATTAATTGAAAGATACTGTAGTGCCAGGAAAACATGCATCACTGTGTGCCATACTGCAGAGGAGGAGGATGCTGCAGCCCCCTTGATAGGCTTTATTAGTGGTATAAAACCTCAGTTTGTATTGATATACTTCTAAATTACCATTTCTGGATATTGCCTTCCCATCGCCTATTTGCAGGTCAGCAACCCTGCAGGCTATGTGGCGAGTTGTGCTTTAAGTCAGCGGACTGTCAGCATCCACGCTGCTGTATTTCATTCAAGCCCTTTAAAGTGCATGAAAAGGGTGATAAATCCTCACAACCTGCAATCATGTGCCATAAATTTATTATATGATTTGGAGACTGATGGCAGTAGATACAGTAGTTGAAGCCCTACACCCCCTTCCTTGTCCTCACACTCAACTGGATGTAAATCCTGGAGTTGTGCTACCAGGTATTATAACAATGGGACATCATTTCCTCTGACAGTAATGCTATGGTGTGGCCACTACTCCAAGTGCTAAGCAGAAAAAAGCCTATAAATTGTCAGGGCAGGCAGGATTTGTTTGCCTTAGTATGCAAAGCCAGGATCAGTCAATAGACAAATCCATACTACCTTTATTGTGAAAGAGATATGTAGCTGAATAAAAACCTCATCATTGCAGAATGGCAGGTTTGTTTATTCCCTTGCAGGTTAATTATTTTTCCCAATATTGTTTGAAAGATATCATCTCATAGATAGCATCTTTAAAAACAAAGAGAAAGAGAAGAGAAATGTTATTTTTAAACTGTGGGTTCATGTTTTCTTTGCTTTTTTCTCCCATTTCTCCTTTTATTTCATGCCTTCACAGTCTTCCTTTTCCCACCATTAAATATAGTGCTTGGGGTTTAAATTGCAGTCTCTACTCCCGTGAAGTCAAAGGGTAGTTGTGCATTACATTTGAAAGACCGAAAGCAATTGCAATAGGAAAGAAAACCTTAGTGAAAATGACTGAACAGTAAAAAGTAAACGGAAGAAATAATGATAGGTAATCTATTTTTTTTATAGTATGATAAGGGTTTTTTTCTGTATAGAAATATTCAAAATAGCTCACTTGGCTTACGTATGTTGAGCAAAACTTCTAGAAAAAGTAAATCCTTGTCTTCTTCATTCAGATTATGTCTTTTAAGTACAGAAAATGTCTACCTTTGCATGCAGCTATTCATTTGCATGTATAGTTGCACTAAGTTAAAGCTTATTTCTGTGTAGCAGTTTTCCATGGCTGTCCACCAAAAATAGATGGGAAATTACATTTCTTTTTAGAAATGAAGCCTGCTAGTGAGCACCACTAACATGCTTGAAAACAAGAAAGACTTTTTTTTTTTTTTTTTTAAATGACACATTTGTACCCCAAGAATATTCTGGTAAAGTTAAAAAGCCTATTATTGGGCTTCTTGCAGGGGGGAAAAAAAGTTGCTGTCAGCTTGTATACAAGATATGCAAAGATGGCATGACTGAGTTAGAATCACACATGAGAGATGTGATAGTTTGAAGGTGAAATCTCAGAGTGGTATGGTTTTCTTACCTTCCATCCATCTTCTGCAGGTATATGTTGGAAACTCCCAGTAGAAATGTCTTTTAAATGTGGATCTGAGAAAATATTAACAGAAACATATTCAAGACAGTGATTTTTTGGAATACAAATATAGCTCATCAGTATTATGATTTAAGCATACAGCACTAAAACATGGTTATCATTACTGCAATTGTTATCAAAAGGATAGCCTACAGTTTTTACATGGTTCTAAGACTATTTTATAAAACTCTAAACCTAGAAGGGGAAAACAAACAAACAAACAAAACCAATAACAGCAACAACAAAACCTTTAAGGATCACTTACCAGTCAAGAACATGAGTTTTAATTCCCTTTGCTGTTTTAAGAAGCACTGTAACTTCTCCAAGGTTTAATACATGATGACCACTGTGTTGGCCAAAACACAGAGGATTACTCTGAAGGTGTCTCATGGCTAAAAAACACAATTATATTCACTTGAAGTAGCTGAGAACCAGTTGGATAGGTGCACTGTGTTCTAATTCTGAATACATTCACCAGTGGTTTCCAACGTTTTTCAGGAATACTTTTTCTTAAAAAAAAAAAAAAAAAAGGAAAAATGTGCAAAAGATAGCGTGGTAGAATTTAGAAACCATTCACTTGTAGCAACTGCTGCTGCAGAGGAGATTCTATTGAACACCAAATGTATATATTAAACAGATGCCAGAATTAAAAACATGTTAAACAGATGCCAGAAATAAAACATCTGAAGCCGCTGCATAATAGATATTTGTGTCTGTTTTCTAATTATGAATGACTGGGATAACAGATAATGACGGTCTATTGGAAAAATATTTTGAGAGTTTGAAATTTGGCTCTGTTTTTCAATTACAGTAAAAGCAAAATTGTCCTTGAAGAAAATGGAATTAATCTCAATTAATTCAACTTTAAAGTAATTTCAAAGCAACTGATAAGAAAAAGTCAAAGTGCAGCTGTTTTCTGTGGTTGACTTTTAACATTATGAATTGTTATTCTGACTTTCTCTACATAAAAATTCTGGAGAAATTCACCTAATCTTTCAAAATGTTTCAGTAGTAAGGGAAGTGCAACAGAACTACATATTTTGGTACCATAATAGCTCTAATAAGTTTTCTTCATGTTTTTCTGCTAAGAATATTTGTTTTGATTCTTATTACCTTTATATCTCTAAACCACTGTAGGTCAAGTCACAGTGTAAGAAAAGTAAGAGTTAGGGAATGGTTAATGTAGTCTTCAAATGTATGAACTTACCTGGCAGCACTGTGATAAATATAACTGTTCCTTCCTTAAGTATTTCAGCTCTTGTTTTGGGTGACCTGCTACCACGGTTGTGTCTGAATCTGATTCCAGAATTGTCGACTCCTTCCCTATTATTGACCAAAAGTATAAATGCCTTTATTACCTGGAATTGCATATGCCACCATAGTCAGTCAGTCAAAGACAATGTATGATACACACTGATGCATAAGTGTTGCTACAATATTCTCTCACTTCTCAAGTTTTCAACTAACTGGCCATGTCAGTACACCAAGGTGTAGCGCCTACTTTCCAAATAGCTTTCAGAAATAGGTATCGACTCCCTTTTAGTTCATAACACCAAATCAACTTCCAAATTCTTTTCAGCAGTGATGGTTTGTAGCTAATAAGAGTAAAAATAATTATGACTGATAATCTCACTGTTCTCATATAGCTAATGAAATATTTGAATATAGATGTTTCCCTATCACTAATTTTCATGGCTGTTTATCAAATAAAGCCTTTATTATTATCATCACCACCTTAATCTAGTATCAGTACAAATGAATGGCCTGCCTTCTTTTACAGGTGAATAGTTGAGAACAAAAACCGTGGAGCCAGGATCTTATGTTTTCTGACAGGAACGAGAATATTCTTTTCATTTACTTGCAGTGCATACATTCTTCATGTAGAAAATGGGAATGCTGTCATTCAGGGACAACATGATTTCTCGCAGTTTGTGGCCTGGAAGGTTAGGCATCTCAGTTTTCACAGCATTAGTAGAGGCACCTCTGACTTTCATCAAACTGCAATATCGGGGGTTTGGGACTAGATTTTCTGTAGTTCAAGTTTGGAAAAAAATTCTGTTGATTGTATTGTGTTAGAAGTAGTTGGACTGCCTCTTTGTCTCCCAGCAATGTAGACAAAAATGAATGGAAAATATTTTCTTGATGGTTTTCCAGTAAAAAGGAAAACCAAAACTTGAGGGATATTGTAATTTTCAGATGGAAACTATAACTTCAGTTTCAGGTTTTCAGTTTTGTACAACAAATCAACACTATGAAAGCAAAATAAATGTTGATTTAAAACTAAAATTAGAAAATAATTTGGTTAAAACATTTTAACTGATTTTTCCACAATCCTTACTTATTAGGCTTACAAACTATGTGTACTTTAACAATGAATAGTACTGTAGGTTTGTGCGAATAATTATGTTGGTGAAGTTAATGTATGTTTTCTTGGACAGTTCTGTCCCAGCTCCAAATCTGCTCTTTCACAGTATGCTTATACAGAATGTTCTATTCTAAAGTTTAGTGTTGGTGAAATATGATCTTAAGAGTAGTAGAAACATTTAAAAATTGTTTTAGAAATAGAAATGTTATAAAAAAATGCAGTTTTGAATAAAATAAGCTTCTGTAGCAATATTTGCCATGCAAACATTATGACAGTGCATGTAGTACCGCAAAGAAACGAGATGGACACTACTGGGTGAAATTTATCAGTTTCCTTTGTGGAATCTCTAAGAGGAAAGCAGAATATGATGTTTACTTTAAAAGTAAAGAGCACATTCTACTTTTAATATCTTTTCATTTTAATTGTCAGAAGCATTGTTTGGAATGTTGGTGGGGAAATTTATTTTTAACATGGTTTTGAAATTGAGAGATACTCCTTAAGACAGAGCTACTTTAATTAATGAAATAATTTGTGGTACACTGCAGGGTTTGTCCATGGGGTCATATGATTACTCCTTCAATGAATTTGCATTATGAATTTTCTTCCAGCCTACTTGAGGGTGTAATTTTAAGTACACAGGCAAACAGTATTTCTTGGCCTCGCTGCTTTAGGCTTTAAAAGGACAGATTACACTTGCCTCCCTCTGCAATATCAAGATACATGTTTTTCCCAGATTGAGCAGGGGCAAAAGAAAAAACCCAAAACAAAACAACCAAGAAAACCTCCAACTGCAAAATCAGTTGGTCAAACCTTTTTTACTTTTCTTTTTGTTGCTCCAAGCTGTAGTCTCTCATCTATAGTGACATACAACTCCTTTGGGCTTTGAAAACATTGCCAGTGTCTCTGTATGTTTTTACAATCTGAATTCCATGATGCTTGATTAAAAAAATCCTGTTGAATCATTATTCTCTTTTACCAATGGCAATTATAAATATGGTATCTTTCTTTAAAGCAGTTTTTAATTTCTAAAGAGGTAGTTATTTAAAAGTTTTTCATCTGTCATTTCTTGCCATCAAACCTGTGCTCCTGTGGTGTATCTGAGAAGTTTGGAAGGTATCTGAAACATTTAAGTTAAAGGGAGTGTTAATGAAAGATCTCTTTGTGTTTTCCTGTTAAATGACAATTCGTTGTGTCACCTGAGATTAGCATGTTGTGAAATCAATGGGTGTATGAATGTCAGTGAAATTCATGCAAGCTTGTTATAGGTAAAACCCCATGTACTCCAAATCTGAGACTTTGGAGATGAAATTTGCAACCCTTACTATTTAGCATAGCAAAAATCATTCTTGCTACATCACCACACCTCTGATTCAGAATATGGAGATAATGTAGGTCTGAATCTGTTGGTAGAATACGCACAAATTTCAGAAGGGCATCAGCATTTCAGCTGGATTCCGTCCAGGACTTTTCTTTCAAAATTTAATTCACTACTTTAATTTTCTTTTATGTTATGTTGCATGAACCATTAATTAACATCATTGATCTTGCAGTTTGAATTCTTTAGCACCTGCAGCACCTTTGCTGGGAAGCTTCGTAGCTAAGTACTACTACCCGAAGTGCTCTCAGTAAATTCTCTGATTCAGCACCTAGGTAGCATTTTTTACTCTTCAAAAAGTTCTCCTCTGGGGTAGAGCACCAATTATAAAAATGCAATCACAGCAGTTGCATGATATTAAAATAAAACTTATGCAGTAGCATATAATAGCAAATCAAACTGTTAAACAATATAGAGTTCCTTTCTATATGCAAGAATAGGTTCTTACTCCCACAGGCTATTTAAGTGCTACAGTCAGAAGGATTGTAAACGTTTGCAGGATTGGGCTGGTTTTGATCAAGCCCTGGAGTGAAGCCAGGGTGAATGTAAGATGAGGAAGCATCCTGCTGATCTGTTTCAGTTGAACTTGCTTTGGATTCTTCCACTAAGAAACATCAGTTCATTGTTTTAAGCCAGAAAAATGGTATCTAGATATTTGGTATCCAGGATCTACCTTACACTCAGATATAACAACGCTAGTACCCAGCAGCAAGTAAATAAAAGCGGTTTAAGGTTTTCATCTGACAAATTCTGGAATAGTTATATGAATAAGTTTGAGGACTACTCAGACAAATTCTATTGGAGAGAAAGCTCATACCATAAAACCACTATGAGAATTTCTTGTAATCAAAGAGTGGCCAGACATTGAATAAATAGTCGTATCAACCAAAAATATAAATGACACTAAAAGAATGTAATTACGTTAAGGGACATATACTGAGATACTGAAATGTCTATGGATTTTGCACTGCCTATCATCACTGCTGTGTAGGAGCAAGCTAAACAATGTTAGTGAAAAAAAATTTAGTTTAGGAAGCAAAATTTATGATAGATTTAACAAAGATGCGATGAGCAATACTGTTCTTGTTATGTCAACTTTTTGAGCGGATGGGATAAGTGATCCCCAGATATCTGGTTGGCCAGGACTTGGCATAGGAGCTCTGTTTCCAACTGTAGCAGAGAAGGGTCACAGCTATGGAAAACAAAATCAGTAGAGGCACATTAGCATTTTTTAACAGACAGTGTAATGGATCATGAAATTGCATATATTACTGTTTGGACACACTTGCAAGCATTGTTTTGCAAACTTCTTGGTTTTTAATTTAAACAGTTTTGCCTTCTTGATTTTAAGCTGGACTTTGTCATAGTTTCTTTTAACAAAAACCTACAGTACTCAGAATAATTGTAAGACAAAAAGATAGACATGCCTCTTGGGCTCATTGTAATCTTGCTTATTTGGCAGTTTAATTTTGGGAGGTTACACTTTCAGCAGGCTTGGTATATGCTGCAGGCTTACTAAATAAGAACTAAAGAATTGAACATTTGAACATATTTTCTTAGCCAGGGAAAAAGTTAATAGTATAGCTTTTCCTTTCTGATTTCATATTTTGAAAGTTTGCTTTTGCTAGTTAAGATAGTATGGTTTATCCATCCTTCAGGCTCTTATTTTCTCATTGCTACAGTTGTATCCAAGAAGGTTGAAATTATCAGCTTCAGGCTTCATTGCTATTGAATAAAGTTTTAACTCATTTCTCTTTTTTATCTTTTTTTTTTTTCTTCTTCTTTTCTTCAAACTGAAGAACCCTTTTGGAAGCAAGCAAGCAAATGTGTTAGTTTTCCCCTCTTCCTGGTTTCTAGATTACAATTTGTCTGTCAGTTCCTTTACAAGTAGTTACTCATAACTGGAAAGTGTAGGGGAAGGACATAAAAATTCAGAATGTTTTCCTCAATCACTATATAGATTAAAAAAATCAGTTACAGTATTATCAGCACACACTTCAGACCAGTGTGACCAGGTAAGTCCATACTATGCTCAAAGAAGCCCCTGCACGGAGCCATTCAGAGCCGCTGATTCTACCACCTCCTGCAAAGCACTACGGTTTGGGAGCCATTTGTTGAGGAACCTTTATTCTCTATGATTTGCTGCTGAATGTAGAAATCTCTTTCCTAAATGAAACTAAATCAAATTTTCTGTTAAAGGCAAGGATTGTTTTCTCAGACCTCATCCAGGGAGATATGCTGTACTGCACGGGCTGTAACAGGGAGTTTGTTCATTCCCACCACGGCTCTATATTAAATATAATGTTGCATAAAAAGTGGTGTTATATTTTCTCGTGACTGGTACATCCTTGTATTACTTTGGCCTGTCCTGAGGGTTTTAAACAACGTGTGCTAGAGTAGAGGAAAAATATCTTCCTTAACTCATGTATTTTAGCATTTTCATAAGCATGTCTATGGGTAGTGGTGAAGCTGCTTAAATACTACTAAATTTGCTTGGACTGCGGCAGCCAAAGAAGTGGAAAACGTAAAGTGTTAATTAAGAGAAACTGAATGAGGTAAAGGTTTCTTTGTTATTGTAGCTGATTTCAATGCTTAAATTATGTTTTCTCTTGCAAATCTGGTATACCTTAGCTGTAGGCTAGTCCCTGGCATGGTCCAGGAATTACAACCTGTTGAATGCTAAGTAGATGGTGTGGACCAATATTTAATGAGGGTCTGTAGAGCAGTCTCCTTATTACTGCTAGCCAAAGGGAAAAAGAAGGGTATTTCATGGTTTGCTACTCTGCCTAGGGATACCAAATTTACATATGGCCTAAAACTGCTGATCAGAGCTAATCTCCATGATCATTATAGCTTCAAGAAAGATTTAATATTCAGGATTTTCTGAAGTTTTTTTCTAAACAAAAATAGGCTGCATGAAAGTGGGCCATTGGCAAGCCAGGAGAGTGTGTGCTGCTGCCAGGAATTTTAATGGCTTGATGCTAAGAAGCAAGGACTTGTGCTCCATTAAAACTTTTTGCAGTTTTGTTCACAGATGTTTGCTCAGTTTATTTTGTTTTCTTAAGTCTGCACTAAAGCACACTTTTTTTCCCCTGACTGATCTGACAGGTCTTCAGAGTACAAGAGATAGCAGAACATGGCTGCTTGATAGAGTCTTGGCAGCAGACGTAGTTGTTGTGATTGCCATTGGATGTCCTTAAAGTCTCCTCTCCTTGACAGTTTTCCTGGTGGAATATGTCACTTTGCAGCTGAGACTGTTGTCTTTATTTTTATTAGTGCATGAAAGGAAGGGGTACAAAGCTTTTCCGGGGTGGGGAATCCTCATTTCTGCTCACTTTTGGTTTAAAGGTGTGCAAATTAATTATAAGCTTTTGTGTTTCATTCTTTGTAATCCTGGGCCAAAGACAACTGTAAACTGAAGGTAATGTGCCAGCGGAGAATTGCGCTTGCTTTCCAACTCTGCATGCTGTATCCCCCAAATTCTAATTTATGTCAAATTTCTAAGAGAACTAGAACTGGTTGGTTTACTTCTAAATAACTTCAGGGCAAATGGCAGGATTTAGTCCGTGGATCCATTTAGGATTCATCCATAGATGCATTTACAGATCCCCTGCAGACTTGGTACAACTTCTGCCATTTAGTTGGCATTTGCTCTTACCCAGTAGCTAAAAAATTAACATCTTTCCCAAGGATATGATTGCTTTATAGTGCAAAGGTGGAGATGTTTTTAAAAAATGAGAGTCCCGGTCAAAAATTGCAACTGAAAAAATTTCCAGTTGAAAATAGCTGCTGAAGGAAAGAAAACTGGAAAAAAATGTTGTATTATTTTTGCTGATTTTTTTTTTTCCCCGGGGGCAATAAAAAACAAAAAACTGAAAAAGTAAGCACTCTCCACTCACCGCAGCTGTGGAGAGACTATTACTTAAATGCTTGTAATGATTGATTGCTGAGAGGATTTGATGGGGCTTCTTATGGTTGCTATGTTTGTACAGTTCCAAGCAGACTTTGTTTTGTGGCTTCTTTCTGACCTCTGTGTAGTATCTTTTCTTCCCTTGGCTGTAGCAAATCTGGGATGCCTTATATCTACCAGAGCCGCATGTTTCCTCAGCTCTCTGACCCTGCATTGCTTCTGTCATGGTCCTTGCTGAGGAACAGTCGCAAAGTTTTTCTGAGTTATAAGGGCAGAGGCTTAAATGTGTGTAAGTCAGGAATTGAAACAATTTTGCCTTGCAGCGCTGTTAAACTCTTTTGCATTGCATATGCTGTGTATTTTCTTGTGTGTTAAACTGCAAAACCCAGAAGATCTTTTTTTTAACTTTAGGTTTGTTTAATTTCTTAAAGGCTACAAATTGGGGCTGTTTTTTAAATATGTGTAATGAATTTTGCGAGTGAGCAACTTGGATATATTAAGCGGCTTTGACAGTCCCAGCTTTGATGAAAATTGTAACTTTATCGGTAATATCTATGACATGGTAAGAATTTTATTGCCCATAAGCTGCCAAGCAATGTATATTTCTATGTGTTGGTAGATGGCACTTTTTGAAATGCATTCTTACTCGTGTATACACATATGCGGGTTTTTTTATTGCAAATCACCATTGGGAGTGGGTCCCATGAAAGGTGGTCTGAGATACTGGTTCCTAATTTTTCTGAAGTATGCTAAGCACCTATAGCTTTATAATTTTACTTTTAAGCATATCACTTGAGCTTTTCAGACCAATCTGGGAGACCACTGGCATAGGATACAGAACTTATTACTCCCTACTTTTGACTTTTTGAGTTAATTTTCAAGAACATAAACTCTTGCTTGCTAATTAATTTTTTTCATGGTTCAAAAAGACTGCCACAGTTGGCAACTGCAAGTTGCTATGGAGATGTTTTTTGTAGGCTTTAAAAGGTGAATGATGATGCTCGTATGTATTCATCATGTACCTGGAGTATGTATATATATATTTACATCTTAATTCATAAATTCCCTCTGTGTGGTTGAGATTTAATATTTATTATAGTTACATAAAATGGCTTGTATTCCAAATTTTGAAGATTCCTTTCACAGTTAGAGAAGTAACTCTGCATTATCTGCATCAGTTTTTAAAATTATTATGAAGCATGGAATTTACTTCTTTATAGGCCACACAAATTCATTTACTATTTGGGATGTTAACAGAGATGCTTGACAGCAGGAGCACTGGCTGTGTGTAGGTTTAATAGAAAGCAGGTAGGGAAATTTGACTGCACTGGAGTTTGGAGTATATTTTCTGTTAATGAGAAAATATTGACTACTTTATATGTACATTATATAGTGAAGTAGTATATATTTGAGAACAAGCACTTGCTGGTGTAGATTGGAAAAGCACTCAGGGAGGAGTTTGTAAGTGAGGTCAAGCTGTGACGTGTCATTTGGAATGAATAATTGTAAAAGATGGTTTCGTCCATAGTCACAGAAAAATGAAGGACGAAGGACCTCTGGAGGTTGTCTGGTCCAGCCCCTCTCTCAAAGCAGGGCCAACTTTGTAGTTAGATCATTGTAAAGACTGTCATGGAGAACTCCTTCAGGACATAGAAACAGTTTAAATCAGATTCCCTGAATAGTTTCTAAAAGGCAGACTTGATTTTAGATAGAATATAGCTTATTTGGATGGAATAAAGGCCATACAAATGCCAGAAGGTTTCTTACTATTATTATTATTATTTATTATTATTATTATTATTATTCACATTCTGAATGAATGTTTGATTTGACCATACTCATGGGCTCCTTTGCTCATAAAAGTTGTTAACAGTTTGCTCCAGTTAATAGAGTTGGGAGGCAGATGCTTTTCATTGATGAAATCTATCCTTCTGCCACAGGTCAGCAAAAAGCCTATGCGCTATTTAAACTCCTGGAGCAGTTTCCTTTTAAAAGATTAAATGAGCTCTGAAGTTTCTACTTTGCGGTGAGATGAAGCAACCATAACCTCCTCCCTTATGTTCTAAGATGACTGTTTTTCAGTTGTTATTCATTACTTCCTATTTAGTCATCTCGGAAATTCAGTGCACTGTCAGGAAACACAAATATTGCCAAAATTTATGATATAATAGAGAGCTGCAAGTTAATCCATATTTTTCTTATAAGTTTAGTTCTATAAGGAAGAGAATACATCAGAATAAAAACTTTCCACGCTTCTAAGTTGCAGGGAAAAGCTTAAAAATACAACCCTAATTTGCCCAAGAGACTAAAGAATTAAATTGATTTTAATACTCCTGTTTATTAATTCATTTTAATCTCCTGGTTTTGAGGTCATCTCTGGATATACAAAGCTAAGTGTGATAAGTAACGCTGCCTGACGATTTCACATACTAGACAAATCATAAAGTTAACTGTGTAAGGCTCAGTCATGAAATTTCTTGGGCATGTTCTTTGTGTTCATTAGGGAAATGCAAGAAACCAGTGTGAAACCTTTTAGATGCTGCAGTTTCTCTTGGTGCCTAAGAGTTCACACATCATGTGCAACTGTTTGGCAGGATGGTCAGCTGTGTCTGAAGCAAGGGTTCACATAGGGACAGAAAAACTGCCTCAAGGCCATGCTAGGAATGGAAAATGCCAGTACGGTGATGGAAGCTAATGAGATTGACACTAAAACCTCATTTTCTTTTTTGACACCCATGCACATATACTGATTTTTTTTTTGAAAATTGTGTATTTCAAAGCTGAAAGAAGTCAGTGTGTTGTATTTGCTTCAAATACAGTTTTCTGTTATGAATAACTTTATGAACCCAACACTGGAAAGAAAAATATTTAACACTGCAGTCTTCAAGAGAATACTTCCATATTAAATTCATGCTTTACCATTGCTATTTCTGTCTAAAAAGCAGTGCTCAGTACAGGGGGGGAAAAAAAGTTTCATTGTTTCTCTGCTATCAATCATGTTACCCTATGGACAGAAGTCATAAACCCTTGAGATTTATAAACCAAAACGCAGCTGGGAGAGCTGCAATGAATAGTCCCAAATCTTTTAACAATGAAAATAAGGTCTATAGAAAAAGGATCATTGAGGGGATACTTAAGTAGTTCTAGAAGAATGTTCAGAGTTTTAAAAAGTTCATGTTATATTTTATTTTACTAATACATACTATCAACCCAGCTGAGAATCTCCCTAGTATCATGCAGTAAGTAACTAACTGCAATATTAGAAGTAATGAAATGCATAGCATTCAGAATTCCTTAGTCCTAAAATACTAAAGGCTACATTAATATTTACATTACGTAAATTGTTTGTTAAATGCTGGATAATGTTGAATCTAGTATTATCTTTATAATTTTTAATATATGAGGCATGCAGAATTTTGCAAAAAGATACAGGGAATTAATAATTCCCTTTAATTATTGGAGAAAGATGTAATACTTTATATGTGCTATTATATGAGTTACTAATGCTTTCTGTTTTTTTTAAATAGTAACCAAAACACAAATGATCATGTTGGCACACATTATTGTTTTAATAGAAGCAATGTTGAGATATAAAGGCTGCTCAGAGATGTTTGGGGTTTATTTTTCTTTAAAAATTTCTTTTACTCCAAGGTGAAATACTGCTTCTGGTGAATACATTGGTAGCTTTGCTGTCAAACTCAAACCTCTAAATTTCAATCTTAAAAATGTTTAAAAAATTGCATCACACTTCCAAGTACAGTTAATATCCACAAAAAAAAAAGCGCAAGAATTTAAAATGTGGAAGAGCCTGGGTCATGCATCAACATACCTCTGCAACCAGCTTCAAAATAAGGCAGAAAAATAGACGTAGCTGTGAAGTGAGAGGATTCATCTAATGAATGAGATGTGTATTATAGCTTGGTCCTCTACTTCCCTCTAGAGTTAGTGGGAAGAAGTAGGTGTCCCTAAAGGGTGATTAATCCCCTAGTGAGCTAGTGGGATCCGTGAAAACTACGTTAAATGTCTAGTCATCAAAGAACTAAGTGTCACCCTAGATAACTAAATGTCTTTAAGCTGAATGTCATCGGGCTAAAAGCAGGCAACTCCTTAAGTCAAATCAACGTTTGTCGTGAAATTGGTTTTCACCGTATGGATGTCAGTCATACACGTTTAGTAAGGGTAAGCATTCAGTTGGTTATGCAGACTTTTAAATAATGTGCTACTACATCGTAGATACCTAATTCTAGTAACGATCATATTGGGCTACAGAAAAGTGAAACAAAGAAATGGAAAGTAAAAGTTCAAATTCTCTCTATTTGCTCTTCATTCATCTTTGGTTTGCTCACTTATTTGCTTGTTTACTGGAAGCTGTGATCAGTCATGACGCACTATCTGTGTATACAGCAGACAGGATCTCAAATTTGCAGTTTTGGCACACAAACTTTGCACATTTTTTTTTTATCAAATTTGAGGATTAATTTTAACTTAAAACAGGGAAAAAAGAGAAACAAATATTTTTGTTTTGATGTTGAATGACATGTTTGGGTTTAGAATGTTACATGTATAAAATATTTTTTTAAGTTTAAATGGGAAAAAAGCCAGTGTTGGCTCAACTGTGAGAAATATTTCTATTCACCTATAAATTTCTTTGAATTCTTTCATGTCATTAAGATAATTGATCTTATAATTGTGACTACTCTTTTTTTGTTTCACCAATGAAAAAACATTCTGTAATTGCATGTACTTAACAGTCTGTCTTCAAGCAGATTAGATTTGGTTTTGATTTGATCTTTTTTCCACTTACTGTAAACTTGTGTATACTTTCAGTTTAAGTTTGGTTTTGACAGATATTCTTCTTTTACTTTAAATACAAAACTATGGTAAAAGACATGAATGTTCTACCATAAAAAAAAAAATCACCCAATTCTGCAATGAAAAGCTAAAAGTCAAAATTAAGGTTTCTCTTTCTGTAAGATTACCTTTATATGAGTATCCCAATATGTCAAATGCAGTACATCGAAAATGGTGATTTTACTCCATTTTTTTTATTGTTGTTGACATTATACCCACCTGTTATGCAGAGCAAAGGAAGGTGAAAGAAAATTAAAAGAAATGGTAAATACTAAGAAAATAAGCGGAATATATAACACAGCATAGAGATCCAGTTTCCAGATGAGCATGTAGCTTCTATTTTTCTTGGTGTTGTAACCTTCAATACGTATGTCTCTAGTAGAAATATTGCAGAATTACTAACATTTTTGCAGAACAGGTCTTGATTTTCTTCCTGTGAGATAATCATCTGTATTACTTCTGTTTTATATACCGTGAAATTAGAAAGGTTCGAGTCTGTTCTGTTTCTTTTGCATATATTAATTAATCTCACAAAGTCTTTCTGAATTAGGTATTGAAGGTTTTTATTATCACAGTTCAAAAGAAAAGCTAGGAAATGCCACGATGAAGGTTGGTTGTTCAGCGTTAGCTGTCTTCATTCCATATACACATTACGTCATTTCCTTTTCTGTTTATGTGGTTGCAAATTGTGTCCTGTAGGACACATCTCATTTATTGCAAAAGGCAGGTGATGTGAAGGGAAAGAGGATGAACAGTGAATAAACCAGGGACTGAGAGTGGATTTTGGAAAAAAAAAAAACCAAACCAAACAACTTTCTTTTACTGTTTAACATTAGTTGAGTTTACTGCTTAGCATTAGGGGCTATAGCCCTCCTAAAGCCAGTGGTACACATTATTCATTTGCTTTAAGTTAAGCACACAGTTCTTGCTTTTTACAAACCTTTTTCTGTTATTTGCTACAGGTGAGTTCATAGCAGACTGGAAATGTAACTTAAGTACTAACCCAAGTTGTCTTCTCTGTCAACAATACCTTTTTACAAATAACAGTTCTCTAGAGGTGGCACAATAAAAGCACTCAATAACAACTGAGTTGATAATGTAATTAATTTATATTGAGTAACAGGCTTCTCCTTGTATACTTGGTTATTTGGGAGTTCTATGGGCAACAAGGCAAAGTACCCTATAAAATTAGCTGTCCCAATTTCTTCCAACAAGAAAGCTCAAGGAACTGTTAACGTGATACCTATTCATTCATTCATTTTCAGCCAGAATTGTAACCCAGTAGAATATTGAAAGCAATGCAGTGTAACAGTTTCTTAACTCACAGTGTAATTTGTAGGTCCAGGACTGTCCAAACAGTTTCCATTTTGTAAAACTCTAAAGAGGTAAGCAAAGATCTAAAGCTGGGGGAAGCAGAGGAGGCTGAAGAAGGAGCCAGAGTATGGATCTGATGGATACTGGATATTTGGGAAAGATTCAGACATGCAGTAGAAATTGGAAAGTGGACAGAGATAAAGTAGCAAGGGTTGGCATACACTGCATGCTGGTGTACTATCTTAAAATAAAGATAATTTTGGTTTGGATGTTGGTGGCTAGCTTAAATTCAGGAGTTCTTTGATAACTTTGCACTATCATTGCCAGTGTGAAAAAATTTTGTGATGATAATTAGTAATCTGAGGGCAGTTTGGCACTGTTTCTGGATCAGCCTCTTAAAAAAATTACGTTGTTAATGCTGTCCTTTACACTCACATAAAATTCAAACCAAGATTCTTAAAGTTCTCTAACTTAACATTTGTGACTTAATCTGCTCTGCCTGTCCTCTTCAATTTGCTTTCCAAAGGCTATTGTCTTTTTGATTCTACAGAAGTCTAAGTCTGGAATAAAAGAGAGTAGCTGTGGTTGGATAGGCTATTAAATGGAAAAAAACCCCAAGAAGTTATAGGGGATGGAAGAAATATCTGATCTTGTAGACAGGAGACCCAAGATTGCCCTGGCAAAGCCTTGTTCTCTCTCTATGCAGCACTGCTGCAGCAGAATCCTCTGGTGACGCTTGGCCAGGGAAGTTCATTTTCAGGAAGATAAGATGAAAGGGCTTTCCGGAAGGGCGTTCTCATCTGGCTACTCCAGATAGAAGGACTATCAGGTCCAAGAGACTTAAAAAGAAACAGATTTTCTTTCTTATTATTTTGCAGCATTACTAGTTTTGAAAGCAGTCTTGATCGTCTTTAACACTAATCCAGCACTGAATAATGGGAAATGGAATGGAAGGAAACTTAAAGGACATTTCTTCCCTGAAGAGCCCTCACTATGAGTTTTTCTGTGAGGTTACAATTACTGTCCCAGGATGGAATTTTAAACGTAGCTTTGCAATGCTTGTGGGGTTTGATACTGTAATTCTGATTGTTATTCTAAGTGCATTTATTATGGTGCTAGCAAAAGTTGGTAGGTGAAAACCCCATAGTCTAACCAGCATAGATTATTTTTTTCCCTTCGCTACTCAAGAGAAAGTGCACTTGTAGGAGTTGTCCTTGTTGTGGTCTGTGTTGTCCCAGGCATTGTCACATCTGATGTTCTGTCCTACCCAGGAAGCAGCTGGGTGGCCTTCCCAACTTTGTTGCACACTGGGCTGTGAGAGTTTGCACGAATTGGGAAGGTGGAACTTAATGCAGTCTTCTCTGGAGAGATGGCTCAACTTTAAGTTAGTGAATTTAACAGCAGACAATAACAAATCTTCCTACAAGTCCATTATATGATGATATTATTTTGTTGTTGGTACTGCTGTCATTTTTATCTATCAGTCTCAGTCAAGAGCCACGGAGTAAAAGTAATTCTAAACACACAAATTTCTTTCATTAATGTGTATGTCAGACTTAAAAGCAATGATGATTGCTAAATAGCCATCAGCCATCAAACTCCAGTTCCTTCTCATGAGAGGAAAAACATTATGGTTTAACCATTTGGGTTTTTTTCTTTCAAAAGAGTGTGAGTAAGGATGCAGTCATTTACCAGTCCTGCTAATCTCAGTTCATTCAGATGACATGATTAGTGACAATTTTTACCATAGACTAATTTGAGTGTCAAGTAAAAAGAAAAATGCAACTATATGTCTCCATATAGTAGCATGTCATATTAATCATAACTTATGGGTACTTGGCTTTCTCAGAAATAATTGCAAATATGTTTACATTTTGCATAAAAAGAAATCACCAATCTAATCTTAAAATCCACAAGTCCCGGAATGAAGCTGTTTCACAGCCTGTCTCCCCTGTTAATCTTTCCTGCAGACAGTTAGCTTGGCAAAACAAGCCAGCAAATGTACCTCTGTAGTTGATTCAACCTAAAGTTAAAATGCGTAATAGAATGAATATTTGAATTTAATTATATGTTATACCATGGAAATAATATTGCAGGCATCTATTAGAAAAGAAACTTGGTCCTTCATAAACTCTGTCTATTATGAATACAGGAACATAAGCATAAGCTAATATATTTCCTCAGCTGCCTCCCTAAACATTAAAGTGACATAAAATGCCCAATGATCTGGAACTCCTTTTCCTTGAGATCTCCGTTAACAAGACTTTCAGCTATGGCATTGGATAAGAGGAGTTATTGGGAGCTCTATTTTATGGAATGGAATTATCAAATGGTTGATTATAATTGACTATTTCTCATTTCTTAGTTTTAAATATGTTAACTCGTCCTGGAATTCGTTTAAAAATCAATATACCGGGGGTCCAAGTTCTTCTGCTGTGGTGTGGACAAAGGTCTTGTTAAAGATTGAATTCAAACCTGATGACACTAATTATGAGTGGGGATGGATCTGGCCCATTACTATAAAGAACAGAGCCAGGCACTGAGAGAACCAAATTCAGGCTGCTTCTTAGGACTTCCTAAGTGAGACTTTTTCTTTTTTTTTTTTTTTTTTTTTTTTGGTAGCTTAACCATTGACTTGAAGAGAAGCTGGATTAAGCTAACAAGCCAGTTTGATGTTGCTTTTGAATAAGTATGTACTTTGAAAAACTACATTGCAGCAACCAATCTGTAAAACATTGAGAGTTTTGAAGAAATCTTTCATTTAATTGAATTTTTAGGAGCTAGGGAAAAAAATTACTTTATCACTCTCTCTCTATGTCCTCTTTTTACAACACTTTTACAGAAATGGTACCTTTTATAATCGCACAGGCTCAATACATGAACTTGAGGACTTCTACAAAGGGAATTTTTTCTCATTGGTTTCTCATTGCTTTGATGTGCTAATTTCTGTTAAGAATAGTTTAGGAATAATTAAAACATCTTGTGAAATAGACCTCTAGAGAGGCTGGGAGACACCTACTAATGATATTCAAGAACTACTGAAGGTGACATCATTCCAGTACATTAAATATACTGAAAAGCCCTAGTCTTAAAACTTTATATGTTTTTTAATGCCTCAGTTAAACTATAAGTGAGAAATGAAAAAGAATAGCAAAAAAGAGGGATGTCTATACATTTATGGTTATGGGATTCCCCTATACAAACATACTTTTAATTCCTGTGTCTCATTAACCCTTTTTTCTTGATGGTAGCTAGTGAATTGCAGACAACTAAAGCTTTCTATAAGCTTTTTAGCTGTTTGGGTTTTGTTGCTTTTTTAACATATATATTTAAATGTAGTACATTCTCTGCTTTTATTTTCTGCAGAGGATCTTGGATGCCAAATGCATTTATTAATCTGATATAGTCTTTGAGTTGTTAAGATGTCTCATAAAGTAGAAGAAATGCTTTACCTTCTGGACTGCTGGCATAGCACTATACATTGCCAGTGGAGTTTGGTAGATTGCTGCTGTGATGGTACGTGATTTCCATGCTCATAGGAATTGACCCAACCATGCTAGTTTATTTTGGTTTTGGGGTTTTTCCCTCCCTTGGAAAGTATGTATTCAAAAGGATATGCTAGTCTTTTTCCAGTATTCTTGCAACATATTCCACTTAGTCAACAAGCTTTAAAGTTTCATTATGTTTCTTGGTTTTCCTTAATTTCTTAACTTTAGGGTTACATTCCAACTGTATAAATGACAAAGGAAATCTCTTGCTGGATGTATACAACAGATCCCCTACTTCACTTGCAAATGACCATCCTTTTTAAAAAAAGATATGTTGCACAGCTTGTAGCTAATAGAAGCCCGAAAAGATAATGAGTTCTCTATTGCAGAACAGATGTATACTGCTTCTTTTATCATAAGGAATAGATTTACAAGAGAAAAAAATTGCAGTAACCCTTGAAAATTCAGTTTTTCTGTCATTCCTTGCTGTCTGTTATTACATGAAAAAGGGCACTGTGGTAACTGAGAGTCAAAAAGCAATTAAATAAAAGTTAAAATGATACATATCAAGTTAAACGTATAACAAACACAACTGTATGTTGGAGAGTATGAAAAAAAGAAAGGGACTAAGAGGAGAAACTATTAAATGACAGAAAATACTGGCTGGTAGTTCCCTGCAAACTCGTTAATTGGGGAGTAATTCAAACACTTAGGCAATTGCCAAATGCTACAGTAGAGAACTTACCGAAAATTTATGATCATAACAAGTTTTTTTTCCAAAGCAATATCACTCACTCCATGGATCATATTCATTAGAGCTAGTAGAGTGCTCCAGGTCCATGCTTTGAGTCCACATTGTCTCCAACAGCAGGCTGGATCCATTATTTAGCTGGTTTTGATAGAAACGAGAGAGAACTATGGTCCATTCCCTGTTTGGAATGTTCTCTCAGTTCAGCTCAGAGCAGCAGGTATTACAAGCCTTTTCTCCCCCAACACCATCAGCAGTCCAGCCGTGGAGTGCCTTCCTCTTGTATTCCTCCAGCACTGGAAGAGTCTATTTTTTCTGCAAACTACAGCTGTAATACCCTGATTGCCAAGTTATAATGTGAGTTACCATTTATGCCAAGGAGAGTGCATAGATGTTGTTTGATGGAAGCACAGCTCCTAAAATATTTTGCCCTTATTTCCGATCCTATAGAAATGTTCTTTGTTCAGTGTTAGTAGCAGGGAAAAACAGTGAACCATCATGCTCTGTCACAGCACCATACTGTACTTTCCTTCCAAGACTTTGTAAATCAAGATAAAACCACAGCCTTTAGGACCAGTGCTCTTTTTGGTGCTAAATTAGCAGTTATCTGAAGGACAGAGAAATTCAGCAGCAGTGTGGTGTAATCATTTCTTAATTACTTAATATTTTGGCATGAAATTTTAGATTGGACTTGGAACTACAGTAGGAAAATAAAGATAAATCACAAAATCATCTAGACTCACAAGAAACACCTTTAATATCAAGGATTGTCAGAGCTTTTTACAGCTTTTCAGATTTAAGGATATCATTTCAGGATGTATGTTTATTTTGAAAGCTGCATTTCATCCATAGCGCTCAAATAATTTTGGAGCATGTTTTATTTTTAATAGTACAATGATAATTTTCCACGGTCTGCTTAGGATGCATGATTTGAGATTCTGAAATTACTGCTAAACTATTTCAGTTTTACTGTAACAGCTTTCTTCCCAAGTCATGCATTTAACATACCTTAAAATAGTGTGGTCAAATAATAAAAGCTATTTTAATAGTTCTTTCTCTATTTGCGTTCTGTGTTAGTTTAGCAAGGGAAAAAACACATCTGCTCTAACACTGATGTTTTGACTCTCACTTGAAGTCAGCTGGTTAAATCCTGTACCTGTGTATCTCAGTGGTCCTTTGTGTGGTCTAAGCTATGTTTTGCTCCAGATTTCATTAGCCTGTTGATCACGAGATATCTGTGATTGACTTAGTAAACTTTTTGGACAACATTAATGTCTCTTGAAGCAGCAACCTTGTCTAAACAACTTATGTTTTCTTTGGAGAATTGGTTGCACAGTATAATCATTGAAAAGACAACTCAAAGAGATGGCAAACTTGCACTTCACTTATATTTTAATCAAGCTCACAACAGCTTGCTGCGTGCAAACTAGTTAAAACTTTGCTGCAAAGTTTGTAGCAGCTATGGCATTGAAACTTTCTATGCCTCATTATACGTGCTTATGGACTCTGGCTTTCTGATTATGAATTGCTTTCAGATTTCTTCTTCAGGGAGAGCTATCACTCTCTGAACCAGTTTTAATTATAATATTCAGAACTTGATGCTAATGATGTCCTGACAAACAAGTAAAGCAATGTGAGTTGAGTATAGTAATAAAATATGTACAATATACAAATGTCCGTACTGTTTTCTCAGATGCATCTCTTATTGATTTTAGGGAATCTTATGCCTTTACCTAGTTTGGGTAAGATTACTAGGCAGGGATATGAACCCCTTATATACAATAGGAGCTATTTTACCCTGTGAGCTTAGTGCAAACCCTTCACGCAGTGTGCTTGCAGTAGAGGTAAAACTCACCTTCTGAAGTAGAACTTTCAAGAACAAATCCACGTTTATCTGATGCTACAAGAAGTAGTTGCAGGCATCAGTTAGTGACAACGCCCTGCTCCAGGTATTAAGAATGGGAGTAAAAACTTCCAGCAATCACAGTGGATGATTGTGGAAAGATCAAGTCTTTTTGGAGTGGAAGATGCATATGTAGCTTTATATAATGTATGCAAAGATAAATTTTAAGTGCAGAATGACTGTTTATATAAAAATGAGTCATTGCTTTTTTCTCCCCCTTGTAGTAAGATTGTTAGCTTCTGGTGCTTTTTTTCACACAGAATACCATTTGCCAAACAGTTTGAATCTCACTTTCATTCTTTGAGTAGAGACCAAGTGTAGTTTCATTTCTTTCCTTCAGTATTCCTGCAGAACCCAGTGCTGACTGATTTCTGCGAAGGTTTTGCAGCTTGTCTTATGCTGTGCTTTCTTTCTGTGAGTACTGGAGGTTTGTGTGGCTTTTGGCGTATCACTTTCACGACTTACTGTACAGATGTTATTTTGGTTTTGGCACAGCCTCTGCTACCTTTCTAAGTAATTGTGATATATCAAAACAATAAGACAGACACAGCTGAAGGACGCTGCAGGGTTAGGAAGAGATCTTTTTATTCCGTTTAGAAGATCTAGCTATGGGCCACACCTTCAACAAGACACAGGTCCCTTAATAAATCAGTCCTTTGGTGCTGTATATGCAGATCTCGTTAAGGAGCAGTCTGATTTCTGGGTTTAAATTTTGATCACAATTTCAGGGCTTTTGTCCTTAGGGGTTGTATTTTGGGGGTGGGGTGTTCCCCCACCCCCCCCTTTTTTTCCCCTGTTTGTTTTAATTTTGGGGTTTTTTCTCAATTGAAACTAAACCTCAAGCTGCCAGATTGCTAATGGAATTTAGTGTCTATTTCTTTTAGGATTTGTAAACAGACAAAGTTCACTGATATCTAAATTATCAGCAAAGTCTAAAGCCATGTCCTGCTGTTGAGTGACATCTTTTCATTGCTTTTGCCACTGAGGAGGCTTTATGGTCTCAAATCCCAGCAATTTATTTTCCTCCAATTTTCTCATTTTCCTCGGAAGGCTGAGATCCTTCAAGATGCTGAAGTGCATCCATTTCACTCTGTGGAAGGAAAGGAGCTCAGCTTTTTGCTGAGGTTGCCTTGCACCTCACAAGATTGACTTCATTGTTATGTGAGAGAGAAATAGAGGTGATCTAGCAAGCGATTAGAGGGAATCAGGATGGTCGGCCCTAGGCATGGGGATCAAATTAAGCGAGGGCAGGTGGTGTGAAGGTCGGGCTTGCCTGGCATTGTGGATGGTGGAAACCTGACTCAGAACAGAATTATTATGACACTAATGTCCCTGAATTCCAGCTAAATAAAAAATTAGTTACTATCTGCTCTTGAGGACTACTCATTATCCTCAAAGAGGTTTTAGGGCAGCAGATGAACTACACGATGAAAGGGAGTCTCGCTCTCCTTGACTTTAACAGGAGTATGGGTTATTATGTTAGACTGTATGTTTAACTTTTCCATGGCTACGATTTGATTATATTAATTCGGTCATTACTAAGCTGGGATGTAGCCACTGTGCCAAAATAGAGACATGGATCTCAAACAAAGGATTCATATCCAGATCTTTCTCTGGCATTTCAAGATGACTCTTAGGGTTATGTTGAGTTTACGTTAGATGCTTTGCCAAGAGACATTCCTTCTTGACATTTTCCTGTGATCTTTAATCATTTTTACAGTACTTGCCAAATGAGTTAAGAGCCCTGCTTCTATAGCACTCCAACAGCAGAACTTTGTGGATGTGTGAGTGGGGACCGATGCTATATTCTTTAGGTCCCTCTCTGACTCAGCAGCTGTTACCTGGTGCAATAGAGAAACAGACTGATATATGGAGTTCACTGGATAAAATCATTGTCTTGAGACTGATGTTTTACTTCATGCTTTCCTAGGGCTTTCTTAGTGCCACTTCAACAACAATTTTAAGACTGGATAAATTGTTTAAGGCTAAATGTGGTTGCTGTCTCTAGTCCTTACGGAAAAAAAGTAATTCTTTCTTATTGGATATATATTTTTTATTTTTAACAATATAATTTTAGGTTGATATTTTGACAGCTGAGTTGCAGAAAGAATTAATAAATTACAGCCATTCACACCTGCCATTTTTAAATGACATATAGCCAGGTGATATGCCAATAACGTAAATGATTGCATGCAAGCAATGCATTCAGAAATAAATTCTTCATCACATTTAGCCAGCTGACAATCACATGGATTGTATAAAGAGTAATAGGGAACCGTCATTTTAAGAATAATGTGCTAATCGCTGATGGCAAGAAGCCATGGAAGATGGCAGCAAATTGGAAATTTTGACTCTGTGTTGACCAATTGATAACTGTTTTAAAGAGGACACAGGAGAACCTGTTATAGTAGAGTGAAAGGCTGCAAAAAGGCTGTAAGAACTGTTACTGATTTGAGCTACTTAACTATTCACACCTTAATTAGCAGCCTTGAACTCTAGGATAGGTTTCACAACAAATACTTGCAGCCTTTGAGAGGAAGATACAGATAGTACATACCAAAAAGAAAAAGGCTTTTTCTCCATTTCTTACTGTACTAGGATAAATGAACTTTTGCTTCCTGATATTGTGATCTTCTGCAACAACCAATAACTCAAAAGAATTAAGAAAGTTTCATTCCCAAATGTAGGTTGTGTCTAGCAATGTAAGTTTTGCTATCAATTCAAAATTCAGCAATACCGCAAATAAACTTCCAGTCGTATGAAATAGTGAAAAAGCTGCCACAAAATGTTTACTCCCATAAAAATAAAAGAAACATGAAACTATGTGTTCTAATGTTAGTCGGTATGTGAGAGTGTGCGAACTGTTAAGAACAAAGCATGAAGTCAACACTTTCTCATTACTAGCTTTTCTGCACAAATTTCTAACTGGAATCTCCTAGCAGCAATGGGATTTTCTATACCTCTTACAAGGTTAGCTTTCAGTGCATTTGCATGAAGTTTTGCCAGTTAGGAAGTTTTAATAGGTGGTTTTTTTGATATGCAGTTATAACTTGTTTGTCAAGGATTTTATTATGAGAAAAATAATTTTCTCATTACTTTATATTTTTAAAAAGCTTTTTCAGCGTCTCTATAGTTCTTTGGTAAATATGTAAGGCAGGAAGATACTCACCTCAATTCTAAATAATTGGAATTTTATATTGTAATTCCATTTGTTTCTACAAATATTTTAAAATTATGATTCACTGGGGATGAATTTCTACTAACCTGTTTTTTATTATCTCATTTTATACTACACCTTTTTTAATATAACACCTGCTGTGCTATTAGTCATTCCAATAACTCCTTCTCTTTTTTCTCCATTGGTTTCTCAAGCTGCTTTAATACAAAATGGTTTTCCTTTCTGTGGGTTCCTTTTCTGATAGTTGGGGATAATCTTGGGGGATTTGTGCCCAGGAGGAGAGCACCAGAAACAAAGCATTCACCATGGAGGTTTGAAGATAACAGATCAACATGAGTGACAGTTTTCAGTAGTGGACCCTAATTAAAGCTGAGAAAGGATATGGACTTTCTATCAGTGTTGTGTTCACTTAGCTGCTCTTTGGTCAGGTGAGAAACACAAAGTACAAGAGGTGAACAGGCACAAGCTAAGTGTTTTGAAGAGAGATCTTGAGACTTCATAAAAAATGTGGTTTATTACACTTGATTGATATGGTAATTGTTCGTGGCTTTTCTGATCAGAGATAGGTATTCTACAGGAAACTGGCTAAAATCTCTTATGAAAGAGTGGCTGGTAACACTGAAACATTTGAATTATACCTTTGATTTTGGAAGCTTTGGTGGTCATGGCACCCAGCTTCCACCACGTTATCTGACTGCTCTTTCAGTCAAACTAAACCTGCCAAAAGAGGTGTTTTCCCACATTTGGAGACTTCTAATTTTGAAGAAGTGATGTGTCATGGTCACTTCAATGGTGACTGCATGTTTAAATGCTCCTTTTTATGTACTTACTGTTAGCGCTATTTCAGACTACCAGTTACTGACATCTGAGGTATAGTCCTGAGCATCTCAATATTTCATTAAGAATGCAGCATCTAGCAGGATTATATAACTGGACATACCTTTTTTTTCCTTTGTTAAGAAAAAGTATTCTTAAGAAAACTGTACTTTTATTGAAGTGCAAATGAGAAAATGAAGCTCAAATCCAACTATGTTGTTTTCACTTAAAATTCATTGTTACCTTGATCTCTCAAGTCTCCAGCTGATCAGTAAATTTTCTTGAAACCTTTGTGGTTTCTTTCAGTTGATGATAAGTTATGATACACTTAATGTGTACTTGTTCATTGCTGTTATTTCTCCTGCTTTAGCTGAAGAAGTGGAGATAAGAGATACTCTCAGACTGTGATCTTTAAAATGCATGTACATTTATTTTATTTTGGTCTTGGGTTCTTTTGGTAAAGTAAGTGTTAAAGTTATCTCATGCTTATGTATAAGCTATTTACGCTTTCAGTGTGTTTATTACAAAGAGCGTTTAGGTTTACTATAGTTGTATTTCTGAATCAGGTCTTGATTTCTGACAGTTAATACAGGATCTCCCTCAGGTCATTTTCATCTACCTCTATCTTCATAGTATAAACAGGTTTTATTTTTGGTATACAATAAATGTAAATACATTGATAGAATTTCTAAGTGGTATTTGAAAAGCTTTAAGGAAAAGCTTGTAGAGTTTACGTGGTTATTGAAGTATACTACCTTAGAAAAATCAGAAGAACCTCAAAATAAAATGTGACATTAAAGGAAAATATGTTCTTGACTGTCTTCATCTTTAATAGGTTTTGTAACCAAAGCCTCGTTCATATTAACACACCGTCCTGGGAACCTCATTTGATGTCAGTGAAAATTCTTCCTGTAAAGTCTTACTGTATAGAACTAGTCCCACTGACCACTTTTAGAACTGGGCATGCTTGCAAAAGCAGTGAAGTTGGGAGCCCCAGTACAATATGCTTTAGAGAGTTTGCCTTTCTAAGGGAAGATTTCAGTATGGTGTGAAAATTCAGCTCTTTGAAATTATTTCAGATGGGCCAATTTGCAAGTCAAAGTATTGTTACTTCCTCCTTCAGATGTCTGACTATTTCATTAGAAAAAAAAAATCTTTTAAATAATTCAGCCAATTATACTGGATACTATGCAACTACGTGCATTTTTTGCCATATTATTCAAAGTGCGGATCTGTAGTTATTTTTAGTTTATTTACCTTTTGAGTTGATTATCAAAAGTATTTTTAAAAATTACTTAATTAAGTCTACATGCTGGTTTACAGCCTACCATCTCTATTGTCCTCATATGTGTTGACCATATTTTACAAATAGGGAACCATATCAATAATGAAAAAGATTATACTTTTTTTGAGGTCACACTGGATGTTTAGCAGAGTTGCAAAGATCCCTTTGTTCCCATTTCAATGCTATATTTAGCTCAGGACTATCATTTTTACATTTGTTCTGTCGTTATTTGTCAGATAAGAGCTGCTCTGATCATAGTCACTATGAAGAGAACTTCATAGAAGTGAACCTTTATGGAGAAAAAATATTTGGCCAAATATATTTAAATCTTGTGTTATCTGCTCTTAAGATTGAAATCGTTATTTTCTTTAGCTTCTTCCCTTAGGCAGTCAACACATTGGTGTGATAAATATTGTACAGCTTTTAATGCTAATCATTGTTGATTCATGGTAGATACGAGCAAGTTGTAAAAGGATATCCCTGATGGTAATAAACAAAAAGTATTAAAAATCATCATAAACAAATAAATACTTAAGCAGCTGCTTTTCAATGCTCCACTAAAGCTATTATAAATTAAGAATGTGGTTGTATGTTTTGCCAAGTTTACACTATATTCAAAGAAACTAGCTTTTGTGAATCCGCATAAGAAATACAAAGAGATAATCTTACATCAATGAACCCAGTAAATCCATTCCTCATTCTGTATCTGTCTAATTCTTTGATACAGCAAAAGCAGAATTTTGGATAGTTCAGGAAATTGATAACTTATTTGGCATTTCACTTTTGTGATGAAATTTCTTTTGTTTTTATTGTGTGTTTTAGGTAGCACATTTTAATGTTTCATGTCTCTCATTAGGGTTCTGTTTCCACTGTAGTAAATGCAGGCGTGCCCTGCTCTGACTTTAATATTGATGCTGTTGTAAGCTGTTGATTATTTGGCTCTTACTTTGTACTGATCAAAAGTTATACAGAAAACAGAGACCGCTCTAAGAGAGTATAAGCTTACCACAAGAAAAATTCTCTCTACTTTTTTGTGTCTGTTTTTCACCTTTCTAGTGGAATACTTTAAGGAAAAAGAATAGCGGCCTTCCATGTGGTTTAGATGTCAAATAGCTAACAAAGAGAAGTGTTTCCCATGCACAATTATAGATGGAGGGCTTCTGATTATCACTTCTTAAATCTTTACACAGTGCTCTGGAGCTTGATTCTTACAGTCTTTCTTCACTCTTATTGTAATTCCTTTGAAAACGGTAGAGCTGGACTAGTCTAAAGCTTTGAGAATATGTGAGTACATTTTGCCTGCTGGTGTTTGTATTCAGTGTTCTCTAGGGTCCCTCTTTTTCTGAATTTAAAGGAATTTAAAAGATACCATTGTAAGATTTTTAATCACAGACAGTCCTCTTGATGGAATGCTTTTTTTGCTATGCTTATTTATGCTAGTCTGTTTTCAAAGAAATGCTGTTGATTGACAATCTGTATTCTTTTTGACAGAATGATTTCACTTTCTTTCAAGCACAGTTTATTATATGGCGTTGAAATTATAGCACTTATATTAGAAATTAACTACTTGCTCTATGCTTTCAAGTTTCTATAGTTTCTTCATGCCATAAGGTACTGAGGGCAAAATTTTAGCTTTTTACATTAGAGGTAAACTGAAATGTACTCTGCCTATGCTAGCAAGTCCTGTAAAGAGCCCAGGACAAAATACATAACATTTAAATTGAGACAAAACTCTTATTTACAATCTACCTCCCACTGAGTCACCTTTGAGCGATTGCTGGACTACCTGCAGCAGGGACATGCATCATGGGTGAATTTACTTCCCTCACCGGGAATTTGTGAATATTAATTACAAATGCATGACACGGGACACAATACTCTGGTATCACTGCTTCCTATGGACTCAGCTAGATCTCACTGATCTCTATGGAAATATTTCCATGGGGTTTGGTTAGGCTTGGATCAAAGCATGAAGAAATTGGCCTCCCTGCTGGGGAGAGCTGAAGTCTTTGCAGTACAGTGACTGAGTGTCTTTGCTCAAATGTTGGTGTTTATGTCAGTGTTGTATCATGTAAAGGATTATTCTTGTAAGAGGTAGGCACATTTTCTAATTTATTTTAGTGTATTTCCCCGTAACAAGCTGCTGAGAACAGTTGAATGTGTACCAATGGAAATGTGTTTGGCCCTAAGAGAGAAATCAGTGTCTGGCACTTTGATGCGAAGATAACAAGCTGCATGAGTATTAAAAATGCACTTTTTACTGATTTAGAGGGAAGCCAAGAGTGAGATTGTCTACTCGGGAGTATAGCCCTTGTTTGCAAGGGGTTGTATGCATTGCCTCTTAAAAGTATTGCCTTCCTATTTCTCTCTATTTCCTCTCTTGCTTTGCTTTTTCTTCCTTACTTTATTGATCTGATGTGCTTTTGTCCAAATTGATCCCTGAGGTTACAGATCAGCCCTTTTGAAAAATCTCCTTGATAAATGTGGAAACTGGGAATACCCTTTACAGCACATATTTGGTGAATTTGTCTACTTACAATGCGTGCAAAAGTTGTAGAGGTAGAATTTGAATGTGATCTTCAAAATATCTCATTACACCATGGGAGTGAACTGGTTTAGAGAAGACAGTACAAGACCTGCTCACCTGATGCTTGGCAACACAGATAGCAAGGCAGAACTGTTGCCTATATACCTGGAATTTAACATTTCAAAGCTTCATGTACTAAATACTGATTTTTAGAGCAGTGTATTAATTAAACCGCTGATGTTTTCTCAGTACTAGAATATTCTTAAAATCCTTCTTTTTTGTCAAAGACAGAATTAAATTAGACATTTCCAGAAAAGATTTGGCAAGAAAGATAATTAAAAAATCTTTAGTGCTGCTCAAGTGCTATTAGCACATTAATATGTAATTCCTCTGCTGTTTTCCCTTAAATTATGGCTATTTTATGCATGTTTTAGATGAAGCCATTGCACCTGCCAGAGATCTATTCTTATTATCAAACTCACTGGACAGTTAGCTTTGCACTGACTGAAATATCTTTTTGTCTTCAACCAGCCTTTTCGTAAATTTATTGATTCAGTCACAAGTAAGGATTTGTGTGATTCATCAACTTATCTCACTAATGAATATTTATTGAACTTAACCTCTTGGTGCCACAGGGGGTGGCTAGGTTGTGAGTGGTTTGTGCCCCAGACTTTCATATTGTTGCTCCATCCTTGCCAGAGAAGAGTATTTTGCCAGTGAGTTGTGTTTTGTTTTTTGCCACAGGCAACTTCTTCCTTCAAAATAGTACATAAATAAAATATTTGCTCACGCTTCTCTCTGAGTGAAGCATGCAGAGGAAAATCTTTACTCGCTTATGCACAAAGTGATATCTGTTGCACAGAGTAAATCCTCATTTTCATATTTAATGAAGCCATAATCAATGGTAATGGATGAAGATTGCATTAAAGAAATCTTAATGTTCCTCTCAAGGCAAAGTAATTTTACTGGAAACAAGCTAGTTAATCAGCCTCAGAAAAACTATATATGTTTTATTATAGAGGCAGTTTTTCCAAGGACAAAGTAGGAAATGTAACAAAAAAGATTAGTCAATTTTGATCTTCAGAAATTTATCACATATGGCATTCTGTAGATTTCCTCTCTGAAACACACAGTACTAGTCCTCTTAAATTTACAAACAAAAAAGACTGACATTAGTAAAATATTTATTTCTGCCCTAAACTCTGTGATTTTTCATGCAGATGCAGTTAAATTTCCCCATTAAATGAGTCTTGAGAAAAGAGCTAAACAGGAAGAGTACAAAAAGGAGTAGCCAGTCAATTATTTCCATCAGCTTGTGTTATATATTTACAGCAAAATTTAACTTCAGTGGTTTTATCCACAGAAACTCTACAGAGTTCTGTGCAGTGTGATGCTTATGTGTATACCAAAATTTTCGCTGCATAGGGGAAATGAAGACCAACAATTTGGCACGACCTACTGGTTGGCAGAGTATTAGCCTCTCCTTTCATGCTGCTGCATGACTGGAGGACTCATGCTGAGAGGGAACTGCCTCGATCACAAGCTGGGTAGGAACTGTCTTGCAGTCAAAGACTCTTTTCTGGCTGGATTTGGGCTGCCCGTCCTATCTTCCCTGCAGCACGAGCATGCAATTGTTTAACATGAACCAGAAACATTCAGAAATTATTTTACTACTGAGATTTGATGATAGGACTGAATGACCATAGATGATATATTGTGCCTGGCTTACGGTTGAAGGACAGGACATGTCTGGCTAAAGATGTCAGTATAAACCTCTTTTGTACAGTAGTAGTCTGTGGTTGTGACGATCTAAGAGTGTAAGCAGCATATGCTTGTACGGGAAAATATTTTTTTCATGCGTCCAACAGAATTGGAAACAGCAGACTACCTTTGGGGCACCAAGCCCTCTTGAAAGGTACCCTTGAAGTAAGAGATATGTGCCCCAAAGCTTTCCTGTTTTCTTCAAGTTATTCAGTCAGTTAAAAACAATACCATTTTTCTGCAAAGAAAGTTCTTTTGTTTGCTTTGGAATTCAATGGGAATTTCAGATCCTACACATACTGTAGATGAGTTACCTGGTCTTGGGTTCAGAGTTCTTAATTGAATTTAACAGCCAAAGACTCCTCTCTGGAATAGCTATCACTGTTACTATCTGTGCAAGGAATGTTTTAATCATATAAGCAGGCAACACAGAGATTGTGGAATGCCACAAGAGCAGCCAGCGGGGCACCTGCCTGCATGGAGCTTGCTTTTGGTAAGTTTTGCTTGTTCCTTTGACTGGGGAAATGCAAAGACATACTGCATCTTCATCTCCGCCTTCATTCCTGAAAGACCTTTAGCATTAGTTTCATATAAATGAGATTCACGTCCATTTCTTCTGCGTTTGGAAGAAAAGCTGAATCAGCTTTTTCAGTTGATATGTTCAGAATGAGCCTCATTTCTTACACAAGTTTCTTGGAGCAGCTTGCATTGTGTATACATAAGGAGAATAGATTGTTTTATGGTTTTGTAATTAAAATGCAGCTGAAAATCATTGATCTGAAAAAGAACAGTACAGAGAAAAAGAAACATTGTTTATGGTTTCAAGTAGAAGCTGAGAATAAAGCATAATCTATACTGTGCTGTGGGGCTGCCACATTTCTAGTGAGTCTCAGACTATTTATAAATGTACTACCTATTGGTCACTGCTGCTTGCTGTGGAGGGATAGAAGGAAGGAAAGGAAAATCTAGACTTAATGTCAGCAAAAAAAGTTTATTGGAAATGCCTTTGAAAGAAAATGCTAATGTTCCCACATACGTAACCTGGAGAGAACAAGAAAGTAACAGCATAATGATATAGACTTGAACTTGATGATCTAATTGGTTTTCTGATGCTCTCATTTCTATGATTCATTTTAAGAAGTCTTTTCAAGCCTGTGTAGTTGTGAAATAAATAGAACAAATTGGAAATGTGGAAACTAAATAAATAATGATCTGCTCATCATGTTAATATTACTGCTGTCAGCAGTGGTAACATTTATTTAATAATTCTTCTGCATTAATAGGATTGTATGTATAGTAAAATATAGCCTATCTTTCAAACAACTTGATCCTATGTCAGCACCTCTCCTAAGTCATCCTCCATTCAGGGAGAGACTTATACCTAACAGGAGAAGTGCCACTATCCTGGAAATATTTATGTGGACAGTACTTGGGAACCAGCTTGCTTGCTAATGTGCATTTAAATTTAGGAGCTTAAAATTCTATGGTTACTTAATATTTGAAGAAGGTTCAAACCTGCCAAAGCAATACTCCTTCAGTATATCCAAGGGCAGGAAAAATGATGACAGTTTTATTTTATGGTGGTCTTGTGCTGATATATTTCAAGAGGTCTGTATTTCCTTCTAAAACCTCTGGCTTACTCTGCATAGGTTGTACATAGCAAAATAAACATTTTTCATTTTATGTAACTCTCCAGCAGTACAATAAGAGAGCACTAACCAGTTGTGCAGTACATTAAAGTGCAGCGGTTTATAAAGCAGTATGACTCTGTGCATGCCCCTTGAATTGATCACCATCAACAGCTTTTCATTCACTCATTTTCTGAGTGATGAAACAGCCTCTGAAAATTATGCAAAGATAAATAATTTTGGTTTTCAGAATCAACAGTAATAGATTTCCTAGACTGTCCTTTTAAGTTTGCCTGCTCATATTTCCATTTAGTTTCATCTCTCTTAAGCATATTTCTGTAGTACCCTCTGACTCTAACATAGGAGGGCTTGGGCATAATTATAAGAGCTCTTCTTGCTGTACTAATTGCACTTGCCTTACTGACAGTCTTTCTTTAAGGGCAACGCTGAAGCTGTTAGGGTACTGAATCTGAATGACATCTCCGTGTCAGCATCTTTTCCTGTGACACTGCCATCACAAGGATTCTTGGTAGACTCAGAGGTCACTCACTTCTATCATAACTCTAGGGCCCTTCAAATAGCCCTTTTCCGCATGATTCCCTCCCTTGTCAGTGAGTAAATAATATCTAGTATGGAGGAGGGAAGGATAATGGGCAAATCTTAAGTCATCTTCTAGCATCAGGTCTGATGCCGTGCCCCCTTATGAATTGCCTAAGCCTGAACATCACAACACTACGCAAGAATCTACCACTGGAGCCAGATGGGTAATAGACTTTGTTAGCAGCACAAGTTAGTGAAGTAGTTGCTGGGGTCGTGCTTCACATACACTGCTGCTCGGGATGAAATTAACTGGCCACCTTTGTCTTGTCTTTGATTTCTGTCCCAAGTCCTTTTGTCTGTTCCATTAAGGACAGGAAGCATAGAGATTGCAAATGAGTTGCTTTCATGGTTTCAGCCAGTCTAAACAACTTTTTAAGTTGGTTAGTTGTAAGCACAAGTATCCCCCTCTCATGAAAACTCTCACTTGCTCTATTACAAAAGGATAAATCTGTTACTGATTATAGAGATTCTGTTTAAAGGAAGGAATTAAGTAGTTTTATCTTACGGCAGGATGCCAGGGATATTTGTACTGCAAGTCCTCATTTTGTGGTTTAAAAAAGTGTTTCATTACTGAGTGTAGAACTTTTTGTATTGCTGTAGGGAATTCACTGATCAGGAAAACATTCCAAAATATCATAAACGAAAATTAGACTTGTAGGAGATTATGCAAATGAAGCTGTTTTCTTACAGAGGGAGAGGAATCTTTAAATCTTCTTTTGTTTAGGTTTTGTATGTTTACCTACATGAAACAAATTGGGGAAATCAGAATTTTTTTATCTCTCTTTAAATTCTAGCACTGGTTAGTATTCTGTAATTACTTCTCTGTTACTATGTTTGGGAATTGAAACATTAAATGGAAATTTTACTTGTGATACTTTCTAAGGTGCCTCTGAAGAGAAAAGTCAATGTCTTAAATTTGGTAATTATTTATGGCAGTTTGCCTTACACATTTGTATATTTTTCAAATATTCTAATTGAATAAACCTTGTAAAGAATCAATATAACCAGTTTCATACAGTAGAGTTGCAAAAATACAGACTTTTTCAATAACAGATATGTTTATTGTAATGTCACTTTTCAGTTTCCAGGGATTTTAATGAAAGTCTTTTCAGAGCAGGAGCAGAAATGATATTTTGTTCCTCCTGTATAATAATTATGGTGTATTTCTCAACATATATTATTTTTCATTAATACTAATGGCTTTTGATGCATGTAGCAAAACACGAACTATATGAATGCTATATCTCCATTGATTACTTTTAAAAAGCATATGTAATTTTAGACACCATAGTTGGCTGATGAGGTAAGAGTTCAGGTCTTGACCAGTGCCTTTGGGTGAAGATAATACTTCTACTTCAGAAAACAAGATCATAAGGACCTGAACTTCTCAGAAATGTGATGGATGGTGTAATCTTCCATCTTTAAGCTCACTGGTGCAAAACCATATCAATAGTTCAATGTGTCAATAGTGAAAAGCTTTGATGCCTTACTGGTAACCAGTGTGAAATTAATTTGAGGTCCCGGTCTTGTTCCCAAAGTCTGCATCAGAAAGAATAAACAAAAAAGTAATTTGGAGCTGGCATTCAGCAGAATAGTTGAGGATTATGTATGCCATGGGTGATGTCGTTACCCCACCATGTCCAGAGCGCTATCAGCATGCATCAAAAGAGCATGAAAGGAGATCTTACAGCGTTACCTTCAAATTCTGCAACTGCTTTTTCCATCACTGGGCAGTTATATTTGCTGTTATTGATGATAGAATACTAAATAAATGAGTGTCTGAAGTGTAAAGAACAGCAAAGGAAGCATATTGCACTTTGTAGGAAGAATGAGCACTGGGGAGGTACATTCTGCTGTGGGGCTCTATGAGTTTCTGGGATGAGTTAGCTGCTGAGCAGCTTAGAGATGCGCAGGAAGCAAAGTATACGGGAGGGCCATTGGCTACAGCAGCTAAGAGATGACGCTAGGCTTCTTATTTCATGAGGGGTTCTTTTGTTATTTGAGTCAAGCCAAATCAACGTGGATAATTCAGCAGATGAAAACATCAATTAAAAGAAACCAAGTTTGAAATTCATTTGCACTGATATAAACTAAAAGGAACTTCATTAAAGTCTATTTATTACTTTTTCCTATATCTATACATCTATTGTGTATATGTGATACTGAGTATATGTGTGTATATAATAGATAAAATTAGCTACCTTACATATTTAAATAGTACTATTCAAAATGAAACTATGTCAAACAAAAACACACAGGCAGTTATAATTATACATATATTAAAATACATCTTTGCTTCAGAGCAGTACATTTAAACAGATTGCAGTTTTAAAAATATATGTACTGTCAGTTCTTAAAGCATTCATTTGCTTTTATGAGCCTGTAATGCTCCTGTGCTATTATTCATAGTGTCATTCCAATATCGCAAAGTCCAAACTTGCAAGAAATTACCACATATCCAGAATTGCGGTGTCTCCACATGCAGTAACTAGGACAGAAGATAAAATGAAAGTACTTTGTAAAGTTTGCCTGGAAAATTGAAAGTCATCACTTATACTCTGTTTCTATAGAAATGCCTTATAAATGGTTAACCAGTTTTGAATAAATCTTTCATAAATGTTTAATTGAGGGTCAGTGGGTTGATTTTAATTATGGTTTATAAACATCTGTAGCATGCTTAATTTATAATCTAATTTGTAGATTTATACATAGATCTCACTGCTTTAGAAACATGCACACAAATAGCGAAAGAAAAATTTTAACTACTTCTTGCTAATTGCCTTCCAACTACTGTACCACTGCCACTTTATAGCTTTTCCATTCAAATCCCGAAGTAGCGATGCCTTCTTGATGTCCTGCATAGAACAGCTCAGGGGCATTTTTTTCCAGTGCCCAGACCTTGGCAATTGGTGAACAAAGCATTAGTTTATAGAGAAGATTTTTTGAAACAAACTGTAAGAGTACATTCAATTACATTGAATTATTCATGATATAACTTTTGTCCTGTACACAGGAATATTATTGTTTTGAAAGCAGCAGGAAGTGGCTATATGTGGAGCTCAAGTAGTATACGCAGCAGATTCCATAACTGATATGCCAACAGAACATTTATCAATTTATTTTCTACAGGTAAATGTGATAAAACCCCTCTGAAATGAGTGTAACTGGGTCATTTTGCAAGTGGGATACAACTGAATGATATTATGAACTGCTGCTAAGAGTGCTAAATTGGAATAAAAACTTCAGCAGCGCTTTTCTGCAGCTTCTGCTACCTACTAATTTTGCAATAGAAAGAATTGATTTATGGACAAAGTCTAAACAGAGAATGGCAGCACTTTTCATTTTATTTAGTACAGAACCCAGGTGTGAATGTTGCTTCTAACAAAACTATCTTATTTCCTGCCCCACTACCACCAGCAGATTCCCAGCCAAGGGTAGGGGGAAAAAGAGAATTTGGGCTCAGACTGTGTGAACCACACACCAGGATGAACCTATTCCAGTCAGATATAGGCGGCTTAGTTATTCAGCTAGCAACTGCTTTGTGTTATCTTTGTATGCAAGGCGTCAGTGTAAATGATAGAAATCCTCTAGCATTATTGCTTGCCAGCAAAATAACCATTTTTTAATTGTCACTTTTCATGAACAAAAGCAGCTTTCTTCATGAACTGAAAGTCTAAAGGACACTTAACAATTCATGACAAAGTTGGAGCTAAGTGGAAGGAAATCAGCCTACAGTGCAGTTTGCATAGGACCAGTTTCTGGGAGCCTCCACTTTCACTGAAGGAAGTGTATAGACTCCCATTTTATTTTTTGCTGCTGTTTTTGATTCCAGCAAATAAAACACTGGTTAGTAGACTACAATGTTTCACGGCACATGAAACTGAAAGAATGGCATTCTATGAAGGCAGTAACGTAATGCACAAGTTGCTTATTTATTAAATGCAAAAACTATGTGGAACATTAGAGGAGATTTTTCATTCTGGGATTTTTTTAACAAGAGATCTGAATGCATCTAGAAGTTTCAAGTGAAACTTAGACTCAAACAACGATCGCTTCAAGGACAGAAAATATCCCTGGTATTCAATATAGAGAAGTAAGTGTTACTCTACAAAGTCTTAATATGTATTATTAAATATATTCTATTTGGGGCAAGTATTTATGTATATTTTAATATAAATGGAGTTTTATTAACCAGGAATAGTCTGAAGAATTCAGAAAATATATATGGAAGAAATCACATGTCTGATATTTTCAGAGCTAAATTTCTTTGAGAACATTACACTCTTAGCACCATGCAAAAAGCTGAGGTATTAGCACCTGTATTTCTGTGCTTTTGACAACATAACCAATTTGTCATCAGTTGTGTACCTTTAAAAGTCAATGCTTGCATGGGTATACATAACTGTTCTTTATTTTTTAAACTTTTGTTGGTATTCTGCGTCATTACCATGTAACTTGGAAACTTGTAAAATACGCTGCCTTCTATTTGCTTTAGCAAATTACCCATTTGGTTTAATTCTTAGTTGCACTGTGTCAACAGATATATTTAGTGCAAAGAAGATCATTATCAGTTCTGGTTGTTATAGGCATAGAAAGTACAATATGCTTAACAGAATGCTGCTGGGATTAGTATCAATGGGTTATTTCATAAGTGGCATGCAAGTGAATGAAATTACACACTGTTCTCTCTTTAAAGTAGTGCATTTGAATAAAAAGCTAAGTGAATTCCCTGAACAAAAGAGTCTGCAGCTATCTAATGCATGTTTCTGGTAATGTAAGAAAAATACAGAATAACTTCATTTGATATTGGTACATTTCATTGGAATAGCTATCTCCTCTTAGACTTTCAAGATCTGTCATGAATGTATGATTTAAGCTACAGTTTTTCAAATTTGACATGTAATCCATAGATAAAAATCATTGTGGCTCACTTATAACTGTCATAGGTATTTTTCTGTAGATAAACAGACATAAAATAATTATAATTTAAAGACATCAAAGTTGATAAGTTTGGGGGTTTTTTTTTGTTGTTGTGTTTTTGGTTTCAGGTTTGTTTTGTTTTGTTTTTTTTCTTTAGCAGGTGTTAATTTTTTTGGGGGGGCGTTGGAAGTCACTGGTCTTGCCAAAAGTCAAGGAATTTACAGTATAGCTGTAGTAGGGACTCTGTGGTCCTCTTCCCTTGAGTTTATATAAATATCATGTGTAATAACATACTGATGATCTCATCCAATTGTGAAGCGTATGGTAGTGTCAGGGAAAGATATTAGCAGACACCATGGAGACAAAAACTATGACTCAGTACTGACCTTGACTTTGTTGACTAGCAGGGAGATTTACAGCTCACAGCCATAGAGTAGGATTTCATATAAGTTAGTGGAAAAACAAATGAATAAATCACAGGAGAAAAAGGAGTATAAAATAAAATATTTCTTATTTGTTTTTTCTGACTAAAGTTTTCCATGGAAGAAATCCACTCAAACGCTTAGAGGTTGTATCCTGAAGGTTGATATTTTTTGGAATTGTCATTCTTCCATATATCTTGCACCAGGGGTCCACTCAAAATTGTAAAAGAGCTGAAGCAGGGCGAAGATTTATGCATGTATTTGACAAACTGTATTTATAGATTGCCTTTAAACATGGTGGTATATTGCTATTGACATTTTCAACACTGGAAATTGTGAGGGCGAAAGTCAACAGGGAACCCAAGACAGGGCCAATTCTGTCTGCTCCCAGGTCCCATTTGTTTTTTCATTTACTTCTAAAAAGGAAAGAAGGTGGGTGGAATGGACATTCACCTGTTATGGCTCCATTCAATACATCCTTTACAAAGGCCAGACCCACCTTTACCCCAAGAGGCAGTATTTCATTGAAGTCCTGAATTTGAAAAGTAAAAAGTTGTTATTCTTTATACATCTGATGTATGCCATTGAATACAATAGGACTGAACTACTAGTGGATATTTGATATCCTTGCCTACAAAAATTGTCCTAACTGAAATCAGATGGTTTTTTGGGGACAGAAAATGATCTTCTACTTTGTGCAAGAACGGGTACAGAGGTGACTGAACTAGTTGGCTGTATAATGCTATGCCCATTTCTGGTGGCCTTCAGCCCAGAAAGGACCACAGTATGGGAAAATAAGAAAAAAATAGTCAAAATGGATACCCAAAGACAGATACAGCTTCATCCATTTGCACTCCAAGCTGCCCCACACTTGAGCCACCTCCACACCAAAGACCACGTTGCCCGGTTCGTATGAAGTTCTCTGTAAGACGAGAAGCTCAGCTTCAAAACCAGAGAGCAACGAAAGCCATGGCAGAATGAGAACCTATCAGCACTCTTCAGATATGGTTTACAGCTTCTGGACTTTATTTAGATCCCTGCCAGCCAGCTTGGAGAGTGGAGGAACAAACCCACTTTTGGCCTCAGCTAACCCAGACGTGATGGAGAGACGTTAAGGGAAAAGGGCTCAGTGAATTAGGAGGTTTTAGTAGTTGAAATCAGTTCACTGCAAGCCATGTGACCTTCTTGAATTTTAAGTGTGTTCAAGTTGAGGGCTGTGTAGAAGTACTTGGTGGAAAGGTAGAAGTGCATTACCATTTAAAATCTGGGTCTTCCTTCTTGACACAATATAGCACCGACTGATGCTTGTTTTCTTTGGGCCTAAGAAAGAATATATGCCTGTGTATAAATATACTTGAACACGCCCGTGACTTAATGACACTATATTTGCACACAGCTCTACAAATCTTTATGATCTCTAAGTTTCCAACTGCTGACAGTGATCTATCGTGAGCTGTTCTGTGCTTAATTATTAATTTTACATTAAGGAGTTCCACAGTCAATATTTAGATGTTTTATGACATACAGAGCCTTTTCCATACCCATATTTTCTCTGCAGGGACATAATGTAGCCCTTTCAATATTAAATCAATTACACACAAAGTTAAAACAACTTGATTTGCTGCTTAAGGTCCTTTCCTAACATGATGCATTAATTCTAAGAGAGTAAGAACAGTGATATCATGGCCTGCTGTTAATCCTTGCAGACCTCCACTTTTCAAGGGTCAAGTGTCAGTGCAGACTGTAAAGCTGTCCAGCACAGAGCTGGGGCAGGCTTCTAATGCACTTCCCACAAGCGTGCTTTCCCTTCAGCTGTAAGTAGTCATGAAGCAGAAAAGAGAAAGTCTTTTGGAGCGTGTGATACTAGAACAAAAGCACAGGAGAAGCTTTTTAACCTAACCCTCTTTTCCACGTCTGTACAGATGGGCAGAATTATAGGAGTGGTATCACCTATTTTAAGCACCTGGGAGTTTGATATCTTTTCTGAGTTAGATTTCCTCCGGAATGAATCACTTCTAAAGATGTTTCATCTCACCTTTCTTAAATATTTAGCTTAGAATGGGATGAAGTGCATCCAAAATTGCCAGTCCCTTCCCAGTGACTAGTAAGAAACTTAAAAGACTAGATATCTGAGCCTAAAATGCTTGTAACTGAGTAAAATTAATCACACTGTCTAACCCCAAGCTTGCTGAACTTAGTGACTTAATTAATGACTTAATTCAGGAAAGAATATCAAGGGCCCTACTGAAAATGTATACCACACACTCTAAACTGTATTCTTGTTACATATACGGATAGAGTTTTTGAAACCTGTGATTTATAAGATAGTTTCAAAGACCTGCTTTAAAATCATAAAGCATACTCTTTCAGCACCTGAATCATTTATTAAATTCAGGTATCAGTGGCTTTAAAATATAATTTAACCAAAAAAAAAGATTTTGAGTAGGGCTGCAAAGATTTCTCTATGCAGATATTTCAATCTCAAGATGGGGAAATGGCTGAAAACTGTTACATCTTTTATTATTCTAGAATGCTACTAGGGAATGTGTTCAGGCTATGGACTTGATTTAAAGGCTAACCAATTCAAAGTGTAGGTTTCCAGAATAACCGATTGTGTTTATCCTTCCTCACTGTGGTCTCCTTTACTGTGGGAAGCTATTAAACTTGGTTCAGAGGAATGTATGGGGGAAGAATGAATCCTTTTGGAGGGAAAGGGTATCTTCCCAAGACATGCCTTGTGACCATCTATAAGGATTTGTTCAAGACTAAGTTTGAGACCTTACAATCAAATGTTCCACTTCTCTTTGTAGTTTTAACAGGAATTACTGCATCTTTGATGTGATTTATCTAGAAAAGTGCAATGGACTTAATGCCGTTCTCTGGACGAAGAACAGGCAGTAGTTGCCTAATTCATTTATTGGGTCTAGCAGTGAAGAAGTTCATTATGAAATATAGTCTGGGCAGGATGAATTTTAATGACTTCAACAGAGCAGATGCTGGGAGACCAACCAAATAATTTATCCAGCAGTTCATCTGCAGGAGGGAGGAAAGAAAAACAAAACTCACCTAAAAAGATCCTGTATTAAGATGGAAACACTTATCCCTCAGATAAAAACTTTCAGATGTTTAATAGATCAAATGGCTAGGACTTGACTATGAAATCAATACAAAGATGAAATGATACATTAGGATAAGTGTGTGCTCTGGTTCCTACAGATGAAGCTAGAAACTATGTAAGAAGATTTAACTCCTCATTATGAGGTCTGATTCTTCTTTCATTAGCGCTACTTTTATAATATTGAAGCACCCTTGGCTTCTATGGATTAATTTTGATGTAGATGATGAGAATCACAGTGACAGAATCATGGATAACAAGGATCGGTGTTTCAATTATATCCCCACTTTGTAACGTGAGATTTATGCACAACCAGTTCATATTACTTAAAGAGGCACAGAATAAAGATGAGGGCTTGTAAGGTGCAGTTACTGATACAGTGTATATTGTCGTTATCCTATATCCATATGAAAAAATTGATACTTATATAAGTTGCTGGTAGCAACAAGGAAAAGGTTCTAATACAGAAGAGGCACAAAAAACGCACAGATCATTGTTTTGCTTTTCTCTTTCATTTCACATATACTGAAGTGAGAAATTAGGAAGGTAAAAAGGGAATAAAGGCAACATAATGCTGTGTATACCTAATATAGGCCTTCAAGGTCATTCCTGTATTCCATAGCCTCACCTAATATAAATCTTTGCTTTAGTAGTGCTGTGCTGATTTAGATCAACAGAAATTCTGGCCCACTGTCTCAAAAAGCATTTCCAATCAGGGAAGATTGAGCTTGCACTAAGAGATCTTATTAAAATGTAATATTATTACCTTTTAATCAGGAAATATGCCAGTGTACCCTGCTTGGACATAGAAGAATAGTCTAAAGTAATTTCTGTAATGACGTGTTTTTGATTAAGGCCTGCTGCAACAGGGGAGTATAATTGCTGCCTTTCTTATAAGATATTTTTAAGAAGCCAGTCAATTCTTTTTCAAAAGTAGGTAATTTAAAGAATGAGATCTTCCATCTATGAAGTGTGGCCCTGATAAAAAGACTATTGAAACCTTTAAAAACATTACCTTCTTAGAAAATTCTCTGCATTTTGTTGTTGTTCTTGAACAGGTCCTAATGCAGAGTAAGCACACAGAGCTTGGGTTTTTTATTACCCATTCCACACAGACTGTATTTTTACGGTGTTTTAAAAAATAGACACTTACTGTCAATACATTACATTGCTTTTTTTTTTTTTCATTTTGAAATAATTTGTTGTTGGAGTGAAAGGAAAAATATTCTTCTCATTTCCTTTTCATTCTCAAAGTGTTATTAGATTTTAATATACCACTGATTTAAAACCTACATTTGGCATTGATGTCTTTCATTTCCATGAATTTTATTTAACTAGTTTCGCTCCTGTCTTACAGACAGTCCTAGCTTAAAAAGACAATATGACTGACAAACATCTCTATGTTGGAGATGTTATTGGCATGGGATTTCTACATTTAAAAAAAAAAAAAAAAAAAGGCAGTCCGAAGTGCTACCTTGATTCTTTCTCAGCTAAGGTATGCCCTCACATTCCAGGGTCTCCAGTAGTCCATACTGGTGGACCACTTAAAACACACTGCTGCTTCCTCTCTACCACTGCACCCAAGTTTCCCTTCCAAAGGGCAATGGTGCTGTGAAAGAGTTGTGGGCTAGAATACGGCCAGGATATTTACCTGGGTCCAAGGGCTGGTAAGTGCTGCCAGGTCTCCAAATTCAGAGGCTTTCATGGCTTGATGGATAGCTGAATGTGGACTTGGTTCCCAGCTATGTTTTGTTTAATAAGGGCTAAGAGAAGAGTCTATACTTGTTCTTGTTGCTGTTCCTGTAAATATTCAGAATACTAACTCTTCTTGACAGGGCTGGATGGAGACAAGGTGAAAGTGGCTTTGAAGTGAAAGATGGCCAGTTCTCTCCCAGACGTTCAGAATGCAAATAATTGACAATCCTTTTTTACTAACCTAAGTGAAGTCTCTGAAACATCTATTTTCTTTTCTTCATTTATCTTGATTGAGAATGCCTCCCTGCTTAGAGGCTAGGAGAATCTGGATATTAACTTCTTTTTTGGGGGGAGAAAGTTAAATGATTAATCTAATTTTGTCTGGTTTATCTTCTGTCTTGAGGTTTAGGGGAAGCTTTCTACCACATTCAAAAGGTAATTTCTCATGGGTATTTCTGGATATGAAATTTACATCAGGCTTTATATACTCGTATTACTTTAAAAATTGCTGTCTATTAGCAATTTGTATTGCTGTGGCCAGATAAACAGGGAAGAGTAGAAGAATGGGAAACTATTAAAGAAAAGGTAGAGAAAAGCTAAAAGAAAACATTTGGATTATAAAACAGAGATAAGTGCAGAATGTATATTTTTAGTAAGCTCTCTGCTTGGCTGTTCTTGACTATAAAGTTTGCATCTGCATTTAAACAGCTTGTATACGTCTGAAATCAAATTTGAATGATTGCAGGCAATTCCAATTTTACATGGGAACTGGGAAAACAGCATGGTGAATCATGTGAGTTGTAAGCATCTCTGACAAAATGTTTCAGCTGTCAAACGGCTCAGATCAAAGGGCTGAGCAAATGAGCAAGTCCCACTAGCCAAGAGGTGTTAAGTCTTGGACTTTTTACCTCTGGTAGTTTTATAAAAGGTGAGGAAAGAGTTTAGCATCCTCCATCTCCACTGGTGCAGTGATGGTCTAGAGTTTACCTGGCTATTTTAGGCATTGACCTATCTCTTCTCAGGATTTGAGCGAGCTTTCTGGAAGGTGTTTGCCAAATGTACTTGTCATGGTGGTAAGTTATATAGGGATTGTGGAAATTTCTCCACTTAGGTTTTCAGAAAAGCAGCTAGTGTTCTGTATCTTTTCAAGAATGGTTCTGCATTGTTTTTAGGGAGGTGAATTTAACAATGTTTTAATGTCTCATCTAGTCTTTATTTCCTGTAATTTTTCTGATTGACTTCTAGTGCTAGCCAAACTCCAGAGAGAATGTGGGGCCTCTGTGTTTTCTGAGTGTGCCTAGGGCTGAATCTTACTCTTTGTATGTTGAATAGCTGTTCTTTCACACATAAATCACTGTTCTGTCATATTCGCCTGCTGTGCGGTGTTCAATGCATATCATCATTTACATTAAACCATTTACTTCAAGACAATGTGTTATATATTGCTTTATGAATTATGTTATCTGACATATAAGATTATGTTATGAATTGGCAGTTAGAATATTAGAACAGTGGGACTTTTTATAGCTTATGGTCATGATCCAAGAAGTAATTCATGCCTTTTCTTAATAGACTTCACTGGTCAAAAGGGAAGCAGACATGAGAGCACAACTTTTTTACCACAGATCCAGAACTTAAGCAGAATCCTAGTTAAGAAAAAAATCTTTGCTGGTTTGCTTAAATCTGCAGCCTGTTCATATCCGGAGGAAGGACATTTTTTTTTTTCATCTACAGCTCTATTGTTCTAAGTCATCTTTCAATAAATTTGTAATTCCCAGTCCCTCTGAAGAGGCTGTAAGTGAACACAGAAAGTGTGATGACTTACCCATGTCTGAATGAGGAAGACTTCTTTCCTGAAGGGGTAACAATGATGTTGAGTAGCACTGGGGGAACTGTTTAAGGGAAGATGGAGTTGTCATAGGTAGAATTTGGTGAGGAGCTTCTAACAGCAGCAGAGGAGTCACTATTCCTCTCCTATTTTCCTTGTTCCTGTTATCTGGAGGTTTGGTTTCACATTTAAGAAAGGGCAAACTTGGTTCAGGAACACATCACAGCACTTTCTTTCTCAGGAACCCTGTGAAATGTGAATGTGAGAAGTTAATATCTTTTTAAAAGTTGAGGAGTTTGACATGTACTCTGAAATAGAGGAGAACATTTCCACCAACCAGCCCTGTTCCTCTTACATAAAAGCCTTTAATAGCTATGTCATTGCATATCAAGGTTTCTGTTGTTGGTTCTATACCTGTATATGTTCAGATGAGGGGAAATCTTAATAAGTAGTACACTTGGCATAGAGAAAAACCAGCCTATTGCTTTCCATTGATAGACTGACTGCTTGGGAATAGTTTTTGGTTTTGAGTTTGAATATAGATACATGATAAAAAGAAACTGGCACATAAAAATAAGAAGCCATCTGAATAAGTTAGCTTTTATCATGTGTTTCTACCCGTCTTTCTGGCAGTCAGTCCCTCAAAACTTTTGAACTCATCACTCAGTTTCCACCAATTTTCTCATAGGGATAAAGTTGTCTGAAGGAGTATCTTAAATTCATATAAGTCTCATGAAAACAAAACAGGCAAAAAAGATCCTTTTAATGGTCTTGCTAAGGGAATGACTGACTTTAGCCCCTCTAAGACATCATCTTATCCATCCAGGAGATGAACCTTTGGACAATACGAGATAGGAAATGAGACTTCATTGATTTTACTCCTCATGGAATGGCCTATTTCATGCTATCTGTAGTCTGTCAGACAAATGCAAAGACTACAAGCAATTTTTTTTGTGAGGGAAGGCTGCACAGTGTCTAAAATGTAAGTTATCCCAATCGGGGACCACGAGCGTCATATTTTGTACAACACAAGATCCGTGATGGGGATTTTAGTATTATGAAAGGATAAATAATGCTGCTCTTATATGCTTTATAATTTCTTGTATCTGCACAAAGTAGAGCATAAGTTTCAGTATTACATATGCTACTACAAAATCCCATAACCTGGTATGTACTGATAATATATGCATGATTTGGGAATCCTCGGTGGGGCTAACAATTTTCAGTGTTTTCACCCAACAATTTTACCCTAAAGAAAGAACCATTCATGGCACTAGAGACAAAGCACAATATACAAAAGTAGCATCCATGCTGCTTAACTTCAACTAATGCAAGTTCATTTACTGACATTTCATTTATCAAGGTCTCACCTGGAACAGCAGATACCTCAAAACTCAACATTGGTTTCAGTCATGTGACACGCTACCCAACATGAGTATGGCTAGGGACAGTACTGTATATAACTCATTCTCAAAATATCCCAGGAGTGAATAATTTATTTTACCAAAACAGCTGTGTTACTCATGAGAAAAAAGGTTAAATACTAATAGTGCTAAAGGTTAACCTGCCCATACATCTTTACTGTTTTGTCATAATAGTCAACTAGGAGTGTCCTATTATTTCTTACTCAATTTATATGCTTTCTGACTGCGTTAAGTCTCTATAGATAGTAGCAATTCTTAATAGTTCTTCATCTCTGCTTAACATTACTGAAGTTTCTTTTGTGTATCAATAGAGGTTTGTTTATTATTCATTCCACAATTGATAGTTCAGCAGTGCATCTCTCCACTCCTGCTGACTGCAATATGTTGGCATGCCCAGTATACTCATCAGTGATGCCATCTAAACTCTAGCTTAAAAAGTATACACATGTCCTGAATTTGCCAGACATCTAAAGAGACAATGTGAAAAAGTCCTGCAGGGTAGAAAATTATTGCCCTATACAAATATAAGACATACTCAAAGCCTGAACTCATTAATTCTTACTAAATGTCTTCTCTATTGAGCAAGGCCTTCAAGTTTTTAATAACACACATAAGTTAATAACTGTAGTTGCAATTCAAATGCACTTGATTGGAACCATAATAGACCTTTCTTTTTATATTTGTTTTGCTTCCCTGGGGCTTATTGTCTTTAAAGTACAAAAAGACAGTCAAACATGTAATTAGTTATGATGATTATAGTAGTCAGGAGGGTATCCTCCTTTGCTCCGTTTTCTGGAAGTTGGTGTCTTTTTTTTTCTGTAGTAATAAATGTAATGTGCTCTAGAGATATAGGTAACCCTCATGACTTTTTTATTCCATTTTTCTTTTTTGTTCTCCTTCTTGGGTTAAAATAGCTTTACTTTTTGAAAGTATACCATTTTGTGCAACTGATTATTATCAGTGTACGGAGGTACATCTAAACTTGAGAAGCTGGAAATAAAACTCAGCAATATAGTCATGTTAATTAGGCAAGGAGACCCTTCCCTTTCTATAGCACAGGTAGAAAACATTTAACATGCTCAACGTACAGCGGAGACTCACAAAAAGAGTGAAAATAACATGAGAAAACTCCACTGTGAAGTTTCTGATAACTGTAGCTCTCAAAGTTAAAACTGTTCAGTCCTTAAACTGGGATAATATTTTAATGTTAGTATTCAAAATCAGAGTTGTCTTTTAAGGCTGCAGGCTTAAGACAATTGTTCATATTTCATCAAGCTGTAAGTAGGCCTCACTTCCATTATATTCCAGTCCTTTTTTGTAAACCTGGCACCTGAATACAATAAATAAATAAATAAATAGAAGGGATAGGGAATTAGTAGTAATCTCATCCATCAGCTGAACTGTTCCCGATGTTCTCTTGGCATCTTGACAGAGAAAAAGGCACCAAAAAAAAAAAAAAAAAAGGAAAACAAAGAAGGAAGGAAATAGAAAGGTTATTAAGAAGTAAATAACAAAATGCCAAATAGCTTTTTCCCAAGAAACCATCTGCTCCAATCACCACAAAATTGTGCAAGCATTGTGTTTTATTTCTTAATGCCTAAGGGGAGTTTTTTGCCAATATTTTCAAGCCAACTTAAAGCCAAATGGGCAATCAACAGATTGATAGCTGCAGCCTCTGGAGCAATGACCTGGCTAGCAGGATATATGTCTGATCAATGAGGAACTCTGCGAGGTGCAAGTAGAGGTTTTGAGTGATTACGGTAATAGTGAAACTGCCCAGAGGTGTGACAAATAAACCATGAATATTGAAATACATCAAGGCATAACTATACCTTTACTGAGAGAGACTGCCTCAATGAGTATCTGTGCATCATCGGCAGAACTATAAAGTTGCTGATTTTGCAGACATTTCTTCCTCAGCTTGATAAGTTAATATATATTGTTTAACATGATAATGTAGCAAGCTGTTGTTTTGTGGTTTGAAAGCCAGCTGCATTTGATTGACGCCAGGAATGGAAGTATTTATAAAATGACACTGAATTAGAAGTAGTCAGTTTATGGGTCTGGGGAAATGAATCTTTTATGAAGAATAAAACTTTATGATGAAGGAGTAATACTGAGGAAGTGTGCATCTTGAATTAAACTCTTTTTGGACTGGATGTATGCTGTAGAGCCTTTTAAAATAAAATTGTGTCACTGTATTTTTAGGAAGGAGATCTCTATAAAATTCATCTTTTGTGGTGGTCCAATCCCAAACCTGTGGTCATGTGTGTTCTCTCTGTGAACACCTCAACTAGGATAGGAAATTTCTTCCCTGGAAATATAGCTATAGGACTTCTCCAAAAGGTCCTTGGAATCTATTTTAGCTGCTGGTTTAAAGCTGTTGCGATTTTTGAGGCATCACCCACAAATGCTAGCCCATTCTAGCTTTTTGCGTATGTGGCGGGTTTTGTTTGTTTTGTTTTAATGGAATAGAATATAGAGTAGGTACCACTGTGCTTCGAAATGAATGCACAGCATTGAACTATGGTTAGTTTTTAACCCTGCTTGTGAGCACAAGAGCGTAAAGGGTATCTTTCTGAGGACAAGCCATTCTCAGCACGGCTGCAGAAGCCTGGCACCAACTTTCAAACCAGTGCAAGGGCTTCTTTTCAGCTGCAGCATTCAGCAGCTCCTCTGGTTGTTGTAGTGATGCAAGCATATAGGTGATGCTTGAAGAGGCGTAGTTTTCTGTGTTGATGTTCATGAACAGGAAACAGGTACAACCGTATATAGACTGTACTAATGCATAATGATATCTAAAGACAACCCCAAATTTTATGTGCATTTTTACATCTGTTACGTGAACTTGTGAGAATAGAATAACTTTTACTTAAACGTAAATGCCACTTTGATGGTACTGAGAAACCAGTATCTCAAAACTTTTGACAGAAGCAACATAGGGAAAAAATGGATCTAATTGTCTACAGTTTTCCTCCTGGAGCTAGCATCTCTATGCAAAATGAATGTAAAACTCTGCTCTTCTGAGTTGCTGGAATTTCTTATCTTTATGCACCAGAGGAATGATTGCACAGAACAAGATAATGTCCAGTGAGTTGAAAGGTTAAAAAACTGCAGCTGGCAAATCAGAATCAGATTCAGCCATTGTATTAAGCCAGTTTTATGCCAGAGTAACTAGAGATTTGGGGATTTACATCAGATCTTAAAATCTACAAGTGCCTTCCACATTCTTATCATCAGAAATATGAGAGTAGAACTGTCTAGGACAACTGTATAAATAGGATTTCTACCTGAGTATATGTTTTAATCAGTTTCTAAATCTCTGCTGAGCATCAATTCCTCTAATAGATGAATAATGGTAACAACAGTATATTCATTAAAACATAGTATAATGTACTTGAGTATAGAATCTTATTAAATTGCATTCTTCAGGCAAGAGTTGTGTACCAAAACCCATTGGATTTCACTTGTACTTGGGCACTCTGTATGATCCCTTGAAGATTTGCCTTAATTCTTACTTATTTCACTGAAATCTTGTGACTTAGGAGACCTTAATGAAACACGTTATCTAACATGATTATAAATAATATTCTTGAACGACGATAAACATCTAAAAAATAGCACAATGTGTTGTACTTGTGAAAAGAGGGTGAATCTTCATTCTTCAAAACAGAAAGCTGCTCTTTTTTTCTTTTTTCTCCTGACAAAGTCCCAAACAAAGTAGGTGAAAATATCAGGGCTAGCATCATCGTGTAGTATTGGAAAACATGGCATGATATCCAGTGGTAAGCTTCTTCTTGAGCTGTCTGACCTTTAATCACTGGTGAATAAAACCAACATGCTGTCAGATCTCTGTTATTTTTCTCATGGGGGTCACTCTGCCTGAAGTATCAATGAAGCAAAACCTTTGAGAGCTTATATTCAAGGTCACCACAACAAGAGGCAATACTTTGTAGTCTGGGAAGTACAGCAAAAGAAAAAAAGAAACATATCTAAACAAGCCAGTTCTGTTTGTTTAACAGTGAACCAGGCAGTTGTTATGTCAAGCTATAAATGAAGCTGGGTTTGTTTTTACTTTTACCACAATATTTCGTTTTTATTTATGTTTTAAGTGAGCTGCGCTTCAAGACCTTCACAAAGAATATAAACTCTCTGTTTATCATTGTACATCAATGATAGGTATTTCTGTTCTTCAGGCACTTCCAATGCAATGTTTTAGGCCTTGTCTGTACCAGGTTTCAATCACTTATAGTTATTTTGCCACGAAAGGCTGTGTGGATGCTAAGAACAGATCATTCGGTCCTACAGACCTGTTAAGAAATGAAAATGTTGTATTTGAAATATTTTTTATTATCATATTTGAAAATAATACTTGCCCACTGAAAGCCTATGGGGGGAAAAGAAAGGGTTAGCCACCACATAAGAATTAATCTCTAACAAAGAATTATAACTAACTTTGACATTGTGATTCATGCATTAGATAATATGGTTTCAGTGCTAAGCTACGTAATGTAAAGTATAGAATTGATAATTGATGGAATCCGATAAATTGTTTTAGTTGGGATTGTTTAGGCAAAAGAATGGATACCTTCCTAGATTTCTTATTTGTATAAAGTTTGCTAATATCCTTTGCTTTAATTTGTTACTTAACTTTGATCCACCATTGAAACTAGTTTGTTGATTTGATCATGACTTGTTATTTGGTAGGATTTTATTCTTTCTTCAGGTCAATATTACCAGAAATACTTTAGTTTTCTGTGGTATTATTTTTAGTAGATTTTTTAAAAAATAATGCTTACATTTATACCCATAAATGAACTGACTAAGGAACTGTAATGGTCTAGTGCTGAATATCTCACGGTTCAGCCCAGGTGCCGTATTACTTCCTTTCTTGAGTTCTCAATGTACCGTACAAAGCAAATAAAAATGCTATGACAGAATTTTGTAGGCTATGTCAGCCTCTGGTGTGCCCATCTAAGGGAGAGGAAAAGACTGGATCCTGTGCTGCAGGAGTATGTGTTCCACTAGCTAAGTAGAGAATTAGCAGCATCTCGGTCCTCCCTGTATTAAGTGTGAGGTAAAAGAGGAGTGAGGTTTTTCCTCTGTACATCCTTTAGGAATCTGTGCAGTCAAAAGTGTTTACCTTATTGCACTCTCTAGCAGAACTGTATGCTGTAGGATTTTCATGTTAAAAAAACCTTCATCGCTCAAAGGATAGCCTGGCAATGGAGTGTGTTGTTGTTTTTTTTTAATTGAGGCTGATGTAATAAGCCCATAAATTTGTACAAATTGACACTAGAATAATGTAGGCTTTAATCATTACAAAATTTCTTATTGACAGAAATTATAATGTCTAACCAACTCTGAAACTGTGCAAGACTTTAAAGTGAAAATAGAGATCTTTCTTTTATTTCAGAATTGTCATGTTCATGATAATATCCTGAAGACTTTCTACCTGTAGAATTTAAAGTGAAAAAGATACCTGCGTAGTTCATTTAGTGAAATGTAATTAATATGGATGGGAACAAAGCATTCAAATACGGGAAACTTATGCTAGAGTCGTATGTCTGCTGCAAACCAGATACACTAGTCTTTTGTTTTTGGCTCAGTAGCAAGTAAAAATAATGCAAATACAAGTACAAACCAAGTATCAGGTGAAACTACTTAGCGGTCTTGATGAGATAATTATGTATTGTACCCACCTGGTTCTCACGTGTGAAGGCAGCATAATTTTACACGTTCTTGCTAACTGCATTCTGTTGTCTGTCCACCTTTCCCTTAGGAACGACTGTGATGCGTATGACAGCATTTGACGCTGACGACTCTAGCACAGACAATGCTCTCCTGCGGTATAACATCCTCAAACAGACGCCTACCAAACCATCTCCAAATATGTTCTATATTGACCCAGAAAAGGGAGATATTGTTACAGTGGTGTCACCTACACTGTTGGATCGTGAGGTAAGTGAACATTTTCCTATCGCCAGCCTGACATTTTAGTGTTTGTGTCTATAATCTTCTGTAATGTAAAAAGAGGTTCAGAGTATTGCAGGGGTGGGGATTCAGATTTTCAACTTTGAGGAGTCTTCTAAGATTTTTGTTTATTTCTTATTTGGGCATAAGAAGTTATATACTCTGATCAATATTTATAAATCTAGTAATACATAATTTCTGGGCAAGATATTTAGTGTTAGATGGTGAGAGCAAAGATCTCAGGAATAAGTTGAATTCAACTTAGAGTTGCCAACTGACCATTTGGAAGTGAAAAAAACCCAAACTGAATTGTGCATATACCTTGCTATGAGGTTGTTACAGTCTGGTGCTTTAAATAATTTTCTAGAATTTTCTTTTTATTAAGTGGACTTACTGGACTAATTAACTTGGTACCCCATAGGCAAAAAATGAAAATACAAAAAAGGAATAGTAAAGGGGCAGGTAGACTGCATGTGGTTTTAAGGTGAATTACCATAATGCCAAAATCTATGTGTATTATAGATCATTAACATTATGAGAGTGTAAACTGATAGCAAAGTAACCTTAGGTATGATCATTTTATGTTCAGAAGATAATAAAGTAGAACCAATCTGTTAAGACAAAGGTTTAGTTATCAGAATATGAGAGATCTGGGCACCAATACAATGATGACCCTAAACAGTTACTCTATAAATCACCATTTTCTTCGATTACGTAGACCTGTGTGCATCCTGCAGATGACCAAGTAATTTTTCTGCAGGCTGTTTCAGGTATGTGTTGATATACTGAACTTGTCTTCTAAGTTGGTTAGATTCAGGACTGGCCAGTGGTCTCAATATTCAGAACATTATTTCTCATTTTAACCAGATGAAAATTATGCCCATACCACTTCCCATTTTAGGTGAGTAGTCCTTCTGCAGGCTTTTCCAACATTAGACATTGACTGGGTAAACCAGACACATATTCCAGTTAAACTAAGGTCTGGGCCTGTAGTTCTGTCTTTTCAGTTTCAAGAGATTCCAATTTTTTCATACTTGTGTGGCTGGCCACAGAATCACGCCCAAGTTAAAATTCTTATAATCACTACATTTTTGCCTCAAGTTTCCCTTCTAAATTCATTGTTTCAGTTCAAAAGCTTTATACTGTTTTCTGAAGTCAGTTTAGGTGTTTTTATTCCTAATAGATAACCATTCCCCAGATAAAACCGATTTACTCAAAATTAGAAAATCAATGGAAGGGAATGAACATGCCTGCTTTTTCCTAGTATCTTCCAAAGGTCACTGGTGATTCATGAAATAATGATGCTATCTCCATACAAGAAGTGTGGTCTCAATCGAATGGGTATTATGGCTGGGTAGTATATCCTGAAAGCAAGATCTGAATTCCTCATGATTTTTAATAATAGTCGATTCAATACCTTGACTTTGAAGGTGACATGGCAAGCTGCAGTCTTGTTGAAACTGCAAAGTAATTTTTGGTGTTGCTGCAAATGCTGTATGTTTTATGAGCCAAATGTAGGGCTGTGTAAAATTTTAACGCTAATAACAAGCATTATCTGCAGATAAAGTCAAGTCTAATATTATCTTGTCAGGTGAAAGGCTTGGGAAAAACTATGTTTTCCATTTCTTCACAAGGTGCTCTGTGTTGTGCTCTCTGTCATCTTGGTGGGTTCAGCCTCTTGTCCTCCTCCCTGCTTATGTATGTCTTCTTTAGAAACTGGTACTCATGCCTCCCTTTTTTTAGATCTGTGGAGTTAGCCATTCATGGTCAAAGATGCATAACTTCTATTTTTAACCGTAATAGCAGCTTTTGGGGACAAGCAGCCTAATCATCCTCTTCTGAACAACTCTGGGTCCCAACATAATCTTGATACTATATAAATGACTCTTATGTATTTCTATGTTGCTCGTGAAATTGAATTATTGTAAAAGAATTGTCTGCCTCGGGTGGAGAGGGACAGGAGTAACATGTGGAGAAGGAAATGTCTGTGTAGCTACTGCTTAGGGAATAAGGTACCTGCATATCACCAGGCTTGAAGAAATGACTTTCAGGATGCTGGAAAGGTGGTGGGCAGGAGGGAGTACTGTTTGCCACTCCTCTGTAGGATATCAGCTGATATTAGTGCCTTATTGTTATTATATTTTCTCTAGTGAACCTTTGTAGATCTTAAATGTTTTGGCCATTTATCACAATCTTCTATGAAGTGCATTGTAGAAACATGGGACAAAGAAACAATCTTTCCCCTGAAAACCTTGCTAGTAGCTGTGTCACATCAGAGGACAAAAAATGTAGATAGAGGCATTGAATGGTGGTTGGACAAAGACCGCATGAAAGAGTATTTGTGAACAGGAGAGAGGAATGCTTTTAGCTCCTCAGTTCTTACCCTTCATTGTTGGCATCTCAGTGGAGAATGTATTATAGTAGAGGTGCATAGAGAACAGCAAGTTTTTCTGTAATGTTTTCCATTGCTTGGAGAAAAGAATGAATGTGGAACAACTCAGCGGATCTGTTTTGATGACTGGCATTTGAGTCAGCAGTATTTGCAGGTAACCAGGTGTAGCTCACGAAGGTACACGCAGTATATATATGGGGGGGCGGGGAGGAAGGTACATTTCTGCTGGGGAATTCCACAGCTCCAGAAAGTGCACAACTTGGTCCTGGTGAATCTGATTATTCCTGACTGCCAATTCAAACTAGCGGCTTCTCCTAGATTTTACCTTAATTTGGGTCAATTGCCTGTGATTTTTCTGTCTTTTGCTAGCTCTATTTATTTTCTATTTGAATCTTAAAAGGGAGTACCAGTCAAAAGTGGATTATTCTTAGTTGTTCCTTGTAGGTGTACTATTTAAAACTGTATTAGCCCTAGACACCAATTAAAAAGCTAAATTAAAGTAAAAATTCTCTAGGATGGATATGGAGAAGGGAGAAAACTATTTCTCATTAATCATATGTATATGCACCGGAGGTTGATATGAACTCTTTTAAAGCATATTAAAACACTGATTAAAATTACTCATATTTTCCATCTCTTTTAGTAAGTTTTACCACTACTTGGATCTTGATGCTTTTGGGAAACTTTCCATTTCATTTATGACAAATTAATAAAATATGAATAGTTTGGGTTATTGTTTTGGGTTTGGTCTTTTTTTTTTTTTTTTAATAATTTTAGGTATCACTTCATGTTCGTGCATCAGAGGGAACAGGAGACTGGGGCTGTTGCCCAGTGGGAGATACTGAGACGTGGTGATACAAAGCATCTGGCAGGTTTTGCACATACTGTACAGTCTGTATTATTTTTCCATGTTTCAGCATTTTCTGAAAAGTTGCTATGGCATAGGCTCAGAAATTCTTGTTTCAGTGCAAAGAGTCAAAATACAGGCATTTGCCCTAAAGTAAAATAAAGTTTGGCCATCTAGAGAGCTCAGGTTTTATATCCAATTGAATATAAGTGGGAGAATCTTAGCATGCATAAGTAAACATCTAGGTTAATTTTAAGGAGATGAAAAACAAGTAAAACTTTTTTTTCTTCTGGTAATACTTTAGAATTAAAAGTAAATTCTAAGTAGATGCTGTCAAAATAAAAAAAAAATTTAAAAGAAAGGAAAAAGGAAAGAATTAACTTGTCTCTGGTGAACCTCAATTGTGTGTCTGCTTGTTCTTTTAGCTACACAGGATCAGCTTAAAATGAAGACAAATTTGTTAAATTCCTACAAGCCTTCAAAATTTCTGTGACTGGCATTTATTAGGTGTCTTGCTAAATTGAGAGTATGGAGATGGGAATGCTCCCTGCTGTGTTAAGTGACCTCTCCTTCAAAGGCTATTCCAAAGCTCTTCTGTGCATAAGGCAGCAGAAGGAATGTGCAATGTGTAAGGCATGGCTCTCTCTTTAGAGTTGTTTTCTTTCTTGCGCTGTCTAGAAACAGAAAAGTCATCTTAGGTCTTTCCTTTGAGTTGCCTGTCCACTTTGAGATCCCCAACCTAGCTATTGTACTTTTTTAGATTTGGTAATAATTGAATGTGTGTTTGATTAAACAGGGATGCGTGATAGTGTCTGCTTTGGAGCTCCTTCCATAGTATAGTATTGCCTACAAAAGCATTAAGCAAAAAAGCCATTCTCTCCAGTATGCAGAAGAAGCATATGTAGGAATCCCCCAGATTATATCCAGCAAGCTGCTGAGTGCTTTTGATTTCTATTGACATCTGCTGACGGAAGTTGAGTGCTTCATGCCTCCAAGGAAATACTTAGCACTATGCAGGATTTGTATTTATATACCAGTGTATTTTTATTTATAAATTTTCCAGATTCAAAATTGTTTCCAAAAGTGTGTGATCCTCAGGGTTTAAAGCAAAACTCAGATAATTTCTCAAAGAACATCCATTTTCATTTTCAGAAGGCAGGTAAGGACGTATTTTTGAAGATTAATGTGGTTTTTTTTCTTGTGGGAGTTAGGCATCCTTGAATGTGTCAGCAATAAAGATTGAAGAGTGTTAGGGGGCAAATTATACCTCCAGCTATCCATTGGAGAATACATTTTAATTCATAAATTCAGAGGAGAAGGATGCCCTCCATCAAAGTGTATGGTCTAAATGACCTGAAATAGAGCACAACAGGAAAAGAGAAGAAAAAAAAAAAGGGGGGGGGGGGGAAGGGGGGGGAGAGAGAAGAAGAAAAAAAGAGGAAAGAAACCTTGAGGAAATGTCCTGAATTTTGTGGTTTGGGGATGGAAAGTCCACTTCAAAGTGACACTTCCCTGCAGTGAAAGAAAAATAATGTTCCTCATGTGCATAGGAGGAGAAAATGCTTGTACTCTTGTAGAATCAACTCTTAAATTTCCTTTATGGATCAGTAATCAGTTTTTCTGCTTACCCACAATGCTGTTTTGCTAGTGTTACAGACTCCTCTGCTCTGCAGGAAAGCAGCTCTATGATTTGTATAAATTTTATGTGACTAAAGTACTATAAGAAAGCTGCCACCACAGTTGCTTAAGTGAAATATTTACTTTACTTCTCACAGTTTGAGGAGTAATATGCTTTTGCTTTTGATAGGAACTGCTGTGCTTAATTTGAATTAAAGTTAACAAGCAGTTCGAGGTATCTGCTACATACTGGACTATATGCTGTCACATATGTTTCTAAACACCTCAAGAAACGCAATTCAAGTATTCTGTGATTCTGAGAAACCCTGGGCTAGATTCAGTTAAATAAAATGCGTGTTCTCCACTGAGACTGACGCTCCATGTGCCTGCGCAAGCCATGCCACCATTTCAGTAAGCAAGTGCTATATTCTGTAACCATTTGAACCAATCTTGGTGCATCAATCTACCATTGTTTGAATCATATATACCTGTCCCTCTCTTTATTACTTGGAAACATGGAGCTGAAAGCCTCATGCCATAAATGATGAGAAACCTGGAGTTACATTAGCCCATCCTGCTCATGTTTATGTGGACCGTTTGTAATAACGTAATAGCTGGCTGAGCCTCCCGCTTAACGGGATAGCTCTAAGCTATAAACAACTGCAACAAAAAGCAGCGTATAACAACTAGCAAATACCCATTCCTGTCCATACGGTGATGAATGTCTGTACAGTGGCTAGCAATTTTTCAAGTCAACAGCAGCCCACCGATACGTGTTCACCAATACACTGTTCGCAAAAAGGAATGAATGCTTGCATAAATGTTCTTTACAGTATGCAACCGGTTCTGCTGTGATAAGTAAATCACAGTGTTCTTGTTGATAGGGCTTAAGTTCTCTGAAGGGGTAGCAGGAGGAAATAGAAAAAGCTTGTCCATTTCTACATATAGACACTACCCTCTTTATCCCTATTTTCCATTTTGGAGATATGTGTCTTAAGCAGTCAATATACTTATTACTTGATCTAAATGCAAATGCTGAACCAACAGTGCACTCTCATTTTTAATGAAAAGATATTAATCTTTGCAGCAAATGCATTCCACATTTGATCTTCATATTAACCTCTAAAATATTCATATTTACAGTGATTGTGGGAAAACGTATACCTTGGAGCATATCAGCTCTGAGTTGAAATAATTGTATCATTTTGTCTTGTCTTCTCTGACAAAATTCCCACTTGCACACCTTGAACTTGTTTTGCAATATAATAAGTTCCATAGCTGGACCACAATTTCTACAGTTTGGGGTTTTTTAGTGACAGATATGGCAATAGCTCCTATTTCTTTTCTGCTTAAAATACAAGATAAACAAGGCATTCATCCTTTTCCCTTGATTAATGCGTTCCTTATACTCTGGTTTCTGATGTCTGTAAATGTGAGGAGCAGTGGGTCTTCAGCCAGTGAAAAAAAGTGGTGGGTCTTTGGTCTCTTCTCAGAGATTATTCCATAGTCCATTGTATCTCAAATAGTAGAAAAGTAGAAAATGAGGAGAAGAAATCTCCCATTTATAACGCTAGCTTATGAACAAATGGACAGAGAGATGGAAGGTGCTTGTTAGTGAGATGTAAACTCATATTTGAAGTTGTTTACGATGAACTTCCCAGCATTTGGGCTTAAATGGCTGCAGTGAGAAAGAAGCTTACTTTGCTAGATGTACCATTTGATTCCTATTATTTTTTTGATGAGAAAGCTCATTAACCCATTCTTAAATCTTGAAAGAGGCTGTGCAAAAGAGGTAAATGAAAGTAAAAATTATATGTCAAAATATAAGTAGTATCATACAGGTTAGGAATAGTAAAGATTCCCATTGCCAGAACATTAGAAAAATTATTCATTTAAAAAAAAAAAAAAAAGGTCTGATCTACATCAAGCTGTAGTGGCAGAATTTCTGCAAATCTTTCATTATGTTGTTATATCAGTTTCTACTTTCATTTAATTCAACACATAATTTGATAGATTTTGTTTAAAAAAAAAAAATAATCTGACAATAATAGGGACCAGATTTTCTTTTCTATAAAAATCTGTGCAGGGTGAACATATTGCATCAGGAACCTCACAGGCAACCATTTCAGCACAATGTTGCTGACTCTTTCTGGAGAGTGAATATAATATCAAGATCACAAGGCAGATAAATCACTGAATGGCTTTTCTTCAAAACACTAAGCACAACGTGTAACAATCCTACCTCTGGAAAAAATAAAACCACTGGGTGCACAAACACATTTGCTTTCTTTGTAAATGACAGGCTCACTGAATAAGCTACTGCTTACACTCTGTGTCTTGCATTTACCTTTCCCACTCTGCACTGAGCATGACAAGCTGCAAAACCCCAGGGGCTGCTGGAGCTCCCTTCAAATTCTCGCAGCAGCTCCTGTGTGTGGATGGTTGAGCCCACAGCAGGTTTTCCTTCCCAGTCCTAAACTCTGGTTTGTCGACAACAACTTTGTAGGTAGAAACCCCTAGCCATTGCAGACTCCAGATTATCATCCTGCCAGCTCTGCTGGTGACATCTATGTGTGCGTGCTCCTTTACAATTTCATCCAATATAAACCGGGATAATTGCTATACATACTTCTTAAGCTTTTTAAACTGTAGATCGCAGGTGGGATAAATAATGACCACTTAACAGGCAGAGGTTCTGCAAGGACCTGTTTCCCCCCTCTGTGTGGCTGAACCACATGAAATCCCAAGCCATTTCTCAAAGGAATCTTTTTCCACTTGCTTTCTCTGTGTTTCCTTCTGATACTGAGAGAAGAAATAGAGCATTGCCAGCTCTTCATGAGGATCTTGGATTTATTTCTTAGATAGGTTACTGGCTCTTCGTTCCTCTAGTACGTTATCCACCATAATATGAAAACCACGTGATTCTCAACTATTGATGACTCTAAGCATTTTAAAATATATACTTCTATAATAGCTCACTTTCTGGAAAAGCTCTGTATTTTCCACAAGAAGATGTGAATATGATTTTTCGAACTTGCAGTTCTCTGTAGCTGCACTGAGAAATATTTATATTGTCTCTCTCTTAGGATTTTGGTATCACTAGCTCCTGTGGCAGGTATTTTGCTGATCCTCTAGACGTGTCACTCATCTAAACATCACGAGTTTCTCTGACACTGATGTATTGAAGAGAGATTTAAAAAAATGTCATCTTCAAGACACTTACTAAGAGTGACACAAAGCACGGTATCAGCTGCCCATATACTTTGAATAGAGGCTGATAAGTCAAATGTTATCTTTTTTTGGCTAGAGTTTCATTTTGTAAAAAAATTGAAAGGAATATTAGGTCTATGGATGTTTGATGTTAAAATCCCACTGTGACAAATGACTGAGAGGGGAAAAGAAGTGGTGTACTCATAACAAAATACCTTCAAGTGGCAGATTTTGCAGGGAGAGCTGGTTAATTACTAAATGCTTGCACATTCTGCTAGTATGAAGGGCCCAATGGTCACTAAAGTTCAGCTACAATGGAAAATAGTAAAACTTTGAAATTCCAGGTTGGAGACATACCATGCATTTTGTAGATACCTGAGGCAATGGTTTCAGTTCAGGAGAAGGAGGATTGGAAGGGCCAAAAGGTGAGAAAAATCTGAAAAATTCTCACTACCCATGTTTTTCAATCCTTTCTTAGGGCCAAGGAATATGACTATAAAAGGTTGAAGTAAGTCTCTATTGATTAATCCCAATACATCCTCTTTTTCTTGCAAATAACCCAAGTTTCCAAACAGATTTTGCTGTCTGGATAAGATTAACTCCTTGTTATAGAAGTAGTAAGGATGTATTGCAGTTAATCCTTGAAAAAACTTTTTGAGTTTTCTATCGTAAAATTTTGATTTTTGCATCAAGTATCAGTACTTTCAGAATGCTCAGTGCTTAAGAGAGCAAAAAGGAAAACATCTGGAAGTAGCCAGTTTACAACCAGCGTGACTCATGTAGAGTTAGTGCTGAAAAGTAAATGGAATTACTTCAAAGTCACTACAGGAACAATTGCTTAGCTACAGCAGAGTTGCAGCTCAGAGTACTTGGGACTCTACAAGAGTTCCCCCAGATATACTTCAGGATAGAAAGTTTTGTGTGCTTTAATATGAAAATCAATCACTATTCTTTCTTTTCTCAAAATACAATAAAGCTCTGGAAACTGAGTGGTCAACAACTCTACCTTTAGTCAAGAGCAGTATCAAATATATACTTATGTACTTGTGAGTGTAATGAACACATAGCCTTAATATTGTTGGAAATTCACCAAACATATATTCATCTGTATGCTCTGTTAACACCTTGGCAAGGGAGAGAATTACCTAGTGCCAGAAATTAGGATTACACACTAGTCATTTTCTCAAGAGAAAACAAAGAAAATGAAACCCTTGGATTAATGTTTAATACCAAAAAGGAAAAAAGAATCTAGCTATAAAACTGTGGGTCCAGATTGCTTAGCCCTTCTTTCTTCAACATAAAATGGTATTGTCAAATACATATATGGTTATTTTTAGTGTTCCACTAGCATAATTCAGATTTCCCAGAGCTGTTATTGTGGGATAATTCCTCTGGCATCAATGCGATATTACTTTTGATTCCCCAAATGCCAATCAGATAACAGGTTCATCTCTCTCATTTATTTTCACTTTCTTTTATCTTTCTTGTTTTCTAATGACTTTCTATTTTTAGAGTGTATGTAGCAAAAATTATTTAAAATATGCTGTTTTGTAGGAGATTTTATCTTAATACCATCAAAGAGAAAATTCTTTCTCTCCAAATTCTGTCTAATTGTACCTATCCTTTGTGCTGGAGTATCTAATTACAATAACATGAATTAAAATGTGTGTTGGGAGGGTGGGTTCAGCTTTTACTCTCAGTGTCATTGTATTCTTTTGGCTTCTGTAAAGCATTAGGTAGCATTTCTGTATTTAGTTGTGTTAACACCCCATAGTCCTCAGTCTGTACCATTAAGTTATATAAAACTCTATTCAAGGTTTAAAAAAAACCCAAACAAACCCCTCTTAGGCTACATGAATAACTAGTTTTTAGTTTTCTGTTTATATACTCAGTAAATCAATTAAAAGGCAATCTGAGAAGGCAGAGTGTGAATAATGTTGGTATATTTGATTGAATTATACCTTTTAGTTCTTGGAACAGATAAACACAGGTAAATACACAGAAATATCCTGAAGAAATATCCCTTTGAAGAGACCTGGAGATGCATAAATTGTTGAATTAAGCATGTATAAATATAAAGTCATCTTAATCACATTCTCTTCTGCTTCTCTTTTGGCCTAGAGAATCCACTAGTGTTTCACTTGTAATACATTCATGTAACTTTTAGCCTATTTGTTTTCAATTTTTATATATTGGGCAAAGTGCAAAAATTGAAATTGTAATTAAAATATAGCTGGAACATCCCAGAGAGACTAGTGACAGCCTTTGAATCTTTTTTTAGTTGTAAATGTTGGATATTACATCCTTATTATGTATATATAAACATTTCAGAAGCTCAAAATCTAAAGCATAAATGAAGTCATTCAATCCTGTGGTTCATTACTGTAGAATTAAAGTTCAATTTACCACAGAAAGGCTAGCCTTTTCTTTATATATGTTATATACTTTTTTGATATGGCTATGAAAGTTCCCTAAATGATTGATTTTTCCTTTCTGGAAGATCACTGAATTCTCTGTCAGTGATCAGAATGCTGCCTTTTATGCAAATAATTCAGTTTTTGCTGATGACTTTTTACAGTTTGCTTTTGACATCTTTAATTTGATCTGGTTTGTGTCATGGATTTTTTTTATTTTTTTTTGAAGGCAAACTCAATTTCCTTGAGAGGAAATCCATAAAGCATCATTCTCCCTGCAGAATGAGTATAAGTTGACTCCTTCAAGACCATATATAAATCACTCTTAAGGGAAGATATTGCTCACTCAGAAAAGTGATTTGTAAACACTTTAAGTTTCTGCCATATTATACTACTATCTTTAAATAGATACCTCCATCTAAAATATGAATTCTGCCTTGTAGGTTGATGGTACCATGGAGCAGTATTTATGAATGTTGACTTTAGTTTTTTGACATGCAGCGTATGATTACTTCAGCCCATGTTGCCTGACACTGCTCATTTAATGGTTTTTAGAATACTGGACCACAACCTGCCCTAGATGAGATGTTATTTTCAGTGTAAGAATTGAATATCCTTGCCACCTTAATTTTTCTTTGTAGCATTTATACTAGGATGTTGCCTTGCATAAAGTTTGAAAGTACACTTAGGCAGGCCGCGCACTGTATACGCTACAGATGAAATGCATGGTAGTGCTGGTAGGGGAGGAGAGTTACACTCTTTGAAATGGGGGATAATTTCACTGTCGTTCATGAAAATATTTCAGCTTTAAGAGACTACAACAGAAAAGAGGCCCTAGAATCTGGCCTTTGCTTCTGGAGTGAAGAGGAGGGGAAGTAAATTTTATTGCAAATGTATTTCAATTTAGTAAACATCTGTCATGTATATTTAAAACTGCCGTTTCAGGATTGTAATTATATCATCTGAAAATAAGTCCTCCTCAAAAGAGAATTGAAGTGACAGGCTGAAGAAAATGAAACATGACGTTGCTCGTTCTCCTTTCGTCCTAGAGCTAAAATTTAAATTAATTTTCTTCTTCTTGTCAGAAAGTATTTTAATTGGAAATTATTTTTGATTGCAGTTTTCAGAGAGGAATGGGATTCTTCTAGTGTGTGTGTATAGAAGCTGTTCAGTGTCTCCATAATATTTTACTAAATTAATGATTTGCAGATATTTTAAATAGTTGACAGCTGTACTGGTAATTCTAAAGAAGGTTAAAAAATTAAAAAACCTGAGATAAACGTAAAGATTTTAACCTTTTTTTTTTTTTTTTTTTTTTTTTTGTTCCTCAGCATCTTTGCATACAGCAATGTTGTGTTTGTTGCTATAGTTACCTGCTTGTTGGGAGAAATGAATATTTGATATTAGCGGTTACTAGACTGTAAAAATTAGATATGCTGCTTCGGCTCAATTTAGGTTTATCACAATTTTTTTTTTACAGCTGAATTTCCTTTAAAAATGTTGAAGGAAATTTATGGAGCCATATTCTTATGAGAGGTTACAAGTCTCTGTAGCCCTGGAAGTTCATTCACACTCATTCCACAGTCCTTTGATGAACTAAAACATCCTAATTAAATTTTCTTCCAATATGCTTTCATTTTCAGCTTTCAGACTGCTTACAATAGGAGATTTTCCTATTTATAACTTAATCTAAATATCCTCTGTGACAATGGTCGTCATGCCACGGCCATCACAGATGGTGGCGTTCTGGGCTGAAACAGAGTGACCTAGCCTACAAGGGATCGAATGTAAGTGTTTGGCTTATTATCTCATTTCTGAATTATCTCTGGTTTGGCATAATGCTTTTTTGACACCTGATTCAGCCGTCACCAGACAGTGAAGCACCAGAAGGTACAGGAATGCAACTCTAAATAGCTATCAAGGTAACAATTCAGTGGAAGTCGCACATTAGAGAGGAAAAAGGTCTGCATAGCAGTAACAAGAATATGTGGGTTTATTAGAAAAATTACAAGATTGAAGCAGTTGCTACTTTGACATTTACCTTAGCATTGGTACTTTACTGCATGCATGAAAATCTTTGGCAGAAAGATTGACTTAAGGAAGAATGTTGCTGCGATGTTTTCATGCAATGCTCTTTCATCCGTGAGAAGTGACAGAAATCCTGTTGACTGCATTATCTTTCTTTACCCTAATTGCTCTTGTCTTAGAAAATTCTGAATCATCTCTGTGTACTTTCATTAATGTATCCTTGATAAAATACAAAACTTACGGAAGAGACGAACGGAAGGGAGATCACAGTTTCCCTAGAGGATTTTTGCCTTTAAAATGAACCATGAGTGATAGGTGGTAAGTGCTGAAATGAGAGGGTTTTTCAGGGGAATTTGTCAAAAGTGTATCTCTAATATGTGGAAGTCCAGAGCTTTCCACTAATGTGATTAAATGTTTGAGAATACAAGAGAAAGACAGTAAAATCTGTGCTGATGGTAATAAAGGTCTGATTTAGGCTTTCTTGAGGTAACTGGAAAGTTGTCTCCATTGATTTTTGCGGCAGAATTTGCAGCAGGTCCAAGGCAGCTGTGCAGCTGAGCAGGGGAATTAGAGATAGCAGGGCTTTTTGCTGGACTCTTGACTTCTCACCATAGCCTAATTGTAACATTAAGGCATCATGTTCCTGCCTTAAAGGAAAAATAATCACCAGGTTCTGTACATGGTCGTCACTCCACTTTTAAAGGTAGCACTTTCAGATAACAATAGGCAAAAACGTTGCTTTTAGCAATGTGGTTAAAGAGATGCTTGTAAGAGGTTCAGAGAAGCGAGCAGTGTAGTTCAGTTAGAAAATTCCAGCACTTCAAAATAGATTATTTTTTCAAGCCTGTTTTTTCTACGAGAACTGGGAAAGTCTAAGTTCAATCAGAAAGTTTTACAAACTGTTCTGAGTTCATTTGGGTCTGGCTGTGCTTGCAGCAAGAGCTAGTGGTGAGGCAGGGCGTGCTGATCAGTCGGGTCCCAATTACAAAAGGGTAACGTGACTTCTCCCCAGACACTTGTGTGGTGGCAGCCTTATGCTTCAAGAGGAATGCTTTCCTACTCCCATCTTTCATGCTAGGTGTCTCCATCCATGTGTCTAGTTTACTGACCTAGCAAGAGGCTGACCCAGCAAGTGAAACTTGCTGAGCTGCTGAGTTGAATCGACTCAGAGACAAGCCTGGTGCCAACCCAGACTGTCACTGGGATGGAACCATGTGGCCGAGCAGAGGGACAGGAAGAGTAAAGCCTTTCTTTTTCAGCTGTGGTGAGCCATTCCTTAGCTCAGCTGCTTTTGGTAATCCCCACCTCTAGCTCCACAACTTACTGTCACTTATGTACATAGTTTTTAGTGATATAAATTGGTCCTTCTTTCAAGCGTGTGTAATGTCTGGAAGCTTATTTAGAAACCCAATATTTAACAATGCTGCACCAAAATTTTCAATGTCCCCCACCCCCAAAACAAACAAACAAACAACCTGAAGAAAGCTTCAAGAGTTACACTCCATTTCATCCAGCAGCAGAACTGCAGATAAGGCTGGCAAAACACTTTTACCTCACTGGGCAGCAGTTGTAATGGATCTCAGATCTCAGATTGCACTGCCTCTCTGAATTCACTGTACATGGCTCTGGCTCTGTAAAGTGCATTATTTCCTCCCAAGTAGAGAATGACATAGCTGAGGGCACTTTCCACCTTCTGCAAAATGCCCTCAGCACTATGTCATCACCGCCAACATGGCCCTTCTTCCCCAGAGAATAAGAAAAGGAATTTGTTTCTTATATAGTAGAAAATTCCACTAGCAATAGCCTCAGGCCTGCAGTAGATTTTCCATCTTGCCTAATTTGTGAAGGGGTGGGTGAGTTTTTCCTAAGAACTGTCTTCAGGTAACAGGGATTCTTTAAAATTCAATTCTTTGGGTACACTGGAAATAGGGAGGACTCAAGATTTATTGGCTGACAGGGATCCTTGAACTAGTAATTGTGAACTGCTTAAGTACGTGTAGATTTAGATAGATGTAAATCTATATAAGTACATATATGTATATATACATTTTTCTTTTTTTTTTGCATTGAATGTTCTATGAAAGACATTTTATAACTGGCTTGCCTTTAATTGGAAAATGGGGCACGAAATTTCATATGATTGTGTTGTGGCTGTCATATCTTAGTATGAAAGGCCAATCACATCACATGCAAAGGTTTAGATACAATTAAACCAAGCTTTTACTAAAGCAGCCACAAAACTGGTGGCTCACAACTTGATTTGAGGGAGCAAGTAATCTTTAAAAAACAAAATCAAGATTTAAGGCTGTGTAAATGAGCGGAATTTCTTTTCAGCTGTAAAGCAGGTCTTGTCTCCTTCCAGGTGAAAGGAGCAGAATAACGAATACCCGGGTTCAAAAAGTTTTAATAGAAATTCCTGTCTTGTTAGGCACTTTCCACTAGCATCAGTGTATCAGCTTGTTATTTTTTCCCTCTAGTTCATATATCATATTTAGTTTATCAGCCTCCATATGAAGCAAAGAGGATTTGATTACATGATCTGACATGTCAATGTTATTTTGGGGAGGCAAAGGGGTTTGATGATTTGATCCTAGCGACTTGGTAAGTTACTCCTACTTGAAGAGATGGGATTTAAATTAAACTGAGGATATTCATTTCCGATAGATAAAGCAAGATACGTTTTTCTTTTTTTCATCCCTGAAATGATGGAAAGAAGTATGTAATTTTTGTTTCATTAAGATGGAAGACAGAAAACTGACACAGATTTTGGAATATAAATTAAGAATTTAGATGACATTTTGAGGAAACGGATAAGCAGAAGATGCCTTGTGCTTTAGTTGCAGCAAAGCCTGTCTTTTCCAGTCCTATCCAGGGAAGATAAATTATATAGTATAATTCAGACTATTACTGATAAATGTAATGGATCAAACAGAATATTCTAAGTTTCAATAAATACTAGTGAGAAAGGTAACTTTTGAAACACTTTCCTATTTTCTGTACAGCCCATCTCAGAAAATAATAGACAGTATCTTTAAAACAAATCATACAATGCACTGTGGAAAACATACTAGAATATTTTATATCATTTTAAACATATTCTTCACTCAGTTATAAATATTGGGGAAAACTGAAAAAGTGTGTTGTAACATTTTGCATATATATTTCCTATTCATATATGGGCATAACGGTAACCACTCAAAGATATGATGGCTGATTTAAGACTTGTAGGCAAAAGGGAATCTGTTGCATATAGGAGGTAAAGGTTAAGAAATGAATATTTGCTCTTGTAAGAATTCTAGGAGAAAATAATGAGTGGAGGAAAAACAAGTAGCAAATACAAGTTGTTCAAGAATTTGTGAAGGGATTCACAGTACCTCATTTAGGCTCTTGAGCAAGATGTGCTCCTGTACACTCAGTGAGGAAAGGGCAGTTTGGATATTAGGCATGTTGCATAGTCCATTACAAATGCTTGGTTCTCTCCACTGATACATGGCAAGCCAGACTATGCTTAAAAACATTAGGTGGTGTGAGCCCTCTCCTCACAGACATGGGGAGTAAGTGACTACTTTCACCAACTACTGCAAAAAACCAGCATGGGAAAAGTTGGGGGGAAAAAAGACCCCAGGACAAATTCTGTTTTTCCATGGTCATTTCCTCTCTCTGGAATACAGCTGTGTGGCTTTTGTACTATTGTGCAAACATCTGGAGAGGTACAATTATGTGCATTCCAAATCTCAGTCACGTGAATTCAGTTGAAAATAGTTCTAGGAGTTTCTTCTTCCTTTCGGCTTTTAGCTCAGTGTAGATCAAACCCTGAAGAGCACGAAGATTTTATTTCTGTGGTACACGGATTATATTATCTAATAGCAATCTCTGTCGTAGCAGAAAAGAATAACAACATCCTTGCCAGATAAAAGACAATGCTTCATCTCCGAAGAGCCTCAACCAGTCGCATAATTCATGGCTTTGGGTTTTGTCTACTTGTAAAAGATTCATGAACACTTCTCTTGCTACTGTCTGCATCTATCTGGTTCTTAAGTAACATGAATTAAGAGCAGCATGTCTAGTTGCTGTTCCTATTCCATTTTTTTTGCTGTTGAGTACTCTTTTCAAGTTGCTAGGCTGGGACCTAGCTAATGCAGAGCCATCCATTTCTGCTTTTCCAAAATTCTACAGTAAGTTGCATGCTGATGTTGGTAGATACTGGCCAAGAAAAGCACAACTAAGATTTATCTCTTTGTTCAGTCCTTTCCCGCAGTAGGAAAAAACTCAAACAGCCTGTCTAACGTCTACCTTTTCCTGGGTAATCCATCTCTGGAAACACTTTCATATGTATTATTGTCTCCTTGGGAGGACCAGACTCCTGCGCTGGTGGCACCCTGATTTATTCCTTTGCTAATCCTTGTGTGTTTGGCAACAGAATATTGTTGTAGCTGGTACATTAGAAATTTATGTCTTGAAATAATAACAGGATGGATGATGACAGAATAAAAAAGATTGGCTTCAAACTATTTATCTTAAAGCTATTTTCTCATCTGCTTCTATTTATTTTCCTTTTTATTCTAAAGTTCTAGTCTGATAAATAATATCTTTTCAGTGGCTCTCACCTTCTGATGAATTTCTCTCTTTCAATGAACAACATATATTTAAGAAAATAATGTATTTTTAAAAGTTTTCAACATCAGTGAGGGTAAAGAAAAAATATAAAGGATCCAAGAGGAGTTAGAAATGTATTACTGCAACAATAAAACATAGGTCAACTTACCACGCTGGAATACATCAGAGCAAAACTATGGGGAAAACAGTCAGAGAAAAGAAACAGGGATAGGGAAATTTGTAGAAGACAATGAAGCACAAAAAATAATCTGTTGAGTTGGAATTTTGGCTACTTCACTTGCGTGTATTATATTTTTGAGTAATGGAATGAAACTGGATAAAGAAAAATATCCAGGAACGTTTTCTATCAAAGATTAAACTATGAAATTACCTTCTAAATGTATGTTCACAAGTTTACTTTGAAGTAGCACAGGGAAAGAACAACAACTTCTATGTTTGTGCTTTAACAACAACAAAAAGCCATTCATGAACAATGTACCAGTCAGAAAATATCATTTTCAGGGTTCAAAAATCTTTCATTTCGCACATTTAGAAGTGTTTCTTAAAGATGTATTTTGAAGTAAATGGACAATTTTTACAGCATGGAATTAAAAAGACTTTGTTTTGAATCTTCATGCATAACTTTGTGTTTAAGGTTTCAAAAACATAGAACAAGTAATCAAAAAGGAATATATATTTTAAAAGACCTATTAACATAAGTCATTTTAAGGAATGTATGACATAAATGTATCAGTAGATAGCAGCATTACTCAGATGTATGGGGAATATCAGTGGATGTAATGGAAAAGTAAACAGGTGAAAAGCATCCGCGCTATTTCTGAAGAACCCTGATGACTTTTGTGAAGAACAGTTCATTTCTGAATATCCAGATGTTCATACAATAAGGTGCTATTTAAAGTTAGCACAAACTTCCCTCTCTCTCTCTAGATAGCATCAGACTTTTGAAGTCTTCTAAAAGATATAAATTGAGTGCTTCACAAAAAAATGCAAATCAACCTATATAAGCATGGCAGAAGAATAGAAACAAGAAAGGGGTTTAAATGTTATTTTATCCACATTGTTTTAGATTTTGTGAGTCATCCAAGCTTCTTCACTGTAGAAAATTGCTTCAGAAATTGCTCCAGGCAGTTAGCTCAAAAATCATGTTTCTAGATTTGTTCATAGACTTACTACACTTGTTCATATCTGCTCACTCTAAATGGACACTAGCAAATACTTTGGTTTTAGTCCCAGACTTTGAACTTAATCAAGGTGCAAGCTTTTCTGAAGTCTAGGCATGATTTTTTTCAATATAAATATTTGTGAGGCTTGTATTAAGGAATTCTTTCCACACCTCCTCTTATTATCGGCAAACCAGCTCCCAGTATAGTGAAAAAAGTGATGGTGATATTAATGGAAAGTAAAAACCTGGTAAGGCTAGTGCCTGGAATAGGTATTTGCCCGAGTTATATAAACAAAACCAGCAGATAAATAATACTTCAAGCTTCTAAAAATGTATGGGACATAATGAGTGATTCAGTGGAAACAGAAACCTTTTGGCAAGTGCTTTGCTGCATGCTGACCCTATTCACTGATGGAGAGAATATTGTGTTTCTTTATCCTCAAAGAGGTTCTAGTTCCAAGGCACCCTGCAAAGATTTGTATTGACATTCATAGTTTAAGCTTCAAGAGAAGATAGCCCTGCTGGGAAGCCTCTGATGTTTTTATTGAAAAAAAAATTAAATTCTTCAATTTTTGTGTTAAAATGTACTTAATTTATTTAATAGCATTGAATATTCCTTCAGCTATTGTTGTAAGAGTGGGCTGGTAGTTTGATCACCACAGCGGGCATGTCCAAGCCTGACAGTAAGCCAAAGACACATTCTTCCAGAAGCTACACAAAATCTCTGGCCCGTGTAAAGCCCTTGCTTGGTGGTCATTTTTCCCACCCTAGCAAAGAGGAAGTTAACCCAATCAAAGTGAAACTCGATGGATATAGCGAATATATACCTCACGTGGGTGAGACAATGTGGCAATAGGATGCTGAACACTAGAGACTGGAGGCAAAATTTCCAATCCAGATGGGTAAAATTAGATGTTTTCCTCCATATTTAATTATTGAAAAAAAACGGCTCAGAGATTCAAAAGTACTGACTTTGCCAAGAGGTGGGAATGCGCAACACCTTTGAAATTGGACTGTTTCCCACATAGTTGGTGAAAGAAAGATTCAAGAACCTCATCTTAGACAATCAGAGTGTCAGATTCAATTGCATTGGTTTAATCTTAGCTATCTCATGAAAAGGAAACGGCAATAGAGTGATCCTATCAATATTCCAGGTATCAGCAGAGGGGAAGTAATATTTTTAAAACATCATTTACATGAAAATGTTCCTTAAAGACATGCATTACAAATACAAAGGATATGAAGGGTAGCAAATGAGCTAATAGAAAGAGGAAGACAGCAATACATTTTATTACATCCCCTTTAATCACAGGAAAATCCATTTTCTTAGCTAATCAGCTATTGATATGCAGAATGATAGGTTCTCACAAATTCAAATAGGTGTTTCATCTGAAGATGCCCCACTTTGGTAGCCTGGAGTTCACTTGACCTGTTCCTTTTACACACATGTTAGCAGATAAGGAAATAATAGAAAAGATTTGAAAAACGTTTACCTAGAAAAAGCAGACTGAGCACTTAGATCACAGGCTTAAAGACAACTTTCATGAGTAAAGTGTGTTTATTTTACTCCCAGCTGAAGCCTTTCAAATTTTTGCTTCGTCAACAAAATGGAAATTTGTTAAAGAGCACATAGGTTTAGATCAAATGGATCCAGGCCCTGACAGATCAGAACCTTCTTTTTTGTTACTATTTCTTTGTATGCAATTTCTTTGTAAACAACATATATGGAGGGTATGACTATATTACGTTACAGCCTTAAACACACAGGTAAGAGTACTTTCGACCTGCGTCCCCTTATAGAGATCCCACCGCTGTAGGAGCAGTCTGCAAGTCCCTTATTATACGTTAATGAGCAATTCGGTATCCTCAGGTACTGGGAAGAGCTATTTGAGTGGATGAAGAGTTGCTCTTATATGGAAGATAGTAATGTCATTTTCTGTGGAACATATACAAAAGGACTGTTGTGCACAGGGAAAGTCTTATTTTGGACTGAGGTCTTGAACTGTGAATCTTAGACTGAAATGTAATTTGACTGTCAGAACAGGTTTATTTTCGTCCTAGATTCAGGGTTTATATTCTTCCTAGACTTGAGCCATTGTGGTTGTGTGACCTTAAATTAAAACACAGTATGCACAATGAAAGTGATCCCTATTATTTAACAATATGCACAGATTCTAGATCATATTTTATATAATTATACACTTCTATTATGTTTGTTTATGCTGTATATATGCTGCTCATCATAATTGCTGCTCAAGTTCAGAAAGCCCCGTTATTTACAAAAGGAATAGTTTTGGTCGTTGCAAATGTGTTTTGAATGTTGCAAATACTGGAAATCAGGTGTGCTCATGCAGTAGTTACACAAGAGTATTCCTTCAAATTTACTAAATCAGTAAGATTAAGATAATGTGTAAAACACATCAGGGTGTTTTAAGGTAAAATAAGAAAATGTATTCAAGACAACTAACCATTAAGTCAATTATAGTGAAATCCCAAATCCAAGTTTTTAGCTGGCTGTATAAGCCTGGACTCAAGATGGTGGTAGTTATGCAAACAAATGCATAGTGTAAGATTAGTGTTATTACAGTATAGAATACACATGTGTACCTGAAATTTTAGTCAGATTCCAGATTTGTGAAACAAGACTGAAACAAAGGGGTGAAATGTGTAAATATTGGACAGTGTAGTCTGAATAATTCTTACACTGAACAAAGAACTCGTTATGTAAGGAATACACCTAGTTTTCTAGGGCATTAATGGAGGACAAGCTGGTGTGCTGTTATCCCCATGTAGGTAATACAAGAGAAGAATTTAGAAGAAAAAAGCTTTAAGTTTTGCAGAAGCAAGTTTTGAGCATACCTAGTTAAAGGTGGTGGCAGAGCCTGTTCTTACACTCCTGACCTAGGTGAAAACCACAAGTGCTTGTCATGAGTAAAATTTTGCCCCATTTGTTCTAATAATTAAAACAAGTCAAAACCCCATTTTTCTCTCTCTGGTGAAGACAAGGCGTAGGTTACAGCTTTCCAGAGGAAGAAGGATGTTGGCATTCAGCAGAGGTTATTTGCATTAAATTTATAGTAGGCTTGTAATCAGTTGTTCCATTTGCTGACTGAGAGCCTCAGGCGCAGGCAGCGTGATGCCGCGTGAGTGCAGGTGACAGGGTTTCCGTGCACGTGGTTGCTGAAGTTAATGGGTCTTGGGCAGAGGAACGGAGAAGCAGATTTTAGGTGTTAGTTCATGGCTCTTAGCATTCACAACCAGGGCATGTGTAGGTGGATTCTTATATAAAATGGTTTTCTCATATCCAGTGTTCTGCTGATTCATATTTGCTATCGTACTTCTTTATGGGTTACTGTATATCCTTCATTTCAGAAATAAATATTCCGCCCCATGGAAACTGCTGCTTTTCTTATTTCATTCTGTTAATTAGCATGTCAGAAAGGCTCATTCCCTGAACTTAAATGTTGGAAAACAATACCCATTTCATGAAAATACTCAGCTACTATTTTTAAGCCTTTTGCCATCTGAGACTGTATGCTGTATTTGTAGTATTTTTTTGAAAAAAAACCAGAGGCAAGTTAAGAAGAAATGCTTTACAAGCTTGTAAATTCTCACGAGGCTTTTCATATAAACCTTCTACTTCTTCGAGAATGTTAGATGGGTATGCTTATGAAGGGATTTTATTTAACTGCATTAAAAAAAGAGAATTCTTGATCTGTCCCAGATACTTCCTACCTTCCAAAAACTTTTCTGCATGGCCTGATTTTAACTGGGCCGTTTGATTTCTTGTTAACTTTGGTCTGTACAACAAACAAAACACAGGAGGCAAAATCATTTTTAGAAGTCATTTTAAGCATGGGAAGTTTAGCTATAGGGTGAAGCATCATTAATTTTATCAGGCCATATAAACAGAAGGAAAAATAAGTCTAAATAATAGAAAGGTCAAAATCATGGGTATCTATAGTTATTAGCAGAGTTTTATGGGGCATTAAGAATTTATATTCCCTGGTGGCTCCTAAACCTATTTTTATAATTGACAAATAAATCTAATTGCTTTCCTTACAGCCATGATTATTTTTTTTTTGTTTCCCTAGAGCTAAGCACTATCGATGTTGAAAATGATAATCTGTCCTAAGAACTTTTAAATGTTACAACTGAAGGTGATACCTGGGCATCTGTTTGAACCTTCATTCATCTTGGAGCTTTGTAGTAAAAGAGCATTTGGGAAAGCTAACACCACAGTGCTAATGAGTTAAAAACCCCATGTTGGTTTGGAGCTTATTTTATGCAAAGATTGTAGACCTGTTGAGTTAAGAATCTGTATCCCATTTTCAGCACAGAAATGTACTGACGGTTTTTCTAGATGACCAACACTAAATATGATCAGTCATGTGCTTAAGGACTGCAAAATGATTGTCCTTCATTAAAATTTGGTTATGAAGTAATTGTTTGTGAAGCTGAGTGTGGCAGCACAGTTGCATGCCTGTGCCTGTGTGTGCGTGGCCCTTGCTAACTTGCTCCATCTAGGGGGTATTTTACATAATTCATGTTTTCACATGCGCTTTAAACATTTTAAGTCTTTTAACACCATTTAAATTGGATTTACACTAGTGCAATGGAATAAAAATCTAGCCTGTGAACAGAAAAAATCTACTTTATTCATACAACGATATGATCATAGCACTTGTTTTACTTACAGGTACTTGTTTTACCTACCGGTATTTAGTAAATGTATAAAACCAGTTTACCATTTGAGGGTCTGACTTCCAATATTACTTCAGCGTAACCTCAATTTAAGCTGCTCAGTAAAATATTTACAAAATGTATGTTTGGACCATGTAGAGGCTTTTATGGACGACATCTTTCAACTGTTGTTAAATTAATCCAGTTTTGTAATATTTTTAACACAAGAATGAAGTTTGAAATGTTTCACAGTGAACGAAAATGAGTTAAAGATAGATTTTATGATGAACATAGAGTTTTCCAAAGGGTGTTTTGACTTTCTCATACATTAGTCTAGAAATAGTTTTAATGTCCTTGAAACAATTTGCATGACCTAGAACCACAAATGCTAGTAATAAGATGCTGCTCACCTTTCTTGCATGACCATTGTCTGTGCTGACCCTACATTACAGAGGCATTTCAAGTGGAAGACAGAGTCAGTCACTAGCTGTACGAAGCACACATTTCATCACATTAGACACTGCTCATTTGCTTTAAACTGATGCCTGGGCCTGAATCAGAATATTTGACTTTCATCTAGATACGTTATATCTTATTCATTAATACTGATTTTTAATGTATTAACAATGTAAAAATGCTTTAATTGAGCTAAAGTTGTGCATATTCTTTTCATCAGTAATACTTGTGTCATTAGCTGTATATTTTAAAGGTACTTAATTGCAACAGGCAAAATTTTATACAAAATTAAAATAACTGTCACATCATTAGTTACAAGCGTGCCAAAACATTTGGTTTGTGAAGTGGCTCCTATTCCTAGATGTGAGCTCAACAAAAAGCACAGATTCATTCTGCCGCTGTTTTTAAACACCCAAGCATAGAGGTTAAGGATCAGGAGAGTAGAGTGAGTAACAACAGAAATAAGTCTGGGCTACTGTTCTTGAGCTGAAATGTGAGAAATAACACACTTGCAGGTATTCGGCCACTAAAGGGGGTGGGGGAGAAAAAAAAGCCTCTAAACAGGGACCCCACAGCAGTGTAAGCTCTGGATGGTTGAGGACGATAATGCTAAAAAATACTACGTTCAGTTCCACTTTCTGGTATGAGGTCTCAGTTACGTGCCCAATCCAGTTGATTCTTTCCCCTGAAAGCTGTACGGTGCTTCCATTGGTGTCAGCTGTAACTATGTTGGTGTTCAAAGGAGTGTTTATGCCGTGCTGTCCTGGTGGGTTTTGCGTTTTCTGAGTGTCTTTCAGTGGTAACTGAACTGCCAGGGATGTGGCAGCTGAAATGCAGCCTAAATTTACACAGGTTAAAAATGCATCTTGAAACCAGATTGGGATCTGACTGGGAAGGGAAATCTGACTTTTTGATTACTGCGAGGGAGGCAGGACGGTGACACTTTCATCAACTTCCAGTGCTCTGCAACAGCACTTAATTGAAAATAGTCCCAGTTGTTTAGACCCTCTCTGGGGCCTTACCCAACCTTGTTAGCCTTGTATGTACAGTCATTTTCCCCTCTGCTCCAGCCGTGACCTCCTCGGTGCCCTCACCATGCAATCGCATCGCCTGGAGTCACGCTTTCCCCTGCCCTCACCCTCACAAGGTTTTGAACTTTGCTGCTTGTCTCTTTTTGAATGAGTGAGCTACTTGTAGGCTTGGCATTTTCCTTTAACCTTCCCTTGGATTCGCTTATGGCCAGATCTCTGCATGTGCTCTCCCTGCAATACTCTTTGTTAGACACTGAAAATATAACTTGTGTTGTCTTGCAATGAAAACAGCAAATTACTCTTATTACTCATTTCCAGTCTTTTGCTGCAGCAATCCATTATGAAAGAAATAACCACTAAAGCTAACAGAAAAGGGCAAAAAGAGCAGCTAAGCTGAAATCGCAACTACCTTTCAACATTGGTGACTGTCTGCTTCCAAATTAATTCTGTTTGTGGCCCCTCTCATTCAAGACTTCCCAGCTGCTTGCCCCACAGTGAGAATACCTTTCAGTGCCTCTGAGAGCAAAAGTAATTATTATTACACCAGTTTCATAGATGGTGAAGATGAAGGGTGGAGCATGGAAATATTGAATGTCTAGGCCAAAATCAGCTAGGAAATTTGAATTAATAAAATTTACTTAAATCACTGTTAAAATAAAAGAAAAATTACACAAGTAAAACTGAACATAGATATACTTACACATTTTTTCTAAATCAGACCCTGTGAATGTTCATCTTTTTTAAATGACTTACAGATGTGGAACGTTGTGATTAATATGGGAAGAAATTAGTGACTTCTTGCATTATTTTATACTGTTACAGTTCAGCTTTGTACTTAGGCAATGCAATAAGTCAACTGCAATGAAAAGCTATATACTTTTGAGTATATTTTCCATTTGTCTGACAGTAAAAATTGCACCTGCAGAAGTTGGGCCACCATTTTGAAAATGCGTTTCCATAACTAGGAAACTGGGCTTGAAAACTCACAGGAGAATGCTTTTTGTGCAATTTTAGCTCCTGCTTTAGCTGGGTTAGAAATCCCACACAAACAGTTCCTTGTGCAGTAGGCATCAACAGTTGTGGTTGCTTTAGATGTGGGTTAGGAGGGGTAATAAATATTAAGCCTAATCTTCTGTATCTCGGATACAGATGTAGATTAAGTTGTCTGCTTAAACAGATGATGGTATTGCTGTAAAGGACAGGTAATAAGTTTCAGTGTGTGTGGTACAAGGCATTTGATTCTAGGCATAGCTACATATTTTATAGACTTTATTTAGAAATCAAAAGTGGAAAGTCTGAGTACATGTCTGTATGTCTCAAATATTTATTTGTCATCCCAACTACTGCTTAGTTGAAACATTTGGAGCTTTTCTATCTGATCCCACGAGATGTCCTATAAAAGAGTTTTGCCTGTGGGTATCAATATCTATATGCAACCCAGCTGTTAGACTCAGCAGTGTGATAGATTCAGCTTTTATGAACATAATGAAATGGAATTTTTAAATGCAGTAAAAACAGACATAAGACAGCACATCAAACGGAATAGAGTCCGTCTGTGTTCTCCCTTTCAGGAGTGCTGCACACTTGTGTCTCTTTCAAAAATAAGAACTGCTCAGGAGATTCTGCATCCTACTTTCAGCACGCCGAAACAAGGGCTGCTCTGCTATGCACAAACCAAATCAGGCTGAATTGCATATTAATCAGAGCCCCTTTAGCAATGCTTGCCACTCAGCGAGACTGTAACACTTTCATCCTTGCACAGAATGTGCTGTCATAATTGGTTTGTGTTAGGTGTTAGAAACATCTTGTGACTGAATGACCTGTAACTAATAAGAAGCAATGCTCAAATGAAATGAAGGTCCTTGTCTTCCAAGCACTATACAAATGGTTTCCATCTGGCAGTATAGTGACTTAATGTGTGATTTATGTTGGACTCTTATGTGTTATAGGGTGTGAGATTTCAAGAACCTCATCAGAATGCAGGGGTTCCTACGACAGCTTTTAAGCTTGTGAACCTTACTGGAAGCTTTAAAGACAGAAGTTTAATTGGGGAAAAAAGAAGAAATTTTAGATTAGAAATGTTAGGAAAAGTTTAATTAGGCTAGGACAGAGCACACCTCCTTTCCTGTCCTATTTAGTTTTCAATGATTATCTGAATCAGCATAACAGTCAACAGTCACATGGTTAAAATATTCACCTGGTAAGCTCTCTCTGTACCTTCCATACGAGGACTTGAACCGCAGTCTGTGTTTAATGAGACCATATTGGTGTTGAAATTTTTTCTTGATACTTTTCATTGAAACTGGTGCTTTCCAATTAAAAATGATGGTCTTGAAAGACCAGTGTTTTCTGATCAAAAGTCTGTTTAATAATAAACCTACAAACTGGTTATAATGGGAAAAAAGATTGTGTCTTATACTTTGGAGGACCTGGTAGTTTCCTGTAGTAAAAATGGAAAAATGTTTCTTGAAATGAATGGAATACTTATTTCCTGCCACCACATGGTGAAAGTAAACGTGATCAGCACATTAAGCTGTACTTGAAAAGAACTCGGAAAGATCACTGGTGGCTTCATGACTGCTGATCAGCTTTAACACACTTTGCTTTTCACCCCAACACTGACTTTTTTTGCTCTTTTCTCTCATTCTTTGTTCCTTGTTGCAGCATTCTTAAGGTTCTTCATAGTAACCCCTTGGGACAGGAGGTATTTCTGCTGTATTTGCTTATTCTTGGGTGGGAACAGTCTGATTTGTTAATGAGGTAGGTTGGCAGCTGGAAGGGATGCTGTCTGATTGCCTTGTCTTGTTTTCTGCACGTTGTGATCCAGGGAATGAGAGGTGGAGAAATGCAGCTGCAGGAGGAGAGCAGTGACAGGAGGTTTTTTTCTTCCTCTGGGGAGAACAACAAAGTGTGTTCATGTGGGAACAGAGGTATGAGCAGTGCAGGCATAAGAGAAAGACAGCAAGCCGAGAGCCTCTTGCACAGGAAACAACAGGAGACACCCAAAAGGAGCAGGGAGCGGATCTCCAGCCAAGCCTCAGTGATTATGGAGAGAAAGAGAATTCCTAGGAGGTCTGTGTGAGTTTGTTACAGATTGAGAAGGCAGTGAAAGTTGCTGGAGGGAGAGTGAAAATTGATCCCCACCAAGAGCGCTCAGGGGTAGAACTTCTGTTTTTGAGCTTTTTTTAGCTTTAGTTTCCCCCACAAAAGCTGAATTTTCGCTTTTAAAAATGAAAAGCCTCTAACTACCCACCCACCACACATCCTAGCCACTACAGTTAGTATTCTAATATGATACAGTCCAGAGATTGATGACTTTGTCACTACCTCGATGCTTGGCTGACTTGGGAGCCTGTCACATCCTTGGGTAAAGATGGTGCATCCTTGGTGCAAAGAGCACCTGCTTCTCTGAACCATATCCATCCCCTATCCAAATTCATTTTGATGGATTCAGTTTGCTTTCCAGATTAGACTCCTGGACTTTGTTTGGTGATTTTCCCCTTGAGGGTCCAGTAGAAACTCTCTCTGAAACAGCATGCTTTTCCTCTTTTGCCTTTTTTTTTTGCTTCCCACCCAGAAGGTCTTGGGGTTTTAATTCTATCCTTAAAAAAGGGTGGAGGAACTGGGACTAGGAAGGATTTTCAAAGAAATATTGAAATAACCTTAGTTTCTTATCCTGTCTCCATCCCTGACCTATAAAAAGGAGAATACTATTTGTTCATTTTTTCCTGCTCATCATCTGCCTCCCTTTTCTCTTTAGTATTAAACTCGTAGATTAAAAGACTGGTTTTGTAACTGTCTGTTGAAGATATAGCATACTATTGACCTGTAATATTGTTGTTATCATGTCTACAGCTGAGACAGTTCTTTATACATCCTCCTGTGTCTTTGCTGAGAAATGGCTTGCTTGCCCTTTTCGGTGTAGGTAGGAGAATAGCTTTGATTACATAAAAGATCCATGCAGCTTTTCTTGTATTGCACTACTATAGCATTTCAGGCAAAAAACTTTCTAGCACTTTTGTGATGAGGCTTTATATACAAATTAATAAATTAAATAAGAGCAATGTAAGATTTAATTCATGTCAGCTCTGTGCACTATTCACCACTATTAAACTAAGAAACCTTTCCAGACATACTACTGCAGGGAGCTTAGCTGCTCCATCCTAGCCAGCTGTGCTGTATTCAAATGCGTCTTCCTAAAGGGCTCAAACCCAGCAGCATAGCTTCATTAGTCAAGCTAATGTCTCCAGCTGAGCAATAGGAGACACCTTCAGAAGGCACTCTCTTTTAACTGATGACTAGCAAAGGCAAATCATGTTGGCCAGTCTAAATCTCCATCATGGCTGAGAGGCGTATCTAAATGGTGCTTTTATTGCAGTTGTTATTGCCGTGTTTTACCTGGACCTTGTCATAGGTCATTCTTCCACGTTTGGGACTGCTTTACTGTTATTACTACTAGCGTGTAGGAATCTCAGTCTTGAACCAGGACCCCGATATATCACATCATTGTATGAATATGATGGAAAAACTCCTTAATCCTTCCTTTGAGAAATTATGATAAGCATATAGGAGAAGCAAAGCCAATGGGAAATACAGATCCAAGTGAAACCCTGTACTTTCTCGGTGTGGTGGACAATAGTTGTAGCATCCTGGAAGGCCTGATTTTAGGGGAGGCTGAAGAGGGTGTTGAAAGAGGATACTGAAACACCTTCCCAAATACACCGAGTATTGCCTCATGTGGCCAGGAGAAAGCATAAGACCCTGGTCTCCATACTAAATGAGAGTTAATAAATTGGATTATAGTAGACAGTAATACATCCTGATACAGAAGAAGCTTCTGCTTGTTTCTTAGCTAGAGTTATCTTGTATTTCCTAATTTCCTAGCTTGGCTTTGTCAAATATGTTTAGTCTTGTGCCAAACAGTGAATTCTGCTCTGTCCTTTAGATACAGAGATCCTCATTTCAGACTCCAAAGGTGTTATGTGAGCTGTTATACTCTCAACATTTTTTCAGGATTACTTTATAGATATAAAACTGTGTTGTCCTGGAGGCATTTTGTCATGTATGTCATCCTGTAGTAATTGGCGCTCTTCTACTTTTTTTACTACTTTGGAACACATACTTTCTTCTTTCTGTGGTTAACAACCACCTCTTGCTGGTAGGTGGTTAGTCATGTCATAGCGATGGCCCTAAAGCTTTTAAGTTATTCTAGAAGAGGGGCTGTAACTAACAGCACTACTTTTTGAAAACCAAGAAAAATAGCATAGTGTGATTCTCATTCCCTGGAGGCCTGTTTTTATAATACATCTCCACTCACCCACCTGTCTTCTGTGCATAGCAGGGGATATACTTTGTATGATTTGAAGTGATAATTAGAAACGATGATTGGTGGCCACAGGAGGGACTGTGGATCCAAAGCAATAAATGTGTCTCAACAGAGTGACACATCACTTTCTCATAAGACAGTTTAGTACTACAATTCCTTGGAATTAAACCTGTGAGTTCCTAATCAAAGAGCTTAGAAGTAAAATAGTCTTTATAATTTACTGCTAGCAAATGGTAGCATTAGAAGTACATACAGAAATACTCCAAAACAGCATTAAGACTACTGTGAGAATATAAATTATTGTAGAAGAGGCTTTTTTTTTTATGTCATAAAATGTATTTTAGGAGGAGGTCATTATTATTATGATATATATTTGTAGGAAACCAATTTAAGTAGAGGATCTAGTTTGGGGAATGTGTGGCTTTTTATTTGGGGTCACAGCTATTCCTTGATATCCCATGGAGAAAATTCCTTTTACCATGTAATGTGCAAAGCCTACTGAGATGCAATGCAGGCAGTCTGAAGCATGCATCCAGGCTTTTTGCAGCAGTAGTCTTGTGCAGAGCTTACTTAAATCTATTTGGATGAACCTGTGATACCTTTCTGCCTTTAATATTGGAGAATGTTATTCCAAGGTGTAACAAATGTAATTCGAATGGCACCTGTTTGAATACTGCCTTGACTGGAATTTAATTTTGCTTTCCCAGATTAGCATGTTTCATTACTGTCCTTTTCCCAGCGATAAACAAGATAATTCATTTTGGGTATTTCTGCACCACTGAAACATAAAAATTTGTCAACTGTAAATTGCTGTAGGTGTCATTAAAATTCTCCCTAAACAACGTAATACATTCTACATATTTTTTTCAGAGACACTTGCAGCTATTTTTAAACCACCTGCTGTGTCTATACATATTCAGACCATAATGGGGAGGCACTGCTGAGCAATTCAATAGAAAATCATTTAAATAGAGAGGGACGTAAGAGTAAGCGGTAGAAAGTTCAGTAAGTTAATGCACTAGTTTTAAGTCCTGTCCCCCCTGTGATCTCCCCCACACACTTTCCTGAATGTCAGACTTCAGGTTTGGCTTGTGTTCCACTAAAATAATTTATGTGTAATTGCCTTCCAGTCTGACAGAATTTTTTATGGTAGGAAGCCAGTACCTTGTAGCACCAAGGGAAAGCTTATAGTTTGTCTTTTGAGAGATCTTAGCGATGATCTACAGAATGGCGGCTTGTAAGCACAGAATTATAGCAGGTAAACTGCATGGAAGGTTGCACAGTGTTCGTCTTGTGCTTTTGGTAATTCTGAGAACTTTTGTGTATTTGCACAAGTGCTCAAACCTCTCTGTAATGTCTGCTTTTTTTTTTTTTTTTTCTTTATTATGCATTTTTAAGAGAGCCCTGTGGCTCTTTGCCCTTAGTCCCAGGTCTTGTTCTTAAAAGAGAACTCTTAGAAAACAAAGGATTAGCTTTTTTCTTACCAACTTCTTCCAACTAATAGGGGCATAAACCAGAAAGGGAGAAAAGGTATTTCTTGCTTTGACTACCCTTCTCTTCCTGGAGGTGTTATAATTTCTCACAAGTTCTGGATGCCCCATGTATATACGGGCATTGACATCAGTCAGTCTTCTTATCCTTGTAGCAGCCAGTTTTTCCATCCATGCTTTATATTACAGGGATGGTTTTTTCCCCCTGTTTAAGTAGCAAAGTGATAATAAACAACAGTCAAGAATGGAAGCTAATCTGACCATGGTAGATTGGTATCTGCTGGTAGGAGGGAAAAATATTAACTTACTCCCTATTTTTCTACGTCTTTTTCCTGTTTCTTAGTTCAAGCATATTTTTATTTGTTTGAAGTATATTGCAGCAGGTGACTTTTACCAACAAGAAATCCTGAATCCATGAAGCAATAAAGTAGTGACTGACAGTCCCTGACATTAGATACTGCCTAATGCAGCTGCAGCTAATTTGGAGAGCCACTAAGACACCAGTAATGGTAAGTGGCACTTCCTAATTGAGTCACAGCTACACAGCAGGAGCAGTGGCAGAGCGGGAAGTGTGTTGGTGGAATGATCTAAAATAGTAAGCTGAAGTTGACTTCTGCTGGGAAGCTTAGTAAGTCAGGACAGCCTGAGATAAGGTTGCATTACACAGTAGCCTCAGGAGATGAATTTCTAGCCTGTGGTTGTATGTGGGTTTTGAGAAGCTGCTAGTGGTGCTGCTTTTATTTTTCTTGAGTACATTTTTGTCCACTTAAAATCAGCTTGTTTAGTTACCTTTTGTAAAGCCTCACTGGGCCAAAAATATTTAGAAAGGCAAGAGAGAGAAAAGAAAAGAAAAAAAAATGGTTTGATTTCTGTGAGTTGACAGTTATATTCTAGTCAAATAGACAACTTAGGGGGAACACAGAGTAGTGGAGATTCAGCCGAAGCATCATGCAGCTTTGAGCTAGCAACGAGCAAGTTAGTGCTGGGACTGGAAACAGCATAGCTACATCAACACATTGGTGGAGTGCCACTAATTAGCTCTGCTGACAGGCAGGGCTGATTAGCTCCAATGGAGGGCTGTATTAATGGCCCTAGTCCTTAGGACACCAACCAACATCTCTTCCTCTGCTGCCCTTTGCCACATAATAGCACACTCTGGGATGGCTTTTTGTGCTGGGCTCCGTTGTTGTTAGGTGTGCCTCAGGGTGTTTTGGTGAATCAGACTCATCGGGAGGTCTTCGAGCGGAAAAGCAGCTCTTTCCAAAAATAGCAACAGTGCCAGCAGAGACAGGAACAATATTCAGGCCAGGATCAATAATCAGTGTCAGGTTCTGCCTTGAAGGCTCTGTAAGCCAATGCAGTTTAGTGGTAGTTTGATGTCCAGTTCTACTGCAAAGTGTTTGTAACTGAGATGGTATATAAAAAAATCATCCTTTTGTAGTGGTGCAAAAGGTGCTGCTGTGGAAGCCACTGGCTGTACTATACTGTCAAGCAAAGCGCTTTGCCTGTATGCAGATGTTACTGAAACTGAATCTGAGCTTCTTCCCCTGAAAGTTAATGCGAAATATGGACTAATCTGATGAGTGCAGGGTTAAGACTTGTGTTTGCAGCGTGAGGAGTGCATGGTTATATATAACGTATAAGGAATCCCTGACAGCATACATCATTAAATGTTTAATTTATTTCGCTCATAACTTAAACTAAATGATAGACCAAATGACCTAAATGAGGCAGACTTTATATTTATTTAATCTTAACTTTAGCTCCTAACAAGAGGTTTACCACATTTAAACAGCCTTTCATCATTAGGTCAGTGATAGACTGCAGTTTGCACTGCTGGTGACTGAATTTTCATTATCCTCGGTTTTGGTCTTTAGGTGGCCTTTATTGTTTATTGTGCCCTTTTTAAAAGTAAATGAATTAAGAGAAAGTAAATCAGAGGAATTTGTTATCAGAGGAGACAGTGACAGTTATTACCGAGTTCAGGTAGAAGGTGAGAAAATAGGGGAAGGAGATTGATGGAATGAGGTGGCAGGTTTTTAAAATTCAGATGCACAAATATGAAAGGGAATGTTATTTTTAAAGCATAAGGGACTTAAGTTTGATATTTTCAGTTATAGTTCAGTCTATTTTGTGAATCTCTTTAACTCTTAATGCTTGAGTTTTATACAAATGTGGGATTTTTTTTCCTCAAGAAGAAAACAGAGTGCCTGTTGCACATTATGTGATGACAGTTGACAGAATTGAAGAACTTGAAAAGCAAATACAATCCGAAGCACTCAGCTTTGCATGAACTGGGAACGTCATCTGGCCTGTCATAGAAGTCAGGGTAGACAGACTTTTCAATCAGTTCCAGTCTCAAAAATTGTTAATATATCTGGAACTGCCCGTTCACTTATTGTCACTGCCAAAGTATGAGATCACTTGTCGAAAAGACTGTTATTAGTCTAAGCCAAATAGCCCCTCATTACCCAAGTGTTCCTGCAGGAGGAATAAAAAAGGAAATTAAAAAAAAAAAAACCAAAAGTGTCTACTATACTTCGATGGCAACAGACAGGTCTGCCCATATATGTGCAGGTTATCTACACAAGAAGTCCATGAGAGAGGCAATCCTGTTCGATTTATTTATTTTCCTGTGTTAAAGTTGTAAAGTTACAGACATGTATCAAGAGAGTTTCAACCTTGACGTCTGTGCATCATGTCAGTCTTCCCTGCTGAATTCTACCTGGGTCACCTCTATTGTAATTCTGTGTTTCCAAGCACAACGTTCAACAGCAGTTGAAAAGGTGCCCATTGCTAAAAGAGACTTTTCCTTTGTTTTGTTTGTAGTTTCAAGTTAGTATCTGAGCTGTGTGTTCACTAGAGTAAATATATGTTACCTTAAAAAGCTCTTTTCCTCCTCATCCTCCTATTCCCAAATATAAACCTAGGCTGCCAATATCCATGCCTCATTTTAATCTCCATGTAAGGTAGGGTAAAGGACTGAATGTCTTTGCTAAATAAAAAGCTGTTTTGTATTAGGAATCAGAAGCTATTCCAAGAAGCATAGATTTGCAATTATAGCTTTGTCCTGGGAGTGAGGATACTAGAATCATCTGCTGACACAAATTTGCTCTGTGACCTGGGGAAACATTTAAATACTTTGTGCTTCATTTTTCTCCTGCTGCTACATAATTTTTTCCGTGTTGCATCTTACAGCAATTGATTTGTGTTTTCTGTTTAATCTGGCAATATAAAATTCTAGCCTTTTAGCTACAGAATGTGACTGAATGACTTTGCAATTGATACATCAGATACTGGCCTGATATTTTTGGAATTTTTTAATTAATTTCTATCTCGTCATGACATGCCTGTTGCTTTAGAATAAATTGAAAGAGTTGGAAAATACTGTTCCACTACTAATTTATATTCTGAGAGTTACTTAATGTCAGAATTAGTGTCATACAGTTGTCCTGATGCAGGTGAATCAAAGTTTGCAGTGTCAAGTCCAATTCTGCTTCTATTTAAGATGATAATAAAACACCCACTGAGCTCTGCTGTGCACATTGTGGCCTATACTTTGTGTTGTTACAGCTTGTTTAAATTTCTAATGAAGACACAGGATAATGTATGCTCATATTATGGCTTCATTATACAATGTAAAATATCTGTAGGAAAACACATCCCTAGTCAATCATCAGTTTGAGAAGTTTTCTCTTTTACTGACTAATACTCCATCACTTTGATACCTTACAGTCAGGTTTTACATTCACCTCATGTCCTCAGTGTCTACAAAACAGCACAGAAAAATAAGCTGGTGCCCAATACCATTATAGTGTATGCTGTTAGAGCCCATATGGTGTTAGTTTCTCAAAAATAAATCACACTGAGAACTGTTGGTTACATACAGGGGCCTTTTCCAGTCCTTCTTGGAGGAAATGTTACACAAAAATATTTTAGAAGAGCAGTAATGCATGCTGTATAAGAATTATATAAAACAAACGAACCTGGGATGGATTAATATTCACAGCATTAATAAAAATTAAATTTTAATTACTGTTTAGTAAACCACATATTATAATTTAATAGCTAATTTAAAATCAAAATTACGGTACTTAGAGCAAGTTTCTAGACCAAGAAATTGTATGTTCTGCATAGTCAGCACACTTGTGCTAATGCTTTAACGTATGTATTAGATAAACCTGTCGCATCTATTGCACTTTGGTATGCACTATATAAACAAGTTTCTTATAAACAAATTTTTGATCTTTTGGGAAGCAGAATCCTTACCTACAGCTCTAGAAAAACAAGTGGAATACCTCAACAGGGTTGTGTTATCTTTCATCAGTTCTTAAAGCTTCCCCTGGGCACACGAGGGTCATCCAGGCAGTTGGAAGGCAAAAATGCTTTTAAAACTGCATGATCTTTTACAAACTGAAAACAAGATATCCTTTTCAATGGCAAATAAAATAATGGTGGTCTCTTCAAAATATCAAAGCTATTATGTGGGCGGTATTTTCAAGCTTCTCTGGGCTGATGCACATAATGACACTTGTTATCTTTGAGGTAATAGGCACCTACAAAACAAGGCTACCCGTTTTGACTTATATGATAGGTTCATTTCCTGGAATCTGTATTTGCAGATTGTGCCAGATTCAGCTAATTTTATTTGTACTTAAATCTCAGTGTTTGGTGTTTCCTTTTGGCACAGCAATACCTTCAGAAACAACTACCAAATAGGAAAAAGTGAAAGGACTTAGGTGAAGCAAGCAGCTTGTTTTCATGTGTCACCTCTGAACAGAAGCGCTAAGAATTTTCACTATTATAAATTTCAGCAGGATTTTGCAAAAGGATCCCAAGTTGTTAAACCTCTTGCTAGAATAGATTAAAAAGGACTGCCGGAAAGGAATAAAAAAAAAGAACAAAAAGCAGCTTCCTCAAGATGAGAAAGTGATGTTCCTGTCCAGCTGGCATAGCTTTGTTTTCTGATCTTGCGTTTTTGCAGGGTCATTTGAAAAGTCAGTGGTTTGTTGTATGGCACTAGAACAAAAGAAGACTAGACTAACATGGGGGAAGTATTCTATATGATACAAAATCTATCTGCGTTTCAGGAGCTGTCAAAGTGAAAAATGAAAACACAAGTTTGGCCTTTAAAAATATTAATTTATTTTAAAGATGGAATGTAAAAGTGCTGGGAAAGAAGTAACCTTATCCTCCGGAAGAAGCAAGCAAGACTAAATCCCTATCACTCTTCCTAGATCTCTGATGGCACTTTCTTGCCACCCTTAAATCTAAAAAAAGGATGTAATCATTGGTTCTTGCCACCGTAAATCCCTGAAGCATATTTGCTGTACTATTAATGAGGTGGTCGTCAAATGTACTAACCAGGGCTTAAGGTATTATATTTTCAATGGACTTATTTATCAGTTATACTGAGTGATGAGGATTCAGTTCAGTGTTGACCTACGGCAGTATTTCTGAATTACAGCCATGCCTTATTGACAGAAGAAAGCACTAGCCGTTAGGTGCAAAAAAAGTAATTGGTGAATATTTGGCTAATAAACTGTGAATATCCAGCTATATCTAATGTACAGTTTTCACACGCATTCATTAAAAGCCTGTACTTAGTTGTTTAGTTAAGCATAATTTCAGGTTTTTAGGGATCATTCTGCCTGTTTGAGACTATTCATTCCACACAGCAAACTATAATCAACTGATAAACCTACCATTTTTATTCATAATAAAATAATACCATAAATTAATATTTCTGTACTGTTTTAAATGATACGTTGATATTGGTTTTGTCAATATATTGCAGATGTTTCTAAAAATTATGTATCTTAATTTCCTATATTGGAGTTTAGGCTTGGCTTTATTACCTAATCTACATAGTACAAGTGAAAAAAAGAAAACCTCTACTAACGTAGAAAAGACTGAAGGAGGTAATAAAACAGATGTGCAAGTTTGCTGCCACAGTGGACTAGTTTTTAAAGAGTTCATTTACCACAGTTGTCATAAATAAACCCCGGTGCTTGAAATGGTTATAAACAACTTGCTGCCAAGTGCCTGCTCTTGTCCTCACAGAGAGGACTCTGATTATTGGATCTGGTGGTGTTATTGGAGCTGCTATTCCTGCCTCCTGAAGGAACAGCAGCTCCCGAAGACGGGAACAGGAGGGCTGGATCCTCCTCTGGCGTAGTGCGATTTCAATGCTTCCTTTTAGGCTGTGCAAGATCATACCAGCTGAGATACTGAAACTAAATCTTGCTGGTTAATGCCTATTGTATAATTTGTGCTTGCAGAGCAAGGATGGTCAAAAAGCAGTAATGAGCCAACTATTTCAGGATATGGACTTCTCACATGGTTTTTGCACGTTGTCGGTCCAGCATCAGGGCTGATTGCTACTGGGAATCTGCTCTTGTTTCATTTTGCTTAGTGACGCTTGATTCTTCCTATCTATATGAAAGCTTGCCCCATTTTCAAGTCTACAAGTGGCTGATTAGTTCTGAATAAAGGTCTTGCAGGCCACAAGAAAGGCATGTGTGTTGCTCTTGAGAGATCCCTCTTTTTTCTTTTTGTGACATTCAAACACTCCTGGCTTTAACACACTACTTTTTGACATGTAGGGGAGTTGATACTTTCACCTTCTTCATTTCGAATGGGAAGCCATGGTATCTAAGACTGTGACTGTTTGTAATCCTTTTATGGGTGGATGAGATGCAGCTTTACACTGATTTCTATTGGAACAAGATAAAAGTAGTGCCTAGACAAATTGCAGATATGAATAAAAATTACTGTGTGTATCACTCTGAGGCCTGAGTAGGTGGTAGAAGCATTTTTGGTAACATAACAGTGCAGGTGACAGGTTTGCAGAGTGAAGTGACTTTTGCCTTTAAAATTTGCTTCTTGTTTTAGAGGATTAGAGCCTCGATTTTATTGTTCTTTGGGGATAAGACAAAAAGAGCACTGTCCTGCCTTTTGCCTGTGTTTTTAAGAAAGCAAAACTCATCATGCCCGTAAGATGGCTCTAACTGGTTAATGAAATTACCTCATTTCAAATATGTGACTGTACCGAACTGAAGACTATATATTGATAAAGAAGCCTTTTGCGCTGATTTTATAACGATACCATTTAGAAACTTACTGCAAAATGGTGTTGGTACCCACTGCACTGGTTTTGACTTGTAGTTGCAAAAGTGAGCATAGCAATAAGGATTCTCCTATATTTGTTGGTGGTGGGTTTTTTACCAGATCTTTGTCCACACATCTAACACGCACAAGATAACATTTTACCCCTTCATCCGGGCAGATGTATGTGGCAGAGAGGTGACTGCCTTGCTTAGCAGCTGGTCATCGGTTGACAGTCAGAGTGCAGAACTTGGCACAATTTCCTACCGGGATAAACCAGTGGCAAAAAGTGGGAAATTGTTATACTTCCACCAGCCTTACCCAAAAGGAAAGAGTAATCATGTCTCTCTGGCTGTGGTTGGCATATATAGCTGTATGAAATGGAAAAGGCTAGGTGCTCCCCCTGCCCCCAGAAGATCTGGTCTGTCTGCTTTCTGAAGATCCTGTGAATATCCTAGGAAGAAATCCATCAGAGACATTGTTTCAAGTGTTTCCAAATCAAGGCTTGCCATTTAATTTTGCCCTTGTGTTGTCTTTCATAATCTATGCTAACTGCCAAAGAGATTAAAGCTAAATTTGCAACATAATAGGCCTAAGACACAGCTTTTGTTCCATTAATATTTTTTTCTGAGATTACTCTTTAGTCAGAGTGGTTTGAACTTTCTGATCATTAATGCCTTCAAATTTGCCAACACAAACTGCTGGACGGAAGTTAACCTAATCATAAACCAGTAATTTTAGTAGTAAAACATATATTGTAATTCTGTAAGTACACATGAAAAAATATAATGTGCAACCCAGTGTCATTCTTCTTGAAATACTGATTACGACAATGAGTCCCTTTTTTATTTTCTCCAATCATTTGGTGTGTTTTTTTTCTTTTTTTTGAGCCTACCTCCCACATGCCCCCAATTTCTGTTATTAGGCTGCCACCTAGTCATGGAAGTGAATGAAAAGCTGTTGCGTAGATAGAGGATTAAGCCGACAGTGAAGAGCACTCACAGTATAACCACTGCAAACCAAGAGAAATAGAGCCTTTAGTTTGTCTTTTGCATTCGTAAATGCTCCTGCCATTTTTTTCTGAGATTTAATTTTCCTTGCTGCTTGTTTTAATACTTCAACCAAGTGGAAGTTCAATATAGAAGACCATTATAATGAATATTTTCCATTGTTTTATTTCCTAGCACCATAACCAATGAGGCAAATAATCCATGGCCATTAAGCTTTCTGTATAAAGAATTGGAAGTTATGCAGAGCTTGCAATGGCATGAATAACAGAGATCTTTCCTTAGGCCTTCAAAGGTTGACACACACACAATATTTTTCAAGCGTGTGTGATGATCTCTTTAGTATTAGAGTATTTTTATTACTTCTTTAGAAAATAGTAATGTGTCACTTGGCCATTGAGAAATTTAGGGCAAGTGGCCAAAGAATTTCGGTTTCTTTCAATTTTTAATTTTCTTTCAATTTTTCAATTTTTGGTTTTTTTTTTTTTTTTTTTTTTTTTGGGGGGGGGGGTGTTCCCTCCCAGTACAGTGAAGCTCAGGCATTATCCTCCAGGTAAAAACAACAGATCAAAAAAAATGTTCCATCCATCTCTGAACACTTATATATCAAACTTTATGTGATCATCAGAGAGCCCTGTCACATCAAATAAAAGATAGCAATTAAATGGTAGAAACAAACTACTTCCCAAAGGCTTAGAGAATTTAAAGTTAGTCTCAGGAAAATGAGCATATGAATGTTGATTCCCTAGAAGATCTAATAAGCAAGGATATACCTAAACCAAACTAGCTATGCAAATATCCCCAAAGCTTATTGCCTTTAAAAATCTGAGGCAAATATACCAATTAGAGTCACTCAGTAACAAGCAGTCAGCAGCTGACCTGATCTGAAACCCTGCCATTCCTGCTGCCTCCTAAAGCAATTAAACTTTGATTTTACTGAAACACTCAGTAAAGATTATAATATTCAAAAAAGAAAACCATTGAATTGCAGAAACCATGACCAGCAGAAATTAGGAGGACGCATGCTGTTTTCTTTTATCATAATGTTATATTTGTGGTTCAGAGTTCCAGAGTTCAGATTTTCAGCCAGACAGGCAAGCTGGTCAGTAAGTAAGTCAAGGGAGTAACATGAGGGATGTGTACCTCAGCCATCTGAAGCAAGGAAATTGTGCAAGTCATTATAAAAATAAGAAAGGAGTCTTAATCTTTTTCATTTACAACCAAGAGAGAGGAAGTGGTTAGAGTTACGGACTAAGAACTGGAACTCTCTCAATCTACTTCTAAGTCCATGAGTGATTCTCAGCACGACCTCAGTCATGTCATTTATCATTGTTTCAATTAACCTGTCTATGGGGTGTTGCTGGAGCCAGTTCATGGATGTTTGTGGTGGACATCAGGATTGTCATGTAAAGACACATTTCATTACTTCCGGTTATTACGCTGCATGCTAAATCGAAGGCTATGCACAGTAAAAGTAGCGTATTGCTCTGTCATAGATTTAAATAGTATGTTGTTTAATAGTGGAATCCTTACTTTAGTTCAAGGCTTGGATAAAGAAGTCCTGTTAAAAAAGGCACTTGTAAGGATGAAACCCTTGCTCTCTTTTTAGAGTTAATTAACTAATACTGGTTATTTCTTAAATATGTTCATTGACGTGAACCCGTACAGCTGCCTACATGGGAGTTATTGAAGTACAGTTCACTGTAAGCGTGGATTTCTTTATAGGCTTTCTCCTGTTCCTTTTTAGCCTGTAATCAAGAGAACTCATTTTATAATCATGAGCAAATTGCATTTCCTGGTAACTTGTACATGTGGGGAAATGAGTGAATGAATTTACAAGGTGCTGGATACCTTACACTAGCAGCCCATGAGCAATTTCTACCAACAGTGCATACGTGAGAAGGTAGAAGTAGGTGCCTGCTGGATTTAGCTTCCCAAGTGGAATTGAAGCCATCCTGGCTGAGTCCTCACCGCACGCTGCAATAGTTTCCCTTGAAGAGAGCGTTATATTCAGAGGTGCCTTTATTAGTAGCCAATTGTTTCTGGGATTGCTGCCAAAAATGCTACCAGTTACATTGAAGTCAAAGATACCGTAGTATTTCTTTTAATCCCTGCAGGTGAAGAGATATATTTTTCTTCACAATAATTGTCCAGTGCTATTCTGGACGCTGTCAGGACCAAATATATTGACCTCTGGTAAACAGGGCATCTGTAAATAAACTTCAAGGGCAGAATTTGATGCCCTTTTAACGTAGGGCTGTTTTGGAAAAAGTTATATGCCATCTAACAGATATGATCAACTGTCTAGTTTGAATATTGATGGAGGAATGTCTCAGCTGTATAAAATTCTGGTTAAAATGCTTAGATTCTGTGGAATCATATCTCAAAAATATTGATTAAACTGAACATAACCCTTCATTCTTCCAGGACTGATCAAAAAATACTCTATGATTTGCTATTATTTGGAAATCACCTTAAAAACTGTATATTTTCCTTTCTTTGTGCTGTAGTATTTTCCTTTAAAGTGCTCCTCTCCTATGTATTGTAAGGGAAAATTTCCATTGTGAATTATGCACCATGGACTAAATAATGAGGAGTTAGTTATCTCTGTGTGGGTATGGCTCAGTGGTCTACTCAAGATGATGAACGATCTGAATGCCTACTAAAATGGGTTCTGTTTGGTGCTGTTCTTCACCACCTGGAATCAGAATACACCGAAAAAGAGAATGCATCTGATAAACTCTGTGGGTATTATAAATCCATTTTACCTACCCTGTCCTACATCAGGGCAAAACCTTAGGTCCAGGGAAATCAGTGGAGTCTGAACTCATTATCCTCTGACACCCTCTTGTAGGTCCGACTTCAGAAAAACATATTTAAGCAAATAACGTAACTTGTCCCAGGCAAAGCTCCACTGGCACTTTATATGTTTTAGTATGCCTCCAGACTAGACTCAGCCAGAGCAATCTTCTGGCCGCAGTGTGAGTGAGGTCCTATGGCACTGTTCTCGTGGTCCGCACCCTGAGGCACTGGGATTGTGCAAACAGCCGACCTAACTGTTTATTAAGGAAAGATTTTCTTTTTCTTGATCTTAATAGCCGAGTTCATCGCATTTCTAAGTCCCAACAAAGTGTAACACATCCATCCTGGGACACACCATGCTCCAGGGCACACTCAGACCTTACAGACAGTTTTTAAACATGTTGTATATATCATTATTAGTTGAGAGTCAGGCATTTCATTCAGCATTTTCTCGTCAAGCCTGAAGAAATGCAGACAGTTTCACTCCCATGGAGAGATAACCTTGCTCGATTTTGTCTCCCTTCGTGATATCCTTCCTGACAGGAAACACAGCTGAATGTGCAAGTTTCTCATTCAGTGCCTGAAATATTTTTGAAACAGGGATAGATGCAGAGAAGGCAAAGCTCAGGGAGAGGGAGAATACTGGGAAATAACTGCATTTTGCCTTGCTAATCCGTTGTCAGCCTTTGAATTTCCAGAAAGAGAAATATAGATGCTGATATTTTTTTTTATTCTGCTTTACTTCCCTTTGTGTACCATAGTTCTGCTTTAATAAGTTCACGCATATCTAGTATAAATTTTATTTTACATTTTCCCCAGTAATTGTATTCCTGCTTCGATAAACAGGGTCTTACCAGGTTTAAGATGCTGAATGTTTGACAAAGGCAATAATTTTGAAAGTGTCTTCTCCATCTGTTTATTAAGCTAATTGTTTTACTTGTAGGCTCCCTTCCAATCAGTTCTGTTTATTGTAATGTTAACTCAGCATTTTCTACCTCTAGAAATCTGTTTAACTTAAAGTGACCTCAATAGGCTTTTAAGGCAGCAGAAAATTTAATTCTATTCTGCACTTTTCTTGTGAATTTGAAATTTCTCTGTTCCTTTTCTTCCTCTCTCAATAAAGTTTATCCAAATAATATTAAAATTTCTAACGAGACTAATATTTGTTAATCTCATTTCAAATAGTGGATTTGTATTAAATCATAGTTTCAAACACTTCCATTGAGAGAGAAAGAGAAAGGGTATTGCTCTTAATGCTTTCATTACTGTGCTACTCTTCTTAAGCTTGAATTGTCATTATGATTATACACCCTAATTTTTAGTATTCAATATTAATTATATTTAAATCCCATTAGATTTACAGTTGCCGTGCCCACTTTGATTTCCTTTTTACAAAAATGTTTTGAAGTAGTTCCGGGACATGAACCTGATCCTGCAACTCTGACTCATTTGTTAGTTTCAGTAGGAGATATGTGCATATAAATTATTTATGTGCATAAGAGTTTCTTAGATTTGGTAAAGGTTGCAGGGCATTCCAAAATGACACATAATCTCTGACTTGGAGAAATGTCAGGAATTAGATCTTGATCTGAGGGAGGTCAGTATCAAATGTTTTGTTGGTCCAACCGCTGTTGAAGGACATCCTGAAATACGAATTGTGAGTTTCAAACATTCCCCTGGGACACATTCTAGACACAGAAAATTCTAATCTGTAGAGAGTTGAAAAGGTGCCTCAGTCATTTATTTGGCATAATCGCAAATCTTTATGAGATGTCAGACAGTAATACAAAATTATATTTATTTATGTGTGTCTAAGATGCACTGCACTGAGAGGATTTTGACCCAGTTTGTTTCATGCTATTAAAAGCTCTTGCCTTGCTTGTGGGCAAACTTGCTTATCAAAGCATTTGGGCCACAGCCAGAATTTGTCTGTACTATAGTTCTGTATCTGTCTTCTGCTATATGAGCTATGCTAAAATGCCATGGTGGGGAATGCAAGGATGCGTGGGTCCCTTCAGACATCCGTGCTACTTGGCTACTTTCTAGGTTTGAAAAGTTTGTTTAATAATGTTATGGATGTCTCTTCCCAGTTCTTCAAGGGACTCAAGTATTCTTCCCTCCCACTTCTCTTCCTGCTAGCAGTGCCTCTCATACCATTCTTCCCATTGTTGGGTTTACTGCTTTTAGTCTACAAGAACTGCCTGGAAATTGGACTTCAAGGTTTCAAAACTCTTTACAGACTCGCTCCATCACAGTTCCCTGACCTCTGCTCACCCCCACATCCACTCATATCCTACCTCACGTATTCACCTCCCCTCTGTTTCTCCATGGTGACAGATGTTACGCACTTAATTGCAGTTTGTCCTTCCTTAATACAAAACACTGGATTTCTCTCAGTCATTAACTCTTATCTTTCTGTCTGTCTTAACTCTGAAAATTAGCAATTATTCTTTTTTCTTTGCAATGTGTTTTGGGAATTCTCCTGAAAAAAGTTGTCTATAAAACCGCTTTGTAGAGCAACAGGCCCCCAGAAATGTTTGGCATTGAGTAGCGTGAATGAAGGATATTTTGGTACCATACTTACTACAAAATATACTGTGCAGTCTTAGCTCACTATAACTTCGTTTGTACTAGTTCTATACATTTTACTAAGTTACTTCATATATGATATAAAACAGTTACAACAAGGCAATATTATAAAACGTTAACTGACATTTCATTATTAAAGCAGAGCGCGGAAGATTTCTTTGGACCTTTGCTAGTGCACTGTCCTGATTAAAGTGATCATATGATTAAAATGATCATATGATTAAAATGAAGACTGCATCACTGAGTGTTTCCACCTGAGAAGATAGTTGTACAGTCTGCTTCCCATAAGAATGCTTCACTCAAACCTGTTGAAGGTGCAGAGAACTTTCCCATTAACTTTGCTGATCTCTTGCTGCAGATGATCATAAGCCTCCCAGATCTGCCACATCTCAGACCTTCTGGTGGCAGAGTATTTCCTTGAACAGGAAGACCAGGATAACAGATCCTCAGGAACCCAACATAAATACTTTATGGTGATGCTTCATAGGGGAAAGCAGACAAAATTAGCCAAATACTTTTTGAGAATGCTATTACTTCAGGCAATTTTTTTAACAAATACTATGGCGTTGCAATGAATAAAAATATAATGTATTTCCTATAAAGCAAAATTTATTTCACTGAGACAAAGTCTTGAGCAAGATTTTGGGCCAGAAAACTATGCTGCTAAACCTTGAAAAGAACATACAGCTGCTGGATTGTACAGAAGAGAAGTTTATACCTCAGTATTATTTCTTATTATGTGAGCAATGTGTCCTATATTTTATGTCAAGTATCTGCCAGCGTTCTGATGATTATGCCTTTTTGTGAGATTTTCTATTTATCCAAAGAGCTATGCATTTATTGAATCTTCCAAAATCCTTGAAAGGAAAATTATTCTTCATGCATGATCTTCCCACACTTACTTTTTTATGTTTATTTTCTATTGGTTTTCTTCTAGGTCACCACACTATGTTCGTATTATTAGTAGATTCTATCTTGGTACTGCTAATAAAACAAATGAATTATTCTTTCTTTTATAGTGAATTTAAAAATCTTTGGAAGACTGATTTACAGAAAGAAGCTGTGTACAGTTCTAGTGCAGAGACATAAACTTATAAGAGGAGCAACCTGTAGCAGGTTAACGTCCCTCATTGTTCACTAAAAGCAACTGTACTACAGTGCAAAATCTGCACAAGGCAGTGACAGACTAAGTCTAAAAGTGAAAATGACCTAGAAATCTTGGTTTGGTTGCAAGAAAATGAAGCCTGACTTTAGGGGGGTGGGGAGGAGGGAGCTGTTTTGTTGGCGGATGCTCTTAGAAGATTTGAGTAGGATTATGAAAGTTTAGCAAAAATAGAACTTATTAACCAAAGCAGAAAGTATAGGAACTCCAAATAAGGCATTTAATTATTTTTTATCATGAAAGGAAGCTGATAAAAAGATATGTCGGATTAAGTAAGAAAAGAATGAAATTGACTGGAGAAATTTTTAAATGGAAAATTCCATTGTTACTTCTTTTATCAGAAAGTAAATCCTATGGAGGCGTTGATTTTTCACCCCATAGTGTGATAAGCTTTTTGGTAAAACAGCAATCGTGTAATTGAAATCCATTTTACATCATTTTCCCTTGGATGATTTAGAATTAGATCAATTTATATTCTGCGGGTATAACCCAATGAGAGTATAAATGCAGCCACTAGAATTGTTTTTGTCCATGAGCAAAGCTAGTATCATTTACTGATTCATTACACTCTCAGCAGGGTCCTTTATTTCAAAAGCTACCTGGAATTATTACTGGCAATAGAACACTAAACTCTAAAATAAGATTTGCATAAAAAATTACAGGAAAAATTATAATAGTGATTAAAAGTAACATTTGGTGACTATTTTGATCAGAGTACCAAGTTTAAACGGTAAGTGGTTCAAACGGACATGGAGGGTCTTTTTCCCCTCCAACTCCAACTTCGAATGCACCTGTTTAACTAGAATATTATGTTCCTGATAACATGCCTGAAATAATAGACAGTGCTTCCATTAATATTTAACAATATAAACATCAGGCAAAGGTTGTACATCTGGAGACATAGAATATGCTTTTTGCATTAGGGTACTAATTTTAGAAATAACCTCTGTCTGCCTAGGCCTTCTGATGTTTGGTTGTCATAGCAAGTCAGTAATTGAGTTTTCTGGGCATTTTGACCACCAGTACAAATTTGCAAAGCAGATTACACAGCAGAAACACAATTTCCGTCCTGACCTTTATAACATTGCTTTCCGTTGTGGGAATTGGAATGTTTATGGAGGGAAATATAATCTAAGTGCACCTAATTTGTGAGAATGTGATTTCTGACGTTAACCCAGTAAGCTTCATTTTGATTCATCTGATAACAGATTATGTAAAGACTTGGCATTAGGGAGGTATCATAAAACTTATTATCTTTTATTACCTAGGCAGAGAATATTGGTTTAGATGATTATAAATTGAAACTCAAGGAAAACTTTCATTTTCAGCTGCTGTGCAAAGATCCTCGAGAAACCTGTTTCCCAGTGATCAGTCACAGACCTCGGCGAACAAATGGCCTTGTTCACATTCTTCAGAATAAACTGGGCACAGGAATAATGCTAAGCTTTTGTAGATCTAGAGATGCTGTTTGGGGGTAAGGATGAAGCACCTACTTGAAAAGCCTTTGCATCGAGTACTGTCAGATGGTTTATCACATGGTTCATCCTGGTCTTGCGCCTTTGGGACTTTGGGGCTTCTATTGGTTCTTGTCCCTGCTGTTGTATCCTTGCCTGGGCTGTGGTAAGAGGTTGCTGTCACTAATTAGAGACTGTAAACTCTACAGCTGACTCGCTTATTGTGGACTGCAAGGCTATTTCTGGATTAGTAGGTAGAGTAGACCAGTAGAAGCAGATCTGTAGAGCAAAATAGTTCAGGCTGAGGACCTGACATCCATGTCGTACACTGCAATTTTTCACTTCAGACACCTCTGGTCTGGTCCCCCAGACTGAATCACGCTGATGGCTGGAAAGAATTGGGTGGCACCCAAAGCACATTCTCCAGTTGAATTTCAGCTGAAAGAAATCCAGTTGCCACACTCTCAGTGATGCAAACTGGAGCTTAGTAAGCGTAAACAGCGGGAAAGTTAACTTCAAAAGGACTTTCCTGATCAGCAAGGAAGCAACAGTATATGCAAGTCCTGCGCGGGCCTGTGGTCAAGCAGCTTTCTCTGGGACTGCTACTGTCAGCTGGATGCATTTAAATGCATTTGACATGCCTGAACGTCCATCTAGGATTTGATGTTTGATGAAAAGGTGAAGAAAGGCACTGTATGGCTCTGTGATGTCTTGGAATGACGAGGTCGATTAGTAGAAGTGTTGCATTGGCATCCAGTCAGGTCTCAGTGGTATAAACTTGATCAATCTAAATTCAGCTCTGGTAAGATGATAGATTGCTTGATGGTGGCAGATAATAAAATAATCAGCATTAGGTTTCATTTTGTTTCCTGCAATCCTTCAAAAATGTGTGCTAATAAGTGCAGTCTGGGAGTAGAGAGGCCTACAGTGTCCAGGATTTAAGCTATGGTCTTGGTTTGTTGCTTGTTCAGAGCTGATTTTGTGAGGAAAGAGAGGTGTTGGGAATAAGCTTGGGTTGAACTGCGTCAGGTTTTCCCTCTGCCTTGTTCAGACCCACTTCTTGGCAGCTTAAGAAGATAAAACTCAGCTTTTTTTTTTTTTTTTTCTTTTTTCTCCTCTGCTCTGGAGATGCCTTTTCTGGGACACACACTTTCATGAAAAGCCATGTTTACCTTTTGGAACTGTTCAGTATCCTCCTCCAAAGCCTGCAGAAAACACTTCAGGGCTTGTTGAGCCTGATTCAGACTCAAGGAGGAGCAAATTCAAGCAGAGATAAGCATGGTTGACGGAGCCTTTTGTTTCTTTGCTCAGTGAAGGATTCCGTTTCAGGGCTGCAGGTATAATGAGCATTTATCAATGAGATCACTGATAACTGCCATTGGCTGCTGTCCACACAATTTAGGAAAGCAATCTGTTTCCAGTAAAGAGAGGGGAGTGCTGACCAGCTGCATGTTACTGCTTTTGTATGAAATATTAATACTGTGGATTGATCCCCCTCCCCACTGGGTTAAATGCCTAGAACTTCTCATTAGTTTCCAGAGCCTGTGTTGTACAAGCGCAGGCACAGACACCCTCTTGCGATTACTGATGAACAAGGTTTTCCTAATTCTAATGTGATTATACCTGCAACAAGGCAGGAAATATTATCTTCATCCTCCTGTTTTGAAGAATTTGGGAACTTTCTTCCAAAGCGTGGGTTTTGGGCTCTCATGCTCTTGATGCCATGATGATTTGGAAGGCAGCCTTTGGCACTTGGTTCTGCTTTGTTTTAAATGCAAATTTATGGGAACCCCTACAGTTTTACAAGAGACAGAAGCATCTTACATTGTAGCATGAAAGCATAGATGCATGCTCATTCATAAACATGGTAAGTTATAGCTTAATAAATGTGTAAATAAACTTGGGTAGCCCATTTAAAGTCAGTGGGTCTGTGCTGATTTATGCTGGGCTGAGGATCTTTTCAGGCTTGAATACTTTGGGGGTTGCTTATGATTTTTTTCTCTCTTAAAGTTACAGGAGAACACCTTCACTCATCTTGGTGTACTGATCCTTATTGTGTGACCTTTACACCCTTCATTTACTTAGGGAATTCTCTTGGCAGAGGTATTTTAATACAGAGATATTTGGAAAGCTGTCTCTACTGATAACCGTGGTAGGTTACTGTGTTGGAGAAAGTTGTTTCTCCATTTATGTTTTTGGATTTAAATAGACTCATTTCTACGTACTGCAGGGACTAAGAATGATTCGATAATTTGCAACTAATAATTTATTAGAACAACTTTGCCCTTCTTTCTCTTCACAAATTGTCTGCAAACAGATTGTACAACTCTAATATGTTAATGGCTGAAAATTATTTGAATATTTTTTCCGCAAATATCTTTTGGTCTGCAGATTATTTGAATTGCAAATTGTGACTGTTAAAATGAAATATATAATTAACACTGCAAAGAGAGACGATTGGGTATTACAGAACAGTTTTTATGGAAATATATTGATTTGTTGAAATGAACATTTGTTACAGAAACATAGTGATTTGAAAAAAAAAAAAATCTTTGCTGAAAGAAATATCTGTAATCCAGAAGGGAGTTCTTATCTTGTGTGCTCCTGACAGCTAGCTTGAGGTTTAGTACTTTCTGAAGCAGTCGAGACAACCAAGTTGAATGTCCTGTTCAGGCAGGAGAACTGAATCTTACCTTCTCTCACTCAGCAGGGTGGGCTGATGCAGCCTTTTATTTATTCTGGGACAAAGCTCTTCTGATATGCTCTGTTCAAACTGTTACCATTGTAAAAATAAGCATAAATTGGCAGAACGTATGGTAGTTTCAGTATTCCCTTACAAGTGTATTAATCGGGACCGGGCAGAATGGTGGCTCCTACACCCATCAATCAGACTGTTAACATTTCTGATCATGTGCTCTGATTTTAATGAAAAAGTCCTTGGAAGGATTTGCTTATTAGTGTTGTTACAGTGTTCAATGTGTTAAGGCTTGGAAAGTGTTAAGCACCAGGGAAACTGTTTGCCACCTGCTCCATCAATAGTTTTTATCTGGGTGCAATTAATTAATGTGAATAACATACAGTGTTTTCTATCCAGCATCAAAAATCGGAATATAAACACTGGTAGCTATATAGTCAATAAGGAATAGATGTAGCGCCATGGTTTCAGCAATGTTTTGGTACTATGTTAAAGGACCAGGCTGGCAGAATACTAAGCACCTCGTGTACAAGAAGGGTTGAGGGTTCTTTTTGATGCAAGCACCATGAAAGAGGAAATACTGACATTAGGAATATGCAGCACATGGGAAGATGTGTCAGGGCAGCATGTCACTTTGTGAAAAGTCAGAGCTGTGGAGAATTATGGATAATGGACAGGATGCTCCAACCTGGGCAGGCTTCATGGCCAAGTTATGTTTGTGTGTATCTATTCCCAAAAGAGCTTACAGCTGCCTTAGCCTCCAAACCCACATCCTTCTGAATTACACGCTTCACCTCCTAAAGGGTATGTCTGTGACTGCAGGAAGGGTTTGCAAACTCCAGTGAGCTTTGAGGTAGCGAGCTGGACTACCATATAACACAGCGCTTGGAGGAACTCAGATCTAGCAAGCATGATTATACGTGTTCTTTAAACTCAGGACGATCTTTGGAAGGGCATAGCAGTAACGACAGTCTTAGTGACATGTAAATGCAAAGGGAACGTTTGCATATATCAGGACCTATAGCTGCATATAGACTATAATGTCGTTCTCTTTCTTCAGACCTAGGACTGGGGAGTAGACGCTCACTATAGCTATTGTCTGCTGTTGACAGAAGGTTTATGTGAGATGAGTGTGGTAGTTGTATTTCTGACACCTCCGAGTATGTAATAATAATAGAGTGATTAAATGTTCTAAAATCAGCAAGAGAAGTTACATAATAATTGATGCTTTCACACTGGAATGAAAGGTTTCTGCAGTACTATTTAATTATGAGGAACAACTGAATTTTTTTCCTGAAAAAAAAAGAAATTACATACATTTGTCCAGAAGGAAAGCTGAAACATAGCTTGTGTTTAAAAAAAAAAAAAAAAAAAAAGTTTGATTTAATGACATTTGACAGCAAGTATTTTCCTTGGGACATTGTGATTCTTATTCTCCATTGCTATTCAAATTTATTATAGTACTTTATACTTCTAGCACAGCGGACATGGAAAATGTTTCTTTTCCCAAACCATGAGCATCTAGTGAGTAGCTGTTGCAGATCAACATGCCATGCTGTTCCAAACAAATTATACTCAGGGAAATATCTTTGGCTGTTAAAAACCAGTGTAGGGGTACTAACTTCAATGGTGTTATATCTTTTATGATAATTAAGGATTTTCTTTAGAGTACTGAATATTTGCTCTCTTCCCAGGGCTTGATTTTGGTAAAAGCCTAACTAACAATAATAATTTAAATGGAAATATCTCAGACTAAATGGAGCTTCAATCACTGTCCTGTCCTAGAAATTGGTGATCTCTACCCAAGGAGAAATTCCTTATTAATAACATTCTCAATGTAAGGACGCTCCCTTAAATGAAGTTAATGTCTGCACAAATATTGTGGTGCTTATATAGAAGAGCCGAGATGCACGTCTGTACAGTGAGTGAGCAGTAAACAAATAGTTTTTCTCTGCAGATTTCTAATATTTCTCGAAGGAAAGCTTGTCTCCCCATCATGGTTGGCAGAATTCTCCAAAATGATACGAATTCAATGGCAACTCTAAATCCTAATTTGCATATCAATCAAAACTGATTTTACACAAAATATTGGAAACATGCACATACAGTTCCTGTATTTCCATGTAAAATATAACAAACATATGCATGTATATCAGCCCTATAGTTATGTCAGCATTATGAAGAATTAAAGTCTTGATCCTATACATCCTATATATTAAATAATTACAGATTTCCTCTTGATAGGAAAAAAATATCTCTGGCCAGGAAAGCTATTTGTAATAAGCACTTTGGAGCAATTTCTTTCCTTTTTTAACAGCAACTGCTGAAGGAGAAAATTTAGTCTTCCTTTTGCTTCCAGATATACTTATGAACTATATGTCTCCTGTGGGTAGTAAATAGATATTGATTTTCTTCATAACAGAAGTACATTATTACAGTGATTAAACTGTAGACCTTCCTTTATGATACAAAAAATTGGAAATTGGTGAGCTAAAGAGGATTTACGTTACAAAATTGTTTGGGTTTTTGTATTCATCAAACTGTAATTCAAGCTCTGAATGCAAAGGCTCTGTGTATATTGCCCTTTTTACACAGCACCAATTGGCATTTAAAATAAATGCTGATATTATAATTATAAAAGCATTATGTCTGTTAGAGCTGTTAATAGTCACACTGCTTCACTTTTTTTATTCTACATTTGTCAAAATCCTGACAGCCTGCTCTGGAACAATGTTAGATTGACTGTTGATATTGTTACTCAACAAGAACATTGATTATGTCTTAATAGGACATATTCAGTGCATACTGTATGCAATTATCATCTTAAATGAACACAAGCATTTATTTAACATGAACTGAAATTATTTAAATCCCAATTTTTCTTTTTGGTTAGCTTTATATTAGAAAGGAATTAGTAACAATTATGATATTGTAGCACACTATTGATATAGTATTATGCATGAATACATAGTTTATAAACAGAATTATAAATAGAAGTGTTGAGACATGGGTGCATTGTTGTAGAAAATACTAATATCCATGAAACAGTAAAAAAACTCTCTATTGGTAACAAATATTAAGATAGCCTAAAAGGATACTTAAAACCCTTGCAAGAGTTTTGACCGTTCTGTACAGCATTTGCTTCCCAAACAGTGTTTGTTTTGATCTTAGCAACTGAGTACATATTCGGGAGTTTCTATTCTCCCCAGTTTTGGGGTTTTTTTTAGATGAAGCACTGAAGCACCAAACAAAGGCTTGGGTGTTGTGATACTAAGTGTGCCCTTTTCTGGACATGCAATTCACAGGTGTTTTACAATGATTGCAGAGCACTGGGTGAAGACCTGGCTAAAGACACTTCAGGGGGGACACCCAGCCGGGAGGAAACACTGAAGAGTCCTGGTTTTTTCCAGATTTCGGTGCCTATCTGCAGCGTTTAGCTGGGTGCCGATGGGAGGCAGGGTTTCACAGCCTGAAATCCTTAGCAGGATCCTAAAATTCACTAAAAGAGAAGCTACAAAATATACTGAGTTGGGTAGCAAGCTGATTATGTGAATAAATGCAAAAGGGAAAAATGACATTTGCCAAAATTATTCTTTTGCAGCCCCCCTACGTATAGTTTAAATACTGGTGGTAAAAACAGTGTTGTAAAGATTGACAAGAAAATATGTTGAACTCCTGTTTAAACATCTTTGAATTACAGATTAACTAAAAGACTAAAGCAGCCTAAAATTCTGAACCCAGTCCATCTACACATGTTACAAAGAAGATTAGGCCTTGATCCAAATTCTTCTTAGTTTAGCTTCAGTGTCACAAATACCCCATAGTGTGTCCTTCCAGAAAATTTATTATCTCCTGAAAATAACTAGATAGTTATATTGGAAAAAACAGAAAGCATGATTTTAGTAAATAGGTTTCCCATTGTACATTGTATCTGACTGACACTAACAGTGATCAGGAGTTCAATTTTCAGCCAGAATGAAGTGCTTTTCATACGTGTGCAATCTATATGCCAACTTTATAGATTAGATTTAGTCATAACTGCTTCAGGTATCAATGGCAAAAAGAGGTTTTTGTTACAGGAGTTTTCTCATGCTCTTCTTTCTTGTGAATCTGCTTTACTTGTTCTGTTTTTCTTTATATTCAAATAAAAAGTCTGACTGAAATTTTTGAACTTCAGAAGTTAAGTAAAAGTAAATTTTCCCCTCCCTCCTCCCACAACCAAAGGTAAAGTTACCAGGGCCATTGAATCTAGATAAACAATTAATCACTCACTGCTCGGATACACTTCTTTAATACAGTGCCAGAATGGGATTTCTGTTCCTCACTTTGGTGCTACTTTTTGCGATCTTTATCAAGTCATTAAGATCTTAAACCAGCTTTAGTCACGCACCAAGGTATGTGCACTAAGGAGCACTGATCTCTTGAGATCATCAGTGCAGACAAATACAGAAATGGCTTCTCTCCTTTGACTTCATGGCAGTGATGCTCCAAAGAGCAGACACTTAATTCGGATGCCTAAAGATAGATGGGGAAAAAAGCCAGGCTGCGGTGAAAACCTCAGCTTCCTGAGTGACTGCACTTCCTTACCAGATAAATAAACAAGGGGAGACACATTGGTCACGCTTCTAAAAGCTTTGGGCGTCTGAAGTTTCAGAGAGGGGATTTGTTGTTGTTCTAGCAATACCAAGGCTCTGAGAGTCCATGTACATAAGTGGAAATTCAGGAGTTGACCACTGGTATTTTCAAACATGTCCACCTAAGGCTTCTAAGCCTTTCTTGTAATCATGCAAGTAGTTCCACTTGTTTCCATGTTACTTTTTGAGTCCTACTGTACTGAGGATGCTGTCAATCCCAGCTGAATTTAAATGGCCTGTGAATGCCTTACAGCCTGCAAGTGATAGCTTATACCAAGACTTGGGCTGTTACTGCTGGTGTTGTGAAATACTAGCCATGGCTTGCTTCTCTTAAGTCACTGATAGTTTTTTATTGTATGTGTAGGAAATATTAAAAGATCAAAACTCAGCAGAAAACCATCATTATCTGGTTTCATTCAGCACCACCTAAAAGTAATCACTTGGTTTGTTCCACCTGTGTGTATCTACACCAAACTGTTTTATTTCCCTCTGTTGTGATTAGATCCTGCTGGCTTTGTCAGGAATCTGAAATCTGAAAAAGTGCCATTCTGGCCTCTCGTTGCTTACTAGTGCTGAACCAGTTATGTCGAGGCGGCAGGGGAGTGAAATCTGATAGGAATGTTAACACTGGTGAGAACGGCAGTGGGTGGACCTTCAAAGAAAAACACTCAAGACACAGTTCACCTCCTTGGCAAACCAAACAATTTGCCAGTGTCACCCCTGCCGTGGCTAAATGACTGGAGTGAAAATTTATGGGGAAAGGAATGGTTCTCCTGCTGTAATTATACAAACCCTCTCAACAGTGTTACACTCCACAAAGTCACAGTTGATAAATAATAAGCCGCACAAACAGCGACTTAATGTTCATTTATTAAAATCATCTATTATCCTTTTTAGCTGTAGATCCACTTTGTTGAGACTCGTTGCATATTTATATTGCTAGCAGCTCGCTATCCAAACGGTATTAATTGGATTGGTTTTGCGAGAGTATGCTTCAGGGGCTAGGTCACTGCTTCCAGAAGCGGGGGGCCTGGGTTTAGTGACAGGCAATGTCACGGTGGGACACCAGTCTGAGCAACTGTGGGGTCCCAAAATGCTACCAAGAGTGGGGGCTGCATTTATCCCAAACCTGCCCGGTGTAGCAGGGATGGAGAAGGTGAAGAAAGGCTGCTTTTCTCCTTCACCGTCCTCCTCCAGGAACAGCCGTTTCTCACAAGATGGGAGCAAACGCAGGGAGAGACTGCACTGGGGTAAAAGGCCTGAGCCCTGCCAAGAGGGAAAAGATGAGGAATTGCCACGATAGCTGGCACTGGCAGATCCAGGGGGATGTCCCCAGCCCAGACCCTGGCCCTCCCCAGCCTCGTCAGCTGAGGAACGGGCTTAGGAAGAGCACAGGGACCCATGCTCCGGCCACAGATCCCCACTCCCGTGTCCCAGGATTTACCGGTAGTGTGATAAATCACACAGACACAAATAATTGCTGCTAGTGCCTGAATTAACTGGGCCAGGAGTATGAGAAATGCAAAAAAGTTCTTTACATGCAATCTCCTAGTGTAAAGAGAGCATCTGATGGGAACATGCCTCTGCTCTCGGGTTTGGATCTGTTAGGAGTTGCTTTCTCTAACAAAGCAAATATTTGGTGACAGAACTAGATGTAGAAAGTGCTGCATAGCAGGAAAGTGTGAAGTATTCATAATGATATGAAATACTACTCAAAATTCAATGTTTTCACATTCCGTTGTGAGCTTAAACATTGGACTCTTGTCACAGAAATTTCTGCTGCAGTAGACACAATTTCTAGCATAAATGGGCTTGCTTTCAATAGAAAATGGGACAGTTTTCAAAGGAAAAAAGGCCAATTTGTAAGTAAAAATGGGCCTCTTTCTGAGCAAAGAGGCTTATAAACATGAAGTGATAAATGGCTTTGCAAGTTTTCCATACAAGAATAACAACTTCCTAATCAAAATAATGAAAAAGTTGCATCTAGGGGAGGGGAGAGAAGCTGCATTCAGGTTTGAATACATCAAATAAATTTAAAAAAATAAGTATATGAAAACTGTGAATTTTGTTCCACTCTGTAATCTGAATTTTTGTTGGAGACATGTCAGTAATATTTCTTTGCGTATATTTATATGATGTTATAAATCGAAATACTGTTCTTGGTTTGCTGCCTTCTGAGATGAATTTCATGAAATAATGTTGTAAGACTTAAGGAAATACATTTCTTAGGATTCCCTATGTGGCAGTGGCATCTGATTTTCTAGTAGTCCATATGTTTTTTAGAACTAAATATATCTTCTGGCTTGACTCATTGATTTTGCATGCAAATATATTGCTTCTGATGAGCAACTGATATGGTTGCTTCTCTCATGGCCTAAAAATGCTTCAAGAGCTAAGTACTAAGGAATTGGGATCTCCTTCTTGCACGTGCTCCAAGAAAGGTGTTGTGATGTACCCAGGAAAATGCACAATGCGAAAATGCACTGTATAGTAAACGCTTTCAAATCACTTAGCAACATAGAAGATTGTGTGACCCGAGAGGTTGCTTTGCTAAGCTAGAGATGAGAAATAAGCAATTTAAAATTTTACATGGCGAGATACAGGCTGGGGCATGAATGGATTGGCAGCAGGCCTGCAGAGAAGGACTTGGGAGTACTGGTGGATGAAAAACTGGACGTGAGCCGGCAATGTGCACTCGCAGCCCAGAAAGCCAACCGTATCCTGGGCTGCATCAAAAGAAGCGTGACCAGCAGGTCCAGGGAGGGGATTCTGCCCCTCTACTCCACCTCTGGAGTACTGCATCCACTTCTGGGGTCCCCAGTACAGGAAAGACATGGACCTGTTGGGGCGGGTCCAGAGGAGGGCCACAAAAATGGTCAAAGGGATGGAACACCTCTCCTATAAGGAAAAGCTGAGGGAGTTGGGGTTATTCAGCCCGGAGAAGAGAAGGCTCCAGGGAAGACCTTATTGCAGCCTTTCAGTACCTAAAGGGGGCTTAAGATTAACTTTTAATAGAGCGTGTTGCGATAGGACAAGGGCTAATGGTTTTAAACTAAAAGAGGGGAGATTCAGACTGGATAAGGAAGACATTTTTTACAATGAGGGTGGTGAACCGCTGGAGCAGGTTGCCCAGGTAGATGCCGCATCCCTGGAAACATTCAGGGTCAGGTTGGATGGAGCTCTGAGCAACCTGGTCTGGTTGAAGATGTCCCTGCTCGTGGCAGGGGGGTTGGACTTGATGACCTTTAAAGGTCCCTTCCAACACAAACTATTCTATGATTTTATGTTCTCTGCTATGGGACAAGCCCTACTTCAACTTCCTTGATTCTGCTTTATAAGGCAGCGCATGGGTGGTAAACAGAGATCACTGTGTTGCTGTATGAAGTTGTGTAACACCAGTTGTCTCCCTCCATGTTAATTCTCTGGAAAAGTGTTAGATAAAGGACATAGGATGAGTGATGTCAAAGATGTGTAGCCTTCATTCTTGTAATCGCAGTTGGCTGATAGAGCTGGTCTGAGCCACCTTTTCAGGCATTGTTATGTCACTTTGCCCCTGAGATCCAGACTTACTTTTCAAGGAAGGTTTGAAAAAACATTCCTGAGCATACATGATATTCTTACCATATAGTTTTAAAGGTGACTGCAGCACTTTCCCATCTGTGTCCTCCATTGATGATGCAGCACATATGGTCTTCGGGCAGATGGTTCCATATAAGGCAGCCAGACAAATGGGGAAAATATTCATTTTAATTAGGTGCCCAGTCTTGTCTCCAGTGAAATCCGTGTCAAAATTCTCTACAAATTCCATGGGAGCAGGTTCTGATGCTGATAATAGCTGCCTTTGATGGGATGTATTACTACCCTGTTGTCCAGCTTGCAAACAGATGTGCTTTCATGCCTGATGCAAGAGAGGTGAATTAGAAATGCTGTCGTATTCCCACTGCAGAATGGTGGCCACAATTTTTTTTCCAAGTTATGACTGTCTTTCGGGGGAGGGAAATTAAGGGTAGGTTTTGCTATGGACCTATGCTGTCCGGTTCCACAATAGGTAGGCTGGCAGGTAAGTAATCATGACACAGGAATCGGACATTATAGATGTAAATCATTAATGTTACTATACACTTTTGCTTTGTGCAATAACTGGCATTCGTTGCCCATTTTAGAAACTGCTTTCTTGTTTCTTACAGTGAAGCAAACTTAGATTACCATTCTAAATGCTAATACACAGAATGAATGTGATTTAATAAAATAAAGTGAATTTATATGTAGATTGTGACATTAGTATTTAATTATGTACCCATCATAACACTGATGAAGCAAGCTGCTAAATATTGGTGCACTGAAGTGAGAGCTTACTCTTAAAGAGCAGGTATATTTTAATTTCTTTCCTAATCTCCTTAAATAACAGGGTAGATTATGTACTGTTTACCAATATTCACTTGTATTCCAAATGAGGTTTCCATTGTAGCAGCTGAAGCTTATAGAAAGCTGTGCTTCTGTTTTGGTAAAACACTGATAACAGATCTCTTTCTATGCTGTGTTTTATTAGGCCAAATTAATGTTTAGATTTTTTTTAAATTTACTATTTTAATGTGAATCAAAAGTAGTATGTAATCTGTTGTCTTTTCTTTTTTTAAACCTTTCCTTTTCTGTTATTTTTTTCAGACTATGGAAACCCCAAAATATGAGCTAGTTATAGAAGCTAAGGATATGGGTGGTCTTGATGTGGGACTAACTGGCACAGCAACTGCCACTATTCTTATTGATGACAAAAATGACCATCCACCAGAATTTACCAAGAAGGAGGTAAGAGTTTGCCATCTGTCTTCTACAAAATGGTACATGTAATTGTAATTAACTTGTTTCTAAATATGAAAATGTTCCTTAATGGAAGAAAATACTTAAAGGCATCTTTTTAGCTCAATGTGACAGACTTTCCTGGAGCTGCTCTTTTCTTCTTTTACGTTAATAAATTTGTATGCATCATTTCCAAAACAAAATGCATCCACAAGGTAAACATTTGTGTTGAGAGATATCATTCAGAGGTTTGCTAGCAGGATGAAAACCTGTAAAATAAGTTTGCTAGGGGTAACTTTCTCCTTTTGCTCCTATGGGGGAAAATAGAGAATTCCCTCTTGCCTATGTTCTAGCTTAGGGCTTTTGATGGTCAGCAACATGGATGAAAGCAACATGTTTTGTCCTGGCTTGAGAGTTCTGTAATGAAAGCTCTAGTCCTAAAAGCTTTAAATTTAACCTGCAGGTGGATTTTGCAAGGAAAGGTTTTTTTCCCTGCAAGTTGAATTCCACTGAAGAAGGCTGAAAAGTCGAAAAATCCCCAACCCAAACCAAAAGATATTCACTGCCTGCAGGAGAGTGTAATAGTGCTACAGCAAAGTTTCTGGTTTCAGGCAAAGCATCTACTAAATATCCTGCCCTTCTCACACTGCTCCCTTCCCCCCCTACATTTATTATTAGTCTGATTTTTTAAAAATTTTTTTTTATTTTTGCCACTGGTGTCTGGAGACAATTAGAGAGTGTCAAAAGTTTTACCTAATAACAGCTAGTTTGCTTTTTGCTGTAAAAGTTTCCTGAGGCTCTGCAGAGTTTAAGGAATATTCCCGAAAGATGCGAAGTAAGCATGAGGGATGTTGATTTTAAGGTAATTTTAGAAGAAGAAAAAGAAAGCCTATTGCTATAAAAGTCTTGGTTTTCTCCTTAAGGTATGTTTTTACCTTTTTTAAAAATTTTTTTTCTGGCCTAATTTTAGCAATTTGACAACAGATTATTTTGAAACAAATTACTGCAATTTTACTTGAATAATTATTTCTTTTATAAATGCAAACTGGATACCAGATTGAAAAAGGATGGAGGTGTTTTTTTGAAGAAAAGTGAAGAAGAATAAGAAACAATGACAATTTTGCTAACAGGAATATTATTTTTCACTAATCGGTGGCAATAGCTATAATTACTTGAGTAAAATGCTTTGGCAAGAGCATTTCAGTCACCTAAAAAGTACCATGGAGAGCCTGTTCCAAACCTTTCACGTACATAAGTGATAACTAAGTGGCTTTGATCAAACTATTAATTCCCTTAGAATTACCCTTTAGATCAGGCTTTTAATACTCTGAAAGCTGTTTCCCGACAATCAATAGTTAAAATATATTTAAAACATTGTATTTTTTTAGCCCTCTGGAACATAACAATGTAAAAGGACAAGTCAGTGTATTTAGAAATAGGAAGTGATTGTATTAATCAATACTGATAGCAATTCATGTCATTGAGTCCTACCTACTTGAATTTCCAAACTTTGAGCTTTCTTTTTTTAAAAAAAAAAATCTTTCTGTAATTATAAGTCCTGTTTGACTTAATGGTTTGGTAATTTAGGCAAGCATGTTAAAAAAACTTGGGTGCCTGCTTAGCCCCAAATGTACTGTTAGTCTCTATTTGTGTGGAAATTCAGAAATGTTTATAAATTCAGTTCAGCCAGTGATAGTGAAAGGTACTCTGTACCCTTGGAAGTCTGGTGGTTTCAGTATAGAAATAAAATAGCAGGTGTGAAGAGACAACGTTATGTAGCTTTTGTTGAAAAGGCTGGTCTTGCAGGTTTTTCTTGCACTTTATATGACATACAAATTTTCCTGTAGAGACATCTCTCTTTTTATAGTACATTGTGGCATGGTTTTGAACCTTTTGCTATTTAGAGAAGTTAATGACCTCAGAAATCTTCTCTCTGCCTTGCTAAGTGATATTCTTATTCCATGAATAAGGCAGGAAAAATCAGTCTTTAGACATATGGTGTCAGGCCCCTTTAGAAACATATGCTCTATTAAAAATAAGTAGTGTAAGAGGAGGGACAGTGGCTATTAATAGAGCTAATGCCACTTTATTTGGCTTACTGCTTAAACTACTTAGTTATTGTATTTAAATACCAGTCACATACCACATGCTGCAATACTATTGATTGGAGTAGGGCTTGAAAGAAAGAGACATATTCTACAAGATAACTTTTGAAGTAGAAAGCTCAAATTCAGTAAACCTGAAGGTTTGATTTCAGAGTACCTCTTTTATTTTCTTTGAGATTGGCTGCTTTAGGATTGGGTTCTTATGGTATTGACATGTTTTCCCAGCTACCTTCCTTCTCTTTAAAGATACTTTTTTCAATGCATTTTTCCCTTTTATAAAACAAATGCTTATTTACTGGCCTATGTTTTCTTCTGACAGTATAATTTCTACCTAAAATAGCTCTGCCTTTACTTGTTGTATGTTGTTGATGTAGCTCAGTTAAGCTAACTTTTCAACGTGTTCTCTTCATCTATAACCACAGGGGCCAAATTCATTCCTGATCTGACACAGTAAAAGCCAATGAATTTGTGAGAGCTGGATTTGTTCAAAAGTCTGGATGCTGTATAGGTACAACACTGGGTACCCCAGACTGTGCACTTGTCATGGTTTAACCTCAGACAACAGCTAAGCACCACGCAGCCGCTCGCTCACTCACTCCTTCCCCCCACCCCCTGGTAGGATGGGCAGGAGAATCGGAAAAAAAAGTAAAACTTGTGGGTTGAGATAAGAACAGTTTAATAACTAAAATAAAATAATAACAAAAATTGTAATAAAAAGGAAGGTAACAAAAAAAAAAAGAGAGAAATAAAACCCAAGAAAAGACAAGTGATGCACAGTGCAATTGCTCATCACCCATTCTACCCACTGACTGATGCCCAGTTGGTCCCTGAGCAGCCATCCCAGGGCTCCTGACCAGCTCCCCCCAGTTTATATACTGAGCATGACATCCTATGGTATGGAATATCCCTTTGGCTAGGTTGGGTCGGCTGTCCTGGCTGTGTCCCCTCCCAGCTTCTTGCGCATGTCCTTGCTGGCAGAGCATGGGAAACTGAAAAATCCTTGACTTGGGATAAGCACTGCTTAGCAACAACTAAAACATCAGCGTGTTATCAACATTCTTCTCATACTAAATCCAAAACACAGGACTATATTAGGGACTAGGAAGACAATTAACTCTATCCCAGCCAAAACCAGGACAGCACTAAATGGTGTTTTGTAGAATGTAGAATGCATTGTTTTATATATATATATATATATATATATATATATATATATATATATAAAAATAAAGTTGTATGTGATTTCAGTAATATTAATGCCCAGACAGAAGTTTAATGATTTTTTCATAGCTTTCTCCAAAGTGGAAAAATTTTATATTTCTATGTATTTCTGTTTCCAAGAAGTCTTACATGTGTTAACAGATATTTCTTTGATTCCTCAGTGCAAGGCAATCTTAGCCATGTGTGAGCATGTCTCTGTCCATTGAAGATGAGTTTTATCTTTTGACACTTGACCAATCTCTTCCTTTTTTTTTCCTTCAGAAACAAGTTTATGGATGTACCCCTAAGCAATGATACACTTCTGTGTTCTCCTATTTACTCTATATGTATTCCTTGGAGGTCAGGTCCTTACACGCCTATTCAAAATGCTCATTAACGGGCTTTATTTGATATCTTCAGAAAAGTCTAAGTGCTCTTTTGTTGCTGTACACAGTTTTGCAGTCGGCTCTACTGGGTTTATGTAGATCTTGCTGGAAGAGGTAGTGAATCTGTTCTTCCACCTGCTATTTTTTTCCCCTGCTTACCACACCCATGCCATTCTGATGCAGTTGTGGCCTTTGTGCTCAGGGAAAAAATCATTGATGGTGTGTCAGGGCATAATCACAGAAGAAGCTGAGCAACCTGGCTGTGATCCAACACAGCACTTCCATTAACTTCAGAATAGTTTAAGCCCTTGAGGTTATAAGTATGTGTCAGGTACTTTGATGGGTTAATGTATGAGACACTGCTTTGTGGAATTCAGCCCAGTTAATTATTTTGTTACTGCCCCATCACTCTACACACCTCCGAAATATCTGCCTTGTTCTATTTCACATATATACTTACCCTTACTGTTCATAATAGGCTCCAAGCAGTGCAAAAATCCCTTCAGACGTGCAAACAGTACCCTGTTCCCTCCAGGGGTTTAAATAATTTCATCTTTAATGCCTAAAAGAGCAATGTTTTAAGAGATCTCCAAAAATCCTAGGTGAGGTAACAAGGTCTACCTTTTAAAAGGTCACAATGGCTGGGATATTGTGCCAGATTTAAATTATAGAGAATGAAAATAGAGATACTTGTAAAGTTAGTGGCCTCTCTTTAGAATTTACAACCCTATTTCTATAATATGAAAGAATTTTTAAATTAATTTTGTGAATTATTACTGAATACACCATGTATTTTGTATCACAAAGAGCAATTTGGCGTTTCCTTTCCAGCAAGTTAAGGCCTTAGGCTCAAATTTTGTTCAGCAGCAAGAGATTACTTACGTGAAAGTAAGAAATGAAGCAAAGCAAGGAGCAGGAATTGATCATTCTGGAAAATCTGATACCTAGTCTGTGTACTGCAGGATATTCAAACTGTGTGGGAATGAGTTAGACTGAGTGAATGCTAATGGTACTGAGTATTGTTTTTATACCTAGCACATTAAGAAAAATAAGAAGTATTTTCTTGTGTCACTTTAACAATTGGTGACAGACTACTGCAGTGTTGTACGCCTGCAAAACAGTGACTTTAGTCTATAGTTAATGTCACTGTGGTTGAAGTGTGATGAAAAATTAGCAATGTTGCATCTGCTGGAAGCCACAAGCTGGCAAATACTTCTATCTGTTCCTGTAGGCATGGTTCTGCCCAGATCTTCCCTAAGACCCAGTGGAGGAAAAAACATTGTTTCAACATGACAGTGATAGGTATTTGACCCCTTCCTGTCTATTCTTCCTCCTCCAAAAAAATTCTCCACCAAATCCTACTTCTGGTCTTATGGCATTCCTGAATGCACAGTATATGCTCAAAGATGGTTTTGCACTCAGTATGTTTGCCTCCCTCTTCTGGCTTCTGCCCTGATTTTTTAAAATATCTGTTCCCAAGGAAGAATCTTTCATTGCTCTTCTTTAGTAATATATTATTTTTTCTTAATATCGGATATATTATCTTTCCTTAGTAAATGCTGTCAGGCACTTGAGAGAAGAATGCAGGGATGTCACTTAAGGGGATGATTTTTCTACAGTCCACCTAGTTCTCACATCTGTCCTTCACCACAGGTTTGGGACAGCAGCACATCCCTAGTTGTGCACTGAAAAGTAGTGGGACTTGTCAGAGTGCTCTCACTTGCACATAAGAAAGAGACTTCATTTGGCCAGGGAACAGTCTCATTCTTGAGATGATTCCTTTTTCTGTCACTTCCATCCTCACCTTCAATTTCATCCATTTCTGGGACAAAGCAATGTAAAATAGAAAGAATTCTGTCACACCAGGGAGAGTAAGATTTAGGAAAATATTTTTCCTAGTTTAGATTTTTTGAATATATGTTCCTAGAAATGAATTTTCAAGTTAAACAAAGAAGCTTGCCTCCTGTGAACAGAATAAAATTTGTGTAATTCGACAAAACATCACCACAGTGAAATTTGAGATATACTAGTGCTGTGAGTCCTAAGTGAAAAATATGATTTGCTCACATTTTGAATACCTACTGAAAAATGGTTTATAAAAGAGTAATAAATGACTAACGTGTGCTTTAATAAATGATTCATCAATTCCTATAGAGACCTGTAAGTGAATAGGTTGCTTGTCACCATGATTTATGATGACTTCCAGCACTGTATTCTGATTCAGTTGTGCTACCCACTGGGGTAAAACAGCCCCTGGAGTACAATATGTATCTTCGTCTGCTCGTGGTTCAAAGAGGATATGAGACTTTCAGAACACCATCTGGAGAGATTTATTTTTCAGCTCAGGCTTTTGAGAAACATACTTGTAGCTTTGAGAGTCCCTGTCTTGATTCTTGGTATTGGCTAAATCACATTGAGGACCAAATACTGAGCTAAAAGCACTTTTAAGGTTCCTCCTGGCTCTCTCTTCCATACTGCTTTTACAAAAATTTCTCTCTTAGATGTGATATTGTTATTTTCCATGCCAGACACACCTTATCAACAGAGACTAGATCTGTCCATTCAGTTTGCACGTTTAAAAACAGCAACAAATCTCACCTCCCCTTTTTCTGTGATCTGAAAGTCAACCCCGGTCCTTCTTATCTTGTCTTACAAGGAAAATGTTGCCCTTTGGGGCTCCTAATTAACCTTATTCCTTTCTCAGTGGGTCTTGCCAGTGAGCTGGACCCTACCTTTGGACACTAACAATTCTGTCAATGGTAAATGAGTTCCCTTGCAACTCCCTTCTCTAGACCCTTACATCTGACTCGGAGAAATCGCTAGTGAGGACCATAGTTGTGCACAACACCGAGCAAAAGAGTGCTGTCCTTTGACTAACGCGGTTCAGGAGCACGGCCAGGGTACCAGCCCTCTTCCACGTTCCTGTTGGGAGGGAAGTCAGTGTGTAAATCAGACTGAACAGAGGCAAAAGACCAGCAGGAGCTGCCAGCGTGGCTCAGCAAGCTGGTGAGAACAAGCCGAGTTGGCTTTTTCTCATTTCAAGTACCATTCTCTCACGCTGGATATTGGAAGGCCAGACGACTGAGCTGAGGTACTTAAGCAGCAATAAGCAGATCTGGACAGATGAGAAGAAGCCATTGCCAGGCTAATAGTTAAGAAATAGAGCTGTACTACAGCCTAAATATTATGGGAACCAGTCTTAAATTGTAGCAGCCTGTTCAAATTGGAGCAAACTGTCTCCAGTACTGCTTCGTCACGAGAAATAGTTTTCTGGAATGGATAAAACCATTTTAGCAAAATCACATGAACAAAATGCATATTGGAATTTCCATTTGGCTCCCATTCTTGGACTGTGAGACAACTTACATGCAGAGAAAGCAGAATTCGTACAGAAACTCAACAGAGCAGGACAAAGCCTCTACAGCTGTTAGTAAACTTTGGCATATAGATACAGCTTCATGATGGCTAGGGATCACCAGAGATGAGCTCTTTGGACATCCTTGGTTTTTTCTAGAGCTGTAAATACAGCTAGCAAGGCTCCTGAAGCATATCTTACCCTTCAGAAACCCCTACGCTAGGTAAACATTTGCACTGACTTTTTCACTCAGCTTTACTTCCACTTCATACTCTGGTAGCAGTTCACTAACACACTTGACATATCTGAAGTTCCAGGTGCCCAAAAGCTTCCTTGAAAACAAATGAAAGACATTACCTGGTATATTTGTCACATGCGAAAGGCAGAATTTAGAGATAATTTCTCTGGTCATGGAAAATAGAGGAAACGGGATCAAGGCAGGATTGCTATTCCTATGTCATCCTTGTAAGATATCTGTCTCACCTGTTCTTAAAACATTCAGAGATCGAAAATCAAAAGGCTCCTCAGTCTGTTCCTGAACAAATCTTAACAATGAAAATTTCTGCATAGCCTGATCTGAAATTCCTTTGCTAGAACTTAAAATCATTACATCTTCTGTTATCCTCATAGATATGGAGGACAGATGATGCCCTTAATATCTTTTTTATTCTTGTATAATCAGGACCTTGCATGAAGAAGACAACTTTGCAACTCAGGATATATTGTCTATTTCTTGAAATAAATAACTCCAGTGTTAAGCCTGTGATACTCATGGTTTTCCCCACAAATATTAACCGAGCAGTTTTGGTGAAAACAGAAGAGATCAAGTTGTCCCATAACTGAGTTGTGTTCTTTCATGTTTATCTGAGGCAAAGATGTAGATGTATATGTGTTTCTGCTAGAATCCATTTGCAAAGTATCTATTTTAATTTAGAGAGTATCAGTCAGATGAAAAGCTATTTATTAAATCCATGTGAAAGGAAACAAACATCTAAATAGTGATAAATATTTTAATTTCTGAATGAAGGCTGTGACCATTCTGTTCTCACTGCAAAAATGACACAATATTTGAAATTTTCAGTAAAGTTGTATTAACTCTGCTACTTCTTCACAGTTAATAATTGGTCACTACTCTCAGTTGTGTTAAAGTCCAAGGCATTCAGAGCTTTCTTAGTTGTCATGAGCTGCAGAACGGATTTTCAAAATCACATAAGCACTTTAGGAATCTAAGTATCTAAATAACATAGGCATTTAGACCTCCCCCCCACCCCCCGGGCAATAATTTTAGATGTCAAAGATAAAAAAAGAAGAGCTTATTTGACTTTAAAAAATAGGTGTAAGGACATTTCATTCCCACTGGCGTTTAAAAAGCTGGGTTTAGGAGCATAGATTGCTTTGACTCTCAGTGCAACCAGGATCCCAAATGTCTATCTATCTTCTAAACTTAACCACTTTGAAATAACTTAGAAAAATGCCTGTGATCAAGAAGAATGTTTGTTAATATTTCTGGGTTGTGTTGTGGTGGTACCAAACTAAGGACATCTGGAAGACTTACTTAAACAGTCTGGCTATCTGGATAATGAAATCACCTTTTTGTTATTTTTTTTCTTCTTCTTCACTGTGGTGTGTCAGTTCTTAACAAAATTATCTAGTTTGAGGTTTCTCATGTGATGACAAATGTTCAGCACCACTCGGGATTGAATTACCAATGACCTTAAAAACACATACTCTGCTATAGCATTACAAGAATAGAATAATTTTAGAGAGAAAGAAAAGCAAATGTGCTTATTCTGTACATTGACTGAAATAGAGGACTGTTCAGCAAAAACCAGGGTTTGGAAGACCAGTGTTTCCTGTACGCATCCAGATTCATACTGTGTGCATAATAATTTGTATTCATGTGGCATTCAGCAAGCTATCTGCATAACCAGTGTAAGCACTTTGTTCAAGAACTTTTGCAAAATATGTTTAACACTGAGTCCATCCACTTATCACATAATTAGAGCTGGATACACTGCATAGCGGTAGGCAGCAGACTTCTACATTTATCTTTCTTGTGAGGGGTGAGTTCATTGCTTTGTTTCTCTCCACCAAGGTCATGAAATACATGAAGTTGTCTATTTAATCTCCAGATAAACACATTTCAGTGGTACATAAAACAACAGAGTGCCTGCTTTATAATCTGAAAGCAGCTGAGAAACACTTGTATAAGTACAGGAAAGGTTCTATGAATAGAAATGATCATTCAAACACTCTGAAATTGGGGAGGAACACAAAGGCACTTCACTGCTTCTCCAGATCTGATTTTTTCCCAGCATTCTTGCTCTCCAAGTCAGCTCACATAGTAAACTTGTGGTTTTGCCAGTCCTTTTCTTTTCTTTTTTTTTTTTCCCTCCTCATTTTCTGTGTTCCTTTCCTGCCCTTTGTTTAGCTTCCTTGATTTGTTATGATCAGCTGATCTGAGCAGTCCTGATGAAAGCTTCTGTGCGAGTCCTTGCCTTTTGTAACCCTTTGGTTATGCTTGGAAGGTCAGCAGCAACTCGGTGGTAATAACAGCAATTCTCACTACAGCTGGTAAATTCTCACCACAAAACCATTCCAGTGCTGACTATCCTCTGAAGACTTCTTCCATCTGCTTCTGCTAACAGCAAATATCCAAACACTGCGAGCAACAAAAAAGCCATAAACCCACAATTTATTGCTCTCTTCTACAAGAAGTGAAGGTTAATACACTTCCTCAATGTGGTCTATGAAGTGTGAACTTTACCATAGATATTAAGGTCTGAATTACAAAGCAAACAGTAGCAGTAAGAGTTTTGACTACATCTAGCACAAATACGTTTGGGTAAGTAACCAGATAGGAGAAATTAAAGAGCATGGAAGGCTCAAACAAAGGCTCTTGAGAGAAGCACAAGCTAAACAAAGATAATGTAATGTCTCCAGACCTAGTCTTGGACCACTTATTCAGGGAAGCTGTATAAACATAATTATTAGCAGTCATTGCTAGGAATGGCTATGTGATTTTCCAATTAAACTTTTCTCTCCAGCTGGAATTTTGCAGTTGCCTTCACATCAAATTAGGACTGCTTTCTAGAGATTTCAATTTTAACATAAATTTTAAAATTGGAGTCTCTTGCCTGAGAAATTAATTTTTTTTTTCCTCTGAATGTGCTGCTCGAGCGCTCCATGGAAATTTCCTTTCATTTCACTCTTCTCCAAGAGTGGTTTATGGCATGTCGTACCTTGTTAACTGTCCAAGGAGTTCCACCTTCAACATTGAGTGCAGGCAGGTGACACCGAGACTTCAAAGAAACTTCACACAATTATTTTCAGATCAAGATATGAAAGAATGCATCAATCTCTTTCCTCAAATTAACTTTTGGATTCTGTATTAGGAGACCCCATTTGACTATGTAACATCCAGTTGACTGGAATCCTAAACTCTATGTGGAAACACTGTGGTTTCCATACATGCTATTCATTGCAGAGTGGCTCCTAAATCCTCATTATCTCATTCAGCCTAGACAGTATGAAAATTGGTGGGCAGGTAGTGGGGAATAGATGACCAGGTATTATCTTCGTGGTGCAGCCAGCACAAATTTTCTGTACCTTTAAGTGACTTTTATTTTATGTACATAAAGGGTTACAGTTCCTCACATGTGGAATCTTAACAGAAATACCAAGAACTCTAAATCTCCTTGTCTGATACAGCACAGCTGATTTGAGGAGTAATAAATAGAGGAATTGTTAGATGTGTAGCAAAATATCACTTTAATCCCATGAGTTAAGAAACCCACACTGTTAATATGCCTCTAGCATCTGTAGGAGTTCTATTTTTAAAGTAGGATTAAACAAGATAACAGACTATAGATCTTAACGTATTCAATTTGCACCAGACAAAACCCTATTTAACAGCAATTACACAATATGTGTGAGCTGGTATCATAGTTGCAGTTTATATGTGCAGAAGGGATTTATAAAGCTGAAGTGTATTCATACAAAAATAATAGTTATACGACTGCTTAGGTCATTCCACTAGAGTGGAATGAGTTTTGTGATCAGTTTATCAATTTCTTCACTCACAAGTGAGATTTTAAGATTTTTGTCAGCAACACTAAAACTGATTTGGCTACTACAAAATTTGCTAACCATCTGTGCATACGAATCAAAATGCCAGGATTATTTAGACAAAATATCTTTTTTCCTTCTGCTCTGAAACATTAAAATAGTGAACCGATAAAAATCAACATGCTAAAAGGAGCTGTACATTTATTCAAGTAAAATTGTTAGTAAGTGCCTATGAAAGAGACTCATTTGGAAAGCAATAAAATTCTATAGGGCTGATCATCTCTTGAACTTACTGGAATGAAAACGGTGTTGATACGTTTAAGAAAAAAACAGATTAGGGGTTTTGTACAGAACTCTTTGCAGTTATAGTCTCTGTTGAGGAAAATGGTTCAGGAGTGTAATTTATTCATACCCTTGTACTTTCTACTTTGGCTTATTTCCAGGACTTGTTTGCCTTAGAGTCCCAGATGCTTATTTGCTTAAAGGGTAGCCCTTTCTCCAGCCGGCTGTCTAACAGTCACTTAATATTTATTTGTTTTTAGAAATGTTTTTCCCTGTGTTCTCAGACCATATGTCACAAGAAGTATAATCCCAACACTACACAGTATTGACGTTATCCTCACTTTCCCATTCTAGACTTTGACCCCATTATGAAAAAACCCTGAATCCCAGTCGGTTACCTGGCCCTATGTTTCCCTCCGACACTGTTGCTCTATGGCCGGTCCTTTTGAGTTTGTGTTCTAACTCCTGTTCTTCTCTTCCACTTAGCTTGATGCAGCTTTTACAAAGATCTTTTTGTTCACTTCTCTGCATATTGTGGAAGATTTCTTCCAGCTACTTACTTGTCTAGTCTTCTTGATATTTAATTTGCCCGGTGCTGAAATTTATCACTGTCTTTTTGCATCATCCTTCAAAATCCCTTCTGCCTGCTTCATCATTCTCTTTTTTAAAACCAAAACAACCCCCCCCCCCCCCAAACCAACCAACTAAAGAGAAAACTCTTATCTTTTAGGTTTTCTCCCTTTCAAGCCTACTATTTAGTCAGCAGCCTGTAAGGAGCCTTTTCTGAATTTTAATAATTAACTTTCATTTTTCCTTCCTCTCCAAACTCCTTGAGTCTGCCATTTGACTCGGACCCTGAAGGTCTAGCATCCCTTGAATGCCTCTCTGCTCCTGTGTCGAGTTCCTGCTCCAGATCTACCAAGACTAATTTCAGTGATGTATCCACTGACTCCTTTTTGCTGAGTCTGATGTCCCCTCTCTGTTCTTATTTTCATCACTTTCCCCACTGTCTTCTTATATGGAAAACTCTTCTAGTATTTCATAAAAAGCTCTGTTTCTGACCTTTGTCATCTTATGATCCTCTATCTGTCCCCACAATTTGGCTCCTTCGGTATTATTTCTGGAAGATCTTCCTTTTTCCATTCCTTGATGCTGTCCCCCAGTGAACTCTTCTTCACCCCCTCACTGCCTGCTTCCCTTGGGAACCAGCTTTCTGTTTTCACGACTTAAACTGACTGTTTGCTTATGGCTCACAAAAGTCCATGTACGCTCTTTGCCTGCCTTCTATAAATCGAGTACCATCACTGTCTGCTTCCACACATCATCTCATTATTTTTTTTTATGCTTTACATCTTCCTCCTCAGCTCATTTGTTTTGACCGCCTTCAGTCACTGAGGCCAGCAGTGCCCATACGTTATGTAGTACTGTCAGATGTTCTTAGATCAATGATTTTTCTTCATTTAGAAGACTGATGGTACGGAGAGTGCTGCTGTCCTCAACAAGTTTAAAGGGTTGAAAGCAATCTTTTAGTTCAAAAAAAGTTTGAAAAATCTAAGGAGTTATGTGAGAAACTTTCAAAAGATACATAAGAAAAATCAATCCTGCTAAATAAGCTTAAATCTAAACCAACAGTTGTCTTTTGCTGAAATAATATCAAGGAAAAAGATTTATCTATAGTATTGATATTCTTAGCTGCTTGTATCCAAGCTACGGCTCCCATCCAGAGTGCTCCATGGAGATGTGATTGCAGGATTAGACTATAATGTAAATCTGGATTTTATACATATGCGTATCTATATACATAGAAACACAGGCCCACAGATGTTTGCCTACCTATACAGAGCACCAGAGGTTTTATTGTCCTAAAATTGCATTTTCTAATATGGATTAAAACAAAACTGAAATTTGGTTTGGTTTTACTTGTCTACTTGAAAATAACACAACTAGCATTTGAAAACAGAGAACATTGTACCTGATTAATTGATTCAGTGTTGAACTAAGCTAAGAAAAAAGTGTATGTTTGAAGACAATGAAGGGCATGCTTTCTAAGTTAGTAGCTCTGACCTTTTCAAGTTTTCCATCTTAAATAATAATTGAAGCCATGAGTAAATAAATTCAACTTTGCCTGCAGATGTTGAACTCTTTAATGTCCTTTTACTCTAACGTAGCCACTGCCTGATATTAACGGCAGAAACAGTTTTATCATGCCCCATGCTGGGGCTGACTGGCAGTCTCTAGGAACTGTTTTCTTTCCTCCAGCCATATGATTAAAATGCAGTTCCAATCAATAAATCTGTACCGTTTCTGTCAATGGTAAGTGTTCGCCTAGGGTTCTTCTGTGTCCCAGAGGTATTTCTTTTCTTCGGTTATTCTGTATTCATGAGAGAACCAAAGTACAATAAGTCTTGTTTACCTAGACTGCCTGTTGAGATTGTTTTTGGACTGCCTGCTGGAACTGGAGCGAGCAATACAGAGCACAGGAACACACCCGCATGCTGGTAGATAGAGATATAGATGTTAGCAGTAAGGTACCTCTTTTAGCATTATTGGGTTCCAGCATAGCCTCTGTGAAGTCTTTCTTTTAGGAAGTTTAAATATTTAAGCATGCACTCTTGCCTCATTTGGCATGTTAGTGGGAAACAGTGTAGGGTGGATTACAAAAAGAGGTTTCAGATTCTGACATCTGATTTCAGCTGAACTTCACCACTTTTCAAGGATGTCAGGTTTGCCTGTTTTCCCTTTTCTTGAATGAGGATTATCTCAGTTGATCAATGAGGCAGTATGTGAGCAAATAATCAGTTTTAGATTCTCTTAAGTAGTAATTGCTTTAATGCAATCGATTAAAAGGGAATTTTAATGATCTTACTAATTGTGCTTTTAAAGGAAACATGACAGCTATTATTGAATTCTTAATTTATTATTTCCTATGGTGATCAGTTTGGAAAATCAAAACATAAGCTTTTAAAATGTGACATCCCCAGCAGTCTCACTTGTTTATTTCTTAAATTTGTATGTCGTCTTTGTAAATAATGGTAAAATAGAAGCAATGAAGCAATTGTATTCAGCTCATAACTTTTTCCATTTCTCATTTTTGTGTTACGGGAGATGCAAGAGAAAGGTAATATTCCTGCCTGAATTCAGCAGAAGGTAGTACGTGTTTCCATGTATATGTACAGCCAAGAAAAGCCTCTAGTTTGTTTCTTTAAAGGACTGCTTTAAAGGGAAGTACTAGACTGTAGCTGCCTATAAATGCAAACGCTAGGTACTAGTCAGCAGAAATAAATGCATTCAGCTACATGTTGCACATCTGAATTATTTATTCAGAAATAATAAGCATGGTTTGTCAACACACAGAGGGTTGTCTGTGTTACATAGTAAAGGTATTGTAAAGTCTTTCCTGGACTAATTTGTAAGTATTCAGGAAGCACCTTATTTACTTTTAAACGTCCAGAGCCCAGACTATAGGGTGAAGCTCACTTATTCCATAAATTTATTTTTCTTAAATTCATAAAGTATGGGCAGCATTACAAATGTTAACGCTACTATTACAGGATCATAATTTAAAAATACCAGCGTTCTCAAAGGGCTCCAGCAGTGTGTCATTTCCCTGCTTTATTAAAATGAATGAACAGATGTACAATTTATTTCTGCTGAACTATCATCTAAATTCATAAGCTATTTCTCATGTGTCTGAAATCCGTGTTGGTTTCCCATTTTCTTTGCCTTAGAAAAAAAAAAAATTACGCTCTCACATTTATCACTCTGGGGATATAAACGAGAAGTATACTCTCCACTTCATTCACTTTAGACTAATATCCTCAATACAATTTAAATCCCATCTTTTCAAGGCTATTCAGCAAAACCTAGGCACTGGAACACCCAGGATCCGATTGGAAAACTCCCTTGCCATCTATGTTGAAGATTGGCAGGTGGACTCTGAGGACACTATCTGTTCTCTCTGACAGAATGAGGTGGCACACAGCTGCTTTTAATCTTTTTGGTTGGCATTTACGATGCTAGTGGAGGCTATGCAATTTCTTTGCAACAAGTTGGGAAAAACCAAAGAAGGGACAAATAATGACTGGTGAGTGGGAGAGGTGAGAAGGTTGGCTGTAATTGTAGTGAAACTTGCAGCTAAGGAACACGTCTGCTGGCCTCAACCACTCCTGAAGATGTGTTTATTTGTCTTGCAGCAGCCTAGGAGCATGGCAGGTGCTCCCTGGAAGTGATAAACAAACAAAACAAGACAATGCCGAGATTAGATGGAATAAAATTATGGAGGCTTAAAAGCGCATGAAACAGACACGTTGCCATGGAAAAAAATGAGTATAAAAATCCCAGACAGTGCGCGCTCAGCCTATCGCCATTCTTATTTGTTGGCAAGGTTTGTGGGCAATGTAAGGGTGATATTTTGCTCTAATTCCATGTGAGGAATGAGTGGATAATATGCCCTAGGCGTTCTGGCAGCATTTCTTCTGTAAACCCTTTTTCTAAGGGTTTGTATTGTAAGCAAGCTGTAAAAATTTTCAATGGTTTGAAGTTGACAACAGAATTCTCAGGCTCAGATTGTGGTTTTTTAGTTGTTTTTTTTTTTCTCTGATAAAAATCACTTTGGCGAAGAGAGTAGTGAAACAGAATGTGAATCAATCTGCTTTCTTCATTTCATAGCTGCTCCGGAATTTAAATGCAGGCTGTTAAATACCTCTTTGCCAGGCAATTCAGGAAAATGATGAAGTAATGGTTGAGATTTGTAAAAAAGCATGATTTTTCTTCAGAAACCTTCTCTGCAGTGGCAGGAGCAGTTTGCCCCTGTGGGACTACTAGGAAAGGGTTGTTAATTCACTAGTAAGAATGGAGGAGTTGTAACTGGAGCAGGTATTTTTTTACAGTGGCCATGTTGCAGACAGTCTCAAAACCATTAAATTTGGATATCTAGTTCTGCCGTTCTTGTTCCCTTTTAATCCTTCCCCAAGCTGAGATGATAATTATTTTCCTCTCCTCTTTCCTTACGTTTTTGTTGCCAAAAGAGAATATGACCAGCTAGGAAAGCAAATGCCAGAGGCATAATTTTCATCTTTTATCTGCAGTAGGGAGGGCAAATGTGATTTTGCAGTTACACCCCATATTCTAGCTGTCAGCACCAAATCCAGTGTAATGAAGAGTCTTGTATGATGGGACATTTGAGACTGGAATCTCAGTTAGGAAGATTCTTCCTATCACTTGTTTTTGGGCACAGAATTATTTTTATTTTTTTTGGCAATCCAGTGAGCTTCATGGAAGTTGATGAGCACCATGGACCTTAAAAATGTTAGAAAACTATGCAAAAGTGTTTAGTTCCCCTTTCTGTTCTGCATAGACTCTTGGATTTGGGCTTACCATGAAACCTGCAGGGGAGGAGTTCTCAAGATATCCTCAAGTCCCTCCCTCCTATTTGTATAATTTCCAGTATTTGCTTATTTTTCCTTCAAGAGCTTTGAAGATACAGTCTCTGTGATCTCCCAGCAATCTACTACAGTACTTCGGCTACCCTGCTAGTAGCAAGTTTTGCCTCATCTCTGATGAGAACTTCCCTTGCCTCCACTGAAGCCCATCACTTCTTGGCCTTGTCGACTATGAAGGTGACGCAAAGACAATCCTTTTCTCTACAACGGTCCTGTGTGCATTTGCTATGCAGATTTGTTCAAGACCATGAGCTTTAGACATCTGCCGCTCCAATTGCTCTTTGCCTTCCACACTGTGGGCAGGAATCGGGTGCTATAATGCAGCTGGGGCTCCCCAGTGCTGAGCAGATGGGAGAATTCCTGCTTCTGTCTTGCACACAGTACTACTTTTTACACATCTCAACACAGTTTTGCTGTTTTCGCAACATTAAATTGCCTTTATTGTCCACGATTCTTTTCCAGTAGCAGAGTAAGTGACAAAACTAACATCTGCTATATATGGTTTCTTCTTTTTTCACCCTCGCCACAGGAGGAGAAGAGTGTATATATTTTGAGCGTTTTGATATGATGGGGTTTTGCCGCTGTTTGTTTTCTTCTATACATGTGGGCTTGTGTTTAATATGGAGCATTTGATGATATCATTTGGGTGTTTTTATTTGTTTTGGGTTTTGTTATAGAACAAGCTGAGGATATTTCATACACAAATGAGAGTCTATAAGCACTGGATGGGGAGCTGTATGTCCCATTTAGGCACACTGTGATCTTCTCCACATCTCTCTGCTAATACACCTAACTTCTGACATGCAATTATCCTGCAGTTCCTATTTTGGGTTTCTCTTAAGGTAAGGGAATCTGACAGCTGTGTCAGACTTTGTGCCGTGGGCAAATGTACACAGGGGCTTAGGAGGAGTTTCATCAATTCCAGAGTTAGTTCAGAGTGAGTTTCATTAAGAGAATGTTTTATAACCATATAGTATTTTTCATTCCAAAGAACCCCAAAGGAACATGGAAAATGGATCCTCTCCGTGGGCAAGCAGAAGATTAAATTGCAACTTTCTGCTGCTTGCAGGGAAAATGGAGGTGTAAGACTTCGTTTCCTTTAATAAAGAATCCTACTCAGGAAAGTTGCCTTAATTTCTAAAGAAGCATTGCAAATAATGGCTAACCTTGGTGTTGTATTGCTACACTCAAAAATCTTATTGATGGGCAAAGAGGAAGCCTACCATACATACAAAGCCAAGAATTTGTTATTAGTAAAATTGAAAACTAATCCAAGTCCATCCTAATCCAAGAATCACTATTAATCCAGATTGAATTACTGCAGAAAAAAATAATAATTCTTCTATTCAGAAAAAAATTCAATTATGATACTATGACAGTTATAAAATTGTTGTACACATCCTTCTTGGCTTCTACCCTTTTCCTGCTGTTATTCTCAACATTTCCTGGTTCCTCTGGGTCATAAAGTTGGTGGTTTCATTCCAGTGTTTGTGGTAGGAACATTATGGGAAGTTGTCAGCACCTGGAGTCCTTTGCCAGGACAAGCGTGATGCTCGTGTTGGTCATTTCTTCTTCCTCCCTTTAGGATCATTTGGGGTCATTTTTATGTATTTGCTAACATGCTTTTACATGTTTCTCTTCATTGGTCTGAAGCTCCAGGCTACATCCAAATTTACTATATATGATGACTTTTACGTTTGTTAGATACTTTTTCTTTGTTGCCTCTAAAATCAGTTTCATCCAGCTCCAGGTCTGCATTTCTTTCACTAAACATTAGTGAGTTGTTTATAGCCACGGGGTGTCCAGTGCCAAGTCTGTGCTTCATATCTCGTTATCCCGTGACTGTACTTCGCCGTATTGTGTCCCGTGTCACCACTGCTCAAAACATCTTTTGTTATACAAGGCCCTTATTTCTCTGTACTACATCACTGTGTGAGAGTTATGAAACTTTGGTAGTACCGTCCCAACATAAAAGAGTAAAAATTAATTAGCTAAATACTGTTACAGCGAAACCAAGTGAAACAAAGCTGCAGGCAGGGCAAGGAAAGTTCAAGCAGAGCAAGCCTGGCAAACCTCCATCCTGAGGTTTGAGGCCTTGCAAACTCCAAACATGGTGTGTTACTAGCAGTGGCAATACCATAGTACAGAGATACACAGTTACTGTATCATTCTGTGTTTTCTAGGCTGCTGTTAGCACTGAACGATTGGGACAGCACTTGGGGCCCATAGGTAGCAGAAAGCAGTTTACATTATTGTGGCTGGTGTAGACTGTGCAGCTGCGGCCCCACGTCTTGACTGGTGATGTGCACTGACTCCTTTTGAAGTGCCGTGAAAGTTCTCCATCATCATTAGTCCACTGAAACTGTGGTAACCAACCCATCTTGGGTCAGGAGGCAGAGGCAGTGGCTGTGGCCGTAGCCTCAGGACTCCCACCAAAGAGTAGCCGTGTATCAGCAGACTCGGGATTGTTATGTAGGATGCAAACCTAACCAGCAGGAGTCAAACTGAGCTGCTGGGCGTTTGTATTCACGTGAGAAGTGCCTTGAGGCTTTCAGGGAGTAGGAAGAGGTCCTTTTTTATATTTCATCCCAGACACAGTACTTGGTGCTTCAGGTGACTGAAGTACAGTGCCGTTATCTTTAACGAGCTTGCCCAAACTCCATCCGAGCGTACACAAGGGTGCTGGGCTGTCTGAATGTAGGACTGTGCTGTATCATAAGCGATCAAAGTCTCTTTGCTTGTAAGACAAATGAAGTGGTACTCAGCTAAACAATATTAGAAATCTACCAAAAGTAAAAGAAGAGCCAAAATCTGGCAGTGGCAAAAGGGACAAATGGAGAGAACTAAGAGGACTTTTCTGAGCCATGGCTGAAGTGTGTAACCAGGAAAACCACAACCGAGCTAAGAAAGTGTGTGTGTGTGTGTGTGTGTGTGTGTCTGTGAGAAAAGGTTATTATACAGGTTAATACAGGCAGTTCTTCCTCTGGTTTTCCTTTCCCCCTCCAAGCTCAATGCCCCTGACTTTATGAGTGAAAATATCACAAGTAATTGAAGTTGCAAACCCCAGCAGAATATTAAATTAGAATTAAGCAAAAATGCTCATCAGTTGGAGCACAGAAATCCTGAGCAAATTTTCTAATGCAGTGTTACAGCAATTGCAATAATTTTTTTTCCCCAACTGCTTCACTAACTGAACTGATTGAATTAAATGTGTTCTGTGGTACTAGCTAACCTCTGACCCCAGTTACTCAGGATAATCAGGGGGGTAATCAGCCTGCTGTGATCTGAGCTCCCAAGGAACAAGAATATTGTAAGGTTCAGGGAGCCTATGTGGGCATTAATCAGATGTCATCAGGGTTTGATTATAAATCCTGAAGACCACCAAATTGATACAACATGGTTTAATTCACTAAAAATTAGGTATCTACATATTAATCATCAAGCTGAATACCTGAAAGTGATTGCTTTTCTAGTAAGTGAAGTTAGGTGTCAACGCTTTGGAACGTCCTGCTGTTTAGTAATAAATATAATGATCAGCATCAGCACAAAAGCAGTATTAGCCAGATTAAAAAAGATTTTGTTCTAACCTCAAATAGATTTTTTCCTTCCTGTTGGAGTTTACAGCTCCGCTGAAATTGTTCTTCATGTTTCTACTCTAATTGTGAGCTTACTCAGAAGCAAGAAATAGTATGTTTCAAGCTACCTGCAAGCGCAGCATTTTTCTCCCTTCCAAGGGGAGAAAGGGTGGCTGCTTACAGTATATCATAATGCTGTGTATAGAAATAAAGTGGTATTTATTGTCCCTTTAGATGATTTCCCCTAGAACTGGCAAGCTCAGTTGAAAAATCTCTATCTAGTAATGTGTGTTAGGATCCAATTAATTGCTGGTGTACTTGCTTACTCTCCTTAGGAAGAGTTCAGTGTGGCAATTTTGATGCAGATGTATTGGCATATTATGTAGAGATTTGCTACAGAAGAGGGGGAGGCAATCTTAAGAGAGAGGAATAGCACAGCTGCCTAACAAACTAATTTTCTTCATACATGTGCTGATTTAATAAGCATTCAACCCTGTGGAAAAGCTTTTTTGATATAAACTAATGATAATACCAAATGCTTCTTTATCTTATTGGTGTCACCTGTATTTCCTGGGAGTTGCCTTTATTTGCACTTGAAATTTGGCCTGCTTGGAATTGGAGGACTTAAGCTGCTGCTCAAGGATTTCCAAGCATACCGTAGCATTAGCTGTGACCAGGATGAAGGAATGTTTCATTTTCATTTATCACAAATATTTTTCTTTCAAGAAAAGATGAAACAAGCGTTGGCAAAAGGAGCTGGGTAGTGGGAGATGGAGACCATGTGTATCCTGAAAGCAGAAAGCAATAAATCTATTTAGCGTAGCTTTGCTTTTTCCTGACCTTTGCCACTTCTGTGCAGTGCCAAACCATACATTTGTTGCTGCATGTTCAATCACTGTTCAGCACTGTATGTCTCAATATATGCTTAAATCTCATGTGTTTTCAAAGCAGACCACCCCAGCTGCAAGTGAACTCCTCTCAAACTGCCTTTTGAAAGCTTCCATCACAGTGCTATATGGGGAGGCTCAGATCACCACGTAGTCATTAGGTTGCATTTATTTCTGTTATTCTTTCTTCTTGACCTTGGGAGAAGAATTTTTCTGTGCTAATAGGGTTGGAGACCCCAGGACCTTGTTGTTCCCTGTCAGGGTAATGAGAGCTCTGTGCTTAACTGGATGTTCAGGATATGATAAAGATTTTTCTGCTATGGGAGGAAAACAGAAAAGGAAAGCGACTATTAATCATGAAAGTTCACCTATGTCTATGATTTCTAAATGATTCTTCTTGTATCATAACTTTTTGATATAGCAGTAATGTTTATGCTCAGTGAATGTTGTGCAAAGAGGATGTAGGCTAGATAATTTGAGGAAAAAAAATCATATATATCCAGTAGTAGAAAGTACATGCAGTAGACTTCATCACTTTGTTGGCAGACTTGGAAGACTTAACTGTGTTCGGACGAATTGACATATGGACTGTTGAGGCCAAATTCTCCTTTCCCCACCCAGTTTTCCACAGAAAACAAAATGCTGGCTAGAGATTTCATTTTTTAAATTCAGACAAATTCTGTATCGCTGCAGATAATACTGCCTGTAAACTTCCATCTGTACCTCCTGCCTCCACTGGAACAGTGTGAAACCTTGCAGAGTTCTTATCTGCTTCCAAAAAAGAGTTTTCAAACTGGTCTAAATTCAGACAGCTCTCAGCTGGAGCGGCTTGTAAATCTAGGGCATCTCATCCCCATCAGTTGGCACAACCTAAAATGCCAGAAGTTTGGGGAATTGATGAAATTCATTGCTAAAATATTCTAGAGATACAAGTTGCTTTGAATGCTTCCAATGGTGCTGCTAGGCACTGCTCACCAAAGACCATGCGAAGAAGCTTAACCACTGTCAAAACATCTGTTGTTGGCAGCATGGGTCGTGATCAGCTGTAAACTGGCACGGTGAATAACTATTGTCTTTGGAAACAATGTCCTCTCAGGGCAGAAAAAGCAAGATTTCTCATTTGGATGCATATGCTTCTTTTGATCAAAGAGCCCAAATATTCTGCCATGGAGAAAGTCTCATTGACATTGTAATTTCCACCTCTCTGCAAAGACTTGTTGGCTTCTTTTGTTGGCTTCTTAACCTGGTAAGAATATGGTTCAGTCTTGCAATATTAAGGTACCAAAACAGAGTGTTTTCATGATGTTCTGAAAAACGTGTAAAGGATTTGAAAAGCCCTACGTTAATCTGTTATTTCCTTAGAGAGTGCTCTCTTATTTGGAAATACTGCTAAATTGTGACTCAGTTCCATCTACCATTTCATAATCAAATTGTATTTAACCTACATTTTAAACCTGATGTTGAACTAGCTGGGTTCCACAACATTGTGACAGTCGCTATGAAGTTGGTGTCTGTATGCAAGAGCTTCATAGACTAATTTATTATTTCCTTATTTATATACAGTTAAGAGGTAATCACCATCATAATTTTAAACAGAGAACAAATAACTATTGGAGCTGCTTGCCAATGAAGTTAATAATAATCTTATCTCTTAGGTTCTTTAAACCTAGAATTGGTGCTTTTTCAGAAAATTGTGCTCAACTTCAAGTTGACAACGTTGATGCTGAGTCACTGGAGATGACTATCCAAAATGCTTAAAATAGCCAACAGCATTACAGAACTCATTTAAATTAGACTATGTGCATTGAAGAAAACTGAATGCATTTTCTGTTAGGTGTTCATGTAAGGCAGGAGAAACACACAGAAAAATCACCTCCAGAACAGGCTACATCATTTTAGGTAATGATTTCCTGAGTAATAAGAGCATCATCTTAAAGGGCTTTTTATTTTTTCTTTTTCCACACCAAGACATGTATAAACCCTTGCTTGTCAGAATGGATTTCTTGGCTTTTTATTTTTTCATCAAATCTGTGCACAGTCATAGCTCATGTCAGTTCTAAGCATATGTTTGGTAAAGTATTCAGGAAAATCTTATTCATTGCTAAGACCTCAAATAATAGAATAGGGGAGTGAACAGACTTGAGTTAATAAAAATGTAATAAATCATGAAATTAGGATTTCATAGAACATTCATTTGTAACTGTAGTAGTAGTTATATAGATGAACAAGATCCCTCTAGAATTTTATCTAGGAAATTTTTGTTCTTTGACCTATTTAGAATAAAGCATTCTTTTTTTTTTTTTTTAACTTCTTCCATTAGTTTGCTTTTGTATAGCACTAAAATACAGTCTTTATACACTTATGAAAAGAAATCCTGGAAGTTACCTTCCTAAAGAGAAGTCACAAAATCTCTTCTCTACTTCCTAATGTAAACATGACAATAATTTAAAAATCATTAGTAGCTTTCATCTGCTGAAGCTCTTGTCACTACCCAGCTCCCTCCCCATCAGTACAGAGGGCACATTGCATTTATTTATACCTGGGAGGAGACCAAACCCACTAGAGTAGTTTCTCCTTCATTCCTCTAAATCTCCTAGACTTTCTAGCAAATTAACTGGTCTCTGCATATGCATGTTACAGTTAAGGTATCAAAGCAATCTTTCTGTTGTGATAAAATTCCCCTTTTATCTACCACTCTGATGCTCAGAGAGTGAATTCATCTGTCCTGCTGTTAAGAAACCTAAATGGTACAGGCAGCGACTTCAACAATTAAAGAGGAAATCTTTTCTAGACACATTCCCTGTCCAGACAAACCTCAAAAATGTGACTGTCTGGGAACTACTAGGAGGAATTTGTTGCTTACGGTTCTGACCCATGGAGCAAATGCATCCCACCTGTAACTGGGACTGGCATGTAAAGCAGTCTTAGTGGCATAGGAGAGTTTGCGTAAATTCTTTGTAATATGAGTAGGTGGCTTCCACACATTTTTCTGTTGGTAAGGTAGTATCAGTAAACTCCACCATATCTGTTCAGAAGTTAATCTTCAGCATCAGAAAAGTTGGTTGGGGTATGAAAAAGTCTCTGCTGAAAATGAAAGAGGAGCATTTAACAAGGCATCCTTCCCTTCCCTTGTGCCTGTCATTAGCATAAGTGAGAACTTTGTGGATTCATGGGGGGGAAAAGCCTGTAAAACTTTCTGCTCCTAAAATGCAGTGGATGAAAAAGAAAAAAAAAAAATCCAGCTAAGTCTATTCTATTTAAAGTTCATTCTATTTAAAGAAGGCATCCAGCATCTTAGAAAGAAGATAGGCTTAACACTGCTCCTGATGGGAAGTGCACTGAGGAAGAAATAATACGTAGCAGGGTTGGTTGAATACAGTGCAAGTGGTCTCATAAAAGTGAAAAGCAGATATCTCCCTGGTCCCTAGGCAACACTGATGTTGTAACAGGTGAATAGGTGTAGTTTCCTCTTTCAGGCTTGGTCAGATCGTCATTTTCTGTGTTGCTATTGTTTTAAACATAAGGTTTGTTCTACCTGGGGGGAAAGAATTTTTGATAGATAAGAAAATAACATCATTATTTCTTTGAGTTTTTCTCAAAAGTACCTTAAGTGTAGTAAATATTATAGTGACCTTTCACTGTCCTCTGCTCACCTGGAGAAAGAGTATTTGTTTTTCTACAATACGACTATCATTCTAGAAGTATCCATTGTATTTGTGTGTACTTGATTTATTCTGGAAGTAATTGAATTCACCTTGCATTTATGGATGGAAAAGTGAAAAAAGAATTAATCTTTTCTAAATTATTTATATATTCTGGAAAAAAAGAGAGTATGTTTGTCTTCCTTCTGAATCTTCAGACAACTATACTACATTTGAGGTATGCCCTGGAGGTAACAGGCTTTGAAGCAGGCATTCAACATATGATTAATACATGTTAGAATTATCTTTTTGCCTTCACTCAGTGAGGCCGTGAGCTGGGCTGAGAAAGAGTCAAAGTCTAGTGTAAACAAAAGTCTTCAAAACGGTTCCAAACAAGTGGCTATTTTCAAGTATCCTTCACTATCACTTATTTACAGTCCCTGAATGGCTTTTTAGTTTTCTGCAAGCACATAAATGAGAGGATAGGAATACAACATCAGCTCTGAATGGGGCTTCAGCACTGCTGTGGGAAAGAAGCAGAAAGAAAAGGTCTTTAAATTCATTTGTGAGTCTTATGAGGATCTTAATCTGTAGATCTTCCTAAGTTTTCAAAGATTTATGGTGTCTGCAAGAGGGATGGAAGGACTCTGCACATTGCCACTCTGGCAACCTTACAGGCAACTCTTGCGGCACTCAGCAGGTTATCTATCCATCCATTTTACCTTGTCGGTTTTGCAGTCTCCCTGCCCTGCTCAATCACGAATCCTAATACCTAAAGAGTTCTTGAAGTGGTCCCACTGAATCCCAGAGGTAGCTTGGCTTCATCACAGTGGAAAACTGCTCACAGAGGAACTTGCACCTGCAGCATGGGGAAACAACCTGATCAATGCTTTCTTATTTCTTTGTTGCATTACTAGTATTCCTTAGAAGTATTTTTTCCAAGCGGACTGATGACACCAAAACGAGATAGTCATGTCAAAACTTGCCTTTTTTTGATCATTCGTGATTGATATCAGTGATATTAAGCATCTTTGTGTTTTTTCAGTAAAAAGGCACAGATTTATAGAGCCTACAGAAATTATAGCTATGTTACAGAGAGCAGAAGTTAATCTTTGGCCTTCCATTTAGCTAATTAATCTTTTGGATTTGTTGCAGGCTGCAGCATATAGTGGGCAAAAATACTCATTCCATCTTTCGTTACTGAGCAGCACTTTTATTTTGTAAAGTACCTGGTGTGTGCCTTGAAAGATCACAGGGCATTTACAATACATAGCCTGTGAAAGTCATTCAAAAGTAAAAAGTGAAAATGCATCCAAAATTATTATGGTCAATTTCATATATTCAGAAAGATTTTTTTAAGCTACAATTGAATTCTTTCTGTAATTTCACCAGGGAGATGGAAGAATATTAGGTACTTAGAAAAAAATATAGAATAAGCTGAAAGAAACACTTTAAGTTAAGAAATAATATAGTGCCTACGAGCCAGCATTATGGCAGTAAGACAATGACAATTACTACAGACTGTTTAGGTGACTCATAGCATTAATTTGTGTTTTGCATCTAGTTTACACCATCAAATCCTTGTCATACTACGATAATGCTTTATATTTACATAGTGTCTTTCATTTAAATGGCTTCCAAAGTGCTTCATATGTTGCTTCATGTACAGCTTACATCAACTTAATCCATTACGTTAATACAGCTATCTCTGTAGTGAAATACAGCAGCTATTTGTGCCCATATAGTAAAAGCTATGCTCAGTTTTAAGAGGGAAAATACCTTCAAAATCTGTAGACGAGATTAGGGAGAATGTAATACCAAGTAACAATTTGCCCTGACCACAAAATTGGCAATTAAATTGCTCATATGGAGAGTTTGGTATAAACTGTAGTTGGTCAGGTCCTGTTTTTCAGCCTGCTGGGGCCCCCCCCATAGCAGGCCAGCACATTTGGTCGTTGTACCGAGATAAAAGGTGACTGAAGAACCATCAGTTTCACTTTACTCAATGCACAGATGTTACGCTAAATATTTCCACCTAGTACTTCGCCTGCCTAGTTTGTGAAGTCTGATGAGCTCCAAGCGCCAGATAACATGATTTATTCTCAGCTGGCAAACTGGGCTTTGTGTCCCACAAGAAATGTCCATTACTGACATTTATGAGATTCTCAGTCCCGATTGCTTGAGAATGCAGACCTTTGTGATGACTCCAAAAATTCGTTTGTCCTTGGAGATATTCCAGATACAGAGGCATGGAAAAGACATTGTTTCCTTAACAAATAAATATTTGCCACTCAGGTGCACACATACTGAATGACAATGTGCAAAGTAAAAGACACAGAGCAAGCAGATTACGAGAGATTTTATAAGCCTGTCTTCATATTTTCAAGAAAGCAGATAGACAAAATATGGTTGCAAAAGCAGTGGACTTCAGTGGAAGAGGACAAATACAATAATACAGTTTCCCTGGGGAATTTCTGAGACAGGTGTGTGAATTAATATATCCCATTATTTTTCATCATTTACGATATACAGATGAGGAAACAAACACGTGATAGTAGCATAGAATACCTTCAACTGGAATATCGCTCTGATAAATGCAAACTGACATGCAGTTTTAATTTGTTTGTTCTTGACTGGGAATCACAGCATGCAGAATCTTAATGAGCTATGGGGTAGCGATCACCAACCCCAGACACGTTTATCTTGGATCATGTTTGCTGCTTGCGGCAGCTCTTTAATTTGAGTATATTGGTACCCCACTCTGAGAGAGTTTTTCAGTGGCTTCGTAAAGGTATTAAGGTTATTACTGCATGCTCATGCTGTTGCTGGACAGTAGACATTCAGGTGATTCTGATGCAGTTAAGTTCATTTGTTTCTCCGTACTCTGAGAAGCCAGTAAATAAAATCTTACTTAGTACAGAAGCTTTAAATAAGGCTGTCAGGTAAGAATCCAATTTTCATACAGGTTAGGTACCATTTCCAGTTTTCTTTGAGGCTGAGACGGGGTTACTGCCTGGATTCTCAGGTGATAACATTTTACAAAGTGATCTTTTCATGCATCTGCCCCATGGCAGAAATCTGATAAGATTGTTTTTTCTTGAGACAGTACAGAGCCATTTTGCCGTTCAGTGAGAGCTGTCACTGTAGTGTCCCACCAGTTCGCCACAGAGCTCAGTGTGGAGCAGGATTTGGCTGTGTTACTTTATATCGTGGCGCTGCCAGGAAACAGCTGCTACAATTAAGCTATGGTTCAATTTGTTTCCCCATTTGACTTTTCCCTTTAACTAGCCTTTGATGCAGGCCTAATTATTCTCAGTAGATACCTGCCATCTTGAATGTCCTATACTTGGTAAGACAAAATGCCTGCCAGCTTAGAACCCTAATTTTTCATTTTATCTTCTCAAGCTTTGCACATTGTTTGGAGCAGGCTTGCAAGATCCAGGGAAGAGAGGACTAGAGTTTGAGTGCTGAACTGAGATTCTCTTTTCTGCTCAGAGCTACCCTGGGTGGTGTTACATAGGCTGTATTCTAACACAGCTATTGTGAATGTTGCTCATCTGCTTGCCATGCCTTTACTGACTGCTTTGTTTTAAGAAACATATCCACTCACAGGGACCTCCATGCCTAGTGGAACCGTCTTTGTGATCTCTCACAAGAATGTCCAGTGGTCAATATCTACCTCCCGTCAGTCCATCGTGACAGCAAACATTGCTCACTCATTAGTTTTTCAAGTCCGTTTGTGCTTCCTCACAAGCTACCCTCACACTCTTGGAGGAACTCTTCATCTACATCCATCACTATATTTCCTTGATGTCTTTCAGTTCCCCATTAAAAGTCTCATTTGCCTACAAAAACCTGATGATTAAGCACAGAATGCTGGCTGCTGATCACTCATTGTTTCCTTCTAAGTTGCTATCAGTCTGTTGTCTGTCTTTCTGTATTTTTTTTATAAGCTTTAGGGTGCAGAAAAAGGGGCATTAGGTCTTTTTTTTTTTTTTTGCTATGTTTCTAAAACTCTAAATATGACAGAATTACCAAAATTTCTAGGCTGTATGCATGATAAGCACAATAAATGACAATATGGCATATCACTCCACGGAGCAAGTTAACCTTACGTTTTCAAATACTCAGTAGTAGTAAATGAACTCCTTCCAGCCAAATGCAACTCTGGGCCAGGGTATTTGTCTTCCAAGTTATTCTTTTTAATGTGGGTCTAGATGATAGCAGTTTAAATAAAGTACTGAACTCATCTATTTTATTCTTAATTTATAGTGGTGCTTAGGGGATGTGCAGATATTTAAAAAGAGTAAAATCAATTAACTTGTGATCCAATTATTTATGTTAGCCACTATGGGGTTTTATTTTAGAGCATTGGATCAGACTCTCCCAGTTAAGCACCGTGCTTTGAGAATGCAAACCTTTCATTTTGAAATATGATTAATCTGTGGTTATCTTTTCTCTATTTCCAAATCTAATTCCTATTTTTGTCTTTTCATAGTTTTTAAATTCCCTTCTTTACTTCTGTTTTTGAAAGAGGCCCAGTATAAATATAACAGATTTTTCCAAATACTAGGAAGTCTATTCTTTATATAGAGGTGGCTTGACAGGCAAAAGAGTTCACCTTCTAGATAATATATGTTATATTTTTCTGGGCCTCTCTATTTCACAGTAGATGTTTGTCTTTTGCAATCACAAATCTGTGATTTATTATACTTTTCACATTATAAATTTAGAGTAGACCCATGTGACAACTTCTGTGATTTGATCATTCTGCCTTTTCATCCATCTTGAACAGATTTTAGTCCAATGTTCTAGACAGCTTCAAATATCCTCTGTGTTTATATGGTCATTTCTAAAATGCAGAAAATGCTAGGAGTGAGTGTACCGCTATGCTTGGAATTATTTGGCTCGGCACAGCCTTTGCCCGTAGACGTCATTTCCTTGATGTGCTGGTGTCAGAAGCTCTGCAGTTTTATGCCCCCAGCAAGTCTGTGTGCCCCTTCTGCACTACTAACTCGCTGCAATTGAAGCTACTGAGAGCCTTTCCTAAATAAGGACAAAATAGGAATGCAGAAGAAAGCCAACCCTAGCTGAGATATCCTTGAATTAGATATCCTTAAACTGACATGCAATATTTTTTGAACTAGCTGGCACATCATGGCAACCTTTTCTATCATAGTCTGGCACTGGTGGGGGAAGCGTAATGAATTTGTCTCACTGGCTTCACAATTATGTATCTGAATAAAATAGCCAGATCTTTACATATTTTACCCTAACAGGTGTTACTGTTCCCAAGGTGATCCAGGGAGTATTGAACACTTAATTGAATCAGACTAGTGGATTAAGGAAAAGATTTTTCAGAAGGATCAATATGAATTAGGAGCAGATGCCCAGTCAAATCTAAGGGTTAGATTCTTTAGGATTAGGTTCCTTGAAGTCTAGTCACCTTTTTACATAGCTAAATAGGAATTGTTTGGTACTGAAGACTTGCTGGAAAAATTCAGGCTCTTATGGTTCTGATGTCTCATTCCATACATGCTCAAGCTGAGACAAATGAAATAATACAAAAGTATCAATCAGGCTAATCACTTATTTTCAGTTGGAGTAAGAGATGTCCAAGCGTGCTTTCCAGTGACAGCATTTTGCTGAGCAGGAAGGAATACAATCTTGGTAATTATTCCTCTGTTATTTCCAAGATTCTTAATAGAGCTTTTCTTTTGATTGGTTTCAAAGCAAGCAAAAATATTGTTATATTATCATTTGGAGTTAATTAAACTGCAAATGAGCTTAATGATCTGTCTGAAACAGAGCTCAATCACAACCTGTTACATATTAACTATCAAAATCAAAGGAATCTTTAAATTCTTTGTTAAATATACCGAAGAAGATAGAAATAGCCAATCATTAATGTCATCCTTTTATAAAATCAGGTTTGAGGCTGGATAGCTTGAACAGAATGCATTCACTCAAATTACACAGCTAAATTGAAAAAGGGGTTGGAAACATAGTCAAATCTATTGGATGAAATGGAAAAAAAGATACCTGAACACTGGAAAAGACATGGTTGTCTCCTCTGTATTTTACTATGAGGAAATCCATTTTACCTACTATTTGTCCAGATTGTGAAATCCATATATTAATAAAATGCCATTTTCTGGATTCAATATTCTCACAAAATCTTCTGTAGTGTTATGACTATAAGACAGAGCAAAAGACATTTAGTCTATTCAGGTCTTGAAGTCACTTGAGGGATTTTTGCCCTTGAGTGATATATTGTCACTGACAATGTAGCTTTTAAGCAGTGCACGTACGGCAAACCCTATTTGTGTCATTAAAGTTTGTAATTTTGGACTTTTGAAGGCTTAATCCCTAGAAATGCTAAGATTTCCTAATGATCTATAATGGTACTGCTGATGTTCAGCACTTCTCAGGATTAGGTATGTTATCATTCTGGTTTATCCACCTATAAAGCAGGTATTATCTTATCACTCTTATATACGGTGCTTTTAGCACGTCAGCCTCAAGTACTTGAAAGGTGAGGAGTATTATTAAGTCTGACCCTTACAAGCTTTTTCAATGGTTTGCTTAATGTTTTTCCTACATAAATAAGAATGATGTTATACACTGTTTGTCTGGATAGTAAATTAGAATTTTCTCATAGGGCTTGGCTAGCTGAATAGTACAGCAGTGCAATAAACTTCACAAGGTCATAAAAAATTCTTCCACTGAAAAAAGAAAGTAACACTGACTTTTAGTTATGCAGACAAAGTGGTAGCATGAGGTCCAATTATTTTTAAGTCTTTTAGAGCAACCCCTCCAAAAAATGGTATGGGAACACTTTTTGTGAAAAATGTTTTATGTATTTATGACAGTGTAGTGAAAAATTAATATGGGTGGGGTAATTTATGAAAATACTAGTCTGAAATGCAAAATTGCATTATTTGTAAATAACAGTACATTGGAGGGCAAGAATGGGCTATACTAGTCAGCTTCCTCTTCTGCTTAGCTATGAGTATAGTTCCTTTTCTGATAGCATATGCACCTATGGAACACTACATGCATATTCTTTCAGGATTCACTTTTCCAGTAACACGAGATGAACCGTCGTCTTGTGATCAGAACCATCCAGAGCTTGATTCCTATCACATCGCTGCTTATCTGCCATCTGTTAAATGAGAGCAGCTGTAATGTGCTACCTTATATTTCATAAGTGAGAATGTATTATTTAGAGCCTATAACATTCAGTTTCAGTCAAGGATTACATCTTTCTCCTGTTGTGGTAAATAATTAACGTCGGCTTGGATATTGCATGTGTGTGTGTGGTCATTAATTGAAAATAGTAACAATTTCCTCTACATTTTTTTTTCTAGTTTCAAGCCACAGTAAAGGAGGGAGTCACAGGTGTAATAGTAAACTTAACTGTTGGTGACCGAGATGACCCAGCGACCGGAGCATGGAGAGCTGTCTACACCATTATTAATGGAAATCCAGGGCAGAGTTTTGAAATCCATACCAATCCCCAGACTAACGAGGGAATGCTCTCTGTTGTCAAAGTAAGAACAATTTTCTGTTGTACTGTATTAGTACCGTAAGGTGCACTCACTGGATTTACTGCATAAAAGGCGGCACAGCAAGGATAAATTACTCAAAAATATATAGATGGCTACCAGCTCTTGTCCAAACAACATGCATAACCCCTTCTTCTGTCTCAGTAACCTTACTTCTTTAGTCATAAGGACCTGCCTGTTGCTAACTACATTGCCATTGTGCTTAAATAACAGCTAGTTTTGCAGAAAGCATCACAATTAATAGTGAGACTTTACAACAAAGTTTTGTTTGTGACTGAGGGTACGATTAGAGTTCAAGGGCCCCATTTTGTTCTCGGTTAGCGAACACAGATGCAAATACCAGGGAAGTAAGGGACGTGGCTTCAGACTGAACTGGAGAGGTGTCTGGTCCCACATTTCTAAAGTCTCATGAAAAAATTTATTGCCTGTCTTTGTATGAAGATAATCCTATATCTCACACTTTAATAAAAAAAAAGAAAATAGCCCCGGTTTCTGCCTGTACCAGAATTTTCTCTGATTGACTTCAGAAGAGGCATTTTCAATTCTTAAGACAAATGGCACGTATTTCCATGGTGGTGCTTTTGATTTCAAGTAGGAGTTGAGAAATTAGCCTTATGTTACTTATCATAAGTAGCTATTAAGTATGACTGATTTGTTAGCTAAATGCATGTTACATCATAAATAAGCATGTATATATGAGAATTAAATTATATGTATGAGCTGTGGCAAAAAAGTATATGCTCTTGGATAGAGGGACATCTCCATCTTTCATTAACTCCATTATGTTCATTATCTTCAATGAATTTTATAACTACCATTGTGCCTAATGCTAAACTCTGACCAAGTATCAAACGCAATGAATGCCATTGTGCCTTTCTGGCTAATTCTATCTTCTGCAAGTTTGCAGTGGGGTACAAGGAAAAAGTGTTAGGTACTGTCTTTGCGCCTTGCACTCTGATTTTATGATATGTTTTACAGCCTTTAGACTATGAGATTTCAGCGTTTCACACGCTGCTGATCAAAGTAGAAAACGAAGACCCGTTGATTCCAGACATAGCCTATGGCCCCAGTTCCACGGCGACGGTTCAGATCACTGTTGAGGATGTGAATGAAGGCCCAGTTTTCCACCCAAACCCAATGACAGTGACAAAACAAGAAAACATCCCTATTGGCAGTGTTGTGTTAACAGTAAATGCCACTGATCCAGATACTCTGCAACATCAGACTATCAGGTGAGTGCAGTACCCTCTAATTTTCATCCATCAGAAAGTGAGTGTGTCTTTTGTGCCTGAGAATTTGCCTGCCAGTACAGAATTAAATTAGTCTGGGCTCTACATAATAAGAAGTGGCCATTTGCTTTTTCCTGCAATGAAGAGATTCAGTCTGATGAAGACAAAGAACTGCATTGGACTGTGGGCAGTAGTTTTCCAGGCTATGAAATTACTGCAGTAGAACAATCGACAAGCAATAGACATAGCTTTGCATAGTGTTTCAAAATTACTTTTGACCTGCTCGTTTATTCCTCTTCTTTCATGTAGAGCCAGAGAAAACGTGTAAAAATTGAAAATGTGTATAGAAATAATTTATCTGCTTTACATACAGTTTAAGTCAGTTTATGATTGTTTATAACTTCTCTTAGTGAAATAATGACCATACATCCACGTTCAAGGGGTGAAAAAATATTTCCCAGTGAAACACTGAAGCTACAGTAAACTAAGACCTGGCCTTGCCTAGAGAGAAGGAAGTAAATTATTATTCCTGCGCTATGATAATATAATCCCACACATGTGCCATGTCACAAAGAGCAAACCTAGGTATTAAGTGGTGCCATCATCTTATACTTTGATCCACCTGATCTGGTGTTTTGGTTTTAGATGTGTTGAAAAATGAAAGATCAACCACTTTCTATTCTAATAGTAAATTGACTTTCCAGACAGCTTTTCTCAGCATTTGAGAATTGCAGGTTAGGCACTACAACTAAAATCTACATCTGTGTTTAAGTTTTTGTTCTTACTTGTGAGTCTAATTTCCCATAGATATCAATGTATATAAAAGGGCATAAACACTTTTGTGAGAATGACTTCAAAGCTTTGCCTGAACGATGTGCGCTGTCAATCTATACCATAGACGTAGATTTCTTTACTATCACAGGTTTGTTTAGCAGTGATTGCGCTCTTTTTAAGGAGGGTTTGACATACATACTGTTCTACAAAAAAAGCAAGCTACTGATCTTGAAGACGTTCTCTTGTCAGTAACAAATGTTAGTAAGCATGCCATTGCAAAGGACTGCAGTGACAGCCTTGGATTCGAATGGTGAGAGGGTGAATTTAAGCAGGTGAGCGTGCTGATCTCCAAGGAAGGAGGAAAAAGGCAAGGCAGATAATTGAAAGTTCCAATTCTCTGCATCACCTCTAAAACACCTAGGTAATGGAGTACAAATTTTTCAGGTTTTCTCTATCAAAAATGCCTTTGAGTTCTGCCATTGAAATATCAGTTTATCTGAAGGATGATTCTTAGCATAGGTCATTCCCCTTGTTTTCTAATTGTATGTATTCACAGAATGCATTTTTATTGTGAATTTTTGTTTTTGCTCCAAAGATTCCCTATTTCGTTCACTGTGGTCACACAAATTTATGTCTATGGCTGGAAAACCTATGGAGTTTCTATTGCTTGTCAGATACAGCAACATGACCCTCAGCAGCATTATTCAGAACCTGGCTTGTGTAGGGAAAAGATATTTATTCCCTTTGGGATTGGGACTGAGTTTAAGAAACAAAATTATTGAAGTTCTCCATAACTTTGTGTATTTTCATGGGAGATAAGAAAAGTCATATTAATTAATGTAACAGTTGATTTTGTGATGCTAAAAGAGAAAAGCCAAGAAAATAGAAGGATTTGGTTATCAAAACCAGCAACCCAGAAACTATTATCTGAATTTTTTCCCTTGACCTACTGATTTTGGTGAATTTTTCCTAACCATATTGACACGGAAATTATAGGACGTACCAATGAGTCACTGAAAACCGTAAGTTAGCTTTATGGTTTGTGTGTAACCAGTTAAGTAACATAAAGACTTTTTGCAGTCCACCACATCTCACAGCTGCTGCAAAGGAACTCTCAAATCTTAACTATAACTAGCTCATAATCTAAATAGAATTTTCCCAGAAGTTTTACCATATCTGCATGGCCAAAACCTGGGAGGTTTGTAGCAGAAAGCAGGATTTTTCTTTTCTTACCCTGCTTGTGCAGAAAAGAAGAGCAGAAATAAGCTAGATTGGGTTGGGAATGAAGCATGATCATATATGGAAACTATGTAAAAGGCAGTGGCTGTGTAGGTTAGAAGAAAATAATGCAAAGGTAATGGAAATCTGGGAAATGGTGGAATGATTCAAGAAAGGTTAATCTGACTACCTGTATCTCCTTTTGCTAAAATAACAGGGAAGTATAAAATAGCATTTTCAAAAGATGCTTTTAACACTGACAGGTATTATTGAAACATATAGCTACTAGCAGTGAAAAAGGAAGACTAGTATTATGAGAACAGCATCTGCAATTAAGGATAGTGTAAAATGGCATGTATAAAGACCAAAGCTACTCACTAGTCTGGGTCTGGCCGAAACATTTTCTCATAAGTTCCTACAGGCAGGTGTGTATTTAGAGTTTGGGCCTAGGTCCAGGACTTTTGTAGAGAATGCATACCAAACTACATGGTTCTCAGGCTAAGCTGCTATAAATAGTATTATCAGAGTCCTTACTCTGATTATACTGGTAAAATAAAGGCCAAGCAGGCACAATACAGACTTTTAAACAAGATACTACACTAAATATCAATGACCACAAGCAACTTTTGTGTCCGCAAGAAGCAGTGAATGCCAGATTTGTATTGTGTGTGCTGTGTGATCAATGTACATCACCCCCAATGAAGTATGTATCTGTTCAAAATGTGCAGACGGATACAAACAAAAGAACAACAGAGAATTAGTAATGTTACTTTCTTTTATTTTCAACCTATAACAACTGAGATATGTCTAACTGCAGGGATATTTTTAGATAGTTTTCTATATAAATCTTGTAGGAGGGGCTGATGATTATTTGTAATCAGGAAATTTAGTTACTCTACTAGATATAGCATCATAAATGCATTTCAAGAACCATGAATAGTGTATAGAAACCATTTGTGCCATTGTCCACATCTAGGCTGAATTTATTCTTTGAACGTTGCATATCTGAATCAGATTCAAATTACTTATCTTTTTGAAAAACGTAGCTTACTTTGTAAAAATTCCTGAAGACAGCTGTACTTTCGAAGCAATTTTCTTTCTTATTCTTCAGCTTGAAGTGTTTTTGCAGGCTGAGAATTTCATTTAAAAGCTCAAACAAGCTGGCAAAAATGTATTACACTGAAAAAAATATGACTCCAAGTGTTCATGAGACTCAAAAGCACGTACCTTGAGCTCTAGCTATTTGTCTGCACACGATTAGCGGTGAACTTTCATGGTGTCAGCTCTTCTCTGATCTACCGCTGTTAACGTTTCAAAGAAACTCAAGGTAGAGGTAGAAACATCATCCTGGAAATAAGAACCGAATGCTCATATTGAGCAGCTAAATAATGTAGTCATCAAGTTTAATCTTACTCTAAATTGTACCTGTTTATAACTAGGTTAACACTAACTTTCACAACTATACCCAGATCTGTGATTTTTTATGAAAAGTCTGCAATGAACGTAGTGAGCTTTGGACTATGGATGTTGTAGAAAGGAAGGAGCAGACAGAACCAGTGGTTTTTCCTGAACACATACCTTTGGGTGTAAGATATTTGTTCGGCTGTGATCACTCCCAGAAAGAAAAGGAAGCTGTTGAAGTTGGATCTCCATTTCTTAGATTCATTAACCTATTTTTCTTTTTTTTTTTTTTAAGTATTTAATTCCCTCTACAGTTTCCAACTTTTTTAGAATTAAAAAATGAAAGAAATCCAGCAGGCCCCATTTTAATTATAACCCAACAATTTATTAATAGAACAGTAATGAAGTTTCTGAAATTTGATTTCTTAATCAGGGATCATTGTTATTTTTGTGCCAGATTTAAGAGTTTAATTTTGGGTGCTTCTTCCCAACCTCTGAAATTTTAATCAGAAGTTTCAAGTGTACATGTCAATGAGAAGTTAAAGGCCAAATTTAATAACATTTTCTACCTTGGGAAATTAAAAGAACCACCTCACTCTCTGAAATCCATTATTAACAGTAGATCTTAATTAAACACAGTTACGGTCCTCAATATTTGTCTGTGTGAAGAGATTGGTTTCAGTATTTTTCCCTTTTTTGGATTCAATAAGTCCAGGATATTCAATAGTTAGACTTTTAACTACGTGTAAATAAGTTGTTTACTGCAGTGTATTTGTAATTTTTAATTAAAGCAACATTGTTCTCTGGTTTCATGGCTTATCATGGCAATATATTTTTATTACCTACTGTGCTCTTGGATTTTAAATTATTTATGTAAATATATTATGGTGGTATTTATTCGCAGTAAGCAATGTGACAAAATGCTTCAGAAATATCTTCACAAGAAAAGTTTATTATAGCTCTAAAGCATATCTAATTCATTAAGTAGAATTAAAATGCAGTATTTGAAGCTGGAAAACTTAGAACCCAAACTGCAGCGAGTTTCATGGGAATATGAAAGACTGCCAAAAATATCTGAAGCAATATACGTAAATAAGATGTATGTTTGTGTGCATGTGCGTGTGTAATTTTATTTTATCTGCACCTGAATCCAGCTGACCCCGCATAGTATAAGTGGCTTTTGGAGGCATAGGTATATTGTCTTAGTGCTGAAGTCTCAACTGTAGAAATTTGAAAGCCAATTTCTTGCTTGGAAGTTTGCATCCTTTTATTTGATTCCAGTCTCCTTATATCCCCGTATCATTAAGTTAGTGGCATTACACAAATATGAAACCAGTAAATCTCCATTTGAGATCAATCGTTTCAGATTAGAATAGCCTGTGATGGATCCAGCTACCCATCTGCCTGTTATCCCACAGTGTGGACATTCAAATGCTAGAGCACTGCCATCGTACTGGCTGTGGGTCTGACAGCTCTGCTAGTCTGGAAATGGGGGCAAAGTCATATTTATTATCATCATCATTTCCAAATAACAGCTACTGGTCTATCTGAAAGGTAGATAGACTCTGTTTCTCTTTACATAAAATGCATTTTTCTATACTGCAAATTAAGTGTATCTATTAATGAGGATTCATCCTTGACCATCAGGCCACGGGGATGATAAGGCTGAACCTGACACTGAATTAAAAGCGATCGTGTTTGTTTATTTGTCATTTTACCAAGAACCACTGGACAATGGACTGGCCATTGACTCTGGGAATGGGAACTTTCCCTGCTGGGCCATGTTTTGCTTTAGATTACATCATCATAACTTTAGGGTCGATGTCTCTGGAGTTGGTGGAAGTCAGTGGAAATGTTCCAAACTCTTACTGGTGGCAACCACGATCTGCATACTCTTTGTCAAAAAAAAGATGACTGCCTAAAATTCTGTGAAGTAGTGCTGCGATTACACTGAAGTGGGATTTATGGTTCAGTGAGTTTCTTCCAAATCTCAAATACTTGAGAAAACTAAGGAGGATTCGCTGGAAAAAAGCAAGTTTAATTCTGTTATTTCTCTTTGCTGCCAGTCACCACCCTTACATGCAGTGAATATATAAGCCATGAATTGTAAAGACAATTCAAAAAGCCTTTTTCATGTCTCTTGCCAGGATTTTTTCAGAGATCTTGAACCCCCTCTGAACAAGGATAAGGCTTCAAATCACATTCCTCACAAACACTTAAGGAATCAATTTTGCATACTTTGTTGCACATCAAGCCATTTTAAAGCACTTTTGCTGCAGGTGGAGGTCAATAAACTTGCTTTTTGGGTTACACTACAATCACTTACAGGGGTATTGTATAATGAGAGGGATAGAAAGTCTTAAAGAGTGAATGCTTATGAAGTAACACACTTAGTCATTGTTAACTATGTCTCCTAGAGTCTGAAGTACTTGTCTTTGATTCCTAACAACAGGAGATTTGTTTTCCTTGTGCAGACAGAAGAATAGTTGTATTGTTATAAATGAATGGCTGAGCCATGCTCTCAGCATGCAGCACCAGAGTTTTTCACTGTAAGTTACACCCAAGAGCATCTCAAGTTGGCTCTGCAGTTTTATTTACAGCCTGCCTGAACCCAGCCACTGGGAATTTGTAGCGCATCTCTAGATCTGAAGTTGCTGTATATTGGACAGTGCACATTGTTTTTCTTTTCCTTTCTCTCTTTTAAGTTAGAAGGAAAGCCAAGTAGTGAGGGAATCTGCTTGAAGCAAAAAGTTTTTCCTCTTCTGTCTTTCCTGCAAAATTTTGAAACACAGAAACCGAACTCCAGAGAGCCGAGTGTATTGGTGTATCCAGCAGGCAATGCCAGAAAAGGAGAGATTTAATCACTTCTGAAAGAATGAACTTGGCCAATTCCCTCATGCTACACAACTACCACCTATAACTGGAGGTACTCGCTAGTCAACCATTAGCTCAACAGTATTCTACACAACAGTCTTTTTACTGAAACTGTTTCTTGAATGTGGTAATGCTGTCTGTGTACGTAATCACTGTGATATATATATATATGTTACTATCATAATATTAATATCTGAAGGGAAAAATTAATGAAAAAATGCATTGTCTTTTGGGGGGTTTGGTCATTGTTTGACCAAACTGATTTCCACTTTTTGTTCACTAAAGAGAGTAAACAAATCCCTCTTTCCCCATACAGCAAACTCTTTAGGCCTACAGCAAGATGGGAAAGAAGGAAAATTGTTTCTGGAGTGGTACTGTACCTCCTTTATTCTCCTCTCATACCCATGACCACACTGATGTAACTCTGGAAGCGTGATAATGGCTTAAGAGTAAAATCAGGCCCCATTTTTCGTGTTCAGAAGATGATTTGTAGCTGGCCAGCACTGTGCAGATATATCACTGAGTCTGAATTAACATGGAGGAAGCAGCTGGTAAAAAAAAAAGTCTCTGGTGGGAACTACTGAGATGAGACTGAAGAGAATAAATGACTGGAGTAAAATCCCAGTGCTGAGAGAATTAAAACATCTGCCAAATCTGGAAGCCAGGTCCTAAAAAAGCTGTGGACAGTATCTAATGCTGACCGTTCAGGAAAGCCACTTTCAACTCTGTCAGCCTCAATATCAGACCTATACTATTACAAGACCTTCTTTTCCTCAGAGTAGTGAACAGATGTTGCTAGTCTGCTTGCCCAAATCTGTTATTCAGTGCTGTTATTACTCATAGGCATTTCCTGGCTTGCTTAATTTACAGCCAACCTGTCAACACCTCCCTTTTAGCACCTCGAAGAGTCCCTAGGAGTCCTTGATTTCTCAGTTGCTTCTAGTGTTTTTCCTAATGGTGAACACCTTTAAGTTTCCCCCGTTGTTTCTTTTTGCCCTCTTCTTACTGATGTTCTCTGTCTCTGTGTTGGGGCAGATGTTAGGCCTCTTGTCTCCTTGTCTGCTTTTGTATATCTTAATTTTTAGTGCTTAAGGGCAATCCCATCTAAGCAGTTGGTGCTAAACTTTGCTATGCCGGCTTTTGCCTTGCAGAGAGGTGCGGGAACTCCCATGCTTACTTTGTCTTATCTATGCTAACGTCTTGTTTTACTGCTTGTTTTACTCCTAGCAGTTGCCAAGGTTTGGGGGAAAGATTAATGTACATAAGCAGGTAGCTGTAGCACCTATTTTTTCCTTATCCTCCCCTAGTAGAAAAGAAGATAGAGCAGAAAGCAAATTTTCACCCAGACAGAATGAGGCAGTTCTGCTGAAGAACAGTGTCTCCTTCCTGAGAAAAAAAGATTAATCCCTTTCTCTTTGATTAGTCTCTGAAATAGCAGAAGTGTCTGAATTAAATTATTAAAGACTACCTGAAGCAGGGGTCCCAGGAATTCTCAATCCAGTGATTCACAGTTTTGCAGGGAACCCAGCTACCTGAAGCCAGACTTTATCACTCCTGACAATACTTGTCAGAAGATCATATTCCTAAAATTTTCCATCTGTTGGCACAAGTCATACTTAATATGTTGATATAAAAGCTATAGATGATAGAACTGAGAATCTGTCTTTCCATGTAATCAAATAAGCCATAGAAACCAATTTTAACTTCCCTTGATATTACCTGAGGACTCCCAAATTCTTGATTAATAAGGATGAATGTAACATTTAAGGGGAGTTTAATTAGACCCTCTGTCTTTATCCTGCATAACAATATTATGCCACATTATGATTTCAACCATGTCAGCACCCAGAATGAAAGGCTGTGAACTGTGAAATTATAGGGCACATTTTTCATGTCACTGACTAAACAATATTGCAGATCTTCTTGAGAAATATAACAATAGGATATATCAGTCACAAGTTATGCTTGCAGTGGAAGTCACATCATGACAATAACTCACTTTGTCATTACTGTTCTCTTCTAGTTTCAGAAAAGGCAGGATTTTGCCTCTGGAAGAAGTAGAGAGTATCTTGATTATAATAAGTTAGCTATCAAGTTTGAGGACACTGTGTGAGGAGGCAAGTTGACAGGGAAGGGGGTGGCATGAATTTCTGTTAATATTTTAAAGCCATTGAATTCTTGAGTTCCACTCAGCCAAGTTAGATCGCGCGTGCACATCTGTTTGTAATTACAACTTTCAGCGGTGCTTTGACAGAAATTTATTTGGACTGGTAGTATGTAAGATTGTAGCTCCAGTGACCGGTGTTATTTTATACGAAGGCAAAAGCTGAAAAACCAAGCACTCAATCATTTTCCAGGAAGACTGGTAATGCATCTAGGTCAGAATCCTCTCATTGAGTGGAAGTATATAATTAAGCCATTCTTGTTGTTCTTGTGGAGTTCAGCACTTACGTCTTTAAAGCAGGTATAGATCTCAGATGACACCAGAGCAGGGGGTGTCTGGCATTCACGTCCTGATTGGAAAAGGGAAATGCTGTAATTCTTTCATAGCTTTTTGCCCTGCTATGAAGATATGAGGTGCTAATATTGTGGCTATATTTCATTAATTTGCCATCTCCAAATAAGGACAGAATAAACCATGGACACGCTAAGTTCAGTGGCAAAATTCCCACTGAAACTGGGTGTAGGATTTCATCTCGGAGCAGAAGCTCTCCCAAATACACAGAACTTCTGTCGTATGTTTACAGCCACTGCTCAACCACAAGACATTCCTAGTCTGTGCATTTCAAGGCATAAAGAAGCCCATCTTCTTTCAGACTCACAGACGGTTATTCTTGGAGTGGAATTTAAGTTCAGTAAAGAAATTGTCAGAAGGTTTAAGCACTCATTTTTACTAAATGGAGCTCTGCAATGTTACTATAATAGGAAAAAAGTCTTGTGGAGTTCAATTGGGATTTTTCTATTAACTTAGTAATAAGGATGCCAATTTCTGTAGAATAGTTTCTGAGTAAGAGTGAAATTATGCACTTTGTTAAGCAGCAGTAAGCCTGCAGATTCATTCTTGGTTCAAATGTGAATTGCTAGGGACTGACTTCTTCCTAATTTTATGACCATTATGCTCTAGGTAAATATGCCTACAGAGACATGCATGCCTACTCTACATATAGCTAGATAATTAGTATCCAGGTGATCCCTTGGGGCAGCTCCATTGGGCAGTACTTAGCATAGCATTGCCTTGGAGATACTAACCTGTCTCACCCAGATTTCATTGAATAGTCCAAACCCTGGAGAATTTTTACACATTTACCTATTTTAATGGGCCTGTCAGGATAACTTTTCCTCTTTTTGCTTTCAAATGGGAAATTTCCAATAGAATTGTACCTGCCTAAGGCCCAATCTCTCTGGAGATTCAGCCCTGGGTCACTGGTAGCATTTTATACATAAAAAACCAAATGCAGCCACAGAGTTTATCTGATAATGCTTCAGGGCTAAACGAAGAAATTTTTGTATTGGTAGGGCACAAGGTTTGCAGCTTCAAAATGAAGCACTCAAAAGTTGCTTCTGGCCCTGGAAGCTTCTAAAGTTATTAACTAGTGCTTAAAACACATTTTAGTAGAGAAAGAAAACAACACTGTCTCAGTTTTGCATATCTCCTTGTCAGTTGTGTTAAGTTAGTTTGACTCATGGAAACTGTTACAGAGTTTAGGTTTTTAAGTACAAGGAAAAAAAGAAGAAAAAGCCCATAATAGCTTTAATCATTGTATAACTGTAATCCTTTGAACGAGTCCTTCTTTTGCCGTTAGGTGAGATTTTCATTTCAGCTTCTGTTATTTCAGGAAAAAACCAGCAGATACTTTTAGTTTTTCATTTTTTTGTCTGTCAAATTGAAACATTAAAATTCATCCCACAGTGATACTATGGACACACATTGAAGGTGGCTGGCAAAACATTCAGATCCCTAATGACAAGGGAAAAGTGCATGAGAAGTTTAACTCTTGGGCATCCAATCCAGGGTTAAATAGCATAGAGTAACGAGAACATAATAGTTATAAGAAGCTTAGGAGAAGATTAAATACCTTTGATTTACAGAGCATTATATATTGTGTGCACTGAATGCGATAGGTATCAAGCAGGAAATAAAACTATAAATGACCCAGTAGTGGAAGAATGTTGGTAAAGTATTTGCCTCATTGGTGCCACACTGCAGTCAAGCAAGACCTAGATACAAAGTTTATCAGCAAGTGTCAGTGTGGCAAATTAAGGTTAAACAAACAACTGTAATTCTTCCATTTCCTCTCTTTTCAGTACTTAATCCCATAACATCTAATAAAAGCTCTTTTTGTGTCATAAACGAATACTTATGTGGAGCTTTTTCCTCTAACTTCTTCACATTTTCCATCATTGGCCAGCAGATTTCTTAAATGACACGCATTTGTCATGTTGCTTAATGTACATCTGAAAGGGGCTTGGCTATTAAGATGATGAACATGATACAAAAATTGTGCTGTATAGAGTAGATTTCTGGTAGGCAGTATATCAGAGCAAGCATTCAGATGCACACAGGATATGTACCCTAACAAAAAAAGATGCTTTCTAACTTCCAAAGGAATATTACTGATAAGTGTTCAGCACGGACTCGCCTTTCAGCAAATAAAGGATAATTTTCTCTGTAAAGAATATCCTTTAATTTTCTATCTCTTTGGAAAACACAGGGTTTTTTCATAGGTCATATATTATATGTTAGAAATATATATGAAAGGGCCATTTTCTCAATCCTGCTATACCTTGTGACACGCTTTTCAGAATATCTAGCAGACTTTAATTTCCATCAGCATTCTCTATTAATATTTACATGTACAGGACCAGATTTGTTTTGCAGTAACATCGGTCAGACGAGAGATGTTACAATGAATATCCCCTGAGTAAATATAACTGAGTGTGGAATCTGACTTTTAATGTTTTTGTTCAACAAGTGAAAAGTAGTATTTCATTTTTCTAACATCCCTTGAAGGCAGAGAGAGGGGAAGGAGGGTAGAAATTCAGCACAGCAACCTGTAACAAATGTAACAACCTAGACTTGATGACATTATAAATAAAACAACTAAGACATGGTTGTACACAATCTTGAAAAGTGATAAGGGCCAGACAAGAAAGAGGGAAGTCCATGGGTTTTAAAGTGCATTTGGACAGCTTGAATGCCCGAGAATCTGATTCATAGAGATTGGGAAAGGTAAATCACACTTCCCTTTTCATTTGTCATGGTCACTAAAGGTACTGAGTTAGGCAAACAAAAGAAACTGGCCTGAAATAAAGAAAAAGATGTGACATGATATCACACATAGGTCCAACATTTAGGACAGAAAGTGGTTGCATGTCTTTTGTATAGTTCAGTGTACTCAGTCAAATAAACCTCAGATAAGAGATTGCCTATTATTACAAAAAGAAAGAGAATTAATTAAGTTTCTTCTGTATGAACTGCACTCATGAAGTGCATAGTGTATTCAAAATCAGCTGGAAAAAATGAAAACTTAATTTGTGGTATTATTAGCCAGGAATAAATGTGCCTTTTTCTTCATATTATCGGATTGGATTGTAGTGTGAATTTTTCTTGAATGTTACATACTCACGTTATCACACATGCCACTGAATTTCTTACCTACCCTTTCCTTCTTTGTTATTGAATGCTAGAAGGTGGGCAAGTATTTTTACTCAGTGGGTGTTAATTCCTCTGGGCTACATAACTATACAAAAGCATCAAGACAGTCTATTTTGCTACTACAAATACAGCTATTTTTAAACAAAGCTAAACTAAAGAACTAAAAGGAAAAACATCTTAATTGCTGCAATAATAATACCAGAGTGACATGTTTTATGGAATTAGTTGAGTTCTATTTCTATGGAAACAAAGTTAGTAATTTGTTGGCTCTTCACTGATTTATAAAACCCTATGAGAATTTCCAGTTCTTCTGGATAAAATCAGATTATTAATCAAATATTAGACAGCCTTGCATGTATTTTTCACAGACACATTGACACAAAATTAACATTGTCATGTTTATGTATTGTAATATGCAACTGAAAACATGATCTGATGCTGTGCAATTGTAAGGATATGTTTTTTACTAGGACATCAATTCAGTGCAAGTTTTTACATAAGTGCCTCTGATTTTCCAAAAGTAATGTCTGCACAGAGTAATTCTCTCATCTGTGTGAATAACTCATAGAATTTCCTTGAGAAATCCTTCTTGGACAAATTTATTTGCATGCACTTGTGTGTGGATAAAATATTTTTCATGAAGAAACACTAGAAATTTAGAGGAAATATAGGAAAATGTAGGGTACTAAAAAGAAGGCAATAAAAGTCTAACTCTTTTCTTTTAAAAAACCCACATCCTTATTTCCTACTCTTGCACTGACCTTTAGAGAATTCAGCCTTCATAATAGGTGCTTAGTAGATTAAATAGGGAACAAGGAGTTAACTAACTTCTAACTCACTCATCGGTTGGCACCCAACTGTGACCAAAATCATTCCGATTTGATTCTCTTTCATTCTAAAATACTTTGACTAGATTTGGAGCTTCAAATATCTCCTCCCTAGAGGTAGCGTTTGGGAAGTGCATATGAAGGGCTTGAGCCAGGATAAGCCTTTCATTCCCCAACTCCCCCTCCCAGTGCGATCCACCAGCAGGAACTTGAATTTCCAGCACACCGCCGTTGTTTCTGCCGAGCTCCCTGCTTCAGGGATGTGGTGGCGTTTAGAACCGGCATCGATGCCATGGTGGGTACAGGAGCTGGGTCAGCGAAACCGTCCGGCCTTGCTGATAAAGCTCTACCCACAGGCAGCCATCCCAGAGGTACAGAAACACAAACGGAACGGGCAACGCGTGCATGTGTACGCTCAGGTCGGCGGAACGGGGACGAGCGGCTGGCCTGGGTCGATGGGAGCCCGCGGGCTGTGGCAGCGATAGCAGCGCGTGGCTCTCTAGGGTGACAGGAGAGGCCGAGGGGCGATGCTGCAGACTGCTGCGGTTCGCGCAGCTCTCCCTCTTGAACAAATCCTCTCCAAGAGATGTCAGTTATTAATTCAGTTGTTACCGTGAACTGGTAACGTGAAATACACTTCTGGGGATGCGCTCCACGTTCAGCGGAGACTACAAATAATGGCTCAGGCAGTGCTCTAATGTGAGAAAAAACAAGATTCAAGCCAGGTTTTTTGCCTGGATGAGGTTCAGCTCAACTCCCAGGATCAGTATTTTCCTTCTGTGAAATCTGGGTTCCAGCGTGGATCTTTGCCACTCAAAATTACGCCTGTTAAATAAGTGAAAATACACTCTTATAATCATAGGATTAGCAACCGGTATCTCACCAAAGTGAGCTTCTGGAGAGGGAAACCTGCCCCAGCTGCATATTTTATGCTAACTGTCACATACGTGCAGTTTAAAGAGAGCTGGGGGGAAAGCGTTGCGTGCTCGATGGGGAAAGGAGAGGGAACGAGCAGGAACGGGACTGCTTTTCCTGTCAGGCCCCTAACTGCAACCTGCCAAGAAACTCAGAGGTTTTTCGAAGTCAGCAGAACATTATTGCTCTCCTATCATCTCTTGTGTTACGGCGCTCGCCTTAGAAATAGCTGAATCTTAGAAATAAGTCCTGTGCGAGTTCAGTCAACTCAGGAATGCCCCAGCTCTGTCAGCACAGGAAACTGCTTCGATTACTTTTCTGGCAGTATCAGCTTCTTCACAGATTTCCTTTCTGAATTGCTCCTTATTGCACGGTCAATTTATTGTGTGTTAAATTTTGTCCTTTCTTATGCTAGTCCCTTTTTTCTTTGTCTTCTGTTGCTAAGCTAAGAAAAAAGGTAGTGAAAACACTTATGCTGATTTATCACAGTAAATATACTTTTATGCTAATTTTTTGGCTGAAATACCTGATATAGCCAGGGAAGCCCTAATTACTTTTTTTTTTCTTGAAGAAAAATTTCATGGAATTAGGACTCAGGTCTCAAGTAACTTTGTTTGAAGTATTTGGCCTTTATAATGAAACTTTTGTTACTTAGGAATAAGAAAATTGCCACATGATTGATGTGGTATCTTTTCTGTGAATCACCGGGTCTGTCCTTTACTGTAGTTATATGATATTCATAGCAGATACTTCACTTTCCTTTTTAAGGGATGAGTATTTCCTGCTTTATCCAAGACAGAGACTCAGCCTCTTGTTCTTCATTGCTCAGAACCTTTCACTTTATTTTTTCTGACCTTGACTTGACATACTGAGTAGACATTTCCTTCATGGCATCTCTTTTACAACTTTAATGTTGCCTGGTGATTTCAAGGTTGAGGTTTATGGGTCTGGAACTTATTTTCTAACAAAATGTCTGTCTGGTTAATATTTTTGCTTTTTGTGGCTGTAATCCAGATTTCTGTGGTAGAACAGATTTCACTGAGCTGCTACATTTTCAAGGTCTCATTAACTTTTAAGTAACTGTCCATTCAGCAATGTTTATAGTCTCTTTCAACTCTGCTAACAATACGTAAGATTCCTTTACTTGGAATTGCACTGTTTTGGCTAATATGTACTTCCTGACTTCTGCTGTAGTTCTTCCCCCCGCCCCTTATTTTTTCCAGGTATTAATTAAAAAAAACCCCAAACCTATAGTTCATAAATACTGGGCACATTTTTCCCTAGTAAAAGTTGCAGTCTTTACAAAAAGAAAAACACTGACAAAAGCATCATCTTTCACCTTGAGGATCATAATTTAATCTTCTGCTAGAGGTAATTATTTTCTTTACTAGCAAGTATGACAAAAATACGTCACATTTTTTCCCTCTTTCAAATTCCGGTGTAGTTCCTCCACATAAATCAAGGGAGCATTTCAGTTTTAATTCATATGAAATTCATAGTTTCAGCATTCTTTCCTAGCGGTTTCACTAAGCAGCGAAGAGGTAAAAATTGCTACATGTAGTAAGGGATAACAGAGAGGAAAGTCATGCTATTAATAATTTGGAATGCCTTCAGGATAGCTGGAAGCTGTGGTCCCAGAGATCCCACATGTGTATGTTCAGATTTAGACACCATTCTTTCCATTTGTGTCATTTGAGAACACTCTTCGCTTCCCCATGAACATCGGTAATTAATGGGAAAATTGTGCATGTTTCGTATCAAAGAAAGTCATTCTGCTAAATCTGCAGGAACCAATTCAAAAAATGTTCTCCTTGGTATTTCTTGCTCCTCTGGCAAGAGGAGGAATGGCCTATGATAGTTCTAGACTTTCTTTTTAATAATTTTCAGAGTGACAAGGAGTTAATTCCCCATCTCTGGGATAACCTAGTCCCAGTGTCTTCTAGATTTATACTGCACTGTAATTCTTTGAAAAGTTTTGATGAAAAAAAGGCAACAAAAGAGGCGAATGAGTGTGAAGGAAACAGTTGAAGTAGTGCAGCGGGGACACCTGCTGCACTAACCTCTGCTTTGAAAGGCATCAATATTGCAAAGGCCTTAGATTGGCACAGGACATAAACTGCTGAAATGATTATTCAGCATGTTCACCAATTTGTTACAGTTTCCTTTTGGAAATTAATTTGCAGAAACATTAATTCCCTTCCTTCCTTCTGAGGCGAGTCCCAAAGTTAATAGATGTTAATAGGGGCCAGGCCTGGATCGCGTGACGACGTTCGTACCGCGCAGGCTCAGGTCACAAACCTGCGCTGGAGCCGAGACTGGAGACTCGCAGCTCCCCTGCCCTGCTTTTTTGGGGGAGTGCTTCCACGTGAGGGGTTCTCTTTGTGATTTTAGTATTAGCCAGGGCAAAACTGAGGTTTTGTGGCAGCTGGCAGAAGTAATCCCTGGCTGAGATCAGCCGGTTCCTGGCAGTAGGATCCGCAGTCCAACAGGATTTGTATTGATCCGGGTAGACTAAGGCTTCACAGTAGTGAGCTACTTCTCACCTCTTTTTTGCCCATCCCTTAGAAAAAAAGACACTCGCACTGAATCTGTAGAAACATGTTCTTTCGTGGCTGTGTTCAACAGTGACATTTTAGTAGTGAATCTGCTGGGCTCTTATAAAAAATTTCCTATTTTTTCAAGAGCTACCAGGACCCCTGCTTGAAAGAGAAAGCAGCAAAGGGATTTGCAGGGGGAGAAGCTGCTTTTGCTGGAAGCACAGTTGCAAAGAACTGGCATGTGCAGAAACTTGATAGAGTTTTACTGCCAAAACCTTCTCTAGGAAGCTTATAAAAGAACCTCCAGCTCATCTCACCTTGATTAGCTTTTGAGGCACAATTGCTACAATGAAAAAACTTTTACTGATTTGCATGTGTCGACAATTATTCTAACAGTAACAACCTGATTATACTAGTGTGTTAGTCCCAGATATGGTGTATTATTCCCTAGCTTTAGGAATAATTCAGATAGTTATAGCCTCTGGGTTCATTTAACCATAGCCCAAATCACTTCTGATTAAAAAATACATAAATGAGTTTGTGCTTTTTTTTTTTTTGTTACACCTCAGCTTCTGGAATGTTTTTGCCTTGAAGGAAAAAAAAAAAAAGAAAATTAAATCTTAGTACAAAGAAATGTTTGAAAGACTGTACAATAATACCAAAAAATATTTTCCTTTTCATAACATTTTATTTAACTGCCTCATTATTACAATTTTAGTATTTTCATTTGATTAATTGCTGCAGGTTTTGTGTTTGGCTTTTTAATTATTCTAGTTGCAATGACTCTCCTCTTATTTTCTTCATGTTTACCAAGGGTTTTACTCCTATTGTTTCTCCACACAAATAACTAATTTGTCAACTATTTTCTCATCTGATATTTTTCAGTGGCAGGGGACTAGAAATAGAATTTCATCTAATTTTTCATTCTGTTTTGATCATATCATTGTAGATAGAGAATTGCGATGAAAGCCAACCTGCTAAATCACTGATGTGACAAGCAAAATAAAGCTGAAATGATGAATCTTTTTGCTCAGATGGTGAGGTGGGGTGCATAATTTCAAAAGCGCCCTGCAGATGGAAACAGAAGCAAATACCGTCTGTGGTGTGGCCGCAGCCCTGCAAACTCAGGGCCTTAGGGCACAGGAACCACTTCCAGTGCTAAAATTTACAAGATTAGAGCCCCAGCCTGAAAAATGCTTGGTCACCAGTGGCTGAGCAAAGGAGCTCTTTGCCTTCTAAGTCTGATGCAGAATAGCACCGACGTTTCTTTTTATAACACTGCCCCTAATTTCCGCTGTGCTCCCTCTGATGCAGTGAGTAGCAGGAGACACCGTTGGGTATATATCGATCTGTCTTTAGCGGTAAGGATGAGCAGCTGAAGCACTCTCGTTTGACCTTTTATGCTGGCCCACATGCTCCAATTTGCCTGTATTGGCAAAGCTTCATTTTTACTTGAAAGAGACAAAAACCATTTCTGTGAGAGGTATGCTACTTAATTCTGTCTGCTGGGTCTGCGCTTGGCTCTGAGTGAAGCCAAGAGAAAATTCCACAAATAGAGATATCTCAGCATTATAATCTCCTCCCACCCATATAAAACAATATTTACATTGCAACCAGGTTAACTGCAAAACAGATTGAAGTCAGCAAGTTTTTTGTTCTTTTTGTTTGTTTGTTTTGGGTTTAAGTAAAAACGTTCCTGCCAAGATTCATTGCTTGTAGGTAATATACTTTAGGGGGAGGGGATTTAATTTTTTTTTTCCTAGCTGAATTTTTTTTTAATTATAATTTTAAATTGGAATTTTACTTTTGTAAACTGGAAATAGAATGTTACAGTGTTTCTAAGTATAATGGCATATTGGTATAGAACAAGTAGTGTCTAGAGTTTCCATTCTATTATTTTGTCTGCCTTTTTAAATATGTTGTATCAAAAAAAGTACACTTTCAATCCTAAAAAGAAAAAAAGCTGAAATATTTTTGAAAAATCTGGTTTACATTTTCAGCAGACTTTCCTGTGACTTATTGATATAAAACAGGTACTGACCAGGAAAGGCTGTAGCAGAGACAAGTTGTCCTCCAAAGGATTGGGCAGTCTCCTTTTCTTGCCGTAAATATCTATATATTACTCATAAACTGAAAGTGTGGCTGAAAGAAGGCGGCTTAAATGGAAGCTTGTTCAAGAGAATATTCTGTGTTTATACAGCACAGAGGAGTTCTAGTAAAAATTGCTGATCTTCTTCAGTCGTATGCTCAGCCCTGTTGTACCACAGCATTCCTGCTCTGATCTCTATAAGTACATATTGCTTTAGAACAAGCTGGAATGAATTTTTCTTGAGACCGAATCAATGGAAAACTGATATTAACAACAAACATCTGACCAAAACATGAATGTGTATAAACCTTAAGCCTTAAAAAGCAACGTATATCAGTCTTGTGCGGCTCCACTGAATTTAGTAGTGTATATATCCTGCCCACTGTACATCCTAACAGATACGCGTACACTTGGGAGGGGATTTTTACGTTATTTCATGGGCCAGATTGGCATTAAAGCCAGAGAAGTATGATGCCTATTCAGATAGGGTTAGAATAAAGTATGTGCATGCTTATGTTCGTACATAAACTCCTAGAAGCTTGAAAGATACTTCAGAATCACCCAGGAAAAAAACCCCCAACCTGCTGCAGTGAGTTACTACAAAGATTGTCATGCCCGACCTGCAGAGCTAAGCTATGCACTAGTGCGTAGCTGATGAATTCACCCTGGAATATGTCCAGTTTATCAAAAAGAAACATGAATTTTCGGTGACCAAAAATGCACAGAGTGACTTGTGGCAGAACACTGATGGGGATTTTAATTTATTTTTTTAAATTGTACTCTAAGTTGACATTTCCAGCCTGTGAAAATACAGACAGTCTGCAAGCCCATAAATCTGTTCCATGAAGCTGAAAAATGGCTATTGCATAAATCCTCTATCTTCAGTAAGTTTAAAAATGCATCTGACCTAATACCTTTCTCAGTAATGTCACCAGAAAATGTGATTTATTTCAGGTTTTAGATTTTGTTAATGGTATGTTTATTCTGACTAATAGTAGTATATTTCAGTTAAATTTCCTTTATGTATTTTAAATTCTTTTATTTTAAAGAATCTAGCCAAAGTAATTTGAGCATGTCCAAATCTCTGCAGGATAGCACTGCAGGAGATATTTTATAGCCTACTGCACATTTAGCATATAGCCACGCTTTTAGTAACGGCATTTCAATCCAAATTCAAAACCATGCATTTTGTATGGTCATATATTTAACGTGAGAAGATGGCTAACTACGCTTAGTTTGCCAACTGTAGTGTGTAAGTCAAATATGGGGAATGGAAGGTACAAACAGATGACAGTTTAGATTTCCTTTCTGACTTTTTAAGAGCGTCTTTTGAAGACTGTTGGGGGCTTCTTAACTCCTGTGTTAATAGAACGTGTTTACAAGGGATATGCGTACGCCAAGGTTTTGGCCAGATGTAGTTAGGTTTAAGATTCAAAACAGGTCTTTAAAACTGTCAGTGACCATTTTGTGAAATCACAAAAAGTTAGACATAGGGAAGACAGTTTCTGAAAGCCTTGAGGATCGGTAATTAACATGTACGCTTATACAAGTGACCGGAAAAGATCTGGAAAAGCCCTTTCATGAGCTATCAGTACTGTTGCCTTTACTGTTCTTTACCATTTCTCTTAAAACCTGTAGCTTTTTTGATGAATAAATGCTTACATTTTGTCTCAATAACATTCTGTGATGAAGCAGTTATGCTTCTCTTTTCCCTGTGATATGAAATCCTCCAGTTCCTTTTTAATCCTTACCTGCAATGGAAATGCTTTTTTAGGTTGTGTCCACAGCACGGTGGATAGATATCTGGGGTAGCTTTAAATTAGCTAGTACTAGTAACAGGCTGTTATTGACAGCACTCAGCTTAATGCAGGATTTTTTTTTCTGTTGATTCATATTACAGGGGTGAAAAGAAAAACGCTACAACTAAAGAACCAGTTCAACTGGCTGACTTGGTAGGACTGCATGTGTTGTTATATCATCTTATGAGTGTCCTATACGTTGGATGTCAAACCTATTGCCATTATTCAACAGGGATCTTCATTAGCTCTGTTATGAATACTTAATACTCCCAGTTCCCCCAAACTGCCAAACTATTATTCTGGATCCTGAAATGTCACATGTATACCTGAATCACCTAGTAGCCAAGTCTCCTGTGTGCAGACCATAGACCTATTGCAAACAGCACACTGAGCAGTCATTACATCTATAAATAGAGTGAAATTGCCTGATGCATTCCCTCAGGAAGCACAAGGCCCACATGCTCAGGTACAGAGCAGTGTGTGGAAAGCAATGTGGAACAGGGGATTTAGCAAGCGCCAGGGTAGTGTTGCATACCCGCTTGCCAACAGCAACGTAGCTTGCGTATGTACGAAAAACAGTACCGACCAGTTTTTGCCCCTCTCTCCTAACGCAGCCGTTTATCCGTTGACATACTTTTGTTATTTCAGGCAGTGATATTTGAATTGCTAATAAATGACGAAAAAAAGGCTTAGCTTTGAGTTATTACTCAGTTATGCCTGCATAACAGAACACTCTAAGCAACAGCAGACTTATGTTGAAATTGTCATGATCTTGTGCCCGTAATAGTAATTTTATAGTTCTGACAACGCTGCCGTGCTAACTGCATGCGCTCATTTAAAAGGAGTTGCAAAGAAGGCACGCAGCTGCGAGGGCAAACCAGCGCCAACTGCACCGGAGGTGAGTGGTGGGCATCGGCACTTTGTCGGACTACAGACCATCGCTGGCTGTTGAAATGGATGCGCAACAGCGTAATGCTCGCGTGCAGGCTCTGATCCAGGCATTTCCAAATTGAACAGCCAGCTACCAGTTTACCTCATACAGAAGGGTGTGAAAACATCCTGTCATATGGATCTCAGTAGAAATTGCAGAGCTCTTCAAGGGTCATGAAGAAAGAAAACTGTATTTGGGTGTCCAAATGGGAAAGAAAAGCCCTTTTGAATAACTGGTTTTCCACAGAACTGCCTACTGGTACTATGCTTTAAGCTAATGTGATAAGGTAAACACTAGTCTTACTGGCAACGTCTCTATGTCATTGCCAGAATTTTTTGTTAATATGGTGACTTCAGTGATCCCTAATAATGCCTCCTTTCTGTTGTTAGGACATGCTTTGTCACACTAAACACGGATTACATGTTACTGACCCGTACAACATAGTGTTTAGGGGCTGCAGCAGCAGATTTTAGGCAGTAGCTTTATATCTGGGTATAAAACAGAAAGCAAACCTATATATTCACTTGCAACCTTGAAATTAATACATTTTATTCATCAACATTGTTTTTCAATATCTGAAAAAAGTGACAGCCCACAACTGCTCCAAAGACATTCTTCCAATGGCTTTAATGACACAAACATTTTAAAAAAAAAAAAAAAAAAGCTTAGAGGTTGCATTAAAAATATCTTTACAAAACCAAATATAGTTACAGAACGTTAGATGTAGTATATGTTAGAGTATTACTATTACTGTTTGCATTCAGCATGGGTTGGCAATTAGAGACCACTGTGCAAGGCTGTGAATATACCTATGTGAAACGTAAGTTGCTCTCCCAAAGCTTATAACCTAGAACAGTATGGGAGCAGGAATACCTTTGTTATCATATAGTCAAATAGCAGAAAAATTGCGGTGTGACATCATTAATGAGTCTGGAGTATATTTCAGCTGGAGAATTGCTGCATTGCAATAAGGTTTCCTTCCTACTCTTTCGGGTGCCATATGCTGCCATAATTAGTGCAGGCAAAACGTAACGATAGCACAGTGGAAAAGATGGAGCATGATGGGAAGCAGGTTGATCTCTAAAGCTCTACATTATGTCATCCATACATAAAGTATATGAAGCACAATGAAGTTTTAATCGAGATTTTTAATGTTACACTTATATTTTGGGAAGAGTTTTTGTCTTTCCCTCAGAACCACCATTGTTTGCATAGGCGCGGATATTTATGCTGTAATTGCTACACCGGTCTCTCCCAAATACCTGTGAATCTTTTCCAGAGGTAGTCGCTCTTGATTTTTCAGGTGGACTTGATATAATGAGATGAAATTCATCTTGGCTTGATTTAAAGATTACGTACGTCTGTATTTAGAGATTTTTTTCACTCAGAGGCAAAAGGGAGTTCTCACGCTGGGCTCTTAGGCACAGACAATACAAAGTTACCTTCCCCACTGATTATTTTACTTGAATAGTTCATGAAGAGCTCATAGAAAAATTTCAGAGACTGCCATTATATGGTGCAGTCCCAGCAGGTGCAAGACAGATATGGTAACTTCAATATGTTACCTAATTTTAGGCAAACTGCTATGGATTCAGAAATGTGGATAACGTGAATGCTTTTCATTCAAAATACAAATGTGTAGCTATACTTCTTAGATGAAATATTGGGTCTATTCAACTGATGTTTTTTCACTTATGTCAGTGGGACCAGGATCCATAAAAGCAACAAATATGATTTGGAAATCTAATGTATGAATAAACTTTGTTGTATTTCTGATGCTGACTCCTGCCAGTCAGATTGAAACACTATGAAAATAGTTACTGTCAATATTTTGACACTTTCAGTTTCACCCAAGACCAGGAGGTGTACACACACACACATATGTATGTATGCATCACAGAGAATATGAATTTTTACTCATCAGGGTTTAAGTCTATTTCAAACATAGTTAAAAAAAAAATAAGGCAATGAGCAACCATACAGTTGGAAAATGTCAGTAAATATCTCCTGTATCTCTAGAAAGCTATACAAATTATTCTTTTCTATTCTGTCTGTCTCAGTACTTTTGATGTCCCTCATTGCTTTGCTATGTGTTCTCAGTCCTTTTGCAATGATTTACAGATTTTATCCTTTTAACAGCTTTTCAAGGCAGAAATACATCCTCACCATTTTAAAGCTGAGCTGGGGGCATAGCATGCATTAAAAGGCTTCCCTAATTCCTTTGTGACAGAGCTGGGACTCCAAGTCCAGTTCTCCAAGTCCTAATTCAGCCAGACCAGCCTTGCTCACTAGTCCACCCCAGCGTCAACTTGCTGCCTACAGTCTCTCGCCCTGTCATGCATTATCATAGCAAAGCCTAACTGCAGAATCAGACAGACTTTTCATGGAGCCAATGCCACTGTACCACTTCTTTTCTGTTGCATCTTTCTGGTCACACAGTCTCTGTACAACACGACTTGAGCAGTCTCCGGACGTGCAAGGCTGAGAACCGCAACCCTGACAAGCCTATCCAGATCACTCACCTTAACTCCTGTCAGCGCTGCACAGCAAACGGGCGCAGATGTGTCATTCAGCACAGATTTGGCACCGCTTCATTTTGCCTTCCTTCTTTTTCTGTTAAAGCATAAGAGCCGAGACCCCTTGACTCCACATGGGAAAAGGCTGGCAGCTACCAAGCTCTGGAAGTCCTTGCCAAGAGCAGCATCTGACTCTGTGCCTAGATGCCTGGCTGCTCTCCTATGACACCCTGGGCTATTGCACTGTCGGCTGTGAAATTCTTTTTGTGGCTAGTGCAAGGTTGTGGCTCTGATTAGATTTCTATGTCCATGTTATCACCACTGTTCTGTGTAATGATCTTCTGTGCTAATCAAGCTGCCAGCCACTGGCACCACGTAGGTCTGCTAGCAACCCCAGGAGGTATTATCTGAATTATTTTCCTTTGTTACAGGAAGGGAAAGATGCCATTTGTAAATTTTAAACTATTTCTGTATATTTGCTACTTTATTTTAGTTCTGCACCAAATAGGCCAAGTGCATATTTTGATTTGTGTTCTCTTGTTCTGCATCTATAGCCTCTCTGCATCTGTTTGTACATCTGTATTTAAGGCGTATACTTAAACTTTGCAGCAGACGATTTCCAGTCTAAGGGAATTGTTTTTTCTATTTCCTTTGCAATACCTGGCTTATAGATAGTGCAAGGACGTGAACCTAGTGCAAGGAGGTCACAATCACAATAGCTTACACCCACTTGCCCGTGCCTTGTTGTCCTATAAGCCCTTGGGAACTGTAAGCTGGTGGCACAGTTTAAAATTTAAAAAAACCCAATGAAATAAATAATCCCCACAAAGCAGCAGTAAATTTCACTACTGCAATGTAGAATAAGCCCAAAATAAACAGTCATTGGCACACCAGAGAACGTAGTCCTGTATACATCCATACAGATATATCAATGTGCTTATGATTTTCAAAACTGAGTAGGTACACATAGGCACATAAGTTCATGTTTAACCACCTAAAAAAACAGTCTGATTTTCAAAACTGCTGTGCAATCAGCAGATCCCACTAAAGTCAAAAGTAGGAAGTGAAGCTTTGTATTCTGTACTTCTATTTTTTTTATAGTGCTTTTCTTAATGAGTCTATTCTAAACCGTTTGCTAGCAGAGCCCTCAAAAAAATGAACAAAGAACAATCATCTTAACTGTACTGCAATATACTCTTACAATAAGTAAAAAATGTGGTGGGAAAGACAAAGTACTACTTTTACAATATCCTGTGCCAAATCACAGGTTATACAATTCAGTTTTTTATTTGCACAGCCAACAGTGCTTTGTAGAGCAATCAGGGAAGATAATACAATCCATTTTAAATTCTCATTACTTTAGAAGTGTTGAATCTTCTTAAATTGTTTCAGGGTTAATTGAGAATTTGCAGTTTAACAATAGACTAGGAATTGTTTAGGCTGCCCTTGTTTCATATTTTTCTGCATACCTTTGTTGCAAAGTTATAAAAACAACAATAAAAAAAGAAACAAAGAAGTGAAATGAAATAATGATCTGCATTGTTACTATTCTAGTAAATCATTTTTACGGGAGATAAAGCTTAAGTATTGATTAATGTTTAAATGGTTATTAAGTGGAAGGACACGTTGGGTTGATGGAATGTCTCACTATGGGCTAGCTTTTGCCTTCGTTTCTCTTCCACCTATTTCCTACGTGATAATTTCTTCTCCTGGGGAAGGCGGTGGTGAAACTCTGAGTGACTTTTGTGGGAGCATGAATAAGCCAAGTGTTTTCAGTATTTGACCCTTTTTCTCATAAGTTCCAAAAGGTTCTGGTTTCCAAATTTGTCCTTTATTTTAACATAGTAATAGCTCATAAAACTGTGGAATTTTTCATGGCTGTATCTATTGAAGTTTTGATCCTGAAACTGGCTGCCTGAACACCCGTGTGTTCCTGTGTACCATGGAAAAGTCAATCTGGTTCAGCAGCCCTGAGGAGGTTGCATTTTTCAAGCCTGAAGCAAAGTCTTGGTAAAGAACAGCAGTCGTGGACAGTGTCATCTGTTACCACCTCTGAAATTAGCCATGTTCATTGTCTGTAGGATAATATCATTTCCCCTGGACGTACCCCAAAGAAATTTTGAGGGAACTGATGATTTTTTTGGTGAGAGGTATTTCTCTGACTAATTAAGAGAAGGCTTTCTGCTAAAAGTGATCTAGTTTTTCAAAGACAAAACTCAGTATTTTTTCCTTGGACTCTTGTTCTTTTGTAATAAGGTCAATCTATAGACTAGTTTATTTAAATGTACCTGTGGGTCACGTGGCAAATTCACAGGAATTCTGGAGCCCTGTGCTTTCTGAGGCATGAATTCAAGTCTTGCTCTGCCTCCAGCTAATCCAGTTATAATGGATATCTGATCTGTGGGCTGCGAAAATATGTCTGTGTTTCTGTCCTGTATTTCTCAGCCTTGGGTACCCGTATGTGCACTGCCTCATTTATGCACGAGGAAACCAATTTGCCCAGAACTTTTTCCCTTTTTAACAATTAAGTTTTCTTCCTGCTGAACAGTATGGTGTCCATACCCAAAATTTATTATTCAAAGGCTATTATAAGTCAAATCTGTTTCAATCCTAATTTACATGGGGGGAAAAAAAATAAATCTTTGCTTAATGACACCTTCCCATGGCATTATTTCAAATGTTGGAGGGGAAGTTCCTGGGGTGAGGGACAGAAGAGATCCATTCTTCAGTTCATTCAATGTTTTTTACAGTGCCGTCTTAATGACGGAATTTAAGCTTGAGCCATGCACTATATTACTTGCTTTTGTTTTTCTTTTACCTTTGGCCAATGATCAGACCTACTGCTCAAACACAATAAAATTTGCTGCATGAATAATGAATTATGCTAATGTTGGCCATCTCGGACATCTAACAGCTTAGAGCTGTGGCTCTGCCTAGCTTTTCTGAGATCCCAGCAAAAATCCAAAGTTCTCAAACTCTGCCTGATCAGAATAACCGGACAGGGAAAAAGCACAAGTTATGTGGGACTGAGAGGTCTGAACCAAGGACTTGGGGGGTCAGAGGCAGCTGGGTAGAACAGCCACCCGTTGTCCCCTCGTTGTTAGCTATGATAAAGGACATCCCTTAACAGTCTGCTAGAGGGATCTAGCGACTAACCACAAGTTATTTTTCTGCTTCCCCGAGGGCACAAGACACCAAAGCGAGCTTCTGAAATAAGCATTCAATGAGACCATGTCTTTCTTTGTTGGCTTGCAATTTCTTCTTTCCTCTTCTAGCAACTGCCCTTTTATTTCATTTTACTTACAATCTGGTTTTTTTGATTATTCCCTCAGGAAATAGTTGCACTGATAAATTATTTTTAGCAGCGTTATCACATAGGACACCTTTCAGATGAATGCCACTGTGAGGCACTGGCTAGGTGCATACTCATTAAACAATAACAGGTTTCATTCAATTACTTATAATTTAGAATGTCTATAGAAGATTGTATGGCTGTTTATGACCTATAACAATTCACTACAAAAAAAAGATAAGCGGGTTATTATAGTAAGTATTGATTATATGATTGAAGTTCTGGTTTAAAATTTAACGCATTTCATTTGAGAAGGAATTGGTACCAGTTAATTCAGCTCTGTGTTGTTATATTACTTAATATATTTAACTTAGTATAGAATTAGGCCCTAATTGTGAACATTCTTATATTTATTACTTCTGTCAAATAGGGTATTTCTTAGTGCATAAACTCCACAATCTCCCTAAATATTTCCAGTATCAAGGTCTAAATATTTGTGCTAATTAATGCAAAGAAAGCACAACAGCAAATTTTGTATTGAGGGATCTTGACAGACAGCATTTTGAATCTTTACTTAGAGAATATGTGTGTGGTTGAATTGTTCCAAGATTCTGAGCCTCTGTTTGAAATCATTAGAAGCAGGAAACTATGGATCACAGGCTGCAGAACAAAAGTTTGCAAACCTGGTCTACATGTAACCAGCTCCCATTAGACCTAATGAATCCATGGTCTAACTCTCTTTTTGCTACCATACCCTATAATTTATTACATTTCCAACCTCACCCAAATTAACTAATTGTAAGGAAAAAAAAAAGGAAAAACCATCAGAAAATAACTAAAAAAATATAACACTCCTACCAGAATTTTGAGTCAGGAAAAAGGAGGCTTGTTGAGAGGGTTCATGAAGTCTGTAAATAGTGGTGTTGATGCAGAAACGTTGCATCAACAATGCAATAATTGAAAGTGTTCAGGTGCTCTGGCTGCATAACACAGCAGCAGGAAATGAGTCCTACATAATGTTTTAAATATTGATTTCCATACTCAGCTTTGGGACTTATGTATCCAAAGAAATTGCCTCAAACCTCTCTCTATTTCTCCCTCTGTCAAATAAGCCTAACCATAATGAACTATCTCAAAGGGAAGGCACAAGGTTTACATTGTGGTTTTTAAGTATTAAGAGATTCACCGCATGAAAGCCAGTCAATGCAAAGACATATTCTTTTGTAGTAATGTCATTGGTTTACGTCTAGATATATCATTTTTTAACAACTTCTATCTTTTTATTTAGGTATTCGGTTTACAAGGATCCAGCAGGCTGGCTAGAAATAAACCCTACCAATGGTACCATTGGCACCACGGCTATCCTGGATCGGGAATCTCCTTATGTTCAGAATAACATATACACTGCTCTCTTTCTGGCAATAGATAGCGGTGAGTAACTATTATGGATCATATTCATTAAAGTATATGACTTTTTTCCTGCTTGAAATCTTCTGTTCAGAAAGGTGCATGTGTAAAGTTAAGCATATGCTTCAGCAATTTGTGAGGTGGCCACCTAAAGCTATTAGAGACCATTGCGACAAACAGAAAATAGGGGAATTAGCTTAAAGCTTCAAACTTGGAACAGCTTTGATTTAAGGTTGCATCTCACACATTTATTCCTACACTGCGATCTTAATGGTAGGTGCAAATAGTCTATGCACATTCTTGGAAAGTAATAAATCATCTTTTATCATTGGTAATTTCTCCATAATATTTGAGCAGTTAGTAAGCCTAAGACACCTAAATACTAATAACAACTCATCCCTGATATGCTGAATTCTATCCTATTCAAAACAATGGCAATAAAAACATAAGTAAACCCCCTTGTTAAAATGCAATATTTTTTACATAGTGTGTGGATGAAAGTTCCTTCTGTCAAATATAATCAAAATTAAACTGTCTAGTGAAAATTCAGTGAGTGACTTTGGAGCAGAGAAAGAAAGAGAAAATCCTGAACATTCCAAATCTCCAGAGCTAAAGGCACAAAATAAATAAAAGATTTGTCTGTAATATAACAGCTAATATGCTAACACTTTTTCATAGCTGCAGCTGGTTTAGTCCTGGTGATGAATTGTAAAATGTTCTTTTTAGAAGGGTAATTCTACATTTTTGTAACCACATGACTCAGGGAACATTTGCAGGGCCTGACAGAAAAAGAAAATATTGCCTTAAGTATAGAAGAAAAAAAATTCTGCTGAGATGATGATTTACTTATATATTCATATATGTATTTTTCTCAGGAAATTTCCATGGGAAAATGTAGCACTAAACTTGTTTCTGTCTTTTATTTGCTATTGGATAAAGATTTTTTTAAATGCATCCTAAAATGTGGTACACTGGGAAATGTCATCTTACAATGAAAGTAAAAAGTCAGGATAATATTATTGAGGGATTATCAAAAGGATAAAGTTGCATATGTTTTAGAGGTAGAGTCAAATATCCTCAAAGAGAATAGATGGAACAAGAAGCTGAATGTTTCCAGCTGTGGAAACCAGTCTGAACGAAAGTGGATTTGGGGGTATACCTTTACGTTGTACTTAGGGCAGTAACACGCGTTGCTCATCTATTCTAAGCCAAGAATCTCACTCCTAGGTGACCCCTCTTAACTCCCAGATTTTTTTCCATTCTGGAAAAACAAGGGAAAGGCATCTGTGTGCTGAACAGCAGAGCAAAAGAAGATATTTAATGTGGGTTAGAGAAAAGGAATCCTGTTCAGTTGAGGTACTGAGCATCTAATGCAAGTGGCTGTTACTGTGTTTATTTGTAATTCTGCAGTACTGTTAGCATGGGAGCTAATCTACTCCAACATTATTGACTTCTTTGAATGAAGTAATTAGAAACCACATGTGTGCATTTAGTACTGTCATGCTAAGGTGTTAATAATGATCATTCAGGAGTATTGTACTACTTCACTGTATGTAGCTCAGCCACATGTGGAAGTGGCAATAAATAGCGGAACTTAAATAGCCGATATTAACCTTGTGGTCTGTATCACCCCTGGATTAATTACCAAACAGCTTGTGAAACACATTAAACTTAGAGGCAGGTTGGTAACTGGAAAAATTATCTGCTGCTCTATATAAATATGTTTGAGTGGAATTTGTGGGAGTGGAGAGGACTAGGAGCTCCTCTGGAGCCCCAGCCTCAACCTCGGTCGCATGCCGGTACTCGCCTCTGGTCGCGCCTGGCCAGGAGAGCGGTGCCGGGCTCTGCTGGAGAGCATCGCTTCGCTTCGGGCAGGCCTGCCAGAAGACAGGCAAGCTTCAGTTCACCTGCGGTTTTATTGCTTCCATCCACAGAGGGGAAAAAGCTATCTTTGCACATAGGTGCTGCCAGTCTGAAGTCTCAGTCTAGACCCTGTGGCTAAAGCAGCCAAGGAAGTTTTAGAACTGATTTCAACAGGTAGGTTTGGGGGTCTGCCTTGTCCCTTGCAGTTAGGACTGGGACTGATAATATCCCTGGAAGTGGTTCCCCAACTTATTTCCAGGCCACTGATAATGCTAACTAGCAAGGCTGTGAAACCCACTTCATTTTTCTAGCCATCATAGCTAATGTCCATCTTGAAAACAAATATGATGTTAGGTGACAAGCAGATTCAGTGGAATAGTATGAAATGAATGCAGAATTCTTTCAAGACTTTAAAAGAAGGTTCTGTTTACTTAAAAAGGAAAGAAAATCAGGGCATTCTTATTAAAACAGCACGGTCCACAAACTGCAAATCTCTTTCTTCAGGTTAATAAGTGTAGCCAATCTAATACCAGTGAATATGGTTAGGACTTCTTCATGAGAGGGCAGCCAAAGGCAGGATTAAGAATTGCCAAATGAGATAGGCTGGTAAATTGAAAATTCAGAGGCATTTCTGATAGAGCAAGTCATTTGCTTGGGCTAACAGACTTGGGCTGAAAACGGAGAGGGGAAAAAAACCCCATACTTAATCAGAGATACTTTTTCAAGCATTCAGTGTAGGTTGTTATTTCCTTTGGCCTATCATCTTATCTCTAAGTCAAATCTGAGATGTGTTGGCACATGTGCTGAGGAAGTCAGAGCTGCCATACACTTTCCTTTTCTTAACCGAGGAACAGGGAAGAGCTCAGGTAATGTCCACTGCACAGTAGAGCAGTGTGAATTGGTACCCAGCACAGCTCCAGCCATAGCGCAGAGCACCTCAGTCCAGGCCCAGCACCACACCGGTGCTTGCGAGGCTTCCTAGACAGGCCAGCTCAGTTAGAGGTCTGTGCGTCTGTGGGGCCACGTCAACACCACCTAACCCATCTTCCCCCAAGTTCAGTTTCTGACAGCACCAGCAGGAGTTTCAGCAGTGTTAACATTGTTAATTGTCAGTATAAGGGATTGCAAACATGATGCTTACTGTGGAAGGGTGTATGTGAGTTGTGCGCTGATTTTTATCAGTATTTATAATAAGGTGAGGTTCTCAAATCAAATAAAAAGTTGGACCTTAGACCTTGCTAAAGGACCTTAGACATACACTAAACCCGTAAACAATCATATCTTCTATTAGTATTCATAGCATATAGAATTTATGTAATTACAGAAAAGCTACTGTTGTCCCATCATATTCCACGATCACTTCTTTTTAAAATGACCTTAGGTTCATGTGCTCTCTTGGGTGGAGAGCGGAGACAGCTGAAAACAAAACTCGCGGTGATGCTTTTTTCATACGCTTTCACTGATGTCAATAGAGAATCTGTCATTGGATTCAGCAGGCACTGGCTTCTTGTTATTACGCTTCAGTGCTGGGGACAAGTGCCAGGGCATTTTTCTTATTTGTAAAATGTTGAAAATTTCTGTCAGAAGGAAAACCAGGAGCTTCATGCTTGGTAGTTCTTTATATAAATCCATCACATCTTTATCTTTTTTCAGTAAATCACAAAACTGTTCTTTACCAGTAGGATAGTAACCGTGAATGGACCATAGAAAATGGAGTCATTCCACTTCAGGAAACAATTTAGTTTATGATATCCTTTTTGAACTTTATGATATTATTTTTTCAGCATTATCAAATTAACTGCAGAGGAAGGTAGTTAAGTATGAATTATGTTATTTCTAATCTAAACAGCTCCTGTACCTTCCCAAATAGAATTGAAACAATGTGTAAGAGCAAATTTGGTGGACACAGTATTAAATTTATAAAGTTTGACCTTCTATTAGGGGAAATTTCACTTTTAAAAGGACTTTTTTGAATGAATATCCTAATTGTCTCTGTACTTTTGATTTCAGTAAACGTCAAGACAGTGTCTTTAGAATTTGAAAACTTTTTATTAAAGACTTGTGTGGACATAGAGTCCACGGTCTATTAAAGAAGGAATTAAACACTGGTAGGAAATACCATAAAGCAGAGTTAACACGTTAAAGTGACATGAACTGTGTTTAATCAGAGAATGAGCTCATAATGGGACAAAGTCTGGTGTATGCAAACTTGGGGAACATCAGAGGTTTCATTCAAATAACAAAAGTGCCAATAATCGTGATCATTTTATTTCCTGAATTTAGCATTCTAATTACTAAAACCAATGCATATCAACAGCATACAGTGCAATTATTTGGAATATATCTGTAAAACACACATATGTTAAATACAGACAAGAAATCATTTGAGTTTGAGAAATCTGCTTGGAATAGACCTTTCAAATTTGCTGCATGACCATGTTGTAGTGTCATCCTACAGATTCTACTATACACTGGAGTATTTGGGATGACTACTGTAAAGCAGAATACCTGTATGTTTTTCTCATAAGGTCAGTCATGCTAAAAACTCTCCAGGAAGGGTCTTTTTTCCCCTGTATTCTGAGAGTTTGAGTCATAATTTAGAAGAAGTAAGGGAGGAGAAAAACATGAATATTTTTGAGGTGAAGCTAAAGAGTATCTGGAAAATGTGTGAAATCTAAAAAAGCTAAAATTGGTTTCTCCCTTTCCTTTAGGAGAGATGAATAATAAAATATATCCAAATTTACCTTAGTTATGCAATAATCACTCATGTCATTGCGGAGGGGCATGATACCCTAGTTAATGTCCCCATTGCATAACTTTTTCTATCTCGAGAAGAAAAACTTTGGTTACCTTTGTTTGGCTGATACATGGAAAAACCACCTATGCTGTTCAAGTTTGTCAGCTCCTGGTGACAAGTGATGAAATACTAATACCCAGTCTTGCTGATTTGGTTAAAAGCAGTTATTGACTTCACTTTTCTCATGCCACCCTGGCGGAGTACCACCCACACAAAGCCAGGTAGCAATGTTCTCTCGCTGAGACAGATACTCTCATCTAGTGTAAGTGTGTCACCTTCCTCCCCTGCTCTTCTCATCACCAGGGAACTACCGAGACAAAAATTAGGACTGTAAGTACTTCCACTACATTAAACATAGAGGAGGAAAAATGTCATTAAAAAGGTGGCATCTCTTCCAGATGTTAAAGATACTCAGAGATGGAGTTATGGGTTCAAAATTTTAACTGACGTAGCTTTAAATGCTCTAAATCACAGTAAGCACTGTTTCTTACAGCAATACTGTGCGAGTGAAAACAACTGGTTTTCTTTTCTGAAAGTGGTTTGCTCCCTACATGACATCACCCTCCCCGGTGTCCGACGTTATAAGCATTTGCGTGGCAGCCATCCACCGTCGCAGGCAGGTTGTCCGACAAGGGGGGCTGAGCTGCAGGAAATGAACATCAGGAGCAGTAACCTCTATTTAATGGAGCAGGTGTATTTGAGCAAGGTAAAGGTTAAGAGATATGGAGGACTATATAAAGGTGTGATTCTAGATTGGGGTGATTTCAGTGTTTGCCTTGAGCTACACTGGCCAATTTAAAAAAAAAAAAAAATCAACCTGGGTATTGCTTCTATGACTGTAGCCAGTTGCATAAAGATAAATAAGCTTACTGAGTGGCACTATTTCAATTTCCCTGTTGCACATGCAAAGCAAAATGAGGAAGAAGTGAGACAAAGTCTAATTTTCACTTTTTTCCTTGTTTCCAAGGACCAGCTGAACTACGCCCAAGCAATTCCAAATCTCATTTATTGTGCAAGTCTCAATACTCCTAATCATTAAAAAGAAAAACTATCATTCTGTACTATGCGTAATGAACAGTAACAGACAACATCTAGAAAAAACTGGAGTAACAAAGAGATGTGTAACAATTTGCAATTAGAACTTTTCCTTACATGTATCTAACCTGTCTTCTTGCTTCATGATGTACATAATTAAATTACCACAGATTGATTCCACCTAAAACATGCTATTTTTGAAGAAATCCAGCAATTAGTTGCCATGGCAACCCAATTAAGCCAGTTTTATACCCCTTATCTTAATTGCTGTATTAATTGAGAAGAGAAAATAAATTGAATACTCATCCTTTTCTTGCCATTTTAAATTTCAGTAAAATATGAATTGCACACAAAATATTGTTTTAATTTGTCATCACAGACTCATGATTAGAAAAAGAAATTAGAATGCTGAAAACAGTATTTAAGATGGATGGCATATGTCAGTAGCAATTTGATACGCTGAAAGAGCTGTGCTCTTTTGAAATGTAATTACTCAAAAATAGGATCTGCATATATTATTTGAGTGAATGAATGAAGGATTGTAACTTTTTAAGACTATTTATTTTCTAAATTTTGAAAAATATCTGTATGCCAATACATACAGAAAATGCATAGGAAATTTCATCTCATGGGAAACTCGGGACCTCTTTTATACAAAATGTCAGCATATGGCATTTATGAAAACAGTTTTCAAATATGTCAGATTCTGAGCAGCACACTCAAATCTGGGTATCTTCCCACGCTACTGGTTCCATTTACTTTGGTTGAACCATTAATAGAGTTCAGCTTACAAAATGTAATAGAATATGCCTGTCTGAATGGGATTTATGCCTGCGGTGAGGGTACCTGCTGCCGAATCACCTAGTGTGCACACACTTTCTGATCCAAAAAACAGCATATGGAGGGAGAAAAAAAGAACCATGAGGGAGGAGACAGATATTTGTGTTTAGATTTCCCTAGCAGTATCGCTAGAAAGCATGAAGCATTATTTCTCACAGTCCATATTTGAAGTATAGTAATTTAAAGAGACAACATGTTACTTAGCCTAACCACGTACTGCAGAGTCTGGCTGCATAGCTCCCTCCAAACAATTTGGGAACTTCTGCAACGCTCTTTTCATTCTTTATTCTCCTCCTTTCTTGCTGTATTCTCTTTCAGGCAAATACAAAGCTGAAAATAGAGAAATTGGTGAAAAATCCATATCCAAGGAGAGATCCTAGGTGGTCCTACATTTTGCAGTTAGTTACGTGGGAATAAAATGAAGGAAATTCTGTAGTCATCACTGCAGTTCCAAACTGACCTTAATATGACTATGATTCAGCCATAGGTTAGAGAAGTTTAAGAGATAAGGCTTTATTCATGATGGCTCAGAGGAAGGGTAATTGTGCCAGAAATTAAGAAATGCACATTCTCAAAGGCTTTTTTTTTCCCTGCTCAAATATGAAGAAGAATTGTTCTTACTGTAATTGCTCACTCATTTTGTATCTGTGTAACTTTGTTAGCCAGCAAAAAAGTAGAAGCGAGGAAAAAAAGTTGGAATTGAGCTTTCTGGGTTACGTAAGTGATAGTGGAAGTAGATTAAAAACTGCTGCTAAATGGTAAACCATAAATATTCTAGTAAAATTTAGAAGAAATTAATTTTCACTCTGTCAGCTTGAGAAGGGAATCTATATAGCAATGGACACCCTGTTGCTTGCTCTAGGGATTAAATGGCCTTGTAATTTCTGCATCATGGCATAGAAGGGCATAGATAATATGTATTAATTTGATGGTGCTGGGAGCTTAATTTAATAAGAAGAAATGACTACAGAAGTCTTTTTACCATTCATAATGAGCATGTGAAAAGGGACAGTTCGTGCTCCATTCTTCCTAAAAACTGTTCTGGCTTCCAGCAATACTGTGGCTTAGATCTGTGTGGCAGCTGGATTCTCTAGAATGGCTGACTTTTCTTCTTTGGAAATTTGATAACTATTGCCAGAATCCAAGGTCTCTGACAATCTTTAAAAACAAACAAAAAAAAACCAAAAAAAAAACAAAAAACAACCGAAATATAACAGTTCAAATTAAATGCCCATTTTTCATATTTGTTTCTAATTAGATTTTGTTATGTAAAGGCATTTACATAAATATTCCTTGGCTGTAATGACCAAGATAAAAACCATTAGAGCTCTAAATAAAGATGATTTCCTATGTTTAGCTTTAGATACTATTAGGTGAACTTTCTAAATATAAGTGAAAACACGTAGTCTCATTGCCTCCCAGTCTTAACACTTTTCTATTTGCGTGTCTGGCATTTTTCTTGTTAGTTGATTATCAATGCTTTGTTCCTTAGCCATGCCACTAAAAAAATATATTATTTACAAGTAAACTGACTTACATCTGATTTATTTAAAGCCCATTTTCACACAGCATGTGGAAGTGTACTTTTTTGTGTCTGATAATGCTTTTCTCCCTTGTGCAACTTGTTCTATTCTAGAACAAGTCAAGTTTGGTGTTGAACTAAAAAAAAGAATCAAACTAGAAGGGAAAATATTTCTTGAGGATTTTCCTGTTGGTTTTCACAAATTGAATTAAATTTTATTTACGTGAATGAATATTCTTATTATATCCAATTTGTTTAGTTTATAATATCCTTTGAATCTTTAAATAAAAATATTTTAAGTACCCAATTCTAAAAGAATAAAAAAATAAATACACCTCAGTTATTCCAAAAAGGGATTTAAAAATTTCAGAACTCGGAAAGCTCAAGGTAGGATGGACAATATCAGTTTAATTTTTTGATCTTGGGCAGTGTGTTGACCAATGAATATGATTTTATGTTTTAAGCAGCAATGTTCAAGCAATTGTTTTGCTTGGATATGTTTTTAAGGGCCTTTCCACTGCTTTAAGGAACATGCATCTTCATTTTCAAGGACAAGCTAAACTCACTGTAATCCCAAATGTCCAAATCTGTTCATTTTCTAAGATCTGAATATGTTTTTGAATGCTTGGAAAATGTAATGACGGTCACTTAGCTTATTCTTGAGATTTGCTGCAAATTGGAAAGGGAAAGCTGGAAGAAAAGGATTAAATCTTCATGACTTTTTTTTTCACTTTGAGACGCATTTAAATGACTCTTCTATCTTGAAAATGTTCTATCAGTTTAGAACAATGTTTCTGACCAGCTTCTGTAAGTACACACGGGCAATTTAGTGTAGATGGATGGCTACTTTTAACTAGGCTTATGCTCAGCTGTACTCCTAGAAGAGAATAGAGTGTCTAAACATGATAACTGTTTTCATTCCAACAATGAAGTGCCTAAATTGTTTCTCCTACTATTGCTGTTGTTGACAGAGCTCAGTTAGTGGAGAAAAACACTACTGAATGTGAAAATAGCAGATTGACACAGCCCAGATACCAGTGTAGCCAGCGTTGTATTCCCCAAGGCTTCCTTAGCATTAAGTGAAAAAAATATATGAACTCAAAATGCTCCATGAAAATCAGACTTTGAGTTAAAACATAATAAAACAACTTCCATATTAATAATTTGAGGCTACATTGTTATTAGCATCTGCATTGACTATTTTAAAGCTTCTGTAGATATGCCTGCACAAGGTATGGTGAGACATTGAGACGTGACTGTGGACTTATTCATGCAGCGTGGATCCTTCTGTCCGTCTTTTATGATGCTAACAAACAGTAAGAAGACAAGATAGAAGCGCAGGTGTGTTTACATCATGCAAAGAAATAGGATGCTGTGTAGGCAAGCCTCAGTCACATTATGAGTTTTTCTTTGGATACCCCTAAAACTTAAGTTCTCAACTTTCACTGACTTTTTAGGGGTGTTTGGTGGCCTATTGTGTAAGACATATCAGAAAATCTCACCTGCTGTGTGATGATTCCTAACCCTGTATTTTTGCTCTAGTGTCAAATAAATGAAAGCTGTTGGTATTTCAATGTGAACTGATTAGGAAGGTCTTAATTCAGTTTCAAAGCAGTGCAGATACTGTCTTTAATTTCACGGAGCACAGCTCAGCCATATTAGAAATCTGTACACAACAGCATCACATTTCTGTAGAAAAACTAGAAAGTGGAACATGAAATGGCTCTTCATGTCCATAAAAGTATTATGCTCAGATTAAATGCATCATCAGCCATTCAACCATATGATTGCTTGTTAGATATGCCATTTTATGCAAGTCTTGATACTTAAGAGAAATGTCATCTTAGTCCATGGCCATCATTGTGCATAACTGGTATCTTTTAAGAAACTAACTACCTGATTGGCAGTCTTATTTGAGTAGTTAGATGTCTAAATCCCATCATTGTTCCTACAGGAACTTTTTGGACCAAAACTGAATGCCAGTTTTAAAGTTTTTTGGCTGTGTGTTCCTACAGAGGGTTTATAATTTAAGACTTTATGCTAATAATTCTAATGTGATTGTGCATGGCTTTTCATTAAAATTCAAGTATACAGAAGTATACAAAATATCTATTTCTATAATATTTCTTTTGGAAGTATTTTTTTTTAACTAAAGGTAGCAACATTGTCATTTATGCTGATAGCACTAAAATCCAATTTAACATCTACATCTTCCGGTAACAGTCCCTCGCATTACAGGTTCTTGTTCCCAGACAATAGACCTCATCCTAATCTTTCTATGGCACTCTAACTCAGAACTAAGAACTACTTTTGTTAGTCTATTTTTCACTTGTTGCATCTTACAACAGCAGTAGCTATTGCCTAACTGATGACTGCTATTAGAAGCTTTGTATGCAGTCCAACGCCAGGATACGAAGACATTACCAGTCCTGATCCAATTCAGATAAGTGTATCACACATTTCCAATTGCAGCATGTTCTAAAATGAACCTGTACTTTTTTAGTGTTGCTGATCAAAGTTCCAGTCCCACAGACCTTAACTAACTTGAAAGATCTTACTTGCGTTTTGGTCTCATTGAAGATTACTTGTTAAGGTTCTCAGTCTTGCCCTATTAAAGTCAGGATTCAACACCAAGCTTTCACTTTCTTTCCACATAAAATTAACCATCCTTCAGTCTCTGTTTTAGTAGCTTTTACACACGTGAGTACTGCTGTTTCGTTCATAAGTTTGTCCTAGTATATTCACAGCTATGCTGCTTGTGGGAGCCTTAGCAGGAATTTGAAATTATCTCTATCCCAAATGGCTCTAAATGCACCTAAAGGTTTAAAGTATTCAGCCTCCAGAGGAATGGCCAGTTCAGTGACAAAAATGGGAGTGGAGCTCTTTTGAAAAGCTGCTCCCAAGGGTTGTTGGACAGAGCCCTTTATGTCTTGGTTTATGCATTAATTCTGCTTTCAGCTGCAAGGTTTTACAATACAAATTAAGAGAAGTTTTATTTCCGAATTAAAATATGCTATGGAAATCTTTCATTTCAAAACCAAAGCTGTCTGGAGATCCTGAGAATTCTGAATTATTTCAAAGGCATCATATTGTCAACTTTATGAAAGTCATATATTTCCAATGGATATGTTGTGGCCATTTTCCCTTGATTCATTTTTTGATGTATTTTTTAATGACATGTGTGTTAACAAGCTTCAGTTTATGACCTTGACATTTGCTTTCTTTTCTTTTGGAGGTCTTCATAAATCACCAAAAGATTTTGTTTAAAACATTATAAATAAACCAACCAGAGAATAAGTCATTGAAATGGACAGAAGCGATTTCCTTTCTCTCTGCTTGTGCATAATAGTTGACTGGCCCATAAGCCGTACAAAGAGAGTGAAACATTTGCATGGCAGAGAAAATGCAACCGTGTCTGCGTTTGACAAAATAACAGTACATTCATAATGCTGTTGGCTTCTTAATTTCAAAAGGCAGATTTTAATATTACTGACTTCAGAGAAAGATAAGAAGGGCAGTGCATAAGACATTATCAGTCCAGTGTGGAAATAATGCATTCAAAATTAAAGACAGCAGTTTAATTAAGTGCATGAAAGGCTGGCTTTTATGATCATATTTCAAATACTCGAATGTCTTTTCATCCATTCTGCCGTATGACTTTACTTAATAATATATCAAGAACAAAAAATGTATTGGAGTCTTTCTGCAAATTCAATTAGTCCAATAAAAAGTGAAAAATAATTTCTTTTTCATTAAAAAGAACTCAACCCTAACCCTTCTGATGACAAAGTGCAAGACGGGGGGGGGGGGGGGGGGGAATGCTAAAGAACCAATAAAATTCTGCCTTTGTTACGCATTTATGTGTGCATGAAACAGATGAAGTGTCACCATTAGTAACATTTGTTATTGAAAGGACTAATTGCATTCTGCTACAGTTAGTAGTTTATCAGATCCAGACCACAGGGTGTTTACTTCTCCCTTAGGATGCACTCACAGTGTAGCAATAATTCCATAGTTTATTGGGCTGCTATAGGCAGGGTAATTATGCTAAAGTGTACCTCTTTCAGTGCTAAACTTAAAACTACCATGACACATTGCACTAGTGCTTTACAGGTTAAGTGCAACCTCTTGAATCCTTTCTACCTGCTAAGGGTTTATAGCTAAGGGAAGTGCAGAGATCGTAGATCTTGTGTACTAAACCAGAAAAACGAGTAACACGAACAACCCAGAAGTACAGCATTTCAAATGAGAAATTATTAAGTACACGATGCAACGAAGGAAGTAACGAGCATTTAGAAAACTTTGAGATTGGTTAAAATGGGATGGCAAAAGGATCTATACTAAGATATTGAGCTTTAGACTGAAAGCAGTAGGTTACTGGCTCATCCATGGCACACATCTGTAGTGACTGAAAATTATTACCACTTGTCAGCTCCTCTCTGACCTCTGTGAAATGAGGTGCTAGTCTCAGTCCGGCTCCCAGTGGGCAGACGTCTCCATTACAAACACTTCCCGCGCCACGGCTGGTTTGTCAGTCACAGCCTTGGCGCAAAGGCTTGTAGCGGTACCACGGTGAATAAACAACATCCTCACCTCTGAAGCTGGTTCTTTCAGGTCAGGGCTCAGGCAGGCTGGCAAATAATTGGAGAAAGCTTGAAACTCCACCGCTAACACAGGGTGGCTCTGTATCTCATTTTCCAGAGTTGCCCGTTGACAGGTTTCACTTCTGCTGACATAACTAAATGTGGCCCTAAGGGTTGTTAAGGAATGATCTGGTCCTGTTCTGTTTATGGGCACCCACTATACAAATTGATTCCTCTCTGCTGTCATTTTTCCTCTTACTTGTCTTGCTCTTGATTCTTTTAATACCATGTTGTCTGTCTAGGGGATGTTTCCTACTATGTTTCTCTCAGTATATGTTTATGAACAGATTCTTTTCCAGATATCTATTCATATCCTAATCTCATTTTAACTTCAAAATATCCCTCTCCCAGAGGTTTCCTTAGAATAATCATGCATACTGTATAGAATCAGACAGGCTGCATTCTGAAAATACAGCAATGAATTTACAATAGTGACTCATCAGTTTTTTTAAAGGAATAATTTTCATATAACAGAGGTAAGAACTATAAAAATTATTTCCCCTTGCAAGCGTGCATGTACAGATAAGAGCAAGTGTTTATGGAAGTATGATTTAATAAACATGTGTTTGGTTTTTTTCATATAGGTAACCCTCCCGCTACAGGTACAGGAACTTTACACATCACCTTGGAGGATGTCAATGACAATGTCCCATCCCTTTATCCAACACTGGCCAAAGTTTGTGACGATGCAAAAGATCTCAGGGTAGTGGTACTAGGAGCGTCAGACAAAGACCTTCATCCCAACACAGACCCATTCAAGTTTGAACTGAGTAAGCAATCTGGCCCAGAAAAATTGTGGAGAATCACCAAACTTAACGGTAAGTCTATTACTTTTTTTTCTTATGCATTGAGTCCTCCCGCCTCTAGATCCCAGTACGCTCACCCCGAGGCTGTCCATTATGTGAATTCAGGAGCAGTTGTGCATTAAATTCTTGCAGGATGGACCCATTGCTGCTGCTTTACACTGTGCTGGTTTTGCTCGGACCAGCTGTCTGGTGGGACATACTAATATTCTGTTTGCATTTTCTCTGAAATCTGAACTTTTTCCCTCTTCTTATTACATTGACCAAACTTTTTTCTTTTAGCTTTGCATTAAAGAAAAGCTACTAATGACTTATAGTTCTGTAAAGTTTACTATATTTCATGACATGGAATTTGTTTGCATGAGATGCACAAGGCTTTGCTATAGGACAGCATGAAACTTTTGCATGGGCTTTAGCAACCTACTTGAAAAACTTCCTGATTTTAAGTATTTGAACTCTTCACAAATAAAATACCCAAATTCACTGGGACCAAACACTATTGGTAAGAGGAACAAAGCACATGCTATGCAATTGCAGAAGGTTCGTATGGCAAACTGTGGGCACAAAGTACTCCATTTCCTTTTAATGTAGATTATTTCTATTTGTTTTCTAGCATGTATTATTTATCTCTGTCACTATCAAATCTTTTAGCAGTTCATTTCATATTCCCCTTAGAAAAGCTAAAGATGGATGTGGTGCCTGTAGCTGCCTGCAGCTGCCTGCAGGACAAAATGGAGTCGTCATTTTCTTTGCTGTTCTCCAAACATCAAACCACCACTCTGTTAAACCCCCTAAAAGAGTTAGCACACTCACCTGGGTACCAATAGGTGTTATGACCCACTGTTGCTCAGGTGGAGGAGATCTGTGGATTTGAAGGGGCATTACTTCCCTTCCCTGCCTTCTCAGTCAAACGGGGGAAGCAGTTAAGCAGCTTTTTCTGTATTCCTTGCAAGAAGGGTTTTTTCCTTTGGTAAATAGCTATATTCTTCCCTCTTGTGTTGCTTTGTGGATGACTTGTCTTAGCATTTCATTAGTATATTAGTTTACACAAGCAAATTCTGCCAATAATTTGCAGACCAAGTCATGTATTTAAATAAAAGGGGCTCTTAAAAGTCTTTCTTTTGGTGGGGTTTGGAATAAGTTCGCAATTAGCTCTCAGCCCATGAAAGAATTTCCATAATGCCTTTTCTTACCTCCAGTTCAATTCTTTAATCTTTTCCTTAGAGCGTTCTCATTTTCTTATTTCCATGAGTAACTGTGGCACGTCTAATATTGTTTGCAGATTCCTCTTCCCTTCCAAACCACCGCTATTTGGCTAATTCTTACCTTATCTTTTGCAGATACTCATGCCCAGGTTGTCCTGCTTCAAAACCTGAAAAAGGCCAATTACAACATCCCAATCTCAGTGACAGATTCTGGAAAACCGCCTCTGACTAACAACACAGAACTGAAATTACAAGTGTGTTCCTGCAAGAAATCCAAAATGGACTGCAGTGCAACTGATGCCCTTCATATCAGCATGACCCTTATCCTTCTTTCACTCTTCAGTTTATTTTGTAAGTCTTTTCCTGAACTCTAAGTAATGAAGTATTATTTAGCTGCTCGTTTGTACGCTGCATAAGAAAACCTACCAAGGGAGAAGTTAAATTCATACGTTGATATCATAATGCAGTAAGTTTGGGGTTCTTTTTTCCTGAGGAAGTAGCTAGAAGAAAGAGGGAGGGGAGGTTTTTTCCATAGTCAAAAAATAGCAACAAATGCCTGGTTGTCAAATTAAGAAATAGAAGCAATAATTTTAAGAAGGATCAAAGAGAATTAGAGCTAGCATATGATAAACCAAGAAGTACCAGCTGTAGTAGCAGATTTGTGAGACGCTTTCTTTCATCTCTCCCCACTTGAATTCAATTCAAAAACAGAAACAGGAGATTAAAGGTGTTCTTGTAACAATAGCTGTTCTGGGTCACCATGAAAATGAGTACTGTCTGCTTCAATCTATTCCTCTGTATAAAGTGCACAAGCAACTGGAACGTGAGGAACTTATTCAAGATTCTGGGATTAGAGCCACCCAGAATTGATAATGAAATTGCAAGTCTGGGTAGGAGGGCAGAGAGACCTGATATATAAAGGAAGGTTCTGCTGCTTCTGAGAAAGCTTTCTAAGAGAGACTTACAAAATTCCTAATTTGAATGAGTAAAAAAACCATCTGAGTATGACTGAAGAGTAGGAATTCAAAGCCATGGAATCCCACCATCTAACCTAGATGTGTCCCTGGCTTGTCCTGGGACAGCTTCCAGCAAATTTTTTGATGCAGTATTATTGTTCCTTATCTGTTAGAGAGGAATAGCTGTATCCTATAACTTTGATAGTAAATCTGTTATTCAAGGATTATTACCGTCATCTTCTGTTAGTAAAATACATTGTATGGTGAATTAATACTTGAGCCATGGTGAAAGGCCTTACATTCTTGATGAGATAAAACCTACCATGAGGCAGAGATAGAGGTCAAGGCAGAGACTAGTTTACACATCTGAGGCTTGGTGTATGCTTGATTACACATCTTGTCAAGTTTTTTCTTATAGTATATTACTTTCATCCCAAAAGGCTAGCATGAAGGTCATTGTGAGAGAATTAGAACTAGCTAATGTTTGTGATGCTCTTTGAAGATGAAAAGGACTATATAAATGCTAAGTGGAAATTCACGTTCTTTGTTCCAATCAGTGATATCTGAAGTATGTCCATTGGCTTTGGTTCAGTTATTCTGGGTTTAGTCTGCTGGAACCAAACGCAGACTTCATCTGTTAGAAGTAATATGTTAAAAATATTTGACAGTACGTGACACTATCGCATCAGTGATATAAATATGCAGCCCACTGATTCAAATATATTCTTGTTACCACTTCATAAATGTTGCTAGTGCTATACTAAGCATGACTTTCACCACTGGAATTACTTTCTTATCTGACGTGATTTGCACTTGAACTTTATTTACATTAATGCACCTGCTCAGAATACAATGAGGTAGAGAAAAGCTTTTTTGCTTTTGAAAGTAATCATGTTGCTTTTTTCTCGCCCCCAAAAGGAGTCCAATCGTTTTTCTCGCATTGAATTATGAAAAGCAGTTCTAGGTATTGGAAAGCTCTTCCTGAGTTGCTCTTCTTGACTACAGATCTTCCCCAGCTCAGCTGTGGGCAGAATATAGGCCCCTGGCATCTGAATGGTGCGTGGTGCTCTGAATGGCAGAGGGATTCCCTCTCCTACTGTAAAAGAATAAATAGCACTGAATAGCCTTTTACACTGTGAAACAATAGAGACATGCCTAGAGCCTTCCTGCAACCTTACATTCATTCAGAGTACCGTAATAAGTATGGAGAGAGTTGTAATTTTAAACAAAGCGTGGAGTAAGATTACTATGCGCATAATCCGCCAGCAGTATGATGTTCCTGTCTGTTGTCTGAGCAATAAAACCAAAGCAAAGGGAAGTAGTGGGTGAGTTGAAAGGAAGGGGAAGGAAAGATCTCCCTCTTGGGATAGAGGCTGTTTTATACACAGTTGTTGTGAGTGAGAGCATGATTTCCACAAATAGACTTCAGCATAGAGAGACCTAATCCTCAACACAGGACCGTGGTTTTTTGCTAACGTTTGCTACTCCTCAGTTGTGTGGTTTGGGTTCACCCAGTCACACAGAGTGTGGCTGGTATTCCATGTCTGGTACAGATACCTAATCATGCTTCTGCAAAGCCAGCAAGCATAACAACTTTCATAACCATTTTCCTCAGGTATAAATGACTATATGGAGACATAAAAGAATGGGGCCGGCAGCCAGTTAAAATAATGTGGTTCTGTATTTGAACTTCTCTAAAATGTGCTGGTATCATTGCATTCCCAATTCATTTTCACACAGTTTTTTTATAACTGCGATTAGTTTCATTGCAATGTTTTGTATAGTCCAAATATTTATCAGAGTAATCAAAGATTACGATGCCATAAAAACAAAGAGAACTTTAGTGCTTATTGAACAGATGAAATATCCCATTTCTAGTGGCAAGTTATGGGTTTAATTTTTGCAAAAGCCCTTACGTGGCTCACTTTGCTCCCAATGTTTATGTTTTATGAGGTTCTTGTTCCTAGGAGGTAAATCCTTCAGTCAAATGAACTTTGTTATTCATGCCAAAGTATTTCTTTTTGTATTTGACATCTGGCGTGAGGATAGATAGCCCTATGAAAGAGCTGTTCGTGGTAAAAATGCCCTGCATGAACCTCCTCCCCATACAAAACATCTTGGTATTATCATTTAAATGGTGCAATTATTATCTATACTTAGAATATGTGCCTCCTTTGCAAATCATGGAAGAAGTCATATGTGGTAGATTTCTGAAGTATCTGAGCAAAGAACTGAAGAGCCTGATTAAAACTGTAATGCATGCAAAAAGCAGCAGTTTCGCCTATTTTGTAGCTGCCCTACTGTGTTCAGTATATTGAGGGATAATGAGATACAGACTACAGAGTTGCCCAGAAGCCTTTGGAAAGGTAGATATACTTGGAACAAGAAAAATTTAGGAGTTCTTGTCAGCCAGAAATAGAAAATGTAACATGCCAATGTATATGGGCATATTGCTGGTTTTCCACAACAAAACAGTAAGGTGTTTGGTGGAATTGAAAGATGGTGAATATAGAGTTGATTGAAAAAAGGAGTATCTTTGCATATTTTGTACTTAACCTAACTCATTACCACCGGGAACGGCTGAAGTCAAGCTGGAAAGATGCATAGTGGACAGGTAGGGGACTTTCCAAAGTTGTAATAGTTAATGCTAACAAATATTGGAAAGAAGGTTCTTATCTGTCATTAATGCAGACACCACCATGTTCAAGATGAGACCTAGTGTAGTGGCATCTTCTCCTCTGCCAGCTTTTCCTAGCCACTGCTGGAGACAAGATAGGACCAAAATGTTCAGATATAATTTAGAATTTAGTAATTCAGATTGAGGAAAAGGAACAGAACAAAAAATAGATCTGTGTTCCTCGTCAGGGAGAAGGACTACAGAAATCAGTTACTTGAGGAAGAGAGAAAGTGGGAGAAAGAGAAAGCGTGTCATGCAGCATGTCTGGTGCTGGGTTGATTGTCCATGTTGTCCCTTACTGCTGTATTGTCTCAGTCATCTCATGTTTTGAACTGACACAGCTAAAATAGCTCTGTTCAGAATGAATATAACCAAAGTGATATGCTCAACAACACTAGAATTTTAAACAAGTTCTCTCTGGAAGGATTCTGAACATTTTTTGTAAGAGACTATCTACAACATTGCATAACGATGAGGGACGGAGAGAGAGGGAAAAAATGCAGCCTGTATTGCAACCTACAAATTGGTAGCTGGTATTTCATTTAGGTATCAGTTGAACAATACCTAAAAGGGAGAACCAATACCTAAAAGGGAGAATAGCTATCCTTGAAAATTTTGTTTAAGTATCATCAATTTCACAACAAATTATTGTACATATATGTTTAACAAACATTTAACAGCAATCTCTTCTCAAGATATACTGAGGTCAGTAAAGCCATTCTTTTTGCCCACTGGCAATGACATGGCAGAGTAAGTTTCCATAAGGAACTTGGTCAGAACAAGCCAAATCAAAGGCATACATCAAAGAACTTTTAATTCCTAAGTTACATACAGGTGACTGAAAAAAACAAAACAAGCTAAAAAAGTAAAAGATCAAGATAAAACCAAATTTGTGTATATTGTCATAATGAAGTTGGCAATAAAACCTGCCCCAGGCCCTATGGGAGACTGAGAAAGAACTACTTTAGCTGGCAGAACTAGGCTTTATATCAATTACAAATTATTTATATTATTATTATTTAAAGGAGTATTTGAATTCTGGACTTTTTACAATAATTATTTAACTTAATTGCATAATCATACAATGATAATTGCATTTCATATTTCCTTTTATATTCTACTAACATAAAAAACCAAGTTAGATTCAAATGTGTTGAATCAAGGGACTAAAAGAAGAACCAAAGGCACAGTAGTTATCCTGAACAAGCAGAATTCAGAGCAATTCCATTAGTAGCTCAGTCACACTAGCAGTAATATTTTAGTTAAATTTCCTTGTCAGAAAAAGACTGGACTTTAAACATTTCATGTTGGGAAAAAAAAAATTATATCTTACTTGACTGTAAAACATTGATAAACTTTTTTTTTATTAACCTGGCCAGTGGACTACAAAGTTGTAAGTTGACTTGAGCTTCAATAAGTAAACTATTCCATTATTATGAACAGAAAGTAAGGTAAAAGACTGGGGGGAAATACTGCTATGAAGAAATTAAATAAGCTGGAGGTCTCTACATTGAAATTAATTTGTTAAACTGAGGGTGAAAGGCCTCAGGTGTGTTGAAAAACAGAGACGCACACAGATGTCTGTACTGCGATTGCAAAGAAGCCTTGGAGATACCCTTGAATTTAACTTCCTATTAATTTCCACTAACTTTTCCTGGTTTAATACCTGCTGTCCCCCACCATGATGTTTTTCTGATTTGAGGAATGAAGCTACAGGGTCAATAGACAAAATGTCTTTTCTTTTTCCCTGGAAAATTATGTGTTTGGTATTAAACTACTACAAAAATTCAAATTATATTAAATTGGTGGATTTGAATGTGCCTGAACACAGACAGCCCGAGTTAAAACTGCAGTGTTATCTTTCACCTAGTTCATTTTTCAAAGCAACAGAAGCATCTGTGTCTCTTGTATATCCCATGTTATTTGTGCAGGAACATCAAATGTCTGAAGACTGAAGCAATGCATTCTTGAATGGCGTAAGACTAAAACAAATCATAGCAGGTTTCAAATGGAAAAGACCTTTAAGGTCATTGCTCTTTCCATTACAAGTACAGATTTGTTACCTGCAGATTCACAGTTTTCAGCCTTTATGTGAGTTACTTGGCTTAGTTTTAGACAATCAGATAGTATATTTTTTTCAGGGTTCAACTACTCTTTAGTTTTTACAGTAGGATTTTTGGTTTTCCCAAGAAAAAAATAAAAAGTTCATCCCTGTTCCATATAGTTCCAAAGAGGAAGCTTCAGAGGAACCATTCCCAATAGGTGAATTTGCTAAAAACAATACCTTTTTGTTTTGTTTTGTTTTTTTACCCTTTAGGTTGTCTTAGCATATTTTAATCTTCTATAGCAATTTTCTACTTTTCAGAGCGGTGGTTAATTAAATCAATATTGGCTAGAATTTCAAAAACTACCAAGATGGGGAGAGTTTGGCTGTGAAAGGTGGTCTGTTGGGGGTGGGGGGGGGTTGCACTATTCTAATTTAAGTTACATTCTTGCATTAGAGCACATAGCATGTGGGTTCTTAAAGTGGCAGCTAAATGATGCTACCCAAGTAAATGGAAATTACTGACATTTAGTGAGTTCCGGTGATATAAATCTCACTTCCTAAAACCAATAACAACAACAGCAGCAACATCCACTATTACTTCTAATACTTACCTTTGTTACAGATGCTTTTGTCCATATTAACATTATTGTTGTTACTGCTAAATCATCAGTGAATATAGATGCTCTCTCGAACGCGTGTATGAGAAAAATACCATTGTTATTTGTCTCCTCAAAGATTTTGGTTGATTAGACTCTAGTAAGGAAAGGATGGTTTGGGGGTTAAGCGATTGCATTCAAATTGAGACAGTCTTGATTTGAATCTCACTTTTAACACAGACCTCTGTGTCCAGTCTTCTAATTTCTCTGCAGGTGTATTCAGTCTGCAATTTGTTGTGCAGTTGGCTTTGGGAGCCCACCTAAAGTTAATGGGGCTTGAAATGGCACAGAAGTCCATATGTATGTACATAATTGGAGACAGGATGTTTATATACCTAGTCATATAGACATGACAAATAGAAATACCCTCAAATTGTACATCAGCATATTTAAAATGTACTTAATGACATTACATTTTATTGAGTCAATTAGGTGGGAAATGGCATTTTACGCACATTTTAAACCATCCAAACATGTTCCAGAAGTATAGACATGAAAAAATACGACAGTTTAGAAGATGCGTGTTTGGAATGCAAAAGAGAAAAAAACGTTACTAGCAAATACAGCTCCTTCCCTAAGAGCTGTAATATTGTTCCTGATGGTCATTCTGTAGACATGAAATGAACATTTAAAGAGATTGGTTTGATAGACCATTCGGTGTTGTGAATTCAAATGAACATTTTATATTTTCATTTTCTCAACAGTTCTCAACAGTAACTGTTGATATATAATATTTTGTATTTCTTTTCTGAACAACCTCTTAAAATCACATAAATATATTACTTCAGATAGTTATCATCTGAATTGTTCTGGAGTGGACTATAACTAAAAACTAGAACTGAATAGATGACCAGTTCAAATATTTTTTCTGTCATTAATGGCCGCTATACACCATGGGATTTTTGTTTCTTTTAACTGTCTCTGTCCTTGGGTTTTTCCCCACTCTGTAGCATCCAAACCCCTCAAAATGTGCTCTCCATGCAGACAGCTTGCTATTCGGCTTTAGATGTGATATTAAAGATGAATGGGGGAGATTTGTTGTGCCTAAAGGTTAGATGATGTTGCTTTTGCTGCTCTACTAGACAGCTGATAGTTATGAAGTCCTTTAAAATGCCATTGATGTTTGAAGTATTTCAGACTACATCTTAAAGCCTTACTTTACCCATACACTTAATTTGTATACGTTGTCGGTCATTATTTATGTAAGCTGTCATGCTTATTGAGTTTTTCTTGAAAAATATTGAAATAGGTTGATACCAACATAGCCAAACCTGGCAATTTTCTAATTTAATTTTTTCCTTTTCTGTGGCTTCTAAGCATAATACTTGCTTCTCATTTTTATTCTTACTTAATAAGAGTTTTTTTCAGATGATTCTTTCAGTATTTCAAGCTGGGATTAGTGTATACCTACAGATCTGAATGTGTCTGGACTACTTATGTTCATGTTTTACTTGCTGTAAACTGATAGTAAACTATACTGTACTGCTGTGGAAGATGAGATCTGACTGCTTAAGCAGTTATACATTGCTTTAAAAGGTTGACTAGCTGTTACAGTTGATGCATTTAATTTTCAGCATAAATATGAAAAATTAGGAGACTTGTTCAATGCTACTATTTCAAAACTGTACTTATTCATTTCACTTGCTGAATATTTTCAACTATTCAGCTAAATTTATCAGATTAGAGCATGAGAAAATATACCTCAAGATTGCAGGCAGTCACCTCTGCAATTGTTTTGAAAAAACTGGAATAGAAAGGAATCATTTATTTCCTATTGGTCAAATGAAGGTGACATTGCTTTGGCAAAGTATCCAGCTAAAATTCATATCACTGAAACAAAAATAAAAATCTAGGACATCTTAGCTGCTTTACCCTAGAAACTACCACCACCCCCCAGTAAGACACTTCATATCCCTAGTGAACAGGAATTTTATTAGAAGATGCTTTATTTGATAAATGTAGCAGCGCACTGGACTGGGTAGTACATGTTTCTGAATTTCTAAGCAGACACAGCTAGTCTTTCAGTTGATCCGAGGAACTTTTCTCTCAGATGGTGCTGCGTATATGCACGTATGTTTTGCACTTTGTAAAACCAGCCCGTGACATAGTGAGTATATGTGGGTACATGACAAGGAAGAGGTGAAGCAGAAACAAGGATTCAGCGATGAGCAAAGCCCCTGCCAGGAGTCAGAAGAATAAGAGCACTTTGACATTAATCAGCACTGTTTCAGATCTGCCAGTAAAGTCTTATAATAAATAAGTTAGCAGTGTGAGAGACACTCTTGGAAACATCATCTGCTAGTGTCAAACAGAGACCCTTTGAAAATGACTTCAGCCTGAGCAACTTATTCCCCTGTGTAAGCTGATTAGTTTGGACTGGCATCTTTCTCCACTGTCTTGCCAATTTTGGCCAATTACATAGTACACGCTGGCATTTTAGCTCCTGAAGTTAAATATTGATATTGGTATATGAGACCCTACTGGAGCTTCAAGTAGAGTTATGAGACACTCATTTCACAAACAGACTACTCATGCATGCTGTGTTTTTCCTATCATTAAGAACTTTGAAATCATTTCCTCACATAAATGGGAAACAAATTATACATGATGTTATAAGCTGAAAATTTTCAGGATAAAGTCATTTACTTCTCTCTTCCTTATAAACTTTTCCACAATGTACTAAAGTTCAGTGAGATCACTAATTTGTTCTAGTCACAAGCATACCTACTGCTATTCCTGATGCTAAAACTGAATTTCTTAATTAATTGCATGAATAAGGACACACATCTGTCTGGGAATAGCTGTTTCAGTCTTTCAAATTCAGTGAGATTTGGGGCAAAAAGTTTCCCTTCTTTTTTTGAGAAAACAATACCAGGGTAGTCAAAAACCATTGACCACTAGATTTTGGCACTTGCAGCAAAGCCCAGCCAGTGCTTTGGACCACTGAAGAGGTCACAGAAGAGCATAGCTATTAAATGATTATTTTATACAAAAGTGCAAAATATTATAATATAGGCATATGGTACAAAGACTGTGACGCTTTTGGTGTTGAAAGCTTACCCATGACAAATCAGCCAGTGATGTACATGAAAACCATTTATGTTTTTCCAAGTTCTGCGTGAAGGTCAAACTAATAACTGTGTATCTAATTAATGTCCTTTTATAGATGGTAAATCCAGGAAAGAAGTACCTGGATGTTGATTAGCTGCCTAATCAGAAACATGGTTCTGATCTCTTCTACCATTTTCATATTACTTCTTTAACATTACTGAGGTTTTGAAAAAGTCCATGATGCCATGTAGACTTTTAATTATGCAAAGATTAATGTAATATTTCTGATGAGAGGGTAATTGAAAGAAATCTGAAAGAAATGGAGCATGCATGAGTTGAACTCCAAACTCCAGCTGTGTTAACTTTCTCCTCTGTGTTAAATGGGAATTAGAGGATGAATGCATCTTGGGTAAAGTTCATTCCTGTACAGAGGGTCAGCATGAAACTTAAATGCCTTTAATTTTTATGAGGTTTTAACTGCACTAGAGGAAGCACAGTCTGTGTAATGGGGGGTGAGTTTGGTCTCATAAGGAACACATCGTTCAAAGGCTTTGAATTACTCAGCTTAGACCTGTTTCTTTAAAATAAGCAGGGAATTGAGTCACTAATAAGTAAATATGTTCAGAGAAAGCTAAGGCTGCAACAGGGAAAGCTAAAGCGCTTGGGAAATGCCAAAACATTTTCTGAGATCAGAAGTCATTTTGCAAACAAGACTGTTTATTGGCTGATTAGAAGGGTTCTGCTGGAATATAAGCTTTTGGCAACCTGAACCGTAGTAAATGAGGCTAACTGCTATCAGTTGTCTTTTTCCTAGGACAGGGCATTATGAAATCTTTGTCTTAAAGAGTTACGTGCAATTTTTTTTTTCTCCATTTTCTTCTATCATGTAAATCAGCATAAGGAATAAGCCTTAAATTACTCCACTGTGAAATAGACAGGTAGCTATAGTAATTGAAGAAGTCAATATTATAAACATTTAGTGTGTATTAGGTGGCTTGCACCTTTTCTGAACCAATTCAGCATCCAAACCCCCATGACTAGATGACAATTCAGATCTGTCCTGTGGAGTTTGCCACCAACATCATCAACAACTCGACCTTCCAAATACAGTCAACATCAATAGACTTTAGTGGGAGTAGAACAGGGGTTTTGTTCCATTTAAGTTTCTACATCATGAATCTTCCTACCCTAAACTGCGTACTTAGACCTATATTCCTATAGAGTTATTACACTCTATACTATTAGTACATTAGACCCAGATAAACATGTACAGTGGTTGTCAGTTTTCTTGACCAGCAAAAGCAAACATCATCTTCCAACGCCAAAGTACTAATGCCAACAGACACCATCTGTTTATGATAACGGGCTGTGCTTTCTTATCTGAGACCCATTAACCTTAATGGTAATAATTCAGACAGCAAGCACTTAAAAATAGCCCTGCCTATTTCACTGTTATCTCACTATTTGACTGTTATCTTAAAAGGAATGTGGCTGAATGTATCTCTCAAGTGGCGAAGAGGTAGAGCAGAGGAGGACTGTGAGATAAAAATGATGAAGATCACATTAGAGAGTGCAGTAAGAGTGATTTCTGGAGAAAGAAGTTATATATAGCTATGCTAGCTTTATGCTGCTTCTGTATTCCCCAGATAGATACCTTAAGGGAAAGGTGGGGGGTGACCACGTAAGAACAAGGATGCACACACCGCCTTCGTGGCTTTCGTGCCTGGAACCGTATGCAGCAAATTACTCATTGTAGGCAGACAGGAATCACCTTTAGAACAACACATGGTGTGTAACAATTCTTGAGTGCTGCGACCAGCTATATAGACTGTGTTGTTCTTAATAGCCAATACAAAGAAAATAAAATAATTACTAGGCATAATGATCATTAGTGTACAGATCTAAACCTGCCAGGCACAGGCTTACCAGGGCGTTAAGTTCCTAAAAGAGATAGTTAGCATGGATCAGCAAATGTGCTCCCTGCACACATTATGTGCACATTTTATGCTCACATTATTCCTTAAATACTAACGTCTTTTATGTGCTGTTGCCAGCTGCAAACTTTAAATCATGCATGATATAAAATACGTAAGAATGGGTCCAAAAAAACCCCAATATATCAACACAACCCTGATGAAGTCAGTGGATAAACACTAGAAGTCAGTAGTCTTTAGGTTAGCTGTTTAGAGGTGGGACTGAAGTAGACCCTAATAATTTAGCAGTGTGTGTGTGTTTCTGGAACTTTCATTTGGTCCTTCTTTATGGGGAGAATAAAGAAGAAAAAAAAAGCAAACAAGAAAACTACAATTCCTATACAGAAAACAACAATGAACATTGGAAATCCAGCTGGGAGAACAGAGAGATTTTAAATATGGGCCAGATGCTTATCAGATCCCCGAAGAATTTATAATAGAGCAGTTCCGTTGATTGCAGCAGATCTGCTTACATCCATCATTGAGTTTTCTGCACAATACTTTGGTTGTTCTTGATTTCTGTAGATTTTGTATTAAGGGAGTTACTGGCCAGAATGCTTGTCCAATAACACCTTATATGACTATATCAGAGTATTTTTAGAAATTAAATTTGTAACTAATAAACTTTGATACTAACCATAGAAACTAAAAGTTAGACTAACTTCTCTACTGGACATAAGCGATTTTGTATCAACTTTGTGTGCAACAGAAAGAACAAAGACAGATACGAACGTGAGTATTCTCACTAGAACTACCAAAGATTATCATCATCTACTGAAATTTTACGGCACATAATTTTGAATGTTGAATCTGATTTTAAAAGCCAAAAACTACTCCTTTGGAAATCTACAAAAGGGTCAAGTCATCATTAATGAGGAGAGGGGTATATACTATCCTTCCAAACAATGTTTGGAATAAGATCATTCTCTTAACACAACTTTGGTGGAGGCTGGTGAAAGGGCTGAGCTGAATTCATAGTAGTCTTGGCACCCTTTGCCAATGCCAAGATTTTTGTAGATGTGTCAGCAAAAGCAGATGTTAAGGAGACAGCATTTTACAGATCTTTGCAGGGAGCTCCTCCTATTACATAGGAAAGCCTGGGAAAAAGCCCAAACAGGTTTCTTTGAAAACATGTGAATGAAAGCTGCCATCATGGGCTATGAATGACAGGAAAAACAGATCACGTAGAGATAATGCAGAAAAATATGTGCAGTAGGGAAGGGGCCATGAAGGAGTCAGAGTAACAGAGGTTTTGTCAAAGTGGCAGACTAGGAAAACGCTCCGTACAGCAAAAGACTGGCAGGATATGAGCACAGTAGCTTGAATTTGTCAAGGGCTGTGAAAAGATGTTGCAAAACTGTTAACTGAGGAGAGCCTGGGCAGGAGATTTAGCTGTTTGAATGGCTAGAAAAAGCCCTTTGGGATGATGTGTGAAAAAGAATCTTCTAAAGACATAACCTAAATATACAGACCTAGAAAGAAGATTCTATGACAAAAACCTTCTCCAGTTTGTTTCTGGTTTTAGGCTTGAATGAGAGGCAGGATGATAGTGCTGTCCTGAGCAATCAAAGGAAGAACCAGAAGGGAGTGCTTTACGGGAAAGATTTAAGAACTCAGTTTTAGCTGGGCAGAGCTGTCAGCTAAACATCGAAGAAGGTATCACAGCTAGAGGTCGACATTTCGGTCTAAATGGAAAAGCAGGTAAAGGGAATAAGATCTCTGAACTGTCAGCACTGAAGTGATTGCTGAACATGTATGAATGGTGTCATGGAGGAGGGGAAGAAATTAAAGTGGGGGAAAAAAAAATGTTTCCCCAGAAACCTGGGATGGAGGGAAGGAGACAGAAGGGCATGCTGGACAAGTGATTAGAGAAATCATAGTAAAATGACAGGAGGAGTCACGGGAGCCAAGGAAAGCACCAGATTTCCAGCCATGTGATTAAATGGGTCAAAGGCAGGTGATAGGTTGCAGAAGTTGAGAAGCAATTTCAGTAGAAAGAAAGTCTAGGCAGGTAATGTAGACCTTTAAGATGAAAGGGAGAAGAGCTGTGGTGGGTGCTTGAAGAGGCAGGTGGGGTAACAGGGAGAATCAAAAAGCATGCTTATATTGTGAGAGAGAGAAGCTAGCCTTCGACAGATAAAAACTAGCATAGGAAAAAGCATATTCATAATTAAAGCTGAACTAACTAGTTTTAACATATAGTTTGCTCAGAAAAGGCAAGGTGTATGATAAGGTAGTAACATTCATTATATCTGTCAATATGACGTAAAATATACAAGCTTTTTACTAGGTCTGCACATAAATCAACATATATAGCCCTTTATTTACAAGCTGTTTGTGAAGGAGTCACTAACTGCTTGAATTTGTGTGATATTTATAAATTTTGTGCTGACAGATTCCTCTGGTGAAGTTTTAGCCTATGGATTGTACAGAAATTCAGTGCTACAGCTGCTGTTCATTCATCATATACAAGTGCCTGTCCTTAGCAGGAAGAGCTCCAGGGATCTCCTCAAGATTCAGAGTAGCTTTGCCAATTCAAAAGCTTGTTTCCTTTGAGTCAGGACTGAACAAATGCACTTTAATGATACTAAGCTTCATTGTGATCTGGAAATGCTATTCTTCAGATGGTCTGAGATCAGAGTCCTGAACTCTTGCTTTTCACTGCCCCAGGAAATCAAGTTGCTTAAGAGAATGTAGTCCTAGCTGGAATCCCTAATCCAGCTATAGCCAGACTTTGGCAGTCATGATCACAACTTTCCTATATGTAAGTCTGGATCCTAATTTTGTGGCCAGCCCTTTTCTTTAAACAGCATGCTAAGAAACCATATGCAAGCAATTCCCGATTTTATCTTATTTGGACATCTCAGTGATACTTCTCACTTCGGTAAGCCCCATCCATCGGTCCCTCTATGGCTTCTTACACTTGCTTAATTGCCTTTACTTACCTTTGTTTAACAGAACTGAGGTCATGCTGCAGGGGGAAGGTCGGGCTGTTGCGTGCTATCTGGGTGCCTGCCTTGCTGCGTAGCCCATCTGGACAGGCCTCTAGCTGGAAGAGTTTAATATTGAAGTCAATTCAAATAACACCAAGATAATAACAAGAAAGAAACAGATAAAGTAAAAGAAAGAGCCTTATCAATAGTTATATTAAACTTGATTTGTCCCAAAAGAAAAGCAGATAATTAAAAGTGAGTAAAGAACACAAGCCAGCATCTCTTAACGACTATTACGTTACTGTTTACGCTGCATGCATCTGTGGTTGTGACAAAACTATTGATATATTGCATCATGTAACTGTACAAATGCAATATATATCAAACAAACATTTCCTGAGTGTTTGTGAGTTTTGATGCATACGTTCGACTTGCATTTTGGGGTTTTGATACAGCAGTTTTCTCCTCCCAGGGTAGAGAGCTTGACTCCTTCAAAGCATCGTTGAGGCTTAACCCCAGTAGGCTGGTGAGCACCACACTGCTGCTCGCTCACTCCCTCCCCCAGCAGGATGGGGAGGAGAATCAGAAGGGGAAAAGGGAAAAAACTCATGGGTTGAGATAAAGACAGTTTAATAGGTAAAGCAAAAGCTGCACACACAAGCAAAGCAAAATAAAGAATTCATTCACCACTTACTTGCCATCGGCAGGCAGGTGTTCAGCCATCTCCAGGAAGGCAGGGCTAAAACAGGTAAAATCAGTCAAGTTGTGCCACCTTCACTTTTATTTTATATTAAAAAAAAAAAAAAAAGTTAGATGTTAGTCTGCATAAGATTTATGTTTCTGTAACAACATTAATATGACATGCCAGCTCTTTTATTCCCTGGTATAGTCGCAAACTATAAGGCACTGTAAATGTGTTATTTTTAAAAAGATACTGTTTGTTTGCTCTTAGCTTGTCAGTGTGTGTGCACGCAAGGGAGTGACTCATTGGAATTTTACTTGCACTCTTGCACTAACACAAATGATCAAGGTGTCAAATGGAGACAGTCAGGTCCTGGCTCGAGATTTATGCTCAGACCTCCGCACTACATCCTCCTGAATTGCACTACAAAGGTCTCTGAATATCCTAGGTGACATTTTGGGGTTTCCTCTTGGAGATTTCTGTCTCCACAAATAATTGCTTCTGAACCTGGATAATTTATATTTAATTACTGACAAATGTGCATGCACTCAATCAGTAATTTGATTAGGAAAAAAACCAAAAAGTTAAAAGATACTGTGATCTGCATAGTAATAATGACACACATTTCCCATCATTTAGGTCTGTAAGAGCTCCTGACATTTGAAGCTGTACTACCAAGTTGCCATGGCAACGAGAAAAAAGAAAACGTCAGATCTGAAGATTGCAGTTTACAGTTACTGTTCTTCACTACTAGGCCTCAGTTGCTCCAGATTCAGTTTAATTTGCAACCTCACTTAATCTGTCCAACTATACATTGGTGTTTGACAGCCTCTACCCTAACTCCTGTTTATTAATGGATTCCTCTTGCAAGACGCAAGGTTTATGCGAATTATCTCTGAATGTCAAAAGACCACGACATCTAAACTGGACCTTGGGGGAGCAGAAAACAGATTGACTCCATTTTTTTCTATCTGTTGACTTGTTGCTATTCAACTGTTCAGAAAATATTTTGTCTGTGGGTTAGTATTTGTATATGTATGAGTGTATGTATATATATATATTTATATAGAGAGAAGAGTTATACAACAGGTTTAGCTTTTATAAAATATTCATCTGGAGTGGGCAAGGGACAAAGCAGAATAACACAGCCACAGATGAATTGTAACTATTCTACCATGGCTAAACCTACTGTATTTGCTGTTTATAGTGTGGCCAGAAGGAGAGAGCCTATTGCAATCATACCACTACAACAGCCGCTTTGTCGACACAAATAAAGCAGGTCCGGGCCTCTGCGGCGTCACTTCTTGTACCTCAGGTTCGGCAAACAAGAAATGCAAGTCCCCCCGGCTCGTTTCTGATCTGAACTGCTTTCCTTATGCCCCAAATGGAATTTACGATCCAGCAGGAGCCCGGCGCTTGGCTCCCCATTTCAGCGGGAGCAGCGCCGGGAGGTTCCGCAAAGCTCGGATTTGCGAGAAAGCCGGGAGCAGCCAGCTGCGACCGACACTGCATGGGTCACCATTTCCAGCAGTGGGAGCGCTGGGCCTGATTTCAGAGGGGCTCAAGTCAGCTTCCTTTATGTTCCTGCAGATAACTATTTGCTGGGGCAGTCTGCAAAATTTCAGTCTTTCGTCAGCTCTGCAGACACAGTTAAGTAGGTAGAGGTCTGCGCAGGAGAAGCTGATTAGAACAGCAAAAGCAAAGTATTTCTTGGAAGCACTGGTCTCTCTCTCAGCCTCTCTGCAGTTGTCATGACATACGTAAGCGCAAGGAGGAAAACAGATGCCCTGTTCTATAAATATATTCACACACACACATATATATAGTTTTGAATATATATATACATACATACACATGTACACAGAGTTTCCAGTTAAGAGTAACAAGAGCATTTCTTTGTGTGTGTAAACTTACCACACTTGTTTGCAGACATGGAAAAAAAGGGTGTTCGTTACATATCAATATCAATCCTTTTTTATTCTGTGAGCATGTAAGGTTAAAAAAAAAAACCCTTTCTAACTGTTTCAAGATGATCATCTTGTTAATAAATTGTAAATGATCCATCAAAGCTCACACCAAATTTTTATAAAAGTAACACAAAAGTATACTAGTGACAGACTGTGGCTTTTATTAGAGCTTGCCAGTAACTAGGGTAAGGTAAGTGTCTTAGAATATTTTAATAAACTTGCTTATTTAAAGTTTAAACAAGAAAGCTTCCTTATGCAATAGAACTTTGCAGCTGCATTCTTTAGTTAGCATTTTTACAGTACTTATGAGTCATACCGTACGTCTATATGTCTACAGTGAGATTATGAGCATATCTTCCACGCCACATATATGTTTCAATGGTAAAGCTTTTTGGAAGCATTAAAAAGTCCAAACATACATTTAGTTTTCCATAATGCTACACTAGATATTAAATGTGTGTTGGTAGTTAAAAATTGCTGTACAATAGCTTTTCTCTGACTTCCTGTATTGTACCAAATATGAAACAGGTCTTTTTTTTTTTTTTTTTTTTTTTTAAATCAAAAGGAGTAATAACAACAGCAACAGAGGAAAAATTAGTTTGTGTCGTGAACTTTCCTAATGTTGTAGATTTCTTGGTAAGATACAAGCTGCCTTCAGACAGGAACCCATTTTTCTCTTCCAGATTAACTCCTGCAGTCCTGACCAAGTAAAATCTCCCACTACCCTTCTTTCTCTCGCAGCACGCTCTAGGTATTTCAATTACCAAAGTGGTACTTTGAGGTGAGTGGGAGTTTCTGTTGAGCAAGGGCTTCAGGAGTGGGCTGTTAGGCAGCTGCAGGCATTTCAGCAGGAAAGTGCCTGATCTCAAACATTAACGTGGGCATGCTTCTGGTTCTCTTTCTCTGCCCATGCCTTGTAAAAATCCTATGCTGCTGCTTTATCATCAACAATCATGTCTTTTAAAAAAAAATATATATAATTTTCAGGCAAATTTTTCAAAAGGAAAAAAAAAAATCAACAAATGCATAACACCACTGGATTTTCAACATGTATATTTAATGAACACATCCAAACGCACCCAAAGATAAACCGCACCCTATGCTTTGATCGACAAAGCCTCTATCATGAATAAAAGAAATTATAATATCCTTCCCAACAAATACTCTTTTTCTACTTTCTTTCTTCCTCTCTTTATCCAGCAAAAACCACCTGTGGAAAGATACCCACTGACATTAGTGTCATTTCTATCACGTACCAGATAAAGCTACCCTTTTCTCCTTTAAACCAAGGCTCACATAGGACTTTGTGGATCATTCCAAGGGCATCCAAAATGAGGAACAAAGAAAAATCTTTTCTGCCTGGAACTACACTAACAATGGGAAGACTCTTTCTACCCCTTTGTGCCCAAGGACAAGAGATCTTGGATAATACTGCAACCTTTTGACATGTAGAGAGGTCAGCATCATGGCTGAAACTCTGAATCAAGACACATCAAGGCCTTTATTCACCATTATCACTTCACTTCTACACCTAGATTAAAGCCTCCCAGCCTTTACTGCGGGTCTCTAGGCTTCAGACGGAGCTAATCACTGGCCCACCTAAGCATGCAAAGAGAAGATGAAGCTGCCATGTTAATGTTTCTCCCTCTCTGTACCTGAGAACAAACCCCATTTAACACAAGATTGTGGCACCTTCTGTAGCATTATACAAGTGAGGAACCATATTAGAATCTGAGTTTTCTCACCTGAATAAGATTGTCGGCTCTGGCTCAAAAAATGATGCCCATTTCCTGAAACAAAGGAGCAACAATCATTTGTTAGTTTTTCTACAATATAATGAAAAAAGTAGAGAAGTTACAAAATTGGTTGTCGGTTTTTTAATAGTTAATTATGTTTAACATTTGTTCAGCCAAGCTTGCTGTTTTTATAACATAGCACTTACTTCTACCTAGCTATTTTGGTCACTACAAACCGTTTATTTCAGTCTATGTTTATAGATATATAAAGCTGTCTAGAGTCAGAAAGGCAGTGAACTTGTTGATTTTCATTTTGTGACATGCACAAAACTTCTTGTGCAAAAATCATTTCACTTGAAAAAAGTATCTGCTGTTAAAACAAACACAAATTAGGTATAACAATCAGTGAGAGGAGTTTATTAGCAAGACCAAGGTCTCATTTGTGGTGTACTTGCTAATTGAGCCCTTGTCTGTACACCTCATGTGTGTGCTTTTACAGTATGCCTTTGTGCATTTATTAATGTACTTTTCGTTCAGTAACTGTAGGTCTGAAGATTAAAACAAAGGGAAATGAGCTGAATTTCCTACTGGGTACCGAGGAAAATTAGGTAAGAGTGGAACACTGGCTAATACACTTTCTGAGCCCTGTTCTCATCACGTTTACACTGGTGTAAATCGAAAAGCAACTCCATTACTAGAATTGTTTGAGATTCAGTTAATCATATTTAGATGAAATTTTTCATCTAAACCTCTCCACATTTTGCTTTTACTGGTCTGCTGTGAACAGTAAAGCAGCAATATTTGTCACAGGATTGTTGAGTGCTTATATGTTATCAAAAGTCTGTCTTCTGTGGCATACAGAGAAACCTACAGCTTAGGTGCCTCCCACAGATGACTGACTGACTTTGCTGACCACTTTAACGTGTCTCTAAGGCACCCAGCATAATTTGGTTTAGTCTTTATTTGAAATGGCTGTGGCCTGTAGTCAAATAATTCGTCCTGGTCTCATGCATAGTCATTTAAGTTAAGGATTACCATAATACAAACCTCATTTATTAAATTATGGACTTACAATCAGTTTGTAGGGCCCTAGCTTAAAGGTTTTATCACTACAAAAAGACAGACATCTGTTATATTAACAACTTTTACATCATTGGTCTTTCCTTTGCAAAGACCTCCTGTCTGAAATACTGAGAAAGCTGCCAATTTTCTTCTCAATTGCTACGAATACACTCAGCCACTTGAAACATAGCAGAATTTCGTACACAAATAATTTTACATCACTCTTTTTCTAAATGCTAAGTTTCTTTCCGAATGGATTTAATAATGTCTTAACTAAAAAAAAAAAAAAACAACCACAAGATAAATCATATTAAAGTCACATCAGCTTGAGAACACCAAGTCTAAGGAAAAAACTCTGATCCTATCTTCCTTTTATTGCATCCCTAGAAACTCTGTTGTCTGAGAGGTACACTGTCCAACACTAACAAAAAGAAAAATAACTAAAATAGCAATTATTTTCTTTCAATTAACTCTGTGATCTAGAATCTGTAGAATTAACATGCAAAATACATTAGTAATTATCATAACTATTCTATTTAAAGCAGATATAGCTGACTAATTTACTGTGTAAAACACATAACCCATTGACTACACTGTTCTCTTGCCTCACATCAAGATATGCTAGTTGATTTATATTTGTCCAAATGAAATGGATACACTCATACGCTCTCAGTGGAAAGTTACTAGTTGCACAATTGCTATGTGTGTGTATATATGTAGATATATAGAGATATACACATACACATATAAATATATATGTATATAATATATGCAGGTGGAGGGAGACTAATACAACATGGGGACTTGGAATAAGCAGTTTAATTCCATGAATTATGGATGAACACACGAGTTAAGGGACAGCACGGGTTACGTATGCCAAACTAGTCTGATTTACATAGAAGAAAAAAGGCAAAAACCCCACACACTAAAATCCAGGCTTATCCCAACTCTCATGCTGTATTTATGCTACCTTTAGCTGTCCCCTCTTAACGCAATTATATCATTTGAAGATATGCATAATTGTCTACTGACTCATTTTTAGTTGTCTATGTGTCAGCAGGTCACCAGTAGTGGAAAAGGAAGGGTTTATAGCCAGAATTCTGCATTACTGTGCTTTCAGTGGGACAGCTTTTTGGGAGTTTCATCCACCCTTTGAACATTACACTCCTCCTCCGCATCAGCAAATGACTGTATTTGATGGCTTGGGGTTAATGAATGTAGCCTAAAGACAGAGTATGTGTATGTACATGCGTATGTACACACGCTGCCTGGGATTGTAGAATAAGAGCACGTCTGGTGGACTGTGATGGTGAATTCAGCACAAACAAGCTGTGGTGTTACTGCCATTTCAGACAGAACCCTCCTGTAAAATCACATTTGCCCCATAACAGACTCTGTCTCTTTAAGTTACCACCAAGATATTTTTTTATGATTTTTCGTTCTTTTTCTAAAGTTCAAGCAAGGAGGAAAATATTTTGTTTGATTTTAAAGATACTTAATTCAGCTACTTTTCCACTTAATCGTTCCTTTGGGCCCTAGTTGCTGAATTGCTTGCTGTTTCTGAGGTGTAAATAAACGTTTTGATTTATGACGTGGTTGCAAAGAAACTTGTAATTTATTTGTGAAATGCTCAAATAAAGGATGTATGGGCTTTTACCTTTTGTCTGGGTGTAGACCTTCCTGATGCAATACAGCAGGAGCAGAAGACTACAAAATGACCTTGAGACTGCCAAAGGGCTGGAATAGCCTGAGCTAAACACAAGAAACTCCCACGCTGCTCTAAGTAAAAAGAGATAAATTGCAGCCTTCGTCATCACCGTGCCATGGTTATAGAATGAGAATCTGGAAGTTAGAGAGGCAAATAAGGTTTGACCACACAAGAAAGCAGTAGCAGATTATTTAGCACCCCTTCACGTGGCAGCAACGATTTACCTTCTAAAGCCCCACTTTCCTTACAAAGAGTTGCATTGAGCCAAACCTGGCTCAGATGTCCCTGGGCTGGACTGGGTGCAGGAGCTTTAATGGATTTTTGTTGCACTTCCTTTCTCCTTCACCTGGCCACCTTCCTCACCTACTGCCATCAGTTCAGCTTATATAGAACAGACGGCCACAAAAAGTGAACGTTGTGAACGACGCAGAAACAGGCTGAACAAACGTCAATCAGCAAGGACCACCGTGGGATGCTACAGGACTGCGTTTCTGTCCCTGCCGTCATGACCAATTACAAGATGGCTTTTAACAGCTAGTACTGCCATAGTCTGTAGTTGGTCTGATGCACTCCCTCCCTGTGCTTAACTCCTCCTTAAAATGTGTACGCAGATGTGGTCTGCTTGTTGCCCTGATTCAGAAAATCTTACTCCAAAATTTAGAGCCCTTCTTGCCTTCAAACTGCTCTGGGCCAGGCTACCCCAAATAAGTTTCCACTGCTTTAATGCCCTTCTGTACCAGGAACTGCAGACTTCATTGACAAGGCTTATCGCTTTAGCATGCTGGAATTCAGGTTTGTAAGATACTATTTTCTTTTTTTACTAAGCCCTCATAATCTGTGATTATGAGGAGAAAGGAAGTGGGGTATGCTTTCCCTGTGCTGCCAGCTGCTCCCAGACATTGCAGAAGGGCCCAGTAGGTGACATAAATAAAAAAAATAATAATTCTGGCCCAGAGTCCAGGGCAGAAAAAAAGAATAGGCTAGGCAGAATGAAAATCCTGCAGCAAATTTGCACCATAGCACTATGGCATTATTGCCTTTTTACCAGGGAATTCTTTTTCCAGCACAAAGCTTGAGCCTGTTGGCTTTCTGACATTCCTGTGAGTTGTTTTTTTAGATCTTCTAGGAAGTTATCTAAAGTGACAGAGACACATAAAGATAGAATATCTCTGAAAATAGCCTTTTACTACATCTGAGAATAGAGAAAGCTGGGAGAGGGAGGGCAGCACTTGAAGGAAACATTTGAGTACAAGCCACAGCAACTTGCTTTCACCGAGACCCACCTCCAGCTTTTTCCTGTTGCTGATGCTTTATCAGACTTTGAATCTAAAGGGGGCTTTTTAATGTGGTCCGTAATAAGTAGAGGATGAAAGAGCATACGTGAAACTTCTGGTGTAATTGGGCAAAAGGTCATTACCTGAAAGCCACAGCAAAAAAGCATCACCTCCTTTCGTCTCAGTTGAGAACATTGTCCTAAACTAATGCTGTGCCTTGTACCTTAAAAGAGGTGTTTGAAACAGTACAAAGTTAAATCATAAGCAAGGAAATGTTAACAGAGAGAGAAAACGCTGAATGGTTTTTAGTCAGGTAGAAGTTTTCTGTTGCCCTTTCAACCTTCTTCTGTCTCATCTAACACCACACATTCTGGATTGCAGTCTACTCTTACGTGGTAACTTTGCACAGTTCAATCCAGTTACGTTTTTTCTCCAGCAATAGTAAATCAGAACAGTCCCTTCTGGCTTCAGTACAACCTCCTTACCTGCAGAAACAAAGCAAGGGTCATTGCTCCTGCTGTAAAACTATTGGGATGCTCTTCCTCAACCACCACACCTCTGGCCGGACTCTACTCATCCACCTCCCCGTGGCTGATGACCTTTCGCTGCTCCTGCAGTTATAGCAGCAAGTAAGTTACTCCAGTCTGGTACACGTCAACATTATTTTATTACTTATGACTCATTTTGCAACTTACTGTTTTCCACACACAATTGTGGGATACTCAGCATCATTGCTGTGGCTGGATGTACTTTTTATGATTAACTGTCCAAAACAAGAAAAGCAAAAGTGTTTACTTCTTTCCTGCAAGGCATACTGAAAAATCAGAATGTAAAATATAGCTGGACACATATAATTAATGAATTGCTTGCAAACAGTTTTCTGAAATACAGTTACAATAGTGGAGAAATTGATTTGGGAAGGGGGATGTTCATAAACAGCTTTTTGTGATACATTTAAAGAAAAAACAAAAAAACAAAACAAAACTCTCACAGGGTTGTCTTTTCAAACTGACCCCACATTTTTTTAACAGAAGGATAATGGAACATAAGTAGACAGTGCTTATGGACTGGATTAAATCTTCACGTCACCAACAGTTTTTTTAAATTGTAGCTTTTATGAAGGTGTCCATCGTTGTTTACACCTGTTACCTTGCTTCATGCCAGCAGCCACTTGGGAACAAGTTACTGGGCTAATTCTGCCATTCCTGTTATCTTGCCAACTTCACCCCTGCTGTAACTGATCTGCTGGGTTCAGTGGTAAGATAACAAGTCTAGCCTGCACTTGGAAATGACAGCAAATCAAATAGTGCCTCTTTGTACACAAATAAATAAATAAATAATCACATCAGCTGTGTCTCATTCTTTGTGCTATTTGATCAGCTGCAGCAAAGCAACAGTGCTGTAAGACACCTTCCAAGTAGCCGTAAAACAGGGATTATAATAAAACAGGGATTATAACCTGCCTTGGGGTTACAGCATGTATTATTGACTTGGCTAGTACCAAGGGAGTTAGCCGTTGGTGGGATTTGAATACCTAATTCTCACCGGCATCACTAAAAAGCCAGAAGCCTAAGACCTGAAATTTCCCCCAGCTGATAAAATAATTATATACCTATAAACTATTTCTTTTTTTAAAAGTCATCATGAGCTAATACACACTGAAACATTTCCTGTATCTCCAAGGTAACTTAATTGTCATCATCTTTCATATTGAGCAAAACCAGCAAAACCTCTAGAGAACAGGTGCCCCAATTAACAGATACTCAGCCTTTCATATACTGGATTGCTAGGAAGAAAAAAAAAAAAAAAAAAAAAAAGAACAAGATGGGGGATATTTAATTCATATGGGGATCGTAAAGAACGTGACAGAACCCACAGATAAAGCAAAGTAGAAACGATATATTGTAGTAATTCAAATAACCCTCGTTACGAGACAGTAAGTAGAAAGGAAAGATTTAAATTTTTTTGGCGCAATAAAATTTACATGTGGAAGCTGTGACTATTAGCTACATCATGTAAGAACTAGATCAGTGTCGGAAAGCCCAGTCACGGTGCCTGGCAAGTTTTGCCATTGTTACTAATGGCAAAACCTGCATTAATCCATACAAAAATGGCTTGCTCTTGGATCCTGCACAGAGAAGTCGAAACAGTAACGGCTTTAGAGAGAAATTCTTTGAGCTGGGCAAAAACCCTATATCATCAGCCCTGCCAAGGGCTTAGTGCAGCTGCTGCAGAGCTTAGTGCAGAGCTGACTGCAGGATTTTGACCCATGTGTACCCATCAAGCTGTGTTCTCTCATGTCTTTGGTCCCATCAGACCTCAAAGCGCCCTCCTCTCACTCCGTTTCAGTGATAGGGGGAGAACTGCAATAGAACAACAGAAATACAGAGTCAGAGGGCACAGTTCAAAACCATCCTAGCAGCACAGCCAGTTGGAGACTTACCCTCCTGGCAAGCGCAGCCACCTCGGCATGATGACCAAAGAGCCGGGGTGCAGAGGTACCTCATGCCAGAACCTCAGGCAGTCACCAGCCTGAGAGCTGAACCCTTCCCAGAGGAGGGAACACCACCTCAGCCACCCGGACCCAGGGCCGGGGAGGTTAGGTAGCCCTGGGGGTACGTGGCAGCTGAGCAATTGTCAGACTCTGCCCCAGACTCCTGCCAGACATGATACCTTTTGCCAGTCCTGATGGGCATGTCAGGCCCCACGTACTGCTGGGCTGCCAGTCGGCATTTGTACAAGATGAGTGGACCACCCGCCCAAGCGAATAAAACAAGTATTATGTGGAAGGGGTTTTTTTTTTTTGGTTGGTTGGTTTTTTCCCCCCTCTTTCTCACTCAAATTAAGACAGTTCTCATCATCTGGTTTCTGTGCCATTGACATCCAGTCATCATTCTTGCACTGATGCTCTAGCTTGGCACCTTATTAAAGAGCCATCAGGACTTACTCTTTTATCAGTTCCATGATAAACCTACTTTTAATTGTAGTTGTCTGTCATCATTTATACAACTTGTGAGCTGCAGTACTTTCTCACACTCTTAATTTCTGTTCCTTGGCACTGTGTACTTTGTTCTGTAGCAAATGGGCACTGGGTACCTGAAGCCGATGAAAATGTGTGCTGTACACAACTCTGCCTTCTGAAGTTGAGTGGACACAATCCAAGGCTTGATTTCTTCACTTCGTTCGTTCTTGAAATTTAAACAAAAGTCCTCTTGCTACTACAGCTCTTTTTTTGTCTCTTGTCCTGCTTAGGCTAAATAAGAGAGGGAGGCAGTATGTGCATTTAAATGCTGTTATTTAGTGAAGGTATAACTCACTTATAGCAAAGATAGATACATGGAAGTAATAGATTTATTGTTCAAATCAAAGTATTAAAATATTTGTGTGTATATATAAATATAAGCAGCTAAGGTGACGAGTTTCATTATCACACACAAAATAATAGGCTTTTTTTTTAATTGGTTATTAAAGAGTGAATACTCATTAAAAGCTCAGTTCATTGGGAAAAAATAGTACAATGCAATTAAACTGTACTACAGACTAATTAATATGGGAATTGGGGCAATTCAAATACCTTTAAAGAGATGGAAGTGGGGACAGTAGGCAGCACGGACTTGTACCAGTCATCTTCATTAGCCTAGCAGATGGATTTTCTGCTACTTTAGGGTTTTGCTCAGGGTTCTTTTTTTTTATTTTAGTTTCAAAGGAAATCTGGGGGGAAAAAATGTTTTCTGATGTTGGTCTTCACAAAAGTCTGGAAAAACACTCTTAAAAAAAAAACATAATGAGAGAATAGATTCATATATTACTTACCCCCCTATAACACAGTCAACTCTATTTTGTTTCTATAGAGGCCCACCCTTGGCACTCTGCATCTTTCCTTTATGCAAATAAATTTGAAATACCCTACGACTTAATAACATAAAATTCTCAGCCTGCTTAGCTCCTCAGTCATGTAGCATTTTTTCCCTGTGGGAGATCCCCGTTAGTTTGTTCTCACCAAAGGCTGCTGTGTCAAGAACCGTTCTTACAAGCTGTCCAATTTCATGTGAGTCAGAAGACATTTACCAGTTATAAACCAGACTTCCATGAAAAGTACTTTGCTGCCTTTCTTGTAATTGAGATGAAAGAAGGATGTGCCAAATCTCTAAGGAAACACCATTGAAGAAGCCCACTGGCCTCTTTTTTTTTTTTTTAAGCACTCGATCCAAAAGTTAACCTGTTTAGAAGTAGGAGGTCACATGAGTCAAGACCATGAAAACTTGCCACTCACTTTTGATAGTACTGGCATCGCACAAACAGTTAAGTAGCAGAGGGCCCTGTTGCAGAGATTTGCTAAAAATAGTTGTTTGCACCCAAACGCAGGATGGGCTTCAGATTAAAAGCAAAACTAAAATTTGATGGTGCTGTTGGTGCTTATGAGCTGTTTTCTTAGAAGTCTGGGTCTTGTTACATATCTATCTCGGTGGGAACTTCACAAGCCAGCCTACTCTGGTTTCCGCCCTTTGGAGGTCAGTCTTTCTTTAGGTAACACAACGGTACTGTTTACTGTTCCAACCAGCAGAAAAGCATAGGTCTGAGACATTCTTAGCATCTGATGTTTGACTGACCTAAGGTTTTGGAAGTCCAATTGGCTGACTCTCTATTGCTTTACACCTTGTATGCATTTATACAACTGGTGCATTTACACCAAAGCATAAGACTATAAATCAGATCAGCTTTGATTCACTGGTATTTTCCTTGCACTTTGTAGAATTGTAAATTACTCTGCAGGATGACAAACACTGATCTGACTGTTGGATCATTATGTTATATAGCTGTGTTATGAAGCAAAACCCATTCACAGATACTCATTCATTTGAGAGAGATGTCACTGGCCTAACACAATGGGCTTCTTTCAAGCCTTCCCTTGTATTTCATTCTGTTATTTCTCTGTTAATAAATAAATAAAATCCCCCTTGGTTTATGGCTGTAAGAGATGAAAGAACTCTTTTCTTCATGTCAACATTGTGTAGTGCTGATGGAGTCTGGCAACAGTTGAATCCTGGCTCGGGCTTCTGTTCTGTTTTCCTTATTAGCATTTTGCTTGGCTGTCCCTGCCAAAGTCTCCTGGACATTTCTGAACTCCGTGAATTGTTGCAAATATTGCAACGTCCAAGTGTGAAATGAACTGCATGGAAACTCCTGGGAACCTGTTAACAGTGTATTAACAATAACCTCAAGTTCACAGGAAACAACAGGCACCTGTTCAATGGGGAACATGTTCTTGAATCGACACTCAATTATCACTGCATATTTTAGCATCATTTTTGCACCTTATCTAAGACCTACCATGAGCCTTGGAAGCCTGTTTATGAATTTAAAACCAGTCGTCACAAACCAAGACGAAAATGAGAATATGAAGAACTGGAGTACACAAATAACTTAGCATTTTAAAAGGATTCTAGAAAAACCTCAATTCTGTTTTCCTTGAATGTGAATTGAGATGACAATTTATATAAGCCTCTAAGGTATTATAATCATGTAAGAAAGATTTGCTTTTTAACAAAAAAAAAAAAAAGAAAGAAATTAAGCTGAACAAAGAAAAAGGTAAATAGTACAAGCCTTTCTTGTAAGAGTGGAATACCTTAAACATTTAATAATTATAGTCAATATTTTTAGTCTGTGAAGCTAAAACTTAACATCTAAAAGTATTTAGAGTGTTACATGTTTTAAACCATTACCTACGTTATAAATAAATTTGTATTATCAATAGCCTACTATAAAACTAAAAGACATCTATATTCATTTAGTGGCCCAGGAACGATGTGCAGCCCTAAAAAAAAACCAACCCAGCTCTTATTCCTATATACACTATGGCAGCTCTGAAGGAACACATTTTCTGGATTGCATTAATGCAGAACAACTCTCTCCTACTCTGGAGAAGTTCCACGCACTCATCAGGAGCTGACGCAAGGTCTGTGATTTGAATGCTTTTGTATATACCTTCACAAAATCCGTGCAATACCTTCACAAAATCCGTGCAGCCCCTGCAATCATCTTGTAAGGCAGTGTACTCTCCCTGTAAGAAGCCGTTCAAGAAGGCATTCTCAAACAGAAGAAGGAATTATGCTGAAATACAGTGGCCTCTCCAGCCTGCTCCCGTAAGGACAGACCAAAGTCTGTCAATGAATGACTCCCAGGAGACCAGCGGTGTGCTGCAACGGTGGACAAGTCTAGAGAGAGAACTCTTTATTAACAGCCAAGTAAATCAGTCAGCCAGAGAGTTGTTCATTCATTATAGTCCATGGGTTTGTCACTTGTGCAAGTCTTCTCTAGCTACAGATTAGTTTTTTCTTCCTGTCCACTTGATAGCTTTGCCACCCAAACTCAGCTGGCTTTTTCAGAGCTCATTTATACTTTTTAGAATTCCTCCAGCCTAATCCAAACTGTCTCTGAATAATGGTTAATGATTAATGTCCTATTAGCCATGGTCTTACTTCTGAATATTTAACTACTTTGACAGTAGGATGGTGCATTTCCATTTTATGATAATACTAGACAAATTTAACTTCTGAATTGAATCTAGAAGCTTCAAGATTGACATGTCTTTCTAGTCACAAACAGCTGTATTTAATCTTAAATCCTATCCTTCAGGACTGGGACACAAAATTATTTCAAGTAATGAGCATTCCTAAGGATGGGGACGTGAGAGAGATAATTTGCCACCACATGACTGAGTGAATAATATTGAATACTTGATAGCTGAATTATTGTCTCTTTTATGCTACACAGAATAATTTGTGTCTGAAAATATTTTCCACTTATGGAGATTGCTCAAATAATAATTGACAGGTATGCACACACCCCCCATATATAAATGTATATACACCATATATGTATGGTTTATTTCAAATTAGGCTTCTAAGAAACAAGCAGAAAAGCCAGATAATGGATCCAGGTAATTTGCCTTATAAACAGGCAGGCTAAATTATAAATATATGTTATTCTTTATCATGCCCCAAAATACAATTGAAAGTAACATCTGAGCTATTACTCAGGATGTTTTCTCCTATTCCAGAGAAAAACTATATCATTGCATTAACAATGCAAGAAATGCTGAAACCGCACTTAAGTAAAGTCTGTCTTCCATCACAGCTAGAAACAACGTTCAGCAGGGAGCTGTTATGGCTATGAAACATGAGGATAATCTAGAAGAGTTCTCCTCTGCTGATGTTAGGCCTTAGGTATAGCCGTTGCACGTACAGGCATACATGTTCATATGCGAGAGAGAAGAAATCTTTTTTCCTGTACTTCTAAGAGGGAGATTTTTTAATAAAATACTGCTTCATCTCTGTCAACTTAACGCTTACCCACATGTTACAGTGAATGTCTGCAGATACCACATTGTGTATAACATGATAACAAATTCTGGCTGACACATATAATAAACCAGGAATAGTTTTAAGGACATGATTTTCGTCTTGTAAGAGATGTAAGGGATTGTATTTGGGAGTGCAATTAGTCCTAGAACAGAGACATCTTTCCTTCAATAATGACTATCAATGTGTAATTTGGACCCTATGGACTAAAAATATATAGCTTGATCTTTAGAGTTACATTCATAAGGGACTTTTATTCTGCTGGGCACAGGAAAGACCTAGAAACACATATACCAGTAGACTGCACATTTTTCCTGATACATTCCTCTCTGATTTTCCTTCCCCTAATCTTCTTGGACTTCCCCCCCTTCCCCAACAAGTGATACTCTAATAATTCTTTCCTGCTTTCTTTTTAGCATTTCAGATCCATGTTCTCTCCTGAATCTACATTCAGTCAAGTCACACTGACACCAACACGAGATTTATGAGGGGAAAATGTGCTTGCTTTACTGCTAATTACCATTAGTTACCATTGTTTCCTCTGTTAAATAACTTGTATTATCATCCCTGCCTTGCTGCATGCTTGATCTCTTACCTCTATTACTCATCCTCTGTTAACTTCTATCTCCACCTCATTTCTGGGTTATATCTTTGATGGACCGAGTGATTATTTTTCAGCCAATGATCCAATTTATGCGCAAAGTAAAATATCCCCAAAATCATTCATGATTGCCTTCATTTCAAATAGCTTAATCTGTCACTTCCGGATGGTGTTTTCTAATGGAGCATCTCATTTTCTCCTTTCTCCTCACTTCTCTGCAGTCACACCAGTTGTAATCTAACAATGAATGAGATAGATTGATTAAATGGCCGAGTTACGCATGAAACAGTCCCAACTGGAAAAACATTTAATGGTGGTTAAATATTATACTGTTGTATAAGCTACCTGAAAAATGAGCATGACTAACACTGCAGTCAGAGCCCTTTGAAAATGCCTTTCTGGGCAGAATTGTGCAGGTTTACTGACATATATTTTGTCATGCTAGCTCTAATTAAGCCTGTCTAATTACATCTCTTACCAGGGTTTCAGGTTGAGCATATAAATTCTTGAGGACATTATCTGCTGTAGGTGTATAAATGTCCTGTGGAATAGTAGGGAGGAAAGGTCTGTAGGGAAAGTTAATGCTTTTTATTAGACCGTATGACATAATAGGGAAAACAGACAAGCTTTTGGACATGCAGGACCCTTGCTAAATATCAATGAAGAATGATTTTCCTGTATGTCCAAAAGAATGACCATTTTTTTCTTACTTACCTGTCTCAGCTGGTCAGACAAAAGTATTATAAACATTTCCTGTCTCATATCTTTCTATCTTTGAAACCATTGCTACATCTAAAGCATATCCAGTGAAGAAAAGTAGCTATCCGATCAACAGACTTCTCTTTGGTTGGGTCTGTTGGTGGCAAACTAAAAAGAAACTAAAGGAAGTTAAACAGCTTCTACTCACATATCGTGCCCTGGGAAATCTTTAATTTTCTGCAGAATGGAATGGAACAGCTCCAGCAAGCGATGTCTCCCCCCAAATTGCCATAAATTGGTGATGAGGGCGCACTGCTGTGAAATGCTAGACATTAGGTGCTAAATGCTTATATAGTCCCAGGGAAAGAAAGAAATGCAGTGTTTATTTTCTTACTTTGAAGGACCCTCTCCTACATCCACTGGGTAACTTTTATACTGTTTGATCTACAGGTAGGTTATGAGGACACCTGCAATTCAGCTTTCGCTCAAGCCTTGCCAAGAATGAAGGCCTTCCAGGCGTGTCTTAAAAAAAACCAACCAAACAAAAAAAATCCCCACAAACCAAAAACCTGTCAGTGCTTGAGGAATTTTAACCTAGAAAGAGGTGGCAGCTATAGACTGCAGTACAGACTGCAGCAGTTGAGAAGTATCTGTCTTGCAAGTTTGGACTCGGGTATATAATTGTCATGAAAATATGACATCACTTTCCATGGATCTGCACAAGATTATGGAGAATTATCCTCTACAGAACTCTACTTTTAAGTGCAAGTGGCATTGAGTTTGAGGTACAAATTATCAAGAATAAGCTTATTATATTTTATTTGCTATTGTTCACAGTAATGCTGCCACCAGGCTTCCCTGTGCATCTCACCAAGTCTAGAATTTTGATTTGCATTTATTTGATCAGTTGAAGTGGTCAAACCAGGCTTAAAAGTACAGTACTTAATAGAAGAAATATGGGGACGAGGAACCAGGGTCCAAAATAAATTCCACTTTGCAAATTCACATGCTAATTTAAATTGGGGAAAAGGGCCATAACCATATTCTCAAGGGTTCAATTGGGAACAAGATTGGGCTGCAGGTAGAATTTAATTACCACACGGCTTTAAACGGTTATTGCTTGAAAGGCTGGTGCCAGAATCACAGTTAGGTTTCTACTTTATACTAAAAAAACCCCAAAAAACAAACCCGACCCCCCCAAAAAAATCCCAAGAACACAAAAACCCCCCACCAAAACCCCCACACAAAGGACTACAGCAATGTCTGTAAAGTGCATACATTTAGTGGCAAGAGGCTTTTGTTGTATATAGTTACTATAATTTAGTGTGTTTCATTACTTGAATGTAGCCATTGTAGCTGGTTCACTATGGACTTGGCTTTTGTAATTTAAATACCTTTGTTGGAACATTAATTTGTTGGGGAAAAATAGAGTATTTGCAAAATACACAGTATTCTGATCAAACTGATAAAAAAGCCAAAGCCTTCCAAGTTCTAATTGTATTCAACATTTGTGTTCTTTTGTTTTAAGTGTAGAAACATAATGAAATAATTCTATAACATAAAGCTTGATGAAAGTGGCAATTAAAAAGGAATCGATCTGATACATCCTGTTCTTCACATTACCATGCTCTGTAAAATGTAAATCTCTATCTCCATCTCTACAGCTTTCGTTTCCCATCTTGATTAGGCAAATATTGAAAACAATAATCATTTTTCACTAAAGTGAGCCTTTAATATAGAGTAGAAAGAGTGCACTATGGATATTACATTTTCCACAGAAGACTGGCTTTCACATTAGTGTTTGCTATTAGCGTATTTCATGTCACTCCATCATACTGTCTTTCACTCAAATCCTACATTTGTTGGAGCAGATGGAAAGTTAGTTTAAATTAATTGAAAGCATGCTGTGCACAGCTTGTGGTACCAAGAACACGCAAAGAAGAAAGGAAGATACATCAATTTCCTTTCTAACATACCTATAACTGTGAAAAGAGATCTCTTAAGAAATCATCAAGATATTATGCTTTTTTTTTTGAGAAAGATATATTGCTTTGATTTTAACAAGAGGAGGAGGATGTAGTGAAATTGGCTGGATATACACCATTTGAAAACTAAATTCTACCTGGGATGGATTGTAATAAAATTACACAGAGAAAGCTAGTACTTATTGTTTTGTTTCTGTAGTCTTATCTACAGTTCTTAGAAACATTGACAAGTTTGAAGGCTAATTACCTCCTCACCTATTTTAGTTAATACTATCTCCTGTGTCTGGATCCTCAACTTTTATTCTGTCATCACTGAAAATCCAGTTGTCTCCTCTGTTCTCTGAACCAACAGCCAAATATGTTGTTAATGCCTACATCCTTTGTTTGAAACCGAGATGGGCAAACTCATCTGCTTCTTTACAGTGATCAGTACATGGCTATTCTTCAGTATCTTTACAGTTAAAACCAGCTTCAAAACTATCACAGTATAAATCATTTAATGAACAGTGGATTTTTGACCAAGCAAGAATGGAAAGTTTTATTAATAGGGTCCTTCCCCCCCCTTAACAAAATATTTTAACTTCTTTCATAGTAGCGTAAAAAGTGAGGGCAGGACGGAAGTGGGAGGTAGTGGAAGGGGAAACGTTTCTAAGATGGATAGCATCTGTTTGGTTTGTATGCTATGTTCTGCTAAAAAGGCTGCCGTGGGGGCAGATGGAAGGAAGGCTTTGTATTTACATCCATGTGGCCCGGGCCGAGGTGAGACCCTCTGGCACAAACAGAAGTTGTTACGTCTTGTAAAGCAACTGAAAGTGCAGAAATCAATGCAGATTCTGGAGTAAAAGGTGGAAAAAACAGGCAGAAAACAAGAAACCTGCAACGCAAGTCTGTTGATCTTGGTAGGGAGCAGATGCAGAGTCAAGCTTTAGAAGTGATGGAAAGAAGAAAGCGCCATGTCCCGGAGGGACTTAAAGTAGAACATGCTGCAAACAAGAAATGCACTCAAATTTATTGGACTGAGAAAGACCTCAAGGGCCCTGCATGAAAATGGCGAGAGATCTGTCATTTTAATCTGTCTTGCTGAGTTTTCTCTGTTTCAAATGTTGCTCTGTTCTGGTTTGCATTCAGATAAAAGCTGGGTTTTGAGTTTTAGATCCTTTTGCTAACTTTGGTGTCTCTTTCTTACACATCTCATCTCTTTGGTGTCTCACCACTGGCCACAGATTCCTTTTCTTCTCCAAAAAGGTCAAAAGGGAAGAAAAGAGGGGAAAACATTTTTTACATTTGCTCTTTCAGTGTTGAAGAACTCCAGGGTTGAAGTGGAACAGAATTTAAAATATACTTTTTGGTTTTAGAAAAGTAAAAAATTTCTCTGGAAAAGTTCAAAGAAACCAAATACATCACACATTTTTGCCTAAATTAGTAAGGTTATTTTACTGTTACCTTTGGGGGAAATGTTATTTTATATTGAGGCATTTCTCCCCTCCCCATTCTGACTGTAAATATTGAACCTGTGTTGTTGTGGGCCTTATTTCTGCTAGTCGCTGCACACATTTGACCATCTCTACTCCTCACAGATCAAATACAACTCTAGCAACTGCAAATTAAAAAGATAAAATAATGCAAACCTTTCCCAATCCTACCTGCCTGGCTTCATCTTTCTTCTTTCCAGAGAGTCTTCAGACATTTCAGCTAAGCCTATCTTCCTTTTTTCATGATCTGATGACATCACTTATCCTCCAGAAATGTTTACTTCTTGTATTAGATATCCCTGAAATTCAACTGTACTTTTGTAAGACTTTACAATTTTTTTGCCTCATTTACTTTATTTCTTCCCCAACTTTTTCTATATCTCCTAGCTCTTCCCAAGACTTTATTTTAAATTCTTTTCTTCTTATTTTTATCCACTTTCAGTTTTGTCCTTTAAACCATGGTACCTGCAGAATTTTCTTTTCACTTTTTTTCTGTGTTGCACAGATTCTTTATGACCACCTGAGCCAGTATTTCTTCCTCTGTTCTCAAAAGGCCTTATCCCAACCTGTATCACAAGTCTTTCCTTGTCCTATTTAATTCACAACAAAATTATGCTTCTTCCTGCACGCTGAACTCCTTGATTCATAAGCAAGTTGCATAAGCATAATGCAAGGAAAAATTTGGCTCCAAGATCATAACTTCTCTTGAGCACATGACAGGTGTCTTAGTTCATATTAATAAAGCTCTTTGGAAATTCAGAGGATTGTACAGGTAATCATTGTTTGATTAATAATTCACAACACCAACAGGACAGAAATGAAAATCTCAAAGCAGCTGTATGCCTGTCAAATATGTAAATTTTTTACCCTTCTTCCTCTGTTTGGGCACTGCTTAACCCCATGCTGAGTTGCCTTTCTAGAACATAACCCCTACAACATTCATGAATAATTAGATAGTCATAAAGAAACAAGGAATGAGTGAGAATTAACTTCCCACCTTCTAGTGTCACTTGAAGATTAATTTGCCTAAAAACTAATTAGCTGATATATCACAAGCACAGAACCCCAAATGAAAAAAAAAACAAAACCAAAAAAACCCAAAACCAAACCTTAAAACAGAATTTTCCATCTCTGAATCTGTACACAAGAAAGCTTGATGCTTCTGGAAAAAGCTACTAGATTAAATCCCCAAAGTGTATTTTTCTAAAGAGTAAATGAAACCATGATGCAGCTGGGATGAAATCCTTCAGCTCTTTCACTGACATCTGCAAGAATAATAAACGTCATTACATGAAAATTCTTTCTGAAGATAAAAGTATAATCTAGTTTTAAGATTACAGGGGTTTAGATAGCTGCAGGCATGTGGAGCCGTTTCACTGAGTTTGCCATTTAATGCCAGCCAGAGCTTAATAGCAGCCAAGTCATTAGTTAGCGCTAGTTATTAAGAAGAGTAAGTGAAGTCAGCAGCTGTATCACAGAGCCAATGACGTAACTGGCGCCTTAGTTTGGAGGCAATACTTTCCCCATCAGGGAGGAAAAATCAGGCAATAGGGCAGTTCTCTGCATAGAAGCATTTATTCCTAATGTTATGAACCAGTGCTGGGCACAAATGCCAAATTTGCTGAAAGTTGAAAGGAAAAGAGGATGAGTAGAATCCAAAACACTAATTAGGAGAATAAGTGTTTTATGGCTGGCTGAGTTTTTAATAGTTATTTGAGGGTAAGCCAAGACTAACAATCTGAGATAGACTCTAGTTAAGTGGTGGTGAATGATCCTGACATTTCTCAAATCTCACCTAGGATACTCAGAGGTTAGCTGATGTTTAAGAAACTGCTTCCTAATACAGGAGCTGCTTCAAGGAAGTAAAGAGAACACAGGCCCTTTTCAAGCTCAGGGATATGCAAAAATGCCAACATTTCGATTTTTTTCAGTGAACTCTTCCATATCAGCCTCATAAAAATATACTCTAAAGTAGGCCAATCAACTGTATAAAAATATTACAGCGATGTTGAGTATTAACTGGGAATAATTTTTATAATTATTTTTTTTTAAATTAGAGGAAGAGCAAAGTACATTTTCATACTAAGGTTTTGAATATAAATTCATCTTGTCAGATCTTTTTATAAGAAAACCCCTGTAATATCACTCCTGTATTGACTTAAATAACTAATATCAACCATCCACAAAAAAGGAAATTCAGATTTCCTTAAATGGTTCAAAAAGGCAAGGAACCTAGAGCTTCCCTATGCACAGTGGTTGTCTTATGGTTAAATTTTTTTATTTTACAGCCAATTTCTCTGTGTTTAAATAGAACTTAGTTCCTGTTATCTCTTTTATTAGCAAAAGCACCTTTTTGTACCTGCTGTGCTTTTCCCCCACTAAATTATTTCTATGTAGTAACTGAGTTCGTTGTCAGTCATCTTTACATGTTACTTATCACCTTTATTTCTCTCTAGTCCTCAAAAATCATTTTAGGGACTCTTTTTTTCTGCTGCTGTCTCTAAACTTGCCATAAACCTAAAGAAAAAATAAAGACACCACAACTAAAACAGGTTCTTTGGTATTAATCTCAGCAGTGTTGAATTCCAGAGAGAATCCAGCTCCATCCAAGGCAGAATTCCCCACTTCCAATTTTACAACAAAAATACGCAGCTATGCAAAGATGACTTTATTGTGGTCGAGTGCAACCAAGCCTCCAAATTCAATAAAATTGAGAGTGTGTGACCACAACAAAAGAGAGGATGGGGAAGAGAGAACCTATGAGAGAACAAGCTTGGTATTAGCAGTTTAGATGTTTGCCATTGGTTTTATTTTTCTCTGGAGCTATTAGGAGAACATACAATGTGTTTAGCTGCCTTTTGGTGACATATCAACAGCTGGAAACGCAAGGAGTGAACCGCCATCTTGCAGCCAATTGGCACTCAACAGTTCACCAGTAGTCCATGGAGTGAAATTTTGGAACCTCTATTCTGTACAATTGCTTTTATATATTAGCTCTACAGTAATATGAGGTCTTTTCAGCAGAAAAGAAGCTATCTAATGCGATTCAACATCACAACTATAGTAAGATGAACGAGGAAAATTTATAAATGATGCTGTCTTACCTAAAGAGATCAGAGGTTTCAAGTTCTGTCAAATTTTGCAGTTGCCAGGGTAACAGGTTTGCATTTCTAATTGCCCCTGAGAGCCTGGGAGATTGTACAATATGCAATCATCTTCCACTATCTCCCTAAACCATCTAGTTCTGGATACACGCAACTGGTTGCATCTGTGAAATCAGTGGGATTTCCTGCCAAATATGGTAAGAATGTCATGTCAAATGTCCCTGAGTAAAGTTAAGAACAAATGTTCAATTAAATTGTGCATTAAGTCCTTCTCTTTTGATATCAGCCCTGCACAAATGATTCGCCTTTCTGTTTATTAAAAAAACGCCAGAAGTTTTAGCATGCATCCCCTGTGTGCATGGGGCTCAAACATTATGGCTTTGTCTGCATATTATGTTAATTGAATCTACCTCATCTTTATGAAATATACCACACACATCCAAGGAGAGGTGCCATTAGCAATTTTGAATTTGCTTTTTTAAAAAAAGAAAAAAAGAACAACGTAAAGGAGGAAAGACTGCTGTGAAACTGCCACTAATGAAACAAAGCTGACACTACTAGAATTGGAAGATATCATAAAAATATATTTACCTACTTCTTTGAAGGCCGTTACCTTCCTGGCTTTCCTCAAGAAAATTACAGCAACTTGCTATCAATGAGGTTGTTACATCTCAACAAGCTTGACAAAATAATGAGCAGAGATAAGCTTCTCCCTTTTCACAGATGAAGTTCTTTTCTCTCTTTTTTATTATTTTTTCCTCAAAAAGAAATTCAAAGAATCTAAAACATTTCCAGAGAACTGAATTCTGGAAAGGGAACATGTTGCCTTGCAGATTCAATGCCACCCAGCTCAGCCTGTACCTAAGCATGAAAGAGATCTGGCTGACCAGTCAGTCCACAGCTGTCACTTGCCAGGACACGAAAACCTCAGGTGACCACATCATCACTGATGGTAAAATGGCATAATGAAAAGATAAAGAAAAGACTTACCATAAAAACAGGAACGTTAGAGACTACTCCTACATGTCACTGAATTTCTCCAAAGGTAGCGCATTCTTGAGGACTTTCACAAATATTCTCCATAGACATTTTCTCTCTTTGAACCTCTTGTACTTATCTTCCTGTAAACAGGTAGCTGAGTGTTACAGAGATCATCATACACGAAGGGTCATATTTTGGAAAAAAATTCACCTCTTGCCCATTTTGTGTTTTGGTTCTGTCAGCTTTAAAAATACAAATAATAAAAAGAGAATGACTATCAGAGCAATGAGCACTTCAGCTTGTTGGTAAAAACTAAATTTCATCTTCAAGCTGAAAAGTAAAGGGTACAAAACATGAGATCCTATGAATCATCTTTAGCTATTTTGGGAGGAAAAATAACAACAGGTGATTGGGCATCCAGTCAAAATAGCTTGAAACTGGAGTGCCAGATGCCTGTAACATCTCACTCATAAATGACCTAAAAATCAAAACTTACCAGCAAAGAATAGTAGCTATTAGTTTAAGTATTTAAAGTATCTAAATGCACTGAAGTCTGTCTATGGATCTGCCACCTGTAACTAACTTATGTATTCAACATTATTCTAGTTTCATTATTAAATAGTTCCTTTTTTCTTAAAAGAAATCTCAAACAATTCATGCACAGAGAGGGGGAGGGGAAGTAAAATTGTTTAATACATTATTCATTAGAAATTACTTTAACAGCTTTATATTCAGCCTAGTAGTATCTTTGCTTCAGGCAGAGATAACCTTCACCAAGTCTTTCCAAATTAGGTGTGATATAATACCTTTTCTGATATTGTCGATACAGTCCTGTACAGTACATGCAAATGAAAATGGTGCAGTGCTACACAAGGTACTATATAAAAATCCAACATAAGGAAACAAGGCTAGAGCACTTATCTTCCAGGAACAGAGACTAATCTTTGGGGGAATTAGCTCAGGCCATTGCTGTCAGGGTGCTCTGCTGCTAAGTTACGTCAGTAACGATAATTCATTTTTTAATGGCTGGAGACCTACACTGTAATTCCGCACTAAAGTCTATCCTAAAATTTATTAAGGAAGTTTCAGTGTGTTGGAGCTATATATCTAGATGAGATCTAATCTTCGGTAACTCTCAGGAGTCATAGCTGCAAGAGAGCATCGATGCTAAACCCTCAAAACACTGCGTAGACTCACTACACGTGTTCACTTACCTTGCCCAGGGACCTGATCCTGCCACATATGTTGGTGCCTAACTTCCGACAACTGAGGAGAGACCTCAGAAGCTCGGTGGACATACTCAGGCCTTTCAGGGACAAGCTGTATCCCACTCCTGTTATAAGACAGCTCGTGGTTACAAATGAACATTTTGGAAAAAAAAAACAAAAAAACAAAAAACAAAACAACCTCTCTTTACTAAGATGCTCAGAAAAACCTCATAAACCCTAACTACTTCTAGGTGAGATTGTGCAAGCTTATTAAAAAGAGATGGTACATGTTTGCAGTAGCAGGAGACATTAAAAAAAGGACTCAGGAAGGCCCTCCTAGCTGTTATATTAAAAACTTTCTATAGGCAAAAAAGAAAACCAGCTCATACAAGAATGCAAGAATTTATTGCTACTCCAAATAAAATCAAGCAAAAGACATTACTAGACCAGTTAAAATGTCACCTGCACAACAAAACAAGTTGTTTGATTAAAGGACAAAGAATTAATAATGCAATTAAAACTGTACTATAGAGACTATGATACCTAATATCTGTCCCTGTTATTTGAGGTTTCTCCCCCCGACGGGTCACCACCCATGGTTTTCTGGTGCTGTTAGCCATGGATGCCTCAGGGAAGAATTTGGGGTTGAGGCGTGTTGGTAGCACCCCACGCTCCTGCCAGGAGATCAGTGTCGATGGTGCTGCTTTGGGGTTGACTTATGGTAATTTTTATTTTGTTGCCTGTCAACATTTTTCTTTCCTGATGGTCAGCAATTTCACATTATAGTACAATTTTTTGCTCACTGGAGGCTCTTTGCTTGGCTTTTGCCACATATGTATCACTCAACGTTACCAGACATGCTGTAGGTAGGCATTAGATCGCAAAATTCAATGAAACAAGTCTAACTGCAAGGATGAAGGTTAGTGAACGAGACCCATCATTAAGCAATAACCACATAACCTTTTTTTTTTTTTTGCTACTAGTCTTAGCTACCCAACTGCTCTGCAGCTAAGGCAAGAGGAGTCAAGAAAATTCCTTGGGCTTAAATGAAGCAATGTGGCATATGATCTGTCACTACCAATGATAACACCGTATATAATAGGCTACAAGGATACACAGCACAGTGCTACCAGCCTCTTTGGTTTGTTTTGTCTGTCTAGATCTCAGACTACAAGGCCTAGTGTCACCCTTCCTGGCAGTTCTGGACATGGATTTGGCCTCAGCAACAGGTCTGCAAAAGACTGAAAGTCAGGAGCGTCTGTCACTGCAGTCTCTGACTAACAAAACTGCAGATTGCAAACAGTCTAACCCACCTAATTTTACATAGTCTCTTATTGTAGGCATGCTAATGACAAAACAGTTTTCCAATTTTAATAATGCCATTTTGACATTCTTACCTGACTCAGATAGGGGAAGCCTGAGGATAACTTTATCACAAAGTAGCAGATGGCAGTTAACGATGGGGATCAGACTCTGGGTTCAGGGTGAATAAAATGTGATATTTCCTAGCAGTGATTAATGAGGTAAAATGCATCTAATTTGGAGATGTTGCAAACAAGAGTGGCTAAAATTCTAGCCTGACAGAGGGTAAGCACCACTGCCAGCAGACTGGTCGCTACCTCCAAAATTCTGCAAGGCCTTGAAAAAGGACCAACTGTTGCGTCTGAAAGGACCAAGATGACTGCTTACTTATTTCTACATTTGGCCACATAACTTACTATGCATGCTATTATCCCCTACAGTTACACATTTTACACACGTTGATGTGTGCATTAGTCTGGTTTGATTTATTGAAGGATGTATAATTGCAGGCAGAAATGGTATTTTTAGCATTTACCTGCCAGCACTTAAACCACAGAATCTCACAACTTGCTCAATGTGTTAGCACTGTTTTCCAGTGAACGTGGATAATCAACAGACAGCTGTTGTTAGAAGCTTTTCTATGCCTCTGTTCCCTTCCAGAAAAATATCTGAGAGGCTTTCAGCCCAACTTAACTTCAGACAACTAAAACCCAAGAATTGAATCTGAGCTAATTATCTAGCCTTCCTTTGCAGTCAGTGTGAGTCACTTCATCTAATTTATTTTAGGATAGGACAAACTGCCCTTTGCAGTGGCCAATTTCTTACTGTTGACTATATTAGACTAGCTGTCCAGCTTATTGATGGCTATAGCAAAAATATTTCCAGAAGAAATGCATCCTACCACTGCAAAATGTTAGATCATTGCTTTCTACATCCATTACCACCCACTGCAATGTGGGAAATCTCTTTAGTGTAGTCTATATACTTTGTGGAGAGACTCCAATGTACCATCTAACCTCTTGTGTTAATGTTGGCCACCAAACGCTATACCCTTAAGGATACTAATTGGAATATTATCTACCTAACTGGGAATCACAAGTGAACCAGACCCCAATTCTGCTGGCTTAAATAATAGCTGCCCTGCTACTCAGCCAGCGGGAAGATAGAAGGGCAAGAAAACCTAAGTGTTATCACAGCCAAACCAGACACAATTACATGCGAGGTACAAAAATAATCATAGCTAAGCTACAATTCAAGGGACGAAAGAAACCAACATCAATGCTGTAAAACTAGATTGAAAAACATCTGAAATATTTGTAGCTCTTGATTTCCTTGAATATCTTGAGAGGCCTCATGCCAGTTACCTTGTGTAATCTAATCTGTCCAATAATATGCTTGTCATCATACCTCCGCACTGTTCTGTTTGTCTCCTTCACTAAAAAAAGAAAGCACTAAATTTTACTGCCCTTTTTTCAATGTGTAGCACAATGTCTTGTGTTTGGGCAAGATTATCAGGCAGATAATGCTTTTCAGAAGACTTTGATTTTTCAGTATAGTGTTCTGGAGTAAAGGAAAGCTCCTCTGGTGTCTCCCAAAAGTAGCAAGAGTTACCTCATGCTTCTGCCAGGCTGACCACAGAGTTTACCACAGCCCGCTGAATAACCTTGTCGGGCCCTGCACTAACAGCAATTTAGATAATCCACACCAATAGCTCACACCTGGAAAACTCCACCATCCTCCATGTTTCTTTTTGTTACATCACTGTGCGCAATTTTGATGGGGAAACATCCTCTTTCCACTAAGCATTTATGCATATTGACAGGTGTATGGTTTTTAAGATAACAGCTATGGTCTGTGTTTACTTTCTAGAAAACTTCAAGACAAAATTCTCTGTTCCTATCTCTCTGGCTTTGAAATCGGAGATGCCCAGCAAAAAACCCATCTGCTTCAAAGCTTTGCTTGGTGTCTCAGTACCAATGCCTGCAGCTGGTGATGTTACGTAGCTAACATACTCAAATTTCTTCCAAACTTGCAATTATTTTGCTGTTAGAGCATTCGAAAGCCGGAGAACTGACGTCTTCATTTTATTCATCTGTTGTTGTGAGACGGATACTGCTTTTGCTTCCCTTAATGTAATATGATGCAACTGTTAAGTACATTTTAAAACCTAACAATGTTTCTTTGAATCCTCTTGCAGAAGCAGTGTTTTCTGTATGTTTATTCCAATTTCTTTATAGGATACTTGTTATGCACGACTGATTAATAGGCCCCAAGCTATACTCAACCTGCTACCCACAGTAAATTGTTCTTTGTGTTGTCTGTGTCATTTTCTTTAAAATACCAAGCTGTTTTATAATTAAAGAGTCCCTTGAAGGTCTTGTTTCAATAAACAATCATTTCTTCCACTGTGTGAAGTTCTTGTGCTAATAAACAATTTAACAGCATATGTTATTTTTCTTGTCTACAGAACTAACCTTTTATGGAAGACCCACTAAGGCAAAACTTGAAATGTGGTGCTGACTATATGTACAGATTCAAAACTTCAGGATGTGTTGCCTAGCTCAGTACTAGATCTGTTCTTAATCTGCATATTATGTGAGTTATAGAAGATTAATTGCTCACAGTAGTTTTTAGACGCTTTCATATGTCACCCAGAAGATGGCTGAAGAGTTACTTATCTCCAGCAGCTTTATCCTTAATTACCTTTCTCTCTGATAATTCCAAATTTGGGATTCAATGCACAGTGAAAATCTCCTGTATTAATTAGAGGTTGCAACTTTGTTATACAATGTGTTTTCTATGATAAACGGCTTTTCCTTGAATACTGAATGTTTTGTGAAAATGGCAACATCTTTGATAGTTTTGCCGTGCTGCCAGAAACTTTTGCCAGATTTTTAACATTGCAGAATACAGTACAGTGACATTAGGGCTTATACATGAGTATGCGTGTATTTTTGCAGTCACTGATAACATTGATTATAATTTCATTTTTCTGGGAAAAAAAAATGGGTAATTAAGGTGGTTTTTTTCATTTTTAATGCAATCTGATAAAAGTGTTTGGTTAAAGTAATAAAAGTTAACAAAAATTTGTGAAAAATTAGGAAATCAGATCAATTTCAGATCCTACAACAGTGTCTATGAAAGAGTTTTTTAATCACTGTTTTAATGAGCTATACTTATGCAACAAGTTTAAATTTCTAAATATTTGATCATAACAGTTCTTTGATTTCATTGTGTTTGAATACCGGGATGTCTTATTTTTCTTTTCAGATGCTACTTTCAGTACAAATGTAGACAGATTCTTTAGCTGGTATAGGATGTCATAGTTCTTCTGAAACATTGGAGGTATAGCAATTTATGTTAGATATGAAATTGCCCCAGACATCAGTTTTTTCACATTTAAGAGCTTTCTCTAAGAAAAATATATTAGATATTACAATCCTCACATCAGTATTTTTTCAAATTACCTTGGATACTTACTTGTCTTCACCTATAAATGCCACACACTTCCTATTTTCTGCTAGTAACTACACTCTTTGTTGATGTAATTCTCTGTTATAAAATTCTGCTCTTGCTACATTTTCACTTTCTTCTATTACGTTAAGCAACCTACAAATCTGTGGCCTGCTTCAATATAAATATATGTGTGACAAATTGTTGAGTTTCATGTGTATGCTTTCCAGATGCATCAAAGAGATAACGTAGAACTATGTTTATATTACTCAGTGTTAAAAAATATCCTTCAAAGACCACATACAAATGCTGCATCACCTGCAAGAATATTTTGTTCGTTTCATCTTCCTCTGCCTTCAGAACTCCGATTTTTATAGTGACATGTTGGCTTTTCATTTGTCCAGCATCCTCCAGTTTGGTATAGTCAGATAGACGGGTGGGTTTTTTAAACTGTTGATTCCACTTGAGAGCTGCCTTTTAGCAATCCCTGCGGAGCACCCTCATATCGAGATTCACTACTTCAGAGAATCCTGCCACCCCTGGTTCAAGTTCCTAATAAAGTAAAAACGTTCTCACAAACAGCCTGAAGGCTTTCTGCAATGTCTTTGAGATGAGAATTAAGAGGGTGATGAGAATTAACTTGCCTGAAGCCCCATGATAATGTTGCCTAGTGATACAGGTACTGTGCAGAGTATAACCGTGTAAAAGGGCAGACCATGCCTTCATGCTGACAAATCCTCCCCCTGCTCCAGATTTCAGTTACTTCATTTTATTCTCCCCTCACTCCAAACTCATTACACAAATATGCTGATAAATTTGCCCTTAATTTCCTTAAAAGCTTGTCCATTCAGTTCTCTGGCCTTTTTTATTATAGCTTCTTTTTGTTGATGATAGAGCAACCTTTTCATAAATTCCCTAGTCTATCACCAGCACCTGAAAGCATATGCAATACTATAATATACTCATCTCTGATCATCTGGTATATATTTTAGCAGCTGTTGAACACATCCAATAGGATAATGGCTTTTTGTTTTTCCCTCCCAGGAGTTACATAATGATATTTCTCCTCTCCGTACTTTCAATGACATCCAGTTTTCACTGTATTTCTGTGTAATGTGCAACTTTCATCTTTTTTTTTTTTTTTTTTTTGTGAACCAGATCACATTAGAATTTTTATTCATTTTCTCTCTCCACCCAGGAGACACTATAGCACTTCCCCCCAAGGGTACGAGTTGCTCCAGCTACATGAAAACCTTTGGCACTACCCCATTATTCAATAACCAGACCTCATTCCTTCAGGTATTTTTGTCTTTACGGTCATAATCTCATAATTCATATCTATGCCCATAGTGTGACATTCTGTCATCAATCCTTTATCTTCTCCTCTTTGATTTGCAGGTTGGTTCCCTGCTTTGTTTTTCACCAGAGGGATTTAGCAGAATAAGACATGTACAAAGAAGGGCACCTAGTACAGAGGCACAGATCGTCTTCTGTACTGAACAACGGTTAAATGAGGGAGGGCTCTACAATTTAGTAATAAAGGATGTGTGACAGGAGTGCGCAGAAATGCAGATGGTTCAGGAAAGTTGAATGCAAAACAACTGCTCTTTCTGGGACCCCAAGGAGCAGAGGGAACCCAAACAAACACGCTGCTCAGGCCCCAAACATCACCCTGCCCTGGACAGCGGGCCCCCGCTGCTGGGGAAGGGCCACTCGGCTGTGCAGGCAGAGCACACCTTGGACTAGATATCAGTCTCTGATTTGGCCCAGCAGCACCTCCAGCCTCTCCCTTTTGTGTGGCAAGTGACACGCTTCCACCTTTGCATTTTTGACTTTACAGCCCTGCTCTACCTAGAAAGGAACAGCCCTTCTTGCAGACCCTATTACCAATCCCCAGTGGGAGGCTGCTGTTTGAGGCTTCATTTCTATGACTTGTGACCTGCCTTCAACTCCGCCTGATGCCCTGCTCTATCCACCAGCTAACTTACTCCTAAACATCCAGACTTCTGGCATGATGTCTTTCCTTCCTGTGCTCATCTCAGATTAGCCACCTTTCCTAAAACTTCACCATAACCAGTCCTGCTCTTTCAGTGGGGTTCATCCCTGCCAGACACAAAAGGGCATGTTATTAGCCTGACAAAAACGTCTCTGCCAATAACCCAAAAGCATCATGCAAATGCCAGAGCGGAGTTCAGGCATTGCAGGTCTCCAAAGCTGTTTGAGCATCTCCTGTTGGAAGATGTATGATGCATATTTCAAAAGTAAATCTGGGAGATTGCTCTTAGATGGTCCTCTACACTGCTTACAGTAAAATCATGTGATGTCATTAAGTAAAGAACAGAAACACCTGACATAACTAAATCTACCCCTTCTGCATTCAAACAGAAATCAATAGCAGACCACAGATGAGAGAATAAGTGGATAATTTATATATATACATTACTCTCCTCTTCCAAAATCCTTTTGAAGGTTACCCTTTTTCTTTTTAATAGGGATTTTTGAAAACATACAGCATATTCCCTCTAAACCATAGTGAACAAGTGGCCTTCAACTGATAAATGCAGTGTACTGTAAGTGAAAAAAGGGAGAATAGCAAAGGTCTTGGAATTCTTAACAACTATTAAAAAAACCCCAAACCACCACAACAGCTATGTTTTAAAAGAATGAGTCTGTCTACTGCACCCACATGAAACAGGTTGGAAAATAGGAAGCAGCTATTTGCTTCATTTTGTCTAGAAAATGGGTCATTAAACAAAAAAGAAAAAAATCAAAACAAACCCCATCCAAACCAGCAGTTTAGTGTTCTTAGTGTAAGAACAAAGCAGAATTTCAGCGGTGAATCCACTAGAATGCATTTGGGTACAAATACACTAGTTACAGAATAACTTTTTTCCTCAGAAGCACAGAGAGCCAAATCACTTATCACAAAGTGTTATATTACATAAGAGATGAGGACTTAAAAACCTAGGTTTTTCTGGTCTCTGGTCTGATGCCGAGTACATTGGCAGCCATCTTCTAACCAGAATATTACTGGAGATTTGTAACAACATACTGCCAAAGAAGGGTTGTACCAGCTGTCCAGTGCTAAGCTGCAATGAATTTTTCTTTCAGCAACTAAACTACAATTCAGGAACATTGAGATCTCACGTGCAGTCACTGCCATGAACTACAGCCAGTATCCCAAGTAAAATGTATTGCTACATAGGTTGGATGCTTAGCACTATCATAAGCAACTATCATATTTTGGTGAGTGTATATACATTTACACACATATTTATTTATTTATAAAATACACATATATACAGGCATATGCAACATACCTTGATGTCCTGGCAGAAGGAAATCCCAATGTTAGTATTTTTTAGCAACTTCACGCAGTAAAGCTTCATTTTTCTGTTTAAGACAAAAAAAGGGGGAGAGACAGTAAGACTTTAATCTAAAAGTGACCTAAAAACACATCAGTGATTTAAATCAAGAGATCCACTTCTTATTACTCTTTGACACTGTAGGTCTTTTTTTCTTTCTCACCCCTCCCTTTTATTTTTCACCTTTGTTCTCAGTTTCTTTGTTCTCTTCTAATTATAATCCTGCTAAGCCTGGACATCTCTGTCTATTCTGCTCCAGTCATTCCTTGAATACTAACTAGGAAAAGAGAGCAAGCAGTTTCTTCTGTATGCTCTCAAATGCTAATATCAGAGAAGTGCTGAATCAAATGCCAGTCATGCCACAGCAGTAACTCTAAGCCAAAATGGGATGATTAACTCTGTTCCCATAAGCAGGCTTGCTTTCAAAGAAGAGGGGAGGCCCCAGAAGAATGAGAAGGGCAAATACCATACCTAACTTCACAAAGAGGTGGAAAGGAAGATACAGACAACTGGAGACAAGCTAGTTTAACTTCAGTGCCCAGAAAAATACTAGAACAAATTATTAGAGAATTAATTTGTCAGTGCCTGGGGAATAAATAATTGACAAGAAATGGCTGACATTTTTCAAGACCCTATCATGTCAAGCTTGTCTGGTTTCCATCTCTGGCAAGGTAACTTGCCTAATGGATAGAGCGGTAGATGTCATACATCTTAAATTTAGCAAGGCTTCTGACTAATAATTCCTACGCAGCAGCATAGATTATTGAAGCTGTTGTTGAAGGGTTTATGTTGCAGATACTGCTTGATGTCCACCCAGATATGCCACTGTCTGGCATTCAGGTGCCACCTTCACCAGGCGCCCACAAGTAGAGCTCCTCAGGGAAGAGTGTTTCAGGAGAACACACAGAGCACTGAACTCTTCTGGTGAGCTACGGACAGCCCATGTGCATTTTCCCATCCAGCATTCAATTACAGTAAGAAGGGAGGACATTAGCTGAATAAACCTGCTCCAAGTGCATTCATACGTTAAGTGGGCCATAAAGGGCTTGTCTGGGCATAAACTGTAAAAATGACACCAAGTTAGACAGGTAACTAATAAACACTTTGGAAAAAAGGGTTATCAGTGCGCTAATAAAATACAGAAATACTCCAAAGTTTATCAAATTTAAATGCAAATGGCTTCATTTGGGGAGGAAAATTCAAACACACAAATACAACATGAAGAGAAGTTGAGTAGGCAGGAGAAATGGAGAGAAGGATGACAGAGGAGCCACGAACAGAACTAATTCATATTGTGCTGTAATTTTCAATTCTCAGGTCAATGGTCTGACAGGATCTGGAACCACACTCTTTTCCTACATACCCCTACTCCTCCAGCCCAGGATCACAACTTTTACTTATGGATCATTTACTGATGAAAATGTAATTGCTGGCTACCAGGATGCGATCACAGATGAACAGTAATTTTAAGAATCCAGAGTTTGGGACTTACTTTCCTGCAGAAACAGCAATAGGGAATTTGGTACCTTAGCCCTCAGTTGCTCCTATTTAATGAAACAGTCTTCCTGCAATCTGAGGAAAAAGGGGTTTTGCTTCTGCGATAATTGGAACATCTACTATAGAGGCTTTGGGGAAATCGATTCAAAACTAATAAATAGATTAATTAGTTTGCTTAGTTAGGTATAACATGTGGAATGTTATGCCATAAGTACCACCTCAGTACTCTAACATAAGTTTTCCTACTGTTGTTTTATAGTAGATTATAAACTACTTGAGGCAGGGCCCAGCTCATGATCTTATATTGCTATGTCTATCACTGTGGAACACTGTCCATGACTAGCACATTAAGTTACTACTCCAATACAAACAATAAAATAACCATAATAATTTGTCTACCAAAATGCTCTCAGCCGTTAGAGAGAAGAGCTGATACAACACAACACTGATGAAACTAAATGAGACATTTTTGTAATCACCTTGCTTCTATAACTCTCACAGATTAAGCTCAGTACTGCCGTATTTAATTCCCAACGCTGAAAGGAAAAACTAAAATCCCAAATATTGCTGTCACTGAAACAAAACAAATCACTCAATCAATCTTATTAAAGTTCTTCAAACTATTCCCAAAGTTAAACTGAGTAGGGCTGTTGTGCTGAGAGAGGAATTTGACCCACAGCACGGTATGATGCCAGCATATTTATACATTCATTTCCAGAGTGTAGCAGGTTTTGTGATTTGTAAGCTTTTTATTCCCCATAAAGATGCAACTTAACGTGCCTCTGTAATGCTTTTCACTTAACTTATACTGAGATAGCTCAGAGTGTATCTAAAATGTTACATAATCATTTCCAAGTTCTTATTCTGTTCCCTCCTCTTGGCATTTAGCAAATGGTATTTTTGTGCATGTAAGTCACATTCTTCCCAACTACAGAGTCTTTTCACAAAAATCAAATTAATCTTATACAAAAATCAGATTCTTTGTATGAATATGTCTGATTTCACTGAATTTTTTTGTCGCTTTATACTCATAGGGCAAGCCAGTGAATTATAACTGAAATGTCAAATGAAATGTATGGCAAAGCGATTAAGAAGAAACTTTTAGCATTTGTTACAGATTAATATGTTAATTACAGCACGTATTGTGGAAAAAGATTAAGTATCACCAAAGTAAATTTATTTTTAACCAGCTTTATTCCTCACACTTCATAAATTAACCAGCAGAATACGTAATGGAGAAGAATTCAGACACTGAGATTGCTAGAAATTATGCAAAACTCCAAAGCATACAAGGTTGCAATACAGATAACGTCTTTGCTTTAAAATAAGCACTTCATCAAAGAGAATTATGCTTCCTCTGAAACACCTATTTTCGTAGACTGTTTGCAGGTATCTCTAAAATACTTTGCCACAATGACTACGCCAAAACTGATCGATATTTTAAACTATTTTTGTCATGTAACATATTAAGAAAGACTAAATGTTGATTCTAAGCATAACAATACAAACGCCCATCTGACATTAAAAAATTGGTGAGAGAAATAGCTGCACTTGTAGAAATAACAAAAGACTACAATACAATGCAACACTGAATCTTTAAACAGAACAGCATATGCCGTGAGATGTTGATGACTGCATGAACTTCTCATTCATTCTTGAGTTTGTTTCTACATGCAAGCTGAAAAAAACCTCCAGAGTCTAAAACAATAGCCATAACGAAGACTTTGGGAGTTCTGCCCTGGATTTCAGAAAAAAAGTAGGGGTTTGAGCTATTTTCAGAAAGTTAGTGGCCATTGAATCCATATAAAGTCAGAAGTTTCTCCTTTAATTTCAGTGAGTTTGGAGATAGGCTTATGCACAACATGGGGTGGGAACCATTTTCAGCCAAAATTCTGATCCTCTTCAAAAGCACAGCTTTTGTGTACCTCTGTACAGCTTGTCTACTGCATCATCAAAACACAATCTTCATGCTGACATGCTCCTTGGGACAAACCAGTAGAGCTATGGGAAATAAAATCACTGTAATTTGTAGAGCAACTAATGTAATTTACGTTAAAACTAATGTTGTATGGTGTTTGGTTAAGTCATGTTCTGGGCAACTTTCCAAATATTTTGACACATTCAGTATGACAAATAATTTCCTCCTGGTATAAAGCATTATTTTTATAACAAGAAAATGAAAGTGATATGCTAAATTACAGGTTCGCCTGTCAAGAATAATCCTATGTCATGTATAAGCATTCAGGTTAACAAAATAACAGCAAATTCCTAACTCATTAATCCCATGATTAGTAATTACTCTCGTAAAGAATGATGCCCCTATCATTTTGAGGGTTTAGAAGACGTTTGTAACCTTTCTGAGGAAAGCCCCTCATTAGATTCCCCGTAAAAGATTAATTCTACTTTATTTTGGGAACAAACCTGTAATCAAAACTTACAGGCTTGATATCTAGAGGCATACCAAGATGACGAGACCAGACAGGAATATCAGTTTACTACTATTTGGGGATCTGTTCCCTAGCAAAACACCAGAGCAATCAAAATCAGTAACCTGAGTTCTACGATACTACTAGGCCGTCCCTCTCTCTCAGTAAGGCCTTCCTATTTGAAGGGGGTTTATTGTCGTTAATTTTGTTAATTCTGTTTACTGTTTGTTAGATCTCTGTGATGTTTTAGCACATATAACAACACGTCACAAATTTTAACAAAACGGAAGAATTTTTCCCCATTTTACAAAATAAGGAAAACAGAAGGCCCAAGAGAAATTCTGCCTCACCTTGGCTGTTCCTGTGAAAGATGCAGAAAGAGATAGACGTTGGTGATAAACTAACGTTACTGTAATCGCAATTCAAGAGGTGCAATTACAATTCATTAATGCATTGTTAGACCACCATGAAAGAGAGATGACAGCTGGTTTAACATGCATTAAATTAATAGGAAAGAGTCTCAAAAACTTCAAAAAACTTTGTTCCAGGTTCACAGAAGTCCTGCCGATGGCACTCCCTTTGGTACATCTAGTCTCTATTGCTTTGCTTCTCTTCAATAGCCCATTTGTAACATGCTACTCTCACAAATGATCTATATCCTCATTGGACCTCCGCAAAGCTGACAATCAAATCTGTTCTTGGCTGCTTCAGCTACAGCCTCTGGAGTTTCAAATTGCTGAATAACTCTCAACGTATCTGGAAAACCATTAAAGATCGATCCCCCTTAGCTTATTGCAAGCATATCAGGAGTTATTCATTCTTAAGGTCTATAAACCTAATGGTTTTCTCAGACACAAAGCTAGTCTCTACTGTGCCTGTAGGAATTGAGACATATGTTGGTCATTCTCTACAGTTGGCCCTTTCATAAAGTGTTATGAGAAAATCCAAGTCGCTCTATGTGGAACCTAAGTGAGGCCAGGCAGGTTGTTAAGAAGTAGGACTGCCAAATACAGTTGGAAGAGAAAGTGTTATATCTTCATTAAAACATATTTTCAGCTTTCATTTCCAACTCAGTCATGTGTTTAAGGAGCGTTTGACTGATTCTCACTTCCATCGAAAGCAGGAAAAACTAACAAACAACTTTCATAAGTTGCTTCTATCCTCATAGATTTTTAGTTGAAATGCAACTCCCGCAGCACCTCATTAGTTCATTGAATGTTGTATTAGTTTAATTTACTGAAGGGTGTTTTTTGCACCTGCCTCACACATTTACCCCATTAAGCAAGTGCAGATTATCAGATAACTGCTCAATTAAACAAAACTATTGTTCAAATTGAATATTTCATTATATTAACAAGGTAAAAGCTACTTGGCATGTATTAGCAGACATGGCTTGCTTCACTGAAGCACATTTTCAGATTAAACTGAGACATTCAGACACTTCAGCCTGCTAAAGTCAATGGAAAAAACACCAATCAACTCCAATGGCCTTTGGATTAACTTTTAAATTAGGTGACGTTACTTTAAGATTACTTCTCTAAGGGAAGCTTATTAAAGAATGGATTCATATTAATCTGGTACCCTTCATTTTTGCCTGGTTTCCTATACCCAAGGCTCTATAGATGCACCCAAAATTCAAAGTGGAACTCATCAAAACTGAAGATTTGCCCTGTTTCATTCCTTGGGTTTTGTTTGAAATTTAGCACCACTTTGTACACTTTAATGAACCTTTTCGTTCAAAGGCAAACTCAGGCTGACTCATACAGTACGTGTTTCACCTGGAATATCACAGAGCATGCTATTCTTGGCAACAAGGGAAGCTGATTTTCCTGCAAAAAAGTGGGGAAGTGGTAGGGAGTACAATTTAAATTGTGGTGGATTTTTTTTTTTCTCTGATGGTTAAATTCTGTCATTCTCGTTCACACTGAACAGTGGCTTAATTTGAATTTAGCCAAGTAATTCAATGGGGAAGCATTTGCAAGTAAAATATTATTCTGTACAATTACTGTATTGTAGCAAGGTCAGGAAGCCTCATCATAAACAGCTCCCCAGTACACTAATTCCAGTCCTAGAGAGTTTTTAAAAAGACAACAGCTGAACAAAGAGATTAGAGGTATGCATATAGTCATTGCACAGCACGCAACCTCACTCTGCTCCTATTCTGTGCCAAACTAAACTCACCCACCCCGACAACAATTCAATCAGACATCATGTAGTTATCTTACAGCTGAGTCAGAGCAAAAGCAGAGAGTGCTGTTCAGCATGATGGGTAGCCATCTCGGCACGTTGGATGCTGACTTTCTGTAGAGACTGGGAGGAAATCTGTCCTTGTGAGCATTATTTCCTCAGGGCTGCCTCACTCCTGGTTGGGCTACAAGGCTGGATTATATTTAATAACCATCCAATAGTACATCCTAAACCTTGGACCCTCATTATGAGCTTTCATTTAAACTGACATGGTTTAATCAACTGTCTTGTTTTAAAAGGTACTTCACTAAATTAGTACAAAAATCCTGTGTAGCCTATTACAGTTTCATGAAGTGCCATACAGCAATTATGAAACAGGAACATCTTCTTCACCGATTACCCCATAAAACTTAGCACTTGCAGGGTATGTAAGATATAAGGAAATACAGTAACCCATCTCACTGTAGCTTCATACAATTTCTCAACAAAGCAAACCTGCACCCCAACCTTTTACTTTTCAGATACTCTTATTGGAGCCAGCACAAACCATAGTAGTGTAGAAGCAGAGATATACCAGCTAATGAGTCAACTCTAAAGAAAAAGAAAAAAAAAACAGAAAGAAAAAAAATCTGTTGGATTTGTTTTGATAAAGCAAACCAAAAAAAGCAGTATCTCAATTAAATATTTTGCCAAATTTGAATAGACATAAAATACACATAAACCCTTCATCCAACATCACACACCAAATCTGACTGGTTCTTAGGAAAAACAAAAAGAGAATTCACTGGTCTATAGAAAGGACCTTTCTTCAGCTGCACCACCACCAGCACAGTTCTTTCTCTCACACTATTTGTTCTTGTTGCCAGGTGACTAGCATTACCAGCTAGCTTGCAGCAATATATTTAAGATCCTCTTAATTCAAGAGTTTTGCTGGATTGCTGAAAATTAATTACTAGAATTAGCGTGTAAATTAAATATATCCAAACAGAAGTTTGCCAGTAAAATGAAAGAGAAACTGTAACGTACTGTACTACTGTAGTTAACTAAATGGACTAAGGTCTGAATAGCTGTTGCAATCTTTCTCTTGGTGAAACAGAAAAAACTTCCAGATTATTATCAACACAAATTGTCCCATTAAAGATAAGGAGGCTATCAGCATGGACAAAATTAGCCGGATTTGTCTCCCAAATGACAGGCTGATTAAACAGCTTTCCCTTGAGGGACAGCAGCGTAGAATGTTATCTACCTATCAGCAGAGTTATGAATGGGCATAACTGGTTAGTGAGTTGATATAATTGAACATGGTGACGTGCTAGTTATGAAAAAGCCTCTCTTCTGCACTAACAGAACAAAACCTACAAAGCACTTCTTCATTTAAGCATCATGATTAGGGTATCCCCTTGACTAAATTCTTATGCGGGCACATATCTGTTCTCGTCCATAGATCTGCAACAATTCAAGTGCCTTTGAGGTTACAGACATAGGTGGCAGCTTGGGGACCTGTCCCCAAGGCAACTGCTTCAGTAAACCTCTGTGGCTGAATACACTTGTTTAACATACTGCCAGTCCAAAATTATGACACAATCATCAGAGGCTAAGGAAAATCTGCAATGATCCATGAGCATACCTGAAGGCAGGTAATTAAGAATCTAAATTAGAATTTTTATTTCTGGCAGTTAATTCCAGTCCGAGTTGATAAAGGATGTGTTGCAGAGCTAAAAATAAAAAATAAAATAAACAGTCCTTGTGAGCGAGCTAGCAGAAAATCCCTAACTGAATTTTTGAGGATGGCATTACTGTAACTTCTACAGAAATCCCTATTACAGTTGCTAAAAATAAAAAACAGTCAGCTTTAGCATTAGCAATGCTAAAAATGCAATTATTACTCACAAGCATGTGTCCGTTCATGTTACCATTCTTCACCTTAGCCTTCCTCTTTATTAATCTACCTCTTATCACTTTTACACTGTAAAGTCTCCAAGTGACTTGTCATGTGTTTGCCCAGAATATAACAGAGTGAAAACCAGATCTGTTTGTCATCTTCCAGTAATGCAATGCAGACAATAGAAGTAATAAGGAATAATATTCCATTGTGTGGTACAAAATTAGAGGTATAGCAACATATCCCTTTGCACAAAAGTTACTTAAAGTATCACAGATAACATGGAAACCACTGGTGAATGTTATTGCTGGAGATATTTTTTGTATATAAAAAGAATAACCCTGAGGTTTTCCCTTGCCATTCAAATAAAGATGATGCTTTAACCCTGATAACATTAAGAATTAATTCAGCCACAGCTCTGAAGCAAGCATATAATCTAAAAAAAAAAAAGGGCAAAAAAGCTTCTTTTAAAAAATGCAATATATTATTGCAGATCACCAAAGAGAATAAGATACAGAAATTCACATACCCAAAATATATTCAAATAGTGATAGAAAAGCATTAACATGGAATCCTCCTACTCGAGTCATTCTTTTTTACCTAGAAATGGCATTTTTTTCTTTGAACCCTGACTATTCCCACTGACTTAATCAGTGGGTCTTGCGGGAAAGACGGGATGAAGCTGTGGCCAAGGGCCCTTCAGATTTAGAAAGAATAAAACCAGAAGAAATACAATTTATCATTTTGAATCTAAAAGATACTTGACAGTCTTACAGTCTTTTCTTTGCAAAAAGAGACTGAAAATTTTAAACTGATGACAACCAAGGAGAGCTTGCAAACTTATAGCCCTTGCTGCAGTTCAGCTGGCACCAGAAGAACAGGATATAGGCAACCGGACCCCAATTTCGACAGCTCAAAGAAAGAACCACCTTGACTTCACTGCAGTCAAACCTAGATGTGAGTATGGAAGTGGTTTCTTTCTGGAGTAAGGAGTGATACAATGGAAACATGAAAGTAACCATAATGAATGACTTTTGATGAAAACTAGGGGTTTATCCATTGAGTGCTTCCTTCAGAATTCACTCACATAGCTCTTGTACTGTTTTTGTGGTCTGATGTCCATTATGTTTTAGGGATTTACGTCTCAAAATGCATTTTTCAGCCTACAGTGCAAATGCTGCCTCTAGAATCAGGTCCTTCTCAAGCAAGGCTAGAGAAACTCCCAAATGCAAACCCATCTCAGTTTCATACCTACATATAACTAACTTCTTTCTCAGATCTAGGCTTATTTAAAGCTTCACCACATATAATATAATATGCTAACTACTGGGGTTTTTTTTAAAAAGCAAAATGTTTGAGCTTTAGCATAAAGTTTTTAACGTTAATGGATCCTCACAATTTTTTTTCAAACCATTTAAGAAAGCAAGTTATTCTAAAGGTTTTTAGGAAGTCAGCATCCCAAACTCCCCATTTAGATGCATTTGTTTTAAAAGAACACTCTCGCCACCTGTGGATCCGCAACTCAGATCTTGTGGATCTTTCAGAAATGGGGAACAAAGGTCTGTTATTATTCAGAGCAGGCCAAGTTTTGGTAAAACTTCCAGTTTCACAGTGTAACACCAAAATTCCTAGGGTAGTGTGGTTATCAACTTCAGAGAGAGCAGCATGAGGCATTTGGATAGGTCTTACACCCAAGTTGTACAGCAGAAGGCCAGGACTTACCGTGGTAGCCTTACAGCTGTAAAATACATTACCACACACGTGATGTGCTACATACAAGATAAAGATAATCCAGTCATCAGAACTGTTTCATAAAGCACAGAGATGCCATGTGAAAGACAGTAGGGACAACTCACTGTTTTCCTTTTTTCTTAAGTATCTAACTTCACTAAGCTAGGAAGCCTAGTAACAAACTTAACTAACGAAAGAACTATTTTGGAATTCAGTGAATAGAAAAGCCTTGAAAGATAAAAGCTACTTTCAAATGTTTACAATTTCTTTGGAGAATACTTTTTCTCTCCCACTGACTCAAGAATGTGCGTATGTCCAATTCCCACAGACAAATGCTGCCTGATGTTCAGAATCTTCATGATGAGATAAGGATATTTGTGTGTACTTTCTTAAAAGGATGTTCCTTTCTAACACTTAGACTTCTACTACCTTGTCAATTCCTCTAAAGGGTGGTGGTAAATAGCAAAAAGGCAGGATCAACACAAGAGTAGTCAGCTGCATGGGACTAAGAATCTCATGAAGATGACCAGAGTCAAGGGAAGAAACAGAGAGCAATTAAATTAACGCCACATACTCATATTGCAGTATTTTGTAAGAATGCCAGCCAGCATCTGTGTTTTGTTCCACCTATATTTATAGAGATGGCAGGAAGAGATTGTACTCTCTGCTCTGGTCTGCATGAGATATACAACTGACCCAAAAAGATGAAGAGTCTTGCAACCAGAAGGAAGAGTGGAGATATTATTGCTGTTACTGAGATCTAAAAGGCAATGGCTGTTCCTCTTTCTACATAGTTTTCTATCATCTCTTCCCAGCTGGAATCAGAAAATGAAGGGCCATATTCCTTGGAGACCGAATGCTTCTGTTCATTTTAGTTCTTTCTAGTGCGCCATTCTTCTTTACTACTGAGGCCTTTCCAGAGGCGCATCTGGCCCAAAGCAGGTAGTAGCAAAAATCTCATAAGAAAGCTGGAAGCTTCTTACAAGTTTTCCAGCATAGTCAGACAGATGCAAGAGTTTCTGATAATCATCAAAACAGTTGGATGCTTTCTGAAGCTTATCTGAGCCAAACAGAACCTCAGGCCCTTCTGAAGTTTGTCCTGCATTGGTTTGAATAGGCTTCAGACAATCATTGTATTGTATTTTGAAAGTGATTTTCTTTGTTGTGCTCAGAGCAGTAGCCAGTGGAGTAAGGAGACTACACTTCTGTGCCATATCACCCATGCTCACATGTTTGCTTTTTCAGCCTCTGCTGTTTGATCCTCTGCAATGGATTCTATACAGATACAAAAATTAGATGTGACACTGTGGAATGTATTCAAATGAAACAGAGTCTACTAGAAAAATTATTAAAAGAGTACCAGGGATGGGATTTCTCTGCTAAAAGCTAAATAATGTTAATTTCCTAGAAACTGATCCAACCTTTATACTCAGTGGCTCAGAACTGCAGGCAGCACATCTGTTTGCTGCGTGAAGGTCCTGGGTTTGGGAAGGACTTGGCATTCTTCCTTGTGTGGTCAGCAGGGTGTCTAGAAACTGATGCTTCACTTGATGTGGCAAACTACAGGGTTCCAAGAATAATGATGTCTGAAACATTATCCAGAAAATAAACAAATAAATTTATCCCTTCTTCCCCCTTGTGACAAAGACTAACTTGCAAAAGTTAGGGTGGCTTTTTTATGATTTATAGATTTTAGCCTGGTATCTTATCAGAGAATAAGATATACGAGTGCCTGTACAACTTTGTCTTTCTTCCACCAAACAGCTTTTAAGCCTGTCCATCAAGTTTCAATCAAATTTGATGGGAGAAAGGTCTCAAAGATACAAAATTCCTGCAAGCTTTATGAAAAGAAGAAGCACATAGAGAAGAGAGAGGTTATATAGGTTATCCACTGAGAAAAATGCTGCACTGTGAGCCAGACCTTTATTGGACACTAGGTCATCCACTCTTAAGGCTTCTCTCACCTCCAATGAGAGCGAAACCTTGACAGTACCATTTAAAGCACCCCAAGAATTTGCTCCAAGTGGGCTCTGATGTCTGATCAGGGGTGTGGCCACACTGCAACCTTTAAAGGGGGGTAAAAAAAAAAGGGGGGGGTGGTGGTTCTAGATCAATGAACCATCGACGCAAATACATGGGAAAGCAGGTTAGCAGGTTTCATTAATTTCTCTACCCATAGGGCTACCTGTTGAAGTTACTTGGACCAAACTTTTGCAAACAGCAATTTGAGGAATAAGGTGTGGAATGTTGGCTCTCAGCCTCTGCCAGCACATTACTTCCCAGAGTTTCTCTTTCTCTCCTCCTGTCTGTTTACTGAAAGCAGCATTGAAGTGACTGCTCCAACAGATTGAGAAGTGGATGAATTCCCATTTTCAAATGGATGGTATCTGGAACAAAGTTTTGATTTTATGCAGCTTCACCAGACACATGAAAGCCACCAATCCGTCACAAGCTCTCTTAGACATTCAAATGCGGCTCAGTAAAGTTCTGATTGATCTTTCATTATGTCAGTTCTGTCCTACAGCTACCCTCCTGCTCCATCTCAAGGTATAAATATTAAAAAAGTTATACAAAACCATCAGTTCAACAAAAAAAGGATGAGTTGCACTGCAAAAGCTAGTAGTAGTAGTATGCAGCAGGCAGCAGCCAACAGTAACCAGTAGCATGTAGCATAACTAGTTGTTGCTTATGGCCCTAGACTTTGGGCATTCTGGCTATATGTTGTAGCTTACACTATAGGAATAGGCAAGGGTGATAGGATTCAGCTTAACTGGTAACCTTACCCTCTTCTCTGTCTCCTGTATTCCTGCTTGAACTCAGTCCTCTTTATTCCCTGCGTTGTACAAAACAGCCTGTTAGCTATACCAAGGAAATATTTGATACTTCTTGGAGCAAGCTACTCTGTGACACATAGTCAGAAAGCAGTAAAGCAGCATCAGACCTGCTGATTTTAGCTAGCAAGCTAAAAAAGATGCCTTTTTGCCTTTTGCCAAAAATGCCTTTTTGGCATGCCTATCCTCATTCTTAAATCAGCCCTTCTGAAGGAGCAATTGGAATATGGCCTTGGAGTCTGGGAGGCAGAGCATAGACCCATACAAAGGCTGGCAGGCTATTTTGAAATTCCTCTGAGCAGGGCAGACCAGCTGCCTTTAGCACAGAAACCTCAATCAACTAGGTTTCTCTTGAAACTGAGCCAAATAATAACACAGTGATACAGCAGCCTCTCCTGAGTTTTTATCAACGCCAAAATAAATAAGATGGAGAGAGAAGTTACATAATGGTGAAAAAAAAAACCCACCAAAAAAACCCCAAAACATTTTTAATCCATGTTCTCCATTAATGTGGGAGGTTGGAGCTAAAGTTCAGAGGGCAAAGCTGCAATTCCTTGTGCCTTTTTAGCGAATGCAGTTGGAAGAATAAATATAGCAGGGAAAATGTATTCCCAGTCTGGAGTGAGGGTAGATCCTGCTCTCTCTGTTCAGCAGGATGGCAGCTAACACTTGGATAGAAGCCCTGATCTAAAGGAAGCCAACTGTCGCAGTCACTGACCATCACTCACTTAAGAAGATGGCACAAAATCCAGCACTCGCTCCATTCAAGGTCTGTTCTCCTCCACTTGAAAGATGGGTTGTCAGTGTAGAAGGGAGGGGATGGGCATCTTGAAAGCAAGAAAATTTCTGTTACTGCAAGAGCCCAGAAGGCTGAGAAGCAGAAGGCTAGATGAGGCTCAGACAGCACCCAACCAGCATCCCTATTGCTGTCCACCACCCCATTCCAGAGTTACATTGGATCATGTGGAAGAACTGGAGACTGAAAGCTTGAGATGGGATGCAATGGGAGAGAGACTGAGTAGCAATTTCCTCGAGCAGTCTGACTGTATAAGTATACATAGCATACTATATATACTGGCATCCCTGGCATCTTGTATTGATAAGTGGTTACAAGGACAGTGATGATCATATCTGTAAAAGGCACAGGACTTGTCAACTGTCAGTGTAGTAAGTGCTATTATTCCTCCTCATACCAGGTATCAAGCAGTCAGCAGGTAACTATTCGATTGCGGTCACTATTTACATGAGAAGGGTATGAAATGGAGGCCAGGATGTAACAGACTTTACAGTTCCCTATCCATTCCCAAAGCCCAGCCAATGAAAAAGTATTTTGTTTTTTTTACTACCCTGACATCCAGTTTCCTAGCATAACACATGCATTACTCTGGCAAGAAGCTGATAGGAAATTTGTACACCGGTGCATGAAATGAAAATGAAACAAGGCTGAAATTCATCCAGCAAAACAGGAGTCAACTCAAGGGCTCGTTGAATACATGTGAAAGTGGATTTGGTGCTTTGACTCACAGAGAAACACAGATTACATGTAATTAAAATCTGCACAAGTAAGTTTATGCCTGTCAACCCTGAAGTATCGCTACCACTAGATTCTCTACCTCTTTGAAGAGAACAAAAGGTTCACTTAGACTACAACCCACCTGGAGAAGTGCCTATTGTGTTGAAAGCTTGTGTTAACACTACCTGCTGTGCAGCACATTGCTGGTTTTAAAGTTCGGGTATTTTTATATGACAGTTAAAGCACAACCATACTCCGTGTCTCTTTGCTGATAATTGCTACAGTCACTGAGAACACTAGGATTAGAGATCACGAGTAGATGAAAGGAAATTGTAAAGTCTTGGTGGAAGCTTTTGAAACCCTGCAAGGGCTTGCTAGGTAACTGCTGATGGCTATACAGGGGACAAAAAATGCTCTTCAGAACTGAAATGGACCCTTCAGCAGAGAGGTACTGGAGGAGAGACCAAGTAGTATTCCTAGCAGCAATTAACATCAGGCGCTATATACAAATGGAGCTTGCAGAAGTTTGTTGGCATGAAAAAGTTCATTTCGGACTGATAATCAGTCACTTACCTGTTGTGCTTTATAAAATCCATCACTTTGATTTTCATAATGTGTTAAGTGTGCTTTGACTTTTCACTTCTACTTAATTTGTCCTGGTTTGGGGCATCTGAACAGTCAGAGTTATCAAAAGTGGTTTTGGAAAGGGTCATGTTCAGAGATAAAATTACAAAAAGTTTTGGAGAATGACAGGCTTTACCACCTCTGTGCCATCACCCCACAGGAATTTATCCATCTTCCTGTCTTATCCTAGCTCCTGAAATACATGAAGCACAGCCTAGAATTGCATTTTAGCAGCAGGTTGGAGTAATAGATGCTACAAGGAATAGTGACATTCCTGATGCTTGATGCGCTGTGCACCACAGGGATTTGAAATCTCACTTTGTATGCCTTATGGCAAGCCATAAATTCCTGATTTTATGTCCTGATGTAAAAACCTGTTTAACAAATCCATTGGAGCAGACTGCCTGGATCAATGTTATGACAGGCACATAGAGTCCCAATAGCATTCCTATGAGAAAATATCTGAACATCTTGATTCAGAGGTATATATTAATTTAATATGTTCATGAGAACACATTAGAATGAAGGAATTCCTGTTTCCGTCTGCAGTGACTCAGTATTGTTATAGCCATACTGAAGCTGAACTTCAGCTCTAAAAGGGCATATGCTGTTTCCATCACAGCTGCCCTGCACATAGTTTGTGGGCAGCTAGTGACATGTAACAGCAGTCTCCTCAAACTCATAATGTTCTATGTAGTTAAAGTTATATTTTTTGTGTTTGTGTTGCCAGATGACAGAGTATTCGTAAGAGTGGAATTCATCACTGTTCTTGGATGCTCAGAGAGACAAGGAGGAAATATAGATGAAATATATCGATAGTTTTGAGAGACAACGAAGCAGGAATCATCCTGAATCATACTAAGTAGTGCACTGTGATTTTACCATCAAGTGTACAAAGAAATACTAGGCAAATCATTTCACTACAGTGAATTTAAATGTATGCATCACTGCATGCACCGAAGAGGGTCTTTGACATAAAGGCCCTTTGAAAGATAAGGAAAACATGAGGAATGGGCACGCAATGACTGCTACACATACCGAATATGTACATTATTGTATTACTTGGTGGAGGATGTTATTACAATATAGTTAGCTACAGCCCAAGCATTCGGGCCTCATTCCATAATTTTTACAATTGCTTTGTATGCACAAGCTTTAAATGACAGTTGATAATTTAAAGCACTCACGGACGTTGCAAAAATCATTAGCTTTGAGATATTCAGAGGAAATGTACACAGTATTAATTATTAATCACTCAACAACCAGCCCACAGAAACATGTAGCTTACCCAAGAAGAACAAAAACTACTCTAAATTAGCTCAGTATTACAGTGGTTATAGAGAAGTGATGGGACTTGCAGGACAGTCCCAAATGTATGCAGAATGTCTGTGAATTAAATAAATATGTCTTTTTGCCATTGCTGCAATGAAAAATGTATGATCTTTATCAGAGTGCTCAACATTTCTCAGCTTAGAAAAATCTTGAAAGCCCTGGTTTTGTGGTGGATTTAGCTCTCAGGAAAGAGGCTTGGAGAGAACTTTCATCTTTGTCGCAAATCCTGCAAAGATGTGACCTTACCGTTTATAAAGCCACAGAGCACATTAGAAGGAGAACTACCATTCCTGTAGAAGAGGCTATGAACATGTAACGGAAGCAGCTTTGCAAAGGTTAGAGTGCATGACGTAAGAGTATTTCCTCAGAATAAATCATCTTGACCAAAAGCAATGCAAAGTTAAAAGGCATGACTTTTCTCAACCATATGAAAGTCAGGTAGGTTTTTCTGCCTGAGAGAGCATGCACATTATTCAAACAACTTTCAGATGTATTGCATTTACTACCAGGGGATTATCCACCTAAGCAAGCAGTTCCTTGTTTCAGATGTCATTTGGTTCAGCACATAAAACATTAAGTGAGGCCAAGACTCAACACAGAAATTAATGTACAATCCAGGGGTAATCATGTGCTGATGGCTTGCAATGAAATCTGTTGCTAATAGAGAATATTAGTATTGTCAATGAAACAAAATGATCTCCCCAACACAATTTAACCATTCTCCCCAACGCCCACCGAGCTTGTCCTTTGCCTGAGAAGAATTACAGTCTTAAATTAATTGTCACAACATTAATCCAACTCTTCGCCCAATTACACTGTTGCTTGAATCATTAGGGTTCTGATGAACTGGAAAACTGCACTGTGGAAGCCCAAAATCTCCCAACAGGAGAGGAAAAAAAAAAAGACATAAAATTATTATGTATTGCAGTAATACAATGCATTGCAGTTGGGAAGCTTTTAGCCAGCAGATCCTTTTCAGAAACAAGGACAGGTAGCTGCAAAACACCAATTTCTCTCCTGCTTTGCTCTGTTCAGGTACAGGAGACGCGTCCAGATGTGCAACTTGCTTAACCATACCTGCCAATCTACCAAACAGAATAGCCAACTTCCGTTGCTTTTATTTTGTACTAATGTAGTCCCATTTCCTTTGCAAAGCAATTTATTCAGCATGAACAATTTTTAATAATATACAGTACGTGTTCTGTGCTACATAAGCCTTTTCATATGTAATTAATATTTTATTAAATTTTTAACATTAAATTACTTTTCTTATAAAATAAAAGATTATATTTTCCAGTTCATGGATGCAAATCTACATATAAATAATGTAAGCAACATTAAAATACCAACAGATATCAGTTTACTACAAAATAAATTACTTACTTCCCTAGAGAATGTTTAATCTCAATTATTGCTCATGGAAAGCACACACCACTAACAAGCAAGCCAAGAACAATCTCCTTTCCAAACACCCGAACTACTACAAATGTATTTTGTTAACTAAACTGCACTATATACTCAATAACTTCACCCCAATCCTGCTCCTAGGAATAGGGAATTCTCAAAGCTGTTCAGCTCCTTCATTTAAACTATTTCTATGTTGCCCAAGAGGAAGACAGGTACCTTAGTAACCATCCAAGTAAATGCTGCAAATCTTTTACTTACAGTCATTGGCAGAGCTTACAAACATCGCAGTTTGTTTGGCACCTGACTTCTCAACTGCAAGATGTCATAGGCTCCTATAACGTGATTGGAGGTACTTCAAAACTTAAACATGGGCAGGATAAGGTCACGCTGAGCAGACAGCTATTATGTTCACTTCTCCATATAGTATGGTAGAAGCAGCAGACAATTTTTGGACAACTACCTTACAGGTAAATCACTCATCGACTCTCAAAAAAGGGAAACAGGGTTCTAGGCCTTCCTTACCCAAAATGGGATTGATTCCACCAGACAGCCCAGAAGAGTTCTGTAACCATTTGACTAACAGGCTGTTTTCATCTTTTTTTGCTATGCTAGAAATGGAGGAAGTGGTGCAAACTCTGACTGGTATATTGGTGGAGCGTCTCACACACTCAGAGCTAAGAAAATGCTCTGACACCGTTGCGTTGTGTCCAACTGGCCAACCAAGTTTGAGGGCAACACCAGCCCAAGTACAGCCTAGTACTCTTGGTAGAATAGGTGCTGTCATCAGCTTTGCCAGTGCTCCACAGCTTATCACAGAAGCGATAAGACAACTTAACACTTCAGGGTTGCGGTGGAATGAATGTAGCCTGACAGTATCTGATGGCATTGGTTGCTTTATTCTACGTGTTCAATGGGATAGAAAAAGAGAGCATTGCCTGTCACCAGAAGAGAAAATTAGTACTGACTCAGAACAAGCGCCAGGTCTGTAATGAGTGTACACAGATGTTACTAGAGTAAACTTGAGGAAAATATCATAAAGGCTGAACAATCAGCCATCCCCCATTGGGTGAAAATATTCAGAGTAGCTGGTTGAGTGGGAACATGTGCAAAATGAATGAATTGTGCATGGACCCCAGATGTATAAGAACATCTGTGATGATGATGCTGGCATTGAGAGCTACTTGCATATTCATGCCATCATTATCATTCCTGCTTCTGTGCAGCTCCTTATTGCACAGAAGAGCTACAACTCTCATATCTAGAGTCAACAGCTCTGAGATCATTGGGATATCCAGTTAACAGCAGCATCTTCAGTTTGGGTCAGAGTAAAACAAATTACAACACAAGCAGGCAACATACTTAGCAACTGGAGCATTACATCCACACAAACCTCTTGGTAACCATCTTGGCCGCCATTTGTAATCATCTTTCACTCATACTATAGAAGAAAATGCTGGCCTTTAGAAGCTTCACAAGCTGTCACTAGCTACATTTCTTCAAGGGTAAAAGAATCTGCATATTGGTGTAATGTGGTGTACAAGGTCCTTTATATTCATGTTCAAAGTCCTCTATGCTTCCAGAGTAGTGTTAAAGATGTCTATGCATAAACAAATCAAACTCTTCATCTTTGCAGTTGCAGCAAGTGAACTGAATTGGACTGAGTGTACACAAGGTCAGGCCCCTTGACTATGAGCTCCAGGGGATGGGCATGTTGTCCTAGTGGCCACTTAAGCCTGCACCACAAATAATTTCAATCAATTAGAAGAAGAATAATAAACCACCATGTGACACAGAGATAGCAGATCCTGAAAACAGTTGTAGACCTTGCCTGGAAATAAACTTGTCATCTCTTATATTCTTATTATAGATGTAACTATTGCTTCCCCAATGTTTCTTGCCTTCCGCTGCTTATTAATACTTGTGCAAGCTGTTTAGACTCATGTTATTTGTATGAGAGGAATAATAGAATGAACTCCATTCCCACTGTTTGTGTCTCTGCTATCATCTGCACTTTCTAATGTAAGCTGACATATGGTAATGAAGGTGGGGAGGGTTTCCATCTCCACCAGGTCAAAAAAAATAACCATATCACCAGCTTTTGTATGATACATATGTCCTAGAGGTATCCCCCAGCCATTGCTCTCTTGTGCTATCCCTGACCAGCATCATAGTTAACTACTTTGTCTTTCACACACTCTTATGCTCTGAAAATTATATTAGGAACTTTTGACTCGCAAGCTCAGTGCTGCAACAGTCACTGCCCCTCCTAAATTAACCTTTATTTGCTCTGGCCATAACATTTTGGCATATGTAACACAAAGAGGCAGCCAAGGGGACATGCTAATAAACTGAAAAGGAAATTAAGAACTAAACATAACCTTTCAGTAAGTAAATGACCTATATAAAAGCAGAGGTATGATCCTCCTTGTCTGACATAAGAGTGAGTTGCTAAACAAAGTCTGTGATGGAGGATGGAACACAGATTGACTAAGTTTTATTAAATAACCTTCCTTCCCCCAACGCTCAAGAAACTAAAATGTATTGTGCAATTGTTTCCTTCTCCTTAAAATTAAGCTGTGAGAATATATAGTTAGTACATGTGTGAAAATGTGCATATAAATTTGGATTTGTTACACTGGGGTATAAACTAGAGTATAAGCAGACCCATATCAAGTAGTTAATACAGGCATTAATGCAACTTTAAGATGACTGACATGGTTCAGACTTTACTGTATTTAACATCACTTCTGATAGCCGGATCAGCCCCGATTGAAACGAAAGCGTAGCACTACCACCCTTTCTCTGGAGTTTCCTCTCTGTAATGCCTCAGACAGTTTGCAAGTAGCTGAGCAGCCACATACTGACACCACTGTCTGTCAGGCTAACCCACGCTGCTGCCTTGTTCCCTTGTCCCCATCGTTTGCCTGTACTGATGTGTTGTTTCTTTTCCTATACGCAGGCTACAAGCTTTTAAGGCCAGAGATCTTTGCACATCCCTCCCCCCCACCCCCACTGCCTGAGTGAGGTTCCTAGCACACTCACAAAACAAATAAGTATATTGTGGTGCTAGTAGCTTGAAGAGCACTAATTTTAAAAACTTCATTTAAATATGGGTCTCCTTTACAGTAATTCCTGCAATATAACATAGACCTTGTTAAATTGCACCTTAAAATATTTCCCTGAATATTTTACATCCATTACTAATATTGCGAATTGCTGAATACTGATGCTTTTGCTGCCTAAAAGAGCAGTACTGTAATATTTTTTACTTTTGGATTTCTGCAGGAAGTTTTTCCTCTTCTTACACAAAGGTTGTTCTTTTATTATTTGCCACCAGGAACTTAGTTAATGAAAACGCTATATACTAAACACAGAAGGCATCCAACCTCAAAAGGGTGAAACTGCAGTGCACAAGGAGCAGCACTGAGGGACCCCATCCTACAGTGACTCTCAGCTTTATCAGTACCCATGTTGTATAGCTGAATTTTGCCAGACGCTAGATCATAATTCACAGGCTCTATTGCTATCCAGGAAAAAATTCACAGTATGTCAGCTGCAGGCAGACTTGACGAATTGGAGGCTCCAAAGCTTTCCCCCCCCCCATATTTTCATCCCCTTGCTTCTGCAGCTTGATGCAGAGAGAGCTCCAAGCTGCCCTCACTGGCATGAGCAAACAACATTGTCCAGGGGCCATGCCACTAGCTGGCACGATCTGCACTGATCCTCAGGCCAGGCACCATTCTCTTAAGGTACTTTTTCATGTCAGTGGGTTATATATGGGGAAGCAGCATAGCTTAGTAAACATTACAATGTGTTGGGATTCAAGATAAACAGACTCTGTATGTAACACTACCACTTCTCTCCAAGTGGCTTTGGGCAAGTCACTTGGCTTCTTAGCATTTCCTCTTGAGCAGTGAGGGTGGAGGCAGATCTACTTCACTGGGATCTACTGGTGGAAAAATGCTAAGAATTAGTTGGTTTAGCACCAAATTCTGATGTCTGTATTCTGTTGGACTAATCTTAACTGCGCATGGTCTGCACAGAAGGGAGAAAAAAAGCAGCAAGGTGATAACATTCAATGCCTGATCAAACTAAGCTGCTCCTAATTTGTTTCAATACATCTCTCAAGCTACAGCTTGTCAGAGTCACCTGAATAATCCTGGTATAATTCCAATCTATATTTCTACCTAAAAAATTGAAAATCTTTAGCATGCAATTAATACAGCTGGCAATGACACAGCACATCCATCTGCCCTCTTGCACCAGATGAGGTTTAATAACCAATATGCCTGATGGGCTCAAATAATTTAGAGCCCATATTTGTTCTCAGGAGTGGCTCTTGCTGGCTAAAGGTTTCACCACTTCCTCATAAATTTAAGGACTGAATGTGTAGGGAGGGAGGGGGTGTTGAGAGGAAGAAATTTGTGGAAGAAATTCTGTGTATGTGGGTGACAGTATATAAAGTCAGCTTCTCATAAGGAGAAGTTGCTTTTGTGCAGTCATTTTGAAGTATTAAATTTTGATAACTCTTTAATCACTGCAGTTTAATGAGATAGAGGCAGCAGGTGAAGGGGGAATCCATCATGTCAGTTCAAGTACCTGGCTCTCTTCCTGCTGTGAACATTTAACATGACACAGGAGTCTGAAGCTCTCCTTTTGCAGCTGCACTTCAGAGAAAGGATTTTGTAGTCTTCCAAGAATGTTTGATTTCCCTGAAGAAACCTCTTTACGTGATCAAAAGTCATCTTTCACTTCCCAAGCAAAAAAAGTATTGTTCAAAAAAGTACAAACAAAGTGCCTGGATTTAAACATAAGCTTTTTTAATTTTAAAATTGGCCAAGACAGATTAGTTTATCCCATAGAAGTGTTTGTTGCAAGTGTCACTGCAGACTTTTGTTTGATGCAGTGCTTGGTTTTTAATTCACACTTAATAAATGTTAGCTAATAAAAATCAAAGTCCCCAGTGATACTTGTGGCCTCTCAGGTATTATTATTTTTATTATGAAGTTCTTGTATTTTATCCCACAGAATCTCCAAACATATAAACACATAAATAAACAAACTGCTTTCCACAATGAACGAGAAGTGGGTGAGTAGCCAGCATTCATAGATCCCAAAAACTTTTGAGGCATTGAGGCGCCACAGTGAGGAAGGGAATAACGAGACATCTTATTTTACAATACCTCATAGAAATTACTTGGGCTGTTTCAGCATATATACTTGCATAAACGAAAAGTGCTAGCACATTCCTGATGTAACCAGAGTGAAAGCTGCTGCTTTCCTTTGCAGAAGGATATTGCTTAGTTATTTCTGTTCACACTGAAGTTCAGCAAGCTTATTTCATGTGGAAAGCTTCCTATCAAGACAATATTGGAACAGCTATAGCTTGTACCTTTCTCCAATACCAATTTGCTCCTTGGGGAGCATGGATCTGGACACAGTCTTTGGGGTTGGAAAGTGTGTCCTTTCAGATCATGTCCACACAGCCAAAAATCTTCAGCCAGTTCTTACCACCCATCCATCCCTTCTGTCAGTGCCTAAGTTCTTCATTTATTAATTTGATATTAGATTGTCCTAAAAATCATTTGCTATGCTTCAAGATACAGAAAAGGTATCATAAAATTTTTAAATTTGAGTAATTGCCTTCCCCTTTGTCCTGTCAGATAGGATGTTAGCAGTCTGTCGAACATAAATCACAACATGACCAGATCTTCCCACCATTTAAGGAAATATAATTAAGTTTAAGGTTTCACTGTTTTCATCATCTAATAATTCTTAATCTGTTTTGTTACTAATAACCTTTGAAAAGATGGTATATGTTTACAAGAACAGGGAGATAAATATTGAGACAGCTGAACTATAATTTTAGGACCACTGCTATTGAAGCAGTCCTATTATGAAGCCAGATTACTTTCTAAATGACTGTTCTGATGTGCCAATCAAAAAATCACCCTGAAACAACTAAATGGTGATTGTCTTGTTAAATCTCCTCTCAAACCGCTTACATCTGCTACCACAGCAGTGATGGTCAGTACCAGTTCAAACATGCATACTCCAGAGTGAATTCAACTAAGTATTTTTTCTCCTTTGCACCAGTTTCTGCAGGAAATGGATAAAGTGCTTTACATCTCTCAGCATTTGACACTGAAGAGGGAAAGCAGTCACAAGGAGACCCAGGCAGCACACCAACGGGCTCAAATACAGAAGAGCTTGGATGAGAGACTGTCCCCTTAAAATCCTCAGCTCTACAGCTCATAGATAGACCCTACATTTTAACAAACATGGTTTTCAGGACCAAAGTCTAAGGCAATTACCGTAATTGACAACGTTAGCGTGAACATTCCTCCGTCTCTGACACAGCAGACTCATTTGTTGCCATCTATTACACCTTCTGCATGAGGCCACTGTTGCTTTCTTCCTCCTTCTTAAGCCTTATTACAAAATTTAAAAGTTTCCAAAAAAATAAATCCCTTTCAGAACAAGGTTCTGAAAACAAAACTTGGAGAAATGGTACACTGATTTCTTTTTACATCTTGAAAACACAAGAATCTGACTGCATGTTTTTCCTCTCTTCTTCCCCAGCTCGCTGCTCCTCCTTCCAACTGCCTATAAACCCCCAGTATCATGCATGACTGCCACTGGTTGAATGAATACAATTCAGCTTAAGAAATCATTAGAAGTGTAATTTTAACCACCTGACTGTCAGCCTTCCTTCACTTGAAACAAACATTTTGATTTTCTCAGAGGCAAAACCTTTTTATGGTTTTATCTCAACCATTCAAAAGAAAACATTCTTTCATTTAAAGTCAAATTTCCAAAGCCATTCTAAGTGCAGAAATGATCACCCTTTTCTTGTCTTGTCTGTATAGTTCCTCATTTTTTCTCTTTTGACACAAGCAGAAAAATTCAGCTTCCTTCCCTTTATATGCAAAACTTCGCAAACAATATCTCTAAAGCCAATTAGAAATCAGGCTTGTCATTTTCAATCCGCCAACAGAAAATAAAAGAAAGAAAGCAACACCACGGAGTAATGACACCTATTTTAACACTGATGACTTTTTTTGGAGAGAGGTTGAAGTGCCATTTAGAATACATATGCTCGCTTGCCTTTATTTTGCACAGAATTGGTTTTAAAATGGGTAAAGCCTCTTGGGTTCTCAGAAAATAATGATTCTTTTTCTTGCCCCCTTCTCACAAATAGCAGTCAGTTCAGTATTGTTTTTCTGTGAAGTAAGTTCTGCCTAACAACAACAATCCTTTCTATCTTGCCTGCTCTTAAGGCCACCCTTCCCCTCCTTTTATGTATTTCCCAAAATTATGGGTCCCTCACACAATCTTTCACCTTTATACCGCTTCACAAATTGATTCCAGGCTTTCTAAAAACCTCTCCAGCTCCTACTTCAAAGATTCAGATCAACAGAAAGGTACTGAGACAGGCTATACCTTTATTCAACTTTCCACCATTGTGAATTATGGCAGAAATAGAAGCACCTCTAATTCCCTTGTCTACATAAGCTCCAGCCTTCGTCAGTGCCTGAATTCATACCTGTATTTTGGTCATTCCTCTCCATCTTACCCCAAAGACTTTCAAGAGAACCTGTAAGGCAGCACCATTTTCAAAACAAACTATAACCATCCCTATGAGCTAGCTGTCTCCCACGGATGATTACAGTCAAAAACGATCCCCAGCAAGGAATAAGTACGTCACCTTCGGTCAGATCCTTCATTCTCCAATGGTTTTACGGAAGAAGACGACTCTATCCTAGATAACATTAAGTACTAAACTTCTCCAAAGGCCACGGTCTCTTGATGTCAGTGCTGCATGGACACCAATACAGCACCTACCAGGAGGAATATGAGTAGGCCATGAAGACTAGAGGATCCTACATCGTTTAAAACACCTGTATGAACGAGGTGATGACATTTCCTTCCAACTTCTACGTTCCCTCATTTTGTTTGCTTGGAGATACCAGGATTTAAAATTCTTGGCTTCTGGTTCTTATCAGAAGTATACATTTGCAATTGATAGCTTTTAGTAAAACTTATTATTAGGCAACTTTTCACTTTTATCTCTTATCACTTCCCACTCCAGAAAACCTTATCACTCCTTTCACTAAGTGTATGATAATTGGAGCTTTGCAATTACAGGTACAACACACACAGATTTAATGGACCAATTTGACAAGCTAAAAGAATTCTAGTTCCCTTATCAATTTAGCATTTTAATAGTGCTTCTTCCTAATTAGTCTGTAGTTATAGTTACCAAAGTAATTGTCAATGACTATAACCATAAATAAAGCAGATCTGTCAGAGCTAGCCTGATCTTACAGTCGATCAGGACCTTTTCTGAGGAATGAGTAAATACAATACAAGGTTTCAGTCAGAGCCTAATGTCTCCCAAGGTTTGAGAGTAAGAGTTGGATTAATAAACAGCCCTCAAGAAAGACCAGTGAGAAAAATCAGACACCTATTTCCAGTGCCTTTCAAGTAGTAGTTACAACAGAAAGGTACTGTAAAGACTGAGTTATAGTGATGCACTAAACCAAAACCACTTCTGTGAGCAGCCCCCTGCTAGGCTGGGCTTCCTAGGTTAGTTACTATACATGCAGGCTGTATTATAGTGCGTGAAGGATGCACCTTGCTCTGCTTTGGGCATGAGGGAATACACCAGCCTGAACACCACAGGGCTTCACCTCTTGTCTCCTCCCATTTCCCCCCTCAGCTGCTGCTGCCCTTCTACTCCAACCCAAGTGGTGACTAAATGTCCTTTTTCCTATTGCACAGGCACACACACCTTACAGTGACTGAATACAGGGGAATCTTGCAAGAAATTTATACCGTTAAGTCTTTTGCTGCCCAACCTGGAGACGTAGGATCTTTTGAGAATGTATAACAGACTCTGACTTATTCCAAATGAAAATGCGTAAAATATTAAAATACAGGTTAAGTAGCCGTGACTTTCTATGTGGCGCACCAAACAGTTCTGACCTAAGCAATATTGAAGATATTTGAAAGTAGTCAGGTGTTTCTATGTACCATTTTGCATGCCCATTTGTGCCTGAAGCCCCATGCCATGGTTTAAATCTCTACATACAAGCTCTCATGAGAGCCTAGGAAATGTCATGTCATTTTGTGATAGAGGTAGCTGTTGGCCCTACAAAAAGCTTACCAGAGATTAGAAAGGTAACGTAAGAAACAATGGGAAAAGAAACCACAAGGAAACATCAAGTTTTTATCCTGCCCTTTGAGGTTTGACCTAATGGTAAAGAAGTATTTTCTTCTTGGTATATAAGAAATACTTGTTCTGTTGTCCTTAAAGATCTAAACCTACAACCAATTAAAAACAAACACAGGAAGATTTTTTTTTCCTTCACAGGATACTTTTGTTCTCAGAGGGGATGAATCAGTAGAATTAAGCTGTAAAATATTAGTAAAAACTGCAAACTCAGGACCAGTGAACAAACAAGCAGTTCCCTCTCTAGATATATAATTGGTGTATTTCATTTTTTAAATGTCTAATTTTTTTTATGCCTGTGAAAACATCTATTTCAAGAAAAGAAAAACAATGCAATGAACAGAAGTTAACAACCAAGGGGAAAAAAAAATATAGGAGATAGCAAACTTTACAGTATGTCTCTTAGTAGATAGCGAACATATGTATGTCTCCTAATCAAACAGTATCTGGAAGCTTGATTTAATAAACCAGGGACTCACAGGCAGTGTTTCTGCTTCCATAGGGCAGAATAGCAATTAGCTCTAATTGGTTCAAGTCCCAGTCCCAAGAAAAAAACACCAGTTGCTGATTCAATGCTAATTAAACTAACAGGTTTCCTTGGAGCAGACAATATTTAGGTAAGGCAAGCGATGGGGCACCTCACAAACTTGGGGGAATAAAAGTGTTCTTCACAAGCTCCAAGTGCTGGCACAAAAGCAGAACCATATCTGGCTAGCAATGCAGAATCAAGGTGCCAGAGCCACAGAGTTATTTGACCAACGCTTGTTACTCAAGGGCAGCCAGACATGTACTTTGCCTGACCAGATACTTTTCTTCCCTTGCCCCATCCTTAGGTTCATTTCTCTGAAGTGAATGCTGTAAGAGGATCACGCATCTCACAGATAAACCTTTATCCGTCTTTCTGTTCTTCATCCTTTGCAAATTACCCAGTTCTAATCACAACCTTACTGAATACATTCAATTATACAAAATTATTTGGATATTACTTATGTGAATAATTTCCAAATTATTTCAATTGCAAATGCTACAGGATGTGTAACTCGTTCCATAGCACAGGCAGTGAATTTTAACCAGACCACCACAAACTTCAATATCATTTGTTACTGCTTCTCCTGTACTGTCAAATGCAATATCCAAATCAGAAAGCAGAAACAGAATCATCTCAAACGCAACACTTCATCTCGAGTCCTGAATGCACACCCTGCCATCCTACAGCCAATTCACTGAGAGTGAAGATTTGAAAATTCAGTCTAAAAATGTCATCTCTCTCATACAAGCTAAACTTTCCTATTTGTATACAGATTAGCAAAAATATTCCCCTCCATCAGTATGGAAAGTAGAGACAGTGAATTTTTATAATTTTTTCCTCAGCATTTTCAGAAAATAAGGCCACCTCTATATTGGGGGCGGGGGGGTGGGGGAGGAATGAAGCTATGCTAAAATACAGAATATTCAGGAGTTCTAGTATTCTATCTTTGAAAAGATATTTTCCAAATACTTTTTCCCAGCCTTATACAAGAATGCAAAGGAAGGCTTGTCAACTAGCTTCATGCAGATATTCATGTCAGGAAACTTCTGCCCTTGGCTTGTGGTCCCCATGAGGTTGAATATTTAGCAAGATTTGCCACTACTTCATACTTTCTGTATGAAGACCAGCAAGAACTTTTCAACATCATACAACATACTGTTCCAGCTCGGCAATCTGATTTACCTTCCTGTTAAGATTTTGTTGCCTTTATACCTATGCAGAATCTTGCCCACTATTTTTCTCTATCTGCTTTACTGCCTTCTTCTATGAGAGGAATTTTCTGGCAAAACTAGAAAGTCATATACTTTCAAGCATTTTTTTTCTGAAGACACAAAGTCTAATGATCAGCAGCAATAGCCAGATATTAATTCTTTCTACCTCACTGCTCTGAAAAGCACAGTTTTGTCCTTATTTACCTCATAGAAGTTGGGCAGGTCTCAGTGTTTGAAACACAGAGCTTAAAAAAGTTAAGTATTAGATATATACCTAAACCACACAAAAATTAAACAAGCAAATCAATGCATGCCAACAGACTAAATTTGTAATTCTCAAGCAATAAAAAAATCTCTTCAACTTTAATGAAAATTTGCTTGCATAAGGCTTGCAGGATCATGCATGGAAGAGTATAATTAAGGCCTACTGAGAATCTATACAGTGATTGAATTCCTAACTAAATATTCAATCACCCATTTGTCCCTCTGCTGCAGAAGCTCTTCTCCTCAATGAAATCCTTTTCCATCTAGGATTGCAGGACTTGGAAGAGTCCTTGATTTTGCATATGGAAATCAAACTTTCTTTTCTCTCTTTTTTAATTTTTTTTTTTTTTTACCTCATTAAAGCTTTAGATTTCAGTAAAGACACAGAAGTTTTCTGTGAAGCTGCATATTAAGTATGTGTACGTCTTCAGAGTAGAAAAGAGGGAGTGAAGTCTTATACAAGCTCAGAAGATGAAGGAAGACCAGAACAATCATCTATACTAACTTCCAATGAGGCTCAGAGGTCTCAAAAATACATCCCATCTTTCCTCAGAGGGCAAATGCGGCTGTGAAGCCCGAAGAAGAAAAACAAACAAACAAACAAAACCCAAAAACAAAACACCACCACCACAAACCCAAAAAAACAGAAGAGGAAACTGATGGTGATCTTTAAATATATAAAAGCTGGGGAGGGAAATGTTCTATCCATGTCTATGACAAAGTAGTAGAATTAAACTGAAAAAAAGGAAAAGTCACGTGAGGTAATAAATACCCTCTCAGACTAACCAATGTACTGAAACAATCTGCCTCTGGAAGAGGCAGAGTCTGACAGATCTTGAAAGTATACTTGACCCTAATGGGGAAAGACTATGGACAGGATGACCTTTTGAGAGCTAGTCTAAGTCTAAAGTTACATAGGGGCATCCTAATTTCCCTCTTCTTTGCAGTAGTCTGAGGTCTGATAGGCGCTGGTTTTGTATCAGCTTTGTACAATTCCCCAGAAGTGTTCCACTGTGATCAGAAGAAAGGTTCTTCTTAACATCTCCTAATGAAGGCCAAACAATTTTTCTTATACTTCCATTAGCCTCCAAACTCATAGCCATTCAGTTCCAAACTCACACTATTCAGTTTGAAATATGAATTGATTTTGTTTTCCAGTTGTTACAGTTTCATTAAAAAAAAAAAAGTATTACATGAGCTGTTATTCAGAAGAATAAAACTTTTAAAGAGCGTCAAACTAAACTTTTCTCAAGTTTTCAGAACTGTTCTCAACCTTTTTCCTATCAAGACTGAGACACTTTTACAGACTCAATATTAATTTATAATTTGTTTTGGATGACCTCCATATGCAACCAAAATAAAAAAAAAAACCACAACAGTTTCTCCCATAAAAAAGACTGCAACAACCTCCGTTCAAACATTCTTTCTTTTCACCTTCTCAAGCTCCCACAAGTGTTGTTGCTCATCTGTTAAAACGGTTTCCCATTTGAAATTAACCCAGTCCTGCTCGTACAATCTTTTTGGTTTTGGTATCAAAACTCATACTGTACTGAACATGTTCTTAGGCCATGACCATGCACACGTACAAATTCTGGAAATATCGCTCTTTCTCAAGTAACCTTGCTCTGTCAAAAAGACAGAAGTGATAATGAAATGCTGATGGACATTTCCAGCTAGTTTTCATTGTGGGAATGCTGAAATGGTGGATATACCATCCAGATCATAACCCCACTATTTTTGTTTGTTGTACCTCCGCTGTTCCCATTTTCTCTAATTTTTAGCATTGTGGTTTGCGGCTGCAATCCATGATAGCTGTAACCCAAGGGCTGGCTGGTGCTGAGAGATAGCCAGCCCCTGCCTTCTGGCTGGTGCTCTGCTTCCACCCCATCCCTGTGCCAGTCACACGACCTCCTGGCAAGTCACAGCAGAGAGCTTACATGGCCATTGCTCATTTTACTTGCTATTTTTTGTTGTCGTTGGGTCAGTGTTCAGCCAGATCATTTCCATTATTTGTGTGCAACCGCATGGCCCGTGATGGTGAAAGGGAGGTAGCTTTTCTCACCCCTGTACTTGTCTAACAGTTTCTGTCTGCCTCTATACACCCTGAAAATAAACAAAGCAAAACCAAGAAAAGCTGCTCAGATTTAACTTCCCAACACAGTGTGGATGAAATGTTTTCTACTCATGTTTTCAAATGGAACTAAAAGCAATTAAGTACTTGAAACAGTGAAATTCAACATCTCTGTATAAGAAACATGAGAAATTTCATGCTGGAAAGAACATCCTTACCTTCTAAGGTTACAGATATTTAAGGAACATGAGTTTAAGGATAGCATGAAAAGGATAAACCTTTGTTTGTATTACATGCATACATTATTTGCATTTCTGTATAGCTTAGGGCCAATTAGAGTCTATACAGACACAAAAGAAAAAGATGGCCCATGCCAAGAATCTAATACATGAGATAACAGATGAATTTAGACAGATATAGAAACAGAAATAAACAGCAAGCCAGTACTAAACCCACATCACATGCCAACGGTCTGTCTCAGCAGCAGCAGCTAACCACGCAGGAGTTTTGAAGGCATTGTAACAAAATAGAGTTTTAGAAGAGAGATTTGTTTTAAAGAGGAATTGGAAAGAGAACCAAGATGTGGCTTTGCTGCAGGCACAGGAATCTTTTCCCAAGGATGAGGGAGATGAGGGAAAAGCACAAAGTTGTTTGCTCATAATATCTGACAGCTAGGATATAAGGGCTGGCATCCAAGGGTGATCAGATAGGGGAGCTGACTTTTGATACCAGCCTTGAGATAAGGGTTAAGTCAATGAGAGGCTGCAAATAGCTTTAAAAGTGAACCTGAGAGATTTGATTTGATGTGATAAAGAAAGAGGCAAAGAAGGAATGTAAAGAGAGCAGTGACATGGTCCAAGGGACAGATAAGGAAAGAAATCTTTGCAAAAGAATGGATTCAGGCATGAGCACTAAGGGAAAAGAAAGGGACGGTGCTGCAGCTTATATACAAACTTTCTTGAGAGCATTAGCTGCAAGGATAGTTAGGAAAGGCTGTATGTTCCAGAGACATTACAGAGAAAGCATGTGAGCATTCAAGCTAAGTACGAATATAAGAATTTAGGAAAATTATGAAAAAAGCTATAAAACATTCATTTTTGCAACCAGCACTCTAAGTTTATCTTACAACCTACAGCCTCTTTCTTTCCCTTTTCCATTAAGTCACAGTTACATCTGAATCTGTAACTGTTGCCTTGGGATGGAGTATTGTGTTCACGTGAAGAAAATTCCTTAAATAAAGTTGGTTTTTCATTTCAGTTTGAAGAATAATTATCCATACAGCACAAGCGAGGCACAACAAACTCTAGGGAAAGGAGAACATGAGCAAATAAAAATAGCCCTTGCTGTCTGATTAATATTTCTTTACTGCATCATCAAGAAAGAAAGAAGCTAGTAGCTATGTTTTCATTCACCTCCAAAGGAAATTCCCATTTGAAAATGAGAAATTCCTTATTAGATGTTAAAGAGGCAGTAAGCAATGTTCCCACACACAAAAGAGTAGCACGTGTGCACAAGAGAGAAAGGAGAAGATTTCATTAACACAAATTCAGTCAACCCAGCCAAGTCACCTGCTGGGCACCCAGCCACTGACAGCACAGCATGGACAACGCTGTGTGCTGCCTGGGCTTTAGCTTTCCAACCACCCCACACTCCCTCTCACAGCTGCAAAAGAAACAGCAGCGGCAAGGCACATCAAGGATTATTCTGACACTGAAGTGCTGCATCACCCTTTGGCAGAATAAAGCGAGGATGAGAAAGCAGCAACTTAGATATTGCTGGATGTAGTACTTCAGGTACTACCATGTCCCCCTGCAGTCACTAATTATTTCCCTGGTGAGAATGCAAAGAGGGTTTTTCAGGGGAAGTGTTAAAGTCAGTAAAGTGGTTTATCCACATGAAGCCATGTATAGCAAACACATATGCTTAGAATAAAGAAAGACTTTCTCCAGTGACCACCTCTCCAGGGACAGAATTTCCATAGCCTTAACCCAAATCATCTTTGTCATGCAAGAGGCAGTTTTTGTAAAACAAGCACCAACAAAACACAGACAAAGCACTCCAGGGCCTCTGCTGCAGTTGGCATCTCAATGAAGCCAAAACCAAGGCATAAACCAATGCATAAAAAATAAATAAATAAAAAGCTAGAATCCTGCTCAAAAAAAGGATAGAAATGTTTTTATATTTCAAGTCCACAGAAGAAAACATATTCTCCACATCACCTGCTAGAAGACTGGTTATACAAATTCATGCTTAAAGGGGCACTAAGTAATTTTTCACAGTTGTTTTCAGACATGGTAGAGTTTAAAAGGAGTTTTAAAAGCCTGTTAAGGACTCAAAAATTAATTTTCCCTCCATGTTAGACTTTTCTTTTGAAAATAGATTTGCACTTTTTCTCCCCATGATCTAAAAATCAAGAAGTTTACGTTCTACCTAAAAAATTGTTTAAACTTCAAAGATAGTTTCTTGAAAAGTAGAAATTATAGAACAACAGTAAATTGGAAATGAAAAATTATTTTAAAAGCAAAACCATTACATTATGAGAATCCTGCAAAAGAACACTTATAGTTTATTGAAATTCGTAATTTATATTTCTAAATGAGATGTTTAAAATGAGCATATACTTACAGGAATCTCTGATGTAAAAAACAGTTATCGACTTCATTAGACTAAAGTTAATAGAGCTTAATTTTTATGATGTTCAAACATGGACTTTAACAGTCAGCACTGTTGCCAAGACAAGATTTTCTAAAGAGATAAGCTACGATTTATGGATTCAAAAGTGAACAAACTTTTAGAAACTCCAGATGTTTCCACAGATACTTCGTGTCCAAAGTGTCCTTGCTGTGTTGATATATTCTGAAAATTGGGCAACTTTGGTTCTCCAATAGGAGAGGAGATCTTTTGACAACACAGCCTGAAGGAGAATTCTGCTGTAACATCTCTGAGGTGGAGACACATGAAGGAGGAATTTGACCCTGCTATGTATAAGAAACATTGCCATCAGCTTTATTGCAAACAAACAAAACCCTCACAGAAGTGATGCTTTTCATTGCATTTCCTTAAGGAAACAATTCACATCTTCAGTTTGAGAGCCATGGCCAATTGGAATACAAAAGTTAACAGGAGTTCTTCAGGAAGACATACATTAGCTTTATGTACCAACAATCTGTCAGAATGACATCTAGCATAATAATAAACTGTGTTTAAAAATAAAATGCAAAGAGTGTCAAACAGTAGGTCTTCAGGCCAAAGCCTCGGCCTCGCTTGCTTTATTTCAGCAGGAAAAGTAGAAATAAACCCATCTGAAAGGCTAATCATCACAGTAGCCAGTTACAGATATTGTGGTCTATACTTGGTAACGCCCATAGTGAATCGTATTAATCTCCAGAGGAAACAGTATGACCAGAAGCAGATCTGAAGGAGAAGAGCAACTACTTACAAACACTAGCAAATCCACTGCTGAAGACAAGATATGACAGATGTCTCCGAAGTAGAGAGATTCTGTGGCAGCTCATATACACCAGAAGAAAACAGGGGAAAGCAAGGTCAGAACAAAGGCTTATTTCTGCTTTCTTCCTCTTCAGTTCTCCACAAAGGAAACAAAAGGATGCAACTTGCAGGATTTTAATACCAAGCAAAGGCTAGTATGGTCCTTGCTGCAATCTATCAAGCAGGTCCACGTGTAAGCACCATTGACGTCCATCAAGCCAACTGATGTCCACTGAGGAGAAGACATTCAATATTGAAAGTCTACTCACTGTCAAAACTACAACTTGCTTTATTTTTTCCCCGCTGATCTTTTTAAATCATTAGGACAGTAAAAAAAAATAATGGTTAGACGTGCAAAAAACTTCACTGCAAAAAGCAACTGTAACTAAACTAATTTAATTATGTATTGCTTAAATGGGCAACAGAAGGAAAAACAGTTTGGGGAGATGTCTCTTGCCTTTTACTGTACTATTTTTTTTCCAGGGCTGCACAAATCCCGAATCGCTTCATCAGAATGATTTGGCATAAACATGACATTATGACTAAGTGCGTCAAAGCATAGTCTAGATACCAGGCCAGAATACTACCTGCAGGCAGTACTACAAGCAGCGTACACTCAGCATCTGGTGACCAGGCTGCAATGTTTTCCTGATGCTCAGTATTAGTTATTTTCTCTACTCTTCTGGTCTGTTCCTGGTAACATCACCCATCCTTTCAGTGGCCCTTCTGTGTTCCTCTGTGTCGACAAGGATGATGGTAGCATTAACCTTTTACAAGAACTAAAGAAGTTATCTTGCTAAGAAATGGCTTAGCTGTTTGTCTCCTCCTGCCCTTTCTTCATGATTTATGATTTCAGACGTGGATCATGCTGTGAGGGTTGAAGAGCCCATGCACATACTATTCTTCTCTGCTGTACCATTCTACTTGCTCAAATCTTCCTTTAACATGAAGTGAAATTTGAAGATTATATTTCAGTAAACTTGTAGCATGCCTGACAAGGCCTGACAGAACTTTGAAAAGGCTTGCAAAACACTATAGTTGTTTCTGGAAGGGACTTATTTTTTCTTTGTATTCATCTGTTATTATTATTTTCAGAAGGCCAAGGGTTCACGGGAAGCCTATACACATTTTCAGCACTACCAAAATTCAAAGAAGAGGAAAAAAACCCAAATGCTTGTTACCTTGAAATAAAGCAGGAAATGTAATTAAAGACTTCAATTGCAATTGGCATTTCTGATTCTGTTGCTGTAGGAGACCATCTTGCCAAAATTGGCAAAGCAAGACTCCCTGGAGAGAGGCTCTGAACTACATTTCAGACCACTTTATTAATCATTTCATCATCAGAAGAGCTCTATTTAAACTCAGTATTTAGTGATTAAATGTTACACATTAAGGGCTGAATATTCAGAGATCTGGTTCAGACTATTTGTGCATGTGCAGCTTTCTATATGCACATTTGATTTCCAATTTTGTTGCACTAAGTGCATGAAATGGTTTGTATGCATTCACATTTGAATATTAAGGCTGAGATGAATCATAGCAGAAGATGAGATTTCGGCCCTCTTTCTGCACATTGGAAAGCCCATTGGTGCTTTATTTGCAAAATCACAAATCAGTTCATGTAACGTGGAACCTGACATTTATGTGCACAAAAATCATCGCACACATCTACAAAGAATCCATTTTCAAACTTCGTTTCAGGGTCTTACTAGGCAACTTCTATGTTATTACTGAAAAGACTGAAACACGATTTACATTTTCTTCCTTTGGGGGTATGACACCGACAGAGAATAAGTGACTTCTTTTTCAGAGAGTACTAGAGTCAAAATGGATAAAAGACTGAGGAAACTACTGTGTTATACAACCAGGCTTTGTAAAGAATGAAGCTTAGATGTTACTGATACCAAGAATAAGTATGTATGTCACGAGGTCTTGTGCCTGTGCTTATCTATCTATCACTCTCAGGTACTTACACACTATCACAATAGAAGCTGTGTAAGTACTTCACGACCTTTACTGTACTTAACTTCACATCTCTGTCAACTCTCTATTATCCAGGCCAGTGAGGGAGGGAAGGGTTAGGACAAAGGGTTAGACAAAGGGAAAAACATCGACAATGCAAAAATTTGAGTAGAAAGACACGCAGGAAAGACATAGTGAGGAAAAGGGAAAAGATAGAGATCGGCATCACTGCTGAGTCTGGCAAAGTGCAACTCCTACATCACCACTGACTTGAGCATCTAAGTTTATATGGCAAATAACGTGCTGCACATAGGAGGCTGCATTAATTTCCAAGGAAAACTGGTTCCTAAAGAGTCAGCATTGCCATTTCTGTATCCAACTTCAGCAGTTAATCCACAGCCTGACATCCAAGAGATGATGCTATGCTCAGTTTACAGAGAAAAGTCTGAAGTGCAGCTCAATGGAGAATTTGTCAGGAGCCTAGAGCTTCTCCACCGCAGAACCACAGTTATTACTGCTTAAAACACTGAATTGATTTACTCCAAGCTGGAGCTTTAACACAACCTTTAGAAAGTCATCCATTCTGAAATATGTCTGACTTTATCTACTTCCAGCCCCAGTCACAGGATCTCATTATACCTTTTCCAGCAAAGATTAACAAACTGGCTACTGTCAGGTGTCTCTTCCCCATACGTCTTCTCATAAATGAAAGACTGAACATTAGGACTGGAGTCCCAGAGTCCGAGTCATTCACAGGGCTCTTTTCTGAACTTAATTTTTCCATGCAGTTAATTCATGAAAAGCAGTACCTCTTGTTATGATCTACATCTACTCTTTGACTTGTCCTAGTTATTGACGGGAGCAAGACATGTTGTTTCGCAAAGCTTTGCATTGCAGCAAAATTGGGTGCAGACTTCTCACATGGCCAGAAGGTGTTTATATGCTGCTGCCAATTAGTATTTAACAAGTGTCACCTGCACAATGCAATATGAAGTTTTCAGTGGTGAGGACTTCTACAAGGTGACAGGTTGTGATTAGTAGATCAGGACAGATTTTACTAAAGATATATTGCTAATGGGCGCAAGAAACATTCCTACTGGAACTTAATAAAATGAGTGTGGACAGTACCAGTTCACAAAGCAGACATTATGTCATGACTCAAATATCAAAAAGCAACAAAACAGGCATCTTTGCATAGCAAGTTCTTATTTGTACTGCTTTTTGGCTTTCAGCAGTTCAACATTTGTTACGAAAAACTGCCTGTAATTTTTTTTTTTTTTCCTTGGTGGAAACATAGTAATGTGAGTTGCTTTCACATTGGCTTAGTATTGAGTTTTGAGAGCTTAAACCAAAACAACAACAAAAAATCCAACCAAAAAAACAACATACAAAAAACTCCCTAAAATAAAACAAGCCAGCTTATTTCATTTTCTTTTCTGCCTATCTTTCTCCTAAACAAGTATCTACTGCTGCTAACAAATGAATCAGACGAGAAACGCAAAGCACTTGGAGTTCTCTCCCCCCAGAGAACATGCGACAAATAAACAACATATCACAAAAGGCTGCTGACAGCAAATGAAACAGTACCATGATTTGATGTAGTAGAATTGATCACAGGGAATGGTGTACATAATTTGACAAGAAGGAGGTAGATCCTTTAAGGCTGCAAACCCCAATTCTTAAGTCAATAGTTGTTAGCAGCCATTTTTATGCAGGTACTCCATGTGATAACAAAAGAAAGTTTATGATCATGTCAAAAGAGTCAGTAAGCGATCAGTAAAAAAGCCATCAGTCCTCATTTCATCTCAGCTCCTTTCCAACTGTTTCCTCCCCTTTCCACATCTTATACCAACTACTCCTCCATAACGAGCACTAACATTTCTATCTTAAAAGAAACACAGTTGCATTTAGCTCATCACAATGGTTTCCCATATAAGGAATATTTTATTAACCCTGGAATATGGAATTTGAACACAAAGAGCCCAAACAATATTATCTGAACACAAACTTCCAGGAACTTTGAGCAGATAGTGAGTTCATGTGTATTAAACTCCTAGACTCTATGTGAAATTCATCATGCTCAGAGCCTATCTAACTTCCCTAGGTAAAACTTCGATGGGTTCCAAGCTACACATTCAGAGCAGTAGCTCTGCATTCATCTTTTCCCCAAACTAGCACAAAAAAAAAAAAAAAAAAAAAAAAAGTAGAAGATCAAGCAAATCCTCAAAGCTTGTGTGAGAGAGCCTCACACAGACACAGTGGCATAGTCAGCTAATGGTCAGTGAGCATGTGAAAAAATGTGTTATCCTAGACTTCATCTAAAAGATATTCTAACATTCAGGTAAAAAAATACTTCTGAAAATTCCATTAGCATTTGTTTGGAACAGATACAGACTAAATTTTCTCATTAGTACCTTTGGGTTTAGCAGTCCAGGAAAACAGTAGCTCCTTAAGTCTTAACTGACATCTGGTGGCAAATTTGACATTTCCTGATAAATAAGGCTTTACAAATTTGTGAAGGTTCAAAAAAGAAATCGACGATTTATTATAAGCTTTTCATGGCTTTTTTGGTATTAGAAGAGGAAGTATATACATTTCATCCTTTTTCTGGTAATTCCACATCTAGACCTGCTCATCAGGCACTATTGCAGTTATGAAGGCTTACTGATAGTGCTAAATGCACGAGCTATCATATATCAAAATAAATAGAGGAACAATTTAATTTATAATAGTAAAAATTTTAATGCAACTGATCAATTGAGCTTTCCCAATCCATTTATCCCCCCCAAATCAGAAATTGGTGTGTTTTATGTGACAGAAGATGATAACTACACATCCATAGCTGATAGATCCCCCCCCCCCTTTTTTTTCGTGACTGTAACAGTATTACAGGCATGCAAATAATTTGAAGTGACTTTTTCAAGGCTAGCACAGTGTTTAAATATGCTTCAGTGTATCAACCACCTGCCAAAACTTTAGCTGAATCAAGCAGTTCCAGATCATTGGAACTCTAATTATTATAAGCACAAGTGGCTCTTGGAACAGCAGTGAGCTCTACATGACAGTGTTGGCAAGCACTCTACAGGCAAATGAATTAAACTCCACTTGCTGATTCTGATTACTAGATCATTCACTATTTTCTGATCATTTGGTTTCATGGAAAATTAGTGCTAGTGCTGAATGTTTCCAACATGATAGGTGTGTTTAAAAAAAAAGCCAACATATTCAAAGCTTATAAAGGCATAAGGCTTTTCTCCATTTATGCCCATGTGATAATGAGAAACTAAGTTGAAGCACTTAAAGAAGCTATATTTAGTCATGATGCAATAAGCATTTTTTATTGCATATTCCTTGCCTATTACAAATGCAAAGTAGGATGCATTAGCTGAAAACACCTTTGATAGTTATGGTCCCCTCTCTATTAACACTATTCACACTGTGTGACAGCAAAGCAACTGTAACATAAACAGTTCATTTTTCGCCTCCCCACCGTGATTAAGTCTTTATTCTAACATCAGGTGTTTTCAGGCCATGACAGTACGTTGGGTCATGACTTACCTTGCCTGCTAAACACGAGGTAATTCCTGACACATCAGCAAGATAAAAGACAAATTTCAAAAGATCCCAGGATGAAGATGAATTAGAATTACTATTCTTGAGACATTTTCAACAATTATTTGCAGTTTCATTTGAGATGGCATTAGAAATTATATATACATATTACCCAATATCTAAAGATTTTTCAACTTGAGATGTTATTACAGTAAGAGATTTGCGTTCAGATTTTTCGTTATGTTTCAGAGGCCATAACTTCATCCAACAAGGATCACTGCAAAATGGTACAAGTCTGTGTATAATAAAAAATAAATAGCAGATCAAGTTCAGGACAAAGTCCACAAGACTAGACTGTCATCTTCTATTGCAATTAGCCAGTCAACACCATAGAATATACCAAGTTGGAAGGGACCTGTAAGGATCATCAAGTCCAACTCCTTGCTCCTCACAGGATGAATTAACACAGAAGTTTAATTCCTGTGTTTCTTTTAGCAGGTAAAGACAACTACTCTTGCACAGTACTATTAGTGCTCTATATTGACAATAGTCACACAGCTACACTGGAAATTGTAAACCTTACCAGAGTTTTGTTTCACTGCTAAATTAAAATGCTACACACCAAGTATTGTGTTGCTCTGGGTTTATTCTTCAGAAAACTAGTAAACAATTTTTCCTCTCCCCCGGAATCTGCTGCTATCACAAACCTCTCTAACTTTCAGTTCGCAGACTGTTATATATAGTGAAGTTCATTAAGTATGACAATAAGAGAACTGCAAAGCAAGGTCTAAAGTAGTTTCTCATTTGGGGCACCCAATTTTAAAGCATGGAGATGTTACAGGGCAGACAGTAAAATTACAAAATATTTTCCTTTATATCACAGTATGATTAAATAATCAGACTAAGGGCTCAGAATTCCCCAGGAGACTTATACCCTGTATGCTGTGTAGTAGCAAGTGATGCAATTCTACATTCAGACTTACAGAAAAAGCAATACAGTATTTCATAACCCATGTGCAGAACAGACTTAAATAAAAAGCAAATGAACAGCAGAATTAGGAAGCTATCAACTTGTACTTCCTGCTGATGCAAGGAACTGGCATTCAGACCATCTAGCAGAGCATATTTGTAGGTTACAGAGCATATGCCAACTCCTGAATTTCCCTTTGCTAAATTTTCATCTTCTTTCCCTTTCTCTTTTGCATGTTTTATTTGCTTCTTAGTATATTATCTAACACAATTCGAACTCCATGCTGAGGATCCAACTATAAGCAAACTACAATTACTGAAAATGCACAAGCACCCTCCAATTTGCAGCATCAGATGTCAAGGGCCTTTCCTTCTTATAGGAAAGCTCCCGTTTCCTGGTATGCATTTGAAAATAATTATTTTTATTTGTAAACCACAAGATCAATAGACATTAAAAGGTACCACTGAAAAGTAGGACAGTCAGTGGAAAAATGCCAAGCTATGTCTACATAGCAGAAGTAAGAGACACCCCCAGGATATTACTTTGGGTATGGATGATGAATAGTCATTTTTCCCCGAGTGGATCAGGTACACTGGCCCGTAGCTCACTGTATCAACAAATCCCCAAGGATTTCGGCAGGAACTGGCCAGAGAAGCAGTGAATGTTTCCCAAGCTGTCTTTAACTTTGCTTGCTCAGTGGAAAGCAACACAAGCACAATGACCCAGACTTCTAATTGAGGTTGCTTTTTTGGGCTACCTATCCAAAAGCCACACTGCTATGAAACACTGCTTTTGTTGCTCAGCAGGCTAGATGACAGATAGTTGTGCCTCCTATACAATCACTCCTCTGACTGCAATATAGACATCGCTTTAGTCATTCCCAAGTGCTCCTCAAACAGTTCTGAAGTAGGACAGCAGCAAGAAAAATCTCTATCCATTTTGAAGCAGAGAGGATGGCACAAACCACATTTCATCTGCACAAACATGCTTTATTCATGCATCTCTCATTCTGTACTCCGTGTCTTCTGCAACAAAATAGTCTGGCATCCATCTGGTAAGAGATAGCTGGGTACAGTTTCACTACACTATAATAAAGTTCCACTGCACTAATCCCCCAGGAATGCAGCAATTATCTCCTACCAGACAGGTGTTAAACGCTGCCTTCCAAGAGATTATCCCATCCTCTCTCATTCCCTTCTGCCCTAGCTGTACAAGGGACAACAGTAAATAGAATATGCCACTATCTCAATAGGTAAAGAAGAGCCATTAGCTCCTGATCCCATGACAGGGATTCAGAGTAAAGCAAGAAACAGCCAGCTTCATACCGGCTCAGTCCCTTACTTACAGCAAGATGAAAAAGAACTATTTTTCCATGGAAAGCCTTTGAAGTGTTTGATTTTTCAATATTTATGTTATTTTCCTTGCCCTTTATTTCTCCTCCAATGTATCAAAATGAAAAAGGGGAAGAGGATGAAATGAACCCACCCACACACCCAAAAGAAAAAAGTTGCAGAAAAATAATATTTTTTTTCAATTTTATGAGATGGGTCTTCTCTTGTATAGCTGCTTAGAAAATTCATATAATCCAGGAACTCTTTCCATTACCAGCAAATGGTAGATGCTTTGGAAAAATGGATAAGAAAATAAGTTGGATCATCCTTCCTCCTGTAGCATCCAAACTTTTACCAATCTGTATTTTAAGTGTCAGTTAGCTGTAGCCTGTATTTCTTGCCAAAGCCAGGACCAATTCAAAATAATATTTGAAATATAATTTAACTGAAGTACTAGATTTTTTCTTTTTTTCCAAAAAGAAAAAAAACTGAAGAACACAATTTCTTCCTCTTTGTCTGTCCTCATCTTTGTGCACTACCAGTGTGCTCAGTCTCATACAAGTACTCCTCAGTCATCCATCAAACTAGGAGACTGAAAAGCCTTTCAATGTGTAATGTCCCATTCGGAAGTCTACCAAAATTATCAAGTTCACACTCAGTATTCTGATCAATGCTCCCTGCAATGCAAGAGAGATTTGAAATATTGTTCCCTGTCCTTCCCTTCCCCCAGCTGACCTTAAGCAAACATCTCTACAGCAGAGTTTGTAGAGTCCTGAAAACAAGCAACCAAAACCCCACCTTTAACAGTACTTGTTCTATATCCTTTTGCAGACCTGACCAGTTAGTATTGCAATTCAGAATTTTAAAAGAAGGATTCCCTTGCATGCTGCTTGACCTCATCATTTTTCAGGACCAGAATATAGCTGCATTAGCCTGCATCACCGATTGCACAGTAATCCACACAAAAAATTCAGCTACTGTTTAATGTAAGAGCAACATCATGTTAGTTATAAACTTTGTATAAAAAAAAGATCAATAGTAAAATCAAACAAGAAAACAGCCTTGATAAAACAGTCTTAACTTCAGGTAGTAAGACAGTCAAAATATCTTGTTAGCCATCAGATTATTTTTGAAGAAAACCAGTCCACTCATATGGAAATTTCTGTGAAAATACTGGTCTTTTTCCACAAATTTATTTTGGTGATTTTTTTAAACCATAACCTATGGCAATAGAAAAAATAAGGCAGAGATATCCAGTGCAGGTGTCTTAGATGTACTTTTCTGTTTATATTGTCCAGCCTTTTCTTTGTTTTCTTTTGGTTGGTTGGTTTTGTTATTTAGAGGGGTGTTAAGAAAAAAAGTCTGGGATTATATTTCTTTCTGATTACTCCTAAAAGTTGTTTTGGGTTTTTTTGAGAATACAATTTGCATTGTCAGGCACCAAAAGTTCTGTTTTTCTGGAGTGGAAAGCTGTAATGTGACATCACAATACTAACAACGCAGAAGCATTCATATTAAAAGACCATGTACTATTAAGACACTGTTCAACACAATACCTGTGTCTTCCTTTACCACTCAGCTTCTTAAGGTAGATATGAAAGAATTGCTTATTCAGCTGTCATTATAAATTTTCAAAATATAAGTCCTTTCCTTAATTAAAGGCTCTTAGCTCTCTTTTCTCATCAGCAGTGTTTTCAGTCCAATTTAGATTCTTTCACTCATCTCCCTGGCTTTTTCCCAGAGCCCAAACTTCCCATCAAGCAAGAACTTAAAGGAACTTCAAGAAGAATTTATCTTGAAATGCCTTTGCTCCATTGTAGTTACCAATGTTAAAAAAGCAACAAGTGAAGGTGACAAAAATAAAAATTAATCTCAATTAAGAGACAGCCCCTGCTTTAGGTTGTGTTTGCCACACAGTGCCAGAAGGACTATGAGAAATATTCAGCCTCCAGAGCTCAGCAGAACTTCCTAACAATATGACTCTATTAATCCCAGTCCCTTGTGGCCAAGTCTCTTAAGAGTGGCTGTTACTCCCTAGCACTCAAGAATGATAAAGGAAAGGATTAAGGTAGTAATCTGGAATCTGAGCATGCATCAGAAAAAGAATCTTTGATGTTAAAAAAGTCTTCATGAGAAAGAAGATATCGAAATGAATATTTGAGTGCTGCCGTGCAGCCACCTGTCATTAGATCAAGAAAAAAGTTAGTATCAAGGCAACAGAATGGTTCCAAGAAACGTGCATTTGTAATATTTTTATGACATTACTGTTGACTTCACCTACTCTGTACAGCAGCCTCAGCTAGGGAGTAAGAACATTGGTGCTGCCAGTTTGCTGCTCTCTAGCTCAGGCACCATAACATATCCCTACCAAACTGCTGCTTTAATGCTCAGGAAGCCTGCAGAAATCTAGCAGAAAAATCCCAAACATATAGGGAGAGCAGAAACAGTACAGATAGACCTAATCAGTTACAAACAACATTAACAGCTCCTTTGGTGGATTGCTGGCAAACTCACCTTTCAATTAATTAGCATCCCTCCAAGAAGTCCCTCAGAATAAGGAAGTCCTCCCCCCCAAAAGCCTGCAAGAGCCAACATTACTTTCTGCTGGACAGCCCTAAGACTGTTCATCTGTCACAGGGCCTCATGCACAGCTACAAGGGTCTCAAGATGCTCTTTAATCTTCACGCTGCCCTCTCCTCCCACAGAGCAAGGCAGTTCTCCACCCTCCCTGCTCTTGCTACTTCACTTTTACTGTCCAGAAGGGCTCTGACATAACGGAATAGATTCAGAAAGTTCCTTACCAACCCTAGCTACTTCATCCACTTGACTGAAACCAGGACAAAACAGAACAGTTAGCTACCCATGTCCTTCACAGTCACCACACGCAGCCGCCAAGCCCCGGAGCATCTTTCCTGCCAACCCCAGAGGGCTATTACAGTGGATTTTAAAGCTCCTCTGGCCCCATCAAGATGAAGTTGTCTTATCTGCCATCTAGATCTGTCAAAAGCAGCACAGGTTAAGCAGTAGCAGTTGTTCCAAATATTAGAAATTACCACCCGAGGGAAGTGAGAGAACAGAAGACAAACAGGAGTACTGGTGGACCTACTCTCTCTTTCACCTATGCATACTAAACTGAAGTCATTGGGATTTATAGGGAAGCAAGAGTAAGTTTTGATTCAGGCCTCACCAAAACTTAAAAAGACCAAAGGAAAGATAGTTTGGGTTTATGACTCTCTTCTTTCCCCCTAAGGAAGCAGCTGTTTATGGGCCAGGTGCATAATTACAAGCTATGTCTCCTGCAATTCTTGCTCCCTTTGCACAGCCTTTACCTGCAGACTGTAACAGGATTTTTTGTTTAAGCAAGATGCAACATAAGACTGTCAAATACCCAGCAGTTATCCCACTGTGTGTCATTTCCCCATGTGATGTCTATGAAATATGTAAAGTAAGAGCATCAGCATCATATTTGTACCCAGTTATATTTAGTAATATCTTTTCTACTAGCTCAGCATCACAATTTTCTTATATACCTTACATCCTCTTCTAGTATTTATCTGCAATTCATATGCTTTCCCAACCACATCTTCCTGGAGACATGCATTCAATCATAAGTATGTGTTTACTCCTTTTTGACCAGAACCTACTTTTGAATTTTTTGTGGCTATTTTTTTCTGGCATTACTTGCTACTGCTGGAAGGATTCCCCATGGAAATGTCCTACTCATCTCTGCTTTGCCTCCTGGTGGTAGGTAGAGCAATTTTGCATCCCTCACCTACTCAAACTTTTTCCTCCTTTTTATGAAGCCAGTTCTTGTAAAATTATAACATCTTTCCTACAATGAAAAGAGAGGATTAAATTATCACCAATTTCACCCCCCTGCCTCCATTGCCTGGACCTTCTGTCACCATGAGCACAACATTAACAAGGATACTGAATTATTCCTTTTTTTACCCATAGCTTTCATCTTTTAGTGGTCTGGAATAAATAAACAACAGTTTTCATGAGAAAAAGATGAGCATGCAGTCGGAGCTTCAACTGGGGGAAAGGACTGAAGCAAGGGAGTATACCTGACCTTTAAGATGAGACCTGTGACCATGCAAGGCAACAGCATGAAAGCATAATCACAGGAAATTCTCTGATGTTTAACAAAAGATAGTGCATGCTACATAAGACTCCATGAACACCTGGAATTTTTCAAGTGAGTGAGACTGGACAATCTCATAAGACTTGAAAAATCTCTTTGGAGAAACAGCAGACTAAAGGAAGGACAAACACATACCAAAATGAGGTTGTATTCATAGTAAAACTGTAAAGTGCTGCGATTCCTCATGTTTTCTTAAAATTCAGAAATTTCAGGTAACTACAAAGATGACTCAGTATATGCTTTTCTGTAAAGACTAAAAAAGTTAAAACCAGGGGGAAGTTGACTATTACCTGGTATTTTCACCAAAACAGATGAAGCCATTCATACTCATCAGACATTCAGAAAATGCCTCAGCTTTGGTCATATAGTTTTTGAAAATATTCCTTACAACCATAGCAGCAAGGGATTTACTGTTATTTTAACAACAAACTAAAACTCTAAGAATAACTCTCAAGACACTTCAATGTGTTTTTTTCCAAGTGAAACTGAGTCAGTGGCAAAACACTGGTTTAGGCCAAATTCCTTTTAAACAAAGATTCTTTCTCTGCTTCCCTCACAACTCTCACACCTCATTTTAGGATATACTGCAAAGCCATAGCTTTGGGTTTCCCCCTTTACCAGCCTGGTGTGATACTTGCTGAATCTGCCATTGCCATCACTATGACTGAGCCTTTGATAGGAACCTTTGAACTTCTGACATTTATCTTCAGCTGCTCTAGGACACATAGTTAAATACACAGATTGGGGGTTTTACTTCATTACTAAATGCTGGAGAGCACTGATCCTATAAGCAAGACATTTCTGAGGGTAGCCGAAGAATCAGTATAAAATGCTAGAGGGTAGTCAGAGAAAAAGACTGCTATGCAGAATTACAAAGCCAATAGACATCCTGCCACATCCAGCTATAACACTTTTCTTCAGATCCTCTGCTGTTTGTGAATTTGAGGCATGCTTCTTCCCTGCTCCCCTCCTGCATAGCTTCATCTGCATCAACTCTTCTGTCACCTCCACAAATTACCTATTGCCTCCCAATTGCCCAGGAACAAGAGTCTTCTATTCTTTTTTTCTCAATGCAATGACAAACAAAAGTTGTTCGCAGGCTTCGCTTTTATGCGAGTAACACAATAACAACTTTTCAGAATGTTTATTACTGTATGGAATTTTCTCTCCAAGCCAGCAACTACCCCTACAGCAAGGCAATATACTCTTTTCATTGCCAGAGTTTTCTGTGACCTGAGCTAGCACTTTGCACATGTTTTATTAATGCTCATACTGAGACTCACTATCCAACCCACTAGCAAACAGATTTTGCTGTTCCTATTCCCACTGAAGTAAGAAAACCAAGTGGGTGGGTACAAACAATTTTGGTTGCACTGCTTCTGGGGAAACATGCACCGACTGTAACATAGTGACAGAAATGGACAACACTGTGGACAGTGAAGCAACTGCAAATGATCCAGAAAAAGCCACTGTGGCTATTTAGGAAGAGGAAATAGCATTTGAATAATGGGACGGCATATACCCTTCTCTCTCACCTTATGGATTAGTCACATTTGTTAGAGTGTTTAATCTCTCCCCTGCTCTAAAGGGCTGCCCCGCTAGTGAAAGATAGCCCAGCACAAGATGCCACTACTGCTCAACAAGATGAAATCAGGCACACGGCACCTTTGATCCTGTCAGAGGCTCCTTGCTTTTCCTTCACCACAGAAAGCAGGGGCAGAGGAACCTTTACCCATCCGCAATATATATGCATACAGTTACATGCCACCATGCACATTAGTTGGCATCAGCACACATTTGTTTTTATTACATTTGGATTTAGTGGATCATTCTTCTTGAGCTTGCCATCTACAGTTTAAACAAGCATACTGTTCAAGGTTAACTGCTGATCACTTCCCAAGAGGTACATCTTTGGTAGACATATTGGAGCATAGGAAATACTATTCACAGCTACTGTTTCAGCAACAGAATTTAATTTTTAAGTGGCACCATTAAAATAACATCACACAAAACAATAGCAACTTCTCCTTTTGACAGAAGCACATGCAATTATATTATCAAAAGTAGCCTACAGTCTGCTTGGGAGAAAAAAAAAAATCTCACGGGACTTTGATCATAGCTTTGCTCAATTTTTCCATCATTTCAGCATGATTATATTAAAATGGCTGGTATTAAACTATTTTGAGGAAAACCAGTTCAGGGGGGAGGGGGGCAGGAAGGTGGGGCGCTGAAGAAGAGGGTGAAGAACAATTAAACCTCAAGAATGCTGTCAATGATAAACTGTCTTGAGGCATATCCCTGACTCGGTATTATGTCAAACTCTGCTACTTCTCTCTTAGGACTGAATCCTATGAAAGTTGACTTTTTCAGTTTGACACAACCAGAAAAGGCACTCACCAGAGACTAAAAGTGTAAAGGTCTACTTACAACTTATTGTCAAATATCGTATTAGAAATTTAATAACAACGTCCTTAGATTAGCAATTTCAGCCCACAAATACTGGATGACATATTGTCTTATAAAATATTTGGCTTGTATTGATTTTTAGAAACTATCATTCCCTCTGTCCTGCCCATGACAAAGGTATATCATGTGTACTCTGAGTGGTTTTTAGATTATTACTGGGAAAAAAAAGGAGAACTGGATACAGTTTCTGTTCTGACTTATATAGTATTTAGTGACTCACTAATCAAACATTAAACCTAATGAGGTAATCAGTTCAGAATAGAGCTTGATAAAGTGCATGCTGCAGCATCAAAGCATTCAGGCAATGCAGGCAGAAGGACAAAGCAGCCACTTCAGAGTAAGCAGGAATATTCAACTATATTAACTTCCCTAACAGATTCTTGCTTTAGCTTTCTCATTTCTAGGGTTTGAAATAAGGTTGATTATGGAAGCTCAGTTGCATTTCCATCCCAGATCACGGAAAGGAGTTGCAGTCATCTTATGCAAGAAACTGTGTTTGCTAGTCCAGGATTGCCAGTCAAGCAGGAAAAGTTCGGAGAAACATCTTCCAGGTAACCCAATAGTCCCAGACCACATCTCTCAGTGTCAGACACTAGTCCTAAAACTAAAGTGAGGAGCTTTACAGATTTCTAAATGAACAAATGTACTTTCCTACTCTCAAGGATTTGCCTTCTAAAACCTTGGTCCAAAGTAGAAGTAGCTAACATAGATCCTTTCAGAAACGCTGGTGTGTATTCTGCAAGTACAGACTCCTATGTAGGATCAAGAAGAAACTGTAGAAATAAGGCATTAACTTTAAGCAATGACTTATTCAAGGATGGGTAGAAGGAACATGATGCTGTGTGTGCCATATGCACAGCATATTAAGAGGGATTTTCAACATTGGTATTCCTACTAAAGACTTCAAACATCTATGACGAGAACTTTTCAAAAATCCCATATTGTGGATGAAATCCTGGCCTCAGCAAAAGGAAAGCTTTGCATTTGTCCTCAACTGATCAAGGATTGCATGCTGTCTGCTTATAATTGAGAAATCCTTCTTTATAAGTCACTTTGAATTTCTTTGTCAGATCTTTAGAGCTTTTAACAACCTGTATTAGAATACCTTTGAAGTGCAGTTGAAGAATTAATTTTACTGCAACTGACTTTACTGGAAGAGTTGAATCAATATCATCCCTACAGTTTTGTGATCTTTGGAGGAGTAACAAGTATCAACTATTTAATTCAATGAGATTTGTAAACAAACAGCTACTCAGGATAACCATAGGCCAACTATGGTCACTCAGTATTTGACAGATGCAAATGAAAGTATACAGTAAAGTCCATTATTTGAACTACAGAGAAATTACTGTGTCATTCAATAGACAGTAATGTACATTAAACACAGGTACTAAGATCTGCCAAGAACAAATATAGATATATACACTCACAGGTATATATATTTATACACACATGCACGTATGTAGGTGCTGTCCTGTCTCTAATAATTCTTTAATCCTAATACCTTTAACAGGAAATACCGGTCATAAAGTCTGAAACAGGACAAGAAAAAACCCTCATATATTCCCAGATGTCATTTTAACAACGGCTGATATATTACAATTGCATGCACTTTTTAACTGCAAGTAAAATAGCCATTACACTTGTAACATTTTATGTGCAATGTTATTGGAGAGAAAACGGCTTTGACAATATATATTTTAAAAATTGTTGCTCTTATTCACAATTCATGAATGCAGCCTTCCTGCAATATATCAAATCTATAGCCAGGCTTCCATCACATTAGCTTTTAGGCAACAGCTAAGCTGATAGTCTGTGGTTTATAGAACAGAAAACAAAAAATACTTGGGGGGGGGGGGGCGGCAGACCATTTTGTCTGGTGGTAAAAAGAGGGATTTAATTAAAATTTTCTAGCTGTTTTTCTTGAAGGCCTGAGATCTAGGGATATTGTGACTAGCCTGAACAGTCATTGTCACGAGTAAAGCACGAAATCCAGAGAATGTGAATGCATTAACTGCAAAGGATGAAAAAGGAAACTGCCTGCTTTCCATTTTGTTCACTTGTTATTACACTTTGCCTGGTCAAGAAAACCCCTCAAAATCCACAGGTTTTTAATAGAGAACAATAACCAGGGAATACAAGCCCCCACACAGATACACTATGGTAATGCAACTAACTTAAAATGCAAGAAACCCTTCTGCAAAAGGGTTAACTAGATAATTTTTAATTGCCTTTTTTTTTTTTTAAGGCTAAATTAAGGTTGAGAAGTGGAAAACAGAGATACTGTTAAATAATTTTAGGTCCTCCAAATGATTCTCATGGAAGACTTAAGGGGACAAATAATGGAGTCGTTTACAGGTTCATTTCTGTCTTACTGCTTGAAATCTAGCCTACGTTGATTCTTTTTTTGTGTCTGTTCAGCAGTAAATATGAAATGAGTTTGGTAGCTGGGACTCCTGCTCCTGAGCGAATAGGCTTCTGTGATTTACTGGAAGACTACAGCCAAACCTTATCTGTCCTGAGAAGTTGTTACAGTGAATAGAGTTATCTAATCTTTCTGTATACAGTACACACTTTAATTTTCATCTTACATTGGCAAACCATCAGCGAAGGCAGCTGAGCAGACAGACAGAATGCTAAGGTTTACTGCTTGGTGTGTGACAGCTATTAAAGATGGACTCTAAAGTACCCTCTACCCACAAAACAGGAAGAAGAGCCCCCATAAAGACAAACTGGTAGATGATTCCAGCTTGATCCCTACTCACATACTTAGGCTTCAGTGACACTATTGAGAAAGTACAGCTAGGTAATATAAGTGAGACAAAATTTAAAGTATTTTCCCTCTTTGAATAAAAGTGTCATTCTGCTATTTGACTAGACAGTTTACATCATTTGGCTTCTATATTAAAATTCCCTGGTTTTCCCATTGCTTATATATAGTTAACCAGGGATTTTTATGCTAGACATTAAAAAAAAAAAAGCATTATCTCATCCCCTTGCCCATTAGACTATGTTATCTTTTTACTGTGATACTGCATCTGTAACTCAAAAGGAGCACCATGAACCTAGATACCTCCAGCGTCTACCCAAAGCATATCTCTGTACACTATATATATATATCACATACACACAAAATGCACATAGAGGATTTGGAAGTAGTGCTTCCCATTTTAGGGATCATTTAACGTATACTTCCTCAGTAAATATAACATCAAGCATAACCTGTAAGTGTCAGCACATCACAGAAAGAGCTGGAGCATTTGAACAGAGATGCTGACCTCAGCTCCAGAGGAAAGGGATATTCAGATCTGTGACCTTGGCTTAAATATACCTCTGTACCATTCATTGCAGTTACCCATAGAAAGCTCAGTGGAATTTTCCAGATATATCCAAAGCATAATTAGCACACATACCAAAGACTTTATTCCATTCTGCTGGCCATGATATGTGTTCATGGCAATAGCACTGCCAGGGGAGGTTGAAGGAGAAATTATGTTAAATGAAATTCAAACTGACAGATTGACAGATTTACATGTACTGTTACCTCTAGCTACACACAAGTAAAGTGTGTAAACACGCATCCTGTTATCACTAGCAGTTGTTGTCTCACTTTCAAAAGAAAGCAAAATAAATTCTGGCTAGCCTAAATCAAAGTAGGTAGTGGCAGTAACTCTTTAAAAACAACAGGGGAAAAAAGTTTCAAAATATGTGCTCCATAAATAAAATATACAAGTGGAAACTGCAAGTGCAGTATTGATCCCAGTTGTAAGTTGAGATGTAGAGAACTGCAGAGTTGGCACTCATGGTCTTCTGAATTGACAATAAATCCCTGGTTTGCCAGTATCCAAATTACTATTCCGAACCTCCCCAGTTGGAAGGAAGTCATTAATTAGGTTGGCTTCCTTACTCGGGAGGTAAAGGTAGAATTATTCCACAGTGCCCTATGGCCTGCTCTTTATTTACAACTTGTGTGGGACCTTCTGCAAACTGATGGGTAAAAATCATTTCTCAGTAAATGCAATGCGGTAATGTAAAACAGAGCCAAAGAAAGAGAAACGTAAAATGGACCAATAAATTTGTGGTGCAACTGATTACTGATACTGAAAAGGTGAATGCTGCAAAGCTATGTGGTGAGTGCTTTTGAAACCTACAATAAATCTGAGATTGTTTTCCACTGTAGTCAAGAAAAGTTACTCAAATGTTGCACCAAGGGAACAGAGTTACAGGTATTTTCCTGTATATTTTCTAGTATGCTTTCCTATCCAGGGATTGTGAGGAAGGAAGTCTGCCTTATGAATTCAGCTGGGAGAGGGGCAAGTCTAACATTAGATCCTCTAGATATTCTTGAAAACAGTGTCTTGGCTGATGCATGTGTGGTGTAGTGACAGAGTGGCAACTTTTTTTTTTTTTCCCCAGGAAATAATTTTTCTTAATTTCTATGTTGACTACATATTTATTCCTGCTCTGTTACTGTATCACAAAGAACCACCTCAGGTAGCTCTGTCGTGCACTTCTATTTTGCCATCTCTCTTTGAAACCATTGTTAGATACAGAAGGTGCTCACTTGTAGGACACAGTTTACAGTTCTATCATTTTGAAAGTAAAGAAATCAACATTCAGAAGACAACTTTATAATCTGACTCAGCATAAACCAAAAGTTTTGCAAATTTTCATGGCAGAATTTGTTTTGGTTTGATGCAGCTTCTTTTTTGACATGTTCCTGATGCTGCAGCAAAACACCTATAGATAAGTAGGCAGATGAAGGAAACAAAACTGGGGAAAAAACTAGACATGCAGAACAGTTGGCTAATTAGACTACTAGATTTGCATTGTAAATTCTGGCACAGCCAACACCTCCACAGTAACATTTATTTCCATTCTGTCAAAATTTCTACCGAGACCCAATAAAACATCACCCAACCCTCATGATGGAGAGGTAGCTCTTAGTCACCACCAAACCAAATTATCTATCCCCCTAATCAGATACTGGACACAACTACGGTACAAGTCAGGGTCACATGAAAATGCAAGCCCTAGTATTTTCTGATATGATATAATGCTACAGGGAAGGATGTATTTACTTGGAGGTAAATTATCAACAGACTGGATCAAAACATTATCAGAAATATGACAGACACCAGAAAATACATCAGCTTGCCTTGATCCAACTCTGACATTCTTATAGAGAAAGCAAATTTAGACCTTCTTTAACCCAAGCACTAGTGAAAGAATGACTTCTCCATCAGACTGAATCTTGACGTTCTATGGGGTTACAGAGGTAGTTTTACACCACAGAAATTTTGTAAGCACTGCAGTCAATATTAAGAGCTCACTGATGGGTAGCTTTTGCACCCAAAGTCTACATTCAAGATCAAAAGGTGTTTGGGTTTTTTTTGGTTTGTTTAGGGGTTTTTGTTGGTGGTTTGTGGGTTTTTGGTTTTGGGGTGGTGGTTTTTGGTGATGGGGGGGTGGTGTTTTTTGGTTTTTTTTTTCCCCGGCTGCTGCATTATTACAATCACCTATTAACTGGCCCAATCTGGCTACTCTAAGCTAAAGGTCAAAGCATCCTGGATTACACTTTAAAAAGAAGTTTAATATTAATATCTCTGATTTTATTCTTAGACAAACTTCAGCTTTAAAGGTCTCATAGGTCAGAGTCAGAATCATGGTGAATCTTTTCTCAGAACAATGATGCTGACCACTCCTTCAGAAGGGTCACCAAAGGTTAAGGACTTAAATATGAACAAGCATATTCTTCTCCACGTCTGTTATATTTGTCTCATTTCCATCCCTCTCTCTACAACCTCTTGTTCCTTTTCATTATGGTCAAAATCCTACTTTAAATGCATTTCTCCAAGGCTTCAAACCATTTTTGGAGACAAATGTGAGCAGAAGCAGGAAAGTGAAGGCTGGGGAACAGCAACTCATGTAGTCAAGTGCCAAGATGGGGAGCAGGGCTAGCAATAGGTAAAAAAAATCTATAGAACTTGCTTTACAGAAGTTGGAAAGAAAGCCAATAAAGTATTATACTACATTCATAAATTTAATACAGGTTAGATGGGTTGGGCTGCAAATATTCTATGAACTGGTTTACAAACCTGATGGGACAGAAGGCCTTAAAAAAAAGTCTCTTTAACCAATTCTTTTCAACACTTTATCAAAGAATATCATGGGGCTAATGCAAAGCCAACTGAAACCACCATAAATCTTTTGTCAAACCCAATGACTTCATGTCAGGCTTAATTTGATAAATGTACAGAAGAAATAAGGTGTGTGCTTTTCCAAGGCATCACAGGAACCTCACAGCTAACACACAAAGTAGAAATACCACAAATCAGCTGGGCCAAAGTAAATTTACTATCTAGTTAGCTTGTAGGAAGTGTACTGTGTAACACAGGGAAGGGAAAGAAGGTCAATCTGAGAAATATTTTAAAGGAATTGAAAATATTGTGTTCTACTGATTTCCTGTAACAGTACCACTGAATCATACCAGTCATGTACCTATTTTTATAAAAGCCTAAAAATAAGTCATATGTGAACAATTTACTGAAGAAGCCTTTACCTGAAAGTCTGTGTTCTTGCTCAAGGTCAATAATGTAATTCACCTGCGGGACATATGGCTCATCTTGACCACATATATTAGTATTCTTTCAAAGACCTAGCACATAGGATCCAGCACAAACAGGGACATCACCAGGCTTGGGCTTTTGCAAATCAAGGTGAAAGCCTACTTAACAGCTAAAGCTTCTTAGTGTAGAACCCCACCTTTCCTCCACTTCCGGCAAAACCAGTAGTGAACCAATGCAAGTCTCTCTACCTATTGCAATGCTTGCAATACAACACAAGAGAGAAGTTTCCAGTAGTGCAGTCTCGACCCATACAAGACTCCATATATCAAAAGCAGCAATTTTTATTTAATCCAACAAACAATTTGTAATCAGTAAAGATGAAGAAATTACTACTGAAATGCACTGCTTTGGACTAGACAACTCATCCAACACTGGCTTCAGTTCCTGCCTCAAGCAGAAGATTTCCTCATAAACCAAAAGGTAGTACCCTCCTCCAAACATAGAAACAGCCAAGAGAAAAAACCTTTTCTCTGGACTACGTCTCCACTTGCTTAAGAGAAGTTTAAATTATTGTACAGGTTTTAATTTGTATTACACAAAAAGATTTATCCTTATGGAATGGAAAAACAACTACGACAGCAAGTAACAGTGATAAAAGCATGAAAGAAAGAGAAACAATGTGCAGGGGAACCATTTATCAAATGTCATATTCCATTATTACTTTAAAGTCTTGGAAAAACCACCAGCCCCTTATTTTCTAAAGTGACAAGTTACTTTGCTTTAGTGACAACAGGACAGATCAGGTCACTGCCTGGCTCAGATTTCTTTGCGTGACGATCTTTAAGCATTAATTAGTATTGCCAAGTTGAAGTGGTCACACTTGATATATTCAATACCTCCACGTGCCCGATGTGTTAGCACAATTGCTTCTGAATAGATATTCACTCACAACTTAAAAAATATTTTCACATGGATTACACTGACTTCAATCCACACAACTATTCCAGAAGCTCTTTGATCTTGTCAAATCTTGCACTGAGTCAGGAAAGGGCTCTTTCAGGAGATCACAAGGGAAAACACCACACTGCTGCCAAGCTAGGATTCCAGAGCCTTCTTCAGCAATAAATGCAAAAGAGAACTGAAAAATGCTACATTTTTTACTGCCTAAGTCAAACTTAGTGACTTTATTCCACCTTTTCCTAATAGAAATATTCTACAGACGTAACTAATAAAGATAACCTACTTCAGCAGATTCTAAGGACTTGCAAGATATTTAAAGTTTCACTGAAGCTGTGGAGCCAGATTCTTAACCAGTATAAGCAAGCAGAGCTCTACTCATTAGTGGAGGTGTAACCATTCATGTCACTTTAAAAACTCTGTCCTGGAGATTGCTGTTAGATACCAGGGCAGCTCTTATTCCCACTAACTTCTGAAGTGATTGGAAAATTAAAAGAATAAAGCTTACAGGAGTAGAAAGCAAATAAAAATTAGAATTTAACATTTAAATATGCATATTGAGAAAGTGTCTGTAAGAAGCTTCAGTTCTCCCATGTTTCCAAGGAAAGATGAAGTTTAACTTTCCAATACTTGTTCAGGCATACTAAGATGCATAAGCACTAATAGAAAATAAATACAGATAATCCTGCTGCAGACCATTAATGGAATAATGAGATGTCATTAACATGTAAAAAAAACTTAAGATGCTAACACAGTTTGAGAATGATTGGCATGTGGAAGAAAAATACCTATATATTATTTGCTCATTTCATTAAATTGTTTAGAAAAATCTTAAACCTTTAATCCAAACATTCAGTCTCTAGTTCATGAATTATCCATAAATAACTTTATCTTCTGTACTCCCAAGTTCAAAAAAAAAAAAAAAAAATCAGAAAAAGCTGAGGGAAATGAGAAGAAAAAAACCCAGACAGTTAAAGGGCTAATCTGTATTTTGCCACTCACTCCCAATTTCAGTTTTCTGATTTTGGTATTAACTACAGACCTGACAATCTGTAAAGGTTATGAGTTAGCATCTCACTCACCTCTAACGGAGAGCTAGGTAGGAAATCCATTCCCTAAACACCTGCTTTTTCATCTGATACCTCCTCCAGTAGCAGGAAACAGAAGTGTTAAGTCCAAGAACAGCACAGACACTTCTTAAAGAAATTATGTCTTTAGGAGAAGAATTACTAGCTAAGCATTTCACTCTAGGTTTGTAGTACTTCCATCCTGCTACAATACCCATAACCTCGTTTCTTATATGCAGCCTGTTAACTACTCCAGAAGCATTACCCTCCAGAAAAAATTAATAGATTTCAGGTGGCTGATCCATGTGTTTTCTCTTTTCCATTAGGGGAAAACACTTCTTAAGAGGCTTTGATTAAGGTCTGGAAAGCACTTACACATGTGGGCTGTGCTGAAAATCCTTATGAAAGTGTTGAAACTATGAGTCAGCTGAGCTGTTGCACGTGGGTAGTAAACCATGTGGAAAAAAAATGTTAGACAAAATAATGCTCTTATTTTCCTTAGGGGAGGCCTACGTTTGTTTTTTATATACATACAAAATAGCTAAATGCAAAACATTTGTGAATAAAACCATCCTGATGGACTTACAATAAGAATGAGCTTAAGAAGGCAGTTAGAGTGTAACTAATATCAATAGAAAAAAAAAAAAAACATGGCAGAAACTAGGTATATGAGACACAGGCACTCATTAAAATAGCATTCCCTTTTTCATAAAAGCAGAACTTAGAAGTTTTGCATCATTAAGTTATGCTTTCTTGAAGATACCCATGAGTTCTGATGTGTTGACTCAACACACCAGAGACCTTGCCTGAAGATCTTGCTGTGCTTTAGGGACTGCAACTGGGATGCAGTATAGGATAGCTCCCTGCACTTACAGCGAGAAATGATGCTAGCATGAGTTTCTAGGCTGTCTCCAGGGAAGTGATTTTTTTTCTATCCCAGATACTGCTTAAATTAAAGAAACCATTTCAACGCACCTCACTAGATTCTCAGCTGGTGCAAGTCAGCACAGCTGCTTTCATTTCAGTGTAATGACTACAGCTTACCTCCACCTGAGCTCTTGCTTAGGGTCTGCAGCTGATGGACTCATTTAATCTGGTTGGGGGATGATGTTATTTCAGGGAATAAAGGGCCTGAAAAGAATTTTAAAAGTCTACATATCTGCAAAAATTCTTTTAAGAGACCTGCTCTGTTATTAAACCTGTTGGGACCTGAAATGAATGAGCTGAAAAGGAGACTTGCATGAAAGTTAGCTACAGCAACTATTTATTCCTAGAAACTTCCTCTGCCTTTACTACAGATTTTGCCCATTAATATGAAAATGCCAATGAAATTTGTTTATTGTTAGCTCAAAGCCCTTTGGGTTCTGTGCAGTGTAACTGAATGGCACAATTCACAGTCTAAGCAACTGGGAGAAAATACCTTGTCTAAGGCAATTCTGCCGGAGTAGTCAGTGGGTGCACTTGCACAAAGGAACCTAACCTCCATCTGTGCAACCCCCAGCAGAAATCTTCTGTTCCCTGCTGCTAGCCATACATTCTTGTTTTCCCCCTTTTGCTGGCACTAGCACTCATAAAACCACCACCACAACAGATCAGGGTTGGTTTTCAGTGAAATGACATCGCCACATAAATGCACAAGCTCTAATGGGCAGAAGAGGTCCACCAGAAACTCTTAATGGGACTGTGTCCTTTAGTGGCTGCTGAGTTTTAGACTGACTTCAGCCTATAGCATTGACTATACTCTCTGCCTGCCTATCCCAAAGCCTGTGCTACTCCAGCCCAGCAGGCAGAACACCCTCTTTTCTGTGGTTTCCCAAGCAATGTAGCAACCAGATGGGTTTTCTCCCTTAGGAATCACCCTTGCGCTTCAGTGGAGAAGATTCTCAGGAGGAGCTCACTGGGCTTTCAAGACAGATTTCCTTTCCATTTTCATTATTCTGCCATCTCTCTGGGAGGATGGTGTAGGAAGCATTTAAGTAAATAACTAAACCATGATAGGGGGTGGAACGAGTGACATTTCTGGCTTCTCTTTGCAGTCATCTGTCAAGACTTAGGTTGCAGAGAATTAGAAAGCTTGAAGTAATAGTGGTTCAGTGTCCCTGTAAGACAGAACTTCTCACTGTGACTGGCTCACTGTCAATTTATAACCTGGAGCATGAAGCCTTTTAAATCCTCTGTAATTTTTCAACTGAAAGGGATTTGGGGATCTTATCAGTGAAGAAGTAATATTGTTAAGGTTTCTTTCTTGCAAGTGTTTCAGGTTTCATATTAAATCTGTGAGCTCCTTGTGTTAGTTGGATTTGTCTAATATTTTAACATTTCAAAAGTTGCAGAATAGAAGTTGTAAAGTTTGCATGCTGCCAGCACTAGGCATCTCCAAGTCACCTGGGTTACAGCTGGATGTACAGACAGTTATGCACTAACATTCCTACTATGTGACATTAATCAGCATGCTTTATTAAAGGATAACAACACTGCTTAGCCAGAATATCTTATAAAAGAAACCCTGTTGTGCAATAGTATATTCCAAGTGATGGCCTTGCTGCCCTGTCATTCTGATAACAGTCTGTCACATCGAATATTCCAGTTCTAAAAATGGCCTCTGATTCATGATGCAGAGATGGAAAGTGTCTCCACCTTGACCTTGTGTTGAGACAACACTTGCTCACCTCGGTAATCCACTGTACTTGCAGGTTCCCTGCTTAAACTATGCTACATGAAATGTTATCTTTTCTGCTATAAAGATGTTCTCATATGTTAACATAATCTTCCGTTTAAATCCATCCAATGACACGTGATTTCCTGTGCCAGCAAGTTCCCTCAACCAGCTACATACTGTTCGTAAAGTACATACAGATCATGAGGTTTCCTCTCTTGGTTGCCTTACTATAAAGTCATAATACAACAAAGCATTTCAGCTAGAAAGCAAGCTAAGATGAGCTGTAGTGCTGATACAAGTCACACAAGTTAGATTAGCTGCTGTGAAATGCTACGTATTATTTTTGCAGGGAGTCTTTAATGTCTCCAAGCTAACTGCATTGACAAAAAGGATTACTGCACGGTAACTTATAGTCATGTTTACCACATCAACACCTGACCACGTGAATAATAACCTGTGTTACTGCTATAACCATTCTAGTACAGCTGCAAATACATTTTCCTGCAGCTCATCAACTAAAATAATGTCCATATCTGTGTGGCTTGAGAAATGCAGCATTCAAAAACTAACCTCAGAAATCAAACCAGTAGCCCCCAAACAGATGAGAGTAAAATGCTAAGCACATCATCTCAGCCCAGAAAAAGGTTATTATTAAATGTTTTCATATATATATATATTTAATCTAGGAATGGGTTCAAAGTATTAATCAGAGCTATATTCTGGCTAGTCTCCCAGCATTGCTTGCTGCAGTAATTTTATTCTGTATACATGTGCAGAGAAAACACAAAAGGTCTTGGCATTTGAAAGACTGATAAAATTTAATTTGTAAGTTTGTCTGATAAACACTTCAAACATATCAAAATGTAGGAAAAAATATTAAGCTTGACAAACAATATGGTTAAGGCACAGTAAATGAAACTCTCCCATGCAAATCTAGCCTGCCTGCTTGCCAGAGACAGCATATTCCAGAAAATTCAGGTCTGACCCAGAGCACACAATGGCATTGGGAAGACTCCAATTCCCTTCAATGTGCTGGAGATCCAATTTTCAGGCAGCAGACTAAGGAGCTGTTCAAATCAGCCTCCTGTACTAGAATCCTTGTTTCTTTTATGGTTGCTGCTTTATTCAAAGGAGGAAGGGGCGGAGGGTGGGGGGAGAGACGTTACTGCCTTTTTAAAAAGCAGTTTCAAACAAGTGAGTAGCGGGTGTTGCTGCTGTGTTGGTATTAAATGCTGTAATAAATTGGGGGTGATTTGATTTGATTTGACTTTCATGATATCTAAGGGAAATGAAAATAAAGTCTGCAGGAAATGTGTCAATTCTTCATACAAATCAAAACAGAGTGATTGTTTCTGTAACAATAATATGGTTTGCCATAAACATTTCTATTGGGAAAGCGTTATTGTACTATGATCACTGCAGTAAATAGCATTAGAAAATACACATATAGGAGTAGAAATTAATTTTATGAACTATGCTGTTAAGGATATAGAAATGGTACCTGGGAGGAGGGGTGGGATTTGTCTGTGTGTGAACACAGTACGTGAAGCTATGTACAGATATATATTCCAGGCTAAAAACCAAAGCCAACCAAAAAAAAAAAACCCAAAACCAATAAACAGATTTCTTTGTGGAATCAGAAGGGAAATAGAAGAACAGTGAGAAAAATAAGATGTTAACAATGTAATCTTTAAGGTGTTCCTTCTTCATCTATTTTTTTTTTTTTACAGAATAAATAGAACTAATATTTCTCTCCATTGGTGATTTAGGCTTCCAGCCATTTTCCCTGGTTTGTTCTGCATGTCTGTATAATGTGAAACTTAAGGAAAATATATTAAAAAAGAAAAAAATAAAGAAAATTGTTCAGGCCCTATAGTTATGGCATAATTCTGTCTGCCTTCAGGTTTTCCAGGAGCAAAAGCTGGCAAATGCTTTTATATTGCACATTACACACTGATTAGCAAAGCCTTCTGGTCTGTAAAGTATTTTGCTTGTTTCAGAAATACGCAGGTATTTTATGCAGAAAACCAATTATTTCCCATTGAATTATTGGGGGGGGGGGAACACGCGGGACACGGCCCTGCATAGACAAAACAGGTTTTCTGAATGGAAAAATGGATCAGCTGTATGTCACCTGATGCTCTCAACACCCAGAAGTCTGAAGAGTCATTTCTATAGTCCGGAATACCCACAAAGCAGAGGATGGGGTGGACTAAAGTCTGACCTCAGAAAAGATCATTAGGGCTTTCTGCATGACCCATCTCTGATATAAAAAATGATCTTTGAAAGTAAGTATTCTCAAGATAAGAACAAGGAAATTCAGACACCATCAGGCACAGGGGCAGTAGTTAGAAGGATGTGGTCTTCTGGAGATCTCCTGTTGTTTGGGAAAACACCATAACTAATACAAGTGAGAAAGCAAAAATGCATCTTAAAATGAAGATAGATAGATTGTTATTTACTTTTATATTTTGGCATCAATGTACCAGCCAACAAACCAGCTGTCCTAAAAGGTACTAAGTCCTTTCCTTTCCAAGGAAAAACAGAAAATCACCAGTATTCCAACTTACAGCAAACCATCCTTTTTATCTCAAATATTTCAGCTGGGCCTTCTAAAAAAAACACTCCTGGATGTGATAAAACTAAGTGGGACTGCAAAATATTCCCATTTGTGGGACATATCCAGCACATCACAACTTAGAATAATGTCTAAATCAATAGGTCTTAAGAAACCAGGAGCTCCTCGGTAGCACAGAGGCACAAAGCTCAGTGTACTGGGTAGCTCAGCTCTCTCTAAATCACTTCTCCATTTTCTTAAGTTGGAAGTTGATCTCTGCATTAGGATGTGTCATTAGTGGTAACACAGATTCACATCATGGTATTAATAGTCAAAGTTTATATGTGGAAAACAGTTTTCATGTGGATTTCAAAAAAGGCAGATAACTGGCTCACAGAAAAAATCTTCCAAGAGTAAAAAAAAAAAAAAAAATCAGATAACACTTTTTGCAAGAAGAAAGGATTCATTTTTGGGAAATTTCTGAACAGTCATGTTTCCAGTATATTTTATTTCATATTTTACCCCCCTTTTTGGTTTTCTAAGTTAATTTTTTGCATGTGTCATGTTCTTTTCTCTTTCCCATGACACATAACTGTCATTCACTTTAGTCTGCAGATTTTGTAATTAGCCCCATAGTACATGCATTGCCTAATGTGGAATATAACCAGCACTCTGGAGTACTTGGGTTTTTGGGTCTGACAGGCTTGGGAGATGTTCACTGGTGTTTAAATTGAAGGCGAGAGGCTTGCTGCATCTCTAGGCAAGATATTCAGTTCAGGATGCCTTAGATAAAATTCCCATCTCCTTTCAGTAAGCGTCACTCCCAAAGGCTTCCCCTAAACTAGGATTTCATAATAGGACAGTAAGGAAAAACAGGATGATTTTATGATATACGTTAATTACTGAAACCAATTAAAAATAATACATACCACTTTATCTCACACACTCCCCCAAAAAAGAAGTGGGTTATGCATCAAGAACAATACAAAAATAATAAACAGCAGTCAGTTGGTTGTCCTTTTGTTCCTCTGATGTGACATGACATAAGGTACAGAAAGTGTCTTCATGAAAATCAGGAATAATTTTCCCAATCAAATACAAATCCATCTGTCAATATGTGATCCAAGCACACAGTTAAAAGTGCTAATACAATTCTAACTGAATAGATATAAAATATGCCTCTCATGTCCTAGACGTATTTTAGAATGACAGCTGTTTATTATTCAGCCTGGACTGCAAGCATTACAAAACACAAATTTAATGTTCTTTCTTTTTTCTTAACCAATATTTAGGTAAATTCAGCCTTTCATGTACCACTCAGGCAAATTTCATGGTGTGGACACGTGTTTTATTGTCCAATTGCTGTATTTTTCCTATGACTAAAATAGATGATACTTATCAGATTAGATCCTTTATTTTCACAATGTGTCCATGACAAGTTCTTTTGCTAAAGGAAATACCAAGCAATTTTTTAAGTGCAACTTATTCTTCGTCTAATTATCATCACATTGTTGGCCAGTTTAGTCATGGAGAAAAGCCTGATTCCAAATCGAAAGTTGCCTTTGATATTTTTACTCCTTCAAGAATTTTGTTCATGCTCAAGAGAGTAAAAAATCATCAATCCTGTTTTACTGGGCACCTGAGCAGGATTCAACCATGCTGAGACACACAATTATCCTTAACCTTCCCTTCACGAACCTCTCAGTATGCGTTGTTGAGAACTGACCAGCTCATAACATGCTTGCTCTGCCCCTGCAATTCCTCTGCTTGCCCATGAATACGTAGCTGGTGCAAACAGCTGGTAACTTTTACAGCTATAGGCTTCACTAAAGCATTACAAAAGTTGCATTTAAAGATGGACAAAAAGACAAAGGCTGTAATACCACAGAGCACCACATGTGGCTGTAACCACTAATAGTAATCCACCTCACACACTCCAGCCCTACTGATCAGGACCAGGGTTTAGAGACCATGTAACCTCCCTTGCATCATGAAAGTACAAAACCAACCCAGCATTGTACACCTGCGGCTGCTCTACCAAGGTCTAAATGAGTAAACTTTGCATTTCCTCTCTAAAGGGAGAGCATGGGAATCAGAGGTTTCTAAAGATGCTGAAAGAGTCAGCTAAAACACATTCCTAAGGCTTCTGGAGTTTCAGAGCCTTGCCCTGCCAAATTGCTGGCTGTGTAACTATGTTTAAATACAGACATCTCTCCTGCTTCCAAATGTACTTTTTAATAATATCACATTATAATTCCATTCATCACTCCCGAAAAGATTTACTTCCACAGACATCCATTTTATTTTTAAAGTAATCTGCATTACAGCACTTCAGGCTGAAAAAGTAACTTTTTCTTTTCTGAGGAGAAAAAAGCCATTATTAGGCTGAGATACAAAATTCATTCAAAAGAAGAAACAAACAAAAATCTGCCCGTTGCCTCATTTTAACTTCAAAACAATCAATTCCATTGTATCAATCTTTCTTTAAAAATAAAAAGTTTTCTCGAATTGTGACCTTCTGCTGCCTCATTCTTAGCTATTTCATGGCCGACTTATAGCCTTGAGGAAAAAAAAAAAAAAAAAGCTCATTACAGAAGAATTGGTATAGCCTCAATTCCAGCAGCACAATCAGTTACTCCAGCTATTGTTGCGACTAATCACGTTATTGTGAATGAATGGGGGCAAAAGATGGGTGGTAAGAAAAGCAAAGAAAACCATGTACTTAAATACCCATTACTATCAGCGGATGACAAAAATAAAATAAAAAAAGGTATTTAATGGGAGACAGATTTCTATTTTAAAGGCCGCTATTAATTCCTTTTTAGTTCAGATGGACAAATATTGATTAATACTTATGGCTAACACAGTTACATAGGTAATGTCAACAGCGGTTGCTCTCATGAAACTCAGGGGAGAGGAAACCATTAGTGCCATCTTGGGCTGGTCATTTGAGAATTTCCTTTCCTTCCTTTCCTTTGAAATGCAACAGAAAATAGTGTACAGCTGGGAATGATTCTCAGTGACAAATGTTACATTTAGAGCTGTCATAAGCATATACTTTCCAATATCACTCTCCAGTGTGTGTGAAATCTCCTAAAGGCCTCCTTTGTATGCATTAGGTACTGGAGAAAGTTGACCTAGGATGAAAATATTCTGCCTTGAATCTTTGCACACTTGCAGACATCGAGATATACAGCCAGATTGGGTCAAAGAGTTGAGGCTATAAAGAAAAATCCTGATCTTTTTATCATCTTACAGTGTCTAGAAAATGAACGCATCCACAAATAGTGGAATGTTTAAAAGCTGCCTGGTAACTTGCTATAAAATTTACAATTCTGTCTACTGGATACCACGTATACATGTTCACTACTTTCAATCAATTCCTATATTTACATGCATATATACGCAAAGAGATCATGTATTTTAACACATGGTGTTTCCATTCCTATGACATCAACAGACAAGCAGTAAACTCCATCAACTCCCCTTCCAGAAAACAAGCTATATATCAGCAAAAGGAGATTAGGTAGTCCTCCTCCTTATAGCAGTTTTTCCAGGATGCTGATTTTCAGAGTTACCTAATCATCAGTAGATTCAGCCGAGTTCTGAAAACTCAACTCTTCTGAAAATGGGACAAACTAAAGGAGCATCCCCTTGATTTCAAAGGCTTGTTATAACCACAAAAGATGTATGGGTTCTACTTAAGGTCTTTGTAAGGATATCAAGATACAGTATTGCTGATTGTTGTAAAGGCACTCTGCCTACTTGGTAAAGGCTTTAAAAGAAGTGATGACGTTAAGTTCAACATTTCGCAGAATTCTTGACGCAAGCGAAGTCAGATTGCCTGAATCATTCCACAGTGGCACTTCATTTTGGAACCTCTGGATTTTTCCCTATTTCAATTTTAGAAACAGATCACATTTCATATCCTTTTACTATTAAGAGAAATTCTGCAATTGGGTACAAAATGGCACAAAGACATCCGACAATGATCACTTTTTGCTAATTTTTCTTGAATAAACCTCAACAATTCTACTCTGAATGCTAAAAAATATACATGTTTGGTGGCTATATTTCCCAGAAAATATGCTTTATTTTTCAATTCAAAATAATTTTTCAATTAGAAAAAGTTAATTAGTTAAGAGTCTTATAATTACTTAAAGGTAACCTAATTCATAGCAGATAAACTACAGTAACTTCAAATGATACTTTTCCAGTTTACCAAGGAACTGGTAAACTGGTAAACTTTCTTTTGACAACAGGACCCTTTTAGAAGGTAGGCAAATTCATTTATTTTTCTACTTTTACAATATCAAACCGTACATTTAGCAATTCATTATTTGCATATTTGAATTTGATTCAATTTTTTCTTTAAAAAAAAATAGCAGAAAGCCTGGGAAGAAGTACAGCTTTTTTCAGATTTAAAGAATTTTGGCACATAAGAACTGTATTTGAAAAAGAAAGACATATGAGTTTCCTACATACTGGAGTTCAGACCTGATCCAAAATCTATTTAAGTAAATGGCTAATTTTAATGGATAAAAGGGGCTATGAAACTTATTCTTTATTACACCTTCACTCTCCAATTGCCTTGTGTCTCACACTGGTAAAAATAGAATTTCAATAGCTTCTTATTTCCTTGCAGATGCTGACTATTCCCACAGCCCTGGTTCAGGATTATCAGTGCATGAGGTGCAGAAGCTCTGGTACTTCATGATTTGGTAAAAACAAAATTTAAATTCTATAGATACATTTATATCCTGTCCCTGTTCCTTGCCCTCACTCTCCCCTCCATGGGATATTGCTGTGATTTCATTCCATTTTTGAAAACTGAAAAACCCAGACTAAATAAAGGGAAAAACATCAACCCTGAAGAGAAAACACCTGTGGCCTTTATTTGTAAGTTGTAACCATCACCAGAGAGGTGGGAAAGAATTTCTCTGCCATACAGTCCCAAACAATGCAGCTTTCCTCAGTTTTCAGATAAAATACGTTATCAGAGGATAATCTCATCTGATGCTTTCCCTTTCTTCCATGCTTTTTCTTTTCTCTTATAGGTCTCTGCTTCACTAGCATTTAATAGCCTCAGGTTCAGAAACATTACTTATAAAGAGGGAAAGCCTGGCTTTTGCTTAGCCTTCTCTGAGTAAAAAAAGTTGGTGACCCTCTGTTTCTGACCTGCTGATAACAGTGCTGGAAGTAAAACATCGCTAGAGCTCCAGAGGACTGCTGGCCTCTGGTACATTGCATACTCCAGTCAAGCCACAGCCAGGTCTGTACATGTCTATGCTCTCACCATGGAGATTTTTCAGCAAACAATCTAGTTCAGTTAAAAACAGACTAAATCCTGCCTCTTTCTTTCCCACTGAAATACCACTCATGTCACTGCTCTTCCAAAATAATTGTCAGTGTCAGTCACTACATACAGTCAGGATGAAAAACATACTGCAGAATCAATAATAACAGGATCCATGTTGAGCCACAAATTAAAAGCCTCTTACCTCAGAAAAATCAAGGACCTACTCTCACACGCTCCTTCTTTCAACTCAGCCAAAGGGAATAATTCAAGGCCCAGGTGTGCAATACTAGGGAAGGGAAAGGAAATGTGCTTGTTATATGAAGCAGGTGTTGAATATTGCCATAACTGAGGCCAAGTTAATAACATTCTAATGAGCAGTAATAAAGAGTCAAAAGCAATAAAAAAGGAGAAAATAATCTCTAGAGAAATCATGCTGTACTTAATATACCTGGAGAGCAAAGGGCATTACTGAATGGGGAAGGAGGAGGGGTGCGGCAGAAGGAAAGGTGTGAGCAAAGAGTATTGGATCTCAGTACAATTTTTCACTGGAAAACAGGGAAAACTGATACTCTCAAGAAGACTGTAAACTCAAAATTTTGATAAAGTGGTGAATTTCCTAATATCAACAAACAACATATTTGTGATCCCAAAAGCCTCTGGTGTTAGCTGGCATAAACAAAAATAATTCAATATCCACTCTTTGTCTCCTTCAATGTTTTGTTCAAGACTAAACAACTTACAGAACCTGGGCCCAAACAAATGTAAACGCACATCTTCACAACTGTATGTCTGAAATATCTCCTGATAATAAACAGCAAAGATGAATAAGGTATGTATGCAGAGGCTTTGTATTGTTACTATCTGTGTACAGTCTGAAGAAGGGATTATTTGGGTAAACCATCTTCTACATTAATTAATTTTTATTCACAGTAAAAGCAAGTCATTTCTGTTTGTACACAGGTTTTAAGAGGGAAAATAAATAAGACAGGAAAGGAAGGCATTATTTGCCTAAGTTGCCCAAGTGCTATTCTGAAGTATACACACAACTCAAAACTACACACATTCTTACAAAGGATTATGGTGTTTCAGGAACTAAAAATATACAGAATCTCAATGTATGTCAGAATTAAACCTTTTTATAAATCTGAAGACTTTCAAAGGCCTCTCCACTTGAGAAATGTTTGTGTTTCTGGGTGAAAATGTGCACAGAGGGTTCTGAATGGAATTTTCCGATGCTAGCCTTTGCCTAGTGATGACACACAGCCTGGGCCAGCTATACATCATTTATATTTCCTCCATGCCTCACCTACTTGCCCTGTCTCATTGTTCTGTCACAGGCACATTATGGTCCACCTGCTTGTGATTTGGGATGGAAACCCAGACTGTGGTGCACAATATATTCATCTAGAAAACAAACACCAAAACGCATGTTTATCCAAAGAAACTCCAATTTATAAATGCAGTGGGCTTAGAAACTAGGTTGTAAAGAATGGTCTGTGGACTTTGGTGACAGATTTTAATCCAACATTGCTATAGTCCACAAGGTAAATTCTGTGGGTTGTCTCCCTTTTATGCACTTCATGAACAAAAGTTCAATTTGTCATTAAAGCAATTGCAAATGCAACCTGTCCACACAGGTCCCCTCTGGGGTCAGAGAATTATCTACTCTTGTGGAGTAAGCAGTCATTTGCAAAGAGAGCTTTATCCAAAGGCTATGGAAATCACTGGCGGTATTTAATGGATTTGAGCTGGTTTTGGATCACGACCTATAAGAAAATATGTCTATTCTAAAAGTGGAAGGGAGGGAGTAGCAAAGAGGCTGTTGTCTGCCTTTGTTCGTTTTGTAACTCTCATATTTATACTGCCATGAACAAATATTCTGATGTCTCAAGATGGCAGTGAAAAAGAACCATTTTCCCCTGTAAATAAAAATTGGTCCTTCTTTCTTGCTGCAGGAAATTAATTTGATTTGTATGTTGTCTGCACAATTTGAGCAGCATTAAAAAAACTACAGCAGACTACTTCACTGAACCTGGCATCCATATACCACCTGTTATAAAAGTTACACACTTTTGTAGTAATTAATGTACTTAATATTTAGCATGTATATGTTTCAAACCTTCCTTTCAGCTCTGATTTCTCCAGAAATCCCTCAGTGTATTGCTTGTAATAACAACAAAGAAACTACTGCACTGATTCAATGCTCTGACTCCTGGCTACCATATAATATAATAAGACAGCTTTCTTTCTATGCTATTTTAGAGTTTTTCATCTCAAGTGCCTGCAAAAACCTCTAAGCTTTCTCCGATGAGAGTTTTGAGGTCTTTAACATACATCTTTCTCAGAAACTTCAGGGAGAAGTCAAGGTGCCCAAAACTTCTGCAAATCAAGATATTGCATTTATCTTTGACTTTTCAGTCTAATTCATTAGGTAAGCAACTGGAACCAGACTCTGCACCTAACTGCATCCCTATCCCTGCAAAAAGCCAGCAGTGCAATAAGAGCCTGATCTGCCACTCCTTGACCTGTCAGCGTGCTAACTCTAAAGCTCTGGTTACATGGAAATGCCCAAATCCCATATGCTATATGAGTTAGAGGGATGGTTTCAAGTCCTTGTTCCAACTCCTATTTTCTTACTACTTGATTTTAGCTGGAAGGATCTGAAAAATCAAAATAAGGATTCTGAGTTCAGTCAACAACTGTTTGGACAGAGAAGGCATGAAATTGCATGCACAATTTTCTTAACACTTAGGTCTTTGCTTCTACTCTGCTCAGCGAACTTTACTCTTAGGATTCAAAGTGTCATTATATTGCCATTATCACTAAAGCAGAATAGTATTTCATAACTGAAGAATGATTTAGGAACTAAATAGCTTGACATGGTGTCATATTTTATCCTAACACCTTCTAAAGATGCAAATGTACTCCATCTACTCATTTTCCAAGAAACTAGACAAAAAGTGACAGCAAAAATATTTAAGGAGAAATGAACCCCCTGGAAAAAGCATTAAAATACAGTGAAGGTAAATGTAATTGTTTTTAAACCCAATGTTTTTGTAAGATAAATTCAACATTGGACAGGCTCTTTAAAAATCAATTTGCACTTGCTTCCTCTATAAAGATTTATCCCAGGGAAAAAAAAAAATCCATTAGTATTAAAGTGCTTAAAAACTTGGCAGACTATCTCCAAAGGCATCAATTTCTAGTGCTAATTACCACTAATTATTCACTCAGCAGTTGTAAGTTGCATTCAGTCCCTGAGGGTGGAAGAGAGATTTGTCTCTCTCCAGCGTAGCATGTTTCATATATTTGTTTCAAGAGATTTTTACATTGAGACATCAAAATAGCGTGGACTTAGAGATCTGCAGAACTTCCCTGTCTGTTAATATGAGCAGCTCGAAATTTTCTTGTGTAGTATAAAGAGTCTATATTGTCCCTCGACATCCTGCACCTGGCATGAGGGGCTTTATCTATCCCATTTCTCTGCTATGTGGTAGAGATCGGACTCCACACATTTTTTCAGTGTCTAAGTGGATTTAATTTAGCAGTTTTCTGATTGCTGAGGCTTGAAGGTGTAGTGTCCAACCTGGCTGTTAAACAACTATGCATAACTGACTCAGAGCTTATTGTTCATGACCACAGCTACCAGAAAGGCCATCACATCCTAGATCTTCAATGCTTAGATTTGGACTCATACTCGGCTCCCTTGAAACTCACTCCTTCAAGCACTATGAGCAGCTAATAGACTTGGACACTGGTACTGCTCTGCAACACCTAGACATGATTCAACTCTTTTTCCCCAAGGTGAGTCAAGATGAAAACTGGAAAAGGAAAACTTTTCAGGGAATTAAATGTTTCTAGGAATGTTTATTTAGAAACAGCAAATGATTTCATTCTTGTAATTTCAACCCAGACCAATTAAATCAGTGTTCCCTAATTTAAAAGGTTTGTCTTTCTGATGCAAAATTAAATGACTGGACCTTCTATACCCTCCCTCCCCCTTAAAAAATAGTGATAGTAAATTAATAGTTGTGTTCTGGGAAAAGATGGGGTTTCTAAATGTCAGAATTTCCCAGCTTGCCTTTTTAAAATACCTTTCATATCCCTATATTTTGTTACATAGCCAAGCAAGCACTAGCAGGAAAAAAAAAAGAGAGAACGAGAGAGAGATTCAAGTTTCCTGATGCAAGAAGGAAAGAAAATGGGGCTGACTAGAAATGCTGCTGAGAAGAATATTAATGCAGCATGACACCCCCTCTGCCCAAGAGAAAAAGATGGATGTATGTGAGAGAGAGAAGCAATAAAGGGTCAGTAATAAAAGAAATATATCACTTGTAGAATTGACTAGGCTTTACTTGAGATTTATAATCCATTCTAACTGTAGTAATTTGTGACTGCTGGAGACAGACTGCCTATTAGACATGATATTTTTGTAGGGCACCACCCAGGAATAAAATACATGAAATGCATGAGCTAACTTGCTCTTCCCTTGTGTTATTTTAAATAATACTCTTTGTACCAGAATTTTTTATTTAATGCTATTAACTACCAGTCAACGGATGACAAAAGCAGGTAGAAGGGGTTAAGTGACTTGCCCCAAAATTACACAGCGAGTCAGTGAGAGAATTTGCCTGATTCCTTAAGTCTCCTAATTTCTACACTCAGCCTAGCACATCACAGCTTCTAGGTGTCTCTATAACTTTCTTGGATCTACAGATCTGTGCAGTCCTACCTTGTATATCCCAGAACACTCTACTCTTAGTCTCTGAGGCACTCAGGAGAGTTAGGTGCTTTTCAAAATCTTGGTATTGAGTTTCAACAATTGATCCAGCACAGCCCATCATAGCTAATATTGCAAGATCACGGCACAGGGTGATACCGCACTATAAACTCTGAGGAGGCTAATGGTAGCATGGCATGAGTTTCGCTACCCATGGGATGGACAGGACTGTGCTTGGAGATCTCCAGGCTTCAAGCAGCAAAAGGTACTTTGCAAGAACTCTTACACAGCCCTCTGTTACCAAGCTTGTGATTCCTGATATAATGAATCAAAGCCTCAGCTGATATAAATTGCCAGAGTACCAGTGACTGCCCTGAAGCTGGGCTGATTTACAGCTGTAGCAATTAGATCCACTGGCTGTAGTGAAAGCATTTGCAGAGTATGGAACCCTTTGACATGACTAAAGGCACATTTAATACCTGAGCATGTGGCAGGTTTATTAGCTTGGACTCAGTGATATGTTAATACAGTAACAACTTCTGGTAGGTGAGGTAGAGCAAGCTTACGTCTTCTTACAACTTCTAGAGGTCAAACTTTTGGCTCTACAATATGGTAGGTAAATGTTCCCTAAGGTTGTCAGAACATCATTTTAAAGCTCAAATTCACTGCTCACAGGTTTGAGTAGTCATATAGTCTGACTTTAATAAGAAAATGAACAAATAAAATGGAGGTGAAAGAACAGGGAAATTTCATAATTTCCAGTAAATGCTAAAATTTAATTCCTCAATATAATTCATATTGACCTGCAGAAATACAAGTGGTTGCATGAAATCATTGCCTTCATGTGGCATTTGCAAAGGAACAGTTTAAAGGATCTGATACCTGAGTTTAATGCAATTTGGGTTTTGGGGTTTTTGTTTGTTTGTTTTAATCTTCCTCTCTTTACCTCTCAGTTGTTTGACCAAATTTTTTAGAATAATCCTTGCTTTGCTCTTCCCCTTGGCTCAGAGGGAAGTATGGCTTGCCTTGTTAAAGAGTAATTAGGATGTTCTATTAATCATTTCATTAATAGGAAAGGACCATAAGTGACTCGAGGGTTTTGAAAGTCCTTATTGAAAGAAGGAAAGGTGGAATAATAATCCCCTATGGATCTCACTTTTTTCCTGCATTCTGTGGGACTATTATTTAATTAAAGAACCCTGTGCTTCTGTTTCTGGTCAATGTGAATAAATTGAGGTGATTAAATTGAAAGTATTGCACTAGTTGAACTGACAGTTCCACTCTTGCAAACTGAAAGCAGAAATCTGTTAAAAGTAGAAATCAGTCATAAGAAGTTGTTCTTCTATTGTGTTTGGAGCTTCTGTTAGCAACATTTTATTTTCTACAGGTTCTTAATTTGTTTTCTTTGAAAGCTAGACTTCTACACATTTTGCCTGCCCAGCAAAGACAGCTTGCAGGGAGTTAATTACTTTAAAAGAGCAATTTTTAAAAAAATAGTTGTTTCTTACACAATCTTGTCTCCCACTCTATTGAGCAATCTAAAGGATTTCATAAAGGACCACATTTATAAAAGTAGTGAAATTGCATACAACCTCTAAGGACTTGGATGACAAAGATACAATTTAACTTGGTGTTTAGGGCTGTGGGGAACTTCTCCAAAAGAGCAGAACTGTAGAACATAATTTGAAAGCACCATAATAAATGCAATTTAGCTGATACCGACAAGATGTGCAATTACATACAGCTTCTTGAGGACCCAATTAAAATCTACCTTAATTTCTTACAGGAGTTGTGGGAGATCATATATTTGGTATCTACAGATTCGTGGCTGTTTCTATACTAGAAGATTAAGAACGGGCTCATGGAAAGACTTAAGCACAAGGACACTGTGGCCTGCAGCAACTCTGCTTTGTGGCAGCATGTTAGTCTGGCTGCAGCTTGGTCATAAAGTGCATGCAGTATGGTAGTCCATGTGTTGCATGCAAACAATATGGATGTCAGATGAGTCTGGACTTGAAAATAGGTTCAGAATTGGCCTATTTGAAACAAATAATGTTGATACACACAGAGATGGATGTAATGATGATTTTTATGGCAGCTGAGAAAACAACCACGTGTATTCTACTTGTATGTGAATTTTTGTCAGAAAAACTACCATTGCAAATGCCTAAATTCCCCCCAAATAAGCATTTTGTTGATTCTTATGAAACTTCCTCTAGACAGTCTAATATTTAATGGAGCATGCAAGGGTGCTTTAAAAAAAGACGAGAAATTCAAGGCATTGAATTAATGCTTTTGAATGAAATCCAGAATAAGTTTATAGAAAGAATTTGATTAATCTGGATCTGTGTAAAAAAGATCAATTCAACCAAATGGAAACAGGCCCCATTCTCAGAGCCTTCTGAAATAGACTGAAAGACATCAAGTAAATTTACCAGGCTTTGACGTTTGTCCCTAAATCCATAAATAATCCACAGTTACAAAACAGTTAGGTGGCAAAATCAAGAATGGAACCCCCAAAACCTGTTTCATGCTGCATTGTGCTAATCAGTAGATAGCCTTTCTTCATACCAACAACAGCTGACTTTTGGGAATATTTCTATAGAAATTTGCATAAAGACATAGGTTTACACTTTCAGTGAACACAATTCGGACTCTATACCCAGAAACAGTCATCAGAGTCACCAGAAATATCTTCTCAAGGTATAACCAGAAGCAGCAATGTGCACCTTAAAATACAAGGGAGATCTGCTTGTGGTCCACACAGTCCTTTTCTCTTGGAAACTCATAATGACCAGTGATGGTTGATTAAAGATTTTTATTTTCCACTGGATTTATGGATGAAAATGAAACTGTGCAATTCCTTCAGAACACATGTGTTTATACTGAATCTTCAAAGAGCTGTCAAAGCAACTGCTATCATGTCATTATATGGAATTAAACTCCTCTGTGAGACTCATAAAATTTTAGCTGTGGCCTGAGTTTGGGGAAAAAAAAAGAAAAAAAACCCAAAACCAGAACAGGATTCAGGCTAGAGACAGCGGGGAAATACTAAACCATGAAAGAGGTATGCATTTCAAGAGACAGCTCAAATGCCAATATGAGCAGCATTTCATCTGGGATCAATGATGAAGTCTGATGTGTGAGAAAAGGTGATAGTAAGGGCCAGCAAAAGGTAAAATCTGATCTTTAAAATATCTTTTTGTAAAGCTGACTCCAAACCATTGTCCTCCCTTTTCCTTCTTCATTTTTATTACATTTTATGAACAAATAGCAACAAATGGCTTATTTTAGCTGTGTGGCAAGTGAAAGAAATTAACAATTTTTTTCCTTGGCTGTAAAATATTTCAGGGGCATACATATGGACATGACAAGAGTATATCCCCAGGAAGAAAAGCATTTTCATAAAGATTACAGTAAAGAAGCCATCAAACATGAATCCAAGGTAAACATGTCTTTATCCTTTATAGGGTCTTACTCATGCCATCAGCCTGAAAGAGGACACCATTTGCCATTGCCAATCTCCTGCTCATTAGAGATCAAGCAGCTGCTGGTGCTGGCAGCAAATGTATGAGAATGAGAATTGGCTATTTGGCTTATCTGAGCTCATCCATATTAATACCTTGTTTCCACAGAGCAAAATTTAGGCGCTTCTTGAAAATGCCCTTGGTGTCATCACCTCCTAAACCTTGCCAGATAGTTTGCTCCAAACATTTATTACTTTCAGACAGAGAAGATGCTCCCTCGTGTCTTTATTTCAATTTAAATTCCATTTGTGCTCTTTTGTCAAATTTTCTGCATTGAGTTATGAATAATGCTGACATTAGCTCTACCATTATAGAGTTTGAGCTCTTTAATTAGATTCCCTTATTCAACTTTTTTTTCTGAGGTTAAGGTTTTAAACTAGTCCTCATAACTCATTCTTTTAAAGCTGAAGGCAACAATGTCAATGCTTTACTCTCATGTTCCTCTTTTTTCAAGTGCCATAATATTCTTTCCAATGCATTGACTGGAATTGACTGCTTTGATTGAGGGCTGCCCACCCATTGTGCAATGACAGTCATGCACACTACAGAATTTCCCCCATGATTCAGCCAAGTATTTGATTTGCTCTTTCATTTGTCTCACTTTAGAAATGCATACTACAATATATCCTCATTTCTGCATGCCTAAAAGCCAGCTCTGATTTCAGGACATCCTTTTATATTGCTTTCCCAATCCACAATGATTTTACATCAAGCAGAATTTGAATTCTGGGATTTGTTTGGTTCCTTTTGCTTTCCCCATCACTTCTGTCTCTCCTATACATAAACAGCCACCTTAAAAATCCTCACTTACATTGCAAGGAAAGAAAAGTGCTGGGAACTATCACAGTGTTTCTGGGTCTTTTAAATTAGTTAGAACGAGCTAAGTACTGGGTACTGAGAAGTACCAGTAAAGATGCTCCTTATGGACATACCATCAAGTACTCTTAAGGAGTCTTGTGAAGGACCCATCTCCAAGTTCACCTTTAAAAATTGCAAAATTGCTGTTGCTGCCACCTGGCAGAGAAACTGAGGCTAGCCACTGAAGTACTAAGGGCTAAGAAAGAAATAGTAATATCTGAAAGGGCAACTCTCCATTTCTGAGTTCTCAGCTTTACCTACTTGAAAATAGTGCATATGTGAAAATAAGTCTCATTTACTGTATCTGCTGTCTCAATACCAAGTGTGTATTCGTTGTTGCCATTGCTTCTGTCTTTTTTCCTGGATGTGAATTTTTGAAGCTCATAGAACAAATCATTCCTGTCATAGGTAACTTTCTCAAGGACACCTTAAGATGTAGACAGTGAGACACATTCATGTTTCAGTGTGCTGGGAGTAATGCATGAAAATCTCTTTTTACGGAGAATATAACTGAGTCATTTAACTAGTCTGTCCATGAGCTCTGGTAGGCAAGACATTCTTCTACACTATTAACCCCCCAGTGGTTTACATCTTGGTAAGTGATGCTAAGACGAGATAATGTCCAGGCTGTAAAAGATTTGATGATAATGATTCTAAATGGTGGGTATGAGGAATGAACTCCTTAGGCTATTTTCTAACTTTTAAGAGATTTGGGGAGGGAGGAAAGGGGGGTGGATAAACTATATTATCCATTGTTTTTTGTAATATTGAAATCACTGAAGAGATGTGGAGTCAGTATGTAGGAAAGATGCTATACCAAAAGTCAGACTGCAGTATATTGTCTATTTCAAAGCAACTTCTGAAGCAGAAATTAACTTTCCATTTCTATTAAGAGGATCCCTGACAGTTTGAGAGAAGGGAAAAACCACAGTGTAAAATGATATGCTAAATCCCCCCAAACAGACATTAACAATAATGATAAGGGACAAGCCACAGTTCTCTGGCAGAACCAAGGCAGCTGAAAGTGTGGCATCACCCCTTCAATGACTGCTGCCTCCAGGATGGATGGTCAAAGTGGTGAGACAAACCAGAACCGGCATTTGCAGTCCCTTTGGCAGCTTGAAAAGCCAGGTGGAAAAGCAGAGTCTATCTGTGTCCAGCAGCCTCAATATGTAAATCCATTTGTATTCATTATAACCTAATCCTGCTTCTCACCTGCCAGGACACATGGCAGGAAAGGAAATAAATCCATCAAGGAGGAACAAAAGCCAGGATGTGATTTCTCTCTAAGGAAAGAGATGATGGGCTAAATTTCCTTTTTGTGACAGTGAATGGAACTGTAGCAACACCTCCAGAATTGTACCCACTTGCAAAACAGCTGAATTTGGCCCTTCACAAATAGAAAGCCAAATAATCAGGTGTTACTTGTCTTCAATGCAAGCCACAGGAGATATTCATTTGGAAGAACATTCTGAGGAACAATTATGAAAAGACTAAACGGAGACAGCCTGAGCTGTAGCAGTGGTGTTAAATAGGTAAATTACTGTGGAGGAGCTGGGTGTTTAGCTCCCCTCAGCATCCAAGAAACTCTGTCCCTATGTGTTGATTAGTTTGGGCAGAAGCACACGTGACTGCTCCTTGCAACGCATCCTGGAATACATATAAAAGAAGAGGAAGACACTTTTAATGTGAGAGCGTGTATTCCAGTTTCACATTCTCACCAAGCTTGAGAGGGATGTAACCTGTGATATTTAGCCAGGATTTATACACCTTTTTAAGAACAAAATGTGAGGTAGGCCTGGCACTGAAATGGCACCCATGAGAAAAGAAATGTATGCAGTGATTGCATGATGGAGAAAAGGAAAGCAAGTGCAGCTCCCCATCAGTGAAGGGAAGGAGAGTGAAAGCCTCAGAATAGGTGGAAGGGTAGACAGAAACCATCCCCACACAGTACCTTTTTCCAGCTACTTCTAAGCAAGGCCACTTCTAAGCCATACTTCACTGTGTCACCTTTTCTGGAGCTTTATTAGAAAAACAGCTTCTTCCTTTCTTTCTTCCTTCTCTTCCTGGCAAACTGCATCTCAAAATATTGGTGACCACTCAGCCAAATTTCAATTGCTGTGCTGGAAGTCCTCTAAACCCCATCATTTCCTTTTGATTGTGTAACACATGAACTTTTGATCTTGACGTTGAACATGGCTCGCAGAAGACTGTGTCATGATTTAATGCATCTGCTCACAGCAACTGCTTATACTATGTGCAATATTCTTTTAAAGGGTTTGTGGTTGGACCACAGAAAAGAAGGCCTTCTTTTTTACCTTGTCATGGCTACTGCATACAGCATGGGGAGACCACTGCATCTTCTTTGAGAGGAAACCATAATGCCCACGGAAACAATATACGGCACTGCAGGATGTTGTGGGCAGGGAATAAGAGTTACAGCCAGCAGGGACCCTGCAATGTATGCCAAAGCAGATGTCTGAGAAAAGGAGAGAGGAGACTCAAAACAAGCTTTAGATGCAGTGGAAAGGAAAAAATTCTCGCGGTATGAAAGTGTATTGAGATTGTGGCAGCCCAGGAAGCTACTTGAGATTGCTGGGCTGACAGCAAACCTGAAAAGAATGGCAGCTGATGCAAAGCCACAGGGTATGTATGGAGGGGGAAGAGTTGTTTACATTGCTACTCTGTCTCACTTGGAATTTTTCTCTGTTTTTAAAAGCTCGTGAGTCTAGGCTCTCTTCTAATCAGACCTAGCTCTAGAATTTGTAAAGCCCTTTTGGTGTTCTTGGTATGCTTGCTTGAAGGACAAGAGGCAAAGAGGTCCAAGGCAGAGCCCATACCTTCATGACAAGTCATGAAATAAAATTTAAAAAATTGTCTCAAGATGTACAACTGGTTTACTACCAGCAAGAACTTCCTTCCTGTCACAACCTCCCTAGTATAAGCTAATAAAAATATATGCAAATCTGTCAGAGCTGATCTTCCCCCTAGGTCCAGGCACATGCCATGAGAACCCCAGTCTGGGGCCATTCTGGAGCCTTCTGTCTGCCTCAAATTAGCACAGCACAGGTAGCACATTCACAGTTTCTCTAATCAATCAGTTATGCACATAGTCCTTGCGTATCCAGGCACATCATATTTGAAAGTATAATTGCCACAGCAAGACAACACAAACTAGAAACATTAACAAATCTTATTTTTTCACATCCCCCTTCCAATCGAGAATCTGAATAATTTAGTTTGGGTTGGCAGCTCTTGATTACATTTTTGCACCTTTTTAAATTGTCTAAATGAAATTTTAAGTAATTTAAGCAGCAAATGAAAATGACACATCTTTGTGTTCTTCTTGTGTAGGAAAGAATAGTGAAAGTGTCATTTTTTAGCAGGCACAAGTCAGATTCTCCAGCATTTTTCTGCTAGGACAGTGAAATGCTTGACACTGCTCCTGGGTCCAAGGAGGAAGACTACTGATGTGAGTGAAGATTGTAGGGCTCAGTTAACACAAGAAGAGAGTAATTATAATTTAAAAATCATGACAAGTTGGCTGTGTGTCAGTTTACTTGGTTGCTGGGTATAACAACAGCACATAGCCTAATGAAGGACAAATTTCAAGGAAAGACAGGATTCAGTTTGCAGGAGCATCTACATATTATGGGTTATTCAGACCTGAATCTATCCAGGGGATTAAGGGAAATGTAATTCCTGTAACTGGCATAGCCTTAAAAAGGTGCATGCAAAATGTCATGCAATGGGAGAAACTGCTAATACCTTTCATCAACAAGCTGCATCCAACCTTGTTACCTGCTCGTTTGGGCAGTAAGTTTATTAGCAAGGGTGCCTTGTCTTTGGTCTCTGCAAAGTGAGATGGGAGTATACGGTATTATATAAATGAAATCCTTATAATTACGGTTTATAAAAGTTTAAACTGTGTATAAACTAGGCAGACATCTTGGGGATACTCAGCTTGGCTGGAAAGCTCATAAAAAGATTTTTAAATTGTAACTTTCTACCTTAATACCAAGAAGCATATTTCCTTGTGGTATTTCTAATACACATTACTGAAAAGTTAATCTGACTTTTTTTTTTCTTCCTTTTTTCCCCCATTAAATAGGATGAAAAAAGTGCTGGCTTTCAGTATATAGGTGAATTTCACCTTTCAGCTTCAAAACCCAGGGAATACAAAGAAGGTTGCAAGTGCTAAGCAGCTCCCAAAAATAGGTCCATTGCCCTTCACAGAAGGAGGAAATAGAGGATTGTATAGAGTGAGTACTTGCAAGATCTCTGAGCAGTTTTAAACCTGTTCTTCCAGACTCATCTCACATTCCAGGAAAAGTCTGGTTCATATTTTATCTTCTTCACCAGGTCACACATCCATAATACAAAGTCTTGGGGATTTCTGTAATCTAAATTGTCCCTCTACTTAAAAGGGAAATGCATAATGTAATCGATATTTTTTACCCTCTTAGAAATGGAACTGTCCAACTACAAATAAATCATTTGTATGTGACAGACCAGAGCAAATGAGGAAAATATTCTCTTCTACCTATTATGTCTAAAATTTACAGTTTTTAAATGCATTAATGAAAATGGAGGGCAGAATCACTTAAGACTACTGAAGGAACTTGAGGAATACTTTGCATGCTTCGTCCTTGCTATTACCTATTGATTAACAATGGGAGAATTTTGAGTACAGGCTGGAAAAAAAACCCCAAACCATCTTATGTAAATCACATAGAATCAGTGCCTCCTGCAACTGCAACATGAAACTAAATTGTGGATAGAAGAAAGCCTGGATAATTTCTGATAGCGAAAGAATGATATTGGCAATACACTCCGAGATGTGCATAAGATGCTATTGAAAAATAAATGCTAGAATCTGGACCTAACTAAGAAAGTACAAGGGAAATTATAAGGACTGGCTTTCATCTCATTTTACTGAGGTCCCAACTCTTCACACAGTGAATTAACACTTGGTGTCAATATGGCCTTGCAAACTGCAACTTCTTTATAATCTGCCCTCTTAGAGCACCTTTCATTGGATGGTTTCAAGGACCGTTATTGAAATGAGACTGCATAGCTATGTCTATGCTGTAAGGCAGTTAAGAATTTCTTTTTAAAAAATGACTTCTTCTTGTTTCTCATTATTCTAACTAGGTTTTGGGCTCCTTTTAAAAAGGTGGAATGTGTTTTATTGACAGGAAAGTGAAAGTATTCAACAAAAATTAGTATATTTGGCTAACGTGCTTTTTTAGAAAAAAAGAAAAAGTAATTGCCAAAGAAATCCCAACAACCACCAAAGGAAACAATCATAAAAAGTTGTATGAGAGAACCTTTTCAAACAGCACAAAGAGTTATTCCCATTTAGCACTATGTAAGGTCCTTCAAAATATAAATTACACACAAGATGGTAACCCTAGAAATCTAATTTAGTTATTCCCTTTTTCTTATATAGAACAAATGAAAAGAAACACAGAGAAGCACAGAAGAAATGAATCCATCAGAAACTGAAGCATGTCAGCATGAAGCACTGACATTTCAACTCAATTTTGCAAATAAAAAGAATGTTTAGAGAAGGAAAGAATTTAGGAGTGAGCGATGAAGGAAAAGAGGCATTCATTACAAATGCCATCATGCAATGCCAGATCTGGTTAAGTACAGTATGCCACTCTGTCTATAGTTAGGTGTTATTCAGTTTAAATTGAGCTGAGTTATGACAGCCAGGAGTGGAATTTTTTATATAGTGCCACAGAAATGTAATGAGTCTCTAGAAAACTCTCACTGAACTACCTACAAAGCAGCACAGCAGACTAATACATGTGGAAGCTGGGCAAGGCCATGATGATCTAAAGAACCACACTTCACAGTTCCTGGAGCATACCTAACACATCTTGTTGAACCAGAACAGAATCTGGTTGACAAAGTTGTTCACTAACTCTGAATTTCAAAATGAATTTCTTTTTTTTTTTTCCCAAAGCACAGTCATTCCAGTCTAATGAACTATATTCTGAGTTCCTGGACCAATGCAAGGGGAAGATTTGATGCAAGTACCTTGGCACCATGAGGGACCCACACACTGAGATCTTGTCTTGCTCCCATTCCTGTTATGCACATGGTGGTTGTGTCTACCCCAGGCTCTGGCTTTTAAAACCGAATCTTGTGGTTTGACTCATAAAGCACTGACATGTCAGAAAAATGGGACAGAGATCACATCAGGCTGATGATTTTGTAATTGCAATGGCTGTGTCCCTCTCCTCCCAAATATGTAAAATGTAGAGTCACTGTACGCAGAATATGATTACAAACTAGAGAGGAACTCTGAGCCCACATGGATGATGCTCACTCACTACCAGAAAAAAAAAGCAATGGCTGGTAAAAGTGATGGTCCTGTGTTTTCTTTGCTTGGCTTTGGCAGAGTGTTCCTGTATGCCTTGTCTTTTGCCTGTAGTCCATTTTCTGAGACATATTGCAGAATGACATCATTATGAATATAGGTATTATTGCTGCTGAATTTCAGGTGATTCATTCCCACAAAATAGTGAGCATCATTAAACTGACTTTCAAAGTATTCCACAACTCCTCAAAGAGACCAGCACATCATACAGACCTTCTTCAAAGGACTCCCCTAGGCACTGCTCAGGAGTCTCCCCCGTGACAGATACTGCTGCAAACAGCAGCTGCTTTGCCTCTCCCTATATTATCTTAGAGTGAGAAAAAGTGAAAGCTATGATTCAGTCTGCTAACATGAATCCAGGGATAATGAAACAAGGAATAATTAAGGTGCCAGAAGTACCATTTGGCACATATAAATTATAAGTAATTTTTGAACACTGGTTTTCCCAGCTCCATAAAACTTCTATTCTTCCCCAGTGAAATTAGGCCAGTATCGCAGCACAGAAACTGTGGAACAAGTTCTCAAAACAATTATATTCTACCCATGTTTCTGTTTTGACTTGGGAACAGCAAGGTTTCTGATGGAAGAATGAAGTTGCTTATATGTGTTTACAGACGGCTGTCTATTTGAGTGACAGACATATGTGCTGGAGCAGTGTTAAGTGCTGTCACTTTGGTTTATGGAGCAGTTGCTTTGGAAAGATTTCATTTTAATGCTAAATAAATGAGATCAAACTAAAAATAAGTAGGACAATTAGAAAGTAAACATTGTTTTCCTTTCAATTCTAGACCAATATTAAAACTTGAAAAAATTGTCACGTAGACCAAGGTGTAAAGAAGACTTTAATAACAAGATCATATTCAACTTTAGGAAGAAATGCACCCTGTTATCAGGGGAACTGTGAGTATTTTCTTATCAATTTGCTCAAATGAGATGACTATTGCACCTGGCGAGTCCGTCTTCTGCCACATCTTGTCACCTGAAGGGCGACCATCCAATATGGGGCATTTTTTGACTCAGTGGTGCAAGTCCTACAGATGATGGAGGTAACATGATGTATGAAATGAGTATATGTCCAGAAATATGAAAAAATACTGTGCCAGGAAATACAGAATTTTTTTTTTTTATTTTTTTTTTTTTGCATAGCAGGGCCTGTGATCCTTTGTCTTTTTGCCAGTGAAAAGTGGTTCACAACTGTCCTCAAATCAAGAAAAAGATCTGCAACTTTTAATGTTTTGCAGAGGTAATATACAGGAACAAAAGCAATTAGGTGTCACTGCAAGAGTCTTTTTCCTCTTATTAAATGTATCCAGGGAAAACCAGGAAAAGAACTCTGCTTTTCAAAGGAGATTTTTTTTTTTCTCCTTCCCAAACTGTTTGGTTCCTGTGGCTTCTCTTTTAAATTCCCAGTGCCCAGCTGACTTCAGCTCAAACACTACATATATACTGAATTTACTGAAATTAGCATACCCCAAAAGTCTTTCTAAACCAAGTATTGTGGAATTTTACATGCAGGAAGAAAGCCTGAGAGACAGAAGGGTTCTTTCAGCAAAACAAATTCTTATATTTGCATTTTAGTTGGTCCTGAAAGAGAAAGAAAACAAAACCCACAAGTGCAAGCAGGGTTCAACAGCAAGTGACTGGCTTTCTACCTAAATTCTACTTTTGTAAGTTTTTTATGCCATAGTGAAAGAAACATGGAAGTGCTTTCTAGTTATAAGGATTATTAAATTCTTTCCAAGAGCATGTTCAATAGAGTCTATCAGAAAATCAAAGATCAGAAAGCATGGATATCTTTCAAGAGTTCGATAAGAACAGGCTTAGGACTGTTCTCAAGTAAACCACTGAAAAATTTTGGAAATGTGTAAAAGTGTGAAATGGCTTAGCAAAGGCTTGTTAGCTTACAATAAAAAAAAATCTGAAAAGGAACTAATCTGATACAGAATTTAAAGGGACTGCAAGTCACCATGGTTCTGTGGAAGAAAGTTTTGCCAAACTAACCTAATTTCATACCCTGGTAAAATAACAAGTGCAGTTTATGGTGGTAATGCACTTATATTCCTATAAATGTAATGTTAGAGTATTGTAATGCACAATATTCTGTTTAAATTTAGCATTGTACCTTCTTAAGCTAAACATTAATTGGATTAATAACCAGCCATATGGCAGATTTTACAAACCTATTTTCAAGGAAAGTTGTCGTGGAAAAATGGACTTTTAGTGCATCGCTGCTTACTAGAATTCAATCTTTTCATCAGTGATCCAGAATTAAATATAAAATCACTATTGAGAAAATTGGTGGCTGCTGTAACTATTGCTTGAGAGAAAAATTGGTAAGAAACCTGAACAGAACTGCTTGGTAAATTGGGGGAATTCAAGCAAAGGACACTTACACACAGCCAAATGCAACTGGACATAGCTAAACACAAGGAATGCTGGCCATGCCTATCATACAAAGGATTTATAGCCTGGAAAGAAATTACTCCGAAAAGATTCGCTGCTCAGAGTGGATATGGAGCTGAATGGATGAGTTTCCAGGATGACGCTGTACCAAAAAGAACTAATGAAATCTTTATATAAACAGAGGCAATGTGAGTAGAAACAGAAATGTGATTTTTATCTCCTCACTGAACACTCAAGAGTCTGATAGAGAAATTCTTGCATTCAAATAGATGCTTTACAATAAGGTGCTTAAAAGCTCACTCCATTTAGCTTATCATAAAAAAGAAAAAAAGGTGTCTTGAGGACGAAGAAGAAGATAAAAATGCCATGTCCTGTAGTTTTTTAATCTAGTGGAGTGAAAGACAGGAAGATAAGAGAATGGAATAGAGGCCCAAAAAATTAAAATAATTTTTTTCAGATTCAGTCTGGATGTTTCTTTACAGAGAGTGTTTTAGCAAAACACTCCTCAGAAAAAGCAGCATGGGAGAAATCCATGATCTTTCATACTAGAGATGGAAAATTTAAATCAGTATAGGCCAGGTGCAGTCACAGGTCAGATCTAACTAACAAGGTACTTCCATCCAGCCTATCTTCTTTTTTCCAAAGGTTGTAAACATAGGTCCCTTTAGGTAGTGGACACTGCTCTAGCAGCCAAAACCTCTTGGGTTATACCTGGGTATTTCGGATGCCTCTTCTGCTTCCATAGATACATTAAGAAGAGGAAGTCAGTCACCCTACACTGGGATTGGCACCTGTGTTCTTGATATTACACTGCATCCTCTGCAAACGCTCTGCAAATGAGTCAAAACCAGGCAACTTTTCTTCGCCTCATGACTTCTTGCAGTATGCCAGTTTCCAAGGCTATGTTAACTTCCATGTTCTTTTAAAATATCTGCAATATCTGTACTTGAAAGTGGAGTATGTAACAAGTGTGATGGTTTAGTGCCATCATGCCATATTTTTCCAAGAATAAATTTTTCAACCAAACACCTATTTTGGCATAAACGTCGAAAGCTGTATCTTTTTCTTCACCTTTAGACACTATACAAGGTCTTCTGCAACCTTCTCCTCAGAAAAGTCTGGTTTTCCTATTAAAGATCTTCTTGTCTGCTATAAGAAGCTAGCTTCCACTCCTGCTGCGTTAAATGTTAACTGCTCTCAGATGCTCTCTCTTTGGCGGAGAGGCAGGGCTAAAGTCTGGGGAGACAAGAATCCTTCTCCCTGCAGACACTATTCAAACCTTGCTCTTAGACACTTGAGTCCAATAGGAGACTATCATAGGTGCCATTCATTTCTTTCTTTCAGCTTGCTTCCTTCGAAAGGGACGCAACACAATAGCTTTTCTCCACTCACAGTTGATCTGCTTTTCTATTTTTGCTAACAAATAGGGGAAGTAGAACATCCAAAAATCGCATCAGGGCTGAATGACATCTATCTTCACCCTTTGGGGAAAAAGTGGTGTATTTAAAAATTGATTTAAGCATGGGTTTTATAGAAATTTAAGAAAATATGTAGGTTTGCTTGCACCTTGGTGTGACTAATCCACTCATCTGCGAATGACCTTGCCCTGCAGCTTGGAATAAAGCCATTAGATTCCATGTTGCATTTGACACCAGTTTATTTTATGGGCCTTATTGACACAGTTATTCTTTTAAAAGACTTGAGTATTTAAGGGGAATACTATCTACTGACAAGGAGATGGGCCCTTTTAAATTAGGGCCATTGGATGAACAGATGTGAATAGACTGATCGTAGCTACTACTGCACAAAAAAAAGAAAGAAAAGGTGTTCAACAATTCTACTGGAAAGGAATGCTCACTGTAAGAAGTACAGTCTATTTCTCTAAGGCTGAAAATTTAATTCTAGAATGCTGCCATCCAGATAATGAGGTCAGGGAAAAGGATGTAGGTGCATGAGGACTGCAGTGTATACGACTACATTGTACTGCATTCAGTACAATGGAATATATTGGAAGGCTGTTTTCTTATTGAATGGTATTACAGGAAGGGAATGCACTTTATATCTACAGCATTTTAACCCATCTTAGAAATGCATTTTTTCCTATTTACTTAACTATTGTATGAGCTTATTCCTGAAAACAATTGTGGCAGTGCATTTGGATTAGATCCACAGTGCCATGCCACAGAGCAGATGAATAGGAGAGGAGTGCTGTTAGGGCTTGCGTGGGTGCTGCCAACCATGAATGAATGCATGAGGAGGGCCTTTATTTCAAGGACTGCTTTGGGAACTGATGACAATCAATTCAGATCAAAATGTCTCTTATTGGAAGTAACTTATGAAGAAATGTGAGCCTCAGCTGTTGCTGAGAAAAATACACTGCAGCATAGGAGGTGATGAGTAAAGGTGGCTTTAAGTTGTGTTTGAAATTTCCTGAACTTTGGCTGGTTTTAAGTCTGCCAGCACCGTGCTGGCTCCACGCCACCTAGAGCTTATCTAGGCAACTGGCCTGAAGGAGAGGTTTGACCACACCATATTTTTCTAAACCACAGTCCTATTTCTCTAAGCCATGTTGAAAATGAAGTGGCAAACATGAAGCACCTCCCTGGAGGAAGCCCCTTCTCAGTTGGATTTCCCTTCCCATCATAATCTAACACATCTCTAGAGGGAGAGGGTGAAAATAAGCTACTTTACACCAGACACACAACCCAATTTGGTTGCAACACTAAGGAATCAGATCTAAGGAGTCAGCTTGGTTTCTTACTAGTAATGTCTCAGCATATTATCACACATATTCAGCACCCTGGCATTGAGAAAATCTCTCCAAAAAGGATTCATCATTTTGCTACTAATGGGGGAGGGAGGCGGGGGAGAGAGAGAACAAGATAGAGGAGAAAAGAGGGAGCAAGAGAGAATGTCTTGGTACAGAAAATTCAAGCTACAGTTATAAGTTATTTCACCTCTTTCTTTCTGCTGAATTGTACATGAACAGCTCATAAGTTTCTGACATTATTTCAGTGCCAATAAATTTACTTGAATAGTTATTGGCTGGGTGCTCATTTACAAATATTCAGTATTAAGAATATAAATTGTTTCAGCTGCATACATAAAATTTGTAGTATATTTGTGTTTCCCAAAATTTAACATTTAGATCAAGGTTTCTGGAATGAACACTGACAGTTACAAATGTGCCTTCTGTTAAAATTACTCTTAGGTTGGCTATTTTGATTAAAATTGCTTGGTGGAAGACTCACAAGAAATGAAGTCTGAAAAAGGACTGAACTCAATTTTAATGAAAGTTCTTTTCAGAACTTAAATAAGTATTCAAGAGGGATGGTGGAAGTGGAAAATGAAAAGTATTCTACCAGCCTTCAGTCCAGTATGCAGAATAGTCAGGCATCAAAATCATGCCATTTTCCTCAATGTTCTTGATCCAAACCCCAGAACACACACTGAGAGGATATATATTTGCAGTGTAACTGCTCTTCACTAATGAATTCTAATTAACATCTTGAAATGCATTTACTGGGAAGAGACAGTCATTCTGCACTTGTCACATTTTATAGATGGCTACAACTACTGGTATGAGAGCATTGCTCTGGGAGGAAATGCTGACCTGGAATCTATGGACATCTACCTTTTTTTTTTTTTTTTTTTTTACCTAAGCATTGGAAAAACAAGATTCTCATTTGTGTTTACAGGGAGAACTACTACAGGCTGTTCATCACAACTACAAGCTCTTTCTGCGGTTCCCCTTTTTGCAGCAAGTCCTTCTAATGTTTCAAAGTCCTCTAGAAGGTTATGTTCGGAAAAGGGGTACTTAATTATCCAGTCATTCAACAGATTATTCACTTTAGCATCTTTAATTCCTGATTGTCCTTACTCCAGCAGCTGCTATTAAAAAGTCAATGATACCATGGTTACTACAAAGGCTTACCTACAACTAAGACTGGTGCCTGACTTACAACTTATGAGGACTTTTCTTAGAATAACATGGGCCACTTGTGTGCTGAAATTGTGAATATTTTATTCCCTCCCTGAATCAAAGCTTAAGAATGCCACAGTTCTTCCCCCTGCATTAAATAGTAAATCACTGTATTTTATAATCCATCATAAATGTAAGCTACCAACCAAAATAATTTCTCATTCCAACCACTGTCTCCTACAAGCTAACACTAAATCTATGTATCCATTGATGCAGTAATCAGTTCATTCTGATTTCTCTTCCCAAGTAGAAAAACTATGAAAATATCTTTTCCAATTTTAATCTTCATTCTAGTCCAATAAATAGAAATAAGTAACGTATCAGAAAAGTGAGAATATCCCAGGCAGCACTGCAAGCCATTTAATGTATATTTTTGGTATATCGGTTCATACATGATAGGTGATGAAGAAAAAGTAGAATTAATAGAACATGTATAATTTATTTGTGTGTGGGTAATGTATGCATGATCTCACATTAAGACTCTCATCTAAGAAACCATAATGTAAAGTCCCTATAAAATATATATAAAAGTGAACATATGTCTTTAGTGAAAGTACAGTGAAATATTATACGGATTACAAATGGACTAGAACTAGAAAATAAGCTCCTGCTGAGGCTGATTGCTCAAGCCATTCCGATTACGCAGGGAGCTTGTCATCTCTCCAAAGAATCAAAGTAAAATATTTCTGGCTTCTAATAACCTGGTCATTACGGTCTCACAGGTGAACATTCTTTCACAAAAAGTGAATGAAGCATCACAGAGAACCATAACAAAGGTAATCTGGAGACTACTCCTGAAAAGTGGGTAATGCATTTTTGTTTTACCTTTTGGGGCACAACTGTTGGCCCTCCTGGCAGCTAAATCTCCAGAAACGACCAATTAAGATGAAGGTGGATGTTCCCACAATGCATCTGCCATTGCTGGTGTTGCAAATTTAGATGAGCTGGAATTTAGATGGCATTGGATTGCATCCATGACAAGGACTGACTAGCAGGAGGAAGAGATCCAAGACTCAGGCTGATAACAAAAGAAGTTTCATATTTTCATGAATTTTTTGGCCTTCAGTGAATATAAACAATAGGAAAATCTCCAGAGACACAGCTGGTTTCCAAGTAACTGTGCTCCTTAGCAATTCACAAAGAAGAGGTGAATTGCTGGCTTCTCTGAATGGTGGACAAGTGATTATTTTATGGTTCCTGTTGATTTGTAGTTATTTGTTACAGGGTACACAACACAAAAAGCATACAGACAAATTGTTTAAAGAGACATAACCATATTTCTGGAATATTCTTGAGATGCCTATAAAAGTCAAAGAAAAAAAGGAGGAAACAAAAAGATTACTCAATAAAGCCAAACTCTCACAAAGCTAGTCTAAAAGCCATTGAAGGGGAGGTCAAAGAGACCTGAACGTCTCAGGCCTAGAGAAAAGGGAGGACACAATAAGATGCACCACCATATAAAGAGGCATTATAAAAAGACCTTGAATACTGTGCACAGGGCTGGTTCTCTCATCTCAAAAGGAATATACTAGCGGTGGAAAAATTTCAGAAAGTGGAAACTAGGCTGTGCAATAACTCTCCATAAAAGCAATAATAGAGTAAATTGGGACTATTCAACCTAGGAGAAGAATCATTTGGTGGGGTATGAGAGAAGTGTACAAAATTCTGAAAGGATGGAGAGGGAGTAACATTTTATTAACTGTTCACTATCTCATTCATGCAAGAGTGGGGGCATCAAGTGAAGTAAGGTGGGGGCATGTTCAAAACTACTGAAAAGAGGTAATTTCTACCACTACAGGTAGCAGATCTGGGAAAATATTTGCAAAAGGATGCTACAGTTGCCAGGATTTTACATAGACTCAAGGAGAAACCGGACATATACTTGGAAGAGAAATTAATTGCATATGAAGGATTAACAACCAAATTCAGCACTCACTACGTATGTCCATACTGTCAACACTGAGACTAGGTAGATAACGGATTTATTTCTTTACTCTGCACAATGCAGCATAATGTATAGCTCCAGGCAGTGAAGACTGAGTAAGTCCTGACACTAGGAAACTGCTAGCAAGGTATTTCACTCAAGCAGGGTGAATAGGCAAGATCAGGTATTAACACGGATTGCACCACAAGGATGTGTCAACAGTGCTTTTTCAAGACCTAATCTACCATATCCACTTGGTGCTGTGCTCTACCGAGAAAAGGTACTACTCAGGGTATCGCTCTTTGTGCTGTACTAGTAGTATAAAAATAACTACTAATTCTAATTTTATTCTTGAGCTAGTAGGAGAGCATCCATGATTATGACTTGTGGGCAGATGTTTAACTTCACCTACATAAGCTTGCAAGATCATATGCATGGGGTTAGTTTGGTCAGTTACAGCCAGACTGAGACCCCAGCGATGATCTTGATGTCTCATAACCATCCCAAGGATCTTGGGCAGCTTAACCTGATCACGATTCTTTGGGCTAAACTTGTAACAACAGTGCAAGATTTGTTATTAAATCTATTAGGCAAAGGCACATGAACTTAGTACTTTAAAACCCTGTTTGCTTCATGCAAATGGAGATGCCACTGAGGGCCACAGGTAATTCTGGGAGCTCCAAAGAGCCTATTGCTTGAAATGTTGACCTAATATAACCATTTTGTATATGAACTTAATTAGAAGTCTACTAATTAGACAGCTTCTTTGTAAAGTAAACATGCATGGATTATCATATGAGGTTTAGAGAAAAATGAAAATCAAGTTTATTTTTTAAATGGAATGCAAAAAAACAGAGCAATGGGGATGGCAACATGTACACGATGTGTCAATATTTGTTCTGCACAATTGTTTCTCTGAAGATTAGGAGGGCTGAATCTATGGACATGGTAGATAATGGGAGTTGAATCACACTCCAGAACATATTTTTTGTTAGGAGGAGCTGCAGTCATAGATTTTGACTAGCCATTCAATTAGTAGCCAGTATATGAACTCCAATTATTCATCCAGTATTCAGGGAGGATATTTCAATGAAAACTTTTAGACCAAGAGTAAAGCCTTCCAATAGTTTAAGCTTCCCTGAATCGCTTCAATTAATTTGGGGGTCTGTAAAATTGGTGTGAGTCTGCAAAGCAGATGTTCATCTACACCCCTCAATTTAATTCCTTTCCCCAGAGGCAGCTCTATTTTCCCCCTCCTTCTGCACCCTTATCCAATTCTCCCAGAAAGATCTTCTAGCAATGGGAGGATTCTACTATTGCATTTCCCTTTAGCCTGGAAAAATATTAAGCTGTTACCAGAGGTGCTTCATGTACAATGCAATAATATTTGCACATGTTCATAAATACTTATTTTCATACTAAACGTTTTCTCTATATAGAGTGTTCCCCTGCTATCCCTCAAGTCTCTCTTTAGTTGCTTATTTCAACCAAACTATTTTCGTTCCACCTGGTGCAAACAACATTAAAACTCCTTTTTAAGGGATGGGTTTAAAGCACCATTGGACTCTAATGAGGCAGAAGCACATGCTTAACTGCTTTGCTGAATTGGGGCCAAGAAAATGAAGTAACTTGCTTGCATGTCTCCATAAGCCAATTGGGTTTGGGTCTTTTATCATCGTAGGTTAATACTGGGTTGAGAATAGCTCAAGGCATCCTCAGTGGGAAGGCTCTGCTTAGGGAACTGCTGTCTTGAAGGCAGTGAACAGTCATTCTGAAAATCCTTTTCTGAGTCATTTTCTTGATGACTCTTCAACTCCCTCTGCTCCCAAGGTGTGATACTTAGAAGATCTGCAGCTAAGCCTTAAGAACCACATTTTCTGTTAGTAATTGTTGGATATTACTTTAACTGGGCGCTTTGCAAATTGGCTGAACAAGGAAAAGGTATTTCCAGCAACAGCCATCTGCAGCTATAATGCTCTATCTGCTAGATTTTGTATCAATATGCTGAGAAGTTGTACTAGCGAAACAACCTTGGGCGTGCCTGTGTTACAGCCTGTAGAACGGTGTACAAAGGTAGCTGTAAACAAGTTACAAGATACTTGAAGGAGAATAGCAATGGCAATAGAGTGCTCACAGCAGGTTAGTTTACTCCATTCCTCAGATGCACAAACCAACAAGTTCTGTGATGCACACAGGTATCTCATTAAAAGAGAATTCAAGATAAAAATAAAAGTGGTGATATTTGTGTAGTCAATTAAAGTGGTAGTACTTATAACTACAATAAAAATACTATTAATTGTTAAGTCTGCTCAACTGGTATGCAAATCAGTGCTGCAACCCATGGAAATTTTATGTAATATAAACCCGATCCATTTGTTTTAATGTAATTTTGAGTGGCAGGAATAGGAAAGGAGGAGAGAATTGGTGAACACTGTTGCAGTAACATACTGAGATCAATCCCAGGTAAATTCCTGGGAGCCATAGACACTAAAAAAATATTCTTATATTCCTCATTAAGTAATTGCTATGCTTTACCACTTAGAAAACTCCAGTGAAATACAGACAAGAGTCTTTTTATGACCAAACTGCATCCAAATTGCTTCATGCAAATAAGCCTGGTAAAAGTAGATTCATTCAGTGCATGCAAATCCAAACTGCTGGATCCAGAACTAGGCTCATCTTGTGTAAAATTAGGTCATTCTCTCCAATAGATGAAGGAATCTACAATGGCCGACACTTTTCAGAACAAATGACACCTTTTTCAAATTGGCTTCATTAGCCTTTCCTGCATATAAGTAAAATGCAATTTAGTTTCTTAAAGGGACTTCTCTCAACTGTAAAATTCATAAGACTTGGCTTATGGAACAATATTTTCTTCTGAGTTCTGATTAAAAAGTATAAACTTAATAATCCGTAAGGCTATGAACAACCTTTGTATTCAGTACAGAAAGCTTTTCAGTTAGCTGGAGTGAGCATTTGGGTTTAGACACTTCCAGTCCATTAAACTAATTGAATAAGCGAGAATTCATTCTTCCAGAATAACCAGTTGCTCCAGGAAGTGATGCTGACAATTAAGTAAGTGACACTCTTTCTTCTGAAGCATAAACAGCAAGTGTCCCAGCAAGGAGCTCTGTTGAACTACACGTATCTTCTTAGAACACATCATTAAATGGAGACTCAGGCAACTTCACAGAAGTACCATGTTTGCCCCAGTTCTTTAATCACTTCCCAAATGCAGGTGCCCTATGAACTTCTCTCTGACCAAAGGATGTAAGTCTGCATATTTCAACATCATTGGGCAAGGATGACAGATGGGTTGCCATCCATCTCCCCACGTAACAATGGCTGATGCTGTTTATCTGCAAGTGTTTCTCATTTCAAGAAAGGCGGCTGAGGATATTTAAACTAGGGATATGAGAAAGCTAAAGTGATTTAGCTGGATGAGCTTGAATTTAACAGGATTACTTCTTATTTTTATTAGAAAGCTATAATGTGATTCTCTCTCTTTTTTCCCCAGAAAGGTCATCATGGTAACAGCAGAATTATCTGCATCCTATAGAATTCCTGCAGCAATATTATTGCACAGACTCACAGCGGTGTGGCATATTTAACTGGTTTCACCATCCATCATATATAACTGTCTACTTCACACTCAAGCCTCCAGAAGTTTTCAAAAAACTGAACTACATTTTTCAGCTCCTTGCAAATTAAGAGCACACAGAGTTCAAGCAAATCCTAAAACCAGCTACCACGCACAAAAGAAGTTTAGATGAAGAAGAAATATCTGAGACAAGAGTGATTAAAAACATAATAGAAATAAGACTGCTGCAATTTCCACTTTTCCCCCCACAGAGAAGGAGGCTGGGTTTCAAAGCACAGTATTACAATTATCATTAGTAGAGCTGAATTGCTGTAGCGTTGCTTCCTAATGAGACATTGCCAGTCAAGGATGTCTACCTAGATAAAAAAAATTGACTTGGTAACACAAATCCTAGATGACAGACAAATGGGCAGTCACAAATTGTGATATACTCAAGGACCCTCAGTTGCCACTGGAGAAGGAAGACAACACAGTACATGGGTAACTGGCAGAACCTGAGAGAGGGAGTCAGTGACTCTAGCCACTACCTTTCTGAGTAATCCAAGGAGAAAATGATTTAGTTCTACACAGGAGACGGAAAGATAAGAAAATGATTTGTATTGAACAGAAGCATACATTTCTGAATATCAGAGTACCTTTCTACACAGCATGTGTGAGATGGAGTAATTAGTTTGCTTTTACTCTATGGGTAGCAGCCACAAGTTTAATTTTGCAGGCTGTTCGTGGATCGCTAATGGTGAAGGCTGTGCACCATCAGAGGTTGGTAACACCATCTGGTTAATGCTATTCAACCGCTTTAAGTGCCTCTTTTGCACCCTGCCCTTTGAACCAGGTTTTCTGAGTATTGCTCCACTTTTTTAAGTACAACTTTTTGTAACTGTTGCTCTCAATAAGCCGACTGTGGTTATAGAACCAGACAGAAAAAAAGATAAAAAGCCTGGCCTTCTGGTTACTCAGTGACTTAGTTTTTAGGGGAGTTACACTGAGCTCAAACCTTGGAATACTTTAGGAACCTGTTGGATGAAGCATGCTGAATAGATATCACTGTTTGTTAGACTAGATTCCTTTAAATACCACAATAAATCCAATTCAAAGCTAGCAGCACAGCTTTCCTTTCTGGTTCTGAGCAACCAAACAAGATGTTCGGGCATGAGTTTTGAACGGCATGAGTTTCCCAGAAGAAAGCTCAGACCCTTGTCAGCTTCTTCAAGCCACGTGAAAAGCAGCTACACTATCTCTTTTCCAGCCTGATTGGTGCGGTAGTAACTTAATTTGGCTGATTCTATAATTAAGAAGATACTTAGACTTGTCAGCAACAACACAGCCAGTTTGTTCTAAGTTTAAGCTCCATGACAAGGAAGATAGCAATCTTCAGGCTTCTGAGCATAATACATTAATATAATTGTTAATACCCTGGTGTAGTTTTTTTTCTGGTTTTTCTTTTCCCCTCCTCCTTTCTTCTTTTCCATGTTTTTTCACTATCAAGACAAAACTGCATTAGAAATAGCTCTTATCATTTTAATAGTCTTTAAATTAGGGTGGCACAGCCTTAAATAAAGAGATATTTTGTGGGAGAAAAAAAAGAACATAGAAAAACTGTTTGTAAAACATTACTCTTGTGCCCAAAGGGACATATCATTTTCATATTTTAAATCTGAATGCATTTTAGTTATTTTGTGTTTTTGCAGCAATCAGTTCACATTATGAGAATAGGGTAGTATAATTATGGAAATTAAGTACAGATTTCAGTTGAATGAACTCATCAGATGGAATTACAGCCTTTCTAGATTGGTCGTCTGGCTTTATGTCAGATGATTTGCATAAAACATTTAGCTTAATGAGAAGTAAACAACAAGACTGCGGAATGCATTAACCCAAGGGGGTCTGAGCTGACATGTAAGAAATATTAAGGTTGTAGCTTTTTTTTATTTTAAAGACAAAAAGGAAGCCTTGAGAGCAGATTAGGGACATAAAGGTAATTCTGGCTTGGATCATAATTCTTCATGAGTGGTATTTTTCACCACCTACAGTCATACGCTGTAAAGTAATTTTTCAGGTTTATTTACTTTCAGCTGCCTGTAAGCAAAATCTGACATAATCTAGTTACCCTGTCAGATAGTGTTCATGACTGCAAACATGTCTTTGTGTTCAGTAGTTGAATTTTCTTCTGGTCAGTGGTCTGGAACTTGCTCAAATTATGTTCTGGGATATCTAGTCATTTATCCATAATCTCTGGAGGGTCTAATTTTCATTGGGAAGTACAAAACCAAACCGTACTTTTGCATCTTTAATCATTAAACTCAGAAACGCTACCATCCTAAAAGCATATTGATAGCAAGTCTACTTAATGCACAGAATATTAAAGGGCTCTTTCTTTCTGTTCCCATGGCAGCATCTACTTCTGGAAGAGGATTCTCCAGGAGGCCTGAGCAAAGTACATGAGAGGTGCTTTGAAATCACTATTCTTCCTGTTAAGATTTTCAGGCTCTGCCTGTGGGCTTCCTCCTAGCCTGGTACAGCTCGGCATTTCCACAATACTATTAATTCTATGCTTCATTCCATTGTAGATCACCTCTTGATGTGTCTCCCTCTTATGCTAGAATTTGAACATGGCCATTTACCATAACCCAGTGTCGTACTTGCACTAAGGATGCCTTGTTCTCTGTCTACAGCGCTGTGGGCTGTGAAGTAGAAAGACTGTAGAAGGAAGCAGAACTCCTTCCCTAATATTTAAGAGACTTAGGACTTAATTAAGCCTTCAACACTGGACCTCCAGCAAGAGGAATAATGTGGACAGATGATCACAAGAGACCAAGTTAGCGTGTGTTAAGACATAACCAATCATTAGCTGAAAATTACCACCCTCAGCAGATGGGCAGCATTGCTTGTGAATGCAAGTGCTTCTGATCATCTGGCCATACCTGTAGAGTCTCTTCAAACTCCAGTCCCTCTGATTGCAAATGAGGCACTTGATTACTTGAAAGAAACGTTCCCAATTAAGAATGTAGCATTCACCATCCTCACACAAGGAAAAATAAAACCTGCAAAGACAAATTAAGCCCTTTTGCTCAATCTTTCATTTAACCCTCACATGGACATTTCAGGGAGCAACCCAGATTAGCCAGTAAAGCGGTAGTTAGAAATTCTATGGCAAGTATTTTGATTAATGCAGTTCTGACTTAGAGGCATGAAATAAGCTGCAGTGTTTAGACAGGATCCTGATGGTGCAAATTTTAACTTTTTTGTATTCTCCAAAGAAAATCACCATATGAGACTGTCTGAGTAGCAGGTTATGAATAATCTTTCATCTAGAAGGCAAAGCCGCTATTACCCTTGCCTAGGAAGGAACAGTACTGGGAAAGATTGCCTTTCCCCAGTTCATGATTGCTAGTGACAACATACAGAGAAGCAAGTTACCAATTCATTGAGTTGAAGAACAGCATGCCGCATGTTGTGCTTAGATTTCAAAATAAAAAATCATATGGCAGTAGGAAATGGAAAAAGCCATTCTGCTTTTGCTGCCACATGTGTTCATTGTACTGCTGAGCTCTCCTTAATGAAAAATTGGTCCAGGCTTGAAGAAGCAGAGCAAGAGATGAGAAAGAAATGGTGGTGTGGAAAACTACTGACCCTTGTGTCTAGCTGAATACAGAAGCAGCATAGGTAGGGGGTTCCTTAAAAAAGTATGTCTGAATCAATGAGCTTATGACTGGCTGCATTTAGGGAAACAAAGTGAAATGAGAAAACTTCAGTGTGCTGGATGAAAGTGCAGATCTGACGAGAAAAGATGAGCTACAGCAAATTAAAGGCTGACGGTTCAGTGGCCACACAGCCAGTGTGAGGAGAACAGGATTGATGCTCATTTCAGAAACATTTTATATAAAAAGCCTTTGGGACCTGTCCTGTCGCAATTCAAATCAGTGGGAATTTTGCCTCCTATATAGCTGATCTGGTGCTCCATTTTGAAGTCAGACCATGTGCCATCACCACGGGCACCCTGGAGGCTCTCTCATCCTTCTAGCTGGTCTGGTGAATATCACCCAGAAAGAAATCAGTATCAAACCTGCAACGGTCTCTTTAGAGAAGATCAAAGAACTCCCAAACTGTTCCTTTTTTAAAATAGGCCCAGTTTTGCCCTTGGGTAGCTCTGGGATTCAGGGCCATCCCACCTGCCTCCCATGCTCCAGAACAGTCCTGCTCACGATGAGCAATTGCCACCTTCTGTCTTATTGGGAAATTCCTCTCAGCAAAATGATTCCCCTGCACTGTCTCAATATGGAAAGCACTTTGGGATGGTTGGGGTAAAGAAGGCTACAGGAGACCCTGGGACTGGTATATTTTAAAGATATGAAGAAAGTAAGTGTTCTTTCTCTGTTACCAGAAATAATGAAAATTACGTGCATTTCATACAGCTAGAGTAAATCATGCCTCTTTTTATTTTTAATTCAGCTGAATGATTGTTTCTTTCTCTTTGCCTTGGTTTATGCTCTGCTATAAACCTGTAGGAGGCCCTCAGCTCAATCATCAACTAAATAAAGTGATAATTCGTGTTTAATAAACATGTTCTACCCATTGATCACAAAATCCTTTCCAAAGGTAAATGAGCATCCAAGACATGGAGAAAAACTATATCCAATTATTGAAGATTATAAAATAAGGCTGAATCAGAATATAGGTACCTAAGTACAAAGCATACTCATGCTCCCTCTCCCTGTCCTTTAGGACCATCCTTCCCAGAGGTAATACGATACTCAAAATTTCCTTGACTACGTAAAGATTATATTTCATAGCATATGATGCAGAATCATCTTTTTTTTAAGAGGAATGTATTTCTTGCTCCTAGCTCAGGCTGAAAAATTTACACATATGAATACAAACACAGCATTCAGCAAAATTTTTAATTCGGTGAAACCTGGCAACAAGACAGCTTCTGCCTTGCAGAGAGGGTGATGATACTGCCCATCACTTGATTGGTAGTAGCTTATCCCTTTGAGATACGTTATGTGCCAGCTCCTGTAAGTTTCTAACACCATCCTTACCTATAATTTGGGAAAAATAAAAAGATAGTCTTGCATGCTACCGTGAAAGATTTCCAGCCCCTGTCCTAGGAACAGCTCCCACTTGCAACTAAGCATGATCAGATGCAGAACTTAGATGTCCACCAACAATCCCTTTGATTGTATTGGTGTGCTCTCCCCTAGCCATTTCTCTCAGAAATTTAGTCCAATGAGTTTTCCCAGAACAGCTATATCCTAGGGACTGGGAAAGGATCTGAAATCTGAAAGAGGAGATTCAAGAGGAGGAAAGACTGTCACAAAATGAATACTACCCTCCAACTGTCCTGTTAAAGCTGGCCCCTGTGCAGAGAGGAATTCAAGATTCATTAAGCCAGAAATGGGAGCACTAGAAAACATAGCCTGGTGATTACAGTATTCAGCTGGTATAGTTTGGGGATGTAATTTAAAGATTGTGAACAATGCTCAAGCTGTTTACTGCACGTGGCCCCAGGTCACTTGTCCCATAAATCAGTGTTAGAGCTCCTGATGGCTCTACTAGTGCCTTATCCATCTATGTTCCATAGACCTCTCTTTTATTAGCTACAAAGTTTTATCAGTTCTGCAGCAAATGAAGTCGTAGAGGGGAGGAAAATTCCCTGCTCTTTTTGGAACCAAGAAAACAATAAGGAAGTTAAAAACTTTCAGAACTAGGTGATGGAAAACTGTAACAAAATCTGAATCCCTCCAGATCATTCCCTCCCGCTGTGCTCAGGGTCACCAGGACATCTTTCACCTTCTTCTCATAATGAGGGATCTGAGATTTCTCACTGTCCATGAGAGATCTGCTCACCGTGCTGATAGACAATGCTATGATATCCTATTCTTGAGGCAGGAAAACAGAATGGCATTACAGGGTACATGATTGCTTTATATTTGGAACATTAAGTGATAACTATGTTGATATTGTGCAGGGCATTTTCATACCATGTCATCTATTTGAAGTATATACAGTCCATTAATGTCATGCTCTGAGCTTACTCACAGAAATATTTGCTGTTCATTCAAAAACTTCCCCCATGTTTTAGATTATACCTCTTGTGACATAAACTGCTACACCACTCAGAGAGACAAACACCATGTCTGGTAATCACAGTTTCTTGTTTGATGTCGTCCAAGGGTGCAGAAGAAAACCTGTGGGTGGAACTGCAAGTGTTAGTTGTGTTTCAACAGCTGTTAAAACGTATGAAAATAATATTTAGTTTTGAATAGGCATTGCCACTCCCCCCCATCAAGCAAAGGTGGCATTTCTGAATGACATCTTTACACCCAAGAGGAAGAAGAAGGAAACCTCCTTTTGCATGTATCTATCTTCTTCCTCAACACTTTCTTCCCCTGGGTATTTTGGCTAAAGAGCACCTCAGCTGCAGGGACTGCTTCTGACTTGCCACCTTTACATCACAGAGTAACTACATCCTCCCTAAAGGCAACCACTGTGCTGCAGTTTACATATCACAAGGGGAAGCGACGAGGACTGAGAATCTAGGCCCAGTCTGTTTTAAAAGCTGACATTTGGGGCACTTTCCTAGAATTGAAATCATACTGAATTTTCAATTCTCCTTATATAAATCCTTCCTGCCCACACATTTCTATTTCTCTATCTATTACTCTCCTAGAATTGAAATAATACTGAATTTTCAATTCTTTCCTTATATAAATCCTTCCTGCCCACATATTTCTGTTTGTTTGTTTATTTATTTGGGGGGGGGGGGGGGAGTGCTAAAAGCACAGACATTTGAGCAGAGAGGGTGTGGTGTGGGCATACTTTTGAATTAACTCCTGTTTGAGGTTTCTTAACAGTTCAAATAGGTTTGTAAAAATGTTGAAAAAGACCTGTTGATTGCATCTGTTTGTAATTACTAGTTGTGGAATGTGAATATGCAGTATGTATTTATTGAATTATGCTCTGAATGTGAATAGTATACTGCTGCTTCTTAATTGCCTTCTCTGATAGGTGTCTGACAATAGGGCTTTTCATCTCATTCCACTTCAGGAAAAAATAAATACATTTTCTTTTTCTTCTTTTTTGCTTAACAGTATGCTGACATTTTGTCAGCTAGAGCACGTATTTTAGGAAATATTACTTCAATACCACTGTTGCTTAGTAAAGTTTAAGGGGGGTGGGGAAAGAACCAGCAATAACAGAGATAAAATTACTCAAAAGCAGATATTATGAATAATTTTAGTGCTTCATGAAGTGCCCATGGAGGTCACTGAGACTTCCTGAGAACTTAAAGGAATTTTGCATTAGGTTCTTCCATGTTTTGCTTTATTTTGTTTTCTCCAAAACAAGGTCAAATTTTCTACCAATCTTAAGTGATGAAGCTTCACTGAAATCTCTGGAAATGCACCAGCTGAAGCCAGAAGAATATGTCTATAATATTTCTACAGAAAGACCAAACTCAAGCAAAATGTGTCTATATGAAGGTTCCCCACCCGTGTTACAGAAGAAATTTTATAGTGATCATACTCATTTATTCATCTATGCACACAAACACTGCTCACAAGTCCTAGAGTGGCAAAACTCTTCTTCATCTTATGGCATACCCTTGCTTCCATTCCATAATAAATATCTTAAATATAGATGAAGATGTATTTATTATACCTGCAGTCATTCGCACTGATTCAAAAGGAGTTTCAGCAAAGGGCACCTTAGGAAACGGTTTAGAGATAGTGACAAATGTCCTGATTTAATGCATTCCCACATCCCACATGTGACTGTAGCAGTTTTATATCTTTGACAATAAAGGAGACATGCAACTTAATTGAGTTCAATTTAGAAGGCCTGTAGAACAAGCCAGATACAGTGGAAATTCTGTATTTTATAGTAGTATTGTAGCAATTTTTTAACAGTAGCTGAAACTAATTTCCACACTTCTGACATAACAAAAGAAAACACAACCAGGGCTCCCAAGTATAATTAAATTGGTATTCATCATTCAGCAATAAAGAGTACCATAGCACTGTGAAACAAAATCTCTTGCAGAGGGTCTTAGCCCTTCTGTCTCAATTTCCTGAAGGCCAGGACAGTTGAAAGAAAATAAGCAAACATCACTCCAGAAATGGGAAATAAGAATGTATTTCTGCAAAAGACTGGACAAGCAGTAGCACAGCTATGAAAATATTGAAGTGTTTACAAATACTTCAGAGGGAGGTTGTGAATTTTGGGGGATGGGGACCCTGCACACAGATGGAAAAACTCCTTTTCTTTTGAGGAGCTAATGCAAATCCTGATGAAATACATGCAAAGAACTGTAGTTCTGGGTACATTTGATAATGTCCCATGTGATCTATTCCCACCTGTGTCACCCAAGCTATAGGACCATGAGGCCACAATAATCACTACAATATTTCCATATCATAGATGGGAAAGTTTAAGTTACAGACTTCTCTGTGGACCAGGAGCACAACAGTCAATTCCCTTACACATTTAAAGCACTGAAATAGCCACAGAAGTGTTCTTCCAAAAGAATTGTTACAAGTAACTAAAACCTAGCAGTCTTAGAGCCCAGAAACTGATAACAGCTGACAAGGGGGTTGACTTGTTTTCACAATCACTGTCATCCCTAAGAGGGAAAAAACCCAACTACATTTCTTTGAGTAGAACTCCCTCATTGCAGGCAAGAGTTCTTACTTAGTGGCTCCATGGTTCTGCAGTTTCTTGAGCCCTATCTCTGAACTTTAGTAATGCCAAAGACAGTGCTAATAAATGCTGTGTGTATAGCATTGTTATCTGCACTGCACCAAGTTTGCATGCATTAGCAAAGCAGAAGTTTTAATCATTTATGTAAATGTATGATATAGCACTTTATGGCATATTAGTGAAGTATTGACTGCTGTTTCAGCCTTGTGTTTATGCATTCTGTGCTAATGAAATTTGTACCAAAGACCAAATTGGACAGTGATGTCAATATACATACATATAAACAAGGGTTATTTTGCAATGGTTCAGTCTCCGCAATTATTTTAAGCAGTTTTATGGGAATAAAAGCAGTAAGCAGTAAGCTAGTTAAACTATCCTCTAATGACCAATGAAAACAATCCAGATTTTCTGTTTCAAATGCTCGCTTCACAACATAAGCATCAGCCAAGCAGCCTTTCTCAAATCTTTTGCATTGTCAAAGTGTTTTGGCTCAAAATGAATGCACAATGAGCGGCTCCTGAGACACAGGAAAAGGCATCTGTTATGCAGCATGTTGCATCCAAAAGCCACCTGTGTGTTCGTAGATAATGCGAAGCATTCACATGTCAGAATGGATCCTTTGTGGGATTTTCTGAAGTTATATCTAAATAAATTTCTTCTGCCAAGTACATTTGATGGGGTTTCCAACCAAATGGTAACATGATTTTTCTGAGTCCCTATTAACTCCACTGCCTCAGTGTGTGTTTTTCACCTGCCTATCTGCTTTGATTTGCATCGCTGTTATTTTTTCCCTCTGGCTTCAGCCAGGCTTTCTTATTTTGTTGACTCCCTTGCTGTTGCACAGACTTTACTTTCCAGTTCTCTCACGCTCACCTCTGATCTGGACCAACAATCAGGTGGAGGGGATCTCGGCTGACTCTCAGCTGAGTCTGTATTGGCTCTCCAGTGGTGCTCAGAAGCCAATAATAAGAGTAAAATAGCCAATACTTTGACACAGAAGCTAAAATTATGATCACATTTCACCAGATTTAATAACAGTATTAGAAGAGTTACAAGAATAAGACTTCAAAAACCTGGCTTTCAGAGCTGAAATCAGTAATTACCCTTAGGTTTCAAAAAAAATAATAACAGTAGTAAAAAAGTCCAAGACTTTTGGGGTGGGGCAGGGGGCAGGAATGCTGAGGGGAACAGTTTCATTGCCCTTTGAAAGTGTTTCAAATTTTGAAAATGCTTAGATTCTTGCGTACAACGAAAGAGAGGCAAGGCAAGTTGTCTGGGTATGTGAATATGCTCATGAATTAAGCACATATGAATAAAGCTTTGTGTTCTGTCAATACAGTAACCTCCTGCCCTCACAATCAGAGGAATCCTGATTGATGGATGAAGCAGGCAAAGGAGTGCCCCGACTGCTGCCTTGTTTCCTTTTGTGACTAGGCTAATACACTAATGAAATTCTACCTTAGATTTGAGATATTCTTCCTGTCAAAACTAGCAAATACATTCCCATGAAAAGATTTTGTTTCCACAGCACTACATTTTTGCCACAGCAAAATTCCAACAGGTTCTGCTGCCTAGATGTAAGGAAGAAATTTTTTATGATGAGGGTGGTAAAACACTGGCCCAGGTTGCCCAGAGAGGTGGTAGATGCCCCATCCCTGGAAACATTCACCGTCAGGTTGGTTTGAGCTCTGAGCAACCCGATCTGGTTGAAGATGTCCCTGCTTATGGCAGGGGGGTTGGACTGGATGACCTTTAAAGGTCCCTTCCAACACAAACCATTCTATGATTCTAAGAAAATGTGGGTAACAGTGCTATCAGAGACAAGAAGATGGGTGAGGATAGAGGAAGTCTGGTGTACCTTGCAATTTAAGTTCTGTATCCATTCTAAAAAGGACTTCAAGACCTTGTTTAAAGGTCTTTGCATTCACTAAAGAGACCACAGTGATTTAGCAAACTTTGAATCATATTCTGGGTGCCAGTGTTGGACTACAAACATTAAAGACTGAAATCCTGTTTCCTTGCTAACGAGGTACAGCCTTGTGACAAAGCTCTTCCATACTGCCAGCCAGCATGCCCCAGTTCAGTGTAAAGGGCAATTTCCAAACAGAGCCATTTGGTTTCTGTACTGACACAATTAACAATGATGCCAATGGCAATAACACTTTTCATACACTGGACACCTGTATGCTTGGAATAGGATAGAGGACATCAGCTCATTTCATTTTGGCTTGCAAACAGCTGCAGGTGGCAAAGCTATTTGCTTGCTTGCAAGACAGAATGGACTTCAAGTATGAAGGAAAAGGTTCTATTATTTCACACCCCCCTCCCGTCCCTTCCATATATGCTCATTTAGGATTTAGTAAGACTCAAATGTAAAATGAAATATGTTCCTCAGGAAAAAAAATCTGAAGTGAATTTATACAATTCTGTAAATATTCTCAGGCCACAGAAATCAGAGAGCACTGCATTGTGTGGCATGGTTACAATTTGTCACAGCACAGTTATCAAAGGCACTGCACTAAATTAATAGAGCCATCTTTACAGAAGCAGGAATGCTCCATAGTGAAACCAGATGCTAAAAGCATGGACAGGACCTGAGTTCTGGTTCGGACTCATATGCAAGTCCACGAAGATCAGTTAAACCCCTTTCTGTGATGGATTTGTTTGGTTATCAGGTTGTGTTATATTTCTTTCAAAAAGAACTCAGGTGAAGTATGGGGCATGGGAGGGAATGGACATAGCTGGATTCTGATGGGCAGCTGAGAATTCTTTGGGGTTTCAAGGGTGGTAGGCAGGAGATTTGCAGCATAGCTGAGAACCTGTGGCTCATGGTAAGAATGTGAAGAGCTGTTAATCAGGCAACAGAGAAAAAGGAAAAACATTTCTGAAGCCATAGGGAACTGGGCTTGCTGCAACTCAGAAACTCACTGAATGAACCAAAACCAAGCTTGTAGGCAAGAACCCATCTGCCTGGACACAGTGGACAAAGGAGGCATCCTATTTTGCCTCCATTTTTTAAAAGGAAACAAACTATGTTTAACTGCATATAAGTTTGAGAAAACAGTAATTTGTGAAGCACTTTTAGATCTTCAGAAAAGAAATGCTATGTCCTAGTGAGGAATAAAAAACAGCAAATGAAACTGAGTGGCAGCAATAAAAAACGACACAAAATCCCTATACAATTATTTTCTATGAATGGTCTCGGACAATATTCAAGACATGGTTAGTGAAAATCAAAATGCTTTTCTCAGCCCAGGTCATTTCCCTGTGCTCTATCTCAACCAACATTTTTGCAGCCACAACCAAACAGACCTTTTAGTTTATGACGCACAGAGCAGAACAAGGCAAGCAGACTAAATGTAACACAAACTCATTTTTGTCAATAAAGGAAGCAGCTATGAACAGCAAGACTTCCACTAGGACAGACACAGCTCTACCTATCAACAATTACCTAACCTTGCCTTTGAAGCCCCCATGGTCAAAGAAAATTTAGTCCCCACTGTACTGTGCAGGCGGCCACAAATGGAAGAAAAAGGTTTTGGAGAGATCTCTGCAGTAAGACCCGGGAAAGCGAAAGAAAGCAAAAAGAAGAGACAGAGAACACTCAGTATGTTCCATCTTAGCTCTGGTGGGCATAGTGGCAGCTATATAGAAAGACTCAAGGATGTGAAATGACAGTGGCAGACGCAGAAATCAAGCACATGCTGAGGGAATCATCACAATACTGTCACTCAGCAAAGACATAGATGTCTGCTTCTACAAGAGCACTGAAGCAGGATGCAAAGACCCTTCCAGCCCTAAATCAACAACTTTACGCAGTGCCTTTGCAAAGCCCAGGACAAAATCTCACCTCTGAAGTAGGATTCTGAAGTGCAGATGCCACTCTGCAGAAAGGTAATGCACCTGCACTGAACTGCAGCCAATTTCTCAGAGTAAGAGTTCTTCCTCCTTGATTTGCATATGCCAAATAATATACCCTTTTTTGCTGCAAAGCTGCGTGTCTTTAGAATATCCTAATTTTTAAATAGGAGGCATGATTTTTCTTTTCATTTCTGTCATATACTGAAGCCAAATTTTCCTAGAAAGATGCCCTTAATCAATAGAAAAATAAATCACTTTCTATAGAAGCTGCTATGAAATATGAAAAAATCATTATTTTTATCCTTATTATTATGTAACCTTAATTAATTATATTTTTAAAATCACTTTTCTCCTGCCTTATAAAATGCAGAAGTCTACTGTTTATCTTGTTATATCTAAATTAGCAGCATCCCCAAGCAGGTGTTACATTTGGAAGACAACATGTTGTAAGCAATTAGAGAATTGTATGTAAATACATAATTTGTCTGAGGAAAAGAAAGCTCTTTGGTGTGATTAAGTATCATTCAAGAATTTTATGTTAAAAAAGGTAAACAACTTCCAAACTGCATAATGCAGGATTGTAAAATGTGCTTCCCTGAAGGATCAGCCCAAGGAGCACATCGTGTGTCTCTCTGTGATCAGCCGGTGAAAGTTCAGGTCTGAGTAGCCTGTCTCACTTCGCAATCTTCGTTCCCAAGAGACTTTGCTCTTTGAAGAACTGATGAACTAGAACATGATTACTTCTCCACTAGCTGCTCCCTAATAAGAGTATGTATGTGTAGCACACACACACGTACATGCTCTTGGGATACTCTCCCTGGCTCAGGTTGAAGGCGGCTGTGATAGGAAGCGTGAGCAGACAGGGAATGCACAAGCAAATGTGGACAGACATGTTCTGATTTTTGGCTGAAAGTCCACAGAGGTTAAAACTGAACCCATATAGAGATATTTTTTTCCAGTATATTTTACCTAGAGTTTTGTCCTCTCATAGGATTAAAAACACCCTCAACTTCATAATACCCAGAAGGGGAAGCGAGGCATAGCCTTTCAGACAGTTGCAAACATATAATACTCGCCCATGGATTTATGGCTTGGCTGATAGACCCAGTGTAAAACTCTGCAGGAAATTTATGAAGGACCTTGGAAAACTCCTGTGCTCCACAGCACTCCTGTGAGAGTGTAAGTGGAATTATCCTTATTTTACTACTGGATAAACCATTGTGAAAGAGAAAAAAGGAGACAACATTCTCTCTGCCAAATTTTGGGTGTCCATTGCTTTCCAAATGAGGGAAAACACCCACCCTGATGGATCTCTCCTGTGAAAAGAACACATTTTAACATGAAGCACAATGAAAAAGGAGTGATTTTTATTCCTATTTCTGCAACTAAGTATTGTAACTTCACAGGGTCTGTGGAGACTTGCCACTTAAATTAGACCCTGGAGGCCCCAAGTGGTTGAAGTCACTTATCAAGAATCCTACACCAAATAAGTAGGAAAAGCAGAATATTTTTTTTTCCACCCCAGTGTTTATTGGCATTGTCTGTTAGGCACACTGGTGTACTTGTAGCAATCTTCTTAATAGTAGAACTAGAGACTTCCATCAGTGCTGAAGTTTCCCGCTCTTTCAAGTCAGAAATATGTTAACCTGGTGCTACAGCTAGCAATAGTGACCACAGCATAACCATAATAAAGTATGACTACAACACGACCACAGCATGACCACAGCATGACCATAACCATAGAAGCAGAACATAGCTTTGCATGAAAAGACTGCCTACCCAACCAATACAGCCTGCCTAACCTAGGAGAAAATTCTCCAAATCAATTTTATCTATTTTCAAGGCATATGAAATACATCAGTTTTCCCTCTGTTTACCTGTTTTAGGTACAGACCGCCTCTCTCATAGGACAAGGAAGAGCTGAAGTCCAAGAAGTGAAGTTTTCCTAGTGTAAAAGCATGAGATATAATGTTAGATCCATTTTAAATACGACATTTCAGGATTCAAAGTTAAATACTTGGGGGTTTTCCTTACAGTCTATAAGACAGAGTAAATTAGTTGTTGTATACTACTGCAGCTGAAGTGCCTTTAGTATCTGACCTCATTCATTTGAACTTAGCTTGGGTGTCTTTACTACACTGCACTTTGCAATGCAAATATACCCTGATTTGATTACATAGAAGTTGTTCTGCAAAGATATTCACTGACCCCACTAACAACAGGAACTGCACTTCTTTGCTAAGGGCAAAAATAAAGCCATGAGTATTTCTTTGGCCACCTCACATGGAAATAAAAGTAATGCTGCAGTAATTTAGGAGCAAATTGGTAAACTTGTAATAGTCTCCGACATTCACACCTTCTCCGTACCAACCATTACATCAAGCTGGTTTCTGCAACTAAGCTACAGTAGTGCTTTGAAGAGTAAGTAATGATGACATCTCAGGATGTGTATTTGCCATGAAAACAGGCACTGGAAACTACATCATAGGCATGTCTGGCAAGAAGTGTGAGAGGCACAAGTCTGAAGAACTGGCAACTCTGAACCTTGGCTGAAAAAGCTACTGTCTCCTTTTACTTTGAAGCTTTGATTGTGCCTTGCCTTCACAGATTACAGTGTTGCACATGATGAATAGCATATAGCAAATTAATATTTAAGAATTCAGCACCAAGAGGTAATTACTCAGCTAGCACAGGCTCACATTATTGATGTTTGGCTCCTTAAGAGGCTTTTTTTGGGAGTGCTTATAAACTAAATGAAGACATTTAAAACATTATAGTATTACACATCATTAGTTTTCCTGATCTGCATATTTTAGCAATTGTTTATGTTATGTAGCATGAAGAGCTGTTTCTTGCAAGTTATTTCTGAGGAAATTTGGACTCGATTATCTGTTTGTAATGTCTGATAAGAGAGAAAGTATCCTCCATGTTGCTGTAACAGGTTGCAGGTAAATGTAAAAAGTACTTCCTCTGTGTCCTCTAAAGATGTATACTGAAGCATAAATCTCCAAAGCTCTGGTTTTCCTACAACCACAGTGCCCAACTCCACCTCTCTCCAACACTTTAGAAAACATCAGAGAAGCTCTGTGGGATCTGTTACACACACCAAAGTACAGCAGACGTCCCTGAATCAGGGGTCTGTTAGCCTTAGCTTTAGTCAAAGACTGATTTGTCAGTTTGTACCATCTGAGGGGTCCAGAGTTGATCTTGCTAGGACAAGAATGGAAGGAACCTGTTACCAGACTTCAGGATACAGAAAGCTGTACCCCTCAGCTCAGTAGTATGGTCTAGCATAAGACATCAGACTTGTTTTCCACTCGATTTTTAAAGGCATAAAAGTATGGATAAGGGTTTGAGAATTCCAGGAAGCAAGAATGGAGTCTTGTTAGACTGGAAGTATCTACAACACATTCAATAGCTTGTGTCCAACATGAGGACATGAGAATGAGTGCCACAGTTAAACATCATTGCTTCTCTGACATAAAGAAAATTTTTTATAATGATAACACACTTTGTAGAAAAATGAGCTATTCTAAGCCCTAGACCTAGATTTTGCCTCCTTTCCTCCTCCCTCCCAAAGATCTAAATAGCATCAAAAATTCCAAGTCCTTCTAATTCAAGGAATTTTTTCCTAGCTTTCTTCACCCCAAACTTCTAGAAAAATCAATTAGGAACCCCTTCCTTATGAAGTGAAGTGAAAAAAACAAGCCAGGAGAGATGTTGTTCATGGAATTGTGGAGAAATTCTATGGAAGGGACCTCAGGAGGTCATCTAATCCAAGCTTCTGCTCCAAGCAGGGTTGGTCTGGAGTTGTGTAAGGCTGCCAAGGGCCTTGTCCAGCCAAATTCTGAAAATGTCCAAAATGGAAATGTTGGCCCCTCTCTTTTTGACTTTTTTGGCCCCTGTCCCAGTGCTTAAAAATCCTCACTGTGAAGAGGTTTTTTTCCTCGTATCTAGTTGGAAATTTTCATGTTAAAATTTGTAACTGTTGTGTCTTGCTGTTCTGTTGTACACTTCTGAGAAGAATCGACTCTGACTTGTTTATAACCCTCCTTTATGCATTGGAAGGCTGGAATTCCCTCAGCCTTCTCCTCTCCAGGGTAAACAAACCCAGTTCTCCCACCCTCTGCTTATATGTCATATGCTCCATCTCCCTTCTGAATTGTGCTACTCAAAATGGATTTGGTGCCCCAGTTAATAAAGGTGGTTTGGGAACCTACTTTATTTGTATGCATGGCTGCTTGCGTGTAATGCAACTGATGTATCAGGAGTTTAAAATCAGAATGATATAATGGCTCCAAAAATATCAGGGGCCAAAGTAGAGAAATAGTGTCACATAAAGACATTCAGGAATATAGAACTTAAAAGTGTATCAAATACATAGGAGAAATCTATGAAGAACTTGTATTGTACAAGAGGTTTGTAGCAATTTTTGCAGAAGGCCACTGACAACCAGAAAAATGTTTGGATTTCCCTGCACGTACCATTGTACGTTGAATCAAAAACACAGACACACTGGTCATAGTTAGTTGAATGAGAGAATTAGGACCCTGAGGGCCTTATGTGGAGTGGTCTTGGGTTACAGCCAGGTAGAGTTGGAATCACATTTGGATCGATGCCACAGGGCAAGAGGACTGCACAAAAATAATTATACCAACAATATTTTGCACTGTTAAGCAACAAAGGCATGATTTTGAGTGTATAATGTCTATTTGCTTGTAATTGATCCAAATGGGATCTCATTCTTCATGAAAAGGGCTTGGAGAAGGGCCTGACAAATTGTCAGCTTTGTGCTGCACCTACATATGTTCCACAGCATACAGGGGTATAATCTTAAATTAATGCATTTTATAACTCAAGCAAAACTCATCTAGTTCTGTGGTGTAGAACTGAATGGCTGCACTTGGCAGGCATTTGTAAGCATTTAAGACCTCTCTTTATAGGCAAAATAACAAGACTCATCAATCCCATATTGTGCTCTTTGCAAAAAACAAAACAACAAAAATTCTGAAATTGGAAATACCATTTGTGAAGTAACCTTGCGTTAAACAAAAGGCTTTAATTGGCCTTGTTAAATTTTATCTGAATAGATGTGCAACCAATAATTCAGTAGAACTCTCTACATCAGCTATTAGTCCTCACTCAGCCTAGCAGCTTTACCAAGGGCTGTTTTATTCTGCGTCCCAGGGTTTAACTGTGAAAGTTTCTGTTGTCATGGTAGTTTCATAATTACATGTTGTGATCGGGGGGGGGGGGACGAGTAATAATAAAAAGACACCTACGCTTGCCACTGGTGCCCAAATGAAAAGGCAAAGGTCTGTGCATTCGTTTTGTGCTACAAGGTTTGCTGGAGACAAAAGGCAGGTTCAGTGGGGAGAGGTGCAGGAGCTGCAGGACAGTCTGGTGTCTAACAGAGCCATCTACCGGTGTGTGCTCTTCTTCTCCACCTCCCTCACCTGCTTTCAGCCGCCTCAAAATTAACCCCTCAACATTTACATCCATCTCTTTTTCGCTGTCCTTCCTTGTGCTGCAAGGTACAGGTGAATACTAAATCTCTGTTGTTAGTTGCCACCTATCTAGCACGGGAAAAAGTAAGAAATCTCTGTGTTCCAGCTGGGTTTACAGAGGAATAAAGTCCCCTGTCTTTTGTGAGCGGGTAGTTTACTTAGGTATATGTCCTGCCGCTGGCCACACTCCACTTAAGTTTAAGAAAAGGAAGTTAAAGCCAGAGAAATTTGTTGTGTTGCAAGACTGTTGCTTGTTGCTACAAGGAAATGGAAAAGTTTATCTTGCTTTTACAATGCACTAAAACTTCTTTTATGATGGTTTGATTCAACAGTGCTGAGAATCATTCTTCCTGCTTTGTTATAAGAAATATAGAGTAATCTCAGCTCCTACTGAGGTGGTTTTTTTTTTTTTTCTTATTCTTCCTTTTTTCTGCTTTTCTTTCTGGGTTTCTCCTCTTTTTCTTTTTGAAAGCTGTTTGTCTACCCAGACAAGTGCTTTGTCTGGGTAGCACATGCTACTTTTTCTCCAGCAACTATTACATTTCCTGTAGTAATTTTAAATGAGGTCTTAGATTAAAAGAGTTATGATCAGCCACCATTTGAAAGACAGCCAGAGTTGCATTTGCATGTCTTAATCAAGGTGCTTGGTAAGTGAAACAGCACTCCTAAAATGAAGCTGATTGCTTTTCATGTCCTGCAAAATGACTTGGATAGACAATAACTGAATAAATACTCACTAATCTGCTTTGACAATATTTTAAAGTTTATATTTGAGTTTACCATTGCATTGGTGTTTCCATGCAATAAGCCTTCATCCTATGCAGAGGAATAGTTGAAGAGGTCAAATGATGCTGCGGTGAATCAGTGTAAACATGCAATTATTAATGTTGCAGAAGGACTCTGTTCTTCAGATAACTGAGGAAAGAGCAAAACTGTAATTTAAATGCAGGAAGTTCCACATAGCTCAACAAATTTCAATTCTAATTTTATTAATTATTCTATATAACATACATATGTGCATATAATAAATATATTAACTATTATATTTAGTATTACCCTTTTTTTTTTAAGAATTTTACAGAACTCAGTGGGACAAAGTCCTTCTCTGCGTTCAACCTAAACTCTTGTAGACTGTAAGGGCAGCTGTGCTAAAATAAGGGCAAAGAACTGCAGGGTTTGGATCAATACAAACAGAAAAAATGTGGAAGTTTCTATAGATGCAACATAAATAATTATGTTCGCTAGGAAGCTGCTCTTTGGACCCCACACCAATCATAAGGACTTTGTGGGAGCACACAAATCCAAAAGCCAAATTGGCACACACTGGAGATTGAACTGATAATCCTGCTTTACAGCTCAAATGGCAGGTACAGCAAAATAAAGGAACACACACTATCAGTGAAAAGTTAATTAGTTGGGGTTTTTTGAAGGTGCATTTTCAGAAATGTGTCAATAGGGCATTAGAATTGTACATACAAATCGCTCGGCAGCTACTGATTGCCTACTGCAGGCAGTCAATTAGCTCTGTTTAATTTGCTTACTTACTCTTGAATTTGACCCTTTAGAGCTGGCAGAGAAGCAGTAGCTGCCTTACCAAACCTATATATACGTGATCTTCTGCCTGGAGAGCGTAGGCAGTACACTGCTATCAAGCGTGGTCTTATGGTTTTGCTTCTGAGCAGCCATGAGAGTGTAGCAGCCAAATGGGTTGAAACCAAGGACAGCCAAGATGAAATCTTAATTGTAGGAGTGAAGTAAGGTTTTCTATGATGGGAACTTGTGATGTGAGAATTGCAGGTGTGCTCTCACAGCATTTCGAAAGGGGAATTTACACTGCTGAGCAGAGCTGACTACCAAATTTAAAGAAACAGTAACTATAGGCTACTCTCTTGCTTCCCTTCCACTGAAGCAATGTGTCCCCCCTGTCTTTTTTTCCTTCTTAAGCTTGTTCCTCCCACATATGATGCAGTTAGAGGAAATCTGTTAAGCTATCTGTCTAAAAGAAAAAATGTTTCTTTCCACCAAATCATTTCATCTTCAAAAAAGCATCCTTACTTTCTCTTCATGGAAGATTTTTCTTAGAACCATTTTACAACCATTAAAAAAAAAAGTATTTTGTCTTTTTTTTCCTTCCCTTAAATCCTGAACTCATGATGAGCTTGTAATTAACCACAGTTTGTAGGGGATTTGTGAAACTATTATGCTGTACTATAAGGACATACACTTTATCAAGGCTTGTGCATGGTCTAATTAATAGAGATCGCATACAGCCCATTAATTAACTCAACATGGTAATCAAACATCCAGAAATACTGCGCAACTAACCTCTGGTGTACCCAAGGGCAACGCATTCACTGAAGATGTGGTATGTCATATTGCTGCATAGAATACAATAGTGTTACCTTTGAGGGTGGGGTACTCAGGGGTTAATATGACAGAAACCATACAATAACAAAGAACGTATTTTTATGTGAATTTAAGTGCCCATGAAAAATAATGATTTAGCCTTAATGGAAAGTTAAATATTTCCTGGGCAGCAACTCCCGCCTACTCGTCTTCTTGCTCTAATTACTTCCCACCATCTCACCATCCTCCTGTCATGCCCTTGCAGCAGGGAGTAGGACAGTTCCCCAGTGATACATGTCACAGCTCCACGAACAGCTGGCACTACTAAATGGGCAGCATGGAATAAGAAACCACAGGTAGCGAGGCAGGGCTGTTCAAGTCAGCACTGAACATTTTTTCTGTTGGAGCCTAAAAGTTAGGCACCTGTTTAGAATACTTCTAATGATACGTAGTAATACAGATATTTCTAGAAGTTATGCTAGCCCACCTGTCTCAGGAACTTATCTTATGATGGGATGATCATCTTTGGAGAGGCTTAATTCTTTCCATTGGACTGTAGAGAGAACCTGTATTCCTAAATTAGACCAGATTTCCCTTATACTTGGGAAAATTAAATGGTATAAATTCCCACTTGAGTACATGAATGTGACTTGACAGTGGCCACCTAATAATCAACAGTAGCTATTACCATCTTCATGGAAATTACAAAAAGAATCCATTCTATGTTAATTTACATCATCAGTTTGTTGCCAAGTCCTTTGAATCTCCTTTGTCCCCTTGGCAGATTGCTGTTTCACTAATGCCATATTTGGGTGAATCATAACTTAAAGAAATCCGTCACATACCTGTTTTATAGGATTCCTTACACTCAGATGAAGGTCACCATAAAGATAGAACAAAACAAAAATAACTGAGCTAACGAAAAAATTAATTCTAAAGCAGTTTCCCCTGCTCTGATTCCATGTACTTACATTACTAAGTAAATCAAACAGTAATAAGGCATCGTCCTCTGACATGAAATCACCGTGCTATAATTCTGCTTCTAATCATTTGTGGTGCTAGGAGACAGCAAACGCTATCATTGCAGGCTGTGATCTCACTCAGCCTCATGGAATTTTTATACCAGAAGAGAATACTACGTTTATCTATTTGACTTCCAGTATAATCCAGGTCAAAATATGTCACTTGGTAACTCCTGCATCCTGATCACATTTTGTGGTAGGAGTTAGAACAGATTTTTAGAAAGATAATAAAATGAAATAATGAAAACTCTTCTATAGCTCTCTGCAAATCATCCCAATGTTTGGTTACTTTCTGTGTGAAATTTTAGCACCTGAAGTCTGACCTGAATTTCTGCTGGCTCCAGTTGTCTGCCACTGGGTCCCATCCTGCTTTCAGTTGCTAAGTTACTGTATTTTGGCTCAAAGTCAACACAGGTCAATTATTTTTCCACTGACCTATAGGTCAGATCTTCAATTTGAATAAGTCACTATAGTTTAAGCAAAGTTAACTGGATCTTATCCTGACTTTTCTTGTTAAATTAAGGAAATGTCTGCTGTGCCTCATACAAGCTGTTCCCTCACATAGGGTTTAATCAAAGTACATCAAAACCTTCATTTCAACCAGATTAATACATTGATTACCTTGAGTTTTCCACATCAGATTCTTATATGTGTATTCTGAACCCTTTCAGAAAGGAAGTTGTGGTGGGTTGACCTTGGGCTGCATCCTGACACCCACCCAGCCACTCTCTCACTCCCCCACCTCAACACTACTGGGAGAGAAAATCGGACACAAAAGCTTGTGGGTCAAGATAAAGACAGGGAGATCGCTTACCGATTACCGTCACAGGCAAAGCAGATTTGACTGGGGGAAAACTAATTTAATTAATTGCCAATTAAAATAGATTTGGATGGTGAGAAGAAGACAAAATGAAAACCACACCTTCCCTCCCTCCCGCTTTTCCCCAGGCTCAGCTTCACGCCTTCCTCCCCAACTCCTCTGCCTCCTCTCCCCGAGCGGCACGGGGGTTGGGAACAGGGGGTTACGGTCAGGACCTAATGGCTGCTCTCGGAGGTTCCCTCCTCCTCACACTTTCCCCTGCTCCAGCCTGAGTCCTCTCCAGGTTCCTTCAGGACAAACCCACCTGCTCTGTGTGGGGTCCTCCGGGGGCTGCAGGGAATTGCTGCTGTGGTGCCTGCGGCCCTTCTTCCTCCTCCTCCTCCTCCTCCTCCTCCTCCGCCCCCGGGGTTCACGCTTCTCTCTCACACTTTTTTCCCCTCACCCCCAGGCAGAGTTTTGCCCCTTTCTTAAACGAGCTTCCACAGAGGAACCACCACCCTCGCTGACGAGCTCAGCTGTGCCCTGTGCTGAGGCAGCTGCGGAACCGCCTGGAACCACCCGGAACCGGCTGGAACCGGCCAGAACCGGCTCTGTCCAGGGCGGGGCAGCCCCACCTCTCCTCACAGAGCCCCTCCAGCCCCCGCTGCCAGCACCCGCACACTGACACCCTGTACAGAAGCTTTAAAAAAAAAAAAAAAAAAAAAAAAAAGAGGTGCAGTTTCCAAAAGCTGACATGGTGTTCCTCTGCCAGAACGTTAGTTCTGCCATTAGTAAGGCAGTACAACCTGCCACATCCTACTTGTCTCTATAGTCAGGCGTCAGCCTCCCCAGCTACCGCGTTACTCTGAGCGGCCACAAGCAGTTGGGTAGGCGCAATGTCCTCCACAGCTTCTCAGATTAATTCACTTCTATTATGCAGCCCTTACTGGGGAAGCGTAGCCTAAACGACGAGCCTGGGTCTTGCTACATTGAAAGCAGACGTTGGTCGACTTCCACCCACCACACAACCCCGCCTTGCTACTGAAATCAGCCCTTTGCCTCATTTACGCCGGCAGACCTTTGTTGGAGTTTCTGTGCCAAACCCGTGGCGAGACCCCAGAGGAACTGGAAACTTCCCCTGAGTGCCAATTCCTGCTTTAGAGCTCCCTTCCGCAAGGTATCATCGAGACAGTTTGGGAGCCGTTTAATATGTACAACACCGATTTTGTATAGCGATAATTGTTTTTAATCAGAATGTTGTGCAGTACTAAGTCAAACACATTACAGAAGTCTAAATATATTATGTCAACACAGCTACTTTAAATTAAGCAGAGCTAGGCCCAGCTCAAGAGCTCCCCGGAAAACTGCGATTCATTAGGAAGTAATGTTGATTTAGTAGTAACTATCTTGCCCCAGAAGAACCATTATCCTAATAATGTTTCTTGGGACGCATGTACTGGGAGGGAAAGAGAAGAGGTTAAGGGACTGTGGCCCCTCTTTTCACTGTGTGACGTGGGGTAGAGTCTTTCTGATAGGGTAGAGGATATAGCAGCATTTTCTGTGCATCATAGCTACGTTCAGTCCTGACGATGCTAGCACTGTTATCTTTTCAAGAGCATAGGTAACGGACATCATCCCAGTTATCTGCAGTAATTAAACATCAAGGCACCTTTTCTAAGTGTAACCATGTTATTGGGGGAGAGGGACTGTCTTAAAAGCTGTCCAGGGGATAATTTTGTAGATATATTGCTTTTTCAAGAATGATTCATAGAAACAGTTCGTATAGACAATAATGGACTCATTTGTCAAAGGTGCTGATCAATGGAGGCAGCCTCAGAGCAGCAGAGGTTATAGAAGCTTAAAAGAAAGGGTCACCAAGCTACCGTCTCTGCTGTTCCCCTGCCATGAAAGAGAGTTCACTGCTTATGTATTCCTGTGCCACTTATTTGCAATCAATTTAAATTGGGTGTTAAAAGTTGTAGATACTGTTCAGCATGCAGAAAACAGGCATGGGATAATGAAAAGCAGACATGGCATGAGTAAACAGGCTCCTGTCTCCGGCCAGTCCCTCTTCACAATGCCTTTTGTGGTCTCACCAGGTAAAAGGGAGGAAAAGGAAATAAAACCATTTGCTTCAGCTGGCAGGGGGGAATCAGGAACAAATTGTCCTTAAGCACCACTCTAAGTGAATTAAAGTAACTAACTAACCTTAATGATCGCTTTGGAAGAGACAGAATCCTTCAGTATTTTACTGCTCCTTTAATTCTAGAGGGAGGAACAAGCAACACCTGCTTTTCCTCGGTTTCATCCTGTTCGCTCCTTAGACCACAACTCTGACAATGCTGTATTTTAGCCCCCACCTCCACGCCTGCATGAGTCTGAAGCATGCATAGTCCATCACAATCTGTTCATATTAAAGATACCATTTTGATTCCTAAGCATTTTAAGAGCTTTATATTTTCCCCTTTACAAAACCAATCCAAGCCCTCCCCCAGCAAAATATATAGCATCTTTCTCAACAAAATAGAGCAAACATGGAAATTTTCAAACCATATAAATGATGGAAATGAACAAACAAAGGAAACATGAAAAAATGGCCGCTTAAAAGCAACTTCCAGTTATGATTATGTTATGCATTCATAAAATTTCTCTTAGGTTGTGAAGCCTGAGCCTAATGATATAGGTGTCTGAAGGAAATAGACCTACTAGAATGGAAAATTGGGTAGCTTGCCTCTAGAACAGAATTTTCATGTGTCATTATCACTAATCTACCAGAGCCAACATCTTAGGGGGCAAGAACTCTCCGTAGCCTTCCTCATCCTTCCTACAGAGACCCTGATGATCCAAAAAGCGTAATGCAGCAATAAATTCAATGGTGTCCTTCCCATAATTCTCTTTTTCCATGTTGTCATTGCCCCTAGCATGGCAGCATTGGGCAGTGAAGGACAAGAGTCTACTTCAGCAAAACTTGCACGCACAGAGAAACAATCAGTGACTGCTACATAAAGCTAACCACATTACAGAAATGAACTTTCTTTAAGCCCAGGAGCATGTGTCCTTGCACAGTAATTTGCAACAAACCCATTCAACAACATTATGGCTATGGTACATTTTCATTGAACTAACTATATTTTTTCAGGAAAAACCCAGAGACTCCAAACAGTACGGAAGGATCTGACTCTCAGTCACCTTCACCGTGTGCAGAGAGAGTCTGCACGAATGGGGAGAAAAGAGAGAGCGTGTATCCAGCAGAGTTGTTCTCCCAAACCACTCCTGGATAGGGATGAGTTCAGTTTTAGCAAGCCAGCCCGCCCCTACCTGCTGTACGACAGTTACATTTTCACAGAGAGGACTGTGGTTCATCAGGCATGGAGTGCCATGAGCCCAGCATCCTTCTGTGGTCTCCTGCACAGAGCTGTGAAATCCTGCCCACGAACCACATTTTTCTCTGTGTCAGGCCTTCCAGATCCGTAAGCAAAAGAGGAGACGAGGTTTGCCTGTTGTGTGACAACTGTCCAACAGGCAAAGTGCAGGCTTTAGCTGGAACCACTAAAGGCAACTCACCATCACGTTCTCCCCATCCTTGGTCATCTTTTACAGTCGCTCTCTCTCACAGGCTTATGTTTTTTGGACATAACCCAAGGTGCACCGTGTGTGTTGAGGCTTGTGCTATTTTGAACAGTGAAGTAGAACCACCCACCACCCTGGCTAAAATTCAGACTAATTAGGACCCCTCCAGTCTCTGCTTTCTGATGATTAAAGGCTAGAGATAGCCTGTAGAGATGACACCTGTCAGCATGAGTTATTGAAATACATTAACCACACATTGAGTGGGGGTTGGTTTGTATTTTAACTAAAGGAATCATTCTGTTTAATTCAAGCAGATATAAGTACCATCAGCATACTTCTTCAGTATAAGAAGTTATTACAAAGCTATAACCCATTTTGAAAAGGGAAGACAGCAAGGCCAAATTAAACTGGCAGATTTGGAAATTTAAATTCAGTGGCAGTTCAGGTTATACACTACACTTAGGTAAAAAAAAAACCTAGTTCTATTTTAAAGGCTCATTTTCCACAAATGGCTGAGCTGTTTAAGTTAAAGTGAATAAATACCTAATGAGCCATTAAAGTCTATAAGACTGTATGGCCTCCAGGCACTGGTACCTGGATTCAGCCAATTATAGTTCCATAAGATAAGATGAAGACATCGGGTTGTTATTGGAATATATAAAGGTTGAAGACACTGTTAATAAGTCACTACAGGATGTGATAAAATTGTTTAAACTGTTTAAAAACTCTCAATGTGTTTTGCTAGACACATTTTTACTGCTAGGTTTTTTCCCCCGTAAAGTCTAATCCTTTCTTTGCACAGCCTTGAGAACTACACTCTGCAATATTGTATGAATACCAAAGGGTGATTTGTTTCTACATTTCCATGTTTTTAGCACGTCCTCTGGAGGTTATGAAATATTAATGGTGGCAATTCCTCAACCAAGCATAGGGAGAATATGAAGAAAAAGAAAGAAATTAAGGAAATACCATTTTTTTTAAAAAACCAAAGCAACCATCCAAGAGTCATAAATAGTGAAAGCTATATTTGCCTTTAAGCAATACCAGTCTTATGGATATTATTCACACATAGCTCCTATATATCTGTTCTTACATTTTTCCAAGCTGAAGAACTCAGCCTATTCAAAATCAGAATTTGCTTGTGCTGAATCTGTTTATTAATCTTTAATTATTTTGCTCCACAGAGCTAAGCATATAAGATTTGACTGTACAAGCCAAATGCATAACAAGAAACGTGTGAAAAATCACCCTGAACACATAGGCACCAGTCCTGCAAAGATTTGTGGATATGCATAATTTTCATCCCACTGGCTTAAGTTTTCCAGAGGGAACTTTCATTTATCCTCTCCCTGATTCACCCTTAAGGCATGTACTCTTCGAGTACCTCTGAAACAACTTATTTGTCTTCTTTTAAAGCCCTCAGTAACATTAAGCCTGCCAAAAGTCAGGCCTGGCTAGAGTTTTGCATTTCAGACTGACCAAAACACCTTGGCACTTTCTCTACTCTCTCTGAGCCTGCTTCTCTGTATCCATCTGTTTTCACTTGGCTTTACCTGCAAGACTTTTGGGGCAGAGACTGTCTTTTTTATTGTGTGGCTGTACAGCACTTAGTGCAATAGCATCCTGATCTCTTTCCAGGGTTCCTTGCTGTTACCCAGTTTAACTAGGGGATATTAAGGCAGGGCATCGGGGGGCCGTTAATGGGACAATTCACAGAGTCCAAGGTTAAGTATATGAATAAATATGTACAGAATAAGAGGTTGCCTGATGGAGGCTGAAACATTTCATTTGTTAAAGTTACAAAGCCTTTTAACATGAGAAAAATATCTCAGTACAATTTTCTTTATGACTCGCTCTCCTATGACTTAAGTATCAGTTATTTAAAAAATTGTGATTCCATCCCAAGAACTACCACATAAAAGCCATAGACCATAGTATATTTTTACAAGCATATTATAAACCTCCCCAACTGATCAAGGTTTCTGACAGGTACATTTACACGTTTTCATTCCTCCTGCTTTCTCACATAAATGTTCTGAAGGTTAAAAGCATACAACATTGCTAGCATAGCTTTATTTCCCAGCAGCGTAACTTGCATAAAGACTTATGTTCATGCCCTGAACTAGGGAGCATCTCGCCTAATCCCCTCTTGTGCCCTGAGCAGAGCTTCAGGCCGGTGCTCCTGAATTATCACCTATGACTAATTCAGTTTCCCACTGTCACAGTTCTATTCTGTTTTGGCTCTAAGTCACCAAAGGGGAATAATCTTTCCTCTAACTTACAGGATCAGATCCTCAGCTTGAGTAAGCCATCGTAATTCAAGTGACATCAACAGAAATGAGGCATATTATGTCAGTTTAGAGGCCAGCCTGTGGATCCTCAGGACAAACTAGCACAGTTGTTGCACCAAATCATGTAAGTCTGCCTCAGTGTTGCAGCATGAAATTTTATTCTTTATTTCCTATGCACGTGTTCCTTACCGGTTCTGCAAAAGATGTCTAACTTCAAATTTACTTAAGCTTGTAAAATCTGGAATATCATAGTACAATAGAAATTCCAGGTCCCCGTGAGAATGTTTTACTGTTCAGAGCTGTATCTTGCCGATGAATACATGTATATTGATGCCACAGGTGGGAATTTAATGAAGCACTTCAGTAAGCATGCAGCTCTTCGTGGCTGTGCAAATGAAGGGCTTGATAACACATCCTTGGAAAATACAGTACCAATATTCATCCTATAAGATGGCTTCATTGATTTGAATCTCCTGATTTTATACCTACCCTTGTCATTAATATCTTATGACAGAGTCCCTGACTTCACAGTGGTTTTCTTTATGACACTGCAGTCTTTCCCTTAATGGCAACTCACCAGCCCTGAATTTGTTATAGACCCAAAAAAAAGGAGGAGGAAAGAAGACATAGTTAAAGTTGCACAACAAAGCCAATAAGGGATCTGACAGTGTGAAAAATATATTCTAAAATACAGCAATCATATCTCAGACAATAAAGAGAGGCTGAAAGTTGGGGCATTTGACTACTTCCAAGTTACTTTTGCATGAGCCCTGCCTTTTTGTGTGTTAAAGATGGTTCATAGCTGCAAATTAAATATTTCAGGTACTATAGATAACGGAGACCCAACATCCTAATGGCACTTGGAGTCATGACTATGTAATGCAATCTCCTTTTTATTAAGGGAGATTATTTTCTTCTTTCTTGATTATATTTCCTGGTTATTTCTTCACCTTTTATTTACTGTTACTTTTGTATATTATAAGCGTACTGTTAGCTACAGGCCAAGAACATAATTTAAAACCTGCTTTGAACAGCTGTGTGCTTGTTGGCCTAAGACATATTGTTTTGTAAGTCCCAAAGTGTATTAAATATGTATAGGTGACAAGAAAAAAGTGTAGCTTCGGTTCAGAAGAGAATACTGGTGGGATGTGTAAATTTTTTAAAGATTATTACAAATATTTTTGGTAAGGTAAAGGATAGATTACCCATAGGTTGGATGCAAGGGTAAGTTAGTTTTTATTATTATTATTTTTAAAAGGGTCCATTCTTTGCCTAGTACAAGTGGAATAACAGAAGTGGCATTTAATAACAATACAGTAAAATGCATGTTTAATTCTTCCCAAGAAAAGAAATACAGTCTTTTTTTGGTTTGCAGCTATGAGAAGAAATGTAGAAATCAAAAGATTGCAAAATATAATAGTAATCTCATATAGCGTAAGCTACAATTGCACTACAATTTACCGCCATCAAAAGAATGCAATGTGAGAACTACCTGGAAAGCCAAACTGAGCTGGCTGGGCAAAACTTTCCCATCTGGAATGAAAGCCAAAGAAAAAGAAATAAATTACCATCTATACTAAATACTATGCTGCAGATGAAGACCTCAAATTCTCCTGCTTAAACTGCTGCCCTGCTTTCTTGGGGATCTGCTGGGGATGAGGCACTGGAATATTGTCTGGTTTGGAACAAACTGCTAGGGCCCTAACAACTCATCTAGATCTAGAATACCAGAGTAAAACTCCTTTGTATTTTTTCAGCCTCCAGCTTTAGTAGCTGAATCCATACTTCATGATGCTGCTTCACTTTTAGCTTAACAACAATGTTTTGAAGTTATGTAGCAGCTTTCATTCCAGGATCTCAGTGTACCATCAAACAGCATTTATATGAGTAAGAACAGAATGCTACCCATTTTGCAAAGGAGCCAAAAGAGATTCAATTATTTCTGAAAAATCACTCAGCACATATTAGCCTGAAAGAATTGAGGAAACAAACACCCCCATGCCAACCTGCCCCTGTAAGCCAAAGAACTCAGCAGTCATCATTCCCATGCTTATGCTCCTAAAACTACATTTCGCTGCTTAATATGTCTATGAAATGGGAGTTCTTTTTGCTGGATGAAATGCCCAAGCAGTGATTCTGTATTTATAGTGATTCTGTAAAACTGAACCTTTAAGAATACCATGGGAAGAAAGGTCTTCAATTATTTGCAGCATAATCAAGAATAACTGTCCTCAAATTCATTACCTCTGTTGAGTAAGCAGCTGTACATTTTCAAAAAACCCAAAGGAGCAGAAAAGAAAATGACAACAGATATATTTTCTTCAGATCTAAAGAGATACTGGAAAGACTTTTTTAAACCAACATTTTAATATGTTATTTACCTTTTTTTTTTCTTTTAAGAGCTCTGAGAGAGCTCACAAAGGATAATTTATATTCCCGCAAACCCTGTTTTCTTTAACATACATAAAAAATCTCCTCTGTGTTTCGACATTTACCAGACTGGGCAAGAGGTAAGCCTAGATCCCAGCAGCATGGTGGAATGGTTTGGGTGTCTAGCAGGAGATAAAGGCCAGTGAGGTGTTTCCTGTGCTACTGAGACAGAGCCCAAAGGATCAGTCTCACACCTGAGTGCCACTTCAGCCCGGAATGAGGATGAATTGCGTTCTGTGACTGCATTATCCACCTGGACCCACTCTCAAAGACTTAGAAGGATGGGGTAGTCGGCGTTGTCCCTCTGTCCATCCAAGCTTCTGTCCAAGTGGACACAGAATATCTGCACAGACCAGGCCCCAGCAAGCCTGACCCAGACAGTGCAGATTTAAGATTCTCTAATCTCCATTTTCCCACCCTTAATTAATGACGCTCTTCACTTGTCAAAATAAGTTGGACCTACAGACCAGAAAGTGAACACTAGGTTATTATTCATACCATATACACTTACAAACGCCTCTTCTTCTAATGAACTAATGAAGAAAACAGGGTCACAATGATGTAACTGAGGAAATTTTTTTATCCTCGGCTTTGCTAACTTTGCTTAGATATGACAAAAGAATCTGCCCATCCAGCCATTTTTTCCAAATCTGTTTTAAGCAGAACCATCTCATAATGACAGAAAATAATATCATCATTTAACTTAGCACCCATCAAACGCAATCCACTTAGAGCCGTGCAATGTTTCACAAGCTTTAAATAGACTGAACATTCCTTCTTCGTGAATTATATATTACGACCATTTTACAAAAGGTAAACTGAGACATACAGGGATTAAGACTAACAAGACACTGATTTCTGTGGCTCAGCTGGTCTGCTTTTTGGGGACACCAAGAAAACACCTCTCTTCTTATGCCAGTTTAAGTTGTTGCCTCTGATTTTGCTTTACAATCTGTTTATTAAGCTGGACATCTATAACTGCTTATTGGGGATTGCTCAGAAAAAAATAGGAACTGCTGAAGTTAATCCAGGAAGGAAGTGGGAGACTTGAAACCTGAATCTTAGCTTCCCTAGTTTAGAAGGCCCTCTGAACTTAAAATAAAATAGATAAGCCAAGGAGAAAAATTAATACACATAAATTAAATATGGCAACAACAAATAAAACAAGACAATTTGTTACATACTATGGGTTCTGCAGGAAAGCATTACACCCATTATTTCTTATTATTGCTCCAGGAAAGAAATTCACAGTGAAGGCAAAAAATGAAGTTAGCAATGATTTTTCACTCATGAACCTTTCTCCAGGGATGAGTTATAAAGGAAAAAATGTTGCCTAGAAGAAGAGAGAAAGCAAGGATTATCTATGTTTATGTATTTAGCGAGACACTTGCACCCACACTTACACCGCTACAGGAAACCCATTAAACAGCACTTCTACACTTTCTTTTAATTTCATCCTAATATATGAAAGAACTGTTTAGTCAAGTAGTAAATTAATGTAAGTATTATGGCTAAAATTGCATGGGGCACGATAAAGTATGCAGTATGAGGTAAACTCTTCCCCAAGTTAGGCTAAACTTTTGTCACGTGGGAGCCAGGTATTCATATCTGGGTTGATTACTGAAGTGATTGCACACACTCTGTGTGTGACTATCTCTTCCCAGGAGCTTACTGGTCCTATGCACAGTTTAAGTGAAATATCCAAATAACGTTATTCTGTGTTGCTTATATCTCATCTGGGGAAAGCTGAACACCAAGGCTCTCTAAATATCTGCTGGTTCACAGAGGACCAATAACACTAACAAAGATTATCTGTATAAAAATGTGGATGGAATAGGTTGAGGTCTCAAAGAAAAGCGAGCAGATGGGAAGACAGACAGCAATGAAGAGGTGTGCCACAATGAGAATATGAGAAGTTTTCAAACACAGAGTGGAAGGGGAGGGAGTGCAATTAGAAAAGGTTACAAAGTGTTGATTTGAAAAGTAGTTCAGAAATATCATAGAGTGAGAAGTCAAGGATGATGACAGCATTTGGGGCGATAGCACTCATTAGAACAAAGGTAATATTACATGAAGCAAAGCATCAAGCATCATACAAAACAGTAGGTACTGAAATGCAAATAATAAGTAAATAGAGGAAAGGCTAGTGGAAAAACGGAAAAGCAAGATGAACATGTGGAGTGAGCACACTATGCAGAGAGCAGAATAGCTAAAAGCCCAATAGAAGTCAATGCAAAATGAGGTTGCCATTTAATAAGTTTGCACCAGCTGTTCAGTGGCGGATGGAAGGATTATGTTTGTTATTTTATAAGCTCAATTGCCAAATCAAACCTTAGAATCTTTGGTTATGTTTGTCTACTGCAAACAAGGATAATAGTAAATCCTTTGCAGAGGTATTGAAATGAAGCAGAAATGTATTTTCTGCCTCTGAATGTGGTTTAAAAAGGCATGGATCAGAAGCCTTAGTTCCTACCAGTCTAGAACCCTTCTAATTTGCCAGCAGCCTAATGCTATACTAGGGTGACCATGAAACCATTTAAACACATGGGTCCAGCCTTGTACCCAAGTTAGCTCATCAGCAAAGCTTATGAGCCTCAACCTATCGTTTCATTAATACGCCTGCACGGTTTCCAAAATGGAGCTAGCTGACATCTGCCCAGCTTGGAGCGTAGACAATGGAGGCTGAATTTGTCTGATATAATTTGATACAATGTCAATACAACCTGTAGTCCTAATTAATCAGGGAACATCAGTAATTAAGTCAAAGAAATAGGACCACTCATAGGCTTAAGGCTCAGCACACACTTACATAGCTTGTTGCACCGGAGCTGATAAAATGAAGACTCTGAAAGAGCCCTTGACTCTTTAGTTTAGTCTCACCTAGACCTCTTTCAGGGGTTTGTTTGGGAAATATCTCGTGTTGAATTATTGATCATATAAATAAACAGAGATGGAGAGAACTGACATACTTCCAAAGTGAAAACAAAGAATGGAAAGGAAGGAAACGGTAAAGTATAGAAAAGCTGAAGTATGAAGCATAGACATTACCGATATTAACGCATATTTATGTTATTCTATGACAGAATAACAACGTTATGCCTTCTGGCTCATGTTAATACTTTGGTTAAATCCCATAAGTAGATTAGAAAGAATTACAGGCGCTACTGGACAAAAAAACCTACAAACAGGTAGTGTGTGTGTTTTAGTATATATAGCTACCAATAAAGTACTGTCATGGCATAGAAATAAGTGGCGAAGCAGACTTACTTGGACTCATGAGGGTGAAGTTAGTAAGAAAAATGAAGGTCTGGAATTTTTAGCTTTACGTGTTCCCTTCTGATGATTTCCATGCTCAGCTGCTCCCCATCCCTTTGGACAAATTTCAAGATAAATTCTTTTTCTTATAAAAGAGTAACCCCAAGCCACTTAAAGAAGGATTGCAAAAACAATCTTCATGCTGCTTTATTTCATATCTTCATGTGTCTTAATATGTTTTTTACACATATTGAGTTATATCCTAGTCAGGGTAAGCTGGAAAAGTCCCACTGAATGAAAAGGTAGTGCTAATTCCTCTAAAGGTTCCTCTGATTTTCACTCTATAGCTGGTATTTTTACAAACTAAACATATTACATTCTTCCACATTTCTGTATTCATAAGAAAGGCTTCAAAATATAACCCAGATCACTCCTATAATAATCTGCAATAAACATACAAAACCTGAACATGTACTCATGTCCTCTCCAGAATCTTAGAGATGTGGATGGGTTTACCATAAAGCATTAAATGTTTTTTTTGTTAGCATTCAAAATATATGCTTTGTTGGTGCCTCCAGACATTTTTCATTTTCCACTTCAAGCAGTATTTATCAGACCTCCTTGTGCTTCTCTAATTGGATTGTTTGCCCATTTGAAATGCACAGCAATGTTCTACTCAGAGAACAATACATTCAGACAAAACAACACCGTGTTTAAAAATACATAAATACATTTCTTGTTTGAGCACAGAAAAAACAACATTTCAAATTCCTCAAGAAAAACTTCAAGGACACGAGAAGATCCAGGGCAGACTGATACTGACCCAGCAGAAGTGAGACCTGTGATAAGTTTCACTTTAATCCAGTTTTCTCCTACAACCACCTTTTGCTTACTCTCCTTCATCGATAACTTTGTTCTTATTTTGAAATGTTCCTAAGACCCCTTTGCTATATCCTGAAGCTTCTGTACTCTCTGAGAAGCAGAAAAACACCTGAAACCCAAGGCACCAAACACAACTGAAAACACACAAACCACAGTCTCGTTATTCAGGGGGGTACATATATCCCATAAAACTGATTAAATATAGTCAATAATTTTCCAGAAGACGATACTCCATTACTCTTACACAGAAAAGATTTAATGTCAGAAATATTGTATAAAACAATTACTAAAGCTAGGTGTAAGACTAGCAGTGCAGTATTTGACAGTGCACAGCAAAAAACTGCGCATATGAGAGAATTGTAAAGCCTTCCACAGAGACAACAAACTCCGTAACAATCTGTAGACATCTTTTGAGGATTTCAACTAAGACAGGCTCTTTGAGACTTGGGGGAGAACCAGAGAACTGCAGAGGAAAGGTGAATATTGGTGTGAATGGAGAACAAATGGGAATATCTGGATGCGGAGGCACCACGGGGAGCAGCACACAGCAGGGCTCAGAACAGCCTGTGTTCATGCCACTCAGATTAGCAGCTTATCAGGGCTCCAAAAGAGTTAAAAAAAGGTATGTTCGAAACCTGCACATGGTCACCAGCCTAAGACGACCCCAGGAGACATGAGGGGGACTTGACAGCTGGGACATCCACATACATTTAAAATAATAATAATTTTGTAAAAATTAAAAATAACTAAATAAATTGTTGTTGTTGTTGTTATTAATTATTCATCTACTCCTGTGTTCTGGCATGGGTATTTGCTACACTGTTGATACAATGTTGTAACAGTATTTCCTATGGAAATTAGGAAAGAAGCTCTGGATCAGGACTTTAATCTTATTACTGATTATGACTATTTTCTGATTTACTTGGACTAGTTATTCTGCAGGTTTTCCCCTCAAGATGTCTGGGCGCCTCTTATTGCTAGAACATGTGCGACCACTCTAGGATAGTCTGTCACTCACAGAACAAGCTTATGAAATTTTCTTGCTGTGTACAGACATACCCTAGTGAGAGAAGGTAAATATCATTTTTCCTTTCTTTTTTCTCCTTAAAAAGGGCAATTCCCTGGAGGTTTGCAGTAATATGCCATAGTTTCATGTGAAGAGCTCAGCTGAGACTGCAATGTAAGTGTCAGTCACTTGATTGGCAGCATGCAAGGAAGCGTGATTTTTATCTTCCTCACCCCCATGAAATTCTGATGACAAATTTGTGCTTATGATGGTAGACACTAGTAGTTAGTCCCCAAAACCAAAACACTTTGAGGACAAATATTGATGACTCCTATAAAGAAAACTAACAGAATCTAAACTGGAGATACATCTCTGTAAACCCCCATAACTTTCCAGGCTAATTTTTTCATGCAATGATTAGCATGGAGCTGCCATTAAGTGCATTACTTACTCACCAGGCAACAAAACTACAAACCTCTTGTCATGGGTTATCTGAGAAAGAAGATTTCTCTTTAAAAATAAACTCAGTTGTTTTGTTGTTTTTTTGGGTTTTTTTTAAGAGTATCTGTTAGAATTCTGGACTTTTAAGAACTGGGATTCACCAAAAACATTTAAGTAAATATCTGCCCCAAAAGCATGGCTCTGGCACTGAAGGATAGTTGTGAAAAATGTCCTTTTGGTAGTGGCTCCTGAGGACTTTTGGACCATACTTAATGTACTGGCTGCACAGTCTGTGAGATGATGGTGGGATTTAGAAATCAAGCCTGACTTTGTTTGCATGCTCCTAAAAGCGAACAGACCTGTACATGTGTGAATACCTAAGCTTTGTATTGGTAATTCCTCAGCATATAAGGACCTGGATGAATACAGACTTCAGAAATCCAAGTGGTCAGTCAGCTGGAGGGGAGTAGTAAGGACTTGGGGCCAAATAGCGATAGAACTACACTGGTAGGAATCCATCAGGCAAGGCAAACTTGAATTGGACTCCATGTACGTGACACTCCGCTTAATTTCAAAAGGATCCTAGTAGACACAGACCGTCTCCTCTGCTCTACGTGAAGTCAAGATTTGATCCATGGAGTCAAGATTTTCAGAGGACAATTCCAAGGGCTTGTTCGCACAACTTTTCCCTGTTCTAGCTGTGCTGGCTGAAGAGGTTATTAGCTGAACCCCCAGCTGCATGCTGGTATCCTCTTGCCAGAGGTTGGTACCCCCTCTGACATGCCATCTGCGATACGTTTTTCTCACAATGAACTGGTTTGCCTCAAACTTAAATGCCAGCGAGGTCTTCAGAGCCCTGAAATATGCTCGTGAATATTCCTGACAGCCATTGAGCTGGAAGGTCTTAGGGGGAAGTAACTGCCTGAAGTGATGAGGAGTAATGCGGGTGGATAGCACCTCGACGAAAGAGGACGGGAGGGCAAGTTGTTAGGGAATGTGGCATCTAGCTCTCATGAAAGTTCATTAGGGTTTAAGGTAACATTTTTAGGCCCAGTTGAAAATGTCATTCTAACATGACATTCCAGTGTTTCCAGTTTCAGTTTTACTGCTCATCTGTATGATACTGAGAGTGTGTGAGAAGCAACATACAAATAGGACCAGTAGGAATGAATCACTGTTAAAATCAGTCCATAAAATCCAAGCCCTACTGAAATTAATATCAAAGCACTTTCACCAAGGGCAGGACTTCACTTACTGGATGTACTCTGGCATAAAGCCAGTGGCAGTAGATCAGTGTCAGGGCAGCTACAAATGACTGCTCTGGCAGTGATGGAGCACAGGCACTTTCTATTTTTTAGTTTCCTTATTCCCATTAACACATGCAAATCATGTGCCTTTCTGTGTCTTTTTTGCTTTAGCAACCTCAGTTAATTCCCTGTTAACATAGATTTTTTCAGTCATCCTCAGTAGACATTTATTTAATCTTTTTTTTCTCCTTTGAGGTAGAGGGAAGAGAGAGCAATAAGCAGTGATGGAGAAAGATTAAGAATGGCAGAGTAACAAAGCACAGGAATGAATACTGAAGCTACCTTATTCTTGTATTAAGAACCTGATCAGAAGTAATGGACTAAAATGTACAGTACGGAAACATTCAAATAGCAGAGGTGTTTGTAAACTCTCGAATACATTTGTCAGGTAATTCTCTCCTGTGTTGCATCTGTAGATGTATCCTTATAACTGTTTCAGAACAATGGCCTTTACATATGCCATGACTATGTTTTGAACATATTTTTCAGACATATGTCATTCAGTGGTGGTTGTTAAATGCTCCATCCATAAACCATTATGCTCTTCTATATTGAGGTTTCACTGCAACAGGCAGCTGTTTGACAGAGAATAAACTCCTGGGGACAGCAGCAAATCAAATTAAATATATCTCCACAGAGCTATCATAGGGGGTTGCATGGCTTGATAGGCTGCATCAAGAGCAATAAGCACACAAAGGAAGAGCAAACCTGAGATAAATCAAGATAGACCGAATGAGCAAGCAGACAGACAAATCACTATTGGCTACATGAAAGTCATTAGGAGTTTCGATGTTGATTTCAACAGAGCCAGTATTTCAGCTGTCTATCTGTGGGCAGGAAGTTTTTAATCCTATAAAAGTCAGAGAGATTATCTAATTATTGTTCTTTTCTCATTCACTTTTATAAGCTTTACTATGGGAAATGATACTCACTGATATGCCAATAAATAAGCTCACTGAGGAAAAGTGGAACTTGCTAATAGAGAAGACTTTGTTCACTCTCTTTTCTAATATTTCTTTTCATCATATAAACCTGTAACCACCCTAGAGCTTAGTAGGGGCTAAAGAAAGAAAATGGCTTGATTACTTCAAGAAACAGACCCAAACATGTCTTCATCTCAAACACTGGGTTATTCTCATTAAGACCTTTTCTACAAACAAGACAATATGAGTGGTTTCTTTCCTCCTACTTTTCTATTATGTACGCATCAAAGCCTATCAAATACATACTGGTAGTATATACACACTGCATTAGGGAGGGAGGAGAAACAGCAAGAGAAGTGCCAACATTGTAAATAAATTCCTCTTAATAAATCCCATTACATTAACAATGGCCTAAGCATAGAAGGGAGCACTACAGGGAAGTGCAAAGTGCTCACATGATATCTTACTTCAATGTATTTTATACCAAAAACCTGTTCTTTCAATACTCCCTCTCTCAGCCACTTGTTTCAGCCTGAATATACTCAAATCCTCAGAGACATTTCCTTCCGGAAAAGAAATGATAAATCTATGTAGAAGTGAGAACAACCTTGTTCTGTTTTAAAAGCGTTCACTCCTACATCATTCATTCTGTTAATGCTCTTTCTCACCTAACATTTCACAGGCTCCTGATCAAACTGTATAACTGGAGTCTACAACCATAGCCTTTTTTGTTTTTATGAATTTTCTGAGTGATCTTATCTTAATCAGATGCATAATGAAAAACAGAGAAATACACCTATGCTGCTCTGACTCACAGAATAATTTCTTATAATCAAATATAACCTTTGTTTTTCCACCAGGTATCTGTCAAGCATGCTTCCACAGGCTGACTGGGAAAACGTTGGATGGAAACAGTGGACAGATGTCCCTAATTAGGCTAGCCCATTTTAATTATTATTAAAATAATAATTTTAAAAATACTGTACATTATTTGCCTGTGTCCAAGCTGAATTGGTCCATTCAGCTTGAAAGTTCCTGTGCAACTCTTACACCACTGTAACTGTTTGTTGGTAAAAATTTTCAGCAAGGAGAAAAGCCCTAGATGTTTCTTTCAGAACAGTGTTACAAAGAATAGGTATCATTTTGCTCAAGTGTATATTACCGCTATTTCACAGAGATGCTTTTGCACTTTCTCCCCTACCTAGTGCTCTGGGGATGAAACTGGGAGATCACCTTGTTCCTGTGAAAGACGGACAAATCTGTCCTGATTTTAAGCCTCCAAAAATCTTCGCTTGCACAGGCTCAGGGGAAAAATAATCAGACAGCTAAATTCTCTGAAGCATTTAGCTGTACCCAGCACACTCCATTGCTTGAGATTGCAGGGTCTGAGTAAGGATTTCTCCTACAGCCGTGCCCCTGGCGCCCAGAGCAGGGTGCAGCACTGGCCTTGTCAACTGGATGCAAGCAAACCGTCTCCTGTGACACCCGTTCTGCTGCTGGTCACCAAAAGAAAAAAGCAGGGGAAGGCTCACCAAAGCAAAGCAGGAAGGAGAGCAGTGCTGCAAGGGGGTCAATGGGCAGCTGAGAAGCAGAGAGCTCCAGTCCACCCACAGAGCTGAAGTCTACTGGGGCCTCTTCCCATATTTGCTCTAAGATTCTGAAGAACTAGCCCCAATCCAGGCTTTCACAGGCACAGTTGAGTTTTCTTCCCATTATTTTTGGGTGTCAAGCAAGAGACAGCTGAGTCCCAGTTCATGAAGTTGTCAAGCAGTGTAGACTACAGTCAGCAAACAGAAACTCCACTTTGCACAAATAATGTGCTACAAAAGTACTAGCTAGAAGCAAGTTGCAGTCATCTCATGTTGGGCTCTCAGAATTAGTGGGATACTTCTGTCAGGCATGGCTCTGTAGCAGTTACTCCGCTTCTACTGCAGCAGAGCTAACAACCATATCAAGCACCGCAGTGACGTGCATCTCATGACAAAATCTGCAACTGTCATGTTAAAGAAAGGCTTGAGTAGTGTGCCATAAATAAAGCACAGAGCTTCAGATTTTGAGTACGAGATCAAAGATCTAGGGTGTAATACCTATTTCAAACATAGAACTATCTGAAGTTTGGTTAGAACTCAAAAGATGACTATTCAAAAATCCAATTAAAACTTTACCCTTTCCCTAAAGCCATCCTCTTTGCTTTAACATAACTTGTTACGAGAGCTTTACTTGCAGTAAGTATATGAACTTTCAAGGCCATCTTGTCAGGATAATATTCTTTGAAAAAAAACACAACAACATTTATTTAAAAAATTTAAGCAAACTTATCTTAAATATTTAAATTGCTTTTTAAATACCATTCTAGGACATAAAGTTTATCTAAGTATATACTTAGATACAGACTGTAGTAACTTAATGATTTTTTCACTATTTACAGTTCTTGCATCATTTCCTTTTTTTGTAATTAAGCAGAAACAACCTAGGTCATTTTAATTCTCATTCTTTCCCTTTCTCCACCCCTCCCCCCAACACTCCCAAATTCTGACTCCGGTTAAGATTCAGTAAATGATTCCAGTCTAATCCTCAGTAATTGGGTTCATGAGTTGTCTGGTTTAAAAATCACATTTGGGGGAGAACTTTTCATATCTGTTTCAGAAAATGAGTTGCCTTAATTTTTTTTGTACTTCCCATTCTTTCAAAGAAAGGGGAATATTAGTTTAAACAATTGTAGTAAAAATTGCTTTTCTGATTGCCATTTCTTAAAAATGGAAGCAGAGTATCTTTTATTTCCTGACAATCCTACCGACCCAATGCCTGCCTAGTTTTATCTCTTTCAGCTAGTAGTTGCAGGTGCTGCCTTTCAGAGATTACAATTGTCAATTCTACCCACAATTAAGAGATGATAAAGAGAAAGAGATGGATATTGATAACTATTATACATAACACAAAAACGCAATACAACCTTTTTCTATTTTTCAATAGGTGAGCTATTGCAGTGAGCTAATGCATCCTGCTGGGAGTTACTGCTCTCCAGAAATAGTTACATGGAAAATGAATGCAACTCCTTTAAAAAAAATAAAAATTTGTATTTGCACGTTCATTATAACCTTGGCAGCATATAGATCTTGAGTTTACATTTGTCATTGTGACAAAACAATCAATACAACCCAAATCCCACACTTCTTAAGAAAACAAATCTCCCATTGACTTCAACAACTGTAGCACTTAAACAAGATCAGCAGATTCCAGCATTTAGCAAACCAAATTAAAAGGGAACTTCTGAGCCTCACCTTAATCAGTCTCCACAGACAGCAAGCATCTGGAGCTGATACCAGACTTTAACACGTGTTGATAACAAGAGAAAAGTTGGCTAAAATGCCAGAAGCTGTTCTTCCAGGCCTGCACCACTGAGGGAATTAAGAGAATCTCAGGAAACGGGCCCAAGCTCTTTCCAGTAGTAGCTAATGAGTCGCCTGGGCTGGTATTGAATCCAAAGAAGCCAGTGAACCATGACAACTTTAGCAGGGTTTGACATGTGTTGCGTGAACTACCCTCTGCTGCAAGGCTTATCAGGTGGGTAATGGCTTCCAGGCACTGCCATAATAACCCACTGTTGAAATCAGTGACTGGAAGACAGAGTCCCACGTTAAGCTGTCCTCGGGCTTTCAGCTACAATCTGAGTATAAGGTTTAATAACTTATCCAGCATGTCAGATTACATATTGCTGTATCTCAGCATTCTCCAAGTACTTATCAGTCCTGGTACAGATTTATTTTAAGAGGAATGAGTATGCGTTCATTTATTAGATATAATGTGGTAATAAGTGATTTTTTCCTAAAGTTTCGGGTGTCCTCAGTAAAAACCAAAACATAAGTCTGACTACAAAGTGCCTTGAATCTAACCCACTTACACTATGCTTAGTACCCTAACGATAAGCATCTAGCTTGCATGTGACGCTTCAAAGCACGAGCTTGCCTTAGCACCCTGTGTACCACATCATCGATGCCTTGATGGAAGATTTATAGCAGCTGCATGTGGAAAAATACCAATCAACAGACAGTAACTTGAATAAGTACAGGAACACATCTGAACAGGCTTATGACATAGGACGTCCCTTTAGGTCCATTTACGAGTCCTCTTTTAAAGAGACGTACTAAATGGTGACAAACATCTATACAACATCCGAGTGGTCAGCACACTTCCTTGAGAAACGTTTGGGGCTTTCACCTCTGAGTGATATTAACGTAGTCTTTTTTCTTCCATCTGATCTTTGTTGTGTTTGGCAATGAGTATCTTTGGGATATCTGCTGTTCTATCAAATTTGTTGAAAAATGTGATTGCTTGTTTCTTATTTTCTAAAGAAAACAATGCTAAAAATGTGTAAACTGCTCCTGGCATGCTGACCATAACCCTGATCTCTCCCTTCCTTGGGAACTTTCCTTATTAAGAGGCTGAAGAATCAGACTACCATTACCTTACTCTATCCGGTTTAATAGTCCTTTGTACTCACTTCCACAAGGAGACCACAGGAGGTGTGTTTTGTAGGTTATGACAGTCAATAACTACAATAAACTACAGTGACATACCTGTAAAGTTTGTCTGATCTAAGAAGCACTTACTCCTTTCTTTTAAAAGGACTTTGTGATGGGTCAGCATCTGCAAATATACTGAATATCCTCCATTCCAGCAATATTTTGGCGTCTCATTACCCAGCCAGGGCACATCGTAGAACACAGGTCCTACTCAACTCCATACAACTTGTACAAAGAGAGGCCCTACTCCTGTGACAAGAAAAATGCTGTAAGTTGATTATAAAACAAGCATAAGTGACAAAGTAACATCATTTCTATTGATTTGCTTTCAAAAGCAGGATGCAGCTGTGAAACTGTGATGCTTTTATATGCTGCACCTAACAGCAGAGCAGCTACCACTGCTTACTTGAGGAAGTGAGCCACCGCTTTTTCTTTCTAGACACATGGTAATGGAAGGTGTCCCGAAAAAGTCAGGATTGGAGGTCAAAGGGCCAGGGCTGTTGGCAAAGCCTACTGACAAAACCTGTGCTTTTAACTAGGCAATCACATTACTTCATTGTGGAGGGGTTTCTAGCAGGAGTTGCAGTCAGGTGTGTTTCTATGAAGGATGAATGGCACTATAACTTAGGAATATTTTGTTTGCTACCGACTGCACGGAGTAGGGCAGCCGAGAAAATAAATGATGGTAGAAAACAAAGCAGTCCCTGACCCTCCCAATGCTTTAAGGGCTGAAATAAACTCTGATTTAAAAGTCCTACAGGCAATAGTCCTATGTAATGGTCCAGATACTTCACATTTTGTACTGCTGTTTACTGCCTCAGTGTTACATCATGACCTACAGTGTCACGTTCATTTCAGCAGCACTAGTTAAAAAACAAGCACTCAAATTTTAGAACCAAACAATGGAAGAAGTGATAGATTTTAAGTTATTGGCCTTTTATTGATGCCAGTTTTCCACCCATAAGACTTACCTTTGGGTATTATTCTATAGCTATCAATATCATTGCTTCTGACAGCTTAAGCCCAATAACTATAGGTATACTTTTGCTAATATAACAGTTGCAAAACAGTTGACTCCCAAGAGGTACATTTAAGAAGCTTCAAATATTTAGGATGGTAAGGGGAAGGGCTGTAGCATGGAGCTGATGTACACAAGCTGTGCCAGCTTCTGTTGTGATGTACGACGACAGCTTTCATGCAGGACCGGTCAGAGCCCACTGTGCAGTGCAGCGCGCTTTGTAACATGACCTACACATGGCTGCAAGACTTCTCGATTGCTAGCAATAAAACAGTATTTGCTATGAAATAAAATCACCTGAGAAGCCATTAAGAAAAATGGGAAAGTATTTATTGGCTTTTTATCCAAAGAACAATCCACAGAAGGGAAAATTTACTCAGGATTCAGCCTTGGCACTTCAAAGTGAAACACAGTGCAGCATTACATACCCTAAACTAATCTTAAAATACATTGTTTGAAACACATTACTATAGTAACAGGAAACAATGACTTTGAGAACTTTTACTATTTCATCTTCCTTAAAGGACAGGCAGTTACCTCTTCTTTAACATTATGTGCATGCTCTTCAGAAGTGGCATAACAATTTTTACACACTGAGGGGGAGAAAAAGAAATCAGTTCTCCCTTCTTTCTGAGTTGTGATGACTCACTTTGATAGAATAAGATCCTTCTCTAGTAACATAGTTATTGCCCTAGTAAGTAGTACAGATGGTGAATATTTATTTTTTTCTCTTCAGCATCGTTCATGCTAAAATCACTCATTAGTACCACGTTGGAAAATCCAGGCACTACTAGGCACTTAAGAGTCAATGACCAATGAAAGAAAACTAACAGCACTTAACAGCTGATGGCTTTCATGAGCAGACTGTCCCACCTTCATCTTCAAATGATCCTTTTGCACTTAATTTTGTACTGTGATTCTGATACAGAACTCACTGTAGGAATTTTTGGCCTCACATTGCTAACTTATCAATATAACAGATGAAGTGACCTCAGAAAGCAAAACACAACCAATAAACAAAACCATAACAACTGTTGAAAAGGAAGAAACTCTGCAGGTGCTAGGGTTCTGATGGGGAACAGATGTCACATAACAAATGTACTCATCCATAATAGCTCCAGTAAGATGCTGCTACATCTTTGCCTGTAATCTGCCTCTCAGCCCCACATCTCAAACAGTTTGAACAGTTCCTGTGAATATGAGTAAATTAAACTGATTGCTAATGCAGGAGTGACTGGTAATTCCACGTCTAGAGAAATGTGGCATATGTGTGAGGTGAGACAGAAGAGGTAGACCTGTTCACGACATGCCAGCTAAACTACATTGGTAAGCAGCTGAGCCATCAGTCCTGGCACCACAGGGTACAGGTTTGAATTTGAGAGAAAATCCTATGGCTGGTTTGACATGCCCGAATCCCAATATCTATCTTCCCGATTTTAAGATTGGTAGGGAGAAAAAAACCATATATGCCTGCTTCCCTTAAGCTGAGGGCAGATCTATATATCTGTGGTGTCTGTATTAGATATAAGAAGTCAGAGGTCTAGGGAAATAATTGAGTTAATGAGTTCTAGCAGCTTTGGTTTTCTTCCTTATAAGCCACTATCACTTCCTGTCACTGAACCAATTCTCATACATTTGTTTGGGGCTACAAGTGGAAAAAACTTACCCTTTGAGTCCAGCTGTTAAGAATATAGGATTATGTTGTATTTCTATCTGCAATAAAGCACGAGTTAACTCTTTGTGCTATGGCCAGGTGGATACACATTTAATTGCCCTCATAGTTCCTCCTGTTTCAAAATAAAAACATCTTTCAAAATTATTGCATTTTCAGAACTCTTTCATTTGAAGTGAGCTGGTTTCCTCAAACTTGATGAGCTTAACATAACAGAGAGGGTTCTCTTTCTCTATTCCTCCCAGCCAAGAATGGCTTGTACTTACATAAGCAGCTAAATTTCACCTTGGAACCTGAATTCTAAAGGAGTTCACAAAGCTTAGAAAACCAAACAGGAGAATGAAGCCATCTTCTGACCACTGAAGTAGTGTGTTCTGTAGTAATTTGCAGGGTGAAAATTTCTGTACTGCTACAGCATGTGTGTATGTTCACCCTAAGGCTCTGTATAAAAACATGACTAGCAAAACGCACATTACATAGAAAAGAGAAAGCAATGTGCAAGTGGTTTGTTCAGTCTGATATTCTAAACTGTAGATAGCTACTTTCTAGTAAGCTTTTCACCCAAGTTGCTATATATATATATATAGTGTGTGTGTATGTATATATATACACCCCCCACACACACACACACTGTGTACTCCCTAATGTTCATGTTCTAGATCTAGAAGTTGCACAACGAACATACGAAATTATTGTAAACCCTTAAAAATGTGGCATTTGGAATAGAAGTGGCAACCAGGTTCTTCATGTAATAATGCCATGCCAGGAGAAGATATGTGCTAATTAATCCAAAAGATTATACAGATTTGACTCCAACTGGCCAGCTGCCTTCAACCCCTGTCTCCTTTCCAGCCTGAAGTCTCCTCTGGACATGTAATTGTTCCATAACTGTGATCATCTTTCAGTATTTCTTGAGTGTGAACCATAGACTTCAATTTTAAAACCTTCCATATGAAGTACTATATAGACTATACATACACGTGGTTGTACAGAATACTTACTGTAACTACTGATCCACAAGCAAAAACTGACAATCACTCTGAAGTTATTTCCTCAGGTTGGCCAGGATGGAGTTGGTTGTTCAAAGTCTCTCACTAGAAGTTTCCAATCCTCAGTCCTTAGCTCCTCAGTTGAGAATAAAGTAAGTATAATCAAATACAGTTGAGAATAAAGTAAGTATAATCAAATAATCTTCAGGTTTCTTTATACTTCTACAGCGTTTCCTAGTGAACATTCAGCAAGCTATCCAGAGAAGGTGCAAAAAAAAAACAAAACAAAACAAAAACCACAACCCCAAACGACTTAGATTTTGGTTTACACCATATTGCCCCTGGCAGATGCACCAGAATGCCACCACCACAATTCAAGGGGAACTCAACTTTTCCTTAGTGGTTTTGGGCACTGAAAAATTGCTGGACGCATCTTCCTTGCAAGGCGATGATAGGATTTTTATTTTTTTTTTAATTTTATCTGATTAAAATCAGTAAGTTAACTTTAACCTGTTGATGTATGAGAAAACTGTTGACTAAATAGGGTGCCCTTTTTTTGGAACTATTCTTAAAAAACATAATGAAGGCAACATGGCATCAGGGATTTGCCACAGCTAACGTGGCATCACTGCCACTGATGACCAGCTGCTGTATAAAAATGTGTTTGCTCCCAAGGGAATAACAGGCAGTGAACGTACCCTGTCCTTTAACCATCAGTGTTGCAAAATCTACCATGAAAAGAAGTTAAGTCAAGCCTTTCTCTGCTTGGAAGATATGTATAGTAGATTTCCGTAACAGGTTACCAGCTTGGAGGATGAGATTTTCTTCTAATAATGTATACAAAAAAAGCGTGTCCAATTACATAATTTCATTCTAGGAGAAAGGCTAACTGGACACTTAGGGCTTTCTTCACTTCTGCTTCCATACACAAGCAGGACCTCTATCACTTTCAATTCCTCTGTATAATTCTCTTCTTGAAACAGGACTGGAATTTGGCCAGACACGGAATACATCAGAAATTACAAAACACCATGAAATTCCGTTAAGATGGTTCTTCTGCTGTGGTGATACCGTTATCAAGGAGGGCTGTTAAATGAAGGAAGGTACATGCTCAAATACACAAGATATGATTTATTGAGAAAGTATATTTTATTGATTGACAGGTCACACCTACCTCTTTATTAAAAAACCTCTTTATCAACTTAAAAAAATTACCAGAGCCAAAGTATAATATACATATTTGGAAACTTCTCAACTGATGCCTAAGTATCAGTCTCTCTTATTCCCCTCTCCTATTTGAACACTTCCTTTTTGCTTATTATATTTTAGCAGACAAAAGTGCAAATATAATACTACATACCTGCTGCACTGAGAGATCCTGATTTTTCAACCACATTAATGCAAGGCTTTTCCATGCTCCAGCAAAGCAAGGGTTCAGTGACATTTTTAGTGGGTTTGAAAAAGGAAAATGCCAAGAGGTTTTACATGAGAGTTTTTGAGGGTGAAAAAGACAGATATTATTGAAATAAAATTGTACATTACTGTTTTGCTAATATATTTGACCAAAAATTTACCTTCATTCAGTACTTCTTTCCAGGTACTTTGGTACTGAACAATCTACAGTAGTATTATGACAAAGAAGAGCAGCTCCTTTCCAAGTTTATACAGGTTTATTATAATATAATAATATATTTACTATAATATAATAATGGTACAGCTCAAGCATTTTCCGTTCAAGTTACCACTGAGTTGTAAATGATTTAGAGAAGTTTACTCACCCTTTAATACATCCCTCCAAACCATTTCCACAAAACAGATGTCTAGAACTCGCAGTGACTCAATCACAGCCAATCAGGTTTTGAATATATGGCAATGTAAGCAAGACAACTGATAATCCAGATAACTTTGCATTGTATTTTGCTGAGTAAATTTGTTTTACAAGGGACATTCTCATTTAAATAGAGACACTGAAAAATATTACAGCTCTTTATAGGTGAGGAACACTTGTTCTTAGTTTTTGTAATATTTTATTAAAGCTTGCTATTTTGCTGGAATTGAGACACCAAGGAAAGAACCTGCTCTGAGGCTTTAATTTGTTTAGTCCCCAGGTATGCTGCACTATTGCTAGCTGTATCCTCTAAGAAATATCGGTAGTTTACCATCATGCCACAAGAAGCAGCAATGCCCCGAGGGCTTGTGTCCGCCATCCAGTTTATCCGCCACATCACAGAGCCATTCTGAAGATGAAAATTTGCTACTGGATTAAGAGCATAGCCACGATGTTTCTCTCCATACAAATACCAGGCACAGAGTCTCATAAATGGTAAATGAAACACTTCAACTAATTTTTCTGATCTCACCCACTCATTGTTATTTAAGAGTTTCTTTAGTGTTTCAGTAGTAGAGTCTCCTGTGATCTCAGAGATTTCTTGCCATTCTGATTCTGTAAAAAGTTCATTTCTTTCCAGTTCTTTTGTTTGTGAGGAGAGGAGACCAACAAGCCATTTTGTGAATCCTGGGATAGGTGAAAGAGTAGAAAAAGCTTTTATCTGAGGAAGTTCTTTCTGCAGACAAAAGGAGAGAAAAAAAATTCATGAGTTTTGTCATGATTGACAATGAGAAGTTTGAGTGAAAGAACAACTGATACCCTTTACTTGATGTCAAGCAAAGACCAGCGATTCTGAGAATTAACTGATACACATAGACAAAAAAAGAAATAAAAAAATCACCCTGCCAGTAATAGGTGCACTTGAAGCACAAAGAAAATTTTAACCCTGAATTACAGTCCACACACACAATATATATAAAACTACTTACGCAGTACTTACCAACACTACGTTCTGGTATATCATTTTATAGGCAGAAATAAAAAAATACAATCGCATGCCATAAAGAAGTTATTCTGAGGAATAATTTTTTTAAAAAATAAACATCCAAGTTTTCAAAACCTTTTAAATATAATTTATTTTTCATATGTAACTTTTTTTTTTTTTTAAATCAAGGGCAGTTAATTATTTTAGTCTATTGTAAAATCAGGAGAGGTAAGATTTCTAGACTTTAGTGGACAGAAGTATTTCCTGAAGTTATAAAAGAGGTTCTTAATACAGGCTAGCTACTTTCCATGCTATTCCCAAACTATAAACTACATTGATAAAATAGCAAGATAAGAAATACATACTTGCAGTAAAAAAAATTAATCACACAGTTTAATACTTGCTTTAACAAAATAAAACTTCTCTACTCCTGCTAATTTATGAGTAAAAACTGTTAACTATGTAATCACATAAACCAAAACATACATAAGGAAAACCGTGTGTTAGTTTTGGGGCATGCCAATGTGAAGAATAGGGAAGGCTGTTAAACTCACTGTCACTTGGAATTAACAAAAATTACATCAGTCAACCCTGCTGAAGGAGTAGGGGGGCAAGGAACAGAGAGAAGACTGAGCTGAACTGAAACCACCACAGTGTTGTTTTAATTATTGTTCATATAGGAAGAAGCGGTGAGAATCAAGACATTTATCAACATTACAGAAGCATCTTAATGTCAACAGAAAATTGCCTTTAAATGACTACAAAATGCATTTTTTTCTACTTTGAGTGTTACCGAGATAACCATTAAAAAGTCATCATGGCTCAGATACTATCTTACACTAGCAAATGTTAATGGAACGCGTGCTGCTAGGTTGTTTGAATTGCACCTGCACTGCTGCATCCTCAGGTACCGCTGTGCTCCACACAACGCTGCCATCTGCATTCTGTTTCAGGAGGATGCAGAAGCCAGGGAACGCAGGCCTGGCATACCTCTGTTACAGACTGGAGCCAAGCACCATTTCTAATAACTTTGATAACTGGAATAATATTCAGCTGGTTATTTACAACATCTTTTTCCTTCCCACACAGAGCTTCCCAAATAGCTTACTGCTGTTCTGCTGGCTTCTGGCACTACGATACACCAGCCAGCTCCAATCTACCACCTCTTCAGTTTTGCGACTTATAACTGCAAAAACTGGATAACCTCACTTGCTCCCCTCATCCGAAGTTCTTTCGACTGTTACACAGATACATAAGCCAAAGAATTCTTTTGGGACCAGACAGGGACAAGAGAGGCAGAACAAGTTACAAAGAAACACCCCATTTCATCTCCTTAGAGAACTGGATAAAGAAAAAAACAATTTATTTTATAAAACCACTCATTTCTGTATCTTACTGAACAAACCAACCATTTTTGTAATCAGAGCACCCAGGAGATCCTGACTATGTCATATTCTCAACTGCTATAGCTACCATGGTCAGGTAGTGCAATACTAGTAAAGCATTGATCTCCTATGACTTTTTCAAGTCTCCACTAAAGGACATGATGATATTTTATTTGAAGAGTAATTCTGAAGCATAAGTCTGTAACAAGATTTGTGAAATACAACTATCAGATTTCATCGCATATGCATTTCATAAAAGAAAAAATACTCTTTGTAAATCTACGGAAAGAGATGTCTGTGGAAGGCAATTTCTGCTGCTATCTTAGCACCTCTTTGTACAATTTTACAGAGTACAGCATTTATAAAACAAAATAGTTTATTAGGGTTGTGCTTCTACTGCAGACCATGGCTACAAAAGGCACGGATATAGAAAATATGTTTTAATTAAAAGAATGTTTCTTGGAGTAGACAGTTCAGCCTTTTTATAAAAGTTTCCCCTGTGCTTTTGAAAAAGAGAGCAATGACCACAGTAAATTAAAAAAAAATATTTGGGGGCAGAAAAAGGGCAAAAATGAGAACAAAGCAAAGCAACTCTACAGACTTCAGAAATCTTTTCCTTCCCAGTGCCATGCTAAATACTTGCCCATGGATATAAAGACTATTTATCCACAAATCAATTCAAAATAACTTCTGAAATTTGAATACAGAATCAAATGCACTCACTAAACTTCCTTTGGTCACCTTTCATCTGCCTCCTTGTAGTGTTTCTCAGTCAAGGAGTATATCTCATCATGGCACGCGGAATCCACTTTTCTTTAAAGCAGCAGGATCTTAATTAGTGTGGTAGAGTTATACTCAGTTGCCCCCTTGTCAGCCACACTTCCTTGATTCAACACTAGCTCCCACCAAAGACAACACTACTTGCACAAAACCACAGAACCCCTGGAGAAGGAGGAGGGAGAAAGGTGGCACAGAAGTGAATTTTTAAAGGCCACTGGAAAAATACTTCAAGATACTTCTTCCTGGAGAAAAAGCTGATAACTTTCAGTTTTGTCAAGATGGGAACGAGCAGCATCACTTGCTACCTTCATTTCTCCGTCAGTGCACTGAAAGCTGACCAGTGGTGACTCTACTGTGACCAGCTGTAGCTTAGCTGCTGAGACAGTCTGCTGTTAAGTCATTTGAGTTTTTGCATGTCAGCTCTTACTGCAGCTAGATGAATTTCTGCCCAGAAGGGAGGGCCACAACTCCCTTCTGAAGATTCAATGACCCAGTGCTCTTCTGCCTGTCCACATAATAATGATGGATGACAACTCAGCAACTGTCTATGATGTGACAGACCTGCAAACGAACCTTAAGGTACAGAAACACAAACCTGTAATCTATAATGAGAAGTACCCTTTTCACGTCAGCATCCTTAAGCAGCAGCAAGTTTCCCCCAAAAGAGACTGGATTTCAAAATGGGGTTTCATTCTTCTAGGTCTTCATTCCTGTTGTGCTTTAAAGTTCCTCTTTAGTTCATAATACAGAGAACACAAGAGACAGGGAAAATCGGTATAAGTTTTCAAATTAATGACCTATCATTGAGAAATCCTAGATGTGCCCCTAGAGGGATTACAGATGTTACTATTGTGCAGCGGGGGTGAAAAAGAAGAGAAAGAAAAAAAAAAAAAAAAAAAAAAAAGAGAAAGGAAAAAAAAAAAGAGGAAAAGGTTGTCAGAGGCTATTTTCCTCTAGGTAGGGATTCAAAGAGTACAGGATGTGTTTCTTTTTGACCTGGAGATAGGACTACATTCCTTACAGGTTTTCCTTTTTTCTAACTGTATTACTCATCCTATATAAGACAGTGCCTTTGAAAACATATTGCTTAGGTCTCTTTCATGAATTCTTCACAGATATTTGGGGCTAAAACCTGAGAGTGGAAGAAGGAAGATAATGCTGAAATTTGAGAAGCAGAAACTCTTCTTTCTGGTAAAAGGAAAAACTGGTTGGACCAAAAGAAAAGGCTGCTTACCACAAAGTCAAGTCTGGAAGTCTTCTAAACCATCTCTGTTAAGCAAGCACAGTGTTTGAAAATACTATTTTGCTACTGAACAGAGCTAACAATCAGGGCTTTGCACACAGGAGCTGAGCCATGCCCGTTGCTTCCTAGGTTAACAATTCCAATCTCATCTCCCAGCTTGCAAAGCCAAGAGGGTACCTAAGCACCATCCACAATGACAGAAGTGAGAATGAATGACTTCTTCCCATATTTGTGTATTAATAATAACCACTGCAAAGTTCCTAATTAAGTAACTGACATTTTGCTTCCTTGTGATGTTGAGTGCACTTTGTTTATCATTCACTTTCAGGAGTGACCTGTTCACTAAGCCCAATGCAAGAAATTTATCAGCAAGTTAGTAGCTCCTAATCTATTAATAAATACAAAATGGGAAATTGTGCATATTTTTTACTTCTTAGGACAGATAAGACACGGGAAAGTGACCCCATTTTGAAACTACAGTACAGACTACTACATATCTGATAAATGCTTGAGTTTAGGAGCTTATCTGAGGCGGCCATTTCTTGTAAAAAAATAAATAGATGCAGCAAAGTGTGCACATTTATGTTGCTGCTAAATTGATGTGCTAGTTTCTAAGGCTGTTGGTGGAGATCCATTAATGTTTATTTTCTTGTCAGAAACCCATACACCATTAAGAAACAGCTGCTCATTTTGTTTTGGGGTAGATTTCTGGGTTTGGTTGTCTCTTAGGGTTTGGGGTTGGTGGTTTTTTTCATTGCAGAAGAGTGCAGATTTCTCCTATTATCCATATCTCCTCTGAAACTGTCTTGCACTCTGAAAGCTGTAGTACAAGGTCACATTTTTCATCAATGAAAGCAAAGCCTGTTTTGGAAATTATGATCTCCCCAGGTCACCTAGATCAAATTAAGGTAGCAATTATCAACAGCCCAACCAGAAAGCTAAAATCTGCCACCAATTGTTAAGCATTCTATTGAGTCACATAGTAGCTATCAGTTTTCTCCCCCAAATGCCACAGGCTATAAAATTCTAAGCAGTTTTCTCAAAGGCTTCACCACAGTTATCTGTGTCTGTCATCTGCAGACCGAATTGCTATGATGTACCTTCTGTGGAGCTACAGACCATTTAGAGTGGCTATAAACACATTCTGAATTAAATGTCTGTCTAATGAGAAATCTATCTGTCTATGCATTCACCAGCACCTCCCAGCTTGCTAGAAATGCATCTGCCTGCTTTTTTCCAGCACCCTATTTGGGGTTTCTTTGTTTTCTTACTAGTTGTCTGAAATTGTTTCAAAATGCAATTCATTTCTGGGAACAACACAAGCTTAAATTTAAGAAATACATGAGATTATTTCTGTTGTCTGCTCCCTGCTTTATATACATTAATATAACCAAGAGACTACACAGAATACATAGGTAGCCTATTCTCAGATTTGTACAGGCAGACCTGGGACCAAAGTGGTATCAGTGGACTAATGAATTCATCCCACTGCTTACCCAAAATAATCCAAACAGGATATGCTCAGATAAAATAGAAGCCTGTTTACAAACCCCTTCTATATTATTTGTGTAGCAAACTTTTGTCAAGCAACTACCAAAAAAAGAAAAATCTCCTATTTAGAGCAGCACACTTTCTCCCAGAATGCCCTTTGTATGCGACACAAGCTACACCCCTAAGGTCCTATTCTGATCTCCACTACATCCCTCCCCTTTACCCAATTATGTTACAATACCTGTGGCAAATGCCAAATCATAATGTCTAGGTAGAGATTAAGGATTAAAACTGCTAACATATAAAGAGATGAAACTGAGGACCCATTTCTGTGACTCAACTTCATACGTCCTCCATCTGCTTAAATTAGTAAAAGACTCAAAAGCAGGGGCCATTAACTTCTATGCAGTGCCTCAAACTAACAGTGCTTAACATTGAGGGTTGTAATCTTCGCCAGAGCCTCTACTGCTGCAGTTTTCCTAACAGTCCTAATAAAAACCCATTTGCAAGAAATACATTCATGAAAGAATCTGTACTTGGCATTCTTTGAAGGTGAGAAATGCTACCCTACACATGTTCATGTCTAGCAGTGCATGTGATCAGTTCAGGCAAATTAGCAAGAAGATTTCTAAAAAATTAAGCTCTGTCTTAATTGTCCATTAATGAGATTTTAAGGAATCTGGTACTAACTGAATTTATAGACATAACTTTATAGTGTAGATACCTGCTAGATCAATGTTTCAGTACAGTTTTTAAAAATCTTGCCAAATAAAGGCTTCAATGGTGGAAAAAAAGAGTGGCTATTAGCCTGTTTCTAACTTAGTGCATGTCTTTTTCTGATCTAATGATACACATTCATGACAGGTCCAATTTGGAGTCTTCCTTATGAAGAATGACAGCTGAGAATTCAGTTTTGAGGTTACAATGGCACTTAAAAGTAGAAGTGTCAGAGCAGGTTAAGTTAAGGCAAACTCAGATAAAGGATTTTTACTAGAGGATAAAAAAAGTTTTAAAGAGTTTGCAGTGCCTTGGGAGAATACAAATCAAACAGTGTTCTGCAGATCAAACATATGTCCACAAAAGTTAACTCAAACAAATGGCAAGTTATAAAACTGTATTAATCATCAACAATTCGAATATAATGAAAAACAAAATCCTCAACCCCTTCAAATGGTCTCTTCCCAAAGCATTTTATTATCAGTTAAGTTGAAGCAAGTCTCAACTTATGTAACCTGGAACACTTGGTGATTTAGCAGCACTTTAAATAAAGATTTATTGCACAGCCATACAAAGGTTGTATAAAAAAATCCTCTTCCTATCAGAGATCTCAACTATCCATTTTTACGAAGGCTGCTGGAAGCCTGCTTAATGAGATGTAATTTTTGACCCAAGATTTTTTTGCTGAGGCTATACTGTTTCAGCTACTGTCACCAAGTCAACTCAGCACTACTGCTATACCATTTGTCCCTTTTAAAGTAAGTGACTATAATGCTGCTCCAAAGAATTATGTCCAATCTGAACACAGACAACCTTGGGAAGTCCTTTGCTTACACCTGACCAGAGAGAAAGAGAACACATGTACAATTAATGCACTGAAGTAGGACTTCCAGAATTTTGGGAGACAGGTAAAACAGGGTAAAACAGGCTGCCAAGAGTATTACTCATCATCATACGCCCTGCCTTTGCCCTGAAAAATCTAACTTTGTAGAAATTTCACAGTATAAGTATTCTGAAGCTGAAATACTGTGCTGGTTTTGGCTGGGATAGAGTTAGTTTTCTTCCCAGTAGCTAGTAAGGGGCTATATTTTGGATTTGTGCTACAAACAGTGTTGATAATTCAGGGATGTTTTAGTTACTGCTGAGCAGTGCTCACACAGAGCCAAGGCCTTTTCTGTTTCTCGCCCCACGCCACCAGCAAGTAGGCTGGGGGTGCACAAGAATTTGGGAGGGGACACAGCCGGGACAACTGACCCCAACTGACCCAAGGAATATTCCAGACCATATGACATCATGCTCAGCATAGAAAGCTGGGGGAAGAAGAAGGAAGGGGGGGATGTTCAGAGTGATGGCATTTGTCTTCCCAAGTAACCGTTAGGTGTGATGGAGTCCTGCTTTCCTGGAGATGGCTGAACACCTGCCTGCCCATGCGAAGTGGGGAATGAATTCCTTGTTTTGCTTTGCTTGCGTGTGCAGCTTTTGCTTTACCTATTAAACTGTCTTTATCTCAGTCCATGAGTTTTCTCACTTCCACTCTTCTGATTCCCTCCCCCATCCCAACCAGGGGGAACAAATGAGCGGCTGTGTGGTACTTAGTTGCTGGCTAGGGTTAGACCATGACAAATACACAGGGCTTCTCTCCACTGACACATGAAGACCCCAGAGAAGTCACAACATTTACAACAAAAGCTGAATGAGCAGGCATTACAGAAGTGCATCAAATAATTCTGATAACAACAGTATGATGATTCAGGGTCACTTCACAGATGCAAAATACGTAATGGGAGATGGCTCTTGCAGAATTCAAGACAACAAATTCAAGAACAATACTTTGGAATGAAAAGGAAGAAAGCATGATGGAGTGGGAAGAAAGCAGGAAGAAGAGAAAAGAAATAACAACATCAAAGAGTGGAAGAAAAACTATTCGAGAACTACATCCATCATGGATAAACACTCCTGGATTATCCTTTGCATCTTTTTTAGCCCTACAATGGTACCCCAACAAGGTTTATCAACAAGAAAAGGAACGGTGTAGACAATACATGGAGGTTGTTGTACCTTTAATATATATAGATAGATATAGAATAAATATACAGAGGCAGTTCAGGTTTTGCTACAACTCCATAGTCAAGTAAGCGCGTGTCCAATTCACCATATAAAACCTTACTAATAACAGCACATTTTTCATAACATCTTACAGCAGTGTATGAAATTTAAGTAGGGAGGAAGACCTCCATCTTTGGCACTGTATGGAAAGCACTTAGCTGTCAATATCAAGTAAGTTATTTAAGCTTGAGGCAATAATTTTATTATTAGAATGTATTTAAAGGCATCTCAGCCAAGTGTTTCCTATTCATCGTGTATTTGATGAACACTGAAGGGCTGGATTTTACAACATTGAAACATAGAAACTTTATTGTAAGTATAAATAAGAAACACATTCTTCTGTTGGACACATCAAATTTTAGAAATTGCATATAGGTTATCTAAGTATGGTATGTCTATTTTCCTTTATAACTTCACTCATAACTTTTCTAGTGTTGTAAGCAATTTAGTGATGGACAAATATGTTGTCAATAGGATTATTTTATGAGAGCAACTCAATTATCCAGAAATTATTTTTCAGATGTGGAAGCAGATAACTGCATGAATTTATTCCAATTTCCCCTCAGTCAAGATCAGACAGATGGCACAGCCTAATTATACCTGGACTACTGCACTTTAGACAATTAATCTAAAAGCCATTCCGAAAGCAACAAGCAACAAAACTCAGCCAAAATATCCATTAAAAATAAAATAAAATAAAAAACTTCAGGGCAGCCAGCTATGATTCAGTAGTTGACTAATCAATCATTTTGTAGTAGTAAGAAATTTGGTGCATCCAATTTTAAGTTATTTTTGCAAGTAGAACTGAAGTTCTAAATCACAGACAATTTTCCAGCCATTGTTACTAATCCAGATGTTGGAACAATGAATATAAACACAAGTAGTGATCATTACTTTTAAGTGAGAGCTTTGTTAATAATTTAAGTAGCAAAGACTACTAAATAAAATAATGTACTCAACACAGGAATGTGACTGTCTCTTTCACACCACTCCATGTACAAATTAATTAATTTTCATTCCTTTTTCCAGTTGCTTGGAAGAAGGTTCTACAAGAAGAAGTCCTAAAACTATCAACAATAATCCCATAGCATGCAATGATATTATATAAATTCATAGAACTGACTTGCATAAAGCAACTGATTCCTGTGACTTTCAAATGTTAAAGACATTTTCTTTACTATACTGCAGGAAATGCTCAGGCAAAGAATTTTTTTTTTTAAATTGACATATTCAAGGCAAGCATGCAAACTGCATACATAACCAGTGGCAATTCAATATAACAAACAAGAAAACAAATTAATTAATGTAAAGGAATTATCTTTGTTACTGGAGCAGCCGTAAGATTTTGAAAAAGGAACAGCCAGGTACATTCAAGAGAGAAAATGTTGATCAGGGGCCTGGAAGGGAGCCTGTTAGCATGCATTAACAATGCCCCACCCACTCAACTGAGAGACAGTAGTGAATTAGATTATACACTACATTGCAAAATACAGCTATATTAAAGGTAGCTTCAATACAACTGTACTAATTTGACTTTCAGGCAACCTATACACATGATTAGGCAAACACAAATAATTCATGCAGTACATGTCAACTATGTAATACCACCTACATCTGGCAGCCATTAACCAATAGCAGAAAATGGTCTTCCAACTTTTTGCACATCTTCAAAGGTTGAACTGGTAAGAAGCTAGGAGTGTAAGGGAAGACCTAGCAGCTCCTTGCCTTGAGCAATGACACAAAATGGAACCTAAAACAGAAATGTAAGGGGAGCACATTTGCCAAACAGCATCTTAAGTACACCCTGCCACACCTACCTGTAGCTCTTTTACAACCCGCTTGATGAGGTAAGTCCCAAGTTCCACACCTTGCAGGCCCTGCTGAGTCAAACTGATTGAGTAGAAAATTGCTGTTGTAATTTTGTCTGTATCTTCTGTTTCTAAAGGCGGCACTTCTTTCACTATGGCCTGGGAATATAAGAATAAAGAAAAAGTAGTAGTTATTATCACCATTATGGGGGAGGTGGCCTTTCTTTTTAACTTTCAAATGTGTTAACACTTTTCCCCACTGTTTTATTCACTACCCTCTGTGAAAAATAACAAAAATCTAATCAAAAAGTAGAAAGAAGAGATGCTTATCCATTAGCAAGTGCAGGAAATAATTTTAACGGGGTTTACAATTTTCAGAAGTAATCACAACAGCTTTGAAGTTTTAATCACATTTGCTATCTTTTCTTATATATTTCTTATCTTTTCTTTTTCTTCTTGCACTTGAGCAAAACCCCAGAATTTCAACTTACATAATACAGGTGATATACAGATATCCCTGCAATCTTTAAGTGCCAGTTCTCTTATCTCTTAAAAAAATGAAAAACACAAATATTCCCAAATTATAAGGAATTACAGATTTTAAAATAAGTACACTGCAATTTGAGCACTTTGTTGTGTGCTAAATGCATCAGTGACTGTACCTGGATGCTGCTGGAGATATCACTGGTTAGTGCAACATGCAAGACTATCAACGGTTCTCCTGGGATTGCACAGTGAGAAAAAAAGTAGCATCTTCTGTATGACCCAACTCGACGCTTCATATCAACCCAGTTTCTAACAGGATGCACAGCTTCAGAACTCAATGAGAAAATAAAAAGGGTAAAATTATTTTTTTTTTCATTTAAAAATAGAGGTCAGCTGCCAACCCTACAAGCACAGTACTTTTCCCATTGGTGTCAGTGACAAAACTCTCCAATCAAAAAAGGAGAATCAGGCTGTAAGTGAAAAAAATAAAATTCATCAACAAACTGTGACAAAGCAGATAGTAAAGGCATACTGCATAGCCGCTCTTTCTAGTTTTCTTTGGGATATACTTATTACATATCTGAGATTTCACTTGCATTTTCTGTTCAGTATCGGATATCCGATTCAGATGACTAAGTCATTGAATGAGTCTGAACACACCTCTAAGGAATTAGTTTTCCCAAGCAACAAAGCAGTTTGTTAGCACTCACATGACCATGTCTTCAACCAATCATTCAAAATACATTTCCTCTATTGCATATTGAAAGTCTAGTGTCTTTGCCAAAATACCTTGAAGATTAAGTAAAATATTACTCATTATTTTTATTTTGAAAATTTAGCTTGTACAAGATCTCTTTTCTTTGCCTTATCAACATTTAAGTTATGTACTTTCAGAACTCTCTGGAGATTTTTTTCCCAAGCTTTTTATATGACAAAATGCCACACAACATAACCTTGATTCAGTCATTTCCAACTTGATCACTAGAACTTTGAATTTGACAGAAATTCAGAAATAAATGTTGTAGACTTTAAGGAATGTTTATAAAAAACCAAGGTGCTCTCTTCACGTATAGTTTACAAGTGACTTCTGTGCATCTCACCAGTTCCAGCCAGGAAAGGGAGCCTCACTACCTTAGAAGTAAAACATGCTCTTGAGTGTTGGGCACCCCATGCTGCATCAGACTTAAATACTTATTCCCCACCCACACTGCTGGTGTAGACTGAGGGGAGAAGAAGGTGGCAATGGCGATGGAGGCAGCAGCAGCAGCAGCACCTGTAGGAGGAAAGGGAGTGCAAGAAGGCAGTGCTGCAAGAATCTGGGTTTGTAGCAAAAGTAACAGCAGCACCTCTGGGAATGTGGGAAGATAACCGAGAAGAGACAGCAGTCTACGAGTGCAGTATGTGAGCTAAAGGGTCAAATTATGGGACAAATGATCCCCTTTACCATTTACTTAATTCAGGTTTTAAAATGTGTTTTTTAGTGTGTTAAATTCAACTATTCTTTAATTATACTTTGCCTATGGTTCAGTATTGAAAAGCATCTTGAAAATAGTGGATCTGTGCAGTCATAAGCATTTCATCACCTTTTCATCAACTAGCCTTAGCAACTCTGAGCACTTACTCACTAATTTTCTGGAGTACTTCACAAGGTGATTGCCAAGTGACCCGTTCCAAGTTCAGGAACCCTGTCGAGAACCACTCTGAAAGCATGTTCTTTAGAACTCCATTCATTTCCTGCAAACAGAAGAAAGATGGACTTATCTGCTAAATATGCTAGGTAGAACATACAAATGTGAGTAAAGATAAACTTGATCATTTCAAACTACAACACTAGGAAGTTCAAGGAAACTAATGCACCTGTTTGAGAAGATTAACCACATAATAGTACAGCTTTCCTCACACAGGACTAGAACAATGAAAATGTTTAAAGATACTGTCTATAGTAAACTGCAGACAAGCAAATGGAAGATAATGCAAAACAATGTAGATGAAAAGCAGACAATAAGTAGAAGTATTTGAGCAGTCTTGACAATAAGGCCACTGCTGCACAGGTGCTCAGACTTAAATACCATGAAAAAAATTATGGGAAATTTGATGAAAATAAGGACTTGAATTTCACCATAGTTTTCTACATCTGAATCTCTTCTGACGATTCAGCAGTTCATGCCTTAGGAAGACTATTAGTACTAGCTTATTAATATAAGAAAACAACTCACCAAATTAAAATTATCCAGGTCCTTACCATATTTTATTAGTCATCTCTACTATATTAAACATTTTTTCTATTGCTCTTTATGAGAAAGATACAGAACAGCTATTTACTCCTGTACATTCTGCACCATGATTAACACATGGAACTTTCTACTTTTGACAGATCTCCAAGGCACATAACATATGTACTGAAGGTGACTGGAACCCATACAGGCACGTTTCAGCTTCAGTAAACTACAAAAATGCTTCAGTTTGGACTTTAGCGTGGATTGTACAACTCGGCACAGGAGCTGCACATGCCCAGTCAGGATGATAAATTAGAAAATTAGTGTCTTTCAACAGGATGCAGATAGGCTTTCTAGAATTTTTCTTCTCTATAAGTATGAAAATTTTGAGCCAGAAAAACAAAAGCAGCAGCATAAGACTACAGAGCTCAAAAATCACAACAGATTTGGAACAGTACAATACAGAATTAAAGCCAGCTACAACATCAAATACTTCCAGAAACACTCATTGTAATAATGAATTTTATATTACCTACTAATTTCCTGCTGCCTATATTATTAAAGATTTTCCTGTCTAAAATTCTTTGAGTTTAGAAAGTATTCTTGAACTCAGCACAGCATGAATATTCCTTAAAGGGATTCTAGAGTTTATTTTTCTTTCTTACATTTGCTTCATCCATGGGTCACAGTGTGATACCAGCACCAACTTAGCAACAGCTTGATCAGAAACATAGGCTTACCTGAAACTAACTTAATAACCATTTATTTAAAAACAAAAACTCTCCACCTTCTATTCAGACCTGTATTAAATAGCCACTGCTGTACATAAAATAGACAATAATTATGCTGCAAGGGACTTTAGCTTGCTACATTTAAGCAAAACGACAGAAAAAAGATATAAATCTATCCAGAAAACACTTACTACTTAAAACATTTGTCCAAAAGTCAGATGTAGTCTCAGGACTGTCATAAAAAGGCAAAAATATTTCCTATTGTAACCTAACAAAGATGAAAGTTGTAGAGGCACTTGTCAAGAGACACACATCAAAGAAGGTTCCTGTTGGCCAAAGTAACTCCCAGAAGTATTCCAAGATTGAAAAAAAAGGACAGCTTTATTCTTTAATTCACCATACTAGTAAAACTAAAATTTTGAAACTCTGACTATGCTTGCAGCCAACTGAGATCAGATACTTCAATCTACACCAATCCACCCAAATTTAGAATTAAATTAACTCCTCCCCTAACAACTCCTAGGGTAAAGTTGATGGTAATGACCACAGTCATGGAGTTTGCAAGGTAAATTCATAACAAATCCTGGCTCTTTTCCATACCTAAAGTGCAGAGTTAATTTTTCCTTCAGTTTCCATTTTTCCTAACTACTCCTACACTTACTAAGTTGTGCTAGTGAAATACATAGGCAGGTTTTTGTTTGGCATCTACCTTTGTTTATGCAGAAATGGCTACTATAGAAATGTTCTAGAAGAAAACAGCCACTCATGTACATCTCCATCATGTGTGAAAATTTTATGCTATCTTTCTATATTTTTTCAGTAGCATCCTCCAATACATAAGAGCAGCTCACTTACTGAAGCATAAATTGACATATACTTCAAATACTGAAAATGTCAATTGCATCGTTCCAAATACAGGGAGTATCCATGAACTCTCCTGTGAGGTCAACTCTCCCAAGATTTGTAAATTATTTTTTTGTTGGTCTTTCTCAGTAGAGCTCTTTCAGTTATATAATAAACACTGCTGAAAGTCTTCTGCCAAATTGTACTTGCACCTGCACTTGTACTACAAGGCTGAATAAAGCCTGCATATGCTAGTAAAAAAAAAAGGTTTTAAATTAATATGAAACTGAAATAATAATAATAAAAAAATCCACCTTAAGTACATTTATAGGGTAAGCAATCTCCACTGGAAAACAATGGAAGACACATAATGCATGGCACCAGCATAAACAGAAACCTCTGAAAAAAATACACATATGTGACTATCTGAAACAAGTACCACTGAAGAACTGAGAAAAATAAAGGATCACATTAAATGAAATCCACCCTAGGAATGGACAGTCTTCACAATTTTTCACTGATACTTTGACTAAAATTTTCCTGCCTTGTCTGTCTCAAGGTAACACTATCCTCACAACAGTAGCTGGGGCAGGGGGAAGAAGTAACATAAGAGATGACATTAAAAAGGACCAGATTAGGTATGTCAAAACTTTGCAGCTAGGATAGTTAAGAGGGACATTAGCAATACACCTTCCCCTGCCTAATAAATGCATCTACTGCGCATTTATAGCAAGTTTGACGACTTGGGGGGCTTACCAGACACATATGTTAAACCTGTGCTGCCTTACTACCCCAAAAGAGCAGACTATTTCTGTAACAGGACATTACTGTGAAAAATGCATAATTACCGTTGGTTCAGGGCACCTCAACACTTGATGCACTCTGACAATACATCAGTCAAGTGTTATTTAGAGTAACTGTAATCTATACTGGCAAAACTGGTTTTGCTGAGGCTTCTGGGCTAGTGGATTAAAGAGGAAGCAGCAGGTAAAACAAGCTGTACCAAAGAGCCCAGAACTGTCTGCATAACCCCAGCTACAAAAAGGGCTCTTTCTGGCACAGCTAAGTCATGCAGGAGTTGCAACTCCTGGGCAGTACAACTGAGCAGGTACTGGCCTGCAACCTCAACAAGGCTTGCATCAGCAACAGTTTTATTGGGAAAAGCTGAATTTTAGTTCAAGTACTCTCTCATACACAGATTGGTCTTTTTTTTTTTTTTTTTTTCCTCCCCCAATACATTTTTCCTCTTGGACTGCAGAGGTCTAAGTGTCCTAAACAAGTATATTCTGACTGTTTTGCTTATTCTGGCTTTAAGGTACTTCCCTTGTGAATCCTTTTCTGCACAGCTCTGAAGTTTTTAGAAAATAACCATAAATCATTTTGGTCAAATATCCCTTGGTGTAGTGAAAGTCTCCAAATATTTCAGGATTGTTTGTTTTCTTTTCTTTTGTAAGGGCACACTGTAAACCAGAAATATAAGCTAGAATTGTCAGATCTGGGGTCAAACTAACAGATTCCTATGGCTCTCTTGTCATCCATCTGCTTTTTGGAACAACATTTCAAGCCACAGTCTAGCAGCTAGGAGGGAAAACTGCTGACGGCTGCACTCCTTGCGACTCATTATTTTGAACACACTGCTCTGCATCTATTGGCAGTAACATGGCTCATATGGCAACGAGTGACTTGGGAGAAAGCCAGTGATACTACACAGAAACTGGTAAAAGTGGAAAACATAGGAATCGTGCATTTTGCTTCTTTGAAGCACCTACAGGTTTAGCAAGCACGCTCCTCCATACGATGGGACATAATGATGCCCAATTGAACCGAAGGCTACTTTTCAAGATGCAGAACGCTTTATAGAGCTACTTTAGGTCCAAGATACAGCTGTATAAAAGCAGTGCAATTGTCACCAAAGAAGAAAGTGAGCAGATGTGCTTTCAGTAATGATTTTGGAAGAAAGAAATATTGTTCATGGGAAATTACAACGCAAATCAAATAATCTGTCAGTCGTAAATAATAATGCTTTATAATACAACAGGGCAGCATACAGGCCAAAGAATTAGCATAGTTCCAGCTGGAAGCGACCTACAACAATAATCTAGTCCAACTGCAGTTGTGTATGTTGACAAAATTTCTTAGTGCAGAAAGACATAAAACACTTTATACTATCCAAAGCTGTGTTTGATTTGAGTCATCTGTGCAAAATTCTGAGTTGTGTTTAATATCATAGTATACGCTAAGTTTCTGAAAGGCTTGACTTCAACAATGACAGTCTAAAGTTAGGTTCTCTTATTTTGTAAATTTAGTGGCAATTCTTACTTTCATTTCAGAGGCCTTTCTAGTCATAAAATTACATCTCCAACATTTCATTAAAAAGAAAAAAAAAAGCACACATTTATTATTCAGCATCCCAACTTTAAATTTTAGCAACAAGACATACTCAAATTAGTATTTAAAATTACCAGCTATACTTCAGTTTCTATTAGCTGAGTATAATAAATTGTGATTTTTATTTTATTTTCATTCCATGTTCCTGCTACAGGACAGCAAATTACAGGCTTTTTCATCTTCACATCAGGTCCCTATTTATTGGGCAACAAATGGGAAAACTCTTATGAAAAACTTAAATTAATTTTTTTTATTAAGAAAAACTGCCTCTCCGATGAGGGAACTATTTCAATTTCCCTCTCAAACTACTAAAAAATAAAATACCCCTTACAATGAAAATTCATACGCAGGTATGTACAGATAAACATAATATGAAACAGCATTAAGTAACACTCCATGCATATCAAACAGATGCCTCGGTTATTCTTAGTTGCTGGTTAGATATCTGACAGGGCTACAAGAGGAGTACTCTGCCAGCTCCACAAGAGTCAAGTTTTTCTATGGCTATGGAATGTTTGACGTTTTTAACCTGATATGCTTCATTTGGGCATACTGACTTATAGACCTACTCTGATATTGCCAAGTGTTTAAAGGTGTCTTTGTTTTTGGTTTGGGTTTTTGGTTTGTTTTTTTTACAAATTAGCTTCAAAATATACATACAGGATACCCCTAGTGAGATACTGAAAAATATACCCATCAGCAAAACAGGATTCAACAGAGTGACACAAATAAAAGGGGATTGGTTTTCTGATTTTTTATTGCTAATAGTAACTAGTGCAGTGGTAATAGTAGTGCTGAAAACTTCCCCGGCTCTTGTATTTTATATTGGTTTATGTCTTATTCCTAAAAAAGCCCCACATTTTTATTTCACTCCCCCTCCCCCCCATTTTTGCCCATTTAGACAATAAGTGTACACAAGCATTTTCAAGTGACTTAATCACCTGTATATGTTATTTTACTGTAATCTGTTGAACAAACACAAAATAGAAATGCTTCATCAACCAATATCTAACAGTCCAAGCTGCTTCTGTGTTGATAGGTTTTGAGGAAACAGAAAAATATTTTATATTTACAACACAGCAGTGGGTAATTCCTGTTTCAATAGGTCTTTCAAAATGCAAAGTAAAAACTAAGGACTGTCTAAGAAATATTTTAGACAGTTTGGGCAAAACCAAAATCCCAGTAGGCCATATAATGCATTCTGTAATTTCACTCCAGCATCAGGAAGATCCACTTAATTTTATTTCCACATTTCCTTGTCAGTGCAGATACAAACACACAAAAGTTATAAAATCCTTGTTGCACATTTGTCTTTACGTATGTTAGAATTTAAATCATACCTACAATAATAAAATGGCTATACAAGACTTTTGATAGGTAAATACCAAACACTTTTTTCACAGAAAAACCTTTAACTTTCATTTGTTTCTCTAGTTAAGGGCTTCTTAGCTCTTTGAAGTAAACTGTTTCGATATTCAGGTTCTCCATATAGCCACTGTTTCACCTGAGTGAACAGATATTCTCATTGATGGATCCTCATCAATGAGACCACAGTTCTTTCAAGGCAGTACAACTGGGTGAAATAAATACATCCTTCTGTGGAGGTATGTAGGTAAGACATCTATCACCACAAATATTTCCCCTCCCCAAAAAGCCATGTACAGCCTACACACAAAATATTCTCCCTTAAAACCTATACTACCATTTCCAATTCCTCTACTAAAATTTAAAACCATTTTCCCCAATTATTCAAAGGTCAGTGTTCAAATATGTGAGAAAGCTTTAAGAAAAAAAAACAATTCAAGGAAAAGTCCAACTTTAGGTGCTTACTGTGTTTAGAAGTGGCTGCTATGAGGGGAAAAATACCCAAAACAATTATGGTATTTCTTTTTTTTCTAGTAGACCAATATAAAAACAACAAGATTACAGATAACACTCCAACTACTGCTTAATTATGGAAGCAGGTTTATTTATAAATCAATCTGACAAAAATGCTATCTTTTTCATTATCTTTTGCCAGCAACTTGAACCTTGCACTGACTTTTTCTAAATCATATGGAAAGATGAAGAATATTTTAAAAGCAATAGTTGAATGATTTGCTACCTGAAATAATAATGTTGTGAATTTTTCACCAGAATCCGTATTTCAAATCCTGAAACTGAATAAGCAAGCAAAATATAAAAAAATCTCAAAAGGAAAATGCTGGCACAGAAAAAGAAGTACTGCAGGTGAGAGGGTTCTGAACAGGAAGAGGAAGAAGTACACTCAGGAAACAGATTCTCAGCAAATTTCACTCTGTGCACTGCAAGAGCTCATCAGAAATTCAACTCATTTATAAAGACAGTGAAAAACGTGCATGTCCTTTGGTGGAAGGAAGGAACAGAACACATGAAAAGAACGTAAGAGAGAGAGGAAAAAAATTCAAACAGCATCATGGAAAAGAATTACGCCCAGCTTTACTGTAATTTAACTTTTCAAACAACGTATTATGTGCCAGTATCATTTTTTTGAAATGGTTGTCTTAACATTATCCATGAGGCTTAAGATAGTAATAATTGATTCATATATTTAATAGAAAAGAAAACCCACCTCTGGGACAGATTATGAAGAAAAATTTCTCTTCACCATATGTCCTCCACATATTTTTGGTGGACTCTTTGGAAAAAAAGGCTGCATAGCTTCAAAAATACAGTTTACCACTAAATTTTTGCCATCTGATTATCAAGAAACTTGTGTCAAGAGTATTCATCATCTTTCACACATCCACAGACAGACATTTACTATGTCATAACAACTTATCACTGAGGATACCTATAATTTTTCTGTCTTGCTCTAGGTGATGATTCTGCCTTCTAATAACTAACTTAAATATAAACTAAACTTTATTTGCAGCATGTTACTTCTCTTTGCACAATCTGTCATTTTAAGTATTTCCAATGCGCTGTTCGGGGTTTATGTTCAAGATCTACAGAATTCTTCCAGGAAGGTAGTCACCATTCTTCTCAATTTCTTATAAGTTGGCTTTTTAAACCCAATTTGCCTTACATTAGATCCTGACAGCCAGTGCACTATGACTTCTGATTTAATGGACACTGCTAAAATAGTTTGGCAACTTCAGCTTTCAGAATCTTCCTAATAATGAGACATGTTTTGGAGTGCAGTGCCACTAGGCACATGTCACACAGTACATAAAATCAGACTAAGTTAGCCGTTCGCATTTCTTCATTTACTTTAAGCATCAATTCAACTTAAGAGGTGATTTATGAGAGACAACTGAGGGCACTATGAAGGTGTGTATATTTGGGAATAACTGAAGACAATACTGCACCAGTTTGCAGCGCATCATCTATTTTGTTAATGATTCAGGAACAGTGAAACCAATGGAGAAACAATCACCTGGTAATTTGCATCTTCTTGTTTTAAAATAATACCTTAAGGAATTCAAGCAGACAAGAATTCATCATATGTAATAGTGAATCTTGGCGTGTTAAGATCCATCCCAAGTTCCAGAGCTTTTCTATACCTTTTTTCGTCTCTTTCCTGCAGTTAGGGAAACCAGCAAAGAACCATTCTGAAATTGTCCACTACACAATCCCAAAATACATGTTGTATCATGAGAACAGTTCTCTACTCAAGACTCAAATTCTTTATTAAAAAGAAAAAAAAACTTTTAACAAACCCCCTGCCCCCCCCCCAATCTATAACCTGAATATTCTGCCATATAGTTTTCTATGTTCTTGACATTTAGCCTTAGAACAGGTACTACAGTATCTCACACCTATGGCTTAAGGTATCAAATCAAATACACATGCCCTCACACCGCTTCCTCGCAAACCACTTGCACCAGCTAGTGATCAGCTCCATTGCAGAGACTGTCAAGACTTCCTGCAGGTTGGTACTCCCTTGGGTGCTCGTATTCTGACGCTTACTTGCAACAGAAGCAAATAGATTTTAAAGGCCAAGCAAGACACTTATCTCAGAAGCAAGACATAACACCTTTCCCAGACAGACACGCTAGCAAGAATACTGTCATGGCACATAGTTCTAGGTCTTGGTTGCTGTGGAAAACAGGTGAGCATGACCTAAATGAAACTCCAAACTGAAAAGAAACAGTATCCAGAGTAAATTCTTACAGCCAATGCAGTTACAAACAAAAACCAATGCAAACCAGTTCAAGCTTAATCTTTCCTCGCTTATATGCTGTTTATCACCAACTCACATTTTTAGAATGTGTCACATTTGAAAAATAAAACTGATCAACAAGTGCAAAAAAGACTACAAGAACAGATATGCAGAACTAAGCCCAGTCATATGATGAACCCAAACGTTTAAAAAAATATTTTAAGAAGACATAACAGAATGCTTACGACAGCCCTTTTATTGAAGCTTTAGTTTTGCAGACAGTATTTTCCCACTTTCAAGTGGGTTTAGTATGTTTCTGAACATACTGTATTATTTGACGCATGTACATTCAGCTGTTTTACACATTTCTAGCCTGCTAATTTTGCAAATTCAGTCTGCTTTTACTTAAGATGATCCAACTGGATGTGGAATCTTGTAGGGTTCGGCGTTCGGAAGATCTCGCGATGTCACGGAAAGTTAGAGGGTTAGTCGCAGCCTTGTGATGTACCTGTAATCCCGCCTCCGCTTGTTAGTATAAAAGGAATTAACTGCGCAATAAAAGGGGGAAGTTGGCGCTCACACTGTGTGTGTTATCTGTCTCTTTCCCTGGTCCGGGCCGACCAGTGATCTAAGCGTGGCACCTTGATATGTAGCGAACGCTACAGAATCTTACCAAGGCTGTTGCTACTTCAGTTATGTGATAACCCTGGTTAACTGACAGCACTGACACCAAAACATCCTCTTCTTGTCAACCTTAATTTGGATCTGAACATCGACAAACAAGTTATGGTCAGCGCATCTGACCAACTTGCCATCTTTCTTCATTGCCTTCCAGGAAGTCCTGTCACCTCCTGCCACTATCATCTGCTACATCATTCCTTCCTCCACAACCACGTCACCTCGCTGCACCATGTAGCCACTGGGGATGTTCCACGTCACCTCTTTTCTATACACGACTGAGCTAAGTCATGACAACTCCTTTCTCCTGTTGATACTCTTCATCATTAGCACGACACGGCTGCTACGTCACTTGTGGCCCTATATTGGATTCAGGAGTCACACCACCACACGTCACTCCTGCAGTGAGCTCCCGACGCAGCTTGGCAGCCCCAACATCGGCTGCGTTACGCCACGCTGCGTCAGTGTGGCAATTCCTCCGCTGCCCTAACGCCTGCCCTTCGCAGCCCGCAGCCCAGCCTCCCTCTCCCACTTCACTGCGGAAAGCCCGTTGCTTCACACCATGGGCCGCTCCCTTCCTGAGCTGTCAGCAAAGCCATCTCCCGCTGCTGCCGCGGCCTGTGGGAAGGGATTCACTCGTGTGCCACTGTGGAGACCCCCACAGAGAATGGGGTCCATGGGACGCTCTCCAGCCCAACGTGGAGGGGCTCCACGAGTGGCAAGCCCCAAATCGCATCCCCTCGGAGCCACCCACCCCCAGCCCAGCCCTCACCTTGACATGAGGCCCGTCCACCGCCTTGGTCGCCAGCCCCTCCACCAGGTCGCCCCTCAGCTCCACCAGGAAGCGCAGCCCGCCCTCCAGGCGGCCCAGGTGCTGGAAGAGACCCCGGTACTGGGGGTTGAGGTAGTAACGGAGCCGGTCCTCGGCCTGCAGCAGGGCCCCCAGCTCCCTCTGCTGCTCCCGGGCCTGCAGCACCTTGGCGCTGAACTCCGCCACCCGGCCGTGGTCCACGCCGAAATCGCGGGCCAAGCGGGTGAGGAGCTCGGCCCTGGGCTGCCCGACCCCCAGGGCGCGGTAGTAGCGCACGAACTCCGCGCCGCGTAGCTCCGCCGGGGGAGGCGCTTTCTCCTTGGTCTCGTAGGGCGGCAGCGGCGGTACGGAGCGACTCAGCAGCTCCTCCATGCCCGCCACGGAGGCGGTGCCGGAGCCCGCCGGGCCCCGGCGCAGGCCGGCCGCCACCGAGACGCGACGCAAGCCCCGCGGCGCCGCCCAGGGCCCACGCAGGAGCGGCCGCGGGCTCAGACACGGGCCCAGGCGGCTCATTCCGCCCCTCACCTCTTGCGACAGCCGCGCAACACCCTCCGCCGGGGCCAGGCCGCAGCACCGCCTCCGGGGCCGCGGCGGGCGGGCTGATTGGCTGGCATCGCGGACTGACAGCGCTCCTCGCCTATCGAAAGCGAGGAGAGTGTGGCGGAGTTAGGGGTGGGGGGTGTCGGCCGCCATCTTGAGCGTGGCGCGCAGCGAAAAGGTTCCTGTGCCTCCTGCCGGGGTGGCCGCTGCGGCCGGAGGCGTTCGCGACGCTTCTTCGTGGTTCCCTGAGTGCGCTTTCCCTTAGCCTTCACTGTACAATCCGCTGGCCCCTGTATCTTTCTCACCTGTCGCTCCCATTTTCCCCCTACCCACCACTGTTTCCCCTCACAGCTCACCTGCACCTGAGGGAGAGGCCTGAGGTGAGGGTGGTCTAGGCCGTGGCTCTGAGAGAGTTCGGATGGCGTCAAAGATAGCAGTGGCATCCAAAAAGGTTTGTCGCCATGGTCTTAGGAGGTCGGCAGGTTTGGGCTCCTGGAAGCCAGCCAGCTGTCAGTTTGAGCGGCTGAGCAGTGAGGGTACAGGGGTTACTGCACAGTCCCCAGAAACCCAGGCCAGGCTTGCTGGCATTGCTCTGAAGTAAGTGCAGGGAACCGCACAAATTTGATTGTGCAATTTGAGGACACAGTGCTGGAAGTAGTGTGCCCTTCGGGACCTGTAGCAAAAAACTCCAGTCGTGAGCCCAAAGTCCTCTGAAGTGCGTAGGGACTATTCATGAATGCAGCTAAACTTATACATACTGCTCCCAGTTCAGTCTTGCAAAGACGTATTTACCTCCTTTTGACATCCCGTGTCATTGCTACGGTTACATGCCCATTAAACCAAGCAAAACACATAGGTTGGATTGATATCCGTGAGATTAGAATTGAGCACCAATTGTCCTGACCTTCAGAAGCACAGGGAATTCTTGATTCTCGACATTCAAAATAAGAATTGAGGAGGGAATCAAGCCCTCTCTACCAGTGAAGAGACAAACATAAAAACAGAGCACTGCCTAATTACTCTATGTTAGAGCTTCCCGGGGGAGGGGGCGGGGGGGGGGGGGGAAGAGCTATGTGAGCAGTGTAGCCGTGGGGAACTGAGGATCACAAGCTAAGATACCCTCAAGAGAGAGAAAGCATGACTCAGAAACATTACAATATATGAAAAATACTTTTTAAAAACATTTGAATACCCCAGGCAATGAATTAAGTTTCACAAATTCCCTTAACAGCTTTATAACTTTGTTTTCAGCAAAAGTGAAAGCCCTCAAAAGTTGCCTGGTTAGTCCTTCAGCTTCACCTCTGCAGGAAACAGGCTGTCAAAGAAAGCTTCTGTCTATGTCAGATTCCCAAGCTAATATTTTCAGAGACAGAGGAATGGGTAAGTAAGAATTTTCGCCAAATAACATGATGATATTTGTATATGCACTGTTTATAGACAGCAATGCTGCAGTTTTAAATGGGTATCCATTAGCCAAGTACAACTTTTTCCATTTGAAAACCAAAATAAAACATTTTTAGCAGTGCCTCATAACAAGAGGTGGACAGACTTGGGTTTTTTTCAATAAAGGGTAGCTAGAAATTGAACTTTTCCTTCTATATATTTAATAATGATCTTTAATCTGCTGTATTAGTTTGTCATATATATATGATTATATAATAAACTTCTTTACAACCCAGGCTGCAGATTTGGTTAACATAAGCCTAAAAATTGTGCTAAAAGTCTCCATAAGCCTAATTAGTCTTTGTGGCAGTTTTGGTTAGTGCACATTAGCTTCTGAAACCATCAGGACAAAAGAGCTGTTTTCAATTCATGGGCCAAAAAAACTAGATACTCTTATGCACATGGATATGCACAGGAAGACACATCAATGTCTCTTTAGTGTGTTAAGACACTCCTGTAACTCTGTGTAAATGAATTAAATCAAAGCATTAAGGCATTTACAAAAATATTAGTAGAAAGCCTTATGCACCTGTTCAGTTTCTATATGATTGAGAGACTCATGGAAATTTCAAGAAGCCCAAGATTGAGATGTTAGTACAGTGAGAGTGGTGATGGAAGTTGAAGGCTTACGGCCTCTCAGGAAATGGTCAGCATTTCTCAGGATCAAATCCTTTTAAAATCCTACATAGAAATCGCTTCTATTCTTTTCATTTTGACAGCCCTCTCAGATTGGCCTTGGTTATGATTCTTACAGTAACATAGTTCTCTTGCATAACCCACAGGCCATAAAAACTAGCCACCTGTATTGTTCATCGACAAAAACACATTGTGGTGTAAGTTCTAAGGCTTTGAAAAGTAAGACATTTCTTTTGAAATCTTCTACTGCTTCTTTTTTTCCCCCTAGGGAAAACTATTATCTGCTTCAGCTGCTGCTTGAAAAATGAAAACACATCTCTTTCTGTCAGGACCTGAGGGCACTAATAGACTTTAATGGCCCTAACCAGCCTCACCTGAGCCTTCTCTCACACCCTCCCATGGGCCCAGGAGCCCCATTTCAGCTCAGCCTGCAGGGTTTCAGTCCTTTCCTGAGCTGTGCTGTAGGAGTGTGAGTCTCCAGTTCAGCTATGGCCATGCCTGTGCCTGGCTGTGGGTGTCTCTGATCCTAAGCTGTAGACTTGCTTCCTGGCCTGAATTTGTATCTGCCTTGCCACTATGGACATGCCTACCAATTACTGGGCTGTGTCTGGCTCTGGTTTCTATTATTGGGCCCAATCCAGACTCATGTTCCTGGCTTGACCTTACATCACAGAGCTGCTTGTCGATCTGAACTCTTGGTTGAACCTGGCTGCTGCCTGGGCCTGCTCTCCTCACCTTGCTTAGGTATGGTGGGGCTATGTTCTCCTTGGCTCCCTGTCCTGTAGGGAGCAGCCACCACTTGCTTCTGCCTGATGCTTCCTATGCACCGTTCCCAAGGCAGATAAGCAAGTTATTCAGGTCCAAGAACTTACTTTCCCTGAAATAAGGAAGACCTTGCTAAACTTTGGAAGTTAATTTCTTATATTCTTATGAAGTCTATTTTTTTTTTTGCCTTGTTGAAAACTGAATGTTATCAGAAAACTGAAGATTGAAAGATACTAATTACACTTCAGTAATTGTAACTTCTATCTCCAAGCAAAAAGAGAAGCATATAAAAGATGGAAAGTCAATCTGATCCTTCTCCCCCCCCCCGCCTTTAGTCAGTTAAAATGGTGAATAAAAATAAAATGCATGTCCTGGATTCTCTGCTTAATAGTTTCACTGTAATGAAGATAAACTGATTTATGCCAGATGTGAATATAGTCCTGTGGCTGGGGTTTTGTTTGGGGATTTTTTAGTATTTGCACTTCTGTGTAGAGTGCCATGTAAGTATATGTAGGACAAGAATCTTAAATGAGGAACAGATTGTACTACTATTAAAAAGAGTAGCAGAACTTCAATTAACTTCAAAGGAAACAAGATGGAGCCATGCATTTCCAATAAAGTCTATGTTTGTGCCTGCACAGTGTTTATCCTAGGGAGATTTATAAGGAAACATTACTCCCCACCTATCATAAAGATATCATGACTAAGATTTTTTTGTGTGTGTGTAATAATGGGGTGTATACACAAATTTTCTTTTTTTTTTAAGCATAGTTCTCAAACCAAAGGGATTTTTTTAATATCTACTAGAAATTATTAAAAAGACCTATTTGTTTAATTGAAAAACAGCCCTTTTCAGGTTGATATTAGGAAAAAAAGCCGAGAGATGATAAAAGGCCTCTTCCCCTGTTTTTCTTTCAAGGTTGGTGAATTAGCAGTGCTTATAGTGTCATGGCGCAGCGGTAAGCTGTGTTGCAAGCTCTAAATGTGTTTTGTAATAGCTTGGAAAAGAGTTTGTAAAATCACTTTAAATGAAAGAGTATCCCATTTTGAAGATTTCATAAATCTCGTAAGGTATTGGAAAAAGAAAATCTGCTGTAGTTACTTAGTTGAAAAGTAGGATCTTTTCAGCTTTCATACTAGCTCTTCGATTATGTAGACCCTCCAGATAGTCAATTCTATATGGCAATTCTGAGGCTTGTTTTGTTACAACTCCCAAAGATGGCTGTTTAAAATTAGATAGCAATGTTCAATTGTCAGAGTTGTAGGCAGTGTTTAATCTTAATTTTAGATAAATATGATATTGTTTTATAGAATTATCTGGCTATAAGCACATGAGGCTTGCACACAAAGGCTATAGAATAAATTCTATGCTCTCAAGTGAACAATTTTGTTAGACCTCTGTTGTAAGGCTAGCTGGGTTCAGTGTTTTGTTCCTGATTCTTCAGATCTTCAAGTGCTTGTTTAATTTGCCTGCAGTGGGTTGTTTGCTAGGTAATGAGATGAAGCACTGAACAGAATAGGTGTCTGTCTTTGAGATCAGATCATGGTAATATTTGTTTCAAGTGATTAATCTTTCTATATTGAGTAGTTCTCTGAAATAATGGTTATGAAGCTAAGGATTTTTATTTAGGTGTCTGTAGAATCAGAACTTTTGTAATAAAACTCTGGTTTATATATCTTTTTCTACCAGCTTTATTTATAACTGTCAGTGGACTAAGCCTATTTCTCAGACTCAAATGTTTTATCCTTTTTAAAAAAGTAAAATAAATGGCCTTGGAGATTTTAAGAAACGTCTTTAAGATTTCAGTGTATAGTTAAAATGAACGTGATACTTTTTTATTTGCATTCATGAGTCTTAAGTACAATGTTGGAAGTTGCCAATGTTCTTATGAACGTTGACCTGATTTGCTTTATTGTCCAATGCTTGATTTTGCTCTTACAGGGTTTGATAGTAAATAAAAGTGGAATATAGTACATGGGTTTATATGTAAAGGTACTTCACCCTTATTACCACAGAATCCTTATAATTAGCACAGAGATTGGCAGCGTACAGGCTTCAAGCTGCTCTTTTCCCCCCTATTTATGTTGAGCTCATGAGAAACAGCAACAAAACTCAAACTTATGTTTTAGTATGAAAAATAAAAGGTGAATGTTAGCCAAAGTTGTGTCATTCCCCCCCCTTTACAAATAGCCTTTTCCTTTTTTCCTCATTTTGTCTTTTTCTCACTTGAAGAAGTCTTAACTGATGATTCAGTTTCTAGATAATACTATTAGTATTTACACAGTTCATTCAGTTCCTTGATATTAATTCTTGTTAAGGCTCAGATGGCACATTAGAGGAAAATGAGGCCAAAGATTTAAGCAGATACTTTTAATTATGGCTGGCTTTAATGTAAGATGGACAGAATCCTACAGGACAGCATATGAAGCTAATCTTTTCTGCATGAAACTTTTATGCTTATAGCACAAATCATACAGTATAGTAGCAAATTCTTCCTTATAATAGTTATTTCTAAACTGATGTTTGTAATTTTTCTCCTTGATTGCTGAGCCAGATTTTTACACTTGCATGAATTTGGATGTCAAAGCAGTAAGTTCTTAAATAAATTACCTCCTAGCCTGCAGAAATAAGGCTGTGTATGTAAGAGTAAGAAGCTATCTGCCTGGTTTCCTGCTTGCAGTAAAAATTATTAGATTTTTAAACATAATGGAACAGAGCAAGGAGGAAGAGGAACAGAGGTTGTCAGGAAGGGGAAGTTGCATGATTCAAATACGGAGGGAATACGAAAAGTAATTTGTATTTTATTTATGTGCTTAGTCACAGAAGTTGAATGAGAAATTTAATGAAATATTTGTGATTCTTCAGGGGAGGACGTATAACTTTTTTTTCATCTGTCATGACAGGGTTATAGATGTTGGGCTGAACTGACCTGTGCTCTAACTTAGATTGTGAACAGTATAGCATACTATGTGAACTTTCTAGTTTTCATTGCTTTCTCTTTTTTTTCTTCATCATAAAAGATTAGATGAATAGCTCAATACAGCCCAATGAGTTTGAGCTCTGCAGTACTTAAGGGAATAAACGACCTGAAGCACTGACAATCCGAGTTTTTTATTGAAGTAGAGGCCTGATTTCTTGTAACTGGATTATGTGTAAAGTGTTATGTTGTCCATGAGTGACCTTGGCCTTGTCCTGGATGACCAGTCTCTCTCTTGCTCTCTCTTTCTCTGTGATTAGAGTGTTTTTTCTAGCCCCCTCCAATTCAGCTTCAGGCATTTGCTGAGTTAAAGGATTTATGAGATCAGATGAGGAGGAGTTCAGGATGCAACAAAGTTATTTACTGTGTAAATGTTACTTCTTTTACAGTTAGTATTTAAGTCTACAGGGATGAGTGTAGGCTGGCTGTTATAATCCTATGCAAATTTATTCAGTCTCTTGTATGCTAAAAACATTCATTAGTTTTATTAAAATAACGCAAGGATTGGGAAATTGAGAGATGTGATAATTGCTTTACCCAGCATGGAACTTAATATTCAGGAAACAAAGTATTTTAAAATCTTTTGCTTTTATACTAGTGGCAATGAAAATAATGCTTTTATATTATTGTCTTCAAAAGACCTGATTTTTAATGTTGTTGGAGTTTCCTTGAGGAAATTATTTTTGAAAATTATCTGTTGGAATAGTTCTGGTGCTTGGACTCGGTTCTCTTGTTGCACACTGGCTTGCTCTGTGACATGGAAATACACACATGGTCTTATTTTGCAAAGCTACCAGCAGACTAATCACATGTGTAATGCTATAGCTGATGCATTGAAGTGTTTACAGTGTTTAGTTTGTGTATAAAACTAAGAATACCAAAATTGCAAGGATGTCAAAACTTATGATACCAACCTATTAATCTGTCACCAACTCTAAAGGCCTCTAAAAGCTCGATTACCATTGAGGTGTCTCCACATTATTCCCACTGTTATGCATGTATGAATCGCCAGTGAGGAAACAGTGATGCTTATTTTGGCCATTTCTATTGTTTCTGTGCATTTACTACATACTATTTGTTTAGTTTCTTAAGGTTGGTATGACTGTGGAATTAAAAAAAAAACAAAAACAAAAAAAAAACCCAAAACAATGCTTTGTCAGCCAGTTAATCTAGCCTGTTAAAATTATGTTTGGAAAGGAGCTATTACTGGTGAGTGGGAAATACATATAGATTAGCTTCTGTTCTTCTGGTGATGTCACTAGGTTTGCTCCCATAGTTGATGGGAGGAGAGAGGTTCTTCCAGAAGGTAGCTAAATGTGTTCATCTCTCTCCATTGACTGTAGAGAGATCCTGGTGTCTGTTGTCAGTGTAACCCAAGCAAACTAGCTAGCGTTTATTCCCCTTATGCCTTCAGATCACAGGGCAGATACTTCATGTAACATTCATAATTATTATGAATAGGCCACAGTCAGGCCTCACAGATGGTGGGAAGAGCTTCCCCTAAGCTGCAGAGGAGGCTGTGTCAGGAAGCCAGTGAAAGTTGCTGAACTTGAGCAGTACTGGAGGTATGGACCCATCAGCCAGGGCCCAGCGGGCACTGAAGCAGTTGTTACCAAACCTTTAAATCATTCTTGCTTAGTAGATTTATTTTCCCTGCCAAAAATGGATCTTGTTCTAGTTTATGTACTGATAAAATGCATCTTGGAGATAAAAAGCGCTTCAGTGTGCTTACTTCCAAGAGTTGCAAATAATTTTATTACCAGGCTTGAGCCAATTTTTCCCCATCAGAGAAGCTCACTACAGTAGTTCAGAAAGGCAGATGTCAGTGGCTTGTCCCTAGTACCCTTTCTGCTGCATAGTTGCCAGAACAATTTTTACCTTAAGGCCTGCACTCTCTGCTTTGCAGTGAACAATATTTAGGAGCACTGTGTTGCCATTAAAATAATGGTGAAAACCAGGCACTTCTGTGTCAATCACTGCAAGGGCTAAGGCTCAAATGTAATACATACTTGATGCAGGGAGCTCCTTCAGACTTTTTGGCTATGATGTAATCCTTATTCCTAGGCCTGAATTTTTAAGCCTCACTGCCTGCAACTGATGCAGTTAATGTACAGTCCTGAGGCTTGTGAGCAGAAATTGAAATTTAGATGTCTGTGTCCAGTTTTAGAAGGGTATTGGGGGAGGAATATTTTCTGAATTTTATACTAACATGTATGAAAGTGCTGTTATGCCATTACTTAGAGATCTAAATGCAGCTGGAGTATAGTTCATAGTTTTCATTTAAACTTCTATTGATTACTGACCCAAAAGAAATTACCCACAAACTGGAACATTAAAACCTCTGCTGTGCAGAGGTGTATTTCATTTAACGTGATAGTAAATATAGTTATACAAGAGGGAGAAGAATCTTAGGGAGACTTGTCTGATGCTGCAGATGGCGTTTTGCAAATACTGTACTGGTGGCTGGTGAAATCTCCAAAGGATAGAAAAAATAAGTCAAGGCCACAACCTCAATTTACAGCATAACAAAATTAGAAATTGAAAGGATTTGGGGGGAATTCACCTCTTAGGAAGAAACTGTGATTTTTGTGTCTCTTGGTGTGCTGCTATATCTCTGCCCTTGTAATTGAGTGTAGTACTGAGGGTGTATAGTGTTTTTGGTCTTTTTACAATGGTTAGAGACTGGTGCTAATGACTTTTCTGAGCTTTACACTGCAGTTATGGTGCAGGATTTTAAATGCAGATGTGCACATTCACATGCTTGTAACTGATCATGAGGTAACGCTGAATGTGTACTTTATGAATTCATGGTAATACGGTGTGTGCTAGGTGTTTGCATTGATAACTGAGTGATCTTCATTCCTGCATATGTAGTATTTACATGTACCTGGAGTCACCTAGCTTTGATGTGCGTGGATCAATGTGCTTATATGCTCTGGTTATGAGTGATGAATAATATAAGAACTAGAGGCTGAAAGAGTGAAATAATCTTATTTTACATACTAATTGCTGTACTATTTGATGTTTTCTTCAAAGTAAAGCTTTTATCACCAGTTTAAGTTGAATTTGTATGGATTAACAAAGATTAGTACAGGAATTTAAAAAAATATGAACTGTAATACTTTGTATAATATTCAGGACAAGAAAACACTTAAAGATTAAGTTGCAGACTAACAATTAATTGTATGACATTTTTATAATTACTAGAATTGTACTTTTTATCTTCAAAATACTTAAGCAAATGTCTGCGCTACAGATAGGTTGTAGGAAGATCAGCTGAATCTGTTACCTACATGATATTCTGGCTGGGATCAGCACATGGAAATTTAAGATCCTTGTTAGGAAGCAGTGTACCTCTGGAATTGCTAAAGATCTTTGGAAGTGGCATTCAAGGTGTGTAATTATTTGTGTGAAACAAAAGAAGAAAGAAGGCTCAGTCTTGTAATTCTTTCATGGATGTTTTGTTACTGCTTATTGGAAATGTTTGTTACATTCTTCTTCTGTTTTCCTTTCTTTGGCTGTGAATTCATCACCTGCAACTTGAAGTGCAATTTATTCCATGGTTATTGTATTTTCTCATGGATGCTAAGGAAGAGATGTGTAGGAGCAGACAAATTCACTTAATGTTGGCTGGTTGGGTCATCTGTGTCACTGAATAAAGACAATGTAGGTAGTAATGTCTTATTTTCTAACTGTAGGACTTGCTTTGTATACAAACTTCCTACCTTGTCTACTGTTGTGCTTTTCTTAATGAAGTATTTATTTGAAACCCCTTTCCCATTTGATTTTTTTACTTGCATCCTAACAAGATGTGACAGGCGGTAGCAGACTGGTAAAGCATGAAGACCTGTAAATAAAGGAGCTGTTCCATCTTATTAAATTTGTGCAAAAAAAAAAAAAAATGAGAACTGTTTCATATGCTATTAGATTATTTCCTCGCAGTCGCAGGTATTTGATGACAGTATTTCAGATTTAGTGTGTTTTTAATGTATCAAATATAATTCTTTTCCTATAGCTTTGTCAGTCACACTTTTTTTAAATGAGCTAAAGGTTTCTCCTTTGCTTTTTAATTATTCCACAGATTAATATATTGTAAATGGAGTCATTTCTATGCCTCACATTAAGCTAATTCTGTTTCAGCTTTTTCTCAATTTTTCCTGTAATTAAGACCCATAAACCCATAGCAGAGAATAAAGTAAGAAAGTAAAAATAATAAAAAAAATTAAAAGGGGGGGGGCAGCACATCTATTTGGCTTCCTTAATCATAAATTGCTTAAAACTTTTTCTGAAACAGCCACTACAAGGGAAACGATCAAGAAACTTGACAGCCTGTATGTAGTTTTGAAAAGAACATAAAGTTTTCAGACAGTAGTCTCATCAGGGATCCCAGTTGTAAACAGTCTGGAGTGTACCCACTTAATTATATGAAAACCTGGCATGGTGCTCTGGGGAAGAATTAAAAAATGCTAAACCTGCATCCCACACTGAAGTGGAATATTTAATCAAGTCAAAAGCTTCATTGCACCCTATAGCAAGCCAAGTTAAATCTAGGCTGTTAAATATTTTATTAGTGTTGATGCTCATTCTAGCAATATATCAGATCATGGTAACAACAACAGAAGTATTTCTTTCACTTAGTGTGGGACTATGATATGTCATTTTCCTTGACGCTTATGATGGTTACTATGGAAAGTGGCCTCAAGGAGAGCTGTGCTTGAGATATGAGGTGGCCCAGGCTGAAATGTGTTAAGATGGTCTGGATGCCATACAGAAATAAACAATTCACACATGTGTACTGTTCTTTATTCTTTTTGCACTGCTAGGCACCATTAAATACATTAATATAAAAAAAAGAGGGTATTATAGTAACTCTCTGACACACGGACTGCTTTTACTCAAGCCCAAGGACACATCTAAAGAACAAAAAAAACCAAAACCATGTTCTTTTCTTCAAAGTAAACTCATATAACTGAAAAATACAGGTTTCCTTGTATGGTACTTGTAAAGCCAGTTGTATTTAAATTATTTATTTTTTTTAACCATTTTGAGCACTATTTCAGTGCTTTGGCAAGCGAACTTGGACAAAAGGTAAGTTTGTGCTGCAGGTCAACACATACATTTATTGGCTATAAATTACTTGTTAGGTATTCAGTGGTTTATGATGCTTACACTGGAGAGTCACCATAAAAGCAGTTAGACACATAGTATGTCAGAAATACATTTTTCATACTTTTGAGATCTTCTAGGACATTGCTTAGGGATTAATGCATGACTGTGTGCCATAAAGTTAAATGAAAGCTGGCTTCTTCCGAAAATGTTTATTTTAAAATACACTGAATTCAGGTGGAAATATTGCTAGACACTAGTGATCACTAGAAACCTGTCATTGTCTTCGGCAGCTTACTACAGATAAGCTTTAAATGGAAAATTAATAAGTTCTACTTTTACAAAAGAGCTAGTTTAAGCAGCTTGCAAGAGGCCACGTGTACTGACAGTATACATAGATTTCTAGTGACTTTCACAGTTTTCGAGCCATTGATGCCAAGTGAACAGAAATGCTTTAGAAATGCCAATTAATTGAAAGTACAATTAAGCTATAGATAGCTAAAACCAATGCAAACTTAAATCCCAGTTTGGCATTTTACTATATTGTCTGATTCCTGTTCCCACATGAGCCTAACATCAGGTCGGGGCCAAGAATTAACACAGGACTTACTCTTGTGTCCACAGTCATTTAATTTGCTAAAACAGAGTTCAGCTTGCTTTCTGAAGAAGCAAGTCAATAATGTTTTATTACCAGCCTGTCATTTGATGCCTTTTGAAACCACCTTCTTGTTCCAATGTTCTGCAATAATGAAGCCTCCAATGTTGCTCCTTCATACATGTTTGTAACCTTTTCACACTTAAAATGATCTCTTGTTTATTATGCTCTATAGAATAACAGCAAATATGGGGTGGGGGGGAAGACTAATTACCTCATCTTGATAATTATGAATAGCACACTAAATATCCCTCTGACACTTCTTTAAGGGATTAATTGTTCCAGTTATTGCCACGCCTGAGGCATGCCTACGTGAAAAGTGTTCTGTCGTGAAAAGTGTTCTGTCATGAAAAGCTAATTCTGTGCATGTGACCTGCTGAAGAATATGTACAAATTGATGAGAAACAAACTTTTTCTGATTATATAATCAAATGTAGGGCCTTGTAATAAGCAGGTCATGATAAATGTAGTTAAGTTGATTTTTAACAATAGTATGTTGGGATAGGACAGAAATAAACTCAGCAGTTCTGAAAGTAGGTCTGTTTCTGACTACAAGTATATACTTAACCTCATGTAGGTATCCTGTGAGTCTATGGTGTGGTATCCTTATATTTGTTTATTTTGACCTCTTTTGTTTGTGACTGAATTTGCATTTTTCCCACATTTTTTGGTGTATGTAGGCATTATATAACTTCTCAGGTTGAGAGAATGGACTCAGATGTCTTTCAGTGCTGTTCCTCTTAGTGACTGACTGAAATGTAGTACTGTTTGGCTTTGCTAGGGAATAAATGCATATTTATCGCTATAAGCTTGAGCTTTCTTTACCACTCATAGGAAACCAGCAATGGGCTGCAGGCAAGCTAGTCTTTGCTGATGGATAGCTGTGCTATAAAACTTTTAATTTAAAGGAAACATTCTTCTAGAATGGACGTACAGATGGGGAAGGCCACTGAATTGGTGAGCAGAAACTGATGGAAATATGTTATTTTCCTGTTCTACAGTTTGAAGGTAGCAAAAGCTTGTACAACATGTGCAGGATGAATAGCTTGAATAATGTAATTCTACTGCTTTATATGTGTATGTGGAGATAGGGCCTGTCTTGAATATCTTTCAATTGAAATACTAAGACCAATTGCGTTTAACTAGAGAGGGAAGAAAGGCTGCATTGAACACATCACCCAAAGACTTTCCCCTTAGATTTAGGACCGTATTTTGACAGAATAGAGGATGCCAGCAAAGCAGTCTGTGAAGGGCTTGTATGTGATTGTCAGTAACGTGGAGTTTTTGTCCAATTCCCATAGACAAACTCATGGAGCTCTTATGCAAGAGCTTTGCTTTTTCATACCTATCTTGTATTCAATCTACCATGCTTCACTTTGTTAGTTTCATTCTTGCTGGATGTCCACCTTCTAAAAATTACTTGTTTAGCAGAAGACCTAGTGAATCTTTAATTTGATCCTTTTTGTTATTGTTGTAGTTCCTTTTTTCTTAGGCATGAGAATATTTAATGAAGAGCCACAGAATGCTTTAGGATTTTGTGGCTTTCAAAAAGTCTATTTCAACTAACTGTTGTCCGCTTTTAATAGCAAATCCTTCTTACAAAAAAAGGGGAGGGGGGAAGCAGGATCACTTGACATGACTAGAGTAGAAAGCAATTACACAAGCACTTCTATCAGCACATGTGGGAGGACAGTAACACTTGGCAGAGGAGGAGTGAGTGCGTGCTGCTAAGGTCAGTAAACTTGTAACTCAGCTCAGTGCCAGCCAGAAGAGCAATCCTGATGATGGCTTTGCTCTGTTCCCTTGAGATACTGTTGCTTGAGATTTTAGAATACTTTCAAGAAGTATGTGAAGCTTGTGTTCAATTAGTCCCAAAGACTTGTACAGAAAATATCACATTAAAGAACTTTTAAATAAATGATATATTAATTTAGGGACTGAGGAGATCTTGTTAACTCATCTGGGAACATGACTGTGTTAGTCTTAAGACCTTTTGATGCAATTGTTATGATGCCTGATTATTGAGGTTCTTCACCTTACAAATGTTTTTTTAATCTCCTTCAATAAACTATCACAGGTGTACCCCCGACTATCTTAAGTGTGTCCTGCCATGGATATACTATCAGTGTGTTAAGAGAATAGATATTAAAATGCAGTCAATGAGAATGAAGTCTTGCTAAGAGAGGACTTCTAATGAAATGACAGTTCCTTGATTATTGGAATCGGAATCTCTAGCATGTGAGCAGTTCTGCATGCTGAGATGTGAGAAGATAAACTTGTTGTTTCAAGCTATATAATCCGTGCATGCAGGAAATTTGGGTTTGGTTTTCTGGTACACGTGTCAACTGCTTTCTTAATTAGAAACAAACAAATAGCTAAGCCAGAATATGATTACCTTAAAGTCGTAAAAAGCTGTATTCCTGCAAACATCTGTCTGGGCATGGACTTTATTCCCCTGGATAAGTACTTGAAGGATGAGGCCCTGTAATCCTTTGGAACAGTTTTTTCTCAGCCCATGCAAACGATTGACACTTAATAATTTCACTGCTGTAGGTCGTTGTGATTCTTCTGTGTTCATTTATGCAGAGGAAATAAGTTCCTGATAAGCAGGTTTGTATCTTTTATAAGCAAACACGGTGTTGGCTGAATTGGGAGTTTCCTGCAAAAGTGTCATTTTGATCTATGAATCTTCACTGTAATGAGAGCACAGAATAAAGCCACCACAAGAAAGAAACTAATGAAAACAAAATCCAGCTGTAATAAGAGACCAGTAAGAAGAACAGGCTTTAGATAACTGGCTTCAAAAAGCTGACAGTTTAATTAAAATTCTTATTGGGAACACTAGGTAATATAGCTTTGTATTTAATAGGAATATTTTGCAAAACAAGTGTGTAACTGTATTTCAAAATATAAATTAATTGGTTACTGGCTAGAAAAATGACTGAGATTAGAAGGCATTTGTGCCATCATCCTGCACTATTTGGCCTCTTTCTAAGCTACAAGGTGCAATGAGATAGTGGTCAGATTTTGCATGACCAGTCTTGCAAAACTGAGCTATGTCAATGTTTTGTTAAGATTTTTGGATGCTACTGAAACAAGGCTGAAGCAATGCATGCTTCTAGTTAAGTCTAGAGCCTTATGTCATGAAAGGAAGAAAAAAAAAGGAAAAAGGTAATTAGGGGGTTTTTTAATTATTCCTATTGACACAAATCAAAGATGTACGTATTGTCTTAAATGCTTTTAATAAAAATAGGCTGAGTTTCAGGCTGAGTTTCATTTGGAATGTAAAATGAAAACCTTTTTGAATAATATTGATAGTTTCCCTTCAAACTTCATAGATAGTTGTTTCTAAGCTTATCTTTGCAAAGTTCATGCAAAGCCTAGCGTATGTCTTGCTTATCTCTTGCATGTTGCAGTGCTTCAGAATACTGCATGACAATCATTTATTTTACACCACTATGAGTGGGTAAGAATTAATCCAGCTTTACAGCTAGGCTGAAAGAACAGAAGCGAAGTGATTTGCTCAAGGTCATCCAGAAGATTATTGGCAGAGCCAGGATTAGAACTTACTTTTTAAATCCTAAAAGATGAGAATTTGTAACAGGGGGGTGGGGGGTGGTCTCTTATGAATTTTAGTAAATTTAAACACTTTCTTGTAAGCTTGCTTCGGTCCACAGTAACAGTAAACCACGTAGGCATACAAGAAAAGAAATGTATCTTTTCTTCTCTTTTGGCTTTCCTCTTTAATTTATGGTATTTAAGATTAACTGTTGGGGCCAAATTCTTTAAAGCTTCCTGGTAGGTGAGGCCCCTTGGAATTCATGTTTGCATAAATGGGGAATGCAAAAGCTTGAGTCTGACTCAAAAGACATATTTATGTATGCTTTATTTTTAACCTTCATATAAATTGCTACTGTAAGAAGATTAAAGTCAATGTGGAAATTTGAGGGTTTTAAGAAATGTCTGTCTATACATCTGTTTTGATAATTTTAGTTAGCTCTCTGACAAATATAATTTGATTCTGCTAATGAACTGCCTCTAAACAAAATCTGACTAGCCCTAAAAAAATCCAAAACCCTGAAAGTGGTACATATCCCTAGTAAGATGACTGTTGTTGTTGTGTTGCAGGGGTTAAATGCCAGTGATTCTTTGGGTGGTTACTACAGTGTGTTGGTTTCTATTTATACTGTAAAGCATGTTAAAGGATCAGGAAGCTAAATGAGGGGAAAGTCTTAATTAGCACTTGTGAGCCCTATTTTACCCCTGTTTTTCTGTGCAGGCACAAAACAATCTATCGGCTGGTTCAGAGTTCAAGCAGAACTCCTGATAAAAAAAGAAACATAAAAGCTAGAAGAGTGTTGAGATGACTGTTATACAGTTGAGCATGCCAAATATCATGTAGTCTATAGAATACTTATATCTGTGGAAGCATTGACAAAACAACAGTACTTGGGCTATTTTGTTTTAAAATTTATTGCACTTATTTCATGCTAAAAACACATTGAGGTTCCAACCTTTGAACCTTTTGTAATAAATACTTCTTGAGCAAACCTTTAGAACAGATTTCTTGGTATGTCCATTTAAAAGCTTTTAAAAACAGACTCCTTTTCAACCTCCAGTGTTTATTCTAGTTAACTGCTTCATAATGCATTTTTGCCCTTTCTTGCAAGAAGAGCCCTGGAGCACAGATCCTTCATTATGATTCTGAAAGTAAAGTTCAAGTTTTGGTATGTTGTGTTACTAAGGGAATTCCTTGGTTGTTTTCCTGCTGTGCCATGCCACAGAATTTCCCTTCTTAGGTAAACCAGAGGCAACACAAATAGTTCTAAATATCACCCAGAAGTGAAATGACCAGTTGGTAACTCTTGTTGTTCAGAAACACCAGCACTGTGAACTTTTTGACAATACGTGGCAGTTTCTAGTAGTAGCCCTCTTATGAAGTAGATTGAGATTATTATTGCATGTTGGAGCCAGAGTTCAACGAGACATTAAAACATCTATTTATTCATGGAACCTGTAGACCACAGTTGTCTTAAGGTTATGCAGTAATGCAGGAACCAGTCCTGAAAGAATAAATATTTCTGTGCAAGTAAAGAAAGAGCTGTGTGCAATGCCTGTTTCTCAATTGCTTGAATTTACTGTGATCAAATACTTAAGACTTTTGATAAAGTGAACCCCCGGAGAAACTGTTAATCTTCAGACTTATCTTTTTGGTTATAATTTTATGTGTATAGATACTCTATTAGCTCACAAGTATAATAGGATCAGAAAAGCTCAATGATGTCAATAACTTCCTGGGGATTCCACAACAACAATCTAATTAAAGGGGAGGTGATTTGAGGATTTGGCGTGAAAATACCAGAATGTAGAGTGAGCTGAATCTGTAAGTTTTTGAACCATGTGTTATTGCAGGTTGCTGGACTTGAGCAAACTGCTCATTACCAGACATCTGGCATTGCATGCCTCTTCAGATGAGAGCTTGTCTTCTTCCTGATAACTTATTAAAATGGCAGCTTGAGGCATAGCTGTGCTGTCCAGTTGGGTGGGGATGATGACAGAACCATGTTTCTGTAATTCTGGGTGGGATGTTCTGGCTGTGTTCTTCTTAAAGTACTTCATGAACCATAATAAATTGAGAAGTGTTATACAAATCACCAAGTCTCCTAAAAAAATACTTATTGCATTTGTGACATTTAACCATGGGGGATAATGAGTACATATTTGTTGAACTTTGAAAGTTCAAGCCCCAGTAAAAATCAATCCGGATCACACCTTTTGCTGAAGCTAATGCATCCTGCTGAGACTTGCTTGCGCTTAACATGGCAGAACTTTGCAACTACGGATCTTGAATGAACCATGCTGTAACTTTTCAGCTGCCCATGATCTGTAGAAAAGGTTTCCTAGTTTCCTGAGGTCTGGAAACAAAATCAAATTAAGGAGCCAACGAAAAAGCTTAAATCTCAACAATTCTTTAAATATATCAGTTGTCTGAGTCCTACTTGGAACAGAAACACTTGTTAGGCTTAGAAAAATTCTGGACAAAAAGTAAGAAAATAAGTCTCCTAAAACATTTAACTGAATGGAGAGCTGCGTTTATTGACCAGTATGCTTATGTAATATTTACTTAATTTATGTGCTCATTTACAAGCCTTCTTTTCCCCACCTTTTTAAGAGAAACATAGCCTCTCTGTCCTTCTAAGTCTGTGACACGTATTTGCAACTTTTACTGGGTTCTTCCAAAATGTGATGGAGATTTTGACAAAAGAGGAAAGACAAAAAGGTGGGAAAAATGACTAAAAAGAAAAAAGGTTCTTAAATCAGGGCCCTGTCAATAGCATCATGCAAACTAAATTTAACAGCTAATTTACTGGTGACAGAAATATAATCCATATAATTTATGCATCTAATATAATCTGTCATTTGTGTTTAAGGAGGAGAGCAAGGCAGCATCTAATAAAATGTAGAAGTAAAATGAGTTTAAGGTGAGTGACAGAAATGTTCATTACCTCAATTCTTTCCTGTGGTGTTCCTCCCTTTTTCAGGCAGGAATCTTAAGAGTTTGATCCTTATGAAGTACAGAATTATTACTTTAAAGGACATCTTCCCCCCCCCCCCCCCTTCTTGTCAAAGCTTAAAATTGTTCCAGTTCAAAACCAATCAAAGAAGAAACAGGAGATTCTGACTTCATCCTTGTCCAAAGAGAGCAAAGAGAAAAGAGGCCAAGGGCTGTTTCAGAGATGAAAGTCATGCGTAAATTAATCTGAAATCACCATCAATCTTTTCAGATCACGTCCAGACTATGTATTAGATACACATAGGTAAGTAAAAGAGGTTAGTACCTTCTGCAGTCTGCACCACATGAGAGGAAATCCAAATGCTATGAAAGACAACTGTAAATATGTGGCACTATGATGATATCCTAAGATTAATTTATTTTAGAATTGCAGCTGGAAATACAAAACAGGATTGAAGAAACTGTGGGACATTGAAAAATACTTGAAGCAAAACCGAAGCAATATTCTGGACTTAAGTTCCTAGTGCATTTTTTTCTGTTGCTTTTGTAAATGGCATATAATGATTAGTGATGCCAAAGTCCTAAAGAAGGCCTGGTACAGAGCAACATCACATCTGTTGTAGAAGCACAAGCTGACTCATCACACTAATCCCTGTGTAGGTCAGAAGTCTTGATAATCAAGACATTGACTTCAGGGCATTGACTGTAGCCAAGAAGTAAGAGGGCTGTAAAAGTATCTGCTGTAACTCTTATTTTGACTAATACTTCTTCTGTTGCACTATGATTTGGGGTTTTTGCTCTCTCTAGGCTTTTGAAAGAATGGGAGAAGGCAGCATGCAACAGCCTTACAAAGCTAGTTTCTGTAGTAAGAGAAGAATTTTGAGGCTGTTAATGTCATGTCTGAGGGAAGACATGACTCATCCAGTTAAGTGCATCTTAATAACAATATAAAATAAGAAGCTTCTCTACACAATTGCATTAAAGGAACTTTCTGAAAAATATAAATCTAGTGTAAAATCCTTCTTGCTATGACAGGCATTAGTTCCTGTAAAAATGTTTTCTATTTACTACGTGTTTGCAGTTGAGAGTTCAGAGAGACTACAGTACATTGCAGACTATGATATTTATGTTATGTGATGTGATAAATGCATTTATCCAGAGGCATTTTTCTATTAGATTAAGAGGTACTGTTGATTTAAAAATGGAAAATTGTTGTTTTCAGAATAGACAATAGAGCAAACAACCTATTACCTCTGGCTTTTTGTTTATTTAAATTGTAGTTCTATGATATTATTATTTTAAAGCAAAGGCTAGCTCCCTTGCTAATTTTATCTGTGGTATTTATCAACAACATATAATGAAGACAGCATATTGTCTATAAGCTATTCTTATAGAGACATGGGAACTCAGGACTTGCTTAGCAGTTTTTAAAACTACTTCTAGTTAAGTACTTTTTTTAAAATTTTAAATGCTTCAAACACTCATATTTAAGCTTGAATAAGCAGTTCGAACTTTAATTGCTTTCATTTGAAATACAAGGATGAAACTGGGAATCCTGTGTTTCAGCAAAATTATGGATGTATGTGTTCCTTCATGCAGTTTTATTTCAGATGTTACTTTGGGGAAAGAACTTATGACTCTAGATTTGCACAGTGCCTGTTTTTCTACCACTATAGTCCAGTTTTGTGTAGGCTCTTTTAATACACATTCCTGTAAAAGCATCACTCTTGAACTGGTTTCATACGCATCTCATTGGCCATTAATCTTGTATTGTTATAAAATGGTCATTTATTTATCAGCATGATATTTAGGACCCTCAGTGAGGTTGGGGGCTATTCAGTTTCCAAGTAGGTAGCTTGAGGAGCAAAGGGAAAGTGGCATGTACAGTGCAATTATCGCTACTTGAAACCTTTCCAACAGAACATTTCCTCAGAAGGAAGTAGTTTTGCCAAAATGGAAACTTTCCACAAGTCCATACCAACTTCAGTAAAATGTAGTTGTGAAAGAGAAGTCAAAATGAGTCATTTCAATAAATGTCAAAACATTTCTGAAAGAGAACTTCTAGGGTTTTTCCAAGTGTGTTAATTTTTATACTATATATTTTAAAATATAATATGGAAATCAAATGTTTCTCTTGACTCAAAATGCCTGACATATTAGCTTTTATAGGAAACTCTAAGTAGCAAATTTGGAGAAGAATTGGGATGAAAATTGGTTTCACAATGGAAATTGTTGGGGGCTTTGACCAGGGCTAAAACCCAGAGTCTCTTACGCTCTCATATAGGCTCCTCAGGTGTTTGTGCTATTTTGGGGTGAAATTCGCTTCTTGGATGTATACAAGGGCAAAGGTATTAAAAAAAAAAAAAGTCAAGCAGGAAGAGATCAAGTGACATTGCTAAACAGAATAAGGTTGAAAGGAAAAAGCAAGGCATGCAGGACAACAAGAGTAAGGCTAGAGTGAAAAGATGAAAAGGGTGGCTGGAACAACTAATGATGAGAGATGAAGAACACTTAGCAAATCCATCTGACATCAGTGTTAGAAAGCCATTGCTTTTTCTGTCTTTAGTCTTTTATCACCATTTTGGAGGCTTTCTCACTTCTAAACCTCAGGTCTGAACATTTTATCATGGTGTTTAATACCATGTACTTCAGTACTTAATATTTTAAAATCACTGAACCTAAACCTAATACTAAACCATATATTTTGATTATTAAAGTCTCTGAAAATATCTTGTTCTTGACCTAATAAAAAGGATGAGCTCATATCTTGCTGTGTCATCAGGTTAAACTTTTAAACATAGATTTCCAGGTTTGTCATAATTGTTGCCAGTGAACATTTAGCATGTCTGGAGTGAATTAAGTGTATGCAACAATAAGATATTAAGCATTGTGAAGGAAACCCAAGCTAAGTGACTTCAGAACTCCCATGTGCCCTTTTCATGTATGACTGACAAAGCTTCTCTGTCTGTACTTGCTGTAATCCTTGCCATTAATGCAGTGATAATCACACCAGCAAGGGAATAGCTCTTATGTGGCCAAGCATGTTAGGCACCAAAATGGCTGTAACGCTTTCAGGTTTACTTTAAATGAGTTTGGTTATAGATCAAGTGAAGAATGTGCATTGATACTGTTTCATCAAGATGTCTTCTTCACATTAGACTTCCTCAGACTTGATGAAGCTAAATATAGCATAGAAAATGCTAGTTAAAAAATCCTTTTTATTTCACATATCTTCTATCCTATGGAGCTCTTTGTTTTGCAAATTATTTTGCATATAATAAAAAGACAGGGGAGATTGGGTGAAAATGCCACCAGTCTGCACCTTCAAGTTAGTAGCTACTGTATTCATCAGTTGAATTTCCAATTTTTTAAGTTTCTAATGTGTACTTTGGATAAAAAAAAAATATATATATTTCCCTAGTTTTCGGCTGAAATGAGGTCACACTGAAGTAGAACTACTTCTGACTGGAAAAAGCACAGTCTGCTAATGGAAGTGATGGGGAAATATGAACTGGTGTATACAATTTTATCATTGACTGTTGATTCAGCTTAAGTATGGCTGCACAAAAAGAACAATCTCCAGTTCAAGACTTTCAGGAGAAAAGCACAGCTGAGTGAACCTCTTTAAACAAAATCATCACCAAGTTAAAAAAAAAAAAATAATTTTTTTCCATTCTTTTTGTTTTCAAATAGCCAGTATCAAAGTTAACTGATGATTTATTTTTGAGTCAAAGGATGGTCATATATTCAGAACTGTCATTTGAGTCTGTTTAAGCTATCATGAGCTGTTTATTCTTCAGTTCTTACATTTAGTTCATTATACTTCTATGAAAAAATTACATCATCAGGGAATGATGAAGTGGCAGTAAATGGTGGTTGGTCTGCTAGGATTCAGGTCAGGAACCGCTTCTGATTGGGGCGGGGGAAAGAATGGGAAGTCTATGTGAATAAAGCACAACATTTTCCAGGTGAAGCTTAGATGATGTCTCCTGGGAAAAGTGAAATTTTCTTAAGACAGATCTGATTCAGTCATAAAAATCACGTATCCACTGCCAGCTTAAGTCCCATTAGGCTTTAAAATGCAAAGGAGCAGGTATTGGAAATGCAGATACAGTTATGTTTCTTATGGAGGTTTGGAATAGGAGGAAATAAACTATCCCTTGATTTAGCATAATTTGCAATGTTCACAAGACCTTTCTCCAAAAGGGCTGGTTACTAAGAGTTTCTGAGAGCAGTTGCTTCAATGATCATAACATTCAGGAGATTAAAAAGCAAATAAAAATAATAATATCCCTGATAGACCTAGGGAAATGAAGTCAAGTGAGTTATAAAAGGCTTGCCTCATGATTGCTCTAATTTTGTAGAAAGTGCTATACCTAATACAAAAGCTGTCTTGTATTCAATTTACATAAAGTGCTTTAGTACTGGACCAAGAGAGCTATAATCTCCCCCCCCCCGCCCCGAGTATAGTAATCTCACAAGAGAAGATGTAATGGGTAGAAATAGTGGTATTAAGTTAGGAAAAAAACCACCTAAATACTCCACTTTCGTCACCTAAGCATAAAAAGAGGAGAAACAACTGTTACAGTAATTGTTTTCCTATGAAAAAATATAGCTACCAGTCTTACAGATCTCCTTGCTTTCCAACTAATGGGAAGTCCGTCCAAGAGCCATACTGCATTGGCTACAGTTTGTTTCCTCTGAACCAATATTCAGACCTTTTCAAAAAGAAATTTATTCCTTTTAGTCAAAAGTTGAAAGAGATTCTCTTTGTAATCAATACTTAATGGCCCACTCTTATTCTTTGCAGTTAGTCTCTGTGAATCTTTTTGAAAAGATTATATCCTTGCATTCTTATGATCATCTCTAAAAGCAAAGTTGTGACTGTGTACTTCTGGTTTTTGCAAACATGTCTGAACAGTCTGACTTACTAGGATGGGTCTTCCAAGCTAAGAATATATGTTTGTTTTCTGTAGAATCTAAACTGTACATCAGTACCAACCTGGGAAATGCCTCTAACTGCCCCAGGTGAGACTTGGAGACTACACAATTTCTTCATTTCTGATATGCCTCTTCAGGAAAGTATGCTGTCACAAAAGGTGCCCAGAAATCTTAAAAGTGAACGTAAGTATCCCCTGTACTGGTGTGGTGTTCATGAAGAATCGGCAGAAGTTTATGAAAAAATAAACATTTTTTTCTCCGATTATTATGCTTCTTAGAACCAATGGCACCTGCATTTAATCACCAGAAAGGCAGTCATTCGTTAGCTTGTAAAACTCTGCCAGTTTATCACTATTGTTTAATTAAGTTTCTCTTGAGAAACTGTAGGACCACTAAGCAAAACCACACAATAAGTGAATTCTCAAGAAGTAATATGGTTTAGTGCATTGAAACTGACTTTTCTTAATTCTAAAACAATGGGAGATAAACATTAAGGCCAAACGATAATGCAAGTTTCTGTTCCTAGTCTAAGTTAATTGGGTACATTATTGGTGTGTAGGTTATTCCTTATTTTGTGCATTTCACTGTACCATGTGGCTGATGATTTGTGACTATGGTGTTACGCTACCCATCAGTAGATTATTCGCTGCTCATTCTTTATTATACTTTCAGTAAACTGTGCTTTCATTTGAGTTTAGTTCATAGTATAGATTTGAGAAAGGTTACTTAACTGACCTCACATTAACTTGCACCTTCTCAGTAAGAGACAATTCCTAACAATTCTTAGAGCAGGTAGGAATAGTTTTACTTGATAGGACAACACACATGTGTTGAAGTCAATGACTTATTTGGAATGGAAACCTCCTGTCATAACTGAGGTGGAGGCAGGCAAAACTTTCTTCCTAACAAAATAGCCAGAAAGAAGAGAGAAAGTTTTTAATTTCTGCTCAGCTTGATGAGGAAATTGTACTTTTTCCTTAATCTGTCTAAAAGTCAGCCTATTCCTGACCTGCTTCTTAAGTAGCTATAGGATCAGTTCCTAAGGCCAGACATCCTGAAGTTGCACTGGCTGAGTAGGTTGCTGCCTCCAAAAATCTGCCTGTCCCTGAAGCAGCCACTCCTCTTAGATTAGTGGTAAAAGGTGGTCCTGATCTGTTAATAGGCTGTCTTATGGCTCTTGGGTACCTGTGAGAACCCAGGGGATTGCAGTTGGGTACAAGAACCTCAATGCAATTGCAAATTCTGGGTCTGCAACCTGAAATCCTGGTGTCTGAGTTGGGGAACTCAGATTTTCATTGCAGCACCATGTATGAGCATTTTAACTTCTGTGATAGTAGAGGCCCAGGCTCTCTTGTTTTGGAAAGATTTTAGTGTCTCGGTGCAGAAAGAAGGTGGTCATTTTTGGTTTTGATTTGTTGTTCTACTTTTCAGAAAGTTAAGGCCCTTTCCCTGTTTTACACACAAACATTTCATGTTTGAGAAGTCAGTAATAAAGCAGTATCTTTAAATTTGTCTTAATGTATCAAGGCTGCAAAGAGAATGAGGTAGCAAAGATTCCACTGTTTATAGCTCCTGGTTTTTCTTCGCTGCTGCTTTGTAAAGCAAAGCTTCATTTATTACCTTTTAGAGCAATACATTTTATGGTTGTTATGTGATAGATGACTTCAGGCAGCACAATACATTTTCCTTTCCTGAGGTTTTCTTATGTGTGTATGTATGCCTGCACTTAAAGGGAGAGTGGAATTATCTAAAACAGTAAAAAAGGAAGCTAAGGGATTAGTAGAGAATGGTTCTGTCTTGAAATGAAAGTGAGAGAAAGAGCAACAGAAGAAATGGTAAGTACATATTAGAATTTACATTTTGGTTTAACAGTAAAGCACCCAAATGAGGAAAATCTAGTCTCAGATTCTTCAGCACTCTAGGTAAACATATGCAAAGAGCCATTTAAAAGATTCAGTTGTCTTTTGTTGACAATATTATCTTTTCTTTAATTGACAATCACAGTTACACTTAAAAAACCTGTTTGAGTACACTTATCTCTCTCCAAATTTATCACTGTGATAAAACCTATGAAAACAATAGCAGAAATAGTTATATTTAGTACTTCATGTCTAATTATTTCTACAGATTTAAATTGCTTTGTCTAACTGGAAGTAGCAGTGTTTTCTGTTTGGGCTCCCCCCCTGCCCAAACAGTCCCCAATGTCCCCGTAAGAGTAGATTTCTACCACTTTGCCTTCTAAGCACAATCAGAACATGATAACACAGAATCCTGAAAGTTTTGTAACAAAGTGAGATGTCTTGTTCTTCTGATGCTCTCTTCACATATTTATCATTTCCTGTAAGGAGAATATTCCAATGCATTTTTACTACACTGTGTGGATTAATGTTTTCTATCTAGGAAAACATAAACAGAAGTATCAAAACCCTAGACCAGACTGATCTTAGGCCTGAAGAATACCAGAATTATTAGAGGTATAATTTATAATGCTGTATAGGTTTGTAGATGTCACTTTTCAGCTTTGCTTGTAACTAGACAACTAGAGCTAAAGTAGAGAACGCTGAATTTTTATTTAAGGGAGGAAGGTTCAAAAGTAACTTTGACTCAAACTTTATGGTCTTTATATGTTAAAGGATAGGCAAATGGAACTGTTGCACTCAAATCAGAGTGAGCATTGATCTCCTCGATCTAAATGATGGCTTATTAAAAAAAGTATGTATATGTGGCTTTATTTTTTTTATGTCAGACACTGCTACTTCATTGGTTTTATGTTCTGGAAAAAAAAGTCCCATCAATGACAGATAATGTTTGACCATACTGAAGAACCTATTAACTGTTCACCTTAAAAAATATTTTGCTACCCTTGTACTAATTTTGCAGTTCCGATTACTGATTGCTTGTTTCCACTGTCCTGTTAGTTTACAGGTAAATGGTTCACTTTCTATATTGGCTCTCAATTGGTAAGTCAAGGCTGAAAAGGTAATAGCAATAAGAAAATTGCAAGGTAGCTTTAATGGCTAAAGTATGGGAACAAATTTTTTGTGACTCTCATAAAAACCAAAAGAGTTGAGCCAAATGAATTCTTTTACATCTGAATTTGCAGTTGCAAGTTCACTGCTTAGTGCATAGAGGGAGATGATAGTCTTTTACATGTAATGGTGTTTCATTAGCTTCCCTATTTATTCAAATTATGCTTTTACTGTTATAGAACTGTTATGTTTATATTTACATTTTATAGTCTTATGTTTACTTAAGAGAATAACTTGAAAACATTCCACAGATGTAGCAGCACTGAAAACCTGCCACAATCCAGTGAAAAAGTGCTTAGTTAGTAAATAGCATTTAATCAAAACCATTCAGACTGTTAGGGGAAAAAACCCCACTTTTATGGTAATTGCATTGGAATAAAAGATATGCTGCTGTTTCTTGACTGGTATGCAACTGGCAAGTCAGTATTCATGCTTTGAGTAGCCTTAATGGGTGGGTCAATGTCTGCAAATGGCAAAGGCCTCTGAAGGAGTATTTTAGTTAATATAACTGTAAAACATGTCCCATCAGCTGTGACAGTAGAAAACTGACTTGGTGAAGTATTCTACCTAGTGTCTGCAGAAGTACTTTGTTGTACCATCATCAGTGGGCTTCAGGATAGAGGAAAAAAAATAAATCAATCATGTGCAATCCTTCTGTAGAGTAAAAGCAAATACCAAAATATGGAACACAAGACAGAGGAAAACCTTGTTTCCTAATATTAGATTAATCAGTCACTTATCAGCATTTGCAAATAAAATACCTAAAAGATGTATTATTTTTCTCTGGGCAGTCTGTTACTTTCCACTTGAGAAAGCTGAATGTTTTCCAGCACGAACTTAGCATGAATGCTAGCAGCCTTGCTACAGCACTTTTTATTGAGTACTCAATTTCCTATTCTTGTCTAGCATTCCAAGACTTGCATGTGCTGTTCTAGTAATTTTAAAAAGAAACTCTTGAATCATAGAATCATAGAATAGTTTGGGTTGGAAGGGACCTTTAAAGGTCATCTAGTGCAACCCCCAAGACACCACACAGATTCATCTGTCTTTAGCATACAGAGTTTGAAGTGACTCTTCAGGCTAATGAAAGTGTTAGAGGATGCTGAGATTGCCAAGTCAAGATTACTCAAGTTAAGATGTGCTAGTTTTAAAGCACACAGCATAGCCTTAATGCATAGGCACAAGGTCAATTTTTTTTTTTACCAACATGAGGAAGTCTGTGCACTGCTGAAATCCTGCTGGATTTCAGGCCAGTGATTTGGATATAAAGCAGAAGCTTGGACACAGTACACTTAGACTGTATGTACTTGAGTTATTTGGTCAAGGTTTGCAAACTTTTTCTATCCAGGACACCCAAATCTCCAGTTTTCTTACTAGCAGAGCTTCTGATGTCTGGTGGTCTGAACCCCTCTGCATAAGGGGTTTGACAGAGATTTTAATGCTGGTTTATGCAGGAGGGAAAAGAGCTCTGGGAACCTTACTACCTGGCTTTAGAATTATGTTTCCAGTTTGTGGGAGCAATGTGTCCATGGTCATTTTGGGTCAAGCTGCTCGTAATTCCATAAATTGTCTCCTTTGCTCTGTTCCTGCTGCCCAAAGGTGCATCTCTTCAAACAGTGAGAGCATTAAAGCAATGTATCCTCTGTAAGGACTTTAAGGATTTTACCTATGCTAGAGCGAGATGAATAAAGATCATGTAGCATAATAAAATAATCATGAATTTAGTCATTTATCTTGCAAGTCTTACATGTTCTCATGCATAAGGAGGGGAAAATCTGGAAGTATTAATTGATATTTCTAATTAATTGTCAACATCTGTGGGTAAATTCCAAACTATGAATTTTGGCCAAACTACCCATTTATGGTGTCAGGCTTTTCTGTGTGGTTTGTTTTTTTTTAATTGAGTTCAAAAGGTCTCTGTTTTACACTTTGGCTTGCCGAGTCTTTAAAGAAAAGCGAAAGTTGAAAAGCACATTTTTAAAATGTATTTCAAATGAAATAACATTCTTGCAGCTTCAGGGTTCATAAATATTTTCAGACAAACCAATATCTATTAGAAAATTTTTAAACAGACATTACAAATGTAAGTATAGAAAGAATTAATTTGCAATACTTTATCATAAAGGCATTTGCAAATTGCTTCCTGCATTACTCTACTACTTATAGTTATTTGTTCTTTTTCCACTGGAGCAGACTAAAATTCTTCTTTCCAACTACTTGCTGCTGTTATCTCTTGAAATGAATTGTGCTCCCCATACGGCACCCGCGATCGATGCAAATATGCTTTGATTTTTTCACAAAGCAATTACCCATAAATACCAGAGTTCATTGCCAGGTTAGTACATATTGTACTACTGATTTAAAATTGGAGGACTCACTTATAAACACTTTCTTTTTGCATTATCGTTTAGTACTTGAATGATGTGATGCTCCACTATCAGTTTATTTCCAAACACAGTTAAATGCTTGACTCTATCACCTGAACATAAGAACCCCCTTCCCAATTTTTCATGTGTACAGCGCAGCTTCTTTTGATGTGTTTTGAGTTGTGAGGTCTTGTAAAAAGAATGGAAAGTTTTCCCACTTTTTGATGAACTTGACTTAAATTCAGAAATCCTGGAAAGGATGTTATAAAAATCAAATAGCACTGGAGCGTATTTTGGGCTAAACTCTAAAGTCACTGCAAAGAAGAGCTAACTTTGATTCAGCTGTAATATGCCTAATCTGTATTTGAGACATACTCTTTGTCCTTTTGGAGGTACCATTTTAAACAAGCAAAAAGCAAAATAAGGAAGTGTGCATAGTGAAAACAAGGTCTTGCTTGTCAACCTACTGGTCTTCTACCAAGGATAAAAATATGTATTTCAAAGTAGAAGTGGCTGCTATTTTCTGGTTTTTGCAAAGAAACTTCTGAGAGAGTTTTTAAAAGAAATTTGCACAGTGTCAGCATTTGGGGAGAGAAACTGCAGCTCACTGAACTCCAAGCACTACACTTCAGAGACATTCAACACATAGTAAGGGGAATAAGAAAACTGTTTTCTCATCTCAATGGAGGATCTTGGGGGCTTTTTTAAAGTGAAAAGTTGTCCATTTCTCAAATGCGGACTTGTTTCTATCAGCCTGTAGCTTCACTGAGACACAATAAGCTACTCTGAAGGCTGTTCTTCATTACACATTTGCTACTCACATATTTGCATGTTTCATAATGTTTCTCCTCTTGAATTGTGCTATTTGCAATTAATATCTGGGCTGATGCCCAGATTTATGAATTACTTGAAATTCTTATGCTGTGGATAACATTCCACTTGTATTTATTTGTTTTGGATTTCTTACCTGGAGCAAGTTAGTATTCAGTAGGTATTCAATCCCAACTTATTTTCACAGACCAGAAGCAAAGTAGAGGTTTTCACCTTTGATATTCTTTATTGTTTCAGAGTTGTAAAGGGACTGGTTCTGCCTCTTTTTTGAATGAAATACTGGTTATTCTACTAAATCAATATCAAGTCTGATAGACATGGGGCAAATGAGTTCCTGAAAACTCAATATGGGCAAAGTTTTGACTTAGCAATTTTTGGACTTTTCACCCCAGAATTATGATGAGGAAGACAAAGGGATGTGTTTATTCCTGGATCAGCTTCATATTAATCACTTTTTAAAGCTGTTCGCTTATAGAAAATTTCCTGGCTCTTTTGACAACAGCTAAGAAGTGCAGTTATTAATGCTTTATTCTGGATTTCAGCACAGTCAGCACATGGTGCTCAACCATTTTGTATTTATTTGGAAAGACTTTGAAATGTGACATACTAGACTGTTCCTACAGACTTGGTGAGGTTAGGAAGTGGCCATTTACTCACTTTTATTTACCCCTAAACTTGTCTGTTTGGTGTTGCAGGCCTGGCAGTGAACATAGCTAAAAGCTATATTACTCAGATAAGAAGCAAACTTCATTTAATGTTTACCCTTGACTCCTCTGCTGCAAGTAACTCTTCCAGTTTTAAGGAAAAGAGTTTCTCTCTTTGATCTCACTCCAGTTACACTTTGGAGAACTTTTCTGAGGGATATATCTCCCAGGAAGTAGACGTCACTTAGATTCTGATGAAAGCTTTTCCTGTGATTCAGATTTATATGAAATCTTGTAATTGAGGTTTGGTCCCAAATGCTTTGGCATTCCTAATGCTTGATGCTGAAAGTAGTTTGGCTTTATCTTCCCTTTTAGAAATGTTATTTCCTTCATATAGAGACATTCTTTCCCTTGTCCCTTCCAAATTTTGGGGTCTTGTTGAGAGGAGGTTTGATTATAAAGAACCTGAGCGCCAAGTACTGTGTGACATCCTTGAATGATGGAAGAAACAACAGGAGACAGAACTGACCCAACAAATCTAAGCCTCCTAATTCTGTGGCGGTGTTCCAACAGATCTGTAGAAGAAAGGCAGCTCTTTACAAGATGGCTGGCCTAGGAGAGCTCCAAATGAGCAAATAAAAACTAGTTTTCTTATTTAAGCAGTGGGTTTTTTTCTGGTCTAGCTGTTAAACTTTTCCAGCTTTAAGATGGAAGCAGTTTTCTTTGTTTTGTCCCATCTCCCTTCAAACATGATGGAATTTTCCATCTGCCTTCACCTCAATGTGCCGATGCTTTATTTATGCTAACAGTAGTTTTTGAACTGTACTGAAGCACCACTTTACACTTATTGCCCCAAGGAATGGGAAAACCTTTCAAATTACTTAGCCCCTGTGGATTATCAAGCCTTATTGTATCTATATTCCTACTGTCTGATACTGAGGAGCATCATATTGCACTGTACAGATGTTCAGAGCCTCACATTGTAATAATGACGAGATTTTTCGTTTGGCTGCATAGTACTACTCTGCCAGTTTAAATCTGCTTTTTCGTGCACATTTTGCATCTGTGTATTGCACTCTCTTCTGCATACAGGGGAAAATGAGGAAATGAAAACCCACTCTGTTCTGTAAACTTCTTCCATGGTTCTGCCTTCTCATTCAAAGGTCCCAAACCATGTTTTAGTTTGTTGTATGCAAAGTGATGTGTGTAAATAAATCTATGGTTACTTTGTTGGCTTTTATCAAGTAAAAAAAAAAACCTGAACTTTCTGAAGTTAGCTTATGGATGACAGTCATAAAAATGAATTGTAACTTCCAAACTTAATTCCATATTTTTTGAAATTAGGCTATTATTAGTTGAAATGTTAGGTTATTGTTAGAATTAGCTATGGTTGGTACATACGGCTGGATCTCATAGCTGTTTATAAATCAATATCAGCACTCCACATCCATGATGGCTCAGGCAGAATGGATAGTCCAGTTTAAGGATCCTGTAGGATGATTGGGGTATTTTATCCTAAGTTCAGGATAAAAACACTGCCTCCTACTGCTTTGTGGAGTCAGAACAATGGATTATTTAAAGGCAGATCAGTTTCCCAATGTGGCTCCAAGTCAGTGGCACAGTCAGACTGAAGGAACTATAGTTGTAATATGGTGCTGAAACCAGACAAATCTTTTCTGAAGAAAATAGTCAATGCTAATCGGATGACCTGTGTCTAGAGTATTTTTCTTCCCTGTTTGTGTGATTATGAAAAGTTCAAAGGTAATTTCACAAACTTGCATCCAAATGACTCAACATTGTTAAATGTTCAGCCACCCACTGTGATTTAGCATAGTAATCAGTTTAAGAATATTCTATATTGAAAAATGATTAGACATTTCCTGTATTCAGCTCCCCAGGTTTTTCCAGGGCTTTTACACTTCTGCAAGAATAAAGCTTTAATAAAAAAAAAAGTGTTTTATTAAAAAAAACCAACACACCAATCTACAAATCTGTGCTATTGTCCTAATAATTGCTTTATATTTTAAGTAGGTGTTTTTCTTTAGCTAACCTTCTACTACGCACATTAAAATAAATTTCAGAGGAAAATTTATTTAGTGATGGTGGCATCATAGTGTTCTGAGCATTAATTTGATGCATTACTTGAAGGAGCAATACTTATTTATAGGGCATGTTTCTCATGGAACATTTTTCTAAGTAGTATTGCGTCATTTGCCTGGTAAGAGCAACAGCTGCAAAAGAGTCATATCAGTGCCAAATCACAGACTAGTTGTTATTAATGACATGCTACTGAATTAGATTACATTAACTCTTTTTTTTTTTACTTTTCATGAAAAAGTGTTTGGTGGTCTGAGCATAATCCTGGAAGTTGTGATTTTCTGCTATACTCGAAACATTACTGTCAACAGCTTTTTGGAGAATTGATTCTCTATATTATCATAGTGACTAATAAATGTTCTCTCCTGTAAAATGAAGATACTTTCTCAATTCTCACTTTACTGAGAACTAATATTTGGGCTTTTAGAGGTGAAAAGCTTATCAAATTTTTGACCTGGTGTTGCATAAAAAACTTTGAAAGCTGAAGTTGACAGGGTGATAGTAGAGTGTGATGTGTGCCAGAAATGATTGCTTTTGTTTTCGGGTAGAGATTAGACAGTTCTGAAATCAGGGAGCAGAGACAAAACCTATGACCTTATGCTTAATTTCAATATTAATAAAGTCTAGGAGAAATAATTATTTCATCTGCTGTAAAAATAATTTCCTTTCATATTAAAGTTAGCCTGGGTAATAGGTTAATGTGACAAATGTCTCTAGCTTTTTCATTATCTATGGTGTAAATAAAAGAATACTCAGAAACAGCTAGGATGGCATTTGGTTTTTCCTATTCTGAGGATTTGTCTTTCTGGGAATTAGGATTACATCACATCCTTGCCAGAGGTAATAAGGTGAAAAAACCCTCTCTTATTTATCCCCTAGAGGTGTACTTGTCTTGTTAACGGCTCCCAGTAGGTGTCTGTAGAAAGTTTACCTTCTCTATTATGAATTGTATAATGAGCTTACAAGCACTAATTGTTTCAGTATGGGTTTTTATTTGGTATCAGGGTAGCCACTGAAACAAGTTTAGTAGTTTATATAATGGATTTTTTCCAAGAGATCCTACTGCTGAATCAACTAATGATAGTGTATTAAAAAAAATTAATTTAATACCTTAACTCTGCCAAGCAAGTTGTTTTTATTATCTAATAATCATTAATAAAAGAACTGATTGAGATCAGTAGTAGGAAAATACCTTATTTTAAAGGTTCTCGAAACCATCTTTTGACTGCCTTCCCTTCATACCTCATGCCTTCCTCTAAAAATAGAATGGTGCTCATTCATAAATCCTGTAATAAAAGTGTTTTCTGGTATGAATGTGCATACACAATTCTGATCTAAAGCTTATCAAAATAATTGAAATATACCCACTATCTTAGCTGGCTTTTTAGATTGGATCTGTGTAATAGTGGTGGTTGGTTGCTTGGGGAGAAGCAAGTAGGGGTGGGAAGGTGGAATCCCTGAGCTTTTCATTAGAGTAACCCCCATTTATAATGATGTGGTAGATACATCCTCATATAGATAGACAAATGAATATATGAGGTTTGATCTAAAATGTCAGAGTTTTGTCAAAATAAGTTCTGAACATGTACTGGAACATTTTTAGTTGACTTTTGATATGTAAAATATGAATGTATTGTTTATGGGGGTGTTATACAGAACAGTTTCTGATTTGCTGGGGGTTTTTTTCCCCACATATAATAAGCTTTGAGCATTTTTCAGATCAGGTAGTGTAGTTGCAGATCCATTGAGTTTTTCATGAACTTAGCAATTGATTCAAAATTAAACAAAAGGTGATGCATGTGGAGAGAAGAAATTAAAATTTTATTAGGTACAGTAGCATCAATCCCGATATATTTTCCACTTTATCTTTCTTTCAACCTGAATTTAAAAATGCTGCTGTTCTTGACTAATTTTATTATTTTATAACTCACTTCAAAAATTTATATAAACTTCAGATGCTCAGCGTTTTTTGCAAATGTTGACCCATGACTGGTCAATTTAAATTGCAACAAGGTTAGATCTACCACCCATAATTCATATAATGAAATGCCTCATAAAATCTGAAAAATAATACACTAGAAAGTGCAAAGGGAACAGGACCTTCTTCAGCTGTTGAAAAAGCAATAAAATGTTACAGTATTTCTCTTCACAGGAGCAATAACAAAAACCTTTCCAGCCAATAATCTGACTTGATTTTAAAGATCATTCAACTTGCTTTATAGTGAAGACATTTTCTGAATTTATTATGTATGTAACACAGAACTGGGTGCCAACCTGGGTAAATAATGTGGTGCATGTTCTGATTTTTCTGTAAAATAATCTCTGCTAGGCTTGTATTTCCATATCTGAGTGCCAATGACAGTAAATAGTGATTGGGACTAAAAGCAAAAATATGTTGTGGGAAAACAAAGGCTCCCAAAACTACTTTGTGATGTTTCCAGAATAACAGTAGCATTTGTTTTATTAATACCATTACGCTTGAGTGGCTTTTTGGAACATGTCGGAATCATCTTAAACTGTTGATTTTCTAGCTCCAACTAAAACTGTGTTTTAAGAACAAATATGTTTTAAATCAGCTTTTTTGGTCAAAAACTGTTCTGGAATTTTATTAAATTATTAACTTGAGAGAATGTTTGAGTTTTATTAATGCACTACCAGTATCAAAATGACTAAATGCCATCTCCACTTACAGCCTGGATTCATTAGGGTTCTTCTGAATTGATGCTGGTTTAATTGAGATCAGTTGGGGCTTCTGTTGCTCCCCAAGGATAATTGCAGCTAGCTGTAAGCACATTTGTTGCTATGTGATGAAATAAATGACTTTGCCCTGCAGTTGCTACAGCATAACACAAAACCACACCAATCCACAAAATACTGGCTCATGTGAATGATTTCATATATATATATATATGTTCTAGGGTTGTCTGTGGTGTGCTAGTTATCTTTATGCTTGTCTGTGGATTGGACTTACAGGGGTTTTTTAATGTGAAGCATAGGGAGGTACCAATAACTTTTTTGTATTTGCATAGATCTTGATCTGACAAAGCACGTAAGTCCCATATTGATCAGCAGGATTTAAATGCATGTTATCCATTCTGCTGAGCTGAAACCAGGATTTTTAAAGTTCAGTGGCAGTGGGACAAAACTCTCTTTTGTAAGCTATTAAATAGAAAATTTGTGTGAGGAAATTTTTTCACATTTTTCTAACACTTAGAATTATTTACATTTCAAAGTAAAATGGATTGCTCCTGTGGAAATGAAATGGGATTATTTTGCTTTGCTCTAAGACTGAACAGACCATCATGTAGCTTTGGAGTCTTGGACAAAGGCTGAAACTCAAGTGGGAAGAGTATAAATGACACATTGAAGTGGTGTGTCATAAAACCTATGATAGGTTTAAAAATGGATCCATGTTAAGAAAATAAAAAAGATGAAAGGGCAATTGACAAAATGGCATTACTGTAATAGCAGTCACTGTATAGCTGAATAAGGAAAGCTAGTGGAATGATTCCATAGTTTCAGCAGAAAATACTCCCTAACTTAACATACTGATTAAAATATATATACTTTTTACAACTTCAGAGGTTTAGGATTAAGAAGAATCAAATGCTGCTAATATTGTCTAGAACCCAACTTCTAAACAGAAGATCCGATATCACCATGAAAGGAAAGTCCTTTTATAAATACCAAAGTTGCAGTAATTCCCTTTCTGTACATGAAGTGTGTGACATACTGTTATATGACTAGCTTCACATGTTGCTCTTGCACCTTCTCTCATCAATTTTTTCATATGATATGTATCAGCGACATATGTTGTGCTTTGCCTGTGTAAACCCTGCCCAGAGGTGGAAGAAATGTGGGTACAACTGGAATCCTTGATCCTTGGAATCACTAATTTATAGTTGCAGATGAATGCATTGGAAAGGCTGTGAAGTTGCCATTAACCTCTGATTAGACCATCTGAAATGAGTTTGTTGGTCTTGATTCAGTTGCCTGAGGCTCGTCACCACGTTTGGTAGTAGCTGATGTGGTCTGCACCCAGCATGGTTATGAACAGGCAAGCTGGCTGTAAATGGTTGTGTGAACACTAGCCTCTGGCAGCTGCTTTTGTTCCTGGGCAGGAAGTAGCTTTCTTCTCTTGTAAAAAGTGTTTTTAAAAAAACAACTGTTCTGCTCTGACCAAAATGAGGTGTCTCTTCTTTTTTTGAGAAAGACAGAAATCTGAATACTCTGTAGCTCCATAGTCTGGACCTTCCATTGATATATGGAAGACAGAGGTTCTGGGTTCAGTCTGGTCCAACAGGGAGTTGAATTTATCTCCTTAACTGTGGCGTTATTGGATGTTTTGGCCAGATACTCCATTGCAGCGTTGAAGTACTCAAGAAATTGGTATAAATTTTTAAAAAGAAAAGTTGTTGATCTTCATGAATTTAAGTTCTAATGGGAGAAAAGGAAAGAATGGAAAGCTCTGACAGCTTTGGTGTTAAACCACTGTTTAAGGTGGAGTGAGAAGGGATAGTCAACCCATGAGAAATGAGAGTTGCTTTCAGTATTGTATTTGTTAGCATAAACAGAAAAAGGGTTTCTGCAGTTGCCAGAGCAGCACCTTTCCATGCCCTGAGTTCACATGAGTTAAAAAATGGTCATTTCATTTATAGTGATGCATACACAATATCACATTAAACCCCGGAGCTGGAAAACACAAATTACAAACAATAAATCTGTTATACTCTGTGCATTTAATGGTTACGGTAGTATATGAATTGGCTTTGAGAAGTTGAAACCGTTTTGAATTCACGTTTGTTTTCCAATAAATAATCTCTCCGGACTGAGAATGTAGTTGTTTATTGTTGGGAACTTTATTTAACTATCACATTGGTTCCTGTAGTTAGAAGAACAAAACAGAGCAAACTTGAACCCTGGCCAGATATATCTCAGCAGTAGCTTCTGCATCTGTGTTCATCAAACCCTTTACTGGATAATTTGAAGACACAAAGTAAACCACTCACCCAACTATCCTTTTATAGATATCAACTTCCTAAGGTTTTGTTCTGAATTTCTTTTAAAGCAGCGTGGATGTTGGTGCTATTTGCCAAGTTAGTAAACTCTGCCTATGAGTGAAATAATTGCAGGGGACAATGCATGCTTCATGTATAACTGGATCAGTGTGTGAAGAAAAGGGCATGGCAATGTGTTAGTATCTCAAAAGTCTGAGGAGGATGTCAGCAATTTAAAGCCTTTGATGTAAATAGCTTGTTCTAATTCTGTCACTTTGACTTCTATAGCAATTGGAAAGATATAGTCCATTGTAAATATGGTAGATACATAATATTAGTTTGATTATCATAGAAGTATATAAGTAATACTAGAAATAGCAAAGAAAATGTTGGCTTGCTACTGAAAAAAAAAGCAGGCTTATAAACTGATACAAATAAACTTTCTTGTTTATGCATTTTTATATTGCATCATCCTTCACAAAGAAGGTGACTTACAATGAGATTGCCAGAATTCCTCTACCTAAAGCAGGCAAAGAACAGGCTATAGAATATTTATATAATTTAGAAATCCTAAAGACAGGTATGACAGAACTGTTATTTGAGATGGCTTTTATTCAGTGCTAGTGATTGTCTGAGAACTGGTTGTTTGGAATGGATGAGGTGCTAGAAACACTAGAAAAGGGGACATTACTCAGAGGGCTAGGGGAAATGGAGAGGAACTCAGCCTCGTTCCAGTTCCCAGAAAGGTACTGAAAAAGTTACCAAACGATTGCGAAAGTAGAAAAGAGAGATGAGTAAGAACCAACACAGATTGTTTTGAAATTTGTTCCTGACAAATCTAGTTTATTTCTTTGATAGAGAAAACACTTGTGGCTACAGGAAAAACAATAGATATCCTGTCTTGACTTCAGCAAGATTTTTGAAGCTCTCCTAAGTGACATTTTCAAACAGAAAGTGGAAGACGTCTTCTTTTAATTCAAAGATTTTTGATCCCCTCCTGCAGCTTTTCTTCCCTTCCCCAGTAGTTTTGTGGGTGGGAATCAGTGTTCTAATCCATGTCAGCAGTGAAACATTTTTTCCTTAGTGATGCATGAGGTACGCTAGTTTTCCACAGGTGTCACAAGATCTCTGTCATCCTTGCAGCAGAATCATGGGAATATTCAGACAGAAATCTGGCCACAACAGGGATATCTGTCGTGGAAAAATACAAACTTGAGCAATAAAACAGCGGAAGAGGTAGAAACATGTCTCACAGGCTGTGACTGAGCTGAAAATTCTAGAACCTAATCTAGGCTTTCACTACAAGAGCACTTTAAAGGTACCTTTCACTGTTCTAGTAGTTTTAAAAGGGTTTGAGTTGTTAAGTTTTATAACTTGCTGCAAGAATAAAATGAAAGGTAAATTTTTTCTTAGTTAATTCCGTAGACTTGCTCATTGGGTTTTTTGTTTTGTTTGTTTGTTCTTAAATCTGTGTACCCAGCAGCTCCTGGGTCCAACTGAAGAAAACAACGTGTATTGTAACAGATTTCTGAAAGCTAGATGTTGAACTGTCACTTTAAAGCTGGGTGGTACAAGTACAGTTAATACACAGAATTCATATATACACAGCTATTTGAGGAATCTTGCTCATCTAAAGACTTGTCATCTTATTGTAGTGTTAGTGTTGTCCTGCAGGAATGGGAGGGCTGCAGGACAAAACAGTAAATGAACTGGTTCACATACTGGGAATATGGCCTGGAGAGCAGCAGGGTTTCTGCAGCACAGAAGGACACCGAAGTTGGCTGTCTCAGTGCTTAACCAAAATGGCAGGCATGTTTCGCAGTCTGTGTTGACTCTGAAAAAATTTAAGCGTTATGAGCTGAATAATACAGTGATCGGTCAACTCATTCACTGTCAAATTCCCTTTGTGTCAGATATCTCCATCCCGTGCTGTGTTTCATCTAGGCCTCTCTTCTCAGGGACATGCAGCAGCAGTGAGTACTGATAGCAGGACTAGACTAAAGCTGAGAGCTTCTTCAAAGCCATATTTAGCTTAGCAGCTTTATTATTTCAGCCAATCTGTCTATTCCACTTGGGCTGAAGTGCCACCCTACTTTTCAGCTTTTCTTCCAGCCATCATCTGGTATTCCAACAACCAAATGTTTGGTGCAGTTCATAGGAGATAGAGGGCATCACTGATGAGACAAGCTAAGATTTTGTTACTGCTAGAGCCTTAAAACTTTAAAGTGAATGTCAAGAACCTTAAGATAAATTCAATTCCCCTTATTGTCTGTATTTAAAAATAGATCTAACCACCTGATTGTGAGAAACAGGGATGGCTTCCTGGGGTTTTTATGTAGACTTGAGTGCAAAGTAATTGTTTTTTGATGGACATAATTTTCATCAATAAATCATTGAATTTCTTTCACCCAGTTCTGATGCATTTTTAAAGGCATTATAATTTCTCAGCAAACATTTACCTCAAGCTTATGAAATCTACAATTTGGATAGATTGCAATGGAGTCTTTATACTGAGATTAAAAGCTTACAGGGTTTTTTTCCTGGTATATCAGTTTTCAACTAGATCCACATATGAAGAATAATTTTGAAGGAAAGACATAAGGATTGGTGGTTCTTCCCAAGCTTACTTCTTTGCTAGTAATATTCACTTTTAGTATGTTTCAAACATTTCATGTAACTTACCACCTTTATTCTTCTGTTACTTGTCAGGAAGTAGGTCTCTGGTATTTGGTCCAAGCGGTGCTTGAATAGTTTGATCTTTGGCTTACTATTTTACTACTTTGTGCCTTGATGCATCTCTCTGAGAAATGAGTATTAAAAGAGATACTGTCTTGAGAGTAGGACAGGAACTGCCTTGTGTTGAACAATTATAGAGCTCGTTGAGGGTGCTTAGATGAAGGCAATCAAATGCTGTAATGCCTCCTGGCACTTCCTCCTGGTTGAAATGTACTTCTTTTTGTTGGCTATTTTCATTTTAAGCTAAAAAGGTTTAGAAAAAGTAGAAAAGTAGTGTGCTGTAAGTCTTAAAAATATAGATAGTCTGTATACGTCTTCCTGTTCTCCTCCAAAGGATTTTATTCAGAATGGGATTTCAATTCATGATGATATTTGGGGGCTCTTAAGTGAGGCTTATCAACCACTGATATCATCTGTCCTGAGGCCTCTATGGAGAACATAGGATGCCTCATGGAAGAGGGCTTCTAAAATGGTATTGCATCTGGCATGAGTACCACTGCTGGGCTTGGAATTAATCTTCAAAGGCACCCAAGGGGAGTGGGTGAGCGGCAGCATGAACAGGGAGGCTGGAGAACTATCACGTTCCCAATGTCCTGGCCTGCTCTGAGCTTCACGTCTGTCAGACTGGCAGCCGCTGCGTGTTACTCATCCTCACTCCCTTCCACTCTGTCTGTGTCTGCTTCCATGGTTCACAAGGAATTTCTTGGCAATGTTGTCTTCTTCCTCTATCAGCTTGCTAGGAAGCAGCTCAGCTGCTTAGTTCCCTTTCACACGAGATTGTCATGGCCCTTTGCTGCAGGGACAGCCTCAGATTTGATGCAGCAAGTTCTGCTGTTATAGCCGAATTGATGCTGCTCTCTGCACGCTATTGGGTGGTATCAGTCAGCCACTAAAACCTACAATTAGCTAACCTCCTCTAACTTGCCCTATCTGCCGTTTACGGGCCAGTCCTTATGCTAGTCTGTTTTTGAGTAGCTGTAAGAACTGTCATCCCTTCTAGGAAGCTGCTACTACAAGACTTTGGCATCACCAAAGTGACTGCTAGCTTCTGAAATGCTTCTCATCAGTCCCTTCATTCTGCAGATGGCAATAGCTCAAAGTCTGCCAGGCATTCACAACTTTCAGGCTAATCCTTGTGACAGGACAGTTCACCTCAACCAAGAATGCTTTTGCAGGTCTTGAGGTTGCTGCCTTCCAGCCCTGTGAAATGGTTTTACAGAAATGTAATGGTTTACTGCAGCGCACACACAACCATTCGAACACACGCAGCCCGGCCTCAGCTCTATTCTACCCCCAGTCATAGGTGACAATGTAATGTTACATTTTTGTGACATTTTATAAAAAGATAAAGATATAGCATTACCTATTGATAGCAGTGGTCTCTGTGCTGCTCACGTCGGTGTCCTCTGTGAGAATGTGGAAAGCTGTGTGTCACAGGGATTCAGTTACCTAGAAACAGAATTCTAAGGGAAAACTGGCCTTTCAAGAGCTTGAGCTGAAATGTATCATCTGACATATCCCTATTTCAGATTCTTGTTTGGCATGTGCTGATGTTACTAGCCTGAGTGAGGTGCAGAGATTCCTTCTACCCCTTCCCAAACATTCCTGTTTGCTCAGCTACTTACGGTTTTTTAATTATCTTTAAAGGTGCAGCAATTTCCAACACAGATTTTTCCATTAAATACCACTGAATAGAGTGAAGGTGAGGGGAAAAAGCCTGTGTTTTTTGTAATTGACAGAGAGGTGTCTAGTTCTGCTAGTTTGTTAGAACCTGAATGCAAGGATTTTTGCTGTTTTTCCTAAATGCTAATTCCATTTAAGAAAGGTTTCATCTCCTTCAGGTACTGTGATAAGATGCCACATGGAAAAATGTGTTTTCTTTCAAGCCCTAGTTATATCAGTAAAAATTAAAGAACTGGAATTATAGTACACATTTTTTTAGACTGAAGTCTGTGTTCCTTCTAGGTGAGTGCATGCATTTTCCTTCCAGTTTTCTCCTACCTGAGAGTTGTGTTTTCTTTTCAGGCCATTAAAGGGTACAAGAGAGAGCAAGAGTACTTATTCTGCCAAAGGTGTTAGACTGGCACCTGTTTCTTGGTCAAATAGCACTTCTTTTTGAAAAGAAAAGAGGGAAAAAAAAAAAAAGGCATCAGCTGCTGTGTGAAATCAATCTTCCAATCTGTTGTAGAACAGAGTTTGCTTTGTAAAGGGGAAGGAAAAAAAGCTTTCATAAAAGATGCATGCTTCATTTGTGTGTTTGCTCATTGGCTTCAGTGTCCTTCTTTGCACTTTTCTTTCAACACTGCATCAGATACTTAATAGACTACAAAATATTAGATGTAATTAGGACCTGCGGCTACCAGGGTACTAATGATGGAGTTATTGCTAAGTTAGTCATTCCCATTTTGAGGAGTGATTCCAGCTTGATACTTCTCTAATTATCTGCAGGGACTGTTTCCTGACAATTGCAGGCTCATACTCATTTTGAGAGAATGGTTCAAGCAAGTTCTAGCTTGCTGGGACACAAGAAATCCTCTACAGGGAGTCCATTTCCATTTATTACCCTTATTAAGCTCTGTTGAAGAACATAGTATCTTCTTCATCAATAACACAAGGAATCTCAAGTAACAAAGCTAATCTATGTTCAGCATTTCTGAGCTAGGTTCTTAATATGAGTAAATTGAAGTCCTCCCAGGTTAGCTTGAGCTTCAGAAGTCTGCCTGTATCCTGGAGTGTAGTCCCATTAATACAGCTGCTTAAAATAATTAGGCATCTCTTTTTCTGTCAGTTATGCTAGGGAACCTTTCACTAGGATGAGACCCTCTTTCTTGTCTGTAATCCATGAGGCTTAAGTAATATGAGACCTTAGCAGGGAAAAGTTGGGAGAATGGGGAAAGGCAGAGAGATTAGTACTGCCTAATTTTAGTAATATATATTAGAAGCTTAGAGAAACTAATCTCCTAATATGATAAATAGAGAGCAGGACTCTGAAGTTAAGCTTATGCTCTGAAATGCCTAATATAGGAACCTATCTCTCTTCCAGGGAACTGGAATCCAAACTTGGGTACTTGGGGTAGATGGTTTGGGTCTCTCCCCTTTTCCCCCTTTAAAAGAGTGACTTGCTGACTTGCTCAGGATTTTGAAGAAGAGAGCAATAATGTTGAACTGGCTGTTGAATAAGGGAAAACTCACTAGGTAGGTTTGACTGTCATGGGATGGATGCTCATCTATTTCCCGCCTGTAGCACTACCCGAGTGCTGCACCTGCCTACTGCTGTGGCTCATTCTAATCTCCCTAAGAGCACTCCTGCAGGGCTTGGGATTGCTTGACCTATTTCAGGAAGAGGTGGGCTTAGCTGTCCACAAGCAATCAAAAAATCAGTCCAAACTGCACAGTGCCACACACAGTTTTGATGGTCAGAAGACACCTGAGTAAATTTTTATCTGGTATAAGTTTTCCCTGGTGCTTTTGGTGTCTCTGGATCAAATTATCTTTAGTTTGGATCTCAGCCTTGTTAGAATGCTGTTCACGCAGGTAGATGGGAAAACTGATGTTGGTAGTATGATTTTCCTTGTAGCCATTATATATGTAGTAAAATATAGCATATCAAACACTGTAGCATCTAGGAGAATTGCTTTTTCAATCTCAATATTTATAAAAATAAGGTAGCCGGATCACCTGAGATCCCATGGGTGGTATTTGTTTATAATTTTATTTAGCTTCCTTCCTGCCATTTTTCTATTTGCCTATTCTTTTGCTTAAATACATAAGCTTGATATTGGCTATTCATTTCTGAAAAGAAGAAATTCTATAGGGCTTGAAATTGCACATCTATGCCGGATAGCTCTTTTAAAGAACAAAAGTGCAAACACCTCATCCCTCTCCCACTTCTGCCCAGCTAGCTTTACATTTTTCCTTTGAACGTAGCATCCATCTTGCAACCCTCAGTTCACATTTTTCAAGCTGTTGTAAAATTTCCAGCCTTTCAATAATCTTTGTATTAATTTCCTAATACTGAAAATAAGTAATTACTCACATTTTTCAAAATGTGCTCCAAATTAAGAGGCTAGACTGCATCTTCTTTTACTAATTATTTCAGGAGAGCTAATCTACAATGTGTGTGACCTTTTCTGAATTCAAACCCATCTGGCATTTTCAAATGGAATTGAGTATTGATCTCCACACTGTTAATTTATTGTTTAATTAAAAAATCATAGTGCTGTGATGTGGTTTGATTGCACATCCTTTTCCACATCAACCAATTAATGTGGAGAGCCATCACAAAATGATCACTTTTTATTATTATTTTTTATAATAGAGCTTCCCAGAAATGTAGGTCTCCTCTCATATACTATACTAATGGTTTGGAACGCATTTTAGCATAAATGACCTGCAGGAACTGCTGTAGAAAGTAAATTCTCAGTTTATATCGTTTTGGTATGATCAAGGTGCTACTCTTCCTGGACTTGATTGAATGTTTCTGGAACTTGACTGTGCATCTTAGGTCACCAATACCTAGTATAAAATGTAGAGAAGTGGTTATTAAAGACCAGTCATCTTGGTCAATGGTGGGTTTGCTGGACTGCCCTTGCTTATTAGGGAGAAGAAGCTATATTTCTTGAATGAGGCAATACCATCAAACTTTGTACTGTTAAGTTCCCTTCCTCGGTGAAAAATATTTAAAGCAAGCTTGCTTTGTTGCCAAACTACCTATACTTTGTGTATCTAAAAAAGTGCCTAGGCAAGACCAAGTGTGGTGTGTATTCTGCAGAACACTTGTTTCCTGACTGTCTTAAAAGATACCTCTTAGAAATGAAGTCCTTATTGTTTTTATTTTTTTTTATGACTGAATAGTTGTTTAAACTGAGGTCTTATTGAAGTGTAATGTCTTCTGCCTCCTCAACCCTTACTTAATGCTTCATCCAGAAGCTCCTGTAAATGAACATTTAAATCTAGAAATCGTGGTAGGGATACTTTAGCCAAGGAATTCTCTTACAGTCAGATCTTTGGAATATATTAAAGTTGTTCTAAAATATTGTAGCTTGACCTTTAGCAGACCTGTTTAAATATCAAAACCAGATACATATTTGGTCTGTTCCAGTAGTAAATCTGATAATGGGAGCCTAAATTATATGCTAACAACTTTAAAGCAAGCGTTTACTTCTAAAAGACTGTAGAAGCGATGAAGGACTGGAGTATCATGTCATGCAGCAGAGCCTCACTTTGGCTGGGTCACTTTTAACTTGTCTGATGTGAGGATTCCAGAAGAGATCAAAGGGAATTGTGAGGATTGCAAGAGTAAAAATCTTGTTTTGCACACCAGTTAGCCAGGCAGCATTTCTGTGGAGATCTTAAGATGATGATTACATCATGGTTTGCAAAGTATTGTCAGGAGTCATGATACATGGGCCAAAAATCTCAGCCTCTTGAGCAGTTTAACAAGAAGGTAGATAAAAATGTGTATACACAGCCAAGCTTGGGGAAAGGGTGGGAGGGATTTTTTTCTTCTCTTCCTCCTTTTTAAAGTTTTGCATAAAAGAATCAATATTTTTCCTATGTAACTTTTTTATTTTCACAACTATGAAAGCAGTAACCCTTGTGTAGTCTCCATTTCTTTTTCAATAGTCAGTTTTGAGGCAAGAATTAAGAACATTTAAATTATATATATAAGTAATTTCTGACCAGAATGAAAAGTTGCCAATGATAGTTTGATTTATTAGAAATAGATATATTTTTCATCACCAAATAATTTTTTATAGTAATAATATGATTACATGCAGCACAAAGGCATCCCAAAATAAATCACTGTGGTGTTAAAATTAATTTGGCCTAAACCTTCAAACAAAAATCATTATTAGATAATATCTTTGGCTTAGTTATTCAAGTTACCTTTGCTTTTCCAAGTCCATTCCAAAATAAATAGCATGTCAAAACAACACAGTGCTAACAGATCATCCTTCAAGCAATTACAGGACCAGGAGCTCTCAAATTATGGCAGTTTTGAAATGAAGAACACACTACATCGTTTCAAGGAACATTATTAGATAACCCTGTATCATTCTGGTGCAGAAATGAAACCTCGGTGTTCTTTGCAGATCAAGGTATGTGTAAACATTACACAGTTTTTGTATTCAACCAATCAGAATCTAATGAAAGCAATTTATCTTTGATCTTTGGGGAAGAGCCTGTAGTTTGGTGTTATTTAATATCTTAACTGTAATTGGAAATAAAAAAGGAAGGGAATCTGAAATAACCTCCTTCAATTGTAATACTCTTGGAGATTCAACTCGTAAATAAGAAAAATTCAACAAATTTTATTTTTACTTCTGATTTTGATACTGTTGTTTCTTCACAATGCAAGTCCCTCAGTTATGTGGAACTGTGACAAAAGTACACATGAAAAACCAAAGTTGTGATCTAAAGCCCACTGAAATGTGCAAATGGAAGTCTTTCTATTGACATCTCTGGCCCTTAGATCAGGTCCTTGGTTTATTATCAGCGAAAAGTTCTTAAAACTCATTTTCAGATGCAGTGTCAAAAGGAGGTTTTCTTTTAATACACCATAAAGGATGGGGAGTTTGAAAGCTGTAGAATGACCAGGTAAAGTAGAAAACCAAATGCTTTCTTAGCAGGTCAAAAGAAGGTCACTTGTTTTACAGTTAGAAATAAGCCCTCAACTGAGAGTGACAGTACAACTTTTACTGCTCCAGTTCTAGAAAAGTAATGGGTATCATGGTAAACTGTATTCTGAAGTGCTTTCACTACTCTTATGGCTATGACATAAATTAAAGGGAGGGGAGAAATTGGACAGGTAAGAAACAGTGAGAAGAGCTGGTTTTAAGAAAGATAGAAGGCCAGAAGCAGCAGTTGTGGAGGTGCCTGGAAATGGCCAGGCTCTGTGCATGGTTGATTAGCCAGGACTCTTGGCAGATGCTGGGAGGAGTTTGCAAATTCTCTACTTCCTCATGCATATGGAGAAAATAATAGAAAAGAAACCTGTTGGAGAGAGTTCCTGGTTTCCTTTAACAAATACTATCCATATCCATACAAGTTTTGCCTGCTTCCCTAGACACAATTAGATCTGTTTTGAGCAGGGCCTGTTGAAATAACTGGTGTTAGGAGTTGCCAAATGCAGTAGCCTAATAGGGGCTCTGTGTCGCCAGGTCCAGCCAGGAGTGATGCTGAGCCTGTTTTCCCACCAGACATGCATGCAAATGCACATGCATGTGGCTTGGCTGGCCACCCCTGATCAACACAAGCAGCACCACTGATGCGGATGAAAGCCTGTTAGTGGAAAACATATACCTAGGTATGATATAGATCCCTTCAGTACTTGATCTTAGACAGTCTATCCAGTAGCTAGCCCCTGGATCCTCTGATCTCCCTGTTGCCCCATGCAGAGAGAGAAACGCACACAGATGTGCAAATGCACGTCACTGGCTACCCTTAGATCACCTGTTTTCTCCAGTATCCAGCCAAGACTTATGGTGACTCCAATACTTGGCTCTCAAGCCTCTTATCCCATTTGCGGATCTAGCTTGATGCTCAGTAGCAAATACACACACAACATGCACACCCACACGATGTGCATGTGGTCTAGTCCTTCTAGTTGCTGGTATCTGAAGCAAATGGACCTGTACTACCCATGGCCCTATCCTTAGTGGCTGACACTCAGTCTTCCATGTAAGCACAGATCTGAGAGCCCCTCACCCAGGAAGATAAATGGAAATGGAACTGAACAAAAGCCAGGAGTGTTTGCTGTGATGAGGTGCAGGGCATGGCCACATAAGTGTACTGAACAGACACCTGCTTACCTGTGACCAGTGAGAATCTCTACTGCTGATTGACATAGTGAGTAAGACACGTGGATCATGGCCTGACTGTCCTCTGATAGCCCAGGGGGGAGCAGGGTCAAGGTGTTCCCTGTGCTCTGATGAGATACTGGGGTTGTCTGCCTGTCTTTGTTCCTTTGCTCATTCATGTATATGGGCAAGCTCAGCAACCTAATACAAAGGTCATTCAGTTATTGTACCCCTTGATCTTTCAAACTTTGCATTCCATTTTCTATGGTCCTGCTCTGGCAGGAGATGATCCTGGGGCCCCAGTCCTGCTTATTTTACACACAACTTCTTATTACAGTAAATGACATCATTAAGGTGGGCATCTAGATAAAGCTGTTCCAAAAAGCAGGTTAGCATAGGTTCAACATAAAGAGTTTCACAGCAGCTTCATGGCTGCTATACCATGTACTTAGATATTATTGTAAATATTGCTTGATTTACTGCATGTGGACTTGAATGATATAGATGTATCTCAGTGCACATTTAGAAAGCATTCAGATCATAAAAACTCACTTTTAGTAACCATCTGACGATGATTAATTGTAACAATACAACTTATTAATTAAACTTGGGAAGCAGCATAATTGGAACTAGCATCCTCAATTCACTTGAATGAATTTCAGCATTTATTCTGCAGCTATTTTAATGAAATGCTGAAATCATCTGCGTATCAATCTATTCATTACCAAATGAGATGAATGCAACAATCCTAAGTATTCATGGAAATATCTTCATTAGAAAAATCATGTAATTAACCTGGAGAGTTCTCTAAATGAAGCACCTAAAACGTTACATACTTTCTTTCATAATTGCAATTTGGGAATATTAGTTTCTCATTCTCCCTGATTATATTTAAAGTAAAAATAGCATTCAGCATGATTTAAGCATTTTGCACAAAAGAATAAACCTTAGGAAAATGCTAGCAAAGGAGGTGTTAACCTTTCCTGTTGTGTTTGTTTTATTTGCTCTTAATAGTCATTATCAAAGATTGTACTTTAGCAAGAATTGTTCTGGTTGTGGGCCTCGTCTTTGTGCTGAAGTCTGTCTGCAGCTCTGCTTGTGCTACTGTTACTTGAAAGATTTATCAGGGTTAAGGACACTTCATTGCCTTCCCCCCATCCCCAAATACTTCAGCTAAAAGGTAAAAATTATCTCTATTTGCCAAGAAATGTCACACACTGAACCAAAGTGTATGTCAGCTATCTGTTTTTAAGAGCCTTATTTTTAAGGAAACATCTTTTCTTCTATTTGAAAAATATGAATGGTTCACACTAAAACAGAACTGCTACTTTACCTAAAGTAATGGTTTCTGCATAACACATACTTGCCTCTCTTTTCCTTTTCAGTCTGTAGTGACATGACAGAAAGTCCCTGCAGAGGAAATGGTGTGAAACATTTCTGGTGCTTTAAGACTGAAACAATTCTTACAAGGTGGAATATAGATACAAACTGTTCATGGATTGTCTAGCAAAAAAAGAATTTCCCAGAAATATTTGTAGGGACCCTAAAGCTCTTGCATCGTGTTGTTTTCTCCTTCAAGCATGTTATATCTTTCTGTAGTGTGTCCACCTCCCCCCTCCTCTGCATGTTTTTCCTCTGATATGGCAGGCTCCTTGGGGCTAATGATTCTCTCATGAGGTTTTGTTAACATGATGTGCCTTGATTCTGAGTCTCCTAGACATTAGAACACATAGAACAGCCAGCTATGGACTGGCTTCAGTTGTGTTAAAGATGCCCCTTTTTTTTGTTTAATGAAATGAAGGAAGCAAATGGAAAAGCTGTGCAGGAATTTGTCCTGGATCATTATCAAGAAAAGGTTGGTAACTTCAATGTAGAATGTTCCTGGCTTATTTTGAGGACAAGCAGATAACCCTAAATAAATGATGCTAAAAAACCCAACCAAAGAAAAACCACCACCACCAACAAAAAAACCCAAACATCCTTCCCCACCCCCTCATCCCCAAACCCAACAAACTGCCTGAAGATATTTTCATTAGCTACTGTGAGTAGATGCTAACATTCCAAGGACACCTGATCTAAGAGAGAAGAAAAGGTTATGTGAGTGGTAGATGAATTCTGTTTATTTTTACCTTGAGATGTGAGAATAAAAGGGAATAGTATACTTTAAGATAGAGAAACATGACAAGCACACTGTACAAAATGTGACAACAACTAGGTAGTGTGACGGTTAAGCAACACTATCCATGTTACTGTAAGTTTCATTCATCAGATGGTGGGTGTGGATTTGGCTAGCAAAATTTGTAGTAATGCAATACCACTTTAGATGTCACTTTAAGATCTCTGAATACTTTGCAAATAACTCTCTGGCTTTTCCCCCCCTCTTAATATAGCATTATTTAACTGACTCTTCAATTAAGTATTAAGGTATGAGTTAATGATATGCTTGTGTTTAGAAGTCTTCACAATTTTTATTATAAGAAAGTTTAAAACATCAATCTCTGGTTATTTATAAGAGTGCAGCACACAAGGAGTTAATAGAAGGAAAATTCTCGTATCCTAGAGGGAGCTATGCAACATGACTTCAAACAAATATGTGTCCAGCTGTAATGAGTGCCAGAATATTTCTACTGTACCTGCTAGATGATCATGATCTCTGTTTAAACAAAAGATACCTTCTTTTTGATCCATCTATTTATCCTCATTTCAATGACAGATTCTTAGCTCATTAAATTAGGAGCTGCTCTCTTAATTATTGGGACACCACAGCTTAACATTGTAACTTTAAGCAATGAGAATCCACCCCCACAAGGAAATTGACTGAAAGGCACTTCTTAAAATACATGTTATCATCAATCATTATCATCAACAGGTGAAATAATCAATTTCTGGTACAGGATTTTTTTTATTTAATACAGCATATTATTTCTTTTATTTTGGTTTCTTAAAGGAACAAGATTTATGAATTCACTGTCTCTTCTTTGTTATTCTAATAACTTTTGATCCTATTAGCTATTTTCAGTGAAACTTGATAGAGATATGGTGGCATCAGTGATATTTTCTGTTAACACTTCTGCAAAAATAGGCAGTTGAGCAGGGAGAAGGAAGCCAAGTGGATAACCTTACGGTGGAAAAGGCTGCAACGTAAGTCCAGCAGCATTATCAGACATCAGTGAATCTAGACAAGGCAGTATAGGTAACTTAGATTTATGAAGTCTCATAAAGAAACAATTACTGTTGATAACAAGTTAAAGAGCATTTTTATGCAGATACAACAGAAATATCTGCTACTCCAATTACATCTATAGACTTTCTACACTATCTTGCCAAGATAGGTGTCTGCTTATTGCACTACATTTTGAACTTATCTCTGAAGTATTTCAGTTTCCTTGGATTGGTCATTTTTGCCTTTCTCTGAATTTGAAGATGTCTTTAGTATAACTCCTACATGAAGTCAGGGGAATTTTGCTTCTGATTTTGGTGGGAAAAGAGGCATGATGGCAGTGAGAATTTATAGACGTCCAACTTTGCCATGCGTCAGGCCTGTGTGGAGCCCTAGCCCACCAAGGGGAATGTAGAAAGACAAAGCAAGAAACAACTGAAGAGCTGTTCAGGTATTGCAGCTCCACAGGAAAATGGAGATGATCCGGAAGCAGGATTTAAGTTTGAATTTTCTACCAAGCGATTAAATCTAAGCCTTGTAAAATCAAAATATACTTACAGAAAGTTACTGATCATCTTGCTACAAAGATTTTGTGGAAAATACAGAAGGTGAAGACTTGGGAAAATTCCTGTTTAAAGACCTGAAATCCTTGGGGATCTTGCATCTCAAAATCCAGAGTTCTTGAGCTTTACAGGGTATAAGCTTTTCAAGCTGAGACATCCAGAAGCAGTTCAGAAGCTTAATTTAACCTGACGAGGCGAGGAAAAATTAAGGTTTTAAAGCCGCAATTCACTTTTTGGGGGATAGATCAGTTGCTTCCCAGAAACAGCATCAGAGCAACCCAGTCATCTTTTTCCTCCTCATGTTCTGAGTCTGAAGGTCTGTTAGTGTGCCCATACGCAGGCAGAGACGACACTGCCCACCTCCTCTTGGTGGAGAAGACAGTGTTTTGTCAGCTTGCTGACTCTAAAGGGATTTCTCCACTGGCCACAGAGAATTGACTTTCCAAACGGTTATTTTATCTCCACCCTACTGCCTCTCATTTTCTTTGGCTCCAGGATTTCTCCCGCATTGATTCTGCAAGGTTTTTCTGTCCCTTTCATACCATGCTCTGTTGGCTTGGACAGTTTCCCCACTACAAATACTGAGCCTGCGAAAAAGCTGCAAGCTACTGATTTGACATTGTGAAATTTGTTGTGTTTAATGGGTTTTCTGCAAGGGGGATTGTTGAAGGCTTTTTGTCTCTTGTTTTTCCTACAATGTTGTTGAGTTAAAATGCTGCCAGAGCAACATTTTCAAGCAGCAAGAAGCTTTTTATTTTCGGGGCTATAGATGGAGCATTCTGAGTAGCCTTAATCACATACATAAAGGTTTTAGTATTTCTTTTGTATGGCGTTTTATGTTGTCAACTGCTGTAGTCAGAACCATTTCTGAGATTTGAGATCTATCACATCATTGGGTTGAGATGAGTAACTTGGAAAAGCAAATCTTTATGGAAGATGTAAAAAGACCTGAAATATATGAAAATGGGACATTTTATTAAATGATGCATTAATGAGGCTTTACACTTGCAGCATAGCACCTGTTTATACTGACAGCACTAGAGTTCATGAATGTAACTTTCCATATTGAATATATGGCTTGTTCTTTCTCTTGTTACAGCCTGATTATTCTGGTGTAAACGCATCACTGCAGGTAGATTCTTTTTTATTGTAGAACAGCCATCTGTGTTTTTAAAAACTTGATGAGGCTTTGAAACGCCAAGCAGCATCAACTACTTACAATAGCCAATTTTGATAACTTTAGAATCAGAGCATTCAAAAATTATCTTCAGCAATAAGTGAAACTAGATTGTATGGTGCAATGGGAGGCTTATGTGCTGGTTGTCTATGTGTGTTCTCCTTAAGCACCTTTTCCCTCCACTTGCCAAATTAGATATTAGATAAAAGATTTTAAAATGGTGCCCTAGGCTGTAGTTTGGTGGTCTTAATTATTTACTGCCTCCTTGCACACAGTCTTCCCTACTTAAGTAATTGCACTAACAAATTACAGTATTAAAATGTCTGTCTAAACAATTTGTAGGCACAGTCTGATATTTAGATGTTTAAAGTGCTTCTCTGAAATCTACAGTTTATTGTGCATGCAAAATTACACCTGAAAATGAGGAGTGTTTCTGAAAAATCAGGGTCATTTATGTGAATATATCCAGTGGCTGTAACCAGAGTAATTTACATAATTATAGAAAAGTACTGTGCTGGAATCCACAGTAACTTCATCTGAATCTGTGATACCTGTCAAATGGAATGAGATGCCTTTGCTTCTTTAAAAATATCCATGTAAGTGATGCCTTGTCTTGATCTTGCCTTTTTCATGGGAGGATTGAATGTTCTCTGTAGATATTAATTTTACACTGGGTACTGCTGTTGTGAGGCTCTCTTATTACTTCCACTTATATGAAACACTGGAGAAACTAAGCTAAGAGAAATAAAGTGACTTGCCCAGGGTGACATACGTAATCAGTGGGAAAAGCCAGGTAAAGAACATGGATTTTTATTTTACCTCAATTACTCCCTTGGAAAAACAGATCTTTATACAGTGTCAGTGTACAGTATCATGTGTCCACACTGCAGAAAGGTGTTAACTATATATAGGATGCTCTATGAAAGTGAAGTTAAGGGTGGAGTCATTCAGCTAACTTCACTTGTCCTCAAATAGGTGTCTTCTTTAAGCTGGCTCTCTATAAGCAAATGGAAAGACGGGCTTGCCCAGAAGGTGATTATTCCCTGCTAAGAGAGTGTATGACTTGCTCCCTGGAGGCTCCTCTGCGTCCCTTGCTGACGGCAGTGCAGATGACTACCTTAGGCTTGACACCCAACTCAGGTGAGTGGAGTAGAGGAGCCGGATCTCACCCTAAGGAGACACTGAAGGTCTTCATACTCTTTGCAAAGTCAGTGGTGAGAAAGGGCTCCCAGTAAGTTAATCAAGCCAGCATTTGAGGTAGAAGGCAGTTCCACTGAGCTTTCAAATATTTTCGTCTCATGCCCAGTTCTGGCATCCCTTCTGAGAATGCTTCAAAGCCTCCTTGGAGGTGTACACTGTAGGAAAAGCAGATATCTTAGTACCTCTCTTTTTTTATAAGCAAGTAAGACTATAAGAATGCAGGCTTACAAGCATGTAGTGACTAAAAGACAGTGCTGAAGTTGATGCCTTAGATGAGAGTAGGAGGATGTATATGAGCTTTTCCTGTGAGCATAAACAGAGGAGAATGTTTTGACAAGTCTGGCCCCCATGTGATGGAAAAACAGCAGTTTGCAGCTCCATCTCTCTGCAAAGCCTGATCCTTAGCATCACTCCGTAAGGAGCATCCGTCACTGCCTGCAGGGACAGGGGTCGGAAGGTTTGCTTACCGAAGGCCATGGGTTTGGCTTCAAACATTCAATATGGTACACTTGAAGTTAATTATCTGTAGCTAGATGGTATGAGTAACTCGGGAAGGTTGGTAATACTCAGCAGGAAAGAAAATGTCCTGCATTCCTGTTGAAAAGATACTGTCCCTCTGTGAAAGAGGCCTTTGAGTCTACCTGTATAGTGACTATAGATGCAATGGAAGGCTGAAATGTAGATGTCTTTTTGTCCATAATAAAAACAGGCCTGTCAGACCTCAATAGCAGATATTTCTGGCACACTGAAAATGAGCAGCAATACAGCTTGAAGTAATGAGAACTTGGGGTTTTTTTGTTGTTGTTTGGTTGTTTGGGGTTTTTTGGGGGGGGGTCATTATAGGAGAAATTGTGGAGGTTTATCTTTAAATATAACTATCTTGCTACAGATCTATGAGCAAGTGGGGGGATAGTATAGAAAAGAGGTGGTAAAAATCTAGCAAGATCTGGTTTTTCATCTGATTTAGTATTCTTAACAGTGACAGCTGATGTTTAAAGCGTGTGTAGAGTCTGTCACTAATGTTCGTGATGTTACATGAGATAATAGATGCAGAAGGATCTGAGCAAAGTTCACCCATGTGACTCCCATTCTGAATGCAGCAAAATATTCCAGAAAAAAATTGAGAAAGTTCAGGCAGATGTGTACAAGAAAATTCACAGTAGATATGTGATGGCCCATAGGAGGTAGTGCAGAAGTGAGATGAAAGTGGTGAAAATGGGAAGTATGGTTTTCAGCTTTCTAGTCAGGTTGTATGGCAGACATTTTCTATCTTTCCACTTAGTTAAGTACAAAAGGGGTAGTATTTGTCCATCTCTTGCAGGTGAGAGATGCCTGTAAACAAATCAGCAGGGAGAAAGAAAGTGAGGACATGTTTCTGCATTTAGAGTAGAATATCACCAATAAGGACTCTGTATGTTTACAGTCCTTTAGGGAAGGAAAGATGACAGACAGGTGATAGTGATCTGTGATTCCTTTTTCCAGCAAGCTGCTTTTGTACTTCTATAGAACTTCTCCAAGGATTTCTATCTACAGAAATGAAGAAAAGACCAGTTCAGTTCCAAATTAATATACTAAGAATCTAAACTATATTGATATTTTATACATATATATGTTTAATACTAGATATTTCCTATATGGCCTATGTCTTTCAGCAGAAATACCAAGTTACCTAATAAAGTACATAGCTGTAGCAATTTGGTGTTTTGGCACCATGAGTTTGACAACAGATTTAATCTGTTTCACAACAACACTGTGAAGAAAAGAGAAAATCCAAAGAATAATGGGTTAATCTCTGTGGTTTAAAATTCCTGAAATAATTTGGGAAGAAAGAAACTGAACTTATTATTAAGGCAAGTGTTCTTGTTAAAAAGCAAAAACTTGCTTTGTCCATGAAAGTGACTCATGCTTTCTGAGCTTGTCATTGCTGTAGGAGCTGCAGGGCTAAATGAAAGAAGATGACACCACCCAAGGCACTTAAATGTTGTCTTTCCAGGCTATTGAAGCTGAGAAAGATAAGAGTGATCCCAAGAATAAAGTACTGAAAGAAGAGCCAAGGGGCATCACTTCATTTCCCAGCCCTGATACAGTTTTCTTCAACTGTCTCAGGCAAATCACTTAATGTCTGTGTCTACTTCCCTCTCTGTAGATTTGCAATAACACTTTTCCACCTTATTTTGGTGGTGGTTTGATTTCTCAAGATCTTAACAGTAGCAGGATAAAGCATACAGTAGAGGAAAAATATTTTAATAAATGACATTTCACCAATAAGGGTCATGATGAAACATAATGGCCTTAAGGGATTGTCTGTGGGAAGAACTGCACTTTATTCTTCAAAACTTTAAGACTATGTTGACAAGTTTGAAACTGAAAGGTATAACTCAACTGAAATCAAGTGAGCTATGCCAAGAATTGATTTATTCAAATTGTTTGAAAAATGAGATACTTCTAGAGTAGTGACTGAAAGATTAGGAAATACTGTGAAATTCAGATCCAAGATGCATAGCACAGGAATCCTGAAGTAATATTTGAGCTTACTGAAAGTGGGTGGTGAGATCTTCACCTAATTACCTGACAGTGAAAGACTAAATTAGTTGGTTGATAATGATGTGAATTTGCGTTGAAAGGATATATGCCTTGTGGGAGGCGTAGGATTGTCCTGTGGTGAAAAATAGCCTGTTTCAGTCTTCATGTGCCTTTTAGATGTCTGGAAGTCTGTGGTGTTAATGTGAACTGGTGAGTAGAAAACACTACATAGTATTTGCTTTATTTTTCTACCTTTTGCTTTGGTTTGAAGATTCCCAAATTCACGGCCTTTAAGAATGCCTCTCTGGGGGGTAGGGGAAACAACTTATGTTTCCAAATACACCACTTCAGTATCTACCTTATCTCTTGAAATTTTGTCAGCATGTTTTCTTTCTCTTCTGTGGCCTCTCTGCTATTGCCATGTGGGGAGTTTCTGGGCAGAGACTGAATAGTATGCCTGTGTTAAGCTGCAGGCAGAATACCTTTTGACAAAACTGTGTCCAGCAAACTTCATGGACAGTTTTAACAAGGCTTCTGGAACTGATCAGACTGTGAAGTTAGCCACTGTGACAGCAATTTATAAGCTGTGAATAGAACACTGTGCTGATTATATTGATTTTGAAACCTACCACCAAGGCTGCTATTCATTGACATTCTTGTTGGCAGTGTGTCATGGAAGCTCCATCTACGTTAAAAGTGAGATGTATTAATACTAGACTTGTCAGATTTGTCTGGACTCAAATCCAGACAGTGCAGGCTTCAAAGGTATCATCAAGAAGATGCCCTATGTCCTGGGCAGTTTGGACTTTTCTGAGTTTGTTTTTACTGTAATCTGCATGATTCATCTAAAAGATTTTCTCTCTGGGTCGTATCTGGAATCTGCTAAATGCAGCTAGTAGAGCAGTCATAGAGTCTAATTAGTTATTTTCTTGGCAGTGGATATTCATATGCTCAAGTTGACAGTTGTGTAGACTCTAGGATTGTTCTTTGCCCATGGAGGGGGATCTTAAAATGTAATGGGGACAAAACATTTGGGTTGAAGTCAGCTGTAAGCATCTGGCCTGTGTTAGCACAAGCGATGGAAGCTACGCTTGGGTTTGCAAAGTAGGGCACTCTGCAAAGCTCTGGGCCCTATGGCTTAAGTACTTCCCACAGCCCACCAGAAACTGCCATCAAGGAGACAAAAATGAAATGAATTGAAAAGTCTTGATGAAAACCTTTGGGGTTTGGCACATTCCCTTGTCTCCCTGCAATAAGGAAAGTCTTTAACTTTTTTAATTGCTTCCATTTTTTTTCTCCTTGATGGTGACATTTTTTCCCCCCAAGTGACTACAATGGTAGTTCATTTATCATTTTTCCTTTCCCAGGCCCATGTGACTTTGTTTTCCTTAATTTTATTTAATTGATTATAACTAATTGACTCTCAGTTTAGGGAATAGAGGTTTCTGAGCCTGCTGGTCTGGTCTTAATTTCTTTTTGGTGAAGTCTTTTTCTTCCAGCCCAGGACTGAGGTACAAGGTTATTCTTTAAAAAAAAAAACAACAACAAAAAAACAAACAAAAAGCAAACCCCCCAAAACCCAAACCCCAACGACATGCAAAAAAACCCCAAAAAACCAACCCAAAACCCAAAGAAATAGAGTTATTCACTTCTTTTTAGATCAATAGAAAGAGCAATTCTGCTTTCAGCATCTCACTGGGTGGCCCAATTCTAGCAAAAAGGCAGCCTGATCTTCATTGCATGCCAACGATAAGGCTGGCTGAAGTGGTTGCCTGTTTGAAAACAAAGGGCTTGAAGAAGGTGGCAGTGAGGGTTCAGCTGAATGCAAGAGGTGCCCTACCCTTGGCGCTGTCACAGATTCAGTCTCTGGCCTTGGAAATCAGTCACTTGGAGCTTACCTTAATATCCGTTAAGTCTTCTGTCTGCTTTTGATTTCACTATGCCTCAGATACAAGCACAGCTAGATCTCCTGCGAATCAAGCTTTCAGATATCTATATACATAAACATATACTTTCTTTTCTTTCTGGAGTGTGCATATATTGTGTTGAAATCTAGGAACAAGGCACAATAGCTTACTCTAATGCATCATCTCCACAGTACAATAGTTGTTTTGCTAAGGGAAGGAAAACAGATTTCCTTGGCCGTGAAAATAATTCCATTTCAATCTCTGTTATGTAGATAATTATATTTATTTTCTTATGTAAAATACTTAGAGATCCTTGAGAGAAAATGTTGTTTATTTGATAGATGCATTTAAAAATGAAACACTGGCTAAATAATACTGACTCATGAGGCTTCATAATGCAGCTGCTTCCTTGCCTGGTTCCTTGGGAGTAACCCGTCCTCCTTTGTGAGGAATAGTCAGAGGTGGTGCTTTCTGCACACCCAAGTCCCTGTTGAGTATCCCAGGAAAGATTATGTGATGACTGAGGGAATTGCTAGACATGGTCTCCATGTTTTATTTGTTTCCCTTCCCCACACAATTTCTGCCATATTTTCTGCTCTGGGTTTTAGAGGAGGACTCCAAGTAGTCTCTTGATCTTGAATAGATCTTGTTCAAACTGCGGACAAAATTGTTTATTTTTGCTATTTTATAGTTTGTGTGTATATACTCGCAAGGGGTGAGGGGCATTTCTCAATGGCACGGTGCTATTTCCATTAATCTGTCTGCTTCCTTACGCCTTCCTTTCTGCTGCTTAGTGATTATTACACGGGCTTCCTCTGTGAATTAAGAACAAAATATGCAGGAATCCTTGCTATACCATGAAAGCCAAGGGGATCTTAAACTTCTGTTGTCCAGAAGTTGTGCTTTACCCAAGAGCACCATCTTCTGGATGTCCTGCTGCTCCAGTTCTGGGAGTCCTGCGGTTGAGTTGAATTCTCCTTGAAGGGGAAGAGCGCTAAGGAGAAGTGAAAGCTTGTAAACCTGTGCCTGGTGGGGGACTCGCTGTCATTTTCTATTTAGCAAATGCAAAATCTCCCTCTGGACTGTTTTCACTTGCTTTTGCAGGCGTGGCCTTCTGACCTGTTCCTTAGTGGCAGAGCTGGGGAGGGTCTTCAGAATTCCTTGCATTTCTTGGCTGGCTTCGGGTACTTCTCTGCATGGTCCTGCTACTCAGTGTATTCTTGCAGTGAGTTCCCTTTTCTGGGCTCTTATCTAGTTGCTCTGGCCTTAATTTAATTCTTCTGGGCTGCTTTCTGACCATTAAAATCTGTACATCTTGGCCAAGTGGCAAGTGCCTCTGAAATACTCTGAACATCCAAAGAAGAAATTGTCTTAAGGCCCTCATTTTGGCCCAATATAAGATTATATCATTGACTTGAGATTTGAGAGAGATTTGTGGATGGAATTGATGCTGGTTCAAGTCAAGAAAAACCTTACAAAAAGCCTGTCTTTAAAAACTGAGTGTGTATAACCATGATTGCCGAAAGAATCTCTTTTGAATCAATGCTCTCTTCTGCCTGTGTCACAGCAAAATCAGGCAGAAACATAGTGAACTCTTTAAAAGTGAAAAGGGCCCAATTAACAATCGGATTAAGAGAACATTCAAATTCATTTCAGTTCATAGATGCACTCTGTTTACAGGCACTACTTCATACTTTTTTTCTATTGTTCCATTACAATCTGAAAGATAAAGTCACAACTGGAAAGAAGTTTGTCATGACAGTCCTATCACTTGGCTGATGTCTTGGACAGACAAGATACAGGGATCTATCAAATACGTCGTGGCCATGTGGTCTAGCATAAAAAAAAAAAACAAACTGAAAAAATCATCGCAATGAAATGTGCAAGACGGAGACAAGAAGGTCTCTCTGACCTCATTTTGCACTGTTTTGTCACTTAAACCAGGGGAGATTTTACTTACTAGGAGAAACTTTGGAATTGCAAGGGTGGTTAAGCATGGAAGAGATTTCCTTGGGGGTGGTGAAGTCCTTATCCTTAGAGGCTTTCAGGAACAGATTAGAGAAATGTCTGTCAAGAATAGTTTGTGTAGCTGAGCCTGCCTTAGGCAGGAAGATAGACTGAATGACCTTTGAGGTTCTCATCCAGCCCTGTTCTGATGATTAATCCTCTGAGGGAGTGCATAGACTCTGTACTACATTTGATCTGAGCTAGGATGTAAGCACATTGGTTGTTAGTGCAAAGCAAACACCCTGGCTGAACATCACTCATAAATTTTGCTTCAAGTGTCTGTATTGCAGAATGGGAAGCTGGTTTTATTTGTCTGAATGGAAAAGCCTTAAGGGTGAGGTGGCTGAACTCCCCAGGATGCTCTCTGTCATAATTGGATGGTGTTAACCTCTACTGGAGGCAGGAGAATGCCCCGTCTTTGTACCCTGATTAATCGTGGTAGTTTCTGCTAAACTCTCTCAGCTACATATAACCTTGCTGTTTTGTTTAAAAAGATGGTCAACTCTTATTCACACCAGTAAAATCTTTATTCACCCTGTGTTACCGTTCCCAAGACAGATACTGTGTGTTGTTCTAGCAAGGCAAAATAAGACTTGAGCTTTTCAGGGCGTGTCTCTTCCTAGGTAAATCTAGAGAATTTAGCACAGCAGACCCTTGGGGCAGCTACTTTGAAGTCTTTGGGCACTATTACAAGCACATAATATCACACGGGAAGCGATAAAATGGAGAATTCCTTCTGGAAACACTTGGAGACCTCCATTGCTGCAGTTATCACTCCCTATCGCTTCTGGCTGACACAGCTGCAGAGACAGCGTTACAAGTGATCTTATCACATGAATCTCATTAGAAAGTGCCCACTGAAGTATTTTCAAAGTGCCTTTTCAAAGCATACTGCTTTCCACCCTGCTTCCATCTCGCTCGTACTGAAAATGTATCCAGCAAAGTATCTGAATAAAGTCAATGAGCATGTAATGCATCCATCCCTTTTTTGTAGTTTCCCTTGATAAACCAATATTTCACTAGAATGAGTCTGGAAGAATAGTGCTCAAGTTTAACATGGAACACATTGTTCATCAGGACTCGCTTTGGGTCTTACACACTGTAAATGAGGTCATATATTCAAAAGGGATCTAAACGCTAAGGTTTACCAGATGGGATTTGTATTATGCTCTTGACAGGCACTATTTATGCCTCAGTAAAAAAGTTTCTTGCAGATTAAAGTTACAGTAACTGGTACAAACACTCTCTGGGTCTATTTTTAAGCTCCATAATGTACTGCTCAATATCCTTTGATAATAGCAGAGATTCAGATTTTATCTGAAGAATATGTCTGCATGTGAATGTGCTGCAAGAGTTGCAAATCTATTATTTACACCACATGCAGGGTTTTTCTTCTATTGCTTTTTAAGCCAATTTGGTCTGGTCCCTGAGTTGCAGCTCAGTAAGTGCACATGACACCATCTGGTAGCTCTGTGCAGATCCTAGACCTGTGTGGAAGCCATGAGCAGAGGTTTAAAATTGTGATGTTTTGGTTTATTTTAGCAAATGCCCTTTTGAGACACCGAAGCTGCAGAGTAAAGTTGTCTGAGAAACATCCTAGTATGCCTCTGTTCAGTGCTTAGCAGCAGCTCTGTAGATCCATCCCCTAATCACCGTTATATGTAAGTGTGAGAAAACTGAAGATAATTCAAATTTGCAACATTTGGGTCTGAAGGTCAAGCACCCACTGTAGGAGTGTCTGGGCTTAGATCATTGGAATAGTGGCATCTTGGTTTCATAATAGTTGAAATGTATTCCAGTTTGAAGAGACAGGAGTGACTGTTACTTAAGTTCATATTTGGATCTTGAATGTCCCAGAAACCCTAGAGCTATTTGGAGGTAGATTTAGCCTACACCAGACCCATGAAGTGTTTGAAAATTGGGGTTATTTTAGCCCCTTTTGTTCCCTCATCTTGAAATATCTTTCCCTATCTGTATTCATTTTTCTTCAGGGTGAAAAGGATTTGGAAAAATACGGAGTTACTAGTAAAAGAGAGGCATAGCAAGGATTTTGTCTGCATGTCATGTAGCCTGGAGGTCTAAGGAAATGAAGTTATGACAGCAAGTAGTTTTCTGTCTTTCATTGACAAGCTATCTCTTGAGGCGATATGGCTAAGAACCATCAGTGAACTTGTATCCGTACAGATCTGTTGTCTTTTATGGTGTAAGGAAATGCTGGAAACCTCTGGGGCAAGAGGAATGAACTACAGGAACACGGAGTGTAAATGAGGGGCTATTTGCACTGATTTTGTTCCATTGTGAGCAGAACTGAAGGGGGACTGACCTGCCTTACTGCCCTATCTCCTTAGTGAGTCAGCAGAGCAGCTTCATTCTATAGGCCATCCAGACAGGACCTTTCATGAGTGCCAAATTTGCATTTCTTTACAAAATGTTCTCTCCATATTATTTTTGAATATGCAATTACATGGCAAGCACACTTGTATTTCTCTTGATGAGGGTGTTTACAAGACCAACATTTGTGATGCTTTTAAATCCAAGATTTAGTCTTCTAATTTTAGAGCTGTTTCTTTCTCTCTTCTGTGCGAACCTGGTGTTACCAATTGTAAGTTGGCCTCAGCTTCACGTTACAAAATTCAAAACAACTGATGAGATTGATTTTAAAAAGTAAGGAAATATTCTTTTCCCCTATGTTATCTTTCATGCACACATATTCTTCACTGTGGACTCGCACTAATAGTAAGCACATTATAGATTAAAGCTCTTCACAAGGTCCCAGCTTCTACCTGAAGCGTATTACATGGGGACATACAAAGGGGGTCCCCTCAAGTAAGGGTTCCAATCAGCAGACTAATAAAATGGGCAAGTTTTTGTGTGACTGATACCCTCTGACAGTCTCACGGCTGTAATGAATAACAAGGTTCAGCGGTCTGCAGACCTCAGACTTTCCTGCTATCCCTTGACCAGAATGGTTGGCAGCACTGAAGAACAGGGACCTCTCTGGTCATCAATAAGAAATAACAAGCCTATGCATTTCTGGGCTGGGGCTGTGTCCCGATTGTGGTGCAGTGAGGTCAACTTGCGTGTGGAAGCTGCTGTCAGGATTCACCTGATCTATTTCTGTACCGCCTGACCTGCAGAAGCTAGGGACACGGGGAGAGGGGTTAAAGACTCGACGCAGAATGTGAGACCTTTTCCTTGTGTTTGTCCTTTTGCCAAAACAAATCTAGTGCTGGAGAAAGCTGTCAGCTTCTAGTGCTGGAAAAATATGTCTTCTCTAGCTACAGCTGTTATGGGAGGATCCTCTTGCTCTTGTTTTCTCACCAGATTGGTCTCTCTCTCAGATCTTGTTTTAAATGAGATTTTTTAATGAGATTTCTTGCTCTAGAGAGATACCACAAAAGGTTATTGGGCTGAACAGCTTCACACTAGATTACGCGTGAATTAGCCCAACTGAACTTATTCCTAACTACCTTTTTCCCCCTTTTCTTGTTCTCTCTTCTGCTCTACCTCACTCCCTTCTTGAAAAGACACCTGTCTATGCTGACTGCCTCTTCCATTAAGTTCCACAGGGAACACTGACTGCTGCTGTGGATATCTTGCGTGACTGAACCACTAACAAGAAATAGGTTACTGCTGAACACGCCAGCTTTGAATTCTGCTTTAGGGTCAGAAGTGATTTCAGCAAGGGGGATTTCTTAGCAGTATTGTTCATGCCTCTTGATCATAAACCTCACAGTAACAGGTCAGCAGGGACCAACTCTGGGACCTTCCACGCAGAAAGCACTGGCCTCTATCAACTAAAATAGAAATATTTCTGGTAAAGGCCTACTGCTTGTGTTAGCTCTCCTCTGTTCTGGAACAAGAACATATAATATTGTAATCTTGAGCAGAGAAGCTCTTAACTTAGGAGAGGCTGATAACGGGAGACAAGTCTTTGTTAATGGCCAATTTCTGAGGAGGTAATTGGCAGATTATTGCCTTGCTCTGCTATCAGTCATTTCTTAGCAGTCTGCAGTGGTAAAAATATGCTAAAGCCATTCCCAAGTTTTCTGTGAAGATGTTTCCACTTGTGACCTGTGACACCTCAATGGAGAAGAATCTTTGGCTCTGTTTCTTGTCTTTACTATCCACAGTGCTCCTCACTCCACAGAAAACCCATCTGCCCACACATTGCTCTTTCTTATTTTTAGACTACTGTCTTAATAGGGTGCATTCTCTTGAAACAAACCTTGTGTGATTGTAAAGATAAAGTAGGTATAGGAACATGAAAAATTGTTTGGGTGGGTCAGTTTATCATCAGAAAGTAGAGGATTCCCATCCCTCCAGCACAGAACTAGCAGTAAAGCTAGCTCTTTTGACTTTGTCAGTGACCTACTGAGTGACTTTATCCAGCAAGGACACCAATTAGCAGTAGTTTAGTCCAACGGGATTAGCTAGAGACTGCTAAATTCATGTCATGTATGCCTCTGAAAGGCCAGCACCAGCCTGTCCTTGCTGGATTGGGTATGAATGGGCATACGAAAGGTGAACGATTCTATATTCTATTACTTATCCCCTTGGGCCACACAGTCTTCCCCTGTAAAGCTGAACTTTAAATATGATAGTTATTAAGGCTTGTCCAGGCTTGAGATTTAGCTCATATAAATTCTGACAGGAACAAATGACTTTAAATTGTGGCCAAACCTTTCTTTCTCCCCACTCCCTTGCCCTTCCAGGTCTGCTGTTCGAAGAGGAAACTGAATCAGAACAGCTCAGGAAGATAAACAGCTGCTTTAAAACAAAGTTTCCTGGTTCTCTTCCTAATATAAAAATGTAGTGCAACGTGCTGTGCTACAGTTGAAAGCAACATGCTTGTGATAGATACTTTTCTATTTTAAAATTGGCTCTTAGAGCAGGTAACAAGTGAAGGGGAGTGGAGCATGTCAAGCTGCATGCAGAGCTCAGTGGAGAAGACGACATGGTGGAATTCAGGTTCGCTGGGTAAAAGCTCTATCAGATAATACAAGAAAGTGTTGATGGAAAAGCAGGCAGACCAAGACAAATCACTAATACGTGTTGGGAACCAGCTATATCTGGGAGTTAGGACACTAGGCACGAGGGATTCTGGGAATTATTTTTGACTATGCTATTGAAAGGCATATCATTTCCCCACTTTGCCCCTGTTCTGCTCTGCCTTTTTATTTTCCTATTCACGTGGCAAGCACCAAAGAGCAGTGACTGTGGGTACTGCAAAGTTGGATTAATGTAAGGTCTGACTTCACATCAACTGGTTGACTCAAACTCATGTCAGAGAGCTGCAATCTGTTCTTTCAGTTGGAGTGACACAGCATATTCAGAACGGCACATGAAAAGCAAGGGCAGCGGTGGGAGCCTGCCGCCACTGATTTTTGGGGTAGGAGGGGTCAGTAACTAACACCACAGCCCATCTGAACTCTTCTTTTGTCAGGAAGCGGCAATAACCAGTCAGGTTTTTCCTGGATCCGGCACAGGCAAAGTTGGCAAGAAGCCTATGGCCGTTTTGTTACTCACAGCAGTCTGCTGCTCAAGGCACCCGCCTGCTCTGCCTCTACCTGGAGCTGGCCGTGAAAATACACCGCTGTTAAAGACAGCCCACATAGCGCATTTGTCAGTTCAATTAAATTAGCTTAAGAAGATCTCTTGTGTTAAATAGATGCAGCTTTCTTACATATTCAAGGACTGTTTTTCAAGGACTGTGTGTACAGCACCTAGCTTCCCAGGGCTCTGATCTCATTGGGGATCTTGAAGCGGTATCGGGAGCTGACTAAATACAATTTCACTTAGGTTGAAACAACATGTCCTTTGACTTAAGATAATGGTACTCTGCAAAGCTGCGTGAGTCTGCTGTTAGTCAATGGTCCCTGTAAAAATACTCAGCAATGTTGCAGAGGGAAAGAAGATAAAACCAAACTGTCTTGTGCCAAGTGATAAAACCTTTTGCATATGGTTATACTACTATCCCTTGCCCTTATAATGCCTTTCACAGAAGGATCTTGAGACATTTTCCAGACGTTAGTTAATTAATCTCCATAACATCCCTGTGAATTAGGTGACTTATCTGCTATTTTGCAGACGGGTGAACTGAGGCGTGTAGAGGTTAAGTGTCTTTCCCGAAGTTAAACAGTGAATTAGAGGGAAATGCTAGGAGTAAAAGGAAGGGCCACAATTCTGTTTAACAGCCCTGTTCTCTTGCCAACACTGTGGTTACCCAAGCAAGCTACCTCCCCCTCTACACCATGTCCTGTTTAAAAGGAAAGTGGTTAAGTTCAAATATTTCTGTGGGTGTTTGCAAAACATTAGTTCATTAGTAAGTATTTTACTTGTAATTTAAATACATGACATGGATTCTTGGGTATTAAGTGAAAGATTGTACTATGTAAAACAGTGATTTCTTATTTGAAGCCAATTAAATCCTTCTCATGGGGGAATAAAATTGAGTTTAAAGACACTGAGTCCATGTGTATGTTTTGCCAAAAAAGCACTAATACCTCAAACTGAAATGTATGTATATTTTTGAACAGCTTCCAGGTTTGGCAATATAGGCTCTCTCGTACCTTAGAGAAATTGATTTTCTGCAAATGTTCAGCAAATTTTTTTTGATCATACTTTTTTTTTTCTCATCAGAAAAAAGGAACTACTGAATTGCTTCATATTTAAGCAGACATTCTGGAAGGTTGAGAATACGTGTTTTATATTTGCAAGTTTTGACAACCTGGGAAAAGGAGGTAGGTATTCAATACCTGTCCCACATGGTAAAGCCTGTCCAAATCAATATATACAGCAGGAAGGGCAGCAGTCTTGCAGAGCGTTGTAGTTATAGTTGCCACCTGTTTTTTGGCAAGTACCATATTTACTGGCATAAAGCCTATTCATCTTCGAAATGCTCCAGCTGCTGATGATCTATTCTATTTTAATAAGGTGTTTAAAAATCTCCAGCTGTTTATGAAGAACCAGCACAAAGGAGATGATCTATTTGACAGGCAGAACGTGAGTATGGGCCTCACAAATACTCCATCGTGACTTTGGTGATTAATATTGGCATGTTGAATTTGGCAGCTCTTACTGAAGCAGTCTACTGCCAGATGGTGAAAGAATGGAGGGAGGCTGGAAGGAGAGGCAGAGGGACTTTCCACCTGCTGCTACCCAGTCAGTAATCACAGTGGCTGGCACAGCTAGGGTTGAAGAGGAGGCTGGAGGGTAGTTCTGCTACACGATGGGCTGGGTGGGATGCATGTTCTGGTCCTGCATCCCATCTTTTGTTGATGACAAACCTAGGATAGGTCATCAGTTCTTCTCCCACAAGGGAAACAAGCATCCATGGCCTCGTTCCAACCCACAACAAATTACCTTTGTTCTTCCAATTAATTTAGCCTTCTGCTTAGTGTGCAGCAAATGTATAATTAGCTCTAGAAAGACAGAAATGTTATTTCAAAAAACTTTTTGAAATATCCCAAAGAGGCATTCCAGCAGGCTTTACCCAGTGTTCCTTTATCTCCATTCCCACTTTAATTACCAATGAGCCTCCTTGTTTAATACTATTTTATGGAGCTCTTCTTTGCTTCTCTGCTACTATTAGAAAGTTGCTGATGTGGAAGAAACATTGAAAGTGTCATGAGAAGAATCATGGCAGAATGAGTTCATTTTGAAAAATCACTATTCAAAACTAAGGTGGAGGCTTGGGGTTCTTTTGTTCTGAAACACCAAAACACTGAGGGACAGGGATGACTTCTCAGCAGGAGAACACTGAATCTTTCCTCTTTTTGCCTGGGGAGATGGAAGTAGCATGATGGGTGGAACATCATCTGTCTCAACCACGTATTCTCTTATAAGAGTGAAACAGCACAGGTATAAAAGTACAACAAAAATTTGACTTTCACTGTAATCAGAAATTGTGCTTATCCTGTGTTTGTCAAGATGGGGTTTAAAATTCAAGTGAATATAAGAAGAGAGAAGGTTGTTATTTTCATCCAAGAGTGCAGTAACAGTGTGATCTGTGGCTTTCATCTGTAGATTCCCTGCCTCACCATCCCTAGAGTTATGGGTCTTCAAAATTCCAAACTGTCACCTGAGCTGAGGGGAGGAGGTGGAGGACATCAGTAATGAACCCATCCATCCCACCTCACTCATGGTGCCAGCCCTCAGGAACAGAAATATTTACTTCCTTACACCATTCTGATTCTGCCTTATTGAAATGAGCGGTTTCTGATTTGTGCTGGAATAATAAAAGAGAATAGGATTTTTGCAGAAGAACGCAGAGATGCTACAGATTCTGCTTTGCTTGGAAAAAAGTCTGAAATCTTCTATATCTATTTTTGTAGGACAAAGTGGGCTAGAGATGCTGCTTCAGATCTGGTCACCAACACAATCTCATTGCTAAGTTTCTGACTCATTTCATTTTCCAGTCACCAAATTTATGGTAAAATACCTTCTGATTGTTGTACTGCTTGTGTTCTATTTTGCAGTACCTTCCCACCCCCATTATATCCCTAAAATGCTGTACATGTACACCCACATAGTTTTATCCATAGTTGATATGCAGCCTATATACTGGGTTGGAATACTGCTATTAGCAGTGACTTAAGACGTGAAGTAAAGGACACCACTCTGTCCAGTTTTAACACCATGGGGAATTTGGTTGCAGTCTGACCCCGTACTGCAACAAGAGGTCAAAGCACAAAAGGTGCTACTATTGAAATGGGTCTGTCTATCCTTTTAGGCTGAGGTCAGAGAATGACTTCCCTTAGCAAAGAAAGAGAAGCACACCATGAAGGAGAGTGGCTGTGGAAAACTGAAGGACTATGTCTTCATTTGCTTAATTGTGTAACTTGTAAAGTGCCTCCCCTAAGCCTAAGAAAAATATCTTTACTGTCTGAGACGTCTCTTCATCCCTAGTGGATTACCAAGTGTTACACTTACACATCCAGAAATCATCCAGCGCAGCCTGGAATACAATTCGCTGCTGGGTTGGGAAGTGGCACTGAAATGACCAAGGAGTTCAGGACAGAAAATTAACAATGCCATTATGCCCAATTTTAACTTCACAGGAATTTGGGGAGGCAGATTGTCAATACCCAATCTACAACTGGGTCATTGGGCTATCAAGCCTGGAGTTGAAAAGCACCCTGGATCCTGCCATCTGTTAAGGCCTATCAGTGGCACTTACTGCCACGGTATCTGATCATCTAATGACTACAAGGAGTAAGGATCTCAGCTGTACTTCTCATCCAGAACCTGATTCTTCCCTTAACACTGTGCTGAAGCATGGCTTCATTACAGAGAGTAGAGTGCCATCTACTGAATCAGCCTGACAATGTAGGTTTGTACCTTCCTCAGAAATGTGGAATGATCTTGTACATTTATCGATTTATCCTAGTGCTCTCTGCTGACTATTCATTTAAGACAGCACTCTCCATTCCTTCAGTTCGGTCTGAGTCCTCCTGTATGTTCTGTCTAGAGCTGAATACACTGACGATAAATAATGGACAATAACTTAGCATCAGTAGTACAGAATAGTCACACAAGCAATTTTGAAATCACATTATTCCAACCGCTTTCCTGTATGGTTTTGTGTCATTTTGAAGACTATTTGACAGGTCTCATAGAAAATGTCTAATCTTTATCCAAATCACATATATTTCCATCAGCTTTTAGGCTCTTTTGCAGTTGTATAGCTCTTGCACTCCTAGCTGTTTGTGAATGTTTATTGTATATGCCACTTACTCGAAAGCTTCCCAGTTATACTGACAAACATACACAGAACATGGCTGTTCCGAGAGAGGAAAGGAATATGAAATCTTCTTGGTGGGCCAGAATCCTACAGTAAATGGAGATTGATTCTTAACTCAAACACTGAGGTTTTCTATAGCTAATGAATTAAATAATACTTTCCTGGGTGTTTTTAAAAGGCTACACTCACCTGTCATCTAAAGGGGAAAATGGATGAGATTTGCTCTTTCCATATAACCTGGGAGGTTTTCTATCCCAGGGGCTCTAGGCTTGACAGTTGTAAATGCTTTAGTGCTGCTTCTCTCCTTCCCCTCAGGCAATAAATCTGTTCCTGCTCTTTGGTACAGGAAAAATCAAGGGATTGTTCTTGCTGCCATCATGAGGCTCTGACTCCAGTGTAGCAACTGTAGATTCGTAGGTTGTTGAACTATCTTGCTAAAGGCTGTGGTGACAAGGAAGTTTGGCTCTGAACCTCACCAAAATTCAGGGGCTAGGTTGGGTCTGGCCTACATGTCTGCTCACTGATGTGATCTTTTCAGAAACTAATAAGTTCCAAGAACTATACCTGAAAAAGTGGTGAAGTCAAAGCAATGGCTAAAGTAGAAGATTTATGTGTTTTCGAGCCAGCCAGCTTACATGGACTCTCAGAAACCTGGACTAATTTCATGCTGCAGCAAAACTTCAGCTGTAATAAGCTTCTGTAAAAGAAATGTAGCACCAGTCCAAAGATGTCTGCTCAGAAAAAAACATATTTCTGCTATTGAACCTATAGAAGTATTTCCTCTGTTAGTAAGATTTTTGCCACTCAGTTGACAATTCAGTTCTATGCGCTAGAGAACAGTGGGAATCTAATAGGTTATCATTACCATAAGACTAGGATTTAACAAACGGTCATTGTAACAAGTAAGATGGGCTGATGTTTAAATAGCAATAGATATTTTGGTGAAGATTAGAGGATTTTTAGTCATGGATCCAAATTCCTTAGTTAAATAAAAATTCTAGTGACATTTGTGCAATAATTCTGAGGAATTATACTGTGTGTATTTAGTTTGTGATGAAGCTTAACCTGTAGGATCTCCTCCTACAGAAGTACAAGAGCCTTGTTTATCCTAAAAAAGTTGACCTGCTTGACCTGTTCTCACTGTTTCTGGTCTTCCACCTTGGCATACATCATCCAAAGCCCAAAGAATTACAGGTTAAGCATCATCCTTGAGGCTGGCCTAAGAGGATGGTCAAGTGGGAGTGCTCCAGAATCACAAAACCTCACTAAAATTTCTATCACGGAGCATCTGTAAGAACAGTTAAACTAAATCTGTCAGACTTCATAGCATAGTTATGCTCTGGAGCAGACTGGGAGATAGCTGATATCTCAACGTACTTGCTAGTTTTTTCTGATTCTAAAGACAGAATTGTAGAAAACAGAGCTAGAAAAACCTTGATATGGTGTAATTGCGGTTAGCAGTTCCAGTTTCCTATTTAACAGAAACAGACAGTTTTCAAGTAGACTTGCATTGCATGGCATATAGCCTTTCCCATCTTTAAAGAAAATGTCCCGTAATTATATATTTATGCTATGCTGTGAGTGTGTGTTTGCCCATCACCTTGAAGTTGGAGATACTGTTTGCAGTACCCTGAGGTGAAGCATATATCATCTGTGTCCTTGCAGTGAGAGCATGCGCCCTCGACCCATTCTCCTTCTGAGAGCTGAAACTCCCTGTTTATCTCCAAATAACATTTTTTCTACTCAGACTCAGTTAATACATGCTAACCTTAGTGTAAACATTTTTTTCATAGATTAATTCCCTCAGGAAAACTTTCTGCTTGATTTTTGTGGAGTTACTTAGCTGTAATCATGCAGAATTCTCTGGGTTTCAAGCCGTGTGCCTCCTGCAGAGGTGTTCTGCCTGCTAATGATAGGCAGTCAAGCTGTTCATTTTGTTTAGGCAAGGGCACTTGAAGGACAACTCTCTACTTTCACCATCCTTTCCTATCTCACACAAGAGAAACTGCAGGACTTTTTGCAAAGTGTCACAGTCCCTTTGCTTAGTAAACCTTCCTTGGAAAATGTATGGGTGTTGCTATCACGAATGACCCACTTGTTTCCGTGGTTTTTAAGAGGTTGCTACAGGGAGAGATTTCCATCCTTTTCTGAGACAAGCTGTAAAGCAGTAAGAAAAAGACTAAGTGATACCAAAAATGAAAGATTTCTGTCCTCAGAATGAAGATTCATTACACAAATACCAGGCAGATCTTTAAGAGTGAATTTGGAGTATGCAGTGAAAATAAATGTTCACTTAGTTCCAGGCAAAGCTGTCTCCTTCAAATTATCTACTTCTTTTTATAGGAACCAGGCTTATTTAGCAGGGTTTTTGAGACAGCCCTGTTGCAGACTTAGAAAAGGTTGGTACAGTCTTCGCTGTGCCACTATGAAGCATTGCACTACATTTCTGCCTTCTCCAAGGCAGGCACCAGCCTTGTAAATCCCAGTTCCAGTGCAAGTCCCTCTGCTACCTGAAATGGCAGCTGCCCTGTGGGTAACTGGCACTGAATCGTATCTACACATTCATCTGAAGGGACAAAGACTTGGATCTATGCCAACTGGTTTTTTTGAGATACAGATGCACGTGCCCTACATCTCCTCTATCTCCCTGTGCCTTTTGAGCAATCATCTGCAATATCCCTCCTTTCCTGGAGGAATTTGGGGAGGATGCGACCAGTTGCCCCCTGTGCCTTCCGCAAAGAGCACAGGTGTATACCCTTCTGCTAGACAAGCAGTTAGTCTGAGATGCTTGGGAATGCATATTCCAATAGTGGACTATATTTATCCACAATATGTCTTGAACAAGAAAAGGTAATGAATCACTTTACTGGCTGTATGCATGCAATTAACAAAGCATTAATAATACAGGGGATGGTAGCCCCTGTGTTAACGTTGCCTGCTGGCTAAATTCCTATAAATAAGCTTCCCCTCAAATTTCACTCATTTCTTTGCTAGTGCTCGGAATACAAAATCATTTATCCTGCAACAGTGATTCTGTCTCCTTGTTTATCTAGCGTCTTGTTTCCGTCAGTAGTGAATGAATGGAACTCGGGGCCATGTTAGAGGCTTCAAAACATGTGGTGTGCTTCCATGATCCAACCCCCTAATATCTTCTCATTGCAGGGTTGTACGCGGTGAAACAAAGTCAGTGCAAAGAATAGAGGAAAGTTTGCAGAAACTGGAGGTGCAGGTAATGCAAAGAGGAAAATGAGCAAATAGCCTCTGGCACCTTCAGTCTCAGCTATTTGGATCCTAAGATTTCTGTAGCGTGGTACATGGCGGCTGCTTGCTCTCCCTGCCCAGAGAGACAGGCTGTTTGTGTAACACTTCAGCTTGTAGAGATTTAGTTGATGCCTGATAATTTTAGCATTCATGGCAGGAGTGACTGCACCTATGTCCTCCCTGTAGAGCTCTACGTTCACCTGTTACTGATGTTAAATAATCATTCTTTCCAGGCATAAAACAGGGGGTTGCAGTGGGAAAAATCTGCAGGAAAAGCCAGCGAGGTGAGTACATTTGGGTATTAAACATGGCTGAAAGAGATTTCAAATTCTAATCATGACTTTTCCTGAAGTATTTGTTCTGCCCTATCAGCTAATACAGCAATGGTGCATGCATTAACATCCTGAAATTGAAATAGAGATCAAGGGTATAGGGTATAAATTGGTTTTAGAGCATAACGTTAAATAATCAAACCATGCTGGAGCAGTGTCTGTGACAAAATGACTTACATTTTTGGTGCTGCTTTTTAAATGTGATTATGCATTTTAATTGTTTAACTTCAGTCTATGGAGTAGTTTCAAAGATGTTTTAAAATAACTTACGGCATGAAAAGCCTCCTGATTTTTAAATACGCCTCAGGTTCAATAAATTTGTTTTTAATTTTGTATGATGTGTGAAACAGTGATTTTGTTCAGTGCTTTCGGGGGGGCGAAGCAGGATTTCCTAAAACGCTCTGGATCAATGAGGCTACAAATGTGTAAAGACGGTAGAAATTTCCATTCTGTTTGTTGTCTTGTATCACTGGAATAACACAGAGCTCCTATAAATTTTGCAGTGTTTGGAAGCAAAGGACACTTCTGCTAGTCTGAGCCTTGGAAGGAACAGCACTGGGACATAAAGGGCCCCCAAATAAAGATGCAAAGGTGACTGGTTTGTCTTGCTCCACTCCTTCAGCCATTCATCTTGTGGTTATCTCCATGAAGCAGAACCCTATCCCCAGTTCCAGGTGGCCCAACCGAATGCAGAACCAACTACAAACCTCAGTGAATGTGCTTCAGCAGTGTCCATATCCCCTCCCATGAACATGAGGCAGGAGCTGGTTAATCTGGAAACACATCTCACAAGCTCAATAATGTGTGAAAACTGAGATTTAAATCTGCACTTTATTTGTTTTTGCTCTTCACTACTCAGAGAGCAGAAAATCATAATTTATAGTGCCAATTGTCAGTATTTATAACCAAATCCTTGCTTAAAACACTGGAAAGATGATGCAAAAAAAAAAAAAAAAAAGGCAGATGGTGTCATTCTGCTAAATATTGTTTACTGTTGCCTGTTGTTTTAGAAGTGCTCAAAATGGAATTTAAACAAGAGGGTTTTTGTGCAAGTAACAGACCTTTCCTTCAAGGGCTTCAATTTACTACATTTCTTGCTAATGAGTGGCACTAATAATCTAACTCATCAATCACCTTGAATCCCAAAGAGTGTCTTCAGTGGGGATGTAGGGGGAAGGTCTTGATCGTGTCTGGAATCTCTGTGAAGGAATTAAAACTTTATGGTCATATTCACTTCCACAGTTGCTCTGTAGTAAAGTCTTAAACTGCTGTCATGATTTTTATTTAGAAGTGGTTCTAACCTGAAAGAAGAAAAATGCTAATGTGAAGACCTTGTATAAAAATAAAATTAAGAATATTTAAAACCAGATTATTAAAGGTACCCCAGTCATCTCCTCCACTGCCACCGGCAACATTCAAAGAATTCAAGAGCTCTCGGTTATGGATTCTGTACTGGTTCTGAATATATTTTTTATTAAAATGTTCAGTTAAAAAGATGAGAATTGGGGCTACTTGTGAAGAAGAGCACAATTCTATACCTTCTCATACAACAGGGTAACACTAATAATTTGGAAAAAGTACTTGCAAAGAATTTCTAGAGCAGTGAATCCTGTTCAAGGATCTATGGTTAATTGTCTTTTAAGATGCACCCAATTCTCAGTTGCACGGTACACTTGTCGAATTTATTAAAATGACACATCTATTTGTAACCCTCTGATAAGAACCTGATTAAATTTTTTGCCTAATTTGTTGGAGATCCCAGTGATGTCCCTTCTAATAAATGTCGATTGCATTTGTCATTAATTTTAACATTTGCAGTCCCATTACTTTTTTAAGATTTGGTCTGATTTATAATATGTTTTGTGCATCAACAGCAGGAGGGCTGGCTTCACTGAAAAAAAGTGTAAGGTTTTTGTTTGGGTTTTCCCCCCTTTTAGCATATTAGCATTCATTAACAATCACTCTTTCAGTTGTTAGAACTAGTTATTTTTTTTTAAGATAATAACATGAGTGAGGTCCTGTACTTGCATTTCTCAGCATGAATTTAGGCAAGCCAGCACTCAGGTTGTTATATCTTTGATGACCAGTCATTTGCATTAAAAATTGACTGCTCTGTAGAGCCAGGAAGAAATTCGCATACTTTTTCCTTAAAGATCTGGTGATGAGCCGTGAAGGGTCTTCTTTCTGGTACTTAAGGAGTGAACAAAATCCTTGCAGAATCAATCTGTTTGCAAAGATCAGTAACATTTGCACTTTGGGGCCTTAGATATTTAGCTATTGCAGTGCTCTTTGAGATTTTCTTATTGCCTTCTAGCTCTAAAGAATACTTTTTAGAGTGAACATGTTTTGAAGAGAGGATTTGCCTGAGGTTCAGCCTCTTACAGTCTTAACTGAATTGGGCACCTGTTGTATGATACAAAACTTCTCCTGTTTTATAGCAGTTGGCAAACTAAATGAATTGCTGTTCTGCTGTTGAGCAGCCTCTTGGGGAGCTAACGAATGCTCTTTCGTTATTGCCACTGTGATGTGTCATATGTCAGAGCTCAGGCCATGGTGGACACTTCATTACACACAGTCTTCACACATGGGGTCTTAAATGCCTAGAAACTAGCAGCTAACCTCGTGTCTTAAAGTTTGTCTCTTTTTCCTCTGTGTTATCTGTTGCTTTAATTTTCCCAGACGACACAATTTCTGTCCTGGATATCCTTGGCCTCCTGACTTCTCAAAGTGCATGCAAAAATAAATGAACAAACAAAAATTTCCTGGAAACCTTCCTGTGTGGCTCCTAAGGAACTGATATTTCTATGCCAGTAGATAGAGAACAGTGAATTCAGTGATTTCGTCCAGTGTGGTGGTGCTGGTTAAAATGCAAAAAGCTTCCCTAATATGCTTTAAAGAGCCAGGGATCTGGTCTTCAAAACATAACGTGTCTGCAACAGAAATAAGTGAAATATTTATTAGAGCTGTGTGGGAATCAGAAACTTTTATCCATTGGGAAATTCATATATTCTTAGAGAAGGAGAAATTGGACCTAGAAGAAATGTAAGTAAAAACTGAGGTGCCCTGGAGGTGAATTACTTTGAGCCCAAGCAACTGGGAGTGTCAGCTGGCAGAATAGCAGACAGGTCTTTGTCAGTAATCCACCTAGCCTGAGCTGATGACATTCCTACATGCCTGTGAGATGCATTTGGACAAACATTTCTCCACTTGACACTGACATATAACAGAACACTATGCTGCATCAAAATTTGGGATACCTTTTGCTGAAGACAAGCAGACTATGCAGCACGTGTTTTTTTCTGATCTAAACTCTTAAGGGAATTCAGATGTGAAGGAGCAGATCCTTATTTTGCAAGTACACCTGCCTGCCTACCTGTTTTGGGACAGGCAAGTGCTAACTAGTCTGTCTCAAATGTTTTTTGCAGGTCGCTTAAGAAAGATTTAAATCGAAGGCCTGGCTCAGCCACTGATGTGCTGTGAAGCCTTAAGTAATTTTTCTTGTCTCTTTTGCCTCCACTTTTCAGGATATTTTCCATATCCGTATGAGGGCTTGCACAACAGGGTCACAGGTCTTCCACCCAGGCTTGTCAGATGAACACCTATGAATCTGAGACTTGAAAAACACTTAATTCCATCACTTCTCCAGGTGCTATTTCAAACAGGATTTAATCTTTTGAGCAAGGATTGTATATTCTACAGCTTTGTAAACTGAAGAAATTTTTAAATATGTATCTGACTACAAAAGCCTCATAAATAAAAATGTCAGGTCTGTAGCAAAATGACATAAAAGAACACTTTCTATTAATACATGTGCAGTTTTCAGAGAGACAATTCCTGTTTAATCTTTCTTATCTCAGAGTATTTATAAGACGTAAAGTTTCTATTCCCATGCTTTATTTTCCTAATGATCTAATTTCATTAACTCCACATTGGAGTCAGAAAAAAAAAACTCAGCGAGCATCAGGTCTTTTCAAAACACAGTAAGGCTTAAAGCTCAGGAAGGGCTTTGTGTATCCTATTAATTTTCTTAATTGTAAACAAAGCCTCAGTGTCTTGTGTAATAACCGCATTTCAAAACAGCATGTGGCTCATTAAAGTCCTAACATCTGAACTTGTACATTAAAGGTAACCAAATAATTAATCCAAGTAGTGTTCCTTCTATTAGTGACAGCGTGCCCACTAGAAGGCACTCTCCGCTAGAAAGTTACCATCTTGAGGAAAAGTGAAGAGCTTCATTAAATAATTCCATGTGAATACCTCCAGAAAAACTGCAGACTCAGGTGTAATTTTAGCGAGAGGATGGACAGCGTCTCTGGCCTTGGTTACAGGTGCTTCACAGCAAAACCATACAGAATCAACATTATTTTCTTTCTGAAGGCGCTCTGTCAAATGTATTTACAGCATGAAGGAATTAATTTCATGAGCTTTCAAGTTTGGAGGAAGAACCCCTGAATGACTTCAGCACTCCCCCAGGGTTTGGAAGACAGGCGGGTTAGGTCTCTTACTGATTTCTATAGTAATCTCAGGCAAACCAATTCCCCATGCCTCACTCATCGAAGGAAAGGAACCAACGGTACTTTACTGGGAGTGTTGAGACAGTAAGTTGAGAGGTGGCCAGATAACATGAATATGCACAAATGTTCCCTGTCTCCCCTGCCAACAAGTGACCGCGAGAATTGCAAGATGAAGTCCAAGTAATTTCTCATGAGCTCCATCCCAAAGCAGGCAGCAATGCAGCGATGGCACTTGCTGGGCACCTGGGAGACCTGGGTTCAACTCGGGGAAAGGAAGGCATGGAAACTAGCTCTTGCAGACAGCGAGTGTCATAGTTTAGTGGGTTGCTCTGGCCTATAACCAGCTTCATTTAGTGCATGGACCAGATGGTATTAGTTGAAGAGCTATCTGTGTGCAGTCTTATTTACCGTACGTTGTCTTTAGGGCAGAGATTAAATGAAAAATCCTCTTAAGCATACCATAATTCTGGATCACTCATCAGTGGGCCTAAGTGTTTCAAAACATGGATTTATTATGACACTGTTCCTCTCTACTGACAGAGTATCATTCCTGCTATAAAGATAGGAATTAAGACACTAGAAGAGATGAGACAGGAGTTTCAAATTTATTTCTGTTGCCCAGTGTAAAATACATAGGCCACACAAAGATCTCCAGAGATCTTCAGCTTGTTTCTGGATTGTTAGGTCTTAAGTCTAGCATTCAGAAAACAATACTGTTATTAATGCTTGGCTATGAAAATTGTGGTTGAAGACTTGCATGGTGTCACTCATAATTCCTGTCATAGAAAATAAATGATTCTATTTGCTGTTCCCAATGTAAATCTTTTGTGAGTGTCTATACTCAGTAGTTACCTGGAAACAGTTTGGAAACAGTGGCTTTTTCCTCAGTAACAGCTCTGAAGAGTCAGAGTGGAAAAGAAGCAGGGGTTGAAGAGGATGGTGGTAATGGAAATCTGGAGCAGAAGTGGCAAGGTGAGAGCAGAGACAGTGGAGAGCTTGAGGAACTTAGCAGGAGCAGGGGGGGGTTCTGTCTTCTCCATCCTTAGCTGTTCTTCCTTTTTCCCATAAATGCAGGACCCAGAGACTCTTTACTTGCTCTGTGTAATTCCATACCTCACGCTCACTTACAGAAAGTAGCTTTGCTGTCCCCTTAGTTGCTGCTTGGGCTAGGACCGGAAAGAATGAAGGAAGCGGCAAGTTCAAGAGAGCACATTTTCCATCTCACCTCCTCTGAGATAGCACCTATCATACCAGAAACCCTTTCCCCGCTTGCAGGTAGGCAGGAGGCAGACGTGAGCAGATGATACCCGTGCTCACTCACACAGGCAGAGCAGACAGGTCTGCTCAAAGTCAACACTAGCTTTGAATTGCAAACTGGAAAATGCAGCATCCACCACACCTGCTTGTACCAGGAAACCAGAGTAGGGTGCATTTAATCTGTAACTGTTTGTGAAAATACACTGTAGGAGGTAAATACATCAACGATAAAATCCAAATGTATGTTACCATGATGACAGGTAGCAGAAAATTTCTCTTAAGAGTAGAAAGTGCTTAAACAGACTTTAGCATAGAGTTAAATAACTAAAAAACACAACCTGCAGTCTCAAATGACAGTCCTGAACAGAACAGAGCACGTAGTTTGATTTAAATGAATATATGCAACAGCTTTCTTCATATTCTAATAAGGAAGACAGTCCCTATTCAAGAGCTTGATCTTCTTCTTTGCAACTGAGGCAGCCCACTGGAAGGGACAAATATTTGTCAGGTAAGATGTGAACCAACATATTCAGAAAAAAAAAAAGCACTATTATTTTGTAAAGTCTTATCAAATCCATATAAAGTAACACTTAAGAACAGTCCTCTTGTGCTTTCTTTGTCAATTACACTAACTGCACTTCAAGAAAACATGGCCAGAAGGGATTGTACTTTGGTTTGCATGTGCTGGTTATATGTAGAAGCTCCACCACTGGTTCTGAGTAAGAATAAAACATATTTCTCAAAAATATGCAGAGTTTAAAGAGCTACAAGTAATACCTTCCCGTCTGAAAGGCTTGTTTTGAATTGGATTATTACTTTACAAAATCAGTTAAGTGTTAAATTTATGATGGAAGACTATCTCTACTGAAAAGTGATTACAATCTTTCCGATGACTTGGACAATCTATCTGCTTCTTAAAGCTGAAATAATTTTCCAGTAAGTTATTCTGACACAATAAACTTCAGGAAAGCAGGCCTACTACTGCTGTATATAGGACAGCACAAGCAAATTCAAGAATGACCATTTCTCCCACAGGCGGAAGGCGGCCAGATGAGAATTTATACTTGTATAAACATCATACAAAATGATCCTCCACTTTAATATATTTTCCTATGAATTTGGTCTATATTGTAATTACCTAGTAAAATCCAGATTTTACAGGGCATGAATCATGCTCACCCTTTTATAATACAGACTATATTCTAGTATATCTAGACTATGTTCTATAAGCCGCAGCTGTGCTAAACTCTTTCTATAACTTATAACTAAATACAATCTCACATATAATGATATACTTATGCTAAATTTTGCTTTAATATATATGACCTGACTATTTGTTACCACATAATACTTTATTAGATTTTTTAAATGACATTACAAAGAGCCTAAGGCTAGTATTACAAGGTGTATTGGTATATTTCCTATGTTCACAAAATTCCCCTATTATTACAAGCCTTTATTACAATTTCCCCTCAGTTTTGAAAAATGACCTGTCATATTGCCTTCATAATACACAGGTGCTAATTTGGTGGCATTCAAAGAGCAGTCTTAAGTATGGTCCACATATAACTGCTGACTGCTACTAGTGCTTTCTTAAACTTGTATTTCAAGTTTGAGGAGCATTGCAACGATTGTCAGTAATATCCGACAGTGGTCATTTTTCTTCACACATGACATAGTACAGACTCTTCTAAATACACTTTTCATTGCCCAAATACTGTAACGTAGTCCATTACACTCCAGGGCCATAAACGTGGATGTGATTAGAAAAACAAACACCTCTCCAAACCAAGTATTTTGAAGAGTTCCGGCTAGTTGTTATTCAAAGAGAAGAAAGGCTTTACAATTCTAACTGGATTCTCTCCTTTTTTGTTACTCAGTATAACATTGCTTTGTTAGCAAACTGTTTTGTACAACGAGCTGGTGATTTAAACTGAAAGACCACATACAGACACTCCCACAATTCCATCCCTGTTCTGTCCAGCGTTGCTATTTTAATCATAATTATTGTTCAAAGGTGATGCTAAATGACACATCGGCAGTTTCAAAGTAGAGTTTTACAGTGTTAAAAAACTTAAATCCCATAGTGAGATTTTTCATAGTTAATAGTTCCTTGTCTGTCTAAATGTAACAGATTTTAATGGCAGTGGTTGCTCAACTGTGTACAAACATCTCTAATGTTAAATCTCTATTTACTGGTTTATGTTCTAGGAACACACAGGTAAGGTAATACCAGGAGTAGGGGATATGATTTTGATATTCAGTGCCTTACGTTTCCAAAATCATCTTATTACATTTACGAGAAAACTGCACGTAATCCTCAACTAGTTGAGTGACTGATGGTCAGAGCTAAGATTAATGAAAAGTTTCAACTTTGTGCTTCACTCTACAAAGTTACGTTAGACAAGTTAAGATTGATTTAATGGGAGTCACTAGATGTTTAGCTATCAAAAATGAAACGTCTAGAAAAAGTATAAGAAAGAGAAAGTGACTTCACAAAAAAATACACCCAGTAGTTGAGAACCATAAGATCAGTGTTTTAATAACACAACTAATTGATCCTCGTAACAAGAATTCAAAAAGTGAAATTACAGTACACAAATCAAAATATAAACTAATCTATCCCTAACTATACAATATACATTAGGAATGCAAGCTCTGTAACAATATAAAAATGCTTTTACACACAGTAGTTGCAAAAAGCTGTTCTGTAATTCCAAGGACTTGTAGGAAAAAAAAAAAAAAAAAAAAAAAAGAAGTCTTCCAGGATTCATCTTAAGCTATTGGCAATCTGTTGGGGAAAAATAATAAGAATAAAAAATGTTACTGAGAAGAATTAAGAGAATCATACTCATCAGAAATTTTCATTTGTGAGGTTCAGGCTAAGGGAACTGGCACAGGGGGCAATGACACCCATAATAATTTGTATTTCTGTCAAAGTATCACAAAAAATAGGTACTTTAACAAGCAAGATGTATACCTGTTTCAAACACACATGCCTATTACACAGGCTGCATAGCACTCTAGACGTGACCTCAGAATTTCAAGCCTAAGAGAGGCTGAGACATGTCTGTCTTAGTCACCTGAGAAAAAAACGTGAATCTAACGTGATACATCCTGTACTTAACTTACCAGTTGCTTTCCATGGATTACAAAAATCAAGCTCTATACAAACTTAAGTGAAATCTTAGTGCTTACATATCATACTTAAGCACCACACACACACACCTTGTTTATGCTGTAACAGTTTTGGCACTCTTGCATTGCCCCCATCTTCTGAAATGCCTTTAGCAATTGTTGTAAACGCTGTGTGTGGTCCTACCTGATCACCTGAATTTATTTACATGGTTTTGTACTAGATTTTGAACTGCCGCTTGCCAAGTAGATGAAACATCTACTTCTCCAATTTTTTTGTATAATATAGGGGCAGGTTATCAATTAAGAAGTTACATAAGAAGAATATATATCACATTTAACCTTTCAATAAGAAATTTCTTTTTCCAGGGAGCATTGCCCTAGAATACGCCCTGCCTCATGTCTGAGTGTTGTCTTACACTGTCGAGTCAGGACCTGCTGCTTTGCAGTAGTATGTGAGTCACATACTCCCAGCAAGCTCCTAACTTACACAGGAGGAATTTACAGTAGCTCACTCATTAGCCCCTGTGCACAGCAGCAAGTCTACAATCTTTAGGAGCTTAGTGGGAGCTGAAGTCTAGAGGATGCAGCGGAAGATGGAAGATTGGCACCGTGCTCACACTAACTTGCCAGCTATGGAAATCGGAGCTGATTTTGGTAATGTACATGAGATTACGCTCCTTTTCAGAACACTCAAATATGATGAGAAAAAAAAAAAGAGAACAGCTCGGTTTGCTGCTGGTATTTTTTCCCATCTCTTCTCCTTCCCATGCTGCAAAGACAGTCATTATTTCAGATCACACTCAGAGAACCAGAGGATGAATACAGCTATTGCACTTCCTCAAAGCTACCTAGACATGAAGAAAATAACTTTCTTCCCAATACTGATGAGGAAAACATCCTTGCTGAAAAGGCTAGTAGGAGCCCGCTGAGAAGAGCTTCTTAAGGCCTCTTGTATTATAACACCATATATAATTCTATATAGAGAGAGTACAATACTATATATATATATATGAGTTCTGCTCTGCATGAATTTCAGACTACCTCACAAATCAAAGGAAAAAGTCCATTTACTTTAAAGTTGGTATTTTCAAGTGACCTGAGGATTTGTTTCAAGGCTAGCAAGCAATTGTCTCACTTTAACTCTTGTTAGTAGCAGGGGTCTTGTTCTCGCCTTCCAATTCTTCCACTCCCGCTTGTGTCATGAGGTCTGCTATGTTCTTCTCCAGGTCATCTATGCGACAGCTCATGTCATCAAGTTCACTGGAGTTAAGGACTATGACTGCAATCTAGTAGTGGTTGGGATTTTTTGTTTGTTTGCTTTTTATTGCAGCTTTGCTCAAACTCTTCTGGTCACTTTAAATTTATCTTACAAATCCCATTGATAAATATACTTTTAAATACTTATGATTCTGTAGTGTATAGCACCTATCTGCCCTTAAGAAAGGATATTTCTTCCAATTATTTGGTCAGACATGGTCTGAAATTTGTCCTGCATTTGCTGAAGCAATGTCTGCACCTAATAGAAAGGAAAAAAAGAAGTCTGTTTTGTTTTCATTAAAGAGGCTGTTACAGTATTTAGTCTCATGTAATGAGGTAATCACAATGTTTTCTTTCACTGCTGAGCTCAACCCTGCACAAACTCCGCAGTATAATTCCATATTTAAGTATCACATTTTCACATCTATATGAATGTACACACAGAAGAACCAAAGCTCACAGTAAACAACTTTAAGATCTAGAAAACACCTGCATTGCACAACCAGGACTAAACCCACAACAGCTGCTTCCAGCGTCCTATGTTAATCACACAGTGACACTTTCCCCATCAGAATAACAGCCTTCCTCTCCGCACTCCCGAACCCTTGCTCTTCAGCATATCCCTCCGGGACACAAATAACTCCTCCTTGCCCAAGGGAGGCCTGCTCTGAGCCGAGCCGTCCCTCAGGGACTCGGCAGAAACAACTCTACAGTGGAACCAGTTTACACGACGACCCGGGGAAAAGGGCCAGGCGACACCACAAGCGCAGCAGCCGCTCCAACAGCAGGCAGACGCGGGTTACCCAAGCTGGGCCCCGGGAGGTAACGCCAGGGCCCGCCGACGGGCCGAGGCCGGAGGCTTCTACCCCTTCCCGCCGGGGCCTCTCCTCAGGGAGGCGGCTCTGCGGCCCCGCTCCCCGCTTCCCCCCCCCCACCCCCGAGGCGGTTGGCCCGGTCCCGGCGGCCTCACCACGGCGGTGAGATCCTGCACGGTCTTCGGGTCGGTCTCGGCCATGGTGGGTCCAGGTCCCGGTTCCCGTCTCCACGGCAGCGGCGCTTCCGGGCCGCGCCTCGCCACTTCCGCCGACGCTTCCTCGCGAGGAGAGGCGGGTTCCCCCCGCAGCATTCTGGGAAATGTAGTCCGTCCCCTCCCCGGGGCCTGAGGGGAGAGGGTGGGGACGGCGCAACGCCGGGCGAAAGGCGGGAAAACCCACGGAAAACCCACGGAAAGCCCCGTCACCGGGCTGCCCGCACCCACCGCCGTGGCAGGGAGGGTGTCCCTCGGCTGGGTGCGGGTTCCCACTCATCCCCCCCGAGGCTGCCGAGCCGGCCTCTGGCCTGTTCCCCCTCCACCGCCATCACGGCTGTCGTTGGTGTGAGGACCTCGTGGGCCTCCCCTGCGGGTGCTAACTCAGCGTAGGAGGTGAAGTCTCATGTAAACGGAGCGCTGGCACGGCTGTGTGGGATGGGAAGGTGTTGAAACACCTTTCTCCCCCCCCCCCCCCCCCCCCTTGCATGCAATCTTACACTCAGAATGAAGGCTTTCCTCACGCACAGATTTAATAGTTTTGCTCATGCTCTTAAAAAACAGCTTTGCGAGTTGGGGAGATTACAAATGTATTTTTCTAGCCTGAGAAACGGTGCTGCCTGAAGAGGCCTTCCCCTTCTTTATCGTTTAATTTAAAAGGGAGTAAGCAGTTAAACCCAGCCAGCAGACATTTGCAGGTAATCTGGCTTCCGAGGGAGGCTCACTGGAGGAAGGGCGGCATTACAGATTAGTGCTGGAAGTCAGGAACGTTATATAAGTGGATTGATGATTAAAGGGAGTATATTATTGTGGCATATTGTCTTCATGAAAGAAAGTACAAATAACAAAGTTGCATGCATTAGATTAATGTCTGCTGCAGATTAGTGACATGGTCTTTAAGATACTGAAAGCTTCATAGGCTGGATTTTTGTGCTGGGGATGGACACAGGATAAGCATTTCCTAAGTGTACATTTATAGGGTTTTTAGACCAAAACTACTCATTTGTAGTTTTCATTTGTGAAATGAGTCGATGTTTACACAGCTTGGTTATTGTATACTGGGATGAGATCTAAACAGAAGTTAACAAAAACATTGAATATGAATTTGTAAATGAAGAACGTTTCCCATTAGCACCAGATGATTCTCAAATGTCTCATTTCGCCTGAAAGCTGATACGATGTGCTGACACACTCTGCCTTATCCCATAACTAGTAACGAATGTGAGATGCGGGGCATTTGCATTATTAATGTGCGTGTTGGAGCACTGCAGTAGTAATAAAAAAACTATTTAGTGCCAGCGTGGGGAAATTTTGTTGTTTGTTGAAAAGTAAATACAGCTTCTAGTTCTGAAAAATGCTAAGAAATTAACTCCCATTTATTTGTTTGATGTGTTTACGGAAGGTGGTTGTTTTTATAATGCTATTTTGAGTCAGATAAACTATTGTTTTGGAAAGGTTGTCATATCTGGTCTCTTGGTGCACGTCAAAGTGCAGATCTCTTGGCTCTCCCCAACGCTGGTGTGAGTCTCATGGCAGATAGCGGTGCTTACAGGGTCGGGCTGTGGCTGCTGCCCGGCTGCTCCAGACCCCAAAGGATGCGGCATAGCAGTGTCTGTCCGGGGACCGTGTCTTCCCCGACATGCTTTTGAACATATGGCTGTGCAGGGAGACGACACGGTGCTCACTGACGTGGACTCTCTCGTGTGCACTGTGTGTTGCTTGGTCAGGCAGGTGTGGCTTTCTGCAAAGAGTTTAGCAGATACAAACACAGCAGGGAGAGATGTGCACAGAGCAGGAGAGGTCTGAGGTGTATGCTTGTGCCTTCTCGCTCCGAGCTGGGGGTGATCTTTATTCTGTTACATGTTCTTCTGGTAAAACTAAGTTGCTGTGTCCCGTTATCTTCTTAGTATTTGCTGTCCTTAGGTAGTGCAGAAAAGGGGGAAGCTCTCAGGAAACTGCTTGATATGTGAAGCTATTGGAGGCCATTTCTGTCTCTCCTAGCCTCCTGACCAGGGTGTCAGGGCTACATCCCACAGTCTAGCTACCTGCCAGGAGAAGACATATGGTCCAAAGCCTACTCCCTGCAGCAGTCCTCCAGGTTTCAGCAAGTGACAATGCATGTGCCTTTATTGGTTCTCCATCATTTAACAAGAAAAAATTATGGATTGGCCTGATTCACCAGCTTTTTTTCTTGTAGATGGTTTTGTTGCAGCTTGACCTTGAGATTGAGACATTACTGATTTGACTTCACCACTTTGTGACCATACTGTTACCAATTGTGGCAAATATAGATAAGGCACTTCATAGATTCAGCTGGTGCCTCTTCTAGCACAAACATCCCAATACCATGTTCCATTTTAGGGTACAGATGAGCCCTAGAAGGTTTTGACATATCACTTAAAATGTGTGTCTACTAAACTGGTATAACAGTCCTTGTTATGCAGGGAGTCGGATCTGACTAACAAAATGATTCCTCAGGCCATTAAGGTTTTCACTAAGTGTCAAATGGCTGCATGCTTGTTCTCATAACTTTAGAAATTTTTTTTCATGTCAGGATAAAACATTTTTGTTATTCATTTGTTTCCAAGCATGGCATAGCTAAACAATAACTGACTTTGGCATAGTTACACAATGACTTAACTTAAAATTTGCAGGGTTTTGTCTCCTTTTTGAGACTGGACTGAAAGAAAATGCTATGCAAGGAGGACTGGTAGGATTAATGATCCTTTCACAGTAATGTTCAGAGATTACTAAAATGAATGGAGCTGTAGAAGGCTGAATTCTCTTGCTAGCTTTTTAGTTACAAAGTCTTAATTTAAAGTATACAGAGGAGGACCTTTAAAATTTACAAAGAGCCTGTTGTTTTCCTTAAAATCAAGGGGCATTTACAATGATAAATCTACAAACAGTTAATGAAACTCCTTTAAAATGCAGGGATATGTAGTTCCAATGCAGAATGATTAGACCTCATATAGCAGTAAGTCATGGTCAGGCTTTGTACAAAAGAAGGCACATCTTCAGTTTTCCAGAGAACTTGAAATGAACTTTGCCTTTGTGGAATCATGATAGAGATTTCTGGTACTGGTGTCTTTAGGTCTGATTTAGTTCCTGTTTCCTTTGGTGACATAAGATTAGAGCTCAACAACTTGAAAAAAAGTCTATCAATTTAACATCTTATTTTTTGTGCCAGTTAATGCCAAAATCACCTTAAGTAGTTAATGCTGCAGAATTAATTGTATATTTGTTGTTAGGCTTTCTCCCCAGTAATCACAACACAGGGATTGGGAAGCATCTAATGAAATATAAGTTTAAAAAGGCAGAATAAAATTTCCCAAAGGCAATTTTTTCAAAGATGGTTGTTTTTGCAAAAGACCCTGTTCTTACCAAAACCACTGTTGTTGATTCTGTAATGACCTCAGAGAGTTGCGGTCCTCTATTTACAGCTTTTTTAAATAGCAGCTCTTCCAGAGGACCTAGTAGAATTCTGGTGCATTAGCTCAGTGGTAACAGTCTAGAAAAGAAGATATTATTATGTCTGTGTATTCTGTGAGGCAATAAATAGCAACTATACTTTAATTGCTTTGAGTATCAGATCTTATTTGGGCTCCCTGATGACTTTCAGATAACTGTGGTAGTTCTGAGTGTTATTCGTACAATGATTGTGCACTCAAACTGTTGCAACTCTTGCCTCATTGGAGTGTGCTGAGTTTATGGATCTTAAGATACTCAGCACGTAAAATCACAGATACGTGTTTTTTATTCAAGCCAAAGACTTACGATGAAATCTTGAGAATGAATATAATATCTCAGTTGCAGCCTGAGTTGCTTGTGGCAGAAATTCTTGAGAAAATATAACAAATAGAACTCATTTATTACTTCCAGAGGAATAACACTCCTTAGAGGCTGTCAAATATACATGAGGCCAGAACATATTAAACAAAGAACTGTGCTTAGAAAATAACTGTCAAGGGAAAAGTAAATGTTCAGTATCACAACTCATGTGAATATTTAACTGGATAAAGCACAAATTATAGAAACAGCAAAACCAGCTCTAGAATAAATGTGAGTGATTTGTATTAAAACAGCAACAATTCACTGTGCTTTTTTCACATTATTCTTCAGCAATTAAACCAAATAGCTTTTGTATGAGTAGTTCTCACATGACGTTAACTCCTGTTACAAAATGAAGTTATTTTTGCAGTAGTTATTCCCCTCTGGTAATTTATCCTATATTTTGTATTTTCATTCTTTCATTAGTTTGCTGTTACTTGCCATCAGAATGGATCAAGGAGTACTTCCCTGGGTGCTTCAGGTCTTTTGGGCCACATGAGAGAAAAGAAAGACAAGCAGGGATTCATTAAGAGTAGACAGATTTCATTTTAGGAGATCGGGCCAGAGGAAGGTGAACAAGGTAAGAGACAGAGATATGAGGGATGTTATCATATTTCATACATTACCCTTTCACTGTCTCATTCCTCCTCGCTCTCCCACTTCATTCTTGTACACAGGCACCTCAGAATGTTATTTCCTTAACATTGCTACTAAACCCTCTGTGACTGAGAGGAGAAAAGCTTTTCTAATCTATACTTTCCCAAAGGGAAAGGCTTGCTGATGGCCAATGACCACAAAGCCAAAAACTCCTGCTGAGGTTCTGGAAGGAGAAGGATTTTACACTGTTCTTCCTTTAGATTTACTAAGCTTTCAGCAGCAGAAAGCAATCAGAAACAATACCAAAGTGTGACAATGCATGGCAATATCAGTGGCCTAATAATAACTGCATGGTAATGTATGGTAATGTATGGTATTGCTCACTGGCATCTCCAGGGCCAGGACAAGCGGAACTGTGCTCAAGGAATGACCTATAAAAGGACAATAAAGAGATTATAAGATTATAGTTTGTTACCTTTAGTGGACTCTATAGTTCTCTAAGGAAAAGAACAAGTCATATGTACAAACCCAGACGTTTTACTAGGAGAAAAGTCAACTAAATATAGATACTTTCATTGTCGACAGGTGAGCCTTAAAAGAAACTGCTAAGATATGTTTTGTTTCACATGGCCATCTGTCCTCTGGTAGATTCAGTCTTTGGAGATGTTGGTCAAAGAATCCATGATCAGTACATTTATAAAAACATGTACATCATCTATGTGATCAGCATGTGTACGGTTCATTTGGTAGCAGTCCATTAAATGCAATAATTAAATTCACCAAGAGAAATGTATGATTATACAAGAGCAAAAAAGTGTAGTAACTTTATAAAGCTATTTGAATTTTGGTATTTTATGTATGGTGACTTTTTAAATTAAGCATGAGAAAAGACTGCAAGATGAGAGATGTAAGGAAAGGTGGGCCTCAAAAAGAGACTTTACTTTAAAACTGCACCTTCCAATTCTAACTCTGCCTTGATAAAATTTTCATAAGGACCACTGAATCCAGAATCCCATTATTTCTGATGGGCATCTGCACAGGACAGAAAAACCGGGCTGTGGAATTGTTTCAGTTGAGTGCCAAAGGACCAGGAGGAATTCCTACTGAAAAGAGAAAGTCTTCGTTAGTGTGAAGTTGTCTGAGCTGCTCCTTGCCTCAGTGCTGCTGCAGCTAAGGCAGTATGAGGAGAAAAGGAAGGGCCATACTCTGCTAACACAAAGTATTGCAATGTCGATCTTCTTTGGACAGTTCTAGAGATAACAGTCTCTCTCTTTTCATGCCAATTTCAGGTCCATCCCTGATTTGTTGCCCCTTAGCACCAAATACCAGCTGATTTTTCTGTGAAAGAATCATGGAGTCCAACTTTAGTGGAAGGGAATGAGCTCTGTGCGTGCCAGTACCTTACAGGTAAAACGTTAATGTAGAGATATGAATCTTTCATCGTAGCTATGTGCATTGTGGACTATGCACCAAAATGAAATATTTTCTTCTCACATACATTGACATTTATGGCCTATAGTGCCTGAAGACCTTCATTTTTAGAAACTTGAAGTCCATTTTCTCCTTCAATTATAAGCATTCCAGAGGGCATCTCATTACAGTTCCCGAAAAGAGCAAGCATGCCAGATATGAGGAATAATTTTGTTGTGCTAATTAAATGTAAATGATTGGATTTTTCCATCAAGTAATTAGTAGTAATGTTGGCTGAAATTCAAGCAGATTTGCAGTGCAGAAAGAGAGAAGTTCTTAATGGAGATTTGGTTTCTTCTCCAGGTAGAGATGCCAGTAAAATGTTTTGTACCTTGCTGGGTCTGGCTGTGGTGCAGGTGGTTGTTCTTGATGTTTTTTAGTACAGATCACTACCTCTGTTAAAGTCACTGATGTGCTGCTTTCAGAGGTACTTGAGTAGCCATTGTCATCCTAACTTAGGATTTGCAAGGAGCCAGTGAGATATGAAACTTGTGTCTGGGTTCACTGGAAGTAATCTTCCTGTGTCTTGAATTCTGGAATTTCCTGATGAAGCACCTTCAGAGCAGAGACAGATCAAGCTGTTTAGTAGATTGTACTTCAGGGAGAAGAATTATTTGTTGGTTTTGAAGATGTAGACAAACCATTTTGAACATGACTTTGAGCATGCGGTCTCACTCTTCATGCTCCCAAATTAAGCAAAGGATAGGCAGTAAGTGCTAAATAACGTATTTAGTTTTGCAGGAGTTTTTCTGAGCTAGAGGAACTGGAATTGCACTTGGGCGGCAAGCTAGTTTACTTGCAGCTTTAAATTGAAATTATAACAAACAGAACAACTGAATGCTGTTTTTGCAGTCTTTGCATTTCGAGTCTAATCAATCAAGCCAGGGAATTACTTGAAGGTTCATAAGGGTATAGTACAATGGAGTTATTTTATGGTTTAACTCATAGACAGATAAGCCTGTGTCTTTTATCCTGTTAATTAGCCCTGTCTACTTCTTTGCCAAAAAAAATTAATGTGTACTAAGAGGCTGATCCTGCACATTACTGATTATCCACAGCTGTCATGTGGAATTGCAGGTGCTGAGCACCTCAGGACATTGCAGGATTGAAGCACGTTTGTTTTGCAGGGCTAGGTCAGTGTCACACAGAAGGTGACAAAAACACAGCCTGCAAAACTACAGTCGTTTCCTCAGGGAAGACACTGTAGGTTATAGAGTGTGCCAGACACTAATTAAATGTTGGCCAGTTTCTGGTTTAAATACTAAAAGTGCTCCCAGAGATGTTTGGGCTACAAAAGAGGGAATAAAATTTAGTCTCAGCTGGAAAGTTTGAAGAGCAAAAAATTAAGACAAAGTTATAATAGCAACCTCAGTAAGGGACACAAATTATGTTGGTTTACTCTTGTGGGGTTATGGGAAACAAAGCACTTTGGAGGTTACAGACTCCAGTAGGGCAAGGGGGGAATTTCCATCCAATGACTGGTAAGGCTTGAGTGCTGTAAACTATATCCGAACAATGACTGTAACTACATGGTAAGATTACTTCACCTTTTTTTTCCTGAAAAATTGCTATCATTGTTAATTGTTAGAGTTTTCTGAGAGAAATCAATACTGCTATTCTCATATCTTCTAACTCCATTCATTATATTTGCATTCTATTAAAAGAGCTTCTCTGCTTTAATGAGTATACATTGTTTGAATTACAGATGTTTTCTCTGTTTAATATATCTCCATGTACAACTTTTTTGCTGAAGTCTTCATTTCTTTCCACAAAGATAACATAATTATTTATTTCCCAGTTTTAGGTTTTTATGCACAATAATGAAACGTTCCTTTATTTTATTTCTTGCCTTCTTCTGGAAGCGCAGTTAAGTTTAAGTATGTCTTACTTTTTGAATGTTGACAATCTACCCAGAGTTAGCTGAAAATTTAAAAGATTACATTTCCTTTAACATTTCTTAAAGAATTCATTGGCATTTCTGCTGCTTCGAATAGACAAAGCTGGATATATTTAATTATAAATACTTCATGTGTAGAGGAGAACAGTAATTATTCTCAGTGTCTGCTCCACTAAGATGTTTTTTTCCCTCTGTTATTGAGTTAAAAGAAGTTTGGCAAATCAATCACAAATTTACAACTACATATCCGACACTAAAATTAAGGACAGTTGAAATTTTTTCTCATTGAAATTTGAAATGTTTCCTTCCAATTCCAACTCTTTAAAGCCAGGAGAAAGGCGTCATTTGTAAACGGACAGAGGTGCCACCTGGAAAACAAATGGACAACTGTGGAAGCCAGCAGAGAAGTCAGACCAGAAAAGGGGGCAAATACATGGTTGTGCAGCCACTCTGAATAATGGGGTAATTATAAAGGCTTTGCAGAACATGTAAATCTATGACACTGGACATCTTCGGGCAGTGATAGCCAATTCCTACTCTGGCTGAATCTGGTGTTGAATTCCTGTTGATGCTGGCACGATCACAGTTAGGTTAATGCTGAGCTCTTTTGCAAAATCCACCCACTGAGGAATGAATTAAACCAACATTTGTTTGTTTGGTATCATGATAGGAAAGGGAAGGTTTTCTAACTGCAACGTCCAGGCAAATATGGGTCTACATTTAGCTTCCCAAATTACTCATTAGAATGACTTCTTCATTTCCTGCCCAAACTGTGTACCACTGCTCTCATCACACAAAAATGTGCAGTTGTCTCATCTGTTGTAGGTAGACTATGATATTCCTGTTTGCAACATGAATATATCTGCTTTAGTATACACTTCTTTAGTTGTTAGCAACCTTAAAAGTAATGCCTGCAGTTCCTTGTGATTGTCCATGTGCTAAAAGAGTTTTTGACAATGGACAACAAAAAAGAACTCCTCCATGTTCATCATCCTTTTCCTAATTTTGGGCCATGTTGTTAGCAATTCAGCATGATGCATAAGCAATAAATACTATTTTGTGCCTCAGATCTAGACAGCTGGTTCCCCAGATTTTGTGCAGAACTGTTTTACAACCTGTTTGTTTGGCATACAGCAGTTCCCTGCTAAATTATTCACTTTATTCTGTGGCCAACACACTGGATGCTTGTGACATGTCAAGTGAAATTCAGTCACTACATCTGATGTAAACAAACTCTCAAGACTTGTTTCTTTGAGGAATAGAGCTTCTGATAATGTGATCATCTTCTCCCAGTCTGTGCTTAGCACTCCTAAGGGAGGCATTAATAAAGTGAAGGCAAGATCCTCATCATTTAATGGTTGTGCACTCTCTACCCTTTAGCCAGCTTAGATTAGGTTGGGGTGAGAATGAGTAGGAATTGGAAAAGGAAGAGGCAGTTTGCTCACAAGAATCCACACCAGAAACCACTGAAGTAAAAGGGATCTCTCCAGTAACCCTGGTGGGATTTGAGGCTCACATGGATCGTGTTCAATAGATAGTGGGGCAGAAAGACACAATACATCTGGGGACATAAGCATCATTTTTTTTAGTAAAACATGTCTTGTTTGGGGGCAATCACGTAGCTTCTGGAGTCTGACTGGATTTTTGAGTCTGCAAGCTGCTGGCACTAGACACTAACCATATCAGTTGCCTCAGTGTGGAAGACTGATTTATTTTTTCATCCTTAGAATCAGGGGGTAAGGAATGGGGTGGAGGGTGTACTCTTGTTACCCTGCCACAGGAAGGGAAGATTGTGTGTTTAAAAAATGTCAGAATGGTACTGTAAAATTTAAGCCTTGAGATTTAGATTTCCCCAAGTTGTAAATGTGGTGTGGAACCCACATATGTATCGTTTGTTCTACCATACAGCAAAAACTGATAGCACAAAGGAGACTGGGTATTTTTTTTCTTCTAATACTAGGGAAAAAAACATCATTAGTTTTAGTCCCTACTCTTCCTCAGGAAAAGCTTGAAGTGTCTCCAGTAGAAAAAAATACAGAAAATTGTTATCACAGACAAACTAGAAATCCCACTGGTGAAAAATAAGTACTTCTTCACACACATCATAACTGGCAACATGAAGTGCTTCAAAGAAAAAAAAATCTGCTTTAATTATAGGCAATATCTCATATCAGCATAACATTCCTAGATTGTCTCTTTTTTGGGCCCGTTCCCTTTATCTGCAGGAGGTATGAAAACTTTTCACCATTTTCCTGAGCCTGACTGTGACAATCCATGTACTAAGTCAGATGATGGAGGAGGGTTTGTAGGAAAGATTGCAGCTGGCAGACCTGTTCCCTTTAAAGGCGCTCCTTTGAGAACCAGAGCTGGGCCAAAAGCATGCACCCCTTGTTGCCATGCAACAGTCAGACAGAACCCCGGGTACCAGACACAGCTCATCCATCTCTTCATGATTTTTCAATATCCTTTTCAAATGTGGCTACCAGACTGCACACAGTCCTCCAGTCTGCCTCAGCTGTGCTGTAAAATAACTTTTCTTACTCCTACTTATTAGTCCCACACACATACATTTAAAGATCCTGTTAGTCTTTTATGCTACCACACATCATCAATTTCTATCTTAGTTTCAGATTGTGTCAGTGCTGTTCTGTCTCTGTTTATCATAATGCAACAAGGTCTCCTCATGTGAACTTAACAGCGGATAGGTCCTAACATTGGACTTATGTCCCTGCTAAGATAAATAAAACTCAGTGCAGGGAAAGCGGTTAAACATGGCTGTGAAAAAATGTCCACTGATCCAAATTTCTTCTGTTTCTGTTTCTAAGTAAGCATTTCCTATGGGAAGCTGTGTTCTTCATGCTGGATTCAGTGTGTTGTTATATCTGTGACGTGTGCTAGGAATATGTTATAGGGATATTTCTTTGCCAGATATGATGAAGACTGGGTTTTAACATCTTGATCTGTTTTCCCCTTATATCAGTAATATGAGTGGCTAATATTGAAAAGAACTAGTTCTTTCTTTATGTTGTTATAAACTGTGTAAAGACATTCAGAGCTTGTGATAAATGAGAGTTACACCTGGTGCATGTGAGAGAACATATCTGTTCTTGGGTGTCAAAACACTGCCTATTTTTAGACTGCATTGATAGTACATGATTATTTTTAGTTCTTCGATGTAATACATTTCCATACATTTCCTTTGATAATCAGTAGCGAGTGCTTATTTATGCAGTAAAATGCATAACAATACACAATATCAAGCTATAAAAGTATATGCAGGACTACTGCTATAATCTCCTGTTGCATGAATGTAGTATTGTCTAGCTCCATGCAAAAATGTGAAGCCTATGCCAAGCAGAAAGTTATTGAAAGGATCACATAGTCATAGCCCATTTGGAAGAAACAACCAGCAAGTTTTAGAAGAAATGAAATTAAACTTTAACAGCACCCTAACTGCATGGCAGTAAAATTCAACTCTTATAGTTTTGGTTACATTATCTTAGAAACACTTTTACTGTATCTTAAGCTATAGAAGAAATCCATTAGAAGCATAACTTGAAAGGGACATGAAGAGGTCATCTTTCATTTCCCTGTTCTAAAGCTACATGAGCTCAAAAACTTAAAGTGATGTATTGTTTCAAAAATTGTGTGTGCATGCATGACTGCCAGGGGAAGAGTTAAAGTTATTTGCTATAAGTTTACTACTTTCAGATGTCAAAATACATAACTTGAGCAGGGTCAGTAATGCATAGTCATATAAGTGAGAGAACGATGGAAACTGAGAGGAGGCACATTTTGAAAATAAATTGGAACTGGAAAACAATCCTAGAAACAATGCGATAAATACTTGTGAATCAATACTTGTCAACATGTTATTTATGCACATTGTGATTTCATTATTCAGCCAGCCATGAATAAAACTCCATCTAAAGATAGTGGTTATTTTACTGCACTTTCCATAATCAAAGACTGTTGAAATTAAACCGGTGCATTAACTAGAGTTAATAATGTATGCTGCCTGGTTTAGTTACCACTTCTGTTCAGATCTGCACCAGTAGTATCTAGGGAACACAAACAGTAGTAGACTCAGAGCGCCTGTAATTATTACTGCAAATTACTAAATTGATCTTGCCAGAAAAAATGGAGCAAAAGTTCTCTTGTTAATTAATTTTCTCAAATGCTTTGTTAACTTAAGCGTATACTGTGGAGATAGGCCAAATAAAGAAAAGGCAGGCACTGAAGAGATGCGCTTAGGGTGGTAAATGATGGATGAAATACTGTTAGCAATTTGCCCATTGTGTTTTTATACGTACTAATCTGAGTAATACCGCAATTACTAGGTGCTGATGTCCTAAGAAAATTGGTTAAAATGTTCTAAAAATGTTTAAAAATGATGGTGATTAAAGAGGACTTATTTCTTCATTACAGTCTGCAAGTGCGGGTTCTGCTCTGGTGGCAAGGAACTTGTGGAATATTCTTGTTTGAGTTGGTTGATCTTGGAATAGAGCAGTTTCCCTTATTTGCCACTGGCTTGCAGATTACAATACAGCTTTGAAAGCAGCATCTATGGGTAATAGCTGTCCTTCTGCGGGAAGCAAACTTCCTCTGCTTTGGGCCTTAGCTAGCACAGCTAACTGTAAAGGGACAAAAGCTTCACAAAGCAAGACAAGAAAGGGTCACCAGGTTGTGTTGCTGACCTGCTGTTCAGTTTCTGTTCTGCTTGCAGGGTTGCCTATCTATGGACTTCTGGTATGCAGGACAGTTTGCAAGATATTCTGTTGATAAACTATGAAATCAAGCTACTGATAACATCCTGGGTATGTTTGGAAATGCCAAAGGTTCAAAGGATCTTCAGGTATCAGAAAAGATGGACTGATGAGGTTTTGGTTTTTTTAATTGGCATTTCTTATAATCCCAATATCCACTGTGTTCAGTAATTTAACTTCTGGGGCCATAGGACAATGGGACCTTTTGGCTGGGCTATGGATGAGGCAAGTGCTGGTGGTTTGGCTGGCTCTCAAAAGGAGAAGGAAGAGGAAAAGCGATTCTTTCATCCTTTAAATCAAAGCCAATGGTAACCATTGATTTCATCAGGAAAGTACTGCTACTCTCAGAAGGAACTCTAGGGTCATTACTTCCCAAAAGCTCCTTTGCTCTAGAAGGATGAAGGAGTTGCTTCATTTCACAAAGTTTCTTGCATTCAATTTTCTGCTCTGCCTTCATTTATTCCGAGTGGAGAATACTGCATGACTATCCCTGCTTTTCCATAGTGCAGTCATGCTGTCTCCTTTGGCTGACTAGGAATGGGTAAAATCACGTGAGCCCTGTCTGTTACTGTCTAGGGCAGAACTGAGGCAAGGAGCTGCCCGGGTGGATGTTGAAGCCGGTTTATACTTGCAGCAGAGTCCTCCTCTTGGCAGAGATTTCTAGTGCTTTGTCAAACTGTCTGGTTGCATCAGTTAATTGCTTGTTACAAAGTCCTGTCAGAGTGCTTAAAGATCGCAATGCACTTGTTAATTTGATTCTTTGAATAGTTTAGGAGAGCTCGGTTGTGCTGGGGTAACACAAAAGCAATCTTACAATGTACCTGCAGCATGCATGCCTGCCAAAGGCAAGGGTAATCAATCAGTGTGTTGCCACCACTATTGATGTAGTCTGAGATGGAGTTTGACTTGAAAGATGAAGAGGAAATTAAGCATAACAGAGTGATAATGGAATGATCAATGCTGCTTGCTGCAGACTTTGCATGTGCATTGAAAAGGATGATATTTTGTCAATGCTAGTCACAGATATATAAATGAGGTGGTAATTCTTATCTGAAACACAAAGCTAAATAGAAGTGACTAGTGTGGTAGAGTTAACATTGGTGCTTTACTAGCAAGAAAAACAAGAAGGATGACGTGATGTCCCAGACTTTCTCTTTCAAGGCAGCATAGATAGTTCCGGTGGTTGTCATGAAATTCCTTTTTCTCGGTATTTGAATCATGATTCTGTTTTCTCTCATAAATGTTGAGTGTAAAGAAGGAATTAGTCGACAAGTAATTTTCCTTTAGCACTTGAGTAGCCTGGGTTGTGAACCAGAAATGTGTTGTCATAAAAAATCTTTCTTGTTATTAAAAGACTGCTTTCAATCGCAATAAAGTCATCAGTTTGGGACAAAATTTTTCTCTTCAATGGGATATTCTCTAGAAGGAGCCTTCATTCAATAGCAGAATTTGTGCTCAGTATCATGGGCCTCAGATTCATCTAGTATGAAGACTTTTGGTCCAGAGTGTTCCTGAATACTGATCTGGGAGGAATACATTTGTGTCTCGCCTTGGGAATCCTCCACAGTCAATAGGATTGGTCTCTGCAGCAGGCATGTTTGCAAAATTCTGTTTGTGTAATGCCATTTTGAATTTTTTATTGTATTAATAGTTCCCATAAGGGAAAAAGAATACTTCTGAATGTCTGATTGCTTATGGGATCTAGCATTTATTATTTATTCCACATGCTTTTATTGATGGTTGTTGCTAGAGAGATATTCTCATCATCGTGGGTTCCAGTGCTTTTATAGAATGTCAAGTTCTCAGGAAATGATTAAGGAAATCATTAGGGATCTTCATCTATTTCCCATCCTTCCATGTATGCAAGAGTTTCGGTGTCACTCAAACTATGTTATTTTCAGCTTTCTGACTTGCTGCAAAGGCTAAGGGATGGATTTCCACACCCTGGTCTTTTTTCACAGCCACCGAGGTCCTTACTCACAGCATCTAATCCACTCTCTGAAATGTTCTTGGCTACTTTCCTCAATAATGTCAGATGATGAACCAGATAATGGGATTGCCTTATCCCAATCATATGCTTTAAAATATCTTGCGGGGTCAAAATTTCATTATTTTAATCTTCCATTGACCATTATATGAACTCTTTCAATTCACTCTGGCTCTTCTACAAAATTACATTACCTAGCAGTGGCTTGTATGAAATCTTTTTTCAATATCCTCAAATAGTCAATAGCTTTTTAATAAAAGATTTTGTTCTAAAATTCCTTTTCCATGTAGTAAACTTTTATTTCTTGGCATTACTGTCCATTCAAATGCTGTGTCATTTACCTTTGTTTTTTATTTAATGTTAACTTCAGGTTAAACCTATTCACACATCAACGGCCACTTAGCTTTAAATCTGTGTAGATACATAGTGTAGAATTTTTAATTAATTGAATAGGTACCCATAGTGAATCATAGCAGTCTTCTAATCCAGCATGACTGTAGCAGTCTGACCACCACATGATCAATTCTATTTGTGGTTTAGATGATGAAAATCTACTACATCATTGTTGGTGCTCTGAAACTGGCAGTCTTTGTCAAAACAGGAAGTTCTGAAGCAAACAGGAGAGAATTGAATTGATATTTGGGAAATCATTTGAATATGGAGGCCAGCCACCAGTTTCAGAGATCATTTGAGTTTTAAGAGCCTTGAATGAGTAGGAATTTTTTGGAGTGCACTACAGTGAATTAAACATGCAGAGAGAAACTCAACCTTAAGCAAGGTCTTGTCATGAAGCTCTGCTCCATCAATGTCCTTCTTAGGTTCTGTTTTCAACCCACTGTGAGTAAATTTCAGTCTCCCAGTATATGACTGTGTAGTTCTTTGAAATTCATTGCATTCAAAATTAGTATTGTTGGGAATTTTCTTCTTTTTCCTTTACTTTTGTGAAAGGTTATTTTTAAGTATATACATTTTCAAACTGGATGCAACCTAAGCCAAAACTCTGAAGTGTTTTCACCAGGTGTCTGGATTTGGCCAAACACATTATTTTATATATGAATTTAGATATTCGTATAACAGATATTAGACTTGAGCTTTAGAGCTTTGAGTACATTTGGATCCTATTTTTTTTTGAGAGATTGTGCTTTTCCTAAACTTTTGTGTTCCTTCCAGGACATTTCAATTGAGCTAATGCCAGTGCAGAGCAAGGTCTGTTGTCGTGATCAGCATGATCTTCTTGACCTTGCCAGCACCAGGTGATGTCTTCTGATAAGTTCTAAGTGCAGCTAGAAATGAGACTCCCTGCAGCACAGAGGCAAGAGTTCACTTTCTCTCCCACAATGATCATGCTGATGTGCCCCTGCCTTGCATCAACTGAGATATTCAATCTCTTGTGATTGTGAGGGATGTGGGCTTCATACCCTTAATTTTAGCATACCTTCCCCTCTTGAAGCATTGATGGTAGATAATAAAAAACTCACAGAGCTCGTCTAACAATCCCATATCTTTGAAATGAGCAAGAAATGAAGTATAGTAGGAATCACACTAGGTAGATGACATGCTTTAACTGAGCTGAGTCCTTGAAGAATTAGTCTGGTGATTATGGGAAGACTATAGCTGAGTGTCTTTTTAAATCAGGTAATTTTAAATTAACTCTCTTTTCCTTATATAGTTAGTCCATTGTTCTGAATTTATGGCTCAGGTTGCTATCTGATGTTTAAAACATAGCATTTCCCAGAGCGTCTTCTGATGAGTTTAATGTAATTTGAGACCCTTTCATTCTTGAATGCTACAATTACAATGAGATTAGGAAGCAGAGTGGTTAAAATGAGTTTCCATTGCTAAAAAAGATACTGGTAGATAATTCAGAACTTTTCAAAAGAGAAGAAAATTTAAAAGACTGGAAGGCTGAAAGTAATCCATATTGAGAGACTACTTGCTGTCCAGGGCAAGCATGGACTCCAGCTTCTTTAAGCTGCAGTTGCCTTTGCTTTCTGATAATATGCCAGGTGTAACATGAATGTGTCCCAGATCAAGTGTTGCTTGATAAAAATAGGTTACAGAAAAGAAATGCAGTGAGAGCTTGCCATGTTCTACTCTGTGCAGCTCACCCTGCCTGCTAGGCAAACAGGCAGCAGAGCTATTATCATTCAGATAGCAATGAGATGTGTGGTTTAGGTTTTTCAGGTCTCTGCCTTTTATACTCTCGTAATAGAAATCATTAGGGATCCACTAAAATACTCCATTTATCACAGTAAATTTAGATGACTGGTGACATCAAGTGCTGTTATGGGTCTGGGTCATGGTTACTGCCAAGTAGAGTCCTGTTCTGTCTGAGTGAGTATGCATTAACCCAAACAGCTAGATTATTATCCATCATGGCTGTTGAATAAGGCCCAGTTTTTCTAGCAAGAGGATGGGTAGGAAAGTGTCCAAAAGAAGTGTCTGCCTCTTGCATCTGAGGATGAAATCAGGATCCGGTCTTCATGCTTTTGCTTGGGTAAATCAAAAGTGTTGGAGCTAATTCAGCCTTTCCAAATTGCACTTTTCTGCTTCTGCATGCTGACTGAGGCCAACTCCTATTTATGCACTGGAGGAGAGTTATTACCTATGTGCCTAAGAAAAGGAAGGGAAGAGACAGGCATCTCTGGAGCTAGACAGTGATGAGGTTGCAAGGAAATTACACTCCCAACTACAAACATACAGAATTATCACATACTATTAAGTGTTTTTCTGTTCTGTCACACAGTTTACTTCCAATCTGTCACGGCAATCTTGCTTTAGAATTTAAGTGAATCTCAGCCTTTGACTTCCATCCTCTCCAGACAGGTTTTTAGCTTGACAGCCAAAAATCAGGTAGCTTACAACATAAATTCACTGTCTTGAGTTCAAAACACTGGCTTTACAAATTGCACTTTCATTATGTAAAATAAAGCAATTTATATCCATTGACAGTAGATACAATGCTTCAGTGCACACTGTTTGGCTTGATGTATTTGATAGCTTGAAACTAGCTGCCTTCCAAATGTACAAGTGCTTGTCCTGCTGCATGATCCTGGTGTCTATAAGCACTAGCCTGCTCAACTTCCAGAATGAAGTAGGTCAGTTTTAAATTCTGGGTTTAGCCATTTTAATCTGGAACAAAATGCATGGATAGAAGAAGTTTGTTTGTCTTGCTGGTAAACCTCAGGCTTCTGTTATTATAAGACTGCTTAGCAGAAATAATAAAATCATGTACTTTTTTCCTCTGAAACACTGGCAAGGTATAATTATATTATGATTTATTTTACAGCCTCAAGACCAGAACCTGAAATATTTACTCAGGCAAAATTAGAAGTCAAGGAGAGTAATCAATCATTCACAACTAGGGAACTGTAATTCTTTCTATGTCCATTTAGTAGACTGAGTGCAGAATAACCCTGTTGTTAAGACCTCTGACAAATGCAAAGAATAAAAGTCAGGTTTCTTGATTTCTAATGCCCTTTTACTCTGAGCCTTATTAATGCACCTCACCCTGGGTAACAGTCATAAACAGTAGTTCAGCCTTTCTCATACCAAGGATACAAGATATTAGTGGAAATGATGATAATTTGGGACCCCAATTACCTAGCTAAATGGGAGCACTGGACAAGGCATCCTCCAACTTTACCATTTCCTTCCATGTGGATATGGCTTATTGGTGGGATTTCTCTCACTGGTCAGACCTACTCTAAAAGCTACTAGTTGTGTAAGATTGCGTTTGGTTTTGGGGGGAGGGCTGTGTTACTGGTTTTGCCCATGATATTTTTCTCTTCTCCAGGCTATGCTAGGTGTTCCTGATGGATAGCTGTCCTACTATGTTTTAAGATCCCAACCAGTCACTACAACTTTGGATGTAAACAGAAAAACTTCTTACGGCATTAAACTATATAGAGATACAAAAGTAGATTCCAAATCAGCAATGTTTTCAGTGTAAAAAACTGTCCACCAAGGAACAGTTTTATATATGGGGAAACAAGCTGATTTGAGAAAGAACAATTAGTATGTCTCTGAAAGAATTATCCCTGTTTTCAAGGCTGAATTTTCAGGTAACTGTAAATCAGTATGTAGAAAATTATTTTTTGTGTCTAATTTATGTTTAGTAAAAAGATCATAAAATTCTCCAGATTCTGCATTCTTTTAATTTCCAGTTGTCTCAGGAAAACTAAGAATTGTGACCATAACTCTAAGTCTTGAGGTGTGTTTAGTTAACAAAATGCTTTGTTACATCACCCCAGAAGTCTTGACCTTAATAGTCAATTTTTCAGCTTCTTTATTCAAGTGAATGGTTAGCCTAGAATAATAAAATACAATGGAATTGGTGTCAAACAAAATGATTATTCAATGAAAATTTAAGTAACTGAGCAGGCAGGTAACCATACCTGAATCACAGAATGAGGTCAGCTGCCAAGTTGTAAGTCATCGCTGTTTAGTAATTTTGATAGGTGCTTCAGGTTCATTTTGTAGCCTGTTAAAAATGAGACATCATTGTTTCATCTTTCTTGTCCCTTAGAAATGAACTGCACAGAGGCAATCTCATACAGTTCATTTAAGAAATTATTAGCTGATTCTGTTAGAAGCTGGTTTTGTTTATTTCAGTAGAGTAATGCTGGTTTACATCAGCTGAGGATATGATGGATATTTCCTTGGGTTTTCCACAAATCAATGCACATACACTATTTTGGGAATACATACCTCTGAATGTGAATAAAAATTTCTGACTGTGGTTTTTGAGATATGTTTTGTGTGGAAGGACTCTAGGCCCTACCTATCAAATAGACGCAGATGCATTTTGGCCAAAATACCCTGAAAATGATGCTGTTCATACCTTTGATTTCAAAGTGGAACATTCACTGAAATTAGAATGATGCATGTAAAATTGAATAGATCCTCTGCCTTCTGATTTTGGGTCTGTTAGGAAAGTTATTTTCCAGTGGGAAAAAACCCAACTCTGCCATTTTATTCAGGCTACAGAAACTATTAATCCTCCAAAGTGGCTGTTTGCAAACAGTAACGTCTGCTAAGTTCTTCCTTACAGCTTTTTTTCAGCTTGCCTGCGCAGAACATGGGTGTAGATGTGCTCATCCCTTACTCTTTTACAGATGCTGCTCTGGCAAGTGTCACTGTAGCAATGTCCATCAGAAATGTCACTCAAGAGAAACATTTGCCAGATCTGCCTGCCAGCATGAGCTAAATCACCTCACTGTGGATCGAATATAGTTCGTCCTTGCCTCTCCCTCTCTAAGAAAATCATTAGGGAGCCACAGAAGAGCTGATAACTAGCCATGAGTGACTTGCAGCGGGTGCTAAATATTGTAACACTGATAACAGTTAATTTTTTACTGTGAGATCTGAAACTCTAGAAACTTTATTCATTACTGAGGAATAGTTACTCTAATTATAAGGGACTGGTAGAGGAACTTGTGGAAACAGAACAAACTAGTAAGTGAATATATGATCTGATTAATAAACATTCCATACTAGTCCTTAGCCTTGAGTATCCTGAGTTTAAAGCTAGCTCACACTCTTACATGTTTATGCAATGATGCTTAACACATGGACCTCACTTGAAACTATGAATCAGTAAGAGGGCTCCCATGGGTTCACTGAACACTGATTTGGTTCATGTTTCTTGAGAAGAGGTACGAGGCAAGTCAGGTACCATAAGTGGGATACGTAGGAGATGGAGAGCAAACCAAAACAGAGGTAAAAGGAACAGGGACTTTTAAGCTTGTTGTAATTTGCCTAATCCTGTTGAGATGAATATTTCATGTACTTCAGTTCTGATAAGTAGTCTTAACATTTTTCTCCTGCAGATTACCACTATCTGTGGCTTGTCAGTCTATGCTGAGCTTCAGTCTCAAAGGATAGACGGTTGTGTGCTGCAAGACTGACAAGAAATATTAAAATTAATTAATTCAGAAAGTCAAAGTTGGTTCTTACATTTTCCTACATAGCCCAACTGAAGGGGATGTACTATGCAGACCTAAGACCCCGGTCCTGCTGCTGCCAATTTCTTAGCAGATCACTGCATCCGCGTCAGAACTTCCTTGAAGGTAAAAAGTGCCTGCTACCAACTGCTGGGTCCAGACCTTGCCACGGGAAAGATCTGACCCCAGAGCAGATGAGCAGACACTTCCTAGGTGACCTTTCCAGCTGTCAGAGAGTCGCTCCCACTGAAGTGCCTTTGATCCCAAGGAGAGGCAGGAACCGATGCATCGCTCTTAAGATAACTAATTTTAGCAGCTGCATCTGTTTAATTGGGACTCTCAGCAGAACATGACTGCAGAGGGAGCCCAGAGGGAAAGTAAGAGATCATTCAGGTATGAATTGCAAATGTTTTAAAGCTTCACTCTCCCCTGGATAAGTCCTCCTAGGAGCTGCGATATCTGTGCTACTGCCATTCCTGGCCAATCTCCTGCACTTGGATGGGAAGTTTCTTCCAGTGCAGGAGAATATTTAATAGAAGTATACAAGAGATCTACTTGATATGTGGCATTTCTCTGTCATACAGCATGATACTAAATATTATCCAGAGCTACTGAAGATATTTGGACATTTCAAAGCTATTCTAGACCATTTTCATAATTTTCTGCATGAGCTGAGTGCTAAACTTCCAGATTTTTTGTTGATAGCTGTCAAAGGTCCCTTAAATACTGAAAATCTCTTTAAAATGTCCAGAACCTCAGCCACCTTTGAAAATCTTAAGTATTGTGTAGGAGGCATATCAGTTGCTCTCTGTTTGTGTCTTATGTTACCAAGAACAGTATCTATCATTGTTCTCTTTTACCTGTTTGTCAGTCCTGAATGCCACTGATATTTCCAACAGAGAACTTGGGTGAAGGTGCTGCTGAAAATGTAATACTTAAGTATAAAAGGCAACCGTGATGTAGAATTGTATTAGGAGATTGGCTCTAAATTCACCATCTTTCTCATATAAAAAATTGACATTATTTAAATATTATGCTAAATGAACATTTATCTATTTCATTGTTCTTTTGAAGAATGTGACATTACTGCCTAGTCAAGAACTGGATATAACCTTTTTCATCAATATGTCAATAGTACATTGTTTCTACATTTAGAAAGAGAATGCCAAAAGCTAAGACTTGAACATGCATCTGCTTTGGATTAGATTTACAGACTGTCATGGAAACACAAGAAAAGAATAAAGAGGCATTGCTTATAACCTGGAATAATTTGATTTCAGGTTTTGCATCCAAAACTCTGATTGTTATTCTCTTTTGAAAATAATTAAAGGTTGGCAGCACTTACAGTTATGTGAAAGTGACAATCCCTTGTAGTAAGGGATTTTAGGTAGAACATGATATGTCAAACTGATCTCGTTGTTCTCTTAGAAGATGGATCCTACAGCTGATAAGTCAGTGACAAGAACTTGAAATATGCTTTATACTGTGCATTCAAGTTAAAATAAATGTTGAATCTGCCAACAGTTTTCTTTAAAATACATGTAAACACTTTTCACAGCATTTTGTTTATCAGCGGTTTGCTGAATACCTCTTCAAACTTTGCAGCAATCTGACTTGTCAGCCTTTTCAAGTTGTGTCAAATTCTGACCACCAGTACAACAAAAGAGTTGCTTGATTTATAGAAAAAATCATTATTATTCGTGCTAAGCTGTCAATAAAATGAACAACAATGGTGCTTCCTGATCCCTAATGTTCTGTAATACACAGTTGTTGGAAGCTGCATTCCTCTGTGAGGGGTGGGTGGGAAAGTATGGCTGTTGAGAACTTTGGCTTACCGAGACAGCAAGGGACAAGCCAGCTTTTGAGAACCTGCAAGCTGTGAATTCTTTTTCCTGAAAAAGAAACAAAGGATTGTGTCCTACTTTTCTAGAGATTAGCTTTTGTTTAATCTTCCAATCTTCTGGCATACTGAATCACTGACTACTCTAATAACAACATACTACTTAATCCTTATGAAACATGTAGTGATAATTCAGCCTAAGAAACAATTCATGTTTTACTGCTGCCAGCTAAAAGTTTATGTTAAAATTCTGTTGTTACAGAAAAAAAATTGAAATGTCGGTTGTTTGGGTTTTTGTCCTCTTTTTTTTTTTCCAGTGAACTCTCTAATCACAGTATTCTCAGTTATTTCAGGCATCCTTATCATAAATGGTCAGTTCTTACTGGGTTTCATTTTGTACTCTCTGAGAGCAGACCAAAGGTCTACCGTTCCATTTCATCAGGATAAAAGTAAGAAAAGAAAACCTGTTAATTACAGGTGGTGTTTATGTCTAAAGATGTGATCTAGCTTCACATAAATCAACAATTTTAATTGTCTTGGGAAGAAAAACAGCTGTTTGGTAAAAAGGAAAAAAAATCTGTAAATAGAGAAAAATCTGCAAAATGTCATTAATATTTGTTGCTGATATGAGGAATTTTTTTTTTAAAAAAGGACAGTTTGAGACAAAAATGTCATATTAACAATTTCTCTTAAAGACCTGTCAGCAGTATTATGCTAGTTCAAAAAATACGTATTCCTAATCTGCTACTTTCAGCTCATTTTCCACATAAAAAAATCATCCTAAGACTCCAGGTTCCACAGCAGCAATCATAAAAGCTGGCAAAAAGATAACTTGAAGTAAGTTTATAAACTGCCAGGCCAAGAGCAAAATGTCTGATCAGACTGAGATGTACGCTTTAAGCTACTCTTCATGGACCTGCTGTGCTGCTTCATGCCTAGTATGTGATAGCTTAAACAGCTGAGGGGCTTTTTCAGTACATTAATATGTAACGGTCAGAGAAGTAGAGAATTGGGTCGGAATTGAACTTTGTAACTTTTAGTCAGGAGTTGGCTTTGGTTTTCTACTAGAATTTGTGGAAAATCTTGTCTCATACTCGCCCAGGTTTTGAATCTTCACATGTTGTCAATAACGTAATTAATGATTTTGCACTGTTCTTGAAGTAGGGAAAATCTACTTGTTAAATAGTATTAATGAACGTACTGCTTCTACTGTTAACCTTACTGCATGTTTACTGCTGTCATGTTGGAGGGCAAATAGTGACATTTTTATTGTTGGGTGCATGCCACACAAAATGCAGACTTGACAGTACATCACAGATAAGTCAGTAGAACAGTGAAAATCAGTGAGACCTGGTGCTGACAAGCTTTAGGACTACAATTAAAGCCACATTTCAAAACATGCTTTTATGGCACTGAGACAGCTCTTCTACACTGTACGTGTTCCAGCCTAATTCCCTGTGCGTGGACATGCCTTCTTAACCTTGTCCACTGTGCTTCATTTTTCTCTTTTTAATTTGCCTCCTTCAAGTCTTCCCACTGACTCACTTACTAGCACATCCTTCTGAGATGTTTTAAAAATAGATGGCTGAAAATAAGAACATTACATAAAAATGTGGAACCACTAAGACACATGGAAAATGTTCATAATAAATCACTCTCCCTCCTTTACCTTTTGCATCGACTGTGAAATCTTTTGAGCAGACATCTTAATTTTCTCTACAGGTAATACACTCAGTATACAATGTTGCTGGACCTACAGACAGTTAGCGATAAGTAACCCTGTGACAGACTTCAATTCAGTCATTTCAGTGGCTTAATGTGAAGGAAAAGTCTATAGGCCAGACTGGATGATCAAAATCATGGGTTTGGGCTTCCAGTTCAATCGAACCACATTTGTAGGTGTTTATCAGTGTAACATAGTACAGTACAGTAATAACCACTGTGTTCAAGACTAATTGTTTTAAGAATTTTACACTGTACTTCAAATAGCATTGGATATCACACTACGCAGTGTAAAACCAAACCATTTAGGTTTGTTTAATATGAGCATTATAGATTAAATGAATTTAATGTAATATAAAAACATGATGAAGGAATTTAAATCTTTTAAATCTTTTAAACATGTCATTTAATCTTTTGCTAATATAAAGATGCAAATTCATTTTCAATATTCCCTATTTTCCTATTGCTCTTATATTACTAATTTGAATGCTCTTTTGGTTTTGTGGTTAGATTTTTTAATCTGGTTTACTTGTGTTTAATTTCAACAGAGATTTATCTGCAGAGAAAAGACTGAGGTCTAAAGATCAATTCATTTTGTTATGTTTTCTTTCCACCCACCTTTCAAGTTTCAGAGGGATAGGGAGTAATTTGTTTGCTTTTCTGTATGCTTGCACACATTGTATTTGTAAATGACAAAATACTAGCCTGATTTTTAATACTTCTGTAATTTGGTCGACTTGCTCTGATTCATTAAAAAAAGAAGTAATTTGTTTCACCAGGAGCTCCCAGGTAGCTTCTGAGCTATTAGTTGGAGCTTCCATTCTGGAAAGGTACACATCAGTAATCAAGTCTATTTACTTCTTTCGGTGTGAATTCATTGTGAAGGAGGGCCAGTCCTGAGACCTCTCTGTGATTGATACCTCTGAACTGTGAAAGGAGCTAGTATAAAGTCTATGACAAAACCCACTGCCTTTTTTAACAGGGGCAAAAACGCTGAAAGTGAATTTTTCAGAGAGTGAATAGCACAACATTCTTTTGCTGCACTACATCCTGGGAAACTTACTGTGTCATATTTCCTCCCTAAGGATATTATCTTCCATGTAAAGAAATATGTTTGGAGGAATGCCAGTTAAAGCTTTTCTCTTTCTCTTCTTCCTTTTGGTTGCTCGCAGGACTTTACAAAGAGACACAGAGCCACAGCAAGTGAAGAAACATCTCTGTGTTAATTAATCAGGCTGGGGGATTAGGGCCAGCTGGGGTCATTATAAATTGCTAGGAACAGCATGGGAAGTTGAGACACCTCGGGCTGGGTGGTCAGCATGCTGGTAGACAGAAGGAAAAGTATCTTCTTTTCTGTAGAGAATTTATGCTGGAGGAAATAAGCGGGGGTGGGGGGTGTTCTCTGTCAATCTTTAAAGTTAGAACTAGTTTCTCTTGCATTATTTATTGGTTGTAGGGTTTCATGTATCCCTTCTGAGTGCTGGAGGAAAGTGTTGCATGGAAGTGCTCTACAAGGCATCTCTACTGAGATAAACTGAGAGGTTTAATTAAGTTAGGCCTTGAATGTATTGAAGGTAGAGGAAGAGCAAGCTTGAAGTCCAGTATGCTGAGATCTGCCAATATCTTTATCTTTGTAGCTGACCAGAACTCAGGTTCCTTCAAATCCTGTTTATGACATTTCTTTCTCATAGGTACCCTAGGCTGAGTAATCTGCCTGATGCCACTTGGATAGTAGTTTGACTAGCTACTGTATTCTGGGGTCAAATCATGCTTTTGGCAATGAGATGTTCCCCTGAACTATATCAATCTATTTACTATGAATTAACCCCTACGTGTACAGCTAAAGGCAAACACTGGAGGCAGGAAGTTTTCTTTGGGTTGCTTGTAATATATGGAATAATCACAACTGACTCTGAATACTCATGCTGACTCTTTTAAATCTTCTTTTTCCTTTTTTTCTACCCTTAACACCAGAATACATTCCTGCCTTCTGGGTAAACCTGAATAAAACTTAATGTTAATTTGCAATCTTTTTGCCTTCATGCTAAGCTACCCAAGATATTTTACTGTTAATTTCACAGTTCTCAGAACCTCAAGGCAATGCAGCACCTGTAAAGTCTCAAAACTAGTGAACAATGTCTATAGTTAGGAATGAGTGCAACGGTCTACTGAGCTTAGAAATGTGCTCAGCATTACATGGGTTTCTGTTACTTTGTCATGCAAAATATCTTGTAGATTTGTTCTAGCTCTCATTGCTTCTGCTGGGGACAGTGCAGACCGAGGCTCAAGTAAGAGGCAATTACAGAAGGGGATATGTGAAGACAAAAGCATGACAAAGATCTCTAGGTGATTCTGGCCAGGTGGTGTAAATCTGAGCATTTAGAATATGAAAGGATGCAATCGGTAACTGAGGAAGAAACTAGGAAAGCTCAGGTTGTATTTGTTATGGTGGGCAGGAAGTCCTTTCAGTCAACTGGAAATTACTGTAGCAAGGAGCTTAGTCTGCAGAGGGAATCTGACAACTTCTGAGTTGCACAAGATGCATGCTTGAAAGCAGGGGAGGAATAAGAGGGGCACCGAGGAGGAGCATGCAGCAGCTAAAGGCAACCGTAAGAATCACTCCTGTGTGCATTTCATAATGAAAACCTTTCGGCAAGACTTTTAGAGAGGCTAGAGTGGTATCTTCACTGTCTGTGTCCGTGGTTGAACCACTTGTATACCTTGTATGTGTCCTGGAGCAATCATCTGTTGGGCTGGAAGAAAGCAGGAATACCTTGTGCATAGTTTCCCTGTAGAGGGGAAGAGAGGCCTGGCTGCAAGAAGGAGGGAGGTCTTGCACCAGCATTTGTTTGAAGGAAGCAGCAGTGCTAGCCCTGTTACCCATTATCTCATCTCACCTCAGAGGCAGGATGCATTGGAGAGTGCAGTTGGCAAGCATAAAAAGTTGACAGCCATTAACAGCATTGTTAGTGATGAGTTTAATGTGTAGAAATACACAGTAATTTTTTATAGGATAATGGCAAATAAATAAAGTGACGGAAGTGTATAGTATAAATTCCATCCTCCCAGAACAGCTTCTAGCTCTAACAGGAAAGGGAGGACCCATCTGCCTGAGCACTGAGTTAGCTGCTCCTTTACCTTGCTAAGTAGTGCAGGTACCACTAGATGGCTGTCAGACAGAAGGTGTGAGGACCTCTGGGAGAGCATCCAGGGCTGCCCAGGATTCGATGTCGGGCCTTTACAAAGTGTTTTTGAGGTGGGGTCTTAACTATCAGAAAGTTGGGGGCAGGCGGAGACTTAATCATGCTGAATTGTCTTTGTATGATGTAAATCATCACTGTTAATTATAAATGGGATGATGTTTTGGCTTGGAAAGCAACATTTAGAGGCAGGGTACTCATGGTCTGCTGTGGGGTTTCGTAGGCTGGAGGCCTCTCTGTGAGCCACCAGTGTCAGGTTAAATGAATTCTGATTTGGTAGTTCATACATTGAAGAGAGAGAGGTCCCAGAGACAAGAAGAGCTGAATCACTGGAGCATTTTCCTTTTTTCAACTTACTAATTTGTATAACAGTATTAGAAGTATATCTTAAAGCTGTCTTGTGATAGTACAAAGTGTTTGTCTCAGAAGGCAGTAACAAAATCGAGAAGATGTTAAATAAGAAGGGGACCAGCACAGTGACTTGACTGTGGGGGTCCTGTTTGGCCCCTAGTCTTAGGCTCAGATCTGGCTGGAACAGAGCTGGAACGCAGCCCCTGAAGAGCGAGCACATCATCTGTCCATATGCGCTTCACTTCCTTGATGGACTGGAAGAGTGGGAGAAAATCCTGAACACTGATGTCTTAATATTGGCTCAACACCAGAGCGATGTTCCTGCAGATTTAGTTACACTCATCTGGACATTTGGCACGTATGTTGATAAGATGCTTCTTCAATAATTTTCTTCAGTCAGTAGAAGTACACCGAGTGACTGCATTGGGAGGGAGGCCAATGCAATGTTACAAAGATACACTTCACTCCTCAGATGTGCAACTGCAGGTCACAGCTGGGGACATGCTAGCTGAAAAACTGTCTGCCATGGCACAGCGTATTTAGTGATCCTCCTAAAGCCCATGAATAAATAATGGATTGCCCCCATGCAGCACAAAAGGCATGAATGGAAGGAAAGAAAGAAAGAGGAAACTGTACCTGTGGCAGCCAGTGAGCTGTGGAAATTGGAGTAATTTCTTATAGGCAAACCCACAGGTTCCCTGAGGAAAAACCTCCATTAGGACTTGTTCCTCTAGACCTGCTTCCCTGCTATCTCATGAGACTCAGTCTGCAAATGCAGTTCCTTGGGACAATTCCCATACATAAATTTTGGCAGGGTTAAGCTCTGTGCAGAGTCTTCAGCTTAAAAGCCACTTGACTTACCCACCACGTCTTGGAAGAGGAAAACTTCCAAAACTAATACAAGCTTCATTATTCAGCAGAAAAGCAGTTAGGAGAAATGAGTGCTATTGCTGTCTTGTTATGTTCAGGGTGCCCTAAGATTTTTGGCTGGTTGTTCTTGCTCTCTGAATAAAATGAGAGAATCGCATAAATATTGGCAGTCCTCAGTGCTGCTTTTTAGCCAGAGTTGAGCAAACAGCTATGACTATGCCAGCTTTTCTCTCAAATGAGCATGCCCTTAAGGAGCAGGCTCAGCACCTCCTTGTAGTTATAATTGGAGTGTATTCTCTCCCATGCACAGGAACACAATTGTCTAATAGTGGGTTACAGGTTGGGATATTCCTTGATATTAGAGACCCTTTGGTGGCCCCTCTTCTCTCTATTGGAAATGGGGTGAATCAAGAATTTCATCACTTTTCTTCCAGTTTCCTACCCAGAATCAGCCACACTGGAAATCTTTGAAGGTCTTATGAAACTCCCTCCCTTTTGGAAATGCGGGTGTTTGGGAGCTTTCAGTGTAGCCTTTTCAGAGAGTGCACGGTCAGTGTTTTTAGGAAGATTGACATATATATAAAACTACAACAGGCAGTGGTAGAAGTATAGCTAAGAATGGAAATACAAAGGCTTGTGTTTGTGTCTGGGTTTGCAGTTCTTGTCAACAGGTTGCAGGGATCACAGTCCAACAAAACTTGTGAAGCCTGGAGTGTTGATCATGGCTGGTGGTAAAAGGGAGGTTGATCTTTCTCTTCAGCTTTCTGATTGATTTTTTTACATTTCAGAATCACTTGATGAAGGACGAGAATGACAGTGAACATATTGCAGCAATGCAGAAGTACTTACAGCCTTATTCTCAGCTGTGGTAAGTTGGATTAAATCTATGGATTTTAAGAGCGATACTGATCTACACCACATCTAGGCTGCTTTTCTTTTTTTCTTTGGTATCCCAAGCTCAGACACAGAAGCAAGCAGAGTGAAACATAGAGGTCTTTTCTAAAACCAGTCAGAACCTACGTTACTTCAATGAAATAAAGTATAGTCAAGTATAAAATTTCACTATCATAATATTTAGTTGCACTTAGAGTTTTCAGTATACTGGGTGATTCAAACTCTATAAACTTTCACAAAGCCAGAGGCACTTTGCAGCTCACCCAAATATCCCAACCTGCAAAAATGGGCCTTTAATTTGCTGTTATTTCAACAAACAGTGATTAAAGACCAGCAAACCTATTCTACTGACATATTTTGCTCTTTTGGGAAATAATTTGGAACTGATTTATCTTTCGTTCTGTGTAGTGTTCCCTCCAATATTCTTGCTCTTGAAATGCATTTCTGTGGTTTTTGTTGGTTTGGGTTGGGGTTTTTTTTAATGCCACTTGTGTAATAACTCTGAGGAATGGACCCTTGCTTACAGTTTTATTCAGAAATGCAAAATTCTGTAGACAAAATGCAGTTTTAAATTCTGTTAGAACATTTCACAATCTCTGAACCACTTATGGCATAAATCTATTTGACCTTCAATTTCCCTTAGGTATCTTTGTATTGGTATGAAATTAGTTTAATTTGTTTAAGCATGCATACTTACACCTTAATGAGCTGATAGCATTATCTTTATCAACTCTGGAAATGACTGTACTAAATCCTGCAGTATCTTTGCTGAACTGTGTAATAATTTTTTTTTCTTTAATCACAAGTAGCTCATAGATCTTTTGTCCCTCTGAAGCTTTGATATTTCCTGGTGTTTGTTGTCTTTGAGCTGAGATTATTTTTGTGAAATTCTCATATAAAAGTCTCTCAGAGTTACAACAGCTCTAACTAATTTGGTGTGGAACTAGGCAGTTAGGAAAGCTTCAGGATAGCTAGGTAAAAGTAAAACATCAGACTAATGAAAACTTAATAATTTGGAGAAGTAGATCCCCAAGGCATAAAGTTTTATGATTGTTACCTGCTTTGTTGTTCTGGTGAGGATATTTCAAGAACAGTGATTTGCAAGTGAAATTTTAATTAGAAAATTTTAATGGATATTTTCTTAAAAGACGATGTAAGACACTTAAAGGACAGTACAAGACCTGTTGATTGAAGGACATAAAAGCATGTCCTTTGTTTTATTAGTATTTTCTGTTCATGACTGCAATCCAATTATCTTTAGTATTTGTCACACGGTACCTTTAAGGTTATGAATTTTAATAAGAAAATTCTTTAATGGGTTGGCTTTTTGTATAGCAAAGGAACAATTCCTGATGTGGGGTTCCAAAGTGGGCAGGTGAAAACAAAAGAAGCTGTGGAACTAGGAAGGTACTTGGTCTGCGTCCTGTCTGCGTGGGAAGTGATGTGGACCTGGATGTGGAGTTAAAGGCAAATGGTGGAACATCAGCAAATGATCATGCTGTTTGTCTGAAATGAAGTGAAACGTCATTGGATTCTCACAGAAGCGTTGTGAGGGCTTTATTGCCCTGCAAGGTCAATATAAATTGTACCTTATCTGCTTTATCTTCAGGCAGAAGAAAAATTCTGTATCACTCCATTTGCTCTTGCTGAGAATAGTCACGGTTTCTTGAAAGCTGATGAAATTATTTTGAAGAAGGCAAGATAAAACCTGTTGAGTCATAGCTAGTGTCTGAGTAACTAATATTTGGCTGAATGCTAGAACTGGCAATCAGGAAATTTTGGAAGATGTTATGACTTTATTATATGCATGTATGGAGTTCTACACTAATACGTTAAGTCCTAAAGGATTTTTTTTAAACAAAATTGTCAGGTATGAAGCAGTAGACCTTTTCATTTAAGATTTTAAATTTTAAGTGTTGTTTCGGGATGATTATGTTTTATTACTTAGTTATGGTACTTATTACTGGTGATATAACAGACTATAACTTTCAGAAGAGAAACAGCTGAAGAGCCTTCTACAGCCCTTTCCTTTTAGACATATGCATGATTTTTATAACTGGTGAAGTTATGGCAGGAATCAAGTATGGAAATAATGAAATTTGAGTTGGATTTTTATCCCTCTTGCTGAATCTACTGTAATATTCAGCTAAGGTGTTCCTTAAGCACTTCTACTTGGTGCTGATGATCCAGGCCTTGATTTTACATGAGTTTCCTTGGTACTATTCTGAATGCAGATCTCTCTTAAAGTGAAGTAGCTTTGGGTTAGCTTTTTTCCCCCTCCGTGTGAGCTTTTCACAGAGATCAGATACTGGCTTAAAGGAACTACAAGAACATTAAACTTTGCGGAAAATAAGTTTTTGAGTACTAGCTTCTATAAGAAGTAAAATAGTACAGACAGGAGCACAGGGGGAAGGGAAATGCCTTAGTTCTTTCTCTTCATCATCTTTTCATTATGACTATCATTTTCGTCATCCAGAAAAAAAAAAATAGAGTGTTAGGTTTCATCCTAATATTGCAAATTAAGAACTGAAGCTTCCTAATAAGATCTGCACCCCACATGCAACAATCGGTTTGCCCAAACTAGTCGGGGAGTTCTGCAGACCTTGGTTTAGCTAAATGCTGGTGTCCTGCAAGGAAAAAGGAGTATTCAGCTCAGTCTCTGTGCTTCACCTGCTGGGAGAATCCAGTTTAATGCCCCATGTCAGAGGCCAGCAGAGAATCCATTGTGCACACTGTGAGCACCTGATATATTCAAAACCTTGTCCCGTTTCTTAGGGCTTTGCCAGGTATTGTGCCATGCCATTGCTACAGAAGCAAAGTAGTTCACAGGAAGGAATTTAACACTTTCAGTAAAATGTGCTAGAATATCTAGCTATTTACCATGCTGAAACCAGTTTCCATTTAGGAAAAGTGAGTGTTATATCAGACTTTATCAGTTTTAACTTTAACATGTGGCTAATAATTTATTACTTGTAGAAGTAAAAACTTTCTAATGCTCCTTCAGGGAATGTGCTGTACTTTTCATTTCCTTGACCTTCCAGGTTTTCATCATTATTTATAGATCACTGCAATGTATTAAAATAATTTTCTGAACAAAAAAAAAGGGAAAAAATCTTTCATTAGGAATAAAATCAGAGGGGGCATGCTGAGTGTAATTTCTATCAGCAGATGTGCTTAATTGTTCAAAATAACTGCAGAATACTATTTGGGCATGTTTGAAATAAAAAATATGGACCAATAAAAGTTTTAAATAATTCTGCTATAATTTTTGCATAGGATATCCAGTACGCTTAGGGAATTGTTTTGCAATTTACCCCTAAAATAATGTACTTTTCCCTCAAATGAATTTATGTGACTTAAATAATAAACCTGGTAACTTTAATTATATTATGAATACTAATGACTGGATAGAAACTTCAGATTGCCAAAGACACATGAAAGGCAAGTTTCAGGAGACATAACAGTATGTTGAAATAATAAAATACTGAGCCTATGAAACTAATGGGTGTTCATTACTGAAATAATAGTATGTCCATCTTATGTGATGCTTCTCTACCGGAGGAACTGATGAAAATCAAAGAGGAGAAGCAGCTGGAGAATAGCTGGGAGGTAAAAGGGCTGCCATGAGAATTTGAAACAATCTGCAGAATCTCTGAAGAAATGAGAGTTAGGTCAAAGCAAAAGTCTTAGCCCCTCAGTGCAATTTCAACATCATAGAAAATTTGCATTTAGCCCGTGATCAAAACCTATTCACTGTGTTTTGGTTCCAAGTCAGACCAGTAATTGGAAGGGTCCTGTATTGCATTTTCATGTGACTCTGTCATACTGGCTGGTGTCCGTAGCTGGTTTGCAGAGCAGGATATCTATCAACATCCCCAAACAAAACAGCATGGTGTGGAGTTTTGTGGGTCCCTTCATTATACAGTAGGAGTTGTTGCTATATCAGAGTAGCAATTAGAAGCTTAAAAAGAGATGTAATGCCTTGGTGAGGGCTGAACAACATCGTTTTCTCTGGATAATGGGTGCTGTTCCTTTGCTGCTTCCAGGATTTAGATTCAGGGAAAAGGCTTTGAATTAAGAGAAGCTGGATGCCAGGCCCCTAAAATGCTCTTTTAATTAAGTCTAGTTATGAAATGATATGATCTTGGCAACAACAATATCTGCTAATTGTAACTGAGTGTTCTGAATTTGTTACTCAGTTGAGTTACACAGGAACTAAATGTTCCTCTCAACATATTTTCTCCCTCCCTAGTAACACAATGAATCATGAAGGACATTTTCTATGAAAGCTGGTGCAGCCCAGACCCAGCTATAGGAGGAGATGAAGTTAGAAACAGAAATATATGTTATGGTCCTGCTTCTGCTGAAAGTACAAGCACTTACCGCACTCTTGGACATTGGTGATTTTTTTGTTTGTTTGCTTTACCTCCATGTTTCAGCACATTCTTGCATTGTGTTTTGGAAGAACTTACACAAACTTAAATGCTTGAGTGAGTCAAGGTCTCGACTGCTGTGAATTTGGGTGCATGTTACATCCACAACCCCGCCTACATCACAGAACCTGTTGGTGTTATAAGTACTTGGGCAGTAAAAGCTGCAATATTTTTCCAGCTATCTACATGTTTAGAACAATGTGGCTGGGCTAATTTTCTGTGGGACCCTGTTCAACTAACTCCTGAACTTGCAAGAAGACTGTTAATTAGAAGCAGCAAATCAGTTGCACTACCTAATTGTTTGTATTTCCAAAGTATGTGTCTGTGGGGAGAAATATCTTCTAAAAGATGTGGCTTTTCTGCATCAGGACACGTGTTCTAGCAGGCATCAGTCAGCAGGGAGCAAGCACTGTCTTTCGCTCTGGCAGGCCAGAGGGGCAGAAGTGGACTGTGCTGGGTATTGTGGCAGTGTGCAATTGTTTTTCCTAAGAAACTGGAGTAACTGTAAAGAAATACAGACTCTCCCAGAGAAATGCAGGTGGCATTACCACGTGTAGGACCCTGGAGAGGTCTGGGTCATGGTCGAGTTTGGGGTTGGATTTTGTCTGGTGTACCATCTAAGTAGTCCTACTGTAGAGAATTGCTGGCAAAAAATAAATGCTAATTGCGAAAAATTAAAATAAAAAATCAGATAGATCTATGCATAAACCAGCAGAAATTCCACCCTTTATGTGGCAAATATAAATGCCTGTCATCTAGTGTCGAATTCTTCCGGTTATGTTGGAACATCCCATCTGTAATCCGCTACAGTTTCTCTGGTTTAAATCATAGGGTCAATAGCAAGATAAATCCAAGAGATTAATTTGGGTCACGTGATCCAAATTGTGCCAACAACTGTGCTTTTCTGTACTTAAGCTATGCAGCGCAGTGAGGATAGTATCTAAAACCCGAAACTCCCGAATGCCTGCATGAAGTTGCATAACTCTGCAAGTGACTGTGTTTGTACGTCCACGTGGGAGACGGGTCACGACGCCTGAAAGTACCCCCTGGGCTCCAAACTGCACCGTACTGGGCAAGAATGGTGCCTGCTGAAAACTGGAACTGAATGGTCCCTTCACGGAGCTTTGCTCCATCACAAGGTCACTGAAAATCTGATTAAAAAATAATTTAGGCCTTGATTCATCTCAGTACTTAAATACATGCCCAACGTTCAGCGTGTCAAAGTTCTGTGGGTAGCAGCAGGACTGCTTACAAACTGAGGACCTGACATGAGCTGACGCAGGCCCTCAACACACAGGGGTTTGCACAGAGCTGGCCTTCATGTCTTCGTGTTGGTTTTCACTAACTGCATTCACAGGTAAAGGTAAAAGAACTTGTAAAAGATCATCTAGACTCTCCCATGAAGTAGCATTGTTGACTTCTGTGTAGTCCTATCACTTTCTTCTGGGTATACTTGGATATCCCCAAAGGGACACCTTCCATTTGCATTAGGAAATTACTCCCACTGCCTCTTTGGCAATCATTCACCTCATTCTTTACTATTTGTACCTTTGGATACTCCTGAGCTATCATCTCATTTTCAATAACTAACTTTCAATAATTTTTCATCTTTCTTCCAGAGGAGCCATCACCATTCAGTGAAAAAGATAACACCAACTCTTTTTAGTATGGTCAATAAGCTTAGGTTTTTTTATTCCTCATTATTATTTTAAATAAGTATATGAAAAAGAAGTTTGAAAATTTTTGCTATCTAGTATGAAATGTTTACAGTTTGCAGACCGCAACTGCGTTTCAAGCAAATTCTCTTGTAAAGACTATGTATTTTATACAATAGCAGTGCAATTTGTTATTTATAGATTGATTGTCTGGCTACAGGCGAACTTCAAAAGCTTTCACATACAGTGCTTTTATTTTAAGCTTAGTAGTGGCTTTAGATACAGAATTCAGATTTGTATCGAGGCTTCTTCTGTATGCCTGGTAGATGAGCATTGTATAAACAACACTGGTGCATAGCCCTGAAAGAATGCATTCTAATGCTTGGCTGAAGATATTAATTGCAAGATCATTGGGAACTCAAAGGCAAATAAAATAACAAGCAGCTGTTTTGTTTGTTACTTGTTCAATATTAGGTATTCAGCAAGATACATGACTGGCAGAGACAAAGTTTCTTCTTATTAGTCATAGAGAAGAATTAATATATATTATTGAATAAACTCTGACTTTTGACATTCTCAAAACCTCCAGTTCCATTATGTGTTGGAGCTTGCTGTGTTGGCTTGACTGCTTATTATACCTATGCTGGCAGAAAAGAATAGTGTCATAACCTATGTTGTTGCTTGGCTTTGTGTGTTATGTTGACGTACATAAGTGTATATTTCTATTCCTGTTCTTGGGAATGCTTTACAACGAGGCTTAGTTCCCTGTGTAAATGTATTTGATTGGTGATGCTTGATCCTCCAGGATCAAGCTGTCTGTCTCATTGAAGGTGTCACTTTCACCAGACTGATTGGCATTTTTTACTCCGTTTAGCCGAGACTGTAGTCGTTCATGTTCCTTTCTCAACTCCGAGTAGGAATGGGAGAAAGTGTGGAATATTGATGTTGCAGGAAAAGACATGATGAGAATCCCACTGAGGATGCTGCTGAGAGCCACCATCTGGCCTGGGACGCTCCGTGGTACCATATCTCCGTACCCCACAGTGGTCATTGAAATGATAGCCCACCAGTAAGAAGCAGGTATGCTTGTAAATTCAAGCACCTTCCCAGATTCATTCTCGGCAAGATAGACCAAAGGAGAAAACAGAGTGACAGCCACGCACAAGAAGAGTAAAAGCAGGCCAAATTCCCGTGTGCATCTCCGAACTGTGAGGCCCAAAGTCTGCAAGCCCAAGGAATGTCGGGCAAGGCGCATTACATACAAGATCCTCAAGGCACGTAAAACCCGTAGCACCAAACCAACCTTCTCCAAATATGTGTTGCTGCTTGGCCTGTCATCCTCCTCGTTTGAGTCATCTTCTGAGAAGATGAGGGAAACGTAATAGGGTGAAATAGCCACAAAGTCAATGATATTTAGGGGTCCTTTGAAGAACTGACACTTGCTCCTTGCCTGAATGAATCGGAGGCAGAACTCCAGGGAAAACCAAGCCACACAGATGGTCTCTATGACGAAGATGTAATAGCACTTCTGGGAACACTCGCCCTGACACAAAACAAAAAGAGAATTAAATAAAAGAACAGTCTGTGAACCAGCATCCAAAAACACTAAGAAGCAATATGTATCTGCTTGAGTCACTGGTATCAGAAATAAACAAATCCCAGCTAGCAGGTAGTCGTATGGCAGACATCTTTCAATGGGGTATAGACAATAATGAGCATGTGAAATATCTGAATGAACAGATATAGCTACCTGCTTATTTTTATTATGTTGTTTCTTCCAGTGTAAATGAATGAAACTCGTCTCAGTATAAAGTCTTGGCATGCAGCCTGTAAGTCCCAAATAAGTCCCACTTTCTGATCTCAAATAGAAATTAATTTAAACTTGAGTGGTTTATAAGCCTGTACAAAAATCAGTTTATCTTCAAAAGAAAGATTAATGTTTGAATGTCGCTGTAAACTTCTGGTGCTGTTCAATGCATGGTGCTTCCACAAATGCTGTGTACTCTGGTGCAATTAAAAGTGGTTCAGAGATATTCATTAAGTCATCTGGATCCTTGGCTCAGTTATACCATATATAAATCTTGTTTCTTTCTGTACCTGCAAATGTTTTAATCTAAAGGAAAATAAATATCCACCCAGTAGGTGAAACTTGCCATGAAGAATCCTCTCCCAGTGTTGAGGCCACTTGCTACAAGCAGCATTTTCTCAGGTTTGTTATCAAAGGGATTACTTTAGTTGAACTACCTTGGATTCACATTTTTTTGTTTTCCTGAGCTGAGCTTAAAAAATGAAACTTCTTTTGGCCTATTCCAGTGAAACGAAGAGGCAAATGTAAACTGACTCATAATTATTTGGGTAAGCAAGAGACTACGTTGAGCTTTGTCCTTTAGTGATGGGCAGCCACTACGTTACGTCCATCCAAAGAGCGAGCTAACAGATGGACACATCAGTTACAGGTGTACATACTGCCTCCTTCATATGCACAAGTGTCTGCTTACTGTATTCCAGCTGGCAGAAAACAAACCAGGTCCCGCCACCATTTTTTGCCTCATAGAAGATAAGAAATAACAGTGAAAGCAGCATGTACTGCTTAGCAGCTGGACATCTCCCCCTGAACAGAACACATCATTTTTAAATACTGGTGTCACTGCTTTCTTACACACCCTGTCTATCCTATTGATAAATACATTCCTGTACCTGTACAGAGAATTAATAGGTTCTTAAGAAACCTGGTCTTGTGATTGGACTAATGCTGGGTTTTTTTTGCTTTTAAGCATTGTGAATAAGTTTATTGAAGAATTCCACCTAACTGGTACTTGTATGGTATTTTCACAGTGGCATGCTGCTATTTACATTAAGTTCTTGCATCGGTGCAAATATTTGGCTTGCAGTTCTAATCCAAAACCAGTTCAAGTGAACTGGAGTCTTTCATGGACTTTGGCTGACGTTGAAGTAGCCCTGTGTGCTTTTCTTTGCTGAGCACATTATCAAAACACTGGCATATGAAGTGTACGGGGTTTGAATTTTTGGTGAAGATGAGAAATCTTAGCTATAACTGGGAATCAGAGGACAGGATTGGCTGGTCTCGCAACCCTTTGAAATTCCAGGCTGGACTCAGAATATGGGTTGCCACTGTATGTTCCGGAAAACCTGAATGTAGAAGGCGGTAATTTCGTTTTAGATTATTAAGCTGCTTGAAAATTAGTATTTAGCAAATAGCTCTTTCCAGCTACAACTTTGGTACCTGAAGGCTTAGCAAGGTTAAAGAGTCTTCTCCTTTTATTCTGGCTGAACAGGGATTTGCATCTCTGAGATTTTCACAACTGCAGAAGATCAAGCAGAATTAGGGATGATGGAGGATCTGTGCAGAGAAAGAACATCCTTTTGGGAGAGCAGAGTGGCCATGTGTTATTCAGGAATAACTGCAGACCCTTGCTTCATGAAAGGCTTTTTTGTAACCTCTGTAGAATAAAGTCAGGGCTGCTGTATGCATCTTTCCTGATGGCCTGTCTGTGAAATTAAGCAATTTCAAGGAACAGTTCCTCATACAGTCTTATCCATTCCCAGCCAAATTTCACGAGCAATATTGATTAAAAACACCATAGGGAACACAAACTCCAACTACTAATTAAACTTGCTACCAATGTTCAGTTACCCTCTGCATTGCAATACCCTCTGCATTGCAATGGGATGTTGGTTTTTTAGAGTGTCCCTTGTGATAGAATTACTGCTATTCTTGGGAGTAACAAGTCTTGTTGTTCAGGCAGTGTTTATATCATTGGCTCTCTGAGGCTCCCCAGGTAAAATGGTAACATATCCTTTATGTATAAGTTTTACCCTCTCTAACCCTCAGAACAATTTAGCTCTGTAGCACCATTTGGGGATTTTTCCTCTTTCTGCACAGTAGACTTTCAAGATCATAATTTATCTCTTAAAGTAAATATTGCAAAAGGTAATGAAGACTTGGCCCTGCTAGAGTTACACACACAGGATCAGGTTTTAGCTCCTTTTGAAGTCATTGCCATGCCAGTGCCTAGAGTGCATTGATGTTTGCAGAGCTGTTGACTTGGCTCGATGAGATTGCTTGCAATCAGCAGTTGTGTTATGCAGTGTTCACTTTTTCTGAGTTGTAAATTATTTGTACAGTGCAGCCTGGACTCTGCACAGACCTGCCTGTGGTCATTCTAGTGGTGTGGCCTGTGAATTATTCATTGTTCCCATCAAGATTTATTTTATTTTTTATTAACTGGGCTGAATTTCCAGTACATCTGTTACTTATTTACCATTATACATTTACAGGTGACTGCTCTCAGATCATCATGTAGCTTTCACTATTCCTTCCTTGGAAAATACAAGAAAAGAAATTCTCTTTGCTGGAAGTTTTAGCCATTGAGATCTGGGGTGTCTTTTGAATTGAGTGTGAAATTTCAAGGTGTAGCATTGTAAGGACTGGTTGGGAGATTTTTTTCTTCTCACCATCCTCAGTTGCCTTAGTATTCCCCATGGAAAGTTATATATATTTAGAAAAAGCAACTTGTGCAGTCAGCTTCCTATATGTGTATTTCATTTTACAGAAGAGCATCCTTCAAATCAAACTTTTCAGGAATGTTACTGTGCATTTTATTTTTCCTTTGTGCATAGTTGTGGATGTAAAGGATGGGGAGTGCTCCCCTGTTAGCACACTTTGTCTTTTTTATGTACTTTGCAAAAGACATTGCAGAAATGTTTGCATATGATTCAAACCATAGTCCCTTTTTCTGCTGCAGCAAACAAGAGTGACAATATCACAGTCTCTGACACTGTGACTAATGCAGAGAATTCTGTGCTTCATTTTTGTCAGAAGAGACAGAATTCTTTTTCTGTGTTTGCTCCAAACATACCTACGCTACGTGAAGGCATGCAGCAAAACCAGCCCCGTTTCTCTGGGAGGGAACTGATTTACCTGTGCAGCACAGCAGTTCTGTATGGAGATGACTAACTCAAGCCCTAGAAATAACGCAGCTGGGCTACCATCTCACAGCAGGGCCATTTCACTCCATTAGATAGTCTATATGTACCATGATTTAGTCAGTCCATATAAAACATCTGCCAGAAACTTCCAAGCCTCTTTCTCTGCCTGTCTTTATTTCTCTGTCACCAGTGTCTGAAAAGAGAGTGTAAGACCCTGGCTCTATGATATTTAATGAGAACACGATTATTGATTTCACACTGGGAGATAGATTTCATCCAGTGAGTTTGTATGTGAATGTTTTATGTACTAGGAATATTTGTATATATTATGTAATATATGTGATATGGTTTATATGGAATATCCCTCTCTAATGTTAGTCTCTTTGAAGATTCGTGATCCTTCTGAACATCCTGTTCAAAAGCAGCAAATATTAGACTAAAAGGGAAAAAGAGGAAATAATAAGTACCAAAGCCAATTTCTGTTTCTCCCAGTATTTTTGATGATTATTAGACCTCAGAGTGCTTTATGTTCCACTTACAACTGTTGTCCAAAGAGCAGGCAGAATAACATACTGAATTCAAATACTATGTTCTTATCAAAATACCATTGCCTCTGTGTCAGTGGTAGATTTCAAATTTCCTGCTGTCACCAAATTCCTGTTAGATGTTAGTTACTTTCAGTGAACTGCCAAATTGTGGCCCAAATACTCTGATCCATTAAAGGTTTTTTTTTTCAGAAATGGCCAATAAAGGAAATTTCTGTGCCACAACAGCTTCTATATATTTCCTCTTTCTGAACAAAGCAAACACATTCTGGAAATTCTAGTGATCAGTGCCTGTCAACACAAAACACAACAAACAACTCCCTTTCTTGACCTCGCTGTTAACTAGAGGAGAATTCTGAGCTTTTATTTTCAGATCTTTGAGTCAAGTTTGTCACTGACTTTTCTTCTGTCTGCATTTTTGCACCTGAACTGCCATGGTGTAGTGGAGCCTATAAAAGTTCCAAGCCAGTATGGTGTTGACTGTGAACATGAGGGGAAGATGAGGTTTTATTTATAACTGACCGTAAGATATTTTGGGTGGGCTTTTTCAACAAAACTCTCTGATATGTTTTACACTACCATAGCGTCAATCAGTACTCAAACTATCATCAACTCTGGCGGGAGAACAGTTATCACAAAGCCAGTGGTGAGTGAGTATCTAACTCTTTATACTTTATTCATCCTGCAGATTTACTTTTGAACAATGCAAGAATTTATCAGGATTTATGGATCTTGTCTCTAGCTGAAAATCTACAACATATGATATAAAATGAGTGCCTGGTATTGATCTTACATATGGAAAAAGCATTTGGCTCACCAGTGAAGGAAACAATATTTTGTATGTAAAAAGTTATGTACTGAGCCTGATGCCTGAAATATTGAGTGATTTCTTAAATTTATAAACCACCTGAAAGAAGCAAAGTGGCTGCTTCAAACTTCTGTACCACCAGAGATAAGAAGCAATTAAGGCTTCCTTTTCATTATTGCCTTCTGCTGTACAAGGCAATGGCTCATTTTCTGCGTTCTCTTATGTGGTGGAATGTTTATAGTGTTACAGGAAAATTCCTTATTTTAGGATACTTCTATTAACTTCTCTTTAGATATAAAAAAATAGACTCATAATAAAATATAAGAACAGCAGTACTGAGTCCAGTTAGCCCAGTGCCCTATTCCAACACCCTGAGAAAAGAGATGCCCAAAGCAAATCTTCTGGCTTCTATTTTCCACTCCAGAGCTTCCTGAGCTGAAGGTGGTGTTTGTGTAAGAAAACTGAATTGCTTTTCTACAAAGTTTGGCCATCCTTTTGTCTGCTGCCTATTGCATGAAGACTCACCTCTTTGCTTTGAACTAGGTTCCCAGTAGTTTCATCTGACACCCCTAAGCTCTGTCACTGGAAGGGACGCTGGCTACTTGATTGTCATTTACTCATTTCCTGCCATTTGCAATTTTGTAGACCTCTGTTGCAGCTGCTGTTGTAGCTCGTTCCTATCCTGAGGAATTCTGCCTGCCTTAGTCCTTGTGTGAAGTCATTCCATCCTTGTTGCCTTTCTCTGGCCTTTTTCCTTTTTGAGGTGGAAGGGACTGAGACTGCAGTTTTAAAGTGTGGGTGAGTTGTAGGTTATATTGTCAAATTTATATCCAGTTTATGATCAAGAATTCAATAAATTTTGCTTTTTTATTGTGCACTCTTTAAGAAAGTATAAGCAAGTTGGATCTATGTAGGGACAATGCTTAGAATGTAATATTTCTATAGTGAGAAATTGTGTGACTCTGGAAGGTGTTACTGCAGCTTTCTTGGAGTAACTTTTTTCAAAAGGATCTGAGGTTCAGGAATTTAGCACCTCTAAGGCCAGGACTGGCCAGGGTAGTGTATGGCAGCCAAATCTCAAACCTCAATTGCACAGGTGAGTTTACAGAAAAGAAACTTACTCACTAACAGTGAATTCAAACTAAATGAACTTGAGATACGTGCCACTCACAAGACAAATAAGATAAACTTGCTGACCAAGCGCCCTCTTAGTTTACCAGGAAACATTAGTTAAAGTGTAATGATATCTAGGATAATAAAAAAAGTCAGATCTCAGAGTTATGCTGCACTAACCTATCTTACAAGAGATATAAATCTCATCTAGTGAAAACAGTATCTTTACATGCATCAATAATTGTAATGATGCCCACAGAGACTGAATCAGAATTTCCCCTGTGGAATATATATCTTGTCTATCCAGATGCAACTCACTTTGTTACATTTTCTAGACAAGGAAAAAATTTATTATTTCTGGATAAGTGGATGAGAACACAAGGAACTATTCTTATGCCTTCAGGGTGTGCTCTGTGCTAATAATTTGTGTCCCACTTGGTTGAACTCTGAGACACACTGTAATTAAAATATGATCTGGAAAACTTGTTCTGAATCATTACCTGATCTGCCAATTAATTTGCCTCTGCCAAAGATTCACCCCAATACCTTTTGCAGTGGATATTTACCCTTTAGTCCATTGTAAGGTGTTTTTCCATAAATGCTGAAGCAAACACAAAACAGAGTGATAATCTGTGTTTTGCAAATCACACACTTTGGTGTGCTCCTCTTACAAAACTGTCTGAGGATTCTGAACATTTGAACCTGAGTCTGTGTGGCCTGTTAGCAGCTGAAGGCTGTGTTGCACATTGACAGAAAGGGTGTCAGGTTTTACCTCTGGTCCGCTCACCAGTATCAACCAGAACAGATCTTTCTAATCCTCTGCAGAGCACTGTGGAAATCAGTGGCACAATTTTGATGGCAAGGTAGTGGTGGACTACTTACCAACAGGCTAGTGAAGTTTGGCACTTTTCTGGAAAGGGGTGTCAGATCCCCACCTACTCTGTATTGTGGCCATGGACTCTTCATGTTTTGTTACTGATACTTAAAAACAAAAAAAAACCAAAACAGATCTTTTTGAAGCAATTTCTGGAGTGTAAAAAAGGGAACTGAAACTACCTGAAAACATCAGAGGGACACATGCAAAGTTTCTCTTCATCTGAGGAAAAATGGGGAAAGAAATCCTGTTATTCCCATTATATTAGAAGTGCAGCATTGCAGCTGTATTGGGATAGGAGTTGGATAGGTACCAACTTTCTGCCCTTGGTGTGACTGACTCTAAGTGGAATTTCATTGGCAATAATCTGAACCTGTTTTCTGTGGTGTGTAATTTGGGATTTCACACAATCTATAAATAGGGTGGAGTCTGAGGTGCAGGACAAGCAAACCTGCAGCATTTCTCATGATCTCCTTTCTATGCTTGCCAGTTAACACTGTTCATGATGATGTTAGTGATTTTAAGTGTTTCTTGTGTCAAATAATCTATTTCAAATGGCAAAAGTTGCACCAATGCTTGTAGAACACTTTGCTAATAGGTGCTGCTAGTTCAGTATATGGATTATGTCAGAATCATGTCATCCCTACAGATATTAATATTTTCAAAGCTTTAGAGTGGAAATCAACATGTACATCAGCAATATGTATATACGTTGCTTATACAGCATACTTACGAGAAAAACAACTAATATTATTTGTGAAGCCAAGTTGATAAAAGTCCTTGAACACAGCTAGAAGCCATGACTGAACCGCTGTAAGCAAACACTGTTATTCCCAGGGTAAATTTAAGGAAACCAGCTGGCTCATCATCATAAAACAAATGAGTGATGGACAGAAAGGATCTGAAACCTCTTCCCAGCTAGATCCACCCTAGATGCAGTAGTGATTGCTTCCAAGTAAAGGCTGGTTTGGTGTTCAGTCACCCATACTAAACAGTCTCAAAACAAAGCAGGGAAGGAACTCACAAAGCCATATGCTTGACTCTTCTTGATTCAGACTCCTATTGGAATTCTAAAGGAGATTTTCTTTAAACATAGGACCCGGACCTGCTTAGCACTCTGCAGTCAAAGGGTAGGCTGCCAGAACATCATCTCTCACACCAGAAACATGCCTGGCTCCGTGGCTGATGCAAGGTCGCAATTCACATCTGCTAAACCTACCCTGGCAGGTCCAGATTTTGTCTGGCACGTTCGAGTACAGCCAGTTACTGCTCAGATCCTTCCCTCTGATCTGGACAGTGTTTTGTGGGCAGAGGCCCATGTCCACTGAAGTGGTAGCAGATGGGATCAGTCTGTATGGTGGCTATTGACCTGCCTTCTGCCTGCCAGTGCTATCCAACACTTAGTAGAGAGGCTTATCTCAGCACGACTGCTCTTCTTGCAGTCTGGACTTTTGGTCCACTCAGAGAAAAAATATTCAGCCCTCTATGTGGAGGATTTAGAAGCAAAACTCACAGGAATTTTCCTCTCTAAGCCCAAGGTTGACATTTTCTGGACAGGGTGCTGTTTTCCAGCCTTTTGCGCTTCTCAGGGTTTTATACATGGGCAGCGCATCCTGGTCTACAGCTTCTTCCTGGGCAATTCCCTCTTTGGAAAAAAAATGCGAGCTAACGTGACAGTGCAAAACCAAGCTTCGGCTCTTGCTCTTGCCTGCCCACAAATCCAAGGCGGTGGGTCTGCAGGCTGAGGCTACAAGTCTAGAGAGTGGTTAGGCAGGAGCAGAGGCAGACCAAGACCTCAGCGTAGGGAACCGAGATACCTAACCGGCTCCTGGCTGTTCTTATCCCAGTCTGCAGCAGGAAATGAACAGATGCAGGGGAGAAATCCCTTTTGGCTGTAAAACGATGACTCAGTTAGGAAGCATTGTGCCAGTCTATGTTCCCTGCGTACCTGGAGCTGTGGGATCCAGCTGCAGTGCAGCAGGTACTGCTGAATCACTGTGACCGCATTGCTGCTATTATTTGAATAATTAAACCATGTTCTGCTGAATCACATCATGGTTAGGGAGAATTTGAAAACCCTATGTTATGGATCACTTCAGTACTTGGATTTATGGTTACAGACTGATGCAATAAAATCAAAAGGTTTACAGCCTGCTGAGAAAGAGACTGTAACCTGATTTACAGAATGATGAGCTTGTTAAAGGAGTGCTGCGTATTCTGATCACAGAACGACTTCCCACTCACTTTGCTTTATGGGAAAGAAGCCTGGACTCATGAAAACAATTGCTACAGCTAGTATATTTGAGGCAACTAAACAAATATTGGGATTATATTAATGTGGACAGTAGAAAGAACATAGAAGGAAATTATTATCTCTGTATCCAACACATAATTATCTCCTCTGGGGTAGAAGTGTAACTAAAATATTTCAGTTAACTTGTTAGCTTGGGTCCTTATTCTGCAAACACCGTGAGAATCAGTCTGAAGAATCTGAATTTGATTTAAACCAATTGGTGACCCCAGAGTGTTTGTGTTAGTAGAAAGATGTGGAAGTATTATCTTTTTCTTGTTTTTCTAATAAGAAATTTAACAGACTTAATTTTGTAACTGTGAAGAACAATATAGTCAAAATGACAAGGTCTGGGACTTAGAAGGATATCCTTCAATTTCCAATTTTGCTGCTGGTCAAATCATTTACCCTGTTACAGTTTCTTCTCTGCTTCTTTCCTCACTGCGTTCTAAGTTCTTTGGAGCAGAAACTACTTGTTATTGTACCTGTGTAGTACAGGGTGTACAGCAGGGTCCCAAATGTCGTTGAATCTGTTATAAGGAAAATACTAGTGCTAATAGGAGATGCTGACACTGTGGGAATAAACACAAAATATGCAGTTCATAGCCCTGATGCTGCAATGAAATTAGCAATTAGATTTGTTTAGAATTAAAATACCAGATTGTGAATTCGACTGCAGCAGTAGACTGAGGAGTCCTCAAAGATTTCCATCATATTTAAAGAGGAATTTCTAAAGCACATCCAAATTTGGATTGTTATTTATTTTTAATACTTGTTGCATTATTGCTACAAACTTGGAGGATGCACTGATTTCAAATAGCGTTTTCCAAAGATAGAGTGCCTCCCTCAGAGGAATTACCCATCTTCCCAAAGAAGGCATTTATTAGGTAATCATCTGTGCTTGAGATGAGTCAAGTGAGGAAAGTGAACAGGATTTTTTTCCTGTTGTAAGTATTACAAACTTGAAAGCAGCAAAAGGGAAAAGAAAGCGTGATTCCCAGTGAGGAACACATGTGCTGGCACATTGAATAGCAGTTGATTGACTGCCCGTTGCAGAGCAGCTAGAACAGCTGGGTGTCCCCCCAGGATAGTGTGCAAAGCCAGGAGACTTAGTGCTGTTGGGATACAGCCAAAATTGGATGAACATAAGGCAAACTAATAATGTCTAATTGTGCTTTCTGAACATCGGACCTTGTACTGGCAGAGCCAGCTTTTGAAAACCATGCAGAATCCATTTAGTCACTGGAGTGTCCAGACTTTCTAAAGAAAATGGTTTTCTGTGGCAGCGAGCGTAAGCTGAGACACAGATGTTCAGCAGCGTCCACCCCCCGCTGGTGCCCCTCTTTGGTTATGTAGAGCAGGGCTTAAGTAATGTGAACTTCATCAATGTTGTACATATTAGATTTAATGCTGAAATATGCAATTCCGTTTGCGGATGCTTGGAAAACAGTTACTTATAATGTGGAACTATGAAATCAGAGTCTTAACATAATGGTGCAATTTCAAGGTCAAAGCTTTTGACGTTACTGAACAGATATGCAAACCTCAGAACAGGCAGATCCCATAAAGCAATAATTTCTCTATATATCACAATCCTAGGCTTAAATATTCTGTTTTCTGTTGTTTTGCGCCTTCTTATTTTATATCTTTCTTCAATTGTTACTAGTGTAACTCATCCAATCCACGAAGCAAGTCAATTCACTGGATTCTACTGTGCTGAGTACACCTAGCAGGCTGGGAGGTTTTTGGTGCTTCAGCACATTTTCCTACTTTAAAATGCTGCAATACTTTCATCGCTGATCAAAATGATTAGAAGAAATCAGAATTGTACTAGATGACTAGATAATTTAGGAGCGAGTGAGTGTCCCCAGTAAGCATCCTGATAAGAACCCAGAAAAATGTACTGAGCAGATGGGATAAAACTAATGCACATCCAGCTTTATTTTGTTCCAAGTAATTGCAGGTCATATGTATATACCAATATATTTATAGATAGGCATGTACACATACACCTGTATAGTTTTACACTTTTGAATGAGCATTAGAAGTGGTTCTGAATGTCAGGATTTCATTAATCCCTTTGCAATAGAGCAAGTCATTCTGGACCATGCTTTGTGTCATGTATGCTTGTGTTGGAAGGTAAGTTTGAACACCAAGTAACTGTGAAATACCCCTGCTTTTCAGGTAGATTCTCAATAGTGCCCCACTTCATTAGTAGTACTCTGTACTAGTCATTGAAAAAGATATTTTTCAGCAGGAATTATTTTGCCCTGGCTAATAATCAGTTAGAAAATTCTTTTTTGATCAATATTTAGGCCCCCTTATTTAAAAGCTATAAAAATGGTAGCCAGCAGCATCTCTCAAAATCTGGCTGTCATATTCAATTTACCAAAGGTGATTGCTTCTAATGGTTGGCCAAATTACACTTTGATGAAGAGTCTTATCTTTGCACACTATGTGAGCAGCAGAACTAGGTTTACACTCCTCTCATTGACACCCTCCATATGGATTATTATCTCCAGTCACTCCCAAGTTCTTTCAGTTCATCTTTAATAAGTGCAGTAGAGGTATTTAGTGTTATCTGCTGGTTATGGGCAGGGTTGGAGCTTTACTTTCTAATGCTTTTGTAATGGATTTAATAGCTTCAATACTGAGGATATACCTCTTGCAAGCATATCTTCACATTCTGAACTGGGTGGATACAAGTCAATGGGAATTTTTATAATTAACACATTCAGCTGTGACAATGGTAACCTTGATCAAACAAATATCTTGTTTGATTTTCTTTCTCTTCACAGTAAGACCAATAAATTGTTTTTTCCCCTGTAAAGTAAGTTTACTCCACTTTTAAAGAAAATGTGTTTCTCAGCAGTTTCCTCTAGTGTACAAGCCAAATATGCTGGTATTAGTATCATACAGACAACATCAGCAACATCAAACATTGAAAAACATGTCAGGACCTCTAGAATAATAGTGTAGAATGAAAAAATAATTTCAAAATGGTTCTCTATATTAGGTACTGGGTTTTTTTCCTCCGTGCATGTTTTCTGGATTCTCAGTGCAACCAGAGCCTAAAAATTTACTCTTTTAAAAGGAATTAGATTTTCACATAATCAAAAGACCCCAGGAACGGCAGCTTTAAAAAAAATGAAGATTCTAAGTTTCAAGACAAAATCATTAGATCTGACAATACTGATTGCAGCTTATGTTGGTTATGTTTCATTAGGTTATATACAATACATAAAGCAATCGCAAGCTTCTCAAGGTCAGTTAAGAGCAAATACAAAAATAGTAGTTACAAGGTCTGACTACTCGCTGACCACCAGAGAAGAGAGGGAGAACAGAGAATAGACATTTCCTTCTCTTTTAAACCACACTTACCTACAATGTCACCTAAGTGTGATTTTTGGGAGCCGTCTACACCGGGAGAAAATTATTTGGTTGTTACCAGTGCTGAGGGACAGGGAATGGAAATGTCTGGGGTTTCTTTTTCTTCTTTCCCCTCCTAACCTTAATTTGCTTGCCTTCCTGAAGAAAAGACCTTGCTCTATCCTTTCTGCTGAGTCATTTCTCTAGAGGATGCCAATTAGGGACTCATTAAAAGAAATATCTCTTCCTAAGGAAAATCCCAAGAGTGCTTCAAAGCAGTCTCCCTGTCCAAGCTCTTCTGCAGTGGTTTTATTCTGTAGTTCTCTGGTGTAATCATGTTTTTTTCTTTGGGTTAGATGTGCTGAGCAGTGACTATTTCAGTTATACCTCTTGGCTCCTGACGGTAACTCCTATGTGGGACTGGGACTCTCCGGCTATCCGTTCAGATCAATAATAAACAGAGTTCCTCACCTCAAATATGCTTTTTTTCTATCTCAACATACACACGTGCCTTGATTACTACATTTTGGTGATAGCACATTTGCTTCCTTACTGAAGATAGTTTGGTCTCCATAAAGAACAGATGCAAATATCCTAGATAAGGATGTATTGCCATTGGAGGATGTGACATTTCAGTTGTTTTATGCCCAAATAACATAATTGGTTACTAATGAGTCCTCTTTCCTTAGCATCATGTGTGATAAATTCTTTTGTATATCTGTTTCATAGTCAGAGTTAAACTTGACATCACTAGAGCTATACATTTACTGCTCTAGAGTTTTCCTGAACTTTTGGCCTCCTCCACCCCGGGCTGTTTGCTCTGGGTTGGGATTCACAGCAGGTGCTTATGTGATACATAGTTACAGAATTGTTTGCCCATCTATCTGTGTTTTTCTTCCGTATCTCTAACGAGGAGGTTCCTAAATGTGATTTGACATATTCTAGAGTGTGTGCATGGTATCAATTTTAATAACTCATTCTTTATTTTACTTTTGGCTGTATTGCTATCTTTAGGCTAGCCCTCCCCTCCCTTTTCTGCCGCCCATAGAGATGGCTCCTTCCCTCCCCTCTGGTTGCCAGGGTGACTGGGCTTCCCTGATGCAGATGCTCTTGCCTTGGCTCCTTGCCATCCCTCTCCCAGAGACTGGAGTTTTCACTTTCCCTCGAATGGTGAGGAGTCCTGTTTGCTCTTCTGCCTGCCCGGGCAGCTATCCTCCCTTCTAAGCAGACCTGGTTTAGCAACTGCTAAAAGGACAAGTGATTTCATGTGCCTGCAGGGTGGGATCAGCCAAGCCTCTGAGAGAAGTGGAAGTCACCTTGTATTATTTTTCCTTTTTTTTTTTTTTTTTTTGACTCTGATCCTTCTCCTTGAGCTGGAGTCCAGCCAGTTCTCACTCTCTTAATGTGGCTGTGATGATGAGAAAAAGGACCCTAGGGTGGTACCTATGCAGCAGAGGTAAAGCCTTTTTTATTTGTATTTCAGAATGGATAAATTCAATTTCCAGTGTTAGTGACATTGGAAAATGGATCCTTGCAGTACTTGTAAGCACATTTACCATAGACATTTTGCCAAGCTTTAACTCAGAAATGAATAAACCTCAGGACGGGGCATCTTTGAATTCGGGTGTGGAATTACAGGTTGTTCAGAAACTTTATTGAAGGAATTTGACTGTTTTCTGTCACTCAGCAAACAGATATCATGTGATCTTTATGTTCAGCCCCCAAATCCAAAATTTCAGATTCTGCATGCCTGTCCCAGGTTGCTGGTAAATGTGGCCCCATCTTGGAATCACTTTCAGAGGTCAGCCAGTGAACAATTTTGAGTTATGAATCAACGTAGAGTTGCAATTTGCCTGGGTATGACTCAGCCGCAACCATGAAGTAGTATTTTTAGTCAGTTAAGTTCTCTGACTTATTTGTCCAGTTCTAGCTAAAATGCTCTTTTCGGATCCCAGTAAGAAAATCTTAGGTGTTGCAGGCTAAGACTTTAGGGATGGAAATTTAGGGAATTTTCCATCCCTAGCCATGGAAAAACTACTATTTAGTACTTCATATTCTCTGCTTTTCCACAAGGCATGAGTATTTTGTCTCATCTATTGCTCTATGTTTTCTCTAGCATAATTTTAAATGATTCAAATAATAGGACTCTTAATACTCTGTCCTGTGCTTCTGGGACACAATGACAAAGTGCATTAGACTGGTGCTGTAAGTGAAAATTATGTAAAGTTTCCAAATATTTGGACAAATGTGGTCCTTTGCTCAAGTTCATCCTTCATCCTCTCTGCACTTTAAACATTCCATCTTTTGAGTTTGTTTCAATCCAGTTTGCTTGTTTTTAAAGTAGTGATATATACGCAAATCTTTAAGGAGTAATGTCGACTGTGTTTTATAGGAAATCCAGGAACAGCAGCTACACCGCAGCTACCAGATATACTTGTAACCCTCAACATGCTTCCCTTTCTAACATATGGTTAATTATTTTTAAAACACACAACATAGAACATCTAGCTGAGCTCTGAAACATTATGTGCTTGTTCTTTTGCATGAAAAGTATTTATAAAAGCTTTTTCTGCAGTGGTTGGGATATTACGGTAAAATGCATTGGGCTACTTCCATTAACAAAGTTAGTAGGAAGCACTTGCTACAGCAGAGTTTGTAATGTTTTTACATCTAGCTGTAAGAAGGATGTTCTATATTTAAAGCACTTCCTTGGAAGAAGCATTGGAACAGTGTTACAGTTTTTTCCTGCCAAAAGTAATAGCTGTGGAAGGCTGCAGAAGCACCAGACTTATTACTGAAAGGTAATAGTCTTCCTATGCAAATGTAAGTTAATATTCAAGGGGTTAAATGGAACAAGGAATGATCTTAAATTTCAACCTTCTGTGCAGTCCTTAGTTTTATTCAGAGACATCAATATCATGATATATCTTCACCACAACTGTGCTGCTGTGACTTACTGCCTGAGCAATAAAATATACACAGATTTTTGTATTGTGCATGCCATGCTGTGCTATAAATGTAAAAATTACTTTATTTGTCAATATACAATACTCTGAGGAATGTCTTATCTTATAGCAGTGGTTGGGGCAGGGAGTTTTTTTGACCTGGATTTCCTCAACACTTTCAGAAGGGCAGTTTGCAAATAAAGTGCAGGATTTATTAAAGACATTAGTCAGGGTTATTTGATGAATTTGGGCATTACTACATCTGAAATAACTTTGGATTGTTGCTTTCCTCTGTTTTATTATTAGGATAACAAATCTTTATAATGCTGAAATATTCACAACAATGTTATAGAGAAGATCCTTCATGTGTGATATAGGCTTGATTTATTTGCCCTGAATTAATGTGGGTGACTTACTTACTTGAAAAAGGTTGAAATGCAGTTAGTAGTTCTGCTAGTATTTGGCATTACTCCTACAATATGTACATATATATATATGGGCAAACACCGAATTCTGTTAGCTTAGAATTATGATCTTTGGAAGCGCAGCTTTTAAGTATCAGTATCTGTGTAAATACTTCATCTGTCTCTCATCCTTTAATCTTTATGCAACTATTGAAATGTAACATTATAGCATTATAAAAACTAATGAATATTTCTTCCTCTTTGAAGATTTGACTGCATTATCACAAGGGAAGATACCTGGCTATTTTAAAAGTAAAGGTGTCAGAGGAAAATATTTCTTTAGCTGATGTGTCCAAATGAGAGATTGCTTGTAACTAGAGAGTAAAGCACGTTGAAGAGAAAACTCCACAATGTCAGTTTGAGAGTCTCGGTGCTAACAAGTTAATATAACTTACAGTGAGTAGCAACTGCTTCTTAAGAAGGAAAAACAATGCTGTATTAGAGAGCTCCAATATCTATTCTGTCCAGAACATCTTTCTTGTATTTTAGCTAACAATTAGTAAAGTAGTTTGTTCACATTATTCTTAATTGAATATCACTTTGAAAATGATAGAACTAATTTAAGCCATTGTTGCATTTTCTGTTATAGACCATTTCATTACCAGCAACAGTTTTGAACCTCATCACTATGGTTTTTCTGTATCTTTTTTATCTTTTTGATGATGTATGCCTAGCAAGACAGACAAATTTCTTTTAATTCTGTAGTTTGACCAGTTAAAAAGGACTTACTTACCCTGTCTTCTTCAGCTCTTAAGTCTGGCATTGTGCTAACACAAAGGCTTATAGCTGTGGTGGCCACAAAGAGAATGGAGAGACAAGCAAAGACTTTGCCTGGGAGTCCTGACTGGGGATTTTCTACCATATCTCTGAGTCTGTTCATAAACTGTCCAAATTTGGTTTTCTCATCCAAGACACATGTAGCTTCTTTGCTCCTCCAAAGCTCCTCTTCTTTGCGTACCTCGGCCAACTCCTGCAGTTTTTGAAATAGTTTTCGAAAGCAGCAGTTCTCCAGGTTGGATTCCTCAATCCCCCAGTATCTCAGCTCCTCCTGAAAAGACAAGGCACACATGTCGCTTAAGAGCATCAGCTTCCCTGCTGCTAGAAAGCTGACAATCATCCCAAAAGCATTGGGGTTCCTGTCAAAGAAGAACTCGTGGGTGTCTTCATCGTAATCATCACACAGCTGAATTATTTCTTCATAGCTGCTGCAAAACTTAAGTTTGCTCAGTCTGGTCAGGGGAAATTCATCTAAAGTACTCCAAGGTAGCAGGTACTTGATGCCTCCAACATTTATCATGATCTCTGTCTTTAGATCGACTGCAGAGACTTGATCAGGATGGTAAATCCTCCTGGCTCTCTGGTAATGGACCCCTTTGACAGAAGGGGTTTCAACGGAGACAGGAAAGAAGTGAGTCAAGGAATTACAAGAATTGTAGCTAACGTTACTGTAGTCTTGGTCACTGCCTCTGGAGAGAATAGGCATCTCTAAAAGTTCTCACTGGGACATCCGAAATGGCATCAGAGCAAGGTTATCTGTCAGCCAAAAGATACAGGAAGGAGGAAAAAACATAGTAGAGGTTATTGCAAGAGAAAAGGTGTTTCAGGCTACTTTTCTAAATCACAAAATTAACGAGTGACTGTTTTGTAAGTAAAAGTCACCTCTGTGCTTCTTCCTGAAATCTGCAGCCTGTAAATGCGATTTGCTTTGCAGCCTCATTGGTTGTCTGGCAACACACAGACACAGAGGAGAGCTAAAGCCTCATTCATAATTATCGCAAAGGGTCAGATGCCTGCAAATCCAAATGTGAACAGATCAGTCTCTTCTCTGAGCAGATCTCGGTCATCGTTCTATCGTTGTATTTTCCGGTGGTTGTCGCTTTGCTTTCTTATTTCTATAAACCCTTAAATACATGCTAACTCAACTAAGCTGCTTAATACTTATTAGAGTTAGAGTGGTCAATTACCTGCCATCAGCTGGATGCAAAGTTCCTAATTGCTTTAACTTGAATGCTCAGATTGCAATTCCTCTTCCTTTCACTGCACGCCTGTTTTGCCTGCCTCTCAGGGGTAATGCGAGGATTAGCTAGTAGCTGTTTGTAAAATGCCTTAAGAGGTAAAGTGCTCTGTAAATGACGACTATTCTTATCAACCCGGTCTTATGTCACTGTGAATTACTGAGAAGATATAGGGAACATTTGCCCACCCTGGAGAAAACAGAAAGCAAAGTATTTTACCGGCTCAGGGGGGAAAGCAGTTGAAAGATGCCCCCACTTCACTTCCCCCTTTCAGGAGCAAACCCCTGGTTTTGTTCATAATGTCTAAAGATTCAAAGGCATCACTTATTACCCCAAGTCAGTGAACTGCAAAAATTGCAAGGAAACTTCCCCGAAGTTACTTACCACCATGCCACGGGCTGCTGCCCTGTGCCTGGCTTCCCCGCAGGTGAAGTACACATGCCGCAACAGATCAGCTGTCTTCTGAGTTACAATCCAGCAGAAAGACCTGGGGATATTTTACAGTATTGATTACATGAAAAATCACTATAGCACTCTGGAGATCGCAGTCTCTTTCCTCTTTCTCTTTCTATCCTTCCTTCCTGGAAAGGGAAAATATTCATATGTGTTCATGTAATATATGTTGTACTAATAGATCCTTTGCAAAGGAGACAGTGTCCAAAGTGGCAGCTCCTCTTCTGGACTCCTGGAGCTTCCTGGAGAAATATGCTGAGTGAGAGCTGGTGGATCCTGCCCTCTCCCTGTCTCTCCTCTGTTTCCCTTGGGACTGTCAGTGTGGTCCTGGAAGAGGAGGGGAGAGGGAAGGGGGAAGGGCTTAGAAATAATCTCTCCAGCATCCCTCCGTCTATTCAGCAGGCAGCAGGCAGCAACTGGGTAAGAACATGGAGTACAAGGACAGTCTCCGACTAATGAGGTTTAATAATAAGTAAATTCTGGCAAACCTACTTAATAAAACAATTTCAATGTCTATTAACTCCTTCGGTTGTAGTCATACCACAGTTGCTTGCTCTGGAGACACCAGTCAAATTCCTCAGGAGCAGTTTCCATGTCCTGCATCCCTCTTGAAACTGGGATTTGCTCTTAAGTATCCCTAGACAGAGAGGGAAGTTTGTTGGGTCCATGGATGCTGGACCTCACCATTCCTTTGGCTATTAGGGAAGTGCTTTCCTCCCATAAAAGAAAGGGTCTCTGGCTTGCAAAGAATAGGTGCTGAGCACTCTCTTTTCCAGATCTGCAGTGCTCTTCCAACAGCCAGGAACTTTTTCCTTTCTTCTTTACAGATGATGGGAAATCAAACATACTCCTTTTCTCACTTGTCTCATACATGGCTGTGGTGGGGGTGAGCTTGCTGTAATGCTTGTGGATTCTGTACTGCCAGCAGGTCTTGGACTGCCTCAGTCTAAAATTGGGATGACATGGATTTGACCCCTATTCTGCTTGCTTGGCCTCAGTCAGAGGGTTCAAGAAACCTACGATCAGATCCTATTGACAAGTACCCTCTGTGGTACTCCCAAATGCAGCAAGAAATGCCTTAGCTTATGTTCATACCCAGCGTGGCTGAAAGCACTGAACCTGAATCCTATTACTAAAGAGGTATGTGAATCTGTAGGATTTACATGTCCCACCGTGAGTATGAAGGTCGTGTGGAGAAGTGTTTGTGAGCTTGGATCACAGAGCTGCTTTTCTGCCATTTGCACGTGGGTACAAGGTGCAGGTGGTACCCTTTGCTTGCACTGTGCTACTTGCCCGTGTAAGGGTCCCTCGTGGGACTTGTGCACTGCTGAGCTGACGCACCTCGGAAGCGGATGCTGCAGCTGTTTATCAGTGCTGAGCAATGCTATGGCACAGCCTAGGATGGGAAGCTTTGCTAATTGGACTTTTTGGCACATCTCTCTTGGCCCACGTGGAGCCCCGAAGATTAACTTCTTATCAGACTTCACCACTGGGGTTTTCACTCAAGTTCTAATTATGCCATCCACAGAGAAAGACCAGACAGATGCCTGAAGGCAACTGAGTTCTGGGAGCATAGCTCAAAATCACTTAAATCCTACCACCTTTGTGCAAGATGCAGTTTGCTCTGCCTATCAGTCTTTCTTATGGATTATTTTTGCAAAGAAAAAGCAAACCTGTTCTAATTAACTTTGGATGGATTGTTTCACAAAAGGATAAAACCAATTAGCATTTCCTACTTACCTTGTGAAGCCCTTGTGTGGTGTTGCTAAAGGTTATATTTCTGAAACCACCTGGCAGGAAGATGAGTAAATCCAAAACAATGAGTAAATATTGTACATAATTAAGTAATTTGAGTGTTACACTTATTTATCAAGAAATACATATATTTTAACATTTGAGACTTCACCTCCAGTATGAGGCACCCTAATATTTGCTTTTTGGGGATCTGTGGCAGTGTCTGTAGCTACATCAGGACCTCATTGCCAGCTAGAACCTTACAAGTATCTGTCAGTCAGTCCTTAAGAGTCATCTGTCTTCATAAATGAAACAGAGTAAGGATAGAAATATTTTTATCTCAATTTTATTAACAGGATATGAAGGTACAGAAAAGAGAACTACTTTATATGGTGTCTGAGGAAGCCAGGCCCTGAAGCCAGCTCTGCGGATCTTAAACGTGTAACTTACCCCCAAAGCTGTCCTTCCACTTTGGCCAGTCTCTGCCTTCTGTTCTTCTGGACCCTACTACCATGTCTGTATGAGATCCTCCTTAGTAGTGGAGTATCTAGAACTATTAAAGCTGACACCACAAATTGAAATCTCTCCCCAGGTGGGAAAGGCATGTTTCCTGGCTCAAGTCGAACCTCTGCTGACATGTTTTTTTCACTTTTTTTTTGTTTTTCATAACTACTGCTCTAGTCTTCCTGTTAAATTCCCTTTGGATTTGCCCTATTCAGTAGGAAGTTCATAATCTTTATTCTCTTTTCTTGTTCTCTATTTCCCTTACAGTTCCTAGTATTGCACTCTCCTTGCTCCTTAGCCATCTGGTCACATCAACTTCTTTTACATGCCCTTTATGCCTTAAATGCAGTTTCCATATGCTTCGTTTATTTATTGACATGAATGACATTCCTGTCTCCTTCCTATTGTTTCCTCCCTTTTGTTGTTTTTCCATTCTACTGTAATTTGTTTTAGACTTGCCTCTCACATCCCCTTTGTACAAGGGCAACATGCCACTGCTGAGAAGAACGCTGAGCAGAAGAGGTAGTTCTTACTCAGATGGCTCCAGGGACATAGCAATTACACACTGTGGTACAGCTCTCTCAGCTGGACTAAGCCTAGCCGTATGTAAACTAAGGTTAAAGCCTCAATCATCTAGGCTGTATGGTAATTGATAGTGTAACTCTTACTGAACTCAAATTCAAATGCACACAGCAGAGATCTACTAGGCTGGCTTGAAACCTTGTGGGTGTGACAGTGCAGTTATCGTCATGTACCTGTGACATGCAGAGGAGAATCTGGTAAGAGACATCCATTACAGTGAGCAGATTTTTCTTAGATAGTTCAATAATGAAATCATTTGCAGGGCTAGTATTAAGGTATTGATAATAGTTAAATGCTGTAGGAAATGGGAAAGCCAGTGAATGTCACTGGCTTTAATAGCTTGCTTACCTGTGATTTCATCTGTATTTTGTTCTCTGCAACTATGCCAGAATCCTGTATCAAGCAGCAGATATATACAGAACATTGATATACAGAACCAGCAAGCACTTTTTTCACCAAGCACATAATAAAACTGCAGAACTTATTGGCACATGATGTCGTGGTGGCCAAAAGTGTAAGGTATTCAGAAAAGGAGTGAGCAAATTTATGCAAGGAAGGTCCACCAGGCAGATCCAACATCTGTCACAGAAAATCAGTAACCCACATATTGCTGGGCAGCAGGGAGATATTTTAGTGGAAATACCACAACGTATATGCTTGCCCTGTTCTGGTTTTTCCTATATTTTTGATAGATGATGTACATGGGGGCTGCACAGACCCTGACCCTATGGAGATGTTCTTATGCTGAGAAACCCAAGGAAGGTGGCTTGGGCTCTACTAGGTTGGTCCTGCATTTCTGGGTTGATCATGCACTACTTACCGGGCAGTATTTCTCTGTCAGAACAGCAAAAAAGAGCTGAAGACAAAACTCTGATTATATATGTATGTGTATGTATATACATTCAAGACTAATGATGTCTATATATAATGGGCAATCTCTCAAAGGGGTAGACTGTACATTCAAATTGTATGTGCTTGCAGGTCTTCCAATCATTCTGCAGGGAGCAGGCATGTAATTTAATAAAGGCACTGTTGTCAATCTTCCTTCCTTCCCAACTGGGCTTTTTGTAATGCTTAAATATAATACAAAGGTAATTACTTTGCCTGGCATCTATAACAGAAGACGCATTTCAGGCTTTTAAAGTCAGAGAGAAAACAAAAGTGTAAATCAAAATAAGTATTTAAGGAAATATGAATGCACTGAAAAAGAGGAGAAAAAAATAAGAATGAAAGAAATTAATTTTAAAAACCTGTACTGTCTTTATTCATTGGCTTAGAAATTAGCCCAGTGCTGAATCTTCAGTTGGTGCAATTTCATCACAAAATTATTGGATGCTGTTTCTTTATCAATTGAGTATACGGCCTTTGTCTGTGAGGGCTAATTCTTTTCTAAGCCTCAGCCAATGTATAGTCCTGGCGTCTCCCACGTTCTTTATGTTTGTGCCATGTGAACTCTTACGATAAATAATTTTTCATTTATTTGCAAAATAATTGACATGGGATTGAAAAGAGCATTTTAACACTCAAAAATTAGTTTAAATGCTTCCATTGTGTTCACAGGTGGTTAACACTTCTGGAGGTAATTGGATTTACATAGTTTTGTTACATGGAAATTCCACATCTTTTCAGATCCTTATATTACTCGTTGGGCATAAAGAATAGCTTGCCCTTCTTTTCTTAGTTTAATTATGACATTATATATTGCAAGGTAAACTTTCAGGATTTATGCCAACATTTTATTCAGTCCAACAATGTTAGCTTCATGTTCCTGTTTATTTCCTCATAATTTGTCTTTATGGAGCAATAGAAATACCCTTTCTTGCCAAATGCCTAGTTTGTATGGATAATTAAATTGACAGTAAAGGGCTAGATTCACCTCTTCATTATTCAAGTCTTTCCGAGTTGCAGCATTATTGATTCCAGTAGAATAATGCTGCAATTGCCCAGGAATATGTGGTAAATCAGGCAATGGGTACCCTTGATTTGTTAAGCACTTTTATAATACATTGCTAGTTCATCCCAGCCCTTAGAAACCCCAGTTGTGATCCATGCTCCCGATGTGCCACAAACTGTCTTAGAAGACTGAGTCATATATTGTTGGCAGTGTTTTATTCCTTATTTCCATTCCTGTCTTTGTAAAAGTTGTTTCTTTTTTCTCTGTTGAGTTTGATGAAAGCCAAATAGGGCCACTTCTCAGTAGGCAAAATGCCACTAAAGCAAATGGACTATTCAGAGCATTTCTTTGCTATGTAAATGTAAAATAAGGTTCATGATATGTAACACACAAATTTCTGTGTCCTTTCACTCTTCTCCATGCATGAAGACTGAATCTAGGATTTAACTTCAGATAAGTTTCCCCAATTTTTCTGTTCTCATTTCCTCTGGACTTTCTAGAAAATTATACCTGTTAATGGACAGTACCCAAGGAAACTAATTTCAAATGGATAAACATTTCTATGTCAATCCAAATCAATTTTGCATAAGGGCTGAATCACTTAGGTTTCAAAGGGTTTAGGGGATTAAAATGTTGTGTGTCATGGGCAGAGGAAACAGAGAGCTTGAATGCCACGGCTTAGAGCTGAGTGCTATTATCTCTCCACAGAGCAAGAGACTGATTAAATGAGATATGCCCAGGTAATGTGAGAGTCATGCTTTAGTGGAAGACAATCTCAAGTCTTTCATAACCTGATCTGTAGAATAATTCCCTCCTGATTGCAGTTCTGGTGATCAGTCTCACTCTGAGCACCACACACAACTTAAGCATTTCAGGAAGAAGTTTTTCAACCATCTCTGAGCACTGGTCCATTAGGAGGTGCCAAAACTTTTTAGGGGAAACACATGCAACCTTCCTTTCCAAACCAAAGGGGACATCTGTCTAACTGCATGCACATCAGAAAAAAATTTGGTCTGCATTTTTGACCTCACTGTGAGCCTAGCAACTGAGGGAATTAAAACAGAGTCCCTGGTGATAATCAGCATGATGCTGTTGCTGGTAAAGAGAAGTTTCCTTCAAGAGTGCAAACTTCCATTTTCTCTTCTACTCTGCAGGCAGAGTTGGACTGTGCATTTTGATGTTTCTATCAAAGTTGAAACCATCTCGACAATGTAAAACCTTTGGTGAGATAAAAATTGGAAACCATATAAATATTTTTCTTACCAAGTGCTTTTCATGTCAAAAGTCCAAAGCATTTATGAATCACACCATTTTCATGACTGATATTAAAAGAGTCATTTCAGTGATCCACCTCAGAATCACTAACATACCACAAATACCCAATATATAGCATTGGGTACCTCTATACAGATATAACTTCTACAATTTCCGAAGACCCTCTAAAACATGATATTTGACTGCCATTTGAGTGCCAAGGTTGGGGTTTTTTTTTCCATTTTCATGCATTTCTACAGTTGGTGACAAGAGACACGATGAAGAAAGAGAAAGCTTTGCTTCAAAGAGAAGCTATCTGAAGGGTATCTGCACATTGATAGGTAACAGAGCAATTGTATCTGTGCCACCATGCGTTAGGGAAAAACAACACCCATTGCAGAATTTGAAGAGGGAAATGGGCAGAAGAAGGTGTTGCGAATTTGCTAGGAAGAAAAACTGAAGAAACACTTAACCAGATGTTTCAAGTAGCATGAAAACTGTTGTTGCGTGCTGAGGAGAATGCTTATGCGGGGTATACATGTCTGTAAGTACCATTGATTATGGAGATCACAGGGTAGGGAGTATCTCTCTGTATACATAGGCACACACCTGACATACTGTGCACACTAAAATATCTGCCACCAGGTGAAGCAAAACTGAAAGAGAAAAGGTAATATTGTGGTTACAGTCCAGAAGTTCTTTGTTTATCTCTCACCGTTGTAAAAATCTTTGTCATCCCAGGCATATCACTTAATATCTCTGTGCCTTGGTTTCCTAGTCATAAATCAAATAAATATAACTACCGTGGTCTTGTAAGGAGAATGCTGCTTATGATACTAAGCTATGACAGCAAGCTCCCATTTGGGGAGAAGGACAGGAGGTATTAAAAAGTTGATCTTCAACCAACTATGCTGGCAAAGACTGTTTTAATAGGTGGATAAGTTACTAGTAAGACTGATTATCTAAAGTTACATAGCCTAAGAATAAAATACAGCAATGCTTTCAGTTTTCAAATAGAAACAGTGTTAAAATTACATTAGCTACTGTGACGAACTGCCAGATTAAAATGTGAATTGCTAAGCAGGTGAGGTGGGTTTGAATACTGAATGTTGTTGATTTTTTTTCCCTCTCCTGTTAGGAATTATTTCTCGAATCATTTAAAACTAGTGAAGGAAGGTCTGAGAATTTTTCTATAGTTGTTACTGTTGAGATTGATTACTTCATCTTGTTTTTTCTAATACCATATAGTTCAAACGAATTACCATACAAATCCAGTTCTCCATTTATGATGCATTAAATATCAAAATAAAAGAATCATTCCAATTATAATTATTCCCAAGTCTTGAGACCTTGTGTTAAAAAGCAATATACATAAAAGATGTTGTTGTGCATATAGTCCCACCCAACTGTTAAAAAGTACCCTTAAGTCTTCTTAATAACTTAGCTAGTTCCTCGTTGAGATTTGTATCTATTTTAATCAATGAAATGTTAGCCTCATTCAGGCTAAAACACAAAGGTACTATAATTTGATCATACTAGTATGAAACTAGTAGACTATCTGCTTGCATCATGGTCTCTGCAAACCCGTGGGAAGATCCCCATCCACTGGGCTCAGAATAGCTGTTTCACTTTTCCCTTTGAGAGGAAAGGAGAGAATTTTTCCTCCTCGTGCTTGTTCTGGGAGTTCCACATCTGCTTTGGGGACAACTTTATTAGGCCGACACTGAACACTTTTTAAAAGCCCACCATCAGGTGAGAAACCAAGCTCTTCCCTCAAACTCCTTCATCAGACCCATCTTTCAGTCCATCTGACAACACCTACTCTTCAGGTTCATATTTCAAAAGTGAATTCAGAGCTGCAGAGCTGTTTTCAAAAGTAAGCCCTTGGTTTGCACTTTCCTCCCTACAAACTTTTTCCCCCGTCTGTTTGGAAATTCACATTAGCAGCCCAGGGAGAGACCCCTTTCAGCATACAGGGCTGCAAGGCTTCAGCGGTGAAAAGCTTCAGTACTGCAAAACCTATAGGATTGCTCAAGTTCCTGTCCTGCTGTCAATAGGTAAGTATTTTCCACTTTTCTCTGATCTCTGGCTGCTTCATCAGCCCTTCATGTAGAGGAACTTTGGGATTGCTTTAAGGTACACTAGAGACCTGGCTTGGCGTGCAATGGCCAAGGATTAGGAAGGCGTAAGTGCCCCTTGTGAGCTTCCCAGCCTGAAGCTGACATTCTGGGCCATTACCTTTTGCAAACTGATCACTCTGTTCTCAATCTGTATTCCCTACCTCCTCCTATCCTACAAAGTCAGGAGGACTTATCTGCTGTGAGTGCTGAAAGACTGGAGGGGAAAAATAATCAGAAAGTGTTTCATTCACTATAATTTTAAAATTATCAGCATACTGATTCGGAAAAGGTATGACTCTCAGTGGCTGGGCAACAAATGGATATGTGAATCACATTTATAACCCAGCTTTTGTTGTAAACACTACAAAGATGCATTAATTAATGATAAAATCAAGGGAAATGTCTGGCAGGATAGATAGACAGAGACGGAGCTAGAGAGATTAGAGAAAATGGTAGGCATTAATAAAATTAGGCTGAACCTGAGGAAAAACAGACTAATATGTCCACTATGGGGGACTAATCGAAAGCAAAACAGCCTTGAAGTAGGAAGAGAGATGAATGCAATGAAAAGCAAGTGTCTGGAAAGCAGAAATGCTGTTTAGTTTTATAATACGATTGGGTAGCAAAAAGCAAAACATATAATTACTCCATTCATGTATTCCATTCACCAAACTAATCAAAAGATGCTTGTAGAGATATTTAAGAAGATGATGCTATGGATCATGGATTAAATGGAAGTAGTGTTAAGTTTTCAGTTCCTGTGGCTTTGGATTTCATTGTTTGAAGAAGATTTGCAGATTTGAAAGGAGTGGGGTTGGCAAAGTCATTTAAAGACAACAAAGTTTTGTCTTATGAAACAAAGGAAAAAAAAAAAGAACTTAAAATATTATCAGTGACATGACAACCATCCACAGTTATTGAATGGGTGTTAACATGAAGCGAAAGGAAATACTGCTTTGAATGATTTAGGTTAAGACACAAAATTTCAGTCTGAATGCTTGGGCTAGACAATAGAAAATGTCTTAAATAAAAAGGTCACTTAGGCTCCTGAAGGAAGGAGAGCTTTTCCAGCGAAGGTGCTCGTCTGCCCAGAAGTTTTGTCCTGCCAGGTGTTAGCAGCCAGCAGTTGGGCTGGATGAGTGCAAGCCCTTGATGTAAGCAGGAGAGAATGTTGTTTGAGAGAATGATTTTTACCCTTGGGTCAAGTAAGGGCAAGATGCACTGCTGTAAACTGTAAAAGTAATGGTCCGGAAGGGCCGGTCAGATGGAGAGGAGGTGTTGGAAAATACCAGTATCCCCCAGTCCTTCACTGAGATGCCTCCTGAAGCTGTGATGAGAGGAGGTAGCCGTGTAGAAGCCAGCTGCACGTGTTGGGTACTGTTGGGGATTCCCCCAGTATTGGACCTCCCCATGCTGTGGAGAGGTAAGTTGTGTGGGAACTCAAACACCCCCTACTCTCTATTAAGCAGTACAAATACCAGTCAAAGCATTTTCACATTCACTGCTCTCATTTGTGCTTTAAAACCTCTTACATGGAGCTTAAATGACAGATACTCCTGTTTCTGCAGTGCTTTCTTCCTAGTCCCTTTCAATAATTCATATTCAAGTACACCTCATTCCCGTGCTCCTTTTCATTGCTCCTTTGATAATTAAACAGGACATGGAAGGTATGTGAGATGCTGAGATATTACTGTGGCTCAAAATACACCTGACGTTTGAGTGAGGTAACTTAATTACCACTTGGTCTCTTACTGCTTGCTTGGGAAATAACCAGGCAGTTGTGTTACACGTAAAAGTATGGCAGCAAGCGAGAGACAAAAGAGAATTTGAAGGTTCATTGTGGCTGTAATATTTCTTCATGTATTGAAGTCAGAATTCCTGTAGTTCATTTTAACCATTTCATGTGAAAAAAACACAACAAACATGTCTCCATGCACCCCTTTTCTTGTGGTAAGCAGAAATTGTCATCATATTTAGTTGAAGTGTTTTTACCATCAGTAAAAATTCCTTGGTTTAGACGTGGGCTGCAGAAACTTTAAGTCCCTGGTAATTTTACATTAGTGCATACATTTTCTTCACAGACTGTGCCCAGGATGAATTCTGTCTCCAAGATGTCGCTGTTCAGAACTTCCCTTTTTAACAGCCTTGTAGAAGGACTTAAGTAAATGGCAGCACTTGGCATAGATCCATCTCGCTTACAAAGGAGACTAATTTGAAATGTATTCATTCCAGACTATTTATTTGGATAGCAGAAAACAAGAAACTTAGAGGGTCACAGAGATCTCAGAAAGGCTGACTCTCTCCTGTTGCTTGTCCTTCTCTACTGGGTATATAGCTGGCTGAAACGGACTGTCTTTCAACTTTAATGACCTCAAATAGATAACTAAACTCAACGGATGAGTCCAGGCTTTGTGCGTGGGTGATGATTTTACTTCTAGCAATATTTAATCTGCTGAAGGGATTAGAAATAGGAAAAGATTTTGATTAGAATGAAACAACCCAAATTGTCATAAGCTCATAAAGTAATAGAGTCAGCAGAAGTATCAGTAAGCTTTCCCTCATATCATTCCTGACGGGCTCCTTCAACTGCCTGGTTCCTAATCATATACCTAATGAGTTTTCATAACCTTCCACACTCTGATTGTTGCTGGGGTTTGTTCATGCTGCCATTTTGTACTACTACTGCAGTAATTGTCCTTTTCAGAGGAACTTTCACCAGCATGTTTTCCTCTCAGGAGTCATCTCAGTGTATCAGTCCACATTGATGGATCCAGGCAGTATAGCCCATCTTTATTCATCAGGTGACAGTGTAGTGTATTATTGCTTGTATTCTCCTCTGAGCCCTGCTGATTGTATGCTACTGCAAAAGATTGCAAAAGCAATGCAGATGCTTACTTCTTTCATCTGTAAACACATCAGCAGATAAGGACAGGGAGAGTACTTGAGGTGATGTGACCTAAACACAAGTTTAGCAGAGGGCATCAGTTGAAAGCACAGTCTACTCTGTACAATGACTAAGGAAAAAATTGTGCTGCTTTACTCAGCACCTCCGATTCCCTACTTGAACTCAGAGGCAGAACTGCTGCTGGTACTGACGATGCTGCTCTTCTCCAGCTTTGGGGAAGCAACCCTGCTAGCAGAAAAGCAGCTAAATCATCTCCCTTTTTGTGCATTGTCAACAGAATTGGTCACTAAGTTCAGGCAGAGTTTGGTGATGAATGAGAGCTAAAAGGGACCCAAGGGCACGGAGGTCATAGCTGGGACTGCAAGTTCTTCATTACCAGTGATATGAGAAGGAAAAAACTAAAGCTGATTGGAAAAAAAAAAGTGGTATCATGTTCTCCTGGTTTTAGGATGACATCTTAATTTTAAGAAGCAGCTTTGTGAAGCTTCGTATTCCAACATATTTTGGCTGGCTGCAGAGCTTTGGAAGGACTAGTAGATTCCAGATTCACATTCTGGTAGGGTTGATAATTATTTTACTGGTACAGAAGTGTTGTTATTTTCACATAAACTGATATTGTCTCATAATTTATATTCCAACTCAAAGCAAGAATTGTTTCAGGGTATTGGAATACAATGATCTCTGCAGCGCGTCCACCTTGCCATATACTTTCTCTGATGTTTTTGCTATATTATGGCTCTGATTTCCAGCAAAACCCCAATGTTTTGTTACATGGATATTGTCTGGAAATCAATGCTGGCTCTCTGGTATCTGAGACAAGATTGTTTCTGCTATTACTTGGTCATTAGTGGTGTTTCAGCAGAGCTTAAGAATCCAAGAAAAAGACTTGAACACCCTCTTGTTTGGTAAAAACACAGGACAAACAGATGGTTGTTGTCTCAGAAAGCTCACCCTTGAAATAGATGCAACAGACTAAGCCAGGCACTGCGGGTTTGTTTGGACTTCAGTATCATATGGAAACATTTACCATTTTCAAGGGAAAATTAGGTCTCTGGTTTTACTGACTCTTGAGTGAATTCCCATAATTGTCATTAACTGGCCAGTTGCCTGATATATATAATTTAAGGGCCAAATCCTGTTCACCTCTGTCCCAGTATTATTCTGTTCATTTCAGTCATGCTGGGTGTTGTCCTGTTAATTGTGAGTAGAGAATGTTCATATGGACATGACAAGAAAAATCTGTTAGCACTTGTTCAAGAAAAGATGGACCATATGTTTTCAGGCCAAGGCCAACACTAAATGTTTTAGATTACAAAAAGTAATGCTGAGCTTTAGATCATATGCGGAAAAGTCTGTAGAGAAGAAGTGTTAGTATCATTCATATCTTTATTTTAAATTCACTTGAGACAGTAGAAGAGTCTTTGGCTGATATTAGCAGATGTTAAGCTAATGAGTCCTTTGAATTGTAGTCCCTTCCAGAATCTATTTACAATGGACTTAACTGGCTAATGGTTATATGTTTGAACTTCATCTTTTAATAATAAATTCCACTGATAATTCTTTGCTTTTCTGAAGTTTTTTCCTGTTAGATTCACACCATGTATTTCTCCTAGGGTGTCTTTGTAATAAGAGCAGATTGCAGTTATGTAATCAGAAGCCACACACCTTCATAAAAGATTAAGTAGTCTTCAAAATACCTTGTTTTAAAAAGATTTTAATTTTATTACATTTACAACTCTAATACAAAATTATGTGCAACACTTAGTGTTTGTTCAATAAGTGTTTTGATTTTATGTTCCCAGTGTATGGAAGCTGGAGTGAAGTTGTTATAAGGGGCAAACTCTTTTGGTTGGAGGAGCAATATGGAGATAAAAGCATTCCCATTTCCTTGTATTCCCATTAAATTCAAGTTTTTGAAATCAGTTTTTAATTAGTGATCCCGAGCATGCCCAGAATACAGAATGCTGATTTACTAATGGCCTGTTTAGTGTTGTTAGCATAGCAAAGTGCTTGTGACCATCTCACCCAGCCCCACTGCCCTGCATGTTCCTGAATTCAAGACTGTCTTTATCATGCCCTTAATAGGACGAGGCTGTGGGGGACATGTCACAATATCAGCAAATGTTTTCCTTCTTTTCTCTAGATGTACTTGGCTACAGTTAAGTTTATTTAGGCTGACTTAAAGACGCAAATAAAACCTATCCATCCTTTTGATTTTACTAAGAGTTATATCATCTTTTAGTATGAAGGTAGGCTCTTCAAAAATACAGTCTCATGACTAACTCATTTTCATTCATGAGAAAGCCCCCAAAAGTGCCAGTTGGCTTATTATTAATATTTTCATGACATTACTCAAAAAAATTTCCAAAGCAAGTTTTTTTTATTACGTTCGATCATTTTTATGCAGAAAACATAACCTCCTCTGTTAGTTGCCTTGCAGTTCAATACATAATTGACAGGAAGGTGATTTTATTGCTGTTCCTTGTAGCATTTGTTTCAAATAAAGACAAGAGGAAAAAAAGCTGGATTCATTTGTGGATAGATTAGCTTTGAGAGTACATGATGCTATTGCCCTAGTTTCATCTTCTTAAAGCAGTTACCTGCTATGCTGTTTATTTGTCCTATTGGGTGGGTTCAGGGAAACCTAATTTTAATCCTTCAGTGCTTAATCTATGCCATATCTTTCCTTTGTTACCTGCGGATATCAAATAACATGTTTGGGCTTAACCTTCTTTTTGCTTCCTGAGGCTGCTGCTCCCCCAGCCATGCACCTACATGAAGTTCGGACCCTTTGTGCTTTGGTAGACTGATGATGTTTCTTCTCTCCGTAGAACTAAAGCCTTTGGGAGATGATCTATCACTCAGTATGTGTCTGCACAAGACCTAGTACGTAAGAGGCTACTTCTACTAGGAAACTCTAGGAGCTCCTCAACAAAGAAATAATAAGAAAATAAGTTTTGGAGGAAACTCTGTAAAATTTATGAGAAGAGGGGGACTCGGTACTTCTGAACTTGTCCAAGACAGCACTACAATAAACCAATTAAAGCAATATACAGGGAGTTTGATCCAAACAACCTAAAGCAATCAGGTATTAGGGAAGTTTGCTTTTGATATATAGAGAAAAATGCATGATAAAATTTGGTGCAGCAGCACTCATCCTGCAGTCCAAAATTATGTTATTGTATAAGTTGCACTTTGCTTCTCCCACATCAAACTCTCTCCATAGCAGAGCAGGAAATACTGGGTTTACGCTAGTGACACCAGTATTTGTTTTTTACACTGGTGTTCACTGCTGAATTTTTCCCTTCTTTATGCTGGTAGGTAATGTGCTCATTTTAAGGAATTCATGCTGCATGAATAAATGAACTGCAGTCTGATCAGAGATTGAACTCTCATGCAAACTAGCTACAGAATGATACATTCTTCATTTAAGAAAGCCAGTTTCACAGATCTTGTAAAAGGCAAGATCTTGTAAAACTTCTATTTCATATTGTTCTGCCAGATCAATGTTTGTGTTGTAATCATGCTGGGTATGGAAATGATGGGGATTAAAAATATTTTATTTTTTCTCAGCCTGCTTCAGTGAATAAACTTTCAGTGCCTTTGACTCCCTGGCATTTAGAATTTAGTTTTTTGAGCGACATCAATGCTTTACTACCTATATGAATAAGTCCACTCGTGTATTTGAAATTGCAGAGTCTGGCCCATGCTGGAAGTAAAAAGAAGGCACATATTGAAGAATAGTGAACCATGACTTTTTGCTTGGATATTTCTGGATTTTGGGTATTAATTTCTTGGTCACTTCTATCTGGGAGTATTTCAGATGGTGTTGTCTATAGCTGATTAACATGACCTTTAATTTTTCCATATTCATTTGTCTTCTTACCTAGACAGAAATTTAGACACATGATTTCTGCCAGTTTCTGACTTTGTCTGACACCTTGCACAGGGGAGCAAGTTATGTTGTGACTTTTTGGAATAATTTCCAGTTGTAACTTCATTTCTGCATCTGATTTTATCCCCTCAAGAACGAAGCTATTGTATTCCATGGGATTACACTAGCTAAGAGAGATTTAAGAGAGTAGAAAATCAGGCCAGGGATGTTGAAATGTATTTATTGTATTGACACATTTTGATTAAATTGTATATTTAATGTTCTTTTAAAAATTGTTCACTCGTGCAAAATAATGTTATTGCAAAACAAATGGAATCATCACATTTGTGACTGAACCTTTATTGTCTGTATCTCTGCCTTTAATGCTGTCATTGATAGCATCTAAAGAGGATGCTACTGTCAATCTTTTTTATTGCTTCATCCTTTTGCAGTTTGGTTCCATTGTTGCTAATCTTACTGTTTTAAGGAAAAGCTGTTTCTTACTTACCTGTTATTAAAGTTGTTCTGGGTCATTTGACCCATGACAGACACCCTACTCTTTCAGAGGGGGAAAGTTGGGCTCCTAAAATGACCGAATCCAGTGATTTATCCAGCAGGAACCAAGTGGGAATATTTCCAAAGGGTTTGGGAGGCAATCAGCCACTGAGCCGCAGCAGCTCTCCACACTTGGGTTATGCCAGCTGTGGATAGGTACCTTCTCTGGCAAGAGTTAGCTCTTGTCTCTTTGGCAGACAACAAGAGGAGAGAAGGCCAGAAATTTGGGGTCACCTCAGACACCTGTTAGAACATTCTATGCTGTAATTTGTCATTTTTGTTTGGAATCAGTAGAGTTTTGTGACAGAGGATTAGTTTTCTTCATTGGCAAGTCTTGGTTTTGCTCAGTTTCTGGAACTGTTCTCTGACATTTTGTGAAGGAAAATACCTCTCTTCCCAAAGGCTGTTTATCCTCCTTTTAATATACAGTCCTGCTGCTCTCAAATATCTTATTAATGGTTTAATCAAACAGCAGTGGTTCGATTAAGGTCTTCTCTTGGGTCATGAGCAGTGAGAGATCATCATTCAAAGTAGTGACTCAGTCATGGAAAGAATCATTCCAGGAGAGGAGGTGTAGAAGTCTGTCATCAAAGAGCCCATCTCTTCAGTGGTATCGTGTTTGTTTTGAAATCGGCCTGTTTGGTGTTGTTTGCCCAGCAGATGATCTTGCTCTCCTGCCTTGCCCTTGCGTCCCTCCTGCCTGCCTTTGTGGCCCCCAACAGTGCTGCAACCTGAGGCTGGCTCTTCCTTCACACCCTGTCAGTGCAACAGCATCGCGAGGTGTCGGGTCACGGCCGCTTGGTTTGCAGGAGAGTAGCACTGGGGTTTGGTAGCAGTCACAAAATACATCCAAAGAAAATGTAGAAGGAAGCATATTGTTAGGAATGAAAGTATTTTTTTCCTGCATTGGCAACGATCGGTTATTTACTGAGAGAGGAATATGACAAATAGTCATATTTATGTCATTTCAAAAGCATTTTATTTTCATGCAGTGTATATGCAGAAGATGATGTATAAAGAACATTTCCTCACAACCATTTTTGTATGGATCACTTTCATGCATGTTTTATAAGAATTGTTGTTTACTTCTACTGTGTAATGCTGCATAACTTTATTTTCTTAATTCTTATTACTTGTGTTGAACATATTTATGTGTGTAAATAAATAAATATATGCATACCCACTGTAGGATATAGACATGTGACAAATTATGAATGACAAATCATACCTGATTTTGAGAAATGTAGGAGGCAAAATCACTTCTTTGGCTCCTTTAAGAAATCTTTGGGCTCTTACTAGACAGGAATGGGGAGTTTTTTCTTTAACATTTCTGCAGGACTGATTTGCAAAATGCAGAAATCATTTTCTGCATAACATTTCAGTGTTATAATTTCCTGTAAAGAGATTTAACATACTCCACAACACTTTTATATTTCAATACAATTATTTTGAGAGAATTAATGCTTTTTTATTAGCTGGAGAAATCAGGGGGAAGTTATTTAAATGGCTGATGGATTATTCACACCAGCTTCTCTGGTGCTAACAATCAAAAGGGCTGTACTGACTGTGGACTCGGAGCTCACAAGCAGCAGATTTCAGGTCAGTCCTAATTTTGTCCTTTCAACTTCCATGTTCAATGAAGAGTTCAAAGTTACTTGCAAAATTATGTCTGAACTTGACTAGTTTAGATGCGCTAGCAAAACACCAGCCGCTGCAATTGGTGAGGCTACGGCTTATGGCTAATATTAATGTCTCATTCAGTAATTGTCTTATGAAACAGGCAGATTAAGCAATCATATGGCCACACAGATGCAGAGCACTGTCATGTGGGTGACATTGGCAGATTGTACTCATATTAAGCATTTTGTCTAATGAAAGGTGAGGAAAGAGAGTTGTGTAACACGGCTCCTCACCCCTTGTGTTTTCCTGTGTTAAGTATCTCTGGGGCAGAGCGTGGAGAGGTTTTGAAAATTGCGGAGAAAGTCCTAGTGAACAAACTGACTGTAAAAGCTAAAGCTTGTCTTTGCTAGAAAAGGAAGTAAAGAGAGATTGCTGTCTAGAAATGAAATTTTTCCAGTCTAAGTATGGGTCTGTTATCACAGGATCTGAGTATCTCGCCAGCTTTAATGCAAGTACCTTTGCAATCTCAGGAGGAGTAAGGAACTCTTATTCCCATTTTTTCCGTAGAGGATAGAGGTGCAGAGGTTGCACCTTTCCTTGCCTACTGGAGTGGTCTATGGTGCACTCCAGGATCCTCATCCCCTCACTCTCCAGACCACAAACCCTGTGTAGTACATGTTGTACCTCCTGCCCATGCAGGTTTCCTTCCTCAGGAGCCATGGCACAAGGAGCAGTCCCCCACATTGCAATATCTTGCTGCAGTGTGGGATCACAGTGCAGCCACAGGGAATACCTGGATCAAGGAAAGTGGAAGTGCTCCTGCAGTCTGTGCAACAGGCAGAGCCAGAGTAAGAAAGGATGATACTGATACTGAAAATGAGACTGGGGCGGGTGGATGGTAGATAATGGAATTACAGTCCTAAAAATCCACAGTCAGTTTCCATCCCCGTGTGGAGGTAGCTGCCCTCTGTAGCTACTTAAGTTCTTAAGTCTCCTGAGGAGCCCAGTGCTTTGCTTCTGCTTCTTCACCCCGTGCCCAAGTCCAATGGGGACCCAGAAATGAGATGCGCCTTTCACATGCCTCTCTGCAGAGCATTTCTGGCTTCAAAACATGCACATGACCCATCCAGTTCAAACCCATCACAAAGTGTAAGGGTGGGAATCACTTTTTTTAATGCAAAAGTGAGAATCACTTCTTGCCCCTCTGGGTTTTTTTTTGTGGTGTTGTTTATACTAATTAGCTGTGTTGAGAAACAAAGCCATGTCCTGTGGTTCAGGTTCCTGCCATCATGTTTCAGTAGGGTCAGAGCTGAACGTGCAGCCACTTGCCACAATCAGAGTTGCTTTTCAGGATACTACTTATCCCATCAGCTTTTTCAAAGATCAGTCTGTTGTTTGGCAAAAGCTGATTTCCTGCCTACGCCCTACTGGTCAGAGCAAAATCAATTCCAGCAGACCTAATTAAGCAAAAGAACGAAAATCTTCATGTAGGCATGAATAGTGTTCACTCCGGTACAAAGGTCAGTCTTCCCTCCTTGCCGCAGTTCTTTGCTCACACTGAGAGCATGGGTGCTCTGATGCAATATGGGTGCAAATGTGAAGCACATGGCACCACAGGGCTGTGCAGAGGAAAAAAAAAATCACCATATTCAAAGTTACTGTGTCAATATGCATATTTTATACATTTTATAATGTTGCATAAATTTTGTACTCTAAACATTTCATAAAATACATGAGTTTTAAAATTGCTGAATATTTAGATTTAAAAGCTTGTAATAAAAATACCAAGAACCATATAAAATCTTAAAAATGAAATGATCTCTGAAATTTCATAACTCAGGTCAATGTGATCCCAGTGAGTTCAAATTCTAAGAACTGTATTTCTAAACCATTCTGGAAAATGGTTTACTCTTGATTAATTCTTCCCTATGAGCTCTGAATTCTTGTTGCTTATCGCAGCATAATGAGTAATACTACAAATTTTTGGTATGGCAATAAAATGACCTGGTGCTGTGGTTGCAGCTGTATCAAGGTGAATAAAACCTTGAAGATCTAAAGCATTAAAGTACCTCATATACCCCAGGATTATCAAAAAGAGAATGGGAGAAAGAAATAAGGAATAAAAAATTGTATTCAAAAGCCTAATGTTGGAGCAAAGACTTTCAAATGCGACCTATATATTAATTCAGCATCAGCCACATGACTGGAAATGAAGGAAATGCTCCATTTGTTTTGACTGCTTTGGGTTTGCATTTGAAAGTAAAACTGCCAAGGTTAAACTAGCCTTTTATTTGCTTGGCTTTTTTGTGTCTTTGTGTTTTCAGAGTTGGATAAACTTTACTACTTTAGTTTTAATAACATATCTGGAAGATGTTTGCTCATGTGTTTTCTATATTCAGCATACCGACATCAACATCTTTTCATGGATTTGTGGATAATTCTGGCTCACATGTTTCTGGAAAACATAAAGGCTGACCAGTAAAACTCAAGTGTGAGAGGCGAACTGGATGTCTCAGTTAATAAGTATCTAAAAAGAAGAGGTGATTTTGGACTCAAACTGGTGGTTCTTAAAACATATCTCTTAAAGTAAGTGTTCCCTGTTAAAGCGTCACCCATCAAGACTTGAGAATATCCTTCTTGGTTGAGAGAGGGCCAGTTCCCTTCATAAGCAAGTAATCCCCGGTCTGAAACCCTGCAAGTTATCTGAAGCCAGGTTTGAAGCCTGCTCATGGGACACGGCAGTCACCAGTGTCTGGCTTGGAAATTCCCATCAAGGAGGCCTTTCTGTATCTGGGTTCTCCAGTAGCATCTGGTTTTAATGCCTTGTCTCACATCTTTCTCCCCCCTCTACTTTGTGTGAATAAGTTGTTAAAAAAAAAAAAAAAAAAAGGAAACTATCTCACCTTAGAATCTGTAGCTTTATATTTTCAATACGTCTGCCCTCTAGTCAAACCCAAATGTGACTGGCCCGTTGCCTGTTTGTGAGTTTAACTAATGCCTTCCGTCCCCACATTTGGATATTCCAAGAAAGAAAAGTATGTGTTGTTAATAAAATACAGCAAGCCTCTGGCATGTGACTTTATGACCCTGAAGTTTGAAGAGCTCTAGAATCAAATCTGGGTCTAAATTTTAAATCTAACCCTTAAGGTCTGTAAAATGACCTGACCCTGACCCTTGGTTCTCTGTGTGCCACTGAACAGTGAGAAAGGTAATTTCTTCTTGTCATGCCTTTGCAATATATTCATCTCTATTTCACAGGGAATGCTTTACCACCGTTCGACTAAAGCCGTTATTTCTCAAATACTCATCTCTGTTTGCTGAACACACATTTTTTTCTGTTTAGCTTTTTATATATGCTTTTTGTATATGTTAGAACTCTCTTTTTTTTCTCTCTTTTTTTTGTGAATGTAGAAGTATCCAGGCCAGCAGGGTGGAAGAATTTAAATATTTAGTATAATGAATATTTTAATATCTTCAGGATTATATTTGAGTCTGAAAAGAATGAAAAGGAACATGTACTTCTGCCCATCTCTCAGACTGTCACGAGCCTGGGTCTAGCAGCTACAGACTTGCTTAGCAAAATAATCACAACATTTTAGAGATTATACTACTAGGTGATGTTTGTTTAACTGTAAGGAATTTTAGTCATGCAAGCCTTAGTGTGTAAGATTATGAGACAATGTACATGTTATGTATGTGAATGTGTTACAAATATGTGTATTTTTTAAAGCATAAGCCCACTAAAGCCAACAGAAAACTTTTATTGACTTCAGGACCACTGAGAAACTGGAAGTGACTTTGTGGTGCTTCTTGGACGGGTTTTCTTGACCAGAGCATGGTCTCACTTTGTACCTGTGTTCCTGCCATTTCCCACCCTGCTGCCCAAAATGTGTGGAAGAAGATATTTCACCTTCCAGACCCCCTTCCCACCACAGTTAGCAGTAGCCTAGGGCTTCACTAGGTTGAAGAGACACTTTTTGGTGTGCTCCTCTTGCCCCATCCTTACCAGGGACCTCTGTGGAGATGCTCTGAGCATGTTGTGATCACTGCAGGTGTGAGCCAGCACCTCCAGGACTGGTGCTGTGCCCACGTTATCCAGCACTGATCAAAACAAAAAAACATTTTCAGGAATTTCAGAACATTCCCAGTGGTTTTTATTGTGTAGCTTTTGTAGCTGTCTGTCTTTAAGACTCAGGACAAATTGGTCACAGGTTTTAAATTTTAAAACAAATTCAATAACTTCTTTAATAAAAAAAGTGTCATCTGGTATATTATCATTTTGAGGGCTAGAAGCAAGTTAATTGCTGTGTAGGCCACTAGAAAATTTTATAATCTCTGCTTATCTAAAGCTGTTGTTCAATCCAAGAAGGACTGCAATAATAAGATACTTCAGAGAGAGGTGGTTGTTCCAAGTGTGGCTATTAGTCAAGCTGCCGTCCTCTTAAGTGGGGTTTTCTAAGTGTTCAGAGAAGTAAACTTTACTGGAGCATTTATTATGATTTCTAGTGCTCAGAGATTTCTAATGATGCTAGTAGTCTCAGGAACAGCAGAATAGTGAGCAAGTCAGAAGTTAATTAATTAAATTACTCTGTTTGACAAGTTCATCAAACTGCTACAACTGTCATATCTCTTTTACAGTAAGTGATATAATGAAACCTAGTTTCTGGTCTGAATTCAGAGTTCTGAGCAGCACTGCAGTCCATTTACATGGTAGCTTTAATACTCAGCCTTTGCAATAACTTAAGAATATGTTTTAATTCTTAGTGCTAATTTTCATTTGAAATCAGGGAAGGGCTTACATTTTTAACCCTCATTGTCCGCTTAAGGTAAGATCTGTAAAGGAAAAAGGAAAAGCAGATGTACAAGCAAACTCTAGCTGTATAAGCAGGGAACAAGACAACCTGTGACTGCACTGTTAAGTACTAAAACTGCTCAGTTACAGCCTGTCTTTACAGGGCAGTGAGCCATCTTCAGGTTACTTGTTAACTTCTGCTGACCCATATTGTCTGTGGAGCTGATCTCTGGATCGGTTTTCTGTATACCTGACACTGGCAACAGAGTGCTCATTAAGCAAAAAGAAACAAAACCTTACCTTTCTCTGTGTCTGACATGTTCTTCTGACAGTTCTCTGCCATAATTAAATATAGAAGCATTTGTTTCAATGACGAGGAATTATAAGGGTGCCCAGGCATTCATTTGCAGTTCAGTATATCCACAGGCAACACTTACTGTAGTTTTTGAATGAAGGATTCATGTGACTACAGCGTACTCTGAGGTGTATAATTACATCTGTTACCTGATTATGCCACCCTCTTACCTGTCAACAGGCTTCTGCAAAGCATGATTCAGCCAACACTTTTCCTCTCAAATACATGGTATTCTTGCAGCATACTAGAATGTAAGTACTTACAATACAGAGTAATTGACTGTCTCTCAGGATTAGTACTATTTCAGGCATCCATACTGCTCTGCGCTTAATAAGTCTATTCTGAAGGACCAGCTGAGAAACTTCAGCTTGCTCCATTAACAGAACTGAGAAATACCTGTCTCTATACCTCTGTGTGTACATGAATACCAGGGAGAGTTTTATAACCAAAAGGGTCTGTAGCATCTATTCTGATCTGTGTAACAGGGTCACAAAACTGATTCCATTGGTCTTGTGTCAATCCCACTAGCTTGTGGCCACCCAAAGCATTCATTCCTCTCGCTGCAAGTTTGCTCAGTGGTTAGTTTTCTTACTGCTATACATCTCCCATTGGGTTTTGTTGTGTCTATTCATGCATTATATCAAGAGTAAATAATGAAATTGTAAAACAGAAAGGATGAAGCAGGTAGATCCAGAGTACATTGTCTGCTCCAGTGATGTGCTCCAAATAAAAAAAAAAAATTTTTTCTTTTTTTTTTTCTCTCCTTCTTTGGACATCTTTCTAAAATAAGTGACATAATAGAGCAAAACAAAATACCTAGATTATAATTTCAGCCTAATGTGAGTACCTCAGAGGGAGAGAACAAGACGAATGTGATGATAAATTTTGAAACACCAGCAGTCTGGCAAGTATGCAGATCATAAACTACACACTGGCAAAAAATACACATGCTGGGGAAAAATGTGCAGGTACTGTAGTTGTTTTCATTAGGATGGAGGACAGTGTGACTGTGGAGGTTTATAAACATCAGGTTTATTTGTGGATTGGAATAAGTAGGAGGTAAGTCTTATGGTAAAGCATTTTCAGTTCAGACTGTCCCACAGACCTCTGACTACCTAACAGTTTGCTTTTACCACAACCATTTTTGTTACGAAACCGAGGGAGGAGGTACTTAATGCTGCGCTTCACATAAATTATTTCCTTGAGGAACACAGAAATAGTTAACACAACCTCTATGTCCACTGTTGCTGGGTGAGACTTTTCTTGGGAGAAATACTGTTGCCTTTGAGCAGTTGCAGAATCATCTATGCCTAGAGGGACTGCAGAAATCTTTCATCTATACTTAACACAAAGTAATAAAAAGTAGGGAGGGAAGGAATTTCTAGAGGCCACATAAGCCTGATCCTAAAGCAGTCTTAAACCATTTCTATCCCATTTCTAACAGATACTTGCCTAAGTTGATCCCCTGCTGTCCATTCCCCCTCTCTTGCCATAATGGCAAATTGAGAACATCCCATGTTGATCCATTCCTGTGCTGCTGGTGCTGAACTCTCTCTAACAGCAGACAGATAGTTGGTTTTTTTCTAGTTTTCAAACCCCCTTCTGCAATTCAAGCCCACTCTTTCTTGCCCATCGCCAGTGGATATGGAGAACTGCAAAGAGAAGAGCAGTCAACAAAATCATCTTGGGTAGCTTAAGGCTACCATCTCATGAGGTGGCTCAACTTTGCAAGGCAGGACTGTGTTTGTTGTTGATGCTCCTTATTGCTGTCTTTCACCTTGAGATGTTATAACTTCTTTCAGTGTCTGGACTAAACATTCCCAGTTCCACTCTTTTCTCCTGAGTGATGTTTTCCAGCTCTCCTGTCAGCTTTATTGCTCTCCCCTTTATTTCAGGAGACATGCTATAATGTTCTTTACAACCCTGGGCTACAGATACCAAAATAGTTCAGATTGTAAAGATGAGAACATGTGGTGTTGTGCAGCAGCTTGCATAGCACTCTGACTGGGGGTCCACAATCACAAAACTAGAGCTTTATCCTGCACATTCAGAAATAATGGAAATTTTGGTACCGACTTAGGAAAGGATCAAACCCTTGAGGGGTTTGCATAGTGTTTGCAATGCTTCAGGCAACCCAGTAATATGCTGAGTCTGCAAAGCAGGGATTGGCTTGCATAATGTATTATTGCGGTTAGGAATAGATGTAGTAATTTTTGAACACAGAATAGCTGGCAGGAAAATGCCTGGACTGTAAATGGTCTTTATAAAATTAATTGACCCCGGTCCTATTGCAAATGTATGTTGTGACTGTACCTGGAAGCATTCTCAGGGGTACTCTTACTTCTCACTTTCCCAGCCTTGAAAACATTAACCTGCATATTGTTGCCAAGCATCGTATATGGAAGACGACATAAAGCATCATTCATTCATTTCATATGTCAACACAACTCACAACTCAATGTGAGCACTGGGGCAAATTGAGTCAGTCATCCTTTCTGGAAATAGAGCAGAGGAATTTAACTTCTAAAGCTTTTCATTTAAAGTGTACAATTTTTAGAGTGAATATGAGTTAAAACCAGCAGAAGACTTCAAAAATTAGAAACCAGAGTTTCATGCAAATAACTTGTGTAGATGTCACTCTGCCTCAAGGTGACTTAACACAAATTTTAGTCCTGTTACATTATTAAAGGAAATGGGACTAACATGCCAGATAGGAATGTTAATATGGAGTTACTGTTACTATGTCAGTCTGCTGCAGTACTTTATATTATCAATGCAACATTTTTTGAGGAATAAGATAAATATCACAATACCTTTGTTATTTTCAGGAAAAAAAAAATTATTCTTTCCACATATAAACATTGCACTGCCTCCAGCAGTACATGGTATGACCAGTTCACATGTAGAATATGACCTGGTTTCCCAGAGAAAGCAAATACTTCAGTGAGCTGAAGATATAAGTTAAATACAAGGTGAAAGGCAGCAATAAGGAGGATCAATAACAAACACAGACCTGCCTTGCAAAATTGAGCCACCTCACGAGATAGGTGCTTTTACTCATCTAGCTCAGCATCTTTGCAAAGATCCCAAGTGAGCCCTGCTGTGTGGACAGAAAGATACAAATATCATGGCAGCAACTTTTTATCTGATTCTTGTTAAGTTTAGGATATGAAAATTATCCAAATGTGTGTGCTTCTAGTAATACATCAGAGAATAGGTTATTCTTGTAATATAACTAAGTTGGAAATAGAGACATATTTACTGAATCATGGAATAAACCAGTGCAGCCACAATTTTAGGTTTTCTTTCTGCAGAGATGTTGAAAGGTTTTGTGAATCACTTGTTACTGATCAGAGATGCTAAATCACAAAGCCAAGGCAGGGCTGAATTTATTCTTCTGTCATTTTCATTTCAATAATATGAAAGTTAGGAGAAAATTTGGCTCTAGGCCTGCATTTAATGAGAGGTACCAGGGCACTAAAACCTTGACAAATGGTTGCCAGTCTAGATACTATTTCTTTATATGTATACCTGTCTACAGCTTTTCATCTAGACATTTAGATGGAAGAAGCCCATAATATCTCTTTTTATATATTTACTATCATTTGTTGCTACTTGTATAATACCACTTCTTTGTGTAGAGCCAATTGGTTTTTTTGTCATGGAGCGGAATGTGTCCACTCGTTGCCAATGCTGATAGAAATGTCCTTCAATATTAAATTAAAAATATGTGATTCTGTCGTAATCTGTCTAGATCAGTGACTTTCATCCTTCTGTTGTCTGCTGCATCATGACAGTTTTCACATCTTTCCACAATTTCATCTCCATTTTAGGTATGAGCAGCAGCACACATGGCAACCAGAAATAGCCTGACTGTCTTCCAGCAAAATGTCAGTCACCCGATAAAGCTAATAAAAAGCCCAATACCTCACTTTTCCTGCACTGCAGTTTCCATCTCAAACGTCAGGAGAATGTACGTCCAAGGCTGTAGGACTGGCCATCTGTTTTGCTTACACAGTGCTAGTACTTGGGAGTACTGAATTACTCAGATGCTCTAATTTTTATAGACATCTGGAACTGGTGGCCATCTATTAAAAAAAATGCAACAGCATAGAAAAAATTAAATTGTGCTGAGTGCCCTTCCCATGGGATCATGAGAAATTGCAGGACCAGCATTTCCTGGTATCATCTATCTGCCTGGTGATATAAACATGCAGCATAGTCACTGTGGTATTTTTTTATAACAAAGACAATTTTTGTCCCATAGTCTGCCTCAAGGCATCTTCTCAATATTTCAAAGAAATTAAACACTATATTTAATTCTAGGGAAATTAAATATAAAGCCAGAGGGGATGACATCAAAGTTAGTAGGTCTTACTAGTTTGTTTTCTTAATGACACCATAAAGCACATGATGAAGTAGCAGAAGACAATCAAGATACCGATAAGTGCAGAAAGTTAGTAAAATAAAACTGAACGACCTGAGTAATATACAGACAAACAGGTCAGGTTGTTAAAGCCTTTATAATGAAAGTACTATAAATATATTTTAGCATTATAGTATTAATTGGTACAAAGGAACTCCCAAGATGTTCTGACGCATAAGACAGTTCTATATTTCATGTGGATTTATCAGTGAGCCAAGGGGACTTTGGCCCATCCCAGTAGTCAAAGGAAGATTTCATGTGTTGCATGACATGGTAATTCAGCTGCCAGCCTTCCTCTGCACAAGTCTGCTGGGGTCAGCTGTCCCTGGGCTCAAACAGAAATGGATGTTTGCAAATATGGAAATCTTTGCTCGCAGAAACTAGAAGCAGATCTTCTTTGGTGAGGAGTGAAGGAGCAGGCAACTGGTGTGGACTTGCCATGAAACACACTCCTCAACAGTCATCAAGTCAGTGCTTCATTTGGAAATACAGCAGAAAGAGGGACCTCAGAATAAGGTGCTATTTAATGCAAGTGCAAAGTCAGGACGACAGAAGTGGGTACAGCAGCAAGATGACTAATAACTCTTCATTAATTGCATCTTCAGTAGACACAGTGTGTTGCAGGAGCACACATGGACACTCAGGCAATGAGCAATCAGCGTGGTCCCTTGTCCCACTTGATATCACAGTTTCCTGGGGAATTGAGCATCTGCCATGGGCACTTACTGGACAAAATTGTTATCCCCTTGCATGTCTGTGCCATGTCATGTTTGCACTCTCACAAGGCAGTTCAGCTAGACCACACTCAATTTTAAAAGTAGAAGGAACACATTAACAATATAAAGAACATTTTTTCAGTATTGGAACTATTGGAAGTTGTTTGCAATTCCCTCTTCAGTGCTTGAAACAATGATCAAAATCATCTACAATTGCTTTTCTTTCTAATACAGAATTTGTTTCAATTTGACTGTGTAGGCAAGTAGAGCAGGGAATTTTGTTGGAGAAGTTTGGAGATCAATTAACTTAAAATTCAGTCTTGTTGGGAAATTTCCTGCCAGCAGCTCTTGTTTAGGAACATAGTTGTTCATGTACTTAAATTTAAGTGAGCAAGTCAAATGAGCCAACAGGATTTCATATGGATAGAGCAGGTGCTTAACAGTATTGCCAACACCTGCTGTTAAATCACAAATTAAGCTTCCTATATTATTACTGGTTTATAAAAAATAAAGATATTCTCTTTACTGGTTTATAAAAAATAAAAATCTTCTCTTACTTGTACCCCCTGTTTGATTCTGAAAGGCACATGTAGGCTACATTTTTAATCTTTTCATTGCAACCATGAAGTCTCAGTGTTTAATTTTTTTTTTTCATTTTTTTATTTAATATGGGCTAAAATTCTCAAAACCACCAACTTGCTGGGCCTGAAACTTAAAGAAAGAGGGGAAAGCACCAAAGAGTGGAAAATAAAATTGAAAATACGGCTACATGGCTTAATCTTGTGTATTGCTGCTGTGAGACCTTAAAGCATATATTCTATACAATGATGCTGCAATAAAAATGCTACTTGCAGCTTGGGCAGGTAGTTTACACCTGTGGAGCTGGTGATTTCTGGGGTTTTCCTTTATTTAGCAGCAATGGCTTTAGCTGAAACATTTTCACACAAAGTTACCTCCCATGGAGAGATCTTGAACACCTGGGTAGTAACCTGTAGTATTTTAGGTTTCAGAACTGACATTTCTGCAACTACATTGCTGTGCAGAGCAAATGTTTACACGGGAGTTTGTGAACCACAGAAATATGAAATCACCCTTTACAAGAAACATCGCTTGTGCGGTCTGCTAAGATACTCATGTTAAAAGTTCATGTCCAATCTTTTCTCTGAATTACCATAATTTTATTGCTTCAGGTTTAAATATTAACTGTTGTAAAGTAATACAGGCTATCTGTATCTACTGCAGGATATTATTTCTAATAGTGTAAATTTGAAGTGACTCACCGCTTGCTTTACTTAAGGAGGTGGTTGTTCACATATGCATTAAATGTTCATATATATTAAACATTCAGTTGAATTATCCGGCTTTATTGTAGTGAAGTAGTTAGTACAGACTTAATGTTCATTATGGGCATTGTTTCTTGGGCTTCGTTGCTACTACATGTGTCTAAAACTAACCACTCACTCACATGCTTTGCTGGATCTGGGCTAAGGCGCTCGGTGCCTTTGAAGACTGAACCCTCAGTGAACAAGCCGCAGATGGCAATTTGTGCCAGAGTACATGAGTTTATTATTTAACATCTCAGATGGCTATTTAATTTGTTACCACTTTTGGCTGGAAAACTAGCTGTTAATGTAATCAAACGCCTGCTTTCTGTCAGGCCCAAGGCATTTATTTTCATTACTGTAGTCGCCTCAAACAAACCAGAGGAGGGGTGTTGGAATTAATATCTTTGGAGATCTGTATGTCCATCTGGTGTGTCAGTTTGGAATAAGTCATTTCTTCATTGTGGAAACAGGCCCTGATGCGTCCTTCAGGACGTGTGTGAGCAGGATACTTAATACCAGTCAGCGGGAAAGTTGCCTGTCTGAGGACCACAAGATTTAACTCAATTTGAAGGGATCTTAAAGGAGTGAGGAGTCCAGAAGGCACTGAAATTAAATGGGAGTTTTCACCCTCAGCCCCCTCAGTTTCTCTGGTTATAATTTTTAGCTATGTTTTCAAATTATGTTCACACTGTGTTCATTTCTCAAGGCTGTTGTCCGTCACAGTCCTCGGTCAGATTGCCCACCTCTGGCTCCTGGCTTCCCTCTTGCTTCCCAGCACATGACTGCAGGACTCTCATCCCTCCTGCTTTTTTCCTGGCTGCAGCTGCAGGGATTTGAAAAACAAAAGCAGCTGGAAGGACTGGGGGTATTACAGGGCACCTGTAGCTCAAGACAAAGGAGAAAGGTAAAGACGACAGAAAATCAAAGGGAACAAAGTAAAATGAGAAGAAGAGGAGGAAAAAAAATCACATGGGTTGGAGAAAAATGAGAGCAAAAAAAAAAGAACATTGAAAGTGTCTGAGGAATGCAGTAACCTTTCTGCAACATCCTTTCCATAAGGCACTGAGCAAGGCAGTGCTGATCAGGGAATGAAAAACAAGCCAAGGGAGACAAAATCTGTTAAAATATTTGTTATTTCATAGCTGAAAAGGTAGTTCTGTGACATTATGCTAAATAACCCAGTTAAAAAGTATTAAAAAACTAGTTTGGATAGAAACAAGGGTGAGATCTACTAATGTTTGCCTAAGGCAGCAAAAGCCTACAGCCATCCAGGCTCAACACAGCAACATTGCAAAATAAAAGCCAAAAAGCAGACAGGACATGGGGAGGAAGGTAGATGTTAACACAAAGTCAGTGGTGGCCAGAAGAAAACATTTTCAGTTTCTTTCTTTAGGGAACAGTGTCTATCAGGTGCAAAGTACCTGCTGCACAGGCACTGACTTCCCTCTCATCTCCTGGAGGACAGCTGGAGCCCGTGATTTGTCACAAGACATTAAGGATCACACCTGTATCAGCATGTCCCAAACCCTTGGACCAAAGATTGGTTGCTTTTTTTTTTTTTTTGACCCCTTTCTTTCCATCCATCCAAACACGCTGGAGGCTTTGGACTAGATGAACATGCTTTTCTCACTTAGAGCAGTGACTGTAAGGCAGGGGCGGACAACATGACGAATGCCAGTTTGTTTGTAAATGTGAACAGCAGAAGTATCTGCTCATCTGTTATTTCACACACTTATCTAGAAGAGGAGGAAAGTTACCTAGGTAAGTCCAGTCTGTTAGCTCTAATGGCTAAATGTTTTAGTTGTGGGAAACTGTCTCTTGTTTACAAGTATCATGGACAAGGGTTATAGCCCTAGACTTGGAAAACAGTGAACTGGGATGAGATTTGGCTTCATTAAGCTCTTGAGAGCTTTGTTACCTACTTCAGCAAAGTCAAGACTTCAGGGTCTTGGGCTGAAATGTTCATCACGGATCGGTCTGCTAAGATCAGCTTCAATTCTGTTCTTGTATGTATGATCGGGAAGAGAGGCAGCTTCTCTGGGGGTGGCCCCCTGTCAGAAGGAGGTTGAACTGCACAACATTACCATTCCTGTATTTAATCTTCTACACAAGACAGATGTCTTCCACAGCATTTGGGGAGCCTGTGCTAACTAACACAGGAGGGATTTCTGTAAGGTGACATTTGAAACATATAAACATTGTGGTCTGGGTTTCACCGTAATTAAGAGAAAGTATATAGCAGGGAGCAGAGTCCCATCTCCATGACTTCCTCAATGGGAAGGGAGTTTGGTATCAAGATGCTGCAGCAGCCTTTCCCGGCACAGAGCTGGCCTTGCCTGTGCTATGGATGTGGTAACTTGTGTGTCACAGGTCAGAGAGCTGGAACTTATGTAAACAGACCTTATTTTAGAAACAATCAGCCTCTGAAAAACTAGAAGGAAAAATGTCTTCCTTCCACACCTGATCCCACTTAACTACCAAAGAAATATACAATGAGAGATGAAATAGAGATGAAACACATGTCTGTTCCCCCCCCCAAATCTTTCCACAAGACTTGTGCCAAATTTACATTTTCTTTTTCTCTGACCACAAAGATGAAAGATTAGACCCGAGCTGGACAAGCCACACACTGTGTCAGAACAGGGATCAAGCTGTTCTGTGCCATAGTTCACTACATTATTGCTATTTGTTGACATGTTCTGTGTAATTCAAGAAACCGACTGGTTTATCGGCAGTAAAGTCATATGGGTGTCTGGGATTTTCTGTCCTGCACTTGATTATTTCTTCTGTCTACACAGTAAGAGTCCAATCTGTCACTAGATTACATAAATTTACTTAGCAGAGAGATTTTAAGACTGAAACAACTGTGTGAGAGCTGTCTGCCGAAATCCTAAGGCCCTTAGGTCCATGAAAGTGAAATGTTGGGGGGGGTTCAATAATATATTCTGCACAACACAGCCAATACACAAGAAGCCAAACAGTGAAGGCGACTCATTCCTTCCTCTCTTTTTTCTATCATGCATGTGTTTTATTTTTAATTCAGTGTATAGATAACAGGTTTTTTTAGAAGACAATTTGCGGAGGAGTTTCTCTGGGTTGTTTTTCTTTTTACAATGTAATGCCCCTGATTAATTTTTGAGGTCTATCATTGGCAAAAGTTGCTGGAAAATGAAAACTCTGGGATCCAGAATGAATGTTTGAAGCTGAACTAAAATGCTGGGGAAAATCTTTGGCCCGTCAGAGCAAAGGGTCTTCCATAACACCAAAAGTGGTCTATATTGCTACTTGCTGCTCTCACCCATGAGTTTCCATGAGTTGGAGCCTGACTGGGAAGGTCAGGAAATACTGTGCATTCTCCAGATCTATGATATTTATAACAGCATAGCTGGAAGCAGCCAGAAAAAGCTGCTGATGGATCTCTTAGAGTTTATGTTCTTTCACAGAAGAAAAATAAGCGAGAAGATTATATGAGCGTACCAATATATACAGCAACTGGGGTTGCTTTTATTCCAATTTCATAGTATGGATTCACAGTCAGTCTTCTCTCATCCACTTCTTAGCTCAGGAAAGTCAATTAGCTTCCTCCAAATATGACCCATATTGCCACGATCCTTTGGAGGAGGAAGTGTAGCAAATAGCACAGATGTTTGTGGGATGACTCCACAGCCAGAGCTTCTCCAAGTACACTCATGGATTTATGCGGGAGTATGTGGGTAGCTGTGAGTGACTGCATGGATGTTTTGACCTACCATGCAATGTGACATCTTCCCCTGAGCTCTGGTCTCAGTCCTGCTCTACTTCCGAGTCATTCTATGGATTTTCTTATTCTTAGAGGTTGTTAATAGAGGCACAGAAGATGGAAAGGGCAAGACCTCAGCAACAGATGGTGGCTTCTTCATTGCGATACACCCAGTTTAGTAAAGCCAAACTGGACGGTGATGCAGCAGATGTTTATGGCTATTTCTCATTTTAAATCAGATTACAGTGATGTAGTGATTCAGTCCACTGGGGATTGTCCTAAAGTAACAAAGGATATTGTATGTGATAGCTCGTTCAGACAGCACTGTAACAACAAGAGTCGTGGCGTCTGCTTCCAGCTCTTCCCAAGCCAGACTTGCTAAGCAGGCACTGATTGCATACCCATAATCTCTTCCTGCATCTCATAATTGTTTGTTCGGCCTTTGTTCAAATGACATTAAATGCAAAGCATGGGAAAACGTTTTACTTGACCTTTCAAAATTAACCAAATATTTTTTAAAATGCACGAGTTGAGTTAAAAAAATCTCCAGCTCTGTAATACAGAGACAATCAAGGACAAAGCACAGAGAGCAATCTCATTGCATTTAGGTGGATGACTAATTTGTGGTAGCTGGAACGTACACACCATAGGTTTGAAATCCCTTGCAGTCCTTGCGTTGAAACATGATAATGACAAAGCCTGACCCTTCAAACAAAACCACAGAATTTATGAAAAAAAAAAAAAATCTTAAGTTAATCACCTAAAGAAAGGTTAAAGCACTGGTCTAGAAGGTCAAGAGATCAAAGGTCAGTTTCCAGTGCTGCCAGCAACCTTTGTTGTATCTTTGCCCAAGTCCTATGAAAGATCTGTGACGTAGTTTTAAGAATGTGGATAAAAGTAAAATGAGGGGGGATTCTACCTAAAGAGTCAAAATTAAAAAAAAAAAAACAAACAAAAAAACAACTCATTGAAACCAAATTAAATCTAGAGGAAGTAGTTAAATCACTGAATGAACTGTTTTCATCAAGCGATATTGCATTTTCAGGATTTTCTCGTTTCCTAGGAAACACATTTTTGCAATCACCCATTCTGTCTGTGTCCCCCGGCTGGCTGGCTGAACCCACCGACTGAGTTAGGAAGCTTTCACAGCGACTCTGGATGTGCAGGGCATGTGTCAAACTTCTGCAGGCTCTTTTCTGTGGCTGGCATCAGCGATGTGCGGGTCACGGCAGAAATACTTGGCAGGACAGAATGGGAAGGAATGTGTGAAGGAAAGACAGAGTATAGGTGTAGTCGAGAAATCACCAAAATGCTTTCTGTTTTCAATTACAAGTCAAACCCAGACACATATATTTCATTAATGCTTTTGTTTGTGAGATCCCTTGGTTCTTACACTTCTGACTATCTATTGAGTGTGTGTGTGTTAAAAAAATAGTTTCTTTTAGAAAGGTTGTAAAGAAAAGATCCCACCTTTTTAGATTGAGATTTTAGAGAGTAACAGGAAAAGCCAAAAATATTACAGTCAAAAAAGGGACAGCTTTTGTCTCTGTAAACTTCCAGTTTCCATAAAATAAAATCATCTAGCAGTAGTTTCCTTAATTAAACCATGAGGAATATTTAATTTTTGTAAGATTCCTGGGTAGAAACATATGTCTACTTCATTAAAGAGATAACACAGCCAGCTGCCCTCCACTGTTCCCTGTTTTCCACTGGACTTTGCACTGGTAATACAATGCATATACAATACAAGGTATAGCAGTTCTCTCTGCCTCTTACCCAAGTTGACTATTTTAATTTGGACACTATCATACAGGTAACTGAATCCACGGACTGAGAAATTCTTACCTGGAAATTAATAGAATTTTTCTTTTGGTAAATGACAAATTTTTAAAGGAGTTTCTTGGCTTAATTTTTAATGATTTTAAAAATAGTTTTCAAAATAAGGAAATTGATGTTTTTCTAGAAGGCATTAATTTTTCATTTCAATATTTTAGGTAATATCTCAAGCTCAAAAATGTAAATGCTTCAAATAGGAATAAAATGTTTTCAAATTACAGGAATGAAACTTTTCGACTGCACAGAACCGATGACAGGAAATCTGATTTCTGTTCCTTGATGATTTTCAAAGTGTTGATAGATTGTCCTGATGCACAACATGAAACATTTCCAAAATCTTACAGTTCTTCAGGGAACAGGAAAAATCTTCCCACTCAGTTCTTGTTGCAACGGAGGTATTTCATATTGAACTTTAAAAACATTGACAGATTTCTTCCTTCAGTCAAAGGAAGGCAGTGTGAGTTTGTATGTTTCAAAGAAAATTGATATTCTGGCAGACAACATTAATGTCTATGTGTGTATCTTTCAAAATGCAGTTGTCATCCAATGTAATTGTACTATGAATCATATCCTGAAGAATTACATAAGGTTTGGGCTATGATTGAATCTAGTGAAAGGTTAAATATATTATTATTTGAGATTTAAGTGTGACAATTACTGAAAAGCTGAAAGCCCTAAAATTAAGAGCCTAGTTATCCAAGTTCACTATATTGTATTTATAAATGGATAAATACCAGTGTACAGAGGGTGAGTTTAGTGAACAGCTTTTCTGGCCTGAATTTAGAAAACACTTGATTCTGACGATAAATAAGAAAGGTCCCCTTGGTTATGTAAGAAGAAGGGAAGCATCTCACTGAATAATCCCGACGGATTATACGGTCCCAGTGAAAGTCCAGTATTAGCCACCAGCCAATAGCTTCACATCTGGAACCAGGAGCCGAAAGTCAGATAGTGGGTGGCACTCATTAAAAATAGATCTGCTGAACAGTTAAGACGATTATTGGTCCTGATTTGCAGGATTAGACACAGGGAGCAGTCTGTCAGGCTATTTCTTCACCTGGGCACACAAAAAGCTTCTCCAGGGCTCAGACTAAAATCAATTATATGGCCAGGGAGGGGAGAGGGCAGTGTTTGGGAGGAGGAGAGGAAAGACACCTTTCCTCTGCTCGTCTGACTTGATGCTCCCTTGCATAGCAATGTTTGAAGCCAGAGCTGAGCACATAATCAGTCCTGCAGAGATTTATAAGGCTTAAACACTGTAGATGTAAATTATTAACATGATCTCCCTGCCTGATGCTGTGAAATCTTTGCAGCTGGATTTATATTGAGTTTATTGAAATTGCAGGATAACAGGAAATTTGCAGGTTCATTTCTTTGACAATGAGGATGGCTGAGGGAAAGAACAATCTGGATATGTGAGGTAGACTGAGAGTAGTGGATGCAAGTCACAGTTTGAAATTAAACATGTCAGCAGGACTACCCAGTGTAGTGGCTAGCTGAACAGAAATAAAACTATGCAATAATCTGACTGGGAAACCCTTGTTTTGCTTGTTACTCTTTCTTCTTTATGCTTACTTGCAAAACTGTTCTGGTTTGCAAGAAAACAGCAAATATTGCAGGGGAGGAATAGATTTCTATTCAGGAACAGAAGAATATGCACTTTTTTGTGACTAAACATACAGACTGAATAACCACAGGTACTTATTTCCTAACAATCCATTTCCCTTCATTTGCTGAGACAATGATAGAACAAACAATTAAAAATAATAAGGACATTCAGAGAAATTACAACATGTGGTCTCTGCCAAGGAGAAAAAGTTTCATTCATCAGATAAATTATTACAGGTAGTTTGCCCAGGTCTTGGTAATTCCAATAGGTAAAAGGAATTTCTCATCTAACTCCTGTTGTATGTGTTTACTGATGGCAAATGAATATTCTGTTGAATCATTTGAGCACTGAGCTTTCAACTGGCTATTAATTTAACTGCCGAACAAGCAGACCTGTACCTCAGAAATGCAGATTCAGGTGGTTTATTTGGTAATTGTTTTGTCAACAGTTCCTGCTGAATTGCTACATGAATTTTGTTTTGCTTTCCCTGTAAATAATAATAAGATACAATGGATCTGTGGGAATTAAGTTCTTAGGAGGTGGTGATGTCATCTCCGCAGATTCAGGGCACTATTCACTTGCTTTTGGGAAACATTTTATAGTTATATAATATTCCTCAATCCATGTTCTGGATCAGCTTTGTTCCATCAGGCTTTTCCCATTACTCTAATAACTCCTATCCCCAGCTTCACAAGTTTATTTGAAATATGCAAATGGATTCTAAAAAAAAAAGAAAAAAAAAAGCCAGGGAAGCCAGCATCTTCTAAACCATGATCGTTGCTCACATGGATTGGATATAAATAATAGGGGCTGTTTAACTCAGGGCAGCTTATTTCTTATCTGCAGAAATATTAATGCCCTCCCTGTTATCTAATTCAGCATAATGTAAGAGGATTTAGTGGAGATTAAGAGAGAAAGTGGGAGAAGGATTTATATTCTTTTGGGCCGTGCTTGTGCTCCCAGGAGTTTTGGCATTACTTCCATTAGAAGAGGTGATTGCTCTCTCCGAGGAGTTAAAAAGAATTGGAAAGAGAGGCATGCTCTTACACTGGAGTGAAAAAGGCCTGTAGAAAATGAAGCAATTGTTCAAGTTTCAGACCCGCTGCCCTGCTGCTGGAGGGAAACATCTTTGTTCTCAGACCTGGATCCTGAAAAAAGGCTGGTACACCGACAGCACTTAATTTTTAACAGCTCTGTTCCTCTGCTTGGAACAGAAATAGGCTCTGCAGAGATTCACTACCTCTGGATCACACAGCCTGGCCAGACAGTGACAGAATACATTTCTATAATATAATATTATCAAATCAGTAAAATTATATATACAGCTCCTTGGGGTGTTCCAGGTTCTGGGAAAGAGAAAGGCTGTAATACATACAGGCTATATATTCAACATTACCCGAGTGAATGGTTTAAGGTTTATGAATATGTATCAGTTTTATACAGGAAGAAACTTTATATATATATGTGTGTGTGTATATATATATATATATATGGGGGAGCTTTCTCAGAAGTATGTTTCTATTTGTCCTGAACAGTTTGATGTGATTTGTGGTGTATCTAAGGATCAAGTCCCCAGATTTACCACTGCAGTCAAGAATTCAAGGAAGTCTGCGTACCAGAGTGCCTCCTTCTAGTAACAACATGAAATATTAGAATAACATTTGCTTAGCTGCTCATCAGTCTCAAAGCATAAAGTATCACTTTGATTTCTGAAGGTTGCATATTTCCAGAAGTGTTTTGGAGAATTGAAATGAGTCTTTTTCATTGCAAACTTATTCTTGATAAGTACTTCCTAAGCAGAAAAAGGCTTATGCAAGGTCAACCACTATTCTGTGGTTTTAGTGAGATTTCAGCTGCTGCCAATAACAGACTGATGTACATTGTTTGGAAGCCTGATTGTGGTAAATAGCCTACACAGTGACAGAAATTTTCTTTAGCATCACTGACAGCATCTCAGATTGTGTGTAAAATGCAAAGTCGACTTTTTTCCCCGTGGATGTGACATTGGTGGATATGCACAATTATACCTTGATGAGGATGAAAATATGATACCTTCAGGGCAGAATTAAGGCACCGGGCTATTTATGACATTTGATCTTATGGTTATGCTGAATGTCATTCCTCATTTTGGTTTTAACTGAGCAAAAGCAGGTTAGAAACTCAATACTTCTCGTTCTAGGCTGTATAGTGAAACAAATACCACCTTTCCACACCCCCACAGATATAGCAAAGGATGTTTGAAGGGCAGAAACAATCTTAATGTGAATTTTCAATGAGGAAGACTACCTATACAGTCATCCTTCTGCATCCTGTGGGTATGGAAGTCTGTGAGTGTCGGTCCTTCCCAGGACCGCAGTAGACTTCTGGCCATGGTTTGTTATCACTGTCATTTGTGACCAGGGATCATGAACATTAGCTGTTTTGAAGCAGGTTGGAGGTAAATCCATCCAGATCACTGGGGTTTGCAGCCTGCTCATTTTTACTGCTTATTATTCTAAGCAAAAGTAGTAATCCTCTAAGAAGTGAAAGAAAAAATAGTCCTGGATAAAATAATATAGCTGTAACTATATGTAATGAGCTGTTCACTCGTTTGCATTCACAAATGGAAACTATTGTATTTTGTGAAAGTGAAGGTTGTAGCCATTGTCTGGTCAGCTTAATCCAGACAATGATCCCATAATCCATGTTACATTTACTGGCTTCCCCTTCTAATCGGTTTGGAGTCGGCATGATTTCTTCCAAGTGTTAATGAAAACCAGGGAGCACTTACTCAGGAAAGCAAATGGAAATAAAATCCACATTTCCAGACATTATTACAGCTAGTGTCTGACTTTGTTTTTATGTCGCAGTATTATGTCGAGCTCAGCTTCCAGTTTTTTTCTTCTCTGACCTGGAATATTAGAGGAGTTTGGCATGACCAAGAAAATTCTTGCTTAGGAAATCAAAGAAACAGCTTCTTATGGAATCCTCAAATATAAACAAACTTGTTTGTTTGTATTTTCTTTCCAAGAAATATGAAAATTACGTGCCAGATTTCTGAACTTCCTCAGTTTGTCACCATTTTCCCTCTTCTTTGAATGCGTGCAACCTTCTTGTTGAGTTTATCCCATTAGCATCTTTCATACCAGCCACGCCACCCCACTCTACTGTTATTTATTCCTTCCCCAGTGCATGGACATCCCTGCATGGACCTGCGAACCCACTAGGTGGGTTCTCACCAGAATCCCTTTTCTGCAACAACCACTGCTGTAACTCCAATGCAAAGTCTGCTTGTGGGCGTGTGTTTTTACATTTTTATTGTAGCTCAGTGTCAGCAAATAAGTGAGATGATGTCCTTTATTCAGTTTCTAATACCTGGAGGTCTTCAGAGGAGAGGTCTGGCAGACTCAGTAAATCAAATGGGAATTCAATGTTGTGATAAATGAATATAAGGCTGAACTAGCTTCGCTATTAGGGCTAAGCCAGTCCATGATTTGGGCAGTGGTGTGCCAGGGTATTGCAGAGTGTGTGTCACGACTTTGGCTTCTGTGGGTCCTGTCTTGAGACCAGAGACACATTTCTGGTGTGCTCACAGCTTTTCTGAGGGGTGCTCATTTCCCAGGAGCACAACCTCATTTGATTCAGGTGAGGACACTGTTGGCAAGAAAAATGGTCTGTGTTGGTTAACCTGATGGAAGAAAAGAGGTGTTTACATTTTGACTAATTTCCTCTTGATTTGTTTTCCATCTGAAGACATGTTCTTGGATGAGTTGTGGTTAATTTGTAATCTTCTGTAAAGTACCATCTGTGAAGTAATCTGACTTTCATCAAATCTGAAATGGGAACCCTAAATCAGGCCTCCATTTCAGTAGTCCGCAGCAGGTTTCTTCAACACCACCTTGCTTTAGTCATTCCTGACTGAATTATGTGTGGAGACGCTGAGTTTAATTGTGTTATTCCTGGCAAAGAAGGGTAAAAAAAGCAGAGGAAAACTAGTTCTAACAATCCAATTTGTGAATTATAACTGTACACTCTAATCTAATCATGTTTCTCTTTCCCCAGATGTGGAGAATTTTAAGAGGGCCTCATTACCGACCACTAATTAAATCTAATGTTAAAGAAATGTTGGATGAAATCCTGCCAGTGTTGAAGTCTCTGGCAAAGCTCCCGTTGACTTCAGTGGAACTCAAATTTTGCTTTTTGGGTTTTGGACTCTTCTGAAGATGATAATTATAATTATTTCTTATCTGGTAGGATCTGAGATCTCCAGTTAAAGCTCAGGCCTCATGGCACTGGGCAGGTAAAGTGGCTATTTGTCTTTTAGATCATTACACTCAATGTGACAAGCAGAAGAAGCTGTTGAATGAAACAGCTAGGCAAGGTGGAAAGGCATGGGGAGAGGGAGCTGACCTTGAGACTAATGAAGTTTGTCATAACAGTGAATAGTTTACTAGAAAACATAGCATAGTGCTTTCACCATGGGTAAAATGTTCAGAAGTGCCTGCTTATAACCAAATGATTTATTCCTGGGGCCAGCCAGCCCTCTTTGAAGAGAGAGTCTTTTAAGAATGTGTGTTCAGGTCTAATAAGAAGAATTATTGGTCCCAAATGAGAAGGTCTCAGTGGTTCATGTAAAAGCCAGACATCCTGGGCAATCCTGGCTGGAGTTACATATGTAGGTGTTATCCACACATACAGATGTTATGACAGGACTGGGGGCTCACGCAAGAGGGATCTGTAATGACATCCGTAACATATGAGAAAGGAGTAAAGAACGTGGGGTCTGGCTCGAGGAGGGTGAGCTGCACAGGCATCTGTAAGAGCTGTTGCAAGCAATATATGTGAAAATCCATTATATTGTTGTACTCAGATCTGTGATATTTATAACTGTGTCCTGGCTTGATTGCAACTTTCCTAATTCCTTCCTAAAACTCATTTAAATTCCTTACTGGTTTGTTTTTCTCTTCCCTGTAGCACTTCTTGATCTATGTAATTCAATTAAAAGGCAGCATGAGGGCAGTATCTACAAGAAGTTGTTTATTTCTGCACTTTGTTGCGAACAGTTCTCTAAATGCTCAGCTTCTAAAGCAACATATTTTCCACTTCTTTTTATTTCTCTGTCCCCTAAGCTGCTAAAACTTTGCTTTAAAACTGCAGTGTGGGCTAACAAATGTGTGCCCAAATGCCTGCCTATTGGTATAAACTGAATTTTCCATTAGTGACAGCTCACATGATGTGTCAGGCTAGTAGGGCAGGTACAGAGGGTATCAAATTGGTTTCTTGATTTTCCACTTTTATCATGGTAGTACTGCAAAGAAGGATATTCTTCTAGCTGTGTTTTACCTTCCTCTTTCATCAGCACTTTTGGACTAGATACCTTCTTGTTTCATCTGTAAGGTGAATTGCAGATGAAAAAGCATATAATTAGGTCTCTTTCATGGCAGCACAGCATGTTTGCCACCTTTGTTGGTTTTTTGCATGCAGGTTTCAATGTGTCCCTACCAGCTGCTTCCATGTTGTACTCAGAGGTGAAGTTCTGAGGCAGAGTTTCCTTGCTGGCTGCACAGGGCAATGAGGGAACCTGGGAGAAGCAGAGGAGCATTAGTTTGAAGAGCAGATATGTTAGGCTAGGACTAACTTTAAGAATATTCTTGGAAAGTCCCCACCAGCTCCAAGAAGCTTGTAAGAGGGTATTTCCTTGGTGATGCTGGAAGTCAGACATCTCCCACAAGTAGGTTTCTTCAAGACTTAGTAAATATTTTGTTTCATACAAGCTCTTTCTGAAGTGCTTTTCCTGTATGCAGCGTACATCATGATTTTTTTCCGATTATGCTTTAAATATAATTGAGTGCTTGTTTACATCATCAGTTGAAGGAATATGTGTGCCCTTAACCTGTAGTGCTTAGTCTGGCTAATTACAAACCTGTTCAGTAATTCCCCTTCATTTGTACCAACTGTTTATATGTCTGAAGAAAGATTGCTTAACATGACCATGTCTGCAACACTCAGCTGTGGAATATCACTGCGTGATCATCAGAAGAACAGTCCTTTCATTTCAGCTGTAGTGTGACTGCTTCGTGAGGAAGGGTAAAGGCTGTTGTAGAAATTTATCCTAAGTAATTTTTTATGATATTGTGTTAATGCAGCAGCTTTAACTACTGTGTGTGTACTGCTTCTGTCTATCATTGAAATGTTGATAGATTTTTTCTTTTAATGTAGGGGAGGCCATGTGAGCTTCTGGGACAAGTCCTTTGTTTTAAGCAGTTCATATATCCAGCTGATGTTAAGAGGTCTCGTAATGTCTGTGTAGTGTCTTCTATTCTCAGATGGATATTCAGTATTAAAAATGGCAGTACATCAATATCAGGTATATATTTAGAAGAATCAGTATGTGACAAAAGTAAAAATCCCATTGCCTTTCATCTGTCCCATTTTCTTCTGTAGAACATGCAGTTTATGTCTGTGGAAACAAATCTGAATCAGAGGTTGTCAATGGGATGTGAAAGTCAGTGCAAAGCTTTTAGCTGACATGAATCAATGCTGTAAAAGGCAGAAAAATAGATGGTGTCCCAGGTACCTCATAGTGTCTACACTAGCAAGTAGGGCAGCAAAACAGGAACCAATCTGGAGAGCTGAGTTGTGGTTAAGGACCCAGATGTTGCTGAGGACCTAGTCTCACACCATGGGGCTTTATGTATCAATTGCCATTTGGAAGCAGGGGTTTTCAGATAGCTCCTTAATCTCAGTTTGCATATCAAGATGTTTTCACAAGTCATTATGTGGGCAACTGTATTCAAGCAGCAAAGACTGTACATCTTCTTCCTGTTACGAAAGCATCATACACATGAACATTGCAGTATCTTCGTTTAGAAAACCTCTTTATTTTGATTGGAACAGTTGCATTCTTAAAAAATGACTAAGACACTCTTAAATGTCTCAGCAAAGACATCTCTCAGTCTAATTCGAAAGGGGCTCTGACCCCCCAGGCCGGTCCCATGGCATGCAGTGCCATGCCATGCTTTCAGAAGGTGGAGGGTCCTTGTATTTTGGAGCAAGGCTGTTTCTATTGTGACATTTTCTGCACAATAAAAACACTCATCCTTTCAAGTTAAATCAACAGTTGTAGCGAAATGGCTAACAGAATTGCAGTCAGATCCTCAATTGCTTTTAAGAGAAAATGCTATGACATTTGAGGATGACACTAACAGCATCACTAAAATAAATTAAATGAATGTTATCTATTTTTCTGAGTGGCTTTTAAAGTCTTTAGAATGCTTTTTGGATTGTTACTGCTGAGTAGTATTAACAAAGTACCAAACATCTATTTCTACGTCATTCATCTTTTGCAATATTTGATAGTCCTGAAGTAATGGAAAAGTCAATTGTAACTGGAAGTGGAAGAAATTAAGCATCAGAAAAGATAGGATGCTATCAAATAAGAAAGCAAACAAGTTTCTGAAATTAGAAAATGTGAGTTTGCAGCTTCCAGTCCCTTACTCAAACAGGTGTGATAATGCTGTGTGGGGTTACAAGAGATTTAACCATAGCTGTTAAGCTGCAAAGAGCTTGTGTAAATAGTTTTAATTTCCAAACAAAATCAGACCTCACTCAAAATGAACACTTCCCTCTATATTCATCCCCAAATGCCAAATTTCTCAAGAAAGTTTGAGCCCTGACTTCTAGGCCCTCACTGCAGAAGCTTACAGTTTATACTTGCAAAAAAGCAAGTCTGGTTTGGAGGTTAAAGCTAGAATCTCAGAACAGGTGGATTTCAGGGAATTTAAGGATTTATTCTGAACTTTGTCTAACAATCTAGGGTACTCTGGAAAAAAAGAGAAAAATATGTGTTTTGACTTATGAAAAAGATTAAAAGCTAGAGATGACATAAATCATGGGTAATTGTTTTGAGGAAGAGTTTGATTCTCCAGATATGCTGTTTTCAATCTGCAGTAGCAGAGAGTTAAAGAATTTCAGTGATCACCTTTGACTAAAAAGATACACAAGCCCTTGTGCTTGTTCATTTGTCAGCCCATGACACCATGGAGGTACTACAGCATCCACCATCCCTGGGATGGTGTAGGCCACGTTTGTGTCTGCCTGGACGTACCTTTTGTGTGTCCGACAGCAATACGATCAGGAGGTCAAGCAAACAGTCTGATGCTAAGATCCTGTCTCAGCTCACTAATCCAAACTGCAATGGTAGTTCTTGCCCCATTTTATATATGCTGGTATAATGCAACACTTTTCAGCTTTTGATGAGGTCTCAGAAGTCCCTGAACAGTGTCACAGTGAAGGACCAATTCCAGCCCTTACAATCAAGGCACAAGAGTCCCCGAAAAGAGCCTGTTTGTGGAATTGCTACATTACAATTAGCTCAGCACAATCCTTCCATGAGAAATTACAATACCTTATTTGCAACAGCTGTCGAAATAATTGCACCTCAGTGATTTTTATCCCTCTATTCCTTGTTTTAAGTATATTCATTAATTGAATGGATCAGCTTATTTCAACATGGCCCTGAACTGAACTGAGCAGTACATCATACTCATTATCCTCTGAGCATATTGCTTTGAACTCGCACAAATTAAAAGGCTTTCTCTCTGCTCATCCTCTTTCTTCATGCCTTTTCTATTCTTTGCATGCTCTTGTTATGGAGACGATACTGTAAGTTGACAGGCTGAATGCTACCTGTTGAGTTGTAGGTGACAGGAAAGCACCAGCACTCCAGAGGGCCAGAATTGCAGGGATGTGGGCACGCAAGGTGTCCAGAGGATTGGTGTTTTGGAAATAGGTGCGGTTTTCCCTCTGGAGGCAGAGGAATGGTACAGACTGGGGCAAGTTGGGGAACTACCTAGGACTGGGGAACTGAGATACTGAATTATAGGTCTCAAGCTAGGAGGCAAGAAGGGATGGAGGGAGCATGGAGTGACAGTCCTTGTTGGAAGGGGTGATATGGGGAGGACCAGGAGGGGAAGGGCTCCCAGTCCAGGGAGATGTGGGCACGCGCGGCAGGACAGCCGGACTTGCAGATGGCAATTCTCTGGTGCAGGAGTTCACCCTGTGCTGCTCCTCAAACCTCTCTGCTGAAACGACTCAACAGGAAACAGCAGATGAACCAGATTGAAATCATCTGCAAAGAAGCAGTAATTGAGGGATATTTTAATGCAGTAGTTTTAATGGCTTCCCATTTCCTCCTAGGGAAATGTGTAACTAATTAAGTCTATGACATTCGTTTAACTCAAACAATAAAAAGTGCTTCATGTCATCAGAGGTATTTACTAAACATACATTTTCCTGATGGGGGGAGAGAAGAGTTTGTAAATGAAACATGAAAATACCTGTTTATCATCTTTCTCAATTCCAGGTAAAGCTGTTGTTGACACTGATGAGGACTAGTGGCATTCATTAGTATTAGTGTCTGCAGTAGCAGGACTTCTTTGAGACTAGGAAATAATACTTATTTTAAGGTGAGGACTCATGTTTAAAACTAGTCAGAGGAATAAGTCTTGTACCTCCAATACCAGTTGTTGGATAAGTGTGCGCTTACTTGCTCTGTTGCTCACTTGCGCCATGAGAAGAGACCTCCAGGTACAGGTCTGCAGGACTGAGTGGGAGGGCAGCTGGGATTGCCCAGTGCTATAAGGCAAGTAATCCGTTACTTATTCCTACAGTGGCATTTCACATGAGGGCTGAATACAAAATTACAGAAAAAAAACCCCAACCTGTAGCATGAAGTCCTGGAAGTCTCAGAATAGGCAGTCTCAACTGGTAATCTGAAAATTACAGCAGAGTCTAGGATTAAGCAGGGATTGTCCCATTAAACACTTGGAACAAAAAGGTCCTGCACAGCTTTGTAAACCAGCCTCAATTTTGGATGCTTCATCCCTCCCTACATGCAGTAAGCACTGCTTTGAAGCCCCTGTGCAGCCAGAATAACTCACGGTATCATTTCTGAGCAGAGGAACTATAGATTCTCAGATCTTGTTTTGCTTTGAACAAGCAGATGCTTCTGTGCCACGTCTTGCTCTAGTACTGATAATGCCAATCTCTCACCAATGCAAGGAAATTGTTGTGACTTTGCAGAAGGAGGCAGCTCTTTTCCACGGAGCCAGCAGAAAGCTGGGCACTGCTGGTGTTTGCCCTTAAGGCAGTCCCTGCCTTTGTACAAAGCTGAGGTATTTGCTTGGTGTCTCCTCGCATTGCGAGGCAAGTGTGCCAAGAATTTGACACCTACACTTCACTGCTGGCCCACATCACATACCTCCCAGCAAATCTCATCATGTCTAGTCATGCAGAGTGGCAGGGGACCCTTAAGCATATGTTTTGCTTAGTCTGCCCATTTAACTTCAGTGCTCAGCACTACCTGATTTATGTCTGGTTTCCCAGCAGAATCTGTTGTGTCTAATTGGAGATTATTCCAAGTGTCACAATAGAGACCAAATCTGACAGTTCAGCTGAGCACTGAAGTAATGAGTTAAATAATGCACCTTGGAAAAGTTAATCCTTAAAAATCCGTTAGACATATCTTGTTTTCCAGGTCAAAGCAGAACTGTATTTAACCTTTTAGAGGAATCCAAGAATTTGGGGATAGGGGACAAACAGAGGACAGAGCAGTTATTCTGCGGAGTGTACAAACTCATCTCATGGTGCAAACCAGACTTGCTTCTACTGTGGAAGACTCAACAAAAATTGGATTTTGTTTCATTTCTCCCAGATCTTGTCCCAGCAGATGACAGCCAGACACAGAAATAAAATGAAGTACCATATCGAAGGGATATTAAATCCTGCTGCCAACAATTGGCTTCATTTTTCTAGTTATTGATTGCTATCAAGGTCCTGTCTGGGGAAGGATAGAGAATCCTGGTTTATGACAGCTCACAGAAACACCGCATCTTCACATTCTTGCTCTGAGCACTTTTCCATTTTGCCACTTAAATTCTCCCACAAACACTGTTTTACTTTATTCCCTAGATTAAGTGGTCCAGGTAGGCACAAAGTTACACCCTATCTCCTCTGGGACAAGAAGAGAGGCTGATGGAAACATCCTGCTGATTGGGCCATGTCATCTGAAGTTATGCTACTGAGAGCGTGTGTCTGTGACTCCTTTATGCAAGGAGCAATGCAGCATGTCATATGCCTACAGCAGAGACGCTCCAAATGGATGAGAGGCCTCAAAGCCAGCTTTTTTATTTACTCTTTGATTTCAACAGCAACCTCAGAGAGCCACACAACTTGTCACCTAATTCCCTAAGCCCTTTGGATTGTCCTATGCCATATATGCCATGCAGATGTTATGAATACAAAAGCCATCCTATCCTCTCCCATCTGGAATCACTTCTGCCTAACTATTTCTCCCAGAAGGCTAAACGAACCCATTTTCTCCAAGGAGGTGAAAGAAGTTGACAGCAAACTACTCAGGCTGGTAGTTGTAGCAGTTTAGGGGGATTTGTCTGAAGCAGTCACAGGACAGCAACAAAACTCCTGCATTCCCCAGTTCTCACTACTAGCAAACAGGCAGAGTCTCTTTACCAAATGTAGGGAATCTTTCATAGATTGAAACCCCATTCATTGTTTTCTTACATTTGTTCCATTTTTCTCCCTTTATTTCCCGCGTGGAGACACATGCTAGCCCAGTGCACAACTCTTTCTTTGATATGTGCACCAGAAAATCTGTATCAAATCAGCTGCACATTTCTAAGGAGATGAAATTTGCCCTTGTGGTTCATCTGAAGCCTGGCAGATCTCCTTTGTGTGCTTTGTGGTCCAAGATCCCAAACCAGCAAAACCCAACCGCCCATCTGTAAATTTAAGCATATGAGACCTCCTTCTATGGGACTTACTCATTTAAGGTTAAGCATATGCTTAAAGCCTTGTGCAAACAAAATGGTCTGCTTTGATACACTTACAAGTGACCTTCATGTGAAGATTACTGAAATGCTCTGGACTTGTAATTTTTTTTTTATTTTTTTTTTTTTTTGCAGGGAGAGTGCTTTAGAAAAGAGAAAAAAGCCTACAGTCTTCACATGAAGAGGTAGAGGTCCTTTGGCATTTAGTGTGTGATGGAGACATAAGGACCTAAGGTAGGACATTAGTTCAAAAGGCAAGACAAGGACATAGCTAAGAGGTTTTGAGAAAGTTGTAAGAAATTGTGTGTGGCAGAGTATCTCCTCTTTGGCTCCATGAGGTTACAGGTTCATTTTCTCTTTCTGTGGCTCAGCCTAAGTTCAAAGGAAGATATATAGCCAAGAGAGGGACCTGAGGTGCAGGAAAGCGCAAGGACTTGACGGAGGATGTTACCAAGAGCTGAAGTGATCCTGGACTTGTGGTTGCAAGCAAAACAGACTGCTTTTCCCAACAGTAATTGGGGAAGGTCCGTTTTGGGGATCTAACATCTTCCCCGAGGTTCCAGGAAGCAGCTTTACCGCAAAAACAACTTTTGACAGAGGTAAAGGCTCTGAACCAACTCTAGGTCTACTAGGCTCAGCTCCCTCCCATAATTAGCAACAGAAATGCAGTGTTCTCTTCCAGATCTGAGCTATTTGCCCACATGGCAAGAACAAGAACTAGAGAGACCATGTAATGTTACCATCCAGTGGTCAACATCATAAGAATGTGTTTGTCAGCTAATTTGTCCAGACTTTTTCTTGATTGCAAAACAAAGCTGAAAGGCTGTCATGCCTGGTGAAATTGATGTCTTGGTACATTTTCATAAAAATACCTTTTTTTCTTTGGGTTGCTATATTTAGCCAAGCATATCCTGCAAGCTATATCCGAGTCTCATTCACAGTGGAAAATAGTCTTCTGAGGTCAGTAGCCAAACACAGAAAGGAACCACCCTCAAAGGTATTTTTCTGGACTGTGCACATCCTCTCTCATCAATGGGAATATTCCAATTTTGGTGCAAATCATTTATCTGGTAAATGATAAATGTCAAGGTAAAATATTATGAAAGGAGTGGGAACAAGAGGAAACTGTGCCTAGTTTTCCTCTCCTTTTGCATTGTTTTGTAGCCTTTTTGAAAGCTGAAAGTTTTTCCAAAATGTGTTTCCTCTGAATAAACTGCATGTGTATTTATGGTTTCTGATGAGAATCTAAGCCACTGATAGGTTTGATTTGCATATTTATTTGGTTTTTTGCAAGAAAAATAGAGAACGGTTGTTTTTGTGAATGTGAAATCTATTACAAGCCCCCCAATTCTTGACTAGGGGTTGTTCAGTGAAATACTTTATCTGAAAAATGAATTGCTCCGTTTAATCTTTTCAACCTGCCAGGAAAAAAAAAAAACAAGACGAAGAAAAAAAAGCAAAATTAAATGAAAAGCAACAAACCCCTTTTTGATTCAAATGGGACTGAGGGAAATCTAAACTGATGGGGGAAAAATCCTGGCTGGTGTTATTTGTGGGATCTGCAACCTGGGAAAGCTGAGGGAGATAATCTTAAGGGGATGTCTTTGATTTAGGTCCTAGGGCTGAGGGGATAAAGGGATCTCTCTGCTAACATAAAGTTAGGAGTGAGCAGGGATTTTATATCATTTTGATCATACTGATAAAGCCATTTTGACTTCTTGTGCCAGTGACTTTAATTGCTGGAGCGAGACAGCCCAAAGGGCTATGCTAACTCAGTGCCTTCAACTTCGATCCAACCCTGATGCTTCAAAACCCAGGTCTAAACTCATCATCTCCTCTGTCTGCGCTGCCATATTAATTCACTGCACAGAAGTAAATGACACTGTAGCTCTGAGGAATCAGGAGATTTGTGCTTGCTGCCATCAAGACTATATTTGGTATTTAATCTTCAGCCCATAAAAGTTGCAACCCATACTTCTAAAATACACTCACAGAAGCTGAACTGATTGAGCCATTGCTGCTGCACACAGCTAGAAAGGAAGAGAGGCAAGTTGCCATGATTCTTCAATCCTTCCTCATAAATAGCCTTTGCTTTGATGTTTCAGATGGTCTTAACATCGATCAACAGTTACAGCCCTCAATAGCTTATTCAGTAAGCTGATGTTTGTAAATAAAGCAGAGATTTTAATCCACCGTAGCAAAAGGTCAGTTTGAAAGGAGGAATGATTTACACATGGATCCCATCTCTGCTTTCACAGAAGAACTGGGCAGCCCCTCAGGCTCTAAAAGTCACAAACATTTTTCTTTTTGCACAAAATCAGAAAAAATTGAATTTAATTAAATTGTGACATATTGCTATGATATCAAGGAAGCAATGGTGGGGAGGAATTTCTGGAAATTTGAGTTCTCTTTTTAGTCAAGCATCTTTTGTAAACCACTCCCACAGTCTTTATTCACAAACCCTTAAAATTCTGGGAGCCCTCCTCATCCCTAAACATCTCTGCCGTTGCTCTCAATGACCTCCACGTGGGAGCTAGCTCGTGCACTGAAATACCATTCTTCCTCAATGATTCCCTGCCAGAGGTGGAGGTCATGGCAGGGGCCCCGCAGGGAGAGGTGCTCCCAGCAGCTGCCTTTTCTTTCCCTGAGCCACAAGCTCTTTGCTGACAGTTTTCTAGCTTTTGTGATCTCTGGAATTCATCACTTTCAGCAAAAAAACCCAGCATCTGTGCAGGAAACACGTCCTTGGTAGCTCAGCATCGAAGGGCTGCGTACACATAAACCACGGATAACTGCAGTAAGCAACCCAGAGCTTTCCTCCTCATCTAGCACTGATGACGGGAAAGGGAAATCTCTCATAAATTACAGTTGTGCTTTTAAAAGTTTGTAAGCAAACAGCCATGAAGCTCCTTTGTTCTTCACAAGGGTCTGCTTGTGCAGTGTGCCGGATAGCTGCTGTGTGGGGAGAGCAGCCCTTGAGCAAGGGAGGATGCCCCCATTCAAGGTCTTCCATGGGTGTCACAGCTATGGGTCAAACAGGCGTCTCCTCAAAAATAAATATTGTGAGGAAAAGGGAAACGGCAAACTTGCATAAACCAGATCGTTTAAGAAAGAAGCCTGGAGTTTGCAAGAAGCTGTTTTGCGAGGATGAGCGGTGAGGCTGGGGTTTTGCTGGCAAATGCAGAAAGATTTGCATTGGTTTGTAAAGCAGCATGGGCCAGCTGAAGGAGCACCAGGCTCCCTGCGTGCCAGTGGCATCTGCCGGTACGTCTGGCCTCACTACCAAATGTTTTATCCTGGTTATGTGTCCTCCAACGCTGAACGGCCATAAAGTCTTCAAAGCCCATGCAACTGCTGATGCAATGGGTACCCAGCACAGCCCTGTTGTTTCTTTCTTCTTGTACGTATGTCATCAACCGTTTCACTGCTAGTTGTGAACAGCGCGGAGCTGTCTTACCCCTACAGACTCCTGCAAACATGATTTAGCCACCTCTGAAACATAGGAACTGAAGGGACAGATCCATACCACACTGCCCGCATGGATGTTACAACACATGCCAGTAGCTCTCTTCACGGTCAAAGAGGAAAATGCTCTAGTGTTGGCTGCTAAGCCCATTTAAAAAAAAAAAAAATCATTATTTTAAGCAGTGGTTATTTCATTACTGTGGTAAAAGAGATTGTGGCCATTTAAAGGACCATGATGGAGTCTGTAATATAATTAGATGATCCTGAAAAAGCAATACTGGAATTCAATCACTCTGAGCAATCCACATGCGCTTCCTGAAGGTAATCAATCCCTGTGTCAAAGGAAGCCTATTGTTCTCTGTCCCCCAGGGTCTCCTTCTCCTACAACGTACAAAGGGCTTTTCTGTCAAGACTAACAAATCTACTTCCCCAGCTTAGCTAAAGATAAGAAAACAATGTCTGGACTATCCAAACAATTTGTCTTTCTTTAGGCACTTTGCTTTTCTCTTTCTAGGTTTCACTGTTTCCCTGTTTTGGAGATTGCTGATGAACAAGTGATAATATTTTCCCTGGGGTAAGGCTCTGCTGATCTTTACACCAGCGTAAGACTGAAAGTCAGTGAAAATCATTCTGCGTTCGGAACAGGGTACTGAAGGACAATATTCACATCCCTAACTCCATGGCTTATATAGAATTGGTAAAAAGTTATTAAAAATATAAGCCAGCTTCCAAGCTCCTTCTTTGGTGGTCCTAATTTGCAATTAGGCTTTTTATTGTCCTTTCCCACCTGTGTACTGTGAGATTTGATTTGTAAACACTGGCCCAGGACTCGGCATTCATTCATTAATTCTACCAAGAATGTTCTGGTTTGTAACCAGAAAATTGAATTACTCTTCTACTTAATTGTAGTACTTTCCACCTTTTGGCTAGGAAATGGAATTATCCTGGTTGGTTTTCTTTTTCCATTGTGTAATAATACACAACTCTTCTGTGTTAAAATATATACAATGTCCTTCCAACAGGTAAAATTCCATCTAATTCTTACCTGTCTGAGCTTGTTGAGGCTAATAGGAGTTACGCTAGTGAAACTGAAGCCAGAATTGAGTCAGTATCTACCTTCTGTGGAAGGCCTCCAGGGCTCAGACAACCTGGGAGAAGTAAAATGAAGTGTCTGACTCAATGAAGCTACCATTAGCTAATAGTTCTCGATTGCAATTGATGCAATTTTTCTAAAGGGAAAACTTTCCTTAAGAATCACATCTCCCCGGCAGCAGTGAGAACCCCAGTAGGCACCCTCCATAAACATGCACTGCCCCAGCAGTCAGAAGAGATTAACGGCATTTCCCCAAGGCTTCCCAGTGGAATCAATGCTTGCTAATCTTTAGAAAATTACACTAACAAGCTCCAGGCATGAACTGCAGGAGTTCGGCGCACCAGTCTCTGAAATCACGCACAGGCCATTAATGTATCAAAGCTTTAATGAACCAGAAAATCTCTACTAAGCAGAGGCCAGAAGGATGCTTTAAGGTTCCCACCTCTCCTAAGCTGGTCTTATGACAGACAGTCAACTCTGAAAGCAAAAATGCTACTTTTGGGACTCATCCAGTCTGGGGAGCAGCCCAGCTCCTTAGGGTACTCCTTAGGGTACAGCTACTTAGGGTTTGAAGTCCATGCAAGTGATGATCAGCAGCTCTTGAAAAATCCTGAAGTCCAAAATCCTTGAATGGAAAGTTCAGGAAAGACTGCTGGTTGTTGTGCTATAGATGTTGCGTGTGGTTTCAGGAAAAAACCTTTTTTATTCTCTTTCAAACCACCAGGCAGAAACAGAAGGTGTAGCTGGCCAAAATACAATTGCTAAAGAGGCTGGCAACTTGAAAATGAATGAAATATATAGCCTGCTATAGCCTGCATTAAAAAAATAAAGCTTTTTTTTCTATCAGTCATAAAATCTACTTATTTCCTGAGCAATGTTCTAATTTGCTTGATGCTTGTGAGATATATTGCCTGTTTTCTACTGTTTCCTATTGGGCAGCCTGCAAGGTTGCCTAATCTCTAAAAGAAATAAGCATCTGTTTCCTTCATGGTCTATGTCTGATTTAAGGTAATTATATTCTTATTATACTCCTACGCAACATATCCTAGAGAAAATAAGAACAACCTATGTTTTTTTTTTCTCAAAAGATATTTTAACTTGCAATCCAAGAGGAATACACATTGGATCATTTTTTACAAGAAACAGCCTGCAAACTTTTGTCCCCTATCTGGGTAAGAGTTTGGTGCACCAGCTCCATATCACTGCCATGAAAGAGATGCTGATGTCTTTGCAGAATCAGCAGCCAAGAGGCTCCTGCCTTTAAAGTTCTCACGACTGGCACATCCTCGTCCGTCCTGATGCACCAGCAATTCGAGCAGCCCAGGGCTGTGAAGGTAGAAATAAGAAAACTGGTTTTTCAAGGGAAGGGAAGAAAGAGTAACAAAAAAGCAGAAGGAAAAAGCAAAATGCTGGGAAGAGGACAGAGTGCAGGAGGCAAAGTCTTGGAGCTAATCCCATCACTCTCTGGAGGCACACAAGGTATTTTCTCTCAGTCCTCCGTATTGTGAAACACTTTGACTACAGTTCCCTGCATGTGTTGGCACTGACAATGAATGGCCCATCAGAGGTTTTTGCAGAGCATCAGTAGGCAGACGACCATGTCTCCTCATCAAGAAAGCCACGTGAATCTGCATCTTTATGAGTGGTCCTTATATTTGAAGTAATTAAAAAAAAAACAACATAGCATCTTTATGTTTGTTCTTTGGGGTCAAGTATTTGACTTTCGAATCCCTAGGGGTCGGTTCCTCCAAAACAAAAGGCAGTCGATATCTCTGCTGCCCTGAGGTGGAGTCTCAGTTCTATTTTTGTTCTCAGATGTGGGGCTTTTCTTCATCTCTATCAGCAGCCATTGTTTCCATTATGCAAACCCTGTCAGTTAAAAGGCTCAAACAAAGCAACTTTCCCATTCAGACAAAAACAATCAGACATGCATCTTAAGGATTTCTGATTTCCAGAGCTCCTTAACCCTGTGACCTCACTTCTCAGATTTTAATAAGAAATCTTTTGTCATTTTTTTTCCATATAGCTGATTCTGACATGGGGAAAGGCTAAGTATTAACTTAAATTTGGCTCCAAATTAAAAATGTTGCAGAACCAGCATTTTTTTTAATGCAGCCTTTGAACAATTGGAATGTTTTCTTGCATAAAATCCTCAATGAAAACTGCATCTGAAGCCAATATTTGCCCCCCTGCAGAGTGTGAAACCCACAGATTTCAGCACAGATGCTGCAATCCCTGTGCTATGAGAATCAATACCAATTTCACTTGCAATGGGAACAGGATTTTGTCCTAAAATACAATGGTCCCAGAGCAGTTTACCCCAGCTGAGTATCTGCTACTAAGTGGGAAATTTAAAGCAGGAGGGACATAACTTGAAACCTCGCCACTTGAAAAAATGAATTAGAAATAGTTTCAGGTTCTCTCCCTGTTGTTGGTTTTCTGACTTTACACTCCCCGCATTCCTACTTTATAGGGTCGGGGTTTTTTCTTTTCTCTATTGTTTTCTGCAACATACACCCAAACAGCAGGGGCAGTCATTCATAAGTGAGAATCAACCCCAAAATATTCCCCTTGTATGAAGAGGGAGGCCGAGCATAGACGGATGAATGTAGAGCCCTCTGATGAAGTTTGGTTTCTATAAACTAGAATTTCACTCATACTCCGCTGTAAACCCTTACCCCCATTCTGGATGGGATGGGGTGGGATTGTATTACATTTCAGAGTGCCCTGACCCAGAGAAGCCCTCAGAGCCTGTAAACACAACCGCTGCTCATCCCTGCCTCTTGGAAACACTCATCTGCTGTCAACACTGGTCTGCTGTCAACCATCACTGCTCTTCTAGCCTTTCACTGTTCCCTTTCTACTGGTCCATGACCCCAGCAAGAGTCAAAACTTGCAGACTGGGGAATGCAGGATAATTGTAATTCCAAGTGTTAATTGTGCTTTGGGGTGGGGACCATCACTGTGTTCATTTTGGACAGTAGCTGGAACAACAAACCCTTGCTCTGCAACGAGACCTCCCCAGTATTACACTCATACTTGCAAGGTCAGCAGATAAAACATTTTCACAGGAACATATTTTGGGGTGTACCTTGGCACTGCCATGCATTAATTTTCAAAGTCCAGGCTGACTGAAACATGAAGACCATCTGCTTTGATTTGAACTGTTCACATCAGTGTTTTTCCTTGCCTCATTCCAGACCTAGTCGTAAAACCCTCTCTCAGTTTTTCTCCTTTCCTTAAATAGGATTTTCGTCCCCTCTGAGGAATAGCTGCAGATTCCAGGATTTGCCCTTGCCTCCCGATCTTTGCCTCCCACTGCCTCCCAGTGCGGTGGGAAGGAGGCGGCGTGCACTGTACAAGGACAAACAGCGGCAGCAATGGGGCTGATCCACCCCCACTTTGTGTGATGGAAAGGCTCCAGCTGGCTCCAGTGGGAGCTGGATCAGTCCCATACCAGGAACGGTAACGATCTAGCCATCTAGCCTGGCATTTGTTAGAGCAGAGCAGCAGCAGAAGTGCAGACATTACTCATGTACCAAGATATGCAAGGCTAAGGCCAAGATTTCTTGTGGATCTGCAGGCTCAGTGGGGCTCCTTGGGGCCCTTTCCATGTCTCACTGGTTTTGCCAGTAACCCCTCGCCTTCTGGGCAGCGCATCAGGGCACTCGCTAATCTCTGATCAGCAAGCCCCTCTTTTCGTGATGGCCCCAAACCTCCGATTTGGGAGGAGCAAGTTTACAAAGCCCTCAACCAAAAATATGCTGCTCGTGTTTCAGGGAAACCAGAAATTATTCTCTACATCTGTTCTCCACTGAGAATGGAAATCTAAACCACTTTGAGCTAGTATATAATAAGGAGAAGGTGAAACAGGCTGAAATGTCTCTTGATGAAACTGGTCGTTACACACTCAGCCTTTCTGTTTGAAATTCCCATTCCAGGCAAACAGATTTGAAGTCCATACAATTTTTTTTCTGAAAATTTGGGGCCTGGTGAAATTTGGGGTTGTGGTATACCTGGCAAAAAGATTTTTATTGAGAGTGACTATTACTATCTAAAGTACACATTTAGGTGGTCACTTTATAAGTAGTGACAACTTACAATAATTACTCCCCTTTTGAGGGGAAAAGCCATTAGTTTTTCCTGTGTTGAACATGTTTTTTCCATGTTTCCAGAAGCTTTTTTGTTTAATGAATCACTGCTCCAGTGGATGTATTGTGTCTAATGCATTTGCTTATGCATTCCTGAGACTTTGCATTTGTCCCAGCAGCCGCTTGGGAATTGCTGATTGCGACTCTTACTAACGGGATGATCTTGCAAATATCCACTCGAAGGAAGTTGCTTATATTCTCAGTTATTATCTGTTCTAATCTCTTAGCAAACTATTACTTGCAAAGCAGTCAGGATGGTACTGTGTTACATGTAATTATAAATATAAATTGGTGTAGAGGAGGGAGACCAGCATGTTTTCTTCCTAAGAGAGAGAGGAAGACTGTAGGAGCTTGGCTGCTGTGCCAGGTCATGTGTGACCTCTGAGTAAGTTATGGAATTTCTGACCCTAATTCCAATGTTTTCTCATGGATATAATGGTGCCTTTCAATAGCACAGACTGCAGGAGTGGTTTATTAGTCTTCATTCTCCCTTAATTTGAGTAACTGCCTTCTATTGATTCAAACACTGTTTAAATCTGCTTTCCTTGATGGTTCTTTGAGGATGAGGAATTGCTTTGTAATAATTGACATTTATTGTATATAAGGTGATTAATGAGATGTTTAAATATGCCAGTTTAGGTTAATAACAGCAGTGTGAAAAACTGCCTGTATGGGAATTCAAGACCACAGCTCCAAACAAGACCTTTCCTTGAGGTGGCTCAGCAATGAATCCTAAGCTATTAGTTGGGAAGAACCTACTTCAGCCAAGTTTTGCAGCTTGCTTTGTCAACACTGACACAGTTTACTATGGAGAACTAATAGTCCTCTGCTCAAGCAATTGTTGGGAAGATGTTTGAAGGAGGTAGGGAGCTGCCTTGAAGTTTCTAGAAGCAGGACTATCCAGCTACCCAGCTGATAATCATCCAAAAAAATAGCTACGCAGAGGGTGCTAATTGTTACTCACCCTTTAGAGGCTTATGTTCAAATTAAATGATACCTTCATTTGCAAAGGCTGCCTCGGACTTAGTGCTGGCAACAAGCTCCCAAAAGAAGGAGCTAGAGGAATGGGAACCCAGATGGAGCTAGATAGGTTTTCTACAAAGCTAATGTGGGAGAAGTGTTATTTCACCCCTTGAGACAAAGACGGGGGGCCTCACATCTGAGGGACATGCATCCAGAGATGAAGAGACACAGCTAACACTTCCGCTATTACATTTCAGTTAAGAGTCTGGAAAAACTCAACTGTAAATGCCATAACTTTTCAGTCACAGTCTGAAACAGCTGTTTAAATCTGCACAGAAAAGTAAATCTGCCCTGCTGCAAACAGCATGTCCTGGGTTTCTTTGGCAGAAGTGTTGAGTTAATTGAGACAGAAAATTTGTAATAGCTGCAGGTTCTGCTGAAATGAAGCCCCAGATGAAAGGAGTTTTACAGCATTTGTCTTCATTACCTTGTCATGAGAAGGGTTTTCCCTCTATATATGCATACATGCTCAGCAAAATATGAATTTGCGGCTTGCAAACCTCAGTGCCCCCAAAACCTCAAGCAGATGCATTGCTCCAACACTGACTTTTGACATTGCAATGCATCCTTCTTACAAGGACCCTGCCCGTGCCTACAGCTGCTCCAAGGAGTCGTGGGAGGTGTCCTTGAGCCGTCAGCTGAATTAGCCTTGCTGGTTTGTGTCTGAAGGACTTGATGGAATAAAAAATGCTTTGAATCTTCTGCTCCAGCTACTGAGTCTCCACTTACTCCCAACTCATGGACTTTAGTCTGCATCACTCCTTTGACATAAAGTCTGAAGGGAAAAAATGTATAGTGGAAGAAGCTTTCATTCTGGGTCGAAGAGATGAAGTTCAGAGCACCCAAATGCATGTGGACAATAAAAGAGTTGGTATTTAACCACACAAGAAGCTATGATTAAATTAATCCACCATTCTCCTTTTTGCAGCTCTTTGGGGGAATTAGATCAAGAAAGTAACAAAGGAATGCCACAGTCTGCCAATAACGTAATTAAGGAGTCAAGCCTCATCTGAGCTTTCTCTTGCCAAAGAGCATGCTGGATTTAAGTTGGAAAAAAAATCAAATTCAAGACTTTAAAGAGAAGATGGAGAGATATTGTGAAAAAGTATTTGAATATTCAGCTATTCACTTCCTCCAGATCCCTTAACACTCTCAGAATGCAGAAAACATGAATGATGAAATAATGCAGCTACTTTGGGAAGACTAGGCAGAAAAAAGAGATTTGTTAGAGCTGGTTACACTCAAGAATACGTTAATGGCTTTGAAAAACAGGTAGACTTGGAAAGGGATCTGGAACTCATGCCAAATCAACTGCAAACTTTTATCCCATACTATGAAAACGTGCTAAAAGAATAGTCCAAACAAACCAGATGTTCTAGTTTGGCCTGGACACTTCTGGAGCATCCTAATAATAATTTGGAGGGTCTTGGGTTTTCCCTCTGTTTTGCCTAGGATACAGCATTTTCCCTTGCTCCCCATTTTGAGGCACAACAGTGGGAACTTCAGCAAACGAGGAGGAAGGAGAGACTTAGGCCTGTTTGATGCCTGAATGAACCGTGGGGTTTGAGTGTTACTCATCATAGGACTTCTGTGTAGACATGTCTCATAGCCTGATGCAGGGGGCCTGCCCCTCACCTTGATGCTTGTGTCAGACCTTTCCTTGTATACCTGAAAAACATTTATGATTCCACTGAAAAAAACCAGCACAATGTCCACCAAACCCTAATTGGCCCATGGGACTAGTGTGTTCAGTGGTCTCTACGATACTTTGAGAATGTTCTCTTGCTCCTACTAATTAGATATCTATTCACAGAGGACTTAGGTTGCCATGTTTCAGGCTGGACAAAATATATAACTGTTTGCTCTGTAGAAAAAATTTGCATTGGAACATGTCCAGAATTGCTGGGCACTGGAAATCTCAGATAAATGAACCCTGAAGTAGCAAAAAAGTTGTCAAGTGGGGCAAAACTTAAGTGTAAATCTGAACTCAAACTGGCAAGCCCCGTACCCACTCTGCAGGTATTAAGCAGCCTGTATTAGGAAGAGCTATAAAGTACCAAGCAGAGAGGTTTGATGATTTTGCTCCATTACTTTTGGGGGGGCATCAACAAACAAGAAACATGCTGGAGATTGAAGCTTAAGTATATGTAAACTTATATAATTATATAGAAATATATATGGAATTTATCTTTATATAATATATATAGTTATATAATATATAATATTTAACTAGAACATTGAATCAAAACTGAAATAAACATTTTCCAGCATATAAAATTCACATGGTGAATGGCAAAAGCAGCTGTGTCATGCAGAGCTGGGAGTGTACTCTCATAAGAATTAGAGATGTGACCATCTTCCATAGCCACATTCAGCACTAAGTAATGACAGAAGCCAGGTCTGTAATACAGTCTGGTTTTTAGCACTGCTTTTAATCTCTGCCTGGTGCTAATAGGGTGTTTAGAGAGTTTTTGCTTTGTGCTTAGCTAACAATGTCCAGATTGTTTTGCTGCAGAAGTAGGGACGCCCGTTGCTGAAGTCTCTGTGCAATATTCAAAACATTGACATTGTAATAGAGATGTCACCGTTTCTCATGCTGTTGTTCTCCCATAACTTAAACATCCTTCTCTGTTCTCCTTTCTCTGCCTTGCCCAAATGGTTTAGTGCAGCTGCACGAGAGCGGAGCGTGGAAGCAAACTGAACGTGGCAGTGAATGCAAAGCATCGATTGACTGCGGCTGAGGGACCGTGCGTCCAAAGTACCTTCATGTTTCCCCTTTATGTCAGGAATGGGAAACGTTGTAATAGGCAACATCTGTGGCAAAATGCAAGTTACTGTCATCCTAAAAATGAGTGGCTCACTGGAGGACAATAACTTTCCCATTAAAGAGATTCTATTCAGATGGAAAGTTTTGTGCTGAGATAAAAGGTAGAAACTCTCTGTGTGTCTCTCCCAGCCTGCTGAACGATTCAGAAGGAATTCAGCTGGAATACTAAACCTTGCTGTTCAGGACCTCACACGGAGACACAAGGGGAGGAAACCCTTTTTATTATACTTCTTTCAGCACCTTCAAAAAATTAAGCTATGTCTGGCTGCTAAAAGAAGTCCCTTGCTGAGCTGAGGAATGAAATTGGCCAAGCTATAAGCTATGAGATGCATCCTCTTAATTAGGAGTACATACATCAGAAAAGGATGCTACCTGAAGTCTCTTGTGTTTTCCTGCCACAGCGAAGCTTGTGAAAGCTGTCTGTCTGCCCAGAGGCCTTTTGGAGAGGGCTTATCCTCGGGTGTTCAGGGGCACGTGTGGATGTCAGCAAGCAGTTTTCGGAACTTCCTTGCAGGAATTTTTTGCTTTGCAATGCCGGTTTTGCATCGCATGATTTCTGATTTTGAAAGGACATCTAATTATATTTAATGACCAAGCCAAGAGAGTATTCGAAACAATGCCTAGGGAGAGTGCAAGGATAGAAACCAGAGTCTGAGCTCCATCTGGGCACCAGGAGTCAGTGGTGAATGAGATCCAGCCCACTTAGTAGAGCTTTTGCATAGGAGAGAGCCTGCATGTCCCTTTCAGACCAGGTAGATGATGGAAACATATGTACTGACTTCCAGACACTCTGCTGAAGGACATAAAAGGGAACACTCCTAGATAATCTCAGTCTGCAACAGCTCAAAATACTGCTGTCTATCTTCAACCAGCTTTAGATAAGACTTTTATCAAGAGGTCAAAGGCAAGTGGAATTTTCTATAGCTTGTTTAACCATGCTCCTCAGATAAGAGAAGACAAGAAAAACTATCATCTGCCTTCTCGTAGCAAACTCCTTAAGAGCAATGGGATGATACAGCAAATGTGGCTCTCAGGCTCCAAAATCCTTGGATCTCTTCTAAGGAATTCTGAAGCAATGTTACCAACTGCAAGTCTTAATATCCTTGCCTTGTGGTTGGACCTGGGAAATCACTTAGTGTCCTTGCCAGAGTATTCATTGCCTCAGAGGAGCCGCAGCTAAGAGTGAAGGAGTTCTCTTGTAATAGTATGTGGGACGCGGAGGTTAAAGGTTTCATAAAGGAAATCATATGCAAGCACAATGCTGATATATATCTGGCCTTTCATCTGCTTCTTGTTCAGTGTTTGCAGGTGCCACTGACAGGCACTTTATTAAATTGCTATTTCTGGATGTAGGCAAGACACTTTTGTTATGGGAAACCATCTGTCTCTGGGGCTACAGGCAGGCAGATTTCAAACTCAGAGAGATGCAGCACCAAAACCAAACTGCTTGGCCCTCGTCCAGTCTTTGTGGGTCAGTGCAGGGAATCAGCCCCCAGATAATCCGTTTCAATGTCATGTGTAAAATTGTGAATTTGCTAATGACACGTGCCTTTTAAATGGTTTTATTAGTGTCCATGCTGACATGACTGCCTGGTCCCTGACTCTGACCTGTGCCTTACTATGGTCCAAGCAAGTTATCACGTGCCCCATGCTTCTTCAGAGCCCCCAGAGCACAGCTCTGCTTTTTTAGGGCCAGCGGTCCCTGAGTGCAGTCTTGCTACCCCCAGGGAATTCAAACCGGTTGCTGTGCAGCGCATGGTAAAGGGCTGCAGATTTGCTGTAAAATCTATGCGAATGCACACAGACTAACTCCCCATGTCTTTCATTTTAGGGTGAAATCTGTCCTCCAGGAAGATTCCTCTGAGGTTTCCAGTCCATGACTCGGCTTCTCTCGGCAGTCGCAGTGTGAGAGCTTCACGGTATGTCCCCCCCAATCCAAAACATGCAGCAATCCCAAAACATGCAGCAATCCCACTGCCCTGAGAGGGAAAGGGTCCCCGCTCCCCTCCAGCCCCTCCAACCTCCTCTCCTGCCTCCCTGCAGGGACATTAACTGCTCACAGAGGCCTCTTTGGAGACAAAAGACTTTGGGACAACAATGCCCCAGAGAGAGCTGGTCCAAGGGAGCGTGTGGGCAAAAACCGCAGCTCTGGCGGTCCCACCCAGAGAAATTGTTCGGGATTCACCGTGGTCTCCCCAGGGCACACAGCATTGCAGCGGAGGCACAGCCCGCATGCTGCGCCATAAAGGCAAGCCTCTTCCTTGGACTAAGTACCTTTCTGCTTCATAATTAATATGATGTTTTGATCATATATTTGAAGACTTCCTGCTAATTTTGTTAGTGGGATGCAGCACTCATGAGAGTGCTTCTCTAATAACATTCATCTGCTTAATTTATATCTCATATGCAATAAAGCTAGTTAAACGTAGAGACACTTTATATTCTTCTTTATAGGCCTTTCCAAATGGTCAGGGGCCACTTAACATTGACCTCTGCCAGGCTTTGCGAGGGCTTGAGGCCAGATGCTTAAAGAGAATCACCTGTCTGTGTTTTGAATTGCTTTTGATCTTTTATTTCATCCTATAAATTCCCAGTGGATTTCGCTGGTAGCAAACATCTGGCACAGACACAATAGCCAGCTTTTCCTGCTCAGAGAAGGAATGAGTCCATACTGAAAACCCAGATTTGGTGTCTTCCAGTAGAGCTGGCTGTAAAATAAGCCCCTGGGTGATGGGGTGTATTATCTGCATTCGGTGTCACCCCTCAAGAGATGCTACAGTTTCTTTTATTTGTTGATTATCATGTAAGGGACTCCTTTTCCTGCTAGTCCATGCAGTAGGCAATCCCAGTCACTGTCTGGGTTCTTAGGTGAGATAAAAAAGTGACAATTATAATATTGCTGCTTTAGGGTATCTTACACAAAGCATAGGTTGGAGGGCTGACCATAGAGATAAAAGTGCTGCCATCTCTCATTGTTGGGGAGCCCAGCGCTTCCTATAGGTTTCCCTGAATTTCACACAGCAGGTTTAGCTGAGGCAAGCTGAATCAGGGCTATGTTTTTTCTGTGCTCATATTCAAAACAAAACCACTGTGGATTTACTTGGTTTTGCTGATTTCCTAAAACTGAGTGGAAGTCTGAGTGGTAAGCCCCCAGGGCTGAGCCTTCACAAGGCAGCTGGGAGTAGCAGGGGGGAGCGTTAGCTTGTTTTTTTGTCAGTGTGATCAGTGGAGTTGTTCTCCTGATGTACCTGACCCATAAGAAGCCCTGGGAAGTGCTCTATCACCCTTTGCTGATCCCAGCACGCACCTGCAGGTCTCCCTCAGGCCACATAAACCCTGTTCCCGAGTGGTACAGCAGGCAGGATGCCCCAGGGCTGGCCACCAGCAGCTGGGTGTGCAGGAGATGGGGGAGACAGAGCAGCTGTAACCTTGCTTTCCCACCAGATCAGGTAATATCAACAATCTCTAACCTGCTTAACCCCCAGAAAACCACTGCCCTTTGCTGTTGGCAACAGAACCTACGCAGAGCTGGTGAGGAAACAGCAGGCCTGGAAGCACCACAGATAAAGAATTGCAGCAACCCCTGGCATGAAGGTACTGTGATTATATCATGCTAAAATGAGTCACCTCATGCTGCTGGAGTTGTGTTCTCTGAGGAAACTCTCTCTTTGACATAATCTTTCCTTAAAAGTCAAATCTTTCCTCTGGGAAAGGGGAAGTCTTGGCTTAGGCTAACCTACCTCACTTGTTTTTGGCTGGAGAAAGAAATTTTTCCTTGGCTGCACAAACACCCTGTGACTTTCACTCAGAACCTCCCTGAGAACATTTTTAAAAACCATTATTTAATTCATTTTAATCAGGCAGCACGAATCCTGGTTCCAAAAGCGATTTTATTCTCCTAGCCTGATAAAATGCCCTCCTTTTATTCAGATACATCTTCCTCGCTGTTACAAATGATGCTGAAGGTTTCACGGGTCCTGGGGAGATGCTCAAGTCTCAGCCACGTTCTCCCACTATCATCTGATGGCAATTTATGTTACTGCAGAATTTGCCTTATTGAAACCATTTGTGGAATGGAAATTCGCACAGATTCATGCACAGAAGATGACTCTTTGCTTAGTGATGATGTATGAAGCGATCTCATTTAACATCCTTAAAGGCAGCAGGAATTTTGTGTGAGGAACTGCACCACAAATCTTGATGCAAAGAAACCTTGACTTAATGATGTACTACCTATTCCCTGGACAAGCCTATAGAAAAAAATCATTTTATTATGAATGACGCAACTGAGCGCACTGTAAACTTTCACTAGTAGAAAATCCGCTTGCTGGTTCATTCACACACATCTTGTGCATGGCCAGACGTACTGGTTAGGCATGTGGCTTTTCACTTTTAATGCGTTCCCTGGGCTAATTGCACAGCGTTGATACAGTTATATACATTACTATACTTGTTGCTTTTCTCCAGCTGTCAGTCTAACTGCCTGCCTGCTGAATGCTCAAGATTTCAGACAAGCAGGAGCCAAATCTAGCCAAGACATTATAATAACTCAAGGATGTCTTATACCAGCATCACTTATTCCACTTCGTATAGAATAGCCATACAGCAACTTTATATGGATGTAACCATCACCAGAGGGAGTTAATCCACTTAGAGTAAATGACTGTGGCCCAACTGTTGTGTGTAGATAAGATGTAGTTTAAGAGAAAATGGCAATTAATTTTCTCTCTTTCTTGAAATAATAGTTTTAAAAACATAATACGTCATCAAATACCTAGCATTTAAAGTAACACAACTCAGAAATATGCTTAGCAGTAAATTTTAAATTTCTAATTATTACCAGTGGCTGTGTTTGCTAAGGATTTGTGCCTGATTCCTATAATTACTTCACAAGCTGTTAAGAATGCTTTATACTAATAATTGGAGCCATAAACCTGCCGAGAACTGCTTTGTTAAACAAGAAATTCTTCAGAAAGTCAAAGCTGCTTCTCTTTTTTTTTTTTTTTTTTCCTTTTTTTTTCTGAATGGGCCATTCAAAAGTGAACTTGATAAGACATGAACTGCTCTGTAGCAGGAGCAAGGAGCCTCCGTAACTGAGTGGGCTAAAGTCTCTGTTGGTTTAGGTTTGCACTGGGCTCCAAATGGGAGGGCAGGGTGAATATGAAGTGGGCTAAAGCTGTCCTGTGGTTGTCCTGTGATGAGACAGCCCTGCCAGGGACTACCAAGGAGAAGAAGAATATCCAGAAAAGGTGAGAAATATATTCTTTCCAATGTTGCCAGCTAAAGAAGTTTTTCTTAATCCTATAAAAAATGTAAAATCCCTTGGCTAGTTTCCAAGACAGACTGGAGGTAGAAGCATGTGAGGAATGGAAATGGGTGTCATGAAGAATTCCCTATTGAATGTGAGGACAGAGCCTTGAAGCAACAGAGCCCTGGCCTAGGCTGAGCTGTTATAACTCTAGCAGTTTGGTCATGCAGATGGAAGAAGGTCTCATTTCAGCAAATCACTTACTCTGTGCCTCAGTTTCCCCAGCTGATTGATAGTAGGGATAATCTAGTCCAGGCATTGCATGTAGTACTTTGGGATGTTAAGGTGAAATGGTTGGGTGCAGGAGGCCTAAGTGTTATAACATCAACGTTCATTTTTATGTGAAGACCATGACCAGCTGTTGAAGTTTGGTCCTGCAGGAGAATTCTCACTTCTCTGGTCTACAATCCATGAACTGTAATGCACAGACCCTATTTTCTCCTTGGTAAATGTCAAAGCTGTATATCTGCCAAAAGAAAGGCCAGTAAATGGTGTCTGAAGTAGCTATTAATCTTTAGAATTAGTTGCTCTGAGTCCAGATTGCAAGTATATGAAACAAACAACAAAAATGAAATTAAATTAGGGAGATTTATCAGGAACAGTTGTTGTTTCATGCTGGTTTGGGTTTCAGCAAGAGCAGAGACACGTGAAATATCAGCACAAAGGCATAAATTAAGTAGGAATACTCTAAGAAAAAATCTTGTTTATTCTGTGCAACCAGCCATGTCATTTGACACCTTACAACACAGGAGTCAGGACACTGGTGGGAGCTCCTCGTTGTGCCTGAAAGGTGCTTTATCAAGGTGCAGATATTAATATTGCAACAAACAGGGGAGATTTGTTTTTGAAAGGAATTGGAGGCATCCTGTTGTGTCGGACAAAGTTCTCTGAGCAATAAAAATTAAAGCCACAAGTTGAAGTCTTGTGGTAGTGATGTATTCCTCTCTGGATGTGCTGACGATGTCTGAGTGTGCCTTTCACTAACTCCAGCACAACTGCTGATTTCAGATGACATTTGGATGAGATTTTGGTGGAGATGACAGTGACCTGTAGGTGCTGAGCTCTGCCTTCAACTGAAGTTAACACTTTAGTCATTACAGAGTCACTTTGTGTAGCTGTCAACTGACCCATGGACATGAGTTTTCCACAGTTGTCCTAATTAAATGCAGAAGAGAAGACAGCCTGAGGGAAATGACCTGTTTAAAGGAAAACAGCGAGAAATACTGTTTTAAATGGGTGACTACATTTAAAGAGAGAGGAGAACCAGCAGGATGGTGCAAAGCAGGTGTCAGGGACCTGGAGCCATGCTTTCTGCTGAGACAGTCTTCTCAGCAGCCTGCTGGAGAGTGATGAAGCCTCTGTGCCATGAAAAGCTCTCCAAGCCAAATGCACACTCCCTGAAACAACTGTGCCATGGGGTCCCCCCAAATCTTGTCAGCCCCACAAAACCCTGCTCATGCCTTAGGGAGCGACATGTCATGTTATTGCAGGAGCAACCTATGGATCAACCAGCGATGAAGATTATACAAACACAGAGCGATATACAGGCATTGCATCCCCAGAGAGATCCCTTCCAAAACACTTGCCACCGGAGCTCCTTTGGGAGTCCATAGACTCCACGCAGAGGCAAGGCAGCTTTCTCTGCCAGTCCCAGGAGGACTCCTTGTATTGCTGCATCTGTGAGGGAGGTGACCCTTCCCGGTTTAACTCTTCATTCTTTTTCCCCACCCTTCTTTCTCTACTTTCCTCCCATAACAATAGTCCCTGCTTGGCTTTTCTTACCAACTCAATTCCCTGGCATGAACTGAACAGGTTTTGGTGCTAAGAAGTTTTCTACAGTGGTAGAGATATGGACAAGCCTGCCCCAAAGCACAGTTACTGCTAGAAACCCTGTAAACCCTTTATCTCTAAATAAATCAAATATATTCAGTTAAATACAGAGCTTTTAAAACCCATATCTCACTCATTCTTCAGATTTCCATCATCATATTCTGGCAGACTTGGAGATTAAATCCTTTGGCTGCCACCTACATGCAGCTATTGACCCTTAGGCATGGATCAAAGTGACTTGCCACAGCTTTCTGATATAAGAAAGAATCGGAAGATTGTTTTTGTATTTGTCCACAAGGTCTAACACTCCTGCGCAGACCCATCTTACAGCAGATACACAATAAATCCAATGCATCCAGCAAGCCTCCGCTCTGTTCTGCCTTGGCTATAGAGCAGGGCTGCAGTGAGGGTAAATTGAAGGCAAGAGGGGCTTGGTGCTTGTATCTCAACTATGTGGTTCCGTTTCTTCCTTCATTCCAGGTGGAGGATGGACAAGCTGCTGGAGGAGAAATTCATGGAGGATTATAAAAGAAACAGCCCCCACATTTGGCTCAGGAAGCCCCGAACAACGTTACTGAAGGCTGTGAAAGTATATATATGGATACATATGCATCAGTTGCCCTGTTCTCATGCTTTTTCTTTGGCACCTGCCTCTGTCCCCATCCAGGCAGGATGCTGGGATGCTTTCAGCCTGACTTCATAAGTCCATTCTTGTCCTTCAGGCACTTGGGTGCCTGAATGTCCATGTAGGTGTCTAATACCCCAGATGCAGTCTCTCCCTCTCTCCCATTGTCAGGCACAGGCTGACTCACGTCCCCTTCCTCACTTTCCATTTGGTCATGTCATTTCTAAGCTGCCTGCCTTTCCTATTCCCCACCCATGCACATGGATTTATTTTTCCCCAATGGCCATGTCTTCCCCTTCTTTGAAATCATTCGCAGAAAGCTAACGTCAACTTGGTTTAATTAAAGCCCCTGCATGTTTATCACGTCTTTAAATCATTTTCTTCAAGCAAACTTCATATGAAGTTATCGCTTTGTCAAAACATGATCCAAAACCACAGCTCAGGGCACAGTGGGAAGCACACAAAGGGAGAGCTGAGTAGCTTGGGAAGTTTGGGTGAGCTGTTTGCTAGAAGCTGCCGAGCCCACCCCTCCAAGACCTTTATTTCCCCCTGCGGCAGCTGTCATCTGATCCCACGCTTTGGCTTTGAATAGGGCTGTCTGAGGATGCCAGATGTTGGGAACAAAGGTCTAAAAATAATCTTTCCAAATAATCGTCCCATCTATCATTCAAGGAGAGCGTGTGCTTTGTGTGAACATGTGAGCCGAGAACCTGATCTAACTTGGAGTAAAGAAGTTCAACAGCAGCTCCTGGCTTCTGCTTGTGGGATCCTTTTTTTTTTTTTCCCCCTTTCCCTTCCCAGAAGCTGCGCAGCGAAAAGCGGCTCTCACCAGCGATCAGCCCTCGCTCTCCTTCCCTCCCTGTCTCCCTCCCTCCTTGCCAAGACTCTGAATCGTCTCGATCCTGAAAGCCGGGCTCCTTATTTGATCTCTCCTGGGGAAAATGGATTCCAGGGTACTATCAGAGATGCATTTCTGTAAAAAGATCTTCACTGCAGCCTTGTGTGTCTTAGTTTTGCTGCCAGATTCGGGCTGTGCAAGGAATCTCTGGAAGCGTGCTCTACATCTGAAAATGACGGAGAAATACGATGTGAGTAAACTGTGGTGGGGTGATTTGGGGGGAGCTGGGTATGCTCACCGTGAAAGGGGAGTTTTCTTTACGTGAGTGTATCATTTTAGAATAAGAAGTATTTGAATCTGCAGGCTGTCTCTTTATAAAAGGGTTGCGTTAAGTTTCCCAGGCTGTACTAAACTTTTGCCACCTAGCTGCTGCAATGGGAAACTTGTAAAGCACACTTGGAAGAGTGAGAAGACATTGGTAAGGCAGCCGTCACTGCTTTTCCTAGAAACTTCATAGGGCAGCAAGGGAAGCATGAATGAGGAGAAGGGGAATGCAAAACCTACATATCTGGGGATAGATTTAGTGAAAAGAAGATAAATTGATTTGTTGCTTAGAGAAGGGAGGAGGGTTCCCTGCCCTGTTCCTCCACTGCCTTTTGGGGTAACTATGGGTAAATGTCTCCAGCTCCTAGTGATAATGTGCACTAGAGGGATGGTGGCATTGCCTAGCGTTTTGTAAATCACTGCAGCACAGAGACCTCCAGATCCACAGTGTCAGAGTAACGTGCCGATCACCTTAATGGGTGTAAAAAGCCAGTCAGAAAAATCCGTTCTCATGGCTGTACCATGCCTGGCATGTTCACTGGGAGCAGAGCTTCCCTCTGCTGCCCACACACTGGCAGTTTCTCAGTGGCACTGTCCATCCCTGCCCGCTTTTGGCAGACTTTCATGGGGTACTGAGTGCAACCACCATTTCCAGATCTGCAGTGGTACTTACAGCAGTAGTGCTGGAATTGAAACTGAAGCAGCAACAAATTACTGTGAGTGAAGAAAATGATGGTGCTGAGTCTTGTTCTGGTATGTCTGGGCCAAAAGACTGTTACAAATGGCCATGGAGGAAATGGGAGGGAAAAAAAGGAAAATAATTTGATAGTTTGACTTTCAGGACCTGCTGCTTAGAAAGGAAAAAAATTTGAAATTTTTACTTACTCCATTAAAGTACCCTTAGAAGCCAGCACTGACCCAGGGCTTCTGCCCCTTGAATCACTTAGATGGAAGCCCCAGCCAGTCTTTTTTCTCATGCTTGGGTTTGATTGCATCTTCCAGCCATTGCATGTACATAAACAGGTCCTTGGTGTCACATGGGCATTCCTCCACCTGTTTTCTGCAGCCACATATAAAAGCCTTTAATTTTAAAAGGATGCTTTTTTGCCCATGACATCTAGAGTGATGTTTGGAGACAGCTACATTTGGTTTGTGCAATTGCTGACTCAGAAGTGTGACACAGATCTTTTGCCTGTGCTCAATGAACTGAAATACGGTGCCCTTGTCTCCTTGAAATTTTGCAGAAAATGTTGTGCTGATATTTGAAAGGCACCCCAGTATTCTACAACATGAAATTTTCTTCATTGCAGCTTCCCTTAAGACAGGGTATCATCTGGGTTGCACTTTAACTGGAAAATGGTGACATGAAGAGCTGTGTTTCCTGCAAAATCACTCACTGGAAAGTGTATTTATTAGTATTTTCTTGTGTCATATTTCAATGCAAAGCTCAAATTCAATAGGAGCTATGAAGTAAATGACCCAGAGAGATAGGATAGGAGTAGAACAGGAATTTACATGTTGATCTTCAGATAATGCGCTCTGTAGAGGCACAGAGCCTGCTCCCCTGGGGATATATCCTCTTCTTTCAATCTGCAGTTCTTCAAAGGACTGTTTTTTCTGGCAGCCATGAATCCAGGTGCTACTGATCTGGCAAGCTCAGCTAGAAATGCTCATATTGACAGAAACATCTTATCTAGGGAAAACAGAAAATGCTTTTCTTTCTCCTTCTTCTCAAAGCCTTGTAAGGAGGAAGGCATCCACTCTCCATCCCCTTATCCATCAAGAGTCTGTTTTGGCAGGCCCTCCTGTTCCTCAGGGAGAGGCTTTCTTTTCTACCAAATGCTGTATGTTCCCTACAGTTTGAAAATCAGAGGCTGTGAATGGAACAGCTTATTTGTGAGTCACTTGGATAGAGGGATAAGAGATGGAGGCGCTTACGACAACACGCAGCCATACAGGAGATGGGCCATAGACATCCCTGTGGGACCTCCAGAAGGACACGGGCAAGGTCTGCAGAGGGAGGAGGCAGTGAGGGGTAGGGAGTTGACTGAGAGTTATGTCGTCTGAGTCCATAAAATCTGAGTCTATGGCAGGAAGAATGCATCCACCAAACTGCTGGCCGCAGAATGACGAGCAGGTGTTACAATGAGGAGCTGGCTTGAGGTGTAGCCAGGAGTTTTTTATTAAGGTGCCTGAGGAAGGGTGTTGGTTGGCAAGGAGGGGTCAAGTGGGAATTGAGAAGGGAGAAAGAGGAGAGGGAATACAGTGAGAAGAAAAAAATGGCAGTCACAGTGCAATGGAGGAGCTGGGCTTCCAGCTTTTAGAAAATCCAAGTATTTTACAGCCAGAGGGACACTTGTCAAGTTTAGTAATTTGCAGCTGGTATTCTGCAGCCCCCGCACAGTCTGTGGACTGTTCCCAAAGAGCAGAGGGAGGGAGCTACCTGGGAGTGGGCTTTAATTCATTATCAAGACACCCATATGTCTATTGGGAAAACCTGGGGCAGTCTTGATTTTATTCCAGTTTCAACTGCATCAAGCATTTTAGAAAAAAATCCAGCCGCCTTTTATAGATCTCCAGAAATGAAGAATCCCTTGCAGCTGCTGTAATGTTCTTCCAACAATGTATTTACTCTCCAGCTAGCTGTCATAAATCAACGCTGAGATACCCTCTTGTCGTGGTTTAACCCCAGCCAGCAACTAAGCACCACGCAGCTGCTCACTCCTTGCCCCCACCCCAGTGGGATGAGGAGGACAATTGAAAACAAGTAAAACTGGTGGGTTGAGATAAGAACAGTTTAATAATTGAAATTAAAAGAAATTATTATAATAATAGTAATAATTGTAGTGAAAAGGAAGATAACAAAAAGAGAGTGAAATATAACCCAAGTGATACACAATGCCATTGCTCACCAACCACTGACTGATGCTCAGTCAGTCCCCGAGCAGTGATCCGCCAACTCCCCCCAGTTCATATATTGGCCATGGTCTGGAATACCCCTTTGGCCAGTTTGGGTCAGCTGCCCTGGCTGTGTCTGCTCCCAACACCTTGTGCCCCTCCAGCCTTCTTGCTGGCTGGGCATGAGAAGCTGAAAAATCCTTGACTTGGTATAAACACTACTTAGCAACAGCTGAAAACATCAGTCTGTTGTCAACATTCTTCTCATGCTAAATCCAAGACACAACATTATACCAGCTACTAGGTAGAAAATTAACTTTATCCCAGCTGAAACCAGGACACCTCTTCATCTACCAGATTAGCACACATCCCATGAGATTTCTGTCCCACATATGCCTCAGAGTAACATATGAGCAGAACAGCCCTCAGCCTCTCCTTTGAAACCTGCCCACACACATACAAGCCTTGCACTGTATTCCCTGCTTTCCAGTCCTCTAATTGCTATTGTGCATCTTCTTTGAGCCCACCCTAATTTTGCAACAATCTTCCAGTACTGCAGACACCTGAACCAAAACTACTAATCCAGAGTCAATAGCAGGAGAATATTATTCCTATTGCTTTGGTCTTGTCCTTCAGTCTGATATTTGCAACTTTGATCACTGTGTTCTTCCAGGTCTTTGATAGAAATATTGGAGGGCTCTAAATTCCTCCTGACTGTGTATTGTTTCAGAGAAAAGGTGTTTTATGGGCAGTGTTTGGAAATACCTGCCAGGAGCAGAACTCGCTGACCAGAGGCTGGGAATAAACCTCATGTGTGATCTCAGGGGTGGCCATGCAGAATATAAATTAGCAGAGAATTGTGCTTTGACACAAGCCCAGGGTCCAGTTTCAGGCACAAATGATAGACCAGATCTGGGATTTTTTGGAAGCAGACTACATCACACAGTTAGTATTGAAAATATGGCTTGAGACTGAGTGATTACATTCAGGTTTGGTTTTTCCAAGTCATCTTTACTGACCTCCAGGATTCCTCAGCTGAACTCTGAACTTCCCCCTTATTTTGTTTCTGGATATCTCTAAGGCAGATATTGTTATTAAAATGACTTAATAAGTCTCCATGGGAAACAGCAATTTGCCTCCTGCATTGAAATATATTCTTAAAGGAAGAAATTTTGACTGTTGTCAAAATCTATATAAATAATAAATCTGAGCTATGCTCAGAGCTGAACTGTGAATCCTGGGAGAGCTTTTAAAAAGACCTTGTAGTCCATACCTGAAGACATCCTTAACCAGGCTATTTTGGGAATGAGGGAATCCCACATTCCCACTGGGATGGTTTATGTATACATAAACCAGTGGCAATGGTTTTGTTAGATCAAAGGCGCAAAAAATATTTTTTTTTCTACTATGAGGTTTTGAAAGAAAAGGGTTCAGAACAATAGGTGAAGAGAGAAAATGGGCAGGGAAATCATGAGGTACAAAGTTACTTGGCTAAAAATGTTGTATTGTTCCCAAACGGAAATCTCATTCATTGAGCCAACTGTTCATTGCAATTTTGGCTTCTTGGTTTCTGAATCATCTGTGAAGCAACTGCAGTAATTGTTTGGGGTTGGGTATTTTTTTTTTTTCATGTATCCATTATTTGCCAGTATTATTTTGGTCACATTTCAGTCTGCAGCTGACATTTCAAATAACAGAATAGTAAACTGTGACCTTCCAGGATGAATGCTCCCTCCAACAAGGAGACCTGTTAAATGTTTGGAACTGCACAAACTTACTGTTAAATGCTGTCTTATATCCCAAAATTATACTTGGTCCAAGCATTTTCTCTATTTAAAATCCAACAACAGCAAAATAAGTTGAACTTGCAATATCTTCAATTCAAAAGCATGTTATTTCAAAGCTGGAATGTTTTCAGATTTTGAGGAATGGGATGATGTGATAGCTTACACCTTGGTTTACACTTTAACATTGAAAACATCAAACCTACTTTGTGGCTCAAACAGCCTATCAGTTCATGGGAAAACAGCCTCATGGAAGGGGTTTTGAGCAGTTTCTTGTTCACTGAATGAAAACAACTAAGGAAAAAGCAGAAGAAAATTGTTTATTGATATTGGGAACAGGGCAGGCTGGTATGGGGAATGGGGCAGGAGGCTGTCATTTGTGGAAATATTAGGAACTCTCTGTCTCTCACACACTCACACACACACACACACACATTATTTAACCAGTTACAGATATAACCAGGATATGGATTTTCTTTAACGTAAACCTTGTAACAGAAATTGAAACTTTTAATCATCCTGACTTTTCTATATACTTCTACATTGGCTGACACTCAATCCCTGTGCAACCAGGCAGCGGAGAAACTTCGCTGCTCTCCGTTTCCCCCTAGCTATGGCTCAAAGAACAGAGGTCAGCTTTGGTGTAAAAAACACCACCTTATCGATACGATTCTACACTGTGTACAATGTGGAAGTAAAATTTCTCACATCAGTACCACAATGTACATCATTATTTCTTTTGGTGTCCCTTGGGATTGCCTTCGTTCTCTACATCAGGAATTATGCCTAGGGAGTGTAGATGATATAAAAGAATACACCGTTAGGGATAATTGATTGCAGCTTGGTCACATGTAGTGTGAGCCAGCGGTCAGTCCCCAGGGCAATGGACCTCCTGGAGCCTCTCCTAGGACATTTTTTTGGACAGGAACATCTGTGGACACGCTGTTTCGCAAAGGCACACATGCTCCACAGAAGACGTTGGGAATTTTCAACAATGAGGATGTAGCAGCATGTAGATAAAGAGGGATATTAGTCTCACCTCAAATTTCTCCATAGCTTGATGGTGAAATTTCCTAGAGACCCCCTCAGGGACAGTTGCACCATGTTGTTTCTTGGAATAACAACCCCAGTTGTTCGTCACTGATTTCGTAACACAACAGTGATCAGGCCAACTGTATATAGCTCTTAAACTCAACAGCCTGCTAGCAAGTGCACGGCAGCACTCAATTCATACGTCTGGCTAGATGCTGATCTCTTTTAAAAGTGCAAATCCAGAATACATCTTTTGATTTGATTAGAGCTTATTAATGTTTGTTAATAAATCTGAGAACTGATTGCCCTGCGTACTTTATGCTGCTCTGGGGAGCTGAGCTCAAGCCCGGAGATGAGTAGTTTAGCCATAGGTGAGAAAGGAGTGGGCTTGGGTGATTCACCTCTCCATCAGAGGGAGTTGGCTTCTTGCTAATATGCCACCAGCGTGAATAATATCTCAATGCTGCCTCTTATAAATGTTTCTGGTAAAATCCTGTGCCTGTTAGTCCACTTTAAATCTCCCTTGTCCTTTCGGTGTGCAGTGAGCAGCCGGGCTCCTTTCTGCTCTAGTCAAACACAGCCTCATTTTCTTTGGGATTAATCTGACATCACCCGGACAGATCTCACCCAGATCAACTCATGCTTTAGAAATGGTCTCTAATTTAACAACCCAGGACCCCACAGTGGATAAGCTTGAAAGACTCCCTTATAAGTTCTGGTCCAGAAGAAGGTGATGAAGGTAGAAGGAGCCTATTGAGGAGACAGGTGGTACCTGGGGCATTAGTTCCAGGTCCCGTTTGGGGATGTAACCTCAAAACAATACAGCATCATCATTTCCACTGCTTTACTATCAAAGTGTTTTGGTGTGCTCATCATGAGGATGCCTGGAGCCTTTCTCTCTGTTTCTTAGACAAGTATAAAAGACTTTAAAGGATTTTTTTTTTTTTACCTCTTCATTGTCATTAGAATAACCTTAATTACAAAATGAGTTCCACACAATAATTTGGTGGTTTGGTGTTTCCAAAGCAGTGTGCTCAGGTGATCATATAGCTCTCTCTTCAGTGTGCCGAAGACAGGGCTGGAGGAGCTGACCGGTTAATTCTCCTCTCTAATGAACACTTGAAAACCACTTTGAAAATCCCTCTTCTGTTTCAACTGATGAGATGTTTGGTATTCACCTTATGCCAAACCTTTGTTTCCTTTCTTTTCTTTGCAAGGATTATGAGTACCCTCTTCATTCTCACAGTTCCCACTACCAGAAGAACGACCGCTGCCCCCCACCACCCCAGACTTTGCCTGACCGAGCCTGCGAGGTGCCCAGCTGCCGCTCGGATTCAGAGTGTGAAAGGCACAAACGCTGCTGCTACAATGGGTGCATCTACGCCTGCCTGGAATCTGTACAGCCACCGCCAGGTAGAGTGGACCCAGCGATCAAACTGGTAGAGGAGCATGCAGAAACGATGGTAGTCATCCCCACGTGCGTTGGGTCGTGGGTAGGAGGCATGGTTTGAGTTCTGAGTTGAGGATAAAGCTTCAGTTTCACACTTCTGATTTCTGGGATGATTGCTGAATCGAAAAATTATCTAAGGCCAGCTGGTGTTGCAAAATTTCCACCAGCACAAATGGTAGAAGTCACTTGAGGCCAGTTCTTGTCCTGGGATTATATATTCAGGAAAAGAAAGAATCCCAATCTGAATTAGTGCACACAGAAGCGAGGCAGCCATCTCATCTGATCCGTGCCATGGGAATGGAAGATGGGAAACAACAGCCGCTTTGGCCTTTATGACACCAGGTTCCTGTGGCCCTGGATAACATGCATGGCTCTCTTGCCACTGGAACAACAAAAGCATAAATATAAGTATCTTGCTGAAAACTCAACTCTGTCCTTCAGGAGCCTGGCAGCCTCATCACTGGCTGTTAGAGGAAATCTATTACTTTTCCATAATTGTGTGCCCTATGGCTACTCCACCTTGACTCTGGTTTCTTGTTTCTGTCTTTTACAGTTTTAGACTGGTTGGTTCAGCCCAAACCCCGCTGGCTGGGAGGAAATGGGTGGCTTTTGGATGGCCCAGAGGAAGTCTTACAAGGTACAGTACGTTTCATTGTCTTCTCTGCGGTATTGGTAGTTATACAAAGGCACTAAATAATATATACAACATACACAGGGCCTGCCAGGGATATTGGGATGCTGGGGCTGCTGGTGTTTGTCTGGAGTTTCCATAGGAATAACACTGTGTCATGCTGGGGGCTAGTTTCTGGTGCACTAAATCAGTTGCTTTTTATGGATATGGCTTATCCAGCAGAGCACTAGGAATGCTCCAGGGAACCGGATTTGTATCCATTCTTGAAATAAGTAGAAATATATCTTTTTTTTAGAAAAAGGCTTTGTCAGCATACACGTATTTTCTGCCAGCTTCCTGATAGACTGTGGGAGGACTTGGATTAGGACATCTTTTAATCCAGAGTGGCCTCATCGCACAGATGCCTTGGGCTGGGGCTGAGGCTTTTGGATCTGAAGGCTGCTTTGAACAAGAGCCCTGGCAAACTGCTGCAGAGTTGTGTCAAGCTGACATGGAGCTGAGAGCATCTAAGCTTGAGGACTGCTAATGAGATTGGGCTTCTCAGGTTAATTCCATAGGGAAAGGTCTTTTAATTAATTTTTTCCAATACCTCAAAGTGAAACAAGGAGGGAGTAGGGAGGTGGGAAGAGAAGTTTTCTTCTACGAGACATTCCCAGATGTATGTATGCCTGAGGTTCTTAATTTCTTTGTGGAAAGGCTACTCCAGCTTTTGATCAGCTTTAGTCAGACACAGGTAATGCCAATAAATTACCCCCTCTGGTCTTACACAGATGGTGTGAGACCTGCCAAACCTTGACTCTAATCTATTATGGAAACTCCTAGTTCTTCAAGAGAAAATTCTGCCTCCAGCTCATTGGAGTTGCACTGCTAGAAATAAGATAAAATAGGTTCCTCCTCATCCATCCTTGTCATGCTTATATTATTTGTCCTTATCTTAACACCTTCATCTCAGCTTGGCGGAGTAATTAGTGAAATAAAAACCATCAGTCACGGCATGAGAATTACAGCAGAGGTCCTTGAAATTAAAATCCTGGCAAATGAAAGGGTGGAGTGTCCCTGCATAGTCTGTACCTTTAATGGACACAAACACTGCCTGTAAATCCTGCTTTACTTTCTTATTCTGCTCTGCACTTGCTGGATATCCAGGATCAAGGCGGCTAAAGCCTCCGTTTGTAACAGAGGATGGTACTGCCTTACTCCATAGTGAGTCACATCTGAGGTTTAAATACATCAGTAAGTTAATGGGTGTGGAGCAAAGAACAAAGCAGCAAACTGCCAACTTCCTGGTCACGTTTCCCTGATTCCTCACCCAGCCGAAAACACTGGCTAGAACAGACTTATGGCTGCTTGGAGGGAATAGCCGTGAGGAGGCACCAACCACCAGTGCGAGCATGGTAGGCAGCGGTGGTCTGTCTTCATCACACTCCAGCCCTTTCGCAGATCCAGCACAACAGGCTGTGGGAAGGGCGTCATTACAGGTAATCGGGATGACCTGCACTCCCCATATCGGGCTAGATACATCAGTTTTTGTTTAAGGTGTGAACTGGATCACCTGCTCTGCCAGGCTTCTTTGGAGATGTTAACTCCTTGGTGGCCTTGCATGGGAAGTAGTCTGAGATCCTGTCTGGAAGGAGATGCAGAAGAAGGTAGCTGTGTTGTCATATTTTAGTTACCTGTGGGCGTTAATCATAGAATCATACAATGGTTTTGGTTGGAAGGTACCTTAAAGATGACCTAGTTCCAACCCCCCCTGCCATGGGCGGGGACACCTTCTGCTAGACCAGGTTGCTCAAAGCCCCATCCAACCTGGCCTTGAACACCTCCAGAGATGGGGCATCCACAACCTCTCTGGGCAACCTGTGCCAGTGCCTCACCACCCTCACAGTGAAAAACTTCTTCCTTATATCTAATCTAAATCTACCCTCTTTCAGTTTAAAGCCATTACCCCATGTCCTATCACTACATGCCCTTGTAAAAAGTCCCTCTCCAGCTTTCTTGTAGGCCCCCTCTAGGTACTGAAAGGCTGCAATGAGGTGTCCCCGGAGCCTTCTCTGCTCCAGGCTGAACAACCGCAACTCTCTCTCAGCCTGTCTTCGTAGGACGGGTGCTCCAGCCCTCTGATCATCTTCATGGCCCTCCTCTGGATTCGCTCCAACAGGTCCATGTCCTTCTTATGTTGAGGGCCCCAGAGCTGGATGCAGTCCTGCAGGTGGGGTCTCACCAGTGCGGAGTAGAGGGGGAGAATCCCCTTCCTTGACCTTCTTTTGATGCAGCCCAGGATACGGTTGGCTTTCTGGGCTGCGAGCGCACATTGCCAGCTCACATCCAGCTTTTCATCCACCAGTACCCCCAAGTCCTTCTTCTCAGGGCTACTCTCAATCCACTCATCGCCCAGCCTGTATTTGTGCTTGGGATTACCCTGACCCATGCTCAGGACCTTGCACATGGCCTTGTTGAACTTCATGAGGTTTGCATGCGTCCACTCCTCAAGCCTGTCAAGGTCCCTCTGGATGGCATCCCTTCCCTCCAGCGTGTTGACCGCACCACACAGCTTGGTATCATCAGCAAACTTGCTGAGGGTGCACTCTATCCCACTGTCCATGTCGCTGTGGACATTAAAACCATGATATATGACCTGCAGGCTTCTTTTGCAGCTGAGGCCTGCAGTACCACTGAGGATGGAGATGAGCCTCTGCATTGCCCCACAGGCTATGAATGCCATATCATCAATCCAGGTAACACGGCGGAAGGAATCCCTAACAGGGGCCAGTGCATCAAGCTCCGTGGAAATCCAGGTCAGTTGATGGGAAATCTCTCTTCCTTTCTTGTTCTGTCATGCAAACATCAGTAAGGGACGGTGCCCTCTCATGGCTTTAAAGGAGATCTGGTGGTACATCTGCTCTCATGGGTTTTCTGGGCAGCCCAAGGCCCCAAGGCAGCATGTGACAGCTGGGCTGGGAGACAGTCCCCGCTCTGCAGCAATCTCAAGTCTCTAATGCCCTTGATGTTGGCTGAGCTACGTGAAATAATACCCAAAGCAGGGGACACGCTTATTGTTTGCTCTGTATGTCAGTGTCCTCTGGGATTCTGTAAGCAGAGCAGGTAGTAACCTGCATGTGCCATTATTACGCAGCACAAAAAATAGAAATATTTATATATTACTACACACTTAACTAAGCAATGTGAGTTTCAAATTCCAGTTTTGACTTCTGACTTTGCTTTCTGCATCCAAAACATTGTTCTCTTTATTCTGCTGACACAGTGTCCAATAAAGGAACTTATATAAGCCAAGCTATTTTCCAGGAAAACTCATAATATGTCTAGGTATGTGTAACTTAATTGAATAGTAGGATATATATGTCTGCACTGGGCCACAAATCATGTCAGCATAGGGACATGAGACATCAGTTTTGCCATTTGGTCACTGTAAAAGCCAGGGAAAGCATCAAACCAGATCTCTGAACAGCTTCCATAAAAGACTAAGATTTTTTCCAGGGCTTTTTGATCATCTCTTTTATTCTTTTATAACTTTTTCTTTAATAACATCCATAGTAAGTAATGTAATGTATAGCTGTATGGCTCTTAGACACGAGGTATTTCTAAGAGCTTAAATAATTGTGTAAATGGTAAACAGAAAAACCTAGCTGGAACTTGAATTATGTAAAACACTAATAGATGGTCTGAAATTTTACCCAAATTTTCTTTCATTTGAGAAAGTTGGTGATTCCTTGACTCGTAGCTACTGAAAAGAACATAACATGCTAGTGGCCAGCAGTTAACCACTCTCAGGGAAAGTGAGTTGTGTCCACATAGTTCAATAATATTAGCAGTTTTATGAGAGGTTTATAGCAGCCTACACTACTTCAGCTGCAGAGATCTTTTATTTTCCTGCTTGTGAGGTTATTATTTCCATATCTATAATTTCTCTGTGCTGTACACAGAAGGCCGGAGCTTAATACAAAGAATGAAGGCTGACTGGACATGTTCTCATTCCATACCTTCTTTTTCAGATGGACGCAATCTGAGGCATAAGTATTACAAGGAATATTTTGGTAAGCCGCTGGCATGAAGTGTTTGCTATTATTAAGCTTTATAGTTATTGCATTGCTTACAAGGAATTTGCTGCTTATGAAATGAAGGTTTGTACATAGCAAAAAGAGATTCTTTAGCCTCAGCTCTCTATGCCTTGGTCAAAAGATCTTATTTTAAGATCTGCAGTGCCCTGACTGTGGACTCTTGAGAATCACTATCTCCAGCTGTGACACAATGTGTTAAATGGCTCAGCCTTCTGCCAGGGGTTCCCACCCAAGGAGTAAGAAACACCCAATCCAATAACCTTTTGTTGTTTTTATTTTTGGAGCTTTGCTCATGGCCCAGGACTACTTGCAGATGAACACAGAACTCTGTCAAAATCAGGGTCTTTTGCGAAGAGCTTGTATTGTATGTGATAAGAGATGATTGGAGCCCTCTGAATCAGTCCCTTATTGTTATCTGCAACCACAAGAGGTGTCAGGTCCCTTGCACAAATTGACAGATACGTGTCTTAAAGAAGGCAGAAGGATCTTCCAGCAGATCTCTTTTCTCATGGCTTCAAAGCTCCTGGTTTCTGCTACCTCTTGGATCTAAAGAGGGACAGCCAGATCAGATTGCAATTGATATTCAGATATAATTAGACAACATCTTTGATATGATAAGATTTATGAACAGCCAAGTTTGGCCAGTTCAACTGGTAAAACTGTGAAAGGATTTCCTTTCCTCTTTCCAGCGGGCTATCACAGCTTTCCCAGAGAACTGCTAAATAATGAGACCAGTAACTCTGTAGTGCTTAGAGAATCTTGAGAAAACATTTCATAGAATCATAGAATAATAGAATGGTTTGGGTTGGAAGGGACCTTAAAGATGACCTAGTTCCAACCCCCCTGCCATGGGCAGGGACACCTTCTGCTAGACCAGGTTGCTCAAAGGCCCATCCAACCTGGCCTTGAACACCTCCAGGGATGGGGCATCCACAACCTCTCTGGGCAACCTGTGCCAGTGCCTCACCACCCTCACAGTGAAAAACTTCTTCCTTATATCTAATCTAAATCTACCCGCTTTCAGTTTAAAACCGTTACCCATCATCCTATCACTACACTCCCTGTGAAAGAGTCCTTCCCCAGCTTTCCTGTAGGCCCCCTTTAGGTACTGGAAGGTTGCTCTAAGATATCCCCAGAACCTTCTCTTCTCCAGGCTGAACAACCGCAACTCTCTTTCAGCCTGTTGCCATAGGAGAGGTGCTCCAGCCCTCTGATCATCTTCATGGCCCTCCTCTGGACTTGCTCCAACAGGTCCATGTCCTTCTTATGTTGAAGGCCCCAGAGCTGGATGCAGTCCTGCAGGTGGGGTCTCACCAGTGCAGAGTAGAGGGGAAGAATCACCTCCCTCGACCTGCTGGTCACAATTCTTTTAATGCAGCCCAGGATACGGTTGGCTTTCTGGGCTGCAAACACACATGGCCTTGTTGAACTTCATGAGGTTCGCATGGGCCCACCTCTCAAGCCTGTCAAGGTCCCTCTGGATGGCATCCCTTCCCTCCAGCGTGTGACCGCACCACACAGCTTGGTATCATCAGCAAACTTGCTGAGGGTGCACTCAATCCCACTGTCCATGTTGCTGACAAAGATTTTAAATGGTGCCAATCCCAATACCAACCCCTGAGGAATGCCACTTGTCACTGCTGTCCACTTGGACATTGAGCCGTTGACCGCAACTCTTTGAGTGCGACCATCCAGCCAATTCCTTATCCACCAAGTGGTCCATCTGTCAAATCCATGTCTCTCCAATTTAGAGATGAAGATGTCATGCAGGACAGCATCAAATGCTTTGCACAAGTCCAGGTGATGTCGTCAGTTGCTCTTCTATCCGCCAATGCTGTAACCCCATTGCAGAAGGCTGCCAAATTTGTCAGGCATGATTTTCCCTTAGTGGAGCCATGTTGGGTGTCACCAATCACCTTGTTATTTTCCATGTGCCTTAGCATAGTTTCCAGGAGGATCCGCTCCATGATCTTGCCAGGCACAGAGGTGAGGCTGACTGGCCCGTAGTTCCCTGGGTCTTCTCTTTTTTCCTTTTCAAAAGTGGGGGTTATGTTTCCCCTTTTCCAGTCAGTGGGAATTTCTCCAGACTGCCACAACTTCTTAAATATGCTGGGTAGTGGCTTAGCCACTTCATCTGCCAGTTCCCTCAGGACCCACAGATGCATCTCATCAGGTTTCACAGACTTGTACACCTTCAGGTTCCTTAGATAGTTGGTCTCGAACTGATCTTCTCCTACACTAAGTTAGCCACAGACTAACTTAAAATCTAACTTTGCTGATATTTGTTTTACAGGGAGCAATTCCAACAATGTGGTCGGCTATGTGAAAAACCAGCAGAAGCATTTAGGCTAATCAAAGGTGTGCCTGGGTAAGTGTCCTGTGAATAAAGGGAAAGCTGGGTGACAATAGTTGGTGCTTAGTATGCAATTATTTAAAGAAAGGGTCATTTGAGGGTGAAATTACCTCTCATCAAAAAGCCAGTGTAAGGACAGCACCTTAAAACTATGCGCAGGCTCCATGAAACACCTATGTGGACAAACAGATGGTGCTGTAAAAGTGTCTCAAGAACCTGTGGCGTTGGAGATTGAGCTCTGCAAACTGTCCATGGAGAAGTTAATGTCTTTCCCACTTTTTATTCTAATTTCACAAGATGCACCTGATTCCTTTGAAGAACCTTTGCCTTGTGGGTGTTTAGAGGATGGAGTGACCTTCAGGATGAACAATAAATGCTGCAAAACTTTGTGTGCCTTAAGACTTTAAACTTTCAGTTTAGGGACTTCTTCTAATGCAGGTATAACTGCTCCTCCAAGACAAATTAAAAAGTTCTTTATTCTGGACTGACTGCAATAAGAGTCAGCCTTGCAAATACTTAGGCACATGAGTGATTTTTGTGGGATAACTTTATGTGTGTGGACAATTGCATTGAATAATGTGACCCAGTCATGTGAGCAAATGTACATATATCTGGCCAGAGCAAAGCCAACTGAAAAAGCTCCAATCATTTAATCAGGCTTTGGATTAGGCAAGAATGAAAATATTTATTATACCAAAGGTTCTGTGCCAAGATGGTTTTGTCAACACTTTCAGCTTCACTTTAAAACTAACTTGAGCTTAACTGGCAGTTATGAAAACAAAGCAGTTCAGTATGTCTTTTATGTACCTACGTCAGGCTGACTGTTAAGATTACACAGCTACATAAGGACAAGATCTGTGCAAACATCCCAGGAAGGATAAATATTTTAATTCCTCTTTCTTGTTTGATTTTCACCCAGCTGGACCACTCTGTTAAGCAGCTGTCAAGGAACACTTTACCCAACAGTTTTCTGTTTTGGAAGAACTCTGGTCCCAAATCTCCATGAGCACGTCTCCAGCATTACCCTGATCCCTGCCCATCAGTGATAAAAAGACATTGCTATTCAAGGAACAGGATGAGTCTAGATTTTAAGTCTATCGGAAAGGTGAGAAATGCGATCCCCTGAAAGAAACCACACCATTTATGAGCCGCCCTTTTACCATGAAATGCAAATACCTCCAAGCGGATCCCTATAAGCCACAGCACCATTATCAGGCTGCTGGAACAGAGCCTGCCCTTTATGTGTGTGTTATGTGACTGATTCAGATTTCATGACCACAAAAATAACTCAGTATTCTAAAAATGAAGTGACGTCAGAATTGTACCTAAATATCATATCTAAGTTGCATTAAGATAGGCAAGGCTGTAAGACTAAAGGGGCTCTCTGGATCAAATCCAATGCCCGCCTGTCTTGAACAGCTACTTTAAATAAGCCTTTTCATAAGCTTAAAGTTCAAAGAAACCTGCAGGTTTCTTCTTTTCCTATTTATACCTAGGGTTCACCAGGTTTGACACCCAATCTACAAGCCTAAACCTGAAGTCTTAAGAATTTGAGGAACTCTGACCTAGGAGCAGAACAGGTTTTATAAATTTTATTTTTTTTTTTAAGTTACTTTCCTTTAGCTTCTCAGTCTGGTGAGCTGCAGATTGAAAGCTAATGATAGAACAGATTTCTTTCTACAGTATCTAAGCAGACACACGTGTGCCCATTTTTTTAAGTTGTTGTTTTTAGCAGCACAGTTAACACTCACGAAATGTACATCTGCATTTTTGTACCTGCAAAACCTCAGCAAGAGGGCTGAAGTCTGGATTATTTGTTGCACATATTAGAAAAGCAAAAGCAGGATAAATTTGTGTGATTAAAAGGATTGTCTGGCAGATGGGCAACTGCTCTTTAGAAGTCCTGTACCTTTATGTTGACTTCCATAAATCCTTAAGGTCAAGTTATTTGTATTTGGGTCTTACAGCTTCTTTTAGCTGTTTAGCATTATAAAATGGAAAACACATTTTCTGTAAATGTTTTCCTTTTCTGTGGCAGTCTTAAAGGGACAGTTGCTTTTCATTTTGACAAATCTGCCAGAATTGCTAGGCAAAAGAAGCCACGTTTGCTGCCTTGTTTAGTACATGTCCCCGTCTGCATGCATAAAATTAGCATTTTAATATGCAGAGTAGTAGCAATGTATATAAATACCCAATTCACAAATACAAGTGCCTGCTTCCACCCACAAACTATGGGATATTTTTTTTCCACTCACCAAATGGTTTAAGCCAAAGCTAAGACACCTATAAAAGACTTGATACTTTGCATATGACATTTGCAGCTGGAGAGATGAAAGATGACAAACTGTTCTTCTGTTTCCTATCATAAACAGGCACACACTTCGATGCTTTACGGGGCAAAGGAACAGATGAAGGGCTCCACATTTTCCTAAATATCTTCATTTGTTGAGCTCCATTCACTTCTTTGTGCCTTTGTGCCAAGTTGTAGGTATTAAATGCAACACGATATTCCGACAGATCTATTTCTAGAATTTTATGATATACAACTTCATAAAATGATACCTTAACTCCTCCTGAGAGACAGGAGTCCATCCATATTTTATAGTTCCAATCTCAGTTTAGGCTGGCAACTTACCGCTTTGCCACTGACATTACATGACAACTTAAAGCAGTGCAGCTCGTAATGGAAGTCTTAATGCAGCCTTGCTCCTAGGTGCTCCTTAGTGAAGTGAGTTGGCTTTTTTCAGCATTACTTTTTGCAGAAAAATCAAATTCTGGTTAAATGAGCAAAGCCCTTCAGTGGTTACTGCTAAGTCCCAAAGAGTAAATGCCAAATCGTTCTATTTTAAAATAAAAAATTCAGCACCTAAAAACCTGTGAGGATCTAGTTGAAAAATTTGTGTTGAACATTAACAAATTTGCAAGATTAAAACTTCAGATCTCAACCTAATCTTGCAAAGCATCCAAAAATATGCTTGATTTGAGTGGACACATTCACTTCAGTGGCTGCTTTTTGGTAGCTACAAAAGCACATAACTGACCACCTTGCTGGATGGGATGGTAAAGATATTTTCTACTTGCAAAAGGAATTTTTAAAAAAGAGAATTGACAAATTAATGATTTGTTGATGAATTTCTGTTTACTGGATGTTATCAAAGACATCACCCTTCCTCATGGTGCTATAATGCTTGGAGTTTTTTTCAAGTTAATTCTTTTCAAGTTATTAAATGTCAAACTCAGAAACAAAAGCCCAGGAAGAGACTTGTCCAAATGCTGTTTTCAACACTGACATCCGTCACGTTGAAACAAAAGCACAGACCGAATGAGTTGTCCTCAGCTTGTCTTCTCTCCAAAGACAAATGGCTTAACAACAGTCTTGTGAAGCACAGTAGGAAATCACTAATGTAGGTTGGTTTTAATGTTTCTATGTACACTTTAAAGCATGTTTGGTGCTATAATAAACTTTACGTGTATCACTGTGTGCTAGCAATGCTCATGGCCTTCCAGATCCTCGAGCGCTGCCGGTGGAGCTGCTCTGCCTTGCAGCAGCCGAGGATCTGCGGCAACCCCAGGCAGACCCTTCCCGGTTCCTGCCCCTGGTGCTTAGGCGTGTACAGGTTCTGCCACTTCGGTGCTCAATAAAAAGTGACCAGTATATTTTTCAACTCTGCCTAGTTTCAGTTGTGTGTTCTTGATGTACGCTTGGCTTCGAATTACAACAAAAAGGACAAATCTTTTAAATTTTAATTGTTGGCAGAGCTCAGAAAACGTAGGCATAGGGAGGCAAAAGTCATTTTGTCCACTGGAAGGGAGGTGACAGACCCCCAAAACACATCTGCCACCGGTGTCCCCGTTCAGAGGGGCCGCCTTCGTGGGTCAGACACTCATTCCATTCTTGGCACCTTCATTTCTGTTGCCCGAAGAGGAGCTGATGGGCAGTACTGTGAAGAGGATAGTGATGGTGACCCAAGCAGAAGGTGACCCTTTTATTTGAGAAGGCATTTTCCTTGTTGATTCAGAGCTGTCGTTCGCTGCCGGACGGGTTTCAGCTGCCAGCTCAGGTGGCTTGTGCTGCACAAGCAGCTGCTCAGACAGCTTTGCAGAAGGCCAAGGCTTGCTCGAAGGGTGGAAAAGTAAACCAAGTGACAGGCCAGTGTTGGGCTGGTGCCTACTGCAGGATACTGGAGCTGAAAGAGGAGCCTTGTGCCGAGAGGTTGGACTGCTGAGCGCTGTGTCTCCAGGAGCAGGCAAGACTTCACCGTCCCACCAGTTCCACCCACACTGGTCCTGCTCTACCTGCAGGAGTCCTTCTGCATTACTTCCTATCTGCCCTGAAACCATAACAGAGGAGTCCCAGAGGGAGAAACTGCCTCTAATTTAGCCAAGGAGGGAATAGCAGTGGGTTTCATTGCTTTGGAAATGTTTTCTGTGGGTTTTGAGAAGACGCCAGGTAGCATGAGGTGTCAAGGTAGCTCTTCAGCCTGGCAGTGAAGTTATCCTTGGGATCACTTGAACTTCTCAACGGCAATGGCCATATGGCCTGTTTGGATGGGGAGATTACGGGATGTGTGTACGTAACTCGTGCCTCCTGCTGTGAAGTGCAAGGTGGACTAAGTACCTTGGCTTCCAAGAGAAGGATCTATTTGGTGAACGCCAGAAAATTTTGGTTTGATTTCAGCTTGTCTCCATGTTAATGTAAGCAAATACAGTTTCTGTTGATGTAACTGGCTGATGGTCTTTGTGGAAAAAACATTGTGTGACCTAAAGTATCATCTGCAGATGGCACTGAAGTGCTATCAGTGCATCCGTGAACCTGAGAGCTGGAATCAACAGAAGGACAAACATTGTAATAGATCTTCAAGAAGTCAGGGGTCTGCATTAAAACCACGGCCTGCATCTCTAGGTCAGCAGTCTGCAGAAGTTGTAAATATGAGAATAATAAAAAAAACCTGCTGTAATTTTGACATGCCTAGTTCAGAGCTCCATTAAGCTTTGTGGTGCAGAAGCGTTTTGGTTACCTTCAGGAAGCTGTTCCATAGTTTCATGAGCACTGAAGAAGCCTATGAGGTTGAGACAATCCATAGAAGAGTCTTTGGAGACTGACAGTTCCTCTTTGCCCGCTACATAGCAGGGATTTTTTCATACAGGGGGTCGTTTACTTCTCCCACCTCACACTGTCTACGCAGGCTAGATTCTTCTCTGGAGGTTGTGTCAGGTGAGCATCGATTGTCTGTGGCAAGAGGATTTACAGCATCATTTTGTGTCCTTTAAAGATAAATAAAAAAGACACCTTTTGCTGGTGATTCTGCAGAGGTAAGCCGTATTTCTTCCCATTATTTTCTCCTTCTTGTTACCTCTCTATGTAAACAAAGCAGCAAAGACCATGGGAGAAGCTGTGCAAAGCAAAAAAGACCTTTTGACAGTTTCCAAGACAGAGATGCGGGTGGTGGGGCTCATTCCATCCCACCTGAGCCGCCCCACCAGACGGGTCTCCCAGTTTAAGCAGTGGAGGTTGTGCAAACCAACCGAGAGATTTAATTAAATTCCCCATTCCTTTCTGGTGACGCACCTAGGGACAGACCTAAGGATTTTACGTAGCCTTTATCAGCAGCATTGACAAGATGGAAAGGGACCGTGGCCAAAGCTTTGTTCTTTGCTTTTATAACCAGGAGCAGCAGATGTTCTGCCCAGGGACCTGGGAAAAACCCGACCTGAAAGCAGAGTATTTGGATTTTTGTATAGCAGCAAACTCAGTAAATTCTACCCATGCACCAGAGTCTTTTTCCCTCAAGGTGGCACAAGAGGAACAAAAGTGTGACAAGCCCTGGTTATGGCAAGGGAAGCAGGTGAAGGAGCTGTGAGTTTTGAACTGAAAGCAGCACCCTGCCCTCACAGCAGCAACGTTTTGGGTTTGCATCATCTCACTTTACAGCTGCTTTGCTGTATACGTCTCCATAACAGATATTTTCTATTTTTAAAAAAACCAACAACGGTTTCCCAAATAACCTACTTAGAATTGGAGTCTGACCCTGAGCTTTATTATCCAATTAAACAGGAAATACTATAAAGGTACTGTAATTGGGCTGTGTGTTGTTTTTATGGTGTGAAGATTATGTCCTATACAAGAATGAAGAAATGTAACTTGTATTAGTGTTGTTTTCTTTATTTGATAGTCTCAATTCAGTTTATTCCCAGCATTTTCTGAGCCTTGAAATAGCAAAATACATGAGTTTTCCATTAAATTTCCTAACAGGCAGAAATCAAAAGCAGCAAGAAAATGAAACTTCAGTCCATTCAGCAATTTTGCAGGATGCATGGCAAATAGTCAGCAACAACTGCATTTTCTTTCTGCATTTATTCAATTTCCTTGGTGCTAAAATGTAATTTCATGTTACAGGACTGAATGAACATAAAAATGACAGACAGGGCTGTGGTCCTGAGCCCAAACAAAACTGTTTCTTCTGAGCTGCAGGTCTGCTGGATAATAAGCCACAACACACCAATTAATATGGTGCATTATTATGCTCATCAACTCATATTTCTCCTTTTCTGTCTCCTGTTTGTCTCGGTATTTTTGCCATACCCCTCAGCGGATCCTTCTCCCTCCCTCACCAAGGCTCCCTCCCTCCACGCCAACCCGGGATGGGGCATCTTGGCCCGTGTCCACATGGCATAGATTCTGGATTTTATTCTTCCCCGGATTGTGTACACAGCGCTGAGCTACATGTGTTTCCACAAGCAGCAGCTTTTTGCCAAGAGAAGGAAGTGAAATAAGGAAACCGTCAGCGAGAGCCTGTTGCTCAATTAGCCGTATTGTCAGCAGCGCTTGGCTAATGAGAGCCGCGCCTGGCTAATGAAAGCCGCGCTTGGCTAACGAGAACCGTGCTCGGGACCGCACATTCCACACCGCAGAGCCCCGAAGGATGCCCGGGCTGCCCACGGGCGGCAGGTCCCTTTGCCGTATGCCGGCTTCGGGGATGATGGGTGAGATTTGGGGATGAGAAAAGCAAGAACAAAACCAAGGAAATTTTTTTCCTACCTGCCTAGAGAGGGGGAAGATGGGTTTTGCCACTTTTCTACCAGAGACACGAGGAACAATTCGGTGTGATCCCAAGGCTATGACTACTACAAACACACTCAGGTGAACAGAAGAATGTATTTCCTTGCCAGGCAGTGCCTGCTTTGCCTTATCAGGACCACGGCAGAGCCAGCTGGCTGTGCTCCAGATCCTTACAAAAGCTACAGAAGGAGGGGGACCAGTTCAAAAGCATACGTGAGCTCAGAGATGTTCTGCCACCTAATTCCCATACATTTCGGTAAGGTCTAAATCTCTGTATACCTCTGGGAGCCTGGGTTGCCTTTGAGCCCTGGCTAAGCACCTTACCTAAACCCTGGGCAGGGCCTGGATGTGAGCTGCCTGAAAATCAGTGCCCAGCATTATCCCTGGATACTTTCCCATGGGAAGGAGGACTGTTGCAGCAACGCAGGAACTTCCTTCATCTGCCTGACGCATCCAGTTCAGGTCATTAAGAAAGCATTTCTCAATCGGGAGCCGAGAGAATTAGGAAGGCCCGGCTGCATTTTATGAGAGCCCGGCTATTTGCAGGGTGTTTCCCAATGGCTTTGTTTTCTCCTCAGTCTGAAAAGAAGCCCTCCCTCCACACCTCTTCGGTGGGACACGGTGTGTTTTCTGCTGGTGGGGTGTCCCACAGGGCTCATCAGCTTTTGCTAGAGCTGGTGGGACCTGGGAGATGCAAAGAGGCATCACTGAAATGCTTCATGGGAAAACACCGGTTTGATGGAAGTCGGCCAAGGTTTGGGTACCGTGGGCTGTCACGCAGGTGAGAGTCTGGGGTCTTGGCCCCATCGTGGTTGAGGTGTCACCACGTCCACTGCTCCAGCACTGTGAAGCTGGCACCTGGATGTCCTAGGAGAAAACTATTCTCCTGCAGAAAATTGCACATATGTTTTTCTCTGACAGGGAATGACTTTTATTCCCTCAATGCAGTTTTTACTGTCAAAGGAGGATCTTAATCTCATGGTTTACACCTTAGAGACAATTTAAGCCTAAGTGAATCCTGTGGTCATGATGCCTGGGGGAGGATGTAGGTGTCCTGGTGCAAACCAGAGCACGATGCTCCCTGACAGGCAGCTATAAATCTTCAGCAAGGATGTAGCTGGTTAACTTTAGCCACATGTTGAGATCCACCAGGAAAGCGCTCCCCTCTAGCAAATGAAAGACCGTGTTATTTTAATAAATGAGCATCACAAATTCACACATCATGCATTTATGCCCTCTCCCTGATGTAAATACTTATAAATACCGGCATTATGCTGACTGAAGTGTTTCTCAAGGAGGATTTCCCCAGCCTGGAAGTTTACAAACAGGCTCGGCAGTGTGTGTAACCTGTCTTGCCTCCGCACACAGCGGCCTCAGCAAAACAACTTCCCTATCTGCCTGCCCGAGATGCGGCGCCCGCCGACGCTCCTCCCGCAGCGATTTTTCAGAGGGCGGAGGAAAACGTCGAGCCACAAGACTTCAACCTGCTCTTCGAGTGCCGGCCGCGCACGCACGTAGGGCCACCTCACTCCTTTCTCAGCCGCCGTCCTAAACGCAGCCAGGCTTCCCCTGGCAGAGTTTTATGGGCGAAACACCCTGCGTGGCTGCTGGAAGGGTGCGCAGCCTCCCTCCGGCACCTGCGGCCGAAGGCGTGACTTGGCAGGGAAAGGTTGCCTCTCCCTGCCCGTAACCATAGCCCCGCGCTCGCAGGGGAATTGGAGCCGGCGGTGCAGGCGGCAGCGGGTGACACCGTCCCGGTGGCCCCCGGGGAGCTCCCCACCGCTGCGCAGCGAAGATGGGAGAAGGAGGTTTCGCCAAACTCTTCCAGAAAAAGTCGTTTTTCCGCTTCGCCCAGAAATATCAGCCCCTTGGAAGCGGCGAGCCAGAAGAGGAGGTGAGGTTTGCCTGTGCCTCTTGCCTGGACCTGCTGAAATAGTTTGTGTAATTGGGGTTAATTTTGTCTACTTTGCCTGCTTTGTCCCACCGGTAACTTGATATCACGGCCTCTGTACTCTCCTTTCTCTGTGCCGGAGTTGTTCTGTGTACAACAGGGGATGAGATTAATGATGTTTACCAGGCAGCCAGCTGAGATGGGGATACTTGTTTCTATGCGATGCTCCCAGGACGTATAGCTCAGGCCAAAGTCCTGGCCAGGAACATTATTCTCTGCACTTGAGGAGGTTCAAGATTAACAAAATGCGTAGGAGAGCGACTGCCGTGGGGCCGTGGGCACTGTGGGAGGCTTTCTGGAGCGCTCGCACGAAATCCAAACGCTGTCTCGGCAGAAGGGTAGATGAAGAGCGAGGCTAGCGCTGTCCCCAGCGGTACCACTGCCACCGGTGCCGGTCGCTGGTGGATGGGCTGTGACCCCTCGGGCTGTCCTCTGTGCTGTTGCTGCAGTCATTACTGGTAACGAATGGTTGAGAAGAGCTTTAGCTCAGACCTGCAGAGTCCACTTCAAAATAATGCTTTCTTTTCTTGAAAAATGCTGGTGCATGAGCATTGGTTTCCCCCTTCCAGCTTTCACTATCTCTTCTTGGTGCAGGTGGACCAAAGAGTGGGGGTTTAGGTGACGCATTTGCTGTTCTTGTTTTTTTGCCACAAAACCTTCAGGTCTGGGATTATTTTATTATCACGTTTGCTCAGCACAGGGATTTCCATTGCTCAAGCCCCATTTTTTTCTCCCACATGACAGATAGGTTGGGCACCCTCCCACGTAAACCCGATTTGTCTAATTCCTTCAGTATGTGGGGTGAGCCCTTAGTCCCATCCCAACAAGCACCATCCACACACTTTGAGATATTCATGTTCTTTTCTGTGACTAAGTTCTTTTCTCAGGTGTCATTTCAGCTAATCCTCTGCTCTCTTCTGAGTCTCGTCTTTCCAGTATGGGGGTTGGTTAGTGCTACAGGGAGAAGAAAATAAGACATTGAACTCTTACCATATGCACCCCGCAGTGTGTTGTGTGATGCTGCTCTACACTATTCGAGCATAGCTCAAAATCCCAGGAAAGGAAGATCTCGATGAGGTTACAGAAAGTATCTGTAATCTTGCCTTGATGGCAAGCTGAGATTTCTGATCGAACATAGGCAGAAGGCCACCAGCAATTAGTCTGACTAGTTCTTTGGCAGCACCATTTCTGCTGTGCCAAAATAAATAATGATACATATTTACTTCCAAATACAAACCCTTCTTGAATTTTAGCTCTAGTCCATGCGGTGTGATACATTTATAACAGGACAGGAGATGACCAGCATTTTGGCCCAGGCGTAGGAAATAGGCAGCAATGCGAAATGACAACAGGAATTTGAAAAATCAAGAACGTATTCTCGGGTTATGATTTAGGTTGGTAAATGACTCACATTTCCTCTAAGGCTGGTATTTTGCTTCTTTACTTGAAAATAGTTGCAGAGCACTTTCAATCTTATAGAACCTTAAGTATTTTGGTCAAAGGGTTGTCCTGGGCCTCAAAGATATGAGTCCAGGCGATCTGATGGGACTCAAGCCAGGATAAATACACAAATTGTGCGTTGTGAAGGAAAAGCCCCAGCACTGGTAACTGCGACGTGATGGCCAGCTCACAGGCTCTGGTGATGGTGTTATCCGGAGATGGCAGAACAGTTAACTTCTACATCAGAGCACAAACACAGCCTGTGTCTAGACTCTTCTGCATATGGTTAAAACCCCTTTTTTCTCCAGTGGCCCATTCAGAATCACAGGGAATTTTTGTGGTGCCGACTTACAGTTTATGAGAGCCCTGTGTTTCCCGCAGAAATCTGAAGACCATCCAAAGATTTTACTTCTGAGCATCCAAGTGTGTGTTCGTGTGTGTGTGCACACATGTGTGTGCGCGCATGCACAAGCACACGTCCCTGTGTGTGTCTGTGTATTTGAAAGGGAGAGAAAAACCCGTGCACTGCATGGGTCGCATCGCCTTTTCCCTTTGTAATACCATCCAGGGCAATCCGTCCATCTTTACGCCGTGGGGTGGCCTCCATTTCCACACACAGTGCCGCTGGGAGAAGAGTTCATCGTGGAGATCTACTGCCAACCCACTGGGGTCCTGCCGTGATTTAGGGGCTTTTTCTCTTGTTAGCTTTAGAAAGAGCTGGCTCCTACCCCAGGCGCATCCAGGTAGTAGATTTTGGAGCATTAAGATCTTCTTCAGAGTTTCTTCAGAGCTGCTAGAACTTTTCCTCTGCAATTGTTCCATTTCTCCTCACCAAAACCCCTTTTGATCCTTTCTCCCACGATACCTGATCCATTCGAGATTCAGTAGCCATGAGATGGAGTACGGCTATTTCCCAGCCCTGCCCGATATTCAGGGCTAAATCACTATTCCAGTTTGGTTCGAGGCTTTTTTCCATTTCAGGTTTCACACCAATGAACATTTATGTCATGGAGGGTTTCACAGGCTCCATATCCTCCTGGATATGCAGAGCATTCTTATCAGAACAGTTTTATTACCATGCAGGTACCTATTTTTTTATATGCCCTCAAAATAAAACTAAATAGTGTAGCCTTCCTTCTAGGGGAAAAAAAGGAGACCATGGGATTGCCTCTGCACAGCAGTGACACAGACTTCACTTGCACACACGTGTGTTTTCAGTCCCTTAGAGGCGTCAAGCCCAATTTCTCGCATCTGAAAAGCTTCCAGCAGGCAAGGAGTTAACTCCCTCCCTCCAGCTCCCACAGGTTTTTGGGCTGAGGGCTGCAGCACCTCCATCTCAGGAGACCTTACATACCAAGTTGCCTTAAATTTGGGGGTTTGAGGGTTTTTTGGGGCATGGGTGGGACTGGTTTGGGTGGGTGAGGAGAATTCTCAACTGGGGTCACTGTTGGCTGTGGAGCTGCAGTGACTGGGCTTTCCTGCAGGGATGGCAATGCCAGCTTTCCCCTCAAGGAGCTTTGTTTCAGATTAAAGGGAGCTGGAAGATTTTTTTTAATTAAAAATAAAAAAGAAGCCAGGTTTGAGCAGGAGCAAAAGAGCAGTGGGGGTGAGGGGAGTGGGGTGTGCAGCTGGGGGCAATGAGGCAGCGCTCATATACCCCTGGGGGCAACTTAAAATCCAGGGAATACTTTTAAAGCAGCTTTTCTGGAAAACCCTTGGCTTTTTAAACAATCAAAGAGTTTATTTTGAGGCTTATATCTGCAAGCAGGGAGACCAGAGGCTTTATTTCACCTAGAAAGTCTGCAATTCCGCGATAGACGTGCGATGGGGGAGCGAGAAATTGTGTACGAGAGGAGCTGAAACCACGGCGGGGGGGTGGGAAACGGCTGGGGGCTCCGATAAGGAAACCCGGCGAGGCAGCTCCTGGCTTTGCAGGGCTGTGGTTTGCTCTGGGTTGGTTTCTGCACGCTGCCTGCACCCCTGAAACACGGGTCCTTCGCCTGCCGCCTGCACCAAAAAAAGCAATGCAAAGGGCTTTTGTGGGAATGTTTGATTTAGTTACTGTATGGTTTTTTAAGTAAGGATGAAGAATATATGAGAAGAGGGTTTCTGTTTGATGTTTTAAAGGGCTTCTTGTTAGACTAAATAACCCAGCCCACTTTTGACCGGATTACGATATACTAGCTGGTCCAAAGTAATCTAAGATGGGGGAAAAGAATATGCAAAACCTCAGTAAAGGCAGATGCGGCGGTGGGGGAAATCCTGAGAACTGATCTTTTGGGCTGTTTGCCAGAGTATACAGAAAGGGCTACGTACTCTCCAGAAAGCCCCACGCTTTTTTCCTTCCCGCACGGGCTGCTCGGCGCAACAATTGATGGATTGTTTTAGGGCGAGGGATGCGGAGGCAGCGGCGCAGGTACCGGCAGCGCCGAGCACGCTCCGAGCTGCGTTGGGGCAGGCTGCTGCGAGGCTCCCAGCCACCAGCAGCTGCTCTTTACAGCCTCCAATATCTCCTGATCTTGCAAAGCAATAGATAAAGTAAAAATTTAATTATTTTTTTTTTACTTCTTCCTGCCCCGCCATATGGAGTCGTGCACTCTCATGCTTGAGTTACACCTAAAAGATAAAGGTTAAAAATGTAAATGGATAATGTTGATAGCCCACATCTGTTTTACAATGTAAATGGAAAAGAAAGTAATGCACAACAAGAGGTTAGTTTATAAAGGGGTTTGCTCAGGGCACTGCCTGGTGCCTAGCAGACATGGGGTGGGTGCGTTTAGGGGGTCTGCACCAGCAGCACTTTGGTGAAGAGGAGAGAGACAAGACTCCACTGATAGATTTCCAACTTGTGCATTGCTGGAGCTGTTTATCTGGTAGGAAAAGTTGTGTCAATTGGTCCAGGGGAAATCACTCACAGGTGTAAGCTAATCAATGCAAATTAACTCATCCCAATAAAGCTGTTCATTTCACAACAGCCCCTGGTTGTAAGGAGCATAGGGTTATAGAACAGAGCTAGCATTTCTATTGCTCTGTAGCCAGTTCTGGCTACGTATGACTTGGGCACGTCTATATGCTGCATGTTTTTGTCATTCGTTTCCTCCACACCTTTTTAAAGGTAAATATTAATGACAGAGCTGGGCCCAGGCTTCCCCTGCTGCCTCTGGAGACTGTAGGTATGTTACCCTCATGCCTGGGTCTCTTCCCATCCTCTAGCTCCTTTAATTAAAATTTAAACTCCTTTGAGGCAAGGTTGTACCTTGATACCTGCATGTGCCCTCGGCAGCACGGAGGAGCCTGTAGAAACTGCGTTAATCAAGTCAGCACAGTAATGAATGTAAGGTATGTTTCTATATGTGACAGCCTTGCATTTTCTTCCCAGTAAGTCCTTCCATCTCCTTAGATGCATGGGTGGCTTTCGGTCTTACAGGGTCTTGGAGTCAGCAAAGTTACCGTGAATGGATGAATTTGCATAGCGAGGATGCACAAGTAGGAATAAATCATCAGTTTTAAACATGGAAGGACTTTTTTGTCCTTTCTAGGGATGGCTGGTAAGGAAATCTTAAAATAAGGGTGTTGTCTGGTGCTAGTATGCCTCAAAACAGTGGAGAAATACTGCAGCTTCTTTGCGCAAAACATAGTCACCTGCGTGAGGGAAACATGGAAGCAGGAAAATCCTTGGAAATCTTGGGCAAATTGCAAGGGTTTCGGAAAGGCAGGTTGTTCCTGGGGCAAAATGGCTTTTAAACGAGCATTGCACAAACCAAGGGATCACAGCAAAATCTTCTGTGTTTCTGCGGGGAGCAGGTCAGTGCCAGGATCTCTCACGTCAGCAGCTGTACTGAGTCAGTAACCAGCGACAAAAAGGGGGCTGCAATGTATGGAAGTGGCAAAAGCCTTTTTAAGGAGCAGGGCTTAGAGCTGCTCCTATCTCACCTGCTATGAGCTCTCCAGAAGCCACAAGACAAAAACAGATTCCGTGTACCAGCACGAGCGAACAGCCAAAGAGATTTTTCTGCATTTATCTCGGGCTTTAGATTGCAAAACACTGGATGTTTCTAGAAACCTCCTGAATATTCATAGATGGGCTGATTCTCCAAATACCACTTTGGGCACCTCTGAAGGCCTCCAAACCTTTACTCGGGTGCTTCTATGAGCTGGACCTGAATGTTTCCCCCAGCAAACACCGCAGGGCAGTGGTAGCGGGGAGCTGGTGCCAAATTCTTCCCACCCTGCTGAGTGTGAGCTGGCCGTAGGGCTCAGCAATGCCAGGGGCTGAGCACCACGCTCTCTCGGGATCCCTCTCCTAGTGAACACGGGCTCTTGTGCTTTATGAATGAAGGTAAATAGAAATGGATTTTCCTGTCCCTCGGGAAGGATGAGATTTCTACCTCTCCGTACTTGCCCTGCAATAGCAGTTGCATCGCCCCCGTCAAGTGCCTGGCTGAGATTTCAGGGGACACTGCTGCTCTGGAAAGAACATTTTGGAAAAAGAGATGAGGGATCTTGAAAGGGAACAGAGGTCAGGGTGCTGAGCCCCCAGGCGCTGGGAGTTCTGTGCAGCCCTCGGGCTGCCTGGATGGGGCAGGCAGGGTTTGTCCTGCTTGGAGGCGTTTGCAGAGCTGTGGTGGAGGAAAACAGCTGTGGAGACGGGAAAGGAGACTTTTGCTTTCTCCTGTTGGCTCAGAGATTTTTCTCTCATGTGATTGCTGTTTGTTTGTTAGTCTTCAATGAGGGAAAATAGGTTTTTTTTCCTTGCTGTGAGCATTGAGTGTGCAGTGGGCTTTGAGACACTGGGACAGAAAAATGCTCAGCTCAGGCAGGATACCTGCAAACAGCAGAGCCCGGCGCGCTTTTCTAAGGCAGTGGTGTGGCTTTGTCTTTTTGGTAATCCAGTTCCTAATAGCCTTTCTTCCACTACAAGGATGTGCACCTGGCTTTGAGGCTGTAATGAGGATTAATTAGTGAATGGTATAAAGTGCTGTGATTTAGGAAGTGTTTTAGCTAACTATGAGGTCACGCAGCTGGCAAGGTGAGTGAAGGGAATGGGATTAAGGGAAGAAGCAGAGAGAAGCTGAAATGCTTTTATTAACTGTCCTCTCCCCTAACGATTGCTTTATCTCATTTACTCAGACCCATGAGGAGTGTGAGCTGAAAATAATTGAGCAGGAGAAGGAGGTGACAGTCCTGCCCCCGAAAGATGCGTGTAAATGCCATAAAGAAGACTTGGCAAAAGCTTTAAACGTAAGGGTTTTTACACGTTTGCCTGCTTGGGGTGGGGAGACCAGCCCTGGCAGGGATGTTTGCGGTGGCAGAACCAGCCGCTCTGTCCCGGCCCCGCTCGAGCTTCCCTGCGGCCACAGCACGGATGGAGCTGGAGGGATGGAGGGACACTGGGGGTCGGGAAGGAAACTCCAGTTACTTGGTCTGCATTGGGGTTTGGTCTTGGGAAAAGAAACAATCTGATGTTATAACTCACGTTTAACCCCATGTGTGAAAAATAGATGGAAGTTTAGAAAGGCTGAGTCCCCAATACCAGGGAAAGCTATAATGCTTAGCAGTGTTTTGGTGTCTAACCTTGCTTTTTTTTTTTTTAAATCCAGGCAAAATAGATCTTATTCCTGCTCCATTTGTTCTCTTTGAATCTTGTTAGGGTATTTTTATTTTGATTTTTTTTCTTTAAATGTAGAGTGAAACAAGAAATAAATTCTTCCCTTTACTATTTTAGATTTCTAATTCATCATCTATTATATGGTTTCTCACTTGTGGAAATATTTTTAATTAACTTGTGCTTACTTTATGGATTTCTGTGATGGTTCATGGTAAAGTTTTATAGATAACAAAAATAAATGCCTAAACAGAAAAACAGAGGATAGATATTTTTTTTGGGGGGGGGGGGGGACATGGACTGAAGCATGAACATCTTGCCCAGCCTACTTACAGGTTTTTAACATAACTTTGCCTTAAGAAATTTCCTATAACTATTCTACAATATGTAATGTTTGGTTTGTTGTTGTTTTTTTTTTAAATTTCCCTCTAGGTTGACTTACAAACTGGACTGCCTGAGTTTTCTGTGCTACAGCGCAGGTTAAAACATGGCTGGAATGAATTTTCAGTAGAGAATACAGAGCCGATATGGAAGAAATATCTAGACCAGGTAAGGATTTTCTGCACAAAAACCCCTGGCTGGGTTGGCCTGAGCATGTATCTACATTGAAATATTCAGGGTTTCTACTTCCACAGATTCAGCCATGGAACAGGCTGTGCCCCAGATACAGAAAGTGTCTGTTCCCCTGGGAAAGCCATTGTGAGATTCAGATGCGGGGTCATTTAATGTGAAGATAACATCTTAAAATAAAAATAAACCTTTTTATCTCCACGCAGCCCACAAATCAAAAACCATAGATCAGTGACCTGATTTCTGGAGTGTATTTATTCCCTTTAAAGCAAGTGATAAAATCATAAAGGTTTGAGGAAAACCAGTAGTAGCTGAAAGCTACTCTGATTTCAGTTACCCCAGTGAAGAAAAGCCCTAAACCTCCAGCAAAAGCAGAGGCAATCGTAGAGCTCAGGTGAGTGTTAGTGTCTATTAGGAATACATCAGTAACGTGCCATGCCCTGTGAAGATCCATGATTTCAAACCAGCTGCCCCAAAAAGCCAGGCAGAAGGTGGTATTTGCCATCTTTTTTTTTCCCCAGCAGAGTTATCCTTGAGTTTTGCTTTTATTAACTGGTTCTCATCTGTATTTAATGTACCTTTCACCTCTTCTTTAGAGCTTTTAACCAAACAAGAAAGGTCTTTTTTTGTGTGTGTTTATTTTCAGCCAGCAATTTGACTGGTTTTGTTCTTGCTTAGCTGGATCATGAAGATTTTAGTTGCTTTGAAAGACTGCATTTTTATTTCATGGGTTACCCCTTTTTTCCTGTGGGATCAGTATTCTTTAAGCACTTTGTAATCATCACTAAAGCTCTTCAAGGATTCTTTTATTCTTAATAAAAAGTGAGCTGGGGTTTTTTTCTGCTCATCCTTAACGAGTTGCTTCTCCTATGGGGACACCAAATGAACTCTTTAGTGCATCTCTGATCCTTCCACAAGCTGTCGGTCTCTCTGGAAGAGCTGCTTGCAGTCCCACACCATTCGCACCTCTGCACTTGAGCATCATCCCTCAGCAGACACTTGACGTGGCTTTTTGCAGCTGCAATTTTTGTAAAGCAGCCCCTTTGGCCCAGTCTTTCTAAAGAGGAGTGAAGGGGACTTTCACCTTTGGCTTCAGCAGGGAATAAATTTAAACCTTGGCTTTCCTGCCATGCATCACCACGTTCCTGTTACCCAAAACAGGCAGTCTTGTCTTAGCCCAACTTAACTCCCTTACCTCAATTCCCACATTAGCTAAACAGAGCTGTAACTTTCTCATGTAGGAGAAAAGTCCTTAAAATCTGTGCTTAAAAGCAAAAAAAAAAAGTAGGATCTGATTCCTGCAGTGCTGGGTACAGTGCAGAGTTTAGCAGATTAATTAAAGGAAAAAAAAAGAAGGAAAAAAAAAAAGAGGATTTTTGGTTTCAAATTCTAAAAAGACAATAAAGTTTTTGTTCATACCTATCGTGCCTCCAAGGAGCTCTTAGGGTCAACCCTGTGCTGTATGTCTGCAAAGGTGAGCCTTGCTTGTGCAAGCAGGGGAAAAGAGAGGAAACTCGTGGTTTTTTGGTGCGAGCCTTGTCCTGCTGGTCCCTGATGTCGTCCGTCTCCTGTACAGGTGCAGGATCTGGCATCAGGCTGACCACAGGCTGAGCACCCATTCTGTCTGGGCAGGGCGATGCTGCCATCATGAGCAAGGAGGGTCCCTGCAGCAAAACCGCGTGTTTAATCCTTTCTGATGAGATGCGAGACCAGCTCACCTTCAGCATCTCCACGTTTAATTTTATATTGCAATTTTATTTTTTTCAGTTTAAAAACCCCCTCATTCTTCTGTTGCTGGCTTCCGCTTTAGTAAGCGTCATCACGAAAGAATACGAGGACGCCGTGAGCATCGCCATGGTAGGTGGTACCTCTCCTGCAACCCAACCCTTCGCCCTCTGAAGCTGCTGTGCCCACGCCTGTAATGCCTCTTTGTTCGCAGGCCGTGCTCATCGTCGTCACCGTGGCCTTCATCCAGGTACGTCAGCCAGAGCTTGGCTCTGCAGCCGGGGCCGTCACGAGCGAGCCCTCTTGTGTAACTTGGCTTTCTTCTCCTTTCTCATTTAAAAGGAATATCGCTCAGAAAAATCGCTGGAAGAACTTAACAAGCTGGTACCCCCCGAGTGCAACTGGTGAGGCATGCCTGCTTCAGTGGGTTTTAGCAGGGTTTGGGTTATGAGGGAAGAACTGATCGGTGAAGAAAATTGCTTCAGGGTGTCATGCACGTAATGAGAACCCTGTCTCTGGAGGGATAGCACCGTGTGTGGGTGCAGCTAAAAGGGGATCAAATAATTCTGATTTTTAAAGTAGGCACCTGCTGGAATTTAATAAATGCTGAGAGCCAGCAGGGTCCCAGAAATGTCCCACCCTGCACGACGATCCCTGCAGCCTCTTGCGTGTCGCTGACTCCCTGTGCAGGAAAAACCTCCCCTCTATAATTTTTTGGCTTTAGCGTAGTTTTTGCCCAAGAGATTGGCACAAAACGGCTTATAGGTGGAGGTTTCCTTGTCCACGCCTGCCCTTTGCTGTATGCACGGGCACACCGGGCGTTTCGGTGCAGGTTGGGCACAGGTGAGCGCGGCCACGGCATTGCCCATGGAGCAGTGGTAGGGTGTACCAGAGACTGCTTTGATGTTCGGTATCAGTGCTTTAGAATATAGAAAACACTTCTATTTATGTCTTTCCAAATCGGTTTTGTCACGGCCAACGTAAATAAGCTGTGAGGCTCAGAGAAACCTTGCACTGCAAAAGCAGCGTGGGGTTTTCTTCTAGTCCAAAGTTCACCCAGGTCTGGATCTTATAAATGCTGCTGTTTGTTCTTTATTTATGATATGATACCATAAGCATCTAACCACTTGAAAGGCTGTACTTTTAATACAACATTGAAATGCCAGTGGTAATTCTAGCTTTAAAAAGCTTCTTTTTAGGTTAAAGAATCTGCATTTCATTATTTAAAGCATGAGCCACAGGAAAGCATATCATCTTGACACTATCTCCCTTATAAGTACTGTTTAAGTCACTTATTGCTGAAATGCAAGTCTTCCATAACCTGCCCACCAGTTTGTGAATTAAATCTGGGCCCAAACAGAACATAATCATCTCTCCTCATCGTCATGAAGATTTTATGTTCTTATATACATTGGAAGCTCTTTGGGGCAGGGCTCTTGCTTTCTTGCCAGTCACGTTCCCAAGCCTGCAGAAGGAATAAAAACCTCACAGCTTGGTTTCCTTTCTTCTTTTTCCATTTGTCTCGTGTAGCCTAAGGGAAGGAAAACTGCAGCATCTTCTAGCGCGAGAGCTCGTGCCTGGAGATATCGTCTATCTGTCTGTTGGCGACAGGGTTCCTGCAGACCTCAGGCTGATAGAGGTAAATACAGCTACACGTACGAGAGCCTGTTTTGGAAATTTCTTGTCTTAACAGCACCAGAAATGTGCCTTTTTAATTAGGTTACAGATCTGCTGGTGGATGAATCCAGTTTTACTGGAGAAGCTGAGCCTTGCAACAAGACTGATGGTGTCTTACTGGAAGCCGGGGACATAACCACACTGAGCAATATTGTTTTCATGGGGACCCTTGTGCGATACGGGAAGGGAAAAGTGAGTCCTGTCATCTTCAATCTTTTCCTTGGCATTAGTTACAGAATGTCTAGATTTTGTTTTCATCTCTTCTCCCTTTTTTCCTTTTTTTTCAGGGCGTAGTTATTGGGACGGGTGAAAATTCACAGTTTGGAGAGGTGTTCAAAATGATGCAAGCTGAAGAGGTAAAGAAATCTATGTCTGTGGAAATGGTGGATGACCTGGATGAAAGTCTGTGAGCAGGAGTGGTCCGAAGAGTTAATGCACTGGGTCCATTTTGGTTTCTGCTACAAAATGCCTGGGTGACTGAGGGACACCAAAGTGTTGTATCCAAAAAAGGTTATAAGCAGGATTTAGGCTTCTAAATCCAGACTTGATATGTAGCTTGTATCTAACCTTGTAGTCACCTAAACCTCACAGTTTCTTCTTTTTTTATTTCACACACACACTTTCCACTAGGTATATAGATTTTTTTTTACTTCTACACATGCCAAAATTTCATGGGTCAGATCTCTGAACTAACACAGATGAGGGTCTAGAAACGAGTTAAGTCTTGATCAATTGACGCAAGAAATCACAGGACAGCAGAAGCAGCCACTATGCGAGATGCTGTGATGCATCTGCAGTGCTGCTGCAGATCTGTGATGCTCTGCAGTGCTTAAAAGTGCTGTTGCAGGAGCTCGGATCTGGTACCTTCCTTGGCCTGAAACTCGGACCTCCCAAACCCTACCACCTCCCAGGGTCCCTCCTACGTGTCAGCTTGAGCTGGCTCGGTGGAGGAGAAGGGTCTGCTCAGCTCTGCCAGGTCACAGACAGACTGACCCTGGTCTAGAGAGGAGAGCCCAGACCATCAGGATGGGGGGTCCCAGGCTTTTATCCTTTTCCCAGAGGCTTTGCACACATGTTATCCAGACGTGGACTCAATCACTAAGGTCCTTTCCAGATTTAGCCCTTAGTCTGCCTCCCCAGCTGTAAACAAATATAATTCATCTCTTCTCTCACTTTTTTTGCCTGTCTCGAGTGCATTGAGGCAGAAAGTCTCTCCCTGTGGGTTGCTCTGTGCCCAGCAGACCCCGTTGGGGGTTTGGGGTGGGAAAGCTCTAGGGTGTATCAGGCAGCTGTGGGGACCACGGTAATGATACCCAGGACTGTGGGGGTCAGTCGTTCTGGGCTGACCATCATCTTCTCGTTTCACCATACCAAGCAAAGAAAACCAGCTATTCTCTAATGTTTCCAGACTCCCAAAACACCTCTCCAGAAAAACATGGACAGACTGGGGAAGCAACTCACTCTTTTCTCCTTTGGCATAATCGGTGAGTCGGATGCGATGCTCGTACTTGCATGGTCAGGTGTGAAAGCCCTCTGTGCTCCGGGGCTGCTTTCTCCAAAAGTACTTGTTGATGTGGGTTACCTGGACTTTGGGGGTTCAAGCAGAGACACCTCTGAAGGGAGAGATTTGGGGGCCTCATTGCATATTCAGTTCTCCAACAACAGCTAAAGCAGGTTAGAGATTTATGAATTTCTTGATGTCTTTTAATCGGATGGTTTTCCCCCCACCAGGTTTAATAATGCTCATTGGCTGGTTACAAGGGAAGCATCTCCTCAGCATGTTCACAATTGGAGTTAGGTGAGGACTGGAGACCACCTTTCTCTTTGATTTCTAATGAAACATGTCCCAGGGAATTCCCTGTTCAAAACAATGGACGTTTCACAAAAGGGAACTTGAGTAAGACCCTTCATAAATACGTATTGATCTTGCACTGGTGAAATTAATGTGAGCTTTACAACCATTTAAGAGGAAAAAAAAAAAAAAACCCAAACACCAAGTTTGAGGGTTTATTTAATTTTGGAATTTGGTATTTTGAAAATCTTTGCTGGCATTTCCACTTCATCCAGCTGTGAATGTCCTTTCCTATCTGTTCTATGAATTTAATGGGAGTGTAGCAACAGCAAATATTATTCTTTGCTGTTCTTACTGGATTTACGTCTAAAGATAGGAATGCACATTTTATGTGGCATAAAAAGCAGTCACAACCTCTTAATCAAACATAATAAACCATGTGGTTTTAGTAGTACCCATAAAACCTGTTGTTTGGTGTTGTCATGGCTCTAAAATCAATCCTTCTTAAAAAAAAAAAAAAGGAACTTTTTTATATGGAAATAAGAACAAAACCACAGCTGAGGAGATAACAGAGAAGCCAAGCTGGCTTGGTGCCCACCTTCCTGTCTCCTCGGTGAATGTAGTGGCAAAGAAAAGTGGTTAAGCCTGAGTTTTGGAGACCAGCCTATGGTTTCAAAAGTCCTCTTTGATTACTTCTTGCACATACCTAGAAGTGTTCAGAGTTACTCAAGGAATAAATAAGGGACAGAAGCAGACTGTGTCTGGATTTTTCTAGCATGTCAGGTGTTGCAGGTTTTGACATTGCACCGATTCAGTGTGTGCGGCATGGGGACGTCTGGGGAACTCGTCCTGTCCCACCACAGCTCGTACCCACGTGTAAGAGAGGTGATGAGGGGCTGCGTGTGGCCAGGAGCCAGTAGCTAATGTGTGAGCCGGGGTGCCAAGGAATATTCAACTTCCACCCTCAGAAAGTTAAACAAATGAAATGAAATCCAACCCCTAAATCCCTACTTAGCCAGAAACTAATGCTCTATGGCAATGTAAAGAAGAAAAGTAATTGTTCTGTCAAAATCTTCCAGAAAAAGGTTGAGGAGTTGGATAAATGTCCCACTTTTGTATTTACAGTGTGCCAGGAGTCCCAGTAGTTAGCCCTGAGTGTTCCTGTTCAGATATGCACATATAAGTAGGAAAACTCACCCCATGGCAATGTCCCTTCGGCACGTTTTGGTCGGTACTCGTAGTTTGACCCCTGTGTTGAAGCTGTTGTGTCTCTGCTGTCCCCAGCCTGGCGGTGGCTGCCATTCCAGAGGGTCTTCCCATCGTGGTCACCGTTACCCTGGTGCTGGGTGTTCTCCGGATGGCCAAGAAAAGGGTGATTGTGAAGAAGCTGCCCATAGTAGAAACCTTAGGTAAGGCCAAAAAGGGGCCACACAGCTTGGTAGTCTGCTAGGCTTCAAAATCTGAACTGAATAGCAATGGGCTGGCCAAGTAAGCCTTGGTTTGATTTTAAAAAAAAAAAAAAAAATTGGAATATGTGTACTGTGTGGCCATCTCCCTGATATGTAAAGAGTCATGGAAAATGGGGACAGAGAGAAAGAGAGAACCTTGAGAAGGAGTCCAGCCCATCCTCACAACTGTGGGGCAGAATGAACCATAATGAAATTATTCTTCCACCTCCCCTTGTCTTCAAATTGGCCCTTACTCCCAGGTCACTGTATTCCAGGCTTTGCTACTCTAACCTTGGTCAGTATGGCAGTTATATGAAGGAGAAGATACATTGTGTATTTAGTAGCACTCATTAAAAAGTACACTAAATGCCAAGCCTGGCCCGTGCAGTCACAGATACCTGCTGCACAGCCAGATCCTTCAGCTAAAATCTGTCTTCCTTGGAAATGCTGCTGTTGTTTGAACTGCCCTTGTTTGTTCTGCAGTTAAGGAATCTTATCACCCTTATTTTATTGTATTTGCCCTGACCCAGGACATCTGAAATAGCCTTATCTCATGAAAAATTTCGTTCTGGTAGGGCTGCGCCCAAATAGGTGTAACTGCCAGATAGCCAGGTACTCTGCAACACAGTCTAAGCACAGCAAAAACTGTACTCTGCGCATGTTAATTGTGCTGTGTCTGTTAAACTTCTGAAAAGGAGAAAAATAATCCTTCTTTATCCGATTCTTTAATTGTCAATAACTAAAAATAACATATTGATGGTGGTCACTTTGCTCTGTGCTAATCCTTCTAAATTGCAATTAATTTACTGCAGCCCAATCTGCTTTATTCTCTCCAGGTTTTTACCTGGTGGTCATCATGCTCATGGGCTCTGTGCCTAAGCAGCGTGATCACCTCCAGAGCCAGGGAAAATATTCAGACTTAGAAGGGTGCTGGAGCCTGATTCTTTTTTGCATTAAAGTAATTTTTCCCCTTCTTGGGAGTGGAAACTAGCCTGAATGTGGTGACTCTGCTAATCCACTCCTTTGCTGTATTGTGGTATAAACGGGCCCTGGAAGAAATGTGCTTTACTGAGGCAGGATTGTCACAGAGCAGAGCACGAGTGGGGCAGCTCCTGCTCTTGGCTGTGGATTTTTAAGTATTTTTTGTAACATTCTTTAACACACACATACCCTTGCAATCCTGTGGTTGGGCAGGGAAGGGCTGTTATTCCTGATTTAGAGAAGCAAGGGTTAAATGGCCCATCTGAGGAAGCATGTGGCAGAGAGGGAATTTGATATGCCTTTTCAGAATATAACAGCTGTTCTGTTGTGTGATATTGCAGCTCAGAAACATTGATCAATTCCCTGGAGATCAGGCCCTTCTCCAACTGCCCACCATACGATGCTCAAGACAATGTGGCCCTCTTCAGATGTCTCCTACCATATCTCACATCCAAATTATGTGTGTGATACCCTGACATGCACTCAGATCCTTTCCTTACAACACCCTGTTAGGAAACTCACCCATTTCTTGCTATTTTTTTCCCTTTTCTCACCGGTGCAGTTTGAGTAACGTTAGGGAAACCTGTTCTCCCTCTTCTGGGGCCCTGAATCTCGTGGTTCAGTTGCATTATTTATTAGGTCTGATTAAAAACTTTCCTGCATCAGGTTGCTGCAACGTCATCTGCTCAGATAAGACAGGGACTCTGACGGCCAACGAGATGACGGTGACTCGGCTCGTGACCTCGGATGGGTTCCAGGCAGAGGTATGGCCAAGGCAGTAATACAGACCACCCTGCTCAAGCTCAGCAGGGCCAATTTGCTTTTAGTTCAATTAGGCCCAAATGAGGGATGTTGAGTCAGTCCCAAGCCAAGCAGTTCCTTGCACATCACTGGTTCTGTTGAAGAGAAGAGACTTTTGTGGTGCTGGAGACAGGTAGAGGTGGGGCTGAGCGTACAAAATCTGCTCAGATGCCGTAAAAAAAGATATTCATTGACAACATTTGCTGTTCTTCGCAATTATTGTAAATACCGAAACCTGCCACTGACCCTTGCAGACCCATCTTCTGTGGGAATATTTATTACACGAGTGACCTGATCCTTCCACTTGGTTCATTTACCTGTGTGCAAAGTGGGTAAAAAATCCAGGCATGCAATATGTAAGGCAGTGGACACACAGACCAGTCATCAGTAGGGTAAAACCAGTGAACCCACCGCTACCAAAGGGCTGGATCTCTCAACTGAGCTGCAAGAGACTTCTGAACTCGTGGTGAGCAAGTTCCATATAAGACAAGCTGATTCTTTTTGTTCCTGTACAGCTATTGTAATATTATACCTTCACTATTTGCAGCCTTTCCTATAAGCATTGATTTGAGCTAGAAAGAATAATCCCAGCACGCCTTCAAAATGAAAAATTTGCTCGAGTGCCCCCCATTGTATAAAGATGTAGTATAGTCCTGCCTGGCACTGGGAAATTTGCTTTTTCTGTCTCTTCCTCAGGTCAGTGGGGTGGGCTACAGTGGAGAAGGAGACGTTTATCTTCTGCCATCAAAGGAGGTTCTTAAACAATTTTCCAATGTCTCAGTTGGAAAACTAGTAGAGGTAAGTATAAATTATCAACCAGCTTGTCCTATTTATATTCAATTTTCATTTGTGCAGATCCCTTTGGGTAATTAGTGTGAAAAAAAGCTACTTTTATCACTCTAAAATGAATTGTCTTGCTAGAGCATTCTCAAGGAAAGGCTCTGAGTAATTGTGATATAATACCTGAAGCTTATAGGTGAAAGGTAGTAAAGGTAGAATAAGATACATAGGGAGACACTAGAGTCATCAGCTTAAAGTGTCAATGACATTTTGGATAAAAATACAATTCTTGCAGAGGAGACACTGATTAATTTTACCACATTCAGGTTTTTAATGTGGACAGATTCTAGACTTTAGCTAGCTACATACTCAATTTATAAATGTATTGTGATTGTCTCTGGCTTTCCTGTTAGCATTAAGTAAAATCTTGCACATTCAGTTGTAGGCTAAAGCGGAGTATTTGGGTAGTGAGATGATCTGAGCTGGAATCTCAAATGGAGATTAGGTCTTATTTTATCTATACTGCAAGTTAGAATCAATAGTTGGAGAGGCTAAGTTCTAATTTTCATGATTTATCAAGCTCGTTAGATATATATCATGTTTTGCTTGATGTTAATTTATCCAAAACGTAATATTTTACCAAATATTGATGTATCCTATGGATTAAGCAGGTTTAGACAGCATAAGAGCTGATTTCAAGAGATGCTGCTATGGGGAATAGCACATCTTTTGGGATGTGGCTGCCTTCATTCTCCAATCTTTCACTATTTCATTTTAAAAGATGAAAAAGCTATGAATTTAGTTATGAAAAAAATAAACCATCTAAATATGTCCCTTCCTCTAGGCTGGCTGTGTAGTCAATAATGCTATTATCAGGAAAAATAGTGTGATCGGACAGCCCACAGAAGGAGCTCTCATTGCCCTTGCAATGAAGGTAAGATTGTTAAGATTTAAAATTTTCCAGAAATTTAAAAAAAAAAAAGCTGGAATTGTTAGGTCTGACAGGAGTGATCAGACTTCTTTACAGTCCCCAGACTGGTTTTAGTCTTTCCTTGTCTCTTCTCCCCAAGGTCATAGATGTACACCTCTCCCATGTAAGCCTCTTGTCACGGACAAACACTTTCCTTGAGCTTCTGTGCTAACAGCAAGAATTGTTTTGCTTGGTTAATCTCTGCAATTACGCTCTATAATGGATTTCTTTCAGGCTCAGGATGGACTATGTTTTTTATAGTTTCTGCACATGTCGATTAAGAGTTCGGGAGGAAGACAAGAGAGTGAAAAATGAGCAAGAACAGGCCATACTAGAAAGCATGGCAGAGGCTCATCCTCGATTTGGGTCATCTGCTAGCTTTTACTTTTTTTCTAGTTGTGATTATGTAAAACAAGATTTTTTTAATGCATATTGCATTCATGATCACAGGCAGAGGGCTGTAAAATGCCTCAAGGTATCATCTAACCAGCATTACGCAGCCTGTGGTCCACAGACCTCAGGTGGGCTGTAAAGCACAGAAGGTGCCTGATGAAACGATGCACCTGCAAACATCTGTTCCTACCTCCTATTTTGCAAACTTGTAACTCTAACAGGGAAACCATGATTTGTCATTTGCAAAACAGACATTTTATTTCCTTAAACGCTAAATTAAAATATTCCTTCTGCTCTGCCATTCAGTAGCCAAGCAATAGCAGAACATGAGAGAGGTTGTCTCTTCTGTTTTTTTTTTTTAATTTTTTGGTTTAGTGGGAGCTGGAGGAGAGAGAGATTGGAAGCTACTTCTGACAGCTACCACTTCACCTAGAGCACCCACGTGTGCTGCTAAAGCAAGCGTGTATTGATTTGGACCGTCTTACTTCATAGCTGAAGGGTCTTTTGAGTTTAATTCATTAGGAAATAATTTGAAGCCACATCCACGCTTGACCACTCAGTTATTTGAAATTTTCCTTTTTCTTCCAAGTAGGGTGGCTGGGAAATAACCGAAGTGGGGGAGCCTGAGCTTGGGCTGGAAGAAATCTGCTCTGCCCATTTTTTTGCCATAGATGTAGGGAAAGGACTTGAGCCTCCTCTGACCCAAAGCCCCACCGAGACAGCAGTGCAGCTCCCTAGTTCTTGCAAAAGTCAACAGGGATCGAGCTTCAACCTCCAGTTTAATTTATCCTATGTCAGGCACCAAAAGGAGAAGATGGGTTTGAAATATGAGTTTTACTCGCCCCACGCATTCTCTTGAGCTCTGTGGTATATGAGTGCCTGGAAGTACACAGTCAACGGTCAATGCCTGTAATATGGAAAATATACACAAGCTTTGGCATTATTCAGCATTACAGTGCTCTTTTTGTTTTACCTTACTTTAGATGGAATTAGCTGACATAAAAGATATTTATGTAAGAAAGAAGGAAATTCCATTTAGCTCTGAACAAAAGTGGATGGCTGTGAAATGCACACTGAAAAATCAGGTAAAGCAAACAGTGGTGTTGGCTGGTTTCGTGTTTCTAATTGTGCACCTCAACAATGGGCGTGAAATGGTATCTCTTTAGCAAATGTTTTCAGAAGTTAACTATGTCAGGAGAAAACCGAACAAACCTCAAAATTCCCAACTTGGGTGTAATTTTAGCTTGTAAAGCTGTGTTTGAATGGGAGAAGACAATACTTTTCATATAGTGGTTTGAGTAGGAAAACAAAAGCTTTTCAGAGACAACTGACAGGGGAATAAAGATACGATGTCTGGCAGAAAATGTTGGCCATTTTTCCCTTACCGGGTTAAGGAGCTCCTTTTGGCTGATACTGTACTTTGGTTTAAAAACTTACCAACCTTTTCATTACCATTCTGTCTGTGATGGCTGAATGTGAAAAATGTCTAGCGCAAAAATATCACGTGCAAAATACATGCACCTGGGCATTTTACAAAACAGGTAAAAGAGCAAACAAAAGATCTTTTTTACCTAGGATGTAAAGCCTTATGCATTACCAGTATTTTTAAAATGTGTTCTTTTCTTTTTTCTTTTTTTTTTTTTTTTTTGATAAAGTATATTATCTCCTTACTTTAAAGGATCAGGAAGATATTTACTTTATGAAAGGAGCATTTGAAGAAGTTATTCAATATTGCACTCTGTATAACAGCAGCGGCATCTCATTATCACTCACACCCCAGCAGAAAGCTTTCTACCAGCAGGAAGAAAAACGAATGGGCTCCTCCGGTCTACGGGGTCAGTCATTACTGTCTATGTCCCTTACGCTTACAGGTTATCATGCCCTAATGCTTTCCTGCTCTGTTTTGGTTAGGATGAACAGACGCCCAGTCCTTAGCATCACTTGCATGATCTCTTCATAATACTTGTCAGAGTTTGCCGAGGGCCGTGTCTTAGGTCTGCTAGCTGCTTGCTTTCCACTAATCTTTTCTTGTTGGGTTTAAATTAGCGAGAGTGAAAGGAGCTGAAAATAAGCACTGGAAATGGTGAATGTTTTTCTTCCATGAGTGTTGTGATTGCCTGGGATACGGCCTGAACGCTGCATTGAAAAGCTTTGTGCTGAACCTGATCTAAGCGCTTCTCTGCCAAGTTTTGCTTTTGGAGAAGCTGTTTCAAGAGCAACAAAAAGCAACTTTGAAAGGGGTTCCAAACACGGATTTGGGCACTGAGATTTTTATTTGAAGTTTGGTTCAATTCTTTATTAGGACCAAATCTAACGATCTCCTTTTGATCCTGACTGCGTGTCAGTGCGCAGCCCACAGAAGTTTTTATACACGCGTCGTTCCCTTCATCACTAGAAACATCCTTTCAGAAATGTCTTAGGCTTTCACACAATAACAAAGACACCATCTCCTGTGCACGTTCCCAGGTTGTAAGGAGATGAGAACAAGTCTTGGCAGCCGGGTTTGGAAGGTGGTGTAGTTAATGTACATATTCTCCAGCCCTGTGTCTTGTGGTTAGTAACTCATGTAAGGAGCTTGCTTTACAATATCTGAGTCATCTGCCGTTGTGAATGGCAAATTACTGCTCTGAAGAAAAGCGATTAGCTCAGGCAGGTGCTGCCAGCTTGTGATTCAATCATCAAAGCAACACTGACAAAATATCCTTGGGTGATTTAAGAACGATTGAATGATATGGTTAGGCACCAAGAACAGAAACAAAAATGTTCAGAGCCTTGATGTTTGTACGGTGGAAGTTTCACTGGTTTAACTGAATTTACAGTTCACATTTTTTAGATTAAAAAAAAAAAGTTTTAAGTTTTTACAGGAGTGCTGTTGTTTAACATAAAGTACTTCAATAGTGTCAGGTCTAACATTGCACTGTCCCAATTTAATCCGTCTGCATTTACGGAAGACTTGGTAGACAGCTTTAAATTAGAAAGAAATAAATCCTAAAAGAGAAACACATGAAACAGAAATGCTCTGATTCAGATAAACTGGTATTATTTGAGTGGACCAAATTTTTGTGTCTATACAAGATCTGACTATAATGAATAAAGACCTGGTTTAAATGAATTTTTCTGCTGGAAAACTGGCAGTTTAGTATCTCCTCTAAATGTTCATTTTAATGTCTGGAAACACTTTATTAATAAACGTCGTCTTGTCTTCTTTTTTTCCCCTCTGTTTCTAGTACTCGCCTTGGCTTCAGGTCCAGAACTTGGCAAACTGACGTTTTTAGGTCTGGTTGGAATAATTGATCCCCCAAGGGCTGGAGTGAGAGAAGCTGTTCAAGTCCTTTCTGAGTCTGGTGTGTCAGTAAAAATGATAACTGGAGATGCCCTGGAAACTGCTGTGGCTATAGGTAGCAAACTTAGCTTCTTTCCTGTGGGTCTATATTATGTCTGTCAGATCAGTCAAATGTTCTGTCACTTAATAATCAACTTTATCATTCTTTTTGAGTGTGCAATAGAGGTTTTAAATGCCACTGAGTTCTTGCTTTTCCATTGAAACAAGTCATATTAAATGCAGTAATAGAGCAGCTATGAACTATGGGCCACTTTTGGGTATTGTATTGCTTCCATAACTCCAGCTGAGTAAGGACAGGGTGACCGGCCCAGCTGGGAGCCAGAGAGCTGTGTGCCCTGTCAGATGCCCCAGGTTCAGATGTATTTCCCAGTAAATTCCTTAATTGCTGCCTCTATTTGTTGAGTCTGGAAATAGTTGGCTTCTTCCAGAGCTGATGGGCAGATCTCATTTTCGGCTTTTTTTTGCAGGACAGAATATTGGTCTCTGCAATGGGAAGCTGAAGGCCATGTCTGGGGAAGAGCTGGACCAGTTGGCAGAGGCAGAGCTATCATCCACTGTCAAAAACGTAATGGTTTTGATTACAAAAACAAGGCCTACTTTCAATAGCATCCATGTAATACAAGACTGCATTTTTTTTGTTTTTCAGGTTTCCATTTTCTTCAGAACAAGTCCAAAGCACAAACTAAAAATCATAAAGGTACGAAGAGCCTCTCAAATCTGTTGTATGCCTCACAAAACCAAGTTGTTTGAGGGAGGGGCCCTCAGTTCTTTAGACCATCTGGTCTTCCAAGGCAGGATCAGCTCAAACTAAAGGACCATAAAACCCAACCTAGAGCATTGGCACTACTTACACTGAAGGTCTCAGCATTTCTCTTGCAGATCTGGCCTGGCTCATCTGAAAGACACTAGTGAGATATTAGCAAGCATATCAGGAGAATTATTTCTGAAGACTTTACTCCCTTCTTTTAACTCCTGCTGGAGTTGTGGGATTCTCTGTACTCCTGAAAATCCAGTCTCTTAATTCTTGGTCTGATTTTTGTCCTCAGTGGGCTGCTGAGTCTGTTTTACCCACAAAGTCACATAGCACTCTGCTCTTTCAATATTATGTGCAGATCCTGTGATTGCCAACAGGACTTACTTATCTTCTGGCTTCAGAGCCTCTCATCTCTCCACTCTCGCAGGCTTTGCAGAGGGCTGGTGCTGTTGTGTCAATGACAGGAGATGGTGTTAATGATGCCGTGGCCCTTAAATCTGCCGATATCGGGATCGCAATGGGACAAGCTGGTACAGACGTCAGCAAAGAGGCTGCCAACATGATTCTCGTGGATGACGACTTCTCAACAGTAATGTAGGTTTTAGTGACTTTCTTATTATCAGACACTTTCTTACTTCAGATACTTTCCGGCTATCCATTGCAACAAGTCTCCTGTGTGACTAGCCCTGGAGATGACACAAGACGCAGGACATGTAAGTCAACAGGCAGTAAGTGGAGATACCTGGCGTGGCTCTGGCTCGTTTTCAGTTGCATACAGGGCAATGACTTTTTTGTTTCAAGTGGTGGTGACAAAGCTACCTTTCATCTGAAAGTGCTGGTTTCTCATCGCTGTAGCTAACCGGGGATTTGAAAGCGCCTAGGAGTCTGGGTAGATCATAACTTGTGCTCTCTGCCTCATCCAGAAAGCTCAGAGTAAAGACATAATTTGCAATGCTCTGTTGGTTCGTAACAACAGAGAGAGTAGGCAGAGTAGAGTAAGGATATAAATAGGTCACATGCCTGCTTTATGAACCAATACTTGGCTGTATGAACCAGGGTTTTCAGATCTACTGGTCCTGATAAAGTCATTTTAACTGAGACGCTGCATTGATGTCCTTCTCCCAAGCTGGGGTCTGAATTTCATCCGAAAGAAGTGCTAGAGAAGACAACTTGAACTTTGAGTGTCACAGGGAACTCAGTGTAAAATAGTGTGAGTACTAGTTATTTAATAAACTCTTCTCTCCCTTCCAGGAATGCAATAGAAGAGGGAAAAGGAATATTTTACAACATAAAAAATTTTGTCCGGTTCCAGCTGAGCACGTAAGTTCCTGTTTGCTTTGATTCCAGTGAAGCCACCTTTTAGGTGAAACCATGCAGAATAATGTTCTTCTGTGCTTTGCAGGAGCATTTCAGCTTTGAGCCTAATTACTCTGTCAACAGTGCTCAACCTACCAAATCCACTCAATGCCATGCAGATCTTATGGATCAACATCATCATGGATGGGCCGCCAGCCCAGAGGTATGGAAGAGTCAAATGAACAAAATATTCTTGGTTTCAATATGTCTGGATTTGGCTTAGGAACACAAGCTGTTATGATTTCTTATCAATGCACCAATCATTTGGTGGTTAGATAAGACAAGTTGTAGTTTTGTTCCCTCCTGATCCCTCCAAAAGCACTTACTTCAGATTTACTTGAGGTTTTATACGATTCTGTTTTGTGGTGGAATCACTTCACTATTCCACTTCTTTACTGCGAATGGTCTGTTGTGAGTGTGACGAGCGCATCACCTGCTAGTAGCCCTGCAGATTTGACTGGTGAGGAAATACTGCATACATATGGGAGTATATGCCCCAAAATCACAAGACTTGGGAACCTCATCCACCTGCTAATTACAACTACTAATAATTACAATTACTACTTCCACAATGTGGAAGAGGTGTTGGCCACAATCTCACAGCTAGCTTTCCCTCTGGGTTCGATACTGATATAATGCACAATGGTAGCCTAAGATATCATTTTAGCAGCGTATTATGCAAAAAAGACCTTTGTCATAGGTGTCTCAGACAACCCTGGGGCCTTATGGTAACCCTGTCAGAATACTGATGACTCTCATGCTGTGCTTCAAAGAAGTTCATCCTCCGGATCCATGCTGTTTTATCAGTTTTGGGATCAGGTTATGGTTTCGGGATGATCCACATGAACTAAACTCTTTTCTTCTCTTTGCTTCTTTTTGAGGCAGCTTGGGAGTTGAACCTGTTGACAGGGATACTATCAAACAGCCACCCCGATGTATCACAGATACTATCCTCAGCAAATCATTGATCCTGAAAATCTTCATGTCAGCTATAATTATCATCAGTGGAACCCTCTTTGTCTTCTGGAAGGAGGTAAGGAAAACCTGTAACCGTATCTTGTTTTCATCAGGAGAACAAAGTGAAGGGCAATTTCTGAAGTACGTGTGAAGGACTTTCTGAAATACATCCAGTGGGGAAGGATCAGTACGGGCAGAGGATTAAGCAACCAGGGTCAGCTCCTAGCTCTGCTCCTGCCTTTCTGTGCTGCCTCTGATTTGAGCTTCCTATCTAGAATGGGACAACTATTATTTTATATGATATTGATGCTTTAAGGTACTTTTCACCTCTAGTTTTCCATGTAAGTAGAAAATGCCAAGTACGTAAGTACTCTGGATTGCTATTTGTAAATAGTGACTGTTAACTATAACAGTTTAAGTAATTTAGAATATTCTTTACTCAAATTCCACATCAGTTTAAGAATTTAAAATGTGATTGATAAGATCATAAACTCAACAATTAGCAGAGAGAAATTAATGCTACCTAAAGTAGCTAGAACTAGATTTATTCCTTTGTTTTACTACCCTTTGATTTGACTGGAATCATTAAAGGGTATACTTAATTCATCTATTGATTTGATGTATTTTTGTAAGGCTTAACTAACCGCTGAATTTTCGCATGTGCTTTCAGAATCCAAAAAGTGGTATAACACCTCGAACCACAACAATGACTTTTACCTGTTTTGTGTTTTTTGACCTCTTCAATGCCCTAACATGCCGCTCTCAGGTGAGATTGCTCTGTCAGCAATAATTTGTCTCAAAACACTAACACAAACATTAGAATACTGGTATCTTGCATAGGAAGGGTTTTTTTAATGTCACTTAAAGCAGCATGATTTTTATCATCTTTATTTATAAAGTTATCCATCGTAGTTCAACTGCAACTATACTTTCAACTACATAGCTCTCCCTAAATTAACATTCATATAACTTCAAAAAGTAATGGAGTTTACATGCAAAGAAACAGTGTGACATTCAAGTCCTAACAGGGAATTGGGAAATGTTACATTTCTTTTTTTTTTTTTCCCCTTCTCTAGACAAAGCTGATACTTGAAATAGGCTTTTTTCGAAACCGCATGTTCTTGTATTCTGTGCTTGGGTCATTTTTGGGACAGCTGGCTGTTATATACATCCCTCCATTACAAAAGGTCTTCCAGACAGAGAATTTAGGAGTGCTAGGTAAGTTCCAAAATAATGTGGTTTTTTCATTAAAGCTACTTTAAAAAGCAGATGTGATTGCCAAATTGTTACATGATAGCTCCCAACAGATTGCTGGAAGGAGAAATCAATCAACAGCTCCTATACCTATATACCTACACATAGCTATACACCAATAGTAGTAGTATTTAATGCCATTATCCCAGCCTAGGTTTTGAATCTTGATTTACTGCACATAAATGCATGTAAACAGAGACATGCCAAGATTTTCCACGAGCTCCGTATGATGATACTTCTCTACATAAATCTACCCAGGATCATTATGCAGTTACTCCATTTTGAAAAGGCAGGGTGACTCTTTCCTAGCTGAAATGCAATGCATGTTTTTACCATTTGAATCAGTCTAAGCAAACTCTACCATAATACGTTGTATCGCACCTACATTAGGCATGGTGTTAGAAGCAGGGCTCAGTGATCCCAAATGATTATCATAGAGGCTTCTAACCATCAAGTGGACTATGCCAACTATGGCTATTCCTTGCCTACTGCAGTCATTTCTCTAATGCCCAGCTATGCTGTTGCTAGTTGTGGACATAATCTATGGAGTTACACCAGCACAAATAGCTACCGCAGGAAGGCCCTTAACTGGGGATTCCAGCCCAGCACAACATCCAGCTGTCGGCTCTGCTCATCTCTGCTCTGTTTCCTCTTGGCAGACCTGCTGTTTCTCACCGGACTGGCTTCCTCAGTTTTCGTTGTGTCTGAGTTCATCAAACTCTGTGAAAAACGCTGCTGCCCACCAAAGCATACAAAGGGATGTCATAACTGATGCAAACTTCCTCTAAAGATATACTTGGAATGGAGCTGTGATGCTGGATAATTCAAACGCACCGTTTTCTGATACCACACGTCCTTTCTGAAGATACTCAAGTGAATCTGTACCGACAGTCCTTCTTACGCCAGAGTCTATTCCTTCTACACGCTCTACCTACGCTGTTTGAACTGTCTACAGAAACCTCTGGAGCAGCTCCAGTTTTAAACCACGATCAGGTATATTTTTATAACGTTTATCTATATGTCAAGAATGCTGTGACAGTCCCAGACAAAACAACAGAGTTTCACACCTGTACAGAAAAATCTAATGTGCATAAACTGAAACTTTATTTATTTAAATCAAAATGATTTTCATATAATAAAATCTACATTTTAAAATGTTACTGACAAGTATCTGAATGAGACTCTTGATTTAGACCTGTCCTTTTACATTAAATTAGAAGAATGGAAAAGACCTGCCTTCAGAAGCACTTCTTTTCCTGTAGTCAAGCTATAGCGTTTCTGGATTCCCAGATACCTAGCCTTGATTCAGCAAGACTCTCAAGGAACCTGGGGGGAAATGGCAAACAAAGAGTAGAGAGCTGAAGTGCCAACCCTCGGCTGTCAGCTGTTGCTGAACACTGCTGCAATTTTTTTTTTTTTGTACCTATGTGACTAATAGGAGCAAAGCAGAAGGCTGATTTGATCTGATGCACAGTAGTGGTTGGATTTAACGGGGAAGGGACTCACTTTCACAAGCACATGAGAATAAAGATGACTCACGTACATAGCAGGGGTGTTAAGCTTTGCAGTTGGATCAACAGCTGCAAAAAAGTGATTGAGAGATGTTTAGATCATAGCTAAGCCCACTGCTGACAAACGCTTTCTAGACATTTTTAGATGCATGAACTCAAAGCACAGATTGCTTAATCATTAGGTTCAGGAAAAAAAAAATTTCAGTCTCTTCCAAGCCAATCTTTTACATTTAAAGAACAATTTTGAATAATCCCATCTGCTGGTTGAATCAGCAGTGTCCTAGTAAATAACGCTTCACTGATACATTTGCCAGAAGTGCCATAGTGTCAGTTTTCTTCTTGCCCCAGGTTAACACCTTCACTTCAAAGTGAAGATGAAGAGTCTCAGATATAAACTTGTCAAAAATCACAATTTCAGAGGTCAAAACGCTATGCTGATCTTCACAAGATGATGTTTAAACAGGATTACATTTTGGATTCACAGCCTAGAAAGAATCAGCTATACTGATACTTAAACTCAAAGAAAACCTGGCCACTGAAATATTTTTGGTGAAAAGTAGCTTTGTGCAATTCACCCTCCCCAGATAGTGTCTGCTCACTATTTTTTTTAAACCCTCACAAATCATTTCAGTTCTCAAAGAAAAGTATCTGCCTTGTAACAGAAGGAAAAGTAAGTCTAGTTGTTTCTTTTATGTGTAACTGCAGAAATTCAACTATCTCATTCCTGTATGCCATCCACTTCAAGTATTTAGTATGCTTAGGCACTAAGTGAAGAATACCTTGGAGACATATGGTGGGTGTTTGAGAATGTTAAAACAAAAGCCAGCATCACCACACTTACAGAAAGCACCATGTACTTACTTGCCACCTATACAGCACTCCCTACTTTGTACTATTTAAAATTCTCATTAAAATATACAGAGAAGAAAACTATACAACAGTATCAGTGTAATTGTTTTAATGCTTACATTTTCTTCTGTGTGTTACAAACTTGGGAGACTATCTGGTTTATTTAAGCAAATACAAGATAAAAGGACATCAGCTCAGGCCTTTCACAGCATACTCTGTACTGGAACAGGTAGCATATATGCCCAATCATTAGTTCAGGTAGCATACAAAATGCACAGCTGAGTTCTAGATGTCTGGCTGCAGTGATTTCTTCATGCTCTCCTTTCAAGGCTAAATTTATATTGTTTAATGAAATATTTAAAAATGGGATCTACATTAAGGCACAAGTACAGATTATTCAGAATATTCAAATCTGGCTCCCTGTGAAAAACAACAGGTAAAGAAAAAAAACACATACAAGCAGATACAAAGGGAAATAATTTGAGGGAAGGTCACATGATCAGGAATTGCAGTAATTTTATAGACTTTTAGAGCAAAAAATGTGCTGTAAGTTGCACAGAAGATGAACTCGTGCTAGGACAAAGGGGATTTGATACAGTCCTTTTCCTTAGGAAATAACTAAATGTAATCTGCTGAGTTAAAAATAACAGTCCCTGGTAGAAATTAGAGTTACTTTTGACAAGTTAATTACACATAGAATTAGCAAGGTCAAACTAATAGTTACTGATAGATGTGATTGGATTCAAGTAGAAAAAGCCCTGAGTGTGAGAGACCTGACAAAACTGGCATTGACTGATGAACAGCCAACAAAACAGAGCAAAAACCCCACCCCGCTTGTTCCATTTCACATTGCATTTTTTTCCATAATACAGTAATGATTAATTATGTGGAAATAAAGTATACAGCAGTCTTTAAACATGTTATAGACATAACCCTGATTTTAAAATATTTATTTTTTTTTAACAATGTATCTGCAGATACTATTCCCAACTAACTGTGGGAGCTTCTTGATCCTTTTTACAGCCTGATCTTTTATTCCAGCCTCAAGTGAGGCTACTAAAGAAGGTATTTTCCCTAGAGCATTTCTGCTGGAGGTATGGCCCATTCTTAGGATAAATGTGGCTGAATGAATCCCAATGACTGTTCCACTAAGTTTAAAAAGCAATAGGCAAATTAACACAGAAAGATCTTAAGTGAAATGCACTAAGGTGCAGTATTATAAAACTGGATACCGTATACTTTGCATTCTGTACATCTCACAGCCCATATAGAGTTACTTGCTGAAAATCTGACTTACAAAACATGGAATTTAATGCTTTAACTGGAGCAATGCAAATTAATAGCATCCTTCATATGAAATCATGTAGACTATGTTTACCAATGTAAGACATCATTACAATTTGCAAGCTTCGCTGACTAATTTCATTGCATGCAAATAAAGAGGTACAGTTGAGGTATAAGAACCTTAATGTCTTGAACAGTCTTAATATAAATACATATCAACTCTCCAAGACACTAAGCAGTACTGTCAGTAACTACTGCTTTTGTTTTTAATTCTGTATGCAGACAGGATCTATCAGCAGTACTAGCAAATTCATATTGAGCTAGAACTTGGAGATGTCTAATGATTAAGTACCTAGTTAATTTTTCTGTTCTCCCTTCAGGCAGTATATTGTATTGGATCTAAATATTGCATAAGTATGAGGCTTAAGCTTCATCACAGAAGATAATTAGGTAAATGTAAGGAAAAAAAAATGAGGAAAAAATATCCTGTCCAAGGAACATTAACATTCAGGAGCAAAAAAGGTTTTTCATGTTACTGTGTTGTTTTAATCATCATCCTCCTCCTCCTCTTCAACGGGTTCTCGTAGACCTTCACTCTGACGAGTTTTTCCAGCCATTTCCAAAAAGGCTTGAGCCTCAGGATCTACATCCAGGATACTCTTCTTACCTTTTGTCTTCAAAACACAATAAAATATAATCAATTTAAAATGTCATTATGAATGAATCACTATCAGGCTACAAGAAAACGACATACTCAAAAGTCCAGAAGTAATCTGGTTTGCAAGCTTGTCACAATGAAGCATACATATTTTCCAAGCAAGGCATTTAAGATTCAGTGGGATACATCAAGTTATTTTTATTGCTGCAGTTACACAAAATAGTCATAAACTTTTCCTAAGATGACAGTACACTATTTCTGAACACTTGTTCAGGTCACAAGCCAGCCAGAACATCCCAGTTAACCCGACCTCAGTCTGAAGTGCAGATGTGAACTCTTTTTTTAAAGAGATTCAAGTATGATTCAATGTTTTTTGTAAATAATTTGTTCTGTTTCTATTTATGTGTCCAGTGAACAGACAGGGCACATGAATTTAGTATGAAAGAAATGAAATTTAAGGAAAACAACACCAAATTGTTCAGACAGTTTAATAAGAGACTAAATTACAGGGACAGAGGAGACTGGAAAGAGGTCTCCTACTCATTCCCAGAAATAAATCAGGTGGAGAAAGACTAGGATAAATCTGTTCACATAGATTTATTGTAAAACAATAGTAAATTTAAAGTTATGGATAAAGAAATCTTTTGCATTCTCTTCCTGAACTATAGCTTAGGCTTTACTTGTGAGCTTCTAGTGCTTGCTTTCTGTTTTACAAACACTGGGTTTTAATGAACCCCTCCAAGGAGGTTCCTCCTGGAAACCATTCCTCAGTATCAGAAAGGCCTTTTGAAATTCAGAATAAAGTACAGCTCTTTCAACTCTACCATTTCATGGCTCCTGATGTTATTTCTTGTTGGCACCTTCAATAATTCCACTACTGTTTTGCCATTTACGTGCTACAAAATATACGGCATCACAGGGCCAGTTAAAGAAAACGTTATTCGTTACAACGGAGAGACAGTGTTTAATCAGAAAACTGCTACTGCCAAATTTTGCATTTGCATCTCCTGTTCCAATCAGGACACAATTTCACAGGTTTCAATTCTGTTCACCTACCCCTGCACTTTCAGGGAGGTCTCCCACTGCCCAGACTTCCACGGCATCCAGTGTAAAATCCTCTTTTGCTGACAGCTGGGGACTGTTGTAGGTGGTACATCGAGGTTTTGCTTTACTGTGTCCCTTCCCATAGTCACTGTCTATCCAGAGTCCAAAGTACCCATGTTGTCCACCCATACCCTGTGAACCAAAGCAGCACACTAAGCACTTGCTATACATGTAAAACAGACTGGGCAAGTTATGAAACCTAAAGTATAAATTGCAATTTTCAGTATTTATGCCACACTTGTATGGATAGGTGAAAAAGAGTATTCCAAGTGAACCTGGGCTTCTGTACCAAAATCCAGTATTCCTGAAGACAAACAAGAATTTACCTGAGTGATACTGCCCTCCCTCTACAGAATACCAGTATCTGCAGACACGTCAGCTACGTCTTGTGCCAGAAATTTAGCTCATTGGCTTTTGTTTATTGACTAACAGTTCCATTTCAAACACAGTGAAAGTGCTTGGTTTTGCTCTTTTCCATTTAGAAAAGTATCTACAGAAACAAACAATGTAATTTGATGTTGTTTGCTTTCTTTAGAGCAAATTTACTCCAGACTGCTGCAATTCCTAAAGTTATGGGCACATAATGCCACAAAACTGTGAAGTGCTTTTCAAAATAGGCGATGTTTGTAGCTCTGTAGAAACTCCTCTGCATCCGAAGAGCTCATTCGTGGACTTGAGTAAAAGGAGCTTCTGCCACTGTAATTACACAACAGCAGCAGCCTACATGCAAATCTTGTACTCTAATTCTGTTGGGCTTTCTCAGTATCCCATTATTTAAAAAGCAGTTAGTGTGGCAGTGAGAACAGCCTGTGGAAAGATCCTCAATTACATAGATCAGCTAGCTTGTGCTGCTTCAGTGATGTGGATACATGCAGTCAATTCTTCCAGACAACAGGGAGGACTGCCAGAAGGACTTCTGCGATAACCAAACTCGGCAAAAAGATTTCTTCCCAGAACCTCCATAAATCTAGCCTGCATCAAGACCACCTACTTGGGTCAGACACAAATAAATTCCATCTTAGTTGATTAAGTATTTCAATGTACATATGAACTGAAAAGTATAGACTCTATCAGGACTGTAAGCGGTTCTCCATAGTTCACACTTTACACTGATGCTTGAACACAAAAAAAAGAAAAAAAATCCTCCTACTAAAAGTATGGCACAAATAGCACAGAGAATGGATGAAAACTTCCTCAGAGAACAACAAGTGAAATAAATCTGTTCACAGTAACAGAAACAAAAAACACAAAACACTTCCCAACACCAGCCACGAATCACGAATCCAGTTTCTAAATTGTCATTTCTTAATACTTACAAGTCCATTTGGCATTGTTTGTTGGCCATGGTTCAAATACATGTAGTGGTCATTATACCCTGTGTATGTGTATACAGCAAGAGAAGGGAAAACAGAAAACAGAAAGCATCTGTTGTCACCTGTAAACAGAAAAGCATCTGAGGTCAGACAACTGGCCAAGTAGCAACTTGCCTACAAATAGGATAGGAAAAAAATATTGAAGAAGTGCAGCTGAATAAATCAAAGACAGCAGCTGCAATCTCAGAAAGCCAATACCTATCTCTCATCAAGATCTAGACCTATTGTTTATTCTCAGTTAACTCTGTGCAGGGTCACAGAAATCAATGTGATTATATGGCTGTGACCAAGGGCAGAGTCAGAGGCATGACTAGTGCATTACATTACTATGTAAGGGCACACCTATCACAGTCTTGTATCGTAACATCTAAAACTGGCAAACTGCTAGACCCTTATCCTTAAGGGTGCAGACACCCTTAGTTCTGACTATATTAATATATAGATTATTTAGGGTCAATGAGTTAGAGTACAGTTTTCATTATGCCCAGTTTGGTATTCAGAGGGACCTGTGGTGTGATTGTCTAGTATGCTACATGTGTTATTCCATCAGGAAAAAACACAAGGAGAGTGTTGTGTAATCAGTGTAACATAACATTATATTAACTGACTGAAGTGGTAATTATCAAATACTAATTAAGTATAGGAATTCAGTTTTTAATGTAGCAAAAGTGTGGATTCCCAGCAAGACAGATTATTCGGAGCCCCTAATTTTTTTTCAGAAAGCCATCACAAGAGTTCTTTCCAAAGAGTTAACAAATGCCCCTCTATTCTCCCCAGAGGTTTCAAGGAAACCTCTTTAGCTTGCCCAAAGGACCCTTTTGCTGCTGGATTTTAAAAGGGAAACAAAGACAGACAGTGCACAAATGGCAACAAGAGGCTTAACCTGGTGTTGGGCTCAGCTGTTCTGAGATGGAAGATTGCCATCTGCTGGACATCTTATTTAAACTCTAATTCATCGTCTATGCTGCATTTCCTTCATTTTCATTTCATTTTCAACCCATGCAGTTACAGGGGTTGATAGACTTCGCTGAAAAGAAAACTTGTTCCGTGATCAGCAAGTTCCGCAATCTTAAAAGTCTGATCAAATAACAGACAAGCTGGAAACATTAATCAGTAATATGCCTGACAGGGTACAAAGCAGCAATAACTTAGCATGTATTCTATATTTTTCAAAAATTAGTGTTATTTTTGCCACAGGAAAATACACTTGGAAGTATAAGAAATACTGCATGTCATGAAAGTAAAATGACAGTATCCATTAAGTGGACAGCATTCTTGTACCTGTACAGAATAGGCAATGTTTACCAGAGCCATGAGATACTAGAAAAAGAAAAGTGAGTTTTACCTTGAAACTGTGGCTTCACCTCCCAGGAGTGAGATGCAAACCCACCAAAGATATAGCCGTCTAAGTCCTTTAAGATCACTACACAAGGACCTTTGTTCACTATATGCCCACATAACTGTGAAAAGCTTTCTCCATGAAGCCTAGAAGAAAATAAAAGCTGCCACTTGTGCTGTAGCTCTGCAGGCAGAAGGGAGTTGATGTATATGATAGATGGGATGTCAAAGAGACTGACAAGTCCTCTTCCTTTGATGCCTTTGCAGCCTGGAACCAGGTTGAGTATGTCTTTGGTTTGGTCTGGGAGAGAATGCAGAACATGGAGGCCTTGCCTGATAACAACACTGAGGAAAATTGAGATCTGTGGAACTCTGTACACCCAATCCTCAATGACACTTTGATCAAAATTTGTCTCCATCAGCTGAGGACCCACAGGTTTTGTCCCATCTAAATAAGACAACACACAGAAACAGTAGTAAGTCTCCCGGTCTGGAAAATAATCAGTTGATTTTTAAGCATAAACACAATATTCCATTATTTTAATGGACATGAGACCACATATGAAAGGAGACGGTGACAGTAAAGTGTCAACTACTTTAAGCAGATGCATCCACAGAACTGAGAAACATTTGCCTGTGACATCCATTGGTTGGGCTGTCATGATTAAGGAACATGGACCCCTAATTACAACCTACGAGATGTTCTTTGCAAGACAGCAAAATCTATTATTACAACAGTGCAAAAGGACATACAGTCATAAATATACGCACATGCATCTAAATGCCCATCACCTGCAAGTCAGGTATTTGTAAAATAGGCATGTTCCATGACAAATAGTTTTGTATGTCCACTTAAACTGGGACTTCAAACCAAAGCTCTCCTGAATTGAAGTGAGAAAGATGGTAGGGTAAAACAAATGAAATTCCCAAGTCATTCGCAAAGCACTAGGTTTGAAATATTGGTCTCACCATTTGAACTCAAATATGTGACCTGAAGAGAAAAATTCTTGAGAGATCAGCGACTACATGAGCTCTGTGCCATTCTGGGATATACCACATCAGTGCTGCTTACCTGCAAGCTTCAATTCTGATAGAAGCTGAGAAGCCAGAGCCTTTACTCCACTTGCAGAATCCCTAGTATTCTCCGAATTCCAACCTTTCAGTTCCTTCCTGTAACTCAGTACATGGACTACAGACATGATCAGATCCTCTGTGAACTTAAAAGGTTAAAACATCACCATTTTGGCATTTCTTAAATGAAATTGCCAAGAGCTTCAAAGGACTTTCTGAAAATAAAGTCAAGTAGTGCTGATGCTGTAATCCCAATGCCAGAAACATCTGATGACGAGTCAGAAATAACAGAAATGCTGTTTCAGAGTCATAGGTCTTGAAAAGTATCCTTTTTCAAGACTTTTTGTAAATGTTACTTCACAAAGCATCTCCATAACATAGGGCATGAAAGAGGGAGGGGAGGTCCAAATTTTGCAGTGGTAGGAGCTGCTAGTGAATTACTGTTTTGGGAGATCCCACACTTCCACCTTCCAAGCTATGTATTTGATTCACATATCTATCCTGCAACTAAAGCTCTAGAAAGCATTTTGCTCAGATCCCAGAAGCACCAGCCACACCACAACCCTTGCTGGCTCTTAAATACAGCCAGCCTCTGCACCCTTCATAGTGATCTTGTGAACCATGAAACAGTCGGTGCTCTTCGCAAAATCCAGATCCTGGTTCTCAAAGTAGGCAAGTCAGCATGGAAAAGCCCACAGCTGAAATGGTCAGCCCATATAACCCGGTTTGCCTACACTGTTTGTCCCAGATCAGCAAGTCAGTGGTAAAGAGATAAAAAAAAATACAAAAAGTCAGGAATCCCTGTTCTGAATTTTGTGCTCTAAAGATTATGTTCAAATTACCTTTCTGTCTCTATCTGTTCTCTTACTGTCCCCCCAACACACATTTAAACTGCCTGTTTACCTCTTGGATTTGTTTGCCCTTCACAGGCCCTTCTGTCTTGGAGATCATTCTCATTATTATGGTAATCTTCTCATCTGCATTCCCTTTTAAGAGGTTTGACATAAAAATTACAAACTGCTCCTTAGCAATCTGTTCACTCAGCCCAGATGATTTCCCAGTCAGGTCAATACTTTTCATTCCGTTGTATAACCGAACGGTCATTTGCTCTGGTAATGGCTCCCGCATATACGCCTACAACGAGAAAAACAGCAAAGAACATATTTTAAAAATGAAGAATAACTAATATATTCCAGCTAATCTGTGCTGATATATATTGCTATGAATGAAGGATTTCAATACCAAGTATCTACTGTCAGCAACAAACTTTTGTCAAAGGACTGGTTTTCCAACAGAAAAAAACCCTCTATTTTTCCAGTATCTCCTTTCCAATACAATTTAGTGATTTAAGTTGATATTGTTTTTCCACAAATGCCATGGATTTAAAAAAACCCAACACTGAAAAGTGTTTACAGGATATTAGCAAAGGATTTCTGTATATTAACTCTGTTGTAAAGGTTTACAACTCTGCCGGTCCTTAACCCTGTTTTTGATAGTGGAGCTCACAGATACCTAAAAACAAAGAGAAAGTAAAGTTTCTCCCCTATCTCAGTTTTGGCCTCAAGACAATGCAGGCAATGTGTTTAACCCTACATGCACATGTAGAAAAAATACTGAGAAGTTTCCCTCTGCATAGCAACATCTAATCCAAGCATGGAACAAAACTGAGATCACCTGATTTTTATAAGGCATCCCTGATGTTAGGACAGTCAAAATCAAAACTTACTTATCTAAATTACATGACTGGGCCTTTGCATTGAAATCTAACTGGTATACGTCATCACACATCACAACACTGCAGGAAAGATCTGACTCTGAATTCAAGAAACTTTCAGTATTCAGATAATTACACTGTTTAAAAATAATCTATAATACATCCATACACTAGGACATGATTACACATGTCTTCACTGCACAAAGCACTGTGCGTAACACACTGAACACCTGACTTGACTCATATAGAGGGGTGTAGCCCAGTGGGGACTATGCTGAAATCAATGGAGCTCCACCTGCATAAAAGCACTCCAGCTGTATTCAGTGGAGCTGCTATTACCAATCTATTGCTGGCTCAATACCACTCCTATTGAAGCCACCAGGGCTGCTCCTATTTTATGGTAATGGCTGTTGCTGTGCATATAGGGCAAGATCCAGTATGCCAAGCTCTACCCTGCTTTTGTTGACGTCAGTGGTAAAACTCTCATTGATTTCAGTAGAAGCAGAATTAGCAGCCAGTCCTGCACATCAGAGTGCTTCATATCGAGGGAGGGACTGTCACAGGGGGGACAGCTGTCTTTAAGATGCTTTCTAAAAGTGCTGCATGAGCCTGAAGCGAGACAAGCAGCAGGGAACATAATTAAAAACACTATACTGAAGGGCTTTTTACTTCACACTGCGGTATCACCTACCTACTCCCTACCCTCTCCCACCCACCACTAACTTTGTTGCACTGTTTTGTTATGCTTATAGCTTTTCCAATGAGTAGAACTGGGGTGCAAAAAAGGACTGTAAAAAGGGAAACTTTAACAAACATCTAAAACTCACACCTCTGACAGTTTAGAATCCTTGTCTTAAATGGCTTCAAGAAAGTATTTAGAGATACCCGCTCTACCTGCTTTCCAAGCTATGCAACACAGCCTGCTCTGGTCCAGAAGCCATGTAGTTTCCTTCTAGTAAAGCACTGAGCCTAAGCAGAGTACATGAGGTTATGTTTGGGGCCTCATCAATGTTACCAGACTGTTGCTAGATCAAATCTGCCACATATCAGTATCTAGCTCAGGCAAGAGCATAGACACCTACAAGGCAAGCATGCCATTGCAACAGTCCCTGCACTAAGGAATTAGGCACCTACAGGCAGTCTTTCAAAAGATTTTAATTTAAGTTGGCAAACAAAAAGGCAGGAAGGGAAAAGAAAAAACGTTCGTCAGAAGTCACATTGATCTAGGGGCAAAGCTAGAAAGAGAACTTCTTCCAGGTCCCAATCAAATAACAGACACCAAGGACCAGGTTCTTGGACCTATTAGGGCTGAAAAGCTGGGCAGCAGCAACACGGTTTCCAAACTGGTGGTAGCTCATAAACAGCCAGGCTGGAGGAAGGCTAAAGCTGGTCTGTATGCAGATGCATTGCTAAATACCTTAAAATAACCTGCGGCTTTCCCTGAGTTTTAATTTGATTCCATTAACTGTGTAACATATATAAAAATACACTTTTAATACTACATTCATCTGGCCACTTGGTTCCTGCCTAACTGAAGTTACCAAGTACTGCAACAGATCATTTTCCTCTTCTTTCTTGATTAGAAAATGAATGCAAAGTTAATCAGAAAGCATAATGTATGTTAATTAGCTAAAACAGGGAGCCACAGCTTAATCAAGTAAAATTGAATTCTCTCCTTCTAATGCAAGTGAAAAGATTAGAGACAGGGATGCAATTGAGGGAGAAAGATCGAACCAAATACAAACTGAATTTGTGACAGCTTCTCAAGAAAATCTCTAAATAATCACACACTCCAGGGGGAAGAATATTCTTCTCATTTTTCAAGTTTCTTTAAAAATATTTTCTTATGTCCCAACTTACTTCAGAATCAGGAAAGCTGCAAATTGACCCCACAGTGCAATTTAAGAGAAAAATACAAACCTGAAAGTCACTACTCATGTTAAACTGTAAGAAAAAGTTAAATATCTATCCTGCCCCAAAACATTAAGTATTACATTGAGACGAGCAATCCTTAAAAAGTAACTATTGCCACATCTTTTGTTTCTTTCTGGAATTATGTTCAATGTACTACATCACAGATATATCAGGAATAATAGATTGTCTTACCTGTAGTGCTGCCAGAGTCACAGTTTTCTTTGTACCTTTGCCATTTTTTGCTCCAGCTGAGCCGCTCAATCCTGATAAGGTATCAAATACTCCATCAATGACAGATTGCTCCTCAGGAAGAAATCTGGAAAGGTGATTCTGATAGGCATTGCTTTCTGCATTTCCCATCTTTTCAACCTGAAGCAAAGGAAAAGGAATAAAAAAGAACCAAACAGTAAACACAGAAAGGTATCACAATGACCATCAAAGAGATATCAAACAGATTAACATACCAGTGCAAGTTTTACAAGAGCAAATTAACAGCCTTCCAGGAAACTATTAAAATTACTGTTTAGTCTCTATTCACTGGGACTTAAACTTGATCCATGAACAGTAACTGTACTTTAAAAAACAACAATCTGCCAGCTCTTTGCTGAAAACCATCCTGTCTACCAATTCAACCCTCATTCAAGTCTTATCAAATGGAAAAACCAATATGATCTAATGATTAAAATAGCTTGCACAAAGTGACCACGGGTCTGTCAGCTGGAATACATCAGTAACATGAAGGAAATAGCCTGATTATGGATTATTTATGACAGATTATGCTGCATCTTTCTGATGCATTAATGGACTGCAGCTAAGTCTGCCAATAACACATGGCACTAAAACACCATCACTGTAAGGTCTCTGAAGATGACATGAGAATGTTTTTTCTAAGGATGCAACACAAAAATAATTCAAAAAGCTGACAAGAAACACAGTAACGAAAACATTTAGGAAGACAACTCAAGATCCATCAAAAACACGGCTTCATATGAAGTCAATAAGTTGTTGAGAGCTGGTAACCACAGAATTAAGGTTGGCGGGGGGTTGGTTTGGGTTTTCCACATTTAATGGTACAACTGTGATTTCTCTCTGTCCCAGGATTCACCTGCATTACAGAGACTAATGTTATAGTGTTGTCTGGGCCACATGCTCTGGCTTTCTCCCTGGAGCAGCACAGCACAGACCTAACAGTGCCATAGTAGGGCCTGAAATCCCACCACGACCGCAATGACAGTCACCACTGTAAACAGCCTTCCCATCTATCTGGGGTAGACACACTGCTGGGATGACAATATAAAAGAGATGAGAAGAGGAATAAAACACCCCTTCATAGTTTTCTTTCCCCAAATTCCACATCCTTTCTGGCACCTCACTTTTGGTGCAGGATTCCCAGTTCCACAGAGATCTCTTTTTCCAGACAAGCCCTTCACGAAGCCCTTCAGCAGCCTCAGAAGGACTCTATGTTTAGCCTAACCCAATCCTTCTGTCGTTAACTGATGCTGACTTTGATAAACAACTGTACCTAAGCAGCTGGGTTGGGCTTCTTCACCTTCACTAACCAGTACAGGCCCCAAAGCCTCGCTTGCCTTTGAGGAAGATGTCGATCGCGGGGTAAACCCTAAAGGGTCAGTGGAAACGACTGTAACCTGGAAGAAAAACGGCGAAGACGCTATTAATTTAAGCAGCAAACCGCTGGAGAACGGGGGTCCTTGACCCCTCTCCCTCAGCCCGGGGACACACAAGCCGCGAACGGGCCGAGGCGGCCCTGGGCTGCAGCCCGGCAGCGGGGCCGAGGCCCGGCGCTGACACACCGCCCTCCCCGCACCGGCACGAAGGCAGGACCGGTACAGGGCCGGGCAAAAGCCTTCGCGGTTTGCCATTTTACCGGTTTATTTCCCGGTATGCTTAGTCCACCCCTCCCCAATCCCCATCCCAGCGATGGGTGTGAGGCGAGAGGACAGCCCCCCCCCCCCCGCTCCGCTCCGAGGCGGGACGGCACGGCGAGCCCACCTCTCTGCTTACCGGCAGGGCACCCTCGGCCCCTTTCAGCCCCCCCCTGGATCGGCCCCTGGACTTTTAAAAACGCCCTGGCAGACGGAGCCGGCACCGGCCGGCGCCTGTAGGCCGCCCGGCCGGGGCGGAGCGCGGTGAGGGCGGGAGCTGGGCCGCGGCGGGGGATGGCGCCGCCTCTGAGGCGGTGGCCGCGGCGGGGAGGGACGGGCGCTGTTGGCCCCGGAGTCCGCCGGGGAAAGCAGGGAGGTGACGGCCGGCGAGCTCCGGAGCCGAGCGAGGCCGTGGCGGCCTTTTCTCCCTGAGGGGGTCCCTTTCTCCCTGAGGCGGACCCTTTCTCGCTGAGGGGGATCCTTTCTCCCTGAAGGGTCCCTTTCTCCCTGAGGCGGACCCTTTCTCCCTGAGGGGGATCCTTTCTCCCTGAAGGGGATCCTTTCTCCCTGAAGGGTCCCTTTCTCCCTGAGGCGGTCCCTTTCTCCCTGAGGCGGACCCTTTCTCCCTGAGGGGGATCCTTTCTCCCTGAAGGGTCCCTTTCTCCCTGAGGGGGATCCTTTCTCCCTGAAGGGTCCCTTTCTCCCTGAGGCGGACCCTTTCTCCCTGAGGCGGACCCTTTCTCCCTGAAGGGGATCCTTTCTCCCTGAGGCGGTCCCTTTCTCCCTGAGGCGGTCCCTTTCTCCCTGAGGCGGACCCTTTCTCCCTGAGGGGGATCCTTTCTCCCTGAAGGGTCCCTTTCTCCCTGAGGGGGATCCTTTCTCCCTGAAGGGTCCCTTTCTCCCTGAAGGGTCCCTTTCTCCCTGAGGCAGACCCTTTCTCCCTGAGGTGGCCCTGCTCCCCGGCCCTAAAATGTGGTTCAAAAAGGTGAAAATTCAGAGTTGCAGCTGGGGCAGAGCGACCAGCCCTGGTGGCTGCTGTCAGAGCTAAAGTGCCTGGGTGCCCGGTGCTGAAGAGGTTTTAAGAAGTACCGGGGCAGATCCCAGAAGGGTCTGTGGGAGGAGGCGTTGCCAGCCCTGATCTGTGCTGGGAATAGCTCTTGGCTTTTGGGAAGAAAAAAAGATGTGTATGCCTGTGTGTAATACACGTACAGACACATATATGTCATTTTCAAGGTATACAGTCAGGCTCTGGTGAATTTCCATGGCGATAGGGAGTGGAGAGAAAACAATAAACTTCTCAATGAATAGGTTAAACTTCTATCTCATGGCTGGCAAAATCATGCTGTACAAGGCTGTACAAAGGCTGAGGGACAAATGCAATGTTGCAGGGACAGTGCTTAGGGATCTGCCAGGCCTTCAGTCAGCGACATGAATACGTATGAGAAAAATTATAGCCTCAGTGGTTGCAAAACTGGCCCCAGAACTCACTTTTTTCAGATCAACAACTTTCCATCTCAGCTACGTTACTTCAGCAGCACTCCCCTTGTACTTTCAGGCACAGGGTTTGGTTCCTGAAGTCTGTCTAAGCCTTTGCCTTCATAGCAGTGACGCCTCATCTGTCCGTGCTTCGTCTAACTCTGGTTGGTTTGTTTGCAGCCAGAGCTCAGTGTGAAGCCTCCTTCCAGCCAGGGGCAAGATGTGCAGATTCCCACAAAGCTGGCGTTGTTTGCGTTTCTGCAACCAGATACCATGGAACAGGTTAGCAGCTTTGGCATTTAACTTTCAATAATAGTCTGATCAGTGTGTTTTCAACAGAAAGCATCTATGTTCCTTTATACATACAAAAGAAAGAAAATAATCTGTACTAGCCATGGCAGAGCTCCCTTTTTTTTTTGTTCTTTTGCATCAAGTAAAAATCCTGATAAAATTAAGTTCCAAAAATACATCTGGGGTTTTTTTAAATCTTCATGGTCTGCAAAACTTCACAAAAACCTGTAGAATATTCTTCTTGTTGCCAGCTCAGAATTAGGAACATATTGACCAGAATTCCAAGATGGTCATGTTTGAATAAATAGGTACTGCTTCAGGTTTGTTATGGTCATCACAGAGCCACGGAAGTTAACCCAGCTTGTATCAGCAGGATCAGGACATAGCAAGAAAAACCTAAGGAAATGAATGGGATGTTCATGTAATGTGAGCACAAATTCAGCAAGGCTCAAGTGGAAACTGCTTGAGACTTTTTTGTCCACACGGTGGCATCGTATGTTTAGAAAGTTAGCTGTGTAGCCTACACTGAGTGCTTCAACCCTGTTGAAAGTGTGTTTGGATTCCCGCGTTTGTAGACTGCATGTGTGTGGAAGTAAAAGCTCTTACAAGAAATTAGTTTCATCCCTTTCCCATTAACTCTGCAAACATAATATGGACCATGAGGACAAAACTCCATTCCTGGTAAAAGTCCCTCCCTGGCCTACATAAGCAGGTCCTGGGAAAATGTCTGCTGTGATGGTTTGGTTTGTGTAAGTATTAATGAATTTCCAGTTGACGCCTAAGGAGAAAAAATGAAACATACAAAAGAAGAAAAACAATACTTTTTAATTCAAGTTAGGTTTTTCTTCTTTTCTTTAATTTATTTTTAAAGGCTAATGTTTCTGTGGACGTACTATTTCGCATGCAATTGGATGTTTTGGGGATTTTTTTTTTTGCTTTTTTTTAAGGGTTGCGTTTCATACTGTAGCTCTGTCTCTAGGATATGTTTACAGTCTGGAAATACAGGACTAGAGATCCTGGTCTAACTGACCCGGCACTAAGACTGGCTGGCAGACTGACTGACCAGTATCATCTTCACAAACATATGGTGACTTCATGACCTCTCTTCTCTAACTATTTTGCTCAGAACAAGTCAAAAGCTACTGAAGGGTACCTGGCCTCACTTAGCTCCAAGCAGCCACTTTTGCAAAGAAAACATGTGCTGCTTTGCCCTTTTCTGTTCAAGTCTTGCCCATTTGTAACGGAGGTGACTCTACGAACTGTGAGTTTATTTGCCCTGACTGTCAATCTAAACTGAACTCCCTGCTGCTGCTGGATGGCATTTTGTCACTTGCCTGTAACACTAGGCTGTAATCTGCAGGGTAGATACTCTCTTAAAGCCCAAGATACTAACACTAAATCGCATAGATTATGCTCCTACTGGCGGGGGGGGGGGAATTTCCAGGTCACAGGCTAACACCCTTTCATAGCCTTTTTGCACCGAGTGTATAACATCAAGCTAGAAACCTGGTCCATAAAAGTAACAGTTTGCAATACTCTATAAATGACTAGTCATTTCCTCACATGTATTTGCAGATGCTCTAGCTGAGCTAGTTAGGTGTCTCAAGTCACTTTGTTTCTGCTAGTAAGAAAGAGAGAATACACTAAGAAGCCTTTTAAGGACATTCAAGAATATACTGGTATATAAAAAAGAGGAAGAAGACACAAGAGGGTTCTGGAAACAATTGTGGGTAATTTTGTGAACTAGTTATAGATGTGTATTTGTTTGCAGAGTGAAAAAACAAACCCACAAAACCCCAAACCACTTTATTTAAAACACTGTATAGTTTTGACTTGCATAAATGGAGTAGGTTTGGCTTTATTAGTTTGCCAAGACTATAGAAAATCTAAATGGCCTTAGTTCCATGTAATTCTAATAATCCTCTCTTTCAGTTAAAGGAAATTATTGCAAGGTAACAACCTAGAATGTAAACGATGAACCGAGCAGCTGTGTGTTTATATCAAGCACATCTGTTTTTCCTAGATTATGCCTTTTTTTAATTATTTTTTTCCTATCTTGAGTTAGAACAGAGAGAAATTTTGCTGTTCATCAGTCTTGTATGCACATGTGTTAAGGTTGTTACCCTCTGGTTGCAGTGATGCAGAGAATCGTTCTGATTCACCTTTGATATGATACATACCTTCCACTGTGTTCTTATTAAAGGCCAGCTGAGAGCGGGACCCCGCTGTGCCAAAGCCTATGCAGACAGAGAGATACAGATGATTTCTGTTCCAGAGCTTATAGTTAGCTGCATTCACACATGCATTGAGCATAAAACCAGCCCTCTCAGGCCACAGGCATCAGAGAATTCTGTGAACTCCAAAGAATGGTGATACCACATCAGTGGCACTTTTCAGCATGTTATTTTTAGGGTATATTCCCCTTTTGGGGTATATTCCCCTTATGAGAAGGGGAGATTGGGACTATACTTCCAAAGAAGCCATTGGGCTTCAAAACTCTCTTCCAGCCACTACCCTAATAAGCAGTATTTTAAGTTACATGGAGGAAACACATTTGATACTTTTAACTTCACAGTTATTACTCAGCATTTTAGTTATATTGCAGAACTCTGGCCTTTGCAAAAGAGGTCAAACTTGACCTCTTGAAAACAGTGGAGCTGAATTATAAAAGACCCTTGTTCCTGTTTTAGGGTCTAGTGAACACAAAAGTCATTGTACCTCTTTTTAATGCCATTAGGCTCTGTGTTTCCTGTTTTGCTGTAGACTTGATTTTTTACAAGCCATCTACAGTCACAGTGAAATCCTGCAAAAATGTTCATATTTGATGAAACTAGTTGTAGGCTCAGCCCACTGATCATCTTGTAGTGTGGCCTCAGCACAGAATTCCTTTGACTTTAAAAGGTATAGTCCAAACCTACACATGGATGCCCTTTTATATACATATTATTCAGCTCTGCATTTAATTGGCTGCTGCGATAGCTATAACCTTGCAGTTACTTACCTGATTTGTCTTCTGGTTTTTATGGGATTGCCATATATGGCTAAAAGAAAGAGTCTGACTGTAATCAGAACTACGTCCTTAGGTAGTCACAAAGGAAGTTCTGGGTTTTGCAAGTCTTTGCAGTTCCCTTTACAAAAACCTCTGCCTGCTAGTAACCAACTCCCTTCTATAAAAGGAGGAAGAAAGGGTGCAGTGAAGGGGTGACTCTGACTATGAGTAAAGATGGTAATATGCAGTATCTCAGAAAATGTACTTACAGGTGTGATAAAAGCCTCCTGTCATAGCCTATTAACTGAGAGGAAACATGTCACCAAGATGCAGCCTCTATTTCTACAGCAAAACTGCAATGCCTGACTAACTTTACTAAATTGAATTGTAGTATGTCTTGCATGTATACAGATCATAAAGATTACTCTGGGCTGTGAACTAGATCCTAGTGATTAGAAGGAATGCATGACCCATAGTGAGGGGAGAATATGAATATGAAGTTCTAGGCTGCCCTGGCCTTGTCTACACTCTTGAAATACTGTAGCATGTCTTTTGAGTGGGGATTGGATCCAGAGATCCTTTCCATCCTGTATTATTCTATGATTCAGAGCTGTTTCATGGGAAGAGCTAGGTGGAATTATTACATGCCTAGATCAAATAGTCGAAAGGTGGGATAATTTATGTATGAAAACATTCTAGGGCTTAGGTAGGGAGCACTAATGAAGATATGAGATGTTGAGCATGCTGACTTCTGGACTCCACAGAACTAAAAGAAATTAAAAACAAGCTCCCTGGAATGAGGAGAAGAGATACTTTTGTTGCTTCCACTTTGGGAGAATTTGGAGGAAGACATTACTCTTGTTATCCACATTTTCTTTATAAAAAACACTGCAAATTATCAGTTAGCCTAAATACATATATAGTTAAACAATCAAAAATGTCGAACTAGGACTCACTGTTGTTCTTAGGAGAGATTTACATAAAGAAAAAGCTGATTCCAATGTCTTTTCCGAGCCAGCTTGCTTTCAGTTTATTGAATGTAGGAATTGCAAGGCAGCTGAAATATGAGAGAATATAGTTTGGGTCAGATGTTCACAAGATATACGCGTAAGCAGTATAGCTGTTTATATAGCTGCTCCTGCTGTGCATACAATTGTGATTGTTCATGCAACTGAAAAATACAATTGTGCATTAAACTGGAAGAATATCCATCTACTTCGGACTGAAGGGAAATTCACTTGGCAGAGAGAATTTAGTCAGGATGCATGTCTGAAGTCCTCTCCACTTCTGCAGGCTGTATGGTGGAAACTATAAGGCCTTCACGTGCCCCAGGTGTCAGGCTTGTGCTGCTCTGAAGCTGTACCTGTTGAAACTGAGAAAGAGAGTTCCTGGTTAATCCAGTGATTAGACTAGCTGACAAGCTGTCCTGAGCGTTTCCCAGTTTTGGGATGCTTATGTTGGCCATTTAACATGCTTTTAGTGTAGTTTGATATACAGCACTTATAACTTATTTCATAACAAGACCTATGGCCCAGGTTGGCGTATGACATCTTTTACTTTAAGAAACCATCTGCTATAACCTTCATATAAACTAGAGTAAATTTAACAAGGCAAATAATCCTTAACAAGGGAACCTTCTCCATGAAATATGCAATCTGTGATGCTTAGAAACTGTACACAACCACTTCTGTTTATCTTCTGCTTAGCCCAGGCCTACTTTGAATTAAATACACCAGATTACTTAACTGCATTACCTAACACTTTTGTATTGTTTGCGAACGTTTGCAATCTGTGTTTAGTAAAAACTGTAGAGGAGTAGAGCAAGTCTGTAACTGAATAAAGGAGTCAAATGGGACAATTCTGTCTCTCACCGAATAGCAACAGTCCTTGTTTCTGTTTCTTTTTTGTTTGTTTTTGGTTTGCTTTGTTTTTTAAAAAGGCTGCTTTCCATGAAGGAATTTTACAATTTGTTCAAGGTATTTGTTCTAAGAAGGAAGTTTTCCATACAGTCTGACAATTCATAACTTTAGCTGTTTCCATATATAGTACTTCAGGATGAAAAGCAGCGGATCCTTTTGCTCCAGATGAAAACAGAAGGTCTCATTTCCTCAGAGCATGGCCTGCATTTCATCTATTATTTCAATCATAATATGGGCAACACTGCACATACTAGCACTATGGCCCAGATTTTTTGAACTGGATATGAACATAGATAGTCTCACAGTGTGCTATCACAATTGTGTTCTTGTGGTCAGACTGTTTGGTCTACTGATCCAAAACCCTGGAAGCGTTAACACCAGCAAAGACAATAAGGTGGAAAGAGTGAAAAAAATCAAACAATTTTACAGCATTGTATCTGGCAAACAAAAAAGTGTTTGAGTAGGACATGGGAAAGTCTCCATAATGTTACTGAACTCATTTTCACCCTTGTTCACCTCTTTAATGCATACAGACTCTCTCTCTTTCTCCAAACAGTGGGAGAAAAACCCTTACAAACATCTTAGATTTGTAGTTACTAGTGAAGGAAGTCTTTTTCAGCAGGACAGCTGTGTTTCTTGGCAATGTAGAGTATTTACACCCACCATGTAACAAGAAACCAGTGTTTTGTCATCTGCTGTATGGTGAACTCTTAGGTTTTGAAAAGAAGTGATGGAAATATGATCAGGGGTTGTGTGATTTTAAGAGCCATTAAGTAAACTAATAAATTTCTTGCAATTTTAGGGTGTTGGTGCAACTAGCATTGCACAGCTTTAATTGTTACTTGCAGCTTCTTTCCCCATATCACTAGCTTCTTCTCTACCACCTGGCCTGGATTTTATCTATTCATTTTCTTTTTGTGCAGCGCAGTTTATTTTTCACTGTAGCTCATCTTTTTGACTGCTTCCCATAGTTCTGTCCAGGTTAAGCGGAGTGTGTCTATTGGAGTCCAAAGTCCTTGGCTCACCTTTCACTGAGTAAACAAGTGCCCATGATGGGATGGTTATTGCCCAAAGCAATACTTGCCAAACCAGTGCAGTCTATGGGAGCACCCAGTTGTTGCTGACTGCTCAGTGCTGCGATCTCTGCTCCAAGAGTATCTGGTAAAAGGTGAGAGACCAGAGGCAAGTGTGAAAGATTAAACTGTTCCTGCCACATGCCTTTCCCAGAAGTTGCTGCCTTCATGGCTGCAGCAATAGTATGCAGCCACGTCCCTGTACATTTCAGCATTGTCAGATTACTCCAATCAGTTACAGGTTTTTTTCAAAACTTTGGGCTATAAAAGCCCGGTTATGGAGCAGCTTCCTGTGTGGTCCAGCTGTCCTGCCTACTTGAGCCATAAGCTCTGGGAGAAAGGTAGGGCAGTAAATGGCTTCCATCTCTGTGTTTATCCCATGTGTGGGTAGTCCAGTACTTTCACAAAACAAGTGTGGCAGATCTGTCTCTCATGCATCCTCTCCAGAGCACAACATACCAGCTTTGTCTTTATTTTCTGTTTTCAAGTTTTGTACTTTATTACATTAGAGTGAAACCATCATTAACAACAAATGGTCTTAAACTGTAAATCCAACTATTACCCACAGTATAATGAGCTGTCTTGAAGGTCAGAGTGGCTTTTTACAGCTTGGGCCCTATTATGCATTACACAAGCAAGAGGATAACATGCTTTTATACTGAGTAAGGAACCAGTGAGATCAAGATCGTAACAGAGACCTGTGATAGCTTTGAAGGGTTGCCGTGTAAGTTATCTGCTGCTAGAGGTGACTCAGAGCGTGTGTGTCCCCAGACAGGGCTCAAGTTGCAGTTTAAAGCAGTGATTTCCAACATTAAACAGGAGATATGTCACAGATCAGAGTGCAAACCAACAAGCTCTGCCAGGCCTTTAGGTTGGGCTCTCTGCTGGCAGCTGACGTGGCGAAGAGGAGATTCGAGGCAGCGGCGGGGGGGAAGAAGGTGGAGCGGTGAAACACTCTGTGCGAATGATCAGGAGCCACTGGGGAAGAAAAATAAGCTCCTGGACTAAGAGGTGGGAAAACCCTGAGTGAAAAATGAAAAAAACATTTTTTTTCAACTTCTGTCCTTGTCTTGCTCTGTGGCCTCAGGCAGGTTAGTTCTCTTGTCATGTCTCTAGCTAGTTGGAGTCATGCTGCAAGCACGCTGTGGCAGACATTGTCCGTACAAGTACTGAAAGAGTGCAGGGCATAATGGCCCTGATTTTACTCAAGTGGTGTAGCAATACACTTTCTAACATCACAGGGAAAAAATAGCATTGTTGTTACAAGTACCCCTGGAACCACCTTTTATTCTCATCCTGCAGAAGGAACCCCCCCTCCCTTAGGTACCTCATTTCAGACCCAGCGTACCTGCCAAGTGGTGGAGTTGCACCGAATAAAACGTGCTGGTTCCAGTGACTTCAGGTGCACCAAAAACCCCCTCGCACTCAAAAGCAGCCACACAACTGGCAGGAGCGTGAGGCCACCACCAAAACTGTGTGTTAGATGATATCTTATGCCACTCAGAAAGAGCAGGCTGTTTCTATGGCTACTACTGCCTTTCTCTCAAACACATGTACCACTGGTTCTGACAAGATCATATTTTATTATAGAAAATAATTACTCACGTACTGCTTTACACTGCAGCATTTGTTGAGCTAGTAAATAGCTGACTTCCTCTAATAAAGACATTTTCCACTTAATGTATTATTATAAATGGATAGGATTTCCCTCATCTCTGATTTATAAATGCATCCAGTTTGGCCTCGAAAATCCTTGTTCTGGTTTCCATGACAACAGGTCTGATTTTTGAGGCTATTTCTTCCCTTTACTTCATCTTGGGTGAGGAAGAGTTGCTGTGCCCTTCCAGTGACAATGCAATGGGCAAGCAAAATGCTTTGAAGGAAAATCTGCACATCTGAAACCAGAAACTTCAGCCAGTTTTTTGACACACGAGTGAGAAATGCATGAGAAGAATGGCACTGCAAACCTAGCACAGGCTTAAGTCAGGTTTTTTGTACACAGAAAGTCAAGTGCATATGTAACCCCAGGAAATGTAGTCATATACCACACTGTTATGTACTTAAACTGATCCAGTAGCCCTGAATAACACTGTGTTGGCACGTAGGACAATAACCAAAGAGGATCTAGCCAGTCTGTTCATACTGTAACTTTATAGATTAATTAGTACTGAATGCACTTTATTGTTTGAAACAGACTCTCACTATCTAAATTTTTTTCCCTCAATAGATCCCATTTTCAGTAATGCACTGCTAGGACTGTCTCTTTCATAGATCATTCACGGGTCAACCATATTCTTTCAATGTGAAACAGTGCATCTGAGACTGTGGGTAGTAAAGGCATCATAAATAATCCACAGCTGCTTTGCAAGGATCTTTCTAGAGGGTTTTTTCACTTTTAACATTTCTAGGAAAAATGAAGATAGACAGCTGCTGGTACTCTATGGTCAAAGTGGTTTTGTAACTGCTGTTCTAAAATGATAAAGTGAGTTTTGCAGACTCCTCAGAAAATCCCTGGAGGTGGTCTTGGTTCCCATTCCTGCAGAGAAGAATCAATGTACCTACCTCTTTGGGGGTAATAAGTACCTTCAAATGTGCAGTCCACTAAGGTTGCAGATAAAATGTTTGTCTTTTGCTTACCATAGAGTTCCTCTTAATTTATGTGAGTAAAAGACTCTATGGAACCATAATGTCTAAGGTATCATTGTATTATGGCATTATAGTCTCATTTGCATTTGAGCTGGGAGCAGCATGATAAATCACCTAGCTGTTCCTTAAACTAGTACAGGTTGCTCCAAGTGTTTAATCAGAATATTCGACTTTCCAGCCCATCTTTTGGAGAAGAAGATCAAAGTGTAGGTTAGGTATTCTCCATTAAGACAAAATGCAGAAGTATCTCATTTAGGCATGTTTTATCCATGCTATTGTAACCTGTGCAGAGAGAGACCATATCTGTAATTTACATTAAAGGCTAATCTTTGAATCCTAAACAAAGAACATGCAGTCCCTAACTACGCAATACCTAATGCATCTCATGGCAGGATGAGATTGCCAACCATACATAAGCGTTACTGAAAGCCAAGCACAGTTAAGAGCGAATCAATATTAGACGCAACACAAAAGTGATTTAGTGATTGCCTTAAATAACCATGCACAGGTTTTCCCTTTTGTCATGACTAAAACATGATGATCAGCCTGCTGTAACAGCAAGTCCCTTGGCGAGAATGAAGTCATAGCAGTACAATTTCTGGCTGCACAGCCAACTAGAAACAATATAAATGCACTTTTTTTCCATGCCCTACTGTTACATGTAGGGGATTAAAAAGTGAGTCATTTGCTGGAAAACATACTGATCCTGTGGCAGTAGGATGACTCTTAAGAAAGCTCTTGTAATCTGTAAAGGCTAATTATAAGAGTGGTGAGTGATAAATATTTGCTTTGACTAAAGCAAGGACATAGAAAGTAGACACAACTGAAAACAGTGTAACCTACACAATTGCATATTGCACTTCTAGCTCGTCAGATATCAACTTTTCCTTCCCTGAATTGCTATCACACTTAGAACACTATTGTGGTTTTATAACCTAGGGCATTGGAAAAGACGTGATTTTTACATGTTTGGGTTTGTCTTCATTTCTTGTGGTATAACTTCATGCGATATGGCATCCCACAGAAGTATGCTGTTGAATTTCTAAATTTTATTTGTGGTGCTGTCTGAAAGTTTCTCCAAATAGTTAACTGGTTCCTGCTTTTCATGTAGCCCAGGGCAAGTTTAGAGGAAATAAATGTAACATGAGTTAGTCATCCTTAAATAATCTTAAAGCAGGGAGCCCTACATTAACAGCAGGCTGATATTAAGCTCTGCAGTGCTATCTCCAGTAAAGCTTTTCTCATGACTTGGAATAAATTTACGAGCTGTCATTTATTTGTTTGTTTGCTTTTTCTCAGCAGGAGAATTACTGTCTGGTTGCTGAAGTATCAATTATTCTTGTAAAATTGAATAGTACTGTCTTAGGATCACGCATATGAAGGCTAACATAATTTGAGACATGATAAAAATTAATAAGATAACAACTCTGTTAAAACATCTGTGATAGGTACTTTTTTTTGTGCTAGAGGATAACTTTTAAATTAGAAGAACAGCAAAGAATAGGGTTGAAAAGGACTAGCAGACTTGATCTAACCCTGTATTTTTTTTTATTTTTGCAGGCTTCTGCTGTCAGGCCATCTGCAGCTGTTGTCGGTCAACCATTGATCTGACCTCTGAAAGGTAGAAACCCATTCTGTTCCCTAGCTGGTCGTTCAAGTCCTTTTATTCTAGCATTTAAATTGGATTTTATTCAATTTTATTTAAATCCATTATATCAAGACTAAATGAACAGAAGCCCTCCCACTCTGCTCTGTGGCATCCCATTGTATACCAGCATTTTATTCTTTTTTGTGTCCTATACATATTAATTTCCCTTAATCTTTCATGCTAATGTATGTTTCCTTTTCCCATTCTTTTTCTCTTCTTGATTATTATTAAATGCCTGGATGATATGTCATGTCAAAAAAGCCCTGAGAAATGTCACATACTGGAGAGGAACACAATAGTTTATGTTTAAAAAGCCCTAAGCATGGTAATATCTGCTTTTCAGGCGGTGGGGCCGTTCTGGCTACCTCTCAGAAAAACTAGATCTCTGGAGAGAAATAGATTTATGCTGCTGATGGTGTTTTGATTTTGAACTTTGATACCGAAATTGGAGGTTCAGAAATGAATCCTATCTTCTCTCTGGTTCATCTCTGCCCTGACATGATAATGGGTCACTTGGAACAATCAGCTGGTTTCATTAATTATTAATGCTAACACATGGCAAAAGCAATCTGGAGATTCACTGGATGTGTGGGGGTCTGTTGATGGAAATGTAAAGAGGGCAATTATCAAACTGAAAATAAATGAATGCAGCAAGTGCCAAAGAGGAGGGGGAATCAGCAGAAGGTTTAGGTATGGCTGCAAGAATAAAAAGATATTTTATTTTACAGTCAGATGCATATCTTAAGTTACATTAAAGTGAAAATTCCTAAAGCAGGGCATGTAGTTCACATGAGTATTAAGTTACTTGGCTGAACTGTGGTCTATGCAAATATGCATTTATAAACCTTCACAAGAATTTTGATACTTGCTGAGTGTATTGAAAAAGCAGTAAGCTATTCACTACTAGGGAACTGTATACCTAGACAAACAAGAACATAACTCTTGTCCATGCATTTCAGTAGCTTTCTTGTGTATTTATGCTGAGGAGAGAAAACAGAAGTCTTGAGACCGTGGAATAAGAGCTGCTATATGACATGAGTGCTGTTTGAAGGTGACTTTTTATCTACGTCAGCCTAGGTAGTCTAACGAAGAATGATACTTACTGCCACTGCAGAAAAGGACCTGTATGAATTTGCCCCTAAGAGTGATATAACAGGAGGGGTTATTCCTATGGTGCCTCCCTCTGTTTGCTGCATAGACGCTGTGCATTGTAACAGGAGCTCATGTTCTGGTAGTTTCAAAATGGCTGAAAAAATCAAAAGCAGAAGGAGCTCTCCATACAATTTGTTCCTATCTCCCTAAAGAAAAAGACTGCATTGTTAAGCTTTGTGCACAACAATAACATCTTTGAATGTCTTAAAGAACGGTCCCTGAGAGATTGGTGTGTTCAAAACCCCCTACCCTAGTCTGTGATGTGTTGCCAAGGTCTGCTGGCCTCCTCTGGGTGTTGCCTGGATTCAGCTTCCAGGAGAGCTTCCCCTCCTCATGGCCACAGGCCCCAGCGATAGCAGAGCCATCTGTGACACAGCTCCAGATATGTCAGCCCTGTTTTGTTCTGCATTACCTAACCACAGCGGCACTGGAGGGCAAGGCTAGAAAGGTTAACAACTCCCCCCTGCCCGCAAATTGCTAAGGAGAGTTGGCACAGGGGAGAATAAAACACGAAGCAGCTCTCTCTTGCTTAGGCTGCTGCAGCTCATGCAATGCCACGCATTAATGAAACTCCAGACTGTCTGATGGAGTTTTTCCCATAGAGCAAAACATTAACTAAGTCAATTGATTGCATTTTCATTTCTTGAGGGAGCGTTCAGCCCACACATCCTATTGTGTGTCTGATCACAAAGACGTGTCTGCTGTAGCAATATTGTGTTATCTCACAGATGCTTTGTGCTACATCTTGAGCTGTTGCCTCTGATGTAAAAGGAAATGGAAATTCTCGCTCAGAAGACCAGCCTGACAAAGAAATAAATTCTTGTAAATTCAGTGTCCCAAACTTAGGAAATTACAGTAGCTGCTGCTGAAAAGTACTGTGATAAATCCCCATCCATCTGGAATGTTTTCATAATCCACTACAGATTGCCAATTAATTGCATACTTAGTTCTATGTAATAAGGACAGATAGTAGACTGTATTAGTGTAAGTCCCCCAGAGGCAGTGGAAATACATCAAAATATTCTTAAATAGCATATTTTTATTAAAGCAATGCCTGCAAGCTTCTGTCTGGTACTAGAAATCTATTGTGCTAGGAACTGTACATGTGATGAAAGGCCAGATTTACAGCACATAGTCCTATTAAGTGAAGCACTTAATTGCTTACTTCAAGTACCAGTTTAAATAAACTGATCTCATCTATTTTCTAATTAAATGTGGGAAATTATAATGTCGCTGGTTGGGACACAAGGTTTTAAAATCCTCTTCTAGAGCAGGAGGAACTGTAAATAGTCTGTCTTATGCTGTTAAGATTAAAATGAGATTTGTATCACAGAAAGATACCTTTGAACAATGGTGTGTGAAATATTTAGGATTTTGAGCACATAAATAAATCACAGATTTTTTGCTAATTTATGGAGAACCTTTTGTGGCCAGGTTGGATTTAGACTAAAATTCTTATTCATTAAACCAGTTACATAATGGGAAGATGTCATTTTTTAAAACCACATATATTTAATTTTACTTGGATTAATCAGGTTTTTCTGTGCTCTACTGAACATAATTTAATCGATGACCTTTTCCTGCTTACAGTAGTTTTAATATTTTACTGCAGTGTTTCTGGGAAGCAACTCAGTAAACAGTAATTGTTGTCCAGAGGATAAAAAAGGGAAAAATCTGTGTTTCCAAATCAAGTCAGATTGTCACAGGATTGTTAGGGTCTAAGGAAATTACACATCTTCACATTTTATTTCATTTACTGCTACAGTTAGTTGTTCCTGCATACTTGTGATAACCATAAGGGAGTTGTGTAATTTTTTCAGTTTAAAATTCTTCTGAACATTTTGTATATGTCTTGTATAACTGGCAACATTTTAGTATATGAAGTCATAATACTAAAGTATAACATCCATGTGAAAATCAGTAGTGTATTACCAGAGATGGCTGCACTGGTGCAGAGTTCATTTTAACTTGAATTGCTCTCAGAGAGTTCTGGATTAATCTAGAATGCCTTGGAGGGCTCCCACTGAAACGCTTCCACCTGCAATTATAACCTGTCCCAACAACTAACTGACTTTTTACTTTCTGAACATGTTGCTCGTGTGTGTGAGTTTTTCAGAAAGGAGAAAGCTGACCACTTAGAACAGTTTGCTGCTATCAAGAAGAACCACTTTTCTTTGCTGTTTCCTTCCTTCTCTTGAAGTTGCCATATGACTGATGAGGCAAAAATTCTGCCACGAACCACCACGTGTAAGAAAAGCCAGATTGAGCCTGGACCTCCCTGCCTCCTCATGTATTATACATCTGAAACTCATGATAATTTCATAGGATTTCACTCTCTAAAAATAGTGTCTTCATGACCTAGGGCCTCTGGGTCTTCCCAGTAGCAGGCACCACATAAATTAAGCATTCGGCTCCACCTTCACTTTTGTGCTATAGACTCAGTTTAGCTTAATTCCCAGGAGTGCCAAGCATACATTTGCCAGTTACAAGGGATACTTTATTTATTACACCTGGAAGCATGAAGCACTTGTGTCCATTGGGAGAGTCTTCTTGCATTTAGCCTCCCACAAGCCCACATGCAAGAGACATTATTATTATTTTAGAACAATAGTCATGTTATTTCTATGTTTATAGGGAGAAGTCACTTCAATGGATTACAACTAGATGCGTGGGTTTTCCTGTCTCTTAAATGCAAGGTGGGTTTTTTTGCTGTTCTCAAATGTTTTTTATACTATCAACTAGAGAATCTGATTAATGTAATCCAATCAAAGATGTTAGTAATGGGAGCAGTAGTTACTAACTACATAGAAAAATGCCACTGTCTCTTTTCAGTCCTGATGAGACTCTTCCTTTTTAGCCATCTCTGAACTCCACAACTCTGGGAAGTGTCTGCATCACTTGTAGGCACATGCCTACATTGACAGTAGGTTGTAGAAATGCTGATTAGAGCCATTTGATCAGGATTGGTATTAAAGTGCCTAGAGGAAGTCACTCCCACAGTGCAGGATAAAACTATTGGTTCCTCATATGTGACAGATTTCAGGAAGTTTCTTACACCTTCAAATACAAGGGGAAGGTTTCCTGAATCTAAAATCTTTTGAATCTTACAACAGAATTCCATCAAAGTTTCTCTGTGATAGAGATAACTTGCTCCTAGCTAGTCTTTTTTTTTCTAATTAACAAAAAAAGCCACTTCTGAATATAAGACTGGATTTTCCTTTAACTTTAAGACATCTGCTCTCTAAGTATGGTGAATTACCAGCACCTTTCTCATGTCCAGCTGCAAAGTATTTTAACATCTGATCATCATGTTATAAGAACACCTAATAAATAACAAATGAATGCCTGCTGGCAGAAAAGAAAAAAAAGCATGCTACCCAGCACATGTATGTGAATGTGTCTGTAAAATAAATACACATTATAAGAGCATATCTACACACTCGTGCATGCCATTATAGTTGTGTATATTTATACATTGGATAGATATAATCATCTTTTTTCTTTGCGGTGTTGATGGATTAATTTCAGAACAGATACACCAAGTCCTCAACCATATGAATGATTTGAGTCATGTTGAAGTCCTGTTCATTTATACCACCCATATAGTTATGGGCCTGTGCTCTCCCAAATATATAACCAGCTTTTTGTGTTTCTCACGTACATTTGCCAAAATGTGTTGTTCTGAAGTAACTTTTCTGTTTTGATGCCACGACTGAGCGATAACAAGAACTGACAAATCTTTGTGTGTGTGTGTGTTGATCTGCTATATATTTAACAAACAGCATTCTTTCTCCCTCAACCTCCACAAACACACTCTTGTAAATCTAAATCAAAGCCCATTCAGGACATTTCATTTTAAGTGGTTTCATCTTACTGTAATTACCAAGTCATGTGAGGAGTAGCTAAACAATTGTCTGCACAACAATGGAGATGAAATAAAGATAGCCTCTAATTAATTCCATCTAGGTTATAATTAATTTTGACTGAGTTGCTCAGGACAATATCCTTAAGTCTCAGAGCTTTCTATAAAGAGGACTGATCACCAGCTGCTGCTCTTTGATTTTTAAAGCAGATGGGGCTATTTCCAGCTATTGCTTAAAAGGAAATGATGAGGATAGAGAGTGATTGATTAGCTTTGAATAGGCCCTGGGGTAAGACTGCTAGAAGGAATGCTCTGTTACCAAACTAGTCTGTGACAATGTCTTCTGAAGATTTTAGAGATATTTGGTTGTAATTTGTCTTTAAATTTGTAAGAACTGTTTTTTGCTTTATCAGAAAAAAGTAAAAATTTGTGATGTAATGCCATGTCAGTAAACGTTTCATCACATGCTGTATGTTGAATCTGCTTTGGGTCATAGTGGCGCTAAAGGCAGTGATAAAGGATATGAATATGAATGTTTCTAGTCTTTGTCATTTTGTAGAAATAAAAGATGAAAAATATCTGTTAGATTGTTATCCTAGTTCCGCCTGTCAATGTAGAATTGTTCTCTACTTCATTATATGGGAAGTTTTGGTGAATAATTCATTAAAACTAACTTATCTGAGAAATTCTGCCACCTTGCTGACAAATTGCAAAATTCTCAAATGGTTTTGTTGTTAGAAAATACTTATAAATTTCTAGAATAAATAAATCCTAGCTTGCTGGTAGGCTCTGCTCATTGGGATTAATGGATGTATAAATTGACAGTGTGGCAGTTTTTCAACTGCCACAGTATTTAGATTCCTTGATTGGATAGCTTCTAGAACTAGCCAATACCTGGTATGTTCTTAGTTATGCATTTAAATGCAAAAGGTGAAAATCAAGGTTAGAAGTTAGCTTTCTCTGACTATCTATCTCTAGTAAAACACTTGTGTAAAAAGAGAGAAGATATGTGACAGCTTTAAAGATAAAATTTTCAAAGCTTGCAAGAACCACCTGCAATTGTTAGTGAGGAGGGAAAAGTTAAAATGTTTTCCGCACTATGATATGTGTTAGGAATAAATAGAGAAGCTGGTGATTTAAATGTTAACTGATGGTGTATCAAATACTTTTTCTAGGAACTTCTTGTTCAATGTACATTTTCCTGTGTTAAATTTTCTGCATCCTATCATTTTATTTGACTGCCTTTTCATTGCTGTAGTGTATGTACCATCCTACTAATTCTTAAAGACATGGTGCCATGTGCTTTTGAAGGTGAACTTCCCACTGAAAGCAATGTTTAAAAGCTTATATGAAAGGTCTATTAATACGTGATAAAAGAAATAGCCAAAGAAACTAGATGAGCAATCTATGTATTATACTGGGGTTTTGAAATTATACTGGTGAATGCATTTTGTACCAATCTTTCTACTGTGCGTGATATGCAGCTCGAGTCCAAATCAGTTCTTGCATCCTGTTTAGTCTGAGAGAGAAAACTTACAGTTCTGCTTTTAGGAAAGCATCAGTGTGGAAACACTGCCTGCGTCATCTCTTTGCTTTACCTTGAATATGACAGCTGTTGAATCTGTTTAGTGCTCTTTTTTGTGTGTGTTTTCATTCAGAAGTCTATTTCCTCATTTTCCCTACAGTGCATTAACTTTTTGAAGCCACTGAGATCATTTTAATGCTTTAACGTGCCTTTTACATAACGGAGGCCACAAAGTTTCACCTAGTAATTCTTGCATTGAGCCCAAGAATCATGTCCCTATTGTAAATTCCCTCTTTTTTCCTCTTAACACAGGTATCCTTAAACTCTTTGGTTTTCCCAAGTAGATAAAGTATTTTAGTAATTGTAGGCATGTCTGTGTTGTACAGAGCTGGTACATTACTCAATCAGTTCTAGGCAGGCTGGCATCCCTAAAGCAACATGCAGCACCCTGAGAAGCTACTGACTCAAGTAAAGCGTCAGCTTGTCACTGGCTATGTGATGACGTGCTGAATGCTTTAGCAATCTTCAGCTGGCTTCACTTGCTCAATATCATTGTTGATTTTTGTAGGGAAGAGCCATGTCCCATTTATTTTAGAAAGCTGTCATAATCCTGGGTCATAATCCTGCTGAATATATGTCTGTGTTTTAAAATAAATGAAGTCAGTTCTCCCTCTTTAGCAATATCATACTTCCCTTGCTTCCAGTTTTAGGTCCTGTAAAGCATTGCATGGGCAGCTTCCCTGTTCTCTAGCCATTTCCAGCCTGCCTGGACAACAGGAATAAATTGTTTTCTCAGACACTAACATACTGAAGCAGTAGAGTTATGGTTTTTAGCCTTATACCTGTCCCCAGAGTAATTCAGTTCTTTGTTTAAAAGGAGAGATTTTTAAGTGAATCACACATTTTTTTTCTTTTCTTCAGAGGATTCCTCCATGCTGGTAAAATCTCCCATGGGAAGTTCTAGAGAAAATTCAAGGAAGATCTATAGTTTTGACAGTTTTGCATTGCTTGCTTCTGGCTTATTCAGGTATGTTGTTAAATTAGCAATAATTCCTTATCTACTCTCAGACTGCATGACAGGAGCAGAAATCCCTCTCCATGTACTAACAAACTGGCAGACTTGGCCCATGACTCATTACTGAATAGGTACAGGAGGCCTGTCCTTTTCCAGGATTTCGAAGATATTTTCCTCATTAGACTCTTTAGGAGAAAGAGGAGGAGTTAAAAAAACATGGAAGTCTGAAATCCTTAGCTGAGAGTTTTCAGAGCTAACACACATCTTGAGCATCAGGCTGGGATATAAAAATCTTAGTTAAGGGGCTTTATGTATATATGTTAAGATGTTCTAAACATTGCCATGCTGAGAAAGAATGGCTGCATGTTCTGGTTCAAGGCATTCAGTAGCGCTCTCAGGTGAGGGTTTCTCAAGCTGAAGTCTTCTGAGGCTGAGGGCACAAGCAGCTTTCCACAACTACCTATCATCAGTATTAATACCTAATTCTGCCTAAGGCACAGTAATGAGATTTCTGTAGTCATTTTATGACTTGAATGACTTTATTCAGTGGTAATGCTGAATTACAGTATTCCTGCCCTTCTTGTTTCTTCTTCCATTTTCACTTGTTCCTGCTTTTGTCCTGCCCTCACTTTTGTCAAAGCAATTTGTTATACAGCAAAGTGGATCAGGGAACTGATCCAGCTTAAAAATCACCTGATTTTAAAGCCAGATCAGTCTCCTGACAGGTTCACATTGTGGCCTCTTGGGCACCTATAAGGAAGAAAAGGGTGGTATTACCATGAGCTGGTGACATGATGTGAAGTCTTTAGCAACATAAATCCAGCCTGAGGGACATGTTCATGATGTTTGCTGGGCTCTCTGTACTAACAGGGAAAAAATACTGCAGCTCTTCTGAAAGCTGTGTTAATGTCTGACCAAGAGGCCAGTCACTCACAAAAAGGAAGCACAACCCTGAGATCAATCTAAGAAGGGTTGTTTGGTAGGATGATGCAGCTCTGTCTAGAGAAGCAATTTCTGTTTTGTGAAGAGAGTACATGTAAACTCTGTCCACCCACCTTATTTTCATCTAGCTTCCTGTTCTTTTGGGCTGTGACCGTATTTGTAGCAATGCCAAGTGCATGAGAGGCTGGGAGTGGGGTCTGGGAGCATCTCTTCTCAGAAATAGATTGTGTGAATTTACTGTGGGTTGACTTTTGCTTTAAGTTTGTTAAGGGACTGTCAGTTTGGACTGTTGCAGCAGGATACTCATTGAGTCCTGGACTCAGTGGCTTATGGATCCGACGGGATTTCTTTGGTACCACGAACACAGACTTGTTCCCTCAAAGGAAGCAGTATCTTGAAAGGTTATAAACCCCTGTCTCATAAACCCCTGGTTTTGGGGCAGTGATTCCCTTCTGTGGTCCTTTGAGACAAGTTTCTGCACTAAGTTCATTCGTTGCTCAGTAATAATTCCTCTCTCTCATTCTCAAGTCTCTATACAGTATCTGCTCTTTGTTTCCTGCACATCTATGTTTTCAAGATCTTACCTGCTAATATGAAATACGTTTCCTTGTTCCATACATTAGAAACTGGAAAATGTACGTGTAATTCTGGCTACTATTTCCAACTTTTCTTCTCCTTTCTAGACTTTGATCTATTCATGGCCAGTGGTGGAGCATGGCCTCCACAAGCTGTAGTACCTAAAATTATGTGGGTGTCGTGGGGGATCCAACAGACTTCTCCACTTTGAAGCTGGACCCCATCACGAAAAGCACTGATTCAGATGTGGGAATGGCTTGCTCTAGGACGGTTATGAGTCCCCTCCATCAGCTAGCTACCTGTCCTGCTTCTACCTCGGAAACCCCCACAGAAACTCTGGTTTTGGTCAAAAGGGTTCTTAGGGGAATAGTAATAATTAAGTAAGAAAGCTTTAGATTACAGTCCTGCAAAGATCAATTTTCAGGACTCGGGCCATAATCCTCCAAGGTGATCTTAGAGTGGATAATTGCAAGAGATGATAAGCGTTCTGACTTTTTCTTTTGGTGGCTCTTTTGGCGGGGTGGTATTTGAGGGGAAACTGAGGCATACTGAAAGAACAAGCTTGCCTGAAATGTTGTAGCCAGCTAGGAGGAGACTAGTAGAACTGGGCAATAGAATCAGGTGTCTGAATATCTTGCTTAGCTTTTTTTTTTCCCCAACCCTTTTTTGTTTGTGGACCCTTTATTAATAAATTTAGCAAGACAAGGAGCTTGCTTTTCTTAGTTCCCTTCTCAGTCCTTTTGGAGTAAACTACAGACCTCTAGTGCTTCGTGCACTACAATTGAAAAATGCACCAAGCAAACTTGTATCCTGTTCTCTGACTTTCTTCAGCTTTCCTTTGAACTGTAAGTCAGAAATAATTACAACAGAATAAGCAAAGTGCATGTCTCTAGAAATACTTTATTTGTGAGAGAGTTTCAAAATTATAAGCTATGGAAATGGTCTGATCGCAGATGATTCTTCTGTAGCCAAGATCTTGACCAATTTGTAAGTTTACTATCTTTTCCTGATGTATTGCTGAGATATCCAGACTAGATTTTTGTCTTTTCCCTGTGAATCATTTTTTGCATGGCTTCCAGTTAGTCTTGAAAAGGAACTTCGTCTGATCTTGGGAGAGAAAATTAGAAAGGAGAACTAGACAGCCACACCCTGTTTCCACACATCTCTGTATTTGTGCTTACTCTGCTCTTTGCAATCAGTGTCTCAATGTTAGTTAGTTCCCTCTTGGGCACATGAAATGATACCAGGATGGCATTTCAGGTTGCAGACACTGAAACCAAAGGCCTTTTAATGGTGTCTCAGTTGTACCTCCTTTGTCCACTTGAAAAAGGTTTTTTGAATATAAGAAGCTTACTTAACCCAGGGTTTAAAGCTATTTTTATCCAGCATGAAATGTGCATGGAGAGAAGGCATTCAGAGATAGAGGACAGCACTGTTTGTTTTTCCTCAAGGTCTCCTTTATGCTTGAAAGAGGTGAAACTAGTTTCTGGAAAACCTAGGTAATAGTCAGATATCCTGTACACCCACACTGTTTGGGTCAACTCCTTGAGGGACAAAGAGGCAGATTAATTTACAAAAACCCACTAGTGTAGTCAGTTCAACCATAACTCCACTTCTTTGGATGGTGCTAATTTCTACTGAGATTCTGGATCCTTATCTCTGAGATCTTATTGAGTCCTCTCAAATACATGTGGAAGTTTCTCCCTCCCAGGCCACTGCTCCTGCACTCTTTGTAATAATAAATCAGAGCCTTCCTGCATTCACCTCACTGATTAGGTACCAAAATTGCCATTATTGTAATAATCTATCAAAGTGTAGGCTCTTTTTAAAACATAGGTCCATAGTACAGCTTGGAGGTTAGCAGATGCCTTTACTCTTCAGTTCCCCAATATTTATTGGAAATGTTCATGTAGGTGCCAACTTGTGGGGTTGAGCTTTGCAGAATTAAAAATGCTGGCACAAAGATGACTGATAGAATTTTGCAGGCTTTACAAGAGCAGCCATGTCACTACTATAAGACAGTTTCACTCCACCTTAAATGGAGAAGCATGTCTGTTGCCATTGTGAGCTTTTAATCACTCCAATTACAGTGCTTTTCCCATCCTGACAGCTGGCATGCACAGGAGTCCCTTGTTAAGGCTTGCATGAGAGGTGGATTTTTTTTATTTTTTTTTTTTTAGTCAAGTAAATGACCACACTACCAACCACAGTCCCAACAACACCCAGCAATTTGCTCAGCTGGAGAGTTTGCTGATTTCACACAGCAGATGTTTAATGCAGTACCCACTATAATGTGCACAATAACTGCCCTTCCAGAGTATGCAGCAACACAAAGCATGCTGAATCCAGGGGGTTATTAAAAAGCCACTATACCAGAGTTAACATTAAACAAGAGCTCAGTTAAAAAAGCTGTGCTTGTTGTAGCTGGAGGTTTAGCAATGCAGGCTATGTGGCTTTTGAGTCAAAAGTGGGTAAACTCTATGGTAACAGAATAAAAATGCATGTGAGTCTATAGAAGAAAACATATTCTGCAATCTACATAAAGGATCAACTTTATCTCAAGTGTTAGAAGTTCTAGTACTCAGCCTTGCTCTCTTGCAGCTCCCCCTTGCAGCCACATTGTGCTGACTTCTCAAGCAAGATTACTGTGGAGTTTTTGGCTAATAATGGTGAACACCTTCCTCTTCCTAGCAACGTGAAAAGTCCTGGCATTTTCACTGAGAATGTTACTTTCCAAGTACTTGATGAACAAAGACACAAAATCTAGTCCCAGTTGCACTGAGAGTTTTCACAGTAATCATAATTTGCCTCTTTAACACTCATATCCCAGCAGTAGATCCTGTTGCTCTTGTACAAATTGAGTACCAAAGCCTGAAGAAGGGCTGTGGATTTCACCCTCCACGAGGCCTGTCATGATTTGTGATGGGTCAAAGATTTATTAACTAGCCAAAGGCCAGAGAGGAAGTACAGCATGTGTTTTTGTCTTAGTGGCAATACCAGCTCATGTAACTCTCTGGTTGCCCACCCAGCATCCTGAACTGCGGAACTGGTTAGGCTGAAAATTTACTGGGGGGGGGGGAAAAAAAGTGGTTGTGGGGTTTTTTTGTTGTTGGTTTTGGTTTGGTTTTTTTTGTCTCCAATATAGCCTGCTCTTTTCCTTCACTTGGCTTACCCAAACAGTCAGATGGATACTTCTGGCACAATGAAAGAGATGGTTCTAGATCATGCTTTGTTGGTTCTTGCAGCTGTGTTACCCAATATCTTACTATTACTGCACTGTCACTAAACTCACAGGAGTTCCTCAGAATGTCTTCAGAAATGTGTTCTCTGGAAAATCTCTCCAAATAGTACTGAGTTGAGAACCCCCACTTAAAACACACTGTCTAAATCAGATGCAAAACCCTATTTGAGAAGAAACAAGTCAATGCATTTGCCACCCTGGCCCATTAACACTAACTTATGCACCAAAACCAGCTGCATTGCAAAGTTCTCCAAAGGCACTAGGATAACCTGGCTACTTCCTGCATCCCCATATCAGCTCTTTTTTTTAGAGAATGGATAACCCCTGGGACATACAAGGCTGTGTTAACTAATGCCAGGTCTCAGACTAGCAAAGAACCTGCCTGAGAAGAATGGGTCTATACCAGCCCCCTTGCAAATCCTTCCTCTTAATCCTGGTGGCTTTCACAGTTCTGCGGAGCTGGCTGCTTTGACCTTTTTTTATTTTTGGTTTAATATACAGCTTTTTCTTGTTGGTGCTGAGCTGGAACTGTAACTGCTAGTGCCTTCTCTAGTGATCAGGAAGACTTGCAGAAGTGTTGGCTTCAATTCTGATACAAATAACAATGAAAATAGGAGCCAAGAAATGTGAGCAAAACACAAATACCCTGGAGAGACATGTGTCATGGATGTGGTTTTACACCCGCCTCCCATGCTCTCCTTCTCCCTGCTGTAAAAGTTTGTTTGAAAGTTGCAGAATAAGAGTTGTTACGGGATCTCTTTCTCATTTATAACAGTGCAGAGCTACAGGCTTTCTTTTGTATATGGCAGTTTAGTTCCCTTGCGCCCTGCCAAGATTCAGTCCTGCTGTCTGAAGGTAACTTCAAACTTTCATTGATTTCACTGCGCGAGGGTCTAGATCCCAAGTTTGCTGTGCCCTGAATCTCCCCAGCCAGATGGCTCCGTAAGACCCTGAAAACCTGCTCTAAAGGCCCAGCTTTGCTAACTGCCTGTGCCCAGCAACCTCTATTCCCTGTTCCTCTCCAAAGTAAGAAGGTGGCCTTGGGGACAGGCTTTGACATAAGAATTTGTGTTTAAAAGGCACTTTTTAGTTGTGCTAATTAATTGTACTAATCCTTATCCAAAGTTTGTGATGCAAGCATCTGCTTGGTGGTATTGCAGGCAGTTGCAGGTGCCCAGGCAGCTACAGGAGGGCTGCTCTGAATGTGTGCAGATGCCAGAAAGGGCACAAATACTGCTCACTTGCATGTTGCTTCAGATCTACCTTTATTCAGGAAGGCTCAGGATTGCTATGGCAACCCCAATCACAAACTGTAAAGGATTCATGCTAAAACCCCAAAAGGCTCACACTTTAAGGGCTTTTCTCTCTTCCTCTTTCTTATTTTCTCCATCACAGAAATCACTTCTGAGCAGATGGGCCTATAGCAGCTTTATCATGGACCCTTTGTGTACTGGGAGCCCTTTGTTCCCCGGCTTTGCAAGGCTGAGCAAATGCAGCTGCTCTTGGAGTCAGTGGGAATATCGGGCGTTTGTTTTCCAGTTATTCAGATCAGCAGGATCCTTGCGATGGAATCACCCAGTCCAGTGGCTCTTTTCAGTTCTAGAATATCTTGGTGGGGTGAGGTCTATAACTGCTGGTCTTGCATTGCTCCCTTACTACAGGCAGAAAAGCTTTGGTGTGTTTTCTGTGTGCCAAAATTTTAGGGCCCTGGGACATGAGGTCTGTTAAATCTTGTAGGAGTGGTATAAGAGATTATTGCCTCATCTACTCTTTACACCCTGCTCTGAAAGGTTACTAACTCAATCACAGAAGCAACTACTCATTAACTACACGTACGCCTCTAGCCTCAGCTTAGAGTACTGTGAGCTTCCATGGATGGGAATTTATTTGGCTACTTCTTAGACTGTGATTGTTTTGTCTCTCTAGCTGCTTGCTTGGTCCCATCTTGGATATCTGTTTACAGTGGCATCATCCCACCTTTAATTTTTCTGTCCTTATCCTGCTTACGCAAATAACCTGTTTACATAAAGCTCTGTCCATCAGATGAGCTTTGTGATGAACAGGAGATTTGGGGAATTCCTTTGCTCGCCCACAATGTACCAGAATAGCTCAGGGGGATCACTTATCATATTTTATTCTCTATATGCTGAATGCACTTCAGAACCATCTTCCTCTCCCAAACTGAAATGTAAAAAGCAATTCTGTTCAGCCCACTGACCTTCATGTCCTCGCCCCTGGTGGACAGAAGGAATTCCTACACAGCTAATATTTTCTCTGCTTCTGAGCAAAACTTCTCCTTTATTTGCTCTGAGTCATATTGGATGTTATCAGTGGCTCCATGGTTACACAATTCACCCTTCTGCTACCTGCCTAGAATTTACCACAAGATTATCAATTGACAGAAACTGGAGGACTTTTATAGGTATGAACCTGAATTTCTCTGATTTATCTCACCCAATTCTGACTGCTGACGCAATTCCATCTAAGTCCATCCAAGATTTTACACAAACAGATGTGGTGTGCACGACTCACAGAACAACACATTTGCACTTGCATCCTTTGGCTGAAAGGCAAACCAGCTGTATGGGTGGGGGGATTTCCTGGATCGTAGCAGTTGAAACAGGAAATAGGGAAAATTCAGCCAAAAAGACTTTTTCAATTCTCTAAAGAACATGCCTTGGTGAGCTTCCAGACAAATCTGGCTTTGATTGTCTCTTACTTACTTGATGTAATGAAAAGAGAGATCTCGATTTTTTTATTTGATTTTTAAACAGAAGTAACAGATCAGCATGGCCAAAAGTGAATAGGAACAATCTGAGGAATTGCTAAATACTAAAAGAAAGTAAAGGTGGTGTGAGGGGTTATATTGTTATTGTCTGATTGAGCTTCAAAGAACAGAATGTACAGTATTTAATCATACAATCTTATATGATTGTGTTTTATGAATATATTTGTTAAATAATTAGGTTGGTTCAGTAGCGTCCTTGGTGCCTACGGTGGGAAGATCTCCTCCTTTTTGTTTTGATACCAAGTCTGAGTAGCTGTAGTCTCTCAAATGATATTTCTGACAATAAACAAATTTCAGTGCATATGAAATGACTGGTGCAGCATGAAGATTCTCCGACAGAAATAGTTCACGAGTGATTACCCCCTCTCTATCTCAAGCATATAACACAGCAAATGTTTGCAGGGCATAGCAATCTAGCAATAATTATAGTATCAGTCCTATTACTTCTGAATGAAAATGCACAAGAGAACTATATGTACAAAACCCCAAAATATTTCCTGGGCATAAAGCCAAAGCAGAATAATTTAACCACTTCAAACTATTTCATGATTTGGGGACTTTTTTACATGCTAACAGGTGAAGATCAACGTGTTCTCAAGGAAAGCAGAGGTTTTGCAGAAACAGTCCTTTGTAGCACCAGAATAGTTTTAAATTGAATTTTGACCCATTTTCCCAAGGGGATCTCTAGAGGCGTAATGTTCAAAACTCAGGTGCATGTGCAAATTAGGGGCAAAAGTCTAATTTGCACATGCATTTGCCATGACTGTAAGAACGGATTAAACTGAATTGGTGTTAGGGGATTAATAATACTCCAGGTCTGAACAGAAGAGAAGTGTGAGGGGGTGGAAGGTGGTTCTAATTTCATAATTCCTGCCAATGTCAACCCTGGCATATATATAATTAGCCTACTTCATTAGCATCACAGAATAAAAATATGAATGGGGGAGCTATTCTACTCTGCCAGCCTCTAAGCTGAGGAGCTGGAAGGAGCAGAGAAAGGCCGAGGGGTGGGCAGTGAAGCCTTGCGGATATAACAGTTGGTAATGAACTTTTGCTAGCTAGGGGCTTAGCATGACTTCCTTTTCCCTTGTTCATGGCAAAGCTCCAGCCACAGCCTCCTTCCTGAAGTCACGGTCTCTCTCCAGGACACAAGGCAGCTTGTACAGTCCTGTTCTCATTGCTCATGTTAAAAGGCATGGAGAAATGACTGCTCTGCTTCTTGACAAGCTGTGGAGTCACAGATATGTGTTCCCTGGGCCCTTGTGTTAAGTACAACAGCCCTCCAAAGTAAATAACTGCAACAGTTCTTGCTGAATAACACAATTCACACAAAGGAGGGAGCATTAGCTGCTTTTTTTCTGTCCACAAGCAAAATAACCAAGGCAATCCATCCCTTCCCCAGAAAGGGGAAATAGGAATAAGTAGCTGTAGAATCCTACAGGGCAGATGTCTGATAACAAATCCATTCAGTTTAGCTCTCCCTCATGGAAAATAAAGGAATATAAGAACTCATTATTACCAGTGCCCCAAGCAGGAGCTTAGCAGCTAGCAGTAGTGACAGCTCAGATTATTAGTGTATTTATAATAAAGTCTTTTAAGTCTGCCACATGGAAGGATTTGTGAGTCAGCAAATATAGTAAACAAGTCTGTAAGGGACAGGCCAGCACAGAAGGAAAATTGTCAGGAATTATTCAACCCTGAACATGCCCAAGTCTGCCTCTGTTTCCTTTAAAAATAACTATTGTTCTGGGAATTAGAGGTTCATTATTTTTAATTTCTTTAAAAGCTAAGTGCACAGAAGGCAGAGAAGTGTCAGTTTGTGACAGATTATAATAAAGCAGGTCAGCCTGCCTGAGTTGGCATGAGCACAGAGAACTGTGCACAAGGATGTTCTACCAAATCACCCGTCGTGCAACGACTGCTACCCAGTTTAACCTCTTAACCTACATTTGGAAATATATCATGCTTTACAGATGCATATTGCAGTAGGTTTGGGGGAACTGATTGGCTTTCTAATAGGTTTAGAGCTGGAGATACCAATTTAGGGCTCATGGGAAGGAGAGCCCTTAATCCTGTTCAATCTGGAGGTTCCTTGCAGGACTGAGACCATACAGAGCCCAAAAACAAAATGCAAAAAGAGATGTCTAGCTGTCAGTTGTTTAGCATTTAGTACCTTTTTTAAAAATGTGTATAATATGGAAGACCTCAGTGATATGTAATTTTTTGCATTTAAACTTTAGGGAAAAATAAATTACATTTACTGCTGTGACTAGCCAGAAAGCAGCAGCTGAATGCCACAGTATCAATGGGAGATTTTAACGAAATGGATACACAACTCATATCAAAAGTTGGTTGGAATGGGATGCTTAATTCACATTAGTATCTTTAAAAGATTTTGCTAAACACAGTTCCTAATCACTTGTGCTCACTGATGGTCCCATTCTGCTTTTTTTAGCACTAGTAATCCAGGTAACCTGGACAAACTCCAACTTGGGTAATTATGTTCTCCTGACCTAAATTCTTCTTGGTGTTTCAAATGGATACTATTCTTGGTCTGATATCCTAAATGAGCAATTGCTGTTATGTGCACTCTTAAAGGCTTTCTGTGTTTCATCTGAGTTAGCTATGTATCACTGGATATACAGCATGTCTTGGGTACATTATGGTATGTTTAGAAACTTAAAAATCCCTTTGTAGGGATAAAGTGGGAGAGGAATTAGTAAATTTCATTTACATTTTACAGCATCTAATTAAAAATATTTTTGTTGGTATGTATCAGATATATATTAAATTAAATCAGATATTTTAGCATACATACATGCTCTGTGAGTGATCATTTTAGGCACTTTAATGGGCAGTTCTAGAACTTCAGATTTTCTTGGCATGAATGCTCATAATTCTGCCAAACACTTGGTAATGAGAATTTCAGCTGAACATTTCCAGCTTCTTCCTGGTTCTGGCTGGTCAGCCAGTACCTGTTACACACCAGTGGTTCCTGGAACTACATGTCCTCCAGGAAGGCTCAGCACAGACCAATACACAGAGCACAGACTAAAACATACATACAGATGAGCCCTGTTTGGTTTTTTGGGGGACGGGGGGTTGGTTGGTTGGGGTTTTTTTATGAAGACTCCAAGATGGGGCAATGGCCTGAGGAAACTCCAAAAGGATAAAGCAGATCTAGTGGATCACCCTGGGGACATCAGCTGAACCAACATTAGCTAAATTTACTAGACTTTCTTCCGCATCTTGATTTCAGTCTGCTCTGAGTGTGAGTCTGAAAGTGAGTAGGCATTTTGTGTTTTTATCACAAACATTTTACTAAACCTCATCCTTCAGCCAGCGCTTGGACCTTACCTGCCCTTTTTCACGTGCTGTGATTTGTTAGACCTTTATATGACCTGACCTCCTGGCACATACCCGGACAGGCTCCCTTCACCACTCAGGCAAGTACAGGAAAACAGCAAGGTGGGACCAACATTTCAGGGATAAGTACAGGAAACAACGAAAGACGTGTAGGAAGGGATTAGAAGGGAAATTAGTGTCAAAACCCCAGATTTGAAGAAGGATGGGACAGGAAGTAGGAGGGTGGCTGCAGAGGAAGAGAAAAGCTGCTGCTGCTAAAGGACATAGCAGTAGAGTATGAAAAAGCTCTGCAGCGGAAAGTGGAAAGGTGGAGTGTCAGTGGGTAAAAGAAAAGAGAGTAGAGGATGGAGCCATGAGTAGAAAGGACGAGGCCTGTGACTGGAAACAGGAAATAGCACAAAGCCACCGCCAAGGGGAAGCCAGCAAAAATCCGGTCTCATCAGCACCGCAACTATGCTGACATTCCCACTCTCACTCCTTTCAGCATAATACCTAAAGTGAGCTGCAGCCATTCACAGCAAAAACTTACTGTTTTATGTCAGGTCACAGCCACGAAGCCATCGCATTTTCATTAGTGCAGTAATATCCATGAATTATATATGTTTGACTATATAAGTCTTGTTCTTTGCTCAGATACAGGCACAGTTGCTGTTTTAAACAGTAAAACAAATTGAGATGTACAAAATGGGCCAGATCATTCCCTGATGCATTAAACATGGATGAACTTGACCCAAAATCTTTTAAAATCACATTTACTTCTCTCTGTCACTAGCAAGGTGTGAGGTACGAATGCTGAAGCCAGCTGAGGCCACTGATTCCTTGAAATAAGGACATTGTATACTTAAAACCACTTGCAATAATCGCAAGAATGATTGTAGTCTACAGCTTACTATCTTGAATAATGCACTCCTGGGATTTTGGAGAGGACTTGGTAGTTACTGTGCTGTGTTGCTGCAGCCACTCTGTGCGTGTCTGAACCCAGAGCAGAGCCCGCTGTGATATTTTCCAGAACCGTTACGAGAATTAAGAAGAGATTATACAAGCACTTTCAATTGGCTTCCAAAATGGTTTTGTTACTGATTTCAGGATGTGAGTAAATTAAGCAGGTTAATTATTTTTATTTCCTTGTACTTCAATGGAAAAAAAGGTAGGAAACCCCCTTGCACTTGAACTCAGTCTGTTTCTTAGCATTATCATTTTTTGCTCCTTTTCACTTTTGTTTTTGGGCTACATTCATGCTTCCCTAAGTCTTGGGAAGCTTTAGAGATAGAAGACCTTTGGTCTCCCGGGATACCTGTTGCATAAAGCCCTTTTCCCTACATAAGCACAGACTTGAAATGACACAAGTGGCCTGAGATGGGCAACAGTTTCTGAGAAGAACTAAGAAAGAAGAAAGACTTTCTTTAATGGCAAGTCCATACTGAAGCATGTAACAAAACCATGGTCAAAAGCCCACAGTGTTACTGCCACTGTTGAGTGTGGTACAGAAGAAAACTTTCACAGTACCATTTTCAGAACTACATTATCACTAAATGGTTAATGATAATAATCATTGCCACAATGACACTGTCTTTCTCTAGCCTTTTATCTTTGATGAGCTGAAAGCATGTCACACACATATTCACTATCAAATTTCATAGCACTACCCTGGAGTAGATAACTGTATAGGGAGAGCAGTTAATGGAATTGGAGTCACTCAGTGCTTACCTCAATTTACCTCACAGTAAAAATAATATTTTTATATAGTGAGGCTTTGTCTATGCTGGAATGTGCTTTAGCCACAGCAAATTGTCTGACATTTACAGAACAGGAAAATGTCAATATTTTAGACTGAAGAGTTCTTCCTGGTCATTCTGGAGATATCCCAGTTCATATACTTTGTCAAAAATTAGACACAGCCAAAGAGGTTCTCATCATTCTGAGCCATTTCCTTCCTTTCATCCCTACAGGTGTGTCTGTCTGTATCACTACTTTTATCTATTATTTCATTCTCACCCTTTCCTTCCATCTCTGTCACTCTAAAATGATGTGAAATACCACACTCAGGCCAGGAAAAAGAGCTGAAGTGCTGAGGAGCTGATATATCTGCAGATTAAAGTTTTCCCTTAGGGCCAGATCTAGAGACTATGGAAGTCCAGGAGTTCCATGAATTTCAAAAAGATCCAGTGAAAAATCAATATGAATGCCTGCTTAATGTTTTGTGTCTCCAGTGAAAGGAGATGGCTTTAAAGGAAGGCTGTCCCATCCACTCCCTCAAAGCTTGTCATGTAGTCCCATGCCCTCAACCCTACTGATAAACGGCACACAGATGTAGCAAAAGGCACTCTGCCTTTCTATATTGACAGGAAGAAATCATTGTTCAGAGAAACAAAATCTACACCACCTTCTTTGTTGTTGTTTAACCCCAGCTGGCAATTAAGCACCATGCAGCCGCTCACTCACACCCCCCAGCCCCAGTGGGATGAGGGAGAGAATCGGGCAGAAAAAAAAAGGTAAAACTCATGGGTTGAGACAAAGACAGTTTAATAGGACAGAAAAGGAATGGAAATAATAACAACAATAAGAAGGGAATATATAAAACAAGCGATGCACAATGCAATTGCTCCCACCCACTGACAGGTGCCCAGCTAATCCCCTGAGCCATGGTGCCCCCTGACCAACTCCTCCCAGGTTATATACTGGGCATGACATAATATGATATGGAATGCTCCTTTGGGTCAGCTGTCCTGGCTGTGTCCCCTCCCAGCTTCTTGTGCATTCCCAGCCACCGCTGGCAGGGCAGTATGAAAAGCTGAAAAGTCCTTGACTTAGTATAAACGCTGCTTAGCAACAACTAAAACATCAGTGTGTTATCAACATTATTCTCATCCTAAATCCAAAACTCAGCACTATACCGGCTACTAAGAAGAAAATTAACTTTATTGCAGCTGAAACCAGGACATTCTTACATCCATGCTTGAGACACAGTGAGCATAGGAAAGAGAAAGTAGACACAGCTCTGGCACAGACAAAAAAAAATATCTTTTCTCCTGCCCACAAAGGTCAAGACTTCACTGAAGGGAATATTTCCCTCTTAGTCATTGCTTTCCCACTGATAAAAAACTGGTTAGTTAAAATAGGGGGTTTGGGGCTGTCTAGCTCTGAAACTGACATCTGAAATTAGATAATATAATTCCAATTGTTGCACATCTTCTGGTCTTTTATGTGGTTAGTCAATAAAATCAACAGATGTTGGAGTCATATAGAAGATACATATATGTTTCCTGTGCAATGCAAAAAGCAGTGAGCAAATACATGTAGTAAGTGCCCTGTTACAGTTACCATAGAGACAGCACATTAAAAGAACTGTTTTCCTTATTCCTTATCACTAATCTAGACTTAAAACCAACACCTTTTCTATTCTTGTTGAATTCTTTTTGCTTCTCTTATGCATAGACAAGGTGCTGAATTGCTGTGTTTAAGATCAATGAACAACCTGTTTTCATGCATACTCCTCTGAACTGCTGAAAACCAAGAATGCAGATTCAGTCCCACCATCTCTGGGGTTGAGCAGAGTTTAGATCTCAGAGCTCTCCACTTTGTTCCTTAAAACATGCTTACACAATTTCCTGTTTAGATGCAAAAAAGGGGCTAAACGGGTCTTGGTGCTTCCTGTTCTAGGCTCAGTACAGTCGTTTCTTCCACAGCAGCAGCTGACTGTAAGGGTATTTCTCTGAAAGGTGCTTGAGTTAATTTTTCACATTCTTCTCAGTTCATATGGCTCATTTGTAAGAGCAGTTTCAAAACCTAATATCAAATGGACAAAAAATAATCAGATAAAATAGTTTCTTTGGTTTGTAAAAGCATTAGCTGAGCAGACTTGGTTTGGTACCAAAGAAGCACGAAGCACTCTGGAGACAGTTAATACTCTAGGAAATCTCTGTAAGCTTTGTAAAGAAGGTACAAGATATCTGAATCGAAGTTCTGCAGACACTGCTGTTCCTTTGCTATATTCTCTGCACTTCTCTGAGGTTTAGAAAAGAGTCCTGATACTTGTTAGCTCCTACAACTTAAACGTATGTTGTTTTACTGAGTTCGGAGGTGAAGTGATGCATTCTGGATGCTCTTGCGATGTGGATTGGGGGATAAAACTTACACTCCAGCAGCTCAGAGGTACACAGTCTAGCTGCAACCTCATTGCACAGCACTGGAAAGCTTTGCAGCTGAGGCCTTTCGATTGTTAATTTCTCCTTTCTGCTTGGGGAAATTAAAGTTTCACAGTGTCCAGGGTTAACAGATTCACTGAAAGGTCAGCAAGACACGTCACATATGAGCAATGAGAAACAATTCTAATTGAGGCTTCTTTCTTTTTCTGGTTGGTTTGTCTGAAGTCTTTCCAAGATGAAAGTCTAAAGAGAAGCTCTGGAAAAGCCAACAGGGAGACCTCTAAGAAGAAAACAAGCTTTTCAAATGTACAGGGAGGTCAATACAGTTCAGGTGACTGAGGATTCATATTACAGCAACCCTCAAAAGCCTGGCTGCAAAAACTGCTGAGTGAAGGCAAGACCCCTGTTCCAGAGTATATTCCTTCCCCTAAGATTGATTATGTCCCGGAGATAAAAGGACATAAACCAAGTGATATCATGGTACATCTTTTCACCACCTTCAATATCCCCTCCCCAATTTTAACATCTACCCTGAATCTATTTTCTACTTTATATTATTTTGTCACTAATTGCACAATAATTCTTCAATTACTGTAGACTGGAGAACAGGGAAATCCATCTGTCAGATGCTCTGTGTCCTTATGACTCTTCCTGACCTAAATTTGGAATGGCTCCACCTTGCACCTCCTTTCCATTCCCTCAGGGTGTTGACTCCCAGGCACTAACAGATTAAATTGAAGTGCCATGTGCCAGCAGTCTGCCCTGTCTAGCTCCCAGCAATTAATAGTCTCTCAGAAGGGACAGATGAACCCCATGTGAAGCAGCATCTTACATCATGCTATGATTTGTATGCCATGATATTCAAGTTGTGGAACCAGAGCTGTTTACTTACATATGGAAGGCCAGAAAATGGTGATGTAAAATTGCCTTTCTGCTTCAGGGAAATGAAAGCTTTGGATCCCAGAGGATGTCTTTAAGAATAAACTGAGATCTCGGATTAGATGCTGCCTCTTTTTGTCCTCATCTGGACAACTGGTGTGATTTGTGCAGTGTGTTAAACAGCAGCACATAATTCAGGGTCAGGAGGACCGAGCATCTAGCAGTGTTGGTGAGGCAGGAGGTGGTGTCTGGTGGGGTTTTTTTGGTATTTGTACACTGTAACTTTATGATTCTGATGACTTTCCAAATATAGTAATAAGCACTTTCACATCTTCAAAGTGCTTACAGATACTGTCTCACTTAATCACCTAGGGAAGGAAAATAAGAAAATGATCAGTAACAGATAAGTAAATGATTTAATTTTGTAAAAGAGCTCAAAGCTTCAGGGCAATTAAAGACCTGATGTCGGTCTAAATCAAAGCATTGGAAATGAGATGGAACTTGCATCTATCCAAAGTTTCTAGTAAGCAAAAGTGAATTTCACCACTCTGCGAATATGGTCTAGGTGTGGAGGCCCTTGTCCAGTGAAAGGACAGAAGAGAGAAAGAACAGAACTTATATGAAGAGCTGAGCTGTGATCCTTGGGGAACAGGGCTCATGCTTTCATTGCCAGCAGGATGGTGGGACTGGCAACAGCTGGTGCAGAGAAAACCACTCTGTCATGGTGTAACCCTGCGCACTGCTTGCTCACTCCCCGCTCCCCGCAATGGGATGGGGGAGAGAATCAGGGGAGGGAAAAAAAGTAAAACTCGTGAGTTGAGATAAAGACAGTTTAATACAACAGAAAAGGAAGGGAAATAATAATAATAATGGCTCCTCTGGGTCAGCTGTCCTGGCTGTGTCCCCTCCCAGCTTCTCGTGTATTCCCAGCCTCCACTGGGAATAAATGTCACATGAACGAATAAATTAGAGCTAGGAGCACACGAATCCCAGAGAAGTGCCCAGTTTACAAATTAACACAGTACGTCTTACAAAGATCCTGGCTTATTTTGTTACTGGGAGGCCAGCTGGATGAAAATATTTCTTTTTGGATGGTAGTTACAGAAGAATAGGAGGACTGGGGTCATAGAAAGCTAAAATCTTTGCAAGAGCCAAGTGCTGGTTTGAATGTGCTCCTTTCTTTCAAGATCTTCAGCTATTCCCTGCATGCTTAGAAACACTTTCTGAAGAACCATTTTTGAAGTGGTACAGCACAAGAAAAGCATTCCTCCTTCAGAGAGCACTGAATACTAATTTACTGTTGGCAGGTTGTGGAAAGAAAAAGACTCATCATGGTCCCCTTTCATGAGGATGTTTTTTTCCTGTCCTTTTTTAATTTAATAGTGTGTCAAATTAGGGTTAAAGTGCTCTGTTTTCTCAGCTCTACTCTGACTTTGATGCTATACAAGACCTACCCAACACCGCTTTTCTATGGCACTGCTCAGATATAAGAATGTCCCAAAGGCATTCTGTAAAGCTGCTAATTAGGCAATGTTAAGCAGTGACAAGTGAAGGGAGTATGTAAACATAGCAGGCATTATATCCACCCCAATATCCTACATACTGATGTGAACACTGGCACCAGTTAAGGCATGGTTGGCTTTATTTCTGACTGGCCAGAACATCCCAGCTAGGCACCAGACTGGCTTTGAAAGCCCTATTCTGTCACCAGCTCTTGGTTAAATTTTTAGCAGGTCAACTCTCAGATGTTAAACACCTGAGCACGGTTTGGGTGAGCAATCTCACTGCTTTAGGTTAGGGTCCATATATGCTGGGTATTTCACTCTTGTTCAAAATTCCTTTAGAGTAAGTTGGATCTTGAAAAAAAAATTAAAAGAATTTTCCCCCACAGGTCCTCAAGCTTTATGCATCTAGAAATGCTCCCTCTATCCTTGCTGGACATGTCATGGTCCTTTTAGAAAGAGCCTGATGTCCCACAGTACCATTGCAACTGAGGCAAATAAAAGCCCCCTTTGACATTCATTAGTGCAGAGCACAGGCCTGCCCTTTTCCACAAAGGAAATCTCTCCAAATCACCTCAAGCCTGTACCTACATGTTAACTTGCCAATATAGACACAAGGGAAGTCTAGACTCAGGTGCAAATTGGCAATAATTTCTGAGCCAAGCTAGGTTTTATGTTGCAATGATGGTTCATTAGACTAAATTAGGTCTTTAATGACATCTTTGAATCATTTTATTGTTTTCAGAGAATTAATTATGAAGACATTCCTGATTTGTGAAGCTTAAATAGGCAAATGCATCTACAGATGTTGTCCATCACTTGGATTATAGGATTATATTTTAATCTTTTACAGCCATGAAAACATGTGGAAATTAGTGCTCAATGGTTCTCTTAGAGCTCGTCATTACAAAACACAGGAAAATCCAAATGTGTAAAATGCATGCACCTTGGAAAGGCTTTAAAAGTGTTCTGTCTGTGGGGTGATTAGACCATAAACTATGAACTGATTCACTGTAAAAAAACCAAGTCCACTGCACTCCTAGACCTCCATAAATCTCCAGATATTTACAGGAATGGTTTCCGTTTTTGCTTATGATCAAATAGTGGTTTAGAGCAGGGCTGGCTGATAGGCAGAGAATTCAGGCATGTCCAGACCTGCCATAAAGACAATAAAAGTGATGTACTATGAGAAGCAGGGACTCAAATCCCTTTTTATGTGAGATGCTGAAATGACTCTAAAAAGCTGTCATTACCACAGTTTGTCTGACCTAGAGCTGAAGGTATATTCAAAAATGAATCAAACTATTCTGAGCTTTGGAGGAATATCGAATGTGAAGTGGTGTTTGGTTCATATGCTATTCATTTTCCAGATATTGGATAAATGAAAGGTTGAATGAGGAAAGAGCAATAAGAGAGCCAAGTGCAGGTATCCAACTAGCTCACTATATCCAATGCTTTTGATAACATAATTATAACTGTACTGTTATAATCTTCTATCCTGTACAAACAATGTCAGGAAACACAGATGACAACCTGGTATTCATTATATTGATCTGAATTCACGCATTAATCTTTTCAGATCCTGCAGCTTTTTTGAGGTGGATTGTACACTGAAATTAAAGGCAATGACCCTAAAAATTATTAGACTCTTTGCACGCATGCACTGCACGCATGGCTATGGAAAAGTTATCTTGCAATTTTTGCAATTTTGCAATCATTTCTTCTCTGGGTGAATTCCTTTAGTGATACCATGTTTTTGGACCTGAGAGGTCAAGCCTGGGAATACTTTCCAGTTCTGAATGGTCCTATTCTGGAACAAGTAGCTCTAATCTGCAGAAAGATGTCTCCAGAGATCTTATCGAAGAGGCTATTATCATACTAAAATGGGACCAGAAGGTCTTGTTCTGAATTTCAGCAGGGCCTCTCCCTGGCCTTTGGCATGGCACACGCGTTTATATTCATGATCATGTGTAATTAATGTAATTAATTGCATCCATGATAAATTTATTTACATAATTAATATCCACATATATAATCTGGAAGGAATCAACACAGAGGAGAATTATATCAGCCTAGTGTTTAAAGCTATTTTTTTAAATTATATGTTCTGCGTGAAGATTTTCTGAGTTGAAAACAAGGCTCAGCCTAGTCTGTTCAGGCTGTGGCCTTGGTTTTGCCTTGCTCCCAAGCACAATTACAAGGGAGTCTGTGGTAGCTGCATAGAAATTGTTTTGGTTAAGAACTTCCTTTTCTTGGTATAAATCAGAGCCCAGCTCTGACTTAGTTGCTGCAACTGTAGCAGAAATTCACTTAAACCAGCAGAGTATAGAGCACAATTCAGTTCTGTTTTCTTCCTTCTCACATCCCTCAGTGTTACCATAGTCCTCCCTGGACCCTTTTGAAGAATACAGCAAAAAAATACTCATTCTTTCCTTTAGCCTTTTGATTTCATTTAGTGTGTTTTTTTCTTCTTTTTCTCCCAGTGTCTTCCCAGTCTTGTTTTCTCTTTTCCTTCCTCATTTCATCTAAGCTCTGTTTCATGTTGAATAAAGTACCATCCCCAGTAACAGGCAATTTAATTTAAAAAATAGATAAGACCTTTTCATTTTTTTCTTTTTGTAGCAGTCTCCTTCAAGTAGGCAAGGGTTTTCTGCATTGTATTCTGTAATTAACTTGTCTTTGAGTCAACCAGTACACTCTACTAATGCAAATCATTTTTTAGCTAAGCTCATTTATTGGTTGAAAGAAAATTCATGTTTTAATCAAAGTAACATTAAAAAGTAACTCAGCTGGTTTAGCAGTTCTGAAAATTTGACGATGAAAAATTTGCTAAGGATGTCAATATTCATGAAAGCTTTGATGGGATCAGACTGGGGGTGCTTTCTGTATCCCGCAGTTATATATATGCCATATTATATTTCCTCTTCCAAAATATTTCCATTCTGCAGTAGAATGGATCTTGGGCCTTGCAAAATGTCTAGGAAAAGAATCTGAGGGAGAGACAGGAGAAATGGCTTTTATCCAGCTCAGACTACTTAGTCACTGGCTGGAAGGACACCTATGAGAGGTACAGGAGGTTTAAACAGCTTCTCCAAAACAAAGATCATTTTAGTGTTTCCTAGCTAATGCTTGAACCAGGGTAAATGTGGGAGCCATAAATTGCAGTAGTGGGGCAGGAATGCTGCAGAGTGGCTTTGCCAGTGAAGAACGTGGGTTGGAAAGTGTTTAGGATGCTCAGGATCCCGGTGTGAGTCTGCTCCTGCCCCCTTCCCAGATGGAGGGTGGGATGGGCTCTCCATCATTCTGAGAGAATGAATATTCCTCTCCTTGGAGACCCGGGCCAGAAATTCAAGCCACACTGAACCTGGTCCATATGTTCCTACAGAAAGTTCATGTTTCAGTAATCAAGTGTTTTTGTCCCAAAAAAGAATACAGAGTTTTGCTGTTGACTTCAGTATGGCCAAGATTCCACTTAAAAATTGTCTTAAAATCTTTGGCACTTGGCTGCAGCTCATTTGTCTTACAAATCCCTGAGGTCATGATTCAACAATAAAATAAATCCAGCTTAAGGGCTCCTTGTGTCAGATCAGAAAAGTCATGGCAGAATCATATCACACAGAGCACTGATCCAGAGTAAGCAAACTTGCCTATTCAAATGTATTTAAACATAATGACAAGTTTACGTTGGACCAGAAGTCTCACTTCTAGATGAAGCATCTTCTGCAGCTACTGCTACAACATTTTCACTCCATCAGAAATTGTCTGTCCTCTTCAAAGCAGGGGAAAATTAGCGTAAACACTGTGTTCTGCACTCCAGCTACTTCACCAGAAATACGATCATGTGCCGATGTCTGATCCACATCAAATGTGTATTTCTGGCAGATCAGCACTGCAGAGGTCTGGTATTAATGATCACAGAACCAGGGCCTCAGTCCAGAAGCGTGGGAAGATGCTTGAAAAAAGAAACAGTGCTTTTTCAGAGGCACTTAGAGAAGATCAGAGTAGCCACTTCTCCTGGTGCTTTCATCAGGGAAGTGAGCAAAGCTGCACAGGCAAATCACTGCAAAGAATTCTTCCTTAAGCACAGAAAGACTTAAGAGTCCAATGATATATCGCCAAATGAGAAAGCAGCTGTGAAACTTTCCATCTGTGGCTGGAATGGACAGCTATTCCTCCCCAGTCCATCACATGAAGATTTCCTAAGCTGGCCCCTGCCAAACTTTCACTGGTAGTAAATGACTGAAGCGGTCAGGCCTGAAATAGTTTAAATACTTTGTCACAGCAAGGAAAAGCTTAGCAAATCAAGGTGATTCATTTAATAAATTCCTTTGGCTAATAGCATCTGATTTTAAGGAAATAAATTATACTTTCATGTAGAGCAAGTAGCAGTTCCAAACCGAGGTCCTATTGAGAAAAAGAATTGATCCCTGATTGTAGATTTGCTTGAGTTTTTCTGGATTTTTTTTGTGGTCTAAAGCCATCCATGCATTTGCTTTCAGTATATCAGCAAGACACCTTTTCTCTGTGAGACATGTTATTGTGTGATGATGGTTTATGACCCATTTCCATTTGGGCACTTTGACTCAAGGAGTAACTTTATTGTGTGACACAGGTGCCAGGTGAACATTTCACACTAACAGGGGACATTTCTTTGTGGTCCCTTGACCATGCTGCTAATTCCTCCTGGTGATAGAAATAATAACTAAGACGTTTGAGGTCACATTCACAATAGCCAGAACAATCCTGCGGTCTCTTCCAGAAAACAAGGAATTGCAGTAAACAAGGGAGAGGCTTCCCAGAAAGAGTCATTTCACAGTGAGCTCAGTCCATCATGAGCCATAGAGAGCTGAAGCAGTTTATTGTAGTACTCCTGCAGGTCATTCCCAATGGAGAGTGAACATGGATGTTTACAGTGTTTACAAATCTGAAGGCTTTGACTGATGTATTTAGGGACAGAGTCCTTTCTGAACTGTGGTGTTATTCGTCCTTCAGTACAGCTGTTTTGTCTTTATAGCTGTTAAATGTAACATGTGCTGATAGGAAAAAATGGTAATTAATTCATTAGTGATAGTGCTCATTGTTTTCTTGACGAGTTTGTGTACAGAGCACACAACGTAGTGCAGCCCCAAGACCTTCCCCACTGCAACAGCCCACACAGAAGAGCTGCAGAGATGGGGCTTTCCCATATCATAACGCCGATGCTCTGAACCGCCCAGAGTATTTTGTTCTGCTGCGAGGCAAAGTCTCCGGTCAGATAGTTACTTTGCTGACTCTTTTTTTAATAATAAAAAAACTTCTCCAAAAGCAAAGAGAATGGCAATCTGTAAAGAAAGATGCTAATTCAATTTCTTGGAGTCCATAAAAATCACAGAACTCCTGGAATGAATGGGTTCCTGGCACTAAAGCAAAATCAGAGAGGCAGAAAAAAAAAAAGAGAATGATACCTGGGCGTGTAAAATAATCACAGTCAAGATTTGTTTCTTTTTTAAGCGAGACAAATGGATAGGTTTATTATGATAGGAAGGATTACAGAAACGTTCGGGTGGTTAAGATTCTAGTCAGGAGTGAGGCTGTGTTGTGTTCAGTCTTATATAAATACATAATAAGATGCAGCCCCTAGGCTGGAGAAATTATATCCTGAAAGGCAAGACTCAGAGAGGCTGGGGAGGGACAGAGGCACAGAGAAGGGAAGCAACATGCCCCAAGTCAGACAATAGCTTAGTGGCAGCAGCAAAAATAGAACCGGAGCCAGCCTCTTCCCACACCGGTGTGACAGGATCTCACTCCCTCCTTGACTGATTGTTGTGAAATAAATCATCGTTCACAGAAATGAGACACATACTGCTCACAGACTTAGCTGCAGATCTATTCCATGTAGAGGTTTTCAGCTATTTGTTGTGCTGTAGGTTTTCTATTAGATGTGTGGTCCCTGAATAGTGAATTTAAGCCTACTAACAATAAGATTGCTTTTCTTAGTAGTGTTTCGTGGATCCCTTAGAAGTAGTCCTTGGAAACCCAGGTGTCTGCAAATTACAATTTGAAAGCCTGTGTTTTATAAGACTCTATACATTCTTGGTCTTCAGTATTTTTTTTATATTTACACTAAATACTAACCCCTGCAGAAATTCTGAGCCACCCCATTTCTTGTCATCTTCTTTTGACTAAAGTAAATGGAATAATTGAAATTTTCATGCTGAATGAAAACTGTAAAAGTGAATTAAAGTGAACTTTGAGCAGTTCCTACAACAACTCAGGAACATAGAATCAAAATTGCATCCAAACTAATTCTACTTGCTTTGAAACCCAGGACCCCTAAGACACACATATTACCAACAAATTGGGGGGTCTCTGGATGAGTCTCTGATCAATTGAGTCTCTGAAACATTTACCACTGTACCCAGGAATCGATATTTTAGAAATCTCCATGGAGATAATTGCCATGGCAATTCAACAATGCCTAGTATGTGAAACACATTCATATTAATACCTCTAATTTGTCCAAAATACCCTTTTTCCATTCTTGCAATGTGCTAGAAAAAGAAAAAGCTATTGCTTATTGGATTAGATTTCCAATTACTAGCAGAATACTCAGTTGTTAACAGATATGTCTTCCTGTTGGAAATAAATGTAAACCAGAATAGGAAAGCTGAACTGATCAAACTGAGGTCTTTTCGAAGTGAAAAATAGAACAATTACCGGATGCAAGTAGATAAAAATTTTCCTATGGGACAAAAATTCCTTGGAACATGCTGTTTTTGCAAAACTAAAACCTTCCCCAGGAATGCATCAATTCAATTTAGCATTGAAGAAAAAAAAAGATAAGTTGAATTGTTTAATTTTTTTTTTGTTATTTATTACTTTTTGAAGGAATAACAATAAATGTCACTGTTAAGACACAATTTCTACAGCTCTTTATACATACACAAATGTTGAACAGTTTGGTTGTGTGAAAAAAAAATTTCGCTTTGCTAAAAGCATCACAACTTTTTGTGTTGTTTTTTCCAGTTTGGAAAAAAGCAAATTTAGAATTACAGCCTTATAGAAAAACTGTGTTTGGAAGGCACCTCTGGAGGCCACGTGGTCCAAGCTCCTGCTCAAAGCAGAGCTAATTTCTGAGTTAGATCAGGTCATGGAGGACCTTGTCCTCACAAATTTTGAAATTCTGCAAGAACTGAGATTCCACAGCCTCTCTGGATCCATGTTCCAGTGCTTCACCACTCTCTTTGTGAACATTTTTTTCCCCTTAGATTTGATGACAATTTCCTTTTTTGTAACTTGTGACAGTCTCCTCTCAAACCGCAGCATAGCATCATGCCAGGAAGTTGAGTTGGAAAAGAATAAGCGTGGAGGATTCTTCTGTCCAGGCATCCTGGAATTCAAATTCATGTTTATGCCCATGAGGTCAGTCAGCCATAACAGCAGGGCTGGGGAATGCAGGATGTTGTGGTGATAAGGAAACTAATTGTGTTGATATGCTTTTTGACTGTTTCTGTGAAGTATCATCTGAAAAAGAAACTGGCTAATACTTATCACACCAAAAAGGCAAAAAGGCAGGGTGATGGGCAGCCCAACACTGGCAGTGTCTCACTTGCCAAATCCATGGTTTTTTAGTTGCTCTCTCATATTCTCCCTGCCCAGTGCTCCTTCACCATCTTTACCCTCCCTCATTATTGACATCTTTCAGGGAGTCAATCTTTATCCCAGCAGCAGTTCATCAGTGCAGATCATTTTAGAGACACAGAAAATGTCTCTTGGCCTCATCGTAATGTGCAGGAAACTGTAAGCCAAAATGGCTTTCTTGCCCTTCTGCCAAGGCTCTGGATAATTTTTAAGTGGATGATGCAGAATGTTAGGGGTTTTATTTCCTGCAGATGTGTAGCATTCTTTTCCCTGATTTTTTAGCACTGGGTGGAACTGGAAAACTCTTAACAGCCAGGGAAGAGCCTAGTGTCTGAGGATAAAGACACAACTAAGATGGTTTCCTGAGCACATGAGGAAAGGTGACTGCCTAACACAACAAAAGCCAGGGAAGGACCAAGCTCTCAGATTATTTTTCAACTGGTTGAAATGGGAGACCAGAGCACATCATAAAAGGCAAACAAGAGCTTGCAGGATTCTTTGGGGGTTTGATGCAAAATGCAGTTGCTGCAATTGTGCTTGCAAGGAGAATAAAAAACCAAAACTGTTTGTTTGGCGTGTCCTGTGACATAACACAACTTTCATTAAACTTGGTAAACATATCACCTGCAGGGTTGGGAAATAGAGCGGTTAGAAGTGGCTCAATTTACTCTGTGCAAACATGAGGCAGTACCTCTGAGGAAGTATCTTGTAAACACTGGTGCGTTTTCACTAAGTACCCTGCCTAATCGGAGGTTTTACCTTGCTGGGCGCTTTGAGACAGTAGTGATAATTTCATTAAACGGCGAGTGTTGGTTGTGTTTAAACAAATGGCTGTGTTTAAAAACTTTCATCATTTGAAATACGGTCAAAATGGAGTACAATATATGTCCTATTATCCTGTTACCTTGTGGGTGTATGGGGGAGAAAGAGGAGGATTAATGAATAAGCTGAAAAGACTTTCATTTCCTGTTTTCTGGCAAGTTGGGCTGTTGGACAGTACATGAGACCTTGCACATTTTTCACTTTGTTGATTTTCCCGCTTGTGAAGTGACATGCAAAGCCTGAATATTTCTTGTCTGAGGCACAGATTGCTCATCTGACGGGGGAGTGATGTTTCTCCTTGATGTAAGTCACAGCTCAAGAAAGAAGGACAGCAGAACCAAGTCTCAGGAGAGCCCAGCATGCTTGGCTTTCCACAGGCACATATGCACACAAGTGGGATGCTAATATCACTCAAGGGCCAGAAATACCTGGCCAGAAACACCTGCTGAGGGAAGGTGTCAAAATGTTTCTTCTTGGCTTTTAAGAAAAGAAACTCTGAAGGCTGGAGAGAATGTGCTCAGCAATTATAAGATGAAGACAGCAAATAAACAACTGAACTACTGAAGTGCCTTACCTGAACAAGGACAGTTCTTCATAGTACAGAATAAAATGCAAACCCATACCAGTATAGACACTGCAAACTGTCTGACACATGCACAGTTCCATTGCTGGTTCAGTTCAAAGCAAGATATGGAGCCAGAAAATGCTAACTCAGACAGTTGGAGAAGTCGAGCACAACTACCACTGTCCATGGCTGAGCAAATTTAAACTATCTGATTCTACCAGAGCAAGCCACAGCCCTCAACCTGGGGACTTTTCAGGAACCAGCAATAAACTGAACTCTTGTGTCAGACTGGCAAATTATATTACAGTCAGGCCTACTCAAGAGATAAGTATGTTTGGCCACATGGGGATACACCAGTAGAGAGGATTTTCTGTTAAACTGTAGCAAAGTAGGTTCCTCTGTTACTTACCCTTGCTATTACCATCAAGAGGTGCAGGAAGGCAAACATAATAGCTGTAGCACAGGCCCCAACTCTTGTTGTGGCCCTTTAGCAACCAAAATAAGTTGAAACCACCCTCAGACAGACCCGAGTAGGTGCAAGGACATTACAGGGTCAGTGGCAATGATGTGGAACAGAATAATGAAATTCAGTGGTCTCCAGATGAGTCTCAGTGATTGCCATAATCATATATCACACAACACAGCTGCACCTCTGTCACTTGTGTTTTGGGTAGATAGTCTGGAGTCCTGTATCCTGCAGTAATGAGAAAGGGACTAGGATGATCAAAAAGGGTTTTTCCACATCTAACTTCTCTGATGCTGTTTCTTTTGAAAAGGACTGTAGGGTATTGCATTATTTCCACCTTTGTAGAAAAATTTTATCTTAAAAAGATTCTTATTAAATAGTCTCCTGCTGGGATTGAGTTACAGAGTTGGGTTATCTGAGCACTCCAGAGTGCTCTGAAAATGGAAGAGGGAAAATACTTCAATGAGGGAGAAAATGCATGCCTGTTCATAAATGTTAATGTGAAATTTCCTAGAGTGTTGGACACACAGAGAATTTTGGCTATTGAATTAATTTTCTCACTAAAAATATTCTAGTCAACTCCAAATAGTCTCCTCCACTCATCTGTGTTTCCAAAAGCCTTCTGAAAATTTTCTCTTCGAAACCAGCCTTCCTTTCATCTTCTCCTTGATCACCTTTGGTGATGCTTTTGGGGTCAGTTATTTTTTCTGAACACATTTCATTCCTTTGTCAGGCTGGCTCACCTGTAACCATTGCTGTGTCTTCCACTGAAAACACGCATCAGTTGTGGAAGCATCTCGAAGTCCGCTCATAAACGAGACCTATGTTGTTTAAAGCATTGTACAGCCATAGAAAAGCAGTCCCTCCACCAAGGAATTTGTGATCTAACCCCCAGTGAGCAGTCCCACCCTAATCCTAACAATCTAATTTACCATATATTAGATACAAACACTTAGAGACAAATTTCTGATTATATGTAGCCACAGTCTTCCTTCAGTGTGGTGTGGAAGTTTCCCTTTTAAATCCGGGCAGGCTGCTGTAGATTTATGTCATACTAATGATTGAATCTTTGCCTTGGCGCTTAGAAGATATTCAAGGTGAGCTGGTGGAAGTGTCTGCATACACTGGACAGCTGCAGTCCCAGGGCAACACTGGTGTACTGTGTTGATGTTGAAGAGGGTGTGCTTCTAGGAGTTTGGTTTGCTTTTATGATCTGTGGGTGTACAGATGATACTGCCGTCACTCGTCTGTATCGTTTTCTCACTGGTTTTATGTTATGAAGGGAGGGAATAATTGAGTAAATGGCCACTAAGGACATCCCTGCTAATTGCTTAAAGTTAAGCTGGAACTTGGGACAGGAGATAATTCAAGCCTCTGATAAAATTGCATATCGCTTATTGCTCCTGACAGGACTGATTGTTTCATTTTGATGAACTGTGTTGAAAACTTTGTTTTTCATATGTGTCTTCAACAGTTTGGGGAAATTAACTGATCCCTAACCGTATCAATGTCCAAACAGATTATCGCAAGCACTGAAGTTAGAGAGAAGTAAATTGCTAATTTAGAGGCTCTGATTGTGTCCTCTGAATTCAGCTACCTCTCTCTGCTGATCCATGGGTGAGCTAAAGGAAATAAAAACTAGACAGGAAGGTGATCCAGTCTGTGCCATCATTTGTCCTCTGATGCACTGTGATGTCAAGGTGGGATGGAAGTATAGGAACTATGTATGTCCTCTCCTTTATCACTGGGTAGCAAGCAAATACAGAAAATATTACTCTTCTTTAAAGCCTTTCTCATAGGTCTTGCAAAGATCAGTGACTGAAGAAAACCAAAAACATCTTACCATTGGTACATTCTTAAGTTATCCTGCAAAACTGCTTCATGTGGTAGGATACTTTTCAAGGAACTACATCAAAGAGGAGATTACAGCTACTAGAGAAATCACACCAGTGGAGATGACCCATTGTCAATATTCAGCTGCTCCTTAAGTCAATATGAAGCTGTCACACTGAAAGGGAGGCATAAAAATGCAACCGCGCTGCAGTGATGAAGCTGTCAAAGTCAGAGCACTATAATACATTCCTTTTAGTGATTGTTTCTTCCTGAGCTCATCACATAGAACATCTTGGCTCGGTGATCTTGCTGAGAAACACTATTTAAATTTAATAGATACCCAGCATGGTGCCCAACCTCCAGCCATCTTTTCTGTAGCACTCACTGCTTGAAAACTAGTTTAGGACACCTGGCCCTGTGCTCTAGATTAATCTGATCTTGTTTTTAACCAGCATAGCAGGGAAGCTCTGCAGCATCACAGATGTATGCTCAATGCTCTGTGCGATTGATTTATTATGGTGAAACCAAATGTACCTTCTGGTGCGAGAGGAGGTAGAGGAAAGATAATGTTACTTCTAAATCAAATTATACTGCTTTTGTTTTGTACTTAATTAAGGCTGAAGAGCTTTGGCTTCAGTTTATTCAGACACATTGTATCTGTCTGCCTGTCCAATTTTTTTACCCTCACACATTAGAGCAGTATCTCTGTATCTGGTCCTATAAAAATTGATGACAAAAAGCCTATTGATTTCAGCTGAGCAGGAGCCAGTAGATGCTGATTTTACCTGGGCAGTGTTCTTTAACAGATGTAGCTCAGTAATAATTCGTGTAGTTGAATCCAATACAAAACTATGAATGCGCAATAAAAAAAAATCAGTTCTGAGTCTGTTTTTTTCCTTTCCACTTAATCAACAGGAACAGAGAGAAGGACCAGGTGACCCGTAACAAAAGGTCTTTATCATTCCTTCTGTACTTCATTGCTTAAATGAACATTATCTTTCTCTCTGAAAGAATGAGAGGGTAACACGGTACCCTATTACTATTTATAAGACATTTTCTTTGGTGATGCTTTTACCACACCACATTTGTAACTGTTGAAACATAATCTGAATTGGAAAGCCTGCTAAAGTCAGAAAGGTTGTTGTTCTATAGAAGAGAATAGTGAGGTACAATTTCAATTATCAGGTAATAAACAGACCTTGTATCAGACGACACAAAGATAGGAGACATGGCTGTAACTTACTCTCATGAAGGAATTGTGGAAGTACATTAGTGAATCACTGCAGCAACCTACAGGGTGTCCAGCCACAGGGAAGCTGTAAGTGCATGAGGAGACAGGTAAGAGTTCACCAGTTCTGTCCTGGAAAATACTGGAGGTCCCTGGGAGAGTCTGAGTACTCTCAGGTCTCTCAGGTATTTTCAGGACTCCATGGAGGTTTATCCTGAATCCATCCCATGCATCAATCGATCTCGTACACCAGGCTGCTGAAGCAGGAGCTCTCTGGTCCCTTCTTAATGTTCAGTGATTTCTGAACTGGATCTGAACGTAAACTGTGGATGTGCCTTTCTCCCTTCCCTTGAAATAGAGTGGAAGGTCAAATCTGGCTGTGGATTCAAATACTGAATCTCAGGCCTAGCTGTGATTTATATTGGTCTGTCGTGCTTGTAACATGAAAAGTACTCTGTTTAATGAGAAAGTGGACTCTGTTCCTATTCCAGCTCCCATATCCCTGATTCAATCTAAACCACATTTCCCTCACAAAGAACCTTTCAAAAGCAAAGAATTTAAAAAATCACTGCTATGAATGGTCCAAGAACCTACATTGTAAAGAAGTCCCCAAATGATCTATCGCCATTGCAGATTTGTTTGTTGGCTTAAATTTCTTGGTCCAGCAATGGGTCAATTTTCACACACACACAAAAAGATGTTTTGTTTTCCCAAGTATGTGTGAATCTTATGGAATCCTTTTAGAAGAAAGCATATCTTTAGCTTCAAAGTGTAGCATGCCAGAACCAGTTGCATTGAAAACATCCTTGCCTCTAACATGTTTTTTATTAGGAAAATGTATTCCCAAACTGAAATTAGTACCAGTTTTCAGGAAGGACTCAAGTGCGTTCTTGCCTTGACATCTGTTGCTATAAATAATGTAGTAAAACATGAATTCAGAAGAATTATTTGTGTATATTTGAGAAGATAACTTGTAACCGGGTAGTAATTCTGACAATCTGCTTGTAAATGCAGAGCTGTACCCAATTCAAATATTAAACCCTGGAACAATAAAGGAACAATATAATTATTGCTGGATCACACTTGCAGATCAGTTTTACAAGTTGCAACCAAATAAAAGGGAGAAATTGCAGACTAACATAGAAGTATCACCAGGGAGCAACCTTGGGAACAGTTAAGCTTGGAAAGGAAGTTTACAGTGAAAGCTGTTTTGTTGTTGTGATTTACATTTCCAATAAAGTTAAACCCCAGGAGAATTTTGGCCTGTGTGGGGTGTTTGCAAGCTGGTGAACACAGAATAAGGACTTTCTCCACTAGCCAGATTTTAAAACTTGCCAAAAAAAGTCCTTGCAGAATGAAAAGCTGTAAGCTATACAATAATATTAGGGATAGTTGCATTAATAGAGAAATAATTAATTGGCAGTTGCTCTAACAGGACTCTTCTGACCTTAGTTTAAGAATTAATCATTATCATTTTGCACAGGATTTGCTATGCAAAATAATTAGTGAGCAACCTCCTCCCCTTTCCTCATATGCTGCATAAGGGATTGGTAAGCAACACTCATTCTTTCTGCAGACAGTGACATTGACTTGCTGGGAGCAGTTTAAATGCTTGAATGGAAAAGACAGAAACTTGAGCATACATTTCACTGCTTTTACTTCAATTTTTGAGCATTGTGCTCTCCTGCCTTGACTGAAGGGTCCTACTTTATGGCGTCTTTAGCAAGAGTATCATCAGAACCTCTCTACCCAGCTCTACAGACGCTATTTGGGGTTGCTGGTCCACTTTGTGCCTCTGGATTAAGTGAAGGGTTTGTGTGGTTTTGCTGTTTATCCTGTTCAGAGACTTTCAGTTTCTAATAATCTGCTGAGAGGAAAACTCGGTGATCTGCAAGCAGATTCAGAGGTAGTTGTCTGGGGTGGCAGCATTTGCCAGGAGGGCAGAGCACGCAGCTGGGAGCTAGTGACCAGTTTCATACCTTGTTTTAGTCTGCCCTTACATTTCTACCGGAGCTCCTTCCCAGCACATCACTCAGACTCTTTTTAAAATTTCAGTTCAACATGTGCTAAACCCAAACTTTCTTGGTTTCTTGCCTGGTTTGGATTTAAGAGGTTGAGCTTGTGCTGCTTTAATTTAATTCCACATCAATTCTTTAATTCTTTTCCCACTGGAAGGCTTCAGCTTTTCTGGCTGTGCTGAAAGTAGCATTTGGCATAAGTCATAAACCCTACTTCAGACAACTTAATCTGTTCAAAATGGTGCTGAAAGGAAAAAAGAGCACTATTGCAAACAAAGGCTTGTGTATCCTTATCTAAGGCTGAGCACCTTACGGCTATGAGAGGCAAGTTTTGTCTTTGGATCCAGCTGTAAGACTTTAAGACATTACTGTTTCAGCTATTTGCTCTGTCCCTCCGCTCAGTGTAGAGTAGAGCTGGCTCATTTATGCCTGTGACTGCAAATGCATCTGAGTTCAGTGAAGATGCCGTTTGAATCAGTTCTTGTATTATTGCACCTGAGACAGTGAAGACGCTTGGAGTTCAGAAGAGAGATGAGATCAAATCTAATCATCTGTGTGTGGCAGATAATTGTATTTCCCCTGTTTGTTGAGCTCAATAATTGGTGTTTCATTCAAGCATCTATTCCAGAAAGAGAGCGTTCTTGCTTTGTGTAGTAGAAGAAATGGTGAATCAGTCAGTTGCCTTGACTGCTTCTTCCAGAGGTTAATCACCTTCCCTTATAAAAATGCATATCTAGTGCGTCGTTTCAATTTGTCTGTCTTCAGCCTTCCGCCACCGATTCTTGTTCTGTCATACTATGCTCAGCTACAAGATATCAGTTCAGCCCTCAGCAAAACATCATCTTCTCTCTTCACCCCCCAGCACCAGGTCGTGTGGTTCACGTTTATATAGTTTGATGCCCCATCACAGTCGGTTTTGTTAATTAGATAAAATTGTTAGTTGAATCTCCTCTACATCCCAGGTCCATGACTCTTCTTGGAATATGCCATCCCATTCACTGCAATTAAGTCACCAACTAGGGCAAAAATGTGCTCAATTTATGACTGACTCCTCCATACACTCGTGTAATAATCCTCAGATAAACTGATCATGAGATTGTACTGCTTAAAGCCAGTGTTTATCTTTGCAAGCACTTAAGGCATTAAGTATCAGTATGAGAGGAAAATGAAATGTTGGCAGAGAGTTTTCAGAAACAAACATGAACTGGAATTTTAAGAGGCTTGATGCAAGGAGGGCCATCTAGCAGATTTACGGTTTCATTTTGACAGGTTCTAGCTTTTAAATAAGGAAGATGAAGATAATAACTTCTGTAGTGTTTCTGATTTACAGCTCTGATGTAAGATATACTGCTCTGTACAGATCATGGTTGAGATTCTCTATCAAATCACTCCATAAATGCATCCATATTAACCCAGTGGCAGTGTGATTCTGGAAGCTTAAGGATTCTCCAGAAGGTTTGCCTAAGTGTGTGAGAAGGAAAATACAGCTAGATGCAAGATGCTTCCTGGAAAACAGCTTAAAAGAGAAAGGAAGTCCTTATTTCTGACTTCAAAAGTTTTTTGTGATTCCGTCTGAAATGTTTTTTGTTAACCCTGTAATTCCGCATGAACTGAAGGTGTTTGGGGGAAAAAAAAAAAGTCAAAACTTTTTCAAACAGTGTATTGTATCTGATGACAGCCAACACAGGAATATTGAAAACAGCTGCTTGTCTAGGTAGTACAGTAAACACTGATACATTGATACGGATACTGAAACCCTTTCATTGCAAAATAGATGAGAGTCACTTTTCATCTAGGAAAAAAGTATAGTGCTTCTCTCTCTTCTTACTAGTTATTTTCAAATGCTTTTAATAGTCTACAGATAACAGAATAATTGTCACTTTATAACATGAATATCATTGTACAATAAAGAGTATGATTCTTTTTATGAAAAAAATGCTAGTAATTTTTGCATAAAACTTTAGGGGCTTTTGCAGGATTTCTGCTTTTAAGAATTGTGACAGCTTTTATTTTTATTTTGGTTTGGAACTTGGCAAAATCGAAACATTGAAACACTTTTCCTGCTCTTTGGTATGATAACAGACCCTTTGTTGTTACATTCTAGATAGAAGAAAGCTGAAAATTGAGACTTTGTTGCAGCATGCTTTAAGTCTTTTCTGAGCCCTGTATTCTGTAGTCAGGTTTCCTCTAAGTTTCCTCACATGAAACTTTTCTTGGTGCATAGTAACCTAGAAATCAATGTGAGAAGGCAGCATTCACACCTTTGCATAGGGGTGATCTCACCATAGCTCCTTTGCTCTTAGAGTCTCTGACTCCGCTGAGGACACCCCTGAGACCTGTTTGATTTCTGATTTTGGCAAAACACTTCCTCCCATGAAAACTGATGTCAGAATTAACTTCAGTGGGACAAGATTCAACTCTTATTATGTTTAAATCGTGTCACTAATATACTTATTGGAGTCTTGCCCTGGGTGTAATAAAACCTAGTTTAAATTGCCGAAGGGTTCAGCTGCTGCCTTGAACAGCTGCATCGCTGTAATTTGCCAATAGGATGTATTACATCCTGATTACAGTTTCTGTTGAGTGATAAGCCAAAATTACAAGGCAGAAATGTGGCTAATCATGATAAAGGAGATAAGTCCATTCATCTACTGCCCGCATTTAATATTTGCAGAACAGATGCTGTTTGTTCCCCTTCAGCTTCGTTTACATGGAAATGTGCTTTCATTCTGAAGATGTCTTAAGGTTAGTGAAAAACCTTCTTGGACATTTTGATGGGGGAGGGAGGGAGAAAGGTGAAATATCTTGGAAGGTTTCTCTTTGTTTCCCAGGCCAGATAAACTTACCCAAATCAATCGGTCATTGTAAGATGAGCAAAGTGAGCTACTTTAGGCCAGAAACCGATGTCTGTGAAAGCTGAAGAGACCATGTTTTTAGCAGATGGATTGACAGTGTAGGTGCAAATCACACTAGGAAAGACTGTACCACTCCAGGGATTAAGGCCTGAACGGGCTGCAAGTGGTCTTTTATTGCACTCATTCTCTCCAAGCAATATGCAGTTCATCATGCTGCAATTAAACCATCTCTTTCAGTGGTTTGCCTCATCGGGCCATAAAGCCAAGCCTTCCATGAGGAGTGGATTAACACATTGCCCCCATTATACACCAGAGAGGTCCCCAAGTGAGAGATTTGGGGGTGGAGGAGGTCTCACTTCATAGCTCAGCAAGAGATATATTCCACTTCCACAGGCCCATGGTTCCAGTCTGGGGAAATCTGTGAGAGATCCCCCAGGTCCCTGCTTTCAGCCCCCACCCAAGCACCACCACAACTGTAAGAGATGCAGTGCCAGGAGTAAGCGGAAACGCGTCCGCCGGGGACGAGTCAAGAAAATGAGCTGCTGTCGTGACGCCTGGAACAAAGCTTATAGCTCATGTATTGACGGCGATTAAACAACGTCCCTTTTTGTGCTGCGTCGTGAAGCACTGAGCTGAGCTAGACTCATGCTGTAATGCACAAAATATCTTGCATCTCCCCTTCACCGCTCTCTGCAGCTCCTCCTGCGCCTTGCTGCTAAATAACTGCAACAATTCAAGCTGGAGAGATTAGATCACCTCAGGGGGTCCATAGAGCAGAGCCTACTTAACACTAGCCAGTAATCTGGCATTATGCACGCTTTGGGACAGCAGTCTATAAAAACACACAGCGGTTTCCATGGGCCAGTCCATGCGGCCAGGGTTGCCTGGTTCAGCTATTTTCTATTCTGCAAAGGCCCACTTACTCCTCAGAGTGAGAATTTGCTGTTCACATGTTGCAGCCTGCTATGACTCAGAGCTGCCTTGATGTTTCCCATCCTCAAACCACAACTTCGCTCCTGGGTACCGAGCCTTTTTCTCCCTGATGGCTACCACGGCCTCCTAAACATCCCTTGGGGGGTCACCCCTTCACCCCATCCCTTACCACCATCTGACTGCACTGCATAAAAGCCCCCCCAATCTGGGCTTGCTAAAATGAAGTCATCTGCTGTGTCTGACTCTCTGTATTAATCAAGAAGATTTTGGAGGATATTTTGCCCAGCTCTGTCGCTCCCTCCCTGCTAAAAGTGGATGCTGCCTCGTATCTGCTGCACTTGTAATGTGGAGGAATAGAAAATCCTTTGGCGATGCCAAATATAAAGCAGCCGTTGAACCGTTTCAATCTGTTCCTTGCCAGACACAGCCCCCAGCGTGCTGTCGCCGCCGCTCATGCTCTCCCTTGCTTTTTCGGAGCCAGAGCAGAGTCTGCCCAGCCCACAGCCCCGACATACGGCAAAGCCCCCACTGAGCTGCGGCGCAAGGAACGCTGCAGGCTCCTGTAACGCAGCCCACAAGCCTTTGTGCGACAGCAGGTCTCTAAAGCCTGATGAAAGGGCTGATAAGGCAAAACCAGGCTTTGAATACTAAATGGACACAGAACAGGGCACTCGACTATGTAAGAAATACATTAAAAATTAAAAATGTCTCATATGGTCATTAGCATAAATCCCAGGATGGAGCATTATCAGCATTGCTCTGATAAGGTGAGGAATGCATATATTAAGAGGCTAACTTCCCAGGCTGAGCCGTGGGGCCCTGTAACACATGGGCTGCTATTTCTGCTTCAATTCCATGGTAAAAGGCGCTTTCCTAAAGGGTATTGTGCTCCAAGGATGACAGTACGGTCTAGTTTATGCTAAACTAGAAACACTCTTGAGACCTCCCGATGAGAAGTATTACAGAAAAAATAGGTATTTTTAATTCCTTCTTTGTGTCCACCCCTCTGGATGCAAAATACAGTCTGTAACAGAGTCCCTAATATATCTGATCAGAGCATCAGCCACTTGCAGACATTCAGCTGCACTAATGTGCTGTGAAGGATGATACTGAGGAGGCCTGGAGTCTTAAAATAGAGACAATTTTCAATTTATGTTGTGTTATTGTGATATGCCAAGCGTGAGATCCCAAATGCACCACAAATAATTGGTCTTACACTTTTACTCTTCATGTCCCACTCTTTCTTCCGCTCAATTTTTGTCAATTGTTTCTTGCATTCTTAATTATTAGCAAGGAAGGATAATGCATGTAAACACTGTGGGGTAAGTACTTTTCCAGCCAAGCAACAGCAGACCCCAGACATAAGTTTTAGCCTGCAGAGCAGATTATGAGTTACACCAGACACACACAGCCCCTGTGACTAGCCGAGCTGCTCCTATCACAAATGTAAGCGTTTGACATAATACCAATAAAGTCACTCTCTTGAGGAAAATGAAGATGATTTGGTAATGCTGAAGTATAATCAACATTTTAAAAACAAAGCCATTTAATGTCTAATTCAGATTAGTTTTACAGGAGTGATGAGTAGAGAGGGAGGGAAGCATTGAATTCTTGAAACACATTTTGCCCCAAACACTCCTAGGCAGCCACCTGGGATGTACATTCATCAACTTGGGCTGGGGTCGACACTGGGTGTGTTTCCAAGACATTCTTTGTGACAAAGATAATCTTGTGTTTGACTGAGGGTTCAACAAGCACGGACTTGATTAACTTGGCCGTTGCAGTGTTGTTAGAGGAACAGGACTGTACAAACAAGAACTCCCCTATGGGTTTTTCAGAACTGACCCAACTGTGCTCCAATAAGGCCAGAGACAGAGCAGCAGCAACGCTTTTGTACATCTTATCCTGTTTTTTTCCTCACAAAGTTCATCAGAGCATTAGCAAGATGGTATCGCCCAAGAAGATGAAATTGAGACTGGAAACAAAACAAAACCCCACTAATTCTCTGTTATTAGTATCATTCATTAGGCTATCTTCTTCCATAAGGATTTATCTTGATGTCTTATCACAAACGAGTAATTCCTTCTCTTCCTCATTTTTCTCACATGTATCTAATGTTGCTCACGCAATTGCTGTACTAGCGACTGCAAGCTTGATATTCCTGTGGTCAAAATGGGACCACATGTGCCAGTATACCACAGAGGCGATTCAAAGAGGGAATACGGGATCTTACATGTTCTGTGAACTGGACTGACTAAGGGCAAATAGCATGGTTATCATGTAAGAGTACTTTGGAGTCCTACTTCAAACCACTGCAGAAGTCAGGAAAAAATCCAAGGAAGGAACAAGCCCTTCGTCTCCTCTCCCAGCCCGTCCAGCCGCCGCTGGTGAGTCAGCCCCAGACACAGGGCACTGGGCCCTAAGAGCAGCTGTCAAAGAGGGCACAGAACAGACATGCCTGGAGAGGTTACCTGGAGGAGACAATTATTTGGAAAAGATTTAGAAAGTCTTCAGAAAAATACTCTGTGGGAGGCATAGGCTGACTGAACATAGCAAAGCAACCCAAGGGGCCAGGGTGATGCCTTCCCTTCCTCCATCCCTGGGGCCAGCTTGCCAAAGGCAGCACAAGTGCTCCACTTCGTCTTGCTGAGATGCCTTCGAGCGGCTGAGAAAGCTGTTTTGCCTCTGTGCTGAGCTTTTTCTTGAGCAGTGCATCAAACCCCACACCACAGCTGGTGCTGATGAATTTCTTGCAATAACTGCTGCCAGGCTTCAAGACCAGACAGAGATTGTTGTCTCAGTACCCCACAAGCTGTCAAATAAAAGTTTATCATGGTCACTGAACCAGTAAGGCAAAGCCTTGGAGCATCACAAGCTCTCTGCAAAGCTCCTTCCCATTAGTTATGCCTGTCCCTACTGTCAGTCCTGTAGAAAATAACCGTTTCCCTTCTTTCAGGGCAAGTTTTAGTAAGTTCAGTCTAGAATTGTAACACCCCATGTAACCCTGTGCAGGAAGCTGCAAAACTTCCCTCTGAAAGTGTCGTTCTTGCTCCCAAATCTGATCCTGACCTCTCCACATTTATTTTATGTGGGTGTGAGATTCTCTTTGACCTAATTACAATTCCCACTTGCCATTTTGGTGCTGGAAATTTAGATGTAGAGCTGCTGAACTAAAGTATGTCAGATGCACTGTGGTCACCTCTGTCTTTCAGAGCAGAGATGAGCAGACAAGGGCTGCAGGCACCGAGATCATTTTACATTTAAGCCAGTGTTTAATTCTCCTAATAGCCCCAAGATTGCAAGAGCTCAAAGCCTTACACCCAGGATTAAGAGACCTCCTAAATATAGGCTGCTTGTTGCAGGGAAGGTAAAAGAACAACAGAGTCGCTGAGAACTGTTCTTGAAAAACATTTATTTCTGTAACAGGTTTATAGCGCTGACTCCCAAGCCCCAGTACAACACAGTTTCCCCCTACACATAATTCTGGGGACAATTACCTTTGATGGAAAAACAAAGCCATACAAAGAAGCCCCCCAAACAAACAGTTTGGTTCCAAACAAACTGTGCCCAGGTTCTCTCTGGGCCTCTGCTGTTGTTTCATCCCAACTGGGACAGAGCTGCCCTGCTCCATCCCTCGGTCACAGCTGCAGGATGTTTCACTGCCTGAAGGCCCCAAATAACTGAAGATATTCTGTTTAACTGAAAAAAAAAAATAGGGGGGACATGGGCAGAGAAGGCTGCTAGGATTCAGCGGCTGCTATTTTTGCAGACATCATTTAGAAAGGAAATCTATGCATTTCAGTTTCACCTCCTGAGCCCCAGCATTAGGAAAGTCAAATACAAACCCAGAGACCAATGTACACAAAATAGTGAACAAGTGTCCAGACATTTCTAAGCCCCTCAGTTTACTGTGCCATGATACCTCCAAAAACAACAAAACCCCCACATTCAGATCATGTTGGATCTTATTTTTAAGAGGGAGGGATAGAGATGCAACACATAGCATAGCAACTGTCAAGCAATGTTTAAGGCAAATTTATTCCCATTTGTTAAGAGTTGAAGATTTTTTTCATTTGTTCGCTTTGTTGTGTAAGCTGTTAGATAACGTCTCAGCTGGACATTTAAGCTGAGACAATTTAATCAAAGTTTGAGTGAAGTCAACCCAAGTTGATCTGAGCCTGGCACAGCAAAAAATATTATTCCCAAGAATATAATTCAGAACAAATTTTTTAAAAAGTAATCGATGTTCAGAACTCCCCCAAAACTTTCTCCCCTCAGAGACCAGGTTGAGCCCAACTAAACACACAGACATGCAGGCATACGAAGGACACAATGGCAAGCCTCTACAAACACAATGCTGAATAGGACCAAAGCAGAGCCAAACCTAAATTCCACAGATGCGAGAACATGGACAGAGTTATGAGTAAAAAAATGGGGAAAAAAAGAAAAACAGAACCCCAGAGAGGGATGTTGCATGAGATGGAATGGAAAATAAAAGTCCACTGTATGCAAAGAAAGGGAGTTCTTAGGTGCACACACAGAAAGCTGGGGATTTCAGTTGCCTCATCTCTCAGTTGTGTTAGTTTGTTGTGCCTTTCCCCTCCCTTTGAGATCCAGGTGATGGTGCCAGGAGGTTTGTGCGTTTACTCAGTCTGTGCATCATAGTTAGCCCCCCCTGCTTTCTTCAGCTCGTTCTTGATGTAATCCTCATCCAGCTCTTTGTGGTCACTGATCACAAATTCTTTGGCAAAGTTCTGCAAGACATAAAGAAAAAGCCTGTTAAAAAAGGGGATGCTTGTCCAAATACCTGAATAAAGACAGGTTATCCAGCTTCCATGGCTGTATGAGCTGCATACCCTTATCTACTGTGGTAGGGATGATAAATAGAAGCTGTGGATGAGACAGAAGAATAGTGATGGCAAAACCCAAGACTTAACCTGGAAAAATTGTATGTGTCTACTTCTGCAGTCACTGGCTGCAAGACCCAATCCTGCCCTATGCAACAACTCTTCCTAGTGATAAATGCACAGGCTAGGTTAGGTCAAGTTTCCTAAGTAGTACGCAAACTAAAAAGCTCAAAACTGTTGACCTTCTAACTGCCACTGACCCTCAGCATAATCTTGGGCAAGCCACTAATCCCATCTGTGCCCTTTTTAGGATCCCTTCTCCGAAAAAAAGGAGAACAGTGCTATACCACAGTACACTACAGTATCATACTCCATCGGCGTAGGATAGGAGGATGCTTTGATTAAAGATTGAGCAACATGCAGATGGTACCAGGAGCAAATAAGTCTACTTGAGTAGATTTACTGACTCCTCAACTATCTAATACGCATCATGGCCAAACCCAAGATACTGTATCAGACAGGCTGCTGGTATTGTTAATAGGCTCCACTATGCTCTGTGGTCTAACGATCCAAAGTGACCTTTAAGGACACACTTTATTAATACATTTGTGTACTGCAGAGCAGCTATCTAGCTGCTTGAATGCTCTTTGCAACTTATGGGAGCTGGGCAAGGCCTCGGCAGCATGCTGCGATGTGAGGTTGTGAACAGAGAAAACCTTTCTCAGAACAGATCACTGTGAATGGGATCCCATGGTGCCTTTAGGGCACTTGTCACAGCAGTGTCACTACAGTCAGGGATTTGTTCCTTTGTGGGGGCCCTCCTGCTTCATAGCAAGGGTGGCATGCATGTGTGTGCACAGATGCTTCAGCAAACATTCGCATTTGCTTCTTGCTTTAGCATTTTCCTTCCCTTCCTAACCACAACTGAGAACACTGCATGTGTCTTTCCCTTCCCCCAACCCACAGAGGTTTTAGACAGCATGAAAAACACAAGCATCCATTGCACTCCGCAGGGCCAGGGACAAACTGACGTCAAAAAAAAAAAAAAGAATTAAAATCCCAGCAGCCCTGCTGCAATGTCTCAGGGAAGCTGCAATGCCTGGCTCCCTGGGCAGCGAGTGCCCCGAAAGGTGATGGACGGAGGCTGCCTGGGAGAATGAGGTGATGCTTTGAGAGAAGAAGCAGTCATCTTGTGTGGGTCTCCCCGGTGCTGGAACAGCCCCAGCACAACTGTGGAGGGGGGGGCTGTTCTAATTGGTTTCAGACTCTTAAGCCATGGGAGAGCTCTTTATTTGGCAGCGTCTCAAGGGTCTCAGTTTGGGATCAGAGTCGTGTAAAGGAGGGGGTGGAGAAGGATTCAGCTTGAAAGAGCCTCAGCACCTCTTTCATGCGGTGGCAGAAATGGAAGGGAGAGCAAAAACAGCTCCCTCCCCCCCCCCGCCAGTCTCCCAGGCTGCGGCTGATCCTGTTTCATGCTGTAGGAAATCCTCACTACCGAGGAGTTGCTTGGGGGGGGGAGAAAAAAAAGCTTATAGCAGCTACGAGAAGCCTTGTCTGCTCTGCTTTAGTTCAGCTGCAGCTAGACAAAGTCCTAAGAAATAACAACTGCTTCACAGCACCATTTTGCTCCACGCTTCAGTGGTCGGCTTTCTTGGTGTGGGGACAGACAGACATTGCAGGCACTCATCCATGTCTTAGCAGAGTTCAGGGAAAATGGGAAAGAAATTGTTTATTTAGAGAAAAAAAAAATCCTTTTTTTGAGGTGGGAAATGAAGAAGCAAACTGCCCGAAACATCACATTTGGTTATGCTCACAAGTGTCCTACTTCCAGATCTCCTGTGCGAGATCTCTGCAAAGCTCAGCTCTTGCTAAGACCAAACAAAGGATTTTCAACTATTTGATGCTCACTGTGGTGTGCTACCTATGTGATTTTTGAGCTGAGCTGCTTCAATTTCTTTTCTATGTGCTAACAGGGTTAACAAATTTTCCTCAACTTGGGAAGCAGATTATCCAGGACTACCTGACTTCAGTGCTAGTCTTTGCCCTGAGTTTAGTGAGAACTGAGACTGGCCCATAAAATAATTTCTGAGGGACTCCATGAAAAGTATGTGTATTTTATAAATGCGGGGAGGCTTTCCTTCAATGCTCACTCTGCAGAATCCAGCTGATTCTGAAATTAAAACTGCAAGTGCACTCGTGCATGATCAGAGGAGAACTCTGGCTCTCAGATCAGGCGACTGGGCACCCATGATCAACAGCAGCACTTTGCAGCTGAGGGCCATCTTACCCAGATTTCGCTCTTTTTTTGCCCCCCACTGAAACTGCCGGAATGTAAAACTACTCCCAACTGATTTAACTGGGTCTGATGTTAGCTAGACCAGGCAATGGTCCTTATTTGGCATGACTGTCACCTGCAATTATAAATAACTGATCATAGCAAACTGGCTTCTGCAAACCACCAGGAAAAATCCTAGCTTCAAGCGGCTAACAACAATGCCAACAGGCATCCAACTTCAGCTAGATTTCTGCTTTGCCACCGGATTTTCTTTCTGCCCATAAGAGACTGGGGTGGGGAAAGTACCTGCTTTCTCTTCTCTCACACATACCGATATCTAATGCCTTTCAAGAGAATTGTAGAACTTAGAGCCGCCTAAGGCACAGTGCATAACTCCGATGCTTGGGACCTTGCTTTGCTGACATGCATCTTCATTTTACATCCTCCACTTCCTTTTCTCTTCTCCTCCCCCTATCCTCAAGCTTTTTACAACCGCAGCAAGCCCTGTGAATGAATCCTAGCCTTTGTATTCACCCCAGAGTCACCAGCAGCCTACAGATAACAAAAACAATGATGCCATTTATCTTTATCACTCTCGTGACACAACAGTGACCACAGTCTCTTTGCTTTGCCTCTCAAATCACTGAATGCTATGTAAAAAGTAAAGTTAATAAAGTTTACTCATGGTTCTTCAATACACCTATCTAACACGTGCTTCACTTTGTGCCTGAGTAGCAGAGGATCACAATTTTGCAATCCAATCCCCTGTGTCAACCTCCATGCGACACCACAGAGAGAAAGGGCTTCAACCATGCAGGTCAGGTTGCGGAAAGTGAGCCTGCATCTCTCCCTGGGAAGCATGCAATTTGTACAGCAAGCTCAGTCCAGCCTCTCTCTTCCAGACAACTTTATGGGGGGAAAAAAAGGGTGGAGTAGATTTTCTTCCTCTTCCAGGCGCTGAATGTTTAGCATATGGGGTCATAAAATTTCCCTAAGCTGGCCAAGGGAAAATCTGTCTGGTGCAGATACTGTACCAAAAAGGTCTGCAGAGGCCCTTATAAATCCCAGCATGGGTAGGCCTGATGCCAGAAGGAAAATCCTTATATCGTCTACAGACACTTGGGTTCTTAGCAGCTAGGGATGGTGCCAGGTAGTTGAGCAGCTTCTTGCTGTTTTTATTTACGCTTGGGCTTGCAGCAGCCTCCACTGATGTTCAAAATCCTCAGTTCCACTGTGCTTAATGTCACCACTCCCATCCACTAGTCATCTTATTTTCAGTGCAGATGCAGTACAGAGGAGATGACATCTCCCATGGTTCTTTTCCAGCACGGTATGAGTCCTGGCTCTGGGGTCACGGGGAAGAAAGGACACATCCTATGGCTGTAGCAGAGGTATGTTCTAGCAGGCCTTCTCTGAGTACCAGGAGAGCTATAAAGTGACAAGCACCGATAGCAGTACAGTACCACTGCCCTTCACTCTACTATGGCTACACCAAACCTGGTCCTGTGATCAGCTGTCAGACTCCAAGCTATCAGCAAAAACCCTCTCTTCAAATTTACTCCTCGCCAATTTTTACATGGACCAATTCCAGCCACTGGGAGAAGCCAGCCCAAACCTCTGGCAAACACATTCTCTCAGCAACGGGAACTACATTTCAGCTGATCTGCAAATTCTTCCTATCTGTGCTGCATCCCACTGGAAAAGTCACAGGGCTGTGTGTCAGATATGGGGTGATGAGAAGCTGCTTATTCTGGCCTGAAAAAATTACTTATAAAGTTACCACCTTCTCTAGACTACGACTAAGAGTTCTCGTAAATCTATATCCATTTGGTATGGTCATTACAGTAAACCAGAAGAGGAAAAACAATCAAAAAGAACAATTCTGTTTGCCTTCCCAGCAGGATCTCACTCACCCTCCTGAGAAAGACTCTCTCAAAGCCACCGTGACATAGTCGTTACCATATGAGTTTGATTTTCTGACTGCCTCTAACAAAGCTATTCAACCATCTTCTGTTTAGGCCACTGTACTAACATGAGAAACCTAATGCACATACATGGAGTTGTATGTGTTTCATTTGTCCCAAGACCAGGGACAGTAACCCCGTAAATGGGTCCTCCCTCATGAGGTACCAGCATCGGTGCAGTGAGGAATCCAGAGGGAAAGAGAAAGGTGAACAAAAGAAGATCCGGCCATGAGCTCCAAAGCAGGAACTCTGTAAACTTGTTGACATCGCTAAAGCCAGGCAAATTCCTCACCAAAAATAATAATAATGAATAAAATGCCACGAATATTTGCTCACAGAAATAGAGCTGTTTTACCCTGAATATAATCTAGGCAAATAATAGAGCACATGACTTTGTGGGGGCAGGAGTGCTGAAGAAAACAGAGAAGAGTCAAAATTCATGGAAAATAGGACAAACTGGCAAAGGTTGGGCAGTCCCTTTGCTGAGACAGCCCTGCAGGGGAATACAGTCCCATCAGGAAAAAGACCTCCATACTGCCTAATGAAGGGTTGAAACCTCCTGGTAGGAAATGCAGTCATGAAGGGCAACAAGTTCACAGAGAGGAAGCAACACTCAGAGGGAAACTGAGTCCTGTTTTCAGTTCTTCGGCATTTACATCAAAACCGGATCACTTTAGTACCAGTTGCCACTCCCAGCCCCACAACCGTTGTGCCTGGGCTTGTCCTTACTCGAAGAAAAGCACCATAACATCATCGCTCTGCCTCTCCTCAAAGTGAATGGGGCCATTCATTCACTGGAAGCCCTGATGCTCCTGTACTTAAAACCCACAGCTGCCAGGTTTCACCTTGCAGGAATTTTTCTGGCTGAACTGAACCTCATGCTGGCAGCCATTCCTAGCCATGACGAGCAGTGTGCAATAGCCTTGATTTCTGGGCTTAAGCTGAGCTGACCGACCTGTTTCTCCTGGGCCTCTGGAATAAAAGAAGTCAAAACAACAGCCCTCAGACCACAGAGAGTCTCCTGGATGGATTTGTACTAAGGCTGAATGAGCCACAGCTTGTGCATACAAGGAAGGTAAAAGGCAGAACCATCCTTACTGCCAGGGACATAAAACATGAGTTTAAGACAAGCTCTGGATGATCTCCTTTTTAGCCAAGCAGAAAATATGCCCAAAGCCTTTCTGTTCAGCTGGTATCTACTGGCAGCTGGGTACAACCTTGGCATGACAACGAGTGGCACACAGTGATCAAACTGCAGCTGTGCGGAGGACACAAATGCTGTGGGGTCTGCTGCATGTGTGGCCCACGGTAAGCATCTGCCAGTTCACCCACGTGTACAAGGTGAGACATGCTGATGACAAAATAGATGCATCCATGTAGTTGAAGTCATCCTGGCTTACTGTTTCATAAAGTTCCCCTGCTGTTAAGTTTAGATCATTCTAGACCTAGGTTTAGGCTGTACCGCAGAAATTAACTCCCAAACATCTTAAGCAACAGCCTGCAAGGCATGGGACGTTGTGTGCTACTACCCCCCACCCCTAGGTCTGTCCTTGGCCTAGACAGAAGCTCACTGGAGAAAAGATGAGATACTGCATCACCTTACTTCATGTCTCCATTTACACAGGAAAGTGTCCATACATTAGTACTTAATTATACCCTTAAGAAGATATAGATAAATACTTGTTCCCCATCCTGGCCTTACTTCTAACCTGCTCTCAGCTGAATGACTTGGACCAGGTCACAGGCTTGATTTGATCCAAGATTTCCAGCTGAGGTAAAGAGGAAAGGAAGGAAAGTAAATGGCTGTGGAAAAAAAGCTACTGAACGTTCCTTAAATGCAAAATGCACTTTTCTGCAATCCAAAATAAATACAATAAATGCAAAACCCATTTTCCAACAACATTAAAGAGGTAATAAAGATAGTCCCAAATAAGCAAGAAGACCTGATTCTCAGCTAGTACAGATCAGGAGAACTATGGCTGTTTGTACCAGATGAGATTCATCCCTGTAATTTTACAGTTATTACAGCTAAAAATCAATTGTCCTTTCTTCGTGAGAGATTTTCTGGCAACCTCCTCCGCTGACTATCAGCATTGCTTCCCAAGCCATCTCCCTATAGAATTCACAGCACGTGCTCCCCCTTCCAAGGGAGGAATACAAAAGCGAGGGCAACCCAGTTCCTCTCCTTGCTTTATAATATTTCATCCTTTTGTTCACAAGCCCATAATCTACTCTTCAACAGTTAATATCCCTCGCGTTTTCCTTATGGCAGGTGCTTCTAGGAGACCGTTAATAATCACTATGTGTGAACCCTCTTTATTCTACAGATGCAACATGGTGGGTTTTGCTTGCTAGGTGGTATTCAAGCTGACTGTCTTTCACTTTGAGTGTCTCAGTGGAAGAACAACATTTATTGGCATTTGTTCAGCTTTGAGCAGAGCTCAACCGTAGCTCATCAATGCATCTACAACATAGCAGAGAATATAAAGCAGGCCTCCCCTCACACTGGAGCTTTGGTCTTAAATAAAGAGCCACAGTTAGCTTCTGCAAATACTACAAGATAGTGAGAGCCCTTCAAGTTTTACTGAGGGCTTCTCAGACTGAAGAGCTGTTGTTCTGGAATCCCAACCAATCGCTTCTATAGATCACAAAATCAAAGCTGTTATGTGCTGTACAAAAAGCCTCCTTGTGCCACGCTTCCTTGGAAGGAGAGCCATGTCGCACAGGGTAAGTGCACCTATGGGCCATGCACACAACTAAAACTGCAGAGAGCCAAACTGCATCAATAGCCTAGATTCTCTTCAGGGTTTGTAAAGAAAAAAATTCCCACTTTAGGGTAATACTTATTCCAAATGATGAACCAACACTGAGTCAGGTCTGTAGTTTATCATTACAGCAAACAACCAACTGTATTTTTCTATGTATAACTCACATCTCAAATAATCTCTGTAAAAATCAGAAGCAGTGGGGTGACTGGGAATGTACTTGAAGGTCAAAAGAACTCGGAAGAGTGAAATAGCTCTGCAATAAATTCCCTCCACCAAATTCCAGTTGGACTTTCTTGTCCTCTTTTGTTTTGACAGATTATCTGCAAGGTTACATGCATAAAAAGAATGAAACAGTTCTGCTTTTATCCTACACAGAGGGATTCCACAGTTGCACATGTAGAACTATTCAAAATAGTTGTCAAGATAATGTCTTTTGGAAAGTTCACCATTGACATTACATTCAGAAATGCTGTGGAGTGGGTTATATACATGGTTGCTCAAAAGAAGTGTACTAAGCACAAGTTGTATTGTTTTCATATTTTAGTACAGATTAATTGGAATATGAAAGCTTTTAAGTAACAGCCAAGAATGGTTAATGTTCCACCAGATTATTAACTCATACAGACTACTAATCAAAGATGAAACAAGTGAAATTGCAAATTATATGTAACAGACCTGAGGGACAGATCTTAGAAGAGCATTCAGGAATGCTATTCAACTCAACAGGAATAAATTGTCTAAACATATTTTTTAAAAAATCTTGGGCTTAGGGACTCTTATATGAGTCATTCATTAGTACTCTATAATTTAATCTTCAGCTATAATTACATACTTTCAGCTGCTTCACATGAACAGAGATTTGCTTTCCTATCTCTCAGGTGTCATTATGGAAGTTTCTTTTCAGAAAGGACCCCTCTGCGTAGTTGTCATTTTGAAACATTTAGCACTAGTGCTTATCTTCTGAAAGGAGATGAATTTATTATATTCTTCATGCTTCTTATCTAAATATAATCTTCCGTATCATACAAACTACCAATGAATTAAGGGGGACTTCATCCTCATCCTTCATGTTGTCCTGTTGGGAGATTTCTTTACACAGGCAAGAATGCAGTTATTGAGGGAGATTATTTCAATGGTCTGCCTGTTCTCCAAGCACTTAAGAAAGACCATTTCTCAGGCATTGGAGAGCTGGCCCTAGGTTTAGCTGAAAGAGCTAATCTTGCTTTAATACTTCAGAAGAAACATGCTAAATGTTAGCATCTTCTCTGTTAAAGGCAGCTTTTCAGCAGCAGTTCTTTGCAGCCTTCCACAATTCACTTCTCTTGCGGCTGTTGCTTGTTTTCATGCGCTTGGACTGAGCTTAGAGCCCAACAGAGCCGGCCTGGCTCAGAGTGCCCTGGGAGGCCTTGAGACTTAAATGATAAGCTCAGTGGGGGCAGATAAATGCAAGTGAAACCCTTCCAAGGTGCGTACCAAGCACATTTCTCTTTTTCCCTCACACGCCCAAGGCCAAACAGAAGACTATTCAAATCTAGTTAGCTATTAAGAGCTGTTAGTTAATTGGTACTGATAGGGACTTCAGACTTGAGTTGATTAGGTCCAGGAATTCATTGTGCAGAGACAAAAGGCCTCAAGAGAAGTTTAAACAAGGGCGTGGGTTTTTATGTTTACCTGCTTAACTTGATACTGCCTTGTTCTCCACCATTCAATATTATATTATTTCCATATCAAGGAAGGAGATGGGAAACATCTTAATGGTGACAAGGAAGGGAGTGCATATATTCCCTCCTCATGAAATAGTTAAGACAGCCTTAAGCTCAAAGGTGCTTCTTTATGCCTGACTGCTCAAAGGGCAGATGTTAAGTCTTCCTAGCAGGAAGATAGGCAATAGGAAACTGTCTTCTTTTTAAAGGATTAACTACTAAGTTGAAGGATGATCCAATCCTTCCCCCTCTCTCACCTCCTGCTGGCATTTGTAGAGCTGAAAGTGATGAGAACTGGTGGTTAGAAGCAGAAAAAAGAGGTTACCTGTACTACTTCTTTGACCAGAGTCTTGTCGGTCCCAGTTTTGGCTCTCTGCAGGCCACTGACATCCTCTCCAATCCAAGTGATGAGGGCAAACTTGACTCGCTTACTCATGGCATCGCCGGTGGTAAATCGGACAAAGCCAAACAATCGAACATCGTCTGGAGAGACAAAGCAAAAAGGATAAAATGATTAAAAACAGAAACGTCCCTGCCTTGCCATTTTCCAGGGTGAGACTGTTGCTGTCAGCTTAAAGGCCAAGCCAAGCTACTGATCCTGTGTTACAATACCATCGTTCGGGATTACCAGGGCAATACAGGGGCTCTGCTCATATTGCCCTTTGTTTGCAAGGTGCACTTTGCCAGTGTTAGGTCTGCCTCTTCCTGGGGTGCTCTGAGTTACTGGGAGGAAGCTGGCTGTGCTGGCCACCCCACGCCACATTAGTGTGCTGCTAGTGACTTTGGAAATGGCTAAAATACAGTCAACGGGCAGTTCAAGAGGACAGAGCTAACCCCAGTTACACATTCAGCCAGATAATTCACCTGCAGGTCACTGTCCAAGAAGGGAAGAAAGTTATTTCCCAGCATCTCTTTCTTACAAGATAGCAGGATTTGGGTCACATTTTATAACATATACCCAGAAACTGGCCATTGTGCAAATTTGATCCTTTTCCCTCCTTCCCTTCAGCAACATTTCTGGCTCACTTGTAGTATGAGTTTAAAAGAAGGAGGGGAGAAGAAGGAGCAGAAGAAAAATCTGCGATTACTTCCCCAGATGTGTTTTTCTACTCCTTCTGAAGCCCTGTAGAGAAAGGCCTTGGATTTTAGAACTGTTCTGATCTTTGTTTCACAGCTGGTTTCTGCTATATCACGCCAGACTAGAGTTATTTAGTCTGGCCATATGTGTAAAAACCTTGTAAACTCCTTGTCTCGAAGAGTTCGTTCCTTCATTGCAGGGTGACTCATCAACCGAGGCAGTTGGATGCCTTCATGATCACAGGCACTTGGAAAGGATGTGATACCATCCACTTGTATCCCTAGCCTCGGTGGCATACACCATACTGGAGCCTTCAACCAGGATTGTGCAGAAAAGCAGAGCAGATGGACAGTTGTGCAATTGTGGAATATACCTAATCATAGCTACTTCATCTGTTAGAGGTCACTCCAGACCTCCTAATGAAATGAGATGACTCAAAATAGAAGAACAAACTTGCTGTTTGAAAAGAATCATGCAAATCCTGGTTACGCTTGTTGTGACCAGTTCAACATGCTTTATAGTTATTTGCTGTCTTGACTACTGCCAGGTGGAAACGCAGGCTCCAGGTGTAGCAATGTTTGCCAACATCCCCATCCTTGGATCCGTTACAGCATGCTCTGTGAACAGTCAGGACAGCCCCAGGAGCTCCGGGAATAGGGGAGAAGCAGCTCTAAATTGTTCATCCCCAGAAAATAAGCTGCTAGAAGTCAATGCAAAAAAAGTGGGATGTTCTCTGAAAGCTGACAGATCTCAAAGCTTCTTTAACACTTTGTTTTGCCAAAGTGGGAGTAAAGACAACTTCCCCTTGATAAAAGATAAGACTTTTTAAGTCTGAAAAAAATCCACCTATACTCTCCTTATTTTGTTCTCTATGTACTTTTTTGCCACTGACAGAGGACTACTGGGGAAAACTGGAAAATGTATGTAGGGATGTGTGTGAGCTGGTACAGTGCTTAAAACAAACTTCTCTCTACATTTCAAAATTGAAACAAAGAGAAAGAGAGATCTTATTCAAAGGAAAAATCCAGATGGATCTTTGGAAGGAGAGTAAGTCATGTGTATCGACAGTGCAGGCAAACAAAACTTCTCTCTCGGATACCCTATTACTTTCAAGTACAAGAAATGCACGGAGGGACTCCTGTTTCTGACAGTAAATCCTCTTCCCAAGATTGATTAGAACCATAAATGAACCGACAGCCAGGAAATACCCAAGGTGAAGAGAGACAGTAAATCCCCTAACGTTACTATTAACAGTTCTATGAAAAAAACTTGCTTTCCCAGATCTGACAGTAAAGGAGGCCACACTCCGCTAAGAATTGTACTGTGGTTCCTATGGGAACACAGTGCTGGAAGGCACTTTAATGTCATGAAGTCCTGGCCCCTACTATACTGTAACCGTGTCACAGCCCTTCCCATGGACCCATTGCTTTCCACCTTGAGTATGTAGGTTTTTCATCCCTGCCCCTTCTACCAAAGGCTGTTACAGATCCTGAAGACTGCTTTGGAATATGCCCCTTTATAATAAAAACAATGCAAAAATATAATGAATGTGAAAAAGCAGTGCTTTTTCATAGCAATGTAGAAAGGAAGTTGAAGGAATTTATCTGTCAGCATGAACTTTAATTTGACATGAACATATAGATCACTGGCAGCAGCAGGATTTGCTTCTCAGCAGAAGAGTTTGAGTGCTTTCCCATCCTGTCTGAAAGCAGCTTGATCAGTGGCACCAAAGAGAGCCAAACCCAGCAATTCCATGTAGGCTTTTATCTATTAGATCACCTACTAGTCACCATCAGTGACTATGAGCAACTCTTACTTCATCATGTTAAGTCCCAATAAGTTTAATGAGCAACTGAGGTTAGATGTGGGGCTCTGAGTCACCATCCTGGCAGAATTTACCTGGTTTACTTGTGGGGGCTTGAAAGGTTACACCCAAGCTGCGTGCTTTCTCCTCCTGTCTCCCCATGGAGGTTGTGTCCCCACAGCAGGCAGAACAGGCTCTTCAGCTGCCATCATTTTCAGTCCAGTGTTTTTAATATAAACTACCAATACGTGATGCTTTAACTTGATGTGCCAGTCTGTGAATTGCAGCAGCTGAGGAGCGTTTCAGCAGCTGCAGATAAAGCCAAGAGGGAATGTGAATTGGAGCCCTTAGCAATTAACATGTCTCTCTTCCTAAAAGGGCAACAGGGATAGATGCAGAGATTTTAAGCACTAGCTCAGCCTGGATATGAGCCTCTCCAACTGCAGGTCAAAATCCCTGAGCAGAAGTGATTGAATTTCACAATTAGTCTGAAGCATGTTCAGAGTGATAACGGGATCAAAACGCAAGTTCTTTTATACTCCCAGATTTCCTCTTTCACAGTTAATCAGTTCTACCCTGCAGATCACCTTGCTGTGCTGGAATGCATCAATGCCATCAGTGCCAACTCTGCTAGAAATCTCAAGGCATTAATATCCACAACAACCCCCCAACCCCCTTTTCACACAAAACCACTTATAGTGGTTTTAGGAATTTGCCGGGTGTGTGGGGGAGTGTAACAAATCAGAGAGACAGTAGATTTCCTCTAAAAGAGGAAATCCTGCCTAGCTCAACATAACCACCTTCCTAGTCACTAAGCCATGAATTTCAGGGCAGAGAGAAGCAAATAATAGATCTGCATAGAACTGAAATAGCAGCTTTATTTGAGAAGATCTGGAAAGTTACAAACAGCAGAAATTAACAACGTTAATTCCTACTAATATCACTACTCCTTTAACTGTGGTTGTACAGCATGACAATAGTGCTATAGAAACACTGAAGAGTATAATGAATGCCTTAATGAGCATCACTTAGTATTTTTCTCCAAACCCCTTACTTATCAGTAGGCAGGATTTTCCAAATATACTGATTAAGCTGCCCTTGGCTGTCAACAAAGCTCAATGCCAAGCTGCAGAGATCTCCTTGATGGTATTCTCCTCTTTTTCATCCACTCAAACCCTTTGGTTCAGCTGTACTAAAAAATTCCCCATTAGATTAAAATGCACTGACTCATCAGTAAAAGATAATAGCTGCAGGAAAGAAATACACTGTCAAAAGCTTCGCGGTTCTTAGCCTTACGGCTCTGAATGGCCAAGCCAGAGAGATGCCAAGATAAGGCCACCGCTCCCAGCTTCACCTGCCTGCTAAATCAAGGTCACGCACAGCAAGGCAGCTGATGGAATGATTTGCTTTTGCGTTCCGTCCAACAATGAATTACTGGTAGTGCGTGACAGGTTTCATGAGGATTTGTTTGTTTCAAATGAATCCATTTTAGATTAATTTGTCCATTTTTCACCTCTTCAGTCACCCCTGTAGTCACGTGGCTAGAAGTGCAGACAGAAAACCTTCCCCACGTCTTACTACACTGTTTTGTCCCTCTTTAACCCTGTACTGAAGCCCATATGTCTCTGATGCAATGCTGCCTTGCACCATGCAGACACGTTCATTAAGTCGTCTATGGCAAATACAAAATGTTTGACCTCAGGACCGTAACCACAGGGCACGCTGTAGCTGGGGCACCAAACCTTTTCCATGTAACCTGGGGTGGCTGACGTGAGTACAGGGTCCTTGGGACACAAGTGCCTGGGGAGGATGACCCCATGCTGACTTCTCCGGCCTTCTCTGGTCCAGCGAAGCCCCCAGCAGCGTTTCGTCAGAATGAGTTGCTGCTACCCCAGTGACAGTGGTCCTGTAGCGGTCTCTCACCTGACCTGGGTATGTACTGGAGGGCAGAGTGGGAGGAAACAAGGGATCCAGCTAATCTTTGTTTCCCTTCTCTGAAGGAAGGAACGGTTACGTTAGTTGGCCAGAAGTAAGGGCCAGGCAGGCCCCAAAACAAAGGCCATGCAAAAGATACAATGCTCCTCTTTACCTGCTCTTATGCCTCTCACAGGATGGTAAAATGCTGACCCACAGCCATGCTATTTTAATTAAGCATCACAAAACTAAACTGAATGCAAAGAGTTACTATTTCAGTGCAGAACTTGACCTGATGAGTTACTCCCACAAAAATGAGTGAGGAACATTCCCTAGAACAACCTCCTGTACATTGCAAGGGACAGTCTAAGCCACAGCTCCAGCTGTCAAACACATGCCACTTCAGTGGACCCTCCCAAGATCATGACTTTCACAGCGAGCAGGGAGGGCACAGGGGCAGGGAAATGCTGCAAAGACAGTGTGAAGTTCCCATAAGCCACCCATGGCCCCAGGTCTACCTTTAATAGATATTAAGGGAAAGCAGGCAAGACGAACTTTAAAGAGGAAAAACAAAAGCAGTAGGAGACTGATTTACAAAGCCCATTTTAGCAACTTAAGATGCAGCCAAATACAGATAAGCACCTATCTCATTATACGTCCTCGTGCATTTTTACAAACCTTTCCTACAACCTAAGGTGCCAACATAATGTTGGTGATCTCTCAACTCCTAGCTCCTAAATTTTATATGCAGGCCAGGCTTTATAGGACAATTGTCATAAGCCCCAAAGAGCCTGCATTTGTCTTAGGAGCTGATTCTATTTCTATTTTCTTCCCAATATTTTATGTCAACCAGAAATGATTTTATAGGGTATTTATTTCAGCCCAAAGATTTTCAGTTCTTCCTCATGCTGAATGCACAGTGTGGTTTTGGTTTGATCTTTTCAGACACATGAATAACTATCCCATTTCATGCTGTCATTGCAATTATTTATCTGGACTGGGGCTTTCCAAATAAAAGGCTCATTATTTCTTTTGTCAGCGATGCATTGAAAAACAACTGTTCACATGTGGCATGGGGGAAACACAGTTTTCCAACCTCTCCGTTACTTAATGGCAGAATACATACTTTAAAAAAAATAAAGCACAGACAGACAATGCGATGCTCTGCTGCTTCGTAATACAGAAACTGAGGCAAGCTGTCCGGTGCAGTCAGGTATTACTGACACACACAAAAGTTTAAGCGGATGTTTTTGACCGGACTTTTAGTTCGGTATCTCAGTTGTATGTCATTCTACTCTTCTCAGCAACAGCATCACCAGCCCAGTTACAAGACTTTGAAATTAAAAACAACAAAAAATCCCCCAAGAGCCTTCACATCCTTCTGTACAATAACCTTCAACTCTTATCTGTGTTTCTGGCTTCAAATCCACCAGCTCAGCTGTTTCTTTTAAAAGTGTACTGATGGCACATACTACTACACACCAAATTAATGCTACGTCTGGATCCATGCCATCTGCAGAGGCAAGAGCTGTAACTATGAAGTAAAATGGATCAAAAGCCTTAAATTAAGTCCTTATTTAATGCAGAGGTGATCTGTGCTCTTAAGCCCAACCAAAACAGTCCTTAGCCAGAAGACACAGGGGGTGTCTATGCTGTGTGTTTAATGACCCTGACACAATTAACGTCCTCAACTTTGGTCTCCAGACTCCTTGGGTCAGACAAAGGCCGATACAGTCACGTACATTGGTCATTACGCAGGTCTGCAAGAGGAAATGCCACCAGCGGCCACCTCCTAATCATATGAGGACTTTACTGTGCTGGTGGTTTAAACCAACCTCCTCAACTTTACTTTGGGATAGACTGGCAGAGAGGCGTTCACACATCTGGGGCTGGTCTTTGGAGGGCAGAGAAGACTACTGCCTGAGACTCAAGCAGTGCCTACTACCCCCCAGCCAAACCGTGTAAGTCTTGTGGCCTGATGCAAACCTCGACAGCAACAGCGTGACAGCAACTGATAGGCAGAAGTCGAGGGTTCAGGCTGTGTTTGCAGCATAATCCTGGGACCCTGAACAAAAGAGCACTGAAGAAGCTTGTCTTACCATGTTTTCTCCCTTTAAGAGTGGCAATTGCTGTCCCCAAACAGTGGGACGGGAAAAGGTTGATAGTTTGATTATGCAGTTTCTTAAACTTTTCTGCTATTACCCAAATCTTAGTAAAGAGCTTAGGAAGAAAAAGCCTCCACCCCAGGGTATGTGACCTGGGGGTCTGATGTGCAACGCGTATCTGAGTGAGAGTAATGAAACCTGCCCAAGGCAGACTGGCTGCAGCAGCAGCTCCTGGCTCAGGGCACGGGCTGCACTGCCCCAGGAGCTCGGCATCTCGGTCTGTCGTGTGTTCCTTCAACGGCAGCCCACAGAGCGTTGCTGGAGGTTTGCAGAGAGACAGTTTCTAACAGAGTCTTTTTGAACTGCTACTTCCATTAAAAGAACCAATTTCAGTTTCTTGCTTTTCCCTTTGTCATCAACCACTCTCATTCCCCGAGGAAGTATGCAGAATCAGGAATGGGTTGGGCCACGGTCTGCATGAAAAGGGTTATGTATGGGGGGAAGAAAAAGCGAAAATACAACCCTACTACCCTCCAGCCCTTCCTAACCTCTGTCGTTGCACATGGGCAGGACATCCACCACAGGCAAATGTCTTCCAAACTGGTACAAAAGACCTTCTTGGTCTCAGAGCCACATGAATTAGCACACACTGACACCGCCTGCTCGGTAATTTAATGCCCTGGAGGCAAGCAATATGTACTGCATGCCGAAGGTGCTTTTAATAAGAATGGTTATTAAAGAAAGTGGGAGGGACAGATGTTTGCCACTCAGAATGGCATGAAATAGATGGTGCAGAAAGTAGAACAGAGCAAGCTCTGACAGAGGGGCTTGGTGACACTCTGCATCCTGAGGTTTTCAATTCCAGTTCCCGCTCTCACCTTCAACCACCAAATTATGCTCAGCTTCTACCAGAGGCAGCTGCAGTACTTTGTGGCTTTCAGAGCAGTATTTTTCACAAAACAGGAATTCAAAACAAGGAAGGAAATTTATTCTGATGCCATTTTTCCACTCTTTTAATCACATTTACTGAAGCTGTTTGCATTGATAGTAGCTCTTCTCCCCTCCAGCAAAATGGAGAAGGAGATGGGGCACAGACCAGGAGGGAAGAGACATAGCAGTAGGAAGAAATAATATTTAGCAGCAATTCCCATCCCCCCCTACTCTTTTTTACTGACTTTGATTCAGCTCTACTTCATAGTAACATTTGGCACCTTTCTTCCAGATGGGAAAGAAAGCTCTAACTTCAATGCTGGCACAAGCCTTGTTTTCTGACTATGTCTAGTGGTCCAGGTGAAGAGTTGCTGCACAGATGGAGGCACCAAAACTTGCATCTCTTCCTTCCCCAACTGCTGCACCCTAATACATGGGTGGAGGAAGATCCTTTCTAGCACTTAGCCAAGAACCCGGTACATGAATTTGCCCAGTTCTTTTAAGTTCTCCAACAACTGTGCTCCAGAGGTAAGTTAGAGAACAACCTCTTGCCCTTGGTCTGCCAAGGAGCAGCCCATACCAGGTGCATGCGAACGACGAGGGAAAGAAGGAAGAGGGAAGGGGAGTGATGGAGCAGCTCTAAAGGATTTAGCTCCACATTAAAGGCTAACCATAGGCCACAGTCTACCCCACAGATGCCCTTTATTTAACTCCTCCCCTACTGTGGCCATGCCTAAAATATGCAAAATTTCCTTTTTTGCTCTAAACATGCTTCAGTATTGGGGTCAGCTTGACACTTTGCTGGTATAAAACAAGGTTTCCTTGAACTCTGTCTGTTATAATACCCTGTTTATAAATAAGGGTTTGGCACATGCAAATGATGGCAAGAAAACAAACCTGGCCGTATTCCAAAGTGCAATATGTGCCTCCATTAGTTGTTATATGCATTCTACCCAGCCCAACCGGTGCCTGCTCCCTACCAAAGCTCCTCTGCCTGCTGAGCCACTGGATAAAAGTATTCCCTTTGCTACAGAAAGGAAGCTAGGAACTGTTCTTGAGAGGGTGCCACTCCAGGCAAAACATTAAAAATCTGTTCAGACAAAATAAGACACGGACTCCTTAAAAAAAACAGAGAGAGAAAATAAATGGGGAAGGTTCCTCTACAAGCCTCAGATGTCTGGAGATGCTCAGTTACCTTGGCCACAAGAGGAGACAGAGAACGTGGCACTCGGATACTGAAGCAGTTGACCTCCCAAGAAAACTACTAACCCTCTAGGCATGAACTTCAGAAGTGCTGAGCCCTGGGTTTCCCTGTATGCCAGGTAATTGCTTTTTTCCTTATGTTTCCCATTAAGAAGACTTGAGTGGGAAGGAGTTCTTGCAGTACAGGGTATCAGCTCTTCTGACATCAACTATAAGAGGACCCTTTTCGGTTTTGAGAATTTTCCCTGCAAAGATCTCAAGAACAGCTGGAAACAAGTCGCTGTGTTAATCCTAGTAAGACCCCACTGCAAATGTCGTAGCAGAGCAGTCTAAACCGTCTTGATTTAGTGGCTGCTTTCCAAGGGCTAAAATGTATTTTTCTCCTATGATATTTATTGACTGATGAGACCAGTCCTGCTCTCATTTAAATGACTGGAAGTTCTCCCCTCCATCTCAGGGGAGACCATCTGGACAGGCACTGGCGTTTCAATAGCTGTGGGACTCTGACTACAGTGCATCTGGGACTCGCCCCACCTTGAGAAGGGAGAGACTGCTCAATACACAGCTCCTTCGCAATACAGATACATAATTCTAAAGATACAGGTTAACCATAACACTTGATTGTAGAGTAACTAGATCAGTGAGGACAACTTTGCTATAGTCCAGTATTAGTTACAAATGCTTCCATAGCTCGTCACTTGGAGACATTGTTAAATAGCGGCCAAGGTAGGAGGAAAAGCTATACAATTCCCCTGTAGAAGTTATTTGGAGAAAAATCAAAGCCCGCTTTTGTAAAACACGTCAAAAGTTAAGATCAGATGAAGTTAAATATTTCTCAACTTATTTTCATTTTCCCCAGGCTTCATATCTCCTGTTAATGTTCTACAACCGACAGTTCAACAATCAACTGCCACGTTTAAACCTAGAGCCGCAACTGTTGCGGTTGTGCAACGCCTCATATACGATTGTTTTCAGTGCTGTATTGTTCGAGCCGTCTCCGGCATAAGCACTCTCTTCTCAGGTTTCATGTTCTTAAAAAATCCGAGCAAGCCTTCTAACTGGAGTTACTGTAGCACTATGAATACAATTTACCGAAGAATTTTATTGCAAAATGATCTGTATGACCGCATCTTTTTAGCCACAAAAATTGAGTCTTTTTTGCTTTGAAACTGCAGTGCTAAACAAGGAGACCGTTGCTAATCAAGCGTTTTATCTTGTTTATAACCAAGAAGCAATGAAAAATTGTGCAAAGGGGGGGGAAAAAAGCCCAAAGGACCTTAAGTCTAAGGGTGAGACAAAGGACCAGCTGGACTATGGACTTCAGTGAGTTGCACTCTGTGGCGGCTGGAAAACCGATCATGCAGGACAGGGCAGACACAGGGAAGCAGCAGCACTAATTCCAGTTTACCCAAGTTTTCTCCCATCCTTTCCCCCCTTGCACCGGGCAGCAAGAAACCCGGTAAGGTGCCAAAGCAATCAAGACAGAGCTTACCTGTGCATTTCCTTTTAAAGGTTTCATAGTCTACCCCTTGGTCTCCAGGGACGATTGTAGAGCCATTGTATTTAAAAGTCACCCTTTGGGAGGGGGAAAAGAGAAGGGGAATAAGGCATTTAAAGGTCAGCCTTTGGGATGGGGGAAAGGGAAGGCAAATAATGCATTTAAAAGTCACCCTTTGGGAAGGGGAAAAGAGAAGGGGAATAAGGCATTTAAAAGTCACCCTTTGGGAAGGGGAAAGGAGAATAAGGCATTTAAAAGTCACCCTTTGGGAAGGGGAAAAGAGAAGGGGAATAAGGCATTTAAAAGTCACCCTTTGGGAAGGGGAAAGGAGAATAAGGCATTTAAAAGTCACCCTTTGGGAAGGGGAAAAGAGATGGGGAATAAGGCATTTAAAAGTCAGCCTTTGGGATGGGGGAAAGGGAAGGGGAATAATGCATTTAACAGTCAGCCTTTGGGATGGGGAAAGGGAAGGGGAATAATGCATTTAACAGTCAGCCTTTGGGATGGGGAAAGGGAAGGGAAATAATGCATTTAACAGTCAGCCTTTAGGAGGGGAAAAGAAGAGATGGGGAGGAACACACTGTCAAAAACCCCATCCTTTAGGAAGAGGGGGAAGAGGAGAAGGGGAATCAGGTCTATAGAAGTCACCCTTTGGGGAGGAGGGCGAGCAGAAGGGGAATCGCAGAGCACCGGTGCCTGTCCGGGAGCTGCCGGGGGCCACCTACCAGTTCACCTCGGTGGCATCGTCCCTGACGAGGTTGTACGCCTCCCTGCACGCCTCCTTGTCGATTTTGGTGGCCATGGAGCCGGCCGGCCGGGCGGCCGAGCCGGGGGAGGCGAAGGGGGGGCAGCGCGGAGCGGCGACGAGCTGGGAGGAAGAAGAGGGAGAGGAGGAGGAGGAGGAAAGAGGGAGGAGGAGGAGGAGAAGGAGGGGGGAACCGCCGCTCCCGCACCGCGCAGTGCCGAGCCCCGCTGCCGCCCGCCCACCGCCCCGCCGCCGCCGCCGCCGGCTGCCCAATGGCTCCGCGGCCGGCGCTGGGCCTGCCCCCGGCCGGCCCCGGGGCGGGGGGTTCGGGGTGATGCAATAGCCCGGGAGGGGAGGGGGGGGCACCACGACGACGAAGGAGGAGGGTGGGGGGGGTCCCCGGGGTGGGGGGGTACCTGTCTTGAGGATGCAAAGCCGGGGCGATGCCCGGGTGGGGGGGGGGGGGGGGTGGTGGCGAGGGGTTCGTTCCCGAGCGGAGGGTCCGCCGCAGTGATGGGGTTTTGGGCTTTTCGGTGTTTTTCCAGCCCCTGACGGACGGACGGACGGACAGGAGGAGGATAAGAGGGAAGAAAGGATGCGCAAAATGGAGCGGCGGGGCCGGGAGCCGGGCAGGGCGCACGGGAGGTAGCCGAGCTGGAAAGGAGGACTGAGAGCAGGTAGGCGAGGGGAAAGGCGAGGGGAAAGGCGAGGGGAAAGGCGAGGGGAAAGGCGAGGGGAAAGGCGAGGGGAAAGGCGAGGGGAAAGGCGAGGGGAAAGGCGAGGGGAAAGGCGAGGGGAAAGGCGAGGGGAAAGGCGAGGGGAAAGGCGAGGGGAAAGGCGAGGGGAAAGGCGAGGGGAAAGGCGAGGGGAAAGGCGAGGGGAAAGGCGAGGGGAAGGCGAAAGCTCCGGACCGGGAGCGCCGGGACTCAGGGGCAGGAGCCGGGGAAAGCTTGGTGAGACTGCCGGCGGGTGGGAGTGGGAGACCGTTCCCCTCTCCGTGGGGACCCCTAAGGGGGGCTGTGAGGGTGACTTTGGAGTGGTGAGGGCTCGCTGCTGCTTCAGGTGTGGGTACGGGCGTCGGTGTGGGTTGTAGCCCCTTTCAGATGCAGCGATCTCCCCCTGCCGGGCTGCGCTTCCAGCACCGCCAATTAAAACTACACCATCTAACCCGAGTCAAAACGCTACCGAGAGATGCAGGGTTTTAGGCAAAAAAAAAAGGATTAAGGGCTGGCTGTAAGATTGCACTTCAGTCCTACGCCCGCAGAAATAGAGGCAGGTCCTTTGCTTGGCAGGACTCGGCTTGAAATAAGTGTCACCACATGTTGTTGTGCCCAAGGACCAGAGTTTCAAAAAGCAGTCCTTGTACGTGTTAGTGGGTTTCTACCCTAAACCTGGGGGGGGGGGCTGGAGATTGCAAATTTAATAAAAACTACATTCCATGAGAAAAAGTATCACACTTTGTTTCTTTTAAAGTTTGCAGTGGGATGTTCATTATTTATTTTCATGTCAATATGTTGTAAATGAACAGTAAGAAACCTCATTACCACACACAGTTAATCGGTGTTTTCAGACTGTCTCAAGGAACAACAGCACCAGAGCATGTGCTAATTGTAAGATACATCATTTACTGCCATAGAATAGGAAGCCCTAATCCTGCATGCAGCTTCTTCCAGAGAGAGTCCTGAATGACATGAGGTTCCCTGTAGCATCAGGGCCCAAAACATGAGCGTATTGCTGCAGTGCATCTCTGTGATGTAGATGAGGTCATAGGGAAGAGAGAAATATTTCTGAAGTCAGTACAAGTATAGGACATGGCATCTGGCTGAATCACACTCAATATCTGTAGACTGCAGGCTCTAGATGATAATATAATCACACATTAATAGTTCTGAATTTCTATTGATTTTCTTTTGGAACTGTCTTTAGGAACACTTTTTCTTTTTAAAAGCCTTTATGCTGACCATTATCTGCTCATAAACATGGGGGGGGGGGTCATATTCTGCATTTATCATCCTTTGGCACTACCTCACTGCTGTTTATACCTGTCACAACTGCTGGTTGTCCTTGTCTCTTCAAGCTTGTTCCTCAGCTCCTGTTGTTTCCTAGGGCAGAGGTGGGTGACTGAAACGTCATTTCCCTTAGAAGGAGAAAAACTCAACCTTGTTTCAGTCTCTGTGACCCAGAGGCTGGAGTGTTTGAATTACATTCATTAGGAACTTCATGTCTTACACTTTAAAATGCCAGATTCAAACCTCAGAAATGCTGCCTTCTTCATGGGATCAAACCTCTTCTCTTTGCTTCTTTTCCTTGTCTTTGACATATTTTCATGGATTTTTGTCTTTTAACACATGGAAGAATAAATATTGTGCTCAGTTTCATCAGGCTGTAAATGGAGGGGGGAAAATACCTACTTGTCTGACTTCAGCGAGCTCTGATTTGCTTTTCACATGGGAGTTTGGAGACCTCCATCTTCTGCATATAGGTCTTTTCCTCCTGTGCAGGAAGATGTCACTGGCCTGGCAGGAACATCTGTCCATCTCACAGAAGTCCTCAGAGAGGAAGCACAGACAACAGGGAAAGTGAAAGGACTTAAAAGAGGACTTAGGGACTTCCTCACAAAAAGGTCTCCAGCAAGCATGAAGTCTTGGATAACTGGACTGACCTTCAGCTGTCTAGACTGTACTAATGAAGTTCAAGAAGGGCCTCAGAATGGGTAGAGGGAGCTGATCAAACAGGATGGCTCTGCAGAGATATGGGCCCACAGGAGGCTTAGCTGTTCTCCTAAAATATATTGCTAGTGCCTTGCTCCTGTGGCTCTTTGCCATCACACCTTTTTGCCTTTTTTCTGATCTTTCTACGTGGCTGTCCCCAATCCTGCTTCTCTCTCTCTGTCTTTTCAGTGCAGGAGCAGAGGAAATAATGGAGAGAATAATACTCTCTTTCAGGAAAAGGCTGCTAGGAATTTACAGGTCATAGTTACCATTAGGGCTGTCACCAAAGTAGGTTTTTCACTCAGCCCAGGAATGGCAGGTCTCTGTCCTGGGTCCCTGTGGTCACAAGGGCTACAGAAGAGACCAAAGCTAGCCAAAAATGCTTCTTATCTTCAGACTCGATAATCAGTTAGATTAGTAGAGACCCATCACCTCTGGGGTGGCGGAAGAAGAGCAGCCCTGCGGAGAAGGACTTGGGGATACTGGTGGACGAAAAGCTGGACGTGAGCCGGCAATGTGCGCTGGCAGCCCAGAAAGTCAACCGTATCCTGGGCTGCATCAAAAGAAGCGTGACCAGCAGGTCAAGGGAGGGGATTCTGCCCCTCTACTCTGCTCCATGAGACCCCACCTGGAGTACTGCATCCATTTCTGGGGCCCCCAACGTAAGAAGGACATGGACCTGTTGGAGCGGGTCCAGAGGAGGGCCGTGAAAATGATCAGAGGGCTGGAGCACCTCTCCTATGAAGACAGGCTGAGAGAGTTGGGGTTGTTCAGCCTGGAGAAGAGAAGGCTCCAGGGAGACCTTATTGCAGCCTTCCAGTACTTAAGGGGGCTGATGAGAAAGATGGGGACTAACTTTTTAGCAGGGCCTGTTGCGATAGGACAAGGGGCAATGGTTTTAAACTAAAAGAGGGGAGATTCAGACTAGATAAGGAAGACATTTTTTACGATGAGGGTGGTGAACCACTGGAGCGGGTTGCCCAGAGAGGTGGTAGATGCCCCATCCCTGGAAACATTCGAGGTCAGGTTGGATGGAGCTCTGAGCAACCTGATCTGGTTGAAGATGTCCCTGCTCGTGGCAGGGGGGTTGGACTAGATGACCTTTAAAGGTCCCTTCCAACCCAAACCATTCTGTGATTCTATGAAGAACAGAAACAGCCGGCTGGATGCTACCTGCAGCGGAGGGCTGGACGACAGCCGGGGTAGGTGAAGGTGCTAACAGCCCTGGCACACTCCCCTTGTTTAAAATGCTGCTGCTCCACGCTGTACACGTCGTCTTACGCCAGCGACCGCTGCCCCGTCACCACGTGGGACCCGTGTCCGAGCTGGGCTGTCCTGGGTGAGAGCAGACGGAGCTTGGACACAATCCTGCCGGCTTCTGCTGTCCTGACAATAAACTCTGGAAGATATGCGGGATCTCCAACAAAGGGGTTTTTTTTACTTGTGTTTTAGTGAAGACCACTGCACTGAAATGGGACTGGGTAGGGTCGGCGGACAAAGTCTTTGCGTCTTACTTCATCCCTGAAGGAGGCGTGCTGTCTGTCAGCCCTGCTGTTCCCCAAGGTGTTTTTTCCTTAACTTTTAAGCCTCCCGGGCCTTAACCGATGAGAAAAAAGCCCTACAGCGGCACGCGTTGCTGCAGGCTAGGCATTTTTTTCGTCAGATAAGATTCAGGGCCGGCCAAGGCGGATGGACGAGGCGGTGACCGGCCTTCTCGCCGTTCTTTAACCCACACCACAGACAAGACATCCAGCCTCCACGCCTCACCGCCGGTTCGCAGAATAACCCCGCCGCCTCCCACGCAGCCGTAGCGACGGGGTCCGGCGCTCCTCCTCACCTCCGAGGCGGGAAACTCCCAGCCGCCTGAGGGGGGGCGGCCCGGCCGCCATTTGCTGTCGACGGCGTCGCCGGAGCCTCCTCGGGCCCTGCCCGGCGCCGCTTCCCGCCCCGCCTCGGTCCCTCCCCGCTCCATCCAGCCGGCATTTCCTGGGCCGGCCATGGCGGCGGGGCTGCCCGCCGCCCGCGGGGCCTCCGCGCTGCGGTAAAACCGCGGGAGTTGCGCGGTGCAGCCGGCTGGGCCGGAGAGGTGACCGGGACCGAGGGGCTGCCCCGCCGCCCGGCTCCTACCTGCCTCCCCCGGGCCGCGGGGGGCCGCGACGGGCTCTTGCCGGCGCTGGCGAGGAAATGATTTCAGCCCCGGCAGCCAGAACCAGCAGTAAGTAAATAACTTCACCCTCAGGGAGATCCGCGCCGGTCCTCGGCCGTACGCCCGGCTTGTTGACTTGTTATTGTTAATAACACGAGAAAACAACATCGGGGAGCGGAAAAAAAAAAATTGCTTTATAACCGAACGTGGTCGAACTGCAGATGAGCATGTGCGGGTCGTCTCCGTTGTGTTATTTATTCAGCGCAGTGTGGGTTTTTAGCATAGGATTGGTATGCCGCTAACATCTTTCTTTGCTTTTGTTCTAGAAGTACTGCGGCTCAGCCTGTCATGGAGGGAACCAGGCAAACCAGGATTTGTCGTCCACACAAGATAAGTGAATCCTCAAAGGTTTGTACGTTTACGTGTTGCCTACCAAAAAAAGCAAGTTACAGAAATAACCAGGAGGGGGGTAAAGGCTCTCCGTTAGGATGGATTGGTTTGGAGGAATGTGAATATTCTGGGCTTTTAAGAAGAGGTATGAAAACGGTGGTCTACCTGCCCAGATATTTTTGATAGAAGAAGTTGCTACCTAGTGATTAGGAAAAAAAAAAAAAAAAAAAGGCAGCAGCAGCGAATGGGCATCTGCTCGTCGTGACTCATAACTTAAAAAAGAAACCCACATCACTGCAGCACAGTGTTTTCTCTACACCAAAAATTCAGTCATTAAATGCGATGTGTCTATCTTGGGAATTTTTTGTACTCATCCATCTCATAAAATCCAGGCTAGTTACAAAAGCAAAGCTGGGATTACTTTTTAGATTTAGTCTCTGTTTTGCACAAGATAGGAGACTTGATCCTGCAAGTAGTTATTCCAGTGAAGTCAAGATGTTTTCTTAGGTTTGTGAGGTTAATTTTCTTTGTATAGAATCTCTGTCTGCACAAATACGTTGATTTTAGCTGGGGATCGACACGAGTCTATCTTAGGTAGTTCTTTATGCAGGTCATCAGCGTGGTGACCTAAGATTTATAAGATGTTAATATCAGCTGTAATTATGATGTTCACTTTGTTCCATACTGGTGAAAGCTGCTTTTCTGTTCTAGTGCGAGCACTAGGTTACAGATGCTGCAGAGCAAGTACCTCGTACTACCAACAACAGCTGGAAGAGAAGAACTTTTCAGTGCCTGAATCTGTCTTATGCAAGTTGAATGAGACAGATCTCATTTTCTTTTGCATCACTGATGAGTAGTGGTACTGCATGAACAATCTGAAAGAAATTAGATCTGTGCTGAATCCGAAAGAAGTTAAAATACTGCTCTAATACAATTGATAAAAGATAAATAGGACTAATTTTTCAATGCATCCCTGCCATTATAATCTTTCCCTGAGTGCTGTTCCTGTCTGCCATTTGAAGGGTTTAGTCTGAATGTAATAATAATACATCACATTAAAAATTAATTAACTTGACAGCATTGTTTTATTTTCTTGCTTAGACAGCAGCTGTCACTATCTGTTAAACTTAAAATTACTAGATAATGCTAAAGCTGTTCTACAGAATATAAATAGCTTGAGAAAGATGTTCGTGTTTGGTATAAAATTAGTCTTGGTTTTGAAATGTGCAGCTATCAGCTTCCGTTATTTGCTCACTGAACGAATGAACTTGCTAAGTGGCTGAAATATGTTAATATATTCTGAGTCCATCCAGTGCCATACGTAATGATTTTATGCTTGATTTCTGAAGTAGCAGCAGTTCTACATGGCAACAAGGATTTTAGGAGTACAAGTTGTCAGGCGTGTTTGCGGTCAGGATTATGCTGCTGACTCGACAGCCAGCTAAGTAAGTAGGGATCTCTGGCAAATCTTATATTCTGGTGTAATCTTGTTATGCACGATGGTGGTATTAGAGAATATTAGAGAGAAATGATCAGCCAATTTACAGAGGCGAGAGGGAATATGTTTTTGAGTTTAATCCAATAACTGTCCCCCACGAGTCAGATTCAGAAGAGGGTGCTGTAAGATGTTAGTTATTGTCTGTTCATACATTGTCCTTCATCACAGTTGCCACAAATGTGTGGTTTGTCCTTTGCCGTATTTGTTATTCTTCCCGCTTCCTCCGTCCCCTGGTCTCTGCTTGGGCGCCTGTATGATATCAGCATTTCTCAACCTCAGAAAAATGAAGAGAAAAAACTTTACAGTCCTTAAACCCTGTATTTTTTTCTGTTCCAGATCTCTGGCAGTTTTATTCCTCAGTGGAAGTTACTTTGTTGTCTATGCCATAGATCCCTTTTTAAGTTCAGAGATATGAGGAGGCAATGAGTATGAGGCAAATTAAAGAGTTTTGGCCCAGAAAACTTACAATTATTGAAGCCTCTTCACTTAGGTTGGTTTAACTCTGTACACTTGCATGTACAAAGTTACTCCAACAGAAGGCTTTTTGGCAGCGTAGCCTCCATTGTTTGGAAAAGAGCGTAAGCGAAACTAAAGAGAAACCACTGGGATATCGCGCTAAGAGCAGCACATTTGGTTATTAATTTGGGTCTCATCTTTGGCGGACTGCCTGTTGCTATACCACTGATTGCTAAAAGGCAGACGTGGGAGGTCAGGCTCCCAAGGTTGGTATTAGGTCGGGATGATTGGCTGCCATCATGTCTGGACAGTGGTGAGCTGCGTGCGTTAATCCTGGTTATCTCATCGTATAAAAGTACATTTACCAAATTCTGTACGCAGGATGCATATCTAGAGTGAGAGTTGTGCGCAGGGGAAAAAATTTGGCTCGAGGACTTGGACCTGTCCCATCCAGGTGGGTAGAGAGGTTGTCTCACTGTGATTTAACCAACCCATTAATGGCTTAGGCCAGACAGCAATAATCAAGTACTTTCTGTTTGGGTAACCAGGAAAGCCACAGATAGGATTTCTAGGAGAAGCAACAGTTTGGTGAAGGAAAGGTTGAATGCCTGAGAGGCGTGAGGAGACCTCGGGCTATCTGTGTGACTGTTTTCGAAGTAGATAGGGACTGAGACACCTTTTCAGGGCATCACTTCTGGGAACGCAGTCTGAGGGTGTAGAACTGGGCAGGACCCAGGGTCCTACAGCCAGAACTGTTCAGAGCTAACTTAGGTATGATACAAAGATGTGCTTCCTTTCCACCTCCTTTCATTGCTCTTACATGTTCTTACAGGCTCTACAACTCTGCCTGTTTGGGATTTGGTAATTAAAGTTAGGTATTTGCATTTAACTTAACCTGGCTTTTATTAAGAGACATCACAAGGTAGCTGACTGTACCATCGAGCATTCCATTCCTCCAGAAAGATGGTCCTAAAAGTTGCATCGCTTGACATACTGGGGTGACCAGCCCCTTCAATACTTGTTCTGCAGGACATTCAAGGGGTAACAAAATGTTTCCATTTTGGTTCTTCTTTGGACTGGTAACGTGAGTCTGTGAGAAAGAAGCAAACACTGGTTGCCTCAAAAGCTCTGTGGCACGTCCGGAGCTGGTAGGAAGAATGTCTGGACCAGAGGGATCCCAGAAGGGCACTTAACGGACATGTTCTGAGGGCATTTTCCCCTTTCTTTAGAAGAAAAATACTTAGTCATATTCATTAAAACAAAAACTACCTTGGCTTCTGGAAGCAAGTAGAAGTCTTCTGGGAATAAGTTGTCCGCATGTGTGGCTTTGCACATAAATAAACAGCTATTATGTTTGAATGCAGTGTGTGTGCCTGGAATAATATGGAAAGAAAGAGAGGGATTTTACCCTAACGAGCTTAGAGTTCTGAAAAGATTTAAGAGGGGGTAGCTGTCAAGTAAGCACTAACCCAAACAATACATGGGCTGAATGAAAATTTGGCATACTGCTGCATGTGTGTCTCCCACTCCAAATATTTAGTGAGTAGCTTAGTTGAGAAGAACTCTATAAGGAGTCATTTGGGGGACAAGTAAGAAAGGAAATGTCAGCAAGATGTCTCGAAGACAATGAGTGGAAGAGTTTCAGAAAATTGCGCCTGTATAAATCATCAGGGAGGAGGTTTGGATGCAGTATTGTGGAGGAGGTAGGAGTAAATTATAAAAAAAAAAAAAAAAAAAAGGGGGGAGTAGGAAGCAGTAAAAGTCTGCATAGGCCTTTCAAAGTGAAGGCGAGGAGCTTGGGCTCGTACTACATTGCTTGCCAACTGTTTCAAGTCAGAATTTATTACAAACGTGCAACACGAGTAAGTTTGCTCGCTCTCATGTATGGCTACATCTAATGCGAAAACACTTTGTGCACACTGAAATTTGTCTTGGTGAAGATAACATCTGCCTGATACTGTTTTTTTTTATTCCAGGTGTACAGATGGGATGACCACTCTAGTCTAGTTCTTCAGAGCCTGAATGAGCAGAGGCACCGCGGCCTCTTCTGTGACATTGTCCTCGTGGTGGATGAACAGAGAGTCCCTGCCCATCGGAACCTCCTCGCTGTTTGCAGTGACTACTTCAACTCTATGTTCACCATTGGTATGCGAGAAGCCCACCAAAAAGAGGTTGAACTTTTTGGAGCCTCCTACATCGGTCTGAAGGCTGTGGTGGATTTCCTTTATGGCAGTGAGCTGTCTTTAGATGGAGGCAATATCGACTATGTGCTCGAAACAGCTCACCTGCTGCAGATCTGGAAGGTGGTTGACTTCTGTTGCGAGTATCTGGAGAATGAAGTCAGTGAGGAGAACTATTTGTACCTGCAGGAGCTAGCCTCTATTTACAACCTGAAGCGCCTTGACTCCTACATTGATTCTTTCATCTTGCAGAACTTCGGCACCCTGTCTTTCACCCCGGACTTCCTGCAGAACATTTCCTTGCAGAAGTTGTGCCAATACCTGGACAGCAGCAACGTGCAGCAGGAGTGTGAGCACGACTTGCTGCAGGCTGCCTTGCAGTGGCTTACCCAGTACCCGGAAAGGGAGAATGAGGCTTACCAGGTTCTGGATAACATTCATTTTCCCTTGATACCTAAAAGTGATCTCCTCCATCGAGTCAAGCCTGCTGTCTGCTCTCTTCTTCCCAAAGAAGCAAACTGTGAGGGGTTTATAGAGGAGGCGGTGAACTATCATAATAACGTCACGGCTCAGCCAGTGCTGCAGAACAAACGCACAGCCCTGCGGACCTGCGAGGAAAGGCTTCTCTTTGTGGGTGGGGAGGTTTCCGAACGGTGCCTGGAACTGAGTGATGATACCTGCTTCTTGGACATCAGAAAGGGGCAGTGGGTGGCAGAAACCCCTCTCCCAGCCAGACGAAGTCACCACTGTGTTGCAGTCTTGGGAGGCTTCATCTTCATAGCCGGAGGCAGCTTTTCAAGAGACAATGGAGGGGATGCAGCTTCAAATCTCCTATATAGGTATGATCCCCGCTGTAACCAGTGGATAAAGGTGAGACTTAAGCTGTATTATTTCTCTGTTTAAAGTCCTTAATGTTTAGAGTGTTTTCTTCTTTTTGGTGGAAGGACGGGGCTCATTAGAGTAGCCAACATAGCAACACTTGCAAATGGAAGTTCGAGTTAGTTAAGTTGAAAAAGCAGCTGCTTGAATCCTTTGTGGGAATGCTTAAGTTACACAAACAGCAAAAGAGTTTGGGGCAGATTCTTAACTTCACTTGGGATTTGGGCATCTCACCTGTGAAGTTCTTGGTCAGCAGCCACCCGCAACTCTTTAGATTATTTTTGGGAATAATGCTGGAATGGACTTACGGAGGTGTTCATCTTTCTCAAGCAGTAGCACAGCTAAATCAAAAATGGGTCTGATGCAAAAAGCAAATGTCTCTGACGCTTGTCAAATGTCTCTGTGCTAAATGTCTCTTAGAACAAGCTATTCACTTCTAGTCCTGCTGTAAAACTCTGCGGCCAGTGCAGGTTCCTATAAGAACCAGTCATCCCGTGTGGTTCGGTTGTGGTTTTGAGTGATTCCAATATATGTTTCTTGCAGAGTTTTGGAAGGACGCCCATGTAACACGAACATTTGTAGAGTAACCTGTCTCTTAGATGCTTCCTGTTGTCCCCTTTTTTGAAAATGAATGCTCTGTAACATGCTACTGCAGAAAAACAAAAAGTATTTTATGAATATAATGGCCAAAACCAGTAGCTCTCCTTTCCAAATAAATGGGAAGAAGCAACTGTCCTAGCCTCATGAATATACCTTAAGTCAGCTTGCTTACCAGATGTTTGAAGATGTCAGCATGTTGGTTTTTTTTTTTGACAGGTTGCCTCCATGAGACAACGCCGTGTAGATTTCTACCTGGGAGCTATTACTGACATGCTGGTAGCTGTTGGTGGCAGGAATGAAAATGGGGCACTTTCTTCAGTTGAGACCTACAGTCCTCAGAAGGATTCGTGGTCCTATATAGCAGGCTTGCCCAGGTAATGGACTTGTTCAGAAAGTTATCTTGTGTTTGAAGAACGGTTGTAAAGGGAGCTTGTGTGACTTTAGGTGATGAATGGGTATCCCTAGAAGGGAAGCAAGGGAATTTATCAGCAAGTAACAAACCATATCAGCATTTGGTATTTGAGCAACCAGCTCTTCCAGGCAGTGTGCCTCATGTCAGCTTGATTGGTTTTAATTTTTGTCCCGAGGTACGTCTGAAGGATGGGAGGGAGAGCTCTTGTAATTTTGCTCTACTATTCTTAAAATATTTTTCCTGAGGTCACTTGGAGTTGAACCTTTTCAGAGGCACTGTTTAGATCTTGATCAAAGGCTTTTATAATTTGTTTAGCCTTACTTTGTCACCTTGGTGTGATTGTTTTCCTTGTAATAAGGTGTTTCTCTCTGGCTGCTCAGGTTGGCTGTTGCAGATAAACCACTTTATTTAGGTAACCCTGGCAAATGTGACCTCTCTTTCAGTCTGAATTAAAACTTAGCTGCTGTACTTCTGAGAGGCTTTAGTACCGCAGCTCTTCTTGTAATAGCAGCACAGGACATTGCTAGTATTTTGAATCAACATTTGAGTAGTGACTTCGTAAGAATGGTACGAAAGCATTTCATTTGCAAACAGCTATTCAGATTTAGTAATATTTCACATTCATGGAAATTACAGGAGTATTGGCTATACGGATGGTATTTTCATGACATCTGAAACCTGCACCTTCAGCAGCAGTACTTGCTTTCTTAGTGGCATCATGAACAGGATACTTGCAATTTGATTTTAGAGTTCAGGCCTTTTTTCCCTTATTCCCTTAGCTGCAGAGCTGCAGAGCCATAGGCAGCCAGTGAAGGCACAGAAGCCTGTTGCCCAATTCTATTTTGGGCAGGTGCTGCAATGCGAGTCTGATCCAGGCTAACAGCTGGGCTCGAGTGCTCTTCAGAAGCAGGATGCTTTTTTCCGTTTTATTTCTGCTCACATAGGCAGATCTAGGAGTTGAGGCTGAACACCACAATCTTTCCTGGGAAGCTGTGTATAAGAGTATCTTGAGTTCCTAAGCCCTTCTGTTAATTGGCGTGACCTGTGAGATCCCAGTAACATCTCACAGAAATTATAGCACAGCTGTTTTTCTTTTTTTTTTTAAAACATTTTTCAAAGAAATGTAGATGTGACCAGACTGCCTTGTATGTTGTTAGAAAAACACTCACCTTAGAACTGGTATGGATATTTTTTTTCCAGGCATATAAGTAGTCCTGGGGAAGCTTGCAGACTGCAAGCTGTCTGAAAAGGGGCAGTTTTTCTGCATGTTCCTACTGCTACGTGTATGTTGGCTTTGGGAATTTTGCAGCTGCAGCATTTAAAAGTGAACTTTGATGTGGGGGTGTTAATTTTGTATTAGAATGTCTAGCTGATCCACTTGGATGAGGCAGAAGTCCCCCTTATGGGATAGACCCCACTTACACTGACTTAGCTGGTTGCTAAACGGGTTAGGCTGTAGTAGAGGCACTATTTTAAGTTATTGTTGCATCCCCAAAAAATAGTTCTGCATCCTCTCTTCCTGCCTGCTCTGTCCTCGTCCCATGCTAACTGTCCCTTGTGCCACCTCAGGTGATTGTGCAGCTGCATAGCGAACCAGATAGTTTTCCATGTAGCTGCTCTCTTATGTGTCAATATGTCTTTAGTTATATCTTAATAGACACTTAGTGCCTTCAGATTTTCTGTCTTTTCAGCCCTCTTTCTCCTTTTGGGGAGCTCTTGCGTTGGGCAGTATATTGTTTGCACCAACCGTTTTCCTGCACAGAAGGAATAAAGCTAAAAGAACTTTATACAGGTTTCAAAAGGCAAAAATCAGTGCAGAGGTGGACAACAGAAAGAAACCTTCTGAGTGCAGGGACAAGCGAACGCTGCTTGAGCTCAGAGATGTGGCTCTGGCAGGTGTGGGTGGCTGCTGGAAGGGATCTGGGCAGAACTTCCCTGATGTACTTCAGATGGATTTGCTGACAGCAAAGGAAGGATGAGAGAGAATTTTGTAATCTGTTCAAGACTAGAAGAAAGCATGCTAGCTACAGTTCCTTCTGTGTACTCCTGTCTTCCCTTCAACATACTCTCGGTCTGATCTGTTTTCCTCCCCACTGCATGCTTTTGTTCCTCAAACTGATTTTAGTTACTCTTTTTACCCAAATAACATCTTCCCCAGCCCTATACCAGCAGCAAGTCTTTTCTCCTCATGCAGAGGAAATCAGAAGCTCCAATCCTCTGCTTCCTGATTGCCTGATCAGGCAACATGTCCCAACATAGCTGCCTCGTTTCCTGCATTTTTCTGTCTTCTTCCCTCTGAAGAGAACACATGCAGGCTTCTTGTCCTCTTGGGTGCACGGCCACCAGAAGCAGGCTCCCTGCCCGCAGCTCTGGTGGTGTTTCTGACTGCTCTAAGCCAGCAGCTGCCTGGAAGACTATTCCCTGGAGTGATAGGCACGTGTCGAGGTCATTCTAGGGTGTAGGCTTGCGTAGCTCCATTTGAGCTGTGTGGGGTTGGGCTCTCAGATGTTATATTTGTTAAAGCTTCTACTCTGAACGTGCAGAAAATGGTTTTACGTTTTTTTTCTTCCCAAGGGTTATAGCTTGCCACGCATGTGGAGATTTTCAGGCGAAAGGCAATGGTTGCGTCCTTGAATACACATGCCTCCTGTCCTCTGCCAAATCCTGTGTCCATGTTGCTGTACACAGGCACAGTCATGCTGCTCTAAGGAAGAGCTTTGCAAGTTCTGTTTTATCTGTTCTCCCCGCCCCCCCTTCCCACCCCAACATGGTCAAAACAACACGTTGTTTTCCCTAACCACTTGCTTGGAAGGAGTTGAGCTGTTTTGACTGAAATAACGCTGTCTAACTGAAGAAGAAAACACAGCCTCTTGAGGCAGATGCTTGACATGGAAAACTTCAGCCAAGCTATCTAAAGGGTGGACCCAGTCCAAGTCTGCTACAAGTGAATTTTGCCTGACTCTCATTCAGGTCCTTGGTTGTGGGATACCTTTCCCATTCTTCAGAGAGGTCCTATATTTTTTTCACCATTTTCCCAGGCTCTTTGGGAGCAGCTGCTGCCATAGTTTCTAGCCCAGAAGGGAGCAGCAGTGGCTGACAAGCTTGGCAGAGCAGAAGTTGGTGCAGTGTGTTCTCATCTTGAATAGACCATGAAAAAGTCTGCTGCAGACATCAGTGAAATTAATTGAGTGGCCCTAGGTTAAAGTTTGGCAGAACAACTGAAAGCAATTGTATGAGGAAATGTGTCGGAACAGGTTGACGAATGATGGTATCTGCTCTGCTAGTTGTGTCATGATCTCGCAGGGTTGCAACAGGTGGACACCGAGATTCAGAGCAACCACAGCTCGCCTGGACTTTGGTTGGAGCAGGGGATTCCCAAAGCTTTATCGAGTTAGGCCAAGTGTTCTTCTGTTTAAGAAAACAAATGGTAGATTTTCTAGCATTTACCGAATGCTGTTACTGTGTCAGAAACTGTCATTTTTGCAGCATTGTATCTAGGCAAGTTATTCAAAATCGGCAACTGGCTCTAGAAGATGTTCTGAATCGAAACTTCTTTCTCCTTAATGCCTCTATCTTTATCTGGCCACTCTTACAGATAACGCTGCCAAAACGCTTGATGCTTTCCATTGGAGGATGTCTGGACCCACTCTATTGAGGTGTCCTGTTCTGTTGCATGTTTAGAAATGCCTCCGTATAAGCCATACGGCTTGCAGAAAGGATTCTTATTGATTGTTTTCAATTTGTGCATTATATTTCACGCAGTTTTCTATTAATGTAGAGCTGGGTATGTGCAATTTTGGATGAGCTTTTCAGAAGTGAGGCAAAGTGAAACACCTCTAGTGTATTTCAACAGGTAATCTCCCTATATTGGTAAAACAACAAATTGATGGTCGATTTGATGCTTCAGATATGATTGCCTCTTTCAGATTACTCCTGTAGCTATTGCTGTTCACTAGACATAGTCATTGATTGAGGCAAAAAGAAAAGCATCAGTGCTTTTTCTGTAGCTAGATTGCATGCATGCGCTTGAGAGAAAATGTCTATTGCTTGCTTATGTGTACAGAATTCCACTTTTCAGTTAGCGTAGGAAAACATTTAACCTACTTCTCCAAAGGTCTCTCAAGTTTTTCGTAACTTACGGTCATTTTTATTTTTTTTTCAAATGTTGAATGTAATGTGATTGCTATCAGCACTACAATAACCCTGAGCTTTGTGTTGGATTCAATGTCCTTGTACTCTTCTCCTTCTGACTCCTCAAAACTGCCTGTTACCTGACACTACCTCCACTGTGGAGTGCACTGCACGTCCTCCAGGTTGCTTGTTGGTTAGATGTGGGTTTAAAATCTAGTGCAGTTTGAGAAAGGAAATGAATTCAAGCTGTCCATCCCACTTCCCAGATAGGTAGTCTACTTTTTAAGACCCATTGCTGTGTATATAGAGAAGCAAAGACTCTAGCAACCAGACTGGGTGCCACTGGAGACCTGTCTTCCCAGTTCTTGCCTGTAGGAGACCACAAACACGGTAGAGCAGCATCTATGTACACTACACCTGCCATAGCATTTCTGGCGGGTGCGAAAGCTGGAGCGCACGTGCTCAGGGTATTTCATGTCAAACAGAAGCACTGAGCATGAGTTATGTGCTTCCATGGTTAGGCTTCCATGTGAGCTGCGGAATTTTTGAGTTGCCTTTTTGGATAAAGTCTCATAACTATACCTTAGTCCTCTCTTCTTCCTTTCTTTCTTTTTCCTGAGTGGCTAAGAAACAGTACAGTTCTGAAGTTATCTCTGCAAGGTCTCCAGGGATGGTGCTCCAGCCTCTGTAGTTGAAAGGTCTGTCCTGGTCACTCAGCATTCTTAGGCCAAGTGTGTCAAGGATTTTTCTGTTTCTTGTAGCAGGAGCCTGTTAAAATATCTGATTCAGATGCTGGTCAGGGATCAGAAGCTTCAGTAGGCATCTAGGATAATAAACGTCTTTTAGCTTTTCTCAGAAGTATTGTGCTTTCAGGGTAAATGTGGGTTTTCTTTTCTATTCCACCTTTTCCCTTGGCACAAAAGTGCTTGGCACTTAGGCGTGTGGAAGAAGTTATGATACCGTTTGTGTAGCTGAGAGAAACTATTACCATGCGAAATAAAAACAGCTTAAGGTTCTATCCACATTTGAGTGTCGAGCGTGTTCAGGCATGGTTCAAAAGCATTCCAGGCTAAAGTAATGGTAACGTAGGTTTGTCTGCCATAGAAGTTGAGTTGTCTTGAGTCCTTGACTACAAAGGATGGTAGTAGAGGCTTCTGAGTGCAAGCTGATGAGTATATTACTCAGCATCCCTATGGGTATTAAATTGTTTGGGCTCTTTGTATCGATGTGTGAGCCAGTTTGCTGTGGCTGGTGCTGCAGCTACATCTTTTGACACCCCCCACACCTGAAAAAAGCAAAAAAGGCAAGTGCAGGAAGGGTATGTTCAAAGAAGCTGAGGCTGTCCCTCGCCTTAGCATTCCACTTCTAAGAGCTGAAAGGGGTTTGGTCGGGAATATCCTAGTGTGAAGTTAAGAACAGCCTCATTAGGTTTGTAGTGGCTTCATTATAGCTGATCAAAGGGGTTTTCTCTCTGCCCTGCCCTGTGGAAACCACGTGCATGATGTTGGTTCTACCATCTCATTTTGTCTTACTTCAAACATGGACTCTGATCTATGGTTGACTGAGGTCTGTTGCCTTGTCTCGGGGTGACCAAAGAAGTTATCACCTGTATAGCAGAAGTGGTAGAGCAGATGGATAGCTCATGAAAAGGACACTACATGTATCATGACTGCAAATATACTGGGCTGTGAACGCTAGTGGGTAAGAAATGTGATTCATGATCCTGAAGCTGTGGAAGGGGAAGGAAGCAGTAGTTTTCTTGTTGGTTTTTCTTGGTTAATTGCTACTGGTAAGTCTGAGAGGTATCATGATTATTTCCTCTTTCTGTCATAGAAACCCTTGCTGAGATGTGGATTTTTTCCTCTCTGGCCCTCTCAGACTGATCCAACCCAAGCACTGGAGCAGGAAAATGGGAGTGAAGGCCATGCCAACTAGAGCAGGATGGGTTACTTCTGTTGTATGACACACTGTAGAGGATGCCTTAAAAAGTGATTGTCATACCTTAGCGCTCTGTAGCGACCAGGTATGAAAAGGATGCCTTAAAAAGTGATTGTCGTACCTTAGCACTCTGCAGCGCAGGGTGAAGCGGTATGAATAAGAATAGTTACTGGGTAACTGACAGGATTAGGGATTCTTCTGTCTTTAGTTACTGTTTGTTTTCTTCTTCAGTACCAGTCCTTGTTGAATGCTTGTGTAACTTGATAAAATCCGTGAGTACCAAGTCGGATCATTTTTGTTTGCCTGTCCTAGGTTTACCTACGGCCATGCTGGAACAGTCTACAAGGAATTTGTGTACATTTCAGGAGGCCATGATTACCAAATTGGCCCCTATAGAAAAAACCTGCTGTGTTATGATTACCGCACGGATGTCTGGGAGGAGAAGAGGCCAATGATCACTGCCCGAGGGTGGCACAGCATGTGCACCTTACAGGACAATATCTACTCCATCGGTGGCAGTGATGACAACATAGAAACCATGGCTCGTTTTGACATTCTGAGTGTGGAGTCTTACAGCCCTCAATGTAACCAGTGGACCAGAGTTGCTCCTCTGCTGCAAGCAAACAGCGAGTCAGGGGTGGCAGTTTGGGAAGGCAAGATTTATATCCTCGGAGGCTACAGCTGGGAAGAAACAGTCTTCTCCAAAACAGTCCAGGTTTATGATAAGGAGAAAAATAAGTGGTACAAAGGAACTGACCTACCCAAAGCAATTGCTGGTGTGTCTGCCTGTGTCTGTGCATTGAAACCCAAAACAGAGGACAAAAAGAAAAAGACGAAAACAAAAAAACATCAAGATCGAGGAAGATGACTACTTCTGGAAAACCACCCTTTGATGGTGGACTCCAAAAGAACCTTGTATTTAATCATTTCTATCTAACCTTGATTCTTTCTTTTTCTTTTTAAATGGGGGGGGGGGGGGAAGCATATTCTGAAGCCTCAGAAATGTACAGTTGAATGTGTTTTTTGGATTAAGCTCATGTTTAAGATAAAAACAACGAAAAAAACCAAAAAAACAACCCCTCCTACTATATAAGGGGAGGTATGGCAAGAGAGGTTATGCTGCTCTCCTGAATGTTAAGGCTTAGTCTTTTACTTCTGTGGTTCATGGCATTTCCACATATATCGTATTATATCAACGTTTTTAAAATAAGGTTGAATCTGTGGCCGAGATGATAATGTCAAGGGGGAGGAGGCAGAATAGTCAGTGTCTGTTTTGAAGTTACAGAGCAGTTCAAAGGAGTTCAGAAGCAACTGCTAAGAAAAGATTAAATGAATCTTCGATGTTGTAAATCTTTAATTTTTATAATGTTAAATTTCATTTACAATACATTCTTGAGCTGTTAGTATCAGATTTCTGGAATGTGAGAGTTCAAAGAGAATATTGCTTTTGGTGAATGCAGGTCAGATCAGCTTGAAAAGTGAATAACTCCACTGTACTCTTAAGATTAAGACAACCTTATTGTGTGGCTAAAGAGTCGATGGGATTGACCTGGCCTTGGATTGACAGCATTGGGAACTTTGAAATCTGGGAAAGGTGAGATGTCTTTTGCATCCCTTGTTGTGGCACTTTTCATATCCAAATGCAATAGCAAGTTTTTCCTGGGCTTTAAAACATGCCCTGGAAGGAGGGAGGGGGGGAATCTATCAAAGAACTTGAAAGAAGATTTGAGGATTTGGATGGAAACTGTGCAGTTTGCCGTGGGCTTCAAAGCGGATGGAACTGACAGAGCTCACTGCGAGTTTGGGGTTTGCTGAATTAGGGTAACAGTGGGGAGAAATGGCGGGAGGATCCTGCAGGTGAACTTGAAGCAAGAAGATGTCCCTCCCCAGCTCTACCAGGCTGTAGAAGCTGGGATCCACTTCATTTAACTGAAGCCTCACAGTGGTCACTGCTAATAGCCAGTGTGAGCAGGGGCCCGTACGAGTCTCGTCTACTGTCAAAAAGCTTATTAACTGAGGATGATTAATTGGGGTTCGGTAATCTGGAAGAACAGCAACTTGGTTTTTTACCTGAGCTAATAGCTCACACTTTCCTCCTCTTACTTTTTTTGTTTTCAAGTTCACAATGTCTTTTCATCAGAGTAGCCTTTTCTGATGGATTTGGCTGGGACTCAAAGCCATGGCTCATCAGGCATGCAACCGAACACCTTCCCCAGCGAGACAGGCTCAAAAGGAAGAAACCCAAAATATACTCAGGACTGTGTTTGGGATCCAGACAGTGGGACTGAACTGAAAATTGTCTGTTAGATCCTCTGTGTCACAGTATCCTCCACATACCAAGTAAAGAGATTTCTGACCCAAGTGTTAGTCCACCCTCTACAAACACAGCTGATTCTGCTGCAGATATTAAAATTCCCCGACTGTCTGGCCAGCTTTCAGGCATTCACCCTGGGGCATTTTACAAATGCACCTCTGATTTGCAAGAAGTCGATCACCAGCAATCTGATACAACCACTTCAGTTATTGTAATAATGCCAGGCCACAGGTTAATATTCCTCCTTCCCGAAAGAAGAAATTTTTAGAAAGTTTTTAAAAACAACTTTTATACTTTTTTATAACACGTTTTGCTAACTCAGTCTCTTGTTTGCCATATATTATATTATTTAGTATAGAAGCTACTGCTCTGTAATTGTGACCCCGTTGTTGCCATCAGGAGCTCATCATTTGATGGATCTTTTAGTCTTTGTGTAGTTGGTCGGGATGCGACGCAGCTGTTAGAGCAGCATTTACATTCTCAGCATTGTCAGGCAGTCAGCTATAATTGTGACTATTGTACGGCCTCTTCCCCGATAGTCCAGCTCGCCAGACATGCTAATAAACACGCTTTATTTTCAGCTATTGGTGATCTGCTGAGTGGATTTCAAGGGCTTTGGTTTAAAAGTTCTGCTGGGGAACCGTCGATTGTTGCTGTTATTTCTTCCTCAGTCCTTCTTTCACATCTCCCTTATGCACCATAACCATGTATTTCACGTTTGCCTTTTTTTTTCCCATCTGGTGTACATATAGTTGGGATTCTGCTACCTGCCTTTTTTTTTTTTTTTTTTAACTATTTACCTCAATAATTGGAAAACACTAAGAAAACATTTTTTGCACTTAATTTCATTTGAAGCTCTTTTAAATTAAAGAACTCAGATATATTGGAAGAACATGTTTGTATTGAAAGAGGTACCTCTGAATAAATTTCTGGAGTGCAAGAAAGCTACAGGTTTCTTCTTCAGTGCTAAGAAAGAATTTAAGAAAACTAGTTGAAATTAATTTTGTGAAACTCATTGACGTTTTTTTTGGTTTGCCTTTTTTTTTTTTTTTTTAAAGCCCCAGGAGTTAGTCGTTCATTTGCATTAATGGATTTGTTTTAAAGCCTTTGTACACTGCATGAGGTAATGGTTATTCTTTTTTTATCCTAAAAATAAATTAAAAAAAAAAAACAACAAACACAAAAACAAAACAAACATTTTGGTTATGACAAACTCATTAATGAGTTCTTTGGGGGTTTTTATATCTGAAATCCTTGCTATGTTGACTGACAACTACTTAACTTTCTGGGACATTTTCATGTGTAAGTATAGAACAAAAATTTCAAGGACTTGCTTTGTTTCTGTTAATGGGTTGCTTGTTACTATATCCCCCCTTTTAATGTGTTTATGTATTACATTAATGTCTGGAAACAATAAATCCAGTTTAGAATATTATATTCATCACTGTGTGACTTGTGTATTGATTTAATTGAGGTTCTCCTTTTTGATAAATTGGAAAGAAGTAGTTGTGTAATTATTTTTAGGTGGCATTGATAATGGTAGAAACATTTTAATAGGCAGAAGCTAAATGTAACAATATGAAGTGGAAATATAACTTACTTATCTAATCCACCTTTTCTGCATCGTGCTTCAAACCAGATGGTCAGAAATTGTCACATTTTTTTGCAGCTGTGACAAAAGACCCAATGCAGTTTATGTTGTGGTTTCAAAGGTAGTATTGAATGGGAAGTAGATAAACACAGTTATGACTTCATAACATTAAACTTAATTGCATAGGCAAAATATAACCCCAGTACTCATCAAGGTCAGCTTTATTTTTCCCGGTCCATTTATTGTCCCTCCAAAACCAGAGGCTATAGGTGAGTACGGGACATCTCTCAGGTTATTAGAGGTCGCTGGGGTATTGTACCTGTTGTTGCCATAAGCATTTTTTCCATTATTAAAGGAAGAAATTACTACTGTTTGCACCTACGAGACCCAGAGCAGTAAGCATTGCGAAAAGCACAGTCTGGCAGAGTGCCCCTTGATTTTGGATGTTGTGTACCCAGACGTGGCTTATCATCACTCGGGAAGTGTTAGTAGATAGCACACGATGCTTGAAAATAACTTAAGCTCCCCAGTGCTGAACTGCTTTGTGAAATTGTGCTGGCATTCTGCGAAAATAAAAGGGAGAATAATGTATGATGCGAGTGGATTTCTACTTTGATTTTTCAAGGTCTGAACAGCCCTCTCAGCGAGTAATTAAGTTCGGTAGAGAAAAGGCGTATCCTCCTGGTCTGTGCTCTTAGGGAATCAGCCTGGCTCCTGCACCTGTACATACCACTGCCTTCGTCTGTGAGCTTTGTAAAACATTGTACTGCTTGTCAGGAAGCATAGCTCTTTCTTCCTGCCCTGGGGAAAAATAACTACTGCTCTACCTCATTTTTAAAAAGGCTCCTATTGCCAAATTCTGAGGAAAGCTCGTTTTACCTGACACAAAACAGCTACCAAAAACCTCAGGTTTTCTCTTCCCACGCTTCCGTGCCTGTATCTTGGCATCAGCATGTCAAGGAGCTGCTGCCTGTAACACTGACGTTAGATAACATAAATCCCTCGAGAAACCCTGAGGAAAAATTACACTGTGGTGCGAGATGTAGTTGTTTTGAAGGCTTGAGAAAGAAGCTGGAAATATTTTTGTTCTCAAGTTGAAACCTTAAATTGAGAAAAATGGGCCTGGGTGTCTGTCTTTCTCCATAAGAGATCAGACTGCTTTCTTCCAAATGCTGGTGATTTTCTATGTGCTGTTTAGGATTCAGTATTCTTACATGACAGCAATAAAGTGTCTCGTGTCTAGGGAATTGAAAGAAATAGTTTAACCTTTAGTACTCTTTCTGAGAAGCAATTTAACTCACAGAAAAAAAGTCCAGATTCTAATTGTGATTGTTGCCTTGCCAATAAGTCTTAACGAAGCTTTGACCAGTAAGAAGTTTCTATGGAAAAAAAAAAGCTAGCGTGACAAGCTTTATATATTCTTTTATTTCAGTTTCTTGTCATATTTCGGTTCTCATGAATGTAATAATGAGTGAGAAGCTAATTACGCCTTCATGAACTTACGGCTTTGAGTTGTCTGACGGACCAGGTCAGGGCAGATGCATCCTCAGTGCAGAGAGAGATGTACTGTCACTGCGCTGTGTGAGTCAGAGCAGAGACGAGCTCCAGCTACTTACAGCTTCCTTCCCCCTTCTGAGGACGCCGCTGCTAAATGAGAGACACACAGCCCAGCAGCGGGTTTGTTGATACCACACACATTTTTTAGCATCACATAGGCTTTTTCTGGAGCTCAGAGTAGCTTTGGGAAAAAAATGTACCTTTGCTTTTATCATGATGGGTTTGGTGACAGAACATGAAAGGAAGGTGAGATAAAGACTTGCAGGTTCTTTTGAGACTGTAGCCCTAAAATAGACGATTGCGTGAGAAGAGAGAAAGCTCATATTTAAGATAAGGATGAATAAGTCACAAATAATTCAGCCAAAAGCTCTGCATAAATAATTGAAACACAGATCGTATTGAGCCAAGCATCCACATGATCTACCAAAGGCTTGTCCAGACTTCAAATTTGTTTCAGGTTAACTTGAACTAGTCCATGCCTAAGTTCCTTACATTGTGAAATTAAATGTATTTTTTACAAATTTTCAGCAAATTTAGGAATATGGAGTTTGAAGTCAGGATTGCATTAATGCATTTTTGGAATGAAACACCTCCCATTGGTGTCCTGTGCTACTCTGCTCACTGCTGCTACCTGAGTAATCATTCCTGCGCTGCTGCAGTCTCAACTTCCCTTCATAAACACTGGGATGCCTGTTGCTGACCTGTGCAATTTAGGCCACAGAAAGTTCAAAACTTATTCTGCCAGCTTGTTTCAGTACTCAGAGTACTCTGAAGTATGAGGCTTTGGGAAAACCTCAGGAGTGACTATCCAGCATGAGCAGCTGTCCAAAAAAGAGGTTCGACAAGAAGGACCTAAGCAAGTTCTATAAAGGAAGGAGAAGCACTTTACCGGGGCTGTAAAAATATTTTATTATAACCACAAGCAGCAAAAGGGACCTGCTTCAGCAGTGAATTCTGTTCCTCTTCATAGGCACCACATCATATAACAGCTTTAGTGCCCCCGTGACCACTGTGAAAACAGCTCGATTTACCTCTGGCAAAGTTCACGGCGTCTCTGCGGACCTTACGCTGGAGGAGCACTGTCGCAGCTGCCTCTGGCAGACTATGCCAATGACACCTCTGCGGACGTTGACCTCGAGAAGGCTGGTTTTCTACTGGAAACTTAAAATACAAGGAGCCAACTGACCCACGAGCAGAAGCCCCTCCCTGAGATCCAACCAGGGAAGATGACTGCTGCTTGTAAATCCTTCACGGTAGGCAACGGTGCGGATGGAGTGAAAAGAGCTCCCTCCCCAGCACTATTTTTGTGCCATTACGGGCACGAGGCTGGTACTACCATGGTCCCTTAGAGTCCTGGTGGTTTAAATAATGTTTCTGGTTTTTCTCTACACAGCAGCTTTTAGTGTCTTGGCCCCCCCAGAACACAGTATAGTGCTGACTGGTTTTTTTCTTCCCAGTTGAATCTCATTACTAGAATGACTGGCAAAGTAGCAAAGCCCTTACTATACCTCGAAACTATTGGGACAAAAGTTCTGCATCTCTGAAGAAAAAGTCTGCAGAGCTCCTAAAGCTCTTAGCCCTGGGAGGAAGCTTTACATGGACAGCAGTAAATCTCCCGCAGCGATCAGCCAGTTCTTGCAACACTGCAGGAAGACATTCCCTTCTGCCCCTGAAAGAGTGGATGTGTGGGTCCTGGTTGTTTCAGAAAAGTCATACGTATAAATCCTTCACCTCCTGGGCAGTGCCGTGAGTACAGGCCTTACGATCTAGTGAAATCATGAGGAGTATGGTATGGAGGGGTGAGCCATTCCCAAGCACTTTGCATTTACAATAGGATAAGAACTGCATAGGATAAGAATTGCAGTAGTTACTGGGAGGCAGCTAACTTGGGAGTAGTTTATTCAGCTAACCAGCTAACATCAGACAGTCCTTTATTTCCCTAGCCATGGACCTCATTCGTTGTTGAACAATTCACAAAATAATTAAGTCAGTACCATGTTGTTAGGAACATTACCCCATGAATCTTAAGAACATGGATACACAGAAAGAATACAGCACCATTTTTTTGAAGTTGGAAAAGCAACATGTTGTTTGGGAGGTATAATTTGTGGCCACTGGCATAAAGGATGGAAGAAAATAAAACCGATTTGTGCAATGCAGTAAGCGATAATGCACTAACAGACCACTAAAAATGGCAAAAATGAATGACAAAACAGAACTGAGGTGGAAACTTTCCAGCAGGTAAGTTTCTTCAAAGCATACTATTACAATAAAACTTACAAAACTGACATTATTACAAAATATTGTGGTAAAATGTTAACAGACTTCACAATGAAACTGTATTAAGACGGGATAAAATTGAAGGCGTTTTAAATATTGCTTAACTAGGAGACAGTGACATCCTTTCTGCCCACATCAGTTTTCACCATCGGCTGTGGCTTTTAACAGTACTGGTATTTGAATTAACTGGTTTTCAGGTGGGAGGCACTGCGCACATTTGTATTTTCAGCCATTTGAAGGGGCAGCCTTTCCAGCAAAAACAGTCAGTTTACTTAGGCAGTATTGTGGGCAGAAGGGAATTTTTGCCGTCAACCAGATGAGCTACGGAAGGGTTTTCACTCCATTATTTACCTTGTAAATTAGACTCCCGAGGGGAGAGGGGGTTTCAGATGTTTGAAATGCTGTATGCAAAAAGCCTATACATTTGTCTCCCTTTTGTGTTTCTCTCTTTTAGTATTCAACAGCCGTTTTCACTGCTAGTTCTCTGCCTTAGGACAGAAGAGCAACATTTGCTAGAAACAAAAGAAAGGGAGCGGCAGCAGGGTGTGTCAACTGAAAGGACAGACGCTGATATAGAAAATCATTTACTGTCATGAGCACACATTAAGTGTTGCACTTCATGAAACTAGAGGAAATATCCTTATCGTAGAGAGGCTGATGAATTCTCTTTCCGCTTCCAGTGAACGTTCTCTTTGAACGGCCAAAGACGACACAAAGTTCTTTTTTTCCTTTTTTCCCTTCAACTTTCACGGTAACGTTAAGCTTTCTCTAACACTCGCTTCCCAACTGAAGTAGACTTCTGTAGGGTTTGGTAGTTTGTTCAAGGAAAAAAATATGGAGTAAATTAGCGATTAATTTAATGAATTCTTGCCTGGGGGCTTCAGTATTCAGTTATGACTCAGTCATCTCAAAATCATGAGATTGGCTTAGTCACTAGATTTTTATTTTTTTTTCCAGATACAAACACTGAACCCATTCCCACTCTCGTTATTTGGGACAGACAGGGGTCAGCTTGGCTCTGCCAGCACACGGCCACGCAGCCTACCGCTCACCTGCCGGCGTAACCCTCGGCACGGGGCCTTTTACAGACTTTTGAGGTGAAGCCACCACTATTCCTTTGGGCCAGGCTGGCTGCTTGCACGCTTGCATTTTTTCAGCTGCGTTTCTCCTGCCCGGCACGACCTCGCTGCAGTAGCACTGGGCCGGCCGTGCTACCTTGCCCGGGTTCCTCAGCTGGGCGAAAGGCTGCCCGGCTCCAGCTCCAGCAGCCTGGGAACCAACCTCCCGCCACCGGCTCTGGAGGCGGCAGGCTCCCCTCAGCCTCGGCTCTCCTCAGCCCGGGCCCGCCTCACAGCGGCCTCATGGCCGCCCGCCTCACGGCAGCTTCCCCCATCCCAGACGCTGCCTGGGAGCTAAACGCGAAGTTTCGGGGTTTTTTTTTTTTTTTGGCAGCCTCGCCCACCTTCCCGCCTCAGGCTCGCCCCTCTCCCCCCCCTCCACCCCGCCTCAGGGAGGCGGCCCCACGGGTGGCGACCGCCCCACGGGTGGCGACCGCCCCACAGCTCCCCGCCGCCCGGGCCCCTTCCTCAGGGCCGCCCCGCCCCCCTAGCTCGGCCCTCCACTGCGCCTGCGCCGCCGCCGCCCGCCACCGCCGCCCGGCCGGCACGCATGCGCAGAGGCGCTCCCGCCCCGCCCCGCCCCTCCCCGGCGGCGCTGTGCGCAGGCGCAGTGCGGTGCCGCCTGCCCGCCCGGCTGGTGCGTGCGAGAGAGAAGATGGCGGCGGCGGGGGCAGCAGCGTGAGGCGCCCGGGAGACGCCGAGCTCCCCACGGACGCGGGGCGCCATGGCCGTGAACAGTGCCCAGGTACCGGCCGCCCCCGCGCTGTCGGTCGCGGGGTGTTGCGGAGGGGGGTGTCTCCGACGGGCTCCGAGGGGCGGCCGGGCCCCGCGGCGCGGTTCGCCGAGGGGGGGAGCGTGGTGGCCGGGACTAGGCCCAGGGTGATTCTGCAGCTTCATTGAATCTCCGAGGGGCGGTGGAGGGGCTTCGCTGCCGGCCGGGACGGCGGTCTCCCGCGCTCCTGGCGGCGGTCGTGCCCCGCCGAGGGGCCCAGCGTGCCGGGGCTGGCCCCCTCCTCGCCGAGCCGGTGTCACGGCGGCTGGGCGAGGGGAAGGGAGCGGAGGGGCGGAGGAGGCCTGCGGGAGCCCTTTGCGGGCTGAAGTCGGTGCTGGACCCCATTGCGAAGAGGGGATGGTTGGAAGAGTTGATAGCTTGGGCTTTTTCTTTCTTTTTTTTTTTTGGGGGGGGGGAGACAAGCGATTCTAAAATGAGAAGGGAATAAGGAGATTTGTAAACTAATCTCCCCCCCCCCCCCCCCCGCGCCCAAACACTCAATAAACCTCAGTGCATTGGGGTGCAAAGGGCTGAGTGTTGCAAGATTACTATGCATGGGGATGCGTGTGCAGTTTCCCTGTCTCCCACGAACTAAGCCAGCCAGAAGATATGTGCACGGAGTGAAAAAAAAACCCCAAAACTGCAGTCGCGGTAGTTTTTCACTGGAAGTTAAAAGCTCGATTCCTGGTCTAATCTAGTGTGTGCTCAGAGCAAATGATTGAATGGGTTAACTTCAGTATTTCTTTCCTGTAAGGCTTTTCTCCCAGAAAGCTTTAAAACAAAAATGTCAGGCAATGTGTGTGGTGCACTGAGGTGTTTATTTGCAAGACTTCATGCAACTTTGTTTTTAGCAAATAATGAAATTTAGAGAACTTTCATCGTGTTAAAGATAATTCTGTTATGAAACCATGTCTTTTGTGGTGGAAAATATCTTTCATAAAATCGAAGTGTTTCAAACAAGGTGATGCTTTTTTCTGAATTCTGTATTTTTTTTTTTCTGAAGAGCAGTTAAGGTACACATCTAATGAAGTGACGCACTAGTTTCACTGACAATTATTTTTCCATAAACAAAAGCTTGTAATCAGTGAAAACTATCATGACATTTCTTGTCCAGCTTGATTTATTTATGTTTGAGAGAAAGAGGGATGTGATTTTATTAATGTAGGTGTTCTGAGGGCAGTTGCCGTTTCTGGAGTTTGCTTAAAATTTAAGATTGTTTTAAAATTTTGTATCGTTCAACTTTTCTTTCAAAGTGGAGGAAACTCACTTAGTTTTGGACTTTTTTTCTTACCATCCTAATGAATGATAGTTAAAATGCACATATATCAAAAGGATTCAGTGTCCAACTCGGAAGCTGTTTTACTTGCTGCTTTCCCCTCAGTACTAGGCAGCAGTTGGTGCATGTGGTCAGTTTGATAAGACTGGGTTTTACATTGCAGCTTTTTTCTTGATTTAGAAGAATTAAGGACACTCTTGTGTCTGTACTTAATTAAGTTGGTGTACCTTGAAACAAAAAAAAGTTCAGTTGATGATGTAGTTTATGATGAAGCGCTGCATAGCTGTAATTAAAACTAGACCGTAAATTCATCTTTAGTAGTAACTTGTACGTAGACTATTTTAAATCAACCCCCTCTATAGGCAAAGGTAGATATTCAGGTCTTGTGAGGATTACTGCTTAAATTTACAGGAGCAAATCTGTGAGATACCTTTCAGTTAATGCTTTGTTCGTGTCATTAAATACAGCTTATTTTTGTGTTTAAGTCCGTCCGTCCCCGTCCCCCCCCAATGTAAACAGTTTATTTAAATGCTGTCTGGGACTTATGTGAATACATGTTCTAGACTAATATAGTGCTATAATGCTGAAGGAAGGTAATAATGTTTTGGACTCTTTTGGATGGAGAACCTGAAGATAAGTTCAGGGATGTGGTTTTACATGCATGTGTTTCCTTTTTATTTTAGGATGGTAGTGTTGCAGATCAGTAGAAAAACTAGAGTTTTGATAACAGTTGTCTGTTCTGAGCACAAGACTAAATAACATTATGTAGTCCTTATGTTTGTGTCATAATGCAGAGACGTAGGCAAAAGTGCTTTGTTTTTCCATGTGACTGTAATTTTGGTGTACTGTAATTGAGACCTTTCTTTTTGTCACACGGGAAAAAAAGTTCAAGAAAATCATGCTCTTCTAACAGCTAAAATGCATAGTCAGATTTCTGCCAATTAATGGATTCATGTAATAATGGGCAGAAATATTTAAGTCAGTTTGCACGTTCTAACAAATGAATCATGAAACATGACCGTATCGTATATTTTCAAAGGAGCATTAATTTTGGATGGCCAGCTAGTTGGCAAGCACATGAGTATATGGTGACACAGTTTAGATATTGCTGGTCGTTTGTACCTCTGTATTCCATGTCATTATTTCATAATCATTTAATGAGATATTTAAGTGTTGCTGTCAGTTTTCTGGGTGTGTTCTGAGTATATTCAAAAGCTGTACTTTTTTTTTTTTTAATTAAGGTGAGCTAGTAGTAAACCTGGTGTATCACTACAGGTTTTGTATGACACTACAGATGTTGAGCTGATTTAGCACTGGATATAGTTGAAACCATTTGTCATCAAGGTCATCTAAAAATCTTCTGTTAAAAACAAAAAAGAAAGACTTTAAAAACTATTTCCCTGTTTGGAAAGAGTAATACTCTGTAGGAACTGTATAAACAGTTGTTTTAGCCACTTTTCCTATTGTTTTTCATAGAAAGAATTAATACAAACGCATCATTTATAAATCTTGTGAAAACAAGTTAAGCAGAAGAAAGGATACCATAGCAGAATGAATCATTTATGCTTGTTTTGTTCTTTCACCATTACTGTGGTGTCACATTAACTCAGTGCCATTTTAAATGTACCACATTGCCCCCAAACCCAGCTGAAGTACAAACCAGTAGAGTTTGTGTTCAGAAAAAGCTGAACAAGCTCATAAGCTGCTCATCCTCACCCAGGCCTGTGTCTGGCCTGGCAACCAGAATAACTGGAACTCAGAACATGGCATGCAATCTGACTCCCTGAAATACTGCACTGCAAACTACCGCTTTTATGGCTGGCTTGGAGTGTTGCTCCCTGGCAGGGTGTAGTTTGATGTTCCCTTAAGCCAGTGCTGTTTCTGGAAGGAAAAAAAAAAAAAAAGCAGCAGTCTGTAGGCATTTGTTCTGTGCTGTCATTACAGTGTATTGCCTGATGTTTGTGGGTGACCTTGATTAGGAAATTGATCTGTCTCAAAAATAATCTTAAAAAATGGTTGTTATGCAGCTGAATGAGTTTCTTGTGCTAGCTTGCTTGCATCCATGCAGATGTGTCTGATATTACAGTGTCCTTACAGGCAGAAAGAAGTGTTTGGAGAGAGGGCGATGTGGATGCTGTCAGGTTTGTGAAATACGCTGAAAACTATGGGGGACACCCTGAACACAATATGAAAGGTGTCTCTGGGCGAGGGCTGCCAGTGGGTGGATTTGTGAAGAGGTGTTTGAGTGCATCATCTTGCTGTAGCTGCTGTTTCTCCCCTGTCCCGCTCAGTTGCAGTTCTGTGTTTTAAAGAGGTAAAGAAGCTGGATTTGTCTCCCCCTCTCCCTGTTTTTTTGGTTTTTGGGTTTTTTTGGTCCTGCTTTCATTGCTGAGAAGGGCCTGGGTTTGTCCTTTTGCTAGAGCTTTTGCCAATGGAGTGAGAAGCTGTTCTAGGCTTCCGTGGTCTTGGGAATTTAGGCTGCAGCTGAAGCTGTGAGTTTAGGTAGCCAGAAGGTATCATTTGCCTTTCTAAAATGTGAATGGTGAATCCATGCAGAGTACAGTGGGTGAATGTGGGTTGGTTAACTTAAAAAAAGGAAGTCTGGGAAAACTGACATAGAACATAAATTTGGAACTATATGGCAGCATGCAAATAATAGAAGAAAACCCACAGGTTTTGTGAATCACTGTTACTTATTCTGTGCATTCTAAACTATAGCACTGATTTGGAGACTTTTTAGAATGGATCCAGCCATTTACCTATTAATAAAGCCAGTTTTTGTAGGCAGTTGCTTAGACACAGTGCTTTTTCCATTCATGTAGCTGTTAAAATACTTTTAAAGTTAAGTGGGGTTTTGTTTATAGGTAAACTAAGCAGTCTCATTTCTGTTTAGCGATATACATGCAACATGCTGTGTCGTACAAAACAGCCAAATCTGTTGTAATAGAAGTTGCTGGCCTTGGGCCATTGGATTATAGTCATTTGTCACTCTAATGCCATTTCAGCAATGTAGATGTTCATTTCCAAAGAATTAAACGTGCTAGAACTGCGGTTTTTCTTTTTGATGGAAGTGTCTTATGTGTGATCATTAAACATACAACTGGGGATTATGGAACAAAGGGTTATGCTTCATGGTGGAAAAAAGTGTGTGTGTGTACATGCGTGTGTGTATATATACACACACGTGCCAACACTCCATAATGGAGCAGTCTGGTGTTCTAAAATTGGGATTCTAAACCCTATTTTACTTAATGAAATTGTAACGTGAGTGTTTAAGACTCCATGTTTTAAGTATTCCCAATAATGGTGCCATGTTGATTATTTTTAAAACGCTTTAAAGGTTTTCATTAGATTAGCGGTCATGTTAATATATTCATTAATGCACTAATAGAGTAAAATTTTGAAGTACGTTAGTCTTTTTCGTTTTGTGTTTGACTTTCTAATACCTAATTTAATTGCAGATGCTCTTGATATTTTAGATATGTCTAAGAACTTTTCCTCCTTGTTCGACAGCATAAGATTTACTGATTTTTTTTTTTTGGTCTGCGCTACAAGGTCTGTTTTTTCTTCAGCTGTAGTTAGGCAGAAGGTAGCTTTAATCACAGTAGCCCTAATAAAGTGTTTGTGTAAGGTTTATTTAAATCATACACCTTACAGAAAAGCATGTGTTTAAAATAAAATTAAGAAAGGTCTTCCTGAGATCCTATGATAGTCACAAGTGTTAGTGCTGTACAAACTGAAAGAAACGTGCAAGAGTGCTTTTGGGAATTTTGCAGCTTGTAGTATTGTATGTGGCTTCATATGATGTATGGAAGTTTTAAAAGAAGCATTGTATGTTATTTGCATTGGAATTACAGTAGGAAAGAAAGGGATATGGATCACCTTCTGTTGAATGGAATATTAACACAAACTGGAAAATCACTTAAGGGTTCTGTAACTTTTTTACTTTGTTAAAAAAGTAAACCCCCTGATTTGGGTTCAGCTTTGAGGTAGAAGAGAAAAATGCCCTACCTGTAAGAAACTGTAAAGAATAACATATCTATAAAGGTTGTGTGAAAAGTTGCATTTAAAAAAAAAAAACCTATAAGAAAGTAGGTTTTCTTCAAAGAATTCTGTGTATGAAAGACTTCTCTCTGTTCGTTTGAACCTGAAACTGAACATAGTAGCAGAAATAACAGTGCTGTATTCCCTCAGTGCAGTGAGCATGTTTTTTCATACAACATTTAGAGCCTGTTGTAGTGATTCACAGGTTTCCTGCCTCATTTTTCCCCATGAATGTTGCAGGCCAGCAATGGATTTACCAGTGTAACTTAAAATACAGAAGTTGTACATCATTCATGCAAAGAAGTGAAGACCTTTGTCGTGAAAATGTTCTGTCTTGGAGTGGGATTCCTTTGTGGGTAGTGTAGCAACATGTTGCCAATAGCGATTCTTACAAGTGTCAAGGCAATGTTCCTATTTTCACGAGTACTTAACAGCTTTGCCATATGCACATACCTGTCTCAGCAGGAACATGTATGTAATTTGCTCTTTAGCCTGTATTGCAAAAATACATGTATGTTTTATGTTGGTTGAAGATAACCTGTTATTAGCATTGAAAACTTCTAGAATGCAAGTGGGATTACCAAGTATTGAGTGACAAGAGTGACTTCAGATGTGCTGACTTTCATTGTGTTAATGTATCAAGACTTCGAATGCTGTATGTGGTATGAAACCACAGGTATTCTCAGTCCTGGTTGTCTGGTGAAGCAGAGTTCCTGTTGCACATGGCTCTCGTTTGAACAGGCTGAGTGTAAGTTTTAAAGAGTGAAATGAATTTAAAGCTAACCTTCTTTACAAGGTGGGAGTTGAAATTACTCTGACAGGAAAAGAGGGGAGATAAAGGCAAGATATTGATAATCGCTTTGATTCTTGCTGTAAGCGTTAGAACAGATGGAGAGGGAAACGGAAAAAGTTCAGTTGCTTAGCTTAATGGTAGCAACAAGCAATTAGATTAATTGTATTCAAATAATGTTTTTGGACTGTGCTACTTAGGAGGGTATTTGGTTAAAAATGATGCTATACCAGTACGTAATATGGGATGGTTTTGTCTTTTTAAACCTGAGTAGGTATGATAAAAGAAGAGGGAAATAAATCAGAGAGAGTCATTGTGAGCACAAGTTAAGTTCCATTGGAAGAAGAATCAACTTGTCTTGAGTTCCAGTCTAGTTCAGTCGATCCATCAAATCGTATGGTCTCTAATAATAGCTAGCTGTTACCAAAGAAAATAAGAAATAGTGCTGTAATGTCTTTAAAGCATGGAAAACCTCACTTTCTGTTCCTCTGCTGCCTTTGGGATACAAAACCAAAGCTGCCACTGTTTGAAAATTTCTGTGGAGCACTGTAGTTTGTTGATACAAAGTTGGAAAAAAGTCAAAGACAACTTAATTGGGCAATTCCCAATACTCCTTTTCTTTTTCTCAGCTAAAGGCTGTGACCATAGGCTATTGGCCCTTAAGAAGAAGTTTAAGCTCTCAGGTAGTGAAAGCTCCTTAACAAATCTTAGGACAACAAAAAAAGGGTTTATGCTGTTAATATGCTTTCATAGCAAGCAAGAATGAGATAAATAAAATTATCATCCTGGCATTGCAAGCGACAGAAAACGTAAGTGCAGCAGAATCATAATAGTGTGAAAGAGTAGTCAGCTTTCAGAGCAGAAGAAATAAAGCTCTTGACTTTGCTCATGTCAACAGGTTTGCATTCTCAGTCTTTTGAACTTTACCTTTGTTCAAACACAACACTGCATTGTGGTGGTCACTCTCGTTGCTGTGAGTCAAAATGACTGTAAATACCAGATGCTGGCATGCAGTGTTTCAGATGTTGCCAGACTCAGAGTTTCCTTAACTGGGGAGGATAAAGGCAATGGACATGTATTACACTTAGTACTAATGATTGTCACATAAAGGCCATTATGGTTTTCTGCTTTGGTGTAACTGCATCCTTAATACAGATTTCCCTGAGGTCTCATCAGTGTTCACCCCTGGAACGATGCGTTAGGGCAGTTGTGCACACTTTTTTTCCTTCGCTTTATGCTGTTGCTAGTAATGGTGGATACCACCTTCAGAAGTTGTGGTGGACTAGAGGGATCCCTCATTCCCAGAAGCAGTGCTCAGTTGTGTGCTGAGCTACACAGCATGTGCGTGTACAATATTTACATGGTAGTACGACTTTATAGTTAGTCTGAATTCTTCACAGTTTTTTCTAGCCAGAAATCTTAGGGTTTAGCTAAGAGCTAAGGTGTTTTATAGCCGTTTGGTTTGCATACCAAGTTTTGTGTGTTTGTGCTTCAAATTTATTTATTTTATGACAGCTTAAAAAAAAAGCGCTTTTAATTAGTGAACAACTGCTTATTATATTACTTTTGAAGGTCAGCTCCAAGTATGAGTGTCCAACACATCCAGTGTGTTTACTGAGTATCCAGAGGTTGCAATATTTGATAATGGTAGATATCACTAATTTGAAACTTTTGTTCAGTTTGTTTTTTCTGTCTTATTTGCAAAACAGCCATTTTGAACAACCGTATGAGTGACTGATTGTGTTTACCAAATGTTTTTATGATTTGCAAGATTTTTTTAATTGGATTTGGGACCAAAGGAGGTAATGTACAGCCACATGAGAAGCATGTTCTTTCAAAAGCTGCCTAAATTGGTGTTTTTTGGAAGTGGAAAGTATTATAAATTCACAATACGCAGGCTGAAATACGAGGGTGTGGTTTCATCGTTGTTGCTCAAGCTTGTCAGCGTTGTGGATTAGATGGCAATTTGCTCATATTTATGTGGGGTCCCCTAAAATGCTCTTGCTCCTTTGTACCGTAGGCGGATGAGGGAGAGGATAGAAGGTGCTGGAGTTGCAGACGTGCTCGTGGAGGTGAGGGGTGTGAGCAGGGACGCTGCAGACAGCAGCTGCTTCTGTCCTTGCAGTGAGTAAGCTGAAGAGCCAGTGCTGTGTTGTGTTTGTCTCCCCTGCCGTGTATCCATATTTCTGTTTGTAGATGGCTGGATGTGCAGGCCAAGGAAGTGGCCGTCTCCTTCCTGGATGGAGGGAGTACATGAGCTATTGGTTGTGTACTGTCATCTCAGAGCCTCGTGGGCCTTAACGGTAATAGTACGTCAGAGTATACTCTGGTTTAGTCCCCCTTTCCTCCTCAGAAAGCAAGAGAATTTCAGTATCTTCAATATTGTAAACATGTTGGGAAATATCTTGAGTGCTCTGTTTTGCATTCTGTTCATTCATATGTGCAAAAGAAATCTGAATGCTAAGAGAAGATCTCATATAAGGAAAGACATGAAGTAGCACCACTATCAGTGTTATTCTTTTGAAATGAGCTACCTAAAAAACCCCAAGTTCTAAAATTGACAGTTTTGTTATCATACAGTAAACCTACTGCCATATTCATGCCCAGTTTTTAATGCTGCCATGGAAAAATATGGGTGTTTATTAGGCTTACTATCTGTGTTTTAGTTGCAGCAGTGTATTAATTTGTGCATTTGTTTTAACAGTTATCTTGCATCTACATAAAATTGTGTTGCAGATGCTTAAGCTTTAAAACTATCTCAGGAGGAGGTGGCGTATGTGTGGTGTCCCAATTTTCATTTTAACTCGCATGCCACTTCAAAATACAAAGTTGCTGTCACGGGCAGTGCCAGATCCTCGCAAGTTTCCACCTGCCACTTACCACACATCAGGCTGGTAGAGGAAATGGATGGCTGCATATATACTGAGAATCAAAACAGTAGATGGTGTCCTCAGTTTCTGTCTGCCAGGGGGACGTATGGCATACACACGTCACGTGATGAAGTAGTGGAAGGGGCTTGAGTTCCTGCAGAGAGAAAATAGAGTAAGAACCTCTGTAGAATTACTCTCAAACTTCAGCAGTTACAGAGCTTAAAATATAGGAGACTTTATTATGTGGTGGTAGTTGTGTTTTGTTTCTGTGATCCCCTTGAGTCATTTACCAATCATTGTGTTTTTTTGCAAGTTCTCTGGTTTATTTTTGGCTGTTTCTCTCTATGAGATTATAACCCATTTTTGGCAGGTCACAATTCACAAAGGGGAAAGTCTCATTCTTTCTTGCTCCTGGCCACTTGCATCTTTTGTTTTATGCTGGTTCCTTATCTTCTATTAACCCTCCTTCCCCCAGTGCAATAAATAAATAAATAATCTGGATAATTTTCTCTCAGTTTGAGTATAATCGTCTTGCTGATCATTCAGCGTGTGCCACAACTGGCACAGGGGAAGAGGTGGGATTGTGAATCCAGCAAAATGAAAAGGTGAGTAAAACCTGTGTGGCCTTGGTGAATGGAGCAGGTGATGCTTGCTTTTAATGATGGGCCAGTGTTTTCTCTTACTGTCACTGTTAAAGGTGTAGTGCCTTGCCGGGGTGGTTACCCCTGTACAAGCTCTGGGTATCATTAGCTTTTGCATTGTCTTTTTTTTATTCTCAGTGGCCAGTGTGGTTTTGATAGGACTTTGCACCACATTTAGATTAATACTAAACTTTCTAGGTTAAATCTCATTCAGCTGTAGGTCTAAGCATTCAGCACTTCTGAAATGTAGGGTTGAGATGTGAAGTTAGGCCTTCAGAAGAGGTGTATCAGTCCTGGGTAGGTGGGCTCAACTGCCTTCTGAAGGTGCTAATCTGTATTCCTTGTCAGGATGGAGTCCAGGTAGCTAATTTTTACCTCACCTAATCTTAGCCATCTTAAATCCTGCCCTGAGTAATTGCTTGTGAAAAGCATTGTGTGGGTGACTTGGCTAGGCATGGTGCTGTTAGGGATAGATTTTAGTTTTCCACAACATTTAGCTGCACTTTTCCTACTTTTCTTTATCTTCCAGTGTATTTTTCATCTCGCTTTTCAGACTGGAACAGCTGTCTCCTTATTGCCCAGGGTGGAATTTTCCCCTGGAACAGGTCTGTATTGATCCTGTGAGGCATTAGTCCTCGTGAAGATGTGAGTAGTGGAAATAAGCAAAGAAAATATTGAATGTACACAAAGTAGTGGGAATCAAATGAACATACAAGAAGCCTTAATTTTTGTGCACCTTTGCTTTTGATTACTTGATTTTAGAGGCATAGTTTTTAGTGTAATTTCCTTATCTTAAATAATAGGGTGCCATCCTGAATCTCACATGCTGTATCTGCAAGGTTAGCACCTTTGCGTACATGAAAAGGGCGTCTGCTATTAAAGCGCATGAAGCAATTCACAAGAGAGGGAGTATTATTAAAGGAGCTGAGATACATACTGCTGTAACTGAATCAAAGAGCCTTCTGACTAACAGTTGAAGGATTATGCGATTCCAGAATTTTGGGTGACAGTTCAGCTTTTGGAGAGGAGGGTGGTCTGGCAGGCACAGATCAGTTCTTTCAATTTCTTTTTTTTCCTGTGCTGTCTCTACAAATAACTTCAGATCCTGTGTCATCTCTTCATCTAACTCTTGTTCCTCATCTTTGGCCTCATCAAGCCAATTGTAATCTCCTTGAACCACTTAAAAATGTGCTTATAGTCAAACTTGTTTAATTTCTTAAAACTCAGGGTCTCATTGCACTTTCTCTTCCCAGAGCTCTACCTCTCTTTTTTTTCTTCTTTTTAATAACCTCATCCAAGTCTAGATGTATTAGTTTTTACTTTTTTAAATCATGGATTTGGTGGATAAAAGTTGCCTGTGAGGTAAATGCAAGTGTAGTAAGCACAGAAGAAGAAAAGCTTTTCTCTGCCAGGGCGCTGCCAAGCACCTCTGAAGCTTGTTAGCTGGAAGCCATTACAGGGAAAGCCTGTCTTTGTACTGGTAGCCCAGAGCATCCTGCCTTGCCGGAGTAGGAATGTACTGGCTCCTCAGTGCTATGAACTATGTGGATGGTAGAAAAGATAGTGCATGGGCTGTTCTTCCACCTGGAGGAATTGAGAGAAGCTCTTTGAAAACAATCCCTCAAAATCTTAGTTGCTAAAATGCCTGCTAAATAAAGATTTTGTAAACCTCAGAAAAATGCTGATTTATATAGCATGTCTGGAATTTGGGTGGACTGCTGTGACGTGTTCAAAGACAATTTGCTACTTAATGTGGCCAAAGCAGCGTCCTCTAGATGCAAAACTGATTTTACTACCGTGTTCTTAGAAGTTTGTTCTGCTGTAGGTATCTGGCACAAAAGGTTGCAGCCCTAATGATTTTAGTCTGGCAGGGAAAAAAAATGGCTAACACCAAGGCTTTTCTGCTGGGAAGTATTAGATAAAATTAGTCAGATTGTTTTGCCTGCCCCACCTATAATAAAATAGTAGTTAAACTGGCTGCATTCTTGAGTAACTTCATGTTCCAACTTCTCTCTCCTCAGTACTTATCAGGCTATAGTAAATCAGAACAATTCAGGTGTTAATTATTTTTCTTCTTCATTATAGGAAGAGTTTACTATTTGTACATTAGACTCAGTAACTAGTTCAGTGCAAGCAGAGCTTGAAGTAATGCTCAATTATGAGCAACCAGCTTGAAGCTGGTGTTTTCAAACTCTTCAAGGGTGTGAAGATAGAGGCTTAGCAACAGGTGTTTTACCAAGAATGTTCTTGAATTCAAAACTGAGGAAGGACCTATCTACACATTTTGGAAGTATTTATTTTTCTTTTGATATTTGCAAGGACTGCTGCTTGGAGAATTTAATAGGAAAGTATTTTTGTTTGGCTTTTATTTTGATTTAACATTGCAAGAAAATAGATTGGAAAATGTTACTTCTCTGAATCACTGGCAGATGTTCTGTGGGCTTCTAGTGGTGGAGCTGCTGGTGTAAAGGTGTCAGAAATTCCATCATTTGCTCTCCAAAAGGCTAAGATTTGATGTAATCAGCCCTGACAATTCAGTTGTTATCCTCCCTCTTTCTTGCTGTCTGGAGTGCACTTTCCAGGTATTCCTGCTGTAGTCCCAAAATGGCTGCTCTTCACTGCAGCTCTTGTTTGTGTAACACATGAACGTATATTCTTACCTTAGGCTCTGGTGGAAGGTACAAGGAAGATACTTCCTAAGCAAGAATACCTGATGCTCTCTAACAGGATACAAATGAAAAGGTCTATAAAATGTATATGGAATCATCCTGTCACTAGGCTGTTGCTTTATGATCACATGTAAGTGATACAGCTGCATTGCCCTCTTTATACTATTATTATTTACAAAATAAAATTGTGGCTGGGTTTGGGCGTAATTTTTTTTTCTTTCATTTTGTGGAACAGAGGAAACATATCAATTGGGGAAAGCTTTAAATGTGAAAGAGCAGAGGTTTTTTGCTGGGGTAGTCCTGCTTTTGAGACCAGAAGATAAGAGAGTCCTTCTGTAGTTGGGGAAGGTACTCGTAAATGCAGTGGTGTCTGTGTAAGATGATGGGGGGTTGTTCTTCCACTCCCTTTTTACCCCCTCTACTAACTACAACCAGCACTTCATAGACAGCTTCCTTGGGCTGGTTGTGCTTTGTAGCAGCTGCTGTTTGTTTGAAATGGAAGAATGCCAACAAGCACCTAACTTTTGGTAATAGAGTTGAGAGTGTACATAAACAGAATTTGTTTGGGTGTAAGAAATTGACTCGTGTTTTGGAAGCTTTTTGTATGGTTGTTGTTTGGTGTGTTGCTCTTGCTTGAAATACGTAATGTGATTGAAAATGAATAATAAAGAGTCCAACATGCTCTGTTTTTGTGAAGATTTGAATTACAATCTTCAGGATAAACTGCTCTGATCCATGTTGTGTCCCCATGATAGTGTCAGGCTGTAGGGGCCATTTGTTCGTTAAACCTGCCCTTCCAGTAATGCTGCGGCTACAGCTGAAATTTCACTAACTTGTGCTTTCATACTAGCCAGTGATCTGTTTTTTCCTCTGATCAGAAAATGAGCTTTTGAGAATGATAATTCTTTTTTTTTCATAATGGAATAAATTCCCCTCACATTAATTCATGTAAAATGTGTGGAAAATTCCTAACTTTCTTCAGCTGCAAGAATTCTGTAATAACATCCAAGAAACCCTGAATGGGGGGGGGGGGAGGAAGGGAAGGTACACTTGTGCTATATTTTTGAGCCTTTGCTTAAATGGTAGACAGGCAGAGCTGCATTGACTCATGGGCTTAGTTGACCTACATTTACCTAGCTGTGATCTTTCTCCAGGCACTGTGTAGATTTGTTAATATCCTAGTTTTAAGCTGCAGGCTAGTGATAAAGGACTATAAGCTGTACTAAGAGTTTGCTCATGATTCGTTGCATTTTCAACTGTTAAAAGCTTTAATATGCAACTACTCCGTATTAAAGTACAGCTTCATTTCCATATATTTTGTTTATAAAAATGGACTTTATTTTTCCATAAAGAGAATAGATCAGCATCGGATTTTTTCAGAAATGGATTTGCCTAAAATACTACTATTTAGGCTGTGATACAGCTGTAAATATATGGCCAGTGGTCTTCATAGCACCTGGTTTTGGGTTGTTGCTTACAAATTCAGAATCTAAAAAAAACCAACCCCAAACCCAAACCTGTTTTTCAGTCTCACAATTTTGTCTGTGTTTTTATAAGCATTTAACCAGTAAGTTTCTTGAGATTTGGAAGTTAGAAAACCTTGTTGTATCAAATTAAGTAATTGTCTGTGTAGTAAGACTTGATGGATTTCAGCTCAAAAGGAAGGAGAACATGAGGGAAGGTTGTCTTTCCCTACACTTTCCAGAAAAAAACAGACAAACCTTGACAAAATGAAAGAGAAGTAAAGGGTGAGGGAGAAATAACCTTACTTGCTGCTGGGATGACTAATGTAAGAGCTTTTTCTCTGCTAATAAAACCCAAGTGTAGTCATATGCATGTGCCCTTTTTTCCTTGCCAGAAAACAGACTTCTGTCTGAATGTTTCATTTTCTTCCTCTACCACAGCCTATCCCGGTAGCTTTAAGAATAAGTACACTTTGTAGAAGTAGCTTGGTGAGCAAGATTGTATAGTTTATGGTATACATAAACTATTTCATAATTTCAATTTATATGTGAACTAGTTTTGACTTGTTAGGCCTTCTGCTTAGATACAGTTGAGTTTATTCCTTGCCACTATTAGTAAAAGCTGTATTTTTAACTTGTTTGTGGAGAAGCGGTTGAAATGGGTGTATTTGCAGCTTAAACTAATTTGACTGGAAGAGCTGAAGCTCTTGGGTTAATAGGTGAAAGCCATGTTAATTCTTCTTGAAAGCAGTTGACACTTCATTTTCCTGGCTTTCTTCTAGCACAGGTGATGCCAAGATGATGATGCATCAGCAGTGCTATTTCTACCCATTTTTCTAGGACAAGCAGCTGTGTAACACGTACTCTTCCTCCATGTATTCCTCCAGGAGAGTGTTCATGTTGCTACACTGGAATACCAGTAGAGATTTCATTACAGGCAATGGGGTAATATTAGCATTCATTTTTTAAGTGGTTAAGGAGAGCACAGCAAAAACAGTTGACGTGGAGAGAGCTTGCATGTCAGGCGTTTTAATCTTTTGTGGTCTTCAGAGATAGTTAAGATGCCACTTGGGCAGTTACGGTAATCAGAGTTATTGTATAAATATAAAAGTAATCTTACTTTCATTCCTGTGCGGTAGAGAACAAATTTTCTTGTATAGATTTGGTTAATTGGTTTTATGTAGTTTGTGTTAGTTACCTAGATGTAGTTAGTATCTTGACGATGTAAAGGTGGTATAATTGATGAAATGTTTTGTTCAAAGTGGTGTAGAATCTGCTGGACTGCAGATGTTATACTATTGTAATCATATTATAGAGATTAGCTTAGAAACTGATTCTAGTTTTGTTGCAACTGGTAACACCAGTGACTGACAATCAGGAGGGTTTGGGTTGTTGCTCAGAGAGGTATTATAACAGGTGGGTTTTTTTAGAGAGAACTAATGTTGGGAGGCAGGTACTTGATGCAGGAAAATTTGATCTCTTACAGCATGTCAGACTGAACGCTAAAATTGGTGAGACCAGCTCGCCTAGTGAGCTTTGGAAACACAAGCTGAAAGTCCTTTCCACTATAACACCTTCAATAGTGTCATTCAATATTCTTGACTTGTATTATATAAAAAAAAAATGTATTGCAAGTGTCATATACTTTTAAAAAAAATTCTCATCTGCAGAGTATTTGTATAATATTCTAGTCTCACAATTTTAAGTTCTTCAAGAAAGTGACAAAGATACAGGTCTTCTGATGTCCTCTCTACAGGAGTTCAGAACTACAGTTGTATCTGGTTCTTTCAAGCATTTTCAGGAATTTAGTTGTAACTTTTTTTTGTACTCTCCAAAGGTGTATGAGAATGTTTTGAATTCAATCCTCAGACTTTAATTGCAAAATCTTGATGGGTAGAAATAAGGCAAATAAATCTGAAGTACTGGTAACATAAGAAAGTTTAATTAAAAACTGGAGTACCCATACCACCAGCAACTTCATGTGAAAAGAGATGCTGTTTTAGAACTGCACAAAGTATCTTTAATTTTGCATTGATTTTTTTTTAATCTATGTGCTAGTTGTTGTGTCGGTATCTGGAGGGAGAGATTTTGTGTCTGTCATGTATCCTCTGCCTAATGCTATCTCATTTTTAAGGTTTATTCCAGCATTTTTTTCTTTTATTTTCATCTTTGGTCTCATAGATGTGAGCATCTGCAAGAAGACATTCACATTTGAAAAATCCCAGAAGTTCAGAGTATCTTGACACTAGCATTTAAAAAAAGGGTGGAAACGAACCCTGGTGAATAATTTTCTTTTTAAAGCGATTGGTTGATAAACCTCAGTATGGAAGGCACTAGATGGAAAAAAACATTAATATCTGATCATGCAGTGTAAGAAAGGCATTTTGTTATGTTGGTATATGTTTACTCACATTAGTTAAAATCATGTTAATTTTAATGTTTAATAACATACTGTACGTCTCCAGTACATGTTCAAATTGGGTTACAGTCATGAATTGCAAAATGGAATAGATCCATCAGTATGTTTTGGGTTTGCTATCTTGTTTTTCCGTTCCAAAGGAGAGGTTTGGAAACACTGATGAGAAAGTGGAAAGGTAGTAGAGATAGGGTCGTCCCCCCCCCCAAGAATTTCACAAAACCTTGTCCTCTCCACACCCTCATGCCCCTGTCTCCCCCCAGAGGAGACTGTTATTTTCCATCTGTTTTTCTTATACAGCTGCAAGTGGAAGATCATTGAAATTTATATGATACTGTTTTGACATTGCTCTTAATCTGTAGCAGAAATCAAGCTCGCCAGAGTGAGCTATCTGAAGGGATCCTTGAATACACTTAATGCAAGGCTCATGATAGCTCTGCAGAGTTGAATAATCTGGAGAGTAGTGTGAGAAATGCAGTGTGAAATATGTGCTCCCAAAAAACTGAGAGAGGATTCCTTCCCAGGAGCCAGAACAGAAAGCTTCTATGTAGGTTGCAGAGATGGTTTGAGAAAGAGGGAGATCAGATTTGACTCTGAATTAAGCCTCTTAGGGATTATGTATCTTTAAAAGTAAGTCTCGGGGTAACATTACAATCAGAATTTTTCAAAACTTCTCCAAATCCAGGGTTGGTGTAAGACTGCACTCTCTCTTCTAAGCATTGTTCATGCTCTACCTTGTGAGTTACTACTTATAACATTGACTACTATTTAGCATGTTTTTCAAGCAGATGCTTTTTTTGTCTGAGCATATAAATAAAAATTAGCTTTTGAAATATGTAATTGAGTGCCAAACAGTATTTTTTGCTTGGAGAAAGCTTGATTTCCCCCTCCCCCCTTGAAATGAAATTTGTGTAGAGCTCTAATTAAGCTTCAACTTTTCACTGGTAGTATTTTTAAATATTTGGGGTTTGCATGTTGCCATGCATGCTTTAGTTTATGTACTATCAATGGTAATAGGCATGGATTTTGCTAACTGGGACAATTCAGCTGTCTGTTCATATGCATTGTCACAGCGATTGTGCTCATCCTTTGCTCAGGTAACTGTACAGTTGTAGTAACTGTAAAGTAAGAGGCTGTTGATATACTGACACATCGGTAATGGTCGGCATGACAAGCAGCTTACCTCCGAGCAGATCACAATCCCTTGCCTGCATTAGGGCTGATGGTAAGCAGGCTGTATCTGAAACCCACTTTTTGCTTGGAACTTGTGTGGTGAAGTCCCAGTCTATTATCTATGATTGAGACCTCGGAGTACTGTGACGTACATGTAAGTTTAGAGGTTGATACAGTGTAGGGCAAATTAGAGTTTGGCATTTAAAGGAATCAATTTGATGTAGTCCTAATGGATATGTTTTTCTTGCGCAAATGCACACCTGAAAATACTAAAACTGGAATTGAAATAGTGTGAAACAGCTTTCGCAAAGCTTTAACACATGCTAGTGTACCTCTGCTCTGTGTTTTAAATGTTTTTTACAGAATGTGGGGTAAATTAATGCTGATCGTGAGAAGCTTGTATAGGAATTGTGTAAATAATTAAACTTCTGTTTGATTGTTCCAAATTGACAAAATCTAATTATTGGACAAAAGCTAACTTTGAGGCTTTTGAAATTACGTGGAATAATTTAGAGTGTACAAGCTAGGACCCCAAAAGCTCCTACTGATAATGAGATTATTTCTTGTAAGAGTGTATTGGTTTTATAAAATCCTAGTGCTCTCTTGCTTAAATATGCTTACTACTTAAGCATTTCAGTTGCAGAAAAACCTTTTACATTTGAATTAATGGTTCAGAGCAAGTACTACAGTGATGTTTTTCTGAAGCTGTTTCACAGCTAAACCAAGTATTTTCTTACACAGATCATTTGTATAGTGCTAGGCACACTAATTCATTGAGATGTAGGATGGACGGACAGCAGGCAGGGAGCTAGCGTGGTATTTCAGGTTGCTTAAAATGTAATGGCTTTCCCCTCCACGTCCTTTTTTGTGTAGATTGTTTTACTTCCCAAGTGATGTGAAATCTCAGTTCTCTTTCACTTCAACATGTAGTTGTGCCTTAAAAAGGGTAGAAAATTCTGTCGTGCTAGCAGAGGGTGCTGTGTGTGCAGCTTGCAGAAATCTTATTTCTTGAGAGCCAGAGGACAGGAACGTTGGTTAAGTTGGGTAGGTTTAATGTCATCATCAGTCATATGGCCTAGTAAATTTATTTTGAAACACTGTTTTTCTCAGTTATGCAGGCATCTTTTAACTGGTTTACTTTGTGTTTGCAGGTGTAAAGCATCATTAAATAAAGCCATCAAATCAAATAAAATTCTGGTTTCTTCAGGCCCAAATGGGACGGGTTTTTTTGTGCTAGAGTCAGACTAGGATTAGTTTTTGGGTTAGATGTTGATAATGTGTTTTAAATTAAGAAGAAACAGTTGCATAGACACAGCATTTCCCTATGTGAATACATCATTATATAGTAAAACCATTCCATTAAGATAGTATTAATGATCATTTTGTTTCACTTTTGTTTGGTGTTCCCTAATTAAAAAAGAAGCACTTAATTTGCTCAGAAGTACCAGGCCTGTAACATCTCAGTTAAAAATGCTGGTAAATGAAAAGATTGTCTTATTATATGGAAGAATTAGGGTTGGATTTAGATAACTTTTAGTAGTCTGGAGTTGAGATTTGTTTTGTTTTGAGGCATGACTGCATCAAAAATATCTCCTAAAAACATAATTTAGTTATGATTCAGCAAGTGGGTTTTTTAGGCATGTTTTTGGAATATGATAAATTCTAGATGGTATGTTACTGAATAAAAATGACTTGGTTATATTGAGAGCATAAGCCAAGTTTTAAGTCCTGTGCCAAGAACTGCGAAACCATTCACAAGTACAGTTTAGGGATCCTGTTCTGTTTAGGTGTTGTACTGTCTCAGTTGGTACTTAGCAGCTGATTAGTGAAGGGGTTTTTTTTAAAGCATTAATTGTTTCACTGGACTTCAAACATTGTATCACAGACGTTCCAGTTAATTTTGACTGTTGGAATTGTTTGTTGACTAAACCAGATTATATTAATATTTGTTTAAAAACACTGAAGGGCATTAAAATGGTTAAGCTCTTTCCACACATAAGTGATACACATATAAAAAACTTTTTGTGTAAGAAAATACATTTTGTAACTGCTGTGGAATTTAACTTAAACGTTGAAATTTATGAATGTAGATGACTGAGTCATGCAAACAGCAAGTACATGAGTTATTGGAATAAACCACCTGAAGTCTGAGAAAAATACTGTGATTGATTTACTGTATCTACAGTTTGTGGCAACAGTCTGTGCTTCACTAGAGGTGATTTTTCAAATTTTAAGAACTTTTTTCTATGTTTCAACTCCCAGTCTAGTTAGTTGTATCTTGATATAGCCAAGCTAAGGATTTACCATGAGCAAGACTTGACACTGCTGAAAAAGCTTTTCTAATGGAAGGGTGGAGGATAGCAAAGAATGACTGTCAGAGTACAGCGAAGGTGAATGAGAGTGGTATTGTAAGGTACTGGACCAAACTGACCTTTTTTCCATAGCCATAATATTTGTGACTGGTGACTCTTAATGTGAATATCCTTCCACATGCCAACAGTTTATGGAAGCTTCCAGGTGCTATGAAATGCCAACATCAGGCCTTTTTATTGGGAATGTTACTTTTTATTGGGAATGTTTCATTTTCTGTAAACTAAATATAAAATCTCATTTTAGTGTGGGGGTTTTTTGTGGTCTTGTAAGGTACTTTTTTTTCCTTTTTTTTTCCTTTTCTTTCTTCTCCATAGAAATATAGATGCAAAATATCTAAAGAGATGCAAGGAGATAATGTTGGGAAAAGACATTTCAACTTAGGTTTGTTGTGCAGACTTTCAGGCACAGGGGTAACAAAATTTGTAAGAGCAGTTGTACCAAAATTGATGATATTTAGATCTTGTGTATTTTTGTACACCTAGGCAGTTTCATTTCTGTGCTTGTGCACTCAGGTAGTGGTACCATTAGTCTTGCATAATTCATTAGTTTAGCAGAACTCTGGAAAAGTAATTCCTGTGTTTTCTGTTGTGAAGGGTAGGTATTTGTGTTGTTTTAGAAGGTAAACTAGCTTGTGTCTAGGGCTTATATGAACTGATGCAACTTCTGACTGTACATGTTGGTTTAAAACCAGTCATGGGATGAGCTGCAGTTTGTGCTGTGATTACCTCTAGTGGGAATTTGAAGGAAAATGCATTGTATACAGTTTTAGAGCCTGAAGTACTTTGCTAAGGCCTCGGGAAAGAATTAAGATGAGAGTTGGGATGCAAACAGGTGAGTTTCTGCATCCCAACATACAGGTCTATTTGAATGCTAGTACTTGAATAGATTTTTATCATAAATTTATTAATTGTATTGAATATAAATAATTCTTTAACAAAGATCCTTCTCTTTTATTTTTAGTATATTTTTGGGGAGTTCAGCCCTGATGAATTTAATCAGTTCTTTGTGACTCCACGATGCTCTGTTGAGGTAAGATCTACTTTAAACCTCTTTTAGAAATAACGTTTTAAAGCTACATCTCTTTGTCTGTATTTGAAATATAACAATACAATTATTTTTTTATCATTCTCTTAGCTTGCTAATTTGCAAACTGAAGATATTGAACAGGAGTCATTTTTCCATGTATGTGGATGTTAAGTCAATTTTTAGAAATAAGAAATTAATTATTCCACCTTCTGCTTGTCATCTTTCAGAGATGGTATAGCTGACATAGTAGTGATAGGATATTGAAAGTGAGTTATCCAGCCCTATTACCTCAGCTTTGATTTATTTATTTATTTTTTTTTTAGAGGTGTATCTATAGAAAACTTTTTCAGCAGTGCTCTTGGTTGTAATTAAGGTGGGCTTCTAAGTCTTGTGAGCCTTTTGAAGCACAGGGATTCTTAATATTTTTTGACAGGTGGAGCACTGCTAACTGTGAAAGCTATGCTTACAAGGAAGGCTGTGCATGAGGTCTGAGAAGTGGATCAGTAATGAACTAATTACAGTGACAGTGAGGGCCATGGAGTGGAAACAGTTGTCTTTGTGTGTTTGAGTTCATAACATACTACAGATAGTAGACTCTTATTCTCTGTAGTCCTTGGTAGAGAATGAAGAAACCATTTCCCTTTGTATGGAAGAGTATTAGGCCATTGTCCTAATCTCCAGACTTGAAAAATAATTTTCCTTTATGTCAATTTCCATGTTTTTCCTCCAGACATTTCCATTCAAACATTTCAGTCATGCTTCCGTCCTCCCCCGTCAACATAAAGGAAATGAACACTTCAACTGTAGATGGGGAAATCCTTTTGTCACATTTTACAGATCTGATGGCCATTGTTAATGTGACTTAGTTTTCTGTAACTTAATTTCCAAGCATGGTTAGTATAGTATACCAGTAAACAATAAAAGTGCATGAAGGGAATGGAGTGAGGTGGGGGAAGTTTAGAAAGAAAAAGATAGCTTCTACTTGCCTTTAGGGATAGCTTTGTATCTTTTTCTGGTAGGTGGGAAGCAATGCAGAGTATATCTTCAGGTAATAGTGTTTCTTCTGATTATATTGCTGTTTTCCCACCATTAAATACAGTAGCAGCAGTGTGACGTTTGCATCCTATGTAGTGTCACCTTAAGGGTCCTACATGAGCTATTCTAATGCTTACATTGTGGAAGATGAAAATGTCATATCTTGAATTCTATAATGCTGTTCTCAAAGTATGTTGAGGAAACATGAACCTACAGCATTAGAACCAGTCTTACTTAATTTTATAACTGTATCAAGTGTACCACTTACTGGTTAGCTATCAAAATAAAAAACTGTGTTGAACGATGTTCCTTAAGTTTGTCCTTGATCTGGTTCAGTTTAATGTTTTAATTATCTGGATGATGAAATAAAAATTATGCTTATTAGTTTTACACTGTGCAGATATTTTGGAGAAAAGTGGTCTGAAAAAAATAGGGTGAAATTCAAGAAGGACAAGACTGAGATTATAATACTGCAGTGGTGTTTGACATACATTCTCTTAGGGGCAGTGTCAGTTCTGGGAGTCCCAGCATCTGTTGATGCTGGTGTCCTCCTGAAGTCCCTTACCTATGGACTGAAGGGTGGACTGAGGCAAGGGACTAGTTAAAGCTAAAAGTTGTCTAGAATGTCTCTTTATACATGGCGGTCTTAATACATGTTCTATTAGATACCTGTTGACTGAGATGATTCAGATGACCCAGTTGTACAAAACAGGTCAACTCAGAAATCTCTGCTTCACAAAAGTGCTGTTGATTAACCAGATATGTAGGGGACCAATAGGTGGACTACTTTTTTTTACTTTGTATTTTCTTAAGCCCTTTGAATTGGAGAAAAACAAGAATTACATGTTTTATCATAAACTGATAGACTTTTAGGGTAACTTTTTCTTAGCTCTAACTATAAAATTATATTGAATCTGTGTTCAGTATTTATATGGATAATAGGTTCTTAACAGCTTGGAGCCTCTTTCTGACCCATTGATTCTTATTTGCATTAAGATATATTATGGTTTATAAATGGATTTTACAGTATGTGTTCTTTTTATGCACTTTTTTATAATGTAACTTCAGAAATATTTTTCTTGCCACTTCTGATGCACTGTTGTCTATAGTGCTTTAAGAAGGCAGTATGTAAGTATCTGTAGCTTCAGAGAACTGAAGACTCCAACAGAGAAATCTTTGATATTTGTTACACCATTATAATTAATATTTAGAATAGCATTATAAAACTGCACTATACTCTCTCTCTATACTGTTTTATCTCCCTCTGCAGAAACAGTTCAGCTGTTCTCCAGACAGCTGCTGGATTGTAATGTAGCAATGGCTGCCAGTTCACATGCAGACACAGGAAAAGGCTTTCAACTTCTGGGGGAGTTTGGGGGCAGGCAAGGTGGGGATTAGAAATTGCCCACCTGTATTTACACAGTAGCAGGGGTTCTGTCAGCCACTGAGTCCATAAAATGATGCCAGTGTTCTATGCCAGTGTTTTATACCAGTGTTGTGGTTTAACCCCAGCGAGCAGCTAAGCACCATGCAGCCGCTCACTCACTTCTCCCCCACCCCAGTGGGATGGGGGAGAGAATTGGAAGAAAAAAGGTAAAAGTCCTGGGTTGAGATAAGAACAGTTTAATAGAACAGAAAGGAAGAAATTAATAGTGATAATAATAACAATAATAAAATGACAATAACAACAAAAGGATTGTAGTATACAAAACAAGTGATGCACAATGCAATTGCTCACCACTTGCCAACTGATGCCCAGTTAGTTCCCGAGCAGTGATCCCCCTCCGCCCCGGCCAACTCTCTCCAGTTTAAATACTGGGCATGACGTCACATGGTCTGGAATACCCCTTTGGCCAGTTTGGGTCAGCTGCCCTGGCTGTGTCCCCTCCCAACTCCTTGTGCCCCCCCAGCCTTCTTGCTGGCTGGGCATGAGAAGCTGAAAAATCCTTGACTTGGTATAAACACTACTTAGCAACAACTGAAAACATCAGTCTGTTGTCAACATTCTTCTTGTACTGAATCCAAGACATAACACTATACCAGCTACTAGAAAGATGATTAACTCTATCCCAGCCAAAACCAGGACAACCAGACATATTTGCAATCCAGATAGAAACCATATGCTATGGTTACATTATGCTTAGGCTGATGATCAAAAATTTTTGTTTTTTAAAAAATATGATTAAGAGTACACCTTAGCTGAAACATTTCAAGGGCAACACTATAGCTGAAGCAGGTTGAGAATCAAAAGGTTTAGGTGTCACTATTGTCTGTGCAAAACTTTGTTTCATCCTTTCGCAGGTAATTTGGTCTATCTTCAGTTTTTGCCTAAAAAGAGGATATGTTCCTCATTGTAAAATTGTGGTGAGTACTGTTGATGAAGGAGGATCCTGATGCTGTGAGGTGAATTGCTTGAGAATTTGATGAGCCTATGGTGTGTAACCAAGATTATCTTTCAGTAATTGTGGTAATCTGCAAGGACACTTTGAAGCTACAGTGTGGGATTTGATAAATATAGAAGCATGTGTTCAAGACATACTCTCAGAAAATCAAACCTTAATAATGGTGTTACTTCTAAAGGATTCAGATGTTTCAAATGAAACTGATATCAAATGTTAATAGAGTTGCTTTGTCTTTAAATAAGTTTCATTTCTTTTTTGTACAGCTCCCCCCATACAATGAAACAGTTTCATGTGGTATTAAGTCCACAGGTAAGTTTTATGATGGTAAGAAATCAACATCTATTTTTTTTAACTTAAAGGTTGTGGTGCTTACCTTAGATTTACTACAGCCTCTCTTTAAATTTAATCTTTAGAACACATTCAGCAGGTATATGCATATATTCTGCAGGTTAGTTTTTTAAACAACTTTATTGAATAAGATCCATGAAAGTATTTGAAAATGCTGCATTGAACATCAGCTAATTAGAGTGGACATGCTTACTCCTCGATTGTGCTACCACACACTTTTAATGTCTTGCTCAAATATTGCGGGATGTAGCTGTAAAAATGTGGGGGGCTGAAGTTCGCTAGAGCACTTGTACTGAAGAAATAAGTAACCAGTGTGGCATTCAGCTGGCCCTCCTGTAAGAGCCATAGCATGAATATTTTCTGGCAGTTGCAACCTGAAGACAGCTCTACAAGCAGTGCTCTGTTTGGTGTTCCTTTTGACTCTTGTTTCTGTCTGGCTTAGCTATTTCTCTGGAAAATCCTTTTTCTTTTGGTGGAAGTATGACTCTTGATGTAAAATGCATTACAGAGTTCCCGTTGTAAAGCTGTAGCAGTCACACATGTACTCTGTCTCAACCCATAGTTTAAGCCGAACTTTCACAGTATTTTAAGTGGAAGGTAAATTAGTGGGGTTATTTTTGCCTGAACCAGAGGGAGAGCAAGGAAGCTGAGACTTACCCAGATCTCCTTCAAAATAACGCAAGTGTCTGACTGGACATTTCTCAGAAGTACTTAAGAGGACCAAAATGCACATATTGATGTTTAAGAACACCTAATCATTGTGCTTAGCTACTTTGGCCTTGATTTAAAGGTAAATAAGATAGCCAGTCATAAAGAAGGACAACAGGTCCCATTTGAAAGCAGATATGCAACATTTCTGAAAATTTGGAACCTTTATTTAGTACAAGACCAGTTTTAGGACCCTGAGTAGTTTTAGGTAGAAGTTTGAAAAGTTCATTAAAAGGACCATATGTTATAAATTGTCAACTGTTGTTGATGACGGGGTGTCCAGTCATATATTGCTTTGTCTGACTATGGATTTAAGTTCTGTTCTTTAAGACTGAGATTTTAATGTTCACAAGCCATACAGAAAGCTGGTTTGTACAAATGTTTTTCAGATCATTCCTAGATCCTGAGAGAACCCCTCCCAGCCCTGAGATTAGGTAATGACAGCAAATTAGGTTTTGCCTGAAAAATGTCTTTAACAAGCTTGCACTGTACTGTGCATGCATATTGTCACTGTGATGGCTGCATAAGAAGCTGTGGAAACTAAAATGGAATGCTGTGCTTATGCAGAATATCTATAATTATAATAAGATGACATACACTGACCATGTTGTCACTCCCCATAGTCTAATTTTTTTTCTATACTTATCTGCAGTATTTAACTTTTATGGAATTAGAAGTTCTGTTAATACTCACTAGGAATAATCAAATCATGGCTGAAGCTCTAATATGCAGAATTCTGTTCAGACTGGTTAGTACTGTGTATTCAAAGCTTTTGCTATTGTACATAGGCTTTGTCCTTGGAGTATCTGTTGATACTTGTTTCAGTATGCGTGTCATGTTCACGACAGATATACCTGTTTCAGTCCATTCAGAAATAGCATTGTGAACTAGATTGAAACAAAGATGCCCAGAAGCAAAGTGGAAAGTCAAAACAAATAGAAAAAAATCCCTCTCACTTTTTTGAAACAAACTTGACACAATCTTACGGCAAATGAGCTTCTGCCAATCATTCCATAGACTAACTATACATTAGCTACTGATGTTTATTATTCTAATCCTGCTGTGAGGTGTAAAGTTTAATTCCTCAGCTGTAACTTCCTAATTTGTGTGTTAAATGCTAGAATATCAGTTATGCTCTTGGCAGGATTTTAGCTTACGATGTTCGTGTAGCACCTTCAGCTAAATTACCATTGTGTCATAATTGTAAGGGATGTGTTTTGTTTTCTGCTCCCCAGTTGCCCTGAGTTGGCTCTTGTGATTGTCTAGTGTACAGTAAGCTGATAAGTTCACCAAAAATGGGGGGGGGGGGAGGAAATACTCGCTCCGATTTTTTTTTTTTTTTTTTTTTTTTTCCCCTAGGTTAGCTTTTGGTAACACAGCTACTGGAAGCTTGTTGTAGAGTAGAGGAGCAGGACAGGAGTGCAGAAGCGAGAACTCTCACTTTTGGCTGTCGTAGACTTAACTTGCCCACGAAGGGGAACCATGTTCTTTGTTTTGAAGCAATTACTATTTTTTTAACAGGGATTTTGGAAAAGCAGAAGTCCCAGATTATTTTGAACTGGTAGGGATTTGAAATGTGCCAAATAATTCATTCTTCTCATGGTTGGAGGAATATTAGGTGTTATCAGTTGTTGCTTGTGCTTGTTCCTGTTGTAACAAAGGGTAAAGAACTAGCTCTTGGTTCATGCTTGAACTAACAAGTTGCTCTGTAAGCAGATGAACTAATGAGAAATACTTTTGTTGTGGATTTGTGTCCCGTACCCCTTAAAACCCCATGCTCTGCATTTGCAAGCAACTGAAGCTGTGGCTGGTTTCGAGCTGTGTGTGTCCTGACAGGTCAGCCAGCATATAGCACTGATAGCCAGTTAGTGTTGCTGCTGAACAATTAGGTGATGTCCGAGATCTCCCAGCCCTTCCCTCTTAAGTGGATATTGATATCAGGCAGCAGCTTTCCAACTCCCTGCCTCTAGGGTGCTGATTTTTTAAAAAGAAACTTAAGCCCTCTTTTCTGGTTGGAGATAGCAGGTCAGTGATTGCAGAAGTAGTTGATGAATGGTGGATTGACAGGCATGGTGTTATAAAATGCTTTCTCATGGGTGTAGGGGAAGGGTGAAGAAAATTTGAAATTTAGGCTCTTGTTAACATGACTTAGAGAAATCAGATGTGTAGGGAGAGGTTTTCGTTCTTTTTTTTTTAAAAAAAAGTTTCCTTTAGTCTGACTGGCAGCAAGATTGAAATGTGTTTACTTCTCATTTAGGTTAATAGATAAAAGCAGAAAAGCAATTAAAATCTGTATTATATATTTTTGTTCATTAATTCATAATATGTTGGTATTGCATGTGTAAGTCAGACCTCAACACACATTGAATGTTTGTTACCCTTCATTTGATATTAAAAAAATATGTACCTTGTAGGTTCTTTTTCTTTCACTTTTTAAAGCTAAAACTTTCATCAGCAGACTTCTCTAGAAAGTATTTGGAGAGTTTCAAAACAGTTATATTGACAGTTATGTATCAAAACATTCTCCACTAGACTCTGTTCTCCCATAGGATTATTTCTTTAGTTGTGCGAATAACTTTTTTTTTTCCTTAGGAACTGTTGCTTGCTTTTTGTTATGTTGTTGGGTTTGGTTTGTTTTTTTTTTTTAAAAAAACCCACTTCATTCTTAGTGTCTGTGGTACAGTTGAAAATAGGTATTTGTTGATGTGTCAAACATAACGTATGTTGCACAAAATCTTTGAAGTTGCGTGGTGTATTCACTTACATTCCTTTCAAAATACCTACCTAGTGTTATTTGGTTCTCTAGTAACAGTCTTAAAAATTTGAAATGTGTTTTAGCCCCCCCATCTTTGAGGAAACAAAATATTAAAATGAATGCCTTTGAAACAGTAACATATATATCACAGAAAGACCTACAAAACTTTAACTACTTAAATGTGAGCTTAACCTTTAACATTCCTGAGATTCAGTTACATTAATTTTAGGTCTTTATTTGATAGTTATGGAAATAGTTGTAACTGAAGTATTCCAGTGTGACTAGTTAGCACGCGTGCATTATAAAACTAATTAAGTTCCATGAAATTGCAGTACTTTGACTATTTTGTGATACTGCAGCCTGCCATGAGAATATTTCTTGGTGTTTTTTTAAAGAGCGTGTAAAAAATTCCCAGGTAAATAAATAAATCTCAACAAAACCTGAAACAAACCAACCCCCCCAAACCAATCCTGTTCATAAATTTTTCAGTACTGCTTGTATGTACAAGTTGAATGCTGACTTACGCTGAGGCGTATCTGTTACATTTCTTGTCATAGAATCATAGTCATATATATTGTATTCTCATATAGTAATAAATTCAACTGTGATAAAACTAAAGTTATTGATAAGCCTAGAGTTTCAAAAGCTGTAATTGCAGTGTTTCCATACAATTAATGAAAATATTTTTCAGTTATTAAGGATGATGATAAGTCTTTACACACCAGGAAAACCAAAGCACGCCCCCCCCAAACCAAACTCCACACGTGGATATTTTTAAAAGTTAAACAGGTAAAGGCTTGGATTTTGTAACTGTCAGTGGAAAAGACTGGCTTTAGAAAGCAGTGTGGAGTTAAATATTGCACTATATTTTATATGCAATTATCCAGTAATTAACTTAATGCAGAATATTGCTAAAGTCATTGAGCTTTAATGGGTTTTTTAATAGGTGAATTTAATAGGTGTTATTTGCAGGAAGTGTGCAGTGATTTGGAAAACTACATACTCTGCTTAAGAAAACCTGAATCGTACTCTGTTGTCTTTAAGAAAATGACATTTTGAAATAGCCTTCAGGATTGAGATAGAGAATAAGAATTATTTTTGTTTGAGGGAATGTAGTTTGTTTTCTGAGTTGCAGGAAAATACCGGGATTTTTTTTTTTCTTGATTTTGTAGCTTTTTGATTAGATGTCATTCACTAACTTATGTTTGCTTTTGCTTTTCCAGGGGAAGAGTATCAGAGGATTGAATTTGGTGTTAATGAAGTTATTGAGACACAGTCATCTGTACTAAATAACACTGACTACAGTATTTCAAGTACTCTGAATCCTCAGGCTCCAGAATTCATTCTCAGTTGTGCACCTGCTCAGAAAACCCCTGATGATACTCTCGGTGAAACAAACTACAATTCCATTGACTGCCAGTTCACTGATCCAACCCTCGCTTTGGACAGCGGTTCTAACGCTGAAAACGATGGCTTGTCTGGAGGCCTTGGGCAAAGGGAGCGTAAAAAGAAGAAAAAAAGACCCCCTGGATACTACAGTTACTTGGAAGATGTCAGCGATGGCATTGCTCCCACAGAAGCTCTTGTAAATGGCCATGCAAATTCATCGGGACTAAACAGTATAAGCACGGAGGATACGGAACTGACGGGAGATATACCCTCCCTGGCCACACCAAGGACTTGCAACAGCCCGGACAACTCTGTGGACTTCGTTAATGAAGCCGTCTCTGATGATTCTGTTTCTAGCACACTAGACAATACCAGGACTGCAGGGCAGCCTGAGGTATGCCGTGTTACTAATTCTGAACAGTTTTGCATCCCCTCAGAGACTGGCAGAGATAGCCCTTTAAGGACAGCTGTTGTACAGTCTTATGCTGGTACTGATACTACTGAAAATCTTGGCGTTACTAATGGACAAACACTTGAATCCTCTGGTGAGGACACAGCTGCCAATGGGGTAGAATTGCACACTGTGGAAAGCACTGACTCAGACCAAGCTAAGCCTGAGGAAGCTTCACCTACTACTGAGGCAACAGTCCCGGTTGCAGGATCAGTCCCTGTTAATCAGCCTGCAAAATCGTGGGCTAGTCTTTTTCACAATTCCAAGCCCTCTGCTTCCACATCTGTGGTCTATGTTGAGACTAAGTATACCCCTCCTGCCACATCTACTCTGGTCCCTGAAAAACAGGTTGAAGTCAAAGAGGGACCTGTTCCAGTTTCAGAGGATCCTGTAGCCATAAAGATTGCAGGTATAGTTAATACACATGAGTGGATGTTACACTGGAAGGGTATTAACTCTGCTTGTAAACAGTAGCGTGCTGTATTGATAGAGAAGATTCCTCTGTTAATGTTCTTAATGAGATGACTGTTCAAACACTGCTATGGAAGATGTAATTTAAATAAGCTAGTTTTGTATCCCCCTGAGTAAACATTCCAACAGGACGTTACCATGTCTTTATCCCAGATGTGGTAAAACTATTGCTACTTGTCAAACAATATTTTTAAGTGGTCCGTGATTTTTAAATAGGCTGGTTGCATTCAGCTGTGTGCTATTGTAATAAGGAGAATTATGTTAGAAAAGTTTGTTCTGAAAATGGTGTGTTATATTATCCAGTATTTACAATCTTGTAATGCCTTCTGTTACAAGAAGGGAAGAACACTGATATATTTATGCCAAAGTAGCTGAAGTTTCTGGACGCTTACAGTACCTTAAGTGTAATGTCTAAATAGGTCTTGCTTCAGAAATTCTAATTCAGGAAATAGTTTTTATATTTACTGATTTGCTGTTTTTGAGAGGTCTGTCTTTCAAATTTTGAAGATTATCCTTCACCATTACAAACAATATTATTTTATTCAGAAACAATGCTAGCTATTGCCTATTCAAGAATAACCACAAGGAACTGTCCAGAGGGTACATCAGGAAAGGCAGTGCATAACATAAGGGCTTTGACAGTTGGTCCTGTCATATTTGTGGTTCTAATGAGAAATGCTAGAATGTGCATGAGATCGTTTTTGCAGATTCAGTTAGAAAACATGAAGAAGAATATCCAGTTGGTTGCATTTTGTGTCACTGACTGGTGACTGTTGGAACAAAAATAATTTTTTTAAATCTGTGAAATAGTCTGTATGTGAAAAGGCTTGTACCAAATCCTGCTACTTATGCTACAAGCTAATTTACAAGTACAATAGTGTTTTGTGTGTGACAGCTTCAAGTCAACACTTTTTACTGTAACCAGAAGCCGACCTGGAGAATACCCAGAAGTATATGCCTGCCTCTCATCCCCTCCTTACACAGTAATGGTTTCACTACTTAAAAGTATTGAGACGAAAGCTGTCAGAATAATTTATATTTCTGCGTATTTTTACTTAGGAGTTACAAATGCAGTTGACTGTATTAAAAAAAAAAAAGTATAAGCAGGTGATTATGGATTATATGAACCCATACATGTGGAGTTTGTTGTACTCTTAGAATCTTAAGCTGTCATTTGGTAGTGAATTTTAACTTAAAACTATTTTGTGACAATCGTAAAGCTAGAACTGCTTGCTATAGATGAAAAGGGTTTTTTTCTCCTCTTGTCCAAGTTGCTTCAGCTTTAAGTTAACTTTCTAGACTTTTACTGTTTCCATACTATTTTTTGCCACCAGGTGGGAGCAGAGCTTTTTATTTTGTCTTTAATGTATTGAAATAGCAATGTAATTTTTATACAGTTTTCTTTTGCACCTTCACTATTAGCTAGCTGGTTTTGCAGAGGAACAGTCTGAGTATAGATCCTTTTTCAGTGAAAAGGAATTAATCTTCTCGTTGTAGCTGATTTAGGTAGGAGTTATATTGCTGCAATTCCTGTAATTCAGATGCTACTGATTTCAGTATAAAACGTTTACTTGAGGATCTGAATGCCGTGTAATCAGTGCTGTGCTCTGTGGAAAAAGGTGACTTTCTTCATTGTCTGTTCTTTTTTTAATGTTCTCTGTCCTGTTTGTAAAATGGGTACATTAGTGCTTTGTTCATACCCCCACACTCAAAAATGTGTTACATGAGTTTCAATTTATGGTTTCCAGACAGATAATTTGCTCTGTTCTGTACATATTTAATTTCAAATCTTTTGCCTAGGTTAACATCATTGTATAAGGGTATATAGCAATCCTGTATATTTTTCATAGGTAGCTGCTGATTGTGTTCCTTGTTTTCTGTGTGGCTGAGTTGAGATCCTGTTGTTGGATTTGCTGGGAATTCACCAGTTTCAACTCGTGCCAATGGGAATGAATTTTTGACCACAAGTGCCGTAGGGTGCTAAACACAGGTAAAATCTAGACCTAAAGTATCTCGAGTTTAGCAAGCAAAATTAGCAAATCTTCTGACTTGATGCTGGAGTTCTGAGGCTTTTCTGTACGGTTTTTATTTAGAACAGCTGCTCAGGACACAAGAAGATAAGTTACTTTTCCAGGGACAATTTACTGGTTTGTGCCGTAATTTCACCAGTTCTTACAAGGGAGGTTAACGATTCACAGGCACCTTGAAGATTGTTTAATGCTACTTGATTCAACTGCAAAGGTCTGTGGTTTCTTAGTCCTCAAATTTAAACAAAAGCTACATAAGATAAGGAGATGAAGATCAGGACTAGAAGATAAATAGAACAGACAAAGAAATTTCATGTTTATCTTGATGAGAAAAAAATACCAAAGAGTTAATTTTAGCAAGTGGGTAAGGTGCATGGTGAGCTTTACTGGCACCACTAGTGAACCAGTTAAACGAACTTCTAAAGCAAACTATGAGCCATTGATGTTTATTTGGCAAAACTCAAGGCAGATAGCATCAGAATGGTAGAGAAGTAAGGTACAGCACTTGCATATTTAGAAAGGGATGACTGTACTAATTATACACCTTAGCCTAATGTAGATGCTAGGACAAACATTTTAATAATTCATTTCTAAGGGACAGTAAGGTTATAAATAGTCCATATTTGTAAAAAATAAGGCTTTCTTCCAGGCTTCACTTGCCATGTTTCACAGTTACTACCCTCTGATGCATAACCTGATAATAGTTAATAATGCCTTATGTAATGTTCTAAGTAACTAGGGAAATAAGTGATTGGAAAACTAGCTGTTCTCTGAGTAGTCTTTTAACTGTTCTTGGTAATTTTAGGAAAAATTTCAATGGGAGAATCTAAAAAGATTTTCTGAGTCATGTTTTCTTGCAGTGTTTTCATTGTGGATGATGGTGGAATTAACAGTGCACGTAAAATATGTTAACAGCAGGCAGAATTTCAGATGAATTGAAGAACACAAACATTTAAGATCTGAATAAATCTGGAATGATTTTAAATTAGGAGGGGGGGGAATCCAGTAAATGCAAGTATGGAAGGATACACCAGAACAGAAATCAAATGCAAGCATACAGTACAAAGAATAAATGGTTGGTAATAGTATTAGAGAATAAAAGGATCTGTAAGTTCTAGGGAATTGATAAGCGTCTGTAGTAAAGCTGAAGATGACAAAGTTTTTTTCCCCTGTGTGTTAATACCAATTTACATGGAAAAGACGGAAGATAACTATAATTCTGTTGTTGCTGTTGAGGACTCAATGAAAATTCTAGTCTTTGGGCATTACTTCTGAAGGAAGATGTAATAGTGCAGCAGCGAAAACAGAAGTAAGACTTGAAAACCATACTCTCTTGGCAAACATGGAAAACTTGTATTTACTTTGTCTCCAATGAGATTGTTGGAGTCGTCATGGATGTAACTTCAAATACATAAAACAAATTAATAAAGAAGATGACAAGTCACTGCTCTCCCAAGACTGTAGCGAACAAGATAAGAATTACTTAGTTTAATTTGTAACAAAGGTGTTTCAATGTTACATAGTAGAAAAATTATTCTTACTAATAAAGCTAGGTAAGCACTAGAGGAAGTAATTGTGGCAGGGAGGCAAGCAAGATTTGGGCTTTTTTATAAACAACTTCAGAAAGTTATCCTGTTGTACTATCAAAATGCAGTCTTGCAGAAACTGATTTTGTGTAGGGTTATCTAGCAGTGTTGTCCTGGCATTTTTTTATCATTGTCTGGGTATGAAGGAAGATGTGAGTGACATATGTGATATTTGCCAAATAATAGTCTGAAGCTAAGCGTTAAATTGCTAACTTGTAACGCATATCTCTTCAGCATGGAGACCATATCCACATGGTTTCTCTTTTGTTAAACTTTGGACTTGCATTGATTAGGGAATTATCTTTTTTTTTTCCTAAAAAAAAATAATAAAATGTGACAGGTATTTGTAATAACCCCACCTGGTGAATGAACTTTAGCAAAATGTTTTCTCTTTACCAACAGAAATTTCTAAATATGATAATATTATTCTAGATAGATATGTTTTCAAATCAAGGCTGTTCCACAAGTCAGTATCCACCAAAGTGAATGTGAATTCTTTCTGGTTAGTGACGTGTGCTTTATAACAGGCTTTGAAATTTTAAGAAGGTTTTCTCATGGTTGTAAGTTTGTTTTTTTTTTTTTCTTCTGATACTCTTTTTAAAAGTTCCTTTAGTTATTGTGTAAATGTTAGATATGAGATGAAAATGTGGTATTGAATGTAATTGCTGTACACAAAAATAATTCTTTGTTGAAAGAAACAAAACTCGCTGTAATTGCTCTAGACATTGTTTACAAAGCAGTTTTATGACCACAAGAGGATGCTAAAGGTCCTAATAAGTTTTATTTAGTATGATACAAAAATGGGGAAAATACAGTTAACTTAAAAAGTTACTGATAGACATTAAAAATAAATACCTTTTTCATAATTTTTATCCTAATTTTCCTAGTTATAGTTATTAGTTATCCTAATATCCTAGTTATATTAACAAAAAGATTGTATGTGTGCACAACATGTTTCAAACTTAGCTGCTTTAACAATATATTCTGAAATACTTGAGCATTAATAATTTAATAACAAATACGTTTCAACACTTGCAGAGGAATTTTCACCTGAATCTGTGCTAGGTGCTGATGTCTTCCCTTTTTACATCTTTTTGCTGTCTGCCCTTTCAGGTGTCAGGTTTTTTATGTAATGGAAGACTGATTTAAATATTTTCTATTTTTTGGCATGTTTTTATTTGGTTGGAACTGATGGTGTCATCAGGAAATATGATCTTATCGCTAAAGAGATAGTTTGCAAGTAGAAGGACATGGATTTTGTTTGCAATTCTGCCACCTCCTCTGCTTAGTCATGGCTTTGTGCCGCTGCTTTTCCACCTGTGTCATGTTACCTTGTCTGTTTAGATAGTCCTTCTAGTGAACAGCTCAAACTTCTAAGTTTATGTAGTGTAGCATATAAGGGCTTTAGAGGCTCTCACATTTATTGTAAAAATAAATAACCTCCTTGGTAGACAATTGCTATGTTTATTTGCGTGTTTTACTCTGTCTTGTATACCTCTTGTCCTTATTTTGCAAATTTAAAATATAGCAGATCCAATATTTTCCTTAAACAGTTTTTATTTAGGTACCTAAATAACAGGTCAGACTTCCTGGAAAATCTTTCCCCTGTTGCTCTCAGTTTCATAACTGAGACAGACTTATTTATGTACAGTGGTTTCTAATTTTTAAACTCAGGCCATTGCTGAAGTTTTTGAAAGCAGGAAAAGAGTACACATTATATTGTCTAAGCCTGTTATCTTGTAGATTTTGAAAGTCTTAAACCAGTAAATAAAACATACTGTTCCAAAGACCATGTTAACATCTGTCTGTCCTGTTTGCACTAAGGTATTCTTGTTGCAAGATAGTGTTGAAACTTGTAAATTGAGACTGCTGTATCAGCTTCATCTCTCTTCAAAGCAGAAGAATTTGGGAAATACTTCATATGATTGGTGGCAAGGGATTATAGCTAATGATATTTTTATATCTATATAAATAAAAGTATCTGGTTTTAGGAAAACTAAAAACAAATAGGTCATCTCAGTTTTGAAATTACAATGATTAGTTTTTGTACCAGCATCCTCGTGACCCAAATTCCAGGATGTCTTTGGTTGCAGAAATATGTCTGATTTGAAATATGAGCAGTGTTTAAATGGAGCAAAAATTATTTGCTGAAGTTTCTGGGAATCTTGTTAATTGATTTGAAATATTTTGTAACGCGTCAACAGATATTTGTTTTGATGGCTAGCATGTGCATTTTGTTGATGCTCAATTTACTGTTTCTCATTCTGCAGAAATACTGGAAAATGTAAGACTAATACATAAACCAGTGTCTTTGCAACCGCGAGGGCTGATCAACAAAGGAAACTGGTGCTACATCAATGCTGTATCCTTACCTTGGAAAAAATTAATACATTTAAGTTAAAATTTGTATATTATATCTGTCAAAGTTTTTCTGGATTATTCTGGTAAGTATTTTATAAAAGTGTCTTCCCATATCCTACTACTGTGGTTAAAATGTTTAAGGGTAGCATCTAGAAATCTAGGGGTATTTTGGATCATTGAACCATGTGTCCAGGGTTCCCCTGCAGTTGGTTGCACAATCTTGTTTACAATTTGTTTCTGTTATCTCTGTCAAAATACTTCAGAACTGTTAACTTCCTCATGACTGAAAACCTTGTAATTTCTGGTTATGTTTACTCATGACTCTTTGTGCGTCAACTTAAGTGGTTATTGCTCTTTTGTACTGTAAGTCAACTATTCTTACTCTTAGGCTTTGTTTTGGTGATTTGGTAAGTGGATCATTTGGTTTTCTGTTGAGCAGGCTGTCGCTATCATATCAACTGTGTAAATGTGGTGTTTAAAATAACCCGTTTACAAAGGGATGGAAGATTAGCTCACTCTTAATGTATTAAAATTGTATTCCCCTGCAAAAGTAACTTGTACCTTGGGTAACAGAAATCATCCTTTTTCAGTGCTGTCTTATGATAATTTTATCAATAATTTTTTTTTTATTAATGTGTCTCTATCACTTATGTTAACAATGGCTCACTGGAAGTGACAATTAGGATACTTTAACTGCTAGTGAAAAATATTACGACCAATTTCAAGACTGATCATTGCAGAACCTAATAACCCATTTCCAGACCAGCGATTGTGCTTTAAACGCCAGCTTTTATCTCACATAACCAGTTCTGCACTCGTGTGATTGTATGTATTAGCTCCCATTTTTTCAGTCTTAAAACGTTACATGGGAATTTGTTACTCAATTTTTGCACACTACAGGGACCAAGTTAATATATCTCTCTGGCTGTAGAGGTTGCTGCCTTTTCTGTCATTTCACTGCCTCTCCAGTTAATACATTTCCTCTGTTCACTGTTCTTGCCGAGTAGCACAGACTTTGATGTTTTTAAAGTATTTTCTCCCAACGTAGGCTGTAGTTTTACTGGTTACTCCAAACTCTTCCTTACACTGCAGAAAGTTTCACATCACAGCGGGTTTGTTTGGTTTGGTTTGGTTATGGGGGTGAATCATCACCTTTAACTTGAAGTCTGTCAGCTGGCTTCTTCCATTCTTTTCAGAAAGCATGTTACAGGTTATCACTTGCCAATTTTCAAATTGTTAATTTTATGAAGTCTTTCCTATGAAGGTTCTTTTCCTCTCCTGCTCCTGGACTAAATTGTTTCCTTTCCCCTTAATTAAAGTTTTTGACATTATTGAAATCACTGCATGTTACAAGATGCCAGGGGTTTTTTGGTATAACTTCTGTACATTATTAATGTTGTGATAAAAGTCCGTCCATCTGTTCCAATTTAGTTATTGGATTGGTCTACATAATAAAGAGTTAGCTTTGTTTTGCATATAATTTTAAATATAATTGAATATTTGGTTAACATGCAGACTACATTTTCTGAAGATTTCCTTAATGCCACTGCATAGACCCTGCAAGCCTTGGTTGCTTGCCCTCCAATGTATCATTTAATGAAGTCCATTCCAATGTATTCAAAATCACAGCGACCGTGTACCTCAACACCAATGATAGACAGTTTGTAAGTAGCTTGTTAAAAAAAATACAAAATAAATCTGTGATCTGACTAAGCTCATTCGGAAATATCTAACAAATGATTGTTTACTGCAATTGTTGAAAGTTGATATGTATCCAGAAGTCTTTTTTGTGGTTTTTTTTGGTGATACATGGTTTTTATAATCAACTTGGTATTTTACAATTGCTTGACTAGTCAAGGAAGATAGTTCCTGTTGCCTGAGGAAGATCAGTTTTAAATAGTGTTTAATATGCAAAACTGAACTGTGAGAGCTGCAAGAACTAACCTAACACCTTGGTTTCATTGGCAATGATCAGGTTAATTTTTGTGTGAACTTTACTCAGACTTATTATGATATTCTTTGGGTTTTTTTTTTTTGGCGGTCAGTAATGACAATGATCTAATTTTATTATTTGTCCTTCTAAGTCTTAACTTGCTGCTCATGTCTAGTTGTTCCTTCCATTCTGTTTCAGTGTTCGTTTAATGAATGAGTTCACTAATATGCCTGTACCTCCTAAAGCAAAACAAGGTGAGTGGTAATAGAGGGAGAAAAGTCTTAAAATCATGATGAGAATGCTTTGTGGTAAGGATCTGCATTGTGTGATGTACTTAAGACTTTTAAATACTGGTGCTTGATCCCCTTCATGGCTCTTTGGACTTTCGGCGTTTCTTGATATCTTAAAAAGTTTGTTATTGCTTTTCTGTCAGTGTTATGTGTTTTCTTACTGGTGATTCATGTCAAGAAGTCATAGGTTTTGCACCTTAAATTTTTTCTTTTATTTGGTAGACCAAATGTACAAGTGCAGTAAGAATAGTTTTTGTTGAAGATTAGCTTAAATGTTAAGATGTCTTCTAAGAACATACTCTTTGTAACAAAATCATTTGATATTCACTGTATTTTACTCCATTTCCTTCCTTACATATTCCTAGCTGTTTGGTTTATCAACTTGCTGGATTCTATCACTTTTCCTTAAATACTAAACACTCACTTTTGTTTGGAACAAAATGGGGCCATAATAGATCTCTTTAGCAGTTAGAGATGACCTGTAGGCATGTTATCATGGCTTTTAATTCCTCCCTATCCTATGCACTATTTCAGTGTGAAAACTTCAGAAGTGTATGGGTCTTGCTAACACGTGTTTAGGATTGGTGATGATTATGTAGTGAGGAATAGAATGGATTTTTTTGATGCAAATAAATTATCTTGTAGGTTTCATTTTTTTTTAATCTCTGAACCAAATCTGTTGTATTAAAAACTTATAGAAATAAGAATAGTTTCAGGAATGTGTTTATGTAACATTATAAGAAAATATCACAAGGAGCTGGTTGTTCCAGTGATTTCCAAACAGTTCAGACATTTCTGTGGTTTGCTGCTTAAGTTTTGTTTCTGTAAAACATATCTTACTGTCTTATGCAACTTATTATACTTCTAGGTCATTTTATTGTATTGTGTAGTTTTCAAATATAGTTTCTGAGGCCTTGTATTGCCACTAGGTTGAACATTCTGTCAAACTGTTCCTTGTTTGTTTTTTTGTTTTTCCTCTGCAGTGAGGAAAAGTGATCTATTAGAATTACAAATATATAAGAGACTTAAGGAAGCGTTCTTTGAGTACAAAAGTAGTACAAAAATTTAAATAGAATTATTCTTTTATGATTGTTATGGATATTCTTGCTAATCTTCAGAGTGTTGACTATAAAAAGAGTACTAACTTTTCCAGACCATCTGTAAGTCTATGTAGGGTGACATAAGACGTTTTTAAAAAAATGTGTACGGATAAGAGAGTTGTATCTTATGAATTCTGAGCTTGAGTCACTAAAATTGTAATAAGACTATTAATAAAAAATAATTTTGGATTCCAAAATGTAGTGATGTGTGAAGAGAGTGTTAAGCTGTTATGTAGAAAAACTTCTATATATTGTTATTTATATGTATTTTTTTTTGCCTTGCAGCTTTAGGTGATAAAATTGTGAGAGACATCCGACCAGGAGCTGCCTTTGAACCTACATACATTTATAGACTTTTGACGGTTATAAAGTCAAGTCTGTCAGAAAAGGTGTGACTTACAAATCTTTGACTTCTGTAATTGCATTGCAAGGCAGTAACTGTCATTAAAACAATATAAAGCCATACATCAGGTTCTGTGCCTAAACGCCACTAAAATCAACTAGTTGATAGTTCATTATAATGAAACCAGACTGTCTTGGGACTTAAATTATAGGAAGATGTTAATTACAAGTTTGGCAGTTCGATATGTCAGAATAATAAATTACTATTGGAATGGAATATCTCTTTTTATAGAGAAGGTACCTATTGATTTATATTTAAGAAATGAGCAGTAGTTCATTTCTGCTTGGGATTCAGCTTGGAATGGTTGAAGGTCCACAGAGACTTCAAAATACTATTTCACGTTTAGTTTTAATTTAAAGAAAAGATAATAGTTCAAACCATCTTTTGATTTGGCCTTGGTTTGACAGCAACTTTTAATATTACTTTTAAAAGAAATAGCCAAAAAACTCAACCCCACCCCCCCACCCCCCCCCCCCCCAAAAAAAAATTACCAACTTGGATGTTAAATTGAACTTGTATTGAGAAGAATGCAGAAATGCTTGTTTCCAGGTCAAGCTTATGTGTGTACTTACTGCTTATGGCAGGTTAATGAGGGGTTGTTATAGTAAAATTTAAACTTTATTTAATTTTACAACTTAGCTAATTTACCAACTGTTGAGTCTAAATTTACAGGAGAAAGCTAGATGTTCAATGTCATTAACCTTCTGTTAAAATGAAAACATGAAAATGTCATATAATAATTGAAAAAAACATTTTATTCAGGGCAGGCAAGAAGATGCTGAAGAATACTTGGGATTTATCCTCAATGGACTACATGAAGAAATGCTGACCCTAAAGAAACTTCTCTCTCCACATAATGAAAGTTAGTGAAATTTTTTTTTTTTGTAGCAAACTTAATTTATTTCAAATATTCTCCTTTTTTTGTGGTGATTCTGTAATACAGAGTAATGTTTGGAGTAGATGTTGAGATAGGGATAGAGTGCCATGTTTTAGGGGACTCAAAAGACATTAACAAATAATCTTATGTTAAAATGTGTCTGAAGGATAAAATGAGTCCATTCTGTCCAATTTATGAATGATCTGAAGTGTTACTGGGATTTGGAAAAGCATTATCATTCTGTAAATACTCTGAATGACAATAATAATAAGCCATACACTTGGTCCTCCTGAACAATGAATTTCTGTATTGCAAATTTTTACTGAGCTCAACTGAGCATTATTTGAGGCTAACTCAAGCTGACTAGTCTTGTCTTAAGCATAGGTACATTTGTCTGCCATTCATAATACCTGCAATGTCAGTTGTTTACTGGGGTTTTGGCTTTCTCCATGGTAGTTCAAAAATACATCGGTGTGTTTTTTCACTGATCTTTAAACCACTGTTAAGATCTTTTTTTGAACTGGAAACTTCTAGACTAATGGCTGATTTCTATCTAATATAAAACAAAACATACCAACTTATTTTAAAATTCTTATTGACGAAATTGAAGAAAAATTTTCTTTGGAAGAAGTATTAGAATTTATGCAGAATAAAATGCCATTTTATTTTACAGTGGCTTTATGTTTGGGTCCCCTATTAAAAATGAAACAAAATGCTTAGTCTTCATAGAATTAAGATCACTAGTTACCCAATTTCTCATTAGTAGGGTAAATTCTTTGTGATATAAAATGATCATTTCATATTTTGTTCTTTAGCTGTGTGCAGTTTATAGCCTCCTGACTTTGGCACTTGCAAAGAAAATATTTGCTAAGCCTTGGGTTCCCTGTAAAATATCTGTGCAGAAAAGGAGTTGTATTTAATAATGGCATAATTATGTTTCCAGAATAACACTTGACTTCTAATTTTCTACCCCATAAATTTGCTACTAAAAATATATCAAACTTTGCTAGAAAACTACATTTGTTTACATACAGTCATCAGTGAGCTGTATTGTGTTAATGCATGGATATGTCCAGCTGTGAGTGAGCCTGGAACATACTTGTTCTCATTTACTTTCTCAAATACATGATCTATGAGAACATTTTATCATCTGAAAATTATTTGAATTGCATTTTTTTGCGTTTCAAATTCTTTATCTGTATACATGTTTTCTTTGTAAAATACCAATATGGTTTTTTTCTTCTTCACTTTAAGAACTCTCAGTTTCCAATGGCCCTGAGGCTCAGACTGTTCATGAAGAAGAGGAGCAAGATGAACAAGGGGAAGGCAGTGAGGATGAATGGGAGCAAGTAGGACCTCGCAACAAATCATCAGTCACTCGACAGGCTGACTTTGTTCAGACCCCAATTACGGATATTTTTGGTGGTCATATAAGGTATACTATCTTTTTGTAGAAGTTGTTGAGGCCATAGGCTGCTTTGCTTTTACATTTAACATTTTCCTCTGCTTTGCTTTCTGTATTTTTCACCATTATTGGATAGTTGGATGGAAGAGACTGCTACACAGTTTGTTCAGGCCAGGAGAGGTGAACATTCTACCATGAAGCATTTGTTATGCAAGAGAGAGTTCAGAAGATGGAACAGAATGATCAAAGGATTGATCAATGATCAAATGATTCTATGACTTACTGTAGAGTCTGAATCTTTTTAAGTGTCTTAAAAGAACAGATTGTTTAGAGAACAAAAGCCCTGAATTGCACATAGAGGAGGAGTTTGAAATATGTATGCTTTGCTTATTAATGTCTAAGAATTCCAAAGAACTTCACAGCTACCTAATTTTTGTGGCCTCTGAGGAGTCTTGACTCATTTTGTAAATAAGGATACTAAGGGGTAGTGAGATTTGCAAAGAGTTAAATCTGGTCAGTAAAAGAATGACATAAAATTAAAAATCATAAACTTTTGGTTATTTAGACACTTATGCTTCCCAGAGGCAGGAAAGTTATGTGTAATAGTTAATGTTAAAGGGGAAAGAAGTTTGGAAAAATGTAAATTACTACAAGATGTTACAGGAATGAAAAGAATGTGGGACATTACTTGTATTCAGGTCTGATACCAGATGAAGGCAGAAAGTAGATACTGAAAGAATATTTATTGGAAAGGAAGCCTTATGACTTGTTTGAAGAAATGTGTAATTTAAAATGAAAGCAAGGTAAACACTTGCTGAAAACATATTCCAAAACAAAAATACTAGACTTGAAGAATTATTTTTAAATTGGAGACAGACACTTAATTGCTAGTGTTTGACTCCCTGTGTTGCCAGGTATTCAGTCTAGAGGTGTGAATAATGTGGGCTAGTGCCTTCTGCCTGTGAAATGCACTGAAATTATTCTTCTGGGATTTGAGTCAGACAGCTGGCAAATAAAATTATATTTTCCATAGAAATTGGCAGACAGACGTTTGTACATATTGATGAAGTTTCACGTTGATGGTGTGTTCACATACCCAAGGTATTGTTAATACCCTTAGTATATTTATCATGGTCAGAATTGTTTAGATCTTTACATGATTCCATTAGTTTTTAAATTAAGAAGACCAAGCTCTGTCTTCTGCAGAAGTCCACAGAAAATGACATACAGCAAAGGTAATGCTGAAAAAAGGCAAGAACTTGCACTGAGCAACAGAACCACAGGGTCCAATCCAACATCTGTTGTCTGCTGTCACCACACCCACTTTATTTAGCCTCCAAACCAGGTCACAGGGTTTACTGCAGAAACGGTATCCCATGTTGTGATGTTGGAAAGCTTCATCCTCTGAAGCTGAGGGTGGAGATAGGAAGGATTGAATACAGAATTACCAGTAGAATTCCACTAAAGGAAAGCATCAGAAATTGGAAAAATCGAATGGAAAAAGCAGCTAGGAAAACATGGTTTGGATTGGCATCTTTTGGCTTGGGAAACTTTAGGCTGTCCTCTCAAGGCTTTAATTGTCTTTTAAATGCCTATTTAGGCATAATTGGTTAAAACCCCCCCAACAACCCGAAAAGTCTTTCTTAAGCAATGTGAGACTTAAATGTGTAAGTACAAAGATACACAGTTGTATCAGGGTCTGGTTTGTTCATGTGCAGGAGTCCCTTTTGACTTTCAACTTGTGTGAATTTCAAGTATTTGTTATGCAAGCTAGCTCACAAGCCAGTTAGGAGTCTGCTAAATGTTTCCGTAAGTAGTACCAACTTTTCCCTTCAAATGCACTGTTATTTTAGAAGAAAATACATTAGTTACATTGTTGTAGTTTAAGCAGGGTAGCAATGGGCAGTGCCTGTATTCCTGAAAAATTCTTACTGCAGAGTTCTTGCAGGACCTGAGAGTAGTTATTCATTGAGGATGATGCATTTTCCTTTGACCAATTGAAATTTGTAATTATTCTAATAAGTGGTATTGTTACAGAAAATCATAGTCCAGCAAAGGTTTTGCTATCAAATCAGTTTCTGCATATCTTTTTGAAGAAAATGTTTTGAAGAAATGTTGCCATTTAAATAAAAATATTAATAATTATTCCTGAATGTTATATTTTCAGAATATTATCCATATTATTAATTGAATCTTTAATACATGGATTTGAAAACTGTTGGGAGTTGTTAGCATTTTTCTGTTGATTATTGCACTAAATAATAGTTAGCTTAAAAAGGGTTTGGGGAAGCGTATCCAAAAGCAGCAAGACTTAAACAGTGAAGGGTTTGTTTGTTGAAACACTGCACTTGCCATGTGTTGAAGGTTTTGTCCTTAAATATAGCCAAGGAGGAAGTGTTAAACTGAAATAAAGATGCTACTGTTTTTCATACGCTGTCTTTCCTCTGAAGGATATATATTTGCCAATATAAAGATGCATTGGCTTTCTGTTGGTGCTTCAGGGCTTTGCCTGAGTCAAGGGGCTCTTTTGATAGGAGTTTGCAGTACAGGCATTAAACCCATATGTTAACATATTGTACGTGACCTGGAGAAATTTCAGCATGGCTACATGAATGAATACTGTGTTAATTATCTTACTTTCAAGCTTTGTAAGGCACTGTGAGAAGCGTAACAATATTGTAAATGAATGATTTCTTTGGCTGTGTAAAACCTCATTTTTGTAGCATCTGGAGCTTTTTGATGCAAGTACTGCTTTCAAAATAAAATAAAAAAATTCTTGAGCCATGTTTGATGGTTTTAAGTTTTCAGCGAAGTTTAAGAGAAATGAAAATCAGGAAGAGTTCACTTAGTGCAGTGATCTTGTGGCTGAAGAGTGTACTGTCTTGTTGCACAAGACAATGATCACCAAGCCAGGCTACTTAAAGGCTGCAACTGAATACACTTCAAACAAAAATAAAACCCGAAAAAACAGGAAACATGTTCTCATGCCCTAGGTTGTTACTCCTGCCAGTTTTCCAAATGACTCCAGTTTATGTACAAAGGAGTAAATGGACAAAGCCTGGATGCAGAAACTGATGGGAGGAAAAGGAAATGCCAGTCTTTGATGGAGCATAGTTCATACTTCCTATGGCAAGATTTAAGCTAAAAATTTAAAATCACTGTGAAATTGGTTTTAATGAAGTGACTACAAAATTTATGTATTTTTGTTGGAGAATCTGGCATCAGTTGTAATGTTTACAGTAGAACATGCAGTTAGATAAGCACTAGTATTTTGCACTTCTAAAGATCTGTTTGAAAACATAATTTCAAAACACTTAACAAAAAGAGTCCACTGGTGAATCTTTTTAAATGCATTATCAAAAATTTCAGTATTTTTCTTTAAACTTGATGCTTATCCAACAACTGGTTTAGTCCTTGCATAAGTAAAACAATTCAAATATTATCCCATTCAGTATGCTCTAAGTGCGTGTGAAAAACATTTAAATTGCAGTAAAGTGGATTCAAATCATTGAAACTTATCCTTAATCTTGTATTTGTGTGTGTTGCTTTGGATTAACTATAAATCAAGTTACTAAAGTAGACTTCAATCCGTTCTTACTTGAAGGTTCTATATTGTTGAAAATGACTCTGCTTTATTACATTTTAACTTTTTTTTGTTTCCATAGATCTGTTGTTTACCAGCAGAGTTCTAAGGAGTCTGCTACACTGCAACCTTTCTTCACCCTGCAACTGGATATCCAGTCAGACAAGATACGCACAGTTCAGGATGCGTTGGAAAGTTTGGTGGCAAGAGAGTCTGTCCAGGGTTATACCACAAAAACCAAGCAAGAGGTGTGTTCTGTTGACCCCTTTTTACAGCCAAATACTAAACTTTTTAAAAGGGTTTTTACATAGCTCTTGCCTTACAAATAGTTACTTGAACACTATTACTTATGTTAACAAAAGAGGTACTAACCTTTTCAAAGTGTCCTGCAGTGGTAAAATGTATTACACTTGAACACATACACTGAAAGGAAGAGACCTAACTCTTAAACAAAACCATGCCTGTAAATAGGTATGTTTTCTGAGTTGGTGTAGTAATTGGTTGGAGATTTTACTGGAGCATATATTAAATTAACAGGGTGAACTGTGGTAGTAATACATACTATTATGAGTAAAATAGCTTGTAGCTGATCTTAACATACTGATTCCTGGGGATTGCCAGATGTTCTTAGTTAAAGGAGCAGCTCTTCAGATTATTGCTTGAAAGTACACTCTAGCTTTAAGAAGAAAACTCTTGTAGCAGAACACTTGCATGGTTGTCTGTGAGGCTATCCTCGATGGGTTTTGATTTACACATTTCACTTACAAATCAAAAATGAAAATATTTACTGGTGGTAGGCCTGGTAGAAGTTCATCTAGACCTCACTAGAACATCTGATGGTCACAGTCTTTCTCTCTGGATTAATAATCTGAAATCTTTCAATAGCCAGTAACACCTCTGTTCAGTGTCCTTGGCACTAGTTGACTGGTTTCCTGTACACAGCCCTAAAAAACCCGACTTGTCAGTAATACTGTATTCAGTTTTAGGTCATCAGTTCAAGAAAAATGTTCTTCACAGTTGGAGAATATCTGGAAAAGAGCAATCAAAATGAATGGTAGTATAAAATTTCTGATGGAAAAGGAACGAGTGAGGGGGAGGAGTTCAGCATCAAGAAGAAAAAACATGGAAGTAGAGAAATGGAACCAGATGTAAAATTTAATATGCCAAAGGCTGCTCTGAAAAGGAAAAGACTGATTTTTCTTAGTGATACTCAAGCAGTAAATAGGAATAGGACCTAGACTCGGTATTACCTGTGGTGCTTGTAGAGTTGTCCTCGCTGCTTTAGGAGAAGGTTGGAGAAACACCAGTCAGGGCTTACAGAAATCGTTATAATTGATTCAGAGGGGATGGAGTGGAGGACCTTTTGATATCTCCAAACCCTGTGATTCTCTGTCACTTTCAAGTACTAGGACATTTTATGCTGTATTCTTGTGCAGCTCTGCAATTTTTTTTTAATCTTTTCAAATAATACAATGCATAATAGTAGTAATTGCAGTAGAAAAATACTTCATGGGAAGAAGAGCATGATTTTGGCATTAGAGTTTGAGAGCTTGTGATATAGGGTAATAAATTAAACTTTTTCCCCACTAAGGTATTGCCTTGCTGCTTATGGTGTGCATTAGTAAAACCATCATCTCTCGTGTGCATGGTTTGCTCCCATGGAAATTTTGTGTGTGCTATGCATAACTTCTTTCAGTAGGCCAAGATGGAAGGAGGCTCTTGAGTTGTAGTTATTCTCTCTGACATTCATTTCTGTATCTGTATGTTTTCTAAATACTCCCAATGAGAATATGGTTAGATGAAGGAAGGATGGAAAGGATTTTCTTTGAAAAGCTAAAGATGGATAGCTGGAATTTGTCTGCCTTGTATACTCAGTAGGAGTGTTAGAGAACATTTATTTCTCCAGTTGTCTTCCATGTGAAAGAAACATTTGCAATGCAAGCTCATCATGATTTACCACATAGATTTTGTTTTGCTAGTCGTTCATTTTTTGGTTTTTACTGCAGATGGTTTTAACTTCTTTACTGACAACCCAGTGCTCAATTACGGGGTTTGGAAGAAATGGGTGTTCAAATTAGGTGCTGGAGGTTTGGTCTGGCTTGTATTTTAGAGTCTCAATGGAAATACAAGCATTCATAATGTCTTTTAGATCTTTTTTTTTTTTTCAAAAGTTAAAATAGCCATTCTTGTATTAAAATTGTAGTGAAAACACTGAACATACTGATTGTAGGACAAGCGTAGGACTTTGCAGATAGTAATTTTCAGAATGTATTGCGGAGAAGTATTTCATCTCTATTTTACAAAAGGGGAGCTCAGGACTACTGATAAAGCGAAAAAATAATATTATTACATTATTAAAAATTATTACTGTCTTCTGATTGTTTTAATCTGGACTGTATTCTTTACGAGTTGTGGGTATAAATAATAGATATGAAAAGAATACTCTAAATATATGTGGATGGTTTCTCTTAAAGTTTTTTTTAAATAAGTTTGAGCTGACTTTGAATTTTATGTGCATATTAATGTAAACAGGAAATCAGGTTTTCATGCAGTATTTAAAATAATTAGGCTTTTAAAATGAAAATAGGTGTTTAAAATGGAGTGGCATTCTTTTGCTGTTACTGGTTTAATTTTACTTGTTTACCAGCATTTGAAGAAAGTTGGTTTGGTCCTTCTGGTCTTGCAGATCAGTTTGTTAAATCCTGAATATTTCAACAGTTAATATGCTTTTTTTTTTAAAGGGCTTAATTTTTATCCTGACTGAATTGATTTTCTTTTCAGTCTCTTATTCCTATTTGCAGACCTGCTCATGTTGTCTAACAAAAGTGAAGACTCTTGAGTAACAAACTAGCCTTACCTCATTTGCTTTTCCAGGTTACCTTCCATGTACTCCTGAGAAGGAGTCTTCACATCCCTTGGAGTTCTCAAATTGCTCCTTGAGGATCTTACAAGTATTTTCTTGGGACTCTGACTCATGTTCGCTAAACAAACATTTATGGCACTTTTAGCTGGTAATGTTGCTGCCAGAAATCAGGGCCCCTTCACACAGTCAGGACAGCAGAACACGTGCTTATTCCTCAGCTGCTGCTCTTCAGTCTGGCACCAGAGAAACACAAAACTGCTTTGATCTGTGGTTTAAGCTAATACGGAGCTGCGCAGCTGAGGTGCAGGCATCTGTTCGCATACGCCAGCTCAGTTACTGAGGACGGAGAATGGCAACTGCTTAAACCACTGCAGTGACGTCTTCAGCATCCTCTATTCCTGGGCTGGGAGCTGTTAAGTTCTTTTTGCACAAAACTCTGAATTCAAAAACTTCCGATTTGAGATTTAAAAGACTCAATACAGGAAAATCTTGAGGTAGTAATAACTGGGTGATTCAAGTGCATGTTTTTTTCTCTCTATAAAGCCTGTCTGGATTTTCTTGCTAAAAGCAGAAGTTGTTCCATGCTGAGATGCATGGAAGATGCATGCTCTCATGAGTTCATGGAAGAATTGCGTGAACCTCATGTTGTCACCTTCACTTTCAGAGTTTGCCTTCTAACTTCTTACTCTGCATGCTGTTTCCTGGAAAGTGAGGAGGTGGGCACCAGCAGGCACTTGTTGAATGGAAAAGAACAGGGTCCTGTTTAGCTTGCTGGTTTTAAAAGAAATTCAAAACAAAACAAACAACTCCTCTCAGTGCTCAGTGAAGCCGCTGCTTTTGCCAGAGTTTTGATGGGTTTTGGATGCAGAAGGTCATATTTTGAACCCTTGAGATACAGGTGAAATTTTACACAGTTTGTTGAGGCTGTTTCTGTTTCAAATGTAGAATTGCTTCTTGTAAAATGGATCAGCTGAGATCCATGAGGAAATCAAGTACTCTACAAAATCTGCTTGCTTCAGCATCCAAAGAGGTTTTACTTTTTTGTGCTTGGAAAGGGGTAATAGTTTCTATTCCACACTTAGTAGGTTCGAGCAGAAAGAGGGCCAGTATTGAAAAATAATATGCTGATGATTACAATAAAGAGATTTTTCTCAATAAAAAAATACAGAAAAACCGAAACCAGTTATTTGGAGAAGTGTTTTTATGTCATAATTTCTAGGAAGGCAAAACATTTTTGTTCTGCAATTCTGAGTTCAATTTCAGGTTTTCAGACAGTAACTTTGCGGATTGTTTGGTTATAATTATATAAAAATCAGTATTTAGTAGAAAGCAGTAAGGTTATAACTCGTACTTTTCTCTTTGAATTTTCTTCAGAACCTTTTAAAGAACCCAGCATATTGTTTTAGAAAGAAAAATGTTTAACTACCAATCTCTTCCATAACAGCTTGTCATGACGGCTTACTCATTTTTATGTAGCCTACGTAACAGCTCACTTTGGTTTTTTGAGGAACTTCTTGAATGACAAATATCTTCTGGTTAATGTGAAAAAATTTTTGAAATGTTGCAGTACTGATCTCATAATACATTAATTGTTTTTATCCTCTCGGTGAATAGGTCTGTACTTTAATGATACTGTTGTGAGAAGGTGTTTTTCAGCAGTGTTTTAGGATTCTTTTGGTGAGAAGCAGGAAATAAAAACAGTACTAGTTAAAACTGCAGGAGTCTGGTGTAGAAACTAGTATTTCAGTAGGGAATCACGAGGTGTGCTCAGGATACTCTTTAAAGGACACAGCATTCAAACTTTTTAGCAAAGTAGTTGTAATACTGCTTTTCCATTTCAATCAGTATTTCTGGAGCATTCAATGGAAGTTCTCAAGATAAATGTAGATTTGGGTGCTTACATCAAAATCTTTTATTTTAATAGTTTGCCTTTGTTTTATAGAGATTCTTTTTTGATTATAATTAATTTACCTATTGAAAATTAAGATATGATTCAGATTAGTTCTTGTTTTTCCTCCTATTCAGATTTTTGTGAAAAGGTGTCTGCTCTTAGACATGAAAACTTTTGCCTTGGGTACTGAGGTGTGGTGCTGTTGTCTTCTACAGTTCAGAGTTCTCTGAATTCAACATGTGTTACGAGTTATTGACCTTCGATTAGAGTATAATAGCTTGCTAAGAATTATTAATCACTAAACTGTCATGAGCAGTTTCTCCTGAGGGATCTCTAGTAAGCTCTTTTCAGTACAAATATCTCTGCTCATTCTAACACGTTGCATTCTACTAAAAGGCATTGGAGTTCTCCTTTAAGACAACACTTTGATTGAAGACCCAGTCTGCTTTAAGTCATAAACTGCAGTGTTTATCATAAATATATTAATTTTAGAAAATTTGTGTTTTATCTGCTAGTGTATGTAAAATTAAATATTCCTCTATTACAGGAGTAATTTTGAGCAGCTAACAAAAACCAACAGTTTTTCTTCATCTTTGTTCTATGTCTGTTTTAGGTGGAGATCAGTCGAAGAGTGACACTAGAAGAACTCCCCCCTGTTCTTGTTTTACACCTCAAGCGGTTTGTGTATGAGAAAACTGGTGGATGTCAGAAGCTTATCAAGAATATTGAGTATCCTGTTGATCTGGAAATTAGTAAAGGTAAAGATTTTAGAACAGAATTTTGTCCTCTTTAGAGAAAAGGTAATGTTGTGTTTCCTAGGGATATCTGTTTGTGTTTTTCAGTTTTCTTCCTTACTCCCAGCATTATGCACAAGATTTCTTCTCCATTGTTGTCTAGAAACTTAGTAATTTGGATGAACGTCTTGTATGGGGTGTGGTGGTTTTTGGGGGGGGTTAGTTGGTTTGTTTTTTTGGGCGATGGTGTGTTTTTTCCCCATAAAAAGAATATATTTAGGTTTCTGGGTTCAGTCTTGTGCCTGTATGTGAGTTTGGGCATCCATTTTGCAAAGAACATTATGGCGAAAGATCTTAAAAGCTGTGGTACATCCTGGATGTTGGGTTGGCCAAGTAAGAGCTTCCTGCAGGTTTAAGGAGTAAGGTTATAGACTGCTGAGGACAAATATTGGAATTTATCCTGTTGAATGAGGGGTATGTCCCTATACAAGGCTGTTGCCAAGTAATGCTACATATTTTTACGTCAGATTTCATTCAGAGAAGTGGCAAATTATTATAATAAATAGTGACTGATTAAAGGAAACTGTTGTTTTACAGAAAATGCAACCTGAAGGCAGACAAGTAAGCTGGAGTTCATAGGTTAAGCAACAAAATTCGTTCTTTTAACAAATGTCTTAAGAGATACTGATTTTACAAAGTGTGAAAACTTTCATATAATCCAGCATCTGAAACTTGCCAAATTAAATGCATTTTGTTTTGATCGGACAAATTGACTGTTAGCCAGCCAGTAGTTCAAATAGGAAATAAATAAAAATGATTATTCATGTCTCAAGTGAAATGCATACTTTGTCAGACAGTACACAGCAAACTGAGTATTAGAACCTTGACCATTCTTTAAAGGCTGCAGAAGACAATTAATCTATGGTAGTGTTGGTTTCTCTTAGAAATAACTGATCCCTTTGAAATGGAATTTTAAAATTGCTAACTGTTGCCTTTGTGCCTTTTTTTTTCCTCCTCTAGAGCTACTATCTCCTGGTGTGAAAAGTAAAATTTTTAAAGGCCAAAGAACCTACCGGCTCTTTGCAGGTATTTTATCTATATGCCTCTAGTCCCTGTATTGCCAATACAAATTCTGCATATAGAATTCTAGAAACACTGGAGTTTCCTGGATTATATAAAATATTTTTCTTTAAAATTACATTGAAGTAACTTGTGGGTGTCAAGTTCTTATATTTAGTGATTTCTTGCATATGTGCATATACACATATATTGCTATATCTTTATTTAAATATCTGACTGATCCAGCTTGAAGCTCGTGCAAAAACAGTTTTCTAACAGATCCACCCTGAAAAATATCAGAAGCTGAAATACGGCTGTAATACAACTATGCCTAAAATACACCACATATTCTCAGAATAATGTTTCAAATGTCTTCTGAAATGGCTGTTTGAATGCTGGCTTTGCATCCCTTTGAACCCTCAAGATGAGTATTGCTGGCAGGGTATGAATAGCATGTTGTAGGTGGAAAAGTTTAACTTGGAGACCGTGATTTTTGTGTGAGGAAGTGATGTTTTTAAGAGTGTCTGCGATGTATATGAAATACCTAAATTGGTAGTTAAGATTGGAAGTTTGTGTAAGAATTCAGAACCTGCATTTTGATATTGAACAAAACAGTCTCTGGGCGGTAATGAATTTCCTGAAGTTTAAAACTCCTACACAGTTTATGATTTGCACCTGCTTATTTGTGTTGGTGTCAGGAGAACATAATAAACTGGAGAACCAGAGGTCTTAACTTCTACGTCGCCAAATGTGTGCCAGTACTGGTGGCCTTATGTGACTTGGTGGTTTGGATTCAATTTTGTGACCGCTGAGGTTACAGAAGGAAATAACATACCTGTCTCTTGTGGAAATTCAGGACTGTTTCTGGCAGTGTAAATTTTTTTTTTTATTGATAGTGGTTTTCATGGGACAAGTTTAGACAGTGTATTTAAGGTGGCTTGAAGAAGATGTGTTACCACTGTAATTTTTTCTAACTCCTATGGAAAAGTACAATACCTCAGCAGTCTTCTGTCAGTCTAGGACTTCTCATCCACAGAAACTGAGCTTGTTAGATGAATTTTAAATTACTGAAATAAGCTTTTGAAGAATTATGTTTCAGATATCATCCAGGGTTTGCCTAATTATCTAACAAGAAATTTTAGAACATCAATAATTCAAGTTTAAGCTACTGTAAAAAAACTATTTCCTAAATTCCCCCCAATGTATATATGTAGTATATTCTGTCTTTTTGCTTTGCTTAAGTCAAGTTATTCTGAAATGTTTATTTTCATAGAAGTGTGAAGAAAGAAAGAAAGAAAATCTGAGTGAGCTCGAAGTGTGACTCTAGTCTGAAAGAGCGTAAACAATTTCATAATTGTATACTTCTGCTCTTGTGTCAAATACAGCAGTTCCTTTCGTTTTTTATTTGTTCTTGTTAAGTGTATGGTTAGGGCTCACATGTTTTTAGAAGGAGTTAAATGCAGTTTCTTACGTGCATCATTAGAATTACATAGATAAAAGATCTCTTCCATTTGGAGGCAGTTGCCGCTTTGGGTTTGGTTTCTGCAAGGAGAGCTGAGACGTCTTTTCTGTGGAACGCTTCTGGCAATGGAGTTAACTGAGGAAAGAAGCCAGTTTGATTGTGTCTTGGAAGTAGCAGTATTAGCGGTTGATCAGAGGTGTTCAGCTCACAATTTTGTTAAGGAGGTTACTGAGAACTAATAAATGTGAAACTTGTCGATTGGTGTTTCAATAGAACCTGTTCGCAGAATAAAATTGCAGTTGAAACAAAACAAAAAGGTCAGAGGGGGAATAACTGGCTTACATTTGTAATCAATGCCATTTGAAAAGTGTTCTGTTGTACTGGGTTGCTTAATGTCATCTCATTTTTGTCTTCAAATTTAGGTTTTTTTGCATGAAGGAAAGTTTTATGATTTTTTGCCTCATAGAATACTCCATAGTCTTGCCCGATTTTTTTTTTTAATAGACTACTAAATAGTTTTACCTGACTTTTTTCTTTTTTTACAAATAATTTCAATAACATACTGTTGTCGTCGGCAGACAGAGCGAAAGTGTAGCTTACAATATCTCGCTAAGTGTGGCAGTACCCGTTGGAAGCTCTGAAGGCTGTGCTGCACTGTTGCAGATGGCCTTTGTGAGGCAAATCCTTCCCAGAAAATCCTCTAGGAATTTATAAAAAGCAATTTGATGCTTTTGATTCTTAATTTACTTACACCTCCTTTTAGAACCATGAGATTTGGTATGCTGGAGAAACTTGACTAATATTACACAGCATCAAATGTAAGCAGGCACTAAACACTTAAAGATTGTTGCTTAAGCCAGATCATATCAACTGGCTAAACCATGAGTATGCTATGAAGAAAGCAGTATGTGACATTTTTTCTTTATTTACTTTTTCAGTGGATATTTATCTACGTATAGTGTATATGTGCATCATGAATTTCTCTTTGCAGTTGTCTATCATCATGGAAACAGCGCAACTGGTGGCCATTACACTACGGACGTCTTCCAAATTGGTCTAAATGGCTGGTTACGCATTGATGACCAGGCAGTCAAAGTGATAAATCAGTACCAGGTGGTGAAGCCGTCTGCAGAACGCACAGCCTACCTCCTGTACTACCGCCGAGTTGACCTGCTGTGAAACTTTCCCCTTTTACGCTGTGTGTGCAAGATACCTGCTTTGTAGAACGCCAACTATCACTAACTTTTTTCTCCTGTAAATGCTCTTTTGAGTGAATCTTTTTTCTTTTTTGTTCTTTTTTTTTCTTTTTTCCCTTGCAACTATGGGATAGAGTGATAATGGAAGCTACCTTGGGTTTGTGCACAACATAGTTTGTGTTGACTTTTGACTTTGCAGAATGAAGTCACTTGGCTGAAAGACTCAGTCTCATGAATCACAAAAATACAAAAAAAGAAAATTAATCTGAGTTAATGCTGAATCCTAAGATAATAAAAGGGGATTTGCATTTGATTCCCACTTTCTAATTGCGTAGTAGAAGAAAACCCTGCACCAGCAACAGAACTTGTAGATTTCTGTGAAAATGTTTTATCTTTACTTAAGTAAAAAAATAAAAAAATAAAAAAAATAAAAAGTGCTCTCTGCTTCCCCAATAGTTTTTGATAAGTGGTAAAATATGAGCCGACGTGTATGAGATGGAAATGGTCCTACGTGCTTCAAAAAATGTACAAACGTACAAATTGCAGAGTTGCTGGTTCCTAATAGGAAGACACATTTTAATAATTGTGCGATGAGAAACTGCTTAAGTACACATTGCAGATCAAATATTTGGAGTTAAGATGTTAGTCTATATAGATGGGTGATTGTAACTTTATTGCTATTAAGAAATTTCAAACTGCATTTATGCTTCTGTGTACATGAAATTAAAAAAAATGGGCAAAATAATTAAGATTGATATTTCTTTAAGTCTGCTTTGTTTAATTTTGCTGTCTGCTCTCCTATAATGTTGAGTTCCTAATTGTACACAGTTTAGTGATATCTAGAAGTATAAAGTTGTCGCCCATCAATAAAAGTCACAAAGTTGGTTTAAGGTGTGTGTGTGTGTGGGATTTGTTTTTCCTCCAGTGTAAATTCTACCCTTGAAAACTCAAAAAATGGCTTTGTAGCGCTTTCACAAGGTGTAGATAGCGATCCCCAGATGAAGGGCAGATGATTTTGTCTTTTACAACTTCTCGAAACTTCAGAAATGTTCCCATTAGGCACTGAGCTGGAACTGAACTTTGAGGAGAGAGGGAACGGGAGAGGAGACCAGTCAACCCAGAACAGCTACAAGTCTGATGCAGGCGGTCCCAGGGCTGAACACCCCTTGGCCAGAAGAGGGAATCGATTCTCTTCTGTATCCTACCTGAAAGCCTTGCGCGGTTCTTTTGGAGGTAGCTGTTGGTTTGTTTACCTTTGACTAAAATATTCCCTTCTTCAGCCAGTTGACATTTTCATTGAAAACTTTGGTAAAAATGTTGCCTTGATCAGCTTCCCGTTGCGTTCCCTGCTGCTGAACGTGATTTTAAAAAAAATAATCTATATGTTTAATCCTTCATTTGATGATAGTGGTGTTACCTGCTTATTGCATCATTGGAAAAGTGTTAACAATTGTAGCCAGTGAAACAGGGCTAATTTGAACAGGGATTGTCAATAAAAGGTTAAACTGCTGATACTCTGACCAAATACTGTTCACTTCTGAAGGTGACATTTAGGAAAAAAAAAAGTTATTTTCCGCAAAGCTGTGGAAATAAAATTAGCTGCATAATTTTACAGGTACTGTGTTCCAATAAATTCCTCCAGCATTTCTTTAAACTGCTGATTTTGTTTTACTTTGAATGGCCTGTCTGTCCAGGAGATGGACGCAGGTCTTTAGTGAGAAGCAATGTTAGCTTTTTCAAGAGAAGGAAGCAGCCCTGTAAATGCCTTTACTTTTCAGCATGTGCCCATTGACACGCTCTTGCGTGTTCTGCCCAAGTCAAACAGCAATCGGTCACTTTACAGAAGAGGGAAAAGTTGTTCATGGCTCCTTCTTGGAGGGAATTAGAGGTGGAGTTGTTAAATCATGGCTGTAGTTTGCATGATTTTATTGTGTAGGGCAGTCGTGGTGGATGTGCGGCTCCTGTAGCGGAAACAAAATCCCTGCGACTTGCCCAGGTGTTGGTTGGGCAGTAAGGCTTGCTGAAGAAAGCCCTCCTGATTTGCCTTCTGACTTTTCTTCCCTCTCATCAGACGGTGGAGAACTTGGGACTTTCCTGCCTGTGAATCACTGCTGGTGATGCTGTTCCGTGTCAGGAATGAGCGTCCAGCCCCGTGGCTGGGGTGCGGCTGTTTGCGGTGGTTCTCTTCTCCCTGTTCAAAGTTGGGTGATCTTCAAATGGATCATCTTCTGTTTCTTTCTTGAATTATTAGGCCATGTTAACTTTCTATCACTACCACAATCCCGATGCTGAGAAAATTTTGTGATTTTTTTTGTCAGTTGGATATCCAACCTATAGTTAATCTTTTCATTGATCAGCAAATTTTATTAGTATTTTCTGATCTGAAGGTTGTGACTGAGACACTGTTCTTGATTTTGGTGGCATTCCACCAACTGCAAAACAGTTTTCTGTCCAAAGCTTGGTTTGATTTTGGCCAGTTCCAGGGAAAACCTCAGCTCCTGGCTGCTCACTGGGCACGGTGCCCCAAAGCTGGGGCTACCGAGGCAGCGTGCCGGGGGCTGCCAAAGGGCTGGGGCTTCCAGGGTTTCCTAATTCAGGGCTGCCCATGATGGGAGCTGCCCCAGAGCTAGTGCTGGTGAGACATTGGTTCTGCTTTGAATTTGAAATCCGGGGGAAGTGGGTTTGGGGGTGTGGGGGTGTTCCAAATAGGAAAGAAACGAGGTTTTGAAATTGCTGTTCTGTACTGGTTATTATTCATGTCCTGTTTCTGCACCCTGGTTGAAATAGTTTTCTGTACTGCAGAAATAGAAATACTTTTTTTTTTCTCTTGTGACTGTGTGGAATGGTTTACCTGTATCTCTAGTGGACTGTGAAAAGGTACCTTTCTGGTAGTGTAGGCGTACCAGAACAGTCCAGATAAAATTGCAGGTGATAAGTAATTAATACATTACTCGATATCAGGTCCTTGCAGTTAACTTTGGTTTTGACTGGACAAGATGGTTGGCTGGCGAGTTTTGACCCATGTTACTCAAAAACTACAGGTTGGAGTTTGCAGGTAGGACAATGGGTGTATTTAGTAGAAACAAATTGCACCTCGTGTTGTTGGTCTGCTCTTGCACTAACAGGACTCCTGATGGTGAGGGATTTCCTAGCACAAAGCTTTTACTGTTTACAGATGTCTTAACCAATTGTGGATGGGTTTGTCATACAGGTGTATTAAAAATGCAGCTATAATAACAATTTTATTTTTTATTTAGGGGGGATGGTTGCTGTTTGCAAGCAGCAAGGCTTTCCCAGGACTTGGGGATGTACATTGAAATTAAGTTCAAGTTTTTGCTCTCTTAAGTCCTGCATTTTGTTATCTTTTGGGAAGGGAATGCTGTATTAGTCTCAGTCTTCCCATGAATAATGAAGCGAGTCTTCTTGGTTATAGGTGACTCATCAACCTCAGAAATGACTGTTCAGCCTGGAGTGGAATCCTCTTTGTGATAAGCGGTTTCGAGTGGAGTCCAGCACAGCAGAAATAGCTTAAAAAGGGTAAAGTGAAGAAGAGGGGAGGAAGAAATGAAGACTAGGATGGAAAGAACGAACTGGTGTACAACTAATGAGATTTTAGTAGTATTTCATTGAGCTGTGCTTGTGCTTCTGCTGAGGTTTGCTTAGAGTTGCTGCATATATGATGAATTAATATTACAGTATTTAAATTACAGTTTAATCACCTAATCTAGATTTGCCTAGTACATGCTTGGTCCTGAGAACATCCTATTTGATATTTTTTGCTGTCAGGAGGTTTTTGGTGTTGAACAGTGCTGTGTTCCTTTGCAGCTGTGGGAGCTCCAGGGGCTTCTCTCATGTCCTGTGCATTATCCCCTGGGCTAAAAGAATAGAAAATGAATTTATATCACAACTCAAGTTCTGGTGTACAACCTAGACCTTTCCTGTTCATAAAAGACCTGTATAGACATGTTGTCTTCTCTGATCCTGACAACTTTTATAAAAGAGGAGCTCCTGCTGCAAAAATGCAATTCACTCTGTATATTCAGTTCTACGTTTCACTTAACAGGAACAGGTTACAAGTGTTACTAATTATTTTAAAGAAATGGCAATGAGTAATTGCCATTTAAAAAGCAAGTGTTGAAATCCTCTCTTAGTATGAAATGGAAGTTGTTCAGATGGTATTAATTTTTTGATTTTTTCACTAAGGATATTACAAATGCACTTGTTGCTAAAATCTGTCTTCTGCAGTTTATTACTCAAAGGAAGAAAAAGACTAAAAAGTATGTGGCAACAGTCTGATGTGAACACATAACCACAATTTTTATTTTCTATATTAAACTCCTCCCATTGTTGCAAAACAAGGATTTTGCAGCCTTTTGATTATTTGCTTTGTCTGTGAGGGATTATGTAAATAAAAAAAAAACAACACCCAAGACATGCTCCCCCGCCCCCCCAATACACCAATCTGGTGGTTGTTTACTGATGTTTAAACCAGGTTTTAAGAAATGGTTTTTGAAAAACGCACATTAAGACCTCAAGTTTTCAAAACTAGAAACTTTGGATGTGCGAATCCAAAAGGCTGTTAAAAAAATCTTACACCACAAGCCAGGTCTGCGTGAAGGATGATTTGATGGGGTGAGGGATGAAAGATTATCAAAAGCACAAGGTGCTTGGGGGGTATGGGGAGATCGTGTGGTTTTTAATTAAGAAACTGTACTGTTTTCCACAATATCCCCCTGAGATGCTGTCACTCCCGAGGCGGGACGGGCTGCAGCAGAGGGCAGTGGTGGCACACACGACTTTCGTGGTGTTCCAGCTCTCGAGCCGCTGCCAAAATTGCTGCCCAGACTTCAGGGAGCTCCTGGGCTGTTGACAAGGGGTTTATCTTCATAAATCTGGTATAAATCTCCCTCTTGTTTTGAATAGGAATGAAGCGTATGCCTTTGACATGCACTGGGTGTTCCCAAGATGTTTGGGGATTCGTGCAACTGTGGGTTTTATTCCAGGCTATTTCTAATGACCCAAAGGGGTTTGGAAAGAATTTGTATTAGCAAATCACCAGATGTAATGGCTATGGAGCTTGCAATTGCAATTCACCTTCTCTCTTTGGGAGTGAAATCTCCAAAAATGAGTGTTGGGTTAATATTTCTTAACTGTTTCAGTCTGCGGATCCGTACTCGTTACTTTAGTATTAAAACAGTGTGTTTCAACATCTCTCACTGCAGATGTCACCAGGAAATGTGGTGAGCTGCAATAACAAGGTGAGGTGTTTTGTAGTTTTTAGTTCACGTTTCACTTGTACTTAGTGCGGTCAGCGGTGCCCCCAGAATTTTCTGAAACTGCTGCTGCTTGTGTGCTTATTTCCTTGTCTTACCTCAATTTTTACCTGGGCACTGACGAACCAGCACAGGCTTTGGGAAGTTTTGTGGGGAGTTGTTTTCTTGCGTATCATCAGCAGATTAAATGTTTGGGGAAGCTGTCCCAAAAGAAGAGAGCAGCAAGAGAGAATAAATAGGGGTTCACAGTGCCAAATATTAGTTGTGTTTGGGAGTAAACCTATAAATGCCTGGCTTTTGCTCCAGTGATCTGGGATCCCCACGCTCTTAATTCATCTGCTGGAGCAGCCTCCGTATAATTCCAAGGCAGCATCGTGCCGTACGGTCAAGAGACTTGGGCATCTTCATCTCATCCCTGCGGAGGGGCAGGACAAACACAGCAGAGATTTCTTGGCCACCTCTACCCCCCCGCATCATCCTCCAGTAGAGATAAAGCCCAAACTGGAGGGGAAACGTAAGCAGAGAGGAAAGCTGAGGATGGTTCCCCCAAACACGAGCGTGGCCGTGCCGCTGCCTGCCCAGCGTCCATCGGGGTAGCCGATGGGTTGCTGGTCTTCTCCGTTATGTTTTTCTTGTACGTGATTACAGCCAAGTTTCTGCATGTTTCCTCTTGCCGCCGGGTTTGCTTCATCCCCGTTATTCCCCTTGTACTCCGAGCAGGAGTCGAAACCAGCTAGTAACAGGAGTTAGCACTCGGGCTTTCAGTCTCTCGCCCTGTTCTTTGCCCCTGCTCGTGTTCGGTGCTGTTATTACCGAGCTACTATTTGAATAGGAAATAAAGGGGAATTTAGTTGAAGTTGAAAATCAAGACATACTGTCTGCATGCTCCATTAGGAGGGCATAGTGAAATCTGTGTTTCTTCCTATTCATTGGCTATTGCATTAAAAGCCTTCTCTCCTAATATATACTTATATATGCAGCCTGCTTTATGTGGCTTTTACCACATATGAAATGGAGACGTTATAATCAAGGCGGTAATAACGCTGAATGATTAAAAGTAATGTCTGATTGTTTTGGCTTTGGTCAAATGTATGACCTGAAACTGCTGACTCGAGACAAAATGAGGTGGGTAAAAAGTCTCGTTCCGGGCTGTGCTCATCCCTAAGCACAACCATGCACCGTGTTTGACTTGTACGGTGAAACCATACTGGTGTATATTAAAAACAAAAAATTAAAAAACCAAGTCTTTGTAAAGCAGCAGAGTTGATGGAGAAGTCAGACAGCCCAAACCATCCTACAGGGATTAATTTCCCATAGGAACATTTGTGGAGATTATGAAATACTGAATTTCCCTGAGATCTGGAAACCATTTGTATGTGAGATTTAAAATGAGTTAATTCAACTTTCTGGTAATTGGAGTGAAGAGCACCTTCTGAGGGCTGTGAGTCAGGGCTGCGGAGCTGCGTGGTTTGGGGGTGGCAGCCTGTGTGGGGGCACGATGGTTCACCACTGTCGGCCCTCATTATTTGGGGGAAATTAGGAAACCAGGAGCTACGGTATCTTTCAGCTGATGAAATAAGACTTCTGCAAATACAGCAAAGTCATTGATCCAGTGTGAATCAGAGGAGCAAGGGAAAAAAAAAAAAAAGAAAAAGGAGGATACAGTGATTTTAAAGTAAAGCAGTGTAGAACCTCTCATCAACCCAGTTCTGTGTGGTCTTTGAATTGCCCGTGTTGGTGGCAGCATCTGAGCCTTTTTGGGAGCGAGCTGCCCAAATTGCGCTGAATCGCTCTTAGCAGGGTAGAAGTGCCAGGTCCAAACGCTGGACCATATGTTGTCGGTTCACACACATAGTTTGTTTTGAAACTCTTTGTAAATACAGCTGGGAGAATGTGGCCAGTGGGGAAGAGCAGCCAGAAAGGGTGTCGTGGCCGTACCAGGGACTGACTGGTGAGGACTGGTTCCCCCGTGTCTCGGCTGTGACTCAATTTAAAAGACACAGACCAGAAACGGTGCTGAAGATACACCCCAAGTGATTGGAATCTGCTGCTACTTGAAAAGTTCTCAGGAGAACGGTGTAAGAGATTAAATCAGCAGATAGGTCTTGGAGCTGACTTCAGAGGGGTTGTTTTCTTTGCTCGATGGAGTTGTTCTCTCAGCTGCCAATATTTGCTATTTTCTGCTTTGCTCATGCACTGCTGAACAAATTTGATAAATGTCATTCTGCTTTCTGAGCACTGCTGGGCTTTAAACAAGCTGCTCCGTGGCAGAATATCTTGTAAGCTCCCTTCTTGTAAACAGTAAACAAAAGTGGTTGGTGTTTTGCTCAAAGAAATAAATATTGACCATTTAGAAGAATGGAAGGACCCTTTTCCCAAGAACTTTGGAGAGAGGGGGACTGGACAGTGGATTAGGGAAAAGTCATAGCTGCTTTGCTTTGGATATGCCAAATCCAGGAGTTGGGTGCTCCCCTGCCTCCGCGCTGGGGCTGGGTCACCCTGGGTACGTGGCAGCAGATGTGGGGACCCCCCAGCACAGCTGGATGGGGACCCCAGGGGACTCCCATGGGTGGGATGCCTGGACCTGCTCACTCTGGGTGCTCGGCACCGCAGCATCCTGCTGCCACAGAGGTGCTGTAATATATTCATGATACTGGTTTATTTTTTCCTGTTTGTTTACTCAAAAAAAAAAAAAAAAAAGGAACTTTCAGCTTGTCTTTTGCTCAATCGTTTCCTTTCACAGGGAGTAAAACTGTGTTTTGACAGTGGATGCAGGCACAGAGCTCGATGCAAAAGCTGGGGCTTTTGGGGCATCAGCTGCGCAGTGGAAGAGGTGAGCCTTGCCTTGATGTTTCCCTAACTTTATTTTCCTTATTCTCTGTAATTCTTGCTGTAGGTGCCGGAGCAGCAGGGCTGAACCGCAGCTCTGTGCTGGGAATGTCAGTGCTGGCAGAAGCTGCCGGAACGAACTGCAGAGGGTGAGAAATCCCCTGTTTCCCAGCAAAAGGCCAGCTCTGGCAAAAAAAAAAAAAAAAAAAAAAGCTGCTATGGGGTTTGTCGGCGTCTGGACCCCAGCTCGGCCCCGCTGCCAGACTGGGGACCCCACTTTGCCGTGGGGTCCTGCGGAGTTGTCTCAGCCCTGGAGCGACGGGACCTGCTGTGGGGTTTTTCCGTGGGGGGAGAGGGAAATGGCTAACCTGGGAAAAAAACCCCTCCTTTCTTGAACGACCCCTCCCTCATCACTGGAGCCCCTCACCGAGGCGTCGGGGTCCCCCCTCGGTGGCAGGGAGGATGCTCGGGGAGCCGGCCGGGCTGCGAGCTGGCTGCAGGGGAAAGCAAAGCAAAATCCTTTTATATGATCATCCGCTTGCACTCCCTCCTCCTCCTCCTCCTCCTCCTCCCCCTTCCCTGGGTATTGCGTTACTGCCTTTGGGAGGATGGCCCTAATTTGCTGAGCCCCAATGACTATCTTCAAACTTATCCGACACCCCTCTGCTTTTTGCTCCTGCCTCCTTTTCGTGGTGTTCTCCCCCCCTCTTTTTTTTTTTTTTTTTTTTCCCTTCCTTTCGTTATTACTCCAGGCCCGTTGCCAAACAGGATGATCCAGGATTGTCCTCTTTGCCTGGAGAGCATAAATACCACTGGGGAGCTCTGTGAGACTGCAGTTGGGACGAGCTGCTGAGCTGAGACCTTGCACATCTCGCACCTCCTCAGGCTTATTTCATCCTTTTTTTTTTTCCCCTCCTCCTAGTTTAAATATTTCAGATCTATAATTTATTTTCCACAAGCAGGCTTGGAGGAGCTGCAATTTCCTGGGGACTTGGAAGTACTCAGCGAGGTAAGTGTAAGCTTTGGTCCCTGCTTCTGAAATGTGGTTTTAGGGGGTGGGGGTGTGTGCAAGAAATGGCTTTATTAAGAAGGCACAGTTTTAGTAACTTCTCCAAAAAGTTGCCTGCATGGTATAAAATAGCACAATACTGTCCGAGCTTCCCTTATGTATGCTTTGCAGAGGTTAATGCAAGATTAATAACCATTAATCTTGAATGAATGGGAGGAGTTTGCAAGTACAAGAGTGGATTTCTGCACAAATAGAGAATATCCAGGGGATGCTGTAGCAGCCTCTAATAGCTGACTACCCATGGGCACACCTACTCTGCTCCAGGAAGCCTGTGTTTATGCAACTCTGCTCTAAAGTCCTGTCTAAAAGGAATTTCACAGTGTCGCCACATGTTGTGTCTGTTACCAGTGGGTTTTCCATGTGGTTTTGCGTAGAAACTCACCCACTTCAGTTCTGTGGGAGTGGATTGTAATGGAAGATCCAGATGTTTTTTGGCTCGTGGCCTTGAAGATGCTGAATGCATAGTGTGTTCTGTGCAGACAACGTTGTGTCCTGTGTCAAAGAACTTGTTATCCCACTTTTCTTTTGAAGCCGACGCAATTCTTCAAAGCTCGAAATGCGTGCATCTCGGTTAAATAGGCGACCTGGCTTTTAATGCATTATGTCGTGCCTTTAAAACTGCATTTCTTTGCACAGGTTAGAAGCTGATCCCAGGTTAACTCTTTTCTGCTTTGCTGTTTTAGATGCTTTGCAGGTATCTCTTGCTAACTCTTGCATTTTCCTGCCTTGTCAGCTTGTTCCGCGTAAAGCTCCACAGGTCCTGGGATATTTTAGCTGCAGATGTCCTCCATAACCAAGGAGTAGAGACCTACTCGTATACTTTACCAGGGAGAGAGTTAAAGATCACTAGCCGTAAGGACTAAGGTGAAGCGAGGACGTAATGAAGTCCAGAAGTCAGCCTGCATGTGGCTTTAGCAGGCAGTGCTGCATGCCAGGCTTCAAATGCTACCAGCTCTTCTGCTTTCCGTGAAGTGCAGACACCATCCATTAGCTGGGGGAATAGCTTTCTAAAAATAAGCTTTTTTCCAAAGTCCGGTGCTGCTTTTTAACTTCCTCAGACCCCAGAAGAAGGCCTCCCCTTTGTCCCCAGTTTGGACAGGCTTTACAGCGTATTAAGGAGTCGGTTTCTGCTGACTCACGCGTTTCTGATTGCTCCCAGATGTTTACCTGGCACCAGTATCAAGGGCCTGATGCGTTTCAAGGCAGGCTGTGCTAATGCTCCTCTTGAACCCTTGAAAACAACAGCAGCGACTTCCTCAGCTGACTGTCAGGTGATAATTTTTTCTGAATAATGTCAAATCCCAACTCCAAGGCAATATAAATTCAATCTTCCCTGACGAGGAGTGTCTGATGCAGCGCAGAGGCTCTGCAGGGCACTTGGGCTGGCTGAGTTTTAACACACGTCCGAGTGTTTCGTTGCACCTGGGCACGAGGATATTAAGACAGGCAAATGGATGGACATCTGAAATCAATGAGACCTTGCTGAAACGTGAGCATCTTCCTGCTGCTTTCAATTAATCTGGCCGGGGAGCTCTTCGCTCCCCGTCCCTCTCTGATGGCTTCATCCTTCCTTTGGATGCTCAGCGCTCCCCATTTCGAGCCAAAGCAGAGGCAGGGACCTGCATGCCCCAAGTGAAAAAGAAGATAGTGCCAAAGCGACCTAATTTTAGAGAGGTACTAGTATCCCCTCGCTCGCAAATGGGATACAGGGAAGAACATCCCGAGGAATAAAGCACCATCTGTTGCAAAGTTTTGGCTGGATCACGAAACCAGACGCGTTGGCTTCATTGCGTAGCCGTGAGTGGGGCAGCTCTTCTGGGCTTTCAGATGTTACAGCTGATTTTTTTCAAGCTGCCCCTTCTGTAAGTTCAGTGTTTGCCTTAAATGGGTGGTGGATACGGGCTCCTATTTAGCAAAGGGCACCCGGCCAAATGAAGGGGTACAACGGCAGCATATATTAGCTGTCTGTTCCTGCCTGCTCTACCTACAGGGCAGGCTGCAGTTAAAATTGCTTGTGCTAAATGGCCGCATTGTAAATGGCTGTGGCAGAGCATCTATTTTTAAACTCTTGGGGAAGTGCCTCAAAGTAGGAATTGTTCCCTGAATTTGGGTCAGACAGTCTACAAAAGCAACAGCTCGTTTTTGCTTCCCCTACCCCCCCTCTGTAGCCGGGTTAGAAAGTTGGGCTCCTGCTTGGGGGGAAGCAAATGCCAACAAACAGGGCTGAGGAGAGGATGAGGTTAAAGCGATATTTGTCCCGACGCCACCGAACGTCCTGTCTTTCAGGTGTGCCCGGAGCTGGGGACAAGGCGTGTGTGTTTGACTTGCTCTGCAGAGCAGGAAATAATGAGAAGCCGTTACCGAACCTGAGCAAATTACATTCCCGCATTGTTCTACAGAGGCAAAGGCTTAATGCTCTGCCTGGAGAGAGACTGAGGGCAGCTGGTTTTCATCTGCCTTAACACAGTACAAGTAAGAAGCCTCAAACAGGGACTTTGTCTCTTTTGCCTAGACAGCCAACAAGTTTTCAGGGGTTCTCAATGGCCACTGAGGTTTTTTGGGGGTTCCCACCTGTGCAAAGCACCTTGTGCTTGCCACCGTCCTCCACGGATGCTGTCATGCTGGGTCTGGGGAACAGAGGGTTTGGGACTTTGTGCTCGAACGTAGCTTTTCCAGCTGGGAGCTGGAAGGCACTTCCCTGCCTTGGATGGTTTCCAACTCGTCCAGTCTCAGCGTGTCCAAATCCCGTGTCACTGGGCTGAAACTTCTCGAATAATTCCTGCTAATCTGGGGTTTGTTTTCTGATGCTGCACAGGAATGCTTTCAGCGTGTCTTGTAACAGTGCTGTCAAAACCAGATCCTCACCTAGCGTTGAAGACGGGGATGGGGCAGCCTTCTTCCAAAATTTAGCCCTAAGGAGAGAGATGCTGTGCTTGTACCATCTGTACGAATGCTCGTTGCCCCGATGGATTGATTCTGCTCTTGTGGCTCTGAGATCCCACCTAAAGAGCGCTAGGTGCTGCAGAGCCATGCACCGGCACGTATTTCCTTCCCCGAATAGCTCATGATCTAAATAAACCCAGCCAAGATGCACAAGGCTCGTTAGATGGAGAAGTCGGGGCGGTGGGAAGAGGAAGGGAGGAGGAGGTTGGAAATGGCAGGTGGAATGGGAACACCGTGGAGCAAGGGAGGGGATGGGGATTAAATGAAGCCGTTCAAACCCGGCGATGGCCAAATCAAGACCATCTTTCCGTGCCCTCAGTGCTGACAGCTACCGAGTGTGCATGGGAACACCTAATCTTCTGACCGGGGGAGGTCGGGTGCTCCGGCTCTTCTCCTAATCTATCCTAATTTATATCGCTGGCCCTGCTCCCGCCCGCCGTAAAGCGATGCGTCAGCAAGAACACCCCGGTGCGTCATTCGCCAGCAGGGATTTCGGTTGTTCGACGTTACGGTGACATTTCACATAAACAGCCGCTTTCACAGAGTCTGGCAGCTGCTCTGCTGGAGTCTATTGGCAGAGCGGGGGCCTCCGAAATAGCTCTTGCTGATGTCTGACCTCTGCGATCTGGCTTGCTGGGAATTTTACTTTCCCTTTTATTCATATCTGTTCACTTTAACAGCTGCTCTTTGGGCGAATAGCTTCAAATGTCTCCCCGCCCGTGATGGGATGGAGCTGGGATTATTCAGAGCTGCTGGGCGTTGCTGGGGGACTCCTGCACCCCTGGCATCTTTGGTGGAGAAGGCATCCACCGCCGTGCCTGGGTAATGTTCGCTCCCAATGCGATGTCGGTGGGGTTCCCTGGTGTAATAAACTGACTTCCCATCACTTACGGTGGTGTTCAGGTCTTCCCATCGTTGGGGTGAACGATAATTGCTGAGACTGTAGGCACCGCTCTTTTCCGAGCAAAAAATCTGGCTTGTGTGGCTTCATCGCTGGGGGACGTATGCACTGAGAGCTTTTCTGGCGCTGCTCTGACTGCCTGTTTCTCCCCAAAATCCAGACCCACAGTGAGCCACGGGAGTCCCTGCGAGAAAACCTACCATCGTCTTCGTCTCCGCATCTGCTGGCTGTAGAGGAGGAGGCATGAATCCTGCCCTGCCTTGGATCCTTCCTCTTGGATGTGTACTGCTCCTGACAAAGGCAGCCGAATGCTTTATCCTGCACAACTCGAGTCACCTGGAAAGCATTCTGAGTAAATACCAGGATGGGGAAACTCACTCCAGATCCAAGAGAGCCATTTTATTCTCAGACAGACAGGAGATATTGATGCTCCACAATAAATTGAGAGGTCAAGTGTACCCAGCGGCCTCTAATATGGAATACATGGTGAGTCTAGCTCCTGATACCTAACTTTATTATTGCTTTTTTTTTTTTTAAACTTTATTTTAATCTTCTTTACGGTGCAAGAGGTGTAGCCAATTTCCTCTAAAGTAAGTTTTTCTCAAGAGGTTTCCTGGAGCAGTTTCATTCCAGAGTGAAAGATGCGTTAGATCATTGGACTGTTTTGGTTGGAAAGGGCCACTAATGGGTCATCGAGTCCATCCGCTGCATAGTTTCAGGACTGGTTCCATTATTCATAAACTAGCGTCTGGCCCAGCCCTGGATGCATCTCCAGTGATGGTAATTCCACAGCCTGCCTCAGCAGGTTCTTCCATTACCTTAATGTCATAAAAGCATCAAATTTTCCCTAGTGTTTAACCCACGTTCTCCCTGTGAAAGCTTTCAGACTGTTGTGACTGGTGTTTCGGGACACCGCGGTCTGCTCAGAGAAACTTCTGGTGGTCCTTGGGTTGCCATCAGCTACCACCCAACGCCGGAGGTAGCGTCTGCCCTTTTGTCATACGCTGATCGCCAGAGATTATCGATGCGAGCCAAGCATCTGTGGTGCTGCTGGGAATCTGCTCAGGACCTTAGAGAAACAGGGCTTGAGGAATGTTGCTTAATCTGCAAAGAATTTCAATCACTGGAAATAGCTGGAAAGACTTCAGGAGTTCATGGGTGGATGGGTCAGTGCTACTGGCTTTTTGTAGTTCAAGAAACCAAAATAAAAGTTTGGTCAATGTATTCTCCCACTTCAGAGGGAGAATTTAAAAGTATGAGTATGAAATATGTCCTTACCATCAACAATTCAGATGAATAGGGTTTTTTCACCAGATGCCAGAGACCCTACTTTGAGCTATTTTTGACATGCCATCAAACTATTGTGGGGCCAGAAAATGATGTAGGCAAATAATTTTTTTTTGTGTGTGTGTGTGCCTTTTCCCAATGTGCAAATATAGTTATGACTGAAACTAGTCTGACTTCAACTGTGCGCTCCTGCTGATGGATTAAATGATTAATGATTTGTTAAGACCACGTTTAAAAGGGTAAAAGAAAAGTACACTAAATGTAATATAAAATTGTTTGCCAGCTGTGCTGAAATGAGTGCTGCAAATGGAAAATCCTGCCTTTTGTGACTGTAGGGAAAAGGAAAAGAGAAAGGAGGGCAGAGGACAGTGAGGAAGGACAACTGTCCATCAGTTGGTCCCCATGAGCGTTCACACCCCTGGTCTTTCATCCCACTTTTGGCAGAAATCACACGCCTTTCTAAGGACCGGTGCTTTGTATCTCTCTTTCTCAGCGAGCTCTCACGTTATCCTGCAGGCAAGGTCCTGCCAGAGAAGAGGTGACTTGATTAATTTCCAGAAAGTAAACACAAGGCATGAGAAAGCCAAATGTGTTTTTGTTGGCTTTGAGGATCTGAGAGGGCTGCCGTTGCGGGCTGTCCACTGGCCGACTGCTGTTTACGCTTGCAGCAAGGTTACACTTTTATATTTGCCTTTGCTCCGTGTGCTTTTCTAGTGGTTTTTATGGGCGATTGAGGGTAAATGAAAGGGCCTTATATGCTGTGAAGAAAGAAGCTGAGTATAAGATGGTGCTTACTTGGAAAGGCTATAATCAGTCTTTCATGTATTCGTGTTTACCCAATATTGCTTGGAAATGCTGTGTGTATTCTGAACGTGAACTTCACTTTAATCCTTTGTTCTGCATAGGACATTTCTCATTTGGACTCGTTTAAGAGGATGGCCTGTCTTTAGTGCCCTAGATAAGCTTTTCTCTTTTCCTTTGGTGCCGGTGTGGAGCATCACAGGCGACGTGCGGTGCTGGTTTGTGGATAAGTAGGTAGAACTTGTTCTTGCCCATCGACCTCCAAACGCTGCCTTGCGAAAGTCCTTTCTCCCAGCTCCATATCTGACATGTTTAAGTAATCTAAAGTGGCAAGGGGAGCTAATATATTCCAGGCAAGGGACATATTTACCTACTACAGGATGAACTTTATTTGGTGGAGGCTGCTAATAAGAAAACAATAATGCAGTGAGTCCCATGACTTATCTGGAGATCAAAAGAATTATATACATACAGGATAAAGGTAAAGTGGAGTGAAGAAATGAAGAAAGAAACAGTTTTGCTGCTGGGTTTGCATAATTAATTGAAAGCTAGCACAGGTATTCAGTGTTAATGGAAAACGAGCGAGCAGTGTACATTTTCCTGACGAAGCTGGTCAAATACAGAATTACCTCAACCCCTCAAACAGCTTTACGATTGACACTTCCACTGTGGGTTTGGACTTTATAACAGCAGTCACGGCAGTGGATGGGCTCCAAGAGCAAAACAAACTCCCTGTTAATAAACCCAGAGTAAAAAGGACATAATAGTTCTTAAGACATCGTGACCTTTTAAGATGGCTTAGTCAGATGGCTTTCAGCAGTGATGAAAGGCAGAAATCTTTCCTCTTGCGGAGGCCTCAAAGACAGCTGGATAGAACAAAATTGTTCTCAGTACAGATTGCTGGAAGGAAAATAGTTTGTTTTCATGTATAAGGTATGCATCCTTCCTCTAAACCGTAGGGTGGTGACTTTCCTTGTCAGGATGGGATAGTATTTCTGGGTGGGTTAGCAAAGCGTATCCAAGCTTCTGCCAGCACATGTCAGTCCTGGACTCCCATGCCACTTTTCAAAGTAAATTGCCAGTATTGCAAAAAGTCTAAGCCGGGGAGAAAAATGTGCGAGTAACCCGATCACTACAATTCAGGTGTCTGGGGTTAGATTTACAGACTAGTTAGGCTGACTAAGTAGACTCCTTGTGGAATATATTCTTATTAAATCTGAACCTACAAATTGTCGTATAGTGTGCGTGTGCCATGCATGTATTTTACATAGACGGTGAATACTGTACTTTGAAAGGCCATTATAAATTTGCAGGAGTAAAAAAAGAGAGTCCATGTGCTAAATCACTTGGAATCACACATTCCTGAAGGTTTCTCTATCTCTGCTTGAGCATAGGCGTACACTGCCCCTCTGGCTTCGGTAGTCTTCCTAGATACTGCTTTGAATATTGGCATAAAGAACTCTTGAAAGCGTAGCTGGGAAAGTCTGAAATCTCTCTTTTTTTTTTTTTTTTTTTTTTAATATGTTTATTGCTCTGAAATAATTCCAGCCTCCTGACCGCATTCACGTCTGAGAAGCAAGAGGCAAATAACTGCTCTAATTTAAATGAGGTGGCTTTGTAATCTGACGCCTGCAGAAATGAGCTTCTCTACTCATCAAGCACAAAGCCATGCAAAGACGTAGCTGGCTCCCAATTGCCTGTTGAGTATCTTTTGTCCGAGTTAATTTATTTTATCCGTAGGCATCAAAGGAAGATGTAACGCATATGTTCACATCAATTTCCATTTAATGGCCTATTGCTCATAACGTCTCTGCATTAAATTAGGAGATTTGGAACTTCTCTGCGTTTGAGGCTGCAGGGAGTAACGCTCTGCTAGAAAGTCTGAAGCGCTAATGTCTTGGGAGAGTTTCTGTGGCTTATGTGTTGGATGGGAAGGTGGATTGTGGCTGGTCATTGCCTAGTGCAGAAAGTGGGAGACCACAGAAAGCTGTGTGTCTAGGCACAATTGCAATAGTCTGCTCGAACAGAGGTTTGGAAATGTGCATGTGGTGGGTCAGATCCCATCCACCTTCAAGGAGTTGGAGGGCTGAGACGGAAAATGGTTTTATTCCCTCTGTCAGAGCTTTGTCCGCACAGGGTTTTGCAGACTGACATGAATTTTCTTGGCCACCGGTCAGTTCAAAACCAGGCTGATGAGCTCAGAGCAGCTCTGGGATGTTGTTGGAATTTGGGTTGCTGAGCATGCTTAATGATAAGCTGTTCTCGGAGGTCTGGGCTGTTAGCTCAGTTAGATGAGCTCATGTTTGCCTTACAAAGATAGTGTAGACACACCAAGTTCCAGGAGACACTGCGTTTTCCTGTTGTCTTAGCCAGGGACATGTGGTCCTTCCCCATCCCAGTTATAACTGCCTGAGACTGTCTTCAGATACTTACTCGGAATGAGCACTTGTTTTTTGAGTGTGTTTGAGAGCCTAAATGCCCTCCAGTCCTCCAAACGGGGTCTGACAGGTCCTTTGATATGTTTGAGATCAGAAGTTCCTCTTCTCGTGGAGACGACAGGACTTGGAAAGACCAGCTGGTTGTGATGGTAAATGTCCAAAGAGGACATAATCTTGTGCTGGCACGTGAATGGGCTGGAGACACATTACAAGACCTCTCTTCTCTTTGGTTTTATTTGTAGGAATGTGCGGTAATATTTTAATCCCAACAAATTATCCTCTAAGGACTGTTCTGAATAGACCAGCTGTCAGTAATTACACAATGAATTCAGGGTACTGTCTACTGGGTCCGGCAAGTCTGGCCTTTAAAACAAATACACTCCTGGGCAGTGGAGCCAGTGAAGCTTGCTTTCCGATTTGCCTTTGTATCGAGTTTGAACTCTCGTTTGGCTTACAGCTGGGTGATATTCAATGAGGACTGATGTCACACCAATGTCCTTCCCTCAGTGGGAACATAAATGGGATTTGTCACTTCTAACCCGATGCCTCTTTCAGTGAGAGTGGTATTAGCTTAACAGCTCTGGGACTTTGCCACCTCTGTTAAATTTGACTGGGTCCGTCGGTGGACTCGGCAGTTATTCTGGAAGGAGGAGGGGAGAAGGGACTGGGAGACTCAGACCCACACTCCTTGATTAAGAGGTTGGGCCAAAAATCTCCAGCTGTGTCGGTAGCGGAGGGCAGGAGCACATCCACTGTCGAGTTCCCCTTCATGGGAAAGCCTGGAAATGTCCTGACAGTAAAGACAGTGGATGGAAAATCGTGCTGAACTTCATCAGAGTTCATGCATGTTAGAATTCTTGCAGATCTCAGAAATGGGTGTCATGAGGAAGTGCTAGGATCTCCATCCGTGATGGTTTGGTTTTTTTTTTTTTAACAGATTAGAAAACCATCTGCAAAGAATGTCTTGTGTTTTAGGGTGGGTAGTCTTAGAGGGGTTCTCAAGGTCTTCCCAGGTGTGTTTTCTGCTGACCTATGCAAAGCATCTCCTAGGAAGCATGGCATCAAGCAGGAAAAATAATAGACCCTTTAGTGCCCTGCATTTCCATGGCAGGGGGACGTCCTGACAAACTTGCTTTTGGGTTAGGGCACATCACCGAGACGTGCTGGCTTCACAAAGACAGGCCAGACGCCAGGGGTGAGCTGTCCTTTAGTCTTTCCCCACTAACTGCTGTTGGTTGAGTCTCTTGATCTAATAAGCTTGATATGACGAATTGACCTGTTCTTTTCTCTCCCCGTGCCCTGAAGACCTGGGATGACGAGCTGGAAAGATCAGCCCACGCTTGGGCTCAGCAGTGCATCTGGGACCATGGACCTAGTGCCCTCATCAGGTCAATTGGACAGAACTTGGCGGTTCACTGGGGCAGGTAAGAGTTGAGGTGCTCCAAGCTCATTGCAAAAAGCAATTTATGGAGCCTCCTTTAGAACCAGTTGGAAAGGTGTGCCTTGTTGATGCTTAGTAGAGCGCTGGGGAGACGGGAGAAAAGCTGAGGATCGCTAATTGCTGTTGCTTCGGTGAAATGGTTATAGCGATAACATCTGCAGCCACCTTCGGCTGACTGTTCCCAGCAAACCAGCATTGATGTGGGTTACTCCGTTTATCTGTATCTCTGGGTAATGCAGCTGTAATGTGCTTAAGATCACTCTTACTCCTTAAAGAGAACAGCTACAGAAGTCCTCAGCCCTGCTCCTAAATCTGCTGTTCCAGGGGGGTTTCTGACACCATGCTGAGAACCGGCTGAAAGCTGAAGTTTCTCAGGAACAATGTCTGGACTCAGCTGCTAGTTCAGAACTTAATTATCTCTTGCTGTATTTCCCATAAATATTTATCCAGATCCTATTTCACTTTACTGGAAATGCAGATTTTTATTTTTTTTTTCAACTTCCTGGGGAAGTTTTTAACCTAGAGTTGTTGTTGTCCCAGTTAGGAAGGGCTTCCAACTGGATTTGCCTCTCCATCTCATGGTGAAATTTGTTTATTGTTAAGCCCCTATCATTAAGCCTGTTATAGGTTAAACCTGCTTTGTACAGCAAACATTTTGTACGTGCTCAGGAGCCCTAATGGGTGGAAGTGCAGTTATGTTTGTGTAAATCGGGTAGAGCTTGGTTGAAAGCAATGGAAATTTGCTAGTGTGAAATTAGCCCGATATAAAAATCGGGCCCATTTTTATTGGCAGAATTAAATAATGATTGGAAAGTAGAGTGGTTAATCCATTGGAAACAAAGTCAAAAGATCATGCTGTTCTTGGCTCTCCTACAAGCGCTCAAGATGGCCATGGGTTACTGATGGAGGTGGATCCAATCTTGCTCCCTTTGCAGTCACCGAGAGGAAAAAGAAATCAGATTTATCTCAGTTTTTTCAGGAACGGGCCATAACTTGATTGCCTCAATTTCCTCTCCTGTAAAATAGGATTCGGAAAGTATTCACTTAATGACATCATGACATTAATGTTTTTAAAATACTTCTAATGAATGATTTTTAATGAAGAGTTGGCTGAAAGACCAAACTCCAGTTGGTAATGATATCATTTATATTTCTGGCCGCTTGCTTCATGTGAGCTGTTGAAAGCAATAAAAAGCAGTGGGTTTGAAGTGCTGCTCTGATACAAAAATTGCAGGTTGCTCTGTTTGCTCACTGTGTACGTAGCAAGCAAAATGCCTATGAGTTTCTATAGGTAGTTTCAACACCATTTGTGTTCCCCCAAACGGCACATATAGCATCAGCAATGCCACAGGCTGCAATATCTGGTGCATAGTTTGCACAAAGTACACGCGGCGTACGTGGGGGCTTGGTGCAGAGGGAAATTGCTGCAAAAAAAATAAATTTGTACGTGTGTAGTGCACCAACTAGTCTGCACTAACTCTGGGTGTGATGTGAGTGTGAAAAAGCCCACTCGCTTTCAAAGGTCTTACAGTATTAACTGCGAGCGTCCTTCCAGATTTAGCAAATTGCCTGGTGGTGAAATAGGTACACGATGGCTTTCGGTTTAAGATGTTTGGCAAACCTTAACTTCTGTTTACTTTCAAAATACAACTTTCCGCCAAACTAGAAGTTTTTTGTAGTTGTGTGGAAAAGTCAGGAGGACATTTCAGGTCAGCGGCACTTGAAGGGCATGTCAAACCTATAAATAATACAGAAAGTCAGACTGGGCTGTGAATCTTAGGGAAAAAATCATCTTTAACACTTTCAATGAGATTTTTTTTTTTTTCTGTTCACTAGACCATGTTACTGGGTTCTTTAAGCAACACCTTCTCAATGAATGGAACTTGCCTTAAGAAACTTTTATTTAAAAATTAGCAAAACTTGTAGTGAAAAAACCTGAGCTTCCAACACAGCAGGAGGCTACGGGTATGGTTTGAAAACTTCTACCAGAACTCTGTGATTTAAACTGTCTTTGTTCCTTCAGGTATCGGTCTCCAGCTTTCCACGTCCAGGCTTGGTATGACGAAGTTAAAGATTACACCTACCCGTATCCCCACGAGTGCAACCCGTGGTGCCCCGAAAAATGCACCGGCTCGATGTGCACGCATTACACCCAGGTAAAGGAGACGAAGGGCTTTTGTACCTCTACCCTCTTTGTCCCGCACCGCAACGCGTGCCCGCAGAGGGCTGGTTTGCTCGTTTTTAATAACCGCGTTGCGCTCGCAGATAGTCTGGGCCACGACGAACAAGATCGGCTGCGCCGTGAACGTCTGCGAGCAGATGAACGTCTGGGGCGAAATCTGGGAGAATGCTGTCTACCTGGTCTGCAACTACTCGCCGAAGTAAGGCAGATGAGCTTGGGCTCTCTCCAGCTTTCCTAAAACTTGCTGAACTAGCCCAGGATCTGGGGAAGAGATTTCAGTCTAGACCGGTGGTTGTGGCTTTAAATTTTCTCTTTCGGCGGCAGCGCAGAGCCGGTTCGAGACTTCTGAGCGTTGCCTGGAAAACGGAATGAGGGGCCGGGGCCAGGCAAGAGCTTTGATGTTCCTGCCATGGGAAGGAGGAGGAGGAGGAGATGGCCAGGACGGAGCTGGCGTGAGCTGAGCGAGGCTCGCTCGCTCGTTCTGCTGCTCGGAAGGTGGGGAGGAGAAGATGGGGTGGTGATTAATGCCGCTCAGAGCTGCTCCAGCAGCCGCCCTCGTAGCCAGCCAGGTAGGCTGCCGTATCGTCAGGCGTTTTTTTCGGTCCCGTTCCCCACGGAAATCTGCTGGTTGAAACACACGGCTGCTTCGCGCAAAGCCAGCCCCGTGGCAGTCGGTGGTGGGAGCGAAGCGAGCTGGGGCCCGCTGCAAGCAAAAAGAGATAAATCTCAGACCCGGTGAGCTCCCCGTGGCTTTAAAAAAAAAAAAAAGAAGTGAAATAACTGCATCAGTCAAGATTTAGCTAGCTTGATGGTTTGATTAATTTTCAAAATGAAAATCACCTTTCTTGACTACTGCACCCAGGAGAAGTTTCCTCCCTGGCAATGGCAATTAATATTTTCTGCTTTAATGGCTAATAGGAGAAACATTCCCACTCCAAGTCCTTGGCAATTTAAAACTGAAAACCAAAATGGAATAGGGAAATCACTATATACAAATGGAGTGGCTTGGAGAGCATCTGGCTTCTGAAGATCATAGGGGAGAATAATGCAGAGGAAAAAAAAAACGGTGTGCGGGCATAGAGCTGGCAGCGGATGGCATGATCCAGGCAGAGCTCTATGGGTGGGTTGTCGAAGCCCCTCTCCCCACGTTAGACACCGAGCACGCCGTGCTTTGGTGGGATTTAATAACCTGCTCCTCGTAAGGGATCACACCATCGCCCGTGGAGCTCCCACAGCAGGCTGGGCTGTGTGCACGTCATCCATTCAGGGCTGCTGGATGGAAAAATACTCTATTTTGGCAGTTTCTGCTTAATCTTTTCTCTCTGGCATCAGTGCGCATTGTCCTCATCTAGCCTTATAGGTGGAGACAGCTGAAAGAGCAATAACCCAAGGGTTCGTAGCCACGGGCTGAACTCCGGCTCCTTCGAGCCCCGAAAGTTTGCAGTATGGAGTGCCAAAAAGGGCTTTTGTTTCTGGGTAGTTTCTTGTGGAAAATGCAGTAATCCATTGATCTACTTCTGTTTACGTAAGATTGCAGTATTTATACAGAAGTTTAATGCAAAAGCGATACTGCATGGCATTTATTTAAGTCAAACCCTAAAAATGTCATCTTGGAGGTGAAATGAGGAGGAACGTTTTTCTTACGAGGTTTGCCTAGGCTGGTTGTTTAGTCTTTGCTTAGTTGCTCTGGGCCAGGACGACATTTTTGGAGCTTCAGAGGCAAACCTGGGGACTCGAGGATGGCCAGGTTGAGCGAGGAGGGAGCGCAAAGCGCCATTCTGCTTCCCAGATGATCTGGCATGAGGGTCCGTGTATTTCTGCTGTTTTTTCTGTTTGGAAATGGTTTCATACGGAAAACGGAGCAGCTTTTAAATGGTAAGAGCTGTGCTCCAGCCTGTCCCATACAGTTGCCTGGGGGGTTTGCGGAAAATAGTGGGGGACTTGTGGCTCTGATGACCGAGAGAAGTGAAGGCAAGTGTCAGGCAGATGGAGGCAGCAGGCAGGCAGCTGCCGAGCGATCGCTGGAGAACCACAGGCAGCACAAGGATGGAAAGAGCTGGGGACAGACCGTCTTTCCCATTTACAGCCCCTTGTCCAAGGATGAGCACAGCAGAACCCCCTGTTTGCCCCACTCCTGTAGGGCCAGGTGGTTTCGGGGGCTTGGATGGGTATTTGGGTGTCTGATGGGTGTAAATTGCTCCTGTGCTTGCAGGGGTAACTGGATCGGAGAAGCCCCGTATAAAACCGGCCGCCCCTGCTCCGAGTGCCCGCCGAGCTACGGAGGAGGCTGCCAGAACAACCTCTGCTACAAAGGTACGTGGTGGAGGGAAAAGGCTGGCCCAAACTTACGCCTGGAAACTTTTAATTAGAAGCAGCCGCAGCTTTAACGCGCCTTTTAATTAGCCATCCTTACAATTTCGACATCGCGACACGTGGTAAATCGGTGGCCGCTGCTGAAACGGAAAAGCCCTTGAACTGCTTAAAATCTGGAGCTCGGTTTCGGCGCGTTTTTCCCCGCTGAAAACGAGAGCGAGCGCTCGGATCGGGGAAGGGAGAAACTGCTCCGAGCTTAACGTGGGTTTGGCTCGGGAGCTCCGGCGGGATTTGGAGTTGTTGGCAGGCTGCAGGCAGGAGCGCTCCCGTCCTCGCGGGGTTTGTTTGGGAAGGGAATGTTCTCCGGCGCTTACCCAAGGCGACGTGGGTGGGCAGAGCTTGGCCGCCTGCCCCGCTCCTTCGGGGGCCGGGGACGGAGCGTTTCCCTCTCTCCCCACCTTGGTTTTCACGGCTGCGAAATGAATACAGCGATTCGTGCCTCTTGGAGAAGAGGAGGGGATCGTTGGACGGTTTTTCCTGACCTGTGGAGTTTTCTCGGAATAGAGGTCAACAGAGCGAAAAATACGAACGCTGAAACCTCCGGTGAAGCGGCGCTAGCACGCGGGATTTTCTGGGATGGCGCGTTGAGGGCCTTTTTCTTCTCCCACGTGTTTTGCTTCACAAAGAACTGGTCTCTCGGAAACAGGCAGGTTCCCTGGAGACTCGCCCAAAGCAGACGTTTATTTTGCTGCGACGTTGCGTTTCGCATTTTTAGCCATTTAGGGTTCTGGGGGAGGACCCCAGGGTGCGGGTGGGCTGCAGCGGGGAGAGGAGAGGGGATGTCCCAGTGGTACGGCGAGAGGCAGAAAGCCTTCTCGGAGCCACCATCCGTCATCCCTTCGTTTGTATCGTTCCTCTCCTCGTTACCGAGGATGAAAGCAGCACAGGGTTTCGGGTGAGATCGGCCAAAGCGGAATAAATTTTGCTGGCGCAGTTTCCCAAATCCCTTTGCCCGGCTGCAACGGCAGGCAGCTTGTTTTCTCCGGCGGAGGTAAAGCGAGGGATAAAACCCGCTGAAGCCGGGACAGAACCTGTGCTTTACCGGAGGATCGGCTGAAGCCGTGCTGGTGGGATGGTTTGGAAAAGCAAAACCTAGGTGGGAGGAGAAGAGGTTTCAGCCACCTTCCTAAATACGAGGGCCCTCTTTGCACGAGCCCTTTAGCAAATTTGTGTTTTCCTGCAGAGAGAAAGAGCTGTGTGGGAAGCAGAAGACGAAATATCAGCACTTTATATCGCTGATTAGCGGGGTTGGTTTCAAACTTTTATTGTAAGATGCTCTGAATGCCACTTCATGGGCAGAGAAGCGGGAGAGGAGCAGATCTCCCCTCCCGGTGCCGCACCTGCCCTGGCGATAGCCCCGCGCTGCTTTTTGCTGGCATTTTGGAGTTTCCAACTATTTAAAACCAGATCCTTGTCAAACCAAATCTCCTTCCTCAATTTCTGAACCTGACTTCCCCATCGACGCGAACAGGTTGTAATTATTTTTAATCCCCTCTTCTAACAAGATTACCGCTACGAAGATCCCGTCATCACTGAGACGGATGAGACTAACGAAGTGGAGATTTCGCAGGTGGCGGAGCAAAAGCCGGTGCGGTTCCATCCTCCGGAAAGCAAACCCAGCAAATCCAAGAAAATCATCCCGGACTCCTACATGAGTAAGATGGCCTCTTTCTTTTTCAGCTCCTCTAAGTTTTTGAGTACCTTTATGGGAAAAGGTGTGGAAAGCGATGAGAAGGCTCGGGGAAAAAATAACTGGGAGGATGTTTGAGTGGAGGGGGAGGTAACCTGTGCGAAAATTCGCTGTTAATTATAGCGGAAGCCTGCCAGAAGCAGGGAGCAAACCTTTCAAAAGCCACTTGTGCCTTCTGCACGTCAATCTGTGGTAGTTATTTGGTTTTTTAAGCCATCTTAAGGGAGTATCGATGAAGACCAAAGGTCCCCTGATCAGTAATCAATTTAGGAAATATTGGTTTTGTTTCCTATTTAAAATACTCCACGCTCAGCAGTTATCCCCTTTGCAGCTTTTCTGGGTTTTTCAGTTTGTTTCCTTTTTATTTTTTCCTTGGGAAGATTTCTGAAGTTATTTGTGGAGCTGGTAGTACTTCCTTAGTTGTTCTCTAATTGCTGTTAATTAAAAGAGACTTATTGTAAAAACAAGGTGAGGCAAGCCAATGCATCCTTTTCAAGTTTATCTACCAGCATCTTGAGAGTCTGTAATTAAATGGAGAATGAGAGCTCTGGCTGCAGACCTGAGGCTGTAAATCAAAGCCTTCAGCTGTCAGATGTTTCTTCCTTGCTAATATTTCCAAAGACACCTGTCTCAGGTGAAGAGCTAAAGAGGCATGAACTGCTCCAGGCTGGGTTTGTCTGTGATAAGATTTTTATCTTCCTGCACCAAAGACCTCCAGGAAAGATGCATGGCTGTTGCTCATCTCCGTAGCTCAAGAGCAGGCTGTGGCAATCTCTTTCCTTTATAAAATATTAATTTATTTTCTTTTTTTTTTCTCCTCAGCACAAGTCATTACCTGTGAAACCAAGATGAGAGACAAATGCAGAGGCTCAACATGCAACAGGTAGTGTTTTATTGATACCTCTTGGAGCGCTGCGGGAAAAAGTGGCCTAAAAATTGTCCAGTTCTCGCAAATATAGGCTATACTGTGTATTTTTTTTGTGACTATCTAGGTAGGTCTTTTTAAAAAAAAAAAAAGAAAAAAAAAAAGCCTTAATTTCTCTTAATACAAAGCCTTCAGCCAAGCCTAGCAGTAAGGTGACTCAGTTTATTTTTACTCAGCCATGATGACCCACAGTTTCGAGTGTCCAAAGTAATTTAATAAATTTTGGCAGAGTAATTTTTGAACCTTTTTCATGCATTCCACCACTGTCCAAGCCAGACCAATAATTCATGGCTTGTTCCCTCCCAGTCAGTCAAGAACTTCTGGTTAAGGTTTCTGCAAAGAACAGGACAGTTTATCACTTGGAGAAAAATCAAATCCACAGAATCTAAATATTGGTTGGGCTTTTAAGGAGGGTGGAGAAACTGTTTTAAAAAGTAGCTATTTTGCAATCTTGTTTTTAAATGGAAGAGTTACGTGAAATGAATGGAATGACTATTAAATGAAATAGAGTCAAAGTCTGTTTTTCTTGAATTGTTTTTTCGCCACCCTCAAAGATATATATCTTTACTAGGTATTTGTGCCCAGCTGGCTGCTTGTACAGTAAGGGAAAGATCTTTGGAACATTTTATTATGAGAGTGTAAGTACCTTTTAATAGCTCATAGATGTGATTTGTGGGGAGTTAGCGGTAATAACAGAAATGGGAAATGCCAACAATTCTAGTGTAATTTGGCTTTTTGTATTCTCCAGTTGTGGTGCTGTAAAAGGGTGCTAAGAAAGATTATCTGTATTTTCCTCACCTTAGTGATGAAAAAAAGCAGCAGTCTGGAGAGGCAAAGGGATTCCAGACATGATTTTATCATGAATGCCCTTAATATGCAATGAATCCCATGGAAAGTGAGGGATGGGGATCAACAGACAGCTCGTACAAAGATCTCTTCTTTAGTGTGGGCAGCTGTCGTGCTGAACAGAAACTTTATACAAAAAACACTGGTAAATGTTGTAACTCAATAATATTTTGGGCTGATTTGCTGGATCTTGAATTAGGAAGATAATTTATTTATAAAGCATGCCACTGTTTTCCCATCAAAACTACTTTTGGGGTGAAGAAAGCTTGAAGATAAAAGGGGTTTTGTGTAAAAGCATGTTTGCTTTCCCCATTCTCACTGTTGGTGCATGACTGCATCGCCCATGATACATATTTGCCCTGCAACTTCTGTGATTGCAGACAGCCGCCTCCTCCAAGTGGTTTCAGCAGAAATATTTTGGGTTTGAATATTTTGTCGAGAACTGGAAATATTTCATACTGGTTGTTAATTTCCAATGCTGCTTTTCTTCTAAATTGTATCTAAATGTACGGTTTTGTTATTTAAAAAAAGCTTGCCATTCAACCAGGCAGTGCTTAAAATAATAATAATAATAATAATAGAAGAATAAGGCTGTATTGGGAGAGCAAGATTTAACAACCAGATTCCAAAGGAGTGTACTCAGCTTATTTTCCATTTGGCACTTTGGTGGTGGTTTCATTTCTTCTTCATTTTTTGCACAGCGGTTGGTCAGCGTTGCTCTCTGAATGAGATTTGTTTCACATACTATTTGTATTTGTACTCTTGTCAGTCATCAAGCATATGTCGTGCTGCAATTCATTACGGCATCCTGGACAATAAAGGAGGACTGGTTGATATCACGAGGAAGGGGAGGACACCGGCTTTTGTGAAGTCTACCAGGAACGGCGTGGAGTCTTTTAGGTACCACCTTCATGAAAAAGTTTTTGCATTTGCTTTAAGCATATGCAGATGTTCAGTCGTCTTTGTTACTCATATGTAGGCATAGCGATTCAAGTAATTCTAGTCTGCTTATTTTTTTAATAAATGTTTTCGTCTGCTTGTTTTGCAGGAAAAGTAAGCCTTCAAATGCGTTCATGGTTTCCAAAGTCACAAGTAAGTTTTAAAAGTTGAGAAGAAACCATTGTTGCTAGAATTTTATGGGATACTTGAAAACGTCGTTCCTTACAGAGCTCTTTTTCATTTTAAGTGGTCACACCAAATGGTTCAGTACCACAACTAAACCCTAGAGTGGTGACCTGTCACCCGCTCTGGGCAATTGCACCATCAACCACCTCATTTTTCTGTGGGGATCTAAGAGGAAGGTACAGAAAAAGGCGATAACGGGCCGTTTCCAGCAGCATCTGGTGGTGGATCACGATCGGATCCAAACGTTAGCTGCAGTGTCACAAGCTGCTGATAATAAAGTGATGGAAGATGAGCCATCCTTGTATGAAAGCCTCAGCCTAGAGTGAACACTGTATAAAAAAAAAAAAAAAGTACCTAATATAATAGTGCAGTAGTATAATGAAACACATAATACATACGAAATTAGTTTATAACAGTGAGTCATCATATTTACGATGAGCATATAAATAAATAATGTGGAGTCCAACTTTTGAAACAATTCCCATTCTCTGAATGTCTTTGAATAACTCCTCCTCCTCCTCCATATAATCAGCATTTGGGTTAGATCCACTTGAGCCACTTTCAGGGAAAACTACCGGTGTCAGGTTATTTACACTCCACATCCGGAACTGTAGGAAAACTGCACCGTCTTGTGGATCAGCTGCTTTTCTCTTTTGAAAGCTGTGACCTTTTTAAGGCCGCATCGTAGGGTGGTAGCAGGATTTCTGCTGGAGAGGTGCTCAGCCCTCTCCTGGGTGCATGGTGCTGGTAAAGGAGCGAGCAGCTTTCCTCCTGCTGCCCTCAGCCGACTCGCCAGATGCGATGTGTGGTTTTTTTCTGCAGCCGCCTGAGCTATTAGGTCTAGTAATTCGCCTGTCCCTATTTATCTCCGCAGCACAGACGCTGGATTGCTATACTACAGTAGCTGAGCTGTGCCAGTTCAAAAAACCGGCGACCCATTGCCCAAGGTAACTGCGTGCCCCGAGCCCGCTTAACTTCAGCTTAAACCCGCTCCGCTCTGGGCAGGGAGGATGCCGAGGTCCCCAAATCTGAGGGGTAGCGGGAACGGAGCTGATTTGACCAGATGAACTGGAGGAGAGGGCTGGGAATGGCGTGTTTCCCTCTGCCACCCTGCTTTGCTTGGCATCGCGTAGAAAAGATTTCTGACTCCTTCAATAACACAACGTGATCCCGTTTCAGCACACCCCCGTGTAAGAGCGTGCGACTTCGCGCTCTGTCTTTATTCTCCTGCACTTGCTGGTTTTTGGACGTGGTTTTCCTTTCCACCTTAAAACGTGGAAGAAGTTTATTCTAGAAGGCTGCTTTGTGCAGGTGTAAGTCGTGGCGGGGGGGGGGGGGGCACAAACACGTGCAAATAATTACGTGCACAGCGTTGTGCAAAAACGTAAATACTCCCCTTTGAAAATGTCATAAAAGACCGATCCCTCTTCTACTGGTCTAAACGCTTCTATTTACAGTTCCGCAGTAACTACCAAATGTCATCTGAGGGGAACAAATAATTAAATTCACTGTTGCCACCTGCAGACCAGATGCAGGCACTTGAAATGTCCCAAGAATGCAGCTTGCTTTCCTGTTGAGCCTTGATATAGAGAATAAATATGAATAAATTGTTTTCTAGGATTTATTGTCCTGCCCACTGTAAAGACGAGCCATCGTACTGGGCGCCGGTGTTTGGCACAAACGTTTATGCAGATGTGAGTATGCTCCGCTCCTTGATGACCCCGTATATCGCAACATTCATATCGCAGAGCCGGGGTCGTACTCTGCGATTTAGGGAAGGCAGTCAAAATCTCTGTCGTTGCTGCGATTTGGGGATGGGGTAAATGAGGTTAGAGGAAGAAGTAGCACCAAAAGCTATGACACCAGGTTGGGGAACCCTTCCACTCTCCGACATCGACTTATTCTTATGGACTTGGGCAGGTCACTTAACCGCTCTGTGCCTCTGGGGCTCTGGCTCTGAAATGACGGTAGCGCTTACCTGCCTTTGCAAAGCGTTTTGGGATCTAGAGATGAGCATCAAAAGGCTTTTTATTATATACGGTCACACTTTATAGTTGGCAAAAGTAGGCCTTCTTCCCCCTCCCCTGTCCTCCTCTTTCTGGGAGCTGAAGAGCGTTTTTGAGCAGTCGCGACACAGCGCAGAGCAGTGGAAAGAAAGCACGCGAGTTGGTTTTATTGGTTTGTTTTTCTAAACTCTGCTCACGGGGATGAGCAGAGTCTTGATGCTAAAACTAGGCAGAGAGTCATTTTTTGGAAATCTTTTAATATTAGGCCTTTAAAAACCAGGTTTCAACATTTTTCTGTTTGTGGGTACCTCTTTCCCCCCCCCCCCCTTTTTTTTTTTTCTTCTTTTTCTTCCTTTATTGGAGATTGTGTTTAGAAATGCCAGCTCCCTGGCTGGTGTGTAGGAAGGTGCTTTCTGAAGGCCTGGGGGAAGCAGTCGGTAGATTGTGGACCCCCAGATTGGGATCAGTGTGGAGCTTTGCAGACTCCTGAGAAAAAACATCCTGTAGAAATCATACAATAATTTTGGGCAAGAAATTTTGAAAGCAATTTAAAAGAAAACCTATTGAAACTGATTTTTTTTAAAGGTAGAGCTGCACAAACAGGTTAGCCTAGACTAGCTCACATGCAAATTTATGGGGTAGCTGCCACCCTACGGTACCTGCCTCTGTGCATGCTCTGACCTGCAGGAAATGGGAAATAGTTTTTTCTCTTTTATGAGGACAAAACTACCTCAGATTAGTGATTACAAGGGTATTAGGCAAGGACCAGCATCCCGGGCTGGCGTTGTTTCCTGATTTGTACTGACGCAAAAGGATTAGTGTCCTTTAATGAATCGCAAGCTCCATTTCCTACCGTACCCTCTGGGTATTGTTTCATAAATGGCAGCATGGACTGTGATTTGGGAGAAAAATAAAATAGGAAAAAAAAAAAAAGTATTTGGCCACTTCCTAGAGGGTTTGGTTAACATTTTTTCTGGACTACTGTACTAATAAGGGTGATGTGGGTGTAATAAGGAAAACGTTTAGGTTTTTACAAGAGTGCAAGGTTGGTAGCAAAGGAGGTGAAACCAGCTGGGAAAAAAAAAGAGTTTGAGGCGGCTGTGAAACGTGCTGCAAAGGGAGAGGTATTGGTGCGGAGAAACATTCAGGCTGGAAAGCTGACAAGAGAAACACGTGTGCCGTGCAGGGAGAATTTGGGCAAAGGCTTTTCCAAGGGAGCGTGGGCTCTGCAGGATGCTCTCCGGGAGGGGATGCTATGAATTAACTTGAGCCTGCGGCCGAGGAATAATTTAAGCAGGCAATAAGCTGGATGAGGCAAGTGCTAGTCTTCTGGGAGGGCTCTTTGGCTTCGTGTCTAGAGTGGCACCGTCATGGCCCTGGGGGGACTTGTGCTCCAACTGTGTCTTCTTAAATAAGTTATCTAAAAGAAAATGAAGCCTTTTGCCCCATTTCCAGTCCACACTCCCTGCAAGGTGCCCTCTAGCCTTTTAGCACCCTCTCCAAAACATCCATTTGCTAAATGCTCTGGCAGGTAAGGAGTTGGTAGTCCAAACTGTGATGACAAAAATGCTTGGCTAGTCTGTGTTATGACCTGATTGACTGTGCTTCTGGCCTGAGATAGCATTCACATTTACGTGATCCCAGGAAGGCATGTGAAAGTTTGTTTTGCCACAAAGAACAAAGCTGTGACATGAAGAATTGGCAGGTTTTGTGGGATAATGCTGATTTTTATTCAGGGGGCATAGGAGCCACTATCTCTGTTTGCATTAAGGGATTTTTACCTGCTTTAAATGCTTTCTGATTTTTTTGTTTTTTTAACTCATCATTATAAAATTATCTTGGATTATGTGTTTATAAGATTATCTCCTCAGTACTCCTGGTGGCTTAAAGCGCAAAGAGATATTGGCAGCCTTTGCTTTAAAAAGCAGTGCAGGAAATTGTTCATGGTGAAATTATAGTAAGGCTGTGGAACCAGGGGCATAGAGGAGCCTTAAATTTTGGGATAAATGAACAAAATGCGAGAAAATACGCCATGGGAAAAGTTGATGCCCGAATCCCAGGTCTTTCCATTGAATGGCATTACTCTTTGGTGAGAACAGACTTGCTGCCTGCATGCAGGGTTTGCAGATCGAAGTGGCACAGGGAGGGCACGGGGGGAACATATCCAGCATCATCCCAGTGCTGAAACTGGTAGTGAGAAGCAGTTGGCTGGGGAACAGAAAATTTGTTGCGTCTTTTCCCTGGTGGCACATCACAGCAAAGTTCTTTACACTGCCATGTAAATTGGGGGGGGGGGGGGGGAATTCTATGAGCACATGGTTGTGCCTAGGAAATAAAACTCAGGTCTTGCTAATGTGGACAGGACCAGTTCTGGGCTGATGCTGGAGCTGTGTGAACACCCAGGGGTATTTTATCAAGGCTGTAAAAGAGCTTTCAAGTTTCATTAACACTGTCGTTTGTCACTCTGCCTGGCTCCTAGTGTGACACAAGACTGCAAGGGAAACCTGTCCCCATCCCGGCTCAGGAGTCCTGTCGAGTTGGGAGAGAAAATGACTCTCTGCTCTTGAGATAAGGTCTTTTATTCACAGTTGTGTGGCAATTAGTTGGAGAAGGATAGATCACCTACATAAGGAGGCAGGTGTTTATCACCAAAGCAAAGCAAGTTGGGTGGCTCAGCTCTCAGGAGATACGAACTTAATGATTAAACCAGTCACGCTAATGAGGAAATTATGGGTCATTAAGCTCATAGTCACAAACTATTGCTAATGGCCCACTCTGAAAGTATTGTCATTTTATGGTGTGTGGCTCAGAGTCCACTTCGTCAGGAAATGCTCTCAGAGCATCCCAAGGGGCTACGCCATGGAAAGCCGTTGCGTTGTCCGTACAGCTGTCCTACTTCTGAATTTGAGGGGAAGGCTCTTATTCTCATCTTCCAAAAGCTCTGCAATCAGTTCATCAAAGTGATGCCTGGCCTGGGAGATAAGAGGGCTGTAATCCAACAGAGTGATAAAAGGAGGTTTGGGTAAGGCAACAAAAAGCCTGCTGGTCAAAGCTTTGAGTCAGAGGCAGAACAGCAAGTCCTGGAAAAAAAAAACCAGGAATGCCTTGAAAAGAACATTGTTTAGGATGTCTCCCAGTGGAGAGTGTTGCAAATTGATTCAGGACAGTTTAATTTTATGAGCCGATTTTAGGTTTACAGATTTCCCACTGCATACTAGGGTGAATTCACAGCATATCTTCCAAACGCAGCGTTCTCTTGCTCCCTTGACCATATATAGAAGCAAAATACCAAATTGGCACTCAAAACTCAGAGAGCTGCCAAGAGATAGGCCATCCAAAGTGATAAATATATAGGGGACAAGGCAAACCTGCCATATATGGCTGCGAGAATGAAACAGCACGATCCGTATTGTACGTACGCGACGGGAACATTTGCCCTTGGCACTGGTTTTGTGGTACTTTGATTTTTAGCGATCAGGGAGTTTATGGGGTTGGGATTTTCACCCGCTGCTGTTCCCTGTGCAAAGCTGGTTTTTGCTTTTTTTTTTATTTTTTTTTTTTTATTTCAGCCTGCTGTATGTAAATCCTCTAGAGACTCGATGGCCAAGTTTATACTACGCCTAAGCGTTCTCTGCATTTGCTCTCTTCTCTGGATGCTTTGGGAGCTTAGTCATCAGTTGCTAGTGTTTCATGTTCCTCCAGCTTGTCTGACTCTGCACATCTTGGAGAGCAGGGAACGGCTTGATGTGCAATAGAGAAGCTTTAGTCTTTTCAGAAGTGTTAATCTCCTTCCATACCTGGTGTTGTCTTATGGGGTAACGCCTGTCCAAAAACTACACCACTCAATGGGTGCAGCCCTTCTGTTTTTCCTAGAAAGAAGGTTGTGAACTGTCCTGGATAATCGGTGGTCATTTCCCTTAATTCAGGAAAAGCGTCTGCTTTTCAGGCAACCGGGTGAATAAACTTTGCTGAGGCGGCTGGTCGCTAGCAAAGAGTTTCACCGCAGCGGTTTTTCTGGTGCAGACCCAAGAGTCGCTGGCTGGAAAGTTGTCCTCAATTCAGTTTTGGGTCTGGATAATCTCCCAGGCGCAGCTCCACCACGGGCGGGAGTGGTGGGAAGGCCGCTGGTCCTCTGCGGTGGTGGTGGATCTTCTTAGGACATACCTGCAAGATCTGGTCCATGACATCTTTTATCCCTACACTGTCCATAAGGGGGACAGAATTGTTTCACAGTTTTTTCACTCTATTTATTTGTTTGTTTTTTTTTTAATTCCCTGGTTTTCCTTGGTGCCTATGCAGACGGTAAATCTCCAAATATACAATATAGACAGTTTGTAAGCCAAAATAATCAAATGTTTTTCAGAGCTCCAGTATCTGCAAAACCGCGGTGCATGCAGGAGTCATTCAAGATGAAAGAGGTGGTTTTGTGGACGTGATGCCTGTAGAAAAGAAGAAAAGTTATGTTGGCTCCTTAAAGAACGGAGTCCAGTCTGAGAGGTGGGATTTTTTTCTTTGTACTTTTCTCTTATTCTTGACTGTGCATTCAGTTGTATGTCAAAGTCAGCAGATATCAGCTACAAAGGCTGGTGGATTGGAAATATGTGACTTAACAGTGTCACTGTGAATTTTGAGACCCAAACAAATAGAGCGTGTTGTCCTGCTCTTACCTTCCACAAGCGAGGAGCTGCTTTTAGATTGGTGTGAAACATTGTTAAGCCTTGTTATATTTTATTACAGTATGAGTCCATATATTTTTGTAGTTTCTTTTGGGCCAGCCTTGCTGGTTTCAGTGAAGAATTGCAAATCAGTGCTTCCAAAATCCTGCACCTCAGATGATTGCAGTGATCAAGTCAGCACTCAGTCCTTTCTAATTTGAAACTTCTGTTTCAGTCTCTGATGCATTTTTTTCAGATATTGGTGTGATGGTAGTGATTTCTCAGAGCTATCTTTGCAAACATAGAATTTCCCACTACTGGGGGTGGGGGGGGGTCACTACTAACATGGGTCTGCCTGCTCTATGTATTTTCTCTTCTATAATACACCATAAGAAATCCAAACAAGTTTGCTGTCTTTATTCTAATAATGGAAATCCCAGCATGCTGTACAGCATCTCAGAAAATAAAAATACACTAAGACAGGAAAGATATAGGCATTAAATATGGGCTTCTTTATAGATCTGTCAAGGTCAGCATTTTGCAGTTCTGTGATTTGCAATTACATAGATTGGATTTAGGTGACAAAACCTCCTGTTTGTATGAGTTTTCGTCTATCTCTGTCTTGCTTTCACTTACCTTTTATACTAACAGACAACGTTTTACTTGGATGGCAAACTCTGCCCTAGCTAAGAATAAACCCTACCGCTAGCAGTGACATGCAATATGAGCACCCGGTGCTGATCTAGGAGGTGAGGGAAACCAAAGACGTTCTCGCAGCAAGGGTGAGCATGAAGGTTTAGAAAGTGTTATTTACACTCAGCAATAAGGAGCACCTTCTTGCTGTGAGATCCACCGGAGAGTGAAATAGCTTTTCAAAGATCAAGGTGAAAACCTTATCCTTTAGGACACTGGAAATAACCTTTGGTAAAGATACATACCCAAACAGGCATGGGAAAAGGTTGCCGTTAAGATTTACTGAGTCTTTACCCTTGTTGGAATGTTTTTTTTGTGGGAATATGAAATTTTGCCCTTTTCCTGGGGTTTGCAGCCCAGCAGGGCTGAAGAAACAAGGGCTGGGAATAGAAACAACCCCTTGCCCCCACGTGCACAGCCACCCCAGCAGCTCGGAGTCAGAGCTGTTGGGGACACCTCTGCAGTTTGAAAACGAATATCCATATTTATTGTCATTTAACGTGAGCTGATCTGGCTACTCCCATTGCCAGCACCAGGAGATGGGCCAGACAGGCCCTGGGAATCTGCCAGCCTATTTGACAACTGTTTTTTAGGAAAACATGTTTCTCTTTACGCCTGAATCTCTGCATAAGGGAGCACAGTGTTCCTTGGATAAAAGCTAGCACTGTAAGAGAGGCTTTTTTTTTTCCCCCAGCTCCTTTTGTTGGCATTAGCACTGTAGATTTGGATTGAAAACGTAAAACAAAGGGGAACTTGTGGATTTGTTCCTCTTCTTTTTCATCCTTTATCTTTTTCCTGCTCCTGGTAGGGCCACAGCAGCATAGAGCCAGTGGGCTGAAGCAGTGCACCCCAAAGAAATTTGAAGATGCCTGTAGGTCTATCGTACTTTGGGTCCTGCAGTGCCTGCATTTGGTTCATTACATGTTTTTATTTTTCTTTTTTTTCTCCAGCTTGAAGAATCCTTCAGATGGAAACGCTTTCCGAATTTTTGCTGTGAAGCAGTAAATTCCCAGGGAAGGTGCAGGTTTCTTTGGGAGAACGCTCTGTTGATCTCCAGAGACAGGAAGGCTCCTCTGATGGTATCAGCTCTGACCGTACCCTCCTTGCTGATCTCTTTCAGGGAATTAAAAAAGAAAAGGAAAAAAAAAAAAAAAAAAGACACCAGGTTCTGACTCAGCTGTTCGCATCTCATCGCACCCGTTCAGCGTTGTATCTTTTCGTTTCGTGTTTTTGTTTCTCTAGGGGCATTCAGCAACGATAAACTGTTCTAACTTCCAATTTACGAGAGGTGTGCTACACAGAACAGCGGTGGCTCAATGTACAGCAGATGTAGGGATCTCGGCCTGGCCCTGGATGGCATTTTTAGGGTGTGAAGCATCTACTGTGATGGGCGTGAGGACGTGCACTGCCGAGCAGACTCAGAAGTGAGCGACTGTCCAGGCGCTGGACCCTTTTAAAACGAGAAACTGTTTTAAAAGTTGCATCTTTTGGGGAGAGGCTGGGCTTTGGTAGAGTGGTTTTGCGTATGTTTGATGTTTTCTGTGAAAAAGAAGAGAAAATCTGGTCTTTTCCCAACGAGGTGGCATGCATCAGCACCGCTGCGTAAGGCTGCTGGGGCATCGCGCTAGGCTACGTTGTACGATGGTGTCACGTTTGGGGAGAGGACGTTCTTGTCGGCCGGACATCAAGGTTTTTTGGGGACTGGAGTAGGGCGTGAAATAGAGGCAGAGATCCTCGCTGCAGAAAATGAGGCCACCAGAGAATCAAAACAGCAGGTTTAGTGTTTGCTGGTCAAACATTCACAGGTGTTTTGCAAGTCTGGCAACCTATGAGAAGTCAGTGAATCGGGGCTCCTGTGCTGGCACATCTCATCCTATACTACACGCCATTTCAAATAAAATTTCAGTTAAATGCAGCGTATTGTTTTATACAGCAGTGCTGGTTGTTTTATCTGTAGTAGTTAAGTAGTGATAAAGTTAATCTTATTTCTGCTAGGAATGGTTGCATACATAGGAAGCATGTTCACCTTTGTGAAGCTCTTTGTGGTGTGTACAGTTCTGAGACGTGAAGGATACGGCGTAAATTGGGGTAGATGAATTTTTCCTGTTCAATTTGTGAAACCAACAGATCCCCACTTTCAGTGTAAATGCTGTACCCATGAGCATTTGATATCCAGGATGGTATGTTTTGCAAAACCCATAGATGTTGTAATGATGTTATTTTGTATTTTGTTATTTATGTCTCAGCATGTACCCAAATGCATTTCAAAGCCAAGAGAAGAGCCTAGGATGACCTGCTCTTTTAAGGCAAGAGAGTGTTCTCAGCTCTATATTGGAAATGAATTTTTAGAATTGATCGAAACACAAATCTGGTTGTCTTTTGATGCACACACATCCAGTAACGTCATTAGTCATAAGAAGGCAACGTAAACTTTAGTTCTTCAGTTCTTGTAAATGCATAGACCTTCTGCTCAATAACTTGATTTTAATGTTGTATAACAAATGGGAAAATATTTCCCTCTATTTGGCAGATGTCTCCTAGCTGTTCTTACGCTCAGGCTCTGTTTGGTTTAATCTAGACAGATATAAAAGCCATCTCTTCAAGCTGTTTCAAAACACAGACCAAAAATGTTGATCTGATTAATCACTTCTTTAATTCTGTAAACACCATGAAATCAGCAAGGAAATTACATTTATCACTCAGTTTGTCTCAACGTTGGGGCTTCTTTCTCTGTGAAATCTGAATTTGGAAAGAGACCTTTTGTAAAGTATGAAAATGGAGCTGCTTTGCATCGTCTCCAAAAGTGCTGCACAGCAAACCTACCTTTGGGGTGGATAGAGAGAAATGACTCTGTGTCGTCTTCGTTTACAGAGTATCGTCTTTCAAGGTGTACAGAATTTGCTCTAGATAGGAAAGCTGAACTATTTTTTTTCTTACTAGGTAAATTGATGTTAAAAACAGCTGGAACATCTCTTTGAAAATCTGCTGGTTGGAAGCGTCTTGGCAGCGAGATAAGGCTTCCCTGTTTCTGCCCACTGTGAATAATTACGCTATACATGGTCTGGTTCAAGCCCATTAAATACTGCAGCACGAATCTATGACCATCATGGGCCAAATGGTAGCCACAGTGCTATTTCTTGAATCAGAAAGAGTAAGAAAGAGATGCGATCAGGTATTCTTCGTGGGGACTGCAAGAGCACATAAAATGCCTCAATGCTAACATGGGATCCCACCTCTAATATGCTGTCCGTGACAATTACGTATGCTGTAAAATGATGGAAAGAACTGTGAGGGCTCTTGGGGAAAAGTCCAGGGGACTATTGTGAGCACATAAAAATCCAAACAGCGTGGGATGTATCTACCTGACAGAAAGGGGGTGAGGGAAGAATTATTATTCCAACAGAAATATCCTAAAATGCTTAATTCAAGTTACAATTGCCTATTTTTATCTTCAGCCAACTGGTTTGGATTTTTAGAAACCAATGTTAATTTAAGTCTGTATCTGTTTATTTTTGTATTTGTTGTACAAAAGAGAAATTGTGACTTACTACACAAATATTATTCGAGGTCCTGGGTGCTATTAATTTAAACATACCTCCACCAGAATTAGGAGCGATCAGGTCCTCCAAGGCAGTCATGATATATCAATTACTTGCAATCATGTGTGCTAGCTATTCATATATAGGTGGGACAGTACCAGGTTTTAGCCACATATTTACTGATTTTATTTCCGATACCAAAACATTTCTCAGCCTAATATATTTCAATGCAGCTTAAAGATGCAGCTTGTCTTTATACCACCAGATCCGTTCCTCCTTTGACCCCAGCTCAGCAGATTAGTAAGCACGTACCAACTTGAAGCACTCACGTGTAGCCTTGCCGAAGCGTCTGGTTAAACCCCTGGCAAAGCGGATGCTGCCTGGTTGTTCTTTTCCAACAAATTTATTTTTTGAAACCAGGACTGCCAGTGCAGACACTGTCATTGCAGGACATCTCAGCTCTGCATAGCCAAATGTCCAGAAAACACAACCAGCGTGAAAGCCAAAGCGCGGCGCTTCCCCAGCTGCCGGTGTGCTGTCGGGTCCATTGGCTCCATTAATTTCTTCATTTTAAGACGTTCAGCCAACAGCTGATTGAGGAGTCTCCAGTTGGTCGGTTGTGCAGTCTAAATATTTAGGGCCAGTTCATAGAGTTGCTTTTTTTCTATGAAAAATGATGTATTTTACTTCCTATGTATAAAAGTTTCTTGTAAATTTTTGTGTGCCTTTGCATGTTTTTCAAGGGGCCGTGTGTTTGTTTATAAACTATAATTTTTTTCTAATAACAGAATTGTAAAATATCTTCTTTCCCCCTTCCATTTTCTTTTGATTTCTGAATTATTTGTGAAATAAAACCTTCCCAGAATGAATGCTTCCCTTGTCTTTAATGCTTAGCCAGAGCTGGGGTTGTATTTAGAAGAGCTATTTGGGATTACTCCTGGGGACTAGAGTATCCCCTGGAGAGCCCAAGCGAGATCAGGATGTGCAGAGTCTGTTCCACAAACAAATAAATAAAACTGCCCAGTACCCAAGCATTAAAAGTCAGCCTTTACCCCATCAAGAATAAGATGTATCCTTTCCTAAAACACCCTGAGAGTAAGGGAAAATCAGTGTCTGTCTGTAAGTCCCTGCAATATAAGGGCTGAAGTAGATTAATGGGTTGGAAAAAGTGTTTAATGAAGTAGTGCTGCAAAATACAACTGAGATGAGCTCCTCCCCACTCGACCAGGCTGTTGTTAAATGTACCCTTATTTTTTTTAAGGGAAAAAGTATACAGGTTTGGGGGGTTTTGGGGGGTGTGTGTTTTTTTTTTTTAAATTCCCCTTGAAATTTTCTCCAAGCTCATACTTGCTGACAGCACCACAAATCAAACCAAGTTGTTTCATGGTAATTCAACACCATCTTGGTTAAAGGAGCAACATGACAAGGAGGTTTACAACTCAGCCTCCAGGCAATGAGCACCATATGGCTTTTGACCAAAAATGTGGACTGAACCACGGGAGGGAGTCCTGATTGACAAGGCCATGAAATTTTATGTTTTCTGTTACGTACGCAACAAGATCAACATAAAATACAGAGATGTTTGCAGTACTCCAAAGCTGGCCTGATACAGTTTTGGTTGAATGGTATTTACCTGTAAAACCCAAACCAAGGATTGACATGGTAACACAATTATTGAGCTGCTGATGATTTCTGCAGAAGGAAAGTTTCATGGCTATTGCATGCTCTCCAGTTACAAACTGCCCATTCGAGCTTGCTCATGCCCGATTTATGCTTGCTTTCCCCCACTCTCGCTGCTGCAAAAATATCTCCCTTGCTGAAAATATTGGAGAAGATTTTAACAAGCTTAAGAGTAAGCAGACAAGGGTATTCAGACTAATGCTCATGGTCACGCTGAGGCTGCTTAGACCATCCTATTGATTGCAACACTTACCCGATTTCCAATTTGCTAGGGCTACAAAATGCCCCAAAATACCACTGCAAAATTTAGGTCTGGGTTGGCAGAGGGAGGAAAACAGCACAGCATCCAAAATTTAAGGCTGATATTCCTGTCCTTTGTGTTAGTTTCCATCCCTTTGGTGCTGGCTCTGGTTTTGCTAACTGTTGTCTCCTGCTCGAACCATGTGCTTTACCCTATGCTTGTCAACAAAAAAAAATGCTGTTATCAGGAGTTCTGTGTGTCAGTAATGCTGCAGACAAAGCTGTGTCTTCTCTCCGTGCAGCAGCCTTGCAAATCAGGTAGGTGAAGACTTAAAGCAATACAAAAAAAGGTAGGAGAAAATTTTTTTTTTTTTTCCCATCAGGGGTGGGATTCAGGTTCATGCTTTAGCGAAGAGGACTTAAAAACTGGAACTGAATGTAAATAGAGTGGAAAGGAAAGAGAAACCCCTGTGGATCTGAGTGAGGAGAGCAGTCTACAAAAGGAGCGGACCTAATAACCCTGTTTTCCTACTTGCTGGTAATCCTTCAGGATCAGCAGGACGCAGGGCTCTCCCTGCTCGCTGTTTCAGGAGAAACGTCGTCTTGCCTGTTGCTCTGCCTTCTGCTGCCCGCTCCTCATCCTGTGCTGAGCTCATCAGAGGCTATGTATAGCACGGGCATACCTTGGGATGGGTGTTCTTCCAAAAACCCGCATTCATTTATAGGATGCACCGGGGCGATGTTTTCAAAGCCATTTTGCAAACGACGGGGTTGATTCTCATTTATACTAAGGACCTACTTTAAGGCACTTAGAAGACGTTTATGCCACTTCAGGGTGTGGACAGAGCAGTGTAAAGAAGCCTCAGTGTAAATAGAAACCACCCTTATATCTTGTTGACAGTGGTTAAAATAGGGTTATGGAGTTAAATCAACAGACAAGGTCTCCCTTATGCAGTGCTCTTCTCGGCAGTGTTTGCTCCTCACCCTTCGTACCGTGTGAGCAGCGAGGGCTATACGCAGTTTCCCTCATCATCCTCTGCGTAGCCAAGCACTTCGTGCTGCTCTTAAGTTTCAAACTGAATACAAGGCTATTTATAGCGGGCTAAAAGTCAGGAGGTTCAGGTGGAATATTATAGCTGAAAGCCAAACGAGGTGGGAGCACAGGCTTGTGAAATAAATTCAGTGCTTAAGAATGCCTTACAAGTAAGTGTTGCTTCTTGCAGGCTTCGGGCTCCTCTGGTTTAGCAGCTGTGGGTGACCATGACCCCAAGAGAGGACCTGCCAAAACATACACGGTCCGGAGAAGTGCTTGACACCGATCCTCAGGTTTTTATTTCAGTAGCTGCTTTAAGGCTTATTTCTGCCCATCCATCTTTTTGCACTTGTGGAAGTGAAGAAAGTACCATCGATGAACTATGCCAAGGGGCCAGAGAGCAAGTTTGTCAGAAAAAAATCTTAAAAGCAGCCTAATTTCCTTCTCTACCAGCTTAACAGGCCTTGTGAGTAGGAAAAAAAAAGAGTAAAACCTGATACAGATCAACTCGAGGAGGATTTTTGATACCTTCTCACTTGATGTGCTTGTAATCAAAATACAGTTTAGATGAATGCAAGGGGCTCCAAAACTGCATCAGTAAGGACGCAGGGCTCTCCCTGCTCGCTGTTTCAGGAGAAATTTGGTTAAATCTATGGAGACCTGTGCTTTTCAGGCAAAATTTCAGCCTGATTCTAACCAGTAACTTCATTAATAATCTGCGTGGTGGAACAGAGAATATGCTTATTAAATCTGCGCCGGGATGGATGGCACAGAGCTGAGAAGGACTGAGAGTGTGCTGAAAGGTAAGACGGGAAAACACAAGTCACCCTAAAAGCTGGAGAAACAGTCTGTGAGAACAAGCCAGGACTCGGAAGGGAGGAATATGAGGAATAATAAAAGGTGGAGACCAACCAGCAAGGCAGTAACTCAGACCAGCTGAGCCAAAAAAGTAAAAAACTTCACACTATTGCCGAGGAGGTAAATGTCATATTAGGTGTGCAAAGAGGGATACAGTCTGCAAGACACGTGAGAAACCTTTCAGCTTTGCTTTGTGTTGTTAAGGTCACTAGCACGGTATCATGTCTAGGTTTGTACAAAACTGCCCCAAAAGTATGCGGCTGACTGTGAGAAGACTGGGAGGAATCAAAGAGAGAGACCTGAGAGTTAAAACAGCCCCCAAGAAAGGGTTGCTGAGGATAACAAAGGAAAGGGAGAAGACTCTTGAAGCCTGTAAAAGTAGCATAAGGGGAGAGAGGGCATTTGTTCTTCATGCCCAAAGGGGTCCCACTGAGAAGTAATGGGTTTAAAGTGTAGTGGGAAACATTGAGACTGGCCATTAGGAAAGGCTCTGACTGGAACAGGTACTCTGCGTGGTCTTTTCAGGCCATCATTCAAGGTTTTTAAGAAAATGCTGGATGGCAGCTCCTAAAAATGAGATCCTGCTTTGGGTGGACTAGAAAATGTCTTCATGGCCTTCCCAGCTGTAATTTCTATACTGTTCAAGGCCAAAGGAAACATGAAATCATATGGGAAGTGTTACCATCTATTTGGACCAGGATGGTGCACAATCATGGACTGGTATTGTCCCATGGGTGATACAGGTAGAGACCTTCTAGTAGAAGTGGCCTAGGTGAAGGTACACAGGGTCATGCTAGTATGGATTGAGATAACAAAAACTAGTCATTGCTCTCCTAAGTGTTTGTTGTTCAGCTTTTTTTTCCCCTGCAGGTCTTTTGGCAGACAAATGAGTCCTGTGGGACCTCGAGATGGGTTTGTAGATGGACCTGTGGACCTCCTGCCACGCCTGAGGTAAAGTATTGGGGACAATTCTAGAAAATTGTTGATCTGGAATGCTGGCAAGGGGTGATTTAGGGCATCCCTGTAGGGATGTCACCGAGCAGAATAACACAAACTGAGTGTTGGCTGTTGGAGAGCAGCGCGGACTGCTGAAATGTGGAGGAGGCATCTCATACCAGTGCCAGGCGTGTAGCACCATCTGAGGACAGGCTTTTGGTGGGAAGATGGAGACCATGGAAATTTTCTCATCTACAGAGTCATGAAACAATCTCAGGCGTCTGGGGGCAGCCGGCCAGCTCAGCAGGCTGCGTTCGCCTTTCCAAATACACGAGCGAAGTCAAGCTGTCTTAAACCATTACAGCAAAACAGATGCACGGAGCTGAGTAGCCTACTGCTGGTCAATGCTTTTCTGAGGAGCGGCTTCTTTATCAGGAAAACGATGATTTTTGTAAATCCAAAGCACTAAATTGGAATTTGTTTGGGCACCAACCATGTTAACAAGAGCAATAAAATTATGAAAGTACTTGAGTTTTGATGAGCTCAAAACTCTAGTCTAGATGAAGAAAAGGACTTAAAGAGCCAACTCTAGTTGATATTGTGGACAGCTTGGGATGCTGTTCCAGAAAACGCTTGTGATCGTCTTTTGAGGAGAGTTACTGGAAAAGTGGTCAAGCCCTGGCCCCCCGGCCACGTGCGCAGCGCGGTGTGACAGCAAGGGCTCAGTGCAGAGGGGGTCCCCGGCCCCCCCCGGGTTTCCCGTGCTGACGCAGGAGAAGCTTGTGTGAGGTCTCTGCTCTTCTCTTATATAATCCGTGACTTCAGATAAAATTAATGCCAAGTACCCAAAAAAGGGATTGTGTGTGCTCTCTCGCAGCCTCTTCCCGTAATCTGAACACAGCGTTCAACTGTGACATTTTTGCCAGTAAAAGAGAGGTTTTTCCTTTGCCTTGAGATCCAGATTTAAAATTAGCTGCGTCTCAGCAGAGCCATCGGCAGCGATCCCTGCCAGCCTCAGTGCTCGGCATTGGAGGTTCAGGGCCATAAAAGAGCCCAGCAGCCCAGTTTAAACAGTGACCAGAAAAGTTTGTTCAGGGAGGGCTCCCTGGCCGTTAACAACAGGAGCTTCCATTAGCTCCTACGTCGAGAAAACCAGTCAAATTTTATAAAAATACTTCCTAAAGTAAATACTAGTGAGTCACAGATACTAAATATTAATAATTCATACATTGGGAACAGAAATATTAGCAGGATCTGTAAGGCAGGTCTTTTTTACGTGCAATAATACAGAATTGGGTATGTGTTCCTCTCTCTTTTTTTTTTTCTTTTTTTTTTTTTGTCTTGCGTGTGCCAACCTTTCACGTCTGAGATGCAGGCTTGGAGCTGCTCCAAGGTCTTGGGTCAATGAAGCTGGTTGGTGTCTAAGTCCCACGAGGGCAGCAGCTTGCCTGGAAGGGACCCAAGTAGGCAGCGCTCCTCATCCGGGGGTCACTAACGGGGCACTCCTGGGGAATCGGCTGGTTTGACTCCATACTTGCAAATTGCAGATAAATGAGGGGTTTTCTTTCATTGCCAGACTGACCTCTGGGGGGGAAAAAAAAAAAAATCAACCCCGAGCCAACCACATTTATGCAAAGTTTATGCAGCCACCCGATCCCCCAAAACACTTTTGTTACATTGAGGAGCAAAATGGAGCGAGAGCCACCCCTCATTTTTCTAGCGAGGCAGTTTTAATTGAAAAGTGGTTTTGTTGATCAAAATGAAAAAAGGAAAAAAAATTCAGAGTTTTAAAAAGTGGATTTGCAGATATTTCAGTCATTTCTTTTCATGCTTGAAAGCATGGCTTCTTAAAAGTTTGTTGGCACTGAAAAGCATTAACAGAAAATTTTAATTAGACCTTTTTTTTTTTTTTCAGTTTCCCATGGTGTATGACCAGCATTTTCTGGCTCATGGTGGAGACTGAGGTATTCTCTGGGTGAAGAGGGGAGTAATTTTTTTCTTGAAATTGAAAAGAAGTGTCCATTTAAAAAAAAAAAAGAAAAGAGAGATTCCAGGCAGAACTGTGCAGGAGAAAGGCTTTTCTTGGAGGAATGGAGCAAAAGGAGGAGTGAAGAGCAAGGGGCTATGATGAAGACCCATACTGGAGTCTAACACCTTATTTTTGTCAAATCTGAGGGCAGTTTTGCCTTGGACGTTGAACGAAAGCCAGTCCCCAAAAACCAGAGGGGTGAGTGGAAGTCAGGATGTGAGGTGATCCCAATGCTTTGAACCACCACAAACACATTTTCCTCTTCCTCCCCAAAAGAAAAGTGTTCTATTCTGCCAGTTATGAAAGACTCAGTTTCATCATTGGTGCCTAATTTCAGGATGATGTGCCCTGGCCCATCCTGCCAAGGCTTGTCCAGCGCAGCGGTGGAGAGACTGCTGCCACTTAGGTGGTCCCAAATTACTTCTTGCTTCTTGTTCCTCAGCTCCTTTAAGTCAAACCCGAGCTTTGCAAGGACTCTGTGAAAGCTTTTCACTCTGAGCAGTTGATTCATTAATTAGCAGATACCTTAGCTTGAAGGTCTGCACCTCTCGGCGGTCGCTTTTTGGGCCCGCATGGCAGTGCAGGTGGAGGTCCCTTTCCAGGAATAGGGAATGGATGTTCCTCTTCGCATTTTGCTTTTTGACCCTGGATTTGATCCAATGCAAAGAGAAAAGGCACACTATGGCTCTAGGGAAAATACTTGTTACTGAGCTGAGAGCTGTATTGGTACAGAGATGCCAGCAAGTACACATGGGGCCAATTTTCTCTTTCCTCTTAGTCTGAGGGTCTCAGGGGTGTAGGAGATAAGTCTGTGTCTTCCAAACCTGCTCTGGACAGTTTCTACTGAAAGATCCCACATGATGCCGAAATTGCCCCAAAATGCTGAGGACAAGATTCACCCTTCCCCTGAAAGCACGTGGAAGAGGACTACTATAGGCTCTGTCTTCTTCCAGGAAAACCATCTTCCATGAGATACCAGATCGTGATACTCTTCCAGCTAAATGCAATGTAAAGGAAATTTCTCACTAGGAAAGGACAGCCACAAGCAGCCTTTGGGCTTTCTGGAAATTAATGGGTGGCTTTCCAGCTCGGCAGGTGGCCAGACAACACGGCCGTTGTTTCTACCTCTTCATATCGATGACCTCCCAGTGGACCTTTCTCAGAGAAAATGAAGTGGAACAGCTAACTCAGCTGGTCAAATAGCACACACAACCTGGAAAACTGCCGAGGATTACAAGCCTGGACAAAAGCCCAACTTCTGTTGTTACACCAATGACAGATATCATTAGTTTTCAGGTATCATTAGTTTTGTGCTTGATCACTGACAAGTGGATGGTCCCTTGTAACTACTCTATTTATAGACCTGGTTTAAACACCCACGTGTTGAGACACGCCAGGTTGCTCCCTTGCTGGGATGCAGCAAGGCTTTTTGTCTTGATAAGCTGCATCCCATCCACGGGAGCATCTCAGTTTTGGTGGATGGGTAAAGGAGTCGTTCTCACAGCTGGGGTCATGCAAACCAGAGGGAAATCCTATTCCCACCAAACACTTTCTACCTACCAGCCCTCTGGGCACAGGAATTTTGTCAGATGTGAATTTCTCATCAAAGCCCCACTTTGTGTTGAGCTCTCCCATCCCTTCTTATTGTCGCTCACTGACCGGTCTAGTCTTCTGTAATCTCTAGCTTTAATTAAAAGGAGATCGGAGACCCCTGGGACTTGCACACCCTGCCCCACCTTGGCATTCCTTCTCCCTTCCCATGGCAGAGGGGCAGGCAGGGTGGTGCTGAGCATGGAGGGCAGCTGCGGCAGCAATTTGTACTGAAAATGACTGTAGATTTCAAAATTTGTTTTGACTGGAAGAGGAACCCAGTATTGCAAAGGGTGTAAAGGCACAGATCCCCTTTCTAAAAGGAAGGCTCACAAAATGCTGTCAGGATCTCGTTTATCATTAAGCCAGGGCCTGAGCACTACATCTCTGCCCCAAGTTTGCCTGCTCAGCATTTGCAGATGAACCCCAGTTCTGTACAAATTAGAGGCTCTAAACCAGCCAGGCAGAAAAATGCAGATTTTCTGGAGTGGTGGCATCTTGGTGAGGGTGTCTTTACAGGACAAATTATTTCCACCGTGGAAGAAGCAGGACAGGAGATGGCATCAAACCATGCCTCTGGTCGTTGGTGGCTGTGCTGTTACAGCTGGCATTAAGAAAAATGTATGGGCAACGTCTCGTGTGGGTACCCACAGGGCTGTGGGAGTGGGTCTGTAACACAGGCTTACCAGCGAATTTTCTAATTAAAGGGTTATGAGTGGTCCTCACAATATGTTGGAGGATATTGCATGGCACAAAAAGAGGCAATCAGGCACCATAGGAAGCCCACAGACTTGAACCGCAGCTGCGTAAGTCCTAGTCTGCAAACTGCACCGCTCTGATTCACGAGTATGCGATGCACGGTTTGGTAAGAGCCGCTTACTAAATTGCAGCTATCTTGATGCTCATTTCCTCGCTTATTTTATTGAGGTCTGCTTTAGACCCATTGTTAAAATAACTGCAGAGTGTTGGTGGGCTGATGTGGAGCAATGTCAGGGTGTTGCATCATTTGGTATTTGAATAGAGTGTCTTGCAGGGACGGTTCCCTCTGGGCGCAGTAGTACCTCTTCCTGAACATAATCAGCCCTCGTTAAGCCCCATTAGTCTGCTGGCAGCGTGGTTGGTTGGACACCAACCCTCACGCAAGCGAGGCAGCGGATGACAAGATGGCATCATGCTTTACTCTGCGACCCCATCACACGGTACAACGTGAGCTTTTGGTGTCTTAACCTGTTTTATGGCAGGAGCAGGAGTTAGGGAATGGGAATTTTGGAATTTACTATTCCAAATCCAGAATCAAGGCATTGTGAGAGATGACCTGTGACGAAGGGTGTTTCCAAGTATGTCTTGACTTCAGGGAACAGGATATTACGGTGATGAGTCTGACAGTTGGTTGCATCCTCTTAGATGTTCAGTCACTCTTCCTCCTCACACCAGCTGGGACAGTTGTCCACGAACTTGTCATTGTTGCAGGGCTTAGTTAGTGCTCTAGGGACATGGGTATAGTTTTCTTTGTATTGGGTAGCTAATAACAAGACAGGAGGGAATAAAATGAACTTTTAAGAAGAGAGACTATATTTTGATTAAATATATATAAGAAAAGCAAGAAAGTCTCAAGAGAGTGTGTCATAACTATTGCAGTTCTTGACTGTACCAAAAGGATACAGTCATGGGGGTCTTCATGATGTGCCAAGGGAAATGGGCCAGGAGGTGAAATCAGCCTCCAAGTCCTGCCTGTCAACAGCAGCCCATATTGCTCTGGGTCAGTAAGATATGGATTCTGGGCAGGAGGGCCAGGAAAAAGAAAGATTGCTTGTCTCCTTATTAATAAAGCTAATTATTCCCATCCAGAAGCAGGGAAGGCAGATGTGAAACATCTTTCCAATAACATCAAAGATTGCCAGTGTTTGTACTTCATCAAAATAAAAGCAAGAGCTGCTCACATCCTTGTTCACCCAGAGGAACCAATCTTAACCATGAGCTTTTTGAGCCAAAGAAACTAGGGCCATGTCCCGAGACATAGAAAAGGCAGCCACATTTTTAAACTTACTAGATTTTCCTTCATTGTGCTTTTACTCATGTTGGATCCCTGTACACAGCCTGTCTCATGGCTTCGGGAAAGAGAGAAATAGGTATTGCCTGCTCAGAAAGCCAACTGCTAGCAATACACCCAAACCACCATGTTGGACCCTCGAGTTCCTTGTGAGGATGATTTCCAACTAAAACTTCCCGTCAGTAGTCATGAAAGGGTAAAGACAACAACCAGTTCCACATTGCACGTTTCACCCTACCAGTCTTGTGCTGTCCTTTACCCCTATCTTGTCCTCTTTGACACAATGCCCACTAGGATCAATCTGAGATTTATTTTTGGAATGAAGATAAGATGGCTTGGTACGTATCCAAAAAACATGTTAACTCAGGACATTCTTTTGATCATAGAGCAGGTAAACATAATTCTGCACTCTCCTTTATGAATTATTTGCCCCGAGAAAGCAACTGGGTTTTTGTCAATGGACAGCAGAGCATGCAGTAACTCTGTATAGCATGGAACAGAGATACACAAGTCATTTGGAGAGCTTTGGCGCCTGCATTAGCAATGGTGGTTCAAGGCGTGGCCATTTTCTGATCAAAACTTTTTTGGTGGGAAAGTTGAACTTCTGACATCTGAATTTTGTGGCATTTTAAGCAAGGCGTGGACTTTTTCCCTGGAAAATTTTAGTACTCTCATGGGAAGATGACAGCATGCCCAATCTAAATACTAAAACAAGTCACATACTGCTTGAAAAACTTCTTCCATGCTCCAGGAAGCTGGTGGACAATTACTGTGTGTTGTTCTTTTCCTTTACAGAAAACCCCTCCAACCTGTCCTGTACGTGTGTCACCCTGACTCCTGACATTGCATGGTATGGATTTGGACAGTAGGAGAGAGAGGTCTTGCATTATACTCTGAACATTACTGTATTGGATTACTTCTGATTTTGACAGGAGCTTGTCCTTATTAGACACAATTTCTCTGTCTTGTGATAAATCTTTTGATCTGTTTTGATGTCTTGGAGAATCTGTATAACTGGTCCCAGGTATCTGGGAAATACAATTGGTAATCTTACTTCAACTTCTTAGCCAAATGAATGAGAATCTTAAAGGAAAGTTTCATCTCAGAAATTTCTTTTTCCCTAATGAAAGAAAACTGATACCCTGCTTTGGATTTGCAGCACTTGAATACACGGCTCAGACTGTGTTCTTGCCCATAAGTTAGATCTGAGTCTGAAACTGTAAATGACTTGTTCGGGGTTTGAATGGGACACTCAGTTTTTCAAGGCACAGTAAACCCTCACCAGCAGTGTCTGAGGTGGTGTAAATTGGCACAACCTCGCTGCAGTTGACGAACGAACTTCGCGTTTTGGCTGCGGGTGTTTACAGCCTAAAAAAGCACACACTGTTGCTGCTAACAGAGTAAGATATATAAGGTCATGCATGCTAAACCCGGCCCCATATTCGGGGCCAGTTAGACTAAAAGCAATCTCATCACTGTCCAAGGTTCAGAACATGACCTGGTGGGGCTTGCAAATCTTTGCTGTGAATTATGCCATGGCTGATGGTGGTTTCCTGTTACGGTTGGAAAGGCTGCGTGGATTCAGGCAGAGCTGCCCTCTCCCAGGGAATCACATGAGCCTGGAAACAGAAATAAACTTCACATGGCGTTTCTTCTAACTGACTGCTCGCTCCTCTGAGGTATACGGTGTATCAAGAGACCAGCGTCAGCAAATGCATCACTCTTCACTTACTATAATGTTATTTCTAGAAGTTTGCTTGGTTTACAAAGAACAGAAACCTGGTAAAATGGTTGGATGAAGCACAGGGTAAATTCAGCTGTTCTACAGATGTGAAATGATAGAAAGCCATTTGGTTCTGTCGCTTTTTAAAACAAACCAGCTCCTTCACTTCTTCAGCATGCAGTCTCTTAAGCACTCTCACAGCCTCTCCACCCCAGCAAAAAGAACAAATATCCTCCCCATGCTTTCACTGTTGGAAACCCATCTGTGAGAGATGTGTTTTAGGCTTTGTACATGAATATATTTTTCATAGTCTGAGGGCTCTTTGTGGGTAAAATGGTGTGAATAAAGCAATTACAATGAGCGTAACAGTTGTAAATAAAATGGGAAACACTGTTTAATAAGAATAATTTAACAGTGAATTGGACTTTGTTATTACTAATCTTTTTTCTCAAGCTGAATTTCTGTGAAGAGGTTGTCAAAGAAGTTCAAGGATTTCCTACACGCACTTGTCCATTGGATGAACTCAACTCTTCTCTTGGCCTTCAGGTTTCTTCGCTTTTCCTGATGTGCCCAACTGCAATTGCAGGTAGATGTCATGAGAGACTCTCTTCAGCTTTTCTGATGGAAAATTGGTACCTGACTCATGATGCCTGTGCATATAAAGCTAAAAAACTTTGCTGCCACGCTATTGTCCTTTACCTTTTACATCTATTGCACGGCTTCTTGGAAACACAGTCTATTTTCCCTTCTGTTCTGCTCTCTACATGGTGATACACTGGAAGATATTAAACAACAAAAGAGCAAAGAGGATATGTTTTATATTATTTTGTTTATAAGAACACTCTTGACTGGTAAATAGCTACACCCTTTATAAGTGTTTTCAATTTTCTCTTTGAAATACGAAACAAGTAATGCTTTCAACAAGCAGTTCTTCTTTGTCAAGTATTTTTCTTGTTTTAGGATACCCAAATAGTTTGAAAATCAAAATGTTTCCAGAAAACATATTTTGGGTGCACTTTTTTTTTTAAAGCCATGCAAAGTTCAAGCTGTGACTATAAAGATGTGACTGTTCACGATGCTGAATGCTTCGTGCCGAGTAGAATAGCTTTCAGTATGGGAACCAATGTGTGATCTGTAAAAAGACACAGCAACCCTATAAAGCCACTTGCATGAGAGACTTCACTTGGTTTCTTTCTTATTAAATTCAGCAAAAAGCATCTTGTATAACAGACTAATAGCTTGAGATGTATAGGGAAGAATAGTACCTTCAGACACATCAGTGGCCTGGAGGAAGAAGTTCTTGTGATACTCGTTTCTTGGCAATGAATGACCAGACCATGGCATTTCAGTGCCCCTGCTATGTTGCTCCCAGAAACATGAAATGACCACAAAAATATCTTATTTACCAGCTCATGACTTTTCCCTGGGAGAATTTCTGAGTGCATGTCTGATACTGGGTCCCTATTCCCAAGCGGGCACAGAGGTGGGATTCTCCTCGGCTTCACCATGAGAGAACTTGACAAATTAGGTCCGAAAGTGAGGTGGCCCAGACCCAGTTTGTTCTAGGTTAGCCTCATATCCTCATGAAAGGCTTTTTGGTCTTGCTGTAGGTGGGATGGTTTCCTCTAAATGTGCTGTACTCCACTATATTGTTCTACTCTTCCAGAGAGTGTTATTTCAACCCAGTTTTAGGTCACCTTGAGAGTGGCTGGGCTTGGCACAGCTGACTTCTGGGCCCAGGACTTGCTGCTGATCTCAAGTTGTTGGCTGATTACACAAAAGAGTTTATAGATTAAGTCTGAATAAACCCTTCAATTGAGGTCACAGTAAATAAGATTCTACGGTTAAAGCACTTTATGGCAAAACATGCTCTAAGGAACCAGTCATATTAAGAGTAATGATTTGATCAGAGAATGAGAAACAGGACTGGGAAGACAGGAACCTGACCTCAGCAATAAAATGCGCATAGTTACTTTTTTTTTTCCTTCTTGGAAACTGGTGTGCAAAGGTACAATTATACAACACGGCCAACATTTCAGCAGGCCAATGCAAACGATTTGTGCTTTTCCTGACTCCGGGCATCTGCACAGTTTTGCTTTGCTTTAAACTTTCGGGCCAAATCCTCTCTCTAGCATGCAGTGCTTGCAAGGGGAGGGCTGAGGCTGGTGCTGGGACCCTCCACTGGCTGGAACTGGTGGAGGTGCCCATGGAGATGAACTGACCATGCCAAGCTGCAGGGGCGTTTGGCTCCTCCAGCTCAGAAGAAGCTTTTGGACACTGCCGATCAATGACTTGAATTTAAGCATATCTGCAAGCAGAATGTAATTTGGAAGAGCAACCAGGACAGATATAGCCTGGTTCGCGTTGTTGGAGTTAGCTGAAGTTGGAGTTGGAGGGGGAGAGACAGAAGCAGCCAAACACCCACTCGACCCCAGCGCCAACCTTCGCTGCCTTTGCAGTACTTGATTTATTGTTTCCTTAGAAAACCAGGCTAAACTCCCAGCAGCAGATTGTTTTCAACCTCTCAGTGTCTGAGTTAGAAAGGAAAGGCTTTATCCCAAAACTGGATACTTCTGGTGTCATTGGAAGTGCTGAGTGGTGTTTGCATTCTTGTTATTCTTTCTTCTTATCTTTCTGCAGGAGAAAGCCTGTCCCAGGAACATACGCTTGGCTCCTACTGCTGAAGTGTTAATGAGGCGTCCTCCAGTTTGCTCGTGAGGATGCAGGATGCAACCGAGAGGGCTGGGAACCCAAGGGATAGACACGGAGAGGATGCATCGGCACGGACTCCAGCTCTGTGCCTGGTGGGAGCCCTCCATGTCTGCGTGGAGGTCCCGAGGGCAATACCAAAGGAAAAGGTAGCCTAACCCCCACTCAGCCTGCGCTGAGGATTTGCTCATCCTGCCCCCTTTCAGTGGGATGCAAGTGCAGAGAAGCAGCTAACACAGTGGGAGGTGATAAGAGAAAGGGTCACACAGAATTCACTGATGAATTCACTGTTATCTTTATCCCAGCGGCTACCCCATTAAAGTATAGCGAGGTTCGTATAGGGCTGCCATCAGCCCTGGAGCAGGAGAGGGAGATGGAGCTTTCCTCTGCTGCCCAGCCCTTGTGTGAGGAACCCAGCTTCTCTTCCAGGCTGAATAACAGACGGAAGAGCATAGCCCAAAGAAAGCGTCTTTGAAGGCAATGTCTGCAGACGGGGCACTGCGGTGGGACGGATGAGTCTCTTCTTGTTTGCACTTCGACAGTTGGCTTTGGCAGCCTCGGAGCCATTGCAGCCCGTGAGCATCAAAGGGTTCCTGTTTGGATATGGGCAGACCAGACTTTCCCGAAGGAAAAAGCAGGACCGCATTATTCAAAGTAGTTGCGTGTAATTGAATAAAGAAGCTGGGTGCCTTGCAGGGGAGGTATGGCCAGCATTTCATGTCTTGTCATTTCACATAGAAGTTGCAGAAGACTTTGGTCATGAGAAGGCCTCCCAGAATAAATACTCATTAAATACAAATGTGCAGTAGCACTTGAAAGTCTGGTGAGAAATAATTATATTCCATTAACATTATATATAAGGCCACCAATGCTTTAATCACAAAGGGGGTTGGAGATACTGTATGTAGATCCTGGATGGAGATACTGTATGTGAAGCTGAGATGTCTCCCCACAAACCTGACTTCATTTACCTCCTTGGAGGTTTTTAAAGGCTTTTGAGTCCCCATGTCTGTCATGTTTCATGTGAGGTGCCAGCATTCGAGATGATAGTCATTAGAAGAAAAAAAATCCAACATGGTCAAGCACAACAAATTGAAAACGTGTCTGTCAGGGTTGATGGTTTCCCGTAGGGAAATATACCACTGGGTTGCAATGATTGTATTTCTGGTAGTGATTTCAGGGACTGCAAAGCCAGGAGGAGAAGCTGCACATGCAGGTAGCACGTGTGTGTGCTTCTGGAGGTCCATGCAAGACCTTGTATTTCAGCAGCACTTTGTGCTCCTTCAAGCAGCAACATTTCAGGGGTAGCTGAGCTGTCATTCATAAGGCAGTACGAGGCAAATCCCATCCTCTAAGACTACTTTATCTTCTAATGACTGTTTTTCCAAAAGCCTCGAGATGCAGAAAGGAACATAGCTTTCTGCTAGTTGGAAGGGTAAAATTAATAGTGATAACACAAAATACTTCATGTGTTCTTCGTGTGGAAGAGGGAAACAAATTGTATAATCTGAGAAGCCATATAGCCAAGTTTGGACGTGCTGTTCTAAAGTATGATTGTGATTGCACGGATTCCTGTGGTGGGGCTGCAAGATAAGATCTACTGAGTCAGCAAACACTTCCATTTACTTCACTCAACTTCATTGAAGTATTGAAGCACTACACTGAAGCCCAATGTAATACAAGATGAAGAGATCTAGACAGAATTTAAACGTGCTTTTTTTTTTTTGTTTTTTTTTTCCCCCCCAATGTATCACTGGCAAACACTGAGTAATAATTCCACTGGCCTCAGTAGAAAAGTCCTAGTCTGAACACAGCATTTTTCAGGTCCAAATCAGGTTGTGTTTGTGGAAGTTTTATGCCATTTTGCAAAGTTTATTTTCTCAAATGAGAAAAAAAATCCAGAAATATCATGACTTCTACAGAAAACAAGTTGGAGTAGGCCAAATAAAACGACAGTCTCCATTTGGCAGGGAGAAGAAATGATGCAATTAGCTGATTTTTATTAAGAAATAAGTAGAAGGGTATGAATTTGATATATAGCCTTTTTCTGGCCAGAAATATCACGGCATACAGAGCAGAAAAGATAAACAGCTAAATGCTTTAGCAAAAATGGCCTGTGATGATGTCTATAGTCAGATAATGCTCAATTATAGGACTTAAGAGATGAAAAAATACACTAAAATAGATCTCCTTAATTTATTTTCCTTCTCTGTTCTACCACTTTTAAGTTTCCTTCAAATCTCTCCCATCTTGCTGAATTTTTCTCTGGCAGGAATCTGGCCTGGTCTTTTGCAAACTAGAGCAAAAGGGATGTTTTCAAAAAATCACAAACATAGTCTTCTCTTTGTTCTTTTCTTGAAGATATTAGAAAACACAAGCTGTTTGTATGAAATCTCTGCTACTGTGAAACTGTATAAAGCAATAATGGTATACTCCAGAAGAACCAGAGCTGATATGTAAAACTCAGAACAGGTAAAAGTAAGAAAAAAAGCCCCTTACTGTGGCTTTGAGAAAACCCTGTGTCTCTACATATACCTCTGGAGCTTTGTTTTTTGGTTTGGGGTTTTTTTTGGTGGTTGTTGTTGTTGTTGGTTTTGTTTTGGTTTTTTTTTCCATTTTTATCTTCTAAACAGATACTGAAATACAGAGGAGAAAGAAAAAGAGGTAGTTGTGCTTAGGTGAAATGGAGAAGGATGAAGCTTGCTCTTACTCTTGACCAGATTACAACACCGCTAAGCACTAGACAACACCACGATAATTTCCACTGGTTTCCATGGAATATTGTCAGGTGTTCCTGGTGAAACAAGGGATCTAAAAATCTGGCACCCATCACCTGTTCAAGCTTTGGTAGACACAAAGTTTTAGACAACTGCTTGAACTTCAGGGGATTCACTGAACCTCCAAACCTTTTAAAACGATGCCTATTAACAGTGAGAAGAGCACAGTTTGGTGCCTTACTCTCTCCTCCCTGAAGCAAACTCAATAGCAGAAGCATTTAGTACCAAAGCTCCCAGGACAGTGTTGTAACTGGGCTTCTCTGGCTTGGTGGCCTGGGTGAGGAGCCATGAGATCGTATGTACCTTCTAGCACCTAATGAGAGTCAAGTGGTCTACATTGAGCATCTGGGCTGCCTCCGCATCCCTGGAGAAAGAGAGACATCCCTGGGGACCCCAAGGGTCTTCTATTGATGGCTGAGACACCAGAGAAGGAGCATAGGCCATTACCTCAGATGGGATCTCTCATTTTTTACAAGCCACTTGAAGGCTTGCTCTAAAGAGGTCAGCTCTTCATGGGGGTAAGGAAAGTCTGTGTTATGGGAGGAACAAGGAGGCTAAGTCAGTTTAAACCGGTGTTAAGGGCAGCCACCAGTGAGGTTATGCTATTGGACTTGGCTGTGTGAGAAACACCAAGGGAGATACAGGGTTTGCAGAAATCCCACAAGCCCTTTAAGGTCTTGTCATCCCACCTGAAAAGTGGGATTCGGTATCTCCAGGTGTCATCATTGCTGCTCTCTCTCTCAGTAACCGAATCCAATAGCTGTCCTGCCTTTATTATAGATGTATGGGTTTAAGTACGTGTCTTTATTTTTCAGAGCCATGGTTGACAAATCATCATGTGTGGCTGACCCAGCAAAGCTGATATCTGTCCAAACCTGTACTTTCATGAAGGTGAGTACATCTGTTCTTGCTGCTCCAACTAATTTTGAAGGTATATCAACAAACGCATTCTGGTTTTGACCTCACAGAAGGCCAACGGTGTAGCAGTCATCTCTTTCATTAACCAACCCTACGTCATTTGCTTGATTTAGTAACAGTTTTGTTTTGTTCTTTTTCTGTCTTTCATTGGTGAGCTGCTGAAGCAATGTTTGCAAAATATTTGGGTTACGTGTGGCAAAGCGTGAAATGTTGCTCAGGGTGAAGCCCAAGCTGGCAATTGTTTGCTGCTTCAGAGTTCTTTGGAGTACAGTCTCTCGCATGACATCTGCAAATGAAAACCAGAGTTGTCTGAGGTCACGTCACCAGAGGTGACCCTGAGCGTTACCTTATTCTAAGAGGCAGCTTCTTCCTTTTATTTATTTATTTTTTTGAGGTTCTCCTTGGGACTGTTTCTGGTGGCATTGCATGAAGTCTTCTCAGAGTAGAGGTGCTTTGCAGCGCTGGATGCCGGAGCTGGCTCTGGCAGCACTGGTGAGGCTGGGTGTGTGGCTGCAGAGCTGTGCTGGCAGAGAATGGGAAACTTTTTGAGAGTTTGCTTGAAAGTGTTTTTCACATTTGGCAGCTGGACAAAGCAAACGGACACAAAACATCATTCTCTTGGACGTTATAGCTGGTCCATCTACCAGATGCTCTTAGAAATGAGAATAAGCCCATTGTGCGGCACGTTTCTCCTGTCTTAATCCTGGAGAACTGATATAGTTTATTTCCTTATCATTTCTTGACCAAATCATACTCTGCACAAGAGTTTATCATTTCCTCATACAACAATAACCAACTCTTTTCAGTTATATTACATTCCTCAATCAGTGCAACTGACATCCTGTTTGCCTTCCGTGCTGCAGCTGCACGTGGAGTTGAAAGTTTTGGGAATATTTTCTACAATCTCCTAAGTCTCTGGCATAATTTGCTAGCTGCAGCCCCTGTCAGCTTTTACAGCACCTCCCATCTGGGTTGGGGGATAGATTGCTTCAGGAAACATTGCCCAACACAGTTATATGTCATAGAGTCAAACCTTGATTATTTGCATTCTGTTTAGGAAAACAGAGCTTTTCCTATGCTGGGAAATCGGTAAGTCCCCCGAGGCTTGCCTGGCACTGCAGGAGCGCAGGTGTTGCAAGAATTTTGCTTCTGCAAAGCACAGGCACAGCAGGGGCCAAAAATCAGCATTTTGGGGTGAGATTTGCACCTTATGCAAAGGCCGCTTTGAAAGTTGTTGAGGTCACTAGTGGGGCTTCAGGGGAGTTTCAGCTCTACCCTCAGTGATATATTTTGTCTCCATTGAGTTAGCAAGGGTGCGAATGTCACCCTGATGATGCTGTGCTCCTCAAGTGCATTAGCAGGATGTGCTGCAGGGTAGTGTGTGAAGGAAAAGGCAGTGCCCACCGTTGGTTGGGAAAGTGATTTGGATTTTCCATCCGGCATTGCTGCCCACACTCTCCCCATTGGGTACAGCTGGGCTGGCACGCTGCCTTTTAGCATTTGTTGCAGCAAACGTGGCTTCTAGTTCTGTAAACTTTTTTCTAAAATAAATAACTCTTTCCAGACTGGGTCGCACAATCGCAGCTGAACCACAAACCCTGACATTTCTTCATGCATTAACAGCAAACACAAAGACGAGTTTTTGCTTTTGACATTCCAGCTCCAAATTGTAGGGTAGTAAGTGCTGTCGCCTCCCCCTCCTGATCCAGTTTTCTTTTAATTTTCTTAAAGATGAATGTCTCAAAATCCCAAAGAGAATCAAAATTGTTTTTTAATAAAAAATCTGACCGTGACGTATTGCTCATGCTTTGCGCTGCTTGATGCATTCGGACTCTGCATTCTGCATAACACAAACCAGCCTTGCATGTTGATGACAGAAAACTCAATGTGTAACTCATTGCTCCTTCAGCTACTGGTCCCAGGGGACAGGTATCATAGTTATTACGGGCTCAGTACAGAAATTGCACTGAAAACAAACAATGTCCTCATGGCAAAATGGACCACGTTTTTCTTGAGGTTGGAGTGTCTTTGCATTTGTGCCAAACTGAAGTTTTTGCAGCATTTCTATGGGGCGGATGACTAAGCTAGCATGTTGTAATATATATATTTACTGCTACCTTCAGGATATTTGATGTAAAGGAGGGAAAAAAATCCTAACAAAGTAACGATTACATACAGTGCTTAAGCCTGAAGATGTGTTCAGGGTATTTGTTGCAAATAAAGCCAACTGCTTCATGTGCTCCTCCCAGCAGTCTTGGAGAGCTGCTGGTTGCTGTTTCCTTGATAACGATCTTTATGTGCTTAGCTGTGAACACACATTTTCCCATCTCCTGTTGCTGCTTTTCTAGTTTAGACAAATTAAATTCTTGTTCAGGCACTGGGTTTCCCAAAGTCTTTTTTTTTCCCCAGCTGTTCTCTTCTGCCTTCTTTTGAGTTTATTCTCATCATCTTTCCCACCCCCGAACGAAGGCGATGGTTGAGTTCAAGAGCCAGCAACACCGAGCAGGATGGAGTAACCTTGGAGCACTCATGTTACTGCAACCCTGCATGAGGTTGGCTTTATCTCAAGCAGCTTCTTCCCGCTGACTCATTCAGTCCGCAGCTCCATCTTACTCCTGGGTTCTTCACACCCAAGTACAGCCCCACCCGTTCCCCATTCACACTTGGTTTCTCCTTTTTAAGTATAATCCTTTGCTCTTCTTTGTGGAATTCGATGATTTTCATTTCAGCCCATTTCACCAGTTTTCCAAGAATATTTGCAATTTAATCTTGGCTGGTGAATCTCTTGCAAACCTTCCTACTGTGATACAGTCTCAGCCTTTGCAAGTTTGCTCTTTGTTTCTTTATCCAAGTCCTGAGCACAAATACTACCTAGAACAGATTCATGCGCCTACCCCGAAGACCTGACTCTGAACTGATAAAATTGAGCAGGATGTTTCAATTAGTTCCACATTCATATTAAAGGGGTTTTTGTCTCCACCATATTTACCCATGTTAGCTTATCCAAATGTCATGCAGAGTGGCAGTAAGATTCCCAGGGAAATAAATCTCAAAAGCTTTGTTTCCGCTCCACGCTCGCTGGTGTCCTGCTATGAACATTATCTAGCTCTTAGCTAAGGAATGCCAGATTTTTTCACCTCTCTTGATAAAAACAGTGGTCTTAACCCAGACCTTTTCTTTGCAATGTTGATTCTGTACTTCTCAATGTGTCCCTTTTTTGAGCAATAGCACTGTTTTTACTTTATTCGACAGAGGGCTATCATCTTCTCTATGCTTCACACAGCAAATGAATCCCTTTGCTTTTGTTAGGGGAGAGACAGATGAAAAGCTTCAGCAAAACAGGAAGCAATGACAAGATGTGGGTTTATTGCATTATTAGCCCTGGGACATGAAGTTTGCATGATATGGTATTTTTAAAGTTGTAGCATCCAAAGGTCACTGAAAGTGTCAGGTCTGAGATACACGTTAGACTGATTTCTTGAAGTTCAAGTGCTGCATCACGTGGTTTATTGAGAGCCGTATGTTAGGTTATCAACATGAATTATATTGGCCTGAATTATAGGCATTTGCTGGAGAGTTTGTTTTTGTTATGCAAAATTTGTTGTGCAATTTTCTTTGGTAATTCACGACCCCATTGCCAGCCTGTGAACTTTGATGCAGAGAGATATGTTGCAGAGCTGGACTGTAAAGGCTTCGATTTATATTTTCTGGGGTAGAAATCTCTACCTGAGCAAGAACTGCTAAAATGTGAAGTGCATTCAAGGCATTGTGCAGCTTATACAGGATCAGGGCTCACACAAAGAGTGGTTCAGCCACAGCAGTTCAGAGTCAAACTCTGAATGAAGGGAATTAATTGTCTGGTCCACAGATGTAGCAATTAGATGAGTTATCCTCTTTATTCTTCTTTATTTGGGCTTGTATTCCCTCCTAACATGGGAATATACTCCCAGAAATACTTGATATATATGAATTCTACTCAGTTTGGGCTAGGAATTTCTTGAATAAACCACAAAACCAAAGGACTCTCAATTTCTATTTCCATTTCCTAATTACATTTTATTATATAAATGCGATTAAGCTTGATAACAATGGAACAAAATGTACCAAACATCCAGGGAAAAAAATGAGATTGGAAAGAAAACAAGCTTCAACCTTTAGTAGAATTTGGACTTTTTCTCTTTTAAACAAAACCATCTGTATTTATATTTTAAAAGTTTGTCAGGGCCAAATGTTGACAAACTGTACTATTTCCTAATCTGTAAACTGGATGGTGACCCCTTGGTGTAGCCAGGCATGTCCTTAGCCTTCCTATACAAAATATGGTGTAAGAAGCCAGAGAAGGAAATTATTTGCCAAAAATATTTAAGAAAAAGAAAGAAAAATGAAGGGATGTATGCTACTGGGATTGGAACCTTAGAAAAAAAATAAATTAATCATTCATCCTTGTTGCAATCATGTAGGCTCAGCTAACAAAAAAAGCAGGTAGGCTAATATTCTGTAGACAAACTGTTCTCACCAGCCCCAAATATTTTTTTTTCTTGATTTCAAGCACATACTTTAGATTGGAGCATGGGCTTTCCTTAAGCCTAGAGTGTGCTTGGATCCTTGGCTTGGTTCCTGTCTACATCCTGATTTTGTTTTAACTTAAGGTATGTTTATATGCATATAGCAACAGAAAAATGTGGTTTTAGTGCCAGTTAACCAATTCCTATTAATTAACGCTAATGAAAATAAGGATGAAGAAAAAGAAGGAAAAATAGCATAGGCTCTCATTCAATTCAGCAATTTGAATTCAACCCCAACCTAAAACCCAAATCACCTCTTGGCTGTTACTCAGAACTGAAGAAGCTGGGGTGCCCACACAGCAGGTTTAGATCAACCGAGAAGCAGTAATTTGTCCCGCAATCCATTATCCGACTGAGGAGCTCATTTCTGTGGGATTTTGTGAAGGCTGAGCTGACATATGAAGCACAGGCCCATGAGAGGCTCTTAAACATGTCCATTGGTTGGGACCTTTGACTTCAAACGTTTCTAAAGCTGTGGGTTTCTAAGGGCTGAATATAGTATGGGAATTAGTCACTGCTTCCCACGCCTGTATGTTCCTCCCTGAGCATATAAGGACCTTTGATCTGAACCAGGCCATATGTTCGTGTGTTCGTGTAGTCTTTTCACCTCTATTTTAACCCAGGCTAGCTCATTGGGGTTGACCAAACTGAAATAAAAACGTTTTTTTCTTTTCAGAGTAGACATAACATCAGGCATCCTTGTTCAAACAAAATCCTGTTAAAGTGACTGCAGTTGAACTGAGAAAGGACATGGGATCTGGTCTTTATTTTTAAGTTCTCGCCTCTACAATGATTCAGATTGGCTTGGTTAAAATAAAAAAAATCCCTCCTCCTCTTGCCATAAATCAGCATGTTCTGTCTTTTGTCCTCAGGAAGAGACCGTCTGTTCTGTTGCCAGAGTTATTCCCAGTTTTTTGTCATAGTTATAGGACTTGATTATCTTCAGGGATAGGCTGTTGCCTTGTGGTCCCTCTAACAGTTTTCAGAAGACTGAGACGACCTTCAGGTTGCGAGCCATCTCCTTCCCGTCTCTTCTCTAACCAAATTGTTCTCTAGCGTGAGCTGAGCTGCAGAAGGATTTGTCTTTTGGAAATGTTTGCATTTTCTGTCTGCAATTTAAGTAAATGTGGGACTGATGGGACATTTGGAGCAGAAGATGGGGCAGCTGATGTCCCCCAGTGCAATAACACTGCCCGTGCAGCACGTGTATTTATGCCCAGACCCCCCCCAGCTTCCCACCCTCTGGTCCTCTCTCCCTTTTTTAATCCATATCCATGTCCATCTTACCTTTCCCTCAGCCTCCATCCCCTCCCAGCACTTTATGTCTAGACTCAACATTTTAAACATTTTAAGGGCCTCTGGAAACTCATTGGGTCAGGGCACCAAGGATGGCTCATTCACAGTGCACCTCAGGTAGTGTAATTACTATCAAAATGATGCATATTAGAATATACAAATTGTGGGCTTGCTGTTGCCAAAAATTAGAAGTTACTTATATAAGATTGCAGGCTATTCTTCCTCTGTGAGAAGGGTGTTTTTCCTTTTCTTTGGCATTTTTGTTTTCCTGTTGAATGTCATCTGTCTGAAGGCTTTAGAAAGAATCCAGAGAAGTTACACAGTTTCAGGGGTTGGTGCAATAAATTAAGTACAGAAGGTGTGTGGCTTTGATAGGGAGGTAACACGAGTATGGGCATAACGAAGTGGGGTCAGCGCCTCAGAGAGCGTAAACCATCATCGCTCCCATGAAATCCATACAGCCACACGGGTAAACGTAGGAGTTGGGGAGCAGAAAAGTGCTAAAACAACTAAATTTGTTTCCAGACCAGGCTTGGAGTTACATAAAATCTGATTGTAAAAAAATTTCTTGGTTTTAGTCCACAGGTTTATCAACAAGTTACCCACTAATACTGCATTTCAGGAATGCACATAAATGCATTTTTAAATACAGTTAAATTCAAAACAATGTGAAAAATTATTTTAAGTTCCACTAAAATCACACAGAATATTTGAGGTTGGAGGGAATCTCTGCTCAAAGCAAGGTCAACAAGAGCAGATTGCTCAGGAGTGACTTAGGTGCTGATTTTATTTAATGTTTTTTTTCTGAATCAGGACTTCAGTTTTTCTTTTATATCTCTGAGGTGAATGGGACAACAGGGAAATTGTGTTTTCCCCCTTTCATCTGGAAGTCCTGTGTCTGTGTCAAATGCAGTGATGGTTCAGCGGATTTGCAGACTTTTTGCGTTATTGCTAAGATGACAGCAATGCTGATGCTTCAGTAACATTGGAGAAGGAACCCCCAAAAGACTCACCATGAAAAAACTAGCATATTCATGACTTCTGAACAGTTTGAGTCCATCAATAAAGGCCTCGTTTCAAATTGTAGTTAATTCTGTCCCCCTAGGACAGTGCTGATGCTTCTATGTAATGCAATGTCTAGTGGGAATAAGAATCAGCAGGAACTGATGACGCTGTGTCCGTACGAGAGGCAGCAATGAGAGGTGGCCACTCCACGAGTGTGCTCAAATACTGGAACAAAGTCTCAGAGAGGCTGCGAAATCCCCATTTTTGGAGATTTTCAAAGCTTGGCTGGACAAGGCCGTGAGCAACCTGATGTAATGTCGAATTTACCCCCTTTTCAGCAGGGAGTTGGTCCTACCACTTTGAACCCACATTGCTCTGATGCTGTATTGCTTGCAGCCAGTGCTTGGAGGTGCTTGCCTGCCGCATGGTTTCACACCTCTTCAGTTTAAGGTCTGCACCGATGCCAGAAGTCTGATTTTTTTCACCGGGCTTCTTGGCTTTTTTGAAATGCTCCGCTGGCATTTGATCTCCCTTGCTCCCTCTGAAGGAAGGCAGGCTGGCTGGCAGCTGGCAGTGGGGATGGAGGGGGTTGAAGAAGTGAAACGTAAACTCCAGATTATTGTCTGGACTGGCTCAAAGTGCCATCAGGTGTGAGGCTTGGATAGAGATTTGTGGAGTTTGACGCCTTGCCCAGACAGAGCTTGAGTTCAATCACTTAAAGGCATGTCCGGCTAGACACAGCCATTGTGTCGGATCCTGGAACAGGAATATCCTGCGCGCTTTCAATCAGAGCCACAGGAGTGTTTGGTTTTACAGGTCACTTCATTTGTTTCTGGCCCCTGCCTATGATAAATAGCTCCGTCTACTGCACTCGGCTCTTGCAAAGCTGCTTGCTCAATGCCTGTAGGCGTTCAGATCTACCTGAGACGCTTTTTGCCTTTTGGCCCGGGTGGTCCAACCCCCAGACTGGAAAGACATGCTTTGTGAACTTGGCATAAGCGGTATTTATTTGAGTCTGCCCTCTCGCTCCTTAGACAAAGCCTGCGGTGGAGAGTGCATATCTTAGCAATGGCATCAAGAGGTTTTATTTGGAGACAGGTTAAGATGTAGAGTGTCGCTTTTGACTGTTATAAATGAAGCTGTTTTCTATTTGCACCATTGTTTATGCTGTGATAATATTGCATCAGTAAAATACACCACTTTGGCAGTACCACCTCGTGATCCCACCTGTCTAGGACCGTGGCCAAAGCTCCTCCATCACAGATGCTCCGTGACCTGAGCTGTCACTGCTGTGTCTCTTCTTTAGCCTTTAAATCACAGCAACAGCCACCCTCGGGGTTACAGCCAGCAGACAGCCCAGGGTGACTCCCAGAATGGTGACTGCAAAAAGATGCCTTTTGTTTTAGCTGTGCCAAATCACAGACCGATCCATCAGTGCCATCCTGCCTTCTCTGGAGATCGGTGCTATCACCCCAACAGCTGAGGTGCAGCGTAATCCCCTTTTTGGCAACGCAGCTGAGGGGGCTTGTGGTCTCCTGCCTGCTGCAGAGCTGTTTTCCTCAGGAAAGTGGGGTAGGTAGCAAATTATGGCCATTTTTAAAGGCCTGGAGAGGCCAGAATAATCCTACCTCGGGCTTGGCAAGACATGGCATTGCAGCACATTCCTTTGCCATTGTAACTCTGGGTTGGGGCTGCGCAGCCAGACGATACTGGCAAGGCAACAGAAGTTGAGTTTGTGTTTTTTGGTGGGGGAATAAAGATTAATACCACCAACTGTAAACTCAGGGCGGGGGAATTTTAGGAGAGCAAAAATGTCCTGACTCTGAATTGTGCCAGAAATGAATATCCCAGTTCTTGCAAGAACTACAGTGTTGTCTTTCCAGTATAGCCAGGGCCTAAGAGTTACCTCTCATCTGAAAAGAATAATATCGCTCAGGCAGCATATCCGATCAGACTTGGATGGCTTTGCTTTTAGGTACAGGTGTCTTGACTCTGTTACTGAAGCCGCAGGGTGGAAGGAGTCCAAGGCTGAACAGAGCATCACTGCCCAGCAACTCGTACCAGATGTTAGAGAAATTAGCAGAAATGAAAGTCAGCGTTCCCTGGGACAACGGTGTCAAGGTATTTCCTAGGCTTTCGTTTCATTGCTGGAAAGCTTATGTGTGTCCTGGGTTTTGGTTATTAATGGACTTCTACTGCAGTTTGAGGGGAACAAGTGGACAGTTTCCACTATAGCTGGCTCTGATTAATTAAAATGAGGTGACAACATTAAAACCAGAAAGCGTAAATCCAGTCAGTAGGATGAGTGGGTTAATCCTGAGTCCTCTGTTTGCTGCATGTCAAACACCAGCTTGTCAATCATGGTTATGTCTGTGCAGGCTTTGACAGTCGGTTGCAGTAGGACAGTGCAGTAGTTCTGCCTCACAGCTCCTTTTCAGCAGTTCCACCAGAGCTTCACATAATTGCCTTAGTTTTGTAGAGCTGTCATGCTTTCCGTCATCCTTCTAAAATCTTTTTTACTCTGCTCTTCAACTGGTTGTTAGAACGTTGTGGTTGCTTTTTGTGGGCTCGTCAAACAAGCTCAGAGCTGCAAGGTACTTTTGGTCCCATCAGCCCTTCAAACTAACCAAAACAGTTTGGGAGAATCTTGGGCAGAATTTGCTTGGGACTGGGCAAGTGTGCCATGCCTACCCTTAGATATAACTGTTTAAAGTGCCTCTGAACCAGTAGAGTCCTGAATACAGCATCCTGCCCAGGATATAGAGGAGGAATGTATTGACTGTGAGTTAAGAACCTAAAAATATGCTATTGAATTCTCTATTGCGATTCGGTTACCATAAACAGTAATTAAAATAGTTATTGGGCTATCCACTGGCATGAGGAACATTACATACTGTTATGTTTTCCACAGGCAAAGAGCCAATCTCGGGCCAGAGTGAGTCTTGATGCCTTTTATTTCATGCAAAGGGAATCACAAACATGAGACTTTACTTCAAAGCCACTCAACGAGCTCCCCTGAGGCATTCCTCACCCGAAATCAAGATGCCTCCTGCTCCCAGTGCTCTGCAGCGCTCGGTGACAGCCCCTCCACATCGTTGCAGCCCCATTCATTCCCAGCAAAGCCTTAACTTCTGTTTACTTAAACTTTTCTCCTCTGTGACCGGTGCAGGGCTCTTCCCCTGCAAATGTCCTCCTATCCAACCTGACTCAGACTTGCTGAAGTGATCTCAGGTGCTTTGGGTTGAGAAAGAAGGAGGAAAAAGGTAACCAAGCTTTGCAATGCCCCTCTGGGAGAAGAGAGCTGAAATCATTAATCCTCCTGCCTCTACTCTGAATTTTCTGAACCTGCCGTTTCCACCGTTAAGGGTAACAAAAACAGTACCAGCCCCCAAATGAATGGTTTAAAAAGTAATGCATTTTTAAAATCCAATAACTTTTATGTTCTTACTAGACAGTATCTCCTCCCTGCGGAACTACTAGTTCCCCTTCTTTCACACTTTCCTTTTAAAGCCAAGGAAGATCGTTTGTAAATTCAAAAAAAAAAAAAAAATAAAAAAAATAAAAACACCAAGTGTCAGCTAATTTGTTCCCAGAACCTGGGGCTACACTGACATGCCAAAGGTCCCAAAGTACCTGGAAATGTCATGAGAAGTGATGCCAGTGGGAGGCTCTTCCACCCCTTTTTCTCCAGTGGGTTTTCACCCTTGTGTTCCCTGCAGATGAGGGGCCCAGGGAACAGTCCCTGTGCCACAGCCATTAGGGTCACATATAATGTGAAGGGTGAGGATGGGCTGAACTGAAAAGGCTTTGCTCTCATTAAAAAATATTTTGGGTCTTGAGCCATTTCAAAATCTGGATGTAAAGTGCTGAAATACTTCACCCTTTTTAGCTAGGTTTCCTCCTAAGCAGACCAAATGCTTGTAGAAGTGGTGGACAGTCCTGAATCCAGTCAAATCCAGCCTCAAGCACATTCAGGGACCTTGTAGGGAAACTGAGGCATTGGGAGGGTATGGGCAGTGGTGCCAGAAGAGCAAAGGGCTCAAGCCCTAGCTCCCTACTCCAGCTGCTAGTCCCTGCAGCTCCTAGTGCTCTATCTGCTGGTGAACGTATCTACAAGATTTATATGTAAGGGTGTTGCAGTGAGGAGGTTCATATAAATAGATTAGATAGAGAGGTTTGCTTAAAATCAACGGTCAGGCTCTGAAGGTTAATATTTTCCATCCCGAACAACTGTCTGAACATTCAGCTCATATAAATCTCAGCTCCATGTTCAACGCTATTCCAGCTGACGTATGGCAGAGCGGTTACTCATTTCATAGATTTCTAGAGGAAAGCTTGACGGAAAAAAAAAAAGAAATAGGCAAAAGTACAAAAAAAAAAAAAAGGAAAAAAAGCGCAGAAGATGCAGCCAAGACATCAGTGATAAAGTGGAGCAGAAGAGACAGCCGGAGCCTTGGACTGCAGCGCGGGACATTGTGTGCTGGAATCAGGAGTCACTCCAGAGAGATCAATATTTGTTGCCCGGCCGGTCCAAGTGCCAAAACACTGTGTCACCAAGGGGGAGAAAATCCATTGTGTAAATTTGTGGAGGGTGAGCGGTAGGGTGTGACGTGCAGATAGCAAGGGATAATGTATTAAGCCTGTAAAAGAAGATAAATAGACCATACACTTGGCTATTTGGTGGCTGGATATTTCCCCGCCCCGACTCTGCCTTCTGTCTGTGCTCCTGTGCTTTTCTTCCATGTTTCACCCTCACTTTATGCTCGTATTTCCTAGGCCTTGCAAGGAAAAGTTGTTATCGCTCTGGGTGATCATGCCAGCTTCTTTCTAGGGCCTGGCTGAGGGTAACCTTTTGTACAAAGCAAGGGGTCACGGGGCCGTTGTTTGTCTCTCCTCTACCCAGGTTTTTCCGTTGCTGTGGGAAGAAGAGTCGCTGGGAAACTGCTTTGCTTTCTCCCATGTGGAGCTGGAGGTGGATGAAGGCTGGGAAGTCTTTGCCCCTGTATCCAGGCTGAGAAGCCCATGAGTGCAGCTGAGCAAGGGGTGAAGGTAGAATCTGGTTCTCTTCCCCTTCTCCAGGAGAGACCTTCGGCACCAGGCTGTGAGTCTTGGGGTCACACAGCTCCTGAGCCACCACAACTACACACTACCTGCTTACTCAGGGGTTGCAAAGGACTTACTACCCATCCATAAATTCCAAATTTTTTATCTAGTTATTGGATCGCTCATTAATCCTAAATGTCATCTGGACTGCCCAGTGGCAGCAGTGTCCAGCTAAACCTGGAGATACTCAGCAGAATTTACTTCATATGATGTCACACGTTCATAGCAGGTCAGGCTTTAGCAGTTTTTGTGTTGTCTAACTCAAACACGGCTATTTATTTTCAGCCAGAGAATTAGCTTGCTCACAAAGTTTTTATGCTGTCTGGTGGAGGTTTCTGTATTGCTCTTTGGCTTGCAAACCTGACTTTGACATGAAGATTAGATGACAGAAAGCACTTTGTTTGCTTCGAAGATGCTACCTTATGATGGTAATGGGACCATAAACTCATTGCTAAGATAACATCAGGCTGCAAGCTACAAATTAGCTGTCAAAGTAAGGAAACACTCATACTCAACAAAAAGCAGGGGAACAGAGGCAAACAGAGGGTAAACCCTGCAAAGAAACACACGGTGAGACAGTCCCAGGAAGAACGGATGAAGGTGTCAGCAGTCTGCTTCGGTGCACTGAAATCTAGGGCACATCAGCTCTTTCTAGCCACGAATGCTGAGCCTTAGCAAAACCCTGAAATTAATTTTTAAGTGTGTGTTTCGTGTCTAGCCAAGGAACTTTTCCTTTCTAAAACTTTTCCACTATAACTGGCAGAACTGTAACTGCACATGAAAGATTGCACAATGCTGTCTCCCAGTGTGCCAAACAACAGCGAAAAGGCAAAGAGCATCACAGATAGATAGTTTACAACTAGCATTTAGACGAAACAGTTTCATAACTATATACATATATATATATATATATATATATATACACTTGCCATGAATGTCTCCATGTACTGGGTGTAAGGACTGTGGTTCACTTCTCAATCTTTCAAAAATTACTAGACAAATGTCAAGAAGTCTAGCTACAAAAGATATCAGCCAAAAAAGATGAGCCTTTGGTTTGTTTTAGAAATTGCTCTTATATTGTTTTTCTTCTATGGGTGGGAGAATCTTTCCTGCATTGCTTGCTGTAGCCTTTTCTTGACATATCATTGCAGACTAACAGAGCTCCTGCGTATTTGTGCTGGGCAATTTGTTGGCTGGTTTGTGGTGCAGAGAAATTTGGAGGAGATGAAACTCTGGCCCCATGGAATTTGGAAGGATCACGACTCCCACTCTCTTGGCACAATATTAAAACCAAAAGAAAGATTTCCGTTAGTTTTAGAGAGTAATTTAATGATTTAATTTTGATAATGTTTACCCATACTCACCAGGCACAGCAAAATTCAGGTAGATAGCCCAAATCTCAATATCTTCTCCCTACCCTCCCCATCTGGTTTTCATCTGTTCACAGAACGACAATAGTAGTCTTTTGGGAAAGGAAGAGAGAGAAACTAACACCAACAAGATAATTACAGTGGGGGTATGGAGGTCAGAAGAACACCCTAAAGTAATAAGTAAAACGGAGAGATGCATTAGTTGAGTCTACAAAATCTTTGCGGGAGAGGTTGAATTCTCTTTTACATTATTAAACAACATTTTTCCCCAAAGTTTAAACCAGTGATGCTTTCTACTGTAACTCACTTTCTGTGGCAGGTTTGTATTGTCTTTCAGATTACATAGTTTTCACTGCTGAATTTATAGAAAATAGTATGGGTTTTTTAATGCTTAGACTTTTTTTCAAGTAAAGGGAAATAAGAGAAAGGCGTTTTATATGAAAGCTTGCAGAAATACACAGCTGAAGAGCATTCGATTTAAAGCTCAGACATGTAATGCTCTTCATAAATTACCTACCATAAATTTTAAACTGATCTTATAGTTTTGATTATATACTTTTTATGATGCATTTCATGCCTCATTTCCAGGCAGATTTATAGCCCTTACACAACGCTAGATGAGTGACTCCACATGCTTCATGTCAACAAGTTCTTTTTCTTTTTTATCCTGAAACTCCTGCTGGTTAAAATTAAGCCATATTGCAGTCAAAGTGCATTTGCTCTTGTCATTTTTGAACTGCTCTCGGTCATCCCAGAGAATTTGGTGAAAATGGCCAGGAGTGTTTTGACTCTACAGGTGGACAGCAATAAACAAGGGCTGGTATCCCTAGAAATTCCAAAACTGAAACTGGGTCTTTCTTTTATATGTATATAAGTTGTGTTGACCACCTGAGTTTTGACATGATTAAAGCTCAAGGTGAAGCCTATCTAACCTACAAGGTGTCCTTTCCAAAATAATCTCATCTACAGAAACAGAGAGAGGAGAGAACAATGACACTCTTTACAGGCTAACAGATGTGAAAATATCTACAAATACAGGTAGCCAACAACAACCTAGCACAAATCATGAGCTGTTGGAAAGAAAAATACCTTTACACTGGGCTTTGAATAGATGTTGCAGCTTGGAGACAAGTACAGATTTTGCCCCAATGTTCTGGCTGATGCTTTGCCCTTGATAGGTCCCATAGGATGGTCCCATCACCATCCCTGTATCGCCCTGTACCACCCAAAAGTCTTACACATGTCAAAGCCAGAAACAGAAAGCAAAACACCGTGTTTATTTATATTGATTTCTGAATAAACACAAGTGCATTTATATTAATTTCCAAAACCCTCAGGAGCTTACAAGGTCTGACTAAGGCTGCTAGGGCAGGGTTACCCTTTGGTATATTCATAAACACGGGACACGCAGAAGCAGGAGGAATCTGCCCAGGATATCACATCACAGCTTGATGTAACCACAAGGCCACTGTACGTTTTACATGCACTGTTGCACCTGACTCACACAGGATGTGGCTTTTTTTTTTTGCCAGCTTGCCCTTGAGTGTGGAAATTTAGGCTATTAATCCCTAAAGGGGAATAAACATCTCTGTGGGGTGTTGCAAGGCTGGTGGCTGTACCCACAGCACAAGGAAATGAGTGGCCAAAGCAGAGGGAGGAAGGGATGATGCCTGGATCATCCAGGCAGGGATGTGTTACAGCCTGGTAGCAGAATATTCCACCTCCCGTCCTTCACGCAAGGGGAGGGACAGGCATATTGCTGAGACCCGTTGGGATAATTAATCCCCTGATGGGTCCATCGACCCTTCAGAAGATGGTGGCCGGAGGGAGGCTGCCTAGACTCCAGCAAAATTTTACCTGATGTGGTCAGCGAGTCAGAAAATGTTCCTGGCACGGGAAAGCACCTAGTTTATCCTGGGGGCTGTTCTTGTTTTCCAAGCTGAGAGCGTGCTTGGCGGTCGCGGCATTGGAGGGACCTTGTAAATGGGTTGGCAGATGCATCAAATGCCCAGTATGCCTGAAACTGGCAGCCCTGGTTCGTAGTGGTGATGCTCCCTGCTCCCAGCCAGCCTGCCTCGCTGCAGAGCTCTGCAGGCAGGGGCAGGAATGGCCGGTTTTCAGGGAGCTGTTTCAGGAGCAGAGATTTACGTTGTGTTTGACAAGAAGAAAGTCCATTTCAGCAGCTCCTGTTCGCAGCTGGCATGCTGCAGGGAGGCGGCGGGTGTTCGTCTGCTTGTTTCCCAGTCCCACAGGCTTTGGTTTGGCTCTGGGGATCAGGTGCCCAGGGACGCAGGGAATAACCCCTGTTCAAGGACAGGACATCTTGTTAAAATATTTTCTTTCTATAAAAATGACAGTGACTTCTTTAAGGCTGTTTTCTGCCCATTCATGAAGCAGAGCTAAGAACACATTCCTCATGTGCAGCATATTTCTTTTTATGACCTGAAAAGCAACACACAGAGCCGCTTACGGATTTTCTTCAGGCAGCACTGATTTATCTCGCACCCACACTCCACTCCCAGAAACAGTCTATCTTCTGGTTTTTATTTCTTTAAACCTGGCCTTTCCAAAGGCTTCTTTATAGCAGGCAAAACACTGCCTGTCCATCCTCTCACTACTTTGCATCAAATTCGTGAGAATCACTGCAATTAGGACCAGTTATTGTCTTCTGTGATCCTGATGTTGCTTTGGTGAGGGGGCTTTCAGCAGCAAAGAGAAGCCTGGTCAGCTTCCCCCAAAACTGGGGGGGGGACCTTCATGGCTCCATGTTGCAAAGAACCAAGGACTTGGCCATTCCCTTTCTGCTTTTTGTTTTCCTGTGGCACGTTGTATCTTTGTGTGTGCGAGTTTAAGCTGTTGTACCAAAGGGGATTTTTTTGCTCTGCAAGTTGTTGGAGTGGCTGGAAAAGTTGCTGTGGGGACCCTTCTACCACTCACCTATGAAAATGCAAAAAAGAGAGGATTTAAGATGAGTTCCAAAGAAAAAAATCTTGGGGAAAACCAGACTGTGGGTCACAAATATCATTGACCTCACTTCTCCTGGTGTGTCTCTCTGCTGTTGCCCCCCCAGCGATGGCTTTGCTGGACCCCAGCACCTCTGCTCTCCTTTGCCCTCTCCTCTCTCTTCATAAGGCTGAGCATGGGATTTGTCAAAACCTTTTCCTCAAAAGGTTGTCAAAACCAGTGAAAGTGCTTTTGACACAGCTTGAAAACAAAAGGTTCTTTGTTCTCATTTCTGTGCTTTTCAACAAAGGTCCAACCTTTTCCACAGCAGGAAGAAATGTTTTCAGTTCATTTTACCAACAGCTGTTACACCTTGATGTTCTCTTTTCCTTTAAATCCTCTCTTAATACTATCTCTGGAAATCTTCCTTCTCATGTTCTCCCTGGGAAGTGTTGCATATCCTATCTGTCTTGTTCATTTTCTTGTATTTTTTTGCCTAATCTAGTTTAAGCTGTAAATTCTTCAGGGTGGAGAAGAGGGCTACATTTTGGCAGGCTTTCTTTGATATCATTGACTTATTCTGGGTTAGATCACCAACACTGAAAGCAGCAGGCGGTACTGTCCACTCAATGCACGTTCACATTTAGAGAAATTGTGGCTTTTAATATTTTGCATTTTATAGAAGAGGATGGCTTAAGGACAGAAGAATCTGACATTCCTCAGCCCTCTGCTATGCAGCTGTCCATCACTGTCAGATGTTTTCTTGACGTCATTACTTTGCAATAAATAATGGTCATCTCCCCAATCGGCTAGAACCAATTAAATGCTTGAATGTATTGAGACTCCTGTGGTTTGTCCCTTATTCGAGAAGTCTTTCCAGAGCACATGAGGGACTTGAAAATGCAATTGCAGTGTTGAATTGGCAGTCACCTCCACTGGACAAGGACGAGATCTTCATAACAGACTTACCTCTTTTTCTACTGATTTCACTGAGCCTGTCACAGCTTGTTATCCAAAAGCAGATGCTCTAGAAAGACCTGTTATGACTGCAGCCTCTGAAGTATGCAGAAGAAATGGTAAACTATGTGTGCAAAATGTGTGCAAGTGGAAGCAAATCAAGAGTCATGGAAATAGGCAGGTATTTATAAAATAATGGTCTTTGCAGGGTCTACTTCCCTGCAGAGATGGAGTTTTGATCATGCTTTTGTCATGGTAATAGTAGCTCTGTGCACGTTTATCAAGGTCCAAGAGCTCACGTGATCATAAACATTTAGAATTTGTGAAAATATGTACATTTTTCATCTTTTCTGTTAGCTATACTTACAGAAAAACCTTTACTCAGGTCCAGCAGTAATGGAAGCTAAGGTGGTGTTGATATCTAGTTCAGCTAAGATAAATTTGAATTTGCTTCCTTTCAGTGGTGTTCCAGGAAAAGTGGCAGAAATGACAGATGTAAAGAAGATCTTGCCTATTATTATGTGATGAAAGGCCTATTTCTTTCTTAAAACATCACTAATGTTTCGAGACTGCTTTTCCACAGAAAGCTAGCGATATTTGATTATTTCCAACTGGAGGAATATATAAAATAACAAAAGAGTTGTTACACTTGATAGTGCCTCATGGCTGGTGGTCTGGCAGCTGTTCAGATGATACATAGGAACACTTAGAGGAAAGCATCTTGGAGTGTTTTAAAAGCCTTTCTTAGAAATGGATATATGTGTGATTCAGTTCACTTCTTTTCCTCAGCCATGACAAATAAATGTTACCAGTGTCAGGAAGATTAGTCCTGGTGAAGGGCAATGGCAGCTTGTTCAAAGAGGGATTACAGCTGAAACCTGGAAGCAAATCACTGTCAGCCCTGCCCTTGGAAGAGGGGAAATGTTCTCAGAGAGAGGGATATGACATAAAAAGAAAACCCAGAGTGTTTCCTGCCCTCATGCCAAGTTTTTTTTTCTCTCCAGGAGAAAGATTGACCCTTTTCCTTGGGGAGAGCTGTGCAACCCCATAAAGAAGCAGTAGACCGCTCCGTCATGTCAGATGAGATTCTGTAGCCTTTGCTTTGTATATGGGAGTTTTGTCCAGGATCAGGGTAATTAATGGCTGATATAATTAATCTCATGTTTGAATTTTTCAAGTCAGCCAATGAAGACTGTAAGTCATGATTGCATGAGTAACTGCAGAAGGAAAGAGGTACATTGTGGTGTCTGCTGCAAGATCTGTTTTTCTGGAAACAATGAGTAATACAGCTTTTTCAGTGGAGTATTTGATGTACATCCAGGCTGCATGCATGAATCAGTGCTGAGAATCAACAAACTGCAACTCTTCACTTTTTACTTCTAGAGCTCTCTATTTTAGCTTCTGGACTGGAAGGACCTGATTTGTTACCTCTCGTATCCTTTGCATTACTGCAGCTGCTGAGAAAGGCTCAACCATAGGTCTGCTGCTGCCTACACAGGGTTCTCCTTTGCATGTCACCACCAGAAGCCATAGAAGGTGTCACCTGAAGTCAGTTTTCAGTCTGATGCAGCATTTGCTCATCTAGCGTGGTTGGACTATGAAACAGCACGAGGACCAAATCAAAAGCGAGTATTGCTACTGTTACGTGGTACACATCTTCACCTTCCCACGGTCTACAAGACCAAATATTAATCACCCCCCAATACTCTGCACACAGAAATTGTGTTGCAATTCAAGGAAAACCACCCTTTATGTCTAACCCAAACAGGGGATTTAAAAGGAAGCGTAAGGCTGTAGCAACAAGGACAAAGTGTTGCTTATGCAATAGCAGTTTCATCTTGTAAGCAACTACAGAGGCAGTTGTATTTAATAGACCTAACCTTGCTTCAACAGCCTACGTAGCTGGAAGAATCTGAATGCTACCCAGAAAGATAAAAATGACCAGAGAAGAGGTGGGTCACAGCTGATAATCTGTCCTTTCAGCACCAGATTGCCACAGGGAGCAAATGGAGGAGACCGAAGCGATGGGCTGCAGGAGGGTGGACACAATTAGGAGCTGCTTTTGAAAGACACTTGCTAACGAAGCCAGAGATTTTCACCGTTACTGATGTCAATTCAATTTTCTTCATGTTTTCCTAAATTCTGTTTTTTAGTGTGGTCCAAAAGTCTATCAAGGACTGTGGCTTAATTTTCCAGTGGTTTGTCAGTATAAAAAAAATGCCATTTCCACACAGCCTGTTGTTCCCAGTGTAAATATGTTTTTAGGCACAGAGCAATATAATCCTACAGATTTGCAGAGAAGCTGCAAAGCCTTCTGGCAGTGTCTAAGGCAACATAAATGCTCTGTTTCCATCGCTTCTATTTATGGAAAACCAAAGGCCCTTTATCTCCTGGATTCCCATGAGATTTTCTATAGCTTAGGCAAGAACCATGAATTACTGCTTGGTTGGAGTTATTTCAGGGAAGCTGCACAGGATGGGAAGAGGCTGTGCCTCAGCAAACAGGGACTGTAGCGATGCCTTCTTCTGTTCCCTAAGAACTTCTGATTTTTCTGGTTGCAGAAATGAGACTTTCATTTAAAATTCCTCTGATTAAAAGTGATCTTAGATTTTTGTATCCCTGACCTCTGGCTCCTGAAAAAACGGCATCCATACCCCCCTAAACCTGCTGGTTCTGGAAAGTGATGGACAGTTGCCATAGGCAATTCCAGCCCAAGGGGAAAGGAATTATATGTGTGTCCCCCTGCGGCAGGAGGGGACCCAAATGGGGATGTACAGAGATATAGGGGAGTGAGAAGATGCAGAAACCCTCAGAACCATGGTAGCTGCTCAGGTCTCCCTCAGTCCTGGCAGGGACAGGCACAACTTTTTTTTCCCATAGACATTCTGTCATTGCAAAGGTTTTCTTGAGAAATTCCAGACCAAAAATAAAAAAAAAAAAAAAAAAAAAAAAAAAGGAACATTTGAGTTCTCCCAACTGGACCAAGAGAAATTCCTTGTGGTTTAAACGGTTAGACTTTAGCTATGTGCTGGCAGAAGGCCCAGTTTAAGAAGGGATGGAGGATGCATCCATTGCACTAAGAATTTTTAGAGCCTCCTGGAAGGGTTGCATGAGTGTTCTTCAAAATGCTCGTGCCACAGCTCAAGGATACACCATGCAACACCACGCTGGTCACAACTTCAGGCCCTCGTGTCATGCCATGTATGCCGTGCTGAGTGCTGTACATCAACCGATCGATGCTGCTGCTGTCGCAAGGTTTGCCCATCACTAATGCCACTTTGGCAACCACTGAGTCGTTATTTGATTTATGTTTACAATGTAATAAACGCGCCTCTATTTATTTCTGCTGTTAGCACCTCATCTCAGTTTGTAGGAAGCCTTACGTTTTTGAAGTACTTTGGCAAAAATAGAGGGCAAAGTGAAGTTATTTCTGGTTTTGTTAAAAAAAACCCAAAAAACTGAAAGGCAATTTATTTATTTATTTATTTTATTGTATTTCTAGAAGAAGACGCTAAAGGACACATAAACCACTCTGCAATATCATCCCAGGAAGACTAAAGGAACTAAAGAAGCCAGAAATCAGGTATATAAAATTCTTCCCTTAATTTTTTTTTTTATAATTATTTGGAGAAAAATAAGCTTCTAGATAAAATACTCTAGCTTTTGATGAGGATATCATACTTTAAAAATTAAGAATAATAGGAAAATCCCTTCCTTGGAAAGTTCTAAAAAGCAGGGAATAAAAAGAAATTCCTGATCTATTTTTTATGGAAGATTTCCCCCCATTCAGCATCTGAACAGATGTTTTAAATTACATGATATGACTTTGAAAGTCTGGTAATTTCTGCTGGGAGTTTACTAGTTCCTGGGTTTTCTGTCAAGAAGAGCTGTCTCATCTCCCTGGAGTTCCTCTAACAGGGCTGTAAGTTTGCAAGAAAGGACTTTAGCCACTCAAGTTTTTCTGCTCCATCAGATGATTTCACATTATATCAAGGCACCAGTGGCTGCATTGTGGAGCCCTTGGTTCTTCTCCTGTTGTTTCTGTGCAGGCTGGTCCCCAGTTCAAGTTTAACTGGCATCTTAAATCATACTGCCAGACTCATCTATTTTTTTATCTGATCTTTTCTCAACCCAGTAGTTCAATGAGTTGTTTCGTTTTTTAGGAAATAGGAAGTCATTATGACAACTGTTTTGTCAAACATGGCCTCAGTTAAGAAAGAGTGAAATGATTTGGGCCAATTCATTCTTTCCGTAGCACCATTAGGCTCCCAGGGGATTCACCGAGAGTAAAGGTGTGCTGATGACAGGCTAGCTGATATATGGCCAGCCAGATACTGTGTAATTGCTTACATAGAGGTACAGATGTAGGTCATTCTCTAGGCAAATCATATGTGTAAATAGGGTATCTATTGCATCCTTGAAGGTGTTGCCATTTTAGAGCTGTTTGTAACGGAAAGCAGAAAAATTGAAGTCTACTTCTTGCATCTGCCATGATAAGTAGAAATTGTCCCCCTAAGTAAAATTATTGATGTCATTATAGTAATGTATTGGGTTTGCATGGCAAGGTTTTGGTAGCGGGGTGGGCTACAGGGGTGGCTTCTGTAAGAAGCTGCTAGAAGCTTCTCCTATGTCTGATGGAGCCAATGCCAGCCGGCTCCAAGGCGGACCTGCTGCTGGCCAAGGCTGAGCCCATCAGCGATGGTGGTAGTGCCGCTGGGATAACAGATTTAAGAAGGGAAAAAAACCTTGCTGGGACACAGAAACTGCAGCCAGAGAGAGGAGTGAGAATACGTGAGAGAAACAGCCCTGCAGACCCCCAGGTCAGTGAAGAAGGAGGGGGAGGAGGTGCTCCAGGTGCCAGAGCAGAGATTCCCCTACAGCCCGTGGGGAAGACCCTGGTGAGGCAGGCTGTCCCCCTGCAGCCCAGGGAGGTCCACGGGGGAGCAGATCTCCACCTGCAGCCCAGGGAGGACCCCACACTGGAGCAGGGGGATGCCCAAAGGAAGCTGTGACCCTGTGGGACACCCACGCTGGAGCAGGTTTTCTGGCAGGACTTGTGACCCCGTGGGACACCCACGCTGGAGCAGGTTTTCTGGCAGGACTTGTGACCCCATGGAGGACCCACACTGGAGCAGTCTGTGCCTGAAGGACTGCAGCCCCTGGAAGGGACCCACGCTGGAGCAGTTCGTGAAGAACTGCAGCCCGTGGGAAGGACCCACGTTGGAGAAGTTCATGGAGGACTGTCGCCCGTGGGAGGGACCCCACGCTGGAGCAGGGGAAGAGTGTGATGAGTCCTGCCCCTGAGGAGGAAGGAGCGGCAGAGACAAGGTGTGATGAACTAACCCCAACCTCCATTCCCCATCCCTCTGTGCCGCTGCGGGGGGTAGGCAGAGAATTCAGGAGTGAAGCTGTGCCTGGGAAGAAGGGGAGGGTGGGGGGAAATTTTTTTAAGATTTAGTTTTATTTCTCATTACCCTACTCCAATCTGGCAACAAATTAAGTTAATTTTCCCCAAGTCGAGTCTGTTTTTCCTGTGACGGTAATTGGTTGAGTAATCTCTCCCTGTCCTTATCTCGACCCACAAGCCTTTTGTTATCTTTTCTCCCCCATGTCCAGTTGAGGGGAGGAGTGATAGAGTGGCTGTATGGTGCTTAGTTGTTGGCTGGGGTTAAACCATGACAAGTAACTACTAATGTCATTATAATGTCACACTTGCTCAAGTTTTTTTACTGGATCAGGGCCCTTGTCTTCCATCTCTCCCTTACATGGTATTTCTCAGATTCGTTAAACTACTCCCATGTGTTACAGGAGAATAACTGAGACTTGAAATCTTATCTTGGGCAGGTGGTTTCTGCATGGACCTTCTTTGGTGACTCTCGCTATTACTGTCATTGCTGGTTTCATGCCCTTATGAAGTGAAGAGCCGTGAGTGCCAGGTTAATCAGCCCTTACTGTAATGAAAACCAAAGACAGTTTGTTTAAAAAAAAAAAGGGTATAAGTTGCTGGTCTGGTAAGGAAAGTACTGGAAGAGAGTTGTTTGTGCCAATGTTGGCTCCAGAAAGATGAAGTAGACAGAAAGAGATGTGTGTTTGGGTTTGAATTCTCTGCACCAAGGCAGAAACCCAAGACTTGCATGCTGTGATAAAATCCCATGCAGATCATAAATGTGCACAAATCCATTTTAACATGAAACGCTGCCAGTTTTGGCCTAAATAGCTGTGAGGAGGTTTTTGCTGTTGCTCTGAGCAGTGGTAAAAGTCTGCTGTGGTGCCTCAACCTCAGAGACACAAGAAATCCTGGCAATAAAAATGCTTCCTCCAATAACACCTTCAAGACTGGCATTGCTTAATGGGCTGTGAGATCACATGAAAGCAGCTGCTTCTCACCATTACAGAGGACACATTGCTCCTCTTAGTCAGTTTTAGCACATGGAAACCACAAAATAAGAAAAAAACCAAATCAGGGCTAAAATATGACATTTCCACCTCCACACGCAGGAAACAATAATAGTTCAGTAGTGCTGGCATGAAAGGGACTGATCTCAGCTTTATCGGATTGGGAAAGTAATAAACACCCATATTAGAAGAGCTGTAGGTCACTTCGTTCTTCCTGCACACCCACTGTGGTCTTCCTGTTCCCTGCCTCCTGCCATTCACGGAGGAGGTTAAATAAATATGAAGGATGTACCGCGTTGCATGCCTGTAGTGGCCAGAAGATTGCTGAGACCTGGGACTCATTTTGTCCATAGTACAGTAAGAAGAGGCAGTTATGGGCTCCAAAAGCTCCTTAACCCAAAGTAGCACCTCTACTAAGTGGTTTTTCCCGGTAGAGAAATGCCCAGGCTAGAAGATGTCCCCCCTGCCACTGATGACTCTATCTTGTGTCACGAGGTGGAGACCCACCAGCCGGAGGACATGGGACTAACCAAGGAGGGCACGGTTCCCTATGCAGCATGCAAGGGATGAAACTACAATGAGACCAGCTCCAACTGTCCTCCATGTCAGCTGGAGCAGAACAACCCTTAGACATGCCCTAGGACATGCTCAACAACCGCATAGGACAAAATTCCAGAATAAGGGATTAAGTGGTCCACCAGATAATCTTCAAGCACGCTTAAGACAATGGAAGGTTTTCAGGGAGACTTTTTTTCTTCTGCATCCCAAAGAGGAAAGACTACCTACAGAGCAAGGTCGGCATTAGCCAAAATATAAAATTTTCATATTTTATATTCATATCTGAAAAAATAAAAAGCAGGTATAGAGCTGAGTTTTTATTCTGGCATTCAAGCTAGCAGGGACATAAAAGCTAGCAGGGACATAAAAGCTCAGATTTGAGCCTTCAATTTCATTGCTAGAAGGAAATATTCAATGCAAGCTATGCTACTAGTATAATACTGACATGTGTTATGCTGGACCTTTCGGAAGGGACCTCACCTACTGGGAATGCTCACTCCTTTCCAACTCTCCTTCTTTTTGCCATCCCTGGAAGAAACTCCTGAATGAATCTGATCTGTTTTAATTCCTGGAAGACAAAAGTCTTAGAGAAACATCTTCCTTTGTTCCTAAAATGACTGTGGTAGAGAACATGAATTATGGTGTATCCTGTGGCTGGCAATAGAATGTCAGAAGTGGGCACCTCTCTGAAGGCAGAAATCACAGGTTTCCTTCTCCCTTGTGCTGAAGCCAGAGATATTGTGTGCGATGTGACCATGGTTTTGTTGTTCAACAGGGTCTGTTAACAGTGATTCAGATTTCAGGCAAGGCAAGGCAAGAAATTCCTTCTCCTTATTATTTGTTTTTCAGGATGGAAGTGAGTGTCTGAGTGTCCTGCCTAACTTTATGGGTAACTTGTTTCCTAGAAGTGTTGAAAAGGATGATCTGGAATAGACAGAGCTTGGCTTTTGCCTCCTGCAGCTGGGAGGGACAGGAATTTTGCTTTTCCATTGATATTTACTGGAATTCACACCCCTCTTCTGATTCAGTACCTCCAGGTCAGGAGGTCCAGGTCCAGGTCACTTTACTGGTCATGGTTAAAGGGACAAAAATCCTTTGCAAATACAGAAATCTGACTTTGGAAGTGGAGGGCTTTGGAGACATTTACCCCACCCTAAAGATCTGACCTGCAACATGCCATTGGATGAATATGTTCTTTTCATATTTCTGTGCTCCAGCTGAAAATTGGTCATCTGTAATTTATATGTCTTTGTTAATATTGGGAAAGAATGAGTGGGATTAAAGAGACTCAGATTTTTTTAAAGTAGCCTTTCAGTAAAAACAGGTCAAGAAGCAGATGTAGCAATTCCATCAACCATGTTCATTGTCCACAGTATGTTTGGAAATCCAACAAGAGAAAAAGAGACTCCACAGTATTTTTGGGGTGAGTCATTTTTGTTGTTGTTTCTAAACATAGTGTTCTGGGGCCTAACACTTCCAGCCAGTCTTTCTTGTTTATATCATTACAGAAAAAGCTAGTACAAACAGAAGACCACTGGTGTCTCTGTAATTGGGAGCATGAAAGCTGATTTTTAACTTGACAAAGTGTTAGTCATGACCACCTAAGAACTTAAAGCATCTGTTGCTTTTTCACCGTGAAGTGGATAGAGGCTTGTCTTGCAATTAAGTGTTGTTCTCTCCCTGTTGCCACTCTGTCAGACCCTGGCTACCTGAATTTTGGATTGGCCAAAGAGCTGATGGGACCTGCAGGAATACTCTTGTCTGATGTTCCTTTAACGAGAGGAGCAATGGCAGCGTCAACCTCTGTTAGTTGCATCTAAGTGCAGTTTACCTCCCTGTGATTCTGAGCAAGAGCAATTCCTTCTGGGGGTCTTATCTTCAGCACAGCAGGTCTCATCTGCAGCATCTTCCTGCCCAGCACAGCTTCTGATCTTGTTGGAAAACCAGTTTGTTTCACAGCTCTTTGATGGCAGGCTTCACGACAGGATGCTTCTGTCAGTAGCGACCTTTCAGGAACGTTGCTTGAAGACTATCCTGAAAATTATCACTGAGTGGCAAGGTGTAGATGTTAATAACCTTCCCTGCTCACTGGAATGAGCTGGATGAATCGGGAGTGGGTTTTGTCTACATGACTTATCCTCCTTTCCACCACTTCCTCCATATCTGCCTCTCTTGGACCATACCTGATGTCAAAAATGGTTAAAACCAGCATGTCACGTTTCCTGATTAGAGTTTGATGTGGGATTGTTTTAGGTCTATCCATCTGAAAACCATTGTAGTGAGACACCAAAAGCATAACATTGCTTCATGTTTATTGAATAATTTGCTCCTGGCTTCTTGCCCATAATGCAGCAACTAAAAGTAAAAAATAGCATGCACTTAGCTTGCACTTTCTCCTCACGCTGACTCTCCCTTCTGTTTTATTTCAAGTTTGGGGGCTTTCTCTAGAAAGTAAGTATGAATAAAGTATATAATGAAAGCTTACATGGTAGTCTAGCTTTTCAGGGTCCAGCAGCACTGTAGTTTATTTAGTTGCCAAGTAATTACCAGTTTGAAACTGCAGTTATACTTCCAACTTCTAGGGCAGTCAAATTAAACAGGAAAAATCATCCTCGAGGGCAGGTAGGTCTGTAGTTTTCTGAGAGACTTTAATGTTCTTCTTGATGATGTGGAGAGTGCACAGACTCAGTGAGGTCAATGGGGAGTTTGTCTTTCCTTGCATCAACGTCTTCAGCCACGTGTGGGAGGTAAGTCGAGATCCCTGTTTTTCTGTCCGCTGCCTGGGTGATGTCAGCCAAGTTACTTTAAGCTGGGGCAGAAGAATTAGTCCTATCTTACAGCTCCTAAAGTGGCTTAATTAAACTTTACAACTTCAAACCCCATGCTCAGCTGCCAAAGAAGTCTAACTTTCCACCAGTAAAAGTTCTTAAACAGCTAAATACCTGTGCTTGGGACCTTAAAATTGCTTAAAATACGGCAGTGTTGAGGAGCTGGAAGTTTTAAACTTAGTAATAGGATCATAAAAGAAGGCTGTCTCATCTGCAGGGATTACTCAATAGACCACCTCAGAACAGCCCCAAAGGGTGATCTATAGGAGGTGGGAACATAGAGGTAAGGGCACTTGTGGAGGAAGACCCCATTTGCGTCTTGGCTCAAATTAGCACCCCGATACTTTGTATGAAGCATTTTTTGGCAGAGGGATGAAACCTACACCTCTGTCTTTCCCATGGTGGGTGCTTTTACCGTGATGCTGCAAAGCCTGGCTGGTGGGAGGTGCAGGTTGCTTCAGGCAAAATGGTGTTGGGCCTAGGTTTCCTGATGTCATTGGAAAACTCCCTGTTTATTCAGATACTGGGAATAACTGCAGATAAAGTCATAAAAGATGCCAAGGATCAGAGGTGTGAGAATGCCACAAACAGATTATGGCTACTAGGGTGATCAGGTATGAAATGATGATTTACAGCAGTTTTATGGCTGGCTGGTATCTTCTAGTGTTGCAGACGTACACTCTTTACTCAGTGCATTTCCATTCACTTTTTCTGTGATGATCTGTCCAAAAAGGCCCAGGCTAAGTGGTACTTTCTGAATCAGAACTGTTAAGGAGGTGCCAGCTCTTCACAATAATTTGGATGTTCTTCATGTTTTAACCAATCCAGCAAAGTCATAAATCTCTTACCATGTAGATGTTTGTTTTCTTTCCACTGTTTTTTTTTTTCCCTACTAGGAGCTCCATGCTGTATGTTCACAGGCTAAGAAGGGCTTAGGAGAAGGGAATTGATATGGGGAGAGGACACTAATTGCCAGGCTAAAGTCCTCCCTGATATTAATCTGTTCCATCGGCACTGTATTTTATCCGATTAGTGCAGCAGGCGAAGTGCAAAAAGTAACACCAACTGGAAAGCAGGTAAGACATCCCCATTGATTGTGTGCTCAGATATTACAAGCAAAAAAGGGTACATCAGCCATGTGTTCCTTTTCAGAGAGGAGGAGGACATCAGGAAGTCTCTTAGTCCTTGCTAGGTTGCCAAATGATGGAAACTTGAAAGACTGCCAGAGAGAACCGGGATCAAAGGCATTATCATTCCATTTTTGGGGAAATAAAACTACCTATCCTCTGGAAAAAAAAAAGAAAAAGTCCCTGTAGCTCAATGATATATCTGTCTCTGAAAGATATTTGAGTTGAGTTCTTAAAATACTCCCTTAGTCAGTTTATGGTGATGATTGCTGAGTTCTTTCAAGTGGTTTTTTTGAAGCTGTATTAGATAGTATGAGACAATTCACATGGGTCTTCGAAGCCACCAAGTGAGCCCAGACTGAGAAGCAAGAGGACATAACTCAGAAGGGGCTTTTCTATGCACTCTGCAGATCTTATTTTTTAAAAAATAAATATGTTCTCAATCAATCTGGAAAATGATACAAAAAGATTACAACAACATGTGCTTACAAGAACTTACATGTACTTCGAAGAACATGTTGTACTTTCATTCTGAAGTATTTTACTTTCACTGCAAAATATTTTGAAATGGAGCTCTCCTGCAGAGTTATTTATCCAGCCTGTGTGGTTTAGGAGCACTGCAGAGGGTTTCAGGTGTTACCTCCCTGCCTTGCAGGGGCTTGGGGCGATAGGCTGAATCTCATAAGCAGACAATTTAAGCGCTTAGGGCTGAAGCCACAAAAGGAAATGGTTGCTTGATTATGGCTTAGCTCAGCATGTCTCAGTCCACAGTATAGATCCTTAATCTCCGCCCATTTGGCCTCTGCCCAGTTAGAAAGCCCCCGAAAGCCCATTGGCACCTCTATTTCCTCAATGAAGACCCTGAGGCATCAGGATGTCGCCTTCTGGGACCCTGACTGTTGGTGTCTCTGGGCAAACTGACTGTCACTGGCCTCAAGAAACGTGGAAGCAGAAATCATAGAATCATAGAATCGTTTAGGTCGGAAAAGACCTTTAAGATCATTGAGTCCAACCGTCAACCCAACACCACCATGCCCACTAAACCATGTCCTGAAGTGCCACATCTATGTGTTTTTTGAACACCTCCAGGGATGGTGACTCCACCACTTCCCTGGAGGGGAATGCCTGATGACCCTTTTGGTGAAGAAATTTTTCTTAATATCCAATCTAAACCTCCCCTGGTGCAACTTGAGGCCATTTCCTCTTGTCCTATCACTAGTTACTTGACAGAAGAGACCAGCACCCACCTCACTACAACCCCCTTTCAGGCAGTTGTAGAGAGCGATAAGGTCTCCCCTCAGCCTCCTTTTCTCTAGACTAAGCAACCACAGTTCCCTCAGCTGCACCTCACGAGTTCTCTAGACCCTTCTCCTTGTTCTCCAGGCCCTTCACCAGCTTCATTGCCCTTCTCTGGACATGCCCCAGAACCTCAATGTCTTTCCTGTAGTGAGGGGCCCAAAACTGAACGCTGTACTCAAGATGTGGCCTCACCAGTGCCCAGTACAGGGGGACAATCACCTCCCTGCTCCTGCTGGCCACACTATTTCTGATACAGGCCAGGATGCCGTTGGCCTTCTTGGCCACCTGGGCACACTGTTGGCTCATATTCAGCCGGCTGTCAACCAGCAACCCCAGGTCTTTTTCCACCGGGCAGCTTTCCACCACTCTTCCCAAGCCTGTAGCGCTGCATGGGGTTGTTGTGACCCGAGGACAGGACCCGGCACTTGGCCTTGTTGAACCTCATACAATTGGCTTCAGCCCATCGATCCAGCCTGTCCAGAGATACAGATGTCTGTCTCTCCTCATTCCCCTCCTCGAGCCACGGACATTCCTCCATGACGCATTTGGGTCCTCCTCCATTTGACTTTCTTCTCCAGCGGGATCTGGCTACAAGGGGAGGGTGTTCCCAAGGCTTTTCTAGTCATCGAGCTCAGTCGTGGAAAATTTATCGTGTGCTGAGCCAGAGGATGACCGTCAGCATGACTGCACTGCCCTGCCAATGTGGAGACAAGGGCTGTCGTCTGGGATCCAGCACACAGTTGATGTAAGATACTGAAGTAATTCTTGGCCCAGGGATGAGAGAGATGTCTCATGCCTCAAAGGTGAGTCCTCTAACAACGTAGCTCAGTGAATGCGTAGGTGAGGGCTGTTATGTGGGTGAGGAGTCTGCCTCGGGGCATTTATCCAGCCACAGAGGTTGTCACAGTGAGACTGGGAGCCAGCAACTGGAGCACCCAATTCCCCGCGAGGGCCGTGGCTGAAGGCGTACTTCTTCCCTCAGCATTTTCCCTTGGCCAGCAGCTCCCTGCTTCCCATGCCAGCTATTTTGGAGCCTGGGCCAAGGTGTCTTGCTGTCTCCACAGACTGGAAAAGGAACCTTGGCAGCAGCAGTCTGCTTTGCACCACAGGATGTCCTGACTGCCTCAGGTCGTCAGGGGATTTAACCCTGCCTGATTTGCCTGAAGCTATGTGTGAGCTCTGGTCTTTAGCCTGGTTCTCAGCTGACTAGAGGAGCTCAGCTCACTATTAACTCATGAGTAAATTATTCTTGCCAACCTTTTCATCGTCACAGAAATCCGTAAGGAGAGGACTTGTTTTTCTCCCCGCTCCTTTATCCTATTAGTTTTTTAAGTGCAGTAAAAAGGGCTGCTGTAATTACCTTTCTCTTGCTGATGAACTGTGAAGGAGTAAGCTTCATAAAGCACAATAAGCTTAATGAGAAAAAAATCTGCCCTGAGTCTAGGTGATGTGTTCTTATCATGTAAGAGAACAACGACAATCCCAAGCAACTATATGACTAATTTTCCCCTTGTCATTAATTATGTCTTATCTTGGCGGGGAGAATGGGATTCACATCACTGCAGTGTGTTTTCCTAATCGCTCCCTAATGAAAAAACAGTTCAGAAAAAAGAAAGCCAAGCAAAGAGCGAGGCCAGTAAGAGAGTATTCACAAGGCATGCCTTGCAAAGCAGATCACAGTCAGTCAAGGCAATAAATCACAGTGGGCTCTTCAAGGGGCATTGAGGAACACGGCAATTTGCTGGGGCTCTCCACACCTCATGGGATCAGAGGTTGGGGTTATGTGTGTATGACAAGAGGGAAAATCATGACCTACATACCAGTGGGCAGTCCTTACTGACAGGTAGAAACCATTTCTCTGTATGCTTCACTGGGCTGGATGCCCATGCCCTGACTTTTCTTGAACGTCTGCATTTATTTTCAAACTCTTATTAATCCATTTGCTATTGGTCATGTTGAGCAATTTGTCCCCGTGGTGCCAAAGCAGGAGAGGAGGGAGAAAGAAGGTGGCATGTAACTTTCTCCCTCTCAGTTTCTCACAGGGGAGAGAAGAAGGTCTGGAGGTCTCAAAGCAGAGGGGTTGGATCCTGTCCTCTGAGCCACGGCAAGGTTGTCCCCCTCCAGGTTTCTTAGCATTGCTGAAAGCTTTAAAGTCTGTGTGGACCCCGAAAAGGGTCTTTGAAGGGACTTACATTAAGGGTACTGGGGCCCAAACTGTGGGATGTGTCTCTGCAGCAGTGCTTGAATTACTATCCTCCTATAGAGAAAGGAAAATGTGGATATTTCCTTTCCTTTTGTGAATTTTGACTCAGGAGCTATATGAAACACATAGTATTGGGGGTGGTGCCTGAAATTAGGGCACCTATCCCCCCAGTGAGTGCCTCAGTTAATAATATGCAGTTGTGCTCTTATTAATGCTCTTTTTCTGGCCTAGTGAAGCTTGATTTTTTTCCTACGTGGTGCCAACCAGAGGAGCCCAGAGCCCAGAGAATGACGTGGGCAGAAAGAAGTGCTTGTCTCTTGGTTGTGGAGAGAGCTAAAAGAAAGTGCCCATCTTCCTGAGCAAGTCGGGAGGATTATTGTGTAGGACTTGCTGTTACCCCTGTTATGTGAACTTTGAAAATGGGCCTAAGTCCTCTGCATCAGTGAAGTGAGAGATTTGTATTGCCATTTCTATTTCACTGCCTTGAGCTTTTCTCCCAAGGCTTCCATGAGGGATGTCATTCACTGCTGTGAAGTCCTCAGATGCTGGCAGGGCACATGGCCTCAATGTTATTGCTATTTATTGACTGCACTACTCATGGAAAAGCTGTGGGAAGTCCCTAAACTGCTGACCATTGGCCTCTGGGAGGGTGTATCGGGGAAAGACCTCGCACATCTACCCTTCCCTACCCCACTGTTAGCTGGGGTAGGAGCCTGGGCACCGAGCTGGGTGAACCTCTGCTCCGATGCAGAAAGGCAGTTCCCATAAGCAGCAAACCAACATCTGTCAGGCACTTCAACTGCAGCTCATAATACTTTAATTTTTCCCTTTGTTCTCTGCCTTTTATCCTTTGATGACTTACCAGGCCACCCAAACCAGAGGAGATCCCTGGGTCTTCAGACCAGTCACTTAGCAGCATCTTGCGCAGAACCGCAATGTCAGAGGAAAGAAATGCTCCCCCAACTTCTGGGGAAAAGAGCAGTAACAGTTCTCAGAAGGTTTATTTAAACATGGCTGTTTATTTTTGCTGGAGATAGAGTTACCTTCCCATATAGGAGTAATGTTTTTAGAATCCTCCTCGGTTCGCCTATAATAAATCACAGTTGTCTGAAGAAAAGGAGCGGGGCTCTTTGTCATTTTTCTTTGCTTTTCCTCCATCGGCAAGTGAAGGAAATATCCCAAGAAGAATCATTTATTACAAACTTGCTTTTGACGTTGTTGGCAAGTCCTTGGCGTGTCGGCTATATAAATTACTGCCCTATCTCTGGGCAGTCAGCGCACAAAGCCGCAGCTCTCTTGTTTCTAATTGTAGATTGGCAGGACCTCTACTATCGGGCAACACAAAGAATAAAGAAAACAAGAAGAAAGGCTCACAGCTGGATCTCAGCGAGGGTGGCAGGGGTGGAGGAAGGGGACCCCAGGTCCTGTTATGACTTCAAGCCATATTTTGTCCCAGTGGTTGCCAACAACCACACGGACAAAATTTTCTTTCTGGTATTGTGTCTTCTTGCAAATCACGGGCTTCGTTTCTCAGTGTGGGCAAACAACAATGCAAAGTTGCACCCAGGGCTCTTTAATTCTCTGCGAGGGGATGGCATTTGGGCTGAAGCACAGCAAAGGGACCTCAGGGAAGAGAAGACTGATGGTAAAGGCTGAGACTTCAAAGAGGTTCTGAAATGGCTCTGACTCTTCTCATCCTCTTTTTTTGAGCAGCTTTTCATTGAGATTTGCTGCTGTGGGCTAAATTGCTTGGAAGTATTTGGCTGATAGAACAGCTGGAACTGGTAATCTCCAGCATCTAACAGGCTCTGTTACGATGATCTTTTTTTTTTGCAATTACTCCTTGTTTTTCCCCACGAAGCTCTGAAAAGCCTGTATAAAGAATAACTATTTTTTTGTATAATTGTGAATGCGTACAGCTAGATAAACTGAGGTTATATAAGTAGGATAGAATCAGATAGTGCATCACCAAGTGGGCAAAGGGAGAGTGAAAACATACGCTGAAAACCTGGCTGCAACAAAGTCCATGGAGCTTCTATAATTTTAAGTCTAATTTCCTAGGGAAATTAGTTTTACAGCACCCATCTCTCTAGCCCTCATCACTTCTTTAAGGATTGAGATGGAACAATGTTGGGAAATGAGACATAGCTACAAATAAATATCTGCAGGGTGGCAGAAGTAGAGATGTTTTTTTAGGAAAAAAGACACCTTCCCAGCACAGCCCACCATTAATATGGTAGAAATACCTTTATTTGGGAACCTGGCAGGCCACTCTGATTTACTTGAGCTAAAAAATGATGAAAGTTCAGTTCTTTCTGCTGGGTAGTTTTGTTTCAGCTGCCTCTGTTTGAGAATTCAAATTATTAGACTTTTCTGAGTATCTTGGTGTAAAGGTGTGCTTTGGGTGGCACTCATCCACGAGAGTAATTTATATTATGTTTTTTCTGCAGTATCCAGGTAAACTTTTATTGCAGCCATACTGCAGAGCTGACCAAATACTCAATTTTTAATCTCCATCTCTCCTTAGTGGGGTTTAGGATTTACAAGAATTTGGAGGGTGCATGGTGTTCAGCAAAAGCATTTCCCCAGATTAGATGATGCTCATTCTTTGGTCTCCTTTAAAAATATTATAAGAAATTTCATCAGACCATGAAACTCAGAAGGTCATATTAAAGTCTTACACAAATAATCCAGGTTTTGGGGATCTTGTCATGCTAAATGGATTCTTTGGCATCAACTAGTTTTATTATGGACAGAGCCACAGCAGAGCCACATTAGAAATGGATATTGTTACAACACTTTCAGTATCAACAATGCTACTTGGAAAGGAATAATGTATTCCAGATGGCTATTAAGAATGTCTGTCCTTTTTAGAAGTTGTTTTTTTTTTTTTTTAGTTGATTTATTCTGATAAAATTTGGGATAATTTAGACTTCGGTCAAATAATCAGTAAACATGAAGATAAGGTTATTCACAGAACGGGCAGTCTGAAAACCTACTTTCATTTAATTCAATTAGATAGGTTTTCATATCGGTTTTATTTCTTTTATTTTAAGTATTGTAGCTAATTTTTCATCGTGAAAGAGAAGGTAGAGTACAGTTACTGAAGACATCAAAACTGCTGGGTTATGTCCAGGGCTTTTCCACACAACTGGCAAGTAATGGGACCGCAGTTAACTGTGTAAGTAAGTGGGTGTAATAATAGCCATTGATACAACAGATGAGATTTTGAGGAGCTTGAATAAAAAAATCTCAATTTGTGATATATATCACACCAACATTTCTCACCAGACCTGTATGTAAGTCAGGCACAAAACTGGAGCTGAACTCTTTGAAATGAAATCAAAAAGATGTTTTAAATTTGGCTTTGTTCTTCTGCTGAATGCATTTGAGGGAAGTCTAGATGCTGTTAGGTCAAGCTAAAGTTACTGTAAGCTTACAGGGACTTGGTTTCTACAGGGTCTAAATCACCATGTCTCTGTATGCTCCTCCTTTGTCCTGGTCCTCTGATAACACCAATGATCTGCATAACACTGATGAGGACACAATTTGTATCTCTTTTCCATCACTGATGTCCTTCTCTGCCAAATTATCCTGCACGTGAGGAACAACAACAGGCAACACAAGGCTGATACCATCCCTGGATAGTGCTGATGAGCAACAGCACAGGTAAATATTACCTGAGTAGTCTTGCATGGGACATTTTTTTTAATCCCACTCTGGCTTTCTGGTTTGGCAGGGATTTCAGCTCATGGTTTCATGCCCGTCCCCAGGCACGACAGCGTGAACAAAGGCTGTCGTGACGTGCCTCGGCTTTTTATTGTCTGTTCTTCTTAAGACTTGCTGTATCTGGGCTCTCTCCCAGCTTCTCCTTAGGCCATTGCTTAGATCCTTTGAATCAGGTATTCACAGGCCCCCAGGGGTGCTGGGAAACATGAGGCGTGGGGACAGCCGTGGGGTTTGGGCTGGCTGAATCTGGATGTTGTTTCTGCTGAGCAAAGTCCATGGTGACCTCCGTCGATAGAGCTCAACACATGTCCCTGCTCTCTGCAGCTCCTTCTCCACCGCTCCCAGCAGCATCCACCCACCTCTCCAGCCACTGGATTTTCGCTCTGAAGACTTGGGTTTGCTTTTGTGTGTTTCTCCAGCAGGCTTTAGTTAAGCTGCTCACTGAAAGGCTTTTGAAGATGTTCCCCAGAGCTGGGGGCTGCTGAGCATCAAGCAGTGGAAGAGCTTGAGGAGGTTTGTTAGTCCTGGACGACCAGACTCCTGTTTCATATTTGAAATAGATCTGCAGCCAGTTGGTTAACAAAATATTATGCTCAGGATAACTACCTGAGCCACCTCGCCAAGCCAAAGAGTCCTAGTAGGGTTCCAGAAAAGCCAATATTAAATCCAGAGACATCAACATTAGTGAAGTAGGACTAAATTATCTCCAGCTGGCTCTGACTCTCGCCTGAGGCACAGAAATAAGTAGCTCCCTTGAAAAGAAGAAAAGATGAAGGCTGCATTAATGAGGACCATAACAAAGCTTGTACCTCGGGTCACGTTCTTTTTCCAGTCCTATCAAGTTCAGTCAATGACAATTTCTCGGCTCCCATCGCTTGCTCACCAGCCACTCCACCAAAGCCAAATTTCCTTGGCAGTGACGAGGACAGCCAGTCCCACCGTTGGAGCATCAGAGACATGAGCTGCTCCTGCTTCCAGGGGTGACTTAGTGTAGGTGGCAGGCAGGGATCCCTTGAAGCTTATGTTGTTCTTGATTCAATTAGCTGGGTTTAACTGTTAATTATGTGTTAAGTACAATCAGAACTTGCTACCAAGTGCTTCTGTCCTCACTGACCAGCATCATTGAGTGCAAGTCTTGAAATGTATGGGGAAAGTGATAGGTAAACATTGGCCATTGCTCTATGCTAAATGTGTTTTAGAACAGCAACATATGAGCAAATTAAAAATCAGCCTTAACTTAACCTGGATATTCAGAAACCTTCACTGTGTCTTCCTGGTCAGTTCTTAGGATGAAAGTGGTCTTAGAAGGAACAAGGATTTCAGACATGAACTATTTACTGCTGTGACGCGTAAGCTCTGCTCTCACATATACCATCCTGATGCCACTATCATTTTTAATTAACATCTCTAGGTTCTCTGGAAAACCCTACTTGCCATCTGAATCTATGTACATAAGTAACCACATCAAAAATGCTGTATTTACTGATACTTCCTTTATGATTAGAGACCTTTTCGGTTTTTTTGAAAGCTTCATGAATCCAGAAGGTCCAATCAGGCGCAATGCCCTGGGGGAAGAGCTGTATGAGAGGCTTTACTTTTGACATGAGGAAAGCTAGGAAAAGCTTCCTAACTGTACATAGAAGTGCAGAAAGATATAGCTGTTCATAAAAGAGTTGCACTTGTGCAGCACTGTGGTATGTATTGTTGGGCAAAGTGGAGATGGGTATAATGAGGCATGGAAAACGTAAATTCAGTTGGCGGGGATCATGGGGTGAGTAATTATCCCTATGGGAAGATAGCAGGTGGATTACTTACTGGGCTGCATCTGCAATAAGCAATTAAAGGGGAACATCTGTTTCACATCATCCGTTTCTTCTTTTCCAGGATACTCCTCCAGTTTGTCTCTCTGATATTGCAACCTGGAGACAAGTCATTTCTCTAATAAGCCTGTGCAAACATCATGTGTTCCTCTGTGGAAAGAAGTGGAGATGGCCAGGAGCAACAGGACAGAGTAAGTAACATCCGGAAACATCTCCTGACTCTCTTGTTTTATTTTCTATTGGATTCTGCCTTGTTCCAATCCAAACCAGATCTGTTTCCAATGACTTGAGAACAGACCTATTCGAGGTGCAGAAAATAAATCCAGGAGCCGGCTCTGCTAAGTGTCTCATAATATCTCTGCTGCCATCTTGAGTAAGAGGAAAGCCTGAGCATCGGATCAAACTTTTCCTGTTTGATCAAGTTGCTTAAAGTGGATTTTGTTAAATTAGCCAGGCCAAACTGATACCTGGTGTGCAATGTGTTGTAAAGTCTCTGTTTGCACCAGGAAACGTGACCGTGTTCTTCAGTGCTTCAGGGTATCCGTGGCTGAGGCTGAGTGTCCTTTTGCTAGTGAAAACTAATAGCGAAAGAAATGTAAGTGCTGCACTTTGCGTGTTTTTTTGTGCCCACCTCATGAATTATTACAAGCGTGATTTCTTTATGCTCTGAATGGATTTAATTGGGGTGTTTTCTGTTCAAAATTATGGTAAATCCAGAATAACCCTGCTTCAGGCCAGCCGGTTTCAATACTGCTGGTGTAGATCTACATGCGTATAGTTAAGAGAATGGTTTTCCCCCTAGTTTTGGTAATTTCTCACTGGGGTAAGTTAGCCAGCAGCCTGAATCTAGTTGTCTATGGATTATCATGATGTGTAGGGATCTGACTGCTAACAGAACATAGACATAAAAATAATTTTTGAAGGCGTGGACTTCGTTCTTTAATTTATCCAACTTGTGGTCTTGGCTGAGTAAGCATTGCTTTCTCTGAAAGCCCCTTGTCATTATTGCACTTGTCTGGGATTTATTTTTCAAGCAGGGTTTAGGTTAAATTTCTGTAAAAAGATTAAATATACTTGAGCAGAAATGTGGGCTGTAGCAGTGCATATTGGAGTGTCATCTACTGTGTGTACAGCAAATGTTGGTTGGTTTCTTAGTATCTTGAACTAAACTCATCTATCAGTTATGCCAGTATAAAACTGGAAAAACTCAATTTGGTGAAGAAATGTGTCCAACTCCCTTTAGTAGGACAAAAAGTAACAAATTGCACTCTTTCTTTAATTTAAAGTACAGTTAAATTGTTGCTTAGCATGAAGTGCTTAAGCAACATTAGAACTCTTTTTGCCTAATCTCTGTTTTACAGATTAAAATACAAATATTTCCAGTGCAATAAGAATTCATTAAAGCATGCTGTTGCCTAGGGAAATATGCCTTTTAGATGTGTTTCTATCAACTGTCCTGGAAAAAAAAAGCAATGTAATTAGTGTTGCATATTCTTCTAAGTAGAAAAATGGGCCAAAAACCTACTTGTATAAACAGAATATTGCAAGTATGGAGTGTAAATTGCTTACTACTGTCAGGCTGGTTATTCATGATGGCCAACATAAGTTAGAAAGTCCTAACTGGAAGCACGCAGAGGTGCTGGAAATGTCCTGGAGAAATGTGAGATGACCTGTTCTATAAAATTGGGAAAACAGAGTCCTGGTAGTGATAGTTGTCTTCTTTTGTAGGTAACTTCTATACACATCAATTAAATTCTGGCCCAAATGGACTGATTTCAGTCCACGGTGATGGTGTTTCACTCAAAGTTCATGGATAGTCTCTTGGCTCGTAAGACGCTGCTAGACAATTTTCAGTAATTGCCCCGGTCTTTCTTCTTTTGCATAAAGGAATCAGCACTGTGGATCAGCTCCTTGGTGCCTCTTTAAATTAAAATAATTAGATGCATGATTAAACTCTCTCCCACACTGTGAGATCCGGATTCAGGTACATCTCATAATGCTGCAGTTTTTAAATTTTTTAAATTTCCAGTGGGAAAGACATGCATCTGGGACTGAGCAGATCTGGCCTCTGTTTTCAGCCTGCACAACTTGCTTCACTCTTCAGTTTTCCTTCCTACGTCTTATCGACTTCATTTATTATAAACAAAGACTGTTTCTTACTGCATTTCTGAACAGCACCTGGTCTAGAAGCATCCATCCCCGAAGTGCTGCTGGAATATAAATAAAAGCAATAAAAAGCCTTTTCCCTGTGCTAATATTTCATTGGTGTTTTTATGCAGAATTTTGGCCTGGAGCAAAGTATAATTGGCAGGCAGCTTTTAACTGGGGAGGCCACACTGACCTATTTCATCAAGGGACCACAAAATAACAAACCCATGTTATGCTCTAAACATAACTGAAATCAGAAATGAAGCTTGGGTTTGAGAGCTCCTCCAGGATTTAAGGCTGTTTTCCCCCTTCTCCCCCTGAAATATCTGGGGGAAAGAAAGCCAAACAAACAGAAGAACAGGGATGAGGTTATTCCACATGGCAGTGGAAAAATAGCTGTAGTACTGGGAGTTTGAGCACATTATCTGGTACTGCACTTTAGCTATGCCCCCCCCCAGATCATCCCATTAGTGTGGATGCTGCCCCTTTTTCTCCCTATGCATGGGCTCCTGAAAGCAATTATTATTAGAGCTGGTAAAGACCTTCCATTTATCTTTCATCACTTTTTCCTCTGTTAAATCTTTCCTTCACTCTTTCAAAATTTTGTGTAACGTGAGGAGGCAGGATCGATGCAGGTTGGGCAGAAAAGAAAACGAGAGATGTGCCAGCTTGTCGCTGAGTTTGGCAGCCACAGGGTAAACCCAGGACAGGGCAAGGAGGGACTTCTCTGTCCCTTCTGCTCTGGGCCATCAGATAAACCAGTAGGCAAAGCAAGGATGGGACAGATAACTTTCATATCCCATGTATGTACTTAGATACCTATATAATATACATGTTATATGTATTCTACACTATATATACACATTATATATATTATATACAATATATACACACACATATATATACACTAGTAGCTAATTCTCAAAGTATTGCAAAATCCTATTTCCGTAACATGGTATGTATTCTCTCTCTCTCAATGTGTGTTGTAAATACCACTGTGTTTTTTCTTCCCCCCCCCCCCCCCCCCCCCCCCATTTTTCCTCTATTTGCAGTAGGTAAACCAGTGACACTGTTTCTGTGAGACTGGTGGGATTTTTCCCCTGGGATTATTGTTCCACAAGCAGAACTACCAACAGCTAAAGTGTAACTGCCCTGACTGTCAAGGTAAGCGAGCCCCGAACTTTCTAGGAAATTTTTGTTGAAGTGGGCAAGTACACAACCGAACCTGGGGAGGAGGAAAAAAGGAAAGAAGAAAAATTGGGGTTTTTTTTGTTTCCTGCTCTTCACTGTTTAGCAGCACGGATTCAGCTTTGTCAGAGTTTTTCCAAAACATCGTTAGCGTTCAGAATTGAAGTTTGGTGTGAGACCTAATTTTTTGCCCCCCTGTTACTCTAAGGCAAAATCATGCAATGATTCAGGTTGAGAACGGCATCTGGAAGCTTGCAGATGGTCACTTTGGAGTCAGAGAACCAGCTGGAGGGTGCTGAGGGATGTTCCGTATTTCATTCAGCCTAAATCATTGTGGTCATATTCATTCCAATAATAAAAAAAATCCCTTTCAAATAGGTCTGCGAAGAGCAGAGATGAGCTTCCTCCTTTGTCGCCCTTTTCTCAAACTGTGTCCCAAAGGTATCGTTATGGTAAGGACGTATTTCTGAACGGGCTCGGGTCTCCACGTTAGGAAGGATCTTGCTTGTCACAGGACTGGGCACAGGGCTGAGAAGTAGATGATGGAGAAACTTGGTTCAGATCCATGAGGTCGTTTTGATAAAATGAAGGGTTTTTGTGCAATTTGCCAGCTAGTGTGTCCCTTTCGATTAGATTTAGACTGGAGCTTAATACTTTTTGCATCCGTATAGTCTTACTGAACTAAGTGGATCAGATTATGATTTGCAAAACCCTCCTCATTTCAGTGCTATTCCCTAATAAAAGGACTAGTTCAGTGTGATCACTAGTCATGTAAATTGGTTTATGGCATAAAAATGCATGTCAGATCTGTCCTTGAGCCTTGACATTTACTACATATTTGGGTTCAGAAGATTTGCTAAAAACTGTGCTTTGAGGGAAATTTGACACTGTGGCTACTCATGAATAAAAAAAAGAGGACTGTGTCATTTGCTGATTAACTCCAATTTCTAAATGATTCATTTGATGTCATGTACTCTTTAAGATATGAAATCGGTCTAATTAAAGACAGATGTGCAAAATATAGCCTATATGATGGATATAAGGAAAACATACTTTTCCATGTGAGTGGCAAAGCCCGCAGCCACAAATACCTCTCCAGTCTGGTAGCCTCAAAAATGCATCCACAAATATTATTCATCTCAGTGGTCTGCAAAGATTTATCAGGGGTTATAGCTTCCTGAAAACATCTGTGAAACTAGGAGTTTTGTATATGTGTGTATTTGTCACTCGGTAAACAGCCACTTTCTTTTACTATACCCACTAGTCTAAGACAGCAGCAATTATGAGTAAGGCAGTCCGGAAAAGACTGAAGTGTTCAAAAATGGATATTATGGGGAAAATATAGCTTGATGTTTACAATAATTTCTCCAATTTAAAGTCATAAAAAGCATCTTTCCAACACGTCAATATGTCTACTTACCACTTTTTTGTGGGAGAATCTTTTAGAAAGAAAAATCTGTCTGAATTTGCCCCAAATACTTTTAAAAAAGCTTCTCATTTTGGATGAAGAAGGCAGAATATATCCTCCTATAGATGAATGCAGTAATCCTGAAACTCCAGGAGTTGAGTAAGAGGCATCTGGTATGCATTGATTTTGATGAACAACCACTTCTTGGTTTATGGATGTTGTTGACTAACTATGTTATATCAGATTTCTTCATGGTCACTAAGGCATTTTTAAAAGATATGTCTACCAGTAACAAGAAAAAAGAAAAAGTCCCTATGGGATGTAGAACTGATAGCTTGTTCGAGATGACAGATAAAGACTGTAAGGGTACAAATATGCACCCCAACCAATACCAGCATTTCTTTCCCGCATTCCCGCATTTTCCAGAGAGTGGAGTGCCGTTAATGTTACTCAGAGCTTTGGTTTGTGAAGGCACCACAGCATAAGCTACTGAATGACAGTGCTGGATTAAATATTTGCTGATGATTCTTATTTTCTATCTTTCAATGTCTAGCTGCGATGGATATTTTATAATGACTGCTTCTGCATGCGCAGCTGTGGAACAGAGACATGCAGTGATTCCTAGGAACTACTGGGTTTTCTCATCTCCTGTTTTAAAAACAGATAAAATGGGGGCTGCTCCTGTGCCTCAGTTCTCTAGACTAAACTCTCTTTTCCTATTGATTTTCTCATTTTTCTTTTTGCCTTATCCCTTTGATGTTATCCATTAAGACTCATAGATATTGTCCCCAAGGTCTCATTAATTTCTATGCGATAACCATTTCAGATAACCCATCATTAAAAAAAATATTAATATTTCTTTAGGTTTGTGCCTGCTTCAGCTTTCCAGTCCCCTGCATAACTGGAAGGTTTTTTTCTCCAGAGCACTCAACTCATGTTGGCTGAAGATCTTTCCTTCTTACCCTGGTGCCGAGCTCCAACACGATCTTTGTGTGTGTGCAAGAGCTGCAAGATCAGACTTGAAAATATATAATGGATTATTGCAGCTAAAGAGGACTTGACCCGTTTTGGGTATTTTTGTTGTTTTTTTTTTTTTTTTAAGTGGTATGTCTTTTATCCTTTCTGAGCTTTTTATATTTGCACTTGGTTTGCATAGAAGACAACACTGAAAGGAGTAGTTTGGAGGAACTCCATATTTGTCCTGAACTATTAATTTATCTGAAGAGTGGCAAAGCTTGAAAATCTAGGGGACAAGAACAGAAACCAAAACTACTCGACAAAATGCTGCACAATTTCCCTGCTAGGAACCTTGCTTTCAGCTTCGCTGTTTACTGTAACACAGATGACGATTCATATGAACACAGCCAAAGGTCAACTCATTCTTGATGCTTCTCTGGAACGGAGCCAAAAATCTGTTGGTTTCTCTCTTGTAACAAAAATATAGTGTGAAGATACAGAGGAGAATGATTTACAAAAAGTTTACAACTGGAAAAGCTGGACTTTGGGGAAATTTTGGTCCTCATAGTGGTAAAGCTGGACCTAGATTCCACCACAGAAGTCTTAAAATACAAAAGAAAACCAAGGAACAAGGTAAATGTTTTTAGACCCAGAACCAGGAATTTGTAAGATACAAGCCAAACCCTAAGTCCTGGGTTAATTTTGGGGAACGTTGGAGATGATTACACTTTAAGATATATGAGCATGAATTTGACAGAAGAATACCTTAAAAAGGGTGCTTTATATGATAGAAAAGGGCTTATAAAATAATAAAGGCATCCCCTAAAATAGAAAGAACAACAGCAACATAAACCACTCATCGTGCTTTCAGTGTGAAGTGAGAATTTGCACTCCTAACCTCCCACATTGGATCTGGGTCCTGAATAGCGTTTCTGTTTTCTCTTCAGCTGAGCTAATGACAGATCTGAAGAAGTGTCAACACGGCAGCCGAAAAAGCTCGAAGTGGCAGGAATGTCGTTCGCAGGGGAGATGGGAGTCATAGCAAATACTCTTTTCAAGGTTGGTTACTCCTGACTAATGGCATGTCGTTTTCGGCAAGAAAAGCCAAAAGCTTGCCCGCAGGCAGCGGAGTGCTCCAGACGTGTCCCATGCCTACTCCAAGGAGTAGCGGGTGAGGTAATGCTGCTCCCCTCTCCCTGGCTCCTCTCCCCTCTCCTGCTGCCAGCCCCGCGTCAGGCTGAGGTATTTGCTTTAGTTAGAGGTTGATGTCACCTGCAGCTGAGGAATCCAGCCTAATTCTTCATGGCTCTGTATGTCGTTTTCTCTGTTGGCAGGGGGAATTCATCTTCTGTGGCTTCACCTTCCCCCCAAAAATTGCAGGTTGTGTAAGTCACCTACGTTCCCCACGTGCTCTGTTTAGAGAGATTGGCATCGCTATGCAATTCATCCCTGGTCCCTTGGAGACCTGTCTTAGTCTGGGATGAATCACCCTCTGGACATAGGACAAGAGGAATCAGCCTCAAGTTTTGCCAAGGGAGGTTTAAATTGGATATTCAGAAAAATTTCTTCACTGAAAGGGTTATCAAGCGGTTGAGTCACCATCCCTGGAGGTATTCAGAAAGACATGTACATGTGGCACTTTGGCAGTGTTAGGTTTATGGTTGGACTCCATGATCTTAAAGGTCGTTTTCAACCTAAATGATTCTATGATTCTATGACATGCCAATTTTTCTTTAGTGGCTGTAGAGATACTGACATTTCCAGTCCAGATATGAAGCTTTAGTCTGGGATGGCAAAAATTAGGAGAACTGAGTTGCTCGGTGTGGTAGACGATGATCTGGAGCAGGTGGTCTGCTGCAACCCCATATTTCTCTGGCTGGCATAAATCTGGACTAGTGTGTGGGGAAACAGCTCATCCCAAGGGCGATGAAGTGGGTGAATGAGGGAAGGACTGGAAGGTTGGGTACTTCTCCTTTGTTTTTTTCCATATGTTTTTGCTCTCTGGGTAGCATGCTCCAAAGTATGTTTTCCACTTTCTATTCAGTGTTGAATACATTGACAGTTTGGAGGAGTTTGGGCTGGGTTGGTCTAAGACAGAGCAGAGCTCGGCCCAAAGTCTTGCTTTCATCCGAGTATGGATTTTCTCATGTAAGCCCAGCCTAGGAAAGATTCCCATGGAAAAGAAGTGTATATCATCTTCGTAGGAAGTGAGGGGAAACAGAGCATTTCCCTGCCAGAGTGTGAAATACTGTGAAAAGTCTCACCTGTGAGACACTAAAATGTGTTCATTGACATAAGTTATATGTTAATTTTGGTGAGTGAGCTGGAGTTTGACAAACGTGTTAATGCTTTCATGAGTTGATGGTGTCAGATATGATCTATTCTGAATTTCTTATCTTTTTATACAAAATGTGTTGTTCCCCCAAATTTGTTGGTTTTGCTACCTGGGCCATGACTTTCCTCTTAGTTATAGAACGTAAAATAAAGCTAATTATAACTTTTGAAATCTCAGCCATATGCACTGAGCAGAAAGCAAGTTTCTAAGAGTCTCAAATTCAAGTCAGAAGCTGGTACAATGACTGATGTTTGCAAACAAAAATAAGAACCAAAATGTTTTGTTTCTGTCCTTTTAGTACTTTTCATTTTATTCATTACTAAATATTTTAACTTCCCTCCCTTCTTCTGTGAATTTCAAAGTTCAATTACAAATGAGAAATCAGTTTGAAACCAACAAGTATTCTTTTCCCCAAAAAGTATTTAATGAAGTTTGTTCCCTTTTTTTCATCATTATTTCAAATGTTGATTAACTGATCTCTTTCAAGAAAGGAAAAAAAACAAGGAGTCCTCTGAAATATCCCCAAGGAATACCCACTGATAGAGGTATTTGTTGATGTGAGGAAAAATATGCTGTTTCAAAAATATTGCAGGCATTTCCTCTTTCTGAGAACTTACTCCTTCTTATGGAAAACAGAGAAGTTCAGACTGGTGCATGCAGGCATCAGGTGTTTTCCATGAAGTGTTTGCCAGCAAGGGACAGGTTTGCGAAGGGCATCAGGCTCCAGGAGACCCCATATAGACTGGGAAATGAGGTTTTGCTCAGATTTTACTCAGGTGTCCAAAAAAAGGGGATTTATTTCTGAAATACCAGTGACCTATGGCTACATGAAAATATCTTTGCAAATCCAGTTGTTAGTCCCAGTGGGAGCTCCTGTTTCTCAACAGATCTGAAGTTCAGGCTGTTTCATTTTTAGAAAACTAAATGAGCACTTAGCGCTTCTGAAATTCTGGCCTTGGCCAAACACACTGTAGCCAAGAACGAAAGTTATATGAACTCAGAAAGAATAAGCCATCAGGTTAACCTTTGGTCATCAGAAGAATGTGAAAACTCTTATTTATTCCCCAAGACCAATTCAGTTTTCATCTGTGCTGAACAGTCAGTGAAATAACTGGGAATTTCATGAACTAACCAACCTGAAATCACTGCCGGCAGTAGGGTCTCTGTGCTATTTGTGCTTGATAATTTGGAAAGACCTGAATCCATCATTCAAACCTGTTGGAATAAGTTTTTTTGGTGGGTTTCTTTTGTTGTTGTTGTTTGGGGATTTTTTGTTGTTGTTTTTGTTTTTTTTTTTTTAAATCATCCTAAAGGAATTTTTTCAGCATACTGATTGGAGCTTGCTTAACTTTCTATTTTCCCCAAAGAGTTGCTATGGAAAATTGAATCTAATTGATCTAAAAGCAAAATGAGTACATGCTAAATGAATGTGTTTGGCAGCAGTAAAGCAAAATAAGTTTGTCTGGAGGGAAAGGAGGTGAAAGTCCTGATCCTCACGTCTTTTGCTTTTCTCCTCTCCATCATCCTGTATGATAGGTGATGTTATCCCATGTCCATCACATCATTGTCCATCATGTCATGTCCATCATGGGGAAGTCTGTATGGTTAATGTCAACCCTGCTGGAGATGCTGTCAAGAAAATGGAGAAAAGCTTCTGTCCTTGCTCAGATTTTGTTCACCACCTCAGGGTGTGTCTCATGACTAGTCCAGAAATTTGGTATGTCTAAACAACCCCAGATTTGGTGGGTTGGGACTCTAAAGGATCTCTGTCATGCCTGGAGGTCTTTGAGGCACAGCTACTGATGATGATGGGTTTCCAGCAGGGGATGAAGTGAGAGTTAATGCAAAACTGCCCCCAAGCCAAACCCAACATGTGTTGAGGGTTTTGGCTAAATTTTTTTTGGGGGGGGACATGTTGTTTCTTGGTCAGTTGCCATTAGCTTTAATGGGAATGGTATTAGCTGGGGATGGAGGGGCCTTTTGGGAACTGTAGAGGAATGAGCAAGTGGTAAGACTGGAGCCACATCTCATTTCCCCTCCCTTGTTCACATAGCTCTTCCACAGCACTGGAAGAAATAAATTGTTCAGCTTTGACATCACTAATGGAGTGATTTGCCTTTGTTGGGTTTCCACCTATTCAGAGAGTGGAGGAGGCTGGAACCGACGGTGGTCCATATGGCTGTGCCCAGCACCACAGGATGCTGAATGTCAGCCTTAATCCTCATCAGCATCCTCCACGATCAGTCCTGTGACCTTCAGCTTAGGCTGCCATGATGTTGATGCTCCTAGTGACTGTCCTGCTTTTTAAATGTACAGTGAGTTTAAAACACAGTAAATGAATTGGCCTGATGCTTTTTTGAAAAATAGAAAGACACTACCCAAGAAATTTCTTAAACTGTTTTTATTTTATGCATAATGACTACACAGACAAAATGTTTTTAGAAGATACAGCTGGAAGAACAAGCAGCTCCTCACTATACTGTGAAAGTCACAGCACTGTGGAGATGTAAGGTTCATTATAATAAGAAATACCTGAAAATGGAAGGAGATTTTGCTGCTAACTGTATCATAAATATTATTCAGTGATATATATCATAAGAAACTGCACCCATGAAACGAGGGAACTGACTTAATAGACATCTGGTCTAGATAAATTTGTCACATCTGCCATTGTAATTATACGCTAATGGTATGATTTCACACTGCTTATAATCTCAGAAGCATACTGTTTCTAATTATACCTTACCCAGAATAAAAGGCCTTACTGGCTTCTGTCTTTCAATTATTGTTTTTATCCAGACACCCTCTCTCCAAGTAGGTAATTTTATGGCTACCATTGCTTCTGGTACCTGAGAACCACCTGAACATTGGTGGATCCCTGCAAGTTCAGGCAAGAATGCAATTGTTGGTGCATTTCAGATGGAGAAAATCTTCAAAACAGTGGTAGGGCTTTTAAATGTGCTTCCAAGAATAAAAAAAGGAAAACTTCTGTGCCAAAAATACAGCCAGTGGCTTAAGTCTGGCTCATCATTTTGCATAGCAACAAGTCTTTCATTAGGTTTTAGAGTCTCAGAGACCTCTCCCTATGTGCAGCATGGAGTTACTTTCCTTTAAAAGCCAGCCTCCAGGGATCAATGTGCAGCTGCCATAGCTTGCAAACATCTTCTCCTACCACTTACCTCTCCAAAGAAATGTTGTTTCTGATGGCTTGCTTGTGATACTTTGTGTTCTCTCTTAATTAATCAAAGAGTTCTTACCTTTTCTGCACTTCATCTTATCTAACAAGCATTCCCCAAAGCATCTGAATTTTATTTCTAGGAATAAGCGTGTCGTCTTATTGGGACCATGTGTTCATCAGAGCCTGCCCTCTGTCCTCTCTGCAGCACATATGAGAAACCATATTGATTCATTCCCAGAGCACTATCTTTGAACATTCATACTATTTTTATTAAACATAACTCGTTTTTTTTCTCCCTTCTCCCCTTTCCCCTGCACCCTCCAGCTATATCCAGCCTCGCTGAGTCAAAAAAGGAATAAATGGAAAACATATTAAAAAGAAGCTTATGTCCATATGGAGGAGGATTGACATCAATTTGCAAACTGGGAAGACTGTGTTATACCATCCAGTTTTGCCTTTGGTTCTACATACACCCAAGATGCCTGTGCAGGTGAGCCAATGCCCAAGCACCCAAGGAAAGGACAGACACCCCTGGTCCTGTCCCCTCGTTGGCAAACCAGCAAGGTGTTTTGCAAAAAAATGCAATTATCTCTGTATGCAATGCACTGTGGTCAACTCACCTACGCAAGCATCAGTTTTGTGGCCCAGAGGGAGGGCTCTTACATAGAAGTTCTTCCCCTCTTGTAAGGCCGCTTGCTAAAACTGGTGTGCGGGGCATAGCAAACCCAAGGGGGAGTATTTGTTGCTGTTGCTAGTGGGGTTTCTTCTGGGGTCCGCAGCTGGGTGGCTGCTCCCCCCTCACAGCACGGGCATCTGCGCCGAGCACATGTTCCCCACTCAGGCTCTTCCTCCTCCTTTGGGTGAAAAAAGGAAGCCACATGGGGCAGGCAGATGGTTTTTTGCTTTCCTGTTCCATTCTGGTGAAAACTCTTCAAACCCATAGATCTACTTACTAGGTTAATATCTCTGAATCATGTTGGAGTTACCTTTACCTGTGGTCAGTACTTGGCTTATGGAAGGACCTGAGGAGCCCCATCTTTTCTCTGCACTGAGAGAAGATTAGAAACAGGTAGTGGAGAAAGATCAGAGCCTGACTTCAGCCCCACCAGGTCTCCTCTCACCCCAGAATCCAGGATTTTCTCCCAAAGCCTCATACATTCAATGTCGTAGCCCTTGTTTTGACCTGGTCGGCTCTTCTCGGCACTGGCACATTGCAGGGAGGGCCAGAACATCTGCAGACACACACAGATGTTGCTGAAGTAGCTCCTGGAGAGGTGACATGTCTGCAGCCCATGGGGAGCTCAAGTCCTGGGAAGAGTGTCTCAGCAAAGAGCTGTTGATCAACCCCACAGATCTCTACCTTCAACTCTTTTCTTACTGTTTCCACGCTTTGTGAAGGATTTGAGATCCCTCCTGTCCCCAAAGAGCCTCTTGTGTCCTTGTCATATGTTCCCACCAGAGACTGACCGACCGAGGCTGATGCGTGTCCTGTGGACACTCTGGGAGATGCTGGTGAGAAGAGCAAAGGAACTGCAGGTTTGCTGTCCTTCAGGGTGATGCCAAAGGACCGAGAGCCAAACACCAGCCCTCTCCCACCTGCCACCAGCCTGTTTCCCACATCAAAGGGAAGATATTTTTTGTCTAACACTTGCTTGAGGTCAACTGGAGAGACATCTCTCCCTAGCTCCCCAGCTGGTCTGCTCTCTCAGGTTAAATCACGGTAAGGTAATGAAGAAACCAGCTAGAGATTTCTGGCTCTTGGCTGGGACAGGTGTCCACTTCATTGCAATAATGAGCAGTGCTGAGCAGATTTGAGGGCACCTCAAAGTGAGCTAGATTTCTCCTGATGTTAATAAAACTCAGTCCCAGCCTTGAATAGGTCACAGCTGAATTGCAGCTGTGACTCAGAAAGTGATGTAAGAAAGCAGGAAGAGGAAAAAGAAGAAACTGTTCAACCCTCAACAAAGTTTTAATACTCTTCAAGGCTGCTTTTGTGCTGGAGTGGTTTGGAACAGGGTGGTGACATCTGTTTGAAATAGATAGAAATGCCGCGTAGTATCACTCCAACACCACCTTCCATAACAAGTCAGTCCTGATTATGAATATGGATGTGATGTTGAAATCTGGTTGTGAACTATGAAATTTGCTCTATAACCTTTTCTCGTTCCCAATACCCTTTTCTCATTCCCAGAATGAAAATGATCCAAGCGCGTCCTCGTTGCCCAGCTTTCATTGGAAATAAGTCTTAACTCACTTCGGATTGAGAGATCGAGAACATTGAGGGATCTCTAAAGCCAACAACATCAGGATAGGAGCCCAGATTTCTTCTCTCTGGGCCACAACTGCCCAAAAACAAGGTAAATACCAATATGGCTATTTTAATGGTGAGAAACCCATACGAAACCCCCTGGAATTGTACAAATGTGAGAACTCTTAGCTGCCATAGTAGCAGAGTGCTGAGAATCTGGCAGGATTGTGCCCACAGCTCAGTTCAAAAAAATGTGTTAGATTAATAAGCATAATCAAGACTGGCATTGAGTAAGAGGCAAGAACGACTAATCAGATGCTAACTTAGCTGATGCTGGCATTACTGAAAGCCTGGGGGCATAGTCCAAGGATAAAAACATACCATCTTATCTAACCAAGGAGTCATTTGTGTACCACTAGTTACAACATGCTCTTAAAAAAGGAAAGAAGGAAAAAAAAATATCTATGGCACATGAAATTATTTTATGCCCCAGAAATGATAAGAAAATAAAGCTAAGTGTTCCTGCACCCAATCTTTATAGGGGAAAAGCCTATCTAGAGTTAACCCGTTGCAATGTCCACTGTAAGTCCCTAGGATATGGAAAAATCCATTTAAAAAAAAAAAGTGAAACGGGGATGAAATCAAAATGAGTATATCTAAGACATTTCAAAATTCAGTTTTGGCATATTTCTTGCTATTTGGAGATTGCTAGGATACATGGGGCCGCCCTGCTCCTCGGTTCAGTGAGAGTTCAGGCAGTCTGGCAATCCTCCTCTTTTCTGGCAACAGGTCCCCCTATTTCTCAAGACTCTTCTTTTCCTCCAGATTCAACAGGATGTTGAACTGGATCTCACAGAACAGCTCATGGAAAGGAAAGGCCCTCTGACACAAACCAACGTCACTGGAGAGGGAACTGTAATGTCAGGGAAGGCATCTGGAAGGTGAAACCAGGAATAAACCAAGCACTTCAAACTATATCGCTTTGCATGGCTGTGCTTTATTTCCAGTCTTTTGCAGTACAGCTCATGAGTCTTAACAAGGGAAGAACTTCTGCGCAAAATTCAGTAAATGAAAAAAAAAAGACAGTCCTGTGGGGAAAAACTGGAATTGTATTTCCATAACACAGGCCTTTCCCAGAAAAGCCAGGCATGGGTCAGCGTGAAATGCAACACCGCACATCTGCAAGGGACTCTGCCCAGTTCCTCCCAACCTTTTCCATTTTCATCATTTGCCATCGCTTGAAACCTTCTGCCCTAACAACTCGCAACCACAACCGAGCTCTTTCTCAATGGGAGCTCTGGGAGATTGGGGCTGCCTGGAGCCAGGAGAAGACACGGGTGACAGGGTCAGTGGGTCACTGGTGGGTGGGAGAAGTCACCTCCCCTCTGCCTATAGCTCAGGGTGAAACCCCACGGATGGCTGGAACAAAGCCTCATTTTTCCCTTCCAGTAGTAACTCAAGGTATGATCTGGTGTGCAGCACTTTTGGTGTTGGCCTCACGTTCTCAATGCTGACCTATCTTGACGGTCTTCAACCGGTGGTTACACCGACTCTTGCTCTCCACCAGCTTCAAGTGACGTCATTTGGTCTTTTTCCCAAGGGCTGGTAGCCATGCAAGGTGCCATCGGCACGGGCGTTATGTGACGTGACCAGTGCTTTGCCCTGGAAGAACGGTGCATGTGCGCGAACGCCTCCCCGCAGCCCTTTTCAAAATGTTTGCGCAGGAACGGCCATAAAACGGGCTGTATTGACCCAAAGATGCAATCCAAGTCGTTTGAGTCTAAGGCCTTATCTACATCATATTATCGGGACCGAGAGAGCACAGATGCACCCCGGGAAGGGAGGGGACTGCGTGCGCGAGAGGGAACGGCGTCGTCCCTTCTCTCCTGGCGCGGGGAGGGGACTGCGGGCAGAGCTGGGTAATGATTTGTCATCGCAAGGGCTGGGGTGTCTCTCTTTGCAGAGGAAACCTTGGCCGTGATTGACAGCAGGGCTGTTTTTTCGCCGCTTCCCTTGCTGTTGACAAGTAATAATGAAGCTTTGTCAGTCCATCATGGACATGGATATGCCCGATTACGTCGACTCCTTGGATTCCTCTTATACCATGCTGGAATTTGACAGCCTTCGGGTGCTGCCCAATAACACCGGTGAGATTTCTGTTCGATTCCTCTCGAATAACCTCCACTACCTTTGTTATAAAGCTGAACAGCTAGGAAAGGCAGGTAGGAGGTGTGGGGCAAAGGGTGGAAGGGGTAATATTTAAGCAGCTGACCTGTCAACTTGTGTTGCATCTGCAGTTACGTTTGGGCTGTAATGGGACCCCTTCACTTGCCGGTGCTATTTTGAGATATTCTTTTCCTTGGTGGGCTGAGCGTCACGTCCTGAAGAGCCCGCGAGGTATTGGAAATGTTGGTAGAGCTCTTCATGGCACACCATAGGTTTGTTCCTCAGTATGACTTATGAGAGGATTTATTACCCATATTTCTTCCTTAAAATGTGTGTTTCATTCCCATATATGACCTAGGTTCATATTTAATCCTTGGGTAAACAAAAAGCCCATCTCAAATGGCGTTTTTCTGTTACTCAGACAATACACCATGTGTCCAATTTAACTTGTTCCGAGGTACTTAGATCGAGAAGCAATATCCAAATTGTTACTTGCCTTACATTTTTTTGCTGGCTACCAAGATGGTCTAAAAGCTTTTACAGCACACAAAGAACTTGGCTGTGAGGCGTGAGTGTTTATATGCCAAGACTTCCGCTTTGTTCACAGAAATAAAGAGTATTGTGTGACATACGTTTAGGTTTTGAGTAGCCAAAAATACTCTGACATAAAGCAAACACTATTCCATGAAATTAACTGTTCACTGTGTGAAAAATAAAGGACATTTTAGTCATATAGCACAAACTCAATCATGTAACCGAATGAGATTCTGATGTTTGCAATGCCTTTGGAGAGCTTTGGCAGCATTTCATTTAATTTGTTAAGAAGCTTAGTGAAATTAAGATGGGATTTTCAGGGTCTCGCGTTTGCTCATTAGCTGTCTCATCAAAAGAAATCAGAGTTTCAGTAGGGCTATCATCTACAATATAAAATGATTAGACTTATTATTGTGGGACATGGAGGGATGTCAGGAGACAAATAAAGTCAAAAGGCCTAAAGAAATTGGAATTTAAATTTGACTTCAAGAAAAGCTCTGTCTGTCCCCAAATAAAAGATTTTCAATATATTTTTTTTGCCAGCTCCAGATAGACTGGATCTTATTTCTTATTCTTGCAGAAAGGTTTCCATCTGCCATCCTACTCCAGAAATGTTATTTAACACAGATGTTTCTCTTTGTCACTTGCTGCTGAACAACAAGATATTTTTTACTTTTTAGAGTGGTACAAATTTCCTCAAAATTCAAGATAATTTGGCAAGTTAACTACCAAAACCTGCCTGGGGCTCTCTGTTGTTTCATGCAGTGGAACTGACAGGTTGAGTTTTTTCTGAAGTTTATCTAGATCAGTATTGTGTTATTTGTCTAGCTGTTAATGAGTAACTGCTCTCGGGAACTAGCTGTTTTGAAATTAGCTTGTTTGACTTGGGTAAGTGTCCTCTTCTACCGTTTATAAAAATAACTTCAAAAAAGACCTGAAATGTCCATGCATGGAAATACATTGCTAACCAGCTGAGTTCAGTTCCCATATGTAACTCCAATAACAGTTCACACAGCTACTATGTAGTTGCAGAACTATTTTTAAAATTGTTAGAATCAAGAAATAATCTCATTTTAGGTATTTTTAAAAATTTACTGGATTGTTTTAAGCCATATCTTTCCCATTATGCAAGATTTGTCTGTGTCATTTCCCCAGCTAAATCTAATGGCAGTTTTGCCCTCTATAAACACAAACAGGAAGCGGTACAATATTTATTTTAATGGACTCGGGACTGTTTCTTACATTCTGAACAACTTTAAAAGCAAAAATTAGAATATTTTCAAATAAGGTCATGCTTTCTTGAAACCAACTCTTTCCTTCTTTGGAATAGTATTTCATCAAAATTTGGGGTTGATTAATGATGTGCAGTGCTTCTAGTGCTAAGTCTTCTGCTTCAGGAAGCTGCTGTAATTTTGAGATTTGCCTAGATATATATTTTGGATTTTCCACCTCTAAGTACCCGTAATTTGCCAAATATTTTGAGACTAATTCAAAATAAAGAATAGAATCCATTATGGGAGTGGAGAAGGACTATAAAAAAATTGTCTGTTTTAAATAGAAAGGATGGCAAAAGGAAATGAATGAAAATCAATGTTAATCCTGTGTTTCCTTTATAAAATATGTGTTGTAACTGCAGAAAATTTCCCAGTCTGTACAAATTTGTTTCCTTTACCTTGGCTGGCATTACAAGCCATATTCTCACTTGGGTTTTATGTGCTGTTAATACCCATTTCCTCACGCTCTTGTCAGAGTTGTCATTTTGCTTAAAATATGAAGCATTATTGAAATACTGCACTAATTCTTTAGTCAAGTGTCGGTGAACACTTTCTCCCACAGCGGTGCTCATTTTCCTGTCTCAGCACTCAAACACCACGCCGATCCTTGGGACTCTGGCACAAGGTTGGCAAAACACCTTTCCCAGCCCCGCTGCGGTCTGACCCAACTCGGACCGCGAAAAAGCCATCAAAGATATTTTGACAGTGCCTGACCATCCCTCAAGCTTCACACGTGCTTGCGAGGAGCTCTGGCCTTTCTGGCTGGCCTCCTTGTCATTGTTACTGTAGGAACACTAAATCAAAGCTCTGTTTTATCTCAAAAACTCCTCCTCTATTTGCTAAAAGCTGATGTAGAAAGCGGCTGACCTGCACGTGGCCAGGGCTTCAGTGCTAGCCCCTGTCCAGCCCTACAACCCTTGTATGCACAGGTTTCGCAACGCTGGCTTTGGCTACCAAGTTTGACTTAAACACTCACTTATGATCTCTTTACGTTCTAGCCCGGCACATGTAATTTTGGGGATTTGTTAGCTGCAAATTATGTGCACCGAGACTGGCTTGGATTTCTGGGTAGATAAAAGCAAAAGTCATTCTGGAAAGTATTGCAAGGTAATTCTCGTGTCCAATGTGCATCTAGAAGAGATGTAGCCAGAAACATAACTGAAAAGAAAAGCAGCAAAGAGGTCTGCAGTGGTCGGATATTGTGCAGAGCTCCAGCTCTGAATGGAAGCCAGATACCATTCCCCAGCAGCATCCTCCCTGCGACCATCCTCCCTGACATTTCTTATCACTGTAAAACTTGGCATCTTCATTTCAGCCCTGGTTAGTTAATGACTTACGTACAGAGGCAGTAGGTAACAAAAATTTGTACGTGTTCCAGTTGTGAGCTTGGTTGACCCCAAAGCTGGTGAAGCCACTGGGATACTCTCATCAGCATTAGGTAGGCTGTAGCTCCCAATCTGCACGCTGCTTGTATATAACTCGCAAAAGATGGTTGAAACTTCATAGCAACCTCTCTACAGAGGCACAACAGGTTAAATGAAGCTGAATCACCGAAGTAAATGGTCTACAGTTTTCAGCTGATTTCACAGGCAGGCGATTGGGCTAGCAGGGATCCTGGCTTTCCTCTGATTTTCCTAGCAGTGATCAGTCCGGGGAAAACCCAGACATTCCTCAAATACTGGGTAGGTTTGAAAGTCACGTCAAAACAGACTGCTGATGCACGCGATATCGGTTGCGCTTTTGCTCTTCTCTGAGCTAATTCTCATTTGGAACTCATCATTAGTTGGTGACAGGATTTTCTAGTTAAAATCTATCACCGTAATTAACATGTGCATACTGGCTCAGGGCTTTCCTTTTCTTTACTTTTTTTTTAAATTTCTTTTAAGTTCAACCAAGCTGAAAATGACACATGGCTACCTAACAGGGACTGAACTTCTAGCTATGTATCTCCCCTAACAAAGAGCCACCCAACTTAACTGTAGCCCGTGGGCTTGTCTGTGTTTTCATGGGTACAAGTGAGAGCAAAATTTGGTTTGCTAACTTCCATGGGCCCTCACATACTCAGTGCTGATGGTCCTTCCTCCAGTAATACTCGGTTTAAGGCCAGATTATTAATTTCTTCCTTATATCAGCAAGTAGCTGCTCACATGTCTTATGCACTTAAGGGGAAAAAGTTTTCTCTGGTGAGTAAATGCTTTCTAGCATTAAGAACATTTTGCAACCTGGACCCAGCTGAAGGGTGAAATGTCCACTGGAGACCCCAACTGTATGACCTTGGCTTGATTCCTCTGAAGTCAGTAGAGAAAGGATGAGTGGAGCGAAGAGAAAATCGGCTTTATTTTTGTTGTGCAAATTTTTAAAAGGAATCCAGCACGGTAGGCACATTTGTTTATGGTCATGTGTTTCTTCAAAAAAATAGATGGAGCAACAGATGCGGGAATGTTTGGTAGTACAGTGACCCTCAAAGGAATATTCTAGTACAGCTCGTTTAATACTGAGTGATCAAGCAACAGAAAATGAAGAATCAATGTAAAAAAACTAAAAATCAATGTAAATTACCATTAAGCACCTCTGATGCAGACAATTTTCCCAAAGGACCCAAGTGCCACTTACTGACAAATGTCAGAGCTGGGAGCATCTTACATGGATTTTGGGAACAGGTAAATCTCAATTCCTGTCATTATGAGCCAAGAATGATTTTGATGCTGTCATTCTTTCTTGTCATGTGGTTCCCATCTTGCTACAGCCTACTTATTTATTCATCCATACGTTAGAAGGTGAAATATAGATCAAAAGGGGGTTTTGAGGCGGGGAAAGGAAGTCTGACCTTTGCATTTGTGAAGTCTTAGCTAAAAATGTCTTAGGCTTAGCTAAAAAACTTCCCAGTTTTTGAAAAACGAAAGTTTTATTGGCTTTTTTTTCCTTGGTTTTTGATTACAATTTTCATTGCATAGCAAATATTTTCACTATATTTTTTGATGTGTATTCATATACAAAAATAGCCTTCTCTCTCACTCGCTCTGTGTATATACATGTTGTGTGTGAACTACCCAAAGCTATTTTTATGTATTATGCATTAGAAAACTTTCTCTAGACTGTCCGGATCAGATGCCAATTCATCCCCTCTGAGTAATTTTCTCTAAGATTTGTTGTTGCTCAGAACAACAGCAGCTGAGCTTTTCTCATCACCGCTCGTCTCTTCTGCGAGGCAGGATGCTTCTTGTCCCAGAGGCTTTGCCGATGTCACTGGACCATGAGATCAGCTCCCCTGGGAGCGAAGAACACGCTCCCAGAGGTGCGAAAAAATTCATAAAACCAACCTGCAGTGAGTGCCCAGGTCAGGACAGACTCCACAAACATTCCTCCTCTCGGTGAGATGTAAACACTGTCATCTGCGTCTTCTCAAGTGTCTCTTTTTTTTTTTTTCCCCTTTTTTTTTTCTTCCCCAAGCTGTGCCTCAAATTAGGTGGATTAAGAGGGCAGCGAGTCTGGTGGTTAAGGCCAAGGGAGAAGTTTAAAGGGGAGTTTTCAGCAGTGTATACACAGGCCAGGCAGAGGCAGAGCTATTCCTGCCCCAAATGAGTGGGTGCAAAGAGAGGACATGACAGAGGGCATTCATATGACCTAATTTTAGGTCCCTAATTTAGAAGGTCAATCTTCCTGCACACCTCTATTGCTTTCCAGTGGAAAGCAATAAGCCTCTTCAGAGGGCAATTCAGAGCAAGAACCAGACTTAGGAGAACTAAAGTAAGCCCTGTGGGAGCTGCTGTCTCTGTCTTCCAGCTGCAGAGGAGCTCTCAAGAGCAGCCTTTTATCTCCAACACCTCTATCGTGTGCATGAAATAGTTTGTCCTTCCTGCTTCTGCTCTCTCTTCTCTGCTTTCTACTTATTCAAGCTTATGATGTTCTTTCCACTGTCTTCTATGGGCACCAGCTTTGAACCATGTTCTCCAGGTGTGTAACTGGGGAGGTGGCTCCCCATCCCTCAAAACCATGTATCGATCTCGCATCCAGGTAAGGTTTTTCTACATCTGTCAAGAAAAGTAGTGCTAATTGTTACATTCTCATGAGCATGTTGGATTATGCAGCTTGAAATCTCTCTGTGCAGCAAAGGAAAACACCAATATCAGAAGCAAAGCAACGGAGTTACTCTCAGTTGAGGCTGAGAAGAGCACGGCCATCAATCTGGAGGTTTTACTAGCAACACATACTGCCGGTGCACACGTGCGTGTGGGGTTGGGTCAGTGCATACTTTGCTTAAAAAAAAACTTGCCGCCAGCTGATTCTGGTTTCCATCACAGAGGGGTCTAATGGTCCCTGTTCTCTGCCCGCAGAGGCCATCACAGCCGAATCAGCGAACACCAACCTGCTCACCAACGGCATCGGCTCCCTCTGCTCCATCTGCGGGGACCGGGCAACTGGCAAACACTATGGGGCGTCCAGCTGCGACGGCTGCAAAGGCTTCTTCAGGAGAAGCGTCCGCAAGAACCATGTCTATTCCTGCAGGTACATGCCCCTTCTGCAATAAATAAATACAATTAATTGACACTGTAAAGAATTTGGGGTGGAGAGCAGGTTGTACAACGGGGCCCTTATCCCAAATGCGGAATTATCATGCCGTGAATGCTAACAGTAATACTGCAGTTTAGTTTCTGGCTGGAAGACAGGGAGCTAAGGAGTAAGCCAAGTCCTATCTCATCCTGGACCCTGACACCTTTTGTGACACCGAGCAATCCATTTCATGAGTGTAAATCAAGGGAAACTTATAGACCTGAGGTTTGACTGGGGTGTATAATCTGTAAGTACAGCTTCTGGGTGTGGAGTGACACCGTAACCTTATCACAGCCCAGCAAGGGAAAGCCAAGGTGGCAAAGGACCAAAGCTCCAGAGATTTCATCTCAAATGCAGTGTTTCTTGATTTTCCCAGTAAAAAGCAGCAAGCATCCAAGAACCTGCCACCCCCCAAAACCTCCACCTCCCCCACAGTGTCTCCATTTTTGTTTTGAAATCATTAAACTATGTATGCTGACATATCACTGAAGATTTTACAATCATTCCGAGAACCTAGGATGGACCAGTGATGATTCATGTCCACTTTGGCGCACAGGTATACATTTGAGAGAATTTTTTTACCAGGAGGAGGCTATAAATTATACAGCAGCTATCTTGGTTGACCTTAGAAAAATGGTGTTTATTTTAGCACTGGAGGAAGGGAAAAACAAACCCGAATACACTCAAGCCCTTCATCTCTAGTTAAAACCTGGAAGTTTTCTTTCTGTTCCAGAACTCTTCCTCCTTTAAGGGCATTCCAAATCTTTGCAACGTGAGTCACCTTGTTTGTTCAAAACGCTCCCGGGGTCCTTATCACTCCAGGACACACCAGCCGTGAAAGACACCCAGGGTGGCAGCACCGTCCACCCACACGGTGCCCATCCCAGGAACCATGGGATCCCTGCAAGAGGAGGCAACAGCTACTACTGATTTCTTTGAAATTTCGGCTCTCAGGCTCCTGGGAGTAGAGCTGTTGCCCCTCCCCGGGAAACCATGAATCTCTGTGATATCTGGCAGCTCAGGGAAGATCCACAGCATTGAAGCCAAGCAAATGGCAAATGCCTGCTTGTCTGCAAATCCTTATTTGGTGAGCCGCGCTGTATTTAGCCCAGCTCGGAGCTCTGTTGTTTATCGCAGGCGTGAATTCTTTGGAAAGTCTTCGGGCCTTTGTACCTTTGGCTTTTTACCAGTCTGGAAAAATGCCTCAGCTTTTACAACCTGATGATGGTCCCAGAGCAACCCACGCCGTCTCCTCTCTGTGTGGCAGATTCCTCTTCCATCGCTTCTCCCACCGTGGCAAGAACTGCCAAGGCTACATGGGCCACCCCTTGAACAGCACATGGGTTCCTAAATCCCCCATTGAAATGGATAGGAAATAGGAGGCCGCTTGCCTCAAAACTAGGCTGAAGACACAAAAGAGCTTGTGGTCCACAGTGTAATTATTCTACACAAAGCAGGACAGCGTTAACGAACGGGATCAAACGAGTCCTGACGCCTGACGACCAATAACAGTCTGAAAGCGGGAGATGGAGTTCCTACACCACCAGGCACCAGCACAACTTGAGTCACAGTCGCGCTTTCACAGCCAAAACCATCACAGTCCTCGCAGGGTGGGTGGTCTGAAGTTGCTGCGCTCCCAGCTGGCAGGAACGGCAGTGGGGAAGAGGAGGAGCTGGGCCAAGCCGACGTCGATTCAATCCTTTTCTTGCAAACCTTTGGCTCTTCTCTGGGTTCAGGCAATGCGTAGCTCCGTGAGGTCTGGGACTGTATTTGGGGCTGCTCGGGGTGAGTGGGGTGGCAAATGCCAGGCCGGTTATTCCATATTTTATTTCCCATCTCCTCCCAGGTTCAGCCGACAGTGCGTGATAGACAAAGACAAGAGGAACCAGTGCAGGTACTGCAGGCTGAAGAAGTGCTTCAGAGCTGGCATGAAGAAAGAAGGTAGGTGCAAAGAGATATTGCAAAACCGCCTGCTGCTGGCTCTGGCCCTACTCCCACTGCAGAGCATGATGGAGAGCAGCGGCAGCCCTGCCCTGGGGAGATAACGCTCCTGTGTCACAGTGAGAGATTTCTTGTTGAAGCTGAAAGCCCCATTTCCTATCTTATCAGGTGGGAATCTCAATTAGAGCCTTGTGACAGTATTCGCGATCCTGGGAGGCTGGTCTCTTTGGGATATATTTATACTGGGAAAGGGATGGGCTTCCTCAGGCTTTATTTAGCCTCTAACTTTTTCACAACAGAAATTCCCTTGCTAAATACCTGCTAGTGTGACTCCTAACCCCAGCTGTGACAACCTCAGCGAGGACCTGCTGTCCTCAGTCTCATAAATGCCAACAACTGATTGCTGCAGAGTAGCGCTTGGTGGTTGACTTGGCTGATGCTCAGGTAGCTTGGTGCAACCCTTAAGGGCAAAGTACAACCCGAACACGACGCCTTACGGCGCGAGAGCTGCTCCTCCGTGGCGCAGGGCACACCGGGAGTGCTCCTGGGACCTGAGCCAGCGTCAAACCCTTCTGTAGGTAGTGCTGTCCTCGTGGTGGGTAGAGCACCACGCTAGAGCTACTGTTGGCACTACTGCTGAAGGCACCACCTAATGTTGGCCAATGCTTTTTGTTGCACTTCACGTTGGCTGTATGAAGAGGGAGGTGGAGCTTTGTAGAGCATTTGGGTACCAGTGACCATCGGGAAGTGCCCTTCCAACGCACTAAAGGAAATACTAAGTGTTACGGTGCCTAATGCTAAGCAAGAGAAAAACCCACTTCTGTTAACCTATGCCTTAATTCCCTCCAACCAGCTTCCCTGGGAAAGTTAGGGACCTATCATAGCACTTCTGATCTCTGCTCATTCAGTGTTTGCATAGTGGGAGAGCATGGATGATACTATTTTACTTACTCCAAGCTTTCCGGGCAGAAGACTGTCTTTGTCTTTGGGGGGCCCAACCCAGGAGAGATGGTACATGCCCCTGATGTGCAGGTAGTTGGGTGATGGTTTCAGCACTCTTCACCCTTCATTTGTGCTATTTTCCAACCCATTGACAGCTAAAGGGTGAGGGAGCTAGGAAGGAACTTGAGAGTTTCTTTCCATGCCACCGAGTTAAACACCCTTTACCCACAGGGTGAAATCCAACTGGAAATTTGTCACTGATTTCTGGTAATTCACAAGATTTCACTGGTGATGAAAAAATCTTTCCAACCTTCTGACCATATGTTTTCCTGGAGAACAAGGGTGTCTTGCAATTTGGCATAAGTCATGGATGTAGCAAAAATGCCTGCTGGTTTAGTTTAGGAGAAATGGAGTAAATACAGCAGATGGAAAAAAAATAGCCCTCAGAGTAATAAAGACCAAACCAAAGCATATCTGGTCACTTCTACATGGGGATGGAGCCAATTGCCGATGCAGCAAGCTCCACAGCTTGGAAAGGCTGAAATCTGGTTATCAGATCCATTCTTTTAGCTGAAGCATGATTTTTATTGGTTTTATGGTAAAAGTTATAAAACCTTGGCTCATGTCTTCATTATTGATTGCAGCTCGATGGAAGATGACTCACTTCAAGCTCCACATAGTCACATTCTTTGAAACTTTTTTTATGAGTGCACAGTCAGGTTGTGTGCTCACAAACTGCTCATGTGTTTGGTAAGGAAGGTTTTAAAGCACCTTGAGCAACTGCTTTGCGGAAATTAGCTTAGCTGACCAGAGCTATATCCAAAGCATGTGTGCAGGACTGCGAACGAAATTTTCTTGCACAATTGTGTGCACAAAAAGAACACAGTTATTTGCTTTAGGGTGGTTCTAGATTAATATTAAACAGTATTGCGAAGCATTAGGGAAAAAGAGAAGCCATGTCTTGGGATAGAGCAGTATTAGGAGGATACAAATGTTTGTACAACATCTTTTGGCGGCGTGCACCAATTCATGTTGGGACACCACAGTTGTGACAGCCACACTCAGCGTGTCCTGTTGTCCCAGCACTGGCACGCAAGAGTTTGTCACTCTCTGGCGCACACCGCTTTGCAGCCGGCCCATATAATAGCAATCAGACTTTCCAGGGTGTGGTAATAGCATTGTTTGTTCTCAGTAGAGGGGAAGAAGCTGGAAACGATCCTTTTCCCAGCCTGTCTGTGACAGTACACCTGGGGTGGGGTGAGCAGGGTTGTGTCACCCTCGCACGCTCCCCACCGCCGGCGCCCCACTGATCCACTGCTCCAAGGGTGCGCGCGCAATATCGGAAAACTTGCTGTTCCCCAAATGTTCTCATCCCAGCAAAACTAACTGATAAGCTGGAATTTTGGATCCAGAGTGGTTTTGGGTTTTTTTTTCCCCACTCTTTCTGTGTCGTAAGAAGTGACATGACACGTTTGGATCTTTCTTTCTCTTTTCCCTTGTTGGAAACAACTCTAGTCTGTAACAGATTGAGAGGGGCTATATTATCTGGCTGGTAGAAGGGAGATTTCTGCCTAAAGAAAAAGCCATACAATGCAAATATCCAAGCTAGCTTTAAACTGGCTGTCTATAGTGGCAGCTGAGGGTCTCAGCACGGGCTGGTGCTGGAAGCACAGCGCAGTTGGGCTATAGGTTTGCTACAGGTTTGGGGCAGCTGGATGGACGTTGTTGACAAAAGCATCAGTAGGGTCCTTTCGACTGTCTTCTTTGTACACTTGGAATTTGATCCTGCTTTCGGAAAGGACCAGCACTGTCCCACACAAGAGCCCTATGCCTCCAGGCTTGTGCATTGAGATGGGATCCAGGTTCCATCGGCACCAGCAAGAGCAAGAAAGGGCCAAAACTTGAGTCTTGTGGGAAGTCCAGTCCCCAGATTTCCTAGAAATTAGCTCTTTCAGAAACACTCCTATCCCAATTACAGTTTTGGTGTCAATAATTCCCTTTAATAACTACAAGTAAACAATCATTAAAGTTGGGACAAAGGGAGAGAAAAGGCTTGCTTGAAGACAAAGCCCTTCTTGTCTCGTGAAACACCACTATGATCAGGATTTAAGATTTTTACAGGAGATTCAATCCTTTGTTCTTGTTTTGTGGTTAAGGCTGGGACCACCGCAGGGTAGTCTGGGTGTTTTGGGGATTTTCTGGCTGTTCCCTCTGATTTTCTTTCTTTGCACAGGAGAAGATTCGATTTCTATTGTTTTGCACAAAGATACCAGACAGGTTTTTGGTCACTACAGCATCAGTGGATGAGGAGTGCACCAGATACTTAAACGCCCAAAGAAAACGGCAGGATACTATTTTTAGCATCTTGCTGAGATTATGTTTAACCTTGAATAAATTAGCAGGGTGTGATTTTTCAAGTGAGCCAGGTGATCTACTCACATGGAGCTGAGCGTCTAAAACCCTGGAAGCCTTTTGAATTGCCAGCACTGCACTGTCAGGATTCAGTTTGCTGATGAAAAAAAGAGGGGTTAATATTTAACCTCTCATCCCCTTTAAAGTAATTTATGAATGTACGTGAACTCCTTTAGTTTTATGGAGAAGTAAAAAGAATTATTGTATCACTCACTGCCACAACACAGTGGGAGGATTTGAGGCTATTTTTTATTTATTTTTGTTAAATTGGACAGGTTTACAGGACAGGTTTATTAGTGTTTCACAGGACTTCTATCTTGTTTCATACCTTTTGCTTGCACATCTCTTCTGCCAGCTTTCAGAAGGCTGGGACTGCGGTTTATTGCAAAGATGGATGGAAAAGATAAAGGATCTTCCCTGCTTTGTGATAATCATAAATTAGGCCAAGAGCCCACGAAAGGATTAAATGTGCATGTACCATTTGGATTTATTTGCAGAAAAAACACACCACACCTACAAAATCAGAGGTAGCTTGGGGAAAAAAAATTATTTGTGCATATAAATTAATCAGGCAGCAGAAGGAGTAAATCTATCAGTGGAGAGAGAAACACTGTGAGCACTGGTGAACGCCAGCACCGCACTGGTGCGCTCACACCTCCCTCCTCCTGCTCTCTCTTTATGCCATTTATTAATACATTTCCAACTCCATCGGCGTTAAATGAGGATGGTTTTAGTGGAATAATAATGGAAACGGTAGCTCCCATGTAGGCTTTAACCTCTGCGGTTGCCATGGGAAGTTACTGGTTTGCTGCTGTCCCCTTCCAATCAATGCCTGTGCCTGTATTTATTGGACTCCCCAGAGGTTCCTCATCACAAGCTCTGTACCTACGTGGCAAGGCAGCAAGGACAAAATGTTTGGGAAACAGGGGTTTGTTGCAATCCCACAAACACAACGCTGTTTGCTCAAGAGCTGCTGTGCATGCTCCGCAGCCTGCCCGGCCGCCGGCATCCTCGATGCCCTCGTGGCAAAAGTGCCCAGCCTTGGTCTGAATAACAAACCCCCTCCGACGGCTCCTCTATGTCAGATGGAGAATATATTTGTTTTTCCATCCGTTTCCCACAGTTAGGACATGCCGTAGCCATGGATGATTCCCCGCAGGGAGATACGGGCACCATCTCGCCCTCTCTGCCCTTTCCCCAAGGGAAAACCCACGTCAGGGCCACGTTGTCCCTGGCTGGCAGCATCGGGGGGGCTCGTTCCCACTGACGTCCCCTCGTGCTGGGCTGCTGTGGCCCTTCCCAGTGTTTTTTTGGCTTTGGGAACCGGAGCGTTGGGCAGAGGACAGGATTAGAGAAGAAAAAATGGACGAGCAAAGTTTTGCCAGGCATATACTGGAAATAGTAGTCCCTGGGAGGGAGGCAGTGGGATCCAACATTGGGATTTTAGTTCTTCCTGCAAGTTGGCTGAGTTTTATTGACTGCAAAGCCAAGATCACGTCTGAGCCCACACACCCTGAGGGCCAGCACGCCCCTTGAGCACTCCCGATGCCTCACCACGAGTGACCTATCCCTTCCCTTTTACAAGCACAATAAATATAGCAATATAATTACCACACAGTAATAGATTAATTTTGTGGCAGGTAAAACATTAACTCCCTTTTGTATCTAATTCTGTCGCATCTTGGGTACTTTCAGCGATAACACCCAAATCACCTTGAGAAAGTCGGTCTGTACCATCCACTTACACTTGAAGATTGAGCTTATCAGAGCATGAGGGAAGCACTGAAATATGTGCCATAAAACAACCCGGGAGAAAAACAGGCTGAGGGTTCTTAAAGGAGTCTGTTGTCGGGGACTAGGACCAGGTCTGCATGGGTTTGGAAGACTTACATAAAATGTGTAACTCGGAAAAGCAAAATTTGTATCTCTTCTTGTAAATGGGAAAAAAAGAGCCCCGTCACCCCCAGAGAGCTACGTGGGGGAGCAGCTGATATGAAACCAGGCATAGAAGGTTGGGTGGGAACTTTCCAAGGACGTCAGCGATGACTTGGATTCGGGAGGACTTGTTGCTACTCAATGCTGGATGCTGCTGCTCATCTTTCTGGTCTACCAAAAAAAAGCCATGAAGGCTTAATCTGTTCTGAAGTTTAATCATAGATTATGTTTCCTATAACCACCTTCACCTTCAGACTGGTAGGGATCCCCGGCCAAACAGTCTTTTCCATCACCCCGCCACCATGCCTAGGGTAATGTATGCTGCTGCCTAAGGTAGGTTAGCAGAGCCTCCCAAGGGCTGTAGTTGTTTTTTTCTCTAAACTGATGTCTAATTGCCTCTACGTATTATCCACAGCCTGAAAAAGCTCCAGTAACATGTATTTGTATTGCATCTTTTACAAATTGATGTATTTTACTTATCCAGCCCCTTGCAGCCATTCAGGCAAGGTTGGCTCCGAGGTGCAAAACGGCTTTGGTGGCTGGACCCCAGCAGACCCCCCTCAAGCACACCCAGCTCAGAGGCGAGTGGGTGCTGACTGACAGCAAGGCTGAGCCCCAAATCCTGGAAAATAAATACTACGCTCCTGACGATAACAGGAGATATTGATTTTTGTCACTGTTGCTTGTTTTTTTCCCCTTTCACTTTGTTGGCCTCTCATCAGAGGCCAGTTAGGAAAACAGATCAGTGGTTGGGCCTGAGCTGACAAAAAAAATCCCCCACCTTCCCACCCTGTGTGTGAAACGGTGTCCACATCTCCTCCTTTGCACGAATTCAGAGAAACGTGCCCCATGCAAAGAGCGATGCTTGCTCTAAAGCAAGGCCCAGCAGCGAGGCAAAGTCTCGAAATAGTGATGGAAAAGGATTTTGCTGACTCTGCAAAAAATTGCTGCTGGAAAAATCTTCTCCAGTGGCCACTTTTGAGACAAAACCACACTATTTCACATCCAAGGGGTTAAAGCACAGAAGTGAGTCGCGCTTTGACAGCTATGCCTAAGTCATTCCCCCTCGATAAAACCAAAAGGAGCCTGGAATTGCTGTATGAAGGAGGAGGCATGTGTTGCATTATCACCACATGCTAAATCTTCCTGCTCCCTCTGTTTTAAGGACCTGACAATTGACTTGCCGAGCCGTACGTAGCCAAGATGTACAAGCTGTCAGGAAAATGCTGAGTCTGCATTCAGGCTCCTTCCTCCAGCCCCATGTGGGCTTGCTTGCTGCTGGATGGAGGCAATAGGGCTTGGGGGAGAAATCAACACTGAAAACAACATTGGACTAAGTCTAAATTCTGCTTTTTTTCCCTGCTGCTGTTTTACTTGATGGCTGCAGTGGAGGCGAGTCAGTTCTTGGAGCCTGTGTTGCAAAAATAAGCTGCCGAAGCGCAGTAAATCTGTTATGTTCAACAGGCAGGGTTGACAGAGCATGGGGCTAGATGTGGCTTGTGCTCCAGGGAAAAGGATGGTTAAAGGGTGGCATGGACCTCAAAAAAAATCAGCATTTTTTTTTCTAATTCACCATGGCATGGCCATATCTTTCTGTTTGCAAAAAGCCCAGGGCTGATCTTCACTCTGCTGTGGTCACTATAGTGTGTCCAAGGTGCGTTATATCACTGTTATTAACAGTTCACGGCGGTCTGAGCTGATCTGCAGCAGTGATTTGCACAGGGTGCCGGCAGAGCCGGAGCCAAACCCTGGCTTGGTTTGTTCCCTCAGCTACGTGCTGGCCTTGCCACAGGGTTACAGACTCATTGAAATCACCAGCGTGACGGGTAAAGCTGAGGGAATGGTTTTAAGGGGGAATCAGTGAATTTAAGCTTCCTTTCTTTGGAGCTTCCTTAATGAGGTGACTCTTCGTGTTCTCCGTGAGCGGTGGCTATGTCCCCTGGGGACCACCGCCTGCGATGCCGCAGGGACAGGGCACACCTCGAGGCTGCTTTGGGGTGGGATCAGAGGATGGTTTTTCCAGTGCTGCCGTAGAGACAAGATGGAACCTCAAGAGCATCCTGCTGTACAGGGAGCTCAGGTGCAGACATGGCAAAAAGGGTACGGGAGGCCAGGACTCCAGCAGTGTGGGTGCATTGCCAAGTGAAAAGGGTCGACACCAAGTCCCCAAACTCCCCGAGCTGCATCAAACCCCGTCGGACCAGCTAACATCCCGCAGGGGATGCTCTGACTGCCAAATGGCCTTATTGCCCTCTGTTGCTCCTGTGCTTGGTCTTCTCCCTCTGTGGTGGCCTTTTTCCCCTTCCCCAGGGCCTGTTTAATCTTATTGCAGCCTCCAGCAAGAGTGGAGGGTCTTGCAGGCACTAAAGCCCCATCCGCTCCCGTTTGGGGACCAAAAGCGACAGCAGCCATCGGTTGGGGGGGAAGTTTCTTGCTAACACAACCGCTGCTCGCTCTCATTTCAGCTGTGCAGAATGAGCGTGACAGGATCAGCATTCGCAGGAGCAGCTACGAGGACAACGGCTCGCTCTCCATCAACGTGCTCACTCAGGCGGAGGCCATGGCACAGCAGGTATGAAATGCAGGGCCAGCCCTCCGAATGAGTACGTGGCCTTCAGCTATTCCATATGGAGTTAGGAACTCACTAAACCAACCAGGGCTGGATCTTTTTCTGCCCTCGGATGGCTCTTGCGCAAAGCCACAGGGAAGAAAATGCATTAGAAGTATCCAAAAGCAGACAGCAAAAATCCTTGGTGCATTATCAAGACAACAAGTCCTGCAAAAAACAGATGCAGCCTTTGGCATGTGAGATGCAAAGCTGAAATTCCAAGGGCTAAGGGATGTTGCAGACCCCCGGTCCCCTCTGCCCCCAGCCTAAATTGTTGCTGCATCCCTAAAAATCCATTGCATTTCATGCAGAAATTTATCCCTCTTTGCTGCACACTCTGTCCTGCTCAGAACACAATGTTCCCGTCATGGTCAATTATATCTTTTCTTGTAACTTTACCAGAGCAACAATTTTAGGAGAGAAAAATAAAGGTAATAAAAACGCTGGGCTTCAGCTAACGCTGATTGCTTTTTTATTTCATGTTCCGCAATGAATTTCACCCTGCGCATCCTTTAAATTCTTATGCAAATATCCTTTCTCCACTGAAACATATGGTCCAGATGTTGCATATTACATGCAGCAATGCGTCCACTTCCTTTTCAAAAATTACGATGTTTTAACCCTCTCCTCCCCCACGCAGCTTTTTAGAGCTGGAAATGGGTGCTTTGTGTCCCAGACAGCAACTCGGGGGAGAAAGGCTGGATGCGTTTCGTGCATTTGGCTGGCTTAAGTGATTGATGGGAAGCTGAGCCCCAGTGCTGCTGGCTACTGCTGGGAAGGGGAATATTAATCAGATTTTGTCCTGAGCCAGCCTGGAGAGTGGGAAGAAGGTGGAGGAGGGAGGGGTGTCTGTTGGGACCGAGCACCACCTCGTGGAGGCTTCCCCATGGGCTGTACATTGGACAGGTTATATACACTGCTGAGCAAATAAATAAGTGTGCAACCACGACGGCAAATGTCTTGTCAATGACGTGATGAGATTAATGTCTGCGAAGGCTGACCGTGTTATCAGTGAATCGTTGCTATCAAGGATGGCAAAACAGCCCTGATCTGGTCCCAATGCAACTGGGTTGTTTCTCTTTCAGTATTCGTCGCTGAGTCCGGCGCACAGCGCGGACATTGCTATGAAGAAGGTGGCAACCATCAACGATGTGTGTGAATCCATGAAACAGCAGCTTCTGGTGCTGGTTGAATGGGCAAAATACATCCCGGCGTTTTGTGAGCTCCCACTTGATGACCAGGTAAAATGCAAATGCCTCTTCCCTGCAAACCCACCGCCTTCGATAGGAATTCCCAGCCATACTTTTCAACAGAGGAATCTGACATTAACACATAGATCACCCTATGCAGAGCCATAAACTAATAGGAGAGAAAGAATAATAAAGGACAAGGGATCGATTAAAAATAAGTCAAGTAGCCAAAGTCCCCCAAAATATAATAGAGTTGGTCACTCCAGTCTGCACAAGGACCCAGTCAAAAAAGACTGGGTTTCCTTTTACTGGTAGCTGATAGTTGAATATAAAAGCCATTTATTTCCTAAGAACTGAAATGACTCAAGTCCCTCTTTGCTCTTTCATTGAAAACAGCTTTTTGTTTAGTTTGCCATGAATGTAGCACTTCTGCAAAGTGAAGATATACTAATAATGTCTAGCTCTTAATAGTACTTTATCTGTAGATCTGACATATCTAAGCAAACACCAAATTTGGCTGAATCTAAACAGCAACAGCTGACCATTCTGTTCTCTGCTTTTCAAACATAATGTTATTTTTTTCTTCTGTGCCATCTCCAGGTTGCCTTGCTCAGAGCCCATGCAGGAGAACACCTGCTCCTCGGGGTAGCCAAGCGGTCCATACCATACACCGATTTTCTGTTATTAGGTAAAGTAGTGAAATACACTCTTGCTTTTATAATTTGCACACCTGTGTCATTGCCAAGTATCCTGCTTCCCTGAAATCCTCCCTGCCCTCCTGAGCATGGTCTGCACATCTGGCTTGAGAAGGTTTCTGGAGAAGTGTAAAAAAGAGCAAGCAAATTCACTGGGACTTTTACAAGTGCTCCATTACTGCTTTGAAATTGTTGATGAGAAAGCCCCCAATATATAAATGGCATCTCCAACTGCGTTGCCTTGTTTTTGTAACTGCAATTGCCAGGACACAGGCAATGAGGTATTTGGGTATCGGTGCCTAAAAACTTAGCAGAAAGTTCTATTAAAAATTATAGTGCACATAGGTATTTCCTTTTCATGTAGCTCTCTGCCACCAAAAACACAGGTGGGATTATTCTTGGAAAAATGAGAATACTGACCCTGAAAGCCATGCATTAAAAAAAAGAGGGAGGGAGAACTTTATCTGAAAAAAACCACACCAAAAATAAAGATGCAACACCACTTGCAAACAGATGCTAGGTATAACAGAGGGTAAACCAGAGCAGAACGTGGAGCAGGCTTTGTGTACAGTGTGGGTGCACTGACATGTGCAAACGAGATAAATAAGGACCAAAGAATGAGATCGACGGCTTGCTTCTCAGTCGTGAATCTGAGTATGAAGCTGCACACTGGAAATCTGCTGCACATGGGCACCGGGACTATCTGGCAACACGCCTTGGGGTAACTTCTGGATAAGAGCGTGTCCGCAGAGCTAGAGAGAAAATCTGATGGCGAATTTCTCTTGTCTCCCCAGGGAATGACTTCATCATTCCAATGCACTGCCCGGAACTGGAAATCGCTCGTGTGGCCACCAGAATCTTGGATGAGTTGGTGAAGCCCTTGCGGGACATCCAGATCGATGACAATGAGTACGCTTGCCTTAAAGCCATCATCTTCTTTGATCCAGGTAAGCTTCCTTCCCGATTGCCAGACAAGGGGCTTGAAAAGGAGTTGAGGGCTCTCCGATAACGAGGAAAACCCCTCGGCGGCAGCTCTACATTTCACCTGCCTCTGCTGTAATGAGCAATAATTTGCAGTGCAGCAAGGATGTGTTAGAAGTGACCTATTCCTGAATACTTTGCTATTTAGCAAGTATGAACTCCAGCCAGACCGATGTGCGAGACTCTGCAGACCCTAGAGGAGTTTTGCTGCTTCTGTAGCTTAGCTTCAGGAAAGCCCATCAGTCTGAAATGAAGGAGATGGCTATTAAGGACATATATGCCTATATTGAATTATGCATAAGCAAAGTGAGTCAACTGAGCAGCAGTGTGGAGCATCCACCGGAGTTCAGAAAGCAGCATTAAAAACCACAGAGAGCTGGACCGTTCAGAGTACCCAAAAATATCAAGGATGGCTGTTAACAGCTCTTGTTGGAGGTCAGGGCTGGTCCGCACAGGATGGAGAACAGGGAAACACACAGAGGCAAACAAAAGCTTGTTTTCAACAGTTGCTGTATTCTCATTCCACAAACACGGGGGGTTCTGTCTCAGCCCAGGTTCCCCCCAAACGCTCCTGTTTCTACATGCCTGCAGCACACACAACACCTCCTCCAGGTACATCTCGAGTCCCTTTAGTGTGTCTTGCCCTGTAGCTTGGAGAAGAGATCTCCAGTCCAGAACAATGTCTTTTTGTCTTTGGCATCTATTAGCATGGAGAAATTAGAGTATCTTCCATTAGTTATTTTTTTTTGCTGTGTTGGCTGATTTGAAATCAAGATACAGGAGTTTTACAAACATCATGAACTTTGGCTCGCCAAAGAGCCTGCTGTAAACCTGAGTAAGGGTGGTATTATCAAATTGAGTTTTACAAATTACCTTCTCGGCTCATCAGTATCTCAGTGAAGCTTTAGATCATTGCGACAGTGAGGCGCTGTGATTTCATCTAAAAGGAAAAAGTGCAAAGCTCCACAGAAGTGAAATTCGTTCATGCTAACAAGCAGGCATGTCATAGAGTTACATGCTGACATACAATAATTTGTTAACCACTTCATCTAATCTCTTGGCGTGGTGATCCCTAAAATGTGGTGCTTGTGGATTCTTTGTAGACTGTGAAGGAAATGGTCCAGTGAGCCAGAAATCTCAGTTTTAGATAGCAGGAGAGGCAGGAGTGGAAAGCTGTAAATTCCGGCCCTTCACCCTACCCAGAGTGCACATTTACTTGCTTAAGCAAAACTGGACCAGTGGACCGTGAAGAACGAATCGACCACAGGTCAAAGACATGAATCTGGTGCTGCAGTGGGTGTAATTACTTCATATAGGCACTAAACCTGCATGAATTTAGTGGCAGTAGTTGAGACTCAAAGTTTTCAGGGGAAAATTCCAGGCCGTTTCCTTGGAAGGGCAAATATGGTTCAACATCTAAATCCTTCCTCTTCACTAATAGCCAGACATATCCACTTGAAGCAAGCTCTTATTTTCTTACTATTTCCCCTCAAATTCCCATTTCGCCCTAAATTCCCCTTATGGTTTCCCTATTCCATGTGAAAAAGGAAATAGTGGCAGCCCAATGCTAATCTGTCAGATAAACTTGCAGACTCTGACAGATAATTGCCAGAGGATCACTGGCACCTCATCCTTTTCCCTCTACAGAACCTGACTGACAGGGTAACACTTTTTGGTTACACAGCCCAGCAATTAACTTCATTTTTTTTTTCCCCTCCCAGACTGCAAAGGCCTGAGCGAGCCCGGGAAGGTGAAGAACATGCGCTTCCAGGTCCAAGTCAACCTAGAAGACTACATCAACGATCGCCAGTACGACTCCCGAGGCCGGTTCAGCGATATCCTCCTCCTGCTGCCCCCGCTGCAGAGCATCACCTGGCAGATGATCGAGCAAGTCCAGTTCGTGAAGCTTTTTGGTGTGGCCAGGATCGACAGTTTGCTGCAGGAGATGCTGCTGGGAGGTATGAGCCCTGCTGAGAAAGGACAGCAAAGTTGATTTATTTCAAAGCCATTACAAGGCTTCGTGTCTGGGGTTTTGTCCTTCTCTGGAGGATGTATGGTAGAGAGAACTTGGTCTTGGGAGGAGGGAAGTCAAGGCTCAGGTTGATTTGTAGCTTGAACGTGGGTCCTTCTCACTCCAGTCCAACCCCCAAGCCATTTTTTTCCCAGCCTATCTCTGAAAATTTGACCCAGGATCAGTTTTATAGAAATGGGTACACTTTGCAGTGCTTCACACCAGCGGGGCACTTGACTTTTTAGGCAACCTACCAAACTGATGCAGTTTGCAAGAAGAAAATACATTTTTTTGTTAGCAACATGCAGGGCACTTGACTTTTTAGGCAACCTACCAAACTGATGCAGTTTGCAAGAAGAAAATACATTTTTTTGTTAGCAACATGCAGGGCACTTGACTTTTTAGGCAACCTACCAAACTCATGCAGTTTGCAAGAAGAAAATACATTTTTTTTTGTTAGCAACATGCAAAAGTTATAAATATATGGGAAACCCTGATAAGAGCAGTAGCTGGGACACACACAGAGACAGAGGAACAGTGCAGTTGAGTATTAGTCGAAACCCCAGCCATCGTGGGAGGTTGTGCCTAGACAGTGAGAAGGCAGAGAGCAAAGACGACGGCCGGAGCAGGAAGGAAGCAAAGACAAGCCAGGATATTAACCCCCACCCACAGAGGTCTTCCACATTCTCTGAAAAAAAGAGATTTGGCCCAGAACATCTGGCTTCTCAGTAACTATGCAAAGAATGATGTCTTTTTTCACCTCCCCTGCAGGAACCACCATTGATCTCCAGTACCAGTCAGGACCTCCCAACCTCAACCTGGAACCGCTGCCAGGACACGTCCTCCCAAGCACCATGAGCTCTGTGATTCACACCGCTCCAGACCGTACGTGTCCCATTTTTACGCTATTAGTGTCAGCATAATGAAGGGACTGGACAGGAAAAGCAGTTAAGAAAAAGACCTTTAAGTTTATTTATATGTTTAAGCATTACACTTGAATCAGAGTTCACAAGCCCCCCCTTGCTGACACCCTTTACTATGCAGTCTGGAAACATGCTTCCAAAAAGAAGCTGAGATTTTCATGTACTAGCATGATCCAGAGGGATTTTGAGATGCTACTAAACATTATGAGATTTAAAAAAAAGGAACTCAAGATTGGTGACAGTGTGTTTCTATGAATAGAGGCAGTGCTGGGAAATACCACAAAGAAGCACACGCAGTTATTAGTGGCAAGAGTTTCCCTACGTAAAGTGTCTTGGTTGCTGTCGACCAGAACACAATATGACCTGAATACAAGACCATCTTCAACCGCTCTGGGCACTGCTGCTAGGCAATGGCTATTTGTTAAGGCATTTATCCGCTGTAGTAGCAAATGGACCGTGCTATTAAAAAAAATGAGTAGAATATGAGTTGCAATTTAATAGCCACTGCCATGTAATCACGACGTCTTGTGCACAGTCTCCTGCCACTTATGATCATCTACCTCTTGTAGCATATTTTGCTATTTCTCAGCCATATAAATGTTGGCATCATGTATTTGAGCTTGCTTTTTTTTTTTTTTAAGCCACCCTGCAGCAAGGGAGATTAGAGAGATGCTGTGTTCTGTAAATGAAGTATAGTGGCTAGCAGGTTGAGGTCTCCTCTGAAGAGGAGAGGAAGGATTGAAAAGCAGTTGGGGGCATTTCCCAGTTGCAAAATACTGAGAAGAGTCGCTATGTGCCTATCAGTCCTTGTCACAAACAGGAAGGAAGAATACACCTGAACATGCCTGATTTGGGATGGATTTCCCTGCCCCATGCCCGAAGCTCCTGCTCCTTGGTTCATAGGATGGTTTGCTGATTTTACTCGGGCACTGCTCCACTGAACAGTGTCCAAGTCCATTTTAATTCTGTTTCTTTTCTCTCCCACAGCATCTCCTGAACCATCCCTTCCATCTCCTTCTACAAGCACAGGCAGTGAAGACTATAAACTAGGCTCTAGCGCAGGACCCAACGCCGTAGCGCAGCTCTTGCCTCAGACAGTGATACCCAAGCAGGAGATTTTATAGGGAGAGGTGGAAGGAGAACCTGGGAGCAATGTGGAAAAAAAAAAAAAAAAAAAAAAAAAAAAAAGGTGCTGAAAGTGAAACGGGCCCTTTCTCTTTGCAGAGGCAAAGCACAGCAACCCCCTGCCTGTAGCCGGATCTGTCTGTCACACTCTTTCCCGTCCGTGAGTCGAGCATCAAGACTGCAGCAGGAGCCTCACCACGGGTCTTCCCACCACCGTCACCCTCTTTTCACAACTGATTGGGGTTAATGCTCTTTTCAGTAGGACCAAGACTGTAAGCTCTTCGGAGCAGGGCTTCTGATTGCATTTGTTATCGCCCAGCTCGGTGTGATCGCGACCCCTTTACGGCCTTCGGCCGCTATCTTCATAAACCCAAATGCCTTGCGCAGCTCCAGGTAATCGTTAATGAGTACAGCATGTCTTGAATTGTCAGTACGAAAAGGTCTATTCCCATTAAAAATGTAATCACACTCCCATTTCTCCTACTGCTTGTTAAGCTTTAGGAAGTATATCTTCATAACATTTAGCAGGCCAGCGCTTTCTTATTCCGCATGGATGTGTCTTGTTCCACATAGCCCAGCTAACATTTAATGCTGGTCAGTTATTATTTGTTATCAGGAATGGCAACATTTTGTTATTTTCTATAATTTCCAGTATATCTACAGTCTAGTTGTGAGTCATTTGATGCATCCTCTACTTTGTGCGCGCACCTAACGCAGCTCCGAGACGGCAGCAAGGATCTCTGCATCAGACCGTGGCTGCTGGGTCTGCTAAAACCCACAACTGGCAGGAGGCTCAAGAAGCTGTTGACTTACTTACCAAATCACTGCTTTGTATCTCCTCCAGACTTTTACTGCAACCATATTTGGAAGAGGCAACACCTGTAACAAAAATGCCCCAAACCCCCTTTTTCCCAGTACGCAGATGTGATTTTCCTGTAGCTTTGTATGTTGCTGTAACATCATGTTTGCGACCTAAACTTCAAGGCTCTAAATTGGCAAAAAAAAAAAAAGAGGCAGGTCTCCTGTGAGCCATGTATTACAAAAAATATTTGTATTTAAAACATAAGGTTCTTCTGCACTTAATGTAAAACTTAATCACCAGTAGGTAAGCAACTATTAACCATGTTATAACTATTTAAAATAAGCCCAATAGATGACCATACAACCCCAAACGTTCCTAAAGCACGGTCATTGTGTTACGGTGTTTATTTGAATGAATTGGATTTCATTAGAAAGCAGATTGCCGGACTTCTACAGAGCTTATGCTCATCTGCATAAAAGCCCAATGACCTCCATCAGACAGCTCGAGGGGTTACAGGCGGCCGTACTGAACAGCAGGGCTCGACGGGGAATTCTTAGTTCTGTCACACCACAAATCTGCCAACCCACGTGCATCCCCGCCATGGCAAAGATGAGATGACGGTGCCCAGCTACGGCTTTGTGAGGCTTCTTTCACCAATGCTCGTGAAGCACTTTGAGATCCTCGGATGGAGGATGCTGACTATGAAAATGCAATCTTATTGACTGAAAGAGAAGTTGGGAAGAGCATCTGAACCTTCACCGAAAGGGGAATACTTTGTTCTCAGGCTACCTTTCATTCGTTGGGGAGATATTTTAGAGTTACCATTCTACAGCACGAGAGAGATTTGAAAACCATTGAAGACTGGGTTGAATTTCACCTAGGATCACAACGTTTTGTTTTTCTACTGTCTGTGATGAATTTGATCTGACATTCTATGCTGATAACTTTGATTTGAAACAGCTATATCTGGAAACCAGGTTGTACTGCAAGCATTCCTGCTGCATGACAGATGCAACTGTACTTACCTAACATTGCTTCCAGTTCCTCCATGATGTAGATTACATTACTTTTCTAGAAATTAAATGTACATTTATACTCACTAATGGTAAGAAAATAAATCTATAGCAGAAATAATGCCATATTCTCATATTTCATATGGACAGTTTGCCTTTTTTCTTTAATTCAAAGCTAGGTTTTCAAGTTTCTATATCGATTTTTCCAATGCAAATACCTTAGGGATTTTTCACCGTAGGAATTTATTTTTCATAAAAAAGAATCATCCATGGCTGCAAAGCTCAGCTTTCACTCGAGACTGATGTAATTAATAATCTAAGACATTATCTGAGAGAAGAAAATAAAATTGTCCAGGAACAAGCAGATACCAGACTCAGCCTCCGGCGTTCAGCTAGTCTGGTGAAGTTTTACAGCAAGAATAATTTACTGTCTTACAAGGGGCCTGTATTAAGGGCTAGAATAGATTCATAGCAAAAAATCTCTTCCTGGCTTCCCTATGTCAAACTCCACTTTAAATTAAACCAATATTCTTATGCAAACATAGCTTGGAAGTGACTATTTTATTAGATTTCTGCTTTATTGGAATCAAGATTTTGTTAACGAAAGAGGTTCATAGCCATAATTTAAAATTATTTTAGTCATCTGGCAAGACGCCAGCTGCTTTGTCAGAACAACATGCATTGTGCATCTCAGGTAATAAAGTCTTACTTATTTCTCTGTAAGTTATCCATTTCTTGCCAATTATAACATTTGGCTTTATTAATGTCAAATGTAGGTCTTAGCTTAACTTTATCCTGCACTACAGTATTAAGAGAAATTGCAGAAATATTTCAGAGGTGCAAAGTTACACTTAACATTATTAAGAAACTAAGACTGTGATTGTTTTGATTCATGCTGGCTATTTTCCAGAGCTCTATTTGGGTATGACAAGAGTAATGTGCATTACAGTAGCATCTATGCTCCTGCAATACAGTCAAGAAATACTGCAAGACCTGAATGACAGGATTCCTCTATGAAGAAATTCAGCACGAACAAAAAAAAAGGAAAGAATCAGTGACACAAGCAAAAATATGTAACAATCTCATCAATCAAGAAGCACTGATCCATATTCAACCGCAAAGTACGTTGCATGAATTGAACTGTTACTCTGTTCAGAGGAGTAACACTTAAGAAAAAAATAATACAGAAGTGTAATGTTGGCGCATTTCATATTAACAGACTCAAGAATCATTTACAGCCCCCCCATCCCACTTCTTCCCAGCTGGAGAAGGCTACTCAAGTGGTGGGCACTGGCCCAGAGGGAGACCCAGGTATGGTTGCCACTCGGGGGAAAGCCGTTTTTAGGAAAAATGTGGCAACGCAGACAGAGCTCTTGTGTAAACCTGAGAGATGGAGGGGAATGGATACAGGTCCCTGCTTGGGGAGACAGGAGAATCCCCTCCCGGTCTCCCTCACCTTCCCAGTTGCCCCTACGCAACAGGTTTTGGGGCTCTGGAATTTGAGGACCAGGTCAATGAAGGTCAGGGGGTAGGTGAAGCCCTATCTAGGGAGGTGCCTAGGCTCAGTCAGGCAGCCCCATGCGTTCTCACATCCTCTGAAAAAAGAAAAAAGAAGGGTAATTGTCGTAGGCAACTCCATTCTGAGGGGGACAGAGGGCCCGATATGCAGCCCTGACCCATCCCACAGGGAAGTCTGCTGCCTCCCTGGGGTCCGGGTAAAAGACATCACCAGGGAGCTCCCTGGTCTGGTTCGGACCTCTGATTATTACCCACTGCTGGTTGTGCAGGTTGGCAGCGATGAGATTGCAGAGAGAAATCCAAAGGCAATCAAAAGGGACTTCAGGGCACTGGGGCGATTAGTGGGAGGATCGGGAGCACAGGTAGTGTTTTCCTCAATCCTTTCAGTGGCAGGGAAATATACTGAAAGGAACAGGAAAACACACCTGGTTAATACGTGGCTCAGAGGCTGGTGCTGGCGGTAGCATTTTGGGTTTTTTGCTCACGGGGAGGTTTACACGGCACCGGGCTTGCTAGCGACCGATGGTGTCCAGCTATCTCAAAGGGGTAAAAGAATCCTCGCTCATGAGATGGCGGGGCTTATAGAAAGGGCTTTAAACTAGGTTTGAAGGGCGTAAGGGATAAAACTAGGTGCACCAGAGATGAGCCTGGGGGCACCATGCCGATGTTAGGGGTGGATTCGATAACCCAGCTTAAATGCATCTATGCCAACGCACGCAGCACGGGCAATAAACAGGCGGAGCTGGAAGCCATCGTGCAGCAGGATAGATATGACTTAGTTGCCATCAAGGAAACATGGTGGGATGACTGCCGTGATCGGAGTGCTGCAATGGATGGCTATAAGCTCTTCAGAAGGGATAGGAAAGGTAGCAGAGGTGGTGGGGTGGCTCTCTATGTTAGGGAGTTTTGATTGTACAGAGTTCCACAATTGTGATGACAAGGTGGAGTGCTTATGGGTAAAAGGATGAGAGGGAAGGCCAATAAGGCAAATATTGTGTTGGGAGTCTGTTACAGACCACCCAACCAGGTTGAAGAGATGGATGAATCATTCTACGAGCAGCTGGCAATAGTCTCAGAATCGTGTGCCCTTGTTCTTGTGGGGGACTTGAACTTTCCAGATGTCTGCTGGAAATACAACACAGCAGAGAGTAAACAATCTAGGAGGTTCCTGGAGTGTGTGGAAGATAAATTCCTGACACAGCTGGTATGTGACCCAACCAGGGGAAGAACCTTGCTAGATCTACTGTTTACAAACAGGGAAGGACTGGTGGGAGGTGTGATGGTCGGAGGCTGTCCTGGGTTTAGCAACCATGAAATGATAGAATTCTCAATTCTTGGTGAGGCAAGGAAGGGGGTTAGCAAAATCACCGCTATGGACTTCCAGAGGGCAAACTTTGGCCTCTTCAAGGCACTAGTTGAGAAAGTGCCTTGGGAGATGGTCCTTAAGGGCAAAGGGGTTCAGGAGGGATGGACATTCTTTAAGAAGTAAATCTTTACAGCTCAGGACCAGGCTATTCCCATGTGCTGCAAGTTGAACCACCGAGGAAAACGACGGGCCTGGCTGAATGGGGAGCTTTTGCTAGGAGTCAAGAAAAAAAGCAGAGTTTATCATCTCTGGAATAAAGGGCGGGCAACTTGGGAGGAGTACAGGGATCTTGTTACGTCATGCAGAGAGATAAAAGGAGATAAGTTTGCAGGATTCATCTGCAGAGATGTCTGTTCCTTTGGAGAACAGATGTAAAATAGATGTAAACATAGCACAGACTAACTGTTGTGGCATACAAATATAATGAAACCATTAACCTGCTTAAAAAATACAAGAAGCAGCGGCACAGAGTTTGTATGAATGTATTTGGAAACAGCAGTGTACAAAAGTGTGATATTATACCCAGGAAAGGTACCGAAGTATTTTTTAGAATTATTGCAAACGAGAAATAAACTGCTTCCAGTCTCTCCACCCTTTACTGCCTTTGTAAATCTTGTTTCCTCTTCGCCCTCACCCTTGTTGGGTCAGTTGTTCTGTTGACAACTACTTGAACTGCTGCTCTCTAGGCTGCATAATTGGCTTTGTATCTGAAGCTACAGAACTAGTGGCAAAAGACAACATTTGGGCAGAGAAACTAGGGAGTCCAAATGTGTATTTTACACCAATAGGTTGAAAGTGCGAAGCCTGAGATACTCTGTTAAAGAGTTTTCAAGCAGGAGATATTCACCGTGTGTTTTCCCACTTGTCTTAGAAAAACAGGTATTAATAAGATAAACAGTTACACCAGAGGATGCAGAAAAGGAAATGCCTAAGAGCAGCTAAGCAGTTAGCACAGATTAAAACCCTTAATAAGCAGAGCAGCATTTAATTTGGAGCAATATCATCTGTTACTTGATACACATGTACATATAAATTACAAGCCAGAAGATGCAAGATCATTACCCTGAAGTTGTTATAATCTAAAAATATGTGAATATGCACGTATATGTGCAAAAAAAGTGACATATAGAGCAGAAGTTAATCAACTAAGACTTCAATTCATTACTTTATTTTTTTTTTTACATTAAAAAAATTACAACTTAACAAGGGTTTGAAAAGCCAAGTAAACCTGATTTCACACACGCACACACTTGCTAAGTCACAGGATTCAACCGCTTGAAGTGATATTTTCTGATTTTCATCAGGATATTTTATTAAACAATATACACATTAAGAGCCTCATGACAAAGCCAGACACATTTTTTCCCAATCTTTAAGATGTGCAACTGAATATGCAAAGATTCTTGTGGAACTTTCAACTTTCCCCTCAGTTACATGAGACGTAGTTTTGTTCATTTGACTGCAATTTCACTGGATGTGTCCACCTAGCATTGTCCAGTGTTACACACCATCTCCCCCAAGCAAAGTGAACATATTACATAGTATTGTACGTTTTTGTTCGTGGGGCCATAGGTAATAAATGGATCCCTTAGCAATTTCACCCACCCAATGGTATAAAACCTGATGAAGCTGGAATCAAGATGCCACAAACAATTACAAAGAAATGGAGAAGCAGGTCACTCAAAAAAGAATGTATAGCATCTGTAGTACGCAAACTTTATAATGCAAGATTCTTCAGCACGTTGAACTGCTTGAAGTGGGACAGATCACCAGTGCTACTGGCAAAGCAAAAGCAAGAACAGGACAATTTTAAGGCAAGTCCCAGAACAGGGAGCTATTTACTTTCTAGGCACAATTTCAAGCTATGTATCAAGGCTCCTGCTTTATCCTTTATATTGTCAGTAATTTATATAGAAGAGATTAACAATAATACGAAAAATAGTCTAAATATAATTTTTAAAGAATCCACTTTTAGCTGAATTTCATTACTTGCAGCTTGTATTTCATTACTTGCAGATTTATAAACATTTCTTAGCATTACTGTTGTCAGGCCCACATAAAGCAGTTCTAGGTCTATATTGCTCTCGTTTCTTGAAAGTAGTTTTTGTCAGAAAATGGTTAAATTCAAAATAATTCCTTCTATTACAGATCCTTCCACATTTAAGCTCTGTTGTACTCGAGAAAGAGGCAACCTCCCTCATTCCTCTGATGTCTTTGTTCAAGGGATCATTAAGTTAACAGCTTTCCTTCTACAAAAAGTCTGTACCGTAAAAAGGGGCAGAGCAAGACCTTACAAAGACAACTGTTTTCAGTTAATTAACTCCAATCTGCAGTACATACATTTTAATCTCACACAGGAGGATACAGTCACTTGGTCCCACTCATCACTGCAGAGGACTAGATACAATCCTCAAACATCTACACTTAAGTTCCTCTAGAATCAATGCATTAAGAATTGGAGATGCATATCTGAGGGCAGAATTTGGCCCACAGCTGTTAGTCAAAAGTGTTGTTTACTGAAGATTTAGAACTTACCTAAATGCCATATGAGATTAATACTGCCAAACACAAGACATGCTTTTGTGAGCCTGGGAAGACATTTGGCAGGGGTGTAACAGTGCCTCTGATGTGTTATGCTGTTGTGTGCACCAGTCCTTTGAATCACTTGCATATGAAGAATGTGTGTCTGAAGTGGGACACAAGAGTACAGCTCTGTTTATTAGGACAAGCTGAAATATAAATTAAAACTGAATAAACCACTATTCCCTGAAAACTGGATTTAGAAGGCTAGGTCTCATTTGAGATCAACTTTCACCATAATGCTCCTCCTTATGATTGACAACTGCACCTAAGTATATACTTTTTATAAAAACACACAGGTAATTCCCCAAACTTTTATCAAATAAAAAGGGTTTAACAAAAATGGATAATTAATCTCATAAAATAAATTACAGTAGCATGACATTTGGCTTCTTTAGTGTGACCATGTACTTTTCCTCTTACCTTGCTGTTAAGACCATTACAGATCCAGTTCGCGTCTCTGAAAGTTAATGAGATGTCTGTGACGATAAACGTATAAAACTGCTTGCTACAAGCAAATGTCTGATATCAGTTTCACCTGGTCACAGATTATATGTAGACAGCCTTCTCTGGCCCCAAATAAATATTATATAGTATTCTTGCAAGTTCCAGCATAATTAGACTCAAACAGAAAACTCAGGTCCTCCTTTCTTTGCTCTCAGTAGAAGTCGCCTGATTCGAAATCCTGCAAAAGGATTAATCCACAGGAGTGAAGGCTGACCCCCAAAAACAGATTTCATTCCCTCCCAACGTAGTCTCCGCTCCCATGTTGGCTTTTCACTCTTCAGTCTTTCAATCTCCTGTATACAAACAGACATGCAGTGACATACTGTTAAGTCCAAAGTTTATTAAAGTCTAATAGCAGTTATCAAAACTGATGACTATTTTGCATTCTTTTAATGTATAGCTAGTGAGCCGATTAGTTTCTTACTGGTATTTATTTAGTAAGGAAGAAATAAGAATGGCCAATTTAGCCCTGTGGGTACAGGGCAGAAGACTTGGAACATAAAATGTGTACAAGAAGGTTGGTCTACCTCTTCCTCCCTCAAACTAAAAGACAAAATGACCAGAAAAGCTGACCTTACAGTAGAGGATCTGCACACAACGTACCTGCACTAGAAGTTGTTTACTCGGTTAATGAAACCAGACAATAAGGCTTCCAAGAAGGCTCTTGTACTGCAATTACTGAAGCTAGGCTTACTCTCCCAAACACATTATTTTGATGATCATTTTTTGTACTTCCCACTAATGAAGGCTGCATATTTATCAATTGTTTTTCACAGTTACTCTTCAGTACAGAAGTACACTTTTAAACAGCCTCACATGAGAAAATTCTGAACAGCCACAAGATTCAAATTCCTTATATTTCCTGTCACTTATCCATCACAAAACATCCTCTCAAGGCTTAACACTGCAGATCTAAGGGCAAGGGAGCCAAAGGTCCCAACTACACTTATACTCTAATAAAGTGTATAAAAGTTGAGGAAAGTGTGAAGTGTTGATACAAGATAGCTAGTTTAAGTGTAAACCTGAGAAAAGCAGACATTTCTCATGACACAAATCAGGAGTGATAGTTGAGAAGTGAAAGTCCAAACTGAAGTCAGAAGCTGTGCAATCTTTGTAATTGGAAAACCTAATTATAAAATTCATGTCCGAAAAGCAAATAATGCAAGAACTTCTGTTAGAAAGCAAACCCCAAGAAAGTATTTCAATCCTTACAACTGTAGAAAATAAAAATGATGAGCTATTTCAGATTTGGGGTTTTGTCCAAAATAAGAGCCTCCCCTCATGCAAATAAGACATCTAAACACATCTTCCCAGAATAATCATTACAGCATACAAAAGTAGAGGTCTTTACCGTTTCATCATTGCATATTGAGTGGATTTGGGTGCCAAACATGACTGCAGTGAAAGTGAGAAAAAGAAAACCCTCAAGGCACAAGAAGATCATCAGGATCACAGTTACAGGTGGGGAAAAGTCACTGCATTCTGTGAAAATGACAGATGTAGTTATAAAAAAAATAAATTAAAACAATCTATAGAGCATGTTCATCCCCTCTTCAACAAACAGCAATAAGAGCTAAATATCTGACACTTGAAACAATATTTCACAATTAAAACAAAATTCTAATTTCTAGCACTGCAGCAGCTTTATTTGCTGTCCAGAGAAATAAAGAATTTTCAGGAAGTAACACTTTTGTCTTCCTATACAGCATTTGGTACTGCATTACTGCAATCCTGCCTCAGTATTTCAAGGATCACAGAATGGTTTGGGTTGGAAGGGAGCTTAAAGATCACCTAGTTCCAACCCCCCTGCCATGGGCAGGGACACCTTCCACTAGACCAGGTTGCTCAAAGCCCCATCCAACCTGGCCTTGAACACTGCCAGGGATGGAGCATCCACAGCCTCCCTGGGCAACCTGTTCCAGTGCCTCATCACCCTCACAGTGAAGAATTTTTTCCTAGTATCTAATCTAAATCTATCCTCTTTCAGTTTAAATCCATTACCCCTCATCCTATCACTACACTCCCTGATAAAGAATCCCTCCCCATCTTTCCTGTAGGCTCCCTTTAGGTACTGGAAGGATGCTCTAAGGTCTCCCTTCTCTTCTCCAGGCTAAACAACCCCAACTCTCTCAGCCTGTCCTCACAGGAGAGGTGCTCCAGCCCTCTGATCATCTTCAGGGCCCTCCTCTGGACTCACTCCAACAGATCCATGTCCTTCTTATGTTGGGGCCCCAGAGCTGAATGCTCAAATAAATGTTTGCATGTAAGACAATTTAAGTACTCAGAACTGCACATATGTAAAGATGAGAGCAGCTTGAAGTTTCATGTGTGACAAACGCTGTAAAAACTATCACCATTGTTAGTTCTGACTTGCTAGTTATTCCAGATGTTCCATTTTACTGTGATTGCTTTATTGTTTTTTCTTAATTCACCACACAAAGTAATCAGGTTCTGACTTACACTTAAAGTCACATCTCTGGAGATCCTCTGATCAACTGATTAACTCAATAATAGTTAGACAAAGAAGAAACAGGATAGTATACAGGAAGCAGAATGCTTCAAGTAAAAAAGGACTAAGATTCCATCCATTTAACGGAATATCAATCAAAAACCAGTCCCATGGATTCCCCTGTTGCTTCAGGTACCAGGAAGAACATATGATCAACCATCTTCTGTCAAAAGCACAAGATCAGAATGAGCTCTGGCACATTGGAACATTAAGAAATGCAAGTCAGAGGCCTAAACAAACAACTGGGACAGTTTAGGAAATTTCTTTTCTACAGGAGCCCCACAGTTGGCTCCAGTAACAGAATGAGGGAGAAATTTGTTTAAGTTTCAGCTGTCGTTCACAGAACTGTGGTGGGACATAAAAAGCCCAGCTAGGCAGCTCCAGGTAATAGAGTGCTGAGGTGATTGATGACCAGCTATCTGTTTCCTTCCTATTACAGAGGTAGTAAATTTTACTATGTGGAAAGGGAGTGAGAATGCCCTTGACAGCCACAGCTCTTACAGTGAATGACTAAAGGAAAGAAAAAAAAAATATATTAAAAAAAAAAAGAGAGATGGGTAAACAGGTATGAAATATTTTCAGGACCTCACTTTAAAAAGATCTAAGTCCTGTAATATTTCATACATGGGACTGAAATAGGTGGAACACTATGACCTTCCCTTAGTATCTGCTAGATTATGACAGTGAAAGTTAAGTATTTGCTTACCAGTCCACTGCCCTCGGACACAGGAGAAAAACTGAAACCCACACAGTATGAGCGCATGAGCTGAAATTAGGGCTATATACATCTGGAAATAAGAGAGAGTGCTTACTTTTGACTGCTGCCAGGTAGTAAACCAGACATTCCTTTCAGCCAGCCTTCGCGATTGCACAGTGAATATACTTTCCTATTTCAATTTTTAATTCAATACAATGATGTAAAAACAAATTCTAATTAAGCTTGAATCTAAAAACACGGGCAACAATGAAAGGTCAAGGATTAGCTCCTTAAATCACAGTACCATTTCACTAATTGTTACTACATAAACCACAGCAAAGTTAAGGTAGTTTAAAATAACAGCACTTTACAAGATTAAAATGAGTACGAGCAGAAATATCTTCCTGCTTGGAGAATATCTTGCATAGAAGGAAAAATTAAAAAAAACCCTAACACAAAACAATTGTGCCCTTAAGCCATTACTCACTACTAAGCACAACCAAAATTGTTATAATCAAGGTAGACTCACACTGAGATCAAGCTGCTGTTGATTTTCACTTACCGTAAACAGAACAAAAAATCTCTGATTTTTCTCCCCCACACAATTATTCACCCACGGGCAGTGGTGATCCATCTTTCGAATACATCGTTTGCAAATACTGAAGGAAATGAAAAGAGACTTCTGTTGAGAAACAGTACTTTGCATTTTAATGTAGAAACAAGGGTATCCAGTGATCATAAGACGATGTGCTGAAATCTTTCTTGACAAACTGCAAACAGTGATTTTGTACACATTTCTTTAAAGAAACTATTTGCTTGCTCACAACTCAGCTTTTGATTGTTACAAAACTGACTGTGTACATAAAATATTCTCCACATAAGAAAAACAATATTAATACAAGAATCACTGCATATCCAAACACACAATCAGGTGAACCCAGTAACTTGTTTTAGACACTTGCAGCACTGAGTGAGCAAAGCTTCAGTTGTTTCTAGATTTATTATTAAAAAAACACCTTTTCCTTCTGGAGAAGCTTTTTTAGACAAAGTAATTATTTCAAGTTTACAGACTTCCAAGTTGTAAATTTAGTTTGTGAATCAGGAAAAAAAAGAAATTCACATCTTCAAGAGAGAAATTGTCACTCCTGAGGTTTCAACTAGCCACACGATTCTAAACATACGCAATCAAAATCTCAAGTAAAGAACAGCTTACAATGTCACACCTCACTTCCTCAACATAAAACAAAAATACTGAAACTGTGAGCAGCACGCATTCTTTGCCTACTTGTTAATGAGTATTTAAACACTACTGTTCGTTGCTAGTTCAGAAACTAAATGCTTAGTTTCTGCCCAGTTTTGAGCCAAGGTTATTTCCAAAAAGAAAAGTCAAATATTTCAATAACTTCATCCAACATCTGCTAGGCCATACAGCACCAGAGGGCTCATTTCTCTTATATTCAGGTCCATCTGCAGCCAAACATGAACAGTTATACAAGAGAAACAGAACAGTTGCAACATGTGTTAGAGTTCTTCCATGAATCAATAGCTTCAGTAATGCTGGTATTTCATTTTCCTAGCTTTGTACTTAAGATAGCCACACACTCAAAGTGTTCCAGATCTTCCTGCAGAACGTTCAAAATATTAAGCATTTTCATTTCAGCAGTTACAAAGCCAAATAAACCTAAAAAATGCAAGGCACTATTATTCAAAATCCTTTGGTTTTAATGCATGCTTATTTATGCATGGTATCTGTGAGTGCTGCAGTGACAAGCCACAAAGCAAAGCTAAATGATTGTCACTAAAGTGAAGAAAAGGGATGCGTGGGGGGGAGGGGGGGAGGAAATCAATGCTCCAAGGCACAAAATAACTTTTAAGTCATCACAAATGCATGATTATAAGGTAATTCAGCAGGAGGCAGAACATACTCCTGTGCAGGTTATATGAAAGAATCCCAAATCTCTCACTGCTTCTCTGAAGCTCCTTTTGTCCTGAGCTACCATAACCCAGCCCCTACATTCCCACTGCCTCTTGTTTTACGGACATTAAAGATGATTCATCTTCCGATGCAAATTACTTTTTAAATAGTGCCAGTTACACATGAAAATCCCGATACCATAACTAAACACCGTAACCATTCTCTAGTGCAGAATAAACAGGTATCATTCATGAGAAGGCATTCAGAAGGCTCTCCAAAAAGGTTTTCATTTCACAGCCTGCTGCCTATAAGTTCAGCCTCTCCCGAGCTCTGTGGGAAGGTGAGCTAACTCCAGTTACCACAGCCATGCAAGCCTCCTAATGTAACACAGAATATATACTGTCACTCTAAAAGGAATATTAATGTGAAGTACTGAGTAAAATCATATCCAGCCTCAATCAAGCCAAACACTGGAGGATGTGAGGTGGGCAGGACTCATTTTTGCTCATTCAGTATTTCTCACAAGCCCACGCAGAGCTCTCCAAGACATCAGATGTCTGGAACCCTGCCTTCATTTCTAATCTCACACCACGATTCAATTTCCAGCCAACAAACTCGCAGCAATGCTTAAAACAGTGGTTCTGCCTTCTTCCTAACCCCGTCACTTGTATTCTCTTCCTTCCCCTGTCCAAGCACAGATGTTCATGTGGCAAGAGTTTGGCGGGGAAGTCACTCCATTAGCTGCAACCTGGGTCATCTCACTGTGCACCAACACTCACGCCTTACACAAGAGGAAGGAGCAATTCGGTAGTGAGCACAAGCAGCTGTGGACAAAAGAAGGTCTTTTCCAGCTTGGCGCTGCTGCTGAATGCACTCAGGCAACTGCAGGTGCAATTACAGTTTCAAATGCCAAGGACAACATTCAGAAAGACACAGCTAATGGCTGAAGAGAAACTGGTCTGGATAACAGAAATTCCCAGGAAGACTGATGCAAACATCTCAGTGACTTGATTGTGAATAACAGTTCCCCATACGCAAACACAAGCACAGAATATGCTAGAAATAATGACAGCTGTGCTACTTCAGTGAAAATGAAATAGCACTCGCTCAGAATAAACCTCTTCCTTATGCTGGAAATGTTAACTGCTTAGTAAAATCTCATTTTAATGTATTTCACTGAGGCTAGATATTTAGCTGCAAATAAAAGCTTCTTGTTCTTTTTCCCCATCACTGATGTGTATTATGAAACTATTTTTCTTCCTTAAAAGAACTTCTGCTGCAGTGTTGCACAACAATTTTCATAACTACATCATAAGAGTCTCTTCTGTTAATAATTTACTACTCAAAACATGCACTGTGGCTTTGAGTGCAAGTATTTCCCAACAGGAACCAACATCAATTTCCATTTTCAAGTCTCTTCTATTAGCAAATTGCCACTTTGACTACTTGGGACTAGACCATCCTTTTAATGTCCTTGGAATGGGTTTGTAAGCCAATAAAAAGTTGGCAGTATAATCAAACAAACCTTTTTTCTATTTGGTTTAGCACTTCTGCAGTGCTAAATCTACAGCAAAGAATCAGATTTTGGTAGCTGGTTTCTAGCCCATTTACCTGTCTATGCAGTATGTATTCAACATTCAAGAAATTACAAAAAAAATCCTTTGTTTTACTTAAGAAAAGTGAACAGCAACTACTAGTAGCACCTATTGTACGAGTAACAGAGACAAAGACAATTAAACCAGATATCCAACTGCTGAGAAAAACATGACAGCAGGCTTAAAGGATAGCGCATACACTTTCAGGCTCTTGCTTTCTTTTTCAGATGTTCTGTAAAGCCAGTTACGCACTGTGCAAGCACGAAAACGCATCCTTTGCCCTTATGTGGAACATCTCACAGTGTATTTTACCAAGGCATAAAAAGTAAAACAATTCACAAGACATGCAAAGCTCGGTCCCTTAACCAGTGGTTAGTGAAAACAAACTCTTTGAAAATATGACAGATTTCCTTCACTGTAGACACTACCCATTCTTGCTCTGCTTTAACAATAAATGTCACTCAAATTCTTGCTATAAACAATGTATTTGAAATCCCTACTTAGTTTATTTTTATTTATCTTCCAGGAAGAAACAATTTTTCAATCAACACCTCCTTAACTGGGATCACAGGCTACTGCAACATCCAAGATAACACAGTGCCTGCTGAGGATAATGGCCCAGATGTACTCAAGGGACTCTGCAGGGCTTGTCTGAAACCTCTATAGTTGTTAGCTCCAGGTCTAACAGATAAGCACTGCCCACACAGAGCCACGCAGCTGCCTGAGCTCTAGGCTGTCCAATACTCCAGCTTTTTGGCTCATACGCACAGTGCAACATAAGATGTCTTCATTCAGGGTTACTTCCAAATTAGTAAATCCTATCAGGACCAAAGATGTGGGAAATACTTTAAAGATACCTGCAAAGTCTCTGCAGGAACCAGCCTAAATCTGAGATGAGAAAATTAGCAAGATCCAACCTACACTTAGCGGAGGCTCTCAGGTGTCCCTTTACCGCATCCCATGAACACAATGCCAGGAAATCTGAACAGACTGCACAAAGCTGTTTTGGATCCCCAGAGATTAACAGCTTATATTCTGCCACAAGAAAGCAGCTGCACCGCTTCCACCCTCAGGCCCACAGAGCAACTGGTACAGCTGTGTTCATGTAACGCTCTACCAGAGGTAATAAAGACAGCCAGAACCAAAGTCACTGCACAGGAAGGCAGGCTTGGTATCTGCATCCATGCAAAAGCTAACCTACAACACACATAAACTAACTGAAGATAATTCTATACTTAACTATTTATACACGCAACTTTCCCCTTCACACTCCAGATACAAAAACCCACTCACATCTGAGAGAAGAACAAGATTTCAGTGCCAAGGCTGAGTATAATGGAAATAGCTTCTCAGCCATAACTTTCACACAGATAAGTGACATACACTGAGACATTTAACTTAGAAACCACAAATTTACATAATAATTTGAGAGTCCTGACAAGACTTCACTCTGTTCTTTTGACGGGCACTCACTCAGAGACCTATATTTAATACGCCACACAATTCAATACACTTCACTCCTCACACCTAGAGAGAGCCACCAGAAACATTTACATATTTATGTAAGTCTTAATTATGCAGGCATATCTAGTTTCAATTCTCACACAATAAACATTACAAATGCATATCCACAGTGCCTCAAAACTCAAAAGATTGAGAATTAATTAAAAATGGATACATTTACTGTCTCTTCCATAGCATGTTTAGTTCAAATTATCATCACTTCTGTCTTTACTAAAATGAATCTTCAATAAGCAGAAATGCATTTAACCAATTATGCATACAACTTTGGTAAAATAATCTGTCAATTCGCATATAACTTCAAATGACGCACTACAAAGACAAGATGACACAAATTAAAATGATAGTTTAAAAATAATCTGTATTTTCTTAATTTAAGATCGCAGGAGTCATTTCTTAAATCAGCTTCTATCAGAAATTTCCTTGAGGTTCTTCCCTTTGCCCTCCATTATCAACACTATGGCACAATAATTAGAATGATGCACAGGAAAAAATATTCACAGATCAAAAAGTATTTAAGACACCACAGTATGATTACTTTTAAAAACTCTCAAGTCTCTTGCTTCTTTCCCCTCAACCACATTCATTTTTGGCCATAGTATATTACAGTTATAGAATACTCTGCAATGTATGAATTTGAAAAAAGAAGAAATTTGTGGGAAAAAAATTAACACATAAATATTAGGAACATTAGTCCAAGACTCAATATGCATAACTGCTTTAAAGAAAACTATGGCATACCTGCAATGGTGTGCACGTTCAGGTTTGATACTACAGCACTTTGGACATTTGTAGATCACTTCTCCTGGCTTCAGTTGCAAATTATCCATGTATTCTTTAGTGGCATTTCCTTTGGGTACAGCCCCCTGAAATCATTTCCATTAAAGGACAGAAAGCTTCTTAAATGGTATGACAGTGTTTAAAAATACATTTTATAGACTTCACACCAGTAATTTCAGGATAATTGCTGAAATAAGTTCATTTATTCAAAGCTAGTCTGCCATAAGCCAGGATCATTTCCAAAAGAATAAATTACCTCTGACCTCAAATTCAGTTTCATTTCAGCAAGACTCATCTATGGCCAAGTATTAGCATAATTCTGATGGAATCTACTGTCACCAGCATACATAAAATGAAGAGGAAGACACATCTTTACATGCAGATACAAGCACTACAGGTACAATATTTGCTGAGAAGTTACACTGAACAAGCACTACTAAAAGAGACGTGCTTTCTTAGAGCAGTGTATGTTAATCGTCGTGATGTTCAATTATTAGGCCAAGCCAGCCACAAAAGTTAAATTAGCAACAACTACTTGAAAGATGTTATTTCAATTCTCTGAATCCAAGATTTAGCCACCTGCCCCACGTACACAAGTTTTTGAGAACCAACAGTCATCCTTTTTTCCTTTATACTTAAGCTTTTAGCTTGGACACTGTCACCATGAACCACCACTGGCTTCTTTATTCTACATCTAGTGTCCCCTGTTGCCTTCTGCTACTGTATTAGTGTAGCTACATGATGAACAGCTGAAGGCACTGATCCAGAAGAAAAATAACCCTTCAGTAAAAGACATTATTTCTTAGTGATTAGTTCTCTGAGCTGTTCACCACAGAGCCGCATTAGCAGCTGTTTCAACACAACGAGGAAGATGATGAACAGACAGGAACAGTAGGCAGGATTGCTTCTTCCAGCAACAATATTAATCTAGAACCTCGCAAGATTGGAATCTAACTTTGGATTAGTAAGAAGGAAATAATGGACAGTACCACTGTCACCTTGCTTATTTATAGAGTTCAAAGCTCATCTGTGACAGGAATCGGTTTTGAAATAAACTGTGATGCAAAATGAAAGTGCAATTGCCTTTCTGTACCAACTCTTCCAGGCCAGCACTTACTTCACACAGGGATAGCCTTCTCCAGGTTGGCTTAAATTACCTGCAACATTCTATAATTATTTCTCATTCAAAAAAAGCCCACTGGCAACATCATAATTTTACACAGACACCTTAAGGATGTTTTCAGGACAGAAACAAGAAACCAGCAGGCGCTTCAGATTAATTGCAAAATACCTCTCTACTTCAGCAGAAAGTTTTTGTTGCCTACGGACCAGAATATATTTTGTGTTTGTATTGCCTGACACAGCCCAAGTTCTGCCCCAGATGAACTCTTTGGCTAAGTGGTGCTTCAAACTTCAGCCAGCTGGCCTTTGCAGGGGTACTAACTGAAAGAGTTTCTTAAACACTCATGTTGTATTGCTGAAGTATTTTTTGCAATATAAATGTTCTCATTAAAGTTAATACTTTGGTATAAACATGGTGAATTATCTCAGAGAGAACTCCTGAAGCACAATTTTACCTTGTTCCAAGTAAATTTATGCTTATAAAACACATCTCACATTCACCTCTTCATCTGTCACTAAGGATGTTAACTTCAGGCCGTGCTTTTAGCATTTTGCTGATAAAAATATGCTCTACTTCAAAAACATCTTTCGTCGTCTCAGCCACCAATTCCTTTCAATTAAAAATCTATTTTTATAGTTATAAGAGGAAATTTTATTCACGTATGTTTTGAGGCCGTTTATTCCCTTTTTCCTTCAATCTTAGTTTCTATCACACAGTCATGTCTTCCATTTTGGGAGTCAGCAGGAAAGCAGTGGAAGAAAAAAGGTAGCGATTCATCTCAATTTCTATCACGTTTTATCCATAAAGAACAACATAGGTCTAGAAAGACACATAGTTTTACCAGGACATATCTTTAAGCAATCTATCCTTAAACCATTAACTTTCTTAGCTGTCACAGTCTGTAGAAGTCGTAATATTTCATCACTGGGTGGGGGCTCATAAGCAAATCAAAGACGTAGAAAACCATTAACTACAACACCCTGCTGTTTTTTTGAACACTCCCATAACTTCTATATATACTGTTAGCGTCTCAAAAATCTGGAGAAAATAGATGTTTTTCCTGTCACCCTTCTCTCCCCAGATCTATTCCTTAAAAAGAATAATAGATTTTAGTCCAAAATAAACAAATTAATCTCTTGAACTCTTGAATTGAAAAGTCCTAAGAAATAAGTACTTTCAAGACCTCTTACGCCTACGCCGTTTCAGCGTGGGTTCAACTTAAATCTCCTTTCCCACTGACTCCAAATACCTAAACACAAAAATGCATGAATCACGTAGGACAGTAGTTCTTACTTTAGGCCAATATGTGACTGATGTTTTTCACCATGTCTACCTCTAAAAGTTCTTTCATGTGCCATAAAAGGAAGATACATTTCAAATGACACAACAGGATGAAGCTACAACTTCTTATGAAGTTTTGAAAATATATCTGACAAAAAAAAGTAAAAAAAATTAGGACAGAAAAGACTAAAGCTTTATTAGCTTCTTCAGAACCTGGGTTAATATTTTACAAACAACTGTATTTCTCATGACCCTATCTCTCCCTTATAAATTAATTTTATACTGCCTGCTCATCAAGTCAAAAATTATTTATGGTTTCATTAACAGAACAACAGGAAAAGTACAGATATCATCCCTTCACTTTGAGGGTTTTGAATTTAACACTACTTTTCCTAGCAGGAGCAGACTGATATAATTTCTCCAAATTTCTCTGCAGGTGATGAGCCACATGAGAGAACAATCCAACGTCAAGGAACGATCGCATACTTACTGGATCAGTTAGCATAGTTCTCAGATGCGATGACAAAGCTAGTACTGCCAAGCAGTTAAAGAGAACACCGTTGATCACAGAGTACCAAAAGTCTTTGGAAGGCAGCAACATCACAAAAGTCACTACGAAGTCTGCATAGACAACCAGAAGCCATGTCATTATAGCACAGACCATACCACAGCCATCTCGGATGAACCAAACCCTCTCTGCCATGTCGGCCTCTGAGGAAGAGGAATCGTAACTGTCATTTTCAGCAAGAAGCGGGTGGTGCTCAACATCACGGAATCTGTGCCCTGATGACTGCATGGTTTTCTGGCCTTGCCCTGCAGGAAGTAAAGATACCATTATTATGCATGAGGAAACTGGAAATATAGGTGGCTCTTGTTTTTTATTTCTGTAAGATAAAACATATCCAAGTGTAAAATAGATTACTGAGATTTTTTTTTTTGATCTAAACCTGAACAATTCTATGACTACATAAAGATGAAATATTTCCATAATCAAAAGATACTAATTTAAAGTTTCATCAACAATTCTGTAAGCCATTTACTGAGTTTTATAAACCCGTAACTTTTATTTTTATATCACTGTATTGGGTTTGCGTGGCAAGGTTTTGGTAGTGGGGGGGCTACAGGGGTGGCTTCTGTGAGAAACTGCTAGAAACTTCCCCTATGTCCGATAGAGCCAATGCCAGCCGGCTCCAAGACGGACCCACCGCTGGCCAAGGCTGAGCCCATCAGTGACGGTGGCTGCACCTCTGGGAGAACAGATTTAAGGAGGAGGAAAAGTTGCTGTGCAACTGCAGGCAAAGAGAGGAGTGGTAACATGTGAGAGAAACAGCCCTGCAGACCCCCAGGTCAGTGAAGAAGGAGGGGGAGGAGGTACTCCAGGTGCCGGAGCAGAGATTCCCCTGCAGCCCGTGGGGAAGACCATGGTGAGGCAGGCTGTCCCCCTGCAGCCCATGGAGGTCCATGGGGGAGCAGATCTCCACCTGCTGCCCACGGAGGATCCCACGCCAGAGCAGGGGGATGCCCGAAGGAGCCTGTGACCCCGTGGGAAGCCTGTGCTGGAGTAGGCTCCTGGCAGGACCTGCAGATCTGTGGAGAGAGGAGCCCACACTGGAGCAGGTTTGCTGGCAGGACTTGTGACCCTGCAGGGGACCCACGCTGGAGCAGTCTGTGCCCGAAGGACTGCAGCCCGTGGAAGGAACACACGCTGGAGCAGTTCGTGAAGAACTTTAGCCCGTGGGAAGGACCCACATTGGAGGAGTTCATGGAGGACTGTCTCCTGTGGGAGGGACCCCATGCTGGAGCAGAGAAAGAGTGTGAGGAGTCCTCCCCTCCTGGAGAAGGAAGGAGCGGCAGAGACAAGGTGTGATGAGCTGACCGCAACCCCCATTCCCTGTCCCTCTGCAGGGGGAGAAGGTAGAGAAAATTGGGAGTAAAGTTAAGCCCGGGAAGAAGAGGGTGGAGGGGGGGAAGGTGTTTTAAGCTTTGGGTTTTATTTCTCATAATTCTACTCTGATTTGATTGGTAATAAATTAAATTAATTTCCCCAAGTCAGTCTGTTTTGCCCATGACGGTAATTGGTGAGTGATCTCTCCCTGTCCTTATCTCGGCCCACGAGCCTTTCGTTATATTTTCTCTCCCCTGTTCAGCTGATGGTGGGAAGAGTGATAGAGTGGCTTTGGTGGGTACCTGGCGTCCAGCCAGGGTCAACCCACCACAATCATGCAACTTCAATGCTTGACAAAGGGATTTTAGAATGGTTTAATTTCCATCTTGTTGTGCCCATAAACCATTCTTCCCGTTTTGTTAAAAAATGCAACTTCTTTCTTTTATCTCAAACTAAAATGGCAAAGTCTTCATTAAATTACAGCTCATGTCTCTCAGAAAACAGCAAATTATGGCACCAGATTGTTGACTTTTCACACTGCTCCAGCAACCCAGGGAAGAGCAGAAGGAAGAAACAGAATGGAAATAAAGCCGTTCTAGTACATTGTTCACAACAAAAAACACAGCAAGTTAGAAAGCGGCTAAATTTGTTGACAAAAGTGCTATTGTGTTGAAAAAACCACAGACCTGTTACAAAGATATATTGGATAACTGACAAAATGGTCTCAGATCAGACCAAGCTTAAGGGAAATAAACAGCAGTGGTTAAATTAGCATGGCATTGGATTACACGAATCAGATTTTCAAAGTACACATTAATTAATTAAGTTCATGAAAACTCTTTTAGGGCTTTGTTGTTGTTCCAACGTGGAACAAAAACAAGACTTGAAACCTTAACAGTTTTCATGAAAACAGAATTATTTTCCAGACATCCCTAACAAGCGAAGATATGGAATGGCAGAACTGAAGTACTATCAACAAACAGGAGACAAATTAAAACTGAAACATTATGCATCAGGAATAGCTTGCTCCTTTAAAAGTATACCGTGTTCTAAAAATTGTATTGATTCATGCTATTAAAGGCCATGTCTGAGAGAAACTTGAAAGCCTTTATATTGATTGATGACAGCCACGCAGAAGTCTCCATTTTTTACCCTTATTAATGGTAGCATACGTGACTGGTAGGAAATATGGCACTTCAATTTACATCCCAAGACCTTGAATATAGGATCACTTTGTTAGTCTAAAATGGTCAAAGTGACCGTTACCAGGTAAAGAGACTCACACTGAGATAGTTTTCAGATGAAGCTATGTATTTCTAAACCCTTTAAAAAACTCAGTCCCATCTACCAGGAATCAGATAAACATATTCTGCCCAGTAAATCTTTCTGATCCTTAAGCCTTAATGCTAGAACTAGGCAGGAATAATCCAAGAGACTAAAAATGAAAACAAGTATATGCAGATTGCAGTGTAGGGATCCCAGAGCAACAGTTAAAATAGCTAGCTGAGATACTCCTAGGACACAGTTAAGTGTGGGCTACATTCTCTGGTTGTGAAACAGAACAAGATGAAGTACAGCTCCGGTGCTTGGATCTAGTGGCAGTACTGCAGAAACAGTCAGATACGGTGCATTCACATTTAGGGTAAATTCAACCAATGGCAAAAGTACCAACTTTGCCATTTTTTAAGCACACCCCCCCCCCCTTTTTTTTTGTTTAAAATAAGTCAATACATAAGTCATTTGGAACATTTTTTCAAACAGAATGTTTGGATTTTTTTTTTTTTTCCACCAAAGGACTATTTAGAAACCCTAGTCCTTCAAGACCTCCTGCTGCACGGATGTTTTGAAGTGTCTGAGAGGAATCAATGAATCAAAAACAACCTCCCAATTCAGAAACTTCTTATAGAACACAAATTTGGAATTCCTTCCAGTTAAGGTGCAATACCTCAGAAGAAGAAATATACAATTATTTTTCAATCAAGGCAAGTTTTCAGCTGCTCAAATCAACAAGTTACCTTAAATCAGAACAGACATCAAGATTCTGAAAAAAAAATAAAAATTCAGTATTTGTGTATGTCATGACAGATGTGAATTGTAGATCAATTCTGCAAGCAACTCCTTTAGCATACAAATGAAATGGCACAAAATTATTGTATTCGTTTTGTTTAACTGTATTAAAGACAGCCAAGAAATTTTTTAGCACAACAGAAAAAAACCCCACGTACCTCACAAACGTTTTGTATGTTATTCTGACATCATGTCCTTCCTTTGGGCTATCCTAGGCTATTCACATAGTCATATCTGATGTAATCTGAAAAGACATTATCAACAAACTGATTAGTAAAGCACTCTTGCTTCATCAGGAAAATAATGTTAAGCACAAATAATATACATAGATAGTAGTACTTTGAAATACACTGCATGTACTTACAGCAAACAAGCTTCTGACCAAGAGGAAAAAAACCTTTTGGACTAAGCTATCAAAGAACAAACGAAAAAACTCTAAACAGTGTTTCAAGTAACGTTACATCTGTCCTGTTCATTGTTTTTTAAGATGAGTTGGATATGCAGGTTTTAGCATTAAAACTAATGTATCCAAAGACCTACTTCTTTTTTCTCTTTGCCACTCCTGTATGACTAAGAATATGCAAAAAATAATAATCTTACTTGATTGTCTTCAGAGCCTACAGCAAGGTTTTTGGTTTTTTATTAATAACAAGTATACGTGTCTATCACTGTTTTTAGAATTGTAAGATAAGATAGGAAAAATTGTTTTAACTCTAATTATTAGAGCAAGCTATGGCCAATTTAAAATAAATTTTAATAAGCTACTCATTCCAGAATCTGTATGTAAAAGAAAATGACCCACAACTATGCCAAAGAGAATATACACTTAACAAGTTCTCCTTGCTAGAATTCCACCACATAGGCAAATAATTACCATACAACTTATGACATACAAATCAGTACAAGGACTGAAATGCTAGCATAAGCTGTTCTAACCATGCTTAATTTGACAGTACAAACGTTCCACAATCTTGAATCACATTCCTTCCTTTTCACAAGGACATAATACTCAAATCCAACACAGACCGTTTAAAGTAAATGAGCATCAGTAGTTTTAAAAGTGTAGAAGATTTCCTTTTTTCATAATGAAAGAAGAGGAGGAAGAACTTTTTTTATTTAGAAAACCAGATACTTCAAAGCTTGAAAATTTTAGCAGTTAACTTTTGGAAATCACCACATGGCATTTGGAGCAGGACTGCAGCACAAAACCTTGAGTTAGATGTCTATTTGGGGAAGAGAACAGAAGAGGTGTGGGCCTGAATTTCTGACTGGTAAAGTTAGTGATCACATGCATACTGCACAGAAAGCACTGCTGCACCGGTTTCTGACAAATTAAGTTGGGATCCCTGTTCTGCACAACAACATTGACTGCCATTGCCGTTCTCTCACTCAGTCCTACTGCTGCCAACTGTAACATCTGTCTGGCAATTAAATCCCCAATACGTGATCAAGGAAAATTTTCTTGCTTTGTTTTATATATTATGGGATAAAATGACTAGCTTGCAGTAGGAATTTCAAATTTGTGTCTGATTAAAGTTGGCTAAAGAAGTACCTAATAAGGTTTGTGACACGGATGCTTCATTCTTTTATTTGGAAGGTTAATTTAAATTAATATATTTTGACAGTAACGTAAGGATTCTGACATTTAACAGCTACAGAAAATATGAAGCCACTTACTTGTAAAGGAAAGCTTCTGAAACTAGCTTGTTTGAAAAAATACTCCAAATACAACATGACTGATGGAGTTCTTCAGTATACATTTTCAAATGTTCCCAATTCAAGGGGAATTATACCAATGCAGACTTCTCCTGAAAACGACAAGCCTCTTGTGTTACTTAAACTCATATATTCTATTGCAAGCCTAAAAGGTAATGCAAATGCTTTTTATGAACATATAACTGCATGCAGCTACTGATTGCTTTTGCTTTATAAATAAGCTTTTATACTTTTGTTAAACAAGTTTTCACAATATTGTGAAATCCACAGTCATTAAGTTGTCATTGACATGGCATTTTGTGGAAGCTAAGTACAAACACACAAAAAGAAGAGCAGTTGAGTGTATCACATTAATTTGCAATGTCACCCACCCATTCTCTGAGGTGAAGATGACAAGCAATAGAAGAAGACATGCTAAGCCTCTGCAAGTGAAATATTAAAGTCAGAGTAATCATCTGAAATTGTTAACAGAGAATTTATTGACCAGACAGGGACATTATTTGTCCAGTCAGTTCCCTAATTGTAGATACAATTCTGTGCATAATTTCAGTGTTTACTGTAGCCTCATGAGTTATTGGTTTATGTGGAAGTGCCACCATAGTTCAGCTTTTGCAAGAATAATAGATTTAGTCATTCTCATGTGATTTCCTCCTCCCCTTCCATCTCCCCTGCTCCTGTATGTCATTCTCTTCTCCAGCTGCCTACACCATTACCCCCCACCTTGGTCCCCTTCAAGGGGAAGAAGATCAATGTTTGAAAAGCACTTAAACTTTATGAAGAGCTAAGCACCCCCACTGAGATGCTCACAGCTTTCCTCTAGACTATTAATTTATTTGCTTCAATGCCTGTCCTAGCCAAATTTACATTGAGTCCTTGTTGTATACTTGAAGTACAAACCACCAGGACAAAGCATGACACTTCAACCTCTAACACGCCAAGCAACAGCTTTTATTTTGACCTTTTAAAAATCTTTATCTAGCATTGGAAGATAACACTAAATTATTCAATGTTTCATGCAAAATGTCATCTGTTTGCACAGATGATTGTATTAAACCTAACCCAATGCAGTTCCACTCTTAGGTGTTATTTGAAATTCTCAGGTTGAGAATGTCTCATCTGACCTGCACCTCATTGTTAACGAAATGTAGGCCCAAAATGCAGATGTATTACTAGAATAAAAAAAACAACAAACCAACAAATTTTGAAGATACTACATTACAAACTCATGATCACTGCAAAGATGGTCTTGTAAAATGACTGTGCCTAAGATGTTTTTAGTTTTCCAGTGGGGCTAAAGAAGATCCACGGCAACAGCAAATCTCCCTTCTCGAAGTTTACTGGAAGAAGGTTAGCAAGGGCATTAGGAAGACTAATGTTACCATACAACTATTGTATCAGGAGGCCCCTGCACTGTTAATTAAATTAAAAAAAAAAGGGCACTTCACAGTTAAGCACAGTCCTTTTCCCTGCTATTTTTTTTTTTGAGGCAGAAAGGAAAAACATTGTTGTAGGGGAAAAAAAAGATCTCATTTTTCTTTTTTTTTAAACAGATATACAGATAAGAATTTATATACAGGCTAAAAATCCATCAGCTGTCAGACCCTAAATCTTTTTTTGGTCACTTCTTCCTTCAAGCTATACAACAGAAAGTTCCTAAGATTCCTTATATTTCAGTTACAACGCAATAAAGAAAATGCCTTTATTTCAACATCTCTGACTGTGTACTGATATGTCAATAGTTGTAGGACACTAACAGATACTGCACAGTAGAATAAGAATCCCACAGCACTTACATACAATGGATTGAAATCCCACCTAGAAGGCACAGCATTGGTGGCAAATCAAAATCACAGAACTGTAGCCTCATTAAAAGGTTAGAGTGTAAACATTAACTTCAAAAACTGCAAAAATTTTAAGTAAACTAAATGAGCACACCTACTACTACATCCAATTCCACAGGCAATTTGGACCATTCATTGCAGACAGCTAAATATCCACCAGATAATGTCTAGACATAATCACGCCTAATTTAGGTGAATAACCTACTTTTTATTACAGATACATGCAATCCAAACTGCAAAGCCATTTAATAAGTAAACTGTGGCTCATTTCAACCTCTCAGTGACTTCACAGCAAACAAATAAAACTACTCCAATAACTCCATCAACCAGTAACTGCACTGAAAACCCTTTAGCTCAGCACCAGCAACAGCCTAACTCTGTAGAAGGAGCCCTTCGCTAGGGCTTCAGGGTTGACCTTTCTCAGCAACCATAACGTGTAAGAACGGCTATAGTAGCAAGTATTCAGAAGAACCAGGCCATCAACTACAATCCCAGTTTAGCCCTGACAGACTCAACTTTTTTTATCTGTAATTACAAAGAGATAGGCCCAATTTCAAGAATCTGGGACACAGGTAACTCCGGAGAAGAGCAGCTGAAATAGCTTGTGATGGCAACCCATGATACAACCCCGAAGTGTTATCATCAGCTTATCCCCAAATCTATCCCATACCCTCAGTGGCATAGCTCATCATGTCTCTAAATCTTTGTTGCTTTTGCTCTAACTTGATATATTTTGTACCATATTTATCCCAAGAATTTCCTGTTTATGCCTTCTAGCCCTTCTTTGTACTGACCCATACCTGCTCTACTGCAGGCATACAGCGAGACTCTACAGTGGAAACACGTAACTAATGTGATGCTGTTTATATGCAAACACCTGGCAACACATTCAAGAGACAATCTTCAGCAAGTACCTATTTAACACAGTCAAGTTTCAAGCTATTGTAATGATTCTCCTTAAGCCAGTCTCTTATTATACAGCAAGTGCCAGGCCATAGCAAAACACTGGAATTGTTTCTTTTCGGCTTTGAAAAGGGGATATGCTTCTTCTAAATAATCTCAGAAAAAGGGTATATAGAAGAAGTGCTTAAGCATAAGTATGGATGTCTTACTAGGAAGCTGGTCATCTAATTATTTATGTCTTTATGCCGGTGGCATCTTTATAAACATCCTCAAAACCCAGCAATGACAATGCAGGGTAAAACAAGTTATGCAAAATGAAAGAAAAAAACTATGCATGTCTTCAGAACACATATTTAGAAAAAGTATTGAAGAGCTTTGCTATCAGCAATAAACCCGATAGATTTGTGACACCAAGTCACTTTTCCATAAGCACAAAAATAACATCCAAGGTGTTCAGCAAGGTATCTTTTTGATAACAGATTTTTTCCCCCACAGATGTGGAAGTCAAAGAAAACATATTTCATGAGACCTTGGTGCCCAGCAAAGATACACACTGTCTGATACACAAAGAGTTCAGAGCTACACAGGAAGGACAGAACATTTATAGATTAAAGAACCTTTACTTGGGAGAAGGACATGAACACAATCTATGGCTGGGCTTTGTATGTTAGCGCTTTTGGAATAGGGCCACAAAGTAAAATTCAGATTAGACTCCAGAAAGCTAGATGCTTAAACCGGTATCAATATTGTTATGTGGAAACTGAAAGTTTACTCCTTTGCCAACGGCAACTGGATGAATCACATTCTACTTTAGAGGATACTCTTTCAATTCTAATTTTTGCATTCATCAATATACGCTATATCCTCACGCTCAGTTGAAGATAGCTTGGGTATCACGTTCACTGATTGCACTGTGATATCAGGCTGGCAAGCACATTTTTCTGTCAGTTATTATATCCATATCCACATGTGATTCTTCCTTCCAGGTTCCAAAAAGTAATGTCATAGACTGTCGTGGTTTAACCCCAGCCAGCAACTAAGCACCACGCAGCCGCTCACTCACCTCCCTCACAGTGGGATGGGGGAGAAAATCGGAAGACTAAAAGTGAGAAAAACTTGTGGGCTGAGATAAAGACAGTTTAATAGGTAAAGCAAAACCTGCACACGCAAGCAAAGCAAAACAAGGAATTCATTCACCACTTCCCATGGGCAGGCAGGTGTTCAGCCACCTCGAGGAAAGCAGGACTCCATCACACATAACGGTTACTTGGGAAGACAAATGCCATTGCTCCAAATGTCCCCCCCCTTTCCTTCTTCTTCCCCCAGCTTTACATGCTGAGCATGACGTTGTATGGTCTGGGATATCCCTTGGGTCAGTTGGGGTCAGCTGTCCCAGCTGTGTCCCCTCCCAACTCCTTGTGTCCCCCAGTCTACTCGCTGGTGGGGTGGGGTGAGGAGCAGAAAAGCCCTTGGCTCTGTGTAAGCACTGCTCAGCAGTAACAAAACCATCTCTGTATTATCAACACTGTTTTCAGCACAAATCCAAACCATAGCCCCATACAAGCTAATTAACTCTAGGCCAGCCAAAATGAGCACAGACCAAAGCTGAACTATTTTCACTAGCAATTTTCAATATTGATTAAAGGAGTGTTAAGGCCTTTGTTTCAATGGTTCCTCACATCAGACACATATAAAGCCTCATATTTCCTCTATATTCTTCATCTTCAGCCTTTCAACTGCTGCGGAATTCTATCAGTTTACTTTCCTCAAAAGTTCTATGTCTTCATAAAAGGCATAAAAAAGAAATCCATCAGATATACATGATACAAAATATACTACGTTAGAGCAAAACCAAGCAAGTTTTAGAGAGATGAAAAATATTATCAATTTCTTTTAGCCACAAAGAGCTTTCAGCTATTTAACGTTAATCTAAAACCACTAAAATTTTACATCAGTTTCATCTACTAACGAATCAGTACAGCTCTACTTTATCTGTCAATTTTCAAAGTCCAAGAGCATCCACTTCAAAAGATCCAATTTAAGTCTGTTAATGTGAACGGTCACAGCGACTTCAACCTAATTATGTCTTCAGCACAGCAAACAGTTACATCACTGTAATTCAGCATCCTGATACCATCATACAACTGTATATGTAGTACAGAAAACAGCCAACGATTTCCCAATCCTTTTTTTCACGGCACGGATCGCATACGTGCCGTGCTGTACGAATCTACCCTCTCGTTTTTCAGAGCGTGAACTATTTGCGTTCCCACTTCCCGCCAGCGCTGTTCTTCCCTCCTGGAAATAAGGAAAACGAGCACCACATAAATCAGCAGAACTCCTTAGAGCAAGTGCCAGGGCACTACCGAAAAGCACCCTGTATCAAATGGTTGCCGTTCCCTCCCCTTTCAGCCTCCCACGGCGGCACCTGAGACTCTACAACACAACGGTGCTGGGGCACAGGGACACTTCCACGCACTTGTTTCCACGGATGACTTCCGTTTTTTAAATAACCCGAAAAGAGGCAGGGGCACAGCCAAACCCTAGAAAAGACCCCGTTAAGAACTGGCACCAAACACCAGCGGGGACGGAGACCGACCTGCCCCAAAAGAGGAGCCTGAGGCGAGGGCCGGGAGAACAGGGCAGGCCCACGGCGGCGGAGAGCGGGGAGGGGTGTGGGGCAACCGGCTCGGTGAGGAGAAGGTGGCCCGGAGAAGGAACGGGAACGGATTTACCTCAGCGGCGGCGGCCCCGCTGCCCTCAGAGCTGCGGCTGGCGCCGTACCGGCGGCGCGGTGGGGCGAGCCGGAGCCGGGGCCGGGGCCGAGCCCCGCCGCCTCTGAACCCTCACTCCTGCCGCCGCCACCGTGCCCGCCGCCGCCGGCCGCTCCGCGGAACCCAGGACTCCCGGAAGCGGGAAGGGCAGCGCCGCAGGAGGCGGAAACCGGGAAACGCGCACTGCGCAGGCGCCCGCCGACGGAGGAATAGGCGGGGGGGGGGCAGTCCGCTGCGCGCATGCGCGACCGAGGCGGGACGCCCTTGGCGCCGACTGTCCGGCCGGGGGGGGAACGGACCGCCATTGCGCATGCGTGAGGCGGCGGGCGCCGTGCAGCGCCGAGCACCCTCGGCCTGAGGGCCTCGGGGGGGGGGGGTCGCCTATATCCAGTATGTGTCACCCCCCCCGGCCGCTGTGACTGGACGTTTTTCTGTCAGATTTCTTCAAAGAATCACCATTTGAGGGCAAAATTGGACTTGTAGGCTTGCCTCGGAAGGTGTGGGGCCTGCTGACAGGGGGGCCTCTGCTTCACGCTCCCCAGGCAGAGCCCGCAGCCGTGAGGGTGGGCTACAGGCCGCGGCCTGCACGAAGCCACCGCGTTACTGCGTCCCCCTGGGGAGCAGGCACCCCGGGGACGGTCCTGCCTCCATCCCGCTCGAGTCTTCCTCGCCAGCGGCGTCGCAGCGGCAGCACGTCTACCTGCACCTGCGATAACCGAATACAGATCCAACGGGGTTTACTTCACTCCTTCTGTGAAGATTTTTTGCCTTATGTCCACACACGGTTTCGTGGTGATGCTTCATTACAGCCCCTCGTCGCTTCAAGGAGTCTCGGGAGGGTGATGGGCACCTAAGTCAAGAGCCTGTTCTGTGGCCGTTTACTAAATTTGGTCAACCTAGGCTTCAACACCAGCTGTGAAGTTAGACAAATTGTCTTAGATGGAAATACTACTGCATGAGACTCATTCAGAATTTCCCACTGCCTGTTGGGAAAAATAGATACCCAGTAGCTTTAAAAATTAGATGCAAAATAACAAACCTTGCAGTGTGTGAGCTGAGGATACATTTAAAACATAAAGATAAAAAAGCTGAAGGGTGATAAACAAATCAGGATAACTCGCACGCTTCTACATCCTGTTTTTCTCTTGTAGCATGAACACCATCTAGTGGGACATGGGCAGCAAGCACGTAAGGGGTTGTGTACACTGATAAGTACAATAAAATACAGCTGCCCACATGTCTAGGTGTGTTTCTACTTTCTTTTTTTTCATTTCCTTCTGCTTCTGTGCTGAAATACTGGGGACTTAGAAAAGCTTGGGGTTTGTGTGTAGTCCTCTGTTTCACAACAGCCGGGTTTTACATACTAAAAGAAATTAGTCAGTGCCAATGTCTCTGCTATTCAAATAAAAGTATGTGTACATCTGTAGCTACAAAATCATAAGAGCTGATCTTTTTCTAAAACTTCCATCTCCCTCCATGTTTTCCCTTACTATAACTGATATGTCATTTACCCAGGAATAAAAACGAAATTAAGAAAAGCATTTTTTCTTAGGTACATACTTATAGGGGTGCAGTGCTGATTACAGCGAGCTTAACCCTTGAGAAAACTGAAACGCATTTCCTTCCTTGTGCTTTTATCTCAGGATAGCCGATAGATGACAGTTACCTAGAAGTTACAAAAAAGTTAGGTACTGTGTTGTGGTTTTTTAGCCCTGTCAACGAGACGGGACTCTGCGTGTTGTCATACCCAGGAGGTTGTATACTTCAGCAGTTCCCACACACACTTTATCAGTGAGAGCTGCTAATTCAGTGGAAGTTTTGCAGTCGATTTCGATGGAACTGACGTTTAGTAATTTGTCACCGCAGTGTAGCTAGCACGTTTGTCCACTGGATGGTGCATCACTTATTTCTGCAGCCCTGGGGGAGCCTAAATAGTGTTAGTCATACTGGCCATACGACATTGGCAAACAGTGTATCTCCAGATGCTAATGCGGGGAGAAAAGGTCTATAGACAAGGCAGTTATCTGACAATTTTTTAAAGAAACATCACATACAATGACGTGGAACTTAAATATAGGCTGAAAGTGGGAAATTCTTTCCCAGATCTGAGCTTTCTTGAAATGCAGGCATGTCTGGCTCTCTAGTATATACTAGAGATGTGAGTCTAGCCATTATTTCTGGATATAGTTCTGAAAATCCAGTTACATTTGCAGCTCTCTGAGGAGGAGAGGCCATGATGCAGTTTTTTTCTCTTGGCTTTGATTTCTGTTCAGACACTGCTAGAGAGACTGGATAGCTTTGCACAGCAGCTACAGTCAGTGCTCACTGCAGTGCAAAGACCTTGAGAACCAGTTTGGACCTCAGAGCTACACTTAATCTGATTTTGCAGGCCCTTGATTTCTGAGGGTGCCAAAGTATTTTTTCTGATGGAACATAGTCCTAACATGCCAATTTCCTTTGCCAGGCAGATGGATTTAAAAGAGGCAGTGCTGTTTAAGGTGTTCACTATGCAATGAGAAGTTTGACGGTCAATATTGCAGATGCTCAAGAGCAAGTTAGCAAATTTATGCCAACCAGAAATGGTTAAATTCACCTTGCTTTTTCACAGTATTTTTAGCGCTGCGCACCGGTCGCAGGTTCCTCATTCCTCCTGAACTTAAACAAATCAGGTGAATATTTTCCTGCCCACATTTTTGCTAAGAGTGTGGAGCAGACCTTAGACTTGTTTTAATATGCACAGTGCTGGTTTTGCCATGCTAAAAACATTACCAGACATGTCAGGACTTCGGTTCTTCTGCAAGTCCTGCTGGTTTGGAACCCATTTCCACAGCAAACAATACTGCCAAGATAAATTGTTTGCCAGAGATAACTTCAAGTCCTCAAACAAATTACCTAAGAAATGTTGAAACATAATGCTGCATGAAGCAAATTGTTTCCATGCTTCCTGTCCTCGTAGGAAGGAACGGAGCTTATCTCTGTTACAAATTCCATAGAGACAGCCACAAAACCTTCACCGATGCATTGGTTAGACTATGGGAGTTTTTGAATACTTCACGTATCAGAGGAACATATGAAATATTCATGCCCCGTTTATCCTCCGCTCAGAAATGTAAACACTGAAATTCAGATGATTTGCATAAGGACTCCAGCAGTTTGGCAAAGGGCAGTAAAGCTGCTGGTGGATTGCATTAGGAAAAAAAGGAAGAGTTAACAAGAATCTCTCATTTGCCATAGGCCCTTACATCTCAAACAGACTAGAGCTGCTGAGGGTTTAATTATGGGTATGTTTGTGAAGTCCCAAAGGTTTGTCATGTGTGTGGATCTCTCCCCATTGAATATTGCTTTGTGTCAATACTGTGTTTAAATTTTAACTAAAAATAAATGCAGTTTTTCATAATTCATTCCCTTTGCAGCCTTTCTCTGGACTGAACCATATCTGCTGTGCTGCAGGTGCAGGGTGATAACATTGTGACACATCTCCTATTTTTAGACCGTTTTCAGTCCCTCCACGACACAATCTGAAGTAAGAAAACAACCTCATTATCTCTCTGGCTTTCTGCCTACTGTCTGTGGTTAACTTTAAGACATACCCCTTGAATTTTAACTGAAGCAATGGCCATTTACAGAAATAAATTTCTGAGCCTCATTGTCTTAATCTCTGGTGCCTTCTGCTTTTTAGTCCCTGCCCTTCTGCTTTTCATTTGATGTGGTCCATGGATAGCAATAAAGCAATACAGAACAGTTGTGCCCAGTCTCAGAAAAGGGGAACTGTGTAAAAATAAGGAAGCTTTTTAAGAAGGTAAAAGGAACATCTAAGACACTAAAAGCTTTTGAAGGATAGACGGAAACATGATCATAGAGGCAGAGTAAGTGCGCATCAGTATCAAAAAAGACTAGATAAAGGGCAAGAAGCAGCAGCAGAGCCAAGGAGTTATTAAAAGCAAGTTGCATTCAAAGAAGAAAACCGAAACAACCATAGGCACTGATCCGTTAAACACAAACCACAGCAGAGGTGGCTCTAAAACCAAATTGAGAGACAACTGAGACGAGGCATAAAAATGTACAAGAAATGCTTCTTCAAGTAACAGGAAGTCCTCTGAGAAAGTCTGTAGAGCTAACAGGGAGTCAAAACACTCAGAAAACAAAAGCAAGCATGGGTTCCGAGAGCCCCATCATTCTCCAAAGTGAGGTCAGCTACACTTCAGCCACTCCTGAGAGGTTGGGTTTATTTTAGTGTAGGGAAATGAGACTAAATGCTTGCTAATTGCAAAAGGAATAAAAAGATCTATTGTGCAGCCAGCCAAAAAAAAGCTTTCAAAAATACAGCTTGTAGAAATGGTACCTACAAGAGGTGCTGAAGGGATGGCCGCTGCAATTATTTTCTTAATTTTTTTTGGTACGATGGATGAAATGGGCTGCCAAGCCTTTTCCCTGCCCGTTGGCCGGAGCTGGCAGCGGGAGCAAGCGAAAGACCCCTGTACACTGAGAGCCCAATAAAAATCTCCAACTGGAATTGGGATCCGAATCAAAGAGCTGGGAACATCCCCAACCTTCAGCCTCGGGGAAGAGCCGCTGATATTGCCCTCATACCCGCCGATAGCCCCAGGGGGGGAGACCCCAAACCCACCTTTCCCGCACCACAACACTTAACCTGGAGGATTTCCTAGAAATTTGGCCGTGCCTCTCCAGTGGGAACTGCCTGACCTTCCCTTCGAGCGCTTCCATCCAGCCGGGCGAAACGCGGGCCGAGATTTTTTCTCGGGAGAAAAAAATTTTAAAAGTTAAAAAAAAAAAAAAAATTATTTATTTATTTTCTTTTTAAAAAAAAGGAGCAAATACAACTTCCCAGCATGACCTCAGCGCTGCGGCAGCCGGGACAATCCCACTCGCGGAAATGACCGGGACCAGGTCCCGGGACACGGCGGTGAGCGGCCCCGAGGCGGCGTCTGCCGGGGATCCAGCACCGCGCTCCGCGTCCCGCTCCGCGCCCCGCTCCCCACCATGCTGGGGCTGCTGGGGCTACTGGGGCTACTGGGGCTCCTGGTCCTGCTCGGGGGACGGCGAGCGGCCGCTCCCGGCGCCTGGGCCCCGCTGAAGCGCTGGGCCCTGGGTTGCCTCCTGCTTTTCCACGGCACCGGGAGGCAGCGGGCGGCCGGCGGAGGTCCCACGGAGACACGGCGGCCGCGGCCGCTTCGCCCCGACCCCCACGTGAGTGTCCCGTGTGTCCCCTTTACCCCCCCGGTATCCTCAATCCTGGGACCCCCTTCCCTGGGACTCCCTTCCCTGTTACCTCCCTGCACCCTGGCACCCCATCCCCAGCATCTTCTCCCCCCCCCCCCCCCCCGATCCCTGGAACCCCCATCCCCTGGGACCTTGCACCCCCCCTGGAGCCACGCCACCTCCCTGGAACCCCCATCCCCTGGGACCTTGCACACCCCCCCGGAGCCACGCCACCTCCCTCTGCGGAACCCACGTCCATCAGGGACCTGCAGCCCTCTGCATCCCCTGCACCCCAGCACCTTGCATCCCTCTGGGACCTGCATCCCTCTGGGACCTGCATCCCTCGGGGACCCCCCATTCCCTGCATCCTGGTGCCTGGCACCCCCACTGCCCAACCCCTAAAGCCTTGGGACCCACACCTTTTCTCCCCCCCCCCCCATCGCTTCAACACATCCCAGGGAGGGCAGGCTGGGGATGTCACCTTGGCTGTCCCTTGCAGGGATATCTCAAATCAGACCAGCTGATGTCGATGGGAAAAAGCAGGCACACTGTGGGACACAGAAGCCTTTGATTTTAGCACACTTAACTGAATTGAATCTAATTTTCCAGGTGGACTTGTCTGCTTAATAAATAATAAACCCTCTACCTACAACCTGCACCTTGCCTGTGTTCGTGTACCATCCCGTCAAAATACTCACTGTGCCTAACGGGGAGATTTGGGTGGGCTTTGCTGTGTTATTTGGTGAGAGGGGGAAGCAGAAAGGCTGATGAGACAGGATTTCCCTCGGTTTTCCTTGCCTCGTCAAGATTCAGCTTGCAGATGCCAGCTGAGATTTTGGATGCTAAGTAATTTCTGTGAAAAATCAACTTCTTGCTAACATTTCCTGGAGCCTTCTGGGAATCCTTAAGTCATATTATTTAACAAATGCATTGAGGCTTCTGCTTAGCATTTAAAAAAAGAAGCTCCTTTCTCTAGCTTTTCCTTTCTACTAATTAAGCTGCTGCTTGGAGCGTTTTGAAGTGTTTTGCCAGTCTTGACCAGATTTGATAGGGCAGGAGTGACACCACCTTCCAAATCAAACTGACATCCAGGGTGGTTTGAGATATAGCCAAGGGCTCTGTGCCTTCCTCTCTGCTATTCCAAGCAGCAGCACTGGAGCAACACTTACAAGAGAGGTCTAAAAATGGATCTGGAAAATACTTCCAGAAATGATGTCTCTGAATTTTTGCACCAGTATCCAGCAGGCTCACTCTGTGTGTATTTCCAGACTCTGTGCCCTCAAAATCCCACCTTATCTGTATGCATAAGGGCAATAATAATCTGATTTTAGTATTTTTTTGCATTTTACAGTGAATAATTTTTCAGAAGCAGAACTTCATCCATGCCCAAAGACGCATTCATAAATCTTAATTTCCATGTTCCAGCTTGTAAAACATCCCTTTGAGCGAGTTCTGCACAAATACGTGGGGATGTACATCTGCATTTGAAGTTGTGGACTTCTGTGCCTAATAGTTTTTGAGATTTGCAGTGTTAACTGGCCCTACAGCAGCCCAGCTGCTAATCATGTTAGTAAAGTGCTGGTTTTCCTCTGATTTTCTTTCTATTCCTTTTCCCATTTTAGTTCTACGTTTCCCCTAAGTATAAGTTGTCCTATATACAGTTTGAAGCTAGGTGGGGAAACAGCATGGTTATGGCTCAATTTCATCCTCGCAGACACTCTTTTTGAGGGCACATTTCATAAGGATTTTGGTCAAGGGAACTTCTCATTGCAAAATAATCATCTTAATTCAGGATAATATTTCACCTTGTCCATGGCTATCATGCAGTAATTATGTTCCCTCTCTAAAACCGCTTCTCGTCTGCTCCCTCTCTGCTTTCTGTGTCTGCCCTAATGAGGAAATGGGCAAATGAGAAAGGAAAAAGGCTTTTGTGTCAATGTGATTATTTGACACCAGATTGCCTAAATGTTATGGACCTCTGTCATTTTCTGAGACCATGGACTGTCCTGTGTTATGAATGAGGCTTCACTGCTGCTAGCAAAACTCTCTGGCCGTTCGCTGGGCTGCCTGCTATTAAATATAAAAAGTGAAAGTAAAATTTGATTTCCGAGAAGAAACCTACGGAAAACAAAGAATTACTCATCTTCTCCCCCCTCCCTTTCCTGCCTCCACCTGGACCTAAAATCCATTTCCCTTTCCCTAGGCACTCGATTCGGTTTACTTCACCGGCTTTGCAGAGACCAACAAGACCTTTGTGATTGCTCGTCTTGCGAAACGTCCCAATGGGATCTGTGAGATGTGGCTCTTCCTGAGGGTGGATGGAATAGGAGAGTTTGAAGTAAGTGGTGGATGTGGGATGACATTCAAGAGCAGTGCTTAACTCCTGTCTTGAAGCCACGTTAGGATCCCAAGCAAAAATTCATGTCCTCTGCATCTTCACTACATTAACATCCTAACAGTAAGACATCAGTGCTGTGTCTAAAGGCAGTGTAGAACTGGCCAGATTACTGGTTATGTCTAAGTTTTTGAGTAGGTACCTGACACTCATTCCCTTTTTCCCCTAATGTGCACAAAACGTATTTTCTGAAAAGTGTCTTGGTAAGTCTTCCAGGAAGAATCTGAGCATTCAGTCTTTCTGATAATGTGCAGCACCTGGTTAATAAGTTACGTTGTATGGTTATGGTTGATTTTTTTCCCCCTTTTTAATGAGTGAATGCTATAAAAAACATTGTGGAATTGCCTCCATAAAAGAGAAAGGAAAGCTTTTAGGGAGTTATATGTACATCTGCTTCATTCTTGCTAAAAAGAAAACAGTGTTAATCATATATTTTGGCTGTGGATTTTCTTTTTTCTTAATAGCTGACTACATAGTAAAGAAGGAGGGAAGATCTGGCATAAATCCCTTTTCACTCAACTATGTTTATGTTCACAAATTTGTTTCGCTGAGTAGCCATGACCAGAAAAAGCAGGAGACATCCTGTTTGCAGAAAATAATAAAAGAGAAGATTGATATGCATTATTTTGTTTTCTAGTAATATTTAGTATAACAATACTACTTTGTTACTTAGAACTGCCAGCCAAGTTCAGGACCTTCTTAGATCCTTCCCTACAGCAACAGGCATAAGCTCTCTTTTAGTAAGGTGGCAGCTTATGGAAACAAGACATGGTTTTCAAAGAGCAGCTGAAGAGTTTGAGGAGCTTGCATGCAGTAGAAATTTAAATGATTTTAGAGTTTCATAAGATTCAGTCTAAAAAATAAATTTACCCCCAAAGCCCTGTATCAGCTTGGCTGTGAGCTTGACAGTCACTAGCATAAGGAGCTGAGTTCTTGCAGTGACCTCCCGTCACACAAGTAATTCAGCTGTATTATCTGAAACAATAATGTGTTATCTTATAACTCAGGTGGTTTAGATGCAATTTTCCCTCTCTGAAAATCTGATTACCAGAAAGCAGGTAGAACTGAAAAGCCAATTCAACCAAATGTTCCTCCTGCAGAGAACCATCAGAGCAGGAGTTCACCCACATTGCATCCTCACAATTGAATTAAGCAAATGTTTTCCTGAAATGTCTTTTTAGCACCCACAACATCCAAACATGATGGTGAGTGATGAATCTGAAGAGATTTGGAGTGGAGGAGGGCTTACTATTGAATACTTAGAGCCCCAAACACGCTGGAAAATAAGCTTTGACGGATTACTCAGGTATTGCAGCACTCTATAGTTTCATTTATCTACACTGAAGACTAGGGCTTTTTGAACACTGTCTGGAAGTACATTTAACCGTCTTGAACCAAAAGCTGTTTGGTAACAATAGCACACATTGGTTTTTATGGAATGAAAATACAGCTACTAATACATAGCATTATTATTCTACTTTAGCACACAATAGTATCATTCTTCTGCAGTCTCTCCTATTGCATCCATTTACAAAGATGTAAGAAACATTTTGCTGTTTGTTTACGAATGATACGCAATCATAGTGCTTTGCCTTACAGAAAAGGACCCTACCGACAGCAGTGGAGCGAAGAGGAAGGTGAACTTGTACCAGTTAAATTCTCTTTCCAGTAAGAGTGTTTCACATTTGCTTTGGGATGTATAGTGAGTTCATGGTTAGAGATTTGGTTACGGTTTTCAAAGGGTCAGGTGCACAGAGTAACACATGAAGCCCTCACCTCTGCTTTCTCTTTCTGCTTATGGACTCTGTTTGTCTGATAAAAAATTATTTGCTGTCAAAGTAGCACAGCATGTCTGGAGTAATGCTGTATTTGTACCTCTGAACAGACTACATGAGAGAAAGCAGCATGCTTTTCCTTGGGGCTCTGCCCTGCTGGCTTCCCTTCCTAGGTAATCTGTTGACTCTTGTAGGCCATTGTTGCTCTTCTTGGTTTCCTTTTCTTTGCCTCCTTGAAAAGTAGTTACATATTTAAAATGACGAAAATCAGCATTTTCCAATAATCATAAAATACAAAGAGTGCCACTGTCAGGGTAGCAAGTGCACAATTTGGCCTAGTGTGACCTGAAAGCTAATAATGTCTTTTATCTTTCCCCCTTTTTTCCTAGTTGGGAGAACTTCACAGAAGTCTTTAACTTTAGTGTTGACAGTCACCCCAGCACATTTGCACGTGCACTTGCCCAGGAACCGTGGACCATCGAGTTCTTCCAGAGGGTCAAAAAGTGAGAGGCGAGATTAATTTCTTCTGGGGTTAATAGTAATTTTTCTACAGATCTCTTCAGGGTCTGTCTTATGTTGTTTTAGGTGATTTTAGAAGGTGGGTTTAATTTGAATTGAGCTAATAAAGAGCATGGCTCCTGTCAGGTGTCTCCTGGATTCATTACCGCACCAGACCTGGCAACCTCTAAGGAGGATCCTGCACACAGACAGGATCTTCCTAATATCTCCTTCATTTCAGGATATAAGTCCATCAGATTGGCATTGAGGCTGCTAGAATAGGAGAATCATTGATTTTGCCTGTGCCAATTCACTCTTTTCTTTCTTCCAGACAAAGGGAACAACATTTCCGACATGAGCAGTGGGGCCAGTCTGTTGGAGAAATTGAAATAGAAAATCATGAGAAAAACGAACTTTCCCTCAAAGGTGTTCGGAGCCACTCTTATGGTAACAGCACCAGAAGCAATTCACTCACTCGGTTACCTTCCCTATAGCTGGTACTGGTAGGACAGTGGGACTAAAGATTATCTTTAAAAATAACCAATTTCATGACTGGGCTTGAAGTTAAGACATTTCAGAGGAAATGCCATTACTGTTCTGGGGACATGCATATGCTTCCCATGTTATCAATTACGGGATATCTCTTTATCCAGAGTTAATGTCAAGTCAGGTACAATTAGTTCATGTTTTCCAGCAATGGTGAACTTTAGGGTGGGTGTTTTGTTCTTTTTTGCAGGTATCCGGGACTGGTCTGAGATTTACCGTTATGTCATGATTTTGGCACACTTTGAGGTGGGTATTAACATGCCAATATGCTTCTTCACCATGAAAATGGTGATGTTCCTGAGCTTGTCAATTGTATTTAAATAACTAGAAATAAGGCATTGGGAGCATCCATGGTGTGCAATCAGAAGTTCTAACTGGTGCCATCATGAGCCCGTATCAGTGTTGGGAGCAGCTCTCAAAAGCAGAGCCGTGTTTGTAAAAACTGAGATTCTGCTGCACGGGTTGAACCAAAAGTTGTTTTGGTAACTTGCAACTGTTTGTTTTGGCTTTTTTAAGAAAAATTAGATAGGCAGCTTTACAGGACAGATTCTCAGCTGCCACAAATATCCAGCACTCTGTGGAGTTGGTGCAGTGCTGATTCACACTGATCGAGAGCCTGAGGTGTTTGAAGGCATCCTAAGCCTTCATGACAGCAGTCGGCAAATATTTCTGCCTGTGCTGAGCTCTAATTCTTTGCTTTGCCATTGTGGCTATGCTGGAGGAGAGTCAGCGCTGTGGCTGCTGGGAGCACACAGCCTGGGGAAATACTGAATGCTGACCTTACAAGCTGGCATGCAACCCAAACAGATGCTCCTGAAAAGGCCTTCCTTTGCCAACGCAGGCGTAAAGAAATCTGAACTCTCTATTATAGGCAGCATTGCAGGAGTTAAGGCTGAATTCAGAATAAAAGTTCTTTTCCCAGATATGTGGTGGCCAGCACAAAAACTCACCTTGGAAAATCCCGCATATTTGCAGATCTGGTACCTGCTGTGATTTAACATATACCTTTTGATAAGACTGTGCTTTTGCACTGCGATGTATATAATCAGGTAGTAACCTCTCCCTTTTCTTCATAGTTATTCAGGACTCAAAATAATTGTGGCTCTTCCTCTCCTAATTAAAAGCTATCTGTTTGTTAAGAAGGAATTAAAGTTTACCACTGATTGAAGTTTGGAGTCCTCCTACCCTGAGTGTCTGTACATATATAACATCACAGCCTAGGCTTTTATTTGCCTCAGAGCAGCCCAAGCGCAGCATGATGAGATTCAGACTCAAGGATGGAAGAGAAATGAATAAAAACATGAGATTCCTCTTTCTTAGTTAACATTTTTCCTGTATGCTGCTCTCAGGCATAGAATAATATAGGTTAAAAGAGATTTCTGGTCAAAGCAGGGCCAACTTTGGTAGCTTGCCCATCAGTTTTGAACACGGCTAGCTGACATCTATGCAGGTATTGTTTCCCTCCTCCTCTTATGTCTGCTTGCTGTGGACTTTCTGTTGTCCTTAATGTCCTTAATTTGTCCTTAATGTGTTTGGTTTATATTCTTGGACTCTCATTTGCAGCCAGATTTTCAAGGATGATGTGTTGAGAAGATTTAAAAGTATAAAGTCATAGCACATTGCATAACCTGAGATATATCCAGTGTCATCTTGGTCAAGTCAGTGTATGACCCACAGAAATGAGTCCACTCAAATTAGACTGCTTTTTCTTTATCGCTCTCTTACAGGATGGGACTGCGGCACATTTAACAGTTATTAATATGCCAGCTACCACAACTAAGTAAGTAACCACGGAAGTTTAAGCTGCTAAAAACATATGTCTTAAAGGTGGCAGAAGTTGCTCTGCAGGGTGCTTATATGCACATTCTTGCTTTGAACCCGTACAGCCCAATTTCCATCCACACCTTCTTGCTCCCCACTCCCTCCACCCAATTTTCCATTTGAAATCAGTCACAAGGACAGCTTGTACCTTCAATTACTTCCTTTCCATTCAATTACTATTTGGCTGATTCAGCTGCCTGTCTTTCTGTCTAGATGAGTTAGAGGTACAAATTGAGCACTTCCAGCTATTGAAGAAGGTGTGTCTCTGTAGTGGGGCATTATGCAGGGAGCCCTGCCTCGCTGACTGGTGTTCTCTGCATCCAGAAGCTTAAAGACCAGCGTTCATGGCTGTGGGACCAAGTGGGACCAAGTGACCTGCCTGTCCCACCTGCCCACCACAATCCTTCCTGCAAGCCTCATCTTTCCTGCATGCGTGGCTTCCCCCGCTCAGCATTTGCAATATCCCACAATATAACCTTTTTTATTTATTCCTGCTGCTTTCCAGGGATGAAGGCCATGCTCAGCGTTGAGCTCCCCTGGAAGGCCAATGTGCTGGTCCATTTGAGTTTTGGTTGAACGTTAAATCTGCTCCATTTCTTTGCCCTTCAGCCTCAATGTAGGTTATGTCTTTTTCCCCGGTGGGAGGAAGGCTGGCATCGAGTGGTCCAATGCCTCACTGGCTGAGATGGCTGATGATGGTGTTATCAAGGATGAATATGGAGTCAGTTTTACTGCTGGTAAGCTAAATATAGCCCAACTATATCTGCCTTCAGCTTTTTGGCATGCAGCTCATTTGCTGGAGGAAAGACTATTCAGTGAAATTCCATGTGATCCTTGGAGCAAGTTGGAAGGCTAAATGCATCATCCTACACCCTGAGAAATTTACCTCTGTGCTTAAGTTAAGTCATATGTAGTGTGTCATTGGTGAAACGGTGTTGTGTCCACTGCAGGATCAGGGCCACAGGCAGTTGCACCAGAGGGAGAGTTACAGTTTCTATTTGTGGTGACTGTTGCTTATGCTAATCCAGATAAATTATGCGATTTTCACTTTTTTGGATGTCAAAACTTGTATTATGAGGCGGATTCAGCTGCTCTGGAAATAGAGCTTGATCAAAGATTTTACTTAATTTACAAAGCAGACAGGAAAACTATTGCTCTTATTCTTATTGCATAAGAAGAAACCATATGCAAAAATAATAGATCTTAGGATTTTTTGAGGTAAAATACTACTGAAGGTTGGAGACATTCTTCCCTTTTTACTCTTATCCAAGGTGGCAAGTACTTTGATATTTCTGCAACGCTGGATAAGCAAGCTTGCCCCATGGTGTATAACGGCCTGACTGGAAGCGGCGTTTTCCACGAGTGCATTGCGGATTTCCGACTGAACGGGTTAACGCCAGGCTGGGGCTTGGTTGAATTTTATTACAGGTAAAATAATGACAGGCAAGAAGAGGTAAAGAATTCCCATCCTCCTGTACTGATGTATGTGGCTACCACTCCACAGATATTTGAAGCATAAATGCACAGATTTTTTATCTGATGTAAAGATATGTTGTTCATTTAGTTAAATTGACAAACACTCTATACATTATTTGAAAAAGAATGATTGTGCAAGCACTTCATCCATACAGACAAACCATGGGCACTTGTTCAGTTGTTTGTGGTATAGGTTTATGTAGGATTTTGTATAGGTCTCCATACATGAGTTGGTGGATGGTCCATTCTGAAGACTCTTATTTAGGCAATCAGTCACATTATAAAAATAATGAGTCCTCTACCCCAAACAGCAGGCTAACCATTTACAGGCTGAAATTTGCTCACACAAGTATTTGTCAGACTAGGGCACAGAACAGATAAATGTTCAGAAAATCAATACAGGAATGCCTCTTTTAGGGGAAAGGATTATATCGAGAAAGTCTGTGCTTCTCAGTGAAGCGCTGTTTCTCCCGCCACGTGATTGTCCCAGTCTTTTGCTGGAGCCTTTTCCCTATTGAGTCTTTTCTCTCACGAAAAAAAGGCAAGTTTGGTTGTTTACATTCAGTTTGCTTTTTAAAAATAAACACTAATTCTTGTCTGTCAGAGGAAGTGCCATAGATGACTTTCAGGAGATCGAGAGCTCAGCTTCTTCTGAAAACCAGACATATTTGAAGCACATCAAATAGGCCACTAAACTGCCAAACGCCTGCTGGTTGAACTTAAGAACCATGGCTGTAGCTGCTGCCAGGTACCTGCTCCACTCCCTTCACTGTCTGTCAAAACCTGCATGGTGGAGGAAGTGACCCAGCACAAAAAATCTCAGCTAAAACCCAAACAAGGCACCTTCTGCAAGTCTGGACAGTCCCGGACATTTCTAGATCTGCCCCAGGAAGGCTTAATTTGGCAACGCTGACAAAATTCCCGTAGGCTCCCATCTTATATCTGCTTCCAAATCAAAACCATGTTAGAAATTAAAGAGTGGGTGTCTGGTTCTTCCCCCTCGCCGCAGGACGCCAACTCACCATCGCTGCTCTTCTTACAGGGATGAAGCCGCCCAGCTGGTTCCAAATTTGCAGCTTGGTTCAAAAGCCAAATGACCTGACCTTTCCTCCTGGCACGCTGCGACCGACAGCTCTCCTCCATGAGCATTTGCAAGCTTGTCCCAGCATCGTTAGCAAGCAGCAGCTTTCAAAAAAAAAAAATGTTACTCCCTGCAAAATGCACAGTTTTGGGTGTGGAACTCATTGTCACAGGATGCTGTGGAGGTCAAGGGTATAAAAGGATTTGGAGAGAAATGAGATACGTTTTTAGTTGTGCAGCTTTTAGTGGTTGCTAACCATGGTGGTCTGGAGGCAATTGAAAGGAAACCTCTGAACAGCCGATTGCAGGAAGAGTGCACTAGGAGGGATCACTCTGTGCTCTGTCTTTTGGTATTTTTCCTAAACTGCCAGCTGCTCCCCACCGTGAAGACCAGGACACTGGGCTACGTGGATCTCTGACCCAATTTAGCAGTTCCTCTGTTCTTTCAGATTTGTTTTTGAAATAAAAGCTCTATCTTTCTGAACTCTCTGGTTTTTATAGTCATTAAAACATGGGAAAAAGCTGTTAGAGGAAACAACACTGATTTGATAGTCTTGTCTATGACTGTATGAGAGCTGAACTGGAACAAGTAGGAGAAAGCACATCTAAATGAGGTGTCTTCTAGGAGTAGCATTAATGGCCAATTAAATAAGTGGTACAAACATATTTTTCCCTGGTCTGAAGGAAAGTCAGGGCCTGGTAGTCCAATTTAGAAGATGTGAATTTCTCATCATTCTCTTGAACTTAGATGCCATATTAATCATAACATTCCTATTAGTCACTGATAGCTGCTGGCCCAAGGTAGCCTACAGTGTATTCCCTACCTCGATGCATCTTGCCATTAAATACTGAAAATTAAACAATACTTATGATATGTCAAGAAAAAATAGTTATATTGGAAGATCTGGATAGAAGGAATTAAGGAAAGATGCCTCATTCTGTGTACCAGGCAGCAATGCTATGCAACTCCTGGGAGCATCATAAGGATATGTTGTAATAGTACCTCCACTTCATTTAAGAAAGTTCTGAAATCTGGGTGCATATATATACATTTATAATCTCTGCTTAGGCTGACACTGGAGGAGACTTTAACAGACTTTAAAGAAGACTTTCCCCTTTCTGAGCTAGTTCTTACACTATTACTATAACAGCATTATATGCAGAATAGGTGCATGAATGTAAAATTATTCAGCCTATATATATCATGGCATGACTGCATGTTCAAATTTGGGATGCATTACTGAACAAGGCTGGGATGATGCCAGCAACAGCCTGCTGTGATGCAATAGGCTGATTTTATCAGCAGTCTCTTCTACAGCTGTGCAGTCGGGTAGAGAGAGTCCCACTCCCTGATGAATAACACTGTCCCTGTTCTGCATTTGTGCCTGTGAGCTGTACCCCACCGAATGCACAGATTTGTGGCCCAAGTGCCGTGCCCCTCCTTGCAACCCAAACCATCAGCTGTATGGGTGAAGCAGACTTACGATTGCATTTCTTTCGGTATAGTCATTGATTCAGACCTTTGGATTTTAGCTGGACTTCTATAAATACTTCCTTAGTTACAGTGGTATTAAGAAACGCATTCTTGTGAGTCTTGCATAAACTTAAAGACGTCTTCAATCTGTCTGTGTGCTGGTAGTCTCAATGCACTGAAACAGGGAGCTTCTAAATTACTCGAGACAATGGTATCTGACAGAAGGGAAGGCCTTATGCCTCTTTTTACACATAAGAAATCAGTCAAATAGGTAATTTTAGAAAGGTTAGAAAAATAACTATGTTATACATTACAGTTTGTTCCTACTAAGTATGTGGCTTGTTTTGCTATGATCTCAGGAGCGTCTGTTCCTTTTTTCTGTGGAGTTTTTGTCATGTCTTTTTTTTTTTTTTCTTGAAGATTAAAACATTACCATTTAGAAGAAGGAATACAGGCACACAATCAGGTGCCTCTTTGGAGGTGTTGGACAATGTAGATAATAAGAAAAATTGTTAATTATTACTCTGGAATGATAGTTTGAGAGGTTGATGTAAAAAAATTCCCTGTCCAGACCAAAAATTAAAAATCCATCCCATCAAGGAAGGTATTGACCTGGCTGTTTCTGACCTGCAGAAACTGGGCTACAACTGGAGATGCTGTGGGGCAAATGGCAGGTATCTCCCCCGAATCGTGGTCTCTGAAGTTCATGTTCCTGCAGTGGAGGAGGCAGAGGAGGGTGACGTAACCTTCATCGCTCTCCTTTTGTCCTCTTGTTTCTTTTGGTACCAGTGGATGGAGAATTAGAGCACTCCTGAGTTCAGTTTGGAAAAGTTCAAGCAGGGTACAGAAAATGATTAATAAAGTTTTGAGCTGGCAGGTTTATTTGCCAGGTGATGAACTACTGGTACGGTATTTCAGCTTGAAGGACTGAAAAATTGACTGTCGGGGGTTTTCTCCCTGGATTTCAAATTAGTTTATAGTAAGCTTGTGTCCAGGACACATGGAATAACTTATTTAATTTAAAATAAATCTACCAAGCCCCACGCTTTGACCATACGAAGTGGTCCTTCTCTTGTGGCTCCTTTCTCGGTGGAAAAATCCATCTTGGGAAATGCTTCTGCAGCCCAAAAGCATTAATTCTGAGAAAAAAAAAAAGCAGTAAATGGAGGCAAGTCCTGGCCAGAAGTGAAATGTAGCATATGATCTGCTCTCGTCCGGCATGAAGAGAGGCAGCTGGAGCCTTGTCGGGATGAGCTGCTTTCCAGCGTCTGCATTTTGCACGTCTGGGAGGAACTGAACACCTGTAATTCCTGCTGCTGTCAATGGGCCAGCGCCTGACACGGCAAAATACTTGCATAAAATACTCGTGCATCCCACTGGAACTCACATGCACGTTGAATTTCAAGACTCAGGCACTTGTAAAGAGGTCATTTAAAGGCTGTCAGCCCCAAACTAAGCAGTTCCCATCAATCTGGCCTTGGCTACTGATGTCTAGAATGGTAAATATTTTACTAGGCTTATATATTCTCCTTCCTTTTTGCAATCTTTCATGTATTTGTAGCATAGATGTAAAGGCCATTTTCAGTGATACTGTATTTCACTGGTAGAAAGAAAGGAAGAAAAAAAATCTTTTTTTCTCTTTGGATTTATGTCCTAGCCTTACAGTTGGTGAAGCAAAATGTAGCCCAGGGAGTTCTGTAATTTATTTAAAAAAAAAAAGGTACTATATGGCTGAATTCTCTCTGCAAAGCAACCAATTATTTCAAAAGTAGACTTTTCCCTCCATAAGAACAAGCTCAGCAGCCAAATGACTCAAAGACATTCCAGACAAAATGACTGATAACAACCCACTCCCTTCTCCCATGTACTGGAACCCTGACTGCCTCACGCTCCCTCTTGTTTACCATAAAAAGCCACATCAGTCTTTCTCCATCCAAAATTGCTCTTCCCTAAACTGTGGCTGTTTTATTGTCGCTGCTCTCCTAACCTACTTAGACTCAGAGCTCAGGTGTCTGAAGCAGGGCCCCCAAAGGGATCTGTTCTGGGGGGCTTTTTGGGTCCTCCCCCCCATTTTGAGGCATTTTCCTTTCCCAGTTGAGGCTGTAACTAGTTACAGCATTGATTTTTTGCTTTTATTCAGCATAAAAAGCTTTACTAAAACCACAGTGCAAATGAAGTTCATTCTAATCTGGCCATAAAATTTTACGAGGGATGTAAATCAAAGGGAGGAGTGGCAGCTAATGCTCTGGAAGAGTTGAGCCCTGTTCAAGTTTTCTCAGTAGGGTTAAATCCCTCCAGGAGCAATTAGCCTAACAAGCTGTTTGGTCCACTTATAAATAACGTCACCAATGGAGACGTCTGGAGGTGTCTGCTCTGTGCACAAGAGACTTTCCAAATATGCCGAGTGGCGAATGACTTTTTTTTTTCCTTGATCCACAGCATGAGGGTGGAGATGCATAGCTGACATGTCCCAGCAGCTTCGCTCACATATTTGTCGTGTTTTCCAGGAAGGATATAGAGGGGTAAGTAGGAGTGCCATGCTCTTCTGGAGTGTCCTCCTACATTGCTTGGTAGCTGTGCATGGGACAGCATTTCTTAAGTGCAGACCCCAAATGCTTTGGTCAAAGTAACTTAGAAATGACCCTGTGCACATTAAACCTGGGAATAGTTCATGGCTGAAGTCCTTGTCACATCTCCTGGGACATCTGAGACCTGTGCAGGGCTTCTGGTTGCTATGGGTGTTAGAAATGTGATTTGCAGGAGGTCCATCAGATGCCATTTGAGCAAGAAGATGTTGACAGGAGCGAGGGTCTGGGTGCAGCCCATGGCTGTGCCAGCCCTGGAGGGCTGGGGCACGAGGGAGAGAAGTTTTACCTCTACAGAGTGTCTTTTCTGCAATTATTTGTCTGGAGAGACTCAACAAGGTGGAAATTTCTTTTGGATGTGACCAAGTGACTTTGGTTTCTGCATTCAGGGGCATCTCTGGCACATCTGGGCCCCACCACCTCGACTAACTCTATAGCCTCATTTTTCCCTTCTGCTTGAGAGATGGCCTTAATTCTTCTACCTGTACCATTGGCTTGAAACATCTTCTTGGGTTTGGTTTTTTTTTTTAGTTGTCATCTGTTTGTCTTTCTTTTTCTGAAATACATTGTAAATCTCCAGCCTTTGTGGTCTTATGATTATGGAGGAATCTTCTGCAGCACGTAGAGAGCTCACCCCATAAAACTGGCTTTATAAAATGCTAATTAGATGTTTTCAGTTGCAAGGATAAATAGACTGCCCATATCCCTTTAAATTTTGATTTTTAAAAATAGAGCTGAAAGGGGCTCTTAGCCGATCTTTGCCAAAGCATGAACTCCACCATTGGTGAAAAAAACACCCACATAAGGAGAAGAGAGCACTGAATAATTACAGTAGCCTTAAGCTGGTGCCTTTAACCATCAAAAATGGAGACTTTCATAAGCAAAAAAACCTCAGCACAGATGCTGCCTTGATTTCAACCCTCATATGACTCTGTCTTTTGAGTTTGTTCACCGAACCCAGCAAATTTCCATGTGTCAGGAGGCATGAATGCTTTTGGATGAGAGGATGAAAAGGCTGGGAAAAGGATGACAGGCCTTCGGTCTCATCCTGTTTGCACCTTGAAGGGACAGACCTGCATTCTGCATACCGCATCCAGTGCAGAAGAAGTGCTGTTGTGGGTGCCTAAATATGCTGATCTCTCAGTGTGAGTGAAAACGGTGATCATCTCTTTCAGAAGGAGTTCCACCATAAAAATCTAAGTTGCTTGACACCAGGTTTGGTCACGTCCCATGTCTAGGGGGATAGGATACGACACATCCAGACAGGACTATGCAGCTCAGCACCAGTAGGATAAAAATTCAGCTCCCTAGAAATCCCAGTAAGCCAAGGTGCCAGGGCAGGGCCAAGCAGCTGGGGCAGGAGCAAGGGCAATGTCACGGTTGAAGGCATGGTAGCAAACACACGGCTGTGGTGACATGAGCCAATATTGTGTATATATCTATAAACAGAGAAAAAGTGACCATGAGGACATCTGGAAGCTGACTGACTTACACCTTTCTACAGGTCAAAAATGCTATTTGTATTTTTTCTCTGCTCTTAAGGCCGTGAAAGTAGCAACTATTCAGGCAAGGAGACAATGATGTTTTTTACTCCTGTCACCCCTTTTCAGTGGAAATCACAGTTTTTTCCTTCAGCAAAACAACCCAAATTATGCACACTTGATACGTTTTGATTAACTTTTTAAACCTTCCTTTTGGATGAAGCACGGGAAATTCCACTGTGTGTTGTTTTTGTTGTCAATCATAAATGTCCTTTGAGTAAGGGCTGGCTAATCAGTTGATAAGGAATTAAAAAAATTAATTACAGGCCCCCAAAGTTTAAGAATATTTAATAGCATTTTGCAGAGATGAGGAGTGGGAAAAGCTCTGAGGTTACACAATGTGCTGTGCTGTTGGTTGTCTTTACTAAAGCATCCAGATCTCAATGTTTCCTTTCCCAGTCTTGTTTCTGCTGTTATTCTAAGGCATGCAGGCTTCTACCACATGTTTATAAGCTGATAAAACCATAATGCCAGGAATGTTTTCCTTCCTCTATTAGATTAACAAAATAAGTGACTTTTCAGATACAGCCCTGTTGACCATACTCTCTACACCAAAACAATAGTTGTGAATAAATGTCGTAACTCACGGAGAGGTGAGAAAATAAGAGTTGCTCGGCGTAAATGCCGATGTGAGATGTATCTGTGCATCTCCATGCTAATGAGAAATGTTCTCCTCTCCTGACGGTGGTCTTCTCCGGGACCCCCAGTATCGCACCACTGCTTTGCTGGGCTGGCAACCCTCAGCCGTGACAGGAGGGGTGACATAATGTTTAGTTCAAATATCTAAGAATAAGTCCCATCAGACATGACCGAGTCCTTCTGCAGCTGCTGTTGAGCAATTCATAATTGTACGTGTCAGGCAGCTTTCTGACGACATGGGGTTTGACTCCCATTAAGACAAAGCAGCCACACAAAATGTTTTTCATAATGAAGGAGTTTTTTAAATGATCTCTAATGTGATTTTCCCAAAGCCATAAATACGCTTCTCTTGATCTGTCGTGCACTTAGAAGAGCCGTGTGTTGTGTGAGGCTTTCAGAGCAAACACCGACATAGAAGAATTTTGGGGATGGGGAAGAGCCTTGAGCCATCAGAGCCAATTACACTAAACTGCCAAAATACATAAAGCATTTCATCAAGGGAGATCAAAGTGCCTTTCATGGGAAGGAAGAGCTATGGTCTGTCTTTTACCCATGGGAAAACTCGGGGGAAGAAATTGTCTGGCCAATTCTATAGCAGCATTCTTTAAATATTAACCCGAGAGTTTACTTTACATTCGTCGCAGCTTCCCATACGCCCTCGCAGCCTCTTGTGAGCTCTGCCCAGACCTACAGGAGCCTTCACGCCTTTTGGGGTGGGACACGGAGCAGGCAAGATGAAGAAGGGGGGAAAGTCTGCAAAAGAAACAGAACGCAGTCAAACCCATGAGCGAAACAAGGTAGCACCCGCGGTAGATATCTGACGTGTGTTACATCACGTAAATGCTGTGCAATAGCTCACAGTAAAATAGTTAAAACTGTGACTGCAAAGAATGATGCAATATTTTTGCAGAAGTTGTGTTGCACGTCATCTGTTGGAAATAGTTGCTTTGGACTGTGGAGAGCCCGATGGCTATGAAGAGTCCTCAGTTTTAATATATAGTATGAATATACCGTGATGATAATACCAAAGTTTTTCCTTCAGATCACTGCTAGTCTTTGGGTTTCATAGTGGTGACTGGATCCGCTCAAGCAGCACAGTTAGCATTATCAGGATATTTAGCGGAGCACCTTGTTCCTTGATAATTTGGTGTTCTGGAAATGATGGAAAAGCACTGAAATGAGTGATGATTAGCTCAGTTATCCCTCGCCTTAATGAACTGTGGATGGAATGTTCCTCAAACAATATTTCCATGTTTTTACATTTGCCTCAGCGAGAAAAGGACGTAGTGGCAAAGCATGCAAAAGAAGTGCAGCTCTACATGCAAATGAACAGGCATGGACTGATGCTCACAAGAAGACTTAGGATCCGTGTTCACACTTATCATCTCCAAAACACAGTAGTTTCCCGTGGACAAGGCAGTCCTGATATAACCAGAATACTAGATGTTTCTGCTGTAGGAAGTGGTTATGGAGTTTGGTTTCAGCTCTTGGATCCTGACTTGGGCCAACGCTAAGCCCTTCCAAGGCTCATTTGGGAAGTGCTGGAGCACAGAGAAGCTCTGCTGATGTTTGAGGCTCTTCTGTAACTGGTATAAGCTGGATGATGAAGACCCATTTCTAACCATCTCTTTCTCCCTCAGGCTTTCTCAGCTTCATTGATGACCTGTGATTCTGCACCCTCTTTATATGGACTCGCCTGACCCTGTCTCAAGGGAAAAATATCAAATCATTACATGGAGATTCTTTTCTGCATTTATTTTATTTAAATCCTCCCTCCCTCACACCAGACAGCTGATTTAAAGGCTATTTGTTAGCGTTATTTAGCACTATTTCATAGAAAACAATATAGTTTATGGCACTTTATTAGTTCTCACTGACTGAGGAGCAAGGACCCTGGGCAATTTTGTGCAAGTGCATGGATGAATGGGTGCCGGGAGCAGGAAAGCACCCAGATATGTTCGTTGCCTTCCACGTTAGCTGGAGCTGCATTGACACAGCACAGTCAGTCGTGGTGGAAAGCTCCTCCGCGTCTCTTGGCAATGCTGTCCCAGAGAAGAGCATCACCCTGGCCGTCTCTTTGCTCACTTCAGGTTGCTTCTTTCTCTTTTTCATGAGTTCGGGATGGTTTTGCTGTCTCTCCCCCCTTCAGTCTGCTGGGACTTGCACTTCCAATTTGTCTTCTCAAACGACTCCGGAGGGTGTTTCCGGGAGGACCTTGTCTCTTGAATTTGTTTCCCCTGTCTGATTCACAGAGCCCGAGCTTGTTTGATCTCCCAGGGCCAGCATTTCCAGCAGCTCCCTGGGGCTCCATGAAAGGGGAGTAAGGAAGAAGAGTTCACATATGCTACACAGAAATCTCCATATTTTAAAGGGTATCCTGTATCCCTGCTGGAACATTTTTAATGGTCCACAAATCAGGAAAAAAAAAAAAGAAAAAAAAAAAGTTGAAAACCACACTTAAGGCATTCATTGTTCAAAGCCCAGATCTTCTGGGGGCCGCCGTCTTCGCGAAGGCTCCACGGGGCCGCGATCTGAGGAAGTCTGTGCTGAGATCCGACTCCGAGACCCCGCTCGCCCAGGGGCTGGGTGGGGGTGCCGCTCTCAGGCAGGCAGTGTTTATTTTTCAGGGGTACGTTTCCATTTTTGGTAAAGGAAGCAAGCAAAAATATTTCCAAGGAAGAATATGCGAAGGTATTAGTTATGGAGATTTATGCCCTGCTTATGACAGCCAACGGGGATTTGGTGAAATGTGTGTTAGAAGAGGTAAAGACTTATTTTATTCCTCTTTAAAACTCCTAGAGCAGAATTCCGCTCTCCTCGTGACATCCTTTGATAAGACAAGAGTTACTGAGGTTGGCCAAGCCAAAAATGGTTGCTGAGATTTTCAAAAGCGCTTGGTAAAACCAGCTTTAATTCAGCGCATTGCAGCTTCTGTCTTCCCTTCACGTTCTCCGTTCGTACCCTCTGCGAATCCCAGCCACTGTGACTAACATAGAAAAATTAAGAGCTCCAAAATTAAAGTCTGCTGTCTTTAAGCGAGCTGTTTGATATATGTCTTCTGCTTTAGTCTTTGGTCACAGGGTGGTAAAAGGAATTGCCAGGTGCTGAGAATGCTCCAGCTCTTCAGCAAGGAGATATGTTTTGTGGGAAGGATACGCAGAGACTGGATTTAATCTCACCTGTACTCAGAAGAACGGTTACGGAGACTGAAGAAACAATATCCCACAGGAAGTAAATGATGGCACTGGCCAACAAGTTACAACTCACTGTTTAGACAAACAGAAAGAAACGTAATCTTTTCTTGTGAAATTGTGAGAAGGGATTCTCCAAATGTGTCCACTATCATCTATAAATACTTTCAGAATATGTTTGTTCTACAAAGTCTTCTTGCGATGGGATTTACATATAAAAGCGTTTGTGCTGTGAACATTGGGTAATTCTTCTGTTTCCTGGTCAGGAACTGACTAAAGCAGAAATAGTTGGTAATTATACAACCAAAATGTAATTTCATTTGATTTCTGAATGTTCCAAACCAAAACGTACCTTTTATTAACTAGTCTGCAAGAATAGGACAAATGTTTGTAAGGAGGTAGAAATCGATACTAGTGTTTCAATAGTAAAGTTGTACAAACCCTTAATGATGTTGACAATCTAGAAAGGTCAACGGCTCATAGGGAATTCCCATTATTTCAGCAGAGAAATTGCTAAAGTAACCACTCATTTGCTAAGACAGCATCTTTTACAAATATCCTCCAGCATATTAGAGGTCTCCAGTTAAAAAAAGTACTTGACACTTTTCCTGCCCTCCCCACAGCTTGCAGTGCCAGCAGTGCCACCATTGACTAGCCAGTTGTTTGGTAGTAGATAAGATGTTTTCACAAGGACGAATACCTATTCCCCTCTTTATCTACGGGACAAGCAAGCAGTACTTGCTCTTTGCCTTAGCTGCTCTCATAAGCCAGAGGCTAATGTATACTTTTTCTATCGAAGGAGAGCATGGATGCAACCCCTTGCTGCCCCAAATTACTTCTTCCTCCCCTTTGGAGACATTTGCCCACTCCTCCTGCAGATGCCCCATCCATCCTCCTCCTCCTCCTGGCTGAGGAAGGCCAAAATGTGCCGGATCCAGAGGGGGCACACATGGGGAAATCCCCATGAGCTGGTGAAGGGACATGAGCATCCAAACATCCCTCTCATTTCAAAGCAGGAGAAGAGGAATATATGGAAATATCCTGAGATTATACAAGGCTCTAGAGACCTCTCGTGGACAAACACATTTGTTTCCTTCATGTTACGTATTTGCATTAGAGATGGGTTGCATTTATTTCCCAAGCCTTAACCCAGTGTGGTATTATTAGCAGTCCACGGTGACGCAAAGGCTGATTCTGGCCCTACGGTGATGATCAAGCAAATAATACTTGGAATACTTTTTATCTACTTTCTCACTTTGCCTTGTTCTGCAACTTATTTGTATGTTATGATCTTTGTATTCTGAAGTGGTATACGAGAGTGAAGATCATTCAAATTCACATAGCTGCCTTATAGCTCTTGACCAAAATGTGGGTTTTTTCCTTAATATTTTTACTTGTTAGACAATATAGATTCTATGGGAGGAAGAATTAAAACAGTGACACCAAATTTTATTCCTATGTACATATTGTTGACCAGAAATGATTTAGAATGTGCTATTTTTTCTCATCCTAAAAACCTATCAAGATTCATCAATTTTGTGGAGTGTCCCCCTACCCCCCATTTTTTATTGACAATTTTTTTCCTCTGTCACAAAGCAGAAAATTTCCATCAACCAGAAAGAAATCGGGGGTTTCCAAGCATTTCTCAGGCTGGCAGGAGTTGTTCAATGGTTGAAAAGCACCACTCTTAAACAAGAAATAAATCAGTGATTGAATTTTTATTTACTGATGAAAAAAATTCAAATTTTTTTCCCTGAGAAATGTGTTAACCTGGTTGGGTCCAGGCCCTGGGAGGTGCATCCTATGAGACAAATGTTATACCAAAATCCACATATCTGTACCCATCTGCCAATGCAGGGATAAATTGCTTTTTCTCCAGAGATTATTCAATTTTTTCCACAATCTGCCTCATTTTCCAGTTCCATCCTTTCCTCACTTAGGGGAATTATTGGTGACCCTTGATGTTTTCACTTAACGAAAAACATAAGGAGAAATGGCTGTTTTCTTCACTGCCCTGGCTTTGCATGAAAGTGCTGTAAAATTAAAGGCAGACAAAAAGTTTTATATTAAGGAGATATAATTAAGGAGTGCACTCAGTTCTCAGTGCTTATCTCCAGCCTCTGTGAGCAGCCCACTGTGTGGAAGTCAAAGGCAAGGTAATTTTTCTTTTTAATATTGCAATAACTCTAAGCTATTTTAAGAGAAAATCCGCTGACAATTTTGGACAGAAAGCTACATTTCAAAAATAAATTAAAATCTTGGCAGGAAGCGCCTGATTTCGCAGGAAAATTTCGGTGTACCGGAGAGCTGAAAACCAAACTAGAGAGACATATTTCAGCTGAATACACTTTGATTTTTGCCAGGGGAAAAACACAGATTGGGTGCTTCCTTTTTAATGCTTTTCTGCCATTTTTCTGCAGGGGAAAGGACCCAGCAATATTTTTTCATCATCCTTCATGGCTTTGGTTGTAGGTGCAGAGCTCTAATGGGGCAATTGGGAAGAAGAGGATAAAGCTGTTGAGGTGTAGAGTAGCTCCTCTTTTCCCAAACCGTGCTAGGAATGTTTTATATACTGTGCTCTAAGCAGATTTTAAGTGGATTTTTAAGTGGGTTTTAGAGGAAATGTCTCTCTCCAGTGGGTTGCTCTACTCAGCTCCTACACCTGTGTAATTTCAACCCCACTTTTAAATTTATTCTTGTCCCTGTGCTGACTATAAGCCAGCATATTCTCACAATAAAATTCTGGGTATTTTTCAGACATCAGGGAAAGGCTGGAGCAATGTGGTAGTGGGATTTTTTTTTTTTTCTGTTTTTTTCTCCCTTTTATTGCAGTCCTGGATGTCAGCTGTGTCCAGGCCAGACATGGATCTGGAATCCCAAATTCTTGCCTCATTTTGCTCTCTATTTTTGCCTAAAGCTTTCTCATTTCAGTTTGACAAACCACCAAGAAGTTTGAGTCTGGATATTATTTTTTGCGGTACATCTTATCGGCCAATTAGTGTTTTAATTTAAATGTACAAGTGCCTATCTCTCCATTCACAGTTATTCTGCCTGATATAAAACAATTGTTCGGTTACAGACTTCATGAATCAATGTTATCACGACTCGTGAAGTATCTTATTTGCTTTGTGATATGAATGTTTAGCGTATTTTTAAATTCTATTTTCTTGGTTTTTACTTTTATGTGCCATGAAAACCAGAGTGATCTCAGCAGGCTATTTTCCTGTTGTTAAGCCCTGAACCCTAATCTGAAGGAAACAAACCCAGCTCCTCTTATTTTCAAACAGATAAGATTTGCGAGGTTATTAATCACAGGTTCAAATGGCTACACTGGGAATTGAAAATGATATACAGTTTTATATAAAACTTGTCAACATTTATTACAGAGACGGACCATCCGTCCAGTGGGAGCCTTAGAAAGTCATTATGTGTCTGGTATATGATAAAGAGCGATTTAACTGCATAAACAGCCATGACATCATGCTGAACTTACATGTTCTTTCATCTGCCCCTAAAAGATACCATTTCTTTTTGGCTATTGCCTGAGCTTTGATTTTGCATGGGGGAGTTCTCTCTCCTCCCGTGTATCACTTAATCTATTTATCCTTTTTTTTTTTTTTTTTAAATAGAACAAATTGCTGTTGTGTGTTTTATTTTTCTCAAAGATCTGAAAAAGCTTTTTGGCTGGATTCAGAGGATTAGCTCCTGGGCAGGTGTAAATCAACATTATCCCACAGAAGTTGGCTTCCGTCAGACAAGGGTTTAGCTCGTGGTCTTTAATCTTGGTGAATTTGTACACTGGAAAACATGAAATTATATCCTCCCCAGATCTTTGTAGGCGCTGAACACATTGAAAGAAGATAATTTTCAGATCGCTTTATTTCCTTTCTCAGCATTGCTCCTCAGATATTAAAGCTATTTCATGGGTAACTGATACATTAGGGCTACCCGACCCACTGGCTATACCGACAATTAATGACACAGATAAAGTAAAAAGGAGATTAATTTCTTTGTGCTGTAACTGCCATAAGCATTACGAGTGCTGAACAGCCTTTAGCTAGAAGGGCTTTCAGCGTGCCGTGTAACATCACCATTACTATGACAAAGTAGATTAAAGCCCTCATAAATATCCCATCAAAATCTTCCAGTGACCATTTGGAGCTGAAATAAACTGCCAACATTGCTTGAAAAGGATTATATATATATATATATATATATATGTATAGGTGCAGAGGTACTTTGCAGAAGCTTGTGGTGGGAAAGAATCCCTTGCATGGATGCCAGGGTGCAATCGCATCTGCCGTGGGACACCCCAAACACCCTCCCCATTTACTGCCAAGGACTGTGCTGGAGTAGCTGGTGATAAGATCACAGTATGCAATAAATCTCCCAAGTTCCTTCCAAGGGATAAAAGATGGGAAGCGAAGTGTTTTAAGTGCAGCCAGATTGCTGTCCTAGGCTGGGGAGAAAAAAAGAAAAAAGCAATGAAACTGGTATTTGGAAAAGTGGTCTCTGAACCTTGTAAAATTGTGCTTGGCATTGAGAAATTAAGTTCTATGGAGATTAATAAAAATAGATTTTTGCAACTGGTAGTGCTACAGCCTTGAACTGGCATCCCTGGCGCTGCGGGTACCGACGGGCAAAGATGTGTCAGCATTGAAGTGGAGAAACCGAGATAAGAGTCTTGCAGAATGACAAAGATTTCTCATGTTCCTTTCTGTGATTCCTCACTCCAAAAGGACAAAGTGCAGGAAGCCTGCTAGAGGATTGATGGATTTTCCCTCATGCGTACAAAAAGGTTGTTGTTACAGCAGAGAGGAAGAGCAGTGTGTCTTACAACAAAGGTGTCAGGGTGGTTTTTGCAAATTCATGAAAGAAAAATAGTAACAGTTTGGGTTTTTTTAATTCCCTATTTAAAAAAATAATCTTCTCTGACCACTGGCTATTCTTCCCTTATGTGTATTTTTATTAAACACCATTGAAATTGCTGTTTGGAGCTCCTGTACTCCACTCGCACCCCGATAGGGTTTGTGTCACTTCTAAGTAGACATTTCTTCAGAAATCATCCTGGATTGTCCTTCAGAGTAAAGGATAGTCTCCATTTTCCATTTTTTCTGGAGAAAACAAGGTGTTTTCTATTGCTCTCTGAACTTGATGAACATCTAGTCCTTCTTCCCTGCACACCTGCTGCAATGGCAGAATGGTCTTATAAGGTTGACTACAATCTGGGAGAAAATATCTCCAGTCTTTAAAAATCTCAAAATATCAATAAAAACAATGCAAGGAGAGGAAAGAAGATCTTGCTGGAAATGAGATTTCCACAGGGCATTTCTCTGTCTGCCAAGAGATGGATGCTGATGTCCCCTGAGATCAGAGTCACAGAAGAAGTCCTTGGGATGTGACCATGGTGTAGTTAGCCGTAACCATGTCAGATTTGAACTGGTCACTAGCTAAGCTCCAAAATATGTACCCCACATCTCAGAGGAGTTTTAAAGCCTGCCCTGAGCTTCACATCTCCGTAGCTAAGTATAGCTGATCTGCAGGTGTAAAACACTAGTGCAAAACACTGACAGCCAACTCTTCCTTGCAGGGTGGCTATTCAGTGTAGATAATCCTCCCTGCAGCCATCAACTGAGGTTTTCTTGTTGCCGCTGTTGTTAAAGTACTATACTTGCTGTTATTTGGAAGAAGACACGGTCACGAGCTGGCTGCTCGTCAAGTCCCTGGTGGTCATGAGTAGCTGAAATGGCTGTATCTGAGGATAACATTTTTTGGGAATAGGAGTCGTTGGCATGAGTAAAGCATCTACAAATGGGTTTTATCAAAATCCGCACACTGCGTTTAAAGGGCAAAGCATGTATGTGGGAAGAGACATTTTGTTGAGGGTTTCTCTGTCAGTGCTTTAGTCTTACTGTAGGTATATTTCCCTGAAATGTGCATATGATTTTGAATTTCAAGGGGTTTTTTAATGCAAAAGATGACTCGATTATTGGCTAAAGCTGATGCTGTAAAATGCTCCACTCTTTGGTAGAAAAAGGTTCACTGTTTATGCAATTCTAAATTCATCCTTTTAAAATAAAATTTACAGCCTCCTGAAATGGCTTGCACAGACCTCCCAGGCTTTGATTTCTTGCAGAGTTTTTGAAATGCATATTAACCCCGAGACTGGTAACAGACTGAAATAATTACACTCAATGGTAGGTGTTAATGCCTTTGACATTGCTTGCCAGTTGCCTTCGTGCTTGTGTGAAATTTATGTACCAACTGCCCACCATTTTACTGCCAAACTGTATTCTTTCCATTCCTCTTAGGGATTACCCTTCATGCCACGAATCTACTTGTTAATTTATCATAGCAATTCTTCAAGTCAGATTTATTTCAAAGAAGAAAACAAGGCGTGGGCTAGAAATTGCTCCAATTATGGTGAGGTTTTCAGAGAAGGTTAATGCATAGCACCGGGCACCCTGCGTGGGCATGGCATTGCCTCGTGCATTTACTGTGCACTGATTGCAGGACAGAGGAAAAGCTGGTGAAGATAGCTGGGGTGTGCTGTAACTGCAGGCAACGTGCTGAAAAGCAGCCTCCAGATCTGCTGAGACAACACGGATTTGGGGGGACATCTAACAACGACAGCTTGGTAAACCTCCACCTCTCAGTCTTTGACTTGCCTAGGGAAGACGGGGTTGTTGGTTTTCCAATCCCCTGGGTTAAACATTAGCTGTCCCACTGCAAAACCATAATGGAGATGAGAAAATTCAGTGTTTCTGTAGAGTAAACTCAGCTATGGTGGCACTAGGTCCATCTCGCAGATGGAACTCACTGTCAGCACACCTGGAGCCTCACCTTTCCTCGCTTGATCTCATGAAATCCATTTCTTCTCTCCACAAACCCTACCTCCTCCACCTCCATTTTGGACTTTACAGTGTGATAATGCCTGTGTTATCTCAGTGTTTAAAAACAAAACGGACCAAGAGGAGGCAGGAGGGGGACAGGTAATGGAGGGTTGAAGCCTCCACCCCAACCAGGCTGGGCATTCACGGGCAGCATTGGCATCCTCTCCTCCCAGCTCGGTGCCAGATCTGTGGTAGTTTTGTAAAGACAAAACGATGACGATGTACTTGCTAAGGTGCAGGTTGTTCCCATTGCTTGTGCTTTATTGGGTTTTCATCCAAGCTTTAGGTAAGAGGTGGATCCAAGGTGCCGCTGCTGTGTGTCCTCCACCCGCCGCTCCCAGTGATGCACTGGGGCAGGGTGTGAGATCAATCACTGCACCTCCCAGGCACGGACACTGCTGCCGTTTTATAGCCGGGTGGGATCACACGTCCTCTCTGACGTCTAGGAGTGCTAAGCCAAAGAGTCATGACATGAACCGATATGAGTTCATCGCCCTTTTGTTTCCTGGCACATGAGTGTGTGCACCGTAGTGCAGGAGCACGTTTAACCTGCACACGTCGGGTGATTTGATTCCCTTCTTGGTGCTCTTGCAGTGGCTTTGCTTCCAAAAGGCAAATATGCAACTGCACTGGGGTAATTTCCAGTTTGAACATCTAAATAGGGGCAGGAAAGTAATGTGTTCACTTCCAATAAATGACTTTGAAGGGAGGGTTGTTCATGCAGGTAACTGACCTTCGACATAGACAAGTCACCTCACCCAGCGAAGTCAGAGCTCGATGAGGTTTTGCATTGCGTCCTGATTCCAGAAGAGTTGAAAAATCTGCTTTTTAGTCCATAAAAACCAGCATCGAGGTGTGGCAGCATCTGCCAACCCATGTGCCAGAGTTGCAGAGTGCATCATGAGGCAGTAATCTCTCTGCAGGAAACGCTGATTTGTGCTGGGCAGCTCGGATCTGGGCTTTATTTTTCCAGGTGGTTGTGGAAGAGGCTGGTTCTGTACGTCGTGGTGATGAGTGTGGCAATTTTCCTATCAGGTTCTGACATGTTAAACTCTTCTGGGTGACTCTGAGAAGACTATGAGGGGATTTAAACACCTAAACAACTGAAATTATCTGCAGCCAACACACTGACCTGTCGATACAAATGCTCAAAGCGAAAGCGTTGAGTGAGAACTGAGCGACAAGTAGCAAAAAAAAAGAGGCATGGAGAAGGAGGAGCAACATGTCCACACCTTCTGTACTTATCAGAAGGGATTTGTTGGGCGTATGTCCCGTAAAGCAGCATCTGCAGCCCACATTTATTGCTCGGGTGTGTTTGAGGACGTGCTCTCCAGGAGCTCAGGACAGCTGTGTGCAGCGTACACAAACTAGCTGCAGGGCTGGAAAATAAATACAGCACGACGGAGCATTTGTCACCTTCCACAAGTGTTTGACCAACTGCCTTACTCCTTGGCGACATCTTGTTTTGACTGTTAGCTTAAAGAAACCTGATGCCTCGTGAATGCCTTGATGGGCATGTTCTGCTCTCCAGGGGTACGCTGGTTCTCGTCCCTTTTTTTTCCTGTATGGGGTCTTTTCTAGTCACCTTGAGATTTAGTTATTTCAGTGTCTACTGTTCATGTACCGTAGGTAACCCAGACAATCTTTTTGTAGACTGTTTCCAGAACGTTAGATTCCTTTTGAAGTCCAAAAAATTTGATAACAAGTATTTCAAAGCCCTTGCTTTTAAATTCATCAGAAGTGAGGAAAGGGAAGATCAGTGGAAAGCTATTTTCCTCTTGGCCCAGGGATCTTTGAAGAGTTTTGCTAAAACAGTAGAGTTCTTTAATAATGTTTTCAGCTACACTCCATCAAATAGTGTGGCTAAACAGGGAAACGGCCAGACCTTTGAACTATTTTTGTGACTCCTCATCACTCACTTCTGCACAGGACTCTCTCATAACAATGATCCTGAATAGAAAGGCAGAAGACACATTTAATACATGAGCAGTGTTTCCTGCCAGACCTTAGCTGATCTCAAAGAAATTGTAAATGATCCTACATCTAGGCAGAACCACGGGTTGCATCGCAGTCATTTTATTTTCATTAATACCTTAGTTGGGTGTAAACCCTGAGGAGGTCCTTTGGCTTAGACCTCTGCAGAGGATGCGATACAGATGAAACCTCCCTATGGGTTGAAAGAGACCCTGTGAACCAAAAGCTATGGGATTTATGTTTAAAAAAATGAGAACTATCCTCAGACTCATTTATCTCCCCCTGCAGTGAAAGTGCCAAAGGGATTTGGTTCCTTTGAAGTCTGAGTTAAGAGAGGAGCGGGGAGGTCGATATCTGGGGGTAGGCGTTGATCCAAAGAGCCGTCTCTCCTGGGTTAAGAACAAAATAGCAATGGGTGAGCTGGTAAGAAGCAGCTCTTTTTTGGGCACGGGGCCCACAGGGTGGTCACGCAGAGCTGAGAGCTCTCCAGACCTCCCATCTTACTGTGCGGGAAGTTCGTGTAGAAAACCATGGTGGCCCAGTGTCCACCTTCCACCTCCTCTGCCAACTTAGCACCAAACTACCTTCCTGAACGAAGGAGATGCAAAATATTAACGAGCCTTTAGCTGAGTTTACAACCCTCATCCCGAGGTTGGGAGACGCGAGTCCCCTTTTGGGCACGTGGGAGCTGGAGGGTGGCCACAGCTGATGGCAACCCAGGCTGTGGCTGGGTGTTTTGGGTCCCGTTGTCAGCCAGGGGTGGGAGAACGCGTCTCTCTGTTACATATGAGATAATTAACTCTTGTGGGACGCGGGCTAGCAGGGCTGAGCCGGGGGCAGCGGTCGGCACCGCTGTGGCATATTTCCTCTCGCAGATTAAAAGCCCTTTCTATAACCTCAGCAACACCCGCTGCCAAAAGCATTGTTTTACAGAGTGCTGTAGATGCTGCCCATTAAACAGCAATTAGTCTGTGTTGGATGCATAGCCTGCTCTCTCTCCCAGATGGCTAGTTATTAAGATATTTATGGTTAATATGAATTTCCCCTGCCATAAATCACCAGCCTTTATACCTGCAGGGAAGTCATGGCAATCAGTGACCCCGCTCAGTCGGCCTGGCCAGTGAGCGCTGTCTTGTAAAATAAAGATTGTAACAACTTATCGTCATCGTAAAAACAACAGGAGAGGGAAAAATCCCAGTGCTGGTATCTGATAACGTGCTGTAATCAAGCGCTTGCATATCCTCTTTGAGGAGGCTGGTAAATGGAAAGTTACACAGATTCATTTGTCACTCGGGGACTTCTGGACAAGGAGCCAAAGCCTGTTGCAATGAGATGGGTGGGAGGATGGAGGAGCAGTAATGCGGATGGCTTGCAGGAGGACTGCGTGCCGGCAGGCGTGGGGTGCACCTCAGCCAGCACACGGAGATGTGGGAAACGTTAAGTTTTAAGTAACTTTGTTGGGAAATGGGAAACCACCCTCTGGGACGCGCTACCGTCGGTGCTGCGGGCTAAAGTTATTCCAAAATCAAGGTCGCCCTGAGATGTGTACACGTTTTCTATGCGGTTTATATGCTTTGAAAACCTGGGTTATATGTATGTCTCAAGATAACCCCCCTCAGCAGTATTAGATGTGCACATGGCACATTGTATTTCTCTCATGATTGGCATTTGGGTGTAGAGCGGTTATGAGCAATGTGAAAGTACGCAGACTATTTCTACGTTTGGGGCTGATCTCGTTTTTACCTCGTGATTTCGGTGTTATCAGAAACTAATTTTCATATCAACACTGACCAGTTCTAACCACAGATCTCCGAACCAGGGAAATCACGCTCCCTTTCCTCCTTTTTTTTTTTTTTTTTTTAAACCTATATGGGAAACATTAACTCTGTGATGTAACTTTCTCTAAGGTGCCTTAACTGGCAGTGGATGGCAGGAGATGACACATCCTCCTCCGCAGGTCTGCAGCTCCCAAACAGGCTTTTTTCCCCATATATAAGACACTGGTGGCCCCACTCATGTTACTGCCCCATTGCCTTGTCTCTGGTCCTTCCATTCAAGTGTTTTATCTTCTCTTAAATAACGTGAAAAGGGATTTCATGTGCACCTCGCACGACAACATGCCTTTTGAGCACTGCTGAAGACAACTAACCATCCTTGCGTTCCCCATTACTCTTCGCTCCCTCTTCCTGCAGTTTGCAGAAGAAAATCCAATAGCCCAGTATCTTTGCTTTATTACTAAGGACTTTGGATTGACACCAGGAGGTTTAATCCCTTGCAACAGCCCTGCTAGCACTAGTAGATTTGCTTCCAGTATCAGTTTACGGCTGCTTTAGTACCATCTGAGCGACATGCCCCTGTTAGAGAGTTAATAGGATGATGAAGGGATAGAAAAATCAGCTTTTGAGGTCTGTGCCGAGTACACAGAAGTTGTTAAACTGCAGTGTCAGTAGATGGCACTATTTTATACTTTATGAGGACCCAGTACAGGTAGGGAGGGAGCTGTAAAGCTCAGGAGATGTTGGAAACAGATTTTCTCTTTCTCAGTGCAAAAATGCTCCACGAAGATCAGTGTAGAAGAGGTGAGGGGTTTGTGATTTCCTCTCTTCCCTTTGCTTGTACTGAGCCTTTTGCAAAGGTTAAGGTTTAAGGATGATCTCTGTCCTTTATGGTTCTTGGGATGCTAAGCTCCCATTGCCACATGAAGGCAGAGAGGCGTTTGTTTGCTTATTAAACATCTCTAGCTAACTCTGCTCGGAACATATTTGCATCACTGCAAACAGCTGCAGATGGTCTCCTTTGCTCCCAGAAACTTGCTCAAAGTGGGCTAAAAGGGGTGACATTTTTATTCCTCTGAGGCCCAGAGTTGCTTACGGAGTAATTGAGAACAGCCTTTTTTTTCAGCTGGGCAGGACTTATGGGTTTCTCTAATGTAAAATGGCTCTGGGTGTTTTATACCTTGGCATAAATTATTCTATGATTAATACTGTGTTGTAGCCTCACTTAGGCAAACTGGAGGAGAGAGGAAAGGTGCAAAATGGGGCAAAATGTGACTTTTCTGGTATCCATTGTAAAGCAGAGATAATCACAGTCTGTCTCCCCAGCCTAATTCTTTCACCCGCTGCCGTAATGCTGGGATAATCCTGGAAAAATCCACTGGGTGACTCCAGTTGGAGGCTGGGACACAGGAGCAAAGTTTGGCTGCTGTCTGTCTGTCTGTCTGTCCGCAGGAGCCGCTGCCACTGTGGTGGTGCTGGACGCAGCCAAATGATGCCACGGGTGTGCGGCCAAAGCTGCCCGAGGGACCGACTCTGCTGTTTGTTGCCATTTCTTCGGAGTTGGCTGGCTTTTATTTTGGAGGCTTTAAAGGTCAGAGAGTTCAAAGTTCAAAAATGCTCGTCAGAGTTAACATATATTTTGCCTGTAAGTAAAAAAAAAAAAAAAAAGGAATCTGTCCTTCACTGCTAAATCCCTTACGTTAGGAATTCCTGTCATCCTCTGACAGTGACATTTTTATTCCCTTTAGTAACTGATTTTTTTTTCCTTTCTCCAGACCCTCCCTTATTTTGATTCTTGCCATTTATTACTTTTTTTTTTGCTTGGCATCTTGGGAAAGTGTTGCCATTCCACTAGTGTGCTGCTCTGTCCCTTCGTACATATATTGTCTCTTTTTCTGTACTGAAAACAAATAAAAGACATGCCTGAAGAGCAGTAAAACCTCCTGATCTTTGCTAATGCTGGTCAGCAGAAAGTCTCATGCCCATTTACACCCAAGTCATTTCCCCCTCTCCGCTCTCCCTCCTGCTCCCTTTCCGTTGCTGATGCAATGCTAGATTTGTAAAAAATCCTGACTACTATACTGTTTTTATCTTGAGGAACATCTAAATCACTTAGAAGTCTGTTGGCTGAACTCAATAAATAAATAGCAGAAAGCTCACTAGTAGCAGTGAGTTATGGCTTTTCTGTCACTGCTACGCAGGGTTGTATACAGCAGCTGCACTAACAGCAACCCCTCTATTAGCATATGTTTCTTTTAATCCAGTTCAGAAGAATTAAAGCAGTGTTCCCTGCATTGGGGAGCGTGGCGTTTTATAAACTATCCAGATTAAGTTCTGCCCAGGCGGCCTTTTGCTGCCGGTGAATAGTCACAAGGGTTTGTCCGCCGGCCCCTCTCGCTGCGTGCGGAGGAGATGCTCAGACCTAATCACACGTGCAGCCCCACTTGGATTTGATGGAGAAAATCATCTGTTTATTGTGAAAATCTCCGAGGAGTTGGCAAAGCCCAAACCGAACCAGAAAGTAAGCAATACCTTCTCCTGCCAAGGAGGTAAGGCCAACTTCATGAGAAAAGGAAAGTAGAGTAACGCCTGATGCTCTGAATTTCTTTCCTTGTCTCCATACATGTGTGTGTACAGCCATATAAATGCAGATATTGGTACAGATGCCATTAAGTCTATAGCATAAAGTGAGCACAACACATATTTAGTTCCACTATGACTGTACACAGTTTGATTATATAAAAATAGGTATGATCTCTATCCTAGCACATCCACTACATGTATTAACTATATCATATCTCTACAAGTCATTCTGTACACGTCTATCTATGACAGAGATCTAGTATAATGTATGTTTCTGTTATATACTGTGTCAAAAGTACACACGACATCTGTGATTTAAGGAAACAAATAACTCATTATTCACTTGTCTTCTCTACACTGGTTATAAAAACCTAGGGTTTAGTTATCTACATTTTGAAGACATGTTCTGTGCCACTGAACAGTAATGGCTTAGGTTTTTTTAATATTCTGAATTTTTGTCATGCAAAAAGCATACTAAGGTATAAAATACTCTTTTCTTTTTTTTTTAATCTAGGATAGCAGCATGACTCGGTCCTGTTCTCAACTTTTGACAAAGCTTACAGTTTTAGGTTCAATTACAGGGGTTTTATATTACAACCTCATAAAAGTATTTGCAATATTTCATTATATTTTAAACCAAAAGCACTGAAAGAAAATGCTTTAAATAAAAATGCCCATAATTTTCTGGTTCCCTCGTCACTGTCTGAAAACCTTATCAGAGTTCCTCATTACTTTAATGGTATAGGATTAAGGGTAATGAAGAAACATTCAGGGTTCTGCAAATCACTTTGATTTCATTGTATAATGTAACAGCACTTCTCTTTGATTTACTACTCGGTTGTTTGAAATAGCCTATGGTATTTATCAGTCTTGGAGGAAATTCTGTTTCCTTGAACAATTAACTACTCAGACTAAAGTTGCATAACTCTTTTCTTTTACTCCTTTTTTTTCAGAGTGTTTGTGGATGAGAACTAATGAACGCTCCACTGGATCCTACCTTGATGTTTAGTGGAGTACAGATGAGTATTTTTATTGCAAATTATTTTGCAAACATTTTGTCTAGACATTTTTCCCCTTTATGAAGGCTAAAGCTCACTGCTCATTATTAAATTGGGTTTACTTCTATATTTTTGTTAATTTTCATTTGCTCGTTTTGATTCTCATTTTTCATTTGGCTTTCAGTTCCTCATTGCTTGCGCGGATTTCTCAGCTTCCTCACCGAGGGGGGTGTTTCTCAAGTTAAAAAAATGTTTTGAAATAAAACACTCGCATTCAAACAGAACAATAACATTTCTGACTATTACAATGCTCATAAAATAAAAGAAAAACTCCAAAGAACTCCAAAATCACCCATACAAAAAACCTTTATAAAAATGTTGCAATTTTCACGGCAATTAATTCCAATCTTTCAGCTTTTCCTATTCATTAGCTACTGAAGAAAGCGTCCTTTCTCCATCGAATTTACCAACTTCTGCAGGAAGATGTCCTGCCTTGAGGTCAGTGTGGTGGTATAAAACCAAAAAGAGGTGGCTTCTTGGCTTATATTTCTGTTGGCTCAACCCCTGGCACACGGTTTCGGAGCCGTGCCTGCTCCTGCACTCTCTACAAAGCAATTTCTTCCGCTTGGGATTCAAATTCCTCTGTGGTCTGAGCTGATGCTGCTGCATGACCTGGGTATTAGGAACACTGAAGCCACCCTGAGTTCATGGGTAGTTCAGTGCATGCGGCGGCATGCAGGGCTTCAAACAAATTGCTGGAGTCGTGTCTAAAATGTTTCAGAGCTCCCCAGTGCAGTAAACTCCTTTAAGCGATTTAATAATTGAGGATTAAAATAATGTATCTGTGGTTTTGCTTTTACTAGGATGAGATAAATGTGTAGCCGGACCAGTTCTTTAATTCCCTTTGATGAATTTTTCCCATGGTGCACACTAGCCAGGTAAAATTCATTGTCAGTTTGGAAAACCTTTATGTAAGCACAGACTCACTTGAGGTTCAGCTCTTCCCAGCAGGATGATCAGGAATTGGTCTTAATGTAATTGTGGTTGCAGAAAATGAATTCTGTGGGGTATCCCCACCCATAAAGTGTTGATCAACACAACTTCTCTGGAGCTGGAGATAACCAAGTGGAGTAGGTGGGGAAAGAATACCAAGAGGACTAGGAATGCCTCTGAAGCCTGGAAAGTGGTGATTATTGTTAATAAGGCAGGTGTGTCCTAACAGGCACAAGAAATTTATGGCATGGAGGAGAGGGTGCTGGACATGTTTCTCTTCCCAGTTCATTTTCTTCGGGCACAAGCTCTTGTTGTAATTCCTCCACCGTAAGAAAGAGCTATCCAAAGCCTTTGAAGCAGCTATCTACAAAAGGCATTATAAGCACCCATGAAAAGTTTTTCTCTTGAAAAATAAGGAATATAGAACATAATCTCATACCCAGCAAGACCACTGTCAAAAGCATATAAACAATGCAAGATCTTACAAGCCACACCAAGTCTAGCTTTGTAAGATTTGGAAACATTTAATCCCATGTCTGTTGTTTGGAAGTCTCTTCACTGAATTCACTAAGCTCGCATTAGTGTCTGTTAGTTTCTAGCTACTTGCTTTATAAATTTTCAATGGTTTCTTTTTAATATCCCTGGTCTTGTAAGCAGAGAAGTAGCATAGGAACCATAATATATCATGTGCTATATTATACCAGCAGTATAATCCTATATTGCTATTGGGAGATAGCAATATGCTTAAGAACTTAAGGAATCACAGAACAATTTTGCAGCGTAATCAGTGCTACCAAAACCCCTTCTCCCAACATTTTTTGTGGGGGGCGGGAGGAGGGAGAGATTTCAAGCTAATTCTTTCCATCTGGGCTTCATTTACCGATTATGTGGGAAAAGGCGAGATTAATACATCGGAGGAATGAGCAGGCATTAATTTGCCATCTGTAGAAGTAAACAGGAAGCCCAACACGTTGCGCCTTAATGCTTGCTTATTGGTTTAGTGAGGAAAGATGAGTTGACGCCATGGGTCTTATGCTGAAAATATTTTAGTAAATTCTAATAAGATATTATAAACAAATGTCAGTCCAAAGCTTTTCCAAAAAGAGGAAAAGAACATTGTCCTTGGATACAAGCGCAGCTGATAGGAGGGAAAAAATTCTTTGAATGAATTTGGCAAGAAAATCTCACTTGTTTGAGATTATTTTTCTTGAAGTTTGATTTTTCTTTTTAATTTTCTTTGAATTAAGCATGTAAATGCACTCCCATATTCAACTTTTGAGCTTCTGCCGCTCCTTTTAAAATTTAATAACTGGCCTTGAGGACTGACAATGCTTTTAAAGCATAAGTTTAAGAATAAACCTTTTGTACTGTGATGGCTGAGTGAAAGAGGGATGATTTTCTCCCCCGGCCTTTTCTTTTCGTTTCCCATGTATTCATTAAGACTGGCCCAGACCACCTATGCGAGGTGTAACCCGGAGGTCTCCCCGCTTTGCTCCCAAGTGACGAGATCCCATCTCTTTCCCCGGTTTCACTCCCTGAAATACATATCCCTATCTTTCCTGACCGCGTTTCTCTGGAGAGGTGGAATCTGAGTAGTTAAACAGAGTTGACACCAATTCTTCTTTCCCAAGACCCGTAGCTTCACTCCCACCTTCCTCTCCCGCAACAGGGGGGGTGGCTGCTGCAGCCCCGCTGCCTCGTAACCTCAACCGAAATTTCGGATTGCGGTTTCCCATCATCTGCACACGCGGAATGCCAGCAACACCCCACGGCAGGGCAGGAGCGGAGGCTTGGCAAGATCCCGCTGCAGCATCACACCCGTGCAAAATTGTGGAAGGGGTCCCAGCAGCGTTTCACTTCCCTTAGGCTAAAAAAGCCTGCATCAGGTTGTGTTTGCTCCCAGATTATCCAAAGGAGGATTTTTGCCTGTCTGGGCAGTTGCTATCACACCGAGGTTCATAAATACTCCCAGGGAGAAGTACTCTGCAGACAACTGATTCTTTCAAGCCAGGAGTGTTTATTTGCTGTCCCTGATTTGAGACAGTGATTGGGACTGTGGACAATAAATGTCAAGCCCTGGCATTCATAGTTTTATACAAAGTTCATACGAGAAATTAGGGCAGGTTGCTTTTATGGCTGGCTACAGAACTGGCACAGTCCCTCCTCATTTTAACCCGTCTGCCCAGCTCCCAGGATCTGCCATGGACATGGACATTCCCATCCAGCAAGCTTTTCAGGGTACGATGCTCCTCGCACTTGAATGGGGTGCCCTCCTTTCATCCCCATGCACCCCACATGGCTCCTTGCCCAGGAATCTGCTGGAGGGATGTGCTTGGGGGTGGTACAGCATGAATTTCATTTTTAAGTAACGTATGAGGCTCCTCAAGACTGCTGGAATCCCACAAACCTAGAAGATAACTCATTTAAACCTCAGAGCAGTCTCCTTTCCTGTCCATATCCCATAATTATCCTCTATATTAATATTTTTTCAAGTACATTTGTGTATGTGTGTGTATGTACTCACCTACCATTAATTGTGGGGTTTTATAAATTTCCATTCCTGTCTAATGACTTTTTACAGGCAATGTAATTACCAGTTCTTTTTATTGCTATTATAATGATTCAAACATGCATACAAAAAAAGCATAGTCCAGTTAAAGAAATGGCTGCTGTAAAATTCTATATATATTTTCTCCGCATAGCTTTAAATTAATCCATTTTTATTAGGCTGCTTGGCAAAAAAATTAATCGGAAACTGAGTCCAAACAGATTAGGATTTATTGCAGCTCTGTAACTCTGGAGAGTGACTTGATGGATTTAAACCATTTTTACAATTTTAAAAAAAATATAAATAAAGCAAACAAATTATCCTGGCTTAAAAGCTGGAAAACCATTCTCCCTTCTTGCGCTCTGCAATTTGAACCAGCTCAGACAATAAAGCCAGACTCTGAGTCTTTCAGCGAGGAAGTCTGATGAACTCGGACCAAATGGCGTTTGGGATTTCGGCTCTCGGCAGCTGCGAGGACTCCCGATTTCCCCGCGGAGGCTGCTCGGTGTCACAGCACGGTTCCCTCCAGACCTGCAGTGGAGAAGTCGGGGGGCAGCGCTGGATGCTCTGTGGGCACACCTCAGGCCAGGAGGAGAATCATCGATTTCAGGTTTTGACCAAATACGCAGCAGGTTATCGAGGTTTAACAATAAGCGCTCTAAGCCTCAAGGATGCTAAACTATCCCTTTCTCATCCCTTGAAATATGATGTAATTTTGTGCCCCTTTATTTTCCTTTGAGTTTTTTGTGCAGAAGAGCAAACCCAGTTAAAGCAAGGAGATGCCGTTATGTCTGCGATGCCCCGTAAGATCCAGTGCCGGTCTGTATCCCGTCTTGATGAAATCTAATCCTGGTGGCAAGTCAGCGGGTGCTGAGGGCTCCTAGCATGGCCTGTGGTCCCAATGGGCTGGGCAAGTGTTAATTAATCCTCCAATCCTTTGGAGGAATGTTTTCCAAGCCTCATTTTACATGCCTTAAATCATAGCACAGAGAGTTTCCTTTGTATGCTTTGATAAATGCTTTCTTATTATTTATATTACTGCGGTGCTCAGAGGCCTCAGAAGAGATTGGGGTCCTGTTGCAATAGGTGCTGTACAAAACCTCTCTGAAGAACTGACAATTTAAACAGCTAAGGCAAAAATCAGAGGTATGGAAATACAGGGAAGTGACCTGCCACAAATAAAAGGAGGCTGGGAGCAGCCCTCCCTCCCCATGGCTTTGGTCACCCAATGGTCCAGCTGAAGACATGACCCAGCTGCCACAGGTGTAGCTGTAGCCAAAATCATTCCTCTTTCTTAGATGCTGACTTTAATACTGCCTTGGGATTCCCTTTGGAGAAAACAAGGGCTTGCAATGTTGTTCACTGTGTTGAAATTCAGGAGCTGCAGGGACAGAGCATATTGGCATACAGCAGAAGGAGAAATGATTTACCGCAGACTGGGAGCCACCCTGCTCATCACATTCCTCTGAATATCTCATTTCAGAAAATGAACTGGCAGATTACAATACCTTTCATCCATTTTATGGATTTTTCAACCTTTGGAGAACTAGGAAAAATTTTCTCTACACCCTGAGCAGTCCTTCACCCAATAAATAGTCATTAAGCCTTTCCTTGCCCAGAGGCAGCTGCCTGTCCCTTGTCCGTAGCAGCGTGCCTGGGACCACCACACTCTGTAGTTGCTTTCTCTCACACAAACGAACAAATCAAGTCACTCAGCCCTCACTGGGGACTCGGTCTACATAATGGAGCACAAACCCATTTATAATAACAAGCAGGGGCTGATCCACATGCAAGATGTGAAACCCCAGTGCAAATGTACATCTGGCCACCTCGGTTTTTAAATGATGTATTTTCTTCCTTCCCCCCACAACGTTGCCCGTTATCCTGCCCAGTGAGGACAAGACAAATAGCACCACACACCAATGTGTCTCTGTCAGAGGACGGAAGCGGTAACGAAGGCTGCAAATGCCTTCTCAGAAGTCACTGTTGACCTTACTACTACACAGACGTTTCTGATTCAAGAGGCGACTCCCCCTGTGCTCCTCCGCGTTCACAATTCCTGTATTTGCTTGGTTATTTTTCTTTATCTCCCTGCTTTTTTTTCTGTTAACTTCTTCCACCGGCAATGGCCATCACTCACTGGGTCACCCCAAGTTATCCTGAATCGGAGCATTGGCAGCACTTCACTTATTAGTCAGCCAACTCATGGGATCCTGGCAACCTTTTTCTCTCTATAAGGATAGGGTCCAAGCTGCTCTTTGATGTTGTCAAACCATGACTTCCACTGGTCTCCCCGCTGATTTCTTTGCTCTTTCTCCCTGGGAGTAGAAAGCCACAGGGAAGCATTTTAGTGTTGTATCAGGCACCACGCCAATATGGTTTCAGTCTTTGTTACTGTGTGGAGCAGACAGCCTGTCCGGTCCTGGATCTATACGAGGGATGCTTTCATCTTATAAGAATGCTGTGCATTTCTGTCGGTCAGGTTGTTCCACCTATAGAGCCCATCCAGGCAACCTCTGTAACAGTCAACCTTCAGGAATAACAAAATTCTAAGTCAAACCCAGTGAGATCAAAGTTTGCCCAGAATTTCTGTTTTATGGATTCAGAAACATAGAGGACAAGGTGAAATCTGCATTTCTGATGGGATATTGATTTATTTCTATTCCATTTGCCTCCTAAGGCTTGAAATATGTGGACAAAAAGGAGTCATTCACCATGTCTGAGGCAACACGGGTGAAATTCTGGCCCCTGTTAAAGTCAATGGCAAAACTCCCATTGAAAACGGTGGGGCCAGCATTTCACCCCATGATTTCTCATCTTGCTTTATTTTATTGACCTTTCTCTTGAATACTAGTGAAGTGCAAATATTTTTTTCCAGCACAAGTCTTTGTACTCTATGAACTCTGCTGGATCCAAAGTACTTCATATGTATATAAGAAAAACAGTTAAAACCGAAAGAGAGAGCAGTTAACTGTACAAATAATGATCTCCACAATCTATAAAAAACAGCCATGTTCAAAAAGAGATAGTGGTTTAAATGGTCAGAATAAATAAAACAGGCTCAAGGCTAACTTTTGTACCACAAAGAGCATTCTTAAGCCTGCATGGTACAGACCACACAACTCGGGAATGTAGATCGCCTCCGAGGCCACCTCAGCATGGCTCCGTGGTGGCCATGAAATCACAGACACTTTACTATCATTTTAACTTCACGCTGATGTACAAAGCCTAAGGAATCCAACAGTTCTGATGTGAGAGGATGGGGGGATGCTCCCATTCTCTTGGCATTATTCTGGCTAACTGTTCACAGTGGAAAAAATGGATATTTCTTTCTGTGTGGGTTCGGTCTCAACGTGGAATGAATAAAAATAGCTGATTTCAGAGACAAAGAATTGCCCTCTTTGCTTTCTCCTAAAGCCTTGTCTCATCCTTAAAATAATTTAGGATAACCCCCTCTGTGTTGCAATTGTGAATCCAGGTAGCATCACAATTAATGAAGTTGTTATTTTGTCTGTTTGTGGAAAAATGCAAATTGTCAAAGCTGTTTTTCACAATAATCTCACTTTTCATAGTACCCGTCCATTGCCTACCAAAGCCAGAATTTCAGCCAGCATCATTCATAATATTAAAGGTCTGTGATGGACCAGAGATTCAGGCAGCACGATTGGAAGAGACCTTCCAACAGCATCTTGGGCATTTGCAGGTGGTTTGCACAGTTCAGTCCTTAAAACAGTAGAAGGTTGTGACTCCCAAAGTGGACATAGTATTAGAATCAACACCCCGATATGACACAGAAATGAGGAATTATATGACCCAATCATTTGGAAAGCTTGCTATGGCTCCCAGTGCCCCAGTGCAGAACGAGAGCAGAAGGCTTCTCTCATGCCAGTCTTCATCTGCTGCCTCAGTGCTTTCCAGCATCCTCAAATCCATGGACAACCTCACTTTTGCAGGATGTGAAATCCAAGGGCCATCCCATGTGGTGCTGCTGTGAGGGCTTTCCTTTATAACCAAATAAAAATGAGGCTAAGTTTTAAGTGCTTTGGGCTTACATTTTCTCCCCTTTCATTTATTTTTGTTTCAGAATGTGCCTTTTTATTAAAAAAAAAACCAAACACAACAAAGAAATTTCTATCATCTCTTGAGCCATGTTCTGATGCCTTACGGACCACCAGTGGTTTGCAGACCACAGGGTGAGTAATGGTGCACAAGAGCACATTGCACGTTAAGTCCTCCGCTCCGGCTCCTTCTGCCAAAGTAACTCTGTTCACACTAGCGTGTTCGCCCATGCTTTGTCAGACCCAATTCTGCGTGATTTGAGTTACGAAGCTTCCATCACGTCTTTGGGGAAAATTATTTCACTGTCTACCAGGTCTCTCAGGCCAGAATGTGGATTCGTGAAGCCCGCGGTGTGTATTTAGTAGAAGAGCACTTTGAAATTAATAAGGTTGAGGAAACGGGGCCAAAATTCTGTCTTCAGCCTCACCGGTGTGGTGCTTGTTAGAGCGCAGAGGAGCCGGCTGAATGACAAGGGGTGGAGAATGGGGGGCTTCTACGGGGGCTGGTGCATCACTGAATTTTGTGACCTTTGGGAAATCCTTTGGCTTTAATCACCCCAGCTGGGAAACCGAATAAACCATCAAACCCTAGCTAAAAAGGCAGCTTATGCACTTAAATCGGTGTTATCACTTACATAAATAGCAAACAAATCACATGGTTTGGGCTCTATTTCCTGGCTGGAAGGAGCGTGAAGACTGATCACTCACATAAAGCAAATTTTATACCAGTTTTGCTTTATAACAAGTGTTGTACTGCACTTGTGAACATGGGTTAACAATATTGTTCTTTCTGAAAATGTTAGCGCTCACTGAAATGTTTCAGACAAACATCCTATGAAGTCTTAGTGGCCTCAGCTTGTTTGACTTGGAATCAGACTTGATTTCTAATTAGCCAATCTTCAGCAGTCTGTCAGAAAATGCAACGAGCTGCCAATTTTCACACCTTAGCCCCAAAAAAGATCCCAATAAAAGTCTTAAGAAAAATGGCCTACCACTTCTACTGCTAGGAAATACCTGATATGTTCAAGGTTCTCCTCCTCCGTTCACATACACACATACATGCATGCATATATACATACATGCATGCATACATACAGGCACATACGTGTATGTCCCTACACACTCATACAAGACCATCACCCAAATCTTAATACATATGAGCTTAGAGAGTCCAAGGTAAGAACATTTTCTTAATTTCCTACAATTTTCCATAGAAAAGGAAAGTTCCATGTATTTAAACAAGCCTCAACCATTTAAAATAACCAATGTCAACCAGCATTTTAGCTGTTTAAATCAAAACACATGCACTGATGTTTTTATAACAAAAATCTATGGGGAAATGAAAAAAAAATAGAGAGTGGATAAAACATGCTGAAATATAAGCTATCAAACAGCTGTTTAGGTCAAGCATAGAAGTGGTATAAGTAGCACAGCTCAATGGAGTTGAAACTGCGCCCATCATTATTTTAAAGGTCTTTAAAAAATTCCGTCGCAAGTTCCAAACGTACCCATAGAATTTTCCTTTCAAATTTCATTCATTTGGATTCATTGTTGATCATTTTCCATGGGTCCCAAATCTCAGATGTGAGTGGCTTCCAGGGGGACACCAAATTACAACTGCTTCCAGGGAGAAAAAAAAGAAAAGCTTGATAATTTTCATTCAATCTTTTCTCCGGGTTTTGTCAAGATTTCTCTTTGGAAGACATTTCATGATTAGTTTTCTTCACTTTTGAATTGCTTTTTATCTTCATGCTTTGATTTTAGAGCCTTCATTTACAAACATACAACAGTCTTCAGAATCTTGCTTAGAGAAACGGCTGAGGGTTTGTCTCCATCAATAAATGTATATAATTTTGAGTCAGATCTAGCTCAGAGGGAATCCTTGAATGCTCTGGGTGTATCACGGACCTCATGTGTTGTCCTTTTCTACAAATGTGCCTGAGAAGCAGCAATCTGTTCTCCATCTGCAGTGCCCAAATGATCATGGGCATAGCTTAGTTCCCCTATACTTTCTGATCCTTCTTCTTTGAAGACGTTATTTGGAGAAGTAACTTTTTCATCACGGAGATTAAAAATCTAAAAGCCCATTAAAAAAACCCAAAGGAAGTGTTACTGTCCTTGCTCCTCAAGTGGTTAATTTTCATGGAGGTTACTTCTCTATCTTCACCCCTGAGGACCAGAATAAGTTAACGTGATGTTTTATGGAAAGTGGTAGAAATGGAGATGAAACAGCAAAATATGTGCTCTTAATGGTGTTGGCAGACCCAGAGATGTCGCCATCTAAATTTTTGCTTGTGCTTCACATTTTCAAGTATGGTTTGGTCTTCTTTTCTCTCTCTAATGGTGTTCAGATGCGAGGGAAAATATTGTTCAGTCAGCCACAGTGGTTGTACAGCTTCAAGCCCATATCCTTTGCCTATAAACTGCCTTGTGGGGACTTCTTGACACTTAATCAGAGCATCTGGTACAAGAAAGGGCAGTGGGTTTTAGTCCTGAAGACCTTTTTGAGCTGTTACGGAGCCCCTAACTCAGGCAAATTCCAACTGACTTCAAGAGAAATTTTGGCCAATTAAAGTCTAGGTGAGAACTTCCAGATTTGGCCAATACTAATAAAATTAGAGAAATGTGACTCACTTCCTCAGCTAATAGTTTCCTTAAAGGCACTACCACATGCCGCCACATTTCTCTAATCTCTCTCGGCAGCCCAAACCCAGCTCCCCTTGTTGCAGCGCCTGCTCCCATAGATGTCAATGGCAGTCATGTCTGCTAGGGATTATTTGCATTCCTTAAGCAAGCATTCAGCCCATAAATTACAACAAGAAAGGCTCTTCTTTGAGCCCTCATTTTTAAATTCCTCTTTAGGAAGGTTTTCACTCATATCACGATCCATTAACTAAGCCATATGTAGGGTCCTCCATCCAGAACCATTCCACTCCCAAAAACACAACTGCTAGGGAGAAATGAATATTTGGATCCGTTCTTGTTTTCCTTTCTGGCTGTTTATTTAACACCGGAAAGATTATTGAAGATGTTATCTCAGAGAGAGTTCACTGGGGCATTTTTCTGTGACGGTATTATTGCAAGCGCAGTCGGCTGGCTGTTTATCTTCAGCTAATAAAGGTGCATTAAGCAGGCAAAACTGATCAAATGTGCATTGACCATAATTTCATCTGAGCTTTTTCTGTAAAGTAAAGATTCTATTTCTTACTTCTTTTGTTCAGATTTAAATGGTTCTGCTTTGCTTTCCCTACCTAAAAACTTAAGGACTATTTGAGTGTCTGCCTCAGTTCTTCACAGCCACTAGCACCAATGTAATGGTAATGGTTAATTCAGACAGGTCCATATGTTCCTGGTGAAAAAGCTCTCCAGTACACCACAGCAAGTGTGAAGTCCTTGCTAGGAGAAGAGCAAAGTATTTATAAATTGAGGGAAATGCCCAGCTGGGACTAACAGATGATTTACAGTCCAGTCTACTGCAGAAAATGGTCTTTCTGCACCTCCACTCTCCCTGGAGACTCCCGCGTGTTTGAGGTGACGGAAAATGCATTTCCAGTTGCAGATCTGGCCATTTGTAGTCACTCAAATCTTGGTGCCCCACAGAGCTCCATCAGAGCCTGGGCCAGCCATTCTGATGCTGCAGCAAGGGATTAATCCATGCAATAAAGAAACATGGGATTATTCCTATTAATGCCATATAAATAATGTGCAACAAGTATCATGCAGACTTTAAGAAAGGCCCCAACATCACCTTTTGGGCAGATGAAGTTTAACTGTGCTGGTTTTTTCCGAATTTCCAGCATTTTTAACAGACTGAGGCTGAATTTCACAGTCTGTTGGTAATTTGTATGCATTGTTACCACTCAATGGTCGTATTCTTTCTGCTGACCTCACTTGAACTTGCTTCCCTTGAGTCCATGGCAAGTCCAGGAGGCGAGGGCTTGGTTTACTGCAACAAGCGCTCGGTGGGACGACACCTTTGGACCACCCAGGAATGGCAGCGAGCCGTAGCCCTGCTCGTATCTGGAGCACACCTGCGCTCCTTGACCTGTGTTGGCTTCCCCTTCCTGTTTTTGGTCTCATTCAGACCAACCTTTCCCCAAATGTTTCAACTCACAGGTACCTCAAAGACCTCCTCTCTTTTTGCCTCCCTCTCTCTCCTTGCAAAAATTGACTGCAGTGGTGGAGCTGACTTTATTTGACTTAACTGAGAGCAACTGAGAGCAGCTGGTGTGAATGCAGCAGGCTTTGCTGGAAGCCATGGGAAGTCCCATGCCAATTTGCATCCTCTAAGAGCCTGGCCCAGGATGTTTTCTATTTTAATTTTTATGTCTGCACCTAGCGTTCCAGTTGGATGTATTTTAAAGTAAACAGAGTTGATAAATAAAAACTTGTGCATTTCCCAGTCATCCCAGAGTATTTCTGTTCCTCCCTCCTTGCCTCCCCTCCTAGTCTTTTACTGCTTGCACAGATACAACAATTAAATATTCAGCCAGCATGCCAGTTTCTTCTTGCTCGGTTGATTCATCCTGAACTCTGGTTTTTGAATGGACTTCTTCTAAAAGAAGTAGTGCCAGAGTGGAGAATTTAGGTTCTTGGGTGGAAAACTCCTTATGCAGGACTTTTCACCCCAAATTAGTCATCAATCATCAACAACCAAGTACATTTTACTCTGACCTTGGGCTTTGCCAGAGCCAAAAGGCAGAGGTTTAACGAGAAGGATGGGAACAGTAACACCCAGCCGACCAGCAGCCGGCAAAGAGCCCCGTGATTTCTTCTGGATCTGGATGGTGGAAACAGCAGGGGAGCATGCCCACATTCCAGGTGAAGGTGAAGGGGGGGTTGGTGGGGACAGGTCTGTCTTCCCCATCAGCTCTCGTGATGCTCACCTTCCCTGGCCTTCTGCATCACCAGCTTCGCACTGTGTGTTTAGGCGCTTTTCCAAATCTGCGACTTCAAGAGAATTTGCCTTAGTTTGAAGCACCAGCCTTTGATCCTAGTCACCAAGGTCTTTATTTGTTTAAGATGGTAATTAGCTGAAATTAGTAATGGAAAGATTTTTTTAACTTAATGGGCCCTTAAGTGTTTGAAAAGCACTGTTGGATTTTTTTTTTTAAATACAAATCCCACCCTTTTCCCACTTTGTGAAACTGCTTTCTATTCATCCTTCTCACTAAAGACCTCAGAGCTAAGTGCTGGGGCTTGTGTCTTGGGAAGCATATGGCTTTTACAGTCCATGCAAACCGAAAGACGAGGCATTCATCTGCACAGACCGTTCCTGTTTGTTTATTGTCCCAGCAATGGGACTTCTTGGCTCGGCAGCCATCGGAGCACAGGTTCCAGACTCTTGGCTTTTCAGGCTCTCGCTGTGTGTCCCAGCTGCATTAAGATCCTGGCAGGTCTAATTCTTCTCCGACGGCCACCTTCCTTCACTTAAAACAAGCCTGGGGATCGTCAGGCCTTGGTTCATTTCCAAAGTCTATTAATTGAACCTGCAGGGCTTAGTTCTCCTAACACACAAGGAGCCCAACTCCGCGAGTTCCACACAGCTGCTCTGCCTATTGCAAATGCAGAGCACATGCCAGCCTTACATCTCTACGTGGGAAATAAGGGACTATTCCCAACTCGGAGGGACTAAAAGAAAAAAATAATTTATTTTTTTTTTAAGAGAAGGTTTCATTGAGAGTATGTTTCCTGGCTATGAAGAAATTATTCCTACACAAAAATTGTGTTTGTGTCCAAACAAAGCTGTGGAAAGGGTGGGGTGAGAAAGAAGCTTGCCTCAAAGGCCTGCTGACTAAAGGGAGACTTTCTCACACCCTGACATCTGCTGCCCAGAGTCCGTCCATCCCTGCCCAGAGAGCTCGGTGATGGGACCAACTGGGGGAGGGACAGGAACTCATTGCCTAAAGTGGCCTTTTTGATGCAACGTGTCACAGCTCAAACAGGAGACATCCCGAAGCCAGCAGAAAACCTCTGGAGGCTTCTGAGCTGCTTTTCCCACTTCTTCAGTGGTTTTTTTTGTAGCTGTGGTTCAATTTTTTTTCAGACACATGGGAAAATAGAAGAAGAAATTCAGGCTTTGCGTTGTATCTTCTCCGAAGCAAAGGGCTTTTCTGAGGCAGTGTGGAAGAGCTGCAGGTTTCTACCAAATGATGACTGAGCAAAACAGTCTCCTACCAGGGTCCTCACCCTTCTGAGGAGTCTTCATCTTTGCTGATGAAAGCAAATACCTCCTGCCTCTGTGTCTCCTTTGCATTTTCCTCTTTCGAGCAGTAGACACATCTCTTCTCTGTTTATCTTCTTCGGCTGGGGATTTTCAGAGTCTCCAAACTTCCAACCAGTCTTTGGCCAGAGGGTGATTAAAGAGCTCGAGTTATCAACCCACATGTACCTGTTTAATATTTGGGATCTCCTCAGGGGTCTCTCTGGCCCCAACTGTTACTCCCAAATGATACGGATCTCCCACAGGTCCTGAATCAATTCTGGCAGCCCCTTGTAGGTGCTCAGATAATTCAGGATGTCTCCAGGCAATATATTCAAGCCCCAAAAGTCTATGGCTGGGTCAATTCTCCACTGCCCTCACTGGATGTAACTACTCAGTGTCCGTGAACCCTCGCAAGCCTTGCTTCACCTTCCAGTCTGCTTGGCCCCAAAAAGCTGGAGGTTCCCATCACCAGCAAGAGTTTGCTGAACGAAAAGGGGGTGAGAGGCAGGCACAGCCGTCTCCATCAGCCTTTGCCCAGGTAGAACCAGATACCACAAATGACTGGGGAAGGCAGAGAGCAGAGGGGAGCGAATACACAGAAAGCCATTTGTTTGAAAACTGGGACACACATTGCCTGAAAATATTTTGCAGCATTCACTCAGCCCTAATAGGAACTCACACATTCCTTGAAATGGGCTATTCATTATACAGCAGCTAGTAAAAAAGAAGGTTCCCCCCCCTCCCGGAGCCCTTAAACATATGATTTTTAGTTCCAACAAGGACTTTACGAAGTTCACGTGGAGATAATTCACCAAGGGCAGCGCGGACGGCTGTTGGCCGTGCGCGGGGCTGGGGCACTTGCTCGGGGCTCGGCAGTCCTGGTGCAAACCCGCGTTCATGGGCCCCTTGTGCCTGGGAAGCCGTGCCAAAGTCATGAGCTTTTATTAGCCCTAACTTTCCATTTAGTCGGGAGGGACCTTTCCATTTGCTTCCCCGGCAGTATAGCACTGGCTCCACCTCAACATTTGCACCTTATAAAGTGTTGTCATGACCCGACTAGAGCAGTTTATACAAGGCCCTTCAAGATCCCCAGTAATGAAGAGTAAATAACCGAGGAAAGCTTTCTCTCACTTTGCAGCTTTCTTTCAGTCTCAAAAGAAATAAAACAACTTACTTAACAGCATTCTTTAATCTTTTGCACCAGTGGCCTCCTTTATAGGGTGTTATACAGAGCCAGTGTAAATCCAACCTCTGTAATGGGGTCAGTGTTTCTCAACAGGTGTTGGGTGGATACAGTGTAAGATCTATTTTTTCAATAAATGTCAAGCCAGAAAGCTTGCTGTTCATACACAGGCAATGTTAACATGTGGTTCTCTCACGCGCTCACCCTCCCCGGTACCCCTTTCCCAATCTTTTTTTTTTCTTTTTTATTTTTCCAGCAGCCCACCAAGGTCTCCAGTTTAATAAAGGAAAGCAGTGCATGCCCATCGGCCAGTCATGGGAGCAAGAGCACACGAGCCGCTGACCTTGCTTTGGGCATGACAGACCCCCAAAAGATTAGAGAAATCCTTCATCTTCTGGAAAGAAATCCTTCCTCCTGCTCTCTTTCCACAAAGGGGCTGCAAAACACAATGATGGTGCAGGGGAAGTACAGGAGACAAAGTCATGCGAAAAAGGCTCGCTGTGTTGTTTGGGAGCAGCCCCAGGCATGATCCTGAAGCTCTTAATTATTCTTTTACCAAGGTGAAACGCTCTCTGGAGCCAGCAGAAAGCTCACCTGGATAAGGATGACATTAGTGAGCCCATGGCCATCAAATTACAGCCTGAACCGAGTTTGTTGACCAACAGATTTGTTTCAGCAAGGTCACAGTGTTACGTCTCCTGTGCAATGGTCCAGGAAACTATATCATAGCAGCATTAGGAAATACAATAATTAGCTATACAATTAGTTCCCAGAGAAACAAGTTATCTAAATAATGCAAATTTATGCTCATGCATATGACCATTATTTTAAATGGGTCTTCTTAAATATTTGCATTTTAATATAAATAGAAATCTTTGCATCTGTCTTCTTTGGATCATGCTAATGTTCCCCAACTGGTAACTGCCAGGTAATTAGTGATATAGGCAGCTCCCTTGGGGCTGCTGCTCCTCCCGTGTGCCAAAACCTGCTGGACTCCCCATTCCCCAAACGGTCTGCCCAGGGAAGGATGGGTCCAGAGCATGAAACCTTCTTCACAGTATTTACTTGTGGCTACAGTAGACCGTGCTGCCTCCCTGCTTGCTTGTCAAAATAGCATATGGGAAATTAATGCAAAATATTTCCTTGAGTATTCATTTGAATTTCAGGGGAGGTGGAATCACACTTTGCAATCATTTGGGCTTATTCAGCAAAGTATTTACTTATGTACTTAACTTTAAGGATGTTCTTAAGTCCATCTCCTGCTCATCAACACATTTCAGCATCTAAATAAACCCTTAAGCACTTTGCTTTATAAGGGACTATAAGGATTGAAGTATATTGGAACAACATTTGTGGAAAGCAGTTTGCAAGGTATTATAGAAACCAGACCTTAAATTTGCAGGTTCAAATATCCTTGCTATACTCTTTTGGTGAAAAATACTATGTGGTCTGTCAAAACTGACCAACAAAGTTCTGTATTCCAACATTTCTGAACAAACTTAGGGTCTGATGAAATAAAATATCCATATAGATCATCATCAAATAAAGCAGGAGAACAAATAAATTCAAGGGCATTGGAAACTGCTCACAGATATTCCATGAGCCAGTGGAAAAACACATTTCAAGACACATTAGATATTTGTTGTTAATTTTTATCTGGTGGTGGGCATAAAATTACCAGTGGTATATAGCAAATAAAAAAATCTTTGTTTATATCAGATTTGATTATAATGGTATTTTGTGGCCACCAATCCAGTTTTGTCTGGCTGGATGTTAGTCAGTTAAAAAAGAAGGGGTTTCTTTCTGCTCTGTTTTTATCTGGTAAACCAGAAACCAACTTACTCATTATACATTCTGAAAGCAGTTTTAATAATCTGAGTAAAGTGCTGCAAACATTTATATATTTGGGGAGGAAGAATGAAACTGGTGCGATACAGGATCATGTGGCCTGACTGAAAAATGACATTTTCTTTTTTGTTTTCTTTTCTAATCCAGTTTGAATAGTCAAACTACCAAGTGAGTTGGTACCTACCATTGTTTTTGCATTGAAGTTGCTCAGTTCCAGTGGGTTTGGATCACGTCTCCACTGCTTAGTTGACGGAGTTGCAATAGAGTAGAATGTAGTCCAGGGATCAATACACTTTCTAACTAGTTAGGGGAAAAAAACCCACACGGATAGAAGTACTTTTAAAACACAAATAAACAAAAAAATGTTCTATGCTTTAGAAATATTTCACTTCAAATGTCTGTAGAAATTTAAAGGACTCACTCCCCTCCAGTGAAAAAAAGGCATTTCCCCCACAAACAACATTCTAGTTGTGTCTTGGTGAATTTGAGTCTGCTTGAATACTCATTTCTGATTTACAAAGAAAAGCAAGGCACCAATGCTGTACGTGCCACCAACTTTCAACTCTTTCTCAAAGCCAACTTAAGGAGCACTTTTAACAAAAGATGAGACTTTTCACAATCATAACAAATTCCACCACATACTAATGTTTAGATCAAACCAATTGAGGTTGTAAGTGAAGTGTGATGGTGATGTGACTGTCCTCGCTGGACAATGAGAAATTCATCCCAGAAGAGCTATTAGTGGAAGTACAATTAGTGAAGCCGTCGCAAGAGAGAAGGAATGAGGTAAATAACAGCTGTAGGATCAAGTCCTTTACTGGTAACTTCCAAGAATGTTTGGATGACATCAAAATCAGGAAGGCCCTCCATCTAAATGTTTCCATGGTTGAGTAATAATGAAAGTGATTTATTTCTAATGAAGATACAATCACAGATATTTTGAAGTCAGATGGGATTATGAGGCTATCTAGTATGCTATCGAGAATAATTTTTTTTCCTGATGAGTTTATGTTTGATTGAAGAACGTAGTCTTGATTGGAAGACTTCAGAGTTTCAAGTGGCATGAGAAAATACAAGATTTGAAGATGCAGCAGAATGTAGTTACTTCTAATTTTAAATTAAACATGGATCATTTGTAATAATAATAATAATAATAATAATAATAATAATAATGCTCTGTTAGTAGCAGACAGTTCCTGGTTAGGGAAAAGAGGTTAAAAACAAGGACAAGAACAGAATGATCCTTTCCCTGGTTTGTCCTTCCAGCTCCCGGCAGCTTCGGAACGAAGGAAACCAGACATTGCATCCAGACTCCCATGTTTGGTAGCCACCAGTGAACTTATCCACCATTAATTTGTCTAATCCCTTCCTGAAAGCATTCTTTTGGCCCCCGCGACATTCTGTGGCAGAGATGCTGAATAAATATGATCTCTGGATATTTGTTCGGATTTTGCAAGCATAAAACAAATAGTAACATAGGATTAAGTCATGATTGTGCAACTTCAGCCCTCGTGGATCTCAATGGGAGTTTCAGCTGTTAGGTTGCATTTGCAGTTTGGTGTTTCTGTAGGACAGGAGCTGCATGTTCCTCTAAGTTTCATTCAACACTGTGTGAGCTAGCGTCACCGGGAAAGAAAAATGGAGCTTGTTTCAGTACAGAATTTGGACAAGGGCACATTATTATCCTCAGGACATGTTTGTTAAAAAAAAAAAAAAAAAAAAGTTTGTTTTCCTAAAAGTTACTCATGCATTTACAAACATTTGCCACAAAAGCAAAATGCTACTATAATTGCAAAAATCAAGAAATTACTAAGAAAGCCCACATCTTTCAGTTTTCATGGGAAATATTGCAGAAACCCTGCAAGCTTCTAATTAAAAATGAAGGAAAACAAAGCAGAGACTTTTTGGAAAAACTCACTGAATTAAAACCTTTAATTTTGGGTTAAATAATGGTTTGGAAGAATTTTTTCAGGCAACACGAGTAATGAGTAACTTTCATTTCTTTACTTCCTTATAGCGATCAAACCCTTAGACAATGTCATAGAAGTTTATTCCAAGCAAGGAAGTTGTTCCTGCTTTCGGGCAGTGGGACAGCCTTTCACTAAGTGCAATAGCAGCTCTGAAGTCAATAATTATACATCTTGCTCTTGCTGTATATGTGTGCATGGGAGATTTAGAGAGTAATTTTCTTTATTCTCTAAACATAGGGATTCAAGGTACTGTGGATGTAAACAGCCATATCATATGAAGGATCTTCCCAGGTTCAAGGCTGGTATTGATAGATTTTGTTGGTGAGCTCCTGAGTCAGAGATAGCTTTATTTTATTCATTTTATAACCCCCTTGTAGTACCTTGGTCTGTTATTTAAGGTATACTGTGTTATCCGTCATCATGACAGTAGTGTCAAGCTCAAAAGAGTGTTTTTAATTCTCAGAAAACTGTTCACATTTTAGGGTTTAAATAAAGATCTGAAATATTATTAGAAAATGTAATACCACAAGGAATTGTTTCAACACGTGAGATTATAACTGCCAGATACAGATGGGAGGACAAACACGACTAGTAATGGCAAGACCTGGTTACCCTGAGATGTAATTACCACTAGATACTTTTACCAGAAAACCACAAAAGTAAATACATTATAAGCTTTTTTTTTGGCCCGTAGAGACAATCTTCTGGAAGAGGAGACCGAGAATCAGAATAAAACTTCAGCCACTGTGAGCTGACCCAAAGAAGGGGAAGAAATAAAAATCCCAAAGTTTGCAGCTATCAGGTCCACTTGCTTGATTGATTTTATTTCAACAAGTGATCTCTGATTATTAAAGGCTCTGATTAGGGCAATCAGCTCCAGCTAAGCTTTTGCTGACTTGTTCTTGCAGGATGTTTGAAAATTCTGTGCACCAGACATGGAAAACTGATGTGGGTCTCACATTGCAAGTAAGAGAGGAAAAACTTGAAGGGTCCAGAGCTAACTGGCTCACTTCATAGGGTCTGTTCGGGCTAAGAATGGAAAAAGAGATGAATCTGCAAAGGAAGCTGCATTTTAGAGGTCAGCAAGCATAGGGGTAAAGTGAGAACTGCCAAAAGTCAAGCTGAGTTAGACCTTGCAAAGGATATTAAAATAAACAACAGAAGTTCTTTAACCAGAAGAATAAAAAGAGAACCAGACAAGAAGACGTGGGTTTGCTATGCAGTAAGGATGGCGATGAGATTAAAAGAAATTGAGTATAATTCCCAAAATTAAATGAATGCATTGCATGTGTTTTCAGTAAGGGTGTATAGAATATGGGGTAAAGGCTGGATGGCTCATGAGTGGCTGGGAATGGAAGTTACCACATCTGAGGTGGGAAGAAAACTCAGAGGACTCAATATGCTGAAATCAGTGTACAGAGGGAAAAAAAAAAATCACCCAGAATAGTGGAAAAACTGGCACGGTCCATTAGCCAGGATAGAAATAAATGTATCCAACTGGGGTGACCTGAGCAACTACAGATGCCTGCAGCTGTCCTCAGTAATCTGAAAAGCTTTAGGAAAAAACAGGAGAGAATAAGGGTGATTACAGACAAAAAGGTAAAGAAAAGAAACAAAATGTGATGTGAGTTTACTTGAGGCAATTCTAACATAAAGACTTTCTCTGATCTTTTTGCATACTCTAAGCAGAGCTTAAAAACCATGTAATGCTTCAGAGGAAGTCGTTAAAGGGAAGAAGATGAGAGCTAGCACCAAATTGTGCCCCAGTAAGAATCCTGCTAAACGGGAGTTGATTACATTGTTTAGAAACATTGGATGGTGGGAGCTTATAGGCAATTCCCAAAGATCCATCTTGAGACCAATTTTAAGTGGTGGTCTCAAGAACCATAGTACCAAAGTTCAGACAAGATTAGACAAAGAAGCAAAATTAAGCATGGAGACCTAATCATTACAACAGAGGCTCAGCATAGCACCTAGAAAGAACTAGAGGACCCTGAAGGTTGAAGTAATATAGGACTTCAAGATATGAAGTTGAGCGAATGAGTGTGAGAATTTCTGCAAGTCAGAATCTAATCTATTCTTTCTATTCTATTCTATTCTATTCTATTCTATTCTATTCTATTCTTATTGATGGGAAAAGATAGAGGAAAAGATAGACCTGACATATACATTGATTCTCAATAAGACTACCAGCTGCTAGTGTGACTTGCTTTTGAAAGAGATGGGTGAAACACTAAGGAATGCATTCAGAAGAGGAAAACAGGAATGTGATAGTGAAAGATACTGGTCCTCACCTGGAATACCACATGCCTTCAGTTATCTGATCGGAACCTGAATGGATGCAGTGGCAAGGTATGAGGTTTTTCAGGGGAAAAGGGACCTTGCTCTCTTTAGCTTAGCAAAGCAGAGATGGAGCAGGAACACAACTGTCCCCTGAGACTGCATCCAGCGCAACATGCTGGCGAGGAGGGAGAACTCACTGGATAAAGAACAATATTGGCATACACAGCACGTGCTGGCCAGAAAGGCATTTACAGGGTTTGAGGGAAAATAAATGATCTGAAAATGTCTAGTTTGCTGAATTTGGTGGTCTCTTCAGACCAAGTCATTTCCATTGGCAGCAAGAGGCTCTGGAACAAACTTCCTGCAGAAGTAGCAGAGTAAGAAGCAAAGTAATTACAAAGAGGAAACAGACCCCAGAAGTTCTTTGCAGTTCCTTATTTCTGGACCAGTAATTTGAGGCTTTGTCCAGAGCTTATTAAATTGTGCAGAATTCTCCATCAAGGCCAGCGCTTAATACCTGTCCATATAACAGCCATTGGGGATGAGGAGGTACTAAATATAGGTATTAAGTAGTCTAGTGCTCTATTACATTGGGTTTCCATTCCACTTGAAACTTCTAAAGTCCTCTCCTTCCCTCCCAACCGTACTTTTCAAACAGACACTTTTAACAGAGAATCAGGACTGAGCCATAAACTCATTTTCACAGTTTCTAGGCCAGTTGGCATAAATCATTGCCACCAAGCTGCTGACCAAAAGCAGCATGTATTTAACGGATAATCTTTGTGAAATGCAGTGATAGTTACAGTTTTACAGAGCCACATAATTTTAGCCTCTAACGAATATTACAAGGAAGGCTTTATCCTGTTTAACCTTGAGTCACTATCAAAAGCTTATTTTTAAAGTGTTTTTCTCTGCTTATTTCCCTTCCTAATGTCATCACTGACATTCAAAAAAGTTTGTAGAGCACTGACATGTAGAATAATAAAGAGAAGATCAGTTTTTAAACACAGGAAAAAATCTTTTTCCATTCATATGAAGTATTTTCAAATTAAATAAAACAGTTTACTCTTACCAAGTTTGCTTTTGGTTTTTCACAATTTACTTTTTATGGGCAGCCCTTTTCAATGTTTTAAATGTTTCAATGTTTTAAAACTCATCTTCTGAGTACCTTTTAATTGAGATAAAATCTTTTCAAATCAAGTGAACTATGAATAAAATCTGAGGAACACAAGTTTAACTTTGCAACTTTTCTTTCTTTAATCTTTCTTTGCAAGCTCTGTGCAAACCAGGATCGGGACACGGGATAGTCACTTCCTGACCTGAAAAAGCAATGAAACACTGTCCCAACATATATAGACTTAAATGCTCAGATATAATGAATTGCAGCCCAATACTAAATCTGTGCAATTTCCCAAGCTCCAGATATGCTGACCCAATCACATGACCAATAAATAATAAAGAAAAAACCCAATGAGGATTTCTCAAGAGAAAGCATCTAAGTGCTATTTTAACTGTGCAAACAGGCTACAAGGTGCCTCTTTGTGATTAAAAACTGTAATTCATTCTCTCAGGCTAGACTCTGACCGACACAATACACCAGATTCCATCCAGAGCCTAAATTCACAAAATTTAAGACCAAGGGGGACAATTAGGTCATCTAGCAAACAACCCAGACTCTTGCATTTCACCCTGTTGTTCCAACATTGAACCCTAAAGCAAGTGCTTAGTTAAATCATATCTGTGCTTAAGGTATCCTGTCCCTGATACAAGACCATGGAGCTTATTAGTTCAGGAGATAAAACTGCCCTTCGGACTTGAAGCTCTTGGGCTGATAGCTTTTTCTTTTATGGGATGACAACCTTAACAAGGAAAACCCACCATCAGCTCCGAGGTAACTGATGGAAATGACGGTGGACTGCCTGCACAAGCCCACAAATGCCAACCCCTGAGCCAAACATTTCTCTATACAGGCAATGTTGCTGTAAAGATCTACAGGTTGACCCATAGTTGTGGGACTCCAAGAGCGTCCTGATCTTTATCTCTGCCTGGGAAGAAAAAATGCTTAATGCAGCACATGAAAGTGAGATCTCCACACAAGAGGACGAAAGCTGCTTGTTCGATGATGGCAGTTTGGGGAACATGCCTTGCATTCTGCAAGGGCAAGGGACATCATTAACCTTTTTTTTTTTTTAAATCTGTAATTAAGAATATCACTCAACTTTCTGTTTTAAAACAGTGTGTTCTCATGAGAGCTCCACAGGTTGTTTGAAATCTGGGCCTCTTCCCAGTATTTTTCAGCCAGTTTCCTGAGCTTGCTGACAGAGCTGTCTGGACGGCCACTGGCTCACATTCCTCGCAGTCTCTGCTCCAAGCCAGCTTCTTTGGGCCCAATTTCAACAAATACAGACGGACCACCACAATCCAGAGCTCAACGTGGGACTGGCACCACATGCCTTCAAGATATTAAACATAAATCAGCTGTGGCGAGCAGAGACAGATGTGGGCGTTAAGAGAACTGCCAGCTCTATACGCTAAATATGGAGTTTTGTATAGAGAATGCCAAAGATCGCAGGTCTTTCTTTAATGTAAATTCGGCTGGAGGAGCAAGAACAGCAGCCAATTAAGCAGCTTTCGATAGAAAGCAGGCAGTTCCTATTGAATTTGCAGCTGGGAGGCCTGGGTTCAAGTCAAGAGAGGGGACAATATTGCAACATCGAGTTGCTTTGCTTGAGACCTGGGAGAAAGAAGACAATTTTGTCTTACAAGAGCTCACGCTGGGAGAGTATCACTGCTGGAGACCCTGGTAGCCCTCCAAGGGTTTCCCTGCCTTTGCCCTCTGAACCGGGAGAGCAGTTACTCCTCCGAACCCTTGGAGGAGGCACGAAAGCAAAGCTGGTTCCAGAAACCTGCCCAAAAGGACGTGACTTTGTCAAGTACAACGTGAGACTAAGAGGGAGGTGGAGCACGGCGTTGTTCCTGGAGGTTCCACTAGCAGAGGGAGCAGCCCTGATTCCCAAGGGAAGCCACAGGGTATCCCGCTGTGGGCAGCCGAGGCTTTGGGACACACGCTGTTGACCGTCCATCCTCATCACGAAAGCCTGCAAGGCTCAAAAGCAAATATAGCCTTGCGGTTTAGGTCAACCTGGTATTCCTGGCACACCGTTGACTTCATTTCCAAAGCACTGCTGAGTTTGTGATCTTTAATTTCGGGGGGGTGTTGCTCACATCTCACCCTTGCACACCTGCGAACACCAAGAGGTCAGGCTGGGCTAAGCCATCAAATATGCCACTCTATTAAACAGCCAGTGTGTCTCCCAATAAAATGACGCAAAAGTGCCGTAATAAATTGTGCCTAAATATAGTCCAGAACCAATGTATATTTTTAATGCCGCTTAATTATTAGTTCATTTATTGACATTGACAACAATACTAAAAAACTTCATCTGTGAACACACTGAGAAGCTCACTTGTAAATATTTATGCATGTGAATAACTTTTCTCATATGCCTCAGTCCCACTGAGGCTGATGGCTCTCTGGCATTAAAGAAAGCTACACCAAAGCTTGTGCGTATGTATCGATAGGACTCAGTCTGAGATGCTGTCCGTGTCCATAAGGCTGCGAGATGCGTTTTGGTTCCAAGATACTCCAGCTGCACTGGCTGGTGTCTATTTGATATCTCCCCTGCCAGCTCCATCGTGTTTTAAAAAATGTTAGATGACAAAGGAAGATTAGAAACTACTTTCGTTTCCAGAGCTGTAGCTAAAGCGGGGCAACATTGTGCTTAGACAGAAAACGAAGCACTGAGTGCTTTATTCAGGAATCAGGACATTCCACCAGATTTTGTATGGGAAGTTTACATTGATTACAGACCAGAAACATCTTGTTAAAACTCCTGAACCAAAAAGGGATAGAGCAGCCAGCAGTTGGCAGATTACGCAGGTGGACTCTCATGTTAGCATCTTATTACCATTACATCAGGTGCCTTATAAACAGAGAAATGCTGACACACTCTCCTGAGTGCTATTGCAGGCTGACAGTGCTCCACAATCACATCTCACTTGCTAGATTTCCCCTTGTAGGAAAGTATTATTACTGCAAAAGATGTTCGAGCGAGTTGGAAGGTGACAGAGTTTTAGAAGAGATCTATCTGCATTCGTAGGATGGAGAGCAGTCTCACCTCGCGGCAAATATTTCTGGTGTCTGGTGTCAAATTTATTGAACAAGTATGGCTGCCAGCGTCAGCTCAAATCTTTGTCAATGCAAAAGTTGGCGTTGGTACCAGTTCCTGCCAGAGATGGAAAGCTGAGACCCGAAGGTGTTAACAGGGGGTTGAATATAGATCCACCTTTTAATAAGATGACAAAGTCGGGGGAAGGTGACCTTGTCCTTTGTGCTTCTGAAACCTCACTTACCCCTGTGGGCACCTTGCCTGGAAGCATACGAGTCCCCTTCAGGCTTAGTTACTGAGCATCAAAACTCATCTGTGAGAACTGTCCATCTTTGATACAGAATTTCCAAATTTTCCATCGTATTTGTACATAGGGCATAGAACTCAATAAGAAAGGAGAACTCATGTGAAGTGCATTTCCCCCATAGACAGAAACATTAAAATTCTTCAGGCATGAAGATGTTGTCTTAATTACTAAAAAGGATTCTACCACTTTCTCACCCCGTTTTCTCCCACCTCCAGAATAATTTATCTGAAATATTCAATATGAAGAATAGAAAGTACTCTACAGAGTACAAAAAAGGAGGTGCATTTGGAAACCCCTGTAATTATGCAAACACTTGCATAGTTCTTCAGTTTATATCTGTGACTCCCCTCTCAGCAATAATAAGGTTTCTTGAATTCTCAGCAAGTGAGCAAAAAAACATCGGAGGCTTGACTTTAATATCTCTTAGCAAAATATTTTTTCCTCTTCAAAGAAGACAGCAACAAAGATATCTGTCCTCAGGAGAGCAAACTTGGTGTATAGGATACACTCTGCTGTCTGGGAGGGTATTGCTATAGATTAGGGTGTTTCTGAGCTGGCAGGCAGAATAAATGCCACAGCCTTAAAGCACGCCAATATTTTCCTTTTTGATACCAGGCTTATTTTAGATATACAAGTTCGGAGGGGTTTTACATTGTAGAATTAAGACAGTGGACAAAACTTATTTTCCAGTATCACTGCAAGCTTCATACACATCCATTTAATAGAAGCCAAATTTTGTAGCGGTGGACTAAAAAAATAAGAGAACAGGATGTTGCCAGGGTTCATTACAAAAGGTGAGCCTATCAGCAGTATTTCTGAGGAAGTAAATGTTTTCACTAATTTCATTTGCTGAGAGGAATTGCATTGTGCTCTCAGTGAGTTCGGAAGAGAAAGAGCAAATTTCTTTTGAACTGGAAAAGAGGGAAGAGTGGAAGTGGCGGCTCCTTCTGTCCTTTTCATATAAGGAGAGCAGTAACTTGAAGTTATCCCTGCTGCAGCCTCGGGCTTGTACCTCTCTGCAGCCAGGCTCTCACCAGCAGAGACACCATCTCATGTCTGTCCCTGAGCACACAGTTATCCTCCTTTAACTTTTAGCATGTTCCCTGAACTGAAATTTCCCTCCAATAGCATGTGCGAGACACAGGGAATAAGATAAGAATTGTAATATATCTAATTTCTTTCCTTCCAGTGACAATAAAGATACACAACTGAATTCTTTCTCCACTCCTCTAGCAGCAAAAAGAAAAGCTTGCAAAAAATCCCTTTTGAAGAGTTTATTCACTGTTAAAATATTGCTGTAACTCAGCTGAAGCTGGAAAGACAGACAAAATACCTCCATAAAAAAAAAAAAATCAGAAAAATAAAGTTTCTGAAGTTTTAGTTTTCCTCACTAGGATCATAAAAATAAAGCTACTTCCTTGGAGACAGAAAACAGAAGTGTTTTCCTTTGTGGAAAGGAAAGGAGAGTAGATTAGTTACCTGCTTCCCAAGAGGTAGTTAACAGCTAAGCCTGGAGAAGGTACCTGGCACTAATTTAAGGGCAGTCTCAGACAAAAAAACCCTCAGCATTAGCTAAGGAAACCCTGCAAAAGCACAACTTCACCACAGCTCTTTTGGGCAGAGGCTGCAAAGAGAGACTAGAATAAATTTAGAAAGACCTCGTTAACATCTAGGCAGCTAGAAATTATGCAGCAAACTCAGAAAGCTGATGCCCTGATTTCTTTTTTTTCCCTGTCCCCATTAAGGCAGCCTTATTAGGGGGCAAGGGGCAATTATTTTTCAAACCTGCCCCACCTGCTCTTTCAGGAATGCAAATTGATGCCAAGCTCTTGCTGTTTGATAAAATAAATTAGTATTGGTGGTGGTTTCCACTGGTGTGTCACGGAGGCACCTTTGCTGTTAAGAGGGTTGGACCTACTGGTGGGACATGCGCTGGTGATAGACAGTCCTCTCCTTCCTCCCACCCAAGGCATTTCCAGCTGTGAGTCTGACACAGGGGAGCTCTTCCACAAATAAAAGGCTCTGCCCATGCCTCTGGTTAAAAAAAAAAAAAAAAAGTAAGTAGTTCCTGTGCTGGAGAATAATCAAGTCATTACTGTTTTGCCATGGTAGAAATAAACAAAGAAAGGAAAAAAAGATAGATAAACCTATAAAGTTATGCTAATTAGTTAAATAAGGATGCCTCATGAGCGTATCCACTGCCTTACTACTCTAATATTTGGGGTAAGATTTAAGGAGAGTTAGGATTAGGGAGGCATTAGTGATAGATTGTGCTAAATTGATAACTTCTCCTTGCTGGATTTCTGCTCGTAGCAGACAAGTTTCAAAGATTCTGTTTGGGTTTTGTTTTTTTTTTTTTAGAGTAGTTCAGGAGTCAAGTGCAAGATGTTAAAGGAGCTTGATTATATGATGGATTTTACAAGGTAAGTCTCCCATATAACTTAGCTGTGTTTTTGGAAAGCCTTTTCTACAGCAGAGCTACCTAGAGTCTCAGAAATCCTGACTGTAGTACTTCTCTCTGTCAGTAAGAGCTGACCCATGTCACTGTTGCTGAATTCACATCTATTAGCAGCAAAGCTATGGAAAAGAGGTGAAGAATACTGTCCCCTCCTCAAATTTGTTTTTTTTTTTTCTCTGCTTTGTACGATTATACCGCTTGGTAGTTTGAGCAACTGCATTGTTTCGGATCAAGTCATAAGGTATTATGGAAAAGGCTAAGGAATGATTTATATTAGCACTATTTAGAAGCATCAGGGCATGCCAAGAGATTATGATACACCAAAAAGTTACAAACATTCAGTACAAAACCAAAATCTATAGTGATGCTGCTGAAAGTCAGGTTAAATATAGAAACCAGGTTTGCTAAGAAAAAGCATTCAACCAGAAAAATGAATGCAATTTTTTGACTGATCCATATAGAGACACAGGTGCTATGAGGAGAATTGCTATGCCAGATCAAAACAGAAGCCAGTTTTTGGAGGTTAATAAGGTGTCATAGCTTGAAACCCCCATCAGGGATTTAACCATTACATTTTGGTTCAGTATTGAGCCAGTGTGACTGAATTACTACTAACAACTGCTAATGAAAAACTTAGAGAACCTCATGGATAATTTGTAAGGTCTGAATCTTGGATCAGTATTAATTCCCAGCCACTTTGTTATCACCAGTTCTGGAGGCCAAACCTCTCTTTTTTTTTTTTTCTTTTGGTTGAAGTTGTAGCAAATTAATTATCTCCTTTAATCCTGTAAAAATCAACACCACCAAAAAAGCGCTTCCTTTACCCGTGCTCAAGGGGTCTCTCAGCTTGTAAATCAATGCTCCTTGAGCACTCAGTTTTACCCTTTCCAGATTTTAACCCTCTTGCATTTATAAAGGACACTCTTCTTGAATGAGATTCCTTGATTTCTGGAGTTTAAGTTTCCCTCTCCAGTGTTTTCAGCTGTTGCTGGTTTTACTAGTGGGTATAATGGATGCTAAATTTACCATGAGCACGATATTTCCAGTTTGAGCTGCCTTTGATTAACTGGCACTCCAGTAATTCAAAATGCTCATGGCTGTTGCACCTAACAGACCTTTGGCAGCTTGTGTTGGCTGCCCATTTTTCTTGGGAGCGTTCATGGGGAAAGGAATTCTATGTTCACTAAAGCCCCTGATGGTGAAAAATAAAACACGGCACAACACAACCCCCCCCGGAGAGGTCAAGAGGGCAGCGAAAAAAGTCCTGACACGATCGTCCTTCGGAAAGCTCTCCGTGTGAGTTGTAAATAAATGCTCTGTTTCCCTGCATCTCTGAACCTCCCGATTCACAGACTGCTTGGAAATTGGGTAAGTGTTGGGTTTTTTTGTTGTTTTTTTTCTTTTTTTTTTTTCCCCCCAAACTTGAGTAACCGCTTTTAAATGTATGGTTGGAAAATCTGGCTTGCGCAGCAGACCTCACAGTCATTCTCCCAGTGAAATTCAATCCTCTTGGTTTATTTCATTTTACCTAAGACACCACTGAAGGAAAAATGGTTTTGGAGTAGATAAATCTCTTTCCATCCATGTCTATGGTCTTTTTACAGAAAACCTTGTTTTTTTCTTTTATTTTTCTTTTTTTTTTTTTCCTTTTGCTTTCAGCTGCAATTCAGATAGCCTGTTTTCTACAGTTTCCCACTGAATACAAGGCAAAGGCCCCTTGCAAGGAGCAGGCCACTGGACGTGCGATTTCCTATGGCCGTGACTGGGTGTTTTGCTCGTTGTATTTGATAAGTGAACCAGACAGCCAGGAATGATTTACTGCAAGTCTCCGTTTGCCCTTGTGCTAGGATTACAATCTGGGAGGTTTTTCAACAAGCATTCTCAGCCCCCATTTTTAATCAGACTTTCACCCGGATAGGCCAAGAAAAAGTTGTAAAGTCAGAAGAAACGCTGGCATCTGTTCTGTGACTCAGAACAGAGCAGAGGTTGTCTTCCTTCCATTTTCTGCAAACTCCCAATTTTTTTTGTTGACCACACACAAATGGTTCTAATCAGTTTCCAAAAGGCTCTTGTTGGCATTTTAAGATGTTTGCTCTTTGCATTCTTCTCTACATCCCCCTTTCCTTTCTCATCTGAAAGCAAAGAGGATGTTGAAAAAATGGACAATTTTTTCTTTTCTTTTTTTTTTTCTGAGCGATTTCGGTTTTCCATTAGCTGAACACTTCTATTGAAGGGTGTTGTGCAATGAAAGTGCAACGGATATGGAAACCTCTTTATTATGCTTGGAATGTCAATTCGGACATTTGTTTTAGTTGGACCACGCGGTCATGGCAAGAACAAGCCAGCAGTTTGCTTCTTTAATGACCCTTCCTCTGCTAATGGGGCTCAGGCTGTCAAGCAGTGATGCATGTTCCTCGATCACAGGTGAATTCAGGTGCTCGTCCATCCAGGGCCAGCTGGGAGCTGACAATGCCCGTGTCAATCACCTACCCAAGAAGCACGGTTGGCGTTGCCTCTTCAAATGGAGCATCCTTCAATCATGCCACCCAGAGGAAGCAGTTAAAGGCCTTTTTCACCTCCGATGGCACTGAGCTGTTGAAGACGGAGAGAAAAGTTGAAAGCTCCTCAGGAAGGAGAAAAAGAAAGGTGGTCTTTGGCACGAGAGCTGTTGTGACTTCCTGTAGTGAGAGAGCACAGAGCTTGCTAGGAAATAGAAAGCAAGAAAAAGAAGAGGATATAATGCCCAGCAACTGAACACATATGTCTCTTCCCAAAGATTTTCTTCTCTGCTATAATATTGACAGTGAAATATATTCCTTTATATAAACAAAAATAACCCCCAAAAAATGAGCCCTTGGCATAGGCCAGTAAAATCACACATTCTGAACACGGCCAGGCCAAGATGGAAAAATACTCAGTCTATTTTTCCTAAAATCTACCATATTTCTCCACTCTCCTTTTTTTTTTTCTTTTTCTTTTTTTTTTTTTTTCCCCCAGCTTGAATGTGTATGCAAGATGCTCAGATTTTGCAGGTATGTTTCAGTGGCACACGACCGCAACCCCGTCGGGCGAAACCACAGCAGCCCTCAGTGGACTGACTTCTATGAAGTAAAGCCCAACGGATCTTGTTCTGCCTTGAGGAACATCAGATGTTAAGTGACAAACACCTCCACAGAAAGAATTTACTTTCCTTGATGGCCTGGGAAAGTTTTCCATGGATGGCACCTGTGGATATCACAGCCTTCATGCCAAAGTCCCTGGTTTCCTGAAGTAATTTTCTACCTGAAAGATCCTTGGTTCCAGCAGGGTTTTAATTAGACCTTACACATGAGCTTCTACTGAAGCTGATAAACTTCAGTCCTTAATTCACATAATTGCTCAAAAGTCCAGTGAACCTGTGAAAAGGCTCACATTTTGCTCCATGATGATGCAACATGTTGATATGAAAAACAGGTAGAGAAGCTGGGGAAGCTAATGGCTCAAATCAGTGTAATTCACAGCCTCGAATAAGGAGGAGAAAGTTTAAAAGAAAAATATTTTTTCTGAAATTTCAAAGGCTTATTTGCACATTTGCAATTCAGTAAGTAGCTCAAACAACCACCTCCCCTGTAAGACCTAACAGGCTAAGCATATATTGTGTGGCACACCTGAAAGGGAAAAAGGCTGGAGAAAACCCAACAGCAGTTCTGGTTTTGGCAGTCCCCTCCTGTCTCCATTTCCCAGTGCTACCTTTTCCACCTTGTCTGCTGAACTGCAAACCCTTCAGGAAATATCTGTGTGGGGTGACCAGTGTCCTGGTGCTCCAATCTCATCTGAAATGCTCGGATGTGTTAATAACTCACAAGAAAACACTGAGTTCTTGCAGAAACTATTTTTTAAAAACAGTAAAAAGGGGAGTTTTTTTCATGGAAATGCAATCCAAAAAAAGAAAGGGCCGGAGCAGGGAGAAGGAGACCTATTTCTCCTTGCTGCCTGGAGAGGTGGCATTTTGAAGGAGAGAATAAAATGAGTTACATGTCATACCTGTAGGTGTTATTTATGCACCAACAGATAAACATCTGGCTTCTTCAGGTGATCCAAACTGGATAATGTTAACTAACACCTTCATGACCAGGAAAATAATCAGGAAGAGACAATTTTATTGACTAATACCCCCAAACCCTGTTGATTCAACATCCAACAGGGACAGTTAATGACCAGAGCAAACTGTTCAAAGCAAAGGAGCTGCTAAAATTATCAGGAATTGTTTTCATACCATAAAGAAGATTTGTTCTTGTGTTTTCCTGTGAGTTGGAGAAATCTGGTTTATTCTGTATGAGTCATTGTTTTCTCCTCAGGGCACGGATGAGTGGCTGTGAAGGTAACCACGCCAACCAGGTGGAAGGTGTCCTCTATTAATCAGCTTTAGCAAACACATCCTTCAGATTTTTCCCCTTTGTACCTTTTTTTCCACCTTAGACGGGACTTGGGATGAATCAAAGATTAGTTGGCAGGATGGTGGTGGGGCAGACTGGTGTCCACCCCTCACCTGGACCCCCAGCCTCCCCTGGGAGGGGACAGGCATCTCTATCTCCATCGTGTTTCTCCTCCTGTAGACACCCACGTCATTTTAGCTTGGGTGGACTCAGGTCTGTGAGGCAATGGACAGGTGACAAATGGAATTGGTGAAATATCTGGGAATGACATAAAATTGTCATTTTCTCTGATCAGGTGAGCTAAGGTATCTGAAACAACTGGTGTACACAAAATAACAGGAAACTGAAACTTTGCCCAAAAAGGTCTTTAATATCTACATTCTATTGGCAGTGTCAAACAATCTATTTTTTTTGCTTTTCCTTTCTCTCTTCCTCGATGCCAGCTATTCAGCAACAGCAATGTAGGTAGCATGACAATATAATGCTCTGTTTTCATTATTTTGAACTACTTTTGCTTTGCTATTTTTAACTACTGTAAATGCTCCTGCCACAGGGAATAGGTAGAATTATTTTGCCGTTTTAGCAGACTGGAAAGAAATTGAATGAACTTTCGCATACAGTGGGATGTTACCCTTGCCAACACTTAAATGAAATAGGTTTGCCTGTGTTATTATAGGACCATAATAATGTAATTACGTAGTACTAGCAGAGTGTTTTACATCTCTGCAGCAGCCTGACATTAATCTGCGCAGTAGCTAAATATTGTCTCCATTTCACAGACTAGGAAAGTAAGGAGAAGAGTAAATCTCTGGGATTATAAAGAACATTAGTGCTACAGTGCAGCTGGGAGGGGGCAAAAAGTGCTCCCTGCAGGACTAAAAGGCAATCCCTAGGGATGCTCTACTGCCTCATGCAATTTTTAAGGTAAAATACTCTCTCGGCTTTTCTTTTTTCATCTTGACACAGACATATTAACCCGCTTCAGGATCTTTGCAGGGGTGATGCTGATCATGCATGGTGAGTCCTCTGCCCTCTGCAAAACTGGGCAATTGAAAGCCTAGCTATGCTTAATGCATTTATTCTCACATCTCTGTATGAAAAGAAACCTAGGCAATGGGATACTATATGGTTTATACAAGTCCCTGAGATAATTGGTGATAGGGACTACTCAGCTGCAGCCAAACATGTTTGTGTCCCTTCTCCCCCACAACCCCAAGGGTGCTGGTGACAAAGCAGAGGGGTTTATTCGGTTTGCAAGAACCTGTATTAAATTCCTTTCACGGTCAGTGCCCAAATTCATCCAGCACTGTAGAAAGCATGTGGGTCAGCAAGACCTCAACACCCATGATGAGACTCCTGAAAAGTCATCCTTTAGTCCCCCCCATCACATCCCACCTTCAGGGATGCTCTCTTCACTCCCCAAAGGCCCCACCTTTCTTGAAAATCTTGTCTGCGTTAACCCTAATGAGCCTCACGGGCTCTGGAAAAATGATCCCATGAGCATTTCCGCAGCCAAATTGCATCTTCTCCTTCTTTCCAGGACATCAACCAGTAAGAGAGTTTGCAAAGTGAACTGAATGCCAGCAGCCTGGTCTGACGCTCCTGATGGAAAGACAGGGGTAGGAATTTTTTGCAGCTTCACTGGTGGGTGAAATAGCCTCTGTGGACCTACAATGATTTGTCATTTCCTCATTCCTGGAGGCCCGCTCTTCTCCAGCATCCATGTAAGAGGCCATTGCTATTAATAGCTCTCAGGCTTTGCATTTCCTCCATCCAGAGTGCTAATGAAAACTCCTTCCTGGTACTTCTCCAGGGGAAAGGCAGTTTCCTCCGTCTCCCCATCCCTATCTGTACATCTGGTCATCCAACCTTCTGGACGTTTCTGTCCTATGGCAGATTTACATGAAACATCTGCTGCTTCTTGTTGGGGTAGGTATTTTACAGGGAAAAACTGCAGGCTGCCACAGGACAATAAGTGCTTCTCCCTGCCCAGATGACTATTCCCATTCTCTGGAAGGGAAATAGCAATCAGACCTTTTGCCCTGGTTGACTTATCATACTGCTGCTTCTGCCCGAGTCAGGCTTCCTCTAGGGTCTGTTAAGTGAAATCCTTCATCCTGCATAATTATAACTTCATCCTGATGCTGAGGGCTGCTTTGACAGCTCAAAGAACGTAAGCTGGGGATTTTGGTCTCTGCAGATGTTGATATGGGAATCACTTGGCAAGGATATAAGTTTGAGATATGTCCTACTTACATACAGCTTTTCACCAAGCAACTGCAAGAGCAGTCTTCCTTGGTGGCTTTGCTCTATTCCTGTGTCATAGAAATTTTCTGGATGTAGAAGATAGGTGCCGATCAACCCCCTTCTCCCTGCAACGTACACTAAAGCAGCCCTGAGGTCTCCCCGTGATGCTGAACTGTCCCGTTCGTGTCCTTGGCAAGCGGAGGGCTGCCTGGGACCAAGCTGCTTGCCGAGCCGGGCTAGCGACTGTACCAGGGGGGATGCCATCAAATCCTGGGGAAGGGGCAATTTGCAAGTAATTTTTAGTTTCTGCTCATTTAGGAACCAGGGTGGAAGGAAGAGGATGTGTGTTGGGAGACTGATGAAGTCTGGCACTTTTGAGGTAAATGGGGTAGCAATTTTTGGGGGGGTACATTTCCTATTATTTTGCTAAGTTTGTATTTTCTGTTGTGAATGGGACACCTAAAATGCCAGCCACATTTGGTTTCCATTCCCTCCAAAGAGACATTTGTCTCCAGACTAACAAATCTGAATCTGAAGGTGCAGCCTGGTAGAAAAAGTGGTGTTAACTGACCTGTTTATGTCTCCAGTGTCTCAGTTTTCCTATTTGAGGAATAAACTTCCTTTTATAAGGTTTTGTAGGGTTTAAAAATGACGGGGTTTGTATCAGTTGGGGTTCCAGATCAATACATCCACTGAGCTAGATAAAAAAGACACATGCAATGAATTATTTCTTGTCTAAATGAAAGTATTTTTATGAAGGATTTGTCACCAAGATGGTTTGGATGGTTTCGCCTCAGCAAAGTGTTGGCTCTTGAAGTCTTTTTTCTTGAAAAGAAATACCTCGACAGCAGCTAGTTAAATATTGTGATTTCATATGGCGCCTTTATTTACAATGTGGCATTATCTTTAACAGCATCTATTTATAATGATCTCTATGAGATAATAAACAGTGCTATCCTATTAACAGGGACCTCAGGGTTCAGCCAACAGCAAGAGGAGCCTGCCAAAAGAGCTAGGTGGCCTTCTATGCAGCACAGCTGATGGTATATTTTATGTCCCTATATTGCCGTGTTCCTATTCAAATAAATATGCACTAAAGGTGTGAAGACAAATTTATTGATGTGTGTGCAACCCCATGGCCATCCAGGGAACTCCAGTGCCACTAACCCTTTTCCACCAGGCAGCTCCATAAGAAGTAAATCAGTAAGCAAACTTAAATGTTTAATGAGGGGGGGGAATCATATTATTTTCCTGAGAAAGCTCTCCTCCCCTGTAGCCACCCAACGGGGAAGAAGCATAGTCCTTCACCTTCTTCAACCTGAGGCTGGGAGATTTTGGCACTGAGGAGACCAAGGATGAGCTCTGCCATGTCACAGGCATCGGGGCTAGAGCCCGTCTCTGCACTAAATCTCTTCCAAACTATAAAATAGCAAAAAAGGACACATTTCTGCTGCAACAGCTCACTCAGGATGAGGAAGCTCCTGGCTTCAACACCAATGATCTGCTGTGAATGCTGCCATGTTTCAGAGGTCAGATGAAGACGGCACCTGGGAGGCGTAACTATTTTTGGTGTGATTTCCATGCTTTTGAGCCTGGGAGGATCCTCTGCCTTCTGCCGTGGTTTTTGCCTGCCTTCCCTGCTGCAAGGGAATTTCAGAAGGGGATCGGGCCCCTGCAGAAGCGTCCGTGAGCGATGGAGACATGCGTTGGAAACCTGTCTGCAGCAGACAGCGATCCCTGTGTTAAGCCGAGGAGAGGATTCCCCAGGCTGCCTGCAAAAAACAAGTTCCTTTTCATGCAAACGCCTGCCCGGAAAGCTCGGTACCCCCCACCAGGGAAAAGCCCGTCCTATTCCAGTGCCCAACAGATGGCACGTCCCACCAGAAAGCTTTCCACTCCTTTCATCGCCTTATTTATTACTTTGTTCCGTTCGCGGTGGAAGAGATGGTTTTGCCCATCATCTTCCATTTTCAAAGCCAAGCAAACCACTATAAATACCTCCTGTCACTGTCAGGGTTTGCGCGTGTTATATGTTTGACATCATGAACCATGGCTAAATGTGGCTATAAGCAGTAATTATGTGACCGTATTGCGTAGGCGGTGGTGTCTTAATTACAGCCTTAATTCAGTCATGGACAAGCACCTTGGATCTGCTGCTTTTTGGAGTCAACAAGTCCAAACCTTCAGGAGACCTCCATGTATCACACAGCACCTTTCATACAGCGCCATCCTTAATATCGAGGTCATCTGGGAAGCAAGACGCAAGCGTCCCGCTGAAATGCAGGTCCTGCTGTAGCGGCTAGAAATTTCCAGCCTAAATTTACAGGCAGATAGTTCATCCTGAAGCAGGTCTGGCAACAGTAAGGGAAGTCATGGGACAAAGCAGACTGGGGAGGACGTTGCAGACATAGGGCACAGGAAGGATTATATTCTACGTTTCTTCTCAGAGATACCACAGGAGTATTATCTGCACTGTAAAATAAATGATAGCTTGGAGAAATACGCACCGAGCTCCTGTACAGGCTCCCAGGACTGCCAAAACCAGTGTCTTTTTGTGCCAGCCAGCAAGTCCCACCGCTCGGCTGGATCTGCACCACCATGCAAGGGCCCTCCCGGGGGACGTGATAAGCTCCAAATGGCCACTTAGAAGAAAAGTCCCAGCCTGCAAAAATCTCCACATAAACATCCTGGGAGTCCTCAGAGTGGGATGTATGACAGGGTATACGATGCTCAAGAACATCTGAAACTTTCCTGCTGAGATGCTGCTGAAGGACACAGTGTTTCTGGGAGTGAGCCCTAATAAAAACTGAATTTCTGAATACCTTCAGTTCCTGACAATAACCATGGTCCTTTTCTCAAGAGGCTGTGTATGTATATAAATATCTTGTATATTAATCCTATTTTCCAAACTCCTTTTCAAGAGGACTTCAGTGCTCTCCAGCTCTATAGTGGAAATGTATGAAAAAAAAATTAAACCCCTCACTTCTCAGTTGCAAAGCATCAACGAAAGCGAACTGGGAAGGGTGGCCAGCCCAAGCACATCATCTCAGAGGTAGCTGAGCGGCTGTGGTGAAATGTGTTCCACTTCCAGGGACTTCAAACCATGCCTTGGGAACCCGGGAAGTACGAGATGTTAAGATGAGGGCTTTTTTAAGATGGGCTTGAGGGGGATTTATGACCCTGGAGACTTCACTAAGCCTTTCCATAGGTTTCCCTGCAGTTCACATAACAACAGAGTTCTAATTCACAGCTCAGCACTAAAAACTTGGACTTCCCTCAAAGAAAATGGAGGAGAGAAAAAAGATATCAAAGAGATCAAGACTGTGTTTGCGTTAACATCAGAAATCAGATGGTGGCAAGGTCCTCTGAAGAAAAAAGGCTTCAATCTTTTCCTCTTACCGGTGTCCAACCTGTAAAAATGAATGTGTCAACATCTCCAAGAAAATATTCTCTCCATGATCTTCCTATTGCCCCCTCAATTGGAGGCTGCTGCTCATCATAAAAATGTTTTCTCTATGTTATTTCACACGATAGATTTGTAAGAAAAGCATTACATTAATACAGCGTTAATTGTTTTGCTGTCTAGAATGACCTATAAAAGATATTTTTATTCAGGGGCTAAAAAGCTCTAAATTTCCCCTACAAACCCTCTCTCCTCTGCCACATGCAGCCCTGAAATCCTTTTGCTACATGACTTGAAATATTAATTCTTTTTGGGGTGGGAGGTAAGTTTATAATGTGGCTGAAAGGATACTTTTCATCTCCTAGCCAGTGGTATCTATTTATTTATTTTATTTTTTTTAATGAGACTCCAGCTGAAGACTAACACTTGACTTTAGCAACTGCTGAGGAAAACTTATTAGCAGGGTGATATACAGGATCTTTTTACTTCACAGATGGGCTCTCCCTAGTTCAAAAGAAAACGAGGTCTCAAGTAGCCTGTTCTTAAAAAAAATAATAAATCTTGACTTCAGAACAATGGTATGTGCCCTTAGGGCCGCTTCCCAGATCACGAGGGGGTTAGGGAGAGGCAAAAGATATGCCCTGAAATACATGGGTGAGATCCTCTCCACAGCCCTTCCTCTGCAAGCACCTCCAGGCAGGTTTGGCAAAAACACTGTAGATCTGCTCAAAAACACAGAAGCGGATGGTATTTGGCCATTGTTCCCAGGGGAATAAATCCTTACAGGCTGGAATTAGCTTTATTCTGACCTAGCATAAATACCCTACCCTTATATTCCCCTGCGCTGCAAATTTGGGAGTCCTAAAACTCAACACACGGATCACCAGATTATTTAGCAGATTGCTGGGGATCAATTTTTTTATTCCTAGGCAAAATGGAGACCAAAGATGTTTGTCCCTCAGTTTCAAGCCTGTAGCCTCTGCTGGGGCTGGAGAATTTGCACGCTTGCAGGAAAGACGTCAGACTGCACTTAGAGCAAGGGGCTACGCTTTGCTGTTCTTCACAGGTTATGAATGTTGGCAGCAAGCAAGTCAGAAATTCAACATTTCTGCTACAGTATAATAACACTGTCTATTAATGATGCACTTATAAATAGTTAATAAAAGGTAAGTTTGTTTATCTGTACAGAATAGCCATTTTAATAAATGGCAAATCGTTTTTATAGAGACCAGAAGCTTGCTTATAACCCTGGTTTATAACTAGCTATAAAAACTCAGATCAATGTGTTTTAACTGATGTTTGACACATTCATGTTTGCAATTTTCATATAATAATCTCTTAAATATTTATTTGCCATTTATAAGTCATTTACAAAGGGAAGCATTACTATAAAATATGACTACTGCATTCAGACTTCAGATATGTGAATAATTTGTTTATTTGCTCTGTTCTCATTTCTAAATGAACTGGCACTACTTTTTTTATTATTATTCATTTTTTCTTTATTATTTTTTTCTTTTAAGGACAGAGTCTCCAATACAAAAGGATTAGTGCAGCATTTAAGGTCTGGACTACCTGTGGTTTTGTGCCAATATCGTTGGTTATGGATGTGCAAATTTTTACCAATACTGCTATAAAAGTAGGTCTTAATGTGCTGTGACCAGTTTACAGGGGAAAAGGAATGACTTTAATCCCCCTGATTAGCACCAGTTCAAGCTCCAGTTCACATCACACCATTGCAGCATCTCTGCCTTCTCTCCCCAACCTCTGCCAACCCAGAGCTGCATTTGCAACCTCTCCGTGTCTGTGCTATTTTACACGTATCTTACACCAGAACAGCTTACTCCCCTCCGTTTTCATGGATAATCTGTGCAGATATAACTGCCTATATGAAATGTCTTTTCCATTTTAACTGCACTGGTGTATTTGCAGCCAGCCTTTTCCATCTGGCAGCTAGTGCTTTGAATGCAGCCAGTAGGATGCTTCCATCCAGTCCCCGAGCAATTTTCCACCATCATATAGCATTATAAGATATTTAGCGTCCAGTCCCAAAGAAATCTGTTATAACAGACTGCCCAAGGGCTGCCCTTTCGTTTCTCTCCCCTCTCCCTGGCTGCCGACACGGACCTCACAGGGAGCATCCTCCCGCGTGTCCCCCAGCACTGGAGGCAGACGGTGCAATGTACCTGGAAGGTCGACTCTGCCTCTTGCAAGCAGCTGTAGAAAAGTATTGGATCAGTCTTTTTGCCTCCCTTTCTGCCTGTAAATATAGTGGTGTGCCATACTTTGACAGCTAGAAAAGCCTTTTCTCCCTTCTAGCCCCGCCCCCCCCCCCCCAAAGGGCAAAAATAGACAAGAGATTAAAAACTAAAGAAAGGAGAAGGACAAGAAAAAGAGAGAGGAGACAGAGTGTGGCAGCTAAGTCTAAGAATGCAAATCAGACAGAAAGTTCCTGTCCAGACCTGGGAACAGGACAGAGAAGGGGAATATCCACTAAATATATCTCTCCTTTGCAAAGATCCCAATGTCTCCAGTGACTTTCTCAAACTGTTCCATTTCTGAAGGGTTTTGAAAAATGCCAGGGACACAAACAAGCAATTAGTGATTTTCTTGTGCTCTTTACCTCCTGTGGGTAACATTACAAATCCTCCTGCTCCTATCCCGTACCGTTGCAGGGAATTTAAACTGTCTCTCTAAGTAGACACATTCCAAATTCCAATTCTTCAAGAAAATTTGATGAGCTCAGGCTGCCTGGTGGTCTCTTCTGTCTGTGATGATCCCAAAGATGAGAGGGGGAGAAGTAACTTTTTGCAGGAAAATATAAATTTAAAATGCAACCTCACATTCTGATAACAGCATAAGTTTTTTTTTTTCCCATAACTTGGATCTCAGATCTATCCGTAGAGACGTAGGTTGTGTTGTTATGGGTGAGAACGGATATCAGGTATTTGGGAGGACACAGCGATAGCAGGGTGTGGGTTTGGCATGCTGTCGGGATGAGGATGGAAGCGTGTGTTAAGACACTGAAACCATCCGGGAGTATGGAGGGATCTGAAGAGCACCGAGCTCTCCCACAGCACGGCAAACCAACACGCGTCCTCAGCATGCACAGCAGGACATTTCGAAGGAGGTTTTTAAAGGTTGCTGCAGAGCTATTGAAACTACTTTTCATTTAACCCTGCCAAAAGAGCCAACACCCCCAATAACCTTTGATTTAATACTGCCCTCATTGAAGTCAGTGGTAAATTTTTTGTTGCTTGCAGTGGAGTTCATGACTCCGTAAGTATACAGGGCTCAGAATTACAGAAAGAGCAATTTCAATAACAATGTCTAAAATATATTTTCTAGGCTTCTCAAGGCTATAATCTTGGTGTCTTCCAGAGCTGTAAGTGGTTAGGGAAGCTAAAGAATTTACCCAGGACCAAATCTGACCTCTTGTAAGTCTCCAGTGGGTACAGGGTAGGGTGCAAACACCATGTGTGAAAGAAGCGTAGGTATTTTACTGTGTATAGCTTGTCCTTAAACTTCTGCAAATTATCAGTTCTATGAAAAGCTCTTTGTGAGCTAGAAAGTCCAAGTGAGAAGTATATTCTTCCTGAATTATTTAGCCTAGAACTAATAATAACAATAACAATAAAAATAAACCTAAAAATGAAAATGGCTGCTAAGCTCTGTAATCAATTCTTCCCTCATTGTAAATCTTGTGTGGTCTCATTTCTGTTCAGCGTAGAAACAGGAAATGTTGTTTTCAAAGGAATCATTACAAGGGACCCCTTTGTTATTTGTCCGTGCAACGCTTTGCACAGAGCAGCCTTAATCCTGGATTAAGTAGGTGCTACTGTAACACAGTCACTAATTGTATCATGTGTGGAAGCATTATTATTGATGAGCATAACGATAGTAAAAATAACAATATTAGTTAGGGATTATTAAGTAGAAGAGCTTCACCTCGGAAGGGGTTTCTCAGGAAATCGGGCCATGTGGCTTCTGAGCGGTTACAGGCACCAAAAAAGAAGAATAAATGTCCAGTGACATATCGTGAACCCAGTGGCTGCCATTTCGGCTTTTCTTCTGGGATTTTACTTCAAGGTTTTGCACTGGTCACATCGTGTTCTGGAGAAGACAAATCTGCAGTGGCTGCTTGTCCCGATGTCTACAAGATTTTTGTTGGAAGGACAAATTTGCATGCAAAGTGTCCGGTCCGGATAGGACGGGAGAGCTCAGGAACTGAGCTCGCCTCTCTAATTCCCTTCTAAATCTGGGAAAGGGGTGTTCAGGGCTTCGCCCAGTGGAACTTTAAATATTTGAATCTCTTTCCCTAATAAACTGCTTTCCTAATAAACTGCTACCATATGTAAATGCTAACTGTTCACTGACTCAATACCCACCCGGAGCTACTCACTGGAGTACTGCTACCCTTGTACACGACACATACTCACATTGCTATAAAAAGTAGCAGACTGTGTCCCTTTAATAAATTACACCATAAATTTTACAGACTTTACCCCAGTGACTTTTTAAATCTTGCTCCGGCTATGCAACATCATCTTGCAGTAGGAAACATCCTTCAAATGTTTAGGTTAGAGGAACAGAATTTAATCCACTCAAGTTATTTTAAAGTGTAATAAATAAATAAAATGTACCCTCTCTTCAGGATGAAATATGACACGCACAAAAGGGAGACAAGCAGCTTTGATAGCTGATAATAAGGGTCAGTATTTCATTTTCATTTTATTCAGCATCTGGTTTTTGTCCTAAAAAATCCAGTATCTATGACACTGACAAATTAACTTTAAAAAGTGAAGTACTAGAAAAGTTGTTTTGCCCTGGAATCTTCTAGTCTGAGAATTAAGAAGAAAAAAGAATCACGTTATTTCAATAGTGATTAAAGACTCCCACCCAAAACAAGACTCTCAGTCAATGTCAGTGCCCAGGACCTGAAGATGAGGAGAAATAGAAAGCTTCAAAGCCAGATGGCAACTCTTCTGTGGTCATCTTTGTGCCCTTCTATTAGTCCCATAGTAGGTGACTATGGACCAAAATTTGAACAGCTACTTCTGCCAATATGGTGATAAACTTTGGGGCTGTGGATGAGCCTATTCTGCCTTGCGTGACTGCTACAAGCGTTTATAGTGATAGCCGTGGTAATAGAAAGCCTTGGTCTCCCCCGTGGCGAAACAGGTGTTTGTACGGACTCCAGAGGCAGATGGAAAACTAATCAACCTATGGAAACCGATGGAAACCTATGGAAACCAAGACACAGCACTGAAAGGACTGAGCGTCACAATAAAAAAGATTGGCAGATCCAAAGTAGTGCTGACACCAGGGTTCAGAAACAGTGTAGGTCCAATTCAAACCTAAGAAAAGCAGGAGGTGCCCCCATTAAGAACAAGCCTGAATTTGGCCACGGTTCTTGAGCTCCTGAGAAGTAGAACACAAGCTCTTCGGCCATTCATGAGTGAACACCACTATTTGTGTGACTTTCAACACTGCACTCAATCCTGCTTTCCATTCTGCTGCGGTTTCACAGGCAAAGTTTCTGGGCATGGGTCCCAAGACAAGGGGATGCTAATTACTGTTTAGGATTGGAGGGAGGGAGGAAGGAAAAGCTGGTTGTTAAATACCACTGCCCACACAAATACATGTGTGCGAGCTCCCCCCCACAGTGAGCATGGCACCACCACAGCCTTCCAGGGTTTTTCCACCTTTTTTTCATAGGTTTTGACCATTATCAACAATATTATTTATAAAATGGTGTAATTACCAATGGGTTTGCCTGTAATTTAATAAATACAGGTAAGCAATTTTCTTTTTTTCCAATAAGAAATGAAGAGTGGAAGGTTTACTTTAGGAAGATGCAACACCTGAGGGTAAGCAGAAGACATGTTAAGGTTGCTCATGGTTGTTTCCATAATAAAATCTAAGAAGAACCACAAACAAATCAAGAGAAACCCTTGAAAAGACAAGAAAACTGGAGGAATTGCTATTAGTGAGGAACTGAGAAGCATGTGGGGGACTAAGAGCAACGTAATTCCACAGCAGAAAACGGGAAACTGATCACAGATAGGTGCAGCGTGACTTAGCCTTGACTGCTTCCAGCCAGCACATGGATGGACTATCAAAAAATGGTTTTGAAAGAGCATTAGAAGACCTGGGATAGGTACTCAGAGCCTCTGCAGGTGACACAGTGCTACACGGCCCTGCTTGTACACCAAAGCTGCGAGCAGCGATTAGCTTCAACCCAGCCTTAAACCATCTCTCTCTTCTAAAAAATCACGCAGGCTTTTAGCAACACCCCGGGTATTGGCCTTGGGACTTTTTCCTTCGGTTTAGCAGAGTGAAGGGGCCTCACCTGGGGCTTTAAATCTGGCCTTTGACATAGCAGAGTTAATCCTGATTTGGGAGGATTCATTAATTTCATGCACCTTTGTTTACCTTGAGAGTGAGCTCAGGACTCCCTTTGAGTCCCGCACTGTGCTTTTGACTGTCCTTTCTGTGTGCTGTACACAGTAGTTGGACATGGTCTGTAGACCTCTGTAGTTGTTATTTTTCATCAGGAAGATGGCTTTTAGCTGCAGGGGTAAACCTCACTCCATGCTGGGCAAATGTTGGGTGGAAAAATATTTCACAATAGGAAACAAGTTGGAATAAGTCAGAAAAGAGGAAGTCAACCAATCCACAGTGCTGTTTGGTCTTGGTGTAATATTTCAAAGTTCCCTGTTTTGAAATTATTAGACCACCAAAAAAAGTGAAATGCTGCCAAAAATTACTGTAAAAGGTAATAATTGTTAATAACTTGGCATCTGCTTGCTCATTTGAGCTGCATGGTTTTGGCATTCATTAAAGACAACATTGTAAGCAAATAAAAGAGCAACTGCCTGGCACATAAAATTTTTAACCACATCATAACTAAATATTAAATGTGAGTTTTTAATTCAATTTATAGTTTAAATAAGGATCTTTGCAGTAACTTTAAAAAAAGGGAGGAAAAGAAGAGTCAACCCCATAAACAGTAAGTCCTAACAAGATTTTAAAGAAATAATTGCAGTGTCCTTGACCTTGAAATGATCCTTATTCTGAATTAGCACAGGAATTTAATTAAAGCTTCAAAAAAAGCTTTCATTTTAGATTTGAGTTACCAAATATTTAGAGATCCAGTGCCCAGGCAAGCCAATGGAAACATTCCTGTTCATTTCAGTGAGCTTTGGATCAGGCCCCGCACAGCTTTGGGTATCTCATTTCACAGGATGGACCCAAGGTCACCGCAGGAGAAAATGTTCTCCCTTAACCCAACGTTATCTGAGGTCGTACATCGCAGGGACCACGAAGGCAGTTGCAGAGCATGGACGAGCCAGGGAGGAGCAAAAGCTAAGCCATCTTCATTCATCTTTGCAGTACTTTCAGGTGATTATGCGAGGCTCTGGCGTCTCTTTTTCTGTCCCTTCCAACAGCGGAGCCCATTTTGACCTGCTAACGACGTCGCTAAATCTCTGCACCTAGCCACTGCCAGAGATGCAGCATGTTCCAGCCAGCGAGCCTCCGTCTCCCGTCTCTTTCCAACAGAGCCGTAGGAATTACAGAGCTCCAGCGTGCTAGAGACTCATCCAAAGGTCACTGAAGTCAGGGGACACCTTTTCTATTGACTTCAGTGGGCTTCGGACCAGGCTTTTAGTCACTATTAACAAGTCAGCATTTACCAGAAGTGATATCTGAGGCCTCCAGCTATTTCCTGTTCCCAGTATAGGGTAAGTGGTGATAACTGGGGTGTCATCCAGTGGTTACGTTTGGCGTTTCTGACCTCTACATGAGCTCCTCCAGCCCAGTCCAGTATAGTCAGGGCTCTGATCTTCGTGACCCAGTATGCAGGAGGGAGGGGAGCAGCCTGCAAGAAGCGCATCTTTCCTTACTCATCCCCTTCATATCGTGATCCCAAGCAGAGGATAATTTTTAGGGGGCTGCAAATAAAAAAAAAAACAAAAACCCACAGACTGTCTCTCTAAGGTGCTGGTGAAATTCCTGCCCACTTTCTCAAGTCAGGTTCACAATGAAGCGGATGGCAATTTTTGTTTGAGTCAGGACAAAATAAGGACAAACTGGGAAAGAAGCCTTCAGTCCCGGCACGCAGTCAACAGTGTCATCTTTCAAAAGAAATTTCTGCACGCTCAATAGGATCAATGTCTTCTTATTTTGGTTCAAGAGAGGCCTGGTTTATTACACAGCTTTTGTTTTTATTAGTGAAATACACTAAACTGTTTTCTCAAGACTTGCCAAACAGCTTAAAACGTAATACCATTAAATTTGAGGTCCTACTGGGAAAAGTAATGCAAACTTAATTAAAGTTAACCAGAGTTTTCTCTTTCTGCAGACCCGTGTTTCACTGTGTTGGAGTTCGCTCGTAAAGCACTTGCTTACTCAGTGAGGCGGCAGCGCTCGGGCTGGAAAGGGTGATGCAATTCTCCGGGACTGCCAGGGTGGGAGACCGTAAGAAGAGAAAGGAGGAACGAGCAACAGAAATAGCTGGGGAAGAAAAAAAAATTACTGTTTTCTTCCTCTGCTATAAACCACCCCAATTTTCATGTTATGCTTCATGGCATCCCCACAGCTTTCACAGGGATGGGGTCTGGAAGACAGTGTGGTTTCTCCAAAGGGGGTCAGGGCTCAGGCTCCAGAAAACAGCTACAAGGGTTGAATATTAATCTTTGCAACGTAATCTTTGCAACATGAACCTTTGTAATGTTTCTTTTGTGGCTTCTTACTGTTTCTACCTTTTTACTCCCAAGTTATCCACATCACCTCCGTGGGATGCCTCCTCTGCACGTGGCAGTTACCTCGCTCCCCTGGCAGGCAGCGGGCAGAGATTTAAGGGTCCAAGAGGAAGGATGAGCTTCGCCTACAAGCGCCGTGACATTGTACCCCCAAAAAGTTAGACACTGATTGCATCTCCGTGTCTCAAGTCAGAAATAAAGCTTGTATCCCAGCTCCTTACAAAGCATTGAATATCCCTCAGTGGTTTAGGACAAGGGTGAGACTATGGCACCTGATGTTTGGCTGGGTGCCAACGTGGATAATTGGATATTTTGCCCATCAAATATTTGCCTGTTGGTTTGTGCTGGACGATTGGCTTCGGACTTGCTCAAGAAGCTGGTGTGCCCCACCCTAGAGCTGAAGCATTTCAGTGGAGGATGCAAAAAAAAAAAAAAAAAAAAAAAGGTTAAATTCCTCTAAAGATGAACTCTGACCTGTAAACCAGCAGATTACAGAAAAAGGTCCCCCTAGATGCCACCTTTTTCCTCTTGGCCTGTGTTGGTCAGAAGAAGGTAGAAATTTGGCAGCAGCACCGAGCCCTGCAATGGGAATAAGAGGGCAACCCAACTGGTCCAGAAGTCCAGGATGCCATCAACCACCACTGCTAGGACAGGCTAGAAAGCAGTGATAGGAGACTCTGGGAATATGAAAGTTATTTGGGGATGAGTTATTCTGGGATTTTGCCTCATCCTGATCCCCCATCTATTGTTAGTCTTCCAAGCAAAGCTTCTGCCTCAGGCATTGTAATGTGCTTTCTGTAGTCTGAATGAATTTGTTATACATAGTGTTATTAGCAGCACTGACAAAAAAAAAAAAAGTGAAAAATTCCCATAATAATAAGTACATTTTTAAAAAAGAACCCTCTTAGAAATTGTTCATGTGCCTGCTCTTTATCACCAGCCTAAGGGATGAGTTTCCAGGCCATATGTCTTGCAAGGCAACAGGTAGTGATGAATACATACACAGAAAGTTTAATCTATAAATTATTGAATTACAATTATGCTTCTCAGGTCAGAAAAAAATAAAGCTTTCTTGTGATCTAATTGTCCAGTTAAAACTCTATGAATTTTGAATAATATATTTAAACTGTTTTTTTAACTTAGTAGGAGTAATTAATTATTTAACGTAAGAAAGAAGTACACAGAAAATAAGCAAACAGAAATGGAGGTGACATTCAAAAATGAAATTATTAATTATGGGTTATGTAACATTTTCAATTTTTATAGAAGTTTTTTTATTGTTACCCATTTATAGTAAATATCTGTAATAGCTTTGACCAATAATTTCCGAGCCATCACCATTTCTCAGCTAAAATTGGGAGCTCTAAAAATATGTACAGTATCTTTGCATTTACAGAGAGACTGGAATATTATATCGCAGAAGAAGACCTCCACTGCTGCTGAGGCTGAGATGTCTTTTTTATTGATTGGATGGAAAGCGAAGTACAACTCATTTAGTCTGTTCTTTCTCTCCCAAATTGTAAATTATCTCCGCTCTGTTACCTGAAAGTGGGGAAAGAGGTTGGCTTCAGGTCTGCTTGTGAAGCACCCGGCTGCTATTGACATAAGGGTATAAATAAGGGTGAAATATTTATGTAGGCAGAAAATATTCTGGGATTAATTTCTTGTGGAGGAGAGAAGTTATTGCCAGGACCTTTTTTTTTTCCTTGCTGCCACCTCATGGAAACCCAGGGCATCAGCAGTGGCGACTTGTTTTTGTTTTTCCCCTGCTGCGCTTAGTTAGACATGAGCCTGCTGGAGAGCACCGCATGGTATCCGTGTGTTGATAAGAGGGACGAGAATAGCATTTCGGTCCTCAGAGAATTCATTTCTTTCCTAAAAACTGCACGGGTTGCGAAGCTACCGCTTTCCCTTTTATTGCGAGCGTGGGTAACGCCAGACGTGACCAGGACTGCAAAGCCACACGTCCCTGTCCGCAGGGGCACATCCTGACCAGAAACGAGCAGTGGGACATCTCTTTCTTTCCACTGCCCCTGGAGAACAACAATTTTTTGGGAGCAAACTACGCCTACATGGAAAGTTCCCATTTCCTCCTCAAAATAACAAAAAAAAAAAAAAAAAAAATCCAAAAAAATAAGGCTCTTGTCTCCTCTGTTCCACGACTGGGGCAGGTTCCCGCTTGCGCTATACCATGGCCCTCGCCTTGGCCGGCTGCCCAAAACTCCCGTCTGTTTTCCAGACAGGAAATATGAATCAAAATAACATGACATAAAAACAGTAATTAGCTTTTGTGTGTGAGGCTGCTAAGGCCTTAATGAGGAACAGGCTTGTAATAAAACTCTTGGCTACTCTCTCCAAAACTTACTCTCGCTTGCTCTCCTTTCAGTTCATCATTTATTTTCTTGTAGGGAGAAGTGAGGAGAGAGAGAGACACTATCTGTAAATTGATCCTCCCCACCCTAGCTTAATTATGAGGGAGTCTATAAATGTTTTGACAGTTTTTTCCATTTGTTTGGGGCTATTTCTCTCCCACCCACAATGCTCATCTTTCCCCGTGATCCTTCGCTGCATTTTGTGGCATCTTAAGAGCTCTGGCTTGAGCAATAGCTGAGATTTTAATGAAAGTGTGGGATCCTACGGGTCACCTGGGGCTACCACACTCTTCTAAGGATATTTTCTAGATAGTTGCTCCATCAAGGGACGCGGGGCAGTTGCGGTGTCTCCAAGCATCCTTGTGCCTTAGAGCAAAGTGAAGGATGTCGTGGAGCAGCAGGTTCACCACGAGGCCAAGGGAGCTGTGCCAGCACCAAAGGGTCACCTCACCTAGCACCCTTTGCGTAGAAAACTGCCATCTCAAAAGGTAAAGATGGACTCTGTCTGCATGAATGAGTTTCATTTCTGTAGGAAGAGCCTTCAAGTCATAGTGGTAAACTCTTGTCTCAAGCTTGGCATCATGTGGACTCGGATTAACACATGAAATGAGACCTGTCTGGGGAGCAATGCTGCCGAGAGCGCTTGCTGCAAGTACTCGAAGGTATGCAGAGGTTTGCAAACTCCTGGACTTGTCTTCAGCAATACAACAGCTGGCTTATAAAAAAAAGCTGTGCTTTCTTCCCTTACAGATATATCTAGTGACAAGTGGTATGATGTTATAACCCTACAGGAGCCAAGGACCAGCAAACACCCTACTGGTCTTGGTCCACAGTATAAACCCTACTTTGATACCGCTTTCCCTGATATAGCCATAACAAATTCTTTTTGTATAGACGCCGATAACTTCTCTGTACATGCCTCTCTCTGCATAACTGTAGGCTCCCCACCACTTTCAATGAATTGTTTTTTAAAGGTGAAGTCCCTTTATGGTCAGCCTATTCACAGCTGCAGAGCACTGATGCAAGCCAGTTGCATGGTTTCTAGCAATGAGTAGTAAAACTTTTCTAGGATCAGCCATCATCCGTGCACATAATGCCTTATTGGTAGCAGATTTAATGGGTTTCACCAAGTAGGAGGAAAGAGAGAAGTTGCGTCCCTGTTTCCAGAGGCTGTGCAAGTTGCCTGTTAGGGGTGTTTCAAGAGAGTGTCCACAGATTGTCTCCTTCTGAGGAATAAACCATGGACCCTCCTGGAAAGCTTCTTTCTATGGTGGGACCAACCTCATGCCAACTTTCTGTAAAGTGATGCTTACCAATTAATTAGCCATCTGTAAGAGCACCTTGGCTGCTGACGGATAATTTCCATTGCTTAGTGCTCTACCTCACAGCTGGCAAAGCCCAGCAGTGCTGCTGGAGCTGGAGAAAATATGTTCTGGGAGACCTCAAAATGTGCTGTAATTTTTAACTCCGAGTGCTGCTGTACAGGATAACATCAGATTAGAGCTAGCAGGAAAAAACCTTTCCCTGGCAATTTTTCAATGGAAAATGCCATCCAGTTGAAATTAAGACTTCTGATCAGAATATGTTGTTGTCAATGAAGTTCTGTTTCAGTTTTTTAAAAAGAATTGTTTTGACTAGGTTGAAGTATTGTGTTTGGACCTTGTTGGAGTGAAATGACTTGATTTTTTGTCCTAAGTGTCTTTTCATAACAAAAGTGATTTAATTTTATGCTTTGAATAATGTATGTTAAAAAGGAAGGTATTTTTTTCTAATTTGTTTTATCAGAACAGGCTATTCTAATTCATCCCAAATAATATTTTTTTATGTGGTTGAAGAGAAAATGTGGTTTTCAAAAGTTTTTTTCTGATTTGGCACTAAACCAAATTTTGAAATGTCAGGATTTCAAGTGGACTTCCAGTGAAGTTCAACCCATTCCATGGTGTAAAGCAAGAAGAAAACCCACATAAAACAATCAAATTGATGTAGACATTTATTACTTGTGAGAGTTGTAAAAGCATCACATGGCTTTCTCATAAAAAGTCATAAACCCTATTTACAGTCCCTGCATTATTATTCTAGTAACTAAAACCAGTGACTCTATGAAGTGCATGAGTGTTCACCTAACTCTCTCACAACTAGTTTGGAAATGCAGAAAATACTTACTGTTTTCAGAGCAGGGTGGTTGTGTTTTACATGTATTTATTTATTGTGTTTACCTCTTACACTTACAGCTTGGCCCCTACCCAAAAGGTCAGAGCTATAGTTATTTATAGTCTTCATGATAACAAATGCAGAAATTAAGTCAGTTAAGTGCACTCATGCTTTTGTAAAAACTAGCAGTATTTAGGTTACGTTTCAGCATTCAATAGGGTTAAATGCTTTAGTAGAAAAAGCTTAGCCCTGTATACAATGGAGCATCCAACACTTAAAGCCTCAGGCAGTGTATGGTTACAGGTGAAATTTATTTGAAATGATCAGAAAGTCCATAAGGCACATGAAAAAAAATTCTATGAGGTTTTGGATCAAGTCCAGGCTTTTCCTATTCAGAAATACATATTAAAAAAAAAAAGAGAGAGATATTCAGAAAGATTCATTTGTTGTTCCATGTTCTTAGCTCAGTGAAATCAATGAAAAAAGGTCAGCTCCAGAGAGAGAGCTTGGTTGTCCCGTTAACCAGCAGTGTTGCTATTGCAAACACATTGTACTTGGGTGTTGTCATCTCTGGAATAAAGCACCGAAGCTTTTAGACCAAAGCCAAAGCTTCCCTCAGACTTTCTAATGTGAAGAGCTTTTACATTGCCTGTAAAAATGACGCCTGCCTCCTTCTTTAGGGAAAGTTCAAAGCAGCTCCGAAGCAGGATCAGCTGGAGATGTTTGCAGAGTTTTGCTTTATTAGGGGTCTAAGTGAAGGGAAGTCCCGCTCCTCGCGTTGGCTTTGAACCTACAAAACTTGGACTTACGGAACATGATCCTCTTGACTGTAACAGAACTGCTAATGTTTTCTTACTTTTATTTTCTCTCGTTTATCATCCTTTACAGAGCCAACAAGTTCATCTAACAGGGCGGGTGAGCTTTGCTGTTCATCAGTGGAAGAGCTCAGTGGAAGGCTCTATGTCTCACGGGTTTCCCACTGGTGTTACTGCACTGGCATCAGCATTGCTATACCCAGCTATAGCAGCTTTTTATAACCTTGCCATTGTAATTTTCAACTTTTTGCTTCTATACAGGACCCATGCGTAAGCCCAGGCTTAAATATACTTGAATCCGGCCAATTTTTCCCTACAGATCTGGGAACTTGTATTTGTTGACTGAGCTCAGCCAGATACCGATTTCCAGAGTCCAAAACTCAGCTCAGACCAGTGTCTCAAAGAAAGGAAATATTGGAGCACAGCCCTGGGCAGTTTATAGATCCATCAGCACTCTCCCATGGATGTAGTGCAGCTACCTCGTGCCAGCTCACCTCACCTGAGAGTACCCCCAAAAACAGCCTGTGAAGAGCTGATAAAATTGTTTTGCTGGCTGTTAGGAAGGGTTAAAATATCTGAGCCATGCAAAGAAAACACTTGTGTTTTAAAAAATGCTTGAACCCATAGCAGAGCTCCCTTCTCAGAGAGGAGGTGCTCCTTGGGCTGCAAGGGGACGTGTATTGCTTTCCCATCCACATGGGGAAATTCAAAGATAACCACGCCATGTCCTCTTGTACTCTCCCGCCCGCCCGCAGCATTCCCCGACTTGCGTACATGCTCAAAAGACACATGGTATTAGTCTTTATGATTCAATTATTCTGCGGTAGAGCTTGGACGTGTGCAATATATTGAAAGCCTTTGGGAGACTATCAAAATTTAATAGGGAAAGTATGGCATTTTTTAATTTTTACTTCCAACCCTTGCTGTCAAATGATTTGTTTGCTATTTTTATAAACACACTACAGTACCACTGGGGAGGTATGGGGACAAGAACAAACTGAGCTGACTAATCCAGTCACAAAACAGAAGGGCGGATTAACCCCTCGAATACCACTCATTGGGATTTCCAGATGTTCAAGAATAACAACCAGGTCTGACTGGCATCCTGCGGTGGAAAACTGCCTTTCCCCAGGCAGCAGGGCATGGTGAAGTAGGACCAGTGGGTACATTGTTTTGTATCTCAGATACCCTAGTTGCTATGTTTGTGGTTAACTGTCCATACGGATAATATTTTGTAGGCAATTATTCTGCAGCTTTGGCTCTGCTCTCACTCTAGGTTTCTCAGAAATAACATTGGACATGGAGATGTTTCCTTGTTGTGCCATTTCTACCACTGGCACTTCCTTTCCTCCATACTCTCGACCTCCTCTTTGGCTTGTTTCTCTTGGAATCGCTCATCCAATTCTTCAGTCTCTTCTGGTTCTCCCAGGATTTTTAAGATCAGCTATTTAGCATCCTTCATCACCATGTTTGCTAAGGCCTTGGAGCTTGTGTCTTCCTCTTTCTCCATATGCCTCCTACCTAAAAGTCCTGCCTGGTCACCCAGTCTCCTCTTGTTCTGGACAAATACCCCAAGCTGCCCTTGTCCTCCTTTTCCTTCTTTATTCTTTCCTCCCATTTAGCAGTTGCTCATCAAGTCCAACTTGTTCTTTTCAAACAAGCACTTTTGAGGTCTTGGTCATCTGCCACAGAATAAAACTCACCTCTTCTAACTCCTCTCCCTCAGGGCCCCATTTCTACCTCTGTCTTTGCAACCCCTCTGTCAGCACCTGCAACCTTCAAGTTGTCTTTTAAGCAGCTCTCTGATTTCACAGTTCTTGCTCTACCTACTTAGACTGTCTGCACTAAACATCTGGCAGGGGCAATGTGCAAGCCAGAACTTTATTTTACACTGAGATATTCAGAAGTCCACCCCCTCACTGCCTTATGACTTCTTCCTTTGAAATGCAAAGGCACAAGTCCACTTTTCCTTTCCCTTGTTGACTTCTCTTTTATGCTTGGGACAAGTGGTATTCCTTTACCAAACACTCAGCACTTCCTCCTTTTCTCTCTTATTCCATTCAACTCGCAAGGAATTTGCTACACACTTCCTTTTGGAGGTCCAAAAGCTACACAACACTTACATAGCGTTGGACTCGTCATAGGTTGGCAGCAATGAAATGCCTCTTAGTATTCCGTAGGTTTAACTGGCTCCTTTAGCACCACCTGTTCTCCAACCCGGTCTACTTATATACCACAATTTATTTTTGTACTAATGGCAAAATACACTGAAAAATGAATTGCGTGCTTTTCATCTACGGTTATTTCCTTGAAAAGATGGCCTTGGAAGAGAACCCTGAGTGGATCCTTACCTATGAATCACTGTCTGCAAAGAGTCTGTAGCTCCAACTGCTAATCCCAGTGTGTAAAAAGGAGGTATTCTTGCATGTGTGCATTTGTATAGGCAGAGCAACATTGACATTTGCATCTGCCTTTGATTCAAGAAAAGGGCAAAAAGAAGCAATATCACTTTACAGAGACAGGAGACAGTTCCAAACCATGTTACGTTTTGTACGATAATGGTTTTGAAAGATGACTCACTCAAGCTTGTCAAATTAGCCATTACATTTGCATAGCTCTTAAGGGAACCGTTTAAGCTAGCACAGAAAGTTAAAAACCAAAGCACACACACTGAAAGAAATTTAAACGGGGTTGCTCTTTGCCTTTCATCCTTAGCACTTAGACTGTCTTTGTTTCCCATCAGAGAGGCAACGGGACAGGTACACAACGTGAGTAAAACAAGTCTCCCAAACGCCTCCTTCTTTGGAGCACGTTGGAGATTGGAAAACATTTTGGCAAACTTCATTTTATGTCGTACGCGTGTAATAAAATAGCAGCTTTCTGACAAAGAAGGAGAAGAAGTTCGCTCAGGACACAAGCACGCTGACCGCCTGATCGTTCAAACACTCATACGATGTTCTTTACACATCCAGGCTGTAGTATTGGGTCTTGGCGCCGTGACTCCGGGCTCTGCAATCAATCTATAAACTATCCTCCCCAGTGGACCCCAGCTTTCTGCCAAGGCTGAAGTTGAAAGGTTTGGTGTTTTTTAAAGCCAGATGTCTCTGTAATCCTTGATTCCTGTTAACCTCTTCACTCAAGCGCCTTCGGAATGATGAGAAAGTTTTTCCTAACAAAGATGACAAACTGACAAGAATTGGGCCATATGAAAAGCGGACTCGGGGGTGGGGGGGTGGGGGGGGGGTGGTGTCTTGCTGAGTTCTTTCACTCAAGTCGGAATGTTAACATGTAGATCCAGATCAGTCAGTCCTTTGTGCAAAAGCCAGAGTTACCGCCTTAGAAAGATCCTTTTTGACGTCATTCCTGCATCTTCCAGGCTGCGAGAGACCCAAAGGAGCGCTCGCTCACTGTGAGCAGCACGTATGCATGGAGTTTCCTCGGATGAGGTTGGGCTGGATCTGGTGCTCTTGGCTGTCAGTGCAAAAACTCTCAATGACTTTGCTGGAAATTAGCTCTGAGGTAGAGTGTGACACTTAGCATAGAGGCTCTGCCTCATGCTATCTGCATGTCTTGTCAGGCAAACCTTAGCTATGAAGTCGATGTTGGAAACCTGTTTTAATTAGCTTCAGTTCTACTCTCAAAGAAGCATGAGGCTCAGTACAAGCAGCGGGCAGAAGAAACAGAATTTTTTCATCATGTCTTGGCATCTGTCTCTCTTTCTCTCTTATTTCCCAATCTCAATACTTGTAACCAGGGGTTTTTTTTCCTTCTTTTTTTCATTTCAACCATGACTTGAAAAGATTAAAGCCTGACGTTACTACTTAGAAAAAGGGACCTCTTCCAACAGGGTATCCTGCAGAATGCAAATGGGAAGGAGCAATGGATGACTGAAGCTTTTTGAAATGACAGCATTAATACTTGGTGATTGCATTGCACACAACCTTTTGCCTGAGGATACCAGGGGCTGGATTCTTTCTCCCTCACTCTTGCTTGGTAATACTTTTGTCCGTAACTAAACCTCAGAAGGACAACTTGCAGAGCAAGGCAGCAGGTGAAGGCTGCCAGACTGTTAAATTTTGTACCTTTCTGATTTAATGAAAATCTTGGTCCATTTGAGACTTTTTATAGTATGCATTCATATATATGTAATATGTCACTCATTTTTACGTCCTTTTAGCGTGGCTGCTTTGCTTAACCTAACACAGAACAAGGTTTGACTGGTTTATGGTAGGAAATCACAAGAAAAATGGACTCTGTGGAAGGGAGGAATCTGTTCTGGCGGAGCAGTGGAGAGAGGTGACCAAGTGGTCCAGGGCAAAAGGAGGTTGAGCTGCCCCAGCGGGCTATTCAACTAGGGCAGTGATCGACCCATTTCACGTCCCTACCAAAGACTTCTTGTGTGACCGCCACTTGAAAAAACTTTATGGAGGAGCTCTGGCGAGTTTAGTTCTTGCTGTCTGAGATCTCGCTGACCCTTACAGCGTCCCTGACTTTCTGCCAAGGATTGCTATCCAAGTAGCAAGTGCAGCAGGCATATTAGGATTGAAAGCAGTTGATTCGAGGGCAATGCCTCTGGGTTAGTCCTTGGTGCAAAGCGGTGGTGATTAATACTCCTCCAGCTATATCAGTGAAGGTTAAGTGTGAGCTGCCATGCAGCCACAGGGCTGGGGAACGAATCTCAACTCCCTTCTTGTCATTCTCTGACTTGAAGTGCTGGGGTTTGAAAGCTGTCTGGCTCCCCAAAGTATTTCCAGTTCTCCTTCTATAGGCTTGTCAGCATCACGATGGGCTACACGACCGAGCAGTCACCTCTGCAAGAGCCAGGAGGCAATCCTTTGTTCGCCACTGATACAATTTGCACAGAAACCTCTCTTGCTCCTATCCACATTTCTCCTGCTTAATAAACAGGGGGTCTTGTGCTTCAGGTTTCCCTCTGACACCCTCTGGCTTTGCCTTAGCAGTGAAGGGGCTCTCATCTGCCTCAGCCACTGCCCCAGCAAAAGGGGGGAGCAATGCAGAAGAGCTGATGAACAACGGCAGTGTTAGGGAAGATGCTGCTGCTGCCCAGTCATTTACTTATTTACATATTTCCCCCTTTACATTTACATATAATATTTAATTTTCATCTCTCCCTCTACCACAGATCTTCACTTTAGATACAGAGCTTTAATGAAGCTGCTCTTCTAGAAGGAAAAAAAAAATCTATGAGCACATGTTAACCTTCTGTGAGAGAAGGAAGACTCTTCAGCAAGAGGAAGAACAACCATTTTTGTAATTTCCTATAAAAATAGGCAAAACCAGTGATGACTCCCAGTGGCATATGGCTTTACTACAAAGGCAGAGTTTTATACTCACTTTGCCCTGGTGCAAGTCTGTTTTACAGAGCGACATGCTTTACACAGCTCTGTGCTGCTGCACTGCATCTACTGCAGTCTTAGGTTCACTCCACCAAATATCCCCTTTGCCCACCAGAACAGCCATCAGTCTAATTCATGTAGTCACGCTATTTAGACCTTGAACAATTTTTCTCAGCTATGGTTATGTACAAGGTCTAAATATTTTCCTTGTGAAGCACGAACACCCTTTACCCTTCTGCTTACGCAACCTCTTAAGGAGCTCACATGAGAACCTTTAATCAGCACCATATTCTGAGGACAGTCTCTTTTCTTTTCTATTTCTTTTTTTTTTTTTTTCCCCCCAGAAAAACAAGCAGTCTCTGGTCCATGCCCACATTTGTATTTTCATGTTGCCATTGACACATAGAATCCTGACAAGCCAAGTTGTATTAATTTCCTTGATTGGCACCAAAAGTAAATTTACAGCTCGTGTTTCATTTCCAGTCTGCTGTTCTGAATTTCAGCCCCTTCATGGAGTAAATACGACCAGAAGAACTTGGTGGACTGTCTTTGCTTAATGGAGACTGGGCTGCTTGACTTCTCTGACACTTATTTTTCCATTTGTTCTTACTTTTCCCCAAAAAACTGGGATTACAGATCACCTGGGCTGGTGGGGGTGGGCAAGAAAGAAAAAACCCACTTCTTTTTCAGGAGGAGATATTTTTTTCTGTATTTCAAAGAAAACAGACATTGCAGCAACTGTGGGTTTCCTCAGACCCTGGAGATTGTGGTGACCTTTGAGATAGATTGTGGGTCATCAGAAGCTAAATATGCTTACTTTGGTTAGCCTGACATGAGTTATGACTCTGGAATGCTGAGGTTCATGTTCTTGATATATTTAGGTATAACGAAGGGTTATAACATAAAATTAGATCAACAGATTGCTATCTGGCAAAATGAAGGCTGAGAAATGATACATGCCACAATGTAATGGAGTTACAGTCAAAACCTGGTAGCTCACTTGCCCACAACTACAAAATCTGCAATTTTTTAAACTCATTTTCTCAAAACCCTTCCTCACTTCCCAGTAGATCTAGGCAGATTTGAAATAGCACACCCTAAACCATCCACTGAGCCAGGTGGGGACACGGTGCTGAGCCTGCTCTTCTGCCACCCTACTGTGTCTGACCTCCAGTTGCTTCCACTTGTCATGACTGCATCCAGCTCATCGTACTGGCATGAAGAAGAAAAAAGAAGAAAAATCCTCCCTAATCACCCAATACAGTGAAATATAAACCGGGACTCTAGTGTTCCAGCCAGGTGTCCTGATGTTTAGACTTTAAATAAATGTTGGGATTACCCCACTGAAGATTTGTTAATAAGAAAAAACATTAATGATGTTTTTCTTCATGTATTAGGTCTTTGGTGTGTATGAGTTCATTCGGAATCTATCACTGGGCTGACTCTTGTTTGCATTTGGACTATAAGCAGTGTCCACCGTAACCTGTCCATGGATCACAACCACAGTCCCATGCTACATGAGTAGCCAAATCTAAACCATAAAAGTTGTTTCATTTTACAGCTACAGAAAGTAGAGATAGGTCTCAGCCTGAATCTGAGGGTGCTTATGATTTCAAAAATCAGTTTAATTCTCATGCCCAACTTCTTCTTGGGCTGAGCCCTAGTAGGAATACATTATTTTCCTTGGACGCGGGAAGGTGCTAAAGTTTTCCTGAGCAGTTGTGACTGCAATACCTTTCCAAGGAGCACCAATTCTGACCTTACATCTTGGAAATTAATGTTCTTCCACCACTCCTGCTCAGAAGTGTGCACATGGGGGATTTAGCACTTCATATCAGCAAATCAGGCTGTTGATCTTAATTCTGTTTTCATTATCCTACTAGAAGCCTCAGATGTGACCACAGACAACGTTGTGTCAGAATGCAGGCTAAACCATTGGTCTTTACCTTCCTATTTTGTAATTCAGCCATATTTCTTATTGTGTCACCTCCAACATCTTTGTATGTCGGCAAAAATCCCCAAGGACAAAGTGTGGAACAGCATTACAGCTGGGAATCTTTATCCTCCTTTGTCAGAAGTTTTCATATAGAAAAGAATAAGGAAAAATCACGTGTGACATACAGAAGCATCCTTCTTGAGCCATTCTTTATTCAGCAGGAAGGAAGGGAACAAAGACATCCAGCCTCAGTTCACCTTTCTTCCTGCAGCGCACAGATGGGTCTTTGAATGTGGCAAAACATGTTCACCATGCTCAGTTCCGAGATTTGCCAGGACAAAACCAGATTTTGGCTTCTGGGCAGGAGAATGACAGGAATTGGGGGCAGAATTTCTTGTTGCAGGCAGAGCTGTGTGACTCTGTTTGCTCTGGCAGGCTGCCCTTTTATTTATATGAACTTGCAGCCGTTTTTCACTGTGCGGGGCCATCCCCTAGAGAGTCTATTTCAGAAGGAAATCTGTCTAAACTTTGATGAAAACTGTCATGTTACCTCCCTCTCCTAATTCACCTTGGGTATACGGGCCATATGAAAAATGCAGCCACCCACAAAATGGTGAGAAGAAATCCTATAATAAAACTGTTCAGCGAATTTTATTTTTTTTTTCTTTGCACTTCACATCTCTCCGGGTTGTCACCTATGCAAGTCAGGCAGCAGTAAAGCCATTTGCCAGCAAACAGGGCTGGGGCCACCTAAGCAACCATTTCTAAAGCCATTTGGGCTCCCACTTTGGCTGGAAAAGAAGTTTTCAACAAGTTAACTAAGCAGAGCTACTGCACAGGAGCCATAAATAAGTGCTTGCTGCTGTGGCCATCTGCTGCTGAAGGCCACTGAACAATAGCTATTTTCAGGGAAATGTTTAGCTTCTTATTGGTAATACCTCTAATCAAAGCCAAGCCAATAGGGAGATCATATGTTGGTAGGTGGGTGGCCTTAATGATTTTACCATAAAAGTAATTCCAAAAATACACATATCAGGCACTCCAGCTAATTCTGTAGCTAGATTTGTCATGTATGAACCAATATAGTAACCAGGCAGTTATTAGTGGTAGAGCAGCAGCATTAAAGCTACTAAAACTGTCTTGGCATGAATGCTAGTGCGGTGCCCTTGTTTAAAGTCACACGGGAAGCTCAATTTTTATGCCGTTTCCAACATTACCTCCTCTCAGAGAGAAAGCCAAGGCGACAGCGTGTGCTGTAGGTTCATAGGATATTATCTGGACTCCTTTCCCCCATGGTGTATGGTCACTCCCCTCATTGCAGGGGTGATATTGCAATGTAGAGATGGTTTTTCTACACCTCTCCTGAACCTCTGGAGCTTTATGGAAAATGTTGAGGTTCACAGACTTTAAGGATGGAAAGGACCATGAAGATCCATCTTGTTAACAACAGCTGTGGGAAGTCCCCATGGGGACCCAGGCACAAAGGGTGAGTATGACTTCTAGGATAGCATCTAATCCTCTTTCCAAATGGCTCTCCCATGCTTGCTTTCTCCTCCTTTTTGATCTTTTAGTATTCCCAAATTTATCTTTCTCTTACCGTGTTGTCTCCTCAGGCTGTTGCTGTCCTGGTCCCCCACGTATTAGGGAAAATTAGGAAACCTATTTATCAAAGATGCTTGTAGGAACCCCACAAACACAGTAGCTGAGAAAAGAGCAAGAAATATGAAAGGGTTCATCTCCACTACTTAGGCACATGCTGAACCAAGGCTGCTAGGGCTGAGAAGAGGTATAAAATCAGCGTCATGTAAATGTGGTTCTGCAGTCTACAAAGGCTCATCCCAAACCAACCCGTGAGAGGGACCTGAAATGTGAAGTGAAACCTGAAATACACTTCAATTTCAGACTTATTAAGCAAGGTACCTGACTGTCACGATTCACAGGGTGCTAAAGTGCTGCGACATACCGTAAACACAAATATGGGGTCAAAAACTAGCCAGTACCAGCTATTAACAGAGCACGGTAGGCTTCCTCTCATTGCAGAGAGGTTTCTGAGATGGAGCAGCCCTTTGAAACAGCTGCTTCTCCCTTCCCGTCCTTACATTTCAAAGTCACAGCTCTCTGTCCCATACTTTTAGAAGTAGTCCAAACGATGGCCCTGAGCCCTGCGTGCCCCCGGGACGAGGCAGCTGGCCCACCGCTGGGTCACCGGAGGAGCTGCGTAATCAACCTCGGAGCAGGACAGGAACCCCGCGGGCTCGCGGTGACCTTGGGGCACGCAGTGACATCAGCAGATAGCGAGGCTTAAGCACAAATCCAGAAAGTACTGTTTTGTTCACACCCCGCGCTACGCGTTGCCACAGGATATTGGAGAGTAGTCGTGGCTTGAAAAAGAGTTTAGAGAGATCCCCATGGGACGTATCCATCAGTGACCGTGAATAGCAATGACACACATGCAGTCTCCAGATGAGGAAATCCCTGCGCTGGTACTAGCCATAAACTGGGAGAATATTCAAGACGCTACTCTGAGTTTTTCTTTTTTTGTGGTATTTCCCTTAGTGTCTGTTATCACTCCCGTCAGAGGAAGAAAACATGATCCTGTGTGGCCATTCTTTGCATATGGCCAAATGCTTTGAGCCCTAAGTTTGCTGTTATGGCTAGTAGGAGGAAGGTTTAGGGCTAGAGGCATTGGGGAACGTCTGCTAAGGCAGTGTGTGTGTGGAGTATTTCCCGCTGTATCTGGGCATGGGCCACATCTGGGCCACCTCGAGAAACCCTCAAGTGAGTCTGTGCACTCTTCACTTCTAAAAAAATTGTTTTCCTTCACCTCGAGGCAGTTGAAAATTCTTTGCCCTCCTCTATCATGTAAGTAATACAAAAGGACCTTCAATGCTGTGAGCACCCATTAATTTTGGAACAAACGAAGGGGGAAAAGGATGTTGCACTGAGCCCCAAGTAACCCCTGGAAGCAAGAAATTATATTAATGCTTGTAGCTGCATTGTGCATCAAATGCATCGGGTATCTCCTGCTCATATAGCGTCTTCACCTCCAGTTTTTCTTTCATTCACAAGGTAACCTCAGTACTGCAGTTTTCCTTGTACTTCCTGACATTTTGCCATTGTAAAAGCCATGAAGATATTAGAAATACTGACCTAATGTTTAATAAGGCAGTTGGCTGGCTTAAAGGGAGAGATGTGTGTGTGTGTATATGTGTATGCATATGTGTGTGTGTGTATATACATATATTTTGTTGTGGGTATATCATTCTGTTTCTAATAGGCAAGGTACTTAAGGCACACACATGTGCACAGAGACAATACTCTCATTTTTCTTCTGAGATACATTTTGCTGTCATTTGTGTAACCTTTCTTTTCAGTTTGTTAATCAATTATACTTCAGGCTTCATCAGAGGGGTCTAAAGTATAACAGCAGCCGCTATTGTTACAAGGCAAAGAACAAATTGATTGATGGTGGGTAATCAAAGTAATATGGAGACTTGGCATAGGTAATATTTACTTTACATCTGTCACTTAAGACATTTTACTGCCAATCAGTGCCTTCAGAAGGCTGGCTGGAACAATAGAGGTCTTTCTACTTAATTCCTCCTATTGACTAGGGCTTACACTGACAAAGTTCACTTGCTATGTAATCCTCAAGGCATGCACTCACTGCTGCAGCCAAGTTTTTAGATATATATCCCCCTGTGTCAATGAATTGGAAAAAAGCAGCTCTTTGGAGCCAAAGCATTGAAGGTGGTCCCTGAAACACAGCCCATGACAGCGTACAATTGGCGTTGTCGGCTTTGGAGGTGTCAAAGTGATAGGAGCGCTTACAGGAACCCTCCCTGCAGCTGCTGGAGATGTGAAAGGCCTTTGATGGTTCACTGGTGACCACTGTTTGCAGGTCAAGTCTGGCCAGGAAGATCCTATGCAATAACAAATGTGAGGGGCGTTGGTGGGAAGCAGGAGGAGGGGTTCGTTTTTCTCCATTTCTCTCTTTCTTTCTTTCTTTTTTTTTTTTTTGTTTCCTTTTTCTTTTTTGTTGGTCCTGCTTGCTGCGGAGACTGATGTTTACAAGATGACTCAGAAAAGCCACAGACCAGGGCTGGAGTGGGGGAAGCAAGAAAACTATGAAAAAACGCCTTGTACACTTTCTCCGATATTTGGTCCCGTGTGTTGTTGTTAGATGCCCAACGCCAAGAACGGAGGGGTGCCAGCCACGGCAGTGTCGTCTCAGGCATCGTCACGGGGGGGGACGACACGAAGCTGCTTTGGCCCTTCCCGGTTAAGGTGAGGAGCGTGGCGAGAACAGGAAAGGATGAAAATCTCCCTTTCAGCTGGAAGTCATTTGTACGTAGAGTGTATTCAGCTTTCGGGCACACACTTCCCTGACCTGGAAAATGAGGACACCTGAGTTAGCGAGTGTTTTGGGATGGTGGGGCTGCAAGGCAAGACTCGTTCATGTTTACGGGGAGGCTGGGTGCCTGATCAAAGTCCACAGGAATTCAATGGAAAAGCTCTTTTAAAGCAGAGGTTTAGGGATGTCACCTTGAAAAGCTCCTACAGATAAATGAATTCAGGTTATTCTTCAAAATATCAGAATAAATGCACTTCTGGTGCATTTACAGCCTTAACACAGACACAGCCCTCTTCCACCCCACTTTAAAAAAACCCTTTTTTTTCTGTTTTTGTTCACAGCCCCACTGGACATCTATCCACAGGGATTTAGAGCACATTTTGCCTGTAGCTGGTGCTGACTCAGTTTCCCAGCGCTCTTAACACTTCATTCCTGCAGCGATTCAGCTTCTGCGTTAAACACCAGGTGAGAGCTTTTTGGTCACAGGCTTTACAGCTCCTTCTCTTGCATAGCAAAATCAGATCTCTGCCTTCCTTAAAACACACACTAAGCTGCTATAGCCCATTTCTGCTGAGGACTTATCAGCCAGATCGCAATGTTTGAGTAACTATTAAATTCAATCAAAGCAGCCACAGAATTTTCATACATTAAACACCAAAAGAGCCAGCCTTGTTATTCTAGAGGTTTCTCTTATTGGCAACTCTCTGTCTCACAAATGGCTTTTTTTTCTGCATGCACCATCTTGACTCACAACAAATATCCTCAAGACAGTTGAAAGCGAAGCACCGGTGGGGTTTCCTGGGTTTCAAGACCCTCTGCTTGAAGGGGATTTTCTCCTCCCCTTTTTTTTTTAAAGGGTGGTGGGGAAGAAGGAAAAAAAAATCCTGGTTCTCTGCCAAAGTAACTAGCTAACTTCCAAGACATGTCTGTCAGTAAGCTCGCTCTGGAATTTCCTCTGCATGTACTGGAGGGTTCAATTTTTCCATAAAACCCGGTATTATGTAAGGGGCACTGACAAATGTTTCCAGTTGGACCTTGAGATTGCAAATGCGTTTGTGGAGGACTGACAAGAGATAACAACCCAGGTTCCCAAATCGCTGGAGTCAGAGCACACTTGCAGCTCTTCAACTTCTCCATGAATCAAAAAGAAGCCAAACTGAGGGCCTGAGATTCAACCAGTCCACTTTAGATTATTATACTAGAGATAAATAGGGCTCAAATACATTTAAGTGTCATTAATGTGTACTGACAACACAGTGACAAAACACGGTTATCACAGCACTCGGCTCTCGCAGCTCTCGCCCAGCACCTGGAGCTTAGGAGCACGTTTGCAAAAGGAACGTGATTGTTCTGCAATGTCCCCGAATATTGCATATCTGTGTACAGCAGGGATTTCAGTGTCAGCACATTTTTCAGCTTTCACTGAGGGCTTGGAATGGCAGAGGGTGTTTCAAGGTCAAGGCTGGGAGACATTGGCAGAGCTCTGCGTGGGAAAGCTTGACATTGCGAGATGTCTGGCTGTAACCATTGCAGTCAGACTGACCTCCCCAGGAACCAAATTCATCTTGTAATTAAACAGGGGAAAGTAAAAGTAAACTGGCATCTACGTTTGTAGCTAAAAAAAAGTCCAACGTGTAATCATATATGCATATATATAGACACACATGCCATCTCTTCCATAAAACCCACACATGCATGAGCATCAATATGGTTTGCAAAAATAGAAGTGATACATGTAGATTAGAAATAGTAGGATATCTGTCATGGTTCTTTGCTCCCTTTCTTGAATAACTATAGTCTTAGCTGAAAGGCTTGAAAGACCTGAGTTGAAGACCATTTTGGACATATTCATTAAAGATGTGGACAGAAATGTTCATTACTGCATTAATTCCTTGCAGCTGATGCTGTTAACGTAGCTCAAGATGGGTTGCACAGCAGCACCCATGTGCATGTTAGATTTGTCTTTGTCTTTTGTAAAATGCATTTGTCGTTCGCCACCTCCATGGCCCATTTATTTCTGAGTGCTTACTGGGAGTCCTTCGAGGTTTGCAATCCCACCCATGCCTTCACGAGAAGCTCTGGTGGGGATCTCCCATGGGAACCATGGACATGGTGGGGATTGCCCAGCTGGGATTGGGGCAGCCCAGCACGCTGCCGTCACCTAACTAAGCAGCAGGCTGCAGTGCTGCAAACTAACCAGAAAGGAAATAAAAGCATGCTTGGAAAAGTGCAGGGCAGCTCCAGAAGCTTCTTCAGGCTCCTGTCATTACCCCACAGTCTGCTTCGGGCAAAGCAAAGTACCGGCACAAAATGGGTTTTCATCAGCTGTCAGACTCAGAACTGGTGTGTAATTTATCCCAGCAAAGGAAATCCTGCAAAAAATGATCGATTCCCTCCATCTCCCCGGGCTGAACACGTTCCCTGGGCAGAGCACCAGGGATTTTGCTCGTAGGCTCAGCCTCAGCTCTGGCTGCCCCAAACCCTACTGACCCTAGAGACTTCAAACCACTCTTGGAGAAAGTCTCCTGTCTCTTCTTCTGCCTGGTACCATCACCTGCAGGGATGCTACATCGTCTGTCAGCTGCCGGGGCTGCCCGCCTCACCCACACCATGCAAAATGTGCTTTAATCTGCAAAGCCATCTCAAGTCCCTGCCATACTCTCCAATATTTCCAGCGTCAGCCCAACGTGAGTGAAACAGCAAGGAAATCATGTAGATAGGGAGTTATTTTGCCATGACGCTTTGCTGGAGACCTTTCCATGACACAGTGCAGATTGGGTCTCCACCGCTTACTTCCAGTGAGTTTAAGGGAAGGAAAGGGTGAAGCGAGCCGCATTGCTGATAGGTAAAAGGTAAAAGTTCACAAGTCCACACGCACACATGCCGAATGCTTCATGAACTTAGAGGGATACGGTTTCAGATCGCGCCGCTGGAATGCAGCCCTGGCTGCAAGGGCTCGGAGCAGAAGGGATGACAGAGCCGGGGTTTCACACGAGTGCCTTGCACCCACAGGAGATGAAGAAAAAAAGGAGAAAAAGGGAACTGCTGGAGTGGGGCAATGCTATTCTGGTAAATTCCCCCAGAGGGAGGGGAAGAGGAGTGCAGGGAAATGTTGCAGGCTATGCTTTCCTCAGCTCACGCTCAAGTTCTGGTAGTTTTATTGATCCCAGAGGGAATGGGCTTGAACCTTTCCTGTCTGAATCTACCTGGAAGTCATGCCCAAATACCTGGTCCTTGTAGGTTGCTTAGCCAGCTGATTCTAGTTAAAAATTCAATAGCCATTTCTTCCCTCTGAATCAATAATAGTAATTCATATGGTCATAAACGATTTTTTTTTTTTCCGAAGAAAGCTCTCCTTGATATTCAGCCACTGGTTGTCAAACAGAGGCTTGTTTCCTTTCCTGTTAATAAGTACCGTCTCTTTTTTTTAAGCAGACTTTTTGGAGCATTACATCACCATGCACAAAGTTATGTCAAGGCTGGATGGAGATAATTCACATCCTGTCAGGTCTGACATAAGAGAGCGGGCTACTTTCCAGCAGGGTAAAATATGAAAGGGAAAGTAAAATGGGTCTATTCTAGTGTAAATGAGGGCTAGTGAATACCGGACAGATGGATTTGGGAGGTAATTGAGGAAGAAGGTTACGTGTTTAACTTCGGCTCACTTTCTGCTCCCCTTCACCTCTACCGATTATGCCTTAAAAGCTTCATGTCACGACCGTTTGCCATCTAAATACCTACAATGAGTTACAACTCGCATTATGACTCATCGGTTATTGAATATATTTGGATACTGTTTTGCCACTTCATCACAAAATGGGAAGACACGCTAAAACTGACCTAAAAGTGATCAGAGCCAAATGTTGTGACCCAGAAATGGCAAAATGAAAACGTTCGGTCAGGAGCAACATTCGGCATTTCCTCAAAGCTCTGCAGCCATCGTGGCTCTCCGGGCTACGTTTTGTCACCCTCACCATTTGGAAGCTTTTTTTAAGTTTTAATTTGAGCCTTCTTTGCTGTAATGCAATACCATTTCTTCTTCTCCCTTCAACCCAAGGATAAAGAGAAGATACCACTCCATTCTCTCTGCAACAGTTTCACTGCTAGTATGGAGAACAGCCTGATTATAGTCCCATTTTAATTAATGGACAACTACTAGTGATTTAACTAGATTAAGGATGAAGCCAAAGCCTGAAATGTGCTCTTACTCCACAGTTACCAGAAAAAGGCAACCAGAAACTGTAATTTCAGATTCAGTTGCCCATGTTTCTCCCTCGGGGCTCTGCTCTGCGATTAAAATAAGAAAGAACCTAAAAGTCACACTTTATAAAAGTGACTGTTTGCATCAGGACAGTTTTTAATACAAGCTGTGATTACTTGAAATAAAACTCTTTTCTGGAGATATGTCACTGTTGTTTAATGAGGGGGATTTCCATTCTGATCTTCTCTGAGATCTCTACTGTATCAGTGTAAAATCAGTGAAAACTTAAGCATTTGAGCAGATTTGCTCTGGATTTACTGTAAGTAAGGGAAAAACAATATTGCACATGAATCTCAACTGTAGCTGGCAACTCAAAATAAATTTAGTAAGTGCTTTAGTACTTCACATTTGGCCCTGAATTACTACTAGGTGACAAATTTCGAGGGCGTCTGAAACAGGAGCAGCTTTAAAATGAAAAATCTTGCAAGTAATTTCTATTTCATGTTTGTACTACAAACTCTTCAGAGTCCTTAACATCCGTTTGGTTTCTCATTTTTAATGAAGCCATCATAAACCCACAGCAAATTTAGTCCAAGGAATTCCAATAAAGCCTTTAGAAAAAAACCTCCAACATGCTATATCTGAAATGACAAGTGTGTTATTACAATCAAATGCAGGCTGACTAATGTTTATTTGGGGTTAGGGAAAAATTGGCTTTAATTCATGACAGCTGATTTTTTTCTTTTTGGTAAGAATAAGGATTATTTACCTGTCTGAATCAAATTATGTTGTTTGAATCTGAACAGTTAAGGACGAGGGAAAGGCAAAATGCAACGGAGAATGGTTATCCTCCCACTTTAACATAAGAACAGTTAAACAAAGAGCCATGTATTTAAGAGTGAAAGCAAGACTATGTCATTATTGCTTGTGGAGAAATGTGCAGAATTAAGTAAAGGCGACGGAAACGTGTTTTTTGCGTGTGCAGCACAAGGGGTTTTTCATTGTGGAACTTTTCACTACCTCATTTCAGGCACTTTATTGCTCCTCCAATTTCATTTTCTGTGTAATTTGACAAAATTACAAGTTCCTCCCCGCCCAAAGATGTCTTTTCTTTGAAACTGAAAATGCCTAATTTTAAACTCCAGCTTCATAATACACCTTTAAAACAAATTGAACCCATATTTCCACAGCTAAGGAGTTATGTTGAAAAGGAATGAAGGTTTCTTGCAGAAGGGTATGTGTCTGTTCTTGTACGAAAAAACAAGTAGGCTCCATTTCTGATGATTTTGCTGTTTACCACCACAGGCTTACTCTCATATGCATTAATATGCCCATTAAGATAATCCTTTTTATCATGATTAAGTTTTCACACCTCCAGTGCTAAGGTACCTCCTGACGCAGCAAGCATAAATTCTTCGCAAATGGTACAGGAAATATCCATCTCCCTTATTCTGTCCATCCAGCAATGCTCAGCTATGACCCATCAAAAACTATTCCTAGAAACACTACTTGCAGAAAATGTTGCTTTCATCACTAAAGCAAATGTATTGGAAATATTAACGAGCAGGAAAAAAATCTTTCCAAGAAATACCCATGTTTAAGGATGGAGGACCATCATCTCCTTGCACTGACGACGGACAATATTTATTTCCAAACCTACCATCAGAGGTGGGTACCAGTCAGTCTCCTGTTCCAAACAGGGTTTGGGGGCAGCCACGAGCCAATATGTCATTTGTGACCATAATTAACATTACTGATGCAGTTACGATTGTTAATACTGTGCTTATAGTTTAAATACAATTGAGTGGCCTTTTTTTCCCCGAAAAAAGCGTGTTACAGACATGTTCTTAATCAGGTAAACCGCAGTCCTTGCTGGTGCTCATTGCTTGGAAATGTGCTCAGGTCTGCTTTCGGTTTTTAGGCTGAATCACTGACCTCTGGATGCACACGGGGTGGTCTGCCGCCCGGCGCGGTGCTCGGAGACCTTCTCCTGACACTTTCTTCCTTATTTCAGCGCCTCTCATTTGGGTCTCAACGGATGTGATACAGCGGGAAGCAAGGCCTGGGAGTTCACGGAGGGATTTTTCCCTTCGTCCCCAGATGCTTCTTTTAATTAAATGATCTGCAGACTCTAAAACTGCTGGTGGATTTACATACTATTAAATTACCCTGGGTGTGGATAATTTAAAAAATTGGGGAGTGAAGTGTAAATCTGTAACAGCAAAAATGCAAAAAGGAAAAGTCTACAGCACCTGCTTTGGAAATTATTATTTAAGTCAAGGGCATAAAAACTATGCTGATATTATTGGCTAATCCACCAGTATTCTACCAGTGGGATTTACCACAGCTCACCAGCAGACAATAAATAAGGTGATCCCAACTGGCATCGGGATCCCATGCATCAAGTGGAAGCCTATTGTAATTACAAGAGACAGTGAAAAGAAAGATTTCATTTCATTTAGCAAAAGACCAGCATAAGATCCATGTCCTGGGGGAGTTATTTATTTGTTTTTAGACATTCATAAAAAATTAGAATTAGTGGTAAAAGCATTTATTTATACCTTTCTTACCTCCCCCAAATAACTGTAAAAGCTTCAAACCTGTATTTTACACCCTCAGAAATTAATCTGCAACGGGTTCATAGGTCAGCCTGCAAGATTTGAGGTGATATTTTGAACTTTGAACAAGTTACAAATACTTCCTAGAACAGCAAATGCAATAAATATCTCAGCAGAAGAAATTTCTTTGACTTCTTTCCCTGGATGAAGTCCAGGGATGCAAGTGGGGCCAGAGCCGTTACATGATGCAGAGGAATTAAAGTCAGCTTCAAGAACCTCAGCAGAAAGCTCATTTCAGGCTTCGTGTGAGTTTTTGATGAACATTTACGGCGTCTTGAACCATTTTACTCATCCCTACTAAATACGGATTGCATCTGTTAAGTCAGTCAGCAAGGAGCCGTCGTAAATGTGAAAACCAGAAAAGCCTCTGCTGAAGGTTCGAAACCATTTCTCCTTATTTATCATTTTAAGTGAAATTGAAAGCTTGTTTTCCTTCTGTCTGGAAACGTCACTTACAAGATCTTCTAAATCCTCCATCCTTAGCACTTGGAGTTTCCATTTGATTGGAAATTTGTCTCGAAACTCAGCGGGGTGCACTGGGAGGTGATCGCCAGCTAGCTTGTCTCCCATGACAGATAGCCCTTTTAAAGGCAATGGATTTATATCCTATATTTATGAATAACGAAGGTGAGAATAACGATGAAGGGGGAATGACATATTTTCCTTGATGTACTTTGTCACCCAGAGCTGTTAGAGCTCTAAGCAGTCAGATTTGTTTAGGCCTGCAAAGTGAGTGATGTGCCCTTTTTGCCGAGGTAAAGAGATATTTGTAGTGGCATGAAGCGAGCTGGGAACATTTCTTGTGAGATCGCCCAAAGGAAATAGCACCATGCACAACTGGCTTTTTGTATAGAAGACTATATTAAAAGAAAAAGGGAAAAAGAAAAAAACAAAAAAACCCACACATAGTCTAAAACTATATTTATAAAAAAAGGGGGAAAAAAAAGACGACATATTTCAACTCTTGTTGAAACGCCTGAAAAGTTTCCCTGTGACACTAAATGATCTAAGTCATGTCTCCAAAGAGTAGCTCATCATTTCTCAGACAACAGCAGGAATTTGTGGCTGACCTCCTGAGGGAAATGGTCAACTTTCTCCATCTTTCCTCTCTATGCCAATGTTTGGCTTTAATTTATGTTGGTCAGTTGAAAATGGAAAGTTCAGTACCAAAGCTGAACTGGGGGGAAAAATACAGCATGAGAAAGGATTTGTTTTGTGGGATATGTTTTCAAAAGCACTATGGTTTTACACAGACTGTTTCCGTATGCCTTCCAGCCTGTTTATCACCCCAGCATCGCGCAATCCTGAGCGCGCTACCCAGATGGAGAAATGAAAGGCTTCAGTTAATTGAGGTCAGTTGTCGTTACTGCTAACTGTTTGCAAAGGGTTTTTTACAAGCTGTCAGGCCACCTCCATCTGGTAAGAAGCTCCACATCTCTTCTAACCACTGCAGTGTGTTTTCTTTCAAAATATCATAGAGGAAACATATTGCATCGAGAAAGATATAAGCAATTTTCAGCGAAAGCCGGGTGCCTTGCCTCTGTGACGTACGTTGGTATCTCAGCCGTAACTCACTTGTAGATTTGTCTGTTTAAAAAATACCCCCAAGTCACACATGCCGGGTGCATACCTCAGAAATTAAGCCAAAGAAAATAAGGTGCACAAAGAAGAGAGCACCCAGAAATGACATGGTAGAAATTAATAATCCAGGTTATGAGAAGCAGAGGTGGGAAAAGGCTGCGTGGCTGGTTGGTTGACGCTGCTTTGGTGGGATGTGTGAGGAGCGACCCTGGTTGCACATCTGCCTGCACCGAAGGAAGATCCAAGGGACAGCAGGGACCAGCTCCAGAGCTACATCCATGAGGCTCCCAGAAAAGCACTGAGGATTTACTACTCTAGGAAGACACACCCGCTTATAACTTTACATAATAGCAGAGCAGATATAGGCATTATTTTGAGATGGGCTGAACATGCCCAAGATCACAGCCACCCAGAAAAAAAGCCTTCTGCTGTGACCTCTTTAAAAGTTCCCCTAAAAAAAATCAGTAGAAGTCTCCAAAAAGCAACCGGCAGCTGATCAAGCAAGCGATCTAAAGGGCAAAGCTAATTGTCAAGTCTGACGGTTAAAGATTTTGTGTCACTGGAAGGAGAATTAGAGTGACACTCTCTGCCAGACAACATGAGGTATGGATTTTGTCAAAGACAGTTTTGGAGAAAGATTTAAGAGTTGTGCTCTGGCACAGTTTGGGACAAGGCTCCATCTTATGTGTATTCATCACCTTTGCAATTCCTTTTCTATTTGTTTTCCTGGTAAGGAGCCTTAATCAACAACCCATGTGATGTTTTTATCATTTCCAAGAGGTTTTTGGCAAAACATAGGGAGAAACAGCTTATAAACTGGGGATACAGCAAATGCACTCTAGATTTGCTTCCAGAGCAAGGTATATACAGGCATGGTGGATGTAAATGCTATTTATATTCAGTTTAAAATAATATCTCACCCAAGATAATCCCTTGAATGGTATTCTTTTACCCACTTAGGAGAGACCATACTGTCATGAAAAACTTCATTTCAGCAGATCACACTCCGTTCCTCCTTCAGATCCTAATGAATAATCCCAAATTGTGTAAACACGAATAGCAAAGAGGTTGGGTTCTGTTTGTCTTCTGCTGGTTTGTTTTTTCCTCTTCCTCTGAAACCCAGACAGATCGTGCTGTCTCATGCTTTTCCACACCCAGGACATTGGAAAGAGTTTACTTAATAGCTCAGGTCCTGCCAGCAGCTCTTCACAACGTGGGACACGAGCTCAATTTCTGGGCTTCCACCCAAGATTGCCACTACCTGACACCTCACTGGACTTTCTCACCGATTTGGAAACACTCGATTCTCTCTGCAATGCACACCTGGATGAGGCGCAACTGCTGGAGGGTCAACCCTGGCAAGGGAAAATCAGAGATGGTGGCAAGATCTTAGAGCATTAGCCAAATATGTAACCCTCAATCATCATGCCAGTCCAACAACAGTGGGCTCCGGGCAGACGTAAGGGTTTCAGCTGTCCTCCCATATAATCAACCATCTGCACAAGCTCCAAATATATTAAATGAAAGCCATACACCTTTAACCTGAGGAGGTTTGCTTGCTGCAATAGGCTTTTCCTAGGAAAGAGTCTCCAGCTGATGAGGGCAAGAAGATGCTCATGTTTCTCAGGAAGACCAATGAGAGGACAATCTTCCACACCCTGCACCGCCTTCTCCATCTCTCTTAAACTCCAGACCTCGGCTGAAGCAGAGCAAACTTACAGTCCTGCAAACCACAGGGCTCAGTTAGTGATGGAAGACAACTCTCAGGTTTTTGGGGCCACATCTTTTCCTCTGCAACGACATATTATATACCCAGACTGCCGAGATCGGCAAACTTTTCCCAGCCGTAGGTATGCCGAGAGTGGGCAGAGGTTGCTCATGGAGCACAGGACATCTGTGCATTGTCTTTAACAGCCCTCACAGTAGCAAATTGGGGTCTGTATATGAAATATAGTATTTTCACACATCTAGTGAATGCCACAATAAAAAAAGGAACTGGTGCAGTTTACGACTGGGCCTCATGCTGAGTCCAATTAAACCTACTGTTTCCAATCAGGTTTAATGTGAGGATAAAGTGAATGCTCCCTGAGATTTGGAGGAGGATAATTTGTCAGTAATAATAAGTGTAGACAAACAGGATGTTCCACAGTGCAGGGGCCTGATTAAAACCAAATGTGATTCCAGGGATCATCTCGAAACTCCTGCCAGCCAACGCGGTCAGCATTGCTTGCAACTTGCAGGATTTCTTTCGCAAAGGCTTGCAGCCTTTGCAATTCTTCCCAAATCCCATGGAAAAAAATAGGCACTAGGCCATTGGGTCACCCAAGAGTCATCTCTGTGCGTTGTTGTTGGTTTGGGTTTTTTTTTTTTTCAGAGCATGTTTCAGCTTTATAACCTGTCAATGCAAGGACATCCTAACAGGAAAGGGAAAAAGTCTTGGATTTTCAGCCTGGCCCTATCCTACTTCCTGACAAGAGCCTGTCTAGCTGGACTTAACATTGGCAAAAATACATTTCCTGATCAAAATGGGATTTCCTACGAAAGGTGAATTCTTTCTTGATGAACTTTACCATAGAAGCAAAATTGGCAGTCATCAGACCATGGTCCAAAAAGTCACTTCAGCTTTGGGGGAGTTTATTGAAAAGAAACAAGGAAGGTTTCAAACTATCCCAGGCTTTGGGTTTTAAATTAGCTTCTAGATCATTCTAATAACTTCTTTCCTTAGGGGATGGAGAGGGTGAATTTCCTAAGAAGGATTTTCTCACTTCTTGGCCAGATGGGAGACTCAGTAACTCAATGCTTGTTAGTTAAGTTATAGTCCCTAAGAAATCAGTGGTTACCTGTTGCTGGAGAACTGCTTTTGTTCATTAGAGACGAACCAGCCTGAGGTCAATGTGCAGAGCAGTTAACATACTAGCAAACCACTAATTAACCTAACACAGAAGCAGGAGCCCGTTTCCAAAATGTGTCTCTAATTCACCATCACTCAGTGTTTACAGCAGTACAATGGATCGTGTGTAAAGCAGGGGCTGTGGCAAGGACCCGCTGGGGGGGGGGGGGTGTCCCATTGGGGGACCACTTCTGCAAGTCTGCAGAAGTCTGCATTAGGGATGGGGAAAATCACCGATGTAAATGCAAAACTGGATGTTACGTCCTGCCAACGTTTGCCCTATTGCCCAGGAGGGCAACTGCCTCCTAAAGTGCCAACCCTTTCGGCCGTAGGTCTCTGTCTTGTTCAGAGTTAGCTGTTTGCCTTCAGGATGGTTTTTGCTTACTGGAAAGTTGCTGTCCGGACCTTCTCTCTCCATCTGTCCTGGAGGCACTTGCTTTTTTTGTCAGATCATGGGAAACACTGCAATGCTCAAAAATAGAAATTCTTTTGAAGGTCTCGATGTGTGACTGCTTGTTTGGTGACATAAGCTGTGCCTTACGGCCAGTAACACATCCCCAGAAACCTGCATTACTTCCTTGCATCACGTTCCTCCAGGAATTCTTCTTAGGAGGGTCTGATGAGCTCCTTTCTGTGCCCCCAGGACCAAAGGCTACCATGGGTCTTCCAGCAGCCTGCTACCTAAAGTGGCTTATATATATATGTATAAAAAATAAAACCCGTTCTAGACTATAAACAGAGAGAAAACCCCACCATTTGAGCCCCAAAGCCTCTTATGGATGAGTTCCCATCAAAAAGGGAGTATGCAAAGAAAAAGGTGGAAGTTTTAAAGTCCCAGAACAGCCTTTTGATGTGGTTTTAGGGCATCTCCCTGGTGAGGGGGCCTTGCAGGAGAAAGGCTGAACAGGCACTGAGGGGCTTATTTCAGTCTCAAAGTGGATAGAAAACTCCCTCCTTCCTTTCAGCCTGGAAAAAATGCAGGTAAATTCACAGGATTCTTCCCCAGATCACATTTCTTAGGTCTTTACCTGCATAGAGTCTGTTCTGAGAGACCTGGAACAAACCAAACTGTGAGAAGACGTTTTGGAGTACCTGGAGATTTGCATGTCGCCAGCATAGAAAAATATATTTTCAAAAAGAAGACTATGAATGGAGAGAGGAAAATAGCACCAGTAAAGAAAAGAAGACCCATCCTGGGTGGGAGCATTTCCCTTGAGGGGAAAAAAAAAAAGGCCCACGAATAGAGATGCCAATCTGACAGAGGCACCCATGCCTCTCCTTTGCTTGATGAGGAGTGACAACTGCAAAGACATACTTTCAGATGGCAGCAACTTCTCTGAAAACCACATGATGTATCTTAGCCAAGCTGCCCCAGACAAATAAATGGTTTGATTTAATTTAGAGCCACATCTTGTTCCCAGGGAAGGGTAATTGGATCCATGGCAAAGAGCTGGGAAGGGGGCCTGAGATGAAACAAAGGAGGCAGCTCTGCTGCATGAGATACTTGTTTTCTCCGGTGGAAATTTCTTAAGGAACAGAACCCCTTCTCCACACAGCAGGGCAATTTCGCTGACCTAATTTCCTGACACTGTTTCTTCTCCTCTGATAATGGGGAATTGTGTTGGTTTTCTCCTCCTACAATTAAATAAACAAAGCATAAAATTAATATGAGTGTTTAATGCAAAAAGCCTGCAGAAGGAGAGCTGCTTTGGGCTGGAGACCTTTGCAAACATGAAGTGATGTGGTTATAATGTGATTGTTTCTGCTGCTACTGTCCTGCAACTTCCAAGCTTGGTGCATCTAACTGTTCTAGCAAGTTCTAGCTTCCAGGCAGCACTGAGGAGCAGGGAAAGAGGACAAGCTCCTCTGCTTTGCCTCCTTCCTTCCCTAGCCCAACAGGTCAAAGAGACAGTGAGAAGAAGAGTCCACCCCACGGGCAGTCCCATGGACAAAATGCCACACGTGCCCGTGCACACATGGTATCTTGTTTGCTGAGCGCAAATCCCCCATTAAAAGACAAATAAAAGGGAACCAATAACAACAACAACAACAAAAATCGAAAAAAATCCCCAAAAACACGTGGGCACAAGCTGATCTCGGTACTTGCAAAGTCCTGCGAAAATCTTATCAGCCTCTGAATCTGGTCTTTCTGACCCGGAGCAATCCAACAGTGATGTTTTCTTGAGCTGTCACCACTTTGGGCTGGCTGTAGAGCTGAGCTACCTGGATATAGCCCAGAGACAAGGAATTTACAGCTTTTCTCTGGTTGGGGATTGGCGGAGAAGTGATAACACTAGTTTGTGGGTTTTTTTTAAATCTGGATATAAGTTATCACTCTTTTCCTCTCTCCTTCTCCCCACAGTATGTTATGAAGTGCTCAGCTCTGGACTGTTCTTCCCTACATTTGTCATGTGTGCAATTTACACTATTTAAAGGAAAGTAAAATCCAAGGCAATTCTGGATAAAAAAGCAGTTGTTTGAAATTTTATTGCATAATATAAACATTTCCCTCAATGCTGGATTTCCTTTTTATAACCAATTTCTGTCACTGTCATTGTTCTACATTTGGGCAGAATTTTCATAACTTTATATACTTTTTTTGTAACCGTGACTCACTTAAAAGTCAGTGTGATGAGAGTAAAGAGCAAATGGGAAGTGTTTTTTCATTTTTTTTTCATTCATTGTTTAGATTTCATACCCCTGAATAATGGAACTGGTTCTGTTCACAAGACTATTTTATCATTACATATTCCCCCACAAAATGAGTGCTCAGCCTGGGAATTATTTTAGGAAGATTACTATTAATAAGATCCATACCGTTATAAAATATAATCAAAATATATTAACTCTTCTTTAGTCCTTTGCTTTAGGCTGGAATTCCCTTTCATGCCTGGAAAATGAAATAGATGTTTGGCTCTTTTCCCACGAGAGAAAAAGGTGTTTGCTTCAGAGGGCTGCTTTTTTTGCACTATGTTTTTCACATCCCTTTTGAAAAATCTCAAGCTAGACCCTTTTCAGTGGGTAAGATATTGAAACAACAAGGATATCCCTCCGACACTGCAGGGAAGGTGTCGCGGAGCTCGCTGAAGATGGAAGTTGCACATAAAACTCTTCTCCTGGATTTTTTTTTTTTTTTCCAAAAGAAAATGCACACAGAGTCCACTAGAGGGTACAGCTCAGGGATGTGCAGCCCAGTGCGCAGCGGCTGCATCCACTCTGGATGCGCTCGGCTTGGCAGGTGGAGCGAAGCCTTTGCCGCTCCTGGCTGGATGCCGCTTGAACCCCATCTCCAGGTCAGAAACCACCTGCAGCTGGAGGAAAAGAAGAGACCAGTTGGGAAATTTCTCCTAATAAAACCCAGATCATTCTAACGGGGTCAATTGCTCTTTGATTCCCATTGATTAGATATTCCTGGAAGAAGGGCATTTACGGGAACAGTAATCTCTGCTCCCTCTGGCTGTGCTCATTTCTTCTCCCTGCTCGTTCCTTTGGCTGGTTAGAAAGCTCTCTAGTCCTTTAAAACTTCAGTTATGAAGACCTAGCTTTGTTTCTGTTTTGAGCATTTTTCTTACAAACCAGGGGAAAAAAAAAGAAAAAGAAAAAAGCATAAAATCATCTGGAGCCTTTGGAATTACTGCTGGCTTGTGTTGCACTCAACAAGTCAGCAATTATAGCCTGAAATATTGAGTGGCAGGAAAATTGATGTCTTACCTCTGCACTTTTTGTTTTTTGGGTTTTTTTTGAAAGCACAGAAATATATAAAATCGACATTTCTGTGGCAGGTTGAGGGCTAACACAACCTAATGGGATTACAAGGCAGGGGGTACTCATTGTGGATCCCAAATGAGTGATGGCAATAAACTACTTATTGGCCCATTCGTTTCTTTTTTAGCACATTTGCCAGGACCAAATGCAGGAAAGGACCAGAACAGGGGGCGGCTTTTATGGGATCACAGAAGGGAGCAGTCAGGGGCCTTCGGGAATAATGTTTTGGGCAAGAAAATCCTATTGTTGTTCAATCTTGGCAGTCAGTCATCCAGCTTACTGCAATGAGAGGGCTGGGTAAACACGGTGAGATAATAGATGGGACCCCATGGAAGGGTCAGCACATCGACAACCTGCAGATGTAGGCACAGGGGGACCAGATCCACCTGGCCAGGTCCTCCTCCTTTGGGCACCCACCTTCCCAGAGCTCTCAGGGGACACCTTTGAAGGTTTGGCCTAAAAAATGCTTCTCCTGGACAGAACTCGGTGCCCTCAAATCTCACTGCCGTGAGCGACAGGGGGATGTCCTAGTACTGCAATTCTGGCTTACGTGGCTTTGCTGGTGAAGCTAATGAGATTCCTGCACCCCAATGACCATTGCTGAAGCAGGGCAGATTGCAAACACAGGACAGTAATTGGCCAAAACCAACTGTAATGGCATATTTTTATTTTATCAAGACATCTCATCTCCTCTCGCTTTAACTCAGTGGCAAAATTTCCCCCTGCTTTCTGGGGCTCTGGATTTTAGTTTCATCATGGGGATAGGAAGATAGTGAGATGATATCCACAGCCTTATTGTCAAAGCTGACAGCTACTGAGAAAAACCTTCTTTCTTGTAATCTGGCTCCATTATATTGGGCTTAAGTTAAGGCATGTAAGATTTCTACTCGTGTCTAAGCCCTGAATTTTGTGTGTGCTGTATCATGGAAAGTTATGCCTTGGCTTTCACATGAATAATTCAGTCTCCTGCTCTTATGCATTCTGCTGCCAGCAAAATTGTCATATTTTACAATTTTATAGATGGATCAAAAAGGGTACCCTTCTAAAAATGTACACTTTCACATGAGAGAAAGGGTTCAGATTGCAGCTGTCCCCTGTTTGAAAATGCTGCTTGGAAGACTGATTATTTTACTTCCTTCTGGACCAAAGCATACCAATGCTCCCATTTTTCTACAGCCCCCCTCCCCTCTGGACGCCGGGCCCCAGATGGGGCTGGGAGATTTGCTTATGTTTAAAAAAAATAGAGCCCTGTTCAGAAAGGATCGATAGCAAGTGGTCATTTAGCAGTCTCCTCAGCCTTTTCTTTGAAAGCAGTGCTAAAATTTCCATTGACTTCAGTAGGAACGAGACAAAGACTCTTAGCTGAAAGTCAATGTGGCTTTGGTATAAACACACCAGAACCTGTGTTTTAATCCTGCACTTTACCACTGAAATTGCACCTTGGATAATCCTCTTTTTTTCCTAGTGCCTCAGTTTCCTCATCTATAAAAATGAAAACAAATGCTACTTATCTTTGTATTAAACTTTGATATTTACAGGAATTACAAAAGAGCTGGGGAAAAGAATAGAACATCTTTCTGATTACCTCCTAGACTAGTTTTTGCTGCTGTCGTTACATTAATAAAAGTCTGGTATTCGAGGTCTCTAGTACTCTACAGCCCATGTTCCATGAGAGCATCCTTAAGTAGATAAAACTCTGTGAAGGAGAAAGACTGAGGGTACAGGACCAGGACCTAAATTTTGTTCATTCTACTCAACCCAGGCAGCTCGCCCTGCAGTACTTTCTGAACCGACCTACCAACGTGGATCAGCCAAGCGGTGTACATCAGTGCCAGGTCAGAGAGATTCTCCCCAGATGCATCCTTGCTGTGTCCATCTCTCGGGCCCGATCCAGGTCATACTCAGATCCAAGGGAGACTTGCTACCGGCTTTACTTTTAGCACAGCTGGACCACAGGGACCTGATCCTGCATGCTCCAGCCTCAGTGACAGCTGCCAGGATTGGGTCCTATTTTCCTTTTTTTTTTCTTTTTCTGGAATATATATAAAGCTTGATTTTATCAACAGCCTGTGTATATGGTCAGATGAGGAACTTTACCAAGGAGGAATGACAGAAAAGACACCGCATATTAAGACTCCTGTCACTCCACCCAGATTATCCTTTATTTGTTTTGTGGGCAAACAGCAAGTTTTTAAGGATTTTAATCCACAGCATTACAACCCACCAAACAAAAACAAGAAAGGGGTTTCTCCTGGCAAATCAAGTCAGACTGGATTAAATCCTTCTGTCCAAAAGGGACTAGATAAATATTTTCCTATAGGAGTCGACACCCCCCACCCCACCCCACCCCCCCGCCCCCAGCCTCTCTACATGCTAAAGAGGCAAGTGTGGGTTTAATGGTTATACAGATAAGCCCTTATCTAAAGGATACAACACTTAGCTTTACAGTCCGCACACTTATTTACCAATTGCTAATGGCTACTGGGTTTATGGCACTTGTGCCTCAATTACGGTGCGAACAGCCCCGGTTACCTGTGGCAGGGAGCAAGTTGTGCCCGGCAGCACAGCCGTGCCCCAAACGGGATTTTTGGGTGGAAGCAAGAGCTTTAGAGGGGATCTGATAGAAAAAAGGGGGATTTTCTCACGCCAGATGCTGTTTTAAGCGAGCAACGTGTGCCCTGGGCATTAAAAGCTCTGTGCAGGGGAGAGATGGCTGCAGCTGAATTTTAGCTGCTTTTGAGAGAGCTTCAGCTTGGTTAGATTTCTTGGGTCAAAGAGATCACAAAGGTGATTTTTCAATATTATTTTCTTCTTATTCATTACTAATATTTCCCCCCCCCCCCCGTGAACAGTCCTCTTTGCGGCAAAGAAGAGCAAGGGGAAAACATCTGGATCCCTTCTCCCTGATGCTGCGGGAGGAGGGATGCTGCCCGCAAAGGGGTGGGAAACCTCCGCCCAGGTGATGTTTATGGCACAGAAAAGTCCCCAAATCCCGGCGTACAATGGCTACACTGTAAATACGTCCTTTCCCATCATGTAAGACGTTAAGATCGTTAGTTTTGGCTGGAAACAAAATATATTACAGGCAAACCGCTCTGCTAGTGGGCAGAAAATACGCGCTGCTGCTGTAATGTTTCTCATTATATTGCCCCTTTGTTCCTAAAAATGACTGAGTTATTGCATAATGCAGGAATCAAGGAAGAAGGAAAATATATCATAAAGATGGAAACGAAGACAGCTTGTCAGTTATAAATGTAAACGAATGCTCGATTTCTTTTACAAAGCAATTCCGCTATAAAACTAATCGCCTAAGTGAAAAAAAAAAAAAATCCTATTCTGACAAATAAATAGTTCATCTCCTCCACATTTAATCCAACCTTGAAAAATCTCCAGGAACTCGTCAGGGAGGGTTTTTTTGCCTTTCTTGATTCTTGAATTTTCCCCCGAATTTTGTGTGCGTGCGTTTTATTAGGTTAATAAAACTCGGTTTTCAAGGTTTTGGACGCCTCGGGGGTACAATGAGCTCGGATGTCAAATGCATCAAATAGCTAATGAAGGGATTTCAAAGGTCTCCAAAGTGTCCATAGCAGCAATTTGTAGCGTCTCATAAAGGTAAAGCCCATTTTGGCTACAGTGTGTTTTGTCTGACGGTTTTCCGGGTCCTCCAACTTCGATCTGCTGTTTTATTCCGATTGCATACCGGGTTTAAATGCCCCGGTCTCGCTATCATACGAGTTGTGGTCAAATCAAGTCAAACCAGCATCCTCAAGCGAGCTCATGTCAGTATTACTCGGAAAGGGCAAACGGAGGGGAGGGAAAAAAACCTCAAAAGTATCGTGCATTAGAGGGATTTACCAAAAGTGATCGAGAGGGTAAAACGATAGGGGGGAAAATCCTTACCCAAGGAAACATTTTACTATGTGAAGATCTTGTTTGTGGGGGAGTGGGGGGGGAGGCAGAACCGCTTTTTTATCTTTTTTCTTTTTCTTTTTTTCCCCTTTTTCTTTTTTCTTTTGCCTTTTTCTTTTTTCCCCTTTTTTTTCTTTTTCTTCCTTTTTCCCCCTTTTTCTTTCTTTTTTTCTTTTTTTTTTTTTTCCCCCGGTTGTTGTTTCAACTCCTTTTCTGTCAACTAAATCCTTTTTCCCGGGGGCTGAGCTCGGGGCACAGGCGGGTGGCAGTGCGGGATGGAGCCGGGAGGCTGCGGTGGGTCCTGCCGGCTGCTCCAGCCGCTGCTGCCCGGCGATGCTCAGCTCTCACCCGGCCCCGGGGCACCCGGCTTTTCCTCCGGCATTTTTTTCTCTCATTTGCAATTCATTCCTTCCCACCCTCCCAGCTCCCCCAGCCTGGTGCTATTTTGGCAAAAGCGAAAAAACAACCCCCCGCCCCATCCCTCTTCTCCTCCGTGGGGATCGCATCTTCCCCCGGGATTGCGGCGTGTTTGTGTAATTCCTGCGCAAATGAATTTGCCGTTGCCAGCTTTCCTCCGCCTTTTCACGAATACAGAGCTCAATTAAACCTAGCTGCAGAGCAGTACCTTTGAACTAAGCCTCGATAATAAATTACCCTCACTCCCGCTTGCAGATAACGCTGTTTTCTTCCCCTCCCGAGATACAGGCGGTCAGTAAAGAAGCTCTTGGGAACAGGCCGGTATCTGCTAGAAAAACCTTACTGGCAGCTCGCTCTGTCATTTGTTACGAGCTCTTCTGGGCTGCCAAATTCAAGACATCACCCATCAAAGGAAAAAAAAAAAAAAAATCCTCTGTCGCATTTTTACAGCCGCTCCTTCTGCTATGGGGGGACACCCAGAATAGGGGGGATACCCAGAACCTGGGGGGTTATCCAGAACCTGGGGGGATATCCAGAACCTGGGGGGGATATTCAGAACCTGAGGGATATCCAGAACCTGGGGGATATCCAGAATCTGGGGGATTCTGGCAGGGGAGGGCTGGTGATGGAGAAGGACCAGGACAGAACCAAGCAGCATTAAGCTGGGGCTGCGCTGAGGATGGCAGGACCCGGGGCTGTTGTCACCCTTAAAAACAAAAGGACTATTATGGACCCCATAGATGAGCAGGGGTAAAAGCTTTCCTAAGGCACAGATCTCTCTCGGAGGTTAGAACAGCAGTGTTAATCTTCTCTGCAGTGTTTACAGAGCCAGCTCATCCGTGGGGTGGGTGGAAGGCAGCCAGCTCGCAAGAGAACGCTCTTTATTAAAAAATACGGAGTGGTGTTGCTTTTAGCAGTGACCCCCGGAGCGTGGCCCGCATTTTTGGGGGAGGGCAACTCCCCTTTAGCCGGGGGTCCCCCAGTCCTGGCCCCGCACCCACCGTGGGGGGGGGCCAGGAGAAGGTGAGGGGGGTCTCCAGCTGCCTTCAGCAACATCTGGGGGAGTCGTCCCCCCCCGATAAAATCCCTTGCGGGGGATTTGGTGGGTTACCTTTGCCCAGACGGGAGCCTAAAGAAGCTCCCCCCCCCCGCCCCGCGGCAATACGCGGCTGCCCGCGGAGCGTGTGTCCTCCCCCCCCGTGAGCTACTTCGCTCACTTAGGAGCTTTTATTTATCCCTGTATTTGTTTGGTTTATGTAAGGGCGGGGGGGGGGGAATCTTTCGGTGTGTATCAGCGGGCAGGGATCATCCTTTGGAAATGGGAATAAAAGAGAGAGGAACGGGTTAGTTGTGGAAAGCTTAGGGAAAGCAGGGGAGATAGGTGTGCAAAAAAAAAAAAGAAAAAAGAAAAAAGAGAAAAAATAAAAAAGAAAAAAGGAAAAGAGAAAAAAGAAAAAATAAAAAAAGGAAAAGAGAAAAAAGAAAAAAGAAAAAAGGAAAAGAAAAAAAAGAAAAAATATAAAAAATAAAAAAAGAAAAAAGAAAAAAAAAAAGAAAAAAAAGGAAAAGAGAAAAAAAATAAAACCCCCACCAAACCCAAAACCACCAACAGCAAAAAAAAACCCACAAAACCCTCTCCTTGCTACACTCATCCTTGTGCGAAATGCACTTTTAGAAGAAATACCAGCACGGAACTGGCTCATTTCTCCATCCCGCTTATCCCAGCCCCTGGGAAGGGAAACTAATTCCCCCGCACGGGTGTACGGGGAGCTGCCTTCAACTCGCGTACCTGGCCGCGAAGGATGAGTTTGCGGAGAGTAAAAATACAGCAGTGAAAACCCTGCGCGGGTCTGCGCGGTTCTGCGCGGGTCTGCGCGGGTCTGCGCGGTTCTGCGCGCCGCCCGCCGGCCCTCGCTCCCCTCCCTGCCAAAGCGCAGGGCCCGCGCGAATTTGTTGCATTTCCTCGATTGATTGTTTAGTTAGACATTTTGCCAACTTCCTGACGGTTCGTTTTCTGATTCTGCAAAAAAAAAAAGAAAAAGGAAAAAAAAAAAAAAAAAAAGAACCGCATTTCCTTTTTGACTTAAGAGGGAGAGAGAGAGAGAAGCGGAGGCTGGGGGCTGGTGAACTCATCGAGATGTATGTACTAGACGTTTTCTCTTCCCTCTCCCCGTCCCCAAACCCTCCTCCTCTTCCTCTTCCTCCCCTCCGAGCCTGGGCTTTGCACCATCCCCTTTCCCCGCTCCGAGCTTCTGCCTTGCAAAAACCCGCTGGGCTCCTGGGACAGAGCCTGGGCAAGGGGGGGGAAAGAGGCACCGCTCTGCTGGTCCAGGCTGGAGCCTTTGGATTTGCTTCCTTTGCCCTAAATTGCTTTAAAAAGTTTTTTTTTCTTTTTTTTTTTCTTTTTCCCATCTTTTATTTCCCATTTCGCATCCTGTCCTTGCAGTTCTTGCGGCTACAACAAGGGATCCAACCGCAGAAAGAAAAGTAAACACGGAAATCTGTTCCACTCACTTTTATTTGCTTCGGGTTTTCTGTTGTTGGGCTTGTCTGAGTTTATTTTACTATTATTTCGATTTTTTTCTTTTTTTTCTGAGAGCAGCAAAGCTATGCTTTGCACCGGTTTCTCTCAGCTCTACTGGCTTTAACTGCTGCCTTTAACCCTGCTGCTTTTAAAACTGTATCTTTCTTATAGATGATTTTTATCCCTAACCTTACAATACTAGAATATGCTTGAAATAGGTGGGGGGGGGTTACAAACCTTGGCATAAGCGTAGCACACTGTGTAGAAAATGACTCGTTTTTTTCCCCCAGCCCCCCTTTTAAACTATTTTTGTGTGGCCTGATGTTTATCATTCAAATTAGCACTGACTTCAGACCTGGCTGCAGCAGGTCAGGAGCAGAAGAAGCGCAGGGCCCTATCCCAAACCTCCTGAAATCAGCGGGAGCTTTGGATCAGGCCCTACAGAAATAAGTTAGAGGAAAATCCTGGGTACGATGTAAAGGAAAATATATACGAGTCGGAGAGAATGGTGCTTTGTTCAGCTGCAACGGGGAAAGGGGAGAGCAAAATCCAAACTGCTTTCTGATAGTCTTATGTCCAGGGGTATTTAACTAGGGTGGAAATCTTAAATCATCTTCAAATTAGGGCCTGGTTTGGGAGTCAGTCCTAAAAGTTGGTCAAACCTGATTTGCTGCACTGGTGAAAATGCAGCGTAATTTGCTCCTATATTTCTATATGTATTGATAACTGTGCACGCGTCTGTCAGCAGCGATGCATGCCTGCCTATGAATATGAACATAAAAGCATTCCTGGGAAGGTGCGCACACACACACACAGATTTAGGGCAAGGGCGTATTTATTCTCTGTCTTTGCGCCCCGGCCTCGGTTTCTCCGCGTTCGTCTCTCTGCAAACGGCCACGTGCAATCCGCCGTGTACGTGTGTGCCTGTGCGTACGTGGACGCATGAGCCGGAGCGTGGGGACGTGACCGATGGCAAAGATGAAAGCGTGTCGTGACCACGCGTCGGAGAGCGGGGATTAGCGTATTTTCACATAGCTTTGCAACCGGGTCACGTCTCCCGAGTTTTCTGCCTAACAGGAATGGGGGATTTCTACGAAGATAATAAATCTAGGTTACCGCATCGGCCGCGCAACCCATATCAACCCAAAACTCGTATTTCGGGGGCCACGTGCATCTGCCCGCGAGACAGGGATGGGTTGAGACAACGCTACTCGTTTCAAGTGTTGACATCTAGCAAGGCAATCCAAATATTTGTCCAGCCTTTGCTACGGGATTTTGTTATTCTTCCATTGAAACTATCGCTTTGTAAAGCCTTTTTTAAAGCTGTTAAAGCTGAGCAAAGATCGCTATCGGGAAAACCGCTGGGGTTGTGCGAGGTGCGGGCTCTCCATTAGGTGGCATTGCTACTTTGGCAGTGCGAGAGGGAGAAAGTGGCTTCGTGCACTGGTCAACTTCTACTGCCGGGGCATGTATTTGCATTGCAATTGAAAGCCTATTTATCTTTTCAGCACTTGTTATATACTTATAGTACAATTTGCTTTACCAACACACAGTCTAATAATTTTATCGGGTAGGTTTCTGTATCAAGAATGAAAATCAATACCCACTTGCCCTAAACTGTGCACATTGTATCTGCTTTTTATGCAATTAGAGGCGTTATAAAAATAATTGGTTGCTGTATAACACTTAAAAACCATAACAATCAAACATAATGTATAACAGATTATGCACAACCCTTTCCTGTTTTCTAAAGGTAGTTCAGCCCTTATCTTGCAGGGTAGCTGCGCGCACTGGCAAATGGATTTTACACACTTACAAATTGTGGGTGTGTTGCATGCTGCGCAAAGGCACTATGACAATCGGGATAAAACGCTTTCTGAGGGTATATAGCACAAATTGGTTTTGATCTGAGAGATTATAGATGCGATTTTAAATAATAAAAATAATTAAAATGCTAAAAAAGAAGAATGAAATATAAATCAATTAAGAAAAATATTTTTTCTACTCACAGAAACATTCTGTCCATGGGAGTTCTGCTTTTACATCTCATGCCAGCATTTTTTTAAAAATTAAAAAAAATCCTTTAATTGTTAAAAAAAAAATCTATTTTGTTTGCAAAGACAGAGATCATTTTAATCATAAAATCATTAGCCTAATTTAATTTACACTGGTGAAATCTCATTAACTAAATTAGAGCCAGTCCCTTATTTACAATGAGGTTAGCAAGAGCAGAATCAATCTCAAACTGTTTGCTATTGTTTGTTTTGTTTTGTTTTTTTCCCCTGATCTCTTGCTGTCATTTAATTTAAAGGGCAGACTTCACATTTATACTCATTTGGGAAAAACGTTCTAAAGAATTAAATCTGTACTTTAATCTCAAGCCACTGTGTTTAAAGGAATTTCCCTGAATGGCTTTAAAACATCCTGATTCACAAAGACTGAATTGTATATTTTTGTCAAAGTTATGACCGGTAAGCTGTATCGGAAATGGTAGCTTGCTATATATGTATAAGATGAAATATCTATGCATACTAATGGCTAAATAGATTTTAAAGCACTTGTTTTATCTAGAAAAAATAATTTTTATTTTAGGCTGTGACATTTTCTCACAGTACAAATTTTTTTCTACTTTTGTCTTCTTTACTGTACCTTTCTTTCCCTGGATTAATTATCTGAGCAAATGTTAAAAGTCTGATTTGTTGGACTTCTTTTAATAACCCATACTGGTTTCCTGTGCTCTCATGGGAGGGAATATCCTGGCTATTTTGACAACTGAAGTTTTCAAAAGCTTTTTTTTTTTTTTTAAATGTAGGGGGCACAAAACAGCACTTCTATTTGAATAGGTGAGTCAATGACAATTAATAAAAAAAATTAATTCTATTATCTTAGATTTCTAGACTCCAGCAATAATAAATAGAGCGTTCATGTCCGATACATTTTAAAATGTAAGTGTTAAATGCTTTCCCTGTAACATCTGCAAGAGTCCAAGAGGGTGAATTAATACCAACATGTATATAGATATACCTGAAGAAAAGTGGCTTTAACTCTCGGGAGCCCCATGGGAATATCCTAATCCAGTTCTGCACCAATTAAGCATGTTGATGACCCAAATTTTGTTTGTTTAAAGGTCATTTTTGTCCCTTGCAGAGTCGGGGGAGATGGCCACAAAGTTACGTGGCTCCTTCCATCAATTCGTGCTGTATTATCTAAAGTTGTAGAAATGCAAGACAGTTTTTTCCCCTTGTATCAGTTTGCAGCTAAACGCAGAAGGGCTGAAGCCAGGGAAGAGAGCGACAGTCAGCTAAACCAAAACAAACACAGCCAGAGCAAAGTGTGATTTCCAAGAGGAGCATTTAAAGTCATAACGCTGATTAATTCTGCAAGACTCTGCTTATTAGCATCTTCTGCACAAAGGCTCAGGCGCGTTCCATCCCCGTTTCAAGCTTCGTGCAACTTTTTCTTTCATTATTTTTCCTTTTTATTAAGGTGCGTTTACTAGGGGGAGGGTTGTTTGTTTTTTTTTCTGAAGTAACCTCTGTCATTCAGCACCAGTGTTCTAGCAAACTGGAATTTTTGCCTTCTGCTCGGTGCAGTAATAATGATATCATCATCCTGAGCTGAAACAAAGCAGGACTTCATTTGGGGGGCAGACGGATATGATAATCAGGGAGAAATCAGAGACCAGATCTTAAACTAGGAGAAATTGGTGAATTTCCATGAAAAATCAATGAGGAGCTGGAGTGATTTTTTTTTTCCCCCCGGGTAGAAGAAAACTGATATCAAAGTCAACAACCTCAGAGCTTACCCCGGTCTGTGGAAATTTCAACATACATTACCTGCTTTTGACCTTTAGCAGGGCAGCAGAATAAGCAGCGCACAACTGCTGGGGGAACGGCACGGCACCCAAACACAGTTTCTCTTTCATACAAGAAAATCAGATGGAAGAAATTGAAATATATTTTTCCTCTGACAGCTTGCAACTTGAATCATCCCCTCTTGAAAAAATACATACCAAAAATGGTCAACGTGGTGACAGTATTTAAAGCATTTTCATGGCTTCTTTCTAGCACGTTAGGGCCCTGGGTTTGATTGCAGCTGAAACTCCTGGAAAGTTCAGCAGAACAAACAAACAAACAAAAAGGGGATGTGTAAGCTCTCAGGGGTCAGGTTACCCCGCTTGCCTATTCATCACCGAGTGCCGTCTCCTCTAGTAATTTTTAACTATATTTTAGGGTACTTGCATGCTGCAGATTGTTTGGTTAGACTCCTTTTCATGAGAGAATCAAATATGCGCGGCGTTTAGGGGAGTAAAAGATCGTGGGATGAGGCTTGAGAGATTCAAATTGTGGTCTTGGGCAATGATGCAAGTCTAAATAAATGCTTAAAAAATCCAGGAAAAGTTCTGCTCAGTCCTTCTAGTTAAAATAAAATAGTAATAATAATAATATTAAAAAAAATAAATGGAAGGGCCAAACTCTGATATAAGCAACCCTGATGAAAATTACATTGTGGTAATGACTATACAAGCTAGTTTTTAATAACATGAAGACGGCAACTCTGTATTCTTGCCTTAACAGCACGTCAGTAGGAATAGGTGCCCTCACATAATCCTACAGAAATATATATGGCTGTGTCTTTATTTAGGCTCTTGGTGGATGAGGGTGTTAGGGTGGCTGCCTTTCCCATCACTACTGGCCCCTTTGAGGCACTTCCTTGCCTAATTCATGGTTTTGTTAAAAAGAGAGAGAAACCACAGCCTGGCCATGATGCTAACGTAACGTGCTCACATCTGCATTCCCACTGGCCTCGGGAGGTGTTTCAATCCGAACGCCTCCAAAGCAGAAATCCCGTCACAGGCAAATCTTCGGGCTCGAATATTTGGGGGGGGTGAAGTATTAGCTGCTGAATGAAAGCAAGGAAAGTATTTTTGCCCATGATTAAAAAAATAAATTGGTTTTAAAAGAACATATTATATTTATTCAGTTTTGAGTTTGGCTGAGGTTTGTTATAAAAATAGTGCCGTAATTTTTTAAGAAACATTTTCTGTTTGGATAGATTAACTGTACACGCAGGCACTTTAGCTTTTGATTCCTTTCAGTAATATAGTAATATTCATTGCTGGCATCAAAAGCTGCTCTTAATATAAACACTTGGGGAAATCTTCCATGCCAGGCAGATAAAATCTCTTTGAAATGTGAGGTGGTGAATACGCAACTGTCAGGGTACGCGATCCCCCCTCTGCCCTCAGGTCCCAGAGCCAAAGAGACATCGCCTGCAGACGCGCATCTTCTCCAGTGCTCCTCCACAAATGCCCAGGGCAGAAAATGCATTTCAGAATGATATTATTACTAAGCCAGTCTATTGCAATAGCCAGTGTGTGTACGGGGCAAAAATAATACCAGGGTCACAGCGATGTGGGGTCCTCCCTCTCCCACTGTACTTTTTACATCTGGACCAGCATCCTATGGCACCCAGCAGGACCTCGGCACATCCTTCCCAGCCCACCTTGCCTCCTCGGATCCTCTCAGGCTCTCGGTGAATTTTTTTGCTTCCCATGAAGTGGGGGAAAAGCCCGACTGAAGCGGCAATGCCAGGGAGCGGGCAGAAGGGATGGTCTCCCCTTCTCTTCTGCGCTTGCCTTTGAAATAGCTCGTTGCGCCCATTGCCTTTAACCTCTGCGTTCGCAGGTTATTTGCAGCTCGGCAATAATTCTTCTGACAGCCTGGGAAGCTTATTTATAGCCAATAGTTGCCTTCTGCCATTTCGTATCTGTTAAATCTGGACAAGATTCATCTCAGTTAAATTTTCATAGTTCACAGAAAATCCCCATTTACCTAAGCTGATGCTGCGACCCCGAACACCCGTGCTGCTGCTAACCATCAAACCAAAGTCAGCAGAGGCAACAATTTCAAAAGGAGGAAAACCAGCAAAATACTGAAAGAAACAAATATTTCTCTGCATTTTCTGTGTCAGTGGGTCATTGCAGAGGTGGCCACCCTGGGAGCTGGCTGGGTCCAACTCGCTCGTGCCACCCGCATGGATGCAGCCCGCAGAGCTCTTCCCAGCGCGCTTGAACGTACAGGACTGTTCCTGGCTCAGATTTTGCTTCTGATTGTTTCTGCCTTGCCGTGGTCTTTTGTAAATCCTGCAGCGTTTCTGAGCTGTTCATTTCACTCCTTTGTAAAAGTTGTGGTTTGGGGTTTTTTCCATTTTGCAGTGCTTTTACTTCAGTGTGTACACGGATGCATTGCCAACACAACCGTGAACGCACCCAAAAACTGAATGTTCAATTAGGCAGCTCACTGCTCTTTTGACATTTTAATTTCTTCATCTTTTCTTTCTTTTCTTTTCTCTTTTCTTTTCTTTTCTTTTCTTTTCTTTTCTTTTCTTTTCTTTTCTTTTTTTTTTTTTTTAAGACAATTAGTGGTAACTTTATCTCTCATCAAATTCCAGGATTTTGTGTAATTCAATTATACCTATCTAGGTTCTTTTCTTCTTTCTTTGGCTTTACTGAAGTGACACATAAGATTGTATATCTGTTTCTGAGAAAATTCAAATCACCCTGGAATTATCTGCATTTTTGTTGGCTTGTGTACACCCAATAATATCCCTTACGCTTCTTCAAAACCCAAAAGTTCTTATCTTTGTTTGTTACATGTTATTATCAAACCATTTTAATGATGTTCCATCTTGAGAGATTGGTAATTTGGTACAGCAACAGTGGTGATGATAATAGAAAAAAATATTAGGAAGCACCACCCCTTTGCATCAGCCTTCCTTGCCATGCTCCCTGTTAGCTTGCATCCCTTTCTCCTCACCTTTGAGATAGAAAGAATGCTGGGACTGGGAGAAATGTGTGTTTCTCACAAGAACGCGGGCCGGGAAAACCTTTTCTTTAAATCAAAAGCAGTTGGCTTCTGCAAGAGTCTTGGGGCAGAAGCTCTGCCACTGATGGTATATGTCAGCCCTTCCACCAGCCCGCAGGCATAATTCACTGAGCTTAATATCAAACCCAAAGTCCTTATTTTTAATGCTGCTCTAATCTGAGAGCTGCTGCAAAACTGTGTGCTTTCCCACGGGGTCTGGCCGGTGCGGGACCAGGCTGGGTTTTCCTGGAGGCCGGAGCGAGCTGCCGCTGGCGATGGGACAGGTTAGGAGGATATTCTCCCCAGCAAGCACCTAACCTTGAGAGCTGGTATCTGCTGGGAAATTGGACTGGGGTTTGCCCAGGGCGACTCTCCAGGAGCAACCTCAGGCTTTTTTAGGTGATGTGTCCAGCCTGCTTTTACCAACAGCGTCTCCTCCATCACGCACGTACTTCACATTCTTGCGTTGCAGCTCTGCCTACACATGGGTTGGCCATGCCTGGACGGACAGACCATTTTGGCTACTCCCTCTTGGAAGGGAGTTTCCCCAATTTTGCACAACTATTTCTTTCCTAGGTAGATGGGAGGTCTGTCTGTGCCCCAAGGGAATAACGGGGGGCATCACCCCTTCTTTGTCCTCCGGTAACCCTCTGCATCCACGCATGGTGAAGTGGTCCAACAAGGTTGCTGGTGGCTGCTGTCTTGGTATTTAAGGGTGACGCGACCTGGGAACCCTGTGAAAAGACACTGTTGATTTTACACGGCTTTGCTCAAAAGTTATCAAAGCCAAGGATGGGTGTCAGCGCCCACGGCTGGGCGCGCCAGGAGCGCGGGCTTTCGCAGACCCCATGCACTGCGCAGGTGGATCGGTATGTGGAAAGGTCACACCTACCAACTTCTTAGGCCTCTGGTGTGAAAGATAAAGCCATCTGGTCACCATTTGACAGCTTAAATTGTAATGACACCATTTGGCCTATGAATTGCTGTGAGCCACTGTTTGAAGCTGCCGTGATTCAGCTATTCCAGCGCCGAGATAGGGATTGAGTCATTCCTCAGAAGCCGAATTACTGGAATTCATCTCGCTTCATCTCCTTGGCCTGCTTTTTTACCTTCCAAAATTTATCTCCGCAGATCCTTCGTTATGATTGTGAACTTGGCAGCGATTGTTTAGCGTAAATAATCACGGTTGCCAATAACCAGTAACACCTGCCGGCCCATTACCCGGAACAGGAGGAGAAGACGGGCATCTCCAGCAAAATTCCACTGCGGCAATATGGAAGTATTTAAAGGAAGACCTGCACCGCTCAGGGTAGCAGAGATCTGAACTTTTAAATTACAGCCATTCCCGGCCTGACGATAAGTAAATAAACAATTCACAGCTGCATGGGCTAAACACAGAAACACATCTATCTCTTCCAGGCGTGATTGCTGAACAAGTAATTAAGTGCGAAATGTGAGCCCTCAATGTCAGTGTGAGATGATAAAGGTCTCCAGTTGTAAATTAACTGAACTCCAGTGAGCCCTCGATATTAACCCTTCAGGAGCCCTTGGGTGGCAATGGGTGCGTTAGCATGACTCCGGTGCAATTTGCGTGCAATTATTCCTGACATTTGCCCCTGGGAATATGGAGCTGTTATTCTAACAAATTAAAAAAACAAGTGAGGGAGTTGCTTTCTCTCTCCTCTCTGAGCTAGCACAGGGCACCCCGTAAGACAGGAGATGTAGTCCCAGTTCATGTCTCTGCCACGCTCGTCCATCACATTCCCCTGTGGCAGTCTTCCTCCTGGCCATAGCAGAGGTGTCACAAAACCAAAATACATTAAAGCCTGTGAGCTGCTCAAGCACCGAGATAAAGAGGACTGCTAACTCAGATGGGCAGATATCCATCAGTGCCTCGAAATGAGTACACCACGATTCACCTTGAGAATAAGGATCCAAAGAATGACCATAAATTGAAATATCACCACTTGTTAAGTCAGTCATTAAACAGGTTGTGGTTTTTTTTTTCTTTGATTTGGTTTTGTTTTCCTATTTTCTCATGAATGAACTAGTTGAAAGGGAACTTGTGATTTAACTTTGCATGATGTTTGATGATTTATCTTAAGCGCTCAGCTCCTGCAATCATATGACTATATTCAGTGTTCATTTTCAGATGCTTATCTCTAATTCTTTTAGCTCGTAACGAAAACTTTGACAATGTGCATCAAGTGTCCAGTTTTCAATCGAAGGGACCGGAAACTACAAGACAAAATTAATTCAAAGTGGATTTTTTTAAACTCATCACTTTTAAGCCATGCAATAATTTTTGAGGCCTAAATACCATCTTTGAAACTTCTGGGATTGGCTGTACTTAATGCAGTTTTGCTCATTAGATGATTCATTTAGAGGACCTATTTGATGCTGGATTTGACTCCAAGCCCTGACCGTGAAGCAACGTGTAACTGCTGTTGGTGGGGCAAATCTGTAGATCTGCACCTTGGATTCCCCAGACCCCAAGAGCTCATGGACCATACGGGGAACTGCACATTGCTGGCTCCTTGCTAACTGGCAAATGCATGAGGTGAGCCCAGTTTTGCTCTCCCCACCAGCCAGTTTGCACTGGGGATTAGCAGAGCCTCCTCTGTGCCTCTGGCCTCAACACTTTTGGTTTGGGCAAGCTCACTCTAGCCACACTGTAACGTAGGAGAAGAAGGGGAGCAGAGGGAAATATTTGAACTATGGCTCAACCCTGGGCCAAAGAGATGTATTCTCAGGTGGAGCCAGCGTTGCTCTTTCTTTCACATCATAGTGGCTGCAGAGACAGGAGGCAGAAAGGAGGACATGGGCAGGAGAGAGCATGTAGTCCCACCTCTGCCTCCAGATGAAGACAGAGGAACTCAAAACCATAGCTGCAGTTATGCTGTGGTCCATTTTGGGCTCCAGACAACTTAGGGCCAAGGTAAGAAGTCAGCAAATGCAATGCAACAGAGCTAAATAGGCTGAGTTCATGCAAAAGAAAATCTTTTATCTACTGGGCTTAGCACAGAAGTGACCCCACTGACATTTGGCATGATACATCCCAAGCTAAACAGATAAATCAAGAGGTTATGTTGTTGCACATATGAGCCTGTTATGAGTATTTTAACTCTTGGACAAAGCTTGCTGACCTTGGCTTTTGTGCTGCAAGTGTTTAATCCTTTTATCTAAGATTCCCTTATGTCTCTATCGTCTTTCCTAATAGACTCCACAGGTGAGCAGAAAGCAGTCAAAGAGGTTGAAATGAGGCTCTGGTGTGGCTGCAGTAGGTAAAAACAGGGCAAATAACTTTTTTTAAGGGAGTTGTCATGGTTTAACCCCAGCCAGCAACTAAGCACCACGCAGCTGCTCACTTACTTCCCCCCCACCCAGTGGGATGGGGGAAAGAATTGGAAGGAAAAAAAGTAAAACTCATGGGTTGAGATAAGAACAGCTTAATAGGACAGAAAGGAAGAAAATAATAATGATGATAATAACAATAATAAAATGACAATAACAACAAAAGGATTGTAGTATACAAAACAAGTGATGCACAATGCAATTGCTCACCACTTGCCAACTGATGCCCAGTTAGTTCCCGAGAAGCGATCCCCCCCATGCCAGCTCCCCCCAGTTCATATACTGGGCATGACGTCACATGGTCTGGAATACCCCTTTGGCCAGTTGGGGTCAGCTGTCCTGGCTGTGTCCCCTCCCAACTCCTTGTGCCCCTCCAGCCTTCTTGCTGGCTGGGCATGAGAAGCTGAAAAATCCTTGACTTGGTATAAACACTACTTAGCAACAACTGAAAACACCAGTGTGTTATCAACATTCTTCTCACATTAAATCCAAAACATAATGCTATTCCAGCTACTAGAAAGAAAATTAACTCTACCCCAGCCAAAACCAGGACAGAGTTTAGTGAGCTTATGATGGGAATTATTTGACTTACTACTACCATAGAGGAGGTATATCAGATGATTCAAGAGATCCCTTCCAGTCCTATGTCCTGCTTTTCTCTGACCACAGAAGACAAAGAAACGAAGAGTTCAGATGTGTCTTGCTGCCGGTCTTGGTACTGTAGGGATACACTGAGCCCATACCTACACAGACACGGCATCTTCCTAAAATCTTTCACCTTAAATGTGCCTACTTTCCCTGCCTTAGCCTCACTAGCATGCCATCCTTTCATTACTCCATCATGCCTGGGCATCTCTTTTCAGCCTCAGCCCAGGAATCACACGCAGACTACTCCATAGTAAATTTTTATGGGGACCAAAAGTATTCCTGAGTTCACTGGGGAAGACAGGAAAGCAGGGAGTGGGTATCAGCAGGGAGATGGTACTTCAGCTTCTTTCTTGCTGAAGCACGTGGTTTGTTTGGGACTGGGCTCTTCATTATGTATTTTTTCAGATTTTACTCACGGGGTCTTTTTCTTTTCCTGTTCTGAAGCAAGCTGCTTATATTTCACAGCTTTACTTGAAGCCACGGCGAAAGCTCTGCTGGAAAAGCTGCAGTGGGAGTTTGTATTGCAGTTCAGGAAATCAGACCCCAAATCCTCGGTACATCTCAGGAGCTGGGCACTCTCCAGCACAGCCAGGCTTCTGCCAGTAAACCGGGGTGCCCCCGCCGAGCCGGCTCCTGGGATTCCATCACTGGTGATTCAAACGGCGGATGGGGACATCAGATAACCAAGCTAGGGATCTCCTGATTAACCAGAAGAACCTTATCTTTCCCCTGTCCCAAAGTGCCCGTATAAAAAAAAAAAAAGCTTCATTTGACACAGCTGTTTTTTTCAGAGCTGAAGCCACGGAGAAGCACGGATCATCCATTTTAGGTCCTACTTCCAGTGAGGGGCCCTGGGAACTGGGCAGGGAGACAGCAAACTTTCAAAAACCAAGCTGTGAAGGAGCAAGAACACTCCTAAAATGTCCCTTCTAAAAGGGAGCCTCCCTTTTGGGTTTAAAATGCTATCTTTGTTACCACCCTCGGTAACCTCTAGCAAAGAGATGAACATTATGAGAAAAGAGCTGAGTATGGGTGGGAAGACAAGAAAACAAAAGGAAATGGAAGCACTGGAAATTGATTTTCCATTTGAATCTATTCTTTTTTCATATTATTTTTTAATAAGACATTTTATGAAGTTTATTGCACTGCTTTCTATTTTCTTTTAGGGTGTGTTATCTTTTGTGACTTAGTTTAGACTAAAATAAACCTCAGTTACTAATTAAGGATAGAAATGGAAATCCAAAGATTTGCTTCTCATCAATGCCAAGTGGTAAATCCTTTAATGCTCCGGGATTTTGCTCTATAGCTCTAAATTTCCCATTGGTATTTAGTAATCTGCTGATTGCATTTACTTTAATTCTTTAGTCTTCAGAGTTTTCATGTTAAGGCGCTCACTTACAGTAGCTCTGCATGCTAAGGGCAATGAGTTAAAAGCTATAGTTTTTATTATTATTATTATTATTAAATTCCAGCTTTGTTTTTTCTATGAAGTTCCCAACTACTGTGTTATATCACGCTAATAAGAGTTGTACTCTGGCTCGACAAATGGCAACGTATTGCCGTGTCCTTTGGGAGCCATGACATCACTTTCAGTTTGCTTATCTGAACTCCTTCAAAATAGAAGGGCGAGTGGTGAGCAACTGAACTGCATTTTCACTCTAACCCACCTCTTCTTGCTCTGACGTTATGGGAACGGTGTCACTGTGCAACTTACACCCACTGGCTACCCCCTGGATGCCTCAGATGCACCTATCTCCATCACCTCTGAAGGGACCGTAGGTACTTAGTGATCCATAAGCTCCTTTTCCCATTCCCAAGGGCTGAGCAGTAGTAGTGGAGTAGGAGAGGACACTGCTTCCTTTAACGCATTTCTCTCAAGGTTTCCTGAGGGCTTCAAGGCACCAAGGAAATCTTCCAGGCAGTTTTGTGATAGTGTCTCACAACCTTCTTGACACTGGGATCAACCAGAATAGAGATGGGTGAAATGATTTGGAGCAGTTAGAGACCTTTGGCCACGTTCAGACTGCATTAGTTCAAGGATAATTTGATTTTTTTTTCTGTTTAATTTCCTCATCCCAGCTTAGACTGAAAAAGATATTCCGTTTTTCATGGGAGCTGAAGAAAGGCTTCCTGATGGAGCTGGTCTAACCTTTGCCATGGGCACTTCTTTGCTTATGGAGTTGGGACTGGAGGCAGGAATTTTAGCATTGGAGAGAGACTACAACATTTTCCATTTTATTTGTATCCTTCTGAGTAAATAGTTTACATACATACAGAGAATGTTGGACAAATAGTTACTAAATCATTACGTGCTTTTCTAATTTACCCAAACTTTTAACATTTTCTGAAACCATGTCCATCTCTGCCCTAGAAAAGATAATCTAGACATCCAGTCTCTAGTAAATCTGCATCACTCAGCCAGTTGAAATATTTTATTTTCCCTAGCTAAGCGTCTAGCCATTCTGTCTACTCTTGTTTTGCAACGAGCACCTTCGAAGCGGGAGGGCAATGCCATTTTTTACAATGCCATTTTTGTCATTTACCTAGTTATTGCACTTAACCTGGAGAATCATTCATGCACTAAAACTCGTACTTGCACTTTCGCACTTCTAACAAGAGTACACATTTAACTGATCCCTGCTCAATCCAGCATCTCCCATCGGTGCCTCTGCTCATCCCCCAGCCGGGATGCACTGCTGTTCTTTTAAGCTTTGGCTGTCCAAATCTGGCTAGTTTTAACTCTTTCTAGCAATTTGGGTAAACTAGGTTGGAAGAAGAAATCTAAAGCTGTGTTTCCCAAGTGATTTGGGAAAATGAAATCACTTTGCTCCAGCTCCCTGCAATGGGATAACATAACTGCATGAGAAAGACCTGTTTACATCACCGAGATAACTTGTTTCTTTAAAAATAGCAAGGTCAGGGAGGCAATAAAGCTGTCAGCATGGCAATCACAGCGGTGCTTGTGTTCCACCAGCCAGAGGGCGGTGGGGACACCCACCAGGCTGGGGACCAGGAGGGTGCGGAATTCACAACAAGGATGGCCACGTTTGGGTAAACAAACTTGTGGCAATATCAGAGCGCTATTGTCTGCTGAACAGCTCTATTTGTGCCAATGATATTTCCAGGTTAGCTCCTCCTAGGCCCATAAAAATCTTCATTTTATTATTTTGCTGGGTTTTTTCTTTTTTTTTTTTCCTCAATGCAATGATAGATGGAGTGCCCATAAAACCTCACGACACCATGTACGAAATCCCCCAGCTCTGAGCCAGGAGCAACTGGTCACCGAGCAGGCTTCCACCCAGTCCTAGGTTTGGCTCATTCGTGTCTATTTTCTGGTCACTGGGATGCTTCGCTCTTTGCTCGCTGTGTAAATGAGCATCTGACTGTGGGAATATTTCACACTGAAGTCCAGGCCAAGAATGGAAAATCATCAAATCTGTTCAGCTAAGCAGCCTTATAAGGTACTCACACGGTCCAGGTGTGAGCACAGCCCAATGTTTTTATGGTGTTAAGAGTATATGTGCTCAAAAAAGGAAGATGTTGTGTAAGGTTCTCATCCTGTTGGTGCATTGGATACGTTTCAGCTCTTGCTGTTTTCCTTTGGATAGCATTTCCCTTGGCTGAGTCTCCAGTTTAGCTGTCCTCGGGCAATAAGTCATAGTGATGCAACTGATTTGGGGGCGACTTTTGGACACGAGTGTTTTGGGTCAAACTGTACAATACTGATGCTGATATTATATGTGCAAAGCACTGTCTGGGAATAAAACGTTTCTTAGTATATCCAAAGTGAAACATAGACTTGTGCCACCGATACCACATAGCATGGCTTTGTTAAACTAGGCATGACACCAGGTCTTCACCAAATTTGGGGGGAATTTTGGACTTTTAAGATATTTTTCAGCTTAAAATGCTGAGAAAATGTCAGGAGTTGAGTTCAGAGATGAGAAAGACCAAAAGAGGCATTAGCCTCATGTAAGTGAAATCTGCTTGCTGTTAGTGGAGCTGCCATTGCCTTGCACAGCTTTTCCCTTCCTTTGGTGATGGTTCAGCATTGCATTCAGAATAGCTCAAGGCAGTTATAACCTAAGATGCCTGACAATTATGCCCATCTTCTCCCATCCTGTCCAGAATCAAATAGATGAAAGAAATCCATTTGAAAAGGAAGCTTCAAATCCAAACTTCCATCACTGTTACAAAGGGTTAGAGATGGGATGTGATTCTGAGCAATTGGATGGGATAAAATTGTGGTTGACCAGAAAATTTAGTTGCAACTCAAATAAAACTTTTTAAAGACTTTTTAACGTACCTTTGTTACTTTGCATAATATTTTCGCGTGCCATGACATTTACTGATTTTGATGGGAAACATAAACAGAAATACTGTAAGACAAGGCTATTTCCATGGACTATTTTTGTTCTGTACTGGGGAGGGGGGGAGCAGGGAGAAAAGAAAACGTGTTCTTGTAGGATTTCCAGCTCAAAAAGAAATCAGAAAAAACCATTTGTGAGTGCTTTTCTAAATGGAATAGTTCATCTGAAGCTTGCCTGTCACCAGGTCCTAATTACCTGTTCATGTTACAGCTAACTACATTGATTCTCCATAGGTGAGGCGGACTTCTAAGGCAATGAAGGTATTTAAACAGAATGATTTTTCAGTTTTGGTTCTATTTACAGACTGTGGTATGTCAATTTGAAGAAAAGCCAGAATCTGAAACTGAAACGCCAGTGTTTTCTTCTTGCTATAATTGGAATCTTTCAAGACAAGATTCCAATGTTTGAAGGTGTTCACTGCAAGGTTTTGGTCCTTTCCCATCAAGTTTTCAGTGCTGATGTATAAAGCATTAAACTCGATGTTGGCCACCTTCTTCTTCCATTGAACTCAACAGGGATTTTATTTTTTTGATTTCAGGCAGACCACAGTCAGGCCAATGCGAAACACTTTTAGCTGTCCAAAAGACATCGTGGTCCAGATAACCTGCTCTGGATCTGCAGGCTATGCTTTGCAGGTATTACTGGCCTTTCCTGAGTCATCAGAAAAGTGCAGTCTTGACTGAAAACAAGAATTTCTGTCTCGGTTCAACAAACTAGCAATGGTGACCTGAAACACTACTGTTATTTGGTGCTTCTTGGGAGCAACCCTGTTTGGGAAGAAAGTTGAATGCTGTTAATTTTTGTGATGATAAAAAAAATATTTTAATGAAGGGACGGGTTTGGCCTACAACTCCTTTGCCTCAGGGACCGGGTGTGAAGTGAAGTTGCTCATCATCCATGGGTTTGCCATGCTATCTGCAAGGGCGTGAGAAGAATTGTGTTTGTACCTCTGCCAAGCTGTTCCCTGCTGGTCTTTAAGAAACCAAGTTGCAAAAAGCTCTTTGCTGCAAAGTGTTGCAAGGACTGTCTTGAATTTGGCGTCAGAGAGAGGTTTAATTCATTTTTTTACCTGGGTTGCTTCATGCTATTAAAAAAAAATAATTCCATGTATTGCATGGGGCAGAGGACCTACATCACCTACAGTGATGGTGATGGGGGTGGAAATTACTATGTGTTAGAGCAACAAGTCAGCATTATTTTAAATCCATTCTTTCATCCAGTGCAACAGTAATATCTTCTGGACAACGGATTTTGGAAAAGTTGAAATGTTTGCTTTACAAAACAGACATAAAACTTCTTCTTCAAGGTGCTAAATTTGTGCTGAGCTGGTCCAAAACACGACTGCATCTGGCTATGTCTCGTGTCTGCTACTAAAAAAATGTCCTAAATTCCAGACAACCTCTGGGGCTTTGAAATAAAACTCATTAATCCTGCATTTGAATTTAATATTTGAAATTTTATCCTAATCTTTTTTTCTTCCACATGAATTAACTTTAGAAAACTTGGAAAGGAACACAAGGGTGGGTTTTTTTTTTCTTAGGGGTTTTTTTTTGAGAGAGAGAGAGAGAGAACATTCTTAACAAAGGGTATAAAATTAAACTAGATTTGACCTCTGCCTTTAGCAGATTTTCCACCTGGTCTGTGCAGGAAATCAACTTCTATATAGCAGCTCTTTCATAAGGAATAACATACATGAGTCTGTAAGTGACAGTTTTTCTTGGGTGGACAACAATGTTAGTTACTTTTTATGATTAATTGATAAATGTTTTGATATGGTGCCTGGGCTCTGAGTCAAAAATCACTCTAGTTAGATGATCCAACACTTGGGAAGCTGAGCCAATTACAGCTCAGGCACAGTGAAAACAATTCTAAAATATTTGAGCCTAAAAATGTGCATAGTTGTTAAGGAATCTTACACGTGGGTGTATGGTGGTATCCTGAATTACAACTACTTGGTGGGCCAATTTCTTGAGGAATGCAGGGAAGTGCGGGGATTCGAGACTCTTGCATCTATATTTCAAAAGACTTGGGAAAACAGAAGAACCACATGGACTCTTGTGGCTGGGCACGTGCTGAGGAAAACCAGACCGTGGGCCAAAATGTACTTTTAGTCCCTTGGGTTACACGAATCCCTTTGCTTTTTTGGGAAAGCTTTAGGTTTCGAGTCTCCTTCCCTTGACTCCTAACCTTCTCTGAGCTTGCTCTTTTCTTGCTCAGGCTCCAGAACTCACTTTATACACCAGGCTCCCCACCTCGTCCTCAGATTTGCACCCTGACTCTAAGCCCTAGTGTCTTTCTAAACGATCCACGAGAAGTAGGAGTCCATCCTGTCTGTGGCTATAGGTCAGGTTACGACGACCAGCGGCACAGCCTGGACTCAGAAATTGTGGGTGCAGCCCAGCATCGGTGCAAACCTGCACTAGACACAGCTGCTTCTTGTCACGGAGGTCCTCTAGAAGAATAACCTACCTTGCAATTAAAAGCCCCTTGCTCAGATTATTAGGGGAAAGAAAAAACACTCTGTGTTTTTCTTTCCACCGATAAGTGAATGTGAAGGCATTTTTTGAGTAGGATTTTGGGGTCATCAACTCAAAGACCCTTTGGAAAATTCCTTATTGCAGGTTGCTAATGACTTTGTGTGTGACACGCTGCCAGCTGTTCCCAACAAAGTCAGTGGAAACAGAGTATCTGTCTTTTTTTCTGGTTCCTCAGCCTTCAGTACCTAAAACGTTACATGGAGGTTTTGAGGGAACCGTGCCTGGATTTCAGTCCCACCACAGATCTGGAAACTGGGAGACAAACTCTGAACTCCAGAAATCTTGGTGGTTATTAGCTGCTCATCATAGACTTCTGCATTTTTCATGCAGGGATCTGATCCTAACCCCAAACATTTCATTGCCTCCAATGGATTTTTATTCCAAAGACAAGACCAGGTGTCACTTTAGCAAAATTAATGTCTAATGGATATAGCTATTCCTGGAGGTTATTTTACATCACTAGAGCCACCAACCCTGAAAGGCTTAGATCTGGACATCTACTGAAGATGTTCAAATAGCCTTAGATTGAGATATTACTCCATCTTCTTATGACCCTTGGCTCTTGATATTGAAGCCTGAGCCATCAGGCATTAATATACTGCTATGTCTACAGAAGGAGGTGAGGAGAGCTGAAGAATATCTTTTAAAATGGAAGAGCATCTTTCTTATCCTTGTTTTACAGTGAAGATCCATAAAGAACGATGTTTTTTCCAGTCTTCTATGTGGTTAAAAAATGCAACTTTTCCAGTAATTCTCTCATTTCGGGTACCATTTAAATGGCATGATCCCCCCTCCCCACTCTCTCTCCATCCCTGACACTGTTTTGATTCTGGCTGCTGGATCTAAACACACTCCTGCTTTCCCTTTATTTAACACCGGAGGATTTCACTGTTGCTGATATGAAAGGAAAATTTCTAACAGCATACTGTAAGCTTTACTGCTTGTGACTTCTTAATCATGCAGATTTTATTTCATGTTAAGCTAGCAACTGAACTCTCCTAATAAACAGAGTAAAATCTAATTAGGCTACTGGAGGGGAATAGAAGAATTTATACTCCTCCAGACACACAGACATTAGGAATTCTTCCTCAAACATACACACAGGCTTCCTGGCAGCCGTCTCATTCAAAGAGTGGCTAATGATCATACTAATTTGCACTTAGCTGATACTGTTAAGAGTTCCTTGCAGATGGAAAATATACTTCTTTCATGAGATCATACAGGGTAGCATGGCCTCGTGGATTGTGCATAGAGAAAAAGAAATCCCAATTTCTAATCCCATGGCTCACACTACTTGCTGTGTGGTCTCTCTTTCTCTCTCGGTTTCTCCATGCACAATCTTACTTATCCGGCTCATTCATGGGATTGTGATGATTACTCAGTCATTTGGCTGTAATGTGTTTCAAAAGCAGAAGGCACAATTAAAGCACTGAAGCACTGTGATTAGAGACTCAATGGCACCTCCAAATTATATGTATGAGAGATTGATATCAAAGATTAATTTGGCTGGTTCCTTGTCTTCGTTGGGCTCATAATTTTTCAAGTATTGCTGGCGAGAGAGCTCAGAAAGCAAGAAAGCTGTGCCCCATCCAGCCTTGGGGGAAGCTGACCCCCATGCAAGGGGGCACATCTTTCCACACCGAGGCCATATAGCCGGATTATACCCAACGTGTCAGGGATATCTCCACGCACACAACTTTTCCTTGCCTACAGACCCACGGTCCATCCAAAGAGGTGATGCCATCTCAAGTTTTTACCCCTTACAACCAAAAGCAGCTCATCCAGCCGGTGGGTTCAAGCTTGGCTTCTCCACTCATTTGGACTGGGATTGATGTATCGTGCAAGGGGCTGAGAGTCCTCCCGCAAATTTCCTCACAATTCCCTGCAAAGGACAGCCCAGATGTCCCACAGCAGCCCCAGCTGTCCAGAGAGCCTCAACATTGGGAACCATGAGATATATGGCCAGAACTGGTTGTACAAGTGTGGACACAGTGGGGGCAACAGGTAAACCCAAGGCTTGCAACCCTCAGTGGGAATCAGTGCTCGAGGCTTTTCCCCGAGCCTGCGTATTTTCCAGTAGCTTTTCTTCAGCTGGAGAGCTGTCATCTCCTTCTCCAAGGCTGTTTAGCTCCTCCTACGTTGCTTGTCAGGATTGTTCCTATAAAACCATTAGTCATTTCTTGGGTTTGAATGAAGTGGAGGGAGAGAACATAGGAGTAAACATTAAGATAATACTGGAATAAAAGCTGGGGTTTGTTTATAAGTAAATAGGACCTGACCCAGCCCCTGGCAACCTCAGGAGACATTTTTCTATTGACTGCAACAGGGCAGGGTGCCAACCAGCACTGGCCCCTGGAGACATAACTGGTTCGGGAGGGATTCAGGTCCCGCTGAGCGTAGGTTTGTTCAGGGAAGGGTGTAGTCCCAGGAGTGGGAGGAGAAGACCTGCCTTCTCCTATTTCAGATTTTAAAAAATCATCACCAAAAAAAAAAAACACCCAAGCCCCCAAAACCCCCAAAACAACAACCCTGCAGTGGGCTGAAGCCGATGTATCTTTTTATAATACAATGAGTTTTTGTGAAATGGAATCGCTGGCCTCAAACCTGGAGGCATTGCTCAGTTTTAACTTATACTTTATTCAGGCAAAACTCCAGTTGATGTGAGAGAGCACTGGGTCATATTAGGATTTGGCCCACAAGGGCGGAGGAGAGCCAAGCTCAGAATGTCACATAAACATATTAGCTAGAGACTTGGCTTTCTCCAAGATCCCAGGGATGGAATAGGGCCGTGATCTAGTCTTCTGCGAGGCATATAAGGAGGTTAAATTTGTCCTGCATAGCACATTAAGAGAACAGGATCCAAACATCTGCACAAGCATCTGTATCATCTCTTCCTCCTCCCAGAGATGTCTGGAATATAGTCCTTTTTGTGTGACAGGTAGAAACTGAGCTGAAAACTGCTTAACCTGTTTCGTGTGGGCAAAAAAACCCACCCCATCAAACCACGGGTTGTTCATGCTGAAGTCGAAAGCGTGTTCTTTCAGGTGATGAGGTATGAAGAGGGCATATTGTTCATTTAAACCACACTCTATAGTTTTTGCAGCAGCAAAGTATTTTTGAAAGTTTACAGCTGTAGTAGAAATTCCCTGGAGCTTAACCGTCAGTTTTCTGCCAATCAGAAAGCTGAAGGCACTCCGGTTTGAGCTCCAAAAGTGACATTTTAGTGTTACACGTCTTAAATGTGGAGCGGTTTTGAGAGAGCATCCTGACAGGTTTTGAACTCCGAAGAAATTATTTTCTGGTGCCAAGCTACACAGTCTGGGAAACGCTGCACACTGCACGCCACACTCGCTCCCTGTAGCTCTGCCAGAAACCAAAATATATATTAAAAAAAAAAAAAGTATAAGAAATATGGCCCGGGACTAAGGTTTGCAGATGCATTTCAAGTCGGAGCGCTCTCTAACATTTAATGTATTAACTGCTCTCACAGCCCTAAGAAGTTGGTATAGGAGGAGGTCCATGTCTATGTATATCATGTAGCGATACCATGGAGAAAGGGAGAGGAAGGGCAGGAAAGAGATCGCCTGAGCTTGACCAAAACCCATCTACAGTATGGAGGAAATGGTAAAATTTGGGCCAACCCACTGTAAGTCTATTAACTTAATAAGTTTAAAAGTGACTTTGCAGTGGTTTCTGAAAGGGAAAACATGGGCATCTGAGAAGGTGTAGATGCTAAGGCACTGATGTGGGACCCATACTTCAGGGAACCAGAATACATCAGCGTGTCATGACTGTCTCCGCAAAATGGCCAAAAGGAGGAGACTGAGTTTAGAATTACTTCTTCCCCCAAAAAAGAATGGTTATGAGATGAAAAAAAGGCATTCAGCTGCTTGTAAGTCAATTATTTAACTAGAGTAGAGAAGAGCTGGGAGAGAAATAAGCAACCTTTTAAGACTTTTAATTGGATGGTAAGAATAGATCATCTTTTAATTAAGGCCTTGGATGAAGCAATTTGCAAGAACTTATTTTAGCTGGTCAGGCCAGGAGCTGCACTGCCGTAGGCAGGTTTATTTCACTGAAATGTAGCTGCTTACATCAGTCAGGGTTGGAAACAGCTCCCCGATGGAGAATAGCTCAGCTGTGGTTCTGATACCTCTCCTTAAGTGCCCTGCGCTGGCTGGGGCAGAGCCAGGACACCAGGTGAGAGGACCTCTTTGCTCAGCCCCTTCTGCTGTCCTTGCATGCAGGAGGCTTAATATTTTAAAACACTCTATCATGGATTCGATGACTTTGGCCCAGTACTTTCTGTTTATTGTTAATAAAAGTCAATAGAAGTGTGGAAAAGTACAAAATGTCAACCTATGACCTTATGAAATCCATGGCAGTAGAGAGAAAAGAAAGAAAACCCACCCTTTGGTACATGCTTTGTCCCTCATGCTGTGTTGGGATCCAGAAGTAGAAATCTTTTCTCAGGACTGGGGCTTAGAAAGTCAAGAATTTTGTCTCTCTTTATTTTCATTACAGTTAGTTAAATCCTTAGGCTCCTGTTAACACTGAACTCCAAGTTGATTTTTTGTTAAAATGCTGAAACCTAATTTTCGTTTAACAATTTTCTGTTTGAGGCCAACATCAAATTAGTGTGTTTTCCACTGGCAGACCCCAGTAATTTGGTAGGCAGGAGGCTCACACATACTTAAGTTATTCAATACATTTTGTTATACTCTGTACAAAAAACCTAGTCAGAAAAGCCTGATTTATGATATTCCTCAGGTTTCCTGTTACTTTAAACCACTAACATCCTATGGCCAAGCCCTTCATAGGCAGCCAGCACATCTGGCCCAGAGTGGTTCTGTCACCTATCGCCAAAATGCCATATTTATAATCAAGTCATAATAGAAAAGAAAGAATTGCTTATGATGAAAAAGGAGAAAAAAAAAGAAACAGAAAAAGGCAAAGTTATCAGTGGACATTGGTAAATACGATTGGGTGGTTTTTTCAACACATATGACCCAGACAAATTAGAGCACGTAGCATACGGAGCAGGCAGATTAGATGGGTGCAATCATTTTTTCTGGCCTAATTGTAAATTACTGGAAGATCTGATTTTCCCATTTCACACATTTTTAACATCTATTTTGTTTTTCATTTGTACAGACAATCCAATCCTGGCTGAAGCCAAAGCTACACAGTCCATCTGAAATCCCACCTGCAATTCTGCAACCGCTTGTTGTGTAAATAAGTGAGGCTGCTCCTCCCAAAGTGTTTTTTAGCTGGTCTCCTTGGGGATTTAAGGCTTATGCAATCCTTGTGTCTGTGTTGTATCTGTGTATCCATCTGTCAAATTTGATCAATGAGACAGAGTCTCCCAAAATATTAACTTCCTACATGTTTCATAAAAATAGTTAGGGCAGAAATTTGCATTAATGTCCTCCTTAAAGGGAAAACTGGGGTGAATGTCCATGCTGTAGAAATAATATGCAAATCCACAGGGCAAGAAATTAGGCTCACAGCACAAATCCTTAATTTTTCTCATAAAACAACATGCCTAAAAAATAGCTATATAAACAAGAAGTAGAAAGACCTGCAAGTTTCAGCCTGGTACAGGCTGTGAAGTCAGGCAGTGGTTTGGGGGTGCCAGTACATATAGGCTGGCATGAGCACGGATTTAAGTTGTGTGTACTCCTAAAGGGCACAGGCAAAGCTGGCCCTATTTTCTTCTCTGGAAGATGCATTTTGCAGAGACTAATTTTTTCTCAGGGAGTCATAAAAGAAACATATAGATGATAACGAACAGATTCTCAGCTGTGTCAAACCCTGGAACACTGCTATGGAAATGTGAAGAGCTGTAGAGGTTCAACATCTTTGAAAATCTGATATATTTCTGAATATTTCTAGTCAGCTTCCTCCACCAAAGGGATATGAAATTTTCCAAATCTGTGCCAAACTCTGACGTTCACGAACTGTTTCTCAAGTGGATTTGGATGATGTAACCAATAACCATGAAACTCTCCTCCACTTTCTAAATTACATCTGGTTGAGATGAATTTCTATACGGATAATACAACGAAAATGTGAAAGACTATATTTGTTCTAAACCTTATTATGCAGTGTGTTACAACATAAAAGTCCCTATGGTAACATGGCATAATCTAAAGCAACTGCGTGTTCACACACGAGAGATCCTACAGTTTTGCCATTTTGTTCTTAATTATCCCTGGTGGATAAACTAGTTGAAAGACTGAGCCAACTTCTCCATCCTCAAAACCAATGGAGCAATGCTGATTTACATCAGCTGCAATCCTTGACTGCAGTTTACAAAACAGTTATCAATTAATTTCCTGCATCATTTCTCCAGAAAGACAGTGGAAGTGCAGTCTGACTTTTTTTTGACCTCCAATTCAGCAAGTTATCTTCATGCAGAAAATCATTTAAGCACATGTTTAACTGCAAGCAAATGGTTAAACCTATTTTTGAGGTTCAGATATGTGCCTGAGTGTTGTTAAAATGGGACATTGGGGGAAGCATCCACCTGGTTTGTATGTTCACTCAAGAGGATGATCTTTGCACAACCGACAAAGGACTTGCCAGCTCTTAATGATAATAATGCCTCTCGTTGCTTCTTTTGGCAATAATTTTGCAAGTCTCTCTCAGAAGAATTAGATCACAGTCAGTCCCACCTTAACTACATATTTGCTAGCTGAATAAACAGGATGAAATTGGACCGATGGTCAAGTCTGCTGGCAGAATCGAGCGCTTTCAGTGCTGCAAGACTGGTTCCAAGGGTGCAGGGTATTCAACCAGCCTCTCGCATCCCAGGTTTTGCCCTCTGCTAAAATTGCGTCCCAGCAAATGTCTTCAGTGCTGCCCTCACCATCGCTACCAGTAATGCGCAAACCAGAAAGACAAATTCATTCATATTTTAAATAGCAATCTCAGCAATATTAATTGCACAATAAAGAAGAATTTGTTCCAAGTATGCAGCCAGCTATTTATTTGTGTTCAATTATGAGTCATAAATCTTTAATTTGACATTTAAAGCCTATTTTAACAAATGAGATCTTTTTTATTTGCAAAGTGCCTAATCAAATGGGTTTTCTGAGCTATTTAAGCAGCTCCGAGAAATGCAGTCTCTGATGAATATTTCACTGCTCTAAACGTAACTTTTCCCTACGTAAGCCAAAGCTGCATTGTTCCTTTATTACATGAAAGTGCTCAAAACTTTGCTTTCTCCTTTCAGTGCTATTTTTAAATATGAAGAGAAAATGAAAACAGAGAATCAAAATTAATTTTGAAGATAGGTGACTTCCTGAACAACTTTCTGTGCCTTTTTTCATACCACTTGTCCCTCCCTGTGTACCAATGCCTGAACCATGTGGAATAGCTCTTAAAAATGGCATATTGGATAAGAGGGAGGAGAAATCTGCAGTTAAAACATGGTACTGAGAGAAGCATGCTTTCTGACTATGCAATTATTCGGTGGGGTTTTTTTGGAGCGACCGAACAAGGTATTCAGGTCATGGTTTCACAAGCAGTAGTATTTGTGCTGTATGTTGATAATTCAGTTACAAGTATATATTTGAGCTGAATTACCTTTCTCCTAGCTTCTAGTGTCCCAGTTCTCCACCTGCAAAATAGAGTCATTTCATGTCTCTCGTTAGGCAAATATATGTGTAATAGCAATGAGGTATTCAGATATTGCTGTAATGGGGAGCTATAAAGAATCCAGATACAGTTATTCATTAGTATAACAGCTTTTCGTATAGCTCAGCAGAATGATAAAGAGTAGGTGGAATGAACTACTGCAGGACCCATATTTTTAAAATTTTTATCCCAAGTTGCTTGATCCCATAAATAGCTGGAGAAATACCTAAGAGGAAAAATCTCAAATTAACTGTTGCAGTCTTGGGTACCATTTGCCCTAGTGCCCAAACACACATTTGTATCTGTGAGGTTTTAGGTGTGAATAGAGTTAAAACACAGTTAATGGTGCTATTCATGGAGAAAGGTGGTCAGGAGATAATTTTGTATTCCTATATGTGCCAAAACCAGACGCTTAATCATTGATAAATGTAGAATGAACAGTTAAATACAAATATAGGGGTTGCACACTCATATTAAAAAGTTGCCATTGGTCTTTGTTGGTAGAAGATTCACTCCTAATGGAGAAGAGCAGAGCCGACGAGGCCATGCTCTCCTGGCTCCAGAGCTACTAAAGTAAAAGAAAAAAAAAAAGGGGGGGAGAAACGCAACCTTACAGACAGACATGAAGAACAGAAGCATGTCAGTGACCACTTGAAGATATCAGGGTAAGAGGAACTTGACTTAAGGGTCTAAAGAGAGTCTTATCAGCCGGGAAGGGCTGATAGAGGAGGATTGATGGCATTCGTGTGCTCCCTGGTAATGACCTTTCTGCAGCCATCGCTTTGCTTTCGCAAGGGTTTTGGTAGCCCAAGAACGGCGCGGGCTATCATTTAGATAATTGTGATTTTACTTCTTCCTTTTATCAAAGGATTTTAAAAACTTACATCAGAGCTAGTGGCAGATCTTGGATTGTCCATAAAGAACACGCACAGACCAGGTACAAGAAAGCAGTGACTCTGGAAGCTTTCTACAACTGAATTCGTTCTTTATGCCATTGATTTCCTGGCATTACACCGATGAATCTGGCCCTTAGCGTTTATGAAATACTTTCAGAAAGCAGGACTGTACACCGACGTTAATTACAGTGATTTTAATTATTTATTTATTTAGCGGATTCTCTTGCTTTGTCTTCATATGACATATGCATGTATAAGAGTGTGAATTTAAGGCACATGCGAGGAACTTTGGAAAATGTTGCATGTGTTTCTGGCTAGGATCTGTGCATCAACCAGGGCCATCATGTAGTGGAGCAAGTATCAGCATCAGCTTCATTTTTAAGTTCATAATTTTCCCTGCTTTTCTTACTTTACCATAGATTCTTGTGGTATGGTTTTCTTTCTTTCTTTTTTTATTTTTAATAATACCAATAAAAAAGCAGGAAAAAAAAAATCTTCATTGGAAATATTTGAAATATTCTCCACTGGAAAAATAATATCCTGTAGTAGATGGATAGTCATGTAAACACACCGCTGCCTAGCACAACAAAACCAGCCTGGATTCATGGGTATGACTTCAGATGGCATAGCGGGGAGGCAGGAGGACTTTCACAGGGGATTAATAGACCAGGTTTGAACCTCTGGGGATGTCGGGTCCGGTTTGGGCTCTGGTTGGGAGGGAAAATAAGTATGGTGGTCTCATTACTCCTCATTACAAAAATCGACCACGTGATTTGGTACCGTTGGCAGCCCTTCGTTAGATAAATCCGGGTCTAGAATAACAAGGGTTACTGCAAGCTAGACTTGAGGTGCGTTGGCAGGGAGGGGAAGTTTGCACAAAGCCTGGCTGTACCAAGGCCAGTGTTAACAGTCTCTTTACTTTCATTTGCTCTGAATTCACTCATATATTTGCATCAAAACGGTTTTTAAGTCTTTAAAAAAAAAAAGGGGGCAGCGGGGAGTAAAAGAGAGACAGAGAGACAGCTTTTGAATTGTAAAAGTTATAACAGATCCCATTCCTGACAAGTTTTATTAGTGTTCAACTAAGTCCCTCAAGTCTATCTTTAAATTAGCTGAATTAGAAAAGATGTAAAACTAATCAGAATACTGCCGTCTAGATACTCCTTTGTCTGAAATGTAGGAACTTTATCTTCTGGTAGAATCATTACATATGTTATCAGTTATAGATAACCATTTATAAAGGATTAGTAAATCAAGTAGTTTGCATTTCTTGAAAGAATATATAATCACATTAATTTTTCCCAATTAAGCAATTTCTACATTTTAATCTCAGCAAATTGCATTTCTAAAAAGTTCCCTGGATTTCATAAGCATTTTGCAGTACAGTTTGCTACACACCGCATCTGAACAAATTAGGGTGAATGTATATATATAGGTATCCCCCCTCTCCTTCCCAAGAGAATCTCAAATGAGCCAAATATTCAGCTGATGTAAATCAGTGTTGTTCCAGATACTTTTAGACATGATATACTGCATTAAATCAACAGTCAGCCTTCTACAACTGACTCCATCACTATGCCTGGTTGAAGCTGTAATTAAAGTCTGTGTTGCTCAGGAGTCAGTACCCAGCAGCCTCAGAGGATTAATTAGGTCTGATATTTATTTCTTTTGATACGAAACCCAGATGTGTGCAGTTAAGCCAAAAACCATAGGGAGAGCCATCCTGCTTTTTTTTCCAGTGGACAGAGGAAAAGCAGTGTTGCCCACCCAGAATTAAAGAACAGAAGCAAATAATTATCATCATGGAACAATTTGGCAGCGGTGTCGTTTCATAATCTGCTAAGCCACTTCACCTGCCTGATTATGAAATAATTCAGATGACCTCAACTTTTTTTTTTTGTTACCAAGTATTGTAAATACATATATGTGTGTTGATTTATTTGTCTGAAAGCTGGGAAGAAAAATATGGAGGGAATACTCTTGGCCTCTATGGTTATAGAAGTAAATCAGCTTGCACTTCACTTTATGTTCTTCACTGTGTTATAAAAATACCTGTCCATTCAGTAAAGGGCTTACCTCAATTAATAAGATGGGAAAATAGATAGTGAAAACACTCTAAATCATGAGCAAGTGTAGTACCAGCCTTGGCTCCCACTATGGAAAGGACATCTCCAGCGGGAAAATGCAGTTCAGGTTGTATGCACCCCTCAGAAAATTCACCGAATCGGACCAGCATCAGAGGAATTCACATGAACCATGAAACAGCTTCATATGATATCAATTCAGGCAGCATTTCTTATTCAGCTTTTTCTTTCAATGGGAAAAATGATCCACTCCCATAGATAGAATTCTGATTTTTTCATTATAAAAAGAAAATCAGCAAAAAGGGGGGGTTTCCAACCTTCAAACCAAATCTAATTTTTGGTGTGCGTGAGTTATTCGTTCCCAGCCCATGCCTCCCCTTCTTTTCCAGTGATAAAATGTAAGAAGTAAATCTACAGGATTAGGGAACACCCAAAAACAAATATTGAAAAGAAATAGGGAAAGATCAGACCATTATGAAACTTCTCCCCTTATTCCAGTTGAAAGCAAGCTCTGAACGTTTTCAAAGTAATGTGAAAATTCAAATTTTTTTCTAATAATTTCTGTCAGTCCTTTCTTGTTGTGTACCTGGGTATTGATTCAGAGTAATGAGACTCCCACTGATTTCACTGGGTTTTGGATGAAATCCCTAGGAGAGATTTGAGCCAGTGATCTAATGATAAAAGACTGGAAAGCCCATTCCTTTTCCCTGATGCAGCTAGCCAGCATATTATACTGGAGATATGTAACATTTTTCCCCTCTGAATAATTCCTATAGAACTTTGTGAAGACTAGTTTTTCTCTCTTTCTCACTGATTGCATCAGTGTATTTTACAGTATCTTCATATATTTTGGTTCGCAAGGGAAAAAAAACCGGACTAGAAAACAGTAGATGGTTTGGGGGTTTTTTTTTGATGTTTCTGATATTTGTTTTGCAGGTAGACTGTCAAAAGCAGGCTTTTGCATAGTTTCCTGGAGCATTTCCTCGCTTCTTTGCAGCTCATTAAGCTCCATTTTTTTGTTTTTCTTGGGTTTTTTTCAGCCCATCTATGGGGCATCTCACAGGTCTCCACAGCTCCAAATGTCAGCTGAAAAAACAAGCGCTCTCTTTTTAGCTCCTCCAGTTGATGCAAGACACATCAAGACTCGGGCAAAAGGGGGAAAAAAAGACAAACCCACTGTATTTGGAGTCAGGAGCAACCGCTACTGGTAGATGTCCTAGTCCTCCTCCCCTTCCAGGTTCTGGAGAACATCAGCCAAACTGACCTCAGCAAACGGGTACGACGTCCCTCTCTGCTCTCCCCAGGTCTCTGCTCTGCTTAATACTGTCAGAAAAGTCTCCAGCAAACATTTGTAATTGCAGGGAGAAAGAACACTGCTGTCTTTATTTTTTCTAACTTGACATCTATCAAATTTAGTTTAAGTGTTCCCCTGGGTCAGTTGAGTTGCTGAGCTATAAACTAAAAATAATTAAAATAAAATATTAAAAAAACCTCAAGTCTGCTTGCCAGGAGCGTATCGTTGGGAGTTAACAGCTCTCAATCATGTATTTCAGAGTGTTAGAATAGCTGAAATAAGACAGAGAGGCTTAATACAACATAAAACTGTAATTCTTTGATGTTTTGATGCTACAGGCTTGATTCTTGCACTTCGGGACAAAACTGATTTCTGTGACAGGCATTCAGAATCTAGATGCATTTTTTTGCTTTAATCCTACAGTTGTTAATATACATTTTATAGGACTAGCTTAATGAAAAGGAAAGGCAGGGCAAGGTAGAAGGAGTCTTTCTGATTAATATCTCAGATAATTAAAACCTCACCCTGACAATTCTCATAAGGCAGAAGACAAGTTACCTTTTCATACTATAGAAGATGAATTTGCCAATTTATTGACCCCAGCTGATGTATCAGCTATCACCAAAATTGGAAATTCTAGCTACAATGACTTAAATTTTGGCTTAAACCTGACCAGACAGACAGCATGTTCCCAGACTGGTCACATTCATAAATGTCATAAAAACCATACTTGTTCTATGACATGCATGAAATAAAATTCTCAAACAAGACATCTCTAACCAGAAAGGCATGAAACAAAAATCTTGAACCACGTGACAGGGAATGAGGACTGCTAAAAATGGTATTTTGACATTGGTGGACTGCTGAAATAAAGCTTCTCCAGGCATAGCTTTAACATTGTTTTTATTATTTTTATTATTCTTATAGGCCATAGAAACCACGTGAGGTAAGACAAAAAAAAAAAACAGTCAAAACGTGGTTCAAAATTTTTGTGTAAGCTGTTCCAGGGTAAATGTAAAGATAAAAAATTAAGTCAAGGATCACGTTCAGGGGATCTGAGTAGAATCAGTCATCAAGAGGTGCATAATATGCCACTAAAGATCTAACCTATGTTAATTTGGACTCTAACTGAGTCCGTCTGCGCCTAATGCTTTTGCTTCTCATTATGTTTCTTCTGCACTTTAATTATAGATTTCTTTTCACACCTGGTGAAAAAAAAATATAAGTTCATCTTATCTTTTTCACTACAAGCATGTTATCACTGAAAAACACTCCTTTCTGGAAAATGACATTTTTTTACAAAACTTTGTCATTATCAATGTTTTTATTTTTCCTTTGAAAAATTATTGACTTCGTATTTCTGTAAACACTCTTAAATATAACAGGATTGTCTATCTGAAAATGATAAAGCCATAAAGTTGAGAGGATTGCCTGCCTTTAACCTTCAAAAGTGGAAAATCCACCTTTTCAAGCCCTGCAAAACAGGAATAATTTTAATTTTTTAAATGTGGCATTGCAACTAGCTCTAAATCAAAACCAGACACAATATCATTACTTTGTTCTTGTCAACACTGCTGAATAGCACCCTCCCTAGCTTTAAACAGAGTCTGTATCTCACCTCCAAAATGATTGCACTCCTCTGATACAAATTGCCTCCCCATAACGTGGGGCCAAGCTCCCTTGCAGAGGGGATGTCCTGGAGTCAAGGGAGCTACGCCCACGGATGGTTTGGTCCATAGCTAGCCGAGGATTTGGAAATGAAATGTGCCTCAGCGTACAAAATAGAGGTGGTTGGGAATTTTCCAAGGTACTCATTTGGCGGGGTGTCACAGAATGGCAATTTGTTGAAACTGAAACCATTCACAAGGGAAGGTCTGTCTGAACAAAGCTCCCAAGTCAAAGTGAAAAGCAAAAACAGAAAAGCAAGTAAGATAACAAAAATAAATTTTTTTTTAAAAAAAGGAGGAACAAAGAGCAATTAGAGAAACTGCCCCTTTCCGACAGTCCTGGAGGAGAAAGTTCAGGGGTCTGGCTCAATGTGATTCTTACCTTTCTCGCTGTAAATGGCAATTTATGCAGAAGAGTTTTTTAGAACAAAATTACAAAGTCAAATTGGAATAGAACAACAAAAAGTAAATTTGCTCAGTCTGATCTCTTGAAATGAACCATTCCTGGACTTTTTTAAATTTTGATTTTTCACCCATTTCTGCAGCCATGTTTTGTACTTATTGCCAAGAATTGCTAAAACACTATGTAAAATCTAATTGATCAAAAATACTCAATTCAGCCACTAGTACATGATTAAGCAACCAGTACCTGCAGGAAATTTTCTGTCAAGCTTATTCTTTACTGGAAAACCGCTCTCTTTATAATCCACTTTTTCAGAAAATTTACCTGCTGTTTGTGTTGACTTCTTGAAAAACCAAACATAACCAACCCAAAGTATTTTAGGACTTTGAGGCAAAATGATAAAGAAGAAACAATTCCCCACTAGAACTTATAAAAGCTGCCTCAAGAATGGATTTCCTGAGTTAGTTACCTTAGAATAAGGTAAAGTGGCTTTAAAATATTGCCAGAGGGTATTCTGAGTGAGCAGATGCTGCTGTTCCCCTTTTTTACAGGCGTAACAGAAAGTTTATGGTTCAGTCACGACACGCTTGCTCTGCGGCAAGGAATTATGACCTGGCTGTCCTTTGCCGCTAATTTCAGTGAGATATTTTCTCTCCTCTGGGACTTTGCCTTCCAGTTCTTGAAGGAGAAGAAAAACAAAAGCAGGCTGAAGTGGACATGCACATGGTAAAATCAGACTTGATATGAATGCAACTCTCCTGATACCCGGTATAATCACTCATTTTTTGTATCAGGTCTGCTTTTGGTCTTGTGTAGGTTGAACGTATTTGCTATGGTCGTGATATATGTCAGGCAGTAAAGACGTGTGAGTTAAAGCTGCCGTTGGGTTGGTCCTGCAAGGTGGGAGGATGGAGACCTTCAGTCAAGGTGGGATATGCACAACCAGTATTGCACAAATCATGAAGGCTGCTGGACGTCTAGAAAAAGACATAATATCCCGAGGGCTGCAAATATTGACTTATTAACTAGCTGTAGGTAGATTTGGCTGCAGTCAGGTCTGGGATGAATTTAACCCTTGGCTCAGTCAAATGGGATTTAAGCAGCTCTTGATCCCAGAGGGAGCACCTGACCCTTGATGGACGCTGTCACCAATGTTGTGGTTTTCTCCCTCTTTGTTTCCCACCCTCAGCAGAGGGAAGAGCCGGGAGTTGCTATTCCTCTGCATTTGCAAGCAAAAAGGGAGGCAGATTTTAAGGTCTCCTTCCTGAAGAAACACAATCTTTCCTTTCACCCCCATATTCTTTCTCCCCCTGTTATCTCCACCCCAGTTCTTTCCTTACCACTAGCCTGGAGAGGGAGAAAACAGACAGAAAGAAAAGAAAAGAGAGAAATATGCTGCCTGGATTGGAAAAGTCATCTTTTCCCAGGAGCAGCGTAATAATGTTAATGGAAGGGAGAACGGGAAAGAGGAAATGTTTCGCTAACGTGGAGAATTTCTGGCCTGGGTTCTTTCTGAGGCCTGTTTGTCAGGGGGAAAAGGAAATTGGTGGCTGGATGAAATATGAGCTGATGCAGCTGCAATGCCTTTAAATACAAGCTTTTTTAGGCACACTGGTGCTTCAGTTTGGGGATATAAGCAGATGCTGAATGCCTTTCCCTACTTCACATGGGGCCTTTGCGTGCTGTGGTTTTAAGACCAGTGTTCAGGTGATAAAAAAAAAAAAAGGCGGGGGGGGGATGAAATGTCATTTTCGGAGAGGCAAAAAATACTTCAGGCTCTTTGGCGTGTAAGTCATAAAGGGCTTTTTGTGCACGGGTAGTCAGTGCAGTGTCAAGAGAAATCACTTGCACAAGGTGGAGTAACACTATCTGAAATTAAATTCTGGCCTCCATTTACAAGTAACACTTTAAGGTTAAATAAAAAAAAGCTTTTTCTTTTCAAGAAATTGAAGAGAACTAAGAGACGCCCCCTCCTCCCCTCCAAAAACATACCCTTGGTTTTTCTTGCTATCCATAACATAGCAACCCCAAGCATTAGGTAATTAGCAGAGCTCATCAGCCAGACCTAATGAGCACACGACAACTTTATATGGTGGAGTGAAATCTGGGTGGAGGTTTAGGGCTGCTCTGATCTGAAAAAGTTTGAACTGAAAAGGTTTGAACTCTCTTGCTATGGCTTTCCAGGCTCTTTGAGCCTGATTCCTATTTACACTAAGTTTCCTTAGCATAAAGGGGCCTTCAAGTGGGCATGCAGTGAAGGAATATTTCAAGGCAAAGAGCATGCAGAGCGGGCTCTTGCTACCCTCCTTGCACCTTCCTTGGAACAAGCCCCTCACTGTTTTCTTACAAGGGTGAAATGCCAGATGTAGCTCTAGTCCGAGGTGGAGGCGAAAGGCTCCGGCTCTTACTCTTATTGAAGCTCTTTTGCACTGCACTGGTATGCCTCAAGGACCTAAATAATTACTTATGGGTTTTTTTTCTGGATTCGTTCTTTTTTTTTTTTCATTCCTGCTACTGAAGTTCTGATTTCTTACTCTTTCTCCTTTGCTGGAAAGACAAAAAGTCACCTCGAGCTGGTCGTCCAAGGTGGAAGCTGTGTTGACGCGCTCTGGAGATGTCATTGAAATATAAATAGCAAATAGACGATTAAAAATAGTTCGTCCCCTTGAATGATTGCTTTAGAATTTAAGGATTATTCCCAGCTTCTGAGACCTCCTTGGCTCGGTCCTGTCTGGGACCCTTCATTTATTTTTAAATGCCAGCCTGTGTTCCTCACTCCCAAGGATATTAACGCACATTAAATACCCTCCAAAATCTGGCTTTTTGTCCAAAGACAGTCACACAGTTTTCTGTGACAATATTTATGAACTAAGATTCTCATCCAGTCTACCAAAGTCCCTGAAGAAAAGGTTTCTGACTATTTATACCTGCTCCTTTGCCAAGCAAAGATCTCTCAGACCATTGAATAATCTCCCAAAAGATGTATTGGAAACCTGGTTTGGCCTGTTCAATGTAGCTGAACTGATTAATGTAGCCGGTTGTCATTTTTAGAACTAATGATTTTTAACAGAAATGGTCTTCTTTAAGCCTCCAAAAATTGGTCCCCAGCTCTTGACTTTGTATAGTTTCTGTCTTTCTTTCTTTCCATATTTTCATAATTTCTATTGAAAGGTTTTGCTATGCCTTGCTTACGAAAAATGTTTCAATATTTCATTTTAATCCAATAACCATTTCAGAAAGAAAATGAATCTGTTTCAAAGCGTTATGATTTTTTAAAGGATCTATTTTGACCTCAGAATATTGAAACTCAGAGTAATTGCAAACACAGGTTTTCAACAATCAAGTTTATTTTCTCTGCAGAAAACCTCACCCATATGCCTGCAGGGAATAGCTGCATTTGCCAAATCCAACTTTTGGTGCACAGAAGAAGTGGGATATATAAATAGAAAGTGTAAGCTTTTGGATATACAAAATGGGTTTGTAATTTAAGGCCTCCCAGCCGGTGGCAACAATTGTCCATGTCTTGTGGGGTGTCAATTTTCCCTCTTCTCTTTATTTGGCTCAGCAAGCCGCCTTCTGCAATCACAGTTTAAAGTCTTGGCTTCTGCCTCCTCTGTCTCCTATCTCACGTTGAGTCGCTGTCGTCCCGGGGAGCTGCAGGATGCTATCCACTAATCTGATGCTGCAGTCTCCAGGCCTGTGGTGGGATATTGAAAAAAAAAGAAGAAAAAAAAAAGCTTCCCTAAATGATATACCAAATTACACATTATTTCACTTGACAAACAAAAACTCTTTTGTGGTTAGCAGAATGAATCGTGTACATCATAATTTTGACAGCGAGTACTGAGGTTGAACTGGCTCTTTAAACAATTTCCCTGTGTACGCACTGCTGTTCCAGTTCAATGCGAGCATATGGCAAACACAGAAACTATACTTACTGATGCCAGGGCATGACCAAAATCTATAATAATGTTGTTTACTTTCACCAGCTCTGCAAGAAAGAATGTAGCCTCATGCACTTAAACGACCTCAGAGGAGTCACACTTTTTGCTTTGTCAATAATTTACTCAAAACACACATTGTCCCTTAGAAACATAAGGACCCAAGACGTTTGCAGCAACCGAGTCAAACTCCTCTATACAGAGTCTCGCTTGTCTCCTGGAGAAAACCTAAGGAAATTCTCTCCATGACGTTGGTGAGAGTAGAGGGAGGCAGCAGACAAGCGTAGCTTTTGGAGCACACTTGGCTTACGCTCTTTTTGTTGTTGTCATTTCTGATAAAAATCATAATATTTCAAAGTCTTCTACGGCCAGAGCTCTGCCAACTTCCTTCTCCCACTAAATTGGCCGTTCTCGAGCCCTGCCAGGAAAGAACATATTTTAGCATCTTAGCGCTGCGTGGTCTGGCAGGCGAGCATTGGAAGGCTGAGGTCGTTGGCCACTCCTCTGCAGAAGGTTGTAACATCCAGTGCTCAAGGGGGTTTTCCTCCACACTTTTGTCAGGCACTAAAGCTGCCCTAATGACGTGGAGCCACAGGACAGTGCAGGCTTTGAAACGCTCGGGGAGTAAACAAGCCCAGCTAGCTGCCTGCGGAAACTCCAGCTCTCGCAGAAAAAACATCCTTCTTCACAACCAAAATCAGAATGTCAACAGGAGAATAGTCTACGTTTCACTTCGGTTCAAAACATTGCAAGGAGAGATGAGGGACAGCCTGAAGGGACAGGATCTCTTAAATAAAGACGCGTGTTGAGGGAACAGGAGTCGAGGAATTTGAGCGACATTGCAGGGATTCATTTAATAGCTTGGATAAATTTTCAGTGACAGCAATTGCAAAGACTAATGCTGCAAAGGTTCGGGAGATACTGTGGAAATGGATCTGCATAAAGTAGTTTCCCAGTTGCCTGGGAAGTACATGGACATGGATTTCAGGCATCAAAGAGTCTTAAAGTTGCGAGGAGCTGAGTTGCACCAACTCCCTTTCCAGGCAATGAGAACCAGGACTCTGCATCTGGGGGCACATTGCTTAAAAATCAAGATTACCTCTGCTGGAGACAGTGTTTGTACAAGGCTGAAGCGGGATAACCTATTGGTGGAATCATAAATATTTATTTATGGAAGGAGAGAATGTCACCAATTTACATTTCCTCCTTTTTATGCTCCCTAATTCACAGTGTCCTCTCCTATTTCTTAGTCATCAGAGCTACATAGTGTATGCACACCAAAAAAACCTGATAAAAATTTGAGAAACCAATAAACTCAGTACCCAAATAGAAATGAGATATTTTTCTAGCAGTTAAAACTCAATTACAGTTAAGTCACATGTTCACTCCACTCAATAGCTCATAAAATGGGCAATGAACTCACCAGGTTCTCAAGTATTGGATGGATGAGAGAAGGCACCACCAGGAGATGGGCAGATACCCATCTGTAGGGGGTCAAGCCTTCAGGATTTATTAACTGGGATTCAGCCTGAGCCTTGATTGTCTCTGGGTGGAGGTAAAGCTCTACTGGGTTAATAAGCCCAACTGGAGTCCATCTGGATCTGCATGGAGCTACCTCAGGTTTTTCTAACCCTTAACGCTCAAGTTAGTGTGCAAGAAAATAGAGCATCCACAAATGTTCAAGAGTTGATTTGTATGTCTGTTTTGACCTAGGAAGAGGTAGATGTTGCAGGGCCGCATCCATCCTGAGGCAATCCAAGGCATTAGCCTCCACCAGTCCCACACAAAAAATAATTGAAGAATCAGCTGATAAAAGACATTTACCGATTTGCCTGAATCAGAGAAGTTGGTAAGTCTTTGCAGCCATTGCACTGATGGTGACTCCTTGCATGAACTGGGGGAGAAACCCACATTTATTACAGGTCAAAAATATTCTCAAGAGCAAGATCCAAAGACCAAGGAAGTCACTGCAAGTTGCTCATTTCAAAGAGCCTTGGATCACATTGGCATGTACCACAAGCAAAAGCCCAGTGAACAGATTTTGTTGGAGCCACTGAAGCATGGGTGGATCCAGATCACACTATTCTGCTCATCTTGGAGCAAGCCCAAACACAGAGATGTCAACCCCCAGCCCCCCAATGTATTGCTCAATGGTTAGTTTTGATTTCTGCATGTGATACGTTCCTGGCTGGGACAGGGCCACTACTAATAACAAAAATGCAGGCATCAGCAGGGATCACGGCCCTTCTTCTCCTTTGTTTTTTTCTTCCTTTCCTTCTTTTTTTCTGAATAAGCGTAATTTAAAGCATAAGGTTCCATTGTTGTCTGGAGGTGCACACTTTTACCAATGTCAGGTTCCCTATTCTTTTAGCTCAGACCTCTTACAAATGGTGTTTTTCCATATTAGTACTCAGGTCAGGCAGAACTTAACTCTTGTACTGTTTTCATTTTTGTCTTGGCACTCTAAGGGTTTGCAGCAAAAGGATGTTTCTAGCAATTCTAAAAAGTTCACGTTTGAAAGCTAAACCACACTTTGCTCACTCAGGCTTAAGATTAGTTCCTCTGAGTTGACAATTTACTCTTTTGACTTGTAACCTAAGATCCTTGTTTCAGCTCTCTGGGTGACTCCAAGATGAATTAAGATTTCTCCTCTGCTAAGAAAGTCCCAGTTCTACCAGCAAAAATATTGCTAAAGAATAGGGGATAAAGGGGAATCTGATTTCTCTCTTAACAAAGTATGTAAGTGAAGAGAGAACACCACTGAAATTAATAGACTTAACAGAACAAATGCATCAAAGAAATCTTGTTTCTCTGTCACTGTGTGGTTATGCAGATAAACCTACAGACACATTTAATCTTTCCCAAAAGGTCAGTGAAATGATTCCCAAACTCTAGTTTCACATGACTTTGCAGTTTCTTGGTTCCAGCTCCAAGGAGAAGTAGAGGTGCTGAAATACAGAAAGATAGGATATCCTCTTTGTGTCACTTTTCCTACTGGAAAGAGGAAATAATGGAAATCTTGTAAGAAGTCCCGTTCTCATGAGACTTTGAGCTTCTTTATTCAGACCAAATGATCCTGGCTAGTTCAGATAAGGTTACTTTGGCTATTTACCCATTGTAAAGTAAATTATCAAAAGTCTTCAGACTTGTCCATCGTTAACAAAGGTTGAAAAATCTACCCTCTTTCCCATGACAGGGTTAAGAAAACAATGTTAAAATCTATTTCAGGATCCAAGAGATGCACAATTCAGTGCCGAAAGCATTCCGGTGCAAAGATAGTAAGTTCCTCTGCAGGTTTTCTACCTATGCATGCATTTTCTTCAGAAGTTGTAGAAGTTACAGGGAGAATTCTCTGGGCACGTGTCTATTCAGTAAGACATCCTGAAATCTTTAACAAATGGACATCTTTTTCTGATATGATTTTCCCTCCTTATTCGTTATCTCTATTTAAATTGAACCTGGTGGCATGCTCAGGGCAGTGCTTTGTCTCAGCCGGCCGGTCTAAGCCACAAACTCCCAGTCTTGCCGGTGAGCAATCCTACTGCTAGAGGAGGAAATCTCTGCTTGAGGCAAGAAAATTCACCAGCCTCCTCTCATACCCTTCCAGACAGCCCATCCTGTTTCTTCAGCTGCACATTGCACCAGGCTGAGCTCCTACACCGATCCTCTTCTTCTCATGCCTTGTCTTAGGGTCTGGCAAAAGAGGAGGACAAGAGGGATGGGGCAGGGAGCTGAGCTCCTCCAGGCACTGTCTACAGCGGAGGCCCATGGAAATACCAGCAGAAGATTTGTTGCATCGTTTGGTGATTTTTCACTGCTCTACTGTAGCTCTCTACTCAGGCACTCTTTGTTTATTGTATGCCCTTCTAATCCTGGCACTGTCAAAGCCTGGTCCATTAAGTTAGCATTATTATGATTTATTAGCTGCGCATGGCTAACATAGTGTTATGACAGTTGGGATGAGATTAGGTTGCAGGTCAACCTGCTCCTTAGACTGGAACGTTTTCAGGTCTCTCTGGATCTAAGCTTGAGTTTTAGGCTGAGGAAGTCCCAGAGGAAAAAGAAAGGGAGGTATGCAGTGCTTCTCCATCCTATACTCATGACATCTCTGATAAATGGTAAGAGAAACCTACTTGTTAGAAAGCAGGGGTGGAAAAAAAAAAAAAAGGTATTTGATGAAGGTAGAGGAACAGTGCTCCTTCTCTCAAAACAAGAAGCTCCCAGACCGAGAGAAAACACACTCACATTTTCCAGTCCATGCCTAATTTCAGACATAATTTATGAGATCAAAACACCTTGGTGATCAAAAGTAGGTACTTCTCACGTGTTTCTCATTTTTTTCCACTTCACTGAAAACAGTTGGGTAGACGTTCAATCAGACTCTTTTTACATGCCAGAAATCCCAGCTACATGCATCAGAACTTTCTCTAAATTAGAACAAAAATACTCTCTGGTTTGCCAACTTCTAAGCACCTTCTTTTATTTTGCCGAGTAATTATCTCTTTGTTTGTCCAGGGGAGTATCTAATAACTCCCTGTTTGTGGAAGGGCAATGACCTCTGAATGAACCAAAAATAGCCCGTGCAATAATTTCAACAATATGCTTAATATCTGATTTGGAGGCCCCTTTGGATCCAATACGTTACATCACTTTGCACGGGGACAAAGCGGAGCGGGACAAAGTGTTGACCCTTTCCCAAGAGGAGAATCAAGTGTTTGCTGGGAGGGAGGAAGGAGGGCTGACGGTGCTCCCCCATCAGTCATTCGGATCCACTGTCGTTCAACGCACACATCCAGTAAATTGTTTCAATCAAGTTGCGGTTGGGAGAAGTATGCTCCGTATAATTCGCTGCAGCCTCCTGCCTGCGGACTCCACTGTTTATAGCATGGCCTTAATTGCTTTTTTTTTTCTCTTTTTCTTTTTGCTCAACTGAATTCATTTAGAAACACAATATAAGTTAATGATAAAATCCTTCACTAAACCACTGATAGCTAAGTGTTGCCTGACTGGGACAGACAAATAGCCCATTTAGTCTGGAATCCTTTATGCTTCTACAAGGCCTGTAATATGTCTAAATTGTGGAATAATATAGCACAGAGATAAATTATTTCACGGCAAAAGCTTATGTATTAAACCCTTCCAAAGCGCAACAGAGTGTAGCAGGCAAGATGATTAAAATAACTGGGTTCTCTTCCAAGCTCTAACGCTGAATTTCTGCGTAACCGGCAGTAGTCATTCAGCCTCAGCGAGCCTCAGTTCCTTCCTCCTCTTCTATCTGTCATCTCGATGACACTGCTCTGCTTCCTGCCTGTGAAGAATAAGCTACAACCTTATTCTTAGCCGATATTTTTATTAGCACCTAAATAATGTGGGTTTGAGCTCAATAATGATTTCACATGGCCTTGTAATAATTAATTAAAAATAGCTTGAGTGATATTTTGACTTCCATATGACCTAAATCCTTCTGCCTAATCTTTCAAATCTACCTGCTTTGGTTATATCCCAAGGCAGTGAGTGCCAAAGATTAACTATATACTGCATGATATTTTTTCCACAGATTTTAAAGTGTTTCCCTTAAAGGCAGTGATTTTTTTTATTTTTTTTTTTAATGGGTAAGCAGTCTCATTAGTACCAGGTGATTCATTTAAAGCACAATTACACAGGGAATTCAGCTAATTGATTGGATAACCCTAGATTCATTTGTAAAAACACAATCCTCAAACCTGAAGTGCTTGGACTTAGTGGTAGTCATGTACCGAGAAGTTTACTTTAAAAGCAAACGTTTAGGTTAATGGGATCCATATGATATGAATTCCTAATAACTTTACCATGGGTGGGCTTATCGAACTGCTTATCATAACAGAAGTCGGGCCATTTCAAAGGATCTTTCTTCTGAGACTTTCTGAAGACTTTTCTTTCACCCCAGATCTATAGAAAATTCCACTAACTCTCCATTGAGAAAATATTTGAGCTCCCTCTCAAGCCATGATTCAAAGGGATTATTTTCAAAATGTGTATTTTTTAACCCTTTGCTGGCAGGACAAAGTATTTAATAGAGACGTGTGAGTCTTTGAAGGGGGAAGAGCTCTGAGCAGGAGCATTTGCGATGCTACTGCTCTTGGGTCCAGGAGGTCGCATTTATGTATAAAAGTGGTTGGGGGCTTGGACTAAAGATGTTACACTTGCCTGTAAACTAAAAGAAGAACTCGAGGGTGATTTGGGCTCACTCAAACCCAGGGAAGCCACTGCACATCTTCCAGCTGACCTCTGTGGGTTTTGAATCAGATCCATAGAGAGATTCTAACTACTATTTCTAATTACAGAGAGGAATAAATGAGAACAAACATCCCCTAAAGAGGCATTGGAATATTTAGCAATCAAAGGAGCGAGGCCACCTGCACAGTTTGAAAACAGAATTTCCTACGCAGAACTAAATCATCTTAGAAGCGAACAGAGAAGCTGCTGCTACAGTAACTAACACTTCTTCATTTATTAATAAAAATTTTTAAATTGAAACAATGTTACATTTGCCAGAAAACATGTTATTGGAAACTTAAGTCTTCTCTCTTCTTCCTGAATTATACTAATGTTGATTGCATACTTTTCCCCCCAATATAACTTTTTTTTAAATATAGAAAACTATAGAAATAATTTTAAACAGCTAAACATGGCAGTAGAGTTTTATATAAATATGTGTGTATGTGCATTTAAAGAGAAATCCAGGATCCTGATAATCTCTGGGAAAGAACAAGCTGCCAGCATCAGGGCAGGTATGAAAATTGCCATGACGTTTACTGAAGACAGCACTATAATTCTATCATTATAATTTTGGTATTTAATTAAAACAAAAACGTTATCACTCAGCAGAAGAGGCAGACAGCATCATAAAATATAATCACATGGATAAGATTCCTGCTAGGATAGCTGCATGGACTGGAAGAAGAGAAAAGATTAAAACTGCTAACTGCAGTCATGCTTGGCATCGACCTATGGGGGCATTAAAGTGATCTACAAATTTGTGAAAAAGAGCGACCAAGAGTAAACATTTAAGGTGACAAAAATAAAGAGGGAGAGAATTAGAATGGTCCAGTGTGAAGGAAAAAACAAAGGTTATGTTTCAAGGAAAGCTTCAGAGAAAGAGCCACTTGCTTGCAAGAGGGCTTCCAGTGGCACACACTGCTGTTACCATTCATGATAAATCACACTAAGCACAAATCCCGTGCAAGATTTTGGCACAGCCTAACCCAAAGGTCTGTGATTCTTTGAAACTTAAAAAAAAAAAACAAAAAGAAAAAATATTCTGAACTCTACTTTGAGTGTAAAATGTGGAATTGAAATTAAAAACATAATTCTAAGCTAAACAACCTGTAAAAGTTTCTAGTAATCACTATCATCCTTGTTTGCAACGTTTGGTAATGCCCTCAAAGCTTGTACAATGTTTTTTTAAGGTCCTTAATCATTTGCCCTACACAGCTAATGTCTCAAACGGCTTCATTTCACTGCCGTAAATGCTACCCGTCCGCAATATTATTGCAAGGAGGTGTATTTGTGATGGCTGTATCCCATTACAGCATGAGGGATAACGGTCTGGCACATTAGGAGCCGTACAAGGTGATGAGAGGCCGGTGCAGGAGTCCGGCGTGTTGATGTACCAAGTTTCCAAACATTAACTAATGCAGAAGGGAAGTCGACACTGGAAAATCTTGTTCTTGACCGTGGTAGGACAACCGAACACTTCATAAGACTATCAATTAATGTGCTACAGACACTGGTCTCCTCAGAGGAGAAGGCCAGGTTGGGAACAGCTCAGAGGTGGGCACGTCACAGGAAAAGATTGAGGTTTGTTGGCAGAGAAGTGTGGAAGATGCCTGTAGGTTCCTTGTCAGCACTTCGCCTGGCCCAGACCAGGCATGTTAAATCATGGGATGCAAACCCACACGTGGATATACACGGACGGGAAAACAAAATCCCATTGCTCTACGGCCATGTCCTTCAGACCAACACTAGGTTTCTTCTCTCTTTCTGGGGGATGAGGAGAACCCATCGAACCTCTCCATCCAGAAGACCAAAGCCTTTCCAAAAAAAAAACCAAACCAAAAAAGATAGGGATGGCAACAGTCCCAGAGACGGAATTATCCACGAACCTCACCTCTAGGAGGCCTCAGAAGTAACCAAAAATGGTTAGAAGCTGCGATCTCTCATTGCTGGCCTGTAAGATTATTGTGTTAGAGGCTTAACGGGCTTGAAAAAGCTGGGCTGGAGTGGCAGTGAAAGAGAGAACAGTGTTTATTGAGCAATAAAAGAAACATTATGTTTCATTGCTCAGCCAAACTGCCCTACAGAAGCAAATCCCCATGCCTTATAATATGGGGTGTAATAAATACTAATACTATAAAGGGGTCTGTTGGAAACAACCAGCAGGGCCCTATCGCGGTGTAATCAAGCCTCCCGTTAAATTAGCGTCTCGCTTGCGCTCGCTGCTTTATTGTCTGCCGGGAGCGACCGCCTGGAGGTTTGAAGGCTGGCTCCGGTGGGGTTCACCTCCTGTGCGGCTGCACTCTGGTTACCCTCTCTCGGGGACATCTCTCCGAGGCCAAGGGTTAGGTTTCCTCCCAAGGATTAAGCGGTAGGCTCATGTCAACAAGGTGGTCGTGGAGATACAGGCAGAGCAGGAAGGACTCGTGAGGCCAATGGAGAGAGATCCAACTATTTCAAGGCAGCAGATTAATCCTGATAATACTGCGTTGGGCCATTTTTTTTTTCCTCCCCTGCTTGGGTCAAGTTCCCCTAGCAACCACAAAGCCTGCCATTAATAAAATTAAAAAACTCAATCATAATTTCCAACCTCTGTGCCCTTTTCAGAGGCGAAAAGATAAATTGAATATAAAATGAAAGCCTTGCTTTTTTGGCCTTTGTAAACCTCTTCTCGCTTTTTCACTTTCCTCCCCATAATTCTATGTTGCTGACCTTCTTCCAGTTGCAACGGTCTCGGGAGCGGACGCAACATATGGACCTCATTGTCCTATAGAGCGAGGAGGGCATGGGGATACCTTTCCCGTTGACCTTTCCCTACGCAGGCTGGGGTGCATTACTGATGGCATCTGCACAGCTCTACCTGGGCTGGGCTGCAGCAACATTTCGTCTTGAACCTTTGTCTGATATTACAATTATTATCACAAGTTCCAGGGTTTCTTTGGAACAAAAAAAAGGAACTTTTTTTTTTTTTCTGACTGAATTTTTTGGCTAAAATTTCTATTTCTGCTAAGATGATTTAGTTACTGGAGTCTGTAAGGAAGGAGTGGTTGAAAACCAGAAGAGAGAAAAATATGAATATATCTGAAGATGCTTTAATTTTCAGAAACCAGAAGTAACTGAAGAACAGTTGTTAAAAATTGGAAAAGTGTTAGGTTTGGGGTTTTTGTCAGTAAACAGGAACGTTTCTGTGGAAATTCAGGGGTTTTCAGTTGCTTACAAAAATCACTGGAGAACTACCACACTCCAACCACCTCTTTTTCATTTTCTTCTGGTCATATAACACCAGGTTTCCATTTGCTGGAAATAAATGAGGAAGCCATGGGGTATCCCTGCTCTTTTTATTCACGCAAATAATCCCATTAAAGTCCACAGGAGTTCTCATATCCAGTGGGCAGGTTCTGACCCCAATTGTTTTAACAGTTCTTTTTATTCACACCTCATATTCTAGCTCAAAAATCTTATAGAGCTTGACAGACGGCTTAAAATCACGAGTCTGCCCAGCGATGGAATTAGTACTATGCATTTATGCTGCTCAGTTGACTTAGCTCAGGTGAAAAAGAGGAGAAAATAATACAAGAAGAAAAAAGTGTTGAGGTGAAACAGATGGCAGAAGTTTGGTGAGTCAGGCTGATACCACCATACACTTCCTGAGAAACCATAGTCAATCCATTTTTTCCCTCTGTGCCTCAGTTTCCCCACCTGTAAAATGGGATTTATCGAACTTCCCTTTCTCAGAGAGTTGTGAACCTGTAGTCAGTCAGTCTTAAACTTCAGGTGATGGGACGTAAGAGAGAGAACTCCATTTTTCTTCAAATAAATTGAAAATCAGTCCTTTCTGGTGAAAGGTTTACCTTTTTATCCAACTACCCTACTGCTGCTCAGAGTCCTTCCCTTAGCAATATGACAGATGATGCTACATTCACAAATGCTGAAAATAAAGCAGAGGTAACTGATTCAAAGCAACTGAGTTGTGTGCATGCTCACACAGTCCTATGCTTCTCTTCGGAGTTATGTTTGATGCAGAGTGAAAAAACAGATTTCTGAAATCACTTAATTTTAATCAAATTTCTTCAGAGCTTCTAAAAACCTTTTTCTCACTGTAGCACACCCCATTGCCAAAAAGTTTTTTACTCTTTCCAGGCTGAATTCAAAAAGAAAAATTCACAAAACCTTTTTGAAAATGCTATTTATTTACTTATATGATGCCAGCAGCATATACAAAACAAGGTAGTCCATTCCAACGATCTTCTTCCTCATGTCTTAAACCTTATAGTAGTCAACCTAATTTTATTTCAGCTTTGAAAGAAACAAAAGTCACCTCTAAGTTCAGACTAAACACGAGAAACTGTAGCCAGAGAGGAAATTTTTTTGAGAAAGTTATGTGGGAAGATATAAAAACAGTGGGTTAGAATGGAATGACTCTTTCAACTCGAGTTTATTGTGTTTACGGTATTACTCAAGTTCTGAGGAAACTAATAACCATCACAAATCTCACCAACATCCCATATTTTAGGGCTTGAGTTTTCTACATTTTCTGCTGGTTTAAAGCCCAACAACAAAGAAGGTTCTTGATAGAATGAGCTCTAATGTTAAAACTACTATGACATATAGAGATATATAACCTCACTCTTGGGTAACCAAAGTCTCCACTGCAACTTTAACAACAAATTTCTTCCCCTCCCTACAACCTCTCCTACATCCCATAATAGCCTCTATGTTTCAAAAGTAGGGCTCCACATCTGTAATATATTATGTGCATAATTTGCACTTAATTACCAACCACATTGATTAAACCATTGCACAACAATTAAACTTAATTGGGTTTTTTTACAGTGCCTTCACTATTTAACTGAAACACGCCAAGTGTCTTATCAGCTCTAATTGAAACGCTAGCTGGAGATGTTTAGCTTAAAGTGCGATCGCCATTTCTTTCCAATTTCAGGTGAAGGCAAAACTGGGGATTAACAAATGTGTGTCAGTCTGTGACCCAGCATGAGCCACTTTGCATTCCCAATTGTTTCCATGTGTATGTCAGCAAATGTTCATCTCAATGCTATAAATAGATGACCAGGCTGCCCCCACCATGAAATTAGACAAGTTCTGTAGCACTTAGCAGGAATGGGGTTTCAGTTGTTGTTAGGAGCTAGGCTGCGACATTCAAAGGGTATATTGAGTTTTCAGTAATACGGGTAATAATTGGAAGCGTTGTTTTCCTCAAGCACAGAATTGTGGCTGCTATCCAAAAGAGGCTGAATTTCACAGACTTTAGCTAATGAGGAAGCTGAAGAAGCCTAACTGGGTGTACAAAGACTGAGAAACTGGTAGTTATATTTAGGGAACTAATTTTTTTTTCCTAAATTGGCGTAGTTTGGGTAGTCGTATGTTTATGGATTTAGTGGTTTGATGTTTTTTCTCTAGAGAAAGCAATAACGAAATATTTGATACCTTGAATGTGGTTCCTACATCAGATACTATGGGTAGACCTCCAAGCTAATCTTTGCATGAAGTAACAAAGTTAAATATCACTTTAACAAAGTGCAGTCTTACTAGGGCTGAATTTGGGGGAAAAAATTGTAAAGGGAAAGATAAAGTAGGTTCTCTAGCTGGTAGCTCATTATTCTCTGATCAAAGAAAGCAAGTAAAAAAAATAAATCTACGTTCACTGTTGTATTTCAGTGCTGTTAATAGGAGGTTAGTAACTAAAATCTCCCAAATTCACTGAATATTTGAATTTCTCTCTGCTCCTCTGAATAATGTTTTCCTCACAATTCTAGACTTAGTCAGTTCTTATCCAAACATCTTTATCTTTACCTAATTTTCCCTCTACTTTCCTAATATGTGAGGACTTTTTATATTTAATTCACATACTGCTACTGAAAAAAACTTATCTGTAAGCCTGAATAATGCAATGAGATAAATATAAGAAGGAATTCAGAGACACAGGCTGTACTCCTAATTCTGCTTTAAGTTGGCATCTCATTGTGTCAGGTTACCATCTTTTTTCAGGAAAGAGTACTTAATTCTTTCTTCAATTAAATTTCTTAAACAATGTTTAACTGTTTTGTGGGGGGGCATTAAGCAGTAAGCTAGTTCTGCGACAAGTGGTAGGTTTCATGTATGCAGATAAGCAATTTCTGATTTTTCAGTAGCGTATAACCAACTGTTTAAAAAAATCTGCTTCCTTGGCAGAAAAAAAGCATTGCAGTATTTTGATTGCCATCAGATCCACCCATGATTGGAGTCTGTTGAATAAATTCATAGGACAATGCTTTTGGCAGATTTTACAATATGTCTTTTACTAAATGATTTGAATAAAATGATATTCATCTCTTTCCCAGCTGATAGTATTGCTTTGGGAACTTGCCCATCCATTCCGGGGGAGAAAAGAAAGATTCCTGTGAAATCTTTCAAATAATAATTTCAAGCAAGAAATATTTTCCTTCAAGTCACCCAATCTGGTGACTGTGGAAACTGTAAGAAAATCTACACTAGGAAAGTTCAGTGTTCATACACAGCGCCTCAAATCAATAGAAGTTATTTTATTTTTGCCCCATCTTTTTTTTTTTTCCTCTCTAACGAGTTAGAAATAATAAAAATAGCAGCATGCTTTAACTCCAAACATGCCCTGGGCACTTCAGCCAAGTGGGAGAAACAAAACTTTCTCTTCGATACCCACCCAGCGCATCTCTCGCCGGGGTCCACCTTAAGAGACCGGCCGTGGGGTGGGGGCAGACATTTATTTTTAAACAGCAGGAGAGTTCAAGACCCGTGCAGTGGTTAACACGGAGCCTCCTTCCAGTGTTCCCAGTGATTCCTCTCTGCGAGCGTGAAATGCCATAAAGCGCTGCAGTGATGCCTTTATGAATGGCCTGTTTGTCTCACTCTCCCCTGGCAGCCCTTTTTTTTTTTCTTTTTTTTTTTCTTCCCCTTCCTTTTTCACCCCACACTTGTCCAGTGGCCCAAAGCAGTTTAGCAGATATGGCAGCTCACATGAGTTATGAAAATGTGAATGTGGGTCCGCTGACTTGTACCCTGCATGCTGGCGCTTTGTCGGGGGTTGTTTTTTTTTTTTCACTGTCAAATTTCTTCTTTGTGAAAAGGTGGAGGACAAGGAACTGCTTTTATTCCTAGACACATGACTCTGGGCACCTCACATGCTTGAACAGGAAAAATAATTGGTCAAATTTAAATAGGCATTTCCCAATATAACCCAAATGTGAAAGTTCTCTCCATCACCAGCGGCTCCAGCTCCACTTAGGGGTATGCTCAAACATGCAGTGTCTGGATCCTGCAGTTGGAGTCTGGATCCAGGCATAATTTCTGCAGGTGGTATTCATCTCTGAAATAAATCCCTATCTGGGAGACAACCAGGATCAGGCTGTTTGAGTTCCCTTCTTCATGCCACCCTCAGAAGGGACAAAATCGATCTTCTGTGCGCTCTGGGAGAGAGAGCTTAAAAAATGTTGGAAGAGTTTGTTTAATTAGGTGGCCTAGCAGTTCATTTCAGAAGTATTGCTGGCAAATCACCTAACCTTCTTCCAGGGCTGATGTTAAAATCTGTTTCCACATTTTCTTGTGGGGGAAAAAAAAAAAAAAAGGTTATCCTTCACCCTTTCCAGCAAGCCAGGAAAGCTTGAAACTGAAATGGTGGCTTTATGCCCAGACAGAGAGGAACTGAAATAAATATGAGCAGGGTTAAGAATTTTCTTTATTGAGAGCACCTGCTCCAATTTTATATGTAGCGTTGCTAAAAATTCCTTCATTACGGTGTGCTCAACTCTGTGGGAGTTCAGTGAAGTCTTTGGTGCTGAGAAAACCCAAATGAGTCCTTTGGACCTCTCCGGGGAAAGGCTTTCCCCGCTCTCCTCCAAACGAATTAAATGTGCCCAAAGGTAACGCAGTGACAGAGCTGCATGCCACACTCCCAAGGACAGTCGCAGGCAGAGATCCACGTCTGGCCTTGCTGTGGATGAGTTACAGGGCAGGGAAGTGAAAAAATGAACTGGCAAAACCTCTCTACTTGGGAAGTTTCATGTAAAATGGCAATTTCTGCTGCTTTTTGCACACCTCCTGGGTGTATCGGGTACACCTGCAGCTCAGCAGACCCTTCTTGTACCTGCTCAAACACCTCCTCAAGCAGAGCGTGTCAGAGGAGCTGGATTACGAGCTTATTTTGTGATGCACCATAATGTTGATATTTTGTTGTCGCCGCGATGGGAGAAAGACAAAAGCAAGACAAGGTTTTAGTAATAGACAATATATTCTTACTAATCAGGCTGATGTAGCTGGAAAAGCCATGCACCAGAGAGGCCAGCTCTCTGGTTATTAAGCAAGAAATTTCAAGCTAATTTCTGGACAAAAATAATCATTTCAAGTTTAACTTAATAATGTTAATCAATTAGCCTGAGACCTTGACAGAGACAGCAGCATTCTTTTGGCTTTTGTCTGAGGGTAAAGCAATTAGGGACTAATCCTGTAAACTGTATTATTTTTGGAGTTGAGGTTGATTACTCACAGACCACTCAAACCTTCTACTACTGCTGTCAAAGTCTAGCTCTCCAGAGATCTTTTGCTGTAGTTGTGATGATCCAAGGACACACAACTTGTCTAAGAAAAGGTACAGCCTCTGCTTACAAACCCACTTCCAGCTAACATCTATTTCTATCTTTTTACATGGCTTCATGGAAAAAGAGGTGGTCTTCGATTTTGGAAGTTTAATCTCAGTGTTGACAACGAGTATCTCAGTGGCCCTGGCTAAGTTTCTTGTTTGATTGCATCATGCTTTCCCCAAACGGACGATGACTCCTTTGTTGATGGTCTGAAAATAATATTCACAATAAACTTTTCAACTAGGTCAAAGCCTTCAGATGACAGAAGCCCTTTAGGAAGTGCTATTTCAGCGCTAATAACAATGATTATGCGTAAGGAAACAGCAGCACACTGGAGACGGCCAAGAGACTCGGTCAAACTGCCATGTTTTGCACAAAATTCCTCCCCAGCTGCAGACAGATTCTTTAAGCACCGGGCTAACGCCTCCTATAGGGGTTCTAGAGATTGACCACCCCAGTGAATTGTCACAAGGCAATTAAACAGCCTGTAATCCTGGCATGGCTGATATGAGGTACGGTGGAGAAGATGACAAAGGTGACTTTGCATGTGTTGAGAAGTGGAAGAGAAATTTGGGAGGGGCAGAGACCGGCAAGGAGACATTGGGGTCTATTTGGAGCGGACAAGTGAGGAAATGGTTGGGGCTTCCACAATGCTGGTTTTTTTATTATTTATTTTTCAAATGTGAAGCCTAAATAAATGTCAAACTGAAGGTGAGGTGGGAGCAGAGATTCAGCGATGCCACCGCAGTGCAAGGCCGTGGTGAGCCAGAGGGAGGTGACCAGCACCAGTAAAAGAGGGAGATGAAAAGCTTCACCAGCATCCTGGCTGATGGGTATTTATTTAGTCTGGGCCATGACTTTGGCTAACTGTGCAGTAAACCCAGGAAAAATCTAACGTTGGGAATTGGTCACTTCTGTTGTTAACAGTGGTATTTTCAGAAAGTTTTGTCTGAAGGACTGACTCCCTCTACGTGCTGGAGTAACCCTGTCCCACCGTTATTAGACAGCCTCCGTTACATGCCACATCTTTTTCCAGGCTCTGCAATAGCAGCGTAGCTTCACCAGCACAGCAAAACACAGCTTTCTGTCTTTTTTTTTTATTTTGTACCAGATCTAAAAAGCCAGTCATACCCCACAAAGCACTGACCAGGTATAAACTGGGAAATGAGACAGGAATGTGGCAGTGAATCCACACCTGACCCACAGCCGGTATCTATTGCTTGAAGGTATCTGTGGCGTGCAGACCCACGGCGAGCCATCGCGTGTGGGAAATCACTCCCGCGGCTGAGGATGGGCATGAGCGTGGGTGGAAAACAAGTGCGTGAGGCTCCCTGGATCAGCTGCTTCGTTCAGATGTTTCCCCAGGAGCTGACATAGCCTAAGCCTAGGAACTGGCAGGGATTTTGGCTTCACTGGGACAGAAGTAACATTCTTGAACTTAAAGAAATTACAATACTTTACTAGGGGATAAATCTAATCAGATTGTATCCAAATGGTCTATCTATAAATTTTAGCCACAGATGTATCTCATTTTCTTAATACCTAAGCTGCTTAGAAGCTTTAGTGTATTTATTTTCCTTTCACCCCTGCAATGTAGAGATACACTGTCCCTATTTTACAGCTGGGGAAGTTACTCACAGAGAGACTTAAGTGTATGTATTCACGGCAGTCACTGAGTAGAACGGAATTCAGCATGGCTGGAAAACCCACCTGAGAAGCTGGGTAAATACTTGGGCAAGTAGCTCAGTGGTCAATGCCAGGAGTACCCACGCTAATTCATTGAAAACAGGCTTAAGTGCATCTACTTGCACTCCCTGCAGGGTAGAAATGGTTTGAATGACTCACACAAGGTGATGCAGGGAGGTCGGGGCAATCCCGGGAGCTGATCTGTGTCCCCAAAGCCGGCGGGGGCTGAAGCCTGCTCCTGCCTTCTCCCTGCTCGGTGGGCAGGGGCTCACCAGCCAAGAACATTAAATTATGCGATGGGAGGTGGGTGAGAGATGGAGGCACTAAAACCTCTGGGGTTTGCATTTTCTCCTCTTTTTTTACCTGTAGCTGCATAAGAAACATCCACCAGTCCGGACCAAGTGATCCAACCTCCTGTCCTCTCCCGTCTCCCAGTCAATCAGTTAAGCTCAGTGAATTCACTGCTTTTCTTCAGAGACTTGAACAGGACCTTTTAGAGAAGCGAGGGCACAATGATAAATCAGAGCAGCAACACAAGCACGAGTGTGGCACCACAGCAGAGACCATTCCTTGAGTCCCAAGTCATAATTAACTCCCTGAAGGACAGAAACCTGACAGGAAATCCAAAATCTCTTTGCAATCCACTAAATATTGCAGGAATGAATGGCTGGCACGGGGGAAGGAATGTTGGCTGGAAGTGAAGCTTTTTGGTTTGAGCTTTTCCTGGGTTGTGTTTATTTAGCATATAGCTCAGAGGCACTTGCTGTTTCATATCTAGGAATGGAAGTAACAGAGATTGCATTGCACTGGAAGATGGAAGGGTTGCAGCTCAATCTGCTGTTACCTGGAGCTAATTTCTGCACCTGCACAGGGCTTCAGATGGTGTTTAAAACATTTAAAGCCTTTAACTGTGGGTTTGTGTCAAATAGTTCAGAACGTGGCTGCCCTCCGGGTCTTTGTACTCGGACCGTGAAGTCCGAGGTGTGATTCCTTATGGCTTTTTCATTTTCCCTGGGTGAAATGGAAGTAAAACCCTAAAAAAACCCCATACCTGAGCCTTTCTGCTGCCAAACCAAAAAACCCACTGCACTTCAGATTCAATTTCCCTCAAGGTCTGGATGAGAGAAAGGAAAGACATATGTTGAGATGTCATGTAACCACTACCAGAAGATATTCAGATACGACATGGTGAGGGTTCCAATATGATCTAAAATAGAACATAAATTATTAGTCTCAGTGAAACGATGCTGCTTCACAACAGCTACACATTGCCCCCTTCCTCAAGAGCTCTGGCTTTGCCAGCCTTCGAATTGCAACTGTTCTTTGTCTCGGGGTGACATTTCCCATCCTTTCCCCCGTTATGAGCCATCCTTGGATGTGTTTGAGAGCATCACTCTCTGCCAGCTCGTCTCTGCTGTTCCCTGGCCGGGCAAGGACCAAGCACCCCATGTAACTTCGAATGGCCAATGCCTGCTCTGCACCAAAGCAGCAGACCTGAAATAGCCGAGGGCTCGATTTTACGAGGCATTACCGAAGCCTCGGCGTTGAAACGCAGGTGATGAGTTTCCAATCAGATAAGGCGATGGTAATTCCAGATGACCCTGCCATCAGTTGCAGGAATCGCCATGCGGGGAATGTCGGGATTAGGTTTCACTTGGAGCCTGGACACATTTATAATGTTTCAGTAAATGAATAGGGAGTACTGTGACCCAGCTGGGAAATTTATGGCCTTGGTTGTGGCTCTGACAGGACTTTGGAGTGAGATATCATGGGCTTCAGGGGTGGAGGTTCATCTTAAACTTAAATTGGGGTGGGGGTAGGGGTGAGAAGCAGAGATAAAGCAGCTGTTGAAAAGCTTAAGCTGTGTGTCTCTGGCTAAAAGCAGTTCGGGAGAATACGCTCACCGAGGTGTCAACCGTCTAAGAAGTACCCATTAATTGAAAAATATTCCAACCGGACCCTGAAGGACAGATCAAGTCCCACGTTGGGGGGTCCAGGCACTCGGTCGTAAGATGTGCAGATTGCAGTCTTCGTCGAAGGAGGAAGAGGAGGAATCATTTCATGGGAGGAGAGGTTGTTCCTGACAATGTGCAGTCACCGCGAGGCTCAAGTCAGGGAGCTCTGCAACACAGGGACCTTTCACTCCACCGTCTGCGGTCACTCAACTTCTTTTCTCTCGGGGTTGGACCGGGGGATTTATTGCACCTTTTGGATTTTCAACAGCATCTGTTACATAATCTAAAATGAACTCTTCAAGAAATGGAAGCTAATCTTTGCCTAAGCTATGTACGATGATATGCTGTGACCTTCCTGACTGATACTTAGAAAAGCTTTCATTAAAAGCAGAGGGTGAAAAGCAGGGTTTAAAGATTTACTGGGACATTTACAAGTGTGATAACATTTTTCAGCCTGTTTTGGTTTATGCTAAATCATTTTTTATTGCCCCAGAAAACCTGGGAGATGATGACCAGAAGTAGAGTATTTTTGGCTTTGTCATTGGAAAATCAGACCCAAAGCGTTTCAGCTATGAATGGAAGGAAATTTAAAGCACACAACAATCTGAGGTAACCAGTCAAAACACTGGCTGTGGCTGTCCAAACAAAACCAAAAAATGCCTAGAGGTAAACAAAAGATGTATTTTGTAGGCCACTGAAAAGGTCTTTATTTTTTTCCCCTTTTGATCTTGAAGAATTTTTTTGAATTTTTTCCAAAGTAGCGAGGTCAAAAAAATGATTTTTCTTTTGTGTTAAAAAATATGAATGTTTGGAGAAAAGCCAAGTGTCCATGATTTGTTTTATTTGAAAAATTTCAACCAGCTGTACCTATGAAACTGGAAACCAGGTAAAAATTGCCCTGATCTGGGCTTTTTTTGAAACTGAAAAGTCAACCAAGGTTCATCAGAATAGTTTTTGAGTTTCCAACTAGCTGTCCTAGGCTTGCTGGAGACTGGACCTGGATAACACAATCATAGGAAATCATGTGGACTCAGCTGAGTTTCACTTTCATTTTTGCAGACAAACCTGAAATCCAGAGCTTTGTGGCATTTGTACTAAAAGCAAACTGAGATTTACGCAAAAAACTTTCCTGGCTAATTGATACCAAAAAATCAAGTTGCACAGAAATGGAATTGTGGTTGCATTGAAGCAATTAGTTTTGTCATTGACATGATTGGGAATTGGATCTTACCCTGAACATTCACCATCAAATCAACGTGACTCCTGACGCGATATTTGTGTATAAACAGTGCTGGCTGTTTTCTAAAGCAATTGTCCCATTTTCAATTCTTCTAAATCTTCCAAGTGAGGAAATGCTGACCAATATATGTCAGTGAATAGTAGTTCTTTGTTGAAAGCCAGCATAGTTAAGCTTATTTCAAGTTTAGGAGATGAAGAAATGGGTATGTCTACCCTTTCTTTTCATAATAGTAGCTTCAGGAAACTCCTCGGAGGTCATCTTTTTCTGCTCCATGTTAACACCATCTCTAGTGGTTAATTCCTGATCTGTGAGTAGGACTCATAAGCGTTAAGCAAGATGAGTTAGGTACACAAAAATAGCTGTATAATAGAATGAAAACCATTTTCAGTCCCAATTCAGTTGCAGATGTGTGCAGGTCTTCTTTCAGTGCCCATAGTCTTGCAATTATAGCTTGAGTAGGGAGCTACCAAAGCCTCGGTCGACTTCAGGACCCCCCGTTGGATAGTTCACCTGCGGCAAGAAAAAGTAGTTGATACTCTGGATACGCTGCGAACCAAAATCAAAGACGCCAAGTCTGTTTTTTCAGGGCAATCTACACCTATGCAGTAGTTTTCCTGGAATCTGAACCATCTCATACAGCAGAGAACACTGAATCCCTGCCAGGAGTGATAAACATATCCCGTTTTTCTTTCCTTATCTGTTTGCATTTTGCTAATATCACCTCTCAACCCCTTCCGCTAACTTCCAGTGGCTATTATCAGCAGACAGCAAAGAAATCTTTCCCAAGCAACATGTCTGCAACTTTTGTGTGGGAAATTTTCTCACCCGTGCTCTCTGGGCACACAAGACGTGATTTACATGAGTGGTGATATGGGGATGGATTATGGAAGTTTAATTAAGATCAATCATGTAACAGGTAAAATATTAGGATGGAGGATGACACAACTTCTCGAAACTCTGATTGCATGAGAGTCACCAAAATATATTGCTAGAGAAATTGAGAAAAACATTCCTTTGACTTGCTGAGAGGAGGTTTAGCATTAGTTGAAAGTCTCATGCTAGTATTTGTTGGAACATTGATGTTCACTGCCAAACAGTCTGCATGTATTACAGTAAAAACGAAAAATCAGGAGGGAGAGACTAACTTGCCATAGGCTATTGATTTTAAGTTCCAAATCAATTTGTTTTGTATTTTTTTTATTATGTTATATGTGTGCCGTAAAAAAAAAAGTGAGTGTGTTCTGTTGTATCGAGTGTCTAAACAAATTGGGAAGCTCTTGGGTAATCTCTAGAAATAAATTTAAATGAGTAAAGCTTTTTTACTTAATCACCTATATTTTATATTCTCTGTGGAGGGAGGGAATTTGCCATCAGCACTTCTTTATTCAGTGTGCAAAATTGATTTGATAAATGCAGCCTGGAAGACAGTGCAGTTTTGAGCATGATAGGTTCCCAAGCTCAAGGCAAACTATGAAGTATATACATCATTAATAGTAATATATATGAATTAATAAAATTTTTTAATGCTACAGATGCCACGATGTTCAGGTGGGAATAAGAACATTTTAAAATAGTATACTCTAGATAGAAACCCAGCTCAATAATGTTTGCTACAAACGTGGGAGTTGCTGAGGGAGAAGCCAATATTGCATTCCTCAGGTCTAGGGCAGAAAAAGTGGAGGAGTTAAGATGAAGTACAGATTTTCTTCTAATCAAATCCAGAAGACGTGCTGTAAACCTTATTCTAAGAGATCCGCTAAGTCTGCAGCATGAACATGACAGGCAGGCAAAATTGTGGATTTGATCATTTAAAAACCTGTGGATTCCTGGGGTTTTGGCTACGGGAAAGACTCTGAGAAAAGACATGCTGAAAATTGCTGAGGGGTGTTACCAAACCAAGTTGCCAAAGGCTTAGTCTGCCTCAGTAATACAGAGAGCAGCTGGTTGAGCTAACTCCCAGTTAATTACCTCTTCATTTCTGCAATCACTCCATAGTTTGTTTAGGGCAAGGTGGACTGGAGGTTTTGGTGCCCAAATCATTCAATTTATTCATTTGCTATAGAAAATAAAAGTTGGAAAATAAAGACCTCATTATTGTACATATTTTTTCATTTAATTCGTTATGGGCATATTACAAAATGGCTTTGTAATTTGGGTAATCATACACAAATGTTGGGTTTTGCTGCAGCATATTCAGATCAAATACTTGTTTGGCTGAACCTGGCAGGCGATGCTGGTGCAAGCCCAGCTCACTGGGAGTGTAGAGGTGATTGATTAATTGCTCCCGTAAATCTTACAGAGCTGGATCCTGATGTCTTTTCACACTCTGAATGGGCCAGGACTTTCAATACCCAGGATACGAAAGGCACTTCTTACATGGAAGTCACAAGGAGCATGGGGATCAAAGCACTACATACGCTCATTTATCCGAGAAGGAAAATGAAGATATGGCACATCTTCTTCCTGCCATTTAATGGGACCATTGTAGGACTGTTTTGTACAATGAAGTTTTGCAAGTCCTTTGTCCCATCTACTTTATATAAATACTCCATTGTAGGTCTTAGGATAACAGCCAGTCCTAACTTCCACTGCTCGATATAATCCCTGTAGATTATCCTAAATAATTGCTCTTTTTCTTTGTCATTTTTAATACAATACCAAATTACAATCTCCTGCAGTGCCAGCCTTGTTTTAACTCTGCAGCACATCTAAAATCAGCATTTAAGGAATGTTTAAGTTGTAAAGTCAAGCTCTGAGAAGATTAGGAAGTGCTTGGATCCAGAATACCCAAGCAACCTTAAATTGGCCCCATTCTATAAAGCCTTTAAATATCCGATTGCTACAAGTTCATGCCCCTTCCAACTACTGTGAAAAAAAAAAAGACCAGACCTGCAAAAACTAGTCCATTTTGAGGCACAGCCTGGATTCATTCCCGCTGTACTTTCCATCCAAGGCTTTGAATGAAGTAGGGGGTTGTATGGGAAAAACATGGTGTGATCATGTAATTAACATTTCCTCGTGTGGAACCACAGCAACCCCTAGAAACTGGGGAGAGCAGATGGAAGAGGGTTCACACCCCCACTTTGACAACTTATTGTGTGAAATTAGCCCACCCTTCTCTCAGAAAAGATCGTGAAAGTTTGATAGTAATTTATTTTGTCTTAGTGTTGAGGACTTGTGATGGGAGGCTGAAGAGTCACTTGAAAATCTGATACTCCATTGAGAATTTCTGTCTCTTAACCATTTTACTCCTTCACCTGTTATTTCCCTCATAAAAATCAAGCTCGAGCTCCTTCAAGAAAATACGTCTCTGCTCTTCAAAGGATACAGAGGCTTCTTCCACAGCACTTTTCATGTATTATCTGTTCCAAGATTCGGACCCACTTGTCCAAATCATCAGATGCTTCTCCAGCCTCTACCTTTTGCGGCCCCTATTTTAGCTCTAAGTTTAAAACCAAGCAAAAAAACCACACACACACACACACACACACAAAACCCCCTTTGCTTTGTTCTGTTTTGTTCTAAACAACGACTTCTTCTAACTGGTGATGGGACCATCTTCACTAACCTTTCCAATGCCTGACCCGACATCTGTTTTCTGAAGGACTTACTCGAATAGTCTGCCCAACAAATAATCCAGCTGGCTGAGTATTCCTAGATGCTGGATTATAATACAACAGAGAGGAAACACATACCTGTGGGTTTGACATCAACATCGAGGCAGAAAATGCCATTTAGTGTGAAGTGTTCCAATGTCACTTTGTTTAGGAAACCAAGCAGGTCATTGTAAGAAAGATGACTATTTTACACTTACATCTTTTCTGTGTTCTCCATAATGCTCCTCCCCAATTGTCCAAAGAGGACAAAAATATGCAAAATACAGTAAGATGCTTTTCATGTTGCACCTAGCTATAATCCCTGATAATTCCAGGCTAGTGTTGTGGAAGAAATGATCAAACTTTATTCACTTTAAGTTGTGAAATTTTTAAAAAGTATGTTTCCAGCTGACTTTCCTACTGCTGTACTCACTTTGCCTGAAATGGTTTCGGCTTTCACAGTCTGGGTAGGTTCAACATGGCCACGAGGGGTTTGGAAGACCTCACAGGGAAGACCTCCTACAATCAGTGCTGAATGCTGTCCCTTCAGTTAGAAAATAGCTTCTTAGCTTCGAGTAGGTATTGCATCAGTGTCCCAGGAGAGGGATCTGCTCTTGGAAGGGTCTGCTTTCCTTGAGCGCTCTCAAGGTCTTGACCACTCTTTCACCAAACGGCTTTATGTGAGCATTGTGCCTGTTCACTCCAATATCCTGTCAACATCTGAGGGTGTTTCCATCCAGAGTAGGAACAGTTATTTGCAAAGCTGAAGGTTCTTTATGGAGAAAGCCTTGCTCATTTCCCTTTATTCAGAAATTCTATTTTATTTTTTTTTTTAAAGTGCATTGCTTAAGCCATCTAGAGCTTTAAATGTCAGAACTCCAACTGGAGCACAGCTCACAGGCCTCTGGTGTTACTATATTGTTCCAGTGACAAACCCAGCCCATGAAGTGGGTTGACCAGCTTCCAGTTGATTAAAGGTGTTCTCCAGAAGAACAGACTAATTTGGAGCTGACAAAGGCATGGAAACTATGTCTGCTTCCAATAAAACTCCCTGCCTCCTTGCCAGGCACAGGAGAAAAAAGACTTGCCTTCAAACTCCTGGCCTTGAACTTGCTTCATGTTTTAGCGTTGCCATTCTCCTTTCGTTCGCGCTACAAACTTTGCTAAGAAATTACCAGAATATCATCTGCATGCAAAAACAGAATGTTCTTTGACATATTTTCTTGTTCTTTCCCCTATCCCAGTAGCGGCACATTAGTCTGATCTGGGCTGCAGGCTACTCCTCTTCTTTTATGCTAGTCCATTAAACTCCAAAGGCACAAACTGGAAAGGGATTTGGCTAGAGGCGTTATTCTTTCCTCTGCGGACATCCCTAATTGCGCTGCATGTTAGCCTAACCTTTGAAAAATGCTTTGGAAGAAGGTGGCATATTGGAGTTGGTTATTGCTTTCTGATGACAATGCTGAAGGTGATGATTGCCCCGTAGTGCAGTGCATCATGTTGGATTCATTTAGCGTATGTTATGTACCCTGTGGTCTGTGATTCATTCGCTGCATTGCAACGTGCTTTTTGGAATCACACTCCAGCAGTGACTTTCTGACATGCGGTTCAAATACTCATTTCTTTTCAGACCATACTTTTATTACAGTGAGTAGATCTGTATATAGCTTTAGACTGCTGCAAATTTCCAAGGGCCGCGTCCCAACAAGTATCACTTTCCAATTTCATTCCCCTCAAGAAATTCTGTCAACAGCTTCTCCCAATTCCATTAATCTTGTGTTTTACCATCTTAAAGCCTCCCATTCTCTCAACTCCCTTAAAGATGTGACCAGTGTTTCTCCTTGAGTGCTGACAATTGCTTTCTCATTCTTATGTGGAGCTGCTCTCCCTGCTAAGAACCACATGCAGTTTTCAATAATACCTATTCATCAGTAATGTATACAGTGAGCCAGGTCTGGATTTCCACACTGAGGTACTGATGTATTTTACATACCTTTCCTTTCTCAAGAGGGATTTTCTGTCTCTGAACACTAAATATGAGAAGCATTTTTCAAATTCTTTGACAGAATGCTTTTAACATATCAGCAGGGTTAATAAATCTTTTCCATTTGTTCTGTTCACTTTTATTCGTAGTGAAGTATTGATCAGGAACAAGTAGGGATTGTGAGAACAGTTCTCAAATGAAAGTGATATATGGTGCTACCAGGATGCTGATACAAACGATTTCACTTGGAGCTGTGGGCCATCAGCCCCAAGGATTTTCTCCCAGCAGCAAGGAAACCCAGAAAGAGAACATACAACCACACCAGACCACCAACCTGCCAGAGCTCTCCACTGCGTTAAGTTTTTAGATTTGCTTTTCTTCACCCCCTTTTTCACTGTGGTGCTCTTGAATAACACAAGCATTTTATATCTCCAAAACACAAGCAGCTGATGGGGTCAGAATTCAAGCAGGGATGGGGTGACATGGGGTACAATAATATTGATGCCAAAGTGAACACCTTGGAAACTCGATTTCACCTTCTGTCTGTGCCTAAAATCTGGAAAATGCAGGGGCTCATCCCTACATTGACATCATTTTCTGTGGTTATCTCTGTGTGTGTGTACTCATCATAGATACCTTATGGCTGTGCAGCGATTAAATCAGTTTCTCCTCAGACAGACAGATAGGCTTCTTTGTTCCTAGGTGTCTTGGTTGAAGGATAATTTGTGAATCCTGCAAAAACTCATGCTCACAGGTGGTCCACGGGATGGCCCTTGGAGCAGCACGATGAAATGGGTCTGTCATGTACACAGAGTTAAGCAGAGTCTTCTCAGAGACCCTTTGGCAGGTCTTTGGATGGAGAAACCCAACGGTGGGTGATGGGGACCAGGATGGTGTCTCTGCAAAACACGGCATTGAAGCAGAGCAGGGAGTGAACAGGAGGCAAGGAAGTTCAAGGGTGCCACTGCATGGTTGGGAGCTACTTCTGGAAGAAACAGCAAAGAAATGCTCAAATAATAGACTTACTGCAAAAATGTTACACTTACAGCATTTTTCCCCTACACATCTCAAACGGTGTTAGAAAGATGTGACAAATTCTCAGCTGCGCTATCACAGATGAGTCGCTGGAGGACAGAGAGGTCACCCACACTCTCCCATGTCTCACTCAGTGCTAGAACTGAGGTTCCACGTCAGACCTGATATTCTTATTATCTCCCTCTATTGCTCTAAGGGATTAGAAAAGTGGCCAGAAAAGAATAAATATAATTCAAAAAAAATGAACATAACAAAACCAACGAAACAAAAATATCAGAAAAACCTTTAGAAAAGGGTAGTCAAAAAGGACAAATATTCAATGAAAGGGAAAAAAACCTGAAAAGAATAACACTGACAAAAATCTGAGATATTGCTGACAAACAGCAAATCAGTCATTTTTTTGCAAGTATAAATTAATATTGGGAAAAGGAACTATTAGGATGCATATGGGGGATGACATCCAAGAGATAAGTGCTTTTCTGTGGTCAGTTCACACCTCACTACCCACTGTCCCTCATTACCAGGAAAATGTTGACTGATTTTGTGATATTCAAAGGAGGCACCAGGATAAAGAACAGTCAAAACCAAAGGAAAATTGAAAAGCTGAAAGCTAACCTATTCTAATTACCTCATTTTTGATAAAACACCAGGCAGGGATATTACCCTACAAATATTCACGAAAAAAAACCCAACATTTTTTGTGGAGGAAGGCTCAATACCTCAAGTCCCTTCATGCAGATGGGGTGGAAAGACTGGTGGTGATGAGGTCCATGATGTGAAGGGACAGGATGCTGTTCTGAGTCTAGGAATTCAGTCTAAAAGTCAGAAAAACTGGGAGGTATCTTGGGTTGTGAACAGTCTTCTCAGATACTGGTAAGAGGTCTCTCGTTTTGGGCTTTTAAACCAACCAGTGCCATAGAGGATTATTCTGAATTTGCAAAGGAGTAGCCTGGATGACTTAATCGATTTTCCATTTCTAGTTTCCATGAGTCTGTAATTCTGTGAATTTTTTTCTCTGTTCCCCTTCATAAGAAAAAGCTTGTCCATGTGCCAGTTTGGGTGTTTGGGGTTTGTTTGGGTTTTTTTTCAGAAAAGTCTGTTCATTGGAATTCCTGTTTAAAATTTTGGTGACACGTTGAGCTTTTGTCAACCTTGGCAAGGAGGCAGGGACAGTGCATGTGATCCACTGAGGAGAACAGAATGTCAAAATGCAGTTGTGGCACGAGAAGAGTCGGCGAAGTTTGGAGTTGGGAGTCTATTTTTAGTGGCTAAAGATTGTTCCAAGGTTAAAGGAACATACAATTCTGGGGGAAGGTGGAGGGAATATTTGCCCTCCCTGGAGGGAATCCAAGAGGATTGCAGAATAAGAGGTCAGAGGAGCAAAGGGAGGGGAGGGCTATCTGTGACACAGCTGTTTTTGAAAACAGAAAGAAAAAAAAAAAAGTTGGATGGTAATCTCTTACGTCGTATCCCACTGAAACATTTTTCAGAGTGGTGGAGTGGAACAAATGTACAGTCATATTTAAGGCATCAGACCACCTACGTCTTAACAGATCCTCAAATTGACATTAATGAAGCCATTTATGTTTAAAAAAAAATTTAAATTCAGCTGGAAAAATAGAATGAATGCTGAAACACTGGCTTACTTGTTCAAACCAGCTTTCTAAAGCAGTATTTGATATGTTTGCTGGAGAAAAAAGCAGAAAGAACAAAGCTGTCTAAGGAAGATGTATCTCAGGCAATACTTTCCTTCAGCATGTTTCTGACCAACAGTGGAAGACCTTAGGTGTATCAGTGACAAATGCTTATGCACAAAAAGGGAAACAGCAGTTTATTTTTTTGGCAGAAAAATGAATATTTGGGCAGTGTGGGACCTTTTTGGAGACATTTGCTGGAGATAAAAATTGCTAATACAGCAAGAGCTATTCACTGTAAATTAGTGATGCCTAAACTGGCAAAATATTGTGATTTTTTTTTTTTTTAAGAGGCACTTGCAAACTATGTAAATCTTATATGGTTTTTATCTTGTATTTATTTAGAAAATTTAAACTACAGTAATTTTTTCTTGTGGGATTATTTTATTTACTCCCTTTTTCAAAAGGAAGGATAGCAACTCAAAATTTGAAGCAGGAAAAGGCACAGAAGCTGCCTAATTTTGCTACATTTTTCTTTCCCCTGAAGAACCGTAAGTTTTCTCCAAGGAAATGCGTAGTGAATGATTAAGCTACATATAAAAACAAAACAGCGTGTGTTATCCAGTGTGTGCACAAGTCAAACTGCTTTTTACGCGGGTTAGGAACGTGCTCAGAATTATTTCTTTTCACCTGCCAATCCACAGTTACCCACACAAGTCTTGGATGTGCGTACGAGTCTTTCAAAGGTTGTCCTCTGTATTTGAGGATAGAGCAGAAAGCCAATATTGTTCATTTGAGGGCTATTTTTAATGGCTACATACAGAGAGCTCTCTAGAGTTGCCATAAATATCCTGTTTGCTTTCTTTGTTTCTCTTTCATTTAGCTCCCTTGGTATCAACCAGACTATTCTTTCTAAAATGTTTTACTATATCCCTGCTGCTCCCTTCGGAGGAGGAAATCAGGGAAATACATTTGCAGGGGGAAAGGTATATTTATTCAGCAATGAGTAACTTTTAAAAATAGTTAAATCAATTTAGAACAAACTTTCAACAGCAAATGCTCACCTTTGGACAGAAATCAAGAATGGAAACTCTCAGACCAGAAAGAATTTGTGCAGGATGTAATGAGGAATAAAAAAATGTGAGTGGGTCTGGGGGGTGCCAGGACCAAAATAACGCCAGGTCACCCCGAACTGCCAGGGAACACGCTGCCTTTTCTCCCTCTCACGCAGCACACAAATGTATAACATTTCGCTGAGAGTGTGAAGTGCAAATCCAAGCGCCCACAAGGATTAATTTACGTGCCCAAGCGGGGAGCTGTGCTTAAACAATGAGGCTCGACCCTGAAGTGCTTCAGTATATCACACGTATGCACAAATCCACATGCAGGCATTTGAGTGCCTACGGAGCATTTTCTTGTTGTAAAAGGCACGTGTGATATTGGGCTCATTAAGATGAAACCCGTGAAATCAGATCCTCCTTTCTTCCGGCTCTGTTCTGCCTTTCTTTCTGCGGAGTGTCAGAAAAGCAGATTACATTCGCTCCACTGCTGCCCGCAGCATCGGAGCTGAAGTTTATCTGCATCTTCCTTCTATTTTTTTTCTTTTGAAATTCTTGGCTCCCTTATTCAGAAGCTCCTGAAAGAGAGAAATTCTCCTAGTGCAGAGAAGCATTTATGTACTGGAGCAGAGGGCTTTTTTTTTTTTAATAAAGCAGATGTTACATTTCATATGAAAGCAATGCTGACTTTTTTCCTGTGCCCATTCTCCAGACTGGCACACGGACATTCCAGGAACTCTGCTGACCACTGTCTGAGGGCTGCAGAGCCTGCCCTTGCCAGGGGGGGCTTCGCATGAGCCTCCCCGACAAACTGGGGAAATGCCTTCCAGCAGCTCCTCTCACCTCGTAAAAGCCCCTGTGTGAATTGCCGGCTCATGTGGGAAACCTCGCAGACTCTGGGGACGTTGAAACTCTTCTGTTCTCCCACCACCGCCGCCCCAAGTCTTTGGTAAATCCCTCCCGTTGCCTTTTTGGCAGCAGCATCGTTCCCTCTTTGGGTGCTTCTCTGTCTCTCGTGATCCCACGTGCTGGTGGGGACTTGCAGGTGGAAACGCAAGCTCCCGGCTTCCTATGGCTATACATAATTTTGGGTACATGCAGCCCAGCCTATCATCAAGCCCATGGCTTTTAGGGTCATCCTCGGCACAAGCGGCCAAGACAGGGGTTTGCAGACAAGAGGCAGGTGGTGGTTACACTAACCCAACCACGGTAGGTGCTCTGAGTAATGGCTGCCAAAAATCTCAGCATCTCTGGGGGAAAGCCAGCGATTGCCATAGGGCAGAATCACACAGCAGTGAAGGAAAGGCACGACACCAAGTCGTGGCCATGTCAGATGTCTGTGCTCCTCAAGGATAGATAGCACCTGCCTCCGCAGAGAAAAATCGAGGGGAATTGTAGATGCCTTTGTAGCGTTGCCTGCCTTATTAGGTTAAAGGACTCCTGGTTTGGCCTTTGCTTGTGGGTATCCCGTTCCCCCTTTGCCCAGCAGGCGCTGCGGTATGCTGAATTAAGATGATATATTCTGTGGACAGGTGGAGAAGGGAATCATTTCTCCAGACAAGAGGCAAAAAAAAAAAAGTGGTTATAAAGTTTATCCTATGCTACAGAATAACCATATCATTGGATACCAGGGAATTATACATTTATTATTACATATGATTTCAAAGTTTGATATATAATTACAAGGTTAGCTTGCACGGTGTGTTTGCAAATCAGAGGTTTGTGGCTCCCAGTGGTAATTACACATATCTGCACCCCCTTGTTCTTCCAGGATGGACAGGCAATGAAAGGATGGCATTGCTTGAATATTTTCTACATCCGAATGTGAGGAATGTCAAACCCCAGGTCTTGTAAAATACAATGCCATTGTTGCCTTTAACATGATGCTTGTGAGTGGTGATTCCTAGAGGGCTGGGAGAGGGTGAAAGAGGGAGCAGGGTAGGAGGGAAAAAGGGAAAAATTCTCAGGATATTTTGACCTTGGCATTTTATGGCTTCAGATACCAGTGGCTCCGGCAAAGATTTCAGACATGGCCCACTACATCTCTATCAGATACCCTGGTCCCTGGCCCAGATGTCCCCAGCAAGGCAGGTAATGGAACAGATGCTGTCAGCTTTTGGCTGTGGATGGTGGCAGATGCCAGGGCTCCTTGGGGGTGAGGGCATTTGCTGCTTGGGAAGATTTTGACTTTTCTGAAGAGTGAAGATCCCTTGAGAGGTGGGGGAGCTTGGTGGGGAAGGACCATGCTTGTGCAGGAGGGTAAGATGGCCAGACAGGAGCATTTTCTGACAGCTAACCACACTGGCTTGGTCCTGCTCAGCGGATTTTTCATCTTGGGTACCAGTAGGAGATGCCACCATGTCAGTGGCCCTACAACCTACATTGCAACAGAGAAGTTTGCTCACTCTGCCGACCCCACAAGGAAGCCTGACAGATGCTCACCAGCATCCATCCATCACACGTACGACGGAAAGCCTCCCACCCAAGATACTTTACCCCACTAGTGATAACCATCCCTGACAAACCATGGGCATCCCTGAGACAAAAAGCAAAGCTTTTGAGTTGTCGTCGTTGCTGTCGGTGGCTCACAGTGAAATCTGGGCAGAGTGTGGTGCTTTTACACACTGGATGGGAGTAAAACTGCCTCTCTGTGCCCCCCGAAGCTGTTAACGCTCTGAGGAGTCAGCAGATGAACTGGAGTGGTTAAACTCGTTAGCATCACGTTAACTCCCATTGTGAAGCTCCTGGCTCGACATCAGAGGGCAATAAAACACCAAGCGCACCATGATGACTGTTATGATCAGGAAATTTGGGACATGTGTCATTAGAGGGAACAAACAGGGCAGCAGAGGTGTCTGGCAGTAACACTGCTGAGTGTTCACTGCCATTTACTCCCCCTCCGTGTTCCTCTTATGCACTTTATCAGCTTCCTCCGATGTTGGGTGCAAACAAAGTCTGGCCCTTACCTGAGGGTCAGAGAGATGAGAGACAGTGTTAGACAGGATATTCCCAGCATTTTCAATGCTTCCTCTCTGGTGCGTTATGAATGTCTGACTGACATGGCCAAGCAAAAGTGCTGCGGGTTCCCGCGGGACCTGCGCGGCCATAAAACTCACAAACATAATAATAACAAAGTCATAAATTCTGACCTGTGGTACAGTCCGAGTCGAATAACAGCTCCCCAGCTGTGGAATATGTGCCCTTGTTGTGTGAAGGTGGCAGACCCGGGGGTAAAGTTCACCTCGTATTTGTCAGGTTGTGTAGAGCCAGGCCCGTTTAATGATCTAAAAGCAGCCAAAAGTCCCAGCGGCAGGACAGATGCCCAACCGTGTTTTTAGCCTGTTATGATTTACTGATTATTTTGTGAGGAGGGAAAGCTTAAAAAAATAGCCGATGAGGGACAGATAACAGAGCCGGGGCAACAAGTGGTGGAGATCCTATCGCAAAGGATGGGTTTATCCCCTTCAAAACACCCAGGACCTTTTATCTTCAGAGCTTTACCCAGTGCATCAATGTCTTCAGGGCATGAGGACTGGATGCAGCCCAAGAGGAGGATGCAATCCTTACTGTTTCTGCTTTTTTCTGCAGTGATTTCTTTCCAGCCACAGCCTTGCAGCCCCCAAACCCTGAAAGACATTAGGAAACCTGCAGACCTTACCAAGAGGCAGGGAGCTGCGCTGGGTGAGTATTAGGGAAACCTGACAGAGCCGTGAGTTAACGGAGATCCTTCCCAACAGAGCAGAAAGAGTTTGACACATGGAAAACCCCCAAATAACCCATGCCTGCCTTTGAGATGTGCTGAGACTGGCTAGTAACAGGGAGATGCACATAGGAGAGGTCAAGGAGAAAGCTCGGTAGGGTCAGCCATCCGCAGTGGATTTTCCAGGGAAAAGGGACTTGGGAGACTTCTTCATCCTCCCATCTCCTCTGTCAGACTGGGATTGCGTCCACCTCAAGCCTCAGTGACAAGCTGGAGCGGGCTGCTCGCCATCCGGAGAAGGAAGGACGAGATGATTTGTTTTTGTGTGTGTTTTTCTTTCCATGTCTGCTACTTGGAAGGAAACATGTCTGCTTTTAGAGAACAATGCTGCCCAGGGCCGTGGGAGTGAGTTACTGATGTGTACGAACCCTAACCCGGACCCCGTTCCCAGGCCAGCCCTCGGCAGCGCTCAGCTGTGCGCCGTCCCCTTGCAGAGGGTTAAATTCTAAATGAGGGGGGCTGGGGGAAATTTGGAAATCCCTTCCCCCCTTTATGGGGACGTGGCACTTGCTCTCCCTAAGTTGTTGTCAACGGGGATGCTCCGGGGCTTCTTGAACACCGCCCAAGCCCCAGTCTCCAGCCCATGACCACCTCTAATTCTCCCTCTCCTTACCCCAAATGCTTTCTCTTGTCTGTTCTTATACCTATTTCTTCTCTTCTCTCCCATCCATACACCGATGGACTGATGAGGACAATAAAATGGGGATAGGACAGCCACCAAACATCTTCCTCCTCTGGAACCAAGCGCAGTTAATTCAGATCTCCTCATCTTGAGACAACATAACACTCCTGAAATTCCTACCACGCTTCCCACATCTCTATTAATCACACCAAGTGTTGCACATGACCCTTCTCCAAAACCTGCCTTTGGAAGCAGAGAGGGCTCCACGGGTTGTTGCGGTGATGTTTAGCTCCTACCAGCCTCCAGTCAGGTCACGTTTTGTGCTGGTGCTCTTCAGACATCACATTTTGACGTGAAGCAATTTGGGCTGCAACCTGCTAACTCTATTTGTAATGACTGCCTTGCTGTATCTCAGGGGTCCAAAACAGCATTTTAAGGTTTCCCAGCCAGCTCTCCAAACGGCTCCTCTGGCTAAAAGCACTTGGCATAAATTAGGGAATGCTCAGATGGTCTGTAATTTCCATCTACATCCAAGCCACACAGGATTGGGAGCAGGAGGTGTTATAGAGGAGTCAAATACTATGAAATTGGAGATATTGGGGTGAAGGGGATCGGCAAAACCTGCAAATATACCTTTGGCAGAGTTTAGGGCACTACCCGTGATCTCCAGGCAAGTACCGAGTTGAGAAAATACATTCTGGCAACAGGGACTAACCCGGCATTTTACTTATTTTACGGCATTTATCATCACCTCGTAGCTTCCCTGTTAGTACATTGCGGTCCTTTGAGCCCAACCATGCCCAGAGGTGGGGAAAGGCTGCGGAGGGAGGTTGTCCTCTCTCCCAGCAAAATAAAGCCCTTTTGGGGATCCCTTGGGGCGATCCTTACAGATCACCTTTAATATAAACGGTTGCACTGACAAACTCAAACAAGGCGCCTTAACATCCACCCCGTCTTCGCCCAGCGCACTTCTGCCATCCGCCCGCCCAAGGCCAGCTATTGCGGCGTTGAATGGGAGCTTAGTTTTAAGGATAAACACATCCATCACAAAGCTGTTGGGCGTACGCCGGCGCTGGCACTCTCGTCCCCTCTCTGAAACCCCTTTTTGAGGACTCTCTGCCCAGAGACCGCATCTCTGCTCCAGTTTCCACTCCCCAACCTGCTTTTTCCGACGCTCCCCAAGCGTAATGCTGCAGTTTACCAGGAACGGGAAGAGACGCGGGAAAACAAGGGCCACTTTAACCCTTCTTTTAAAGCTATAGTTCCCTCCTGGTTTAGTATATTTAGTTTGGGCACAGTTCTGAAACAAAAGGTATAAAGAAGCCAAGTTGTTGGGGCAGGGGGAGGGAAGAAAGTTGGTTTGATTTTGAGAGCCTTGGAAGATCATTAAAATTTCATAACAGGCAGAAAAAAAGGTTGTTTGCTTATAAGGTCTCCAGTGTTTAAAGAGCTAGAGACAAAACTGCCGAGCAGTATATTCCAGTTTATCCTGTGGAATAGGAAGGAATGGCCCCAGACGTAATTACAAGTAAGTAGTGCAGCGAGAGAGGGGAAAAAGCTCAGGAAATCTGATGTCTAAGAACTTTTTTTCGCTGGTGTTTAATCAGTTTGCCCGGTTGTTTGTTTGTGGTTTTTTTGCGATCTGCCTCAGTCGTAACGTATTGGATCCTTTGATGGTGAAAGTGCGGGATGGGAAGAATTTTTGCTTCTGAAATTCAGTGCAGCTTAAAGCAAATCCAGGGAACAAGGGTGAAACGTGAAGCTTGTTTTGTGAGTTTACGGAGCTGAAAGCCAGTGTATGGGATTTCAGTGGTGGTCTCGCTACTTCTTGACTTTTGAGTTTTTATCCACTGAACAAGCAACATGAGAGAGGTTTTTACAAAAGCAGGGAAATGATATCTCATTAATATTTCTACCTAGCAAAAAAAAGAAGGGAATAATAACATTAGTGGTTATAAAGCAGCAGGGAGATGATGATGAATGTTAGGCTGTATATGAAAACTATACAAGGCTGTATAGTTTTCAAAAAATATGTGCTATTTCTGTTCTTTAGCTTCACTTTTTAAAAATACATTAACATTGAAATGGAATTTAAAAACTGAATAACAACGTTGTCAAAATATTTCTCTGAAACACAGAACTCCCGACCTCAAAAACAAAATTGGTCGTAAATCATAGACTATATTAACAGCCACAATATAGAAATTGAACATTATAAAATATTCTACTCAGTACAAAATAACATTAACAGCCACTGCGTTATAGTGATACAAACACTAGTAAAGGTATTATATTACTGCCGAGGTTCCAGATACCGGTTCCATTTTAAAATCACAGTATAGTACTTTAAAAAATCATTAATAGTGAAAACCTTTTTCTATGTTACATCATACTTATTTATGAAAAGCAGAAACTTATTCATTATATTTTATTATGATCCTATTTTTAGTTGTCTGTAATTTGTACAACATTACTATATTTAATGGCATATTTCTTGCAGTAAAAGATATATACCTTAGTTTTCTATTTTGTTTTACAAAAAACAACAAAAAAATAACCCTAGGAAAAATAATCTTATAATTTCCTGTAGTTAAAATGATTGCTAGGTAACCTGCAAGCTGAACATAAAGAAAACATACTGAATTATTTCTTTAAAATGCATAATATTTTCTGGTTGTTTTAATGAGTATAGCACATTATCCTTCCTCCGTGTATACCTACTATGCACACTTCATACCCATAAGAACTGCTTTATAATTAAAGGAAGCATTTTTAAAGGTATATAGCTAAATTAAAAGTGAAGTCCTATTATCCCTTGTGGGATTTGTGCTCCTAAAACCATTAAGTGCCTTAGGTTGCTCCTCTGCTTTGAAATGTTCGTCCCACAAGGAGAATTAATTGTTTTCTATTAGGATACAGTTTTCTCCTTATTTTTCCATCTCCTGGGAATAGATCAGCTTCCTTACTTTTCAACTTTTACCTACATGAGTATACAAATAAAACACTAAGATTAATTCTGTAGATAGTACATATGTAAAATCTCATCGTTGTTTTAAGGAGTTTCCCAGATAGGAGACTGATCCAAGCCATGTTGAAGTTAATGAGTCATTTCGATCTGCTGTAAAGGGATTTGGAACTGAACACTGGACTCCTTACAAACTGGAGGCTGTACTTTCATAAGAACATGAATTTTATCATTTTGCAAAATCAGGAATAGTTACCCATGGAATAGTTTAGACTGCAGTTGGAGAGTGTAGTTTGGTCTGATAATGATATCTTCCTCCATGTACTTTGGACTTATCACTGGCTTTGTGGCTAACACAACACACGTCAGCTTATTTCTCACCCATGTAATAACAAAACACTGTGCTTTGGCATAGCGTTTGCATAGAAAAACATAATGAATTTTTAACCCGAATTAAATTTTATTATTTTTTGAAAATAGACAATGATGTTACTCATACAAAAGTTCATTCCACATTCTGGTAATTAATAGAGTAGCCTGAAATCTCGTTACCTTTATTAGAAAATGGAGAAGTCTGAGGGCTTACAGGAATTCTGGAGTCAATGAAGGTTCAAGTGCTTTTTTACCTCCTTTTCTCTCCTGCTTCTATACTTCTATTCCTTGCTGTTGCGTTGCGCGTGCCTTTCCACAAAGCTTTCATTCGGAGCAGGGAGGAGGGTCTGAAAAAGGTTAGCTTAGACTAAACATAGTATGGAAACAAGGACTATGTTGTCACATCAGGTTTGCTCAACACTTAAAATCTAACTTGGGTCTCCATGTCCTGCCATAATGCAAATGAGAATGTTCTTGCTGGGAACATGTCATTCCCGTGAACGTTAAATGCTGTCATGCAAGCCTCGTGGGAGCAAGCTGCAGCAAGTCCTCCTGATTTAAGAGCTATTACTGATGCTGCTATTATTACTTTACAGGGGTACAGCAGGGATTCACAACCTCGGTTCTCAACCTTTCCCTTATTTCTACATGGAAGGAAGCGAAGTGGCAAGGCTCCCAGCTAGACATATTTGTTGTCCCAGTATGTAGGAATAATTGGAGGAAGGCTCCTGTCATGGAGTTTCACTCGTATAAGGAACCTCCTTCAGATCATTTTTCAGACAGAAAGCTTTAAAAACGTGACTGCTGTTTAAATGCCCCAAACCAGAATGTGTTGGTGCACTTGTTTGCCCATGCTATATAGATAATGTTATTTATGAGCCCAGAAAGATTCTGGGATTTGCCAGCTTGGACAACTGGGGCTACACTGAGGGTCTGATCGCTGCTTGGGCAAGGGGAGAGGGCACCGCAGCACTCCTCTCCCTGAGCGCCTGATCTGTGCCCCATAACTTTCCAAGTCAGGTGGACCACCCTAAAAAATCATTTGAAGAGATGGTTGAGGATCAAGCTTGCATGGCATAAGTGAAAAGTTGGATTCTACTTAATTACTGTTCTTTCTATGGCTTTATGCAGGGATAATTCACAGGCTCCCAGTGGCAAAAAGTGCAAAAAAGGCCAGAAGTGCCAGGGGCAAAGTGTGGTGGACCATTCCCAATAGCATACCCAGCACCACCCACTTCCCACTCGGCTCCCACCCCAGCACAGAAACCTTTGCTGGCTCAGGGATGCAGTTTGCAACCTCTCTGCTTCAGCACTTGTAAATAAAGACCTTTTTATCTCTAGGGTTTCATATTCAGAAGAAAATGATCTCTGGCCATAAAAAACATATCTTTCAGTAGCTCTGCTGAGGGCATACCAGCCCAGGTCTTCAGCATGGCATGGAAATGTTTACTGCAGGCTTGGAGCCATAGATCTCTCCTTTTTCTTCCCTCTGTCCATTACACTTGATTCCGACACAGCCAGCAATACGTTGTTCTTTCTGGAGGGCGGCAACTCAGAAAATGCCAAATATCTGATTTATTTGTGGTTAAGAAAACGGTCCCTGCATGAGCAGAAAGCTTCCCTCCTTTTTGTTACGATACCTGCCAAAACCCTTAAACTCACAGAAACTTTCCTCAGCACTGGTGTTGTTTTTGCAGCTCCAGCACCCCTGGAGAGGTTGAAGCCCCTTCTCCTTACGGGTGCCTTAGCAGAGCCACTGTGTGCAGCCGAGGCAGGACAGGGGATGGGGACGAAGCAGATAAATGAGGTTGTAATCGGTTGGGGAGCAGATGTAAAATCCCATCTGCCAAATTCGGCAGAGGGGCAGCCTGCCCTTTCCTACTCCCAGTGCAGTCTTTTCCTTTTGACAGTTTGCTGAAAGGACCTCCATTGTGTGTTACTTAACACATCTGTGAATTTATTGCAAGCTGATGCTTTCTGTTTTATATCTCAGTGGCACAAAAAGAAGATTCGGAAGAACAATTCATCCCAGATCTCTGACTCCATGCTGCATCCAAATGTGGTAAAACCCTGAAAAGCACTGACGTAGGAGAGCCCTGCTTGTCCCGGCCTGATCCTGAATGACACTGACACCCACTGACTTTTCCCTGTAACAGATGCTTAAGGAAAAAGAAGAGGATTTGAATAAACAGTAGAAAAAAAGAGGCTTATTTCCAAAACACACTCTTTAAATACAGGGCACTGTGCATGTGTGGCAGGGATTGAATGCAACATTGACCAGATTCCTCATGCGTGCAAGTCCACTTGTCCTGACTTTATTACCCTACTGTTTGCCAGATGGAGAAAGGAAAAGAATAAAGCCTTCCCAGGCAGGAACAAGGCTCAAATCTCAGCTTTTTGAACTCAATAAAGGAGCAAGGAGGGATGGTGCACTGGACAGTGATCCCACCCATATTCTTTCGCTGCCGTCTGGACCCCTCCTTGGTGCTGCCTGACCAGGGGCAGTGCAGAAGGGGACATCGAAGGCAGCCTGACCCTCCTGCCCTTCCCACCCAGCAGTTGCCCTGGAAGACAGCTGATGGCCGTATTGTGCTATCCTGTAGGCATTTTTCGGCCAGACAGCAGGCTACCGACCATAGGGCGTCTGTATCCTAACGCCTTCCCCTGCCCTTTACCTTATTTAGCCCTTCGCAAGAGGCTGTAACGAAATAACGTTCCCAATAGCAAGAACACAAAATAACTCATGATGAGCCTCAAACTGTGAGAAAAGAGTATTCGATCCTCCCCAAACACAGACCTGCTCACTTCAAAGGGGGCAATATTTAGATAGTAATCAACATCGCGTTTTATTCCCCTTCCTGGCCCAATGTGCATATTTGCTCAGCCACGCTTTCTGCCCATCAAGAAAAATCTGCCGCAACTGATGTGCAAGGTGGGGCGAGCAGACGCGTGGGGCTGAGCAGCGATCCCAGGCAATGCCTGGAGCCCAGGGACCTTCCCAATGGCTCGCATGCTCTGGGGCTGCAAGCCCTGCCACCCCAGGGCCGGGGATTTGCTCCTGGCTCATTTTATTTATAACCGCCAAGCTTGGGCAGGGCTACTGTTGGTCCAGGTTTCTGTGTTTTCCACAACGCTTTCTAAATTAATGCTTTCTCTGATGTAAGTGAGCAAAGAAACATCCTCCCTGTCTCAGGGATGGGGAAATAGGAGCAAACAACCCAATTAAAGTCTCAAAGTGTGATTTATAACTCCCAGGAGGCACGAGACGTCCCTCTTGCCATCTCTTTGCTGACTTCAACATCTGAGAATGACCAACTGGGGAGAACCAAATTTCTTCAGTTCTCAGATACTGTGATAAATATTCAATAAAGAATCAGATTAAAACCGAGTGTTTCTTGTATTTATTTTTTTTTACTTAGGTCAGCATCTGTAGCTTCTCGTGCTGTTATTTATGAAACAACTTTATTAACTTATTACGAAAGCAGGCATTTGTTATGCAGTAAATTTAAGTTTCATAGTCAATGGATGTTTTGTGGCCTGGGAAAAAGTAAACATAAACTGAAAAAGTCACTTATTCCTATTCTTGTTTTGGCCCAACAAGAATTAACATCAGATGTGTAAATGGTGAAATTCCTTGAAGGAAATACATATCCTTTGTTAGTGATTGTTAGCTAGAAACACCAGAGCCTCAGATGATGTAATAGCCAGACGTCTGCAGACTTTAAGAACAATTGTAATTTATTTCCAGGAATAAGAGGAAATTTCTTTCTACTTCTCTTCCCACATCACTCATCCTAGCAGGGAAAGATGCTTTCCAAGGCAGTTCAGCAGCCGCTAATGCTACAGATCTGTATGGGTCATTCCACTCGACAGATTGATTGGGATCTAGCATCATTCCTAGGAAAAATTGAAAAGAAGTCATAATATGAGAAAGGAGACAGACTGATGAGAACACACTGCTGATAGTACTAAATTATTCAAGGGCTAAAGATGAAGGCTGGCTGTGATGAGGTGCCAAAAATCCATCTGGAAGTGCATTGCTGAGTGATAAAACATCAGGTAAAATTCAGGGTAGATAAATGTCAAGTGATGTACATGGGAGAGGAGGGTCCTGGAAATCCTCTAAACTAACTCTAACTCTGTTATATTCTAAACTAACTCAAATCATTGAGAAGAGTTAGAGCTATAATGGAGAATTCTATAATAGTGATTATCCTGTGAAATAGATTCTATTTGTAGCTGTCGGAAAGCAAAGTGCATGTTAGAAATTATTAAGAAAGAAATGAAGAATATATAAAAATAATAATTAAAAAAAATGGTGTTATTTTATAAATCTTTGGTGCATCTCCACCTGAAATACCTGAAATCCTCCAGCTCCTAAAGGAAGCAGTCACACTGGAACAGGCTTAGAGGAGGGCGCCAAGGATAATTAAAAACTTAGAAAGGCTTCAGTGTGAGAACGATTAAATGGACTAGGTTTCTTCAGCCAGAGAAAAGATGTCTGAGAGGATATGATGGAGTTCTCAGGAATTATGAATGACAAGGAGAGAATAGCAAGCAGCTGTTCGCTGTTTTTTCTTCTAACACAAAAACTCAGAAGCATGAAATGAAACTGGTAGCTGGCAGTTTAAACCGAGACGGAGCAATCCTTCTTGACACCATGCTTAGTCATCTTGTGGAACTCCTTGCCACAGGATACTGGGAGTGCTAAAAGTTTACTGGATACATTCACGAAAGAAAAACTCATCGGAGGTTTTTAAAATCCATCTGGGTTTTGTATTAAACAGAAAGACGCCACGTCTGGTTCAGAAAGTGCCTGAGCCAGAAACCACTGTAGGTTGGGCAAGTATTTTGGGGGAAGTATCACTGTAGAACTGACCTACATTTGTACTCTTTCCTGGGCTCTCACTACTGGTGCAGATAGGAGGTTATTTGGCATGGACTTCCAGTCTGACCTGCTAAAGCTGTTCCTATCTTCTTGTGAGCCTAGACTTTGAAGTGATAAGTAATTCCAGACAAATGCATTCCTTATGTTCTCTCTTAAATCTAATAATAATGTTAACTATTAAGTCAGGTGATGACAAGGCAACGCGTAGTGGCCTCAGGTCTTGGACTTCTCCTTTCTCGTTTCCTAGTTTCCTCTGCACTGGGCTAAGATGACCCAGAGCAACTCATAGGTGTTGTAGGGGCATGTCCACGTGGGTGGACATCAACTCCCTCTGCCAGTCTTGACACCACATACCTGTGGCAGAGCAACCAAGAGACAAGGTGATTTAGCTAATCCTGCACAGCAGGACACTAACAAGGCTGATGAGGTGTCTAGGCTCACTATGGTTTTGCATCTCAATATCACGGGAGCGATGGTTAGATCTCTCTGGTCAAGGAGGTCTGCCCAGATTTTCTCCTACTTCTAAACAACTCTGATGTGCTCATACAGCAGTTGGAGCTCAGAACATTTTAGCAGGGAGGAAAGCTAGTTTAAAAATGTTACTTTGGGGTCTGAACTAGCAGAGGACCTCCATAAGAGGTATTGACACTCTTGTGACCAGCTACTCCAAATTTAATTGCCTGGCCAGGCAGTTTAAAATAGCTACTTTGGGTTCTGGGCAACTACATCTGTATTTTAGTGAAGCGTTTGATAGTCTCATAAAATCTTATTTGAAAGATTGACTCAATCTGGCCTGGACATAAGTACTTGTCTGTGGTCTCTGCATTGGCTGAAATACCATAAACTAAGATAAATTTCGACACATCAGGTTTGAGGAGCTGAAGGAGGTTCTGTTTGGAGAGGAAAATGAGTTCAGCCTAACTTTATTTAATTTCTTCATTAATAAACTGGAAGACACAGCAAACAAAATGCTCATTGCTTTTGCAGATGGATGGGAAACACTTGTGAAAAACACTGGAGCTGAAGTACAGGCAAGCCCTCAATAACTCCAGCTAAGTCATCTCCAGCAGAAAAAGCCTACACGCATGCAGGAGTAACTATGTGACCACCAACAGGGCAGCACATTGGATCTCTGCTGGCTGTATGATACGGCAGTGGAAAACTTGTCACTGTGGGGACTCCATCAAGAGAGCTGAAGCTTAATCAACAAGAGAGGAACAGTTTTCTAAAGTGTGGTAATGGTGATTGTCTAATTTCTTGAATGTTATTCCATTCAGGGAACCTCAGCAACATATCAACAACACAGAGAGAGCACAGAGCAGGGGGAAAAAAGGAAAAAGGAAAAAAAAAGTAATAAAAAATATGAAGAGCCAAAGGGGACTGGCTTATGAGAAAAGATTAAAAGATCTAAATATGTGTAAGTTGGCCAAATTATGACTAAGAGAGGATATGATAACTGTCTGCATGTATATGAGGGCTGCAAACCACTAGGAAAGGAAAGAAATTGTTTGATTGGCCTACAAGAAATTTAGGAGAAATCAGATTTCATTAGGAAAATGTTAAATAAGTAACAGGAATTGTTCCTAACGGTAAACTTGATCAGAATTTGCAAAACTTTTTGTATAAATTGGTCTGAACAAAACATCGAGGAGATGTGAGAAAGCTGCTTGGTTCCCAGTTATAAAAGATACTGGCTTCTAATGCTTCCTGTAGCAAAGCAAGAAACAAGAACAATCGACAACACACTCAATGGAAAGGGTTTGGCTCTCTTTGTTTTCTGGTGCAGGAGACCAACGATTTTAGAAAGTTCTGCCAATGGTCTCGTTATTAAAAATGTAGTGAGCGTATCCAAAAAGCTCTCAGTCACAAACGAATACGGGTTTCTGAGAGCTTATGGCTGCGTCCTCCTTCCTTCCAGGGTTTCAAAATATTTCTCAGCAAGTCCTGCCAGAACACACGGCCGATGTTCTGTAGTTGGGAGAACACAAGAAGTGTGATAAAAGAGGGAAGGAGCATCATTTACATTCCCAGCACAAGGACAAGCTGGGCCAGGTCCAGTTTTCTTGAAGTGGTATTTGACCAGAATTCCCAACGAGGTGCCCGAATGTAGGCACCAATTCCTGTGTTGTCTTTGTAGTACACCCAAACCAGAGGTGGAGTCCATACGTACCGGGGTATGTCCACACGACCATATGGCCTAGCTCTCTTACTGGAAGCCGTTTAGAGCTGGCAGGAGGCCACATAACATGGAGTTCCTACCTGGCACTGGGACCCGTGTTCCTGCCACAAAACAGCTTCTACTACAGGAGTCAGAGAGCAAGGACGTCTACGCTACGTCATGGGCCACGGTGTGCTGTCTTTCTTGAGGGTGTAAGACCGTCTAACTGAGGTGTCCTTGGGGTTTCTCTTCCAACAGGAGACCCCTTCAACAAACCTGTTGCGCTGTGATTTGATTTTGGCCATGAACAAATGGAAGATGTTGGATAAAAAAAAAGCAGATGGGCAGATGAGATTTTGGAGGTCCTCTGGGCACCGGGACCTTTTCTTGCTAATGTCAGAAAGATCAAGATTTTACTTTGAGATCCTTGAGTTTCTAAGTCACTGCTTGCTTCCGAAAATCATCTCTTTGGGCTTAAATGACCTGATTTTCCCAAGAACCTGAAGGCTGAGCATTTCCACTGAAGCTTAAGCAGGGAAGGAGGAAGCACTCAGCACCTTTTTGAATCACTGCACAGTTTGTGTCATTTCATTGCCACCTTATGAAGGCTATGCTCTTAAGACAGGTCTTTATCAAATCCCTGGATTGCTGCAAGCTAATCAAATGCATATAGGTAGCTGGCGTCAGTTCAATAATATGGATTGTATCAAGACTCAGGATTTTCATATTTCAAAGAATGTTATGATTTTTAAAATCACAAACAGGATCGTATTTATGCACAGACCCATGCTGTGTGCTACATTATCCACTTAGACTCATATTACAAAAATAAGCTGTAAACACTTTTGATGAAAAGATCGGACACTTCGTTTACACCCTGAGAATGGACTTTTGTTTTAATGCCCAATTTCACTTTGGTATTTAACCTTTCCCCTCTGTTTTACATATATTCTGTCATTTCATTCCAACTTGCTATTTATTTATCTTCGTGCATGGAAAAAAAAAGGAAATAATATTTAGAAAAAAAAAGTATAAGTAAATACATTCACAAAAAAGTGTTCACTCAGCTCTTAGCTAAATGTATGCAGCAAATCAGAGTCTGTTTATCCTGAGAGTGTTTTGGTTGGGGTCTTAGGTGATTTCTATTGGCGATGAATGAGCATTAGCTAAAAGCAAAATGAAAAACCTTTTACCTGTCAAGACGTTAATTAAAGTTTAATTAGCTCCTGCTTGCATAGCGCTTTGAAGATGTGAAAGCATTTTGGAAATCCTGTGCGTATTAAGGCCTGCACTGGCTACTTCTGGAGTAGTTTTTGGCATTAGAAATATCCAGTATGGAATCAGGGCTTACTGCATTGCGTCGAGGGCTTGCTGTCTAATGCCTATCCGGGGTTGCGATGGCAACGCAGAAGAAACACGCATCTTGGCAGCTCCATAAAAGCATTTTTTTCATATATTTTTTTAAAGGCTGGAATCCACTCTAGTTGGCTAGGGCTTTCCCACAAATAAAACCTTGCCTCAAGGCCATGATGTGCCAGAAGAAGTGAGTGCAAGCACCATGTCTGTCACTGAATGGCCCCAACCATCCCAGCATGGATGAGGTCTTCAGCACGAGGTCCAGCTTCTCAGACACCTTGCGCAACAGAGAGGCACCTAAAGGCACCTAAAATAGGGCAAAGGATGAATTTTTGGCATACTTAGTGCCCTTTGCACTCTGAGCAACCACACCGAAGGCCTTCCTTCAAAGACAGCCAGCACAGAGAAAGAGGCAAGTCGGTATTGGTCAGAAATATTGGCAAAATTATTTCCTCACTCCAGGAAGCCCAACTTTTTATGGATTTTATTGTTCTTTGTAGGCACTGTGGCAGAAAAAAATGTTAAAGGAGAGCTTTGAAGCAAGGAAATAAGCTGGCTGGATGGATATTTATGGTAGGATCTCTTCCCAGCTCTGAGGAACAGGGTGTGAGAAAGAAAATGTAAGAAGTGGGGTGATGGATGGTGCTGTTAAGAGTGGGCGGCTGTAGGGGTAGGTGCTTGGTCACGGGAGAGAGAGAGACACGAGAGTGCCAGGCTGTGAACTGCATGGAAAGGGAGAAGCAGCACCTTGGGCTGAACAAGATAGAGAAGGGGAATCCAGTAAAGTCTGATTTCTAGAGAGAGTTTCCATAGATTTCTGATAATCATCTGAACTCTTCTAACATTTTTCTGAACCACCAAATTTTTTTAATTTTTTTTTTTTTTTTTTTATGTTTAGCCTTCACTAATTGTAAATGAGCACTTTGGCTTCCTTTTCTCCCAGACCTTTAAACTGCCCAGGCACGATTAAACAGTAAAAAATGTCACAGAATTCGCAGAGAGAGAGAATAATAGTGAAATCTGTTCCTCATTTTTTTTATATTTCATATGGGATGCGAACCGTTTACTCCATAGTAATTGCAGATGTTAGACTGAGACTGTAATAATGTAGCTGGCAATAACTCTATTGCTTTACCACAAAAAGCTTCCCAGTAGCATTAAAAAGACAACAGAAACAATAGTTTCAACACATTCATATGTACTAGTATTCTGGAAACACTCAAGCTACTGATTTATCATGTAAACTTTTGCTGGTGTACGTATGAACTCCAAATATTTTCTCATACTGTTGTTTAAGAGATGACAATCTCATATTCTCTTCAATCATGCAATCTCTTAAATTTGCAGACAAGTTTTGCCTTCCCATGGATTAAAAAACTCTTTAATTTGTATCTAATATATACCAGAAAAATACACTCTTTATTTGTTTTCCATTTTTTTAACATTTAGACTTTCCGGTTTCTTTGCCCATTTCAATCTGGGGCGCTGGACTGCGATTTTGAATTCATATCTAAAATTTACTGCAGTCTTTGAAAAGGCTTTTATAGCCTCCCTGCGCTTTGAGCTACCCTCCATAACATGAATATAGGTGGTACATATAGCAAATATGCCCTAAAACAGACCCTTCCAAGCTATGTGGATGCTCTTATCACACATTTCCATGTGCAAGACAAGACCAGGCGCGTATCACTGTGCCTTCAAAGTACCACATTTTTGTCACAGATGTTTTGCATAAATAAATGGTGTCATACAGGCTGATTAAATCAATACATCTGTATCAACTTGCAGTTCCTGACAATGTGTTCCAGAGGATATCTTCTGCTCCCACTGTACCCTTTGAAATTTTAGATATAAACAAATAATAATAATAGAACGGCCTTGTTTTTCCCAGGTTAACTTTTCATCTTTATCTAACGATAACAGTAGCTGCTCTGATTATGGTGGAGGGAAATAACACACGGATAATGCAGATGAAGCCGTTTCAGTGCAAGGTTATCCAGTCTGGTGGTACTGTAAACCACAGGAGCAGAGCTCAGCTCCAGTGTCATCAGATCCCCAAGCTGGAATGTTCTTCTACTACAATTTAGGTTTTCCAGCCATTCCTTTCTAATCCAACGCTCATACAGAGAAGACTTATTTTCTTTCCATCCATTGTTGCATATTTGTGTGTTTGGTACAGTAGTGTGAGATTAGGAAATTTCAATTTGAAAAAGGGCCCGAGGGCTGTGGTTTCTGGTTGTGTTCACATTGCAAGGAGGTCACTTCTCCATTGATACTTGCTGAAAGTAATGAGATTCGTAGCATGCCAATAATAATATCACATTGTGTATCGGCTTTGTGTGTCTGGATATCTTCAGAGCCTCTATCTGTCATGTTTAGTAATGGTATTAACAGTGTGAGATCAGGACTGGGAACTGGGATTTTAGGGACTTTATGGCTACCAGGGGAAAAAAATGTCCCATAGATAATGTTCACAGTTTTCTATTTAAATTAATAGCAAGTAAACAGATGAGTAATGCATGGTAAAAAAAATGTTTTGCCCAGAGGACAGACTCCCATTAGGATTTAAAAATCACATTCTCCTCTGGCTGCCCACTTCTGCCTCGCCTCCTGGGCTTACATCACTTAAGGAGCACTTAATGAGCTGGTGTCAGTATGTCAACGTGTATCTGTGCCATCCTTAGGTGCAGAAGGTAAACTGGTCCCCCTGAACTCAACACAAGCCACTAGCACACTGAATTTTGAACCCTGATGCCAATTATACTGATTAGACTTATTTTTATATGTGATTGTACTTTGTCTGGTTTTGAGAATAGCCCTACACCCCGACACTGTATCCACAATTATGTTGATGAGTATTAGAAGTAAGCATGAATACACCCAGGGCGTTGCACAGCGAGGCACAAGCAGTCTTGAAAAAAGCAATATTAACATCACCTCTGGCTCTTACAAATCTTTGGTGACAGGTATTGCCAGGATCCCATTTTACAAAATGAAAAAAATCTTCTTGGAATCAGAGTAGACAGGTTAAAAGTACTAATAGTCAGGATTTCTTAACATTATCCTCCCACAACTCTTTTTAGGTGGTTTACAGGGCCATCATCAGAGACAGCATCTGAGCACCTTTCATATAAAACTAATAGCAACATAATGACATAAATGAGCAAACAATTAAGGAAAGAATGAAGGAGAAAGTGTGTCTTCCCTCTCTCCAAAGATGTGATGTTTTATGGGTAGTTGGAATATTTCTGCATTCATTATCTGCGTCTTGGCTTGGCTCATCTCCAACCCCCAAGTTTTAGAGAAATGTATCTCTGTATCGCTATGACCTTCCAAAGACATCAGTCTGGCTAGGAAATCCAGAGAATTTCTGGCATTGAGGGTACTGACTCACTCATTGTTCCTGTTCATTGTCAGTTCAGGAATTTCCTCTGGTTTGGTTGGAAGGAAAAAATCCAGCCAATGGCAGTTGTTGGTATTTTGCTGTTGTTTGCCAGGAGTCTTAAACCCCAAAATATTTTCTCTTCTCAACAGCATCGTGTTTCTGATTAATCAGGGTCAACTCTTCTTTTTCTCGCCTGACCTCTAGTAGTGACCCCAATGTTCCTTTTAATTTCCTTGATCTATTTGCTACATTCCCAGCCAGGTCTCTGGAGCGTTGAAGATTGAAAGTAATTTCCAAACACCTTCAGCTGTGTTCTGGTTCCAGTTAAACTGGTCCGGATCAAGACGCACTCTGCAGTAATCACTGGGCAAAATTGTTGTGGGAGCCAAACCACAGTTTATAACATTAGGGATTATGTCTTTCAAGGGCAAAAAGCAAGCTCTCAGATAAGCTCTACAGTATTTGCCTTGCCTTACTAATCCAGATCTCTCCCTGTCTTCCTCATCAGCAGAATGGTCTCTTTATGAAGGTGCTTTCCCAGCTCCCTTGGTCAGTAGATACCAAGACAGGAGAATGGCTGTGTTGGATGGAGCACGGTCATGGGGTGCTGGGTCTGATCCTGCATCCCTGAGTGACTCCGTCCAGCCTCTTACCCATGAATGCCAGACTGACAACAGAGGCTATTTTTGAGACATTCTTCTGGGGGAAAGAATGGAGCTGGTCATCTTATTCTCACCGAGAAAAGACAGACAGCAAGAGAATAACTAACATCCTCACTTATTAAAGAACATATTTCAGGCTGGATATCACTCTATCTCCAATTAACCACTCCCTCGCCTAAGGATCAGTTCTGATAGATGTCTGCTCTTTCAGTAGACTTGCATCTGGGAGGTATACACTGTATCAGAGATGAGCTGGAGCTGTGAAGTTCGAAGAGGCTGGCTGGGTCTGAGCTTTCAGGGCTGCGCTCAGGACCTCAGGAGTCAGATGCTGCTCAGCGGGGTGTAGGGGAGCTAGCTTTGACACAGAGGGTTTCTGCACACGGAGGCCCAGATGATGGATTTGGACTTGAAAATGTAACCATAATATATTTACACCATGATGTATATAATGATGTATATAATGGGGGGGGGGTGTTTGTGAAGGAATGCTGGAAGGGGGTTCGTGCAATAGGGCATGATTTATGTTGGCTGCGTAGAGGATCTAGCCTCCTTTTATCCCATCTGAAGAATCGTCTGGGAATTTCATCATAGTAGGAAAACAGCGAGGTGGAAAGGCATCCTCGCTTTAGGTGATCTAACCCCACTCCAGCTCAGTAGCATCTGAGAGCAGGTTACCACAAGCACGGTCCTGGTGCCAGAACTTAAACAGTTTCCATTTCCCCATAAAGACCAGCTCGCATTATCCAGCGGAGATGAACAAAATTTCCATTTGCCATGGTGGGCTCATTAGTTACAGGTAAAAGTTTGTTCTCCTTGCTGGCTAAATCCCTTAAGGGTACTTTGGGTCCATTCCTAGTCCCATTAAAGTCAATGGGAGCAGGATTGGGCTCCAGAAGGTATTATTCTTAATTTAAACATTAATAGTTTAACTCTCTGTTGTTAATAATAATAACCCCTTGGAAAATTCAGACTGAAATCCGTTTCCTTGCTGAATTTCTTTTCTCCCATCAGGCATGCAAACTGGTTTGTTATTGTTGGGTTGCTCTTGAGTGCTCTGGGTTGCACACACTGGTTTGTTATTGTTGGGTTGTCCTTCGGCGCTGGGCCGCGCACACTAACTAATTTGTTATTGGAGTGTTGCTCTAAGCTACACACTCCAGTTTATTACTGATGGGTTGTTCGCTGTGTGTTGGGCTGCTGTCCTTGTTTTATGATTATTATTACTGAGGTCTTTTGTGAAACTCCTACCCACACAAATAGAAGGGCAGGAACTGTGGCAAATTTAATGCAATGTTTGGGGATTAATCCATTTCGCTTAACTTTTAAAAGGGGACTAATTAAGGCTTTCAGAATTAGGAAAACTGCTTCTTACTTTAATATGGTTTAAAATACCGTTTCCTTCCCTACTTCCCTTTCTTCCCACATCCTTCTTTTGAAACATAACTTTTTATAGGTATCCTATCTTCCATCTTAATGCTCCTGTTAGCTTCCCACTGGCCTTTCAGGAAAAACTTCTTTATGGAAGATTTCCTTTCAGGTTCAGTGCAAGAGCAAATACTCATGACCCTTGATCTTAATACTTACTTTCTTCTAGAATGTCTTCATTTCATTTTAGTTCATAAGTTGATGATCATCAGGAAAATGGAAAGAAAAATGATTGGAAAATATTAGTTGGACAAGTATCTGGCACGTTTATATGATATAAAACAGGATTTTTCATTACCATCATTACTGAACAGTGTAATATTGAATAAATTTTTTTTTTCCCTGTTCCACAAGCAGTGCCACTGGTGATCTGGTAATGCTAATTTGGTGGAACCGGGCTGTTTTACCAGGCCAGAAGTGACTAAGAAAAGACATTATGATATAAAACAACTAAGACCTCTGAAATTACTGCTGATTACCTCTTATTTTCCTTTGCCAAACATATTTTATTTTGTACTGTTAAGCTTCTCTTGGATTTAAAAAAATAGTTTGAATAGAGTAGGTATATCAATCTCTGGCAAAGGTGAAATAAAAGAGCTACGAAGTGAATAGGACTGTTCTCCGCACAGGTAATTATTTCACTGTTATATTAATGTATTTAAATAAGGAAGGAGAGGAACTTTTGGGTAATTCATGCACTATTACCTGAAAGACCCATCACACTATCTCTTTTCCATGTACATAACTAGGTTTGTGAGTGTGTGTGCTTTCAATCCAATTAAACGAGTGTAAAACCCCAAATGTGAGCAGAAGACATGAGGCTGAAGTGAGGTCCTCATTGCTAAATCTAACTGCCTGCTATCAAAGCTCACCACATCAGTCTCGCTGAGCTCCATCTTGAAACCAGTTAGGGTTTGATTCTACATTCCCTGCTCCTCTGGGCACATCTGGGCAGCGGTCATGGACAGGATGTTCACCACAGACACGAATGTGGAAATGCCCTTGCATTTTTTTGCATATTGTCCCCCAAACCCCAGAGAAGGGATGTTTGCCGCTTAGAAAAGGAAGTGATTATTAGGTTTTTTTTAAGGAGAGGCCAGCTAAGGCAGAGCAATTCAGCCCTCAGAGTCATGGGCAGACTGGGAGGAGAGCAACCAGGACTAAGCGGTAGGTCTCTGTCTCAGACTGGCTTTTCAGCTCCCAGCAAAACCAACCAGAGACTGAAGACTCATTTTCACCATTCTGTAAAACGAAGGTTGTGCTATTGGCGCGAAAGCACTCACCGGTCGGAACAGTTGCGTCACATCACGGCTTCGTTCTGGGAAGGAAAACACATTTTAAACGCAAATTTCCAAATAGCAACATCCCATGCTCCCTGCGGATGCTGCCTGCTCCTCAGAATAAAAATAGCAGTATCTTTTGATTTTCCTAACCCAAATACCACTTGCTTCAAGTCTTTATTTTCCTTTCGATAGGATTCATTTTCTGAGGGACGCTCGGGCAATGGCTGGGGCCGGTTGCCTTCAGCAGCGTGCTCCATGCCTGAATAAATGGAGCAAGGGGGCTCGGTGCCAAACCCTGCCCTCAGATAAACACTCCCGATGCTCATTGACTTCTCCACAAGCTGCCGGCGCATATCTGAGGGCAGCACTTGGCCTATGGATGTGTTGTTTTGGTTATTTTGCAATTCCAGTGCAGAAATGGATTTTTTCCTCTCTGAAGAAAAGGAGTTCAGTGCCACATCCCAGCCTGCTGGTAAACGAAGCCCAGAGGTTTTATCGGCAATGACTTTTAACTACTGGGCTGTGTTGGGATTCTCATGTTTTACAGCCGGGATATAGGATCTCTGATATGAACACCCAAGGATTTATTGGTCCCACAAGGACTCGGGGTTTTGCTGGCAGTGCAGTTCAGAGAGTCAGGAGAAGTCAAAGGTTATCTTTTGTAGGGTAGTATGGGATTTACCAGCTGACCCTCCCCCCCTCCTCTGGTTCATCTGCTAAAATCATTAACGAGCTTTCCTTTACCCTCAAGAACTGTTAGTGTCTTTTTAGCGCTGAGATCAAGTTACTGACCTCTGCGTTGCCAATATACCTTGAGGATTTCAAGAGCTCAGGGGTATTTTCAGTGTTAAAAGGAACAGTGCGAAGAAAGATGAATAGGTGGGTGCCTTGCCCAAAATGTAGCTGAATGTTTTTCTCACTTGTTTATACATCGCCATCTCAAGAGATTTTTTTGTTTGAGAAAAGGCTTCGCTCTTGCAATGCAATGAAAAAGAAAAAAAATGGGGATGAAAGTGGGATGTAAAAATGAAGGAATGGTATTACAAATGCTGAACTCAGGATGGTGCTCCCCATCCCAGGAAAGTGGGAAGCTGCCGTTTGTCCCACTCGGGAATGGTGGGGAAATCATTTTGAGGTTCAACCACACCACTGGAGGACCTTTAACATCTCTCCTGAGCTTTCTGCAGACCACCCCCAGGGTCTGCCAAAGTCCTTCCCTCACCCTGACGTGCCTGGAGGTGGACAGCATGATTTTGGGGAAAACCAACAGAGGAGAGCTGCTGCTCCACTCTCCTGATGGGCTCTTCACCCCTCCAGACCCTCCATCGGGTCTCCTTGCACAGGCTTCACCAACTTTGTTTCCAGTTAAACTCATTTTGGGCCAAGGCCACCAGAAAATTAACAACGAAATAATAACAATCCTGCACCACCTAGCTGGGCTTTTCTCACCGTGTCAAAGAGCAGCTAGCAGAGGTCATTTAAGGCCTCCCGGTAATGTCCCTTCCTCTCTTCTCCCATCCCCTGCCCCATACATCAGTGATCTAATCACTTGTGAAACCCAAAGCAAGGGGCTCCGATGTTATCCCGTTACAAAATCAAGATTTATCTGAACATGAGAAGCCTAGCAGGGTTTTATGATATGCACGGCGCCATTCCTTTCTGTTAACCTATTTGTTACATTTATACTCAGGAACTTTTTATCATTCTTGACACCCCTCCATCTGTTCCTCACCATGCAGTAGCTGGGAGTCTTGTTTCATGGGACAGCAAGGATGAAATCACTTCATCTCAATAATGGGTTACAGTAATTAAGTTACTGTTTGAACACTTGGATTTTGATCTGCTTTTGGGATAAAGTCTCTGGGCTTCCTTTTCTTCCCATCCTTCATAGAATTTGACACCCATAAAGCTACTACTACACCAATTATTGACTTTAAAATTTAATATACTTTCTTTTTTATTCTAATAACAGAAAGAATCTGGATATCACACTTCCTTCTTGTAAAAGTAAGGCAGGGGACAAATGTTCTCAGGCATTAATTATACCCAGATTATCTGATATCAGGATCCAGAAAGTAGACTTTTAATGTGCAGTATAAAGTGCGAAAAGAAGAGGAGGGAAAAAAAAGTCTCTTTGTTTTCACTTCAGCATCAAGCCATTTGGAACCTGTTAGCTGAGCAAAACAGCTCCAAGATGCTATTGATTAATAGCAATTACAGTGATGCAGCAACCAGCTCAGTGACATGACCGACACCTTCTTGCCAAAACTTTTAATGATCTAGTTAAAAAGTTAAACTCTGTTTGCGTTACATGGAACCCATCAGGAAATTGGAAAATATTGTACATGCTTCGAGCTCTACCAATTCCAGAGCCAGATCCTCCGTGCATGCTGCTTCGCTGCAAGCCTGTATTGGCAAAATGCAGGGAAGAAGTTCCTTCACGTCATTCCTTGCATGACAATATCCAGACACATGAAGAAAGGCTTGTGGATAGAGTTCTGGACACAAGGCATCTGCTTCATTCAATCTGGGTTGTTGTGCTCAGCTCCAGCCCAGCAGACCCTGAACTTTTTGTGGATACCACCATCGGAGACTAGATCTCAACTGCATGGCAATTGTCCTGCAAACATCACCCACCACTTGTCTGGACCTGGCTGGAGCTGTCGCTCTTTGCAGACCAAGTTTTCTTCTCATTTAAGGTCTCAGAGGAATGGCAGAGACTGGGTGTCTTCACCCCACAAACCAAGCTCCATCCAGAGCTGCTGGGGCAGGTCTTTGACCAGCAAAAGTGTTTTTATTAATTAAAGTCAGGTGTGCATGTCAGACACGGAGCCGTAAGAAGGATTATAAACAGTGTCTATGTGATATTCGAGTGTAAATACAGCTAAGTATCTGCCAGGTCCTTAGCTGAGTGGGCTTTGCTCATGTAGGAGAAGTCAGCTCCCAAAAAATGTTCTCCTGCCTTCAGAGGGAATATCCATAACAAAGACTGGCTCCACCTGACCGTGGATGCAAATGTGCTGCAAACACTGGTGCTGAGAGAAAACATAAGAAGTTAAAAAAACACTAGTATCTTGGTACGATTGAATTGAAAATTTTAACTCTTTTGCTTGGTCTTAATAACATGGTTCTCCACTGGCTTTACAGTTCAGTTTTCAAAATGAGCATCTTCTGCCTTATTTAGACTCGGTGCCCCAGCCTTCCAGAGCAAGAGAGCTGGGAGGCACCACTATTGAGAGAAGTTCAAATAACTAAACTGGCCGTGACCTGAACTAAAACTAATAGTTTGTGTTTGTGATGGCTACGAGAACGGCATCTGGCTTACATTTAAATAGAAGGCTATTCAATAAAGCCACTGCTTCTCGAAACTGCACAGAAGCAAAGATTAATTATTGCAACTAATGACGTTTCGGCCATTCATGCACCCAAGGGAGAAAGGCAACCCCCTGCCACAGGAACCAATAACAACAACAAAATCTTGCAGAAAGGCCGACAAGGGAGAAACACCAAGAATATATTGTTGTTCCTGATATTCTGCCCAGGCATCCTAAACATGGAATTAAATATAATCTTTACCAGCAAACTCTTTTTGCTTGTTATCCTCCCAAAGGAGAACCCAGAGTTTCAAATGGGCTTTTAATAGCAACACTCTGAGAATCCAGCCTCTGTGTCTTCCAGCGTCTTAGGGAGATCATGTTTCACATTTCACTCATTCCTCAGTGTGTTGGCACAGCCTAACACTGGCTTCAGACATTTGGTATTTGAAACAGAAAATCTTGGTGTTTCATTCCTTGCCTCACTTCTCCCTGTGTTTCTCCAGCATCATATAATATTGACAGCCCCTGCCTGTAAAGAAAGGCCAGGTTCTCTCGTTTATTCAGCTGCAGGCTTTAAAAATGTAGAATAGGGGTTTTGTTCATAGGAGAGAGCAACTGCCAGTGAACTTTTTCCTTCTTTACATAAAAGTAGGATAGCACAATAAACAATGGTAAGAGAAGTGGGACCCAAGGTATGTATGCACATATGTAATACTTAGCTGGCTATTTTTTTAGTGCCCCAGTTTCAGGGTACAAACCTGCTCGCCTTTGTGTGAGCGATTTATATCCTTTAATAATCTCAAAACTTGCACCTTCATACATCAAAATCTATGGTGAAAGATCTGGCCATACGTATGTCTCATGTTTTGGTGAATCAAATACTGAAGCACACCGGAGACCACAGTTGTGTCTTCAAGGCTTTCAGGAGCAAAAGCATGCCCACATTTGGGGAAAAAAAGGAGATGAGAAAGAGAAGATCTAGAAACAAGTAATCTTCATAACAAGTGGAAAAATTTCAATGATAATGCCTGCCTGGAAATTTCAGTCTTGTGGTCATCGTTACTTGTGAGACATTATTCCTAGGATGAGGAACCACTGAGATTTTCTAGCTTTTCCCCCATGTAGATCAATTCTGTAAGGAGAGTAGGTACAGGACTGTCTCCCCTTCCTCTCAAACCCAGGCACTTTCTCTGGGGCAACCACAGTGAACACTTATGCAGGGAAGTAATATTAGGCAAGTGTCTGCATATCTATACTTTTTAATACAGCATTTCTTGAAGCAGTGCTTCAGCATCAAGAGGATGACTTTTATTCCATCATGGTGGTGGGGAAAAAAATGATTCATGCCATTTCTCTGTGGGTATAAAATTGAAATCAATGAAGACCTATTCTTTCCTTCATACAGGGGCCAGTCCTGTCTTCTCCAATTCCTGTGTTTAATCTCCCCATCCCAGCTGTTCCCCTCACCTCCAAACCCTGGATGAGCCAGAATTGGATGACCGAGTCACCCAAAGAGGCCACCTGTTTTGGACAGACCTCATTAACCCCTGCCGTTCAATAGACGTGATTTTGATGGGCAGGTTGAATGAGTGCATTCCGGTAGCTGCGGTCCCCGTGGCTGGACGTGACATCCCCCATCCAAAGGAGGGTCCAAAGCAGGGAGGAAAGGTCCATAGGGAGGAAAGGAGAGATGACGTCGTGTTGCTCTGAGAAGTCACAAGATGCCAACACCGAGGCAGCAAGAATAGGAAATAAATCGCTGCTCTGCCATGAACGTTGCTACAACAGCGCCGAAGAGCTTGATTTGTGTATCCCCGTCCTCGTCAAGTGGTGGGGAGCAGGGAGGAGGGAGCGTGCTGACATCATCTCCCAGGCGTCGTTACACATGATTAATGCTGTTTCCCTCTGCTTCTGATCTTCCTTTGGGGAATTTTCATACTCCTTTTGGCCATAAGCACAAAAGGGATGAGAAAGGGAAAGCGGATTTGGATCGTTACTGTGTCTGTTGTGACGAACGTATAGCGAAGCCGAGCTTTAATGTGAACTGTTTGCTTGTTAGAGTGTAATAGCTCTGGAGCTGTCATCGGGTGTAGTATTGTGTAAATATATATTCAGGCACTTCTTATGGAAGTGGATATGTGACCCAATAGGCTTTATTTAGCTCCTTCTGGCGACTGCGGGAATGCATAATTTTTGGCATATCCAAGGGTAATCAGAGTATATTCAGCCCTGTAGAAGTAAGGACCTATGAGGGATATAGAGATAAGTGCCTCATCTGGAGGCTGGGATTTTACCCAAGAGGGAGGTGAAATACTGAGCCACTACAAAAAATAGGGGCTTGTTTTCTTCAAAGCGGAACAGGTTTTTCCTTCAACGCTCAACGTGGGAAAATGGTGGGGTGGTGCATCCTTCAAAACTCTCTCTACACTGTGCGTTAGTATGGAGAGACTAGAATTTGCTTTACATGGGGGCTTTAAAAAGGGAAAGATCCTGTGGAGGTCCACATTGCTAATTAGCAGCTCCTTAATAACCACAGCGGTGTCGGGATGAGCCATTGAGATGCTCCTCTGAGGTCCTGGGGAGCTCCAGGTGCCCAAGGGCCCAGGGTACCAGCACCCAGGAGGGATGCAACAGCTCATCCATTGGACCTGTGGGGAGGAACAGGTTTGAAACTACACCTCAATCTGCAAGTCAATAACTGAATTTTCAAATGCCCACTAAGCGTTTGATTTACAACATATTATGGGAAGGTGGTGGAAGTTTTTCAAGAGTTTTCTTTCAATTAAAAGATGCCTTTTCCCCAAAAAATTTCCGATGGTGACTTTCCACTGTGTATGTGAATTTTTTTAACATAAAGTCTTATATCCAATATATGACACTTTGGGGCTGTAAAAAATGTCCAAGTTTGAAGATTTTAGGCAAAAAGTTAATTTTTAAAAATCAGAATGTTTTGACAAAACCAGATTTGTTTTCAATGAACTAAAAATTACTTTGGGCTGAACAACATTCTTTAGAAAGACAGTTGAAAGATTAATTTGATATTAGAAATAATTATATCAGTGCATAAATATATTCATTTTATGCATTTGTATTTATTCAAAGCTTGTTTAATATTATTAAAGAACACATCACAAGCAGTTTTAAATTTCAGATTGCTCCTTTTCCTTTCTTTTACTGAAAACATGGGTTAACTTCTAATTCTCCTTTTCTGATACTAAAAAAATAAAGTCTTTAACAGGTCGCAACTAATTAACTGCTGTCAGAAAAAAATTCCAAAAGCTCTTACTGAGCTTCGTCCAAAAAATATGACTCCGGTGCACTTCCTTTCTTCGGTCTGATAACTCGAAGTTAGAATGAAATAAAACCAATGATAAGCACATCCAAAAGCCAGGGACGGGCAGTAGGGTTCGATAGCCTGCTTTCTGGCGGTCTCTGTCTCAGATATGGATCAGATTTCCTCCTGTTTACATGTAAGAAGGTTGTGAAGATCTGCAATTTCAAGATACATCTGGTTCTCGCATCAAATTAAACAGCAACTCAAGCCTGAGCACCGGGGCAGATTTTAAAATGTAGGAATGAATGTGTGTTTATATAGTATTTGCATTAATGCTTCCTACGGTTTATTTTGAAAGTGAAGAAAGAACATTGCATGGTAGGCAACTTAACCCAAACAATATCGGTTTAAAGTTAGGGGCATGCTCCTTGGAATATTTTCCTAGTGTTTTGAAGTGTCCACTTGAAGAGGGAGCAGGGAGGAGGGGGAAGAAAAGGATTGTTCTGTCTTCTGCTCTGTGTTTGGCCTGGCTCAGTAGGGCTATTGCTGTTGCTCATCTGGTATGGATTAGTCCTTCTCTCTCACACTCTGTCAACTTGGGTGTTCTGCATGCAGGCTGTTTCTGCAGGGGTCTTGGTTTTGCTTTTTTTAACGGCAGGAAGTGCCCCACTCAGACCACATGTGAAATTGTGTGGGAACAGTGGGGGGGGATGAAAGAGCCCCATCAAACATACCAAAAGTGTGGGTGGAGAGACAGGGAGCGTAAGCGGAGAGATACCAGCTGAGTAATTTAACCTCCTGGGCTGGCCGGGCTGGGGACGCAGGGGAAGTTTGCTGCCTTAAAAGCGTCTGTCGCTCGTGACATCAATTTCTAATATTTTATAATATCGGGGGCTGTTGGAAGTGTGAGGGATTACAGCTGCCGCTTAATTTGTTCTAAATTTCCTGCTAGCCTCACCAGACATGTACAGGAAATAGGCAGTAAATGTTTAATAGGTAATACCTAACTGGACAATTAACAGGTGCTGTCACACTGAAAATCCAAGCCTGCATGTGCGGATGCACCTCAGGGATGCGGAGCACCACCAGCAGCAATCCCTGGGTACCACCCGCACAGAGCAGCATCAGGCGAGCCGCATCCCAGCGCCGTGGTACCCACCATGAGGGCCCTCACGTTCCAAAATTCACCCCTGTTCCCATGTCCATGCTTGGACCCAGGGAGATTTTTTTCTTTTTAAACCACTCACTGCTGATTTTGCTCTTTGCATGAATAAATGTCATCCCAGAAACTGGTCCAGCCTGCAGCGCAGGATGCTGGGAAGCCTCCTTGCATCTATTTAATGTACAAACTCCACACTTGTTATTCACCGCCTGGAAAAGGCTCATCAAGCGATAAAAAATTGTAACCTGGTTTTCTGGGCCAGAAGAAATGTCTGTCTGTCCTGCCACCCCAGTTCTACCAGGGACCAAAATTGCAGTGGGCAGGATACATTAAATGGTCTTTTCCTTCTGGACTTTTTCAACTTCTGGCAGTCAGCAGGTATGGGGTTTCCTGCTCTGGAGTCTGTATCTGGACTTTAATAGTCATTGATGGATGTTTTTTCTTAGTTTTAAATTAATTTCTAATTCTGGTCTCCATAAAATCCTGTGGCAATGAGTTCTACAAGTTAATAGCGTGTTCTGTGAAAAGTATTTAAGCTTGTTTTAAATCTCAGTATTAAATGTGACTTTAATTCTATGTTGGTTTTTTTCTCAGTAGAAGATAATTTTAAAATACATTTTCCACGGGATTTCCAACACCATGGAAATCAGGTAGTATCAATCAGACACAGTTCCTGGGATTGGCTTCTCTGCCTTAAGATGCCAATTAAAGTAAAAAATTTTTTTATTGTTACATGATTTCTATTTTTATATTATTATTCCTATTAAATTCTGTTATAAATACAGTTACACTTCAATTATTTTGCTGCAATAGCAGCAATCTTTTGCAATTTTTCATTTATCAGCAGTAAAATATTAGAAAATAACCCTCTTTCAACCTTCAAGCTTCTTTAATAGTTATAAGCTTGCAATTAAGTTCTGATTGTTGAGAATAATTGTATTTCCAATGAAGGCAGAATTAGGTTAATTGAATTGCTATTATTACCTTCAGAGCAATATTGGTTTAATATGTTTGGCCAACATAAAGCAAAGCTCTCCTTTGGAATTTGCTTTTATTAAGTTCAAGTCCAATCGAGTTCAAAAGATCCTTCCGCAAAACTTAGCTGTCCCCTAATAGTGCATGACTAATGTCTTACACTTGGCTTTCCTATAAATTGCTCTCTTTACTGAGCAATTTCTGTGTCAATACTCAGACATCCTTATCAGCACTTGATGTTCATGTAAACCAACTCTTGTTAATGACTACACGGACGGGGAGGGGGAAAAAAGTAACATTGCACAGACCTCAAGACTCCTGCTCCTTCTGAACTTTGAAGTCCAGCTGTTAATAGCAGCGTTGACTACTTACATAAAAATGTGTAGTAAACTGAACTGACATTGTCTGATTTCAAGTGATTGGTTTAAACCATCACAAATGGCTCAAGCTTCCACCCTTTTTTCATCTCTCTCTCTCAGTGCCGTCACTCAGGATGATTAACGTTGTTTTGCGATACGAAGGCTATTGTCCTAGCCTGAAAAAAGTAAACATTTTTACAGTTGGGAGCAAGAAAAATTTCAAACAAGTTCCCTTTTGCATGAAAAAGGGATCCCCAGCTGCTGTTTATTATCTCTCTGTTTACATCACACATGTGCATGTGGAGGACAAAGTAGTTCAATAAATTACTTCTCTACTATGGGGTTGGCCATTACGGGCTGCCAGGAACAAAAGCATTTAATGGTTTGTTGAATGCCTCTGAATGTTCCTGCAGTCGTTTTTAACTCTCACCAAGTAGTTGATCCGATTTCATCTGCTTTACTACTTCTCTTAGGGCCCAGAACGTTTTTCCCCTTGCATGCAGTAAAATGAAAGTGAGATAAATTATATCCATGCTCCACTGTTAAAGCAGTTAATACATATCAGCATGGGCTTACATATGGCATTGGGCTATCTGACATTAGGGGTGTGAATTCTCACCCTGGAATTGCCTACGGCTTCCACGAGATTTGATAAAGTTACCGACACCTCACTTTTATACTCAGTAATTTACCTAATATCTCCATTTCTGGGTTTCTTGTATCGGAGGACTTTCCCTCCAAGGGAAGAAAATTTTAAAAAGTAAAAATAACAAGATAATGGATTTTTCCCCATAACAATAACTAACCCATCCTGCACAGTTGTGCAAATACGCAGTCATGTGCGCTTGGCCATCACTCCAACCTTGAAAACAGTTGGCAATTGCTTACATTTTTTAATACTTTAAGACCATCTTCAGATGTGATTTTGGCTGCTCTTTCGCAGGCAAACTGCAGTCAGGCATTGGGATTTCCCCGGTGGCGAGGACGAGTCCGGCTGCCGGCTCTTTCCGAGCCCTTGCCACGCTGTCCGTCCCGCTCCTGCTCCCCATTCCCTGCCTCCTGCCAAGTCAACTCTTTGAAGATCCATTTCTAGCACAAATCTATACAACGACCTGCCTCTATAAAGAAATAAAACCTAAATAGCTGTAATCCCCAGCTTCTCTCTTCCGAGCTCCTACACTTTTCAGTGGAAATGAAAAAAAAAAAAAAAAATTTGGTACCTGCCTACAAGTGAGGTACCACACACGTTGTCCTCAGTGGTACCACTTGCGTAGAAACATCAGTGAGAAGATCTGGGTTTAAGAGACTCTTCTGAGCTTTGGGTTTGGCCTGGATGATTCCAGAGCTCCCTTTGCAGCACAGCCCCCCTTTGAGCCGTGTAAATAAAGATTTGGGTGGGAACTTCTCAAATCAGTTTCACCACCACAGGAGATGCTCCACAGCCTGGTCTGTGCAAGGTGGAGGTGCTAGAGCAGCAGCCACCGCTCTCCCAGTTATCCCAGCAGATAACCTTTCAGCTGAGAACCACCTCCTCAGCTGTCACAACCCGAGGTAGAGCACTGGGGCTCTGCACCAAGGGCTTCAAGGCTTCATATCCCCTTTGGTTTTGTACAGCGAGGCAGGCAGGACCCCGTGATCTGCCTTCCTTTCACATCCCAGCAGCCTCTCCTGACCCACAGCAGCTTGGTGGAAAATGATGAGTATTTTGTATAGGGCTCCTCAGCTCCTGCGTGGCTCCTGAGCCCCTGCAGCACTTCGCAACGATATTTCTCCTTTTCCCCACCCCTCTCAGCCCTCCTGGGGGAGAGTTCCCCTATCAGTTTATTACCAGACATTAATGCACTCCTCAGGTGGTTGAAGTCATTCCCCTTTGCACCTGAGGTGTGCATTAAAAGCCAGTTAATCATCGTGTCATATCTTACTGCTCATGGCTAAGGGAAAACCAGGAAAGAGGGGTTGATATTTCAGCTGAGCCGAGCAAATGGAAGCAGTGTCCTTCCCAGCTACTCCCTTCCTTGCTTTGCCGATCAAATACTGAAGCTCTTTCAATACGGTCCAAGCTGTCATCAAACAATTGTTGTCCAGCGTGTAACCAAGCATGCGCTAACTGAAATCTCATCTGAGTGTGCAAGCTGGGCTAAGCACACATGAAAATTCAGATCTTCTGTTTTTACTTTATGCTCATGGCAATTTGCACTGAACAAAAACATTCAGGTTTTTAAGTTTAACTTTTAACAAAACCAAAAAGGCAAGGCACTGCCAGGAGGGTAGGCAGTGCAGCGATATTGGGCTGACATGTAAGCTTGCCTTCTCCTAGCCGTTTTTGCAGACCTCTTGGGGTGAGATGTATTAAATTTGCTGGACATGCTGGACCCAATTCAAGCTCTGGGATCAGTTACCATAAATCTGCATCCAAGCCCTACATCTTATCACACAGCAAGTCCATCCAGACAGTTGGTGTGATATTACATTAACAATCCAATTCCCCTCCACTTGCTGTCATCCCAGTAAAAAGCTGGAAAGCTCTCTTGATGGTCTTTCAGGAATAGAGACTGCCAAGTTTAGGATATATTTGTAAATACACTTTAAAATGACACAAAAAATGCCCTTTAGGAACTTAAAACTTGCAATATCATTGCAGAAAGTGGCTCAGATCAGCTTGAATCTATACTATTTGCAAACACTCATTTACTGCTGCTGGGAGGGTTTCATGAATATGCATATACGTATGTCCTCTCAGGCAGCATCTTCAGAAGATTTTGTGTAATAAGGGGAGAAAAGCCACAAATTAGAGCCTGCCTCAACAACATCATCTCAAAGCCATGCTGTCACGAAAGGATGTCCAGCCCTTGTCATTCTGATACAGGCAGAGGGAGAAGAGTTGGAGGGGGGAAAAACCCAACAAGAGCTGCCTGTAGGTTTATTTAGGTTTTCAAAGGAGAAGCAGCAGTTAATCTTTCTGTCCTTCTAAAATACTTGGATGTCTTTCTTTGGCACGTCTTTGGACTCAAGTAGACGTCGCACCACAATGAAGAAGGCAGTTATCTTTGTAGCATCGGGAATGGAAGCAATAAGGAGTAGGAATTTCCCACAGACAGCTTGTTCTGGTGCAATTTTCCAGCCCAGGTTTCTTAACTTAAGAAATGTGAGTATTTATAAGCCTCAAGAACCAGAAGAACTCTGGGAAGATCCTCTGACTGCAACCCAACATTTTTTAGACTTGCCAGTGACTGCGTTACACTGAAGTTGCACCAAGTCTGAAGTTACACAGTAGTTGTAGTCAGTCAAATAAAGACACTGACTTTCTTGATTCATTCTTGGCTAAGAGCAATCTCTTTTACATTCCTACCTTTCACCCCTTCTTCATTAAGTGGAAAATCCAAAGTTTCCTTTAATCAGGTTTGAGCTTGGACTGATGTGATGTTTACTGACTGAGACAGTGGTTTTCAAACGACGTCAGGAACATCTGGCTTCGTGGCTTGGCAGAGAGCCCAGCAAATTGCCAATCCAAAGGCCCAAGTTCACAAGCAGCTTTGGGGCTTTCATCCTGTAACAAGAAAACCCTGAGGGCAGTGGAGGTGGTACCGCACCTCCCCGTTTAATCATGCTGCTTTACTACCTACGTGTTCCACGGCTGATCTCTGCGTACTGTCAGACTCCTCAAATTAAGGTCCTGCAGATGTCCACCCAGGCTATCCCATGCTGGCCTCGTCTCCCTCTACATTCCTGTTGTGTCCCACGGCTGGTGGGAACCATGGGGCAGATGGCTCAAAGGAAGGCTGTGCTCCCTCCGGGCAGGGACAACACACAAAACATCCCTGTGTATTCCCCAGTAGGTCCCCCTCTACCATACTTTTTGTGTTTTCATCTGCCACTCCTGTCTTTACAGACCGCTGTTCTCTAAGGCACCCAAGTGCCATGCCAAAGGTTGAACCCAGGTCTCCAGCCTGCCGGTGGAGCAGCCTGCCCAGAAGCCCAAGCTGACATTTTATCAGCAAAGACCGCCTGGAAAGCCCAGCAGCAGCAGGTGTCCTGCATACGGAAAGCATTTGCATCTAGCGCAGTTATAGCTCCACACATGTTTTAAAAGCTAATTCTGTAATACTTTACTTGTGTGAATCGCTTCTACTCCAACAAGTAGATCCGTTCACTCCAGCAAACGGATAAGTAAGACTTCAGACACAACCTAAGGTTGGATCTCACCGTGAGGGACCTTAAGTATTATGACCTGGGCCCATCTGGTTCAGATCGCATCCTCTGTAATGGGTTGTTGGCTGGAGCATGAAAGTTTAACCGGCGCTACGCTGCTGAAGTGTGCGCTGTTGTTAAACAATGAGCAGGAGGTCTCTGTGTTCTGTATGTGTGTCATTGCAACGTACCTTGCGTGGGGAAAAACCAGCGCTTGTTTACAGGCAAGTGAAAGATCTCTGAAGGTAGAGGGTTATGTGGCTTTTACTGCACGGAAAATGGATGTGGAGAGGGTCATGGTCAAATTAAAAGTTTGTTTGTTAGAAAACAAAACAGAACTCAGTCCTTTAGGGATTAGCACCAGTTGTCTTGAAATGGTTAGTGAGGTGAGGGAGACAAGCAGCCAAGGGAAAAAAACGTTTCCAGAATCAAGTGACCAATCGCCAAGAGAACAGCGCGTCTCCATCCTGACCTCCCGTGAGCTCTGAACTCTGCTGGCACTGTCCAGCCTCCTTCCCTGAGAAACGCAAAGCTTATAGAGAAAGTCATCTTTGTTTCATGAAATATTTACATTGGAGAAGGGAAGGTCTTTTGTATATTGTCACTGACCTTTAGAGGGAGGGGGGGGGATTGTAATCAGGTTTCAGGATCACAATTTTCACAGCTGCACATAATAATTTGCTTCAGGTATTTGATTCATGCATTGAAGCTGAAAACTCGTCTAGAACTAACAATTGCTCTGCTTTCCCACAGATCGCTCTGCAGAGAGATACCCTCTGCCTGCCTATCAGCGGCTATTGACCTGGGCACGGACCATGCATGGAAACATTTTGTGCTGAACAATATAAGAAAGGGAAAAGCAATAAAGAAGTTAAATGAAAATGCCTGTGCCTGGCACTCTTTTGTGTCTGATGATTTTTTTCCTTCCTTCCAAACGGTCACAAATGAAAAGGAAGAGCTAATAGGAGTTTGGCTTCATCTCCTCTTCCTGAGACAGAGTGGGGTCTACAGAATTTCCTGCTCCTGCGCAGCTATCTTAAAAAGGCTTAAAAACACAGCCGGGTCCAAGAAAAATCAAAGGGCCATCTCTGAAAAGGGATACAGAATTTCCAGATCCTAGGGTGGGAGCTGCATTGATGTGGCAAATCACATGGCGGTGGAAAAAGGAAGCAGGTTCAGGGTAAGATTTCACTTGTATGGCCTTTAGTGCCTCTACAGCGTAGTGGGGAGACAGGGTGGGAGTGCCTGCGTGTGGGAGAGGAAAGATTCGGACTCCTTATTTCCTCTGTAACAAAACACAGTCAGTCACTTACTACTTCGAATACTGCCTTACATGACAATAACAAGTAATTGCGTTAAAGGCCATGGTTGGAAGATTTGTCCCTCCAATGCTGAAGCTATAGAGACATTAATATGTCAGCCTGCTCTGGCTCTAGGATCTCCCACTGATGGCATGCTGTCAAGCTACAGTGGGTCAAAATAAGGCAAGGTGGATCAGAGGAAAACTTTTCTTCCCCAAAAGACTACAGCTGCCTGTCCTAGCTGGAAAACCATTTATTCATCATTTATGTATTTGTGCATGTGTATTTGCCTTATTTTCACACCTGAATTAGGTATATTCAACTCCGCAGCTGCAATCGCTCAGGCTGAGTTTTCAAAATGAGACTAAACTGGATGTAGAGATTCACCCTTTCTGCAACCAGCTCTCATGCTTAAGACTGTATCAGCCTATCTGATTCACATCAATCAGAAAAAAAAAAGCTGAGCAGAACTGAATGAAGTAGAAACAAGATCTACAGTCGCAGAAACCTCTCAGGGATGTTGATGTACTTCGATATAGGTTGTCATAACAGGGCAGATCCCCTGCATCACATTTGCAGGCACAAATCCCCAAGCATCACTGAATCCTGCCACATCACCTACCTCTAGCCCTCCTGCTATAATAACATAAAGATGGGTTGTTTTTTTTACTGGAGATGGGTTTGAGGTACCATCCCCTTATTTTTAAAGAAACCTTATGAAAATGCTACAAAATTGGGAGTGTGTGGGAGGCAGAGAGGTTAGGTGGCCAGCAGAGATGTGCAGAAAAGCCCATGACCTCCAAGCAGACAGTTTGCCATTTGTGTCATTGTCTTTCCACATTTTAAGCATCAGGGATAATCTGGAATGCATTCCTCCTGCTTCGGAGACAGATGGCAGCGAGGAAGCAGGTTGGAAGAAAGGAATAATAAATATCTGAAGGTGAGTAAATGTCTTGGCTTTAGGCAGCTGAGCCTGTGGTTTTTCTCAGGGTGCACAAATGTCCCCACATTTACTGTGCTGAGTGGTTCTAGTAACTTTTTTATTACATGTTTCCTGTACTGTCTGGCCAAGGGTCAGAAATGTTAAAACCTGGGGGAAACCTGGAGCAGAGAGCACTTCACGATCAGGGTGTGATAAGGCAGATTGACGGGCTGGTTTGTGGCAGGGAAGGCAGAGTTGGCTTGGCAGAGCAGAAAGGGTTATGGAAAGTTTCTTTTTTAACAAGAAGGGGTATTTATTCCAATTTTTTGGCTATTCAGAAGACAGCTTACCTCCTTTGCCTCATTGCTGTGCACCACTGTGGACATTAGCTGACCGGCAGCTGGAAATAAAACATAACCTGTATCTGCGATATCCTCTTGCACCCTTCCTCCCAGGGACTTGGTGAGCGTCACAAACGTTGTGATTCACCATTGGGTAGGGGAGAGATTTTATCTTGCGTCGGTTATCTGGCGGCAGGAGGCTGATTGCAGGGCCCTGATTTGGAGGCAGCTATGTGCTATAATATACTCTTGGGAGGGCTCTGCATGATCGCTGTTGCTAACAGCATCACAGAGCCATCCATCAACTGAAAATAGTTGGAACAGGGCAGCCAACTTCCCTGTCCCATCCATCCTCTGTCAGGAGGCAGAGAACTAGTGGAGAAGTCATGTCTTCACTGTCTGAAGAGCATTATATGCAGTGAGAATTTGGGCAGACGTTTGTTCTTTGTTTCTTTGTGGGGCAAATTTTGCATCACTGGACAACCACCATAGGCAGAAGAAGGGTAATTCCACAGAGCAGTGCTATGCAACTGTTTAGAACAGAAAAATGGAGAAAAAAATGTCAGAGCCAAAGTATACTCCGTGTAGTTGACATAGGAGGCTGAAATAAGATAGGCAGTTTGTAATTACTTACATTGGAATTTGGCCAGGACATCGAGGTTAACATCACAACTTCACAAGGACTTCAGAAGCAGCTGAGGATCTCTCCAAGTTGAGAAGACACGCAGGGAACTTCCCTGAAACCTCCTGGCTTGGGCCATCGTGTACAACGCATGCAAGCTCTCGCCCGGGCCAAGGCCAGGGAGGAACACAATGGGTAGGAGCAAGATCTGATACGTCTTCATTGACATGCCAGAACCAAATAAACAAACAGCGAGGCTGTTGCTCTTCAGCCCAGGGCTGTTGGTCTTCTGCCACAGAGTTGTCATTCTTCTCGACAGCGTGCATCTGCTTGGGATAGTCCACCTTCTGAGACGAGAAAGCGTAAGAGGGCCACAAGAGTGCAAAGACACAAACAGCTGCAGCCCGCAAGCATCCCACACCATGGCAAAGAGAAGGGAGACTTTAGAGCAACTCCACGCAGCCAAGCGATAACCAAGATTTTTCTTTTCTAAAAAAGTTGATTTCAATAAGCATAAGGGACATCTCTGGGCTTGTCCCATCTGCAAGACATGCTGGAAGCACAAGTTACTGGGTATCTCTCCACCAACACAAACGGATTTTATGGCAGCTCTTAATATGACCCTACCAGAGTCAGAGGCAATAATTTTGGAATGTTTCTCTCCGAAAGACCACACCTCAAGTTTTTCTTGGAACTCAGCTACGTTAAGAGCAATCCTGTTCCTTAGGGGCTGGGCTTTTTTTTTTTTTTTTTTCTTCTAAGAACTCAGGTGTTTGAACCCTGAATTAGGATGCCAATGGTTCACCTTCTTGCTTTAATTTAAGCAGGTTGCAGCTTCACGAGAGAAACACACAAAATGCAAAAAAAAAGCAAAGATGGCATATGGGCCATGGCATGGGAGCAAGGACATTTCTTCTATCCATTAAACCTCGTGAAGTGAGAGTGAGAGAAAAGAAGGTTTTGGCAAAAGACATTCTGCACACGTTAATAAATGTATAGATGAGCTCTGTACCAGTCAAAATAGGAAATACCACCCATTAAAGCTGGATGTTGGAATGACTGAAAAGCTTTGTGAAACTGTGCCGTGGAGTGCTAAGTAGAATGGAAAAACCATCATTCCTAAAGCTAGTCTTTGGAGATTTCTGGGAAAATTGGCTTACCCGCTAATTTTTGCTAAAGTCTTGATGTGACTGGTCTTAACCCTGGCAAGGACTCTAATCTACTCACTTAATCTGGCTGCAAAACAATGCCATATTGCAAAGAGCTGAGATGCTGTTTAGGTAATTTAGCTTCACTTTTTCTTTCCCCTGTTGCAAGCTGAGCCAGCCCTTTTTGTTCACTTGAATAGCTTCTTCTTCAAAGGGACTGTGGAAAAGTCTTATTTCTTCCCCCAAGTGACAGATTTTTAAGCAATCTCAAAGATATCTTGTCCAACAGAATTACCCTCCACAAATCTGACCCTGACAGAGCTGAGGTAAAGTGTGATTTTTAACCTCAAGCACTAAAACATGTCAGGAAAGTTGTAGTTGTGGCGGAAAGACCTTGAGGTGGCTAAAATTTATGGAGAAGAGACGGTAAAAGTTTTAAATTCCAGATGTTTGAAGCTCCAGCCATTTGGTGAATGATCGTGGAATTTTAGACCATTTCTCAAGCACTGATTTCAGCCTCAGAAATCTATTCAGGATTTGGTCCAGCTATTTAATTGTCTGTTTGTTTTTAATTTATGGAAATAGTTTATTCATATCCTAGGACCTAAGGCATTTGCTGTTCCTTAGAATCATGGAAGGAGATGTATCAAGTGTCACATTTTCAAAGGAGCACCCATGTATTTTTACCAAAGAATCCCCTATAAAATGTCACTCAACTTTTTTAATTTATTCAGGAAACCTGTGAGGTTACATGTTGCAAAGCTAGTAGAAAATGCATGTTACAGTTAGAGTCACTTGAACCTCCTTGCTTGTTTTAGGCTAAGTATGAGGGATAAAGACTGTCATTAAGACTATATTGATTTCTGCTTCAATTCTTGTCTCAAATACTTACTTAAACTCAAATTCCCATGAGTGTTTGTAGGATGAGGGTCTGTAACAGCACAAGCATGTGTTGTAAAGTCAAATTATTCACCTCCCATCCTGAACTGTGGGAAAAGGAAATCAGGGAATCTAGTAAGATGGGAACAGTCTGTATCTAGATGGGGCATATTAATAGACTAAAACAAGTAAAAGAGAATTAGGTAGACAAAAGAAAAAATAATTCCAGGAATGATTTTTTTATCTTTTAATCTTGGTAGCAGAAATATCATTCTGCTGGGACTTGGGCCCTTTCCCAGACCAGTGACCTGATGCTGTACATCACGGAAGCAAACTCTGGGGCAGCAAAGGCAGCCAGACTTTTTCCTCTTGACTATCTCCAGCTGTCTCTGTTACAGCAAAGTAGTTTGCTTCTAGATGATGCTTTCTCACAGCTGGTTGATCAGAGCAGCATGAGCCGGTGCAGCCAGATCCGTCTTCGTTTGCCACATGGAAACGAGTGAGGTGGGATTTTTCAGAGGAAACAATGATGGCAGAAACACTTTGGGGTGAAAATAGATGGGCCAAATCAAAAATCCCTGACTCTCTAACATTCTCAGCCTGCTTGGGAATGACAAATTAGAGGCATGAAAACAAGCAGGGACGTGACAGCAAGGGAGGAGGAGCAGTGCGCAATGGATGACTTAATAACAGGTTGCACTGATGGACAAATTGCACCTCTGGACTGTTTGCCTCCTCGCGTCTGCAGAAGGATGCTTGGATCCTTGTCAGGGAAAACTGAAAGACAGCTCCCAGTTGGACCATGCAAATAATCAGTTGGCCCCAGCCTCCAGCACTGGGCCATGGACCTGGCAGAGCCCTAATCCCCGCGGTCCCAGGGGCCCTGTGAATGGAAGACCAAAAGGATGCAAAGGAAAGGGTCAGGCAGGCTTCAAAGGAGACATGGACTTGGTTTTCAATTTAACCCCTTTGTAGTTTAAATTTCATCCAGATCTCCATGTGGCCAAGTGGTCCTGTTTGCCTCTGAGCAACTGGTGGGACTGTCTGGCACGAGCAGCAAACACCCCAATATCACATATAAGGGGATCCTGGATTTCTCTCCTGATGGTCCTCAATAAGGTAATTTCACATGACCCAAAAGCTGCTCCTAGGCAATATTGCTCTGCAGACACACGAAATGCAGCAACATGGTGTCAGTGGGAGTCTGCACATCACGCTGTGAGTTTTTGGTGCATGCAGTTCTTACTCCAGCAATTCATTTATATTTGGCATAAGACAAGCTGTCGTTATCAAACATCCTGTCACTTTAATAAATAAGGCTTGTTAAAGTAACCTGTAAGATTTCTACAACACAAACTGTCTTTCCTCTGTGCTGGATGTGATATATGGCACTGACCATGATCTACCGCAATTCCTCCTGACGGCTCTTGATGAAGGTCTGCAAATCTTTTTTGGTCTTATTTCTTTAGTGCAACAGTTGGGGCTGCTCTGTGCCCACTTTCTCCTTCTCCAGCTTGTCCCAGGACATTTTGTCCCCTTTGCCTTCCCAACCTCCTCAGTAAAAAAAAGTTACAGCCTTCCCACCAGGGCTGGAAAGAAACAAATTAGTGGGGAAAAAGGAAATGCTAAAGGCAGATGGGTGCTCCTGGGGCCACTGGTGTTCCTTTCCTTGGGAGACGTTCACACTGCGAGCCCCTGGAGCGAGAAAGCTGGCTCTCAGCCCTCATGCAACACAAATACCAAATAATGATCGTAAATTTAAAGAATGGGCTTGTGGAATGACCCCAAATGGCTTGTGGGCTGGGGAGAAAATACGCCCTATAAACTTCAGGGGAAATGAAAGAATCTCCTTTTCACTGAGGTCTTTTGCTGGATTTTGAGGCACATTCTTTAGCCTTCAGCTGGGCATTTGAGGCTAGCACAGATGCCATCTTCCAGTGACAGTGTTTTCCACTGGACATGCAGACCAAAGAAAAAGAGAACAAAATAATTGTTCTTGAAATTTCCCCAGAGGAGTTTCCTCCCAAACTAGCTCTCATTAAAAAATTATTTTCCAAAATAAAATTATTCAGCAAAATATTTTCCATCCTTTTTAAATCTAGGCATCCTGGGGTTTTTTTGCATGGCTTCTTCCCATGCACACTGTAGGTGAGTGTGCTGTACCAAGAACAGTAAAACCTCATGCCTCAAATAAGCTGTTATTCAGCTACTCTTCTTGGTCAGTTCTTGGCTTCGCTACCTACTCCAGTATTTTTGTGTACTCCAAATGTATAACAGTCAGCAACTCTGCCGTCTTAGCTAAACAAAAGACTGTAAGTTATTTGCCTTCTATTACCCTGAAAATATAATTGGTCTCATGATCCTTTCTGCCTTCACCATTAATGTATCATTGAATTATTATCATCTTTAACATTTAGCTGTTCACTGTATTTGTAATTAGGGACTCTTAATTATGAATACAGGGATGTACACTCTTTAAGGAAAATCTGAGGAATTCCCAAATGGTAGAAATTTGGAAGCCATCCCACCTATCCACAAAGAACTGGAGAATTAGGATTGAGGGGTGCAATCAATCGCACCAAGACAGACACATGGAAGGGACAAGGCAGGACCAAGCAGGAACAGCATCGTCCTTTATGAAGGTGAATTCCATGTAAAAAAGCTATGTTCCCACAACAAAAAACCACATTAGATGCACTGTAGTCATGTCATTTGGCTGAAAAGTCAAGCATTTGAAAATCATGAAGTGGAAAAAAAGTATGGTTGCCCAGTCCATTACTGTGGTGTTAATTACGACCCTTGGGCTAGGCGCCTTGAAGACACGTGGGAGGGAGTTCTAATCTGGGATGACTGGTAATGACAAACGGCAGTAACAAACCTCCAGTGTGCTGGCAGCATTTTATAGTGCATCTATAGAGACTTGAGGATGGGAAGCCAACCAAAACTTTAATCTCTGATTAAAAAAGAAAATAAAAATAAAGAAGGAAAATAAGTGGGTTTTCTTAAATATGTTTACACACACACACGCAATTGCTTCTTTTTAACTGCTAATGAAAACAGGATACATACGCAGAGCTGGTACTTCTAGTAATAAATCCATGTACAGTAGCCCTATAATCCACAATTTCATGCTCAGGGTAAAGGTAGTCCGGCACAACTATGAGTCACACACAGTTTAAAATAATGGGAGAGGCTATATGAGGAAGAAATTTATTTAAAAAAAAAAATGAGGGATATGACAAGCAGCAAACCAAAAAAAGTATTTAATTCTGATTTGGTTCTTGTGTTTCAAGCAGTCAAATTTCTCACCCTTTATTAATCAGGCACGTCATATTGTGGCTGTAGAACACAGGGTCACCCTGACACTGACAGAACTATTCAGACAGGATTTTTCCCTTTCCTCATCCTCAGGAACGTGATACCAAACTAGTTTGGTTCAGAAGTGGAGGGAGATTGTGTTTAAAAAATGGCATTTGGGGAAAGCTAGTTTCGAGCTTGTAATCCAATCTAAAGCCCCAGTAAATCAAAATTTTTGACCTTCTTTCAATGGAGAATATGTCCCCAACTGTAAAGATCAGGAGTGCAGCGTAAGGCTCCATATTTGAATGTTTGCCTAATGCACAGCACAGTGAAACACCCAACTTCTTCCGCTGAGATCAGTCTGAACTGTCAGACCCATCCACGATTTAAATCCCTTCCAGCCTCACCCAATTTGGATGAGTTTCCTTTGATCAACACAAGTAAGTAATCCCCGGTGTGTCAGTGCTACAATTAAACCACTGTGTCCAATTCCAGATGACGCAAATCTATCACAGCGCTGCTTCAGGAACTTTAATTCAAGCTATTTCAACTGTCTACTTAAAGCCTTGATGCAATTGTGCAGTCAAGGAAAAATTGCAGAGAAATGAAGTTATTCCCTACCATAGCATTTGCCATGTTTTGTACTTACTAAATAAGTCAATGTACCCGTATTTTTATTTACCACTACTTTATTGCTGAGGAGCATTGGCCAAAACCAGTACAGAACCCAGCTAAACGCTGGGGAGCAAGATTCATTTGATGTCCAGCAGATGATGGATATTTCCTCCCAGGGTGGGTTATTTATTTGTCTGGAGCTGTTGGCATGCACGGGTTTCTGACTCTTACAGGTAATTTTGAAAAACGTGGTTTGCAAGAATATGAAAGAAGGCAGCATAGCTTGGTGAACACGCACAGCCGAGAGCAAAAGGTTTACCTACAGCCTTTTAAATGCTCGTTGTGTCTTTGGTGGAGGAGCTTGAATGAAATCATTTATATTAGCTGCAATATCTGGCTGACTCCACTGATCTCCATAATCAAACGCAAGAGATGTGGAGGGGAGAAGGGGAAGGGGGGTGGGGGTAAGCATGTATAATTAAAACCTTGTTCTAATCCTGCTTTGATGCTTTTGCCAGGACAGGTTGGACTAGTCAAAAGCCCCAAACATTTTAGGTAGATTTTTTGTTTGTTTTGGGGGGTTTTTTATTCTGTCAGTGGCTGCAAAGCAGCAAAGTGGTTATTAGCCTTATAAGGTATCAAGGTAAATATTTCAGATCCCCTGTGAATTTCAGTCTCTCCCGACTCGGTTTATTTGTTCTTGTCAGTGGACAGTGAAGTTTTGTTTGTCGAAACCAGTTGGGGCAGAGAGTGACAGCACCGAGGCGCTGTGATTTATTTTCTGCTAGCCCACCACTTCCCCCCGCGCTTCTTCCCCAGCCTGCCCCCGCTGCCCCCACAGCCCTCCCACCCCCGGACCCGGGACAGGGGACACCGCCAGCACCTCGGGCACACAGCTGTGGGGTGACCCTGCACAAACCCTGGTGGCACTGGGGTTTTTCCTTCTCTCTTTTTTTACAGCTGACTCGGTCCTCTGCTGTTGCAATGGAGCAACACCATTTTCAGGGCCACTGGGTCCTTGTTGTGTCAGTTTTGTCTTCCTTCCTTATGGGACCTTGGACCGCGGATGCTGGTGGCCCTCAGGATGGGGATGCACGGAGTGTTGACACCCAGTGGGGCAACTGGGGAAGCTGTGGCCACCACGGGCATCGGGGCGGATGCAAACTCAAAGCGTGCGCCCAACAACTACAGTCAATCCCATCTCACAAACGACTTCCAAAAGGACGTGCAAAACTACGTTACTTCGTTGCCCAAAACTCCGTTGCCAGATGGCATGTCTTCAGCCTGAAGGCAGAAGGGTTGGAGAGCCGTTGAGGCAGTCAAGCCTCAAAATGCCTCTTTGGGGTATTATTTGGGAGAGAATGTATAGAGAGTCTTGAATGGGTGTTGAAAGTAGAGCAGGCTGCTTTGCAAAAAAAACACTTTCCTTTGCAAAAGCATTTGTTTAAAATGTAGGAGGGGTCTGATAGGAATAAACTTAAGGAAATTGGTCTGTTTAGCTTATTAAAAAGATCAAACAGAGGCTTGATTACAGCACGTAAGTATTTTCACCAAGGAAAAATAACATATATTAAAAGTCTCTTTAATCTAGCTGAGAGAGGACAGCTGAATTCCAACAGTTAGAAGAAATAGCCAAAGAAATTGAAATTGGAAATGAAGCATTTCATTTAATTCTGTTCCCTTTGTGGGGAAGAACAAGGTTGGATAACAATGACAACAAACAATTACCACAACCAAGGGTGTGTAATGGAAGTGATTGGGAACGAAGGCCTTTCTGGATGATGTGGTTCATCGGGGCCAGGGATTGTGGGGAAAATACAAAGAGTGGATGTGAAGCAACAACTGGAGCAGGAAGCCAAAAAAAGCGAGGTAGCACTGATACCAGAGCCCACCTCAACTGGTGGCACTGTAGCTTGATGGGGATGAGCCTCAGCCAACCCCATGGCCAAGACACAAGGGGGTCCCAGGTGGTCACCTCCCAGGACCAGGTATCACACCCAGCTCCCTCCACCTGCAATTCCACCCCAGGCCTGGCACGTTTTATTTAATATCCCAGGCATATGACCCTTCCCTCTGATATAGAGGTATTTTGCAAGACCTTCTTTGCTCTCTCCTGGACTTCACTGCGAAGACCTTTAGGTCACTGCAAGAGTGAGGGGAGTTTCTTCTGCCAGGTACAAGTTCAGTCTGTAGCAATTAGGTCTGTAGAGCAGAAATGGGAATTCTGGGCATATAAAACACAGAGCTGGATTTATGCAAACCAAGCAGAGACAGGAACGGAGCGGCCCTGTCATTAGGTGTCCCTGCAGAAGCCAACAACTAGATCAACTCTTCTCTCATGCGAGGATATTTATCTTCACAGACGTTAGGCTAAGGTGGAGAGGACCATCAACAACGTTGGGGGAGTTATGTTGTAGAAGACTACAGTTTAGACTCTTTCTGTGGAAGACACACCACTTCAGCCAATGCTGCCAAGCACACAAGCAGGGCTTGCCTGGGTTTTGCCCCTTTTCAAGCCCCACATTTAATTCTGCACCAAAACCATTTGACTGTGGTCAGACTCTGCCCTCTCCTTCTCTTTAGGAGGAATAATCCTAGCAAGTACATTTTAATCAGAGCTGTTGTGTATCACAGCCTAACACATCTTTCCCCAACTCACGCTCAGTGCAGAGACCCGTGGTTGTTTCCTAACCAGCTGCAGATGTGAAGCCGGCAGAGGGAGTACCTCATCGTGCCTTTGCAGAGTCAGCAATAATTTATAAGTTGTATATTGGAACAAACCCCTTCTTGGTAGTGGCCTTGTGTTTGTTAAACAGCAAACTGGTATTTGGCAGACCTTCCTGGTCACTGTAGGATGGGACTTTGATTTATTTATCCTGGTGGCAGCAAATGGAAGAAATCGGAACAAAGGCTGGAGCGAGCGAAGTGATCAGCAAAAGAAGGGAGGTACCAATCTCCACTCACAGGAGGTATCGAAAAATGGTACCGAAAACCAAGTCTCTGTGCAGCTCTGAGCATACATGTGATGGTGTATTATCAATAAGTTCCCCCACCACTCCTGAGTAACAGCTCACACCAATTCAGAATTGCCTAGTGATTTAAACAGTGATTTAAAATGTTCAGTTCTGATCAAAGAGATAGTGCTAACGTCCCTTAGGACATGAATCATCTCCTTGCAATAATAGTGTTATTCTGTGCACAGTGATAAGAGTTTATTAAACTGACTGCCCTCTCCCAGGCCAGTTCAGCAAGATACTTAAGTCTCATGGACTGAAATGGAAAAGATTTTTGCTGAAAGTTGAGGGTATTCTCAAGTACTTTGCTGTGCTGCGGCTTTATATCGGACTTATTTCACATCTTTAATGCTGTGGGCAGAAGTTGGCCCTTCTTTCTTCATAATTTCCTTCTCCTTCATATTTGCTGATCTCCAGAAAATGTGTTGGTCACTTCATGTTCTCCTCTGTTTTGCCTGCTTTTCGTTTATTTATTTATATATTTCGGTATTTCCTTGATGTAAAAAACAAAACGCCACAACTAATACAGAAAGAAACTTAAGGTTCAAAATTTTTTCAACTGAAAAACACAAATGAATTATTCTTAACAGCACATTCTGAAGGTTGAAATCTATAATTTAGCCTGACATTTTAAGTGTACATCACTTGAATTGCTGCCAGCTTTCTAGAGTGATTAGGTGACTTGAAAAAGGCAAATATTTTTTCATATGCTTCCACTGAATTGGAGGCTCTGCTGCTGAAAAGACTTCAATAATCCTGGCTGTATTTATTTCCTAAAACCTCACTCATCATTGTCAAAATGTTATCAACCATCCCTAGCTTTCTTTCCAGCCCAGAATCTAATTCCAATTATTAAAAAAAAAAATCCCTTTCTGGAAATGAATCTTCTGCAGTCCTCTCTATTTTTCACATAAGACTTAATCAATTATTAAATGGAATGTATTTGCCACATAACTGTTGCGCTTAAGTGAAACTACTCTTGTGTGTTGGAGGAAGCCATGGCAGAGGGCTTCAGCACGCTTGCTGGGGAGCTGGAAGCACGTGGTTCATGGAAAGCTGCAGGAACACTCCGGGATCTTGGACACAGGATGCAAATTCACCATCAAGGATTGCATTGGAAGGAGTATCAGATGAGAAATAATTCGTTTCTGACCTCTTCCCTTCACAGGGGAACTCACTGGTTTGTCATCTGCAATAGGTTTGTCATCTGCTATATCCTTCCAGGATCTTGGCCTCAGTTATTTGTCATACCAACAGCTGGGAAACAGGCTGTGCTTCCTTGAGAAAAACACCTAGAAAGAGCATTTTGTGCTTTAGGAGAAGGCAACGGAAGAGGAACCAACAAGAGAGTCTCATCTTCAAGGCTGACAGTTCAGGGGAGTGCTTTAGGCAGAGCCAAAACTCTGGAAGGAGTGTCTACGCAGTGATTTATACAGGATAACTGTAGGGACGTAAACCCACACCTTTCCCTGGTTTGCTGGGTCTTCCTTGGAAATAAAAGTTTTGTCCTTAACTCCAACAGGACTGGAGTTTCCCCTGAAAATACCCAAAGGGAAAGAAAAAGCACAAGGCATCATTGAATGTATTTTCTTTTATTTCTAGTTGGTATTTCACAATGGCTGCTTTCTGAAGTTGTAGTAGCTGTTCTAGAGTATATTCAGGTGCAAAGCCCTCACATCTTTAGGACTTGGTCAGGATTTGTAGCTGTTAATTTGATTGTCACCTTGAAGTAGATGTCGGGTTCTTTTTAGTGCCTCGAATGATGAAGGTCTAACAGAATTAAGATATCTTTGAGACACCCAGGGAAATCCCAGGTTTGCTGATAGCTGGGTGGCACCAAGGTCAGGTTTCCATATCTTATGTGGTGAACTTTCCGTGCCTTTCTGGATCGTGTGCCCCTACGGGCTGAACCTTCCCCGCCTGCAGTGGGAAAATGGTAGCGAAGGAGTCAGAGGCACCGAGGCATTGAGTTAACACATTTATACCTTAGGGGGGTTTAAGGAGTTCATGCCTGTTTTTACAGGGAGTTTTTCAGCCTACTTTGAACTACCTTAAAACAATAAAGTTCCCTTTTCAGCAGCTTGGTTTAATGGAAAGATTTACTGTATTTTCATTCTCCTGCTGAAAAGTGATAATGAAGCCAAGTTCAGAATTCAGTGTCAAAGGGAAGGTCTATTTAGGAGAATTAAAGGGTCTACTAATATTCATGTCACCTGGATTGCTTTAGGGGTGGGAGACATGAGTAGTCCTTCACGGACCACAGTTTGCTACAAGTAGGGCACATTTTTATTAAAGTTGTGCCTACGACAAAAATAACTTGCTGAAATTAATATTTAATAACGTACCAAAGGAGGCTAGATAAAACTTTGTAAGCTTAGCCCTTCAGCATCGCTATATCAAAGGCTCTTCTCCTGCCTGTGAAGGGCAACACAGTCCTGCCAACAGTGCCTGCATGCCTGGTCCCAGTGAGGATCATGATCTTTCTCTGCTGACACCAGAGACTCAACCAGGGCTTCAGCTCCTCCTGTTAAATGATGAAAATTAATGAGCAGTTATGCATGTGCTTATTTTTAAGCATGCAAGCTATTTACTGGCTTGAGTGCAACTGCTTAAATGCTTGACATAACTATGTGTGTAAGGGGTTTCGGGAGAGAAGATACGGTGGCAAAGAATAACTTTACAAGCGTGTTCCCAGATTCTTTCATTGAGGAATCCATTAAGTTGCCGTTTGCTTTTTGTACTTTCCCTCCCAAAAGTTTGTACTAGAAATGACCCATTTTATGAACTGCCGTTTTCAGGTTTGAACCCTTTAATACCACACATAATGCTGGATAAGGAATTTTAGCTTGCAGAAACCTCTGCAACAGCAGCAAGGAGAGTGTATCCTTTCAAAATCTCCCTTGCCTGCTCGGTGCTGAAGGAAATAAGAAAAACAAGCCTGAAATTGGGTTCGTTAATTTTTTGACAAGTTTTAACTAAGCACAGTGACAGGGAGCTTTGCAAGAGAAATTTTAGAAGCCCAGGAACCAAGGCATAATAAGCTGTCAGAGAAAAGATCAAGTAGCATTCTCTAATTCATCTAACCAACATCAATGTTCCAGCTAACAGTAGACAGTGTTAGCCAGATTCTTGCCCTTTTTATCTATGAAAAGCTACATTTATCAAAATAAGCAAAAAATGTGAGGTATGGAATGCAGTTCATTGGAGGGCAGGGCTTTATTGGTTGATTGGTAAATTGAAACACATGGAAAAGTGCTACATGTAGGAACACACTGCTGACTGTATTACTCATTTTTTATTGGTTAATCTCTAATAAGAACCAGCTGGTAATAAAGGACGGAGTTCATGGGAACCCACCCTTTGTTGAAAGCGAAGTTGGTGTCAATACTAGAAACACATGAGCACAAAGAAAACAGATGTAATTGGCTTCTGGAGGTCAGGTTATGTAAAGACCCCAGTGAACAGAGGTGAGGTTTTGGCTGCAGAGAATGACAGGCTAAAATAGCCATTATTTCTGTGTCTGCAAGTGTGTGTGTCTCGGGAGGGGGTGGCAGTCGTAGAGACCTCCGTCTTGGGTAGGAATTGGGGATTTACGGTCCCCAGAAAACAGGGTGCTTCACCTGAAACATGCGTTTACCAACTCAGGGAACACTTGCTCTTTGGGGAAGGAGATCTCCAGCTTTGTCTTCAATTACAGGCGAAAACCTGCTCTGAGGATTGATAGAATTAATTAATTTTTGGTAGGAAAAATGGTGATGAGACCCACATTTGCCCGTAGATATTCATGATGTCTACAGCCCTGGAGAGAACAGGCTGGAGCTTCAGCAAAGGTTTCAAGTTAAACATATGCTTCAATAATTTATTGCACAATAACACCTATTTCTTCAATCAGAACACTAAATTGTCTTGTTAAAGCTTTAAACTAATTTATAAAAAGGGCAGAGAGGAGTTTTTTTCCTTTTTTTTTCTCTGAGGGCAGCAGTATATGTTACATAAAAAATGTTAACATAGCAGGTTAGAAATTTAAAGAATCAAAATGGCAATAGCCTGGGGTTTATCCACCCAGACTTTAGTGGAGCATTTAAACCAAGCTCTAGCTCTCTTGCACAGAAGGGGTCCTTTGAGAAGAACCTCAAAGGTAGTGACCTGCTCCTTAATTTGGATTTCTCCGTTCTTTCTACAACAAGAAACAATTCGCATGAGTAACATGGACAACAAGTGAATTTTCAGATACAGCCTTTGTTCGGAATTAGTAGCCAAAAATACGTCGGCCTGAGGATTGCCTGGGAGGAGTTCGGCAGCGACGATTCAAAATCCAAATGTTGTAGGTGACATTTGAGCAGTCATGTGGTGGCGGCTCTGCCCTGCGGTTGGCTCGGTGTAATCCTCCAAATCAGGATTCTGTTGTGAATATTTGTGGTTTGGAGTTCAAACTTCATTTTCTTCAAACATTCTCTAACGCTTGAGTCAAATACACTCTTTCCTGCCTGCAGGCTTCTTTGCTGGAATACCACTTGCAAGCAAAATCAAGAGAGACCCAAATGCAACCCAGGCGAAATCCAGATCTGATCAGCAATACTGTTCCACATTTACACAAGAAAACCTGCAAAAAAAGACCTGTATTCTTCGTTTAATTCTCATGTGCACTGCAGCAATGTCTAAAAAAAACCCCAGGTCCCCCAAAAGCAGGCTTTCATGGTGCAAAGAACCACGTCAGAAGGCAAAAGACCATCTCATCCCTCCTGAGATCTTTCCACCCTGCAGAGGAAAGAAGAGTTGAGTTGCTCCATGCATGGCAAGATGAGATCTAGCCAAGGTGTACTGGGGAAGGGAAGGTTTAGAGAAGGTACCTGGGCAAAGCTTGCTTGAGAAACCCGGTGCAGAAGCACGGCCAAAAAATGGAAAGGAGTCTTTGGGTGATTTGCTCTAGGTCTATATGCTGATATATTTTTGAAACATCTGAAATGAGGGACAGATAAGCTGTAAACTGTATTTGAAAGGTTTTCATTCCTTCAGGAAGGACACAAAGGGAGGTTTTTTTGGAAAAGTGTTTGCTGCTGTTATTTTAAAGTCAGCTTAATGCCTTAATGCCTTTCAAGAAGCAGTGGTTAGCCAAAAAAAAAAAAAGCTGGGAAAGAATTATTAACACAAAATTCAATAACATCCCCCTGCTTTCTCCGAGGTATTGCCTGAGTGACTGCAGCATTTACAAAAGGCATTCTAATCTGAAATGAATTTGCAGCTAATTCAACCTGTAGGCTAGTGACTCTGGGATTTCCTAGATAATACAATCCAGACAGTAATGTTGATGGATGTTAAAGACTTGCCTGTGTAACTGTTGTAAAACTCTGTCATAAGAACAAATGAGGCATTATTGCTTTAACAAAAGTAATCCCACTGCACCAGTAAATTCTGCGCTCTTTCAATATCACACGATTATTAGTTACAGTGACTTAGTGAAGTATCTTCCTTCAAAGAGACAACAAACACTTCACTCTGGGATTCTCCATGCAAAAAGCTCCATGCAAACCACTCTTTCTTCTTCTTCTTCTTCTTCTTCTTCTTTTTAACACAGAGTAAATTCAGTGTTACAGGTTTTCTTACCTATATGGACAAGCTGGAAGAAATGTGGCCGGTGAGTAACAACTGGTACCAAGGTCACGGGGGCTACAAAAGCAGATGGCGATTTTCATTACTCGCTATTTTGCTCCTGACTCAGCCCTGTAAGGCAGGTCAGGAGGGGTGGGAGTAAAAAACTAGCCTTAAACAGCTAAAAGAGTATTTTATGTTTGGAGGACACTGAATAAGAATGGTTTAGTGGCTGCATATTTTCCTAAAGGCTTCTATTGAAGCCACAGATATTTGGCTAACCTGGACTAGACTCTTTACTACATTCACCCTAGAACTAATGTGTTTTATGGATTTTGATTCCTGGACCAAGCCTCACTTACAGCATCCAGATTTCCATCCTTCTCTTTGCTCTTGAGTAAAATGGCCAGCCTGTCTTTTTCTTTCCTAGGCATCCATACTCTCCAGCATTACCAGATATTACACCCTGTGCCCACAATCTATTTTTTCATCCAATGCTTTAGTCATGCCCTCACATATTTTATCATCTACTCATCTTTCTGAGAGAGGAGTCCTTCCAAAAAATTGAAGTAAAGCCAAAATAACTCTTGATTTTCGTGGGAGGGAAATACTGATCAATGGTGGGGAAAAAAAAATGTTGAATTTACACACATTTTACTTATCAAGTCCTGCCATGATGTTACTGTTAAAACTCTCCTTGTAAACTTTGAGGACTTCTTCTGCTGATAATTTCAGCATTAAAAATACCATTTTTCATGTCTGGTGGTCTTTCTGTTCCTAATGCTTTCCAGGCTTCCTTCTTTCCTTCTTAGAAAATCGCTGATGGACTCGAGCTTCCTGAACACCTACTTGCTAAATCTCAGGGGCTTTTTGTTCCCTTCTGCTTTTCCTAATGCAACCACTCTAGATATAGCCCCACTTGAAGGCCATTAAAAGTGGATAATCTAACCCAATTTTTTCCAGTGGAGAATTCTCCTGGCATAAGACACTTACCAAGTGGTTGCAATTGCTTGTAGGGACTTTTCAGCTGAAACTTGCTTGTAGGGCTTTCCAGCTGTAATCAAGGCCTGGGGCAGGTTTGGTTCATGATGTGAATGGCCACCCTGATGCTCTGCTGGTCCTCAGCATGGTCCAACTGGGACCAGAGCTGAACCTTAAGCAGTTTTTCATGTGTTGGGCTATAGCAAGAGCCAGAAGAGTCAGTGGTGTAACCAGTTCCCCAGCTCCCCTCCCTGTATTAAAGATAACTTGGCTGAGCAAAGGGAACATGGCCTTGACTGTGAGGAGCATTGTGGTTTAGAAAATAATAATAATAATAAGGTTGGACTATCTAGGAAAAATCACACTTATTAGGAGCCTGTCTCGAACCTGCCTTTATGCCAAAGGTTAATGAGGAGTGGGCGGGGGAGGGAGACGGGCACCTGATCTTCCATGATTAATTTGACAAATGGCTTTCTGGCTTCTCTCCAGTTCCTTGTGGAGATACGGCTCTTGGATGTGTTCAAAATGACCTACTTTTCACTGCTGGCCAGGATTTTGCTGCTTTGTTGTTATTGTTGGACATTTCTGCTGCTTTTGATATTGTTGCGTACGAGATTTTTGTCCTGTGGCAGATGACTGGCCTTGTTGCGTGTTGAGTACAGGACTTCTCTGAGCGCTCACGTGCTGATAGTGACAATATAGCATTGCATCTTATGCATTGCATAAAGCAGGGATCTAGCTTCTGAAACTCTCAAAAGGGTTTTAAAACTCTTTTTTTTTTTTCCATTTTCCCAGTGCTGTGCCCAGTAAGTAAGCCCTATGCAGACCTCCCAGGGCTTTCTCTTACACCTATTTGCTCCCAACGCAAGATGGGTGGATGTTTGATGTTCATCGTCACCCCCATAAGGTAGGAAGTGCAAGATGATTGTACCCTATGAAAGACACCAAGGAGTCTGGCCCAGGCACGGTCAGCTTTAGCAACCATGCCAAACTACATGGCATATTTTTGAAAACATAGTTTTGGAGAGGATAAGATCTCTGGTTCACTCCCACCTGCTGTTGCTCTCCAGGACCAGTTAGCTGAACCCCAGGTATCTCCTGCACCAATAAATATGTCATGTGTGAAGGATGCTGCTGTTCCTGTAAAAAATCTCAGCTCAGACAGGGATTAACAGGGACCCTTTCTGCAGCCAGCATTGGTCTGAGGCTCAGACAGCCAACTTCTTTTTTGTGTCCTGCTTTCTGCACTTGGGGTTTTGATGTGTGCTGAAAAGAGGCTCTGGACTTGACTATGTGGGTTTCCATCTTGCTAAACACGACCATAAACACTTATAAAATATGCAGTAGGATAACTTAGAGAGTTAGCAAGCAGCAGAGGGCATAGGCTCATTTAAGATGTTACAGACAAGTCTACAAATCTGTTAAGCCAGAAGAAGCTTCAGGTAACAAGTGCATTAGAGGACCATGGAGAAATTGTAAAATGTAACCCAGAACTGATAGATAGATAGACAAGTGAAAATATTTAATGCTGATTTTTCTATCGGACATGTCATTTCCGATTTACTGGGGAAAGAGATCATCATTTATCGCCTGTTAAACACAAACATGAGGGAAAGGCAAAGGTCTGTCGATGTCTCTTCATTAGCACAGCAATGCTGATGGCTATTTAGTCATGTTTGGAACTAAAATAATATTTTCTTCAAACGCTGCCTTTACCAAATGCAAAGTGAGCCGACATCTGCTTGGCTAGAGCTGGGGTCACATATGAAGCAGTGCCTAAACTGAACAAATATTTCCAATTTAAAAAAAAAAAAAGGAAAAGAAAAGAAAATCATTAACCTTTTGTCATTAGCATTAGCTGTTCTTTGAGCCGCTCAGCAGTTTGAATTAGTGCACCTGCCAAAATAAGCACCAAGTGTTGTTGCCCTCTTAGGGACAGCCCTGTTCCATAAATCACAGCATTTCAATGACAGCTAAATGTGTTTTATATCATATAGAGAGCCTGTGTTTATGAATGTGAGATAAAAGGGGTTTAACCAGTGCAAACACTAAGACTACTGTATGCAGTCTGGCTCTCTTTCACAAGTTTTCTCCCTTTTTCTTAAATGCGATTTCTATTGCCCATGCGCATGCCTACCTCCTAATTTTCTGCCAGTTTTGTCTGTAGTTGATTTTCCTTCCAATTCTTTCTGTCCTGAAGTGCAGCACTGACTACATAATCCCAGTAAGTGTCCAGCTGGAAGGAAAGAGGATTTGGAGAACTTAATTCTTCATATGTACTTTATGTCTTCAGCCAAAGACATAGAGATACGGCCTTATTCATTTGTAAACATGTGTGTTTTGAAGAGTTAATTCCTGTACTATTCACAACTTGCAAAAATCCAGCAACAGGATAGATCGCCCCACTGTTTTCAGTGCTTGAGGGCTTAATTCTTCACTCTTTGTCTATAGGCAGCGTTCCTGTGGTACTTCAGTATGAGAAGGGAAATGGCAAAAATGAGATGCACTTTGGTGTGCAGGCAATTAAACGACTTTTATTACAGAGAACAAATCTTATACAGTCCATTACCAAGTCTCCCAACTGCACAAAAAAACCTGTCCCCTCCCAGGGGTGATGAAATGTAGATAACTGATGTTCTGAAAGGGTCCAAAGACCCTGGGATGTCTCAGGTGTCTGTTTTTACCCCAGCTATTCCAAAGCATCTTATAAATAGAACATGTTATAATAAACATATAACCTCAGTCTGCTCTGTTGTTTTCTCCTGTGATAGCAAATTCACCTGCATAGCCCTGACACCAGTACGGCTTGGCCAAGGACTGACTATTGTAAAATGAAATGATTAATAAAAGTTTAAAGCTGGGTGGTTTGATTTTTATTTATTTTTTTTCAAACTACCCACTTTCTGTAACCAGCTCAGTTTCTGTTTATCACTTGGAGCTTCACTCTGTGAAATTATGGTTTAAGCCATCCCTAACCACTCTCAGCTAAGGTAGTGACAACAAATCCAAAAAAACAAAATGAAGGGTTTGCGGGTAGTCCAGGCAGTTCATGATAGAGCAACCACTGACTCATTATTTATAAAGGGTCTCCATGTAAATAGATGAGAACACTGTAATTTTCACTTGTATTCCAGTGCTCTATTCAAAGGCCTGTAATTTCTTCTAACTGAATTTAAATCCCTTGGAAAAGCATCACGAGAGCGTGCACATAGAAACCACTTGCTGTCTACGGCAGGAAACAATCTTCATGGATGTCTCCCTGAATTCATTCCAGAGCAATATATTGAGCTGAAATGATTGAATGATTCATTTTCATTGTAGTAAAGGTGGATGAATAAAAAAGGTCAGATAGGAGGCACAGATTAAGTTAACATTGAAGTCTAGTAGAAGAATGGGACTAAAATGCAGAAGAGATGCATTTTTCTGTTGGAGGTTGTGTGTGAGTTTGGTTAAATCACAGTGCAGGAAATCATATCCTGATGGAGTTTTGCCATTGAAGTCAGTGAAATTCAGCTGTATCTCTCATTAGCACAACCCTTACTTTGGAGATGATTTGGTGGTAAGGATCTCGGATGGGTTCCACACCTGGACTGAAAGGACACTGTCCTCCAGAAGGGGTAGGGACACAAAACCGACAGTGACGGCCAGCAGATTTTAAACAGCTACGCTTTAATTTGCTCATTTCAGAGAGAGCAAAAAATTCTGTGAGTTGGTATAGAAACTCACAGGCATGTCATATGAACGGCTGGTTTCCTCTTCCAGGAAGAACATTGCTGGGAATGACAGCCACTGCTATATGTCATTCTTCTCTTAAGTAATACTGTTGTGTCAGGAGCACGGCCCCTCCAGGAAAGTGGGCACAAATGCCAATTCCTACGAGAAACTTGCCACCCAGCTGGGCTCTCTCATAACAGTAGTGGCTTTTCTATGCCCTATATTTGTCAATAATTTCTGCTTATGAGCTCGGTCATTTCTTTGTGGCTAGGGAAAGTTGTAGCCCTTTATCAAACGCAGCTCTCAGCCCTGCCAGATGAGGTCTGCTTTTCATTGCAACGGCTCGCAGAAAGCAAGGAAGAGCCTGAGCCGTGCCCAGTCCTCCTAGGCAAATTCTTTGCCACCTCAGATGTTAATTCCTAGAAACTCTATTGTCAAGAGCGATAGTCCTGAGAGCTCTGCTGAGCTGCGGATCTTGGAGAGGGTTAGAGACATTTTCTGCTGCAGTCATTTGGAACAGCTCTGTGTTACTGCAATCTCCATTACAACACAATAACAGGAAACGTTTCAGTGGCCTCTACAGTACTTGGCATATTATTTCACTTTAATGCTCGTATTGTTTGAGCATTAATAAAACTGGAAACTGTGATATAATTAAATCCATTCTTCCTACAGCGAAGATGACTGTCTAAGATAGTGGCAAGAGCTGCAGACTCACATGTCGCCTGGAGAAGAGAGCGTGTTCCCCTTGCCAAGGCACAGCATACACGTGCTTGGTTTTATATCCTTCTGCATAAAAAGAGCTCCAGTTGAGAGCTGGAGACCTCTTGTACCTCTGGATCCAGAGCTGCAAGACTTTATTGCTTGAGCTATAAGATTATCCTGTTAGACCAAAGGATAAACTGTTCTCACTACGCGCAACTTGAGCCTCTCATGGGATAAGATTTTAGACACGGAGACCAAATAACTGATAGTGCCATGGTTCATTTGAACGGCCTGAACTCAATATGTGAAGCGTATACTTATATTTGAGGGGCAGGATCAGGAAGATAGCAGCCTGGAAATCTCTGCGCATCTTTCAGGCACTGCAAGGCTGGCTGAGGCGCTGCTATGGCTTGTTGCCTCCACCTGCACCAGGGATGCTCACACCACCAGCGGCTCTGGTTGTGCACACACACTACAGCTGTGATACCCACCCCTGGGTCTCCTCCAGTCAGGATCACGGGTCCAGTCCAGCTTCCAGTAAAACTCGTGTATATCAGGGTAGTAACCAAGCAGATGATGTAGTATCTCTCCAAACAGTCTGTGTCAACAAAGTCCTTTGTGTATCCAGTCCCCTTTGCTGTACCCTCAGTAATTTTGAGAGCTTTTGCAGCGACCAAGGAAATGTGTTTCATGTAATGTAATGAAGATTTTCCTTTGGCCATGCCTGGCATTCACTTCTTTGCAATAGTCCGGCTGTAATTAAATCTTTGCTAAGCTTTTAATATGCCCTCTTGACTCCTGGTTGGATTGATACTAAGAAAAACCTTCTCCAGTGCTGCAATCTACAAATTAGCTCAGAAAACTCCTGCTTCAAGGAATACAACAGGTTGTTAATTGTTAAACTGATACTTTAAAAACATTGATGAAATTAAAACCACAAAGAACATTCTGTGTTTTGTAAGCTTTATTGGAGATGCTCATGGAAAGTTCCTAGAAACACTTTTTTTCCACTTCAAGAAGTTATTAGTGAACTGGTAAAACACAAAGATTCAAATCAGAAGTTGCAAAATATTGCTATGAAATAATATTATAATGTAAGTTTTCAGATTTAATCCCATACAGTAAGTGTCTCTGTGTGACCTCACTGTACAGCTTTAAACACTAAAGCAATCTTTCCATTGTCATCAACTTATACAAAGCTTTCAGGAGAGTAATTTTCCTCCTTCTATGTTATCACTTTGAAAAATTGATCTGCATAGTGCACTATCCAATCTAATTGCTCTTAGGGAAGGGCAAGAAAAGAGAGATTATAACAGCTATTAAAATTCTTCTCCTAATGAAATTTAACAAATTTTAAAAAAGATGAAAACTGATTTGTATATGTTCTATATATTTAGATCCAGCTGCAGATTTTGTAGTGCAGATCCCAGCTTTCCCATTTCCCTGGAAAATTTCAGAGCTTGGGGAGGGAGAGCAGGGAAGAGGGTGAACAGCTGACCAAGGAGCTCAAGGTAATCTTAAAGCCAAGTAGCTGTCAGATACGTTTTCAGTTCACATGCCTTGTTTTCCTATTTCTTAGTCTACTGCATACTAGTGGACTTTAGAGGGATAGGAGCAAAATTCAGAGCTTCAGAAATAGCAACTAATTTGGGGACAAGTGAGAGACATCTAAACTGGGCTGATATTTCTGCTTCTGCAGATCACCTTCCCAACACCAGCCAACTGGAAGTGTTTTCCTCCCTTTCCGCACCTACCACAGGGAGCTAAAGTGGCTCTGGCTCATTTCTTCCCCTCTTACACCCAGGGGAAATGGAAACTCTCGATCCAGCATTGGGTTCAAATCAGTTTACCCCAAGAGGTGTAAAATTGATCACAACCTCCTCCATTGATTTTCGGTTGACTTGGGATTTCATGCTGAAGTTCTGGTCAAAAAAACCACCCTGTTTCATTCAAGTGTACTGTTGACTTCCACCCCCTTCCCTGGCTTTCAGGATGCAGCCATTTCACAATATCTCATCCCAAACCTTTGCTTAAATGTCAACAGCTGCCTTTGTTGGCTACTGATCTAGTCAGAAGTTAAATTCTCTTCTGAGCGTGGTTTTAGGAACGGCAGATATTTTAGATGGCTGTCATCATCATGTTTGAGGAGTTGGAAGAAGTTTTTTGCTTTGGTGGAAGCCAGTTAGAAACCTGTAATGCAGCACAATGTGGATTTTCAAAAAGCCTAAGAGATAGAAAAAAGTAAGTTTGTCCTGTTCTTGATAGGGAAATGAAGAGGAATCTAGGCATTTCTCCTGACTTCACTGTGAACTACATACGGCGAAAGGTTACAAAATTGGAAGTGGGGGGGGAAGATCAGAGGTTAAGGAGCTCATATTTCTACATAACATGACCTTATCTCAGTGGCAACTCAATTCTCATGATCTGCTGCTGTGTTCTCACAAAGATAAGTCTTCTAAAGACACAGAAGAGTGTTTTAGCAAGGAAAACAGGAGGCTGCACTCACAGCAGTTTCTTTGAAAGGTTCCCTTGCCTGTGAGTTACAAGATACTGTACTTAAAATGTCAAATCAAGCAATCTGTTCTGAAAGGAAAATTACCAAAGCAATCACAGACCTTGATTTCCTCTAGACTCATGCAGTACAGACAAAATTATGAAAATCGCCTGGCCACCCAGAGCCTTAATGCTGAAGTCCCAGGTCAAGGAAAGCTCAAGCAATTAGCCTGCTGCACTAATGACGTGCCTGTTTGATATAGTAGCTGAATAGCACCCTGATTGCCTATAATATGATTATGCACATTTTGGGTTGCTTTAAAAAAAATTGATGCCTTGGAAAAATAGAATCTCATTTCTCTGGCATTTCTGAAAGACCTCTGTTTCCTGAAAAGCCAAGGGCGTATTTCAGCTCCTTATGTTTCCACAAATATGTTATTAGATTCACTCACTGACCTACCTTTAATGAGTAGAAGATGTCATTGTTGAGAAGGATATTAAAATACATGAAAATGTCCCGTCACAAAGCTGTCATAATTCACGGGGCCAGTTTCTCTCGGATCCCATTAAAAATTCACAAGGAGCTGAAAGAAGTTTGCACCAGGTTGGATATCCTTAACAATCCAGTTACTGGATACACAAGATAAATTCTGGTATTTTGAGTTGATCTCTCATTTCTGAAAAGTTCAAATACATTTTAATTTTCTTTTTTTGCTTCCTGTGTGACACAATTCTTCCTGCTGGTTGGTACTAGAATGGGTGGCATTGAGTAGGGCAGGAGCAGGGTTAGACTCAAACTTTCTGGATGTTCAACATCCTAACGAAAATCTTTGCAGGGTCACCCATAGCTGTACCAGTCTGCCATGCAGGAGACTGTGATTTACAGCCACATGAAAAATAAGCAGGGAAAAAACATCTATTCTCATCGAGATATGCAGCTAGAACGTACCAAGCAAGCACACAGCAAAAAAAAATGTTACTGCGAGCACATGTCCAAAAGACACCTAAGCTCTCATCGGTCTATGGTCAAGAAGCTTATTTGTTGGTGACATGTTGAATTAATCTCACAGGTAAAGCAGACCAGAAATCTGAGCACAAACAACAGCTTGAGATATTCGGTATTTTTGCAGGATGTGGGGACAAAGAAGCCAGTGACACAGCTGAGACTAGAGCAGCACAAATGTGAGATGAAAAGGGGGATGGAATAAAAAAAATCCCAGACCTAATTCAATATTTGGTTTGGGAGGTGATCTGGCTTCTTTTAATCTAGAGCTGTTTGCATATTCCGACCAGTGGGACCATCACTCTCTTCAGCTGTGCCATAAAGCAAGGCTTGTAGAATTTGGGGCAAAACCACAGCGGTTACCTGCACCTACTGAGTGCTGACTCTGGAAACAGGTCAGGGTCCTTCAGTTTGGGTCATTTCAGCTTTTTTCCTGGCATTATGTCTCTGACAGTCTAATCTCAGGCAGGACTATTTATTGACATTAAAAAAAAGAAAATCCCCTCTTTAGAAAGAGGAAAGGGAAATCTAGAGGTGATTAATACCATGGGTCTTGTGTACAATGACTGCCTGTGTCTCACAAATGCACCAATGAGATTTAAAGCTGATACTTTTTGGTTTCCCAAGGAGAGGAGTGGGACCTTGGGAAAGCTCCTTACCATCTTCATACATATTCAGGGTTTCTCTTTGTTTTCTGATGAAGGGATAGGCTCTGTCCTTAGACTTTTGAATGGTCCCTCGACACCAGCCCTGGAGATTTTTTTTTAATTAGGCCAGCCTGGAATGATTTGAATTTGGATCCAGTACTGACAGAGTAGCTCCTTGGTTTAGAAGGGTTTTTAACCTAAAAGGAAGTGGAAATCTTATATAAATTCGCTTCTGCGATTTGAAAGGGTTTTTCGTCCAAAAAACTTTCTTTCCTTCCATTTCTCCCTTCATTTCTGCTGCTCCTGGAGATTATCAACAGAGTTTGTCAGAAAGCGGGGCGGGGGGGGGGGAGAAAACCACCAGAAAAAAAAAAACGCATGAAAAGTTTTAAAGCATTTTGCACTAGCCTTTCAGCTAATATTAATAGATGTTTATGTTAAGATTTATACCCTGCGCTCCACTTTTTAGATGGGACATTAGCGACGGCTGCACCTCTGGCTTCCCTGGGGTGCTGTGTCAGCTCCAAAGCAGTGGGACGAGGGTATGTGCCTCTCACCCATTTCAGTGCGAGACACGATCCCTCATCCCCACTGCGAGACACAATCCCTCGTCCCCACTGCCAGCTGAGCTACATCCACCCCAGGAAAGGTCCCACCACTCCATCCCTAAGGGGTCCCAAGAAAAGGCTTCCCAAACCACCCAAATTTTGAGGGAGGACCAAAACAGCAGAGGCCAAAGGAGAATCAGTCAAACCTCAAAATGAACTTTAAGAAGAAGAATGAGCTGGAAAAGCTAATCAAAAACATACGAAGTCCTCGGCATTGCTGATTTTCTCTGTGGCTAGGTGCTGAAGTGACCCAAACTTCTTTCATATTTTTATAAGACTTTGTACTAAAACGTGGTCACTCTCAATCAGAAGAAAAAACTGCTGCTGCTCTCTAATTTTACAACCACAATATTTCAAATGTTGTGAGGGTAGAAGAAAACAAAGCTGATGATATGAAGATGTATTTAACGCACACTTGCATCAGTCCACTGTGCTTGCTACTGGAAAGAGCAGTCTGTCAGTAAATATTTGCTGAACTTTAACATATTGCACTTATGTTCATAGAAATGGACTAACTATATGTTACTTGGGAAGATTTTGCATATTCTGGTTTCCCTCCTTTACACTTGGAGTCCATCATCAGTGTGTTACAGAAGAATTATTTGAAATTCAGACTAGCAAGAAGCAAAATAAAGAGATTCAGCTGCCATTTATCTAATGCAACATGTCTTATAATTATTTTGTCCTTCCCTGCTAATGACTTTCTGACTCTTTTCATCCACTCAGTACCCAAGAGATGTACAGCATTATCTGTGCATATCAATATTTTTCATGGGACATATGTTTTTACTTTGTAGCAGACTTTCTTCGTTGCTTAAAAGTAGCAAATAAAGCTCTAATAAAAATTGATGCTTGTATCCCTTCAACACCAGGTATAGGTTTTTGAGCCAGCAAGCAGGATTTCATGTTGAAATCCCTATTTCTGGTGTTCCTGGTTCTCCACACAGCCAGGAAAATAAAATCAGGCTGTTGAGGCTTTGGAAGGGAAAAGCAAAGCAACCAACAAATATTTGGAGAGGAGTAATTTGGGGAATATTAGATAAACTTTCCTTCCTTACTTAGTACAGGAAAATTATCTCTACTTCCAGTCTCTTTATATCCCTAACGTTATTTCTGCATCTTCTTGGTCTCTTGTTTTTGCTGACTCATCTGCCATTTGAGACTTTTCCTATGCCTCTAACTCATACATCCTTTATTCTACTTGAATCCATTTTAGAGCCCTAAACTTGCCCTGTGGGATTCATTCAGATTTTTTAAAAACACTCAAGCTCACATGAAACCTCTTAGTCAACATTTAATTTAGCCTCTCATACGCGAAGACCCTCAAGTCATTCTGATTTCAAAAGCAAGAGGGAAATGTTGACATGGAAAAGTTTGCTGCTGCAAGAAGCCAAATGTCTCTGGCTTGCAGAAAAGGTGCACCCATGTGTAAGTGAGAGGCCAGCACGTCTCTGGAGCTGCCACCATCAGCTGTAGCTTTCGTTGTCCCTTTCTTCTTGGTCCCAGTATCTACAAAGTCTGTCTGCCGGTGCTCCCCTTATTGCATAAATAAAGCTGGAACACCTCAGACATCCTTCTGGACTGCTTTACAGGATGCGGCCTCTGGGTTGTCCTGCTGCCTCATTCTCTCTGAAGCCATAAATCCCCAAATGTCCCCAAATTCAGAGCCATTTCTGTATTAGAACAAAAATTTAAATCAATCCCATTTAGCAGAATGAATGGCATTGAAAGGCAGAAGCCACTCCAGTTTCTACAAAGTACCCAGACGAGATAAGAGAAGCTGAATTTGGAGGCTGAGGTTCCGCGTGATGTCTGAGGAATATCATCTCCCCTCCCAGAGCAAAAGTCTCCCACCACTTGCATTACCAGGAGTGGTGTCCCAAGGCTCTTATACCGTTCACAGCCCCAAAGGAAAGGGGTCTTTACGCTGCCCTGCTAATAGAAGTGGCAGACAGCTCTGATGCACACTTGGACTCTTTCTCCTCCTTTTCTTCATAGCCAGGTCACTGGGATTCTTTGCGGCTGCTCATCACTATATTACTGCCCACGTGGCTGACGACTTTTGGCTTTCCTGAAACTGTTCAGTTTGAGGTTATTTAGGTTCATCTCTCTTCTTCCCCCTGCGTACATTGAAGGGAATTGAAAGGCTGTTGAACATGAAGGACGCAGACCTCCTAAAGCTCTGGTTGGTGCCCAGCAGATGCTCCCCAGGGAGCTTTGATCCTGCCCTGCAGCGTGCTCCGTCACTCCAGTTCTCTCACCTTTTAATGCTATTCATCTCCATAAAACCACCAGCCCAACCTGCTGCTCCAGCCAAGGGCCCTTTCCAGCCCGTGAACAGAGCTGAATGCTGTAATGGAGAGACAGATCAACACCTCACATTCGTTTTTTGATCTACTCTTGATCTACTGCGGGGTTTCTGGCAGGGACACGGGGAGGCTGAAAGTCCACGAGGGACATTACATTGCAGCAATACCTGCCCTCTGGGAACAGCAGTCAGACTCCTCACCCTGCAGTACTCTGGAGTTTACCCTAAAGGACTGTAGTAAACTCATTACCTCTGTGGCTCTCCTTCATCGCAACTTAACAGCTTTTTATAGATTTTTGTTGGATCTGAGTTAAAGTGCTCGAAACGCAGTGATGTCCTGCCAGTGATTTAACTCGAAGCTCAGACAAAAATGTTCCCTTTGCTCTCTGCTCAAGCCTGTGGACCAGGGATGTGTTTCTTTTTAACAGAAACACTTTTTTCTCCAAACCCCTAGAGAAAAAGCAGACAGCCTTGCTTCAAATATTTTACCTTTAATGCACCGAGTCTTGTTGTAAGCTTGGGACAGTGAGGTGGGCAGGATTCACTCTGAGCAGACTCTGGCACTAAGATGATTTTGCAGCCTTTTAAAATGGGACCGAGAAATTCACACCAAAGGCTGCACTTACTGGAAACCAGTCCCTGAGGGGCAAAATGCTGGTGTTCCTGCTGTATTTTTACAAGCCAGGTGTGCTGGCAAGAAAGCTGCGATAGACCTGGGGGGCAGGTAGCTTGACAGCTTCTCTCCAACACATCTTTGCAGGTTCATGGAGTCTCTCCAGACCCGAAGCAGTTTGCTCCAGGCACCCTGGTCCTCTCTGGTGGCTGTAGACTTTGGAGTTGTATAGGGTATAGGACATGAAGCATCCTGCCTGTCCCTCGTTCCCTGCTCCTCTGAACTGGGGAGAGCCCAAAGAGGATCGGTGCCTTGGGTGCTAGGGGTGGCAGGGAGCCAGGAGGGGGATTTGAGCGGTCAGATCGGAGTCAGGGGACAGGTTTCCAAGGAATTACAAGAGCCATCACTTCTTGGGAAATACAGATGCCAAAAGTGCAACGAGGCAAAGGCCAAAGCAAAAGCATGACCAGAAAGCTAAGAAATCCCTTCTGGGACAGGGATAAAGAGCTGGAGGCAGCAAGGAGCAGGACTGTCCCACGTAACCCCCTCGCCATCGGCGCAGCCCCCAGCCCAGCTCCTCCAGCATCCCGGGTCCTGCGGCGGGAGGTGCTGAGCCCTCTCTGCCCCCGGCGGTACCCAGCACACCACGTCCCCCAGCAGTCAACACAGCCTCGCACACAGCGCTGTAAAATATGCCTAGGGTGGTTTTTTTTTTTCTATTGCCTAAGCATAAAAATCCCCTTAAAAAATAAGAAATCATTTGGGGTTTATGCTCTTTCCACTCACTCCTAACAAAGAACCGTTTCTTTCTTTTTTTTTTTCTGGGAGAAGTCGGGAAACTGTCGGAGTTTGTATGGTCCAAGCGAGGGCGAGCATCTCCGCTTTTCCTGCCGGTGACAAGAGCAGCAGTGATATAATGAAATGTACATGTTCTAAGTGGGGCTTCTTCATTTTTAAACAGTTGCCAAAGCTCCATAAATGGGACTCCTTCTTTTCTGACCCTTTGCCCTACTTCAAATGAGCTTTTAAACCCTTTGGAAAACATGCGGTTTTACTTTCAACTGCATTAACGCTCATAATGTGTTATTTTGGCTCTCCTTGTATATTCAGGTTGAAGGAATAGATTTCATAGATTTCGCCTGGTAATGTTGACAAGCAAGCCTTACGCAGGGGCTATCAAGCACCCAAGTCAGCGTCTTTTAAAGCTCTGTTAGCTCAGCTGTATTTTTCTTTGTACACCCAAATACTTCTGGACATTACAGGAGTCTCCGCACTCAACATGCTCCAAACAGTTCATATATAATGCGGTGCGTGTCCGCCAAGGGTACGGATGGTGTCAAAACTCACCTGGGGTTTACGACACACGAAAGAAAATACTGGTGGCATCTCGCCCCGCTGGCAGCCCTCCAAAAACCCCAAGCTCGGTACTTGTGCCAGCACACGGAGGGACAAAGCCGGTGTGTACCGAAGCACAGCAGACCTGTCCACCTTCGCCGCCGGTATTTATTCAGCTTTGTGCAAGGAGAATTTGCGTTTTAAAAAACCGATCCTGCAGCTGGAGCGAACTCGGGCTGCAAAAGAGAGGGGAGAGGGCAAGAGGGCAGGAGATTTCTGTGCTTTTCAGGGACATCGAGATGTCTTTCTCCTGCAAATCGCCTGCGCAGGAGACTCTGCAAGTTGCCAGATACCTTGTGCCGAACGGATTTTTCAGTTGTTGGTACGTAGTGGCTTCCACCGTCTGTGCTTTGTTGATAGTTTTCAAATCTATAGACATGTGGCAGCTAAGTTGTTTTACTGTAAACCACCGGGAAGTTAACACGTAGTAAATAGGTTTTGACCTGATATATCTAAATAATGTCTTAGAGAGGGATTACTGAGTTTATCCACCCCACACATAAGGAACACAACTCTGGTGGTAAAATCAGAGTCTCGTATTCCTCGGCTCCCGCTATAAAGAGCAGAGGGAGTTTGGTTTCTCCAAAAAGTGGCTCTGAGCAGCCCTGCTCTCACCCCTGACTTCTGGATGGGTTTTTTTTTTGTGGGACTATTTTATCAGCTCTGGTGAGGGATCTCCCATTTCTCTTTCCCACCCTCCACTCCCACCAAAGGGGTGAATCCCATTTCACAGCGCTCCTTCCCTCTGGGCATCCCAGGGAAGCCACTAAGCATCAACAATTACAAGAAATGCAACCGAAGAGCAAGGTGACATCAAGTGTCTTTACACGAGAACTTAAATTTAAGGCTGCAGGTGATGGCCAGGCACATAAGGTAGCCACTTTCCTCAAAAATCCCAATATTTTATCCACAAAGAAATGGAAAGGATGGGGGGGGAAACCCTTGCCTTAGCACATTTACGGAGAAGCATCCTGGCACACAAACGTTTTTGGGTATGTGACTAACTATTTAAAAAGTTATGGTGGATTTTGCTTAGGGAAAGCTTTTCATTAAAGTCATATTTATTTCTTTGGGCTTAAGTAATAACCTAAAGCACTCCTACTTCTTCTAACAGGCTATTAACAGTATAATTAATTCTCAGCAACAGGAAACAGAGACCTTTCTCTTTCACTTCATCATCTCGGAGTCAGACCTTCAGTCTTCTTCCAGGATCCCTATCAAACAGATGGCTTTTATACTCATAAACATGTTGAGCTCAATTTTCCTCCTGCTGAGCGAGAGATTCAAACAAACCAAACTTCCATACTACTGCTAGGAAATTCCAAACATCTAGAAATACTTTTACAGACGTTTCTTGGCAAGTGACTCTTAAAAATGTGTGTGGTTCGAAAAAGCCAACCCCAAAGCAATGAATTTCACTTATGAAAATCACTGATTAAAAAAAATGGGGGGGAAAAAAGGGAAGACTAGAAAATAAGAGAAAAGGCAGACTTCTATCTGGATACCCAAGTTTGGGAGGCCTGGGACAAAGCATTTTTTAGTTCATGCTCATTTGTAAGATGGAACCTTTCAAGCTAAACTGGATTGACTTTTTAATGAACGGTGTCCAATTTTGAGACAGCCTTGGCAAATTTATCGGTTCAGGGATGGAAGTTGGTGGTTCAACCACACTTGGAGCCTAAGCCAGGCAAATTTTTGGTGGTTAAGACTAATTTTAGAGGGTGAAATTTAAGGGATGCAAATTCATGCAAGATAAAATCCTCGCAGATAGGAACAATTGCAGTTCGGTGTTGCTTTTTAGCAGAGCTGTCTTTGATTTAAGGTCTACTTGTTTTCATAAAGACTGTTCTCACTCCTATTTACCAGACATTTATCCTGTTAACTAACCTCTGGGTACAGCTAATGCTGATACATGAGTGGATACCTCTGTTCAACACTGTGACAATCATCCAGATATTTCACCTAGTAAATACATGAGACATTTCGCTGTCTGCCAAGGGTTGCGTTGGCAGACAGAAAACCTATTCTCTCACCGATGAACGCAGGGGAATTTTCAGAGGGATTTAGCCATCAGCAATGTAGGGAATGGATGAGAAGTGGGGAAAATTAAAGAAAGTCAGACTGATACAATAACCACACACTCCAGCATTGGTTGGAAACTCAACAAAAAGCGCAGGATACGTTTTTAGAGGCAACGTTTTCCGAAGGCGAAATGGCATCCACAGGCACAACTCCGGCGTGATGAAATATCGCAGCGCTAACCCCAGTGTCTGATCTTCGGGCTACTGGCTGGATGAGTAAGATATATTTAATGAGGTTTGGAAACCTGTGATGCCACCACTTCTCCCCTCTCGTTTTCCATGCATTAACCTTCCCCACAATTTTTTTCTTATAATCGCTCTCTGGTTTGGTGGGTTTCTCAGTATTCTGCATTTTCCTCTCTCCAAACTCGTGTTTGTTACATATGAAACCATCTCCAGACCCCTGGGAAAGGCCTCATAAAAATTCAGGAATTATATCATCTCCATGCTGTTTTTAAGGAAAAAACAATCTGTTTTTTTGGAAAGCCTCTACTGAGCATTAGGAGCGCTCTCTCATCCACGCTCTATGTGTGTGTCTGGTTACCTTGCCCTGAGCCAAACAGCTTCATTAAATCTCATTTAAGTGCTGGCTGCGGTCAGCTGTTGTGACTCCAGCCCAAGTTGGAGCAGAAAATCGACAACCTTTAAACACAAAGCACATCTCATTGGGCCAATATTATTTTCATCTTCCTGAACATCATTGTCTGCTCTGTACAACCAATTAGACCCGCTGTTAGTCTTGGCCCTGTGTCAGCAAAGTATGTGTGGATCAGACAAATACGGGACTTCAAATACACAGGCATATTTTTTGGCTAATACTGTTAGATAAGGCAGAGTTATCTGCGCCTTTTCTCTGAGCTGGCTCTAACCCTATTGAAATTGTTCTATTTTACAAGCCGTATGTCAACAGTACCTGTTTATGGAAGGTGACACCGTCTCCCCCCTGCTGCTGGTGTTATCAATGAGGAAGCACTAAGTGGGCGTGTGAGTATTTTTAAAGTACACTGCAAAAATAAAATAACAAGGGAGTCCTTGATTTATCCGTCTGTTAACAAAATAATGAGCCTGCCACCTACAAATGTACTGTTCTGTGCAGCATTCCCAGGTCTTCTGCCCTCATTTTTAGAAGAAATCCTTGTTTCTTCTCGCAAAAGAAAATATTGACTGTATCTTGGAAATCAAAAGATTTATTGTAGCCTTCAGCTACAAGCTTTTTCTTTTTCTTTTTCTTTTTCTCTTTCTTTTTCTTTTTCTTTTCTTTTTCTTTTTCTTTCTTTTTTTTTTTTTTTTTTTTTTGCCTGGCATGACAAGTGGTGCTGTTCCTACGTGTAGAGTGGGAGATTGAAGTTGCTGTCTTCATCTAATTCTGCTTTCCTGAAGCCAGTCACTGAATATCTTGATGAATGTCAGAACCAGCTAGAAACCAAGAACTTCTTGAAATCCTACCTGCGGTGTCTGCACAAGAACCAGAGACAGTTCTGTTATTTTCCATCTTAAAAGCCTTAACTGAGTATTTTATACTACTATCTCATGCACACACATATAGGACTATGTATATGCAGGAATTAATCAATTCCAGTTCTTAAAGAGTTGTGTTTCTGGGCTGATAATCAACATAACACAATGCCTTTCAAAGCAATTTTTGAGAGTTGCATAAACTATTTCTGTCCCTGCCTAAAGCAAACAAACAGACAAAAATCCCAGAGGTGAATGTGACCATCAGATGCTCATAGGTGCAATGGTACGTGCTGGTAGCAGCGTTACCCTGCCCTGTTTTTGTCCCCAGGACTCTTACGGAGAAATTACTTTCTTTTATATGCATTCATAACTGTGACAAAAGCTGTAAACAATTCTCAAAAGGGTGTAGCTGCACTTGGAAAATTCAGAGCTTCAGTTTTCCTATTATATATATATGTGGGTGGGTGTGTATGGGTGTGTATTTGTGTTTGGGGGTACTGTTAGAGCATTGCACATGCTGGCAGCAAGCATCAAGATAACACAGTTACAGAAGACATCAATTTTGCATTTTGGAGGGTAAACTTCAGGAAAAAAAGCTGTGGATATTATTTAAGTAACGGAAAGATAAATAGGTATCCATATATATGTGTGTTAGATGCCTATACCTGCATGTATGAATACTCAAAATATATATTCATATGGTAGTCAGATAGGTTAGAATATGCTAATTTATCACACCAATGCTTCCTTATTTACCTACACTTTTTTCTGAACATTGTAGCAAAATGTGTAGTGGGACTTCTACATTACTAACTTCTCTGCTTATGTAAGCAAAGAAAAAAACAGCTTTCAGCATATGATTTCATATTCCAGTTCCACTTACTCCATACATATTTTTCATACTCACACTCAGGTAATCTTCTAAGCCTCCATATAAGACAGATTATTTACTACTGGGAAAATTATGATCTTGGAGGTAGGGGCAAAACTACCACTACAAGCAATTCCCAGCTTGCCCAAATCTGGGAACAACAAACCAGAAGTTCCTTGACATGTCAGCGATGCTTTAATATTACTCCCAAAGAAGAAGAAAACCAATTTGGCCAGACATTTGCCAAAACATAAAATGAACTTATTTATATTTCTTTGCTTCATGCAACATTATTGATGCCAAACACTCTTTGCATTTAGCATATTGGATGTTCAAACACACCAAATTTCCAATGACCCTAGATTTGGATTAAGTGAGGAGTTAACAGCATGGCAGTATTATTCTTTTATAATCAAAATCAGTTATTTTTATTGCATCTTTAGAACAACATTTTCACCCCCAGGTGTGCTGGAGACCTAAAGGACGTTCAGAGAGAACAAGCTTTCCTTGTGATGGCTGAGGACGGTGTATATACAGGCGGAAAACCTTTCCATCAGGGAGTTCTGATCATTTTACTGAGTGTCCAAATGTATTTTTATAGAGAAAACAGTGTGTATGCGAATTTTGCTATGGTCAGACAGCAGTAGCCTCTTGTTACGTGCTTAATGAGCTAATAAAGACAAGCAATGAAGAGACCTGGTACCAGACATAGTCCAGCTGTCCCAGAATTACTCCTCCTCCATTTCCCTTTTACCGCAAGGCTGGGTTACAACCGGGCTAATGCTCACCCTAGCCCAGATGAGGTTTTCCATGGACCGCAATGGGATTTGGGTCAGGCTCACAGTAGCTGAAACCAAGAAACTGCATTAGAGGAAGGAAAGGAAGGAAAAACAGTTCAACGGCATGTGCTGGTCCAAATTTAAGAGATGCACTAGGGAAAAATCGTCCCGTAGTTGCTTTTCTAAGGAAATGAGCATCCAGCGCAGAGACACTGAATTCATTTCAGAATGATTTAAAAGCAGCTTTCTGAGGGGGTGTGTGCCCGTGGAAAAGCCGGTTTGAGACATAAATATATTTCTTTTGTTGATAGTGGAAGAAACACTGTTTCCTTTGGTCATAGTGAAGAACAAACAGTTACTTTGATAGTCTTGGCAAATGAAAAATTTTATTTTTATCGAACAGCGAAGGAAACACTGTGTAACCCTTGCCAATATGCTATACGCTACGTGACATGTCCCATTTAGCCCCACTGCTCCTGATACAAAATTCTCCCAGCACATCTGTTTCACCAGGGGAGCCTCTCATCGATCTCCTCCCCTTCTGGGTGGGAATGTCCAGGACGGCCTTCCCTGGCTCACGGCAGGACAAAAAGGTTCTTAGAAAAAGGAAGATTTTTTTTAAAGCAGTCACCAAGGTCAGGGAAAGCACGCTGGCAGCTCTTTCTTGTGCTGCTGTAGATGGCACAGCATCGCGACAAAGGACATTTATTTGAGAGCTTTTCTGCAGCGTGAAGGTGAGGATGGTCGGTCAGGTAGTTGTGTGCGAGGCACAGCCGTCACCGGGAGCCTGCCCTTCATCTCTCTCTGGAGGAAAAGGCTGCCCATCTCCTGATTCATTTGGACCAGAACCAGGACTCTCTAAAAGACAATAATACAGATAGCCCTTCGCTTAGGCTGAGCCCAGGCAGGCTCACCACCCCAAGGAGATAAGTCACGATGCGCGCAGGAGTGAGCTGGTATTAGCTAAATCATCCCAGCTGGGCTCAAGAGAGGGTTGGAAGGACTGAAAAAAGTTGCAACTGCCAGCTTTCTGCACCGAGGGTTTGGGAGGCAGAGATCTCCATCACACACATGTTGTCGGTGTGGTTTTCCTTCTCCCGACGCCGTGCGGAGATCAACTCCGTCGTAAACACGGGACGCTGCTCGTGGGCTTGCTGCTGCACAGTTACCGGCCTCTACTCTTCTCTGGTTTTCCAGGAAAAGAAAATTTTGGCTTCCTGCATCTTTCTACATTTTCCTAATTTGTTATTGATAAAGGGACCAGTGTTTTAAAGCACCCGCATTCAGTGTTTTGCAATGCAACCTAGTGAAAACTGCAGAGATAGCAGCAGCTTGCCACTGAGGGATTTCTGAAAGCTTGGGCTTTCCATGGGGGGAATTTCTCTTTCTTTCTTTCTTTCACTCCACAACAGCTGGCTTTTAGCAACCAGACTGGTGCTTAAACCGTCTGATATGATGTGAGAAAGCAAAATAATCACCTGCCAAGGATTTCATCTTCATAAAAGGCAAGGTGTAAGATCAAGTTTCAAAATGTGTAGGAGTTCGGCACATGCTGTGACACCGGCATGAACTCTGAGGAACCAACTTCTGTTAACTTTAAAAACACAACATTCATCTCCTTGCCCCGCCAGACCCTGATTTTGGCAACGCCGGGCTCTTCTGTGAGGATAACTCAACAGAGAATGGAAAAGAGAAGATAGAAAAAGCGGGGAGGGAGGACGAAGGCTTCAGAAACTGGTGCGATATAATATATGAGAGCACTTCTCGTTTGCAGCTCAGTCCAAAGTGCTAGCTTCACACTCGGTTACCCAGGGAGAATTTGACCACGTACACGGATGATGGAAAATGGAGAATAAGGGCTTTCTTCTCAGTAGACACATGAAGGGAGTGGGTTCCTCCTGTGAAGAAAATTGTTTGGACGCAGTTTAAGCCTTAATAAAAAGTTGGCAGGGTAGCTGTCATGATAAAACTCCCCTGTTAAGCAAGACGTACTTGTGTTACCATTCCAGCTTTGGAGAATTTAAGAGGCTGGTTTACTTTTCATCTTTAATCAGGTTTTTGCCTCATTCGGCTTGGAAAGATAAAAAAGATTTAAGGATATAATTTGCTAAGACAGTGATTTTTCTGGCTGAATAAATATTTAAATTGTTACATAATATTTTTATTGGTTTAATGATGGATGGATGGATGGATGGATGGATGGATGGAAAATAACATTTACAGTTTTAGTGAAAAACTGTGAGTCTCTTCCTTCATTGATCCTCATCTTCGCTTCCACCCCTACAAAGGAAAAGCCAAAACAGGTAGCAAAGCATGTAATTCTGATTTAGTAGCCACCAAGCTTTTTTTTTTTTCTCACCCCCAGATCTCAAAGCTTTTTCCCAAAGAGAAATCCACCCCCTTAGCAGATGGGGAAACAGATGCCTGCCGCTGTAAAAGAACTCGGGAGGGATCACCCCGCAGATACGTGCAGAGCCGCCGGCCGCGCTCCCCGCTGCCAGTACTTGTGGGGTCTGTCCCGCTGGTTGCAGCTTGGTTTGGGCCATGTGTACCCCCAGCCCGTGCAGATAAATTTTCCAGCACTTGACTGCACGTTTCCTGTAGATCTTCAGCATCTGCACACTCGGCAAGCTGAAACGCGGCGTTTCCTCCGTCCGCTACGTACACGGTGTATTGTCAGCGGGAGCGACGCTGCGGGCCAGTTGCATGCGTGGTTGCGAGGAAGAAGTCTTGGCCCATCGGTTTTATTTGCTTTGGGTGCTGGGTGCCGAGGCAGGCAGCGATGATGCCGGCTCATTGCGTGCAAGCTGAGTCCCCTCTCCGTCTAGAACTGCGTGCACCTAGGTAAATTAAAACCCTGCTTTGAAAACTGTAAATAACAATCAAGTACGATGTACTTGATCAAGTACATCAGTGCAGGATTTTCCCCCTCTGCTCCCAGTTGTCTAGGTCAAAATTTCCAAAAAGTTTCTCGGCTACATTCATTTATGCATTTCTGAAGAAAATTTTTTTAATAAACAGGCAGTCCTGACAGCTCATCGAGACCTTATTTCAGTAGGTCTCATAATATGCTCCTGGTGGCATTTTGCTGTAGCTGTGATGGTCTTGGGTAAAAGACAAGAAATTTGCTGCTTCTGTTTCTGATTTGTGTGCCTGGGAGCTTGTCTGATTTCCCAGCCTAGGCAAATAACAGATATCAAGAAATTACCTCCTCCTAGCAACTTTACCTGGCCATTTACAGAGCAGCTACATACACATTACAGTGCATGCTCGGCTACAAAAGTGATCATACTAATTAGTGGGTAATTACATGTATACATGTGCATGTGTAAAGTGTATAGAAAAGTCTGATTTGGGGAAAATTTTAGCATGATCTTTGTAGGGTGTTAGAGTGGTAAGAGGTCCACGGGGAGGCAGTGATCAGCTAATTAGACTTCTCCCCCCCCCCCCCCTTGATTTTTCTTGTTTTGTCTTCTATTCTCTATGTTTCCAAATGAGTACATCGTAATTACTTCATTAGGAAACTATTAGAAAGGAACAAGAGAAGATGAGTCACTTGCTTTTTGTCCATGCTTTTATCTGATTGTGAGAACTGAAGGAATTTTAAAAATATTTTCTAGGTCACCGATCCTTCCAAGGGCTCGTGCCCATCTTCCCTCCTCCCTTCCCCCCGACTCCAAGTGATTCTGCAGAGCCCGGTGTGGATGCAGGAATCTACCCACAAGGAGTAATTTCCAGGGCCTGCTTTTCAACAAGAAAACCATTTATTTCCTTTTCATATTTCTGTCTCTCTCTAGATAAGGAAAAACAGCTCGTCAGTGCCCTTTTTTTTCCTCTTGTAATAGTAATTTCTTGTGAATTACATTTTACGGCTCCCAGGCTTTGGCTCAGTTCAGAAGTTCTCTCGGATTGAAAGTACTGGATGGAAATATTTAAAGACAAGGAGAAACATTGCAAAGCAAATAAAAACCTTTTAAAACCTGTGTGTTGCAAAATACTATTCAAGCCACATCAAGGTCCTAACTGACAATATATAAAAAAGATTGCTTAATGTACTTTGGTTACTTTCTTTTTTCCTGAATATCTGGGTGTCTTCATTCTTTCATTTCAACCTCCATGTCAAGAATATGACAAAGAGGAGCCCCCAAATCCATATTTAAGCTGTAAAACGAGTGATCTGGTTTTCAGAAAAGCCGAGCGCTCTGCATTCATGACCAGGGAGGAAGTTTCTAGCCCTGTTTAAAATGGAAGCCTTAATATTTTTGCATCAGAAATGTATTTATCATCTTCTGGAAAGGAGATCTGGCACATTTTGGAGAAAGTTCCCTCAAAGAATGGGAACTGAGTCCCTTCCTGGCTATTTAATCACAGTATCATCTTGCCTTGGTGTTTTCCAAGTCACTTTACCATTGACTTGCCAAAACATGTGAGGTCTGCTTGCCCTAACTGCCGCTTGGATTAAAAGTGATTGACAAGGCATACAATTAAGGTCTAATTCAGAATTCAACAGACTTAAATTCCTTTGGTAATACTTTGATTCCAGAAAAAAATGCTAAAAATACTCCTTGGGATAATCATCACAAGTTAATATTTGAATATTTAAGTAGTATTACAGCAAAAGTCCAAAAGAAAATGAAAAGTAATGCTGAGTGGTGGCTGGTTACAGTTCCTTGAAACAACAACAACAACAAAAACATGAGGCATTTAGATCAAAATCTCTTTGTGTGATTTACATATTGATATATACCAGATGTTTCAGAAACAAATGCTGTTACATCCGCTGATGGATTGGCTTCAGCTGCTTGCAAACGGCCACTGGAAAGAGTTCAGTGGGGGTATAATGTCACATTAGTCATTCTCATTTACTTTATAAGTCCTATGTTGACCCAACAGTACCTGGATAATTTTTTCACCGCAGTAAATTACAGATGGAAGCCTACAGGGGCAGATGTGGGAAAGGGGGTATTTTACCCAGATGACAGCAGTGGTTGGCTGAGGCTGGAGAGATGAATTTTTTCTGTTTATTTTTACACTGTTTTGCTCAGCTTTCCTCCCTGCGTTGGGTAAAAGGCAGAAAATAAAAAGAAGCAGTCAAAATATTGCCTTCTCATTCTGTAGTTGTCGTTGTTTTATTTTCACATCAGGTTATCCTGATGTGGCCACTACCAACATTGCTGGAGGAGATATGTGAACACAGGAGCTTTGATGTTTCAGCTGATGTGTATTAAACAGTAAGCCTCAGCCTCGGGACTGCGTCTTGCTCCAGAGTAAAAACTGGCTAATGAAATGCTAGCGGTGATGGTTTAGAAGACAAATTTCTCATGGGCTTCGCGGGGACAGAATTTCAGAAGCAAAGGCCAAGGGCATAGATGTGGACTGGCTGAACTTTCTGCTAAATAGCAACAACAAACAAACCGAAGTCTCCCAGAGAAAGAAGTGAGGGCACGTGGACACGTGTGCATTTGCAGCTCCTCTAGTGTGTTGCAATGTAGTTAAAAGCAAAATGAGTGTTTGTGCACAAAAAAGGGTAGAAATTCAGGGGCATAAAACCTTCCAGCTCTGCTCCTTAGAAGAAAGAATTTGCTTAGAGGTGCAGCACCATAAATGTGCTGTACAAACAACACGCAGAATCCCGCATTAGAGAAAACCAAATAATCGGTGCCTAAGGAAATAGCCAGGATTTAGAGAGCTTAAATCCAGGCCCTGCTGTGATACAATAGCCTTATTAAGCATGATATTTTATATATGATTTTGAGAGTCTGAAGGTTTTGCACGGTGTTTGGGTAAGGATCAGGAGGATTTCGGAAGCTGTGACCTCATCCCGCATTTGATGCTATCGGAGTTCAGCTGCCGCTACGCGGCGAAGGGCTGAGAGGTTTGGCCAACTCAAAGGCAGAGCCCAGAGCAGCACTGCAAGCCTCACTGTTTACCAGCCGGGAGTCTATAATTGTTTTTTCGTGGGAGAAGTTCAAGCCCACCCAAAGAGCATTTCATAGCGCTCACCAAACCAATAAATGTTATAGTTATGAAAGGCCACATACCGTAGCTGCTGGCCAAGGCTTAGCTGCGTGGCTCCCCTCGACTTTAAAGCAAACTGTGCGGCTAAAACCTCACGCACCTCTTGGTAAGCTTTGGGCTTGACCTACCCGTCGAAGCCAAAGCATCTGGAAGAGAGGAAAAGGTCCCCTGTGACCAGGCACGGCAATTTTCCCCAAAAGGACGAGGTCTTTGCAAGCTCAGGACAGTTCTTGCACTATCGCACCTCTTTGGACTCCTGTTGTTTTCCTCTACGGGAAGGGATGGTTGGAGCAGCATGAAGCAGGGAGGACATCAGGGTGGCCCTGTCACAAGTCTGATTCGTCTATTTGTATCTGACTACGCAAACTTGCAAGCAAAATGCAAGTGTCTGTGCATGGTAGGAAGTGAGAAAGCAATATGGAAGCACTTACAACAGTGAATCACCAACGGGTGTTTTTATAAAGCTCTAATTTTGCATTAAAGCAAAAGGAAAAAGACCCAAAGCCTGGGGAGCACCACAAAATCGGTCGCCTTCAAATGTCTGCCTTTGGGTCCGATTAAATCAGATGGCAAAGGATATTTTCCATGTAGGTTTGGGATTTACAACTGATGAGAAATTATGTGTGGAAAATTGTGTCTGGATTTATTCTGCTTCATAAATTGTGCATTTGAACATGATACTGCTTGGGTTTAGGCTTGCTTACAAAGTTGTCTTCCACCATCCATGTAAACACGTTCTCTAGATTAAATCAGACTTACTTAGAGGCTTCTTTTTTGTGAACCACATTCTGAGCATGATTCAAACATGGACATGAATATTTATTTCCCTAATAATTGAACACTGTCACTTGCTCTGACCGCATCTGTAAATCTCAGAGTATAAATACACCCAAATTTTTCTTAATGCACAACACATTCCTCAGTTTGTATATTGCTGTACCTATCCTTCTTGCTGCATTCATTTTTTAATCCAGAGTGAGTTTCCAAAGTTCCTGACACTGGGACAGGACTCTGGAGCCATGGAAAGAGATTCCTTGGGCAATTCTTAGGTTTTTTCTGTGTAAGAGCTTCATTTCACGATAAATTCTGCAGAATGCTTGGGGATCACCAAGCACATGGAAGAGGATGGCTGGCCCTTTGGCTGAGACCATGGGGCAGGAACACGATGCTATGGCTTCACTTCTCAGTCCTGCCACTGTTTCCTTCTGTGGGCATCAGCCAGTGAAATAATCACAGTCAACACAAAGGTATCTTCATCATAACAGAGATTTTCCTGACATGCTACTGCTTGTCAGAGCCCAATGTGCATTATCTACAAAATCTACTTTATTTTGGTCTAGTTAAATGCTCATATAATACTTTGGATTGCTATCATCTGTCATTATGGATATTTCTGTTATCAGATAGGTTAAGCGGGACTTTTGAGCATGGGAAAAAAAAATCATACTTTTCAAAGTGTGATATGCATCTGGTCTCTGGGCAGAACCTTGGGTGTACCATCTCTGAAACCTGTCTTAATCCAAATATACTCGAGAAACTGTGCTCATGGGTGTAAACCAGCATGCCTATTTGAATCAGGAAGTTACCAACAAACTTACCTGTTTGGAAGGTCAAGCTGCTAAAATAAGGTTCCTAAAACTACATTAAAGAATTTAAATATCTTCCCTGAGGTTTGCTGAGGACAATCGATGACTGTCTCTTCCCTGGCTTTGATGTCCAATGGGTCAGGCTGTAACAGCACAGGTAAGTCAGAGTGCCATTAGTAAAATGTTCTTTCTGCCTGAAAATTAAATTAGCCATATCTGATACATTTTATATCCCTCGATGACCTGGCATGGCCAGAGCAAAGCAAGAGTACACAAGCCATCTGACGTACTTTGTCTTCTGCCGTTTTGGGAAGCTTCTCAGCTGACATGGGAAGCAAATGTTCTACAGTCTCACGGGGTCTTTCTTGGGGCTGACTGGTTTATAGCTGGGAAAAAAAAATCCTCAGCTGGTTTCAGTAGCTATTTGTTACCAACTTAAAGATCAGGTTCTTCAAGGTAAACTGAAAATGACAATTGGAAAATAAACATGAGCCACTTGGTGTGTGTCCTCTATTGGACTGAAATGTGACCCGTGTGCTGAGAGGTTAAGGGGTTAAATTGTGCCTCGGTCATTACAGCCCACGAAAAAAATCCTGGGTAAACTCAGAGCTCGTCGCCGTAATAGTGGGGTGAGGTAGCTCTGAAACCTGTCGTGCGGCTTCATGTGGCTCTCTACTGATATGTGATACCCAGTTTCTTGAGTGTCATGGTTATCAACCGCTTAGGCTTATAAGAACTGACGTCAAAAAGCGTTGAGCCGCCGCTCTCTTCTTTCTCTGGTTGTCACTCTGAGCTCATAAGAAAAGCATCAGGCATGTTTACACATGGCAAAGTTATTAAGGGCCCTCACAGAAGGGTTTTAAAGGATGGAGTCTCACCTGGAAGATGGCTGGCTTGATCTTAGCCCTTTTCTTCTTGCTGGAAAACCTACCTCATAAACACCGAAATGGGCCCCAGAGAACATTTATGTTCCCCAGCCTCATCCCTCCCTCTGATTTAAACCAGCTCCTAGTAAGAGATTTAAGACCACCCTGAATATAGCTGCTTGTCAGGCCGCTCATTTAGGGTCAGAAAGCAGCCAAGCGTTTCAGCATGTGCCCAGAGTTTGGGCACCTGCTCAGTCCTGTTGACTACCGACTCTACCATGCTCCTGTCTTACAAACATAAAGCACTTACGTAAGATTGTCATTTAAACATGTATTTTTGCAAAAACAGGGTCTAAATATGGATTCACGACAGAAGTTGAGCTTCAGATGTTCATTTATGAGATTCTTAGCCACAGGCTTTGGGAAGAAAAAGTCTCATCTAACAGCACACATATTACTTTTCTTCTTCAGCAGAAAAAATCTTGCTTGGAAATTAGTTAAGAGAAATAATTTACTGAAGGGTAATGCACACTAGCGCTCATGGGACCCAAGTCATCCCTGCTAACAGACATTCAGAGACAAAGTACTGATTACTGTCCCCACATGGGGCACTTTGAGCAAGCTATTGAAATGCATGTAAAACATCTGCTTGCTGTGGTCACATTTTCTGCTGAAATACTGGGTATCTCCTTCTTTCAACTGTGTTTTAGAGACCTTACCTTTTCTGAGAAGTGCCCCAAAGTGCAAGAATTTAAAATGTTACAATGACCAATGCTGGTGTTTCCAAAATGTTCTGTTTGACCAGAAACAATATTTTCCAGCTGTTTTGATCTCTCCAAAACCGCATTTTTTTGGTGACCGATTTATTTGCCAACAAAATATTGCCTTGCTCTGGTCATTGGCTAATAGTGGTTAAATTCTGGCAGGCGTATATAGTTAATGTTTTACACATGAGCCTACTTGACTTCTTTTCAAGAAGAAGCCACTGGATCTTGGAAAACATCATCAAGCTGTCAGCATTAAGTGTAGGACAAGCTAATAAAGGCTTGAATAAATCACGCCGAGCTTGTCTACTCTTCATGATGATTGGTTAAATATATATTTTCAGAGGTAATGAAATATGCATTCACAGTACAATTCCATTATTTTAATGTAGCATTCTCTTTGTTATATTGTCAGACCCTTTGCCTCCTCATTTTTCATTTAAGTTGTGTGGTGCTTATGTCTGTAGCTGTTCAGAGCAGATGTGGATCAGGTCCAGGGTGGACGACAAGCCATCACAGCTAGTTTTGGTGTTTGCCTTTGTGTAGTGTGTTAATTCCTTCCCTCCTTATCTTAGCAAGGTGACGGACCACATGAGAGCTTGTCAGAAGAGCAACACACTTGTCACTGCCTTTCTGTATTTTCCCTATCTATCTGTTATGTGTGCTAACACATTCAGATTGTGTGCAACAAAAAAAGTTAGGCAACCACGAAAACATTTGAAATCATTTCAGGTTCTGAACTGCTCATTTGTAGGAGAAGGCAGCACAGTTGCAGTGGTAGGAACTTCGGTTTATCCCTATCTTTCCCAGCATATAAAAGAGCAGTGTGGATTAGCAGTGAAATTAGCCCATTCAGAATCAGGTTATTTAGCTTCAAGCTGTGACTTTGTCGCTAATTTACAGAGCAATTGCTGAGTTTATTTTTTCCCTCATTTTGGCTGTCTGTAAAATGGGGTTTATTTCCTTGGTTGTTGGTCTGCTTCAGGAACATATATTGGAAGATCTCTTCCTCAAAGGGAATTTCACTATTTTAAGTACAAATGTTGTGTTCCAAAACTGTTGATTTCTCACTGCAAACAGTGCACCCAGCCAATTGCTTGTCACAGCCTAAGCTGCTTTATCAACAGCATGATCAATGGTCTCACCATATTACATGTTAAAGGCAATAGGCAAAAAGGCTTCTCCTACAAGACAGTGGAGTTTTACTCTGCTACTGCCCCATGTGGATAAGCTGTTAAAGGCAAGGCACCGGTCCCACACTCTGTATCAGCACATTGCCACAGCAAATTACTCACGTTCAGTGAAACTTGTTTGGAAGATCCAGTCACAGTATTTCTCATAAGCAACGTGAGTTTCCTGAGCGTTTGGAAGATACATCTTTCCCCCATGGCAAAAGAGAACGAAACGATCGGTATGTGGAGACTCAAAAGCACAGATTAAACAACAGCAACACATCTTGGCAATCATTCAGTGTGCTCATTATTTCAAATTTCTTTCAGTGAGGAGCTATATAAATAAGAATGGCCAGTTTTTAAGTGGAGGAGTAGGCTTCTCTAACAACATAAAAATGAAGTGTGGTAGCATCACCTTTTCAGAATGGATCTAAATTTCCTCTAGCCCCGCTGGGCTACCCCATATCTGTGTGGTTCACATTACCTAGAGCTCTGCTCCCAGAAATATTTGCTTTCAAATAGGCGCGAGTTGTTAACTTCCCCCTCTTCAGGGTGACTGTTTTTAGAGGTCCAACCAAGCTCCTTTTCAGTTCTGCCACTGTCTTTCCTTGCACAATTGTTTAAAATATACTGTTTTCCTTTTTCAGGTCGAAGGGGGTTGTATATTTAAATTTCTCACGCCTGTTAAAGCTTTAGAAGGTATCATTTACAAAGTCAATACCCGGGAATGAAAAACATCTTATAAAGTTTCAAACAAATTCTGGCCATATTTAGAAGGCAGTGTGTGACTTTGCTCCCCATCTCTAAGCCACATGCTAATAGAAGGAGTTTTCTACATCTCGATCCTGCCTTGGCTGTGATCGTAGATAAGTCTCGGCCGAGCGAGGAGCCGGTGATTGGCTTACGTTGCACGTTATACCCTCTAACCTCTGACATGGGGAACATACGATAACAAGCATGAGTGAGCTCCCAGAGGGACGGTGCTAAGGGCTGCAGTGGATTAAACGTTCTCAAGCATGACTTCTTCCAAAGGCAAGAGCAGGGGAAGAGCTCAAAGCAAAAGGCAGAGACTGCCGATTAAGGGCCTTGAAGGATTTTTCCAATCCCAACTTGTCGAGCTACTTGCTGTACAACCACCCAAAATCTGCTTTGACAGAAGATCGAGTTTGCTATTTAAAGATCAGCAACAGTGGAGAAAGGCTGAAAGATGTTTGTTTCACTTTGTCCTTTCACTCAAGCTGGATTTTTTTGCTAATGTTTTAGGAATGTTTCCTTATCAGGATTATAAAAAATAAATATAGCCAGCACTTTGGCAGTCAAAAAGAACAATATAGATTAGAAAATGATTTAGTGCCCTTATTTCATTAACTAACCTAGATTGCCTGATTTTATGACCAATTATCCATGTGAGTAATTCTCCTGTGTGAAGATCTTTGTTGAAATCCATGGAAATGTTCGTATAAGCAAAGTTATTCACATATCTTCAGATTCAGGGCTTAATTTTCTCATGTTAAATTTAAGAACAGATTGTTTCCTTTAAAACTTACTTTTCAGTGAAAACCAGTTCTCCTCTTCAGATGACAAAGTTAAATGGAAATATTGCATTTTGATGAAAATTCTCTATATCCCTCAACTACATGTTAATAGACGGAGTTTGTAACATGTAGCTCCCCTGCCAGCCTTAACTGTGGTTATAAGCAATTCTCGGTAGATTTATGACTAGCTTATATGTGACTACCTTATAAGTGAGTCTTCTTGACCATTTTTATAAGCTTTGAGATCTACACAGGTCCACTGAAACCAAAGGATCTTCACCAGTTCCCACCAGTCATTTATGGGGTGGTACCACCAAAGGTTGGTAGCCCAACAAATGCAGAAACCCAAGAAAAACTTGCAAAACAAGCGGTTGAAATACATACAAAGGTAAAAATGAACAGATGGAAGCTGCATCATTAATAAATCAATGAAACAAATCACGCAAAGCACAATATTTACCTATGAGATACAGGAAATTTCTGCTAAATCCACCAGAGAAATCACTATCACTACTGATATAATTTATATTATGCTTGGATATTAGGGTGATAGACAGGTACACAACCCCTGGGTTTATAGGTTCAAACATTGTAAAGATGTGAATTCTGGTCATCTGGGTATTCCACCCCTTCATTTGTGAATAATGCTCCAGTAGCTACTCTTAAATATCCCCTCTGACATTGTAAATGGGAATAATGTGCTTTATATTATGAACCAGAGTATCATGTCATGAGCTTCATGTTTCATAAAGGATTCCAGAAACTTGGGCTCTTTACCGAGTACCGTTCTACGACAACTTATTAACACTTCTGGGTATGAGTGCTTAAGGCAAAAGAGAAACGAGAAGCATGACCCCGCTCACTAACAATATCCGCACTCAGATACCAAGCTGATGATTTCAGTACAGCCCTTCTATGCAGAATTCTGTGATACTTCAGCTTAAAGAAAGAAAAACAAATTTAAAAGTCACCGAACAATAAAAGGAGGTTAGACAGGATTATTATAAGGTCCCACCTGACTTGGAAATGTATAAATGTATGTACGTGTTTGTATAATTTTAGAATTTTTGTAAAGACTAAAGGCACATTTTAAGATAAGTGCTATGAACACTTGGCAAGCCTCTTTTAAACATGCTGTAAGATTTTTGGACATAGCGTGTATTTATAAACCACAAAAAATACATTCTATCTCTTGTTTTGACTCAACATTAATGTAAGATGGTTAGCTACACTGAGAATGTTTAGAAGAAACTTCAGCCACTTTTTGGAGGATAGATCTGGGAGTAGCACGTTCACCTCGCTGTGGGACAACTTTTTACTTTGATTGCTTCAGATTTGCTCTGGTTTAAAGCAATGAGAATCACCTGAGAAGTGACAGCAGATCCTATTTAAGCAGCAAAGCTGTATTTCAAAACCTTCTCTGTCCCAGCACGGCAGAGTAATATAGATGCCTTTGGGGCTCTCCAGCATTTTCACAGAGAGACTATTAACTTGGATCCAAAACTGCGTTTGGCCAGACATTTCAAGTCCACAGAGAAAAGATCTGAAAAGCTTTATCCGAGCCTGATAACCATCACAGCTAAAGTATGGCTTTACTCCTGATTTACATCATTGCAGAGGAAAGGATAACCGGTCCCGTTATGCTGATAAAGTTCTAGCAAAGTGAAACTAAACAAATCCTTAGGATGCCGTGAGCTTGCTTGTTTGCTTGTTGTCTGATGACATCAGTCAAATGCCCAGTTTATCTTTATTTTTACTTGAATTGGATCTTTGTCAGGGTTTGCCAGGGTTGTGCCAAAGGCATGTAGCAAAACCACAGAAAATTCATCCAGTTTGATGTTTTCTTTGCAAATGCTCTCAAATGGGCTTGACTCTGTCCCAAAGGATCATTAAAGTTCCTGAACTTTCTGGGGCAAGCGCGACCAAGTTCAAAGCAAATCTGGGGTTGATTTATAGTTCTGATTGGAGACCAAGGAAAAGTCAAATTTACAGTCTGAGTTTTATGTTGAGTTTCTTGTGCGCTTTCAGTCTGAAAGCTGAAGCAAACATCAGGGGGTTGGAAGTCCACGAACACTGAAACCATTGCTGGTACGAAGCTCAGCTGGTGAAAGCTGGCACAGCCCGGCCAGCTCCCTGGCAGCTTACGCTCGCTGGAGACTTTGCTCCAGTGCCAAATGAAGCAGTAGGTTTTGTTGCTTTCTGTTAGGAGTGTTTAAAAGATGAATAAAGTGACACTGGAACATGGCTAAATGGTTTCTTTAGAGATAAGCTGGGGTTTTTTATAGGAGTTGGGCTGGTAGAACATAAGCTCCCAACCACTCCAAGCATTTTGAAACATCCCAGGCTGAAGCAAAGAGCTACTACCAGAGTCGTAGTCATGAGAAAATTGTTCCTGGTAAAAGGGTCGCAACAATCCCGAAAAATTCCAGAGTGTTTTGGGAACACCGTTTTGCCATTTCAAGACGCAGATGCCAAATGTGTAGGACTTAGCGAGCGACTCGGGAAGTAGGTGCTTTGCTGTTGTCACTTTTTATGGATGGCCGTCATTGAGAACAATGGCTCTAGCAGGAGCCCTTGGGAGGCGAGCCAAGTGGAAATATCACATCACAGCCAGTGTTTGCTGTTAGTCTAAAGCCTCAGCGCCTTGCCATGACTTCACGGACAGAAAGTGCATATAACAAAAGAACAATGCATTTTAGGCTTGGAAGAGTAATTCTTCTTTGAATGCATAATAGTGCTTATTGGACAATGAACTCCTTGTAAGACCGTGGAAAAACCATTGTTGAAGGTCTGGAATACCTTTTTGCTGCCAATCCTGGCCCAGATTATTGTAGATTTTATTTCAAAGACTTTCTGAGGGTTTGAATGTTTAGTTTGTTTCAGCAGGAATCACCCCGTGTCAATGATTTTCTGTTAATTCTGATCTTTGCTTTGCTCCAACCTTCATATCCTGAGATGAGTTAATTCCAAGCCGACGAGCTCAAATCAGTGTTTTTCTTGGAAAAAAAAAGTTCCAAATCACCAGCATTTCCCTTGCCACGAGTGCAGTTGTGTAGCACAATGAGGAAGTCTGTTTGAAGGAACTGTCTGCTCATAGGGGATTGTCCCAAGGGAAGGACAGCCGTGGCTCAAGCCCAGGAGTGAACTCACTCTTAAGAGTGCAGGATTGCTCAGCATCGAGGCCACACTTGAATGCCTTGCCATAGCCTACAAAGAGTCATTGTATAAAGCCATCCAAGTCATCCTGGAATCCTACAAATTGGATGAGTAAATAAAGAACCTGTCACACGACAGGCTTAGGGCTCAGTCCTTGCTTTGAGTTGAAGAGACCTGAGATCTCTTCACTCTTGGATTTGTTTGTGCAACACAGTGAAATACAAGAGTAGGGTTTCCAAGTCGTCGCTTAATGGAGACCCCAGTCGGTAGCTAGAGTTGGTTTTAATTCTTTTTGTCTTTCCATTCCCTTAAGAATTCCTTCCAAGACTGACACAACTTTTGAAGTTGGTGTCTTGTCAAAATCTCCCTAACCAGCCCTGTTCGCTAGTAGGAAAGGACAGCTAGGAACCAGGAGACTCGCAGTTCAGATATAGATGGACCCTCATAGCCTACATCAGCATTTCACTGGTGGTGTTACAGCAAGATAGGTGAGCTCGTACTGTGGCATGGGAGCAGGCAATGGGCTCAAAGGAAACAAGTCCCTTTGGTTTCACTTTGCTCCAGGAAATCATGCATTGCTGCAGGTTTTAAGAGCTCCTACAGGTATGCACATCCTTCTGCATTTCCATCATCCTCCAGCATTTAAGGATGCCAAAATTCCTGTAACTCCCCCAGACCTCTGCCATCCACTAAAAAATAGTGTGGGGAAGAAGGAACAGGAGCAAAGGGAGGCACACAATAAAGCCTTGCATATGCCAAATGTGGATCAGTGCCCAGTCATTGTTATCAAACAGATATTATGCCTGCTGACAGCGAACCTACAAAGGCTGGGCTTTTCCACACTTCTTGTTAACATGAGGTGTGATTTGTTTTGGTTGCTGAGGGAGGGGGTGGTGGAAATTGCAGCATCCAGAGGGCTTTTGTACAGACAAAGTCAGAACTTTTACTATGAGACGTGATGCAAGTGAACAGCACCCTGCTTGTGCCGTGTAGGGAAGGAAAATGAAATATTGCATGCTAAAAGCAATGTGTCATTTGAGTTTTGTTAAAGGGGCTGGACTGTCTCTGAGTACGTCCAAACAAAAAGCCTGTTAGTGCTTTTTTAGGAGAGTAATTTCAGACTTTTTCTCTAACGCTTTGGTGTTTTTAACAACTTTTCCAACCATCTTTCTAAGGGAGCAATACAGACCTTTTGAGGGTGGGAGGAGACTACCAGTTGCACAGTTGCGTTACCATATTAGCTTGGGCATAGCATGACCCTAACACAGCCATGTGGCTTCCAGGCGCAGCAGAAACATATCCAGCCCAGATGACAGCGTAGACAGGTTTGTCTACAGCCATCTGTGTAAATAGAGGCACCTCCTGTCCTAGATCCAGATGTGTCTTTTCCAGATGTGACTGTGACCTTCTGCTCTTAGCCACCTACTACGTGGAGGCTGCTGCCCGTTTCCTAACTCAATGTCCAGCAAATTCAGCAGGGTTGCTCCAAGCCATCCATTTTTCAATAAGCCCCTGCATCATGCCTGACCTGGATTTTGGAGAGCCTACATGGCCATCTCTGCCAGGAGAGAAATACGGGAGAGGAGGAAAATTGAGAAAAGCCCAGTGTTTGCAGGAATGAGAGTAGGTCAACAGATGCAGATAGCTGTTCTCGCATAGTTCCACCTTGAACCTCACACAAGACCCCAACAAAATCAGCAAGATTTGTGTTTTAAAGCGTTAAACATTAATGCTAAACATGAAACATTCTTTCTGCATTGAGTTGAATGGTTGGTTAATTCTCAGTCTCCAAATATAATACAAATCACTTGAGCTATTTGGCATGAGTCACGGCTTGATTAACATTTTTGGCGTTTTTAGTAGGACTCTTAAATAATAGAAGTGGCATCTGAATGGAAATCAGAATAGGCCAGTGAGGGGAAAAGTGCTTTTAAGGCCTTTGAGAATTAGCAAAAGCCTCCAAAATGTCAGAAGATGTTAAAAATTTGAAACCAGTTGAGGTCTTATTTTTAAAACGGTGTCAGAATTGATTTGTCCTTCATTTGGTTTTTTTTTGTCTCCAGTGCTGCCATTGTAAGTTAGGCAGACTGTAATGTTTCAAGTCAACACACAATACACAGCTCCCTGCCTCCATCTCCACGCAAGTCTGAGTAGCTAAGGTATGTTTCTCCAAGGACTGTTTATGATGCTTGACATTGTTACATCATCATTAAAAATCTCCCTCTTTACTGATGTGAAAAACACATTTTGGAGCTTTCTAGGCCATTTACTTTGTCCGCTCTGTGGATATATGGTGGACTGTCATCCCTCCCAGGCAATGATCATGTAACTGGATCCAAAGAAAATTCTTCAAACTTTATTGGCCACGGAAAACTAAAGTCAATTGGTTAAAAAGAAAAGTGTTAATTATGTTTACTCTGGCATCCTAACGATGGAGAATTATTAATCATTAAGATCCAGATACATAAAGTTTGCTTTTTTTCTCCTAAGCAGGGCTTTGCCAATTCATTAAACATCATTACATTGAAATAAGCCTCAGCAAGAATGTTTTTTCCTCGTAGTTTAAAATTATTTTCCGTTATCACACCACACTTGCTGCACTCCATCAAAATAGTCACCACTATATTCCTGAGGGCCTGGAGAGGGTAGAAAAGCTTCTTCCTCTCGTCCTGTAAAATTCCTGGGGGTCCTAAAGATGGACGCAAAGACGTCCATCAATTTCCATTGATCTCATCTTGAGCTGAATCAGACTGAAGCCATGGAAAAGTGTGGATTTGTCTCCTTTGTCCTCCTTTTGCAAAGCGAATTAGGACCAATGAGGTTCCTCTGTACACAGGACGTATTAAAGGAAATTCATTCGCAGATACAACGCTAGTGAATTGTGATTGTTATACTGCATCTCCATTCTCTGCTGAAATGTTTTCTGTTGAGAGCAATAGCAGAATTTTTGTAGGGAAACAGCCTCTCAACCTCACCAGCAATCAGAGACTTGTTGCACTTCCAGTTCTGGCACATGCTCCCTCTTTGAGCAGCCCCCGGTTATCCTTCAAGATAGATGGTTTAGTGCATTATAGTTTTGGTAACAGAAGATTGGGTCTATTCCTTTAACTCTGTTTTAATAGCATCAATGTAACTGCTGAAAAATATTTTTATTCCACTGACATACGTAAAAATGCACTGGCCAGGGCTGCCAGGATCCCTCCACGCTTTTCACAGCTGATACCACTGAGGAAGAGCTGAAATTGCAAATGAGCGTATCACCTGGTTTACAGGCTACTGTCTCCTTCAGATTTTGCTTTCATCAAAGAGATCGTCCTTGAACATGTGAGCCAGGAACAGAGAAATTACAGGCCCCCATATGAAGTAAACTAATAATGACCTGATCCATGCGGTAACTCTGCCTTTGGCAATGTGATCACTTTGCTGTGAAATACGGAGGTACTCCAGTGAGCCTTAAACATCTTCATCCAGGTAATGGGAGCAGTTTAGTCAAGAGAGCATAGGATTATTCATGCTGCCAAAAGGTGACCCAGTATTGGCTTTGGACTCCCTTGCTTGCTGTTCAGGGCACGTCATGACTTTACACTGAACTTCAAACATCTTGGGTAACATTGCCTTTAGACAAGTGTTAATCCTGATACATAGTACAGAAAGAGCAGGGTCTTCTTTCCTTTCCTTCTTCTTTTTGCAAATGCATCATATTATTTCTCCTTTGCAATGTTTGGACTGAATTGTGCATTTGTGCTCACCGGTTTGCTTTCATCCTGATACAGGCTGAGTGCAGAATGAGAGTGGGTGTCACAACAGGTCAGATGTGAGATATTTTATCAGTTATTTAACTTAGACCTGGCTAGATCCAACCTGCACACTATGGATGAGCCAAAAGGCATCAGCAAGTGCAAATGCAACAAATTCATCTCCCCAAAGATGTATCCCCCAGAGTGGTGGCCGGCAATTGCAACTCCACGTTGACATAACCAGTCTTGACAGCCCCTAGTAAGGACATAATTCAGTGGTATATTAGATAACTTACAAAAAAGTTAAACCATGACCTTTCCTTCCTCCCTCCCCTCCTTTTTCCCCGAGGGGGAGGCCGTAGGGCTGTATCTGGGAATTAGAAAGCAACATGGGTGGTGACCCCCTGGTGCCAAGACTGTCATGAAGAATAAACCATATGTTGTATCTTTGCATGTTGGGAGGTCCCAGCTCTGAACACCTAACAACTGTTTTTCAGCCTGCACAACTTAGCATGCCCAGGAGAACCATTTAGGAAGCAAGAAATGCCTGGGGAGCACAACCAAAAGGGGCTGACCTATTCGTTTGTTTTCAAACGCAAAGCCAACCAGACCAACTTGATGTGCCACTAGCCCCAGGTTTGCAGCCATCAGAAAAATCATTGCAAACGCTGACCGCAGCTGTGCTGTGACAAAATTCATACTTCTACCAGCTGGGAGCCCACTAGCAAATGCTCTCACGCTCTATCATCAGTCAGTGACATCCCTTTCTCAGATAACTGGCCGTCCAAGAGAAAACCAAGAGCCGTGAGCTAAGGTTGGAACTTTTTTCTTGACAGGAAGACCCAGATGTGGGGCAACCCGCTCTGCTTCTCAAGCAAGAGCAGCCAGCGCCTGCGTGTGATAGTGTATCAGCCAGCTGTTGGAGATCTTGCAGAAGAGACATGAGTAGGTATCTCCCTCCACTTTCCACCATCCATCACAGAGCTTTACTGGCTACTCACATTTTTGTTCTCTAATTAAAGCTTCTGTCAGGTGCTTTTAAATTATAGCCCCGATTATGGACTTTAGATCAAAATTCAGCAGGCTTTGGAACCTGCCATTTTATTTAATTACTTGCAGTAAATTATTTTGACACCCTCAATTAACAATGTCCGTCACTTCAGCCCAGCGATGATGAGTGCAAGGAATTTGCCATTTGATCTGTTTTGTCTGGTGGAAGGGTACATAGAGAAAAAAACACCACCTCTGCATAAACAGTAAGAATTTTAGTAGGTTCCACCACGCAAATTAGAAAATATTAATAATTTCCTTTAGTCTTAAAATGTTGTTGCTAAAGTCTAGGATGTATTTCGACTGGATAAAACCATTGCTGCATAGCCAGGAACAGAACTGGTCACTGGTGGAAGGACAGGATGGTTCTTCATACATGGGTGTGATGATAAGACCAGTCACTTAGAAGCAGGACTGCTCCCCGTGAAGCTCATTTAGGTGCTAAATATTTATGCATATACAACAGTGCTTGATCAAATCCCCAGTGCATTAACCCATGCCTGCCCAGCCAAGGCCGACATCTGTGTCTCCCCGCACTGTCTCAGGGAGGAGCCGCTCTCTGAACACCTCGAAGGACGACGTTTGCCGACCGTCCTGTGAATGGGACGCTTCGCTGCTTCACCGGCCAGAGCAATATTAAACTCCAGCATTCTCAGTCACTCTAACAGCCTTGTGGGTGTTGATGATGGAGCTAATTAGCCATGTTCTTTAATTTATTAAAATCATAAATATTTCACTTCAAGGAGGGTTTTTTTGCGGGGGGAGAAGAAGGGGGTGGGAAGGTTAAAGGGAGACAACTGCATGAAATTCTTTGCCTGATTAAACCTTCCATAAGATACAGCAATATTTTACCACCGTTAAGTGATTCAGTGGCACATCAGGCTTGGTATCTCATTCTTTGCCCTGTTTATTTTTAATTATGACTATTATTTTATTTACCATGGATAATGTTAAGACATGGTATGGTTGGCTGGAAAAGTCAAAGAGCACAAAATCATTTCAGTGTCAGAAGCTTAAATAAAGAGCAAAGGAGCAGCAAAGCCATAAAACAGATGGAGTTAGAAAGATGTAATATATTGCTCTACTGTGGAAGCTCTAAAATAATTTTTAGTACAGTATGTACACAGACCTATGCTTCTTCTGAGAAGAGGTAACCTGATATCCAAACCTTACTTCTAACAAACAAATCTGTATATCAGTATTTGCTGTCTTAAATAGACCATCTTTACACTTAAAAAACTTGTAAGTCTTGCCGTGGCATAGTCACCTCACAAAAGCTTTGTGTTTCTCATATAAAATTCATGTTATGGCCACTGCAGATTTCACCAGAGCTGGATTTGCAAGCAAAGGCAGAAGGTGAGGGCGGTGAAGGAGCCCCAATTCTGGTATGGAATGAAAATTATTTTACATACCTTGCCACAGCTACTACTGCCTAAAGTTTAAGAGATTAATTCAGACTATCAGAGAGCTGCATTTTAGTCCTTGTTTTTCTGCGAATGCTTTCTATGCCCATGGACACGTGGAGAATATAGGTTCTCCATGGGCAGCCATAAACGTGGTACACATTGCAACTCAACTGCTTATGAGCAGGCTAAGCCTGCCTCAGTTTCCCTGCTGCACAGTGGAGCTGGATCCTTATCTTATGAGTTGGGGTGGGAAGAAAGAGAGCATTTGGGAAAAGACAAAGATTGTGGGGCACTCAGGTGTAGTAGCGCCTTTTATCAGCTGCAAAAGCCTGAGGCTATTGTAAATCATAAAGGAGGAGGACTAGAGGAGGAACTGATCCTGGAATGTGAGAGGTGAGATAAAATAAACGGAAAACACCAGGGCTAAAATCCCAGCTCATTCCAGCCCAGCCCCGGCTGAACCCAGGGATGCGATTTCCCTCAGCAGCAGATAAAGGGGCAGACAAAATGATGCTAAAATACCTGGGATTACCTATCCTCCTCTCCCCTTCAAAATATCCCCTCCCTCCATCCCCAGCGTGGGAGATGCCAGAGATATATGGCCCATTGTTCAGGGATGCTTCAGTAGATGCAATCTGTTCCTCATTGTCCGGTAATAGCTTGATTATCTAGGGGGTGAAAATGCAGAGTGGTTGTGCCCAACGAACCATGAAATTGCCACTGCTCCGAGGAACCATTTATCATCAGCCCTTTAGAGTGAGGAGGGCCGGCGGCTCAGTGGGAGATGTGGGGCAGGTATTCATCCAGAGCTGGGATGCTGGAATGCGCTCGGGATGGTCCCGGTGCTGAACTTTTCAAGGAGCAAGTGAACCCTGGAAGACGATGAACAGGGAGACCTTCCTGGGGAATTGAGAGCACTGCAATGCCACGAGATAAATGGCTGCAAAGCCTGAAGAACACATTAGGAACGTTGCCGGAGGAACATGGCTGAGGCTTTTTTTTTGCTTCCTTTTCAGCAGAGAGGAAATTTGGGTAAACCCATTAAGCTTTAATTCCACCAGGCTCGGGCCATGTATTTTGTGTCAAACCCATGGTTAAAATGTGAGTGAGCAACTTCTAGAAACGTACAAGGAATCTGAACACAGACAGGCCTCCCCGGGGCAGATTCCTCTTTTAATGACCCTGGCCCCTAGCTTAGGAACTCATTTATAAGCTAAATCTAATTCCTTCTTGGAAACTGCTGCCCAAAGCTGTTCCTGCCAGGAGTTCCCACAGAGCTGAGCAGAGGACAGGATACTTCCCCACTCGCTAAGCTGCGATGAGTGAGCCACCCCACTGGGTCAGGTATTCATCCCAAAGTCCTGACGCTTATCGAAAAGCTTTTGCTATCATCATGAGATGGAAAGCAGAAGTTCGGTTTCACTGTTCAGGAATGGGTCCAGGAGCTCCAACATGGGCATGGACCATATAAGTCCATGTATTTGCACCTCAAAAGAGAAGAAACGCTGATTTGAGCTGAACTTTGATTGAAAGTCCAAATCTATCCCAAGTCAACTTAAGTGAGTTTCCCACCACTGGTGACAAGGACTGGTATTTTGTCTGATGCTTGTCAGCTGAACCAGCCCAGCCGGAGCTAGATAGATTGGGAGAGCTGAAATTTGTGGGGGCAAAAGACACTGCAAATAAATAAGGAGAGTGGGGTTTGTGAGCTCCTCCCTTCCAGCTCAAATCCAGGAGTTACGAAACTTGATACAGGGAATCCTACGGGGCCTTAGAGGAAAGGAATTTACTCCCACCCATCCTGGGTTCAGCCTAACTCCTCATTTTTTTGTTATTTGAGCCTATGGCCTGGAAAAAAGTCTGCACGTTTTCTGCCCAGAGACCCTTCCCACACTAACCCCGTGCTCCTCTGTCCCTCTTGCGGAAAGGCCACCTGCAGCACAGAGGCTCCCATGGCTCGGACCCAGGAGCATCCCCGCACAGCCCCACGCGTGGGGGCAAAAAATCTGCTATTGGCAGGAATTTCCTCCTGGGTGTATAAATACCAGAGACACAGGGATCCTGTGCAAAGGGCCATTCTGCTCGGAAATCTCTAAAAACTTCCAGGAATTCAGTTCAATAAGTTTTCTCTACACCACATTATTTACTGAAATAAAGTCCCCAGGGCCATAGATGGTTTTTCGTTAATGGAGAATTGTAAATAACTGGGACACTACTTTGAATTCTGCTATTTATCGAAAGCACTGGTGTGTGTTGCCCTGTTAAATGAACGGTCATTGCCAGATCTCTCGCTGGATTATAACAGTCCCTTCTGATGAGTGTTTTATTAACTGGAGAAATGATGAGATTTTATGGTAATTCCAAATCTTGTGATGGTTTGTTGAGTAAATCAGATTTTACAAGACTTGGCGCCCATTTATCCAGTTTCCATCATCCAAATTGTGACGGGATGGATTTTACCCAGAGGAGATGTGTAAGATAGATCCCTTAATTTCTCTTCAGCTTTTCAGTGCATGGTGTTACATTTGTGCTGTAGCCTGCTGCTGTGTGATGAAGACGTATTGTAGTCTCTGAATATAAGAATACTGTCCTCTGTTGATCAGAAAGGAAACGACTGCTGTTCATATACCAGAAAGCACTGGCAAAAAAAATCCCCACTGAAATCTCTCTGAAAATCAACCTGGTTTTCATAATTCCCCTTCGTGGCTATTCGCAGCCTGGGATACCTTTGAAAATCATGTATCACAGCTACTCTTGATTTTTGGCAAAAATAGTGATACATGCGATTGATCTAGACCTCTCAAGTTATTGATAGTTAAGCCTTTAGTGGGCAGAAAAAGAAATGCCCCACTCCCTGGAAATAACCTCTGACTGATGCTGCAAAGGAGGAGAGAGTACTGAAATGAAAAGGGAGGTGAAATGAGTCTAAAGGAGCAAAAGGCAGTGCATTCTGAAAAATCCGGGGTTTAGATACCGCAGGGGGTGTGCTGGGCAATGCCTACAGCACTTTATCTGGCCGCAGTTTGCATTAAACCCAGCACCACAGCTCATCCCTCAGCTCCAAAGCTCCCTGTCTTCTTGACGAGAAAGGAACCCAAACGCAGATTAATTTGCTGGGAAAAGAGGCGCGAGCAGCTGAGTCAATAGTTGCATATTATCGCCACGACCTGTCACGCAAAGGGCCGGAGCTCACTTCAGCCGCCGGACCCCCAGGAGGTAGCGGCAGCGCTGGCCGCTCACCCCAGCAGGGATGCTCGGATGGGGTGGGAGGTCCTGCAGCGCCCTCCCCCCCCAAAAAAAAGCAGCAGCTTGATCCCTGCCAGCATAAGGGCAGTGCTGCGAGATGCTCTCTTATTAGTGGAAGCCAATTAGCAGTGTAACAGTACCTGACATACACCCTTAGGCTCGGCGCTAGCGCAAAAATGTTGCTCCAAAGCAGGATAATATTTAATGCTTCGGCAGACTGTGTTGTGTCAATGCTGGAATGAGTTCGCCGGTGGGCAGTTGTCCCCGCGGCCGTTTCAGCTGATTTCACGGCCCTTTTTTCCAGGCTGCTGCAGATGATGCGGCCGGACAGGCTGTTTTCCCAAAAGCTGCCCTGCAGGAGCACGGACACAGCTGCTGCCTGGAGCCGGGAGAGGACCCTGGCTGGACCCCAGCCCCTCGCCCCCCGCCGACAGCGAGGATGATGAAGTAGCTGTACTACAGGGAAAGAGGGCAGAGGAAGACATGGATATTGCAGTCCTTTCTGCCTTCTCCAAAATTTCAGCTTCAGGCATGCAGGGGTTACACCTATTTACGTTAGCCCCGGGGTTGTCCTCATAGGGTGTTTCTTAGCACTCTCTTGCAACAATTTTGTAGACAGAACTAATGCAGCTGAATTATTGCTTAAATCCTCAAAAAAGAGGAGGCAAACTGAGATATTAAAGGAAACCTTAACTTTGGGGTTGGTTTCCTTCATCACCTGATGTCATGGCATCACGTTTTGTTCTGCAAACTTAAAAGACAGGCATTGACTTGAAAAATAAATTTGGATAAGAGCTGGGGTTCTCATCACATCCAAGAGCTGCAGCTTTAAGGCAGGTACCGTATGTTGCAAGACTCGCTAATTAAATCATGCGAATTAGCCGCACAGCACATCTGAGGTTCAGCAGCTCCAGGGTTCAGAGACGTTTGCATCTCAGGATTTTGGGCTGACTCTTTGCAAGACTCTGATCCAAAGCCGAGTTCAGATTTCAGGCACCACTAGGCATGAACGTGTTGACTGTGTGCTTTTCATTTCAGTCTGTCCCTGAACATAATTAAACATTGCTCGCAATGTTACCTGCTTGGCTCATTTCTTTGCAGTACGCTGTTGAACCCAGCAGGTCTGCTCACCCCTTAGACTCAGACTGAGCTTGTCACAGCTCTTCCCCCTTGGGTTATCGTGTTGTTTTACCTGGATGTGACAAGGAAACCGATGACGCCATCACTTAGCGCTCTCTAGTCGAGTCTTGCTCTAAATTAGTCACTTGAAAGCAACAGCCCAGTCAGCCGAGCAGTCAGCTGGCAAGAAACTCTGGGAGAAAAATTTTCCATGTGCTATTTTTAATACGAAATGGGTCTGAAAGCAAAGACTGGGATGGGCTTTTGTAGCAAAGAAGGAGGTACAGATGCCAACTGTCCCTATTTAGGAAGGTTAGTTTCTATTTTTTTTAAAGCAAAATATCTCCTATTTTTCCATTCTGTTCTTCTTTGAAAGCTCTCACGGTCCAAAATATGTCAATGGACTTTAAAGGTGTGTCTCTATTTCTCTCTCCTAAATGTGCCTATTTATAGCTTCACAAATGCCACTAACAAGCCTGGAAGAGAGCACAAATAAGGGGTTTACTTTCTAATGTATGAATTACAGAATAAAACAGGGACATCGCAAAGAATGGGTCATAGGTGGATCTTGCCAAGATGCTGCACAAAACACCCAGAAACCCCAGGCTCAAACTTCTGAAGTCAATCGCCTACTAAACAAATTAAAGCAAAGTGACTCAGGCACAAAAGTCCCAACAGATACAAGAAACCCGAAACAGCGTCAAGGTCAGAGCGCCCCACGGCTCCCATGCGAGACCAGCCGGTCTTCTCTACGGAGATGTTGGTGCAAATTTCCCATGAAGGCTCGTGCATAAAGAGAAACCACTTAACTCTCTCTTACACACACGTTTGGTACCGTTCCCCTGTGTTAGCTTCGGGCTTTTTGTCTCTCGGATCCCAAAGTGTGGAAGAAACTTTCCACCTCCTCCTACCGAGCAGGGAAATGACTCTTTTACCAGCTAAAAGCAACTTTTCCAGCTTGCCGCAAACACTGTTTTGGGTGTCCACCCGCTGAAATGTGAAATTTGAGCTGTTTTGACTGGACACTGAGGTCCCTCGGGGCTGTCTTGTATTCTGATGGAGTGCAATCATTGAGGGGAAAAAACATCCCTGATGCAAACACTCTCGATTGTGAATGCAAAATTCTTCCTCCGTGGAAATCCCATGGCTGCTGGAAATGTGCAGCTCCCACAGACTTTGCTGCCAATAAACTCCTTTTAAGGAACGAGAGCCGAAAACAAAAGCAAAGCTGTAAGCATAGTTATCTCAAACGTCAAACGAACGGTCATGTATCACTTTGGTCAGATTTGCCCAGCGCTGCTTAACAGTTGATCTGAGCCAAATTTGGGAGTAGTGGGAGGAACAAGAATTCAGCTCCGTTAGTCAGTTATATGCAAAATTATGTTACAGATTGTAGAGGGGAAAAGAAGGGAAGGGAAGGGAAGGGAAGGGAAGGGAAGGGAAGGGAAGGGAAGGGAAGGGAAGGGAAGGGAAGGGAAGGGAAGGGAAGGGAAGGGAAGGGGAAAGGGGAAAGGAAAAGAAAAGGAAAAGGACAAGGAAAAGGACAAGGACAAGGACAAGGAAAAGGAGGGAAAGGAGGGAAAGGAGGGAAAGGAGGAAGAGGAAGGATTTTTGCAATCCTTTGCTAGGAACTTCTGGCAGCAGCAGTGACTGTCCTGAGGTCCCTGCTCTGTTGCCATCAGCTGCTCTGTCAGCTCGAAGGACAAAAGACTGTTTGGGAAGGGGTGTCTAAGGATCCAGACTCACACCATCAAACCCTGGAAATGATGGCAACGCAAGCTGCAGTCACACAACATCCATGCTTATGTCCACTCATAAACCATGGCACTCCTGGTTGCTCAGCACTGGGAGATGTCTTGAAATGCTCAGGTCTTAGTTGCCTGCATGCAGACTGGTAGAAATCCATTCCTCTTTCTAAACAGTAGCATAAAGAAAATAAAAGTAAAAAACTTATGCCTATTACTAGGAGACGAGCCAGATAAACCTCCTTTGGCACCATATAAGCCCATGGGATAGCAAAGTCTGTGAATCATATGCAGTAATTTTAACTAATTATGTCATGGGATAGAACAATATACAAGGCAGCTCTATCGATTTCAACAGGTATTTCTAACCCAAATAATAGAGGTAGTAAAAGTCCACTGGGAATGTATCCCAATATTGCGTTTAATGGCACTCCATCGTGCTGGGAACTGTGCACGTGCAATGGGGGATTTCTTACTGCAATTCAAAGTTATGAAAAGCTGCTGCACAGTAGTGCTGTGATAAACCTCATGAATCATTAGCTGATTTATTTGTTGTTGTTTCTTTCTTTTCATGACAACAGGTCACAACACGGTGCTGTTCAGAAGTTGCAAGATTCCCATAAATCATGCAAACGTTTCTTTTGCTTCTTCTGTCTCTCTCTCCCTGTCCTTTTTTCCTGCATTCCTTTATGATAAACACAGCCAAATGTATTTTTTTTTCTTAATCTGCAGGGAAAAATGACCAACTTTGCTTGCAGGCTGAGATCTCTCGCCAACTTTCAGCTGGAATGGATTTCCACCACTTTGCTTAACCCCCAAACAAGAACTCTTTCCTTTTCTCAGTGACTTTCTAAGAATAATAATAAAAACTTAGAATTCAAACAGGCATTTTTAAAAATTTTTATAATAAAATAAACAAATCAATAATTGCTAAAATGAAATATTATTTTCAGTGGCAAAAAGCAGAAAGATTATAGCACTAATAGGATGCAAGACACTGTCAAAGAGCCATCCCAGAGCTTCACAGGTCTAAAATACAGTATTTCTTTCTGCTGCTGTCCTAGGACACTCTTTACCAAGAGCTGCAATTTGAGTAAAATATTTCTACACATTATAGCCATTCTCCTGCGACCTTCGGGCTTGTGACCAGTTGGATATTCATTTAGACTGGTGAGTTAACAGTTCACTTGTTATTTCTGAATGCACAAGCAATGAATCGCTGCCAAACTCGTTGCAGCCTAGTGCAGTCCAAGGGGCTCCTGGGTTATCGTTCTGCTGAAGGTGGGAGTCAGAAGAAAAAACCACTTTTTGCCTTCCCCCAGCCTTGAGGCCAGGTAAGGGGAGAGCTGCTGCCCTGGAAAAAAATGGGTAGAGCCTAAAGTCTGCTCTATTTTGCACAGGTCTCTCATTGCAGCTGGTTATCCTGCTGATGGTAACTGTGTTTTCAGGCTGCTAGAATGGCTTTTGCACCACTGAGGATCCCAGCATGACCTCCTTCTGGCACTTGCATATTCAGGACTTGCGAGGATCTATTTTATCCCTTTGGAGATGTGTAACATTTATAGCAGCAGGCGCAGAGAAAGAGAACGGGACAGCCATAAACAGCAACATTTGCTGTGCAAGGTACAATAAAGCGACAAGCAAACTGCATTTTATAGTGCTGTTTGCTGGGAAAACTCAACAAACATAAATCCTCCTGACATTCGTAAGATCCATTTTATGATTCAGCAAGATGACATGAAAAAACTAAATAACTCGCCCTAAGTTAAGTCAGTGGCAGAAATGGAAACAAAACCCCAAGGACCTGATTCCAGCCCCCTCCTCTAACTATTAGCCTGCATGTTTTTTCATTACAGAAAATGTTTTTTTAAGTGTTCTGAATCGCCTGCAAGTTAAAGCCTAGGAAATCTATGGTTTTCATATTTGATGGAGTGAAATGCACTGAGGGATAATCAAAGCTTTATGTACCAGCCTTAGAGAAAAGCATTTCACAATGCTAAAAAACCTTATTACTTTCATAAGAGGGGAAACGACTAATGATACACATATGCTTACTCCCTTCCTCCGGCTAAAGCTGTGGATGAAAGTGCATGGAGTGTGATTCAGAGGTGCAGATATAGCCAAAGGGGACTTGCAGCACTATTAATTGCAGGGATACATAGCTAACCTTAGGCAAGCAAAAGTAGCCACAAACTTTCAAAACAATCTTCTTTTTTTTTTTAAGAAACTGATGCCAAGCTACCTGTTGACAGCATAAGCAACCGGCAGAAAAGCTCCCTTTTTGCAGGTGGATGGTCCCTGAGTTATGGTTGAAACCAGAGTGAAGAAAATCCAAAATTGGGTGAGAATAAAGGCCACTCCTTGCTGTGGGAAGGAGGAGGTTGCTGTGGGTGGAGAGTACCGTTTCCCTCTGCCCAAAACAACATGGACCTCGTGGATCCCATTTCTCCTAGGAATAAGCAGTGATACCTAGAGCAGACTGTCCTTACAGTTAGGGAATATTAATCTCAGAAAAAGCAAGCTTAAGATTAAGCTTTTTAAAATTGCCTTTCAATGACCGGGATATGTTTTTTATTTATTAGCATTAATCTAGCAGTAAAACATCTGTAGCCACAGATCATGGGGTGAAAATCTTTCTGATTCGGTGACTGGGGCAGGACATAAAACAAAGCACGAGTTTCCCAACTTTTGCAGCTTGCCCCCAGTGTCAGCAGCCCTGTAAGGGGTGGGAGCATTGCCTAAATAACTCTCAGAAGAAATTCGTCCACATTGGCAACAACCTGGAGGGAAAGAGCTTTGCAGAGCTCACATGGATGAATCCTAATTACATGTTCACTTTTCAACAAATCCACCCCTTACAATAAGAGCTGTATTTTGTATGCACAGACGTGATATCGTCCCACCATGGGCTGTGTTGGGGTAAGTGGGATTCCTGATGACTGATAGACACATGCCCATTATGAACACGCTCTGCTACAGCTGAAAAGTGTCATGGTTTTCTTCTACCCTTCATGTTCTCCCAGGTACCCACATGGTTGCACAATCTGGCCAAGATGGTCAATTATATGGTTCCTTCATCCTGCTACAGGCTTGACCTCAAAGAACCTCTGTCCTCTCCTCACACATTTAAGCTAAAAATAAAAAATAAAAAAATAAAAAAAAGACATTGGAAATAAAAAAACGCACCTGTCCTTGCTGGGATGAATGGAAGACCATGGCACCATTAAAACCCAGCTCTTCAAGGGTGCTATTTTTTTTTTTTCTTGCTAAATGTTACTGTTTATCCAAATGGCATTTCTATTGACGACACATTAATTGCAATACCATTTGGCAGTCAAAGCTCTGGACAGTGGTTTGGTGACCTGAGGCTGTTCTAAACTACATCCTGGGGCCATTGTCCATTTTCTTGCGTGGTCCATGGGGTTTCTGCGATAGCAAACTCTCTTCATTATAGTGCAATAGGTAAAGAGAAAGTTCTTTTATTTGTACATCTTAGATAACAGTGAGCCTCTAATGGCTTGAAACTTTCTTCCCCTTGGGTTTACCTTTATTAGGTTAATGATTGTTTGGATTTGGGTCTAAAAAGCCCTTTCACACTATGGCTGCTTCTCCTGCTCAAAAGCCTCTGCCAACTCTTAATGCAGTAAATGGGGGGGGGGGGGGGGATTTAATAAAGTTCCTTAAATCTCAGGAAATGAAGCTTTGCCTCTTTAAGTTCCTTTTAAGAATGAATGTTCCACTGTGGCCAGCTGAAAGTGTGCTGAGGTTTTGCATGTGGCTCCTCTGGATATACGAATTTATTGATAATGTGTTCCGTCTCCCAGCGAGATCCCGGTGAGAGCCCAAAACTGCTGACCTTGCAGTCCGCTCATCTTTTGCTCCCTCATCAATATTTTGGGGTGCATCCCGCACTTTCTAAAGTTCGCAGCAGTCACGTAACAGAATAACGACTTTTGTCGGCCCTGTTCCTCACCACGGTGGTCACTGGTAACGCTAACCAGCTGGGCAGACATGACAGCTCAGAGAGACCCCCCGGGTCTGGGTCGGCGGTGGTCACCTACGCCCCGAAGTCCCAAATTCCTCCCTGTGAACTTAACCCCAGCTTTGAAAAGTGGGGAGGGAAAGATAAGAAGAAAAGCAAATCCCATATAACTGTCTTTAAAGAAAGTATAGGCTGAAAAGGTTTCTTTTTTCCTTTTACCTCTTTTTTTCTGCCTTTTTTTTTTAACTACTGCCATTTGTTCCCTTGTAAAAACAGAGGGTCGAACCTTTCAAGCCACACAGCCCTCCAGTGGGAATTTCACTGTTTGAGTAAAAAGTTCAAGGATTGCTCCCACAGTATTTAGGAAAAGAGAAAACGGGAAAAGACAGTTACTTCTGTCAACACCTAGGAAATAACAGTTATTCAGCAGCATTTTCAGTTCCTCTTGCTTTCAGAATACGGCAGAGCTAATCGCTGTGAGGTTTCCCTCCTGTAGGCTTTCCTTGGACTGCAGCAAAGAAGTCAACTCACTGGTGCAATTATGCTCTGTGTAATATTCATGGGGGTTTTCCCCCACAAAAGGCTTTCACGGACTAGCAGATAAAAATGTCTTGTTTCTGTGTCACCCTTTCGTGGCCTTGTGGCAGTGAGGGGATTACGGGAAGTGTAAAATTATGATCAGGGCTCTGAGATCTGGTTATACGATGAGTGCTGTCTCCTCAGCCTTCCTTATTCACAAAGAAAAAACCTTGGAGCTTGTTTCTGACACAGAGAACCAAACACCTGATGGCAGCATATATAAAGAATCTTAAGTGCATTTGTAATGTCTCCACACTTTAAGTTATTGCGATGACTGTAGGGACTGTTCTTTTTTTTTTTTTTTTTTTTTATGCTTGGAATTTGACATTTTGAATCATCAAATAGCTACTTGGGTCTTGTGTCGCTGAAATGCTGGTTTATAATTCTTGCTTTTGTGGTCTTTTTACAAAAAGACACTGTCTACTTAAGATTCCATTTAAGGAATGGCCTTTGGTGGGTCCTGGATGATGCCTTGAGAAAGAAGATAGATGAGCAGGAAAGAATTAGAAAACAATCTGAATCAGCAAAGTTACGGTTTCTTGGTCTGAAGTAGATCAAAGTGAATTACAGAAATCCAGTTCATGCTATTGGTTGATTATGGGTTATTAAGATTACTCTTGCTCTGTAATCCAGACAGTTTTATAGTTTATACCATTGGTTTAGGCAATATGACAGATGACCTGCTGGTTTGGGAGCCCATTTATAATAAATATTTGCATTTCTAAATAAAAAGGCTTTATAGTATCACTTTGACTGATGCCCCCATTAATAACCCATTGCGCTATGCGTCAGCCAGACGAAGAGCATTCCCCTGCAGTGTACCAGGACCACCACCAGCACCCGAAGCATTTCTGATACACGAGGAGGATCCCGTGCGTTTGTTATCCCCATGCTGGTGAGCAAACAGCACCTTTAGTGTTTCAACTAATGCATCCTCTAAGAAGATTTATAGTAATGTCACCGTCACTAGTGTCTGGTGATAGGAAGGGTCCAGCCATGGTAAAATGTAGCATCTAAGGGTAGCGTGCATGCTGGAATATTCCCAGAAAGACAGGGTTGAGTGTTGCTATGCAGGCACAGACTTAATGGAGGGTTGCAGAGTACTTTTCCCCCCCAGTCCTGACCCCCATGAGACACAACTGATCACATCCCCCCGAGATGTTGTAGGCACAAGCACACAGCCTTCCGCGTGCCGGAGAGTGGCTGAACCTCTCTTGGTGGCTTGGTGTTGGTGAGGATAGGGAGGGCGTTTCTCCTTTGGGAGTCTAGGACAGTTGGCTCTGGGGAGGTAAGATTATTCTAAACCCCAAACCTGGGGAATCTCTTAACTGAACAGCAGGTAGAGACTGCAGAAAATATCTTCTTGTCCTAACGAGGGCTTTACCGTATGGCCTTACAGCAGAGCGTTGGGCTGGAGATTGCTGTATCCCACCTCTCCTAACGACATCCTTCTAGGAGTAAAACGAGGCCGACTTTAGTTGGAACATGTGTCACCAACGCTGGTACATGGTGCGGTTTGGGAAGAAACCCACCCATGCATCCGGGGTGTTATTAATGACTTTTATCAAACCGGCATGGCTAACTACTGTACGTTCATTCCCTCTGACTGTTCACAGGGCTCTGGGGGTGGGTTGCAGGGTAAAAATGCTTGTCTCGCACCCACAAGTTTATATTATGAAAAGTGCTCCAAGAGCAGCCAGATAGCTGGTGTAGGCAATTAAAAGTGAAAATACGGAGGAGTTTCTCTCTTGCTCTCTCTCTTTCTGCCACTGGAAAGGGTAGCTATCACTAAATCTTAGAAATTTTGCTTGATAACGGCTAGGTTGGAGAGTGTTATTTAGAAAGCTGAAATAGAGGAAAGGTTTCAGTAATGTTTCTGGTATCCCCTAACGCCTCTGAGTGCACAGATTAGCACACTTGTGGTCAGTGTTACACGCTTTCTCTTTCCCCAGCCTTTGGACTCTAGTCACTGGGAGCCAAGATAAGGGATTGGTAGACCAGCTGTCCAGTCAAGTCATAGGAACAATAAGGTTTTCAGCACTGAACTATCATTGCAGGAGAAAAATGTCTCTTACTACCAAACAGGCATTTGCACTCATTCCTTCTTCCTCAGCACTCTTCACAGCAAGCAGCTCCACATCTAATTTCTCTTCTTTAAACCTCTATGTTGAAAGCTTGAGGGCATCTGGACTGTACTTAAGATTTCCTTACAAGGTAGGTGAGAAAAATGAGGATTTGGGTGGGTTTATATTCACCAAAGGGCTGCAGGTCCACTGGACAGACAGGTTGAAAACTACTGCCCCAGAGTGGACCATCCCAAGCTCAGATTTCCCTTGAAAGTCAAGTTCTCCAAATCTTCCTCAGTCCTGTTGTCATGGTCCATTTTGGCTTCAGATCTCCATAGCTTTCTCAAAGTGTGATGCCCACATAACACCACAACCAATAGGCAGAGAAGAAAAATGACTTTATATGCAACTTATCTGTTTATTTATCTAGTGTGAGCTTTACTTTTTTGGACTCTGCTAGTCTTTATTAAGGCACTGCTGTGAAGCAACTGACTGCTTAAGGACTCAGTGCTCTGTGATTATATCCATCTAATCCAGCTCCCCATGGGATTCAAATGGGAGCAGAATTGAATCCTTATGCAGCAGACAGACTTGAAAAGTTCGTTCCCATTTTAGCGATTTCTAATCCCAGAGAGTCCCTAGATGGAAGGTTTTCCACAGGCTTTAGTGGACTTTAAATCAAGCTGAAAGTGGGGTATTTTGCTGGAAGCAGTGGGACAAATGTCAGTGCCAGGGGGATTACAGAGCTCGAAAATATTTTGTTCATGTTGGATTTTGCAGACAAGCAAGGGAACAGCCCCACGAACCCTCAAGCACAGACAAATTCAGTGGTTGCAGCTCACTGAGACTGAATTTGCTGTCGAAGAGGCAGAAACTTTGTGGCTGTTGTCAGAGCTCTGTCAGCCAAATCGAGCTCGCTGCCGTGTGGATGGACTGCTGAGGCCAGGTCAAGTCGGGCTACAGGAAGATGAGAAAGGCAAAGAAGGTCAGGGCTCGCATGAAGGATGGGGGAAAGTCCTAGACATGCATGTGGCATTGGGTTAAGTTGTCTCCAGAGCATTTTAAGCATGGGGGGACACAACATCTGGCCACCAGCTGTTGCTCTAGAAGAGTACTGGTTGCCGATAATTTCTGTGTTGCGTCTACCAGTCCCATACTGGTAGGGAATTATATCCATTAGGAATGGATACAAGGGCAACCCAGTCCCCCAGCGTCAGGCTGGATTGGGATGCCCCAGAAAGAGGTCTGCCAGATAAACCTGACCACTTCTTCTCAGCCCAGAAGATGGGTCTGAGGACTAAAGCAACAAGATCTGGCCTCTAAAATGAGCAAAGGGTTTCTAGGGAGGCACAGAAAGCAGCAGAAGTGGGCCATTTGTTTCCAAGTGCCATTGTACATCACCAGACACTTAAATAGCGCTGACGTGGTGGGCATCTATCACCATCTTATCCCTTCTGTGTTCCCAGAGGGAGGAACCTCTGGTGCTCTGGACCCTGCAAGACTTTTGGGGAGATCAACGAATCCTCCCACAGGTGAAGGCAGGAGTCCGACGCACTGAACGGGAGTTCAGGGTGAAGCAGGAGCCACAGGTAACACTGTCACTGTGAAAATCAATGGCCCCAGTGCAGCCAGAGCAACACTTGTGGTGTTTTGCTCCCTGTGCTGAAGGGCAATCACACTTTAGCAAAAACTTCTTGATGTGAGAGTAAATATTTTTCTGTATCACAAAACCTGCTGCTTTCTAAACCTCAAAAAAGAAGATCTAGGTTAGGGTTCATTCTGGTTCTTAATGTCTTTCCTAGAAATTCTTTAGGGTGTTTTATTTTCTATGTGCATGGGAAGGTGGTGGTAGAAAACACTGTTATTATAGGGCATGTGTTTCACATGGAAGTATCCTATAATGTCCAAGGCAAATGCCCTTTCTCACTCGGGACCTTAAAACTAAGGCACTGAGTGACCTGGGGGGAGGAAGGGGCTCAGCATCATCCAGCATGCCTGGATGGTGCTGAGTCCCTCTCTGCCAAGGGGCTGTCTCTCTCTGCCAAGTGATTGAGCACACACCACCTTCATGCTCCCCACGGCTCTCAAAAAATCACAACTCTGTGTGTATTAATGTCAGGGAAGTCACAATTTGCATATTCCTACTGTTTAGCGATGGCCCTTTTGGGGGATTCCCTCGCAGAATTTGAAAAGAAACATAGTCTGTGCAGTCACTCGATGACATAATTTCTGGAAAATATCTAGGAAGAATAAACATTTGGGAAAAAAAAAACACGAAACAACTGATGTGTTCTGAGGCCTTGGGACTTTAAGCTGGAGATATTTTCTTTATCTATGGTCTAAACAACAACAGCAGCTAATAATTTACCCAAGGTCATCTTGCAAAAACACAAATGCTTTTCATCTTATAAATTTAAGTTGATCAAAATACTTATTCTCAGAGCTTAGTGGGTAGCCCAACAAGCATTAATTTGAATGTGGCCACGGCGGAAATGAAAAAAAGAAAAAGAAAACACAACAAAAATACTCATAAATATTCATCTGTCCTAACAATGTAAGTGCTCTGAGGTTTATGTGTTTGTTCAGACTTGATAGTTAATTGTCTAGATATTCATGATGATGGAAAAATAGCCAGATGATGTCAATTATTCTTGAGTAGATCTGGAGGAACTCGACTGCTCGGAGTGGAATTACTTTGGATTTTACATCAGAACCTCCCCTCTGAATTTAAAGCCAACCCACTTGCCAACAAGCCTGCAGGGCGTTTTTGCTTTTCTCCTGGTTTTTCCAGGCTGTTAAAAAACCTTAGAAAATTTTTATTTAAATGCAAAGAAAAATGCTGGGTGGGTAGATCTCCCATTTGCCTCGAGACTAGTTAGATGAGGGCCAGCACAAGTCAACTTCTTCCACAGTCTTTGCTAGAAGCGTGTGTATGGTTACATACACATATCCAAAAGCTGGCTAGGTGCAAGACGAGCTACCCAGGCTGGTGTCCATGCATGAGCGAGTGTGGGCGAAGCTCACGCTCTGCAAACATGCTCTCGGTGCTTGCTGTGGAGAAGACATCCACTGCTGCAACATTTGCAGGCAGCGGTGGGTTGCATCCCCTCTCACAGCAGAAAGATTTGCTCTCCATGAGCTCCCAGCTCATGGAGAAAGTCATATACCTCGTTAGGATGGTGATGCTCTAACACATTAACGTAATTTCCAGAACTGGCTTGCAACAGGCTGCGTTGGAGCAACGTAACCTGGTTTAGGGCAGTTGACTAACAGGATGAGAAACTAAACAAAACTTTCTTTCAGAGCTTGAAAGGGAAAAAGAAATGTGATTATCATTCTCTTTTTTTTTTTTAGCAATTATTTCTTGTTTCCAAATTCCCGTCTATTTCCTGGTTCCAGCGCAGACATGCCATGGGAAAGCCAGTTCTCACAGCATTTGCACAAACAGGAAGCATGTGAATTTTCAAAAGAGACCCTATTTTTATGAGCGCTCCCGCTGAGTTTTGCTGACTCAAGAGACCTTGGCCCGAATTTAAATAAGCAACTTTGGAGTAACTGAACCAAACCTTTGAGTTTCCAGACTGCTTATCTGCCATTCATTTTCCAAAACAAAGCAAACAGCCTGACTCAAAACGACACCCTCTGCCCACAGCACTGACTCACTAAGAGACCAGTACAGAGCAAATCTTTCCCAGTAGGAGAGAAAGGCTCTAGGACTCGGAGCAGATACGAAGAATCCCATTTTACTGCTGGCAAATTGCTAGGGAATCCCTATTTCTTTCCCCCCATCGGAAGGGGGTCTGGCCAGCCATCATGCGGAGCTGTCAGAAAGCATCACCTCCCTCCGTCCTGATGCAGCACAGACCCCAGGATGTCAAAAGCCGTCAGTCCTGAAGGGGATGTTTACTTCTGTTGATGGCGAGGCAGTGATTTGTTATCCGCTTGGCATCCTCTCTGAGCAGCACAAGGGCATGCCGTTCCCTCCAACTGCTTTTCAGCTCGGCTGGCTTTGCCCAGCCTTTCTGAGGGACAGATTCCGATGATATCCTCCCCCCTGCCAAGCAGGTGCCATTTGGGCACACGGAAATGAGCCCAATCCCACCGAAACCTGCCCAAGCACTGCTCTGGGGTCTGAAGGCTGTGATTTTTATTCCCAGATGGAAACAGGCTTTCAGGAGGGCTGGAAGGGGCGGGCACTCTGGAAAACAACTGGCTTTTTGAAGAATAAGGTGAAAGGACCTTTCTGTGGCTTAAATTCTTTACGCTAATTTTAACAACTATTCCAACCCCTTGAAAATTGCCACTCTGAAAAAATAAACAGGGCCCATATTCAGCCACTGAACTGGCACACAGGCTTTTCTCGGACAAGACCTGGAATGCCTAACAGTAGCCAGCCTTATTCCTGCATGTAAAAGTGAAGAGAGAGAGAGAGGGAGGAGAGAAAGAAAGAAAGCAAGGGCTACTCCAGGCTAATTGGCCCACCATTGGATTGGGCTGCTGACATTGGGCTGGTTTTAAGTTACGTGTAAGGAAGCGAAACGGTATATAAATAATAGCAGGGGGAGAGCTACAGTGGAAAAGCCAGCCAGTGTCTGTCTGACTTGATGTTCTGTTATTCATCAAGTCCTAGTGTGGTTTGTGTCATTTGAGGCACGCTCGCCGGGAGCCACTGAGCTGCCCTTGGACAGCACCCACCAGCCCAACAACGCAACCCACTGGGGACAGATCTGTCACCCCAAGGGACATCACCAAGGTTAGGAAAATCCCTGAGGGGGTCATTCGATTTACAAGCCCTCGGTGAAGCTGTTCGCTGATAAGCTCCAGCTCCCACCCTGGGAGAGCCCGTTATCACCATCAGTCCCCAGGACCAGGTGGAGATGGCCAAAGGATGCAGTTTGGGGTTTGCGTTGGGCAGAGGTGGCTTTGCTTCAGGAACAACTTTCAGACAGGCTGCAACATAAGTGAGCATCTCTACAGACCTAGTGACCCAGTGAACGCATCCTTCTGCTTTTTCCTAGAGACCCTCAAGAGCAGAGCAGTCTTTTAGGTCTGAATAACAAGCCCTGATCGATGTGCCGCAGGTACTCATGTAGCTCAGCAGCTGACAACATCTCAGCCTTTGGGTCTGGCTGAAGGATTTATTTAGTTCCTCAGACTAGCTTCCTTTAATAAACAGTTCTTTCCTATAATTTTAGTCCATATCTTTTTTTTGTCACCAATGATTCAGCTTTTTCTTTTCTTTTTTTCTTTTTTTTTAAATAATTTCAATTTTCCAAACACAGGCAACCTGCAGTATGTATTAGGAAAACAAAAACTCTATCACCCCTCCTACACCCACAAAAATACACCCTGGAGGGGTAAGTGCCTGACATCCTACATTTCGTATATAGCCACAGTTCTGTCTCCTATTTCCTCCTTGGCTTTGTTTTGGGGGGGGGGGGGGGGGGTTCACTGTAATCATCTCCTTAGTTTGGTTTGTGTTTTTTTCTCTCTGCTACACTTCCTCTTCATTCCTCCATCATTTCCTGGCTGTATTCTCTCTGCCCTCCCTTCTCACTATCTCTGCTGCAGGGAGATTTCCCCCCACGCCTGACAAGTCACACTTTCAAACCCGTTAGATAAATGGAGTTGGTTTTGTTTGTCATTACACAGAAGAGATGCTGAAATCCCTTTATTTAGTAGCTTTTATTTTATATCACATTTATAACTGAGATCCATGAAAGAATCTGTTTTTCTGGTTATCTCCACCAGTACATCCACTTCTCTTCCATTAAGGACTTTCTGAGACTGCAAGGGCCTCAGGAGAGGGAGACGTTATTTTCTTGGCAAATCAGAAGCAAAAATATGAACCCAGCAAAGGATTTGCAGGGGAAACACCGCAAAACCAGGGCAATCCTTAGAGCAGGAATGAGGAATGGTCCCCATGGATCAAAACCATGTGTCTATACAGCCTCGCCATGCCTCAATGTCTGTGAGTGGGTAACAAAAGGGGACCTTCAAGGCACAAAGGAATAAGGTGTAAAGGAATCCCAAGCTATTTCTGTGCTAAAAAGGTAGCTATAGGGCAATGCCTGTGCACCAGGCAGAGGTCACTTCTCGGAGCAATCATGTTTTTTCCCCGCCTACTTGTTCCCCACCTACCTGGTCCTCTGCATGCAACAGAAGGTAAATTTTGTTTGTTTTCTGACTTGAGCGATGGGAGAACTTTAAACACCGCTCTGGGCAAAAGCCTAAAAGGCAAATCGAAGAAAAATCCTTACCACACAGCTTGACTGTAAATGCAAGTTTGTTTTAAGGTTTTACTACCAGGGAGTGTGCTTTTATGTTAGAAACTCTCCGATCATTACCCAATGGCCGCAGCACAAGGAGGAGACAAAAAGGAATCCTTACGGGATCGTTGAGCCAATAGTTATTTGTCATAAATAAAATCCGAGCCTGGCTGGTCCCGAGCCAAACATTGCAAGTTTGTCCTGGCAGACATGGTGTTACATCGCAAACACAATTATGTCATGTTGTAATGCGAAGCTGCCAGCTAGGAAGTCTGAGACAGCATCTTGGAGGCATGGGATGCGGGGGACAGCCAGCCCCTTCGCCACCGATGACCAAGAGCAGTCCCAGTGCTGCGACGTGCTACCGACACACAGGTGATGGGTGGAAAATCGAGGGAAGCCAGTAATAGCAGGTGGAATCCCGGAGGAGCACGGCTCCAAGGCTGGTTACACCGCAAAAGCCAATCTGGAAGAGGTTTGAGCTCCTGCTGTCCATCACACAAAAAGGGGACAGATTTGACATGCCCAGGTGGAGAAACCACCGAGGCTCAACAGCGAAGAGGGGAGAAAGTGCGGTTGTATGATGGGTAAATCATTTATTTTTGGTCTTTTTTTCCATTTCATTCACTGCTGCTGTGTGTTGGCTCATGGAGACCTGCAGCGTTCTCGCTGTTGGATGATGCTGCGTGTCTTGACCTTGAGTCCAGCAAAGTAACTACGGATAACCTCAGCCTGACTTTAATCTTCTTTTTTTAAACATGAGCTCTTATTGGAAACAATAATGATTCAGAAATCCCTGAGGATTCAGCCCAGAAAAGGAAATGGATCAGTACTGGAAAGTGCCTACAGAACAGGCTGGATTTCAGTGAAAAAGCACAAAGGACCACATAGGTCAGTGTTTACACATGTGGCCACGTTTCTCTGTGTGAGCAGGCATGTGCTGAGAGTGCACACCAATGCACCTAAAATTCACATCTAAAAAGTCCAGGCCACAAAAAGAGAAAAAGAAAAAAAGGGGGAAAAAATAAAAAGAAATATTTGGGCAACTGGAAGGAATTATTCTCTCTTCCATACCCTGGGCTCTATTCATAAATCATCCATAATTTTTAGATGTCTAGAACAATGTTACCATTTGATGAAATAAAATACCGAACCTATGTGACATCATCTTTTATCTTAAGAGTTCTGCACACTTGGTCATGTTCCTGAGCCACATTTGTTCTGCAGATATTTAGAACAAACCTGACATTTTATAGACTTCCTTCTGCTTGTGCATGTGTTGGAGACAGTTGTTTGGATTAGCACGATCAAAAAATTTAACACAGCCTTTCAAGATCCCATTTTCATCTGGATTTGCACAACACATAAGAGAGCATTATGCCAAAAATATGTTTTTTGAAAACACATACACTTTGTTGTGACTGTTTGTAACTGGTAAAATCCTAGGATGCCCTGATTACCATGACCTGTGTGCTTTCATACAAGCCTAAGATATAAAAGTACTGTATACAAATGAAAACCGTTAGCTTTCATACCACATGTGTTGTACTTATGCCAGTGGGAAATGACAGAGAATGTACAAGGTCATGGTTTACTAAAAATATAAAAGTTTAACATGTGGTGTTAATAGAACACACAACAGGGGTCACTGGTACAATGGAAAATAATTCATTTCCAATGTCAGGCCAAGTAATTCACTAGGAAAGAACATTTGAAAATGTGTTACTTATATCTTTCTCTTTCTGTTCTTTATGATGAATTTTAGCGGAAAAAAAAAAAGGCAAAATTACTACTAATACAAATGCATAAATAATAGGCCTGATTCAGATTTCAACTGTGTCAGTACAAACCAGGCACATAAGCCCTACTGGCAAAATTACATCAGTGTGTGCGGCATCAGCCTTGTACCCCATCCTTCCTCCCAAATGTTTAACTAGTAATAAGCACTAAATCCCCACCAGGCCGTTTGTAAACCTTGATCGCTGTCTCTCCAGCTGCTGAGGTGCCTCAGCCCAAAACCGAGTGCCACAAAACCCCTGCCCAGCCACTGCCTAATCCGGGCAGCGCATCGGCCCCGCAGGCATCCGCGCTTCCAGCGGGACGTGCCACGAGTGCGGGGATTTGTCTGCAGGGACCTGGCACCGAGATCCCACCAGAAATCTCAAATTCGGTGTCACCCTCCACCTCTCAGCTCAGCTGACGGTGCTCCCCAGAACAACGTGCCAGCCTGAACCTCGCTCCAGGGCAAGGTTGCAGCATCCCCTTCTTTTGCCCAGGACATCCAGCCCGAAAATACTCCAAAACCCTTCTCACCGGGGGCTGCCACCCACCCTCCCCACATCTCCTGGGACCACCAGCACGTGCTGGTGCCACTCTGCGTCCCCCCCGTCCCATCACCCGGGTTGGGTGAGACCTGGCATTTCAGCTGGAATCCCCCAGGCTCCTCACTTCTAATTATTTGGGGGGGGGGGGGGGAAGAATGAGAAACAGATGTCGGCAGAGCGAGTTGCTCATTATAACCGATAGATGAGTCTGTGAAACGAAGCTACGCTGGGCGCTACAGCTGATGCTGCTGGCACGACGCTGGCTCTAAGGAGCGCACCCCATGCGCGTCTGGAGCCGAACAGCTATTGCATTAGTACTAGGAAAGCTGATGCGACACTGTGGCTGGCCGGGAGCAGCCCAAATAAACCTGCTGTGCAGCACCCGCTCCAGCTCTGCCTTTACCTGCCCGTTCCGATGCGCTGCACGCTGCTCCGTCAGCAGCTTTTGCCTAAAGAGAGCAGCAGGTGAAACTGTTTTTCTTTCCTTCACTCCCTTGCCGAACGTGTTTTCGTTTCTGGGTTGGCTCAGTCCATTTATGTAACATGCATCTCCCCGTCTGAATAGTCAAGCTGATTGAAAACATGTTTTAACTGGCTGTCCTTCCCCTCCCGTCTCCTGGTGTTTCTGCTGCAGCCTCCGGTGCGCGCTCTGCAGAACTGCCTGGCACCGGCGCCTGGCAGAGCTGTTTTATGCTTTTCAAGCGAGAACGGCCATGGTCAAGCTAGAAAAGCTGTTGGAAACCATCTATCAGCTGGACCACAGAGACCTATCTGTGGTGCTTCCTCGATGCCTTCTTCTGTAGGACTCGGCTCAAGCCGCCGCCAAGTTTTTGTAGGTCAAATCTTGAAACAGTTTGCCTTCCCCTGGGAGCGCCGGGAAGAATTGCGAGCAAGGCTGCAGGCTGATTTGTGCCCATCTACATCACCCACAGTGTCACTAAAGTTTATGGGATTCTTCCAGTCTGACTCAGTCAAAGGATCATTAAAATAATACAGTGAGAAACATAGTATAAAACCCACAACGGAGCAATTAAACTGAGCAGACAGATGGAAAGATGGATCAGAAGGCAATGTATGCTGGGCGTTAAAAAATGCAACATGGGGGCTGTGCATGTCTTTTCCTAAAAAAAACTGTAAGGGTTTATGTCACCTCCTGACTGGAAAAGGCTTCATTATGAATGTTTGTTATCTTATCTCCTGCAGCCCTTTGGATGCACTAAAGCCAGCTTTGCTGATGGCATTGGATAATGATACTCGTTTTCCCTCCCTTTGAGTGGCAAACGTCAGTGTGAAATTAATCTTTCACATATAAACGTGCATTCAACACATCCTAGTTGCTACGATTAACAACCTGACGTAAAAAATATTACAGGACATAGTACACTCATAATAAATTCCTAAGAGATGATATTAGTGGCTGTTGGAAAGCCAGCCGTGTTACGACACATTAAGCTCACCATAAAGGATGCTGTTTAGTGACATTCCATTGAAATACTATGGATGATATGATATACCATGCCTTTTTTTAAAAAACTAATTCTCCAGTTTTCTGACATTGCCAGGAAGAATTTGAAATTACTTTTAAAAGTTATACTGTATGTGATACATAGCAGCATCTTCGATGGGGTTACGGATCACTGAGAAGCCTGCTGAAGTTCGAGGAGTCGTTCCACTGGTCCCAGTGAAATGCCAATGCACCTCTGGAATCACTGAAGAAAAATAAGAGCAACTAATTGCAGGAATCGGAAAAGTGAAATAGCTCAGAATATCGTTTTACAAGCTTCTTTCCTAGTCTTGCACTGTCCCCAGTTTTGTTAAACCACTTTCTTGACAGCATGTACAGCCATGCCCCGCAGTTCCCCGTGGGTTATTACAGCTCAGCTGATGGCTGGTAACCTGCTAACTCCCTCCACAACTGTTTGCAACCAGATAAACCCACCTAGATGTCATAGCGAACAAATTCAAAAGGGAGAAGATACCTTCTTTTGTGGCTTTATATACATTTACAGTGTTTCTCATCTTCTAAGGAAAAGAAAATCTTTCTCGTTTTTCTTAGGAGCAAAGGCAGTGTTTGTTGCTGATGCATTGGATTAAAAAAAAAAAAAGAATCAGTTTATTTTAAAATAAAGCACTAGAGCAACTCTTACAGATATGCTCATGTGTATGCTCAGAGAGACAGATACCCTGGCAACTATCATGGGGACATTTTTAGAAACTGTCTTAATTATCTGGCCCAGGGCTTTGTTATGACATGTAGCTAAGAGTAGGGAGAGATGCGGTTTCTTTGTCCTCTGCCAAACCCTCTGATTTTCACTGTTTGCTTTGTTAATTTAAAAATGTAGTAACAATTTCAAGAAGTTACCCATATGATCAAATACAACTGATAGTCGTATCCTCTGCTGGCACGGGCCCTTGATAGGGAACCAGATGTGGGGGGCTGTGGGGAGGGAGAGGAGGGAAGGAGCAGAGGAGAAGATGGACAAGGCACTGAACTGAAAGAGCTTCCTCCTGCAATTCTCCCTCTCTGCTGCCCTGTTACTTTTAAGTCACTAAGCACAGGTAAATAAATTATTTCATATAAATGCCAGCTTAATAATTTGGGCTATGTACCTTCTACACCATATCTGTTGGGATGCCCCTATAAATGGGGGAATATGAGGAAGGTGAAACATGTCCAAAAAAGTCCAAAAGCTAGCTAGTCAGGTGAGTATTAGTACTTTCAGAAAGTTTTCCTATTGTTAAATTAATTTCTATACAAGCTGCAGGCAGATATATTTCAGTGTAAATCATGTTTTACATCCGTCTTAGAGGAAAACCAAAGCAAGAAAAAGGACTGGTATAAAGCCTCTAGAGAAGAAAGCCCACGTAAGGGTATTATATTATTATAAAAAGCTGTTTTCTCCCCAGACAGCAGTTAAAGTGGCAGACCTGCAGGGAGGGAAACACCAGCGTGAGAGCTGGGCTGCCCATGTCCTTGTTCCTACATCAAGTTTCAAAGTCACCCTGTCCCAAACACACGTGATTCAGCTGTCACTCCTTGTGTGTCCCCCCCCAGCTCTTTGGAGAAATAGAATTAAAATATTCCCACAACATGCAAAGGGAACGCGATTTACAACCTCCTGACCTCTGCCGTCAGTAAGCAATTCCTTTTCCTGCTCCTCACCGGCAAATCTCTGCTGGGCGAAGCTCCCTTTGCAGAGCTGGCACCAGTCCCACCTGCACCACCGCAAGGAAATTCGGCTTTTTTTCAGAGCGAGGCGGCTGAAGGTTCCTCATGACGGGGAGGATTTGCAGGGCTGGGATGAGGGTCAATGGGAAACTTTTACCCGATGCTAATCGGAGCCATAAAAGGCCCGGGAAGACCTGGGATCCCAGGAGGTTGTGCCTACATGAGCCAGCAAGGCAGCCCAGGACAAGCACGTTTAGTGGGAACCCGAAGGGCACTGAGGACTCGGCACCCAGGGATGACACGATGCCTCTTTCTCCCTGGAAAACCCTTAAAATGCAGCAGGTCAAACTGAGAGTCTCAGCGTGTCCATGTTGAATTGGGATCAGGGCTATAATCAAGGCAGAGAAGAGTTTGTCTGCTTCTTACTGGGCTGTTACAGGATTTATTTGCATCTAATATCCCCTAAAAAAAAATCTGTGTTTAGGTAGGATAAATCTGTAGAAGAGTGGCATGAACTTAGCTATACCCCTCAGAAATAAATCACACCCAGGCCCGAATAAGAAGGCAAATCGGTCAAGTAAACGACAGCAAATGAACAAATTGCATCTGATCGGGAAGAAACAGCCTGTAAAATACAGCTCCAACCAAGCGGCTTACTGCGGCGGGGGAAGGCGATGGTACAGGTTCAACACCAGGTTACTTTCCCACACATCGTGTTCTCTGTTTGCGCAGACGGATCCGTCTGTCTGCATCTATATTTAACTAGTCCAGAAACAAAGCGAGATAACCAGGTTAAGGTTAGTGTTCGGGGTACGTGTGTGCCTGTGTCAAATGGGGCATTCTGATTACATAATTAAATGCTTTCCTGTTGGTGTAATTAGGAGAGACATGCTGAGATTTATAGAAGTCTAATCGTTGCAGACATTCTCAGCTCCCTATCTGAGGGACTGAGCCTGTAGTTTTTGCCAGATTCTCATTTCCACCACATTTTTACAGTTGCAAAATTAGATTAAAAAAAAAGAGACAAACGCAAAGGCTTCTCGCGAGCGACAGTGAGCTGGCTGCTGGCATTTTTTTTTCCAACTTACTTACATGGACTTTGTTTATGTTTTGCTCCACTTTAGACAAATTCTCTCTCTGCCTTTTCCCCGACAAGAGCTGTCTAGATAGAAGCAGGGATCCAGCCAGCCCTGCTCTCACTGAGTGCCGTTGCACCTCTCTGGGAAAGGATGAAGCAACACGGACCGCTTTTATCCCGTTAGTACATGTGAAAAAGATGAAAACCGGCCTGGACATAAATTAAGTCGGGCAAACCAGAAAGCTGGCTGGCCGTAGCCAACGTGGCAACAGCGCAAAAGCCTCGGAAGATGTGAAGATTTAGGGCTCTGACTCACAGACGGAGCAGATTAAATTCAGGCTTCCCACAGCTTCCTGCCCTGCCCCTTCTGAAAGTTTCCCTCCTCCACAGCCCGGACACTTCAGCCATCCCGGCACAAAACCCTGCCAGGCACCACGAGCAAATCCTGGCCATTTAGCAAAGGCATTTGCATGGCACCTGCCCCTCAACCATTTCTTTTTCTTGCCCCATTTTTGCAGGTGGGGAAACTGAGGGATGGAGAAGCTTTACCCAAAATTTTTAGGACTGGCTGGTTGAAGCTGTATTTCTAAACCGGCCTGTAGGCATCTACTAAAGACCTGCACAGAAATTTAAGCGACTCATGGAAGCATCTCAGTGTGGAGTCAGAAATCAGGTTTTAGGCACTGGTTTCTTCAACGCTTTCCTCCCATGGCTTGCCTCTCATACTACGACAGAGGGTGGACATCGGATGACACGTGAGTGCCAATGTGGATAAATCATTACTAGCAGGATAGGAAGAGGGCTTCCTCTCTGTTTTCTTAGCCCAAGTGAACACAAGCTGATGAGAAGTCTGGGTCCAGCCTCGCTCCCATCACCGGCAATCAGGTATAAGCCCAAGCTGTGGGACAATGATTAGCCATTACCTCTAGATTTAGTTATCGCAATTAAAGATCCCAGGGACTGCTAATTGCAGCCCCAGTTCACAGCCGAGAGCATCAATATGAGTTAAAATTGATGGTGGCCAGCATTAACACGGCACCACGCTTCCGATGGGAGCCACGGGATAGCAGGGGCAGGTGTAAACTCAACCCATACGTTAATACATACGGTCATGAGGATTTTCCCTTTGCAGGTTGCTTTCAGAAACCCCTGGTGCAGTGGTGTTTCTTCGTGGGGATTTTCCTCCTTATCAGCACTTAACATCTGCCAAGCTATTGAAATGGGATTTAATTTCTCGTCTATGTGATCTGGACATTAGTATTCTGCTTCAGTGCTGAAAAGTTCAGAATAAGCCAAGAGGTTCCTGGAACCCAACAGTTAATGAGGAAAAGTTGTCTTGGCAAGAGAAATGGTCTCATAGGCTGGTTCGAATATATTAAAGGTGAAATGTTTTCCAATGGGGAGGATGCTCTCTCCAGCCTGAGCTTTTAAGGTTGAGTTTCCTGATTTGCATTCTTTTGAAAGCATAGATAAAAGCTTGGAGTCATTTCTGCTTCCTTTGCTATTTTGAAAAGTGCAGGGGCTAGCGTGTAGATGCGGAGGGATGTACTTGGCACACACAAAATAAAATTGAGGGGATAAAAAAAAAAGACAGGAAGAAATCAGGAGTTTGGGCACGTGATAACAGGAGATATTGTTCCTCTGATTTGAAGGCTAGTGACTTGCCACCAAGGTGAAGAAGCTGCATCTCTATAATGGCATCAGCTGTAACGTTTCATCAGGGAATCATGAAATAACTATTCTGTTCAGACCAATTGATGTCGGTGGAAGAAGGCACCCCGGTGAGCTCCTTCCCATCTTGAATATCTCTTGGCTGCCTCCCTTGCGGCATTTCATCTTTCTACGTGGGGCTGGTGCAGAGGAGAGCAGCCTACCCATGCCTTCGCAAGTGGGGCTTCTCATTGTCTTCAGGAGGCTGCTCTGGTTTTTAACGGAGATTTACTAGTAGGGCAGCCACTGCTGGAGGAAAAGCATCTCTTTAAATCATTGCCATTTACCTTGCAGCGTGAGAGTCCCTCCTGCCCTCTTTCACACATTCATGGTGGAATACGATAAGTCATAATCATGCTTTCAAGCCTGCCTGTTTGGCTCCCTTCTCTCGGAGTGGCTGCTTCTCCGCCGCCTGCCTTTGAAGTGTATCTAAGCTCCTAGTAGCTATAAGATGACACTTAAGTTACACCTCTCCTGCATTCTTATCTCTGTCAGCGGTCTTTGAATCGCTGACACATTGGCAGCCCAATGGCCCTTCTGGTGAGCGGGTTGTCCCCTGCGTGACCTTTGGGTTTCTGAAGAAGACACCTGAAACCCCAAATGGAAGGGATCAGAGGAAGGGGGAATCCCACCTCTTCTTCATCAGCTGCCAAAGAGCCGTCTCCCCTTCCACAGGAAACAGCATCTGTCTTATCTCTTTATTTGTCTCCCTTTTTTAAACTTTTCTTTTAGACATAGGACCTTTTGAAATCGCTTCTTGTTTTTCCTTCTTTCCCCATGCATCTTTGAACCCACTCTCTCCTCCAAGTAAATACCATCACAAAAAGGGAGGGTTGCTAGAGGGAAGGAGGTTGTGTTGCTGTTAGTCGTGCAGAATAAAGATGAAGCCCCAGAAAATGGCTGAGGTTTTGGTCAGCTGCAAGAATGTGGGGTACAAACAAAGCAGCGCTGCTACAGCAGAAGGCAGGCTTCCCCTCTTGTTTCATAGTTCCTTTCATATCAGTGTGAATACCACTAAAAAGGAGCAGCATGCTAATACTTTTATATAATGATTAAAATAAAATTGTAAAAAAATCTCCACTCTACTTTGGATAATGTTGTTGAACATCAAAGAGCATCTGCCTCTCCCCATCTAAGTCTTCACTTGCAGTTGTTTCTCATTCTCATCGCTATAATGTTACACTGATAATAAATCTGGACTTTATGAGCATGTAAGTTAGTTCATAGTGTTCTCCAATATGAATGGAGCAATCCCAGAAACAGCACCAAGCCGGCTACCTCCTGCCAGAAAAGTCCACTGCAGTTACTCACAGTGGACAGAAATGGAAGTGTTGGTATGACTCTACCTGCAGGGTTTTACTCCTCACACCGCGGATTTCAGGCACCAAGGGGCTCCTGTATGTGTCAGATGGTTTTGGGCAGCACCATGCAAACCCACCGCTCAGGACTTTCCTTAGCTTTCTTACCTGGGCAGAAAACCAGAGAAGCCCTCATTTCTTCTCCGATGACCAACTCGCTATTGAAAATCTGCTGCCGGCATCATTCCCTCTTCCCAACTCCCTGTTTCTCCCTCCTGTGCTACAGAGCCGCAGCCCCATTTGCATTTGTACTTTTCAGCCACGTAACGAAGACCAGAAGGGCTGCTGTGATGGACAGAACTAGTTCAGCTCTTGCTGGATTTTGATGAAAGGCAATTTGATTTCCACAGCCAAGTTATTTAATGAGCCTCTAAAATTACAGCCACAAATTATGCACATACAAAACTATGCATTTGTGCGCTGAAGAGGCAAGGTTTCCAAAACAGGAAGCCATTGGTCTGCATTAAAAGAAAAACCCTGCCTGCATAGCTGGTTCCCCATATCAATGCATATAATTATTCAGGCTGCCCAGCTAACACAGTGGATTGAATGCACAATGGCTCTGTAGGTACCTACCTACCCATTTTCACATTATAGATGTCTCCTGCTGTGTTTATACATCCATTTGCTACAACCATGCATGCAGATTTCTGTCTGGAACAGGGAAGAACACAGCTCCCATCATGCAAGAAGCGTGCGCACCATTTGCTGATGCCGAGTGAGGGGGGGTAACGTTACCTTAACCCAACTCCCTCCTCATTCCACCCTCAGGGATTCAACAGCTGCTTAACCAACTCTTTGCAAGATGTCAGATGTCCATAAGTCTGCACGCAGCACCAGCTGCCTTTGCACCCCACGCAGTCGTACGGGAAGAAAATGTATGCAAAAACCATGCAGTAATTCATTCATTCATTTGCTTACGTGGCTGCAGCACCGGTCACGATGCGTTGCCTGCTCCACCAGCAAGCATTCTCCAAGTCCCAGTTTTGAGGCTGGTCAGGATTTGTTGCGATGAGATGACAGAGAGATGGGAGTTCCACTGCAATATGCAAGTCAAGTTTTAGAAAAGGCAGAAGAGGAGGGGTACACGTCCCCCAAATGAAATTACTTTCAATTCATAACCCCATCTTTCACTCTTCCTCAGCAGTTAATGCAAGTCTGTCATCAAGGAGGGGTTTAATTGCTTCTTGTCTTATCTCTTCATCTACTCGCTTTCTTTTTATTCAGCTCCAGAGGTCTGATTGGCCCTTAATTATAACATATCCTTTTTCTCCTCTCAGTTTGAGTGGTTTAGAGTCTTATTCTTTTTTTGTCGTCTTTTTTTTTTTCTTCTGAGATTATCACAGAGCCCGCTGAACACTGACCTGTTATTATAAACCTGTTGGCGACCTCACATCAGATCATTTTCCATCGTATCTTGTGACCCTCCCTTGCTTCATCCATCACTTTTCCTAACAGACCCCATGAGAGCAGCAAGATTTCGCCAAACCAAAGGCAAGACTCTTGCATGTTTGTTTCAACTCTTGACTATCCTTCCCTGCTCGGTTAAACCTACTCCCAAAGAATGATGTTAGAATAGCTGTCAGAAAGGGTCTTTTTCTAATTCTGCACAGCTCAAGAAACTCTCTAGGAATAGTGGGAAAACTCATCAGTTTTCTGTTCTCAAAGTGATTTTTACAGCAGGGAAAGGAGGTGCTCAACTAACAGACCTACGGATGACAGCTGTCTTCTCCAGAGACCTTAGGAAGTATGACGAATACTACAGAGCAGCTTATATTATCCTTAAACAGTGCTGTCTCCAGCACACTTGCTCCAGTTCAGTTTCCAGAAACTCCAGAGCTCTGAGCCACGAGTTTCTTTTTTAACTCTTGCAGGACCCTCTGCAGCTCTGTGGACACCGTGAGCAGCTGGAAGATGACCGATCTGCCCTTTTTTGTTTTATTTTGTTTTCTGGTTTTCTCTTTCTCGAAGCAAGACCATTTTTGCCAGTTCCTCTTAAAATTAGCACAATCTCAACCTTTGCTTTTGAGGACTCACACAGCTGCCACCAATGTGCAAAAGCCAACAGCATTAAAGTGATCTCAATGCACAGTCAGCCATGGCATGAATTTATTTTTATTTCCTTTTGCGACAAAATGCATGTCTTTGTTTTTCATCATGTATTCGCTAATCCAACCTAAGCTGCAGTTTAAGCACAGGTTTTTTATTTTGAATAAGACCTTTGTACAACCTGACCATTTACCTAGCTGTTACAGAATCAAAATTCCCCAAAATACAGCAACAACTCCCAAAACTGGAGCTCCTGGGAGAGCAAAAGAGCTTCAGAAATAAGAAGAGCTTCCTGTGCAGCAGGAAATGCCAACACGCACCTCCCTGGGCAGATCATTATTGGCCAACTGACCCAAGAAAGAAGTAACAGCAAGGCTGGAACGGCCGATCATGGCTTTTCCAAAACTTACCAACAAGCAAAAATCAGAAAGGGGCAGCCTCAGAATAAAGCCCAGACTTTTCAGCGCAGCTATAATCTCAGTGTTTAATATACAGGACTGTGAGAGCTGGCAAGTCACTGAAAGGTTAGGCAGCAAACTAGATGCTTTAAAAAAAAAAAAAATTAAAAAAAAAAAATTAAAAGACTGCAAGGAGGTCAGGGCAGAGTATGGAAAGATTTCGTCACCAGCAAAGAGATTTGAGAATTCGTCCTCTTCCAGCTCTTCTCTGGATATCTAAATATTTTGGGGGCACGCACGCTGGACGGCACATGATTCCCACAGCAAGCGCTGAAAACCTACTGGTAAAGCTGGAGCGAGCTGCCAGATAAATAGCAAACCCTCTCAGGGTGCAGGAGGTGAAAGTAGGACCCTGCACCAGGACAGGACTTGAGCCACATGCCCGTGCAGGGGGACAAGCGTCGGCCAAAGGGTGCACGGTCAGCTCGGCTCCAGCAGCAGAGCTGGGAGGGAGAGCATCTTCGTGGAGGCAATTTTTAACAGCCAGCTCAGGAACCAGCTGCAATTGCAGCACTCGACTTCTGCCAAGCTGGACATGACAGCCTACAGCTGAGCTTTGGAAATGTGCAGCAGAGCATCTCCAAGAGCAATCTTTTAAAAAGCCCTAACAAAGGAAGCAGTAGAGTTGGTTTCAACAGTGTCGAGCTGATGGAAACCGCCGCAAAGGATGGAGAGAAGTGGAAGGGACAAGTTTCCACCCTGCGTGCCAGCGTTGGCCCAGGGAACATGTAACATAATGTAAAAATAATATGCTATTAAACATAATGGACTAGTTGACCCAAATGAGTCAAAGGAAGAAAATCAAAATTAAATGTTTCTATGGCATTAAATTAAAATGACTTGCCATTATTAAAAAGAGGTGGGAAAGCCAAAATTCTACATCTCACCTTTTTGGAAGCTGTAAATTTTTCCCAAATCACTGCATTTCATATATAATTTAGACAACATTCCAGTGTGGGTGGAAAATTGCTCCGTCAAAAACTGTTGGCCAGCTGCACCCAAAAATTCTTGATATGAGAATGACTATCGTTGATTTAAAATGGACTTTGGGTCAGCATCTTACACAGCAAAAACGTTGCACAAAAATGCACGCGTCCTACTCTGTTATATTGATTTCAGCAGCAACATCCTTTCAAATATTGCTTGCTTGCCAGTGTCAGTCCATGTTTTAAGCCAATTCCAAGGCTATGCTTGAGTCCTCCAGTCCTTCAATGTCTTACTGTGCACCTGTGGGAGGGGAAAAGGACACTTTGTGCAAGTGTTTTGAAAGAACGAGGTTCAAAAGAATGTGTATGCAATGTGGGATGGTTAGGACCGCAATGGGAAAAAAAAAAAAGGTAGTTAAGGTACTAGTTAGTAAGTGCCAAATATTTACCACTACGTAATAAGAATGGGAGCGGATTTTATTTTGAAGAATGTCTGAAGCCATACTGAATGTTTTTCTAAATATAGAGAACTCAGAGGTTCAAGTGCTTCAGGATGTATAAAATGTGGATTTTCCTCTCGTATATTTGCTGTTTATAATGTGTGTTTATGGCTGTACCATACAGTGTGTGCTTAGTATGAGAAAGGAAGAAAGTTTCACTTATTTCCAGAAAACTTGCCAGTTCCCAACAACCTTCTATTTCTTTTAACACGGAGCTGGGAAACAATAGCCTCCAATTAACAACACCACAAAGCAGTTGAAATTTGAAATAAGCTGAGCCTGAAGAGTGCTGAAGGATCAGACTTGGTGTTTAGTTCACAGCGATGCAAGTGTGCTCTAAGCCCCCCATTTTCGGCTGCTCCACAGAGACAGTAATTAACATCTCTGTTGCAAATTGCATCTCCAGAGCGTTTGGCACACACGACTTGGGTTAACCCCGAAAACAGCCAAACGTGGTTTCTGCTGCAAATATTGAGGTCTTTGTTGAACCAGATCAAGGTCATCACCTGCAGGTCACACAAAATTTTGCCACTCCTGCAAACTCAAGTGAGAAGAAAGTGCGGAGAAACAAGATCACCCCGACACATCTCCTAGCAGGAAAAAAAATCCCTTTCTCCTCCCACAAGGATGTTTTCCATCCACATTTGATTGCTGGGTCAATAACTGCTTGTGTTTTCTTCTCCTTTCATTTCTAATCCTGCTTTTGCTGACTAGCTTTCCTCTCTCACGTGTCCAGAAGGAAAAACTGTGGATGTATCTCTGAGCATCGCCTTGCCAAGGCGGCATTTTCAATGGCTGGAATGGCATCACAGATCAACCATCAAAACTTTCATTCTGAGTTTTTTTATATTATTCAGGATGCAGCAATCCCAGTTACTGCAGCCCCCGTGATGGAAGAGAGTAAGGCTCTGTCACATTTCAGTTGTGTTGTTTCTTTTTTTAAATTCCCCAGCCAAGCAGGCAAAGGGGGGAAAAAAATGATGTGGGATTTTGGTACATACAAAACATCTGAAACCAACATTTTTGGAACGTCTTGATCACAAATAAAGAAAGAGGTGATTTGAGATTTTCATATTTGCTTGCGTCTTTGAGGATGTTTTCGGTCTTTCATCCCGTTTTGAAGGCGTGTCACCTAATTATGACTCTTTCATCCCTCTATTCCCTAGTTAGAACATGCCAATCCCTTTTACGGCAATTGATTATGACTTGGAGGTTTCCACATTCCAGCCAGTTCAGAGAGCTGGGATATTTGTGAATACCTGAATAAACTCCTTTAATCCAAAAACAAACTCCACCTGAAAGCGGCAGTATGAAAAGGCCATTCATACGGTGTTTTCAAACGTACTGGTTCATGGTTTCTTTGGATTTGACCCGACTTCCTGTACTAATGGTCTCTGAATGCATTCCCAATTGTGGCTTATTGGTCTATAAGGTACCCAGCATTTATGGGGAAGAGGAAAAGGAGTTACACAGCAACTGCTTACACAGAAAACTCAGCCTGAAAGAGCAAAAAATGGACCTGAAGTTAAAAGGAAACATAAAGTGTACAAATGGCTGGCCCCTTCTGCTGAAATTTTTTAAACAAATATTCCCTTGATGTTACTACTTTAAAAAGATCTTGGCTTCTTGCAGATGAAAAATACCTTTAAAATTACCACTACAATTGTCATTCCCAAGTGTGAGAATTGACACTTTGCTGATTAAGGTAGGACCGTGTTTAAGTAATCTGGTAACATAAGTGCAAATGTGTCGATGATCTCACGGAGCGGGGAGAGACCGCAGAGGGAGATCTCTGCTCCCGATAGCCGGGGGACAGAGCAAGATCGCCGAAATCACGGGGAACAAAGTACCTCATCTACTGCCGTGATCAGACCGACAGAAGGAAATTAAAGTTCACAAACACACATAATCACCTAATACAAGTAATATTTTTGGAGGCTGCGAGAGGGTTCACAGGGGTAGCATTACACACTTGCACTATTCTTACACATTTTCTTCTCTGTCCTCTATGGACCGCTGCCAGAAACAGGACTCTGCTTTAGATGCTTTGTTCAGACCTGCAATGTTCGGATGATTTAATTTGGGGTCAAACACTTCATCAACCGGTGAATGCAAGTCCACCTAAACAAACCTTCTGTTTCATGAGTTCCTACGAAAGTCAGTTCAACCTACTTAAGGGTCTTCAATCTTTTGGAGATGAGGCCAATTCCAGTTAGAAAGCTGCAGATGGGTTTTGGTGGTGAAAAATCGGGTCATACCTTTAACAAATTGGGCCCTGAGCTATAGAAATGGGTAGGTCAAAGTGCTCCAGCCCCCATGGGTGAGATGGGAGATGCCTTCCCTCTGCAGCAGCCCTGCTGTCCCCATCCAAAGCTCTTCCTGATTTTAAGACCATAATGCTGAGGCTCAGCAAACCACACTCATGATGACGGACTTGCACCCAAGAGCCCTTTTAAAATTTAGTTGGTGCTTTTCTAAAACTTTTTCTTAATTACTCCACTTACCGTCACATGAAGTCTTACCGGAGAACGTGAAAACATAAGACCCACAGATAGGAGCCTGTGTCTGAATTTCCATTATTTGGTGGTCTGAACTGATTTATCTGTCCGTGAACACACAGGGCCTTGATTTCAGTATCCTGTGAAAGGCAGGATCTAATGAGGCAGAGGAAAGAAGTGACAGATTTTGGCTTCCTGCAGCCCATCCTCAGAGATGGAAATTCCTGGTGTTGACTGACCGGCTTGGCTGAGTGATAAGCCAAAATGGGTTTGGGCACCGGGCCAAGACGGGGACGGTTCCTCCTTCAGGATAAGATTAACGAGTTTCAGGAGGGGGGCAGAACTTCAGGGCTCGTCTTACATCTGATTCCCCCCCCGCCCTTGCAGCGGTGACATTCGTCTCACTGGCGCAGGGTCTTTGTATTGCTCACTTGGTTGCCATCTGACTCTGGATTGCTCAAGATGCGCCAAAAAAGCCCGTTCCCTGGAAAAAAAGACATTCCAGCCTGGAGATTTTGGCAGTTCTCCTTCACATACAATATCCTTGGTAAAGGAGATTTTTTTGGAACCTATAGCTAACGCTGCTTGCTGGTAGTGGCTGTTTGCCTACAAAATAAACAGGACCAGAATATGCCTCATTACAGTCACACAGTGGGTTTTATTTTTCTCTGACATTTCAGGAGGTGGTGCAGAAAATGAGACTCTCTCCAGAGTGATTCACGCGGTGGCCAAAGAGGTCTCTGTGGCTGACAGTAAACCGTGTGACCTACCCATTTCCCAGTAAGGATCCAGTGCCCGGCGCCAGCACGGGACAACAGGGAAAGAGGGAGTGGGGAGGGAAGGCTCTTGGAGAGAGATTTGGTTTGGAAACGTCTCTGGGTGAATTTTGAATGCAAAAATAAAAGAAAAAAAAAGGAAATTAAGGCAAAGTTTAAAAAACACCAAAACAACTAACCCTCCTCAAACTGAAGCCAATCTTTGATTCCTTCTCTGAAATGACATCATCGCATACCCAGCACGGCCACAAAGCATGACAGCCGTCATGGGCCTGCCTTGGGAAGGATATATCACTTCCCTTTGAGAAATACGGAAGGTATTGTCTGTAATCGCAGCCTGCCCCGGGCCGGGCAGGGGGGCTGGTTTTTGCAATGAGATCCTTCTGCAGCCTTTTTTGTTTTTTTCCCTTGGTCTTTCACACAAATTAGATGGCTCCCGGAGGCTGGAACGCTCTCCGCAGTGGCTGTGCGCATCCACAGGCATTAAGCAAGGAGGTTAGAAAGGGATGAAGTTGGATGAAGAAGCCTGATTCATGCGGATGTGGCTGCTGAGGTGATGGTTTCGATGTCCCCTGGTGGCATCTGTTGCTGGTGGCATTCAGGGCTGCATGTCTTCGTGCTTAACCCCACTTCTGCCAAGCTGTAACTGCCTTCTGTTCTCCTTCCCTTCTCCAGCGATGAACCAGAGGAAGCACAAAGGGTCTTGTTCTGCAGAAGGTATGGATATGGGACAAGGCAGCAGTGCTTCCTTAGATGCAAGTAGATACATAAGGATTGTAATTCCAGGAATCCTCTTCTCTTGGTGTCAAAGCAGGTCATCACAGAGAATGGAGAAAGCAAAGCCCCAGGAGCAGAAGATGACTTTGGTCTGGTTTTTTGACGCGACGCATATCACGGGCAGCAGGAGTTTTACTTTCCGTGGCTGAAAGGAGAGAAAAGGAGATTGAGGTTCCCCAGAGACTTGCTTTTGGATGGTCAAATGGCCCGCAAGAGCATGCACGCATCTGCCTTTCAATAGTCAAAGCTGGGTCAGGAGGAGTTCATTCCCAAGGGAGAGAGATCAGGGCCCTGCTTCGCTCCGCAAACGGCAGTCTGGCAAAAAGATGGACAAATGCCATAGGAATCTAAAAGATGTATTATTAGGATATGTGTAGCTCATATTTCACTCTTCCAAATGTCTAGCTACATTAATGAAACCCATGTTTCATTGTTTCAGAGAATTTTAAGGCCAAAGGGACCATTAGATCATCTGGTTTGACCTGGGTAACACGGGCCAGAGAATTTCATCCACAGAGACAAATAATGTGTGTTTGATTAAGTTCAGTTAACACAATGTTTCACCAAAACAATAGAAATGGATGCACTTTCATAATCCATATTTTTAGGAAAGATCTTACAATTTACGTTTTCCCTTCGGGACTAGGAGCTCAGCCTTTATTGTTCTTATAAATGGCAACGCTGCCCACACTGGTGGCCTGGCCACACTCCCACCGAGGGGGAGGATGGGGAACAGAAGCCACAACCACATCACAGAGGACCACGCACCGTCGTATGTCGTGCCAGCGGGGCTGGAGACCTCTAAGACCCCGTTGTGTCAAGTGCGTGGGGCTGGTGGGGTCTACCTGCAACACACCTTGGCCTGCAGAGCGAATCCAGCTGGGGAGATCCCCTCTCCCAAAACCAGCTCAAGCGAGCAGTGCTTAGACTGAACACAAGCTGAGGACGCTTCTGCAATTTGCCTTTTTTTTTTTTTTTGTTATTATTAGCAGAAACGCGGTGGAAGATACTCAGACGTTCTGGCCGTGAGCAGAGAAGGATGCTTTGAAATAAAATATCATTATTATGGCTGCATTTTTCAACTGGCACCGCATGAAGACCGTTGCAAAGAGCCGTGCACAAGGAATTGCTGGAAGACACTGTGAACAAATGGCAGGAGAAGACTGACTAGTGGTGAGAAAACCAAAATATCTTTAGAACCACTGGAAGTTATTGAAGTTTTGACAGCATTCTTCATGGTGTCCCTCTCCTCTCTCATCAGCTGTGGAAGTGATCAGCATTTTTCCTCATTCAAATTTTGGCAAAAAGCTGTCTTTTGCATCCCCCAACAGAACATCGCATGTTCTTACTTCCTTTTCTCAAATTATTGAGTGACAAACGGAAGCACAAGGAGACTTCCCCGAGGTCACACAGGAAGCATAAGGAAGGGCCCAGGAATTAAAACCTGAATTTCTGGGTCTGAATCCATCATTACAATCGATAGAGAAAATGGTGATAACTTTTTTTATTTGCTATATGATATACAATGCACATTCCTTAGCCTAAATAATGTATGTTTCGGACAGGGGATAATGATGAAGTTAGGAAGAATTGCAGCTAGTTATGAAAGTTTACCAACTACTGCCAGTGCTTGTGCCGTACTTCAAACTCTTTAAATGAGAGGGGAAAAGTGTGTCACAGACTGAAATCACTGCCCCTTTGCATTTTTCTAATGAAGTCCATGCAAATGGGTTATGATCCTGAAAGTGAGGTATCTGTGGACATCATTTTTCACAAGGCTTTCCATTTCCTAACTGGTACAGCTTATTTGAATGGAGTCTTTTGGTAGCAGAGTTGTTCAAGATGTTCGTAGCACATAGTGGAAAACACTGACTCCACTGTCTCCTTTTCTCCTTTCTTTTTTAAGGCTCCTTTTTTATTTTTTTCATCTTGTGGTCCACATTACTCATGGACTGCAAATGATTCCCAAGAAAGCCACAATCAGTGGATTCTCCCTCTGTCTGTAAAAACAAGACTGGATCCGACCTGCCGTGAGGTCATCGTTAGCAGCCCATTTTGGGCTGGAACCAAGCCGTGAAGCCGTTTCACACGCGCCTGGCCACCCCTGAGGAGGTTTGCCTGGCAGAGGACTAGCAACGCTCCCACGGTCACTACCCACGGCTCGGGCAGGCAGTCCCGGTCGGAGAAGTAGGACTTCTTTGGCCACTCTGCTATCTGCTACGCCAGCAGGGTTGGGTTGGGATTATGCTTTTAAAACAACATGGGGTGTAAAATAATGAGAGAACAGCAAAGGACTAATTAGCGGCAGGCAGTGGGGTGCCACAGCGGTATCGTGGGGGGGTCAGCACCTATCGTGGTGCTGAGCTGCTCAGATGCGGCAAAGACAGGGCGACGGAAAAGGCTCCTCAGACAACCGTGGGCAAAGTGCCGTCGCAGCCCAGGATTATCTGGTTTCCAGTCTGAAACGTCGTGACCTCAGCTCCGTTCCCCACAGACTTAACCCAGCAACGTTAATTGAGCACCAGGATCCTGGTTGGCAAAGTCAGCAGGGAGGCCACGAACTGAAAGCTCTCCTCCTCCCATCGGTCCTCCTCAATGGAGATCTGAGTCACTGGGAGGGCTGGGAGACGGGTGGAGGGGGCAGGGAAAGGTGTCACTGGAAACAGTCATCGTTTGTGCTACCTGCCCCTGGGTACAGTGGGAATTTGTTCTTCCACCCGCTTGCACCAACACGGGAGTCCCTCCTCCACGGAGCACGTGCATCCCCTTTTGCCAAACAGTAGACTGAAGAAATTAGCCCTTCCCACCAGAAGCGCCTTGAAAGGTGGCAGGTTTTAGATGTTCATAATCACATTAGAAGGGGGGATTAATTTTAAGTTATCACAAAAGGTGACAGAGTTGTCTTGCTTATGAACTGCTGCTGATTCTGTGTGTACTGATCTGTCGAGGAGAAAAGAGCCAGAAGCCTTTATTGGCTTCGCTGTGCCTAGCGAAAGTGTCTGCCCTCTTCCAGAAGATAAGTTCAGCCTTGTTTATTTTCATTGTAGCTATTCAGAAAGCTCCGTTTTGTGCCGTACCAGACAATATTGCTGTGCCTTTAAAAAGGAAAGGAAGTGTGGTCCTGGCAAACATAACCGGAGCAATAAAATATAAATCTTTGTAATTGTTGTGGAGACAGAAAGCAAAACAAACTGTACTTAAGTACATTGTAAGAAAATGTCAGAGATTTGAGGGAATGGTCATTAGCATACGAAATCATTTATCTCCCATGAGTAAGCGAGTTGGACGGAGACCAACCCATTTAATTTTCAGTATTTTTCCTTTTGGGATTTCTTGGAATGTCAGAACTACTATTTTTTCCTCCAGAAAAGAAGATTGACTTCAAGGCTGATGTTCAGAGACCACAGAAACAAGTTGAACACAGTGTCAGCTCCCCCCGTCACCCCCTGCACACGTGCATAGCCGAGTGCCCGGCTACGGGCGCGGATGCCCGTGTGCCCAAAACTCTTGTGCAGAGTCAGACCCCATGCAAGGTTCATGGGTGCTGCCTGGCATAACCATCCAGCTCCCGAGAGGACTCGCAGGCTGCCTCCTGTATCATCATCCCCACCCATGAGGGTGTCCCCAGGATGTTAATTTTGCTCAAATGAAAATTGCGGTTTCCTGTAGGTTTGCAATCCCCATGGCCACTGCATAAAGCCATCCCACGAGCAGCAGGATCCATTTAGTGTCACCTCAAACCACTCGCTGTCTGCCTGGTCCCCTGGTCCCTTCCCTGCCGGGAAGTTTGCCTGAAAGCCACTTGCAGAGACAGCCACTTCATCGCCATGCCTGATTCAGTGTCACCCCAACACCATCAAGTCTCCTTTATTTATTTATTTAAAAACTAAATTACAGAGGGAGAAAGCTATTGGGAAAAAAACGTGACATGAAGTATCTCCACCCAGATGGCATCAAGTGATGGGTGAGGTGTCCCATCGCCCATCAGCCCTCCACGGATGGTCCCTCTCCCAGGAAAGGCAAAGGACGGGGATGGGTTGAACCTGATGGGGAGCCCCACGCCGCTGCACTTGGTTACACAGCTGCCGAGCTGAAAGGCATGAAGTTATTTGAGACAGTTATGGAAACATTTGGGTACCCTGAACTTCTCCCTGCTGGATTCTTGTCCCATATGGGAAGAAAATGAAGTTCAGATCTTCTGGGATTAATATAATCAGAGAATCTGAGAGGAAAATTCGTGAGTCGTTTTTCTCCTTTCTTTGATGAGGGGGGTGTCTCCAAGGTTAATGAACTGCATCCCTCACAGTAGGCAAAATGATACCACACATGTTTCAGAGCAGAGCAAGCTTGGAGGTACCATGGAAAAGGTTTATTCTTTTCATTATAGAACAGGAAAATCATGTTTCAGGTCCCTAGTAAGACTGTTTCTAGCAAGAAAGTACTGAACAGTACCAAATGCAAATATCTTGCCTTTTTTTTTTTAATAAGGTGGTCAAAAGGTCTAAGGGGAAGCAGGGATTTTGGAAGTATGCACAAAGTCAACAGTGCAGTTAGCAATGGGATAGTAAGATTTCACAGCTCTGCTTTGATCAGTATTTCAGAAAAGTGAAGCCATAGTACAGAACGTCCTCTGAACTGAAACCAAGGCAGGCTTTGTCTTTTATCTCAAATATCAGCTAAGAAAATTAGAATGATATGAAAATGCTGAACTCATTACATTTTATTCGCGGTTTTACAAAACTGCTCCAGTAAGGCATATGGTTTCTTAATGAAGGTAAAAATTTCTGGGACACTCTAAATGCTTTCTAGGGTCTATGTGTGAGCCAAAGAAGTCATCATCTCCCCAAAATGCTTTACAACTTGAAGCTGCAGCCACTTATTAGCTGTCCTTGATTTTTGGACCATACTGGTGGTTTCACTTTCTTTTCAGAAGACACTTGGAGAGTTCTAGCCACTAAAAAGTCATGTAAGAAAGGAATGATTGATTTTGGTTTTCAGCCTAATTAATTATTTTCTCCTTCCTCTCACTTTATTTAGTCCTTCTTCATTATTTTTCTTCAGTGCAAAAGTCCTTACGATGTTTGTTTGAACTAACATACAAGCAAAAGAAAAATGCCCATCCATAATTCGAAGCAGATGCAGCTTCAATACCCAAAGCTTAGATTGTACCTGGAGGTTGTGCCATGCACCCCTCTTCAGAAAATAATTACAGATGGATTTGGTGACATCTGTGGCTTTGGTGACTTCACTGGATTTGGATCAAGCCTATAGCTGTAGAATAGACAGCTGTTTTCTTCCTGAACACCAAAATGATGTCCACCACCTGCATTTTCATGGCTAAGGGGAGAAAGCCCTCAATGAAAGACAACCGAAGCAGACGAACCAAGCGTGAAGTTAAGAGCTTTTGCTAACACTTCTCTACCTAGTATCTTGTTTTCTAAAGCACTTTCTTCCTCTAGAAAGAGTCATTATTAATAAATAATTACTTAGAGCTTTCCCCTTATTCTTGTCAGTGTGTGACTTCAAACAACAAAAACTCCTACCAACATCTTCTTATCAAAATACCTGCAGAACCCAGCGGCACCCAGTCAAGTGACAGACCCCATCCTCATCTTGCACGAGAGGACCTCAGCCTGCGCCAAGGCGCTGGTCCTCATCCAAACCTTTCAGATGTAGTGGGAGATTGGACAGAGCTGGAGGTCAGGGCCTATTTGTGTAATTATCCCATGTCTGTCGTTCTTAGCAAAACCACAAGACCTCGCTAAAGCAGCCTCACCCAGGATGCTTCTAAGCCTATGTGGGTAACACCACAGAGCAAAGAGTTGCATGAAATTTTGTTTTCTTTAAAGCAAGCAGAGTCCTTTAAATCTTTTCCGAATTTCAGGCTCAGCATCATGGCGGGGGGGGGGGGGGGGGGGGGGGCCCAAAGAGATCTGCAAATAATGAGTGACAAAACCAAAACCGTTCTGGAGGTGGAAGTTCAGCCTGTCTGTGGGGAGGGAGTGTGGGTGGTGGGGAAGATCAGAGTCATCTCCAGCAACGACACATGAAGTCAGGGAAAGCTCGTGCTCCTTGGCACAATTTGGTTTCTAATCTTTCAATTTTATCAATGCCTCTGCCCATCAGTACCAGACTAAACAATTACCAAGCGCGCTGTGGAAAATAAGGAATGAGGTGGAGGCGAACCAAATTTTGCTGTCCCGTGGATGAGGAGCTCTTCTTCCACAGGATGGTGAAGAAACAAGGGAAACAGTGCTGGGAGTGGGGTGGGATGACAATTCCAGAGACCTGGGGCTGGTCCGGAACGGGAGCAAAGCTTCGTGTATCTCAAATCCTCCCTCAGTTTCCAGGGTTGCCCTGCTGTCACAAGCAATCGCTTTGCTTTGGACTTCACCAGAGCAAATGTCCATGGGATAAGGATTTCTACATTACGTCAGCACATTTTTAGGGAAATAAAATCCTATGCTCTGAAGTGCAACTATTCACACCAGAAACACCCCACGTTCATCCAGTTGAGGAACATCAACAGGTCCACCGCGCTTATCTGTCTGCAATCAGGATGCTCAGCAAAATACCTGAAGAAGCATTTCGTGAATTAGTTTGCTCAAATACACTTTGAGAACATAGTAACTGGCCTGGGAATATTCCTGAACAGATAAAGAGGTTAAAATTGTCCTCTAAAAAGAGCTGTTGGCAGTTTTTCTCTGGTCTCTTGCTAAGATGCATTGCCATGGAAAGGAGCAGAAGGAGGAAGGGTGGTACAGGAATTTAAGAGCTGGTTTGCTCTGTGCTTGCCAGCGCTGTTTTCAGATACAACCTCAGGTCCTGATCTTTCCTCCCACAGTACCTTCCGCAGCTCTCCCGATCGAAGCGAGCTGTGATTGCTCTCACAATTTGCCCATATCTTTCCTAGCATGGATTTTTTCCAACAGCTGCTAATTGACTTAAGGTCTTACTTCTAACTCCAAACCAAATCTTGGGGGGCTTCAGGGAGGTTGTTCCAGCCTTTCCCTGCACATGGGGCATGACCATCAAACCAAGGAACAAAAAAACACGTACACGTTTATTTTGGGATGCTCCGGTGGCTGGTGACTAACCTCGCTAAGCCTTTGGCCCCGGGATGCGGCTTGGCTTGGGTTTGCTTTTTGCAAGCTGGCAGGTGACGCCGCACCACCACAATCCCCTTTCCCACTCCAGGAGCTTTTTGTGCTGAGAAACAAGACTGGCTGGATGCTTGGTCAGCACGGAAAAGCAGCAGTTCCCAGCCCTCATCAACGCCGTGGCTGCTCCACGTCCTGCCAGAGCACCAGCTCCCCACCACCGCGTTTCCAGATGCACCTCGGGACATGAGGCTTCAGGGATGCCTTTGCCTTTGCTTCTTATTTATGAGCTTCCTGCTGTATTTAAGGCTTGTTTCTCCTCTTCGTCTTCCTGATGTAATGTAGGGGTACTATCAGCTAGAATGAGGCTTAACAGGGGCAAGACCCCGGCTACAGATGAAAGCTTTACAAAGTCTTCCTCTTTTTTTTTTTTTTTTTTTTTTAACAAATTCAGTGCTTACAGACCCACAAAATGGCTTGCTTCTTCCTCTTCCCACAGCCTCCTCCAGTTTCTGGTTGGGGGATACCATGGGAACAGCAGCCCAGGCACTCTATTCCTCATGAACCCACTCGAGTTTTCACCCTGAAGTCAAGGGCATCCAGTAGTCCCAAAGCTGACCCTTGCAACTGCCCTTGTCACAGAGGTGCTGTAGACTGAGGCAACCTGAAGCCTTTATAAACATCCATATGTGGGGAGAAACAAGGCATTTTACTGGTTTAAAAATACTTTATTTGTGGGTGGCGGTGGGAACTAAAGCAAGGCTGCTGGAAGGGTCACCCATAAAAGTGTTTCTCTCTTCATTCAGAAACACCTGGAACCTTCCTCTGCATTGGAGGGTATTTATGATAATGAACGATGCTTTAATGTATTTAAACAATTTTCACTTCTTTCTTTTTAATCATGTGGGATTTAGAAGAACGTCCCCGTATTCAGAGAATCCACTTTAAACCTTGTTGCCCATACATTTTCCATTGCAGATGTTCTGGGATGACAGAGCTCTTTCGTCAAGGGCTTCTCCACAATGGAAAATTTATTAATACTAATTGACTGCACACTAAATTGTGATCCAGTGCTTGGATCCAGCTCACCCTAACCTTCATTTTCCCACTCTGTTGTACAAAAGCACTCAGTGCCTCTCCAGTGGCACAGAAGTGCTGACTTAGCAAAGCCTGTAAGCAGATGCAAAAGTTTAACAAGAAGCTGAAGTCTTTCTAATTTCAGTGAAACCACTCTCAGGCTTACAGTTAAGCATATGCTTAGAATCTTTACTGCGCCACTGTCTACATGTAGAAAATAAAGCCAATAATAGGGTTTTTTTTCCCTTTGGCTTCTGTGGTCTTTGTGTCATCGCAATGTGGTGACAGTCAATTTTTTCCTCAGTAGCATCATGGTGGTATGTATTTGTTAAAAAAGAGTTTTGTATCAGGAGGGATGTACCTTACTGCAGAAGCTGAATGGAGATAATCAGATTATATCGAATGGAGCCCCTCTGTTATCTGTCCCCTTGGAGGCATGGAGAGGTGGTTGGCCAAAGGAACAACAAGCTCATGAAAGTGCTCAGCATGAGAAATCCCATTCACAGTGATGTGAGAAATCAAATAGCACTGGGACTGCACAGGTCTCTCTTCATCTTCTCCCACTAGATATTTTTATTTGTAAAAAATGGAAAGAAAAGCAACCTTCCAACCCTTACTAGATATGACTGTACATTGATGTGCAGGTGCATTTTTACCTGAGCACTGGAGAATGCCATTTGGCCAGAAAGCTATTGTGCTTTTTAACTTTGGTTGGTGCCCCACCCTCAGTAGGTAAGCTATCAATGAGATCAGTGATCACTAAGGAACCATGTCATTTATCCAAATGTTAGTAAAATTGTGCATTACTGTGCACCTCCCTGGTGTAAATCGATGTGTTGGTTTCCCCATTCATAAAAGTCTAGGTTTTTTCACTAGTCCAAACTAACTCTTAAAAATTTACTTCACTGTAATCAGTTTTGGTAGGGAAAAAAAAAAGGAGGGAAAGAAAGGAAAAAGAAGAGGGGGGAAATTCCCATACAACAAAAACTCCATGACAGCAGAATCCAGATAAACAAATAATAAAAAAATACCTCCTTTAATTTTAGGTGGGTGCCATGGCTTTTCTGGCTTAGCTAAATTAGCTGAGAGCGAGAGTCCCCATGCAGTCCCATCCCTGTTCCAGCCCATACAAACAGAGGAAGTGGTTTCCTGGGAACAAAACCCACATGAAAGTTTTGCTGATGGTGCTTTGCTTCCCGTCATTTCCTCCTTTCTTCACATTTCACACGTAAAACCCGCCGGCAGGACGAAGCACCTGGTGCCCGGGTCAGATTTATTATCTCATCTGAAAGAAGAGGGGCACAGCTGGTCGTCCGTGCTGAGCAAACCAAGTCCCACCATGACTCAGTTCAATGCCTCCTAAAATGGCAGAGGGTCATCGCAGATTTGCTTTGGATGGGCTCCATCATAACAATTACTGGTGGGACCAAGAAGAGCTAAAAGGACTTTCTCCCCTCCATTAGCTCTGATAGGCATCTTTGTCGTGATGCCATGGCCATGTGGTCCTCAGGTCATACAGATGCTGTGGCTGCCCCTATTGAAAGTGATGCTGTTGTGGTGGTTACTTTTACTGAAGAATTAAAAGGTGACTATCTCAAGTTCAAAGTGGTTGAGTTTAAAAACACCTTCAGAGCAACCAAGTATCTACGGTGCTCAGGTTATTTCTGTGGTCTCACCTGGCTGCAAGCAAGGATCACACAGGTCCAAGGGCTGATGCCATATTATCAGTCTCCTGATCTACCCAATACTTGCTTTGTAATAAAGTATGTCTAAGCCTGTAGAAGAATCAAAGCCTAGTTGCTTCCAGAAGCACATTTCCCAAGCCATGGCAAAGATTGAAAGACTTTAAGGGGTTAAAGCACCCTTCACTGGGGTCAAGACTGCGTCCAGAATATTGACTGGACTGTCTCTTGAATGTGGCATGAACCACACAGAGCAGGGCCGTGGCTGGTTTTTGAGGAATAGTGCTTAAGTACGTGCTGTTCAGGGAGCCACAGGACATTTGATGCAGCAATGAAGATAGCGTGATAAGATTGGACAAAGTAATCGGGGAGCTAGCAGTCAAAAAGGTTCTGTTTCCAAATCAAAACGATAATGCCTTTCATTATAAAAATGAGATATTTTGTTGTTCTGTAATGACTTTATCTTAAGATATTGAAAGTCTACATTTTGCAGAACCATAGAGAACAACGCAAGGAAAGGTACTCTGCTGAACTCCTCAAATGTTAATAAACTGCAGGTCTTACAGTGGTTTATGTCTTGAAAATTAAGCCTTTAACATGTGTTTGAAGATTCAAACTTCAGCTGTTTCAGTTAATTAGAAAGCTTAAAAAATGCAGCTTAATGAATTCAGTGCTTGTTTATGTTAAACTGTCAAGGAGTTAAGCAATGAAAAAGTGTGATTTGGGGAACATCTGATTGCAGCCCATGTGGAATTCCATATGTCAGAGAAGCTGGAAAGCATTTTATTGAACCATTGTCTAGAATGTGAATTAATTTCCTACTACTTCATAAAAGACTTCTTAGTAGGGTTGACAAAGGATTTATCATAATTATTGCTCTGGCCTGGATCATGATTATAAATGATACGTGTGTGTGTGTTTTGTTTATAAAATTCCCAGTTTGCAATTAAAACAACCTGCAATTTGCTCTTTCCCTGCTTTCTCGTCAGCGGCTCATCTGAAAATCTACCATTTGTTTTCAAAATTAATACCTGTCAAACATTTCTTTTGCTTTACAGTGCCAGGAAAAGTGAAAAATAAGAAATGTTTGAAAGCTTTTAACAGAAGAAGATTGGTACCGAGCTGGTAGAGAATAATGATGCTTCATATTTGTTAGGACAAAAGCTGCAACCACTTTTCTGTGTGTAGCTGTTTCATTGCTCGAGAGCCAAATCAAACACCCTTAATTACGTCAAGCACTAGCAGTTTGTTTGATTTTAATGAAATCTCTTCTGAGGTTCCTGAACTTGGTTTTTCTCTAAATTATCACTGAAAGTGTTTGCATGCTTTTTGTTACAGGTGTGGATGTCACATGCATGAAAGGGCGGGGTTAAATTAACAGGATTTCATGTACTTCTCCAGGTGGCGTTTGGCTGTGTTTACAGTCAAGGAACAGAGACGGTGTCACAGGATTTACCTGGCCAATATGTCTTGGTTGGTGAATATTGAGTAGTCGTGCAGCATCAAGTAAAAATAATATGGCCGTATTAGGACAGGAGTAGGGGAGCGTAATCTGCTGACACCTGGCACGGTGAAAAGGCAACTCGGGAATTGGTAAATCAGGTGAATGGAGGATGTGGCGAGAGGGGTAAGACGGGTCTCAGACATGCCTTGGGTCTTACTGGGGTCATCACCCCAAGCAGAAGTCTGGCGTTTATACAGCTGGGCCTGGAAATGAAGAGTCTCAACCCAGGATAACGTCTGTCCTCTGCGACCCTCATTTCAGATGTGTAGATGATCCTTCAAGCCATAATGCTGTGTGCTCCAATAATAAACATATACTAAGGTAATTCAATCAGGGCACCTCAAGTCCTCTGTCCTTCCTCCTCTTCATCCCTGTTGCTTGGGAGATTTCTTTTACATCCCAAACACTTTCGGATGCACAGGAGTCTGGGTGAAGAGCTGGCTGATTTCAGATGGATCAGATCAATGTCTTTGGCTTTACAACATTGTTGTTGTTATCAAATCAGCTCACCTTGTAAATGTGGAAAACGCTGGTTGAAGAGGTTATGCTGAGTCTATTGAAATACTTACTGATGGTAAAAGAAGTGATCTGAGTGGAGCTGAAAAGAAAATTTTGATAAAATTTAACCCAAAGTAGCATTTTGAACACCAAAAAGTCCATTTGAGGTCATCTTTTCATTTTCTTAACTGTGTATGATAGCTTTAAGTCTTTCAAATCTCTTTTTTTCTTCTTTGATACCATCTCTAAGTTTGCAACTAGAACCACAGCCATCCTGGACTCCTTGACTGCTGCAAGAGTAAACAATTCTGCAGACATCGTCAGCCCTACAAGTCACTTGTGTCACTTGTGGTTTGTATAAAGCCATGGTCCACTCTCTTGACAATTTTGTCTAAAATGCTGTTGCAAACACCAGTGGTACTGGATACACCCAAAGTCAATAGACGGTCCATTAAACGTAGTAACTGCCTATGCAAGAGCTTTTTCCCCTCCCAGTAAATCAAGCCTCCATTTTCCATTCACAAAATTTGTGTGCGTCTCTGTTGTTTTTGAAGTTGACTGTTTTGGATGGTGTTCAAACATCAATACATTTTTATCACAGGTTTTGGGTGGGTTTTTTTCATACGAAAGTTAAAAGCCTAATGGGATCGTGCACAGAGACAGAATAGTTCCAGGGGAGGAAGTAATGTATGATAAAAAGAAGGGTGTTTGATTTCAAAGACTTCTAATAGAAAGTTTCAGAAAACCATGAATAGAAAACACTTACACTAATACTGCCAGCCTACATTATGTATATCAAATAAAAAAAATAAAAAAATAAAAAAAGTTTCTTTTTTTAGCTCTTGGGGGAAATTAAAATAACATACTTGTACAGGAGAATATGCAATGTAAGTGAATGCTTTGTTTATGTTTAATACAACACAGGGAAAGTATTTATGAATTCACCGGAGCAAATCAAGCTGGATACATTTCAGTGCCCTAGACTGACCATTACAATGAGCCTTGTGCGGGGCCAGATCCTGAGCTTGGCTTGGCTGCCCCTACACTGATTTCCCTCACTGGCATCACCAGGGCATCAGACAAAACTGAGACATTAACTAAACCCCTTTTCATAATCTTAAATGTGTTTCATTTCTTCTCACTCCTTCCTTTTCTTGTTTGATGTGAAGTTTTCCAGAGTGTTTTTCCTTGGTTGGGTTCCTAATTTTTTCCCTGGAGACAGGATTGCATCCATCTTCCTGCGAATATTTCTTGTGAGTTCTCTGTTTGTCCCAGCTCCATAAATACATGCAAGTTCACAAACCTGTTTTCAAAAGGCCAAGTTTTCTCCGAAAGGAAGATTTTTTTTACATATGATGAAAGTGCTAAATAATAACTACTCGTATGTGTAATGTAAGGTTTATGGAAGCTTTAGCCCAGCAAAAGTTTAGCAAACCTTGCCTCAAACTGTGATGCCAGCTTGCAGAGGAGCTTTAAACTGCGTTTATTTTACTTTTTTTTGCATCTTCCTCTTTTTCCTTTCGCAGGCTTGTTTGTGAGCAAGCCTGGCTTAGCCAGCCCTGTGTTTGCACCCAGGCAAAACGTCGCCGGGAGGTTTTCCTCCCCCAGGACCCGTCTCCGGGCAGCGCAGACACATGGGGTGCTCTGCTGTTCTGAGTTATCCTTGTCCACCATCAGCCGCCGTGGGCATCGCAAGGCAAAAAGGAGGCAAAGGCAAGATGCGGCTGTGCCCCAGAAAGCAGGATTTGTCCCTCATTACATGGGATGTGGCAGGACGTTCATTTCAGTGCATCCCGTATGTACATCCCAGGAAAGCATCTTCACAAACACACTTGCTAAATCTAACCTGCAGCTGAATTCAAGTACGTGCAATGGCTTTTCTTTACCTTTTTTTTTGCTAACAGTGTTTGGCCAGTATTTATTTGCTTGAGTGTTTGAAGAGGGACTTTTGTTCATGTGAATATAGGTATTCATCATGTAAATGAATGTATTTATTCTGTAAAGGCTCACCCTGTCTCTGCTACACTCATGCAGTTACTTGATAGGAATGTGACAAGAGGAAATTGAATATAAAGTCTACTGGACAGCCAATAAATCAGGCTTATATCTTTCTCTCTACCTCAGACAGGAAGGAACCCAGCTATTTTTAAATCTATGGTCCATATAACTAGCCAGAGCTGTTTCTTCTGTTAAAAAGAGAAAAAAAGAGAAGAAAAACTAACAAGATTTTAAATGTCCTACAATTCCTTAGCCTTGCTTACCTGGCCTTGTGCCTGTCCCCCCCGAGGGCATCACCTCCCCTTCCCCAAGCTGCACAACATACTTACGACACAGCCAAAACCCGCTCAAGGACCCAATGTCAAATCCAACATAGGGCATATTCATCAGTCCTAACCAAGAGCTGGATAAAAAATTTCGCAATAAAAATAGTTCTCAGACCATTGCCAACACCGTGAGCCCTGATCTCGATTCTGGAGCCATCCTGCCCAGGTATGACAAATCCTCTCTGCCAAGCAGGCTGTGGCACAGGTCTTTTAAAGTCCAATTTCTCCAGCTCGGAGCATTTTCGAGTCAGCAGAGCCGACTCTCACACATGACCTCACCAGGGCTGCTGGGTAGGAGTGATTCATTCCAAGCAATCCCCCAGTGTGAATCTTTGCTGATTAACATTTTCATTTGTCTTCCTTTAACAAGCAAGTTACTGCTGATGAGGAGATGAGGGATTCTTAAGTTTCCTAGAACTAAATTAACTATTCCTACTCGATTCGCTCTGGCTGAACTTATATTATATTGCCCTCAAGGCTGCTAATTTGAAAAATGCTCTTGGATATTTTCTTAATTTTTTTTTTCTCAGTGTTCCTGATAGGGATCCAAGTGCTAATAAGGAGTTAAGTTACATTTCTTGGTAAGATTTCTTAATTGCCAATGCTGGCTGAAACTTGAACAGTTCAGAGATTCTGTTGATTATGTCAGCCTGAATATTATTACATCGAAATCCCTTCAGGATAACTGCATCCATTGTATCCATTGCATCATTTTCCTAATGTTGTTCAAACCCAGTACTATAATCATTTTGTGGATTGGAAGGAAATTAACTGTGTCCATAATGCTGTGCCTCCCGAGTAGGCACTGCAATTCAACTGTCTTACAACAGGTTTTTTGGATCGTGTTTGCTCCGCCACCTGGGAGAAGCTTCACAATGTTTCAAAGGAAATATTCACCAGTCTGTAATATTTTCACCCACACAGCTCAAATATTTTAGGATGGTGTGGGAGAAGTTTCTACATCCATGAGCTCAGAAACGAGGGCTCCAGAAGAGTTAAAACCCACATTTGCTCCAGGGACACCAGATTTAGGAAGGCTGCTCTGGTGTGGTGGAGATGCTCACGCGAGCGCTGGGTGCTCTGGGAGGGAGATGGACACCTGGAATCCACTCAAAAAGAGATAACTGAAATATTTCTGCACAGATGCAAGGCAGAAGACCTGGGTCCTTTGAAGACCAATTAGTGATTTCAAGTAGCAGGTCAAGAAGCTGAGGGATGCGGCGTTACCCATTTCCCAACCCCTCCCAGGGTCCCTGTCCCCATACAGCTTTCGAAGCAAGCAGCTGCAGTGGGACGTGTCCCCAGACACGAAGTGATGCTCATCCCAAGGCAAGGCATGGAAATCAGCCGGGACATCGGGTCAGCCTGTCTGCACGAGGTCTGCGGTGCCCCGGCAGCATACCTGCCGCTCCCCTTAGAGCTCATTTAAAAACATGCCATTTCTACGCATGCACCTAAAAAAAAAAAAAAAAAAGCCTTCAGACATATCATCCATTACTCCCAGTCACCAGCAGCTTCAGAGGCCATTTGTTCAGTTTGAAAAATCGCGTCTCTGAAGGTACAATATTAGCTTTAAGCTGCAGCTATCACTGTCTCATATATCAGCTCATTAAGAACACAGCTCGTCTCCATGGGGCCGATGCAGATGATAAGAGACATCAAGTAGCAGCCCATGACAGGAGGAGCACGAGAACCCTGGCCAGGCTGATTGGACTCAGCTGTCCTTTCCTCCCCATCCCCGGCTCCGCAAGGAATTCACAACTATGTCTTATTTTCATGGTTGCTTTTAGATGACTCTCACTCAAGTCGCAGTGAGACTTCTTGTTTGTTTTCATTCTCTTTTCAGGAAATGCATCATTTTCTTCCTTGCCGCTTGTTAAAATCGGTGTGCTCGCAATGTGTCCTCTGCAAATTCAAATCCTTGCTCCACCGAGGAAATGTGTTTCTCGTTTTCCCGGTGTCAGTTTCTCAGAAGTAATTTCTATATAAACTTTCCACCCTTCTTCTCCTGCTGTTTTCTGTCTTGTGTTCAAAAGGCCTTAAAACATGTCAATTTTCTGTTTCCTCCTATGGTACAACAATCTTTTTAGTAAACATGATAAGCATCTCTGTTGAGGATGCAAAAATGATCCACTGCTGTTGGCTGCGTATTGCCCTCGTGTGGGGTAGGCACCAGGAATAAGCAAAAGATTACTTACAACCCAGTCTGATTGGGTCTCTGAGATTAATATAAACACTAGAAAAATACAATGGATGTCATGAGAAATTCTCATTTATTCTGTATTTACATGTACTTGGTCATTTGCAGTATTTCCTAAACCTAAGAGGAATGGCACAAATCTTACGCTAAATGGAAGCCTTACAAGTGACAAACACGGGCAGGATTAGGAAGATAATTAAGGGTGTCAGGAATTTTGCTTCTGTAATATTTGCTGTTGTTTCTCATGACTGCCCTCCAAAAGAAAAGTACTTGTTGTTGTTTCAAAAGCACAAAAGCAAGGATGATTAAGGAAATCAAGTTTTCAGCCTCGGTTTCTGAACTCTGCTACTGACTTCCCGTGTGGCCTTGGTTGGGTCTTTTCATCTCCTTATCCTCCAGAGTCCTCCCAACAATAAACTTGGGACTATGTCACTGCTGCAACAAGAAGCAGGCTGAGAGCACAGCTAGGAACAGATATGAAACTGCAAAAAGTGAAAATGCTGATTTTTGGTTTGTTCTATTAAATTTTGGTAAAAAAAAGAAATTTTCCATGCAGGGAAAAGGCAAGTTGTTTGCTAACCTCATTATTCAGTGCATTCACCGTTTCATCCTCCCGCACACAGGCTTTGCGATGTTCAGACCCCGCAGCTCAGTGCTCCCTCCACGCAGGTGATGCTGTCACGTGAATGTCACGTCTGTCCAATGCAATTTTCTCTTTAAGTGTGAACAGGTTCTTGCAAGGTGAAAAGTTCAGATCAAAAATATTTCCATCCTGAGCCTAACCTTCCTGCCGTCAAAACCGATTGCCAGATTCCTATTGATACAAGTGAAAGCAGAATCAGCGCTCGCATAATGGCGAGCTTTGTATTCTCATGGTTTATTATTACTATTGGTGACTCCTGTGTCGCTAAGGGTTTATTCACGCTGTCTCCTGGATATCTCTTTCTCTCTTTTCATATTCATTTTTCACTTCTTTGCACTGTTCCTGGTTGGGTGGATGAGATCATGGACCTGGCAGTGTTGGTTTTGGACAGACTCTTACCTTATCAGATGGGATCAGAGTATCCCACCTATTTGACAAAGCTGCATAGCTGGTGAATTCTGCACTTCGCAGGAGCTCAGTTACCAAAACCAGTGTGTTTGTTTATTGACCTGAGCATCTGTTTAGTGAGAAAAACACCGTGACGAGCCCCAGCTCCCCAGGGCTGGTCTGGGCAGCGTTGGGCTCGGCTGCCCCGAGCACCCCGGGAAGCAGCTCCGACGCCCTGGGTTGGGAGCCCAGGAAGCTGGGAAGGAAAACAGCCAACACCGAGAGCGAATGTTGTGTGGTGTTGCGGGGTAATGTTTTTTCTGTCATCTGCTTTGCCATTCTCAAATGCTGTGAACTAGAGCTGGCCAAAAAAAACAAGGGGAAAGGGCTTCCCCCCTCCCCAGTTTGGTCAGAATTTGAAATGTTAAGAAATCTTTTGCTGACTCTCAGAGTAATGCTTGATCTGCTGCTGTTCCCATGTAAATTGGAGAAGTTGGGAAAATATGTTATAACCCTGTAAATGGGAGAAATTGGGAAAATATCTTAGAACCCTGGGACTTCTTAAAACAAGAATCTTCTGAAGAATGAGAACCAAATTATTTCCCCCGCCCTTTGTTTTAAAAAGATCACAACCCTCTGACTTGAACTGCATTTCAGCTTCCAGTGCAGCTCTCTGAAGGATGGAAGAGTCTATAGTGAGTGATAATCTAATTTATTAGCACTAGGGCTAAGAAAACAGGGATAAATATACAGGAATAGAGAAAGGGAAATGCAGGAGAAAATAGGAGAAGATAGAAACCACAAAAAATATGTTCTGTGACTGAACTTCTCAAATCCTTTCACCGATGAGCACACTGTTCAGCACACTTCTGGCAGCAGGTCCCACCTCGATGGCTAAGCTTCCCCTGGGCTTGCAAGCCCACTTCTAAATGCCACAAGCCCGCTTGGGGTCCTGACCCCTGGTTTGGGACCCACAGCTGGGAGGGATGTTCGAGGCAGATAGATAGCCTTTAATGCACCAACAGACCCAAAATTTCCACACCTTAATGAGTAAAAATGGCAAAGGATGATGTCACTGACTTGATCCTATGAATTTTATTCCAGTTAGCAAGGGAAACCTTTATCAGATGAGAAGGTTTTGTGGCATTTCTAAAGACAGGCAAGCTTTGAGTTCGCCTGACACTCACCAGAAGCAAAGTTGATTTACTAGGAACAATATGGGTAGGGGTGAGCGAGGCAGTGTACTTAATCTCATGCCTTCACCCAGCACCTCCAACTGGCATCACACCAAAAGGATTCAACATTCAAAACATTCCTTTGTTTTTCTATGGGCTTTTTTTCTTTCAATTTCTGCACTTCTAAGTCCCAACCAAGATGAGAAGAGCCCAGAGCGCCGTCAGAGAAGACAGTTCACTCTTCACCAGGAGCAGGGGGAGAAGAAAATCAGAACAGACTTTCAAACCAGATAAACCAGTTCCCAATATTTATCTTCTGTGATGCACCAGTTTCATTTTTGCTAAGTGAATAGCTCACTCTCCTCAAAATCCATTTGCCAGAGAGAAGTTTGATTAAATAAAGGGAAAGAGAACATCCCTGGAGCCAGTATCTAGTCAGCCGATGAACTATCGTCAATGGAAAGAAGGCAGAGGATGATTTCTAGCAGTCAGAGCCTTTCCACAGTGATGAAGAGGGAAAAAAAAAACAGGGAAAGCTTAAGATAGGGCTGACTTGTTTAGGGAAAAGATCACATGAAGTGGTTGATTGTGCTTGGAGAGAATTTGACTTGGCAATCCACTTTTTTCCTCTCTATGAACTGCGTGAAATCCCCCACTGACCTTTTCAGCACAATCTGCACCTTTTGAAGAAAAGCCTAAAATTTCCTCCAAAGGCAGATGGTTTGTTTTCCATGTTAGGGCTTGCAAAAATGTGAATCCTAACCGCACCTGGGTTCAGAATCCGGGATCCCCTGATCTGAGTTGCGTTAGGCGTGAAAACCAAGGTGTGTACGAATGAAGAGTTTACGACCGTACCAGCAGGTTCTGCCGCTGAGCAAGCCTCTCTCTGCAGAGGAGAGCAAGGTTACAGCTATACCAGAAAGTAAATCTACTAAGGCAGACACTGGTAGTATGCCACGAGAGAGCAGCCAGGGGAATTCACCGCCTGTCTCTGATTTCTTCTCTAGTGCGCTGGTTTCTCAAGTGGAAGCAAAGCATTTATAACCTTTAACATCCTCTTTTAAGGCAGGGAGGAGGAGAGGTGAGCACCGATCCTTCAGCTGCTGGTGGGACCTCCAGAGAGAGTCCTCTGTCCCAAGCTTCAATCCCTCAGAAGACTGAGGAGATTTACTCCCTTAACTAATTTAGTGGGAGCAAGAAGAGAGGCATCACCTCCAAACGTGAGATCAGGGAGGCAAGAAACTGCCTTGAGTCCACCAGAGCATCCCTCTGTGGGGTGGTTGGAGGGGAAGGGGGATGCAGGAGACCTGGCTCTTCCCTGTTGAGTCAGCCAGAGAGAAGAGCTCCAACACGCAAGTGCAGAGCAGCGGGGTGAGCTGACTGCTGCAAGTTCAAAAGACCAAAGGGACCGAATCCAAAGCTGATTTCTTTGTCCTTGCTTTTGCAAGCCAGTCCAGTCTGAGGACAACGATGTACGGACTCTGTTTTACCCCCTGTCACCAAGAGAGGGATCCTTTCGCCTGTCCCTGGAGGCTCGCCTGACATTTCTTTTAAAAATTAAGAAAACAAAGCTGTGTGAGTTGAGTGAAAGTGCAATTACACAACGCTTTGAAGTGCCTTGCTAATCCTCTTGCTCCCTCGGGACATGAGGCACAGGTTTGCAGAGTGACAACCACATCGCTTCACCCAAATATTGACGCTGGCTCACGGCAAAGGCGGTGGAGGAACTGCTGCCTCAGGACAACGCCGTGCACGTGGACAGAAAATGACCCAAACCCCCTGTCCAGACAGACAGCCCTTTGCTTCCACCATGAGCAGAGAAGGAGGAGAAATCCCAGCAGAGGTGACAACCCCAATGGATGCAGAAGCAGCCAGTATTGGTGATAATTATGAAGCTAATTTAACCTCCTGGAGATGAAACCAAAGAAGGCTATGGTAGGAACATGGTCTTTATACTATTTTAGGATACCTCAATACAGCTCCCAGGATGCTCTGCAGAACAAGTGATGTGGACCCTACCATGCTTGTCTTCTTCTTAACCCTGACACAGCTCTGAAAGGAGCTCTGGTTTTGCCTCCCGCCTTCCCAGCATCTCCCTCTTGGAGCCAAGGGATGCCCCGGCTGCAAAGAAAGCAGCAAGCCATGGGGCTCGCAGACGGACTTGGGAGACACGTTCCCACCCGCCTCCAGCCCGTTGGCAGAGCCCCAATCTATTTACACAGCATTTAATGCTCTTGATGTCAGTGTGGAGATGTGTTAATAACTCAATTAAACTGTTCATCCAGCTATGTCAAATGCAATTGCTTGAGGAAGGCTTGTGTGTTTTGCTTTGTAATTCGTGTACCGCGTTACAGCACGCAAAAGTGATGTCCCTGTGGCTGACACCTAGCCCCAGATCATCATCAACGTGATCTCATGCGATATCAGGCAGTGAAGTGCTAACATCTAAAGTTGTCTTGTAGGAACACCACCTGCATCAGCTGACTGCTTCGTCCCCATCACGAGGATGGAGGCAAAGGCACACAAGCGCGTGAGATCATGCGTGAAACTTGGCAGAAGGTGCTTAGGAGCCGGTCGTGGCTTTCTGAGGTAGGAAATATCAACGCAAGACCTTGGCAAGAGGGCTGCAAAGGGAAGGGATTAAATGCCTACGGCAACCACGTTGCGTTGACGACAGGACAACCCAGCAGCTGCCCACTGGGGGCACAGGGCAGAGTGTACGTGGCACCTACCAGGCCAGCTGTGGCTACACGCAGGCAGCAGGACGAGGGTTCAGGTCTGCCTGAACATGCCCATGCATGGCTGACACAACCGTGCCTCTGCTTTCCCACCCAGCAAAAGAAGGCAGGAATGTTTCCCTGCCCCACTCAGTTGCTTGGGAGGCTCCAGTCGCTCCCGTCTGGGAGGGATCACAAGTCCGAAGCACTGTTTTGGAGAGGTGTTTACCAGAAAAGACCAGCTATTCACGTCCCTCTATCATTACCCTTGACTGTCACCCTCTGGATAGAAGTGAGAAGCCTGTGAAGCACACCACATATGCAGGTATGTATGTGTCCATATACACCCACATATGCAACGGATCTATGTATATATCTCAGTGCATGAATCACCCGCTATTTGAACGACGTGGTTTATATTTCCTTTGGATTGGTCTGACTTCCTTCTCTGCTGATCAAAATCTGTAAGCTGTGAGTGTCCTCAACACTATCCCCTCAACTACGAATTTAATACAAACTCTTCCTGAAGCAAAGAAATTGAAAACTGTGTTACACAGCCCCACTAGAAGGAATCATCTCCCCTCCAGACAGTTCTTAAGCATGTACTTAAGTGTAGGCATGTTTAATGCCGGCTGGTATTCACAGAGCTGAAAAACACATCAATAAAGCTGAAGTTAGCTTCAACAATTCATTTAAGGGCTGTTCTGAACAGGCATCGACTTAAGTATGTGCTTAAATATTTTCTTGAATCTAAGCCTCTATTAGCAAAAAAGTCATTGTTCCGTACTAGATTTTTATATGTCTATGACTTTAGGATAGTTTTAGTATTCTCAATAGATCATTTCTTTGGACAGTTTCCTCCACTCATCATTAATATTTGGCGTCAATTGTCTTTCTTTCTCATCCATTCCCAGAGACAAGGAAAAATTTTCCCTTCTTTCCACAGATGTATTTATGTTCCCCATGGAAATTCTTCTCTATGATATATGAACTATTTTCAGAGAAGTTTAGCAAAGCCTAAATCACAAAGGGGAAGAAAACCTCCTCGGCTTGAGTTCATAAGGGGAAAAGTTGGGATTGCAGTGACCTGTAGTGTGAATTTTTTCTTGAGTTTAATTGTTATTTCCATTCACATCCCTTATATCCTTAGCCATAAATAAGACTCCTGAATAATCCTTAATTTTCATCCCCATAGCTGCCTCCCATAAAATTAGGAGGGAATATTTAGGATCTGTCAAGATGACAAAGTGTCCTTTATGGTGGCCGAACGAAAGAAAGAAAGAATAGAACTTTGGGAGAAAGCAACATGCTTTTCTTCAGCGTAGGATTTCCTCCACAGAGACATCATCACAGACTGTCAGAAGCTGGGCAACTCTCCAAAGGTTAGAGACGGGGCCAAAACTTATAATTTCTGCTTTACAGAGGGCCATTTCTGTCTCTGAGATTTTAAATACCGTCTCACCGCAGCTGTGAAATTCAGAGCTTGCAGATTGCAGCTAGCACAAGACGTTAGCTTGCCAGCCTGGGATATTTCACATCTAGGGCTGCACAGGCTATTTCTAGTAAACTAGCTGGAAATGAGTTTTAAAGCGTGAATGCCAGGCCAGATGCAGCCCAGTCTTGCGAGATGACTCGCAATCGCTGCAACCACCATGGGAAAGCTCAGCTCCGCCGCCCTCCCTCCCTCCGCTGCGAGACCCGCCGACCTCTCCACGGAGTGCCCACACCAAACCACCCTCAAACCCGCTTCTCCCAACAACCTCCCCTTCGCCCTCTCCTCGCAGAGCCGAGTGTGGTCCGCTCGGTCGGCTCCGTACCTCCGTGCCGGGGAAGCTGAGTCACCTAATTATTGTTGGGGGGTTGTGTGCAGCCCGGGACACAGGACCCTTTGTGTGAGAGCTGTGCGGAGACACAGGAAGACGTGCGGTCTCGAATATTTCACATGTGAGGTTTCCACGGTCCGTAAGGTCACCCTCTGGAGCCGACGTCCACTTGGGGCTCAACTCCTACGCCTGCCACCATGCCTAAGCCAAAGAGAGCTGATGGAGAGCGGCCAGGCTCTTCTCTTGCCACCCAGGAGAGACGCACGGCTTACAGGACCCAAAGGATTCTCTCGTTAGCTTAGGATGGGGCTAGGGTGTAGCTGCCCTTGACAGAAGGTGGGGTGGCTTCACCTTCGATGCCAGGGCAAGCCGCTCTCTTAAGAGCAGGGGGTATCATCTGAAGCTAGGATCCTCGCCGCGTAAAACACCGCATCCACATCTCTGCATCGCATACGCAGGACTGCAGAGATTTGCACGGGACTCTGTGCAGCCATGACCTTGGTTTTGCATCCGAGCGCTTTTCGATCGATGCAATGCAATCCAGTGAGAAGCCGAGCCTGAGAAAGGTCCGTGCAACCCAGCCCAGCTCCCCAGCGTTCATCCTTTGGGCCAAAACAGAGCAGCTGGTCTTACTCTCGCTGGGGCAAAGCGAGCCAGGATTTCTGGGTTCACAGATTCTGCTCTAAGCGCTACGCGCACACACAAACGAACACACAGGAACCTCCAGTTCATCGGCTCACAGATCCTTCCCAACCTTAGGAAATAAGAGGAGATGGATTTTTCCCTTAGACGTCGTTACTGTGGTAGAGTTTGGGAGGCAAACGCGCAGCCCTGGCACCGATCCAACCAAGTAAGTCTGGGATAGGTTTTCTTTCAAGAATTTCAACCCGTTCGTGTACTTTCTTAATGATCCAAAGTCTTCAAGGAGTTGCCTTTTAGCTTTAGCTCCCTTTCAATATTTGTCATGTGTGTCAAAGTTGATTCTTCATGTTTCCTCTGTAGCTTAACACTCTCGAGGAGAAAATTCATTTCTTAAACATTTGAAAGATATTTTTCCCCTATTGATTTATTTTATTAATGGAAGAAAAGGTTATCGCTTTTAAAGTAAGCAGCGAGAATATACAAGTGTAAAAGCGGAGACAGCATACCTCATTTGGAGACTTGATGCTAATGTCCTAGCAGGAAGAAATCTGAATGAGTGACTGGAAAAGGCCATGGAGTCACTTATTCCATATTATGGTTAGACAGACAAGCAAGTTTTGGTGCAGAACTGATTCCTGAAAGCCACCTGAGTGGGGAGAAAATGTATTTTTTCTTTCTGGAGTGGGGCAGGGTTGGGTAGCTCACACACGTTGTCCACATGCACTAGGGCATCTGTTAATGTTGTGTATGAAAGGTGGAGGCTAAATGGGCCGCTCTGGGATGGAAGCAAAGCAGGGTCGAAGGGAACCAGAAGTCACATCTCAGACAACACGTCCACCGTTCACACCAGTCTGACGTACCAAGAGGCTTGGACCAACTGCGACACAACTGGTTTGCAAGTACCTGCGAGCAATGACCACTTGTCCAGGCTGCTGAGTTCTTGGAAACCTTGGACAAATGCTCTACACCAGGTGGTCCTGCTAAGGAGCAGGAATGGGAACGAAAACCTCCCACCCTTCAGTTTCTCCGGGACATTTTCTCGCAACGTGCCTACACCTTCGGAAACTCAAGGGAAGGCCAACAGGTCTTCAAGGTTTGCTGAGCCACCAGGTTGGAGCATGACTAGTCCTGTCTTGATTAAAGACTTGACAAAAGCATTTGATAGAGCAAGGTTGAGTGACCCATCCAACAAAGACCTCTTAGATGCGTGCCCAGGCAAAGCCTGCGTGTTGCAAATTAAGCACTCAGTGAAGCTTGCCTGATCCCTAGGACAGGGAGAGACAGAATCCCCCTCCAAATGCTCCCCCTTGCTCCTCTTGGCCCTTGGCCCTAAGGAAGTCAGACCAGCAGGAGCTTCTACAACCAGGAGCCCAGCCTCATGCCTGGAGAAGCAGGAGAGCACCTCCAGCTCCAGCTCCTGGTCCTTTCCTAGCAATGCGTTTAGCTATATAGTTGCTTGCTCTGCACCAAAGCCAGGATTCTGCAGTTTGCACACACCCTGCAAATCCGATCTCTGAGTTTTCTAAGAGACATCTCTCATTAAAATGCGTGTCTTTCCCTCTGTCGGGGGCTTTAGTTTGTTGGGTTTTTTTTCCCCCAGCAACAGAAATCATATATGGGTACAAAAAGAATTAGTTCATGAGACTTCAAAGGGCTGAATCACATCTCAGTCTGGTCTTGGGCTGTCTCTGTTCAGCCACAAGCCTTATCAGACAAAGGTATTTTTGCATGCTTTGCTACATGATTGCATTTCACACTCTAAACACAACTATTTTCTTAATTTTATAGAAACTACAGCTACAGGGTTTTTCTGCTTTGTTTTGCTAACAGCTAACCTGCTGTTTCCTATTGATACTCAAGCCATAAGTAAAATATCTCTGAAATAAGCTAAGAAAATAAAACTGGTCAATCAGAGGTTTCAGGAGACCCATCATACTGCAAAGGAGTGCAGAGCCGCTAGGTGCCCTGTTTTAAGCTTTAACTTAGTCTGTTGCTATTTATTGTCATTAAATCCAGAGTCATCTGGCTTGATTTGGTTTGCCAGGAATTTACTTCAGGATAATTCAGAGTACGATCAGAGTGACCAGACTTTTTTTCCCCCCCTTTTAGGACAGAGGATAATAATAGAGGATTTTTTTCCATGAAAGCATATGCAATTTCCTCTGTAGCCATCCAAAACAAATAATCAGGAGATTTCCCCATGTTTACAATGGGGCTTTCTACTGACCTTCCCTGCAAAGCACTTTAGGAGAAATCAATGAAAAATACTCCATAAGAAGTGGGTCACAATCGCTGTTATTGTTACTTAGAATTTATGTAGTGTCTAATCTGAAACCAGATGCAACAATTAATGGCTTCTCTTTGCCCTTTTCATAACAAAGCAATTATATTCAACAGTAGGTACAGTTAAATTGGAATAAATCTGGTTTGTATACAGAGCCATTTCATGTTTATTAATAATCATTGTGTCCATAGTGTTTAGACCAATTCCAAATATAAGCTATAGCACTGTATAAAAACTTTTCTCATTGGCGTAATTGAGTCAACGTGACTGACTCGGATCTCACGCTTTTCTGAATACCTGTAATTATATCAGTGCAAAAGTGGATACATGAGCCTCAATTTGTAGCAAAGCGAAGATGGGCAAAAGTGAGAGTAATGCTTCTGGATCTCATGGGGAAAGAGATTTATTTGGCCCATAATTTGATGAGTCTTTGCAAATTTCTTTATCTAGTACCTCTGTTTGGGGAAGCAGCCAGTGGGCTACTTTAAAGTCACATCACTAGCGGTTGATTTGGGACTCCCTGCTCTAAATTCTCAGTGGAAGCAAACCAGTGATGTCTTCCCTCCACTGCAGCACAATGCAACCAAGAACTACTTGTAAGGGAAATAAAAGGAGTCTTTGGGGTGAGTTTAGAGAGGAACACCGTTTAGGCAGAAGTTGCATTTGCCAACCAAGCTGACAGCTAGTCTGGAAGTTGCAGTCTGCTGCAGGTGGATTTCACACACACACACACACACAAATTCTCTAAAGCACAGCCTTTATCCAGCTCCTCCGTATATAATGGAAGGGTTTCTCAGAAAAAGACTTAAAGCTTTTTTTCTCAAAAAAAACCCTAAAGCTTGTCCCTCAGGTGGTTGGAAGTTCAGCCCTCTGAAGGTACTCTGTGTCCCGGCAGATTCTAGAGATAATTTTGATGGCCAGCTTAGACCAGGTATTGACTTGTTAGATGAGTAGTGTTGACTGAGATGAATCCCATGCAAAATGCCCTGCCCACGTTTGCATGAGTAATGGCAAAGATGTAAAGAGATCTCTGGGAAATAGTATCCTCACCTCTGCACTTTGATGTTTGGGGATGTGAGTATGATTTTTTTTTTGCTATGCATACTGGGAGCTTGAGGTCCACATTGTCTTCAGGACTCAGATCCTTGTGATGGGAACAAATGAGTCTGTCTGCTGGGCTCAAAACCCCACTGTTTGAGGATGCTGTTACCAGGATATGGCTGATCACTGAGTCCCTGTTCCCACAAAGACCTCCGGGCAGATCTCACCCATGTGGAGCTCTTAGTGAGACAGGGACAAAAAGGAGAGAGATTGTTTTTCAAAATACGGTTAATTTCTATGATACAAATGAAATGTGTTGAGATCTGACATGGCTTCAAACAGTCCCGCTAGAAAAGAGACCTGATCAGTTCTGTGAGGACCGGTGCTGGTACAGGCAGCGGGTACTGGTACAGGAAAACACAGCACTAAACCCCTCATGTATTTCAGTTTCTCAGGACTAACTGTCACGACCATCAAAGCCAATGCTGCACAACTCAAGCGTACAGAGGAAGGTACAATAAGAGAGAATAAGGATGATGAAATATAACCTTTTGCTGCTCTATATATCTGCCTTTAGGGGGGTGGATGCTATCAGTTGCCTACTCAGCATCTCGCTCCTTCGGTTTCTGCTGTGCTGATGGATGGCTGTACGAGCAGCTGAGACAAGTGGAAAGACAACGCCAGTTTTTGCAAGAGATGAAGAGCTCCTTACGCACTGCGAGATCACAAATCCGTCACATGAAGCCTAATGAGGGGGCTGAGCCAGTACAAATACAACTGTTTAACAGTTTATTTTAACCATCCAATGAGAATGAAATAACTTAAAAGGATTCATGTTGCCAACAATCTTTTTTCTTTTTCCCCTCCTCCCCTTCTTGCACGGTATTTGTTAGAAATCAGGATTTTCCTTAACTGAATGTCTTGTGGTCTCCTTAGCTTTGTTTCTTAACAGGGTTGTCTTTATGTTAGTTTTCTTTGGCTTCCCAATAGAAGAGTAACAGATTTCTTTTGAAGTTTTTATTGATGAATGAGCTCCTATAAATAACTCTCTGTGGCAGCAGCTTGATCTCAGAGTTTACTCTGGAATAATAGTAGCAATGGGAATGGAGGAAATTTATGGCAGCATGACATGAAATAGTTTAATGGGCTTCATACTGTTTAACTTAATCTTTACAGATGTAAAAACAGAAATACAATTATTTTAACAACTATTATTACATATTGCTTTTCTAATGAAAACAGCGACTTAGTAAGCAGTTGAAGATAGGTAGTGAAGAATTAAGGAGTCCACCTCGCTGCAGATTCAGGAATTAGTGTGTCAGGCCAGTGTATTTGCAAACCTTCATCTGAAGAGCTGAGGGAGATCCAAGGAGACTGGGGAGGATGGGTCTACAGGTGGGACTTGGTGCTTGCACATAAAGCTGAGTCGCAGCGCTTTGGATCAGGATGTAGATGCTTGAAGCTGCCTAAAACCAGTGGAAGCACTGGAGCCCTGTCTTTGGAGAAAAAAAACAAAAAACCAAAAACAAACAACCCTCAGCGTTTTCTTCCACGACCCCTTATTTCACCTGTCTGCCTGGTGAGGAGCTGATCCCAATCCCACCAAAGTCTACGGGTATCTTTGGTGACACTGGGGGACACTTGGCCACATCCCTTTTGTCTTGTAGCCCCATGAGCGGTACAGCTGTAATCCTCTCACCATAGGAGCAGAAACAGGTATTACACTCGCACCAGCCAAAGGATGGAAAGGATGGAGGGAAATTATGAAAGCTGAGCATAATTTCCAGGCTCCAGCCCTCTGATAGTGACCCAATAAAAGAGAATTTAACTGCTTACCATGGCAAGTCTGCTCATCTCTGCTTGTTTCTCTAAGGCAACGTCACTTAACGTAAAGATGGCCCAGATGTGCCTCTTTTACTTGCATAAACTCAGGAAGGTGGTGCTGGAAGAAAGGAAAGCAAAAGCTTAAAGTCATCTGTCTTCTGTCTCAATGCTCAACCCGCAGGCAGGCTGGCATTTAACCCAGCTGAGGATCTGGCCAGACGACTTTGGCAACCAATGTGTGAGAGGTGGGTGTAAAATCCAGTACCATAATTACTAGGAAGAGGCACAGGACCTAATTCAAAAGTAAGATTTCCTTTGCAGGGGTTTGAACATGGCTTGTAGCCAACCGCAGCTCCATTGCGCTTTCTGGTGCTTTGCAAAGAGCTTGAGTAAATATTGAAACATGTTGATGGTCTGCGTAATTTCTATAACAATAGCTGACAGCTATTGTTTCCTCCTTGAGGGAGCATTATTTGAAATGAAATTGCAATGAAAATTATTAGCATTGTGTTTTCAACCGTCTGTTCAGTGGGAAATTTGCATTATTCATAACACTTTTCAATCCACAGAAATTGCCCGTGCAAGAAATAACTTGCAAATTCTTCCTCGATTTCCAAAAATGTGGGAAAGTTTATTTATTTCTCCATGCATTCCTGATTCGCAATGTGCTCTCTAAAAATGTCGCTAAGATTTAGGCTAACCAAGCTCATGCTAAATTTAGCAACTATATTTTAAATAAACATTCTTTACGCTTTACTGAACCGGCTTTGAAGCTGACTTAAAGCAAATTGCGTTCACATGAACATTAACAATGTTTTACTTTGGACTAAGTGAACATCTGAATAAGTAATAATGTATTATTCAGTATAATCCGAAAATGAGATTTAAGAGATCTAATTCAGCCAATTTAGGAAAGATTCCTATGAGGAATACCGAATCAGACCGGTATTTATTTTTGGAAGAGTCCATTCTGTCCTCCTTGACCACACAGAACTTTCTTCTGGTGTCTTTATTAGATACTGCAAGCTACAAGCCTCAGTGAAATCAGCTGTGACTTAGCACGCATTGCGTTTGAGGAATCTGGCCCATTTTAAAGCACTTAATGATTTGTCTGGATAAAGCACTAAAAATATACTGTGGGGAGCAATTATGCAATGTCCAGACTGATGGATTGCATAACCTCATAGACCTTTTCCATCTGTAACTTCTCTAATTCTGTGATCTTGTCTTCTTGGTCTTTCACTTAAAATCAAACATGTGATCTGTTTAATATCCAAAATGCTGTCTCCCAGGAGATCTGTTTTGTGGGTGTGCAGGGCTATGAATCAAGTAACAAAGCAGATCCTTCTTTCCCTCTCAGTTGGGAAATCAGCTGCTCTTCACAACAGGCTTAGGGGCAATTAGCCAGAGGCCAGTGGGTTTTGGTGTGAAAAGGGATGCTCTCTCCATCATGTGTCTTCCTTGGTGAAGGAAGGAAAGAGAATTAACTATTAAAAAGGGGTGGAGGGAGAAGGAGAAGCAGTTACAAAGTCCCTTAGAGTTATGTCACCTTGAGATCAGACACGGACAGCCATGCATGTCGAGTGACGAGTCCTGAAAGTGGCTTCTGCTCATGCGTAAATACTTGATTATTTTTTATAGATGCTATGGGACCAACTTTAAGAGAACACACACTGAACGTATTTAAAGACTGGAAGCCCCATTTATGAGAAATTAAATTCCTGAATTATTTTAAGATGCCAAATTTTCAGTTTCCCTCATAGGAAACCTGTGTGGAGCGAAGCTGCTCCGTGAACCGCACGGCTCCGCTATGAGCCTCTTCCACTGAGCGCTCTTCTCTGCTCCTACGAGTTAAAATTGGCTGCAGACCTCGGAGACATGAAACCTTGCTCGGTTGGGAGAGGTCATTCCTCTCCAGTGGAACGGAAAGGCATATATAACGCCCACACAAGAAGTATGCTGTTTATACTGCATCGTAGGCTATTTTCTACATTTCTTCACAGTATTTCAGACTTGTGTTTATAGCCAACCCCGAGAGGTTGGGAAAGCCAGGAGGGGGAAGATTCCAGGGATGAGTTAAATACTGGGTGGCAGTTTTGTGTTTGGCAGCTGCTTTTTTGGATTGTGAAACAGGTGTGAAACCATTGACATCGAGTATTTGCAGCTTGTCAAGTCCTTTATATTTGTATGACACGTCATCTGTTTAGCACTGCACAGCACCAAAATTCACATGATGTATAGAGGATTAAAGGATGCTCGGTTACATCCAAATGGCAGGTACTGGTGTATTGACATGTACGCTTATTTCTCTGCACTGAAGTGCTGTTGGTTTTATCATACCATTACTTCTTCTCCTCTATATATAAACAGATGACGTGCAAAAGCCGTGTGCGGTTAGTCATTCCGCATGTTGGCAGGAAGACCCTTTTTCTTGGTATTCATCCCCTGCAAGTTACATGGATGGCCTGATCCCAATTAATTCCAAATTGCCACTCATAACTATTCACTTGGTTCCGAGTTCATTCAAGTTAGTGTCACTTTTGTGCAGAGCATGTTAAATTTACTAATTTTACTCTCTCAAGTGAAACCAAAATCAAGCCCAGCGTGGCTTTTAAATACTGCAGCTGAATTTGGTCCCACTCCGCTACAACAAAACAGAAATAAAATCAAATGTCACCATGAGCAAAGCTGCACAAAAAATAAATCCCCATTGCATAGAAAAAGTTGAATCTCCAAAAAACATTCCTGTGGTAAAAATATACATTGTGTACATATCAAACTGCAATCTTAAAGTGAGACTTACTCCTTCAGTTGATTTTTTTTTGACCAGGACCTGCCACTAAAAACTGCCCTTGTACAGAAAAGTGGAGGGTGTACACCTGTATAAGCAGAAAAGGAATAAAAGCCCAGCTTTCAGGGCCAAAAAGGTACTTTGGGAGCTGGAACAGGAGCTGAGAGGTGCCAAAACTGGGGGGTCACAGCTGGCGTGCCAAGTTAGGAGAAAGGGGAGCAGAGGAGCCTGAAGACAGAGGTTAAAACTGCTTTGGGGGGACTTAGTGGATTTTTTGGGGGAGGGGGTGCTGTCCTCATGCTCCATGCATGCAGAAGCAAGGGCTCGCCCTCGCTGACCGCGGCTCCTTGCCGGCACGTCCCAGACATGTGTAGACACCCAGGGATGGGGAGGATGCTCAGCACCGGTCCATGCCCCCCACAGCTCTCCCTGTGCCTGATGGGAACACCCACAGCTCCTTCAGGGCAAGGTTTTTAAAGAACCAAAAAGGTTTTCCTAGGAATAAACCACCTTGTGACCGAGAGCATAAATACCTGCTTTCTGGGGGGGTAAAACCCTTCCGTGGGCCAGACTGCAGGGAGACCAGGGATGCAGGATCCCCACCTGTGGGAACGGGCTCTAGAATTTGACGGAGACCCAGCTTCGCGAGTCCTCAGCGGCAGCGTTAACCCCCTATTTCACCCACATGCAAGCAGCTGGGACAGGGAGAGACAATTTGAGGTCTCTGCCAGGCAAGAACTAAGGCAGATCTTTTCCCCTACCCCAGCAGCTTCCCAAGAGCGATGCTACCACACGGACTGCGAAAAGACTGGCAATGTCAGCCCCGAGCCTTGAACAGAAACCTCCTGGCCAGGTGGCCACTTAAATAAGTGGCAATAATACCTGTCTCTGATTACACACAGGAGCAGCACTGTGGGGACACAGGATTTCACACAGAGAGCATTAACCCTCTTAGTCCTTGCCCAGCCTGGTAAATGATGGTGGGGACACATGTGGCTTTGACTGGGCAGTGACACCTTCACTTTTACAAGTGTTCTGTTTTTTAATTCGGTGCCATAGCTTTAAAGAATGGACTCGATAGATAGTCAAATAGCAATTGTCAGAAATAGGAAGCAGATAAAGGATTTTATTTAAATAAAGTCTATCTTGCAAATCTATATAAAAAGCCCCCACCTCCTTTTTTATTCACTTTTCTTCACAGTGAGATAGCCTCTGCTGATCCAGGGATCGGCCTAAGAGCATCCTTCTTTTGGGAAACTCAACATCAGCTCCCATCTTTTGGAGATTTTCTGTACTTCCCCACATGAGAGCTTTTCGCCTTGTGTTGAAACGAGCCCCCCTGAGCCCCTGGTCCAGATGTCAAAGCAGTTTGATGCCAGCTTTCCTCTGCAAAAGCTGAATCACAACTCACCAGAGAAACCCAGATTTCCGATAGTCCCGGTACTAATTGACGGGGTGGGATGGAGGGAGGGGAGGGAAGGAGGAACAGAATCATTTGGGGAAACGTTATCTCGGTTGCAAGGAATGGGTAATTTCCCAGGACCGTGTTTTTAGCCTCTCCCACCTTTTCCCTCCTCCTGGCAGAGGAGTGCATCATGCCATCATGGGAATATTTGCACCAGAGCTGGCTGCTGCATCCAGCAGCAGGCCCCCTTCCTCGGCCTTCCAGCCGCACGAGCGAAGAGGTGTTTTACAACACATCAGCCACAGTCCTGAACAAAATATTTTTATTGGATATAGGTTTGGTTTCATAAAGAAAATTGAGAATATAGATTTTTTTTTCCAAAAGGGCATTTATCCGCTAATATACAGAAAGCCTCTATTTATGGCAAAAAAAAAAAAAAAAAATCCTGATTGCTTGTAATGTGTCTGGATTCTTCCTTCTTTAAGAAAAAAGAAAACTTTAGAAACACAGCTGATGTCTTTTTTTTTTTTTTTTTCCTGGTAGTTGTCCGGGTTGTTAACACAGCTACTTCAAAACTCCAAGACCAGCCTCCACAACCCTGCTTCAGTCTTTTTTGGTCAGAAGCAACTGAGCCCAGCAAGACATGGAAAGCAGCTGCATCTCCACGTTTACAACGTGTTTGCTCATCCGTCCCCCCCCTTCTCTGGCCACAGCAGTGAGACGGAAACGCTATCGCGATACTCAAGAAGCACAAGTGCTAGGCAGGGAACCAGCTTGTGTTAACGCCATGCGTTATATACAGTGCTGAGTCAAAGCGAGCAGGATTGTGTGGAATAAGCCTGGATTGTTTGGTCTGCCCTTCTTTCAGCTCCGGTTACCCGATTTTTACCCGCTCGGTGGACTGGGCCGGTAGGGCGATATCAAGAATTATTATGTGCAGGCATCTGTGGGTATTCATAGCAAAACAAAACTCAGCCTCCTCCCCCAGGGATGGAAGGGGTGGGTTTGGTTTTCAAAAGGAGGGAAAAAAAAAAAAAAAGAAGAAAACCGGAGACCCAAAGGGCTCAGCAGAAACCAGGTCTGAGAAACCTGAGGGATGCAAAGACTAAAGGTGCAGAGTGAACCCGATGGGGCTTGGAGGCCAGCGTGGGACCCCCCCACTGCCTGCCTCTACCTCCACCACCCACGGGAAAAGAAAACCAGTTTACCTTTAAAAGTCGATCTGGCGGGGGGGGGGTGGTGGGAGGCAATGGCTAAAGAGAGCTCCGCAGCAAGACGTGCCTTGAAAATGCCCTGAAATCCTGAGTCACCTTTACCATCGCTTTTTTGGTGGGGTTTTGGGGGTTTTTTTGGGGTCTTTACCCGCTTGGTGAGGTCTGAGTCCGGTCTCTCCCTCCCATCTCGCCCCCGGAGCAGCGACCTGGACTGGGTGGGGGGGGTGGGAATAATGAAGGGGCAATTACTGAAAATTAAATACCGCCTCGGAGAAGTGAAGAGGGAAGCAGGAGAGGAAAGGGATGCCGATGTGGTAAAGCCTCCCGTGCACCCGGGAGTCGAACACGAGGGAAGAAGCATCGAGGGCCGGCCCGAACCCACCGTTGGCGACCAAAGAACCGCCGAGGCAACCGACCGGGCTCTCCCGAGCCGTTTTGGGGCTTCCCCCCGGGGGAGGAGGCTGCCTCAAGCCCTGGGCGAGGATGCTTTCGATGCTGAAGCTGCGGCCCCGTGGATCGCTCTTGTGCGGTCCCGGGGGGGCGGCGGCGGCGGCGGCGGCGGCGGGGGGCGGCCGGGACGCGGCGGGGGTCGGGGGAGCGGGGGAGCGGGGAGAAGCCCCGGGGGAACCGGCTTCTCCCCCAGCCGACCTGGGGAGCCCTTGGTCGCCCGTGTCGCCAGCCCCCCTCCCTTTGATCCTCTTGGGCTCGTCGGGGCGAAGGAGCGGTCCCCGTTGGTCGCCACCCGCGGGGACCGCAGCGCTTTTCGCCTCCGGTGGCGCCGGGGTTTTGGGTTTTCTCTTCCTCCGGCGGTAGTTGCCGTTCTCGAACATGTCCAGGCAGCGGGGATCCAAGGTCCAGTAGCTACCTTTGCCGGGTCGTCCCTTTTCCCGGGGCACTTTGACGAAGCAGTCGTTGAGGGAGAGGTTGTGACGGATGCTGTTTTGCCAACCTTGCTTGTTGTCGTGATAGAAAGGGAAACGGTCCATGATAAATTGGTAGATGCCGCTGAGGGTCACCTTCTGCTCCGGAGCTTCTTTGATGGCCATAGCGATGAGGGCGATGTAGCTGTAAGGGGGTTTCTGCGGGGGGTCCTGGTGGGAGATGGTCGAGCTGGGGGAGAAGCCCAGGGCGGCCGGGAGATAAACCATGGAGGGGTTGCCCATGGGGGAGAGGTGGTTGCCGTAGATGTGGCTCATCGCCGGGGGGCTTTTAGCTCCGGGTCTTCCCCTTCGGAGCCGAGCGAAGGGAAGGGGAAGGGTAGGAACCTGGGACGAATCCACCGGGCAGCTATTTGTGCGAGCTCAGATCCCAGCCCTGCCTGAAGGAGCTCGCTCTGCCTCTGTCCCCGCTTCATAGCTCTTAAAAAAAAAAAAAAAAAAAAAGGAGGGAAAAAAAAAAAAGTTAAATAATTGTTGTAAGTTTGCTATTATATGTTGACTTAGCACTGGAAAATAAATTGTCTCTGATAAACAGTCGTTTGTGTTCTCAGCCCACCCACATTAATTAAAATTTCATTGCTACAAAACTCCAAGCTCTCTCCACGTGTCTTGCTGGTACCAGCCAATGGTCTCCGGGTTATTCCTTCATTTGTTTATAGAATTAGTCTGTTGATAAGTCTGCCCACCCAAGTCGAATCAAGCTGTGTTTATTTGGAAAAATTTCCGGGCACCCAATATATAAACGCACTGATCTGATGTTTGAAATATCACGTCCACCCTTTGACGCTGTAAGCACACACAGCAGAGCAGGATGTACACTGCTGGAGCTCGGGGAGGAGCGGGCAAGGATCCCCGCAGGAAAACTGGGGCATTAAACAACCAAAAAAAAAAAAAAAAATTTTTAAAGAAAGGAAGAAAAAGGGATGGATGAGAGAAATCAGCGCTGCGACGGGGAGGAAGGAAAAGGGACTGCCTGGAGGAAAGGGGGGCTCAGGTGTGGTGGGGCTCCCCGGCCGGACCTTGCACCTCTCCTTGTCCCTGTCCCCCCCCCCGGCCACCCCCGGGGCCCGTTCTCGGGAGCAGGCTGGGGGCGAGCCCCGGGCTGAGCCCCGGGCGGGCAGGGCTGCGCCGGGGGAGACGCTCGGGGGTTGCAGCGAGTTTCAGAAAAGGGGAATTTGGCAGGCTCGGGGAGGAGGGTCAGTATTTGTGAATGCGGGCCTGTTGCTTTATATTATGTACTTTCCTGTTTATAACAAGGAGGGGGATTATAACAACTTTACAAGTGCACACAGCTGGCCGGTGCTTACATTAGGAATTTGTGATGCTCTTTTTCTGTATAAACGTCCAGGTTTGGGGCTGTGTTTTCTGTTGTTGGATTTTTTTTTTATATATTTTTTTTTAATTTACTGATGTAACAGCTTTAATCCGAGGCCCCGAGGGATTCCGATGCAGTTGGAGGTGTCGGCTCTTTCCCCAGCTCCCCGCGGCTCAGACCTGCGTTAGACCCCGGGGAGACCCTGTTCCGTGGAGCATCACTTCTCCGGGGGAGGGAAGAGGAGGCCTGAAAGGGATCTCTTCCTCCTTCAGAGAGAAATATCCCATCAGTGCAGCTCCCACGACCGTGCTGGGACTTTTATCTGGCAGGGAAAGAGGTAAAAGCCGGGCTCCGGGGTGGCGATGCCCCCCCACCCCGGACCTCCCTGCAACCCGTGGGGTTTTTCTCCCACTTTCGCTCCCGTCCTGTCCTTCCCCCCAGCAAACCACCGGGTGAAGGGGTTTCACCCCCCGGGGTAAAAAAGTCCTAAAGGCTGCAAGCCTCCATGCGAGTCTGGGAAATACAGCCGGGATGCAGAGGGAGGTGGCTTCTCGGGCGGGGATGGGGGGATCTCCCCGCTCACTGGCTGGTCCCACGCGTGGGAGGGGAAACCCACCCGTCTAACACCGCCCTTGCCGGTAATACCGCATCCCTCCCCCGCGGTGCTCACACCCGCCGGCCCCCCGGGAGCTGCAGGACCCAGCCGGCGTGCATTACATGCGATAAATCCCCAAATAAATTTAAAAAAAAAAGGGGGATGCAGAAGCAGGGATAGAGGAGGGAGGGGTTCCCCTCGCCTCGCCACTGGGGATCAGCACTCCCGGGCAACCCCCCCCCGACCCCGATAGCATCCTCGCCGGGGAGGGATGGGGCTGCTCTAACCCCCCCGACCCATCCTCAGGGCAGCCTTGCTGAGGCCGAGGATCTCCCCCCCCCCGCCCCAATCCCCTTCTCTCCCCACCTCGGGGAGTCCCAAGCTCCTTGGGACACTCCAAGCACGGATTATTAAAACAATAAATACTCGCGTGTACGGCAGGAGACAGGCACAGGGGCTCCCGCTCACTCCCTGAGCTCCCTCCCCCAGTAAAATTCTTCCTTCCTCCTTGTTTTCCCCTCTTCCCGGTAGGAAATCCTCGGAGGCGGGGATGCGGCTTTTCTCTCTGCTCCTTCTTCCCGGTTCATGTCTTGCTTCTCGTCCCTCTCCCGCCGGTGGCAACGCTGGAGCTCACTCCGTTATCCACCCGGGAGCAGCCCTCGGAGCGGCCCCGACGGCTGCCGGGGTGGGGAGAGGGTGGGGGGGAGGCCGGGGAAGCGAGCGGAGTGGAGGAGAGGGGGGTTTGTTGGTGTTGTTATCGTCGTTCTTTTCCTGAACGGGGGAAAAAAAAAAAAAAAAAAGAAAGAAAAAAAACAACAAACCGCGGAGCCGGCGATGGAGGCGCTCCTGGACGTGTTTCCCCTCCTCTCCAGCTGACAAGTCCCTTTTAAAGCAGCAGAGAGGAGTGGGGGGGGAGCAGGGGTGTAAATCAGTGCTCCCCACTCCTTGCTGCATCCCGGCCTGAGGGGAGCAGGGGTATAAATCAGTGCTCCCCACTCCTTGCTGCATCCCGGCCTGAGGGGAGCAGGGGTATAAATCAGTGCTCCCCACTCCTTGCTGCATCCCGGCCCGGGGGGAGCAGGGGTATAAATCAGTGCTCCCCACTCTTGCCGCAGCCCTGCTCGGGGGGAGCGGGGGTGTAAATCAGTGCCTGGCCTGGGCTCCCATAGGCACGACCTCCCAGAGGGGCCCAGCGGGAGCTGCCCACCCTTCGGTCCCTCACCGTGCACGGTGCTGTACAGTTGCAAGGTCGCTCGATATTGACCCGGGGTTGGGGGTATATTTCTTTCTCTCCCGGCCTTTCTGAGCCTGGTATGGACTTTCTGCAAAGTTCCCTCCAAAGTGAGAGAAGAGCTAACGGCCTTACCCAAAAACCTGTCCAGCGCCTTCCCACAGCGAGCTCTAGGGGAGGTGGGATGGCTTCAGGGGGGACCAGACAGCTCCATGCCTGGGTTGTGCCAAGCCCTTGGGGGGGCTTCCTAAAGGGACTGCGTTTTATCCAGGTCCTGCAGCACCAGGGAAATGCTCCCTTGGCCGGGCTGCGGGAATACCCCATGCAGGGACCTTCCTAGCAGGGACAAGCTGGAAAACCACCATCCCTTGCTCTCCCAAAACCCAGAGCTGTCTGGGCTTTCAGACAGGTTTGCAAACCCATAGGTTAATGGCAGCGCAGCAAGAAGTAAATAAATAAAAACCCAAACAAAACAAAACAAAAAAAACCATCCACCATCCTCATCTGCTGCCCGGAACCGTGCTGGGCCCCAGACTGGTGCAACTGGCCATGCAGCAGCTTCAGCCAGCCCCCACTGGGGCTGAGCTTGGCCCTCCTGATCTGCTGCGGGGGGGATTATGAGGGTCTTTCAGCTGCGAGGGCCTATGGCTGTCTGCAGCTCCTACCCTGGGCCTTCGTCCTTCCTCCCTTCCTCCCCCTCTGCCCCAGCTGGGCTGAAGTCACCTGTCACAACAGAGGCCTATCGCGTTATCGACCTCCCTATCTCAGCTTTTAAATACAGCCCCAAAAAGGTCCCTGCACCCCCACTTTGCTCTCACCTCACCTGTGAAATCAGCCCACAAAAAAAAAAAGCTCCCCACGGGAAGGCCTGGGGGACACACACACGACACTGGGGCTCGACGGAGAGGGGCAGGGGGGGTCTGACCCCCACACCAGAACGGGGCACAGCAAAGGGACAACGGTCTCAGCCCCCAGCCCCTGCCCCTGGGAGGGGGGCTGGCTGCCCACCCTGCTCCCGATGCGGTTCCCAGCCTGTGGGAAGGCCTGATCCTGCAAGGTCCCAGACCCACACTGCTCTCAGCACCTGATAGAGGGCTTTTCTTTTTCTGCCAAGCTCCTGAAATCATCTTCGAAGCCGGAGTGCAGCAGGGTGGGGAGAGGGAGAGAAGCTGGGAGCAGCGCAGACCCCACGGGGGAGCATCCCACTGGGACGGGGTGGGAAAAAACTCACCAACAATGTGTTGGGGGGGGAAGAGAGGGGACCCCCAAAGCACAGCTCAAGCTGTGGCCCCCCCAGGAACTGTCCAGCAGCAGCGGGGGGGGGGGGGGGCAGAAGGTTGCAGACCCCCGGGGGGGGACACCCCAGCCCCGCACCCCTGCCCACGGCCGAGGGGAAGGGTCCCCGTCTGCCCAGCGCCCTTAGCCAGCGTAGGAAGATGTGGGAGCATCAGCAGGGATTTCTCGACCGCGTGTGGGAAAACCCACAGCAAGCACCTGACTCCAGCCACCTCCGGGAGGGAGGGCAGGCACCCACCCAATGCTCCCCCGCCGCTGGGCTCCACGCAGGGAGAAAACCCGTGGGGAAAGGGGTCTGGACAGGGGAAAAATTCTTCCCCGCTTTGTTTTTCTTTTACCCTATTTATTTTCTTTTTACCCTTTCACCCTATTTTTTTTTACCCTATTAATTTTTTTTTTACTCTTTACCCTATTTATTTTCTCTCTTTAAAAGAGCACTTTGGGTTTTGTTGCATTAAAAAAAGAAAAAAGAAAAAAGAAAAAAAAAGAAAAACCACCCTCTGAGAGCCAGGAAAAATGGCAAGAGTTTTACAAGAATGTTCCTTAAAATACAGATCAAGTGAGGCTCGGACGTTTTTTCTCATTTAAATCGAGAGTTTCGGTGCTTTTTGCCAGCTTTCTAGCGCATGCGAATTTTACCCCATCAAAACCAATTTAAATCATCGATTTGAACAGCCTACCACGGGTATAACCGCTCGCGAACCCAGCCAGGGCTACGAGGGGTATTGGGGGGCTGCGGGAGGTGAAACGGGGGGCACGGCCGGGAAATGTTGGACGGCTGAACCTCTGCAACATCTGGGCAGCTGGGAAAGGAGCCGGGCTCCAGCAAGCTGGGCTTGACAAGTCCCAAAGAGCCCTCCTAAATTCTGCTTCAGGCTTTACCGGCATTTCCACGCCTTTAGCATCGCTATTCCCCCGCACTTCTGGGCTTGGTTAAAGGTGCTTTAAGAGGTTAAGGTTGTTTTGGGGAAAAGGCACAACATCTGTCAGTGCCCGGCATTGCAAACAGGAGCTTAAGTAGAGATAAAGAAGGTTAAAATCAGCCAAAACTTCAATACGGCAGAGGATTTAAAACCCGTAAAATTATTCTGAAGTGAACTTTCCGCCTTGTTTTTAGACTCCGCGGTGAGTCCGGGTTTAAACGACGGCTCTTATCACCCGCACCCACTCCTGCCCTTTCGGGCTTCCTTTGGGAAAGAAAAAAAAAAAAAAAAAGGAAGATTCTGGGTTTTTTTCCGTGGTGGGAAGAGCGGGCTCCGGGCGCTGAGATCCGCGGAGCACCGCGCAAGGCCTGCGCAAGGGCAGCAGAAATCCTCCTCCTTGCGGCCCCCCCACCCCTTTATTTATTATTTTTTTTATCCCGTTCTCCCCATCGGAGGCCTGGGAAATTTCTCTAAATTTCAAGCTGGCCAAGGATTTGGGAGAGAGGGAGAGAGCCGGTGCTCAGACCCTGCCGCCCCCGCGGTGCCTTATTCGTTTCCCCCCCGCCCCTCCGCAGTTGTATAATTTCCAGCTCTCCACGTGAACTAAACCTTTTATCAAAGAAATAACCGTAATAAGAAACCTTTAGGCTCCAGGAAAACGACTTTGTTTTAAAAACCACCGGGTTTCCGCACGAAGGAAAGGTGAAGGGAGAAAAATCTGCAAAAAACACGTATATACACAGACAAGCGCCAGACTTGGAGCAGAAAAAAACAGCATGGATTTATTTTAAGGTAAGTACAACAATTAGGACCACATAAGACAAACGAACTTTGAAGCAGGTTAAAGCAAATAGTCCTTAGGAATGGTCAAGTTGAAATCTATTATACAAAACATCACACGTCGTAAATAATAATAAAAAAGTATCAGATACTTTGTCTTTTTTTTTTTCCTTTCAAAAAAAAAATCCACCAGCAAAAAATAAATTATTTCCTCGTCTTGCGAAAAGAACAGCTCTAAACCGAAAGAAACTCTATTGCATAATTGTACACAGAGGAAGAAGAAGAACAAGAAATCACTTGTCATTAATTTGGAAGTTAGGAATCGTTGGGCGAGACAAAAATAATCCAGTGAACTCAACTTTAAATATTATATTAATGGCTCTGAAAATCAGCCTGATTAGAAATCCACACATTTTTTACAGCACAACAGAGAACTTAAAAAATACCCAGGACATATATTTATATATATATATTTATATACTTTTTTCTTTTAAAACGTATAAATGGATGTTGTGATATTGGTCCATAACTTATTTTTCTGAGACCCCCTATACTTTAGCATATAAAATTTGCCACTTTTAGATAGACATATATATATAGAATTATTCCTTTTTTTTTTTTTAATTTTTTTGGTTTTGTTAGGAGAGATCCCCCTTTTCAAGTAGAATTTACTTGCCCGGAATTTAGAGGAGGCCCGAAACGGGAATCTACAAACTCTGTGGCTCCCAGGTCCACGGGGGAAGCTGTCAGATTTATTTCATTTATTTTTTTTTTCCTGCGTCCGAAGCGTTTGGTGCGGTTTTATTTCTCCCGATTCTTTTTTAATAATAATAATTAATAATAATTTTTTTTTTTAATTTTTGGGGGGTTGGTTGGGGGTTGGTTGGGGGTTTTTTTTTGGCAGATGGCCCTGGGCGGGGGGGTGGGGGGGGGCAGTGAGGAGGGGGGTGGCGGCTACTCAGTACTTAGTGCAGTCGTAGGAGTAAGGGGCGGCGTGGCGGTATAGGGAGGGCGCGGATCTGTAGGGGATCTGACAGGCGGAGTTGCTGCTCACCTGGTGGTCGCTGAGCGAGGCGCTCTCCATCCCCAGCCGGTGCGAAGTGAACATTTCCCGAACGTTGGGAAAAGTCTGCTGCTGAGTACCAAAAGCGTGCCCGGGCAGGTGGCTCAACTCAGCCCCGTGATTGAGGTACCAAGAAGCGCTGGCTTGCCCCCCCCCCGCTCCTCCTCCTCCTCCTCCTCCACCACCGTGGGGATGCCCGGTCCCCAGGGCACCCTCCTGCCCCGGGGGCAAGCTCAGGGTACCGAGGGGCGACGGGGCACCGGTGGGATGCTCGTTCAAGCCCTCCTCCAGAGCCGAGGGGGGGACGCACATGTGGCCCGACCTCTCGCCGCTGTAAAGGCTCATAGCCCGCACGCTGCAGTGGTAGCTCCCACTAGTGTCCAGGGCTTGGCTACACGCCGCGCCGTAGCCCGTAGGTTGCCCACCCGGGTAGCCCAAAGGCATAGAAGCTCCCGTCCTGCCCGAAGAAGCACTCACCGGGCTGAGATCCCCCGCGGGGGAGGTCCGTAAGGTCATGATGCTTTCCACGCTGAAGCCCGGTAACCCGTTACCGGCGGGGTGATGCTCCGGGAGGGGAGCTTCGGGGGAAGAGGCGGCGGGGGGTGATGCTGCGCTGCGGGGACTGTCCCGCAAAGCCCCGCCGCTGGCCGGGCTCAGCGTTTCCACCTTGGTGATGACGGGCAGGTCGGGGGATGCCGTCTCGCTTTTGATGACCACTTTCTTCTCGGAAGCCGGCGCCGAGGCGGAGGAGGAGGAGGAAGAGGAGGAGGAAGCTTCCTTAGGGAGCTCGGCGCCGGGTAAACCGGGGGGTTTGGGTTGCTCCTTCAGCAGCCGTTCCCGGGCCTCCTCCTTTTCTTTGGAGACGTCCTTCTTCTTGAAGCGGCGGCGGCGGCGGAGAAAGCTGCCGTTCTCGAACATGTTGTAGGAGTCGGGGTCGAGGGTCCAGTAGCTGCCCTTGCCGGGTTTTTTGTCGTCTCGGGGCACCTTGACGAAGCACTCGTTGAGGGAGAGGTTGTGGCGGATGCTGTTCTGCCAGCCCTGCTTGTTCTCTCGGTAGAAGGGGAAGCGGTCCATGATGAACTGGTAAATCCCATTGAGCGTGATCTTCTTGTCGGGGGCGTTCTGGATGGCCATGGTGATGAGGGCGATGTAGCTGTAAGGGGGTTTCACCAGGTCCTTGGGGGCGGCGGGTTGGTGGGGGTGGTAGGGGCCGTAGGAACGACCCATGCCGGCCGCGTACTGCTCGGCGTGGCCCGAATAAACGCTCATGGGGTTGCCCATGCCGCCGTATGTCCCCGCCGTCCGGTAGTAGTTCTGCTCGCTTAAATACGGCACCACTCCCAAAGCGTTGGGGTCCGAGACGGAGTAGCGAGCCTGCATCATGGAGAACGGGGCGGGGGGGGGGCTTCCCGCGGCCGGGCAGGAGATGAAGAGGAGGAGGAGGAGGAGGAAGAGGGTGGAAGGGCCTCGCCCCCCCCGGCCGGCACCCCCTCTGCGGAGAAGGAAGAGGGGAGAGAGGGAGAGAGCGGGAGACGAGAGAGAGAGTCTCGGAGACGAGCTAAATCCCAGCGTGTCCTCTAGCAGCGGCACGGCAGCAGCATCCTTCGGGGGCTGGGTGGTCTCCGGCGGCCTCTCCCTCCCGCTTTATTACCGTGATTCTTGCATACACACCTACCGCTGAGGCGGGGAGCCCGGGGGAGGGGAAAGGGGGGGAAGGTTTGGGAGAAGGGAGGGGGGGCGGGGAGGGGGTAAAAAAGCCCTGTTCTCGCAGGAAAAGGGAATTATTAAAGAAAAAAAAAAAGGGGGAAAAAAAAAAAAAAAAAGCGCAGCCTTGCGGAAACCCAGTTCTTGTCACAACAACGGCCCAGAAATCTTCCGGAGCCCTCGGGGCCCCTGGCGAAAGATGCGCGGGGTATTGGAGAGGGGTGGGGGGGGTGGATTTAGCGCGGAGCCGCCCAGCTCCTCGGCCGCCTCCGCGGAGCTTCAAAACTCACCCCGCGCCGCCGGGCCGGTTTTTGACTTCCCGCTGGCTCCGCCCCCTCCGCCGCCACCCTTCGCCAATGGCGGAGCTCGCCCCTCCGCCCCAGCAGCCAATGGGAGGGAGGCGGCGGGGGATGCGGGTGGAATCGGGGGGGGGGGGGGGAGCGCGGGGGCGCGCCCGCGCGCGCCCGCCCGCCTTACTCTGAAATCATAGATACAGGCATTAAAAAAAAAAAATATATATATATTCCTCTCCCCCTTTCTTTCTATAATTTTAACGGTTTGGCCCCAAAAGGAGCCGGCGCCCGGGGGCTCTGCTCGCCCGCGGTACCTTCCCTCTGCGCTGCATCAAAAAGCCAAGTTTTTAACTTTTTTTAATTTTTTTTTGTCTTTTTTTTTTTTTTTTTTTTTTTTGTGGAGCCAGGTTGATCTCAAGGACGGCGCGAGTCGCGACACCCCGCTTATCCCCGCATCGCCCCGTCATGCCGACATAATGGTGCCCCTGTGCCGGGCAGGTTCTTTCTTTTTTTTTCCCTCTTTATTTCAATATATTTAATTGAAGTGAAATAGCCCGGCGGTCCCTCGCCTGGCGCCGGGAAAGGCCACCGGGTCCCCTCCCCACGTTGCATCGCCCGGTGGCGGGTGGCAGCTGGGGGCTCAGAGGTTCCTCTGCCGCTTTGGGGAAGTTTGAGGGTATTTTTTTCATTTCATTTCATTTCATTTTTTAAAGAAAACAGTGGGCGCACTTAAGTGGCGCTTTTTTTTTTTTTTTTCCGTTCCGGCCATTGAGGCGGATTTTCTTGTGCCTGTGAAATCCGCCCCTCTGCCTTTTCTCTAATGATTTCATTAGAGGCAATCAGAGCGGGACAATTAGGGACGCATGGTGACCAAGTGTAAACTCAGGTATTGGGAAAACTGCTGCGAGCTGCCCTGTCCCACCCGGGAAAAAGCGTGGATCTGCCTAGCGAAGAAATGAAGGTGGGAAACGGCGAATTCCCCCCTCCCCGCTCCGAAAAAAAAACACAAAAAAACCCCAAACAAACAAAAAAAACCAACCCCCCAAAACCCCAACAAAAAAAATAGTCACTGCAAAATCGATTCGAGCCCGAAGAGACCGAGATAAGGTTGAAATTAATTAGCTGTCACTTCGGCAGGGCTCCTTCCCGCTGCCTCCCCCCTTGCTCCTGCCCTGATTTCTAAGCGGTGATCTTTTGGTTTCTTACACTGTAATTCTGACTTTCCCTCCTGGTAATTTGTGTGGCTTCGTAAGGCTTTAAACAAAGATTATTTTTTTTTTGCCCCAAAGTCAGATTGTGATTTTTGGTGGTACGAAGGGTCCCTTCCCCGCTCCCAGCCGGGGCGGTGGGGACGAGACCGCGGCCGGCTCCGGCCGTGGGAACTCGGCGGTGCTGTTAATTACCGGAGATTTTCTTAATAAGAAAGGAAACGATTTTATGAGATAGCCCAGGAAAAAAAAATAAAAATAAAATAAAAAATAAGAGGCAGCTCCTCTACAAGGAGGTATGGTTAAAAATGATCTGCGATGGAAAAATTGATTGGGAAGTTTCGCCGGACGCTTCGAAATTATTACTTAATTTTGATGGAAATAAACGTAAGTGTCCTGGGAGGGTTTCATCAACCGAACAAACGTCCGGGGCATTTTTTTTTAATGAAAACAAATAGTAAATTCTGCGACGTTTGCTGATATTTTTCATGTAAATGTACGGCCATCGAGAAAACATTTTATTCTTTTTTTTTCTTCCCTGGAATAATTTGAGAACGACTTCGCGTTTTTCTCTCCGGCTTTCAAAGAAATCGTATTTCTCATAAAAACTAGGGCGTTTGCTTAGCGTACACAAGCACACAGGATTTCTTAAACCAACGTAACTCTTTACAAGGCAGGAATTTTTGAATGCAAAAGCTTGAGCAAAGCCACCCCCGCGGCGTCCTAGAGCTGTCCCTTCCTAGAAGCCTGGGACGCTCTCGAGAAATAACCTTGGTCGGATCTTACCTCTCCTCGGCTGAAAACTTTACCGAGATGAATTTCTACAGAAAAACCAAGAAGCAGCAATAGGTCTTTGCTTGCTGCAGCTGGGAACTTAACAGAGACTTAAAACAAGGGGCTGGGAAAATCCCAAACTTCAAATTGCAGGAAGAAAAAAGCGCAAAAAAAAAAAAAAATCATCATTAGGAAAAATAACCAGCTTCCAAACGGGGGGAGCGCAAAGAGAGGAGTCCTTTCAAGCAAGAGAGCAAAAAGCACGGGGGGGAAAGGCTTTCTCCTCCCGGGCACGGCGGGTTTTCCTCTCCGTTCCTCTGCGGGAACCCCGGGAGCGGCGTTTTCCCGAATCACCCCAAGAGCCGCCGGCGGGGGGAGACGGCGGTTTTCCCTCCGCAGCTTTTATTTCCCTTCGGCGACCACCCGAAAGCAACTAACCCGACCCCTTTCCCTCCTCGGGGGGCTCTCCCCAGGCCGATGTGTCCCCCCACCGGGGGCGGGCGGGTGCTCGGTGCGGCGGGTGCTCGGCGCTGCCGGTTCCCGGCGCGGTCGGTTCCCGGGGCGGCCGGTGCTCGGCATGTTCACCTGCCCGCCCCGGGGGGGTTTTACACGGCGTGTGCTGCCCCCCAGGGGACACCGAGGGGTTTGCACCGCCGTACCGGCACCGCACCGGCACCGGCTGCCCGCCCCCGGGGTCTCCCGGTTGTGCGGGAGTACGGCCGGGGGGAGGTTGGAGAGGGGACAGAGAAGGAGAGATGGGGAGAAAGGAGGAGAGGGGGAAAAATGGGGGGTGTGCGGGGCCGGAATGGGACAGGGGGTCAAAGAAAGAGAAGGCGAGTGAGCGAGCAGGCAAAAAAGAAAGAGGGAGAAGTGTGAGAGAGAGAAAGAGAATGGAGAATGGGGACAAGAGAGAAAGGAAGCGTGAGAGTGGGAGAAAGAGAGAAACAAAGAGAGAGAAAGGGAGAAAGAAGGAAGGAAGGAAGGAAAGAGGGGGGAGAGGAGGAAAGAGAGAGAAAGGAAGAAAGAAGAGAAAGAGGGAAAGACAAAGAAAGAGGGAAACAAAAAGAGAAAAAGAGAGAAAGAGAAAGAAAGAAAGAGAGAGAAAGGAACAGAAAAGCAACATCTTGGCAATGCAAACAGTGGCATCAGTCCAGCTAAGACCCACCGGTGCACACAGCTTTCCGCTCGTTCACCAGTTTTGCCTCTGTACTGGTGACCGACCCAGGAGAGAGCACCCACCGCTGGCTACAGGGGGTGACACAAACCCCACACCTATTTTCCAGCAGTGAGCGATGTTGCCGGGATCAAACAGGTTAGCCGGGGCCGGCCCCACCTGCCCTAATGTGCCTCCTTTGCCAGGCTATTTCGTAAGCACAAAAATTCAGTCATGCGCTGCTTATGCACACAAGGAAATCCACTTCACAGTGGTCTGAAAGACTAGTTCCTAGTACCCAGCTAATACACTGTGCGAATGAAAACCTCATTAAAAACCGCTGCCTTTAAAATTTGTAGCCTATTTTTAATTTTCAATATTGAAAACCAAGTGGAGTGATATCGCTAGTTCAGTGCTCCTCTTTGGGTCCAGTTTGTCTGTTTTCCGTGGCTGCCCTTGTGTGTTCAGCCTGCCCTTCAGAGAAATGATTCCCGCAGGACAAGGAGTTTCTTCCTGCATTGTTCACAGGCTTTGTATTAATCTGGCACTCCCTTTTTCTAGGTGTTTTCACAAACTGTGAGTGTTTCAAGCAAGAGCTGCATTTTGTCTTTTGTATGAAAGCCCAGGGTCCTTTTTTTTTTGACCTCTTTCACTAGAGTATTTTATGCAATTTGGTAAAATTGATGTTAGAAGTGATTCAGGCACCTCCAGTAGACTAACTCCATCTATAAGGATGTCTGCTTCCCACTGAAAAGAGAGGCTTTCCAGTGGCATCCGTACAAGTCGCATCAAGCTGCTAGAGCTGATGCTAAAGGCTGCAGTACATGTGATAGAAGAGACCCTGGAAAAGTGATTTGGAGCCAATTTCAGACGTGTAGAATCAAAGCAGAGAACTGAACCAGCAGAAAAGATGTCACCTATTAGCAAACTCCTCGCTTGCTTAAGGCAAAGTACCCCTATTTCTAGAAAGCCAGCTCAGGCCCTCTTTTTTGGAAGCCAAATCCACGTAAGGAACAGCTTTTACTGAGCATCTTGCATGGAGGTTGGAGGGAGATGTAGGTGGTCTGGTAGGATCTCAGCCCCCCTTGACTGCTAATGCATTAATTAACGGCACCATTGCTACCTCACTCGCTTTCCCTTCCTCAAAGGAGAGGAGGAAGAGAGTGTGTTGGAGTGGAAACAAGTCCCACAAGCCGCAGCGTGGCGATTTTGGGTGACAGCGGACAGACGGACAGCGTCAGCACTCGCAGCCTGGGAGTGCAAATCGCAATGCTAAATTACAGAGAGGTTGTAAATTGCTCACCAAAGGCCCGATCCTGAACTCCCCGCAGAGATATCAAAGTCGCTGGGAGTTTTCCGTGAGTAGGAAGTGGAGGAATGAGCTTCAAACATTTAGGCCCAGCTCCACATGGGTGGTCTATTATGCCTGGATGGATTCCCACTGGCTCCAGCAGCACTCTGAGGTAGTGAAAAGGCTCTTCCTAAATACACCCCATTGCAGAACCAGAGCTCTAAGCACTTTCTTTGAATGCTTACGACAGACCTCGGTGGAAAGGTGAAGCCTCAGGCTCACCGCAGCTGCTCCGCAGCATTTAGCCCAATGCGTTGATATTAAACCGAGTTCGAAAAACACACATAGTTGGAGGGGGAAAGACTCCTGAACCCAGCAGAGTCCTGGCCTTTGATTCGCACTGTGAAAAAAACAGTTCAGCGATCAACAGCAGCCGCAGAGAGAAAAGGCGTTTGCATCTGCCCAGCTACATCTGTAACTATTCAGAGAAGAGCATCCGAATTTGTTCCGCTTTTTGGTTGGCAGAGCAACAGTCAGCTCTGACAGTGGATGTGTATCGGTAGCATCCAAGCCAAGCAGATTAGAAACCAAATTCAAAAGCCATTTCCCCCCGCTTCCCCGACACACTTTAAAATAAACCTCCGTTTCATTGTTCCCATGACCCTTCCATCCCGCTCCCCTCAGGAATGTCGGGATTCTCAACGTCCTCCTTCTTCTTGGGGTAATTGTCAAATACATTAATTCTATAAATAATAAGTCATGCAAACAAATCAATTACTACCCTATTAAATGCAAGCGAGGAGCGCACTCTCTCAAAGCTGGCAGACTCGGAAGACCATGGAAAGGCTGAATATTGCTTTATTCACAACCAGCCAATTTTAATGGGAAAATAATTGATTTGGGAGTTTATTTTATGAAAAGCGGGGTGGGTTTTTTCCCCCCAGCTGTAACACGTGATCAAAAGGCCACGGTTATTTCTATAACGTCAGGGGGGTAGTCTCACGTTAACAACGTGGCACGGCACGTCCTTTTCTACGTTCAGCTTCAGAAAGAAGGGCGACGCTGTTGCAGATTCTGGGGTGTGCGACCCCTCCGGTGCCTCACCCCGAGCCCAGGCGGGAAGGCGCCTGGCAGGCCTGTGCTGCAGGGCGCCATTTTACAGCCCGGTACCTGCCTGCCAACAGAAACCCTCCCAGAAGGGAGCCGAAATCCTCACAACTTTGCGTGACGCAATGTTTTTCCTCAGCGCCCAAACCACCAGGCCCCTCACACCGGGCCCGACCCCCTGAGGAAACGGCCCTGGGTTCCCTCACGGCCTTTACACTGCCAGAGGGGGTTCCAGCGGGATGACGGCCTTCCCCCTCCCCGGGGACTCCCCTCACCCAGCCGAAGGCGACCCAAGACCGGCCCTTGGCCAACCTCCCCGGCCGCCATCCCCATCGTTTCGCTTCCGGGACTTTTTTGAGCGCTCCGCGCCGCCGTAGAGGCGTGCGGGAGGGGGCGGGGCTTAAGGCGGAGGCTCCTCCTCTCGCCGCCGGTCGCGCCGCCATGGAGGGGGGCGTGCGGCTGCGCGCGGGTGCGGCGGGGCGGGGAGGGAGGGGCGGCGGGTTACGTCACGTGAGGGGCGCGGGGAGGGGGAGCGCGAGCGCGACCGTTGGTCTGAGGCGGGGTGGGGGAGCGAGAAGGGAATGGGCGGGAAATGGAGGGGCCCGGCCCGGCGGTCGCGGTGCTCCCCCGTGAGGCGCCCGCCCGTCCTCTCGGCTCTGCCCTCCTCTAGGTGCCTCCAAGGGGGACGTCCGGGAGAAGGTGTGGGACTACCTGGAGGCCAGCGGCCTGGCCGATTTCCCGCGGCCGGTGCACCGCCGCATCCCCAACTTCAAGGTACGGCGATCCGCCCTGAGGGACTGGGCCGCTTCCTTCTTCTTCCCCCAGCCTCGGGACCGCATCTGCGGTCTCTGGAGAACCGCCCCCCCCCCCCCCCCCCCCGCCTGCTCCCCGCCCGTAGCTGCAGCCTTCAGAGAGGCAGCTGTGAACCGCAGGTTCCTGCGGGCTGTGGGGTTGGTGAGCGAGGGTAGAAGGTGGTGGAGCTCTGAAAAAGGCCCCCGTGCAAACAGCACGCTTCTGTCATTCATAACGAGTAAAGAATCGCAGGTCTCTGTAGCTGACGAGGCGTGGCAGGTGTGTTGCTGCGTTTGAATCAGTGGGTACGAAAACATCTCGTGAATGATATCAAATATATTCACGGGTGGGGAAACTGAGGCATTCAGAACTGGATTTCACTCCCCGGGGCCTTCAGCGGGTCCATTGGGATGGAAAGCTGAGGTCACCCGTCTTGTAGGGCTTAGCCTAGGAACACGCAGTGTGCTGCTGAAATGCGAACGGTGGCCAAGTTATTGCTGGCAGCGTGTTGCTGGGCAGTGGTGTGAGACCCCTTCCTCCTGCTCTGGCTTCATTGTGTCCTTAGTTTGATGGGTGGAAGAAACAAGAAGACTTTCAAGTATTCAGTTATTCAGGCCACCGCTTTACCGCCTGCCTGTTTTAATCCAAGCTCAAGGTGTGCAGCCACCTTTCTGCCATGTGCTGAAGAAATGATGTCTGAAATAGCATTGTGGGGATGTGTGCTGGGTGTTTTAGCCCATGAGCAGCATTAGGAGATTGGCTCTGCTTTTGCTTAAGGGACTGGCAGAAACATTCTGCCTTAGTTTGGTGCTGAGGTAAAATAGGTGCCGAAGCAGGTGGAGGAAGCCTGAAGCTTCATCGCGCCCTTAAGAAAGGGGATATCAGAGCTGAAATTACAAGGGCAGTGTGTGCTTTGCTAAGCTTGAGCACCTTACTCGGGAAGGGAATCTGGGAATCTTCTGAGCTCAGTGTAGGCTCTGTGAAGAGAGAACCTTGTCCAGAAAGCCTTCATCTAAAAGAATCTCTTGACTGTGGCTTGTGTTTAAAAGAATCTGTTTGTATTCATTGACTGAAAAGGGAAATTAGTTTCCAGCTTTGAGTTAGGTGTGAATGAGGGTGAAGTCTGGCAAAGTGAGAGTACTTGGATCCCCTCTTTTTCTGAGGCCTGCAAGAGATTAGTCAAGCACTCAATATCTGTTAGTAAGTGAAAGTTTCCCATTGCAAAATTAGCAGTATGTCCCACATATTTAAAATCTGGGGAAATCAGCCTCTCTATAGGATGAAAGATTGTAAATTGCCCATCTCTGCTGTGAACTCCTTGGTGATGCACTGATATCTTGTGAAAACAGGGTGCCTCCCATGCTGCGACAAAGCTTCTGGGTTTACAGGAGTTCAAAGCTGCCAAAACTGTAAAAATAAATCCCGATGCTCCCCAGAAGAACGCTCGCTTTCTAACACTGGAAGTAAGTGAACGTGTTCCCTTCTCTCTTGATTCCTTTCTTCACGCAGGGGTCTCACCAGGCTTGCTGCTCTATCAGAGAGCTGGATGTGTTCAACAGAGCACGTGAGATTAAAGTGGATCCTGACAAACCGCTAGAAGGTGTTCGGCTAGCTGCGCTGCAGGTAACGGCACCTTTGCACCCCTGAGGAGGAGGAGAGTGGGACAGCAGTGCAGCGCTTGGCAGCACCTCATGGTCAACGCCTGCCGTTTCTCTGGTGGGAGCTTTACCAGCCCTAAGCCACACTAGGTAGCTCCTGTAAGGATGTCTTTGCCTTTTTAGCAAATGGCGAAGGTGCAGGTAGGGTTTGGGGATATTAATGTTTCTGCAGAGCAACAGCTCTTTCGCTGTCATTCTGTTCTTATTCCCCGAAACACGTAAGGTAGCCTTGCCCCAAATTGCCTTATGTTTATCGCAGGGACAGACCTACCTCAGACCTATGCGTGTTCACTAGCTTATATGATGAGTAGCTTATTTGTGGGCATATGAGTTAGACCAACAGGTATGTCTTGCCGTCTGTTTCTTAAATAAAACCTTGTCTGGAATTTTGCTGTACTGGAGGGGATTCATCGACAAGCACTACACAATCAACGATGCTAACTGCTCTAGAGCAAATAAGATGATTGACGACATGGAGGCCTATGGGACAGTAAAAATATTTCTTTAGTGTAAAATGAGCCCACCTCCTTTTAATGTGAGAACTTCTTTTGTTACGCAGGCAAGGAAGACTTTGTTGGTTCCCACACCACGTCTGAGAACTGGGCTGTTCAATAAGATTGTTCCACCTTCAGGTGCAACTAAGGAGATCCTGCGAATATGTGCTACGTCTCAAGTAGGAATGAAAGATGGGGGAGGTCTGAATTAACTTGTGGAAGGGTGTTGTGTTATGCTAGTCCAACTAGAAGTTGGAAAACCAGATGCTACCTGAAATACTGTTCTGCTAGTATGTTATTCCTGGTTTTGCGTACACATCCACCATTAACAATTCTTTTGTTTGTACTTAAATCACGAGCAAATTTAGTCTTTTCGCTCTATTTTATTAACAGAATGGTATCGCTACTTTGTGAATGTTTTTTGGAACATTATGAGCAACTTTCATAGGTGAGTTAGATCTTTAGGTTTCTAATAAATAGTACTCCTATACTCTTCTGCAGTTTTGAGCTGGCAAACCCTATGAGGAAGAGTTTAGTGTTCACAGTTTTTGCATAATCTCGTCAATAGAATATTAGGTGTTACAAAATAAGAAAGATCAGGTCTTTTAAAATCCTAAGACTAAAGAAACGTTAGTTCTGTCGCTCGCATCAACCGAGGTATAAAAATACGTTTTCTTTTGAAGTGTGGTATGTTGCTGCCCTCTGGTGTTAAAATATCATACTGTACCGCCGAAGTAATTTGGCAGAGAAACCTGCGTTATTTTGTACGAGTCTTTATTGGATATGAAAACGTAACTTGTATAAAATGAATAGGCCAGCTATGTAGGTTTTATTTCGTTCTTTATCTCCTGCTAAAGGCAATATAGTTCTACAGTAATCCTGTATACAGCTGAGGGTTGTAAATGGATGGTAATTAGTAGTGACTTTCTTTGTTGGAAGTTCTATTATAGTCATTAACTAATTAAGCTTTTCAGGGTTGAAGAGCACTTTTGAAAGAGACCTTTCTCTTGACTTGCTTCAGGCCTCATATCTGATCTGTGATCTTACCACCATGTGTCTGGCTTTTCCCCCAACCAGGCGTACTAATGAATAAATGCTATTAGCCGTTTATATTTACAAAGCACTGTGCAAACAATTCCTACCACACTGCTGTGAAGTGGATAATGAGCATTATTACTGATAGTCAGCCACAAATTACTGATCTTGTTGGTTTTGTGCTCTACACAGAAAATGTTTGGCTTTTTATTGTGAGGATTAACTTGGCACCAAGTTGCATTGGTGTGAGGAGGATTTATGTTACACTGTGCGCTTACATTAAGAGTGAATGAATCACGAGATATACTTCTAAAAGTTCTAAAACTCTGATGTTTGAAAGCCCAAGTAAGCACCGCTTTTAATTTCTGCAGCTCTGGACAGAATTTTGTTAGGATATGCTCTTCAGAGAGGACCCTGCAGAGGGGTGGGTGGGGATGAGCAGAGAGAGAGGGGAAGAAAAAAAGGATGACAGGGCTGTGTAAGGTTTTTCTTTCCACTTGTCAGGAACAGCGGGCTTTTCTGTTGATTAGCGTCTTAGGTAGAAGGTTTTGGCAAAGGTAGCTTAGCTTAGCAGGGGCACATCCTGAGTGATAATCACACAGCAAAGTGTTGAGGAACGTAGTCTCGGGGAACACATGGGCCGCTTTGGAAGGTGCTTTTAAAGATACAGGTGTGGAGAAACGGGCTGTGTGGTGGATGCAGTGTGAAATGGAGAGTGATCCAGCTCGTGTACCTGGTGGTGCTTCAGTAAAGCATTTTGTGTGACTTCAGGCAAGCAGCTCAACATCTTTATGCTGTAGCTGTCTGTGTCTAAATTAACTTTGTGATTCGTATGTGAGAATTAATTTAAGAATTTGTGGTGCTCTGCTATTCCTCATGGGCATATTATGACTTTTAAGTTAGTAGCAGTAGGGTAGGAAGTGTCATTTGCCCTCATTTTTAGAAATAGATGTCCAATAAAGGGTTTCAAAATACAAGTTCTTGATCCTAAATAAGTAACCTTGCTTAAAAAAGTGCCCACCTCCCTTAGCTCTCCTTGAAGTGTGCCAAAATTCTTGTCACTGTAGTAGGGAATCTATTCTAGGATTCCCTAGAGGATAACTTTCCAGACATGTACAGCTTGGCTATACTTGGAAGAAACACTTTGAAATGTGGGGAGTTACTTGGATTTATCAAAATATTCTGGATTTCTGCCTCACTCGTTGGAAGACTGTACACTCTGGGAACCTAGAATTATGTTTTTCTTGCAGGGTATAAAAGAATACAGTGTGCCTGTAGGTCTTGATGGGAAAGCACGGGTGGACTTGGTTGTTGTAGGATCAGTGGCTGTCTCTGAAAAAGGTAAGATAAAGCCTTGTAAGCTTTTCAGGAGGAGGGTCCTAAGTCATGATTCACAATGTCAGTAGGCTACACTACGTGTTCCTTTTGACAGACCCAAACATATCTTTGGAACTGACTTACGGTCTTGAGTTCTGTCTCTTCTGTGTGACAAGTCTCTGATCCCAGTCAACCAGGAAGAATCAATGCCTGCTGTACAACAATGCTGCCAGGACCTAGTGGGCAGACAGCAGTGTGGTTTAGAGTGTGCGGGCCAGTGTTTTGGCCTTCATTAGAACTATTCAGGCAAGCAATTCTTTTTTTTTTTTTTTTTTTTTTTAAAGAATCAAAGAGGACTCCCTGTTCAGAGGATCTGCTCTGCTCTCACAGGGTGTGTGAAAGGACATGTGTTACAGCTGCTGATTCAGTCCCTATTTAGGGATCAGATTTTGCGTTTTCTAGTATTTTGAAGACCTGCTGGTGGTGAAAAATTTTCCACTGATTTTATCCATTGCCTAAAAATAACATGCTTTTTGTATGTGACCCAGACTCCTCTTTACACACATGAAGTTAACCTATGTTTGACATGAATAGACGGTTCTAATTGCAATGGGTAAATAGGCTTCTATGTTAACTAAATTGGACTAAATTTGGTTTATTCAGAGCGGTTTATTACTCTCCTGGGATCCTTTAGGAGTTCATTGAAACTAATGTTTTATTTCAATTTCAGTGCTGATTAGAAGGAAAGTTGCATTCTGTGAGAGGCGCCGATCTGAATTTTTCCTGAGTTACAACTCTGCGCTTGGTTTATCTGTTGCACACCGCTTAGTTTAGTTGCATGCTTTGACAGTTACCAGCCTTTCCACATTGCTGTTCCTGTGTTCACTATCACTGTTTACTTTTATATATTTTAGGCTGGAGAATTGGAAAAGGGGAAGGTTATGCAGACATGGAATATGCAATGATGGTGTCAATGGGTGCAGTGCAGGAGGATACACCTGTAGTTACTATTGTGCATGACTGTCAGGTAAGTTAAAATATCCACTCTCAAGTGACGAGTCAGAACTGTGTGATACTGAATGGTGTGTCTGTAGAAAAGATTTGGAATGATGTTGGTGTGGCATCTTTACTTTGTTTCCTCTGTCACTGACAGATTTTCGTATGTTGCGAGACACCAGGAATAGTGTATGCTTTTAGTGAATTTCTTTTTAACTACTTACCAAATGTCTTGTTTCTGGTAGGTGGTTGACATAGCAGAAGAGCTTCTTGATGATCATGATTTAACTGTGGATTATATACTCACTCCAACAAGAACTATCAAGACTAACTGCAAACGACCGAAACCTCAGGGAATAATATGGCATAAGGCAAGTTACTTCTGCTAACAGTGGCTTACTGGTACTGACGTTCTGTTGATAAGTCCCCCATTTTTACATATAAACACATTCATTGTATTAGAAATACTTGGAAAAGGAGCAAATGTGTTTGTCAGATGAAACAAAACAACAGCATCTACATTCAGCAGTTTTTAAGTGGTAATGGTGAGGAGGAGGAATATATTACTGAAACTGAGGTTGCTGTATCAAATGGATTATCCAGTGAGAGCCACTGGAAACAACGTTTGTGGATTTTTAAGATAGACGTTTCTTGTAGTCATTGGCCGTATAATAGCCTATGTAAGCTGAGGGGCTTCTCCACCTTATGTGTTTTATTCCTCAGTGCTCATTGAGATTGGCTCTGTTCATTTTCTGGGGACAGTACCACAGAGAGAACTTGGCGGCATTAGACCATGTGGAATGGGTGGAATAGGTGCTGTTCCAGTTGTGAAAGGAAAGTGTGACGTAGTGGCTGGTACGTTGCTGTTTACGTAGTGAATTAACTTTCAAAGGACAGATGAATTTGTGGCTGGAGCTTGTTTTCAGGTACAGGAATAGTGACTTTATACTGCTTTAAATCATGAATCATTATTTATAGATAAATATTGTTTCATGAGTTTGGCTCACCCCAGCCCAGGATTGTCAGAAACTTTAGCAGCTTCACAAATAGTTTCAGAAAAGAATTTAGTGAATTGTTTTACTGGAAGTTCATGCTGGGAAAGCTTTGTCATTAGATTTTCATTCCTAAGATCATCCAGTTAGGGAGCAGACGCAATCCCACGTGATTGGGTAACAGTAGGGACACTGAAATGAGGAGTAGTAAGCCCATGTCTTGCAGAAACCGCTGAGGAATTATTAGTGAATACTTCTAGGGAAATCAAGAGTTGTTTGTTAAGCACTTGCCAAACAGCAAAAAGAGTTAAATTTGTTAAGGTAATATATCTACAACAAACAATTCTAGCCAGTGCTATTTTTATTCCTATGGTGGGAGAGTATTTTACCCTGCCTGTGGTTGAGGATTTGAGGTTATAAATAAATAAATAAAAGCCCTGTCTATACTAGTGCATTTTTTCCATTGAATTATTTTTGAATCATAATTTTTCTAGGATATTACTGAATGTAATTGTTTTGAAGGCCTGCTCCTTGTGCTCAATCCATCTTGCCAACATACTTTTGATCAGTCTGCCTGTCTTGCTGTCAGACTTCAGTCTCAGTAAGTGGCCTTGCTTTTTTTTTTTTTTCTTTTTTTCTGTCTGATTCCCTTTAGCAGCAACATTTTTCAAAGGTCTGGGGAACACGGTCTCTTTCAGGGGCCATTGAATTTTTGTGAAACTTTTACCACTCATGAAAAAAGTCAGTCAGTCCCAAGTGATGTATCAAATTTGATGTTACCTTTGCATTTCTTTGCTTTTCAGAGAAAAAGAATCAAGATTGGCCCTATAATATATGCCTCAAACTAATGAAGTATCTGCCACAACTGCTTTGTGCTTGTTTCTAAAGCTTGAGGAGAGATGTTTAGCAGAGTTGTATCTACAGCTTGCGCCACACTGACTTTAGCCAGTTTGCATGAGATGGTGAAACTTTTTTTTTTTATAGTAATCTCTACATTGGTGGTGCTGTCTGAAAAATACAGCGCACTCAGAACTTTCTACAGTTTTCACTGAGAATGGAGCACATTACGTGATTGACCCTTTACTCGAATATTTGAATGTTGATTTAACACCTAAAGCTGCTTTTGGCAGCTCTTCAGAGCCTGTGTTGATTAGATAAGAATATTGGAGGATACTAGCCAGAGCAGGGATAATCATTCCATTTCTGTTGTTTTGGGATGGGAACAAAGTGTCGTGTCTATATGAAGAAGAAAGAAATTAGCATTATTCTTTCACAGGGAGCTGAGCAACTTGTACGTGGTTTGTTTGTGCTTGTGGTGGTAACTGTATGTTCGACTCTTGCACAGAGGGTCTTGGAGGTGGGAGGTCTAGTTAATCGACAGGGTGTTAAAAATGCAGGATTTGATACGGGCTATTTAAGTGTTTGTCCTTTGACTTTTCCCGGCTGCTTCTACATCCTTTTCTCTACATCCTTTTCTCCTTCAAATCCTGGCTTTACTGCTGCATTCCTGTTCCTCAGAGCAAAGCTAAATGAACCAAGAGGTAGTGAGTAAATAAATAACCTGCTTCTAAATATGGTGATTTGTCAACAGAAAGTAGCTTAACTTTATTGTTAAGATGTGTGATGTGTGAAATACATTGCAAAAAAGTTCATCCTTCAGGAACATGGCTGGATCAAGCCAAGACAATGATTTAAGAGCTTAAATTAAAGGCGTTTGCAAACATGGGATTACAGCTAAGCATTGTTGTAAAGGATGTGCTTTTCTGAAGCTGTTAGGATAAATAGCCATTAATACATACACTCTGTTTTCAGCTCAAAAGAGGTAAGAAGGTGCTTATACAGCAAACAAAATGTGTGTCTCCAGGCTAGATTTCTGTGCTGGAGGAGGTACTGCATTTTCCTGGAGTGTTTTTGTTTGGTATGTACTATGCAGGAAGGAAGTAGTGTGTCAGATGTGGGGACGGGGTAAATAGGTGTTCTTCTGTAAATGATTCACTTCTTGGGGTAATTGGCACAACTTGCCCTCAGTTGCCTTCTTTCAGTTTTTCTCGGTGCAGAATTTCCAGCTGAGCTATTTCTTGCTGTTGAGGTAGTATGTTTTTCCAAACAGGAAGATGTGAATTACTTGGTGTGATTTTTGTCACAGAAATGCTGATTTAAAGACTTCCAAGGAAGCATAAGAGCTACAATATTATTAATGCCAAAGAAGCATTATCAATGTCAGTGCCAGGCACTCTAGAAACACTTCTAAATACAAAGGCAGTACTGGAGTGTGTATATGGGTAAGTTTTTTCTGCATCTGAGTTCAGGGTTTTGAGAAATCAGTATGTGCTCTTGGAGGACAGCAAGAGCTGCTAAGAGCTGAACACTCTGGAAAACTTTATTTGGATGCCAGTGGAGAATTATTTGGCTTCATCTGTCTTGAAAATCTAACCCATTGTTTCTGGGAACTCTAAATTCATGAAGTGACTTACTTTCTCATTTAGTATTTTGTATGGGTAGCTGTGATCTTTATCTGTGACACTGTCTATTATATTTGTTACAATTATGAAGTTATTTGTGCTGTGCTTATTTTAAATTGAAACTATACAGACCAATTAAAATATTTGGGGTCATGAAGAGGGAAATGAGAGTAGTTGGTGGAAAAATTGCTATATTCTAGCAAGCATTTCCTTCTGGTTTTTAAATTATTCTTTTGCTGAGAATTTTATAGAAGTAGAAGATTTTTCCCAAGATGAAATGAACTGGGGGGAAATCCCTGAGTCTAATGTTGAAAGAGTTCAGTACGCAGTGGCAGAGATGGAAACTATCTGACAACAAACAGCTTTTGATTCGGGTCTGTGATAGAATATTTGGAAAGTAAAGCGATGTTGTTTTACAGCTCAAAAAGTTCACACATTCAAGCTGGCAAAACCTTTAGCAGGGACACAGCGTTGCCATCAGAATAAAATTGCTGTTAGTTTAGCCAAGGTTTGGTTTTGTTTTTTGGAGGGATAGCGCAAGCAGGACATACTTCCACGCGTGGTTAAACGTCTCAACACCTTTGCAAATCTGACCCTTGCTGCAGAGTCCATGGAATCGGTTTTTGCTGATGGATTCCAAATGTGGGTTGCATAAGTTTCTCCTGAGGGACACTAGCAGACTTCACGGGCTGCCAGCTCCCAGAAATATGCCCTCGGATTGCGTGCACATATTTGGACATTTTGTGCAAATGAATGATAAAATGTTCAACTGTGCTGGCCCGTCCTAGCTGTCTTGGCTTTGTCTGTGCTTTAAACCCCTGTGAGCTCAGTGCTCCTTGAAACAAGCAACTGATGAAGGAGACAACATGAGAAGTGGGCTCTCTCCTGGAGGCCTTTATGAACAGTCTTGGGTCAGAGACCCCTCAGGGTGGCCAAAGATGAATCTTTCAAACACCTTTTGCCTACCAGCCTCAATACTTGGAGGGGCTGGTGGATCTGCTGTACTAAAGACTATTTGGTCTTGTTCGCACCCTTCCGTGGCAGGGCAGGGCAGCAGCAGCATCTGTCTCCAACCTGAGCCATGTGTTCTTTTTATCAGTTAGTGTGTGCAGATGGGTAGCTGTGTGAAGCAGAATTAAATGGCAGACCTAGCATGCTCTCCAATCTATAGCTGCCTTTCCCTCATCGACCGTGCATCAGAACTGCACCGCCTCTGCTGCCAGGGAAATCAAAGTGGTGTTTGGCTTGGCCTGCACTGTATCAGGGGTCAGCATTACTCATTCTGTCAGAGGACAAACACATCTTTCATTTTCCCCAGCAAAATATTGAAAGTGGCTACATTCACTGTTCTGGAATAACAGAGGTTGAAGAGAGCCCTGATGTTCCAGCAGAGACGTTGCAGAAGTCCATCTGCCACTACGTTGTTTTGGGACCAGACCAGGTGTCGTAAGAGTGGATGCTCAGGGTTAAGTGCTGGGAGATTTGTATTGGCACTCGGCATCCAAGATTCTGTTTTCTTCAGGTTTCTGTCAGAAAGGGGCCACATTTCCCTTCTCAGCTCCTTTCCCATAGCCCGGTAATTGTGAGCCAGAAGAATTCATCTACCCCGCTGTCCTCTTTCCCCAAGGCTCTCCCAGCTATGGCAAGGGAGTAGGCAGGATTGTTAAATGATTAATTGCCTTTGGTGGAGTTATTTTTAACCTGAATCACTTCAGTTACTGAGTTTATAGCGCAGACCCACAAGCACTTCTGTTGGCCAATCCCAGAGGGCTGAAGTATGGAACTGGCTTGGGAATTGGTGGTCAAGGGATAATAGGAAACTTCTTCAGCTGGCTTTGCTGCCAAAGCCAATCATTTAGCTAAATCCCAACACTCAATACAAAGTTTACAAACATCAATAAATGGTTTGGCCTTGACTTTATAGGGATGGAGGGAGCAAGGGAAGAAGCTTCCACCACTGGGTTTGCCCAGGTCTGCATAACTGGATCAACCAGACTTGGGGTAGTACCCAAGTCCCTTGCATCCTGGCTCAGCCTAAAGCAGTAGGCAAGGCTAGGGAGGAGGAACCAGCCGGCACAGGACCAAGAAACGTGCAGCTTGTTTGAAAGAGAGGAGGAATATCTTTGGCCTCTCTCCACATGGAAATAAATCATTGCAATCCTCCACAGCTCACAAGACAAAAGAAACTTTTTGCATGATCGTAATTAGCAACACATTGTACTACCACAGAGTTCTTTTGTTTGCTATTTTGCAACAGAGCAGAGCAAGCTTTTTCCTCTCCTCTGCCACCCACTGCCCTCTTTGCCCTTTTGGCTCTCACCCCCTGCACCCCAAAAAAGGTACTGATTTGGTTTGTTGAACTGAAACTCTGAAATCCCAAACCGAGTTTCTGCCTTTCCTTGACATAAAAGTGGGGAAAAATAAGGAAGGATTTGGAAAGTTTGGCCCAGCTGAAAGATTCTGCTAGACTCCAGGGAAAACAGCCCTTGAGGTAAATCCTCTGTCTCTCTTGTGGCAGAAGGGTGTCGGTTAACAGTGTCAGAACTTGTCTAATGTAGGTTTTTTACAGAATGTTTTCTATTACAAAAACATCCAAGTGCCAAATCGACTGCCTTTGTTGCTTTGGTACTGTAAAGGCTACTTACTGTTAGATCTGCAGAGGGCTGAATTTAAGGTAATGATAGATTCACTTCATGGTGGTGGTGTTTGATCAGAGCTTCAGCTTTTACAGAAGACAGCAGTTCATAGCCCTTACGAAGACGTGTATGCTGTTGTAACTACGTCTTCCTGAGTTTGCAGGGAGCCTGAAACAGTAGCTCCAAGAGCTTCAGTCAGATGCCAAAAACTACTGGTCACTTCAGTGAGAGGAGAGGCCATGTTGAAGCCTGGCCAGTTGAAGCCTCTTAGAGAGTATGCTGGCCCCTGGATTATCAAAATCCTCTCCTTGGTTTGTCCTTGAAAGACCAGGAGTTCCAGAGATCATCCTCTCGGTGCCCATCTCTTTGATTCCCTTAATCTACAAAGTGGTGAGGGTTTGCCCTTGGTAGCATTGATCTTTCTAACTAAACACCCAGTCCATGCCTTGGGAACTGGGTTTACTTTCAGGGTGAAAGGAAGTGTACGTGCACTTGGTAAGAGGTTGAGGTTGTGCTTTGGGTCCAGGAGTGATTAGTTCTATGAGAATAGAAAAATGTTTTTCCTGTTTGGTTTAATTAGCATAGAGCTTACATTTCACGTAGAAATTTGACAGAGGACAACAAATGTTCCTAATTGTTGGCCAGTAAAAACAAAGTAAGATGGCTTCAGCCACTGGTTTGATGTTGTATCGCCCAGGGAAGGGGAGTTTGCTGTCAAACACAGCAGTCTGAATTCTTGGCTGAGAAAAACAAATCAGTCCAAGAATCCACAGAGCAATAACTCTTCATAATCTGAAAATGGCATGTACCTTTCGGAGCGTGGAGGCTCCCAGAGCCCCAGCGGAAGTCCTTGCCTCTCTGTACTGGCTGCCAGATCAGGCCAGATTTGTTCAGAAATTGTTCTCAGTCATAAAGTTTGCTTGTTTAAAGGGCCTGATCCCAAACACCTTGACTCTGGGTCTGCAGTGTTGCACAATGGAGGTGGCCTCTGCCCGTGCTGGTTAGTCCTATTCTGCTGTTTGATATTGTATGAACAAGATAGAGCTAGGACAGGCTATATGTAAATTACATTTCCTATTTAGTTTCAGTCTGAAATAAAACTTGCTTGTTTGCTCCTCAGAAGAGGAGCCCTGGGAACATTTAAGAGACCAATGTTGACTGGCTTACCTGTTACCTAAACCTACCATTGCCCCCAGCCTGTCTTTGATTTTACTTGAGTCACTTCAGAGCTGGGCTACTCTCCCAGGAGATCTGTAAATTTTAGACTTTATGTGCTGCAGCCAGATCCAAACTCACTCTGTAATAGTAGAACCAGGAATTCAGGGCCTCTGAGGTAAGAGAGATCTGAGCTGGGAGATCTGCAGGCATATTCTAGGCAGGATATGCTGGTGCTAGTCCAGCACAGCCTGCTGAGAAGTAGTGGCTCATAAGCTTGGGTGCAGGACCCTGCTAGAGTGGCTTGCCCACACTGTGTGGGCTACTAGCTTGGGTCTCTGCTAGCTCGGGCATTGCTTCCCTAGGCTCTGTTTTGCTCCCTAAATTTAAGAATTGGATCTTGTGTTGATGGATGTTCTGCTTGTCCAGCAGCCAAGTACGAATTATTCCTCCTTCCAACTGCAGTCTGCAAGCCAAGAGCTAGACCACATGAGCTAGGGAACCACTGTGTTTCCTGCCAGTCACTGAGTGCAGCCTGGGGCATCTCATGCCTGAGATGGATAGGGTTCAGCTGTTGAGAGGAAGAGCCCTTCCAGAAAAGCTGCTTGTGAACTGGGGACAGATGGAAGGGATGGAGGGGTCACAGTTTTGAAGTCTAGTGTCCGGGCGCTCTTCCGTTCTGTGATCCAAGCCAGCAGACTGATGTGGGATCTGATGAGTAGCTGCGGGTGGTGTGTGAGGTCAGATGACAAGAGGGAGGCTGTGGTGATGTGCCACAACCAGAGAACGTGCCTCCAGCTGGGCCCACACTCAGAGGAGCCCTGCTACAAGGCACGCTCCCCAGCTGCAAGCTTAACACCATCATCCCTCCCCATTGTATGACCCAGCCTACGGGATATCCTGTTTTGGGGCAACAGAGTGCAAGGAGGTCTGCAGAATGAAAGTGCCTGATGGTCTGATGAATTGTAGGCATGTAGGATTCTGCCAGAGCAGGAGCGGAGGCCCTTGGTCAAAGCAAATATTGAGGGATAACAATGAGAATGCAAATCTGAAAGCACTCTGATAAATAAACGTCAAAATCAAGTAGTTTTGAGTTTGGTTTTGATTTTCCTGCTGGATCTACATTGTGCACTTGCCTGAAGAGTAACTAATGTTTATTTTTGTCCTGCAGCGTGTATTTAGGGAGCAACTTCAGAATCAGGCCAGCAATTAGTAACATTTTGAATGCTCTGGCACTCTGCATGGTAGCAATATAATAAGGTTCCTCTCTTTTTATGGCACAAATGAGTCCTTATGGTCGTCGTCTTTTTCTGGAAGGCAAGAAATCTCATAATTGTATCTGTCTTCCTCCTTTTTAGGTCAGCTATGAGATGCTGGGAAAAATCCCCATCCTAAAGAGTCTTCGACACAGAGAGAAGCAGACTGGCAAGGATGTTACCCTCCTAGATGAACATTCAGACTTGGCAAGTGCCAACACACCAGCAGTGTTAAATGAGAAGGCGATGGCTGAAAATACAAGACCGCAGGCTGCTATGGGCTCAGCTCAAATAGGACAACATTATGTGGAAAGTGATTCTTTAAGTCCCAGATTAGAGGGATCTGGCATGATTACTACTGTGTATGTGGGGAACATACCTCCCAGCGTAAGAGTGAGCGAGCTGAAAAGTGCTTTAAGGGAATTCCATGCAACTCCTTTACGACTGAATTGGCAAGGAGCACAGCACAGGGCTTTTCTCGATTACAAGGATAAAGCAACCGCAGAGAGTGCTGTATCCTCTTTGAAAGGCTGGAGCCTCGGGGGTAATACTTTGCGAGTTGAGCTGGCCAAGAATCAGAGAAACAAAGGGCAAGTAGAAATCAATAGTCACAAATGAATATGAATAGAAGGGAAAAAAATAGGCTTGTTTTCATTGTTTTGTGAGAAGCCAACCTAAATTTTCAAGGATATTAGTGTATCCTCTAATTTCTGCAGGCTAAACAACAAAGTGCAAAGCCAACTTTTCAAACAAACGAGGCATACATCTCACAGCTGACTTGCCTGCCTCATTCCTGCACTTGTACGTGCAAAGTCTATTTATCAAGACAGATGACGGGCCATTTCTCTAAACAGTTACCCCCAAAGTACCCACGCTCTCTGTATTCGTGTTTCGCTGGCTGTGGGTTGGTTTGCTGTGCGGTGTGTACATTTGTTAGGCCTGGATCAAAAACCTGCCCCTGGGTAGCTGTGTGCAGCCCCATGTACGGAGGTGATTCTCTTCCATCATCTAAAGGTTGTACCTGCAAATTTGTACTTGTGAGCTTAAAAGCCAGCTGCAGAAAACCCATCTTAAGGGTTACAATTCTGTTTACTAAAAAAATGGGGTTTGCCTCTTGGGAGTTTCCAGCGTATTTTTCATAAAAATGGCCAGGGAGAGAGATTGCCCTTTTTGTGCTCTTGTGAAGAACAGCAGTGGAAACACTGGCTCAGCCACTGAGTTCTAGTGTTCCACCTATTAACATCAGGTGGAAGAGATGGTAGCCCCTTTCTCAGTTCTGTTTTGTTAATTCAGCCCTTTGTAAACCTTTTATGTCTTATTTCAGTCTGGCAGAGGAAAGTGCAGAGGAGTTTTCTCCTCTGTTTTTCCCCAAAACGCTTCAGGTACTTTTTTCATGGATGCAGATAATTATAAAATATATGCTTTTCCTAACTGTCTTGTCTCTTATAATTTGGAGTGATTCCATTGCCTCTGTGAAATTACATTAATACTAATCATTGTAGTGGAAATGAAAAGCAGACAGACCACGGTCGAAACTTGTGGGTGACTAGCCTGGTATGGAGTTGTTTAAAAAGTTGCTGGAGATAGTAGCAAAGCCTGTTCCTGCTGTGCCTTTGTCACCACCAGTGTGGTCTTCCTGCACCGACAACATCAGACAGTCATGAGGGTTAGACAGCAGCGCTGGCAGCTTTTCTTTGTGAAAGTGCAATCAAGTACTAGCTTGAACAGTAAGATGTGCATACATGTGAACATTCACTTACGGTGTAAAGGAGAATGATGATTTATTTGGTATGGTTTTTATTACTTTTTTTTTTTCCTTCAGTTTCCTATTCCTGAAAAACAAGTTGAATTTTGGCTGAACCATCCTTTCTAAACAGAAGCACTTTTGCCATTGATGCTGGGCACATAGTCAAAGTAAGCATCTAAATGGATATTTTTTTTAAGTATGAGTTGGAAACTTTTTTTAGCCAGAGGGTACTGTTAAGTATATTTTAAGCACGTTATTATGCCTCAAGGGTCAGACATTTCATACAGTATTAAATAAAAAGTTCTCATCGTTATCATATACTTTGTACAGAGGGGCTCAAGGAAAGCATTGCTTCAACTTCTTGTAAGGTCAACAAAGGAAAGGTTTCTGGAAGAAAAAAAAGAAAAGAAAAAGAAAAAAGAGTGCTGTGCTCTAAAATGCTCTCTCTTTCTCCAGCTCAACGTTATTTTCAATATCACTTAGTCTGAATTAAAACATAAGCACTGCAGAGCCCTCTGCATCTTGTTTCAGTGGTTGTGCACTTCAAGGGTAAGAGTCAGGGGTTATGTTACTACCTAAACATATTCATTACATCATAAGCTTAGAAAGCAGAGGAAAGAAAAGCAAAAAAAAAAAAAATACTACACTGCCTTCCCCTTCCAAATGATGGCAAATTAAGTAACATGATCATTTGATGTTCTTTTTGACTCCTGCAATACCCCTTGCTTTAGTGAAGATGCCCAGGTGACCTGAGCAGTTAAAAAGCAGTTATTCTGCCAATGAAAACTTCCAGCATCTCAAACTTCCCTTCTTGCGTTACAGATTGAACCAGCCTTTTCTGGTCAAATTTGTGGGAATTTCATCCTCTACCTTATTTTCTTTCTTAACATCTGAAGTTTCAGTGCAGGTATGTTTACATGTTAAGTGATAGGTAAATGTGTTGGGTTTGCTTGCTTTGCTCTCAACACTGCGTGCAGTCAGTGGCCGGTTTTGTTTGGACAAACATGTCGAGATGGTTTTCTGTTTGCAGTTGAGGTTCTGCCTGTAGCCCCCAGGGTGAGCTGTGCTAGGCCTGTATCCAGGTGTGCAGATCTCTGCAGTTCTTTTCCAGCCTGTCACTTTTTTTGGTCATGTATTGTGAGGCCACATTTCACAGTACTATCTAATATCTTGTTACTTCCCCCAATAGGCAATTAACTGTCCAAACCACACTACAGAGAAGATACTAACTAGACGGAGGTATGAAACTGTAGTTTGGGTCAGAGAAGAAAAACAATTGCTATGAGCCTAAGCTAATGTGCCATTCCTTAGCATTTTGAATGGACTGGAATAATGATGTTGATGCTACGATAGTTGTATTTCCAACTTCAATAATTTTGATCCCGGTTATTAATACAGGACAAGGTCTTTTGGGCCTTGCCATCTTAAAGTCATTAAAGAATGTTTTTAATTCAAAATAGCAGCTACTCTGGGTCAGAGTTTGGCAGCCTCTTGCAAACCCACCTGCACCAGTAGCTTCAGCGAATCAGTAGCAACTAAAGTGCAGGTACGAGTTCATTTCTGTCATCTCTGCTTCAGGAGCAGCAACCTGCAGGGAAGGAATTAGTACCGGCAGCTGTTGAAAATAGAGCCTGAAGCTGCAGAAGGCTCACCAGGGTTCAGAGCTTCTGCCAAGGTTTAGCGCTAAGCGGTTACATGGAGGCAAAACCAGTAGACCTCAGAAATCACCTTTGGGTTGCTATAGGATTCTCACGGGGAAAACAAGAACTGGGGTATTTACATTCTGCAGAAAAGCAGCATGACTTGCAGCAAAGCTGTTCTATAAGCTTACCTGTGAGGAGGAGGGTATAGCTCATACTTTTTGAAATGCGTCATGTGCCAACATAGCAGGAGTTTGAGCCTGTGCACTCTGCAGTCAATGCAGTTTCTGTCTTGGACAGCAAGGGAAGCAGTGCCAAGGATGGGGCCCTTACTGCTGCTTGGGAAGTTGCTCATCTTTAGCTGAAAGACGTTTCAGTGCAAGATGCTAAATTGCTATTTAATTAAATAATGCAAGACTGCCCAAGGCCTACATGGCCTTCTGGTGTCTTTAGCTGTATGATGTGGATTTTTTTCTTGTGGGCTGACCAAGTTCTTACTTGAGGAAACAGCTGATTTTGAAGAAAAAGTGAATGGGGCAATCTGCATCTCTCAGATCTATTGTTTCAGGCTCTCTGCATGCTCAGGAAGACATCAGTTATACATGAGTCACTTCTGACTTTTTCCTAAGTCCACAGAACTCTGAAATGCAATATATTTTAGTGAATCCTCGGACTCTGATCTCATAATGAAACTCGAGGAACTGAAGCCTGCTTACATTTTACTTTGGCCCAGACCAAGACTATGCAAGATATTTTACTGACAATCAAACTGTAAAGTCTGTACCCTGAAGAACTTGCAGTCTGAATTAACAGGCTTTAAAGATGAGAACCTTTACTCAAGTAATAATTCGTTTTGTACCTCTTGCAGTTGTGGCTGTGCTGTTAGCACATCAGTTGCACTTGGCTACGTCTAGGTAGATAAGAGTTTGTTGGTATCCACCTGAGATGAGGCACGTTTACATCCCCTCTTTCTTGCTGTGACTGGAGCACCAGTCTAGGGCTTCAGAGGCCTCAATGCTTCAAGCCAGTTCTCTGTAATGGCCTTTCTGTGACCACTCGTGCCTGGAGCAATGGGGGGGAAGGTATCCTGAGGCACTTAACCCCCAGTCTCTTTCTATAAGGGCAGGGGGACATCCTTGCTTCTTAGGACTCTCATGATAAAAAGATCTACAGTGACAAAGAAGCGCCTGGATGCTGCAGAAAAGTCTGAAACGCTGGTGATAGATGGGTAGTCTGCTTTTAATAGGGAGTGAAGTGATCCCTAACACAGACTTGATTTTAGTTCACTTGCAGCAGCAGAGGAGCCTGCGTTTCACTGCTGTGTGATGAGAAGAAAAGTTCAGCAGTACAATGGGAAATACTTTACTGAGCCAACTTTGTTCAGAAGTAATTAAAAATGAGGTCTTTCTATTCTCTGTGCAGCCTGATGTCCTCGCTTGTCATGTGGTTCAGTGCATTCTTTCCAGCTCCTTTCATGGCACAAACAAGTTAGGATGTTGTTATTGCACGCCCCTCTTCTTGAGGGTTCAGTGGGGAAAGATGCTGAACAGCTCCGGAGGCTGGTCGGGGTGAGCAAACCCAGCTCCACTCTCACGGCAGCTGCGAGGGTGTGGGATCCAGCAGCGACCACCCTAGGTGTCACGTCACGGGCGTGAGCTTCCCGGGGTGCTTCTGCCCCTCTTCCTATCCTCGCTTGTGGGAGAGATGCGGAGAGAAAACAGTATCGGATGAATGGAGCCTCTACCAGATCCATTGGAGCTCGAGAACATGGTCACTTTGGAGGGACTTTTCTTTTGTTGAATGATATTAGTCACAGCGTGGTGTGTGGCACAGAGCAGTGAGGCAACACTGTAATCTGTTAACAATAAAAGCGAGGTGGCTAACTGCCACTCAGCACTGAAAACTATACAATCATTAGGGTTTTCCTTCAGACAGCTATGTCCATGCATTTCCTGGAACAAGGACAAGGCCACACAGCTTCAATCCACCGAAGACAACAGCGAGTAAACAAGCCATGTTGCTGTGTAGTCTTCTCCGAGTGACAAGAGTCAGAGACTGTTTGTTTCCATGGAGAGAAAAAGGGAGAAAAAAAAAAAAAATCTCCCTGTCGGGGTGGGAAGAGGGTGAAGCCCTTCCCTGGGTCCCACAGCCAGGTCCCCATCCAGCCCTCCAGTGTTTCCATGCACATCAGGCCCTGGTCCCCTCCCAGAAAGCAGTCTTTAAGGACAGAGGCTTTAGCTCATTATCTTTGGAGACCAATAAAATATCTCACAAAAGGGGTGGTTAAATACCGTCTTCAAGTCATGTCTTCTTTTTTTTTTTTTTCATGTCATCATCTTCTACCGCTCCAGAGGGAGAAACAAATGGTTTTTAGGGGAATGTTTCCATTGAAAAATCTAGCACTGGGGCTGTGTTTTTCTCCACAACGGCGGCAAGGGGTGAGGAGGGGGAGGAAAAGCGTGTGCTGGGATTTCTCTCATTCCGGTTCCTCAGAAGGAACAGCCCCATGCAGCAGTTCTGGCGCTGGAGGAAACATCTGTGGCTGTGGCCACGTTACTCGGGCAAACGTACCCCTCCGTGAGGTAGGCTGTTGCGTACGAATGCTTTTATTTCCTCATTGCCATCTATTAAAGATTATCTCCCTACAAGAAAAGTGCACCATTTCCCATGTTTTCATGTGTAATGTCCGTGATGTCTGCTATAAACATCATGAAATGTTTCCCTGCCCCTACACTGACATAGGTATAAAAGTCACTGCTTTTCATCTTTCAAAGCACTGCAGAAATGTTTAGGGTCGTGTATCCTGCCATTGTTCTGGGCTGGGCATCCCACTGAAGTCACTGGGAGAAATGAGTTCAGGATACGGACCTATCTAGTCAATCTTTACAGTGGCCCCAGTAACATCCACGTTTTACAGATGGGAAAATGAGGAAGGCGGAGATGGCTCCTGATAGACTAGATCCAAGCGGTAATGCCTACCACTTTGGAAAACAACTGGAGAGAACAGACTAGAAACTCATCAAAAGCTCTCAAAAAAAAAAATCCCCCAAAACCCATAGCGTGGCAGCCTTCAGCCTTTTCTACGTGACAGCTACCTGGTGTGCCAGACGGGCATCTTGTTGCTTCCCAGTGGAGAGCTGCAGCATCGTGGTCTCTCTGCCTCCACGCACCCGGCAGAGCTGCCGACCAGCCCAGCTGTGGCTGGGAAGCGTGCCATCCTGCGGGTCCTCCGGCTCGAGGCGAGCCTTCTGGCCAAAGCATCCCACACAAGCCTCCTTCCAGTCCAGGGACATAAACCGCAGTGCTCTCGCCCTGTGGGACAAGACGTGAGAGAGAAACTGAGATACTTTTCCCAAAAACTTTCCTCCTTCAGAGGTCTAGCAAGTCACATAGGTGTGTTACGGTCCACCCATCCCATGCAGGAAGACGTGGAGCTAAACCAGGGCGATTTTCTTTCTTTAAGGAGTAAGGCAAACACACGGGGCTGTTAGATGGGAGAAAAAAAGGGCAGGGAAAGAAGGGCAACATTCATGAAATGCTGCAAAAGCTTCTCCATTTCTAGGCATTAGTGTATTCATTGCTGCCACTCCTTGGTGTTTTTAAGTGAATACTTGTTCAGACAAGAGTAATACTTACATTTTTGCAGAGGGATATCGTGTTTTCAGAGTGTTTCCAGACACCTGCACTGCTCAGACTCCGCAGCGTGGCGTTTCCATCTCTCTGAAGGAGGCAGTTGCTCGGGTAGCTGGTCTGCAGTGGCTTTTCTTTACCACCACCGAGAAACACAATTGCTGTAACAAGTTCTGCTCCAAGTGAACTCTTGGTACTGTAAGTCCCTGCAAAGCTTTCCAGGCCCTGTCATCTTGCTTTCCCAGGTGTGTTTGCTTATTTTTTCAGTAATTAGCCTGAAGCTGAGCCGAGCCACAGAACTGCACTTTCTGTACCGTTCTGGGTTTTTCAAATCCTGCTGCTTTAAATAAAGAAATGGCTATGTTCAGACTCATGTATTTACACCAGTGTAAGAACCACTGAAATAAAGTGGGACTGCCAGCATCCCTGCATCTCTTTCCATGATTAAGCAGAGATGGTTTGACCTCTAGAATTGTCATTTGCTCTCTGATATTTGTACCAGTGGCCTGTGGGCTTCTTGGGATCTCTCGGAGGACTTATGAGAAGTGTCCGAGAAGAGGAAATTCATGTTTACGACACAGCGATTCACCTCAGTGAAATTTTCTGAAGGATCTGCATCTCCCTTGCAAAAATATAGCTCATTTTAAGATTGAAGTTAAAACATTTATCAGAAGTTTGATGGCTCAGAGCAACCTGTGATAATGGGAATTGGTCTCGAAGAGCCTGTGCAAACAGATAGCTCTCCAAGCCAGAAGCCCAATAACAATAAAGTTTTTTCCTTCTGTTATCTTTCCTTAACAATATCCTGATTTTAGTTTCTTACTGGGCAAGATCAATACTGGCAGTGAATGTCATTTTAAAAAAAAACAGCTGACCTGCATGCCTTTTCTCACTTGTTGGGCTGTTCTGATAATTGTTTTTATGAATAACATCAGCTCACGATTGCAAAGCTGCTGCTAGCACTCAGGGCACCTCCTGCTCATCAGGGGGGTCTCCTGTAGCCAGACGCACACTCACCTGCATCAGGTATTTTGTTCCTGAGGATGTCTCCCAGTGGCAAAGATTTCTTGCCAGGGATATGCAAATACAAAGCCCAGAGCAGAACCCAGCACTGTCTTTTCCTGCAGAGATGGGTGTCAGGCAGCAGTTGTGCTTGTAATATGCATGGAAAGGGAACAAATGTTCAGGTGTGGTCTTCCCAAAGCGTTTCAGCGACACAGAAATCAAAGTCCCCTTTTCAAGCGTGCCAAGAACTATGGCTCGGATCCCCTGAGGTACACAGGTCCCAAACTTCTTGGTTTTGAGGGAGAAATCAGGCACCTAATTACTCTGACGGATCTGAGCCTTTACCTGCTAAGAAGTTGGTACCAAACTCGGAACCTGGCCTTCCAAATATCCATTTAAGATTCAAGGTGTCTGTTCCCACCAGTTAAATCTCCAAGGTACCCGCTTTTCTGCTAATCTGGGTAACCAACTGCATCCGAGAGCATTCCATGCTGAGTTTTCATGAGTGATCCCATGCCAGGTATCCCCATCTCTCTCCCACCCAGCTGCGGAACAGGCCTAATCCAGAAGCATCCCATAAACGAGTTTCGCCTGGCGCGTTCCAGCGCCAATATCACGATAATAAATCTGAAGGTGCGATAAAGGACACATTCACTTTTGGAGCTCCGGATGCCGGAAAGGGAAAAAAATAAATAACTAAAAAAATAAAAATTAAAGCAAGCAGCAAACCTTTAACAGCCAGCCCGTGGTGAATAGGTCAAAACCGCCCGGGGTTTTAAACCTAATTTGGGGAAAATCGGGTTTTAAACCTAATTTGGGGAAAATCGCGGCGGTCCGATACGACACCAGGTGGCGCTGTCGCCAAGGGAACCGCGCCCCCCCCGGTGTCTCCCCCCCCCCCCCCCAGCCCGGCCCCCTGCGGGGATCCCTCCACCCCCCCCTTCTCCAAAAAAAGCCCCCCGACGGCATCCCTGCCCAGATGCTGTCCCCCTCCCCCTAAAAATGACAGCAGATCGCCTCGATGCCCCCTCCCCCCAAAAAATATGTGCCCCCCCCCACCCCAGCAAGGACTCAACCCCACATCTCCTTTGGTGGGGTCTCCACGGTGCTTTGGGATCCCTGCGTGAGCCCACGCTCCCTCAAGCTGTACCCCCCATCCCCTCGTGTCCGTCCCCCCCCATAAGCATCCTTGGGGACACAAGTCCCGGGGCAGGTGACAGCCGTAGGTGATGGGGAGCTCCAGCTTGGGCAAGGGGGGGTCCGCAGGGATGGGAGGGAGCACCCAGGGAAGAGCAGAGGGAAGCGTCGAGGCTGCCTCGCCACCCAAATTCTTGCTACGAGCCCGGGGGGCAGCACGTCTGGGGACCCCCAGGGTCCGTGAGCCAGGGACACGGCTTGTGTCATATCCCACCGGAGACTCCAGGCCCTGTTTCTCCTCATCCTCCAAAAAATTTCAGCCCTGTAGAAAACTCCCGGGCCCTTCAAAGAGCATCCGCAATGAGAAACTCTTTCCTGGAGTAGAAATGCCAAAAAAATCCAAATTAAACTGTGGTGTTGTATCACCTACAGGTTGGGAAGTGGGTGACGGGGAGCGGAGAGCAGATCACTGATACCGAACTGAGCCACAGCAGCTGACCACGGTCAGATCTGCCCTTACGTGAGCAAATACCGCATTTCTGAGCAAGCCTATGTCTCATCTCCTCTTACAGGGCTCCAACAGCATTTCTGAGCAAGCTTATTTCTCCTCGCCTCCCACCAGAGCCCAACCGATCCTGCAAACATACGAGCGGAGCTTGTACAAAGGGACCGCTTGTGATAGCGGCTGGGGGGGGGGGGGTTGCCATCCCCTGGGGCAATATATGCAGGGAAAAAAAATCAAGTTTGTCTTGTGCAGAAGAAGGGCCAGGGGCAGGAGCCTGTGGGGTTTCATCCTCTCCTCCCGAATGTAGGTGTCTGAGATGGAGAGCTGTCTGTTTAGACTGCGCTCACTGGCTTGAGGAATATGTGGCGTCCACGGTATGCGGCGGTTCTGTTTTTCCAGGTTTGGAAACCGACGGGAGGGAGAAAAATGAATCACGTAAACCTTTGTTGGGGACCAGATATCAAACCCCTTCAAGCTGGACCTGAGGCTCGCAAGGTGCCTGCCTGCCCTTTCCAGCCCGGCGGAGGCCAAGCTGTGAAGGTATCGGTGCTGCAGTGAGTCCAAAATTCATCTGAAGGAGGAAAACGAACCTTAGGAGTGACAGTGAGATTTCAAGGAAGGAAGAACCACTTGGCAGAGACTGAACTCCTAACCCTGGACCTTTATCTCGGCCACACCTAGAGCAGATATGTGCTTCAGGAGCAAAAACCTCAGTCTGCAGCTCAGCTATATAAAGGACGGTAACAACGCGGCTCACCTCCACCAGGGATGGGCGGCAGCGCAGGCGATGGAGGGAAGGATCAACCCATAAAGGCATAAAACCAGGGAAACGCCAATAAATACTGCAGGTTGATTACCGCTAGCTTAAACAGACCTACTCTCAAAAAAAAAAAAACAAAAACCGAAACCCCCCCAAAAACCCACCCCCCAACAAACCCCCCAAAACAACAAAGAAACCCCTCTTTGATAAAGGCCTCCGCCAACTCTGATAGGGCCTTTCCCACCTGCCTTAATTAAAAGAATAATCAGATTTTTTGTTGTTGTTGTAACCAGCTAACTTTGCTTTTAACTAAGCTGATTACACACAGCTGGGCTAATTAGCGTGCAGTAACCTAACTTCCCTACATAAAGACAGAAATACACAGCCAAGTAATCAGATTAATTTGTGCGTGTCTATTTTTTATGTGTGTGTATATTCATAGCATGAGTGTTGATATAGCCGTGTTGGCCCATGGATTAAAGCAAAATTTCCTGGATATGGTAGCATCCTCAATTAGACAAATAAACCCAACCTTTGCAGGAAAAGACCTATTTTTCAGATGAGCCGGGCTTGTGTTCTCGCTGCCTGCTCTCCCCTCGCTGCGGCTTTATCGCTGCCCAGCACTGGATGGTGATGGTGCAGGAGTTCATCTGCTTGATTTTTATTATTTTATTTTTTTTTTTTCTTTTTTTTTTCACACGGAGCTCTCCTCCATGCGGCCGTGGCCGTTACCAGCGGAGGTTCCGCGGAGCTGGGGTTGAGCGCGGCGCGGATCCACGGGGATGCGCGGCTCGGGCTGCCCAAAAAATGCCCGTGTTCCCTCCTGGGGTGGAGGAAAAGAGAAAAGTTGCCGCAGACTCCATCCCTGCAGTGACTTGCCTTGTCTCCGAATAAGAGGCAAAGAGCTGTCAAACACCGCCTTTCGCGTTCTCCTTGGGGGAAAAAAATGAAATAATAATAATAATAATAATAATGATCGCCTCCAGTTTTCTTCCCTCCTCGCTTCGTTAGCCTGATTTTAAATATTTCTTATTTAAAAGAAAGGGATAACCAGCCTGGGACACAGGACCCCTCGGAAGCCGCAGCCAAACCCCAAAAAGGCCCTTTCGAGTCTGCACCGAGATGGGGAATTTTTGCATCAAACGCACGAAGGTTTGCAGCGGCCCCTCCGCGCAGTGCGGAGCGCTCCGCGGAGCCCCGCGGAGGCCACAGACTCCTCAGATATAATTACGCCTGTTAACACCGCATGCTCGTTTATTTGCTGCTCATACAATCGTGAAGCCCATGTACAAATAACATACATGTTTTATTTCGGTTCGATTTTTTTTTTTTCTTTAGGGACAAAACGTACACAAAAGGGCAGGCTGAAAAAAAAAACCACAACCCACATAATTACAATTTTATACAGTGCAGAAAGAATTAAAATAGGTGTCACCGAACTGTACAAAGTCAGGGTGGAAAAAAAATATAGAGGGGGAGGGAGGGCAATAATCCTTCATTATATATATATTTCTATAAAAACATATGGAGGATTGTCTTTACACAGAGACCATGATCGGTTTAAAATTTACAAAGGTTAACTAAAAAAAAAAAAAAAAATCTATATGGCAAATATTGCCAACAGAGATTCACCGATTTAATACTGATCAACTGAGACTACTCGTGTCTCGATTATTAGCAACAACAAAAAAATGTAGAATAAATAACAGAATGAGCATGGCTGTCTCTTTTCAAAGTGCCTTATTCTCTCCGCACAGGGTCTGATCCTGCAGTCTTTATGCAGGAAAAAAAAAAATTAATAGCTAAAACCAAAAAAAATCCCTCTGAGAGATTTTTTCCCGCTGGGTGTCTGCCGGCAAAAAAAAAAAAAAAAAGAAAAAAAAAAAGAAAAAAGGTATTTCTCGGAAGAAGTGGAAGTGAGACGGGACCGACGGGGTTGGGCGGGGAGACCCCGGCGGCGACCCCGCTCCTCCCCGCGGAGCAGCGCGGAGGGGCCGCGGGCGCAGGATACGCCGGTTTTGGGGGGGGGGGGGGTGTCGGGTTTTTTTCCAGCTCCCCCCCATCCCGAACCTGCTCTGCGCCCCCCAACCGGGATGATAGCATCGCTTAATGCCAATTCCAAAACTGAATTAGTAACTGAATTTGATTTGGGGGTTATATATATATATATTTTTTTTTTTTTTTAAAGAAGCATCAAAACCTTCAGTTGTCAAACCCTTAACCCAAACCTGCCGTCGGGCTTTTCGGAGAGGGGTGGGAATGGAGGTGGGGGGGGCTGGTTTTCCTTTCTTCTCAACCCAACCCCAAGCGAAGAAGCAGAAGAAGAAGAAGGCAGAGACCGTCTGTCATTAAAAACCCGGGATGGAAACCGGGTCCGGCCGATGCTCAGCTGCGGGGCACAGGCTCAACCCCGGGATTCCCGTCTATACCTCCGGAACAAAACCAGTTTGCAGAGATCCCCCCCATTCCTCTTTCCACCGAGAGGGTCCTGGGACGGGCTGGGGGAATTTCTCGATGCCCGGGTCAGGCTTTGCCGGCCCCAGGAGGTGTTTTTTTTTTGGTTTTGTTTTTTTTTTTTTTCCGCCCCGTATCACATAACGCACGGTTTGATGTCCTGGTATGTCACTTGTTGGTGGTAATAGGAGCCGCTGCCCGCTGAATGCATGGAGGAGGAGGCCATGGCGTTGAAAGAGAAGACGAATTCCTTTCTGTCGCACATGCTCGGAGACTGGGAGTGATACCGCGGGATGCCTGCGGGACGGGGACGGGGACGGGGACGGGGGGGGGAAGATTGTCAGCCATCGCAATTATATTTAGTAGAGGCGGTTGAGCGCGGAGGGGAGAAAGCCGCCGTCTGGGGTAAAAAAAACCAAAACAACCAACCAAAAAAAACCCCAAACCCAAACCCCAAACCCTCCGCAGCCCCCGGGGCTCAGCGCGGAATTGGGTATATTTTTGCATGCACGCAAATACAGGGGCACTCCGCGGGCGCGGACAGGTGCGGTGGAGGAAACCCCCGCGGCCCAAGGACCCTTCGAGAAAAGGGGATTTGGTTTGGGCTTAGTTTTGGTTTTGGTTTTTTTTGTTTGATTTTTTTTTTTTTTCCCCCTGTTTTGCCCTCTTGAAGGTGCCGGGCTGCTTTTCCCATCACCTCCGCCCGCGCGGAATATCCGCGGGGTGCGGAGCGGGGAAAAAAACACATTCACCCACCGGAGCCGGCGGCAGAAACCGAGCAGAGAGGCCGAAAAGCCTCCGAAACCGGGGCTGCTCCTGCCTTTTTTGCCACCACCTCGGGACATAAAACCCCCTCCCGTAAATTTGGGGTGCGCGGGGGAGAAGCGCCCGCCCGGGGAACCCCGCGGCCCGCCGCTCCCAGGCCCTTAATTTGGGTGGCAAGCCGGAGCGTTTCGGTTAAGGCCGCGGGATGGGCCCGGTGGTTCCTCGGGATGGATTTTTTTGCTCCGTTTTCTAGAGGATTTGGCTGTTTTCACCCGGAACCGGAGCTGGGACCGACCCGGTCCGGCTCGGTGCTGTGCCCGGGCTCGGCCGCTCCATACCGGCCCAGCCGATCCTTTTTTTTTAATTATTATTATTTTTCGCCCAGGTTTCGCTTCGTGCTTTTGACCCGCTAACGCTTCCTTTCACCCCCAGGTTCTGCCGAAGGCCTGGGGTGATGGGCAGGCCCCCCCAAAACCTGCCCCTTTCCCCGGCCGCGGCTCCCAGGTCTCCCCCGACCCCCCCCCAACCCCCCCCGAGGTGAATTTGGGCCGCAGGACGAAGCCCAAACACCGGTCCCGGCCCTCCCGAGGCCTCCACCCGGCTAAAACACCATCTCTCCCCTCTCCCCACGAAGGACCCAGGGCTAATCTACCCCCGGGAGCTCCATCCCGGGGTCGGGGGGGGGGGGGTCCGGGCCACCGACTTCCATACGGGCGGTGGATGGAGGGAGGCGACGGGCCTGGAAAAAACAACCCCGAGAGGAACGGATGGCGGGGACCGGGGCCGGGTGGGTGACGGACACCCCCCCGGGGGGGAAATCCCTTTTTTTTCCCCCCTCCGGAGCACCTCCAGGTCCCGATGGTGGTGAAAAAGACCCCCACCACCACCTCGGGTCCAGCTCCGGCTTCATCTTCCCGCAGCTCCCCGCCTGCCCCAGGCCCGGGGGGGGGTCCCGAAGGCAAAGCAACCCCCCCCCGGGGGGGAGCGGAGCCTGACCCGGCCGTTCCCAAGCCCCGACGGCTGCCCGCTTGCCCCCGGGGGAAGAAAGGTGAGGAGCACGGGTGGGGGGGGACACGGACACGCACACGGACGGCGGCCTCCTCCCGGGAGAGTGCATCACCGCTGCCCACGGAGCGGCTGGGCATCCACGCGTGGGTAAGGAATATCCCCGACCCCCCCCCCCCCCGTGTGGCGGCGGTGCGGGTTGTCTGCCACGCGTGTCCGCTCTCCTTACCTTGCAGCTCGGCGGCGTTGTGGGTGTTCTGGTGCAGGTAGGGTTGGTCGAGGGAATGCGTGGAAAGGCCGGAGGAGAGCGGGTTGCCCGTGGGGTTGCAAGGCGAGAGGGGTTGCTGCTTGATGTAGGACGAGCCGGTGTTCAAAGCCGCCGAAGCGGAGGGAGCCCACGCCGAGGCCGAGCTGGAATAAACCGAGTGGGGCTCCATCACGCCGCCGCCGGCGAGCAACGGGGAGGCGGGCACGGAGCTGTCGTGGTGCGGGTAATCCCCCGCCGAGGAGCCGGTACAGCTGCCCATGTAGGAGTGCCCACCGTTGGAAGGCAGGTGGGGCACGGAGTGTCCGGCCAGCCCCATTCCCTCCACGTTGCCGGATAAATGCCCGTTCATCATCCCCAAGCCCCCTTCGAGGGAAAGGCTGTTGGGGGGGCAGGAGAGCCCGCCGGCCGAGCCCTGGAAGCCGTAGCTTTCGGGGAGGTGGTTGAAACCCAGCCCGTTCATCATGCTGTACATGGGTTTCAGCGCTTGGCATTTCCTCCTAAAACCGCGGGGGCGGCGGCGAAACGAGCCCTCCTCGAACATGAACTCGCTGGCCGGGTCGATGGTCCAGTAGTGGCCTTTCCCCGGGCGCCCCAGCCCTTTGGGCAGCTTGATGAAACACTCGTTGAGCGAGAGGTTGTGGCGCACCGAGTTTTTCCAGCCTTGGTAGGAGCCTCGGAAAAAAGGAAAGCGGCTCTGCAAAAACTGGTAGATCTCGCTGAGGGTCAGGCGCTTGGAGGGCGAGCTCTGGATGGCCATGACGATGAGGGCGATGTAGGAATAAGGCGGTTTCTCCGGCCGCCGGATCCCCGCGTTGCTCTTCTTCGCTTTGGGACCGCCGCTGCCCGGGGTGGTTCCGCCGCTGCTGCCGGTCGCCCCGCCGGGCGCCGCGGAGGCGGCGTCCATGGCCGAGCTTTGCGGTTGTTTCTCGGCCACCACGGAGGACATGGGGCCGTAATCGCTCTGCACCGGAGGAGGAGGAGGAGGGGGCTGAGAGGACAGAGCCCGCTGCGCTTCTGCAGTCATCTACGGCCAGGTCCGCGGCGGCCAGCCCCGGCCCTCCTCCGCCACCCTCCCCCACGGGCCCCCCCAAAAGGCCACGCTGCTGGGGGCTCGCCGCCGCTCACCCACCCACCCACCCACCCACCCCCCCCCCGGTCTCCTCCCGGCCCCCCGGCGGGTTTGCTTTCCACCGGGAGACTTCACCCCTCGGGGGATAAACAAATGGAAGCGACGACGACACCCCCCCCCCAACTTTCCCCCCCCCTTCCTCTCCGCCTTCCTTTCCCTCCTCCTCCTCCTCCCACTTTATCCCTAAATCCGAGCCCGGCTTGCAGAAGGCGAGCGAGAGGCGGAGGGTCGGGGAGAGAGGAGGAGGAGGAGGAGGAGGAGGAGGAGGAAGGGGGGGGACACACCGCAGGGAGGAGGGATGGGGGGGGGGGGGAGGCGGGTGGAAGGGATCTGAGCTCGGTTGCTGCTGCTGCAAGGGAGAAAGAGAGAAGAAAAAACCGGCGGCCTCCGCCTGCCCCGCTGCCCGGGATCGCTACCGATCCCCCCCCTCCCAGTTCCCGGCTCTAACTGGGTCGGTGCTGCGGGGAGCCGCTTCCCATCGCGGTGCCTGGCGAGTCCGCCGTGCCCCCCCCCCCTTCCCTCCCACAGCCCGATCCGGCCGCTCGCCTTTTACTTTATCTCTTTGCAACAACGTTCTGCCGCTCCTTGACAAGCCGTTAAGGACGGAGAGGAGATTCCCCGCCCCGACCCGTTCCCCCACGCCCTCCCGGGCGGCCCCCTTCCCCGGCCCGGCCCCCCTTCCCCGGTCCTCTCCCAGCTGGTGGGGGCAGCTTTTTAAAGAGCCCTGCCCGACCCCCGGAGGGGGGGGGGCTGCGCCATTCATCCATCCCTGCCCGCCTCGGGGGGGGGGGGGGTATGTGTATATGCGTGTGTGCCACGCGTGATCGCGGCGCTGCGTGGGGCTCCGCCATCCTTCCCCCGAGCCCCCCCCCCCTTCCCTCCCATTCTACCCCTTCTTCCCCCTGCTGAAAATCACGGGGAAGGGTGAGGAGGGCCCCCACGCGGGTCGTGGAAGGGGAAGGGGGCGCGGTAGGTTCCGCGGGTGGCGGAGGAGCTGCCCGAGCGCCGTCTCCGCGCAGCGCGGAGTTTCACCCACTTGAAACCCCCTCTTCGTGCGCTCTTTTAAGCTCGGCGGGCCCGGGCAGGATGTTTATACTGAGCAATGTAAACACGGGCTCGGGGGTGCTTTAATAAAAAGAAATCGGCGAAAACTCCTGCTGCCTCTCGAAATGCCCTTTTCTGCCTCCGCCGCCGGTCCGGGGATGGGAACGGGCTTCGGACCCTTCGCCTGCTCCGAGGCTGCTTTAGGGATGAGGGTGGGTTGGTTTGGGGGGTTAATTTTTTTTTTTTTTCTTTTTTTGGGGGGGGGTATAAATCTATGCAGTTGAATGCCAGGAGCCTGATGCTCAGCTCCGGCGGATGCCACGGGCACACACAAGGGGTGTGTGGGGGGGAGGAGAATAGCAAGGCAGGGGGGCAGAGACCCCCATTTGTCCCCCCACCCCCCAAAAAAAAACCCCACCCTTTTGAGCATCGTCCCATCAGGAGACCTGTCACTCAAGGTAAGTCGCTTGAAACCTTTGTCACCTTCTTGCGGACCGCGCGTGGAAATCTGCGCTCCTGGGGGGGGGGGGTAAGTGGGGGGGTGGCAGGGCTGCAGGAGCCAGGGCTTTTAGGGCTGCTGGCTGGGAGCGGAGCAGATGTGCTGGCTGCTGCAGCGTGCTCTCTTTCAGGATTGGGGAAAGGAAGAGAGAAAGGAAGGGGGAAAAAAAAAAAAAAAGAAAAAAAAAGAAGAAACTCCCCCCCCCGCCCGTTGCAGGCCGCACCGCAGTGCTGCGGGTCCATCCCGCTGCACCCTCTGCAGAGAGAAAGCCCCCCCGCCAAGCCCCCGTCTTCCAGATTCGCTTTTACAGTTTTAAATGATAATTTAATACCTTTTTAAAGGAAAGATAGATATCGATCGTGTTCCCAAACTCTCTCCGCGTTATTCGCGAGCAGTTGTGAGCAGCCTCCGGGGCGCCTGTCACATCTGTGATACAACCAAGAGGGATTTCACATCAGGGGCTTTCTTTTTTTTCTTTTTTTTTTTTCCCCCCTCTCTCCTTCCCCTTCCCATCATCTGCCCCCCTCTCCGCAAAACAAATCCTCTTGCAGAAAGCACCGGCCCTCCTGTTCCCTGGGCAAGGGGGGAAGCTTTGGGGTCGGGGACAAACAGGAGAGAGCCCCAAGCCGGGGGCAGGTACCCGGGGAAAGGGGTGGAAAGAGCGGGGGGCAGTTATTTATGGAGTTTTTCCCTTGAGGAGGAGGAAGAGGAGGAGAACGGGCTGCTCCGGCTGCCCGGGGAGCCGGCGGCCGCTGCTCCCTCCCGTCCGGGGCCGCCGGGAGGGGAGCAGAGCTGCTGCTCAGGGAGGGGGAAAAAACACCTCCTTCAAGAAAATCAGGGAAATGTTCCCCTTCCCCGGGTGTTTCCAGCCCCCGGGGTGGCTGATGCAGAATAAACCTTCCGCTTGTGGCTGGATTTATTTTTATTTTTGGCGGGGGGAGCGCATCGCTGACCCTGAGCTCCGCATCGAATGTGTCCCCCCCCCCGGCCGCGAAAAGGGTGTTTTTCTTTGCTTTACATCGCTCTGAGACTGAATGTCCCCGACCTGTCCCCAAAATCCCCGGGGATGGAGCTCACATCACAACACAAAAGAGCTCGTGTAAAACCCACGCTCAAAACCGTCGCCACGGGCAGCGTTTCCACTAGGAAATAAAATATCTCCGAGCACAAAAACTCTCCCAAAATCAGACCATTCCCCTTCAGAGAATATCAGTCCCTGCGCGAAAGCCCTTTCTCACTCTCTCAGTATCTTTTCGGAGTGTGAAGATTTGGTTTCCGATGTATTTATTATAACCAGCAAACGTGAAAAATGGAAATATATCGCTCCGGGTTTTATAGGCCTCGCCGTGGGAATAGCAGAAAGGTTGGAGGGTTTTAAAGCGAGCCTGTGAATTGGGGAAAAGAGAGGTTTTTTTGGGGAAAAGAGAATTTTGGGGAGGAAAAGCCGGACCGTGTAGTGTCTGATGTACGAAGGGGATGATGGTGTGCGCGTCCGTGCCGGCCTTGGAGGGATGGAGGGGAGAGAAACACGCCGGGAGAGGGGTTGGTGGTGACACTTGATTGCTTATAAAACCTCCGCGCAGGTCCCAGAAGCTCTTTCAGGTTCAGGATGGGCCTGGGATGGGGTTTTGGAAGGGAGAGGACGGGAAAGTTTCGGGGTTGAAGATGCGGGTTGGCCCCCGCAGATGAACGGGACTGGCTTTGGTGGTTGTTTGCTGGTGGGTTTGGGGTGGTTTAATCAGGTCCGCCCCCAGTCCCCGGCGGGGGAGAGATGCAGGGAAAGGGAAAAAAAAAAAAAAAAAAAAAAAAAAAGGAAGAAAAAGAAGATCATCTAGAGCAATTAGCCCTGCTAACCCCGGCCCCGCTTTGCCCGCCCGGCCCCGCATATTCCCCGCCACCACCCCCGGCCCCGCTGCGCTTCCCAAGCGGCTCCTTCCCAAACCCTCTCCCCTTCCCTCCCCCTCCCCGAAACTCGGCAGTGTGTTTTGTGTAAAAATAGACAAATCCGAGCTTTCTTCCTTTTCCTGCGCCGAAGGTATTTTTACTAGCTAATTGCTTAAGTGAAGTCAACTTTGCAACCAGGCCGGGTGTAATCCGAGTATGGAAATGTATATAGGTGGTATTGTTATAGGAGGGCTGGGTGCTGCTCCGAGAGGGGCCGGGGTGTTCCTGCGAGCCCAGACCACCCAGGGTGAGGGGAGTGACCGCCTCATGTATGTCCCCCTCCCCGCTGCCCCTGCTTTGCATTAACACCACCCGCAGGACCCCTCCTGCTCCTTTTCCCCAGCACCAGCCCTTTTCCCCCGGCTGGGGTTTTTATTCTTATTTTTTTTTAATTTTTTTTTTTTTCAGTCGCGGCCATCCCCGTGGCCGCTGGCCCCAAATCCGCGGCGAATTGATCCCTAAATGTTTATTTAAGGCCGAGGGGGTGCGTTGAAGGGAGGGGCTCAAGGCTGGGGAGAGGGGCGCTGGGGGGGGGGGGGTGTGAACGGATCGAGGGAGAGGTGATATTTAGGGGGACACACGCACCCCCCAACCATTTTTGCGAATCCATCACACTCCAACACTCTGCCCCACGCGTGTGCGTGTGCTCGGTGGGCCCTTTCCCGGTGGCAACCAGAGCCCCCCGCTTGCCGCATCCCCGGGGCTCCAAGCGGGCAGAGCCCGGCCTCCAGGACCGAGCGGGACCTGGAGGAGATTTTGGGGGAAAAAAAACCCCAACCAAAACCAAGGAGAAATTGGGAGCGGGTGCGAAGCAGAGCTGCCGAAGCGCTTAACGCGGCTGCCGGGAGGTGCGGGCTGGCTGTCAGCCGCCGTGTCTCAGGCAGAAGTTCAGGCTTTGGTCAGAACGGGAAAAAAAAAAAAAAAAAAAAAAAGGAAAATCTTACACTTTTCCCCCCCTTTGCCTCCCTTTTCCCCCCTCTGCCCGTCCCGAGACTGCTCCCCCCCCCCGAGCCCACATTTTCCATGACGTCCTTCGATGAAATATTGCAGCACAGGAATTTACAGCCGTCTTCAGCGCAGGATTTTTTAGGAGTTTTCTGGCAGGACCCAGTCCCTGCAATACAAATCGCTTCCAGCGATAATAAGCTCCGAGCGCTACCACTTAGACACAATCGCTTCCCACAGAGATCTTCAAAATATCTCCGGGTATTTATATCCCTGCTCAGGGAGGGATAGCTAGAATATTTTTCCCGGAGGGATGCTTTTTGACTGGCTGGGATTCAGACCCGAGGACTTGGGTACCGAAAGAAACCAGCGGGGCTGAGCCGGAGCAGAGCTGGGACCTGGCGAGTGATGCTCCCGGCCATCCCCCAGCGAATAAATTCGCCCTTAAAGGCGGCCCGAATTATAAATCCAGGTGTAAATCCAGGCGTAAATCCAGGTGTAAATCCAGGCTGGCACTGCTGAACCATCCGTGCTTTCTCGGACACGTTTTCTTCCCTGGGGGGGCTCCTTTAGTGATGGGGGCCCGATGCTGGGGATGCCCCCAAACCAACTAGGACCCTCGGGAAGGGATGCCCCCCCCCCCCCCCGCCCCCAGCTCCTTGGCAGACAAACCAAGTAGCCATTTCCAGTTTTTCTAACCCCAAACTCCGGGGGGGTTAGCGATAAAATGGTAGCAGCGGTTCCAGAGAAACATTTCGATCCGCTGAACTTTTTGGGGGTCGGGAAGCGCCTCCAGCCCCCCGACGTCTCCCGGAGGGAAAAACCCGGCCTGGCCGAGCCGGCCCGGCTAATCCCCGCCGAACGGGGAGGGAGAGGGGCTCAGCCTTATTTTCAGGCTTATTGACCTTTTTTTTTCGTTGTTTTCTTCCCAACTTTAAACCAAAAGCCCGTCGAAATCCCACCGGAGGGGGGAATTTTTAGCGTCGGGCAGGCGAGGAGCACCGGTTCCCCGTTTTGGGGTATCACATAAAATCCGTCTGCACGGAGAAGGGGGAGAAGTTAAAACGGAATAGCCCAAATCAAGGAGAAAAGGGTTATTTTCTTACACGGGTACTAAAAACCGCGGGGACGGGATATTTTCGTGCTGAACAATAACCACGTTGGCGTCTTCTTCTACACTTAAATAGAGGGACATGCAGAAAATAAACCCGGTGGGGTTTTGGGAAGGATCCGGTCTCCCTGCGCTGCCCCTCGGTGCTGAGTCCCGGGGTACCCCGGTCCCCTGGGCTGGGGGTGCGGGCAGCGGGTTCCCTAAGAGGAAAACCCCGGGGACGGGGGTATTTGGGGCGACTCCCCCGGTGTCCGTGACAATGCAGAGCCCCGGGTCGGTCCCCGGTGCTGCGGGTCCGGGTGGGCTCCTCGGGGGGGGAGAAAGGATCTTTTGCAGCACGGGATCACCGAGGCAGGAGCATCACCCGGTCCCGGGGGAAGAGGGGATGCCAGCAAGTGTCCCCGGGGTCCCCAACAGCCACCACCCCTTCTGCCTTATCACCTGCCGAGCGGGGGGAAAGGGGGCTGCGGTGGCAAAGCCATCCACGCAGGACGCGGCGGTCCCCCGTGGGGAGGGATGCGGCAAGAACAGCGGGTGCCGGGGAAGGATGCTGAGGGCGAGGATTCCCCGGGAGAGTGGGGAAAGGCCGGCAACATCTCCGGGCAGTGATGGGGACCTGCCGGGAGGTACAGACCTGCTCAGGTACCTGCCCCGGGTCGGGGGGGAAATGTACGTGGGAGAAGGTCCCTGGTGCAGAATAGGGGATTTGTCCCTCTGGTCTCTGCCCACGGAGTTCCCACGCTGTCCCGGGATCGGCCAGGTCCACCCCACTTGGCAAAAGCGGCTTTTGCTGAAGGGAGCCCCGGAGCATCCCTTTGGGGAAGGAAAAAAAAAAACCCCAAAACCCAACCAAAACACCCGTGGGATTTTTCCCCGGGTCCTTTGCTGCAGGGAGAGGGGCTGGGCTGCAAAGCGGCCTTACAGCCCCCGGGTAAAGGGGCAGCAAACGGCAGGGGGAGGCTGGGGGGGGGCTGCACCGGCCAAGGCAAAGGCCTGCGGTCCGGGTCGGAGGGGCTGCAGCCGGCTTTGCCTGCCCCCCCCGGGGAGACCCCCCCCGCCCGGACCGGGGTCAGCCCGCACAGCTACCGCTTGTGTCCCAGGACAACCTCCTGATTTTTTAAAAATCTTGTTTCTATAATAAACTCCGCATCTAAACTCCGTTCCCCCCACTTTCCCAACTCAAAGAAGGGGGGGTAGGTAGGGGGGGCGGGTTTAGGACTCATGTTCACAAACACCGTGAAAAATCCCCGCTGTAAACAACAGCAGTTCCCCTCTCCCTGCTCCCCTCTTTGCAGAGCCCCGGGGCTGGCTTTCCTTGGAAGCTCTCCCGGCAAAACCTGTTTTCCATCGTTATTATTATTTTTTTTTAAATGAGTAAACCCCCAGCTAATGACGTATCACTTAATTGGTGGACCCTGGCCGCTCTGTAAAGCACCAGCGGGTTCTGGAGCCACGCAACGGGGTGCTACAGATTCGTGACCCCCTTTGCTTTGCAGTTACCAGCGCAGAGAGTTAAAAGACAGCAAAAATTGGTTAATAGTCTTTCCCACCTCCTTAGAAAACCAGAAGAGAGCCTTGTAAAACGATCCCTTTTGCACAAGCGGTCCCCAGTCGAATATGATAAGCGATTTTGGGGGGGCTTTAAAAAATGTTCCGCAGGGAAGAGCGTGCTCCGTTGGCATTCCCGGGAAAGATGCTCAGTGGATATTTGAAATGCTCGACCCAAGGTGGGAAGGTTTTCCGCAGCACTGGTTGTTATGCCCCGAAGTTCACTGATTTCTGCAGCAAATCAGTTGCTTTTTTTTTGGTGAGAATCAGGCTGATAACGGGAACGGGTACATCCACCCGCCCGTTGCGCATCTGGGTTTCTTGGAGAAGGTGTGCGTGTGCGAAAGTCGGGGAGGAAAGGGGAAGAAATCTGTAAAAAAAGCCCCACCAAAAGTGGCACAGAACTCACTAAAAATTCGAAGAACGAACCCAGAAATTTGGGAGAAATTTTGCTTTTCTGGTTTTCAGGATCGTTCGCTGAATTGTAAAACGCCCCAGCGCGTTTTGCACAGCACCCTCTTAATCTCCCTTAAATTCCACTTCTTAAAATACACAAAATCATTTCGCATCTAACCCCCTTAAAATCGGTGAATGGGCGAACTCCTGCCTGGCCCCAAGGCACTGGAAGCAAATCCCTTTCTCCAGCAGATTTTGCGGGCTACCTGCGAGGAAAGGTGCTGCCCCAGGGCTGAGGTTGCAGCATAATCATTTTTCTTACAGCATCATTCGTTTCTCCTTTGGAAACGATCGAATTTGAGTGCTTCACTCAAAAGCATCGCGGGCTCAAAGAATTTTTTCTTCCCCCCCCCCCCCCGGTGGTTTTTCCCCCACCGAGGCGGGGGTCGAAGCCGCAGCCGCGGAGTTTCTGCGGGGACGGGGTCGGGGGAGCTGCCGGTGCCCGGGGCAGGGGCAAAGCCGGGTCTCCCGTGTCCCCCAGTCGTGTCCCCCCCACTCCACGGCCGGGATTAAGCCAAATACAGCCGTGTTGGGAAATTTCCTGGCATATCAGGAAAGGGCATTTTCTTTACCTCGGGAAGAGGCTTTAGAGCAGAGCCCTGGGTCTGGTTTGCCCCGTAGCCCCAGAGGAAAACAGAAATGCCTCCAAATACTGAAATAGATAAATGGGTATAGAGAGAGACTGTCCTGGAGGGGACGGAAGGAGAGAGAACGAGAGAGTTCTTGGGGAAGAAGAAAGACAGAACAGACAGAACGACATACAGAACTACATACAGTAAGACAGTAAGACAGAGAGACAGAAAGAAAGAAAGGAAAGGAGAGAAAGGCAGAGAGACAGAAAGAAAGAAAAGGCGAGAAAGAAAAAGAAATAGAGGACTAGAAAGACAGAGAATACAAAAGAGAGAGAAACGGAGAGAGAGAAAAAAGGGGAAATTAAGACAGGGGAATGAAGAACAATAGAGTGAGAAAAAGAGAAAAGGTGAAAGAGAAATGGAGAAACAGGGAAACGGAGAGGCAAAAAGAGGGAAACAGAAATTAAGAAAGAAGTAAAAAGAAAGACAAAAATAGGGAGAAAGGCAAAAAAACAGAGAGAAAGAGGAAAAGATGGAAAGAAGGAAAGAAAGAAAGAGAAAGAAAAAGATAAAGAAAAAGACAAAGAAAGGAAGGGAGAAGGGAGAAAGAAAGAAAGAGACAGAAAAAGAGAAAGAAAGGAAAAGAGAAAGAAAGAGAGAAAGGAAAAGAGAAAGAGAGAAAGAAAGAGAAAGAAAGAAAATGGAAGGAAGAAGAGAAAGAGAGAAAGGAAGGAAGAACGAGAAACAGAAAAAGAGAAAGATTAAAAGAGCAAAAGAAAAAAGAAAGAAAAGAGAGAAGGGCAGAAAAGGAGAGAATGAGAGAGACCAAGCACGACAGCAAAAAAAGAAGAGCAAGCAAGAAAGCACATACGAAAAGGGAAATTAATTTCCTGCAAAACCAATAATAAGAGATAGACAACCTAATTTTCCCCTGGAAAAGGGGGGTGAGCCGGGAGGGAAACGCACCCGCGGGCAGAGCAGCCCATCCCCGTCCCGTCGGGGCTTCGAGGGCGGGCAGCCCCCCCCCGGTTCCCGGTGCCCTTAACCGTGTCCCTGGACACCGCAAAACGGAGAGAAGAAAGAATAACACCCCGGCTTTAGGTTCGGGTACCGGGGGATTTGGTTCGATGCTTTGTTGTTTCCTTCATCTTTTCCCGCAGAGGGGAATTGGCGGTGCGGGAACGGCTTTGCCTGTACAACCCCCCCCGCCATCCACCACCCCCCCGGGGCAGGGACACGAAGGAGAACACAGGTTTAACACCGGATTTCGCGTGGGTTTTCCACGCAGCTCCTGCCCCGCCGTTCGCCGGGATGCGCGGCCGCTCCACGCCCGTTAAACCCGGCTTAATACCCACGGCAAGAGCAGCGCGACCGGCTCCTCCTTTACTTCACTGGCTTAGTAGGTGGCCGTGTATATTTTTGTTGAAGTAGTGTTTATGTTAATGAAAAAGGCTGAGATTACAAACAGACCACTGAATGCCCGGGATGTTGCTGCCGGATTGGTCTAAACTGTGTACATTAAACCTAATCAGTTTTGAGGAGCAAATATGATTTTTCTTTTTTTTTAAAAAATTTATTATTTTTAGCAGAAAGACATTTGGGATCTTTGGGGAGCACCGTGCCGTCCCTTCCCCCCCGGTTTTGGGGCTACGTTTCCCCGTGTAGGTAGCGGTGGAGGAGGGTTGCAGTGAAAAGCATCTCCAAGAATTAGCCATAAAACCCAACGAAAACGAGCCCTGGGCTCCTGGAGGAGGGCAGGGGAAGGGGGGGTTCAGCTCACCCTTCCTGTGTCCCCCCCAATCCCGCAGAGGGGTTCCCGGTGGCAAACGGGAGCCTGTCCCCCAAAAGCTCGGCTGTGCGGGGGGAACCGCAGGAGCAGTGGGGATGGGTCGTGCTCAGGGGTTTGTCCTTGCTGGGTGGAGTTAGGCAGAACCTGAAATTCACTCCAAAAACCCTGTTAATTTACCCATTTAGGATGGTAAAAAATATAGATATATAATTCCAGTCCTTTTAAATGCTAACTAAGCAGGAATCAATTAATCAATTTGCATAAAAATGAAAATAGAGAAGGTGTTTTTTTGGGGGAAGCAGCAATCATCAGCCTGTTACTTTGATTTCAGAATCTGACTTTGACATCAGTCTCATTCTGTTTTTCTTAACAAAACCCCTCTCCAAAATTATTCCTGCCCCCACCCGTTTCTATCCCCATCTGCATTTGCATGCTTGACCTGTTGATAGAAATAATTAAAAAAAAAAACAACAGTTTTTTTCAGACTTTTTTTTTCCTTCTTGATAATGTCCCAGTGTGGAGGGATCCACCTTGGGTCCCAGCGAGCTGGTTTCTCCCCCCAGGAGCTCTGCGAGCAAACGTGCATGCAGCGTTTGGCATCTTGCTCCTTTTCAACACTTTCCTTTTGTGGGCAAAAGCTCTCGGTGGAGAAGCCTCTCCGGCAGAGCCAGGCAGACCTGGAGGATTTGTACATTCAGATGTTTTACTACTGTTATGATTCCTCATTGACTAAAGCACAAAGAAAATCAGAACGTAAACAAGTTGCTGTTGGAAGGGGATGCGAACAAAATTTGGGGCGAGTGAAACTTTAGCAGGGAAGGGATGCAAGAAAACAAGGGGAAAAAGGGAAAATGAGAAAACCCTACCTAAAGTTTTCCCCATGCAATGGCTGTGCTGCAGGGGGGATTTCCTCCCGGGTTCGGGGGGCAAAGGAGCACTCTGAAAACAGCTTTTTCTCCCTTAGAATATCTTTAGGGGGTCAAACCGTCTCCCTGCAGAAAAGGGAGATTCCCAGCGTGGGCTTAGCGAGACTGCAAAGGAGTTTCTTTGTTCTCTCCTCGCACCTGGAATTAGCCTTTATTCCTTTATTCCATGATGCTTTTTGTCCCCTCTTCTTTCTCTTTGGTTTTTTTTTTTCTTTGGAGGCGAAAACATTGTTTTTCTTCCCAGTGACATTAAACGATTCTGTAGCAGGAATTAGGGTAAAAAAAAAAACCAACCAAACCCAAACCCAGCAGAGTAGATGGCTTTGGGGAAAAAGTTCACCGAAAATAAGCTGGTGCTGTTAGAGCCAGGTAGGCCCTGCAGAGGTGCCAGGGGTGGGTAGGGGGGATACAGCAGGGGAGGGGGTCCAGGGATCCCCCAAACACACAGCCCCTCGCTGGCACCTTGTGCTGGTCACCGTGGGCAGCTCCTGCGTGGGGACCAGCTAAAGGATGGGAGCAAAGGGCTGTCCCCCACCCCGACACCCACACGTGCAAGCACACACACACACGTACGCACACTCACAGACAACCCCCCCACCCCTCTTCGAACCCCCACATCCGACCGCGCCGCTCTCTAGAAGCACTAACGATGCCGCAGACCGGCTATGCGCTGTGAGGCAAAAGCAGATGAAAGTGATGTCACATTAATGTCAGCTCACAACTCGAGCCCACACAGCCTTGATTGCTCTTATTAATCTTGCCAATTTGTCTGTCAGCACTCGGCTAATCCCTAAATAGCCTCCCAACAGGTGCTTTATGCTTCCGCCACATCCCTGCTCCCCGGCACCCCCCGGGAGCCCCGCTCGCCCTCCCCGGTGACACCGGCTTTCTCCTGTCCATCTGGGACCGGTTCTTTTCCCCTGGGAGGGCTGGAGGGGCGAGAGGCGACTTTGCAGATGTTGTTTAGTCTGTCCAAAGAGGGGTCAGAGCTGTGGGCTTCCCAAAAGGAAACGATGACTGGGGGTGAGGGGGAGAGGAGATGCTGGAGAAACTGGGGGGGGGGGAGCGGAGGGGAATTACCTGGGGGCGAGCAAACTCTCTGCGTGGGTTTAGCCCCACATCGCGGTTAGAAAACACATTTATGGCACCCGCCGCCTCAACTATGGCACAATAGCGAGCCGCATTGCTTTTATTGGTCGTGGGTTTGGTGGTTTTATTGCGAGGGAGGGAAGATTAAAACAAAAGGTCCAAACTGAAGTTGCAGTGGAAAAGCCACATTACACCCTCAGCGGTTTTATCCTGCAGTTAAGCTGGGGGTCGATTATTTTCTTTACTACGCTATCAGAAAATCCACTGGCTTATTATAGTGTATATTTAGCCATAAAGTACCAGCCGTGTACTGAATAGAAGGCTAAAATTATCATGTTGCCAGGCTTAATCTTCCTAACGTTGTTATTTAGCACAGCAGTTTTAATCATAAAACACAGATTTTGTGTTTAAGACTATTAACTGCTAAATCCAATTAACTGCTAAACCCTATCAACTCTTAAAGTGGAGTCCAGGCTTCTTTCCCCTCTCTGCATTAAGAAAAATGTTTTTTTTCTGTTTGGCAACTCTGCTGCATTAAATGGTTCGCACACAGATTACAAGCCCTGTGCGTTGCAGTGGTCTCCTCCCGTGATCCACCTGGGAGATGCTCTGGTCTGCAGGAAGAGCTGCCAAACCTGGCTTCGGTGCAGCAGGATCCTATTTTATATCCAAAGTTGGCTCAGGCTAGTTCCAACCCTGTGCTCAGAGCAGCAGGAAGGAAGAGCTTTCAGGAGCATCTTCAACCATTTCTCCGAGAGCCTGGTCCAAAGTGGTCCGAGTCACCAAGGGAAGTATATCCACTAATTGAGCTCAGGGCTGTTCATCATTAACCCTTGGGTGCTTCGGATCAGATCCTAAAAGCTCTCTAAAAATACCATTCATGACTGCAAGCTGTTTCACTCCATCCTGACCTGGATTTATTATCAGGAGACAGATAGATTTTTTTTTTTCTTTCTCCCCAAGCCATTTATTTCATCCAATAAGACCATCCATCACAGTGTGCTGGAACCGACCTACGATCTGAGGATATTCTTAGATACGCAGCATGTCAGGAAACGGCTAGCAGCCCCGCATGATGCAAATATTTGGACGACCGAGAGGTAGGAAGGATTGTCCAAATGTTTACTAAAGGCTGTTGATAGCCTAAGGATTTATAACTGTTGTATAATGTCTGCCCCCACACAGCTCCTCTAGCAGGTGCATCCAGTTTCAACATGACACATGGTATGTGTGTGCTCTGGGAAAGGGGATGCGGGAGAAAGCCAGTTTCACAGGTCTCGGCTCCCTTTTCTCGGCTCTGTGAAGCTGCTTACCGGTTTGGAGCCCATGGAGCAGCAAGACAGAAGCCCAGGATCCGCTCCAGCGATGCATACCCCTGATAGCAATTCAAACCGTTACTAGCATTTAAAAATAAAACACAAGCATCGAGCATGTTTAGTTGGAATTTCCTAAGTGAAACCAATGCTCTGAATTATTTAGGCCCATCGAAATATTCTCTGTCACACTCCTTCAGTGCTCGGGTGAAGGAAATTCATGACATTGTTCTAGTTATTGTTCTTGGCATTTCACTTCCTAATTTCCACCGCTGGGATTTGATCTCTTCTGTCTCACAGTAAGCCCTAATTGCTGCTCCAGGCATATCAGAAGTGCTAACGGATCGGTTTTAACCATTTCTGGTGTTCAAATAGCTACAGCTTTCCAGTGGTGGTGCAGACCCCGCTGGAAATGCCCCATACCTATTGCCAGGTAGCCTCTACCTCTGCCCTTCCAGCCAAAAGAGGATTTGCACATCCAATACAGACCAGGTTGACTGACTAGAGCTGGAGGTATAGTCAAGAAAAGATTTAGTACCTTGCCCAAGGCCATTCAATGATTCAAAGGCAGAAAGATCAACTCTGGTGTCTTGATAGCCCTCCCTGTAACCTACGGTCCTGATGCTATGGCCAGCTCAACCTCCTGCTCAGAGCAGGTCCATCAGCAGCGCTCGACCGGGTCAGCCCAGCTGAGCCTTGAAAAATTCCAAGGATAGAGTCTAACAACCACAAATATTGATAGTCCAGGTAGCAGAGGAGTTGCCGGTGCCCTTGTGCCCATCCAAGCAGGCTCTCAAGCTCTGCTATCAAAGCAGCAGCCGTTTTGGCCATAAGCGTTCCTGCCACCGCGTTATTGAGAAACAATATCCTGCAAAAGGGGGGGAATCAACATAGAGTTGAGTCACTCAAGTCTGGTAATCACCTTCCTCTCCACTATTTTGCAAGTTTTGACTATGCCGGGAACATGAACACATGCATTTAGCGTGCTGCAGACGCCCATACAACGTGCTTTTCTTAGTAATGAACAGCAATTGTATCTGCTGCAGAAAAGCCTTTAATTCATTACAGCCCTGGACTAGGAGAGTTTACCGACTGCTCAGATGAGGAATACAATGGCCCTATTGTTTTGCCAAGGGAAGATTTCTTAGTTGCATGCTGTTGCGTAAACTGTATGTTTTCTATTTGTTACCTGATTCATTTCAACGAGTTTCCTTAGATAGGGTTATGGCCATTTGTCATCCTGTGCTGAGGCAATGAAAGAAACTGTTGCCGGTTATGGACCAGATTATTAGTATTACCTCTTTTGGTTTGCTTAAAAAACTAAGAAGAGAGCTTGATATTCTTCTAGGGAGAAGAAATTGCGTAATAAAATATATGGGAAAAAAGATGTAAGTGCTCAAATTCCAAAGCAATCTGTTGTGCTCGATGAAGGTTTTTCATATATTAAAAGAATTCAGTCCTGGGTTTGATGTCAGTCTCAGTGTGACCTTAGATGTGGAGTCATAACTCAGACTAATCTGGACTGCTCTCTCCTTGAATGTATTTCTCAACAATTACCCACCAGTGCTGGAAATGTGTTTCCTGGGCAAGGATCTTGAGCCATCGGCTAGCTCCACGCCAGAAGCATGGAAGGAAGAACCAGTCGCATCTGGTAAAGTGGCCGGTTGGTAGCTCCAAATTCTCACTGGGGCTGGTGGCATCCTGACCGGGTGTCCCAGGGACCAGGATTGCAGGTGCAGAGAGATCAGAGGCAGAGCGTTCACTGCAGCATCGCTTTTACTGCAAGAGCGACTGTTTCTGCAAATGCATGTGCTGCTTATCTTGTGGTCATACTGTGCACGGTCCAAAGCTTTCTTGACGGTTATGCCAACAATGCTTATGCATTGATATCTTAAGCTTTTCTTAGCTGTGAGCCTTGGGATTATATTCACACTCCAGCGGGGATGTGCTATGGGGCTGGAAAAGTATTCCTGCAGGTCCCAGTCCATGGAGACTGCCCAAGGGGATTGTATATCGGTGTGGCTGGTTCTCCCCTTTCCCCAGACCCAGGGCTGGGCTCAGTGTGTGCAGCGTGGTGGGAATGTGATGGTTTAGGGGAAGGAAATGGCAGGCTGGGCTGGTGGGGACATACATACCATCCTCCGGCCAAACTGCCCGAAGAAATTCCCCCTGGAGAGAGAATTCAGACTGTCTGTGTTATCTTTCCATACCGCTGGGCCTCTGGGTTGGGAACTCACACCCTCTTTTCCAGCCAGCTGTTTTGTGGATGGGTTATGACTTTTCAAATTCTCTAGATATAGTAATTTTGAGATTTAAAAAAATGGTAAAAAGATTGAATATAAGGCATTCCAGCCCAGAACTGCAACCCTAAAACCTCGATTTGCCTGTTGTCTTAACCTAGGAGCACCCACGTTGCATAGGGGCAATTTCAGGCTTGAACCTCTGCAGCAGAAGAGAGAACCTGCTGCTGATACATTGCAGGTCTATTCTCTAGACGCTATGTCAGAGCAGTTTTAGGAAAGAAAGGCCACCGATACCAGCTTTCAGAGAGGGTGTTGAGGGGTGGAGGCCACTCTTCTGTCTTAACATTCACTCCTCTCTTCCCAGCTGGCCCAAAGCAGCTGCACTTGGAGTTGCTGGCTTTAGGTAGGTGTATACTCACCTCGGTGGGGGAGATCAATTGGTTTTTGAAGCCCTGACCCTCCCCAAGCCCTAAAATTTAAGCATCTGACATGGACCCTTCTCACTTGGAAGAGCTGCTGCTCTTTCTCTCACCTTTGCTACTGAAGTCCAGCCAGGAGAAGGTTGCAAAACCAGTAGGATTTGGTCCAGGGTTAACCAAAGCAGAAACAAATGAGCTCAGTCCCTGGTACGTTCCAGAGGATTTGGGCTTGGAGGCTGTGAGCAATGGCTTGTGGTCCAGACGATCGTGGTGCTTTTAGCTCTATATAATTAGATGCTTTTCTAAAGAAAACCATTACTGACAGATTGAAAGGGTTTTATTCTACAGGATTTTTCCTGCCTCATCTGCCAGGGAACATGCAGGACTCACTCAAACTCCACATCCTTGGAGTAAATCACAGCGTGGGGCTGCCTTATCTCAACCAGAGACCCTGTAGAGGAATGTTGCACTGTCCAGCCCTTGGGCCACCCACTCCTGATCCCAGACATCAGCATCTGCTCCACACCCAAGCTCTGACCCTTCAGAGACATATTTTTGCAAAGTCAGGTGGTTGGGTGGTAAAAGGGGAGTGGGGAATAGCAGAGAGGCTGTTGAGGTTGGATCTGCAAAGAGATTTCAGGGGGATGTTTACACTGGCCATTAAGTGCAGACTAGAGCCTGTTCTCCTCTCCAGATTTGCAGCCCATCTGCGTTGTTTGCATGCAAACATGCATCAGGCACAGACGCAGTCCCAACTTCAAAGTCTTCTGGATGCGGGTGGCCCGTGCATGCTCTGCAGCCTTGGTCCTTGGTCATGGTCCAAGTGGACCAAGGAAGGATCGGGTAAGGCAGCCAGCCGTGCTAGGCATCGTCTTATCCCTGGTTCCTTCGTAGGGCTACGAGGATGCTTTTAGCATGAGCTGCAACTGAGACGCTGTGGTATAACTAAAGGGAAGTATAAATAAGCTGAAAAGCCATATGGCAGGGGGGCACATAAGAGAAGGGGAGAAACAGCTCTGTCAGGTGGAGGTAGATGGGTGTCCATCTCAAATGGATGGAGATACAGCTCCGTGTATTGCTTTCCTTCATCATAGAACATTTCTTTTTGTGTCATGTTGTGGTGATTCACCACCTGCTAGCTTGTCAGCAAAAAAGATTACAGAAAATACCATTGTACTGGACAGCTAGGGTCCATTTTGTACACACCAATGAACCATTAACCCCTGTGTGGAAACGTTGTCCTTTGGGATCAGGTCAAAAAATTATTTCATGTGAAGTTTCTCTGTGAAATTTCTGTTGCATTTGTCTGGAAGGGCCAACTAACTGGCTTCATCCAAGAAATAGCTGTGGAAGGGATCGCTGAACGTGGTCTGACTGTCCATCAGGAACAGGGAGAGACTGTTTCTGTGTGCATCCCACCACTTTCCCAGGATGTATTTTAATAAAGAGAAAGAAAGGGGAAAAAAAGAGAATGCTCCAAGCAAAATTCTGATTTTCTTAAGTTGCTAAAGGGAAATTAGGTTATTATCTTTTGCACAACCACTTGTGTATAACTCCTTCTTGAGTGAAGGGGAAAAACATCATTTCCTTTTCTCTAAGGGCTGTTCTCAACCAAGACTCCAATCCGCTGCCCAGTGAAATAAGGATTTAGGGTCCAATATAGAGGCTTGCACGGTGAAGTCTTCCCTAACCGCTCATTAAAACAAGCCACTCCAACTCCTACTGAGCCTTTTAAGCAAGCGGCTCATTTTCAGAACTGAATTACTAAGCCTGAAGTCTGCGAAATCAACCCTGCCCATCACCCAGCCCAGGCTGCACATCCCTGCGATCCTGTCCCTGTCCCACTGAAGAGCCCTGGGGCTGAGCCACCCACCGCAGCGTCCCTGAATTCAATTCCCATTTCAGCCCTCGTTTTCCTCCGTGGCAGAGCATGGGAGTCTCCCTCCCTCCTTCCCTCCCTCCCTCTCTTGCCGTGCAGCTGCTCAGCTCTGCGAGGGAAAGGCTCCCAGATGTGCTTGGGAGGGAGCGGGCAGAGTCCTGAATTCCACTCCATACCGGGTGGACTCTTTGTATATTTTGTTTTAAGGAGAAAATATGTAGAGAGTCCTTGGAGAAAGGCCGGTGACCAGGCACGTCCCTGCGAGCACACTAACCACAGGGCTAGGAGGTCCTGCAAATCATCCGCCCTTGGCTTGCCTTTCCCTGCAAGATGGACCGGTGGCTGACGGGCAGCTCTCGGCGTTGTCGGCAGCTGAAGTCCATCTGCATCACACAACAGGTCCCTAAACCCTTTCCTGGAGATGGCTCAAGGCGACCAGATCCTTTGAGAACGGGAGGCTTTACTCAAAAGCCAGTACGCGCTGCAATACCTAAACACCCACGTTTGGTATTTTTGGTATTCTTGGCTCCTAAGCGATGTGCCGTACCAGATCAATAAATATTCACACACTCGTGTTTTACGGAGCTGGTTTCATTGCATTTTAGGTGCATTTAGCTGTGGTACTTGGTAGCTACTTGATTATTGCGTGAGACAATACGTTTATGAAGCGTTGGCCTTCACTTCATTGATGTGTAATATAAAAATGGTATGAAACTAATTGTTTCCATGGAAACAGGAACCCAGCAAATGATTTCATATCACAGCTTGGCAAAAGAAAAAGAAGAAACTTCTGTAATTGTTCCCATTAACCAAGCGCAAAGGATTCATGCTTAATCTCTGCTACACTCTGCTTCATTTCTGCTGTGAATTAAGGGACGAAAAATCAGCACAGAACCACATAAAAAAGCACCGAAACAAGCTGTGCTTTACTGAGTATTTGTAGTTCTGCCACCAAAACCATTTCCCTTCTGCTTTACAGGTTTCTGGCCAGCAACACCAATGACTGTCATGGCCAACCCATTAATTCGGAGATGTCATGCACAGGGGCTTTAACCGTGCACGAGCCGTGTGCGTGCAGGACGAGGGAGGACATCTCTGACCACGCTGCAGGACAGGACAACCCTCACCTCAAGGACGAGTGCTTAGAAAACATAGGCAAAGCTAACTTTTGGAGCAAGGAATTGGGGCAACCCTCCCCAGCCCTGGGCAACTGAGATAGGCTGCCATGCAAATCAGCCTGTGTGTGCATGAAATAACCCAAACCTCATCTTTACTGAGGCTTTCTCCTCTTCTTCTGTAGGACGTACTGATGACTGGGTCATCTCAAGGGTTTCGTTGCTTTAGAAAACCCAAAGTATCACTAGAGGGACTCATGTTTTCCAGTTCTCCAAATTTCCCACCAGACTGAGATTTCCTCATCTCAGGCAGCCCAGCGAGGAGCAGCAGGTCCTAGCAAGGTGGTTTATGGTCATGGACCATCACGTGCAAGATCAGCGTGGCCAGTTTTAGTAAGGCCAATGGCTCTACAGTGCCTTGGGGTGGCTTGCCTGTAAATCCGTGCGGAGTTGTGAGCCTCCCACGCACCCTCCCACCCCAGGGTGGAGGCACCTTCACCATCCTCCCATTTGCCTGGGGGGTTCTGCCCCTAAACCCAGCCCCATCATGCACAGCAATAAAAGGGAACTGGCAGCACAAACCCCATCCTGGCTACCAGGTCAATGGCCACCCAACCCCACCAACCTTCTCTGGAGGGACCACGAGACATGGACCTGTTCCATCCCGGGAACCACCACAGAACAGGTTTCTCACTAGGCTAATTACTGCTAATTTTGCCACTTTGCTATCTCATCTTGCCGTGAACAGGGCTGATAGGGTATCAGTGAGATAAAGAGCACTCAGCACAGGTAACTGGTAAATGTTGTCAGACCTGGGGTGGGGTGAGCTGCCTTCTGGAGGGGTTATCTCTCCCGTGGAGAGCCCGAGGCATGGACCTCCTAAGAGGGACACTACGGTCCTAAGGATGTGTGGAGGGTAGCTGGGACTGGCACGCTCCTCTAAGCTTTTTAGGAGGTGCTATAAGGGATTTGGTGACTCAGGATTTGCAAGCACTAGAAAAGCAAGCTGGCATTCATTTTACAGTAATTCTTTTAAATTTACTTAACATGCAGTTTATTCTTTTGAGTGGTTTTTGCTGTTGTTAATTTAACACTGTGGAAATGAAGGTTTCATCATTTCTCCTTTCCCCCCCCCCCCCCGAGAAATAAATGCTGTTCTTTTAACAAATGCTGTATCTCTCAGATCTTTTGTTATTTTTCACCATCTCTGCTGACCTACATGAAATAATTCAGCTCCTACTCTGGCCTGAGCACTAGGAAGGAATTATTCTCACCTGCTTACCAAAGTGGAAACTTGGACAAGGTGTCACTGTTGTTCTGCAGCGTTTTTTGAAAATCACTTGCAAAATTTGCAGCCAACTCAGAGGAGTCTTGTGTGTAGATGTAGCTTTCTGGCTGTGTGTATAATCACACATCACACCTGGCAGGTAAAACACACTGGTATGCAATGCCTGGCAGCAGCAGTACCTACATTTTGTCCTGCACTTGGGTGTCTTAGTGCTTGTTGTAAAAATGAAGAGAGCACCACCGCTTCATTTGATGGATGAGTCAACAGAGCTTGTTCATGGCTATCAAAGTCAATGGCAGAGCAACTCGCACACCTGAGAAGTCTGCTGGGTCATCTAATCCACAGCTTGTCATATTTTCAATGTCAAGTAGCTCCACATATAAGAGCAATGTAAGAGAGATGGATAGGCAGGCAGACAGACAGAACATTTTCTTCCTCGAGGTACCTCAATCATCTGCTTTTCCTTTTACCCTGCAAGTCCAGTCCGCTTTCAGTTTGGTTTAAGTTACCAAAGTTTCTCAGCTTGTTACAGTAAAGCTCATAACAAAGTCTGTGGCCAGCTCTTTCTTTGATAATTCCTTTCCCCCCATTTGTTTATCTCAAGTACTGAGCTTTGTTCCAGGCCCAAAACCAAAAGCCTTTCTACCCTGTTCTCTTCTTGACTTGTTGCAGATGTAACGAAATAAATCTTTAGAAAGAACAAACCTTCGCTTCCTCTCTCCCGTCTGATTCAGTCACAAACCCCAGGAAAGAAAAATAAATCACAACGTGAACTCGCCCAGTCTCGAAGGAGACCACGTTTAGTCCTGTAGGCCACCATTCAAATTGGACGTGTCCATCCCTCAGAGAAGACCGTGAACACAGCGACCGAATCAGCAGCATCAGCCCAAACCATCGCGTGAAACCACCCGTGCAAAACAAAGCCCCGTGCATTGCCGTGAGCTGGATACCCATCTTACCCACTCTCGCCAATTCTCCATGTTATTTTTCCCCTCCCTCCGTGGTCTGACAATGGGAAGAAGATCTGATAACCACGAAAACCTTATTTTGAGCACAGCCAAAGGCAATGACTGACAAAAAACTTGTGATCAGCCTGAATTGAGGCTGACGTGCTGGTCAGCAGCAGTTGTGAGCACAACCAAGCTCTTGGTGCCTTCTTGGAGCTTTTCCCTTGGGCTCTGAAGGGTGATGTGCATCGCTGGCTTTTCTCACAGCCCCACCAGTGGCTCTGCCCCTCTTGCCTCTCCCCTGCCACCCCCCTAATGCATTTTAAACTGTAATCGGAAAAATCAGCTGCAGGATATGTTTGTTTTTCTAAACTGGCCACAGCAAAGAGGTGGAAATGTGCCTCCAAATAGAGTTTTTCCTTCTTCTGAGAGATGTCTCCATGTAAAAGCTGTGTTGCTCTTCCATCAGCCATTAAATGAAGGCTCAAACGATCTCTAAACACAACCAAATTACGGTGGCTTAGTAAATCACTGTTTTCAGCCAACGTGCCAGAGATCCCATGTATGTTCTCCTACCCTGCCCCAGCTCTGCGGTGAAACACATCAGCTTGAAGCCCTTTTCCAGTGCCCACTTCACTTTGCATCGCCCTGGACCAGGAACAGGCAGCCAGTCATGGCATCCCCACCACTGGGATTGCAAGTGAATTGGGGCACAACTTCTTAAAATGGGGTTGCCTATGTTTGCCTACCATGCCTTCAGTTGGCGTGGGTCTAATTTAAAGACAGACCTAGCTTTAAGCTGGGGAATATTTGAACTGTATAAAAGGGACGATCTGGATTTACACCAGGTAGCATCTGGCCTGTTGGTTTTTATTCTTTCAAGGGTACTTGGGGAAACATGTCCAGAACCACAAACGGTGCTGAAGTCAGAAGACATTTAGGTTATGCCTCTAGTCCCAGACCTTCAATCCAAAGGGATGAACTGAGGGTTTTCTTTCTTTCTTTTTTTTTTTTTTTTTAAATTTAAACAAGAGGTCTTTGCACATTTGAAACAATCTGTACAGTTAGCATTGAAGAAAGTGTAATTAGACACTTTGAGAACTGGAAGAAATTAACTCCAACCACAGACCGTCACTCAGACTATTACTTAATAATACTTCCCAAATGTGCAAAGTACTTAGTTTTAGAATAACAGGAAAGAAGTATAACTTCTCACCAAGAGCAAAGGCTTTGGCCTGGGAAGTGTGCACAGAAAAGTCGAAAGCCACCGTGCTCCAAAGCCAGAAGATGTCCACCACCTCCCACCACCCGAGGGGTACCAGGGTGCCAGGCCAGGACAAACCTGCTCGGCCACGGTGCTGGGCTGTGAAGGATGCGATTTACGGTCCGCAGCCCTGCAGCGCTTGAATGGCTGGAACGGAGTCAACGGGAGCGACCGGCCCGAGGTGCAACGAGCTGCGTGCGAGAAGATCGCCTTCAGTTTCCAACGTGCCAAGGAAACCGCTGAGAAATTGCTGTTTTCCTTCTTCTCCAGCACTAGGCAGAGCCGTTGACTCACCCCGTGCTACAGAGGCCTGGCTAGAAAGAGATTATTGTGATTTCTGCCCGTTTCTTTCCTCACTACAAAAGGCCCCATTCATCTGGGCTAATTTTGAAGGGAGAGCAAGGGGTATCAGTAGCATGAACTGTATCTGAGTGTCTCGACCACATTTCAGCAAGCCACGCTTGTTGGCCAGTCCAACCCGGTGAAATAGATATCTTTCATTTGAAGCTTTTTAGTGGATCGTTTCTCTGATTTTAAACAGAAGTATCTTTTCTGGCCGTGGCAAGTTTAAAAAGTACTGACGAAGCAGGGACGACCATTTTCATAGCAAAAACAAGAGGCCATTCAAAAAGTGGGGGAAAAAAGTTGTTCTCATGGCAGATGCATGTTTCTGCTGCTGCAATCAACGTACCTACATTCGCCTACCTAAATGCACCCCACGTATATGCAATAAGGGCATGTCCAGAACAGTGGATCTCTTGCCTTATTTCAAGGCATTGAAAAAAAATGGATTTAAAAAACCCCACCATACATGATGCCTTATATGCTTAACTGCTGGTCTTTGTGGAGCACAACTGGGACTGCCTGTGTGTGGGGGAAGAGCTACAACATAATTGCTTTCAGCAGAATATCACTGTAGTCTATAATTAAAATATATGAGGTTGCCAGTTTCAAAATTTTTAAGTGATTTCATCTGTATCTGGGTGATTATGTCTCTCTGAGCGGCTCATTTAAAATGATACTTCTATTTTCAGTGCACAAAATGGTTGCCGGGCAAAAGAGAAAGGTAATTTTGTCCTCTCCTTCTTGCAGTCTCCAAGAAAGCATCTAGGGAAGCCTGGAGAGACAGAGCTCAGACTTCAAGAGCATGTCCCATCACTGGGGAAATCCTAGGTGAAAGCTGCTCATGAAGGGTCGTTCCAGAGATGGAGTGGAAGGTGTCGAGGAAAAAAAGAAAAAAAAAAAAAAAAAGAAAAGAAAAGAAAAAAAAAATCACTAACAGAAAAATCTTGCACCTCCTAAATCACAGTGACAATTCCAGCACAGTGTTTACACAGGGTAGTAAAAATAAATTGCCTGAGACTGATTATACCCACATGCCACTCGCCAGGCAACAGGGATGTCCCGCAGTATCAGAACCCAAACACAAGGAAACGCGTGCTCGTGGCAATCACCATCAGCACGACAGCGTTGGGGCCAGGACTGCTTTCTCCCCAGCCTCAATAAGTGGAAGCAGCCGTAGGAAAAGGGATGTGTCACTCCGTCCCACCACTCCGACACGACAGCGTGAAGGGTGGCTCTTGAGGCCACGACAGATGAAGAGTCCTGCAAGGACCTTGGACAAATGAGTAATGTGGTTTTAGGGTGTCCTCAAGCTTCAATAAATTAAACCTGACTAGTTGTGAAGCCCCTCTGGGATTTGTCCCACAGCTGGATCTGTGGGATCAGCTGGGGGGTCAGTGACTCTGTCCCTGGTCCTCTCCTAACCCCCTCGTGGTCCCATCCAGTTTGCAGCCAGACCTACCCTGAACCTCATGCAAAAATGAAGGGATCTCTGCTGCATCTTCATTAGGAACAATGACAGGGGAATATCCTGACCCTATCTTAAGGAGAATAACTCAGAGCATGTCTGCCCTTAACACGTAACCCACAAAGTGTCCCAGATTACCGTGGGTGGGAGGTAGCCCTTTTCTCACCCCCATCGCAGTGCTCCTAAAAGCCTTTCTTTCATTTCTGGTCTTTCTCCAAGGTAACTTCTCTCTTTAAGAAGAGATCTCTGCCTCAGGAGGCCGGATGGCTCCTCACAGTGGCCCAGTCCCATGTCATAGGGCATGGCTAGTTTTCCTGGCATTAGTCGCCCCAGAAAGCTTGTAACTCTGATGTTATCCTTTGCTGGGGGCTGTCGTGGCATCCGATATCTGCTGGGCTGCAGTGTTGCTGCAGGAGTGAATGAGTCCCATCTCTTGTCTAAAGAAGTTGCATGCGCTGACATAATGGAGAGGGTAAAAAAAAGAGAACAAAATCCTCAGCACAGTTAACATATGTGACCATGTCCAATGATATAGCCAGTTATTCACCTGGTGGCAGGGCCAGAGCAGGCGATGCAGACACTGAATTACCTTGCCAGGGCTCTGTTGCTCTTAAAAAAAAAGGAGAAAGGGCAAGAGATAAACCCTCTGCAGAACAATTTTGAGCAAGAGAGGACAGTGCAAGTGTGCTGACCGCAACGTGCAACACCTTTCAGGACACCCCCATGATAAGGATACGTCCAGAGTAAATTCTGTGCATATTCCGGTCACTCGTGGGCTTTGGCTCTGAATGTATGTAAAATGTCTTGACTTTGTGGCTTTCAGCAGAGCGACAAACCAGCTAGAGATGTGCACGGTTCCCCTTGACAGATGCCAAGGCCAGCCACACCTCAGCACTGCTGGGGAGCATCCTCATCCTCTTCCCCGTGCAGGAGGGATGCACACTCACGAGCTGTTAAAGGTATGTGTGGCACGCAGAGGTTTTGATCAAAATAAGTAAAATAAGAAGGCAAAGATGATAGTGTCACTGTTATAATTATAATGAGTCACAAATGCTTTTTTGATGGTTTTCTTTGAAGGAAATACACAAAACCCAAGCGATTTAATTAAAGATCTCCAAGGCTTTGTAATCAGCATGGCCACAAATGAAGGCAAATCTACTTTCATGTGGCAGAATACATAAGTAGCTCTCCCATTAAAATAAAAAGAAGAGAAAAAGACATTTTGAAGAGTATTGTTTATAGCGATACGAGGACATGACATGAAGGACCTATATCCCCCATGTGAGAGAAAGACTGTGATTAGCTTAGATAAAGCACAGAGGCTTTGGGTTTTTTTCTACTGGTTTATGAATACATGCATTCCATTACACCTATCTGCTTAACACTAAGCACATCTCCAAGGAGTCCTTTGGTGAATACATTTGGGAACTAGACAAGGAAGAAACTCCCAGGGAGTCAAAGATGCCGACAGGTAGCTAGAAACACTCCCCCAGCTCAATTTCTGAAGCTCTTTCTGAGCTTTTTCAGAACAAATGCCCAAAGCCCAGGACGCAGGAGCAGCCTTTGAAGCTGCTGACATCTTTAAACCAAAGAAGTAGGATGGGTCACTCAGCAAAAGATTTTTATTTTTGGCAAGTAAGCATGGAGAAAGTGAGCATTTTTGACCTAAGTGTGCATGGGGCTCTGACCACCTGGGACTGATCTGCTCGGAGGAGCAGGAAACACTGTGAGGCTCAACCTGATAGAAATAGCTACCGTTTCCTTTGCAGCACATCACCACCGAGCCGGTGAGATGCACAGGATCCCGCGTGCATCCAAGATTTGCTGCAAAACATCAGGGAAATGGCGAGAGGGCAGATTAATGCCGTTTACTCTGAAGAAGCCCGTGATTAATGCAACTTGGATAGTGCTGTAGGAAGGCGGATGGCTTAAGAAGATGGAAGGAAGTCTGTGGCTGTCCTTAGTTGATACTATATATGGTATTTGGTCAGTTCTGCTTTAGAAGCTGCAGCCAGAATCGCATTTTTATTGTATTTCTTTTTAAAGCAGAAAAAAAAGGTCAAATAACTTCGCTGCGCTCAAAGAGCCCGTGGTGATGGATAGCGCTGCGAGTGGCAGCTGCTAAGTTTCGAGCCCTGGGAGCCCCCGTGGGGGCTGCTACAGGGGTTATGCCCCCCCCTTGCCCTCTGCCAGACCAGTGAGCCCTTAGACCGGGTGGCCTGTCTACTCCTACTCCCTCGGGACTCCTCCAGCCCTGGTTTTGACCCACGTGGACTGGCTCGGCGGGGAACTGTGTTGGGTTTGTCGCGTGAACCCTCTGGACCAGAGCTGTGGTGTCTGCAGAGGGGACAGCTGTGGGCTGGCAGGAGCCAGGGCTCCGAGGAAGGAAAGGGTCTTTCTTCTGCTCTTACCGATTCCCATCGCATGAATAACACCAGGGCACTGGGGAGCTGTACGGGCAGCAATTGCAGATGTTTTCAGCCCACCAAAGAGGTTACTTGTAGGTGATGAGATAACTGATGGCCACAGACCAAGAGAGGAACATCATGTGGGACAACAGGGCAACAAGCAAGAAGCGAGTCTGTCTACCTCAGAGAACTACAGCTCCTTCCCTGTCCCATCCTGCTGCCAAGCAAGCCGTAAGCTCACCTTTATCCTCAGTCCCCTGAAATCTCAGTGCTCCTTTCAGCCTCTGTGATAGCTCAGGCTCGTTTAATGGGATGGGGCTTTGCTAGCAGGACAGGTCCACCATTTATTCCCACTATGAACTGGCCACTCCAGCAGGCTGGTTTCTCAGGGTTACGGCCATCTGGTTGACCCACCGCCTCCCCAACAGCCCTCGGTTAGGGTCCAAAGCATGCAGGGTCTGCACTTTTTGCAAAACCTGACAGCCCTTTCCCTCTCCGATCCAACCGGCACTGATAACCGGCGCTGCTGAAAGCGCAGGAACATCCCCCCTTCCCTCCACTCCCCTTTTACATCTGCTCTACATTTGCATCTCAGAAATTAGAGAACTTAGTTATGCGGAATTACATAGCTCAGGCTGGAGTATGGAACTGATTGGGTATTCAAGCTAAATAAGACGAGTTTAAAGATCTTTCCAGGAAATTGAGTAGAACACCCAAACTGACATTCGGTATTAAATATTATATTTGTGCAGTTGCTCTTTATAGCCCGTTGGCATTGAACATCTGGGAGCACAATTTATAACATACAGAAACTGAATACCTGCTCAAAATTATGCTCATCAGAACTCAGAAATTAAAATATTACTGTGTACTCTCTGAGCCAGTCCGTTCCTAAAAGGTAGGGCTATTAAAATATGATTAGTTGAGCCATATCTGGTCTCAGAAATGTCATACACCATTACAGCTGAAAAGACCTTGATGCAATACTATTGGCAAAGTCCCCTGCTTGATCAGCAGCAAGATGCCAAAGAATGAATCTTGCAAATACTTGCCCCAGCACCAGGGGGGGAGAATTAAAAAGAGAGGGGGGTCTTGGAGCTCTTGGTTGTACAGATTGGGGTGGCTTTGGGCTCCTCCTTAGGGCACGCAAGAGGTGAAAGTTTGCATGGGTTTTTTTTCTGATGTAGGAAGAGCCCTGCAGCCCTTTGCTGCCTCGGGCACATGTTGCCTCTTCATCTTCACCCAGGACAGAGGTGGGGATTGTCCCCTGCCACAGCCCCGTCCCAGTCCCCAGCGATCGCAGCTCCCCGTCCCCAACACGTTCACGTTTCCAAGAGCTCCGTGCACTTCATGGGTGGTCAGGATTGCATTTCCCCCCCCTTGGCGGAGAATAAAATCCAAACAACGACCACAGAAAACCTGCAGAGACTGCTCTCAGGTTAGGGTAATTATGATCTTCTTCCGCTTCTTGCAACGCAGTCATATATATATATGTATGTATATATTTATATATATAAAAAATCCTTTGCAATATATAACCGTCTCTCCTAATGAGGTGGATTGACCTAATCAGGTAGGCATTGCACAGCGTTATTTCTGTGCCGAAACCTCTGCAAGGGTAAATCACCCCACGGGCAGAGACCAGCCAAGGGGGGCTTGGTGCTGGGTGCCCCGTCCCCAGCGCCCATGGGCAAAGCCCTCCAGGCCCTGGGCTGCTCTCAGCTCCAGGAGAAACCTCCCCCAGGGCTGTCCAAGGGGTTCATGGCCATCGCCTGCCCTCGAAAAGTCATTCCGAGGCACTGATCGGTCAGTGCAATTACAACAGCAACAAAATCCCCCAGAGCCAGCCCTTGTTCTCTGTAATTGAAGACATTTCCCATAGGCGGGTGGCATATTTTTTTTTTTTTTTAAGCGTGGCTGCCCTAAACCAGACATCTGAGTAAAACACAGTTTTGCAAAAACAAGGCAGAAATGCGGTTATTTTTTTTTATGGTCTTGGGACTGAGGCCAAGCGAGGTCCCAGGCCCGGTGCCCCCACTTTGCTGGTCTACACGGCGCAGAAATCCCCCCTAAAGCGAAGGCAGCGCTGCGTGCCCCGGCCCGGCGGGAGCTGCCACTCCCGGGCTTTGTCAGGGCTTATTACTCCGTGTTTTCACACTTATCCCCAAGGTGTTGAACTCGCCCTGAAGGTTAATTAGTAATTTATTGCGCTGTCATCAGTTCAAGGCTACTAATGGCTTCAATTTAGCCCCAGGGCTTTTGGTTTTTTCCTTTTTTTTTCCTTTTTTTTTTTTCTTTTTCTTTTTTTTTTTTCTTTTTTTTTTCCTCCCTTCCTTTCCTCCTGCCTGCTTTGGAGGAGCTGGGAGTTACAGTGTGCGGGGAAAGAGGCAGATCTACTCAGAAAAGCGCCTGGAAATAAGGTCCAAAGGAGTAGCTGAAGTTGCCCCCTCCCCAGCACCAGAACTGGACCTCAGTGGTCCTGTATCCTTGGCCCGATTTGCAAAGAAACAATTTAAAGCAATTCACACGGAATTGCAAAGCCGAAGGGTTTTGGGGATGCTCCTAAATGCCCAGCTTGAAGCAATGTCCTTTGGACAGCTTTTTCCAAGGCAAGGTGGCCACGGAGCACGAACCCAGCATCCCCCTCTCCCCTTGCAGGACACAAAATCATCTTGGCTGGAGAAATCTAAACCAAATTCACTCGCAGTGAGACATCTGTCAATAGGCAGAGGGCAGCCTGAGAGGAGGACACACCAAGGCCATCACCCCGGTGTCTGGGCGCCTGGTTTTTGCATGTGTGGCTTGGCTGGTTTAGCAAAGAGCTGCGGTTCGATCCAGCAAGGGCAGGGGTTGGGGAACACTGGGGAACGGAGCTGTTTTGCCCTTTTTGTAATGCGTCTCCAGCATGCCTCAGTTTCCCCATTTATTTACACAGTGGATGTGCAGCCCACCTCGCCCAGGGGCACATGCAGCCCACCAGGCAATCTGAATAACAAACAACCCCCCAAAACCCCACGTACCTGCCCCCAAAAGCCCTCCACCCACCCCGACAGGACTTAGATGCTGTCCCATCAGCAATGCCTCTTCCTCCTGCCCTCAGATACTTCCCCAGAGTTTTTGTGTGTCCCCCCCCCATCATGGGGATGCTAAGCAGAGACAGTCCATGGCTGTGTCCCCTGCTGGCCCCCCCCCCACATCCCCATCAGCTCTGTCTTGCCTGCTGGACCGCCTCTTGCAAAACAGCCATGCACTGATTTTTTTTTTTTTTTTTTGGAAAATAACCACGTTTCCTGTGTTTATACAGGCCGTTAAGGTAAACCGACCATGGGGAGTGGGGGGGGCAAAAGCATGTGAGATGCCGGTGAGGTCCGGCCGGGGAAGCTGTCTCAGCACCGCAGCCTGTACCCAGGACAGGAGGGGATGAGTGGCATGGAAGCGTCCCACCGGGGCTGAGCTACAAGGGGTGCGGGGACAGGAGGCACCGGGTGTCCTTGTCACCACCAGCCCTTCCCCGAATGGATGCTGGGGACGTGGGGACAGCAATAGTGGGGCTGGGAATTTGTGGGTGCCTGTCTCCCAGCGCATCCTCACCAGGGATTCACGGAGGCGAGGGATTGGGAGAAGGGGAATTGGGTGATTTTAGGAAAAAAAAGGGAAGAAATAGACCTCATCAAGAATACGAGGGGGGGTTCTTTCAACCAAAAGGCTGTAACAAATCCCTTGTAATGTGGTAGGGAGTGATACGGTGGCAGAGCCCAGACCCAGAGAGGAGCAGGGGGAGCGGGATGCCTGCAGCCTGGCCAGACCCGTGATGGGGCCGAGGGATGAGGCAGTAGGGGAGGAAGGTGGAAAGGTGGACTTCTCGAAACCTTGTGACCTGACTGTCAGCCGGAAAGGAAAAAGGTACGGACATTTCTTTGGATTTTGATTTAAAAAGAAAAAAAAAAACCACCCCTATATTTAGCTTTCACCTTCAGACACATGCACGTGGATTCCTAGAGTAACATCTGCTATTCCCCTCCCCTGTTTAATTTATGGCCATTAACTTTAGGGCTAAGGACAGTTTATGGAAAAAAACACCTGCTTTCCCCTACTCCCAGGGCAAGGGTGGAATTTTCTCTGACTGTGCATCCTAAATAAAGCTCCGTTCCAGGCCCCGATGATTCATAGCATGGCTCACGCACACATGCCTTATGTTAGGAGGCCCTGTCAAGATGCTCATGCCCCTTTCGAGCTCGAGGACTCGAGCACAGGCTTTGTACGGAGCTGATTTATACACATCACAGGGGGTTTCTGCAGAGCCCAGGGGAAACCTGAGCCCTGGGACCGGCTGCCCTGGGGTTGGGGTATGGCCATGCCACGTGCCAGCCTCTTGCAGAAAGGCATGGGGACCTCTGCCTACGTTAGGGTCACTGGGACCCCAGTAAAACCACCCAGGTCTGGCTGCCAGCCTGTTTTTCTACATCCCACACCTATCCCAGTGGGCTTCATCCTTCTCATCTCTTCTCCAAATGCACCTTATACATGCACCAAGCTCAGACCAGTCCTCGCTCTGCTTTCTCAGCGAGGCAGTATCTCAGCCCTTTGACACAGATCCCTGGCTCTGCTTCTGTCATTATAAAAGATTATCTTTCCGTGATGGAGCTTTCACTCATGGACGCTTGTCAAGAAAAAAAATAAAAAAAGGGGGGGAAAAAAAAAGGAAAAAAAAATAAAAAATGAGGATTTCTGGCAGCAAGGGGGAAAAAAAAAAAGGAAAAAAAATCAAATTGAGAATTGTTGGCAGCAAACGGAAGATAAAACCTGGACGCTCATCCAAGCTTGTATTTGAAAACTGATAGCCAGCACTCAGGCGGCACGCAAAGACCCCCCACGTAGCAAACCAGCCCTGGTCCAGAGCACGGTGCAGCACGCAGGGCTGGAGCCCCAGGGAGGCTTCGCCCCTCTCCAGCAGCCACGCCACGGTCCCCGACGTCGGCGCGAGGGGAGGTTTGCTGGCTCCCAGGCATTTTTCAAAAGGGGGAGCAAAGCAAGGTGGTGGTGGTGGTGGTGGGGAGAAGCCTATGACTAATCTGGTAACCTTTCCTTTTAGTGTTTAAGAGAACCGAAGTCTGTTTACAATAAAACAGAGTGATATTTTTCATCCTTCCAAATGGAACAAGGATTATATAAACAAAGTAACCTCAGACACAGCAAACACCTGTTGAAGGGAACCGGCTTGAAAAGACACGCAAAACCTATCTGTCTATCTATCAAGGCCTCCCGTTGACTTGTGGTCAAGTTCAAGTTGAAGTGCACGGCAGAGATCTGCTGATGGGGGAAGGCTGCGATAAGCAAAAGAATTAGCAAATGTCCATGGTTTTTGCTCGGGAGGTTAGCCAAAGAGCAGGGAAGGTCCTTCTACCTCTTGAAACCGAGGAGTTTCGGTCTGCATGTTCCTAGATAATTTCTCAACCGAATTGGAGCAGTTTTTCCTGTTCTCTGGTATCTCACTTCCAAGAAGAAACCCCAAATTGGGAAGTTATGGAATAACCTGTCACAAATCTCCCTGTCTTCCTTCTACCCTTTGGCTCAGGTTTCAGTCCTGCACCAAAACATGTAGGCTTTCATTTCATCCAAACTGCTGTGGTTTTGATTTTTTCCCAAACTAATCAAATTGAACGCACCCGTGTTCACATAATCCTGCAGGCTGGGTTTGAAATCATTAAGCCCTTCGGCTTCAGCGAAGTCTTGTGGTGGTGAGTTCCACGGACTAATTATGTATTTCTTACCGCAATCTGAGGCTACATGGTATCTTTACTAATTACTAAGGGTAACTAAACCAGTTATGTCATATCCTTTAATTTTGCATTTTTTTCACAAAGGTTTGTCAAAACCACCCAACTCCTTGAGCAGAACCGTGCCAGGGAAGTCCTACACCTGCGAGCCAGCCATGGTTTTAGGACGAGCTCTAAAGCAACACAGAGGTGAAAGATACCCAAATCCTGGTTTGGTCTGTTGTGCTGGCAGTACCTATAAACATCTCTGCATTTTGGGAACCTGCTGGGAAGATGCACCAGGAGATGCCCCAGGTTTCAGGCACTCTGGTGGTGTTTCCAGGCTTGCTGGAAGCTGCAGCCCCTCGGGACCACAGCAGCACCAGCATCGGAGCCGTGGAAGACCACCCTCCTGCAGTCCAGCCGCTGGATCAGGCCCATAGACTGGGGCGGTCCACAGCTGGATGTTTTATTAGCATTTGGCACCTTCCCGTGAAATGCAGAAGACAGCAGCAGTAGGTATGCGCGATGACTCGTTTTATTGTGTCGTTTGATTGGAACTGAAGAAATGAGCGCAGACTTTTCCAAAACGGAACTGGAGGAAGGTGTGTCATCCTCCAGAAGCCATTCCCCTCTCCCCTGAGAAGTGATATTCCCCATGAGCCTCGAGAATAGGAATTTCCAAAGCTATTGTTCAAAACCATGACAATTTCATCCTCGTTATAACTTTTTTCCTTTTCCCACCCCTCCAAGAGCAAGGCAAAGAAATATTATCTAATCCAGCACACTGTGGAGCAGATTTCTCAGCTTGCATAAATCAGCGTAGCTCCACTGACGCCATGGAGGCACGCCAGCTTACACCTATTCAGGAATCTGGTCTCCTATTTTTTGTATTTTGGACTTCAGCAGGCTTCCCTGGCCGAGGATAAGGAAGGCTCCAGCAAAGTACAAACTACCTGTTTATCCGACATCCCATCCCAGCGGACAAACCGACATTGCAGGACCACGCGCTTCGGAAACATGGCTGATAAAGCGCAAAGAAAAACGTCGTCTTCCGCTGTGCGTGCGCAGTTGTAATTCTTCCGAAAGCTTTGCTTAAAAAACATTTTTCCACCTGTAGCGAGAAAGGCTGTCTTGTTTTGCCTGGGCTCTGGAAGTGCATGCTGACAGGCTGTGTGTGTAATGTCATCTCCCTGCTTTAAACCCCGTTCCAAGCTCAGAAATCCAGCAGGCTGCATAGAGGACTGCTCCAGTGGAAAGGGGAGGAGGGTTATTTTATTTTTTTAAGTATTTTAAGAGGGTTGGTTTTGGTCCTAACCTAAAAACCAGGTTGGCACAGATGACTAATAATCAACATGATTTAAAGGCCAGTTGTCCTTCAGATCAGCAAAAATCTATGGTCACTTGGTACCCAGTTCCCCATCTACCCGCAGCAGCCTCTGCACTCATTTAACATAAAAAATGAAGGTTTGCTTCCTACATATTTTATGTATACTAGCAAATTAATTCATACTCACATAATTTTGGGGTCCAAAAATCAGAGGAATTAAAGGCTAGAAAATATATACTAAGCTGTTATACAGCAGGGGCTCCTCGGTCCTACCAGCTCCTCCAAGTACATTTTTCAACCTGGGATGCTGTCACCCTGAGTCCTGTTTTCCAGCAGACGCAAGTCTGAATCAATGGGAATAACGAGGCGTGGTGGTCTCAGTGTTGTGAGATGGTCCCTTACTAACTTCAACTATAAATCTGCAAGTCTTTAAAGTCTCAGCTCTTTCCATCTATATTGGACTGGTCCTGAAGTCAACAGCAGTCCTTTGCACGATCCTTCTCCTGCTTGGTTTCACATGTCCTCCATGCATCATACAGTAAACCTCTTCACCTGTCCTGTTTCTTTAGCTTTTTCTAGACCATAACAAGGAGGTAGATCCTTGGAAATGGTGACTTCTTCCGAAATCCACCTTTTTCAGCCTTTCCGGGCCCTGCTCCACCACACAGACTTTGCATGAGATTGCGCTGCCATTCATCACTGCCTGTCGAGTCTGTGCTCAGTGCACAGGACCGAAATGCAGTGTTTCACCAAGACACTTGTTGCCCTGCAGTATCAAGCCTTGGCCACAAATGTCTTTTCTTAATTCGTCCTGTATCTCTTATCTACCAAGTATCTAATAAGCAAATAATGGTCATTTGGTATCCTGGCACTGGGACACACTTTCTGTCCTGTTTCTTGGGGTTGGTTTTTTTGGTTTATCAGTCCTTTCCTGTGAAACTCTTCATGTTGGAAAGGAGACAGTAAGTCACAGAGCTCTTAACATTTTCTCTTTGTGGAGAAATGTGGCTTTTCATCTTTAAATAATTATTCAACTTGTTCCTTAATATAGTCTTAATATAGCTGCTTTACAGTGTTCCAGTAACAGCCAGGCACTATCTCATAATCGTGACTCATCTTCTTATCCAAGACTATACATATTCCTTACAAAAACACACAGCTGAGCACTCTTAAATATTTATCTCGTCCCCAAAAGAGAGATAGGACTGGTATCAGTAGATCTGAGCCGAGGCTCACATCCAGGTTTAGAGCCCAAGTTCTCAGCTCACCCCGCATTTTCTAGAAGGGTCAAATCTGAGCACTGAACGCTTGCCTCTTGACTTGGCTCGGAGGTCTCCATGTGTTTCCTGCACAGTGGTGGAGAAGCAATCCCATCCTGTCTTGGGGATTTCAGCTGAACGAATTGAACAGAGTGGTGACGCAGGAAGAATCCAGCGCACCCTCTGTAGGTTCAGTCCTGCAGGAGGTTCTCAAGGGACAAGAGGATGACTGGGTGCCCTATGGTCCAACATCCCAGAAACAGCAGGAAGAAACATGACTCCAAGTTCGGCTTTGAGTTTCTAATGCAACGTTGTAGGGTTGGCTCACTGTAGATCAGGTCGGACCGAATTCTGATCCCACTTCCACTGATTTTGCAACACTGCAAAAAGCACTGACACTAGCCAAGTCATTCCCGTATAAACAAGAACAAAATCAAGCGGATGAAACTTGGATCTGGACAAGGGTGCTCAGATCCAACTTACTGGCTTGAGCTTTCCTGTAACTAACATCCAACTTGGGCAATGAGAGCAGCAGAGCAGAACTTGCATGAATTTCTCTCCTTTCCCAGCCTGTCCAAGGAGTCATCGCTGTCCCCGGGAACGACCATCGTTTCTAACACTCAGTGCTTTCTGTATTTACACATACACACTCCCTCAAGGTCACCTTTTGGCTGCTGCTTTTCCACCTCCTGGAGTCCAACATTATCTCTGCTGATTGTTTCCAACTATAACACATTCTTGATTTTCTGACTTTTCAGATAACATCGAAACTTCTTCCAAGCTACTTTGTCTGCCCGCCAGTACCTTTTCAAGCTGATGGGAGATGAGTGTATCTTGTGTCTCACCAGACTGGCTTCTCACTCGAGGCATGTGGGCACAATACAGTAGTGCCAAAGTGTTACATATAACACAAGATTGGACAAATAGAAAGGCAGTTTTAAATTAACAGCAGTTCAAAATGTATCAATACATTCAGTTTGATTACTAGGCTGTTAGAAATCCAAATTGAAGGTACAGACTAAGAAAACAATAACAATCCCAGTCCAGAATAAGATAACATATCCCTGAACTGCCTCATACAAATTCCTGCTGGGTAGGTCGGCTGCCTTTGGATGGAGCTCCACAGTTCGGTGTCTTTCACTGGTTTCCATGGACTAAGCAAGGAACCAGCCACATCAATGCAAATTCAAGCGTTAAGGGCAAGCGATCTGCCCTTTCCCAGGTGGTCTCACCGAAAGCTTTGCAGAATGACAAGCCTGGGCCAGCTCTTGTTGAGCAGCTACAGCTGTCTTGTCCGTGCCAACCCAACGCTAACCCTGGCCATTACCTCACGGCTCTGCCTCTCTGCCTTCATCTTCCTCCTCCCAGCACAACAGCAGCAAGAGTCCAGCTTGGCTCTGGTTCCTGAGCCTTTGGACCACGACGTGCAGCTTTGCCTAAGCCGATGAGAAATCTTGAACCGCTTTTGAATAATCCCACTCCCACCAAGGCCAGCGTGTCAGGTCCTCGGTGGCTGCACATCCCACTGAAGCCACTGAAGCCAACGGAGCTGTGCTGAAACACACCACCTGACTCACTTGGCTTTAAACCTTTGATTATTGACTTCAGTGAGAAGAAACTCTGGGCCTCCATGACTTTTTGCTGACCCCAGAAGAGTTTAAGTAATACGCCGTTCTCTTGTCATGTACAACTCCCATAGGAGCCCTCAGTCGAACGCGCCGCGAGTGTTTGCAAGGTAAGCAGCCCGGCATTTGGAGAGCACCACAACAATGCTATGGCTCAGAACGTTAATTGTTCTCTGTTGCCCCCAGTGATTTTAACATTTCATAATTCCTCTGCTGGCTGACAGCTGGATTCTTCCCTAATTAGAAACCAGTTGTAGTTGAAAAATCAGACATTTCCTGGAATTTAAATAACCAATTTTCCACCAGTCAGCATCCAACAACACAATCCTACAGTTTCATTCTAAGCAGATTGGAAAAAATCATCGGGGCATGCTGCATAAGGTGGGAAAAAAGGGATTTTGATGGCTTCACACATTCAAATACACCGTTCCTGGATCTTTGTGGTCCAGCTTATTTTGTATGTTTTTTTTTAAAGGCAGAAATAATACCATTCATTGACAAAACCACAATTCAGTGTTTTTAAAAGGCACCATGTCCTTGATACTGTTATTGTAACTTTTAAATACAGCGCTGGCATCTGACTATACAATTATTCATCCACGCCTTAGGAAACATGTCTTTATTCATAATAAATGCAGAATAAACATTGATTTTCCCTCAATCGGTTGCCACAGGATTTGTTCGTTTTCTCTCTGCAGCAAATTGCTGCGACAGTAAGGAATAGCTCTAAACTCCCAGGTCTTAGGCTATTGAAAAGTCAAAAGGAAAAACCCTTGGACAGCTGCTGGCCTCCAGGAAACTCCATGAATGGAGACCTACGGCATTGCATCCTAATTACATCCTTGGGGAACAGCAGAGAAGACAGAGCCCCAGACACTCGCGCCGGAGGAGGCAGTAACAGCAACACCATTTGACAGCAACACCATCTTCTCAGCTGCTATTTTCTGTTCCAGAACCCACAGTTTCAGGCGTATGTACATTTTTTTAATCGGTCTCTATCTCTTGTGGTCGTGGGAAAGAAATAACCCCTCAGCTGTAACTGATTAAAGAGGTTTGTGCTTGAGTTTGCAAGCAGCCTGAAATGAGAGCTGGTAGAAATTTGACGAGCCTGCTTGTCCCTGTGAACTGTGAGCTGTGACCTCCCGATTGGATGTCACTTAACGGAGTTTTTGCCTTAACTAAGAGAGGACAACTGCAAATGGAAAAAAAGCATCGCGTGCTTAAAATGGTCTTTGAAGCTGTGACTACATGAAAAAGCTGCCCCAGATTGGAAACCTTGAAGCAAGAGCTCGGAAGTCATTGCGTCTGGGCTATCTGCATACCATGTACTTTCCAGAGGAAGCTATTTCATTTGGGAAAGAAATTAATGGAACTTTGAGTTCTCTTTGAGTAATGGAACTCAAAGAACGTATACATTTTACTTTTTTTTTTTTTCCCCTTCCCTTGGGAGCAGCTGGGTTTTCCCCAGAATATCCCATTCTCATGGTCTCGTCTATTTTGGCATCACCTCTATTTTACTTGCTTCGCCTCACGGAGGAGGGCTCCAGAGACAGCCCAGCCCCTTCCATCCTCAGCCCGTGAGATGCAGACTGCCTCCACCTGTAAGCACGGTGCTGTGCATTGGGCAACGAGCTCAGGGAAGGCAACCAGGGAGCCAGCAGGTATTTGCACATGTGGGGACATCAAGTCAAACCAGAGGTGGCTTAGGACTTCTCCGCTCAGAGCATTTGCACAGCTGAGCCTACGAAGGGACGATGCAATTGGGACCGTACAGCATTACCCCATCCCCAGCTCATTTAAAGCACAGGTGAGAAGCTGTGGCAAATGCTCTGGAAATGACACAACTCATCACACGATATAATTTGTCCCTAGATAGCATGTCAGCCCAATGTAGGGTTTGCCAAAGGCATTTAAAAAGCTTCTTTGGCCTTCAGCAAGGAAAAGGGAAACCAGGGAAGAACACCTGTTTTAAGGAATAGGAGCAATTCTGCAGAGCATATGCAGAGGCTTCCAGAGGGGTTTTAAAATGGACTTGTCAAGCAACTTAAATGGAAACGTTATTCCTCAAGTTTATTCTAAGATTTGTGCATACTTAACCCATAAACCCACAGCAAACAAACACTGTATAAAAGCCCCAAGGGTAAATAGAAAGAACAAATCCCATGTAGATCATTACAGTCGTGTTGGGGGAAATCTTTTTGGAAAAGGCTGCTTGACTCATTTTCAGTCTTTCTGCCAGCACGCGGTTGTATATAGTGCACAGGAGAATATATTTCATCTAGTTAAATTCTGCTCAGGCGGGGTACCGAAGCCTGTTAAGCAAAAGCGATGATGCCAAGCTAAATCTTACCCCAATTATTAGTGCTTGAAAGGTATGTGAAGATTTTTAATAATAAGGAAGGCTAAACAGAGATGTCTGTTTTTCATAATTGCACAGTGCTCCCAAGACAGATGTTCAGCCATCTTGAAAATCAATGTTTTGATGCCCTTTGAACCTTCTTTTCCTGTTGAGTGTCTCTCCTACAGGTTGCTCCCCAGGATGAAAACAATAAAAGCAAATATATAACAGTAAAGGCCTGAGGTTAATGTCTTTAACAAGATAATGTTACTTAAGGGAACTGTAAACCAAATCATTCCTAAATTCCATTTGTTCTTTGCAATCTAGGATATATTATGAAACCATATGTGTGTGTATGGATGCGTGCATATTGTGCAAGGTTTTTTACAGTAATATGATTGCGTTTTCACATTGCATATTCTGCTATTCCCATATCACATGGTTTGCTGAGAATTACTATTATTCTAACCATTAATCCTTTTATTAATAACTTGCTATTGCAGCTGTGTCATAAAGAATCACATCGTAACGTAGCTGGCTACGAGTCTAGTGTGCAAGATCTAAAAAAATTTGCACCAGGTCATTTTACCAAGCAGAATTTCTTTCTTTGGATTTAGTATCAAAAGGTAACTCGTTCCAACAAACTGGCACATGCCCTCAGTATTTTTAATTTTCGCCAGAGAAGACTTTGCTCAAATTACTTCAAGCTGCATTCCTTGTGTATATATGAACTTAAAGAAAAAAAATAATAAAAGAAAATGAAACATGAAAGGGTAAATAGTCTCCCGATACACACGTACTGTTTTTTTATACCCACTGAAAATTTATCTCAAGACATGTTCAGGTTACTCTCTCCAGAAGTTACTTTTGCAGCATTCTTAGATATTCTCTGCAATTCAATTAACTTTGGGCAAATTTGATGTGGAACAAGACTCTGACCCTATGTGTGTGTTTTTTCTTGATTTTCATGGAAATGGTAGATATAAATAAGTGGAGACTAAAGGAGCGAGACTAGTTTATTTAACTTTATATTATCTACAATGCTATAAAACCTGGAAATAAAACAGAAACATAATCCTACCAAAACATTTTGGAGGTTGTCCAGAAAAAAATCTAAGGACACTTGTTTCTACTGATATCTACATCGCCGGACTCACTTCCATTAATGCAAGTGAATGAAAATCCCTGCCAGTGGGAATCACAGATGATCATAAACACTCCACAATGGCAAAAGTCTCAGCTCCATGTGCCTTCAAATTGCAAACCTATGTAGACGCTGAGGCAAAAGGGTACGAGAATTTGAGGATACGGTCACCATGAAAAAACCTGACAGTTTAGAAAATATTGGCCTGAGTCCAATTCTTCCTCCTCTTTTCTTCTCTCCTGAGTCTAAGCCTTGCTTCTGCCCATACGTAACTCTTGGGTCTCAGAGAGCAATGAATATTTGGCATGAGATCTGTCATAGGGATCAGGCAGTAAGGTATTTGACTGTGAATCAAGAGTCTCTACAAGTGGTCAAGATGGAAAAGAGAAAGCTCTTCAACACTATTTATAGCAGGAATAGGCTTAATCATCCCTTTTAATTATCAACACCAATCTAGCTATGTTTCTGGGATCCATCACAGCTCTCCGAAGAGCATCATTGCGCCTTGCAGTGCAGCACTATTTGTACAGCCACACGAACTGGAGGCTTTAGGGGAGTCCGTGGATGAGCACGGCAGGACTGCCGGGTCTTGCCCAAGAGAATTTCCTTCTAGGACAGAGAAGAGGTACACGTGGAAACCAGGGTGAGCTGCCCAAGGCGACACAGCAGGTCAGTGGTGGAGCCAAGGACCCGCATCTTTTGCATCCTCCCATGGGATCACTGAGTTTCTCATTAGTCTAATAAGCTTCAGCAGTTGTTCCCTCATCAATTCTTTGTGGAGGAGCAACAGCCTTAAGACCTCTGATGCTAGAGCAATGTGCCCACCCCATGATGGGCACCCATTGTCCATCAGCAAAGCCTACAAGGCGCAACAGAAGGAGGCAGAGGGAGGAGGTCATGGACTCTGCTTTGACATGAGCCACCTGCGCGGTGTCGGCATGCCCCTGACCTTCGTGGGCAATAAAGCCGCCCTGCTCCAACGAGCTCAGGTTTAACGGGACTTGTGCAAGTTTTTACTGCTGCCTTGTAAAATGCCTTTCATAAATGGAAACATTACCTCTCTCTTGCACAGATTACAGGTTTTCACGCCAAAACACATTTTTAGATAGGTTCCAAGTATTTCACTTGCTCTCCTAGTATTAATTACAGATTAACCCAACCTCATCGTGCCATCCCAGCTGCTGGTGTAACACAGCCTTGGGGTAGTGGACAAGCTTATCTCATTCATTGTCAAAGTGCTTCCTTCTGCGCCATCAGCAGAAGCATTGCCCCGCAGTCCAGAGCAGAAGGGATAAACCAGCACCGTTCTGTCATCCTTCCCAGGATGCAGCTACACTTTTCCCAACTCAGGTTACACATGCTTTCATCCCTGCAGTGCCTATAAAGGGATAGGAGAGAGATGCTGTTTAAACCATCAGACATTTTCATACATATTTATTAAAGGAAACAGATTAGCAAATTAGCTAATTAGATTTTCCTAATACCAAATATATTCACAGAACCAACAGCTTCTGTAGAGGATTACAGTAAGATCATACTGTAGGAATAAATAAAAAAATGGCAGAGAAAATTCACTGTCACTCAGTTTAAATTTTTACACTTGGAGAAAAACCTAAATTATAGCTTGGGAAAAGAGAAAGCTAAAAAGAGAGGAAGAAGATTTGACAAACATTTACTTATGAGTGGCAGACAAAGGGCATAAAGAACAATTGCTCACTATTTCTCAGAAGCTGGAAACTTCAAATTAAATAATCAGGCAGTGGTTCTGAAACAAAGAGTATTTTTTTTTACACCTCATCATTGTATGCTGTAAAAGACATTGCCCTAAGGCTGTTTTGGGTACCAAGTGTTCAAATGGGTCCAAAAATCCACTGTCCTCACTGCTGCCGCTGGGAAAAGAATTACAAATTTGAGTACAGACGTGTAGCATTGAATAAAATCAGTGTATTTATATCCAAAAACCTCTTAGCACTTTTAGATCTCAGCTCTGTTTCCACTGATTTGAAGTTTCTCATGTTTTGCATCTGATTTTTAAAGTGATCAAATACTGCAGCTTTTTACTCTGTGTTTACCTGCCTGAAATTTTTCATTCTGGAAAAAGGATTCCCATTAGCATGAGATTTGGGATCCCTGGAGGTGGAGACATACGTATTTCTAACATTTATGCCGGAAAGACAAACTGACACTCTATACTAATAAACATATTCTGAAACAACTGCAAAGAAACATTTACCTCGACCTCCCACCAACAGGTTATTTTTAGATTTTTTTTTTTAAATTAAAAAAAACCAAAACACGAAAAGCCCCCAAAATCTTTTAATCTAATCTTGGCTATATTTTCCCCTTCAATGCCTAAGGGATACAAGATTATTTATAACAGGAAACCTTTGATTTCTGAGCTTTTATGTTTTTGCAATGTTCCAACTTACCAAAAAAAAAGCGTGTTGATTTTTAAGCAAAAACCAAATTGCAGCATGCACCCGGGACTAATTCTCCCACTCACCAGCGCTACCCCTGCTACCTCCTGCTAGCGTGACCTGGAGCAGAATTAGGTCCATGTAAAGGGTTTTGATAATCCCACTCTTAAGCAATGCAATCTCAGGAGCACGGGAACCCATCGGAGAGCAGCATCCCTTTTTGTGCCTTGCAGGAACAGCCCAGAGACAGCGGTGACAGCCGCGTTAAGGACCCCCCCTGGGCATTTTTCTTCCCGTTAGCGTGGCCAGCGTGATATTTGCACGCCGGGTCAAGGCAGGGACCGAACATCTCCCTGACAACAGCACGGTCGTAAGGTCCTGCCCTGGTCTTCCCGAGGTCGGTGGAAAGTTTCTCGCTGACTTCAGAGGTTGGAATTAGGGCCGTGAGAAGCACGTGGATGGCACTAACCCATTTTTTCCACGCTGCACAACATGTCTGTATGCAACGGTAAGTGTAAAATCCAGCTCTGCCTCTTGGAGAGGAGCCTCATCTCCTCACCGTTGCCCCATCCTCGCCAGCCCCATCCAATGTCCCTGTGAGCCTGCACTCGAATAAGTCTGTTTTAGCTCTGCCAGCCCTTTTTTTAAGAGGCTCTTGCTCCACTCGTCTTCCCACCAAGCTGTCCTCAATTCTTATATCCGTAGCTAGACATCTCCAGTCCCAAATGAAGAAGCCACTGCCTTTCTGAGTGACAGCTGTCAGTCACTCCAGGTGATAACATGGGCACAGGGCTTTGATTGACCCAGTTTGGTGATTTATGCAGACACAAAGTATGCTAATATTTTCAGTAAAACTTTCCTTACAGGGTGCAACCCAATGGAAAAACTGTGGCTGACAAAATTTCAGCTGGATGGGGACCCATACAGTGGAGATAATTTCAGGATCAGGTGTTGGATCACCATCTCCCAGTGACTTTCTCTGCAAGTTAAAAAAAAACCCTCTTTGATGCCTTGGTCCTTATGAGGGCTCAGAATAATGGTATGTTTATTATAAGAGATTAATCCTTTTTTCTTGGAAATTTCTGGTTTGATTCATTTAACAATTAATAAGTTTGCTGAAAGCAAAATGAGGGCAAGAAGCTGCTCAGTGGATGAGATTTTACTGCCAGGTCCTGTCACTTCCATTGACAATTTCTTTCTAGTGATATAACATGTAAAGATCGGCATCAGAGTCTAAGTGATTGCAGACCTGGAAAACTTAAAAAAAATAATAAAAAAATTTCATGTGGTGATACATTTCCTGCAAGCTTCAATGCCCAGAAAAACAGGAAGGTTTCTCTGCATGTTTTAAAGAAATATATATAAATATATATATAAGTATATAAAATTAGGTCTTTGCAGATGGTAAAATCAATGCCAAGCTCAGCTTATGAGGAGTAAATCAGATTTCTGCACACAGAAACTTTCCTCTTCCTGCATGTGCAGGTTAAATGGGATTTTAATAAAGGCATTTAATCAGATTCCATATAATTTCAACACCAACAGCTTCACATGGTCCCTTTTAATCTTGCCTTAATTATGGTTATGAAGAATGTGATAATGGTTTTTCTTTTGCTGGCAAGCTGAGAAAACTAATTTTGCTGCTGGCTTTGCCAGGCACTTTTCCAGGCAGATGGGCTGAGCCTCGTGCCAAGCATGGTCTGAGGTCGGTCGATCTCCTGGCTTCCTCACTGAGGTGATGAGGATGGACAGAGGAGGCTGCAGAGCATCTCTGGCTGCACCGGCCAAAATCCCATCTCTGTCCTTACTACTCTTTTTTCTGGTTGTTTCTTCACTCCTTTTCACACACAAAAACCCCAGTGGCTTCTTTCCACCATGACAAAAACTGGAGCCATCATGTGTGTCCAGCAGAGAACTCACTGATGTTGGAGAAAAACTTGGTTGATCCGGTTGAATTTTAAAAAATTTATTATTAGGGCAGGATCTTACTCCTCAAGCCTGGATAGACAGCTTTTCAGGGGACAGAGAAAAGATGTGACCGACAAGAGATGTGACAGATGGGGATGTCACTTCTCCCATCTTCTCAAAGTTACAACCACCTCGGCAACTACACAGACTGGTCCGCACATGGGTAGAGGCTTGATCCAGTCTGGTTTTCTCCTGTTTCAGAGGTGGTCAGCTGTCAGCTAGGAATCCAAAACCACAGACTAGAATAAATCTTAGAGGATCTCTTTTAACTCACAACAGTTAGAATAATAAAAATAAAAAGGCTGCACTGAGCTCTGGCAAAACCATTCCTTTTAAAGTTTAATTCTTTTCTTTCCCCATGAAAAATGATGGTTCCCCCTGTCTTTTCTCTACCTTTAATCCCAGCAATGCTGCATTTATTCTAGTTGACCATGTACTTTCCTTCTCCTCTCCCTCCCTCTTGCACCAGAGCATTAATGAATGGGAACATTTTTCTTACTTTCAGAGGCATTGCAAAAGGTTTCAAAGTAAATTCTCTGGAAGCCCAACAAGAGCACACACTTCCCCCTGTAGCATGTTCATGGTGAGGAGCCCAGCGAGGGGAAATCACCGTGACCCCATCCTCGTCAGGAAAAATAAATACGTTTTCTTCCATCCGAGCTGCAATTCTGCGTGGAACAGTTTAAGCCTTTCCTGCCACCTCCAGGCATTGAGGTTTGTAATTGAAATCCTGAGGAACAGAATTGGCCAGCAGACAAACAAGAAACTGTCATCCTTTTGCATCTGCTTTGCTTTTGGATGATTTAACTGGCCAATTGATCTTTGCTTTTCATTAATATTTCTTCTTTTTTTTCCCCCCTCCTCCTGAGCAGGGCAAGGTGTAACAAGTGTTATTCTTTGGAACCAGGAATGAAAGCTTCAATCTGCCATGCCCCTCTGCTGAGCTGGAGGGGATTGCCTGGAGAGATTGCTCCGGGGGGACTAAGGAAACCATCTGGCTTTCTGGGATGCTTAAAGTGCTCAGCCTTTCTGCCAGAAAGAAGCTGATCACTGCCAGCTCTGGCAGAAGGCTTTCCAGTGCGATGCCTGCCTGTAAGAAATTAGATGGACTTGAGCAGCCTTGTGCCACTTCAAAGCTGGTCCTGCTTTGACGGACCAGAGGACCTTCAGAAGTCTCTTCCAACCTAAATTATTCTGTGGCTATCATGACTGCTTTAGCATAGGAATCTCAATGTTCATGAGATGATAAAGCCCAGAAGCAGACCGATTTGCAATGCTCCAGCCCCAAAGGGAGTCGATATGTTGTGAAAAATGACTTACAAGTGAAGCCTGAATCAGAAAAGTGGGGAGAGGGAGGCTGGGGAGAACCAGCTCACTCGACTCTAGAAACCTGGAGGCATCGAGCTCGAAACCTCCAGCACTCAAACTTTTTCTAGGGTCCTTCCAAACACCCCCTGTGCCTGAAAGGAACCAAAAATCCCTTCAAAGGACATCCACATCTAAACACAAGAGGCTGGCAGGTACCGGCAGGGCTCCAGTAAATTCTTACAGACCTCCTGGCTTATTTATGAGGCGTCTTAGGCACTATAAACAGCTTTTTTTGTGTGTGTGAATTGTACCAGGAAAGGAGCAGGAGAGCAGGACAAAAGCAAGGAAACTTGGCTTGAGAAAACTCCCAAACACGTCAAGATGAAGAAACTGCACAACGCCTGGAGCGGGCGTCAGCCCGTCCTCTGCTCCCCCTTCCCTCTTCGGAGAGCGCTGGGCTCCCTAGCATGTCAGGGCTGGAAACAAAAAATGTCATTAACAGCCACTGTTATTTACCCTGGACTCTTGCTGATATTACAATAGGCTACTCGTCCACCAGCTTGAGGTGACCCTGACATAAACCTCTAAGAAACGTTAAACGAGTGATATCCCAATTAAAACTAGCTGGAAACTATTCAACACACATTTTCTCCTTTCCAAGAAAACACGGCTTTGACTAACCAAAGACATTTGGGAGAAGTCATTTGCTTTCCCTGGGCATGGATTTTTATTCAGGTTTTTTTTCCCTCCTTTTTATTGGTGATGAAAAATGGGATGCCCAGACAATTTCTACAGCACAATTTCTCTTTCTTTTGGCTTTCTCCATCCTTTAGTTTCATTTTTAACCAGTTTTGAGCTGATCTTTTTTGAAAGAGTGAAAACATCCCTCAAAATATGGGCAACAAAAACGGAATAAAAGAAAAAGCCTGTGGTTATGAGTAAACTTAGAAGGCTCAGCTGACATCAAAAGATGCTCTGAGGTCCAACCTATGGGCTCATCTGCACACTTCGCACGCAGAAGAAGATGCCCTAACCCAAAGTGTTCGCATGTCCTCCCACCTGTGTGCCCTGTTTTACCTTTGGACTTAAAAACAATCCTTATTGGCAGCTACAAACCCCCTGCATATCTACAGATATCCCAGCCCTTTGATTAATTGTCTCTTAATTAAGGTGCAGACAACTTTTTCATGAACAATGTCAGTGGGGAAGATCTCCAGTCTGTCACAACACATCACAGGAAACTTTGGGACAAAACCACCAAGATGTACTGGATAGAGAGAGCTCGTTTTGGTCCTCCCAGCTCTTCTTTTCCAGTTCTGAAGTTCTCCATTTTACTGTCTTGGACTCTGAGAGTTTTGGTGCCATCTTAGGAAAAAAAATCTATATACACGCATTTAGAAAAAACATGAAAGACCGTTATCTTGCTGCACTGTATATTCTACCCCAATGAGCACTTTAACAAATATAAATAAAAACAGCTTTTCCTCTTCTGACTTGTCCTGTGAAGTTTTAGTTGGGCCTCCACGTAATCCATGGGATTTCTGAAGCTTTTAGTTTTAACTAAGTAATTTGTATGGCTGCCTGAGATGCTTCCAAATGTGCGGTAACTCAATTCTGGTATGGTCCCAACCACCTAATTAAAACCATGGAATAAAATCATTCGGCTTAGGTGATTTTTAATTCTTCTTTCCTCCTCCTTTTATTTTTTAATCAAAAGAAATCTTCTGAGTCACATATCTAGGGGATTATTCTAAACAGCATTTTGGAAAGGGCACGCATTGGAAATCCTGTAGAGCAGTGGAGGAGAGTTGTCACGCATGTGTGTAGAGCTCGTTTAGACTGAATGCCAAAGGTTATGGTACACACAGGAAAAAATCAAATTGCTTGTCATCCTCCTCTTACTACACCATCCCTTTCGGAATGATGTAATGAGAGAAAGAAGAATTCCCCTTCCAAAGCCTTAATGAGGATTTGGGGACAACGGATGAAGGAATAGCCCTGGGGGAGCCCGGTGTGGATGGCAATTGTGCTCAAGGAGCATCAGGGAAATGGTGCCCTTTGCAGTGCTGGCTCTGTGCACAGGTCAGCAAAACCTCATGTATTGTGGGAGCAGGGAAGAGTTTTCCTCATCCAGAAGAAATCTACGGTCTGCTAGAGACTACCCTTCATGGGGAGAAAGTTGAGCAACAAGATGCAAAACTTTCCCCCCAACACACACAGTCTATTTGGAAACAGCAGCCTGTGAACAAGAAATGGCTTTTCTCCTTGCTGGGTCGATATAGCCAACAATCAAGATCTGGGCCTTTTATTGTAATTGTTTGGTGCAATAACACACAGATTGAAGTTTGGTTTTCGCGGTATCTGGCTAGGCATGTCGACCTGATGTGGATCAAAGACTACATGGTAGAATTAAGCAAATATAATCAGTGTAATATGATTCATTCTTGTCCTGCTGAGCAGATGTTTGAACAGATGTCAGGTAAAAAAAAAATGTGCTGGGGAGTTAGTGCATTATTTTAAAGCAGTGCATTTAAGAGAAGGGAGTACCTTTATTAATCCCATTTAAGCTGAAAGAGAGTATTTATGACTTTGGTTACTGGGAAGTTATCCTCCCTTTACCTTTTAGTGGCTAGCAATCACTAGTTCCCCTATCAGAAACCCGACAGTGCTGGTGGGCTAGGATGCTTGCCTATCATCAGCCTGCTCTGCTTAAATCTCCATCACCTTGCGAAGCAACATTTAACACACTAAGTAAATAGGGGGTTGAAAATTCTGAGTCATTACTAGCCTACTATCTGGGGAAAAAATTCAACTTGGATTATGTTGTACAGTTGCCATCATTATATTCTTGGGAGGTTCCTAGGTCCCTTGTTTGCTGTTTAGTAAACATGCTAGCAAAAACCTGGCTTTTTCTGGCATTTCTAAATCAGCACTAAAACCAAGGGAGTCGTATTATGCACCTGATTAGTCACACAATTACAGTAACTGGATGCAAATCTGGTAATTATTGAGGCAACGTGAAGCTAAACACTCATTTAACCATATATCTGCAAACTAAGTAACCACGCAGAGATCCCATCACCCAATTTAAAGTCCACAGGCATGACTGGAGCAGACCTTGAGCATCTACACTTTGCTCGGCCAAGAATGTTTCTGCAGCGTTTAAAAGCTGCTCCTCCTTTGTTAGTCAAAACTCTAAAAAAAACCTAAAAAAGAACTTGTAGCCGATAAAGAGCTCCTTGGAAGAGTGCCTGGAGATGACTAACCCATCCCAAATTCTAGATATTCAGAAAAAAATTGCCTGGCCTGCCAGAGCAGTAGTGCAAGACAGGTTGGTGGAGATGGGAAGTTAATTTCTCACATATTCAATGAGAACCTTGTTTGATTATATTCTAGATTTTAATCAGCTGATGGGAAAAACTCAGGTAACGGGTGGCCTTCTCTTACCAGTTCTATTGGCTGGAGAGCTGATGTACTCCAGTAACCACTCTTAAAAAGGAGAACAAACCAAAACAAATAAATGGGAAGGTTTGGGAGTGACTTTGCTCCTCCACTCAGCATTTTTGTATCAGAAAGGAACATCAAGCCGTTCATCTTTGAGGGTCATTAATTTCTTGAGTGATCCTGGATGGCTTCCCTACAAATCTCTGTGGAGATGATTCTTTTTATAACTATCTCATGTCACTGGGGAAAGTTTCTCCAGCCAACACTCAGCCACCAATGCTGCCTGACATTTACCCCATGATGTGGCTTTGTTAACTTTGTCTGGCTATGCAGAGGCATCCACATAAGGTCATTCTTTGCAATTCCACAGCCATATTATATTAAGGCATCAGTGCTTGGAAAACTGTGCTTCAACCAAGTTGGTTTATTTACTACTCATTACCCTTAACAACAATTTGAATATTTTTTTCTTATTTTATTCCCTCTCACCATTTTCTTTGCTATCAGCTCTGTCCACTGCACACAGAGAAGTTTGCATGTTTTGGAAACCTTTCAACTGGTGAACATATTTAGATGTGCGCCTGAAACACAAGCTCGCGTTGTTGTTATAAGGGTATGGATCTTGCTTTAGCTACAGCGCTTGGGAGTTCAGTCAAGAGAAGAGTCTGTAGCAGGAGGCAGCAGCAGTCTGATGGCTAAAAGTCTTCCTAATTCAGATTTGCTCTGCTACTAAGGCACTTTGGGACCCTCACCCTATCACTTCACCTCCACACGTGCCCAATCCCTTCCCATTCATTTATTTCACCTATTCCAGAGTCTGGTTCTAAAGTCAGCAAACAGGCTGACTATTGGATCCAGATCCGAAAGCTCCTACCTGGGCTCATTTCCAGCAGTATATTTGTAAAAAGACTTTGCTGAAGAAGCCTTTCAAAGAGCAGGCAGGGGAATGAATGCCCCCACCTTGCTATGTTTCAGAGCAAGCTGAAATGATCCCTTAAGCCGAGCAGCATCCCTTCTGTGATCTGGTGACTGACTCCTGTCCTGCCTTTACCCAGGACTTCCATCGTAATGCTGCTGGTTGACAGGGACCACAGTGATTATTTTAATTTTCAAAAACAGAAGAAAAGAGACAGAGAAAAGAAATGCTCCAGGCAAAATTCTTGCACACGAAATGCTCTAGCCCTCAAGGTGTGATGAAAGCATAATCCTGCACATAACCCTTAGTTCTACTGCCTAAAATAATACTCCAGGATGCTGGCAGGGGAATACTATGCTTCCTGTGAGTGTTTCAGTTCACATTCTCCCAAAAATAACACAGCGACTGTTAACACCTGCACTTTTCAACGTTTCCTTGCTAACAACAAGGAGATTAATGGGTTCCATTCAAAAAGACCTTTTTGACCTCATTTATGATGTTAAGAAACTCAGGAAATTGCTCGCTAATCCAAACCTTGATAATCCCAGTATTCTTCAAAAAAAATCCCTGCTCGAAGCATACGGCAGGAGAGCTGTTTTATCAAGGTAGGACAGGATCCCCAGGGCATCACAGCAGGTGGATCCCTGCATTAAACAGAGAGCTGAAGAGCAGGCTGGGGATGCAGGAATAGAGATTACCCAACCTGCCCAGTGCTGCAGACCACGTGCACGACTTTATTTGATCAAGATTTAGCTCCCATTTTGGAAAGCCCAGGAAGATGGGAGTCCAGGGGACATTCCAGTAGCTTCCCGGAGACTCCAGCGCTCTCTGGCAGGATTAGACCAGGCTGATCATGCAGATGGATCCCAGAGTGACCCAGAGATGCCTGATCCAGCAGCTCCCGATGGCTCACTGCCACAGCAGTTAGGGAACTGGCAGGAGAACCAGGAGCTGCAGGTTGGCTGCTTCTGGACTAGTTCATTCTGGCAGATGGCATCACTTCGTGCAGGACCTCAGCCTGTGATTTCCAGAGGAAGTTTGCTTCCAGTTTTTCATATCCAGTTCCAGCTTTCTGCTTTTAATTTTGCAGAGGACTGGAAGGGGGGTGGTGGGGTGTCTTTTTTTTTTTTTTTTCTTATTGTAAACAGAAAATGGACCAAACCACAAAGGGCTGCCAAAGAGGTCCAGTCTTGAGCAAGCAGCCTTCCTCCGGGTTTGCAACGTATAAATACACCAACACTTCTACCTGCCTCTGCTTAAAGAAACATTCACCCAGTTGCTCAAATGACATCCTAATTTACAAGCTTTGCTAAGTGCACATATGAGCCAGGGGAAGTGCAGGGATCAGGACCTGTGCAACTCCTCCACAGCAGGAGGGAAAACAAAAATGAAAACCACTGCCCGGGTTCAGCACAGGATGGCCAAGTACATCAGGGTTGCAGCTGCCCACTCGCCACCTTCCAGAGGACACGTTGAGGATGCTCTTAGAAAAGGACCAGCCTCAAAGACGGAAGGTTTGTACAGAGCAGAGCCACTTTTATCCTCTTATATATTTTCCTGCAATCCTAAGGGTCTCCATGAAGCAAGATCAGCCACCAATTAACTGAGAGGAGCTACAGCTAATAGATGTGTGTTTCTCCTGGGGAGGGAGATGGGTATTTCTCAGTGGCTGGCATGGGTCTTGCGGTGCTAAGCTGTAACGTTCCCCTTTTCCCCAGCAATGAGGAACTTCACCTCTGCACCTCTGTGAGGTGGTGAGAACTGGTTTCCTCTGAAACGCCCTGGTGAAGAGGGATGCTGAAATAGGGACGACGCAAAGAACAGCAGGCAGATGCCACAGCTCAGGCTTTCTGTTTGAGTAAAGATGATCCTTTCACTGTCAGAAAAAAAGAGCACATCCAGAGGGTGACCCCAGCCCAAAGAGGTCCCAAAGCTTCAGGTGGCCAGACCCAGGCAACACAATCCCAGTGTTGGTGCTCCCTGCCTGCTTGCTCTGATCCTCCTGCTTTCATTCCCATCACCTCCCTCCTCTTTATCTGTCATCCTTAAATGATCATTTCAGGTCTCTGTCTTACCCCCAAGCCTTTCTCTGTTCAGTCCAATTAGCAGTCTTAATGAGCTCAAAAATAATTTTTTTCCCAGTCAGCATGGGGTGCAAAATCATCAGGTGCGCAAGCAGGAAATAACAATGTACCACCATTGTAGAAATTCTTACAAATTGTACTAATTGAGTTGTTTTGTAGATCCCAAGCAGGTGGGGGAGGGAAACCAATGTGGTCATTTTAATCCATTTGCTCAATAGGAAGTTTTCAGGCAGTTTCAAACAATTGGGGCTGAGAAAGTACAGCTGATGTTGTGTGTGTACACAGCGATTTGCAGCCGAAATGCAGAAAGGTCAAGCCATTGAGGACCGATAGCCAGAGCCCATTGTTCGGGAGACCGGGTTCCCCACAGACCTGCAGGAAGCACAGGGCAAAGCTAAGGCTACCCTTGCCAAAGTTTCTGCAAATATTTTCCCAAGGCGCACTTTGTATGCTGCTTGCAAAACAGAAAAATTAAGGAGCATCGTAAACACGTCAATAGGCACAGGGAAAAAAATAACCTTCCGACAATGAAGCGTGTGTGTGTTTTCCAACTGATGGTATACACATAATATAGGGGTCTTGGTAGGGTCATCTTGAGTGAGAAAAGATGGTAGGTCTGATCCTGTCAATAAAGAGGGATGCTATGTTTGTGTAAAGATGGCCTCCATGGGCATAAGCATCTCCCTAATCTATCTAATGAAATATTTCAGCTGGGAAACTTCACAAAACAGATCTTAGAACAGTGAGAAGGATTTTATTTTAGTTTGTTATACTGTCTCCTCCTGTGTACCATTTTCTGGGTTGGTCAGATTAAAATTCAAAGAAACCTGGTTGGTCAAAAGTACACAGAGACTTTGCTGTTTCTCTCTTAAGAAAAAGTTGAAGAACAAGCCCTCTAAAGCTTGTCCCCAAGTCACTCCCTTCTGATGCCTTTTTTCCATGTTGCTCAGTCATTCCGTTTTTCCAGAGATAAATTCCTTTAACTTCTTATAGTAAGCAGACTATACGAAATCTTGTTTAGTGACCCGTATTTGAAAGGCTTTGACTGGCTTTGGACTCACGCTGCTGTAGGTAAGTCTTGGATCTGCTGATTTGCCGGTGTTCTTATCTGACCATCCTCCAAAAACGACTCAATTCTCCTAAACCATAAGCTACATGCCTCTGGCCCTGCAAATAACACTGAAGATGGTCAGAAAGCTTGAAATAGTCTCTCAGGCTGAGATCTCTTCATGTTCTTTAAGTTCCCTCTATGAAAACATCACAAAATTTGTGTGTACAGCTCCCTCACTTGTGCTATTACCAGGTCCCTTCAATCCCAGTGGTTAGCAGCTGCAAGAGCACAAATTTCTCAGCTAAAAGGTAAACTGGGAAATACAAAAAATATAGAAAAGAAAAAAAAAAGTCTGGAGAATAGTGCAGAAAAAATAAAGTTAGCATTTTTATCCTAGAAGAATATCAAATCAAGAAATCTTATGAACAGGCTCCCTGCTTCTGAGAAAGTGGAAGGATAGGAAAGTGCTGTAAGAAAATTAAAGGATAACATCATAAAACCTACACATGAGGTTTCCTTCAGTTCTATTGCCCACTATATGCGCTTACTGACTTCTATCCTGATACAGTGCTTTCCCAAAAGTGAGCACGTGTTTTCATTCAGTCTCTAGAGCCGGCTACAAAGTCACTACCAAAGCATATCATGATCTCAGACCCAGCGCAAGTCCATGCTTCAGCATAGCATAGAAGCATTTGTGCTTCACTGAAATGCAGTAAAGATCTCTTTCAAAATAAAAAAAAAAGATGGGGAGAAACCACCGTGTTTCAAAAGCTGGAAATATTTCACCTTTCAAGAGCAATTAATAAAATATGAAAAACAAGAAATAGAAACCTGACCAATGCATTACTCCAACTTTATGTAGGTTTTACGGGCGGAACAATCCAACATTGATTTGGGAGCCTCAAGTTTCCCTTTGTAAGAACAAGAGAATGAATTTCAAGGAAGTCTTCATGTTGTGATGGTCCTAAATCTGCATTTACCCTGACTGATGTTCATTGTGTGGCCTGAAGACTCTTGGATGTACAGGAGCCATTTCTAAAGAGTCTAAGAACAGTAAACAATCTTAAATTTGCTATCTAAAGCCTTTCTCCAATGGTCAGAAAAGTAGGATCTGAAGTTCTCCCTCAAAAGTTGAATCCTGATAAATCACTGGGAAATGCCACTGAATTAAATGATGGATTGCTGATTCACTGCAGGATAAAAACAGGATTAGGCTCGGGTAGCTCGAATGCAGCAAGTCTTCCTGAGAGGGGGGGAAAAAAGGCTGAACACTGAAGGGTTTCAAATGCAAGAAGAGCCAGACTGCAGCAGTGGCTCCACCCTACCATGAGTAATTAGATATTTTTCAGTCATTCTAAGAAATGAGATAGTTGATTCAGAGATCACGTTCCACTCGCAATCTGCACAGGATAAAGCAATTTTTCCTCTGTTCATCGAATCTCCTCTGTGCGGTTCCTACTTTCTGTGTTGCCTGAATGCCAAGGCAAACACAGATATTCCAAGGAACAGGAGGGATTTCAAAAACCTGCCCTGCTTTCAAGCAGAATAACCGTAAGGCTGTTCCTAGACACGCACAGATCATTTTGTGCTAATCAGAGAGCAAACTCCTCTGCAAAATATTATTCATGGGACTGAACATCAGCCAACTGCAAAAACATTTTCTTAGCTTGTGGATAAACAGTTGCACAGTATCTGCTTAAGATAGAAAGGCCTCCACCTCCCAGCATTAATGTAATTTCACACTTTACCAAATAAAATGCCCAGAGGTTCCTGAGCTGCATGCAGGAAAATTGCAGCAAATTAAAACATTCGGCAATTCAGTTTTGTCTAAACTGCTCTGGTGTTTGTTTCAATTTCTTTGCCTGATTTGAGCTGAGCTTCTGAATTAGGAACAGCGAATCTGGGATTTTTTTTTAAGATACAGTTTTAGGGGAGGGTGTTACTTAGGGAGCACAGGGCAGGGAAAGAGGCCTACCAAGGTCAAGAGAGAAAGAAAAAGCCAAGTAGGAACTAAATAGGGGGCCAGAGTATGGCCAAGAGACACCAAATTAATCCTGCCTCTCTGCATCCATCCTCCATCTCATCCTGTGTTTGGATTTGAGACACAAGCACTGGGGACCTCATAACGGACCGCAAATGGAGCCTTTGAAGAAGCGTGAACCTCCATGCTCAGTATCAGAAGTAATTAGAAGGATTTCTCATACCACATAGCTGAGGTTTTGATCCAGGGCAAGTTCAAGAAGGCCACACCATCTTTTAATAAAGCTCATTAATTTGTATGCTACCAGTGATAAAGAAAGGAAGCAAAAACTCTGCCTTGGACATCAAGGACTTTACTCAGCCACAATCCCAACACAAGTCATCGGCTGATTCTCCAGCTCCGGCTCAACGCTTGCTTCGCCACAAAGCTGAGCACAGTTCATCTTGCTGCATTGTCCCCAGAAGAGGAGCCCAAAGTCCTTCCCAACTTTTCTGAGACACTGGGCAAGCCCAAAGCTGTGAGCCAGGTCTGAGCACCACCACATTTTAGGGTTGCTGGAATGTGACCTTTTAATCCTCATCCATCCCAGAGAGAGGGAACATCTCCGTGCAGGTCCGTTGCGCACGTTTCAGCTCATTTTGAATCCTGCTCTTGACATTCGGATCAGTTAGATACCTCAAGCCCTAGAACATTTAATTATAGCTCATGCCATCATTTACCTTGTCCACTAAGCCTTTGATTACATTAGGCAAGAAAGAAAATTTCATCTATGTTATCCAGTTATTCCTAGCATGATCCTTAGGCTCAAAATAAAACTAGAATTGGCTAGAAAGACATGATATTTTTCTTCAAGACAGCTGAAGGAAGCATGAAAACCGCTGTCCAGGATATCCGGAACTTGGCTGGTTCTTTTCTCTTCCCTGAGTTTGCTCACCAAACGATTTTTGTTTATTTTATAAAAAGTCTGTTGCTCTTTGACAGGTGTCCTATAGGCAGAAAATGTGTCTTGGCTAGGGACGCTGGAGGGAATTAATTCTGGGTTTCTTCTAGGGAGTAATGGGAATTTCTCTGCTAAAGGTCTGTGCATGGGCAGCAATATTCCTTTCTGCGTTTAACTTAATGTGATGCAGCCAGGCACAGATCTTCAGGAGTGATAAAACTATTGAGAACTGAAAAGGTACAAAAAAAATGGAAATGAACTTGCAGCGGCAGGTGAAATAGGATCTTTGGAACTGCAAATTAAGCTGAACAGAAAATTCAAGTCAGTTTTGCAAAGGCTCGGCAATTTTGGAAAGGAGTTTTGCAAAATCAAAGGTCCAAATAAAAAAAACAAAGAAAAACAAACAGGCAGTTAGCCAGCATTCACCCAACTTTTACCAGCATTTTGTTTAAAACACTTGGTTATCATCAGTTGCATAAATTTCATTCAAACTTAAGTTTTCTGCAAGTTTCTCTAGCAAAAAAATTTGGGTGAGTCTACTCTAGCAGTAAAAACTGGTTACCGGGAGCAGCGCTGCTCACTTCCATCTCTGCCATGGATGCTCTGCAAAACCCCTGGGTCACTCATCACCCTGCCCCGCTGGATGAGCCCAGAGTCACTAGACCTGCAAAATCTCAATTCCATTGGATATTGGCACCATCCAGTAACAGGAAGATTTACTGCGCGACCCACTGTAGCTTTTTAGTTTAAGTAATACCTGAACCCTAGTAATGAGACGGTGGCATAAGGATACAGCCCCCATTCACTCGTCCTTAAGACCAGCTTATGTGCTCATCCAACTCCATGATTAATTGATTCAGCAGAAAACTGAGCCCGACAAAAATCACACAGCAGTTTCTGCTGGCTCAGCCAGGTCAGGCAAGTCCTAGGGCCAGCAGAAGGGAAGGGATGGAGGTAACGTGGCCGGGGAGTGGAAAGGCAGGATCGCAGCAGCAGTGACGGAGATGAATTTACACTGTTGCACTGCACTGCACAGTATTTTAACATTAGGTTGCCATCACTGAAATAATTTCTAATTTTGCTGCATGTTACTGCAATGTCATCCAAGGCACCCTATCGTTATACGGAAACTCAACACTTAATGCTTCCATGAAGCTAAGCCTTTACAGGAGTTAACGTCTCCTAGATGGTAAAAGCCAGTGAGCCAGAGTTATTTTTTTTTCCACAGAGCAAGCTCAAGGAAGAAACAGCAAAGGAATGAATCAGCAAGGGCTGGGAAAGGGTATCAGATTAATAATACAAGTCAAAAGAGGACAGAGGGGAGCTGTACACATCATCCACATGAGTTTAGCCCACAAAACTCAATGTAACAAAGCACCGAGAGTCACGCTTAACTTTAAACATGTGTCCCACTCAGGCAGTTGCTTAATCACTCTAATGAATACAAATGGCCTCAAGCGTTTAAATGCTCTATTACATAGGAGTAGCCTAGAGCCAACACTGCCAGCAGAACAGACCCCTTTGCACCCACAGGTAGGGGTCAATCCGTATCTCCAAGAAGGTTTGTAACAGACAATTTGTACCTTGAGCAGAGGTACCAGGATCTTCTATGGAAATTATTTTTGTATCTTTGACCTCATCTTTGCTGTCAAACTGTCTGTTTGGAAGCCTTGTTTTGAAAGAAAATGCAGAGGAAGAACCCTGTTAAGCAGATTTTGCAAATAACTGACGGGCTTTATTGATTTGGGGAACAAAAAAATGTGAATTTCACCTCACACAAAGCTTTTTGTAGGTCCCTGGCACTAAAGGACTAATTAGGAAGGCTCTTCATGAGCCTTCCTAATTGGGGTGGTGACTAATAGGTGGATGTGCTTTATTTTTCCTAGCAACGTTTCATTTACTGCCGCAAACTGCACAACATTAAACTCAGAGGAGTTGTGACCAATTTATGTGAAGATCTGCTCCTTGGGACCCATCAGCCTACATCACGGTCACCTTTGGGGCCTAAGAAATCAGAGGGAAATTCTTTAATGTGGGAGGAAGATCTTAACCATAGACGAAATGAGTGAACCAGAGCTCAGCCAGCCATTTTAAGTGTCTTTAGCATATTTCAATGAGAGCTTTCATGCTATCCAATGTGCGTCAAGCCATCCTCTTGGCCTGGCAAGCATCCAGGCGGCAGTTCCCCTCCTCCCCTCCGCGAGTCGAGAAGAGAGAAGGAGTTAGAAAGTGACATGGCAAATCTCCAGTCCTCTCTAAATATATTTTACTAATATGGCAATTAATATCATGGACCAGTGCCTACTTCATAAAAGCAAATTCAATATGTCGGTAAGAATGTAGAGTGCGAGTGATTTAGAAACTACTATTTCTTGGACAAGGGCATACTTAAAAAGCATGATCTCATAAATCTGTGGTTTCTCCGCATTTTTAGGTTGTGTATATGAGAACTCCCACACCAGATAGCAGGACGTGTAACATTCTTAACTCCATGAACCCCAGTCACATGATGGTAATTACTGAAGACCTTGAAACAAAAAAAGACTAATAAATTCAGCATTAAGAGCACAGCTCCTGTTCAGTTACTCATAGTACAGGGCTGAATTTGGCCAGAACCCATGTATGGAAATGTCTTACCCTTTAAAGCATCTTGATTTCTCAACATGTTGCTGGCCATTTGTATACCTCCGTCTACATGTTGGACAAAAGATAGTCCACCCAACTGTCTTTAAAGTGCCCAAAGCATTTAAGCCGGTGGGTGCTGGCTCCTAATTCCTTTGGCCTCTTCAGAAATTCAGCATCAGTAGCTTCAAGAGGGAGGATTGATGACAAAGTCCAGCCGAGTGAAGTTTTGCTTTCCAAATACAGAGGTTCTTTAGGGCACAGAGTTGAGTATCTCGGACTGACTTGAGAAATATGGGATCGCTTATGTCCCAGGGAAGATGGACCACATGCATTGTGGTGAAGGAAAACTGCCTGAAATGGGGAAGCAGGTAAATTGGTAAGAACGGGGTGCCAAGCACACAAAAGGAGGGAGAACAGCAGGAGCAGAAGTGTTCAGCAGCCACTGCAGCGGATGGAAGCGCCCACAGTTCAGCACCTCCCCAGATCAAACTCCTACGGATGAATGCAGGTTATTGTACAAAAACTTCTACGTCCTCCTCTTTCCAGAGCCATCGACAGAGATTCCTATAAGGGAAAGCAAAAGATATTCTTCTCTTTGCTGTTGCTGTGGGTCTCTCCCCCGGTTCCTGGGGTGGTCTGTGCATGCCTGGTGCTGTGACTCATTAAGCGGCCAGAGCACAGCTTGCCCCCATGTTCGACTCTTCTGCCACGGGTAAAGCTGCCAGGTCTTTGAAGGAGATAATAGGTCCACTGCTCAGCCAGGGCAAATTGGCACCTCTCCACCATCTCCGAGATGCACATATGTATTTTTAAAATGAAGCAGTCATTAAAACGCTGCTTCACCCTGATAATTGCAATTATCCCATTCTTTCGGTGGCCCACTGTAAACAGAGAGTTCACTGTCTTGTCTTTTGCTCTAGCAATAGAGTCATCTCTGTCCCAGGACTTCCTCTTTGGCAACAGGCGATCCCATCTGAATCACTACCCAGCTCTTGCTTCATCCTTAGACTCTGACGGTCTGATAACATTTATGCAGGACTACAAGCAATTAAAAGCAAGATGACACATTAAAACAATCTCAATTTAGAGTCCATCTTTAAATGATTATTTAGAGCTGATTGGGAAATGGAATTTCTGCTCTGCAGGAAAGTCAAATGTTTCAAAATTCCCTTTCATCACAGACTGGAATGCAACCTGAATTTGGCTTAAATCCCATCTTAGTTGGACTTTCAGCACCTGGGACTTCGAAACTGCTTAATGTCAGCCATCACTTCATCCTAGAGAAAAGTACAGATGTTTCCACATGGGGCGACAGAGTAGCCTCCATTAAAATGCAATCAGCACTGTCCCATTAATTAGTCTCAGGATAGGCAGAATCCCTACTGCCTCCACATGGGCACAGCTGTACCCAGACCACATCTAACATACAAGGACTGCACAGGACAAACGCAAAGAGGCGTGAGGGCAGAAAACAAGAACTTTTGCCCAGTAGAGCCAGCACTTGTTCACGAAAGAGGGAGTTGTGAGTCTGAGACCTTTCTGGACTGGACAGAGATGAAATCCGTATCTCTCCTTTTTCATGGTAGGAATCCACCCACTAATTTACAGGGAAGGTCACAACAGGTTTTCCCCATCGTCTCCTATTACATACGAAGGGAAAGGAGCAGAGTCAGTGCATGCAAGAAGGAGTCTTTGCACATCAGGGAGACAGAGATTCCCCCAACAGAGGAGCACTGTGGTCTCCCTCCTCACTCCTTTCACATTGCACACAGGATGAATCAGCAGACCCTGAATGCCCTTCTGTAGTGATGAATTCATCTGATACAACAGGATCCAGCCTTATGGGGAAAACCACAGTGATGACATCAGAATGAAGTATGACCATGTTGGCATGAGGTCCCACTTCCTATCAGATTGGAAAAAAGATTCTCCTTGGAAGTAGTTGTGCTCTTGTAAAAATTTTGAACTGACATTTATGGCCAAAACCGTGCTCCATCATAGTCTTTGACCAAGTTCACTGCCACTTTTGGTCACTATCCACTACCTACTTTCTGTGCCTCCAGCAAAGCAGAGACATTATTACAGCTGATGTGATTTTTGACCAAAATCCCCAGTGTTCAACAAGATTAAATACATATGTGTACATAACTGCTGCTCTCCAAGCAAGGGTCTGCAATACAGCGTCAGAGTATTTCCAAAGAATGGGATTCTGAGGAAAACAACAGTAGGGCTGGGACAGGATTTCTCAGCAGCGCAAGCAAGGCTGAGCCGCTGTCTCAAGGGTGAAGGAACATGGTTAGATGAGGACCAGATGCTCCTCCATCCGAGGAGGAGGAAAACGTCTCCCAGTTCCCAAGTCTATATAGGTGGGTGTCTTGCTGGTCCAGCCACGGACCAGAGCAAGAGCTGACCACCCATTCCTCTACCCTTCCTCCTGGAGTTGGTGGGGATGCAGCACAGGCTGGAAGGAGGCTGTAGCAGACAACGGTCCCATCCCTGGTGTGGATGATGGAAGGCCCGAAATCCCTCACTGTGCTGCACAATTCATCTCCTGCAGTATTTGGACATGCCTTAAATTTTTGTCCAAGCCAGGACTGAAATCATGACCATTAAAAGCACCATTCTTCACCTATGTGCTGTAAAGGGCTCTTCTTTCACAACTGCTTGAGTGATAGGTCATTACTCAACTGCCTTTACATAAAAGCTGTTTTCACTAAGTTCCTTGCAAATCAAATGACTTTCTGGTTTATTGAAATTGCATTGGCTTGAGTGCCCTTGTCATCACCAAGTCCCTTTGATTCCTGTGGCAAAACAGCCCCAAGGAAGTTTGCCATAGCCGAGCAGGTGGGGAAAGAGGGAGAAATGGCCTTTTATAGGATGAAAACACATTTCTGAACATGAAGCGCTCCTGAGGAAGAAAAATCAGAATATGGGCTCTGATTCAGCAAAGCAATTAAGTATGTGCTTTAAGTCAAAGCCTTGCTTAATTCCTTTGACTCCAGTGGAATTTAAGCAAAGACTTAAGACTTAACTGAATTCAGGTCTAAAAATTCCTCTGACGTTTTTTTCCTTCTGGATTATAGTGAAAGAAAGTGGTTGTAGTGCATGCCTTGAGAAACAGAGGGGTGATGAACTGTGATGCGCATCCAGTCTAATGTAAAGCTTTAAAAATCACTTGGCAGGAACTGAGTAATAAATTAAGTTCCACAACTGATTGTGCTTTGTAACCAAAGCCATTGTCTTCCAAGGGCTCAAGCATTATAACTTCCCAACTGGCCTCAACTCCACTGCGTCCGATCAGAAGAAACTTTACACTTGATAAGTCCTCTAATATGCCAAGGAGAGTTTCTCCCTCCCCTCCCGCTCTCCTCCTACCTCTTTAATGAGCATCACCATTAGCTTTAAAGTACAAAGGGAGTTCAGTTTGTAAGCCTTTGTGTTCTTTGCATGTTAGGATAGCTAAGGAGCAGTTCAAAAAGCAATCTGCCCAGAAACCACAGTTTATGAGTCCCAGAAGTTTCATTTGCTCAGGTCAGACTGAAAGCTTGGCTGAAGATACAGGAGAAATTTTTCTCTGTCAGGCAACAGAAAGCAGTACAAAGAACCCAGCTGTTAGGTCTCATAGCCCAGGCCTCTAATTAAAACAGTGGAAAATTAGATAACTTCACAAATTCATCACTGCCACCACTGGCTGTCAAAAAAAAAAGCTCGGGGGTTACCACCCACCTTTTGTTTATGTTGCTAACCAGTGTCTCTGCCTCGTGTGTGTGTGTGTGTGTGTGTGTGTGTATGCATGCACAGAAGAGAGATTTTCTCCCTCCCCCCCTGCTTTCAGCCACTTTTTGCACCTCATTCAAGAAAACTTCTGATGAGACTGGAAAGCAAGCTGTAAACCAGGTTTGCAGACATGCCTCCCCAGACAGATTTTCAAAAGGGTTCTATTCCTAAAAGGGAAAATGAAAAAGGCTCAATTTTATTGTTCTCAAAGGAGGAGGAAGAGGCATTATTCTTCCCAATGATACAAGATACGGCCAGTGCAGTGCTTCTGAATGTCTGGCCTGAGGTCAATGAATGTCACTTGTAGCTTAGGATCAACTCTGTATTAAAAAAACCAAGCAAACAATACCTCAGTCCCCTAAAATAAAGGAGGAAAGACCTTGTAGCACAAACTGTTCAACAACAGCCAAAAAAGAAAGCTTCAATTCTTTGAAAAGTTAAATTCATGTTTTAAATACAGTGGGTAAGTTCAATAGCTCTCAAGACTGAGAGTGGTTAAAAACATCTCTTGTATTAAGCCTTGCTTTTAGAGAAAATCCTCTTTCAAAGAACAAAGGAGAGAGACTCACACCTTAACAGCCACACAAAGTATGAACCAACTTCTGCAGAATTTCTGGCACATGGGACCGCGAGGGGATGGACCATGGTACCACACAGGGAAAGAACCAGATTAAAAATGCAAACTTTTATACATACTTAAGTGGAAAACAAGTTTAGGGCTGGGACTGAGAAGTGGTGTCAGCTTGGCTTTCTTTTGGGACTGCAGGGTAGAGAAGCAGCAGGGCAGATTCTCCCATGCCCAGAGGAAACCCAAATGAGACAGCCAGCTTCGTGATTTGGTATTTTTCATGGTTACAAACACTGTCACGACACCTGAATATCTGAATTTGTGAGCAGATCCCAAGCAGCCAAGGCTGGCAAGAGCAGTAGGTTGCAATCTCTCCTGTCCCATGTGTTCGTGCAGAGGGGGATCAGAGCTGGGCTACCAGCAGCCTGCAGGGTTCCTCTGCTTTTGCTGCCCTGCTCTCCTACAGCATGTGCACTTGGGAAGGGTGGAAAACGAGTCTTGTTTGGGCATAAAAAGTAGGACTGCCAGAGCATGAGTAAGAATAGAGACAATCCCCAAGACAAAGAGAAAGATGAGGCATACAGCTACTTGAAGACACAGGACACCGCTGTTATATTTATCCATGAATTGATTTCCATTCACGGACCAGGAATAACTACAAGCTCTTGATTTACCTCACTAGTGAAATAAAACACATTTGCTTAAAACCGTACATATAAGGCTACATATAAAGCACGCACGGTTGCTTCAACTAAACACATTTTACCTTATAACCAAGGCGAGCTGAGAGCATTCAGAGGCAGCTCCCAGTGCTTCAGCAAAGTGGCTCCACCAAAGGCTCGTGTGACCGTACACAATGGCTGCTCCTCAGGTGGCCCAAACACGCACCCATGTCCCCGAAGGATGGAGCTAAGGGTGAGCACGTGCCTACACAAGAACCTTGCTGAAGTCACTGCTGCTGCTTTCAGAGCTATATGGCTTCCAGCAAGCCAAATCGCCCACAGCCTACGGGGTTTCGCAGTGATTTGTGTCTTTGGCTTTCTATAATTGGCAAGATTTTTCCAAAAACAAAAAGCACCAACAACAACCCTTTCCCAGTTCTCACCAACAAAAGGTAAAGACATTGAGAAGGACGGCATTCTCTTATCACATGTTACCTTCTAAATCTTGAGTCTTCCTTTGTACTCTGACAGTAATTTCACATATAGACATGGCTGCCAAGCGAGGTTTGTTTGATGTTCTTTCCTGCCTTTGTAATGGAGTTTCCTTTTAAGCAGGAGGAGGCGGAGGGAGAGGGGGTGACAGGGGCTTATAAATATGGAAAAGACACTTTTTGGCATAAAATTCACATCGGATTTAAAATATCTCTATGACTCTTTTCTTTCCCCCCCGTTAAACCGGCCACCTTTGGGATTGTCCACTTGGAAAATATAATGTTAAAAAAAGAAGCACAGAAGGGAAAATCATCATTGCTGGAAAATATTCAAAACACTGGGAAGCCAAGGCTGTTTCACCCAAAAAATAGCCCTTAACCAAATCCACTACAAATTCTGGACTTATGTCAGTATTACCTCCTCTCCTCTGAAAGGCCAGACTGCTACTGATGCACCTATGGCAGCTGCAGTCAAGGAAGCAAGGAGTGAGTTGGTTCTCTCTGAAGTGACCAAATCTTGGCTAACTTAATGCAGTCCATAGGAGAAAGGCCACAATACTCATGCTAGGTCGTAATGATAACTTTTGGGGAGGCAGCTCCCATGTTCTCCGTCGATTACACAAAGCCAGTAATGATTCAGCCTGCCAGGACAGTAGGCAGTGAATTGCCCATTAGAGCTGTTATCTTACGCCTTATAATAAGTGATCTCAAAGACCTGAGTGGCATCCCCAGTGTTACACAGGAAGATCATGAGAGAAAGAAGTACTTATCCAAAAAGCAGCCACCTGCTCCTCAAAGTCACCATGCTGATGTTCCCACACTCAGTGCCAGGAGACCAGACCTGGGATAATTTCACATCCAGTGCATGAGAATGACTAATCTGAAACAACATGTGACCAAAAAGACACATCATACTTGCTCTGAAGGCAACACAGGACCTAACTGTCTTACCCCAGGAGTAAATCCGAAGGGAGTATGAGATGCAGTGGAAGTACACCAGCCTGGAGAGCTGCTATCCACCAGTGGCTGGTGAACTCAACGTTCAGTTTGACTCAGCTGCCTGTCTTGTCTTCATTTCCTGAAGCCCACTCAGAGCTAGAGCTTCTCAAGAAGGACCTATGTGTCTCCCTGCTTTTTAGAAAATAACGTATGTGCATTTCATTTATCCCCATGACTGTTTTCTTTAGATTGCTCTTGACACTACACACTTTGCCTGACACATGAACCGTCCCGTCCCCCCCCCACCTTTTGATAAATTTATATGCCTTATAAACAAAAGCTAAAAAATGTAGCCAACAGCCCCACAGCCCTGCCAATTTGAGCATATGGAAGAACAAGAAGATGTCAATGGATTTTTTTTTTCTTTTTTTTTGTAGGAGCACTAGAATTTGAAGCTGAAAGATCCATTAGTCCAGCTAATGAGGGATTGTTCCCTCTAGTATATTCCCCTCAGCACTAAATGACTCAATTGATAGCCCTTCCAACACTTCCCTGGGGAAGCTATTCCACAGCCTAATAGATCACACTGTCAGGAATTTTCAGCCAGCTGTATTTCAAAGGCTAAGAAATGTGCTTGAGTGTTTGACTTGGAAACTCTTTAAACAGTTTTTGACTCTCATATTTGCGATACCACAAGCATGACTTCAGCTGTTGGACCACGCCATCCAAGCGTTGCACACCTCTGGTCCTGTGCATACGCTCCCACGTGCGTGGGATTGGGCTCACACGACTTGCTATGCAAGGAAAGCTGCTGCAGAAAGATCTGCTGAGTGTTTGATGCTGTACGGCAACTGAAGCCTACATCGTCTTGCAAGCTTGGAAGATTTGGGCTGAACATTAATCCGGGGAGAATTATTCAGGAAAAAAACAGTCAGGGTATTTGATGCTACCAGGCTGCCAAGAAACGTCCATAATGCTACTAGAGAAATTCTGTTTGCATTCTGGATTGAATTGTGGAGCAGTCAAGCTCCTGGTTTTGTGCAGGTGGCCTTTTCTTAGCCTGGCTTCGGACAATATCTAAATCCCATCTAGCTGTGCAGCAGGTGGGATGAGAGCTGCCTGCTTGGCAGACCTGATTCTCCTCTGGTCTCCACTGCCATTTTGGCTTGATGGCATCACTGTAAAAGCAGGACAGCTAGAGGCACTGGACCCATTTGTCCTGGAGATAAACAAGAGCCAAAGGGAGAGCTTTTTGTGTACTGCTAGAGCTGGAGGTGTCCCACGGGAAGGACCAGAAGAGCTCTGCAGAGCTAGTCTTGAAGCAGTAGCTTGAGGTATTGATGTGGGAGGTTGAATCAGTGGTAACACACAGTTGAAAAACCGGTGCTGAACTTAAAAAACAAAGACAGATGAGAGCCTTCCTGCATCTAGAAATCACATACTGTTCTTCTGACAGCACAGGTTTAATGCTTCATCCACAGGTACGCTCTGGGGTGATGCCTTGCTTGGGAACACTTCATAGCATCTTGTAGGATTATTTCAGGGAAGCAGAACACAACTCTTACTGAAGTCTCTTCCTAGGACAGGTTTGTTATCCAGACAGCAATATCAGATCTGTATGTGCACATGCACACGCACAGCTTAGAAGCTCGTGCCTTTCTTCCTTCTAAGTTGACCTGAATTTACCTCCTTCAGCCACAGCTTTCTCTCTCTAGAAGTTTTAAATATGATATCCCAGTTTTCTTTGAAATAGAGGTTTTGGCAAAGCTTTGAGATATTTGGAAGTGGGCAGAAGGTAAATCATGTCTCACCCAGAATAAGCCTCTTTTGTCATCATCTGCATTAACGTAATGCTTGTAGTTATCTGCCAGAATCCTGTTGTGCTAGATGCTGTACATAGAAATGGGAGCTGCTTTACTCTGAAGTTTATAATCTACTTGGGCAAAGACTTAAATGTTCTGATTTTATACCTAAAAATAAAACAGAATAGAATGTACTCTTCTCCTGTTACCGTTCCCACCACCAAGAGGAGAAATAAGGAGAAGTTCAATCACTTTTAAGGGTGAAATGTGATAACAGGTCCAATGAGTGAAATAAAAACCATATAAACTGTTCTAAGACTTCAAATGCGTGCAAAATACAATCACTTTCTTGGCAGAACTGATTTTTATGCAACTTAGGCAGGCAAGTTCCATAAGGCATCCCTCCCCATGCACTTTACTGGGAAGTAAAGATGTCACTGAAATTCCTGTGCAATTAAAGTAGAAGTGGACAGTTGAGAAATGTTTATGGGAGAAACTGGTCTGAAACAAAACCTCAGAGGTGCTTGTTTCCCTCCCCTCTCCCAAAAGACTTTGCGGTGGTTTGAAATCCCTATACTGATTTGGCTGAAGTTTTTGCAAACCATCCAGATTTTTATAAAGGATCACACTTTCATTGTCAAAGTCAATGGAAACAAGATGAGGATTTAGGCACTACAAATGTTTGACACATTTCAAATCTATGTAAAGGGAAAAATCTAAGCATTGGAGCTTAAGCTGTTTCTCTGGCTAGAGGCAGGCATTGATGGTCCAACAAAAATACTGGGCATGACTTCTGGGAATTAGGTCTGTTCTTTGATATCTCACACACAGGGTTTTCTTCTTGTTTAGGTAACATTACACCATGTAGATATGAAAATGAGAAGCTTTGATCGATTCCACTTTGCACAAAACGCATTGAACAGGCTCCGGGAAGGAAAGATGACAGAGGGGATTACTGTAGATGCTGACTTCAGATAGCGTTGCATTCCTTCCACCACATTAAGCTGCTTAATACCATGCCACGACTTGACAAGATATGATAACGTGATACAATAGGACATGATATCACATAGCAGCGGCTGAAAAAGAGAAAGAAAAAAAGAAGGAAAGCAAGGTTTTGTTTGGGGAAGGATTATCTGTTTCCGATGATGGCATTCCCTCCAGCGGTTGGGTGGGTATGCAGTTAGGGAAGGGTCTGCTAAAGGAAAACTAGCTTTTTGAGTATCCTCTGGACTTCTAAACACTGCAGATCTAAAAGTATTGCAAACGACTTTTTACAGTCTGCTAACAAACACCTTGTAATCAAGAGAATTAAACTCAAGTGCAGGCTGAAAATTTAATCTTTCCATACATCCAATCCAAACATTGTTCTGCTTTCTTAAGGGCTTAGGAATTATTATGACAAATAACATTGCTTCATCCCAAGTTACTTTGCAATTTCTTATGAGCTGCTTCCTCAGACCCCACACTGCACAAAATTGGTGGAGCAACCACCACTTGTAACAAGGGTTTGGAGAATCATGGGTTGGTCAGCCTCGTGCCTACACAAGAAGGAAAAGAATTATTTTACTTATGGACTGACTGAAATAAGCCTGGCTTCCTCTTATTTCATCTCTAAATTATTCCTCTACTTCAATTTAACCCATTAAAAGTCATATCCATTTCTAGACGAAAGTTATCCAAACTGGAAGTTCTGCAGTTTGACAAAGATGCTTTCAGTTTCCTGCAATATCTTGGTTATTATAGTCAAACAGCCTGCCAAATTTAAGTCTATATAGCAAATACTCAGTCTCCTATTAAAAAAATAATCCATTGTCAGTGAACACGCTCCCAAAACCCACTTATTTTTTCTTACAATGCATTTGTGCAACCTACTCTGTTGAAGAAGGTAGGGTTATCAGACTGATGATTACACACTATGGAAGGAGGAAGAGTTTCTTTTGAAAGGTATATTCTAAAAATCCTTTGGAAAGGCCATGAGAGCAATGCGTCAGAACAGAAACTGCCCAGGGCGAGTGTGCTCACTAAAATGTGAGTGCTCATTTAAGTGCTTTGCTGAATCAAGGCCTAAATTCCTGGTTTTATTCAGCTTGGTGGCAGTGACAGAAAGAAGCCAGGAGGGTTATTTTATAAAATGGGGGGTTTGGGTATTTTTTCAGCAGCTCTTACTAAGATTTAAGCAACAGTCCAGGTTCTGTTAAACTCACTTTGTGAGGACATGGGACCAAACACTGAAAATTGATTCTTAATATTTGGCAACGCTCCTTAAAAATAGATGTTAAGTCCATCTTAAAAGGTTGTCACCAAACCACACACTGAGCTGGGGATTACAACACTGGGTGAGGTTGTACCTGTCACCTGAAGTAAGGACGTGCCTAGATGTCGAGCTGCTGTGATCCAGGTTTCCCTTGGAAGCATGCAACCCACCATCATCAATTCCAGGCATCTCATGATGCTCGGGGAGGCTGTAGCTCATGTCAACATATATTGGCTGGACATAAATCAGTAGAGCTATCCTCAGTGCAGAAACACAAATGAACTGTAAATCCCCTTCGAGGAGCTAGGTATATACTTATGTTAGCTTACACAGAACGCTGTGCTGTCACAGTAGTCCTCAAGCTACATGATTTAAAGCCATCCTGGATGGGGCAAGATGAGCCGCATTCCCAAGAAAGCTCAGGAGAAGTTTGTCAGCTGGCAATTTTGCCTAATTTAGACCCTAGCAGTTCCAGAGCAAAAAGTACCAAGGGGATAAAAGGTGACACACAATATAAAAGCAACATGCATTAATTCAACCCTTTTGTTCCCAAAGAGGAATAAAACCCCTGGAGCTGATGAGTCTTATAGAAAAGTCATGCTTTGTGCATGCTCCCAGGAAAGGCTTCCAGGTGGGTATGGGGATGCTCAGGGGACACTGAGAAACCTGCTTTGGTACCTGGCAACGCAGTGACCTCCTGTGTGATCTCAGGGATGTCACTGCCAAACTAGGAGTCTACATCTAGTCTACTGGGGCTGTATCAGCAATAGAGAGAAAATAAATGAAAAATAAATGATGCCTGTTCACAGAAGGCTTTCTAGTCATGTCCCAGATCCACGGGGGTCACCAGTAAGCACATCTTGCTTGTGTTTGCATACAGCCAGTTTAGACATCCAGGAGTTAGTGTATTTTCAATCTTTCACTTCATGCTACAAACAACTGGGCCTAGATTTCATGCAAGTCTTCAAATCTGTCTCCAGCTTGGTACGTACTTCTGAAAGCATGAGGCCAAGCAATAGACTTCAGATGGAATTTAAGTTTTTTTCATTGTGGTTGCAGGTGTCAATACAGGTCCTGAGACAGAGGTCCGGTAGGGTTGGAGGTACTGGTACTAGCTTTCACAGAAAAAAATACCTATACTCCTGCTATGTCATTTTTAGAGCAAAGCCTGAGGTGCAGCCTAACGTGAAGATCTTGGTATTAAGCCCAATTGGGTGCATATGCCCCCTACTGAATGCGAGTGATGGGATCCACAAATCCTCCAGTTGTTCTTAGATTTCGATGTTCTGAATTCCTGATTACAAACTTGGGTCCAGTCCTTACTGTTCTAAGAAGTTTTGTCCATCGAGAGGCTATCATTATACAAATCAGCACCTCCTCATGTACACTATAACCACAGTAAACGCCAGCATCTACCTCATAAGGGTGGGGTTGGGGGGACGGGGAGAAGGGAAAAAAGTCATCAGTTGAATTCTTGGTATCAAGCCTGAGTGCTCTCATAGAAAGGGATTTGTTCATCACAAAAATTGAATTCACACCATTTCCCTGCTCCGAGAAGACAGATGACATCAAACCCTTGGCAGGAGGTGCTTTAGAGAAGACTCTAATCCATGTACTGACAGGAATATTCACTGGAGCTGTTGCTCACGCTCTGTGTCCAAGGTTTGATCATGGCTTGAATATGGACCTCGTCCTGGCTGACAGCAAAAATGCTTTGTGGCAACTGACAAATGAGGTGGTACCCTATAGATTTAAGTGTGATTGTGATATACAACATCAGCCTAAGAGCCTAAAGAGAATAGGGGATAAGGGTTGACACTAAAAGTCTACTTGGGCTCAAAACAGCAGCATGTGTTACATACTTTCAAGATTGCTGTTTCTTCATCTCTGCCTATGGGGAAAAATAAATGGACATGTTGGATCAAATTCGTGTTCCCTGTTGTATTTTATCACTGTTTTACAGGCCTACAACTCACAAGTGAATAGATAAGGGCGATATGAAGTAGTTCTCTAGAAAAAAACAACTGGATTCTTTAACACATTGAGCACAGTAAAGGATTCATTTCCAGCAGCTCAAGGTTAGATCTAATGGGCTTTATTCTCCTTTATTCAGAGCCCTTTGCAGCTGACAGTGCTTAGCAATCAGGTTTATTCTCCAGCTTAGCAGCAGATGAGTAATCAAGAGTAGTTATTTCTTACTGGGAATATGCTAGACAAATCTGTTGGTCAGGACTCATGGGAGCTTTGAAAAAGTCAGAGCTCACCTCAGATCTCAGGTCTGAAGGTTGTGTACCATTCGGTGGTAATGGGATGAAATGCATTTCATTTGTGACCTCAAAGGGGTAAAAACCAACATGAGATGTCTCCATGTATGAGATATTCAAGTGACTTCATTACCACTTTTCCTAAGCCACTTGGTCCTGACAACATCAGCACAGACAAAAGGGAACAGCCACTGACTCTGACAGTTCCGCAGCTTTTTGAACATCCACTCAGTTAAGGAACAGGATTACTGTTGGGCAGGAGGTTACACAGAGGACATCCTAAGGTCCCTGCCAGGCTGCATCACCATCCATACTGCCTGGTTTAGTTTTTTGCATAAGTACAGACATACTTGTCTGTACTTAATTGAATCTTTGCAACATAGTCATGAGTGGAATGACCATCTAATGATTACAACAGTCCAGTGATCTGGCCTCATCTCACTAGTCCTCTGCCATGGCAATGGCCAGACTTCTGTTAAGAATGAAAATTCGTGAGCATTCCGACTTTCTCTTGGAAAAGAAGTTAGAGGATTTTCGATGGGTCACCTGCCAGAGGAAGCATGGAAAACAAGGAAAGAGCATCAGCAGGGATGCAGGCAACCTCTCTGAACTCCTGAAGTCTGGATTTCCATCCTGGCAGCCGGCAGGACCGCGGGCTCTGGTCCCAAGCCCAAAGCCGTGATTCCCCTCCTTCTGTCCACGTGAGAAGCTCAGTCCAGAGCAATGCTGTTAGTGTGACTCAGACAAATGTGTCTGGAGAAGAGGAAGGTTTGGGGCGGCATCTCAGTGGAGACCTGGCTGAAAGCCACTGGCCTTAAAAGCAGAAAGCACATCTCCACTTTTGCCCAGATCCTCAACCAGCAATCGGAAATACAAGCTCTTCCCCAACACACAGCACCTCGAGGGCTGTGAAGACTCCAGGGAGAAAAAGCTAACCAAGTTGTGCTTTATCAAGGAGTTCATGGACAACATTAATTCTCATAGCACTTGAGTGCCCGCACAGACTGCTCCCTGCAAGTCACCAGAGAGGCTTAATGTGCCTGCTGGTATGTGACATCTCGCTGCCCGAGCCCCCATCACCTGCAGCTGCTCTGGATCTCCTACACTTCCAAGCTGGAGATTTTCTGATGCAGCCAGGCTGATCAAACCAAGGTAAAGTTCTGCCACGCTACCAACTCTTCCTTCACCCTGTGCTCTTCTTTAAAACACATTCTGTCCCTCTTTCTGCCCACCTTGCACATTTGGCTTACATTCAGGAGAGGGAGAAGGAAGTAACCAAGAAACACAAATAAAAATTTCACTCAAGCAGAGGGGCCAGGCAAGTAATTGGTCTAACTTCTTACAGTGTCCAACTCAGAGAGGCATAGGGCTGGAATGTGCCAGCAGTTAAACCTTTCTCAGTACTCTCTGCAGCTGTGCCTTGGACTCGAATTGCTCTGGACACGCACTACATGTGGACATGCTTAAAAAAGATGCTGAGATTAGGAAAACATTATTTCACTACAGGAATAACACATTTCAGCTGCCTTCAGTGCTGCTCAATGTGAAAAAAACTTTCCCGGCAGAGAGAGGACTTTGGGAGGAAATAAAGTGACACACACTAGAAGAAACTCTGGGATTTGGGGTCTGCATGGTTTGAGACATGGAGGTGCAGGATAACATTTTTCAAACCCAGTGTCAGCCAGGCTGGGCTGTTCTTTGTAGCGTTCAGTGACTGCATGAGGAGCAAGCTGAAACCACTGCTCCTTCAAAGGAGGCACTGGCTTCCATACGTAACCATCTCATGTTTAAAAAGGAGCGGTTGAAAGGTCCACCTGGTATTGCTATGAGACAAGGATGTGTTGTGCTCAGTCTCAGGCCACCTCCATAGCCTGACATACCCCGACTCCTTCCCCAGAAGCATCCTGGTCCTAGGGACAAGGGTGATGGCCAGAAGTCTACACAAACAGCTCCAGTCTAGCAATCTGCTGGTAGCTATCAGCGTCTCCAGACAGTCCTCAGACCAAAGCCAAGATGAGCTGAGAGGTGGATCTATGTGGTCAATAACGTACACAGCACATGTGCTTCTCTAATGGGACAGGAACTGTGCAAGGCTTGCATTTCCCTCTGCCAGAAACTGTTGCCCATCCTTTGTACGGGGTGGCCAGGTTAAGTCACCCAACAGAAGCAGGTTTGTAGGTCATTGGCAGAGCTGCAAGAGCACAGGAGACTCTGCTTATACTAACAGCCATCCAACTGGACGAGACCAGAAACAGATTCAAGTTAAGGAGTGTTTTTGAAGGCAGTATTTTTGATAGTTTGTTTTTCTGGTTTGTTGGCCTTTTCTCAAAAGGGATAGTGTTTCTCGAAGGGAAGTTTCTTTTTGCAAAGTGACTGACCCGCTGGCATCAGTACAAAGTTTTAGGAGATGAACTCATACTTCTGAGTATGATTCCTTTCCACCGCTGAGAACTGCTAATGAAGAGGAGCTGGGAGCAGCTAGAAAGGAAGTAAGAGCCAGCAGCTTGGGAAATAGAAAGCAGGGGGAAACACGGGCCACAGGGTCCTGATCTGCTACAAGCATCTCCAAAGCAGAGGGGCCAGTTCCCCCCTCCTCCCCAGAGAGGGCTTAAGGGTCCTGAGCAGCATTTGAGCCTCAAAATCCCTCCTCCCTCTTGCTCATCTGCTGCCTGACTCTGAAAGAGCCTAATCTTCCCCGAGTTGCTTTGAAGTTACCCGGGGATTTAGATTTCTGCCTCTTTTAAGGCAAGGCAGAGTGCTGCTGGGCAGCAACGTAACTGTTCCTCCACTCCCTTAACACAGAGCAGGCACCGCAGCGTGACAGCGTTAGCGGGGGTCAGCTCTTCCCCTCCTCCTCGCTCCATAAAACATCTCCTCCTCCTGGCTGGTTTTGCAAGGAAAGGGATCTCACACCCACCGCCCAGCCCTCCCGACTAGCTGCCGTAGCATCGCTGCCTTCTGCCGGCTCTTTCCTCCAGCCCTGTGACTCTCCACGTGCTACAAACAGGGCGTGAGACTTCTGCAAACCCATTTGCTTCCACTGTCTGTGCAAACAATTCCCCAAAACACCTATAGGTGTTTCTCATCTGCCCAAGAAGCCTTAGTTCATAAGGATGTTAAAGGGTAACTATACCAAGTAACTATACCCTTGCAAGCGTCCTGATGCGTTGCAAAGGGACTCACAGATCCAGGTGACTGATCGCTGAGGGATTCTTAAAAACCTCGTCCCATCGCAGTGATTTACACCCTCTGAATCCGCTTGGCTTTGTACACAGCACCTTCTACCCCAAGAAGCTATTGCACTTTGCAAAAGGGAATCTGATATGCTATGTTAAAATATATTTAAGATAGATTGCTAGCCTTATTTACTTCCTTTTCAAGGAAGGAGAACAGAGCCAGTGTCATGCTGTGAGTCACCGGAAGAATAAAATTGAATCCTTGGGGCCAACGTTTGAAAACAGCATGGCGAGGGATTTTGCTCTCCTGTTTTTCAAATATCCTTGAAGTTTCTAGCCCCCAATCACTGGTGCACACCATTGCAGAAAAAGTGCCTTCAAAACACCATAAAGGCATCAGGGTTTTCACTTTCCAAAGCACTGAAAACCTACCTGCTCACCCCAAATTTCTTATCGCTGCTGAAAAACCTTGCTGTGCCTGGGAGCTCTCGGTTCCTGTTCCCCTCTAACCTTCAGACCTTGTCCAGCACAATGAAGGCTGTCAGCAAAGGGCATCTGGCCAAGAGCAGATGCTGGGAAGGTTACCCAGGCTTTGTTCACATGTCATTGGCAGGAGTGCACCTGGGGAGGCAGAAACACGAGACCTCCCTCATCCCCAAATTGATCTGCAAGTCTCCATCCAGGAGAGAAGGTGGCTGGGATCATTTATGTCCCAGTGGAAATCATGGGGCTTTACGCTGAATGTATGGGAACTTCCAGGCAAGGACTTGATTTAGGGGAGCGCGAGATGTGCAGCACCTCTGATTTTTATTCCTTGCAGCAGCTTATCTTCTCTTGCATCATGAAGTGTCTGGGAAGCAGTCAAGGGCGTACAGCAGGGGAGATAGCAAGTGGGGAGGGAGAGGAAAAAAGTCAAGGGGAATACAAGCATATTTATAAAAATCAGAACAATAGTTTCCCAGAGTTGTGATAAGAACTATTCTCTACTTCCAACTAAAAACGCAACACTGATTTTTTTTTTCATGCATTTCTCCTCTCTTTTCTTAACCAAAGCAAAGCCCCACAACTTCCCCCCAAACCAAAGCTGTCATGAAAGTAGCAGTCAAGGTGGAAGGAGTTAATCCTTTTGCCTCCCAGCAGGGAAGCCATCTGCCTGCAGGCTTCGGAAAGGACCATGAAGCCGGTGGTCCTGACCCAGTCCCTGGCGAGCATTTGTTCCGATCGTAAAGCTCAGCGCGCAATGCTCCCTCCAGTCTGAAGCAATTGGCAAGAGCACCTCAAAGGGTGGCCTGGATTCGTAAACAAGCAGAGCTTTGCATCCCCAGCCAGCAGCGCTGTACTTCGTTGGCAAAGCTGTCTCATGCAGTATCCCTCTGGCTCTCTGCCTAGCTCTTGCAAGTGTTATCAATCGCTTGCTTCCATGAACATTAAAGAAATCAAATTTTCCTTCTTTCTCCTCCATTCCCCCCCTCTCCTTTAAATAGCAGCTTAAAAGGAAACAAACTTAGATCAAGGTCAGAGGCATAAAAAGTCTGTTTCTCATGCTCTGAGGAAATCCTAGCAGTTGGATGGTGGATGCAGTTATCTCCCAGCTCTATCTGGACATGAATTCAGAGAAAGGCTGGGAGGGATTTCCCAGGATCTTACAATCCTGCCCCCATCCCCTCCTCCGTGTCGCAAGGCAGGATCCTCTCTGCACACCATTCCTGACGGATCCCAGAGCAGATCCTACACGTGGCTACACGCAATTGTTCCGTCTAGGATGCACCCACGGGTATCATTTAGCCTTGCTGTCCATCAGCAGCGGCTCCAGTCGGAAAACCCCTGAGCACCCCATTCCTCATCACCAGCAGGCAGGAGCACCCAGCTCTGAGGAGCTTTATCCATGCGGCTGGTGTAACAGCAGCTGTGCACAAGTTAGCTGCCTGAATGACCATCATGGGGAAATTCAGGTGAGTAATTAAAAGACATATAGAGCCACTCCACTGATTTTAATGCTATTGCTCACCTGAGCAAAGACAACCACAGGGCTGCAGGTGAGGCAAAGTCACTGTTGATCAAAACTGGATCAAGCGACAGAGCTCCCGCTAGAATCAAAGTATTACTTCAGCTTCTCTGAAGATGAAAATAGCACTTTCAATAGTCATTTAACCACGTAGAAGTAGATATAAGTAAGCTTCACTAATTAAACACATCCTCGCATGAAGCTAAGACCAGGCTCAACAGAATTCTTCCTCCCCATATAATCACCTCAAGCTATGGCAGAGTATTTTAGTAGCAAGCCAAACAAGAGCTTTAGCAGTTTTTAGCTAGAAGAACTCTCTCAATCACCCTTGCGACTTCTCATCTGGGCAGATCTGAGTTTGGACTAAATCTTACAGAAAAAGCAGGAGACCTGGAGTAAATGAGAAGTGACCCACTGAGTAGCACCCAGGAAAGCAGAGTTGGGAGAAGAAATCAGCTTCGTACCATCTAGGCATGAAGCGTGTTCCCCCCCTCCTTTAAATCACAAAGCAACATCTCCCCTTTTCCTTCATGCACTTAGCCCAATAAGCCCAAGTGGGGAGAAAATAAAGAAGGATTTTAAGTTCATGTTTAAAATAGCTTATGCATTTTGGAGCTTATGCATTCCATCCAGCTTCATCTCAGCAACGTTGTGCTGCAAGCCAAGGTTTTATACATTGTGTCACCAGGGGATTGCATTTACAAATAAGATCAAGAAGTTAAATAAAAATCACTTGAGATGGAGATAACTCACTTGCTGGCAGAGAGCAAGGGGCTGAATTGGTCTCCTGGCCCATGCGCACACTTCTTCATCTGCCAATAACACCCAGCAATTAGTCAGTGCCGCAGCACGCAGTGTTTATAGCCGAGGGTTGTAATGAAATCAGCATCTCACACAGGGAACTTAACCCCTCAACAGATAATCGGGATGACAGAAGTGGCCCCTATGGAGCAGAAAGGAAATACCTAGACCAATGCTGGCTTTGACATACAAAAGTCTCTGAAAGCATTCAGAGCCCTTAGAGGGCTATGGACAAACTCAGGGAAGTCTCTCTGCTTCCTGGAGAAGGGCTTTAGATCTGGGTATGACTCCCAGGGTTGTTCTGGGTACATCTACAAGGCACAACCCCCTGTTTCCCACCTCCAGGCTGGATAGACTCAGGTGAGCATCAGCTTAGACATCACATCTCCACTTTAACAACCCTTCAAGAAAAGGCCTGGCAGTTGGGTTGTCTGCCCAAGGTCAGGGAGCCAGCTGCAAGCACAGACCTGGAAAACAGTCTAGGAGGTGGTTTAGGGCTGTTGAGAGCTAAGATTTCTTCATTTGGGATACAAAGCACCGTTCAGTTCTCTTACATAGACCGCAGGGTGCAGGGACGACGCAGCCCACGTAGCAAACGCAGACCATGCAAACAGCCTTCATGCTCAGCCAGCACCCTGGGTCTGGACAAGTTAGACTAATCGCAAAGTCTTCCAGGACTTCCAGTCATCAGGCCTACTGGTGCAACCCACCTTCCAGACATCAGAGATCTCCAGCTGCACTGACAGGAGATGGAAAGCTGCTAGTCCTGTGCACCCCACTAAATCAGCACCAACTCCAGACCTATCCACCAGTAACCTGAAAAAAATGGCATGGTATAAATCACACTGTATAGGCCCACCACACCATAGCCTTCGATTTGGTTTTCTTTCCCCCTAACGAACTGCTTTCTGCACGAGACATTTTTTCCAGCCCAGGCTTTCCTAATGAACACTGTGAGGCTTATATAAACAAAGAAATGAAGCACGGCAGCTCAAGACTAAGGAGAAAATATCACAACCATACCAACAACATCAACAGTTTAGAGAAAACGCTTGGAGCTGTCAATACCCTGAGATGAGTGGTGAAAGGTTTGGGACATATTCCAGTTTGAAGTAATAGACAGCTTGCTGGTTTGGTTGCAGATCTTGGGGGCAGACTGCACTTTTCAGCTGCAATTCAGAAGTAGTACCAACTACATGGAAATAAGAACATGGAAAAGCCTAAACCAGGATAAATGCTAGCAGCCATGAAAAATCTGAAATTAAAGAGCTGTCTGCCAGGAGAGGAGCTCAACAGTTTGGCTCCCCAAAGCTCAGGTCTTAAAAATATACCTCAGCACTTCATAGCTATACATTCCTAACCCCAGGCTGCTGTCTGCACAGATGGCCAGGGCATGCAAAGAAGTCAAATTAATCCTGGTAGAGGCGTCTCAAGCAATACTTTCTTCCTTCCAAAACAAATACACAGCGGTGCAATGATCCCAAAGAACTCCTGAATGAAGCCCTACAAGCCATACTGATATGTAAGCTGTGTGCTGAGACTGGGCATGAAACCACACTCAACTCCAGTCTCACCTTTCGGGCACAGATTTAAATGCCCTTGCATGCCTGGCACAGCTTTCAAAGCATACTGGGAACAGAGCCCACGAGAGGACCTTGACCAAGAATAGCCAAGCTCAGCGGACAGAGCCATGTTTAAATCCAGGTGCCAACAGTGGAGATAACAAAAGTGAAGAATGGTAGAAATCAAAGGCATTACTCATGCGTGACTTGGATTGGAAGCACAGCCAGGAGCCTAACCGAGATGAAGAACCAGCAGCGCCTGCGCAGCAAAACACTCTCCAAGGGTCCATCCCCAGCAGAAGCAGCTGTGGCCAGAGCAGAGCGAAGAAAGACACTCATGGCTGAGCTGGTAGAAATAGATCCTGGGAATGCAAACCCCACCTACAGTGATGATGGGATGTGCTAACGAGAGTCCTGTGCTCCTCAGGAGAATCATTGGGGTCAGGTGCTGGGCAAGGACCTTGAGTGCCTCTGCTTGGCTTGGGGTATGAAGAGCTGCTGGATTAATGAGGTTTCGGCGTGGCTGATGGTCCTTCTGCAATTCCCACCCCAGCAGGCATCCTCAATTCTCTGCAGATGCTCCAGGCCTGCAGGACACAAGGCTCTGGGTCTCGGCACAGCTGCTCTGCAGCTGCATTTTGCTTCTGCACCGGCAGCAGGCGGCTGGGCTGTGCAGATGGGCCCAGAGAGACTTGCAGCTTCCTTGAGCTTCTGAGCTCAGGCTCAGCTCCCATAAAGCCGGGTTTTTACGGGCCTCCCTGCATGTGAGCGCATGGATGTGTGTATGCAATCACTGGGATTTGCAATACATTTAGGCGTCGCTCGGGGCCAACATTTTCAAATGCTATATCCAGAAGCCTGGATCCACCGCGTCTTTGGTTTGTTTTGAAACTGGTTTATTTTGGATTTGAAAACACAGTCCTTCTCTTCAGCACAAATTGACTTCCTGAGCTTGCTTGCTTCCCCCAAACTCTTCTCCTGGCAACTCCCGTTGCTCCAGGATTTCTACACAACCCTCCGACATCTCCTGGGGACCTACCTCCCCCTCCCAACCTTTTTCCCTTTTGATCACCGCATGCGTGATGTTGTTCATTCAATTGGCAACAAAACACTATTATCTCAAGCAAAACTAAGGGAATGAACCAGGTAGAGTTGTGTCAAATCTGAAAGGCTTTAAGGAATTTAAATTTGCAATATTTGCCTTTTTTCCTTCTCATTTGGCTTCCCCTTTCTGACTTTCTTTCGTGGTTACATTTCTATGCTGTCCATCTTTCTGGACCTCTGGTTTCTCAGTTCATATTTTTCTGTTTGATATTGCTTAGTTTTCCCTAGTGAAGGAGAGTCCAAACTCTCAACTTAAAACCTTCATCGGCACGGGTTTACATTAAGGCACGGGGTTTCTCGTGAGATTTGTCCCACACGACTCTGCTGGAAGGGAAGGAGCTGCGGAGAGCCATGGGGAAACTGCATCTTAAACAGGCTCAGCAAGACTCAGAGCATAACTGTCAGCAGCAGAAGTGGCTGGCCGGGGGGAATGGTTCGGTAATGAAACCAAGGTGGCCGAGCTGCTGACAGCTGCAAAGCAAGCCAGAGGAGAGGTGGGTTTGGGAGCGGAGGGGAATATTTCATCTTTTCTGACTTGATGAGTTTGCATTGGCACAAGACAATGAGGAGCAGATGTCAGACAGAGATGCCAAACTACCCTGTACATTTTTACAGCAAAAATAATGACACTCTTTCAGACCACTAATGTTTTCAGTTTCTCAACAGCATTGGCTCATTTTTTTAGAAAAACCCTCCTCGAAGTTCTCCAAGAACGGTTTTTAACCAGTGCTCATCGCAGTTCTTCAACAGCAAACCTTTCATGCGGTGCTCCGCATCTGCAAATTAGCAATCAGAATAAACCCCACTTCCCAGAGCTAATTGGACTCTAAGCAGACTCTGAGCCATCTGCATCCACCAAAGCAAACTTACCTGGGGACTATTAAACATTAATGTCTTCCATAGCGCTTTCTCATAATCTGAGTAACCTGTTTGTCTTTTCTTTTCCCAAAGGCTGTGTTAATTCGTAGAATCATTTGGGTGGGAAAAGACCCTTAAGATCATCTAGTCCTGTGTAATAATTCCTGTGTAACAGCAAATTTGGGAACACTTGGAAAACAGAAGTGCTCGGCTGGGCTCATTTTCATTGTGGGTGTACTCTGGGTAAACCAAATTTAGGAAGTTTCAGACCTAAACGATATGCCCCCTGAGCATCCAAAATAATAAAGGTAAAATTGTAATGGATTTGTGTCTGGCAGCACCGTGAAAAAACACTGCCTTTGTCCACGGTGAACTTTCAAATTTGTGACGTTTCAAAGATATTTTGTTGTGGAAAACCTCCTAGCTTTCCTTCTGTTTTATAACAGGGTAGCGGGAGGTCAAACCGCTTTGAAAGCTCAAGCTTTTAAGGCTGTTTTCTGATGCATACATGCAGAAAAATAGTATTCTGGTTTGGGGATTTTCTTTCTTTTCTTGCTTCTGCTCTGCCAGGTGCTCAGCTGAAGCAAAGCAAAGGCAGGTCAACAGAAGAGGAAAAACCATGGCCTTTGGTGGGGGAAAGTGGGAGAAAGGGAGGAAGAAGGAAAGGAGAGAGAAGGAAAAAGCAGGAGAGGTGAATCCTGCAGCTCTCCTGACACATACTTCTGCAGGCTGGCATTGAGAGCTGGAGGGCAGCACCTCGAATGAAAACAGGGTGCAATTGCTGCCCATTGCTGCTGAGGTCTTGATGCTTCAGGTCTTCAGGGGAAGAAGGAGGATGGAGGAACCCAACCTTCTCCAGGAGCCACCAGGATGTTTCATGTCCGACTGGCATGAACTGGCATTCAAGCATCCCATGGGATTTGTGAACAAGGAGCATCCTGGAAAAGGCAGTGCGTGGGAGAAAGGGACCGATGCTTGAGCTAGGACCGCCACGACGCTCTGCACCAGTTGGGATCGTGCAGGACCATCGAACTGAGCTGCAAACCCTCTGGTTTTGCAAGTTCTGGTTTTGTAAGTGTTTCCCTGAAAAACAAGAAGATCCATCCCAAGAAAACATCCCGACCACCTCAGGGGTTCTTTCTGAGAACACAAAGGAAAGAGGGAATTACGCCGTGATGTAATCAGCTGAACTGGGATTCAGAAAGCTGTTTAATTTGAGGGTTTAAAAGATCTGCATTTTTCCTGGAAAGATCATACAAATCAAGTGTCTGAACTATAGTTACCTCTTTACAACTTGCCAGATATTTCTCCATTAATGAAACACAGCTAAAATCTTCCAGTTCACCTTCTGCAAATCTGTTGTGGCATCTCCTGGAACCCAGCTCATGCCTATAAACACATATACTATTATCTTTACTTCCTCCTGCTTATTGGCAATGGCTAGTAATCTTTCAGTTGTGGTATGCAAAGCCAAACATGAACCAGTATTTTCCATTATGGTTGTAATTTTGGCCTGTAATTTTATCACTCAAATCTAAATCCACTTCAGAAACACCATAAACTAATTGTCACAGAATAAACTTAAACTTCTGAGTGGTTTATGAAAGTGATTTAATAAAAGGAAAATAAAAAACAAATGTAAGCCATAATATTTTTGGCAAAAAGGTCAAATATTTCTTTCTCTTTACCTCATTTGAATGCAAGAACCTGCTTCTTTTAAATGCACTCACAGCAGGTTTGTTTGTCTTGGATTACGCAGTAGCAGATACAACATTTGTCCAGTGAGAGTTGTTTAAAAAGACCAAAAAAAAAAAAAAAAGCAAGGTAAACAGATCAAATTTGTATGCAGCAAAGATATTCTTGCCCTAATTTTTTTAAAACTATCAAATGCTAAGTGCTAACGAGATGACCATGTTCTTATTACAGACTTTAAGCCGTTTTCACAGTTTGCAAAACCAAACACTTCACAACCTGCTGTAAATTTATGTTAGGCCATAATCTGAATGACTGCTGCTTAGCCTGCTTCACTTCATTCATATTAAGAAACAATATACAGAGGATATAAAGTGATCAACTGTGTTTACACTGACAGAAAAAAAAAAAGCGCCTTTACACAAGTAGTAAACAGGGAATCTGGGTATGAACATTAAAACTGCTGGTAATCATTTATGAAGGGAACATTGTGGAGCCTCCGAGTACGGGCGGGTCTGGGAAAGGCAAATGATAACAAGTCTCCGAGTGGGATTTCCAGGAGTAACCCTGAAATAACCCCCGCGCCCCACGCACGACTCCAGAAGTCAAACTGCTGTACTTCCAAGGTTTGCAGGGGTGCTTCGTTTTTTGACGTTGAGACGTGAAGGTTTGCAAGCAATGGCTTTGCAGGGGGGGAAAGAAAAAAAAAAAGTCCCACGTTTATTCATAAAAAAATATCTGCTTCAAAACTGCAGTGGGAGCCTGTTTATAATAAACCAACAAATGATATAGAGGCTGCTGTTTGGCACAGGAATGGCCTGGGAGAGGCTTGTATTACATTTCTCTCTCAGCGTTCATGGTATAAGGCAGAACAGGCTGAAATTTATGTTCTCCTGGTACTGTCGTCCTGGCTGTGCTACTCCGGAGACAGTTCTGGCACAGTCCCTCGCTTGTGCTATACATTGCATCTCCCTAGATTTATTACCAGAGGTTGGGGTGAGGGCAGAGGGGCATTTCTGACTTCTTTATGGTGATGGAGGCACTTGAAGAGGCCAGGACAGACGCAGATAAGTAGCCCCAGAGCCAGCTACTGACCACCACCCTCCCACTTGTGCTTTCTTGTATTCTGGTCTAGCTTGGTTTTTAACATAAGACCATCACTGCTGTGTCTGGGTTATGTGCAGGTTTGGAGAAAAATGGGAAAACATAGTATTTTTGTTGCTTAGGTTTTGCTCTCTCCTTCTAGCTTAGCAAGAAGAGCTGTGTGAGTGAGTCCCATCCATCCATCCATCCATCCATCCACCCCGTCTTCATCTTTTGGTCAGCAAGATTTTTTCTGCCAGGGGCAGCCCAGGAAGGCTGTGTCGAACTTGCAGAGAACCAAGTCAGAAAACCCAGACCTCACCAGGATCTTCTCTCCCAGTGCCTGAGAGGGAGGAACGAGCCTCCCAGGTCATGTTCTGCTAGGTCATGTTCCTTCCTTCGGATACAGCAATTTCTCCATCACTGTGAGAGAATCAATGCAAAGAAGATATGTTGTATCCTCCAAGTCTGACAGTAGAAAAACCAAGCTCCAGAAAGGTAAAAAAACTCTAGGATCAGCCTCTCTATCTCTGAAACTTGCTACGGAGAGGTATCTCTTGCCCTTTGAGGGATGTTTCTGATCACAGCAGAAAAGCTAGTCCCTGGGGGAAGCTGAGCATCCACCTCCATGAGGTATCGTGGCTAAAAGCTAAGAGTATGAGCCCAGGTGGTTTCTGTGCTGGAGATGATGTGGATCTCCACGGCCCTTTGCAGAGCAACAGCAGCTCTTTGGACCAACCTCTCTGTAGGATTTCTGGCCATAGCGTTACGGTGCTGAGCTTGACAGCCACAAATGCCAGGTGTCCATGGAACCATCAGGACTAGGAGAAACCCCTGACTGAAGCTGCTGAAAGTTTTCTCCCTTACTGTAACCACTCTAATGCCTTTTCCCATTGCAAAATACTTTGAGAACTCTGATTAAAGAGCTTTGCAAGAACTGGATATTACTATTTGTTGTTATAATACAGAATTCACTCTCCACTGTCAGCGAAACAGTAGCGGCATAAGATACAGTGCTGGAGTTACAGTGTATGTCTTGACCCCTACAAATTACTCCTCAATGCAACAGCCAGAAAAAGCCAGAAATCAGGCAGAGAAAAAAACAACAGAGAAGGGTTTTTCAGGACAAACCTCACTGTCTGATGTGTACAATTCGGTCTTTAACACAATGCTGTTTCACCAGGGTACCACTCCCCAAATGCCCACAAATTCTATTATGTGATTAAAAATACATATAAATATATATATATACACACACACATGCATATATACACATACATACAGAAAAAAAGAAATTATTTTTGATGGCAGGCCATGGGAACCCCAGGGTTCAGTTCCCACCAAGATGGACAATTTATTTACATTTCTCCTCAGTATTATGAATTGATCTTTCCACCAGCACAATTCAGAGATACTTAGGTCATTTCTTTGCTTTTTCTCTTTCCCTACATTCTGTATGAGATAATAGTCAATTAGGACTCAAGCCCAACCAGAACTCTTCCACTTATTAGGGCTTGATCCACTCCTGACATTACATGATAAATTCTTCCTCTGATTTACTGAGACTCGGCGTCTGAAGGATACTGAGTCTTTTAACCACTTTTCATGCTTTATTCTGCATGTTTACCCTTTGCACATCACTTGGGAGAGGGACTCAGCCTGGGCTGTTGAACTTTGGGCAATAGCTCCCTGCTAGTCCCTTTTTCTCTCGGATTCCCATGACGTTGGGGTGTCCCTGTGTATAGACTGCAAAAGAAAACGCTGTTGGGTGGGGGGGGCACTTGTTTAAAAATAGTTTCCAGTGGGGATTTTTTTTTTTTTTTTTTTTTTTGGTTGTTGCTGGTTTTAAATAATCATGTTCCTACTGGTCTCAAATTTGGTTTGGAAGTTGAAGAGGAGAGACTGTGGAAGAGGAAGGAGTGGGAGTTTAGGATGAAATATCTCTGGTGGATACGTAAGAAGGGGGGCAGCAAAGACCAAAAAGCAAGAACTGGAGGTGGAGAGCATCAGGGAGAAGGAGAGAGGAAGAATAATAATAACAACACAGGTGCCCTCTAGCCAGTGCTAGTGTTTCTCATCTCCAGCATCTCTCCCGCTGGGTTGAGTGTCCCCGTGTTTAGAGATGGGCAGGGATTTCAAGTCTGGCAGCCGGCCGCCAACCTGGGGGAAGCGATGCCGTGCCGCAGAGCTGCGGTGACCCGGGGCAGCCCGCACGGGGCCCCTCGTCCTCGCTCCACCCAGCACGTCGGCTGGGTCCCCCCTCTCACGCCACATTTGGACCAATAGCTCTGCAACCGCAGCGCTACCAAACATGCCCTGTGATCCGATTTCCTTTCATGGCCAGGTGCTTTTAATAACCCATTGCCAACTGCAAGTGGTATTGCCGCAAATGATGCCTGGAATGAAAAGAGGAAAGAAAGAAAGAAGGAAAAAAAAAAAAAAGTCAATGAAACAGAACAGATAATTTTGCAATTTAATTTTCCATCTTCTCTAATGATGGTACCAGTGTCATGCTTGATGGATGAAAAGGCTACATACGTCCTCTAAAGATTAATTCCCCTCCTATAACTTCAGCTGTGATTTTCCAGAGCAGCCTCTTGGCTCCCTTATTCAATCTTCCCCCTGGTCCCTTCCCCTCTCCCTTCCCCAGCCTTCTCCTGCTTGGAAGAATGTTTTGGATCAAAGCCGACAAGGAGAATTAGACCGGGTATAAGGGCTGGCTTTCATGTTTGCTGAAGAGACTCGAATCCTTTTCCTGAAGGAGAGTGCAGCTTTTATGTGGAAAACATCAGCGAAGCAGCAATCAGACCTGAATATCCTCTGTTCCTTATCTGAAACTGCTGACTACTGCACAAATACGGCATATCTGCTCCTTCCAGGATCTTGAAGGATCTACATTTTTTACCATCCCACTTGGGCAGAAATCTCTGAAGCCCATTAAAAGTTACACCGTAATCTGATCTCCATATTTTCTCAGGCCAGGAGATCTGGAATTTAAAGACAAGGTTTGATCTTATCTATTTTTATCTGATGATGCTGGCTCCACCAAATAAGATTTATCTGTAAAGAAAATAATGCAATTAATGTCCTGGCTGCCGAAGTCTTTATGGAGACCTCTCAGTTTTTGCTACTCAGAGCACTCCAATTAAATGTAACTCTGTAAACGTGAGCAAACCAAACCCTTATCTGAGAACATGCAACGCTCCTAAATTAAATTTGTGGATTTGGTAAACCCTGTGGAAAGGGCTCAGGCTTTCTTTACATTTTTTTTTGTGTGAAGGGGACACAGAGACACTGTTCTGAATAAAACCCGAGTTCCTCTCCCCTAGCCTGGCAGGGAGCGCGCATACCACTAACAAGTGCTATTACTGCATTTACGTCATTGAAGAATTTTCTCCTTCTGGCATGCTCTCTGGCATCCCACAGCTGAAGGGGCTCCAGGAAAAAAACAAACTTGCTGTCCTGAGAGGGGGGGCAAGGGAGACACGTGAAAGGCTGGTCCCCAAGCTGTGCAAGGCATCCAGCAATGAGGATGTGCTGAGGACCACAGTGTCCATGGCTCACGCCGAGTGCCAGATCTAGGTGGATCTCACTCAGTCCAGAGGGATCAACCTAGTAGTTGATCCAGATTCGTGAACTTCTCCAGTAGATCTCCTCTGGAAAAAATGAGGGAGATCTTCCTCAAGCTGGGGGCTTTCTTAGTTCTCCGGCATTTTGGAGACCCCATGGAGTGCCCCATGGCACTCTTTAAGTAAGACTGATACCTTGGTGCTGTTATACAAAGGGGGAAAGGGGCACAGAAAATGGATCCTTTTAAATATCAAGGCACTTCAGACCAGCAGTTCCCGCTGGGCAGTGCCTGACCCTCTCCAGACTCTTTTCCAGCTTCTCTTCTCCAGCTTCTCCTCCTTTGAGGTCCAGAAGTGCAGCGAGTTTGAGAGATCAACAGTAGCAGGAGCAAGGCTGGTCTGGAAGAGAGTGGAGGGACAATCTGGGACTGCCATTCCTCTTTGAGCTGAGCTATTTGTGATGCCACCGTGGGCATCACCCCCAGGGTTTCTCAGGAAAAGCAAGCCAGGGGCAGCGCAAAGGGTCAGCAGGACGTGGTTAGAAGAGGAGGTTTCACAATGAGCAGGTTCACCGTGAATGGGTTCATTCACTGCAATTTTAATTTTTGGCTTTGCTTTTCCGTGCAAAAGCAAAACATCATTTCTGGCTGATCTCACCTGAATTATTTCCAAACTGCTTTTCCTCTGAGTTATTTGGGTTTGGAACCAGTCTGAAAAAATTAATTGTGCACCCAGTCCTAGGGTTTTACTCTATCAGCTGGCTTTAGTGTTCCCCTAGCTGCATTTTGGCTGCAGCAACCTCCAAGATGGAAAAATATGTTCCTGTCCTGAAATCCTTCTCAGCCCCTTGTTCATCCAAGATACTAATCGGAAGAACTCCCCACATGAAATAATAATAATAATAATAAAAAAAAAGCTTTGAAATGTCTACAGTCAGGAAAAACAATGATCAGATGAAATTACACACACCTGCTCATTGCTATTTTGAACTATGGTACAGTTTTTTTCTTTTTTAAATTTCCCAGAAACCTCTGGGAAATTATCATCCTCCTCCTTTCTGAATCACCTTTACCTAAGCCTACTTTCTCCACTTAAAACTTCATTTCACAGGATTAATGTTACTGGCCTTTGCTTTGCCTCTTTATGCTTCCTCCCCTGCCCCCATTTTCTTTGTTCATGGAAGACCATCAATAAAATCCCCTTGTTGTTAGTGAAAGTCTTTTTTTGATAAACATCACTTGGTATATACATCTTTTTGTTTAAAAATGGCGATACTACTTAATAACAAACTCTGAGGGCTTAACATATGAGCGTTGCAATCCCGGCTGGAAATAATTTAAAACAACTTTACCAGATGTATAGGGCAGGAGCAAATCACAAATCCACTTTGTTCACAACCATTCGGAGTAACTAACCTGAAGCCGTTGGCAATGGCCACGTCTGACCCTAGACAGAGTCCCTCTTTTGGCAATGGCAGATCCCAGATCTTCAGCTGATCTTTACATCGCCTTCAGTTAACCCCTGTTGATGTTCAGATTAGCGGAAGGCTTCATGGTAGTTTAAGCACGCTGAATTTGAGGGGACTGGCCACTCCTGACATGGAGAATGATGACCTGGGGGCCCTCAGTGGAGATCAAGAAGGTGGTGAACAACAAAGATGCCATCCTTGGCAAAACCCAAGCCAGCCTAGACCTGTGCTGTCCTCTGATATGAACCTATTCATCTTCCCCTGCTCGTGGCAAAAGCTTTCACGTGGCTGAGCAGGACAGGAGCCCAAACCTTGCAAGCGCTTGCCCCATCCCACCTGGGAAGAGGCTCCTAATACACCTTGGGGATGTGATGGGCCTCATCGCTTCGCTAATCAAAGAGCTTGCCCACCGCAAGCTGAGGAAATCAGTTACATGCAGTAAAACTGAAATTTCCATTCCTTGTGTAAACACCATGTATCTCTCCAACGGTGTCCATAAAAATGCAGGAAAGTGCAAACTCAGCAGCTGGAATAGACGGGGTACCTCTGTGCAGTGAGCGTATACCAGGTGGTCTCTGTCACGGGAGGTGATTTATGCTAACTCTCTCCCTCTTGGGCTGCTTTTATTTAGTTAGTGGGAGTTTGACAGCCCAGAGGTCACAGACACTCCAGTCGCTAGTGGTTTCTCTACCGAAATGGAGAAATGCCTTTAGGGAGGGGAGGGGGGGAACGGGATGGGATGGGGAAAGAAGAACTGAGCTGAATGCACGCTAGTGTCAACCACTGGAAAAACAGCAGGTCCATAAATAGTAAAGGGTTTGGAAGATGAGGGGCGATGAATAGTGCCTTAATCACAAATGAAATGTCAAGGGAGGAGGGGGAAGGGGCTCTCTATGTATCCTCTCTTGCATGAGATTTAAAACCAGGGAGACAGTGTCCTTGGGGACCTCACAATGAATTTTTTCTAGGCATCCAAGGAAGGAGCCTATCCAGGCTTCTCACAGCTTTTTTTCTTTTTTCTTTTTCTTTTTTTTTAACTGTGTTCAGCTAAATTTTTGGAAAGTTAGTTCATGGCACTGCTCCTTTCTTATTTCTGCCTTTCTCTTTGGACTTCTGCAAGACACTTAAGATAAGTCCTTGCCTCAATTTAATCAGGCTGGTGGAGGGCATAGGGAGAGCAGCCCTCTTTGAGACAACCTCAGAGAGCTCCAGGGAAAAGATTCAGCAAGGAGGAGAAGCACATCCCCAAGGGCTCAGACACAGCTGAGGTCCTGTACATCATCCCTGAGATGCAACACCTCCGTTGTGCTGCGGTAAATGGTCACGTCTTATGGGAGGTGAGAGCCCTTTGCTTAAGCCCAGATGGAGGAGGATTGGATGCCTGAAGTCTGCCTTGCTGAGTGCTGCATAGTAAATGTATGTCTGCTCTCAGCACCCGCCTGAAATGAAATGGTGATGATGCTCTCCAGCTGCTTCAGGATGCTCCTGCAACAGCACTTCTGCACCCCCGCTGAAGGACCACGCTACAGACAACATGGGTCTGCAACAGCTCCTACCTGGGTGCTTGCTTTTAAATATAGGAACAGTATTAATTAGCATCAGTACGGCTGATTTACTCAGCAAATCAATGGAAGAACAACTCCGAAATCCCTAATACTTAAGGCACTTTCATTTCCTCTGAGATTCGAAGCCTGGGACCTGAGACATTGCTACGCCCTTGCTTTCCATGTGTGGCACATGTTCTTTTAACTTCGTCTTCGTTAGAAACGTGTAATTTGTGATCTCAGCGGTACCTCCGCACAGAGCCAGGAGTAGTGCTATTTGCTTTCGTGGAGCTACTCTGGATTTACATCAAGGTGAATGAGATCAGTCCATTAGCCTCCCTGGCAAGCTCCCTGGAACATGGTTACAATTTAATCTGGTCCCTGAAATGCTCTAGTTTTGGCCTATGGCTTCCCCTCCCTGGTAGACTGCGTACATCAAGGTCACCAAATCCCAGATGTCCTCCAGGGTCCTGGTGGTCACGGTTTGATTTCACACTGGACGTTTTGCTGCTACAAGAAAAATAATCTGGGTCTTGTTTTCTAAGGTTCGCAGCCCAGGAAATGCAGGAAGCTGTTTGGTTCAGGTTTTTCTTGTGTGACAGATCAGCTTTTTCATACATCTGCTGATACAATGCTCAAGGATAATTTGACTTTCCTTGGGGAAAATCAACAGCTGGAAAACTTACAGAAAAAAGAACTTTTCCCAAGAAAATCTCCCTTCAAGTTCATAGGAAATTGCAGTGACCTACAAAGCACAGAATAAGAGTTGATTGGGCTGGAAGGGTTTGAGACGGCCGTTATAGCTAATTCTTTCCCAAGGAAGAAATGGCTCTGCCTGCGTTGTGAGAGAGACCTACTCTATGGGAAGGGATTTGGACTTTACCCCGTGGGCAGTCCCTGTGCAGCCGATGGAAAGACTTCTGAAGGAAGAGTAGCAGAGCAGCAGAGGAATGTTATCAGGCTGAATTGGGCACTTCTCTCCCAGGAGTGTCACGAAGGACCAATGAACGGTCATAAACACTCAAAGATCTCATGATAAAGTGGATTTCACCCATGTAATCCCATTACAGAGGACCTGCTGGATGGCTTGCGTCAAATCAAGACAGGGAACAGATGAAGCGAGGTCTCCTAAAAGAACATCAGCGGTTTTGGGACTGGGGGTCACTGCTGTCTATGGAGGCTAACAAGAAGTGCAATGCAAAAGCAACGTGTTACCATCATGCTGCAGGAATGACTCAATCCCTGTGAACAAGGGCTACTCCTTGCTCTTGGCTTATGGACATGTCTCCTGCTCATGCCAACACAGGAGCTATGGGACTCCAACCAGATCCTGCAAAGAATAAACCAGAGTTGCAAATCTTATTCCCAGTTTGGGATTCTTTACTCACAATCTGAATATGCATCCAGAATGTCATGATTTGTCCGCTTTTGGACATAAAAACAGTGGAAAAATATGGATTGTATTGTTATAAAACATATAAGTTTCATGACTCACCCAGAGTCTAACTCCTCTGTGATCAGTATTTCTGAAAACTGAGCAAATTATTAAGGTACTCAGTATGTACTTTAAGCTCATTATAAGCAGGCGGTTAAAAAAGCCTTGTCCGTACGTGTTTTTTGCTCAATGAGGTGTTAAATAGGAGATGCTCTTTAAACAAACTAATCCGTCCACGAGAAAATACACAAAAGAACGGCTCTGGAATGACATTTACCGCTCCCCAAGCACGTCAGAAACGCTGCCTGCCTTCTCACTCGCCGAGGGAGAAAAGGATGAAGTGGGAAGGTCTCCGTCTTAGCAAAACAGCTGCCGCAGACTTAAAAGGCGAGTGGCAAGGTAGAGAGGTCTGACTGAGATCACAGGCACTTCTGGGCAGATAGGATCTCTGGGAAGCGAAGACAAGGTGTGAGAAGTCTGTTCTTTCTTGTATCATCGCAAGGGCTCTTTTTTGAAGATAAGCCCATTTCGGTGGGGGGGGGAGAGTGTCTTTGCACTTCAAGGGCGGGCACGTTTCCACCTCCCCTCTGTTTGTTTTCTAATTTTCTCTTCACTCTCACGTCGGCTCTTCGTGACCCTCTCGCTCATCAGCATCACCACCACCTCTTCACGGGGCCCCGCAGACAGGGGTTAAGAGGCCTCAAGAAGGGAAGGGAGTTTTACGGCGGGGTCTGGAGGAGACGGGCAGGGGCTCAGGTGGAAGGAATGTCGGGGAGGCAAGGGATGGGGGGAACACCAGGGCACCCAAGTGTGCTTCGGAGCAGCGACCACCACAGTGATGGACCACAGGAAGGGTCCAGGCTCACCATCAGGATTCCTAAGCACAAACCCCACACGGTCCAGGTACGGAAGCAGATCGTGGCAGGGGAACCCCAAAAAAGTTCAGAGAAACACCCAGAAATGGAGCACTTTGGCAGGCAATGAGCCCAGTGCTTCTGGCAAAGAGCACTCCCGGCTGGTTTCATTCAAAACCAAAGCATTGGTCGTCTTCTACCACCTCTCTATGCAAAATGGAGCTCTTCATTTACACATTTTCAAGTGTTACTTGAAAATCCTACAGCGTTCTCCAACTTTATGAAGCAGCAGAGGGAAATCTTGTAAATGCTCCATGGGTAAAATGGTGCTGGGTTTGCTGTGAGCCCCAAGGATGGGCAGCCAGCAGGAGCGAGCATAACTGCACTCTTCTGCCAAAAATAGCCACTTCTGCTAAACATTTCGGTTCAGGGGTCTTCTGGAGATTTGGGATGTATGGAAAGCAATGCTTTCATGTACGTGTGATGTTCAAACTCCATGCTGTGGCATCGAAACCAAAAGAGGAGGGAGAAATCCAGGTGTGGCTTGTCTGTGCCATACTGGATGCACCGTCGGGATGTTCACACAAAGCACAACCAAGTTCAGAAAACAAATAAGCAAAGAGAACAGAAGGGAGCATTGCCAGGGAGGAAGAGGGAAACGAAGTGGGAAAGGTCAGTAATTTCCCACTTAACTCAGCCCGTGTCTCCTAACCCCTCTCCGCCGATCCCCCTTCTGATTACCCTACCTACAAACCCGGTAATATAATCGCCTATCTTTTCATCAGCTCTTCCTTCCTCTGGGTCTAATCTCTTATGACACAAATGAGTGAGTTCAGGGGTTTATTAGTAGAAACAGGGGATTTCAGGCTCTGAACACGACCGGGAGCCCCTGCCGCCGAGCAGGGACCTGCTGGCTGGCTGCTGCCCGTGTCAGGTTGTTGTACAAACATTACCTCCTGCAAATCCCCGGCTTGGTCACCAAGTCAAGCGGTGGAGACAGTTTGCCCAGTAGTTTGACCTTTCACCTCCCCTTTACTAAATAGACCTAATTACTGCGTTTGTCTGTCATTTAAGCAACAAATGACTCCATTGAGGTCATCTGAGGGAAGCTGGAGTTCTTAGCTGTCATCTCGAGAGAGCTCGGCTAATTTTATCCTGCTGGGGAAGAAAGCCCTGTGAAATTTTGCTGGAAGGCTCGGTTGCAATTGTTGTTTCCTGGGAAGGGTTTGGTGACACACTCGCTGCTCAAGAAAGCAAGGTATGCCCCCAGCAGCTCCTCCTAGTTCACAGTCCTCTGCGGTTTCCAGCAACTGTAGAAGAAACTCTAAAGGAGAAACTTCCTGGGACCATCTAACGCAGAGTTTATAATAATAATAATAACAACAACAACAACAATGATAATGATAATGATGATAATAACAAGAACACAGCAGTAAAAATAATATATGTAATTTTCTTTTCCAAATCCAGGTTTTGCCATTGGAAATGTCAAAACTCCCAGGGTGCTGACCACCTTTCGTTCAGCCAAAAGGAGAGCCAGAAGCTATGGATGCATTTGTGTCGATGGTGCTTCCTCTGCAGTTTTCAGTACTTGCAGTTCTTATGAATCCCAGTTGTGTGATTTGTGGGTAACATGCAAAATATTGATGAAAGTGGTTAAGCCTGCAGAAAACTCAAAGAAACCAAAATGTGTGCACGGAAGGACTAGGCAAACCTAGCAAATGGCAGTGTTTCCCCTCAGCCTGTATACATAGCAATCTCAAAATTAATTGTGGGGAGATAAATATACCTATCTACACACAGAATCACAGAAAATACTCTATGTGTCTATTTGCACATACATAGATTTGTATAGAAGTAGGTCTGGAAGGGGCATAAAAGAGGTCACCTTGTCTACCTCCAGGTTTGATCAGCTCTCCCAGACCCATTCCTGAGAGATGTGAGCCTGACTTACCTTCAGCCCCTTTCCTCTCCCAGCAGTGGAGACCCTCAGTCTCTCCAGGCCATCCCTGGCACACCCCTCCTTGAGAAAACCAGTAAATCTAAGCTCAAGTGCAAGAAATGCACAGGGTCCCTGCTAAAGCATGTTTAGACAAGCTATGCTAAGGCTAGTCCTTCATCTCATTTATATCACCCTCTTGTCCCTGGCCTGGGCGCATCCCTGCATTTTCAGCTCCTTCACCTCCAGAATATCTCTGCAAAGGATGTTTTTCCAGCTTGCCCCTTCAGCTGCGTCTCCCTTCATCTCATGCTGTAGCTTTTCTCTGCTGCATCAGACGTTAGCTGCCTGTCTTCACCTCACAGCCCATCCCTACCCGTGCTCTCCTCTATCCTTCAGATTTTAGACCTGGTCTCTGCACCCACTGGGACCCCACCTCCATCCCTGCCTTGCTTAATTCTAACAGGCATCTCCTCGTTTTGTGCCGGGCTCCTCCTCCACATGCAAGAGGTCCCCCTTAAACATCTGCAAAACATCTCCAGCCTCCTCAACCCCCTCTGTAAAGCTCTCCACCACCATGGTGCCTTAAAGACAAAACAAAACATGACAGCAGCCTAGATTGTTGTTGTTCCCATCGTGCTAATATCAACTGAGCGCTTCCTCCCACTGTCCCCGTCTGTCTCCATCCATCTACCGTCTCTCCTTGCAGGCTCTGCTCCACCACGGCAGGCTGAGCCCAGGGAGCTGCAAGGGCTGAGCAGCCTCTTCCACTGCCAAAAATCACCCCTTCGGCCACCCCAGGGGGAAAACACCTTGCTTGGAGCTGGTCTGAGGGACCGGAGCCCTCCTGCTCCAAATGGGAGCAAGGACTGGTTTTTTATCCCGAGTTTCTACAGCCCCAAGCACAAGAGGACTGGCTTTTTATCCTGAGTTTCTACAGCCCCAAGCACAAGAGGACTGGCTTTTTATCCTGAGTTTCTACAGCCCCAAGCACAAGAGGGTCTTACTGGTTTTACTGGGGCAAACCAGTAAAGCCCAGCAAGGGCTGGCAGATCAGCGGAGCCTGTCCTGCAATCAAAGAGGCGAACACCCACGGCCGAGGTTTGAAAGGCGAGAAGATGGTGACTGACGCAGGCACGCTCGGTGCTCTGATTCAGTCCCGTCTTTCAGCAGGGCTTAGATTAAGTCCATCAAAGCCAGATCTTTTTCTCCCTCTTTTCACTCCCTCTTTCTCTGCTGACACAAGGCGTCTCTGCTTCGCTCAAGGCGTGTGCTATCAGCAAAACGCGGTGTTCTTCGCAGTGCAAAGCAACCCTGCAGCAAGGCAAAGAAACAGTCAGGCTAATCAAGGGACTAATTGCATTTTTGCTTCCCTGGTAGGTGAGTCCTGGGGAGTCTCTCAGGGATTTAGTTGCTTTCTATAAGCAAAGATTTGCTCCATCAGGGCAGAGCTGCTACAGAAAAAGTTGAAATAAACTTGCAATGTTATCCATGCCTGGAAGTGGGAGCTATACTGTATTGCCTGGGTTAAACTGGAATAAAATAAAACAAACAACCCCCCCGCCTTATCTTGCTGTATTTAGCAGCATCGTGTAAGCAGCATGCGTCGGAGCATATCGCAGCGCTGCTGTCGCACCCCATCCCCACGCGCATGTGGCTCTGCGGGGAGGGCTCTGTCCCCGACTGCCTGCGGGACAAAATGTTTTTGGGAGGGAGAGGGGAGCCTAAAGGAAATGCACCCATTAACCACGATCTGCTGGCTGGAGTTTTTCATGTGCAAATAACAGAAGCAGGAAAATAGAGAAGGAACTTTATCATTGCCCTGTTGCAAAATTTAAATAAACATAATTTCTTATGCTCAAAGGACATTTTGATGAAAAGTTTAATGTTATTACAGGTGCTCAAAGGGCTCTAAAAGCCTTATATCACTACGTGGGATGAAAATGTATAGTAAGAGACAGCGAACATTATAATAACATCCTCCTTAGTTCCTTCACTGACAGATGCCCTGTTTTGTTAGAGCACAGGCAGTATTTTAATAAGGTTGAAACACAGCCTTCAAATTTATAGCTGTTGATGTGAAATGGAGGGATTTTCTCTCTTTTTAAACCCAATATTTTTCTTGTCCCCCAAATCTCATCTGCTCCCCCCTCCTCTCCGTCACGCACCGAGCGAAGCACTGTGGAGCGTACGCCAAGGGGACGTGGCAACACCTCCGAGGGCCAAGTTCTCCTTTTCCTTCTTAACGAGGTGACGGATTTTGTTTAGATTTTGGCATCTCTGTGCTGACAAAAGGGTTGGTCCTAACTGATGTGTTTTGGTACCATGTTTGGAGAGACGCTAGAGGAGGTATCAACACCTCCCAGGACTGGAATGGGGAAAAGAAGAAGCATAAAAAAATATTACCATGTGCTTAAAAAAAATAAAAAGGAGAGAGGTATTTGCAACACGTTACTTAATTCTAAGCACATTTTAGTTCAAGGAAAGCGTGGATGTACAACTGCAGCTACCATAAACTCCTGAGGCTCGGACCGAAGGCATGAAGTCTGTGTTTGTTGTGGGAAGGGATGGGGACGTTATTTGTTTGTGGAGATAGGTCAGTGTGGGACCACCATGTGCAAACCTAAACTGTGAGCCAAAAAGCCCAACCCAAGCAGGGACCGTTGTGTTTTATTGATTTGTATTGAGGAGAGGTGAAATCAACTCAAAGATGTACTTTTCAGGAAAAATAAATATCTATGGGAAAGAATTGTCAAGAAAAAAAAGAAATAAAATAAAATAAAGAGTGTGGTGGAGCCTTTGAGCCAAGCAGTGGGAGCACTGACCTCCTGCTGTCTGTGTACCCTTCCTGAATAAATATTTCTGTCATGCACAGATAAAAGATTATTTTTATAACAAAATTAGCTTCTCTCCAATGTGCCGCTGGTTTTGCTTTCTAGGCAAAATGCAGAATTTCAGTTGCTCTGCATTGAAGGGGTAAGCGGAAACATCCCAACACTCAAAAATTAAATGAACAGCCTGATAAGAAAGTGGAAAAGAAATTATCTGGATTGTTTTTTTTTTTTCTCCTTTCCATAAATCTATCTGATTGCTGCAATTGCCTGGTCTTGTGTTTGCCTCTTCTCTTGGCATTGGTCTAACACCATTGCTGGATGCACAGGTCAACCCTGAAAAACGCTGGCCTTGGGTTGCATTGCTTCTTACATGCCCTTCCCACCCTCATCCACCCTGCGTGTTTTGGGGCGAACCTCACACCTGGCAGATGCTCTTTTTTCCTCCCATCTGATGGTGAAAAGGGGACCCTCAATACCCAAACATCATCTTAGGGACGTGACTGAGGAAAGGGCATTGCAATAGGCTACCATGCTCTGGAGATCCTTCTGGCCAGGACGCCCTTTGCACTAGGAGTTTCTTCAGTGGATGGTCTTCCTAAAACAGGAGATGAAGCAGCCCTGGGAATAAAGTGAGTTAAAGCCACCTTCCTCTGGCAGAACTGGGCATCTCCAAGGCACTTAAGGACAAAGCTTTACATCCCCGTGCGTTGTACACATACGCTGGGACAAAGACAACGCATAAAGTGGTCTGTGGCACTCTGCTTCCTTCCAGTCGACAGTAAAACACTGGAAATACAGTCTTTTTTTTTTTCCCCTTTGTGAAGAAAAATGTATTAAAACCTGAAGCAAAGGACACTGGCTATCCAACAGCCCAGCTGAAAAATGCAGCCCATCTCCAGAGGAAGCTGGTGAATGTTACTGCTAACATTGCTGGCTCTGATTTATAGATTGTTCCAGCTGAAGACTATTTACCCCATTTCCTCATGGTTGTCTCCTCCTAGCCACGTATTAATTAGATCCAGCTACTAGCTACGCACCTCTAATTTCCTTGAGATTGTGCTTGGGATACTTCTGAGTTCATTTTTAATAGACTCGTGTCCTTTTAAACTCCCTTCACCTTTAAAAATCTTTTGCAAGCCACAGAGGCAACAAACCCCGTCGCTGTTCTCACGCGCACATGCCCACATGCACAGTGGTCACCCATCGTGGCTTCTGCGGGTTTGCCTTAGTTAAATAAATGTCCTTCCCTCAACATTTGAAGTGTTCCCAGTGGAAGAGTGAGGTAACGTTATTTTGTTATCTAAAACAACCGACAAGTTTTTTAAAGGATGACCTCCATGTGTCTGTGTATATACAGACACACACGCTCACGCACACGCACATGCAAGCAGAAACGCACATAAAAGACCCCGTTATGAGTTTCGAACTTAGGTAAACCTCCTGTAGACCTCATTAAGATTTGGGCTGGACTTGGCTCCAAGGTTCAAACTCCATCTGCTCGCCTCAAAAGATCTTTGTTAACCATGTTTTCCTGTCATGGGGCTGAGGAAAGCGGATATATATTTAGATTATTTGGGGCCTGGACTGCTCCCATCCTCCTTTTTAAATTTGGGGAAAATGAGGAGCAAAGCAGGTCTGGGTTTACTGGGGTGCATTTGCGGTTGGGAGCCGCTTTGGCTGACGTGGGGCTGTAGCGACTCGTCCTTGCAAAGCATTTTCTCTCTTCCCCCACTCCAGTGCTGTGCAGTAAGGATTTCAGATGGATTTTGCTCTGCTTGAAGCCTTTCACCCCCTCAGATTCAGCACAGAGGACAAATCCCTCGAGGGGGGGGAAAAAAAAAAAAGAAAGTAAAACTCAGAAAAGTTGCCAGATTGCAAAATCACAACTGGTCTGGACCTGCTGTTGGCCTCTTCTACTTCTCATCCCCCTTCCTTATCTCTCCCTCTGCCCTTTCCCTTCCCCTTTAAACTGCAGGGAGCAACAATACGGTCATTTATCAGTGTCTTGCGGGCATTTGTGTCTCCCCAGCCCTCCCGTACTGCCTTTCCACCGCTAACCACCCGCAGCCCTCGCTTCCCCCCGTGCCAGCATCTCCGGTGGGCGAGCAATCTCCGGGGGCTTCGCCGAGCCCCCCGCATCTGATGCCCAGTCAGAGCAGGGCAGCCGGGTGCGCACCACTGCTCTCTTCTGGAGAATTATATATTATATTCTGTCTATTTATAGGAGAGGAGAGGTTTCTTTCTCTAGGTTAAAAGCTGGAGGCGAACCGATAAGAGCACGGAGGTCTGCGGCAACTGCAACTGGTTAATACACTCCCCCCCCCACAAAGTCATATTTTGCTTTAAACAACTCATGCATCACATTTTTATAAACTAACTTCTCCTCTCCCACCCTTCAGCAGAGGAGGGGCGAAGTTCCTCTGTGGTATCTTGGTTGCAGCGCTTAATTAGGTTGATTTCACTGGGTTTGAAAAATAAAACTTGATTTCATAACGAAGAGTGAAACCACAGACAAGATGGTGTTGTAATTGGAATTGAGGAGATAAGGGAGAAAGCAATCCCAGATGCAGTGGGGAGGTTAAGCGGGGGGGGCGGTGAGAAAGCAGGACTTAAATCAGGTTTAAACAGATGTTCCAATATCTGGATTTTGCCAAACATTTCCTATTCAAAATGTCCAGGGTTTTTATTTGAACCTTGTCTCCCCAGCTGGGAAAAGCCTGTTGAGATCAAATTAAAGCATTTAGCAGCACATGACCCCAAGGATATCTTTTTTTTAAGTCTGAAGGACTTCAATTAATTCCTTTTATTTTGTCGTGTCGTTGCAGTTCTGTTTCAGAAAGGTGGATCAAAATTCTGGGGCATTGCTGCTCTCAGCTGATGGCAGCAGAAGTAGCAGGAAATGGAGAAGGAAAAAGAAGAGGCTCTCCTTGCTGGGCCGTAAACCCACGAGCGATAAGATTTTGTTATCATGCAATTCCAGGGAGGTTTAGATAAGGTTGGGGTTGATTTAATAAGATCCCAGCTGAACTTCCAGAGAAGTCTCTATCATCTCTTTAATTGCTCTGGAGAGAGAAAAAAAATTAACAATTTCATTCATTTTATTTAAAGTATTACAAAGCTTAATATACGTATTGTTATTTATATAACCCCAGGATTAAATCATCCGATAACTAGCGGCTATAACTTATAAAAGACTACTGCTGCAAGAGCAACCAGATGGACACGTTCAACCGCAGCATGTAAAACGCCAGCAAAAGCAGACCTGCAGCAGAGGCAGATAACGGGGTGAAACGCTGACCCTGCTGAAGTGAGCAGCAAAGCCCCGCCATCGGGAGAGGACCAGAAATTCACCCGGCTCTCTCCCTTATCACTGTGCACAGCTCTGGAGACGGGGACACGTTTTGGGGGTAAAAAACCTTCAGTTGGAGGGATGCTTGTGGAGTTGGGGGTCTGGATCGGCCCATGGCCAGGCATGGCTTTTCAGCCTCCTCTTCCCCCATCCCTTCTCTGTTTTGAAAGGAAAGAAGTTTATTGCTTGGGCAAGGGCTGTCAGGGAAGATGGAGGATGGAGGAAGGGTTTTAGCCTTCAACGTGGGATTTAAAAGAGGGAGATGGCAGATTCCTCCCCAGAACGGTGCTAGAAGACCCATATAAGGTGAAATACAGGGGACCTAGACTGTCTACACACTCCAAACTCCTGATGGTACTAACTTATCTAGTATCTGATTCACTACTATCTTCTGTGCATACTGTATAACATAAAAATCCATACGTAAACACAAACATACATACACACACACACAAATGCAGGTACAGGTCTATTTATTAGTTTCTTAGAGCATTGTAATGAAGCAAATCAGGATTCATAAATACAAACTCAGGCTAATAAGGAAAATGGGACTGCACACTGGTGCTATTGCTCAAGGAAGGTCCAGGTCTCGCTCCCTGCCTTGTCTCTGCCTGAGTATCTGGGTATTATCTTCTCTATGCCCTTAATGTTGTCTGTAAAACAGTAAAAGCTACCTCTGGCTACCCAAACCTTAGCTTACACAGTTACATGCTACAACTCACCCTTTTTCCACTCAAAAAGCAGCATTTCTACTTCAGATCATGTCTCCTTGCAAATCAAAAATGAAATAACCCAGCAGCCCTAAATGTATTTCTAATTTCCTTCAAATAAACCATTTTGCTATGTCTGGAAAGTATATTCTAAAGAGGAAAGTAGGGAGGAAAAGCTATCAAGATACTTCTTGATCTCTTAATTTTATATTCATCATAAGAATCTCTCTTTTCTTTTTTTTAAATAATTGCTTCTTTCCCTTCTCAGATTCCTTTTATCCATATGATCTTCCTTCACCTACACCCAGCACTAATTTAAAAAGTTCATGTTTTTTCACGGAATATCTGTAACATCAACACGATATAAAGATACACAAAAAGCTCTGTGCACAGCAGGTACCCAGAGAAGCTGCCTACACTTAAAGCATATTTTTTCATAAATAGAAAACTCCATAAATAAAGGTCAAAGCTGTACTGTGTAAATGATAGGAATACAACCTGGGTGTGAATACACACTCCTAAGTTCTTTGTAATCCTGGCAGGAAGCAAATGTCATGTTGGAGGGGATCTAAAAGACAAATTGCTCCTACGTTTGCAATCAAGGCTGCGTTAGACTGCTGAATCCAAAAGCAGAGAGTGTAAATTAATAAAAGCATGACCAGGACTTTCAAGCAGATGCATGACACTGACATTTCATTTAGCTTTTCCAATAAGCTAAAAAGAAAGCTTAATTAGGATGCTGGTCCAAACACATGCAAATCAATGCTTCTCTTTCATTTCCATAGAGTTTGGTCAAGGCCCAGTTATTTAAAGAACAAATATTCACATTCCTGGGGTAGAGGGATCTGCTGGCGTGACAGTTCTCAAACTGCAGAAAAGGTGCAATTTGCTTTGTGCTGGGTTGATTTGTAAAAGGCATTTGGAGAAGCTCATTACTTCTGTCTCTTGAACTTTAGCACTCAGCCTGTAATTATTATTAGGACCATTCAGGTTTATTATTTTTTAAAGAGGAAAAGGAGCAAACCCCCGTGCTGCAAGCAAACATGCAGGCAGCAGAAGAAACAGTGTAGCCAAATCTCTGATTGTGATAATGGGAGAAAATGAATTTGCAGAAACACGGAAAGCAAAGCCTACCTGGGCAAAAGAAGAGCCCGTTAAAACACGGACCCTTTGGGGGACTTTGGGCCAGGAGGTTGGCTGGGCTCAGCTTTGCAGTAATTATAGACACTAAGGGTGTGGAGGGGAAGGAAACATAGCTATATCCAAGTTGCATGTTAATAAATATGCAGGAGGTTATTCTCCTGTTTGAATGCATAAATCTTCCGTGAGCGGTCTGTGTGCGCCTGGAATGTGAGGAGCTGGGCTGAGCCAAGGCAAGTCCTGTCCAAATTTCACTACTTTCCAAACGATGCCTCATTTATTAGTGTAGGCAGCTCCGAGTCTCCAGGGATTAATGTCTTGGCCGCCCAGAGTGATTAGATTTGAGATCAGGAGGAGCCCCGGAGTCTGAAGCTAGAAGTGCTTCATTCAGCAGCAGCAGGGACTTTGGAGGCAGAGTAACTTTATTTTTGTCAAACGGCAGCACAGAGCACCTCTGAAATGCTCCCAGCATGGAGAAGCCACACCAAAATAAATACAAGTCACTCTTTTCACACCAGGTCTGAGGTGACCCAGCCAGCATGGGCACTTACATATAGATCGTGCAAGTTAGTGACATAACAGATTATCGTTATCACTTTTCAACAGTAATTGCATAGGAAGTGCTAATTATTATTAGAACTTTTCATCATGGTCACCTGATGCATTTTGCAAAGAAAGCTTTAACTTTGCACATATTTAAGCAAAAGAACAAATCCTCTGACTTCAGCTGGGTAACATCATTAAAATTAAGTAGATATACAGAAGGAGGGATTAAATAAGCCAGGGTGAATAGTCACTCTGCATGGTTTATTCAGTGGGTTTCAGCTTGTTCTTCTCCTGGGACAACCGCAAGCAAACTGCAGCTGCTCCAGGTGTATTGATAAACCCAGTAAGCAAATATCTCCTGGAGTTGTTCTCCCTCTTGTCTTAGCACAAATACCGAGCCCCTGAGCAGGGTTGCTTGTGATCTGGAGGCTCAGCTGCAGGTTTGCTCCCTGCTTCACCAAAACCAAGTGTTTTCCAGCAACACATCATCCTCCCCATAAAGTTCACATCTGGTATTGGTGGATCTTCCAGAGATTAAGCTTGCTTCTCCTGTACATTTTTTTTTCCTGGTTACCTAATCCAAAATCAAGTCTGTAAACCACCAGACCATGCATGGTGCCTCCTTAACGAGAAACTTCTTGATATGTAGCAGAGCAGTGAAAGAGTTAATAGCTCCGTTTGCAACCAAAAGGAAAGAATCTCCACTTACACCTTCCTGAAAATAACTCTGGGCCCCAGTGCCATTAGCTAGATATATTATATGTGCATATATTTGAGGAACCTTGGTTTGGAGAGTGGTCCTACATGGTATTCTGCCCAAATCTCTTGATTTTCAACAGATAGCACCAGAACAGGATATAAATAAAACTGAGGTTATCCATTACCAAATCAAGCACGAACTAAATCTCATCCTATAATTGCAAGAAAACCTATCCGACTCATTGTTTAGCATTCAAACTTAGCTGGAAGACACTAAGCATAATTCTATGTTATAGATACACCAATTTATTAGCAAAGACTTGGGGCTAAAATCTTTTCCTCTTGTTTTTCTTTGCATAGGAGGGACAAGGAGGGGAGGGGACGGGAGGGAGGAGACAGCTTCTGGCTCCCTTGGCCATCTGATCAGTGCCATCTGAAATCAATTGTGCCACAGAATTTCCAAGTTTTTGTGGGACCGTCCTCGAAAATGGAAGAAAAATTTACTATAAATCTTTACGAAGATTTTCGTGAAACCTCACTATAATTTGAGAGCATCCTGTTAGGCAAGGGGGGAATTTTCGGAGGCCCAGCTTGGAGGTCCAGTGGGAGTCAGGTGCCTTCCCCTCCCCTGCAGGGCTCTCACAAATGCCCAGGAGCAAATCTCTCTTCAGACTTCTGCAATTATTATTCTCTATCCATGGGCAAAGGCAGCAAAAAGAAATATATTCCTGCTTGTTGGCCATCCTAGTCCAAAGTGGGGGTGAAACCTTGCCCTCCCTAGAGAAGCTAATATCCAGAGACATGTTGTATTCTCAGCAGAGGAGAAGGAAGCTCAGCAGGTACCATCCCAGTATTTATCAGCCACGGAGGCTTCACCAGGCAACATCTCCCAGTAGCACTAGTAAATCCTAAAGCCTACACTTGCATGGAAGCATGGAGATGACAGTGACTGGAGAAGGCATGGGATGGGCCACTGAAGGTCACTCTCTGTCTTTTCTTGGGGTGGCAGCAAGCGAGCTCCCCTCTGAATCCCAGATGGGTTCATCGCATCCCGTCCTGGGGTCCTGGGAAGCCAGAAGGATTTGGCACAGGGAAAGAGGGATGGGCATATGTAGTCTTTTGGCTCTCCTTTTTTGGGTGAGCGTCAAACAAGCGTCGGGGGGATAGGTGCGTACGTGTGCCGCTGCACGCAGTCAGGTCGCTCTGTGCCCCAGAATAGGGCTCTGAAGCTAAAAAGAAGGACCAAAAAAAAAAAAAAAAAAGATATTTTTTTGTATTTTTCCTGTCAATTTCAGGAAACCGTCCCAAATTTCCCTTGCAAGGTAACCCGCTCCAATTCACCAGGGAGAGGAAGTTTAAGCAGACTCTTTGTCCCCAGTCTCAACCACACACACACAGACACACGGACACACAGACACACACCAGAGGAAGGCATTGGATTCCATAAAACAAGGCAATTGGGAAAGGGAAAAGAAGTAGCAACATTGTTGGCCATTAATAGCTCTTTTCAGCCTGAAAGGTAGGTCTGTAATTGTTAACAAACTGTAATAGAAACAATCGGTGCCTCCAGCAATGACAGAACAGCAGCATCGAAGGGCCAGATCTAAATTTATATCTCCCATTTACTAGAAAGTGGTTTTTGCAATGGGAACCCTTTCAGCATTGTTTCAGGACAAGCTCTATTTAGTCTCTCGCAGGAAAAGCAGGTCCTAGGATTTCCTCATGAATTACAAATAGATCCCACCAGTCCAAAAATCCCGTTAATGTACTGTTCCAGCCCTCAGCGAAGTTGCAGGAGAAGTCATTTGGCACTGGAATTTGGCCCATGTATAATTAAGGATGACATTCTTCACATGCGCCTTTCAGGCAGATTTTATTTTAATTTTTTTTTTTTTTGGGGGGGGTGCTCTTGAGAATTAGGACATTTTTGGATGGAAGAAAGAAAAGGGGAGGGAGGAGGAAAGGGGACCTGGGTGTTAAGTGATAAGCAATTGAACTGTAGCTATTTTCAAGCCTGTAAGAGCAAAAGCTCTTAGAAATACAGAGAAGGTGGGAGATTTTTGGTGCCAGGCTCCACGATGGACTATACTGCTGCACTAAGCGCTCTCCTATAGCGAGACGACCTCGTGCGTGCTTGCGATGCACCCTGCTCAGAGCCTGTAAGATGCTTTCCCAGATCTATAGTGTAATCAGTGCAAGCCGATGTGATTCAAGAGTCTGCTAAATCCACAGTGGCTTCAACCTGGAGCGGGGAGGACTCCTGTCATCACACTTACTTTAGTCCTCCGAGCAAAAAATCCCGGCTCTGCGACTTTTTGCAGCTTGCGTCTAAAAGCAAAATGTGGCATTGAGTCCTTCATGCCGCCCAAAAACCAGCTCCGCGAGCACTTTTGCCTTGCACCTTGCGGAGACGTCTGATGCTGGGCAGAGGATGTACAGCCATGTGCGATTCTCATCTGCTCGGATCCTATGGGAAAGGATCAGCGTGATTTATCTTAGCCAGTATTCGCAAGGTATCCTTCCTATTGTTTGCTAACTGCCGTTAAGTTTGGACGGCAGGCGGAGGGGTCAGAGCCAAGGCAGAGAACAGAGATTTGCCGAGATCACGCAATGCTCCAAGCCTGTGGCTGCAGTAAACAGAATCTCCTTAAAGGTCACATCTTCAGGCTCCCACTGCAATTGCCAAAGGAAACTGCAATCATTTTTCAGTCCTTTAAACGCCAGACTAAAATGTACTCAGCCACAATTTTCCTACATGTTCCTGGTTTGTGAGGAGACTACTTAGGAGTCATTTCCTTGCCAAGAAAAGCTTCTCTTTCCTCCTGAACCCGGGATAGACCTGGGCAGCCCTCTGCAAAGTTAGGGGTCAGGGCACAAGGGGTGAGACCTTGCAACTGGACCCTGCAGGGCACCCCAAAGTAGGTGCCTTTTGCAGCATCAGCAATGCAATCTGGACAACCAAAATACTTTCTTTGCTGCTCAGAAAAACTCCATCGCATCTAACGGCAGCGTAAGAAGGACCAGCTCCGGGCTGAGAAATCACAGTACCTTTCTGGGCAGAAAAATCATTCATTGCATCTCTTTTTCCTCTCCTAAATCGTCCATGAAAAATCTTGTATTTCTCATGGCCGCCTTTTTTTTACCCCCCAGCGATGACCGCGTTTATAAAACCACATTTCACTCCTTATTTACAGCAGGGAATTGGGTCTCTCCTTGTCACTCATCCTCCCCAAACACCCAGCAAAAAACTCAGCTCTCCTGGCATGGGCTGCAACCCACCCGACTGAGGCACATCACCAGCTCGCAAGCTTAAGTGTGACCCCGGCGTGAATTAAGTGCTGTCAAACCTGGCACGAAAAGTCCACCCGTAGGACTGACCCTAAATGAATAGCCACTGTGTTTACGTGAACCACCCGACAGACTGCTTCTCTCTTACCCAGAGCCCCAACGTGTGTCAATAAAAATCTCTGGGTTTCATTAGGCAGCCCCTGCCTGGATACATAAATAATAAGGCTGTTGTCAGATCTCCCTATGGTGTGTAAGGGCAGATCTGGAAACCTGAAGGCCACGACCTTCATGTTTCTCAGCAGGGACCGAAACGCCCTCGGAGCCAAAGTAGTGGGAAAATGAGAGTCTGTGTTATGCTTTAACATGATACTGACAGGCAAATGTAATTTCTCAGGGTTCACTCCAGCGAACACTGATCTGTTTTATAATCTCACGCGCTCGAGCGCTGGCCCGGCTGCAGCTCCGAGGCTGCTGCCGGAGGGGATGGGAGCTTTCCCTCGGAACTCCGCTTGGATCCAGGGGGGACCTGGAGGCGCTTCTTGAGGAGAGGGCGAAAAGGCACGGTCGTGTTTGGGATGAGGAACGAGGAAGGTTAAAAGGAGGATGAGCTCAGTGCTCGGGGAGGGTTTTTGCAGCCCAGGGAGGTGTCAGAGGAGGCGAGCTGGGGGTCCTTACACCTCCCCCAGGGTAAAATCTCGGCAGGGCTGTGGAGAGGCTGTTGCACCATCAGGAGCTAGAAATAGTGAAGTGGGAATGATGGCAGGCTCTTCCTCTGACCTCCAGCCCCTTTCCACCTCAGCCATTTCCAGGAAATCCCTGCTTTCTTCTACAGTGAGGGCTCTGCTCCGCCAGCTGGGAGCAGGCGATGCTGGAGCAGCAGCCTGGCCCCACGGCACGGCCGGGACGGACCCCGGACAAGCAGGTCGGGGTGGGTATGAAGAGCCGTTAGGGCTTTTCAATGCTGACATTTCCACAGCTCCAGATCGGTCCGTCCTGGTAGGACCAGCACCAAAAGAAGCAACCGCTTTGCCAACGGTCTGCAAGGCACGAAACCCAATTACGCCGTGGCAGGGCAAGAAAACTGGGGTGATGCTCGTCAGGCTGGGATGGAGGGAATGTGTGTTGGGGATGCTTGCAAACACTGCAAGGGCTGGACGAGTATGTGAGCAAATGGCTCGGTGGGCTTCAAGGATGCTTCTACCTTCATCCTGGCATCTGCTCGAGGATGAAGGATGCTGTGCAGTGCCCGAGTGTGCTGGTAACCTATATATTGTCAGATGAATTAACGATACACGCAGACCGGCTCAGGGGAGGGTTTCCCCAGCCAAGGTGAAGCTTCAGGAACGGTCCAGAGTCCTTTCAGCCTCAGCAGAGAGCTTTGCTCCCGAAAGGGGCTTTTTGGTCAAAAGGGCAGGGCGGGAGGCAGGTTGCTAACACCGGTTTGGTACCTCGTTAGCGAGCGACGGAGATGAAAGTGTGAGGTACGAGACCGATGGGCCAAATTTGAAGGGAGACAGGGAGAAGGTCAGCAGATGACTTTACGAGCTGTGGAAGTAGCGGTGGCGTTTTTCCAGGAGGACGCTATGTCTTCTGCCGAGGAATGTATACCATGCTCTCCGGGCCGGGTGACAGAGTTAATCACCCGGCGAGCAGGAGGGACCAGGGCGGCCAGGGCAGGAAACGCTTCCCGAAACGGCCGGGGGGCTGGAGACCCGGGGAGAAGCCCCAGCCCCGCTGGGTGGGAGGAGTACCGTCCTTCTGCGTGCGTTGCGTGCAAAAGCCAACGCAGCCCGGTCCCTGTGTGGTCTAGAGGGGTTTGCGTGTGTGGTCCTGCAAAGCCCTGCTCATCTGTCCAAAGGCTGCTAACTGCCTGCTGAATGACCACGTCTGTTTACTTTAGCTCTGTCTGCACCAACTGAACTCTGATCGCTGCCTTCCTCCAGCTGGGCCGGCTCAGGACCCCAACGTGAAGGAGAGCGGGAGAGAGATCTGTGTGTGTGAGGCTCCAAAAAAAGAATAGGCTGCAAATGGACTACAGTGTAAATCATGGCGAACAATTTATGGGCCATTTTCTCTCCCATCATTTCTTCTCTGATCCCCACCCCCCCCCTCCTCACTCAAACAGACCACGCTCATAAATTGCCCGTGCTGAGTGCTGGCAGAAAGGTTTTTCATGTTCCTGACAGCTGCAATAAAAATATGCCTGTGTGTCTGGTAATTGTGTGTGCAAGAGGGGGAGGGAGAGAGGTGGGTGCCTGTGCAGGGTGCTCGTGCGCGGGTACGGGTGCGCAAGCGATGGCCCGGCATGGGGGGGCTGGGACCGTATGGGGGGCAGCGAGGTGATACAGGCATGTGTGCTGCCATCGCACGTGTGTGCCGTGAGTGCATGCGTGTGCTGTGATTGCATGCGTGTGCTGCAATTCCGTGCGTGTGCTCTGATTGCATGTGTGCATACTGTGTGTGAATGCGCTGTGATTGCGTGTGCATGGGCGCTGTGATTGCACGCTGGTGATGTGATTGCACGTTCGTGCCGTAATTGCACATTCGTGCCGTAATTGCACATTCGTGCCGTGATTGCACGTGCGTGCACAGTGAATGCACGTGTGCCACGACGGCATATACACATGTGTGCCATGATTGCACGTGCGTGGGCTGTGATTGCATGCGCGTGTGCTAATTGCATCTTTCAGCTGCAATTGCGTGCGTGCTGTGACGGCAGGTACACGTGTGTACCGTGATCTACGCACACCGGGACTGCATATGTCCATGCGTACATTTGCCAGGCAATGACGTGTGTGTGCACGTAAGGCCAAAGCGATCCTGTGCGTGGCAGCAGGCCACGGGCAGTTGTGTGTGCACGCAAGCACGAGAGTGTGTACAAGCAGGACATACTTTTCATGTGTAGGTGGGAAATGGTTTTTTCCAGCACAGGGGAACGTTTGAGATGTTGAAACTTTTTTTTTAAATCAGGATTAAAAATGCAAATCATGACCTTCTTTGGTAAACATGCTCCCTAAATGAAAAGACACTGACTTTTGGCCTGGAACAATCACAGTATTTTTTCTGATCATTCCCTAATACTCCATGCTGGGAATTTTTTACTTAAAACTAAAACCTCTAGACTATTGTTAGGTTAAATTTTGAGACACAAAATCAACTGAGCTGATAAGCCTAGGCTCTGGAATTTTTCAGTGCAATGAAATTTCGAATCAAGCAGTAAGTTTTGCAACTGTAATGGAAATAATCTTATTCCTGCCAGCCAGTTTGGGAGGAAATAATGCTCAGCCACAGGGTTCCTAGAAAACAGCTTTCTCCTTTTCATCACTTCTCCATATTTGCTTCTTTGAATGACGTTATTCTTACAAGAAGCTTGATGGGAAGCAACAGCCCAGCAAATCCCAGGGTGTGCAAAGTGTTACTCACAAAAACCCAGGAGCTTTTTTCTGGGGAAGGATATTTTTCTACTCCATGTCTGTATTTTGCCCTGATCCAGTTTGATTTCTCTTCTGTCTTTATCAAAAATACTCTTGCAAGGGTTTGCACCCGTCTTTGCATCACTACCAGTTTGAAAAGTTCTTCATTAGTAAGATGGAAAGATAAGGAACAAGGTGGAGAGAGACATACAGGGAAAGAAATCAGAATTTGGTTACAGAAAATCAGAGCACCCCAAAAATCTGTATCTTGTCAATTTATAGTTACAGAGTTGTTAGGAAGGACACAGAGACCATAACCTGTTCAGAGATTATTCCCAACTATGAGAAAAACTAAGCTGGAAGAAACCCCAGACAAAACCCAAGCAGCAATGTAGGTGTGGATGTGTGTGGCAAAGAGAGGGAAGCCCCCCCAAAAAGGAAAAATCTATATTTATCAGTGCTGTTGGCACACGCTGTGAGTGTGCCTGGGCAGGGGCTGGCAGAAGACAGCGCTGGGGTGTTTCCGAGTCTGAGGATCAATAGCCCCGTGTGTGCCTGGGCTTTGTAGCTCTAAGTGCCTCTGTAGGGAACAAAGAAAGTGAGTAAAAATTGAATTATCCACTTAAGGTTGTGTCAGCTTTCCATCATAAATCTTTTTTTTTTCCCCGGAAGTTTATTGCTCATCTGTAAAGATTCCTCCCAGCCTTAGCCTTTGCGTATATGATATGGTTTCAACGCTGGAAAAAACTTTCATAGATATGTAATTTAATAAGGTACAAAGTTATCTTTTTATGCAGAAAGAAATATTATTTCTAACAGCTACACCGGAGGAATGAAATCAGGGATGGGTGGGAGCGATGGCTGGAGGGGAGCTCTGGAAACCTTGTGCTGTGAAGGGGCAGCTTCCAGCAGGTCCCAGTTAGGGCAGCTCCCGCTGGGGCTTGGCTGCAGAAGGGTGAGCCCAAGCACCCACTGGGGCTCGGCCGGGTGAGCAGCGGGTGTGTAATCCCCTCTTCCTACCCCAAGAGCCAAGGGGAGACCCCACAGGCACTGGGGATGCTCTGCCCCCTCATCCCATGAGCTAAAAATGAACCCCGGCCTTGTAAAGAGCATCCTTAGCCATCACCCACCTGTGTTGCAATCAACCTTTATTTAAAATGTGAATCTTTACCCCTTTTTGATTTTTTTCCCCTTTCCATTTTCCTTTTCCATTTCCCCTTTCCTTTTATCCCTTCCCCCTTTTTTCCTTTCCTTTCCTTTCCTTTCCTTTCCTTTCCTTTCCTTTCCTTTCCTTTCCTTTCCTTTCCTTTCCTTTCCTTTCCTTTCCTTTCCTTTCCTTTCCTTTCCTTTCCTTTCCTTTCCTTTCCTTCCCTTCCCTTCCCTTCCCTTCCCTTCCCTTCCCTTCCCTTCCCTTCCCTTCCCTTCCCTTCCCTTCCCTTCCCTTCCCTTCCCTTCCCTTCCCTTCCCTTCCCTTCCCTTCCCTTCCCTTTCCTTTCCTTTCCTTTCCTTTCCTTTCCTTTCCTTTCCTTTCCTTTCCTTTCCTTTCCTTTCCTTTCCTTTCCTTTCCTTTCCTTTCCTTTCCTTTCCTTTCCTTTCCTTTCCTTTCCTTTCCTTTCCTCTCCTCTCCTCTCCTCTCCTCTCCTCTCCTCTCCTCTCCTCTCCTTTCCTCTCCTCTCCTCTCCTCTCCTCTCCTCTCCTCTCCTCTCCTTTCCCTTTCCATTTTCCTCTCCTTTCCTTTCCTCTCCTTTCCTCTCCTTTCCTCTCCTTTCCTTCCCTTTCCTTCCCTTCCCTCTCCTTTCCTCTCCTTTCCTTTCCTTCCCTCTCCTTCCCTCTTTCCTTTCCTCTTCTCTCCTCCCCTTTCCTTCCCTTTTCACCCATTTTTCTTTATTCTCATCCTTACCCTTATTCCTAATCTTATTCCTATTCTTATTCTTACGCTTATTCTTATTCTTACTCTTATTCCTATCCTTGTCCCTATTCTTATTCCTATTCTTATTCTTATCATTATCCCTATCCTTATCTCCCTATCCTTACCCCCCCCCCCTTCCCCTTCCCACTCCGGACAGCAGCGCCCCGGGGGCTCCACGCCGGCGGCGGGGGGGACCCGGTGCTGCGGTGGGGGGGGTGTGTGTGGGGGGGATGTCCGCAGCCCAGAGCCGCCGGTCCTCAGAACGGACCCGGGGGGGGGTCCGGAGGGAAGCCGGGCCCGGGGAGGGTCCGTCCCGCCCGGGCGCCAGGCGCTGCCCCCGACCCCCCTCGGCATTAACCCCGCTGACACGGGCGGGCGCCGTCCAGCCAGCCCGACCCCCCCCCTGCCTCCCCCGGGGGCTGCCCCGCTGCCCCTCGTCCCCCGGAGTGGACCCCAGGCAGGGGGGGACGACCCTTGGTGTGTGTCGTCCCTCCTTGGAACCCTTAGAGTTCTTAGGGGCTCACAGCCCCCCAAGGCAAAAAAGGGGAATTTCTCCCTTTCCTTCCCTCTTTGCTCCTCTTTTTTGGTTTGGCTCCGGTTTATGGGAGATAAGGGGTTCATTTAAATGGGGGAGAAGAGTTTGGGGGCAGAAAACTGTTACAGCCTGGGGGGGAAAAAAAAAAAAAAAAAAAAAAAATCACGCCAGGTTGGTGATGTTAGCCTGGGATGGTTCCCACTGCATCGCGCCCTGCGGAAATCATGCCTGGGGTGGCACAGAGGGTCCCTGGGGGTCTCACCCCCCCCAGGGCAGGCGGGGGTTCCCTGGCGCTTTGCCCCAGAAAGCCCTGAGAGATGCCACTCCGAAATAAAGAACTTTTTACAAAAAAAAGAGCCTGTAAGGATTTCTCCTTGCTGGGTGGTTGCAGCTCCTTTTTACCTCCCCGCTCCATGCACCAGGTGGTGGGGTTTCCCCTCCATCCTCCACCCCCCAGACCACATTTTTGTTAGACCTTGCATATCTTATTTTTTTTGTTATTCTTGCTTTAGGACTGGGGTCTGCATTTGGCTTGTGCCCACTTTGCTTCTCCCCCCCCCCCCACCACCACCCAGGGGTGCTCTGGGACTGGAAAGTGGGGCTGCACCCCAGGCTGCGGGGGGGAATCCTGCTGCGAGAAGGGTACCCTGGCCCCCCCCAAAAGGATGCGGGGGGAGGAGGACGGTGCTGGGGATGCCCAGCATTGCCCTGCTACAGCAGGGATGAGGCACATGCGGGGAAGGAGGGAGGGAGGAAAGCTGATCCTGAAGTTTCCATCATGTGAAATTGAAGCGCATGTGCGAAATTGAAGCGCATGTGCCTATAATGAAATATTTCCTCCCATTTCATGGCAGCTCAGTAATTCCTGATGGCAGGGAGCCTGGGAAAACAGATCCCCCCTGCTCCCACCCACGGCGCCTGACCGCACGGGCAGGGACAAACAAGGGCTTCGTTTTGCCGGGCCGTGGCGGCTCCCCACCTCCCGCCTGGACACCTTAGAGCATCCTCCAAAACCAGCCCCACTGGGAGCCCTTCTGCCCTTTCCCCCCTCCTCCAGCAAAGGGAAATCCCTATTTCCAAGGGTATTTCGGTGCAGGGCTTGCAGCAGCTTGGCACCCCCCCCCCCCAGCATCACCCGGGTCCCCCTGGATCCCCGGGGCCAGGCAGGCTGCCCCCGGCAATAGCCGCTGCTTTCATTTACTTTCGGATTATGTGGTTTTTCCAGCTCCTCTAAATTTAATTAAACTTTGACCAAAATCCTAAGCAGGGCAAGAGAATAGAAAAAGGGGTTTTGTGCCAGAACAAGCACTGTAATCATATTAATAATAACAAAAAGCAACAACAAGCCTTTAAACACTTGCGGGCTGGGTTGTAGGAGTTCAGGCTACTGGGCTCAGGCAGGCAGAGCACTGGGAATCCTCAGGCCCCTTCGAAATGCTCCTGACACAGGACGGATGCAGCCGAGGGCACCAGAAAGCTGCCGCAGAACCAGATTTCCCTTTGAAATTGCGCTTTCCTAGCAAACGTAAGTAACGCGCTGGGAAACTGGCGGCACAGAAACGGGCAGAGATGGGGGTCAGGTTGAAACGCCGCTCGTGCCCGGGAGGAGGAGGCTTTGATGGGGATCTTGTGATATGCTGGGATAGAGCATTCCATGAAGGAGGAATTCAATGGAAGGATGTAGGACACCCTCAAGTCCTAATTATTTCTCGTCCCCATTTGTGTAACAGCAACACCCCAGACCCGGACAAAACCCCTGTCGTGGTGGGCATTGCACCCCTCGTGTGTGGACCCTGCGCCCACCCCAGTGAGTTTCTGATCTGTTGTCCTGACAGAGGGATTTAACCTTCATTTTAAGGCAACACAAACCTGCTCTGCCCCTGCCGTAGGTGCCTTGCTCAGCTGGAGCCGATGAACGGGTCTTGCTACGTGAGTTTACACCACCTAACAATCCACTGCCCACCCTTTAATGTAAAACCAGTGGGTTTTTTTAAAGGAACAGATGCTTGAACCCTTGAAAAATAGTAATTTTTTCTCTCCTGCTCTCATTCTCTTCCCTACTAGTTTGATAAAGAGTTGGGCAAAGTGTTTATTCAGGCTTAGCTCCTAAGATGCTGCTAACAGGATGAAGTTAGGATCATATAAATTCCTCAGCCAGATAAATGTCCTGTGTAATCCTGTGCCTGTCCCTGACAGTAGCCAGTACCAGATGCTTCCCAGGATGTGACAAGAAAGCTTTGCCATGACTGCAGATGGAATTCCTTGCCCACAATGAAACCATACTCCTGGTGCCTATCACTTAGTGGCTATTTTGATGGACTTCAGAAGAAAAAAAAGTCCAGAAAGTGAGGGCTTTATTAATTTTATGAATTATTTTATTAATTCTACCTTTTGGGGGTCAACAGGAAAGCAGCCTCAAGGCTGTAAGTCACCTGTGGCTGCAGATGAGGAGGTGCGTGGGTGTTGCGGTGGTGATTCCCGAATCCAGAGGCTCTGTTCTCCTTCTGCACGTGGGCTTCGCTTTGTTTCCCACATGCTTAATGCGTCACAGCAGTGGGAGGCAAGACCTTGGAAGTGTCCCGCTAACATGAGTTTGCAATGAACATTACTCATTTCTTGGTACAAAACTTAATTGGGGGATTTCAGGACCTGATGCAGAAAGACCAAAAGGGAAAATTACTGTATCCAGCATTTTACATGGCTGGTTAGGATTGCGGAGGCTCACGCTTATTAATGCTCTGGCACTGATTAGATCTAAGTTTGATTAAACGATGTCGGGAAAACAAGGCATCCCAGCTTAGAAGCAGAAGCGAGCCAACATGCTGCGAAGGAGTGCAGAACACAAACTATGAGCCCTGTCCAGCATATGGAGTCCAACATGCTTGTGCTTGCGATGCTCAGAGTCACTACTTAAGGGAAAACCCGCTTACTTATTCCTCAATTCAAAGAACTGCAAAAAAATGTATTTAGAGCGAGTGCGCCAGGGCGAGCTCCTAGTAACTTCAGATGGAGAATATCCTGGTGCATTCGCTGTAGCAAAGAACTCTTCTCTTTTTGTTACAGGTTTCCCTTTATTAAGCACCCTGACAATATCCCCAGCCAACACCAGTCATGGAGCCCCTTCCTCTAAGGAAAAGGAGCTTATTTAATAGCTACTCGCACGCATGGAGAAACACACATTTACTCCTGTGTTTAGCTGGATCCTCACTAAACTACATTCATGTCAAACCTATCAGCACCACCGCTGGCCCTCCACTCGTGTTACTTGGCACCATATAACTCTCCCCCATCGCCGGCTCTCTTCTTTTTTTCCCAGCACAAAGCACCCCGTCATCTCCAGCTCTCTTCCTGCTATCACCAAGGAGCACACACCAAAGGGGACGGTGATCCCATGGTGCGGAGCCATCTACATCCACTTTCTGGGGGCTGGGGAAAGCCCCCGCTAGAAATATTAACTGCACACACTCGGGCATGCATGCACGCTCCTGCCTGCTCGCTGGAGCCTTGGTCTCTCCTGTGCTTATCAAGTGCACTGAGGAAGGATGGTGTTGGATCAGGTTTGCTTCCCACCCCAGAAATTCAGTCTGTTCATCCTCCTGTTTCTGGCCACAAACCCTGCTTTGGTTTTTGAGGATGAAGCAGCACCTAAAAGCCTATCTGGGAAGCAGCAGAAAAACATTCTCCCCATCAGCTCTTCATGGCAAGTCTTGGCAGGGCAGCAAAGTTGCCCAGTGGCATCCTGCAGGAGGCCTGAGGAAAGGCTGGAAGTCAGCCCCCACATTACTGGGAGCCCCTTCTAGATTTTCTCTCAGGTCCCATCCTGTTCCCAGGTCCAGTGTTGCTTTTCTTGGAGCATCTCCCCTTTTCCCACGCTGTAGGATAAGCGGGACAACCATCAGCTCCGTGCAGACCCCTGGCTCCGAAAGCCAAGGAGAGGCAAAGCCACCCTGGCACCAGGGACAGTCACAGGTGTCTGCAGGCATCACTGTAACTCAAATAATGAAGAACGAAAAATAACTGGGCATGCCCTCTTTATGTCAAAATTTGAGCTTATTGAAAAGCTGCTCCCTCCTCTCCTTCCATCCACCGGGAAGACCGCGAGGTGAGACACCAGCCGGAGGGTAACAGGGAGCTCATGTAAATGCCAAGCAAGCAAAAACGCTGAAAGGAGCCATTGGGTATTATACTTTGTATGTCTCCTTTCATGACTCATGGTCTACCTTTGTAAATTAAATAGGAATTACTTGAACGATTTGGTAATTGATACTAATTTTCTTCATGTGTGAGCAGAGGTGTTCCTGGTGCTTAGTTTGCCATAACTCATACCTTTCTTTATCCTTTTTTTTAAAACACAGATTCAAATACTTTTTGCCTTTAGATCAGCCACCTCTGTTGCTTTTTTTTTTTCTTACAGTGTTTGCTCTTCTTCTTATATAAATGCACTTACAAGCTCCAAAGGAGGCAGAACAGCTTTCTGAAAGCACTTTTGCCTCTGTGGAGCATCATCCCTTTTCCCCTCTGGCTTTGGGGGTTGGTGATGCCACGTCTGCGATGTGCACATTTTGATTCACCCCTACCTCATTCAGTGAATACTCTCAAGACGAAAAGTCATGGTCTTTATTTGTCATTTTTTTTTCCACAATCCAAAGCTTCTCTGAGCCCAGTTGCTTTCCCAGCCACCCCATTTTCAGACTTTCCAAGTTTGAAGAACCTCTTTATTTGGTGGTTTACTGGAAAAGCTGTTCACATCTATAAACAAAGCTTACTCTTCCTGATTTTATCTTTCTCCATTTTATTGTTTCCGCTTGTTATTCATTTTGGCCGATACTTCTACAGGGACTTTCCAAAGATGAGAATTCAAAGTGATATAAAAACGCATCTGAATAACATCCAGGAATAAAAGTGGGGACTGATCATAAATACGAAGCATGACTACCTTTTACTGGAAGAAGTGAAACACACAGGAAGAAATTCAGGCTGGATGTAATCAGCCTGGGAGAGCTCACCCTGAGGATGATCAGCTACTGTGCTTGGACGTTTCGATGTCAGAGCGAGACACAGGGAGAAAAGCCTCAATCCCAGTAATGCTTAAAAGTCCCCTACAAAGAACTCACAAGCCTGAAAGTTTACCTGCTTCTCCTCTCTGGCCGTATCAGTTGGCCTAATGAGAGATACTCCTCCATCCCACAGACACTGCTTCGTTCAACTCTCAGCATGGCATTTTCTTTTCTTCCATGCTCCATTATTACCATCATTTTAAAGCACAACTTGGCTGCACGCTGAGAGCCCAATCAATCTCCGCACAGTCCTGTACGGAGGAAAGGAAATGCATTCAATCAGTTTGGAAACTTTGTAAGCATCCCTCTGATCATGAATCCCTTGGCCAAACCCTATAGATTCAGTTACAACTACCCCGGTAGTTTTTGCTTTCCCATCCCCTTTTCCTGATTCCCCGTTTAAGGAAAATTCATCTGATTTCTGAGGTGTGCAACCACCATTTTCTCTGTCTTTTTAAAACTCTTTCAAACGAAAGAGCTCACGTCATTTACTTATCAGATGGGACAGCGCAGCCTAATTTCCAGCAGGAACCAACCCCACGCTGATGAGAAGTGGTGTAATTCAATGAATGAGCAAATGGGACGGATTGGGAGCGTCTGCGAGATGCAGACCAGGCGGGATGAGCCTGCAAGCCTGCGAGCAGCAACCCTGACCCAAAGCACCCGACACAATTCCTTGCTTTTTCTCTCTGCGATAGCTCCTAGCAGCATCCCCGTTCAGCCCGTAACGTCACGAACAGGCAGCCCTTGCCCTGGAGCCCTTCCAGTCCTACCAGCCACAACCAAGGAAACATCTAAAGAGGCAGCAGTCGTCGCACAGTGGCATGTGAGCAAACCTCATTGCAATCTGCTTTTCCGACGGAGCTGGGCTGCGGACGTGGTTTCCTTTTCTCTGATTTTCTCCGCAGGAAAAGAGCTCACATCCACCAGGAGTGAAATGTAATAAATCTGCCTAAAGCAAGAGCAATCAAGCCCAGTAAATAATTCCACGTCTATAAACTTGCAGGATTTTATAACATTCACTCCAGCAAGGTTTCAGTGCTCTGAAATGCGGCCCTCATCTCGCTCGCCAGGACAGCAGTGGGTCAGCCCCTCACATCTGAACCGTGTTTTGGTATTTCTGCTCCTCATCAGGCCAATTTGGGCTCTTACGCTTCATCCCCAGCACCACTGACTATGTGGGTCTACCCAAGGGCTTAAAAGTCATTGCTTCAAAATTCGGTTGGGTTTCATTGTGTTTAAAAATCGCACATATTTATAGCAGAAGTTTATGGGCAAACAGGATGGTTTAGCTGTCCGTGTAAATTCTCACACACCTGATATATTAGCCTTTACGGAGACATGGCTAAGCTCTAGGATTATCAATAATCCAATTATACTAAACAATACAAGTTATAAAGGTGAGAAGGGGGAAATAGATCTGGAAGGAGGGTATTGGGTTACACAAGGGCACTCAGAACCTGTCTGGATGTCAGTGACGATAAAATCGATCTCAATTTATGGCTTGTCAGTGATTTATTAGGTCTCTGCTTGAAGGCTGTAGGTACCTTCACCCAGGCAGTCCCAGTTCCTGAGCAACATATAAAATATGGATGGCATATATAGGGAAACTGGGACATTTCCCTGCTGCAGTCCCTGGGAAGGGCTGGTGCTTGAGCACAGGGGTCTGCCCTGCATGCGATGGATGCAAAATCCCACGTTCACCTGGGCAAGCCAGCTCTTCTGCAACTCATTACACGGCTGAGATCATGCATGGTGCAGAGCTATTTTCCAAGCCTTCAGGTAAATAAAGCCTTCAAAAGCACCGAAACCCAGCTGCTCTTCCTTCCTCACGTCCCAAGGCTTTCTTTAATAAATCCCATACCGGGGAAGTGGAAAGCGGTGTTGTTTTCTGCTTTCGGAGCATTTCAGCTACACTCTTTTCACTATTTTTTTCCCGAAGACTGTGAGGGCCACAAGCCAGGTCTTCTCCTGCCTCTTCCGCAGAGAGGAAGGGATCCCTCGCGGGAGGGACATTAAAGATGTGACCCCCCCCCCCCCCCGAAGGGATGACCATGTCAGGAGGACAGGACTGAGGCAGGAAAGGGCAGTGGTCCTTTTGCTTGCAGGAAGCTACCGGCTGCTTTGGGAGACTGTCTTCTGGAGGGGGATTTCTGCAGAGCTCCCTGACCCCTAATGTCACCCCTTTCGATGGCAGCAGCGCCAGTTCTATTTGATCGCTGCCCTGGGTCTTGGCTTTCCCTCTGAGCACGCCGGGTCAGCGGCAGAAAGACCCATTCACTTGGGGGAAGGCATTAGGATTTCTATAAACAGAGATTAAATACGCTTCTCGGTGACAAATGGGTTTTACTGCCCGTGTCAGGCATCGGCTGCCAAGTGCCAAACTGGCAACCTCTCTCCGGCAATGCACATGTATAAGGCATCCGCGCTCATGGAATTGCTGTACTTTTATGGTCATGGATACGGGAGGCTTTAAACACTCCGGATTTCTGTGCATTAAGACGTGTTGACTCAGACATCCCTCAGCAGCTCGTAGGTGCTTCAGAGAAGGACACGGCGGGGCTGGCACAAAGCAGAGGCTCCGCAGCGTGCCTGCCCTCGTCCATCATCGAGGAGCTGCACTCTGCTCGCCGACGGCTCTTCTCGCGTGGCTGTGCTCGTTTGTCCCAAAAAGTAAATAAGTACTGCCTCTAGTTTCAGGTCTGCATCTTTAGGTGGTCGTGGCAATGACGGTGATGCTCTGGGCTTGTACAGAAAACGGTAGGAAATGGACTCTTACAGGACAAAGGAAGAAATTCCCAGGAGGAAACTGCAAAACCATGGAAAAACTCGCGTGGCTTTGAACATAACCACCTTCCAGCACTGCGGTAAAACCAAGCATTGAATCAAAAAAGCAAAAAGCACACTACTGCCAAAAAAGTGGCTGAGGACTACTGGAAAATAGGACCACGTTTGCTTTCTGTTCTCTAGAAATATACATTTTAATGCAAGGAAAAGCTCTATTTTTTGGAGCAAAATTTTAGCAAGCAGAGCACCATTTTGCACTGCAAAGGATTTGGATGGGATTGTGACAACCCTTAAAATATGCAGACTACCAGAAAACTACCTTTGCACATCTCGCACTCTCTTCCCTAAGGAATACCATGACTCCATAGGTGCCCGTGCCTGCTTTCTTTGAAGGGAACGGCAAAACTTGCACTGACATAACTAAAAGCAAAATTGAGCCCATTAACTGTAAAAGCTCACAGGAAAACCCATATGCACTTCTCTGTGCTTTTCCAGCCAAAATTCTTTCAGCGCGCACCTGCTTTCTGTTTGTTTTGGTGAAAACATGGAAAGGTTTTAACTTTACTGAAAAACAATTCTGATTTCTCTAAAGAAAAAAAAAAATTCAAGTAAAGCATCGGTTGCTGATTTATTTCTCTCCTTCGGGTTTTAGTGGAGTCCCTATAAAAACCTCTGGTTGAGCCAGCTCCATTTATTGCCAGTATTGTGCTTGACTGAATGAAGGTCCTGCATGTTTTGTTTGTTATTCTGAGTCATATCACAAACATTTTAGCAAAAGGTCCAAAGACTTACAGGGAACATAGAGAAGCCAAAATCGCCAGATGGAGAAAAGCACATCTTAAGGGGATGACATTTGGCACGAGAAGCAGAAGAGAATTAGAGTTTGGTTTGATCTGCCCCGTATTATATCACCGCTTATACTTTGCAGGAAATTGTTGAGGTTAAACCAAAATAAAGATCGAGTTTTAGAGCATTTTCTCTTTACACGTTCTTTTGGGACCCCACATCTTTCAGTATGCAACCTATTAATTATAAATACATACACACACTCACATCCAATTTTATTATTTGGGCTTCATCCGACCCTTCAGAGGGAACCAGATGAAAGTAATAATCAGTTAATTCAGCTACAAAGCAAAAAAAGAGAAAAAAAATCAAAGCTAGATAAACATATCGTGTTCTCATGGAAAACAACAACAAAAAGGGCTGAACTGGCAGGCAAATTAACAGAGCTCTTCCACACCTCTGTCAAAATGGGGTGCCGTCATCCACTGATGACGAACGATGAGTGGGGACCACGCCATTCCTGCTGTCCCTTGGGGCACGCAGGAGGCAGAGCATCCCGGCTTGGTGCTGGCATGGGAACAAGGCGAGGATGCCCCGGGGCATTTTGAGTTGTTTTCTGCCTAATGGGAGCTGCCAGCCCTCAAAATTGGGTTGTTGATGCTGGAGCCTTCCTCAAAGCTTCCATGCCTTTTCCCAGAGGCAGCGGAGCAGAAGGAGAGCTAAGGGCAGAGACCCATTTGCTGATAGCAGCTGGTGATTTCCAAGACGCTTCTTTGGAGATGAAGACATCATATCCTGAGCGTCATGGGGCTCGTGTCTCAGCCCTGCACTGCTACAAAACGGGAGGAGAAACAAAGGGATGAGGACAGGACTTGCTGGAAGACTCCTCATTTAATGGGTCTTTCTGTTCTCCCAGCAAGCGAAGATGGAGATGCTTTCCTAAAGACAATTCACAGCACTTACACAAGACCAAGGAGAGTCTCTGGCTATTGTAGACAGCAAAATCAAGTTATTCCATTGGTTGGTGTAAAAGTCTTCCCCTAGTCCTAAAAATTTCAGCCTTTTCCTTGCTATAGAGAGCTATGAATCACATTTGTGGTTATTTCATCATATCAATTATGACTATTAAAAGAACCCAGGATGCTATACTGGTAAAGTTTTAGTGCTTGCGGGAGAGACCATGCTTCCCACTCAGTTGTGGGGCCATGAAAGTATCATGTCCCCTAAAAAAATAAATGATTGTGCTGGACTTGGCTGCCTATCATCCAAAAAAGTAATAACTACAAGGGGACCACCTGAGAGCTGGGTAAATCCAGAGTTTTGCTAAGGGTGAGGAATTACAGCAACTGCAGCACTGGGTAAACACGCTTTGAAATTATGTGCATAAATGACTGCAGAGTTGTTGTTAAGCTGAAAACTGTTCTCACCATAAACTCCAGTGAATGTAGAAGAGCCTGCAAGGGAAGAGCTGAGGACAGCATGTATTCCATTACATTTTTAACCGCCCGGATTCAATTTTGAACTCAACATGAAACCCACAAAGAGAAGCCAGGAAAAATTAGCCTTTCCGAATCAAGAGAAATGTGCAAATGAAAAGAAGTATCCACCTCCAGTAAAATCCCAAGTTAAGCAACAGCCTAATGCTCTGTGAAGTTATTTCCCCTTCAGTCATGTACGCTTGGCCCTCGCCGAGTAGCTTTGCTTTAGTCTCAGATCGGGTTCACTATGTGCTAATATCCAAAGTTTGCAGTCAGTTAAAGTGCACTTGAGTTGCACACAACAGGGCACGAAAGCAGGGCTGGATTGTAGCTCATGTCATAAACTTTTGCTTTCAGTGGCGTTATTATTCTGCAGCAACAACTTTTTCAAGGACGAGCCTTGACATTGTGCAGAAGCACATCTGTGAATGGAAGTGGGTGATGCTTTCCGTTACATGGGAGTCTGGTAGTAAAAATGAGATGTTGTGGGTTGACACCAGACCCAACAGGTCTTCAGCCGGGTCTGTGTCACTTGGGAAAGGGTGGTGGTTTTATGCATCGCAAAAATCCCGGCACAAATCAGGACTCAAGCATGCTATGTGTTGTACGAATGTCTGGCAAGAGTCTTCCCTGCCACAGTTTATGGCACAAGACCCCAGCTGCAGAAATGTATTTATGTACTAAACCAACAAGGCTGTGCATGATTGGAGGTACAAATACAGGTTTGGGGGGGATATGGATCCTCCTCCTTGGGTAGAAGCATCTCCCTGGCTGAGATGTCTTCAGCCAAGAATGTGAAGTTTTAAAAAATGCAGTGACTTTGCACTTCACCCACTCTAGGCAAGTTCATCAGGTGAGAAACCCATGTTTGCTTTGGAAAACCGAGTTCTGCAGAAATCCCACACAAGGTAGCCAACAGTGTTTACAAATCTGGCCCTTGGCTTGTAGAGAGGGACCACAATCATCCCTGTGGACCAGAACAGCCTTGGGCATTGCGTGCTGCCATGGGTCATGAAGGAGTTTAGGGGAGAAGCAGAAGGCAATTTGGGGGGGTCAAGAAACCAGCAAGCCGATCATTTCTGTCCCTCTTTGAGATTGATTGAAGATGAGATACACAAACAACAACAACAAAAAATGTTTTCAATCTGGACCGTCAAGTACGGAAGGATATTTGTGGTAACAGAGAAATTTGCCACCCACTGCTGTTGCTTTGGTGTACGATTTCTGCGGTTGCTCTTTATTCGGAATAGGTCACTGAAAGAAACTAACAGAAAAACAAATTCCAAACTATAAAGTGGGATTTCCAGATAATGCATCGTTTCTTAAGGGAAGAAAAAAACCCTTTTTGGATCACTCTTTTTCCCTCCTTCATTGGCCTTTTCATACTTTCCAGCATTTTTGCAGGATCCTCTGTCATTTGCAGCTATTACTGAGAGGGCCCCAATCCTCTTAGCTGTCCTCACATACGTCCACATAGCAGGATCAGGTCATCATTTAGTAGTGCTGCAGGCCTAAGGCAAAACAAAATCAAAAGCAAAGATTGTTGCTAGTGATACAGAAACCTTAATGGCTTGTCTCAAGTCTTGGGTCAGTAACCAAAAATTTGGACTCTGGCTCATGCAAACTAGCCAAAAGCCTCCTGAATTTGTGAAATTCAGCTGGAGTTTCTGGAACTCTTGGAAAGAAGCATGGATGGAGACATTTTGCTTTTTTTCTGGAATTTTCCATGGTCCCAGGAGTAGACAGGGCCCTGATGGTGGTGGGGTGGGCTAGAGGAGCTGCAGAGCCACAGTTTTGGGAGTTGATGCAAGACCATGCATCGCGGTAACAGGAGCTACAGGAGAGTTAATGCTCTCTTCGCCCTGACCTGTCCCTCCTAAATTTTACCCCTTCATTTAGGCCTAAAAAGAGGAATATGTGCCAAGGTTTGCTGTAGAGTTTGGGGGCTTAGGTGTTACTTGATTTATGCTTCTGATGCAGGAACCCTGAATATTTCAAAGTCACGGTGCTGCTCTCCAAAACCAGCACTCTGTTACGTGCCTCCAAACCCCAACCAAAAGCTGACACTGGACTTTCTTCCTGCTCCTGCCCCAGACTAAAACACCCAAAAAATCCATGCAAGGAGCATGAACCAAACCCTGATCTCACCTGCATGCCTTCAAGGAGAGAGCTGTGAATTACAAGGTCTACTTCTTTCCGCCCACGCCACCGCAGATTCCTCACGCTTCGCTGTGCGTGAACATTTTGCAGATCCTTTCATTGCCCCTTTTCTTCCCCCAAAAGGAGGACACTAAACCCATGGCCTCAGCCTCAGCGCACTCAAAACAGGCAGTGCGCTGGCTCAGAGGTCGGATTATTTCTCGGGGAGAATTAGGAGTCTTGTAAGAGAGCATTCACATATGCTGCAAGCAAAATTTCCTTCCAGAGGGTTGCATGAGGTTTCTGACCACTGTATCTGTGTGTTCTTGAAGATGACGTATCGTGTTACTAATTCCCCTAATTGCATGTCTGGGCTAAAAACAGACTGAGTTTTCCTAAGAAGTTACATTCTTAATAACATTACTTAAAACACTGTGGTAAATTCAAGTAAATTTTTAACCGATGCACGTACATTATAAATCAGGATATATATGCAGATAATGTTTACCTTAAGCTTGTTTATCTGACTCTGCCGCTCATTTGTTCTGTGTTTTGCCAAAATGCAGCGATACAAGATAGAGTGACTGGAAGAGATTCAAGCCTTCCTTCTTCAGGCTCCTACTGCATGGAGCATTTCCAGGAGTGCAATGCCCCCAAAATAACCACATACAATACTCTTTTCCCTGAAAACTTCTAGTAGCAAAATGGACAACTAGATGCAGCTTCCCCTTCACTTCAACAGCCCAAATGTTGTGCCATGGTGAGGCAGATTTGCTCCCGACTGAGTGCACATTTGAAGAAGGTCCAGGAGCAAAGAGCCTCGGGGTAATCTTGGATGCAGGATGACTCTGATGCGCCTATCTGCATGGTGTGTCAGGGATAGACAGCCCTGCCTAGATCTATTTTGGTAATTTAGGGCTTTTTTTAGGTTAAAACTTTGTTGCCGCACTAGAAACGATTCCCTTGGAAATCCCCGGGGAGATGCTGAGTGCAGGAGGTGGGCACCAGCCCCGGGGGATGTGAGACATCCCTGACCCACAACTGCCTCGGCTCCCATCCCCTCCCATGGGGACCAGCGGGGACGCCGTGGGGCTGAGTCATCCGAGGGGAGGACACAGCCTTGGCAGCGGAGAGCAAGATGCGCTGAGGCACTTGACATAGAAGTTAAGCAATCTGGAAGGTGGAGTCTTTGAGGGGGGTGGGTGTTGGTTTTCCAAATCAGGTTTGGGTTTTTTTTTTTTAAAGCCGTGAATATCAATCCTGCAATTTCCACAGCGATCGGGAAATGACACACATGTGCATTGTTGTCACCTCCAGAAGGAGTGGGGAGGCTGCTTTTGGCCATGGCCCAGCAGCAGTGAACACGCACTTTTGGGAAGAGCATTATCTCACCACCGAAAGGCCACTTGCAGAGGGAAGCGACTTGCTTTTCTCATTTTAATGCCAGCATCTTCACCAGAGCACCAGGAAAACAGAGGTAAGCACTCGTCATGGAGAAACTCTCTTTTGGAAACATAGAAAGTTGAAAGAAAATACAGCTCAGGGGGCAGCCAGCTGAGGGCTGACATTCTGGGGGAGATTCCTCCTGCGTTTTATAGAGTTGCCACTTTTTCTTCCCCATTTTCCCTTTCCTCATCAGCACCACTTTGGGATATCCTGTGGCATGGGTAGCAACATACAAGGTAAATTCTCTGATGGATGTCATCTTCTTCCAGTGACGGGTGAGTCAAAAGATCACCAGTCCCCAGTAAACATGGCAAATCACCAAACGTTTGCACATCCTCCCAAGCACAAGGATTAGCTCTGACTCTGGTGCTGGATATTCATTATTCATAGGGAACCAGCTGCGGTTTCCACCGACAGAATTTATTTTGCTGCTCTGAGCCTGTAGCAGAAGTGCCCAGCTCTGAACAACATCTAACACCAACCCTCCCATCCAGAGACCCCCAGTACCGAGGCTGTGTCAGCTGGGGTGGCATGGACAAGGTCAAGGCTTTGCGAGCTGTGCGCTGGCACCTCCAACCGTTGACCCATCCTCCCCTGCCTTCATTGCCAAAACCGGGGACAGTCCATGGGCTACACAAGTGGCCAGCTTGCAGAGCTCAAGTGCAGTGCAGATTGAAAGGGATGGCTCCTGACAACATTTTCCATTACAGTGGGTTCGCTTCCTTTCCTCAGATCTCCATCCACCCTCTGCTGGACTCCACCAATGGAGCCAACCTTCATTTAAAGCACTAGTGAAATACATATTTATCCAGGATTATTTTTTTCTCTCTCTTGGACAGCTTAGCAGGCAGCAGAGGAGGGAAGGAAAATACTCAAGTTTTAGATATTTGAAGTGCATCAGGTGTGATGCCCCTGGAGCAGCCCCTGCCATGCCAGAGTAATGAGCTTATGGCAGCACACAGGAAGAAAGATGCTTGCATCACTTCCCAGCAGCACACAGGTTTTCTTCTTCGGGGTGTTGAACACTTCAAACCTGAAAACAGTGAATTTTTACAATTTTTTAAGAGGTGAAGCTAAGGATATCTTGCATTTCCAGAGAGCAGTCCTAAAACCAATAGTGACACTTTCTACGATTTTCCTTCTCCCTTCATTTATCTCATCCTATTAAGATTAGTTAGATCTGCATTAGCCAAAATACTTTAAAGAGCGCTGTTTTGCCACTGAGATCATTATAGGGCAAGGGACTAATTACAAACAGGTCTCAGACCAAAGGCAGTGATGCTCAGCATGGAGAGGAGCACTTTTCCACCCTGCAACGTGCAGCCGGAGCAGCCGGAGAGACGTGTCTGCACCTCACTGTTACTTTGCTATGAATAATGGATTTCCTGTTTGTTGGGACTGATGAGCTGGAGCAAATAACGACAATTAAAAAAAAAAATATTGGATGGCTGGCCAGAAATCAAGTGTAACGTGCTTTTTTAAGGATAGCAAGCTCAAACGGTATATAAAATTGGAGCCCAGACTGGTTGTGGGTTTTTTTTGTCAGAGCCAAGTGAGTTCAGCTCTGGACCGTGTCCAGGGAACCTTTTGTGTCTGAGAGAGAAAGGAGAGGGGGAGTTTGATGAGACTCTCCCTCCCGCAGGTAAGAAGGGAGAGGCTGGATGCAGGCAACACCCTCCTGCTCCCATCACCAGCACTTCAGCCTTGTGTCGAGTCCACAGGTAGTGGCCAGGTCCAGAAAATCCCCTAGAAATCTTTAGGAGGATTATTTTTTTCCATATCCGTATCCAAGAAAAAAGAAGAAAGACAAACAACCTCTTGAATTGCTCTCTACAGAGAAATCCGATCCCTGTTCTTCATAAACCAAGCCTGAGCCTCTCCGACCATGCAGATTAAAATTGAAGACCCCAGCATCTCCACCTGGCGCTCCCAGATTTACACGTTCCTCCCCAAAACCGCCCCATCCTACGGGCTGCTTTGGATGTCGGTGGAGAGATGCCATCCCCTGCAGGCACCACTTTTCAGACCCAGCTGGCCTGGCATGCTGAAAAGCAGACTCCAAGGTGTTTGCCTGCTCTTCCTCTATTGGCCAGAGCAAGGGAGATTTTTTTTGTGGGCTAAATTAATGCATATTTGGAAGTTGACAGTTCATTTACAGGCCTCAGATGGTCAAAACCAAAGAATTTCTCCCGGCCTTGGTTTGCATTTTGTGGGTAGTATCGCCGTCAGGGAGAGTTTCCCTCTACCGCAAGCCCTGTCCCGCTTCGCCGAGCTCCGGCAGGCAACCTCGTAAAGTTGTGAAAGACACTCATTTTCATGTGCCCTTAATTAATGACACACATCTTTAATGAATTATGCACCCCCTTTTTTTCCCAGCTTCGTCTCTCCTCGCCCGCTCTGGGCTGTGGAGAGCCCTCGGCTCGTTTTCCAGCAACGACCCTGGGCGAAGTGGAAGCCGTGGCAAACGGTCCCAGCAAATGGGGTAGGTACTAAAATTTACCTGTACCATCCCGTTGCCACCGCTGGAAGCAGCTGGGTTGTGGCATCTCCTGAGGCAGCTCCTAAAACACGGCGGGGATATTGATATCGGATGGGTAACTGTGGGAGGTATGTTGCGGGCTAGAGACGCTTCCTTGGGATGCAGAGTGTCTTCCCCATTTGCCTGCCTCTATTTCTAAAAGAAGAGATGCTAATCCCTAATAGAAAAGCCTCCTGGTCACACCTTTTGGGTTGTTTCGCTTCCCACTCTCCTGGCTCCTTCTCTGCTTCATTTTCCCCTAAATTCATCCCATTCTTCCAGCTCTCATCGCATGGTGGGAACTGAGCTCCCCTAAACCTCCAGCCAGGGCTGAAATCCTCCCTCTGACATTTGAAGGTGTCTTTCCTTTCTTTACCTGCCCCACTTTAGCAGATATTTTTCTTCCTGCTGAACCACCATTTGTGATACTTGGGATCTTCCTGAAAAGGCCACCACATTATTTTGCCAGCCCTGCTCATCCTGAGACCCTCAGCCACCCTAGAAACACGGCAGACAGCTCATTTCTAACGTTAGTCTCAATCAGTGTTGCCCAATATTTAATAAAAGGGCACCTTTTTCCTGTAAGTGTTAGAACTGGGGGAGCAACAGCTCTCTCCGGGAGACAAGTTTTGTGAGGTCAGATATTTTATCAAACCAAATCTGGTAGATGCTGAACAAAACTTGAATGGCTTTGAGGTTCAGGGTCCTTTTAAACTCCTTTTTTTTCTAGTCAAGGCAGAGAAAAAGAGCCATTTGTTAGAAAAACAGTGTCAGGGAAGTTACATATGGCATTTGCCAACGTTACATCATCAAAGCTAAATCTCTGACAGATCTGTAAACAATAACTTTTCATATAAATGTCTACAGAACCTAGAGTATGTGCCTTTCAGCACGGTGTTTCTACATTTGCAGTGAGGAGAAAATGCATGTAACAGGAGGAGGTCTCCTCACACTGAGGCTGGTTTTAAACCAGCACGGCTTTTCATAGAAAACCCTAAACTGAGGGGTTTGGATTGTTCTTTACAGGTTTTGAATTGACATCATAAAATGTAAAATTCCTTTAAAATCAGAATAAAATACTCCTGTTTAGGGCAGGTTTCCATAGAACGTTGGGAGCGTGCGTACTCCTCAATTCCAGGTCTTGGGCAGTAAGGCAGGACTGGGCTGGGAAAGGCAATCTCCCTTCCAAAATAGCATCCTGGGAATAACATTTTTGAGATGTCGGGGACCACCCAGGAGATGTGGGGTGAAATAGTCACATCTTTCCCCAATGCTCCGACGGGTCTGAGGGGCAGAGGCTGCAACATGGGGCTACAAAACAGGGCTGGGGGGGGCAAAAGTGGGTTAAAGCCACCCATTACCTCTCCCAGGACTCTCCCATGGTTCTTCCAACCCTTCATCAATACGGGACCCAAATCAGGGCCCTGCTCCGCACGTGTCAGTCCTGCTGGTGAGGGCAGGACTTGGCTTGTTCTGCCTATCCAAGGATTAGGCACATTTTAATTCGAATAAACAAGAGCTTAAGTTATTACAAAAGTCTTCCAGCAAGCTGAGCCCGAGCGGCTTACCTTTATTTTCCATTTTTGCTTTCCTAACGGTCTACTTTTCCTACTTATCTTCTGTGTTCTTGGCTCATTTAAATACTAGTTAAGAAAAATACTTCCAGTCCAAGCTCTTACACCAGGGACAATACCCAAATACGTTGCATGTGAACCTGCACTGTAATTAAATGGACGTTGCTGAAAGCACAAGTCTTTGTCATCTTTCTGATTTTTTTTGCTGCTGTTTTTCCCCTCTCTGGAGGATGCTCAGCCTCAGCCTGCTCTGAAAAAGTGGTGAGATTTTATTCTTTTTTTTTTTTTTTTGTCCAAGGCAGAGGAACTTTAAGCTCCCACTGATTTGCAGAGGCATCAAAAGGATGGGATGCCTTGCAGGGTTAGGCCCAGCATCCCCAGAACAAATTTCTGTGGGCTGGAGAGACCATATGAGAAATTCTGCTGAACTCCTGTTGAAGTGACAGGCCCTACACAACAGCAGATTTTCACTTCATCTATATTTATAGCAAAATGGAAACAAAATGTGCTTTAAAGTAAACAATAGTATTTCCAGAGTCCGGCTGATTTTCTTGCTTTGGTAAGCTCCCAACCAAAGCTTTTCACACTGCAGGCAATGATGAAAAGGTAAAGCAGGGAGAGTGAAATCTCAGCCTGACTGAAGTCAGTGGGCAAGTTGCCACTGATTTTAACAGGGCCAAGTTTTACCCAAAAACCTCTATAAATTGAGGATCATTTGGTAACTGCACAAGGAAGCAAAGCTCGTTGCTGAGATCTCAGCTCTTCCCTTTCCCATTTAAGCTGGTGGCATAATCAGCCCGAGGAGAAAAAACACAACAGCATCTATTAAACAATGCAAAAACTTAAAACACTAAAACCACTGGATTATAAAAGGAAACTTGATGTCAAGAGGAAGCACATACTTGCACAGTTTTTAGTCTGGTGTTTGAATCCTCATGCTATTTGCACAGGCTTAAGAAGGGACAATTTGCTCCAGTGAGCATTAGCTGAAGAATATATTTACCAAGAACCAATTAAATCAACAACGTCTAACGTCATTGTAGAGGGTTGCGGGGTTTTTTTCCCTTTGTCATATGATGAAGGTGATAAAGCCTTTGAGACCACAAACTGTGTCATCAGGATTATTTGGTTAGCATGAATTTTGATTGCAGCAATACAGCGACCATCCCAAGGGCAAGAGAGAGGCCAATGCCCGCACCGTGGTGGGACGGGCTCGCAGAAGGGGCAGAGCCTGGAGAAGAGATGAACCAAGACGAAAGGCCAAAACAGAGATGTTGGCCTGCTGGGCTATGGAAATGTCCCCTCTGGCCACCAGCAGAAACACAGCAGGCTAAATGGGATGGGTGATTATAAAGGAAACGCTTTCCCCGGCTAACAGAAAACAGCTTCTACCGGGTTTGATGAATAGTATTGATAATACCTTTGACTCCTGTTGCAGCTTCCATCAAAGGATCTCAACAGGGTTCACAAACATTTATCCGCCAGCGCTACTCGATGACACGGAGGGGCCCTGGCAGGCATCTGGCCCACATCTGAGAGAGGTAGGAGCTGCTGCAAGCAGTTCAGGGCTATGAACAATGAGCTAAGCAAGGTTTAGTTCCTGCAGACCGGTATTTAAATCCTACAAACTGTCAGGATTTACCAAAATCACTTCAAAATTCAGTTGTCACCCTAGGATGAGCAGGCAGTCAGTGGGACTGGGCTAGTAAGTCAGGTCACAGAGCATCCCCGTGGCCAACAGGCACATCGCTTGTGCGGTGGTATGTGACTTGGACACCTTGGTATATCCTTTTGGAAGAGATTTTGGTGGGTGCTTCCCATCAGAAAAATTCGAAGGAACAGATCCTTACTAGAAAACCCTTGGTAGCAGGAAGGACCCAAAACACCTCTTTGGTTTCGAATCTCATTTGACCCTAGCGAGCCTCCTTCCTCATTCTGATCAGGAGGCAGAAATTTCCATGGGAAAAACCCTGTCTATATAGATGCCAAGGAAGCCAAGAGAAAAAAATAATAGTAGTAAGAATAATAAAAATAAAAGAAACTAGCAATTATGCAAGACTAAAACCACTCACGGCAAGGGTGCTGGGGGCTGGCCACCTGTAGCACCTACAGAAGGAAGGGTGCTGAGGATGATACCCTGACCCAGGGACGGGATCTGCGGGAACCCATCTACCCTATTGCTTCATGATATCTCCCATTTACTCATCCCTCTGATGCTTCAACGCATCCCGTGCCCTGGACTTTCCAGCATGACTTCAGCTGGCGTGTAGGCTGGGGTATGGGGTACGGCATCACCTACGTAACCCCAAACATCATCTCCCCTGTGATACCCCGCTGGGGGGATTCGGGGAAACATGACTAAGGCCACGTGCCTGCCAACACGCGCGTCGGACAAGTGCGAGGATGCGCAGATCAGCCTCATCGGCGGATTTTGTTGCTTGAGGTCGTAACGTGAGAAATCAGCACAGCCGCTGGCCGGTGCCTGGTTTTGCACGCAAGGGAAGAGCCACTCCGAGCGATTCAGGCTTTCCAGCCCAAAAAAGACTTCATCGCAGCCCAAAAGAGACTTCATCCCTGCCACGTCCCAAACCCGGCAGCCCTCCCTCCCTGGCAGCACTCTTACTCGAGTGAGTAACCAGCCCGGGCTCACTTTTTGCCTTCAAGTTCGGCCAGCCAAGCTTCAGGGCATGCTAAATTCAGATATGCATTTATTATCTAAAAAAATGTGGGAAATAAGAAGGGTTGTAATTTCCCAAATTACTTTTCTTCTCGCTAACAGAAGCTGGCAGCAAATATATTTTAAATGTAAATATTTAAATACTTACTTGCAAGCACAATTACCTTTTTTTTTTTGTTCGTGACTTGATTCATTCAGAACCTATAAATACCTACTCAGGAAGCAAACATTTATGCTGGGTTCTGGGGAGCAATTTCAAAACCCTCCCCGGCCGACTGGCTCAATAATTATAACAAGTAGGTGTACAAAGTGTGCATATGTGCAGGTTTTCCCCTGCATATTTTAAATCAGACAACACACACGGCTATGAAATAAAGCGCATTGGTTTGTGACACAAAAATATTGCTGTGTCCAAAAAGGACAATACTTGTTTATAACACACAGATTAGCACTGCGAGGTTCATTTAGCCTTTAGCTTTCCCCTTGGCCTATTCTGAGCATGAAATAATTCTCCCAAATGCCCGAGAAATGAACAGGCTTCAGCATTTTTATTTATTTTGATGAGCAGAAAGCAAGGGAAAAAGTTCCTGCCTGCTATCAAGGCAGAGAAATCGCTGTCACTTCTTTTCCCCGCGCTGGCTGTAAAATGTACAGAAATGTAAAGCAATAAAAATTTTATTAGGGGTTGTTTTTATAATGTTTACCAACCTCATGCCTCTATGACGCTTTCCAGAAGATAGCATTTTAATAGGGCTTCGTTCAGTCGACCGAGATAACCATAAGGGAAAAACCCAGTTTTAGTTTTTTCAGCACAGCAAAACAAGCAGCCTGGTCCTGCCGTCTTTTCACTTTGTAAAGCTTTTTTTCAGCAATCTGCTCTCCCAATTTCTTCCTCTGTCCCTTTTGCTTCACTGCAAGCCTTTGGTCATGTAAATGTAAAATATAATGTAGATGTAGAATGTAATGTAGATGTAGAATATAATGTAGATGTAAAATATAACCTTTGCATCTTATCGACAATTAAAAAGCTTAAGGGGGGGAAATAAATGCCTGAAAAATATTTCTAAGAAAATAGCTAAATTCTTGATAATTTTATTAGTTTTGCCCCTAATTTAAACAAAGCACAAACCAAGATGAGCTTGATTTTGAGAGTTCCTTTGAGCAGTGATTTTTTTAAAGAATCACATTATTGGAAATGACCTCCTGTATTTTTCTAAACGTAACAAATTCATCTTTTTCTCGTTCGCCATTAAGCTGCAGGGGCAGAGAATATCTCCTTTTCATAAAAGAACTGTTTATTAGTCTAAGGTTCATCCCCTGATTTATCGATTCGGATTTCCAAAGCCCGATGAGCTGGGTGCACAGCAACCCAGTGTGCCTGTCGTATGTTCCCAGCTGATGTGTTTACAATATTTTTGATTTACACCTTCCAGGTGTTCTTTTGGAAAATATCACTGCCTTTGGTTTACACATTTTTACAATATATTTGTGGTCATCAGCGAGCTTCCACATTTGTTACAGAAGATGTGCCAAGAAGGTGGTTTTTTTCTTTAACTTGCTGGCGAGATAGGGATTTTTGCCTTTTAGAAAAAACCAGATAATTTATTGACTGAATTAGTAAAATTCCCAAAGTACATATTTTAGATTAAATGAGGTTATTCGCTTGGAGAACTGGGTGTCAGGCTCGTGCTTCTGGTGTGCCTCTCTCAATTGCGATGTAAAGCAGCCAAACTTTACCCTAAAATGGGGGATAAACATCTTCTGTAGTTCTGCATCTTCACCTTTTTTTGAAGAACACAAATTACCATCACAGAGAAAATTTACACTGCATATATCGACTGAAAGTAGTTTATATTTGCGACTGTATTTTGCAGTGCAAGGCTTTTCATGTAACCAAGTCAAAATTAACCAGCTAGGATGTATTCTGTGGTTGCTGAAACAGTGCGAATAAAGCCATTTTCTTTGAATTTATTTTTTTTAATACTGTGTATGTTTAGCATAGATTTTTAACGGTGGATTATTGCTGCCTTTTAATTTCAGGTCAGAAGCCAGGCTTTGTTTCTAGAAGGCTTAGAAAGAAAAACTATCATTAATTAGATGGTACAAAGTAACTTCAAAAGTTGTGTTTTTTTATTCAGAAGGAAAATATTTTCTGGGGCTCAGTTTGCGTTTGCTAGAATAGCACAATCTTATCCTTTAGCACTCAGATGACTTCTCCTGCAGGCAGTCAGTAAATCTACACATGTTTTCTCACTGCTTGCCTTCTACCTACGTCAAGTAAATCATTATTAAAATTGTGTACACGCAGTTCAGCAATATTCTCAAAAAGAATAGGTTTTAATAGAAAATTAGTAAGATCCTTCAGCATTTTTCCAGATAAATCAGCATGAGAGTCCAGAGGGTTTACCTGCAACAGAAGATAACTAACTCAGATACTTTATCTCTTATTTTGATCATTTTTGTTAATGAAGCCCTTCACTAATTTAATTTTTTTCTCATGTACTTAGAACATCATGAACTGGATTTGGGCTCCATGTGATGTACCAAAACCTGATGAGCATTGGAGATGAGAAACGGGAAAAACACGCACATCAGAAATGTGAATAACGTGTGACAAGCTGCTGGGAAAAAACACATCGTGGTTGCTGCCGTGCCAAATCCATGCCAAAAATTGCCGGGCAATGCAGAGTCCACATTGCTCAGTGTCTCAAGCATCTTCTGCAGTGCCCGTTGGGATATTCCTTCTCTAGAGAATATTAATGGAATATTATCAGTCTTTCCTGCATGGGCTAAAATGAAGGAAATAAAAATAGCAATTATTTGAATCTCTTTCTAAGGGTGTAGGGCTGACAGCGGAAAGGAAACCTAGAAATGCAGAATTATTAATCTTTATCTATTTATCACTAGTGACTTGGAAGTTAAAAGTTGCAGTTTTTCACGTGCACGCTGCATCTCACAGACACAAACACCATCTGCAGACACCACCGAAGCTGCAGTTCTTCAGACTTTTCTTCGGACTACCCTCCTTGAACAGTTCATCCCAATAAGCACAAGAGCTTGTGATTCACTGTATGGTAAATGCTGGATTACTCTTTCTGAGGCAGCTTTGCTCGGTGTTAGCGAGCAAAACCAGAAAGCGAGTGATTGCATGATAGCAGTTATTTTGCTGCTTTAAAAAAAATATTGAGCAAATACCTAACTCAGCTCAAAAACCAGTCATGTAAAGAGAAAAGATTTGACAGTTGTCAATGCCTGTTAAATTGGTAGGCAGATTAGCAGCCTTACTTTTTAACATATAAACATCTGAAACCCGTTTCCTGTTTAAAAAAAAAATCTAGGTGGATGACCTCAGGCAGAATTTTTTTTTTTTATTAACAAATGCGAATTGTACATCATCGTGAAAAAAAAAAAGGGGCCACTCTTGGTGGTCTTGATACATTCTGTATATGGGAGAGTGAGCGAGAGAAAGGGGAGAAAAAAAAAATAGAAAAAATAAACTTTACCTTCTCACTTTCAGGGTGGGCAATGCCATTCCAGCGTTGGGGTCCTCGGCTCTGGGAAGTGTTAACGCTGTCACCGCAGCCCCGGTCCCACCGTCGGCACTTCCACAGCGCTCCGTGGAAAAACATTCCCTGAATTCCTCCTCCTTCCTCCTATCTTTGCTTCAGATCCATGCGTTGCAGGTTCATGTCGCTACTGTCAAATTGCACGGGACGTGGCTAATCTAAACCAGTGCCGACCCATAGTCCGACTCAGCAGCAAGCAAAAACATTGACAAATTTGCTGTTTAAAATGCTTTCTACTCTTTCCAGTGTGTGTTGGCTGTTGTGTTTTCTTTTTTTTTTTTTTTCTGAAGCTATAAATACACAGCACCAGCTGCAACATGTTGCTGAAACATGCTTTATAGATCTAGCCATATTCTGACATAACACGTTTTACTGGCTTTGGGTTAAAATTTGATATTGGAAGTTAACATTCTGATTTTTATGTCTTTAATGGTAACAATGGCAGCTGGCTGCTGCGAGCTGCGTATTGCTCTCTCCCGGTGAGGATGGACCCGCTCCAAAAGCTCATAAAAGGCACCGTATAAAGGTAACACATGCTCAAGCATCCATTTAGTTATTATGTCATGAAAAAAAAAAAAAGACAGCTATCTTTTTAAAGCAGTGCATATTTCATGTTTATACACTGATTTAATGTAAGGTCCTTGGCAAACCACATAATCATTAAATTTGCCTTTTTTTTTCCCATCTCTGAAAGTGGGGTTATAAGATTTCATTGAGCTGGGATATGTTCGGGACGCTCCGTTTCCTACTGTAATTCTGTCATAAGGTTTGAGGGCTTTGCATTAAAGAAAAATGACCTCAAAAAGAGGGAACACAGGCTAGATACGATCGAGATAGTAACTGCTGGTGAAATTCAACGGGTTTTGGCGAGTACCCACCAGTATTTCTGGGAAATTGCAGGTCTGAGAAGCGCACCAGTTCATAATTTAATATATCATTAAAATGTATAGATAAAGGGTCCACTCTATAGACTGTGCAAGCCAACTCTTACCCAGCCATTGGTGTCACTGGGCTATGGATCAGATCCAGAATTTATAATAACACATTTTTAATTTCATGTTATTATAAATAATTTGCCCTTTATTATACAGAAATAGTACTTCTTCACCCAAAAAGCTATTTCTAGGACACCACTTGGAGAGGAGCAGTACAGTGTGCCCTGACACCTATTCCCCACAAATGCCAGCAGTTATTTTTCTAATGAGCGATTACTCTAACATTAAGTAAATCAATTAATCTTCTGTGCGCTCTTGCAAATGAATCCTCATATTATCTGTATATGCCGTCAGCCAGGATAGTTTAGAAAATACCAGCTCCTATCTTATCTTGTCAGTTCATACGCTGATGGGGGGGAAAAATAATGGCTGAAAGAGCCACAGGCTAGGATAATTAGTAAAATCAAGTGACTTGCTGTTTGTTTGCTTTGCAAAATGAACTTTTACCCCTCCACCGCCACTCCTCCCCCCAATTTTCACCATCTTATCATACAGCATTTGACATGACAGGTTAATGAGAAAACCCCCAAATTGGGCTTCTGCAGCTAATTGTAGCAATGGTGGCTCTTTGCTGGGACGGCTCAATGATCCGGCTTCTTCCCCCGTGAAATCTGAGCTCTCAGGGGGATGCAAAGGCTATGATTGCAAATGTATAGAAACACTCACGTATAGCCAATAAGTTTCTCTTATCCCCCTCGTTTCAACTTCCAGGGGAACGAGGTTTGCAGATTTTGCAAGATCTTGTTGCGCACAGCGTGCGGCAGTTTTAACTTCTTCTTTTTCATGCATTTTGATAATTATTTTTTATTATAGCCTGCTATTACAGTGCCTTAAGCATCCCCTCAGTCTCCTTCATGGTGTGCTCCTGTGGAAATTGCAATTTTTAGACGGCCATGAATTGAACAATTTGGACGATGGAAGACAAACAGTTGCCGTCGGTGTGAGTGGAAAAAGAACCACATGGTGTGCTCTCACTATTAATAATCCAACGTCGGCATGAAGATCTGTCCGTGCCGGCCTGCCGTTACACACTGCTACCACCCAGCTTCTCCTATTGCTTGGGCTCTCTGCTATTAATTGACTTTTCCAGGGAGGGTGTTTTGGGCGAGGCTCATCTTTTTTTTTTTCTTTTTTTTTTTTTTCGGATGAGGAGGGATAATGCAAAATTTGGGGCTTTTGGAGGAGAAAAGCCCTTTTGCTGGTCATGTTCAAAAGTGAAACGCCGGTGATGGGTGAGCTGTGGCCGTACTGGACCTGCTGGGCATCCTACCCCGACCTCCCCTGCTCTCTGCAGGACATCCCACCCCTCCTCGCAGCCCCACGGTGGCTGTTTTCTCCCCATCTGTTTTATTTCTTCTCTTCTCCCTCTCCTTGCCAGCACCTCTGTGTGCTGAGATCACCACAAAATGGGCTTTTTCCACTGATATCTCATGCCAGGAGGAAAATCAGCTCCTATATGTGTCCCCCAGGGAAACGCTGGAGCCCTCAATGACTCAGGGATGAGGAGGTGAGTGGAGAAAAATCCCTTTCTGCAGCTGCGTTTTCTCCATGAAAACCTCGATACCATTAAATGGCCACTCGTTAGTGATACGTCATTTAAAAAGCTACTCCCTAGATTTTTTTCTGCAGAAATAATGGCTTTTACACTGTATGAGGCTACTCAACAGTGTCCACTGAAATCCCATGACCAATGTACATGGTCAAACTCTCAGGAACAAACCACTCAGCCCCGTTCTGCATCAAATTTCATTTCCAGTCACTGGATTTATTGACATTATAATGGCCAGCCCACACAAACTGCAGCCATACAGCCAATTAACAGGACAGACAACAACAGACATTTGAGAAGTTGCTAAACTTGGTCTTGAAAACGATCTAGCTTTCTCCCTGTAAAAGGATCTCGTTCTGTCATCGTGTATTAAACTGGAAAGCTTCACAACGGAGAGCAGTACAAAATCATATCCTGATAACGAAGGCCTCACATAGTATTTCAACAGATCATATCTTTTGCGGCTTCATTTCATAACTGCGACGTGAACGCGAGGGTGATTTGCCGAGACAAAAGTTTCTGCACAAGCTGTTATAAATTTCTCGGTGAGTTGTATTTCAGAGAGCTTTCTGCTAATAACCCCGGGTCTCCGATCCAGCGCTGCAGAGAAGACCCTTCTCAACGAGGGTATGAAATGGGACCTCAGTGCTCATTTCAACCACCGGCTCTGAGCCAACATGCATTTAAAAGCAATATTACGGTCGTGTTCCCAAACAAGATACGAGTGTGTACACGTATCTGGAGATTGATAAGTCTATCATTAGCGTCAAGTACACCCCAGCAAGCCCATGATCTGTTTTTTCATAAACATAACAGCAAAACTACCTGAACCATGTTTTTTTCCCCCAAAATTGAAATGCAGAGATTCAAATTGACCAAAACATTTTGAAAAAATTGATTTTGCTGAATTGTTTTCACCATCAAAAGACTTTTGAGGGTCACCGCCTTTCTTTCTGACATTAAATGAAGCATTGCAAATAATGCAATGTATTTCTTTATTTTAAAAAGTTCAAAGGTCCATTAAGGCCTTCCATGCTGTACAAAAGGCTTAATTCACCGGAAACCATTTTTCTCTCCCAATTGTTTGGAGCGGCAAGTGAACCAAACAATCTGTTATTCACAGAGGTCTACCCAGAAACGTGTTTCCCGTGCCCAAGCAATCTATCCTTTGACTTAACAAAAATATTTTGCCAGGCTGCTTTAAGACACTAAATTTGTCCATAAATGAGAGTTTTGTGAGGTGATCTGTGTAGCATTTATAGGTATTTGTGGTAAGTAGGAGCTAAATCGAGATGATGGGATTCAGAAGAAGATACAATGAATCTTCAGTGTCCAAAATTCAGGTCCCTGTTTTGTACCTTAAGCTCATATCGCCAAGAAGATGTTATCAAAAGACATAGTAAAATAACAGAATCAGTGTGGGCTGACCATTTCCTGGTACAATTGCCCATTTTTAAGCAAAAACTCTACTTTCCCACCATCATTTTGGAAAATAACTGCTTTTGGCGCTTTTGAAGAGACCTGCCTGAGCATAGCTCGCTATTCCTACATCTAGGCTGTCCAAATTGCCCCGTGTAATACCAATGTTATTTCCTTTATATTATAAATAGGATTTGGGTTGAATATGAATAAACTCATACCCATTGGTATGCTTTGTAACTCTAATCAGCGTTTTCCTGGGGAAAAAAAAAAAAAAAAAAAGAGGAATGTTTATCTGAAAAATAAAGAGGTGCTAATTTTATCTTGTGAAAGTGGATATCTCCTTAGGTCCCTCCAACTTCTAGGAAGATAACCAGAATGTATTATATCATCTAAATCCAGCATCCTATGAGATCAAACAGAATAATGTACACATATGCCAAAGCTGATTGAAGTATTGCTGGTGCTCACTTCCGCTTCACTAAGTATGTGTTTCATTGATATACGTAATTTGCCACCGCCATGAAAGAAATTCAAAGTCCTCTGTTTGTGCCAGTTGATTTCTATGATATCTGGAGGCTTTTAAAATAGGGATCCAAAATAGATGTGCCCTTGTCACCCCTGTGTTTAAGCTCTCTCCAACAGGAAATGGCACGGGTTCAAATTTTTTTATACTGGAAGCCACATGTAGCTAGATAAGAATCATGTCTTGTCTATGACTAAGCATTGACATTTAAATGTTTAAATTATAGTCAAAATGATCCATGGCGAACCCACCTGAGACTATTTTTCTTTGTCTAAAGTCCTACTTTCTAGCCTCTTGAAAGGGAAGGTGGAGCTTTCAGGGTTGTGACATGACGATGTTATGGTAAGGAAATGGAAGTTTGCTTTATTGTTGGTCTTCAAAGACGAGACGGCGTTTTGCTACCGGGCACTGCATCACCACCATCAGGAGAGGGGTTTATCCCTATCTTCTCCATCCTCACCAACAGGTTTAAAAGGCAGGATGGAGGAAAGACTTTCGCTTTTGCCAAATCACGGATGTCAGATTCAACACGCTTGGGGGGAAAAAAAAAAAAGAAAAAAAAAATGAGTGGTATTTCCTTCGAACTGCTGTTTCTCCAAGAGGAAAGGGGCAGCTGGAGGGGTGAGGAGGGCTGGGATGTTTATGAAGTGTGCGGGGACTTTTGGAGGAAGCTCACTGAAGGAGGACAGATGGTTGGAGGAACTGGCAACGTGATACTGAGCCTTTCACTTCTAGGTCGCCCGGTTCAAACGCAGCCTAGGTCAAGGATGGCACAGAGCCATCTCCAGCAAATGGCTATTTTGGTGCTGCATGAGAAAAATGGCTGGTGAGGCTCAGCTCCTTGCCAGATGGAGGACAGGGCTGGCTTTTTTCCTTCCTGGTCCATTAGCGGAGATGAATAGGAAAAGGTGCAGCGATGTGCAGAGGAGACTTGTTCGATGGCACGGACTCGGTCGCGTTGTCCAGGCACACAGCATCCCTTCTCCGAGCCAAGACAAGGGATCACCATGGGATGCAGGTGATGCTGTGGCCAAGAAGCAGCGTCCCCCAGAAAGGAGGTTGTGTGTCCACTTGCCAGCGCTGGCCCCCAGACCCTGTAAAGGGTAAATCTCTTTTTACATAGGTTTAATTTCTGATAATGTTCCCATTTACACCAGACAGACCCATGGACCAGCACGCTCTTTCTTTTCCTAGAAAACAAGGAGAAAAAACACATTTGGTCACTTAAATACAATCTCACCAGAACTGTGGCCTCATAGAAATATTCCTTGCATGTTGGGAGATTACTCTGTGGTTTAGCCTCACTTTACTCTTACTTATTACTTTCACTCTAAAATATCCAGGGCTTTGAGGAGTTTCATTTGTTTGGAATTTTTAAAGTTGCAAAATATTTTTTCTTATTGCCCTTTGGGTTTGGATTTTATTGAGTCAAGAAACTATTTTATTAGCAATACTGTTATAGGGAAGGGCAAATCAGAGAAGAGGAGAGGAGAGGAGAGGAGAGGAGAGGAGAGGAGAGGAGAGGAGAGGAGAGGAGAGGAGAGGAGAGGAGAGGAGAGGAGAGGAGAGGAGAGGAGAGGAGAGGAAGGGAAAGGAAAGGAAAGGAAAGGAAAGGAAAGGAAAGGAAAGGAAAGGAAAGGAAAGGAAAGGAAAGGAAAGGAAAGGAAAGGAAAGGAAAGGAAAGGAAAGGAAAGGAAAGGAAAGGAAAGGAAAGGAAAGGAAAGGAAAGGAAAGGAAAGGAAAGGAAAGGAAAGGAAAGGAAAGGAAAGGAAAGGAAAGGAAAGGAAAGGAAAGGAAAGGAAAGGAAAGGAAAGGAAAGGAAGGGAAAGGAAAGGAAGGAAAGGAAAGGAAAGGAAAGGAAAGGAAAGGAAAGGAAAGGAAAGGAAAGGAAAGGAAAGGAAAGGAAAGGAAAGGAAAGGAAAGGAAAGGAAAGGAAAGGAAAGGAAAGGAAAGGAAAGGAAAGGAAAGGAAAGGAAAGGAAAGGAAAGGAAAGGAAAGGAAAGGAAAGGAAAGGAAAGGAAAGGAAAAGAAACTAGGATACCTTGAATAAAGAGGGGGGAAAACCCTACATAATTTTGTAAGCCACTTAACACTATAGCAATATTCCCAGATTTTTAAAGCAAAAATAGCTGTTTACAGAACACCTCTTTTCTGCATAAATGCCACTCACGTGCATCAGTTAGGAACTTGCACCAGTTCAGGTTCAGAAAAGTTCATTCTGCAGTCACTTTTACTGATCAATTTGACTTAATAATTCTCTTATGACTTAAATATTGGTTTATGAGTTCAGCAACACAATGGCATCCCACAGTGGCTCAGGACAGCCACAGCCCAAGGTAATTACACAGAGCTTGGTGATTTGGGAGAAGAGGGATGCTGCTGGGCTTCCCAAACTAAGAGATTAGATTTGGGCTATTTAATATGGAAAATTACCAATCTAATCACATGTTTACAGCATTGCTGGCAGCTGGATGGTGTCTGATGTGAACTGGTCTTCTCTCAGACATTGCTGGTGCCTAAGATGTTCAGGAATGTCTACGTCCCTAAGCATAACTAGGCTGATATATTAAGAAATTAGGCTGCCAGGAATTTGTGTCTTTCCAAGTCTTGCCCAGGCTGAAGTCATTGACAAAATTATCTGGTAGGAGAAGGAGTGATCAACCAACAAAACACAGGCAGAGAGATAAAGTTGGTTCTGAAATAATGGGCAAGAAACTCAAAGCATGACGCTTCACAGTTCTGGACTCCATCATTTCCACATGCAGCATCAGGGCCATGATGTACCAAAACCACTGAAGTCGATAAAAGATCCCTATAAGATTCAGGCAGCTTTAAAGTGAGACGCAGAGCTCGAATACGTCTCACTGTGATAACAAGCTATGGGTGACAGACACATGCCAATCTTAATACTTAGTGTACATTTTTTTATTAAGGTCATCCCTTTCTCGGGAAGAAGTACATGTAGAGAGAAAGAAAAAAAAAGAGAGAGATCTCTTGTCTGGCTTTGTAGGGGAATTTTTCTGTGCAAAGGGGTCATCCCGCCAGCAGAAGGAGCTCCAGTTAAAATCCTGGCACTGCTCATTTGGTACTGATGAAGTACATAAACCATGAAAGAACAAAGGAAAAAGGTAAATCATCCAAGTTCAGGAGGACAGAAAGAAAGGACAAAGCTCCAGGCAGAAGCAGACCAGTAAGAAAGCGATGTGGGCACGGTCGGAGGAGCACAGATGATCCAGTTGGCAGGCACGTCCTTGTCTGCAGGAACCACAGCCTTCTGGACCGTGTTTTCCTTTTCCAAAGTAGAGGCTAAACTTGCTGGTAGGATTTCAGCCAGCTGCTGTGATTCAAGTTAAGTCCTGCCAGAGAGCTGTCTGGTGGTATCCTGCGCTCAAGCAAGGACCAAGACCCGAGCTCCTGGTTTCCATTGGCTTTGGAGATGCGTTGCAAAGTGGCACGGAGGCAGCGTTGCTCACTTTTCGGTGGGAGCGGGGAGTTCTCTGAAACATGTCTGCTGGCTTTATCATTTAATATTAAATAATAGAAGAAAGATTAAAAAGAAAAAAAAAAAGAAAAAGAAGGATAAAGCTCAGGGGAACAATCCAGTTAGTATAAGCTCACAATTATTATTTCAGAGAAGTTCTCAGGTTTAAGGAGAGAAAATAAAGCCACAGGACTCCACTCCAAAAACCAAAATGCCTCCAGCAGTTCTTTATAATTAGCCAACGTTTATGCTTGAACAAAACTAAGTAACAGGATATGGGAAATACAAAATATTGTCAAACAAAGAAACAAGAATGCCTGAAGTGCTGAATTCCATAAATAAAATACGCTCCTTAGTTTAAAGTTGATAAAGATGATCTTCTGCCACAAGCTGTTTTACAAGCTGCATTTTCCTGCAGAAAGTTATCCACACAAAGAATTAACTTTCTTATCCTTTGTTTATATGTATTGATGATAGTTTAAAGGCACTAAAGAGCTTTGATAAGAGATTGTTACTTCTGAGTCACAGAGACACTGCAAAAATCTTGCCCTAGAAGTAAGAAAAGTCCATGAATTGCACAGTACTTTTTCTGCAAGTTCATGCTAATTTGCTACTGCAACATTCATGCCTTCTTCAGCTACAGAGTGCTCTGAGATGTCTTTATGAGATTTTTTTCTGCTAGAACTATTTAATGTGTTACCAAAATAAATTCAAAAGGCAGGAGGGATATTCTTCATTATCTTACTGATTTATAATACCAGAATCCTTTTCTCCCCTATCAAATCAATGCACAAGAAAAATGAAAAATAAGATACACATGAAAAGAAGCAACAACTTTTTGTAGTGTTTTGCTGATTTAAATACCTCTCATTTTTAAAAAATATATCATGTGTGTATATATTATATATATATGCACATATCAGGAAAAGGGAAAATATCTGCTGGCTCTTTTCTTGTGTAGGAAAAAGAAGCAACTGGAAGAAGCAAGTCTTGCTGCTATTACCCTCTCTGCAACACTTCTAAGGTTAAAGGAATAAAAATCCATCAATTTGTACAGCCTGACCTTGCAGTGCTGGTTTTCAGCTGAATTCAGATCTGCAGGATTGACCCAGCAAAGTTTACATGACATTGATTTAAAAGCTGCGTTACAGGACCTTCCAGCAAGTTACATTAATCGGAATCTTTAATCGGGCCCTGGGACGAAGAAAAAAGTTGCTTATCAGACGTGCAACATAAGATAAACAGATGTCTCTGTGCATCAGATAAATACAAATGCAGCATGCATTGCTAATTACCGCAAGCCCACGGTTTGAGCAGCACCAAGGATGGGGCAGTGAGCAATTCCTTAGCCATGTTTTTGCTAAGATGAGGACAGGACGGAGATCTCTAAGTTGGAAATGTGATTTCTCACCTCCCAGTATACACTCAGGAGTCACCCAACAGCACCAGTTTGAGCAATAGACTGCCACTATTGCAGCACTCCCATTCAGCAGCAGGCTTGAGAAATGTCCACGTGCATGGTTGGACTCCTCAAAATAAGAGTGGCTGGGATTGATCAGCAGAGACCCTGGAGGGTTTTACACCAGAGGCACGCACCAAGCAGGGAGTAGCCTGGTGGTTACGGCACTAGAGCGGGAGAGGACATGGCTCTGTCCCCAGTGTGGTGTTCACGGATGAATTTTGCGTTGAAGAGTTCTCCAGCAAAACATGTTGGGTCTTTGGAGCAGAAACTTTATTCCAATTCTGGATTTTTTTTAATTTTTTTTGTTTATTTTTTAATATTGGCTGCTCTCACCCAATATCTTGTCTCCTCTTCAGTCTGCAGTCAGATTTAGAACCCCATTTTTTCATGTGTTTTTTTTTTTTTTTCTACCCCTGTATCTTCTTCTAATGCAACTCCTCCTTTTTCTTACACCTTTTACACACCAGCCAGGCCATCTCCTTTACCAGGGTGCTTGGGGCCAAGAGACACTGTCCTCACTCTTGGGTCTCATGCCCCTGTCCTCGGTCTCTTGGAAAGTCCCATCTGAGCTCCCGTGACCCCGGCTGGAGCACACCCAGCACAAACCAATATCTCCAGGGAAGTTAGCTGTCAAATCCTAGCAGATCTCCCATGCAAAACACAATTTTTCAACTGCTTATCGCCTTGTTCTGCCAGGGCAGCTCTCGGCAGGGACGGGAAAAGGGCAAACAGCCGCTAGGAAAGCCAGCGCCTGCCAAATCCCTGATCATTTCCACAGCGCGGTGGTGCCAGGATTTCACACAGAAAAGCTAGCCACGGTTTTCGGAGGTGAGCTTGAAGACTCATTTCCTGAGTTATTAGGATTGAAATTCCCCAAAGAATAATAAGAATGTTAAATCAAGCCGGGGTAAGAGACGCCTGTATGGAAGGATGTCACCCAAGGAGGTGAAATTTCAACCAACTTCTGAGTAACAAGATGAAAGGTCTTAGAGCAGGAGTTGTTATCAGCTTAATAATAGCATGGCTGCCCCATCCACCTAGATTATACCAAATCCAACTGGTTTTAGTTTTAAATCACCATGGATTTCTCCATGGAAATCTCCTTTGTCTGTCCACGGACCTCTCTCAAATTCACCCTGAGCAGTACTCCAGGATCCATATTGCAAGGGTTTACACGTGGGAGCCAACTTGCAGCTCTGAATTTGGCCCATTTCTCTGGAGGATATGCCGGGAGTAGCCTGTGATGTTGTTTGGTCTCTGGAGGCAGCCCAAATGACAGCAGAACAAAGCTTTGATGCAAATGAAAACCTACTAGTGAGTACAGCTAAATAAAGAAAAAAATGAGTATTTGTTATGGAAACCAGTGGAGGAAATCTTGAATTAGTCAGTGCATCGTGACCTCTCCCTGCCCTGCTGAAAAATGTGCATCTTCTTAAAGCGTTTGGACTTTTGACTGCCAAAAAGGAGAAACTGTGTGACATTTCCAGCCACCTGGTGCAAACCCCAAATGTTATTTAGCCGGAAAAATTTGTCCCTATTTTACAATATGTATTTTTAAAAAATGAGTAAAAAGCATGACTTCTGCAAAGCTAGATAATTTTCAGTGGCTAAGTCCAATCACCGCACAGACAGGAAAAGCTTGAGTTGATATTGCGAATGAACCATGTGGTAATTGTTTCCGTACATCCTCGTTAAGATGAAAAGCTACACAAATAAACAACAACAAAAGCTGCTATGCACCAATCAGATGGTTATTCAAAAAAAAAAACAAACTCAAAGGAAAAAATCTGGCTCTGAATATTTCTTCCCATGCTTCCTACCAGAAGGAGTATCCGATTGAACCGGGGCTACACGAGGTGGCATTGAGCATTTTGCCTTGCTCCCTGGGTCACATTTAGGTAGCGACGGTCTGGCACAAGTCTCGGCTGGGTATGAGTAAGCGGAAGGTGAGGAAGGACATGGAGAGAACCAGAAGTTACAGGGAAACACGACAATTAACACCAGAGAAACTGCCCTTGAAGGACTCGATGGAGTCATAATATGGAGAAACCTCTGGAGAAGTGGATAATGATGTTGCCACCCACCGTGTTTTACCGGCATGATGACGGGGCTCATCGGGAAGGTCTTTTTGAACTTTTGCGAGGGACAGGGCAAGGGTGACCTCCATCCGAGAGCAGGACGAGCCCCAGGATCCCTCGCTGCAGCATCGCAAGAGCCCGGAGGCACATTCCCCGACGCAACCTTGTCCCCAGGCTGGGGACCACTCTAATTCGGAGCTGAAGACAATCCCCAGCTGACATCCCCGGTACCCAGCCTGCTCTGCTGGCTGAGGGCTACACAAAAGAGCTGTGTATTCCCTGTAATTGTCCTCCTTATCAGTGTTGGTGAGTGCGCAGTAGTCTAAATCACACAGTCATGACACTACACATGGCTGAGCAGGAAGAGCCCACTTGGCCTGGGTTAGATTAGTCTAATCCCACCTCCCTTGTTCTGTCATAATACCCCTCCATCCCTTCACTCCCTATAAAAATATCCAGCTGTTGATTAAAATTAGTGAACTGTTGGCTTCAGGAATAGGGTTGGCAGCTTTTTCTATGTATTTCCTAGATAGCTCTGGATGAATTCCCCATTTACTCGGCGGCCCGATCCTGTGAACTGCCGAGCTCTCACGGCCGGGCGGTATCAACCCTTCGCTCTCTGAAGGCTTGTATAAATCAGGGGCGAACGGCTCCCTCCTGCTCAGCCCCATCAACCTGCTCTCGGCATTCACATCTTCCCTCCGCGGGTGTCAAGCTGCCTTTAGAAAAAGAGAAAAACGAACGCTCACCCATCAGCTGGTTGCTCTCAATAGTCCCACTCCTTTGAAAAGGTGGCTAAAATAAACTTCTGGCTTATTGCCCCCCACCTCCAGCCTGTGACAGCCTGTGGGATGCAGCAATTCAGCTCCTCAGAGCTGCAAAACTCTCCTGTGATGTATGTCTTGATAAGCAATCCCAAACAGACTGCAGAAGACCAGGATTTTGAGCAAGCTGCTGTGAAATGCTAAATATTTCCATGTCTCAACCCAGCTTTATATTACAGAGCCTTTGCTGCAGCAGTGATAGCTTGTAAAAAAAAATAAAAAAATAAAAAATAGGGGGGGAATAGCCCATGCAGAAAGAAAACAGATAGTCATGGGTGCAGTTGGAGGAATGTTTTGGAAATAAGCATTCATTTTTTTTATTGGTTTTCTTTCTGCAGATCCTTTCTGGAGGGCTTGGAGAAATGCTGGGAATCCTCGGCTGGTGCATGCTGCTGCCTGGCTTTACTGCTGCTGGATTTATTTTCCACCAGCAAAGGATCTGCCTCCCCCTCCGTGGAGTCCTGGGACAGTCAGTGGGAGCATCTGACTGTTCCTGGGAGGACTGGGGAACTTGGGACACCACCACCAGCTGCAGAGCTGGACCCAAAAGTAGCAGCAATCATGCATTTACCAGCCATTTGTGCCTCAAACCCAGTGTGCGGTGGGCATATAATCAATCTCAGTTACTCCATCCAGACCTGAAAGTGATCACTTGAGTCTAACAAAGGCAAAGCAAACAGACACTGTCCCAGTTACCCTAAAGCAATACATCTCAATTAAAAACCACTGCACTGATCGCCACTGTTAGGACCATCTTCCCATCACACTTCACCCAACCCAAACATAGACTAATTGTTCCAGGAAAGTGTGTTGGGTTTTAATATAACTTTTGCATTTATACCTCTTTCCATTAAAAAGGACCTTCCAGCAGCAGTGTTTGAAGCACAGTTTTGCTCACTGGGCATAGCTGGATCCTCACCCACAGAGCCAGAGCTCCAGCAAGAGTGCAAGGAGGACCAAGAAGCATTTCACAGGTCAGACTGGTGGTCAGTTTTCCTGTCATTTAGCTATGAAGTATTTATTAAATTTTTAGGAAGGAAGCACAAATTCTGCCATGGTCTATGCAGGAATAAAATTGGTCTTCAAGAGAAGTTTTCGATTACTTCTTTGGATATCTTGATCACTGTAACATGTTAAAAGCAGAGCCCAGGGAGGATTTGTATACATGCATTAATCTACTGGAGCGCCGTGGAGAAAGTCAGGGCAGGAATAATATGCAAAATATTTTCTTGGAGATGTTCTTTCCCAACTTTCTGCTTTCTTCATTCACTTTTAGGCACCTGAGGCATGCAGAGCTGGTGTGAACGATGGGTCAGTGATGGAGCTGGATTCAACCCACCTGGAGGTACGTATGTGGCTTGGTGCACTCCTTAGGTTCTCTAAGCCTCTATTTCCCCAAGAGTAGCTCTGACCTCATGGGGTTATTGCCAGGACAAATCCATGGCAGAATAGTAATTGCTCAGTCTGATAGAGAGGTGTAGGATACCAGAGACTATGCTCGTTTGCCAACAGAAAATAGGCATCATACTTCGACCATGAAAGAGAGCAGGTGTGAAGAAGATGGAAATGGGTTTGAAAAGGAAGAGAAGTTGCAGAAATTAGACGTTACACCAAAAAAGAGACAGGAGACAGTCAAACAACCTTCTGAGTGAATGCAAGGATGTGAGATGTCCCTGGATAGCAACAGTGAAGTCATGAGCTAAGGGGACTCAAGAGAACAGACCCAGCAGTGCAGGTGGACAGGGCAGGGCACATACTGGAGAAATCACATGAGGAGAATTGGAGCCTTTCAGACACACCTGGGTGAAGAAGCCTAAAAAAGAGATTTTTGTCTAGATGCTGCCAGCTGCATCCCCGCCTTGCACGATTGCAGCAGCTCCCTCCTCGCAGAAGGGAGCACACAACGTCAAAGCATTGCAGGTTTTGCCAGAATTCCAGTATTCTGCTCATTGGCCGCTTATTATTTTAGTCCTCAAGCAATCTGGTTTTGGTATGTCATTAACTTATCAGCTAAACCTCTATTTATCTGCATTCACAAAGATCTGAAGTTGTGATGTTTATTCCCACAACTCTGTGGGCGGAGGGAGATCTGCTGTGAAGATTTTCCAGTAATTTCCTTTTTGTTCCTTTTTAACAAAAGCATTTGATGCAGCTGCACAACTGTCATCTGGTCTCTGGGTAGGAGAGGAGGGACTGCCGATAGCCCGAGTCCCAGCATGAATCACATTCAAGCACTAAAACTATCTGATGGGCACTGAAATTGTCATCGTTTCCAAAGGTCTCATGGAATTTGGTGGTGACATAGTTTAGCCTCAAACATGAGGCATGCTTAGAGAATTAAACATGCTTCTACCTCACACCCTTTCAAACCTCCTGAAATCCCTGGAAAGTGGACATCATCTCAAATAATTGTTGTGATGCTGTGCAGTATTTAAAGAAAAAGTCTCCTAAAAACAGAAGAGCGCAATGAAAGTGTGGTTTCCAAGATTTAGTGGGCATCTCAAAAGATGGAGGTGGTCATTTCTCAAGGAAAGAGTGTCAAATAGTTGGGCTAATCAATATGGACACCAGTAATAAACGTAGGAAGGGAATGAGAAGCGATGCCTTGGGGTAGTGCTGATTGACAAAAAATGGTGGGGATGAAAAGGAAATTCTATAGCCCATGGAAGAGGTGTTTTTCCTTCTGTTTCCCACTGACCTAGCATGGACAGTCCTCTCAACCTTCCTGGATTTCGTGAAATCAACTGAAATTTCTGCTTTCCTCCAGCAAGGGCAACATGACCTGCGATATTGCTGGCAAACAACAGCAAGCCATGCTGGGCAAGAGGAATGCAGCAAGGATTAGGAGAGTAAATGCATTCTGCTACCTCCAGATCCTACAGCCCGTTCAGGTTCATCTCAAAACCCACAAAATAAAAGCAGAATGTGCAAAAACAAAAAAAAAATTAAAAACTAAGGCCCATTTTAATGTAGATACTCTTCTCTTTGTTCATCTCCTTTTACCTTGCAGCAGAAGCGTGCTTGCAGACACAACTTGCTGAAGAAAGGGAGGCCATGGATGGCATTTGCAGAGCAAAGGATTAGAGCTCTGCAGTGCTCTTCCGAGCTCCGGGTGGATTTGAAATGCCATCGCTGGCACTCCCCTGGAGATCTGCGTGAGCAGGAATGCACGAAGGAGCTGCAAGGTTTCACTTAATGGACGCAAGGGTGTGCAGTGCCCATTGCTTTTCATCGCTTCTGCAGTTTCTTTGTTCCTCCACTTTGGATTCAAAATGCTGAATGTAGCAACCACGTTACCATAAACCACTGTGTTTGCCACAAAACTTTCCTTTGGTGATCACCACTGGGGAGAACATAGGCTATTTTGAGACTTTTTTGGCCAAGATAATGTGGATATTCAGCCTGGATTCAATGACCGTGTGCAAGAGCAAATCTAGAGTTGTTTTAGACAGAAGGGGACAATCTAAACAGCTTGTATTTTATTACCCTGATATGTTTAACTTTCCCCCCCCCCTTTTTTAAAGACTGGAACTGTAAGATTTGCCCTGTGCAGCTGTATGAACTGTATGTTAAGAGTAACAGAGCAGTCTCAAATCCCTTTGTATTCTGGGGACATTTTTCCAAGGCATTTTGTCTTTGTAACAATACCCAGAGCTCCCTAAATTTTGGGAAGGTCATTTGTTTCCTAGCAGATAGATTCCCTTATCCAGAGCTTACTAGAGCCCAAACAACAATTTATAAACTCTAAGCTCCTTTCTCCTTCAAGATGAAGTGCTTTAGTGTTGAAGCCAAACTAAATCTTTAAATGGTATAAGAGGCATTTGGATTTTTTTTTTCTACCCAGCTGACAGTAGGTTTACAGTTTATAATCTGGCCTTTGTAAAGGCATTTGTCAGCCTGTATATTTCATTTTAAAACGCGACCACCCATGAGGACGGACAGACAGGAAGCGTTTGTTCACTTGCACCAACAGCCCATTTGAAGGTTGGCTGCAAAATAACAGAATTTAGTCACAAAGGCAAACTTTTTTTTTTTTTTGCATTATCTTGCTAGCATCTCATTTTAAAAAGCAGCCTTTGTTTATGGGAAGCTAGTCCTCTGCTCTAAATTTGGAAATTCTACGTATTCTCCTAATCCTTGCATTCTAGCAGGGATGCTGGCTGTGCATCTTTGGCCTCACAAAAGACAGATCTGCTTTTATCTTCTCCCACTGGGTCCCCAGTTTAACTGCCCCACCAAAGGAAGAAGAGTCTTAGCACTCAAGGGGCAGAGGGGAAACATTCAACATAAGTTAACAATCTAGCAGAACGAGACCAATCGGAAAGCGCTGCATCATCTTGCCTGTCATATTTTTTCGGATGGGTTTCCATGTTTAGCAGAGATTTGGAAGGAGCGGTGGTGCCAAATGTTGGTCGCTTTTGCAATTCAATAGAAACCTGTCCAACCCGAAAGAGAAAGCCAAGAAATAGGGCTGCACGTTAAAAATGAGTGGCCTCCACCTCTTAAGTAGATGTGTGCGTGCGTGTGTCTCCATGCCTGGGGCTGAGAGGGGAGAAAGCAAGGCCAGATGATAGGGGCTCTTCCAGACAGTAACAGATATAATATTGCATTCTTTCTCCCAGTATCACAAGTAACACTCACTTGTTATCTCTATTGCTCGAAGGTTTAAAGGGAGGAAATAGCACAGTTCCAGCAAGTGATAAAGCTTTTGGGCTTTTTTTTTTTTTTTCCTCAGTTGCAAAATATAACGATAAATAATGATTACCTAAAACACCCATGGCCTGGGATTTAGCACTGTGCCCTGACCGCTTGGGCAGACCCCTTTAGTACATCAGAAGCAGAGATTTCATGAGTATTATCAGCCTTGTGCCCCCCAAAATATTTGCAACCCTCTTTTCTCCCTACTCTGCCCTTCCTACTAGGTCCATCGTTTGTTTGTCGCCCCAGAAAGTCTTTGCAACCCCTTTTTGTTCTGTGGCTGCTGCTACTAACTTTGATGCTCAAGAAATCTGCTTACAGGGGAAACCATCATGCAAATGAGCAAGGGAGATGAGTTTCAGCAAATTCCCTAATTTCTCCAGGTAAGGCATAATAAATTGGTCACCTACCCCCACGGGGCACTAGCCGGTCCTGGTAGGGTGAGTTGCAGGGGGAGAGCAACGTTAAGCACAAGAAAAGCTGTGTAGGTTACTGCCTGAAAGTCTAATGAATCACCATGTGTTATGAACATATAAACCATGAGATTCAAGCACTGGGATATGCTCCGTTATGTTAAATGACTAAGGAATAAGGGCCTTGAGAAAGAGTCTCGAGCAAGGACTAGGAACGTATACAGAAAAAAAAGTATGTTCTGGGTCTAGCTCCACTTTTTTGGACTCTTTTGATCAGTGGGGAACAGGGCTGCCTCTGCTAGACCCAAATCCCTGGGCTTTCCTACACATGGAGCACCATCAGCCATGTATTATGGATTTCACAAGAAAATTGCAAGAGTTGGTGATACCGCTAGCACCTCTTTGTGCAAAGAGGATTTTGAGAGAACATGAAGGTTTGCAGGGAGACACCCGAAGGGAAGACTGGGAAAAATAATGGGACAATGTTAAAAAGGCAAGAGGAGAATGCATGCACCATGGGAGGGGAAAAATGCATCAATCAGGATATTTTAAGTCCTCTCTTCATGTCGCAACAGCAAATGTCACCATTGTTTTGCCACAGGTTTGTGGCATTTTGCTGCCAACAATGCCCTGCACATGCCAAGGGTAAACCTGCTCTGTGTCCGTCTGTCCTCCTGTTGAAAGCCTGGCTTTATTCTGCACAGATCTGGCAGTCCAGATCATTTTTTGATGCATCCAGGCCTCAGTTTCTTGGCTGACAGCAGCAGTATTCAGAAGACAGGACTGCAAAGCATGCCTGCAGTGCTAATGTTGTTTCTGGCCATACCTGATCCCTCTCCTACCTCCAAACTTGGGCTGTGAGCATCTGCCATCACCAGGTTGACTCCCTCGCTGTGCATAAGTCTTTCCAGGCATCCTAGAGAACAAACACACTTTCCAAAACAAGCATCAGGTTTCTCGTGGTGGCTAATAGCTTAAGCCATGCTTTTAGCGGTGAGGCTGTGTAATGTAACATCAGCAGAAGGAAGACTGCCATATTCCTTTCTCATTTGTACACGTGCTGATCTGCATTGTGCAGCGAGGGAAAAAATCACCCCTTTGCATTTTCAAAGTTGGTGTCAAGGTCTACAGAGCATTTACTTGGGCTTTTGCAAGGGAAGTAGGATTCATCCTTGCTACTGGAGATGATCTCTTGCCCTGCAGTGCCCAGCCCAAACACCAAAGCCAAAGGAAACATTTCTTCTAGATATTACACATGCATCTGTAAGTGAAATAAACTCTTGCTGAAGCATTGAGCCTAGCTCCAGATCCAGGAAAGGACTCAGCTTGAGAAATATAGGTAGGGTATCTTGGACAGTGGTCATACTCACACCCACAAATATATCTCCACAAAAAACAGAGGAGGTATAATCTATGTATAAATTTCCCTTCACAATTTTCCAGGCTCTTTGCATCCTCACTTTTGATTTTGTTTCAAGCACACATGTATACTCCATAATAATGCCATGAATTTCCGCAGCACCAGGACACTGATGAGTTTTGAGCCCAATAGGATGAAAAGGTTAAAGATTAAAGTAAGCCCGGCAGAGTAACTGAGGAGCTGAGCCGTTCCCTGACCTCCCTAAGATCACAAAAGAAGTCCAGAGCTAGAATAAAGCTGGTGCCCTGCTCTGGCAACTTGCAGCCTTACCCTTCATCTGAAAGAAAACCTTCCCCATGAGATGTTTCCCTTCCACCGTGGACCTGCTGCTCTCCTCCAGTGCCTGGCAAGCTTTGCCGTCCTGTCCTCCTCTCTTTGCTCACTCGTAGGAACCACCAGCGCCGTGTCCCACCACATTCGTGGCCATCCTTGGGCTGCTTTTCTGCAGACGTGGAAGCCTGGCTAGATATAGAAACTGTGGTTTCTCCTTCTTCTTCTTCTTCTTGCATAATGAAGGTCTTGCTGAGAGGCAGACCAATTTTGAGGCAGACAAGACAGGAGAAAAGGGCTCTGTTAGATCAAACCAGTGCCCTATGTGTAACCACGGCTGATGAGATCCCATAGATAACTTCTCCCTGAGCCAGGAGGATGGGGCTTGGCAGTGGGTTAGGACAGACAATGCCCTGCTTGTCCTTCCTGCAGAGCAGCTTTTCCCTCTGCATGCACCTCAACCTAAATTTTCAGCTCGACAGAAAGGGGTTTTATAAATAAAGAGTATCGCAGGAGCAGTACGACACCAAAAAATGTTTATAAATTGCTCGCTCTCTGTCCATGCCCCTCCTGTTCTTTGCATCCATTTGTCTTGTCTCTTCTAACAAAGACAGGGACTGGCTTTAATTCTCCATTTGGGGGTTTCTGTGCTCTCCTGTAACGGCACAAGCCAATAATAAATGCTCTGACACCAAGATTGCTTCCCGAGCAGCCACATGCAGTGGGTTTGGGCTCTGCTAACACACAAGAGGAGCCACCCAGATGAAACATGGAGCTGTGCAAAATTACAGGGCACCTCAAATATAAACGCTGAGCTGCCAGAAGTGGGGCTGGGGATGTCATTCATATTCCCCATCCCGCACCCCTACCCTGCTCACCGCAACATCGCTCCCTATGATGCCTCCTCCAGCATTTCCATCTGCTGCTGAGACCGTGCTGAACGCCAAGGTAAGGGGCTGAACCACAGCTTCTGCTCCAGTCCTGAGACTTTAAAAAGCATTAATCTTGCCTGCTAAATACAGGCATGCAATCTAGACTTGTTCTTTTGCACATCTGCCCCAGGTCTCCTCTGTGGGAAGAGCAGCAGGGATGTTCCAAAACCAGAAATACCCATTTTGTGTAGGGAGTAGTTTAAACCAGGATTAACCTATGGCAAATGTTAGGGTTTCCCCTTTCTTCCAGAACAACATCATTCTAGAAATAGAGAGCATTAATTCCTCCAGAGCTACAGCATCCCTTATTGCTGTGTGCTGGACTAATTGATGCTAGCCCTTGGATTCATTTGCACATGTATTATCTTATTTTCCCACAGTAGCTGCAGCTTTTCTGCATTTCTTCCTAGTACATAGATTCCATAATCAATAACCTACACAAACTTTGGAAATAACTCAATATTTAAGTATTTCTTCCTTTTCTGAAGACTCGTACAAAGACAATACCTTTCGCTTTCTGTATCCTGCACTGAATTTGAATATGAAGTATTACTTTGCATTATCATGGAAGTATGACAACACCACAAGGCAGGGGTAATTATATTTTTCAGTGCCTGATGCTGATACAGGTATGTTAGAGGCCATGCTTTTAATTGGGAGCATGTACCCAGGCTCACCAGTGAGGATTTAAGGCTATGACCTGCTAAGCCTGGGAACATGCTGGGAAACCTGAGGAATATCTCTGCCTGTGAGAGATGCAGTTGGTGCCCCTTGCAGCCCCTCTTTTTACAGCTCCAGATGTGCTGGCTGTTTTAGTCTGAATTGGGACATATTTTAAGGCACGTCTGGAGACATGAATTCAACCTACCAATACCAGGCCAGTTCATCAACTCCCATTTTCACCGTTCGCCGTGTTGTGGGGGAATCAGAATTTCCCTCAGCCTTGCTGGAAATGCAAGTGGCTCTGCTGAGCTGTCTGGACCTTGCTGTGACTATTAGGACTGCGTTTAAGTTTTCTAGGAAACCTGGAACAGCCCCACTGACCCACATCTTTGGTGTAGATGATAAAAATAATTTTATAACAACATCTAAACCGCTCAGCAGTGTTTTAGTAAACAGTAAATTTATTTTGGGATTTCATCCCAGTCATAAGGCTGCTTCATTTTCCTCAATAAAGACTATTACGTTATTAGTTTTAGCCTTATGAATCCTATTCCCAACACTCAACCTTTATTTATTATTTGTAAGGGGCATATATCATCCTGCCTTACAACTGTAAATATTCTACTTACACAGAGCACAGCACATCCTCTTTGTTTAAAATCTAAGCTGTGATGTTTTACATAAATTTGTTTCCTTTCCAAGTTGAAAGGTCCGAAAGATAAACCCACAAGCATCCTAACATTGTGAACCTTAGCCCGAGTCCAGCCTGCACCCCAGCCCACCCGAGGGATCCCCTTCCAGCTCGGCCAGTCGCTGTGTCAACACCCGGAGACAAATAATAATCAGGGAAGGAAAAAAATCGCCTTGAAAGCAGGCGGTAACTGAGCCTAAATACAGCCACAGAATGAGGAAAGGAGGGACTCCTGGAATACATTCTTGGGAAAAATTATTTCATTGATTTTCGTGATGGGTCAGAAGGCTACAAAGCATTTTATTATAGGGTTGTAATGTGGGGATTAATATAGCATGGGTACAATGATAGGAGTACATCGCCCATGGGCATATAAAATCGTTAATTCAAATAATTTGAAGGAGGGGCCTGGTAGAACAAAGGCATTGGAGCAGCTTTAAATGATACCTGCACCATTTCTGAGCGATGAAATAAGTAAAAATACTCATTGGGCAGTTTTTCTACAGCCATGGCTTTGCAGCGTGAGAATCACCTGCTTCCTCAGTCTGCAAAACCCCATCTGCAGGCACCGTGACACAGGCACCCTGTGCCAGTATTTCAGCTTTTGAAGATAAATTTGTTTTTATTTGCTTCATTTCCAGTAGAATGAAATGCAGGATTCTGCTGGCAGGCCCGCAGGGGGCTGATTTATTTTTCATTAGTTCAAAATTATCCCAACGATGAGACATCTTTTCAAAAGGAGAAGTTTGAAAGCGGTTACTTTCAGAAGAAAGTCAGAACGAAGCACTTTGTGGTTTGTTTGGTTTCTTAATGGTTTCTGTCCCCTCACTGCAGTCCTTCTAGCTGCTCTACGCAAACTCACAATTAATTTTAACCCAGCCAAAGGTGCAGCTGAACTATTAATTTACGTAAAATGGGAGACCACAACAGTCTCCTTGACACTGGTAGCTGCAGCGTTGATAAAATGGTATTTTCACATGCCTGGGGTCTAACTGAATTTGCAGTGAGAACGGGCAATATGGGGATGCAAATATCTTCACTTGAGCCCGACCCCAGCCCTGGAGCAATGGTCCAGCTCCCAAATCCGGAAGAAAAGAGCCTGTTGTCCCAGTGAATATTTTCTCTCCCAGTAGTCCCCATCCCAATCCCCGCCTGAGCTGCTTTGAGCCGTCACGTCCTCACCAGCTCCGCAAAGGGCTTTTGGCACCCCTGAACCCGAACAACCCACCCAGCACCGTCCGCAATCCCCAACCAGCGAGGGGTTAACGTCGTCGCCACCGACCCGGCAGGAAAGGCTTTGTCGTGAGCAGATCCGTGGCAAAAATGAGTCACAGGCGCTCGGAGGTCACACCGGCGCGGTGGCCTGGCTGGTGTCCAGCACCAGAGGAAAAGCAACCGGGTTTGTAACCCCCCCATGCAAGGTACCACCAAAACCCCGCCAAGAGGAGGTGGCCCCAGCCAGGTCCCTTAAGCCACCACCGGCCACAGGTTTTGTTCGGAGCCCCAAAATGGGAAAATGGGTCTTTTTTTGTGTGCTTTCCCCACTTTTGTTTTCCTTTTGACACGGGGGAGAGTGCTGCTCGGTCTGCACGGATGGAAAGGAGAAGGCGGGAGAGGGATGCTTCACCAGTGATATCACCAGCACTGGGTAAATTCTCTGACCAAAAGTTAAGACCAACAGAACAATTTGTGCTGCATCCTTTAAATGCCAGATCTCCATTTGCTAGCGGCATTACAGGAACAATCAGGGCACTTAATAGCCAGCTGCTAAGTCATCAGGTATAAATATTTACAGAGACCTATTGCAACATGGACATTCCTCCAGATGCAAGAGGATCCCAGTCATTTAATGGCATTTTCACCTTATACAAAAGAATCTCATTTTAGACACACTCTGCCTCATCAGCCATAAAACTACAGAAATAGCATTTTGTGGAAAACGCAGACACACCCCCACTCCTTAGTAGCTGTTCCCTCTCTTCTCCTCTTACCGTAATTGTCAAATATCTCTATATTTGTGTACTCAAATAAGATGTTACAAAGCAAACACAGAGCTGGCCATTTGATACGTAGAGAAGCAGCGTCCTGTGGAGGGGAGGTAATTGCTGAAAGCGGTACAAAGGAATTAAATGAAGAGTAATGGGGTGGAATTAAGCAAAAGAAAATCCCTTTCTTATGGCAAAGCCTATCCGAGCTTGTCTCAGCCCCTCAAGTGAAGGGATTGAAACCTTATTACTGAAGATATCTAATACTCTACAAACCACGGCTTTGGCAGAAGGGGCAGAGGACCTAATGAGTAATTTTTGTGGTTACTGATAGACCCAAGGACACACAGTCCAAATACAGTGGAGACTTTCAGCAAGTGAAAAATAGACCTCCAGCACATTTTGTGCACACGCTTCCTTTCCCCGCTGCTGTTATTAAAACCATGCCTCTGTTTCTGTTCACCTTTATCACCTTTTTCCTTATTCCACCAAGAGTCCAAATACAAATACTCATGCAATAACAGACTGTGGCTAAGAGCCTGGGAATTACAGCAGAAGAGTCCAGGTCTTTAAGAGCACTCCCTCTTTGTATGTAACATACAACTAATGATAAAATAGCTTCAAGGAGGAGTTTTTTCTTGATGGGGAAACACAGTCTTGGGAACACGGTGATGCTTCAACCTGGTGAGATTGACCATGACCAACAAAGGCTCTGCAGCTTTCCCAGTTGTGTTTTTCACCCAATTTGTAGGACCTTGGTTATCTCTGGGGCTCCTCTGTGTTTATCAGACCTGGCCAAAATGGGCTGCCGAGTTCAGAAGTGAAAGGTATATACCCCATTTCCCCAGGGAGCCAGGCTGAGCCTGCAGCAGAAGATGAGACAACTCAGGAGACGGCGCGGAAGCACCTCAGGTCACTATTAGTAGCAATTGCTAGGACCTAACACGGAGCAAATCCCAATTTAAAGCCAGGCAGTTTTCTAATTTCTTAGGGCCACCCTGCTGTTCTTCTCCACACACCGACTGCATTCCTCCGGCATCAGCTGTTGATGCTCCAGTTTGTATTGGCAAGCCTGGCTGGCCATTTCTGCTGAAGCGCTGATGTTTTCTCCTTTTATACATTCAGAAACTCCTCCCTCGACTTTGGTGTGAAATGATTACAATGCAGTTCAGGCTGGAGCCAAGATCCAGGAAATATGGCAAGTTTTCAATGAAAATCGTATCGGTCGGTTTACAAAAAAATAATAAAAGGTGCCGATTTTGTGCTGGAAAGGGAACAGAAGTTAAGTTGCAATATGCCTGACTGCCTCCTTTTACTGATTCCAGACGCCAGGCCAGGCAGGATCTGGCTATTTTCACTATCGTGTTATCTCTCCGCAATATGTCAGCAAATTCTTGTACAAACATGATTTTTTTAAAAGCCACGTTTTATCACTTCTTTTACATAATCATGAATGATAGTGAATCTAATCTGAATTGGGCTTAAAGGAGGCACAAGAACAATGAAGTGCCGTTAGCAGTATGGGGGAGCACATCCCATCCTTTTATTTTTAAAGCCATGCATCACTTTATAACCAGTTCCCCTTAATGCTGAAGAAAGTGATAGGTTTGAGAGCAAAACACGCATCTCTTTAGGCACCTGAGATTTGCAATAAATCATCTCTGTGCTATGCAGGGAAGCCAACAAGCAGTATTACAGTTTTGCATAGGCATAAGCAGCCCACTGGAGCCTGCTGTACTGTCTCATCTGAGCCGAAATTATTGAGGTTAAATTTGAAGTGTAGCATTCTATGGATGGAGTTACTGGGCAGCAGCAGCCCGACAAGAAGCTGCTGTTTGCAGCGTGTCGGAGGGCACTGGAGGAATTGTCACCAGTGTCCCACGCTGCCACCCCGGCAGGGACAGTGCTCACGGGGGTGGGGGACAGCTCTTAAACCAGGGTCCTGCTGTGGACACATCCCTCAGTCATCTATCCCAGAGATCCCACTCTACAAGGTGATGAGTTTATCCATGCCCTTCATCTGATTAGCATTTAAGTGTTTCTATACTTTTTTCTCTCTGTCTCTTTTTTTTTAGAATTCCCTTCATTTATGTGTTACTTTCCTGCTGTATTTAAAGAATAATATTTTCACTCTGAGGCATTCCCTCCCGTTTCATCTTTACTTTTTTATTGGTTTGCTTTCTTAGGTCAAATAGGGCACACATGTAAAAACTGCAGGTTTGCTTTATTTCAGAGGGAGCTGGCATGTGATAGATGCCAAAAGGTAAACCTGTTGCGTGCATCATCCCAGAAGTTTACATTTTCTCTTGAAAACTAAATGTTAAATAAAATCAAAGCTCTTCTAAGCTATAAGCGCAACATCCCTGCTCTGTTGAACTCAGGGGCGGTCTCGCTGACAACGCCAACAGATTTGAACCTTGCATTTCATTACCCAATTACTATTTTTGAGCCCAGCCCTTGTCAGCCAAGAAACATGACCTATTCTCCCTAAAATACCACCTACCTGTAATGACAGCTTCCCTAATTAAGAGAGATGACACCTCTCCAGGACTGAAGCCTAAACAAGCCCTTGGCAATCCGCTTTCTGCCGCATTTGCCATGTTGACACGGGTGCGAATAAACCTCATGCAAACGCCCAGTGACCGCAGCGGGCAGTTTCCTTCACCGGGGATGCATATTTACTAATAATGTTGCAGGGTAAAGAGGAGGAAAAGCAGCATTTTGGCAAACACAAACCTCTTCAAGCTGTCAAGCAATATTAACCCCTCTCTTAATTTTTTCAGGCTCTCCTCCAGCCCTCTGAGTGGAGCAAGGCTCCTTGGAGGGAGAATGGGTTTCATGCTGTCACACTCGAGGGATAACCAAGACTTTCAAGTGGCTGATTTGACTTAATCTTTCAAAAATGTGTCCAAATTGCACAAGCAAGGAAAACCCCGTCCGTCCCTGCCCTCTCACCAAATGGAGCCGTTCGCCGGGGAGATTCTTCAGAGCAACGCCTGCATACCAGAGGTAATAACCTCCAATACCTTAAGTCAAAAAGCCAAGTAAAACTCACTAGGTAATGCATTTGGGATTAAGTTTAAATAGGCTCCCATCACTAATAATGCATCTGCTAGCAATGGAGAGATTTGGTAGGACTAACGCCGGCATTGAGGGATGGAGGTCTTGCACGGCTCACCAAACAAATCCGGCAGCATCAGGGGTGCAAGGGGAGCACCCCAACCCTGCCAGATCTGGGGCAGCACACCCTCTGCCCCCTTCTCCACTCCCACCCCGGCTTTGCAGGAGGGCAGAAAGGGGGGGGGGGAAGAAAGAAGCTGGACTCGGTCCATTTTTAACTTGCTGGATGTGTCTGGGATGTAGACAGATGCTGTTTAGACAGGCTGGTTCGGTGGGTGGCCGGGTGAGGAGACCATGGCTGTACAGTTTATAGAAGGCTCCCAGCATAAATGAACTGTTGAAGACCATTGGAAGCCTCAGTGAAATCACAACATGCAGAAACACGGGGGAGGGAGGGGAAAAAAAGGCTCTTTTTGAAAAGGCAGAGAGAGAAAGGGATGTTTTGATGGAGTTTGTGAAAATTACAATGAGGTGGGTTTCACTAAAGCCTGCATTCATTAGCCCTCTGAATCCCCCCAAATAAAGTAAACACTCCTATGCAGAGCTGAAAAAAAAATTTTAAAAAAATAGCAGATTTAAATAGTTTCCCTGCATCAAGGATAAGAAACAGACATGGCTTTTCCCTGGTCCTGTCTAGTCTTGCTAGGTGGAAAGCTAATATTTGAGTTCATGCTTCAGTGGGGAACATTTGTATATTAAAAAAAAAGCTATCCACACTGGTTTGCCCATTTGCCAGCCTGTGCGGAATAAAAAAAGGAGCTGATTTTGAGTTTCCTGGGTTTATTTAGAGATAAGCCTAAGATGACCTTTCACTCCCACACACACACCATTTGCCTAAAAATTGAACTGTCCAATCCTCAAGTCCCATGTTCATGAAACCCCATAGTTTAATATGACAAATTGTGCCAGAACCCTTAAAATTTGAGGCTGACGGGGTCTGGGATCACAAAGAAAATTACCGAGACTGAACTTCAGCCTGTGTTCCTCACTTATGTAATAGCAATCCACATAAGCTGCTTGTTAAACCACACAGACCACAAATCAAGTCATCATTTCGCTCCTACACGTCACTTCTCCATTTCAAGATGAGGGCCAAGGACTGGAAAAACTGCCCGGCATGTCCTGGCTCCTCTTCCCTTTCCCTCCTCTGCTCTTAAAGAAAAGGGACATACCAAAACCTTGAAATTCAGGGAAGACCAGATAATTTTGCACAGATGCAAAGCCTCCGTGTGAATATTTTTCCCTTCCCCACCGCAGGCTGGGGCTGGCCATCAAACTGCTCGAAATCCCATGGGAAAGGAGCCTCCTGGTTTTATTCCTGAGCCGAGCGGTGAAAGGCAGCGAATGTGTGGGCTCCACCAAGTATCTGCTCTCCTTGAGCAGGAGCATCTGGATACTCAGCTGAGCCTAAACCCTCAACCCCAGCCTGGTGTTACAGTCATAAAAGAGCTTTACTTTTCCCCCGCATCCATCCCTTGCAGATGCCAACAGCACAGACCGCCTAATAAACTCCTTTAGGAAGCTTTTGGATAGACTGAAGACGTTTTCTTCACTTCCAAGGCAACCTCCTGCCTCCTCCGGTTGCCCGTGACCTCCTGCTCCTGCCAAATGCCCCTGGCTCGATGTGAGCGTCTGGGTGGGTGACTGGGTTGTGCTGGGGATAACACTCAGTGCAGGAAAGAGAAAGAAATGCCTGGACCGTAAAGGAGAGAAGGACAAGGGGAAGGTAGAATGCGGAGATCAAGCGAAGAGCCCAGCAGCAGCTTTGGTGCCCAAACTTGGTCTCTATGGGATGGGAGCAGAGGGCTTCTTTGTTTATGACTCTGTGGTGGGACAAAACTCCAAAAGAATAAACACGTTTGATGTATAATATCTCAAACAAAATACCTAAATCACCCGTTTGGGGGGATTTCTCTGGCTTTGGGGCTTTTCCATCAACATAATAGGTGCAATGTTCAGAGACGGACACTCCCAGCATGGAGAGGAGAATTTGGAGGAGGCACAAAGAGCCATCTGTAGGTCTAGATGCTGAGCAAGCTCTGGCAGAAACCCGGATGCTCATCTCACCAAAATAGATTGAAATGGTGCAGGTTGGGTAAAAGCAACAGTCCCCAAGGTACAGCAGGGCTGCGGGAACCTCAGCACTGGATGGATCCATGTGTGGGGCTGGATGCTCCTAGGAACTTCCTAGCATGCATGGCCTCTTGATGATGGCTCCTAGACAAAAAAGACAACAAAAAGAAAAAAAAATCAGTCAAAAAATCTCTATGTGATGAGAATCCGCAGCTAAACCATTGTCCATCGGGGAAATGAAATGTTTCCAGGTGAGGAAAAAAGGAGCTAAAATTGATCTAAAAATCATTTACTGTTCTGAACCAAGTCATGACAAATTTATCTCTAGAGTTTGGAGGACTTCTCTCCCTTTATTACCATTTCAAGTGTTATGATGAAAAATATAAGCATAAAAAATAAACCCTGCTACTTTATGTTTAAACCCATATGCCTCTCTGTACCCTGGACTTTCTGGACCTTCAGAAGAATTCATTCGCTTCCCAAGGTCACAGAATAAAACTGTCTAGCTATTAAAAAATGTGCAGTCTCCTACTAATTAGTGACTGATGAAGCAATGGAAACCATATTTCTCCCAGCTTTGGCCAAACAAAACTAAGATTAGAACATTTAACAATAAAAATTCCTTTTTATAGTTAAAACTAAAAGAGAAATCAGAGCATATTTCATCTGGTAAAGGTCAGTTTACTTTAATTACGTGTGCCACTGAGTATCAGAAACTAGAATATTAAATGACATTAATGCTGAAGAGGTATCTTCACGGCCATACATTATGCACAGAAGCAACAGTTCAAACACGATCTCATTTAATTGTTCTTATGTTTGAAATATCTCCAGCTCCCACCTTTCCCCCTTCCAACACCCCCCCCCCCCGCCCCGCTTCATCATCCTGGGACCAATCCTGCTCCCATTTCTGTTAAGGGTAAAATGCCCATCCGCTCTGATCTCCGTTGCCTCGTTTAAATTGCTTGCAAGAAAAAACGAGGCATATCATCAGCGATTTTTCTTCTGTCTCGCCCCTGCTGCTGGTATGATAAGAAGAGTACTCTCCTTGCGGGTGACTCCACATTTAATTAGCTCCAGATGCAGCCTAATTAGTCAGTCTGCAGGGCGAGCATTGTTCTGTTGTCACTTGAGCCTTCCCTCACGGCGAAGTAAAAGAGATGAGATTGAACATGAAAACCAGATGCCATGTGTGCGCCTTGCTCTGGGCTCTCCATCGGAGGGATCCCCCTAATCTGGGGGGCGAAGGATAATAAATGTTGTGTTTAAAAGCCATGGGCATGGACGGAGCTTCACATGGTTCAAGTAAGACAGTAGCATGTGCCGAGCGAAGGGGTCATAGCTTAAAACAACTGATTCCCCCTAATTCGCCTTTAGAGGAAGGACTGTGCATCCTCCAGCAAGTCCCGTGCCGGGGTTTCGGTACAAATTGCTTTGACATCTCGCACAATTTTGCACAGCAGGCTTTCGGACTCTACCTTTGTTCACCGGGTTAAGCCCTTAATGCCTCTGTAATACCACAGAGATACCTATAATTTTTATGCAGAGGTTTTCCATTCCTTTTTCTAATTTAAAAGGCAGGAGGCTTGCTTGCTGGATTGGTATTTCACGTCTGGAATTAGGGATACAGGGAAATCAGTAGCATGCAGAAAAATCAGATAGGCAAAGGGGCTTACCATAATGCCATCTGACACACTCATAAGCTTTACATGATTTGTACAAATCAGGAGTATGAAACTCTACCAGCAGCATCATTTGTGCTCTCAGAGCAAAAGGATGCAGGAGGGAGGGACTTTATGTTGATGCGGTTATAAAATTTGCATTGTCTTAGAGCGTCGACCGAGCAAAGCTGGGAAGGGTTACTCAAATCATTGCCAGGTCAGCTTGCTGTTCTCTACTTGGTTTTATCAGATTAATATTAAGAAGAAAACAGTCTTGCTGGATGATAGGTGTTTCAGCACCAGTTTGACCCAGCATGGCCTTCTGCCAGTCTCAACACTGCTAAAATGTGATGCTATTGCCACAAGAAAAAGCAATTTCCCCATATTCTGGGGACACCCGCAGTATATAATCACAGGAAGAAATGACAGCTCCTACTCATGAACCTTAGTGGCTTTCTTCTGCCTGGGCTCACATTTTGCAATATGCCCATGGACGTATGAATTGCAGTATTATGTAGGAGATACAGTCAAGGTGAGTGACCCCAAAGTAGAAGCAGTATATGGAGGAGTTATTGAAGAAGAGTGACTGAATGAAGGTTGCTTGAGCTCAGGAGAACAGCTACGGGGTATGCGTTGCTTGTTTATTATGGTTTTGGATGAGGAACTAGCCTGACTCTCAGTAAATGACATGAAACCCCAAATTGCTTCACTAGAAACCTCATCCAAACATCGCAACTGTGTTATCACCCCAGCTGGGGAAAAAGCTATTTCCGTAAAAACAATATTTAGTTTAATTGGAAGTCAAAATTACTCAATGGACAAGTCCCATAGCTCCGAGGGGTACAATTGCAGAACAGGGTCCTTTCATTTCTCAGACATTTTGAAAGAAGGCCAATAAAATAAATAGGAATCGTTCCAGCTCCTCTCCACCCCCTCCCGTCCCTGCCAACCACGCTGTTGAGCTGCCTCCGCAGACCTGAGCCCCACCGCCCCATCACACCCACCGCTCACATCCTCGGGCCAGCACCATCCCTACGGACACGACGATGATCTCAGGGGAAGTTCTCTACCACCACGGCTCCTCCCGTGCCGGGGCTGCCGATGAGAAGCGAGATCCGTGCCTTGCAACTGCCGACCCATTTCTGTAGACCTCGCGGACGTGGCTTTGCTATCCCCTGTGGCTGTCTGTCCCTCCTCTCTTGACGGCAGCAGGCTTGGTGCAGGTAACTCAATCCCAAGGAGTGTTTTTAAGCGTGATTACGGTTTTTGCCTGCTTTCCGCGTGCCTAATTATGGTGGAGCAGCGAGGTAGCCAGGTATACGTTTCAGGCTTTTAATAGCTTAACGTGGCAGAGGGATCGTGTGCTCGTTTTGGAAGGAGCTGAATGGAGATCGCCAGCTGCATTCAAGCACCAAGGGACTAAAGACAAAGCATCGTGTGGTCTTCAGTCCTCCTTCTTCACAGAAAGTCCGTCTTGTGATTCAGCTGAACTCACCCAAAGGAAAAGGAAATTACAGAAATTGACAGAGCTGCTATTTTTTCATCATTTTGGCTCCAGACTTGCCAAGCACCCCAGCCTTCAAACCACAAAGCTATTTAAGCCCCAAACTATCGCTGAAATCAATCAACGAGCGTTAGGCACCAAATCCTCTCTGTGGCTCCCATCCTGCATGACTTCTTCTCTGATGCAAGCAGGAGAGCTGGAAGAGACAGACCGTTCAGGAGGTTCTTGGGGACAAGGACTCTTATTTAGCAGCTTTGGAGAATCCTTTTGCACCCTTTTGAATTGAAATCACTCAGTCATTACCCAAGTACTTGGATCCGGGGAAACCGTCCCTGCAAAGCCACCCACTTGCGGCACAGAAAGACATGGAGAGAGGAAGGTTGGCTCTCCTCAAGCTGAGAAATGCATCCATATGACACCAGATTTTTCCATTTTAATACATTTCCAAATTTCTTCTCATCAGATTCTGCAATGAATTCACCAGAGGAAACAAAGAAAGCAAATCACTTTCATAAAGTCTGGAAAAAATAATCCATCGAACCTCTATAGTACATCAGGTTAAAGAAGAGACATCTGGCTTTTATTATGTTTTATAAGGTTGATAGCAAATAAGGGTATTAGAGTTAATTTACTTATTTAGAGAGAAATGACTCAATCACAGAAGCCGTGATTGTGACTGCATGTTAAGAAAGCTCCAAAATTCTCTCCAATCTCCTCCGGGAGTGAAACAGTGCCAATAGTAAAGCAACGTTTATTTTCGACAGAGGTATTCCCAAAGGGATGCAAAGATTAAAGTAAAAACACCAAGAGTAAGTCCTTCCCAGACAGCCTGGCTGTGTAGGAAGACGTACCAAAGTATTATTTAGTGGCGTAGGTGTAACTGGAGGCTGACAACAAGACTCAGTTGTGGTAGTGCCATAATTTATGTAAATGGAGATATCCTGCCGAAGAGGTTCAGATGTTAACAGGTGAGACAGAGGAAAAAGGGAAGAGAGACAATTGATTTGAAGGAATTATAGACCCAGAGATGTTGCTTGGAAGGGGCCTCTGGGGGTCTCTAGTCCAAAGCCAAACTATCACCTGCATAAGGTCATGCCCACCTACCTCTGAGGACTTTCTTGACCTCTCAGGGACCTGTTCCAGGGCTGCATCACCTTCCTGGTGAAGAATTTGTTTCTAAAGCCCATCCTGAAACAGTGACCACTGTCCTTTGTGATTCTGATGTTTCCAAGCAAAGCTTGGCTCCATCATCTTCATAACTCCTCTTCAAGTTGCTGTAGGCTAGCAGCAAGCCTGCTCACCTCTTTTTCATGCATCTGAAAAAGTCCAGCATCCCAAGCCTCTCCTCTCAAGCCACACAAGCCCCAGCTGCCTGGTCATGTTGGAAAACCTGTGCTGGATCCTCTCTGAGTTATCAACAACCCTCTTGAAATGGGGGGCCCAACACTGGACAATACTTCAAGATTTTACAAGAGTCTGCAATGTCTTCCTATGCCACCTGGCCTTCTGTTCTCCCCAGACTGGAAGAGCAAGAATAAAAGAAAACCATGCCAAGCATACAAAGCAACTCCCTTAACTCAAGTCGTGGAGCAAACCCCTTTCAGAGATGCTCTTAGGCACCGAAGGCAAAGCACTGACAAAGCAAGTTCCCAGGGAGCAAACCATTACCTCTTGCCCAAGACTGGAGGTCCTCACCAGCCTGGCACTGACAAACCATCTTCACCAAAGGCTTGATGAACCAGACATGGTTTCTTTCCATTCAGGAATGGTCCTTCTGGAGAATTTTGAAGCCTTAAAAGGAGTTGCTTTATATCAGAGTTTTCTTTTTTTCTTTTCTTTTCTTTTCTTTTCTATTTTTTCTTTTGCAGCGAAAAATGGGTGATGGAAAAGTGCAGTTCTCCCTTCTCAACCCATGGACACCAAAGCTTCTGACAGATGACTGGAGAGGCCAAAATGTCCTGCAAAGGGGCTACTGCTGTGGAGAATAGGAGGGTTTAGAGGAAGGCACAAGCTTTTGAGAAACACCTGGAATAAGGCAAGGGAAGGGGAAAAAGATGGTTTCAATATTCTGCCTAGGCTGCTCCCTTCTTTCAGAGCTTGCCTACACAATTTAAAAAACAACTCGGGGGTGATGCACTGATTTATCCGAAGGAGGACAACAGCTCCAAACCTTTCAGTGCCAGTTTGACATTTGCGGGGTTTTCCTTGCCCTAGTTAAATACCTGCTTGTTTTTGTTAACCCTCATCACTTCCACTGCTTCTGGACCCTGCCACGTTCCCGGGCTGCGGCGGAGGACTTCGTCAGCCATCCCCATCTCAGCTGCCCTGGGCCTCCTCCTCCAGCAGCGAGGAGCATCAGCAGTTTTGTGAAGGCTGCCATGCCTTTGGAAACACAGAGTATCCCCCGGCTGCAGCCAAGAACAGAGACGGGATATTTACACAGATATCAAGTACATCCAAAAGCGCTCTCATAAACAGAGATGATTTCAGAGGGGATAGCCAACCTTCTGCTTTGGACTGGGGCCAACCTCAAGTGACACACACACACCCCCCCCCCCATTTCTCCCACGCTATCCGTCTTCACCAGGTCTCGCCGGGCACAGCGCTGCTCCCACTCTGGATTTCTGCATGCCTTTTTGTTCCCTACCTTTGGTGGTTTTGGAGGTCTGCCCCCTCCAAACGGGTTGACGGAGCACATGCCTCCATCAACCGCAACCGATAGCCTGGGAGGACGCTGGTCTCTGCTACCAGCACATGAATCACTCCCCACAAACGCGTCGAGCCGTGCGGTTTGGTGAGGATTGCAAGGCGGGATTGCACGCTCCCCAGAATGATAGCTTTTCAATTACATAACTCATTACTATTTGTTCAGGGCCATTTGCAAAATTCACAAAAATAAAGGCATTGTCTTCTCTGGAGAGGCTTTTCAGCCTAAAAAAGAGCGAAGCCGCATGCTGCAAAAGTGCAGAAAGGCAGCAATGATTTCTTTTGGCATTAGGAGTTAGCAAATCAGTGTCACTGTCAACACAGCATAAAAAGCAAACAAAGAGAAAACTCCAAAATCTTTAAGGATATCCATGTGGGAAGCAAAGCACATGCCCAGAGGTCACCCTTGATAGCCTCCAGGCTCTTGGCAGAGCCAGGCTTATCCTGGGATGCTGGAGCCCTCATCCAGGCATCCTCACTGGAAAACGCCTCCCACGGAGCTCGCACCTTGACATCCCATCAGCATGGGCTTGAATTTCTCTGTCTTAGTTATCCTAGAAAAAAACAGGTCTTGTTCTACCACAGAAGGGGTTTAGAGCATTACAAGGGAGGGAGCACTGGGAAGATGTGAGCTGCCATGGAAATCTGGTTCCCTTGGGGGTCATTACATCCCTAATGGCACCTGATAGCTCCAAGGAAGCTTTCAAGTGCCCTTTCAGCACACCTCCTCTCCATGGACACATCCATCCTAGGGCACTCTGTCATCAGGTCTCTCTGCTGTTAGTTTAAATGCAGCGGGGATTTTTTTTTCCCCCCGTTTTAAGGAAGCAATAAATATTTTTTAATCTCATTTTTGAGCAACACACCTGAGATTTCCAGAACATTGCTAGTAGGTATCATTTCTAGGGATTTTTTTTTTTTTTCCTTTTAGCTTTCTGGTTTACTTTTGGTGGAAAAAAAAATTGCTGCTGCCACCAGCTGGAGCTTTTTGGAAATAGCATTAAAAAGTTTGCTTGCTTTCCACAGGGCACACTTACAGTCACTCATGCTTTTATTCCTGCTCATTGCAGTTAGCTGAAAACAAATTAAAAGCCAGCTTGCTTCTTGGAGGCACAGAAGAAAATTATATGACATCTGATGAATTCTGCTTGATCTGGATCCTTCAGTGCCAGTAACTAAGCCAGAAGTTAAATAAAATCCGTTCTCAGCCATAACTTCACCAGTTAAAACAGAAGCTGCGAGCACAGGGAAGTTCAGAGAGTCAAACGTGGCCTGAGGAATTTGCTCCTATCCATAATTAAAAAAAAAATAATCAAACTCGGAGAAATAGGTTAAATAAAATGTAAGTTTTCTCTTCCATGATTAATGTATTGATTGAAAGGGGAGAGCTGTGAATTTGAGAGCCATCAGCAATACAGCTAGGAGTGGCAGAGGCTGAAATTGCTTTTCATGGAGCTGAGAAAGAGGTTTTTGGGTTTTTAAAGCCTTGCTTTTAGCTGCAGGCAGCGATGCTCCTGAAAAACCTGATCCAGCAAAAAAAATCAAGTTTTCCCCTAACTCATTGCATCTCACTTCGATTTTCTACAATGGATTTGCAACACCCATAACCAAGCAGCGGTGCTGGAAAAGGCAAGTCAGTCTCTAAAACCCAGCCCAACCTCCAGGCGAGTTGATTTATGCTCAGAGCAGCTGAGCTTTCAGATGGATGTTCTTGGCTAGTTTGCAGTAATGCCACTCAAAGATAATTTTTGATTTAATCCATGCCACATGAGGCAGTGGCGGTGCTGACCCTTGGCTTTTAACCCCAAGACCTTCACTGTTCTGGCTGAAGGAACTACTGTCTGTCCTCTGATAACCCCCCTGACATAACTCAGCTGGGTTTAATATCTCCTGCTGGTGTTTATTGATAAAGATGCGGAATCGGCGGGTCACGTTAACAGCTAGAAATGAGCACTGGTGTAATGTACTGGATGTAAACTCCATGCAAGATTTTCACTGCCTTTTTGGCCTTGAAAGCATTCAGTTCAGGGAGACCCACAAATCCCAGCCATGCTCACCACAGCGGATTTAAAGGTTGTGCCCAGAGGAATGCTACCCCTATTCCTCCTATACTATCGTATTACCTGAGGCTTTTAAAACAGCACAGGGTTCTCTCTGAAAGTATTCCTATGCCACAAACCCCTTTCCTGAACCACAATGTGCATATATCTTATTTGACTCAGTCCCAGTGCTGGCACAGACTGGATTTTGCCAGGCTGGGATTTAAGAAAACACCCTCTATTTTAAATATGTTTCTTCTTCTACCAGCTTTTTTGCTCAAAAAAGCAAATTTGGCTTTTCCAAGCCAGAGCCATCACTGCCTCCTGTGCCAGGAGGGTTTGCTGTGCCGGCTTCCCCCGTTAGCCAAAGCTTCTTGAAATAATGCCCTCTTTTAAGTCTTGCTAAAGTAAACTACAGCCCTGGTAGTCTGATTTCTGCCCTGTAAAACCTTCATCCATTTGAGATCCAGCTCGGTTACTCAACTGCAGCGTTGCAAGGAGGTTGCCCAGCTTAACAGGAGAGGGGTGAGAAGCACTCAAAAGTATAATAGGCACGTTGATATGTGAAGTGGAAAGGGGAAAAAAAAGAAAAAAAAAGAAAATAAGATGAAATGGTGGTCAGAAAGACCAGGAATCCCTTGAGAAAGAGAAATACTGCCTGGAAGAGGAGGCATGCCCGCTGGTGGACATGCATTCCCTGGTGAGTGCGTGGTGGAGAATTCAGGTCTCACCTACCCCTCACCTCGGTGGGATTTATCGCTCTGCTCCACAGAACCCCAGCAATGATGGATTCAGTGCGCTGATGGGAAAGCAGCGACGCTCCCGCGGTAACTGGCAACGGCCGGAGCCTGCGAAGCGCCGGGAGTGCATGGGGGCTGGATGCGTTTGCTGATAAAGGGCCGGGTTTTATCTCCAACAGAATTTCAGACTAATCTGGGCTTTTAAAGAGAAATGTGTTTGGGAGAAGTCTGGCTAAGCACGCAGGTGGCTGTGGGGAGGGAGGTGTTTGGTAGAGGGATGCTCGGCATTTTTCGGGGATGGGGGGGGTCTGCCTTGGCATTGCCGGAGCCTGGTCGCAGGGTGGTCCTTGCAGGTCGCCGGGAGGGCAGCCGTGGGGATACGGTCAGCTCTGCCATACCTTGCCTGCAGATAACACCCAACAGGAGACATCTGTGCGCAGAGCTTCCCCGCTCTGAGCAGGGATGCAAGCTCGGGAGCAGATTGGCAGGAGGGAGATAAGCTGCTGACACCCTTTTAAAAGGGAGAACATGCAAAGCTTTCCAAAAACTGGGCTTGCCCAACCCCACAAAGAACCATCTTTCTCCAGGAGCTATGATGATTTTAAGTCCACTGTCTCCCCATCCCTCCCCACCCCTCTTGTTCCAGCTCAGCCAACATCTGAAGGAGGAACAGAGAGGAATGAAAGCGATAAAAAATTGCTATAAAATGTTTAATCTCTATAAATCAAGTCTACAGCTTCAGCACTGCCATTTGCTTTTCCCTTGCAAAGATGACACTTAACAGTCGTGTAAGAAAATAGCTTGCAATCTCAGCTGCTCTGCTTGCAATCAATAAGATCAGCAATTAATTCTGGAAACAAACGGGCATAGCTACACTTGAAGCAGGCAGGCGAGAGGCTTCCCAGCATTAAATAACAAAATGAGCCTCGGCTCAGTCACAGAAGGCAACATACTTATTTATCCCCACACACACTGCAGGTATAAATAAAACCATCAGTAAAAATAGGTTGGATCCCTGGATCCTCAATAGCGAAACGATAAGGAGCTCGGCTGCTGACAAGGGGACCTGAGCTATGGAAGCTTTCCAATATCCAAGAAGAGCCAGCCAGGCGGCTTACGTCTTCACGTGTCGCCTGGCCGTTGTGGGAACTATTGTATTAAGGTCTATAAACATCCCGGGCTTTATCTGGGGGTGGAGAGGGGAAGGCAGAGGATGGGACTGAGGGAACCACGTGCAACAATTGCCCTTGACGGGATGCTCAGTGCCTGCGGTGAGGGAACGTGCTTGTTCCCTTCGGGCACTGCCTCCTCCTGCTCTCGCTGTTCTCCGTGGCATCACACAAGGTACCAAGTTAAGATTTTGCTTTTTGACACAGATGCTCTTTCCACCTGGAGCTTTATGCAAGCAACAAAATTGTCCAGAACTGAGCAAACCCCTTGCTTCGGTGCTGTTTCTCCAGCCAGTCCTGGTGGCAAGGACCTGACTTTCCTCCAGCTCATCATTCCTACGCCTTCCCCTCCCTGGGATGGTTTCCCCCAAGGTCCCACTCTAGCAGCTCTCAAAACCATTCCCAGTTAGCATCTTACATTGACAGGGAAGAGAGGACGCTACAGTCACTTTTCACCTTCGCATCCCCCCATGGGAGACCTTCAGGTTTGAATAACAGCTCTTCTCTCCATCTTTTCCGTCCATGGTTGTACCACACCCAGCGCGGTGGAGTCCGGAGCCTGGATTTGGAGTCCCAGATGCAGCAGCGAGATACACAAGTGCACTGAGCTAACAACAGGAACTTGGATGCAGCCTCTGTGCCCAGCACTTGCCAAGTATTTATATATACATATTAAAAAAAAAAAAGCTCTTTTATTTTGTAAAGCACAGAAGAAAAATGCAAGGGAAACATTTGGTGAAACATGGTGGCCAAGTTTTGCTGCTACGCTGGAGGATGCCAAGGAAAATCAAAACAATAGTCTGGGAGGGACAATGGCAGGGGTGGAGGGATAAGGCTGCGGTTCCCCATGCCACGGGAAGGCTTTGGTTTAACTTGAGTGGGTATCTTTTGGAGACGAACCCATAACCCTGCTTCTGGGAAGGCCTCCGAAGCTCAAACATCTCCCTTTGGCATCGGTCCATGTCCCCTTGCGTGGTGGGTGCCGTGGTCTGTTTGACCCAAAGTCTCCCTCCACAGACCAATCCGCATCCCTGCCCACCATCGTGGGGTTTCGGGTTTTCGTTGGCAGTTGGGATTTCTGTTGTCTTTTGGGGTCTCTGACAATGTGAAGTTTGCATGTTAGTTGGCCTGTGCAAGTCTTTACTTGGGACTCATCCATCATTTTCCTAGTTAAAACAGAGCTGCTTGTCAAGAGGAAGTCATTTGTCTCTCACAAAAGTCACCCTCCCACCCCCGCCAACCACTCCGTCGCGGTGCAAGCGAATCCATTAGCTTGCCTAGAAAATGCATCATCTGATGTTGGGACTAAACTTTAGACTAACAAACCCCTGGAGAGGACACGAAGGAGCCACCTCTGTCACCCTGCTCAGTGGTCAGGTCAAAGCCTGACCTCTCTTTCCATTAAATCTTCAGCGTCTACATTTAAGGGAAAATGTTGCAAATTGGCAGCAACTCTGTGTTTGGCGACCAGAGTCAGCACCCTGATTCCCAACCTCCCAAGCAGGCTCCTGGCTCTTTTTGAATCCCATCTCTGGAGATGCTGCCTCTTCTCGCTCCCCTCTTGCTCCTCACAAGGGAAAGAGGGGAGGAAATGCCTCTCGGAGGTGAACGGCTGAAACAACCCAGAAATAAATTTTCCAAGCAGGAGGGAGCCTGTGCGAGGGAACAGCCACTCATGCCTTCGTGTCCAGCAGCCCTGCAAGCTCCACACCACGCAGGAGCAGTGCTGAGGGCAGGGCTCCAAAGAAAACACCCCAAACTCACGTTCAAGTTCATTTTCCCCGTGCTTAAGCCCATCTTCCAATATCAAAACTTCTCCCACGGTCAGAGCGGAGTCACACCCTCCCTATCCCAGACTTGCAAGCCTGGGAGGAGCGCAGGAGATAACTTCTCCCACTCCCATTCCCAAGCAGGACCCAGGCAGATGTTTGCTCAGATGAGCCCAGCCACAGCATTTACAAACATCTCCAACATCTTCCATTCAAGCAGGTGAGATGGGATCTCTGTGGGTCCCGTGGGGCAGGATAAGACCAGTTTTGGCTAGGAAGAGCGCTGGTGGCAACAATGCCTTCTAGGAGGGTTCCTCCATCCCACAGCCTCTTCATCACTGGAGCGCGGTCTTCCTCGGTCGCATATGACAAATGGAAGGAGCCACCAACCGCCACCCCTTCAAGTGGAAACTCCCACGTGCAGCCAGGAGAAGTTATTTGTCAGGGTATTTCATCCACCAAACAACAACATTTTGAAATTTGGGTCTAGGAAGTTTTCGTTCACATCAATTTTATTTTTTATACCAGTGGAAGAGACCATTTACTCCATTAACTCTCACGTTGAATGACAATTTTTTATTATTTGGGAGTTTTTTCTAAAATTTAACAGCCAAAGAGAGTTAAAATTATTAATAGTCCAAAAAGCTAACAAAACCAACAAAGTAGGTGAGGACACAAAGTTACAACAAAGTTCTGCTCACCAAACAATTTCCTTGGTTTTGTCACTTGTTTTGCTCAAGCAGCAAATCCCAAAAGGAATTATTCATACAGGTCTAAATTAAAGAGAGGAAAGAGAAACTTTTCCTCTCTATCTGATTGGGAAGTGAATGGCGTTTGTAATATATGCATAGGAAAAAAATTAAAAATAAAATAAAAATAAAGAAGATAAATGAAAAATAAAGAAGATAAATACATCTCTAGCTAGTGTACCATGAGGCAATATAACAAGTTTCTAAACTCCCTAGTGAAAAATGAAGCATCTTTGAAACTTAATTCCTGGACTTTCTGGGAGAGAGCTGTGAAAGCAAATACAGATCAACTTCAGCGAGGTGGAGAATATCGCTGCTTTGAGACAGAGGTTGTAACGGATTCAGATTTAAAGACAACGGCTTTATTTTACTACGGCCTTGAGGGGATTAAGGTAGGAGAGGAGTCCTGCCTCGCCACTGAAGATAAAAATCCTGGAGGGTGACTCTGTAGCCATCTGTCAAGCGAGAGGAAGGGAGGAGGCAGAGTCATTTTCAGTAGTAAATTTGGGGAAGAACAAGCACTAATGGCCTAAAATTAAGAAAGAAAAACATCGGGCTAAATAGTAGGAAATGCTTTATAATGGTGAGGTCAGGCAGACAATGGAGAAACCTGCCAGGGGAGGTCAGGGGCTCTCCAATAGCGGAGATGCTCATGGATGGACGGAGGAGCCACGAAACGGGGGCTCTGCTGAAATGATCGTCCCCTGAGCCCCTTGGACAGGGCTGCCCCCATGAGGATGGTGTGTCCCCGCTCCAGTTTGGGCTAATCCCCAAGGTGACGGAGCTTTTGGGGAAAACGCAAGGTTTCTTGCAAGCTTTCTTGCTCTCTCCCACCCAGGAGCAAGGTGGAGGGGAGGGCAAGGGTCCTCCCCCTTGGAGCAGGACACATCTGCCCCAGCTCTTCCCCTTCCCAAAGGAAAACAGAGGCTGCCTGAAGAGGTCGGATCATCCACACAGGGAAGGAAGAAAGAAACCTTTCAGCAGAGCCCTCCCGCCAGGAAATTGGGAGAGCGGTGCAGCAGGCGGAGGACAAGCCCGGGCACCCGGGGGTCCGTGCGGATGCCAGCACAAGCCACTTTCTTAAGGCTGTCAGGTTGATTTCCTCCCGGCTCCCCCCACGGACACCTGCGGTCTGTTACATGACACGTCATTATAGTTTTGCAACTTACGGTGTCCATCATCACCCCCAGGCAATCACTGCGGAGCCGTGATAAATGATACACAGGCAGTTTATTATACACACTAAATCCTCTTCACTTGGTGGTCCGAGGGTGTACCTAATACATTTTATTCCTCTTCTGCTTGGATCTCTATCTTGGATGCGTTTGATACCTTATAGCGAATGCTGAATAGGTGCTAGAAAACACGCATTGCACCAAGCGTAATTATTTCCTATTGCCTCCTATACGGTGAGAATCCAGTTAGCGCTCTAATTTTTCTGCATTTCTAGAAAGCCCGACCATGTCAGAAATATTAACTAGCAGAAGTGGGGAATGCCACTCTGACAGCCCAAAGCTCTCAGTAGAAAGCTGCTGGAGATCTGACAGCAACTGGAGGGGAAGGAAGGAGAGGCTGTGATAGCCGGCTGAGACCATAGGTAGCATTTAGGGAAAGCCAAAACAACTCACGCCCGTTGGAATATGACCATGCGGAGGCCAGCAGGCTTGTTTTTTAGAAGAGAGGTAATTAACAACTCAAAGAAATGAAAATCCTCGGTATGGGTCTGGCCTGAAAGACAGCACAGGAACACCCATCTGTGTCCTTACATCTGCCCTCTCCTCTGAGAGCCTTTCCTGCTTTGACGTGTTGTCCAAAACACCTCCTGAAGTGGACTGTTGAGGGCAAGGGAGCGTTTCTAATGTATAAGGTGTAATTAAGTGCTGGTAACACAGAGCAGAGGGCACAGCTCAAAGAAACATAGACTCCTTCCTCCAAGTGCACCCTCCAGCACCATCAGAGCAGGTTTCCACCAGCCCACTGGAGACAGCATTCCGCAAACATGGCCCTCCTCGCCAAGAAGGGAACAGGAAGGATTTTTCCACAGCACTGCTGTCACTCAGGCATTTGGAGAGGCAGTTCCCAGTTTTCCCCCTCCACTACCAGCTCCTTGCTGCCACGGTGGTCCAGGACAAAGCCTGGGAGAAGGTGCCTGGTGGTGGTTTTTTGGCTGGGGAGGTCAGGGCTACTCTGGAGGATGCTGAAGGAGGAGGACAAGGAATGCAGAATTATCACAGGAGGTCACGGGAAGCCAGCGAGGGGAATCCGAAGAGGGTCGGATGGGTTGTCGGGGAGGATTTTTGCAGCTGCTTTTGGACAAACCAAGAGCACAGAGGGGTGTCAGGGCACCGGTGCCTTCAGCTCAGGTGTAGGCATGGAATTGGCTGTTTTTGCAAATGATAGGAGGTGAAAAAACAAGCAGGGAGTGCATTAACCAGGAGGTCGAGGAGAAAGGAAGAACTTCAGAGGAATAGCACAGTCTGCTGGACTAAAGAGCAGCCCTTTCTTCTCCGAGAGCTTTGTTTCTGTCCGGCTCCTGGGGGAGGAGAGTTGGCCTACAACTACAGCAGTAACTTTGAGTAACTTCTCAGGAAACAGCTTATTTAGATAGCGCTGCCTATTCTTCAGAGGAGAGGACAGAAGAACATATTGCCTGTTACTAATGAATGGCTTTTCCACAACTAATGATGTTTACAGGGATGGATACTCCAAGGTCTCCACAGTATCTCCACTAATAGGATGGATTTTGGCGCCAAGAAAGCATGGCTTTTTCACACACGGCCCCCGATAGGAGAGAGTTAAATATCTTCTCTGTTTTTAATGGAAAATTAAGCAGGCATGACGCATCTGTTTAGAAGACTTTTTTCTTATCTCCAGGATCGAAAAGAATTCCAGAGCTCGAAGACCAGAAACCGAGAGCAATTCATTCACTGCCAACGCATGCAGACCAGAGGAGTTCAGGTTGAACACAAGCTAAGGGTTGGAGTCTCTGTCCACTGCAATAAATAGATTGTTTCCACTGGCTGCAGTAGGAACAACTTTGGACCCTGATTTTTCTACTCAAGTTTGAGGTAAATAAAAGCTTCAAGCAGAACCCATTAAAGCTGTTTCGATTTCCAGGCTCCGGTCCTTCCAAAAGTTAACTCTTATAAAATTTAATATACACAAATGCTCTTTGGCTGGGTAGGAGAAGGATTCGAATCATCAGACGTTCATCGTAACCTTCTGGGTCAAGGATCTCCCACTAATGGGGTCTGTGAATTTCCACCCAGTCTGGAAAAGGCTTAAGCAAAGCATTCCCAGAGACAATAAAGATTTGGGGGGGGGGGGGGAAGCCAGAAACTTTTCAAGAACTTTGCCAAATTGTGGTGTCCAGATCCTGCTCAATTTTTGCACAACAGGAACGGATGCTCAGCCTTGCGTCCAGGTTCCCTTTGCAGCCTCGATCCGCAAAGCCCTGGTGTTAGGAGCTGAGTTCACATAAGCAGTGTTTTTAGGTGTGAGCTGAGTTCCAAACACAAACCCCGATCTCTGAAGGACCCGAGGGCTCTGGGCTAGGCTTCTCCTTTCAGGTGCACATCTGCAAAGCAGAATTTAAATCACCAAACCTCAACCATCCCTGCAAACGTGCCTTTGGCAGAGTCCAGCCCCCCACTGCCGCTTTCACAGTCCAGCCCAGGGAGCATCTCTCTGCTCAGTATTTTTAGGCACAGCAATACTCAGCCAAGCCTCCTTTTTACAAAGCACAGTCACTCTGAAAGAAAGCAAACAAAACTTAATAGCTACTACCTTGAAGCAGTCGACTCCATATTCCAAGACAGGGCAGGTCCGTAACTCAAAATTGTTGGCTCTGGGAATCTTTATCGTGGCTGGATTTTTTCTGCATCTGGTTGAGCAAGTTTTTATAATGTCATTTCTGATCAAGGTAGTTTTCAGTAACAACTTTCAGCATATTACAGGTCAAGGTTAAGAGGGAAAGGGAAATTGCGAAGGGGAGGTGCTCTCGCTGCTCTTTGAGGTGGCAAGGGCTGCAAGAGAGAGGACTTGTTCAGAAATTAAAGGAGTTGTGATTCAGAGGAGCTGTTACAAGGAAAGGAAAAAGTAGCATTTGTGACACCGTTAACAAATTACAACAATGTGCAGCTGCCTGGAAATGAACTGAACGCCAGCTTTAAAACCATCCGTAGCAAATTGATTTCAAATCATCAGCTATTTGGTCCAGCCTATTACAGCGAAGGCTGGTTGTCCTGCGGAAACACACTGTGCATTTGGAAAGCAGTTTGACCGAGTCTGGAAAATATCTTGCAAACCAGGACCTGTCTCCCAGCAGAGTCAGAACTTATACAAACTTTCTGCTTGTGCTGGGCAGGTTGAGAGCGGTCCTGCCATGTCAAATAGTAACTCCAACCACGTTCGCAGTTTGCCTCTGCAGCATCATCCTCTCCAAGTTTAGGAGACCCATGTGAAGAAGCTGAGTTTGCAGCTCCTCATCATGGTGGGGGACCGAAAGGGATGACACAGGCTTTGCAAAGCAAAAAAGCCGCCTTTCCTCACCCACAACAGTGTGGAACAAATGGATCAGCTGTCCGAGCTAAATCGTCGAGCTAAGCTAGTGCGGTACATTTAGCTGCATCGAATAATTTCTTGCCCTTGAATCGTGCAATGTTTCATGACCTCTGAAACACTGAAGACCAGCTTAAGAAGCCAAACAGACAGCATCTCTCTGATTCATTCTCCTGTTACAAAATATAAATAGAATAGAAATTGCCTTTTGGCCAGGCAGAGGCAGGATCCCATGATTTCCCAGGCTTGCGTCCGTCAGGCTGGAACCAGAGATTTTAAAAAAACTGAAGGGTGAAAAGCACCCTCTGCTTTTAGGTGCTGGTTTATTGGGTTTCTTGTTTAGGACACCTTGAACTTTGTTTTTGAAGATGCCAAGGACGCCCAGCTCCTGTTAATTTTGTGCTGAGTTGTGACTGCTTATTACTTTGGAGAAAGATGACACTCTGGGGAGATATCCTGAGGAGTTTGTGGGAGTTTTGCCATTATCTTTGATGTAACCAGGACTTTCATCCTAAACCCCAGCTCTTCAAAACCAGGAAATTTTAGCACTCAATACCAAAAGTGTTGCAGGGCAAAAATATTATAATGTAAACCTATGCTCAATCAGCTTGTCTTTCTCAGAGGTGTGGGGTGGAATTGGTAGCTAAATTTGGAGCTGTAAAGTAAATCCAGCAATGGGGCATTTTGGCTGGTGGATACCCTCAAGGAGATTGCTTTCTGTGCCCTATGCTTATGACTGTGTTTTTTCCACGTCCAGTCTTCCATGCACTTTGGGATATGCTCAATCCGAGGCAGTGAAAAGGATTTAATTAACATTTTATATTTGCTTACTTCTGCGCATCTGCTTTCAGCTGGAATCCCCAAAAGGTCCCAGAAATGGAGAAAACCCCAAAGGCAGAAGTGCCAGAAGCAGAAGTATACAAACCCCAGACTTAATGGTGACATTCGTCTTTTATGACTGACAATAAAGAATTGATTAATCCCCTTTGCATTTAGCGTGGTGAAGTTGTTCAAGTCAAAGCCACTGCACTGGCAGATGTGCTACCACCCGCTTCTCTCTAAACCCAAGTGGAAGCGTGGGCTGGACACAACACAGGTTGTGCCTCTGTTTTCCCCCTCTTAATTTGATCACTTGGCTAGTGGATTACTAGCATTAAGAGGGAATTATCAGTTAAATGTATTGAACATGTAAAGGGATGGCCATTGAAACAGAAAAGTTATCAGGGGAATAAAGGAATGAAATTGAGCTAGCATGGAAAGCAGAATAGCAGATACAGCCCAAAGGAGGCAAAGCAGTAAATTGTCAGAGTGGCTGATGCAAGTTAATATAGATATATAATGTTTAGAGATTATATTAGATATCTAGATGTAGATATACAATGCTATACATGTATAATCTATATAGAGATACATAATGTATAATAAACCATGATTTTTATATACATTATATATATATATATAAATAAAATCACAGCATTAGAGTGGAAGAGATTGCCTTCATTTTGAGGGGGGACAGCAGTCTGGGCAGACCACGATGGGTTACAGGAGAGAAATTCCCCAGCACCTGGTACCTATATTTCCAATACACTGTGTTGGCATCCAGTGCACATTGCTGACACTTCAACGCCGAGATGCTGAATGCCTGGTGCCACCTTGTCCCCAAACAGATCCTGAAAATCATTTGGGCCTCAGTAACCAAGATGCCTTCCTTAACGGTCTGGTATTTGTGAACTGCCTTACAGTTGTAATCTTTCGGTTTCTGGGATCACCTTACAACCACAATTGGATTTCAGAAGCACGCTGCAACAGTCTGACTCCCAGCATTATACCAAGATGTTTTCTTAGCTGTATTTTCTGTTTAGTCTGAGTTCCACATAGTTTAGGGCTTAGGAAAAAAAAAATGCAAAAATAAAATTAAAAAAATCCTCAGGTAGTTCAAATAACCTCTGTGGCAGTAGCCATCGAGCGGGGCCTGCGTTGCTCTGCCAAATTTGGAGGATTATTTGTCTCTGCTAGCCGCCCAGCACGACGTTTGCAGCACGGGCTGCTGTGCTCGGTGCATGGCAGTGCCCTGGAAACCCTCCCCTCTGCTGTGTCCCCAGGGGCCACCAGTATCCACCAGCAGCTCCCAGGAGCTCCCAGCCAGAGCAGAAGTCTTCGAGACAGCCGGGAAAGAACTGTCTCTGCCCAAATAGCCCCCAAGGCATTCTCAGTGCCTCGGAGGATGCTCTTTCTGTATCAGAGGCAGCTAATGGCCAGAGCACTGACCTGGCCCTGAACGGTGTCCCTTGGATGCCAGATGACCCTGGGGCAACATCCCCCTCCTGCTCCGTGACCTGGTTTCCCCGGGTGTAAAAGGCAGAGCTGACATTTAACCTTCTGTAAAGTGCTTGAAGTTCCGCTATGGAAAAACGCCGCCTCGCTGCTTTAGCACTGCGTTGCAAACCAAGGGGCACGGCTGCCCGTCGCCTCGATCCCCCGCGTCCTCGGCCGTGCCCACGGATGCTGCTGCCAGCCCGAAGCAAGACGGTGCCGAGCGTTTCATCGTCACCGGCTGAGAAGTATTATACGCGCGCTGCTTCACGCAACAGTTAATGGAAGATACAGCACAAATGTCTTGCACGGGGAGGCACTTCAAATACCAGCTGCTTTGAATTTCATGTGTGCCTGTGAAAATTAATCTTTAATGCCTTTTCCTGCCTGCAGCAGCTCTGATTTTTAAGAGAAAAAGCAAGCCCAGAATTAAAACTCCTCTCCAACAGCTTGCAGGTACGTGGAGGATTTCCAGACAGCAGGCTGAAAGTAGCACACAGAGAGCACAAAATGACCATTTCTGTCACCAAGGCAGAAATCGCACAGCCAGAGCCCCTGCCCAGATTAATCAATCCCTACCACAATCAGCCAAGGAAGACGTTAAGTCTTCGCCAGGGAATTGCCGGAAGCCGGGAATGCCAGCACCAGCTATAAAGACTAATTGACAACGACAGCAAAATTTGACGATATCTTTTCAAATCCTCCCTGTCAGCCCTGATGTGATTTAGGGATGACCGAAGCGCCACGGATGAGTTCCCTCTGCTGAGGCCGCGGCCGATGGGATGCTGAGGGCAGGGTGTTCCTTGGCAAAGGCGATGCAGCTTCTTTCCTGCCAGCATCTCTGACCCCATCCTTACACGGGCATCTTTCATACGGCGAGGCTGAGCTGGGACAGAAAAAATGCATCATAGGATTAATTTGTACATATTGAGGCTATTTGACATGTAAGATGCTGTCCCCACTTGGTTTTGGGGAAAAATCAAAACCTTTCGCATTTGTGTCTGTCTTCCCCTGGATTGTACCTCTCTAGCGTGCAGAGTCAGATGTGGGTTTTGTAACTGGAGTAAATGCAGACCCGGCTGCTGGGAAGCTTGCAATCCAAACCGCTTTGGTGGAAAAAATTCCCTTGCAGACTCCCAGAGAGCCCATGAGCAGCCTCAGACCTCACCTGCGCAGCCTGTGAACCTCGCAGGAACCTCCTCTGCTCCCAAAAGACCGCAAAGATGCTTTCTGCTTCAAAGAGCTTCCACTGATGGAAAATTCAGCTGTTGTCAGAGAAACAGCCCAAAAACATTTGAATCCAGCTGAGGTGATGGGAAGAAAAGGCACTTTTAAGAGCAGAAAGGACAGGCGAGAGGGAGGATTCAGCTAGGAAGAGATGCTTGACACAGCCACCACTTCTGTCTTCAACATTGGGGATGGTATCAACTCTTTACCTGCCTCCTACGTGCCACGAGCCCTGGGACCCCAGCAGGCAACAAGGAGGAGATGCCATCAGCATCCCCAACACGCACCCCTGCGCTTCAAAACAGCACCCTACAAGCCTGGAGGAAAAGCTTTAAACAACCCCAGGGAGGTGGTTTGGAGGCTAGCTTCAACCCATGGCCCTGATTTCGGTTCTTCCCACCTTCTCTTCGGCAGCTGCTGCCTGCACCAAGCCTGTTGACAAAGCTGGGACGTTCAGAGCATGGGCTGCATCTCCAGCTACTTACACAGCCAAAGCACATCGCTGCTCCTTCTGCGTCATCTCCCCCCTTGCTCGCCCATCCTCCCCAAATGCCCCCTGCTTTTCTCTCCCGCAACCCTGAAAATGCCTTTTTTTTTTTTTTTCTTTTTAAGAGCCGTCTCATTGTTCCTGGCAGGATGGGCAGAGCAGCAGGCCGCACAATGCAAGTACCCTTTTCTCAGGATGTACGTTGGTCATCCCAGGGCAGGAAAATGCTTACGGTGGGGCTTCCTCAGCGAGCTGCCTTCGGCCTCTCACTTTCCCTCCCCCTTCCCAGCAGATTCTCACGCTGACCCTGGTTGCCTGATTACCAGCCACCCGTGGTAGGAACTCGTTATAGGCAACCAAAATATTGTGCATCGTGCACAGCTTCATGCAAGATCCCATGAACGTTCAAAACCCACCGAGCTGTATCCCTCATCCCAGGTAAATGTACCTCTCTCCCAAGACCTGCATCCCACCCGGCGCTGGAAGAGTAACCCCACCATGTCAACAGCATCGTGCCCATCTCATCCGATGACAGCAACCTCCATCCTCGCCGACGTAACGCACGCAGACGCCGGTGTAGTAAACGGGTGCGGGAGTCCTTTCATCGCTTGCCAACCTTTGTCCTTGGATACGCATGAAACTCCTGGGCATCCTGAGCTTGGGGCCAGAACTGGTCTCCATCTGCTCGGCAGCCTGTGGAACAAAGGGATCTCTGGGTGTGCAGCCCCACGCCCACGCTGAGCTCTGCAAATGACATTAAGTGGACGTATATAATTAGTTATTAGTACCGCATGATTCAGAACAGCATGTACCGCTGCTGAGCGCAGCATCAGCCTCGTGTCGTAGACATCCTCCCTGGGGGCTTCGACAATGCAAAGCGCTCACCCTGACTCTCCTCCCAGACATCACTGTTCCTCATAAACCCAGATCTGAAGCGGCTTTTTGCATCTGTCAGGCTTGAGTTCCCATCCTAAAATAGCTCATGGTAAATCAGGTACCTGCAGTCATGATGGTAAAGCCCAGCCTATACGTCGTGGTAGGCTTCTGCCATTGCACTCCTGTGTAAATCCCAGACACTGGGTTTCTACTAAGCAGAGCAAATGTTGCACCCTGAGCAGCCCAGGGTAAAATACAGGCCATGTTTTCTTGGGACAGTCAATTTTGTTTCAGAGGTGAAGACCTCTTCAAGAACTAGCTGTCAATGCAGGTCACGTCAGCCTCTCCAAAAAGCATCTTCATGGCCAGGACACTGCCCACGTGCAGCAGTGAGTAGTGCCGGTGTGTAGTAATGTGAATTGCAAGATCTCATGGAGCTTGGCTGCAAGCATCGAGACCGAATACGTCATTAAGAGACCACAAAAATGCAGTGACTGCCTCATCACGGACTTTCTTCACACCTTCACTGCTCTTCTCCACACCTATCCAGGCTGCATTTCCAGGGAGGATTAATTTCCACCTCAGGGCTCATCCTCCGTCCCTGAAACCACCCATCACGCCTCGCCTCACCTTCATCTCAGCATCATCACTGCTGCCGATAGCCACATGGATGTCCTGTGGGAAACCCATGAAATGATCGAGGCTTGATCCCTGTTTGGGACAGGGAATGCAAGCACAGATGAGACCACACAGTTCCCAGAAGTTCTCATTGACTTTATACAATCAAGTAGCTTCTGTGGGTCTTTGCAGGGGCTCAGCATCCAAGACCTTCCTTCATTTCGTGTTGACTTACAGACCAGAAGACCTACAGGGATGATGTCTCAGCAGAATATCTAAGCCTACCCCCACCACTGGGAAAGAATCGGTTAAAAATACCAAAGTGGTTCGAATCCTTTTTCCTCTGAGGCCTGAATGAGCCTTCGAGAGGAAAGTGCTTCTCAGCGTCCTGACATCTGAATGTGTTGTTAAGGAAGAGGTGTGTATCACATACGCAGTAATTCATTTGGGCTTGAAAGCTACAAGTGGCGTTTTGAATGACAATTTGCTCGCGGAGTCCATAAATACATGACATGATTTACCAGGCTTTGGTTAACATGGGAAACAACCCAAGAAAGGGATTTTGTACTTGTGGCTTTGCATTACGCATTTAATATATGTTCTGTCCAATTCATAAGCCTGAGGAAGAGGAGGTGTCTGGGGAGGGGTGATCGTTCATCCCAGCACTGAAAAGCAAGATAACTTTTTGAGTGCAATTAGCAACTTAACTCACCGTCTGCGGTTACTTTTATTTGATTAAGTGAGTGCAACCGTCTGGTGGAGTTCCCAGATTTTTGGGCGGAGGAGATGTTGGAGAGATGGGAGAAGGGAACAGGGAAAGTGATTCATTATCTCGAGCGTGTTCAAAACCTAAAGTAACCTGGAGAAGCCCTGTTTCACTGGACGGTGCAGGAGCCCAGCAGACACACTCATGAGAAGGTGCACCTAACAGAGGACGGACATTACCGGCTCAGCAGTGTCCAAGATGCTCCTCAGGTTTCCTGCATAAAATCGCTTTGAAAGCAGAAAATATCCACTCAGAGGAAATAATTCATGACAAGAGTTGGTGGAAACCTCTTAGCCAGGTCCAAAAACCAAGGGAGATTTTCCAGTGTTGCCCATGCACCAGTTTGGACAGGCTGGAGCTCACCGGGTAACTCCTACTTTTCACCATGCCCTTGAACCTCAGCCTTTTACACCCCAGCTAAACACAAAAAGCTTGCTTGCAAAGCTACAAAAAAAAAAAAAAAAGTTGCACTTTGTCCATTTAACCATTCAAAATCACTTCACTGCTTCATGATTTTGTGCACATGGAGCAGAATGGCTGCAAGAGGGCAAAGCAAAGCGGCTCGCTTGGAGGCTTCGCAGGGTTGTTCTATCACTGTTAAGAGATTAGACACATGGGCATCCTTTGCGGTGTCTCAGACAAGTGCTGTAGCAGCTGGACCTTGGCTAAACTGAGGAAGACAACAGCTTTGCAGGGATCTTGTCCAAGGTTTTTATTCTCAAAGCAAAACAAGAGTATTTTCTGGAAGCATCAAAGACTTTTGCAAGGAGAAATAAAAGTTTCCAACTTGTGTTTGGCTGGAGCCAAACCTGCGTCCTCGTCCAGTGGGGCTGGTGAGGGGCAAAGGTTAGAAGGGAAACGCACTTGGCTCTGGAGGAAAGCAAGCCTCAGGCAGAGGAAAAATCAAATGGCTACCCACAGAAATAATAAAAAAAAAAATCCAAAAGGAAGTTTCAGATCCCTCCTCATGACTCATGCCTCCAGCATTATTCACCAGAAATGATTCAAAACGTCTCTCCTGGCCCGCGCCACTCTTCCCCACCTCTGGAATTCCTGCGCATCCTGCCCGACTGAGAGGCCACCGTGGTGTGGACCCCGGGCACCCGCCTTGCTTCTGCCTCCTCTACAGCACCAACCCCTCCAAAACCAAAATAACCCAGGAAAAAAACCCTCTCTGCCAGCTCTATAAGGAGAAAAACAGGGTACCCTTGTTTTCAGTATCTATTCAGCTCCTTAAAAGAGCAGGAAATTTGGGCCATTTGCTTTAACCATTGTATCTTCTGTTATTCATCAATTTTGGAAAACAGCCTCTAAAATTGTTTCCGGCTCCCCTTTCCCATGTAAATCACTCCAAGGTTTTGTGTTTTTGTTTAAAAAAAAAAAAAAAAGGCTAAACATTCTGTTGTTCACAGCAATATTTTTTCACTTCATTCTAATTTAGCAACTCCGTTGAGCTCTCCTTTCCCTAAAAGCCTGCAAACAGAGGAAACAGTTCCTGCCTGCGGCTGCACGCAACCAGCAAATGCCACAGCTGAATGTTTTTTTCCTGTCCCCTTTTAATGCTCTGTCAGCTCCCTCCAGTAATGAAGGGGCATCGGTCAGTCCAGGGAATAGCCCAGGGAATAACCCCCCTCCTGGAGAGTTTTCCAAGTGCTGACTCTGCTTCAGACCCTTTGGAGGGCACCTGGGTGATAGAAAAGGCTCTTTGCAGCCAGAGAGTGATATTGCACTTTGGAAATTGCAAGGCGGGTATTGCAATGCTCAGGTTCAAGTTTGGGGAGGAAATCTGGATTTTTTTAATTTTTTTTTTTCCAAACTCAAAGAACTTCTCTAGGTTTTGGGGGGAGATGCGCAAAGGCAGATGAAGTTGGGATATGGCCATAACCACTCCTGACAGCACGATACGCTCACGAGAGCCTGTCTCAGAAGTTTGCTGAGAGGAAAAGCCAAGGTCAGTGTAGACCAGGTTTAACAGGGAATCCCTTCGTATTTACGCCAGCGTCCTGCCCTGCTGATCTCCGACTGGAGTCTGCTCACAGCGTGTAGATATTTCACTTGCCATTTCCCTTGAAGCCCCAACTTCAAGAGTCAGCTGCAAATATCAAAAAATATGTTGTTGGGTTTTTTAAGCTCCATTGACCTTCACATCTATTGAGTCTCCCCCATTTCCCTTACCCGAGGTGCAAGAAGACACCATATGCATCCATGAGGAACCTGGACCTTCTCTAACCTTTCCCAGAAGGATCAGAAGGAAGCTGGAATGTCTCAGCTGAGCGCTGCCAGGCTGTGCAGAATCAGGCCAGCCAGTTTTCCGAGAGTTCACACACACACACAAAGGGAAAAAAAAAAGGCAAAAAGAAAGATTCACATTGTAGCTTTTGCTTCTGGAAATCCCCGGTTTGGTCCTGACTGAGTCAGCCAAAAAATGGTGACCTTGGAAGTACGATGGGAATGTTGTCGGACGTAAAAGGAGCGTGGAGCAGCCCAGCTGCAGCGTGGAGCAGTGTGATGAGCCAGGAGCTGATGAGCACAAAGGTCCGACCACGCTGGAAATGCAGCATTGGTGGCTCCGGTATGAGAGGACTGCTGTTTTCCAGCAGAAAGTTGCATCCAAGGAAAATAGTTCTTTGGTGTCTGCAACCTGCATGAAAGCAGCCTACCAAACCCAACATCCACAGGGATGGATAAGAAGCAGGTTGACTGAATGCTTTGGGAGAGTATTCCCGTTTTAAGCAGAACTTTTCAAGGTTTTGAGGAAGCTAACCCAACGCTTCATGCTTTGAAGCAAATACAGAAAGAAAATCCAGTCAATCATTTTTTTGGCCAGAAAAAGTTTCTCAGAAAAATGTCCTGGCAAAACAGAGCTCATTTTTGGACCAACTCCACCCACAGCAGCAGGTGCGTAAGTGTGTTATTAATGAATTTATTTCAGAGCTGTCGCCAAAGGGAGAAGATACATAGGAAAGGAAGCTAGACCTTAGTTGGGAGAGAAAGGTCAGACCCTGCAAACACACCTCCTAAGTTGGCTACCCACAGAGAGCCCAGCTGCTGAAATACGGGCTGGTTGGGTACACGTTTCCTCCAGGTTTGCAAGCCTTCGCCGGGCAATGACCTGTTGATTGCAAGTTACCCTTCTTTCCTTTTAGACTGAAAAAACCTCTGTTTTCTTGGAAGGGAGAGCAAGAATAGGGGAGCAAAGATTGGGACGAAATTGCAATGACTTTTTTTTCATTAAAAGATTTCTTTGGTTGCCATGGGGAAAATCCAAACAATACATACAAGCAAAACCTCGGTCAACACCGAGAAATTACATTATGGGTGTAGCCTAGAAATTATCACCATCGCATCTGGTGTTCAGAAGTTCCCTAACCACATGATGGAGCATGACTTCTTGCTGGATTCAAAGCCCACTGACTACAGCGACGTTGGAATAAGGCATCGAGTACCTCCAAGGCTTGACGTTGAGGAGCGAGACCAGTCTCCAGCTGAGGATGCAGCCGGGCACGTTGCTGCAAGAGAACTTTAGTATCAGCACATTCACCCTAGCATTTCGATACACATTTTTTATTTGACTCCTGATTTCCCAGGAAAGCAGAGGCAGGACTGCATACTTTGGAGAGATAAGGGCAAAAAGGAGTCCCTATAATCTCACGCTGACCTCAGCAACGGTGTCTCGCTTATACCTTCTCTTTAAAGGATATATGCCTGTTGTAACTGGCCGTCTGGTCTGCCCCGTACCTCCTCCACTTCAGCTCTGTCTTCCTTAAGAGCAGGAGCAGGAGATAAGTGCGTAATGAATTAGCAGAGCGCATAGTTTCCCTGCAAGAAGCATCCCTCCGGGTTCCTGCCAGATTCTGAGCCTCTCCCCCGCACAGACCGCCCTCGGAGCCAGCCCTGAATTATCAGGGGCTTTCAGAGACTTCCCACCGCGGCACCAGCCATGCAGACAAGGAACCTGCAACATCTCCACCTCCCAAACGTAAACGCAGCTTCTTGCCCCTATTTGCAAGGAGAAGGGATGACGGTTTGGGGGCAAAAGCCCCGGGAGACCTGCTGTAGCCCTGGACCATGCAGGAAAAGGGCTCCATTGAGTTTAGGGCTCTAACGAGGGGCCAGGTTCATTAATGCTCTGAGCAGAGGAAGGCATTGGCCTGTATTTCTTAGGTCACAGCGACAGCAGAGGAAGTCTGGCAGGGCCACGGTGTAGGATGGAGATTGCTCTCCAGGGTGACTCCAAAAGGCAATAAAAAAGACAATAAGGAGAAAGATAATAAAACCCTCCAGCTTTTTATTTTCTCCCTGCAACGTCAGGCTTTTCAGGAAGGTCTAACATTTGCCTACAGATTTACTATCCCCCAGGCACAGGGTGCAAAGGGACAGTTGATGTTATTTGGCAGCTCCCGTGAAAGGCTGCGTAGCCGTGACCGACCCACTCGCTGGCAGCGAGGGCTCGCTAAGGCATCTTTGCCATCGAGCTGATGAAAAATAGGCCACTGGATAGAAACGGGGTTAGAAGTGTCCTTTCCCTGAAGAGCCCTAAGAGAGGACCTTAAATCAGAATTATTCCTCCTGGAGGTTGCTTTTCTCCCTACAACAAACACCAGCTTGTTCTGCTGGGAATAACAAGGGCTCTGGACAAACAATGTCACAACCTTGGGGCATCCAGTTGGCATGTCACTGAGCATCCTTGGCATGATAAAAGCTGATGCTGGCTTCTCCAGGGGCCAAGAACGGCTCCAGTTGTTCTCTTTGGCCTCAACCATATCAGAGCCTCCAGCCCTCCATGCACCCACCACCCAGACCTCAGCTTTGTCCCACAAGCTCACACTGAGCACATATAGAGGGTAAAAAGCCTAAATCCCAAGCCAGCACGGAGAAGGCTGAATGATATGCTTTTCTTGATGACCATCACTCCTTGGAGGTCTCGGCTAGTCCCGTGGGGATCCCATTAGCTGGAAGCCAGGATAGCAGGACCTGATTTTCAGGGCTGCTTCGCAAGCCTAACCCACGTCCCCAGCAATTTTGGGTTTGCAAAGCAAACCTGCAGATGAGGAGGGACAACAGCGAATCCCTCCCGAGGAAGTATCCTTAAAAGCACTGCGTCACCCCGACAGCTAGCGCGGAGGTGACAGCCCCATCAAGGCACCATGATAACAATAACTCCAGCAGCTTCTCTGTCAGCATGTTGAATTAATACCGTTTGAACCAGCCTCGGCTATTGCACCTCCTGGCAGGACCCGCGACAGTCGGCGTAATTTATCGTTTCTGTTGCATGCTTGTTTGTATTCCCAAGCAGCCTTGGGGAGTAATTTCTCAACAAGCGGACAGCTGCCGGGGGAGAGGAGCAGAGTCGGGAGCCTGAGATCGGGAAAAGGATGCAGGGAAGCCTAGGCAGGACCCACGGACATGGAGAAGCCGCAGGAAGGAGCCCCAGGAGCATCATGAGACAAGGCACTACTGAGCGGCCAAATTTTCCGTGGTGGTATCCACCCAATTGCTTGAAGCTCAGCCTCTCTGCCAGGGCCACCTGACTTTTATGGGGCAGCAGGGTCTAGCAAGTAGGAACCCTCAAAAACAGGGCAGAAGCTGGACTGGGTGAGACCATATAGACCAATATTGTCTCCAACGAAGCAGGAAATAGGACAATCGTGATATCTGCCCCTAATACTGTCCTAGCCTTCAACTGTCTCAGCCCACTTGAGATGGTGCATCCCAGTGGATGGTGCATCCACATGGCAAAAGCATAAGTAGCTCTGTGAGCCGGGAAGCCGACAAAACATGGCTCTCCGTGGCTTTCAGTCTCAGGGTTGGCTTCTCCGGTGGCTAGCATGATCCATATTTTGGACAAAGCCTTTTCCATACTGGGCTGTTCACACTCCTCCTTTCCCTGCAGGGTCTCTGGTATCTTGTGGGGGTTGCGCTTAGCCTGGCTCCCCGTGCAGGACATAAAGGTGATGCTCTTCTCTACCCACCCACCCACTTTTAAAAATGCACAAGAACCTCTGGTCTCCAAAATCTCCATCCTTCCATAAAACCACAAGCAAATTGGGTACCAGAGCTGGAAGCAGTGAGGGAGGGTGGAAGGGTTGAGTCAAGCCTGGACATCAGTGCTGCACCAGGGCAATTAATTTCTCTCATCTTCCCAAGCCCAGGCTGTCTGTACCTGGGTGCTGCACATCCCCAAGGGATGCTCCTGGAGGAGACCCAAGCTTGCGCCTCCAGCCCTTTGATGATGATGATGCTCCAAGGCCAGCAATGTCGAGGGATGGGTTGGGGTATGGGATGCAGAAAGAGCAAAAATCATCTTCTGAGAGGAGTTTCTGCATTTTGTTTTCACCCTGAGGCAGTCTGAACAGTTGGCACTTCACTTTCTTCTCTTTTTTCCCTTGGAACAAGAATGCCTAAATATATATATATTTGGAACCATTGGAATGTTTTGTTCCAGGGCGATTGAAATATTATGCTAATATTAGAGGTACCGTGTGATTATAGAATTACATGAACATCAATATAAAATGAGAAGGCTCAAAAGGGTCTCTCTCATATTCTTCTCTCAACATTTTTCAGTGAAACGAAGGCATTTCCTGCAAAGGATTTGATTGCGGCAAAGTTATTTCCAATGGAAAGCTGCTCTGCCTGGCTAGCTCCAGTGACAGGGAACACAGAATTAGGTGAAAAATGGCCAGTATCACGACTGCTGGTGAAAGCACAGCACATGGTCTGTCCAAGCTGTGCATTACTGACTGCTCTGGAGGAAACTCCTCAAATAGTTAAAAAGCAAACATTTGTCCTCACTCAAGAAAAAGAGAATAATTCCTAATTTTATTCTCTTTTATTGTTTTGTTGGGGGGGTGTTGGGGTTTTTTTTTGGGTGGCGATCTCCAATCAGTGACTATCTAACCAGAAAGCCAAAGTCTCTCCCCACCTTCCTTGCAAAGTGCAGACACATGAGACACCTTGACCACGTTTGCTGGATGTCCCACAGCGAGATGCCAGCACCGTGCCAGAATCGGTCTCATTAACACAGCCCAGCAACACTGCCAGAAACGCTTTATAGCACTGAATATTGGGAAATTGGTAAAAGACACCCAAGGAAAAATAAAACGAGCATCCCTTTTAGCTCTATGGTCCTGTCCACAGTTGAAAAACACATTAATCTTGCAGAACATGGCCAGCAGACAGGAGCCAAAAGGTTGACACTGGGGTGTGGTGAAGGGGAGACATATTTACATGCTATTGCTCAGCAGGTCACAGCAACAGGATGCTGATAACATCCTGCAAACTTCCTCCCTCAACTGGTGTGGAAAAAAAAAAAAAAGAAGAAAAAAAAATGATGGCCCCGAGGCACATAATGACCAGCCAACCATTCACAAATTCACCTTCTGGGAACCTTGCATTTCAGAGCAGACTGGCAGACGCGTCGCTTTTCTCTCATTATAAAGAAGACCACTTGAAAGCAAGGAAAGCGGGGCAGAGGCAGCGGCGAGCTCTGCCGCCGGCAGGACGCTGGGGTGATGGCTCGGCGAGCGCGGCGCTGGCACGGTCGCTGCTTTTATTGTTCCAGATGTATTTTAAATTGACCAGCACTAGAAGAGCGGCTTTTTAATAGCTGCGTTTACACACTTTCTTTGTCCTTTAGACAACAGAGTTCAAAGAGGTTCAGAGCCACGTTATGCTCTCAATGACACCGATATAAATCCAGATGAAGTCAAAGCAACAGGCTTAGCAGGAGAAGCACCGTGGACTTCCACAAAAGGCAGGGAGAGGAGCAGATTCTCACCATTTCCAGCATTTTTTAAATCCATAAAATTAATTTAATTTGGACTTTGACAAGACATGAGCAGGATTTCTGCAGGGCGGTCGGGCTCAGGGTGGGGGGCAGCAAGAGGAAAATTGTTTGCCAAGAGTACCAGGGGGATTTTTTTCTCCATTTCCAAATGAAAACACAAAGATATGCTCAGAAAAAGGAAAAAAAAAAACCTCCCTGCAAAGAAAAACGGCTGAGAATAAAAATCTAAATTTATCTTGGTTTGAGCAAAATAATTTCCTCTGACAAAGTCACTAAACTACAGTCCACTCCAATCATGACACTGACTTAGTTTTCAAACCAAGGGAGGACGTAACAAGGATCTCCGAGAGATGCGGGGGGCATTTGCAGACCCCAGGGAAGGGGCTTTTGCCTCCAAGCGTGACTCATTTCCCCCAGAGCGTGCACAGCCCGTTTCCAACCATTTCTTCTGTGTATTTAACTCTCCCACCCTAAAAAAATCCTAAATATCAGTTACAAGAAATCTCCAGTTGCAAGAGCTCCTATTCAAATAAATCATCTGTCTTCTGGGTGGGTAGAAAAGCCAGAGACGGGACTATACATGTTTTGGTTATGCTCCCACTAATTTTAATCATCGAGGGTTGCTCTTCACCCTCAAGCAGAGCTCTGCTGAGCCGGTCTGATTACACCTATGCCATGGGCTCTGCTTTCATTTATTTGCTCTGATGATATGATTACCGGGGTGGGATGGGATGGTGATGCTAAGCCGGTGGGACCACCACCACAAGTAAAATAACACAGGGCGGGCTGCCCCACGAGGTGAAACCTGGGAAGAAGGCAGGAGGTTGCTCCGGCCAGCCGGGATTCCGTGCACGGCGCTGCACGAGCCCGCAGCTCTTCGGCCTCGGCTCACGCATCTTCGCTGAGCCCCAGCAAACCTCTGCTCCCTGAGGCAAAATAAAAGCTCATTTGCAAATATGCATTCTTGGAGTCTCGTTCTCAATTCTGGTCCGTTTTGCCAAATCCTGGAGAAATGAAACATAACCACACCTCTTCGTTATACACATAGACACACATAATATATATGCCCACATATGTGTGTGTATATATATTTCCTTTCAATAGTAAAGCTGCGTTTTGGAGCGGATCCAGGATGCCATCCCCAGCCCCCACATTTTTGGAGGGGGTGCCTGCAGCACTGCAGCATCTCACAAAGCCCGCTCTGTCATTTTTACTTTCTCCTCCCCAAAACACTTCTGCAAAAGCAAGATCTGCCCTGGAGCAAGTCTACCTTCTGCTTGGCCACTCAGAAGAGATTTTTTTTCTTTGTAGGAAGCGGGGCCATTTATCTTGGCAGGCTCTCCATCGCCGGCCTGGCACGCAACCCCTGCAAAACGACACCACACTCAAGTCACCCACGCACACGGGTAGCGGGGCTGTTTCACCCACGGAGGGTTTCCAGCTCCACCTACGTGCCCGTGTCTGTTGCCACCTGGATCCTGGATGCTTTTTGTGAAGGGGCTAAAAAAAAAAAAAAAAAAAAAAAAAAAAAAAATTAGCCAAGATTTGCAAGGAGAGGGAATTTTCAGCCAAGCGGAGGAAATGAGGTGGTGGTACTGCACTTTTTCTTGCCTTTGTGGCATCTTTTGTGTCCCCACACATCAGTTTGGGGGTTTAGCCAGCAGCTCAGCAATGACGACTCTGCAGTAAGTAGAAGACCCCCCCTCCACCAGCACTGTCCCACATCTTCTCCCTCCCACCCATCAGTCCGTGTTGAGAACGTCTCCCCTTCAGCTCATCACAGAAAATTAACAACCAAATGAGGCTGATACCATCTTCTGGGGGGTCACCTGCTCATTGGGTTTCTCTTTGCTCAGCTAAAACTGGGATGACAGCGTGCCCGGGAAGTGCTCTCGGGCTGGCTCCGTTTTCTGGCTGTTTTCTTGCCCTGTTTCATTTTCAGGTCATCGTTCCTGGAGTGAGAACAGGGAAGCAGAGCCACAGGGGAGCCAGACCCGCTCACACAGACCCAAGCAGGAGCACACGGGGACCGAGATGGCATCCCAGGCTGCCATCCCCATCCTTCCTACCACAAGCTCGCGATGCAAAGCCGCTCAACATGGATTTCGTGCAAGCCGAATGCAAAGGTAAGCGAAAGCTTTCTCCACATCTGCGCCAGGTTTTGCTGTGTTTCTGGTCGCTGGCTTCCAGCCACAGGTATTTTGGAAGGACTTTTGTCCTGGATTCCTGCTCTTTAAGGGCCAGATCCTCCTGGGTGCTGCCTGCAATGACCTGGGAGCATCCGGCAGCAGGAGTGAGGAGCGTGATGGAGAGTGTTTCTTATTGTGGAAACTGGATTTAATAAAAATAAATGGCTTTGGCAGCCCAAACATTCCTCACTTGCTGCTTTAATGCCAAAGGAGGTGACATAAATAGTAATTTCATCTGCCTCCTTTTCCCCCACACACACCTACCCAGACTAAAAGCAGCCAGGGAAGAAAAAAAAAACCTCATCGCTGAGAAACGAGCTCAGATCAAAAAAACTAGGTTTTCTTCTGATTTGGCCAAGAGGAAAAAAAATCCAGGAGAACAAAAAGGTCTCAGGGGTGGAAACTGGGATCTGCCTCCTCCCAGATTTGAAGTGGCCAAGAAAGGTCTATGCAGAGAGGTGAGTTAAGATGTGAATGCCAGGGAGCTCAGCAGCGCCGCATGGCTACAGGGGCAAAATATCACCAGCAATGCACAGGGGTTACTGAAGCATCAGGATCTCTCGACCGTGAGCCTGGTGCCTGCCTTCGAGCTTTCCCCGTGGAGAAGTAGCTCCTGGGCTCTTCCAGCTCCACTGCACACAGCATTTGCTTTCCAGGCAGGATCAGAGCATGGAAATCTCTGCCATGCTGGGAAAATAACTTCTTAGGAAGGGCTTTTTTGGATGCTTGGTGGTCATGGATACGGTCGTTCCAAAAGTAAAAATAAGGCCCCTACAGCACAGCTGTCCCTCGGGCACATTGTTTGCAAGTGCAGCCAGGGAGAAGGAGAAGCTGGAGCCTTGAAGCGGGGGAAATGAGAATTAAAGGAGAATAAAATAAAAGGGGAAGGTAGAATAAAAGTAGAAGGAGCTTCCTCACCGCTGTCTTGTTTCCTTCTCCGCCCAAGCCTGTATCCTCTTTCCCTGGATCCAAACTCAAGAGGCAGAACCAGAAAATGCTCATAAGCGCTGGTGGGGCTGACAGGAGTGGGGCGAGGGCTGATGAGCAGACAGACCTGGGCCAGCACACGAGCACCCACATGGCACATGGGAAACCCTGCTTCACCCAGCACTTCCAGCTCCACGGGCTGGTTTCTGCTCTGGATGAAGCAGCATGAGAGGTTTAAAGCCCCAACAGAGAGTGCGCTGGTCCTGCCCATCCGATGCATCCATCTCTGATGCCCGGCTAGAAAGTCCCACGGAAGAGCCATTTCCATCCACCTCCGCCTTTTCTCAGCCAGCTGGCAGCAGATCGATGCTGCTCAACTCGGGTGGGATTAAAATCCGGGTGATTAAAAAAAAAAAAAAAAATCTCTTGCACAGCAACACAGTGCCCTGGCCCCCTCATGCACTGAAGGCGTTAGGTCTCTGCAACTGAACTTCAAGCCCCAGGAGTGCAATTGTCACCGAAAGGGGAAACGGCTGGGGACACTGTCCCGATTACTATCTGGCCGCCCTAATTAACGCCTTTGAGCGGTGGCCAGCCGCTAGCTGAAAAATGAACTTTCCTCTGAACTCCATTCCTCGCGCCAGAGGGAGCTTGTCAGCCCCTGCCTCATGTCCCTGCACCCCTTATCTCCCCCCGGAGTTTTCCTGTTTACATTTCCCATTAGATTACTGTAATTAATGCAATAACAGCAGATACTGTTTGGGAACGTGGCTGGCTACCACTTAGCAGAGGAGGGCTCGGTGCTGCTCGTAGGGATGAGCAGCAGCTCCCGCAACACGGCTTTGCAACTGCACAGCCCCATACCTGGAGATGCTCCCCGAGCTGCACCAGTGCATCTCCGATCCCAGAAAATTGGGGTGACACCCCCCTATAAACCTGGTTGTGGATTTGGCTGAAGATTTCTTTCCAGTGGGAAGAAAGCAAGCAACCCAAGATGCAACCAAGCCCATCACCCGGAGGGGTCTGGGTGTGCAGCAGGGGAATAGATGCAAACAGCCCCTGTGTTGGGAAGGCATTTTTGGCTGCACACCCCAAAACCAGCCCCAGGGCTGAAGCTAGCCTTGGCACTAGGGGAGCACCTTGGGGCAAGGCAGTGCGCACTGTAAAACATCACAGACAGAGGCTCCCTGCCTCCAACTCCATTAATCCTTCAGGAGGTGCAGTTAATATCCAGTGTACAGAGTAGCACTGCAGATGTTTGCATCGCTGCACGGCATAACACTGCCTTTTCTCAGAGAACGGCCAATTTCACCGTATTTATGCCCTATCCCAATTTTGCCCTGCAGACAAAAGCGCAGGCACTGGGCACGGCTGCTGGAGTCTGTCCAGTCCAAGGGCAGGGGAGGGAGGCTAGGAGGATTACTGTACACTCAAATACAGCCTTTACACATTTTCTTCCACTCCTATTTCCCCAACCATCTCTAATTTTAAAAGAAATGGGTCACAGGGAATCTCCGCTCTTGGTCTAGGAGTGGGTCAGGCTCCGTTACCACCAGTCATTTTCTTAGAGAGAAGAAGAAAGAGAAATCTGCCCCAATTTCCCTGCTCCCCTCATTCCCATCCCCCAGGAGAAGACCCCATTACTTCATACCACTGCTGCGGGTCCCGATAACAGCCGATGCTCTTCCCTCTGATGCCGACGGGCAATCGTCTGGGGGAAACCGGAGTCATAAAACCCATCCCTCGCCCTTAATTGAAGGCGAGCCCTGTGCAGATCACTATCTGAATCAAAGTCCCCCAGCTGATGTATGGGGTGGGCTGTGTGTCAGGGACCCTTTGGTGGAAACAGCCCCCTTGCTGTTATATGGCACCCAGGGGAACTGTAGCTATCGGCTTTCCAGACCTCTCGAGTCCTGGGAGATTTAGGGGGGGTGGTTGGGGGGAGGCTGGGAGCTGCAGCACATCTGTGCTCCCCCTCATCGACACATAGGTAGCAAGCTAATAGGTGCTATATAAAAGCCCAAGAGCAGGGGTAGGGGGAGATATGTATCTTCAAGGAGGGAGGAAATTTAGCAGGAGGGCAAAGTAAAACAAGAAGAAAAAAAAAAAAAAAGGAAAAAAAAAAAAAAAAAGGAGGCTTTGAAATCAAAGCCCTGGTTGATCCCATTTCGGGGCTGGGAGATGGCCTGGGGAGCAGATGAGCAAGGAGAGGTGGGCTGGGAGGGGAAACCTGCCCCTGGGATGTGGATGTGGTTCTTATTAATACATCTTTTTGGTGCGCCACACCCAGAAATCAATGCAGGCTGGCTCCTGTGCCCCCACAGAGGAGAAGTGCCTGCGCTGGTGATTTCCAATCAGGTCTCTCTAAGGAAAACTGATTTGGCCCCAGTGCCTGTGAGCTGTTCTGCTTAACTGGTAGCCCCAAAAGCATTGATGTTCAGCCTTTATCAACACAGGGCAGAAGCAAAACAGACACAGGCCCAAATCTGGAGGGAGGGGGACAGCATCTCCTGCCTCAAAATCCAGAAAAGAACAAAGCTGCATTCTGGTCTTGGCCCACAATATTGATTTTCTCACTAACTGGCCAAATTACACACATATACCCTGCAACATTACTGCTTGGCATGTACTTCTCTCCAGACTCCATTTTTCTAGCACATTCAGCTCATTTATTTTTTGCCTTCCATGCAATAAATCCTGCTCATTCTCTAAGTGTGATCAAAACAGACTCAGCAGTCTGCTGCCGTTCCCCAGATTTCTTGCCCGTGGGTGATCTCTCGCTCCTCTGTCGCTCGGGGACCCTTTCCAGCTGCCAGCCGCTGCCAGACTCATCCCCGACATAAACCTGCCACCTTTCACTTCAGGCATTGAAAACAACATTTCCCTTTTGAAACCCCATCAGCTGCCAAGGCAGAAGGGCTTGGAAATAACCCCTCGCGCCGCTTTTGCTTGCCGCGCTTGCATATGTTCCCCAGCTGGAAGATTTGCAGCTTGCATGTCAGCATCACTGACCCCGCTGCAGCTCCTGACCGAGCCCCTGCCGCCGGCGTGATTTGCGGCACGCTGGCTGCCCGAGGGTCGCTGGTTGTGTGGGAAGGGAATTAACCTATTTGCAAGGATGAGCGAGGGAATTGCTGAGCTTGTGGTCCCCCCCTCTCCCTCTGGCTCTGCGAGTAATCTGCTTCCCCGAGAGTTCTGCAGCAGCCTTAACTCCTCCGGCTGGAAAAAGCATGAACCGTGATCCTTGCTGCTGGGGCAATAAATATTTCCCCCCTCCACCCATCCGCACAGCAGGGTCAAGAGCCTGCAGGTCAGCCCAGAGGAGCTGAGGATGCTTGTAGCTCGCTGCCCTGCTCGCCTCCAGCCCCACAGCTCACAGCGTTTCTCCCGCACGTCCCTTGGCAAGAGCTGCTGCCTGCTACCGATTTAGAATGGCATCCAAATCCTTCGGAGCCAACGGCTACGGCTGTGCCAGGAGCGGAGGGTCTGGCAAGGACCGGGAGCGCGACACGCTCACGCGCTGCCCGTGCCCTGCCCGTCGCTCTGGGGAGATGCCCTTGCCGGTACGAAGTACGCTTTGGTGGTGTAACTCCATTTTGCCCGCGCCGGTTGCTAAAGGCAGCCTGGAGGAGCTAAGCTGCAGGCAAGCCTTTGAGGATGTGGTGAAATTATACAGCTCGTTTGATGAAATCATACCCTTGCTGGCAAAGGAAAAAAATCCAGCAGCACAACAAATCCTGCCTGGGGGCTCTCGGCTTAGATTAAAAACACAGCAGCCACTTGACGCAAAGCACCAGCTCTGTATAAATTCAGGCTGCCGGCTCACAGCTGCCCGTTCATCTGTGCACTTGCAGGTCGTGTGCCAGATCAGGAATTGTCTGTACCACTCCACCCTCCCACCTCGGGCATTGCCACTGCTCCCCAGGCAGCATCACACAGCACGAAGCTGCCGCACACTCGGCTCGGGGGCTCCGGTTAACCCAGCATTCGCGGTATGCACAGCACTCAAGGCCTTTGCAGTACCCAAGACACGCACCCAAAACACATGCACAGCACCTGGGATGTGTGCGGCACAGCATCCAAGACGCCCACAGCACCCAAGATACCCACGGCACCCTTGACACGCGTAGTGCAGCACCCTCAATGCATGCAGCACAGCATCCGAGACACAGATGTGCAGCATCCAAGACATGCACAGCATCTGAGACATGTGCAGCATCCAAGACATGCGCAGCATCCAAGACATGCGCAGCATCCAAGACACAGCACCCAAGATACCCGCAGCACCCTTGACACACGTAGTGCAGCACCCTCAATGCATGCAGCACAGCATCCGAGACACAGATGCGCAGCATCCGAGACACAGATGCGCAGCATCCAAGATACCTGCAGCACCCTTGACACGTGTAGTGCAGCACTCTCAATGCATGCAGCACAGCATCTGAGATACAGATGCGCAGCGTCCAAGACACAGATGCGCGGCGTCCAAGACATCCACAGCATCCGAGACACAGATGTGCAGCATCCAAGACATGCACAGCATCTGAGACATGTGCAGCATCCAAGACATGCGCAGCATCCAAGACATGCGCAGCATCCAAGACACAGCACCCAAGATACCCGCAGCACCCTTGACACACGTAGTGCAGCACCCTCAATGCATGCAGCACAGCATCCGAGACACAGATGCGCAGCATCCGAGACACAGATGCGCAGCATCCAAGATACCTGCAGCACCCTTGACACGTGTAGTGCAGCACTCTCAATGCATGCAGCACAGCATCTGAGATACAGATGCGCAGCGTCCAAGACACAGATGCGCGGCGTCCAAGACATCCACAGCATCCGAGACACAGATGTGCAGCATCCAAGACATGCACAGCATCTGAGACATGTGCAGCATCCAAGACATGCGCAGCATCCAAGACATGCGCAGCATCCAAGACACAGCACCCAAGATACCCGCAGCACCCTTGACACACGTAGTGCAGCACCCTCAATGCATGCAGCACAGCATCCGAGACACAGATGCGCAGCATCCGAGACACAGATGCGCAGCATCCGAGACATGTGCAGCATCCAAGATACCCGCAGCACCCTTGACACGTGTAGTGCAGCACTCTCAATGCATGCAGCACAGCATCTGAGATACAGATGCGCAGCATCCAAGACACAGATGCGCGGCGTCCAAGACATCCACAGCATCCGAGACACAGATGCGCAGCATCCGAGACATCCACAGCATCCGAGACATGCACAGCACCCTCGATGCGTGCAGCACAGCACCCAAGAGGAAGGCTGAGCCCCGGCGTGTGGGTCGCTCTCGCTCTCACTAGAGGGAAGCAGTCTCCAAGAGAAGCCGGACGAGGATCTCTCTGGGCAGCCGGAGCTTTCCAGGCCTCCTTCCTGACATGAACCAGCCTTGGAGGGGGTTCCCACATTCCTGTGCGAAGCATTTCCCTTGGAGCTGCCTCGGATCAGCCTGGATCTGAACTTCCCTGGTGCTCACCGGGATAGAGAGAGGCTTTGGCATGAGCTAAAAATTTTAGCTGGGCTCAGTTGCCCTTGCCTCCCCAAATCCCCCTCAAGTCCCCTAATCCCTCCCATCCTCAAAGGCCGGCAAGTGCCAGCATCACTGAGCCAGGGACTTTTCTCTGGCCGCTGCAGACCCTCCGTGGAGAATTCTGGGTTTAGCTGAATCCAGGTTTAGCTGAGTCCCATCTCAGTCCAATTTCATAGCACTCTTTCTTTCCATTCCTTATTGCTCAGGGAAAAGTCACCGAGAATCAGTCCTGAGTGGATTAAAGCAGGAATGGAAAGTGCTTTGAGATCCAGGTCACGCTAAGCATTGCTCAGTGTGGTTTATACCAGCACGGAAAGTAGCGGCTCTCCTAAATTTATTATAAAGTGATGCACCCATTACAGCCAGGCGGTAAAACTGCAAGTCCCTTTGCTAATAGCAAGCCAGGGCAGGCAGGAACAGAGGAATAGCATTGACAAATGCATCTTCCAGCTGCATCAGGACTTTCTATAGGAAAAAATAACTGTGGAACAGCCAAGAAGTGTGTAACAGACCATTTAAAGAGGACAGCGCAGGCAGAAAAAACAGAGAATTCAGGCTTTTGCCTTCATTTCTTCTCCAAATCAGTTTGATTTGGGGTGGGTTTTAGCTGGGACATTAGTGTTTTAAAAGCTCCATATATTTATGAAGACTATTAGTCATACCTACTATACAGATGTGCAGATTTCATGTCAAGGCATGCATATACAAAATACAGTGTGGTTATGTCTAGAAATGAAATATAAATACCACCATCCTTAATAGGTTTTCAAGAACAATGGAACAATTTTTAAAAGACAGTATAATCACTATATTAAGGCATCTAGAAAAACACCTACTAGGCCAGACAACTTGTTATATAGCCATTTAATGATTATATGATGGACAGATAGACCAGCCAGAGGGATAGAGTATAAAAAGTATAAAAGACCTGATGCAAAAGCCCTTTCTTATACATTCAGCTTCACATCTAAATACTGTGGTTTTCTGAAGCTTTGTAAAATAGTCTGGAATAAAAACAGATACTTTAAAAATCAATATGTGTAGACGGTTCCACTTCCCCTCTTGCCTTAGGGAAAGAAAGAGCCCAGTGAAGGAATAAGTTAAAATTTTAAGGAAGTTTGAGAAAAGGTTCGATTTTGAAACCCAGAGTGCCTTCTCTAGGCTGATTTAGGGGAAAAAGCTAAGTTTCTGCTTTCTTGTTAGCACTCAGGGTGACAATTTTGCTGCTCAGCTGCCACGGCAGCGTCTCCTCCAGCTGAGGTCTGTACAAAATCCCTCCCAGAGTGGCTGCCTAGTATGGGCTGCTAATTTGGGTGGCCCATTTGCAATGCCCAGTGCCTTCAAACAGCTCCCCATGTGCTCCACGTGCTTCGCTGGCTGCGTTTTGCTAAAAAACTGAGATTCTAAAATACATTCGGCGTCCTCCCAAAAGAGTGCAGAAATAGCTGAATTAGCGCAGCCCTGAGAGAGGTCATTAGGAGCTGACCTTATTTCGTGACAGCTATTTATCTAAAGAGACAGGAGATTGCCCAAAGCTTAACTCCAGGCAAACGGCACAGCAGAGCTCCTCTCGCCTTGCTGCTCCTTCCCGCGAACTTGGTGGTTGCCAAAAGGTATCACTTGGTGCATATTTAGCATCCTAAATATCACGCTGTTAATCGGCACCAATAAATGGGAAAATATGATTTAATCTTGACAAGGAACTCCCATAGAAACTGTGTTTTCTGGCTCCCAAGGCATTCTAATACAATATTCACCTAAATCACCGTGTTTAAGCATCCATCTGTTACAAGCATTGCTTAGTATAAACAGCTCAGAAAATTCAAAGGGGGATTCCAATTCAAAGTCTCCCAGCTGTGAAGGGATTTCTCTCTCTGAATGAAGGTCCAGTTTAATTTGGGGTCTAAAAGCAGGAGGTTTGTTCCAGGAGGAACTTGAGCAGGTCACCCAAAGCAGGGCTTGTTCCATGCCTGCATGTAGCCCTTTGCCTTCACACCTAAAGACAGCTGGCGTCTACCCAGCTCTAAGGTATGGCCCTAGAAGACGTTTTGGGGGCAAAACTCAGCAAAAAGGGGAAAGCTGGCTTCTTCAGATGCGGTTTCTTGGCAGTGTAAGGCATTGCAGTTGAATTTGGGCTGCGACAGAGCCCTTCTCCAGCACGTTCCCACCCTGTGCCTGCTCTGAGCCACCCTGGGGAGTTGATCCAGCCAAAAAAAAAAGAGTCATTGGTCTTTTCGGAAAGGTTATTTTTGGCAGGATCGGCTCCTTGAACCAGTTGGCGTCCTGGCCCCTGGAGCACCAGAGTCTGCAGGAGCCGCGTCCCCGGGGAGAAAGGATGGGCCAGGACTTCTGATCCGAACCCGTGGCCATGCTCACTTCCTCCCACTACAGCTTTCTCGTGTGACCTCTGGGGTTTTCGGGAAGCTAGCTTTAGCCTCACGAGGCTATCTCCCTGCCGCGGGCATAGAAGAGCTCCCCAGCTCCAATCCTGCCCCAAACCCCTCTTTGGAGAGCCTGATCAGCCTTTGGGACTCTCCCTCCCCACCTCAACCCCTTCTCCTCTGCTTCCCATATCCCAGATCGTGCCCCATCGGGCTGAGGATGCCCATGGTGCGAGGCCTGTGCTACATCTGGAGCGATGATGTGCGTATCTAACCTAGCAAGCTTACGGGTAGCTTGCGCTGAGCTTGCACCAAGCTTGCACCTTGCGTGCAGCTCCCAGCAGGGATTGCTTCCCAGGCTCGGATGGCTCCTGGGGAAAGGAGCAACCGCAGGGGTTGGCATCAAGCGTGCACTGGTCCTAGCAGTTGATTAGGAGTGGGATGCTGTCCTCGCAAGGAGGAAAATCTAGTGATGGGGCTGGGATGCCACATCCTTACCCTCTTGCATACAATGTGCAAGGCTGCCTTCCCGCTCACGGGCGTCAGAAAAGATCATCTGAGGTACCTGGCCCATCCTGTTTTCAGCCAGCACCGTGCAAAAAGCTTTTGGCAGCCTATTTTTGGAAGATATGTCCCAAGATACATACCCAAGCTGAGTTTGATGCCTTCATAACCTTCTCCCACCACTTTTCTGCCTCTTTTCAGCCAGCTTCAGCCACAACTCTCTGCCTTAAGCACTGCTGCATGTTTACTTTGGCATAGAGGTTTCACAAAGGAGCTCTCTTTCATAACAAACAGGGGTTGCATCCCATGGTTGGGTCCCAGTGAGATCTAAACCTTCTCCAGCTGAAGGGCTCCACCAAGGTTTACCTGGGGCTATGTGTGTGTGCACAGACCAGTCTTCGCCTGCTTTGCTCCCAGTTTAGCCAGGCACACCAGCAGACATCCATCAGCTGGTTTAAATCACCTTCATCTCTCCAAGCAATGACCACAGCAGCTGGGATTTATCCTACCTGCCCCACAGCACATACAAGTGACCCTGGGCTCCCTCTGGATCCACCAAAGACATTCCCATCCCTGGGACAACCAAGCCCACACGAGATGGTTGCAGGAAGGCGTCTGACCCCAACCAACTCCCCAGGAGAGCCCAGGGCAGATTTCCCCGGGGGTGCAGCCAGCACAGCCAAGCACCCGTGGGCTCTTACCTTCCACACCAATGCTCTGGCTTTCAGCACGGCGGTATTTTTAGCAGCCCCAGGTTATTATATAACAAAAAAGGGCTGGTTTCACCCCCGCCAAACCCAACCCAGAGGAGATGCAGGGTCAGGGTTCTGTCAAAGCCCACAAGCTGTGTTTGTCTCCTGGCTCAGCAGCGCGTCTCGCAGAAAGAGGAAATGGTTTTGGAGGCTGCTAATTTTTTTCTTTTTTTTTTTTTTTTTTTTTTTTTTAGATGAACCAAGTGTAAACTAAATGCTGACATGAAGGAGCAACAGGGAAGAAGTTTTGCACCCAGAGAAAGTTTAGCAGTGGCTGAGCGGTTCCCACGATTGCTTTTCCACAGGAGGGGATCGGCTCTGCTGCAGGAGACAGAGCTTTGTATATGAAATACCTCTGCAGTGGTGCCTTCAGCTGCCCGAGCAGCTTCAGACCCAGTCTGCAATTAGTGCTGGAAAAACCAGCACTGGGATTAGTCTGCAATTAGTGCTGGAACAACCAGCACTGGGATTCTTTCCCTTGCAAAAGCACCATGTGATTCTTGCAAGCAGGCAGCTGAGAAGAGATTTTAGGTTAAGCCCTGTGCCTTGGGACCATGATTGAGAAAATAATTTCTTTTTAACCAGGGGCTTGCTCAGAGACACACAACCCCCCCAAATTGGTACGGACATCAGGGTTTGGTCTGGGGGCTTAGAGCAGACCTGTGTCTTCTGGCTCAGGACACCCAGTACAAACCCACACAGAACACCTAGGTCCTTCCAAATTGCCCCTAAGAAATAAATAGTCCTGTTCATTTTCCAAAGTTTGCTTCGGTAAAGGAGGAGGTCCCTGAGAAAGAGCACCCTGAGGTAGCCACCGAGCAGCCCTCGTGGGGCTCTTCTCATTCCCTGCGTGATGGAGCAGGGAAGGGAGCTCATCACCCAGCTCCACCAACCGCCAGGACACAAACACGCTGCAGTGTTATTTATCAGTGCATACAGGCTCTTCTCTCCTTGTAGATCAGCCTAGCGGGATTTTCTAAGCAGAAAACCCCCAAGGAAGGGAACAGAGCAAAGGAGAGGGGACACCCGTGCCCCCCATGACGGGGAGGAACCAACGAGGCAAGGGCAGCAGCAGCGCTGCCTCTCCAGCTGCAAAGGCAGAGCAAGAGCAGGCGATGCCCCTCAGCACTTGCAGCATCCCTGCCTGCCGTTGCCTAAGCTCCCCGGAAGGGTTTCTGAAGAAATAGTTATCTCCCTACAGCTTCAGGATCAAGTAATTTATGCTCGACAGCAAGCCTTAAAGAAAATCTGCTAGCAGCCATTAACTCTGATACAGCTCTCCCCAGGCTCAGACAGCTATAGCTTAAGAACAACCTACTCAAAGCAATTCCAAGGGATGCAGTGTACATCTAAAATAAATGAAATTCAGGGAATATGCTGGCCTAACAGCTCCAGCAGTAGCTATAAGAAAAAAGGGAAGAACCATGTGGCTCAGGCTTTTCACCTCCCTTCAGCAAACACATACAACCCAAGCACGTAGGTTACTGAGCCTACAAAGTACACGACCTGCTCTAACCACTGAAGCATCAGAGAAAAAAAAAATAAAAAATAAAAATGCTGCAACAAAAGCACTTCCTTTCCCCCAGCACCCTGCTCCCAATTAGCCATATCAGGCTGCACCCTGTTGAATTTAAAGGGACTGTGGCCAAATAAGCACGTTAGGGAGGTGTTTATATAAAGGTGAGGCTTGTTTGCTATATAAGTAATGGAAATAAGGTTAAGAAATCTTCCTCTGAGGGTAGAACTAGCTCTGCTGTAAGCAATAGGAGTAATTCTCTTTATTGATTTTGCCTTCTGTAGGCAATATTAATGCAAAAATATAAAATATACCTGGAAAAGATCAATGGGAGCGCTTAAGCAGAGGAATGTGATTGCTGGGGGGGGTTGCTGTTTACACTCTAGGCAGAAAGTTAGTGAGAGCAGAAAATAAGTCCTAGCCTGGGAGGGATTAGCTGGAAAGCCATCTAAACCCAGGTCCCTGCAGGATCGTGATGGCTGGGGTGTCTCTGACCGTGTCCTCTGTGATGGAAACCTGCAGCAGCCACAGATTTAGAAATTACCTCCAGACTTACTGTTTGCCGTGACCTGAGCTGAGGAAAAAGCTCAGGGGAAAAAAAAAGGGCCCTGGAGATGTGAGAGTATTTCTCTCAGGTCCCTGCTGTGCTGATGGTAAGGGGTTTGAGGATGGGGTCTGCCAGCCTAGGGTGCTGCCTCGGTCAGGATATGGACCGAGGTGTATTGGAAAGATTTCCTCAGCTCTGCCAGAGCTGCAGAGTTTCCCTGAGTGCCAGGCTCAGCTAACTCGGCTGCTCAGCAGCAGCAATGGCTTACGCTAGAAAAAAAGAAAAAAAAAAAAAAAGCTGTTTTGTATCTCCCACACACAGTCAAACCACCCGGGCTGTGAGAGAGGAGCGCTCTGAGCACACAACGACTGTGCCGCAGGCTTCGCCATCGCTAACGAAGAGAAAAGCGACAGCTTCAGCTGCCAAGAGATCTGCGCTTGCAGAAGCGACGCTTTATTTTTAGGGAGTTTGCAAGGCAGAAGGGCAGCGCGGTGCACGCAGCCACTGGGTGGCAATCGCCATCCGGCTGCAGCACCCAGCCAGCACCCCTGGGACCCGCTGAGCATCCCTTCCCTTCACCCCACATGCAAATGCAGGAACATCTGGTAGCAAGGACTTATAAAGATAGCCCTCAGCTAAGCAAATATAGGAACAGGGTCTCAACCAAGCTGTCATGTAGTTAAAGGTGGTTTTTTTTAATTTTATTATTTTTTTTTTTTCAATGCTCATTTGCCTGTTGTAGTTCGCCCTGCTGGGTCTCGCTTGGCTTTATCGCCTGTCTGCAGGTGCTGTGCAGCGCCTGGCCCGGCATGGTGGCAGTGTCCCCATCCTGCTGGGGAAATGTGGCCCTTTGATAAGGGATCCTGTCCTTTGAAGGGTCTGAATTATCCTTAAAAGCTTCTAGTTTACTCTCCCTGGCTGCTTTGAGCAGGGCTGGGTGTCCCTTGCACAGGATCCGGGCTATGCCTGGGACTCGGGCTTGCCAGCATCCCGGGGGGAACCCAGGCAATACTCGTGGAGGAGGTGGGGGGTGTCTCTGAAATGCAGCCAAGGCATTTGTGCAATTCCCTCTTGCTCTCTGCAGGCTGGTTTGGGGTTAGGACCGAAGGGCTGGAAAGGAAACCTGCGGTCTGGGAGACTAGAGCCTGCTTAGGGTGGGAGCTGGAGGCAGATTCAATGTGTTTCTGCTACAGGCTTCCTTTGCAGCCTTGGGTAAATACATCCGTGTCCCCCGGCCTCCGTTCGCCCTCTGGGCAATGGGGACAGCCGCGCAGTTCTGCCCTGGGGAGGTATTCTGAGGACAAGGGTATATCTGAAGTATCCAGAGTGCTTAAGCTGTACTTGCAGCAAGTTTTTTCACGTATACTGCAGAACAGCATAGGTTAGACCCAAAGACCTGATGATTCAAGTCTACGTACTAAAGTGCACCAAGCAGCAAACCACTGCACAGACCTTCGGTTGGGTTGGCTCTACCCAGGTCCCCGCTGCAGTTTTCAGAGACGCTTTGCCGCCAACGTTACCCTGAACCACACTGATAACAAACCTTCAACCACCACCTTCATCCCTTCCTCACAAAGGATGCTTTACCCAGATTTTTGGCTCTTGCAGCCCAGGCTGGTTTTGGAGAGCCCCAAGATGTTGGGTTGATGGCCATGGAGGAGACAACCCCCCCTGGAGCAGGCACCCTGTGCCCATATAAGCGCAGCCACCTCTTCCCCATCTCCCCAAACCACTGCCCCACCGGGAAGGAGGCAATGGGGTAGCATCACTCCGGTGCCAATGAGTAAGATGCTGTGGTTCCCCTCTGGTTTTGTGGGGCCAAGCAGCATGGCTTGCGATGCTGCGATAGGTCCCGGGGCTCGCCGCTGCGGTCACCGCTGAAGAAATAGCTGCAGTGGTAACGGGGAGAGAAATTGTAACGGGCGGTGGAGCGAGGAGAACCGGGGCGCTGCTACCACGGGAGAGCAAAAGGTACCCGGGACTGGGGCACGAGCAGAGGAAGGGGCCTGATGGAGAGGGAGAGGTGGGGTGATGGGGCAGGACCATCTCCAGCATTGTCGGTGCTTATCCAAAACGAGTTCCCTGGGGGAAAGGGGGGAGACGGGGAGGGAAGGGTGGATGCAAGGAGGAATGGGGAGGAAAATTGAAGAAAGGGATGAAAAGAGCAGGCTGCGGCGGCTGCACAGCCACCTGCAAGGCTCATCTCCCCTGGACTTGGACAGACTTGCTGAAGGAGCAGACAATCGACCCGATGCCGCCAGGAGCGGCCAGTGAGGGGGGACCAACACCCCATTTCGGTTTAAGGAAGGAACCAAAGGCTGTCAGAGCCGCTTCTTCTGGGAGGTGATTAATGCAAACATCCTCCAGCGGGGCGGCCAGGCTGCTGTCTCATTCTGCAGGCGGTTGGGTTCGCCCTCCAGAAGAGACGCTCCCCATTGCAGATGGCCCCGCTGCCACCCTGAGCACACAAGGCAAGGCAGAAGATTGCCACCAGCTCGGTGATGAGAGCCCATTTCCAACTCCGAGAACAGCCTGAACCATAAAACCATCTTGTTCTTATTGGATGAAGGCGACGAGAGAAGAATTTACTTGGGCGCGGCCTTCCCAGAAGGGGTGAAGCTGATACCTCAGCTCTCCGTGCTCCTGAGCACAAATACCCTAATTCAGCTGTCACATTTCTCAGGCTAATCATTAAACAGGAAAATGCCTTTACAGCTTACAAGAACTTTGCTTGCCGCCAACATCTGCTCCCAACTCAAGGCTGCCAAAGTTTCCAGGAAACCCTCTCAGCCTTTTTTATCGTATTTATCAAAAGTTGTAACTCAGCACTGGTGGCACATTTTAGGCGAGTGTCTCAGGAGATTAAAATCCTGTTTTTAACCATGCAAATGGTCTAACGAGGGCTGGGTGGAAGAGAAATTAGGGCATGAAGGGGCTTTGTTCTGCTGGTTTTCAGATGTGGATACACAAATACTCGACCACAAGGAGCTAGTGCTTGGGCTCTCCCAACTCAGAAGGCCACCAGGTTGACAGGAGGTGGTTGCAGTTCGGGTTCCTGGCCAACCTGGCCACCAGATCCTTCCAGTTCACCTCCAGGAGACGTTACCCTAGGTGGCATCATCTGGTCGCGGCTACAGGGATGGGTTGACAGGAGGTGGTTGCAATTCTGGTTCCCGGCCAACCTGGCCACCAGATCCTTCCAGTTCACCTCCAGGAGATGTCACCATAGGTGGCATCAGCTGGTCGTGGCTGCTGAGATGTTTTATGGGAACCAGGAGCTCTGTGCGGCTGAGCCGCTGTGCCCACGTGGAAGTGAGGGCCCTGCTGCAGTTTCACGCAGGTGGAACCAAGAACAACAGGAGGCACCGACACCGAAAGTCCTGCCTTGGTTTCAATGGTGAACCACACGGTTTTGTTGCATTGTTTTTATTCTCAGCCCAAAAATTACTCCGACCTGGTTATTTCCCCTGAAACCATCACGAATCGGCACTCAGCCAATCGGAGCAGGGCTCCTCGCCCAATATTCCGTTCTTCCCTTTTATGGTCATAATCTGGCCTCTCCGAGGAAAAAAAAAAGGTGAGAACGGACCGCACCGAGATACAGTCGGTTGGTTCCACATGACAGGTTGTCCTGTGACGCGCTCCTGCCACTGCAGGAAAGGGGAAAAAACTCCTCAGGCAGAAGGTGATGACACTTGTCAGCTCAAAAAAAACAGAGTCCCAGCAGGCATCTGAGATGATGAGACATGGAGAGCATCAGCGGATGTGCTGTCAGACACCCTGACCACCTGTGCTAATCAAAACCAGTTGACGGGGGCCCAGGAAAACAGTACTGAGTACCATGACTGATACTGGCTGTGGTTCTGGGAAGTCTTCCAAGGCTTGGCCTTGAGTTGGACACATGTTGCTCTTGTTGTTCAACTGACGTGGAAGATAAATGCTAACAGGGACACCTCAGTCCAACTGAGGAAAGATCTTCCTCCTCACACCCACAATCATGGGAGCAGAGAGATAGACACTGATTTCTCTTCGTGGGTTGTAGATGGTGTTTACGGACCTCAGTCTCAAAGCCCTTGGGACTGCAGCACCTCAAGCCCATCATCAATCGATTCATGATCGAACCCTGATCTGAGGCTCGTTTGCAAATTCACACTGCAGGTCCTGGCTGACGTACCACGGAGGTCAAACCCTGCCCTCAGGTGCCAACCCAAACCTTCCCAGAACTGAAGATGTTTGGATCTTCAAATGTTTTTTCTGAGACTCTCCTGGCTCCCAACCAAGTAATTACATATTAGTCTTCGCTCATCTTTTACCCTGCACTCGAGAGGAGGGAGATAAGGCAGATAACTGACGAGCCATAAAGGAAACCACTTTCCCACTCTGACCTTGAGCACCCTTCCTGGGGACCTTTAGGGAGCACTAGCTTTTGCTGTCACCAGCGACAGGATTTGCAATCGTTGGGTCTTTTCAAGCGGGATGAGCTAGAAGAAGCAGTCGTGAAGAATCAGGGACCCTGATCTCTGATCAGTGCAGCTCCACCAGATCCTGACATGGGTGCGTACATCTCGATCCACCCACCGGTACTCACTGTGCAGCTGCGTGCTCTTGCCCTTAAAAAAATGCAGTATATTTCACAAGCGGAATCTCTTGTCGTAATTTGTGACTCTTTTAATTCCACTCTCAGATGGAAAGAGAAACAAATTACTGGAAGAGGAAAAAAAAGTCTGCTTGAAGCAATGTCAGAGCAACATTTGGCTCCTGTCTCACCCGATCCTTAGTCTGGGACATCCCTGTAAGATAAATAAGCTCCAAGGGAACATGTTTACTCCCAGCACCCTAATGTGTTTCCTCATGCCGATCATATTAAGACTCCTCTCCTGGCACGAGCACATTCAAGTGTTTGGTTAGAAGGCAGATTCCTCTGCCGAGCAAGAAAAAAACAGGTGGCATCACTTAAAGAGGATTTAACAAATGTTGTGTTGGGCCCAGGTTGAGTATCATGTAAAACCCCTGGAGCCAAGGTAGGAAATTTGGTATTAATGAGCAGGGGAACAGCCTCTGAGTTTCATCACCCCTTCTACAGCAGCACAGCCACCCCAAAGCTGCGGAGGAGATTTCATTTCTTTCGTGTGCTGCTTCTGACAGCCCCGTCATGTAAAATTAGAACATGGGAAGTTTCAGGAACAAATTCTCAAATGTGCTTCAGTTGCAAGAAGAAGAAATTAGTACCATGGGGAAAATTTCCTCCCAGGCTGAAACTTGTGTCTTGACAAATGAAGAGAGAAATGCCCTGCCGAGTCAGAGGTGTAGAGAGTGGGGAAGGATGGAAGAAACGAAGCATTTAGTCTCCAAAAATCTTGACCCAGACTTTCAGAACTTTACGCCGAGAGTTTGGAGCAAACCAGTTGTGCAATTTCTACTTTCTAATTCCTGCGTATCCGCTCATTAAAGGGGTGCAGCAACAGGAGAGGTAGGAACAGAAGGAGCATTTCTGGGCATCTGAATCAGCCCCAAGACTTGTCTGAAAAGCCTGTGTAATGTCGCTGTATAAATTCATGAGCCTCTTCCTCTAGGGAGCCATGCTTTAGTGCCAAAAGATACTGCAGAATTACAGCAATCAGAAAACAATAAAGAGCTCGGGAAAACGCTGATGAGAGAAACTGGAAAAATTAGGGTAGTTAGAAAGACAAATGAGAAATAATAAAATCCAGGTATTAAATAATTGGTGGGAGGCAGGAGGTAGATTAAGAGTTGTTTTCATGGCTAGTACTCCAAGCAAAAGGAGCAATTAGATTCAAGGAATAGATGGGAACTTAACCCCCCCAAAAAGGGCAGTGCTTTTGCCTGGCAGAGGTAATTAGGCCGAGGAGCTCACTGTCACGCGCCCCTTCAGCTGAAGCCACCATCTGAGGAGGTTCACGTGAATGACAAGAATACCATGTGCTATCCTATTAACAGTAATAAAAGCAGCGCGGAAAGGGCTTTTAGAAACCGAACCTTCCCCCCGCCCCTCTTGCTTTTTTCCTTTAAACATCTGGAGGAAAGCAGCAGCTGGACCACAAGACCGAAGCAAGAAGTCTGATGAAGCCTTGACATTGGCCAAGGGAGACCTCAACCACGATAGGGACTGCTGACACCCACGCGAGTCTTCCCCCCGAGCTTTGACCCACCATATCCTGAACATATTTAAAATAAACCCCATCATTCATCCCTAAGGATGACCTTAGCTCAACAGATTTCTGGTAATCCAGTGTCGTGAGAGCTCATTAATGTTTAACTCCAGATTGGCTGTTTGCTGCTAGGGCAGTACACAGGGTAGGTGATATTCCCACTGAGCCCTGATAAGAGATACCACATCCTACCATAGGGGTTAAATAATCAGGGATTAAATAATAGCAACAGGCTATAGCTGATGGAGGTTTATGGCCTGACTTGCACACTGCTTGCCCCAGATGGATATAATCTTATAAACCAAACCATATTCAAGAAGCAAAGTGACGGCACCTTATTGCAGAGCTGGTTTAACAAGACCAGAGGGAAGCGCAGGTGGTTTCTCACCGCTTTATGATGAGTTGTACAATACTTGTTCTTTTTTTCCCCCATAAATCTCCAGCTCCTGGAGTCCTGTCGTTACATGAGAATCGTTCTTCCTTTTTTTGAAAAACAAGAACTGCAAAGACTCTCCGAATGGAGAGACAAAGACACAAAAGGGTATTTTTGCAAAGATTGTGCTTTTTAACACAAGTTTCCTGGGTTCTCTGGGGTCTGACTTGTGGCGTTTTGGAACATATTGATTTTTTGCGTCATTACTGACCCTGGCAAAAGCAAGGTGACATGGTGGCCAGCAAGATAAAATAACTAGGAGGATTAATCCTGCCTCTAATTCTGCCAACCTTTTTAAACTACTTGACCTCTGGAAGGCAAGAGCTCGAAAGTGAAAATAAAAGACAAGACAAAGGTCACTTATTTGATGCTGGGGGGTGGGGGGGCAGAATGTGCTTGGCTTTCACAAATACTCTCCCACAAGTTTTATGAATGATTTGTCAGACTTCCCCGCAACTCCCACGTTCCCAAAAGGCCTCCAGCAGCTGGGACCGGTCCAGATCCACCACATGGGGATCCTGAACTTGTAAAGCCAGGTCAGGGGTGTCCCCGTCCCTGCACCACAGGTTGAAAATGAGATTTCCTTTGCATTTCATTGCAACCCCTCCAGGTGAACAAGTATTTCTAAGGGAAAAAGGGGATGGCTGCAATCTTTCACTTTCCTCTCCAGTCTTCGTACCTCTCCCAAGGTCAGGAGGTGACATTTGAAGGAGAACAGGCCAAACACTGAGGACCTTGACATTCAAAGCCACACTGCAGATGTCCTTCTCTAAACAGTATTTTTAGTTCAGAAGCAACATCTATGTTTGTTTCTTCCTCCTGTCCTATAAGTTAAAAAAACAAAATTCCTGGAATCTCAGCTCCTGGTTCATTTAAGTGACTCACTAGAAAAAGTGTTGGAACATATAAGCCACAGCTGCCTGGCAAGTGGCCGTGGGCTGCAGTTTGAAATCTCTTCATGTTTTGAGTTTTCTTCCTCACTCATCTTGTCAGTTTGCCTTAATAGTAAAGACCAATTTTCTAGCAGCCAGAAGTACCTAGAATTTAAGATCAAATTTTCCCTTGTTACTCTCCTCTCTCTAGGCTAGGAGAAAATGTCACACCGTGAGTGCATGGTTTCTATCACAGCCTTGCAGGTGTGGCAGCCAAAGGATACAGACGAAGTAAGGTTTTCTACATGGGATGATATTTTTCCTTAGTTCACAACCCGTGAAGAAAACCACAAGCATCTATAGGTGCTCCTGATGATAGTCACAGCATCTGACCCGTCTCCTGGAGGATGCCACCAGGTCTGGCTTGGAGATAGGTTTGTGTGCAAGATGTGCCTTTCTATCGGCTGGTTCAGAGCAGGGCCACCCACCAAGCTTCGCCTTCGTTTTCAGTGGGTCTTTTTCTGTCGTTTGGAAGGTTTCAGACAGAGCTAGTGTTTCCTCAAGCCAAAAATAGGCTTTAAAATGGCCTTGTCTAAATGCCTTACTTCAGGGTGCATGCAGAGAGCTGCTGTGAGAGCCGTGGGGCACCAGGGACACGTTCTGTCCCTGGCCGGCTTGGGTCAGCAAGTGGAAACGCCAATAAATCCAGGGAAAAAGAAGAAACTGATGGGAATAGGACCTTACAAACTGTCATGCACCTTGGCGTAGCTGTGCTTAGTGAGTGACTACCCAGCAAGGTGCTGAAAATCCATTTGACTCGGAATTAATCAACCCTGCTCCTGTTTTGAGCTGCATCAGCATCCTTTGAAAGGAAGCAGAGATGCTCTTTGCAATTCACTCCCTGATGCTCTTTAAAAGGATTCGGGGTGTTTTTTTGCAGGCACGCTCACTCTTTTCATGGGAGCATCACCCGGCTGAAGCCCTCGAGCAGGACAGAGGCTGAGCAAAGCCGTTTGCTGTCTTGCGAAGGACCTTCACGCATCGGTGGGGTTGCGTTTCCTTTTCTGGGAGCGCAGGCGAGTGGTGGAGGGAGCCGATGCCAAGTGCACACAAATGATATTGCACAACACCGGGACAACGCCGGCTTCCAACCGTCAGGGCTGCGAGGCGGCAGCAGCGGCGGGAGGAGAGGACGTGCAAGTTGATGCCTTTTGCGGCCCCCGGGGTCTTTTTATACTTTTAGAGAAGTTGGGCTCATCCTAAGTTCCTCTCCCACAGATTGTTCCTGTTGTTGTTGCTGCTCCGACCCCGCAGATCATGTGGCTCGGTTTGACCTGGACCCAGCAAAACTGGGTGCCGGGAGCTCCGGGTGCCCCCCTCACCCCACGCTGGGGGATGGCGGGGACAGCGGGGACAGCGGTCTCTCTGGGTGCTTTTGCTTGTTTGCCATCCTTCTCACTCTCGGTCCATCCCTTTAGGGTACACGGTCTCCCTTTAACTTCCTAAATATGAAGCGCTCTCTGTTCCTCTACCAGCTACCTTGGCAGCTGTGCCAGGGAGTGACACCGGCTCCAGGACCCCAAAAAGTTGGGCACAGGCAGAGAAAAGGGCTCTTCTTTCTAGGGAGCATCCCTTGAACATGCTTGGCATGAAAGGCAGGGTCATGTATAAAAGTGAAGTTTTCCCACCCTGCTGCTGGGTCTCCTTTAGCTTTTATTTGCTGTACCGTGGCCTGAATCCAAACTCCCTGTCGTTTGGATGCAATAAACCATCATTTATACCTGGGACCAGGTTTGCTCGAGGGCTCGGCTGGGAAAGTGAGCTGTAGCCCTGCTTTAGTGCACGCCTGGACCTGGCCATGGTCTCCTGGCCAAAGTTGTCCACTCTTGGCCCCAGGGACTGCAGGGTGGCCACGTAGCTGCTGCAGGGGACACCAAGTTGGGGGCAAAAGGGATGGCACCCATGTCCCCTCCTCCTTGCTCCCAGGAATATACCCAGAGCCGGGTGGCATAGAGAGCTTTAAAACCCAGTGCGAAGACAGTTAGAGGCATCGCTGTAAAACAGGTCATTAAACAATTGATCAGGCACCTCATTGGGATGGGACTGCGGCAGCAATTCCCCACGGCGCTCCGTTCGGAGCTGCTGAGCTCGGATGTGCGCTTAGATGCTTTCTCCAAGGCTGCTGGCACCGGTGGGCAGTGATGGGTCCCATTCCCCTCACCTCTCCTGCCAACTCCCAGGAGCAAGAGGTGGATTTTTGTTCTGCTGTTTTTCTAAGGGAAAAAAATCCCAAAGCGGGAAGCATCCACTTGGCAGCGCAATGAAAGCCCTCCGCAGAGAACGGACCTGAGTCTGTGCCCTACAGACACAGGCGCAAACCAGTCTGCTCCAGAGAATATTCTAAATTATTCATGCCAGTGACTAGTTTCTGAATTAACCGTATTGATTCACAGCACAGTTCCTGCTGCAAACCCTGCATGGAGGGAGCAGCCGGTGAGTCAAAAGAGCAAACTGCTTGCTCGGTTGTATAAGAAACAGGATGGTGAATAATTGCGAGACTCTGACCATGCCATTACATTTATGGCTGGAGCACGTGGGGAAGGGGATCGAGGTGTGCAGGGAGGAGGGACAGAGCCAAACCAGCCCCGAACTACGCAAAAAAACCTATAGTGAGAGGTGGGGGGGCTTGTTTTCTCCATTTCCCAGCCCCAAATTGAGGCAGTGATGGAGATGCTCTTGCACAGTGCATGCTCCACCTCTGCTTCTGTTGCTGTAGGAGGCAGCAGACACTGCGAGCCCCAGCCGGGGTCGTGCACTTATCTTGCGGGCAAGGTTGTTAAAGCCATACAAATTTATGACAGCAAAATAACTTACAGACAAATGAAATCACAAGTTTCAGGTTTCAGAGCAAGGGGCAGGGAGATGGGTCCCGGGGGACGAGCCCCTCCTCGCAGAGCAGGGGTTGCACTAAGCCCTCGAGACGATGTGCCTGTCTATTTTTTGCAGGGCCTTCAGCCCTTCCAATGGTGAAAGAGCAGCGAGGATTTTTGGGGAAGTGGTTTTTCACAGCCCTAAAACTTTCTCTGGAGACAGGAGCACCCTGAGGCAGGGCTCCTGGCTGTCATCCCTGCACTGCTGGTGAGGCTGGACCCAGCCATGGCAGCTCTGTCTGCAGCAGGAGAGCTTCTAAATTCCCTGTTTTCCACCTTTTGAGGACACGGGCTCCACAGGGAGTGCAGCTTCTCCATCCATGTTCCTGCCTTCGCTTTTCCTGGGATGCACATCCCTGGCAGGGACATGAGGTCTCGCTCGCTCCCACCCTGGAGAGCATCCACCACCGCTCTCCCAAGCTGCAAAACGGGGCTGGTGCTGGGGAGCAGGCAGCACCGTCTCCATTAATTGGGGCTGATGCCCAATACTGGGCTCCTCCATCACTCAGGGCCATGGAAAATCCCACCTGCTCATATATATATTTTTTTTTTTTTTTTTTTCCTCTAACAGCTTAGCATGTGGTTTTCACAGTGACTCAGTACAGGCTCTGAGCAGCCCTGCAAGCAGAGCCGAGTTCATGTCGGACTCTGTTTTTAGTCAATCAGCGCTAATTAACATTGACGGTAATGGTTTTCAATGGCTGTGGATTCTTCCTGTTCATACATAAGAATATTTCCACTGTTCACTTTCCAGGCTGTGGTTGTTATTTCTAGTGAGATATTTTCCCCTATGATCCTCATACACATTTTCCAGAAGGATTTGAAACTCCTAATTTCAGGGATTGTCTTTTCTTTTTGTGAGCCATGCTGTTCTATTTATTACAAACAGAAAAGCATGTTTTTCAATGGCAAGTACTAAGAATAAGCAGCTAAAAAGAAATCCGTACACTGAACAAGCCACTCTTATCTTAGCTCTGTATTTTAGTAACATGGGGATTAGGATATTTGAATTTTGGTAAGACATGAGAAAAGTTCATAGCAGTAAAATAATTCCCAGACTCCCTATAGGATCCTCGGTACAAGCATTCACACTTTAAATGATCCAGAGGGTTGTTTGCGGGGCTGGAATTTAAAAGAATCCACAAAGAGAAATGGTTTCAGCCCCTTGAAGTGCAGAGGAAATATTGAATATAAGCAGAGGGAGCGGTTTGGCTGGGTAAGTGCACAGCACCAGGGAATGCGCGATTCATGGCAGACGTAAAGAAACGCACGGTAGATTGTCCATGTGCCTTAATGGTTCATATAAATAGATGAAACTCCCCTGGATTTGTTATTGGTGAACTTAATCTTGTCTCAAGGAGTGTTTGGTGTCTACGGAAGGTTTATGTATATTGCCTATTAGAGCGCAGATGATTTAACAAGCTTATCATAACCTAGAGGGAGGCTTCTTATAGAATTGATACTGTGCTATTGCTGGATATACGGCCCCACTGTCGGCAGTCCGGGTCCCACAGCAAGACCAACAGACAGGTCGTGATGGTGCAAAACGACCATTGCCGAGCGAGCAGCGCGATGTTCGATCTCCGATCTTTATGGGTCTGCCAGAGCCGCGAGCAGAGACGATATAACAGCCTCCAGCTTTGGCTCCGGGCTGGCTCTGTCGAGACCAGCGTCGGGATGCGGCGTCGGGGAGCTGCTCTGGACAGACAGACGGACGCCCTGGCAGGGACCCCACACCATCCGTGGGATTTGCACCCTACCGCAGCCCCGCCGCCCGCATTATCGGGGAGCGGCACAGCTCCCGATGCTCCTCTGGCTGCATCTCCCCTCCACCACGCTCCCACGCCGCCCTCCCTGGTGCCACGGGTGAGGGAAAAAACCACGCAAAGCAAACCCAAATCGCAGCTCAGTGGAATTCGGTGCCGAATAACCCCACGCTCTCACCGCCATCCACCCACTGAACCGGCACTGCCGCTGTGAGCGGCCCTCGCCTGTGTCCCGGCTGGGAAACCGGTCAGAAAATGAAAATTAAGTTTCCCTAACCAGCAAAAATACTGCAGTGAGGTTGCTTATTTTTGGCGATAGCTCCAGCCAAGCAGAACCAGGACTGGGCTGTCCCCCGCCTTCGAGCAGCACCCGCCGTTCTCTCACCCCTCTCTAGCGTGTTTCCTGCCGTCACCCAGCCCCAGCGATTTCTGGGATGGTTTTTGCAGTTAATCTCCAGCTGGGTGGGATGAGAAAGGGGCCAAATTTGTGCCCAAACAACCCCCCACCAGCACCCAACGTCATGCCCCAACTCCCCATCAGCACCCACCAGGAAGGATGCGGGGTGATCCCTACAAGGCGCTGCATGCAAGCAAAGCTAGAAAAGGGCTTTATTTTCTTACAAGCTCCACTATTTCAATGCAAAGCTTTTGCTTTCCCCCACTGTGGATTCCCTCATGCAAGAAGCCATAGTGAAGCCGTTTCTCGGGAAAGCCGCCGCTCTGGGGGAATTTTGCAGGGCACGCAGACAACACAGAGCTCTCCCCACGGAGAGGGGGAATGGGGAAACACTCCCGAGATGCTGCACTGAGAGGCTGAGCTATTTTTTAAATTTTTTTTTCATTATTTTTTTTTTTCAGTTTTGCACTGCCTTGTGGCTTTATGGGAACTCGTGGGAGTCTTTCGGCACGTAGCGTTTTCATTAAGGAACAAGAATCCTGTTTTCTTACAGATCTTCCTCACCACCAAAACCAAAGGGAAGAAAGAAAATTATTACCCAGGAGACGGCAACAGCAGGTCTTCCTAAATATGTGTTTCTCAGCTTGCCGCTCCTTGCAAAGGCTACAAACAGCAGGGACAAGCCCCTGGGTCCTTTGCAGAAAGGATGGGGTGAAGGCTGTGATACTCCAGTCCCAGAGCACGGCCAGGGTTTGCTGCCCAAAGCAGCATCTTCAGCTCCATCTGGGCCAGAAAATGAGGTTTTGTACATGGGAAAAGGCCCACAATCTCTGGAAGCCATCCCTGCAATACACTTCTTCGCATTTCCTAATTGCCTTTTTGCAGAGGTTATTATTGAGTAATGCCTATTTTGTTGAAAAATTGCACCATAAACAGCCAACGGGGAAGGAAATAAATAATTGCTAATAAATGTCAAAATAGATTAGCAAACCAGAAAGGACAAGAAAGAACAACTTTTTTTTTTTGGCTTGGAAAATAACTGCGGGGTTCTTGCAAAGATTGTATTTAATGAAAACTATTCCAGTACCTTGCAGGGGAGTTAATGCTTTGTCATTTCCTCAGACTGGGTTAAAATACTGTCTGACTCCTCTGCAGTCTGCAGCAAGCCTGGAAAATAGCTTTTTCGTCTGTAAGACAAGGATAAGAAGTAAAAAAAATGTTTGGGTTTTTTTTTTTTTTCTGAGCACATCAGGAGCTCAGAGTCCTGGATGCAAAGGGCTCTACCAGGCTCCAGTGTTGGGAAATTTGGGGGCTTTATTAGCTCTCCAGAGTCTAAAATTATACACGATAATATGCATCTCGCTGATGTTTAGCATAATATAAGCTTCCAGGTCCGCTCAAAGCAAGGCAAAGCTGGGGAAAATAGAATTTAAAGCCTTAAATAAACCATAGAATCATATATAAATAAAGATCAAACTATGAAAAAATCAAATAATAAAAATGAAAATTCTGTTACTTCACAGACGGTCAGGGTTTGGGAGTTTTCTGCATCTCTGACACCCCAGGCTGTGCAACCCCAGCCCAGCACTTTCTGGAAGGAGACGCGACATTTGATTTAGCCAACACAACCCTTCAGCTGCCCCTTTGATTTAAAGACTCATTAACATCGGTGCAAAGCTGCGCTTTCCAGACTGACTGCTGAGAGCTGTAAAAGTGACTTATGGAGAAGGGGAAAAGGGAGGATGAGAGGAGAAACCCCACTCAATTCTGCCCAGGGACCCACCAGCACAACCCCGCTCTCCTTCCCAGTGTCTTACCCTTCTGAGAAAGGAGCTGGTGCCCCCGGTTTCTGCAATGACCTCGGCTTTCAAAGTTCAGAAAGCTGCTTTTTTTTTTTAACAGTATGCAAAGAAATGGCCTAACATGAGCTACTTCAGCACAAATCCTGGGCAATTTTTTTTCCCTTTTCATTTTCTCCTCTTTACTCAGCAGAAACCCATATTTCCTTGCTCTTGTATTGAAGAAATAAAAACCTCAAGAGCGTAGAGGATGCAGAAATTAATAGCCAACCCTTCGCTTATTCCTCGTGGCTCCCCTAACTACTGCCAGCTCAACTTGTGGTTGAGATTACAGCGATAAATCACAAGCTGCTCTTTGAAATAACAGCTCTGATTTCACCCAGCACAAGGAAGGAGAAGGACCGGCGGGTTGTGCAAGGTGGGGAGGACGGGGCTGCGATGGGCTCCCCTGGGCTCGGTGGTGGGTCAAGGGGACCCAGACGGGACCGCAAACCTTCTGGCATGGCACGAGCTCATGGTTCACGGCTCGAAACATCAGAGAGAGATTTCCCTCTGCCCCAGCTGCCGTCCTTACAAAAACCTGGAGGGCTTGAGCATCCTCTCGGGGAGGATGGGGCTCAGCGAATTTGCACGGATGCTATCCGGCACGCGCGCAATTACAGGGGGATGCCATGCCAGCCAGACCTGCTGCATGAGGTGAGGAGGCCAAACCATGAGGTTTTCATCCCCAAAAGGACATTTGTGGGTACGGCATAGCTTTAGTACCTCTGGTCCCCAAGGGGGCAGCCCCTTGCCCGGGTGGTAAGCCCCAAAAAGCAAATATGGGTGATGCACAGAGGTGATGGTGATGCCCCACTAAATCCACGCACAAGAGCTGCCAGGCTCCCACATTTCTCCTGCTGAGCCTTCCCGAGCAGAAATAAGCCCTTCGACACGCTCAGCTCTTCCGTTAACCCGGACCGAGTTTCACCTTATGTTTCAGGATCTTCTGAAACTCGCACCGCACCCCTATTTTTAGCCTGTCCTCTCAGTCCCAGCTGCTCTGGCTGTGAGACCCTCGCAGGATGCCTGCGGCCAGAAGGTATTTTTAGGTATTTCTAGCCATGTCCATCTGTGACGGGCCAGGCTGGGCCAAAGGCAAGTGTGGTTTGAGCATCTGCAAGCGAGACCGGCCAGGCAGGAGGAGCAGAAACGGCTCCAGGGCTTTTTGGCCGTGGCCGGCAGAAAATGTGGAAGTGGCTCCTCGATCCTGGGGTCGGGGAGGGTTAAATAAAGAAAAGAGCCGCTATGGCCGGTGCGTCTTTTTGGGTGCAGCTGAGACTGAGCTCGCTGGTGGGATGTGGCTGTGCAGGAGGGGGACCAACAGAGCAGCCCCGTGCCCAAACCCATCTGTGCAAAGCCCTAACGGGGCAGAGGGTGAGGATAAGGGGAGGCTTCTCCTCTTCGCTATCGCCCGCGTGTATCTCATCCTGCACCTCCCGGCTCTGCCACAGAAACCTCAGCATCGCTGTTACATTGCCCAAGCCCTGATGCAACCCAGGGTGCTGCGGCTCACCCCCATCTTTGCTCTCCTGGGGGGCATCCATGGGAGATGCACAACCCCGCAGAGCGGATGGCCCCAACGCTTCCCCTTTCTCGGAATAAAGCGTGATGCTTCTCCAAAAACAACAGGAGCAACAACAACAAAAAAGAAAACAAAGCCCAAAAAAGCCATGCTGGAACTTTTACTTTTTTTTCGCTTTTTTTAGGTGAGTTTTGCTACTTTTCGGGTGGGATTTGGGAAGTTGCCGCAGGTTTGGTAGCTTTCAAGTTCATGTTTTCACTTTTTAAAGTCTACTGTGGTGACTAATATCTGCCTGCCCGTATCACACTACCTTGCCCTGGAAATACCCACCGGTACACGGAAAATAAAAAAAAAAACATCTCCAAAGGAGTCTCTGATTTCTCTGAAGGTCTCACCAGAGTCCCCGGGGACCAGCATGGCTGGGACCTGGCAGGGTGGGTGTGAGGCAGCCCTCGCCCTGCCTCTGATGCTGGCAGGGACCCGAGCGACTTCTCCAATGCTCATGGCCAAGGCCAGCGATGATGCCTTTAGGAATGGACGTGAGCAGTGGCCGCCCGACCTTGCCGATGCCGCTTCCCCATCACCCAAACCTCTGTGGGGACATGGAGCTGCCCGGGACTTCAGCCCCCACCGGGTGATGTGGGTTGCAGCCCAGTATCACCTTCACCATCATTGACCTAGGGGATGCCCATGAGGTCCTTGGTGGAGTCTCCAGCCCAAGACTGGTCACTCAGAGCCACCCGAGCCCCGGTGTTTGCACCATCCCTGCTGGCCATTGCCCCGTGGACATCACCCCATGTCATATCACACAGCATCCGAGCCTGCCATGACCCCACCGCGCATGTCAGAGTTGGGTTTTCGTATGGCTAGTCCGTGCCACGACGGCTGCCCTTCCCCTTGCCCTCTCCTGCACGCTTCCTAGCCCAACAAGAGTGTATGCTTGTCTTCAAAGCAAGGCTCAGGATTTATAAATAAAAGAAATAAATAAGGTCTTCTTCTGTTCAAAATTAGCCCCAGGCAGACAATGTGTATGCGCAGTGAAAGACTCGGTTTCCTGTCTGTTCGTCGAGGCTCCTAACAAGCTTCCTCTGTATAACAAACCCGGCCGGAGGGCGGAAAGGGTAAGGACCAAACTGAAACGTGTACAGCGGGATTGCACAACATCCCTGGCCACCGGCGGTCTCTGGGGTTCATAATTCGGGGGGATGCGGGACGTTGGGGGTGCAACGTCCCTTCTGCACCCACCTACCCGGCGTGGTTTAAGGTCCCCAGCAAGCCGTCGGCTGCAAGCATCGGCATGGGGCTGCGCCGGGGGAGGTACACGCTCTGTCCCGAAATAGTTCTTTGGATCCACAAATGAGTCATTTGATTTCTTGACCAAAAATATCTTCCATCTCGATGCATGGGTCTTCATAGGAAGAGCCGGACGGCGTCTGCGCCGGGCGCTGTTCAGCGGTGCTGCCTTGGGAGCTGCAGCCAGCGCTGGCGGATCCGTAGCCCGGAGGACGTTTGGGAGAATAATCCCTGCTGGGAGTGTAGGAAGAGCAAAGCCAGTGCCGAGAATGATGACGCAGCGTTGTTCTTGCAATATTTCTGGCCCAGCCAGAAGTGGGAAGTATCAGAAATCTCATGAGAGGCGGCTTGGCCTTGTGAGTTTTCCAGCTATTTTGCAAACCCCCTGAGGCCTGGATTTATCTCTGACCTGGTTTTCTCCCTGTTTTTATTGCTTCTCCCTCTCAAACTCCTCCTTTTGCCCTAAGGCAATGCCTGCCTGGACAGCTGGTTCTGACTCACCACCCTGACATAGGTACAAGGACAGGTCAGGAGCAAAAGAGTTAATGAATCATCCCACCCTGCAAACTCCTGCACCATAAAACAGTGGGGAAAAAAAGATGAGAAGGCATTAATAACAGCAGCAAAAAGGAAATATCTCTCTCATTGACTGGCGTACTCAATACGGCAGGAAAAAAACCCTCCTCCTCAGCCCTGCAGCTTGTCTGGTGCAGTATTTATTGAATAAACAAAGTGTGGGATGCAAGGGAAGCTCCTTCATTAACTGCTAACTCTATTAAGCACATAGATGGGTCCTGCTGTCCCCAAGCTCATCTCCCACACCCGTGCCCCCCAGCTCGGGGCTACAGAAGCATGGGGCACAGCAATCTGCAGCATCCCAGGATCAGGCCAAGGGAATCCATGCTCCAAGCAAGTAGCATCACAGCTGGAATACTAGCTCCCCTCCATCAGAGCGCTTTTATTCCCTTCAGGCCCAAAGATCAGTGTTTGGGCAAAGTGCCTTTTTGAGTTTTGTTGGGGATGGGAAGAGTTTGAAAATGGCAGGATTGAAGAGAAATCAGAGGAGAAAGTTATCTTCGCTTTTTATTCTGAATTTCAAATGGACAAAGATGCATAAACCCTTTGATCACTCTTAACTTGCATCCGATGGGAGGGTATGTCCTGGAGCCGATAGCCAGTTTCCCTTTCTAAAACCTCCTCTTGTCTCACATCTCACCCGTGTAAACAGGGGTGCTATGCATGCAGGTGGACAGATGAGGCTGCAAACACTCAGTTTCCTCTCCAGCTACATTTTTACCACTTCTGAACAATCCATAGCCCTCGGTGGGGGAGAGACGATGATGAAAAAGCAGCCCTAATCCCAGCAACGCTAAGCAACCAGCCTGCTCCGGGTGCAACGCAATTATTTTGCAGGCATCCCCGCCACGTGCAATGGCACGGAGCGACCTACAATGTTCCCTCAAAACCCAGGATCCGTGGAGCCACCCACTAAGGAGTTTCGCGGCAAGCCGATGGCATTGCAACCCTGATGCCCGGGCGGACATCTCTCTTCTCAGGGCTTCTCTAATTCCCTTGGCAGGAGAGGCACCCGCAGCAGGACACCACGACGGGTACAGCTTGGCACGGCTGATGCGTTGCACCAACCCAACTGAGCGGGGACAATTTATCCGGCCAGTCCTGGAGAGGTCCCCAGAGCCCCCCGGGTGTCCCAGGGCTGCCCTTATCATTGGCAATGGCCATCGAACACTTAATCGCTGTTCGATTCTTTCGAGGTTACCGCCAGGGAGAAGGTGACCTGCTGCTGGAGGTGCCCCAAAACCAGGCAGCTTCCCAGGAGAAAGGAGAGCTCCAGGCAGCGTGAAGGGCTGAGCAAGGATGACGGGGGTCCCTTTGGGATGCACGGAGCCCCGGAGAAGGGGACGGCACGTGCGAGAGCCTGGTGTACACCGGGGCGGTGGGACGCTGTCGGCTTCCTGAGCGGAGGGTTTGCAGGTGTTTCCTCGCCGTCATGCCACCCGCAGCACCGGGAGCCTCTCGAAAGCCGCGGTGGCTCAGCGGACAGAAATCACAGCGGGACAGGTCCGAGCTGCAAGCGTCGGCATCAGGCTGGGAGGCAGCCTGGGGAAAGAAAGAGGAACGGTGTCTGCACAGTGAGCCCTGGGGGTTTGCAGCTCCGTTTCTTAAGGCAAGGGGATGCGTACGATGGCATCTGGGCATCTGCCTCCGTGCCTCAGCTCTACCTGATTTCAGCAGCCTCAAAAACACCCAGTTCCTGCAAACCTCCTGGAAACAGCAAATATAACAATAGAGGCGATGAAGGAGAGGCCAAAGCACATGCTCAACCCCAATACCAGGCACCAGTGAATCCACCCACTAGGAAAAGAGGCTTGACAGCTCGCAGGGCTTTTTGTCCTCCAAGGTCTCACTGCCAGCCCTGAGAAAGATGAAGCAAACGGGGGGGGTTTGGGTCGAGCCGGGCACTGACAGGAAAGCAGCTCACGCCTGACTTCGCGCTCGACGAGATGTAAATGAGCCCCGAGGCTGCCAGCCCGGGACCGACCTCGTCGCCATCAGTCACCAGGTCTCATCAAGTCACTTTTTCGGCCAGAGTTTTCAGGAGGAAATTCTCATTTTTAAAGCAGGGGCACCCCCGGGCTCGGCATCTCACGGCGGGAAACCAAAGAGCTGAAATCTCGGTAAGAGCAGCGTGATGCAGACTAATTAATTCCCAGCAGAAGCCAAAGTGCAAATTCAGACCCAAGGCTTGATTTGTCATCAGAGGGAATGGATCTCATCCCAAGGATGTGGCTCATGCCAGCAGGAAAAGTCCTTCTTGCCTCTTTAGGGAGCAGGAGGAGAGCTCAGTCGAGCAGAATAAACATTTGTTTAGTGAATTTTGCTTTTCTGTGCGCACAGCCTTTGTGCACCAGCGCTCGTTTGTTTAATTTTTATCTGTTTGCTTTTCCAAACTTGGTCGTGAGCCAGAATCCCTCTTTAAGTCAAGATACAGGAGGAGGCTGTAACAAACCCACACAATAAATAGCTGCCAAAAGGGCAGGGGTTACAGGACTGGCGAGGCATTTTTGCAGCTCGTTTCAGTGAAACTCCAGGTTTTGCCAGCGTATAAAACTGAGAGCAGCTCTTGGTGTCAGGAGTAAGGGGCTGGGGATTTTTTTTTGCAGCTTTGTGGATTTTCAAAGCTTAAGCACTCATCTTTCATAGGCAGCAGGGCTATTTTGGAGCCAGCTGAAATAACTGCACCTGCAGCCTCAGAAGCCGAAGTGTGTGATGGAAAGATGGTGGGGTTGGGGAGAATTGGGTCTGTCCCAAATCCACCCTGAGAAAAGCTGGTTGAACGTACAGCGCAGCAGGGCTGACCTAAAGCAGCTCTGACCCTGCCGGCCTCCTTTTCTGGCCCCAAGAAATAATAAAGGGGTTAAAATTGCAGAAAAGAAAGGAATAGGAGAGATATGATCGACTTACAGATTTTTCTTATCTCAGGAAAACCAGAGGTGTGCTAAAGTCAGCTCAGCTTGGGGGGAAGGGAAAAGCAGCGAGTCCACGTGCCCCCGTGGGCATGATTCCCGGAAAGCCAGGATTACCACATCATGCCCAGCTGATGGCTCAAACTGGATGTGAACCTTTACAGCATGCCAATAAAAGAGAAAACAAACATTACTATTCATTCCCGTCCTCCTATTTTAAGATCTGGCCCTGCCCTGAATATCAGATCACCTCTCTGGCAAGACCTCAGCATCCATCAGTGACGGCCACGTAAATTGAGAGTGAATTATTAAATTCACCCTGCTCATTTCCAGCCTTACCTCCACCGACCGTCCTCCAGGGATGAGAAGGCGTATGATATCTCAAGGACCGGGTCGTGATGCATCAGCTCCTGCTAAATGACTCCTGGTTGTTTGGAGATGAATGAATCGTGGTGGTGCAAGGCAATAACCGGCATGAGCGGCCCTGGATGATGCAGCTTTCGGCAAATAAACCTTCATGAGCAGGCAAGGCTTTTGTCGGTCCTGCACTTGGGGTTGATGCTGCTGTGCAAAAAAATGCTCCGTAGGCTGCAGTCATCATTTCTAGCATTTCTATCATTTCTCACTTTAGAAATAGGCTGCTATAAGCTACATCAGTTTCATAAAAATTAGAGTGAAAAACCTCAGTTTTCCACTATCGTACTTAGGTGTTTAAACTACTCAAGAGCCAAAGTTAGGAGGGGGGGGACCAGAAAAGACACGGCAGCCCATGCAGCGACGAATACAGCAACACCTTTTCCTCCAGCAACTCTAACTGATGTTGTCACTTTACTAGAAACATGAATTAATTTCTGAACAAGGCAAAACCAAGGCAAGGTTTTGCTTTCACGCTCCTGCTTTCACGCCAAGGGCTGCAAACCTGCAGCGTTAGACCCCTACATTGAAAAGCAGTTTCAGACTCACGGCAATAAGAGCTCCGGGCTAGGATGGGTGCTAGCAAACCAGCCCAGACAGATACCTGCCTGCTTGCTACTCAAAACCCTCCTATGATGGCATCTCTTGGCATCCTCGGGGTGAGAAGCTTCACCCAGAAAGGCTGATAGGGGGAAAATTAAGAAGATGGGCTCCTCATCCACAACCACCCTGGGGCACATCTTCCAGTGCTTTTTCTAAACACCCCAAATCATTGCCCTCCTTGAAAACCAATCTCTCCCTGAGCCATCACTACTATGTATTTCATCAGAGGACACAGCCCCCAGGCAGAAGGGCTGCACAGAAAAAAGGGTTCCAGGGGGTGGCTGAGGGCAGTCCCGGAGGGCTCGCACCGATCCTGCCCCGCTCCACACCACGGCTCAGCTGGGGCTCGATATTTCTCCTGGGGGAGTTGCATACCGTGACTTTGACTGCCCGGCACAGCAACCTGTAAAGCCCCTTGGTTTCTCACAACCCACGGCGAGGCTATAATTATACCAGAATTTCCAGTCTCTTGTAAAGACCAAGAGTTTCCCACATCCACCCCGAGGGCAGAGCCATACAGGCTGGGCGCAACAGGTTCATTTTCCCCCCCGTGCTTGGCCTGATGCTGGCCTCCTGCCTCACCTCAGCCCCACGAGAGGAGATTCAGCACTGTTGCTTGCTGCGGCCAGGAAAGAGGAACCGAGGCAGTGCCGTGCACCAGAGATGCTCTTGGGCTCATCAGGAGGAACCCAGAAGATTCCTCCTTTTCCAGGAGCGACCGGCGCTGTATCCTGGCCAACAGGGATAATCCCTTCTCTCCTCTCTCCTTCCCTCTCCACATAGTGCACCTCTTGGCCACCACTTCATAGGGGGTGGCCACCAGAGTCACGAACAGTTTAAGGGCATTAAAGACGTCCATGGAGAAGAGCTGCGCTGGGGGCTGTAACCCACCACGTCGCAGGCACAACCTGTGGTCCAGGCTGTCCTTCAGCCACTGGTTTTTGGGTTCAGCACAGCAAGATCCATCTACTAGGCTTGCTCCTTCCTCTTCCAGAGATCTATTGACTGACGTTGGGTGTAGGACCTGGCCTGGGCGGACATTGGCAAGCCTTGGTACAGCAGATGTTCACCTTTCTCTGTTGACTTCCTTCCACCAGCTCCTCCTTCACCGCAACAGTAATGAATCTTTCCCTCTATCCACCCTCATCCCTCACTTTTTGCCCCCTTTTTGATCTCCCACTTGGTGGCAAACACCACAGCCCACCTTCCCCAGCTTCCCAACCATGAGGCTCCTTCCTCCAGGCTCTCCTTGCCCTTGCTGGTGGCACCATGAGGAAACAATTGCCATTGCCTTTTTCTTCCTTGCATGAAGTGCAATCAAGCCACCTCTTCCCTTCTCCACCTGAAAACTCACCGCCCCAGGAGACAGAGCTGTGAGGCTTTGCCTGTCTCCTCATGGAGTGGGTCTCCTCCAGACCACAGCAGCATCCCAGGGAAGGATGGGAGGTCACAGTGGTGGTGAGCATTTAGGAGCAAACACAGAAAACCCCAGAGCAGGAACGTGGGTAGACGCAGCAAAGCAAACTGGCACTTTCTAAATATTTGGGATTCTTACAAAAGAGGTGTCCAGACTCTCCTCCAAAATAAAAAGAGACTAGTTTTTCTGGGGCAGAGGTATAAAAACATTCCCTAGGCTGATCCCTCTCTCTATTTTTCTAGCTGTGCTCACTGGGAAGACCAACCTGCAGACACACTGCCTTTTGCGTTGTGTCCATGAGCCAGATTTATCTCGGGGAGAAGTGGTTACTTCTCAAGAGAAATACAGAACAGAAAGATCCAGAGGAGGGAATCACTTGTTTCGAACCACCGTGCTGCTTCCACATACCTCGGTCCCCCCACCCCATGCCTCCCCCAGGAGCTGCAGCACCCAGCTGATGGAGACCTGCTCTGCCATCGCTGTGCAAAAAAATGGGGAAACGCTGGTTTTGGTAGGAACCTCACCAGGAGCCTCAAGAAGTTTCGGGTCCCAGGGTGGATTTGCATGGTATTGGCCTAAGGTGCAAGGCTAGGCAGGGAATGGGGCTGTTTGGTGTGGGAGGAGACCGGGGTTGAATGAGAAGGGTTGGATTAACCGGTGGAGGTGACTTTGCTGGCGTGGAGAGACCAAGGTGATGTTTGGTGGCCTCTGGACACAGCCGCTGCAGCGTGGCATGGGTGGAGACCTGGCTCTGGTGCACCAAGGCATCTGACGTCAAGGAAATGTGTGTTTCCTTTATGGCCTCGGTGAGCAAATGGGCCATCACTGAATTATAATTCCAGTTTCTGAGCCGGAGCTCAGCACCAAGCTAAGAGGTAGATGCAATTCCCGATCACAGCCAGATCCAAGCGCCACATTCAGAACAGCCGGAGGCTGCCCAGCGGCTGCTGTTTCAGGGACATCCCTGACCTCGTCCTCCAGTTGGGGTGATAGAAATTGCTCCACACACCTCTCCCTGTCCAAATACAACAGCCCTGCAAGCGTCCGCACGGCACAGCCGCCTCTCACGGCACTCAGCTCGTGGGCGAGGGCAAACAGGGTAAGTCCCATCCGCACGCTTTGCTTTCCAGCGTGACGGAGACTGTCACTGCCATCTGCTCTCCCTCAGCCTCAAGTTACAAGATACAGGCTACGTTTTTTTCTTAAGGCAGCTTAAGCTCACAGTTTGGCTCAGCAACACCCAGTCTTGCAGCACAAAACAGCAGATAGGTGAAAGCAATGCAAGATTCACGGCAGCTGCTCCCACACCCATGCACCGTCCTCCAGCACCTTTTTTTCTTGACTCATTGCAGTGGAGGTGCAGGAGATGAACTGGGGCAAAACTCCCTTTGAAGCCCGTCAGAAGAAGAACCAGGAACTGTAGCACGTCGGCAATCAATATTATTGAAATCTACAGCCTACTTGCTCCAAAATTCAAAATCATGCTATCATTCGTGGTTCTCAGCCTTTCCCTGTAAAACATCCAGCAAAAGTAAGGAAACTTTACATAACCCATGTGAGTTACACTCTCATCGATAGCTGGAGAAAGTCTTCTGAACACCCAACTACTCTCACACATTGGGGGGGGGGGAGAAGGAAAAGGAATGTTTCTCGAGCTTGGAGTATTTTTTTAATTGCCACAATTCAAAGATCTCTTTGTGCAACAGCCTGAAATGCCCTTTTGCTTCTTCCCATTCTCATGAGTGTTTTAGGGCTGAGTTGAAGTCCTTCCATATTACTCTTCCAAAAAGCATGAGAGGCCCAGGTTACCTGGTATCTGGGTGGGTTGTGACTCATACATAAAACTGTCTGACTGTATTTTATGGTGCCAGATACTTCGATGCATCAGGGTGTTTGTGTTATTGCAAGCAAATTGCATGCACTAAAAATAGGCTCAGAGCAGGACACAACATCTAGGCTCATGCAAACTCGAGGGGAAGGGAGGGGATTTCAGCCTGGACCTTGGTTTCACAGACTTGGTCTCATAATAAACCCCAAAGTCTGACAAAACAAAGCAAGTATCATCGTATTTCTTCTCGCCCCTGTGTATTTTTGCAGCTGTGGGTTGGGTGGAGCCTGTTTTCATGACCTTGTATCTGGTGTTACGGCAAAGACTTGCAGGAGGAAGAGGTCATCAGTCAAAAATGGATTCAGAAAAATAAGTGGCTGTCATGCTTGCTGGAGTTTGGGATCTCCTTTCCTCTGCGTGAGACCTTTCTGCAGCGAAGCCTCGCTTGAGGAAATCAGCAGGCTGGCGGTCTCCGCAGGCTCAGATCCTACAACTTCAGCCTTCCCACCCTCAGCTCTACCGACTGCCTCATCTCCTTTCTCAGCCAGCCCTGACGAAGCTGAGATGCCCAGAGCTGTCAAGGTCCTTTCAGACCATCGCTCCCCTTCCGTTGCCTGCACAGGTCTGACTTTAGGAGAGCTGTGCTTTGACACATGAACGAAGTCCCACTAGCCAAGTAGGGTGACCATCCAAAGCAAGGGCGAATTGGGAGTGCCACATAATGCCAGTTTGAGCACTGAGCAGTCACGCAACGATGCAAGTCCTCTGAGTCCCACCAAGGACAACTCTAGGTGGGTTGACCTGCCAGGCTTCCTTCACAAGGCATCCCTGAGATGCCCTTGGCGATAAGATCACCCAAGGGGGTACAAACCCCTTGGAGAGGGACGTACGAGCCCCCACGCAGCTCTCCTGCCTCCCCGAGGGCAGGGAGGACATGTCCTGCCTCTGGTGACCATGTGAAGGAGGGTGCTTCCCATATTACAACACGCTCGCAGGAAGAGCCCAGAGATGCTCGTCGTGGACAGGCTGCTGTGCTGAAATGGGGGCATTGAGCAATCAAACCAGTTGGAAACCCTGGTGTCTAGAAATAAAAAGTGACTGTTTCTTTTCTAACGCCTATAGGGGCCGGTGGGGGCCCATGCCAAGCAGCAGCAGCAGGTTGGAGGAAGCAGCTGTAGCTGGTTTACGTTGTATTCCTGAGCAGTTCAACTGTGAGCTGGGACCTACGATTGAATTGTGGTCGTCTCTCTGCACAGAGCACTTTTGGCCTCCAGAGCTAGATGGAGATGGCTGCAGAGCTTTTGCTCTTTCTCCAGGATGAGATGGGCTAAATCTCAGGAGCTTTAGCAGGACCAAACCTCACCTTCCTTCTCCCCAGCCCAGCAAGCTTGCTCTCCATGCAGGAGACTTGTCACCAGGTAACTCCTCGCCATGCATTTCAAGCATGTAGGAGGGATGGGCAGAAGCAGGTTGTCCTCACAGAGACTGAATTCTGCTCCTGAAGCCACATGCCACAGTCCTTTTTGCATTTGTTGAAGGGCACATCGTGGGAAACTACAGAAGCACATTAAGGAACAAGACTGAGAACATTGCAGGATATAACCAGGCTCATTTTCTCCCATGGAAAATGCTTCCCCAGTAGCACAACCACCTTCCAGCCATGACAAATCTCAGCAGTAAAGTTGGCTTTAAACCCAAATAACACCCCAAGTCGGTGAGCAAAGCATCAGGTTTATCGAGTCCTTTGCAGCACCGAGAAATCAAAGTACTCCAGTGTACACCACAGAGTAGACATCTTTATGTTGGAAGACCTTAGAGAAGGGGTCAATAGAAAATTCCCTCACATTGTCTGCCCTGCTCCACCCTTCTCTGCTGGCTGATAGGAGGATTGGGTAAGCACATTGCTCCTTCCCAAACATGCTTAAGGAGAACCATGTATCTCCTGCAAGCAAAGGTCAGTCTTCCACCCTGGAAACCAAGCTCCTCTCTCTTTCCCATGTGAAATTTTCACCTTCCCCTTCTGCTCCTGAAGGCAGGAGTTTAGCGTGGGCATCTCCCAGAAAGTACCTTCCCACATCCTCAGGGATTGCAGCCCTCTCCAGAGGAACAGCAGGACCTGGTACCTGGGTTGGCCTTCCCGGGAAGCAAGGAAATATTTCCACATCAGGTGGGAGTTTGATGACATTACTGCTCCGACTCAAACACATGCTCAAGGTGGAGGAAATCCCATTTGGACAAGCAGCAAGCATTTGGGAGATGACAGCCTTTGAGCTTCTCATTCATGCTACCCATGATCCTGCTACACCAGTGAGAATCATTCAGTGGAGAGGACGCAGCCTGTGCCACAGATGCTGTATGCAGTGGGTGCTGCACCCCCAGGATTTGGGGATGGGACCCTCACCCGAAGACGTGGGTCACTGTTGGGACTTGCTAACAGATGAGCCATTGACGAAGAAGAGCAGACACCAGGCACCGAGGTTTCACTTCAGTGAGGCCATAGAGAAGAACCCAAGTGAACAGAAACCAACGAAAGTATTTGAGTCTCCGGTCACCCAAAACCACTAAGATTCGGCGCAGCTGCACCGAGCAGCTCACCGGAGCTGCCGGGGAGCAGGCGAGGTGCAGGGACGGGTGCTTGGGATGCAGGTGCTGCCTCTGGTCGGGGCATTCCTGGACACCACCAGCACCAGCCAGGGTGATGGGGACGGCAGTGCCCTGCCTGCCTGGCCAAGAGGTTTGGGGAAAAAGTATGAGATGTGCAGAAATTCCTCCTGGCTTTTACAAAGGCCACCGCAAGTCTGGACCAGAGCATCCCTTAGTGCAATCTGGTGCAGTTACCTCAAAAGCTGCTCCTGTCTGCTGGTCCTTTGTCTGTGAGTCAGCATCAGCCTCGGAGGCTTCTCCCATGTTGGATTTCGGGATGGGGAAGTCCAGCTTGGGCCAAGCATTAAGCACGACCCCAACACTACTGCGAGTCCTACTCGAGACCTGAGCAAAAAAGGGGACCCTGGCTGCAGTCCTGCACCCCGCCGTGTTATCCTTCTTGCATCCCGCCTCTGCCATAAGACCCTGTCCCACGGTTTCCTTCCCAGTCCCTCCACGCCTACCAGTTGTCCCCTCTCGGACGGGGCTTGAAAACCACTAGGAATGGGAGCCGTGCTGCTGGTTTTACACAGCAAAGTCCCAAACCGAGCTCTGGGCTCTGAGGCGTGATGGTAACACTAAAAATAAACAGTGCAGCCGGGTCCAACAAAAGGTACCTCTGCTCCCCACCGCTCTTCCGCGGTCTTGGGGTGGAAATTGAAAGAGCCCTGAATACGTAGCAGGTGGCTCCAGGCAAGCACAAGATGGTGGTTTCTGAGGAAGGACTTGCACCAGGACATCTGGGGAAACCGCAATCGGTGTTTATGGCGTCCCAGCCTGCAGCCCATCATGTGTTTCACAAGTGGGCACGGGTTGTTCCAGCGCAAACCGCAGTGGGTGCCTCGCTCCCACCTCTCGCCTCCCCCTCCCACACCAGGCACCTCACCCACAGGGAGGTGAGGCTTCCTCAGGCTCTGAAGGAGCACAAAGGACAGGATTAAACCCCACGGGGGACACCGCAATGGTCCTCGGGAGGAGCAGGGAAAGGCTGGGGACGAACGCTGCCGGTGCACAAGGTGCAATCCCCACCTCCGTGACCAAGCATCCCGTAAGAGCTTACAGGAGTTGGGGGACCTCATTGCATGTAGGATCCTGGTGCATCCTCAAAAATCTTGGTCTGCAGCCGTCTGCTCAGAAGCGCCAAAGCCTCATGCCGCAAAGCCTGCAAGGGACACGCTCAAGGGCGCGGGCAGGACTACGAGCATCCCACCAACACGGCTGGGGCATGGAGAACAGCTTAGCCAGAGAGTGGCGTGCTCATAGCATAAATAACTTGGGCCTCCCTTAATCCTAGTGTGTAACCACAAAGTTTCAGCTAGGTCTCCCATCTCGGAGCACTTTTTAGGTGATGTGTGTTGTGCACTGTGCACCTACCGCTTACCTTTGGAAGGACCCAGTCAACCCACTCTGGCTGAGGGTCCTCAGGTCTTAACTGTGCCCTGACCACACACTTATGCTTTGGGAGGCCTCTGTCATTAATAGAAAAAGGTAGAGCAGCAAAAAAGGGCTGATCTGCTGTCATGGTTTAACCCCTGCCAACAATTAAGCACAACACAACCGCTCACTCACTCACTCCCCTTCAGTGGCATGGGGAAGAGAATCAGGGATAAAAAGTAAAACTTGTAGGTTAAGATAAAGACAGTTTAATAGGACAGAAAAGAAAGGGAAAATAACAATAATAGAATATACCAAACAAGTGATGCACCATACAATTGCTCACCACCTGCTGACCAATGCCCAGCCAAACCCCTGAGCCATGGTGCCCCTGACCAACTCCCCCCAGTTTATATACTGGGCATGACATAATATGGTACAGAATACCCCTTTGGCACCACTGTCCTGGCTGCATCCCCTCCCAGCTTCTTGTGCACCTCCACTGGCAGGGCAGTATGAAAAGCTGAGAAGTCCTTGACTTCGTATAAACACTGCTTAGCAATAACTAAAACATTAGCATGTTATCATCCTAAATCCAAAACACAGCACTACACCAGGTACTAAGAAAATTAACTTCATTCCAGCCAAACCCAGGCCATCTGCTTTGATATCCAAGCAGGGAGAAGAGCTTTGCATCCACCTCCTCAGCATCTCCGAAGGAGACTGGATCTCCAGGCATCCCCTTCACAAGCGCCTACATCCCCCAGTACCTTGGGTACCAGGGTCACCCCATGAAGGCACCCCTTGGCACACAGCAGAGCCTGCTGTGGGGAAGGAGTGGGTGCTGGTTTTCCATCACAGGGGGCAAGGTGACAGATCAAAACATGGTCTTCACACCCTTCCAGAACCTCTTGAGGTGCTGCCCCAAACACAGGCTTGAAGTGAAGGCAGGTAAGGATGCAGATGCTCTGTCTCCCCTGCTGCAACATTGACTTTGTTGTTTGATCAAGGCAGATGCTCCCTTTTTGTCCTTGGTTCTCCCCAAACAACACCCACCACCACTAACCATGCCCCATGAGAAAGGTGGATGGAGAATACAGCAGGGAACAGCTCCACCAGGCAATGAAGGAGGAAGGGACTACAGTATGTCTTTGAGCAGGACGATAAATAACTGACCCCCATCCCATGACCTTGGAGCATCACAGCCCACATCAGCGCTGTGGTAGATGGACAGGGACCCATCTTCATGTTCCCTTGAATCAAGGCCCAACAAGCGATACCCTCTTCCTCGCTCCATCACAATATAGCATTTTGGCTCATCTCTCCTGCCCCAGAGATGAAGCCGGGCAGATATGGAGCAGGAGAGAGGCGACAGCAGAGGCTTAACACAGACCCCACCGCAGGAGCAAGTCAGAGATAACAGGCTTTTTCCCCCACCACCACCAAAGATACAACACCCCACTCATCGCAACCAAAAACCACATTGCAAGGGAAAATACAAAATATAGCACTTTAATTGCAGGAAGATAAAAAAAATTTTAAAAAATTTCATAAACTACAGGCATGAAATAAATAGGCAGCTTAGTAGCACACACACGTACAGTCCTGGTTTGTGTCTGCTGCAAGGCACAAGCCCCATGGCCAAGCAGCTCGCCCGTGCTGGGTGCACACACAAAGCATGTTAATGAGGATTTACACATGCATGCTGCTGCCTGGTCACGCTTGGGAGAGACCAACACATGCGTTTGGGAGGGTGAAGCCAAACTAGTCACACTACGCTGCAATCTTTAAAATTAAAGATATATAATATTTATATAAACTCTGTCTCTGGTTAGGAAAAATTAAGATTCCTAAGTTCTCATATTCAACATTTACATATATAATCTCTGCATTGGTTTCCAAATTTCAGAATACTTTGGTATTACAAACAAACATATAAACCTCTCAGCAAAAATAAAGAATTTGAGAAGGTTCTCCTTGGAAGGCATACCCTATCCTCCATCAGCAGGACTCTTTGGGGGCGGGGGGGGGCGGGGGGGGGGGAACCAATCTGATTTCTGGAAAGAATTTCCTACATTTGAGCATTTTAAGGTTTTTCCAAGAGTCACCTCCTACCCAATTGCTATTCTGAGCAAGGTCCAAGTTGCAGACCACTGGGGCAGGTCGTTATAGCTGTTGATTTTCAGTTCTGCTTGACTGGCCATTAACAAAGGCAACGCAAAGCACTCCCAGCCCTAACCTTCCCGCACAGCTCAGATGCTCCCTCCTCCCCCTGCCATTAGCTACAGACAACAGTACACGGACTACCCTGCTTGGTACAAAAGTCATCTTTATCAGTATGGTGTCTATGGGACAGACACTGAGCATCCAACCTAATTTCTCAGCAATTTTTACTGCTGTATTTATACAGCCACCGGACTGGAAACAGCAAAGAACAAGAACCAACTTTCCAAAAGGAGAATTTAGGCACTAATGGAACCAAACTGGGTCTAAATCAACCCGAACCACCGCGCTATGTCCGCGGAGAAGGAGGCTCAGACAGCAATCTGTTGGTTTTCTCTGAAGAGTGGCCGCTGGTGCGTCCCACAGATGTCCTGGAAGATCCTGTACACCTGGTCATGCTGCGTCTCATCGGCGATGGGGAGCATGGGGCTGCTGCTGCAGGTCTTCCCAGCCTCCTCCACCACCTGCCTGACACACAGCTGCTCCACCTACGCAAAAAGACAAAGTCATGAAGAGACTGAACGAAGAGGAACCTCTTCGGGCATCTCCCGCTACTGCCATCCACCCCCACCAGCCCAGGCAGCAGGGTATGGGGTGGGAAAGATGTAGCAGACCAGTTTGCCAAACAGACACGGGTGGCCAGGGCCAGCCAGGCCAACAGGTCCAACACCACAAGCACCTCTAGAAGAAAAGGAGCAGCCACAAGAGCTCCTCTCCCAGCAGGGCTATAGGAAGGTGGGGACAGGCTGGGGGACGTCCCAGCACACACAGAGTGATCCTCTGGTGCAGACACACCAGGCAAGAAGAGGTGACCAGGTCAGAAAGTTGTGCAGGGAGGCATAGGACCAGTCTCTGAACTTGTAAAATCCCCTCCAGGACCTCACAGACTTGGTGGGTCTCTGCTTGCTCAAGGGTGGATGCAACACCCTCCCTGCGCCCTCCATGCCATGTCCCTGCTGCCATAGCCTTGTTGGCCCAAGGAGGTCCCACACTGGCTGCAGGCTCCAGAAACACCCTACTCATTGCTCCAAGGCTTTGAGACCCCCAAATTGCTTTAGCTTCTCCAGGGAAAAGCTTCTGTCCAGAGCCACGGGGACTGCCCCTCTCATCCCATCCTTCACCCTCCTGAAGGTTTCCCAACCCCACTGCTGTCCACCACGCTTGTTCACCACATCTGTTGGCTGTTCAGCTTGAGGCTGTCCATTAACTCAACATTCCAGGGATTTATTCCCCTCTTTTCCACAGGAGAGGGCAGAGGTCCTAGTGCCAAGGAACAGGAGGAAGAGAACAAATTTCCTAGCAGCTTAGAAAAACTTTTGCCATTTGGGAGCTTTGTTTGCAAACACGATCTACCCAGATCAAGGAGCCCCTGACAAGTAGCAGCCCAAACACCTCTCAGGAGGCTGTGGATAAGCCGATACTCATGCCACACCTGCCTCCTGACTAATTCAAGCACCCAAATGACCTGTGGCTCCAGGGGTTGAAGCTAGAGCCCTGCTTGGGGCAGGGGACACAAATATGGTCCAGACAAGGTGGGAAATTCAGCAGCAGAGCTCCAAAGGGCATCCCTTCATACCTGGACAAGGATGAGTTTACACCGCAGTGGCACCGCATCTGGGAACTCCTCTCCGAAGCACAGCATGACCCTGCTGTCTGGGAAGCGGCCCTGGTTATTATAATACTGCTGCAGCTCTGCAAGGAGAAGGGCACAGTTGGAGGCTGCCTGCCTTTGCTACACAGCTTCAGGACCAAGCACCCTGCCGTGGAAGAAAGCCGTGGGCTCAAGAGAAGCCAGCTTTGCTGTGCAAAGCCTCCAACCAGGAGGAGTTTGCTGGTGACACAAGACACCGGGTTATTCCTTCCTAGATCTGGTAGCATCGGCTACTCATCCAGAGCATCGGTGATGGACAGGGATTACTCCTAAGTGCTCCAAGGCCAACGCCTCCACCCTTTCAACCCCACCAAGCAGACAAAGAGAAAGAGGGAAACGCTCCTACAAACCTCTGAAGAACAAGTTGGTGTCAAATATCTTCACCACCTCATCCCGGTCCAGTTTGTTGGGCCTGTCCTTGTAGACCACAGTGTTCCCGCTCCAGAAGACCCTGCCCTGGCACAGCCTCTTGATGAAGATGCCCTGCTTGTTGCCGTGCAGCAGGACACCCCTCTCCAGGTGCCCAAAGAGCTTCCTAGTGATCTGCTTCTGGCGGTCATTCTGGATAGCATCGGCCGAGGGGAACCGCACGTGCTCCAGGGCGTCTGGGGCGTACAGCTTCTCGCCGTGGCCGGAGGGCTGGCTGAGCGAGATCCGGCAGCCCTCGGTGCACGAGGTGGTGATGTGACCCACCAGCCTCCCACCGTAGTAGAAGCTGATCACCATCTGGGAGTAACCTGCGAGGAGACGGGCACATACACCACCCGCCGGGAGAAGACAAACCCTGCCTGCTCTTCCCTGCAATGCCCAAACTCCATGAGAGTAGCAAGATTTCCTGGGAGCAAGCCTCACTTGATGGAGGAGACCTCCTACTTGCTAGAGGACATCTTGTCCAGCGCTCAGCCAGTGCTGACCAGCAAATGAGAGCTCCTGATACTGACCCCCCTCCTCCTGCCTTTCCTCCAGACTTCCCTTGCTGTGGGCAGATTTCCCCACGCTAAAGTCGCAGCTGATCCCAGCATCCCAGGGCAGCTCCCTGTGCCAGGGCCACGGCCACAGGCAGGATGTGTCCCCACTCAGCGTGCAAACCCTGTGGATGCTCAGGAGGGCACAGGCACTTCCCAAACCCAGAGCAAAGCCTCCCCCCAAGGTGGGGAGCAGAGCCAGAGCTGCCTTCTGCCACCACACACACAAAGCTGAGCCCCAAAAAGGCATTTGACAGCCGCGGTCCAGAACCGAGCAGGGGAGCTGCCTTACCCGAATGATGCTGCTCGTAGCTGGAGTATCCGTTCATCAGGGGCAATGCTGTGGGCAGACAGAAAGCTGAGCTGTGCCTGCATGCCCGGCTCTCAAACCTCGATCCCGCACCGTCTCCCCTCCACCAGCACCCCCCCAGTTTTCTCTCCCAGGTCCTATACAGAAGATGCCAGCAAATACTCCCAGGTGGATTTAATCTTGTGCAATGCACACTGTCAGGTGCTTGGTACCAAGCACAGTGTTCATAATGAGTACTTTAAGCATTCTTAATAAGGAAGATAAAATACAACTGTTGCCCATTATCCATTGCTGTACAGTAAGTATTTTCCGCCCTGAACAAAAAACTCTGTCCCATGAAACACCACACACACTGTCAGCTACTTACCAGGGCTGGGCTGCTGCACCCACCAGTCGGGTATTGGGGGGTTTCTGCAGGTCTCCTGGAGGGGTGAGGGGCTTCTCTTGATCATCCCCAGGTATTCATCTACGCAGGGGGACTGTGCAAGACCAGACACCAAGATCAGAGCAGTTTCAACGCCTTGGGCAGCCACTGCCCTGCACCGAGACACTTGCAGCGCTCAGAGAGGATCCAAATGGCAATGCCAACGGGATGCCAATGAATTTTTTTGGTTAGAAAGATTAAGTTTGGCGTTCCCCAGGCCGTATGCTCAAATAACACCCTCGAGAGCTACCGAGCAGAAGCAGCCCAAGGTGACACCACCAAGAAGGGGAATAGAGCTGCAAAACAGCCTCCGTCCCCCAGCAAAGGTCTCACCTGCCCGGAAAGCGACCTGTTCATCCCAACCACGCGAATGAGCTGCGAAACCCGGCGTTGCTCACCAGGCTGATCCCCAAAGCTTTGCAGACTGAATTTTAGGAAGGCATCGCTATCAGGCAACGCGATGCCATCAGTCCACCTCCAGCCAAGGCGACCTGCAGCTACAGCGAGGGCTTACCTCTTTGATGAGGTCATCGATTGCAGAGGAACTGCAGTCCATCTCCGTGACGTCATTCAGGTTGCTCCCGTTGGCAATGCCCGCTTTGCCTGGAAGGAGAGGCCGGGATGCAGTGAGGATACAGAGCGCCCCAGCCTCGGCTCATCTCGCCACTGGGTTTTAGAAACCCTTCACCCCGTGAAAGTTATGAAACCGAGAACCACAGCGCAGCGAACAGCACCTCGGGGGGGCTCGCAGCCCCATCCAGAGCTGCTTTTCAGGACCAAAAACCCATCTGAAACCCATTGCCCCAGCGCACAGTGACCAGCAGCAAGGCAAATCAAAAATTCGGCCACTAGCAGAGACAGACCTAGAGCAGAGGAGAAGGTTGGGGTTTTTCTGAGCACCCCAGAGACCAGGGCTGCTGCTGCTTCTCCTTTTTCTGCCAGCCACCCCAAGCACAGTCATGCTGCTGGTGGGAACCTGCAGTGCCATTTGCATAGCAGCAGCAAGCCCCCCGTGTGAACACGGCTGGAGGAGACCAAGATGCTAAAGGCAGATTTCCTGGCAACGAGATTTCTTTTTTTTTTCACAAGTTTTTTTACTTTAAAAAATAGGAAAAAGCACACACACGCCTAACCACAAATAGAGATATACTTAGCACGACCTGTGCCACACCGGACATCGCAGCAGCAACTGCTCTCTGTGAAACTACCGCTACTCTAATCACTGCTGGTAAGAGAGAAGGGATTTATTGCAGCTCCCTGCCATCCACCCAGGGCAGGCATTGGGAGGACAAGGGGTTGGGGCTCAAGGACCCACCAAGTGGGGACAGATTTTGGATTTGCCCCTACACCATCCTTACAGGACGGAAGTTTACGTTTCCTAAGCAGCTGTTTAGGGGGTTAAGGGGCTAGAAAAAAAAAAATCCTGTCCTTCCTTCCCCTCCCTGCCACCACAGTGACACTGGGGACATCTTCTGCAAAGCAGGACAAGCAAAGCATCACAGCAGAAGAGCAGAGTCTGGCCAGGAAGCTCTGCTCAGATGTAGGTCAGCAGCACGAGTCTGTGGTTACTCACAGGACTGACCTGCGCCAGGGGTCAGCCCTTTATCGGGGCACTCACATTTCTGTTCCTCCTCCGGCACGATCCTGTAGACCTTGTAGGGCTCGGAGATGTCCAGCTGGGACCTGTCTGTCACCTCCTCGAAGTCGGGGCTCTTGTTCAAAGCACAGCGCAGCCTCGTCTTCCACGTAGCTGGCTCAGCTTTGTCACCTTCTTTGAACTTGCCTTTGAAAATAGCCCAGGCCTAAAACAAAGCAACAAAAATAAAACAAATAATCATTCACGTGAGCTCTGCAAATCCCCTCAACCCCAAGGGCGAAGGAGCTGGGGCTGCAGAGAGCCTTTTGCATCTCGCTCTCCTCGCCTCTCTGCCCCTTGCACCCTCTCAACCACCCCACGCATATTCGCCGTTTCGCTCCTAGACTGCGGACACGTGCACGGCTGCCACACGTGGGAATGGGTATCTGGGCGCAGGGCAGCACCACCTGCCCCAGTGATGCACCCAGCTGCAGGAAGGGCTGCAGCACCCAAGTTCTAAAAAGCAGAGGTCAAGGTCCTAATACGCGGCTTCATCTCCGCACCAACAGGTCAGGAGCTGCTGGAGATGTGAGGAAATCGCTGCTGAAGCGGTGGTGTTCCTAGTTGACCTGGTAACACCTCAATTAAAAGTCAAAATAAACCTCGTTTTCCAGCTCCTGACTAATAAACAAAAGCTGGTTTCTTTTTAAGATCAGAACATCATTTGTGCTTTTGGTGGGAGAATACATTTTACCACTGAAGGGAGACTGCAAAATATGTATTATTTTGGAAATATACATATGTTATAGATATTTATATATTTTCAGAAGGCTGAATTCAATGCCATCCTCATAACTCAGTGCTCCCAAACCAGCTGCTAACCCGTGGTCACTGCCCTGAAAGTGAACTAGCTCACCAGTACAGATATTTGGAAGCGGGGACAGAGGGAAGGGAATTCCTGGGGAATAGCCTGACCTTTTTGGTTTGGGATGGAATTTTCCATTTTTTCCCCAAAACTGGAAATCCCCCCCTTCAGTGAAATCCAAAACTTCCTTCCCTCCTGCAAAGTCTTTTCAGTAAATCCAGTCTTTTGTCAAGAATAGCCTGGTAAGAAGTTTAAAGCAGGCCAAAAGGAGCACATCCAGCTCCTTCTCATGTCAGACCAGGATTCAAACATGCTGAAAACAAACCTAAAACCGGTACCAACATTTGGCAAAGAGAAACAAATACCCCCAAAAGAGCCCGGGAGACCAATTGCAGGGTGAAGCATCTCCTGCAAGGGTTAGAGATGCAAAACCCAGAGACAGCATGGACATCTCCCACCAACGGGGCTGCCAACAAGGGCAAAAACAGCACCACAGAGCCGCAGAACTGTTGAGAAGAGGCATTAACCATCTGTCCCTACCTTGAAAATAGAAGCATCCACCTCCTGGTTGTAGTCCTGTTTCCCAGCGTGTTTCCATGGGATGCGGAACATGGTTTTTTCCTCATTCTCCCAGATGAGCCCAGGGTACAGCTCGCTGTCAATCTGCTCGATCAGCCACTGCCGGAGCCGTCTCCCACCATTGCGGTCGCACATCCTGGATGGAGCGAGAGGTCCAAGCCCCGTTAGCTCCCCCAGTACCGTCCCACCACAGCTGGGCTACAAGGAGGGATCATGCCATTGCTGTGGTTTGCCACACGCACAGCTGGTAGTGGCACTGCCTGCAGAGACAAGCAGCTCTCAGCAGCTCTGCAGGTCCCACATGCAAATCTCTGTACATGAAAATCCCCTCCTGCTTCTTTTATAATAAAAAAAAAAAATCAAGGCAATTTTCTGTGAGTTACTACGAATTCTTCCTCCAGCTCTATGAATCAAAGCTCTTGCTCACAGAAGTAGGCTGGCTTGGTGATGTGCTTACTCCTTTTTTTTTTGCTGCGGGATAAGTTACATAGGAAGCAGATGGATGGGGATTAAGCGCCCGGTTGTGCTGTCGCCTGAACAAGTGACATTGGGACAGGCCATCCCAGGGCAGACACCCATTAGCGTCTGCAGGAGACGGGAGACAACCGCTGTCCCTGGCTGGTCTTGGCACAAGGGTTTGCCCCGGAGGCGACGGCAGCCCCTCTCGCCGGGCACTGCCTATTTGGGGAGCAGGCATTTGGTTCCAGGCAGCACCCGGAGTCACCGCAGGGATGGCGGTCACACAACCAATCCTCTCAAACAGGGGACCAATGCCAGGATGGAGCGGGGTGAAGTCAAGCCACCCTTGCTGGGGACCTCTGGTCATTTTTAGCCAAAATCACCGGGTGACTTCATGGAAGACCCAGGAAAAAACTTCTCCTGCCCAGCTGGAAGCAAAGTGCCAGGCTCAACCCTCCTGGCATCCCCTGTCATCTCCACAGCAAGACCCACGGAGACTTCAGGAGTTGGTGGCCTGGCAGAAGTGACCAGAAGCCCCAAGATCAGCCCTCCAGGCCTTTTGGGCTCGCAGCCCTCCTCCAAAGTTTACAGGACTGCCTCTCCCTCGTTCTTTTTTTATTTACTGCCCCATGGGAAAGTTTTGGGGAGATGACGAGGATGCTCCCAGCACAGCCTGAGACCTGGCAGTCCCTGCTTTGCCACAGGCTCACAGCAGCTCAGTGCCACCAAATTCTGTCCCTCCTCCATTGCCCTACTGCTGCACAGCAGGACACACAGACTTCCCCGGCCAAGCCCAGCACAGCTTCCTTTTTCAGGGATGGCGATAGCTAACACCACCAGCCAAAACAACCCCAAGGGCACAGCGCTCGATCTCAGCTGCCCCTCCAGAGCTGGATGCCCCAACGTACGTGCCACAGCTCATCCCCGGAGGGAAGGGGGTACACACAGCCTCTCTTCAGGCTCCCTTGCACCTTGTCAACACCTTGCACCTGAGCTATGCCAAGACAAAAAGCTTCATAAATGGTTCTCTTCCAAATCAGCCCATTTTCTAGGATTGTTCCATCACTGGCAGAGGCCAGAGCTCCATTTCCCCTCCACAAAAGTCTGGGCAAGCCCTTTACGCTCCCACTAGCCACATGAGCCACCACATACAGGATACAGCCAAGAATTCATCCCCATGCACCACAGCTGCGTGCCCACCCCACGCCAGCAAAAAAAAAAAAAAAAAAAAAAAAAAACAAAACAACCCAAAAAACTGGCTGGCAGAGGCATCACCGCAGACCCATCACCCTCCCCATCCCAGCTCCAAACCACCACCAAACTCCCCCCAAACCCCCCAACCCATCCCGGGCTTTGCCCTGGAATAAGGGCAGCAGCACCATCTCCCACCAGCTCAGCACCGCTCAGCACCGCTCAGCATCGAGCGGGCTCACTCCCTACTGCCCCCCCCCCCCCCGCACGCACGGGGGCTGTAGATATATGGGGTTGGGTTCAGTCCCAGCACCCCCACAACCCCCCTGCCCCACGGACCCCCGTGGAGCAAACGGGGGGACGCCGGTACCTGCGCTCACGATCGCGCCGCGCCGCGCCGCTGCCCGCGCCGCTCCACCGCCCCCCGCCTTTTATAGCGGGGAGGGGCGGGCCAATTCACGCCCACGCCCCCTCCCGGGCGGCTAAGCCAATAGCGAGCCGCTCCCTGCCCAATGGAAAGCCGCCGCTGTCTCCGGCGATCCAATGGGAAGGCGGCCAGTGGGGGGCTAGCGGCCGGCGCCACTTTCTCTGAAGAGCGCGCCTTTCCGAGAAATCAGGGGGCGGGGGCGGGGCGGGGGGCGGGGCGGATCCGCCCACTTGGGGGTCTCTCCCGGGCCGGGGGGTCTCGGGGTGGGGGGACCGGGACCCCTCTGCCCCGGGAGGGTCCGGCCCCGGAGCCGGCTCGGGCCGTCCCGGGCTGAGATCAGCCTCCCCAGGATCGGTCCGGCCCCACACCAGTCTCCCCAGTCCCACACCAATCTCGTCAGTCCCAGACCAGTCTCGCCAGCCCCAAACCAGTCCATCCCCAGTCCCAGATCGGTCTCCCCAGTCCCACACCAGTATCCCCGGTCCCAGATCAGTCCATCCCCAGACCCAGATTGGTCTCCGCAGTCCCAGATCAGACTCCCCAGCCCCAGACCAGTCCATCCCCAGCCCCAGACCAGTCTCCCCAGTCCCAGACCAGTCCATCCCCAGCCCCAGACCAGTCTCCCCAGTCCCAGACCAGTCTCCCCAGCCCCAGACCAGTCTCCCCAGTCCCAGACCAGTCTCCCCAGCCCCAGACCAGTCCATCCCCAGCCCCAGACCAGTCTCCCCAGTCCCAGACCAGCCTCCCCAGCCCCAGACCAGTCCATCCCCAGTCCCAGACCAGTCTCCCCAGTCCCAGACCAGTCCATCCCCAGCCCCAGACCAGTCTCCCCAGCCCCAGACCAGTCCATCCCCAGGCAGTCCCCAGTTCCATCCCAGATCAGCCCCAGGTCCCGGATCAGTCCCTCCCTTGGGCAGTGCCCGGCAGCCCCAGCCCAGCCTGGCTGTACCCAGCCAGGGCCGCTGGCCACAGCAGAGGTTAAGGGACCATTTGCAGCCTGATTTCAAAGGGGGTTTTTGGGATTACCAGATTACACACACATTTCTTGGAAGAAAACTGTAATTACTCCCATGTGGGTACTATAGAGAAATGGGAAATGTATGGAGCTGCACAGATGGTATAATAAAAATAATGATCTAAGGTACACAACCTTTACTGTCATTTCTAATAAATAGCGGTTGTAATAGCCCTTGTTTTTAAACACCCGACTGATCCTAATCTGATCCCCCCTGTGAGATCTGGGGAGAGCCAAAAACCCCTTTTGCAATCAGATATGGCTAGGAGGGTTATTTCTTTGCTTTACCAAGAAACAAGCTAAGCTTTGCAGCTAGGGTTTGCATCACCGTCCCCTGCGACACCGGTCCTGGTTCCCCGCGCCGGACGGAGACACACCCCCCCTCCCCAGTAAAAAATTGTTTCTTTTGTAAAAATTCTGGCAAATTCAGGATATTTTAAAGGGACTTCGTATAATCAAGTATAATTGCTGGAGCCCAGCGAGCTGGAGACTAATTGCAACCCTGCTACCAGCGGGGTGATGCCATCATCTCTGGCTTCGTTTTGGCTCCACGACTTCATGGGCAGCCTGGTAAGGCAAAACCTCAATTCCCTGGGGTGAAGGGGATCCCAGCAGGAGGAGGAGAAAATAATTACCCCCTTAAAATGGGGTTTTCAGCCGCTCATGGTGCCAACTGCAGCAGGCTGGAAGGAAGCGAGACGCCTCATAGCCCTGCCAGCGGCTGGCAAGGGAAAATGCAAAACATACCCTGGGGCAGGCAGCACGACCGGGAATTTCTTGCAAACTATTTCCCTGTGTTCGAGCAACATCCCGGGAAACTCATTCACACTTCAGCAGAGAGATTTTTTTTCCCCACACGCTGGAGGCACCGGGCTTTCGGGAGGGCTGATGTGGCACAGGAGAGCTGAGCAGTGAAGCTTGCAGTGCCCTTCGCAATGTAGAAAGAAGTGGAAATCAGCCCGATTTTACCCGCTTCGGGGCTTGCCTTCCAGCACCCAGAAGTCCTAAAGCCACCACAGTCCCATTGATGTAGGCCAGAGTGGAAAAATATATATATTTGCCCGGGACAGCCCTCAAATTTGGGGGAACTTTGGCTTAGGAGATGCTATTTGGGCAACGGTTGTTGCTGTGATGCCAGGCATGGGTGACGCTGCAGCTTACAGGGAGCATCCCTTGTGATTCCCAAATTCAGGGGGGATTTTTTCCAGGGGTAAGAGCTGCTTTGGTGCTGCAGTTCCTTGGGGAATGTTTGAGTTCCAGGATAGCACGGCCATCCAGGCTGGCGCAGGCGACGGGACGGCAGCGCTCCGCAGAGGTTATCACACCTACTGCAGATCTAATCTCTGCTTATCACTTATCTCCTATAACTTCCTATTAACACCAGAAACCAACTTTCTTCTCTTTTTTTCTTGTGCACAACTTCCATTTTTCTGCTTCCTAAAGTGATAACGGATGCATTAAAACCAATATCGACCCAGTTTGTTCAATTTCCCTTCAGTCCACTCCATCAACAGCATTTACGGTCCTTGAGCTCATTAATTGCTCAGGGCACTTTCCCATGCAGAGCATGCTGCAGGCACAAACCACAGCATATCTCCATGTAGAATAACAGCCAAAGGGACCTTTTTCTCAACCTAAAAAGACAGGGAAAAGCCCCCGTAATTTTTTTCCCGGAATCCTGTACATTATGGCTGAACATTGAGTCTTTAAAACTTTTAATTTTGCTGGTGGTTCTCATCAAGAAAATAGGAAACAGGATACAGCAGCGGAGTGGTCATGTCAGTCCATCCCTCCATTCCCATCAGGAACACCGCAAATCAAGACCAGCCATCCTCATGGTTTTAATCACTCTCCTCTTTATTAGGAGTTGGGCGAGTCACCCCCAGCGCTGTCACGCGCCAAGTACCCAGAAATTTTCATTAAGGGAATTCCTAGAAATATTTTAAATGCCTCTTTTTTTTTTTTCCTCAGAACAGATATTTTTGAGAAGCCAAGCAAGGTATTTATGGTAAAAGGCCAAGCTTGCATGGAAGATTTAAAGGTTTAAATGTAGAAGGGCTGTGTCAATGGGTTGGGACCCCCCCCTTGTAGGATGGATGTGGGGAGTCCTGGTAAAGGAAGGCAGCGAGTCAACGCTTTAGAAACACGGTGTATGAGTTTGGGATGAAAAAAGGGACACCGTCCCGGTCTTTCAATCTTAAAATGGCTGTTGGAGAGGGACAACGTTAAATTGGTCTGTGGGTCGACTGAGTCCAATCGAGCAATTGGCTTCTTTTGCAACCAGGGACATTCAGATCGGGCAGCAGGGGAAACCCAAAACCGCTCCGGCTCTGGGGATGGAGGCAGTGGGGACAGGCAGCCTCTGGCACTGCTGGATTTCCCCCTCCCTGGGAGGGGGGAGGCGGTTAAGAAAAATGCCAGACAGACATCTGCCAAGGACAGGCTGGACCAGGAAAGCCCAAACACAGCGAGGGGCATCTGCAGCCCCGGGAGCAGCTCAGCCTCTGGCCCCTCTCTCCCCATCCCACGGGGTGACGGTCAGGTTCGGCAGCACACCCGCACCCCAGGACCCGTCTCTCCCTCCTCGGGGCAGCCTCGCAGGCTGCATCGGCCCCCAGCTTCACCTCAAAGCAGGAGACAAGGTGGCTTTTCTCCCCATCTCGCCCTGCTCTGGCTTTCCAAGGGCCGCGTTGGCATCCCCATGCCCTGCCGGAGGAGCGCCCGGGTACCGTGCTGCTGGAGAGAGGGACGGGGCTCGATGCTGCTCTGGGTGATGGAAAAGTGGCCGTGATCCACTGGGGAGTGGGGGAACGGGGCAGAGCAAGACACTGCCATCAATTAACTGGCTTGCCCAGAGGTATATACAGAGCCAGCAGCCAAAGGGAGGGTCTGCGAGTCCTGACCCCCCCTGCTCCAACCCTCGAGCCCACGGCCGAGGCCGGCGCTGGCTGCTTGCTGCCCTAGACATGAACCCCCGCGGGCGCTTGGCAAAGGGAAGACTGAATTTTCCAAGCCCCAGGGCCAATGTCTGCCTGCGAGCAGCCGGCTGCTTATCTGTTCATCCATCTGCTTCTGCTGGTGCCACCTGCGTGGTAGGGGAGCGGGTAGGTGGGAGCTGGAGACCCGAGCCAGGAGCAATCCCTGCTCCCCAGCTGCTGCTCCTTCTGCCTCTGCTCCTGCCGGGCCAGCAAGCACTGCAGCTCCTCTTGGTCCTTGAATGGGTTCCTGCCGTAGTCGCGGCGGATCCAGGCGCGGTACTGCCAGGACAAAGCCAGAAGAGGTTGTCAGGGTCAGCGGGGGCTGAGACACCCCCAACTTGAGAGCCAGGGTTTGCACCAGCGCCGGTGGAAAGCAGCGAGCTGAGCGGGGGCAATGCCCGCTGCATCCCAGCCACAACCGAGGCCGGAGGGTCCCCAAGCAAGCACAAAGATCCCAGTTTCACAGGAGCCCACGTGCCACGCAACATGATCACATCACACGAGAGATGCGACGGTTTCCCCCCAGCCGAGCGCTTCCCGCATCCCCGGCCCAGCACAGATGGACCCAGCGAGCTGGCAGCACCCTCAGCTTCTCATGCCAGCTGCAGCCGGGACAGCAGCTTTATTTACTTTTCATTGCCAAGAAGCTGCTGTTTTTCCTTGTGTGCCCAAATTCCTGTAAGAAAAGCTTTCCCGCGCTTTCTCCCCGCCGTGGCAGCGCGGGGACAGGCTGCGCTCGTTGCCACAAGCTGCACGGCCAAGTCGGCTCTTGCACGCTGAGGCAGGTTTGTTTGCAGAGCATCTTCCTCGCCGTTGGGCGGTTGGGGGGTGCCTCTCGATCCCCCCACATCGCTGCAGCCAGTTCCGAAGGCTGCTCCGGTGGCAGGAGCGTGCCAGAGGCCGGGGGCCAGCTGGCAGCAGGCTGAGGTCCGGAGATGGCTGGGAAGCGAGAGACGGTCTGTAAAAATGCTTCCCGCTACTGCTGGGATGAGAAACGGCCAGACAGGCTCAGACTGCAGTGCCTGAAAGTGTGGGCAGGAATGGGCAGCTCTGCCGGGACCCGCCGTGCCAGCTGCCCGGTGCTCACGGGGAGCTGGCAGGGTTTTGCCATCTTCCAAAGTAGCTGGGAACCAGCTGCTCCAGCAAGTAGGACTTACTAGGATGAGTAGTAGGACCTACTAGAATGAGTGGTAGGAGCATGCCCAGCAATACCAACCACCTTACAAAAAGGATGGAGGGCACGGAGTTGGAAATGCAAAACCTGTGGGTTCAAAGGGTCCGGAGAGGGACCGAGCATCGGAGTCCCGGCACGGGGTAGCACTGGGACAGGCATGGGGTGCAGCTGGGGCAACCAGAAGGAGAGGGCAGGCAGTCCCCCCCTCCACGAGCTGCCCAGCCTCAGCATCCCCAGGCTGAGATGCCTCCCCCCAGGAGCCACCGACCTCACCCCAAAGGTGCAGGATGCACAACAGCGGGACGGGCAGCTCAGCCCTGTCCTGCCAGGGCTGCCACAGGCACGGGGACCATGAGGAGCAAGAGGAGAAAATCTGAGACTGACCCTGGTGGCATCCCACCCCCTCCTCCTGCAGCCAGGGAAAGTCAGCTCGGGCAGAGGGGATTTCCACCGGGAATGTCTGGATTTCCCAAATCCACTCCCTCAGACAGGGACTGACCACAGCTGCTGCGCATTTGCCGCCTGCAAGAATGAAGACCCCTTGTTCGGGGTGGACCCCAAGAACCAAGCCTGATTTCCTTGCTAAGAAAACAACCCTTGGGTAGTGACTTCCAAAGGATTCGGGACAGGATTTGGGGCAAGCATCCATGCCCGCTGCTCATGGGGAGAGCATCCCTTCCATGCAAACCATCCGGAGGGATGAAGGTCCATGGGGAGACCAGCCTGGCCACCCAGGCTCGGCACCCACCGAGGCTCAGCACCCACCGCCCAGCCTCGGAGCTGGCTCCCACCATCCAGCAAAGGAGGGAAGGAGCCGGCAGGAGGCTGGGGGAAGCATCCTTCTGCTGCTGCCAGGCGTTTCCTTTTAAAGCCAGAGCAAGAAGTGGTTACAGCCCGTTTCCTCCAGTGCTGACCACTAACCCGCTACCCTCCTCCTCTCTCCTGGGGTCAGGAGCATCCATCCCATCTGGGACGGCACCGGGGCAGGAGAAAGGAGGCCTGGCCGGAGCGTGTCAGCACCCGGGGGGGACCGTGGGGCAGGGAAGGACAGGTCCATCACCTGAATGCCCATCTGTGCCCTCTCTCACATCCACGCCGTCTTTTCTGCACTCACTTACTTCCTTTTCTAACCTTACCCATCATCCTGCTGCTGCTCTTGGTCTTTTCCTTCCTTCTTTATCCATCTAGCCCTGCTAAGCACCATTTGCCAGCTTGAAACCCCAGCTGCAGGCTTGATGCGTTGTTCTTGCGGCAAGGGGCTGGCTGGCCAGTCTCACAGAGCATCTTGCCCATTTCTACCTCCCAGGGTCCCATCCGAGGTCCCTGCTCCGGATCAAGGAAACTAAGGCACCGAGGGATGCTCACCCGCAGCTGGGGGAGGAGGTCCCCAGAAGGACCGACCTGTTCTTCCCAGGTTTTAACCAAGAAGAAATGAGGCTTTTCCTCCTGAGCAGCCTGCCCAGCCCTTATCCATGTCTGCTCCCAAGCACTGCGTTTCTGGATTGCTGCCTGCTGGGACGACAGCTGGGCTAAATGGGGAAATTTAGCATCTTTTCTATCCTCAGCAAGAGCTGAAGCTCAAGTCGCCATACCCTTGTTCCTGCATCCAACCTACACACATGGAAAACCACCCCAAAGCCACAAACAGGAACAAGGTGCGACCTCCCACAGCCAAGGTAAGCGAGCCAACTGCTGCTTGGCACGAAGCAAGGTGCAGGACCCATGTGGCATCAGGTCCCACGGGCTTCTAGCCACACAGGTGAATGCCTATGGTGCCCACCACCCCGTGGGACCCCCAGCCATCCACCTCGGCTGACCTGCCCGCAATTCCATTCCTCTTGCAAAGGCAGAGGATGCAGGAGCGAGCTGGGAGCAGAGCATCGCTGGTTGGGTTGGAGCATCCATCCTGGCTCTTCCCCTTCTTCAAATGCAGCTGTGGGTGAGTAATGGCAGAGCGCTCCCAGCACCCAGCCTTCGCCCCCGGAGCCATGCTAGCAGCAGTCCGCCCACGAGAGACATCCACAGCTTCCCTCCCCGATGCTGCGATCGTGGGGAACGCAGGGTGTTTCAAGTAAAAGGCGGCTCTTGCTAAACCCCGTGGCTCAGAAAAACACATCCAAGCGCCTCCACCCTTGGCGCTGCCTTTCGTATTTTCAGGGAAATGCTTGCAAAGCCCCCAGCAAAACTCCTGAGGTGATGAAAAAAGCAGCAGCTAAGGGAAAGGGAGGAAAGTCTGGTGCCTGCTGAGCCCAGCCTGGATTTTGGGGAGCAGGAGGAATAGCTCGGATGGAGGGGGGGCAGACAGCAAACCCCACATCACGGCCCGTGCTGGGACGCGGCCAGAGCGTGGGAAGGGATGGGGCGAGCTGGCCCAGGCGGGGAAGCCCCACAGGGAATCTCCAGTGCTGCGCGTGTTTTGTAATCCCTTGGACCATTTTCCACCCTCTTTCACGAGTGTTTTTGCAAGCCAGTGATAACGGGGCAGGGCTACGTCCTTCATGTGACAGCGGTTGCCCGCTCCGTCCGGCACCCGGGGAAAGGAACTTGGTGGCAAGGAAGGGGCTGACATTTAGGCCAATGTCACATGTTGTCCCTGCCTCTCCCGGGAGAAGAGAAATCCCCTCGAAGGGCTCGGCATGGCCAGAGGGACCACCGGGTCCCCACTGCCGTTTGCCACGGGGCCACTGCACAATACTTGTGGCTGCAGTGCTTGGGGGGGCTTTGCTTGGGGTCTTGCTACCAGGGATGGGACCAAGTTTAGGGGTGACGTGGGCTACCAGATGCCTTGTACACATCAAGTTGTGGGTTAGTCTTTCCTTACAGAGGTCCATCCGTGACCTGTGTACCCTCCCGGGGAAGTTTTGGATGCCGGTCCTTTGCTGTGGAACCCGGGGTTGGGCAGAGGAGAAGGGTCTGGTGTGGGAAGCTGGAAGGCAGCCAGGGAGCCAGGTGGAAGCTGTGCTTTTAAAAGCCTTTCCCTTTGCTTTCGAAGGCTTTCCGGGTCGAAAGTGCAACTCTGATCTCTGCAATTAGTGCTCTCCCGATTAAACATGCCACTGTCACTCCCAGCTGCCGGCATCCAGCTCGGCTCAGCTACATCATCCCTCCCCTGCGCAGGATGGGAACCCACCTAGCCAGAGCTTCTGCTCTCCTAAAACCTGCTGCTCCATGTCATTTTGGGGAGGAAAGAGGAGAATTCCTCCATCGACACTTGCTTCTGTCTGTCGCCTGCCTCTAAAAGCAGAGGACTTGCTGTCAGAGGAAGCCCAGCCAGATCCAAGCACTCCCGGACATCCCAAAGCCACTCGCAAGAGCTTTCCTCCCTCTCCTCTCCCCCTTTCCGCCTCCGGCTCCTGCTGCGTCGTGCTGCATTCCTGGGAACCAGCCCAGCGCCCTTCCCGGGGCTCCCGGAGGGACTTGCTGCTCACCCATCCCTCCTGCTGTGTCCTGACTGAACTCTCGAGAAAAGCACTGGGGTTTTAAAGGGCTTTTTTAAGTGCACTCGCATAATGTTGAGGCACTTTTTTTTTTTTCTTCTTCTTTTTTTTTTTTTTTTTTTTTTTTTGCATGCAAAACCCAAAATCCCCAGGCAATAAATAGCACGCACAAAAGGCCAGCTCAGGCAAACAGCTGGCCCCTGCGTGAGCTGCATGCAAAAGAGCGGCGCACGTTTGCAAACTCTGCAGACACGTATATAAGGGGACGTCGGCGCGGGACGTACCTCCTGCAGCAAGGTCACCTCGTACTCCTGCAGCTGCTGCTGGAAGCCAAAGTTGGGGCTGACGTAGGACCGCACGGCCTTGGTGGCAGCCAGGCAGCTCTCCCAGCCGAGCTCGGTCACCGTCATGAGGTAAGCCACCAGGACGGTGGTGCTGCGGGAGACCCCAGCCAGGCTGGCACGGTGCAAGGGAGCAGCGTCAGGGAGAGATATTCCCACCACGGAGGCTGGTGTGGCCCCGCGGCGAGGGACACCCATGGGATGCATCTTCCCACGGGCACCCCCCTCTTGCTTGGGGTGCTAGCAGGGTTCCCCAGCCATGGGTTAGGGGGGGGTAAGGAGCCACACGGGCAGGGGGCCACCACTGGTGGTCCCAGGCAGGTGGCTTCCTCCTGTCCCCTTCTCTAGCCTGTCCCACCTCTTTGGATGCTCAGTGCACAGACCACCCATCCCCATGGGTCCCGGCAGCACACACCTTCCCCTGTCACCCTTCTGCTGCTCCTTGCCTTCTCTTCTTCCTCCCCACCACAAGCGACGTTCGACATCGAGGACACTTTTTGGGAGCCCATCCCCACCTCCCAGAGGACCGACGCGAACCGGGGACGCGAGGCGGTTATGGCAGCTCTCACCAGTGGACGAGGCAGCCTCCACCACCGAGCCGGCATTCGTGGATGAACTTGATGCACTCCTTAAAATGCTGCAGCCTGCAAGGAGAGAGGCAGGGAGGTGAGGACGGGAGGGCTGCCCACACCTGCGAGGCACCCGGCCACACCAGCAGCAGGAGTTGTGCCCCCCACACACACTCCCCACCAGGACTACCCACCACCCTGGGGCTACCGGCGTGGGGTGGGAGCAGAGATCCTTCCTCTGCCAAACCAAGGCAGAGGCGCTGATCTTCATCTGCCAGGAAGGAAACGACCTAGGAGACTTTCCAGGGATTTCCTGCTCCCCAAGGTATCGGGATGGGAGCAGGGAGATGCTGTCAGCCAAACCGGCTCAAGGAGGACCCCAGGGAGACAGCCTCCAGGGCAAGGTGTCATCTTGTGCCCATGGGACACGCACATCCCCACGTCAGAGGTTGTCCTGAGCCATCGGCTCACCCCTAATTCCCAAAAGATGCCAAAAACACCCAGTTCCCTCCAAGGGAAAGATGGCATTTTGCCTGCAGGTCCTAAAATGGTGCATCCCCCTTCCCCTCCTCACCCCAAGCAGCCTCTCCAGCCCCTTCCCAAACAAGGGAGGGCATGGAGAGGTGCCCGTGCCAGGGAGGTAAGGCTCCCAGCAACAACACAGGCTTGTCCCCCAATAGCTGCCTGCATTCCTGAAAGGATACCCAGTAACTGCCAGCAAGGCAGAGGGAGCACATTAACCCTAACCGTCGAGTTTTGCAGCAAAACAGGGCAGGGCAGGGAGCCAGGGCTTTCTGGCAGCTCAGCTGCGACGTGCTATGGTGCTTCGCTCCTTCTGAGCTGGATGCTCAGCTATATGAGCAGCACCCATCTTTTTGGAGGCATGGAGGCCTAGAAAACAGGATAAATAAATCCATATATACTGATGAGATAGAGGTGGGTGGTCGTGGGAGGGTTATGCGGGTGAGATGTATCCCTCCCGCTCATCACTGCGTGGGATGCTGGAAGCTGCCACCGATCCCTCCTGAAGACAGCGAGCATCTCCGAGAGCCCACGCCGAGCCAGGTATTCAGCTCCTTGACACGCATTTGCAATAAATGCTGCCTGTTCCTGCTCGCCCTCGCAGCCGCACTGACCCTTGGGGCAGTTTTGAGGCAGAAAACGTGATTCTAGGTAACTTGGGCTGCTGGTGGACTCCCTGACCGCACAGCTCTGGCTTTTTTGGAAGGAGAAGAGGGTCCCTTTGGCACAGCTGAGCCAGAGCCATCCGGCAGCGAGCGCGGGAGCCGGCAGAGCCTTTGCTCCGGCGCCGGACTTCCTCTGCCTCCGCGTGATGGGGTGGGCGTGCGCCTTCCTGATTTCTCAGAAGCCAAGGCACAAACTACTGCAGAGTTATTCCCCCCCCTCCCCGTGCCCCTCGCCGAGGGCTCGCTCCCAGCGGGGCTCAAAGCCGGCTTCCCTGCAGGGACAAAGCAGAATTCCTCCAAAACCTCCCCCACCCCTGTTAGCCCATCAGAGGGGATGCTCTTCACCCTTCCCTGGAAAGGGGATTCAAGGGGATGACACTTTTCACACTTCCCTGGAAGGGCAGGGCTCAGGCGCCTTCTAAGAAACCAGCCAAGGATGTATTCAGAAATAGCAGAGGGTTCTGCTGCCCGAGGAGGAGAGATGGAGGAGTCTCTGAAGCTGTGGTCATACTAAAAATACTGAGCCTCTCAGCCCTGGATGATGTCAGTCCATCGCTCCTCGTGGGCTACAGCCGTGCCTCCTTCTCAACCACCCTAACAAACGGAGCATCGCCATTTGGAAGGCTGTTTCCCTGCCTAAAGCTTGTCCCGGGGGATTTCTCCTCGTCCTACTCATCTTCGCAGAGCAAGCAGCATCCCCCAGGGCCTGCACATGTTGCCTACACAGGTCCAGGCTCTCCAGATCCCAGTCCTCCATTCCAGCTCCTTGGCTAGGACCAGGAGGGATGCACTTTGCTTGCAAGGACATGATGCTCTCGCCTCTGGCTCCCTCAGCACGCTTGCTGCCAGCCTCCTGCCCACTCCATCGCTCTCCCAACCCATGCCAGAGGGAGCGAAGTGAGCACTTCAGCCACTCCATCCATCCTCACCCACTCCACGGGGTTTTTTCCCCAGGTAGCCAGCCAGAGGAAAGCTCTCCCCTTTCTTTTCCAGCCTCGAAGCGTGGGATCGGGGCATGGAGCCTGGTAATGCTGAGAGCCACTGAGGTCCTGAGTCACAAGCATCTTCTCTGCAGGACACAAAGTTCACCAGGATTTTGAAATCCAAGGCATAAACTGACAAGCAGAAAAAGCAGAAAATAGTTCCTTGAATAAGTCTTCCTTCCGGCAGCCAGCCGTATCTTCTTTTTTTTTTTTTCCCTTTTTTTTTTTTCTCCTTTCAGTAGACATGCCACAAATGCACAGAAATGTGAGAAAAGAAAAAATAACAACCAAAAAACCCAGCTCTTGCTGAGGCAGGGCTTTCTTGTAAAGCTTCTCTTTCCGCTCAGTGGGAGCATGAGCAAGCAGAATCACACCCGCGGGCACGGCTGCTCCCAAGGATGTTGGAAAACCAGCACCTCTGCAAGTGGGGCTCAGTCTTGTCACTGTGCATGAAGTTTTGATCCTTTTTAGGGTTTGATTGGCGAGAAAAAAAAATCCCTCGGATTCGCCCATTTTCTGGTTGCAACGGATGGTTTATGGATGCCCGTCACCCAAAGCAGCAGGGGGGTTCTGCAGCCAACAGCACCTGCACCCATCGCACCCCAGCACCGCGTCCCATGAAAGCCTGGGGCTTCCTTGCAGCATCTCTCACCAGCTTCATCTCAAGAACATCACTAAAGGATGTAGAAGTATCTAAGCTTTGTGTGGGGAAAAAAATGTGGAGTTTAATAAATATTTTATTTCTCTTTCCAAGGAGAATGTCTGGAAGACCAACACAAATCACTGTCTTTGTAAACCAATAAAAAAATGCTCCCATTTTCAACCCTGCCCAGTAGAAGAATTCTGAAATTTGATGGAAAATTAAATTTACGGACTGCAAACACACACAGAAACAGATTTTAAGTCCTACAAATGCTATTTACCATCTGAGAATGAACCGCAGCTTCTGTCAAGCTCAGCAATGATATTAAGTTTTCACAGCAGGAATGAACTGAACCTTCATTCTGCAGAATCTGAGCTTTTATTGACCAACAACTACCAACATGCGATGCTGGGAGGCAAAAGGATGGCAAACAACTTACAGGTTTTGACTGGATGAATCTGAGGCCGAGATACAGAGATAGGTCATGTCCTGCAATATAAAGACGGTTGCAGTAATAAGATACCACCGAGAAACACAAAATGCCCCATTTCTCTCTTTTCCCTCTCCCCAGCTGAACCTTCGGTGAGGGGAAAGCCACAATCCACTTTCGGTGCCATCGCCCTGCTCCCCACGGGCAGGGAGAGCTGTGACGGGTCGCATCCATCCCACCCCGGGCTATTTCCCCCCCATTTCAGCCCAGAGGAGAGGCCAGGCTGTGGGGAACTGCTACGATGCTCAGGAGCCCCAAAAACTCAGCCATCCCTTTCCGGGAGCCCTGACTGACGAGTCCCATCAGGAAGACATGTATGAACACGCACTGGTGAAGTCACTCTCATCAATGAGTTATTTCCTCCCGGTCCTTTTAATACACAATAAATCATCCTGCCACATGTTGGCGTAGGTCAGATTACTTTCCTCTCTTTAAAACTTCGCTTCCTCGATCCTCCCTGTTCTGAGCTAAAATTAGATCCTTTTCATCTCAGTTTTTTGGGGGTTGGTTTTTTTTTTTTTTCTTAGTGAAATGGGTGGAAATCCTGCCAGCCAGAGCCGAAACGGCTGAGCACCAGGGATTGCCCCATCTCCATCAGCTCCCTGTGGCATCGCTGCCGAAAGGTCCCCCCTGGGCTGACGCAGCCCAAACCCACGGGCCACTTCCCTCCAGCCCACGGCAAATAGGGAGGCTGGAAAAAGCCAATTATTTAAGGAGGGAAGGAGCAGAGCAGGAGAGGCACGGGGATATTTCTGCACTGGAAAGACCCACGTTTTGAGGATGAGCGCGGGCGGGCTTTCCCATGCATCACCTCTCCATCCCATTCATCCTCCCCAGCCCCGTCCCACGCTCGCCCCCACCATCCCACAGCCTCTCGTGGGACGGGGACGAGGTGCCGCAGCGATGTGCCACTTTGCCGGCTCCCTGTGGCGTGCCAGCTGGATGCTCCCCACCCGGAGAAGCTGCCGGAGAGGCTGGGGCAGGGGGGGGAAAAACAGAGCCGCAGGGTTCCTCATCCACATCCCCGGCCAAACCGCGGCTCCCCGCCACGCAGGGGACGGTGGGTGGAGAGGGGAGCTCAGTGGATGGAAGGGGGCCATGCACCGGGCAGGGGCACGGGGACCAGCAAGGTTTTGCAGGGTGAGCCGTGATGGGCTGCGGTTTTCCAAAACCTGGCTGTGCCCTGCCACGCTTGGTGCCAGCCCGATCTCCCCACGGCGAGGAGAACCGCCGTGCCAACCAGCGGAGCAGCCGAAACGACCCCACTCCTCCCCAAACCCTGACCCGCACTCCGATCACGGGTTAACTGCCAGGGTCCCAGCGGCTTCCCCTTCCCCACGGGGCCGGGTGCCCCCATCCCACCTCAGGGAGCTGGGCCACGCATGGGAATGGTGCTGGGGTTTGCGGTTCCTGACCCAGGGCTGTGATTGACACATTGCTCAACCCACCATGCCTTTCCAGTTCCCCTTTCCATCGGCCCGCTGGCTTGCTCCGTGTTGTAAGCTCACCATGCGGTTTGCTATCCATCTGGCCGTGCCCCAAAAGCCCTGCCAGACCCCAGCCGCTGCCCCTTCTCCAGGCACAAGCTGTTTCTGCACCGATTTTATGCGGCCTCCTTCCTTCTCTCTCTCCTTCCTTTCCTCCACGTTACTCAATCCCTTAGCGGGGAAGAAGCTCAAGCTGGTGTTTTGCTGGGGCTCCCTGCCCATCGTGGCCCCGAAGGACGAGAGGTCCTGGCAGTCCCCTCCGCCTTCTCCAGCATCCCAGGATTTGGGAGCCGGCAGCGGGTCCGAAGTGCAAATTGCACGTGGCCATCGGCTGCAGGATGAGCAGCACGGTCCCAGCATCTCCCGCACGCGGTTATTCCTCCTGCTGCAGGCTCCACCCGGCCCACCGGTCCGTAGAAGCAGGATTTGTGCCCAAAAGACCTAGCCGGCACCTCCGGCATCAACCCACCCAGCAGCTCCCTCCTGCCTCAGTTTCCCCTCACCCACAGCCCGAGGGGTCCGCAGCGCTCCGGGGGGGTCAGCCAGACGGGGGACCACAGGACGGAACAGGCAAAGCCAAGGCTTTGGGAGGAGAGGTGGGATGTGGGGTGTGTGTGGGGGGGGGTCCTCCAGGTCCTGCTGTGCCCCCAGCGCCCCGTCGGGGCTGGATGCGGCCCCGGCGCTGCCATCCGCGGGGCTCCGCCGCCCTCTCGCGGTTCTCCCCGCGGCCAGCACCCCGCAGCGGGGCTGCGGCTGCTCACCTTCACCCTCCAAAACCATCGAGGGAGGGAGGGAGGTGGTCGTGTCCCCTAAAACACCCCGCTGCCCTCTCCCCCGAAAGCCAGCGCCGGGCCCCTTTGGGTGCAATTCAACATCGCACGGCGCAAAACCACAAAAAAAAAAAAAAAAAGCTGGCGCAAATCCCAACGTTGCTTCTTCCCTCTCTGCCCCACGCGGGTTCCATCTGCATCTTCCCAGCCCCTGCTCCCCCAGGGTGGTCTCCCAGGTTCCCCCCCCCCCCCAGCCGGGGAACTCACCTCCAGCACCGGTTTAGCACTGTTGTGGACGGAGAGGATGTGCGTCACCCCGTTCTTCAGCAGATTTTCCCGGTCCTCAGAGTCTGGAAGCAGGAGCGGCACGTCAGTCATTTGCCATCCTGGGGAATCCGCTGGACCAAGCACTCACCAGCAACCTGCATCCATCCTCCCCCCCAGCCTCTTCCCGCTGCCTCCCACCCAGCACGATGCAGAAAAGGAGACGGGGCATCGCGATGCACCTCTTTCAAAGCAAAATCCTCCTCAGATGCACTGGGTATTCAGCAGGCTCCTAAAGCCAACCCCAGAATCAGAAATTATACTGCTAATTTGGAAAAGGCTGTCGCGTCCTCACTGTTGGGCGAAACCCAAGCTTCACCCTGTTCCCCACGGGACCAGAGGCTCCAGCGAGAAAGCCAGGCGTTGGCCCGCTGTAAATATTATCTCAGCAAACACAGGAGAGGTTTCCAGCCATGCCAGGGGTTCCCCAGTGCTCCCAGCTGGTGACCACAGCTCCCCCCAGATGTCCCCTTTCCTGGGCTTGAGCTGCATGGAGTCACTTGCAATTGGGATGGGGCTTTTGGGCGGCTTTGGATCTCCAGGAGATGCTGAGGTCCCCAGCCGGGAGGAGGCACAGGGAGCTCCCGAGGAGAGGGACTCCTCCAGCCGTGCTGGCTGCCTGGGGATCCCACAGCAATGCGGAGGTGGAGCAGGGAAAAGCACTTACCGCGGATGTTCCCGAGGTAGAGGCCTTGGACAACCTGGGAGGTGACAAAAAAAGGAGAGAGATTTCAGACAGCGCTGGGCACAACGTGCATCCGACGTGGCGGGAGCATCAAGCTGCATGCATGGTACCAGCGGGACCAGGGCATCTGGCAGCAAACTCCCCAGGCAACGATAAACCAGGCACCTAATTAACGAATCGTCTTCATTAATGAACGCCAAAGGCTGAGCCCACTCGAACCACCAACCCAAACCCCTCCAGGAGCGCAGAGCTCAGGAAAACTCAGCACAGAAATGGAAGGGGCTTGCCTCTGGTCCCATTGCTATCGGAAAGGGACTACTGGGGGCTGGATTCCCCAAAACAGCCCGGCTCATCCCAGCCTCCTCCTTCAAGGTGGGGCTCCAGCGGGGACTCCCCCCCATCTCCCCATCTCCCGGAGGCAGGCCAGCCCTGCTGCAGCTCAGTTTTGTTTTGCTATTCTCTAGCAACCACCTCTTACAAATAGTTTCAAAGATTGCCTCCACCAGCTGGGGATAGACAGGCAAAGGCACAGGCTATTTATAATACTTTTCTGGCCAGGATGTTGCAGTAAGTGCTGTCAAGTATGCAAATTTGGCCTCCAACTCGCTGCTGCAGGGTTATGAGGGAGAAAAAAGGGGCAGCTCAGAGTATTTACGGGGTGTAAGAGCCCACCAGAGCAGTTTCCAGGGACACAGAAAGGAAGAACTGGTTACCAGTTGGACTTGTTCGCACCTGTCTAGCAGAAAACATCTGGTTTGAGAGGCTGTAGGGACGGTTTTCAACAGCACTGGGCCACATCCAGCCCATTTCTACCATTCAGCTGAACCCCAGCCTGCTCCTGGGGTGCAAACACCTGGATTCAGCAAACGTTTGTGCCCAGCACAGCACAAGCTGTTACCACTAGAAGGGCGATGCCGAGCCCCATGTCTCATCAAGCCAAAGCCAGATCCTGCAACACAAATGTGTCTGCACCAACCCAGCCCCCAGCAAAGGCAGCCGGGGCTCCCCAAGAAGGTTTGGTGGCACCGGGGAGGCTGTAAAAGCCACTTTGCAGGTCGGGCTGCTTCTGCAGGGGGTGAAACCACAGTGTTAAATTGCACCAGAGCCACGCAGAGAGAATTTGCCCTGATCTGGTCTTTCTGTTGTTGTCTCAGAGTCTAATTTTAAACTGGAGAACACACATACCAAGCGGTTATTTAAGGATACCAAGAGAAATCAATCCCCTCTGCCAGCCCTGGAGTTCAGCTGAGCAACAAGCAGCAGTGAAACCCCACTTCCCCCTTTGGAACACATGGCTGCCCGGCACAGACATGTCCCGGGGGGGGCAAGGGGAGGAAATTTCCACGCAGGGACCCCCATCAGCCTTGAGGATGCTCATGCCACAGCCTTACCACCCAAGGGACAAACATTTAAAGCCAGCTGCCATTTTTCTAACACCCGCAGACACTTAGCTCATCACCTCAGATATAAATCCAGGGATCGCTGTTTAGTTTCTTAATTCCCTTTCTTAAGTGCTTGAAGTTTCAAAGGGGAATGAGAAGTAGTTGCATTTAGGGCATCGTGGTAGCCTGGGAACGAGCATCCCCCTGGGCTGCAGAAGAAAGGTCCTGCCCAAGGAGGACATGCTGGCCAGCATCCCACTGTCCCCCCCCCCAGTACCTTGCTCATTCCACTCCCCATGGTTTTCCTCTTCTCAGGATCGGGATTCAGGTGGCTTCTCAGTATCCAAGGCTATCTGCAAATAAACACCCCAAAACTCCAGACAGGATGGTGAGATCTGCCCTTCTCCAACAGTGCATCCCTCTGCCAAGAGCAGGAGGAAAGGGAACACATGCCAGGAGGGGAGCGGACAGAGCCCCAGCAAACTCAGCTCACTCACCGGCTGCAGGCTGCTCCAGCAGGTCTCTGCCGCTGTGCTGGCGGGTGAAGGGGATAGAGGAGAGTGGCCGGTGCCAGGCAGGGGAGGATGAAATAAGGATCTGGAGCCGTGGCGAGGCTCAGGTTTCTCTCCCTGGGGCTTTCGCAGCCTTTTGGGGAGGGTGACGAGGAGATGTTCCTGGGAGGAATGATTCCCTCGTCCCAGCGACGCTCATCGGGCTTCATCCTGGGATGCTACAGGCTGGTACAAGTCCTGCGCTCAGCAGGATTTCTCTCCTGTTCATGCTGCTTCCTGCCAGTCACAGGAACGAGAGCAGAATTGAGAATAAGGCACTTACCTCGAAAACCAGAGCGTGCCGCAAGCGATGTGCAGCTAATGGAGCATTGAGGATAAGCCCATCTCCCCCTCCCTCCAGGAAGAGAGATAACAGGAGCTGTAAAACAGCACTGCAATTCCAGCATATGCTTCAAAACATCAATTTTCAAAGCAGATACGCCTAGCAGCTCACCAGCCCCCTCCCAGATCAGTGCCATCAGCCTGCCAGAGGCATGAACAACACAAAGAGCACAGAAAAGCAAATCACCACCATGGGGAAAACCCCACAGCCATCACCAGTCTGTGATTCCACCATCCTTATAACATCCTCCTCAGCACCCCAGAGACAAATATTTCACCTGAGGGTGCAGGAAGATGAGCTCCTCGCGTAACTCCCACCAAATCATCTCAGTCATCTCACCTTAGCAACCTTCCCTAATTTCTCTGACTGGAAGGGAAAGGCTGGCCAGCCCCCAGCACAGCAGGCCATCACAAGTGGCTGAGACCCCCCCATGCTTTCCTCCACAGCTGCTACATACAGGTGTGGATTTAAAACCATGAGGGTCCTGTAAATCAGGAAAAGAGCAAACTGGGCCGAAGCTTGTTTTAGTCCTCGGAGGTGTTTTTAAACCAAAGGCAGAAGTTTGCCTACAGAAAGCCTACAGGACACACCACATCAGCTGAAAGGAGAAATTTGGCAGGTACAGGCAGAGCAGAGGTGCCAGCTTTCTTAGCTCAGGCCCTGAAAACATTAAGCCATGAACCAGAACTCGTTCAGACCACTGCGTTTAATAAAAGCTCTGAGATGCTCCCACTAAACGCATTTCTTTCCCTCCCCCAGCTGCAGTCTGCACACCGTCACCTCACTCAAGAGGCAAGGCATGAAACACTTTAGGGGTTCACCTAAACCTGTCCTTAGCTGAACTAGACCTAGAAATTCTCTCTCTTCCTCGCTAGAGTCTGCATGGGATGCTGGAGCGAGGTTCGCAGCCTGCCCATGCTGTCAAGAACACATTCCCTTCACAAGCAGGGCAGACAGACACAGCAGCGTTGTTCCTCGCCCCACAACCGGCGGCAGTTTGACTCATGCCGCTGCCTTTTGGAGCGCCAGCACGCTATTTTTGGAGCGGTTATGGGACACCGAGCCTCCGCAGGGGCTGGGATCTGCTTACCTTACATGTAGTTCAGACTTCTGCACAGCAGGACTGCCGGCTGTGCCCCAGAAACATTCCCTTTAACTGATTATATACCAACCATGACACGACTCTCTGGGAAAGCTCTGCCCCTCAACCCGCACTACAGATTACCATCACAACAAACGCATTTGAAGACCAATAAAAGGAAACTTTCAAGTTAACCAGACATTTATTAGCATCTGTGTAGACAGAGAGGTTGTTCCAGTACATAAGCAACGAGGTCACACACAGGTGATGGAATCATTTCATATTCAAGCAGAGCAGGTTCCACTGAGTTGCTTCATTTCTTCCATTCGTTCTTCTCAAAATCCCACTGGGAAGAGATGCCCTCCACAGGATTAATCCGCATGTCCAACATTCTCTTCGTCTGCGCTGACAGCCACTCGTCAGAGAAGGTGTGCGGAATAGGGCCGTACACTACAATTTAAAAGCAGGTAGAATTACATCGTGATACAAAACGAGCAAGTTGGGAACCGAGGTACAAGTTTCACTAACAAAAAGCTTTTTTCCCCCCGAAGCTATCAGTGCTGATTACACGCACACCATCGCTGTTCAAACCTACGTTCCCTACATCCAATTTCTGAAGGATTCAGCTCAGACCAGATTCCCACATTGATTCTCTAGCTGTTTTGTTCATCAGAAAAGGCTTGTACCAAGACAACAGCCGCCTCCTAAACTTTCACCGCGAGTAGATGAAGCCCCAAGACAGAGAGCAGCTCATTTAACTGCGTGCTCTGCCTCACGGCAGCTGGAAGGCTCCCTCGAGGTAGGATCGTTAGCTGGGAAGGAAGCCAAACATGGCAGAAACCCAAATGTTTACTACCCAGGCAGCAATAAACGTTTGCGACAGCAGGTTTCACAGGAGGAGGAAGCTCTGGGATCATTAGTGTATGACCACTCTTTTGCCTCCCTTTCCTCTCTTCTCACCAAAACTCTCTCCACCACCTTCACCTTTCTACAAGTCAGCTTCCTGAATATTTACACTACGTACCTGGTGATCTCCATGAAGTTACAGCTCCAGAACTGAGTTTCAGAGACTAACAAAGAGCAACTGCCAGGAGGTCACCGGAACGGCTGTTCGATACACATGCATTCTGACCCCCCGGAGCAGTTTATGGAGAATTCTCTGATTTCCCATCAGGTATCAATTGATCTTGCTCTTCATTTAAGACTTAACACTGTATGGCATTTACTTACTGTAATGTTTCTGCCAAATGAGGATGACACCAGTTACACCAAGAAAGAACAGTACTGCACCAAGGACGGTCTTCCATTCATTTGATCCTCTGTTCATTTCTGCATAGCTCTCGTTAAATTTGATACGATACACTGCAAAAAAGTTAAAAAGCATCAAATCATTTCTTTTACTCTTTCTGTGACTTGCAGGCAACTGGTCGCTCTCCAGAGGGAGGTGACCAAAGCCTAAAGCTGAACGAAAGGGGAAGGCCTGACAGAAGGAGAAATGGAGCTCTCCTTCCCTCCCTCCAATTCCCAGGGCGGTTACTGACCACAAAGCTTCATAGCACAAATAATTTCAACAGGAACACTGGTATCTCAAAAGGCTTCCCTCAGCTTCACCACTAAGGCCCACAATATTTTGAAGTTCAAAACAGCATTAGATTTGGAGAGTGCTTACGAATACTTGAGCGATTCCCAAAAGAGTTTTAAACCTTCTCACTGGGACACGGGTGGACACAGCACTGTTGACAGATCAGGCTCTCACTTGCATACCATGACGGCAGTTAGAAAAGATGATGCAGTTTTATTGGCAAGTCAAAACACCTGCTTGGCACTTTAATTACCTGAAATTTGGTAATGCTACGGTCAGTGGTCATTAACATTCAAATACACAGGGTTCATTTTACTCTGCCGGACTAACAATTGCATATTATTATAACGAAGAAATGTTTTTCTGGCTTGTCAATAGCAGATGGGAATCAAGAAACAAATATAATGATTATTTGTTTTCTGGAAGAGGAAGAAATTGCTGAACTTCACTTCTAGCACCTAACAGACACCATGGCAGGCGCTTCTAACTTTTTGAAACAGCACCAAGGATCCCAGGAACACAAACCACTGATCTCCACTCGCACAGAAACAAGGAGCTCCATCATAATTAATAAAGCTCCTTCACGGCTCTGCTCACAGAGCCGCTGGAAAGAGCAGGGTTTAGCAGCTACCTCAACAGGCACCGCCTGCCACTTTCTAGTAAAAGCCGTCAACAATGAACACATAACAGATCAGATCGCGTGGTTGCTAGCTGTGAGGTTAAAGCCCCTGCTACGTACATTCGACTTTCTCATCAACGGACAGAGCAGTCCAAGATGCCTTTTCCTTCTCTTTCAGCGCCTTCTGCTGAGCAGAGAGATCCCTTACAAAGGCCACTTCAGGCAGAGGAACATCACGACGGTCAACATAGGCTGGGAGGCTGAAATCCTCTGCTTTGACAACACCAGCTGCACATGGGAACAGAAGACACACCCATTCAAGCTTCTGACTCTTGCACAAACATTCCTTTCTGGTTACAATACAAAAAAACAATGGTGCAGTCAAAAACATGACAACAGTTTGACAACAAAGGAATACAGGAGGGAAAAAACTTCTGGATGAAGCATTCATCGGGGAGGAAGAGGGAAAAGAGAGAGTACTTAAAGCAGGTGCTATTTTAAGAGCGTAAGAATAAAGCAGAAGGAGGATCTACATAAAAGGTAATATCCAAAATTACTTTATTAATGCCTCGGACATCTCTGTTTCCAGCTGTCACACTGATCACCTCCCCTACCAAATACCTAGAAGCCCTCTCCACCTTTTCCATCCTAGTTTCTGCCTGGTCCTCGGCTCCTGCAGCCTCCCCAGCAGCCATCAGCCCTGCCTACGCCTCCGCGATGCCATCTGCTGGCACCGCCTGCTCAGACAGCTGTCCTGCCACCGGGCAAGGCACCAGCCTCACCAAACCCCCTCTATCCCAATTCTTTCCTTACCCAAACCCCAGCAGCAGCTTTTTGTGTTCTTCCTCTAGAGCTCTTGTTTTATCGTCCTTACTAAAACAGCAAAGCGGTTGCCACCTACCATGGCCGTGCGCTCTCACACAGATGGAGGTGGAGATGGCTCTCTTCCCAATGAGGCTGAATGCCCTGGAAGCCAACATCCTGTCAGCACAAAACAACAGCAGGTAAGTCAGTGTCAGGTAAAGACATCGAATGTACACAGGTGAAATAACACCATTTTCCAATAGTCTATAAAGAAGAAAAGCCAGCCTAGAGGCTTCCTGCCCCTTCTCCAAAGAGCAGCACATCAGACCGAACTGCTCCGGGCTTTTCAGGGACATTCCCCCACTAGAGCTACTTGGATGAGCCTTCCTCTCCCCCCTTTTTTCCCCGCAGCCTCCTGTATTTGAACTCAAAGGCATTCTCATGTTCAAGTCAGCCTTCCAGGATTATTTGCTTTCGCTCAGCAACGAATCGTTTCTGAGCACAAGCCAAGAGACCCAAGCAAGCCGAGTCTAAACACATCTCACACCCGCTGAGGAAACACTCCAGCAGTGAACAACACCGGCATGTCCGAGGGAAGGGCAGACGCCCAGCTAACGGTTTCTCCCACAGCCTCCCCGCCCAAGCCTCCACTCCAGGACACGGGTTTCTCACAGGCCCCAGGCCTCAGCAAACAAACAAACAAAAAAACCCCACGAATCCCCCGCGAGGTGAGCGCGGAGCCCACGGCCCACGCCTGACCTTGGCGTGGACCTCACGGCACAGGGCAGCGAGGCCCCCACCGCCCCCATCCACGGTGCCGTCCACGGTGCCACCCACGGCAGTGACGCCTGACACCCGCCCGACATGCCGTGACACCGGCGATATGACGCCGCACCGACACACCCCTCCCCGCTCCTTCAAGGGGAAGGCCGCAGCCCTCCGCCCCTCATTCCCCCACCACCAACCCGGCCTGCGCCACCCGCCATCCGCCGGGGCGGCTGAATATGGCGGGCAGGGCCCACCCGAGCACCGGCGGGGAGCGGGCAGCCCCCGTACCCCCCGTTACCCCCCCTCCCGGCCCCGCCGCGGCCCGACGACCTGGCGACCGTCCTCTACCCGGGGCTGCGACCGGAAGGAGGCGGCCGAGCGGAAGCGCGGTGCACGCCGGGAGTACGCGGGAGAGCGAGAAGCCGCGAAGGAGCGGCCCTTTAACCCGCGGGGTTGATGGGATACGGGAGGACCGCCCCCCTCCTTCCCTCCGCCCTCGCTTTTTTACGACAGCGCTTGACGGCATTTGACGACACTTGGCGGCGGGCGGCGGGACGGGGAGCGGGGCCGGTGAAGCGGTGGCGGCCGTCGTGGCTGTCTGCCGTGGCAGGATGAAGCTGACCACTCAAGCTTACTGCAAAATGGTGCTGCACGGCGCCAAGTACCCGCACTGCGCCGTTAACGGGCTGCTGGTGGCCGAACGGCCGTCGGGCGCTCCGCGTCGCGACCAGACCGGGCCTCCCTCGCTTTTCGTCGACTGTATCCCGCTCTTTCACGGTACCCTGGCTCTGGCACCCATGCTGGAGGTGGCCCTCACCTTGGTAAGGCTCTAGGCCTGGGAGGGATGCGGCCGGGGGTGAGGAAAGGCCGGTGCTGAGGGGACTTGGGGGGCTGGGGTAGTTCTGCCAGCCCTGCACTAGCGATAGCCAAATCTGTGGGGTGAGTGGTAAAAGTAAAGTGGAAAAAAAGAAAAAACCCAAGGTCCACCCGCTGTACAGCTCTCCGCTGGGGAAGCAGTAGCAAATTGCAAAGCCTCGTAGTTTTGTCTAATTTCTTTGCCAGTGCAGAGAAACTGCTACTTCTGTCAGTGTGATTATCTCCGAATAACTCTCAGAGGGAATGTCCTTATTCTACAGCAGGAAGAGCTTTTCCCAGCTTACCTTTAGGGCACTTCAAAGCAGTATCAGCTAATTGGAAAAGGGCATGCTTGTCTCCAAATAAGAGTGTATAGATGCATATATATATGCATTTCTTAATTCATTTTAGTGTGCTTTCCCCATTTATGGAAGCCATTAGCCTAAACAGGAAAAAAAAAAATTATGTGTCTTCATACTGGAGGTCTGGCTTGGGTTTGAAATCTCACTTTGTATCTTGCAGGCTAGCTGTTGATTAGTTAGCCGTGGGACAGGCTGGGGCAGCCAAGTACTCCCAGTTACAATATCCCCTACCTCACCTGCCACTGTGGAAGAGCAATTAGTCATTGTGGGATAATCCATTTTCCCCCCATCATCATATAGGCAGGACAAGAATAATGTCAGGACTGTAGGGCTGGCGCTTTCCAGTCTCAACGCCCCGGTCATGAAGACTGGGAGCCATCCTGCATTGGACCATGGCTCCTTTCTGCCTGGCGTTTGGAGAGAGTCCCTTTGTCAAAACCAGAAGACGGAGGGAGTGAAACATGCTTGGATTTTATTGTAATGGGGAGTCGGGGTGGGCTGGTGCAAATCTGGAGGTAAAGAAGCGTTTTGGCACCTTCGCTCTAGGCGTAGCCACCACTGAAGTGAGATCTGGGTGTGATTTGGGCTCTCGACTTTTCTATCCATTTAAAGACTTGTCATTATTAACAGGAGAAAATCCATGCCTTTTTGATTTCTGTAAAAGTAACTAATTTCTGATTCTTCTAGACTTCTTGGCCTAAACGTTTCCCTCAGTTTAACAGATTGGTTCATCAGCAAATATTCCTTTGTAAATAAATTCCTGTTTTTTCCAGTTGAGATGATGCCATGGGAATTTTGAGATATTTCTGAAGCCTGGGTATGATGAAATGCAGCCAGAGGCACAGGAACAGGGGCCGAGCCTGAGCCTTGGCCGTTTAGGTTTGCCATACTGCTGTGGAGCACACAAAATTTGTCAGTCTTAAGTATGTTTATGCCAGTGTAACAGTGTAGGAGTAACACAGAAAAGTATGGTGGTCGTGTAATCGTTATCTGCTTACAGTTTTCCTCATGTTACTGCTTGGGAAAATGTACAAAGACTGTACATAATTGCTTTAATGTAGGCAAGGCTTGACTTTACCTTTCTGAATGATGGTAATTTGTTTTTCCTCTGGGAATGAGTAAGTGGAAGTTGCTAATGAAGTATAGAGTAACATGTATAATATATTTAAAGTATGTGTAGGGTTTGTCTTTAAATCGGGATTAGATGCCTTTCTACAGGGTCAGTGGCAGTGAATTTTCGTGAACTTTAGGCCTTCAGTCTAGTTTTCTAGTGTAGATCTTGCTACAGGATCATATTATTAGGAAATAAATCCTGTTTCTTGCAACATCTGAAATGTCTTGCCACATGTACAGTAAGTAAATCATTATGGAACCAAAGATATGGCATTGTCTTACATATTTGCTCTTGGGTTTTGATACAAAAAGTTTAAGATCGGAAACCCCCAGCATTTCCCACGTTAATTAGGACTTGCTAAGTCACATCGTTGTTTGCAGTCACATTTGATGACTTCTGTGATACTTGGCAGCTTTAAAACACAGCGCTTGACAAGAGCCCAAGGCCTTTTGCTCTTGTTCTTTGTTTAAACAAAGGCAAAGGTGTCAATAAATACTGGCACGGCAGCTATGAAAATTGGATTTTATTGTCGTAAGGTTTAAAAGGAGGGCGCTCTCGCCTGTTCCGTACAACATAACGCATGGTTACTGAATAAATCAGTGAGATTAGCATGGTTGCAACTCGATGTTTGTAGCAAAGCGCCCCTGTTTCTAAAGGATTTTGAAGCTTTGACAGGTTTCGATGGGATCTGTTTCTTTTCCAGTTCAATTACTGCTGATTCTTGGTCAAGCCTGTGGACTGGTCATACATGTGAGGGTTTTCTAGAACTAGCCCCACGAGCTTCACCTCCTTTTCTCTGACCTGAGTTATCCCAGAACATCAAATGGGAGAAATAGTCTCCAGATTTAATCTGAAAACAGAGGGTACACTTTCAAACGGACTTGTCCATGTGGTAACTTCTAAAAATTGCGAGCAGTGCTTTAGCAGCAGCCTAGGTACAAGGAAGCAACAAAATCGGATTTTATTAAACACGCAGCAGTGCTTGAAGGTTTGTAGCTCTGGAGGAGAGAGCAGAAGGGCGTGTGTTTAATTTGCACTTTGGCTTGTCGGTTTTAAATCCCTTTCAATAATGGAGTCATTAAAGAAAAAGTGAATTAAGTTTCACATGGGGGGTTTTTTGTGCCTTTGAATTTCTCAGCTAATTGATGTGGTTTTGCAACCACACCTTCTCAAAAAAAAAAAAAAAAAAAAAAACAAACCCATGCAGCACTTCCCCCTCCATCCGCATGGCTGGCTCCCTGCTGCCTGAAACAGTGGTCTGATGGCAGTAGGTTACAGCCTTTCTCCTCCCAGGGCTCTCGTAAACCCCCCTGCCACCCGCCTTTGGTGGCCGCAGCAAATCGGAGGGCAGGCCACTTTTGATTTTTCAGGGGTGACACGCACCATGTGGAAGCAAGATACAATTTGTCGTCCCATTGGCTTGCCCTCTTCAGGGCTGGACGTGACTAAAAATATCAGGGGCTAATTGATGCTGAGGCTACCTGTGGTGACAGTGCCGCGGTTAGAAAGTGTTTGGAAATTGCAGGTGGAAACAGCTTTAATTCCAAAAAGATTTTTTTCCTTTTTTTTTTTTTTTTTTATGGAAGCAGTCTTTAGTTACCACTTAGGGAACTGAGAACTTAAAAATCATACTCTCTTTTTTTTAAGACCATTTTCAGTACGCAAGAAAAATTAATTTAGAACTAAGGATTTTTATTTTTAAATTGATGGACCTTTTTTTAATTATTATTAATTTTAGTGTCTGGGCTTCTGGCTTTAATGCCAAGCTTTCAAGCCACTAATAATTAAAACCGTAGTCCTAAGCCCTCAAAATGGGTTTGTAATTGAAACAGCAGTTGGCCCTCAGCTATAGCAGGGCTACGCAGCCTTTTTTTTTTTTTTATCACGTAAATCCATGTCATCCCTTGTAGAGGAGGGATTATTCATGTGGCTTTTTTTTGTTTGTTTATGCAGTCTAGTGCTATAATTATTGCTAAATATGAGGTTTATTTGACTTGCAGGATGCGACAGGTCAGCATCAGGTATATTTTTGGACTCCATTTTAATATAGCTATTGAGGGTTTTTTGATGCATGCTCTTTAGGGACTGCAGAGGAAAATTCTAGCTGCTTTCTCCACTTCTGTGTTTCAGGGCTCTATTATGCTGAATTGATATCCTCAGTTATAAGGAGAAACATCATACATACATATATATATATATATGTATTTTCAAAGCAAGACAGACTCAGCAGGAGGAATTCAGATCCAGCATAAAGCAGAAAGAACAGCAGTGTGTGCATGCTGAAACTGCACTTAAAAAAAAAAGCCACAAGAAAACTACATAAACTTTTGTACTTGTGTAAATCAAAAGTTGTGTAAATCACATGCAAAGAAATGCATACATTTTTGCATTTATATACAGATGTTATATAAGGAGGAGCTGCATGGACTGACCATGTCTGTAATGGAGATGAGAGAATTTATGCCAATAGCTCTTTCAGCAAGCCCTTATCTTGTGGCTAAGCTGGAGAATATTTTTAGAAGAGTGTTCAGTTTCGATTGAAAGATTTCAAAAGAGTGGAGAATCCACCCACATGGTTTGATAAGTTGCTCCCGCGGTTAGTTACCCTTGCAGGTGAACTCTCAAAGGAAAACAATTTTATCACAAAAGGCTTTTCGTAACGGAGCAGGTTGAAAAGATGATAAATGGGGCAAACTTTTTCTGCCTCGCATTTACCTTTCACTTTAACTTTTATTTGCTAATTAAGGTAAAAAATGCTTACACTTTAACCTAGAAATATTACATTAGAAATAAAGTGAACAGGCTCATTTTGAAAGGACAGTACAGTCACACATCTACATGCTGAACATTTTCGAACTTCTCTCTGTCAAATGAACACTAACAGAAAATAGCCATAAACAGCAATAGGTAAGACCTAGACTCCTTTCCTAGGCAGCGTTGCTGAAGCTCTTTACTAGTCTTGTCATTCGAATTTAGGCCAGGCTTTGACTGAGATAACTTCTTGCTCTTTTGCTCCATTTGGTTAATGTTTTCCATCATTCTCCGAATGTTCAATTTGGTTTCTCTGATCTCGCTAAATTAGCCAAAATCTGTGTGTGAGTGCACACATAAATATATATAAATATGTATATATTTAAAGAAGCAGTTGGCAAAGATACTGTAATCATTCAATTACTGTTTTATTTGCAGGACAGACATGAGATGTCCTTAGTTCTGTAGGGTTTTTTCTTTTTTTTTTTTCCTGGGCTTAATTGTTCCGATTACTTTTTCAGATTGACTCTTGGTGCAAAGAGAATAGCTACGTGATAGCTGGATATTACCAGGCAAATGAACGCGTGAAAGATGCCAGGTGTGTTGGTGCAATATTTCCTTCTGTTTGCTCTTTTATGTTGTACTTTGTACTCTGCCAACAAAAATCATCGACATAAATCATGCGTGTTGATTAACTTTGACAACTGTCATCTGGTTTCACATTGTCTTCGTGGTGCTGGTGGATATGGCCTTTGTTCAGGTGCAGAAACCCCAGTCTTTCCAGAATCACTCCTCTTTAGTGGATACTATAAAAGGCCAGTCTTTGAATGACTGCCAACCAGTTTAATTACAGTTGTCAGGGAAATAGCCAAAATTTGCAGGAGCGTTAGCTTGTGCAGTACGTATCTTGTAAACTTGAACGACTCTGAGTATCTTTTGGAAAGTCTTTCAGAAGTGACCGAATTCTTACTAAACTACTTAATAGTCTCCGAGTTTTACTGAAGCATTTTCTTACATGGTAAAGGGACGCTCTTGAAATGGAAGATGATGTCAGTCAAGCAGAAATACCTCTTTTCACTTATTTTCCCCAGGATTAGTCATTTTTTTTTCCCTGCTAGCTATCTCAAATTACTCAATAAGCAATAAAGGGGCCTTCCTGTGGAGCCACAATATAGCTTTAGGTATGTGTATCAAATATTTTCCCCTGTATCTATTAGACAAATCCAGTATCAGGACTAGTGAGAGTACGTCATACTTGCATTCAAAGAAAATATGAAGAGTTTGTTTAAAGTCTTATGCTATGTTCTGGTTATTTTGTTAATGTATATCCTTCAGTCACAAGTATGGTTTTTTAAGTAATACTTGTGACTGCTAAGGTATCTAACAGGCATAAGGGCATTATTTGTCCTTTCCTTACAAGGGAAATAAATCTGCGTGAGACATTTTTAAGGAGAAGGTACAGTTTCTCTGTTCTGTTTGAGGTTTGAAAGAATATCACAGGCTTGGTTGCTTTTTTTTTTAAATTCCGATTTCAATTCTGAAGATAACTGGCACCATGCAGAGACTGTCATCTTTGAAACATGGTAAGGGTTTTTCTTTAAAAGATTATCTGATTTTGGTAGAGAAGCTGGGCAGTGAGTGGGTTCAAATGCAGACTGGGGAGCGAACTCTGTTTCTTTTTTAAATGCCTGCAAGGGCAAAAGTGGCTGCGGTCTTTGGTCTGGTGGAAGAAGGTAGGAGGCTGCAAAACGTTCATTCCACATGAAGTCTGCAGTGAGCATTTTGCTGTTCAAAAACCCTTTGCCTAAGCATAGCTGAGATCGAGATCATGTGCTGAAGAGAGGAGCTGGGGTTTTCTTGGCCTTCTGACTTCAATCAAGTGTAGCATCAGCTCGATATCTTGTTCCTGTTTGTAAGCACGCAGTGTAGTTTTCACATCTCTTTAAGCATATTTCCTGCTGGTGTCAGCTGAAATGTCATGGTTCACATAACACAGTTACTTTTACCTTCTGCTGCAGTCCAAACCAGGTTGCGGAAAAGGTGGCCTCCAGAATTGCAGAGGGCTTTAACGATACAGCGCTCATAATGGTAAATTACTTCATTGCTCCCCTCTTCCCCCCCCCACCCCTTTCTGTATTGTTAATGTTATGACCGTGGTTTTGGACTAGCCATTTAAATGCTCTTCTCTGGGTCCTCTAATAGTGAAGTAACTAATTTCCTCTTTCCCTCCAAATGCTCTGGGGAAGAGATGCAATGACCTGTAGCCAGTGAAGTTCTTAGTAAGTCTACAGAGAGACTGCGGTTAGTTCTCTGCTGTCTCAAAGGAAGTGAAGGCCTTCTCTGCTTGCAAGGCTTGAGGGAAGGCAGTGTATTTCATGACTTCAGATCCCCTTCTGTGACTTAAACTCTGGTCTTTTATGAAACAAACAGTGCTTTGCATCCTTGCTGCAGTAACAAAGGATGTTGGCAGTTTAAACATGTAAAATTTGGCTCACTCGAAGGTAGAACAGTGGATGAGTTAGTGTAAGGTGCCCTGTTTGTAAAAACTGACTTTGTTTTTTGTATCATCTCTTTACTTGGGATCTTGAGGAAGAGACTAAGGTGGTGTTTTCCTGTTGCACAACAGGTTGATAACACCAAGTTTACGATGGAGTGCGTAGAGCCTGCCATTCATGTGTATGAGCTTCATGAGAACAAGTGGAGGTGCAAGGACCCACACGTGTGAGTAAACTTCAGAGTTTGTTTGTGTTTGGGTAGTAAGGAAAAAGGGGTTGCCTGGTTAAGGGCAAAACTTGGACTGTGATCAGTAACACTGTAAGGGCGGTGAGTGTAGCTGACAGTGCTTTTAAAGCTGTTTTTTGCTATAGTGAAAGAGAATGGAAGGCTTGTGCAGCCAGGCAGTGGTATGACCACCATGACCACGTTGCAGAGAGTGTGGCTTAATTTCCAGAGTGGAGGAGGTGGTGGAGATTTTCTTTGTGATTACTTTTAATTCCTGGTTATTTTACGTCCTAGTGATTTTTGTGAAGATTGGACCGAAGCCCAGAGAATCGCTGCATCTCTCTTGGACAGCAAGTCCTACGAGACGCTTGTAGATTTTGATAATCACCTGGATGATATCCGGAACGACTGGACAAACCCAGAGATCAACAAAGCTGTCCTCCACCTGTGTTAGAAGGGTTTCTACTGACTAATTTATGGGCATTCCCACTATGTACTGAAGAGACAAAAATGCTATTTTTGAATGTAAATAGAATAATATTCAGTACCTTGTGTGGAAACCCGACTGATTAAAAAGGAGTGGCACGTCACATGGCAGAGTGATGTGTCCGTAAGCCGTTGACTCTTTTTTGTGAGATTCCTTGGAAGAACTGCAAACTGTCAGTTACAGCTGTCTTCATGGATGCCTTCCCAGTTGTAGCGAATGTTGCTATTCCTTCAAAACCAGAACTACTTCTGCTTGTCCCTACTGTTCGTATTACAAAGTTTTGACTAAGTTTTTCTAATCTTTAGAGAGGTTACTTTTTAACAATTTATGGAAATACCTTGTCCTCAGATGAGAAATTTTAAGGTCAAATACATACAATGTAAGGTTAACAGTTTCTTTTGACCTGGCTTGGAAACGTAATTCTGTCGGCACAGTAAAATGCCAACTGCTAAGGACGATGTACCATGCTCACGTGTCACCTGTTTTGCAGTGGTTTAGCATGACACAGCTACAGAGAACATGTTCAAGCAGTATTCCCAAATGCCATGGTGATTCCTGCTCTCCGTGGGCATACAACCACAGTTATTGCTTGAATATGTTAAACCCAAGGTAAAAACAAATATTCACCTAACAATTTGTAAAAAGGACTGGAAGTGCACTAATGAGTTTGAATGACGGTTCTAAACCAGTTTGAGTCCACAAAAGAAGAGTGAAATTAATTTTATTATTAATTATTATTATTAATTTTATGCAGTCTTTTGGGGTTTTATAAACAGGTCTCATTTTCAACTGGTTCCTATGGTGTCCGTTTAAGTGGGTCTAAAATGTATCCCTCCAAGTTCAAGGCAAGCAATCCAAGAACATCGAATCAAGGAGCCTAGATATAGTCTAGTTCAGCCTCTGTCTGTCATTCTAATTAATGTTTGTTTCTAAGAAGCAGCTTGCTGGACAATGAAGCTTTATCTCAGGCTAGTACAGTTCTTTGTAAGTCTTGTTGCCTTGCTCCTCATGGTTGGTTGTGAAAGTGTAGTTAAACATAGCCTCAACCTGCAACAGTTTCTCTACATTTCCTTCTCTTCCTACCCAAAAATCTTTTTACAAGGAAGATCCAAATGATCCACCTCTCTCCAAGTTCCTGCTTTTTCCTTAGCGTTCTTATTTTAAAACATGGGGAGTGGGATTGTCAAAACCTCTTGGTCTACCTCTGCTTCTGTTTAAATAAGCACAAGTTTTACTCTTAGCCTTAGTGAGAGATGGGGTAAGGCTGAAATCCTGTTCTGAGGCAGTGATAGAACCAGGATGCCTCCAGTCAGGTCCTGCTGTGGAGTTCCCTGCAGTTCAGATTCCACAAAGCCATGAGGTGAGGTCTGAGATTCAGCTTCCTGTCCAAGGAGGAGATGAAGTTTTGAACTGAAAGGTTCGGTTTGTCTCCGTACTATGCAGTAGTAAGGTGTGATGGGCATTACAGAAGGGATTGGCACTTAGTCAGTAGCCTTTCCTAAGCATGAGTCAGATAGGCTTGCAGGAAAGGAAAATGTTTTCACTTGTTGGGCGAAAACGTGTGTCTAGCTCACAAACAGCAAGATAAACATGTTCCATGGCTGTTTACTACACATCCACAGCTGGATGAAAAGAAACGGCAATGCTCTGGCAAGGTATACTCGGAGTAGGCTCCGCAAATAGCACACGCTGCAGGAAGAGGACTGTTGCCTTACTTTGTACAAACACCTCATGAAATCTAACCTATTGTTCCAGAGGCAGATGTTATCTTAGCAAGACAGGTTACATTAGTTATGTGAGATTGTCAGCCAACGCTGCCATATAAGCCAGTATGTCTCCTGAGCCACAGGAAACGTATTTCTTATTCTTTGTAACTAGATGTCATAATCACGCTTTGATCGTATATATGCTAATACAGTCTAATCTCGCAGTACTCCCCCCCTCACCCTCGTAAGACAAAGCAAAATGTATGTCATCAGTCTGTAACCTGATGGAAACGCTCCCTGTGACAAACCGTTGAGACACGTTGCTGGAAGGGGAGCAGCTTTTAATGCTCTGTCTTTCCCTCTTTTTATCTTCTGTTTGCTTTTAAATGAGGTCCTTTGAGTGCTTTGCCACCAGTAGAAGCCCAAGCTGGCTTTAAGCAAAAAGGACAAGCGTTGCTGTGCTCAGATCTTATCTCACCTGTCCTATCTGCATTGAAGGCTGGACAAAAGGCAGCAATTTCATAAAGGCAAGGCAGCCTGCAGCCACTGTGGCTCATGTGAAAGAATGAGGAAACTGCAGGGCTCAGTGAAGGCTGTGTTCCCCTTTCCTGCTGATGTACCAAACCTTCCTGCAGGAGCAAATGCTGGTTTCCTGGCTGGTGGATCAGCTGCATTCATTGGAGGAATTCAAGGTAACTCCTTTTAAAACTGCTGAGGAAGAAATCTTGGGGAAGGTGTCTGCATCTTCATTGCTGGAGTCCTCTGATAGCTGGGAAGACAGCACTGGGGATGGGTCTTACTCTTTTTTTGTTTTGTTAGCAATTAATTACATGCGGCGGTTTTTTTATTCCCTTCCCCACCGGTGTTCACCAAGATTTGGAGATTTGCCTGCCCAGATGTTTAACTCCCAGCTCTTTACCTCATCCATAGGACCTCAGGCACTTGGAAATGCAAAATTATTCCCACGTGGGATTCTTTTTTCCACTCTCAACCCTAATATTTCAAAACAGTAATAAACAGACCCCGCAAGTATCTGAAAATACCAGTATAAAGTGCTTGGGTTTCTGAGTGGGAGGATGCACGCTACTCTTTGCTGGATCCACGTGAGTACTCGCAGTGAATCCTTTAGTCACAAGAAGAGAATGAAGAGCTTTAAGTGTGCATTGCTTCAAGTGCCCATTCAGTTTGAAATTAAGGATCAGAGCGAGCCCAGACCCAGACAGCCAGGAGGCGCGTCCCCAGGTGTACCACCAGCTGATGGCCCAGGGCACTTCCAGCTGTGGTCAAAAACTCCATGTACAGATCCAGCCTGAGAAAGCCAGAAGGAAGGAGAGAGTTTGGGGGACCTGTAGGCATTATTTTCACCAAGAAACGAGACCACCCTAAAATTGCTTGGAGAATCGGCAGCTAGTTGGGGCTAGATATACATCAGGAATGGTCTCCGCTCCTGGCTTGCGCGGTGTCATGAGAGAGAAGAGCAGATGGGTGGCAAGAGCCAAGAGGTGTCTTTGATCAGCTGCTCATGCACACAAGTGAGATATCCGTTCCCAGGGAACGTACTGGTGCCACAGTCTCTCTGAGCTCATTGCTGCGTGTATACATGATGACTTTGGGTTGGTTTTGTTCTTCATTCAGCAAGTGAAACAGTCTGCCGCTGGAGTTTTTCCCCCTTCCCTCCTCCCATCTGCCGGCTGAGCCGCTCATGGGATGTTCCCTAGCCTATGTCAGCGTGAAAACGAGCAAAGACCTGCCGCGTAACCTGTTTCAGCTCATTAGAGCTGACGTGGGTGAGGGAAGCAGACGAGCAGTTCAGCTGGCAGGATGGAGGAGCCGCAGCCTCTTCGCCTGGCACAGCTGGAGCCGGGGGCAGACAGATGTGCAGAGCCCAGCCCTGCTCTGCATGGCGCTGCAGAGATGCACCGTAAGAGATGACCCCCTGCCCCCAAGAATTTCTTATCTAAGCGGCAGAGATGCACACCGAGGAGAGGTGACAGTGACAGATGCAGGAAGCAAACCCAGGTCTCTTTGCTCCCTGGCTAGAGGCCTAATCGCTTGCACTCTGCTGCTGCTGCTATTTGTAAAACGTCTCAAGATGCTCGGGTGGAGGGCATTACCGATACGGAAAGAGCTCGCGAATGCTAATGGAGGAGGCTGTTAGTGGGGTGGACTTGCGGTTGACTGCAGCTTGGAAAATGGCCTCAAGGGGAAATGCGCTCAGCATGCATTTGTGAGCTGTGCTTCTAGTTCGTGATTTAATTCGGCTCCTGGAGCGGAGCTGGGTCGCCCACCCTTGCCCGTAGGAGCTGTAGTGAGCTGGTCCAGATCGGGCAGACTGGGCTGGGCGAGCTGCTTCCTTCCCATCTTGCCTGGGCTCCGTTACTCCCAACTCGAGTTAAACATCTCAACGCATCGTACTGCTGCGCTGCAAACTCCTCCTTTGCTTTACCCATTGCCCTGCGACCAGCCTTCCCGCAGCAGGCAGCGATTTCACTGTGCTGAAGTATCCACTGAGGACTTTATCGATTTTTTTTTTCTTTTTTTTTTTTTAACTGTCACTTTTAGACCACATTTTCACCCAGCCTTCTCATCCAAAAGTACACCCTAGCAGCTTATTTCCCTTTGGTTTTCAGCCGTCGCCCTGTGAAAGGCGGCAGACGCGGATTGGGAGAGGACGGAGGCAGGTTGCCGGTGAGGCTTTCCAATAACGGGACCGCGCGAAAGGTGAAAGCGGTCCGTGCTCCTCCGTGGCTGCGCGGTGAGCTTGGTGCTTTGCAACCTGCCGGAGCTGTGATGAGGCAGACAGGGAACAACGCTTCTCTTAAAGATACCCGGTAGGTGGGCTGGGGGTAACGGGTAACTCCTTGAGTGCTTCCAGGCAGCGCCGCACCGGCTGCAGCGTGGCAGCACTTTAGCTGGATGCGGGCAGGACCGGTGCCAGGCATGTCCCAGTCTGCGCAGCATCAACCCACGAGGGCCAAGAGAAACAACGCAGCCCTTCCTAGAAATGCGCTCTGGAGCTTAAAAGATGGACCTAATTGAAAAAATGTATTGAAGTTGTACCAGGGGATAAAAGGGAAAAGCTGGGCTGAGATTAACCTGGAGCTCAGTCGAGCCGAGAAGCGCAGCAGCCGCGGCCAGGTCCCTAAGCCAATTCCCAGCCACGGCCTCCCAGCCGCCCACTGAATCCATGCCCGGCAGGGAGGTGGTTTGCTCTGGATGCAGGTCTGGCAGGAGAGCCCGGCACGCTCTGGTTTTGTGCTTCAGGTACGTGCTCGCTTTCCGCTTTGCTTCCTCCCCGACCTGCCACAGCAGCTCCTGGCTTGCTCGTGAGAGCTGCTGCCACGGCCCGGTGGATTTTCTCCGGGGGTATTTTCTGCCTGCACGATTCCTGCCGGTTGTTTGGTCTGCCGGTCCTGCCAAGAGCCTGTGCTTGGGGAATGCTGGAGCTGCTCCAGTTTCCCCGGAGCCTGCATCTTCAGCTGCCTCCTCGTGACATCCTCCTCCCTTCCCACGCCTGGCATCCCCTCTGGGTACCGCTCGCCTGCCCTGGATGGCTGCGGGCCTCCCCCGGCGTGGGGTTCCGGGGCTGGGAGCGTTTCTTTTCCCCTCCCAGCGCCTCCAGCTTCAGTAAGTCCCGTGCGATGGCCCTGCTCCCCCCTTCTAGGGCAATTTCTGAGCCAGGCTGGGACCGGTCCTTTCCCCTGCACGGGTCAGAAAAGACCTGGAGCAGGCAGCCTCCTCGCTCCGTTAGCACGGAACCAGGGTGACGTGTCCCCTGCGTTAGCAGATCCTGGGACGCCGTGACCCAGAAAGCTGCTTCCCCTCCCTCTTTTCTAAAACAAGCCCAGCTGGTGTTTGCAGGAGCAACTCCTTCGAAGGGAGCCAGCAGAGCAGCCCTCTCCGGGCTCTGCTCCACCACGCTCTCATCCGACGCTTTTCTTGTGGCCGGTGTTTGCAAAATACATCCCCCTCCCTGTGGTTCCTGTGGCATCTGGGAAGCCGTGAGCTCGCCCTGCCCGTCCCCTTCCAGCGAAGTTATGAGGCCGCTCTCCATCCTCGCCCCCTCAGCGGTCCTTCAGCCACCTCCGCCTTCCTCCGCACCAGGGCAGGATGGGGCCGGTGGGTTGGGGAGTGCTGAGCCTGGGGGAGAGGAACAGCCCAGCTGCCGAAGAGCCACGGCCAGAACTGGAAACCAGTTCACTGGCCGCATCAAAGGACCGCCCGGGATGGTTGCCTGGGCTGGAGGGACGAGCCTTCACCCGGGAGAGGTCTCCGACCCACCAAGGAAGCTTTATGAACCCATCCTCTTCCTCCCCCTGGCCAGCTGGCTCTTGCCGGGGTTTGGCCAGTTGCCCTGACGTGATGCTCAGCAAGTCACAGCCCCAAGCATCGGGAGCTCCTGGGAGGGATGCGGACCAGAGACGAGGCTGCGTGGTGGGGGGGGGTCTCACAGTGCCCCTGCAAACCTGCCCCAGGGTGTTTTTGCTTCCCAGGCTGTGGGGAGGAGAGGAAGGGGTGTGCAATGCTGTGTTTGTTCCTATCGGGTGTCGCCACACCAGCTGGAGCAGTGCTGCAGCCCGCAGAGCTAACCACAGTTATTTTAGCAGGCTGATGTTTATGTTTACCTCCCCGCCTCAGCAAGGCATTGCTTTTGGTCGCTCACGGTTTTAGCAAAGGACTGCTGCTCCAGACCAAGCTGGTTCCAGCCCTCTTGGGTTTGGGGCAGCTTGTTCTCACCCAACGGCAGCAAACAGGTAGTTTTGGAGAAAGGCGTCAAAATAGCTAATGTGGAGGGGGAATTCCTGCCGCTCAGACTGGATTTGTGCTGCAGCGTCAGGGCTGCCGGGGAGGGGTCCCTGGTGGGATGCTGCGTGCCCTGAGGTTAGGAGAGGATCTGGAAAAACCAGGCTTGCCAGGCCCTGGCTCAGACCTTGTCCTCTAGCTCTTGGACTTTGCAGCTGAACAGGCAAAAAACCTACATGAATCGGTTAATTTATCTGGTTTTTCTGGGGCAAAACTGGAGCCACAGGTTGCAAACGTCTGCCCTGGCCTCTGTGTCCAGGAGCGGTGCCTGCAGCTGGGGCTGCAGCCTTTCCCCTGTGCCATCTGCCCGGCTCTTGAGCTTGAAGCTTTGCAATAACTCAGCTATTCGATAAATCAGAGGAGCCAGATGGGGAAGGAAATCAGCCCTTTCCATATCTGTGATTTTCACCAAACATGGCAGGCCCAGGCCAGCAGAAACTGGAGCAAAACCACCCGTTTCCCCTCCCTGCTCCCCTTTATGCCCATCCCAGCAAGGCTTGGTATCGTGTGCGGGGCTCTGATCTCGCCAGAGACCTCCCAAGCACCTGGGATCAGTTCGCTCCGATCTCCAGGCGAAGTTCAAAGCTTTCCCTTCGTTCCTGCCTGCAGCCACGGGGTGTTTAATGCACAGCCGGCATTCCCTGCACGCCGGCGCCCTGGATGTGAACCGCTGCTTTTCAGCTCTGTCTGAAAAGGAGCCGTCTTGGGGCCTCGCCTCTTAATTGTGGAGGAGGTGAACATGAAAAAAGCCTCTGGCTGCTTTTAAGGCAGGCAAAGGCGGCTGTTCCGGAGGCAGAGCCTTCGCCCAGGCATCCTCACAGCGGGGTGGTACCCGACCCGGAGCTCTCATCCTGGGGGTGGTGAGAAACCCTCTGCCTGGTGCTGTTCCTGGTTTTGGGCTGGCGGGTCAGACAGGAGCGGGGAAAAACCCTTTCTGGAAGCTGGAGGTGGTGAAGATGCTCGCAGAGGCTGGGAGCGTCGCTGCTCTCTAGACATCAGGGATGCCAGAGTCCTGCCAGAGCTGGGTGTGGGACCCGGATACCAAACTGGTACTGGCCTTTCTAAGGCACTTGGTAGCCCCTCTGACTGCTTGTAGGGATGCTCGGTGGTCCAGGGGCTTCAGCTGCGGGCGAGGGGCACTCCTGCTCTTCCCTCTCTCAGCACCGGGCTGGATTGTGCAGCGGGGTGAGAGTAAAGCGGCATTTCCTCATCACCCAAGGGCTTTGCTGGGCTTGGATGGGGCTGGAGGGGGGGATGGATGGGAGGAGCCGGGACTCCACTAACCTGATTAACCAGGTTAGAAACCAACCTTGCAAAAACCCAAACCGCCTGGCTGCAACCTCCTCCCGCCCTCCCAGGGCACGGCTGGTCCTGAGTGGGAACTCCCCACCCAGCCTCGCACCCCCACTCCCCTCCCGCATCCGAGAGCGGCCGAGCACGGTGTGGAGGTGGGATGCGACGGCGGGCATCGTGCCTCCAGCTCCTAGGACCGGGTAAGTATCATCCCCTCGGAGCACCGCGGCCGCCTTCGGTCCCACTCGCCCTCCCCGGCGCATCCCCAGCCCCACACGCCGGCTGAGCATCCCCCCCGCCCCGCGCCACCGCTCTAGTGACGCTCGCGATGAGCGTCTGGGAGTTTTTGGAGCGTGAATTCGTCGGGAATGCAAACGCTTCTTTGGCCCGGTGCTGGCAGAGGAGCAAAGTTGAAGCCCCAGAACCAACCACCAGAAATCCTCTGCCGAAACGCCGGCGGGATGGGGGATTTCTCTACCCACGCGTCAATCCCGGCGCTGCAAGCAAGCACTTGTGTTTGGCCGTGGTGGGGATGCAGGGCAGGGAGGGGGCTGCTGTGTCCTGCAAGGGTTTGGCCACGGGGGTCCGGTTTCTTAGAGGAGACCCCCCCGCTGTGCCGTGGGGCTGGGTGTCCCCAGCACTACCCTTCTCCAGCCCTGAGAGGCTGGTGTGGCGTTGCGGTGTGAGCCACCGGCAGGTGCCAAAAAAACAGAGAACTTGCCTCAAAACAAGTTTCTTGATATTTGGGTAGCCAGCATGATAGCTGCAAAGTGGGGGTCCGGGGAGGGGGGGCTCTGCTCGCAGCCCTGGCACGGCTTCCCGACCGCAGGGTTGTCATGGCTCGGGGTGCTTGCGGGGACTTGATAAGAAATGCAGAATTAAAACCAGTGATAGCAAGTTCCCGCTTCCCCTTGCCAGCTGCTGCCGGCCCACCCCGGGGCTGCTTGGAAAGGTGGAGTAAAGCCATGGTGGAGGTCGGGCAGTGAGAGCAGAGGGTTTGCTTGGCTCTCTGCGGGCCTCGGAGCTTGGAAGAGCCAAAAGGAGTCACTGACCCTCATCCCAATAAGCTTTTCCCAGCAGCTGTGGGCAGGAGGGATGCACATTTCCCACTATAAGGGATTTTTGCCCAGAATCATTTTCAGCTGATTAAAAAAGCGATGTCCCACGTGGGGGTTCATCCACCAGAAAGCCTTCAGGGGGTCGGGGATGCCCAAACGGAGCAGGACCACGCGCTCTCCGGCAGCGCATCCCCGGCTGCTCCCGGGGGAGGCAGCCCCGGGTGCGATGCTGCAGCCGAGCATCCCTCTTATTTCCTGCGCGTGGGCTCGGGGTTTTCTCTCAAAGCACCGGTCGCCTTCATAAACAACAACCTGATTCCTCCTGCTCGCAACATCTTCACCCAGAAACATTTGCAGCACCGGCCCCAGGAGCAGACGAGCCGGGGTGAGATACCCCCACCTGGCAACAGGCTCCTTCTCCCCCTCCCCAAAAAAAGTTCCTCCTAAAACTCAGCAGCTGAGATTGAGTCACTAAAGCGCTGTGACATCACCAGCGGTTTTTGCTACCGAGCAGCCGTGCTTCCTGTTATGCCCGGGCGCCTATAGAGATACACGTATATATACGCACGCATAGGTGCGCGCTTTTATTGAGCAATTGAGTTCGCTCTCCTTCCTCCCAGCGTCGCTTCCCGCAACCCTCGCCTCTCTTTTGCAGCACCAGCGGCGAGGACCAGCGGCGGGGCTGGGGACCTGGGTCCCGCTAAGAGGATGAAAACATGGGGCTCAAGTTATCCTGCCTGAAAGGTAGGCTGGGGTGGGTGTTGGGGTCTCTCCTGCTCTGTGAAGGCATCTGGGGGATGGTTGTACATGGAGGAGCTTTAGGCATTTCTGCCGTGGGCAGGACTGGTGTGGTTTGGCATCCTGGGGGCATTTAAGCAAGTCCCACGGGTGACCTGTTGTTCATGCATCACCCCAGAGCTGAAGGGTCCGGTCCTGGGCTTGCTCCTGCATCCTTTGCTCCGGAGCATCCCTAAACTGATGGCATCCCTCTACAAATCAGGTGGGGTTTCCTTAGAGGTGGGAAAAAGCCAGCACGGATGGGATGCTTGGGGAACGGATGAGATGCTCCTGGCTGACCCTGAGCATCCTTCATCCTTCATTGCTCTGCTTCCCCCCAGGGATATTCCAGCCCAGGAATTTCCCCCTAGCTTTAATTTTCTTAATGGAGTTAGGCTGGGGATGGCGGCAGTGATGTCTGCAGAGAGAGGAAAGCGGGAGCTTTTAATGCTCCTGGCCTCGCCGCACTGGGTGAGCAGGGCGAAGGCTGGATATTGCGTCTCCCATTAGCTCTGCGTCCCAGTGCTGACCCCTGAGCAGCTCATATTAATCATCCTTGGGGTCGTTAGGGATGGGAGCTAACGAGCATCCCTCTCTAAGATGCAGAGCTGCTTCTTCCCTGGCTTTTCCCAAGCCCAAACCCTACGTGAGATGCTGGCTGTGACGGGGATGGTTTCGGATGCGTGATCCAAAAATGAGCTCTGCGCCCATGTGCCCACTCCCTGTGTCGGGGATATTGCAGGTGGGGCTGGTGGTGTGGGGTCTGGGGGATTTGGGGGTCCCACAGACACCTCCCCCCCAGCCCAACATGGTGTGACTGAGGAGGGGAAACTGAGGCAGCCAGGGAGTCCCCATCCTGCCCCAAATCCAGGACAGAGCCCCAAAATATCCCTCCACCCCTCCGATGAGCTTGGAGTCTGCAATGAAATAAAAGACCCACCCCCTCTTCCAGCTCCCTTACGTAAGGCAGGGCTTTATCCTTAATTAAAAAGAGATTAAAAATATCAGTGTCTGTCCCCTCCGGGCATTTTCCTGCTCGGGAAGAACTGAAACCTCCCTGGCTGCTGCCTGTGCCGCACGGGGCTTTTCTCCTGATTAAAAAAGCAGATTAAAGCGATTTGCTCCCCGGGCAGGCAGCTGGGGGTGTGTGTGTGTGTGTGCTGTGGTATTCGCCTCTATCGGACACCCCAAAATCCAGGGTGGGAAGGAGGTGCGAGGCTGCATCTGGCTGCTGGAGGGGGTGGCTGTGGATTCTCTAGTGGCTTGTAAGGGGTTGAGCTGGACATGGGGGTCCGGAGGAGGGCAGGGAGGAGGGGGATGCTGCAGCCCCACGCCTGATCTTCTCCCCACACACACACTTTGGTCTCCCTCCCCCCATTTTTGCAGGCTTGAAGACGTGCGTGAGCAGCGGGAACGGCAACGACAGGACCCCGGCGGCATCCCCAAGCGAGAAGAACCTGCATGTGCCCTCCATCATCGTCACGCCGCCCACGCCCACGGGGACCATGCTGTCCCGCGAGACCCGGCGGGCGGGGGGGCCACCGCCGTGCAGCCAGTGCTGAGCACGGGGACCGGGCAGGGGGAATCCGTCCCCACTCCACCGGGATGGAGCCACAGCCGCTGGGATGCAAACTGGCCGGATCCAGCACCCCAGGAGCTCCCCGGGGACACGCGGGGCACCCATCACACGGGTGGGTTTGGACACCGGTGACTGTTTTTTCTCTTTTTTCCTAAAAGCACCGGGGAGGGGGTGGCATCGTGCGGCATCTCCCCAGTGAATAAAACCCCTGGGGCTCTGCACCCCCCCGGTTTGGCACCCACCGCCTCCTTCGGGCTGTGTCGGTGGAGCGGCGGGTGGGCTGTCCCCCCCCAAAAAAAAACCACCCGTCACCACCACCCTGAAGCTGACTTTGTGCCGCCGGGTGGTTGAAATTGGGGTACGCCCCACCAGCCCCCACCTCTCTGCCCAGATCGGAGAAACCGGTTGCAAACGGCACCGGCAAAAATGAACTCGGCGTCGCCCGCAAATCGCCCTCGTGGCCCCGCCGGATCGGCCGCATCCCCGGGAAAGGAGCCGGGGGCGATGATGCTTCCCGGGGAGCGGCGGCACCAGGAGCCGGCGGGAGAGGCGGGAGTGTGAAAGCAGATGGAAATTTAATTTTTTAATGACAGCAGCAGATGGCAAAAGACACGCAAGTGGAGTCGCAGCGTGGCGGAGCCATTTATAGAGCGCCCGGCGGAGCTGCGGCACGTGCCGGCGGCACCACGGGGGCTGCTCGGTTAATGGATCGGGGGGGGGGGGATCCTGCAGCCCCCGGTAGGGGTTGGTCAGGGGGGTCCCCGAGGCTTGGCCCCCCTCCATCCCAGCCTAGGGGCACCCATGGGGCAATCCTCACCCCAAGGGTCGGGGTCGCTCCCATGGGTGCCCCGGGGCTGAGCCCGAGGAGGTCGGGGAGGGGGATTGGGGAGACCTGGCATCTTTGGGGGGGGTCTCTGTTTCCATGGTGACCCGCAAGCTGGGCTGTAGCCCCCCCCCAGAGCGGCGGGTACCGGCAGCTTCGGCCCCTCGGCTGGGCTGAACGTGGGAGGGATGGAGGGAGGGATGATGCGGTGCGTGGAGAGATGGCAAGAGGAGGGCTGGCTCTGCTTTAAGGCACGGATGAGTGGATAGAAGATGGCTGGATGGGTGGGGGGTGGATGGACGGGTGGAAGGGTGGATGGAGGCATGGGTGGGTCGCTGGATGGGTGGGGGGGTGGATGGATGGATGTGTGGATGAATGGAGGGAGGGATGGGGGCAAGGATGGGTGAGTGGATGGGTGGGTGGATGGATGGAAGGAAGGGCAAGTGGGTAAATGGATGGATAGGGGCACAGATGGGTGGGTGGGTGAGTGGATGGGTGGGCAGGTGGGTGGATGAATGGAGGCATGGATGGATGGATGGATGGATGGACAGGTGGGTAGATGGATGGATGGGGGCACAGACAGGTGGGTAGATGGATGGATGGGGGCAAGGATGGGTGAGTGGATGGGTGGATGGATGGATGGACAGGTGGGTAGATGGGTGAGTGAAGGCATGGATGGATGGATGGATGGACAGGTGGGTAGATGGATGGATGGGGGCACGGATGGGTGGGTGGGTGGATGGATGGACAGGCAGACAGGTGGGTGGATGAATGGATGGATGGACAGATGGACGGATGGACAGGTGGGTAGATGGATGGATGGGGGCAAGGATGGGTGAGTGGATGTGTGGATGGATGGATGGACAGGTGGGTGGGTGGATGGATGGACAGACAGACCCGTGGGTAGCCGGACGGACGGGGGCACAGACGTGTGCGTGGATGGATGGAGGCAGGGATGGGTCGCTGGACGGGCGGATGATGGTGTGGACGGGTGGGTGGTGAGTGGCTGCACAGGGACAACAACCGGACGGACAGACGGACGGCTGCCGCTGCTCCGCGTGCAGGAAGGAGGGCGCGCAGGCGGCCCTGGGCAGGGGCAGCGGCCCACTCACCCCTCTGCGGTCCGGGCCGCCCCAGGGTACCCCAGGCTCGGGGCAGACCCGGTGACACCCACCACCACCCCCCCCCCCCAGCACCCACGGCCGCGGGGACCCCACGCCCGTCCCCGCGGGGCGCTGCTCCTCCCGGCCGCCAGGGGGCGGCAGAAGCGGGTGAGGGCGGCGTTGCTGCCTTCCCCGCGGCGCCCCGGCAACAAGTGTGCTGAGCGCTGATTGGGCGAGCGCTTCTGCGGGAGCGGCGGGATTGGTCCCTTCGCGACAGACTCAGACCTCCCCCCCCCGGCGGGCCCGGCCCCGGGGCTGGAGCCGGAGAGCGGCGGGAGCGGGATAGCCAATCAGAAAAGGGTGCGACGTGATAACCAATGGCCGGCCAGCGCCGCCCGCGAGAAACCAATCAGCGTGCTCCGAGCTGCGCCAGACCCCGCCCGCAGGCGGAGACCGCGAAAACGCGCCCGGCGGCGGGAAGCGGGGCGCTGTGGGCGGGGCCTCGGCGCCGCGCAGCCAATAAGCAGAGTGGGCGCGCGGCGGGCCCGATCCCGGTTCCGCTTCCGGTTCGGTCCCGGTGCCGGTCCGGGCCCCCCCCCACCGTCACCGCCGCCGCCATGGAGCCGGCCGAGGCGGAGTTCTTGGCCGAGAAGGAGCTGGTGACGATCGTGCCCAACTTCAGCCTCGACCGGATTCACCTCATCGGGGTGGGTGGGGCCGGGGGGTGGGGACAGGCCTTGGGGGGCCGGGGGGGGGGGGGGAGGCAGGGCCGGGGGGGGCTTATGGGTAGGCCATGGGGGTAGGGGGGATTGGGATGGAGGGGCAGGAGCTGGGGAGATTGGGGGACAGGGGTTGAGGGGACTGGGGAGGGGGTTGAGAGGACTTGGGGGAGGGTTGAGAGGACTTGGGGGGGGTTGAGAGGACTTGGGGGGGATTGAGGGGACTGGGAGGGGGATGAGGGGACTGGGGAGGGGGATGAGGGGACTGGGGAGGGGGTTGAGGGGACTGGGGAGGGGGTTGAGGGGACTGGGGAGGGGGTTGAGGGGACTAGGGGGGGTTGAGGGGACTGGGGAGGGGGTTGAGGGGACTGGGGGGGCTGAGGGGACTGGGGAGGGGGCTGAGGGTACTGGGGGGGGGGGCTGGGGCGTTTGGGGACAGGGAGAGGGGATGGGGGGGCATGGGGAAGGAGCCTGGGGTGGCATGGGGGTGGTGGGATGAAGGAATTGGGGGGACAGGTGGGGAGGAGAAGGGGGGAGCGGGTTGGGAGAGGAGGCAGGGCAGCCCCCCCAGGAGGTTTGGGAGGGGACAGTGCTGTCCTGTGTGTTTGTGTCCACCGTCCCCCTTCCATCTCTGGTGCTTTTGCAGTGAGCAGTGCAGCCCCCAACACTTGAGCCTTGGCTGAGGGCTGGGGGGGCGTGACGGACTGCCCTGGGTGTTGAGCCCCCAGGTCTGGCAGCGGGTGTCAGGATCTGCCGCGGTGGTGGTGCGAGCTGTGCTCCGCTGCTGCCTGCCTCTGAAAGCACCTTGGCTTGAGCCCGGGGGGGCTGCGTTTCCAGGAGAGATGTAATTTCTGGCTATAACTTCTGTGAAATGCTTTGAAATAGAAAATGCACTGGAAATGTTAGTTATTACTTCTCAAGGGAGAGGAGGAAAAGTCTGAGAGAAAGAATTATGGGCAGTGAGAGGAGGAAATTCAGATGCTATTTGACTCAGGCTTTACAAAATCCCCTGGAAAAAAACTCCTGCTCTCTAGAGATGGCTGAGGCCAAATTAGCAGACGAGTTCTGCGGTGTCCAAGCCCTCACTGCTGCCTTACTCTTGCCTTCAATTCGTCTTCCAGGGAGATCTGGGTCCTTTCAATCCTGGCTTGCCAGTGGAGGTGCCTGTCTGGTTGGCCATTAATCTGAAGCAGAGGCAGAAGTGTCGGCTGATTCCTCCAGAATGGATGGACGTTGGTAAGGATGGCAGCTTTGGCCCTGGGCTTCAGTGGGTGCAGCGGAAGCATGAAATTAAAAAAATTCTCAGTTTTCACCATTAATGGGAAGCTTAATTCAACAAACACAGAGTAACTCTGAGAGAAGGATCAAATGTTCCACCACTGGAATTCTTTATGTTTACGGGAGATGTAATCTTCCCGGTTAAGCCAGGTATTGAACTTCTGTTCTTCTGGTGAGGAGGAAGGGTTAGATTGAATCCCCAGCTCTGACACCATCAGCAGTGATCGCTGGTCTTTCTGAGCAGCACTTGCATCTCTTGCACGCCTTGTTCAGAAAGAGCTTTCAGGACCTCAGATGACACTCTGTGAGGAGGGAGACCTTGGAGAGCATATACGTATGTTAATCACCAGTTCATGGTTCATTCACTCCATGAAATCATTTTCCTCGAGGGCATCGGAAATGGGAGGTCGTCTCACTCTCTAAAAAGTGAGAATTGTGGCACCCTCCCTTTTGTCATCTCAAGGGAGACTGAGAAAGAGAAGAAGTAAACGCTAATGGAGCTGCAGTAAGAGGGAGACCTGCACCAAGCATTTCTGCTTTATTCATTCAAGGGCACAAATGCTAATTAGCACAAGTGCTTTGTGGGATCACGACAGGCGATCAGTTTTGGGGATGAAGCTGGTGTAGTTCCAGCCTCCTGGCACGGTGCACTAAGCACGGCTTCGATGTCCCTGTCAGCATCCTTGTGTGCTTCGTTACAGAAGCCTTTTTCTGCCCGCATGTTGATTCACACTTGGACATAGAGTTGGTCCTACAGAAATAGCACGTGGGTTTTCCTGGGAGTAAAAATGTGCCTGGAACATTGAAGGTCAGGCAATGACTGACCATTCCTGGTTGTATTTTAGAAAAACTGGAGGAAATCCGGGACCGGGAACGTAAAGAGGACACCTTCACTCCGATGCCCAGTCCCTATTATATGGAACTCACAAAGCTGCTGTTAAACTAGTAAGTAGGAAATGTATTGTAACAGTTTCCGCCCGAGTACATGCTTGCATAGACAATTTTTCAAGCTTTCGTTGGCAGCAACCCCAGAGGGCGGTGGGAAAGTGAGAGTTAATGGAGGTTTATTTCACAGCGTGCCAAGATCTCGTTGCAGCAGTTTTCTCATGGTAACTTCGCATTTCAGTAACTTGGGGATTGCTTGTTCTGTGGCCTGATAATTGGGGCTGTGCCGCTTTATTGAGCGGCAGCAAAGCGTAGAGGCCTTGAGGATCGGCAACACGTTCCATGGCTGCAATCTGTTCAGCAGCCTAAACCCTCCAGGCTTCTTCCTTGGCTCTCCTTCAGGAGGAAAGCTCCTCTTTCCTCAGCCTGAGAAGCAGGAGACCAGGGATATTCTGAGTCTGAACTCCTGCCTGCTGAGGCATTTCACTTGTAAAATGTGCTGGCTGGTATTTTTCTCAGCGCAGGCTCTTCTGACTTTAAGCCCTCGATTACGGTGGGGTGGTCATTTAAGCACTGGCTTTTCCTCTGGAGATGACGCTCTTGGCGTGCGGCTCCTTCCCTCACGCTAGAATAACCCTGACAGCTCTGTCCATGTGAATTGATCTGATCTCTTGAGGTCCTTATGGCAGCGCTGAATTGGCTTAATGGGAGGATGTGGCACAAATCGTACAGTCCTTTCAACTTAATACTCCCTGATAGAGCCACAAGAGCACAGAGCTGGGGCTCTAATCGCAGCCGAGTCCTTTCAATTCCCTGGCTGCCTGTGACTTTGGCCGGGTTATTGGCCCTCTGTGTACCTTGTACCAGCTGGGCAATTAAAGAGCAGAAGGATTCTAGTGAGAACCAGATGCTGCATCAGAGCTGAGCATTCCTGGGTAAATAAACTATCCCAGAAATCCCAGCAGCAGAAGTACCAGGCTGGATTTTAATGTTGAGTTGCAGGTTTTTTCCTCTATAGCAAACTGCTCTGCTGATGCCTCAGAGGGCTGAAGAACTGCCAACATTACTTACGCCGGTGACATAACATACGAGTCCCTCGCAGCCTGTTCTGATCCTCTCTCTCCTCCTCTAGCGCCTCAGACAACATCCCCAAAGCCGATGAGATTCGAACGCTGGTGAAGGATACCTGGGACACCCGGATAGCCAAGCTGCGGCTGTCTGCGGACAGCTTTGTCAGGCAGCAGGAGGCTCACGCCAAGGTGCGGCGGGGACGCGCAGGGAGAGGTTTGCCAGCTCTGTGCTGGGAGGATTCCAGATGCCGTGCGATTGTGTGGGCTTGTGACTGATGAGAGCTGCTCGTGAAAATGCTGGTTGGGGCATGTTTTTCCTGGGTTGTGGGTACGTCAGTTGGGAACTAAAGCCATATGCTGAAACCTCGCTTTATGGGCTGGTTGCAGCTCCCCGTGCCTTATGGAAATAGTGCTCTCGTTGCTCCTGTGCTTCTCTTGACCGGGGGTGGCAGCTGGGCCGGTCCCTTGGGGTGTCACTGAAGGAAAAGCGTGGGCTGCAGAGCTGCTTTCCGAGTTCCTCATCCTCCGCTGTGACAGAGCTGTTTCCCCAGATTCTGTTATTTTGTTTTTTAGCTGGATAACTTAACCTTGATGGAGATCAACACGACCGGGACTTTCCTTACTCAAGCCTTAGATCACATGTACAAGCTCCGGACTAACCTTCAGCCTGGCGAGAGTGCCCACTCTCAGGATTTCTGAGGTACTAGCCAGGCCAACCTTCAAACCTCCCAGGAGAGGGCACTGGAAGAGAGAGCAGGCTCCGCTCCTCACCCTTGGACCTTCATCTGGCCAGCCTCCACCTCCCTGCACAGCTCTCCCAAAACCACCCAAGCTTCATCTCCCCTCAGCTGCGTTCAACCCCTCCTCGGCAGCAGCTGTGCGCAGGCAGGGGTTCCCCTTCCACGCAGGCAGGGGAGAGAGAGCAGGCAGCCTCACAGCCGGATGGGAATTGCTCCGGAGCTGCCGGCAGCACGGGAGCATCCCCGCACGGTAGCTCCTACGCCTTCCCTCTGTGCAGAGGTGGGCCTCTCGCTTGGGTTCAGAGATCTGCTTGGTGCAGGTGGTGGCTTGCCAGCGCTAGGCTGCTGTCTAATGATGTCAGGCAAATCTCTCCGCCCTGGAGAGTGTGGGTGTACTTCATAGAGGGAACTTCTGAGGGCAGCACAGGCCACACACTGGCTTGAAAGCAATAAATTTCTAGGCGGTGCTTCGCCATGAATTTTCTCAACGCCTTGAAAAGGGGGAAGATGTGCCGGCAATGAGAGGTGTCTGCTACTCTGCTGGGGAGATCAGCTGGGAAGCAGATCCATCTGCTCTTTGGAGAAGGACAAAAGAAAACGGTTTTCCCTCTCCAAAGCCAGGCTGTCTTGTAATATCATATGTCTTGATTTATTTTTTTTTTAATCTGAAAATGTGTGTATAAAAAAATAATAATAAAAAAATAATAATTGCAGCTGAGTGAACAGCATCAAATTAGTCCCTGTGTTCCGTCGCACGCTGTGTGTCAAGCATACATGGGTTAAACAATGCTTGGAAAAACCCGCAGCTTTCCTCCTTTGGCTCCGGCCCCGTTTCCCTGCGGCAGACCGACAGGCAAGGGCAGGATCCTCGCTGGCGTGGGGCTGCGTTGATGGCAGATGTAATTATTACGGGCGAGGGGGAAATGCCGGCTTGAACCCAACGGTGGCAAGCCGCGAGCGGTGCCCTTCCCCGAGCATCTGGGCCAGCCTCTGCGCTGCTCCTGCCTGCCATCTGTGCCCTGCCTGCCTCGGCCGCTTCCCCCAGCGCTGCCCGCAGGCAGCTGCGGTCGGCTGCGAGCAAAGGGCTCTGACAAGGTGACGATGGCAGGAGCTGCCCTCGGCGAGGCTGGGGGATGCTCGGAGCAGGGCTGCTTTCCCATCGCCGGTGGGGGAGAAAGAATCCTTTGCCGTCATTGTGGAAGAGTTTATTTTTTTTTTGGATGTTTTCAGAAATTACAGCCATATATTCATAAATACCTAATTACTACATTCAACAAATAATATATTACATTACAATTAATTCAAACAAGTACACTTAGAACATGTTTAGGTTTGTTGTTTTTTTTTTTAATCTCCTTTTGGGGGTTTTTTTGTTTTGTTTTCTTTCACAGCATCTGAACTGCCCCCAGCGGGCTCTGCCTTGCCTTTCCCTCCTCGCAGCCCTCCCAGGCTCTGGCGCAGCTGCTCGAGCGATTCTGCATGGGGTACGTACAAACAGACATGACCGCTCGCCATGGCCCCGGGGGGAATAATTCTGCAAAATTGGTCCAAAAAACGTGATTGTGGGCTGGTGAGGGGGGGAAAAGTCTCAGTATAGGAGCTGCTACGAAGCGAGGCTACATCCCAGTCAGGCTCCTGCCCACAGCCTCATCGCGGCACGGTGGCGGTGAGGGATAAATTGCTGATGATTTTCCATCCCTGGCTTCTTCTCCCCCCCCCACCCCGCCCCAGCACACGGGAAGGGAAAAAGCGAGTCGAGCAGCAAGCGTATTTTGCCGTGTTAAAATTCATTGTGAAGCCTGGAGTTGGCAGCGGCTAGGCCAGAGGCTGGCGATGCAATTGGGGATTTAAAAAAGATTAAACTAATTTCTGTCACAAGGGCATTTTGCTTTTTAATCTTGCACAGCTTTTTTTTGGTGAAGCCAATGGGAGACCGGGGAGTGTGGGGGGGGGAGGAGTAGGGGGGGGGTTAATGCTTTCTTTGCGAGTGCAACAAGGGAATTTAAAGCAGAAAGCAGAGGTCACCTTTTCCCGTAGACATGAGCTTGTCTCGTGGTGAATTTAAAAAATTAATAAATAATTTAAAAAATTAAAAAAAAAAAAAAAGCCTCCCCGGGGAGCTGCGGCACGTGATGATTAGAAAGTGGCTAAAAATGGCACCGTGTGGTGCCAAGCCTGAACCTGCCACCCCGGCCCGGCGCTGCCGGCAGCGAGCCGCAGGCAGCTCCTGCCCGCCGGCGGGCACGAGGTACGGGCAGGGAGAACTCGACCCAGCTTGTCCCCGTGGTGCCACCAACCCCATGCCAAGCCGCGGACCCCGCGGGCAAACCCCAGCTCCCCCTGCCCAAACTGCCTTAGCGCCGCTCTGATTGTCTCCGTATTTTGGGGGGGAGTAAGGACACCCCAATGCCACCCGTCCCCCAAACCCTCCAGCCCTCTCGGCGCAACTGCTCTGTATTTTTAATTTGGCAGATGGAGCCCGCGCGAGGCTGACAAACCACCCAGCACCACGACACCCACAACAACTGCCCAGAGGGACCAGAAAAAGACCCAGAAACCAAAGAAAAAGGGAAAAAAAAAAAACCCAAACCACAGGAGGTTGAGCACAGTGGAAGGGCTCAGCTCTGGGTTCTCGAGGGATTGGCGGTGGGACAGCACCTGCCCCGCTGGAAAAGGGGATTTATTTTTTTCCTGTTTTTAAATTCTTTTAAAACACTTCAGTATCTTTTCTGTCCTGACCAGCAGCAGTACAAACACTAAAAGCGAGTTAATCCTTTTGCCAAAAAAGAAAGAAAATAAAAAGGGGAGGGGGGGGGGGGAAGGAAAAAAAAGAAAAAAAAAAGCAGAAACATATTAAAAAAAAAGGCAAGCTTTTTATAACAATAATTAAAGTAATAAAAACATACAAAACTTTTTTTTTTTTTAATATATATACACAGTACAAGGCTGAAGCACCTTTTTTTGACTTTTAAATCGCAAAACCAGGGTGACTAGCTCTGACAAGGTAACCCCGCCGGGGCCCACTGCCGGCGCGTGTTTCGTGCCCCTTCCCCGCCAAACAGGAACAAAAAGGTACCTTCAACCAGTTTATTGACTTTATTGTTTTATAGCGAAGTGCATTTCCAGTGGAAAGCCCCGGGGTGGGGGGGGGGGGAGGCTCCCGGTGCCGTGCCAGGGAGTGGGGGATCGGCGGCTGCTGGCCGGCCGTCCTGCACCTGGCCCCACGGGGCTCCTCCGGCCTTAGTGTTGTCGGTGGAGTCTTTAATTGTAATTTAATTAAAAAAAAAAAAAAAAACAAAAAAAAAACCAAAAAATGAGCGCTATAAAGTGTGGGTGGGTGGAGGGGGGGGGCCGCAGCACCCTGTCCCCAGGGAGGAGAGCCCGAGCTGGGCTGGCGGTTGCTTGCAGAGGGCCAGCGGCGCGGGAGGGGACGGGATGGGGTCTGCTCGCTGTCGGGTGGGCTCCCGGCTCCCGTGCTCCTTTGCTTCATGCATGGCACATTCTCCGTGATTTTTTTTTTCGTTTGTTTGTTTCGTTTTGTTTTTTTGTTTTTTTTTGTTTTTTTTTTAATTTTATTTTTTTAGCTTCAAACCTCCCAGTGAAAAATATTAAATATTCAAGGTAATAAAATAGATTATTATTTCTAGACTATATGTTCGGCCTAGCCCAAGGAGCGTCACCTGGGATACCCCTTGAAATAACCCCTAGACCACTGCATTGCAGGCAAGGCAAGGCACTTCCGCAGGTGATCCAGCTCGGCTTGCAGGCGCTCGCGCTCCGAGACCATCTTCTGCTTCTGGGTCCTTAATTCCTGCAAGCGGTGAAGGTGAGAAGACACAGTCAGGGCAGGCGACGGGCAGCCTCCGGGCCAGGGCTGTGGGGATGGCATCCCTCGTGGGATGCTGGGCTCGCCTGGATGCTCCACGGGGTGGGATGTGGGGTGCCTGGGTGGAGGGCACTGCTGGGAATGGGGTATTGCAGGGGATGGGGAATTGCAGGGAATGGGGTATTGCAGGGGAAGGGGCACTGCTAGGTGGATGGGTGTGCTCCGGGAGGATTTGGGTGCCTCGCAGAAGCCGGGTGCCGTGGCCCCACTCACCGCCATGCTGTGCGAAAGCTGCTCTGCCGTCAGGCTCAGGCTGTAGTGCTGGGCTTCCAGCCGCCGGCACTGGGTCTGCAGCACTTGGCGCTCCAGGTTTTGTTCTGCAAATCCCAAAGGAGAGAGAGGGTGAGCGTCGGCTCCGTGCACGGCACAGGACCATGCCCGAACACCGCCGTGCCGTCGCCGAGGATGCCAGCCCCGCGCGAGGCTCTGTCCAGCCAGCGGCGATTGCCTCCAGCGTCCCAGAGCATCCCCAGCCCCTGCATTGCCCACGGGGAACCGCCAGGTCCTGCTGGGGAGGACGCTGGGCAGCTGTGAATACATGAATTTTTCACGTATACATCAATTTTCACCAGCGCCTGTTGCTTTCATAGCCTCAAGCACCTCCCTATCCCACCCCAGTGGGAGCCAGAGACGCCTGGTCGAGGCGTGGAGTGGTTTCACTCGGGGAAACTGAGGCACAAAGTGAGGGTTTACCCTCCCTGCCCCCCCCCCCCATCCTCTACCTTCTATATGTTCCTGGTAAGCTTCAAAAATTGCCTCGATCCCTTGCCACTTGGGCCTGGGGTACTCTTCCTCCTCTTCCTCCTCCTCCTCCTCCTCTTCCTCGGAGGCCGAGTCATGGGGCAGCGGGGGCAGCGCCCGGTGGGGCAGCGGCCCCTCGGCCGTGCCGTTGTGCGGTGGGGCAGCCAGGCGGCTGGACGCCTGCAGCTCGGGGATGTTGTAGTGGATGGAGGTGTCGAGCTTGTGGTTCTGCTCCGCCGTCAACGCCGCCGTCCCCCCTGCGGGAACTGAGCGTCAGCCCCCTGCCCGCCCCCCCTCCCCCATATCCCCCACATTGCCCACCCCACTGCTGCCCTCCCTGAGGCTGCATTGAGAAAGATGCCCCCCTCAAGGTATTCATTTCCTCCTCCCCAGGCCCTTTTTGGGGGGCTGCAGCATCTTCTGGGGGTTTTCATCACCCCCGTGCACTGGAGTAACTTCATTTTTCTTGCTTAATGAGTTTGGGGGGAATGGAGCCATATTATCCCAGCACCTTATATTTATCTTCATCGATGAGCTTCTGGGATGTTCCAGCAACGAGGTTGTCAGTGGATTTCGCGCCCTTGGTGGTGCCAAACCCCAGCGGGGGGGATGAAGGCGTCTCCCACCCCACAGGGATGTTACCCCCCCATGGCACCCAACCTGCTCCCCACATCCCTGCCCTTACCTTTGTGCTTCTGCAACGCCTTCTGGGTGGACTGCAGCACCGACTCGTGGAACTGATGGGCGAACTCCTCGGCGATGAAGGGCTCCCAAGGCTTGCTCTTGCCGTTCATGCTGTGGGACAGCGGCACCGGGATGTCCTTGGGAAGGGGACCCCTGACGTAGCTGAGGATGCTGAGTGCCTTCTTCCCGGGATGCCCATCGCTCAGCCGGGGCTTCTCTGCCGGCGCGGTGGCCGATTCCTTAGCCCTCGGTAGCTCCTGGGGTCTCAGCTGGTCTAACCTGCCGGGCTCCACCGTCTTCTGCGCCTCCGGCACGGAGACAGCGATGCCCACGGGTTTATCCGGATCCAGCGGGAGCGGCGGCACCAGTGGCTCTTTGGGCAGAGGAAGAGCAGAGTCGGCTGCCAGCAGGGCTCCATGTGTCCCCCCCCAAGGCAAAACCGTGCCCCCCGCATCGTGCCGGGCAGGGGATGCTCCCGAGCTGAGAGCCGGGGAAGGACCAGGGGTGCTTACCGATGGCGGGGCCGCTGGGGCTGTCCCGTGGGGAGCTCTTCACCACCACGGCGGCCGGCGTGGTCTTCTGCTTCATGGCCTGGAGCATCTCTACCAGCTTCTCCTTGTCTGCGGCATGGGAAGCTGAGGTTTAGTGTAGCCTCTGCTCAGCAGAGCAAGCTCACGGCCCCAGGCGGGACCGTCCCCCCCAGCCCCACGGCACCCCCCCCAAACCAGGGAGCGGGGACCCCCTGAGCCAGAGCCGGCCCCGAGCGTGCACGGGGCATGGCTGTTTTACCTTTCCTCTTCTCGGCACTGATGTGCGTGAGGTTGAAGATGGTGAGGAAGCGCTTCTTCTCCTCGAAGTTGGGGCTGTTGTTCATCTCGTCGGGGCTGTAGCGGGTGGAGAGCGGGAGGCGCGGGGAGGGCGTGCGGCGCTTGTTCTGCACCGTCGGCGGCGAGGGGCTCCTCTCCCGCAGCATCCGCCGGCGTTTGCGCCGCTTCTGGCTCAGCAATTCCTCCTTCTGTTGCTGCGTGGTGAGGCCGAAGAGCTGCAGGAACTCCAGCTTCTGGGGCACCGAGGGGGGGAGAGCAGAGCAGGGTCACCCCCAGACCGGTCCCCATCCTCATCCTCATCTCCGTCCCCATCCCTGACCCCCTGGTGCCTCTGCAGCCGACCGGGAATGGTGGCTGCACCGCAGCACTGGGAGATGGTGGCCGAGGAGGGGCTGCTCCCCTGGGGGACGGGGGGGGACAGGGGACAGCGAGTGCCGGCTGTACCTCGGAGGACGTGTCCAGCTTCAGCGGGGGCTGCTCGGCCACGCAGCGGAGATGGGCCCGCACCTCCTCCTCGTCGCTGTCGTCGCAGGAGTCGTCCAGGTCGTAATAGTAACCTGGGGACGGGGAGAGGCTGGCGTGAGACTGGGGAGACCGTGGGAACCCCGGGGAACTGCTGGGAAACCTGCTGGGACCCTCCTCGGGACGGGGATGCAGCAGGGTGCTGGTGCAGCAAGGTGGGATGCTGGCGGGGGTCCGATGTGGGTCCCAGGGGGGCGAGGGGTGTAACCCAAAAGAGCCCCGTCCCCCCCCTCTGCCAGCTGTGGGACCCTGGAGGGCATCGCCCACCCCTGCGTGGCTCAGCATCACTTTGGGATGGGTGGCAGGGGCTCAACAGGCGGGTTAATGGGGCACTGCTGGGGGGGAGGCTGTGGCCGAGGCCCCCCCCATCCCTGCTGGAGGGGGGGATGGCACCGCCTGTGTCCCCCCCCCGCCAAGCACTCCGTCTCCTCCTCACCGCTGTTCTTATCCCCACTCGCGCAGTCCCATTAATATTTAAAGCCCGCTTATTAGCCTCAGCTCATCATTTATTAATTGGGCATGTCTAGAGCGGAGGATTTACCGAGCCGCTTGGCTTGTGGGAGCATTTGCATCGCGGGCTGCTGGCATCCCCAGGAGACCCACCAGCCGCCCCCGCCACCGCCAAATCCCGGTGCCGGTGCGGCGGGTTTGGGGGGGGGGGCGTTCCTCAGCGCGGTGCAAACCCGGCGTCTCACCTTTTTCGCGGGCTTCCCTCCGCCGGCGCTCCTCCAGGTCGAGTTTGCTGACCAGCCTGCGATGCTGCTGCACGAACTCGTCGTAGATGTACATGGGGTCCTGGGCGCGGGGAGGGGGGGGCCGGTAGGGCGAGCTGGGCTTGGTGGCCTCGACGAAGGGGGCGGCTGGGGGTCTTTGCTGGCTTAGGATGCTCTGCGTGGACTTTTCCAGCTCGGCTAGGAAGGGAGCGTGGGTGAAGCTCCCGTGCTCCGGGGCACCGGACTCCCGTGCTGGGGGATATTTCTCCAGAGCATCCCTCTTCCTCGCCCCCTCCTCCAGCTTCTCGGGGCAGAAGACCCTCTCCACCTTCACCAGCGGGATGCCCTGACGGCTGGGCTCGAAGGGGGCCGGGTGGCCGTGGAGGGCATGGGGCTCGGGGAGGCGCCGGGGGGGGTCGGGGGGGCTCTCCATCAGCGAGACGGGGTTCCAGAGGGATGTGGTGACGGGGTGGTGCTGGGGCTTGGGGGAGATGAGCGGCGGGGGTCCGCCGAAGTGCTGCCCTGGCTCCCGGCCACTTGGCTCGTGGCGGCTCGATCCCGACCTGTGGGGAGAGGAGAGGACCAGAGAGGTGAGGAACCGGCACCGCTGCCGGAAAGCCAGCCGCACCCCGGTACCGGGCTGCTTTTGGGGGAGAAACACGCCGGTTAGGGCCACATGGAGGGGTTTCTGCACATGGGGCTGCCACGCTCGTCCCCTCCTGTGCCACCACCCCGAGGGATGGAGGGGCAGAGTTAAGGCTGCTCCCGGGCAGGTTGAGCAGGGATGCGGCTGCATCCCCGGGGTGCCGAGCAGGGGACCCCAGGCTCAACCCCACGCCCCCCCCACTGCTGCCCACCGTGGGGACAGCAGAGCCCATCGGTCCTGGCACATCCCTGCTCTCCCCGCAGCAAGGGCAAGCACCCCGGTGCAACCCTCCTCCGACAGCCGGGGCCGGAGCCAGCCCGTTAGCGGGATAAATATTTCATGCGCCCAAGCTGTGCATTTAACGCTTTTCCGCTCCAGCGCCCCGGACCTCCGTGCACGGAGCAACGAGTTCAGCTCAGCGACGCCATCCGCCGCCCCGGCACCGTGTCACCACCGGCGGCAAAGCATCGCCTGCCCTGCCGGGGATCGGTCCCTCTCCCTCCACGCTGGATGCGGGCAGCCCCGGGATGGGGATGAGGATGATGAGGATGGAGTATCCCCCGGCTGCAGGTGGTTCGGGGTGACCTTGCCGTCTCCTCTCCGGTTTGGGGTGGGAGGAGGGGACGGGGAAAAAGAGGCTGCGGCGGGCACTCGCCTTTGTGCCGCCCCGCGATCCGCTCCTTATTATCCTCGATGAGCCGCGCTAATCCCCTGGATACCCAAAAATAACAAAGGGAGCTGGCGGCAGAGCCGGCTGGATGAGCCCGCGCTGCTTAAGCACTCGGCGATGGGGGTGAGCAAGCCCCTGTCAATCAGGGGATGCAGGCACGCTCCTCTGCTTCCCCCCCCAAAAAAAATCACCCAGGTTCAGGGCAGGTGCCCCCCCTTTCCCCAAAACGGGCCATCCATTCGCCTGGGTCCGCTTGCACGGCGGGGAGCCGCAATTAGCGGTGCCGGGTGCCTGGGCAGCACCTGGCCGCTTGCCGCTGGCCCCCGGCCACCTCCCGGGCTCGTCGCCTGCCGCCGCGCAGATGTCGGGCACCGGCAAAGCCCGGCGCTGCCAGCGCAGCCGGCCTGGCTGGCACCGCGTGACGGGGACCTGCTGGCACTGGCCGAGCACGGCGGGATGTGCAAGGAGCGAGGGGCAAGGCTATGGGATGACGGCTACCTAATGGCTGGGGGGGGGGGACAGAACCAGCTAACGGGGCGAACACAGCCGTGGGGTGACGGCGGGGGGAGAAAAAACCCTACAGAGATTACAGCACGGATGGCCGCGACGTGGGAAAATGCAACTAGGTTTTAGGGAGCGGGGCTGGCAGCATCCCTACCTGGGATGCTCCGGCCGATGGTCCGGCTCGGGCTGGCTCGGGGTGCGCCCCATGTCAAGGTGCTGCTCCAGCACTTGTTGCCGAAATTCCGAGACTTGGGATTGCCGATCTTCCTTCTCCTGGCGCAGCCGGCGCTGCCGGGCCAGCCACTTCTCCTCCTCGTTGGTGCGGTGGATGAGCAGCGCCGTGGCCGCGCTGCTCCCCGGCAGCGGGAACACGTTGTGGTTGGGGATGAGGCTGGGGACGGGGTGGTGGGAGGCCGGCGGCTGGTGCAGCGGGTGCTGGATGGGCTTTGGCGTGGGCAGCACCGAGTCCTTGAGCTTCTCTGGGTTGGAAAAGGGGTGCCGGAGAGTCAGGGCGTGGAAAGGGGTGGGGGGCTACCCGTGGCCAACTGTTGGCCATCAGGGTATTTTGGGGTGCTCAGGGCCCCCCGCGCCGAGCATCCCCGCGGGCGGGAGGCACCCGGAGCTGTGGGGCAGCCGCCAGCCAGAGCCCGGCGCTCCCCTGCCCGCAGGGCACGAGGGGTCTGCCCGCTCGGTGCCAGCCCAGCTGCCAGGCGTGCCGCGGCACCGGGCGCGTTGCCGCCCCGGACCGAAGTCAGATGGCACAGGCACCGTGCCGCCTCTCCGAGAGCCGCGGCAGCTGGGCTTTTGGCAAAAAAGCGAGCTGGCAGCCGGGAGAGCCCGGCTCCATCCATCTCCAGCCACCTCCCGGGGCCACCGACCCCCTCGGCTTTGCCATCTGGAGGGGAAAAGGGGACCGTGGCAAGCTGCGCCGAAGGCGGCGGGCCCCCCCGCCAGGACCCAGCGTCACCTGTGGGCACGTTACCTGGTCTGCTGGGCGCCAGCGGCTCCACCGGCTTGCCCCGCTCCTCGGCCGGGTGCCCCCGCAGCCCGTGCAGCTCGGCCACGGGGAGGAAGGGTCCCTCCATGGCTTTCACCATGCTCAGCTCCTTCTCCCGGGCGCGCTCCCGCTGCCTCTCCAGCTCCCGTTCCCGCTCCTTCTCCCGCTCGCGCTCCAGCTCCTTCTCGCGTTCCCGCTCCCGTTCGCGCTCCTTCTCCCGCTCCCGGTCGGCTTCTCGCTCCCGCTCCTTCTCCCGCTCGCGCTCGCGCTCTCGCTCCCTCTGCCGCAGCTCCTCGTCCATTTGCAGCCTGCAAAGAAAAGCCGAAAAAAAAACCACCACCCCCCAAACAACCCCCAGGCGCCTGTTAGCATCCCCTGCCGGGGTGCCCTGTCTGTCCCCCCCCGTCCCCGGCCATCGTCCCCCCCGTACCTCTCGGCGGCGAGGCTGGAGATGCGCTCGGACTGCAGGGCGGAGAGGGAGGAGTGCGAGAGCTCGGGGGGGTACCGTACCCCCGAAAGATGCAGGTGCATGGCCGAGGGGTGCAGGGGCGGCAGCGAGCCCGGCGCCGGCAGCGGGTAGAAGGGGGACCGCAGCGCCGACAGGCAGTACGACTCGTCCATCCTGGGGAGACGGGGATGCTCAGCGGGACGTGCCGCTCAGCGGAGGAAAGAAACCCCCAATTTCCCTCCCTGACGCGATCCCAGGCTGGACGGGGGCTGCCTTCTGCTGGGAGAAGGGTTGGGAGACACCCCCCCCCCCCAAAATGCCCTCAGGGCAGCCCAAGCATCCTCCCCGGATCAGGCTCCAACCTCCGCAGCCCCCAAGGCTCGTCCTCCGGCCACCGGCATCCCCCAGGGACCCCCAGCATCCCCCAGGGACCCCCAGCATCCCCCAGGGACCCCCAGCGTGGCAATGCCCACCTGAAGGCGGGGTGCGGGAAGGGGTGATGCGTCAGGTAGCTGGGGTGGTAGTAAGCGGCGGCGGCGGCCGGATCCAGTCCGAGGGGCGGCAGGGAGGACATGCGGAGGTCCTCGGCGGTGTGGTAGGGACGAAAACTGCGCAGGTAATCCTCGGTGACGGCGCTGGGAGGCACCACGTGGTGGACCGGCCGCTGCAGGCTGGGGAAGCGGGGAGATGGTCACCATCCCACCCTGTCCCCCCTAAGGAGATGTCACCTCGCCCCAGGATGCTCGGTGGGACCAGAGCTCACAGGGGACGCCCGCGTCCTGCGAGACCCCCCCCCAAATCCAGTCCATCCATCGCCGCCGGACTCACTTGAGAGGCGGGAAGCGGGAGTCCTGGACCACGGAGCTGTGGGGCAGCCCGAAGGAGTAGGGTGTCCCCAGGAGGTGGGAGGGGACGGCGGGGCCCCCCGCTTTCTCCTGGGCGAGGGGGGGCTCCGAAATCAGGCGCTCGCGGCCGCCGCTGCTGCTGCTTCCTCGTGACCCTGCTTCTTGCTGGAAGGCAAAGAGAGAGAAAACGCCGAGCTGGGCGTTAGGGGGGTGGCAGGGACCCCGCGAGGGAATGGAAGGGGGGGTCCCTGCTGTGTCGCCACCCCAAGACCCTCAGCGGATCCCCACCATGCCCGTGGTGGTCCCCGGCTGGTACTGGTACCCAGGGGAGGATGCATCCACCGGAGCATCCTCCCGCATCCAGGCTGTCGAAGGCGGGCTGGAGGGGCTTGAGGGTCCAAGGGGAGGTACGCCGGGGGGGGCACTGGTGGGAGAAGGGGGTGCCGAAGCCAGGGCAGCGCTGACAGCAGGACACACGTTACCTGCCTGGAGATTTACGGGCCGCTTTGTTCTCCAGAGCTATTAATCATCCGGGGAGGATACAGACACGGCCGGTGGAAATCCAGCAGCCCTTTGATAGCCGCCATAAACCAGGGGTCAGCCCGGCATCCCCCTCGCCGGCCCCGCGGACAGGCCGGCATCAGCACCCCCCCCCACCTCGCCGTGGGGCCCCAGTCATCTTCCATCAGCTCCCCATTCCCGGCGCCGGGATGAAGGTCGCTCCCTCCTGGCACCCACACCGGCTGGGGAAGGGACCCCCTGGCAAGGGGGGACCCCTTGGGGTGACCCGCAGGGTCCCCAGCAGTTAGGGGGGTGACCCACAGGGTCCCCAGCAGTTAGGGGGGGTGACCTCCAGCAAGGCAAGGTTGGGTTTAAAAATCATTATTTTTCATTGCATCTTCTCCATTTAGCGGCTAGAGGAGGAGGATGATGGCAGCCCCCCGCATCCCCCCACCCATCCAGTCCCGGTCCCCAGACCCTCCGGGCCAGGTCACAGGTCCTTGGCCATCGGGGACGGTCCCAAGGTCACCGTGGCCGGCACAAAGGGCGTCCCGTGTCCCCCCCCCGCCTCCGCTGCCTGCATTAAGGCTTATTGTGCGTGCCAGGCTCTGCTCTAATTACCTCCCCGTCTCGGGGCGTCACGCTGCGAGCGCAGCTCTGCCAGACAATAACCCACGCTCGGTTAACCCCCGTGCTGCGGGGGTCACTGGGGAGGAGGCGACACGGGGGGGGACACGGGGGGGGGACACGGGGGGGGTGGGGAGCACCCAGACACCCCATGCTCCCCTCCGAGCGCCCGGGGATCGCGGTTCAATTTATTTTTCTCCCCCCGCCGCCCTCGGCGTTTCTCATCCCCTCCCATCGCCTCTCCGCTTTGTGGTTTAATTAGTCTTTCCAAGTGGCATAATCCCCCCGGGAATCTGCTTGTAGCGTGCGGAGGAGAGGAGAACCACTAACGATGCTTCTTAATTAGCCGCTCCCCCCCCCCCCTCCTTCTTCCTCGCTCTCCCCTCCGGATGGCAACCCCGGGGACGATGGCAGCCCGGGGATGACGGCAGCCCAGGGACATGGCGGGGAGGAGAAGGGACAAAATGGGGGGCAGCCCCCCTGGCACCTCGAACCAAAGTTGGCACGTTCAGTGCCATGCATGGCATCCCACACCCTTCGTCCTCTGGGGGGGGGTGGGGGGTCGGGTACCCCCCCAAGCACGTCCATACCTGTCTGCCCTCGCTCCTCCAGACCCCGTTGACCGTCTTCGTGGGGGCGATGGTGACGACGGGCGGCGTGCTGGGCACGCTGTGCCCCCCCGGGGGCACGATGATGGGACCCATGGGGCCGCGCTTGGGCGTGCTGGCAGGGGAGCTGTGGTTGGTGGCCGGTGAGGAGACCGGGGACGACTCGCTGCTTATCGAGGACCCTGAAATTAAATTAAAAACTAAAATAAGTGGGGGAAAAAGGCTGAAACCGCCCTCCGAACGAGCTGAAGCATCCAATGCCATCCCCGGTGGGATGCCCCGCTGCAGGGACCAGGGACGGGACACAGGGATGCACGCAGGGCAGTCGGCATCCCTCCAGCCCCCTGGGCTGGACCCCTATCCTCCCATCCTGGGGGGTCCCAGGGAGCCCTGTCCCAAGGCTGGTTCCCTCCGGTGCTAAAAGGCTTTTTGCCCCACGTGGTGGGACGGGCACCCTCTTGCTCCCGTCTAGTAGGGACTGCCAACCCCCCCAGCTCCGGTAAAGCCTTTCATGGGCGCAGCGAGCCCTGACCGTGCTGCTCGCCTTGGCACAAGTGACACCGATGCGATGCCAACCCCGGGCGGCCGCACCTTCTCTAGCCGAACCCGCAGACTCCTTAATCCGGCTGCAAAAGTCGCTGCGCGCAAGCCAGGGCAGTCGGAGACGCTGGGATGAAGGAGTCACTCCCTGTAACCCTTGGGCAAGGCTTTGGCTTTATTTGCATAATACATCTGTACTTTAAATTATACCCACCCTGGGGATGCTGGCGATATTTCCAAGGGAAAAATAAAAATGGAATTAAAGCGGGGAGTGCGATGTGGGTAGAAAAGCAGAGCTGGAGCAGAAATACAAATTCAACATTAACTAGGGCACGCGGCACCCAGCATCTGCTCTGCGGCACATCGCCCGCTCCTAAAACCCAGCCAGGCAGCTTGGGGGGGGGGCTCCTACCCCGAAACCCTGCTCCCACCAGTCTGAGCCAAGGGAAGGTTTCCGACATGCCGGCAGGGACCAGCTACTGGCCACCGAGGGGTGGCCCGTGGTCGCCGCAGGATGCCAGCCGAGAGGTGAGGATGCTCCCCAATCTGGCACTGAGCCTGGCACCGACAAGGGGCCTTGTCCCCCCTGAGCGTGCAAGCCGGCTCCCCTGAGCGTGCACGCCGGCTCCTTGCCCTGCAAGCGTGCCATTTGGCTCCCCGGAGCGTGCAAGCCAGCTCTTTGCCCTGCAAGCGTGCAAGCCGGCTCCCCTGTGTGTACAAGGTGTCTCCTCGCCCTCCGAGCGTGCAAGCCGGGCTCCCCCGAGCGTGCAAGCCGGCTCCTCGCCCTGGAAGCACACGAGCTGGCTCCCCTGAGCGCCCAAAAGCAGCTCCTCGCCCTGCGAGGCTGCACCCCATCATCTCCATCCCCGTCCGAAAGCCCCACGCGCTCCTCAGCGCGCTCACCCTCCCCAGCCCGGCGCCAAGGTTAAGGCCGGGAGGGAGCCGGGAATGCCGCAGGGAAGCACGAGCATCCCCAGGCAGCCAGAAGGATGCTCGGCGGAGCAGAGAGGCCAAGCGGAGCAGCCCGCTGCCGGCCGCCCTGCCTTATTAATTATTCCCGAGTCGCTCCGAATCGCTTTCATTTCAAGAGTGGCAAGACTCGGGGAAAGAGAAAGGCTGCCCGCGACAAAGGAGGCCGCCGATACGGATTTGACACCCACTGAAGTCTATCTTGTCAGCGCAAGGCCAACAACAATTAGCAGCCTAATCCCCTCTGAGCTGGGAAGCCATTACTCACCACGCGATAGCGTTAACAATCAATACCATCACAATGAGCCCGGCAATTAATGAAGCTAAAGTCTTACTTCAGAACCTTAATTCTCGCTGTGTGGCTTTAAACGGGAGGGTTTGTGATCGTTATAATTAACTGGTGGTATTCAGCCAGGAGTTAGTCAATGAAACTAATCTGGATTGGAGATGACAAGAGGCACAGTGTGATGGTGTCACCTTTGTTTTCTGACCTCCCGCTTTCCGCTCGGCGATAGCAGATTAGCAGCCCGGGCTGACAGGCAAATGTAATTAACAGCTGAGACCCTGAAGGAGGAGGGGGGAAAAATGAAAGGAAGGGGTGGGGGGGGTGGAATAAAACCCACCCTGCAGACAGCCCGGGGTAGGACGGGAGGCAGGAGCCCCCGGCCAGGCAATGGCTTCGGTGGCTTCTTTGCTGGGATGGAGTCGGTCGGGATGAGCCCCTGCAGCTGGGGATGCTGTCGGGGAGCGGGATGTCCCTACAGATGCTCCGGCTGTGGCACAACGGCCAGTCCATAAAGCCAGTAAAAAAGCCGGCGATCCTGGGTGGACCCGGTTGGCATCGCCCCATGGGCTGCATCTGCCACGGCGGAGCATCTCCCATTGCGGGAAGGGGAGTGGGGTGAGGATTTGGGGGCAAAGCACTTCATTGCCTGGGGCTAAAAACCACAGCGTGGAGAGAAACCCCATTCCCGACAGGCACCCAAACCCACGCCTATTCAAAACCTCAGCGATGAGCCACTTTGGGCACCCAGATAGGTGAGGACGGGGGTTTTTTTTGCAAACAAACTATGCAGTCATTAAGGGGAAATCCAAAGGGAATGCGGCTGCTTCTCTCCAGCACCACAAAATCCATGCCAAAACCTGCTGACGTCCCTTCGGATGGGCTGAGCAGGATGGCAGGAGCACAAGCTAGGGGGTATAGGGGCAATAAAAGATAAAATAATCCCCCAAACCCAAGCGAACGCCCTGAAGCAAGCAGACGGCTCTGGAGGAGGCAGCCGGGGAGAACCAGGAGCTCCCAGCAAGGCTGAAGGATCACCGAGACTTGGTCCTTTTGGTGTCATGGGGACCCGGCGTCCCCACGTGCTTCCTCGGGAGCAGCCGACGCCAGAGCCTTCGGGACACGGCCGTGCTGGGGCATTTCACAGCTGGCGGGGGGCTGCGAGGAAGGTCTTGCAGATGGCGCTTGCAAAAAAGGTCTTCCAAAAAGAGCCTTGCAAAAGGGGTCTTTGCTAAAAGGATCTTCCAAAAAGGGCCTTCCAAAAAGGATCTTCCAGAAAGGATCTTCCAAAAAGGACCTTCCAAAAAGGATCTTCCAAAAAGGATCTTCCAAAAAGGGCCTTCCAAAAAGGATCTTCCAAAAAGGATCTTCCAAAAAGGGCCTTCCAAAAAGGATCTTCCAGAAAGGATCTTCCAAAAAGGATCTTCCAAAAAGGATCTTCCAAAAAGGAGCTTCCAAAAAGGGCCTTCCAGAAAGGATCTTCCAAAAAGGACCTTCCAAAAAGGATCTTCCAAAAAGGGCCTTCCAAAAAGGATCTTCCAAAAAGGATCTTCCAAAAAGGGCCTTCCAAAAAGGATCTTCCAGAAAGGATCTTCCAAAAGGGATCTTCCAAAAAGGGCCTTCCAAAAAGGGCCTTCCAAAAAGGAGCTTCCAAAAAGGATCTTCCAAAAAGGGCCTTCCAAAAAGGGCCTTCCAAAAAGGATCTTCCAAAAAGGGCCTTCCAAAAAGGGCCTTCCAAAAAGGATCTTCCAAAAAGACCTTGCAAACAGGGCCTTGCAAAAAAACATCTTGCAAAGGGTCGGGCATCCTCCCCAGGGACCAAAGTGCCCGGGCGGTGGGCAATAACCCAACGGGGAACACCCACCAATGGAAACACCAGGGATAAATACTATTTCGTTGCAAATCGATGGCGCCTGCAGTCTCCTGGTGAAACGCTTCACAGTCCGGGGACAAGCTGCCTCCCCCCGCACATGCGGTAACACCCCCGGCAATTCCCGCAGGACACAGTTCCCGCAGCGGCAGGGACCTCAGGGTGCTCCGGCACCGCAACAGCAGCTCACACCCCCCCATCACGAGCTGCACCCCGCGCCCGAGCAGAGACGGGGGGGTGCGATGGAGGATGCGGCAGCCAGGCCATCACAGGGTGACAAGGGATGGGGACCTCCCTGGGGGCACTCAAATTTGCTGTTTAGCCAGGCAATTTGGCTGGGGAAGGAACAGATTTGAGGAGCCTTTGGAAAAAATGGTATTTTGGTGAAGTATGGTGGGAGGGAGCAGGGCTGGGGGGGCAGGGAGGGACAGGTCCCCCCACACTGCGCTCTCCCAGGCTTTCTCCCGGGGTACGGCAAGTGATACAGCATTTGGATTACTCCGGCTGAATTGAATTTCTGAACTGCCCTCTTGAGACACGACACCGGGGAAAGACATTAGCTCGGGAAATGGCGAGAAAACGCCGGTGGCGGCGGTGGGGAAGGGCGCTGATGCTCAGCACCCCCCCCGGACCCCATCCGCATCATCGTCCCCTACCTCTGGGCTCCTCGGCTTGCTTGGCGAGCTTGCGGAGAGCGGCGGCGAAGCTGGAGGAAGGTGCTGCCTGGACGGACAAAGTGCTGCTGGCTGCCGGGCTGCCATTGGGGACGATGGAGCCGTTGAGCGGCGAGGGGGTGAGGGGGCTGACGGTGGCAGTGGTGCGGGTGGCGGTGGAGAGCATTCCTAGGGACGGCGACTTCGGCTCATGGCTCATGCCTGCGAACAAGAGCAGCCCACGTTAGACGGGGACGCGGGGAGAGAGGATCCCCAAATCCCCACGGGAGCAGGGAACAACCAGCAGGACAAGCGAGACCTTCCTTCTGGTTCACCACCCCACCCCAAAATGCATCCTGAGTTCATGCCATGGCGGGGGGAAGCGAGCGGGCGGGCGCGAGCCCCGCACGCTTACGGCACGGCAGCTTATCTAAAAAAGTGAGTTCGCCCATGGAAAATGAGGCGACGCGGGGGCCAGCAGCTGTCCCATGGCCCCAGCAATCCCGCAGACCGGACCGCTCCCAGATAACGGCGCGGAGGGGCTCAGCGGAGCCCCCTGGGAAGGGAGAGGGTGTTTTGGGGGGTCATGGGGACTTCAGTGTCCTGATGCAGGTGATGGGGAAGGGCGCAGCCCCCTGACTCACGTGGTGCTGCCAAAACCCAAAGCACCACCGCTGCACCCCTAATCGCCACCATTGCACCCCCAAAATCCCCGCCACTGCACCCTCAGATCCCCAGTATTGCATCCCTGGGTGCCCACCACTGCACCCCCAAATCCCCCGCCACCACACTTTCAAATCCTCACCACGGCACCCCCAAATCCCCCCCACTGCACCTTCAAATCCTCACCCCGGCACCCCCGAGTCCCGATAGTTGCACCCCAAAGCACAGAGGTTCTATAGGGCACGGTGTCCCCTAAGGGTGGGGGTTCGGGTGCTGCTGCGTGGCAGGGTGCAGCCCACCCTGTGTCCCCCCCCCCAGCGATCACAGCCGGCCACTCCAGGGCTCTCCACCTCCCAAAACAGCAACTGCTGATGTCAGGGCCCTTAAAATAGACTTCCAAATGAGCAGCTTCATTAACACCAGCCTAAAATTAGCCCCGCTCCCAGGTGGGCAGGCAGGCGGGGGGGGGGCCGAGGGGCAGCCCCCCCCAGCTCCCAGCAGGACTGACGGCAGCTCGAGGCACCGGCGATGCCGGAGACCTCCGGAACATCCCGCGGCAGAGGGTGCCTGGGCAAAGCGGCGGGCGTCGTGGGAGCCAGGGCGGGGGGGCCGCGAGTGCCACTCAGCGTTGATTAATCTTTGCCCCCCGGCCCCAGGAGAGGCGGCCGGCGCGGCGGCGCGCGCTCCCCTCTGCCCTCATTATACAAGCATTTATTAACTCCGGTGCTCTCAGCCATTGACTGCCGCCTTGTCGACACACTCGGCTCATGTAAATTCATTACCAGAACAGCTGGGAAGCCAACCCGTCGCGCCAGCCTGGCCTGGGCACCCCCGGGCTTTGCACCAGCCCGCGGACCCCCCGGATAAGTGCCTGGGTACCCCCCCTGGGGAGCGGGGTACCGGGCTCTGCCTGCAGCACCGTGCATCCAGGCGCTATCCCAAGGGGCTGCAGCATCCCAGTGGTATCCCCTGGGCACAGCCCCGTGCCCCCCAGGCACTGCCCCACATCCCCCAGGCACTGCCCCACATCCCCCGGGCACAACCCTGCATCCCTCGGGCACAGCCCTTCATCCCCCAGGCACTGCCTTGGCATCCCCTTAGCACCAACCCTGCACCCCCCCAAAAACAGCCCTGCACCTCCCCGTGGCCCCCCCAGCTTCTCCCCAGCTATTAACCCCGGCATAACCCGCCCCTCCCCAGCCCCAATCCAAGGTTGGAAACGCTTCCCTAACCAGCCGGCGAGGATTAGCACACTCACGCACGCTCGCCAGGGCACGGGGGCTGGCGACGGAGCATCACCCGTGTGATGCTCAGCTGATCTCCGCGGCCCCAAACGCCTCCCAACAAACTCATGATCCTACTGGGATTTGCCGGGCGAGCGCGGGGCAGCTCCGAGCCAGCAGCTCGCCGGGAAAGCGTGCGGAGAGCTCACGTTTCTCCCCCCCTCCTCTTCGGCGCTGGCTCGCTAACTCGAGTTTGTGCCGCTGCCCCAGCTGGGCTCCAAACCAGTTTTGCCGCTCCTGCCCGGTGATAAAATCGGCGCCTCCGCCCCGGCTGGGGCCCGAGCAGCGCCGCTCACCCGCCTTGCCCCGACGGAGGTGGCGTCCGTCTGTCCGGGCGTCCCTGGGTTGCTCCGCGGGAGAATTGCCAGCTGGGGAAACTGAGGCACGCCGCGGCGGCCGAGAGCATCCGCGTGGGGATGGCGCCCGCGGTCCCTCCGGCATCCCGTCACCGGCGCGGCGTGGGTACCGCTCACCTCTGCGGGTGGTGGTGGGGGATGCCGTGCCACCCCACGGCGAGGTGGGGTCTCCCCCCAACCGGCTCTCGCCCTCCTCCCAGCCCTCCCCGGCTGCTTTTCCCGGCAGGCAGATCCGTGCGGAAAAACAGGTCAAATTCGGAGCTCGGCAGCGGCCCTGGGGTCACGCCAGCGGTTGCCTCGCCGGGGTGGGGAGCCGAACCCCGAAACGGGGCAGGCTGCCCCTCCGTTGCCCCCACCCCTATGGGGGTGTGCAGGGAGAGGCGCTGGCAGCCCCCCCACGTACCTGCCCTCGGGCACCGCTCGCTGCCTTCGCTCCTGCACACACCCCCCCCCCTTGCCAAATCAAGGCTGGGGCGGGAGGGGGGGGGTCTCCTGGGTCCCCTGCTGAGGCCACGGAGGAGGTTGGGGACCGGGCGACGTGCCACCCTTGTCCCCGTCCCTCCCGCGGCATCTGCGCGGGCACAGCGGCGCAGGGAGTGTCTGGCGTTCCCGGTGCCTGCTGGCTGCCCGCCCGCAGGAGCAGGCAGGGCCCTGCCTGGTGGGACGAAGAGGAGGAGGAGGAGGAGGAGGAGGAAGAAGGGACGGCAAGGCCATCGCCGTGACCCCCTCACCCTTCCCCGTGCCACCCCCGCACCCTGGCACCCCTTCCCGCGGTGCCACGCGTGGCACCAGCCGCGGGGTTGGCATCCCTGACGGTGCGGGACCCCCAAGCCCTCGGCTCCCGGTGGGGACAGGGGGGTGTCCCTGCCTGGTCCCGTGTGTGTGTGTCCCCCCCCCGCCTCCAACCCCGGCCCCCCGCATCCCCTTGCGCAGGGCTGGGAGCCGGGAGCTGGGAGCGTGCCATCTTCTCCCCATCTGCTCCTGATGACGCTGGCGGGTTTTTTGGCAGCGGGAGCCTCCTCCGGCAGCGAGAGCAGAACCAGTCTGGCTGCCTGGTGGGGCTGGAGACAAATAAACACGCCGGCAGCCGCCGCGGGCAGGCAGGAGCGGGCAGTGCCAGGGCAAGAACGGGGCTCCCAGCACCCCAAAACCCCGGGATCCTTCCCGGATTGGTGCGGGCAGGGGGAGTCGGTACTGCTGCCGGCTGCCCTCCCCTGCTTCCCCGTCCCCGCCGCAGGCAGCTGCCGGGAAATGCGGTGCGGGCAGGTTTAGCACCTTGGTTTCGGGCCCCCCCTGCTTCTCCCCAGCACCTTGAAAGGCCCCTAATGAGCATGAAGTGCCCTTCAGAGCAGATTGCCATTGAACTCAACCTGCACCAGCCGCCTGCTTTAAAAGCAGCTATTTTGAGCTCCCGGGCTCCCGAGCGCTGGAACTAATAATTTATTACCAAATACGATCAGGCAGCAGCTCCAGCCCCTGGCAAATGGAGCGGAAAAAAACCCAGCGCGGCGGGAGGCCGAGGGAGCGGGGAGAGATGAGCATCCTGCATCCTCCCCCGGGACGGATCCGCACCCACCGCGCAGGACCTCGGCTCCTCCACGCTGGCTCTGGATGGGTCCCCAATGGAATTTGGGGTGACGCTCTATGGCACGAGGTCCCCAAGCCTTTTCCTCCCTCTCTCTCTCTCTCGGCGCCCTCGGCTCCCGCTCCGGAACCGCATCCAGCTGCACGCTCCGAGCGGGAACAGCTGCTTTGCATGGATTTTCAATGCTAATGGCCTCGCATTGTCAAGTCCCCCCTTGCGCTGCCTGAATGCAGCAGGCAGGGCCCCGGCGGCTGCCTGCGCGGGCAGGAGGGAGGGCAGGAGGCCGGGGGCAAGCGTGTGCCCATCGTCCCCCCCCCACGCACCCCGACACCCCCTCGAGAGCCAGCGGGCAGGGGACAGGCAAGCGGGGACCACCTCCTCTGCCGGGGATGTCCTGCCGAGCCGTGGCACACCTTCCACCCCCCCCCCCTTCAAAGAGCTCTCCCACCTCACCTACGACACGCTCCATTAATTAATTAATCGATCGATCGGAGACCGCGCTCCTGCCCTCCCTTCCCCACCGCCCGGCACGCAGCCCAAACGACGGGAGGGGGCCAGGCGTGGTGTTCCCAAGCGGCCCCAGGGATGGCGAGATGCAGGCGCAGCCTCTCTTCAGTTTTAGGGTCCTCGGGGCAGAGCTCAGGACCCATCCCGGGAGCATCCCCCACCTCGCCAGCACCCTTGGAGGGGTCCGGATGGGTCCCCCGGGGCGAGGAGCACCTTGCCGGCGAGGGACGGGATTTGGGGCTCCCCAAGGAGCCCAGCACGGCACTAAGCGTCCAAGCGTGCGGCACTATTAGCCGGCTGGGTCTCCATCGATCACTCCTCCATGGACCATTGATCTGGCAAACGACAACAAGCAAACTAATAAGAGCTCGTTTGGAGGGCGCAGCGCCGGGGAGGGGCCAGGGCCAGCATGATGCAGGATTATTTTTCTCCCTTCCTTGCCTTTCCACGCTCAGCCCAACCAGCCCCGGGTGTTTTCTAAGCCCACGGGAAATCACGTCGGTGAAAGATTCGCTTCAAAGCAACTTTCTTCCCCATTTCTGCCCCATCCAAGACTCAGCCTCCACCTCCTGTGCCGGCTGGGGGGCTTCAAAAAATAAAGTGCCTGTGCCCAAAGGATGCTGCTGGCCCCCCAGCCCCTCTCTGCAACATCCAGGTCGGGACAGTGGCTCCTCTGGGCTCCCACTGCCCAGATCCGGGTGCCAGCCCCCCCTGCTTTGGGGAAAGCGGGGTACAGCCCCCACCCCTCCTCTTGCAGGGGGTACGGATGGGTGCCAGGCATCACGCAGCACCGCTGGGGGCTGCCGGGCATCCCATGGGAGAGAGCTAGGCATTGCACGGGGCTGCCGGGCATCGCGTGGGACGGAGCTGCTGGGCATTGCGGGGGGCTGCTGGGCATCGTGTGGGAGGGAGCCGGGCACTACACGGTGCTGCCGGGCATTGCGCCATGCTGCCAGGCACTGCACAGTGCTGCCGGGCATTGTATGGTGCTGCCAGGCATTGCACGGTGCTGCTGGGCATTACACGGTGCTGCTGGGCACTGCACGGTGCTGCTGGGCACTGCATGGTGCTGCCAAGCATTGCGTGGTGGTGCCAAGCGTTGCATGGTACTGTTGTGCACTGCATGGTGCTGCTGGGCATTGCACTGTGCTGCTGGGCACTGTACGGTGCTGCTGGGCATTGCACGGTGCTGCCGGGCATTGCACGGTGCTGCTGGGCACTGCACGGTGCTGCCAAGCGTTGCGTGGTGCTGCCAAGCGTTGCATGGTACTGTTGTGTGCTGCATGGTGCTGCCGGGCATTGCACTGTGCTGCCAGGCACTGCACGGTGCTGTCGGGCATTGCACGGTGCTGTCGGGCATTGCACGGTGCTGCTGGGCACTGCATGGTGCTGCCAAGGATTGCGTGGTGGTGCCAAGCGTTGCATGGTACTGTTGTGCACTGCATGGTGCTGCCGGGCATTGCGCTGTGCTGCTGGGCACTGTACGGTGCTGCTGGGCATTGCACGGTGCTGCCGGGCACTGCACGGTGCTGCCGGGCATTGCACGGTGCTGCTGGGCACTGCACGGTGCTGCCAAGCGTTGCGTGGTGCTGCCAAGCGTTGCATGGTACTGTTGTGCGCTGCATGGTGCTGCCGGGCATTGCACTGTGCTGCCGGGCACTGCGCGGTCCTGCCGGGCATTGAACGGTGCCATTTGGCACGGTGTGGGACAAGGCTAGGCGCTGCATGGCGCTGCCAGGCATTGCACGGTGCCGTCGGGCATTCCACGGTGCCGCTGGACGTTGCACGGCGCCGCCGTGTATCGCACGGTGCCGTTGGGCAACGCGTGAGTCAGAGCCAGGCGTTGCACGGTGCCGCCAAACCTTGCATGGTGCTACCGGGCATGGCACAGGCCGGGAGCGGGCAATGCCCTCCCGTCCACGTCCCTCGTCCCCATCCGCGGCCCGTGTCCCCGTGCCGGCAGCTCGGTGCAGCCCTGCCGCGGGCAGCGCAGGATTTGCCGTCAGCGGCGCATTGTTCTCGGTGCGAGAAGCCCTTGCCCAGCAGATGGCAGGTATAACAAAGCAGCTTGCTGCGGCCAAGCCAATTATTTATCTAATTATGATTTACCACTTAACCACATGATCTTTCTGCAGAGTTGTGGGCAATTAAAACCGGGGTGATTATGTGGATTATGCAAATCGGCTGGAGCCGAGCGAATAAAATTGGAGATTAGAGTTTCACGCAGGCTGGATCTTGCACGGGGCAGGTCCTGGCGGGGCAGGGGGGGGGCAGGGGCAGGGCAGGGGGCTGCAGGCAGGGGTGGGGGGCCAGGACCCAGCCGAGCTGGGGGCTACGGGCCAGAGTTAGGGGGTGCCAGGGCAAGGCGAGGGGATGCCTCCTGCCACCCCCCAGCTTGCCTTCGAGGTGCTTCTGGCAGAGCCAAGGGGGTCCAGAAGTAAAAACTGCCCCCCAGCATGATGGGGGTGGGTGCCCGCAGGGGCCCCCCCCCCCCGCCACCGGCGGAAAGCAGCCGGTGACTCAGCCAGTGCCGGGGATTTCCCAGCGCCCGCCCTGGCTGCACCCCAAAAAGGTGCTGGGGAGGTGGTGGGGGGGTGTTACACGGCGCAGCCCCCATCCCTCGCCCCATCCGCGAGCAGCTAACGAGGGGCTCCGGGGGTGATGGGTATTAATAACGGGTATTAATAACGGGTATTAATAACGCCGCCTGGCAGATTACTCTGCCCGCCCAGCTTGATATGAGATTTATGCATGGCGCGAACTCCGGAAATACAGAAGTATTAATGGTAATACCTCGTGTCCTAGCAAAGGTCACGGGCAATCTCCATCAATCCCACTGTGCTGCCGGCAAAGCCGGGGGTCCGGGCGGAACGGGGGGTCTCCCCCGCGCTCCCGGGGTCCCCCCGCACGCATGGCAGCCCCGTGGTTTATGACCGTGCAGATGGCCCAGCATGGGCCAGAGGGAAGGTTTTACCTTGGGATAAGAAATTAACGCTGGCAAACGGCAAATTTACTGCATGTATTTTCATTTTCCTAATACCGGCACCATCTGCCAGCAATCGGTGCCCCACGTCACCGGCTTTTTAGTTACAAGATGCTGCGGAGGTCTTGGGGAGACCTTGGGGTGCTCCTCACCCGGGACCCCGGTGCTGTGCCATGGGGTCCCCAAGGGACAACCCAGGGTCCCACCACCACTTTGATGGGTCTCACCATTTCCATAAAGTCCCCAAGAAACGGGCGCCAGTGAGGAGGGTTTGAAGCAGCAGCGATGCCCGTGGAGCCAGACTGTGCCAAGGACGGGCACAGCACCGCTGCCAGCACCGCTGGGACAGCTCCGGCACATTCATCACAGGGGAAGGTCAACCAAAACCCGGGTCCAGAGGAATCGTGCGTGGCACTGTTTGGTGCCGAGGCGAGCGGACCCCGCTTCCCACGCCGGGATTTAGGGTGATTAGCACTGGCGATCCCACAGGCCGGTGCCAAGGAGGCTGGCCGGTGCCCCCGCTCGCGCAGCATCTTCCCTTTTCGCCTACAGTAATCCTCAGCCTTTCGAGCAAATTATTAAAATTCACTTATATTTAATCTGCCTGCTGGAATTAATTGAATTTTTACGCTTGGCAAATGTCAGTGGGTGCACGCTGCCTCCCAACAGGGACCCAGCTGCAGGTGCAGCGGGCGCAGCCCCGGGCTTTTACCCCTCTCCGGGGACAAAATCCACCCTGGAGCACGGGACGGGGTGCCCACGGCACCCACAGCCCCCATCAGCAACGGGTGGTGGGACGCGTGGGTGCCAGCACCCTCCCAGCTCGGCGGGGGATGCTCGGTGGCACCGGGCACGCATCCCCCAAACCTGCCTCCCTCCACAGGGCGTGCATGAAACGCTCCCCAAATCCCACGGGATTCCCAAGGCAGCTCTCGGCGCTGCCTCGATGGCTTTGGAGAGGACATCGGGAGCCCCTCGCTTCCCACCCCACACCCTTGCCAGAGAGTACCAGCACCCTGCCTGGCGCTGGGATCTTCCGCCGGGCAACGAGAGCCTTCCTCCCCTCCCCATCATCCTCCTCGAAAATTGCCAAAGCGTCTAATTTGCCCGCTGGGAAGGCCGAGGGAAAAGAGCCTCTATTTTGCCGGTAATAAGCCCTCCAGACAAAGGCGGGATGAGCCATTCAGCGGTGGGAAGGGGGAAGGGTCCAGCCCCATGCCGGAGTGGTGCTGAGGGCTTGCGGGAAGGGAGACGTTCCCTCCTGCTCGGGAGAACCGGCACCGGGACACGGCACGGCATGCCGGCATCATCCCAGGATGACCCCAGCCCACGCACCCATGGGGTCCTGAGCTCCCGGGTGGGTGGTGGGATGGGCAGCATCACCGGCCATCGCGCTGGGGACGCTCCTGCTCCGCCAACTGGGACCAATACCCGACTCCCACGTGGCCTCGCTCCCCATTCCGCCGGGAACAGCCCCGGTCCCCGCTCGGGGACGCTGCTGTCCCCATCCGAGATGGAGAAGTTCATGGTCGGCGTCAACCACGGGAGACCCCGGGCCCCGGCAGGCAACTTCCAAACTTGACTAGCGCTTGCCCCCCTCCACCGCCCGCCCGGGATTATCATAAATTAAGACGTAATTACTCCATGGAAATTTACAGCACAAAGCTGTGGCGCTAACAAGTGTGTTTGGCGGCACCGGGGGGGAGATACAAAGCGCTATTGTCTGGCGGGCGCCAAAAAATCTGCTCTGCCCCCAAAAACGCCGCATCCCGGGGACGGGAATGGGGACGGGGATGGGGATGGACCGACTCCATCGCAGCCGCTCGAGCGCCGCAGCCAGCCACGTGCGTGCCCCATGCGCCGTGGGGATGGAGAGGGGCTCGGTGCCCGAAGAGGAGGGTCCCAGCCTGCCAGGGTGGGCGAGGGTGGGTGAAGGCTCCCCGGCACGATGGGTGCCCTCCTGCCCCGCGCCGAGCGGTGCCGCGGCTCTGCTCCCCACCGGGAGCCGATGGCACGGTGCCGCTAACAAAGACATCTTCTTTTTTTCCCCTCGAATAACTCCGCACCCGGTCAGCTCCCACCCGTGGGTGCTCCCACCCACAGGTGCTCCCACCCATGGGTGCTGCAGCCAGCAAAACCCCACCAACCCCACCTCTGAGACCCCTTTCACCAACTTCAGCACTCGTGGGGTTAAAAATAAATCCCCTGGGGATCTGGGGGACACACACACACGGGGGGGGGGACACCAGTGCCAGTCCCCGTGTGTGTGTGCGTGTGTGTCCCCCGGCGCTGCCAGTGCTGCCACACTCCCCCAGCTGCCACGCGCATTAAAAAATAATAATCAACGTGGAAAAAAACAACAACACAGCGCAAAAAAATTCAGGCGGCTAAAACAAATCCAGCAATAAAGGAGCCGGGGATCCTCGCAAAGCTGGCTGTGCAATTAAGCAGTTTTCTGCTGTACGCCGATAATCACCTAATTATACTATTAATGACAGTTCAACCTGCTCCGAAATAAAAGGACATTCTTCCATAACAGGATGCCAGCTGTTTGTTACAGATGTCAAACATCTTTAAAGCGTTATTATTAAAAGAAGGGGGGAAGGAGAAAGCGTGGTGATGCAGAAATGCAGCATCCTTCCCCCGCAAAGCCCCTCGCGGGGGGGTGGGATGGGTTGGGGTGTCGTCCCCCCCCCGCTTTTAACGCCGGCGAAATAATCCGTCGGAGGGGTGTTGCGGTGGGGGAGCATCCTTCCCGTCGACATTTGGTGTAATAAATACCCCGCGTCAGCTCATGGCAAGAGGCGCCTGCGTTTAATTAAGTGCGGCGGTCGGGAAATAAAGTTAAAAGTTAATAATAAAATGGGAAGGTGGGGGCAAGGGGGGGGGAGAAGTATGCACTCTGCTGCCAGGCTCGGGGCAGGGCTGGCCCCGGTCGTCGTCCCCCCCCCCCGGGTGCCGTCGGTGCCTCGAGCGTGGCTGCCGCCGGCGGTGCCCGCGCACGTGCCGCGATGCCGTGCCAAGGAGGAGCGTCCCCGGCAGGTGCTGCCAACCGGTGCCAAGGAAAAGGAAAGGGAGGGGGGGTACACACACCGTAGAGAAAAGAAGCACCTGCTCCCCCCCCCCCCAAAAAAAAAACCCACCCTGGCGTGGGTTTGGAGGTGAGCGATACCCGCAGCATCCCAGGGACCCCCCCGGGCATCGGGGTTCTGGCAGTGCCGGGAGGAGGGATGCCGGAGGTGGGGGGGGGGGGATGACTGCATGGCGGCAGCGGTTACCCCGCTTTCATCGCGGGCCAAACTCCCGCTGGGGTAATTACACCTCGCCTGCTTTCCCCCCCTCCGGCGGCACCGCGGCTCAGTGCTGGCGCAGCATGTTCCCGGGGGGGGGGACACACAGCCGGGTGCCCACCCGCCGCGGGGTGATGCCAGCGCTGGCGTTACACACCCACCCGCGCAGCCGCCCGGCTTTACACCCTGTCCTATATAGCTACAGGCAAATCTGCCTTTAAAACCACTGGGAACCAGGCTTAGCCCAGGAATAAAGAGATTACGGAGAGCGGGGGGGCAGGAAGAAAAAAAAAGGAAGAAGAAGGGGGTGTCTGGGAATAATTCACAGCCCCCCTCCAAGCTGTGCAGCTACTGACATCCCGGGTACCGGCGGGGCCCTGGCACAAGCAGGATGGCTGCAGACAGGCACCGAATTTTGGGGGTACCCACCCACCTGCTCGGAGCTGGGGGGGGGCTGCAATCGAACCCCCTTTTCCCAGGGCAGGACCCCCAGCCCTGACCCCTTGGCATACACCGGGCTGGCACCGGCCCCCGCTCGCCAGACGGGACGCAGCGGGGAAAAAAAAACCATCTGGGAAGCGTCACCCCAAGCCCCCGATCTCAGGGCGATGTCCCCGGTCTCTTGTTGTGTGTCCCCCCCCCCCGGTGGCATGCAGCCCTCGCCCACCGCCCCCCCCCTTCCCTTGGCTCCCCTCTTCCCTCCCCTCCTCAAACCATCACGGGGAAGCTGGAAAGTGGTTGACATGGTTGCCGTGGCAACCGGATTTAGGACTGGCGAGAGGAGGAGGAGGAGGAGGAGGAGGATGGTGGGGTGGGCAAGGGAGGAAGGCGGGAGGGCTTCCCGGCACCCCAACCCAGCCCAGACTCCCCCCCCCCCCCCAGCATCACCCAGCCCCCCCCTCCTCAGCACCCCAAAAAGCATCACCCTCGACCACCCCTCAACCACACACCCGGCGAGGATGAGGAAGGGCAACCCCCAGCCCCAGCATCCAGCCGGAGGCTTGCCAAGACGGGGTGGGGGGCTCAGCCCCCAGCACCCCAAACCCAACCCCTGGGGCGGGGGGGGGGTTGGCCGCCCCTGCCTGGCGCTGCCAAAAATCGCCGGTGACTCACGCCTCATGCCGGCGGCACCCGCCGAGCGGCATCACCCAGCTCCCTCCAGCTGCTTTTGATCCCGGGGCTAAATATTACCGGCCCCGGCATAAAAATAGGAACCATTTGGGAAGGTCCTGAGTCAGCAGCATCCGCCGCCAGCACCCGCCGCCATCCTTCCCGGCACGCCGAAGCACCCAGGGCCCCATCCTGCCCTGCCGGGGGGACACACCAGGGTCCCTCCGGCACCCAGGGGCTGCCAGCAATTTGGGGACACCCCGTAGGGAGGGGATGGTCACCCCAAAAGGGTGAGATCGGCTGCCACCCTCGCGCCTGCCGGAGCAGCCAGCCAGGCCCTCTAGGGATGCTCCGTGTCCCCAAAGGGGTGCCGCGTGTCCCCAAAGGATTCTGCTGTCCCCGAGGGATGCTGTCACCGGCCGTGGGGTGACAACTGCACCCACGCATCTCAAGGCAAGCCAGCCCGAGCGCGGTCCCCACATGTACCAGCAGGGAACGGGGTCCCCTCCCTGGCCCCCCCCCCAGTTCTCAGCTACGCTTGATGCCCCACCGTCCCCTCGCAGCCCCCTTGAGCCTCGTCGCCCATCTCCAGCCCCCCACGACCAGAGGGACGCGGGTGGCAGGAGCATCGGTGACCGCAGGGATGCGGGGGGACGTCGAAGAGCCGGCCGGATCCCCCCCTGCTAGCCAAGCCACCGAGAAACGTGTGACACTGGCCACGGCCAGGCAGTCCCCGAGGCGGTGACAAGTCCCCGGCAGGATTCGGGCGCCGCTGAGTCACCGCCACCGGCCCCAGCGCTCACGAAACCCCCACGAGCCCACGGAGGGGGGGGGAAGGTTCACGTCTCCATCTGCTCCCACCCGACCTGGCCCACCAGCATCTCCCCGACACCCCGGCAGCTGCCGCCGGTGATTTCTCTGCTTGCCAGCGCCTCGAGCGTAATTTCCCCTAATTGCTTTAAATCTCGCAGCCTGACACTTCCATGCTCTTCTCTGTCTCGCTTTTCTCCTCTGGTTTTTTTATTTCCCCTTCCAAGGTGGCTGGGAAGCGAAGAGCCGGCCGGAGCAGGGTTTTCCAGGGCACAGGAATTAGTGCATTAGCGACAACGGCAAAGCCAGAAGTTTTCACGCAACAGGAGCTGCCGCCGGGAACCCCCGCTCGACCGGAGCGTGCTAAATATGGAATTTAAGGGGAAAAAAAAAAAAAAAAACAACCAACCCCCGATCCGTCTCCCTGCACCTGCAGCCTTTGGAGGAGTCCCCGCCGCGGGGGACGGCACCGAGGCCGGGTGGGCATTGCCCGCGAGCGCTGCGGGCAGCTGAGAACCGGCAAAAAACGGGCAAAGGGGATGATGTCGTGGGGGGGGAACGACGGGGAGCGGGACCCCTGCGGCCGGCCGGGAGGAGGGCGCAGGGTCGGAGCGTGCTGGGAGCGAGCGGGGTGCCACGAGCGAGCAGGTCACCCGTGTCCCTGCCGTGGCACTGCCCCTGAGAGGGATGTCACACCGCAACCCCTCCCGGGGCAGGAGGTCGTCATCGTCGTCGTCGTCCCCCCCCCCCCAAAGTTCAACCCCGGCGCCCCTTGGCCGCCCTTCCCGGCTCGCCTTCGCGCGCTTCGGCGCAGGCGCGCTCGGGCAGAGCCGCTCGTTCCTGTAACAACTGCCACATGCAAAAGCCATTTCCTGAAACAAACAACCTTCCGCGGGGAAACCGCCACGCGGGGGGCACGGGGCCCCCCCAGGAGAAGGGCCCCGCCGCCACCCCCCCCCCCCACCTCTCGGAGCGCACCCCCGAGCGTGCCCCCGAGCTCGCAGCCTGAGCGTGCACCCCCGAAGCTGCACCCCCAAGAGCACCTCGAGCTCGCCGCCTGAGCTCGCAGCCCAGGCTCGCATCCGGAGGGTTGAACCCCCCCTCCCCGCCGTCGAGCGCGCACCCTGCACCCCAAGAGCACCTCGAGCTCACGGCCCGAGCGCGCAGCCCAAGCGCACGCCCTGAGCGCGCACCCCCAGCCTGCGCCCCAAGAGCACCTCGAGTTCGCAGCCTGAGCTCGCAGCCCAAGGCTGCATCCCGAGCGTGAACCCCAACTGTGCGCCCCAAGAGCACCTCGAGCTCACGGCCTGAGCGTACCAAGCGTGCGCCCCAAGCGTGCACCCCAAACACGCACCCTCAGCCTGCACCCCAAGCTCCCACCCCGACCCCATATCCTGCGCACGCATCCTAAGCGTGCACCCCGAGCGTGCACCCCGAGCGTGCACCCCCAGCGCTCCCCCCCACCCCGAGCGCGCAACCCACGCGCGCGCCCGAGCTCGCACCCCAGCCCCCCTCGCCACCGATGCTCTCAAAACACCCCCAAACCCCCCCCCCACGCACACGGAGACGGGGGGGGGTCCCCCCCTTCCTCGCCAGCTGCCGCGGGGGCCGGTGCTGCCGGCTGGGGCGGCACAGCAAACTTTGGTGCCCCGAGTCCCTGCGCCCGAGCAGCAGCGGGGCTGCGAGCAGGGACCCCCCCACACCCCAAAACACAGCTCGCCCAGCATTTCTCCCCATCCCTCTTCGGCGAGAACCCCCCGGCTCCTCGGGGAGGGGAGAAACCCCCAGGGTAAGGGAGCGGCAGCAGGATAAGAGGAGGGGATCCGAGCACCCCAAAACCCTGCAGAGCCTTGCGGTGCCGTGCCGGGGCTGCCTGCTCCCCCCCCGCCAAAGCTCGCCGGACCCCAAAACCCCTATTAGGTGCTGGGAGAAAGTAACTTCACCCCCAAATCCCCCTCAGCTGCTGCTGGCCGGGGCGGATAAAGGGGTGTCCCCAAGCTGGGGGGGACCCTGGAGGGAGAACCTGGGGGGGAGAGGGGTTGGGGGGGGGGGCCGGCGGCAGCATCGCTCGGTGCCTTACCTGGTAAGTAATAGAGAGGTGGTTTCAACCCAAACATGATTTATGTTACAGTTCCATTGCGGCCAGGAAAAAAATAAAAATAAAAATAAAAAGACCCAAGGTGAAGAGGATGTGTCAGGAAGCAAAGGAAAAAAAAAAAAAAAAAAACCCAAAAAATTAGCACCAAGCCACACGGAGGGGGTTGGAAAAATAAACCAGAGGCGAAAAAATACGGTGGAGCGGGGAGGAGGAGAAGGAGGAGGAGGAGGAGGAGGAGGAGGAGCGGGGGGGAATCAAGTGCGTGGGGGGAGGAGGAAAAATAAAAATTGAAATAGCAGCGAGCCCAGGGCGCCGGCGGAGGGGTGGCGGTGGCGGTGGCGGCTGTCACCGGCGGGGCCAGGGCAGGAGCCTGGCTGCCATGGCGTGACGCCTTCCCGGGGGTTTTCCTGCCGCTTGAGCCCCGAGCTGCGAATCGCAGGCACACAAAAAGCCAGCGAGGAGGAGGAGGAGGAGGAGAAGGAGGAGGAGGAGGCGGTGGGACCCTCGGCGTGGAGGGGGGGAAGAGAACGCACCCCCTGAGCCGGCCGGTGCGGTGGGGTTCCCCGCCACCACCCACCCGGCGTGGAGAAAGGGTGCTGGCGGCGTGGGGTGGGTGACCCAGGCGGGGGTGCCGAGCCGGCGGTCCGTCCGTCCGTCCGTCCGTCCGAGCGGCGTGTCCCGAGGCGAGCAAGAAAAGCCCAGACTCCCCCGGGCTGCGCCAAAGCCGGGCGAGCGAGAGGCGGCAGACTTGCCCCTCGATCAATTTTCATGCAAGAATCATTATCGGTAAATTGGAAATCTGGCTACTTGACAGCAGATTTGTCTCCCCTAATGAAGGGGAGCGGGCAGGAGAGCGGCAGGCAGCTGCTCGCCCCGGCACCCTCCTCCTCGCGTCACGCCGTCCCGCTTCCCCGCGGGCTTCAACCTTCATCCCCGGTGGTTTTTGGGGAGGCGAGCCCCGGGGGCACCCCGCCAGCCGGGGACGGGAGGGCAGGAGAAGCCTCCTTCCCCCCTCAAACCCCGCTCCTCCTCGCCTACAGACAGAGTAATTTTTTTATTTTTCTTTTTTTTTTTTTTTTTTTGGTCTTTTCCGGGATGCTGTTTTCAAACAGCTGCCGATGGAGGCGGAGGGGGTGGGTGGGGGGGTAGTAAAATAAAAATAGAAAAATCAAGCCCCCCCCCCAAGTCGCTTTAAGGAGGGAAATTAGGAAATAAAACAATAAATAACCCAACTTTCCTGCCTGCCGGGAGCTGCCCGCTGCTTCACAAAAGGCAGGCGCAGGAAGGCTGCCTGCCCCGGCCCCTGCGCAGGGGGCTGGGGGTGAGCTCCCACCATGTCCCCCCGCCCCCCCTGCACCCCCAAATCCCCCCTGCCCGGCCTCGCTCGCCCGACGGGGGCTGCAATCAGCCACCCGATAGGATCTCCCCCATTCCCTCTCCGCTGATGCATTAGCAGATCCGGGAAGACATGCTTGCAGGCAAATAGGGCTAATAAATGCTATTACGGGGAGAGCGAGGGAGGCTGGAGATCCTGGCTGCACCATAGTAACGAGGGCCCGGCTTAATTTGCTTTAAGCAAACGATCAGCCAAGGCGGGGTGGAAAAGGAGGTGGGGGGGGGAAGAACGGTTGCGCGCTCCAGGCGCGCATGGGCGCGCTGGCTTGCACGGGTGCGCTGGCTTGCACGGGGGTGCGCGCGCTTATGGGCGCGCGTACGTGAGTGTGCATGTGTGCTGTGTCCCCCCCCGCACCCCCCCAGCCTCCATCCCCCCCCCCCCCCAGCTCTGGCCCTCTCTTCCCAAACCGCCGGCTGCTTTTAACACCAAAGTTCACGAAGGCGAGGTGTGATATCTCGCCCCTGCAAGAGAAGCCACATCCTGTATGATAATGACCAGCCCTTCAAAAAAAGCTTAAAGATACAGGCTATTCCCAGGCCCCCGCTGCCTGCTCCTGATCGTGGGGTGGCGGGGGGGGGGAGCTTGGGGTGCCGGTATCACCCCAAACCCATCCGACCCCACGGAGGGGAGATTTGGGGCCCGGTGCTCGCCGCGAGCGAGCAGAAAGGGCCTTTGCAAAAGGTCTTCTGGCTGCAAACGGCAGGCGCAGGCGCGCGCTTAGGCGCGCTTGCGTCCACGCGTGTGTGCACGCGTACACGCACGCACACGCACGCACACGCGTGCCCTTTCAGCCGAGCTCCCCGGGAACCCATTTGGCAAAGACGGAGCCGGTGAAAAACTGCACCCTCCTCCTCCTCCTCCCCCCCCTGCTCCCCACGTTAAATATTGCTTTTCTAATTCCAGGTCGGGGGATTATTATTATGTCTTTTCTTCCTTCCTAACCTACATCTGTCAAGATCGGCGCTGGGAGTATTTCTGGCCCGTCCCCTGAGTCATCGCTCGCGTCCCGCTCGCTCCGAGGCTGCTCCCCTGTGCCACCCGTGCTCCCACCTGCGGGGTGCTGGGTGCTGCTGGGTGCTGCTGCCTCCCCCCCCCCGCCCCAGCCAAACCCCCCCCCCCCGCACGCCTCGCTGGTGCATTAGGAAATGTCACTTATGGGGTGACACCGCTCTCTGTACCCTAAACCCAATGTGTCCCCCCATAGCGTGGGTGCAAGGGGACCCCCCCACCCCACCCTGGGCTGGAAAGGCTGCGGGGTCACCGTGTCACCCAATTCCCCCGGGGGGCCCCCACGCTTTTATAGGGGTCGATTTGATTTTGCTGGGCTCACGCAAGCACCGGGGGGACCCCTCCTCTCCCCCCACCCCCCCCCCGCCCCACTCCCCTCCATGGCATGAGCCGTAAAAATTAATTTGCAAACATGTCATTACACAATAGCTGTACAGGCAATAAACCTGTAATTACAGGCGGCTGGGGGAGCGGGCAGGCAGGCAGGGAGGGCAGGCAGGGAGGGCAGGCCTGCCTGCCAGCTCGGGCTTTGGGGTTTCGCCTCCCCCCTGCTCTCTTTGTTCATTATGCAAACGAGAATTGCTTCACTCCTGGAAGTTGGGCTCCACTTCAAAGGGGCGCGCTGCCTGCGCTGCCTGCGCTGCCTGTACTCCCCACCCTGCCAGGAAAACCCTAACGCCGCCCCAGCGCCCAGCACCCCGAGCCGGCAGCTCCCGTTGCTTGGCCGGGATGGGGAAACCGAGGCACGGCGCCCGGGGAGCCCCATTGGGAAACCAGCCCGGCCCTTTGCGACATCGGCCCAACCGAATTATCCGCCACCCTCCTCCTCCTCCTCGGTCGTCCCCGCTCTGCGGGCGATCGCGCACGCCATGCGCGCGCCGGCGGCGAGCGTTCCCCCTGCCTCAGTTTACCCACTTACCACCCCGCAGGAGACGGGACGCAGGGCACCGGCGCGAGACACCCGCCTGACCGCCCGGCAGCCGGCTCTGCCACGCCTCGCCTTGCCCCTCGTTAGCGGGAGAGCTTGACGAGCCTGACCCACTTCCCCGAGCGCCGGGAGGATTAATTGGTTCCTTGCTCGCGCGAAGCCGCCGGGAGCTGGGGCAGGTGCCAGGCGGGATTAGCAAAGCATGAGAGCGCAGCTCGCGGGGCCGGACGGGCAAGCGCGCCGCCGGCCCTGCCCACGCCGAGCAAGCGAGCCAAGGCCACGGCGGATGGGCGGCGGGGTGCCCGCCACCGTACCCTCGCCGCGGTACCCTCGCCGCGGGGACGCCGCGTGCCGGGGATGCCGGACCTCCTTGGGGATGCTCGACCTCCCCGCGGGCGTCCCCAAGGAAGGGGCCGCAGCCGTGCCGGGGACACCCACGCCGCGGTCCCCGGCGGGATGCCCATCCCCAAGCAGCCCGCCTTAGGGAAACTGAGGCACGGTCGGTCTCCACCAGGCTCCGCCGCGACCCGGCACCCTGAAAGCATCTGCTGGTGGGGATGCACGAGCGAGAAGAGGAGCGAGCGGCCGCCTCTCACCGTAAATAAGCGGCTCAGCGATGATTTCCTGCTCTTGTTGACCTTTGACTATGCAGAATAAAGACATAAATCCATATTTTAAACCCATCTGAGCGCCAGCCAGGCCCACAAAGCCATTTACAGCCTGCGATTTGGACGGGGCAGTGAGCAGGAAAGCGATGGTTTCTCGAGGTGACATTCCCCAGGAGGGAAATGAAGTGTTTTATTTGCAGATATATAGGGCACGGTCGTTCCTTCGCTTCCCCTTCCCTCCGCCCTCGGCTCATAAATAAAACATACGGCCGCGTAACCGGCTAATTACGGGAGGATGGCAAAACCCCGCCGGTCGCTGGGAAAAGAAATCAGCTTTTTAATCAGCCCACTTTCCTCCCCATCTAACTTAAGCAGAAACGGGCATTTCGGGTGCCGGGATGGATCCGAGACTCTCCGGCGGCTCGTAGGCTCCCGACGGGGTTGTGCACCCCGATCCCTTGAGGCGGGTTTGGGTTTGGATGGGGGGGGCGGGGGTTCAAGCTGCTTCTTTTTTTTTTTTTTTTCCCTGGCTGGGAAAAGGATGTCTTTGAAAAGTCTAATTGTTCCTTACACATTAGATACATTAATGAGGTCTCTGATCAAGCGGCTGGCTCTCCGGCAAGGAGGCTTCAAGTAGCAATTTTCCATTTGTGTTTCAAATTTTAATGAATGTTCCTGTCTCCGGCTGCGATGCGCGGTGATAATCCGCACGGCTCGGGTCAGCGCCGGAGCAGGGGCTGCCGCACGGGAGGGCTTGTACAAGGGTTTGATTTCTTTGGGGAATAGTTCATACAAAAAATGGTAATGGCAGAAGACAGTCTTCCTTCCCCCTCGGCTGCCAGAGCCCGAGAGCTACAAATCAGAGGGTTATTATTTCTTTCCGATGTCCCTAAAGTATCCTATATCTTTAGCAGGAGAGTAAAGTTCAGCCCTGATAAGATTGCGGCGCTGGGTGAGACACGCTTTTCCTTTCCTCCTGCCTTTTGGTGTTTTGGTTTTTTTTCCTCCAACTCCTTCTCCCTCTCCCTCCATCCCTGCGGTGGCCGGAGGGGTGTCCCCAGGGCCACCGGCCAGCAGCCCCCAGCCCACCCCAGGGGCCACCGGCGGGCAGGGCAGAGCCCCCGTCCCTCCCCATCCAAGGGCCGGATCCGGAACCCACCCCGCCAGGACAAGATTTTTATAACCTTGTTTTGGCATGCCTGCCATTAACTTAATTTAACATCCATATTGCCGCTACTTAATTAAATAGATGAACTCATTTTACATTTGCAAGTCTTAATTCATCCTGAACAAAATTGGCCGTGTTTCGTTCTTTCTACGCTACCAGCTCCCCGGAACAAATGACTGCCTTTTGTAGTTAACTGCTAGTACAGGTTAAAAGCTAATTAGCAGCCCGGGTTGGGTGTTAACTTCCTTATTTATCACCCGGCGCCACTCGATTAGCGAGGGGGCGCGGGCTGGCACTTCCTCGTCCGTGCGTGGGCCCCGTTTCTGCAGGGGTGATGCCCGCGCTCCTCGGCCAACGGCGCTGGATGCGTGCGTCGACGGATGCTCGGCGCTTAGTCCGTCACGCTCCCGCGGCGCCCAGCGGCACGGTGGGGGCAAGCTCGGCAGCACCCCGCCATCACGCCGGCACCCAACCGTCGCCGGAGAACGCCGGGAGAGCATCATCCCGAGCGCTGCCGTGCCCGCCGCAGCCTCCCCGTAGATATTTGGGCAGAGGCTTGGGAAAAGCAAGCGCCGCCGCCGCCACGGTTTTCCAAGCGTGGCTCCGGTGCTCCCGCCCGCGCCAACCGGCGACGCCTGGAAGGCTCCGGTGGGAAAACCGCGTCGAAGGTTCCCGGCATCCCGGCACGGTGGTGCGCTGGTTGCGGTGGGGGGGGTACGGGCAAAGCCGGGGGACGCAGCGGGGGGACGCGCCGGCGGCCGGGCGATGCTGAGCCTGGCAGGAAGCCGCTCCAGGAAGGCTCATCTGGTTTGACTAACAAATCGCTGACTGCTTCCCCCGAGGCAGGTGGAAGGAAACAAGTTCCGTGGCTGTAAACAACCCCCCCCCACCCCTTCGCCGCCACGGCCCCCCGCTTCCCACCCCTGGTCCCCCCCCCGGCCCCCCCCAGGCACCGGCCAGAGGCAGGTTGAGACAGGAAAGCGCTTGTGAAACACCCCCCCCCCATGCTCTGATGCAAGTCCTAGTGGGGGCACTTGGCCCCCCCCGCACCCCAGCCCCGGGCACGCCGGCACCCCGGGGAAGAGCGTGGGGTGACACAGAGCTTGCACCGGTCCCAGCCGGCCCCGTGGGACGACACCACGCCGGCGCGCACCACGCCGGCACCCGCCACGCCATGCCCGGCTGCCGGCGTGACTCAAGGGGGGAGAAGCCGGCGCGGTGCCCGCCGGCGGCACGGCGCGGCCGGGAGCAAAGCCCGCCACGCCGGGTGATGCCACGGTCCCCCCGCCAGCATGAACCGGCGGTGGGGACGGGTGGACCCCAGAGGAGACCCCGGGCACCGGTGGCAATCGCCGTCACCGGTGACGTCCAGCGCCGGTAACGGGGCCGCGGCGGCGGCGGCGCGGGGACGACGCGGCGCGGCAGGAGGGGATCGATAGGCATCTGCCCGGCCCGGTAAACCGATCTGCCCCCGCCTGCTGAAATAACAGCGAGGGGAGGCAGCTTCGGTTACCGGCGGTGCCGGGGGCCGGCTGGGTGCCAGCGCCCTTGGCCGAGGGCCAGGCGGATCCGCAGGTGCCGAGCCGGGGGACCCCTCGCCCTATCCCATTCCCGCCGGCACGGCACGGAGCTGCTCGTCCCGCTCGCCGGCGTCACCGCCCCGCCGAGCTCCCCACCCGGTATTTCAGGTCTGGCACCCAAGCCGGCGCCTTTGGGAGCCAGCGGTCCCGCGGGGGACGTCACCCCCGCCCGGGGCCACCGCCGCGTAGGAGCGGGACCGATTCCCTCCTCGTTGCACGTTGGGTTATCCCGAGCGTGGTTTTGGCCGCATCCCCCCCCCGGGGCACGGAGGGGTCAGAGCCCGGCAGCACCGGGATGAGGAGCCACGGTGGCCAAAAGCGAAGCCCGAAGGCTGGATCTGGCCCCTCTGGGAGGAGGGATAAGCGGTACCGGGTCCCCTCTGTCCCCCCCTAGACCCCACCAGGACCCCATCCCAAATCCCCGCCATCAGCAGAAGCAAAGGAGCGGGGCCGCAAGGAGCGAGGGCGATAGATAACAGCCCTCTGCGCCGGCGAGATAAATAGCCCCAGCAGCGCCAAGCTGTACTGGGCCAGAAGCTAATAGGGGCTGTCAGGGCGGTTTAGAGGAGCAGAGCATCGTTTCGGGGCCCGGCTGGGAGGACGCCGAGGGGAAGTGACAAGGAAGCTGAGCAGAAAGCGACAGGCAGTACACAAAGAGCATGTCCTCTGTAAGTGGCGATAAACCTTGAAAAAAAAGAAAAGCTAAATCAGTTGTTTAGCCGATGTACCACATGCTGACAGGGCAAATGTGAAGGCTTTTATGGCCACATGGGTTTTCATTTGCAGTTATTCATAGCGGAGCCGGGCGCTTTATCTCACTTTACATTATGTGCAACCACAATGCAGACACTTGCACTGCAACGCATTGCCTCCCTTGGAAAATATTAATATGTAAATGTCAGGTTCGGGAGGGCAGCAAGGGAACGGCGGGCTGCGGGAGCCGTGCAGGGGAGATAAAACCTGCCCTGAAAGGGAGGGGGGGGCCAACGGGACCCCCACCCCGCACCCGTGGGCGTGCAGGGGACGGGGGGGACGCAGGGGCGCACGCACACGTGCACAAGCGTGCTCACCGGGGAGCGTGGCACGCGCGCGGTCTCCGTAGAGCGGGACGCACGCGTGCAACACGCGTCCCACCCTCGGTTCCGTGCCCACCGGCCGTTGCCCGTTTCTCCGGGGTTTTAGGGGGGGACGGGACGCGTGGCGAGGCCACGGGCCGTGGCCGGGCAACGGTGGTTTGGGAAGAAGCCCTGCCCGGGCGAAGCGCGCCGGCGCGGCGTGCCAGCGCCTGCAAAGCCCCGTCGGGCAGCGCTCCAGCCGTGCCTGCTGTTCCCGGGCTCCGTTCCTCTCCGAGAGCCTCCAGCCCCGGGGGTAGTGCCAGACTGACAGCCTGGAGGCTATTTATTCGCAGGCAGAGGCAGCGGGAGCTGCTGGCGGATGCAGGAGCCTTTGTCCTACAGGGATTTTGCTCCCTGCCTCCCGGGCTGCCCCCCATCTCCCCCCCACCCCGGCCTCTTTTTCCGCCTCTGCGCCCCCATGCACCATCCTAACCCGGGGAGATGCTGGGGGTGGGGGTCCCAGCCCCGATGCCCACCGCACAGGACTCGTCACAAGGCCACGGGGATGCCAGACGGCTGCCACGCTCCCCCTCATTCCCAGCAACCCCCCCCCCCTCGGCATCACCCGCCGCACGGCCGAGGGTCTGGAGGTAGCACCCCAAAGGTGGGTGGGGGGCAGGAGGAGGGTGGGCACCCAACCCTGGGCTTTGCCGCTCGGCGCCGTGCCAGCCGGGGTGGGGGGCATCTCCGAAACGCGGCCCCCCTCGGCCGTTACCAGGAGAAGCGCTGGCAGCCGGCACTGGCACGGGGACAAGCCCGGGAGGGAGGCTGCCCCCCAGCACCTCGGGGAAAGGAACAATCCCCGGGCATTTCTTTTTTGGCAGGCCCCTGGTGCCCCCCCCTCTGCACCCCTCCCCGTCCTCCTCCTGCGCTCGGGCGCGGGGATACAATTAAATCAGTGTTCTGCTAACAATCTGCCGGCTAATAAGACATTTTCCTCCCTCTCCCTCCTCCCCCCCACTCCACCCCAATCCGTGTGTGATGGGAGCGCTTTGATATGAGAGTGGACTCTAATGGGTTCGGTGTAAGGGAGCCTTAATTTATTACGTGCCTGTAATTGATGTTTGTATAAAGTAGCTCTTACAGCTCCTCAGAGCGGGAGATGAAAAGCAATCAGTCAGCCATTTGCCTCCAAAGGAAGGAGAGAGGAGAAGACAGACAGCGAGAGAGAACCAGACATACTCATCAAGCCCGGAGAAAAACCCAGAAAGCCAGGGAACAAAACAAAATCCCCCCCCACCCCGCTCAGCCTCGCCAGCAGCTCCGGCACTGCTGGGTACCACCGCTGGCACCGCTGGGTATCACCACCAGCATCCCTGGGTACCACTGCCAGCATCCTCGGGTACCTCCACCAGCATCCCTGGGTACCACCACTGCCCCAGCGCCCCGAGGCCGGATCCTGCCGGGGATGCTGGGGGCAGGCAGCCTCATGGAGCCGCGCCAGGGCAGGATGCGGACCCCTCCTGCGCCGGTGGCACGCTCGGGGCTGATTAGGCGAGGCGGGCTGCGGCAGCCGGTGCTGAGCTGCTCTAATGACGGCGGGCGCTGGGGAGTCACGTGCCGCCCAGCGCCGGCTGGGGAGCCGTACGTCACCGGCCCCGGCAAAAAATCGGTGCTAAATTGAATCAATCCATCTTGGAAATGGCTCTTGTCAGCCGGTGTCAGGGAGAGCGTCTGCGGGAGAGGGATCAGGCGGGGGCAGGCCAGCAAGGGCCAGGCGGTCGGCACCGCTGCCACGGCACTGCCGGGTATCTCCTGGCCCCCCACGGCGCTGGCCAGCCCCATACGGTTGGTATTGGGGGTCCTCCCGCTGTCACGGGGGGCAGAACAGGATGGGGTCCCCATCCAGCCGGCGGGGAAAGCAGAGCCCAGCGCAGACTGCATTGTGCCGTGCCTCAGTTTCCCCACACAGGGCATCTCGTGCCCCATCACCACCTCCCCTGGGGAAGGAGGGCAGCTCCGCACCGGGAAAAAAGGCCCAGAAGGGATGGAGAGCCCCACCTCAGCGCCCATCTGTACCCCAACACCGTGCCCAGGGCAGAGCATGCCAGGCTGGGAAGGACGATGCCGCGCCAGGGAGACAAAGACGCCGGCGCTTGACACAAATATAGATGGATCCTCGCTCTACGAACCCCGCAGCCTGGCAAATTAAAACGTAGCGTGAAAGGGGGGACGGAAACAGCCCCGGTGATTGATTTTCCATCCAGACATTCAAACCAACCGAATATGTCACCCAGACAAGCCCTCCGAAAGCCGCAGCAAGCCCAGATTTATCCGCCGCTTGGACCAGAGACCATCAATCCCTATCCATCCCTGGTAAATGGCTTAACGTCCTCGTCTTCCCACCGCGGTGCCCGTCCCACCCGCTGTCCCGGCATCGCGGCGATGCCGGGACAGCGGGTAGGACGGGCACCGCGGTGGGAAGACGAGGCGCAAGAGCCGTCACCACACCGGGAAAGGGGATACAGGCAAGGGGACACATACCCGGGCTCCTAACGAAGGCAATTAGACGGGAAAGCATCCCTTGCGCCGCTTCTCCTAATTAAGAACCAACCAATTCCCCAACCCGCCTGTTCCCCGGCTCCGGTACAGCCTGTTATTTACCTGCAGCTAATAGGTTGGGCGCAGCTAATGATAGTCTTGTATCAAATGCCTGGATCTTGGCTTCTGACAGCTTTAAAGACCCGTCTCAGGGACACGAGGGTTTCTAATTACGGGGTTCGTCACGGGAAGGCTGGGTTCAACGCCAGTCACTCTCCCCGGGTGACATTTCTGCCCGGATTGGAAATCTAAACACAGCCCAGCCAGTTAAGGTTAAAAATACGGCGCTCAACAAGACAAGGGATCATAATTTGGGTCACCGCCGGGTTTAATTAATTGGAATGGAGCAATCAAAGCGCCGCGTGCGGTAATTACAGCCCGGGTTGGGGCAGGGCTAGGGGGGGAGGCGGTGATGCCCGGGCGAAGGGATGCAGGGGGATGCTCCCCACCGCGGGGACGGGCAGGGAGCGGGCAGGGAAGCATCGCCTTGGCCCCCAGGGATGCAGGCAGGCATCGCATGCAAGGAGCCGGTGGGGCAGCGAGGGAGACGCTAAGGAAGCGAGCCGGGAGCTCGCAAGCACGCCATCCCCAGCGGATCGCGCGCCGACCCCGCGTGAATGCCGGCCAAGCAAAGTGGGGTCCGTCCCCCCCGGTGTCCCCGTCCCCACGGTGCAAAGCGGACACAGCCCAGGCTTCCAGCCACCGCCGCGGCTCTGCCGGGGCCGCGACGAGTGATTTATTTTCACCAATTACCAAGGCACTTTTCCCTTCGCCGGGACCACGCTTAATTGATTGGAACCTATTGAAAACAAATTAACCGGCACCGGGGCGCAGGGACCTGTTTACGGCTCCTCCGCGGGGCGGCGGGGAGGACACGTGAGCGGCTCCGGCACGCGGGCGATGCCGGCGAGGACCGGCACGGCCCCGTGGGATGGGGAGGAGGAGGAAGGTGGGACAGCCCAAATGTTCCCCCCAGGCTGCTCACCGGCTCCTCCGCAACAACGGTTACGGTTGTTGCAAGGGGAAACTGAGGCACAGAGCAGCATGGAGCACAAGTCCTGGTGCTTCCTTGGCGGAAAAACCTTCCGTGGCATGGGCACAACCAAAACATTCATCCCCCCGCCGCCGCCCCCGAGGAGGGATGCTCGCGAGAAGCTAGTGACGGTGACCCCATTAAGCGAACCCAGCTAGCATTAATTTGACCCCATCCACCGCACGCTAATCAGCTGTAACCGTGGCACCCAGCTCAATCCAAATTGATTTACCGAGGCTGGAAATGGATACAAATGTGATTAAAGGCTTTTTATTTTCCATAGGTCCTCTCTAAAATGATTTAAATCAATTGCTATGTGCAGGGTCCTCCCCCTCCCCGGCCGACCCCGCGGCGCCGCGGAGGGGCAAAGCCCCTCCGCGGCGCCGCGGGGTCGGCCGGGGAGGGAATAGCACCCCGATTTCCACCACCAACCCCACAGCACCCACCCAGCGGGGAGCAGCACCCCAATTTCCACCGCTGACCCACCCACGCCCCTTGCCGGACCCCGAGCATCCTTCACCGGCGGGATGCCGGCGCGCCGGGCGGCCCTGGCGAGCGATCAAAGCCCATTAGGCTGAGCGCCGATGCGCGCCCGTTGTTCGTCAATTATTCAAACAATAATTGCACCCTTATTTAAAGTCTAGTCTTGCGTGCGCGGCACTGCAGGCTGCCAAGGCCCACGTTAGATTTACACCCCCGGCGCGCTCCCGCCGCCAATTAATTAAGCAAACACATTCCTCCGCACGCTCTCAGGTGTGCAACCTGCCCCGTCGGTTCATCCCGGCATCGATGCCGCATCCCCGCCTGGCCGAGGGGTCCCAGCCCTTGGGGGGGTTATGGGGTCATTATTAGGGCTCTTTGTTATTAGGACCCGAGCTCTCCCCAGGGATGGGGATGGCTGCTCTCACCTTGTACGCCAAAACTGATTAAAGATTAAGCAATCCCCTTCATCTACGCTTCCCTACAAATTTCCCCTTTGGAAAAAAAAAAAAAAAAAAAAGGAGAAAAAGAGAGAAAAAGGGAGGTGGGGAGGAGGGGGCTGACACCGGCATCCGTTATGAGGGGCCCGTTCGTTCCCACCGGCACCTAACGAGAGGGGAGGCTGGGAGTGACAGTCACCAAGAGGTCAATTCATTCATCTGGCCATGTTATTACAAGTCCAAATTTATTGTCACCGGGCCACGTTAGCGCTGGCACCGAGGACGCGAGGTTGCACCCCTACTGAATAAGCAGATAAATGAAAGACATCTGGAGAGCAGAATGAAGGGGCAGATTATTAATGCTGAAATTTAGAAGCCAAGGTCTAAGCCACGAATCCATCAGTGCAACCAGTTATGTCCAATAAATTAGGAGAGATAAGGATTGAAGGATGGTATATTAAAGGCAACATTCATTTCTGAACTGGCACAAGGGCTCGCAGGCATCTTCCCCCCCCCCAGCGTTAACCCTTGCTGGCTGGGGATGTGCCAGAGCCGGGGAGGCAGCGGCTGGGGGGACAGAGCCTGTGCCCCCCGTGATGGGCATGGACCCCCACGCAGAGCCCACCCTGCTACCGGCTGCCTAATTCGGGGTTGTCCTCGGTGGCCACAGGTGGGTATGGTGAAGGAGGGTGCACAGCGATGGAGCGTGCGTGACGATGGAGCACGCGTGATGCAGCATCCACGAAGACAGAGTGCGCGCAACGACGGAGCCTGCACAACAGCGTGCGCAGCGATGGAGCGTGCCCGACAAGGAAGCGCGTGCGAAGACGGAGCACGCGTGAAGACGGAGCGTGCGAGATGATGGAGCGTGCGAGACGATGGAGCGTGCACAACGGTGGAGCACGCACAAAGGTAGAGGGGGCGAGGTGACGGAGCACGCGCAATGATGGAGCTTGCGCAACGGCACGTGCACGGCAACGGAGCGCGGATACCTGCGGGAGAGGTTGGTACGGGAGAGCAGGGCACCCAGTCCTTCCCACAGCCCATCCATCCTGCCCAATTAAAGGACTAACGGGTCTGTGCGGCTCCACACAGCCACAGCATCTGTGACTGTCGCCTCGGCCTCTTCCCCCCATCCCAGCCATCCCACCCCATGCTGCAAGTCCCACCACACCGGCACCTCCCGGTTGCGTCTGCCTCAGTTTCCCCAATGCAAGGGGGACGGCAGGGTCTGGCTCCCCGGGGACAGCTCGGTCCCCATCCTCCTGGCTCTGGGGGTGATGCTGCAGCCCAGCACCCCCTGGCACCCCCATACCCGCAAGCCAGTCGTGTCGGGTATATCCCCTGGGGAGGCGAGGGGACGTGGCGTGGCATGACGCCTGGAAGGGAAAAAAATTAAGATTTTTTGCTCCCAAGCAAGCGGCTTGTGGGGGTGACTGCTCGGCAGTGAGGACACCCACGTGTGTCTCCCCTTGGCACCCCAAAAGCGACATTTGGGAGGCGAGGCGTGGGCTAAAACGGGGAGATGATGGTGAAACAGGGGGTTGCCTGATGCTGGTCCCTCCTGGCCCAGCAGCAAAAGGGTATAGGGCAGGAAGGCACGCAGGGCCTTCCGAACGCTGAGCTGGTCCCCATAACATTGACCGAGCACCCTGCCCAGCCCCAAGCCCTCCCAGCACCTATGCAGCTCCAGGCTTCCCAGTGCTCCCAGTTCAGCGGCCCCACTACACCCCGCAGGGACGGCAGCGCGGGTCCCAGGGGTTTCGGCATCCCATCCTGCAGCAGCTCCCAAGCAAATTTCGAACAGCCTCGTCTGGCATCTGAGGGATTTGGGATTTGTTTAAGCTCTTTTCACCCGCCAGACTTTAATCGGTGTGTTTGCCCGACCTCCACCCCGGTGAAACCGCGTCCGTGCCGGCGGTGACGCCAGAGGGTCCCGGCTCGGGGTGATTCCCAGCACCAAAGCCCAGGGCTGCCCCCAGCCTTGGGCCAGGATTAGCTATCAAATAACTTTGTATTTAAACCCTTTTTAACAGGGCTGGAGGTCGGGAGGGAAAGGGCAGAGGTTAAGCCTGGCCGCGGCCAGGCGCTGACCCCGAGGAGGGGGACGCCGGGGAGGGGACGAAGGCGGCACGCGGGGCCGGGGGGTGCGGGACCCTCGCCCCGGCCATGCCACCCACCCGTTTTCCCTTGCACGGTGGGACCGGGGAGGGGGCGGCCAGTGGGGACCCCACAGTGGGGGGGGGGGGGGGGGGTGTCCCCACAGCCCCCAGCCTCGCAGCCCCCATCACTTACTGAGGCTCTGCAGCAAAGACGACCAGCTCTTCATCTCCAGCATGGCGGGGGTCCCACGGCCCCCTCCCCACCCCGGCGCTCAGGCTGCCGGCGGGACCCGGGACCGGCCGTACACTCCCACGGCGGGATGCACGGCACTGGCGATGAGCCGCCGGTGGGAGATAGCAACCATTTTATTCCCTTTTAACTCTGCCTGCGCATCTCCGGCGCGTTCATCCTCCCCCTCCCCATCACCCAGGGCTGGTCCTGAGTTCGGGGAGCTTTGCTTTTTCCCTCCCTTCCCTCCTCCTCCCTCCTTGCACTTGATAGCAGCCTTGTCAAGACTGCTGAGTTGCTGCTGACCCCTGCCCCGCCGCTGCTAATTAAGGCTGCACAGTGACAGTTCAAGTGCCTCGCCGCCAGTTTGCAGCACCGCTGCTTCTAATTGGGAGACGCTTTTTTCTTTCTCAATAGCCGCCGTGTCGGGGCTGGGGGGTCCGGGGAAGGGGGTTTGCACCCATCCCAGGTGGTGGTGCAGGGGGATGCAGCACCCTTGCCCGCACCCGTCGGCACGGCGGGCATCAAGCTCCCGCGTGTGGGCAGAAATTATTGCAAAGGTGACGTAGAACTGGATAAAAAGACCCTGAAGTCAGGAGGAAAGCAGGAAGGGGGATAGAAGGAGGCGAGCGATTCCCCCAGGGGAGCATCCCCAGGCTGGGAAGGGTGGGGGGCACCCCATGCTGATTTTTGGATGGTGAGGAGGAGCGAGGGCAGCGGGCATGGCGGGGAGCCAAGACACGCGGCCCTATCTCCCTGCAGCAGAGCAGGAGCTGGCTTGGGCGCAGGGTATCAGCCAGGACACCTGGGTCCCGTCCCCATCCCTGCCCGCAGCCCTGGCGAACGCCCCCCCGCCGCTGCTGAGACCCTGCAAAAATCATGACGCTTGTGTGCACCCCAGGGAGACGCAGCACGGCCACGCCGCGGTCACCGCCAGCCGTGCCCCCCCGCCCCGTCCCCAGGTCGTGCCAGCAGCCTGACGGATCTATTGTGTCGTGACAGACGAGCTGTTTTATCGCGGCGAGGGAGCCAGCGCCAGCCGTCATCCTGACCCCGCCGGCGGGCTGAGGAGAAACAGAAGAGGGCTTGTATCATCCCGGCGGGTCAGAGGGCAGGGGAGGCAGCCGGCCCCCCCGCTCCGCGCTGCCAAATTCCTGGGATGCACGCCCGGGCAGGCAGCTGCATGCGGCCCCTGCCCTGCAGGTGGGGGGGCTGGCAGGGTGTGGGGACAGCCCCCAACCCCAGCACCCCGAGTCCCCGCACCGCTGACCCAGCCTCCCCTTGTCACCCCCTGCCATGGGGACTGCTCCTTGAAATGGTGTCCCCAACCTGCCCCATCGCACAGCACCCCTGAACCGATGTCCCCAACCTGCCCCATCGCACAGCACCCCTAAATTGATGTCCCCAACCTGCCCCATCGCACAGCACCCCTAAATTGATGTCCCCAACCTGCCCCATCGCACAGCACCCCTGAACCAGTGCCCCATGCCAGGCACAAGCCACCACCGCGGGGGGACACCGGGGACAGGGATGCTCACGACGACCCCAATACTCACCCGCAAAAGCCACCCACCCACCCACCCCAACGTCTCCCCAGCCAAACCAGCGAGCGGGGGGGTCACCATCCTTCCCGCGCCACCCAAAAGCCGGCGTCACCTTCTCCGGCGGGACAGGCAGGGGTGGGACAGTGAGTGCAGCCGTGACTCAGGCGGGAACTCTCTGGAAAACACGGCCCCGAGGCCGGAGCGGTGTCCTGTGGCGGGGATGCTCGCCCCAGCTCCCCACCCGGGGCCAGAAACCCCCCCGGCAGGTCCCCCGCCGCTGAACCCCGCTCCCCGCTAGCGGCGGCAGGCATTTTGGGCAAGCGCCAGGCGATGCTGTCCAAGCCAAGGCTGTCCCCAAAAAGCACATCCCTCTGGGACCCATCCCGCCGGGCTGACGTCCCCGGCACCGGGCACGGCCAAGCTGCGGGGGGCTCGTCGGTGCCAACCGCGGGGGTCAGAGCCCGTCTCTGCCCCCTCACCCCGGCACCGAGGGTCTGCCCGGGGCAAGGGGGGAGAGCAAAGCCCCCGCGGAGCCTCGCCAAGCCCCCCTCTCCTGCCCCTTCCTCCACTCCCGGCAGCCTTTGTGCCGCCTCCGAGCCGGCACCTCCGGGGTGGACGCATTAAAAGCAACACAAAGCAGAGCCGAGAGGCATTTCGGCTGCAATTTTCTCTGCTCCATTATTGACAAACAAGCTGCTTCGCGCAGGTGACGGCGAGGCCAGCGCGGCAGCTGGGGCACCGCCGCACGCGCCGGCCCCGTGCCGTGCCAGCTGGCCGGCCCCGCTCGGCCCCTCGGCACGGTGCCGGCGGCGATGCCCTCCCACCCGCCGTACCCCAAATCCCCTCCGGCTTTGAGCCTGCTCTGGGTCGCACGGCTCCGGAGATGTCACCCCTAAAAAATGGGGTTGGGGGGGGGAAGAGGCAGCCGGGAGCGCTTTGGGATGCAGCCGAGGTGCCCGGCCGGGTGCTGGCTTCGCCGCCGGGCAGCCCCCTTTCCCCCGGCCGGGGCGGCTGGGCGCAGCGTGCGGCGAGTCTGTCGTTAGCGCCGTGCCAAACCCAAAGTGGCTGCTTCGGAACGGCAATCCAATAAAAGTGCTACTTGTCTATTTATCATCCTCAGGGCTTTTTATCACAGTGCAGATGGCTGCTACCTTCGCAAGGCACAGCAGTGTGCTGGCACGCGCCCGCCGCACAGAAGCTCGAACGCCGCAGAGTCTGTGCTTACACCTGCGAGGAGACGCCAGGCCGCCTGCTCCGGCTCTGCCGGCCGGCGAGCCGGGCAGCGCCCGCCTGCCAGAGCCGCGACACCCCTTTACAAGCCGAATCCCACCCTGGGTAGCGTTTGCACCGGGCATTTGCACCATGCCTGTTCACCGGGGGCATTTTTTGCACCAGGGCATTTTTTGCACCAGGGCATTTGTTTTGCACCGGGGGCAATTTTTGCACCGGGGCATTTATTTTTGCCCCGGTGTATTTTTTTTTTTTTTTTTTTTTTTTGCATCGGGCATCCGCACCGGGCGCTCGCGCCGGGCATCGGCACGGGGCGTTCACACCACGCGTCTGCACCGGGTTATTGGCGCAGGGCGTTAGCACCGGGCGTTAGCGCGGGGCATCCGCAGCCTGTAATTACTCCAGCCGCGCGGTTTCTGGGCAGCAGCAGCGGCGCAGCGGCGCGGGCGCAGGGCAGTGGGTGGGAGCCGCCGGAGCAGGTGATTAAAGGCGTATTAAGTGTCTGTCTGCACGCGGGAGAAAACACACCTAATTATCCAGCCGGAGTCGGACGGGAGGGAGGAGCAGCCCCGATGGCAATCGCGTAATGAAGTGTAACGCGGGGCCAGGCCTGGCGCTGGTGGTAATTAAGAGACGGCAAAGCCAGGATTGCGACGGCTGCGGGCAGGGGCGGGCAGCGAGCGGGGGTCCCCGGGTAACCCAAAAGTGGGGACGGAGACCCCTGGCTCCACCGGGAATCCCTCCTCGGCGAGCCCCCAAGACTGGGCGGTCGCACGCCAGTGCCAGGACGTCAGCCCACGCACCGCGGCCCCAACCGCTCGCGGCAAACCCCTTCGCGACCCCCGCCACCGGCACGCCGCCGTCGCGCTCCGGCAAAACCCGGTGCCGAGGCGGGTGTTGGGGTGTGATGCCGGCACACCCCGCCCTGGCCGCGGGTGCCGGGGAGGCACCGTTGCATGGGCGTCCAAAGAAGTCCGCTGAGCGGCGGCGAGAGGCGATGCCGGGACACGGAGGGCAGGCGCCGCCGAAGAAAAGGCGTCTGCGGGGCGGCGGGGGCGGCCGGGCCCCACCTTTTGCGCCGAAGCCAAAGCCGTCCAACCCACGCCACCGCTCCCCGAGCGGGTCCGGCGGGTCGGGAGCGCCCCGGGGGGAGCCGCCGAGCGCCGCGTCGCCCTGCCTGCGCCCCGGCGTCCGCAGCACCGCTGCAGGGACCCCACGCCCGTGCCTTTCCCCCCCCCCCCCCCCGCTCCCCGTTCCCCATCCCGGTCCGGCCGCCCCAGCCGGTTGGGAAGCGGCCGGGCTTGCCCAGGAACGCCGCTTGCATCAGCCCCGGCCCAGCTGGCACCGCTCGCAGGCAGGTACGTGCCGTGCCGGCGGGCAGGAGGAGGGCGGCACGCCGGGGTCGGACCCTGGGAGAGAGGCGGAGGGGACGAGGGCATCCCTGGCACCGCGCCGCAGGGACCCCCACGTCCTCCCCCGGGGAGGGTGGCACAGGGGAGCGGACCCCCGGCGGGAGCAGCCACCGGGACCCATCCCAGCTCCCCATCGTTCCGACCCCGGCACGCCACAGGTGCCAGCATCCGCAGCCCCGTCCCTGGCGCGGTGACAATCCCCGGCTCCCCGCTACAAAGCGCGGCACGGTGGCAGGCGGGGGGGGACAACACAGGGACGGGAGGACGTCCCCTCCTTCTCCTCTCCCTGTCTTTTTTCTCCTTATTTTTTTTAATTTTTTTTTTTTTTTTTTTTTTTTATCAAAGCTCTCCAGAACAAAGTACACACTCTACCTCTTCAAACCCACCACCATCTGTCCGTCCGTCTGAGCGCCGCCGCCGGAGCCACAGCCTCGCCGCTCGGAGCGGCCGCCTCCGAGCAGATGGTGCCAGGGGAAGGACGAGCCGCTGCCACGCAGGACCTCGTCGCCGGCGGGTCACGGTGGCTCCGTCGGCCCTGACACCCCCCCCATCTCCCCACCTCTCCCCATCCTTCCCCGGCACGGTAATTACCCACCGCGCCGAGCAAACAGCCTGCGCCGGGTCATTGTGCGGGACACCAACAAAGGGCGGCCGCCGGCGGGACCTCCCGACCCTTGCTGACCCCTGCCACCCCCTGCCGACCCCGGCCACCCCCTGCCCTCCGCCGGCCCCTCCGCCAAAAGAGCAATAAATCAAAGGGGACGGGGACGGGCTGGATGGAGATGGGGACAGGGGGTGGGGAGGGGGACTCCTTCCACCCACAGCACGTGGGTGCACCCCCTGCACCCAGGCGATGAACCCCGGCCGCTCTGCAGCCCCCCCCCCCCTTTACCCCCAGATTAGCGAGGGCGTGCAAAGCATGGGGGGCATCCCCCTCCCCGGCGGAGGGGACCTGTCCCTGCTGCCCTTGGGGACGGGCACGCAGCCTGTGGGGGGAAGGATGATGCTTCACCCCCCCCCGCCACCCCGCACCCTCCAGTCACAGCCTGTTAATGGGGAATTTCATGGGTGCGGTACCGCGGAGCCCGGCTGGGGAACGTGCCGGAGCCATCTGCTCGCAGGACCCGGGGGCTGTCGAGCCGCCCTGACCTCGGCGTGGCAAACAGTTTGCAGGAGCAGATGTCACACCCTCCCTCCCCCCCGGGACTGGTGGCTGCGTCACCCCCCCCCCCCCGGGCTCGGCACCGCCACGAGTCCCCGGCACTTCAGGATGGACCCTTGCACCGAGCCGGGGGCAAAACCAGGCTGAAAGCAAAGGTGCGTTGCAAAGACCTGGAAAACTCACTGCAGGAGTGACACCCCCTGCCAAGACCTGGAAAACTCACTGCAGGAGTGACACCCCCCGCCAAGACCTGGAAAACTCACTGCAGGAGTGACACCCCCCGCCAAGACCTGGAAAACTCACTGCAGGAGTGACACCCCCCCCCCAAGATGGGGCTCTGTCGGGAATTCGGGCACGGGGCAGCGGCGCAGAGGATCCCTGGTCCCTCCGGGTACGCCGGGCACAACAGCCACTGCCACCGCGTGTGCCGCCGTCCCCAAGGTAGCCTGGCTCTGCCGCACGCACGTGGCGTGGCACGGCACGGCGTGGCGTGGCACGGCAGCAAAGGTGCAGGCGTTGCTTCTCCGGCAGCAGATCCCGGCCGGATCCAGCCTGGTTTCCTGCAGGTCCCCGGGAGTGGCCAGCACCGGTGTCTTTCGGACTGATTAAGATTCATTCTGCATGATTTAGGACCTAATCTCGGTGAAACTCCACAGCGCTTTATTAATAGCGCATTAGTGGATAATTCATGCATTTGGATGAAAAATCAGCCTGTGTTATTCTCCGGGAGGGGGGACACGGAGGCGGGGGGGGGACACACGGGCGCGGGGAGGGGGGCACCCCGCTCGCCCAGCCTCCCGCACCTCCCCGCCGCCGCCGCATCCCGGCGAGGCAGCAGCCCTTCTGACAACTGCCACCACTCATTAATCTTGACGAGTTTTCTGCTGAATATTCTTCCACGGGCTTTCAAACCGTTCACTAATTGCAATTAATCACTTACCGAAACAGATGTCAGGAACAATGGAATTGGGAAGTCTGGAGGCTTGATAAAGCTGTCAGAGGAGCGCGCTCGTGTGGCGGCGGGTGCCAAAAGGCGCCGGCAACACCTTCCCCCAGCCATGTGCTGGGGGGACCCGGTGACCCCATGCTGCCCAAGCAGCATCTGTCCGCCCCGGAGAGGGAAAACGCGTGGCGAGGGGGCACGGGGGGCTCCGTGTCACCGGCACCTACCGGCGGATGGGATGGGGACGCGGGTACCGGTTTTGGGTGATGGGAGAGGTTCTGCCGTGCCGGCACCGGCGGGGGGGGATGCCACGGACCCCATCGGGCACGGCTTCGCCCCGTGCCCTGTATTGGGACGGCTCGGTCTCTCCTCTCCGCCGGGAAAGCCGCGAGGAGCCCCGGCGGGGTGTCACGTCCGCCGTGCCTCGCACAGGCGACGGCACGTTCCCCGTCCCTGCCAGACGCCGCTTTAGCACCAGCAGGGATCCAACAGCCTTCCCCGGCGGGCGCGCCACGCTGTTTACCCATCACACATGAAAGGTGCCGAGCTGACAGCTCCGGAGACGGGAAAGAGCTCCAGGAGACACTGATGGGACCAAGGCTCCCGAGCGCCGTCACCTCCTGCCCTCGGAGACCCCAAAGGCCACCCCATAGGTGACCCCACCAAGGGGCAGCCCCTGGGCTTCTGCTCCCCGAGGAAGGAGCATCCAGCTTCACCAGCTGGGGCTCTGCACAACCCCCCCATCTCAGCCGCCCACCCCCCTGTTTAGGGACATCTTTTGGGAACAAGGCTGGGGACCGGCTGGCAGAGGCAGGGCTTTCCCAGTCCCCCCAAAAGGCAGAGGATGCCGCGCAGCCCGAGGCCACCAAGCGCAATTAGCCCAGAGTCCCCCAGCCACGATGGGGACACGGCCGTGGGGGGACACACACACCTCCCCGGCAGGCAGACCCCCGTGGGGGGACACACACCAGAGCATCCTTCCAGGGCCGGCAACGGTGCGAGCCAAGCCCAGGGCTTGTGACCGGCACGGCCCCAACACATGTTACAATAAATATTCCGCACAGACACCGTTCCATATGTATGATCCGGTGGGGTGATGATTTTTCTACTGATCACTGGAAGTGACAGCTGTGCGGAGAGCAGGAGAAACAAAGGCACCGACTGCTCTCCCCGTTACACTCCGCTAGCGACATGATGGTGTGACACGGAGCGGCAGCATCTGGTGGCGCGGGGACCGGCAACCGGGACGGGACGCCTGTTAGCGCCGGGCACAAAGGGGTGGCAGCGGGGACGGGGTGGAAAATCAGGATGGGGTGGCCATCAGGATGGGGTGGCGAAGGGGACGGGGTGGGGACAGGGTGGCAACGGGGTGGAAATGAGGACGGGGTGGCAATGGGGACGGGGTGGCAATGGGGACGGGGTTGAAATAAGGATGGGGTGGCGACGGGGTGGAAAATGAGGACGGGGTGGCAGTGGGGATGAGGTGGCCACGGGGACGGCTCCCGCCAGCCCTCTCGTGCCGCACACGAGCACCCAGCCCCTCCATCCTGCCCCCGTGCCCCCCGAAAGCGGCCGTGGGACGGGGTACCGGGGAGCAGCCGGCCATCAGCCATCGCAGCGCGCCCAGCCCAGGCACGGTCAATATTTGCATTTGATTTGCAAGTGTTTCCTCCCCCCAGATAACGGCGGGGCCGAGGCACGTACAGGAGGGAGAAGCGCTGGGTTCGGTTAATTATTAGCGAACATGCAAATTCCCCCTACATGAGATAACAATAAACACCGCGATTTCAGGGAGATAAACAGGGCTTTAAATTTCCAGCAGCCTTTACTGGTGTAAAAATAAGCGTCCCTTATTTATTTAGCTCCTTTGAGAAACCACATCAGTCCCCAAACACAGTCTTTTACTGTCAAGCTACAGTAGAAGCCTTTATAGGCGGCGAAGATCCTGACAGCTACCCCTAGCACAACCATCTTTTATTCATGCTCATAATGTAAACTGTATTGCCTCAGAAACAAAAGGATTTAACTCGCTGCTGGCCGGGTGGCAGCGGCCGAGCGGAGGTCTCCGGCGGGGGCACGTGGCTGGGACGGCTTTGCTCGGAATGGGGACATCCCGCAGGGCCACCACCTCCTCCTGGGGACAGCCCCGGGACAGACCCCTGCCCCGCTGCGTCGGCACATCCAGGGCTGAAATAAAGCCAAAATAAAAACCCCCCACCCAACCTCGAGCCATTAGGCAAAGCCTCCTTGCTCTGCGGCTCCGAATCCCGCCCTGCCTGCACAGAAGCAGGCAAAGCAGCGGTTACAAGAGTGGTTCGTATTTAATAATGCAATTTATATTCCACTCTCAACATAAACTATTGTAAAGGCACACTAATGTAAAAATACATCTGGCTTGTCAATAGTTTATCTTCTGGATCTGCATCTAAATCCCTGGGCATTCTTGACTTATGGCTGCACCAGTGTCTAATGAATAAAAAGGTGCAAATTATAGGCCTTGCTTTAATGCTCATCATAAAATTAGATGATAGTTGCAAAAGCTGCATTCTCCTGCCCACAGTGCAGCAATGGTAAGCTATAAATAAAGTGTATTTAATGTATCCCAGCGCTGCGCAGAGCCAGGAAACAGTATGTTACTGCACAGCCTTCAATGGATCCGCCACAAGTTCAATGAAGTGATAACTGATCCATCATGTGAATTTATGTTAACTGTCTGCTCGCAAAGTCACGGCCCCAGCACTGTAAATAGCCGACAATCCTTCCAGCCCGGCCTGCCTGCCAATAAACCTGTCACCGGCAGGCTGGGAGCAGCCACCTTAGGACACCGCAGACAAACCATTACGCTCTTGGGTTTCCTCTCGGTTTTTCCATCCGTTTGTCCGTACGGCGCATCGCCGCCGTGCCTCGGTTTACCCGCAGCCGAGTCCCCCCCTTCCCCGGGGCTTTCCAACCCCGTGCGATGCTTTTCCACCTCCCCGGAGCTGTCACATCAGGGATGCGGGAAGCCCAGATGGGATCCGGGGGGCCGGCGGGCGCGTGGGTGAGATGGCTCCCGCTCGGGCGACAGGCAAACGCTGGTGTGTGGGGGGGGGGGGACGCAGGCTGGAAGCGGAGCTCCCCCCCCCCGCCAGCTCCTGCACCGTGCTGGGATGCTGAACCAGGATGGCATGTGCATGGGGGGGTCGTTTCACTGGGCAAAGGGGGCTAAAAAGGCTAACTGCCTGGAAAGCATCCCCTTCTGGCAGAAACATGTATCCCAAGGCTGGCACCTGGGAAGGAGATGTCCCTAGGAAGGAGACATCCCTGGGAAGATGATGTCCCTGGGAAGGAGACATCCTCGGGAAGATGTGGTCCCCGGGAAGGAGATGTTCCCAGGAAGATGTTCCCAGGAAGATGTCCCCAGGAAGCAGATGCCTTTGGGAAGGAGATGTCCTTGGGAAGGAGACGTCCCTGGGAAGGAGACATCCCTGGGAAGATGTCAGCCCCAGGAAGGCGACATCCCCAGCAAAGAGATGTCCCTGGGAAGGTGTCACCCGCAGGGAGGTGTCCCTGGGAAGAAGATGTCCCCAGGAAGAAGACATCCCCGGGAAGGAGGACATCCCCGCTTCCAGCAGCCCAAAGCCAGGGAGACCCTCATCCCTCCATGCCCAGCCTGGAGCTGGGGATGCGTGAACGGGCCCCAGCCGAGGGAACCGGTGGCGGTGACAGCCGCGGGGACGTGGCCACCCTTGGGGAGTAAGGCGGCAGCCCGGGAGGGCGCAGGGGACGCCGAGCCGGCGGGAAGCAGCGTTTGCCATCACCCGGCTCTCATTAACGCAGCGCTGAGCAGCCCCTAATAATAGCAACAGTAAATTCTCCTAACCAATTCGGGTCCATTTCTATAAATAATGTAGAATCTTTTTATTTACTGACAGGTTGTAAAAGTATCAGTGAGAATAATGTGAAATCAGGCGCTGCTGAATAATTCATGGCAGCAGCTCCGCGCTCCCCGTCCCCGCGCTCCCCTGGCCCCGACGTTTACACGACAGCACCTTGCGCCCGGGTTTATCTCATAAAAACCAGGACTAACGACCTGGCACTAATTCTTTATCAACCGGGACTTTTACGGCGAGGGGAGGAGGGGAGGAAATAGAAAGAAATAAAAATAACCCTGGGTGCACCCTATAAAAAATGCATGGGCCCATGCGCTCGCCTCCGCACGGAGCCGGTGATCCCCGGCGCGCTCGGCACCTCCCATCGGCAATTCCCTCCAGCCCCCAGAGCCTCTCCAAAAATTAGTATTAATTAGCAGCGCCGGCGGCTCCGCGCTGGCATCCCAACGCAGCGAGGGCAGGAAGGGCGGCACGACCCTGCTGGGACATGGGGACACCGGCAGAATCCATGGGGACACCGGCAGGGCCCACGGGGACGAAGGCAGGATGCTCGCTGTCCCCGTGCCACCCCCAGGGATGCCGGCTTGGGGCAGCAGACAGCCCCTGAGGGCAGAAGGGATAAATTTGGGCAGAAGAACGAGATGGCCGGGGCAGCTAATCCCTGTAACAACCTGATCCCGTGTCCCTCATCCCTCCTGCCACCGCTGAGGGCGGCGGGGACCCCCCCTGCAGCCGCCCCTCCGTCCCCTCCCCAGAACAATACCTATCCGCTGCTGTTTTGATGTGCGGCACAAAGCCGGGAGAGCTTTCCATGTAACATGATAAAAGCAAGTCCCCAGCCAGCACAATTATTTGATAATTCTCCCTTAACACCCATCAAATTAAAGCAATGTCCAAGGGCTGCCTGAAGTGGCACTGATAGGTATTAAACTTTAATGAGATTTAATGGCACTGCCCTACTTTTTAAGCGCTCGGGCCTACGTTTATGAACATTTAATTTCCCGGGCCCTGACCTCTTTTTTTCTCTTCCCTTCCCCGGCGGCCCCCCCTGCCCGCCCGCCCGCCCAGCTGGTTTCTGTTAGTGCTGGCGGCCAGCCCCGACCCGGGATGCTCGGGATGCTCGGCCGGACCCCGAGCCGATAGAAATCTCCAGGCGCTGTGGGGTGAGATGTTGACTCTAGCAGGGAGCCGAGACGGAGCGGGGAGGGGGAGCCCGGGGAAGGGAGAGGGGGGGAGTGGGGGGCAGATGTGATTCACTGGCAGCGAACGCAGCCAAATTTATGGAATGACTTAATTAATTTGCTCCCGGAAAGACGTGACACCGCGGGTCGGACTGGTTTGAGGGCCCCCATCCTGCTGCTCGATCGCGGTCGGTCTGCGAACGGATTTGGTTAAGCGCCCCTTAAAAACAAGCAGCTCCCCTGCTGCAAACCCAGCCTGCCAGGACAAATTTGGGGGGTTAGACCCCCTCAATGCCCCCAGGGACCGAACACAGCCCGCTGATCCAGTTTGTTGCTGCCCTCTAGTGTGTACAGGACAGGCCAGACCCCGCTGTCACTTGTCCCCCTCCCCACATGTCCCCCAGGCCACTTGGCCACGAAGGATGCTGTGTCTCAAGCGGGGCTGGCTGCCGAGATCCTCAAGACCCCAGCCAGCCGGGGTACCGGGGACCATCGCTCCGGCACCCCAGCCCGGAGCCCCGCCAGCTTCCCAAAAACCTCGCTAATGGGGCTGCAAGATGGGCACCGGGGCACAGACCAGCACCGGTGAGCACCGTGCGTCACCTTCTGCCCCACCGCACGGCCCTGGCGGGATGCGGGATGCCGCGGTTCCCTCCACGCCGGGATGCAGGAGGGGTTGGGGTACCCGGGTCGGCAGCAGCATCCTCCGACAAGAGGGGCTGCTGGTGCGGGTACCACCGTTGCCCACCCCGGCGTGCCCCACGGCACGAGGGATGAGCCCAGGGTTAGGGAAACTGAGGCACACACCAGCGCGGCCAGCTTCTGCGCTGGGAATGTCCCTCTCCCACCTCCTAAAACCCTCCCCAGCACCCACACCAACTGCAGGGAGACCAGCTGCAGGAATGCTAAGGCAGGGCAATAAAAGGGAGCGTTATCAAGCCCCAGCAGAGCTGACAGCCCGCGCCGAGGCGGGGAGGAGAGCAGGAGGGAGGGAAAGGAGGAGAAAGAAAAAAAAAAAAAAAAAAACCACCCTTAACCCCGAGATCACTTATCATTCAGGCTGCATCACGCATCTTGAAAGTGCAGACACAAAAATGTAATGTCATAACATTCGCAGTTCAATAACCTTTGCTTCACGAGACGGCTTGAACTGTCAGAGGAGCTGGAAGGTAAATATTTCAGCGCACAGGCACTGAATGTAAAGGCGTGGGGAGGGGGGTCGGCCTCGGCTTCCCCAGCTCGCCTCGACACGTTCAAATATCCCCTGCCGTAAATCCCGGCCGGCGCTGGGGAAAGGCCGTGGCGCGGATAAAATACGAGCAGATATAAAGCCAGACACCTTTATTGTTCAGCAAAGTCTTCCAACAAGTTATGAACCCGCAGCTTGACCCTAACCCATCATCTTGTTATACGGCGGAAACAAAGCCGGTGCCGGGAGCCGGGGCTGGACCGGGGCAGGATGCGGGCGGGAAGGAGCAAAATCCATCCTACCTCTTCCACGGGGGATATTCGGGTGACGTTCACCCCCAGCCCTCCCTGCACCCCGCATCTACCGTGCTCCAGCCTGCAAATGGCTGGGGAGAGGCACCGGCCATCCTTCGGGACCCTGCCAGGTTACAGCGGTGCAAAATCCCCGCAGCCGGGGTTAACGGGAGCGGGACCCCGGCAAAGGCAGCGGGTTAACGGGGACGGCGGTGTGTGCCGTGCCGGGTGGGAGGAAGGAGATTGCATAGCAGGGAGTAACGGCTGCAAACCCGCTGGGGATCCAGAGGGCATTGGGGTGAGCAGAGAGAACCCCCCCGACGGGGAAAATCCCCCCGACAGCGCTGGAAAGCCCGCTGGCACCGGGGCTGGGTGTCCAAAGGGGATGGCACGGCACGGTGGGAAGCGCCCCGTGCATCCAAAGGGGATGCATGGCTTGGCACGGCGGGCAAGCAGCAGCGCCAAGCAGCTTTGGGCAGCCCGCGCGTGGCACGTTGTGGTCCAACCGCGCGGCACAGCCGGGGACAACCGAAGACACCAGCCTGCAGCTGGGCTGGCTCTGCCGCGGCGCTTTGCCAACTCCCGGCGGGGCTCCGCACCCCAAATATTGGGGAGCGGGCAGGACCGTGGAGCAAGGGGTCCCGGGACCCCAAAACCCAAGCACCCAGGACCCCAAAATGGGGGTCCATTTTGGGGTCCTGTGTGCAAGCACCCAAGTACCAAGCCCCGGCATCGCCGCTAAGCCCCGTTGCAGGGGATTTGGGGGGGGGGGGGGGGGCAAGGGGGCCCATCCGCGGCGAGGAACAGTTAAACGGCCCCCACCCGCACACGAGGCGTGCGGCAACAGGCATCGTCGCACCCTCCCCGAAACACCTGCTAACGCCGCGCTGGCACGGGGCGAGCTCGCCCGGGGCGGGCGGGAGGAGCGGCGGCGGCGGCGGTGGGGAGCGCGCCAGGGCCCGCAGCAAGAAGCGGCATGTCTGCCGCTTGGCAGCACAACAGAGAGCAGGTGACAAGCGCGCCGGCGGTCGCTTTATTACAGGAAGCGAGCACGCAAGCATCTGACGCCGCTCTGCACGAAGAAAGAAGGAAAAAAAAAAAAAACAACACCCCCCAAAAAAAAATAACAACACACCCCCCCCCCCCTTTTGCCATTAAACCTCCTGGCCCTGGGCACGGGACAGGAGCCCCCGGATGCTGGGGGTGCCCCATTGCAAACCCCACTGCAAAATTTTTTTTTTGGGGGGGGAATCAGGCCCCGAGGTCACCCCGTCCTGGTGGCATCACAGCCCAGGCCTCCCCTCCCGCCCCGCATGTCCCTGCCAGGGCCAAGCAAATCCCAAGGGAGTAAAAATCCACATGTGTGCGTGCACAAACATTTCTCCTCGGCAAACACTCCCCGAGACAACAAAATTAGCCGGCGCTGCCGCCCCTGCTCCCGCTCCCACGCCGACCCACTCCTCTGACACAGCAATTAGAGGCAGGCATTAATATTTAAATATTGCCAGCTCTGGAGAAGGGAAATCAAATAAAAACACCGGCGTGCCAGCAGCGCATCAAGCTCGGCCTCAAACCCCGCTGGGTGCACGGCAGCGGGGGGGGGATGCAGGCACCTGTGCCGTGCCACACCGTGGGGGACACCAGGGCATCGATGCCACGAGGAGAACCCCCTTTCTGGGCCAAATCAGTGTGAGCAAGGAGATGGCAAGCAAATGGTGAGCAAGCGGCGAGCGTGCAGCAAACAAGTGGCAAGCGAGCGGCAAGCGAGCAGCGGCGATGCTCCTGCCAGCTCAGCAAGGCTGGGGGCGGGGGGGGCTTCAAAGGCACCCTGACCCCATGCTGGCCATGCTTTAGGGGGGCACGCACGGCTCCCCGCTCTCTCCCAGCCCTAAAAGCTGCAGGGTGCTGGGGCTGAGAGGGGGGACACACATGCAGCTTGCCCCCCCCCCCCCCCCCAGGAGTCACCCCTGGTCCCGCGGGTGCTAAGAGGCGGCGTCGGCGCAGCAAAGAGGATTTACTGCTCAACGCAAGGGGCTTTAGAGGCAATAACTTTCCCTCCTCTTGACTTAAATGGATTTTAAACTTCAAAAAGGATAGAGGGGGCAAGCTGCCAAGCGGCCGCCCCCGAAGGGCCGACCCCGCGGGTGCTACGACGGGTGCTGGAGGCGGGGGGGGGGGGGGGTCAAGAAGGGGGTTGCGAGCTGAGCCAGGGCCAACGGCTGAGGCAGATAAGGGCTGGGGGGGGGGTGTGGGGGCCATGCCACCCGCTTTTGCAGAAGGCCCCGCGATAAGGCGGCCGCCGTTATCGGCGCGGGAGTGCCGGGGCGCGCTTCCTCCCGCGCCGCCTTGTAACCGCCGGCAGGCAGTGGGGTGCTGGGAAGGAGGTGGTTTAGGGGAGGGGGGGGGACGACATTGGGGTGGCCCTGCGGCCGAGCAGCCAGGGCAGCTGAGGCACGAGGCACGGCAAGGGCTATTTCAAGGGCAATCCCGCTGGCAGCCTGCCCGGGCGGCCGTGGCGTGCCAAGCTCCGCTCCCAGCTGCCCCTTTCCGGATGGGTGCTGGGGTTCAGTGGTGCTGCCTTGTGGCCCCCCCCGGGCACCCAGATGACCCCCCCCACCACCCCTGCCCGGGGACACCCACCACCCTGCAGGGGGGGTGATGAACCCGAGCAATGCCGGCGCATGGTGGGGGGGGGGGTCTAGGTTGGGTCTCCCCGCCGGGATGCCAAGGCAGAGGCTGGCAAAGGCCATTTCCCCCTGCCCACGCCACGGGCCGTGACGCCAAACCTTGCACCCGGGGGCTCGGGGGCAGAGGGGTGACCCACGGCACCGTGCCCCCCCAAAGCGGGGTGGGAGCACCGCTGCCTTGCACCCAGCTGAAGCACGGCCGGTGCAGGCAGAAACCCCCCAGGCACAGCCCACCCAAACCCCCCCCCACCACCCAGACCCTGACCTCCACACACTGCTGCCAGACACCAGGGTGAGGGGCAGAGGGCTGGGGGGGGGGGCCAGAGGAAGGAACAGGAGAGCGAAGATTAAAAATACCCCCACCCCTCCTCAAGCTACCCCCCAACCTGCAGCCCCATCCCAGGCACTGGCACATCAGGAAGCGATAAACTGTCCTGCGGCACCCCCCCTGCACCCCCCGGCAGGCTGGCCCCCCGCCAAAGCCACTGTCTCCGCTGTAATGCTCCCTGCCCTGCAGCCAACACACACAGAGGCACTTGCACCCAACCACCCCACCACCCCCCCCCCCCAAAAAGAAAAAAAAAAAAAAAAAGGCCCCGGGCGCGCACACTCGCGCGTGCACGCACACGAGCGCAGGCACACAGGGGCGTGCACGCACACGCCGGTGTGCACGCACCCACGCACACGCTGGTGTGCACACGCTCCCGTCCATGCTGGTGCGCGCCCAACGAGGGAGGGGGCCAGCCCGCTCGGCTCACGCGACGCTCGCACGCGCGTGTGCACGGACAACCCCCCCCAACACACACCCCCCCCATGTCGTCTCCCCAAACCCCCAGCCCCACAAGTAGCCGCCGGCCTTGTCCGGCCAACCCTGCCGTGCCGTGCCGCGCCGCTGGCCGTCGTCACACCCGACGCCTCCCCACCGGGTTACACAAACAGGCTGCCAAGCGCACACGCAGCCCGGCGCACGCTCACCGGCCCCGCGGCGGCACACCCACAAACCACACCGGCTCACCCCGGTGCTCGCACGGGGCCGGCGCGCACGCGCGAGCTTGCAGGAAGAGGCGACTGCCTTCCCGCTGCCTTTTTCCCTCCATTAACTCCCTCCCGGGGCTCCCAGCTCGTGGCCCGATGCGGTCACCCCCACGGCAAGCCCGGCACCCGTACCCCCCCCCGGCTCCGTGCCCCCCTCACCTGCGTCGGGATGCCCTGGTCCAAGGGGTTTGGTGCCGGAGGAAGAGGAGGAGGAAGAGAGTCAGCCACTCGCCCTGCTGCTCCAAGGGCTGGCAGCGGGCGCTCGCCCAAAGTTTGGGGACAGCGGGCGGCCGCTTGCACCGGCTCCACCGTGCAAAGCAGTCGCAGGGACTGGGCGCGACGTAGGGCGCGAACGCGAGCGAGCGCGGCACGGCGAAGCGCCGGGCCCCGGGGCGAAGGGCAAGGCAGACGGCGCAGGCAGGGGTGGAAAAGCGAGGATGGAGCAAAGCAACAAACGCGGCGGCAGACGATGAGCCGGACGAGACGCCGGGGCCGCGGCATCCCCCCGATGCGGCGTGCGGTGCCGGGGCTCCGGTTGCGGGGCTCGGTTAGCGACACGGTCCCTCCCCGGTCCCGCGTGTCCAGAAACACGGATAATACAAGAGCAACCCGCTCGGGCAGAGCGGGGTGCGTGGGTAAACTGAGGCACGGCCCCGCGGCAGCACCCGGCGCGCTGGGCTCAAGAAACGTACAGGCAGCGAGGCAAGGAGACGTGCCAAGGTCGGTGCCGCCAGCCGAGCCCCCCGCACGGCCCCGTGCCCTGCCAGCCCCACGGGCCAGGCTCCCCCCACGGGGAAATGACCCCAAAGATCTCTGTGGCAATGTGGGACACGGGGACCGAGCACCTCGGCCGACACCGGACCTTGAGGCCGCAGCACCCAGCGGGTCTCGTCTCCCCCCCAAGATCCCCCAGCTGGACCCCCAAATCCAGGGTGACCTCCATCCCTCAGGCCGTGGGGTCCCCCAAGCCCCACACGACGGGGTCCCCCAAACCCAGGGCGACCTCCTTCCCCCAAGCCGTGGGGTTCCCCCCACTCCGGGGTGACCTCAGTCCCCCACATGACGGGGTCCCCCAACCCAAGGGCGACCTCCGCCCCTCACATTGCAGGGACCCCCAACCCCAGGGTGACCTCTGTCCTCCACACCACGGGGGTCTCTCAACCCCAGGGTGACCTTCGTCCCCCCACACCGTGGGCTCCCCACCCAGGCCCTGGGTGACCTCTATCCCCCACATGACGGGGTCCCCCAACTCCAGGGTGACCTCCAGCCCCCACATGATGGGGTCCCCCAACTCCAGGGTGACCTCCAACCCCCACACAACGGGGTCCCCCAACTCCAGGGTGACCTCCAACCCCCACACCAGGGGTCCCCCAACTCCAGGGTGACCTCCAACCCCCACACAACGGGGTCCCCCAACTCCAGGGTGACCTCCAACCCCCACACAACGGGGTCCCCCAACTCCAGGGTGACCTCCAACCCCCACACAACGGGGTCCCCCAACTCCAGGGTGACCTCCAACCCCCACACAACGGGGTCTCCCTCCCCCAGGGCGACCTCCAACCCCCACACCAGGGGTCCCCCGACTCCAGGACAACCTCCAAGCCCCACACCAGGGGTCCCCCAACTCCAGGGCGACCTCCAACCCCCACACGACAGGGTCTCCCTCCCCCAGGGCAACCTCCAACCCCCCCACAACAGTGTCCCCCCAAACCCCGGGCGACCTCCTTCCTTCCCCTACACCACAGGATCCCCCCCAAACTCCGGCGTGACCTCCATCCTCCACACCCCGGGGGGGGGGGGGGGGGGTGTCTCCCAACCCCAGCGTGACCTGTGTGTCCCCCCAACCCCACAGTGACACCCCCCCCATTGGAACCGACGTGGGGGGGGGGGGCGCAGCCCTCACTCACCCGTGGGCCTTGCCGTCCAGCGGGGGCTGCGCTCCTCCATGGGCAGAGCGGTGGAGGGAGCCGAGCCGAGCCGAGCCGAATTTTTTTTTTTTTTTTTTTTTTTCTTCCCCCCCCCCTCCCCTCCCCGCGCCGCTTCCTGCTTCCCTCGGCGCCCGCCCGCCGCCCCGGGAGCCGCACGGCTGGAGCGTGACTCACCGGGGGCCGGGCCGGGCAGGGCAGGGCCCCGACGGGGGCGGAGGACGACGGAGGGGGGGGGGGGAGAAACGGGAGGTTGGCACCTTCCCTTCCCCCCCCCCGAGGGAGGGGGTGTCCCCTAAAAGGGATGCTGAGGGAGGGGGACAGCCCCCCCCGCCACCCTATGGGGGTCGCGGGGCAGCCCCCCCCCCCCCCCCCAAGAATTAGGGTGATGGGGGGGTGACGGCCCTGAGGGATGCCTGCGTCAGGCACCGATGGGGGAAAAAAGGTTGGGGTGGCACCCGGCCCTTTGACCCCCACCCCCAAAACTGCCAAACTGGGATAACCCCAGAGCTCAGAGCCCGATCCATCCCGCCGGTGGTCCTGAGTGCGGACCTCTGCGGAGATAAGGGACCCCCCCCCTCAATGCCCCGCACACCCCCCCCCCCCGCACTGGGTGCAGTTACGGGGGACAGAAGCGTCCCCTGCGGGTGGGGAAGGCGGCGGTCACCCCACCGTCACCCTGCGGGCTTTGGGAGTTGGGAGACACCAGTGAAACGAGCGGGGTGGGGCTCAGCCCACCGGGGAGCAGAGGAAGTTGCGGATCACGACCAGCCGTGCCAGTCGGCTCCGCGTGCCGGACAAGCTCGGCAGGCTCGGACAAGGCCGGACCCCGACCTTCCCCGGGCAGAAGGGAGGGTTCCGCAAGGAATCCGGTCCCGGAGCTGCCGGCCACGGACGTGCGGGAGGAGATGCAGGCCACGACAGGGGCACCCAGCCGACCCCAAGCAAGCTGCCACATTGCCACACACACCCACCCACCCACCTGAGCCCCTTCCCGGCTCACCCTCGCCTCCGTTTCCCCTCCATCCTCCTCCTCTTCCTCCAACAGGCCCCACTGCCCGCGGTGCCGGTGCTGCCCGTGGCGCCGGTGCTGCCCGCTGCCTCCCCCAGTCCTCCTCGCCGGCAGCACCAGCGCTTACCCCCCCCCACTCCCTTTTCCCGTTCTATTTTAAATTTTTATTGCATTCTTTTTAAAGAATACAGAGGAACAAATGCCCTTATCAGCAATTCTCACAAGGTATAAAGAGGCGCTTTTATCTCCCTGCCTTTACTAATCTAGAGCGAGCCAATGCCTGTTAATTTTTTAATTTTCCTAGTGAATGCATTTGTGGCTTTGTCAGCATCCATCCGCACACGCACTCTCCTCCGCACCCCAGCCCGGCGACCCCGGCATGGGATTGCCGCCGCGCCGGCAGAGCGGTGGCACGCACGGCTCACGGTTTTGCAACCACGAAGGAGTTTCGCGCGCCGGGAAGTCCCGCGTGTCACGCGAGGCTCACCGGGACACCCTGGGATGTGCCACCGGCCGGGAAGCCCCAGCGTACGGCGGTAACCCCGGGGATGCCAACCCGGCTCTGCCCGGCCACGGCACAGGGGACGCTGCCGGAGCGGGTCTCCATCCATCCTCGGCACGGGGATGGATTCCCGCGCCGAGCCGGCCAGCCGTCACCGTCACCCACTCCGGCCGAGGTCCCCGCGGAGGCACCGGGGGGGTTCACCCCCATCCCTCCCGGGGAAGGGAGGGCGGGCGCAGGCTGCCCGCACACCGGGGCTGGGAGCGCCGGCAGCCGGCCGCGGTGCGCAGATGAGATGTGGCAGGCGTGTAACAAGCCATTAGTCACTGTCACCTTTGCCCGGCAGCCACTGGCAGGGTAATAAATCCAAGAGCTGACTCCGGCAGGCCCGTTCCAGGCCACGGCTCCCAGCTTGCCTCCGCCTCGCTGCCGGCTGGGCTGTGAGCAGCTTGCAAATGCATCCCGGTGTCCCCCCCCATCCCGGGGGCACGCAGTGCTTTGCGGGGTCCCAAACCGGGGCCAAATCCCCGCGGGGGCTGATGGATGGCCGACACGGGCCACCGAGTCCCCGGCAAGTGCCCTTCCTCGGGGACGTGGGGGGGTCACAACTCTCCCCCCCCCCCGCCAAGAAGCTCCCTTGCCCCACGGAGGCAGCACCCCGGTTCTCTGCCCGCTCCGGTTCCCTGCCCGCTCCGGTTCCCTGCCCGCTGCACCTTGCGGTTCCCGGCTCTTCCCAACCCAACGCTAGGAACCGGCATCGGCAGTTGCTGCCAGATCAAAGCAGCCTGGCGTGGCACGGCGCGGCACGGCACGGCACGGCGCGCCCGCCGGGAAGGGCTGGCAAACAAGCCGGTCCAGGGAGGTGGCAGGCGGGAAGCACGCGTGATACCTCTCCCAAAAATGCTGCCGCTCCTGACGGACGGGGCAGCCGAGTCCTGGGAGCCGCGGCCCGGCCCAGCCCCGGGGGCCCCCCAAGCTCCCCGGCGCGGCCGGCCCAACGCCGCGGCTCTCCCCGGCGCCCACGGCCTGACTCACGGCCCCGGGGACGACGGGCAGGGACCGAGGTGCCGTCGGGGTCACCTCCCCGGCAGGGCTGCGGGTTTCGGAGCCCCAACCCCGAACCGTTGGGTGCAAGCCTTTGCCGGGACACCCAAGCCGCGGCGGGCTGGCGGTGCACCCCGCGACGGGGCAGGGGACGGTCCTCGGGGACGGCGTTCCCGCAACCCCCTCCCCAGCATCCATCACCTACTTGTGGCTCCAGCGTCCGCGCCCTCCGCATCCAAAGCCGTCCGCTGGCCGATGTCCGGGACGACGCTGCCGCCCGTCCCCGGGCTCTCCCCGGCGCTGGCCACCCGGTGCCGGGGTTCGCCGGCCGCAGGTTTGGCGGCGGCTGTCTCGAGGGACGAAGAGGACGCCTGGAAAAGAAGCGGGACAGAGACTCAGCGCTTTGCCCTTCCCCGGCTTGAGCGCGGCAGGGCCGGAGAACCGCCGGCACGGATGGGGGGCACGGGGTGGGGGGACGACGACGACGGGGGCACACGGACACAGGATGCTTTTGTTTTCCTGCCAGCCGGTGCACGTGGCCGGCGCGGGGAGCCGCACGCCAGCCTGCACCGCGGGGCTACAGCTGGATCCGGCCGATGGCTCCCGGCGCGGCCAGACAAGAAAGGCTGGAGGGGGGGGAGAGGACATGAATCAAAGCGGCGTCCCCTTGCTCGCCGGCGGCAGCTGGCCGGTTAGGCAGCTCCCGATTACTCAACCGGGCAGTGTTTACTCGAGATCAACAACTCCCCCATCGCCGTCTCCGCCGGGCCGGCGAGGCGAACGTGCCGCGGGGACGGGGACGGTGTTGCCGCTGCTCCTGGCTGGGTTTGGGGACGGTCCCCCTCCCCGACCCCCGGCGGCCCATGTTTGTTGTAGCTGTCATCCTCCGGCGTCAGGCGCGCCCAACGCGCGCAGCTTGGGCTGTCGCCGCTTCTGTTTATCTTTAATAAAGCGACAGCCAGCGACGCCGCACGCATCCCGGCACCGCCACACCGCTCCGGGACAGACACACGGACAACCCAGCCTCAGGTCCGAGGGGGTCCCCGGGATGCTGCGCCCACCCCAGGCACGGCGGGATGCGGGCAACCTCCCCTCCTGCCATAGGGGACACCCATAGGGGACACCTCGCTCTTGATTTGAGGACTTTAGGATCAGGGTTGCAGCACCGCCAAGGATTTTACGTTGATCCCATTTTTCTTGGGATCAGTCCTATGAACACGGAGAGCCGAAGCGCGGTAGACGGTAGGTGAATTTTTTGCTGGGAAGCCCTTAGACTCAATGAGCCACGCACGCGAGCGGACGTATAAATTTACCGTTTGCTTCCTGGAAAGGTTTAATTTATGGAATCCATATGGCAGCGCCACACAACCGCGAGCGCTCGGCACATCCCGCAAGTCCTCGAGTGCCACCACGTACCGGCTCCAACTGGCGGGGTGCCACCAGCTGCCCCGGCGATGGCGGGATGCTCTTCTCTTCCCCAACGATAAACAGAAGGCGACTGTCACAGCGGGCAGGGGACAATCCCGGAGACAGGTCCCCATCCCCAAAAGCTTGGCACGGGATCCCTGGAGACGGCAGGGACACATCCCTGGGGTCCCAGGGGGGGATGCTGTGCCACCGTTCCTCCTCCCGGGGCGATGCCACCGGCAGCTGCAGGCAGCAATCCCCTACCTGTGGGCACGGGAAAGGGCTGGGGCGCACTTTGATACCGGGAGCAACTAATCATTAATTAGCATTAATCATCCCCCATCATGCATCACAGCAGCATTGGGCAAGATGTGGTCAGGGAGGGCCGGGCTGTGCCGGGGTCGCGGCGGGAAGGCGGATTTCGGCAGCGGTTACCGGGCCAAGGCTGGCACCCTTCTGCTCTCCGGGGAGCCCCAGCAGCACCCCCCAGACCCCAACCCACCCATCGACCCCACGGCGGTGGCAGCCCCCCACCCTTTCTATTTTCCTACCAGGGGATGCCGAGATGCAAAAGCACCCGAGATGGGTCCTACCGGCCCAAGGGGCAGCCAGGATCCGTCCCCCCCTCACCGTCTGTGCCCCCTGGGACCCCCCAGGCAGCAGCCGGAGCCGGAGCACCGGCCGCCTCCTTGCTTTAACTTCACCCCCCACTATCTGTCAGCAAATCATCCCCGGTTACACAGATAAGGAATAATTGATGCAAAGGAGCCATCTGTTTGCGAACACGGAATATCTGCTCAATTAGGAGGGATCTGTCCACCCAGATAAAGCATCGCAGCAGCCCCTCGGAGTGCGGGGGGGGCCTCCCTCCCCAACCACGTCCTCAAAGACTCACCCTCAATTAGAGGCGAGCGGGTTGATTTGGGTGCTAATTTGCCAAGCAGCACCCTGAGGTGCTTGGGCAGAGGCTGAGAGGGAAGGGTGCTCTGCCACCAAGCACTGAAATTCGAGGTGGGGGCTGGCAGCTCCCCCACGTCCCACCGTGGCGATGCTCTGCCCACCCTGACCCGGGGCTCGGGGAGATGCACGTCCCCACGGGTGGAAAGAGGGGCCCAGCCAGCCAAACGGTGCTGAGCTGAGGCCGGCCTGCTCATTGCATGGGTGGCTGTCTGCAGGAACGCGCCGAGGGAGCCTGCACACGGACAGACGGACTCGAGGGTGAGCCTGCAACAGCTCGCAGCACGCACCGGCCACGCACAGCCCCAGCAGGGTCGAGGTCCAGCGTTAGGTGTGCGGCGAGGTGACATCAATGCGACATCGTTATGCGACGTTATTACCATGGGAAAAATTGAGCTGGCAGGCTAGGCGAGGGCTGCAAGCCAGGGGAGACAGGCAGGGATGGCAGGGCAGCTCTGCAGGTGACAAAAACGGCGGAGAAAAGGATGAAACGGGGCAGAAACGGATGGTCCCACGGCACGGCGCTCCCTCCAACCCCCCCTGCGTGGCATCTGCCTCCGTCTCCCCTGGCAGATCCTTGGGACAAAGGACACGGAGAGCTCCAGCCGGCTCGAAACACAGCCACTGGCCTTGCTGGGCAGGCAGGGAGAGGCACTGCCAGACCCCGTGCCACCCGTGCCCCCCACCACCGGCACGGCAGCACCGCCATGCCCCACCTGCCCTCGGCTCGGTGCCCGGCGCCGGCAACTTCGCAGCCGGGGAACACGACGGCGGCAAGGGCAGGGAGCGGTGTCCTCGCGTCCGTCCCTCCCTGCCAAGGGCACATTCCTTCTGCTCCCGTCACCGGGATAAATACCTGCCGCGCCACCCGGCTCTCTCCCCCCCGGCCCCGGCTTCGGGATGGCGGTGACAGAGCGGGAAAGCGAACGGCCGCGGCGGCTCTCCGGCGAGAGATCCGGCACGCGGGCGGCCGCACCGGCGCGTTTCCTCTGCCTTCGGGACACCAGAAAACGCGGCTTCCCCATTCCACCTCCCCTACGCCTCGCTTGCCGCCGGGGCGGGCGGCGGCACCGGCGATGCCGCCCGTGGGGATGCCGCCCACGGGGCACCGCGGGCACGGCAAACCCCGCTTTCCCCCCGCACCCCGGCAGCATCGCAGCCCCAACCTCCGCTTTCCCGGGTGGTAGCACCCTGGAAACCCCCCGTGCTCCCGGCAGGCAGGGCACCGGGGGTGGATGCGGTCGTGGCACTTCGCCTCTTGGCTGGCATCACCCCGGCGGGGCGGCGGGCACGGAGCCCGGCGAGCACCGGCGCAGCTGCGCCGGCGATGGTTTTTGGCACGGCCTGCGGGCGAGCTCCCACGAGAGAGCGAGGGCCGAGCTGGGGAGGATGCTCGGCACGGAGGGGCCGCATCCTGCACCTCCGGGGGGATGCAGAAAGCCGGCTGCAGAAGGAGAAGCCTCGGCACGGGGGGGGGCAGCGCACCCCAGCACCCGGTTGCAAGGCTGGGGGGGGATGAACCCCCGCCACCCCGCTCCCCCCCAGGCCTGCGAGGCGGTGCTGAGAATAAAAGGTGGGTTTGGAGTGTTTGGGGCTGCGGCGAGCGGGCTCCCCCCGGTTCCCTTTGTCGGTGAGGCCGCCGAGCCCTCGGCTCACGCTGGGGCTTTATCACCGCCGCCGCGGGCACAGCCCCAGCCGCGTGTTCACCCAGGCGGTTTCAGCTGCTCTTCCCTTCAGGAAGCCTTCGCCCTCCTCCTCCTCCTCCCGCCAGCAGCCTGAAATCAGAGGGTTTTCCCCCAAAAGGAGGCTTGTGCCCGGAGAGCTGGTGCAGCGGGCATCCCCGCCGGTGGCACAGCTTGGCACCCCACGGGTCTCTGCCACCCCGGTGGGTGCCCGCAGGAGGGGCGGTGGCCAGATGGGCGCATCCCCGCCGTCGCCGTGTTTCAAGTTTCTCAGCCATGTTTGCTGGCGGAAAGTTGGAACCTGCAATTACAGCTGTGCTAACCCCTCATTAAAAATGGGAAGGGGGAGAGAAAAAAAAAAAAATAAAAATGGGAAAGAAAGAAAAGGCTCCAGAGACAGACACGGTGCCGTTAACCCTTCCCAAGCTGGGGATGGGCCCAACCCAGGCCCCCCCCCCCAAAAAAAAAAATTAACACGGCTGCAGGGATGCGCTGGTGACACCGTGTGCTGGGGGTCCATCGCTCCCCACTCGGATCCCCCCCCTCCCACCCCGGCTCCGTATCCCGGCGAAGCCGTCTGTGCCGTGGCGTGGCCCAACCCGCCGGCGGCACCCGCGTGGGCACGGCCGCGGCTGTGCCGGAGCCGTTTGTCACGGCGGGGCTGCGGTTCCCGCTCGCTCTCCAGCAGCGACACCGTGACGCCTGCCGCAGGAGCCCACACAATATGTTCGCACTCATCTCGCAGCTGCCCCCAGACAGCCCGAGGTGCCGCGCTCCTCCCCGGCGCGGGGGCCGGTGTGTGCCGGCAGAGCCGCGGCGCGCCGGAGAGCCCACGGAGGGAACCGGCAACGGGGGGCGAGAGGGGATGGAGAGGGGGCTAGAACGGGCGACGCCGGAGACCGCGGTCGAGCCGGACGCCGGACGGGAAGACGATGCTGGAAAAGCCGCCGGCACCCAAAAAAGGTCCCGAGGGCCAGGCTGTGCCACGAGCCTGGGGAACGCCGGGCGAGGGGCAAGGCCTGACCGTGACCCCCGTGTCACCGCAAGCCCCCTTCCCACCCCACCACCGTGCCGGCCAAGCAGGTTTGCAACCACCCACCCGCCGGCACGGCGGAGGAAGCGCCCGGCGGAAGCGGGGTGCAGCGCCGCCCCGCTCGCTGTCGGTTTTTGGGGTGGAGGATGGGGCGGGGGGGGGGGGCCCAGGAGCCTGTTCCCGGTGAGGGTCTGATCCTGGCGCCCACCCCAGCCCCGTCGCATCCCCCGCCTCGCGTCCCCATCCCTGGGGAGCGGCAGGTCCCCGCGTCGCCCTCCCACCGCCGCCATCCTCCCCCCCCCCTTGGCGACACCATCTCACCCGCCGCGGCCGCAGCGGCTCTGACAGCCAGCTAACGAGCTGCAGGCAGCAATTTGGGTTATATATAGCCCCAAAGTGACTGCATCTAATTGCTCCAGCACGTACCGGCCCCGCCGCGGGGTCTGGGTGCTGGGCGCAGAGGAACGGGGTGGGTGGCACGTGCTCGGTGTGTCCCCCCCCCCGTCCCCTGCCCTCACCCCGTGTGACCCCCCCAAACCTCCCCTAGCCCCCCCCCCCCCCCCCAGGCTGACAGGGCGCGAGCATCGCCCCATCCCACGGCGGCCCCGGGAAACGGGGCTGTTCTCGCCGGCTTTGTGCCGGGGCCATAAGCGGCTTTGGCTAAAGCCGCCGTCCCAGCCCGTCTCAGCCAGAGAGGCCCTAAGGAGCTTTTGTCCCCTCTCATTAAGGGGTTTCGGCCGGGGGGCCGCGGGGTGCAGCACCCGACACCCCCCTCGCCCGCCGGCTTCCAACCAGCTGCTCCGGCAGCCCCGGGAGGGAGGAACGGAGGGAGGGCGGTGGTCCTGCCGCCGATGTGTCGTCGTCCCCCCCCCGCTTTTTCGGCCCTTTGTGGCAGCAGCCCCCATCCCCTCGCAGCAGCTGCCAGGCGAGGCGGCGGGCGCGCAGATGCGGCCGGGCGGTGAAGGCGGGGGGGGGGGGGTGACGGTGGCGGTGGTGGGGATGGTGGCGGTGGTGGGGATGGTGGGGGTCCCCCGCGGCGGCTCCCCATGCCGGCGGGGCGAGAGGCGGCCCCCCCCCACCACCACCACCTCGCCTCAGCCGTCGGCGGGGAGGGGAGCCAGAGCCGAAATTGTTTGCCAGCTTCCTCGAGACGGCACAATGGAGGGCGCGCAGGCGGATCCGGGGTCAGGGGTGAGAGCAGCAATAAGTGGTTTATGCCTTTTGTGAAGAGGCTGAACTGACAGCTCGCTGGATTAACAAAGACGTCCTCTGTTCCCGGGCAGGTCATGTGGAAAGCGCTGCGCCGACCCCTGTCACTTCTTTTTTTTGCAAGAACAGACATTTGTTCGCCAGCGAACGGGGAGGTGATGGAGGGGGAGGCGGGGGGGGGGGGGGTGGGCACGCAGCCGCTCGCTCCCGGCTTTCCCCGAGCTCCTCTGGGGCTCTGGGTGTTGGGACCGGCGGCCGCTCGCTGTTTCGGCAGCTCCGGCCGCACCGCGTCCTCTCCCGTGCCTCAGTTTCCCCAGGTTGCGGGATGAGCCGTGGCTGGTGGCGATGCGCGAGGCCCCCGCGGGATGCCAGCACCCCCACCCCGCTGCCCGGGCAGTGCTGGGTCCCGTGTCGGCCCACTTCCACACCGACAGGCCCCCACGCTCGCCACCCCATCACCCCAGGGCCAGAGAGGCCGGGCAGGATGGGACCCGCACCCTGCTTGGTGCCAGAGCAGCCCCTGTCCCACTGTGGGGACACAAAGTTCTTGCTTACATCTGCCGGTCCCTGCCAGGCTGGGAAAAGTTCCCTCCACCCTGCTTTCAAGGCGGGGAAACTGAGGCAGGGGACGATGTGAGCATCCCACCCGGGCACAGGCAGCAGGGCTGGCAGCAGCACCTCCGCTCCTGGCGCTGAAAGGGGAGCTGGCCCTGCATGGAACAACCAGCCCTCCCCAAATCTGCAAGGACTTCCCCAAGGCTGTGCGGCACAGACCCTTCGCCGTCATCATTAGACTCCAGAGTAAACAGCTGAAATAATAGCGCTTTTCCACACTGAAACAAACTACTCTGGCCGGACCAGTGACCCCCCCGGCCTCGGCCGTCCCAGCAGCTCCCACCTCCCTCTGCCACCACGCCACAGCCCTGGCTCCAGGCCAGCGCTGCCTCTGTCCCCCTGGGACCACAGGGCCCCAGGCTGGGAGGGGAGGGATGCAGCTCGCTGCGGAGCAGGGCCTGCCACCCAAATCCTGCACGGACCCCGCAGGACGTGCTGCTGCCCGGCTACGGGGCCCCGCTCCATCCCGCCGCGTTCCCCATCCCCATCTCGGGGACACCACGACCCTGCAAGCCAGCGCGGCGCCCAGCTCACCCACCTCCAGCTCCGGAGCCGCCGGGCAGTCTGCGGCCGCCGTCCCCTCCCTGCCACCCTAAATACCTGCTGCGGGGAATGGCGGCTGCCCCAAGGGGCTTTTCATTCTGGAAAATCCCACCCGCCCCACGGCGGCTCATGTTTTCGGGGCATTCCCACGCGTACAAAGCCCCACGGGGGTAAACTGAGGCAAGGAGGACCAGCCGCGTCGGTGCAAGGCTCTGCCAGGCTCACCACGCCGGGGGGCGAGGGGACCCGAATGGGGGACCCTATCCATCTGGGGAGGGGGGCAGGTCACGGCAATCACCCGTGGGGCAAAAGCCTCCCTCGGTGCGGGTCCCGGTGAGGGCCACACGCCGGCCGGGCAATCAGCTTGGGACGCGGTGGCATTAAAGCCTCAATCTGTGCCCCCCCCCCCCCCCGTGTCCCCCTTCTTCATCCAGCCAGGCGGCTTAGCGCGCCGGTTCTCAGCTCCCGCCTGCCATCTAAAGACGGACTTACCGCCAGGTCCGGCGCTTCGTTAAGCCGCAGATTAAACGCGCACCATCTGCAAGGGGAAACTTTAATGCAGGATAATACCTGGAGCGCACACTCTGCCGTGTCACCGCACGCCCCGGGCCACGCCAAGGCGGGTGGGCACGAAGCCCCTCGGTGGCACGATGTCCCTTAGCGGCACCATGCCCCTCCGCGGGGATTTGGAGGGCTTTGCACGTGCGAGCGGTACCCAAGCTGGATGTCCCCATCGTCCCCGCTGTCCCCCCCCCCCCCGGCACAGCCCCCCGAGGACCCACATCTGGCTGGGGGGGGGGGGCTGCACCCCCAGCCAGCCCCTGTGTCCCCCCTGGGGCAGCCACCCCCAGGCGCTCGGGGCGGTCCAGCCACCACCCCACCTTATTAATTAGTTTAAGCGATTACGAGTTTCTTCGTCAGGACAGGAGATTAGACCCTGCAGCTGAGAGCCACCTTCCCCCACATCCCTCCTCCCCCAGGGGACAACATGGGGAGGGGGGGGGCTGCTCTGTCCCCCATTTTTAGGAGCAAATCCCACCATCTGCAACCCCACAAAGGTGGCCCAGGTGCCCTCTGTGTCCCCCCCCCAGCTCAACGAAGCCCCCGGGGACACCCAGGCCAGCAGCATCACCCGGGGTGCAGCGGGGACAAGGGGTCACCCAGGCTGTCCCCAGTGATGGGGGGGGGGGGACACAGTGGCAGAAGAGACGCCGGGTTCCGCTCAGCAGCGAGGAGGGGTGCCGGTGGGGGACAGCGCACCCCAAAAGTGGGTGGGGGAGGACGAGGCGCCCGCTTGCCGACTCAGCACCCTGATGAATTATACCGGATTACAGGTCCCCGGTCAGGTCAGCGGGGAAAGGAGCCAAAGAGGCTTCTCCGCCTGCCGGCCCGCTCCTGCCGGAGAATTTACGGCCAGGACTCCGCGACAGGCTGAGTAATTAGTACCGGGCAGGAGATGGCTGAATCAGCACCCAGCAATCGGCACCGAAGGGATGGAGCTGGAGGAGGGGGGGGGGGGTCGTACAGCCCCGAGCTAGGGGGGGGCTGCGGGACCGACAGTGGCCCCCCCTGGGATACAGGGGCAATGGGTGACCCAGCAGACCCTGCCAGCTGGGGGGGGGTCATCCCTACGGCTGCGAGCATCGAGGGAAAGCCGGCTAGCTCAGCATCCCATCCCCAACCTGCTCCGGCCCAGCATCTCTTGAGTCGGTCCCTCGAGGGGTCGCTTCGGGAACACCCCGGGACGCAGCTACGGCACGCAAAAGCCCCCCCCCCCCATCCCGTTCGCTTCAACACGAGCATCGCTCCGGTCCTCCTTACGCGGCCTGGATGCTGCATCCCAGGATGCCGGAGCCCCGGGATGCCCGAGCATCCGCCCAACCGTGCCTGGGCATCGATTTACCGGGGTTGGGAACAGCAAGGCTGGCTCCCCGGTAAAGCCAACCCCTGCTCCGCGGTTGATTACAGCCATTTCCCTGCCCGTTCCCCCTCCCCGCTGTCTCCCTCCTGCCTCCGTCTGCTGCCTGGTTTTACGAGGGCCATTTCCAAGAGGTCGCTGGAAATAGATTTTTATCACCTCATGATAAATATCGTTTACGGTGACATTACTGCTCCGAGCAGCCGTTGCAGAGGAGGGAGGAGAGGCGGGCAGGCGGACGCCCACCCGTAGCCCCCAGCTCCGCGGGGCACCGGCTGGGCCCTTTCTCGTCCCCGTCCCCATCCCCGCAGGTTCGGGCAGCGCCAAGCCTCGACACCATCCATCTACCCAGGCGGCACGAACAGAGGGAGCCGCATCATTAGCCCCGCGTGCCATTAAGCACTTAAAAAGCCATAGGAATAAGCCGCGCCATTAGCTGACAAGCGAGCTGGGAGGGGAGGGATGCGCGGTAGCGGCGGGGGGAACCGAGCGTGGACCGGGGGATCTCACCGCCCCACGTGCCATGGGGTGCCCGCAAACCCCCCCGGGAGAGATGCTCCAGTGTGCCCGGGGAGGGCAGGTAGAAGAGCCCCCTCCTGCACACAGCTCCAGGGTGGAAAACCAGGGGCTTTCAGAGCTGACACATCACTTCTGCAGGGGTGAAGCCGCTGGGCACCTCTCCAGAGGGACTTTTCGGCAGGGCAGGGAGAACCGGCTCGCCGCTTGTCCCCCCCCCAAGCCCGCCCCGGCCAGGCTTTGCTTTAGGGACGGAGCCGGCGCAGACACCCAGGAGAAAAAAAAGCCACCCGCCGGGCTGAGAACTGCAAACTCATGACAGGCACGGCACCGGGTGTTGCAACCCTGCGCAGAGGCGATCCGGCGGCCCAGGGGAGCACGGGTCCTGCCCCGGCCGAGCCTGCAAGGCAGGACGGCTGCCAAGCCGTGCCCACAGGCAGCTGCCTCTGGAAAAGGGCACGGCGGCGGGCAGGGGGCCAAGGCCAACCCGCTGCCCGCGCCAGCCCCGCCACACACAGCGCCGGGCGCCGGCCACCCCCGCGGGGGAACAATCGCCCCTTTCACCAGTGCCGAGGCGGGAGTGGATGGGGGGGGGGGGGTGTGTGTCACCTGCGGGGACAGAGCCAGGGTCCCCAAAGTGCCCCCCCCCCCCACCCCAGCGCAGAGCAGCCCTGCAAAAGCAGGGGTGAAGTACGGCAAGCGAGCCCCGCCGCGGCGCCGGCAGGGAGAGCCAGCCTGCAACACCCGGCAAAGAGCAACCCTCGCCCACGGGCAGAGAGCGCGGCAACGCCAGCCCGTGCCAAGAATCCTGTTTTCTCTCCCCCAGCCCTGGCTCCCTTCGGGCAAGCCGCCTCCTGCCTCGCTGCCTCAGTTTCCCCTCCCTGCCAGCACCCAAGGAGCTGGCAGGGATGCCGGGGGTACGGGCAAGGGGGGTGCAGGGGAGCCCAGCCCGGTGTTTTCGGCCGCTTCTTGCGACACGCGGCGCAAACCCGCCGCGGCGCGGAGCCTCGGCGTCTCGCTTGGCAAGCGGCCCCGCGGCGTGGGGCCGGGAGGGAGGGAGGGAGCTGGGCTTTGTATGGGGACAAGCCCCGGCGAGACAGCGGCAGCGGCCACCTGCCGCGGCGGCACGGCCCCTCCTCTGCCCCCCACACCCGGCGGGTAGAAAAAAAAAAAAAAAACCAAAAAAAAAACCCAAAAAGGGACAGCCTGGCCACCCCGGCAGCACAGGGGGCTGCGGGGTGCCGCTGGAATGGCGTCCATCCTGTGTGTGTCGTCCCCCCCCGCAGCAAAGCCGTCACCTCGCTGCCAGGACACGTGCGTGGGTCAGCCAGCGTTGCCCCCCATGCCATCGCCCCTGCCGAGGCCGCGCCAGCAGCTGGCACTGTCCCCCACTGCCACGTCCCACCCCCCCAGCACGTGGGGGCACCCCCCAGGAACGAGGGGGTCCCTCGTCCGTCCCCGGGAGACCCCCACGGCAGGCAAAGCGCCCGGGATGCCCGGCGGCGAGACGCGTGCCGAGCCAGCTGCCTCCAGCGAGCACGAAAGGGGGGGTTCGTTCGACCCGGCGAGCGGTTCGGTGGTCTCCCCGGGGTCGGCTCTCGCCACGGCCTCGTGGCTCCCGGCACGCAGGAGCCACCGCCGGTGGCCAGCTCCACGCCGGCAGGGCCACCTCGCCCGCGGTCACGCCGACCTCATGTGTCACTTGCGGGGAGAGCCTGCGCCCCGCCGCCAGCCCAGCGCTTGGTCCGGCGCAGGGCTCCTGCGGCCAGGGCATGCCCCGCGGCTTGGCACCCATCCTGCCTGCGGCCCCCACCGCCCACCTCTCCTCGGGGCTGGCGGTGCGGACGGACGGACGGCAAGAGCGCAGACTCCTACTTGCCCTGCCCCAAGCCCTGGGGTGAAGGTTTGGGCATCTGCCCACGCCGGGGTGCGGGGGGGGGGCAAGGGCAGAGGCAGCGAAGGGTGGGCAGTGCCCGCTCCCAGGGTCACCCAGCCACGAGCATCCCTCGGGGACCCACGGCTCCAACCTCCGCACACCCAGCTGAGCACCTGGGGGGGGGGGCAAGCTTTGCCCCCCCATCGTCCACAAACAGAGCCAGGGAAGCAGCGGCCACGGGGACCAAACCCCTTTGCCCCCCATCCCAAGCACCGCTGCCCCCCACCCCGGCAGGCCAGACCCGAACCCCCCCGAAGGATGATACATGTGCTGCAGCCCCTCAGTTGGGGTCCCCCACCCTGCGCACCCCCGGAGAGCCCCGTGCAGGCCTGCTGGGGGTGCAGAAAGCCCATTTTACTACTTTAAAAAAAAAAATAATAAAATAAAATATAAAAACTCCCATCAGCGGAGGGAGCCCGCTCCCCCAGCCCGGCAGCACCGCGCAAAGTTTGCAGCAAGTTGCGCAGAGGCCCCCCCCCCCCCCCATTTTGGGTACCATCGGCAGGTTGGGGTGCCGCAGGGGTCCCACCGCTTGCGTGTGCGTGTCCCCCTCGGGACAACAACCCCCCCTCCCCACCTCGCATCTGGTGGCGAGGTGGGGGGGGGGGGGACACACACAAAACACCCACGCAACAAGTCCCAGGAGCGTGGGGGGGGTGCTACAACCTCCCCCACCACCCCCCCCCCCAAAAAGGCTGGCGCGGTGCCCCCCCCTCCCAACACACACATACTCCGGCAGGGCTGGGGGGGTCGGGGGGGGGGGGTCGGTGAGGAGTTCCAGGCATCTGCCCGCCCTTGCACCTACCTGTGCGGCAGCGGCAGGAGCGGTGACCCCGCGCAGCCCCGCCGGCGGCAGCGGAGCGGGAGGAGGCAGCGCCGCGCACACGCACACGCACGATCAAATCCCGAGCCGCCGGCGAGAGGCGGAGGAGGGGGGGGGGGGGGTGGTGATGGTGGGGGGGGGGGGGTCAGGGAAATTAATAAGGGAGAAAAAGGCACTTTAAACCACCTCCCCCCCCCCCCCGGGGGGCTCGCCACTGTGCTGCGGGGGTGGCTGGAGGGTGGCGCTGGGGGGGGGGATCAAAGGGTGGGGGTGGGGGGGAAGGGAAGGTTGGGGAGGGGGTGTGGGGGGGGGTCTCGCCAACCCCCGCTGCCTGCCACAACAAAGAGCCAGACACAACAAAAGCAGCATATGGCCAGAGCCGCGCGGGGCTGTAAATTAAACATAAAGGGAAGATTAGATAATTAATGAGCGCTCCCGGGCCGGCCTCGGGGAGGGGGGGGGCTGCCTGCCGCGGGGAGCCCTTCGCCCCAGCGCCCAGCGTCGATGAGGGGGGGGGTGGGGGGGTTAAGGGGAGGGGGTGGGCGACGGCCCCGGCAGCGCAGGGGGCCCGGGGGGGGTCCGGGGGGGGGCACCTGTTGGGAGGGGAGGATGGGCAGCGGCCGCATCCAGCCTCGCCAGCTGCTCCGGGGCGCAGCCCAGCCGGAGCGCCAGCGCCTAAGAGGATTAGAGGGGGGCGACCTTCCCCCCCCCACCACACCACCACGGGAAACAAGCCTGAAGCTACAGGGCTGGGGGGGTGGGGATCCCCTATCGTCGTGTCGTCCCCCCCCCCCCGTGGGCTCCCACTTCTGTCCCAGTCCAGGGTAGGGGGCATCCAGCCCCCCCCCCCCCTCAAGAAGTGGGGGTGCGCGGAGGCACGACTCAGCATGGCCCCCCCCTTGCTCGCATCCCCCCCCCCCAAGCAAAGCGGGTCCTGTGCTGGCAGGAGCAGAACAGATTTGCAACGCCCAAAACCCACCCTGCGTGGCAGGGAGGGGAAACTGAGGCAGGGAGGGGAAACTGAGGCAGGGAGGGGAAACTGAGGCAGGGAGGGGGGCGAGTCCATTGCCGGCGCCTCCCATCTGCATGGGGGCAAATTAGGGCTGCCCCCAGGGAGTCCTGCTACCCCTAGGACATCACCACCGGCATCTCCTGGCAGGCTGGCTCCCACCCCGGGTGGGCAGGAGGAGGGGGTACCCCGGGCAGGGGGTGCCAGAAACGCCGTCAGGCTCGGCCCCGGCCAGGGGAAAGAGTTAATCCCATTACTGGCAGGCTCACAGATGGCGGCTGCACCGATTCCCCTGCTTAGCAGATTTAACAGATAAGGCAGGAGGGAGGGAAGGAGGCGAGGGGGGGATTCTTCCCCCTAAACACACACACAGCAGGGGCATGGGGGGGGGGGGCAATAACCCCCCCCCCCCCTCAAGCCACCAGAGCCTACAAGCACCCCGGGGATGCTGCCCTGCTCGCCACGGGCACCGCACGCCCGCGATGCCGGAGGGTGCGGAGCGCGCAGGATGCGGCCAGAGCGCACCGAACCCCTTTGCAAACACAAAGTCCATCCCTCCCGCCCTGGACGAGGGGTGGCAGACCAAGCAGGGGACTTGGGGTCACCCAAACCACATGCTGGCACCCCCCCCAATCCCAAACCCCCCATCCCTTGCGGAGAACCCACCACCCCAGTTTCTCCGGGAGGTCGGGGGTCAGCTCCCTGCTTCCAGGGTTTGGGGATATTTAAGCAGCTGCTCCCAGCACTTGGGGAGGTGGCATCGGCAGCCAAGGCTGGAGCCCGGGATTAGGGAGTGTGGGAAAAGGCTGGCGGGAGGCCCAGGGATGGAGAAACTGCAGCATCCCCGACCGGGAGCGGAGAGGACAACCAAAAAGGGATGGAAGGATGGATGGGTGAAGAGGATGGAGAGGAGCCAACAGCTCGTCATCGCTGCGACACCGGCGTGTCCCCGCAAGAGTCTGCCCGAGCACCTCCATCCCTGTCACGAGCTCGGCAGGGCTCAGCGACATTCACCTCCCAGCCGTTTCCCACCACGGCCCCCCCTGGAGCCCCCGGATAACTCCAGCAGCAGCTGCCAGGTCCCGGCGGTGCCCAGCCCAGCCCCAGTGGGCAGGATGAGGCCGGTAGCCTCCAAAGCAAACCTGCCCGCTCTCCTTTTAAGCTGTTGCAAAACACTGAGCCTTTGATTCTGCGGGCGGCGGGGTGGCTCAGGGCAAACGGCGATGCCCAGGCTGGCACCCTGCAACCTAATCCTCCCCCCCGGCCACCCACACCAGCCCCCCCAGCCCCCCGGGATGGGGAGGGCATATGTGAGACATGCCCTTGCAAAAGGCGCTGAGTTGCCATGCCGGAGGTTGCCACGGCAATGGGAAAGCGGGAATCTGGGTGGAAAAGCAGGGATCTGGGTGGAAAAGCGTGGGAGGGGGCGATCCCGCAGGGCTGCGGGGGCACAGTACGGTGCTGGGGGCCCCCCCTCCAGAGCCCCAGTGTGCAACGGGAATGGGTCAGGGTGCCATGGCACCCCCCCATCTTCTGCCCCAGGCAGGGAACAAGGATGCACCCACCCCCACACCCAGCCTAGCCCCACTTCTCGTGGCTGGGTGCCCCCACGCCACCCCCCCCTCCCGCTGGCATCTCTCTCTCAGGGGCCGCTGGCAGGTTTGGGGGTGTTCGAACGCGGGCACCGGAGCGAGCGCGGCCCCGGCATCCCGACACGGCTCATCTCGGTGGCAGCGACACTGAGGCAAACCTGGCCAGCGTCTGACCCCCGGCAAGAGGGGACAGCCCCAAAGCCTTGGGGACACGCTGCGTTTAGGGACTAGGGGTACTGGGGGAAGCAGGAAAGCCCCAGTGGGCACCCCGTCCATGCTATAGTGCGAGAAGGCACCCGGGGCAAGACCCCAGCAGGGTCAGGGCTGCCGGGAGGGAGGGCCGGCTGCTCCCCAGTCCTGCTGTGCCTCAGTTTCCCCTGCCATTAAGGTGTTACCAGCTGCAAGCGGGAACGCTACAGGCAGTTTTACCGGCAGCCGCCCAGCCTCACGGCTCACCCGGCCGGCTGGGAGCAAGACGCCAGCTCTGCTTTCAAACCTGCCCGTCCGGGAGCTCCGGCACAGCTCCCGGCAAACCCACCCCACCCTTTGGCACAGGGGAGAGGGTGTTTGGCGGCCGGACTGCAAGCACCCCACTCCAGCTCCCGTTCCTCGCTCCAGGCGATGGCCGGCCAGCTCAGGAGCCTGTTTGTGCCTCGCCAGCCTGGCCAAAGGCCTCGTAAACCCACCCTGGGGACCCCTGGCCAGGGGGCAAGCCCAGCTCCTGCCTCCATCCCGCACCGGCGCAAGGCTCCCCGTGCCAGAGCATCCTCCCTCTGGAAGCGGTTCAGCCAAACCCCACCGCTCCCGCAAAGCGGTTGGGTGCCGAGCCACGGGGATGCTCTTGGGGCGGTGGGTCCGTTCCCCCCCGTGCCAGGCTGGCGGCGTGGCACAGGGACCCCCCCCCCCGTCGCCACGCAGCAGTTTCCGTACATAAGAAACGTGATGATCCATCAGCTGGGAGCAGACAGGTTGAGGCTGGGAGCTGCCTTCCCAGTGCCAGCCCAGACAGCACTCCCAGGGGACTAATACCGGCATGTAAATATTAGATACTTTTGTCTCCTCCGAGACCAATTACACAAATCGTGGCAGCTCCCGCAGGACTCTCCGCTTCTACTTACTGTATCATCATTAACAGCTTATTAGAGAACAGCTGCTCAAAGAGGGGGGGAAAAAAAAAAAAAAAAAAAGAACCACCAGAAGAGACGGCAAGGAGATGTGCACGTAGGACAGGCTGGGAAACGTGACCTCCACCCTGCCCTGGCACCCAGGGACACCCGCACCCATGCCCGCTGTGCCGCCGGCGTGCCCAGCCCTCTGTGCAACCCCAGAGATGGGACCAGTCCAAAAACTGTGTTGGGAGCTGCTGTGGGCTTCCCAGGAGGTGCTGGGAAGGTGGCAGAGGGACGGTCCCTGGGGAGGGGGGGGGGACCATAGACCGTGCAGTGGCTGGGGACGGGAGCGAGGTGGCTGCAGGACCTCCGGGGAGAGCAGGAGCCAGAGCAAAGGTACCAAACAGCCCGGCACCCCCCAAATGGGGGCATATTGGGGCTGGAAGGTCCCTCCGTGCCCAGGAGGGAGGTTATTCCTCGGGCTTTGGGTGCCCGTCACCAGCCCAAGGGCAGCAATTCTCCCTGGGTGGCAGGAGGGAACAGGTCTCATTTGGGGGGGGGGGGGCAGGCAGGAGACGCTGGGGAGGGGGCTGGAGGCTGCAGGATGAGCCCCTGTCTGGGGCAGTGCCATCCAGCAGATGCTCCTCCATCCCCCCTACCCTGGGATGGGGGGGGGGACATGAGGTTTGGGATCAGCATCCCTGAAAGGGATGCACTCCCTAAGCCAGCTGTAGCATCATTAAAAGGTGCGGCTAACTGGGAGCTGGACACTCCTCACCCTCATCCCAGTCCCCTGGGGGTGATGCCAGCCAGGAGGGCAGGGGTGTTTTTTTTGGGGTGCCACCATCCCTCCACACCCGCCCCTCCCCGGCCTCTCCAAGGGGCGAAGCCCCAGATGCAATTAGGCAGCATCAATCACTAACGACATCCCCTGCAGCCACCGAGGACAGCCGGGGTCCCCGGCGGGGTGACAGCGGGTGCTTCTGGGGGCACCCCAGGGTGCCCACAGGCAGGTGGTGGCCCTGGTGGGTGCCACGTCCCCAGGAGGATGCCACGGCATGCTTCTGGTGCGCTCTAGCGTCAGCCAGCATTAATGCATTAATGCATTGCCGGCACCGCGCAGCAGCACGGCTGGACGCGTACGCATGCGGGGGGGGACACTTGGCACGGCCACCAGACCCCCTCTGGGGGGGCGCACCTCACCCCCCGTATGGGTGCCTTTGCAGGGCTGATGTCCCATACCAGGGTGGTGGTGGGGGGAGATGTCCCATGCTGGGGGGGGGGGGGGGGGGCAAAAGCCACACAACTGCCCCACGCAGGGGCAAATGCTTTGGCAAAGTGGGACCCGCAAGGCAGGAGGGGGAGCGGGGCTCCCCGGGGCTTTCGGGGGACGGCACGCGAGCGGGGAGGTAGAAGCTTCCCGTCTGATTGCTAATTATCCTCGTTATTCCGTGTCAGACACTTTATGAAGCACCAGAGTGATTTGCTCTTTCCCTGTAATTAGGCACATCGCAATTACCATCTAATTCAAGTTCAAGCTCCGCGTCCTCACGACCTTCCCGGCCTCGACACGATGTCCCTGCTCGTCTCTCCAGGGGCCCCCCCCCGATGTCCCCCCTCCCCGTGCCTGGCTCTCCCACATGCCAGAGGGGAGAGGGGTACTGGCGGGAGAACAGGGCATGGAGCAGCCCCATGGCTCCCCCCCAAAAAAACCCCACAGCTAAATGGGATGCCAAAAGCCCCAAGCCAGGTCTGGGGTCCCCCCCCAGGGACGGGAGGGTGACAGTCCTGGGCGCAGTGCTCCCAAGCATCCTTGAGTCCTTTGGATTTTGGCTGAAGAATTGGGGCCGGGGCTCAGACCCAGCACGTGGCCGGACCCTGCCCACGCACAGCACCACGCCAGCTGCCACCTCGTCCCCGTTACGGTCATTTTAGACACCATAGGACTTATTTAAGCGCCCCCACCACGTCCAGGTCCCACCCTCAGCTCCCATTCCCAGGAGGACAACAGCACAGGAAGAACCACGCAGCAAAAAAAAAACCCAAAAAACAAACCCACAAAGGGTTTGGGGTTTTTTTTGAAAAAAAAATGGAAAAAACACGGCAGGAGCCCGGGCGAGCGGCGGCTCTCGCAGCTTCCCAGGGCGGCGCTGGCTCGCTCGGGGATTTCCTCTCCCCACCTGGCCCACGGCGTTTGCTCCGGGAAGAACCACGGCTCCTTTCGGAGCATCCTCCCAACAGCCCCCAGCCCCAAGCAAAAACGCCGCTGGTGCCGCAGCACCGGGCACCGTGCCGTGCCAAGCTCCGTCGCTACACCCGGCGGCACCCGAGTCACTGCAGGAGGATGCCTTCCCCCCTCCCAGCAGCTAATTAATCCTTCTGCTCAGGCAGAGCTCATTAGCACTGGTGCAGCGCAGAGCTGCTCCGGTTGCCCGGCACAGCCGCCCTTCCCGGTGGAGAGCAAGGTCAGCGCACGGGGCCATCCGGCACCGGCGCTGGCACCACCACGCTTGCCCTGGGCTCTGCGTCCCGTCCTCCTCATTGGCCTTTCCTACAGGCTGGTGGTATTTTTTTCCAAGCTTATAGTATAGGAAAAAAAATTTTAAAAAATTAAAAAAAAAGGGGAGGGGGTGGAGAAAAGGCCCCCCCGAGCGCGAACGCGAGGGAGAAGCGGCCAAGGAAAGCAGAGGAGTCAGCCAAGTGCCTCGCTCCGTGGCAGGCAGGGCGCGAGTGGGCCGCCCTGTAAATGTTTTGAATTTCCAAAACAGGAGGGAGAAGCCAAGAGCTGCCGAGTTCCCCCACACGCCAAGAAGGACAAAGGGCATCCCTGCACGGCGGAGGCACGGGCAGGCGCCCAGCACCCCGGTTCCACCCCCCCTATTTCGGCTCGCCCTCGGTTCCCCCGGGATGCTCAGCGCCGGGGCGATGCAGCATGGGGCCCTCCCCTCCGGCTCGGCTCTAATTATAGCCGGGGAGAGAAATTGTGGTGATGCCGGGCAAGGGTGGGTGCCAGGCGTGGGGCTGGTGGTGGCTCCTCAGGCGGGTCCCACACGGGGACGATGGGTGGCTGTGGGTGGGATGTGCACCCACCGGGAGCAGAGCTCGGGGTGATTCGGCGCATGGCAAAGCCCCCGGTTCTCCATCCTGGCAGAGCGGGAGCTTCCCTGCTCACACCCCCTCGGGAACCTGCTCCCTTCAAGGGCCAAATCTACTGGAAAAGCCCTGAAGCCAGCGCGCAGGAGGCTCTCCTTGCTGCGGGATGCTCCGACGCTGATCCCTGCCCCACACCGGAGGGAAATCCCAGTGCCCACCCCGGCTGCTGGCAGGGATGCGAGGATGCTGCATGGGTGGTCCAGCCCCTCGGAGTAATCCCTTGTCCCGAGGGGCAATGCTGCACCCCAAAAAGCAGAGCCTGCCCCATAGCAAAGAAAAAAGGGCTGTGGGAGATGGGGTGGCATCCATGGGAATGCCAGCAGCACAGCCCCCACGCTGGGGGTGGGGCCCCTACACCCCCACCCCCCCCCCGGATTATAACCTTGCGCAGATTATAATCTTAAATTATAATCTTCAACAGACCCAAAGCCCCATCTGCCTAATCCTGGCTCTCCCCCTCCAGTATAAACCCCCTGGATGGGGGAAGCGGGGGGCTGCCCGGGGTGCCAGTCCTTCTAGCGGGGTGGGAGAAGCCGTGGGGCGAGCCCCCCCAGCAAGGTACCGCCGAGTTAGGAGCCGGCAGGGAGACAATATAGGGACTATGCGGCCTCCTCGCCGCCAGATGTGTGTTAATAAGGCAGCTGCCCCCTAAGCTAATAAGGTCACTTACTGGCTCCAGCAAGACGAGAAAACAAGCAGGGGCTTGGCTGCGGTACAGCCTGACTTGGCACTCGCCGCACGCCGGCTTCCTGAATTCTTGCCGCTTCCAGAACAGCGCAACGGGGTGGAAAAAAGCAGATATAACCCCCCCCCCCAAAAAAAAAAAAAAAAAGAAAAAAAAAAAAAGAAAAGCAACCCCTGCAGCCCACCCGCCTCCAGCATCCCCAGCGCTGCCCTTCATCCCGGGGGGGGCTGCGGGTGGGAGCCGGCTTCTGCACCCCACGGCAAGATGGGCTGGGTAGCCCGGTGGGGTTGAGGACCCCCCCACCGGGTTGTTTTATTCCCTGGGGAAAACCTCCCGGGAAGGGTTTTTGGGGGTGGGATTCCTGCAGACTTTCCCAGCACAGCGAGCAGATCAGCGGGCCCCCCCCCCCCCCCAGCTCCGCTCCCTGCCTCCCTCGCCTGCCCCCGATCATGGCGCCTACAACTCCCTTTGTTTTAATATTATAAAGCGAGCCAGATGCCGGCTTTAATCCCCTCAGCTGGTGAGGATTTGCAAACACATTAGGAGGCAGAGCTGCTGCGCGCCGGCCCCTCCGCCGCTGCTCCCCAGCCCCACGCTTCGCCGCTGCGCCCCATCTGCTGCCTCGGAAAGGGGATCCCGGCCCCTAATTACCTTCTCATGTCCGAATTAGGAGCCAACAAGGTGTCCGACAAGGGGGACGCAGGCACCCCCTGCCACTTTGCGGTTGGGGAGCACCGGGTGGGCCTTTTGCTTCTTTTGCAAAGCTCCCGCTGGGGAGTCTGGAGGATTTGCTTTCGGGGGACACGACGCCAGGGTGATGGGCGCAGGAAGGATGAACCCCGCGGGGCGGCGGGGATGCACGGGGGGGTACGGGCAGAGAGCCCTCCTGGCACAAGGATGACGGATAGCGTCTGTGCCAGGGGTGTAACATCACGGCTGCCGGACCGGAGCACGAACCGGCTCTCCCGCACCCCCGGCGGACACGGGATGTTTGGGGCAAAGCTCCGCGAGTCCTTCCCGCAGCATCAAGAGGGAAGAGATGTTCTTCCCGACTTCCATCGCTGCCGGCTCCCGCTCTGCAACACCCAAAAGCTGCCGCTCCATCCATTCCCCCGGGTTTCAGCACGGAAGGCTGAGATTAAACAGGTACCAGCGGCAGGAGCGAGAGGAGTCGCTCCGAAGTGTCGCATCCCGCAGGAGTGGCTCCAGGGCCGGACCAGGAGTGCATTCGCCTTCCTTCCCGTCAGAGGACCACATTTATCCCATGTGGCTGACAGCATCCAGGCCAGCATCCCTGCACCACAACCCCGGCTCCTCCGGCATGCACGGACCCTCGCCGCAGCCGGGAAGGGGGGAAACGACCTCTGTAAAGTGGGGAGAGGCGGCTGCAGAGCCCCAGGAACCAGCAGGCAAGCGGGATGCGATGCCGGAGCGATATCCTAACCCTGCATCATCCCAACAAGGGAAACGGCTGCCAGCCGAGATGCCCCATAAACCCCCTCCTCGCCCGAGGGCCGGCTCGCAGCATGACCCTCACGCCTTCCCAAAGGCTGGGGGTTTCCCTCCAAGCACCCTAATCCAGGCTGGATTTTGGGGGACACACACCAAACAGCCCCCGGCCCTGCAGGGACCAAGCATTCCCCTTGGATGCTGCTCCAGGGGGATCTCCGCATCCTCCCGTACCACCAGCCCCTCGGCAGCATGGTCGCTCCCGGCCGGTCCGGTGCTGTTCGGTTCTCCCAGGGAAGCACCACGCTCCAACCCAGCGCTGCTGGGGAGGGATGTGCCGTGCCAGGACCCCCATGGGAGGCTCCTGCTCCAGCTCCCCCAAGGAAACAGCTCCAGGAACACACACAAAAATCTTCCTGAGCTGCCCCAGACCGTGTATTTGCACTGCAAAGGCAGCAGGGCTTTTTTGAGGGTGTGTTTTTTTGGGTGTTTTTAAGACCAGGATCTCCTACATACCACTTAGCAGCCAGGAGTTCAGAGGGAGCAGAGCTCCGTGCTTTAAAACAACGCCTCGTTTGCCAAGAAATAATCCCAAGGAAGGGAAAAAAAAAAAAAAAAAAAAGACCAAAAACCCAGACTCAGAAGATAATTAACTCCACAAAGCAGCGACCCCGAGTAGCTCAAATCTTTGCTGTAGCTACCAAACCTCTTCTCCAAGGGCTTATTTCTTGCTGTCTGCAACAAAACGGCACCAGCACTCGGAGGCCTGGGGATTTTATTAGCATCCCCCCCAAAACCCGCTGGCAGATTTGCTCCCCCAACACACTCGGTTCACTGCCTCGGCCAGGCACGGTGGGGGGCCCGGCCCCACATGAGACCCCCCCCCATCTCCGAGCAGAGTTGCAACGGGGTCATTCTCCATCCCTACGGGGGGCTGCAATAGGGATGTCGAGGATGGGGGGGGGGCTCCATCCTTAGCTGCTGCGGGAGAGGGGGTACAGGAGCCAGAGAGGGGCAAAGGGATACCTCTGCCCCCCGACACCCATCAGCACCCCCCAGCAGGGAAGGAGCCACCTCTCAGGGTCTCCCCCCTGCAGACAAACGCTACAAGAAGGCAGGGCAGCCCAGCCCTGGGGGTGCACTTCAGCCCCCCCCCCACTCCCTCTCCCACCTTTGGGGCTTGACAGAAGGGATGCTCCACCAGGAGCTGGCACAAGTGACCCTGGTAGCAGCATCCCCCCGCCAGCAGCATCACCCCCTGCCCCTTCCTGCCACTCGACAGGGAGGGAAATAAAAGAGAGAAGAGCCGAGAAAAAGCGGTGCAGAGCCAGCCCTTCCCGCTGCCGCTCCCCCCCGGCATCCCCCTTCCCCTCCCGACCACGAAAAGCCAACATCTCCCCGCGCCCCTCCAGCCAGGGGATGGGAATGTGGAAGCAATTGCACTTGGCAAGGCAGCAACAGTGAGTCAAAAACAGTTGTTTGGCTTGTCAGCCACCCAGGCCCTGCAGCACTCTTGTTTTCCTTCGCCTGCCTTAACCCCTTCCAGCCCCAGCCCCTCTCCCCAGTGACACCCGCAGCCCCCAGCCCCACCACAGAGAGGGCTTGGGTGCCGGGGAAAAGCCTCGTCCCACCACCCGGCTCCCCTGCTCCTAGGAACGGGATGACGGGCAATTCCCCCGGCTCAAAAACCCACGGCGAGAGGGTGCACCGGCCACGCACCGAACCTGCCGCGGTGCCCGGAGGTGCCCCGGGCTAGCAAAGGACGTCCCGAGGCCACCAAGGAGCAGGATGCTCGGTGCTCCTGGAGCATCCCACTTGCTCGCCCCAGGAGATGCAGAGAGGTCCTTGCCCCTGCTCCAGAGAGTATCCAAGATGCCCTTTGGGAGGGCGAGGGGACACGGCCACATGTGCTGGGGACCCCGCGCCGTCCCGGGGTGGCCAGACCCCCCGTGCAGAGCCAGCCTGGTGGCGCGGAGCTATTTAAAACCCTGAGCGCGGCCTCCCCCATCCCGTTTACGACAGTTTAGCACATCCCAGGCTGCTTCCCACCGGTTCCTCCAGCCCCTTCCCTGCCAGCCATATGGCGGCGAGGCCAGAAACACATCCGCAGCCACCACGTGCTCCATCGGGGTCTCTTCTCCATCCCCAGGTCACCCCTCACACCCCAAGACGGGGGACCCAGGCCAAGCACTCAACATCCCCCCACGCGGTAGCATCGCACGCTGCTGGGACCCCACCTCTGTCCAGGCTTACTGCTGATTTGGGGCAGGGTGGGGGGACACCAAGTCCCCTCCCCACCACGGAGGAACGGCCACGTGGGTCAGAACACCCCTCCGGGCACCCAGCCGGGACCCCCACCCCTCCATTCCCCCCAGCTTCGCGCCCCAAGTCAAGAACTGGAGAAGAAGGAGACGAGGAGGAATCCCAGGGAAGCGGCTGCTCCCTTTCTCCATTGGGGGGGCCCTCCCTGCACCCCCACGGTACAAGAGAGCCGGGACAAGGGGATGGACGGGGAAGAGTTAAACCCTCCCAAGTGAGTCTACGGGGAGGAAAAGTGGAGGGCAAGCCTGCGCGCCTGCCCGGGAGAGACAAAGCGAGATGCTAGAGCCAAGAGATGAAGGCGAGGATGCGATAAGAGGGGGAGCCGGGGTGTGTGCGCTGGAGCGAGGGAGCGGGGAGGAGGAGGAGGAGAGGTGGGTGATGACCAAAGTCATTGAACATTTTTTGGCACGCCTACCCCCGAGTATCCTGGCCGTTGGCCCAGCTCGGAGCTGAACTTAAACAAACTCCTGTTGCAGCCATCTGCTTGATTTTAAAATAAATCAAACAATCTGTTGAGCCGTGGGTGATCAAATTTCCATCTGTGCGGACGCCTGCTCGCCTCCTCGGAGCCTCCGCTTGCCTCTACCAGCCAAACACTCCTGGCAGCATGTGGCCTCCCTAATTCCTCCAGGAAAGGGAGAAACCGGACCTCCCCCCCGCACCCCGGCCCCCTCCCAGCCCTTCCTCGCCACCCTCCTAACTCAAACCAAGTGCTATTTTTACAGCCGCCCACCAAACGGAGACGTACGCCGGGTTTAAACGGGAGGAAAACGGGGCTGGTGGGGTAGGGTGGGGGGAGATCCCAAGAGGTCTCAAGCTTCTCCATCGCTGCCCACGCCGGGGGGGATTCCTCATCCCGTCCCCATCCATCCCATGGCTCCGAGAGAATGAAAAGGGCAGCAGCTGCCGGCAGCGGGACCCTGCCTGCCCCGGCGCTGGTGACTGCGGCACAGAGGCCACGGACCGGCCAAAAATAGCAGCTGCGAAGCCAGGACCGTACGGCTGTCCCCAGGACGGGGACAGCAGGCGCACGTCACCTCCAGGTGCCCGGGGGTGCCCAGCTCCCAGCCACCCTGCCCGGCCGTCTCCCTTGGGAAGCACGCCGGCCCTTGGGAGCCCACCCAAAATCGCCCCATCCACCCCAAGGGGTCCCCCCGCCTCCAGGAGCGGAAAACCCAAGGGGTGACAACGCTGCTTGCATACTCAGACACTTGCCCCGAGGTCCCCCAAAGTGCCAAAAGAGGGGTGGCATCACCCTCCCCTGCCGTCTCTTTGGGTGCTGCAAGACCCCAGCTCGCCCTGAGCTGCCCCGTCTGCAACCCAGCCACCGGCTCCGCACGTGGGGACCCACGAGGGACCCGTGGCCCCAAATGCCCTCTGACCAGTCGGTCCTTTCTCCAAGCGGGGGGGAGGAGGGGTCAAACCTCTTCTGGCATCACCCAAACTTTGCCCTCCTTCCCCCCCGGAGCCCTTCCTTCCGCTCGGAGCGGAGGGCGCCAGGCACGGAGCCAGCGCAGCCAGAAATAGGGCAGCAAGCGGCGGGGAGGGGAAGACGGCAAAGGGACAAAAGAAGAGGGCGAAGAGGGAGGATAAGGGGGGTACGATGAAGGACGGAGTGGGGTTAGGGTTTGCGGGACCCCGGCAGCTCGGGTGCAGGAAGGTCAGGTTGCTGAGAGCAAGGGTTGCCCATGCACGGGGAGGGGAGGAAGGACATCAGGGAAAGCAGGATTTACTCCTCAAGGCTTGCAGATATCAGGGGGACGCACTGCCCGGTGGCGCTGGCATTGTAGAAGCAGCAGCGAGGAAGAGGAGGTGCCCGGGATGCCCAGCACCCCAAGCGCAGCCCTGCCAAGAGCCCGAGCCAGCGGCGGGGCTGCAGAAGAAACCTCACCCGTGCGGGATGCTGCCAAGCCGAGAGCCGTCCCAGCCAGCCCGGGGCCAGGCTTGCCAAGCCGCTCGCTGCTGGAAATAATGGGGGAGCCAGGAGGGGTGGGTGGTTTGGGACCAGGGTGGCCCCCACCCTGCCACAGCCCTGCATGCTTCCCAGTGCAAGTTCTTGGGAGGGAGCCACGGGCAGAAAAAGGGTTATACGGTCCCAAGCATGCTGCAAGCAGTGCCCAGGCTCGGAGAGGGGGGGTGCAGGATCAGGCCTGAGAGCACAAGGATGGAGGTGGGGGGGGATCAGCAAGGGAAAACCAGCTGGAATAAATAAGCGATGTAGCAGCTTGCGTGACCCCAAGTGCATCCCCATGCCACCAGCAACCCACCCAGGGACAGCCCCACGGGAAAACCTGCTCCCGGGGGAGTCCACATCCCCCACCGGCTGCTCAAGGGGTGGCTGAGACAGGGGGTCCCCCAAAAGCTGCCCCTGCTTGGCAGCAGCTGCACGGAGTAAAATCTGGGCACGGCCTCAACAGGATACACGGCAGGGAGCAGGTTACAGGGCACAAGCAACAGAGGGAAGGGGGAAGAGAAAAAAAAAAAAAAAGAAAAAAAAAAGAAAAACCAACCCACCACCAAACCCCTTTTTGGAAGAGGAAAGCACTGACAGGACCTGGCTGAGAAGCAGGAGAAAGCCCAGATTTCCCAGTTACTGTGCAGATGTTCTGGACTGAAAACAGAAGACGGCAGGAGCGAATTCATCTCCCCCTCCAGAGACGCCGCAGCCAGGGCATCTGGACTCTGTCTGCAGGCAGGAGAGGCGGTTTCCCCCCCCGGCTCCCCGGGGTGTCCACCCGCACCCGAAAACCGGGGCGGCAGCGGCAGCCAGGGCTCCTTCCCCGTGCCGGGTTGACCTTGGCATGGTTACCTCCCGGGAAAACTGAAGAGCCTTGTCTTCGCCATGTTTTCACTTTGGGATAACTCATGCTGCCTGCTCCGAGGAGCCGGGGGGGAGAGATGGAGAAAAGAAAATGCAGCTGTTTTAGCAGCGAAGACAAGGAGGGAGGGTGGGAGACATACATATATATATATATATTTATTTATTCCTGGCCAGGGTAATATCTGAAATCACTAGCACTTGATCATCACTCGATGAAAAGCTTCACGGCCGACTGAAGTCAGCCCTCTTCCAGAAACATGCTGCAAGCAGATGGGAGGTGACGGTGGCAATTCGCTGCTCGCCCCGCACCCCGCGCGCGGCCCCCGAGACGCCTCGCGCAGCTGTCCGTCCGTCTGTCTGTCCGTCCCTCCCTCCCTCCCCGGGTCTGTCCGCGGCTGCAAACCACCGAGCGAGAGGCTGACGCCTTGGCCGTCACCAAAATTGCTCCAAGGTCCCTACCAGCGAGCGCAGCATCCTCCTGTCTGGCTCCCCGGGGACCGAGGTGGCTACTGGTGGCCCCTCCGGACCCATCAACTGATGCGCTCCCCCCCTTCCAAATTGTGCCAGGGGGGACGATTAAAACCATTCTGGAGGGTCAACCACCCTGCGCAGGGCTGCAACGGAGGGTTGTGCCGTGGGTCCCGAAGGAACAGGCACCCAGCCCTGGCTGGGGGCTCGGAGGGGTGAGATACCCCCCGTGATGAAAGTCCCCAGCCCCAAAAGCAGCAGATGCCGGGGACACACCGGGTGCCAGCATGCTGGGATGCAGCCTCGAGGGGGGGTCACAGAGGGGCAGGCAGCCCCTGGAACAGCCTGGGCTCTGGATTAAGTTGGCCCCAGCATCCTCCCTGGCTGGAAACCAGTACCAGGCTCCTGCCCTCCGGACACAGCAGGCAGCTGCCTGTCCCCGCAGCAAAGGGGGGGGGATGCTCCTGGCTGCAGCGTCACCACCACCCATCTCCCCTAAAGACCCTCCCTTGCACCCCAGCTGGGTCTCAGCCTTGTTTTACCTCCCAGCTCGAAGCCAAAAATTCACCGGGAGGAGCTGGGAGAGAGCACGGGGTGCAAACCAGTCCCTGGGAGCCCTCCTGTCACCCTCCGCATCCCTCACGAGGGGGTGCTGGGACCCTCTCCACGCACCCCTGGTCGAAACCAGCCCCAAAACCTAGCACCCCATCGCTCACTCCTACCAACCATGGCAGCGCCTGGCTCTCCCCGGGTACCGGGGTGGGCGATGCCGGATACCGGTGGGAAGAGGCAGCACCGGGCCAGACGCCAATTTCCCAAGTTTGCGTGTAAGGGCTTGAAGAACCCCCGGTAAATCCCACGGCAAGTCCCCGCTGCAACCAGAAACGGCCCATCCGGCACCCCGTGCTCGTACAGAGGCACCGAAACGCGGCGTCTCGGCACTTCTCCGGCTGGAGGGGCACGACAGCACGGACACCCCCAGCCCCGTTTTGCACGTGCCGCCGGCGTGCGACGCGGGGCGGCCGCGGTGCTCGCCCTGCGCCGGCGCGGGTCGCGGCACGCTCGGCACAGGCACCTCGCCGCGGGGCCAGCAGGTTAGGGAAGGAAAGCCGGGGCAGCTGCTGCTCCGAGCACGCCAGCTCCGTGGGTAAACAGATGACTTCAGTCTCCCGAGAGCTACTAAAGCCCGGCAGCACTTGCACTAGCGTGGAAGCCGGGGGGGGGAGGAAAATAAGGAAAATAAAGAGGGAGAAGCAGCGTCATACTCATGCCAGGCTGCAAAGCGCACCCAGGTTAATGGCGTCGTCCTCCCAGCCCAGCCGAAACACCCTCCCGGAGCCATCCTCTTCCTCGCCGCTCTGCTACTGAAGGTCCGGGGGGGGGAAAAAAGTCACTCCGAGGCCAGGCCAGCTGCACAAGGCTGTTTATCCAGCCACACCGCAGCAAGGCTCGCGTGCGCCGGGGAAGGGGGGAGAGCAGCTGCTCGCCCGGCAGCGGGAGCAAACCGCGACCTGCCCGCGGCGGCCCCGGGCTGGCACCGGGGCTCCGGCATCCTCTTCACGGCAGAGCGAGGGGAACCGGGTTCTGACGGTTGGGAGCGATGCCTTTTTGCAAACAGGGACGCGAGTAAGGAGAAGCATCGCATCCCCGAAAGCCAGGCCGGCACCTGCCAACACACCGCGCCGGCTCTGCGAGGAGCCAAGGCACACTCGAGGCATCGCTGCCACCCGCCTTGGCGGCGGGGGGGGGGGGGACACGGAGCTGTCAGAGCCCTGGGCCGGGGCCCGAGAGGATTGCGCCGCTGGAAGGTCTCCCATCGCCAGCTGCTCACGGCAGAGGAAAGCCCAGCGTGGCTGGGAGCCTGCCACCGCCGGCCAAGCTCCGGTGGCTCCTTCTCAAGCTCCCACCCTGCTCCTCACGCACCGGGATGCTCCCGCCCCACCATCCTCCGGGATTTGCCCCTGCAAGGAACCCCCCCCAAGTCCCCAGCCTGGCGGTCCCCAAGGACGGCAGCATCTTCCCCCCCCTCCCCAACGCACCAGAGGGACATTTCCATCGCATCCCTTCAAGCCCAGGATGCCAGCGTGCGGCACAGGCCCTTTGCTGCGGGGAGGAAGGGCAACATCTGGCCAGATGCTGCCCAGCAGCACGGGATCGGTGGGAGCTGTTTGGCCGACAGCCCTTCCTGGGGTGCCAGGGAGCACCCCATGCCAAAGGTGCCCCCCCGGGAGCAAACAGAGGGTGTCCCCCCCCAAAAAAAAACCAAACCACCCAGCACGGGAACATATCCAGGGCACAGCAGGCACCCATCGCACCCAGCGAGGTGCAAACAGGCTCCTGGCAAACCGGCTGTGCCCTGTGCCCAGGAGGTCCCCAAAACCTCACGGGTCCCCCAAACCTGCTCGGGAGATGGTGACATCTCCTCGGCCCCGGCTCAGCCCCCGAGGACGGCGACAGCGGGGGTGTTGGCACAGGACCTAGCTGGCACACGGTGGGGCACAGGATGGTGAAAAGCCAGCTCCTGCCTTTACCAGCATAGCTGCAAAACCACCCATGCTGCTGCTGCGGGGAGGTTCCTCCTCGCTGGGAAGCGGCCAAAGAGCATCCCGGGCTGCCCTCTGCGACCGTGCTTCCCGGATGGCTGAGAAAGGCCAAGTATCCGAACAAAACATTTGTCCGTCTGCAACAGCCAGAGCCGTCCGTCCGTCCCTCTACCCCATCTCCCGACTTGGCCGCGGCTTCGCGCGAAGCGCAGACAGGGAGGCTGCTGCTGCAAGATGCTCCAGCGGTTGCGAAAGCATCTTCACTGCGGGGGACCAGAGCAGAGCCGGTCCCTCTCCCCTGGGGAGCCGCGGGGGGGTATTTGGGGGGTACAGGCAGGGTTTCCTGGGCAGCACACATTTCGGGCCAGCGTTTTTGGCAGGTGACTGCAGAAGAGAGGCAGCTCTCGAGCTGCCGGTCCTCCGCTGCTGCTTTTGGGAAAGGCAGAGAGAAGGCAAGGGGCGGGAGGGCGGGGGGGAGGTAAAAAATAAATATATAGCAGCCAGCTGGTGAGCTGTGGAGTCAGCACAAGGTCTGGAGGACACGGCGGCTGGCAGCGGCACGGGAGCCCTGGTATTTTGGACAGCTGGTACAGCAAGGTCAGACCGGCCAAAGCAAAAGGGCCCCTTCGCTGTTCCCCCCCACCACCGCGGTTGAAGGACGCGCACCCCCGGCCAGAGACCCCAGGGGGACGAGCCACCAGCCCACGGGGTGGCTTTGAAACAACCTAAGTGGTGGATGAGGATGAGGAGGGACGGAGGGGCACGGGTTTCCAGCCCGGCTGGGTACATACCAAACCCGCCCTGACCTCATCAGCAGGAAAAAGCAAGCGGCACATTTTCCTCGTGTTGTTTCTTTGTTTGCCATCTGGGAACACGATCCCGCGGGAGGCCGTGCCCCGAGACGTGAAGTCATATCATGATTATATCGCCACCTCCGTGCTGGGATTGAGATCCCATCCCAAAATGCCAGACCCGGTCAGGGTTAGCCGCAGCAAGCGCTGCGGAGGAAGCTGCTTTGCTGAAAGGCAAGGTGAGCCTCGCTAAAAACATCTTTACGTAGACATATGCTGCAAACAAAACAGGTTTATCCCAATAAAGGTGGCTTAAAATACCTTGGCCTGGATTTTGCTCTGTATCTGCTAGAATTAGTGATGGCAAAAATTGGCACAAGCACAGGTATAACCACCAAAGCCAACCCGAGCTGGAAGCCAAAAAACGGAGCTGAGCGAGACCAGTTCTCCTCCTCCCTGACGTTTAAGGGACAAGCAGAAGCCCGATGCAGCCCGTGTCACCCCTCCGGAGCCCACGCATGAAGCCTGGGCTGGGGACACTCGGAGGAGCCATCAGCTTGGCAGAGACAGCGCAACCACCCAAAACACTGCCGGTCACCAGAAGGTTTTTTGGTTTGCTTCAATATTAATAAAAGATGCAAACAAGGCAGAGGTCCTACCTGCCTGGCCACGACCTGGGACCCTTCCTGCACAGGCTTCTTATTTCTCACGCTGCGATACACCCGAATATCCGTACCCCTACCGGGAATTTGGCACGGTGCAAAGTGGGAGGAGGGTCAGGTGTCACCCTCCACCTCCTGGGTTTGCTTTCACGGCACGCAGGAGGTTCGGCTGCTGCTCAGCATCAGCGGGACAAGGTTTAGTTGAGAACACAAGGACCCTTTGATGTTTGCCCAAAATCTTTTTCAAAAGCCAAAAAGAAAATGCCCACCAACAGCTGTAAGCTTGACGTAGCGTTTTGGAAACGCGGCATGACCTTTGGAGCTCAACCTGAAAAAACGGGGCCAAATCCCCAGCTGAGCTAACACCACCGCTGCCGAGCAATAAATGCAGCAAACTCGGCCCCGTAAGTCTGAGCGTGCCCTGTCAGATACAGCCCCACGCAACAAGAGCCAGGTGTTCCCTGCAAAGCAGGAACGGGACATGGAAAACACCAGACGCAACGCTCAGGAACCGGCCTGAGGACAAGGCTGGAGAGACGGCAGCGAGCTCCGGGTGCTCCCAAGGAGCGGGATGGCACCAGCTACAAATTTTGTGTGGTGCCGGGCAGCACCCAAAGCAAACCTGAACAGCTTTGCTCGAGTTACGGTGGGATTTGAGAGCTTTCCAGAAACCTGAATGTATTTGCAAAAAAGTTGCACGAAGGGAACAAAAACCTGAACAAACCCACGGAGCTCACTTTTACAGGTACGCAACCGCAGCAAGAGAGCGGTGGCAGGTGAAGACTGGGAGAGTCGGAAAGGCAGGGGAAGCTTTTCCCAGTGCCAGCAGAGAGAAATGACGGGAGCAAGCAGAGAAAACGCCAGCCGGGTCGAGCACAAGCAGCCCTTGACCCGGCAGCGCCGGCGAGGCAGCACTTTGCCCCTTTAGAGTGGGCAGGAGGGCTCGAGGGGCAGCTTCGGAGCCCTCTCCAGCAGGCACGGCCAGGGGATGTGGGTCAGCATCACCGCCGGACACCGGCCAAGCCTGGGCATTTTATGGTTTATTCAAAGCAATCGGCCTCAACACCTGCTCCGCTGGCAGCCGCTGCCCATCCCGCAGCGCCCCGGGGAACCGGCTCCTCCCGGCCGACAGCGGGGGCTCGGCGGTGGGATGCCCAGGCGGTTTTTCCGAATCGGGAGGATGAGACATCATACCTGGTGGCAGCTGCCACCCTAAACTCAAGAGCCCTGCACCGATGGGTGCGTAGATCTGCACAGGTCTCCCTTGCAAGGGGCACAACTGGAAAGAAGATGCATTCTCACGGCGCATATCCGCACACCTGGGAGGGGACCAGGGGGTGACAAGCCAAAGGACACCTATGCCGGGGCACTCTTACCAAAGCTCAGCATTGCCGTTTTTTCTTGGTGGGAGAACCCAAACCCGCTCCACGCAAGCCAACAACCGCAAGGTTTCTGCAGCAGCCCCTCTGCCAGGCAGAGCTTACCTCCAGGAGTCCCTCCCGCAGCAGGGAGGACCACAGGGACCACCACACCTCCACAGACCATCACCTGCCCCACTGCTCCCCAACACCAAACCAGCAGCAGAAGCACCAACCCCACCCAAAATACCCGAGCCTCACCCCTCCTGACGAGCCTCAGACATGGGGTTCCCTCGTTAGCACCTCCAAGCTGTTACAGAGAGGACCTGAGCTCCATCCTGCTCTTGCTGTCCTGCTAAAAGAGGGGAATGCGGGGCTGTCTGGGGGTATTTGGTGTATTTACCCACTGCCTCAAACTTTGAGCCATCTGGGTCGCCCACCTGCAGGCAGGACAGTAGCAAACCACCAGCCCAACGTGCAGGGGGGTGTCAACGCTGGGCGTGTGAAAAAGCACGTGCATTCCAAAAATGAAGTTGCAGAGCTGCGAGGAGGAATGGGGAGATGGTTTTAAGCCCTCGGGCTCGTTCCCTCCTGCCTGGTCCCATCTGAATGGGGACCTGGGTGTCACACAAGAGTGAAAGGCTTGTCCGGGGTGACTTTCAGCAGCAAGTTTGACTGAGGGAGGGGACAGTTAAATTAGCCATGTTTTAAATAACCTTGACATCTGTGAGGTCTCAGCCTGACGGAAAGCATGCGGAGACAGGGAGGGAAAAGGCGAGAGGACCTTCTGGCCAGCCAGAGAGTCACCATCAGGACATGGCAGAGCCCGGCAAAGCAAAACAGCCCCTGGACCGGCCGTGCCCTCCCCAGGCAGCTCTGCCTTGCCTCCTGCCACCCTGCCCGTTGTAGCAGCCCCTTAATTAGCTCATTAGCAAACCCAGGAACAAGAGGGAGGAACTGAATAGCATCCCTTCCCTGGGACACCCTCTGCGTCCTCCTCCTCCTCCTCCCCCTCCGCCTTTCATAGCCCCACACAAAAGCTTTTCAGAGCCGCTCGGGTCAGAGAGACGGGGTTGCAGGCAGGAGCCCAAGTGGGAGTTTGGGGCTGGGGCCAGCGGGGACGAGGACCCGAGTGCCTGAGAAACACCGGGTTCCGGGGGGGGGGTCACTAAGAAACTCCACGCGAAGCACGCCTGAGCACCCAACGCCGGCATCCAAGCTGGGACGGAATTGCTGTCCATCATGTCCCCGTGACGTGGCCTGGGGACACTAACTGGGCAGAGGCGTGAAACACCAGCTGGGGACACGCGGATGCCGCCCCCCACCCCAGCTGCACCCACCCAGGCTCTGCTGGAGCATCGCCCCCCAGGTTAGCACCGCGGGATGCTCACCCGGCTCCCAAGCTCTCCACGGCCACCAGCCAGCAAGGGCTCCAGCACCTTGCAAAATGCCAACGGGCCAGGGGACGGACAGACAAGGCAGCGTGGCTGTGACCACGTGGGCATCGCCACCCGTGCAGCCCCGCACCAGCTCCGACATCCAGAAAGTCTCCACCATCTCAGACCCCTCGGCGCACAGCAAGTTCTTTTGGCTGGAAGCAGACTCCGGCGCGGGCAAGCCTGAAAATAAATCATCTGCATCCATAAACGACCTGCAATGATGTCCGGACTGTCCGGCTCGGGACGACGGAGCCTGGGGAAAACCGCTCGAAAGCAATGGCTGCTGGAGGACTCCCATCGCCGGTGCCAACCCGACCTCCCGTGCCACCCTGGCACGCTCCGCACCGACACCGCGCACCGACCCTCCGGTGCATGCAGCTCCTGCCCGGTGGCTTTCCAAGCAGCGTCCCCCCCCAGCTCGGGAGCCGGCACGGCTGAATGGAAAATTATATTTGTAACCAGCCAAGGGAGAGCGACCGGAGAGAAAAGGAGCGCTGTCTTGGAAGGGCTGGTTTACATTTCTAAAGAAAATGCCAGCGCTTCGCAGAGCCGCAGGGTTCTGGCTACGAACAGAGCCGAAAGGCTTTGAAAACGAACTCGGGGATTTAGGACGCTGGCATTTTACAGAGCCTGGCCTGGGGCCTGGTTTGCAGATACAGCGCAGCGGCTCTCCAGCACGCTCCCGCAAGCTGGAAATTTGGGGATAAAAGCAGTTATTTCCCCAGCCCACAAGAAAAGCAAGCTTGCCGACTAGTAAACCTTTGCTCTGCCACGCCGCTTGCTAGATGATGCCCCCGAAGCACCCCACGTAACCCTGGCAGGAGGTGCAGAGAAGAGTAACCTGGGAACCTGGCAGCACCCGGGCGATGACACCCGTGACACCCTTTAGGGCTGCAGGGCTCTGTCGCGATGGCTTGGGGGGGCATGGGGGGCTGGAGGGGTGGGGGATGCTGCCTGGGGGGTCCCTCGCTGCAGGATAACCAGAGCAGCACAGGTGAGGGGCACCCAGCCCCGAGCCCGCACATCAGCCCCCGGCCTGCGGAAAGGGCTGGGGTTTCTCCAGGGGGGAAACCCTTCGATTAAGGCACCGTATAAAACCAGAGATAACTTGGGAAGGGTCCTACGGCGGCGGAGGCCAGGCGTTCCTTCGAGCTGCCCGAGGATGCTGCCGCGGAGGGCAGGCTGGCCAGCCCTCCCTCCCCTCCGGCACCTCTGCTCACCCTCGACAGTGAGCGGTAGGGGCTCAGAATTTGCTCCGTGCCGGCCCCCACCTCCCTCGCACGGGGCCGCGAGCGAGCGGGCGCCAGTAACGCAGATAGGCGCTTCTGCAACAGGACGGGTCTTGGCTCTCCCCACCTCTTGGAAGGATTTTTATCTGTTCCTTCGCAGCTTGACAGCTCCAAAAGTTCATTGCTAAAGGCACCCCATCCATTAGCGTTCGCCCCCAGGGACCAGACCCGAATGGAGAGCATCCATCTATGTCACCGCTCCACCTCCTTCCTCCTCGATGCCAGAGCTGGGAAACGCCGGCAGGGGAGGGAGGGGGTCCGGGCCAACCGCCTTACCTTGGGGAGGAGAGCCGGGGGTGCCGCCGCCAGCAGCTCCGGCGGGGTCATGCTCTTGCCGGCCAGGACCACGGCACCGCACTCGGCACAAGCGCCGATGGTCAGCTGCTTCCCGTCATCCACCAGCAAGCTGTTGGCCACGCGGAGGGTGTAGAGGAAGACGGGGAGCCTGGCCACTTGAACCGCTTTTAATCCAAGGCATCGCTTCTTCTCCTGCCGGCAGAAGAAGCAGACGAAGGTCTCCACTTTGTATTGCCGGGACCAGGCGCTGCTGGGGTGGTGGGAGTTCCTGCCCTCGTGCTGCAGCCACTGCCCCAGCAGGTCGTGGTAGCAGAGGACGCAGGTGGCCACCAGCCCGGTGGAGTCGGCCGGTCTGGCCCGCGGGGCGGGCGGGTAGACGGTCAGGAAGGGGAAAAAGGGCTCCTTCTCCCCAAATCGCCCCGGCGGGTTGACGTTGAGCTGGAACTCTTTGCCGGCTCCCAGCTCGGCCCCGCAGATGTAGCAGACGGAGGTGGGACCGGGCTTGACGGCGGGGTGGCCGGCGGGCTCGCCGGCGGAGAAGACCTGGTGGTACCTCCCCAAGAAGCTCTGCACCGAGGCGATGAGCTCCTCGTTGTGGCAGGCCCTGTACATGGCCCACAGGTCCTGCAAGACCCCGAAGCACTTGCGGCAGCTGCTCACCTCCCAGTGCTTGTTCAGCCCCTTGGCGCCGGGCGGGCAAGGCAGGAGGCTGAGGAAGGGGAAATGCATGGTGCTCTTCGCGTTGCCGTTGGTGATCTTGGCCGCCACCGGCCTCGCCTCCTTGCCGCACTCCTCCCCGCAGAGGTAGCAAGCCTCGGGCGCCGGCGGGGCGCCCGTCCCGTCCTCCTTCAGCCCTCGCCGGCCCTTGGCGGGCATGGCACCGGCGGCGTTGAGGGGCACCACGTAGAGCCGCTGCAGCACGGGCACGTTGGCCAACTCGAAGCTTTGCCACTGCTGCATGAGGGAAGCGAAGCAGCAGGGGCACACCAGGGTGCTGCCGGCGGGCGAGAGGGGCTGGGCGCCCGGCGGGGGGCTGTGCAGCCAGAGGAAGGGGAAAAAGGGGGCCGGCGAGGTCTTCTCCTGCTTCTGCACGTGGACGCGGTGCTGGGCGGTGGGCGACAAGGGGCTGCCGCAGATGTAGCAGGCGGTGCCCGACGCCCAAGCGGGCCGCTGGGTGCCTTCCTCCTCGTCCTCGTCCTCGTCCTCCTCCTCCTCCTCGCTGGTGATGTTGATCTCGCTGTCCTCCGAGGAGCAGCAGGGCGGCCCCCGCTTGCCCGCCACCGCCGCCACCGCCACCGCCGGGGGGGTCCGCGTCGCGCCTCCCGCCCCCTCGGCCTCCGACAGGGGCTCGGCGTCGGAAAGCTCCGAGAGGTCGGAACCGGCTGCCGGCCCTTCCTCCTCCTCCTCCTCCTCCTCCTCCTCCTCTTCCTCCTCCTCCTCCTCCTCCTCCTCCCGGCCGGCGGGGCGGCGCGGCGGCGCGGCGGGGTCCCAGCCCGTCGCCCCCCGCCGCAACCCGGTTCCCCCCCCCGCCCCGCCGCCGCCGCCGCCGCCCCCCCCCGCCGCCGCCGCCGCCGCCGCCGCCGCTTCGCACTGATGGGGCCGCTTGAGCCAGTACATGCGCTTCTCCACCGGCGTGCGGCTGCGCTCGAAGGAGTCCCACTGCTCGCCCAAAAAACAGCGGCAGACGGCGCAGACCAAAGCGCACCCCTCCGCCGAGACGGCGCGGGCTCCGGGAGCCGGTTCCTGGTGTTGGAGGAAAGGGAAGAAGGGTCGGTGGTCGCGGGGGGGGCGGACTTGAAGCTTTAGTTCTTTGCCGCGGCTGATGCCGCCGCCGCAGATGAAACAGCAAAGAGGAGCCGCCGGGGGTTGAGGAACCCCGGGACCGCCCGCCACCGTCGTTTCGCCGGCCGCCAGCGCGGCCATCAGCCGCTGCTTGCGGGAGAGCGGCCCCGCCGCCGCCGCCGCCGCCGCCGCCCCCGGCCCCGCCGCGCTCATCGCCGCCCCCGGCTCATCCCGCGGCTCCGCCGGACACGCAGGCTCGGGGGGCGGGTTTGCGGAGCGTTCTCTTCCACCACCAACCCCCCCCCTTACACCCCACACCTCCCCCCACCCCCCCCGCCGCCGCCGCCGTCTCCCGCCCGCCTCCTCCCGCCGCGGAGAAGGCAACGAGAGGAAAAAAAAAAAAAAAAATACAAAAAAAAACCACCCAACCAAAAAAAAAACCCAACCCCACTACAACAACAACAACAAAAAAATAGCCCCAACCAACAGCCAAAAAAAAAAAAAAAAATAAATAAAACCCGGAATAAAAAGTTCGGTGCGAAAGTTTGGGTCCCGCTGGCGGCGCGGAGGAAGGGCGGCTGCCGGCCGCCTCCCGGCCCCGGCGCCCCCGGCCCGGCTCCTCCCCGGTTCCCCCCCCCCACCCTCCGCGACCTGCCCGCCACGGGGGGAGCCGGGAGGGGGGGGGAGGAGGAACGAGCTGCTGCTGCCGCCGCCCCCCCCCTTCCTAGCCCGGCTCGGAGCTGCGGGGGGTGCAAAGGGACCCCCACGGAGGGGAACGGGGGGGTTTATTTACAAACGCCCCCCAGCGAGGGGGTTTAGAAGCGGCCCCACGCGGGGATTCGCGCAGCAGCGACCCCCCCCCCGCCCCACGCCGGGCGGCCCCCACCCGTTGTTCCCTCCCCCTCCATCCCGGCTGTCTCGGCCGCCTGCCCCCTCCCCACGCCGCGAACCCTTTGTGCAGCTCCCCCTCCCCAAAGCAGCGTGGAAAAGCACCGTGGCCTCCTTCACGCCGGCGGGACGGCTCCCACGGCCCTTGGCCGAAAGCACCGGCCCCCTCCCTGCCCTTGACGAACGCTGCCCACCGGCCATTAACTCGGTGTCCCCACCACCGATCAGCCCCGGTAATTTATTTCACATTTTAAAAGTCCTGCTGCTGTTCCAGTTCAATACCAGATTCTATTTCCCGCTCGGTCCTAAAATGCTGCATCGCTTTGCCACTCACACTGGTAAATAGCTGATGTGTTCCCAGCCGGAGTTGGCCGCGTTTCAGTGACGCATGCAATAATCCCGGTATATCCTTACCTGCCTTGCAGCCTGCGATAAGATTTAATGCTTGTAAAGCACTTTGCTGTCCTTGGACAATAGGCACCGCGGAAGTGCAAACTGTACCCAGGTCCAGCCACAATTAAACCTGACTTATTAACCGCCCGAGCATCTAGTCAGCATACCCACCGGCTCGGCACGGCTCTCCCGATAAAAAAAATATATATTAGCAGCTGTAAGGATATTTTTCAAGCAGCCGTTTTAGGAGGAAGCCTGCACCCGGCGGAACTGTTGAGTTTGAGTTCATGGCAAGTCACTGCAACGTCCCCGGTCCTGTCCTTGCAAAGCCCTGAGCCTGTCCTGCTGAAGGAGGGTGCTGTGCAGGATCAAACCCAAAGAGACAAGGCCGGTGACTGCAACGGGACGCAGGGACAGAGGGACAGCCGGGACCGCGGGCCGAACGCCCGAGCCACGCACCGGGACACCGGACTGATGCGGAGAAGCCGCATCGTTCCCCCCTCCTCATCACCCCCAGGGGTGCGAGCAGGGTCCTGGCCCTCGGGGCACCCCTTGTCTCGTTCCCCCTTGGGGTTGACCGGCCCTTGATGTCATCTCCCACCCGGACAGCGGGTGACGGCGTCTGGTGCTCCCCGGCAACTGGCCGTGAGATCAAACAGATTGTGTGACATCAGCTGGAGCGCGGGCAGGGGGCAGGAGGGCTCTTCGGGGACCTGGATCCAGTTTCCACGCAGATGGCTCCGGCAATAAAGAAGCGAGGGGGGGGTGGTGGGGGGGTGGGAGGTGACACACAAAGCGGGGAACGCGATACCTTGGGAGAACTGGCTCTACGGGGCTTTTTTCAGGGGTTTCCAGAAGACAGCAGGGCCTCGTTATATTTTATTTATTTATAGGCCTGATGTGGCGGCTGCTCTATGCGCCGAGGGCGTTGGGAGCGCTGCGCGCGTCGGGGTGGACGTGACTCAGATGTTCTTTAAAAGGTGCACGTGGTCCTTCAGTGTCACCCCTTTTCCGGGAGGGATGGGGTCCCCGACCCCAGGGCGGCAGCACCACGGGATCGGAAAACGCTTTCATCCCATCCGTGCATCCGCGGCTGCTGCTGCCGCCTCTGGGTTTTCCCCCAGGAGCGGGGTCCCGGGCTGCCCCCGATTGCCCAGCCGGAGCTCCCGGGGGAGACGCAGCCGCCGGCTCAGCCCACCCTTCGAGCGCGGCCGACAGATGCTCTCCCGCCTGCTCTGCAGATGGGCGAGAAAACAACGCGTCGCATTCAAGGACCGGAGCTCAGCGGGGCCAGAATCCCCCCCCCCCTCTCTCTTCCCACCCTGCCCCAAAACGCCAACCCTCCACGCCGCTCTCCGGCCTCTCCGGAGGCGCCGCGAGCCCCCGGCTCCCCCCGCGTCCCGCCGGGACGTAGCCTGCCTCGGAGCAGCTTCCCGGGCCTTGGCTGCGTACGGACAGAGCAGCTCATTTATCATCCTGTGCCGCCCCGGCCCTGCGGTTGCTGTTTGCAACAGAGAAGCTGGGAGGGAGAGAAAATTTCTCAAGTCGGCCTCGGCAAGAACTGAAAACATATGCCCTGGCGGCAAACGCGTCCCCTGGGGCGCGCGGGGATCGAGGCGAGCCTAGCACAGGATTTTCCACCGCGGCTCCCGCCGGCACACAGCCCTCCTGCCGGAGCCGGCGTTTTAAAGCGACCCGAAAGCCGGGGATGGTGACAGCCAGGTCCGCTTCTCCGAGCCCGGCACCTTGGGGGATAGCGGGATGCAACGCAGACGGAGCGGGGATGGCTCCTCTCTGGAGCCGGACGGCTGCCGTCCAGGTTCAGGAGGCAAACATCCTCCCTGCGCCCGTCTTAGACCTCCTTGCTGGTTTGCGACGCGGAATCGTCCCCTTGCACAAAGGCCAGCCCCAGGGACAGACGTCCCTTCCGAGGCAGGGGCCGGAGAGCCGCTGCGTGACCGTATTGCGTCAGGACTCGGCGCCGGTTGTGCAAGGTGCTGTACAAACAGCCCCGAGCGGCCTCACGGTGCCGCGCTCCCCCGGCTTGCATCGGGCGGGGGGCTCAGGACGGATACACGAGCAGCCTGCCCGGTACTGGGACCATCCTCATCCTCATCCCCATCCCCATTCCTGTCTCCATCCCCGGCCCCATTCCCACGGCCCCTCGGGCACTGCAGGATGGTGCCCAGCAGCACCCACTTTGCAGCATGCTGGCGAGATGCCGCTGCACCCTCACGAGCGGGCACGTGCTGCAGATTCCCCCCCCCCCCCCCCAAATCCCATCCCCAGGACCGGGAGGTTAATATGGAAATTACCAACTGCTTATTCCTTCCAGCTGTTGCTGTGAGTCATCAAGTGCCTTAAAGAGTATTTCAAACAACACAGTGCCTTCGAGACAGCGTGACTGTTCCCCCAGCCACCCCCTCCGGATAATCCTCCGCGGGGTCTGGTGTTTGAAAAGGGAATATTTCTCCAAGGAGGCAATTCCCAGCCGTGCGTGGCCGGGGAGGCAGAACAGCCGCTGCCCCGCCGCGGCGCCTGACCAGGCTCCCACCTCCGCCCGTGGGCTCCCGGCATCCCGCCGGAGAGCAAACCCAGGCGGGGAAGGGCACCGTGCCGGGCAGCCCAGCCCTGCCATCATCCCTGTTCAAAATCCAGCAGGGATATCCGAATGCCACCACGTGCAGGCATGGGTGACGATCCCTGCTATGCCACCTGGGGAAACTGAGGCACAGGGCTCCCAGCCTGAACACCACGGTGTCACCTGCCCGGGGTGAAGCTGGCAGCGTGGCCACTGCGGCACGCTGGGGCACTGGCCTGGGGTTCAGTGACCTTGAACTCTGCTCTCAACAGCTGTATTTTCCTCTGCAAGCTTATTTTTTTTCTTTTCATAAAAAAAAAAAAAAAAAGGCTGATCTCTGCACTTGGTTGGTGCTGATTTTTCAGGTGGAAAAAATAGGGGTGGTTCACGGAAAATATAGTGGGGATATATCCTTCATCTGCTGCTTTAACCTTTCTTTGAATTTTTGGACTGTCTTAATTGATTTTTTTTTTCTATTCCTCTTGCTGGAAAAGCCCAGCCAGGTTTTCTCCTGCTTGTAAACTATTTCCCCCGGTCCTTCGCGTGGCCATGCAGGTGAGTCAAGGATGCTCTCAGCCAAGATCACGGCTGGTGCGAGCAGGAACATCTGCCTCTGCGCGGCTTGGAGCCTGAAATAATAATAACAAAAAAAAAAAAAGATGACCCAAGAAAAGCTGCGTGCAGGCGACAGGGAGCTGGGGGGCGAGCGGAGGGGATGGGGAGACAGCCGTCCTCTGCTGAAACCGCAGCCGTGGACCGGAGCACGGGGTCTGCAGTGAGGGGGGATGCGGGGTGGTCCGTGCCTGGGAGGGAGGGAGGGATGCTGCCGGGATGGTCCCTCCGAGGCGGGATGGAGAAAGGTGACTCTGGGGAGAGGAGGGGGCCACCGCCAGCCACCGCAGCCCTGCGGGGACACGCTGCGGCTGAGCCGGAGCCGCTCTGCTCCGCCAAGCGCTTTCGGAGATGCTGCGGCAAAGAAATTGCTGCTCCTGCGACAGCCAGAGGACAAAGCCAACGCGGGGACGCGTTCGGTGGCTGGCCCGGCGGTCACCGATGGCTCGGTCCGAGCAAGAGCCCAGGGGCCAGCCCGGAGGTGCGCAGGAGCACGCACACGCGCCCGCGTGGGTGCGTGGACATAACGAAGCCAAGTCGAGACCCAGCACCCTCAGCCCCTGCTCCGAGTCCCTGCGTGGGCATCCAGCGGCGTTAACCTCGTACCGCACCTCCCGGCTCACCCCCGCCGGGGCCGGGCGCTGATTCACGCCGTGGCACCGTGCCCTGCGAGGCAGGAGGGAGCCACGTCCCCTGCAAGGCACAAGGGCCTGGTTGCCTTTTTTTTTTTTTTAAAAAAAAGGGTTGTTTTTTTTTTTCTTTTCCTTTCCAGAACGAGCTGCTCTGCAAATGCCAAGTGCTGATGCCAAAGGGCCGTGTCAACAAAGAAGAATGAGTGTGGCTGTTAGAGGCTGCTATTAAAAAAGGGTGGAGAGGAGAGGGAGAGGAGGGGGGAAAAAAAAAGGAAGAAAAGGTTTGTCAGTGCAAATAGTCACAATTTGCACAGCAGTAAAAATTCAGGAGCAGCAGCCGGGCCCCTGCAGTGCCCTCAGGGGCTCGCACCGAGCAGGGACCTCGCACCGAGCAGGGACCTCGCACCCCGTGTCCTCCCCAGGGTCCAGCGGGCCGGGGCACAAACCCATCCCAGCGACTCGGCGTCCCCGCCGCGGGCAGCGCAAAGCGTTTGCCGAGCTCGGAGTGTTTTCCGAGCCCCGATGCAGGGGCTGCGCGTGGCATCGGCACGCGGCGGGGCAGGTCGAGGTCCTGCCCCGTGAGTGCCAGGAGCTATTTCTAGGCAAGCCCTGGCTGCTGCTGAGTGGGATGGGAGGGAAGGAGCCTCTCACATGACGCTGAAGATGCAACGGGAAGACACGGTCTCTGGTTTCAGCTTTCTATTCCCAGCCCGTTATTCACCAGTCGAAGATGCCATCTGCCCCGCCGGGCAGCCACGGGGAGCCGGGGCCGGATCTGCGGCTGGTGGCCGGCCAGTGGAGCTCCGAAAGAGCCCGAGGGAGTTAGGCATCCTCGTACCCCTGGGAAGAAGGTGGAGGTTATGGCTCCTGCCCAGCCAGAAATCCCGCTCGGCGTTGCCTCTTCCCCCTGCCGATATCTGGTAGCCGGGATGTCAAACCCAAGCGGATGCGGTGGTGCCTGGGATGCCCAAGTAGCACGGCATGGGAAAAGGCAAAACGAGCTGTATAAATACAGAGGAAGAGAGCAACAAAGGCTGAATCTTGCTCCAAAATCCAGATGGAAAGTCTTTCTGAGGTTAATAGGCCAGTTTACTCCGTTTTGACTTTTTAAAAAATATCCTAGCTTCCTCTTTTTGAAGCACACTCAGGCTTTCCTTAGTCCTGATTTTACTCCCACATCTGCACGCACCCGGCACGCTCCACAGCCCACCCCTTTGTGCTCGTCTCAAAAGCAATGTTAGGAGGAAGGCAAACCTCCTTGAAAGGCCTGGGTTTTAAGTATTCTCCCCCTCCGAAAAAAGAAAAATTTGGTCAAAATTGAGATGTTCCCACAGAAATTGGTATTTCCCGATGGAAAAACATTCCATCAGCAAAACGCTGACCCGCTCCGGTTACAGCCTGGTCATGGCGATGAGGCAACGCAGCTGGGAAAGGAATTAAAAGGGAGCTGGAGAGCTGCACGGCTTCACCGCATCCCGCAGCCCCGGCTGCGAGCCGGCAGCAAGGACCCCGCTCCTCCTCGATGCTTCCCAGTAGCGGGATGCAGATCGTCTGGGAGGAGCCGAGCTGTCGGCACAGCACCCAGCCATCAGCACCCTGAGATCCTGACACCGGTGGCTGTCACCCCAGCCCCACCGTCACCCCAAACCCGCTGGCACCCTGTGATGTGTCAGTGGGGCGCGAACACCCGCGGTCCGTGCTCCCCCAAAGCCGACTGCTGCTTATCTGAAGCTCAGGCGAGCCAAGGGTACCAGATGTCCCCAAGGATGAAGATCTGCAAACAAACCGAGCCTGGCCCGTGCTCGTTATTGGGAACATCTTGCAGGATTTAGTGAGCCGCGGGAGGAGATTAGCAGACCAAGGGGCTGGGAGCTCAGCAGGTTCGCCACCGGGACTGGAGATCAAGGGCTGCCGCCGGTGTCTTCGCTCTAAGAATTGGTGGAAGTGCTTGTTTGGGAGGTTCTCCTGTGCCTTTGGGTGGCCAAGCAATGGACGGGGTTTGTTTTCTTTCTTTTTTGAAGGCAGGTTGGCAAACGCAGGCTGGAGTAGATCAGGAATCAGTCGTCCCTTCTGCAGCCAGAGGGTGAGAAGAGAAACTTCTGTGTTGGAGAGATGTTTGTTGGCAATAACGGGGCAGAAGCCTGTGGCCACAGAGTGGCAAGCACCGATGCACGGGAAAGGTGCCGGCCATGCAGGCGAAGCAGGCACTCACCCCTGCCACTGCGGGTTCACCTTCCCCACGTGGCACTGGATCCCATCAGCCACAACGGACGCATCCCTTCAGACACAGGGAAACAACTGGGGAAACTGAGGCAAAGGGGCTAAGGTGCAGGAACGTGAGCCCAGGCCTCCCAAATTCCCCTAACCACCAGCTCATCCCTTCCCTGTACCGAGCCCTTCTCCCCTCGTGCCTGTCAAGAGGCATCACCAGCCCTCAGAGCCCCCTCCCCAGCTTGGCAGGTATCTCTGCGACCGTGAAGCCCCTCCATCCTCCCACAGCTTCCACATGGGCCGGGCATCTCCTCCTTTGTCAGCTCCTGTCCAGTTAAACCACATCCCTGTGTCCTGCTAATCGCTTTCCCAACCAAACGTGGGTTTCCAGCAGGGATTCGCCCCCTCCAACCGCACGGATGCTCTCGGCACCCGGCGGTCCCTGCCCTGGGGACATTCCCACGGCTCCAGCCACGGGGTGTTTAACGGGCAGCACGGTCGAGCTCAGGAGCACCAGTTACGGTGGGGACACTGAACATCTTGAGCTGTGCCAAGGTTGTCTCCCAGGCAAGCAACGTCCCCTTCCTGGGAGGAATTGCACCTGCGTGTTTCCCTCGGACTTCTGCTAAATGCATCCATCCCGAGGGATGTGGTCACCTCGCTGGAGGCAGCAGAGATGAAGCCTGATCCCACCGGCCTTCATCCGAGGGGATGCCGCACACTCCTGGCCTCAAATCAGGGTGCACCAAGGATAGGGCCCCCATCCCCGGCCTCTCCCCATTCCTGCCCCTGCCATAAATCAACACCAGCAACATCAACTCAAAGTAAGTTTATCTTAAAGGCTTTTTTAAATATATATATAAAAAAAAATACGGCTTCATCGGAAAGGCTTTTTTTTTTTTTTTTTCTTTTTTTTTGGGGAAAGGTTTATGCCTCCTTGGAGACCTCTTCAATAAAACGCATTCTGGCTCTCCGAGCGTCTGACTGCAAATCAGGTTCCAGCCGTTCCCTTCCTGTGCCGACCTGCTGGAGTCGGCTGTTATTCTTGGCAGGGTGCCCCGAAGGAAGAACCCCCCCCCCCCCCAGCTCCCAGCGGCTGGGAAATGCTGATGACATGACACCTTCCAGCATTCTTCAAGGTCAAGAGGGGAGGGAGGGAAATGAAAGGGGAGAGGGGTTTTTTTTTTCTGTTGTTAGCGTGGGTTATTGCTTCGCTCAGGCATTTCCCTTTGATGCTCGCTCCTTGTTACACAAGATGTTGCAGGCTCGCCGTGCCGCCCGCTGAAGCACCGGGGCTACGAGCTCAGCCCCTTCCCCGCTCCCCACCGGCGAGGGGCTGCGCTCCCAAGGGCATTTGAGCACCAGCACCCCATGGGCTCAGCTTAAACCCAAGCTGGTTTTAACCTCCCGCGCATCCCAAGGAGCGTCGCGTTTGCTCCATCTCATGCCACGCCGCAGAGCTCCATCCTCCGGGACTGCAGGCACGTGGGCACCTCCACGGCCCTGACCGTGCCAGCGAGGAGCCTGCGGTACCTATCCAAAACCATGCAAGCCAAAAACTGCCTCCCTGGCATCTCCCCACAGCGCTGGCACCCAGGATCCCCCATGCAGAAAGCCCCAGGCCCTGCAGCGAGCCGATAGGGACACGCAGCATCCTTCAAGGTCCCCCCGCTGCAGGACTTCTACTCCGGCATAGAAAACTTGGCACATCTCTCCTTGAGATCCAACAAATCTCTGCTAATCCCCCCTGCTCCCAGCTGCCAAATCCTCCTCCTCCCCCCAGCCAAGGTGCCGAGCTCTTCAAGGCGAGTTGCGAGCAACCATTAATCCTCGCGACAAGGCATCGCCCTTCTGGGCGCAGCTGGTACGGAGGGAGCGGGCGCGGAGGAGAAGCTGCACCCCTCAACCGATGCCCTGACGCTGGGTTGATGCGGTGCTGCCGGAACCGACGGCTCTGGCCATTGTGTCCCCGCAGATGGATGCTTTTCCTCTCCCGCTTTCCCAGACCACACTGGAAGGAAGATCAGAAACGATCCAAGCACGGCCATGAGGGGAAGCAAAGCAGATGCCGGCAGCGGTGGCCAGGGACAAGGAAACAAGCCAGGGACGGCGATGGGGTTTGCGAGCAGGCTTGGGATGGGGTGACGTCCCTGGTCCCCTGGGAGCCCAGGTGCATTGCTCACATCCTCGCAAGCTGCATCGCAGCGCCTGCGGTTCAGGATCGACCCCAGGGACCGCGCTCCTCCTGCTCCACGGCTGGCTGAGCTCTCACTGGCACACCAGTCCGTGACACTGCCAAGGATGCTCGAGGATCATCTTTAGGAGTAGCCACGAGCGAAGCTGCCAGCACCGGGGACCCCGTTCCCTCCTTTACACAACACTTTGGGCCAAGGTGGTGAATGAGCCCTGTTGGCTGTGCTGGATCAGGCCAGGGCTGATGGGGCTCCCACCTCTTTGCCGGCTCTCAGCCCTCCCTTGTGCCATGGGAGCTGGCCCATGCTTTACCAGAGCCAGCTTGGGATTGCCAGGACCACGAGCACCCAGATTTGCCCTGGGGCCGGCTTGGAAAAGAGCAGCGTAGGGTCCCCAGACCACCCCAGCGTCCATGCAGGCTGCAGGTTCCCCTGGAAGCCGGTGCGCGGCCGCATCCTGCTCCAAGGGCTGCCGGAGGAAATCCTGGAAGGCCATCTTACAATGCAGCCCTTCCTGTCCCCGAAGGACCGCCGAGCACGGAAAAGGCACCGCAGGCTGACGGCACCAACCGGCCCCGGGGGGACGCGGTCCTACCCCACGGCACCTCGCTGTCCAGCCCACCTGGGGCCTGCTTCCCCCCCGGGCTCCCAGCCAGCAGCATCGCTTTATGTTAAAAATACAAAAATACAATAGGAGCAGCGGGTTGATTGCCCAGGACCCCACTGGAGGCAGAGAAACGAGCACAGGCGGTGCAAGATGAGGGGAGATGCTATCCCAAGGGATGCTCCCCTGCATGCCCCAGCCCCCCCAGTGCCGGTCCCTCTCTTCCCCCTCCTGGTGACATCCCACCTGCCCGGCAAAGGGAAATATCTCATTAATGTCACCAAGCTGACCCCCTTCTGCTCCTGCCAGCCCCGCCATGCCCCCGGGGACCCCCAGCCCCCCGTTTGGGCAGGGTGGCAGCAGGTCACGTCCCATCGCTGCCCGTGCCGCGGTGACAGGCTCGGCGCGGGGCTCCCGTGTTATTGTTCCCGGTTGTTTTCCAGCGGGGAGGCCGCGGGGCCAGCTGGCTGCCACCGGCCTGGAACAGCGTGGCCTATTTTAAACCGCTTGCACAAGGAGTCAGCAGCTCCAGCTCGGATTTTTTCCGAACTTTATTTGTCCAAATGCTCCACGGGGAAAGAGGGAGGGAGGGAGAGCAGCTCCCGGCTTGCTCTGCTGCCAGCAGCTCACCTGCACCAGCGGCGAGGATGCTGCATGCAACACCCACCAGCCGGAGCTCCCGGGGAACAGGGGGGGGGTCCGCAAACCCCCACAGGGTCAACCCACATGGAAAAGCCGCAGGGGAGGGGGGCAAAGCATCAAAGCCAGTATCCTGCCTTTAAAAGGCAGCAAATACCTGCCCAGGGGCCAAGCTATGACTCCTGCATTCACTCCAAGCACAGGCGGCTCCACTATGCACAGGGGCTTATGGAAAGACCCACTGGGGACCCGGGATAAAATCCCAGCCAGACCCTGCTGCAAATACCGGCAGGGCTCAGAGACACCCAAAAAAAGAGGGCTGGAAAACTCTCCTGCACCCATGGTGGTCCCAGCTCCATCACATCCCCTGTGCCCCCAGCCGTCCTGCTGAGGCTGCTGTGACCTGTGGATGAAAACACCGAGTTTGCAGCGATTAAACGTTGATGAGTTTAAAATAAAATCCCCAATTTGCTCTTTTCCACATCGGATGATATCCGCTAAAAACTTTTTGCAAGGGCGACCCTTCCCTGAAGGTCCCAAAGGACCCAGTGGCCCCAAAACATGGAGCAGCAGCGCTCACAGGGAAGCACCTTCTCCATAGGAGAAGACTTCATATTCTACAAAGCAATCAGGGCATCCATCGCCCAGGAATTTTTTTCTATGCCATTTTCTTTAGACCAAGCTGCTTACTAAACCTCTTTATGAAACGAGTTCTCCTGCCCTGGACTGAGGTGAGCTCAGAAGTCCTCTTCCAGCTCTTTTGTCTGAAATCCAGCATCTCTCACAAGGGTCAGCAGCCAAAGCGATGTAAAACACGATTTCCTAACCCCGCTGGTGGGAAAACACTGTGAAGAATGGAAGGGAATGACTATGGTTTAAAAAAATTTAATTGTGCTCAAACTTTGCCTCTTTTTTTTTTTTTTAAACCTTTTTCCCCCCTAAAGAAGTGGGAGTTGTTGTGGCCAGTAAAAATAAATCGCCTTTTCCAGAGTTACCAGAACCTTCTCTCCCTGGGGAGGGACAGTCCTCCTGCTTGGGAGGGACCTGGCCCGTGATGGGGGTCCCAGAGCAACCTGAACACCAATGCATGTGTTTTGTAACCACTAAACCACCCAGCTCACAAAACCTACATCTTGGGTTTTAAGCTGTTGGCCGGACGCCCTTTCGAGCTTTTTAGTTTGAAGAACAGCTCAACTCTTGGAAGAAAAGCGGGGGGCGGGCGGGGGGGGGGGGAGAAGAGTTATCAGCTGCTGAGTGCTAGCTGGATGCGAGAGCGCCGTTGAGCTGCACGCCGGCCGGGTGGACGGCCAGGGAGCTCCACGGATGTCATATTGGCCGAAGGCAATATGTTTATGGCCCTGGCTGGACGCCCTTCTGAGAAACCCATCGCGGTGATTTACAGCGCTTCCGATATATACGAAGCCATTCCTCTTCCACTGACCGGCCCGAAAAGAAAACATCTGCAATACGTCAAAGTCAGCGAGAGGGACGAAGGCATAAATAGGCACGTGTGCCGGCGGGCAGGGAGACACGAGTCTCAGCACGTCCCCGTGCCCGGCCGAGCCGGGGCAGGACCCGCTGGCAGCAGAGCAGCCGGTCCCACTCGAGGATGCCCAGATCCTGCCCACTGCCCTTCCCGGGGCTTTCCCCTCCAGCAATGGAGCCGAGAAGTATGAAAACATGCTTTAAATAAACAGGCTGCCTTTTGCACCAGAGCTAGTTAGGGAAGATGGAGCCCAGCTCTGTTTAATGCTGGATTTACCCTAGGCAAGCCCAGAGCGTGGGTGGGAGCGTAGCCGGCAGCCCCCCTGGCTCCACCGAGCCCTCCTGCCCCAGCCAAATCCAACACCTACAGCAGCGTCCCAGATGTTGAGAGCAGGTCAGAAACATCTGGGCTGCACCCACACCCTCCCGGCACCGGCCCCAGGCAGGTGCTGCCAGTAGAGGGGTCTGACCCATGCGCAGCCCCCCCAGGGCTGGCTGGGGTCCCCCACCTTGGCTGCACGGCTCTGCCATCCATCCTTGTCCCTGGGGACCGGGATGCGGGAGGCAAGTGGGATCACACCACACCAGCGGTGGACCTGTGGGACGGACAGACCCCCCGGCTGCAGGGCAACCACCGCCTTGGGGAGCAAACAGCAAATCCCACCACGGAAATGGGATTTCTCTGCGCAAGCAGGTCCTGGCTACTGCTAGAAGCGATGCGCCAGGACAAAGGTGCCGGTGTGCCAGGCTGGGGACAGTGTTTTGGCCCTGACTGCCAGCTGTGCAAATGCACCAGCATCTTCATCGCTAACGGTGCCTGCAAGCGCCTTGTACAAGGCATGGCCGTAACCTAAGCGTGTGCTCAGCTGGGCCCCATCAAACTGGGGCCAGAGCTAAGGACAGGTTTGGCCCCAGGGCTTCTCCTGTCCAGACCTGCCGTCAGCTCCCATCACACCCGCTCCAATCCCAGAAGGTGCAAGCTTCATCCCTCCTACACATCCTCAACAGAACAGCTTAGACCCAACTGCCTCCTAAGCAGCAGCCTGCCAGGCTGCAAGGTATCTCCCTGCAGCATCGGTACAGCCCTGCCAGGACCACTCCTGGTCTGCGAGACCCTATTTTCAGCTTCTGCAGTGGCTTTAACACCTTGTCCCGTTCAAGGGCTCCGTGGCAGAGCCAGCATTTCTCCTCTTGGCACCCAGAGGGAAAGGTGACCCTGCAGCATCCTAAAGCAGACCCAGAGCTTCTCTGGTGCGTGCGAGCATGGGGCTGTTCAGGCTGCAAAAGCCAAAAGAGACACCCCCCCCCCCCCCCCGGAGGGGACGATCTGCTCCAACTCAGACCTGCTGCAGGTCCTTCACCTCTGGGATGAAGGAAGGATGGGGAGCAAAGCCCATCTCTGCCATCTTAAGGGATGCTGAAAGGTGGGCATGCATCCACAGCAAAATCCTCAGGGGGGGGCTTGGGGTGTATTCCCCTGCTCCAGCACCCCTCCCTGCATCCCCATTGCTCCCCCCATGCCAGCAGGGCAGCCGTGATGGGAGCGAATTCGGGGCACGGAGGGTCTCGGCAGCAACCCCCAGCACTGGGCCACAGATGTGGCTGCAATGGCTAATTTCCTCTGGATTTCACTTCAGCTCTTTGAGGGGGAGAGCTGGGGGGGGGGGGGGGAATATTTAAGTCTATTTCTGGACACCAGAAGTGAAACAGAAGCATAGAAAAGTGACCGCAATCCCTCCCATGCACCGCACTGCGCCTGCCGAGCCAGTCTCCCAGCCTCAAAAGGAGAAGCGGGGGCGATGCTGCCACCCACGGGACCCCCAAAGCCCCCCACTCGCGCCCACCCCGGGGTCAGCGGAGCAGCCAGGCAGCGTCACACCAAAGCCTCATCCCAAAGCCGCCGACCCTCGCTGCGGGTCAGGGCGATGTGGCAGCCGCCGGGTGCGATTGCAGCCGAGCGTAACCCTGCCCTGGCTGCTGCCAAGTTTTTGGGGTTTGGGTTTTTTTTGGTTTTTTTTTTTTTTTTTTGCTTTTATGAGCCTAATTTCATAGGAAGGAAAGAGCCTTTAATGCAAGTGGGTGATTGGCAGCTGGCTCCTGGGAATCCTGGGCCATGCTGGGGGGGGGGGATCCTTCTTGGCAGCCCCCAGCCTCTTTCTCTGCTTCAGCTCCCCATCCAGCCGCTGCCGGCTTGGCCAGGTTGCAAATCCTGCACAGCAGAGGCAGAGAAATGCAAGCGGGGAGACTGCCCAGCCAAACAGTTCCTCCTCCAAGCCCTTTGGAAAAAAAAAACACAAAACCAAACCAAGCCAAGCCAACCCCACACACATGGAAAAAGCTGGATCCCACAGGAATCACAGACAAGTCGCATCCCCATGCCCTCCCAGGCGCGGAGGAGGAGCGGGCAGTTGATATCTGCTTGAGCTTGTGCCACAACCTGCCCAGCTTGCCTGGTTTGGCGTTCAGGAGTCCAGAGACGCCGTGAGATGCTCCGCAGGGGACAGCGGCATCGTCCTCAGCTCTGCCCTCGCCGGCGAGCCCAGCACCTTCCCGCTGAGCGTCAGCCGTGGCCAGCCAGCGCCCTGTAAGGCAAATGCCCGTGGCACAGCCTTGACCCGACTTTCCAAGCCCGTGCATGGGTGCGGGTGACCTGGTGGCTTCACCTTCACACGAGAGATTTGGACATGGGTGGGAGGTGGATGCTCCCAGCTCTGTGATCCCTGCTAGACGCCGCCGCCAACCTCGCCCCCCGAATCCCGGCTGGTTCCCACCAGAGGCTGCATCGAGCCCCCCGCCGCAAATACAAACAGCCCCCCCCCAGGGTGATGCATGCCGGCGAGCAAACAGGGCTCGTTGCCCCGCTCGCGGGGACCGACCTGCGGCAATCCCCGCAGCCTCCAGGTTGGGTGCAGGCAGGCTGGTCTGCCTCCCAACAAAGACCATATGGTTACAGTCATATATCCAGCTCATACGCCATCAAATGACTAACTGTGAGGAGGCAGGAAGACTCCCAGGGGCCGTCAGGCAGCCCCCAGCGCGGCCTTTGAGCAGTAAATGGCTATATTCTCTTCCCAGCACTCACGCCATTAAACATGCATGCGTTTCTGCCACCGCTTTAAGGAAGCGATAAGTCAGATTTGGGAGGGCGAGGTGGGGGGGGGGGGGGGAATCAAAGGCACCCCCAGGCAAGAAACACCAGCAAGCCCCTGCTCCCCCAGCCCCCCCCCCCCAGGGATTTATGAATGAAAACACACTTTGCCTTGGCACTGCAAATTTCCTCGATGCACGCGGGCAAGGAGGGGGGGAAATCCTGGAATTATGAGGCTCCAGCACCAATTAGGGCTGTTTACATTGACGTAAAGTCTGGGTGAAGTCCCCACCCCTGCTCCCAGCATATTTATGAAATTACTCCTGCTGACACTGACAAATGCAGGAGGGAAAGTCCCGGAGAACACAGATCCAGCCCGGCGCTACGTGGGGTTTTTCAAACCAGCCAGTTCCTATAAATACCCGACCAGACCCCCCCAGCCAACTTCACCTCAACCAGGGCAGAGGGGACCCCCAGACCTCAAGCCAGCCCTCCCCACTGGGAACCACCAGCATCCCCCCTGGACCAGGAGTCTCTGAGAAGAAGGCAGCAGCACACCCAGGGAGAAAGGCTGGGATATATAGGCAAACCCTCCACGTGTCAGAAACACCTGGATAAATGTGGTCCAGGCTCCCCCTCCCCAATTTAGGGACCTCAGGCCACCGTTGTCAGCTGGGAGAGGGTATTTGGGTGGATGCAGAAAAGGGGGATGCTCTGGAGGCCCCACTCTCCCCCATCACTCACTGCTGGAGCAGAATGTCCCAGGCTCCGTCAGCACTGGAGAGTCTATGGAAAAAAATTAGCAGCTTTATGGCTGAAAAAAATCCCCAGGAAAGCCTTTTTTACCCCCCCATAAAGGGAAACTATCTGAACCTGCTCCCCACCACCCACGCGGCAGCCCAGACTCGGCGCTGGGCGCCAACACGGGCGTGTTGGATGCGAACCTTCGAATTAGAGAGGTTGGCCAAGCCAAGATATTCCCACTAACGGCTCCTGGCAGGGGAGCTCGCCGGGGGCTGAGCAGGATGCGTGCACGGAGGGAGACGCCGCAGCCAGTGCATGGCGGGGGGGCATGGGGGGGGGGGGAAGGATGCAGAGCTCTGCCAGATGCTGCCGCAGCCTCCGTGGAGGTCAGCAAATAGCTCCGGAGGGAAGGAATTGAGGCCTGATCCAGCCAAGCACGCAGAAGGATGCCGGAGGGGGCCGTGGGGCCAGCACCGAGCACATTGGTGGTGGGGAGGGGGGTGGAGAAGGGCCTTGGGTGAACCAGCAGCCGATGAGCTTCGGCACCGAGGAAGGCACATGGAAGATAGAGCAAGCAATTCCTGCGCGCTGCTGGGCTCGAAATGAGCCGAAATCCCTCGGGAAGGAGATCTAAGCGTGGCGGCAGACGGATCAATGCAAACCGCTCGGCTCGCTGCACGCCAGCGGAGAGAGGCGCAACCAGAAAGGAAGCGAAGGCGATGGAGGAGGAGGAGGAGGAGGGGCTGGAGCAGGCAGAGCAGGCAGCCCTGCTGCCCAACATTGCCGGCTGCTCCTTCCCACCATGAAGCCGGAGTGCAGAAATGCAAGAGCGGGGAGGGAAAGGAGGAGAAACCCTTGGGCGATGGGATGAAGAGGGACCAGAAGAGCTGCGGAGGAAATATTAAGCAGGGGGAGCCAGCCTACGGAAAGAAAGTTATTTCCCTTTTGTCCCCCAAACAGAGCTTAGCAGGAGAGCTGAGCCTGGGGAACTCCTCACCGCTGTACACCAGCAAAGCTAGAAGTTCAACAGGATTAAAGTCATGGAGTAATTCCTTTTTCAACAAATAAATATCTATTAGGCAGTTATGTGGACAGCAAGAGCATCTGTGGCTACATTTATTGTGATAAAAAGCATGGACATAAGAGGAAATCTCAGGCTGTAGAGCCATAATCCAGTCAGATCCGAAGGTAAATTTTCCCTGCTGCCATCCTGATACCCAACCACTGGAAAAACAGTGGGTTTGCTCAATTTGATAAGAAGAGAGGAGCCTCAGAGCAGGTTTTTGCAGCCCGCGGGCATGCTGCAATGCACGAGCGATGCTCAGCAGAGCAGCACCCAGGCAGTTCCTGACACGACACCCAGAGCATCATTTTACCCTATACCACAGAGCTCTTATCTGTTAACAGATTATAGATTAGAAATTATTTAACATAGGCTGCAAAACAACGCATTTCCCATCTGGCGAAACCGCTCTCTTTTGCTAAGGCAGCTCCACACGCATGATGCCTACACCACACCGAAGCCACCAGCCCGCGCCGGGGGGAATAACAGGAACTGCCCCCCCTTGCAATGCCCTGACGACATGCCAAAAAGCAGAACTTCCAGCAGTTAAACTAAAAATGGCAAATCCCCTTTCATCTCCCCAGCATTATTTTTACCCGGTGTCCCAGCGCAGGGACAGCGCTGCCATTTCAAAGCTTAGACTTGAGCTTAAAGAGCTGGGAAAAGCTCAGCACTGCCTGTGAGCCGTCTCAGGGTGAAAACAGAGCAGAGATGAGTTGCTTTAATTTTATCATGAAATAACTCCCAACGACGGGCCACGGGCACCCTCCCAGGGCTGGACCTGCTGGGTTTGGTGCAGCCAGAGTTTTTGCTGCAGGAAAGCTCTCAGGTGTTACTTACCCTGGGTAAAACACCGCAGCTTTTTCAACAGCAAAACAAGCCTCTAGCAGGGAAAGCAACCCTCCCCACCATCCCTTCCCCAGCTTATCCGTGGAGATTTCCTCTGGTGTCTGCTCTGATTCAGACTACTGAGGACCAGCAGCCTCCAGGGATGGGTGCAGGGGGAAGGAGCCGCATCCTCATCCCGCCAACCAGGGGCGAACCTCCATCACAGGGAGTGGAAGGGAAGACAAGGGAAGCCTGGGAGCAAGAGGGACGGGATTTCAGGAGCTGGGACCTAGGCAAGGCCGACAACATCTGCCTGACAGGGCTTTGAGCTGCGGCACAGGGTACTCCCACAACAATAAAGCCATGGGGGAAAAAAAAAAAAAAAGAAAAAGTCCCTTTTGTTTCCCAGGCCAGCGGCTGGAGGAGTTCCTGTTCCAGCAATGATATTAGCGGTTTTGCTGTGACACTAATTACGTGGCAGTGGCGATGGGGGAGGGCTCGGCCCTTGTTTTACTTCTTTTTTCCCCCTAAATAACTCAAAGTAAATAAGGAAGGTGCAGCAATGGAGCAGGAAAGTCATGGTACACATGCCCCATTAGCTCCTGGTAATGATCTTATTTGTATTAAAGCCCAGCCTGGGATGAACACAGCCCAGGCAGGCCTCGGCTTCGATCTGGAGGGGAGGCAGGGGAAGAGGCTCCTTGCCGGCCAGGAGGATGCTGGAAGCTGCATCTGTGCTAGTGCAGCAGGGAAAGGGAGAAATACACACCCCTTCTTTCACATTCCCCTGTAGGCACTGGAAAATGAGAATTTTTCTCCCTAGAGGGGATATAATCTCACTCCCCCCTCCTTGAATGTAATAGCGGGGTCTCCTCCAGCCCAGGAGCTCTGTCATGCCATGCAAAGCTGCACTCGGACCCCACCACGGTCCCTCTCCAAGCCATTGGAGCAGCTAGAGGAGAAAAGTGCCTTTTGGGGGCTGCCCCCCCCCGGACCCAACAGCTCTGAGCAGCACCTCTGCTCCCTAAGCCCCCACAGGAGCAAGGGCCTGCCTTATTTCACCAGTGCTGCTCCCCGTATCCAGGCTGAGAGCAAAACACTGGAGCATAAAGCAGAAAATATTTGCTGTTTGCCATTTTTTTTTTTCTGGAAAACCCACATCACAAAGGGAGGCGTCACGGGCTTCTCTGCCCCAACAGCAGGGTTGTGCCATCCCAGGGGCTGCTGCCCATCGTCACAGAAACAAAGCATGGATAATTTGGCTGCCAACCCTGGATTTTGCCTCCAACCCCGCTGAGGAGGGGATGCCAGGCAGCCTGAAGGTGCAGCAACAAATAAATCCCATTGCTTTAACACCATTCCCATTAAGTGGCCGCAGGTGCAAGATTTGCTGTTACAAACACCATGGAAAAAAAAAAAATCAAGGAAGGTTCTTGTCCTGTCTTCCAGATGAAGGGAAGAGAAACGAACCGTGAAAAGGAGAAATTAGGGAGTTGAAATAAGTGGCAGCAACCCAGACCAGCTTGGGGCAGGTCGGCACCACCCGGGATGCCCTGCGTGATTTTGTACTGTACTGGCAGGGGAACAGGCTGGGGAGGACTGGTTCTGCCTCCAGCTTACGGGGCTGACCTTGCTCCAGCCCTGTATGGAAAACAAAACCCAAAAGCTCCCGTGCCTCTGTCAAGGCAGCCCCAGCTCTGGTTTTCATGCCTGGGTGGAGTTTGCAAGAGCAAAGAGCCAATAACTGGGTCAGAGCATCCATCCGTGCAGGCAGAGTTGGCGAGGCTGGGCTAGGAGGCTCGGACCTCCGCGAGCCCCGGTCCACCAGCCCGGGCATGGACATCATCTCCAGCTCACGGGAGAACAGATTGGATCCGCTTCCAGAAAAACAAACGGTGTCTCTGGCTGAGCCACCCATCCCGGCTCGGCGCTGCCGGCAGCGGACCGGGACTCCTCATTCTACCAGGAGATAAATCCCCACCCAGGCCCCACACTTCGCACAGCTCCAAGAGCCCCCTTCTCCCCCGACCCACATCTGCTGATGCTGCTGGGACCGGAGAGACCCACAGATACTCCGGCACAGAGCCGGGAGGTGAACGGCTCCCACCAAGCATCCTTGGGGCAGCGCTGCCACGGGCACGTCGATGCTGGAGGGGGGGGGGGCATCTGTCCTCTTTTGGTCCCCAAACCCCTGCAAAGGCTCCGGTTGGCTTTTCCAGCCCAGAGCAGATGGCACGGCACAGGGAAGCAGCACCAGCTCCGTTTCAAGCCTCCCTGCCAGAGGCATTTCATCCCCTGAGCAGGGATGCGTGTTGCCCCATCACTGCAAGCGTGGCGGCGAGGGGACAGAGGGCTTCCACCCCCTTTTGTGGGTGTTCTCCCCATCTATAGGAGGTTCGATGGCTCTTTCCCTCCTCCCCTCTTCCACGACCTGGGATGGTTTTGTGAATGGGCTATTGTAACCAGATCGGGGAAGAGGGAAGGGAGCAGATGGGGAGCGGGCTCGTCCTCGTCGCGGGCCGGTGGCCCGAGCCCTGAGCGATGTGGCCAGGTGCTAAAGGCCAGCCTTGCTTGAAGGTTACCCAGATCCGAGAAACCCGAGATGCAAAAAGACCTTGCAAAAGGGCAGATCCATCCTTACGGCCCCTCACCACCGCGAAAGGCACAGACCTGCCGTTCAGCTTGCACCCCTTCTTCGCCACCCACTTTGCTGGTGCGGGTGCCCCAGGAGCCCGGCAGTGTGCAGGCTGGGCAGCAACCCCTGCTCTCTCTGCTTTCCAGGGCAGGAGCAGCCCAAACCATCCTCCTCGGGCAGCCGTTCAATTTTGCTTTTGCTTCACAGCAACCCTGGGCCAAGCTCCGAGCCCAAATACGGAGGTGCTTTGGCCCCCGTCCCTCCCTTGCAAGCGCCTCCCGAGCCTGCCTTTGCCCAGGCAGCGTGGCGGCAGGTCCCAGTTCAGCCCCCAAAAGCAGCTGGGGGGGGGGGGTGAGGGCAGGTTTGCACCCCAGCAGTCCCATCCCTGACGCAGCTGCATGGGGGCATATGCACCCTCAGGCATCACTGCCCCCATCCCCGCTGCTTTTGCGGAGGGGATGCAGGGGTGACCCTGGGGGGGACAGAGCAGAACGCCCCCCCCCCACACACACACACATTCCAGCGGCTTTACCCTTCGGAGTCGCAGTGGCTGGAGAATTCCAGCTATTCCAGCATCTTTATCTTTTTTGGCTACAATTTCTCTTTTGGCCACATTATAAATTAAAAGCTGCTTTGCTTTTAACCTCCTCCAAACTGCACCTTTTAACCTCCCTCCCCCGGCTGCTGGCAGGAAGGGGGCTGCTCCTTGCCGGGGCCGATGCTCTCGCCTTGGAGGTCTGCCGCAAGCCAGCGAGCCCATTTTTATTTTTTTTTTTTTCCCCCCCCCTCCTTCCCTACTCGGCACAGGGTGCCAACAAAGGCTCCTTGCAAAAGGAGCTTGTCATCGCTGATGGATGACGTGGCCGCTCGGCGGCTGGAGCCAGGGAGCCGGGATGTGTCTACGCGAGGGCTCAGCCAGCCACCTGGATGGCACTAACGGGTTCCCCGCCAGCGACACGGCGGCTCTCCAGGCTCCGCGGTGCTTCCCGGGCAGGGGGACAACCTGGGGTCCCTGGGAGGGTTTGGGGTTCACACCGGGAAGGGAAGGGCCACCCTCGCTTGGAGCCGAGAGAGCTTAATTGGGGTCCCACGAGGACACGTCACCTGGGATGGGGAGGTGGCAGGCAGCCATCCCAAACCCCATCCCGGTTGCATCGGTGACCGGCGGGTTTGGAGGGGCCGGCCGGCAGCTGGGGGATGACATGCAGGCAGCTCTGCTTGCTGAGCTCTGAGAAATAATTCTCTCCATCCTATGTGGCTTCCTACATAAGGTATCAGTGCTGCTCTTGATTAGAGAAAAGCTTCCCATATTACAGGCTTTTGGCTCCGGGGAGGAACGAGTTGGCCAATTGCAATTATTAAGACATTTAAAGTGCATTTAACCCAGGAGCCCTTATTTTCCCCTTTCAATGTAACCACTAATTCCTCCTAAATGGTCTGCTCCGCGCTCGCAACCAGACAAAGGCTTTAATGTTTGCCTGAAAAGGCTTATGGCACAGGCACCGCGCACGGCGAAGGAGAACGAAATGAAAGGCTGGTGCAGACTCCAAGGGGAAATCAAAGGCGGCGACTGGAGCTGAGCACGGCTCAGAGCCCACAGAGGGGTGCAGGGTCCGGCCAGGACCAGCCTGGAGCCGACCAGGCTGGAGGCACAGGGTAAAGCTCAGCAGGACAAGGAGAGGCATGGGGAAAGGTTTGCATTGCTTGAAGCATCGCTGCGGCTGGAGAGCCCGGCCAAAGCCACCTCTGGCTTAATGCAGCAGCAAAGGGTCAGCCCAGGGAGCCAAAGAAGCCAGAGGGGACGTCACCCACGGTCCCCAACAGTTGGCATCCCCAGGCATCGCAGGGATGCTCAGCCCTCCCACCTTGACCACATCTTGTTTGGGTGAGCAACCGGCTGCTGGAGCCAAGGGAACTCATCCTGCCGCCTTGGGGGTCCTGGTCCAGAGCCAGGAATCCCCCAGGACACCAACCCCTGCCACCGTAGCTCGGGGACAGCCCCCAGCCACCCCACCGGCAATGCAAACCTGGGACTTGCCTGGGAGCTTTGTGCTTTAATCCAGGGCCAGGGGTTTATTTGCTTTTTTGCTCACTGCTACTGGAGCCCCCTCAGGCAAGAGCGGCGGCAGAGGCAGAGCCTGGAAGCGATGGATTTGTACCAGGGACAAACCCGGGGCCGCAGTCTGCAACAACATCACTGTGTCCTTGCGAGCCAAGCAGCCCTGCAGCCTCACCGAGTGCTCCCCATCCAAAGAAAATTGATGCTCTGGAAGGAGCCTGGCTCAGCATGACCGGCATCCCTATCCCCTCCTCACTGCCTAAAATCCCAGGTTGGATTTATCACCTCCAAAGGGATCCAAGACCCCAGTGGGACACCCAGCTGCTCACATACTCCCACATTTCTTCACACTTAATTCCTCCTGGAACGAGAGATTTTTGGAGGAAGTTCCCCCCCCCCCAAGCCCTGGCTCGCCTGTGGGTTCCCATTCCCAGCTGAAGTTATCGCCGCGCTCAGACCCAATGGGTAAAACAGATGTGGCAGCAGATGCGAAAGTCATCGGCTCCTTCGGGGTGGGGGAGAGATGGGCCAAAAAAAGCAGAGCAGGATGGGCAAAGGGAAAACAGATTTTTAATTTTTTATTTTTTTTTTTTTGGCTCTGGGGTAACCAGGAGGCGGCACGGCAGAGCCAGTGCAAGCCCGGCTGCGCCGGATCCAGACCTTTTCCCTGGGGTTTATTTCCCAAACAACAACAACAAATTGGTTGCAGATTCCAAGCCGGGTGGGGAAATAAAAGGAAATCAAACCAAAATCCTTTGACTGCAGAGATTAAAGGGGATCAGAGGCCAAACACACAGTCAGCACCCAGCTCCTACCACTCACATGATGGAGGCTGCTTTGCATTCAGGCTGTAATTAAACAGCTGTGTTTTCTTTAAAGTACAATTTAGAGTTTGTTCAAACACCATTTTTGCAGGGTATCACGGGATTTCACATGAATAGACTTTTAAAACCATATTTTGCAGGGTGGCCTTGAATTTGTGACCGGGGGAGGAGGCAGGAGAATATCTTGGGAGGGGGGGAATGAAAATTAGCTGCAGAGCAAACACGCCTCGGCAGCAAGGATGCGCAAACCAGGGCCAGGACCGCCATCCCCATGAGAGGAGAAGCAGATGATCAGCAACTGCCGGCAAGCACAGGGTTAAGGCTCCAACCAGCCCCTCTATTAAGAGCTGAGCACATTTAATGGTTTAATATTAACCGAAGCGTGACGGCAGGATTTCAGCCCAACTGTCTCGCCTTGGAGCGCACAGCCTCGCCGAGGGCTCCAGCTCCCTGGCGAGCTGGTCCAACGGACAGGGAAAACCTGATACCAAGCCGATACCTGCTCCAGCATCCCTTTGAGCCACGGGATGAGATGCCAGCGGCCCCTTGGCACGGCCAAGGGGGGGTCCAGCCACCCCACGCGCACACACACACGCGTGAGCACGGCGGTGGGAAGCACGACTTGGTTTACAGCAGGTAGCGCTGCCTGGCTCGGCAGATAGTCAATACCTAATTTGAGGTTGAGCCTTTCAACCATTTCCCATTCATTTCAGCAAATGGATTGGACTCCCACATCTGCGGGAAGATCGAAGGGGCCCCTCCTGCCCACCACCCCCCCGGCTGGCCAGGGGGGCAGGACTGCGGCTGCCAGACTCTCCCTCCCAGCAGCTCAGGGGCATTAATGGGAAGTCGATGCGACGGCTAACAACCGCTCTGGGTTTGACCTTCGTGCGGGCCGAGGTACTGAGCTGTTTCGTTAGGAAAATTGCAACTTCAGCCTGCTGGCTGGTTCAGGAGGCTAATTGTAGAGGGGTTGGCAACTGAGAGTTGGGGCTGCTGGTTCACAACCACTCTGGGTTTCAGGTTCCTTGGCACTCATCCTGCTTCAGCCTCTAAAATGCAGCGGAGCTGGGTCCAGCTGTGACCACCTCCCACTGCCCAGCCCTCCTCCAGCACCACTGCAAGAACGGCTCTACCACCCATCCCGCTGTCCATCCCCGCACACGTGGGCACCCACAAACCTCTCAAGGCAACATCTGACCTTTTTAGGGGTATTATAGCAGCGCTTACCTGAAATCACATCTGTCAGAAGGATGCACAGCAGCTCTGTTGACAGTAACACTATCACCCTCCGAGGCAGCACCGGGAGCAGAACCAGCCCTGCCAAGGCCAAGAACTTAAGCATAGAGCAGCTCTCCCTGCTATATAGCCCACCTTGGAGCCCATCGATGGGGTAACGATCCCCACCTTGGAGCCCATCGATGGGGTAACGATCCCCACCTTGGAGCCCATCGATGGGTGACGATTCCCACCTTGGAGCCCATCGATGGGGTAACGATCCCCACCTTGGAGCCCATCGATGGGTGACGATTCCCACCTTGGAGCCCATCGATGGGGTAACGATCCCCACCTTGGAGCCCATCGATGGGGTAACGATCCCCACCTTGGAGCCCATCGATGGGTGACGATTCCCACCTTGGAGCCCATCGATGGGTGACGATTCCCACCTTGGAGCTCCATTCCTATCAATGGGCTCCAAGGTGGGAATCGTCACCCCATCAACGGGGGTCACCATGCCAGGTCAAGCACGAACTCCACCACTTGGCCAGCAGATGATGAGAAAAGCCCATGTTTTGCAGGGAAGGACCAGCACACCCACCCGCTGCTATGGGACCCCCAGGACCCCGCTGTCCCCTACAGCTGGGATGCACCAGCCAAGCAGGGAGGGTGATTTTTTGGGGACAGCTGGTTGCAAAGGTCACTGTTGCCCTCTGCTGGTCCACGGACAGGGAGAGCGGGGACAGCCTGGCTCCCACCCCAGGGCCTGGCACCCCGGCTGGTGGGGACCCTGCTGTCCCTCGCTGTCACATGTGCACTGAATGTGCCCGTGCTCAGCCAGGCTGCCACCGCCTCGGCAAGCCATGTGCAAAGGCTGTTCCATCCCCCTTGCCAGCAAAGAGCCTTTTTGGTCCCAGGTTCGTGTCGTCTCTCACGTAAAGCTTTTTCTTATGGCCACCGCCACGGGCTGAGCCTGCGGAGACACTCGGCTGAGCTGGGGGACAGGTCCCACGCGGGAAATAAATCAAATCTCCAGGAAATAAATCAAATCTCCATCCCCAGGGGATTGCAACCTACCTCGTCTGCCTCAGGACCCCTGGGGCCACCCTGCCTCCCACCCCCACCTCCATGCACCCCCCAGGCAGTAGGTCTCCATCCCGACAAGTAACTCTCTCCTCCTTCCCTTGCTCCAAGCTCAATATTTTTCCCTCTCACAAACAAATCAATAGGAGGTACTCGGAGGCTGGCGACCAGAAGGCAAAGTCCGCAGCTTGCTAAATTCAAAGCTGTCATTGCGGTCACAGCGCTGGCAGAGGGCCCGGCCAAAGCTGCCCTGCCTGCGGGTCCCTGGGCTCGGCATCGGGAACGTCGAGCCAGACCCTGCCCGGCAATTCCTGGCCACGCGATGGTTTTGAAATCTCCAAAGCACACGGGGAGGAGGGATGCTTTGGGAGCGGTGGGAAGGGGAGATGCCTCAGGACCCCCAGGGAAGGGGAATCTCTTGGGACCCTTGGTTATGCGGCAGCAGCCGTAGGGGTTGGGGGTGGGCACAGCCGTGGGTCTCAGTTAGGCGAGCCGAGGGTCTTGTGTGTGTCTGGTACCTCCTGCCATCGGTTCCCTGGGCATGGGGCTGTGCCGAGCCCCAGGAACCCCCCAGGGCCAACCCTGTGGGGAGATGCCCCAAATAGCCTTCCCTTCCCCGAGACGGGAGCAAGGACCACCGTCCGAGTTCCTGCATGTCCTACACCCATGGCTCGCAAAACCCTGTCAATAAGCATTAAGAAAGCATCCAGCTCAGTAGGGAAGGAAAAAATCTGTAGGGTTAAGATAAAGACATGATGACAGAGCAAGACAGGGTGTTATCTCGGGCACGGTGGAAGGAAACAAGAGTGTTGAGGGAGGGAGGTGGAGAGCGGGGCTGTTTTCCCCTGCAAATCAGCAGTCTGCCAGGCTGAAGGTCAGGAGAGGTCTGTAGCAAATCAGCTTTTAATTGGAAACGAGCACAGCAATCACGCCCGTCCATGGCTACCTGCGCAATGATGCTGCGAGCTGGCTGTCGCGAGGGATGTCCTACAGCTCCCCTAATACACGAGCTTTTTTTGATCCCACCGGCGTAAGTGGCAGCACACCCTCCCGAGGAAAGCCATGGGTTTGGAAACGCAGCCCCTCGTGCGTCCCTTTTGAGGGAGGAGAGCGGAGAGAGAAGCAGCCTGCTGTCCTGCTACCTCCCAGCAAGAGCGAGAGGCGGAGGAGAAAGACCCTGTTTGGATTGGGCCTTTAAAGACACATGCAAAAACCACAATTTCCTAGAAACTTTGCATCTGCTGGAGCTCGGAGGCTTCTCTGACAAACACGGCTTGCGCTATATTGGATCCATACGTTACGCTGCGCAACTCGAGCCAAGATCTTGCTGTGGGATTTGTGGGGCCTCATCAGGAAAAAGCACCAGAGCCCAAGAGGCTCCCAGGCAGCTACAACCCCACTGCAGCCTCCTTCCTCCCCCAGGTCTTCCTCCCGGCAGAAAGGCCCTTTTCGTCCCCACCACCCTGCTTCAAGCAGGGCCTCCCACCAGCACCCAAGCTGCTCAGCATCTTCTTGCTATTGCAAGAACATCCCTCAGCCCTGGAGACAAGAGCATCTCCCAGACTTGCCCTCAGCCCCTGCCCAGCTTTGCCTCACCCTTCACTTGCATTTCAGCTCTTCCTACCTCTCCCTTATCGGTCCCAGTTCCCTCCTCTCACTGGTCCCCAGCTCATCCCGGAGAATGGGCATGACCCCACATTGCTTAGGGCACTACAGCCCACCGGAGCGCCGGCGCAGCTTGCAAATGCTTTAATTTGGCAGAGGGTCACTGAAAGCAGGGAAGGGGGAGCAGCAGTTCACTGGAGCTCCAGAACTTGAGAAATTTAAGGTCCTGCTAGTCATCAACCCGCAGCCCACCAGCACCACCAGCACTGTGCACTGGGGAAGGGCAGGAGCGATGGGGAGCCCGGAGGAGCGAGCATGGCTCCCGCCAGCCTCGGCCAAGCTGGACTCACGGCTTTACGGCTTCAGCGGTCTATCTGATGGATGGACATCGCTGCTTGGGAAGCAGGAGGTCAAGGAGAATGGCAGCCCAGCCATTGAGGCTGTGGAAAAAAGGGTTCCTTGCCTGCGTTGAGAAACATCACGGCTCAAATTCCCAGCCCTGCCCAGCGCTGCCAGCAATCCCAGCCACCACCCCCACGTGTGTCCCATCCCACCAGGGACAGCTGGGTGAAGCTCATGGAGAGGACGGCGGCCAACGCGGAGAGGTCCTCGGCCGCTTCTGCATCCTGACGACTTCCCACACGCAGAAGGTGGCCGACCTCCGCGACGAGGCGGACCTGCTGGCGAAGCGGCTCGCAGACTACGCCGACGTCGGGAGCCTCGTGCCACGAAGGGCTTTGCTGGGGAGTTAGCCAAAGTGCAGGATTACAGGCAGGCCGAGGTAAAGAGCGGTCGAGACCACAACCCCCTAACAAGGTCCTAAGCAAATAGGTCCCAGATGTGGGCCTTCCCATCAGGAAGCAATAAACACACACCCGCAATAAAGCAAGTTGCAAGTACTCTGCAGCGCGGTAGCGACTGCTTTCGCCGGGGAGGGATGTGCTCCCTCCTGCCCTCGCCATCCGTGGGTAGAAATGCCCCTTCACATGATGCCCGGCTGGGTCCTTCAGCCCTTTGGGGAGAAATGGAGCCAAGGGTTGGACCTTGCCTGAGATGATGACCCATCTCTGCATCTCAGAGCGTTTTGGGGTGGGAAGGGGGGAAATCCCACCCTCTCCCCTGTACCGCCTCGTGGTACGCGGTACCTGGAGGTAAGCAGGTCTTTTAGATGCTCTGGTTGGCATCACCAGCTGGGAGACCTCCAGGTCTGGATCCGGTCCAACCATGCTGGCCGTTGGCCTGCTCCTGCTCGTGCTTGCTCTGCCTTTCTACCTGGCAGACAAACATTCCCTTTATTTGTAGACGGAGAGGCTGGACGTGAAGGTCGTTGAGCCCCTGGAGCTCTACAGCACCCATCTGAAGCAGACCCGGGTGAACCCTGGTGAGGCTGCTCTCCCCAACCCCTGCCAGGACACAGCTTCATGCGGTGGAAAACTGGTCTGGGAAGAGCACGGATGAGACCAGGACAGAGGGGACAGACCTTTGTCCCTCAGCATCCTCGTGATCCAGGATGCAGCCAGAAGGAAAACCGCCGCTCCCGCTTTGAACTGAACAGCTCCTGTACTGTGATGGTGGTTACAGAGATGAGTCCCTGCCTGAAAACGCTTCCTCTGAATTAATATCCATTTTTTTCCATTAGCGCTTTTGGCGAGACAGATCTGCTGCCCGCAGGCATTTCAGAAACCAAAGTAAAGACCAAAAGCCAGGAACAGGGGGGTTGCCCCTCTCCCCAAAGTTCAATAGGGTTAAACAAAACCTGATTATTCCTATCAGCCCTGCTTTCCCACACGGTCCAACATGGAGAATTCGTGTGTCACGGTGTTGGGAGACGCTAACTCACAGCCACTGCCTTTAAGGGAGTTACTCCTGATTTACACCAGGGCCAAGGATCCGCTCTGAGTGTCCCTAGCAAGCAGCAGGATGCTCAGGGATTAAGACTGACATGCATCACCCCTGAGGGACAAGGAGAAGCTGTCCCTGCAGTTTCCCATGGGAAGGGGGGAGGAGGGGGAGAGCCATTAAGCAGCTCCTTACCCTGGGAATAATTAATCTGCAAAGCCCTCGAGGAGCGAACGGCTGCGTTGCCCTCTCCACGCTCCCGTTTCCAAGGCGGACCCTTGAGAGCGAGTCCCCATTTCGTGGCAGGGGGGTCCCCGCTTGCCACGTACGGGGTCTTCGAGGGCATGGGGAGGACCACCTTGGCTCCCCAAAAGCAACACCCAGGGGCAAGCTGAGCCCCGTGCCGGCCGTCTCGGTGAGCAGCCGGAGCGTGCTGTGCCTCGGGAAGGCTGAGCTCCCCCCCAGCCTCCGGGCAGCCTTTGCAAGCTGGTGCGTTTTTAATCTGGCGCTGTAGAAATTTGGGCAGCTCTCCAGCCCTCTGAGCTGTTTTGCATTTAGGCTCGGTTGGCTTTTAGCTACTGCATCCAGGACAGAGGCAGGAGCAAGGCTGCCTGTCCTCACCGGCTCTGCCCCGTGCGTGGGACTCTGTGCCAGCACATCCAATCTTTTTGCTTTTCTTAGGGCTTTTGAGCAAAGATCGGTCCAGCAGCAGGAGACGACGACCCACAGCCGCTCTGCTCCACCAGCCCTGCCATGGTCCGTGGGCAACCCCCCCCCCATTGCACAGCATCCCCAGGGTCATATTTTGGTCTTGGAGGCAAACCCCGGTCCTATCCGTATTGCTCAGGCAAATCCCAGGAGGCAGTTCCTGGGGCAGGAGGTTCCATCCCAGCTCAGCGGGGTGGAGGACGATGGATGGGGAGGGAACACGCATCCTCCGGGAAATCTTCCTGGGGACAAAGCCAGTTTTAGCGCCGGTCCAGAAAGCCGCTAGTGAATGCAACAGCTTTGCAAGACGTTGGCCGGGAGCTCTGGAAAAACAGGATGGCTCAGTGTAACGGTGCGTTTGAGATGTGCTCGGTGATGCCTTTGAGACGTGCTCGCCCTGCCAGCTCCTGCCACCTGCGGCAGCCCCTTCCCCAGCCCCGGTCTTTGATCCGCTTCCAGCTCCTGGCTCTCCTTGGCGTTTGCTGCCCGGGTTTCTCTCTGTAGGGATTTTCCAGACCACCTGGGTAGAAGCATTTCTGCATTCCCCCCGTGCGGCCCGGTGCCGGCGTGGGAACACGCGGCAGCTCCTGAAGTCAGCCTTGTCTCTGCCTCCATCGCTGACTTGCTCTCCCATGCCAAACCAGGCCCCTAAAATAAGCTGAATTTCCAGAGCAATTGCTTTTCCCCAGCTCTTCTGAGCTGCCGGTTCCAGTGGGGCCCACGGTCAGGGTTTGCAAAAGCTTTTTATTCAGATGTGCAAACACCAGCAGGTCTAAAGCCGCTCTTTAGCCGGGACTGGCAGGGCTTAATCAACCCAGGGGCTCAGAAAGCTTCACCAGCTTGACCTGCCTTGTTTACCAGGAATACATTTCCCTCCCGTGCATCCACCAGACTGAGCCGTACGACGGCATCTCCAGCCCCGGCAAACTCCCCCCAGCTCACTCCGAAGCCGAGGGATTTTGCGGCGGCGAGCCCGCTGGCCAGCACACCCCAGCTCGCTGCTGGGTGTCAAACCAGTTGGAATGGAGACTGGTTCCGCCAAGGATTGCAAGCTGCTCCCAGTCGGATGGGGCTGTCGGGGCTGTGCCGGCACTGCCTTCTGCGGTCCCCGCGACCCCAATCCAGCATCCCTGGTAGCCTGAAATCCCCCGTTCTGGCACCAAAGCCAACCCCCGGGGGTGTCCCTGGTCCCCTGAGCCCTGCCACCCCATCACTTGCTGGTGACAGACAGCTGAGCAGGGAGGACCCAGCCTGCAGGATACGGCCCCGCTCACCCCCCCCTCCACCGTGTCCAAGGAGAAACAGCCCCCGGTGGTTTCACCCCCCCTCCTCCTTCCCTTGCAGGCTGTTTTTCTCCCCCTCTCCTCCTTCCATCAAGCAGCAAATATGCTTTCAGAGCAATAAGACGGCTGTTCAGCCTTTGGAACAAATGTTCTCTGCCAGGCTTCGAGCACAGGGGCGGAGGGGGGACTCACACTGATTTAATGACAGTGATTTAAGCAATTTGATCCATTTTTATGGCGCATTTACAGTTAGGGGAAAGGAAAAAAAAAAAAAAAAAAGAGGAGAGAGAGAGAAACACAGGAGTGGAACGGAGGCAGGAAAGGTTAAGGAACGCACCCCAGCAGGCGCTCGGAGGGGGAGAGAGGCTGCCGCAAGCTGTTCCCCTTGCCGCTCTGCCAAGGCGAGCCCTCGCCAGCCTCCTGCGTCGTGCTCCGAAATCTGGCTCGTGTCAGCACCGGCTCCCCGGGGGGCTGCAGCTCGCTGGAGAGATGCTGCAAAGCCTGCGGGGCCGGGCATGGCTCTGGGCCTGGGGAGAACCGAGGAAGGACTGATCCTGCCGCGAAGGCTGGGGTGCAGGCGTGCACCGTGCCAAAGCCTCCGACCCTTCTGCGGCTCCCTGCGTCGGATGGATGCGGGGGCTGTGGGTTCAGGACAGGGCTGCACCCCTCTTTTATTGGGGAAACGCAGCAAGGGCTTAGCCAAGCCCCAGCTCTCATTCTCCTGCCTTCATTTCAGGGGCGTCCCAGTTTGCCGTCCCTCCAAGATCCCGTCCGCTTCTCGATGCCAGCAGCTATAGGGGCTGCAGAGACACCTTTGGGGTGCCGAGGGATGAGCTGCCCATATAAATGCACCCTATCCACTCGCAGCAGAGGCGAAAACAGAGCTCCGAGCACAGCCAGCTCAGCAAAACGTCAGCCCCGGCGAGCCTTTCCCATCGCTGCGCTGAGACCTGGCCTCCTCGTTGCACGTGTTCTGCACAGCTTCAGCCCAGCCCGGTTCCCAGCGCGGGGAGCACAGCTGCTCACTGGGGCCGGGAGCGCTCCGCATCTCCCAGCTGGCTTTCAGCGTTTGCCGGCCAGATGAGGGTCGTGCTGGCGCATCCCGCTGTGTACGGCACCTCCTGCCCCACGGGGCTCTCCGCGGGGAGGTGCTACCCCTGCGGAAAAGCTGCCCACCCCGGCTACCCCGTCCTTCACCTCCAACTGGGACCGATCCCTATTAATTCAAGGATGCACCAGCTCAGACATCCCTGCTATTCGGCACAGCCCCAGAGCAGGGGAACTGACGGGCAAACGCCGCTCCTCCATCAAGAAGAGACCCTGGAGATGCCCGTGCTCGGCGTGACAACAGCCAGCTGGCAAGCTCGGCTCCTGTGGGAAAAGAAAGAAATCCCATGCAAAATCCTAAGGGATCCCTTTTGGGGGTCCTCTCTGCTGCAGGCAGTGGCTTTGTGGGGACGGAACCGGCTGCAGCATCACACCCTGCCCAAAACCTCATCGCCCCACGGCGCGGCTGTCCCTGAACCGCGTTTGTGCCACTCCTGGTTGTGCAAAGGTGGGATTAAAACCTTGCAGGGGGGCAAAGGTGGGATTAAAACCTTGCAGGGGTGCAAAGGTGGGATTAAAACCTTGCAGGGGTGCAAGGTTTCCCAGGGAGCCAGCTGGGGCTGCTTTGAAGTCGTGCGCCACTAATATTCAGGCAGTAAAGCTGCAGGCTGCAATTACATCAGCTGTTCGTTTTGCAGGCTTTCCCCGGTGCCTTCGGCCAGTCCCTGCCCGGCTGTGACCACCCTCATGCTCGCCTGGCGAGAATCTGTCCTTGGCAGCACCTCGAGGGCTTGGTATAAGGCAAAACACAGCTGGACCTTATCCTGCTCCCCAGGCTGGAGAGCAAAGCGAGTAGTGCTGCGGGAAAATTGACAGGAACCATTAGCTGGGGGGGGGGGGGAAGTCATTCCAAGAGAGTAAACCTAGCTTTTGTATCAATAAACAGAGGGGAGCAGCCTCTGCCAAATTCCCTCCGCGACAAGCTGCGAACTGCTCCTCCCGCTCCGGCAGCGAGGAGAGCCCCATGCCAGGAGCTGCCCCAGCTCCTGATGGGTTTGGGTGCCGGTGGTCCCAAGCCACGACTGCTGCATCGCGTGTACAGAGCGAGGGCTGTCCCAAAATGTGGGTCTCGACTCCTAAAAACTCACCCCCACCGCTCCAGCCTGCTGCAAGCGTGGGGATTGGGATGCTGCAGGTCCCTTGCACCACCAAAGCCCTCACCTCGCCGAGATGCTGCACAGGCACTCGTCACTTTTACCTGATTTCTCCAGCTTGATGCCCTTTGCATCCCACGGGAATGAGATACGGCGGCTGGGGAGTTTCTGTAGGATGGGGAAAGGGGTACCTGGGGACAGCACAGCAACGGCAGGTCTCCTCAACCGGGTTTCGGCAGCTTACACTTCCCTGGGGAAAATGGAGAAGGAAAGGGTTGCACGGAGAATCCACCCTCCTGCCCCATCAGTTTGTCCCACAGCCAGGAAAACTCTTCCTGGAAGCCTGTGGGTGTTTTTCTGCTTGTTTTTAGGGTTTTGTTGTTGTTGGTGGTGGTTTTTTTTTAAGTATCAAGGCTCATCTGGAGGGTACAAATACCCTGCAGGGCTGTCAGGGGTGGGCTTTGAATTCACCCCAAAAGGCTCTACTTCAAGTGACACAATGGGAGCTGGTGGCACTGACACCTCCACAGACCCAGAGACATAGAGGAGAGCAGCGACCCCAGCCTGGGCTCAGGGGGGTTGTTGTCTTTAAATGCCCCCAAGGAAGAGAGAAAAAAAAAAAGAGAGGGGAAAAAAATTCCAGGCAACAAACAAAATAAATCTTCCTCTCCAAGCCAAAACAGAGAGAAAATAGCCAGGGACCTTGGCCGGGAAGCTGTTTATTATAGTCGTGGGATTTGCTGCCAATTTCGGCAGTTGGACAATTTTCCTTTTTCAGCCCATAAATAGCCACCCCTTTGCTGGGCGGTCCCAGGCGCTGCGGGGTGGGCTGCCTTCCTCGGCCTGGCGGCTGTTCCCAAAAACATCCCTGCTCCGGCAAACACCCCAACCTGCCTGGAAACCCTCCGGCCAGCGAAAGGGTTTGCTTTGGCAAAAGCGATGGGGCAGGAATCACCTGCAAAGCCGAGATCCGGCGCGTGAGCGAAGCCCCAGCCTTGCCCGGGCGGCCGCAGGCTGCTGCGGGATGCTCTGCCGGGTGCAGCTGCCCTTTTTGCTTTGTTTCGAGGGGATTAAAAAAAAAAAAAAAAAAGAGAGAGAGAGAAAAGAAAGAAATAAAGCTCAGGAGAGCACAAGTGATAGGCACACCTGCCCGTGGCGTAACCCCGCGCCCCGCAGCTGCTCCCCCTTCGCCCCCGTCTCAAGCCGGTTCCCCAGGAAAGGGGCAGCTGGTGCTCGGTGGGGTCTGGTCCTCCCATTGGAATGGGGGACGGTGGCCCCAGGGATGGGTGGTGGGGATTGCCCTGCTCCCTTTACATCTTTCTCCTCTTCCCACGAAGACGGAAGACAAAGCCGCTCTGGGAAAGGCAGGCTCCCTCCAGCACGCGGCCTTCTGTCTTTCAATTAAAAACAAACAAAAAATAATATACGAGAAGAACCCGCCTGCTGCGGCCGCGTGGCTCCTTCACGCAGGCAGCTCCGCGGGCTTTGCTCAGCGGAAAGGAATCCGCGGGCTGCGAAATCAAATCCATGTGGGATGCGAGAAAATGCTCCCACGGGGACCACGCACCCCCCCAAAAGCCCCCGGCCCCTCCGGGGGGGAACGGTCCTCCTTCGCACAGCCGGCAGTGGCACAGCTCTAGCTCAGATAGCATCTCTCCACCAGCGGTTTCACGGCCAGGTTTCTTCTCCTTGCTCCCCCCCGGTGCCTGCCATTCCTCCGTGCTGCCAGCGCTGCCCTGCCAAGGGGTCTCCAAGCAGCCTTTTGCAGCCCCTGGGAGCCTTTGGGTGCCCAAAAGCCCCCAGCCCAGGAGCAGATGCTCATGGCAATGTTTTACCTTCTGTACGATGCCAACATCATCGTTGCCTTCTGCAGGTGACAACGGGGGCCAGCGTGAAGTCCTGGGCCATCAGGTTGATGGCGGTGAAGAGCAAAGTGCTGAAGAGGATCAAGGGCAGCTCCTGGCTGAAGTAGACCTGGACATCGGGGAGCACCAAGACCTCGCTGAGGATGGAGCACCACTCAACACCATCGATGGGCTCCTGCCTTGCCCCGAGGCTGCTGAGCCTCCTTGCAGGAGGGGACCGAGCCTCGCTGGCGATGCTCAAAGCCGGGGCGATGCTCAATCCCCTCTCCTCAACCCAGAAACCCATTGGGAAATTGCACTATACAGCATCTGAAACTCCATGGCCAAGATGTGCTCCAGAAAGACCTTCTCCTTCACCGCATCGCCCATATCTCTGCATACCCAGAGCAGAGCCGGGGCTTGCTCCCATGGCGTCGCAACCCCTGCAAGGCAAGGTCACGGCGGGCTTTTGGCCAGGGCCCCAGGAACCCGGTTCCCCGCTTTGCAGAGGAAAAATTAAATTTTCATTCAAATTTTCACTTCGGCAGCAGAGATATCGGCTCAATTTCCACCTGCTGCTTTGAAGCCTTCGCTTTGCATGGGAGAAGTACACAACTGAGAGTTTTCAATTATAAAGCACATACATATAAATGCAGTAACAGCCAGGCGTATGGATTTTAAGCCTAAAAAAAAAAAACAACCACCAAACTGAGAGGCACTCAGAAGCACAGACTGTCCCAGGAGAGACTGTTTGCTGCTTGGCTGGGTGGAGCGGGACCAGTCACGTCTCTGCCGGACCACGTGCGTTCTTGGTCCTACTTTGATGCCAACAGCTTGCAACGTGGATCTCGGCCCTTCCCTCCCCCAAAATCAGCCCCGTAGGTCTGGCTGGGGAGGTCCCAAGGCTGAACTCGAGGCCAGGCTTTAAGCTGAAACGTGGGGCAGGTTTGGACCCTTCCCTTGAAGGATGCCCAGGGACGATGCGTGGAGCGGGGCTGCGGTCCCCAGGCTATTGCTGTACCCTCTTCCAGAGGGATAAAAGAGCATTTATCCTCCTTGCAGGGCTGGGGATTCCCACTCTGGGGCTGCAATTAGACTGGAAACTGCTCCAAGTTTCATCAGCTGACTTGGAAAGGCGGATGGGAGAAGAGGGGAGCTCAGCACTGCTGGGCTCGAATGCAGCACTCATCCCTGAGAGGGATGCTTGCTCGCTCCGGAGCCCCAAGAGCAGCTCATCCCTGCGCCGTTTAAGAGTAATTTCAACCTACATCTATCAGGGACAGCTCTTCGAGATTCAACCAGGTCGCTGCGTTGAAACCCAAAGGAGCAGAAGTCCACAAACAGCTGAACCCTGTCCCCCACCAACCCCTTGTAGATGCCAACAAAATCCACCACCAGCGGGAAAAGCCATGTTAGCTCCCAAAACCGCCCCAGGGAGCATGAAAACACAGCCTGGCCTTCCTCCCTCCGGCATCTCACCGCTCAGCATCCTCGCCGAGCCCGTTCTCCCCACCAGCCTGGCACCACGGCGGGTTTATTCCCAGTTTCTCCCACCCATCCTCCCTGATGTGCATCCCCAACCCCTGTACCAGGGGCTCACCTGCACCAAATTTGCATCCAGCTTTCACGCCAGAGCTCAGCGCCGCACGGCGAGCACAGCGTGGGAGCATAACGCTCTGGAGGAGGCAATTGCAAGTGCAAAGAAAAACCTTCCAGCTGGCCACAGGAGCTATTTATTGAATAACCACAACAGCCGCAGCTCCCCATCACCTCCAGGAGCAGCAGGACCGCCAGCCGCTGCGGCAGCGGGTCCAGTCTCCGGCGAGTCCGGATTTGGCCCCGCTGGCTGATGCTCAGGACGGTTCTCCCGGCGCTGCCGGAGGAAGGTCTCCCACAGGGGAAACGCAACGCTGAGTTCAATTTGCTCCATCCTCAAGCACCGTGCCGGCCGTCGGCAGAGCGCGAAGCTGAAGTTAATCTATCGGTCTCAGGATGAAGCACCGAACCGGCGCTGATTTCCCAGAACTACCCCGGGGCCGAGACTCGTCTCTGAGCAGTAATTAGCTCCGGCAGCCGCCATATGACCTTGAGCAGAGGGTGCAATCCTGTTCTCCGCGGGGAAACGGCTCCTGCGCCTGGTGCGTGTCTTTATAGGAGCATGGCATTAGTGTGCTGGGGGGTCTCCCAAAGCACCCAGGAGCCGATGGGATCACCCACCTGCATCATTCCGGCTTCTCCCAGTCCATCGGGAAGATGGAGGCTGTCAGCTGGGTGATTGTGACATGCAGCAGGTCCTGAGCCTGAAATCAAAAAAGGCAGAGGTTTTGCCCATCACCGCACGGGAGGGCAGCACCACCGTGATACCCAGCCGGAGCCGGGCTGCGGGGGGACGACACTGATGTTCTTCATGGCGGGGGCAGATTTGGGTTCATCCTTTGCCTTTCTCCATCCCCTCCTGCTCCCGGGAAAGAGCCAGGGAGGTGTGGGAACCCGGGGCTTGGAGCCAGCTCGCCCTGGGGCTGCAGCACAAAGAGCCTGGGCTCCTCTGCAGCTGCTCCAGAGGTGCAAAACCGCCTCCTCCGCCGGCTCCCATGGGGCCCAATGCTGCCCGATGCTCAGCCCCAGCCCTGCCTGCGACGAGGTATCCCGGGATGGAGCCAGCCACCGCCTTAGCGGGCGGCAGCGGGGAAGAACGCATCCTCACCAAAGAGGATGCCGCCCCGTAGTTAGGGACGGACCTCCCAGCACGTCGTCCCAGACCAGGACACGGCATGTGCCATCCTCCGGGATTTCACACGTCAAACAACCCCAAATATGCCCCCAGGCTGCCAGACCAGGGAGCCCCTGGGGGGGGACGGGACAGAGTTTTCAGCCTGGAGCTGCACAGAGCCTGCTGAAACCCACCCCAAGCCCAGACCCAGACCTTGAAATCAATGAGCCAGTAAATCCCAGTTCATGGGACCCCCACGAAGACGACATTTGCCAGAGCCCCCCCGCAAGGAAAGCCAAGAACTGGAGCAGGATCCGCGAAAGGTGAGAGGGGAAAAGGAGCAGAGGAGCTTTTGGGGACATGTTAGCGAGACCTTGCAGGAGGAGATGACGCTAACGACCCACAGACACCCCGCCAGGTCGGCGTCTTCCAACAGACCCAGGCAAGTCATGGGTCCTGCTCTCCATACCGGATCCGTTTGGAAAGGGGGAACCACGTAGCCGTGCCCCGCTCCCAAAGCCTGGCTCCTGGGGGGGGGGAATCAACCCCCACTTCCCAAAGGACCTTTGGAAGAGCAGACCCCTGCCCTTCGTCCAGGCTGCCAAATTTCATTTTAGGGCTGCCCATCAGCATCTCTCGAAGCCATCCTGCGTCCGATGCTCGCCCCCTCTCTGGCCTTTCCCCAGCCTTTGCCAGTGGGGGGGGGGGACCACCGGTGGGTTCCCCCCCTCCGCCGAAGCCAGCTGCGCGGCACACCGAGGGGCCGCCGGCGGCCCCGGCAGCAGCTGCCTTGGCCAGGGTTCAAGCCCAGCTTGTTATTTCGGTCCTGCGACAGGGTTATTTTTAGAAAGTGCTGAACACCCCTTCTCCGAAATCGCTCCTCGAGGTATGACCTTGAGGTGCTGCAGCCGCTCGGCTCCCGGTCCCACCACCCCTTTCCTTAGGGAACGGAGCCGAGCATCACCCACCCGTCTCCCCCCGGGGTCCCCTGCAAAGCCCCGGGAACGGCAGCATCATTGCACCGCGGCAGCTTAGAGGTGGTGGGGAGGGGGGGGGGGGGGATGAATTCTGAACTACATCTCAACCCCTGACGCCATCCAGGTTTGCTCCCGGTTTCAATTATCACCTGCTGGAGCAGCAGCTGCCGAGTGCTGGGGAACTCAAAGGCAAGTCAACAAGGTCTTGTTGTTTCAGCTGCTCGGGGGCACGGAGCTCCATGTGCCTCCCTTCTCTCTGCCACCGTGGGGATGCTGCGGCCCCCCGCTCGCTCGTGTACGTGCAGGGCTGCCGTGCTTCGCATACTTCCCCCGTCCCGCTTTCCCGGGCAGGTAAACGCTGCAGGAGCTGCCGAGGGGGGAGCAGAGAGAAATCTCAATAACAACAAGGGGAAAAAAAAAATTGAAAAATGAGAAAGGGGGGGAAAAAAAAAAAAAAAAAAAAAAAAAAGCCCCCACAACCCAGCCGCCGCACAGAGGTTATCCGGGGGACAGAGCAAATAATTGGCGAGGCGAACAATGCATTTTAATTAAACCTCTGCAGGAAATGAGGGGAGGGAATCAAGTTAATTGCACGGAGTGGGAGCAGGAGATTAAAAATGCTCTTCGCTCGGAAGATGGTGGCTCCCATCCGCCTTTGCCGAGCAAAACAAGGCCACCTGGGGCGGCGATGCTGGCAGGGTGGCCCCCCGGGGATGCTGCCAGGCCCTGCGTGGGGACACGGAGGCTCGGAGGCAGCGAGTGCCTGTGATTCTGGAGGGGCATCGTGCTGCTCCCCTGTGCCAGGGAGCCGCGGGGTCCCCAGGGACGGGTGCTGCCATGGAGGGTGCAGGATGAACCCGGCCGTGGGAGAAGCTCCTGGGAAGTCCCACAGGGATGGACAGGGGACATCGTTTATGGCTGCAGGAGCAGGAGCGGGGGACGTGTCCCACCGCAGCTCAGTGGCTTCCCCCGGTCCGTGCTGCTTTGTACCCTCGGCTCAGGGCTCAGCCCAGGCTGTGCCTGGCGCTCTCCCCATGCCCCAGGCAAAACCAGCAGCCTTTACTTTTTCCTGCCCTGGATACTTCAGATTTGAGACTCTTCCAAGCAGAGAGAGGTGTTTTCCTCAACTATTCCCTTTCCTGATCCTCCACCTTTTGCTCAAGCCCTCGTCTTCACCCCCTCCCTCCACGCCGGACACAGTGCAGATGAAGAGGCCCCAACTTACTGCCAGTGAGACCAGTAACAACAGGACAGCCGGGCTCCCCTTCCTGCCCAAGAGAGGAAAAAGCATCCCAGGCTCCAGGATGCTGGAAGACCGGGGCAGGAGCCAAGCTCAAGCCCCAACCGAGCATCCCACACCTGGCACCGGCTCCCCCGGGCATCCACCACCCCGGTGTCCAGGGCAGGAGGCATCAACCTCTGCTCCGAGGCAATTTGTGAGCTATCGCACTCTGCCCTCCATCCAGCCGCCTGCTAATTAGCACCAGCCCAGCCCTCCGCCTGCAATGAGAACAGCAATCAGCCCCGCTGTTTGCCTGCTAGGAACAATCTCCCTCCTTCCCTCCTCTGCATAAATTTCCCAGGCTGTGGTTTTTAGACTCTGATCCCACATAGCTTTATTCACAAGAGAAGTCCCACTGGGGGCAAGGAAATTACTCCAGCGAGCAAAATTACCCGTGCGCAGGATGCACATACAGGGCACAACACAAGGCGGGTGTTTTTTTTTTTTTTGCACAGTGTCAAAACCAAAATAAATCCACCGAGGGAGCTCAAAGCCAAGCCTTGCTCCTGACCATGGGTAAGAGCCGGACAAATTATAGCAATTAAAAAGAAGAAAGAGACATGTGGACTTTCATATCCACAAACCTCAGGATGCAGTCGGCGGGGGAGAACATTTCACAGTCACACACACACACACACGCTGCAAAACCAAAGCACATCGCAAAATACTTTCTGTCCTCGGAGGCACAAGCTGTCCCTCCAGGCAGGCAGTGCCACCAGCGAGAGCACGAGGCTGGGACAGCCTGTCCCTGCCGCAGCCGGTCGGGATGGCTCGGCTGCAGCAGGACACAGGCAGTATTGTACCCAAAGCGGTGGTTTTCGTGCTGGAGATTGAATTGCAGGTTGTCCCCCCCTCCCCTCCCCGCCGCGGTGCACGAATGCTGCCCTGATGGGAAACAGGAGCCGGGCCGAGATCTTCCGCTGTTCCCCCTGCAGCTGCAGTCAGACGGGCAGAAAAACCACAGTCCTCTGCTTAAACGCCCGCTCCTGCCGCACCGACGAGCTTTCCACCCCAGCGACCGCGAGTAACTGGCCAGAAAAACGCTGCTGCTTTAGCACCGTGTTAAACTGCATATTGGGAAGGAGGGAATTGTCCAATATTTTCACCCGAAACCTGAGTCGGAGCCGGGAGGTGAAGCCCACCACGCAGACAGCGAGGCGGCTGCGGCATCTCCGGGCTGTTTGTTCAATAAGAGCATCTTAAGCGTGAATAAGACGACTGGATCAGAGCTCGGCATCTCTAAGAAACAGAGGGGAGGTGGGGGCTAAACCAGCAAGTGCAACCCAGGAGCCCCCTCCCAGCCACCCCCCCCTTGCCACTGCCTCTCCATCACCCATGAGGCTTCCCCAGCCCACCCTGGGGTATTAATCGCACCCCCAGAGCGGTGCGAGGATCCCCGGCTGCGTGCGGCGCTCCGGGGACAGGGACATTTGGCAGCTGCCTGCAGGGAAGGTGTCTGAAGCGCTGCTCGCTGTGGGAACATGAGTCAGAGCTCCCCGGTGCAAGAGCCTGACGTCTCCCTCCTGCTCATTTATTCAGCACGTCAAATATTTGCCCTGCGCAGTTGCACCAGACACATGTTATTCAGGAGCTTTTTTTTTTTTTTCTTTCCCCCCCCTTCTGCTGGCAGTGACGGTTTATAAAAAAAAACACCACAGTGCCATCTTGGGAAACTTGGCCACCCAGATAAGCATGTTCGAGCATCCTTTTCCTCGCCTGCTTTGGGGACTGGCTCCTCTCCAAGCATCCCCTCCGCAGGGACCAGCGAGCCCCTGCAGGGACCAAGAGGGGCTGAATGCCAAAACCCGCGGGCAAAAGCAACCACCCCACGGGGCTGCAATGGGGAAAGGTCATTTCAGACCCGTTTCCAGCACTGTCTCAGTGACAGAAAAGCCAGGAACCTGCAGGCAGTGAGTGGTGGCCCTGCCAGTCCCTCCTGTCCCCTGTCCTGTCAAAGCATCCTGCCTGGAAGCGGCACACACAACGGCAGGAGAGGCCAGCCAAGGAAAACTGCTCAATTTTGCCTCCCTTTGGCGAGGAAGCGGCTTTGCTGGCCGCCAGCCCCACGGTAATCCCGTGGGGACCTCAATCTGGGGTTTTTTTTGTGTGCCACATCCCTGGATTTCTTCTTTGTAGGGCTTCTCACACCCTGAATGCCTGGTCCCCACGGAGGAGGAGGAGGTGTGTATCTCTGGCTGATAGCTAAAAGCTGGAGAAGGTGACCTTGTGCAGAGGTGGCATGAGAGGCCCCACGTCCCCGCTGGTCCCGCAGGGTTTCTGTCCTGTGGTTGCAGCCGACAATGTCCCGTTTCGTCGGGGAACTGCAGAAACGGCTCATAAAACACAAGCTTGGGGATGCAACTGAGCAGATCGGCCACCCGCATGGTGCGCTGCCAGATAAACACAGCGTGCTGCAGGGAAAAAAACACATGCCTCCACCCTATTTATAAGAGGAAAATCACCCTTCAGTCTCCACTCGCAATCCCAGCCGGACACTTGCAAGGCTTTAGGCCTTTGCAAGAGCTTCCCAGGATCAGGGCTGGGATTTCTGGCTGGCGGGGGCTCCGCAGCCCGCTCCCCCCCCCCAAGCCAGCCTCCGCATGCATCCTCCTCCCCTGAGCTTGGAGGAAGCCACGAGGCATGGAAAAGCCCCAGGGCTGGAATAAACCTGCAACAGCTTTCGCAGCGCTGTCAGAAACAGCACCAGGAGCAGCGGTGCCAAAGCTGATGCTCTGCTTTGCCCGAGAGGACGTGCATCGCCGATGCTCAGCAGCCATCCAGCGCCGTCCTTATGCTTGGCGGTTCCTGCGGACCCACAAACGAGCCCCGGCAGGACCCACAGCCTCTGGGCTGATCCTTGGCACAGCCAATTCCCGGTGCACGGCGCAGAGATTTGCTGCACCGGCCGTGCTGCTGGCTGGGGGGAGAGAGGGGAAAAGCGTCGTGGGCTCGGCCCCCGTTAGCACTGCATCCTCTCCACCGAGAAAGCATCCTCGAGCATCGTACTCAACCAGCTCCAGAGGGTTCTGCTGGGAGAGAAAGCAAGCATGCTGGCAGGAAAGGACTGGGATTTTCCAGCTTATCCAGCCTTTACAGAGCTGCACGTCCCGCTTTGCTTGCGGAGGGGCAAGTTAGGCAGAGCCCATGGCAAAGACTGCTTGCAGCTGAGCTCCATGCCCTTTGGGGAGCCAGCAGTGAAAAATCAGCGCTTGGGTGAAAGCCTGGTGAAAATAATTCAGCCAAGACACCACTATGCACCTCCCTGGCCGGCCAAGGAGCTGCAGTGACCTTGCCTGAACACAGTGTCTCGGGTTGAAAGCGCAGAGCCAGAGGATGTGACTCACATTTGGGATGTGGCCGCAAAGGACAGATGTGTTTCGTTACTGTCCAGGGCCCTATCTGCAGCTCTGTCTGTGCACGCAAGTGACTCAGCCTTGCCTTCGAGCCCTTCCGAAAGAGGAGCCACGGCACATCTCTTCCCAGCAGCATCCCAGTGCTGCCGTAAAACAGATTTGGGAAGTTGAGGCTCCTGCAAGGGAAAAAAAAATAAAATAAAATCAAAGTCATGTTTCTCCATGGGAATCTTCCAATTTCAATTGTAAATCATTCAGAGAAGGATAAAATCAAGTGCTTTAGCGGTGGCATCCATGTCTCTAAGTTTAGAGACTTAAAAGCTAATTCCCCCCCCCGCTCCATTCCAATGGAAGGACACTGATGAGTCCCCTGGGTTTTCTTAGGCACTTACCATAGGACAAGAGGAAATATCTCCTGGAGATGCTTTCTGTCTGGAAGGAGGAATAAGGGGATCTCAACAGGTCTCCTTCCTACAATCCCTAGGAAATTCAGCAGCATTCAGTGGAGAGAGCCCCAGAGCACTGAGGTAAGGTTAAACCACCCCATATTAGACATCAGAGAATCCAAAGAGGGGAACACTGCAGCCAGCTAAGCATGTCACATTATTTCTGTGGGTCTCCTGCAAAACCCAGACCCAGAGCCCGACTCCCCCCCACTTTGGGCAGTGTCATCCTCCCCGATTACCCCCCCAAGCAGCCTTTTTCACACTCACCTTCACTGTTTACCCACTTTTGCCCGCACACCCTGCAGTGACACGTCTGGGTACCGAAGGACACCACGGGGCGATGGCCAGAACCCCCCCCACTTCACACCAGTGGTTTTTCCAAGGGGAGAGCAGATGGGGCCACATCTGTCGGGAATTTTTCCCGGGCACATCCTGGCTTTGAAAGCACCAAACAGCCGCATATTTTGCTTTAAACGCCCATGTGCGATATAGGGCCAAGCGCTCCCTGAGCCAGGGGCCAGAAAGCTGGGGAGCCAGCCATGCAGTTCGCTTGGCAGACACTTGATGGGGCTACGAAACCGATTACCGGCACACCTGGCACAAACGGGGCGGCTGGGGGGCAAAACAACCTCTGCCAGATGTTTTGGGGGGTCCTGCTTTGCGGGTCCCAGGCTGGCATTTGCAATAGCCGTCAGCACCCATGCAGGATGCTGGCCCTGGTGCAGCAGCACCCGGCGCTTGGCAGCTTCGCTTTGGCCTTCGGTCGCATCCTGGATGCTCTGCGGCTCGGGGAGGATTGCCAGTATCTGGACAGAGCTGGAGGCTTTACCACCCCAAAGATTTTCCGTGATCTGTTTGGAGAAGTACTGGCGTGATGGAAAGGGAGAGCGGGCAGCTCCGGCAGCGCTGCCTTGCAAAGCACCGATTAAGTTTTTTTGCTGCTGTTGCAAGACAAGGAGACCTGGCTACCTCCCGGCTCGCCACTGCCTAAACCCAGGTTTTTTGCAGGCCGCTACGGTGGGCATCGGTGGGATTTTCCCATGTTTCACCCCAAAGCAAGGGGACGATGGGGCGACGCAGTCCCAAAGCAGAACCCGAGCATGGCGAGAGGCGCAGCCCCCGCATTGCGGAGCCCGCTGCGGGCAAGGGCCAGCCCTGAATTCCCCGAACGCTGCTGTCAAACTTTCCGGCACGGCTCTAAATCCACCAGCCCTTGCCTGGCTCCAGCTGGCTGAGCAAGCTGGCAGCGGCGTGTGGGCAAGAGCAGATAGCGAGAGTCAAAGCCTCTCCTGCTTGAGGAAAAAAAAAAAAAAAAAAGACACAGTCTCCATAAATCATGAGCTAGTTACTGACGGAGAGGACTCCCCTCCCTCTTGCTCCACACACTGCGGCACAAATTATGGCCCCAACTTCGCTGTTGTTCAGTGATGAACATCTGAAAAGGCTGTGACAGATGAGAAAAGGGATGATTTAACAGCCATAAATCCAGCCAGCTTAGAGGTGTTTTTACAACCAAACCCATCTTGAATCCCCTCTGTTATGAATACTTATCACTCCCAGACACTACTACAATGGAAAGATTTTTAACAGCTTTAATAGAGATGCAATAAAACCCCCAGAGCCCAGCAAGCAAACATCCTTTTTATCCCTCAAGGGAGGGAGAGGGGGCTGAGAGCCGCTTGCTGCGCTCGGGCTTGAAGGATCAGAGCCGGAGGAGCCACCAGACCACCGCTAACCCCTGAGTTTAATGGATGGGTGGCATCACCCAAGAACTGTATCGGCTTTCCTAAAGCTGTTGCATGGAGGGTGTAATTAATACCCCTCAGGGATGGGGTACATGACGTACAGCACCTTTCCCCTCTAGTGCTGCTCTTACCTTTGCCAGGGTCTCCTCCTGCAGTTACCCAAATCACGGCAGGTCTAACCCACCTTTGGGGATTTAAAATGAAGGTGGTTTCAGCTCGACCAAAGACCCTCCTGGGTAGGGTGCCATCCCTCAGCTGCCCCTCGCCGCTTTTAACGCACCTCGTTTCTCATTCATTAAAGGCTAAACGGGCTCAACGACCACCACCCAACGAGCAGGACAGGGACACTGCTCCTCGGTGCTTCAGGGGGGTCGGGAGATCTCCCAGCTCGGGGTTAAGTGGCCAAGGATCTCACTCCCTCTTGCTGTGCATGCTGCCCCTATAGCTTCTCTATACCATTCTGCAAGGGCTGGCTGCACCCAGCCAGCAAAATCAGGGGCTGGGAGGTGCTGGGGGTGCACCCGCTGCAAAGGGCACCCAGCGCTGAGCAAATACCTGTGGAATAAGCACCTCCTTTCTTATATATGCAAGCTTATTAGGCATGGCAAGGTGATAGGCAATTAATCGGTCAGAGGGAACAAAAGCACTCCCAGGGCACGTGGCTTCTGGTTTTCCATAGCTGGTCAGCCCGCCCCCACGTAAAAACCCAGGTAAAACATCCAAGCACGGGCTGCGGGGCTGATGGGTTTCCCTCCTGCAATGGAGTGCTCCAAGGAGGGTAATTAAAAAAAAAAAGAAGGAACAGGACAAGCTCCTTCCTAAGAGAAAGGTCGCCATGAAACCCTGCTCTCGAGAGAGAAACAAGCACTGCAGAGCAGGGAACAGGCTCGCTTGGCCATACGGAGACCTGAGGGGATATGGTCTCTGAAGCCTGGGTGGAGGATGACACTCCCAGCCCATTAATCCAAGGGAACATCTTTTTTTAATAAGATAATACTGAGTAATTGATTTTTAAATACAGTGAAATCAAATGTCCCGAGGCCAGAGCAGGATCCCAGCTCCACTGTCAGATCAGCGGCGACTGGCAGAGATTGAGCGCACGGGGGAAAAAAAAAATAAAATTAAATCTCCCTCATGTGCCTAGCTGGCTCCAGGGCAAATGCTAACATTTCTTTAAAAGGTGCATCAATTTTACCCTATTAAAAAAGTAGGTCATCAAAAGGGAGAAGCTGGCAGGGGCTGAGCTGGGGAAGGCACCAGGGACCATTGAGGCTGAGCAGGGAGAAGACCCATCTGATTAAAGCACATGACAACGGTTGAGCGAGAAAGTAATTTTTAAGACATTTTATTCCAATCTCTCTCTCTTACCCCATCTTTCACGCAGTCCCAGTTGAGAAGGGTTTATGGACTTTTTTTATTTTATTTTAATTTTTTTTTTTAGAAAAATACACATGCAAATAATATATATTTCACCGCTAAACTCTTTTTTCATGTTGGAAAAAAAAAATAATACTAAAGAAACAAAGCAGGGTTCGGGTAAGACCCGAGTGGAGACAGACACAGGGATGCCGCGGGGATGGGATGCTCCAGGATGCAGGTCTTGGTGCTGAGCAGCCTGATCCTCGTGCTCCAGCACATCCTTTCCATCAGAAAGGTGTTTGCTGGGGCAAGGGGTGCACGTTAGTCCCCTCCGGCAGTGCCTCACCCCGACAAAAACCTTTCTCCCATAACTCTGCCCAGGTTTGGGAATGGCCAAGGGAAAGCCAGTGCTGGATCCAATCCTTTTGCAAGAGCCAGCACCAAGCAGAGTCCCAGCCCCAGCAGCAAGGGAAGCCCAGCTTAGGTAAAAGCATCATTTTAATGCTAGGAAATGACACCAAAAACTAAGAGCTACATGGAAAAAAAACCCTGTTATGCTATTTATCTTACGGGTTACAGCTGACAGCATGGGGAAAAATGGACTGACGGTCCCTTGAAACATGGACTTATTTTTCAGGATAACGTTTTTGGGGTGAGACTGAGTGCTGGACCCTTGGTTGCGTGAGGCTGGGGTTTTCTGACCCCATGGGCAGAGCCGACCGGGTCCCATCAGAGCAGGGAGGCACCCTGCGGAGGGGAGCAGCGATGTCCCCATGTCCCCAACCTCTCTGCAAACGCCGTGCCAAGGTCCACGGCGGAAAAAAAACCAGATATGCTGCATACCGGGTAGCTGCCATCACTCGAGCAGAATAGATGTACTTAAGACAGGGCTATTTCAGGTTTGATTGATGATCAGCTGGAGCGAAGGGGCTGGGGAAGGAGAAGGGCAGTGAGCTGCAGCCTGGGCAAGGAGGGCGATTAATCTAATACCACGGCTGCTGCGGAAAGCCAGGAGGCTTTGGGAAACGTCGCAAGCCTGCGGCAGCCCCGATGCTGAAAATGCAGCAGGGAGTGGGCGCAGGGGGGATCTGTCTCGCTGCTGCTTTGCTACCTCCTCCCAAGCCGCTTTCGCACGGAGCATCTCTGCCTCCTCTCCCGGCGATCCCGCCCAAGCCCATGGCTTTTTTTCCTGCTCATCCAGGCTAATGATATGGAGCGAACTGCGTTTTCTCTCTGCCCGGAGGTACAAAATCACACAGGCAGCTGAGGGAAGGTTTCCCAAGGGAAGGATTTCCCTCCACCTCCCAAGGAAGGCAGCAGCACTTTGCCAGCCCCGTCCCTGCTCCCAGCAAGCCCCCGCACTGCCCACGTCCCCCGGCCAGTGGTGACATCCCTGGATACACAACACAACCCAACCTGTTGCCAGATTGACCCAGAGCCTCCCATCAGCTACTGCATCCCATCGCCATCCTCAGCAGCCGCCTCCTGCATTGCCAGGGCAAACCCACGTGCTGTGAACGCCCGGTGCCTCACTAGGGAAGGAAATAGGTCAAACTGGAGGCAGAGCCGGCTGCTCTCCCCCGGCAGTGGCTTCCCTCAGTGGCTGGATGTGGCCCCAGCGGCTGGATGCGGTCCCTGCCATCACCTCCCGCATCCCTGCTCCAGCTCCAGCCTCTGTCATTCTCGCCCAGCGGATGCCGGCGGGGAAAGGCAGCAGGAGACTCGCAGCCTTGGATTCCTCCGGATTTACCGCCGTCCACGGCAGCCTCGGAAAGGCACCGAGCAGCAAACGTGTTTGGCAGCTCTGCGCTTGCTGCCGTTGTGCTATGAAACACCGAAGACCACAGGCAGCGTTTCACGGGGGGGCTGGAGACACAGCAGCCCTCGTAAACACACCTGGGGGCAGCAGCAGTCACTGTCTTTTTGCTTTTCTCTTCTTTTTTTGTTGTTTTTTTTAACTGACAAAATACACTTTTGGGACTGTCTACTCTGAAAATAGATGCTGGAGGGTCTGGCGGGGCAGGGGGAGCTGTTTGGCTCCTATTTCTACAGGCTGCCCTGGTGCAGCTCTAAAGTTTGGTGGACGATCATGCAGGTTTTATTGCAGCTTGTGTGTGTGATTTTTTTTTTTTTTTTTTTTTTTAAGTAGCCCAGCTTCAGTTTCAGGTAGCCCCGGAGGTGGGTTTCTCTCCCCTCCCCACCCGCTCTGGCTGCCATCTCTCCGCCGCAGCGTGCCGGCCAGGCGGCTACTCGGTGGCCATCTGCTCGATGTGGTCGCTGAGCAGCTTATATTGCTCTGTGGAGGAGAAAGAAAAGGGCACTGGGAGGGTGCCAAAGCATCCCGGCCAGGCAGGCGGGCTCCATCCCTCCAGGACCCCGCAAAGGGGGTGCGCATCCCCCGGGCTCCCCCCTACCTTCGTCCAAATTGCCGATGGTCGCCTGCTTCTTTAGGAAGTCGCTGCAGAGCTTCTTGTTCAGGCCGAACGCCAGCATGTTGTGGATGAAGGTGCTGAGGAAGGACAGAGATGCTCTTGGCGAGGGCAGGGCCAGGCTGCCTTTTCTTCCCCCCACCCACCCTCCTCTTCATTCCCGCAGCCCCTTGTAGCGGGTGCTGGGATGATGCTCGGCTGCGGGACAGCGTGCCGGGACCCCGTGGTGCCTGGATTTGCAAAGTAAAGGGCAGGAGCAGGTCCCCGGGGAGAAGCACCAAGCATCCTCTGCACCGTCAAGGAATGTCGCCGGTGGGGGGAACATCTGTAAGGCGTCCCACCCACAGCTGGCGAGGCCGAAACCGCAGAACCCGGCTGCAGGAGGGACGGTCCCCGTGCCCTGCTCACCCCAGCTGCCCGAAGGTGATGTTCTCGTTGAAGCGGAGGCTGTCGTCACGCTCCTCCTGCGTCATGTGGCACCACTTCTCCCTGCAACGCACAAACCCGTTCTGGCATCGCCATCACCCCGGGACCCCCCCCTGCCTGCATCCCCCCCTTCCCCAGGACCACGCTGGCGGAGGACAGGAGGGCAGCGAGAGCCCCTCGGCTGCCAGCCCGCGGGCAGCTCTGGATGAGCTCGCACACCCGCATCCATCCGCAGATCTCTCGCCCTGGGGGTAAGGCAAGAGACACCCCAGGAAAAAGTCGTCTTCAACCTTGGCTTTCTAGGAAAATAGCTAGGAAATAGCAGTGGCCTCTCCAGCACAGAGCTCACGTCTCTCACCTTCGGTGCCGTCGCTTCAGCCAGGGGGACGAGCGAGGGAGCAGCGGGGGGTTGCAGCTCTTGGGGATGGGCATCCCAGCAGGGCTCTGCTGAAGCCCCCCCCAAACCCAGGAGAGGTACTGGGGGGGGTATCAGGCACATCTCCCCCATCTGTAGCGGGGCTCCAACTCCCCGAGCCCCAAGCAAGCTTCTCCCCAAACATACCTCGCCCTCCAACGGCACGGGGGGGGGCTCCCACATCCCTCCCCATGGCCCCACTCGGGACCAAAATCACAGCACTGCACTGAGGATGCCCCGGCTCTGCTCTGGCTCCCCAGCAAACGCAACCGCAGCATTGCCTTAAAGGAAGGGGGGCGGTGTTAAGTTCTAGAAGTTTGCAACTTCTAGCAGTGGCAGGAGTCCCCATCCAGGTGTCCCACCTGGGGGGCTTTGGGAATAAAGCCTGTGTCACAGAAATGTCACCGCGGTGGTGCGACGCTCAGGTGGTGGCGGGGGGACTCAGTGCATGCACGCCGGGGAAACTACAGCTCCAGGGTGAAGCCAGCCCCGTCCCGAGAAAAAGTCAGGTGAGGTTACAGCCAAGGATAAGAGGAGGAAAAGCAAGGAAAAAACAGGGATAGGTAGAAGAAAAATAGAAGGAAGAGGAGAACAACGGGAGCGGATCGCACGCTTGTAGCTCGCACTAGCTCGCCGGCACGCCAAGCAGGATGGGAGAAGCTGCGTCGGGTGGAAACAGTGGCTGGGAAGAAGGGTGTCTCACAGTAAATTGAGTGAGGCTAGCTCAGCCCCAGAGCATGTTTGTGTTGCTGAAACTGGAAAAGGATGAGTGCTTAGTCAGGCTGAGCCCACGAAGGGGAACCTGTCCTCACTCACGTCAGCCCAGCCCGGGCGTGCGAAAGCTGCTGAGCTGAGCCTTCGGTCTCCAGGGGTGAGCTGCTTATATTTATAGGGCTCTGGAAACTTATACGATATGGTTGAAGGGATTTAAAAAAAAAAAAAAAAGAAAAAAAAGGTGTAATTTCTCCCTGATAAAGCTTACGATAGCAAATAAAACCCACATCTAAATCTGGAGGCTGAAAAGAAAGAAGAATCAAATTAAGGGGCTTTGAAATCTGGAAGCAAAACTTCACAGATCCCACTGGCCCACTTACAGAAGAAGCATGTTTGTAACTATTCTTTTCCTGCCTTTTTATGTTTTTGAGGGAGGAAGGAGGGAGAATAAACACTATCAAAGTGCCCAAGAAAAATTTGCCGTGCTTCTGGCTTGTTATTCGGGAGTAACATGCCTGGGAATGGGGGAAGCCCACATGTGGCTTTACTCAAACCCTTTGATCTTTATACGGGCACAGCAGGGCAGGCGCAGGGGTGCGTAATCCCACAGGCTGTGCTAACACTTGCCTGTATTTCGGCATACCCAGGAAAGCCTCGCCATGGCCAGGCACTGGCGAGAACCGTGCCGGTGAGACGTGGCTTTGGCTGCTCGGCATCACTCGTCTTTCAACGACAGCGTTTCAGCCCACACAGCTAACCTGAGCGATGCTCTATCTGAGCAATACTGAAGTTATCCATTTGCTGGTGCATGCCTTAGCCACGTGGAAGATTTACCACCAAGCTTCAAAGAACCCTCATCCTCTTGCTAATGCCATCACTTGGAGTGATTTGCTCCAAGGTCGAATATCCCATGCTCCAGCAAGACAGCAATGACTCTCCCCCTGCCCCGATCCCGGCTTGGAGCGCGGGTGGATGTGGCTGGCTTTGAGCTTTGCAGCCCAGAGGACACGCTCGCAATCGTGACATGCAGCCCCATTTGCATTTTTCTTTTTATCTAGGGATGACAGCACAAGAGTGCACTAAAAACAAACAGAAGGAACAGCTTTTCCAGCTGGCAAAGGATCCTCAGCACCTCTATGTGGCAGCAGAAGCTGGGAGCAAGCGGGAAGGACAGGAGAGGGGGATGCTTTCTCCACGAAGAGACTCAGTTCATGTCCAAAACCTGCCCGGGAACCGTTCCCGGCACAAGCCCTCGGCTTCCCCAGCAGCTGGGCATCTGATTCCCACAGGAAAATATCACAGCTCAAAAATTTTCAGGTTTCTTTTTAAAAAGCCCCATTAAAGAGGAACAGATCTCATCTTTTGAGATGCACGTGAAGTCAAACCTCCAGCGGCCGCTCCTCCTTGGTGGAGAAAGGGCCTTTCAGAGCCCCCCTGAAACACGTTACCCCCCTCCCCAGGGCAGGATTTGGACCTGAAGTGAGCGTCGGCCTCTGGACACTAATGCACCGAAGTACGGGGACAGACACACCTCTTCTCCTCTTCCTCCCCAGTGTTCCCTCTGGAGCGGCAGCAGAAACGGAGCCGACAAAAGTGGTGCGTGAAAGATCATGCAAAACAGAGGGATGGAGGGGAAAGGAGAGAAGAAGAGACGGAAGAAGGTTGTTAGAGGCAAAGAGAGGAAAGAGAGAGAAAAAGAGGAGTTTAGTTCTGGTTCCTTCCCCCCCTGCCCTCCCCACCGAGAGGAGAAAAAACCTCCCCAGCTCTCACTGCAGCCCCCGGAGGACGCAGACTGGCCACCCCAGAGATGCCCTGGCCACCCCACAGAGATGGTCACAACCCCATCACCACGGACCCTCCGGACGCCTGCCATGGCCAAGCACCGTCCCTGGCATTTCAAACCCAGCTCCCGGGACGCCAGCCCTCACCAACCAGCTCCTCCTGCCAGGGATTTTAATCCTTGGTCCAGCAAGCAGCATCCCAGTTCACCCAGTGGTTTCCATTATCCTCTCCAGAGGACTAAGGGGGGGTCACCACCACCTTCCAACCCCCCTGAGATACTCGGAGTACTCCAGGCTGCAGGTCCCGAAGCTCATTCGTTAGTTGGGCTTGTTTCTGCAGCGGAGGCAGACTCAGCCATCAGATTAATTGAGAAAGGCGCTCGGAGCAGAGAGCAGCTGCCGGTGGCGTATGTCCTTGTGAGACATTTGCTGCTGCTAATTTGGGGCTTAATCAAAGCAAACGCAGTTATGGTTACATTACTGTTCGATAGGTTCTTTCAGTGGCTTGCTTCGAAAAAAAGAAAAGCAATAAAGGAGAAAGCAGAGATTGATCGGTGTGCTGAGCCTGGCAGAGCATCCCATGGTGTGAGCCAGGGCTGCCGTGGCTTAGCTCAGGCTTTGGGGAGGATGCAGGAGGGCTGGCTGCTTCAAGAATTGCCGTCACTGCTCAGAAAAGGGGCTGTTCAAACGCTCCGAGCTCAACGACTCTCACCCCGAGAGCTCAAAGCCTCAAAGCACCGCACAGACACGCAGCGGGACGGTCCGGCTTCGGAGGGGTGAAACTGTGGTCGGGAGAGGAGTGAATTGCTCGAGCCCTCGTGGCAGCTCCATGGTGGAGCAAGAGATGGGCATGAGCCTGGCAAGCGTCTCGCCCACCCTTGCAACCCGTGGGGTCCCCATACCCGGGCACCCAGATGCTCCCTGCACACAGCCACCCTCCGAAATAAGCAGCCCCTTCACTTTGCAGGGTTTATCCCAATCCTCCCAGCTCTCGAGGCTGACCATGCTGCTGTCTCCGGTTCTCATCTTTGCTGGCTGCCGGGGCTCGGTCCCCAAGCTGCACTGGCAGCGACTTCCACCGCTCTCCTGGGGACAGCCGGGACCCAGGGCATCTCCTCCCCGAAGGGCTGCACCAAGCATCTTTTCCCAGATCTGCTTGCAAACTAAGCACCAACAGCCTGAACCCTAGTTGGGTTTTCTGGGCGCACCCCCAGGGCTTTGTTCTTGCAAAAACGATGCAAAACGAGCAAGATAACCTTCCTGCTCCCAAATCCCTAAGAAGATGCTGATCCCACCTGCCCACCCCACAGCCCAGTGGCCCCAGCAGGTTTGCAATCAGGGGCAGAAAGCGTTTCCCCACGGTCGGTAATGCTTAGGACCGCCAGGAGCAGGAGGGAATGCCGGGGGGGCTGGAGGGGACACGGCATCTCCTTTTCCCACGGGGACGTGTCCTACCTGGTGGTGGGGGATCGCTTCCTTCGCTCACAGTGCACGGCGTCGAAGAAGGCGGCGTTCCAAAACCGCAGGTTGTGCCTGCAGGGAGGGAGGGAGGGAGATGTTGGGGACAACCACTTTCCATCTCCCCCAGCTTGTCCCCGAGTCCTCCAAGGACCAAGCTCACCCACTGCCCAGGGGCCAGGAGATGATTCAAGGGGGGGGACTAAGCAAGCCTGGCAGATTTGATCCATTTTTGAACCAGCTCCTTCTGCGTCTGCAGACACGCACTCTCCCTAGCGCAAGGGATATGTAAAAGCCATGGCCACCTTTTTTAGGGGTGGCAGCAGCTTCAAAGCACTCGTGAGCATCTGGGGAATGTGTGGGCAAGGAGGACAAATCTCTTCCCCGGGGAGGCCAACACCGGACAGAAGCCAGCTCGCCCCGGGCAGGCTTTACCAGATAGGCTGCTGCTTGAGGTGCATGTACAAGTAGATCTTCTCTCCTTTCTTCTCCTCCTCTGGGCTCTGCACAGAAACTGTGGGGACACACAGTTACATGCCAAGGTCTGGATGACTCCCATCTTCCCACCCATGCAGACTTTGTGCCCCCCTGCCAGTTTGGCATCCAAGCAGCCGTGACAGCAAGGTTTGCAAACCAAATACTCATCCCCAACCTCAGCAACATGAAGAGGAGCTTTGGCTGCCCTTTGTGGGCAAATATTAGCTCTGATCAAGGTATGGATGGCCCAGGAGGATACCCGAGGGGCTGGACAGCTGGCTTGGTAGCACACACAGCTACCAGGGGGTAGACTGGTGCAACATGAAAGCTCAGAGGCAGTGGATGCCCAAACCTCTGCAACCTGTGCCAGAGGACGAGATGCCACAAGATGTCCTTGTGGGACAAGAGCTGTGGTTGCTCCAAAGCAAGGAGCTGTGAATGCTCCTTTGCAGCACTTCTCTAGGAGCTCAGAGGGGACAGCATCAGTCTTTCCTGCCCTTCTCCCCACCCCACAGGTCCAGCAGTGCCGGTCATCTCGTACCACTCCCAACCCTCGTTCCTTCCCTGGGGATGCCCTGACCATGCCTACTTCAGCAATGCTGACTCCACTCACCCGTCTTCTTCAGCTTCTCCTTTGGTTTGTCCTCACCTTCGCTGTGGCACAGAAATCAGTGTCAGCTCCCAAACAGCCTCTCCCCCTGACAGCCCATGCGGCAAAGCCCCGGACCCCTGGAGAGGGGAGCACCTTCATTTGAAAGACCCCCTGCTCCCGTGTCACTGTTCCCAGGGCCAGAAAGGTGGCTAAGAGACTGTGATGTCCATCCCAGTCAGACCCAGTACAGAGATGATGCAGAAGACCACAAAGCAACAGCACCGTCTCCTTGAACCACGTATCTCCATGCCCAAGGGAGACAGGACTCCCAGACCATGAGATGCCAATGACCAAAGTATGAAGCACGGGACTAGAGGTCATCTTCCCACGATAACCTTGATAATCTTGGCCATGATAACCCCTGGTTCATGGTGGCCCTACACCCAGGAGGTTTCTGGCTTGGTCACGTTACGGGTGCCTGCCTCAGCCCACCCTGGCCACCCAATGGAGTGGTACCCACTCGCTCTTTTTGGTGGTGGGACCCTTCAGTTTGGTCTCCAGGCCCCCGAAGAAGCCCTTGACGTTCTCCGTCTTGGCCGACGTGTTTTTCAGCAGCCGCTCCGCAATGTCCTTCTTCTCTGCCAGCCAGCTGTTCGCCGACTTAAGGTACGAGTCGATGCTGCCCATGGGCTTCTCCTTGGCCTCCAAGGGCAACGCGTGGGTCTTGCCTGCAGGCAACATGTCAGGAGCTCGGTTGGCCCCATGGTCCTGGGTGCTGCCAGCTCCTGGGGGACCTGCTCCCAGCTACAAGATACACCACGGAGACCAGGAGCCAGATGGAAATGGCCCAGACCCCATCCCACCCCAGTTCCTGTAGGTCCTTATCCTCCTCCCCATTTTGGATAGAAAATCCAGCCCCTCAGGGAGGAGTGACCACCACTCCTTATCGCACCAAGCAATAAGCCAAGGTGCTTCTGGGCTGGGGCATTCACATCACATCCCCAGGGTCAGGGAACATCTGGGGATTGCCACGTACAAGCATCCCTGGCTAGAAGCAATGACAAACCAGCATCAGCATGAGCTACCACCCCAGCGAGGGTCTCTGGCAGGTTTGCACAGCTTCTCGGTCACGGAGACACTTTTCTGTTCAGTATCGGAGTCAGCCAGAGTAAACCAAGCTTGGGTACCCCTCCATCACCCTTCCCACGCACAGGGGAGACTTCACCACTGGTCTCCAGCCCAAGCAAAGCCCAAGGGTGCAGGCACCTCTTACCGATGTAGTAGTAGGTGAAACACATGGTCATGAGGTTCTTGGCAGGGCTGAAGTCATCCATCTGGTGACACCTGACACGGAGGGAGGATTCGGTGAAGACACCCACCGACGGCAACCCAAGCACCCTCGTGGTTGCTGCCCCTCCTCGAGCCGTGGCTCCGATCTCAGGGGCTTTCGGTGCTTGCAACGGAGCCCTAACCCCCCCCTCGACTTACTCAAACAGCACGAGGGCGAACGACTGCATCAGGCGGTAGAAGGTCTGCTCCGAGACGCACTTGGAGTTGCAGCGCTGCAGGTACAAAGCCCAGGGTTCAGCACAGCTCTGCAGGGCAGCTGCCTGCCGCAAGCAGCAAGGGCAACCTCAGCCCACCCCCCCGGACCCCCGCTCTGCTGCAGGGAGGTTGGGAAGAGAGCACAGGCGGTCGGGCTTCCCTCTCGGAGACAGGCGTTTGCCTCTCTGAATTGTTTTTCTAGGGAATAGGACATTTCTAAGCACTGATGGGATCTCATTTTAAATAAAACAGATGACTTCTCTCCCACATTGCAACAAGCATGTATTTAACTGCCTCGAGATGCATTTATTCACTTCTGCATCTCCCTGTACTGAAGTTCCTCCTTTTCCCCGAATTCCTGCCCTCCAAAAATATTGCTTTGGGGTATTGCTAAATTCCCCCGGCCTGATCCTCCTGCCCTGGTAGAGGATCGCCGCTCCTTCACCCCATCTCTCACCTGTGCGCTCACATATCTCGCGAACCACTCCCTGCCCTTCCCGTTCTCGCTGCTGCAGAGCTCACCAAACCTGGCCTTCTCTTCTTGGTCCAAATCCTCTCTGAAACGGGGAAAAAGAAAAAAAAAACACCATTAAAGTTGAAGAGGTGGCCAGCATCCCCCAGCCAGCCAGCATGGCTCAGCTCCCCCACGTCATCCCTCTCGGCAGCAGCATCCCGGGAGGAAAGCAGAGGAAGAGGGGAAGGGGAGCATCCATTTTGTCATCCCTCGGCTTACGCTGCTCTTTTGTTCCTCCCTGGCAGGGGGGGAAAACCAAAGGCAGAGGGAGAAGGGAAGAGCCAAGGACAGCCTGAGCAGAAACTGAGCTCCAGAGACAGGCGCTCTGCCCCAGAGCAAAAACAACCCCTGTTGCTGCTCATCACGCTCGGTTTGCTCAATCCTGCTTGACACGGCGAGCCGCAGCATTACGGGGACCACAGCGATGGGAGCTGGGATGGAGGGAGGGCTGGGGGGGAAGGCGGGGGGGACAGCCAGGGGCTGCCGCAGGGCCCTGGGGCACATGCGAGCTGCTGGCATTTGCACAAGCATCAGCAGAGATGCCCAGTGGGGGAGAGGAGCTGGAGACCCCCCCCGGCACGGCAAGACCCCCGGCATGGTGAGCCCCTGGTCTGGGAAGAGGGAAAAAGAAGAGGGGAGGGAAGCTGGGGGTGGAAGATGAGCCGGGACTTGCCCAAAAGAGGGGTGCAAGTCAGAGCCCGCATCCCCCCCTTAGCTCCGATGCCGCGTTATGGCCGGGAGCAACAAGCTGCGTTAGCCAAGCGCGGGCAAAGGGCACAAACCGACGCTCCCGGAGTGGGAAAGCAGCCAGATCCCATCCCGAGGGAATATCCCCCGGCGGCAGGCTCAGCAGCGCTCGCCGGCCCCGCTCGCTCACCCCCCGGTGAAGATCTTCTCCACGTAGTGCCGCACGAATTCCCGGCGCTCGGCCGTCGCCTCGTCCCGGGCCGACTCGGTGCTCTGGCTGGAGGAGAAGGACTCGACGGAGGAGGAGCGGCGGTAGCCGCTCCAGCGCCTGGGAGAGTCGCCCATGTCATTCTCGCTGTCCGCCGACTCGGTGGCATCGCTCTCCTCCCCGGCCACGTCCCCCGCATCCCCCAGGTGCCCGTTGCCGCTGGGGGCAGCGGGAGGAGAGGGCTCCGGGGGGACGCAGGTGGGCGTTTCGGCATCGAAGTCGATGAGGTTCCCTACGGGAACATCCAGGGGGGCCTCCATGGCTCTCCCGGGGGACGTGGCGGTGTTGGGGGGACTCGGTCCTCGTCCTTTCACCCCTCACTGGGGCGTCGAGGCCATCGCCGGCAGGATGCCTGGGAGGACGGGTTGGCTAAGGCAGGCAGACCCTTCTGTGGGGGGACGGGTTACCGCAGGACATCTGAAAGACAGGGGGAGGACAAGAGTGAGGACAGGGCCCCGAGGAACTGTCACCGTGGATCTTGGGCAAGGAGAACACAGACCACCACCTACGATGTCCCCTGGATGCCCACCAGCAGCAGGGATGGACAGGACAGGGACAGAGCTGGCTGCTCTCCATCAGCCATGGGAATAGGCAAACCCACGCAGCGCTTGTGTGCTTTCTGCACCGTTCAAGTGGGTTTTTCATCCTTTAGCCCAGAAAAAGAGATAATTTGAGCCCAACCTCCATATGCCACATTTGGGATGTGACATCTCGCAGCCTGACGGGCAAAACTGGGCCGGCGTGAGCCAGCAGCTGGCAAACACCCTGGTGATTTTCCAAGAGGAGAAGCATCCTCCTCTTCCCTTCCCTCCTGTCTGCTCCCGGGTCTGCCTGACCTCGTTTGGAAACGGGACCATCTCTGGGGTGGAGCATCCCAGTGTTAAACATGCACCGACTTAAACCGGGAATGGAAAAGGGGTTGCTGAACACAACAGAAACTGTAATGGGATGTGGACTAGGGCTCTGGATTGCAATTAGAGGCATTAGTTTTGGTGTCCAACCCAGATTGCAGAGGGACAAAGAAGGGGCTGCCCTGAAGCTGCCTCTTCGTCAGAGGGTCACTCGTGTCCTCAGCGAGCGTGTTTCTGCCCCGGGAGGTGGCAAGCGATGCCTTCTGAGAAGCGAGCCCGGGACGAGCGGCCCCGCTGCAGCAGCCGGGCACGGGGCTAGCACGGGGCAAGGCAGGACGGCACAGGAGCAGGGACAGCAGCACAGGGAAAAGCAGTGACAACCCCAGGGCAGCATGACAGCGGCACTGCCACAGCCCCGCTGCCTTCGAGGGAACTGATCCCAGGACGCAGGCAAAAAAAACCAACCCAGATTTCTTTCGGCTCAAAGACTCGCATACCCCAAAGGACCAAAGTCCAGTTCATCAGACAAAAAGGAGTTCAGAAGGAAACCAAATCTAAAGTGTTTCACCAAACAGAGCACTGTCCCAGCTCAGGGGCTGGGAAAATAACCCATCAGCTACAGGAGAAGCAACTCTCCCAGCAGTGCCCTCCTCCTTTGGGTCAGCGGGGTGCTGGGACCCCCCAGGACAGAGAGGGAAGGACAACGCCGCACCCTCCCTGAGCATCAGACCCTGGAAAAGCCCCTCTCACCCATGTCCCCAGGGCCAAGACACAGCAAAGACCCAAAAGGAAAGTCTCCTGGGCTTGCAGAAACTCATGCACCCAAACACCGAGCAGTCTCTTTCCCCCCCTCCGCCGGCACCTCGCTCTCCCACCCTCCCTCACGCCGAACCCCCACTGTCGTCCCCCCCCCCAGCACGCACCTAAACCCGGGTCTTGGGAGAGCCGTGAGGATGCTGCCGCAGTCAGCGAGCCGCCGAGAACGTCGGCTGTTGGAGGAGCAGCCGAGAGGCTGCGGCACAGGAGGGACTGGCGACGTGCCCGTGGGGAGCCAGCCAGCTGCAGCCCCGGCTTGACACCCCCCCTCCGGCGGCGTGACCCCTTCCAACCAACCCTTCCAGCTGCAGGGATCACGCTGAGCTTCATCCATCCGCCCACCGGCCCCTTCCCGCTCCCAAGGCAGCTGCAAAATCCCTTTTTGGAGCGGGGAACTCCTCCGTCAGCTCTTCCAGCGCCCTGCAGGTTTGGGGGCAGAGCTGCCTCCTCACAACGCTGCCAGCACGAGCTCGTTTCTGACCATCCCAGGGTGTAATTTAAGGGGAGGCGGGTGAGGATGCACGCGATGGACCTTCACGCAGCCATGCTTTGCAGCATGTGCCTCCCTCCCTAAGTTGCTTTTTCCCCATGCACCGCATTCAGGACCGTGCCTGGAAGAAGGTGGCAAGATCTGCAGACTGAGCCGTCAGAGCTTTTTGAGAATATTTTCTCAGCTCAGCGCTTAATGGAAGGAAATTGGTAGGGACAACAAAGCCACCTGCCCAGGTAACAGGTACCACATAGATGGGACACGGAAAAAAGTCCCATCCAAAAGACTTTGTGCAGGTACCCTGTGAGCTGGGCACTCCTTGGCATGTGACGGTCCCATGCCCCCTTTCATGTGCAGCCTCTAAAGAAATTGCAGAATTTCCTCTACCAGGTGGGCATCCTTATAAGTATCCACCCCAATCAGATTGCTCCCACTATGTGACTTGGGAAGACGATAGCATTTGCAAATGGGGGGGGGGGGCGGGGGGGGGCACAGCCCGTCCCAGAGCCACTGATCGACCCTCTCCCGTGCCCAGCCTGCCACCCATCCTGCTCACGGCCGAGTGGAGAGCTTTGCAGAAGCTGCTCCAGGCAACACACCACTCAGGAGCAAGACATAGCCAAGGTTAAGGAGTTCCAGCTCTAGAAAACAAATATAAATGAAGATGCATTGCTCAGACATCAGCTCTGGCTCTGGGCAGGTCTGTCCTGCCCCAGAAACCCAGTGCCAGCACATTCACGGCACATGGCAGAGAAAACCACCTCCAAGAGAACATATTTCTCCAGACATCACCAGAAAGAACACGGGACCGTATTGGGGTGATGGTGGCCCATGGCTCTGCTTCAGGCCATGCCAATGCCCAGGAGGGACACAGAGGCATCCCCGAGCTCTCTGCCAGATGTGCACAGCAGGCAGCAGGCAGATGTGGCACCGCTGCCCGACCAGCCTCTGCCCCCTCCAAGCAGCAGGTCAGGGACTGCTCGGCACACAGCAGTTTGCAGGAGCTCGCACACAGCTCTCGGCACACTCCACTGCCCAAGCAACTGCTCCAAAACACATTGACGCGTGTTTTCCCGGCACCCCTCATGCCCTTCTCCATGCACACGCATCCCACGACCTTCTGGGAGAGAGAACTGGAGCAAGACCCCAGGACTCACAGCAGCTATTATAAGCAGCGTTGCAAAAGCTCAGCAGAAACTTGGCCAGGGCTGCAGGCAGCATTAGTAAGTACATTCTGCTCGCAGAGGGCCAGAAAGAGTTTAACCGCTCCCTGACCAGCTCACGATAAAGTCCTGCCCTTGAACAAAGGCCACAAAAGGTGTTTCAAGGTGCTGGGAGCTGCTGTGGGTGCCCAGGCTTCCCAGGCACCTCCACAGCCTCCAAGCTTGTTGGGTTCTCAGCACACAGCCCAGAAGAGCTTCAAAACCAGAACAAGCCTCAAACTCAGCCCATACCTACTCCACAACCCGGTTGTTGCTCCAGCGGAACAAATCCAGGAAAGGAATAGCCAAAATACAAACCGAGAGCCCCAGCTCCCGCAGCCTGAGCGCTCAGCTCCATCTGCACGTGGACATCAGCTCGGCTGCACGTCCCACCGCTGCCCAGGCAGAGCCTGGGGGATCCCGCTCCCAGCTTGCCACTGCTGGGTCGAGTTTGAGAGCTAACAAGGGCTCTGGAATAAAAAGGGGCTTTGGGGCTGCTCAGGAGCCTTACTACAACATCACAAGTTTCAGCATCATCATGAGTTTCAGCATCTTTGGGGTTCTGCAGTTCCTGGGCTGACTTTAACCACAAAGCTCAACCAGACAGGCAAGGTAGCGCGTAGCTGACTACAGGCTTTCTTGCAGGCAAGCATCTTCTAGCACATCTGTATTCCCCATGGGCATCTGGCGTACAAGAAATCCACGTCTTCCTGCTGGAGACGCGAGCCTGGGAACATCATCAATGAAGAAAGAGCTGGCTAGAGCCACGCATGGAAATGCCACAGGAAACCCACGGTGCCCTGAAACTTTGGAAAAGGCCTGTTTTTTACTGAAAAGAAGTGCTGGGGTAGATCTGAATGACACACCTATAGCTGCACATACCTGTGCAAGCAGCTTTCATCCACGATTTGCCTTTGAATTCAGCATTTCTGGCCCATCACAACCAGAGAACTACCCAGTTTTGCTGCTTCCTCCACCTGCATCAACCTCTGCAACATCTCAGCTCTCTAAGAAGGGGGCAAAACCTGCCAAACCCCCCAGCACGTGGGTGCTGTGAGAACCATGGGTGGTGCGGGACCCGCCGTGCCCGGGTACCCAGGGGTAACGCTGCTGCCAGCACTGGGAAAGGAACAAAACCAAGTTGGTTTGTGTAGTTCCAAGCCCTGGGGCTACTGGTGGGTCGGTGCCCTGAGGAGTTCGGCAGGGAGGGACGGGAGATGTCGCGTGGCTCTGCCCTGAGACAGGCGTGTGCAAGCCCAGAAGGGACCCATGGGGTGTTTAAACCCAATGCCGGGAGAGGAAGGGAGGAACAAGGAGCTGGGATGGAAAGCAATGGAGCTGGGGATGAGGGCAGACCTTTTTTCTGCCCTATTTCAGGAGAAGGTCGCAGCTTTGCCATCCACCAGCCACCCTGGTCCCAGCACATCCTTTCCAGGGGACAATACCACCCAGTCTAAGTTTGCAGTTGAATTTCTTCTTCTCCTCGCAAAGCCTGGGGAAATGACAGACAGGGGCAAAATAAAAATCACCGACAAAGCCTCACCGAGTGATGCTGAACTGGCTCCCACAGGACCGAGACCGCAGAACAGCGAGGATAAAGGACACGACACAGCCTGGCTTTGAGCACAGCCTTTGGGGACTCTCCGTGCTCACGTGCTGCTGCCAGCACTGGTGCAAGCGATGCACCGAGGGTGTGATGCTCTTCCCAGGGCGAACACCTTCGCTCCACCCCAGGGACTGTTATTACCCTGCAAGATGAATGGCCTGGCCAAGGTGACTTGGTAAACCCAAAAATCCCCCTCCCACCAGCACCACAGACCCCATTGTCCCACCCAAACCCAGCGGCCGCCTGGACCCCCGCAGCAGCAGCTCCCTCACCGTGCCAGCGGCGTGTGTCCCCATGCCACTCTTGGTACATCCTGCCACAAGCCTGCGTTTTCCAGGGATTTCAAGATGAGGTGCTCTCTCCCAGCATCCCTAAACCCTGCATGGAGTTTCCCCTTGGGGCTTTTTACAGGACTGCTGGGTGCTGAGGTTGGGTACGCTTGCAGGACCTCAGCAATTCATGCCTGGGAAGCAGGATCCAATCCCAGTTTGCTGCGATGGAAATCCCAGTGGGGAGCAGGATTCGGCCAGCCTGTGACGCAGCTCTCCTCACTCCCCGAGCCGCGGGGCTCGGCTCCTGGTGAGCCCTTGCCCACCCCGTCCCCAGAGCTGGATGACAAACTCGGCTAATCCTCGTTATCAGCTCAGGCTGTGGGTGGCATCCTGCATAATGACAGCGCTCGAACCCACACTCGTATCTGCGTCCTACATGGAGATGGTGCTCCAGCCTGGAGCTGTCAGGGGTGATTAAAAACTGTGATTAAAACAAAGAAACCTCTGGCTGTCTTCTCATAGCTATGAGAGTACCTCCCTCCAGTCCCTTTGCTCCATGGGTGCTGGGATGGCACCCAGACATGTAGGACAAGGGCTCTGAAAGCCCCTGGGGACATTCAGTCCATTCGCATCCCCCACTAGAGACGCTGCTCTAGGGAAGACGAAAAGCCCCAATTAAATATTCTTGCAGGACTCAGCTTGGCAGCCCAGAGGGGCCAAGAGGGGACGGCTCTGCTCCTTTGGCTGCCACGCACCGACACAGCCGAGAGCTCCGCCAAGATCTCCAGCAGCGCACCCGTACCCGACCGAGGGCTGCGTTCGTCCCCGCTGCTGTGCGGAGCCGGAGGAGCGAGAGAGATGTTCCCACAGCGCGTGGGCAGCATCTCGCCCTGTCCACGGCAGGGCTTGGTCTTGCCCTGCAGCAGAGGGGATCTAAACACGTCCCACCACTCCATTTCCCAGCCGCGTCAGGGGACACGTCCTTCCCAACCTGCGGGAAGGGGGACGGCACTTTTCCGCTCTGCAGCCCGCTACGGAGATCCACGTTCGTCTCAGCCACCCACAACACACCCACGAGCGCATCCAGATCCCTGCAAGCCCCCCCCCCGGCTTCGCATCGCCCACCACGGAACTGGACCGCAGGGTCCCAGACGGGCACGTCGCTTGCACCGCGGCGGCTCTGGGTACCGGCATTCCCCGGGGACACCCTGCAGCCACCCACCTTCATCGCACCCACGGGTCCGTCTTGGCAAAGCGCTTCTGCAGCGGTGAGAAGCGGCCCCGGCGGGCGCTGAGCCAGCCCGGCAGGGCTCTGCAAAGGCACCGTGGGCAAAGCTTTGTTTCTGCCAAGGAAAACTCCCTGTGGAAGGGAACGGCCTGTTTCCTCCCCGGGGAACTGGTCAGTCTTGTTCGCCGTGTCTCTCCCGCAGTGAGAACACCCCGGCAGAAAGGTCACAGCTAGGGGACGCAGAGCCAGAGTGCTGGATCCCTGAAACCACCCTAAATCCGGAGGTACCGCCTCCCAAAGCACCCCACCAACATCTCAACGTACAAACCCCTTTGCTTAACCAAGCCCTGGGACTTAGGGAAGGTGAAACTGCCCCACACTGAGTTTGCCCGTCCCCGCTGCAGATTTGCTCTGCTCCCCGCGCCGGCAGCGAGGACACGCTCCCCGTTTTACCAGGGTTTAAGCTGCGTCCTTGCCAAGGTGCCGCCGCGCTACCCTGACTGCAGACACTGCCCAGCCGCTTCCCAGGCGGAGAAGTTACAGCCTCTGCAGCTTAATAAAAATAATTCCCCGAATACCGGGGAGGCTGTGAGCCGAGACCCGCGCTCGCGCAGGCAGAGCAGAGACCGCGCGCGCTCGGTGCGTGCCAGAATCAGCACCCAGCGCTGCACCAAGACGGGGAGAGCCGGAGAGCGGGGTGAGAGCCTGCGGCCAAGGGTCCCATCCCCTGATGCAGGATTTTTGGCAGGTGACGTGAACACCGTTGGTCCCCTGGGTGTCCTCCCCGGCTGTGGTTCTTCTCCTGGCCCCAGCATCGCCCTGCGGGGCTCTGCTGCCTGCCGGCTTGGGCAGCTGCGGGTAGGACCCTTCCCCTTTCCAAAGCCAGCATTAACCTACGCGGGTCACTTTACAAAGCCAGCTTGCTCAGCCTTAAAACCGGAGCCATTTCAAGACAATCTGAAGCCCAGCAAGCTCCCAACTTGTCTCCACTTTGCAAACAGCCCTTTCTTCCTGCTGCCATCAGACACCAGATGGCAGCTCCCTGTTTGCCTGGACTTTAGAAGAGAATTAAATGTCTCTTGAATAGACCTGTGCTGCGTAAGACCGGCTTTTGTGCCGAGCAGCGGCTTCTGCTTTAATGCTCACCAGCAGCCCAGCTTTCCACCCCCCTCCGCCACGCACACACACCACCAGGGAGCCCCAAAATGGAGCTATTTATTCTGCAATTCCCATTTTCACCCCGCAAAATTTCACCTAGGGATCCCGGGGGCCAGGCTGTATTTTGGAAATGAGCTTCCCCGAAAGGCACGGGAGGGTTTCCCCTGCCCCGAACGCGCTCAGCCCCCCCACTCCCACGGGAGATGCTGCCTCCAGCCTCCGCTGCTGGGTCCGTGGTTAAAGATGCAGCCGGCGCAGCAGATGCGGCCGAAGCCTTTTGCTGATGGAGCCCGGGGACCCGTGGGGCACCCGAGGACCCTCCATCCTACCCGGGGAGGATGACGGCATGCCACCGATGGGTCGAGTTTAAAAAGAGGAATGGTGATGCCTCGGCCGCCGGTCCATGAGAAACCTGGTTATCGCCTCCCAGCATGAGATGGGGAAAGAGAACGGATTAAACCTCGGCAGGGAGGGGACCGTGCTGCCATGCCGAGGCCTGTCCTCGCGCGGGGTCACAACGGATCTGGTGTGTGTCCCCCCCCCCCTATATCGCTGCCATCCATCCCTCCCTCCCCTGGCTTTTACCTGCACCCAGGAGCCTCGGCGCACCTTCGCTCGCCGGCGGGTCAGCGGCATTCGGCGAGGCTGGGTCCAGCGTGGCCGGCACGCCGGGGAGCAGCCGATGCGGGAACGATGCGATCCCTCCCTCCGGAGCTCAGGCGCATCGTATGTGTATGTACGTGTGTCCCCCCCCCGCCGCCTCCCCGGGTGCCCACGCAGGCACACACGGCTGCGCGCAGAGCCCGGCTGGCTGCGGCGCCGGCTCGGAAGAAGGAGAAGGGGAAAAAAAAAAAAAAAAAAAAAAAGCTCCATTGTGTAATTTCGCCCACGGTTTTTCAGGGCCGGCCGAGCGCGGACGTCTCGTTTTCTTACGGCACGGGCGAGCGTGCAGCCCCTGCGGGAGCACTTGCTTTGCGGCGGGATTCCCACGCCGATCTCATCACACACACCCCCCTCCCCAAAACAGCCTGTCCAAGCCCCTGCACACGCAGATATCCAAAATATTAAGCAAAATTAGCTGGGGTCCCCCTCAAAGGGGGACCTTTCTATCACCTCTAGCTGGTTTTTAAGCCTCCCCATCACTCAGACCCCTGAGGTTTGTGAGTTACCTGCTCTGCTCCTCCCTAGATGAGCCACTCCGGGGGAAAAAAGTACCAATTGAGATCAGAGGGAGAAAAAACCCCAGCGGGGAGGAGAAACCGGGTGAGAGCAGCCGGTGCAGCGTGCGGTGGGATGAGGGCAGCACTTGGGGGAATTATTGCTCGCTCGGAGGGCAGCGTCGGCGGAGTCTGGCTTCTCCCTTGGCACCGCTGGAGAAAAAGCTCCGGGGGTTTTGTGGCAAGAGATAGGAGAGTGGGAAATGGCGAGACCCCTGTGAGGGATGTCCCAGAGGGGGTGTTACATACCTGGGTGGCAATTTTGGGGTGCTCACCATGATGGGGAGTCTCTGATACAAAGAGAAGCAAACGACCACGTAGAGGAGGCCACTAACCCCTCCACCTCCGCCCTTGTCAGGCTCTCTGCCAGGGCATCTCAGTCCTGACACTTGGCTAGCCACTGCCCACATTAACCCAACGGCCTCTCTGAAGTGGGGTGCTTTGGGGGAGCAGCAGCCCCCCCAGCTCCGCAGCACTGCCCAGGCAGTGGCACGTACCCCGTGACAGCAAGGGAAGGCTGGAAACCCCCCCCCCGTGTCAGCATGGCATCCCCAGTCCTGCTTATCTTCCCTGCTCCAGCATCACCCCAACCCAGAGCAGAGCCCCGTTTCGTACTCCTGTATCAGAGCATCCCCCCACGGGCGATCGCTGACCCAGCACGCCCCGGAGGACCAGCAGCAATAGCCAGTCCTGCTCTGCTACCCACAGGGAGCAAAAAAACAGGCTTGGCTGTAACAACAGCATCTTCCCCCTCAGGAGATGCCGTAGGGGGGATGACCCGTGAGCAGCAAATTGTAGGAACCCAGGGAAATATTGCTGGGACCGGTGCTGAGGGGACTGCAGCATCCCCGGCAGAGGCTGGCCAAACCCAGATGCTGCCGCACAAGAGCACCCTTGGAAGAGAGTCAAAAGCGAGAGAGATGGGTGAGTCACTCCTGCCAGGGAGCATCCTCATCGGGAGAGCTCAGATGGTGCCAATTAGCACGAAACTGCTCAACGCCCCGTCCGTCCCCGCACGCAGGGGATGCTGCCTGCTCCCCGCACCCATCAGCGGCAGCCCACGGAGGAAGCAACGCGTTTGTGACACAAAGTTTGAGCTCAGCAGAAATCCAAGAGCATTACTAATTGACAGCCTGCTGAGGGTGATTATTATAATTAAGGCAGACTTCAGAAATTGCAAGTGACGTGTAAAAACACATCCCAGATCCTCAGTTTTTATGTAACGTGATGGTGAGGATTTTACTGCCTTCCCCTTGCCGGCTCTTGCCGGTTGGGTTTTCACGTGGACGCCCGTTCTTTAAAGCACGACTTGCAGGTCGTGTTTTTTATCTGTTGCTTCTGCTGTTGACCCGGGGTTTGCACCGGAGCGCGGGAGATGGAAACCCCAGCGATGTGCTGGCACGCACGCTCCTGGCGCCGAACCAAACCCAGCCTCCGGCACCGGGATGGGAGACGGGCAGTTTTGTGCCTGCTCCACCTGCTTTGGTAATTCGCAGCCCTCCCCAGGAATGATTCACCTCAACGAGGAAAGGAGAGGCCCCGGGGCTGCCGGGAGAGCATCCACCCCGTGACTCTGCCGTGGCACATCGCCTCGGCTGGAAGCGGCCAAGGACCGGGGCAGCCTATCTCCACCAAGGTTCACGTTTGGGTTATTAACCCATCTGCACCCGTATGAGATGTTCGAGACTTTCTAAGCAGCTTGTGGAAACCTCTTCATGGTGGTACCCCCCCCCCAAAAACACCCTCTTGGGAGAGTGACCCCTCTCCCCAGCTCCATCCCCATCCAAGAACCGTCTCCCGCTGCCCCCCACCCTTGCAGCCGCATCCATCCTCCAGCACCCACCTCCCTCCTCGCACCCACAGACCCGCCGAGGCCCCAGCTGCAGCTCTGCCCCCGGATTGACGTCGATATTCATCGCTGCGTTCCCCTTTTTGCAGACAAAGGCTCCGGGGGTGGCTGTGTCTGTCGCACACGAGAAGTAGCCTATTTTCCTTCCCCGATCCCAACACAGCACGACTCCAGCTGCCCGCGAGACAGCCAACCTCGTATCTGCCGGGGCTGGTTCTCCGGCACCAGGAGGGAGGCAGAGAGGAGGAATCGGTGCTGAGCAGAGGGTGACATCCCCAACTACTCAGCAGCTACAAGGGGAAGCACCTCTTTTGTGGAAGTTACTAAATTATTGGGCAATTTTTTGCTTCGTGCCCTTGAGCAAAAAGCAGCCCGGGAGAGCGGGGCTGGGCACAAGGCACAGGGGACGGCACGGACAGCTCCAGAAAGGAGCCAGGCTTCCAAAGACAGAAGGATGGGATGCAAAATCCCGCTGTAAGGAATTGGGGGCAGAGCAAGAGCAGGGAGGAAGGAGATGAAAGCTCTGATAAAAGCCCCAAAGCCCAGGTCCTGCATGCAAACACCACGGGGCCAGGCTGAGCCCGTGGTGTGAGTTGAGCCCCATAAAAGAGAGGCAGCTCCTCCGCTGCGGCTGGACGTGCCCACGAGCACACCCAGAGCACAGCGAAAGCACGTGGAGTGCGACCGGGGCAACAAGACACCTCAACAGCACAGAGTCACTCGCATAACGAGAAATTAATTTGCATTAAAAAGACCCACGACAGCGTGAAACCGTCCGAGCCCTGAAGGATACTCACCCTCTGCAATCTCATGGGCTGAGGGATTTGATTCAGACTCACAAGACAAGGAAGATGTCGGGTTCCTGGTGCTTATCTAGCCGTGTCCTCCCATGCCCTCTCCCAGCCCAGCCCACCCTCCCGCAGCCACCCCGCACCGTCTCCCCTGTGCCCAGCCCAGGAGCTCCCGGCGGCTCACCCAACACCCCAACGTGAGCGTACAACGCAACAGCGCGTTGCGACACCACGTATGGTTGTGACACGGCTGCTAAAAACCTAAATAAGCCGCTCTTCCAGACTGGCCCTCTGCAAATCCTTCCTAATCCAATCTGATTTATGGCATTAAGTTGGACCCTCCCGTACTGAACGCCCCTATTTGCACAACGGTTGGGAAAATCCTCTCGTTTCCTTATTCCTGGTTGAATCTCTGATGCAGAGGTCACCGGAGCTTCCTTCTCCTCGCTTACGAAAGCATCTAAGCACAGGGATCCGCCTGCACGCCCAGCTTCGCGCCCCGCTGGCACATCCCACGCGTGGCACAGCACCGGTCCAGGCACGGGAAAGCGTCTGCCCTGCGCCGACCGTAACCGAGCCGAACGCAGCCAGGCACTGCCGAGCAGCTTCTCCGTTGCCGGGTGTTTACACGGTTTAAAACACGGGGTTTTCTCCACCTTAGCCAGACACGGCGGAAAAACTGGAGGGGACGAGCCCTGCGCTGACCTCCGGCTTGCCCCAGTAAATCACAGCTGGGATCCAGGTTACGGAACAAACCCGAAAACACAGCAATTTGGTGAATTATTCACGCAGAGCCGAGGATGCCAGGCTCCCCACCGCGGCTCGGTTCGGGTGATGCTCTGCCTTCCCTGCGGCCACCCCAAGGCTGGATCCCAGGTCAGGGGGACACGGCTGCACCGCCAGCTGCCACTTACCTCTCCGCTGAGCAACGCGGAGCTTGCCACGGGCTGTCAAAGACACGCGCCTCCTCGACGCTAACTTCTTTAGGGAGGAAAAAGCCTCGCCGTGTCTCCCCGGGGTCCTCTCGGTTAGCAAACATCTGCCACAGCACGTGCGTTAGAAGAGCTCAGCGAGGGAGACAGGCGTCAGCAAGTTAGGAGGAAGGTGTTATAATTACCCTCAGCCTCTCCGTAATCTGCGGAGCGCCGAAAAGTTATGCCACGGGAAAGGAAAGCAGCCGAACCTATTTATAATGCCTTCCCGGGGAGACGCAGATGGCCAGGCTGACACGAGCTCGAGCAACAGGCGCGGGGCTCCTCTCCCTGTGCTTTCCCTGCAAATACGCCCAAATCGTGTTTGGCTCCATCAAACACTTAATACAGAAATAGCTGGGGCCTGCGCGGGCGTTGCGTACACACCGCTGCTGGCTGCACGGCGAGACGGCCCCGGGGAAGAGCTCCTGCGGCACCTGCAATTTAAATAATTCCCCCAAGCGCTGCTTTTCGTCCTCTCCCTTCCCGGTAAACCAGCCAGCAGCAGCACGGCAAACCACCCGGGGAGCACCGGCAGCGGCAGAGCTGGGAGAAATGAAGGTGGGTTTGATCCTTCCCACCCGCGCGAGGCAGCCGGGATGGGCGAGGAGCAAACGCGGGACTGCTGGGAGTGCAAAGGTTGCATCGGTGAGCGACAGCTCAGCTTTCTGCTATCACGGTGTCACGGGGCTGGGGCGGCAGCGGGGACCTCGCCAGCATCGTGGGACGGCTCCCAAAGCAGCAGAAGGGGCCTCGGCACGGCACGGTACACCTCTGCTTGCGCAAACCGCCAGCTTTCCAAGGAAAACGTGGTGTGGGCAGCCCGGCCTCGCGGGTCCACGCTGGGCAAAACCTCCACCAGCATCCCCAAAACATGCTGCTTGCTGACACCTGCAGCGCTTGCCCGGCACAGCTCTCGTGTTTTATGTCCCTTCTCCCTTTTCTGTCTCGGTTGCTGGAAAGGGTGACAAGCCACAGTTAAGTATCACCTCTAACCACGCCGTCTTACCCAGGCAGAGCGTGGTCCTCCATCGCCACCCCACGCACGGGAGAGAGGAGCCCGTGGCAGCCCCGCGGTCCCCGTTCGGACGTGAGCATCTCAGGAGAAGTGCAGTGGATGCTCGGGAGATTCTGGTGGCCACCGCACCAAAGGGAAGGTCACCGCTAAGATGGTGCAGGTGACTCAAGCCCAGCAATGCGGAGGCTAAAGGCACGACACGCTGGCGGAGGACCAAATGCCATTTTTCTGCTTTTATTTCCAAATCTTGACAAAGACGTGGATTCCTGAGCAGGCCACCTCACCCAGCCTCTCCCAAGCACCCCGCTTAGGTGTAATCTCCCTGCAGACCTCCCAGTCATCCTTCCCAAGGGTCGGCCGATCTAATTTTAACATTGCTAGCGTCCTCTACCATCCTCACCGTGCAGCCCAGAGCATCAGGCATCGCCATCGACCTTCCCAATCAGCAGCACGCGGTGCCCAGCAGCAAGCGGGCAGGAACAGGGAGGACGAAAGACCCGATGCATTTCCAGCTAGGAAATCACTCCATCCCCAGGGAACCCTGTCCCTAATTGTTTTGCATTAAGAGCTTCCAAATTCACCAGCACGATAACCAAGAAGAGAAGAAAAGCAATTAAATGAACTCCAGGAGCCACGAAAGGCAGCTTCGCCTCGCGGTCCTGCAGCCCTCCAAGATGCAGTGTGCTCCTTCCGATGGGATGGGATGGAATAAGATGCCAGCCAGCCGGTGCCAGTCACCCCCAGGTGACTATTTCTTAACATGTACCAAATCTACGCAAACCAAACTCATTCTGCATGCACCCACCAAAGCTTCTCCCCCAGCAAAACCCGTCATGCTTTCTTGAAGCGCTTTGTGCAATATAATTTCCTTTCCAGTTACAACAGCCAGCAGTGACTCTCGGCTCTCTGTTTGTGTAAAGCTCTATCACACGCCGGATAACAGCCCAACAAGGAATTTATAAATATAATCTTTTGAGGCAGTAATTGTCACTCCAGCCATCTGTTAAAATGGAGAGCTAGGCAGCGGCGCAGCAGAGGTAAAAATACAGGGGAAAGCGTCGCAGCGGTGCCGTGGATGAGCCTCTGATGGGGAGGAGGGGAGATGCCGTGATTTGGGATCTCACGGGAGCTGCACTTTGACCATTGGCCATTGATCCTAGGGCTTATCCTCCTCACCGTCTGAAAAAATGCCCAACTTCCAAACTACATCAAATTTGCCAACTTTTGCCATTCCACACCACCTTTTTGCCATGTGGGGTGCAGGCCAGCACCCAATATTTTCTCCCAACAGATACTCCAGCGGCTTTGCCGGGCAGGATCAGCCGTGCCGCAGGTGGATGCTCACCCTCCGGGAGCCCCGAGGGTCTGCTCCAGCCCCAGCACACTCCCTGGGGAGCCCCACAACACCAATTTGCTTTTTACCTTCAACCCGTGGGCTCTGGCTCCCCTTCCAGCGGGCGAGAAGCATCTAGCAGAAGACGATGCCCTGCGAGCCCCAGCGACCTCGGTCCCGGGGCGGACACAGCCTGATGTTACGGGGACAATTTTGCAAGCGTTTACCGGTGCACGATGATTAATTAAAGCTAGGACTGTCAAAAGAAAAGATAAACAAGGCGAGCTGGTGACGCACTCGGTGCTTTTCCCCCTCCCCGGGTGCCGCCCCGCTGCGGACGCACCTCGAGAGCCGCGATGGGAGCTCCCGAAGGGGCTGCGTGCCGAAACGCGGCCCCGGGGTAGGACTGGAAAGACCTGTCGCTGCTCACATTGCCGGAGCCGTGAGGGCACGGGGCCAGGAGTAGAGGTGCGGCGGAGGCCAACGAAGCCGGCGTCGCCGCCTCCCGTGCCGTCACCGAAAACCCCTGCGCTTGGCAAAGGGTTGGGGCGACGTTAGCAGCTGGCGGCGGAGGTGGCTGGATGCATTCGTGAGCCCAAAGCCATGCAACCCCCCGAATACACCCTTTTCATTCTGCCCTTGCGTAAGGCTGGGTCTGCAGGTCCCTGACCCGTGGCCAGGACCCCCAAGTGCTCAAGGAATAATGTCCCATCCGGAATCGGGATGCCCCGAGGCAGCTGGTCCCGTGCCCCGGTCCCCATCTGCCGCTGCTCTGCCTGCGGCACAAAGCGCCTGCAAACCAGTTCAGCCAGGGGAAAAAAAAAAAAAAAAAAAAAAGAAAAAAAGAAAAAAAAAGGCAGCTTTATTTCTCCCTGACATTTAATAACCTTTATTGTCCTCCGAGCGGCAGTTTCCCATCCCAAGATCCAGCAGCACGGCTGATCTTCCTCCAGGCTGGAAACACTTTAAAGCCCAGCAGCCGCCCCGTCTCCCCACCCTCCACCAACAGCGAGAAACCCCGAAAGGTTCAAAAGGCACAAAACAGAAGGAAACACCGCAGGAAGCAGCAGCCCTGGATGCCGGGGCCAGGCTGGCTCCTCCGGAGCTCGCTGAAAACCCTGCGTCCCTGCTGCCTCCCGTGGTTCCCGGCTTCGCCCCACAGCATTTCCCGGGCTGCTCCGGTTATTTTTCAGCAAGGAGCTCGTACAAAAGGTGCCGGGGCCGCAGCAAAGCATCCGACCCATTGGATGTGGTAGTTACTAGGCAAGAGGGGAGAGCCACTGACAACTCGCAGGAGGCAAAAGGAGAAATTAATGGTGCTGCAATTCCCACTGCCTCCGTCATTAGGAAAAGAAAATGCATTCGAGCATCCTCACTCGAATGCACAATGTAATTTGTTTCAAGTTTAATATCATCCTCCTTCCCAGAGATGGGCTGAAGCTGGGAAAAGTCTCTGGTTTTATCGGCCGTGCTTCAGGGCAGATGCAAGGCAAAGGAGGGGATTTGCAGACATTTGTATAAAGGGGGAAAAATCATCTAAACCTGCACGGTGTTGGTGCTGTAAGAGGCAATCGGCCACTAAACTGTTACAGACATTATCACCCGCAGCTGCTTGCTAATAAAATAGCTAATTAGCTCAACATTTAACTTAAGTCTTTTTCTCCTACCCACCAAACTCCGCACGGCTAAGACTGCCTGGCGTCGCCACGCTCCTGCACGAGCCAGTGGCATCACCTCCCCTGACAGCACGAGTTGTGGGGCAGGACAGGAGAGGGACGGGGGAAAACCCAGTTTTATCTGGGATTTAGTCCTCTCCTCGAGCCTTGGGCTTTGTACAAGGAGGTTGGGATTTTCCCCAGCCCGGCTCGCGGTGTTTCCTCCTCGGGGCCTCTTGTTTGCGCAGGCGGCCGCAAATATTTCCTCCTCCCGGTGCCTCAAAACGGCTGCGCTCACCCCTCGACGTGGCTCCGGCGGGAGCAGCCCGGCCGGGCATCGGCACCCACGACTCCCCAAACCCACCAACGCCACTTATTAAGGCATCGCATCTGCCTAGCTCATCCCCTACAAAAGCTACAGAGCTCCCCTGCCCCTTCTGCTGCTGGTTTTTAATGCGAGAGCACGGCCGGGCCGTCAGCCGTGTCACGCTGTGTAATTCAAGTCAGGTCTCCAGGTGCTGCCGGAATAGAGAAATAATAAAATACAGACCTGGTGGTCCCACGGCAGCAAAATCGCTGGGCTTTTTCTCCAGGGCTGGAACAAGGAAGAGATAAAACACGCTTGCTCCAGAGCACAGGCAAACAACTGCTTATCACCACGTTAGCAGCCTCAAGGCTATTGCGCGGCTTCAGGAAAAGTATTATTCCCCTCCGCTCACAGTAAAGTTTCTATTTTTGGCCCCTCCGTCACACTGAGCTGCTGCCTTCACCCGCACTGGGCTGGGAAACCAGCCAGCCCCGCAGCCCCAAGGGATCCCTGCAAAGCCCGTTTCCTCGGCGGCTGCCAAATTCACCAGCAAATGGCTAAACTTTCGGTAAAATGGAGGGAGTTTTTGTTAAAGCTGCAGATTCCTTGCCGTTCACCTTGGTTTGATTTTTTGGGGGGGTTGGGGTTTTTTTCCTATCCCTTGAAATGGCTTCTTTCCTGGGACATCTCCCCGGCAGAGACCCAACAGATCAACCTGCAGCAGGCCCTGGGTGGCGTTGCCACCGACAGCCCAGATTTGCAGAGGGAGTTATAAATCAGGGTGGCTGAAATGCATCTGCCTGCAGATGCCAAAGGGCATCGGCCGGGGGGGGGCACGCTGCAAGCCTGGGCTTGCTGCAGCAGGGAGGCTGCTGGGGAGGCTGTCCCAGGTGATCGGGCACCAGTTTGGGGATGTTTTGATGCTGGGGAGGGTCCAGCCGGGGCTGCCAGAGGGTTTGGGGCTGGCATTGGTGTCCCAGGGGATGCTCGCCTGGCTGGGGGGGGGGGGAAGATACCCGAAGGGCAGCTGCAAAAGTGCAGAGCCAGACTTGGCGCTGGACTTTGCAATGACACTTTGGCGGGGGTTCAGGGTGGAAAACGGTGGGTTCTCTGTCCTTGGGAGGCCAGAAAAAGCTGCGGCTGCTCTGACCTGGTGCTGGCAACAGCCCTGCATGGTGGGCAAGAGACCGCCAGGTCCTTCTGCCAACACATCTGTGACACCCTCCTCCCTGCACCACGTTTTCCTTGGCCAGAGAGAACAGATACAGTCGCTTTATCTCTCCGCTGGTTCCACTTTCCAGATCTCATCAGCTAGCCTTGGTTGCAGAGCTGCCACCAACCCACTGCAATGCCCAAATCCAAACACTAAATACATTGAAAAAGAACATTTTTGATAATTGCGTTCTGTGGAACTGCGGGATCTGTAATTGAGGGTGAAATTATGTCCAGGGTGCATTTCAGTACTGAAAATAGCATGATAAATTAGCTCAGCTTTTTCCTGGTTGACTCAGCTAATCCTTCAGACGCCGACAGACAGATTTGATTGTATCATCTCTCCTTGGGCTCAGTAAATACCAAGGCCAAGTCGTGGCAGCTGCAGAAGATATATACAGAGCTGCTGCCTGCAATATATAATCTGCCCTTATTTCTGAATGCACCACGGCTCGGCAGCAGAGCTGAACAGAGGTCGCTCACGCTCCTGTTTTGATTTATGAATATGGATTTTGTTGGTTAAGCCATTAGGAGCGGTGATGAAGCAATTCAGCGTACATCCTGAACTGCAGCTTGCCTCATTTGAAGCCCGCTCCGCAGAACATTCTCCGTGTCTTCCCCCTGCAACACCGTTCATGCAGGGAAGATTATATTAAGGCTTTGTCTGTAATGCTGTAATTCCACCTTGCCTCCCTGAGCCCCTCTCATATGTGAAACAACCCAGCCGCAGGCAAGGAAACGGTTGCAAAAGGAGATTGCAGAGGACTTGCGCCCATGCCCGGCGGGAGAAGCTGATATCCTGCCCAAGGGGCTTAAAAAAAAAAAGCATTAAATCTGCTGAGACCCCAACGGGGACCCTGCTCTGGCTGTTTGCCGTGCTGCCCCAACACCTCCATCCACCCCAGGGGATTCGGGGATGCCCCCGGCCGGGGTAGCTGGGGTGAGGGTGACCCATCGCACCCTGCCCCTGGGAACAGCACTTACAGCCCCCCCCCAGAGCAAAGCATTCGAGAAGGAGAGTTACCATCACAGGCCATGGCTCGCTGAGCGGCCGAGCATCGCTCCCCGGTGAAGCCCAAACCGGTTAATCCTTTTTCCAAGGCTGTATTCCCTGTTCCCGGGTCAGCACGTCCCAGCCCCGTTCCACGGGGCTTTGTAGTGGTGCGGGGTAAGATACTGGCTGTGCCCGGGAGGCCTGGCTGTGCAATTAGAGAAAACAAAGAGGGAGAGGGGGAATTGTACACGCAGCGCGGCAAGGGCTGGGGTATGGCCTCTGCCGCCTGGCTCCCAGCTGGCCGCCGGCTCTAAGCCGTATTTTTCCCCATCGCTGCCGTATCTGCTTGTTTTGGAGAGGAGAAAGTTCCCCCCCCCAGCTGGTGATTGCCTCCAGCTGCCCTCGTGTCAGGCACCGCGCGGTAGAGGGCCAATTTGGCACCTTCTCCCTAATGAACCAGCGCGAGCCAAGATGTGGTTGTAGATGAAACAAATGCGTTATCCACGCAGGAGCTTTGGGAAGGGTCCCAGCGAGGGCAGGTTTCCCTTTTACAGCAAGCAAGATGCTCAGAAAAGAGCACAAATAATATCCGAGATCTCTCCCTTCCAGAGTGGCAGAAAATTAAATTTCCACGTTATTTATTCGAGCAACTCACAGAACTCCTAAATGGAGCGGATCAGGCGCAGCCATTCAGTGCATCACTTGCCAGCCGTCCCCTCCTCATTTGTTTTTAATTAGCAGCAACGTGCAGGGGGCTGGGCCAGGCAGTGCCAGCACTGCTGATACACTGACGGATAACGGAGCTCGGCTCCTCCAGCCGGGATTACGGGCCATCAAGCAGTTGGCTGCAAATCACCCCCCTAATATGCTGGGAGCAAGGGTGGGATAAATGCACTGGAGCAGGTAACAAGGTCACTGCCAAAAGGACACTTGCTCTGTGTGTCAGGTATTATGGTAACGAGGATTGAGGGACACGGGGTCAAATGAGGCTCTGTGGGTGACTGCACGCACCAGGGTGAGCTGCAAGACCTGCCCCAGCCCGTGACTAATTTGGGTTCCCGGAGGTGAGGCGAGGGATGAGAAGGTGAGAAAAAGCCCCGGGGAGAAGCCAGCCACAGAGAAAAACACTTCGAAGAGAGGTGAGACAGGAAGGCTGACAGGGAGAGAGGGAAGGGAGTGAGTTTACACCTAAATTTAAAGCGGTTGCATCCTTCCTGGCTCAGGGGAGGCACAAAATGTTCCCAGTGGCTAAGGTGGATTTGGGCTGTCCCCCCAGGTGCCCGAGTGACAAACTGAGATAACTGATGGGAACCAGTTTGCTTGGGACCGGGAGGAGAAGGGTAGGCGGTGTGACAGCGTGTCGGTGGGTGAGCGGGAAAGATGCTCTAGCTTCCACTTCTCCCAGCGTGACCCCAGAGCAGCCCACGAGCCCCCACGGGAGACCCAGCCCCAGCAGGAATAAGCATTGTCCCTCCAGCCTGGACTCACACCAGGGGGAGAGATGCCAGGGCCACCAACAGCCAGGACTGACGGACAGCGAGACAGAGCACACGGTGACGGAGCGGGAAGCAGGGAAGGCAGTGCCTGAGGTTGGCTAAGGAGTCGCTTATTGAATATTTCAGTGGGAGCTGATGGCCGGTGGCCGCAGACCCCCATCGCCCTCCCTGCCCTTCGCACCAGTGGTTCGTTACACCTCGCGCCGTCTTCCCGGAGAGGTCAGGCACTTCCTTACCCGCCTCGGCCCTTCCCGTTCGTTTTCGGTGGGAGAAAGCACCGTCCCCACATCTCCCTGGGCTAAGCATCCTCCAGGTGTGGCTGCTGGCAAACCCACACACCGGGGTCCCCATACCAGCCCCCCCCTCGCCACACACTACCAGAAAGGAGGGAGCACAAGGCTGCCTGTCCTGGGGAGGGGGGTGTCCCAGGTCCCGTGGGGTGCCCTGGGATACCCCAGGAGCCCCGAAGGTGCCCGGTCCCAAGAATCTCAGGGTGCCGGGGAGGGTGCAATGTCCCACGAGTGTCCGTGTCCGCAGGGAGGGAGGGGCGGGGCCACCAGTGTCCCTGTCCAGTCTTTTGGCGCCCCCTGGCGGGCGCGACGCGCCACGGCATCGCCCCGCAGCGACCCCGCCCGGCCCCCCGGGGTGGTGGGGGTGGGGATGGAGACCCTGGACCTGGAGAGGGTAAATCCCAAAGTGGGGTTTAAAAGGGACTTTGTGACATTGAATCCCGGGTGCCAAAGGCACGGCCCCACGCGCCGGGGAGCCAGGAACAGAGACCCTCAAGCAAATTAAATTAATTACCGCAAGAATGCGTCGGCGGGGACGGCAGCGTGCGAGCAAAAGGCTGACATCTCCGAGGAACCACAGAAAGACCTCGTGCGTCTTTAATTAGCCATATAGAGCTTGCCGCTAATTAACCTTTTGCACTGGGAAGAGGAGGAAGAAACAATGCACTGCTGGGAAGCAGGGTGAGCAAAGCACACACCAAATTGCTCATCCTCCTCCCAGAATTCTGCGCTGGGGAGGGATGCAAAGAGGAGAGCACAGACCCAGGCTTGGACCGCTGAACATTCCCCCATTTAGGTGCCTCCAAAGGCTTGGAAACTGGGAAACACCAGTCCTGGGACCAAGGCAGGTAAGGTTCCTCCCTCTTCCCCCAGTCCCTGGACTCAACGCAGGGACTCCCAGTCTCTAACACAGCCCCTCGGAGGGATTGTGTGGGTCTGTCCCCCTCCAACCCCTCCTGCACCTGGAGGGAAGGCAGATGATGCTTCGCTCACAGGAAAGGGCTCAGGGTAAAATAGATGATCAGAGAACAGTGAAAAATGTCAACCCTCCCAAGCAGCACTGAATAAAACCTGTGTTCCAGCCCATTCCCGAAGGAGCAGAGAGATCAGGACCGAGACAGAGTGCAAGACAGTGTTTCACACAGCTCAAGGGTGCTGATGTTCTGGATAAGCTTACCTAACATCTGGACCAAACTCAGTTTGGCTTGCCAGGCCGGTCAGTCAGCATGAAGTTCCAGACCTGCCCAGCAGCACGCGTCTCCCAACAGCCAAAAATAAAACAAGCGTTAGGCAGAAAGGCAGCAGTATTGCCTTGAGAGGGAGTGACAAAACCCAGCGTTGCTTTCACACCCCATCTTTACCCCAGGGTAAGGTCTCCAGCGGCTGCCAGGAGTTGGGCTCACACAGGGAACTGATTTTTAGGCACATACTTGCAGCTTGAAGAAGGGAGACCCACCTTCCTTCCTGGCTGGAACCAACAGACCTCTGACTCTGCGTTAAGACACCAAAGCCTTGTGGTTTTTAGAAACAAGCCAAGTAGGAAGAAGCAGCATCACCACAAACGGCAGCAGTGGCCTCTTTGGCAGAGCAGAAACACAGCCCTGAGAAGAGACTAAGACCCAGCTGCAAACACAGTCCCCAAGCCAGCGTGGGACGTGCCTGTTCACAGCAACCGTCTTCCCAGAGAGGGAAAAATTTACCCTTGCGCAGCCTCAGTTTCTAAGCTAACAACTACAGGGACAACCCTCCGCCTGTTTCACAGTTAACAGCCCGTTAACTGGCCGCGACACTTGGGACTTTACCCCTAGCAGATGGAAAAAGCAGTTCATCCATCACCAAGCCGGGAGGAGGAACCCACCTGCTGAGGAAGAACCTCTGCCAGGTCACAGATACCTCCTCGCTCCTCGACCAGGGGCTGTGGCAAAGAAGGTGAGACTTACCCCTGCGCTGCCCCAGCTCCTCTCCAGGAGGTGTTAAGCCGCCCAGCACCGAACCTTCACATCTCTGAGTTTCTTTGGAAGGAGAGGGAGGGTTGCAAGCCAGCATTTGGGAGGTGCATGTGGTTGGTATTCAAAAATGCTGCCACTTGAGAAACTACATTTGGGCTCCTCGAAGGCCAAACATATGGTAGGAGTTACTGCATGCTTATTAGACATGTTTTACTATTTTCTCTCGCTAAGGCTTGAACGACTGTGCGATCGTATGTAGAACACTTCACATAAAGCAGCGGGGTCAGATGTGCCTTCAGCACCAGAAAATTAACGCACAGGATTAGCGGAAGACATTGGTGGTAAAAAAAAAGAAAAAGGGGGGTGGGAAATGGACTGCACTCAAGGAGCTGTAACAGTGCACTCTGGCCTTGATTAACTACCAGCATTAAGGCAGAGCCAGTAGTTCAAAGCTAAAACTTTCCAGATTAAAAGTTCATGCGTGAACTTTGGTAGTTTAGTGCTCCATGGCCAAGGTTTGTTCTCAAAAATAATAATCTGCCAAGAAACTTATTGGCAGAATTGGATTGCAAGGCTCGAAGCACAACATCCACTCCAGTAAAGACAGGACTCGGGCCTTTCCCACCAAACTGGGGACCCTGCCATACGTCCTGGCACAAAACCAGGCACAAGACCTGCTGCACGAGGACAAACGACTCCTCGGTGGCAGCTGAGCTCATGCCACAAGTTGTCGCATTTCAACATAATCACTTTTTTGGAAAATCAGTGAAAGCAGTTCAGATTTGAGGTGGGGGTGAATTTGAAGGGGGGTGGGGGGGGAACATGAAAAAAGGCATAAGAAATACAGACAACTCTTAGCCTGATTCCATAAAGAAGGGGGCTTACACCATCACGTTGCCTCCCCCTCCCCATTCCTTGTATTAGTTTTGCATGAGCTGACCTCTTTCAGACTAAGCGGAAGAAAAAATAAAATAATTCAGGATTACCACACACTTCCTTTCAGAAAGAGAAAGCTGTGGCTGGAAGGGCAGAAAGACTTCGTCAGGGCTCAGGTCATTAGTTCTGCCAGCCCCAGTATCTGCTGCAGGAGGGAGCTGGGCACCACGGGTACCCCAAGGTAGGAGCTGTGTGGGGTAGATGCAGGAGGAAGGAACAGAAAACAGGGACAAGGGAAGAGTTAGGATTTCACAGCATGAGGTGTGGGGGTTTGTGCCTTCCATCTTCAGGAAATCAGTGTAACTGCTCACCAGGTACCCAAACAAGGGAAAATTAATTCTTATTGCATGGTGGAAGACAGGCTGCTGCACATCAGAAGGGTGGAACTCACCTGCTGCTTTCCTTTGGAACAAAAAAAAAAAAAAACCAAAACAAAAAAACCAAACAGAAGTAAGTTCACAAAACTTTCCTTTTTATTATTTGAAATTGGAAAAGGCTCCTTGGGTAACAATGATCAGGTGTAAAAGTAACACACGCATTTTGCTCAGCTTTCCGATGCCTGGGATGAAGTATGCCAAGTGTTGCCAAGTCATGTCTGGCTTTTATACAGCCCGTTCCTCTCAAACTCACAAACAAAAGGAAAGGCAAAACCCCATCGCTCAGACAGGGGAGCAGACCGGGCAGGCGAGTTGTTTAAACTACAGTTATCATGTTCCACACAGATGTTTGTGGCATGAAACCGAGGTGTTTGATGTCAAATGGCATTTTAGAAAGAAAGGCTCACCTTTTCCCCCTGCACTACTCCCTGTATGAAGCAGGGATCTGGTGTTTCACCTTCATTTTTAATAAGTACCACCTTTAGAGACTTATTTACACTCAAAGCCTGCTGGAGATGCCCAGATAAATCCATCTGTGTCATGTTAAAGTGGTGAGTGCAAAATACACATGGAAACAGGGTACAACTGCTTAGGGGAAGTAGGAGTACTAATCAATGAAAAAAGTGCAGATTGCTTTAATTAAGCTAATAAACACAGTTAATCCAAGCATCTTTTCCTCAAAAATTAAAAAGACTGCAATTCAAACAAAACCCAGAATCATACATTTTAATTCAGCACACACACAAAAAAAAAAAAAAAAAAAAGGTCAGTGGCACTCACAGTTTGGTAACTTATCTTCTACTCCATCGCCTGATCACACATCTCAAATATTTCACTGTCCAAATGGTAAGCTAGGCTGTCCGTCTGGCCTGCAGCACGAAGGCCAGCACACAATCCTTTGGCAGCTGAACACAACAGAAGATTATTGGCCACGTGAGCACCCAGCTACAAGACAGAGTTAATATATTATCATTTCCTAAACTAGCAAGTTCAGATTATACAACCCATTTCCACACAACACCCAACACTCCCATTAAGTTCCACTAGTTTTAAATTAATAAAAAGCAATAAAAAGTCATCCTTGTTGAAAAGTAAACATTGAGCCAGCTGCATTTTATTTTTTCCTGGTAGCTTACACCTCCAAGCACGCTTGCACATGAATTTGCTTTCTCCCCAGTACAAGGTTCCTAACTAATTGCCAACCAACTTCTGCTGTCCCATTCCAGAGTAGCCGTGGCAGTACTGCACTGTTCACTCCAGAAGGAAGCTGACAACCAAAGCTACAGGTAATTCTGTCCCTTTTCCTCCTCCTCAATAAAAACACCCGAACCCTGACAAGTCCACGTGGACTGCACTGAGTCTCCTACAACCACAACGCCTGATCACAGCACATTTATAGCTATGAAATCAGGCCCAAGGCAAACAAACTGGACGGATGAGGACCTCTGATGCTTCTGTTTTCCAGCTGGCCAAACCCACGTGTTTTGGCAACACTGAAAGCATGATCTAGGAGCACAACACAGCCCGAGCACGTAAGCCAGTCACTTGCTCATTGCTCCTGAGATAGAACTAAGCCCTAGGTCTTGCTGTGGCTATTGGGGCAATGCTGCTCTGCAACCTAATTTCAAAAGCACTTTGCTTATTCCAAAAGGCTTCTGCCAAGAGAGTATTCCTACCCCTGACAAGTTGTTTTCCATCTTCACCAGCACTTTCCACCCATCTGGGATCAAGAAATAAAGCCAATTGTCCCCAAGATTTTCTACAGAGCGAACAGGACGAGGACACGTCAGCACCAGAAATTTATCACCATCTGCAAGGCACCACCACACATTATCCCTGTCAACAGCTCACAGAAATATCCCAACAAGCTGGACAACTAGGGTTCAGGAAATAAGCAGGGTATGCACTGAGACATACTGTGCAGGGGGGTGGTACAGCCTGTATCAAACACGAGCAAGTACAGCAAAATACTGTACTGTCAGCACTGCTTCCCACAGGTGCCACGAGGGAAGGCAGGACCCGGGCTGCGGTCGCAACCCCCTCAGCCAAGGGCGATGCTCAGATCCAAACTGCCTGCCACTAAATCTGGCTGCGCTCCTCTTGTTCATTCCCCTCTTCCAAAGCTTTCAGAGCAGCAAGTTGTAACTCATCGTGTTATTCTGCTCTTCTCTGAAAGTGCTGATGTAGCCATGTACAAAGGAACCAGCAAAGGCACAGGAGCACCCAGAGCATTTATGCCAGTCTCTCAAAATTCACCGTCTTAACAGCTTTCTTCACCCTAAGCCAAATCACAGGAAATTTTCTTCTGAAATGCCACAAAAGCCTGCCAGGCTTTGAGGAGCAGAAGGTGAGAAGAGAAGGCAGAGGAGGAGTATTAATACAAAATTTGCTATTTTCATTGCCTTTGCTCTAGACAGAATAAAGCCACGGTGTATCAGCAGTTTTGCCTTTAATCAGGACTAGCACATTCTGACATTTTGAGGCCAATCAGGTACGCTATAAATAAAAACATGCTACTACAGGGGCAACGCTAAGCTCTGAAAAGTTCCTGCAGGGCATCAAGCCTCTGCAAAGCCCTTCTCTCCAGCCAGCCAAGCAGGTCTCGCCTTCAGAAGGGAGACCTTTAACACTGCCACTGAAAAGGTCTGGAAGGGACAAGCTACAAGCAGAAGAACCATCTTAGCCTGGAGAACAGCAGATGCACAACCTGTGCCAACAGCCAACCAACAGGTCCTCACCCACGTGACAAAGCAGACCTATATTCAGCACCAAGCAAAACACTCCTGCCAACTGCTATCCATCGGTTTGCACTCCCCAGCAGACTCCTGAAATCAAGGGGAATTTAAGCTGCAGGTAACAACTACTCAAAGCATTTTACGACACAGCAGTGGAACATACCTACATCACCTTTACACATTCAGCCAACCCAAGACAGCAGGTTACAGGGAGGAGAGTACAGAGCCAGCATCTGTACTTAGGAGACAGTGAGTCGGGTCTCAGGCCAAGTGCTTGTAGTGCATTCAATATAGTCTGGATTTTCAATCTTACTTTAAAAACAAAAAGCAAAAACTATTAAGTCAGTTATGTAAAACTTCAGCATTTTTTTTTTTGGGGTGAGTGGGGACACTGCGGGAAGGAGGAATCCACAATCAGAGCTATGGATCCATTAGCAGCTGAAGCAGAGCTGGTTTTAGGGACAAGTGATTGAAACAGCTGCCCAAGGGGACCTCTCTCATCCCTTCAGGCTGTTAGGGAAAATAAAAAGCAGCCAACATACTGGCTGCACCAGCCTAACAGCAAGCTCCAAGATAAACTGGCCGCCCAGATGCCAAACAGACTCCTAATGTCTTTAGGTATCCCAGAAATCTGCATCATCAAGCTGGAAACCTCCATCTGCAAGATTAAGCACATGCTCTCCTTCTGCACACAGCTCAGCAGCTGCAGCAGAAGGCTGAGGTGCCCGATTTTAGCTTCAGCTCACCTCTCTGCCCACACCCCAAGGCTCAGAGGACTGCCACCCTTCCTCTCTCCCAGCCCTGCGTGACAGGGTGAGATCCAAGTCAAGCCTTCCCTCTGCTGATGCTGACAGGAACACCTCTAACAGGCTGCTCAGAAACAAGCTACTTTTTATAGCTTATTCACTAGAAACGGTAATAGCACTTCAGATCCTCACCTCTAACACTAAGGCAGGTTTTCCACTACTGACAAAGCAGTAGGAAACAAAGAAAAAAGTGCCCCAAATCACCTTCAAATTCCCAGAGGTTTGTAAAACCATATCCAAAGAGACAGGAATTAATCCTGTGAGTGACATGACCTTCTACTCAAAGTCTCTGCTGGAAACTCGGTTCTCATGCAGCTTGAGGGAACACTCAAGAGCCAGAAATGGCAAAAAGCCCTTGCGAGAGTGAGAATAAAAGCTGCTCGCTGTCAGTGAAACCAGGCAGTGACCGAAACTTCGCCATAGACAGGGCCTGAATCCTCCCAACACAACACACGTACAGACACATTTACAAACCAAAACCTGCAGAAGATGTAAAGGCAGAGTTTTGTTAGACACTGATCTGACTGGTAGCGGGAAGAGAAGAAACCTGGAGGTTATCGTAACAGCCAGAGAGCAACTGCAACAAAAGATGTATTTTGCTTGTAACCAAGAGCTTCCTTACAAACTGCTCTTTTCTCTCCACATAAGAATCCCTATCATCTCTTCCTACACAGGATTAATAACATGCGCTGATGCAAATGCTGATGGTTTATAGCACAATTCAGAGTCTGTAGATCAGCACTGGACAGGATTTTCCTGCATAGGACAGTCTATGGGGAATCTGCTTCCTTGCCTGCAGCCCACACTTCCCAGTGGAGCTCAGATCTGCCACACAGAATGCAGGTATCGTGGAAAGAAATTAAGCCCAGGAGCTTTCTGGGATGAAACAAGTATGACTAGAAAGGGAACAGAAGGGTCCTGCGAGTGGAGCAGCAGCACCCACCTGTCAGGACCAACCATTAAAGGTGCCAGAACAAGCCTCAGCAATACTAGGAGAATCCCGTGCCGCTCCTTCAGACTGCACAGGGCAACCTGATACAAGAAAGACACATCACTGGGATCACATCAGTACCAGCGTCATGTGGCACCTTCTGCTGCCCATCACAGACAAGAGTCAGCAGGCTGCAGTTGGGCTTATTTCACAGTCGGTTTTCTTTTTTCTCCTTCCTTTACATTTTCAGATCCACTTTAAAAGATCTGAGGTGAACCTTTCAGGTACAAAACCAGTTTGAATGTACCAGCTTCTCTGCAGTTCACACTCATTTCCAGTTCCTTACCCAGATCCTAGAAGAAAAAAAGAATCATCTCCTCTACGCTCAGGGAGACATCCAGACCTGGAGCCCCAGGGACAGCACATCCATCAAGCTCCAGAAGCCAGGCCAATGCTACACAGTCATTTACAGTGGGAAATCCTCCCCTTGCTGCCAAGCTGAGGGAATTTCTCAAAAGGAAACCACCCACTCCAATTACTAAGCCAAGGATGAAGGTATTACACCAGCCTCACTTGACAATGCTGCACCCAGAGAAAGGTTTCTGGAGAGGAGGACATGCTTTGTCACTGCTGATGCAATTTATCATTAAGCAGCCAGCCAGTCTGCAGCGGGGGACCACACAGGTTTTCAGGAGGGTAAAGCAAGTCTCCCAGGAGGACAGATCGTCCTAGAGCACAGCAAAGGCTTAAATGAGTCCCTTCCCTGAAGAAGAGCTCTTTCCACGGGAGACTGCTAATGGTCAGAGCAGCGGGTTTGTGTCCATCCAGTCAATTAGATGTTCTTCTGATCCAGCTCTGACCTTGAGTTATTTTTGTTCCAATGCATTCTTTTTGCAATAAGAAAGGTCTGTTTCCTCCTCTGCAGGATCCCTTCAGCTATACAAAGCTATGTTACACACTGGGTAACAAGGACTGCTAGGGAGCAGTGTGGAGTGGCAGGGAGGAAAGGGCCGTCATGGATATTTTAACCGGGATGTGTACATTTGGGGTAAAAAGGCTTTATTAAAAGTGCATGCTTTTATTCAGAGGTACCGAGAGCAAGGAATCCCCATCCCAGCTCTGGCTGGGGAGTGCAGCAGCCTTTGCAACCCCTAGCCCTGTCCATCACAAATCACCCGTCAAGTAGCCAGCGACTGAATGTTCTTCAGCATTTCATCAAAAGCCTCACGGGAAGGCGCTTCGGCATTCTGGAAGGAGACCTTGATCCGGCTGTAGAGACTGAAGGACTTCAGCTCCAGCCAGATGAACCCAAAGCGATCATCATCAAAGAGAACAAAAACACCTGGTGTTCGCTCGGGGCTGGTGAAGCCGTGGCCAGCAATAAGCCCCGTCCCATAGAAACTGCAAGGAGAGAAGAATAGCAAAAAAGATGTGAGAATAGCCATAATTACCCAACATTTAATAAAAAAAATTTTAAAAAACCAAACACAAAACTGTGATCAAGCAATTGTCAAACACACTGCCAGGTGCTACAGAACAGGGAGTTTTATACTCAGTCAGTTCTTACCACACAGCACAAAACACTGTTGATACCATTTTAAGAAAAGAAACTCCACTGCTATTTGGAGGTTGCTGCTTTTGGCTATTCAAATTAGCCCTTGCACACCAAGGCTGAATTTTTCTGTAGTTCAGGCCAGTAATCCATCCAAGATTTACTCCTGCTACTCAAGGATCAACCCAGGCCCAGACAATCCTCACAGAAAAGGAAAGACACACTGAGAGGGTGACCAGAGAGGCAAACCTTGCGACAAAACCCAGGGGAAGAGAGAGAAAGAAAAATCTAAAAAAAGAAAAATCTAACTGGAGCTGGGGAGGAGTAAAGGTCAGTCTAACCTCCAAGCAAGCAGCAGGTGGAGCAGGGTTTTATTCAAACACAACTCGGTTGTGACAGCAGGGGCCTTCTGGGATTAACCAGCTATTGGTAGGTTTTTCCACAAGCACAGATGTTTGGCTGAAGGTCACCTGCCTAAGCCTCAGCTTTTGGGCTCTTTTTTTCCACACTTCATTTAGTGTGCTGCTTCACTGACTCCAGGTCCCATTCAACAAGGCTCTCTGCATACTTGCACTCACTGCTTAGGGTGCTCAGCACCTTCCAGAGCTGGCCCCAAGGCACCAGAGGCCAGGGAGGGGTGGGAGAGAGCACCATGTTCCCACAGCCAAGGAACACAAGTGACACACACAGAAACGGGAAGCGCCTTCAACAGATCTCTAAATATACAAGCTGAGCAGCTCTGGGAAACAAAAACACATTAAAAAAAAAAAGCAGAAGGTGGATACAGGAGAGGTGTTAACTTCAGAACTAACAGGATAAAATCTAGCAAGGAAGCAGGATGGCAGATGACAGTGTGGTAAGAAAGAGAGGGAGCAAACAAGAGCATGGGAGATAGGGCAGCAGCCGCAGAAAATCTGAGCACAAGGGGCTGGGAGATCCACATGCAGGTAAAGGCCCAGCAAATACAGAACATGCCTCAAAAGACTCCCCCCCATTCCATTTCAAAAAGTGACTGGCACAACTGGGCTATAAAACCACTAGTCCTCGTTACCAAATTCGGCAGGTCCGGGGATAGTCTTCATTCCTCGATATGACTCCCATGGGCAACACAAAGGGCTGGGAAGCTGGTGCCTTGTCCTGGGTTGTCCCCTCCGCCCCAGCTGCAGTCTCTTCCCCCTCTGCACCTTCTCCTCCCAGGGGCTTCGCAGCAGGCTGGGAGGCAGCCTCCTCTTCCTCCTGCCTGTGTTCCTGCTCCTGCTCCTCCCGACGCACCTGCTCCTGGACCTCCAGGACAATGCGAGAGAGTTCACTGAAATCGCGAAGGTTCTCGACGTCGGGTAGCTGCAGAGGATGTGCCAGGTCGATCTCCACAGTCTGCTGCCCAGCTGGGATGTTGGGATCTCCCTAGAGACAGGAAGCAACAGCATGGCTGCAGAGGCAGGGTGCTACAGAGTTCAGACCTGTGTATCCTCCCCACATCCATCATTTGACTTCTACACAGTTCACCCTATTCTACAATCACCAGTTTGGCAACAACAACAAAAAAAAACCACACACTCGGACCTTGTCTGTTGTTCCCTGAGCTGTCTATGTCATCTCTGCTTTCCCCTTCCAAGGAACAGAATTTTAAATCAAAAGCTACAAGCCAGGTCATACTTGCAAGGGTGAAAGTCAAAGCTGCAACTGCATTTTGTCAAAATCCCTCCCTGCAGAAAGGACCTCGCCAGCCTGACTTCAGTGAGGAGCTGCCAACATTTGGTACCTACTCCTCAAATGCATGCAAGTGATCTCCAGTGACCTGCTACCAGCTGCTCACAGAAAGCAGCTGGGAGGGAGAAAAAGGGAAGTGGGAGCCAGGTGTCATCATCAGAAACTTTGCAGAGCAGGTTCTAGCTACTCTGCATGTGTTATGATTCACCCAATGCCACCAATCCCTACAAAGAACAGGATTTGGGCTGGCAACAACCGACTACCTCCCAGACAGAAATCTCTCCTATGGATCCATGGCATCGAGAATACTTTAACAAGCATCTGAAAGGAAAATGCACTCACGGTGATTTTAGTCCCCTTCGCTTTCTTTCCATGAAAGCTCAACATGACAATCTCCAGCCCGTGGCTCCCATACGTTCCTTTGAAGAGACCTGGCTTTATAAGGTCATCGGGGCTGCTAGGAGGGAGGTAGATGCGTCGGTATGTCAAGCAGTTGCTGTGCAAAAAACAAAAGGTTAGACAGGTTAAGAGAGAATCCCTCGACATGAGGAGTGTGTTTCCAGTCTGCTTCTCCAGGCAGCTTTGGGATGTCATCAAGAGACAGGCGGGATCTGTGTTTTCAGCAATACCAACAAGCTTAACAGATTTTGCTTTAGACTTATGCAAGTGCTCCCTCCTTTCCCTTCTCTCTACCAGTCCTCGTTAGCACACCAGGAGGCTCCTGCAGCAAGGTCACAGTAAACCTCCTCACTCCCTAGGATTTCCGGAGAACCTAAGAGTGAAGCATATTTAAACATTTGCTACAGCAAGGTGGCTGCTATTAGAAGTTTGGAGTGACGGTTAAAAATACCCAAGGGCTCAGGGACTGTGTGATTTCTGCATAGCACGCTACAAAGCACGCTGCTTACTAATATGGATAATAAGCAGTCAGCTCCTTGGGATCACGGGTATTTGCTCTATCTTCAAATTAAACATAGTTAAATGGCTCAAAACCACCTTACTGTGCACAGTTATTGTAAAAAACTTGGAACCTTATTATGACTGCTGTCATTACAACTCATTTCTCCGTACAACTGGAAAGGACTATGCTTCACCGTATCTTTGCACAGAGCCTGCAAAGACATAACAGCCAGAGCAATGTTCAAGCCCATTGCAAGCATCTCATCCTCAGAACAAATGATCCAATGTGCTCTTGAAGTTGCAGCAGCCTCAATACCTAGAAAGAGCTGGTGCCCTTACTCATATTGGCTAGTGTAGATGAACTTCATCAAAATGAGCTCTTGCATGTGTTCATGGAAGATGTCTTCCAGAGTCCGACCCCACTCTTCCCTTAACCATGTCCGGAATTCCTGCAGCACAAGGAGAAGAGAAAAGGGGGAAGATAAAAGGCATCTCATTTGCAACAGTGACGTACCCCAACAAGACTTTGCCTCATCAGCATGATTCATCAGCAGAGCCACAGAGAAGGCATATGCTCTGCCAAGGACAGAGGATCACGGCTGGATTTGGGAACAAGCATGTGTTGCTACAGAGCTGGCTTGGAAATACGCTTAACAAGTAGCGATAACAGTAAGTGCCCCATACCTGCCAGACGCCACACAATAAACATGCTCCCCTCCAAATAAACTACAGGCAGAACCAATATGCCTCCTCAGAATAGAAGTGTAAGCATCGCCTGTTACTGCAAAGTAGCTGGTCTACTACTTTACATCCTGACTTACCTTGCAGTAATTCATTTGTGTGCCCATAAGCTGACTTCTGTGCCCTATCCTGGCATGTTAAACACGAAAAGGGAAGCTTTTGAAAGGCACTGAAGATTTAGGGGGTTAAATCCTGCTGATTTAATACTGATGCATCTGAATCCAAAGGGTGCTTTGAAAACATCACCTGAAGTACCTCTACACCAGCTCTGACAAGTTAATATCCTACCATGAGTTAGTGCGATAACAGCTTACACTAAGATAGCAGCCTACCAAGTCATATTCCAAACCTGCTTGCTTTATCTTCTAAAGCCGGATCCTCCAATTACCATAATGCCACGCACACTTAACGCAATGCTTTGAAAGTATTAAAGCATTTCTCATCTGCTACAGAACCAGAAAACACTTAACTAAACCTTTCACCCAGCTGTTTCCCATTAGTAAGACAGACATTTTAAAGCATTTGTTAGAAACAACTGAAATATCAGATTTGTCACGTTTAACTAGCTGGCAGCAAACACCACTACCTGGAACAGGTATTACCTGAAGGTTTTCATCCTGACATTTATACCTGCACCTTAAAATATGTACTTTGCGTCAGGAATCTGCCTTGCTGGGTATAGCCGACACAGACACAGGATAAACAACCAAATGAAGCTTTTAATCCCTCCACCAAGATGACAAGCAGTAGAAAGGTGCCCCACTGACAAGCAGGTATTCAAATCCAGCTGGTACTCAACATTAGGCCTGTGTCTGAAAGATCTTAATTATAAAGACAGGATTACCACAGAGACCAGTGTCTGGCAAGTGCTGCATGGTGCACAATGCATGTTGCTGTCTTTCTTTGGACAGGCCTGCTATCAAACAGGACTGGTGTGTGACACAGGCACAGGAAGAAAAAGGGTGCTGGGGCTCAAAAAGCACCTTGCCACAGAGAAGTGCCTAAAACAGCTTTTGCTCAACAGGATGGACGTTAACAGCCTGCTCCAACACCCTGCTACACACTGAGGTAAGGCATGGGGTCTCCACCCAGACATTCTGCAGGTGTAACACTGAATTGATCTCATATAGTGGATCCTTAAACCACACCTTGGCAAGTACAGAAGAGGTTCCCCAAGATCCTGCAGTTATTCAAATGTGGCCACTTCGATTTTGATTCAAGTCACAGATCAACTCTACCCACTTAAAAAAAGATCGTAGTAAATCAGCCAGAAGCTACCAGCCCAGGTTTTCCTATATGTTTGATACACAGAAACTAGAAGGCAGAAGTCTACCTCCCAGATCCCAACATTAGCTAAGAGCTTGGGTAAGACAGCAATGCTTTATCTTCAGAAAGGGGATATACAAACAGCCTTAATGCAGACTCTTGGCAAAGCACTCTTACCTCTTGCCTTCCCCCTGACATCCGATGGTGATCTGTCTGGTTGCATTTCGTGGAGAACTCATCCTTCTTTACAATCTGTAGTTACCATGGAGGAGAATTTAACAGGTTACAGACCTGTTTAGAGATGCCTAGGATGATGTAACTAAGACTGCTTAGAGTAAATGCTTTACACAACAAACGTTACTGAATTTGCTACAACGGAGAAATCATTAAGTGATGCCAAGTACATCACATACAGAATAGAGAAATAAAAGCAATAAAACCCCAACGCATTCTAATGAAAGATACTAGTAAGTTGCTTCTCTATTTGAGCTTCCTTCTTCAAAGAAAAGGAAACAACCTCTCAGGAAGCTTTTCAAAGCATCCAATGTACTGAATGGATGCTACATAACCTTCTCAAGGTCCCATCTTAGAGAGAGCTGTAAAACAGAACTGGTCTGTGTGTCTGCTTGGACACATTCACCAGCTGCACAAGGCCATTTTACATATCCTTTGCCCCAGCCTGTACACATATTGGTGCTCCCACCCTCCCACCATGCTCCAGCCCAACAGAAGACAGTACAACAGCCTTGCTGTACTATTGCCAGTGAACAAATTCAGAGCGGGGAGCAGCCCACACAACTTGTCAGACACATAATGAGTGTCAAGCTGGCATCCACACATATAACAAAGTGGTGAAAGCCACATCCCTTAAATAAAATTCTCATCTAGTTTTTTGATGAATCCATTTCCAGAGCCAATATGCATGCACACGCACACACATCGCACCTAGGATAGATGATGCTGAAAGTGCTAGAGGAGCTCACCTGGATATGGCCGTTATGAGGTCCCTTATGACCATACATACACTCAACTGTTGCACATTTCCTCTCCATGAGATGAATCCTGAAGAGAGGTTTGAATCTCATCGGATCATCAACATGAGGGTCATGAGGTGGCAAGTACATCCACCCGATGATGAACAAACCGTCTACCTGCAGAGGGATGGGAGACAAAGCATACGAGATCAGCCTTGCATGCTTTCTGTTGAGTTTGCGACAAACAACTTCGGGGCCTGTTCTGCAACAGGGCAGGAGCTGTAGAACAGCTTGCTGCATTTCCAAACTGCTTTCCAGCAATTAAACCAGACCATATGCACTCACAGCACACCCCTGGTGAAGAGGGAGAAGGTTTCTTTACGAGGCTTCCTGCACCACTGGAAAATGATCGGGCCTTTATTACTGCAAACGACTTTGTGACGGCTGCTTGGTGTGCAGGATCCAGAGGGAGAGACTGCACTGAAGAGACCACACAGCTAGTCAAACTCTAATTGGTTTGAGAGCTCATGCTGGCAGATACTCGAATAGACAAATTCTGCTTCTCATGATTATCTGCGCCTTTTGGACAAGGAATTATTTGGCTCTGTTACTCAAAGACAGCACAGGAAGCAACAATCTCCTCTGCTGAGAGGTACAAGTGCCAGCCCTCTTCCTGCACGCCTAACAGAATCCTTCCCCTCAAGCTCTGCAATTCCAGAGAAAGGATATTTTCTGAACAGAGAAATCTGAGACAAAAGCAGACCAGCACCGCAAAGGCACACTTGTCCTTATAAGGTCACAATATCATGTAAGTATTGGCGCACTTGGATGCACTCTTATACCAGTTCATGGAACAGAATCTTGCAAAACCCAAAGGCCTCGTGATTTGTTGCGCTTCAACCTGTCAGCTATTGAACCTTGGTGCAAAGAACAAGGGCTTCAGCCAAACTTCTGGCCCAGCTCTCACTAATACATAGTCAAACGTTGTTCGTTAACTGCTCTCCTCAGCAGCACAAGAGCTGCCAGACTCCACAGGTCTTGCACCAGTATCACTACATCTGATGCATCAGTCTTAGACATGGCTGGTGAAAAGCACAGCAAGCTACAGGAAGGAGAAGTGCGTGACCACAAGTGCAAAACCCTTTGCAAAACGTTCAGCTGTAGGCAAAGATAATGCAGTAAGTGATGGGCCAGTGCTAAAACCTCTACTGTACTCAATGCACAAGGAATTGACTCCTGTGCCAGCCACTGGAATATCAGCATTAAACTCTAAACCAAGCCTTTCCCTGAAACGTTCCTTGTATTTTCTGTGTGCTCCTGTGGCTGTTTGGAGTACAGCTGAAAAACAAAAGGACTGTCTGGAGAAAGGTGGTGATGATGAAAAGATCCTAGATGCAATGTCTGGGTCTCAATCACCTGCTTGAGGGCTGACTGTTCAGACTTCTCAATAGCATGGAGATGGCACCCAGGTCTAGAAAGCGGTATACAAAAGACTTATCAGTCCTTGACACCACAGCCCCCAGAATGAGGTACTCACTCACCACCACGTTCAGTAGTCCCCCATAGGGCCCAATGTCCGGCTGCCATAATCCCAGGATGTGTCGGTATCGGTGCAGCACTAGGGAACAGTGAGACACTGAAGTGAGCACATCAAGCTAAGGAATTGGGATTTTGGGAAAAGAAGGAAAAAGGAAGACTGCTACCAGACTGCACGCAACACTGACCAATACCACCCACAACTTTATTAAGGAAGAGAAAACTGGTTACACCCAACCACAGTCAGGCAGTTCTGAACTGAGGCTTCCCACGAGCTCACACAGATTTATGTTGTTCTCTGCAGCCCTGCTCCTGGCCTGGCGCGGGGGCAGGAGTTAGTCTCCAGGACTTTACACAAACAGATACCTCACTAGGAATTCTCAGAAAACTTTTGCAACACAGCCTTGTTAATGCAAATCACATGATACACCCAGAGCTAAAAACAAATAAAGTATCTGCCGTCTCCAGTTACCAAAAATGTACTTGATGCCTCAGACTGCAAAGCAACAGAAAATAAGGAAGGGCAGAAAGGCAGTAAGGAACAGGGAAATTTGAATATTTTGAAAGAATTTCCCTGCCTTGTATAGACAAACTTGTCTCCAGGGTCAAGCATCCTTAAAAACAGCCACCGAGAGAGCACGGGCAAAGCACACAGACCATGCCAGCTCAGGAGATCTGGCTGTGTTACCAGGTCAGTAATGGCCTTAAAAATTCTAAGCAGCTACATTCCAGCAGTGCCCAAAAGCTGCTTCCAAGTTCCCCTCAAAGCCTACTGCAGCAGGTGAGGCTTCTCCATTTCTCATCTGAGAGCTAGGTGCACTTTCAATCCCACCAAAATGGAAGGACAAGTAAGGAACATTTTCAGCAAGCACAAGAAAATGTCTATTACAGAACGATCTTAACAAACATCCTCTCTTGAGGAAAGCTTAGAGATGTTAATTGCCTCCAGTCCTTACACAGTCAGCCATTAATTTTGTCTATGCAATTTCCTGACATGACCAGTAACCTTCATGTAAAGACATGACATGCAATCTGGCATTTTGGGCAGGAACAACAGGATGCAGATTATTTCTATGAAGATGGCAAGAAGATACTACACTTGCCTTACAATGATGTTCACGGCCAACTCAGAAGGCCACAATAACCCATTTTAACCTACGGGTCTGGCTTGAATAATGGGTTTTGCTTTGCGTCAATTTATAGGAAGAACTGTATTTCAGTGCAGCTGTTACAACAGCTTTGTTTCATTAACTACTTAAGATAGCAAGAACTATAGAGTGTTTTTATTACACCAAAGCAGAGAACTTCCACAAAGGTTTAGGACAGCAGGGAGGGTTGCCCAGAGCTGCTGCCAACTGGCCTGGAGGAGCCTTTTCCTGTGCAGTAAACAATTTAAGATTGATGGCCTGGTTTCACCCAGTGAACCGAGTGCAGCACAAACAGCACTAAGGCAAGCAAGCAAACCACATTCCCAGTCTTCTTGTCTCAGTGCAGTAATTACATATTAATAAATGGTATGTGCATAAACCGCTCCACCCACCACAATCTGCCTTCTACCCTGTCTGGCATGGAGCTGATAAAACCCAGCTTTTTTTGGTTTTTTTTTTAGGACAGAAAACTTGATGCAAGTTATGCAAGAGTGATGAGGACATCCCTCCTCCCCCAGCTCCTGTCAGAAGCACTTTCAGAGCTGTAGCTAGAATCGACGGACTTTTCAACAGCGCAGAAAGCGTCTGCTTGACAAGGCAAGCCCTTCCACTGCAAGGCACATGCCTGTCGAGGGCAGTTTGTGTGCTCACTTTGAGTAAACAGCCAGCTGCAGCTCAGCTCACCAGGAGACGTGGAGGTTCAGGAAACGTGGCTGAGTCACAGACACAGCCTGCTTCACCATCTGCCCTGACCACCCAGAAACCTGGGGCTGCAAAGGAGGGAGGAGGCCAAAAAATCCTATTCACCTCCAGAAGAATCCTACCCACTGGATAGCAGCTTCTGTGCTTAGCTTGCACCACTACTGTAAGCAGCTCTTCTTTTTTAATTTTTTTTTAAAACCCCAGCTGTTTGGCACCACAGAAGTCTCCAGATGAGCTGATGGGAAACAGGCTGCAGCGTGAGCAGTGCTTCACCCAGCCTCATCCTCCCTTCACACCAATGCCCGCAGCATAGACGCTTTAACAGACAAGTCATCTCCCTCACTTGCTCAGGGTGCTGTGGACTCCTTCTCCTCCCCTTCTTTCAGGAAAGGAAGTTACTGGGGAAAACACTGGTACTGGGGCAAAGGCCCAAACAAGTCTCAAAGCAAAAGCACAGCTCCATTTTCAAGCCTGGGGTGTCTCCAGGCTCCAGCGAGCCAGCAGCTATATTCATTGCAGGGAAAACCCGATGAATTCCAGCTCTGGCTCTCCCTGGCGGGAGACAGGATGGATCTGACAGTTGTTTCCCTCCCTGCTCCTCGAAAGAAAACAGCACTTGGGTCTTTCTCCAAGGTTTTCCTCTGCTATGCACGCTGCCTATTTTTCTCAGTCCTGAAGAAGCCTCTTGCCTATCCAAATTTCTGAGCCCACATCCTGCCAAATGGAGCAAAAATACGTCCACTGGACACTTCAGTACAACCCCCACCCAGCCTGGATATTACCCATGTTGCCCCAAGCAGCCCTGCAGGCTCTTCAGATGGAAAGGCAGCTTGAATCTGTCTAGGGATGGGCTAGGAAAAGCAGTGAAACCCCAAGCTCCCACCAACCAAAGGCTGCCTGGGAAAGGTCTAATGCCTGTGCTTTTCTTTAGGAGTTAGACACAGGACAAGGAAGTGACACCGAGTAAATGCACAGTGATTCAAGCAAGCATTACAGTGCTGGCACACCACAGGCACCATAGGTATGAACAAACAAGTTACAAACCCAGAATGGGTTATTAAAACAGGAAGAAAGCAGATGATTTCAGATGTCTCTGTTTTAACTAAATCTTATTTCATGACCTCTGTCCAGCTTGGACAGCACAGGCAGAGAAATGCAAAAACCTAACACAGGAGTTTTCAGTGAAATCTGCAGCCTTTAAAGCAGAGGTAGCTCACTTTGAGTGGAAAAGACCTGATCCACTACAATTCTCTTGGACTCTCAGGATGCAGCAAGGTATCTATAAGCAAAATGAGTTGGAATGTAAGCAGTTACTGCCCCCCAGCTGGTGATAACTGACCTGCTAGTGGAAAGAGCTAAGTGTCAGCCAGGCTAGCTTAAACTTTGGGGAAAGCGATCTGAGCTGACCAGGCTAATGCTGCATGAATATAAATTAGGAAGCAGTCACATGGTAAATCCTGGCAACACGGTCTCAATACAGAGGAGGGGAAAAAGGCAAAAAGGAGCAACTGCATCTTAAACCACATTGACTGCTCCCCAAGTAATACAACACACCCCTAGAGAAAAGGGGCATGAGACATCAGAAGTTTGGGGCTGCAGCTAAAGAATGAACAACTGAGGGAACAGCACAAAATGCCATTTGAGAGCCACCACAAACGGCACGTTTGGAGCAAACACCCAGGTAACAATCTACAAAGGAATCCCTCATCCAGGGGGACAGCTTGGACATGCCTCTCCTTCCCATCAAGCTCCAGAAGAAGGCTGGTGTTGACAGCCAGGACTGTCGAACCTAAAACTTTCTACCGATTCCTGCTGTAGCACTGCTGCTGCTTGTCTGTCATGACTCACATTAAAGACACCATCTTCTCTTCCTGGCCGATGCTCGACTGCTTTTGTTAGCACAGGTAAGCATCCACTCCACTCATTAGCATGTGTGAAAAAACTACATTCCCAAGCACCAGTGAGTTAGTAACTTGAGTATGCAAAACTCTGCAGACCCAAAGTAGCATTAGAGACAGCTCAACAACCCCTCCAAATCCCTAGCAGTACTGGCTTCCTTAATTGATGTAAACTAATCAGTACTTCCCCCCAACTCCTGCTGAACAGCAAGCATTAAACTCCAATGTTTTACTGTTCTTCCCTCAACACAACATCAGGAGGAAAGGAACAGTTTACTCAGAGCAGCTATTTCACTGAGGAAAGCAAATCACAATCTCTGAAACACCAGCAGAATGTTTACTAGAGAGGGAGATGGTGGTTAAAAGGATTCACTGGGCAGGGAGGGAATTAGCATGGAAACCCTCAGCATTTTGCACTGGGAAGGGCTGTGGATCTGAATGCAGCTTATCTGGATCACGACAAAGCTTTTTGCCAGTCCAGAGCTTATTTAAACTTGCTTTTGGGAGCCCTCACCAGGGTATCTGAATACTTTGTTCTAAGAGAGGAACAATCCATGAAGAACAGAGTGAACACAGACCCTCCTTTTTGTGCCCAGTCAGGACAATTTTCTAACTCAAAGCACTTCAAAATGAGACCAACATATCTCACTGCCTGTCCTACTCACACTGTCACTCTAAAGGGTCAGAGTACTCCACTAACAAGCAACAGAAAGAACAGACTAACTGGCATCCTCCATGCTGTCCCAAGGTCCACCCCAAAATAATTTGCTTAAAGCAATGTCACACTCCATGCAGCATCTTGTGTGTGCTTAGTGCAGGAAGCATCAACCAGCAGGAGGTACGTACGGCAGGTGTAAACATCTCTGTACTCCATGTGCTCGTAGTCGGGAAGGATTTTCATAAAACGCCCCGACTTCACTCGTGGGTTTATACCTGAACAGACACAGCAGGGTAAGTACCAGGGAACTCTGCTCCACTGTAACCAGCACGTAACATTACGATGAGTCTGGACCAACCACACAGGAAAGTCAAACTCTCTTTTGACTTTACTTCCAGTTGTGGTGCACCATTTGTTTCCGTCAGCCCCAGATTCAGGTATACCCAGTTAGCAGGATTACTCACACAGAACTTGGCATGTTCAAGATTCCCACAGACAATATTTACAAATGGCATCCAGTGAATTCAAAGTGGAATCAGGATCCTCCTCAAACTCAGTAGTGCCGCTGTAATGAGCACCGCTGTCTCAAGATGACCACTTAGGCCAAGTAACTACACGGACAGTAGCCCAGGCCTTGGATTAGTTATGCTTTCTAGCGCTTAAGCTCAGTTCCTCATTTCCCACATTACTTTTTACAGAACAACAGTGGACAGAAAAGTGCATGTGCATCCTGCCAGTAGCCCCAAATTAACTCTTCTGCAATTAAAGTTTATGGGACAGTAGAGAAAATGGGGTCACACCACCACAAAACTGTTCCACTAAGTGTTTGCAACAGGGCAAACTATTGAATCTGAGCAGAAGAGCTAAGACTGTGCATCCCTGAAAGCCTGAAACTGCTGCCAGACATTCTGACTTTAGAGCAACCATTGCTAGTTAGGATTGCCGAACGGATACGGACACAGTCCTTATTCAGAAGTGCAATAAAGTCTATCACAGAGGTGGTTCTCCCATGTCAAGTGCGACTCTTTGCCAATGGATGCTATGGATTCAGAAACTACTTTGGTGCAAAGGAAGACTGGAAACATACGTGCAAGACAGATCCATGGCTGTGAGATACAGTACTGGGCTAGAGAGAGACTGTTGTTGCAAGCCAGTAAGGCCATTTTTACATATAACTTGTGTATAAAAAAACCCACTAAATATCATTTTAATATATCTGAACCATGGAACTATTGTAGTGAAAAAGACTACAGGTCATGAAGAGATGTTCTGCCATTTAAGACCGGCAACGCAGAATTAAGATCCAATATGGCATGTGCTGCATGGCTGTTACCACACCAGTGTCATACAGAGATACCAGACTGAATGGGAAATAAGGGAGGCCTCAAGCGCTAACAAGATTTCTCTGTGGACATCAAAGTGCCAGTTCAGCATCACTCAGCCCTCCCACCCAGGAAAATTAGGCAGTTCCATTCCTAGTGCACAAATAGGTAAAGGGGGACACTAGGTGATGAAATAATTTTCCTGCGGATGCTCAGCAAGTCTATTAAAGATGGGATTAAAACCCTTCTATCTGTTCTTCTTTCCGGTGTTAAGATTAATGCTTGAGGTCATCACTGCTTCAGTGTTCAGCAAATACAGCACATGTAGAAGCTGAGCCAGATTTTGGGTCTGCGAAGCCTACAGAGACCTCTCATGATTGATCTCTCTGCTTTTGTTTCATGAAGCAGGACCTTCTTTGAACAGGTTCAATCTTGTTTTTTATCCTAAGGACCCCAGGTAACTCCCTCACAAAATGTGCGGTGGGGAACCAAGACAACACAGCCTGGCAGTGCTGGTATGGGAGCTCCTGGGTGCTTCACGAGGCTGAGCAACCAGCTCAGCTTCTGACTGCAAAGGGCAAGATTCGGTGACAGGGGAGACAGCCTCACCATGGATCCAAGCCTCCATTCAGTCCTTAGCCAACCCTGGTTTCTCTCATCCGATGTTCCCCCCACCCCTCCCTACTGTAAGACAGAAGATGTGCATCTTTACCTTGCAGAAGGCACAGTGGGTCTAAGGACTTGGGATCCCACTCCCCCAGACATTCCTAAAACACACTGACACCTCGGCAGAGGCCCAGCCCTGCCAGGCTCTCTTCCTTCAGGAGCAGCCCAGAGGAACGCTTGTCCCTTTACCTACAGCGCTTTCCCACTGTCAGCATATAACAGCATCCTTTCACTGAGATCGAGACTTAGCTACATTAGGGCTATGAAAAAATATCAGTTAATTCCTTAGCAAGATCTGAAAATGGCAAAACAGGAAAGGATAAAAACCCCTCAATACACTTTATTATAAAGTTAAATTACATGCTCTTTCCCCACCAAAGGATTGAGGGGCATACACATCCCAATTCTTAGCATCTGCTTAGTACTAAATAAAACCCCAAACATGTCCAACTTCACAGATGAAACCCCTGCCATTAGCAAGTAAGTCTGAATAACTTATGCCATCAAAGTTTAATAAATGTTCAACATGTATATGCTTTCAAAATTGGTAATAAGCAAGGACATACTGATCTATATCAGTTTTATCACTTACGTTTGGCATAAACATCTCGACAGGACACTCCTGTGATCTCCAATTTCCGCAAGTTTTCACAGACGCCATATTCTGCAATGACACAGACAATAATGTCAGCTTTGGCACAAAGGTGTTCTACCCAGGATCCTGGTATCTACTGTTTGAGCAAAGATGAGATCTTATTAGGCGCATTCTTTCAAGCTGCCACATTAATCCAAGAATCTTATTTCTGTTTTGAAGAGAAAACTAGATGTAATTCCATTGCAGTTTAGGAATCTAACACATTTTACAAGCAATGCCTGCAACAAACACACCATAATAAACACAGCAAAGTTGCAGATGCTTACATCTAGACCAGAAAGAGCATGAAATGTGGAAGACATACTCATTCCAGCTGGGATTGTACGCCCATTTAGATCAAATCATGATTGTATGTAGTAATTATCTACTCCCACTGAGGTATCCAACAGGGAAAACTGCTTATTAGGATCCTAAAGAAAAGGTCACAGACTTTAAAGAATGAAATGGAGACATAAAACAGGCATCAGCATGTACAAATATGGTTACACTTGAAAGCAGATCAGATTGAGATGGGTCTGTTGTACACTCAAATGCCTTTGATTGCTTACAGAACACCCTGAAAACAAAGCAATCCAGAGATCTTAAAGACAGCTTTGAAGCAGAAAATGAGATTCTCTCCTTTCATTTTCAGGAAGCCAATGCCGAACTTCTAAGAAACTTTCAAAAAATAAAAGCAAGTACTAACATCTCAATGCAAGAAATCCTTAGAAGACCAGAAGGAGGAAGTGAGAGGAGGGAGATCCCAAAAAATCATCAGCAACAAAAAACACCCTGCTGCAGTGACCCTGATAGATCTCAGTATGGAAAACTACCCTCCTTGACATCAAAGACATCTACAACGCAGATCAAACACCAGCTTTCCTTAGCAATACCAAACATCTGCCAGTTATTTGACACAAAAGCATATCTGTGAAGACCTTCATCAAATCATTAAATATGAAACTTATCCTCGGTCGAGCTTCCTTGAATTAACAATCACTGTGGTTGCCAAATACCACTACCTAATGCTGGTAACCTGCTGCAAATTGAGAATTCATTTTTCATATACGAGAAAAGCAGAAGTTTTCCTGAATGAATTCAACCTCCTCCTGTCTATAAATACACTTGTGGTACATGTACACGATGATAAAGCATACGCAAAGCTTACTGTCAGCCTCCCTACAGGGAATACACGTTCTGCATAACATCACTTCGGGTAAGCAGCAAGTTCAGTAAAGGTAAGAGTGGGCAGAAGGTAGAACAAACATATTGCCCTTCGTTAAAAGATGCAAAAGTCAGTGGCAAAGTTCCTGCTGACTTCCGCTGCAAAAGTCAGAGGAAGCTCTAAGCGTTATCAAACACAAGGTGGGATGAGGAAGCACAATTAGCCAGAGAGCAGACAGACAAGCTTGCAGGAAAGTACATCCAGCCCAGCACAAACAAGCTATTTGGTGCTGGGCTACAGCCAGCTGATCCGACACAGCCGTTCTGCAGATTTATGAAACCAGAGCTCTGCCAGAGGCTGGAAATTCAGACCCACCCTGCAGGTCACCCTGTGTCTATCCCTCCTGCCAGACTTAGCACGGCTTTCAACCACTGGTCTGCATATGTACACAAGTGGGTACGTGTTTGGTAATTACATCAAAGGGATGGAGGGAACAGTATGTTTCCTCAGCTGATCAGGAAGTTAGAGATCTTTGTAAGATGACAGAAACAGCGTGGTCATAGCCTGCTGTTTGGAAACAGCCAACTCTTTCCATACAAACACTCACCTGGCCAGAGAATCAGCAAGATGCACACTGTGCAGCAGGCATTGCAGCTAGATTAAATTCGGTGTCACTGAAGATATTTATACCGCATCAGAAAGGGAGGAGACATGCAGAAGATCCTGCCCAAATGGCATTTCTCTGTGTTGCTCTCTAATAGCAGTACTAGCACAGTGACATTCTCTCTTCCTCCAGAAGGTGCTAATTTTTTGCAAAGCGTTTTCCCTAGTAGATCTGTAAATCAGTTTGAGTGCAGTCTCAATGCAGTGCAGTGCCCAGTAGATCCACTACCAGCAGGTATCTTGAAACAACAGGATGGGGTGGGAAGTGATTTGATGTTAAAAGCTCTATCCCAGTTTCACGCAAGTACCCTTCGTAACCTGCAGTGAAATTTTATGAAAGCCAAACCACTACTAAAGGTACATTTCCTAAGTGGTGTAGTTCAAATCTTTCCTGGAAAGATTCAAAGTTCTCCCAAGTAATAGCAAGTGCCTTTAAAAAAAAAAAAGACAAAAATTTAGAATTTCGGTATTGCTGCACGCTATTTGACATTAGACATCCAAGGCTTACAAGAAAGTATTATCAAGAAAAAAAAAAATCTCATTTTGGTGTGCTTTAACACCCATCTCATTTTATGCTAACTAGTCCTTATCCTGTTTTGTTCAGCAAACAACTACAAAGAGCCGAAATCCCAGAGCGATAGCTTAGCTCCGGGTAAGTGCATCCTTTAAGCTCTTCTGACCCATAAGCTGTTAACACCATGATGGCCGCTTGATGGGAAAAATCAGTCTTTTGGCTCAGAGTGCCTACAAAAACTCCAAATATCACAAGCAAGAAAGCTGGCCATCTCTTTTTAATCCAGAAGACATGAGGGACATAAAATTAACAGTAGAGCTTCAAGATAGTTACAGAAAAATAAAACTGATAAGGTTTTCTTTACAGAGAATAGAAAGCCCTTTCCAAGAAAGCTTTGAAGGGCTCAAGCTTCCTGGGAAATTCCACTTTGGTGCAATTAAGTCTATTTTAAGGAAACATATCTCAGTGCAACAGCTCACCGAGTAAAGTATTTTAAGGAGTTAATAGTCACAGAAATTCACATACGAAATTTATACCGTTAGCAAATGGCTACTTAATCCTGCTTCAAAAGCAAGGATAGAAATTGGTTTTAAAGTTCTTACTTGACCAGCTGGAAAGCCTGTTTTATTAGGTTTATAAGGAACACTTGAAAGATCTACCAAACACACAGTGACACACTGCTGTTTCCATGGTCACATGCACTGGAATTTAAAGGACTTAGAAAGGCAGTCTCCTTTTATTATGAACTGCACTAACACTTTTGCAAGTGTAATTTACTCCCTGGCCTGCTCTCACCATAAGCTCTTCTAAGCCTCACGTTCCCTTGTCCTTTCTACAAGAAGCCGCATCAACCACCTCCTTCTGTGGCCTACACTGAAGTTTAAAAAACAAACAAACAGGGCTCTTCCAACCCAGGTAAGGAAGAACCCCTGCACTCCTATCAAAGACCAAATTACTGCTTTCTCTTTCTCAGCATGGCAATGCTAGTAAGCAGCTGCAAGCACTGCATGTGGACGCATGCAATTCAGAGGAAATGAGGATGTCTGGTAGAGCTTGACCCTTACCATTGCTAAGTTTCAACTGTGCCCTGAATAATCAACACCTCACATTGCTCCCGAATAAATGCCTCTTTACAAGGCTGTACACAGAACAGAAGGCATAGAAACTTACTGGATTATTTCAGAGACCACAAAAATGGGAGATTCTCAGGCTAGCATCTCTGAAATACCAGGCGGACAAGTTTGGAACTGGCTTCTTGTTTCCAAAGGCTGAACTATCAAATTAAAATACACCAAATACTTTCAAACATTTCTCCCAGGGGAAGGCTTGTAGTTACCACCGAGATATTTTGCAGCTGCAAATACAGAGCTGAGCAAAAGGAGATTTGATCTGCAACAAATGAAAGCATCTGCAGAAACCCTAACGCAAAAGATGAGTAGCTTCAGATCTACAGCTTACAAACAGATCTAAGAAAGACCCTGTGAAGGGTGGCTATGGCTAGCGAGCACCTACCATCAGCTGTGAGAAACAGCCATTGGCTTTTAGACGGCATCTTGACAAAGAATATGGTCAGAGATGAAGAAAAGCCCACCGTGGGTCACTAAAGAAACACACTATACAATGGTTTAACCTCACATAAAGGGAGATTAGAGCGTTGTGACTTATTAAAACCACCTTCGCATTTACTAGGGTGCAGCACTAGAAGAAATTGTTCCTGTTGGGGGAGCAGCTGTAGATCAAACTCCTGCGTGGATTCTCTGGAGTCCTGTAAGAGCTGAAGTCCATGCAACAGTCCCCTCACTGAGTGAGTACATAAACTAATTTCCCACTCTTCTCCACAGACACCTCTTTCTATAAAACTTGCTGAAGGTTAGCATCTTTAACACCTTGGCTGACATTTTTCAGCAGGTACAAAAGGTGTTGGAGGTTGTTTTCACAAACAAAAGCCTTTTCATCCAAGTTCTAGGTCTGGTTATTCTGAATTACTGGTCTGTTTCCAGGTGTTGTGCTGCACTCATGCTGTTTTGTTTTAAGATGAAAGTGGTTACCATTTAAAATGGACTATCAGGTGTTAACCAAGGTAGGTCAGGCCACCAGCCAGGGTGAAACAAGCTTTAATTCTGCTCCCACTGCAGAGATCAGCAATCTCCTATTTATAGAAAACATGAAGCAACTGCAATCCTCTTCTTGCCAAAGAAGCAATTCAGAGACATTGTTTATCCTGAACAGTTGCAATGATAAAAGGACAACAGCCCTAACAGCCATGCCAGTGTTACACAACTACTTCTGGTCAATCCCAGCACACTCCCAGTTCACAGTCACCAGCAAAAGCCACTCCACTTTCAGGAAGACAAGCCCTCTGGATGCTTGCACTAATCACAACACGTTATCAAGACTAATCTACAGCTGAGTGTGGTGGGTTGACCCTGGCTGGATGCCAGGTGCCCACCAAAGCTGCTCTATCACTCCCCACCTCAGCTGGACATGGGAGAGAAAATATAACAAAGGGCTCATGAGTCAAGATAAGGACAGGGAGAGATCACTCAATCAATTACCGTCACCAGCAAAACAGACTCAACTTGGCGAAAATTAACTTAATTTATTGCCAAACAACCAGAGTAGGGTAATGAGAAATAAAACCAAATCTCAAAACACCTTCCCTCCACCCTTCCCTTCTTCCTGGGCACAGCTTCACTCCCAGATTCTCTACCTAACCCCTCCCCAGCAGCGCAGGGGGACAGGGAATGGGGGTTATGATCAGTTCATCACACGTTGTCTCTGCCGCTTCATCCTCTTCAGGGGCAGGACTCATCACACTCTTCCCATGCTCCAGCGTGAGGTCCCTTCCACAGGCGACAGTCCTCCACGAACTTCTGCAACGTGGGTCCTTCACACGGGCTGCAGTACTTCATGAACTGCTCCAGCGTGGGGTCCCTTCCACGGGCTGCAGTCCTTCAGGAGCACACTGCTCCAGCGCGGGTCCCCCACGGGGTCACAAGTCCTGCCAGAAAACCTGCTCCAACATGGGCTCCTCTCTCCGCAGATCCGCAGGTCCTGGCAGGAACCTGCTCCAGCGCGGGGTTCCCACGGGGTCACAGCCTCCTTCGGGAACCCACCTGCTCCGGCGGCTATCTGCTCCACTGTGGACCTCCCTGGGCTGCAGGGGGACAGCCTGCCTCACCATGGTCTTCACCACAGGCTGCAGGGGAATCTCTGCTCCGGCGCCTGGTGTACCTTCTCCCCCTCTTTCTTCACTGACATTGGTGTCTGCAGGGTTGTTTCTCTTACATGTTCTCACTCCTCTCTCTCCAGCTGCCGTTTCTGTGCCTGCCGCAACTTTTTTTTCCTTCTTAAATATGTTATCACAGAGGCGCTACCACCGTCGCTGATGGCCTTGGCCAGCAGCAGGTCTCTCTTAGAGCCAGCTGGTATTGGCTCTGTCAGACAGAGTAGAAGATTCTAGCAGCTTCTCACAGAAGCGACCCCTGTACCCCCACCCCCCATCCCGCTACCGAAGCCTTGCCACACAAACCCAATACACTGAGTTGGCCCACAGCAGTGCGAAAGCAAGATAGCAATGCTCAAGGTATTGAGTGCCCCATCTAACTCGGGCAACAGCCAGGCTTTTTCTTACATTCAGCGTTGCCCCTGTCCAAGATGAAGGTAGAAAATGGCTAAAACAAAGCACTGCAACAATCAGCTTCTCTCAGAGAAAAACCATTCCGTTTAATTTTAGGATTGTCTTTGTCTCTTTACTGTTGTACATTCTGAAAACACAAACAGTTTTGCATATGCAACTGACACAAAGTTGAAGTTTACCAGTTACTTCCTCAAAGAGCTCAGCTGTGGAACATCATCAGTAGACTTCAGAGTGAATAAGCCATCAATACAAGAAGTATGCTGGGAGAGGCACACGTGCTCTCACTCCGTTTCCAGGACAGGCAGCTTCACAAGAAGACTCAGGCAGATACAAGCACACACTTAGGAACTGTCCTCAGTTGGGAAGTGGCTTGTTTATAAAAAAGATTACAAAAAGTAATTACATTTTATGTTTGACTATCATACAGTCACCGATGTACAGCTATGCAGAAACACAGTACAGGATATTCTAAATTTTATATGTGTATTTATATACTAATACCTGATGTCCATATATGTCCTCAAGTAGTTGCACTCATCACACAGTTGCACGCTCACATCTGAGCACACTCAGCAGCTGAGCATGTGCAACATATCACTGAAATATATGCAGAGAAATTTAACTGCAAAACAGCTCCACAAAGCGATGACCAATTTTATAGTCACGGGTACAAATACTCAAAGTTACAGTACTACCACAATGGTAGTTACTTCACTGCTGTGTAGAGCAATGCAAAGCACTATGAACAGTGCAAGAAGTCCAGATTAGGAACTGCTTGGAGAACATGACTGGTTAAAAGACTGCAGTAACAGTTTCATAGATGTAGTAAGTTTTTCAGCCAGGAACTTGACCCTTATCTGCTCAACACAGCTTGCACACCATGCCTTTGGTACAAGGTCTACTTCAATCACACCAGCAGTCCACCAATAAGCTCTTTGACAGTATTTGGAATGGATACATTGGGGAAACACAAGAAACTGTGTGTGAAAAGAGAATAAAAATTTGTTCTATGCACCTCTCACCTTGTAGCTAGCTATGGGCCTTGAGACAAAAGGGCAGTCTTATACTTTCCCTTCCTGTCTGGTTTAGTTTAAGCCATACAAAGTTCAATGTTTCTTTAAATTTCAGCTAAGCTTTTGAACACTGCTTTATCTACTGGCAAGAAAATCCAAGGAGCAGTCATGAATTTAATAAATAAATTTATTTCCCCATCAGGCCTACTTTAGTGGTTCCTTTACAAGACAATCTAGCCTATATTTAAAAGTTATGTACATTTCTATATAAACATTTTGCCAGGATCATAACCTATCAAAACAATTTACCAGTGAAGTTTTGCAAACCATTCATGAAACACACAAACGTCCATGAGGACTCTATTTCAGTAGAGGAGTATAAGGAAAGAATGAATGCCATTTTATTAGCCTGTCTCTGAAAAACAATGTTAAGTTATTGGGACAATGGGATCATCCCATGCTGAACTAAGAAATAAGAATGCTTTGGTATACATTTTCCAGGTACAGCCTTTGTACTGTCCAAGGGTTCTTGGAGAGTGCTGATAAGGCATGAAATCATTCCTGCAAGGTTTAATGCATTTGAGCTGATCCCACTGCCTATGGCAGGCAGCCACTCTGACATACCTAAATTCTTCATCCCGATGCCCTCACTGGTATTAAAAACAGAAAACAAATAACAACAACAAAATATACATGACTTCATGTGCTGGCAGCAGATGCACCTGGCAGGATCACACTATTTAGAGAGATGATGAGCACAAGACAGCCCTTGGAGGGTGGGACAGCCACTGGATTAACAAACAGGACAGAAAGCCACACTGATGTGAGGAAAAGGACAATGAGTAAAGAGTAAGAATCACAGCCTAACAGAACAGGGCCACAGCAACACAGAACTGAGGCACTACTGAAAAAAAACCAACCGACCCCCAAGCCTTTGCATTAATGTAGCACAGCATCCTTGCAACAGACACTCCCCAGAAAATGCACATGCAAACCAGGAACCCCTCCGAACGTGGCACCATGCTTCCCAAGACGGGCCAGGAATGGATGACCTTACCCAGGCCTGCCCTCCTCCACCCACTGACTAGACCCCAACTTTACCTGCTGTACCTCCACAGCTCCAGGACCCCCACCTGCACACCCAAGGACTCCTTTCTTCCCCAGTGCAGCCCCATTGTGCAGGGACTGATCATTCCCTATCCTTGCTGCCTGAAATACCCCATCCACACCCAAGAACACCCTACATGGAGGCATCATCTGCCAAGGCGTGGGCCTGGTCCCATCCCCATTTCTCCTTTCCAGCTGCCACTGCTGAGAACAACCCCAGCTTGATGCCCTTTGCTACAGCTGCTCACACGTCACCCCTTTTCCAGAAAGTGCCACCAAGAAGGGACCGTGTCCAAGAGGACGTGAGAGCTCCCCTCTTCTCCACCCTCCAGACACGGAGCCCTGCACCCCTCATAGCTCCAAAACCCGCACCCCCTCAGGCCCCAGCTCCTTCCTACACCCCTTTAGGACCCCCACTCCACACCTCATCACCTTCCCCACACCCTCCGGGCCCCTGACCTTGCACCCCCGGCCCCATCTCCTCTCTGCATCCTCCAGGCCCCCCCCACCCTGCATCACCACCCGCCCCCCCTCAGGGCCATCTCCTCAGGGCATCCCCGGCCCCCCACCTCGGGGCGGGCGGTACCTTCGCGGCAGCGCCGCCGCCAGATCGTGTCGGTGCGGAGGATGCGGCGGAAGGTGGTGCAGACTCGAGCCAGGCTGGGCAGATCGGTACCGGGCAGAGAGCCGAAAATCTGCACCAAAAGCTCAGGGGGCAGCTCCAGAAGAGACAGCGGGGCCCGTCCAGCCGGGCCGGCCTCAGCGGGATGCGACGCGGGCCTCCCGCCCTCGATGCGCTCCGCCGTCGCCTCGTCCTCGTCGCCGCCGCCGCCGCCCGCCTCCTCGGGGTCAGTGTCGGTGTCGGGCTCGCTGTCGCCGGCTCCACCGCGCCGCTGCTCCCGAGCCGCTCCCCGCCGGCGGCAGCCGCGGGCCGGGCCCACCCCGCAGAGGCGAGCGCACACCGCCATGGCCGCAACCGCTCTGCCCCGGGGGTGGGGTGGAGGCGGTGCGCGGCGACGCACTGCGTCGTCGGGCCCGCCCACCTGCGCGGCGCCGCCAATCAGCGCCTCTCCCGCCGGCTCGCCACGCCCCCGCGGATCAACGGCCGTGCCGCCGGCCGTTAGCCGCCCCGCCCAGACAAGAAGAGGCAGGCGGGAGGTCGAGCCCGCCGGGGTGAGTTCGCCCCCTAGCGTGCGGGCGGACCGAGCGCCTGGCGGGGAGCCGGTGCTCCCGGTAACGTGCCCGGTAACGGCCGGCGGTGCAGCCCGCTGCCAGGCCTGTGGGGCTCGCCCCGGTCCCGCCCCCTGCTGCAATTCGATTAAAAAAAAAATAAAAATATATATATATACACACACCCCCCCTTCCCTTGAAAGACCGTGGGGGGGGGGGGAGGAAAAGGAGGAAACCACTACTGCCCCGTGTGAGGATCGAACTCACGACCTTCAGATTATGAGACTGACGCGCTACCTACTGCGCTAACGAGGCTCCTCGAGTACTGTTTTCCCGCGCGGCGCCCTTCTGCACCCCCGCCCTCCCCCCCGGGACCTCCCCGGTACCTATTCCTTGGGGTGCTGCCTGAGAAACCTCGTTTCTTTGCAAATGGCTCCTTTTTCTGCAGGAAAGACCTATCTGGGGTTGTGTTTTGTTTGGGGTTTTTTTCCCCTGAATTCATTCTTTTTTTTTTTTCCCGAATTCATTCTTTTCCCATGCTTTTCTGCAGGACAGACCTGACATTTTTTGCAAATGTCTCCTCTTTCCCATGCTGTTCTGCAAAACAGCTGCATTCCTGAAAGGGTCCTTCAGGGTTCCGCAACATCCTCATCCAGCTCCGCTGGCCTGAAATGGATTGCGAGGGCTGCATTGACAAGACGCTCGCAAAGAAATCAAGTTGTTTCCACGCAATTACAAAAATTAAACTAACCTCGTTTGCCTCTCTGCTGTGAAGAGTCGCTGTTCGACTGGGATTTCTGCAGTGAAATGAACTCTGTGCATTCAGTGCAGAAGAGGGTCCCCTGCGATGCCGGCAGCAGTGCTGCCCTGAATCCTAATCGACAGGCCTCACCCTCAGTGAGGGTCTCAAGGCAGCAGTCACTATGACAATCAAGCAACAAATACCTAAATTGGAAGACAACGGGAAAACAGACATTTAAGTGATGCAGAAAGTCTCCAAACCTCGCCCACAAGGATCACTGCAGTGAGATTGTTTGCCTGCAGAGCGAGCGACTGGCACAAGATGAAGGAGGAACAGACTTTTGGACATCAGTCCCACCAGACAAGAAGAGATGTTTGGGTTGCATTGGACAGCCCAAGGATTTTGCCAAGGGTCTAGCGGGCAGCTCTTGTTGTCAGGGGGACAATACCCTGATTTCCAAGGATCTGGATGGCTATGCATAGGGGATGATCAGATGATGAGTCCAGGCTGCAAGGCTTGTGGTATGAACAAAATTGCTGCAACCACAGGATGAGTAAATGCACGGCTTCTTACAGCCTGAACCACTGCATTCCTCCCTCCAACACTGCCCACGTGCAGAATGAGGATGTCATTTTTAATAGTGTGCTAATCCTTTGGGGCTCCAGTGACGGACAAGTTTAGTGCCCACAGTTCTGATTAAATTAAGAAAAGCTGCTCCGAGCATCTAAAACCAGGCACATGGACAATGAGTCACCTAAACCAAATATCAACTGTTTGGAAATATGTCTGTAGCTGTTTTCCACCTGTACTGAATCACATGACTTTTCCCCCACGTTACATTACGCTCAGCTGGTACTCAAAGTTTCTGACACAGGTCTAGAAGGCCTTGTCATGTCTGTTTGTTTAGGAACTGATGGATTCGTGGAGAGGACAGGAAAAGTACTGATGGCAAGGATTTTCATGTGAATGAAACAAAGGATGTCCTTGGTGACATTGCCTCGAGCAGAAACTCAGCAGTCTACAGCACACACATGCTTTTCCCTCTTTTGCATTTTCTATTTTTATCTGGACTTACTTCTTTCTCCTTTTCCTCCGAATGCTCCTGCTGTGCCTAAGCACCCTACAACCTTCTCTCCCTTTCCCTCACCCACCTGACCCCTATAGCCTTATCCCACAGCCTTGGCTTCACGGCTGCTGAGCCACCGCATCCTGCTCCATCCCTCAGTGATCAGACCTTCCCCCTGCCCCACTGACCCCCTTTCCAGTCCAACCCAGGAGAAGGCAGGACAGCCCATCATAAATCCATGCCAGTTCCCATGGAGCCCCATCACTCCATGCCCATTTCCTCCAGATTAAGAGGAAGAAGGGGAAAAGTCTGTCCGGCTGAAAGGCAGTGCCCATCTCCACGATGCACTGATGTCACCTGGCAGGGAGGAAAGCCCAGCAAAGTCAGAGGCAACGCAACAAGCCCCGTGGGCTCTCAGTGCTCGGGGTGACCGCATTTCCCCTTCCCATGGAGCAGAGTGGAGGAACCCCAGCCTCTCATCACATTAGAGAGGAGAAACAATCATTATCTCCACTCCAAGTTTCAAGACCCAGGCAGAAGAGGTTTCCAGTGCTGTTCTTGCGGAGCATCACAGGACAGTTACAAGCAGAGAGTTTGGAGGCTGGGCGGCAGTGAAGGTCTTCGGGGGCCAAAATCCAGAGAGCTGGTGCAGAACGGAGTGCTGATAACAGAATAAAACTTACAACTTCAGTGTTTACCACCCTGTCATCAGACTATAAAATCGGCATTTTCTCCTCTGTGTTACTGAATCCATTATCTGAATCAACCAGCTTTGTTTGTGACTATAGGGAAAACAGTAAAAGTGCGTTATCATCACCTCCTATCCTCCGTGGCGCTACCAAGTGTCTGAGCACCTTTCTTTGTAAACATTACCAGAGTAATAGCCCTGAGCTTTCCAGTCCTGCCGTTTCAGGCAGGCAGCTTGCAGCCATTACCACGGGGCTCTTGAAGAAGGATGTACTAAAAGGGGAAATTTTATTGTTTCATTCCCCTTCAGCAATTAAGGAGCTGATGCGGCTCTCGCTATAGTCAATTAGTCTTCACGTTCACTCTAAAGGGCTTTGGATTCGTCCCAAAGTTAGTGTCCTCATTTTCTGTAATCCTGGAAGTGTTTACGCCTTCCCAGCCTCTGAGCAGGGATGAGCCAGCTGATGGCATATCTAGCCAATTATAACCTGAACAGCTAGGAGAGAATTATTTATTTTCCATTTGGCAAGAGGGACAGAAAAGTATGGCAAGGCTGGCTGAGACAGATGAACAAACCCTCTTTGCAAGCCCTGTTTGCCACACAAAGTATTTGCAGCATGTTTTTCTGGCATAAGCCTGCAGTGCGATTTCTGCTTTGTAATAAGCATTGTTGGAGGCAGGACACTCCGAAGAGAGTATATTTCAACAGAAAGACCAAAGAATTTTGCTTTGTTTTTTGTGATGTACATATTTTCATCTCAGATACCCTTTCCTTGGTATTTTAAGACAAAAAATAGCTCTTCTCATCCTGATTTTAGTATTTCCCACTTTCTTCCTTTCTGTCTGGACATTGATCTCACCAAATTTTGCAGGATAAACTGATCAGTGGACAGACTGGGCTCTTCAGGGAAAATCCAGAGCACTGCAGAAAATGCTGCTGATGACTCAGGAAGTGTTTTGCATCCTTCTACTTCAGAGCTGAGCTCAGTGTCCTTTCTTTATGAAAGAAGGTATGGTCTTTCTGCAACATACTGACCTTGCAACGAGGTATTAATCGATCTGAAGGTCAGCTGTGGTCATGGGTGCTTGGGGTCACCAAAGACTTTATAGCATTTCTACTAGAAGCTGTTGTTGTTCTTTCAGCTTTGGCCACGGTCCAGCGTGAACAATTTCATTGTGCCCAGCACCTCTGGCAGCTCAGTTTGCAGAAGCGTTACCCTGTCCAGGCCAGATCATGGGACAGGCAGTCAGGTGTTTGAGATGCTATTACTGGGTCGGCTGCTGAGCAATGGTTGCGCAATCACAGGCAGCTCACTGAACCTCTGCATGCCTCAGTTTCTCACGATGTAAATAAGGAGGGTGTTTACTGAAGCCACAGGCTACGTAGTACTCAGTTAATATTTGAATATGTGTGGAATTGCTTAAATCCTAGGAGTATCAAAAATCAGTGGAAGACTTTGTTGCATGCCTTATTATTCCACAATTTCCCTGCTATGCCTCCTGCGCTCACACTGTTGTTACTGCTTGCCAAGACGTTATGGATCTTTTTGAGTGAAAGGGGGTATATAACCATAAGTTATTGTTGCGTACACCAACTGATTTACTGTGTTTCCTTGTGAAACCAATGGCTCCCATTTAAAACTTGATGCTGAAGCCAAAAAATATTTGCTGGAGCAGTAACTGATGTCAGAGTTACGGTACATGGCAACAATGTCTTGGGCAATACTTCTTGCGTGGGGAGCGCAATGAGTTTTTAGCCAAACATTCTAAGAAAATGATGGTTTTGTGACGACATTGCATACGTCTGTGTGTTAGTTTGGATTTACCATCCAAAAAAGCATCTGTCTAATAATCTCTAAAGTGTTATATTCCAAGAGTCCTGTGAAATAGGTGGCCAGATAGAGTAGACAGTGGTAGTGTTTCCACTGAGCAGCAGGCTCATCTGTTGTTAGACCTCAGAGAAAACACCCACAGGGAAAATGTTCTGCAAGTGGTCTCTTTAGTTTCACTCTTCTCAAATTACACTTTTATATCCACACAAAAGAGATATATTTTGTCATTCTCATCATTTCTTGTTAGAGTTCTCCTAACTCAGAAGGTGACTTCCACAGAGAAACTTGAAGTTTGGGAATTTGTTCATAGGGTAGTCACCATCTTAAGACAAATTTAAGACTAAAACTTCTTAGAAGAGTTATTTTAAGGCATTACAAACAATTCACTATGATCTGCTTCTGTCTGAAAATCTCCAATAGTAGCTGGGGAATGGCTGCACACTGTGTTAAAAAAATCAAGGCCCACATTGATCTTTACCTGCACTAGATCAATAAGAACAATTCATGAGAAAATAACTGAGGGAAGGCATTTTGATTCGGGTTTAAATGCAAGTTACTCTCAGCACAGCGTCCTTCCTTGTCTTTTATGGGGGTTTTCTCTCCATGTTTCTGGTGAATTTAACACTGCTGACAGCTGCTGAGCTAATGGCCCTAGACACTAAAGTGCTGTCTTCCAGCAAGGGTGTAGCACTGCAGAGGAATAGCTTCGTCTATTCACTGTAAAAAGCCTTTCCAGTACTGTTGTAGAAGAGAAATTAGGGGATGGTTTATAATTCTGATTGTGAAATACACTCACTTTGTTGTGAAGCAGTTCATATGGAAAAAATAGGAACAGTGGGAGTTTTTCCCCAGGGAGATGCTGTAAATACCAGCTAGGGTTTGGAGTCACCATTCATACTGGCTTTTTAACAAGAGAAAACCCCCAACCTTGTGGAAGATCCAACAGTTGGGAAAACCTGGCACCTTTTTTTACTTCCAACTTAAGATTTAGTATAGCCTGCTGCCTAGGGTGCAGACAGGAGGATCTGAGCTGGAATCCAAACCCAGTTTGTGCTCTAACCTGCTTTGTAAGTTTGGGCAAATTGCATCTCTTTTGCTTCATGAAAAACTAGGGCTGACAGGTATTGTAAGAGATTGTTTAGCCCATCCTTCTCCCTGACATAAGAACTATTCTCCCTAAACTCTTCAGAACAGATGTTTTACTGGTTTCTTGTTAAATAAAAATATCCAATGGTGACTGTTCCACTGCTTTCCTAAGCAATTAGTTCCAGTGCTCAACTATTCTTACCCTTAACCCAACGTTTAATTTCTATCACCTTTTCTAAGATGTAAGCTCATTATTTCTTGTCTGAGACTCACTGCATGCAGAGAAGAGCTAATTCCCTCCTGCTCTGCAGCAACCTTTCGCATATTTGAAGGTGATATAATGTCTCCTTTCATTTAAGTCTTCTCTTCTTCAGACTAAATGCTTTGCAAAGTGTTCTAAGACTAGAATAAAAATGCTCTGCGGGCTAGATTTTTAAAGGGCTCTGTTCCAGCCTAGTCACCAAGTTTGAAGGAAAAGCATTTTCAAAAGCAGCATTTTCTCACTAGGGATGGAGAATTGCGCTTAGGCAGAGCTGGTCCCAAAGGCTATGTCCATGCTGTCATTCCAACTGCGCCTAACACCTTTCTCAAATCCAGACCTGCCAACTGTCTGTGCTGTCGACACGCAGACATAGGCGAAGGCTGAGATGAGGAGGAAAAGGTCAAGCGAGTCTCGGTGTGGATCTAAGTTTTCCTTCTCACAGTCTCTGCAGATTATTCATGAGCGGAACATGTGATAGCCCAGCCTGTCAGCAGATACTCTGATTGTGGCTCTTCCTAAGCACCATATGGATGCTTTCAGCCTGAGCTGCAGCCCTGCTAACAGTTGGTAGCGTGGATGAAAACCGCACAACACGCAGCGCTCGGTATTGTCGGCCCTGCCGCCGGGACTCACCTGTACACCCCAAAAACAATACTACATGGTTTCACTGTGGCTTGTCCTCTGCCCGCAGCTACAGAGCCTGCAGCAGACCCTGAGAGAAAACAATTCTGAGAGCGTGGCCCAGAAAATGGTTTTTAAAGGGCAGTCATTTAAATAAGAAAGAATTCTGTTGAAAGAGAATTTCAGGATTGCTAGTTTCAGATATATCAGCCTTCTGATGATCATCCATGATGTCTCACCTGCTGTCTCTGGACAGTGATGTGATGGATAGAGCATTCACAGACCTTAGGGGTGTTTTTCTTTCCTTGGTTACTCACGCCTTTAATGGTCTCATCCTATAATTATACAGCCACGGGAACTGTATGACCCTGAATCACAAAATTAGGTAACGAACCCTCATTCCAGCATGTGAGTGCAGCATCACCCTAACTCCAATGCATCGTTCCACCCCCCAATATGCAAAACCCCTGATAATCTCTAAGCTGGATAGAAAACGGTCCTTCTCCCTATACTCACAAGGACACTGCCGGCTACAACTCCCTGTCCCTTCAGCCACAGAAGTTGGATTGTACAGCAGGATTGTGTAGCCCTATTGCTGCAAAATCGTTCTTGTATTTCAAAACACGGTGCTGGGAACATATGTGAGAGAAAGAGAAAGAAAGGCAGCTGAAAGTCTACAGCCAACAGCTTGTGTCAGAAAGCTGCTAAAGGAGGAAACAGTTGGGCATTTTTAATCGCGACATGGTATCTGCAGGATGAACGCGAGCAAACTTGGCTTGCGACTGAAATTGTTTGCGATCTAATCAATTCCTGACAAACAGCACGAGACCGGGTGGTGGGCTTTGAAGTGAATTGGAACACCTGCTCCTAAAATTTTGTTCCCCGAACGTAAACTTTACCACGGCCCTCTCATACTCATGTCTGTGTATGCTGAAGGCAAATCACTGAACTTGCACCTCTGCACAGAGGCAAAGTCGCTTAAGAGCATATGTTGTTGAGGGGGGACATGGTGGGCCACTCCAGGGTGGCCGTGGCTGTGTGTTGCTGAGGAGGAATGGGGCAGGGCACTCTGAGGTGGCCATGGCCGCGTGTTGCTGAGAGGGGGGCAAGTCAGGGTGCCCCATGGTGGCCAGGGCTGTCTTTTGCTGAGGGGTGACACTGGCAGGGCACTCTGAGGCGGCCATGGCTGTCTTCAGCTGAGGGTTGACACTGGCTGGGCACTCTGAGGCGGCCACGGCCATGTTTCACTGAAGGGTGACACTGGCAGGGCACTCTGAGGCAGCCATGGCTGTCTTCGGCTGAGCGGTGGCACTGGCTGGGCACTCTGAGGAAGCCATGTCTGTCCTTTGCTGAGGGTTGACACTGGCTGGGCACTCTGAGGCGGCCACGGCCATGTTTCACTGAAGGGTGACACTGGCAGGGCACTCTGAGGCAGCCATGGCTGTCTTCGGCTGAGGGGTGACACTGGCAGGGCACTCTGAGGCAGCCATGGCTGTCTTCGGCTGAGGGTTGACACTGGCTGGGCACTCTGAGGTGGCCACGGCCATGTTTCACTGAAGGGTGACACTGGCAGGGCACTCTGAGGCAGCCATGGCTGTCTTCGGCTGAGCGGTGGCACTGGCTGGGCACTCTGAGGAAGCCATGTCTGTCCTTTGCTGAGGGTTGACACTGGCAGGGCACTCTGAGGCGGCCACGGCCATGTTTCACTGAAGGGTGACACTGGCAGGGCTCTCTGAGGCAGCCATGGCTGTCTTTTGCTGAGGGGTGACACTGGCAGGGCACTCTGAGGCGGCCATGGCTGTCTTCGGCTGAGCGGTGGCACTGGCTGGGCACTCTGAGGCAGCCATGTCTGTCCTTTGCTGAGGGTTGACACTGGCTGGGCACTCTGAGGCGGCCATGGCTGTCTTCATCTGAGCGGTGACACTGGCAGGGCACTCTGAGGCAGCCATGTCTGTCCTTTGCTGAGGGTTGACACTGGCTGGGCACTCTGAGGCGGCCACGGCCATGTTTCACTGAAGGGTGACACTGGCAGGGCACTCTGAGGCAGCCATGTCTGTCCTTTGCTGAGGGGTGACACTGGCAGGGCACTCTGAGGCAGCCATGTCTGTCTTTTGCTGAGGGGTGGCACTGGCAGGGCACTCTGAGGCGGCCATGGCTGTCTTTTGCTGAGGGGTGACACTGGCAGGGCACTCTGAGGCAGCCATGTCTGTCTTTTGCTGAGGGGTGGCACTGGCAGGGCACTCTGAGGCGGCCATGGCTGTCTTCGGCTGAGCAGTGACACTGGCTGGGCACTCTGAGGCGGCCATGGCTGTCTTTGGCTGAGGGGTGACACTGGCAGGGCACTCTGAGGTGGCCACGGCCATGTTTCACTGAAGGGTGGCACTGGCAGGGCACTCTGAGGCAGCCATGGCTGTCTTCATCTGAGGGTTGACACTGGCTGGGCACTCTGAGGCAGCCATGGCTGTCTTCGGCTGAGCGGTGACACTCTGAGGCGCCCTCAGCCGTGTACCCTGCAGGACCAGCAGCGGGGAGGCTGCGGGCTGTCTCCCCCCCCTCTCCCGCCCCGCCACACTCAAGATGTCGGCGTCGCCGCGGCCGTGCCCGCCCCACCGTGACGCTCGGCGTCAGCTGACGGCGGAGTCGCCGGTGGCGGCGGCGGGGGGCGGGCGCCGGCACTCGGAGTTGTCCGCCGCCGCCGCGCAGAGCTGCCGCCGGGCCTGAGGCCGAGCCGCCGCCGCCATGCCCTCGGAGAAGAGCTTCAAGCAGCGCCGCACCTTCGGTGAGTTCCCCGCGAAGGGACGCGGCGGGGCAGAATCGCCGACACCGTCCGCCGGCTTCCCCGGCCCTTTCCGGGCCTCGTCGCTCGGGCGGGCAGGCCGGCGGCCGCTGCCCTCGCTGCGGGGGGGAATCGGCGAGGCGGGGAGGGGGCAGATCTCGTTAAGAGCCCTTCAGATCCCAACACCGGGGCCGGTTCCCGCTGACAGCGGGGGGGGAAGGGGGTGTCCGCGGCCGGAGCGGGCCCGGCCGCCCTGCCCCGGTCACCGGCGTCGCTGTGCCGCTCCGCCGAGGGCTGAAATGGAAACAAACTGTCCCCGGCTTCTCGGGGGAAACGGGAGTCGCCGCCTGCTCGGGGCCGAAATGGAAACAAACCCCGACCCGGCCTCCGCTCCCCTGCGCGGCCGCGGGGCTTGTTCTGCCCCGGTAGGGCGGGCGAGCCTCTCTGCCGTGGGGTAGAAGCTGGAAGTTTTGGGGCAGGGGTCTTTTTCGGGTGTTCGGGGGGGGATGGCGAGGAAGGTGTGGAGGTGGGTAGCAGTCGCTGCGCCGGGGCGAGCTCCGCGGTGCGTTGGGAGAGGGGTTTGGGGTAGGGAGATCGCCTCTCCGCATCATCCATTATCGACTGCAAAATTCCCAGGAGCCTGGAAACATCACTTTGCGTTGTGTGCCAGGAGCTGGGCCTGCCCTTCCCTCCCCGACGTGTCTGCTCAGGGTCCGGCTTCGTCTGCGCTATTGACAGGAGAATTAAGCTCCACTTGCAGTTTGGTGCTTGGCGTGGTATGAGGAATTCTCTGCGCAGGGAGCTGCGAGTGGACTGGGATGTATGCCTCCTATCTCCATTTAGTTATTGAAAACTAGCAAGGCATCGAAAAGAGCTGTGTAATGATGGCTGGGCAAATGAGATTAGTCTCTTTCTAGAAAGAAGAGCCTTGACAGAGCGGTGCCAACACTCCTTTCTGTGCTTAGGATGGGACCAGAGCAATCAAAGAGCTCAGTATCTGTTCATGTGTGTCAGTGAGGTAGGCTGAAATGCTCCGAGGGTAACAAGAACTGGCAGCGTAACCTATTTCTGTGTGAATTATAAAATCCCATACGTAAAATGGAATTGGTGAAAGTAATTGATCCAGATTTTCTTTTCCTTCTGCCTTTGGGTTAAAGTCAAGCTGCTTATGAGAGCTTTCTGGTGCACGCACCCTTGCCTTTGCTGTTCTGTTAAATGTAAGCTGTTCCCCACATTGAAGCGGAGAGAATTTTGATCTAACAAAGTCTGTGTTTAAGCTGCCCCTTTTCTTGGAGTCTTCCAAAACTGTTGTTGACCCCATCGCCTGTCAGCAGCCTCTATTGCAGGTATTAAGTTCAGCTAGGATGGCAGCCAAGCAGTTGCCACTGCAACTAATGTCGTCAGAGAACAGTGTTTATCTGTGGCTGACTGAAGCCTGATTTTGAACACGCCATATACAATAATCCTAATGATTTGTCCAGTTTATGTTTTTTCTACTCCAGGGAGTTCTGCTGAATTACATTGCTGTGAAAAAACCTGTTTCAGTTGAAAAGTTAGTCAAACCTCTTTGCGCTTGCTAGGTTGAAGGTTGATCTCATGTACTCCCCATATCTCTTGTGTTTCTGGTTAATCTTAAAAAGTATTTTAATTAGCTAGTAATCTCTGCCCTTGAAGTGTTAATGCTGGTCTGTAAGAGCGTGGCTTGGGCTGTGAGATGTGAAGCAGGATGGCTTTCAGGTTCTCGGTCTTGCAGTCAGGTGAAGGCTTTGCATACTCCTTGCCTTAGTTCTGCTTGATTCACCTCCAGCTTAAAACCATGATTCATGTGAGTTGCATTTCCTTATTGGGCTTGTAAAAAGGCGCAGAGATGTATTTCATGCACAAAAACTTAATATGGACTAATGGAGAGCTGACTGATGTTATTGCTGAGTGACGGGACAGGTAGTGTGTCCTGTGCATTAGTATACCAGCAACAAGTTGGGCTGACGAGTGCTGATCTAAGCTCTTCTTCTCCCGTGAGCAGCACCTCTCCCTAGGTAGGTGTCTGTTAAAGCTGTGATGCAACATCCCTAGGTAGGTGTCTGTTAAAGCTGTGATGCAACACTAAATCTTCTCTCTGAGAGGTGTTTATAAGATGGAGATGGCCTGGAAAGCCCCGACCCGCTCAAAAGAACTGGAGAGGTTAAAACTGAGTTCACTGAATCTGAAAGTAGGCAGGGTATAAGCAGATACAACTGCCTCTAAAAGCAACTGTGCCTGTTTACTTTGGCTCAGACGTGTACTTTAGCCTGGTTTATAATATCTGTGCTATTAATATTTATGTCTGAGGAGAGGTGAACTTCATCCTGAAAACTGGCACAGAGAGCAGTGAAATGTCTGGGTACACAAGAACCTACCAACAGCTTCTGCAACAATGGGTGCGGCATAATCAAAATAGAAAACTGTAATTCGGTAATACTAGAATGCACAGCGTAAGCTGATGCTGCCAGGCTGCAGCTCGTCTTAGCTCTCAAGTAATTGTTGACAACTTCCTTTTCTGGGATCTCGCAGGAATAGTACAGGATATTTAGTCATTAACTTGGGTGGTGTAATTTGATGCCATAAATTTATGAGATTAAATGTCTGGTTTAGTGGGCAGAAAATGAGGGGCGGGGGGGGGCGAGGAAGCTACATCCTTTAACATTTTCTAGGAGTCCCAGGCAGCGTGCATGCAGTACTTGTCACTTTGGGTTAAAGAGCAAAGGATCATCTGTCAAAGGAGAGGTTTTAATTGTGACAGTGCTGTCCCATTTGAAAACTGCTTTGCCTGAATTTGCTTTTGTGGCTTTTACTCCCATGCACTCCCTCTCTTCGGTGGTGGAAAAATAAGGTAATAACAGCATTAAGCGTAGATGTTTGACCAGACTTTTTTTTAATCTCTTGCAGAGCAAAGAGTGGAAGATGTACGACTGATTCGAGATCAGCATCCAACTAAAATACCAGTAAGTCAGGTTCTTTCCATTTTTCACTTCAATTTCCAGTCTCATGTTCTTTTAGTAGTTAGAAACCTGTAAAAGAGCTGTCCTGGTGAGACCAAATTAAAATTTGGCCGTTCAGGGTTGTTAAGCCTAGATTTCAGAACCATTCTCAAACTAGTAACTGGCAGCGAGTGTGGTGGAGCAAGGTGCTAGCTGGGGACTGGAGGAAATGGGGTTTCCTGTGTACTGAAGTTGCATGTTGCAACTTCAAAGAAAACCGTGCCCCAGCTGAGCTCTGAGATTCTCCTGAGTGTTCAGCTCTTCTCATCCATCTCAGTGTTATTCCTCTCCAAAAGAAGAGTCTGCAGAGGTGAACCAAGAAGAATACACAGTAATGTAGAGACAGATACGGCTTTCACCACCAATCTGTGCTGAGAAAGACAGAAACGCTTGCCTTCTGGGAAATGGGCCTTTGCTTGAGGTCTCCAGGTCTTTGCTTGGCTGTCAAACCCTTCCACCTCACCTCAAAGAGGAGATCAGCCCTCATCTTGTCACTCTTCTTTAGCTGGTCAGCTCCAAATGCTGCTTGAATTTTTATTTTCTTTCATTTATGGCATCCTCAAGTTTACAAATGCAAAGCAAAGCATCCTAGGAAGCAAAAGGCAGGAATTGTGATGTATTGCTGATGAGTTCTTCACAACTGGTGGGCTTTTGCGTGATGGCTGTCGCTGCAGTACGCAATAAATGCAACTGTCCTTATGGCCATTTGGTGGAACAGGGAAGGTCTCAGGACATTTTGGGGGGCAGAAGAGAGAACTTAATCGGACACCTCAGCCTTTGGCTCTCAGTGATGAGAGCTGATGAGCCCTGTGAGTGGAAATTCTTCTGTGAACAAACTGCTTGCAAACCGTCTGCAGTTCCAGTGCAAGTTCATTAACAGAAGCAGTTGTTGCCTCCATGCCAAATAGAAACCGAAAGGTTTTCAGCTTTCCTTTAGCTTTAAACTACATCGTCTCAAAGCTGTTGCTGCTGGGCGTGGGAACAAGTAATATTTTACAGCAGAGATTTTCTGACTTTTCTGGAATGTGCAGTTTTCCCAAAAGGCCCTTTCCTAACAAATCTGTTTCCTGAAAGAAGATTGCTTTTTCACCCACCTTTCACAGATCACTTAGCCGTAATCCCCAAGCTCTGTGACCACAGATTGAAAGCCATTGATTTATAGCAAAGCTCTCATTTTAAGTCAGCCATGGACATAATACTAGCAAAAATTCAGAGGTACCTAAGTAACTTGCTGAAGATGCAGTGATGCAAACTCCCAACTATGGCAGAGGAGGAGCTGGAGGCTTGCTGTTGTTGCCTGTCCATGTCCTAGCTTGAGTCACTGCCTTGTTATTATCATTAGCAGTTCTGGATGAGATAAGATGGCAATGTCACGCTAGATGGTAAATCCCTGCTGTGCTGTCAACATCCTTCATTTTGCTGTTGAAAATATTATCTGTTGGTTATGGTCTACCTTTTTAAAAATAGAGCTGTCTTTTTTCCAGAATGAGCCAGCATTTATTTAAACTGGTGTAAGGAAGTCTTTCTCTGGTATAATTAAATTGGCTCAGTATCTCTTCACCTGTGCAACTTTTGAATATCAACACAGCCAGGCCCCGTGAGCATGGAAATGATCCAAGTGAATGGTGTCACATAGCTACCGTTGATTTAAAAACAACAAAACCCACATGGCTGTGGAAACAGGAGTGCACGAATTCTGAGATCATTTCTTAAAAGCAGGAACTACATACAGTTGCTGGGCAGGATGCTTCTTAAATTGGAAAATCTGCAATTTCCTCGTGAATTAAGTAGTTACTACATAACAGTCTTGGCAGAATTACTGGTTCCTAAGCATGCTGTTTTGAGATTAAGGAGGAGGAAATTCTCTCCTTTGAGGCTTTATACCCTTCACAAGTAGCTTTCTCTCATGCATTAGAGTAAGCATGGAAGGTGGATGGAATAGCGTACTAATCTGGAGGTGTAGTTCTTAGAAAGGGATGGCCTGAAACAGGAGAAATTCTGGTGAAAACTGCTTGAGTTTGCAGACTTCTGTAGCAGCCCAAGCCTCTAGTCAGCCACTGTAATGCGTTAGAGGGAAGTGTGCTTTATCTTTTCTGGGGTTTCTTTGTTGCTGGGTAATTCAGTGCTAGATTAAATGATTTCAGCAAATGAACTGTTCTAAAACTGCACTGAAGCTGTGCATGTGTGCTGTTAAATCCCTGTTTGTTACCCCTTAGTGCAGTGACTCTTGCAAACAGAACAAGAGAAGCACGTGAAGATAATTGTAATTGTGCCTTTTCAGATTCGAGATACTGCATTCACAAATGAAAGGAAATGGAGTTTAGCATAAATGCCAGTACTTTGCTGTGTTCAAAATGGAGGGGTGAGGTGAAGGCACCAGACACCGTTTCTGCCTTTCACATCTTCTGCTCCTTTCTTTTTGTGTTTCTTCTTAGGTGATCATTGAAAGGTACAAGGGAGAGAAGCAGCTTCCAGTTTTGGATAAGACCAAGTTCCTGGTGCCAGATCATGTCAACATGAGCGAGCTAATCAAAATTATCAGGTAGTATGCTGTGATTTCAGTGTAAGCTGCATCAACCTAAGACTATGATTCTTTGTTAATTCCCCACCTGGTGTATGCATTTGGGAGCTCTTTAAATGGAAAATTCATCTATTTAGTGCTTGGTATCATCACTAGGACAAATTCATGAGAAGGTGCTTTTCCTTTGGCTTTGCTGGAAAAAAACTCTGAAAAGAGCTGAGCTGTTAGTCTGCTTTCAAGAGAAATAACTGGTTCCCAGAGATGTAGGAGGAAGTCTGGGGCTGCAAATCCCTGTCTAATATGGGTGCTTCTGGCCCAGGACTCCAGCACTTCCCGCTTGGCTATTTTAGGATGCCTTCTTGGTGTTCCGCCTGGGAGTCCCTCTCCAGAGTGCCTGCCTCTTCCCACCTACTGGAGGAGGAGTTTTGGCTCATAGCCAGAGCTCTGAGCTGTTGCTTAGGGTTGATGTTGGCATACTTTGATTGTGAGATGAGGTTTCCCTCAATGGCAGTGTTGAGGCCTGAAAAACACATGTTCAGACCAGTGTCTTTTTGTCCCAGCTGTTTGCGCAGACTGTGGCTTGAGTACTGCCCCGCTCTGGTGCTTGAGCTTTGCTTAAAACAAAAGGCAAAGGGGAAATAGCCATGGAGTGGAAGTTGTGTGGTCTAAAATTGTGGTCAGAAGTTCTGCTAGAAGTGCATTTCTCCTGGCTTAGATGGAATATTTGATTAGTAAGAGTTCTCAAGCAGTAAACTTGGAAGTTAGCAGCAAACCAGATTTTGCTTTTTGTTGGTCATGGTGTACAGGGAGCTAGTTCATGGAGGCCACAAACTGTAAAAACTGAGAGTTGTCTCACATGTCCAAACAATTCCCTGCCTCAGAGGCTTGTACAAAAACTGTCTATCGTAAGCAAATCCCAGCTCTTAAAAGAGTAAGAAAACGAGATAGGGTTTTGGAAGCAGGAGCCAGATTGTTCAAGTCTTCCAGAATTTCTCATGAACATTAAAGGCCCTGGGCAAAAAGGTTAACAGCAAGCTGAAGGATTTTCCCAACCTTTTTTATTTGGCTTCATTGTTAATAGGTGATTTGGTCCCAGCTGGACTTGGTCCTCAGCCAGCCCCTCTTGTGCATAGCAAAGCCTGTCCTTCCCAACCCTCAGACAGCCGCTGCCTTCTCTCAGCCTGCTGTCTCTGGAGTGATTAGAGCTTGGTTTTGGAAGGGTCCCTTTCCAGGGCTGTGGCTGGGAGGCTAAATAAATCCTTGTTTCCAGCTGCTGCTGCCCCTCAGCAGTGAGCGGATGCAGCAGGAAGCTCTTCTGATCTGTTGTTGTTTCCTTCTTTCTTTGGTTGCACCTCCACGTATCTGAGTTCCTCTTGCTTACTTGGTTTAGGAAGTAGTAAGAGAGCTCCTCTCTGCAAACCTGCTTTCCAGTAGGCAGTTTGGCAGAAATACCTATTTCCCCCCAACCGGAATGAATGATCCAAGGGAAACCCCTCAGTTAGATGTTCACTGTGCCACGCAGCCTGTGAAGTCTGTTGCTCTCTGCCCTTCCCACGATGCTTCTTCTGGGAGGGAGGAGAAGAGGGGGCAAGATGCTCCAAAGGTTATACGCAGGCTGTTACAGAGCTGCTGGCAAAGCGAGTTTAAAAGGTCCAGGGCCTTCGCAGGGAAGCTCTGCCCGTCCTCCCTCCCCGTCTTCACACGGATCTCTCAAGGTCAGGCTGAGTTTACATTTCCAGTGAGATGCTGTTGAGCTGAGCTGCAAGGCAGAGGTCCCGCAGGCCTTACGTGTTTGCTGGTTGTACAGGGATCATGCTGGCAAGGAGTACCTCTTCCTTTTCGCTTCAGTTTAATGCCCTTCTGGAGCGTAGCTTTTCCAGTGAAATAAGGGCTTCTGTCAGTGGATATATCTGACTGGACTTAGTAGATGAATTTAATACAGCTTTGAGGTGGGAAGCAAATGCCTTCTCTGGTGGCAGGGCTGCTTTGGGTGGGGACATCTTCCTGCCGTCCGTGCTGGAGGACTTTGTTTTGCCGTCTGTCCTAAAGCCTTTGTTAATGTGAGTGGAAATGCATAGTCATCACTGTCAAACTCCTTCCCCCCTCCGCTCCCCCAACCTCCCCCCCACAGGCGACGCCTGCAGCTGAACTCCAACCAGGCGTTCTTCCTCCTGGTGAACGGACACAGCATGGTGAGCGTTTCCACACCCATATCCGAGGTGTACGAGAGCGAGAAGGATGAGGATGGGTTCCTGTACATGGTGTACGCCTCTCAGGAGACTTTCGGAGTGCAATCTTCTGTCTAAGACACGCAAGCGGCTTCTAGCCTAGGATTTTGGTTTACCCTTGGCCATCACCCCCACTCTTCCCCACATGCACCCCAGGGAAAGAAACGGATGTCACCTACGCTCTCAGTACCTTAGCATAGGCTTGCTTTAGCAGGTGTCTCATCTTACCTTGCCTTGTTTGTGACTATTAAACAGTACAGACGAGCACCTCCAGCTTTGAAACCTGCTGTAATATTCCACACAGGCACATTTACATTTCTGGACTTTATGAACGGAACCCAATTGTGCATGTGACAATTGCAAATAAAGGGACACTCGATTGACTTTTAACAAGCAAACAGGCACCAGGGAGGAGCTGAAGTGTTTCCTGTGACAGTTTTCTGGAAAATCTCCCTATGATTCCTTAAAGCTTTTTTTTTTTTTTTTTTTTTTTAAAAATGGGAAGGCTTCTGATGAGAGCAAATACGTTTTAATGTTTCAAAGCAGAGCTTTGTCTCCTGCAGCTTGATCAGACTCGTGTCAGTGCTGCAGTGAGTCAAGGCAAGTGCTTGGGGTGAGCTGGGGGAGTACAACTCTTTTTGTCTCCGTTTTCTGTGGCACCACAAACTTAGGACTGGTGCCAGTTTCTGAAATACTCATACCAAACACCACAGCTTTATTGTAGTTTTAGGAAGTGTTTAACTGTAAAATACACACCTGGACAGGTAACATTGAAATAAACTCCAGTCTGTTATGAATTTCCAATCCCTCTCTGTTCAGTGACACACTGTTCTTCATACGAGCACTCTTCCAAAAGCTCAAACCCCTCTAGCCCGGAGGTTTGCCATTCCCTTGCCCGGGCAGAGTGTCTGCTGGGAAAAGGTAGTCGAGGGACCCGCTGCCAGCACATGGGGCTGTCAGGATGCGTGCAGCCGGCCGCAGAGCGGGCTGGTGCGATCCGAGACGTGAGCGGCGCCCGTATCGCTCGCGTTCTCAGAAGCGCTGCCCGGCCTCGCCGTTTCCATCTGCTCGGCAGGGCAGGTACGTTCCAGCCCTCCGATGCGAGCGGGCAAACGGCTTTGCTGTACACACCTCCGTACTGAACATTGGACTCGGGACATGCCACTGGAATTACCAACCCACACTGCCTAACCAGTCTGTCACTTGTTTTGCACGTTACCACCGAGGGGGAGGTCAGGGAGAAGCGCTTTTAAAAGCAGCTCACGTCCAGGAGTTGCTGTCGAGAGTTGACGAACAAAAGATTTTTTTTCCATCGCTGAAGTCTCCTGCCATTTGCACGGGGTTTGGAAGATCTTGGTGTTACTACTGTCCTGAGCAGGGAGGCAGCCTGTGCAGAGGAAAGGTATCTCGTAGGACCTGTGTTTTTCCTCTAGAGTCGTTGTCAAGTGAAGCGTAGCAGGATGAGATTACTCTTGTATATTACGTGTCTGTGAACTAACTACATCTGTTACTGGAAGCTAACTTACTATAATGGGGGAAAAAGAAGCAATACTACTGCGTCTTGGCACTCTAGCTCAGTAAGGTGTACAATTTGTACCTATCTACACCTCTTTGCATGCATCTCGTTCACGCTTACTTCAGATTTTTTATTGTTCTTTGTGTTTTTACTCCAATGTAAACTTTTAAATGCAGCTTGTTCTATGTTTAGTTTTGTTCGTGTAAGAAATTGTTTAACTCATAACTGACAACCATACTTGTAATTACGACGTGATTGACTGATATTCCTGTACAAATGTTGCTTTTTTAAAATTAATACAGTGCTGATATGGATGGATTACATCCCAACTTAATTATGGCTTGTGTGGTTATTTCTAGACAGCTTTCGTAAATCGAATCTCCGCAGGGAAGGGCACAGAGGTCTGTTCCACCTGCTTCAGGGCGCACAAGGTAGTGAACTAGGTCCTGCTGACAACGACCAGACACTTGTACTGAACCCTCTGGTACTGATCCTCATTAAGAACTGGGAGAGGGAGCTGCCGCCCTCCAGCAGGAGGAATTTCAGGTGTGACTGCCCTGTAGAACAGTTCTGCTCTCTAGACAGATATGGACCAGGGCGTGCCTGCACATGGACCGGTTTCCATATCCCTGTTTTGTTTCTGTTCCTGCTCGACCAACCTCTTCCTCACGGCTTCAGAACCCCAGCGCTCTCGTGAGCAGGACTCTGCTCGTCAGGAATGACCCCAGGCGCCGGCCACAAAAAGTTTTAAGGACGCAGCGAGCTGGCAATTCCTTTTGCTTACCCCGATCATCAGTGCAGACATACCCTGCGTGAGGGGTGAGCCGAGGTGGCTGAGCAGAGCCCAGAGGCTCGGCTGCTGCTGTCCTGCAGAACAGGGCACAAAAACTTCCCTGCTCATCCTCCCCCCAGCTCCTTCCTTCACGGTGAAATCGGGTACAGGCTTGGGTCGGCAGCTGGAGTCAGGCCACGGCCGCTCTCGGTAAGAAACCGCAAGCGCAAACCCTTTCAGAGCAGCTCAGCTTCCTTGGCTCAACCGGGAACCGAGTCAAGGAGAGGAGAGCAACTGCAAGCACCGTAATAGATCCGTGATTCACCAGCAGATGTCTGTGGGTGGAGAGACAGCAAAAGTAATAAAAGGAGTTAAAAAAAAAGTCCCTGCTAACTGCCAAACTGGAGAAGCCCCCACACAGATGAAGCCCCTTTAAATTAAAAAAATACAAAGGGAGTCTGTTTAACTCTTTATTTTCCATACATTAAATTTACTCAGATAAAAACATTCTAAAAATGTACAATTTTACTTTTAACAAAGTATAATAAAACATAAAAATCCCAATACCAGAATACTTGACATTTACAATTCAAAATCAAATTAGCTGAATATTAAATATTTACAAAACTATTTAAAATATTTATAAAGTTACATGCACAATTTGTAATACTAGAATTGACCGAAGTAAAAGAAATGGCTCAAATGGGAGCAGGAGTTTCCTTCATTCCTAGTGGAAAGTTATGTCCAAGAGAAGCTGTTAATCTGCACTTGAAAACACACAGGATTTGCTTTCTGCTTCAGTACCAACACGTTTCTTGCTTACATAAGAAAAAATTTAAGAGAGCAAATGGGTAGTTCCAAGGGTTTATTACAAGAGATGGTGGCGGGCGGGGCGGCAGGAGGGTTACCGGGGCCTCAACCAGCAAAAGTGTTTTCTAGACTCTTGTGAGTGCTTAATTACATGGATTTCTGTCCAGATTTGCCCACATCCATCTCATTTATAACAGGCGTTCTAGACTACCCCGAATCCACAGCTCTGAGTGTCCGTGACCTCCAATAAACAAATAGACAGCTAACCCATATGCAGGGGTTTCTGATGTTGTCATTTTTATTTTGGGGAGGAGTGTCGCTCTGCTGAATACCACAGACTACATTGAATTTTTGAGTACCTTCACCCTGAAGCTTGCCAGCGAGAAGTAGCATGAAACAGAACTCTGGGTAACGGTAAAGGTCTAGTGTTAGACTGTTATTTTTGGAAGTCTGGCACTTAATTTGCCAAGATTTAATGACCGTAGCATGAAAAAGTTTCACAAAAAATGGAGTGTGACATGCTGTTTTAAGGAAAAGTATTGTGGAACTCTGATCCAAATACCTCGCTTGCTAAAATGAGGCTTCCCTCTTCACTCTCCTGCTGTTTAGCATCAAGCCTGGCATATCTATTAATGCTTAATTTGCAGACTGCCAGCGCGAGGAGGAGTTTGCTGGAAATTCCATCCTGTTTCGAGTACTTCCATCACCAACACTCCCAAACAGAAAACACTTCTGAAACTGCACTGCACGTCGCTCACTCCCCCGAGGGAAGACTCATCGCTAACTTCTCCATGCCCCTGCAGCGAGATGACTTGGGATTCCCTTCTGTCTTACACCTAAAAATCATTTCTATTCCACAGCAAAATCCATTTTGAGAACTAATTCTTTTTATACTTTCAGGACAAAGATAGCAATAAATAGCATTCTTTGAAATCTCCATCTTTCAATGTATAAAAATAGGTTTCAAGGACTGGTTCTTTCAGCCAGTGAAGCTGGAACTACTATTCTAAAACAAGCTGCCTTACTTTTCGGGGGTAAAAAGATGGATTTGTGCCTTTTAAAAACAGGTTAAGTATTCTTCTATGGAACTAAAGTGCTCTATTCAGACTTACCAACTTTGGTGGTTCTTGGTACAAAGTGGACAGCATTCACTAGCAGATCTGAAGCCACAACTCACTCTGATGGAGGGAAGGCTCTGCAACTGCTGCTGGCTCACCAAACATTTCTCCATTACACTCATGTTGCTTTAAGGTACTCAAGACTTCTGAATTTGAACTTACTCTAAAACCAGACTTCACCATTTAAAAACGTTACCTAAAAGTACACATAAGCCACTTTAAGAAACATCAGCCTTAACTTTACACAAAGGAAACAATCCCAAAGAAAGCTCTGAAGAAAGGAATGAAACAGTTTGCTGGACAGAAGTTCAGTTTTACAGTCCTTTTGTTATGGTTTCAACTCTGTGATGAATATTAGACGAGACTGTGTGCCCAGCCTTGGGCATTAAACCAAAATGAAACTGGTACAGATTTTTTTTTTTTCTGTTGATTTTTGCTATTTTGAGAGGGTTTTTAACACTTGCACGTGTGTTGAAATACAGTTTATTTAAATACAATTCAGTTTTAAAACATTGTTTTAAAAAAAGTGGAAAGAAAAAAAAAGAAAAATAATGTTAAGGTTTGGCTTTCAGCACATGTTCCAGGCCACTGGAGAGACCCTCAAAGCTGGAAATAGTAAACATCGTCACTGAAAACTGCACGTTTCCTTCAGCGTAATACAGTATGACAGATTGTTCCTACCATTGTCTCAAGCTCATTAAGGCAAAGTAAATTGCATTGTCAGTTTTCATCACTTTAGTGTTGTAGGTCTGAAGGTTGTTCATTAGAACACAGGTAACCTCCTCAAACGCAGGCAGAGCAAACAGAAGCGTTTCAACAGTGTGTGCAATACTGCGGGTAGTGTGAGCTGGGCTGAGGATACACAAATCTGGTGGTTTGTTTTTTTTTTTCATTGCATAGGAATAAAAAATATCTTTTTTTAAAACCAAACGTTATGCAAATTTAGATTTTGGTTTCCACGAAGCCAAATCCGCTATGAGCTGCAGATCGCTACCTGGACCGAGTTTGGTTTCTTGCCATCTCACGTTACTGTGCCTCTCCGGTGACGCTCATTTATCCTGCTTGCCTGCCCGGCGAGGCTGACGACTGCCCGCTGAGAAAGCGGGACTGAAGGATGGCCCAGAACATTTCTTTCTTATCAACATGGTCCAGGAAGGTCTCGACTGTCAAGCTACTGCGTTACCCCCTCACACTGATGTTTCATTGCTAAGGCCCGATCTCCTCGGGGCAGCTCTGCACCACTTCAAAACCTTCTCGGATATGACTTTCCTCACTTCCAAGCGAAAGTCAGCTGCGCCACTACAAATACTATTCATCCTGGTGTGGTTTAAATTGGTGTAAGAAATACCTCCAAGTGTAAACAAGGCTTCAGACTTTAAAGGTGTCTTCCAAATTACAGTATGCAAATATCTCTATGTCAGACATTTTAAAGAGAAGGCCTCACCCATTTAATGCCGTCAAATTCCTCGGGTGAGCCATGAGGATTAGTATCTTCTTTCAATCAGACAGGACCAAACTGTTTCAAATTAGCAGTTCAAGATTTGTTTGGCTTCCTCTCAAGTCCTAATTTAGATTTGTCACCCACAAATTATGTACGCTAAGTAGTTAACACCAAAGCTAGTCATCTACAATCTATTGCAACGAAGGAGGCTGACAATAAATCCTTCAAAGTCTTGATAATAATGAAGTTTACTACCTTTTACATGTTTGACTTCTACCACTTCTGAATCCTGTAGCAAAAGCCTTGGGGTAGGAGTCAAAGGTTTTTTTTATATAAAGTAAAGCAAAAGCTTACAAACTCTGCTGCCAGAGTTCTTTTTCTTTTTTTAGGATGGTTTAAAATTCATTTACAAAAGCAGAATAATAAGGTTTCTGTGAAAGAGACCTATATACAGTAACAGGACGTAAAGGTTGTTTTGTGTATTACAGGAAAATATCCTTGAAGCCTTTATGACTCTGGAGTCTCTGGGACTTGGACCCTTGGAAACTAAGTTTATTCCACTGCTGGGAACCCAGCACTATCTAGTAATAAGTGAGACAATGAAGCACAAGTTTGTTTCCAGAAGGAACCGAAACTGCTCTGTGTGTTCTTTTGAAAGGGAAAGGAGAGACTTACTTAAGATTTTTATTGTGTAGTTAAGTCACATAGCCTGCTGGTGCCAATTTTTAAAAGTTGGAACTTCTTTGCCTCTTGCACTGGTCTCAGAGTGACACTGTCTGCTAAAAGTGCAGAAAGCTTGAAGAGTTTTACATTCTTCTGTAGTGCAATCCTTAAAAATCCCAGAGATTAGTGCCTGATCACTTTTGAAAAAAAGTAGACATTTTACCTAGCCCAGGGGTGCCAAAGTCCTTCTGGCGAACGGCCACTCCTACCTTCAGCCTCCAGCTTCAACTTCAGAATGTAGCTGCCCTGGAGTTAGACATTTCACCTTAGAAAGTCCACCTATGGCAACATTCTCCAGCAAAAAAAGTACCTCGGATGTTGTACTTGCAACAGAAAATGCAGCTGGCCAGCTCCACCATCCATCCAGTACGCATCGGTCCTATGACACGTAGTCAGAAGTTCCAACAACAAGATCCAAGCTTGAATTTGGCAATCAAAAATGGGTTTGATGCACCCCTAAGCTAGATTTTCTACCTAGTCTAATAAAGTAAAGCACCTTTGGATTAAAAAATACATTAAGCTTAACAGCAACTGGACGTCTCAGTTTTGTATTTCAATCTCCTTGTATCTCCATGGCTTACAGTATTTTCTTGCCAGATAAAATATCAGTCTGTGGAGTCAAGACTTTCAGAGGGAGGAGCGTATTTCAGCCTAAACGTACCTGGGGGAGAGGAAACAGAAGAATTAAACATCATCAACCTTCTCGCATCTGTTGCATCTCAGAACTTTCTAAAACAACCTGCTTCTTATTAGACGTGTAACGCAATATTGCAGCGTACCACCAGCTTGCAGCGCCGTGGTGAAGCTGCAGAAGATGCTGACGAGCATGTGTCTGCAGCTGGCATAAATGAAAATCATAGCTTTACACAGTAAAACTCACCGGCTTAGATGTAGTTTCAGGGCTGGTAAAAATTCGTTTGGGATAGTTTAAATGGAAATTTAATTAATGAAATGAAATTCAGCTTAAAAAGACAGCAGACTACACTTCTGAAGTTCTCCGAATTAGGACTGACGAGGCAGTGTTGTTTCTTCCCCACTGGCTACTAGCAAAATATTAGCCACAGAAACTCCGCTAATTAGTTACATTTTAGCACTGCTGTAAATTGCTGTCTCAAAATCAGTCACCTGTTAATTTATAGCGGTCACCTGTTAATTTATAGCGGTCAAATACTTGAGACCTTGTCTGCACCGTATTAAAAACAGATACAGACATACATTATAGACAAGACACAATGCAAAACATAACACCTCAGAGCTGTTCGCTCCAGTCAAAAGTTTGTATTTAATTTTTTAAGACTACACCACATGCAAATTATCTCAACACAATATGTCAATCAAAATAAACAAGAAAAATGGAACTAAGAAGTGCTCTCAGTAAAGTAGCATTTCTCTCTTAGTTGTTTCCCGCCCGGAATTACAGATTTCAACTCTCTCCTGGAGAAGCCTGTGCTGTACCCATGTAAGCAACATGCCCTACAAAATAATTATAGCAGCAAACACAGGACCTTCAAGAGCATTTGAACAGTAATTCTTCATTTAGGTTACTATTTTGGGGTGGAAGGGAAAGGGGGAACAGAGATGGTCAGTTTGTAAACTTCCCGGGGAACTTGCAGTTATAACTCAAGGTGACCTGGATGACAAGGTATAAGCAGCAACAACAATTCCGCTGCAACCTGTCCACAGAAGCTCCTTCCGTCCCTCCCGCAGAGCCCGCTTCTCTCCTTCCCAGAAACCAGCACAAGCCCTGCAGAGCACTCGGGTCTGACCCAGGGCCTTACTGGGGCCCTGTCCTCGTGTTGGGTCTGCACAAAACCAAGTTTCAACTTTTGCCAATATAGCCCAAAACCACCAGCTTTCAAGAACAAGATTTTTTTTTTATGCAAGTCAGAAATGAAAAGATTACGGCACTGCGACCAGACTCCCTCCTGCCATTCCCCCTGGCTAAACGCAACGCTCTGCATGTAAGCCCCGTCCCGCATCAGTCCCTCCACCTGCTTTTACCTTGTCGATTGAAATCCATCGGAGGCTGTTTGCAGTCCTGAGCTCTGTGACCACTGGCCCCGCAGTTGTAACAGGAGAGATTCCCATTTTTTTTGTGACTTGAACCATTGCTGTTTCCCATCATTCCCTGTGCCTGATACACCCCTGCTGTCCCTGCCATAAAGTTCTGCATTGGCGGTACTGCAAACGTCGACTGCCCAGTCATTACAGAGTCCGGTGCTATACCGCTGTTGTAAGCGGTGTGGACCACGGGGAAAGTCGTGCTGCTGTTGTACTGCTGCGTGTTGATATAGCCGTTACTACACAAAGGGTTGAAGGGCAGAAACGGAAAAGTAAACATTGAGGGTCCTGAAAAGGGGTGCTGAAAATAGTTAGCGTAGCTGACGGTCATACCACTCGAACCACAGTTCCCGCTGCACCCGCAGGAGCTGCACACCATGCACCCGGGCGGCTGCGGCTGCTGCTGCTGGTGGTGATGGTGGTGATGGTTCTGGTTTGGTACTGGGATGCTCCCTGTGGATCCGCTGCTGCTGCTGCTGCTGCTGCTACTGCTGCTGCTGCTGCTGTAGAAGTTGTTCTCGGCGACAGATGAGAGTGTGGGGCTGGAGCTGGGTGCAGGGCAGCTGGGCAAATTCGCCATGGTTGCAAATGATGTGGAGGGGTGGCTGCTGGAGGAGGCTGCATTACTGTTTGCGCAGAAGCTGCCTTGCATTGGCGCCACTGGCACGCTGCTCATTGCAGAAAAGGCAACTTTGGTGTTGGCTGTGTAGAGAGCAGTCCGGGGATTTATTATTGCAGGGGACACCGTTATTTGCATATTACTGGAGCAGGAAGTCTGTCCGGCAATGGCAGAATCGGTAGGAAGAGACGAAGACACCAGGAGTTTGATGGGTGGACGAGCCACATGGAAGACTGTGCTGGATGTTACAGTGGCAGCAGTACTTGTTTCTACTATTAATCCCGGCTGCTGAGCTGTTTTTATCACTCTGTCCAGAGTTGAAGCATGTACTACTTTGGTTCGAGGACCAAAGTTAATAGTAGATGTGGGTGAGCTGTTCTCAGCAGCCCCTGACAGCACTTGCAACGGCTGGTGGGGAGAAGATGCAGACATTACATCCACCACTGCATTTCCAAAGCTCTTTTCCATTTTTATGCTGCCCCTAGGTCCAGGAGAGACTTTATTTCTTTCCTCTAAAGATAAAAGAGAATGCATAGACGATGAAAGTAGCTTCATGTCTGCATTGCCACGGTCTGATTTATGCACTGAATTTAGCATCCGAATGGGGGTGATATGGGTAGAGGCCGCTGACATCATTTGCATTGGCAGAGCGTGGTGGCCGGACGGATTGGAGCCTGCATCGTTTTGCACTGGTAAGACCTGAGCCGTGGGTCTGGCAGAGCTCGAAGTGAAATGATTCAGTAACATCACTGGCTTCTCCTTTTCTGAACCGTCTAAGTGAATCTCTAAACCTAGGGACATAAACATCTATAAATACAACTGCTTCACTAGACAAAGCTGGGCAACACAGGCACACTCTTTGGTTGTTTCTGCTTACGTCTCTCATTCTCCTCGGCGCTGTCTGAGCTCTCTTCCCTTGTCTGGATCCCCATGGGGCTGGAAGAAGAGCTGGAGTACTCAGAAGAGCTGCCCTCCCGGGGCAGTGGGTGGGCTGGCTGATCCACATCCACTCGCAGCTCTGCAGATAAAGGGCGTGCAAGCAATCAGGGAAAGCAAACAAGAGTGATAACACCTACTTGACAGGACCTAATTACAACTGTTTCATGACACCATCTAACATACAGTGATGCTCAAGATTCACAGAGATATGTATCAGCTAAGAAGCAGGGTTTGGAGGGGTAACACTCGCTGACTAGTGCAGCTAGCCATTCACACGGAGGCCAGGAAGAGGAAGCTACTTTTTATTGCACTCCATATATGCAGGAATCGGACTTTTTGATTGCTCCCTATTAAGCCAATGACATTTTGGAAGATAAAGCTTACGACACGTTGGTGAAAAAGCAGCATAAGAATGAGCTTGCTCTTGAGCAAGGACATATTCAGCCCCGAGAGCACAGCAGTGTCCCTTGCTCCTCTTTCTTACCTGCAGCATGGTTGCCACGAATACTCTGGATAGGCCCTACATGCGTAGTAGGGGGAACCCTTGCCACACCGCTGCTGGTAACTGAAGAAGGTGTTGTGGGGTTTAGGCACCGTTTCTCCGATTTTTCTCTACAGGGTGATGGAGAAACATATGAAGAAGCAGAAACTGGCTAAAGCACAACAGATAAATCAACTTCTGAATGAAACTGAAGCAGACAAAGCCCACTAAGTAATCCACTAAATGTTATGCTAATTTCAAATGGAAATGTTTGGAAATTGCATCAATCTTGACCATAGCTTCTTGCCAGCAGTTACATTTGGACTGCTTGCCATCTGATTACAATACTCTTATTTGTACAAGGTAAAAACATCACCAAATAGTGACTAAATTCTATCACACTTTACTGAAGCGCGTCCCAAACCTAGCCATGCACACCAAAACCGAAGAGAAGGCAACGCAGTCCAAATTTTTCTATTTGCCAACACACTCTGGAAAAACTAAGAGTGATGAAATATGCTGTCAAGGAACTTTGATAAATGGGCATGCATTTGGATTTTTTTTTAATTGCTTTTTAAGTAACTGCAGTAGCTTCAGAATAAACATTTCCCTCTAAATGGAGATATAAAAAATAGGACAATCTGTTGCACCAGTTTTCCCCAAAGGGCTATTAATATGGTACAGAGCACTGGCCTTCTTTATATCACCACAACCACATAAAGCTGTGATCTTCCTGAGACCAGGGATACCTGCAACAGCCCTGACTTTCAGTGGTTTGTCCCCATACAAAGTTAGAAGTCCAGACCCTGTACGGGTACCATCTGGCAACCCACACCCCAGCTCCAAGTGGCTGCAGCTGCCACAGCTGGCTTGGGTCACTGCGGGACACCGAGGAGGCTCTCAAAGCAGCTGTGCTCTGTCCGCACTGACTGGAAGCCAAAAAATTGTCAGATCTTACGAAGAAAATGTCCTGCTGGGCACCCTGACTTTGTGGGTGCATCACTTAAGCTTGCAAACCCTACAGCTCAGCGGCTTGCTTGCCTGATTCCCCCCTACCCCACAAAGCTCAGGTAGGTGGTAAGCCCAAGACCTAAATGGGCTTTGCACACTTGCTTTACAATACCCGTTATACAAGTTTTAAAAAAAACAAAACCAAACCCCCAAAACCCCCACATAACCCAAGCAACAGCATGTATCTTTTTAAAACTACTTAAAAAACATCCCCCTCCTTAGAAAAGCTGTCAACATGACAGGTGAAGACAGGCATTTATGTTACGACTGGGTTGCCATGTCCTTTTAAAACGGAGTTCGCAAATTCTTTACATTTGGTTATCCTTACCACAACCCTGAACAGACAACCGTAAACCAGTAAGTACTAAATATTATCTAGTCGGCCCCCATTTCAAGAGCTTTTCAAAGTAACAGACACAACTGCAGAGGAAGGGAGATAAGCATTATGCCTATTTACAGGTGGGAATCCTCATAGGTTTATGGTCTGGAAAACAATGACCATTGTAAAACTTTCATTAAATATCTTAGGACCTTAAAAAGACAGTCCCCCCCACTCCCACTTACTTCTCCAACTCTAGCTGGGTCTTGAGCTTCTTCTTTGCTCCCATGGTGAGGGATTCAAACTTATTCAGATCTTCCTCAGTAAGGCTCAGAAACTTGTAAAGAAAAAAATGCCATGCTTATTAGTTTTACAGCCTGAAATATTCTTATTTACATTTTCAGTAAAGATCAGTTCTGAAAGGCAACTTTAAAGCCATTTTTTTAACATTTTTTAATTCAGAGAAACTCTCTACTCCAGTTTTAAATTATAGAATCACTGTAGAATAAAAATGTGGGGGACTGGTATGAAAGAAATAAATCTGTAGATTAAATTTAATTAGGTGTGTGCTTACAGTAACTATTCACAATAAAGATGAAGTAATTAGTGTACATATTAAAATAGAACTTCATGCTATAAATGAGTTTAAGGATCTCTTTCTCTTAAAAAAAAAAATCACTCTCGTTTTCCTAGTTGTGTCATTTAACACAGAAATTAATGTGCAGTCATCTCATCAGTTTAATTGGAAAATATACTCCAAAATTAAATTTTGTAATAAAATACAGACATAGAATATGAAAATAAAATATAAAAGTTTATAATATAATGAAAATTAAAGCCAGCAAAGTATGCATAATAATACGTGCTTTTTTAAAACACACTAGAATATGCACAGCTTTGCTACTTTAATGAAGAAAAAAACCCCACTATATATTTCCCCTCACATAATGAAGAAAATAAAATCAGAAGACTCTGGTAACAGATTATAATTAAATACATGCAACGTACTATAACCAGCACAAAGCCATCCCAGTTTAGACCTGGCTCAACCTAAGCACTTAGTCCACTGGAGGGCGTTCAAGGCTAAAAGACAGTGAGCAGACATGAATTTTACAGATGGAGCTGGGTAAATGCTGCAAAAGTATTCTATTTAGACAAAATCCAGCACACATAGGTATCATTCATGACTCTTACTATGCAAATACATAAGCAATTATTTTTCCACAAGAACTTCTGCAGAAAACAAAAACCTCACATTCACTTGGAGGTACGTGCACACGCTGATGTTCATGTCAGAAATCTCCGTGAATCTATTTTTGAAAATAATGATAACCAATATTTTGGGAGAAAAATCAATCAAGAAGCAGAAATTAAAAAAAAAAATCAGCCAATTTTAGCTATCTACTGCACATCAAAGGGATGAACAGGGAGCCAAAGCAGAGCTCCTAAGACAGCGTGCAAGTTGGATCTTCAAGCATTCAGTGAAGAATTCTGAAACTGGCAGCAGCTGTTGAACAGCCCAGGCCCCGGACACAACACAGATCGAAAATAGAAAGAAGGTTTTCATCCAAATATTATTGCTTCAAGAGAGCGCAAACCTTCACGGCATTTGCCAATAACTTCTGCAATTCTCAGTGCAGATGTTTGCAGCCTCTCTCTCTGCACTAGAGAATATAAGGATAATTTAAGAGATGGCACCCTTTTCTTCATCTACTGCCCTACCTTCTCCATGGTGAGCTGTTTGAAGACAGGATAGTATTTGTGCAACCGCAGTTTCCTGAGCCAGTCTAAGATCCCATTTTGCTCCTGTGTCTGAGGGGTCTGTGGACTGGAAGACATTAACATGGGTGAAGAAGAGGTGTCCATCTGGGTGCGATAGGCCAGCGATGAGCCAGTACCTCCTGCATGGGAACAGTGGGGTAGTGCAACGGGAGCAGCAGCCGAGTGCTGAACGTGATTCTGAGAAGACTGAATGCCAGCCACTCCACATATAGGTCTGCAAAACAGTAACATAATTTGATTTAGCACATTGAATCTGTCACCCAGAGTTCAGCTACTACGGCCATACAGATCTACCACTTCCAGGATTTCTGGTAAAATCTGCACTGTTTGATCCAAGTTACAGATTTGTACATATGCTGTTCAATAGCACAATAAAAACAGTGCAGTTTATGGCAAATAGTAAGCCTTATCTTCAGCTTTAGAAGAGGTTTCCTTCTATAATCACAGAAAATACATGTTCTACTACCTCTCCGTGAGACTTAAAAAAGATTTAGAGAGAATGGCTGTGGTGCAGCTTTGCATTATTAAAAAGAAAAAAAGAAGCCCAAATATAATCCTGTGGAAATTTTTTTTACATGTGGAAGTGGCAAAATAACCCACAATATTGGCTCCTTGGAGGGTTCTGGTTTTTGTTGGAGAAAATGAAAATTTCCTCTTAAAAGAATGAGTTCCGAGTTTGTTAAATCCTAACAAAGGGCAAGAGGATTTCTTCCCTCCTGTTCCCAAGGCTGACTTCTACCTCCCTTGGAAGAGGCTTCCTTCCTCCCTCCGAAAGGAAAACCCCTGCTGTACAAGGAAACATTCAAATATGCTCTAGAGAGAAAAAAACCTTTCAGAGATGCTCTAGTCTCCCTTTACCCAGGAAGACTTATACTAGGGACAACCAGATCTGGGCCTACAATTCAGATGATCATTACTCCTTTTAAGTATGTGATTGAGACCATTATGACTTACGCAGTAAGCAGCAGATCACAAAGAAAGCATCCATCACCACAGCTCAACATTGAAGTGTTGATGCCGACTAGTAGTTACAGCTTTAAACATTTTGAGAAACGCTGCTTAGAACATGCGTTCATAGGTTTTACTGCCAGCAGGAACACTGCAATTGTCTCATCTCCCATATAACGCTGGTCAAAAGGTTTCCCTAAGAGCCGCTGCTGATGTGATAATCGCCAGTGACAAGAGATTCTGTCACGATGCTAGAAAGTTTGGTCCAAAGGTAATTACATTTTATATCCTTTGTTTTTGAAGCTGAAGTTGAATTCTGTCTTCCATTTCCAGTAATTGTATCACGTTATATTTTGACTTGCAAACTGTTACCTACGTTTTGTTGTATTTGTGATCAACTCGCTGCAAAACTCTTCCTCAAGCAATTACCTAAACTGAGCTCTAAGATGTGTTTTCTTAAGGCATGTGAATAATGAACAAATGACAACACTAGGAATGCTAATAGTACCTCATACCAATCAATATTCTCACCATTTGTCTCTTCTGGGCAGATCACACACTAAGGCTAGAATTTCTTAAAATCTTCTACAGATGAATATGAAAGTGTAGATGCAAATAAATCACCGGGGTGAGACAGATAATTACCTATGTAATGGGGTTTTACAACTAACCAGAACAAACGTAAACAAAATAAATATTTCACCTTCCAGATGTTCCCAGCGTAGTTCCTACTTTATACAGGGAGGGGTTGCCAGGATCTAAAAACAGGGAGTGGAAGTTACAAATGGCATCGGTTTATGAAATGTACATCAGTACAAAAAAATTCATTTTTAAACTTTATTTAAACTTACTTGAACTCTGAAGTTGCTGTGAAGGAGATGAAGTGCTGAAGAACTTTCTAACGTGGTCATTTTTCACCACATGGGAAGGTAATGGTGCCAAATACCTGCGTGTTCATCAAAAGCAAACAAAACCCCCCATTCTGTTATATTTGATTTGCAGCTGCCTATGCAATCATGACTGTACGTGAAATTTTGAAATTGAATTTGAAATTTTGAAACTAAAAGACCTTTCAAATTAATAACACCATGCAATTCTGAATCAAAGTAGACTTGAAACGTATGGACATTCTTATCCTTAATAATACTTAAAACACATTACCATTGTGTTGCTTTCACTCTGTTTAGTGTTTCAGTAAAGACACTTACTTTAGGAACACTGAACACTTGTAAGGAAGAAAATGTTAAAATATAAACCTAAAACTTCCCTTTCAAATTCACAAACCTAAGACCATAAAATATAGATGTTATCTATTATTTAATTTTCTCCTCTTCGAGATAAACAGCAGATGCAGAGTCTGGCAGTGTAGGGAAAAAGGCTGTAAAACTTATGTCACATTCTGCCGGGACTGCTGTGCCTCTTTGGGGGGGAAAAATGGCAATCTCCTAAAACTGTGCAATGTATGAAGTGTGTTCTATCAACATGACTAAACTTCTTGTTGTCATGCAAACTCGGCTGCCTTTTGCCACATCTTCTATAGATTTGAAAATGTATAGAAAATTGTTTAAAAAAAGAAAGCATTTTGACCATATCTCTGTCATTTTTTTAAAAGTCTTTGAATAAAAAATAATTCAACTATACACACAATGTGCTTTCCACCTTGAAAAAAATCACAGTTCATTTCTGAATTTTTCAAATATGTAGCACTTAACAGAACAGCCTCTTTCTCTGCTCCAAAGATACAACCATTGCTGTGTAGACGCAGTTTGCTGCTCTATTAACCTAGATTTGTAAAGAGTGTTGCTAGCTGAACAGCACCAGTAGCAACATGCATTCTCTCTTACCCTCCCTAATCCTTGTCAATAGGCTGTGATCCTCAAAGCACAGAAGTTAGTTTGAAATGTTAACGCTGTTTGCCATGAAAAATAATCTAGGCATGCACCTGCTGGCTCTGACTATGGAAAAACAATATCCACGCAGCCAATGATGGATAAAAGTCTGTCTTGACTTAGGGAAAATAGGTGTTTAGCAGAAGCTCTAACAAAAGTTAATTAGTATTTTAAAATGTCATTTAATACTTTGCAGATACAGACGGTAGTAGCTGAAAATAATTTAAGTCCCTCAACTTTTCCTAGCAAAACTATTTCAGTATTTAGAAAGAGAGAACTGATGTGACCTGCCACAGATGAAGATTTTTAAATTGGTGGTTTAGGTTAGATAATGGCCAGGTGATTTGTGATAATGTGAGAAGGTACTATCTAAGGCTTCAAAAATTTCTTAGCTGTTAATGGCTTCCAAAAATTTAATGGCTATAATATATACATACCTACCTTTTTAAAATTAAAATAAACATCATGACAACTTAAAACAATTGAGACAAAAAACTCTGTGAAGGGGGGTGGGGGGGGGAAATCCCCACAACCCATCCCTCAATACAGAAGGATAACTATTCAGGCAACTATTTTTTCCTGAGCTTTGATGGGGTTTTTTTAAAGCAGTTTTGGCTATTTTTTGAGTACAAACCAAGCTTCTGCAAAGCCAATGATCCTCTATTTGTTTTTAGCAAGGAATGAGGAAATATCAGTTCTCCAGGAAGCTTAATACAGAATATTATTACCATCTGTATTTCTGAAGAAAGAATTCCTGAAAAATTCTAATGCACTGGAATTAGTAGAATGTCAAGAAATAATGCTTAGGATCAAGCTCTAATTTCTTGAAAGTAATTTAGAGTATGAACATAATATTTCTGTTTCCTGTTTCTTTCTTCCACTTGGTGAAAAAAGCCAAGTGTCAAGATTAAAAAAAAAAACAAAAACACAACAATAAAAAACACAGCATACCTAAGGTCCGATTCCAGGTCCATGTGGTTCCGTTCTAGGTAAAATGAATCTGGACCAGCTAGGCAAGGAATGAATTTCTCCAAGTTTTCTTCTGGATACAGCTGAGATAGCTAAAGGTGGAGGATATTACAAATAGTGAGTGAAAAGAAGACTTGTTACTCATAGGAGATTCAAGGCACAGCAATTTATAAGTCAAACATTTTATGAAATTCAATCTATCTGTATTATCTCAGTACATTTTGAAAAATGTCATTGAACAAAATTACATACAGGGTCAAAACATCTCTCCATTTTCAAGTATTTTTCCTATTGCCTTTACCTTTGAAATAAATTCAGTCACTTCAGTGGAAGATTTGGTTACCAACGTCACTGAAGAATCAGACCACAGGACCTTAGGAAGTAAAAAGTACTCAGTTTAGTAACTAATAGTCAGGGATTTAAGTTTGGTTCCAAAAGATCAATAACAGGTATCAAATGTCACCCACAGACTGCAAGAAAGTTTGTAACCTGTGACATCAATAAGGAAAAATTTTTTTTGTGTACAAGCTACTATTACTCAGTCCTCCCTCGCTGCCTGATTCTTGCTGTTATTATACTTAACAACTATTCTGAATGCTTGAAAACGCACTTCATAGTTTACACAGCCATTGCACACTGCAGACATCCAGTATTAAGGAACAGACTAGTAAGTAATGGAATATTTTTTTCTTATTATTGTTAAAGAAAACAGCTGGTTTGTAGAATCTGATGTACAATATGAACAACTCACCACAGCACAACAGTGCCTATTTATAATTAATGAACTCCATATGCCATGCAAATTGAAGATGGCAGCAAATCACCCCACTGCAAAAAAAGGCAGAACCTTAGAAAGGAAACCTGCAGTTAATGCTCTAGCTGCGCTCTTTAGACACCATCTTGTATGTGCCCTAGAAAAAGGAGAGTTCAGTATCTCTTCCCATACGCTTTCTGCATTAAGTCATTACATTCTTAGATACAGAGGCATTTATTGCTTGGTAGATGATTAGTTTAACTGAGCCAAAAGTCAGGATTTCTTGGCACAAAGAATATCAGCATGAGACTGGCCAGTGATAAGTCCCTTCAGACTTAAGATACATCTATTCAAGGCATTTGGAAGGCATATGAATCTTCAGCAGTTCTATAGAGGAAGAAGCTGGTTTTATGTGTTTAAGAATCAGGAGGCCATCTTCTCACATGACACTAGTTTCAATGACAACTAAAAACATACACAAAGTTTTTCCAGCCATCAGAATGCTGCCAAAAAGACTGGTGAGAGGAGAGTATTTCAAAATACATTACATAATGGAGGAATTTCCTCTCTGCGGAGCTGTTACACAAAAAGTAAGGGGGGGGGAAAAAAAGAAAAGAAGAAAGAAAACTTAAGCAGTTTCTGGTTTTACAAAGCCTGTAGGGGTTTTTGCTTGGTTTTTTAAAGTTCGTGATAAATTAATACTTTATTTAGATTCATGAGAAAATTCAGAAAATATAGGAGAAATTTCTTTCTAGTTTTGTTATAATGCAACATTTGTTATGACTTATGTTTTGCTAAGTTGTTATAATTTTCAATACTTATAAAACAATAATGTGAACCATAAATGCAGAGAACAATAGCATTCTGAAGCGATGCTGAAAACACTAAACTGGTCTATCTATTGACCTTCTATTCCCAAGCTACTAAACAAAACATTTAATAGTTGGGTTTCTAACCCAGCAAACAGCAATTTATTAGCTCAGCTAAACTATGCACTGTTCTTTCACAGTTACAAGCTGTCAAGTGAAATACTGGTAAAAGTAATTTCTGGTATTTATAGAAGAATTTATAACAAGAAAAGATGTTTCACAAGATACTAATACATAACCAGAGTCCAGACAACTGTACAATTCATAAAGATTTTTAAAACCCTTTGAAAAAATCCTTTCTAATATTGATGACATTTGGAACAATCACAGGATTCAGAAAATTCAGAACAGTATCCATGAATCGAGTCACGCAGAGGTTAATGCTGTCAACATCACAAGAAGATGCTAAACTGATGCTCTATCTTGGGTGGCAGTTCTAAAGAGTAACTTTTTCTTTTTGGTAAAAGTTGTAGATAATTGAAATTCTACTGTCCGTTTTCTTTCGGGCTCTCCTTTTCACACCAACTGTTTGGCTCTGTTGCCTCATTAAGCAAACCAAAGACATTTTCTGGGCTTTGCATTCTGAATTTTGGAATACGTCGTTCCAACTAGATGGGAGAAAAGCAGTTTGTCATTCTTTCTCGCCAGCACCCAGAATCCAGTCTCCGCTATTAATACAAGGTTTCACAGAATGAAGTCATCCCTCCACAGAAATTGTGAGCAATGACCGAACCTCCAAAAGCTGCGTAAAAACAGGGGGGAAGCCACTTCTCCTAGCAGCTTGTGGCTAACCACTCTCATTCCAAAGAAACTATTCTCACTTCCAGTTTGAATTAGTCTGGCTTCAATTTTCAGACGACAGTTCCTGTTATGCCTTTTTCTGCTAGATTAACACCCCCTTTATTGTAAAATATTTTCTTCCCTTTGAAAACGCTTTTATATGATACTGAAAGTCATCTTTCAGTCAAGTTCTTTAAGTCTCTCACTACATGACATTTTCCTCAAGCCTTGAATAATTTCCATAGCTATTTTCTGTACTCTTCAACACCCCTTTTAAAACCAGTAACGCCTGAACCATATGCCAGTCTCACACTCCCCTCAATGCTGAATGCAAAGATAAATGACCATCCTACCTCTTCTCCCATATGTGCAGCAGTACCCTAAGAGTCTAAATTCTCATTTGTCCAGATTAAGACTTAAATTCTTTCTAGCTTCTGCATTCCAGCATATAACCATTCTGTAAGTGTGGCATGATATTTTCCCCTAAATATATACTTTGCCACGACTTACTGCATTAGACTGAATATTTTTTTTGCCTGTGTCCCACTTACCAGACAATCTCTGAATCATCCACAAATGTTCATCAACAGCCATTTATGACTACTTCCAAATAATTGATTAAAAAATACAGCCACCATTTATCCCGAAGGACCTCCACTAGGCCAATTTCTGGGATCTAACAATAAAGTTTGAGAATTTCTTTAACTCCTCCTTAAATATTATCCACCCTTCTTTCCTTGTAAAAAAACCCCAATCACCAAAACTTACCTCAAAGGAATATTCAACATTTCTTTCATTCTTCTTGTGTGCCAGTCCCTTTAATTCTACTTTTTCAACACTCACTATGAAAAAGCAAAGAGATAAGAAGAATAAGGAGGATATTCTTAAACGCATGCAAAAGCGATGACTCTTTGGTAGTGCCAGGAGTTGCTTTGAGAGCATCCGACAACTTGCGGCAGTGCTTAAAGTGCACAGCTTGGGCTTGCCTCACTCAGCAGGTAGGAAGGTTGATTCCACCGCTCCATGATACTTTCAATTCTAGCCTTAGCAAAGCTTTGTTTCAGCCAGTACCCAAACAATATACTAAATGCAAAGTTCTTTATTTCCTCATGGCCTTATCATACCACTCATCCACGTAATGACAGAACGCTACACAAACATACATGGATTTATCTTAATAACATCAAGTAGCAAATACCATCCCTATGAGGGAAAACTGGCGCACAGACAAATGAAGACATGCAAAAGTCTCTATGTTTTCAGGGGCTGATTTTGCAAGGAGTTTACTGTGGTTTTATTGCTGTGTTGACATCATGAAGACTCCTTGACTGCAGTTTCATGGAAAATTTCAGCTTCAATTACTGCAGTTTGAGTAAGTTGTAAGTAAAAACAGGATCTTACTGTGGAAAGGGTTGAATAACAGTACAGGTCACTGCTTCCATCTCTATGTACGATATGCAGCCTTTAAAGACACGATCTGACGCAACAGGCATTTAATATGCTAAATTCTTGGAGACTCATTTCCCAATACGTGCAGATCAGAAATTCCACCATGCTAAACTTTATGAAGATTATTCTACTGACTTTCTATTTCTCTTGCAAATTTCTTCTGCCTTTTGACTGCACACATGGGGATACACACACAGAATTTTTCTTATAAAAAGCTAATTTACATTGGCTTAAAAATTCAAAAGCAATCATACTAAAACAAAGTCACTAGAATTTTACCTCCAAGCAACAGGTGCTTGAAGGGACACATGCTGTGTATATTGTGTTTTCACTTGGAGATTCTAACAAACAAAACCCGGAGCCCTACCATTTTGTTTCTGGGGAATCACCCTTTACAAGATGTTTACCTGTTTTCAAGACTATTTATACACTATATTACCTGTAAGACTCAAACCTATGTTTATCACATATAACTTCCTCATAACATAACTGCATGACAAAACAGTTACAGTGCAAAAGTCACAGCAACAGCATTACAATAGGCAACCTGTTTCATCAGCCTCACGTCTCTCTACTCCCCACAGTGAGACTTCAGCCAAAGCCACACTATTGCCTCTCCGGAGCTTGATTTCCCTCTGCCTTAAAACAATCATGACCTAAAGTCTTTATCGTGGCCATTTAAAATTTTTTATTGTGCCCTGTTCATTTAAAAACGTTACAACCTAGGTCTTGTCTGTTTTAAAGACCTCCTCTTTGAGTCTGATTTATTTGCAGACGAAATTTTTAGAACTGGCAAGTTTTAAATAGATCTACAGACATTCGTGGCTGTCTTTAAAATACAGAATTAACATTCCTTTTATGATCATCTCAGCAGTTCCTTCTCCATGTACTTCCCAATTACAATAACATAAATCCCTAAGCTTATGAATAATGTCAACTCATTACTTACTACTTTCTCCCGCATATTATGCTTTTTGTAGAGACTTGCTCCTCTTAAAAGTTTTCAGTGGATTCCTCTCACGCTTCTGAAATGATTTTACAGTACTACTGCACTGTTACACTGCATGCTGAGCACCACAGGAATAAATCTTCTGCATGCCAGATATTGATGAACTATCCAGACAGTATGTAGTGTCATAAAGATTTAGACATGCACATGGTTCAGATGTTTTCTTACCATTTTAAGAAAAAATCTACCTCTGTACACTTATTTAAGAGAATTCAGGGCACCCTTAATTGTGACCACAGTTAAAATATACTGAACATTGATTGGAATTATATGTACTTTAGAATTATAATTAGAAAGAACTTGTAAAGTGGATATTAAGACGAGGTATCACCATACTGTTGGTGAAACAGCTGAAGGATGAGCAAATAACCTGTAGAAAGCCTAGTGTCAACTGCTGCAACATCTGGTTTTGGAGTAGGACAAAGAAAGCCAGAAAGACATAGCAAGTGTTACTTAACATTTGTCATTTATAGTAAATCCACTGTCACTTTACTGAAACTCTGTTCTGAGCATTAGCATTTTCTACAGTAGTCAAATACCATTTCTTCTATCTATTCATTATTCTTCTACAGTGATTCAACAAAAATAGGATTACCTATCAACATAAAATAAAGCTATTTCTGTTTTACTATGCAAGTTAATAACAAACTTTAAATCACCTCGTGGATTTTGTTGTGCTGACAGTTACATGACCTTTTCATGCTAAAGTTCTGGTCTGAACTTGTTCGGTTAATATAATCTGCTGCAGTGAATTTATCCTCTGGAAAATGACTGCAATTAGCCAAGTGAACCATTAGGTAGATATTTCTGCACTGACTGCAGTGATCCTAAACTGAATCTTGTTAAGATTAGGTCTGTTCTAGAACATGAAATATAGTTCATTGTACAACAGCAATATGCTTCTAGGGACAATTGAGTGGATAATTTCTAATGCTATACAAAGTGCTTCAGTAATTTTCTCCCAGCTAGCTAATACCGTGAAAAGTATAATCTGTCTAAATTCTAGAGTTCTTGTTTAATTTGTCAAGTTGTATGTTTTTGTTATGTAGCCTCTCACATACTTTTTGTATTATTTAACTTCTGGTTGGTTTAATTAAAATAGCCTTCCTAAACCTACAATGAAGCTTAACTTTATTCAGAGCAATCAATAATACAAAACTCAGGAAAAAAAACCCCATGCCATCTGCCAAGCAGGAGTGAGTAGATATTAAATTTGCTAACAAATTTCAAAGTAAAAAAAAAAAAAAAAAAAAGGTGGTTTGTTTTTTTTTTACTGTACTTACTTTCAAAGACATGGGAAATTGCTCTAAGAGCTGATTCTACCCAATACCACTATAAATGATTCCATGACCAAAAAAACCTTTGTACAGAATTAAGGACACATGATACTGTTGTCTTTTCAGGATGCTGAATTCAGCAAAACTCAAGCTTCCCAACCCAGGGGATTAAGGAAAAAAAAAAGTTAATGTTTCTAATTCAGGAGATAGCCAGAGCAAGTATATTTGCACTACTTTAAATGCGAGCTCTAGGTCTGGAACTAATCAATGGGAACTCATCCACAAGTAGTCCAGGTATGCTCCCCACGTTAGGCTTTCCTGTTGTGCACGGGGCAGGAACCAACCACAGCAGCTTGGCAGGGTACGATACAAGTCATGATACAAGATCTGAGACCTACCTTTCCATGTGCTCCTGTCTCCCAGTACCTCCCTGTAAAACCATCCAAGAAAAGTGCTTGTGTGTGTATGCGTACATGCCTCCCTCACTGCTAGAGTTTCTAAGCTGCATTGGCAGAGGGGCACTAAAGACTTTTCATCATGGACATTCATCAGTAATTATCTGGAAAATTAAGGCAGGTAAGTGAAACGGTCAGATGAGATCACAAATGACATGAAAGGGGTAGAGAAATACAAAGGAGGTTTGTAGAACTGCAATGCTGTAGGAGAGGCTCCCATCAAGGCTGTGGCACCTTCTGTGTTACAAGTGTCTTTTGGCATTATTCAGAAAAGGGCAGAGTACTGGGACAGATGCACACAACCCTAATCACACATTCATAGTTACTAGGAATCAGATTTTTCAATACCTGAACCTTTGTCTTTTACTGAACTCTACTTTGAAAGGGCAGCAGACAGTACAAAAACATCTTCATTCACTCACAGAGATTTTCTGCAGTCAAATTTCCTAAGTTAGGTGTTTGGGTTTTTTACTACTTTATTTGCTGCTTTCTTTTAAACACAAAAGCAAAGCATTCTTTGTGTAGTTTTGAATTGTACATAGAATTGTATCAAGTATGGAAGCTTACATTTGAAATGCTAGGGCACAGAGGCAGAGTCAGAAATCACACCCATCAGAAGAACTAAGTCATATCCTCTCCTTTTCAAACAGTGGTCCCCCCTCCCCATTCCAAAATGTCCAGGTAAAAGATCTAGTTGATTCAGTTCTGTTTTCCTATTCTAGCCTGGGATTTTTACCCATTTGGCTGATACTAATGCATTTGTCAACTGATCAGTTGAGTGTTTCTGTGAAGGCACAAACTCCTTCCCTCTCCTCACAACCAAGTATTAAATCCTCTGGTCTTCTTGCTGCCAGCCATTGACTAGCCTCTCCCTCTGAAAGTGCAGGATCTTGGCCCTCCTCCTCCCAAAATGTCAGCAGCTACATAAAGTGAAAGACCAATTCAAACGCTTTAGGATTAGCCACGCCTGCCAGGTCAAGGTCAGAGTAAAACATGCAGTAGATGTGGGCAAGAGCAGAAAAAACGTCATTTTTGGAAACCCCCTTAATATCCCATTGTAGGTTGTGGTTTTTATAACTCCCTTTTTTTCAGCTTTGGGATCAAGCCACTGTTAACCAGTAAAAGGACTTGAGACATTGCTCTATCTATCCACAGAAATTTTTTGTGTTCCTCCTTAAAAAGTAAAAAAATTCAAGATAATCCCAAGTGTTGATTGAAGACTAGCCCTTTTTCATAATGTCCAATATTTCAGCACTAACACTAGCACTCTAGAAGTAAATCAAACACCCATTCCATCTTTCACCAGTTTGTGCCTATCAGTATAATTTCTACCAGTATGTTATTCCTTTGATTTCATGAATAGCTTTACACAGTGCTTTTTTTTAGCAGTTTTCTTTACCAAAAGAAAACATACATGAGTCTAGAACTTTTTTTGTACAACACTAGATGAAAACTACAAATAAGACTGCAAGCCAGGAGCACATCATGAGAGCTGAGCCGTTGGGTTAAAATGCACGACACTGAAACTACCAGGAAAAATTTACCACAGTCTTTTGAAAAAGTAGTTTCTGCTCCATACCTAGCTAGTCATTTTCCTTTTTATTAAATCACTGCATGTAGGTTCAGTTTGTGTAGCATGGAAATACTGTTCTCCAGCATTCAGGTGGTAAAATTTGAGTGTCATGAGACTGCATTCGACCTGTGCAGCTCGAGACAGTGTACTTGACAAAAAAGCAGAAGTGCTACCATTTATTTTTAAGCAGGAAAAAAATTGTTAAGTAAAATCCTTTAGTTTGTGTTATACAGGAGGCCAAGTACATGGCTTGTACATGTTGATGCTTCTGGATTTAAAGATTTTTTTAATTTCCATTCATGAAGTTGTGTCTTCACGAAAACGAGCATTCAAACACAAATACAGCAATTGAATTTTTGCTGAAAAGGTCTACCTAACAAAAGGGAACTAATAGAATACTTTCCACATCCTTATTTACACAGAAGTGGTAACCAAAAATGCAATACCAAGACTTTCACATGCCATCTCCTCTTGTTTTTCTAAAAGAAATACTTCAAAAGCATTACTCTATTACTGTTGTCCTTTAGACATCGGAAGGTAATCCCAAGTGACTGCACAAAAACTTGAAACAAAAACTCACAAAGTCTTCCCACTCAACCCTCAAACCCACCAGTATTTATATTCCCACACATACAGGCAAAAGAGAGGGAAAACTGAAGAAAAAGTTTATTTGCTAGTTTCAAAGCATATTTATGGCAACAAAGCACATGAAATTACAAAGTTTGGGTTTGTTTGGTTTTTTTTAAAAAACAAAAAGGTCAACTGATCAATTGAATTGAAGCTGAGAAACTGCTTGTAAGTATCAGCTTAAGAGGGGTTTTTTTCCCTGTTTTTCAGAAAGCTTCCTGCTTTCACATTTCCAACCTTTTTAGAGCTTTTTATCTAGGCTATGATGGAGAATGAAAAAAACCTAAAGATATGCTCTTCTTACCAGCAAATACATTGATCCTCTTCTGCCACAAACATACAAGACTAAGTTTTCTCATCAACAAAATTTATTTTATTTCCCTAGCCTCATGCTTCTTCAAAACTTAAATTATTCATTAACTGGAATACTGGAGGCCCAAAGAAAACTTGAAGAATCAAATATTGGGTTTTCAAAGCACATACAGAAATGGCTGGCCAGAGTCTGTAAGATAAGCAGATTAGTGAGAATTGAGATTTAAGTAACCCAGGTATTGATCAACATCTTTCAGGTTGCTGAGAACTGCGTGTTCGTGTTATGTCCCAGGACCTCAGATCAGGTCAGTCTCATGTTTATTCACTGACACGCCTTTCAGCAAATCAGAGAACTACAATATTAGCTTTTAATAGTTTTGTCATTAAAGCCAAGAAAGAGCTGGCACTGTTGACCTGTCCCTAAGACTTCTTCTGAGGAAGCTTTCACTGCAAGAGTGTCCCCAAAGCCTCACTTTGAACTTTCAAACTTGGACGTAACACATTCTGAATCACCAAATACTAAGAGGATGACACTAAAACCATTCAACTTGAACTCTGCTCTAGTCAACAACCAGCAAAAGCACACCTTGGATTGTTTCATGACACATTAACTCACACACAAACTATTCCTTTTAAGAGATACCCAGTCTGCATCAAAAAACTGATGGGCCAGAGTCCAAATAATGGACTAACAAGAGACGCTCTCTGGTATGAAATGTTTGTACTTACAGAAACTGTGCTTCTGGGAGGCAAAGAACATGAAAAGCCAGGACATATAATATATTCTTAAAAACGTAAATGTATCAAACAATTAGAAAGTATCAGAGGTAAATTTAGCAAGTGCATATCACTCAGCTATGAGCTTGTCTATCTATAGCTATACTAGAGGGGAAAAAATGCTTCCACTCAAAAGCATCAAGAACCATGTTTAGAGTATTTCCTTAAAAGTGAGGGAAAACAGGTAAGGAAACATTTCTTTTTGAAAGTGATCTTATTTTACTACTTCTAGAAAAAGTCAAATATAGAAAGGATGAAGCAATTCTCTCTACCGTCCACTACATTGAGTTGTCATGTAAGAATGACCTCTCATTATTATATTAGTATTAACCTGTTTTCACATAATACAGTGGTTATGGACTGAGAAAACATCACGTGAAGAGGTGTAATTGGGACACTTAAGTGATCCCAAAACCTTTATGCAAATATAAAGCTGCTGCTTGCTAAGAAGTATTTAAATTGAACCAGAACTTATACAGCATTTACCTCTCCCTCCCAGAAGAGGGCAGAAAAATTGTGGTTGATATGAAAGCACCATAAGATCTTTGCTTATCCTTCCCACATCAGGTATCTTCAAAACAATCCATGAAGCCTGACCCACCCAGGAAATCAAACACTGCGTTCCAGGCAGAAGACTACTACATTTACATTATCTTTGAAGCTTAGCAATGACCACAGCAATACAAAAATCATTGAAACACTCTTGAAGAGTAGTTACACGTTCACTTGAGACTCCAAATGGAGCAGTCATTTTCTGATTACTGAATTCTTTAAACCAAATATCGTGCAGGAACTAATTCTGCCTGGTTAACAGAAATTCAGGACACAGAACTAATTACCATCACAGCTTTCATTGACTAAACAAAGGAGGGAAAATTTAGCAGAGGACAAAAGGGGACACCTCTACTTCTCGCCCATTCCCATGACTGAAGCTAATGAAGCAGGGTCTGTCATAGTACATGACCCAAGAACTACTGGCTAGCAGTTGTTGAGCACATCATATCACTTGCTGCTCCCTGCACTTCCACTTTTTGGCCTTTACTTCTCTTAACAGTTTGTGGTTCCTTAAAAGTCAATGCTGAGTTGATCTCTTCTTAAGACAGATGGTTTTGTGGAGAAAAAGGGAGAAAAGAGGACTCAAGTTTAAGGTATGTTGGACTTAGGAGGCTGAAGTGGGTCCTAACAACAGGGTCCACCAGCCAGTTTTCTGCTGGTATCTCTGAAGACTAAAAGTAGAAGAGCAGACAGCAGCTTTTCCATGGTGTTGGCTTAAAAAGGAAGCTACAGCTAGGAAAAAACTTGTAACCAAACAGAACAGTTTTATTAGTTAGCAAGAAAGTCTTCTGGCTGGCTGTTGCCTCTATAAAAACACACAGGAAGACACTGGAAATTAAAGCTTCATGGACATAATGAAAAATTTCTGTTAGCAGCAACATTAGCAGAAGAAATGCTCTTAGAACTGTCATTTTTCTTTGTAAGAAATAAGGGTTCTTCCAATTTAGAGGATATTTAAGATCAAAACCAACACATACTTACAACGTGAGTTTAAGTGACAAGTTAATCCTACTTTAATTTAAAAGCAAGACTGAAGACTATGAACTGCAATATTCCACAGGAAATAATTACACATCTTTTTTAAAAATCAAGGACATTAGCTTACTTTTGGCAGCATATAGGAAGCAATAATACACTGGGATTGTATCGCTCGCCCCCAATCAAACTAGTAGTTTTCATGTTCCTGCTGCTTCCTCAGTTTGGCTTATTTAACTTGCCAACTAAGTGACCTTCTTATGTTTCTCCAAAAAAGACGGATATTTTAAAAAGTCTGTATAGCTTAGCTTTTAAGATTTTAATTGAATTCATACATTGTTTTCAGTAATACTGAATGATACTGTCAGCACTTTAGCCAACCACAAAAGCCAATCAACCTTAAGAATGGTTTCACAACTTCATTGGATTCAAAAGCTTAAATAAAACAAAAAGCTGTCTGCACTGAAGGCTGGAGAAGACTCCCATCTGGACAGGAAAACGTAAAACCCAGAAGAATCAGTCAGCTGCTTTCAAAATCAAGATACAGCTTCAAACTTTAATTTGAAGGTTTTTCTTACCAAATGCTTCAGGCCAAGAGTACTAACTTTTGCATTACTGCTGCTGAACTGCCTGCCATTGCCACTGAATAGACAACTGCCTTACAAGTTGCCTTTCTTCTTTTCTAATGCCAGAAAGCTTTTACAGAATAAATTATCCAGAAAGGGCTGCTGTATTGGACATATTTGCGTAACAGCTCCACTGCCTTACTAAATCCAAGCACCAACACTTGTCACTAAACAGGTGCTGTGCCTTGAAACATATACTTGACCAAGGATATGCTGTTGAAATATATATAATAATGCTCTGAGCAGAAGGAGAGCTATGATACAGGGCCAAAAAAGGCTGCAAGAGTTTGACATTAGTTACAGACCATTGAGCAACAGGTAAAACATATTCCTTAATTCAAGTAGCTCTAATCAAGCCAAGATGTATCTTCTTATAATGTCAGGCAGAACATATCCAAAAAGGAATCCTTAACTATGTTTTTTAATACCATGGAAATACTTTGGTATTTTCAGGCACGATTTTAGATAAACACTTGCAACACTGCAGGCTTAAAGGTATCATACAACAAATTCAGAGACATTAGTCACAGTATCTGAGATTAAGCCTGTGCTCAGATTTTGTTGCTTGGGGGCTGGGGGACTGCTTGTTTTTTAAAGGACTTCAGAATTTAATTTGTAAAATATATTTACTGCCTAATTCCCCAAGCTGGCTAATTCTACATGTAACTGCAGCTAATTAACTATTTTCATACAACTGAGAAAAGCATGTGTAAGTTATGAATGCAGCTGTGTGCTTAATTTGCTTAGAAATCTGGCCCAATGACTCATCTTCCTTCTCTGATTTAACTAGAGCAGACTTCTTGGAGGAATGCACAGCTCATTTTGAAAAGTACTCCTGCAAAATTGACCATAAGCCCAAACGCTCAGTTTGAAGGCAGCTTCAGTAACCACTAACATACATTCTTGTATAGGCAATTAAAATAAGCAGACTGCCCATATCTAATTACACAGCCCATGCTTGTAAAAATATCTCTGCAATCAAGAGAGATGTTCAACTTTGTATATAAATACTTTTACTTACTAAGTAACATGCAGTTGTATATTTAGTCTAGTTTTATCTGATCAAGTGATTGTTTTATTTACTGTTCTTAGACCACTTTTAAACCAAATACTGGCTTTGTTTCTTATTTTTAAGAGAAAGTTAGCTCATCCTAGAGAAGTCTTATGCTTCCCTAGAAAGGATTTTCTGTGGCACATAATTCACTGAACCCCCGCAAACCCAAGGCGAGCCATATGATTAGTTCTGATCTGAATGCTATATTCACCTATAAAATTAAAAATGTAAAGTCAGTTTTCCATGGAAAACATTCTCAGGTAGTGTTTTTGTGCTAAAGTGTACCAAACCCCAGAAAACCTAGGCTTCACTAAATCCCAAACGTCAGAGGAAACAAACCCAATGCAGCTGAAGCCTTTGAAGTTCATATGTCTGCATGGAACAGACACTTACCCTGAGCTTAGAAAAAGAATACAAACCTCAGTGATGCACCCTGAAAGGAAACCAGACAGGGAAAACATGACACATTCAGGTAGTCACCACAGCTGGGAATCTGAGCTGGCATTTGCTTTGAAGTTTTGAGCAATGTCCTAAATACAGATGGACAAATCTGAGTCTCACACCAGACGAGCCATTGAAATAATGTAAGGTGCCACCTTGAGTGCAGTTTGAACTGACAACAAACCGCCTTGGGGGCGGGGGGGGAATGGTAACTGAGTTAAGGTTGCATATTACCCATTAGTTTTTCCTCATCACATAGGATTTTATCCAAGTCTTCTGGGCCCCACTTAGATAATCATAATCCATTGTTACTCTTTTTTAAAAAGACCCAGTCCCCACTGCATAAAAACTGTAATTGTTTTTATTATTTAACTTATTATTTAATAAATGATAATTTATCAGTTGCAATCAATCACAACTGCATCCAACGAGGATTTGACCAGCAACACTTTAAGCTTAGAAGTCACCAAGTCAGGACCTGAACATTACATGTATATATATTAATTATACATATTATATAAACATATGGGTTAGGTTTTTTCCCTACAGCACAGTCAAATACAGACTGAGGGCTGCAGCATGTAACCATATATCAGCATAGATGGACCCCTGTCACTGAGATTATAACGCAGCAGCTGCTCAGCCAGCATGCCCTGGCTTGAAGGGCAATCTGGTGATAAAACACCAGAGCGCTGAGATCAGATGGCCGGCTGCTCCAACCTTGGCCAAAGGATTTCTTCAGCTACCTAAAGGAGTTCAGAGTTTCCAACTCTGAAGCAAAAATACAACAGAACTGTGCATTTCAAACTCAAAGGCACATGAAAACATGCAGCCAGTCTTATTTGAAAGACATCTACTCCAGACCAGTATAGTTTAATGCTCATGTAAATAAGCACGTGCTGTTTTCTGCATTTTTGAGAACAGTATCAGCGCCTTGAAACTCATGACTAAGGCTGCAATAACAAGCAAGCATAAGGAGCAAGGACAAAGTCATTTTATACCAGCTTTTTTTTTTCCCCTGAAGAATTATAGCATGAAAACCTTGTTAACAATGAAAAAATACTATTAGCATACTACATAAAAACACCAGACTAAGGGACTGATCTAGAATAGGCAAAACCTTGAGTACATACAGTCTTGCCAAGAGCCACAAATGCATTCAAGTGCTTACAGTGAGAAACAAATATCCCTCTGCACAACCACTTCTGTGAGGTTCTCCTTTTGTTGGCAGTTATGTCCTTGTACATTTTCAGGTCTCTGGTCTCAGGCTTTAATATTCTTGTTCTCTTTTATACAAATAATTGTTCCTTCATTCTGGATCCCAGTCAAGATTTGACCAGTAATTCAAAGAGACAGAAAAAAGTTCTAATTCAGCATTCAAGCTTATTTTGAGATACTGTACAACTATGAGACAACTGTTTCTGTAACACATCTGCGAAGCAAATACACAAGGGAAGAGAAGACCAAAGTAGATTTTATTAGTATTTGCCAAGGCAGTGAGAATGGCCAGGAACTGAAGTAAAAAACAGAAACAAAACAAAACCCCATCCACTAAAAACCTGTCTTGAAGCTCTGATTCTCCACACTTGCCACTAGATTTTTCAGCATGCAGTACAGAATGAAACAAAACACACTTCTAGCAAAACTAGAGTTTAAAGCTCTAGTTCCCCACCATCTTTTGTAATAGTAGTGAATCTAGCAAATCCCTGAGCTATTTAATAACAGGGACAGGAAGGAACACAAACTTTGAGCTCCCCAAGCCACTAATACCTATTTCATACCTACTGTTTTTGCAGGCAAAGTTCACTTACTACACTCTTCCACAGGACTGTTTACAAGAAAACAAAGTCTGAATGCTTTGTACATATGGTGGTCCAACTCTATCTCTGCTAGAATGATACACACTGAATAATTAATCTACAGAACTAGAAAACACAATAGAGATAATCTAAGGCACTGTTGTGTTTTATGCCATTTCCTTTCAGCTGTGTATATTAATGATGTAATTTTAGCAGGGCTACCCCTTTGAGTTACTGTTAAAAATAGCATCCACACCATACACTGATGAAATGCATCCACTCTAGGCAGTGAAGTAATGCAGCAAGTCCACTGCTTTTTTTCCAGGGAGATAAAAGAACAAGTCAGAAAGCAAATGAATCATTAACCTTTTAGCTTAGCATTTCCATGCACCTGAGAAATAAAATTTACTTTAATCAAAACCATTGTTTTGCATAATTACAGCCTATGACTTTCCAGCATAAAAGAGCAAGAGAAAAAATTAGAAATGAAATCTGACAAAGCACGTCAACAATGCCAAAGTTGACTATTTGTCTCCTCCTCTACTTGTGTGGCACACAGTAACAGATACACCATGTGAGCCACAATTCCTCTATTGCAGAACACATCTGACAGCACTAGCATCAAACGTTTAAGGAAAGTACAAGATAACCTGCTGTACGCAGGTTTGGGGCAGTACCCCTCAAAGTCCCAATTTCCACTACCTGCAATCCCCAAGTGAGATTTTATTCTCAACTTAATTCTTCGCATCAACTCACGAACAACTCTAGATGTTTTCAATACCCATACAACTGTCAAATCCCTTAATCCAGGTCTCGGTATCTGGCTCTGCTCTGGCATTTTTCAACAGATGCAGTTTATGAAAACTACACTAAGCCTGCATTAAACAGAAGAATCCAACTTTCTTTAAATAACCCCAAATAAAATTCAATTAATACACAGAATTTCACTGCTTTGATTGTTCTCAGCTTCATTCTTTCTTCATTTTGATTCTATTTATAATGAATCCAGTGTTAATAGTACCATTTGCTTGTTTGGTTATTAGCAAAAGGAAATAGAAGTTAGTGAAGGCACATATAATATAAGAAATAGTATCTACCTATTTAAGCAAAACAAAGGGGAGGAACTTGCTTCTGTCTACAAAGAGTGTCCAAAGAGCCTTTCTGACCACCAAGTAGAAAAATCCCAAACATTTTGACATGAACTTGAGTTTTTTTTCTCAGAGAGCTACACAAACACTAAGCCAGCCCTGACGTGAAGCAAGAACTACCCTAGCTTGATGGATGCATAAGCAAGACTCTGCAGTAAATCAGAAGCAAAGCCGTATCTAGAACACAAGAATAGCTAGCTCTTGCACAGTGATCCTCAAAGGACACAAGGTACCAATTCCTTCAGAGTTTGAATCTGCAGTCTAAAAAAAACCAATAAAATCACCCACTGTGAATCAAGGCTGGCATCAGCTGGTAGTCAAAGTGCAGGAGAACACTGTTTAAAAAACACAACCAATTTCCTCCCCTCTAACTGCACACGTCCTGCAGTTAGACTCATGAGTTACCATTTGCAAAAGGTCTCTCTCACTAGCATTAAGTATTATTACATTTGTTGTTTATTCTTTGCAGTCCATCTGTTCCCTTGTGCCAGATACTGAATGTGAGAAATCATGATCACTTGCATGGAAATAGTGTTGTCATTTACTAAATAAGGTCACTTCCAGATTAGAAAGAAGGGAAGCAGAGTAAAGAAATATTTGCTGTAGTAGTAGGGGAAGCAAAGAAAATTGCTGGCAAAGTAAACAACTTTTTTTGTGATATGTTCTCATCCTTCCTCTCCACCCACCTTCTCATTTTCAAACCAGACCAATATGCCATGTCAGTGCTCAGTACGAAGGATAATGCATCTCCTCCTGTGACTTACTACCCTACTTGAAACCAGAATTTATTGTTTCCAATTCCCAATAGCACCAATTTCTTTAAAGTTATACCAATTTCTCTAAGGTCTGGTATCTTTTCCCTACTGTAGTCTGATTCTTTCAAAAACTGCCAGCCTCCCATGTCTGCAGAAAAAAGAATGTGAGAATTAGTTTATAGTCTCACATTAGATATTGACAACTACATTGCCATCACCAATGTGAGAATCCTAATACTGACATAAAAAGTCAAGCAACTTTATGTTCTCATGAATTTTGAGATTTAGACACAAAAATCTGTGAGGGATGGCAACATTTCTAATGCAACTACCTGTAAAAACTCCACCTACCTATTGATAAAATTAGTGTACTTTAAGCCTAATGCCCTCAGGGAGCCACCTTTTGGAGAAAAGAATTAATCTAGATGTAAAGGTATATAAAAATGAAAAATGTGCTTTGGAAAATGGGGAATTTAACAATAAACTGATAAGGGAGGGGAAAGAACATCTACCAGCTAACAACTAACCAGCTATAAAAAGCTTACTAAGCATGCCATACACAAGAAAATTGCCATTCAGTCATTAGTACACTTGTGACAGTAAGTGAAAAAATGGGCAAGGACATTATGGCTTCCTAGGAGTACATGTAGATCACTTCTGTTTTCTTCTTTAAGGTGGTTTTTTTTGTCCAATTTAGTTTAGGGCAAACGTAAGCCTAGATAGGATAAGCAAGCTATTTATTTTAAATTATTGTATCCCTCTGTTTAGCATGGCAGTGAAATGGGTTATTTCAAAACAGACATTTCCAGATGCTAAATGGTGTTAAGTTCTAAAGAGATGCAATGAACAGCTGAGCATTTCTGAACATTTCACACATCTCAATCTTCAAGCAAGAGACACAGAAATGTCCAGTTCTAGTGAGCTATTTGCCATCAGGTTGCAGCAGGAATTGCCAGGAGACAAGAATCAGCAGTTAATGTTCACCTTCATTTTTTCTTAAGTCCTCCATGACATGTTTACTATTCTTCAGTAAGTTTTTAAATTTCAAATTTCCTCTCCCCCCACCCCCTGCCTTTATAAAGGCTTTTCAATATAAATGCAGGTTTAAGCATTAGTTCCACCAAGATGTACACCAGATGAAGTTTTCACAACTCACTCTCTTCTGACCCTGGTACATTTTTTTCTGAAGATGCTCTGCATTAAGCCATTACCTAAAGATTCGAGAAAAACTAGTTTTGCTCATTTAATGCAATTTTAATTAAAAGCTTAAGTTGCTTATGTTGTTTCATTACTGGCAGAAGGTCATGCTATTGCTTCCATAACTGTTGAGGTAATGGCTATTGATTTCATCTGCATTAACAACTAATGTGCCATAGCAGGCACTTCCAGGACTTCAGAGACATGAACTGGCAATACAAGAGTCTCCTTCTAGGAACATACATGCCCAAGTCTTGCCTCCTGTACTTCTGAAGAGCCATGGAAAAAGGCAAATAGTATTAAATATGAGTTTATAGTCTCACATTAGATATTGACAACTACATTGTCATCACATAAGATCAGGAATCTGCCTGAGGAATGCATTACAGTGAGGTAAACTCCTTGGCATGGCTGAATTTACCAGCATACTATTCTTCAAATTTTTATTTTTCAGAGTAGCTTGATTCTAATTCATTATAAACAGAAGTATCATCCAACTCCCACTAAAGCCAAATTGAATGGGCTTCAGAGTACTCAAAGTGCAGTGCTTCATTGTCAAACCTTACTTCAGCAGAAAGCTGGTCATTTTCTAATGTTTAATAAGAAAATTATATTGCCCAGTACACAAATTCAGAACAAGTCTTTATATAACATAAGAATAAATAAAAGCAGGATGAATTAGTAAGGAGCAACATGAAGCCTTATTTCCCATGGACCCATGCTATATGTCTCCTCTCTTCTGCAGACACTCCAGCCCCATATCCCCTATGACAGACCTGCAATACTACATTCCCTGTTTACCATGTCTCCCTTAAATTCTTGCAATTTTTCCACATACTCCCTAAACATACACACATAACTAGCTACCTTACTTCTGCAGGCACACTTACCATTGCAAGACACCTGCCTCTCTTGCACACCCATTTACTTCTGCAGGATGCCAGTTCAGTCTTGCATCCCCTACAGTGGATGTCCACAGGACTCTCTTGAACTACCAGCTGGGCAACAATCAGCACATGTTGCCTCTAGTCCAGAAAAAACAAACACAATGAGTGGCTGGGCAGACAGGATAAAGGCTGAACTGTTCTTACCTCTCCTCTTGATGCTTCAAAGAAGCATGAATGAGTCTCTTCTATCCAGACGCTACTGTAAATAAAAACTCTAAATACCTCTGACAAATTTGAATGAATTTAATCAACAGGCTCAACAGTTAATAATGTAAGGACTGACACAGCAGCCCAAGCAGAGTGATTCCATCACTTTTATTGAAGAAAAACTAGCAAGAAGCCCAAACGAGACTGAAGAAAAAGAACCACTCAGAAGCTTCAAGATAATGCCCTTAGGTATATGCTTGATATAAACACTATTTTAGGTGAATATGTGAACAAGGCATATGGTGTATACACAATTAAAACTGTTTATAGGGAATGTGCATTAGAGAGTCTTCTGTCATATGAACTCAAACAAAAGCCATGGGTAAATATATACAGCACAACTTTCCACTGAAGCCAACTCACTGCAGCTCCTGGCCAAGGAGTACACCTTTTAGTCTTCATGTAAAGTGCCCGTGAATGACAAAGGGTTGCCCTCCTGAGGGCCATGAATTACAAACTTCAGTAAGAAGCACCTTTAAGTATTTGCATAAAAAGGCTATGACAATTACTGCATGAGTAGGCAGATCAGAAGTCTACTTTTCATTCAGTTAGAAGAGTCCTCATGCTGTTCTCTGCTCCTCTCCCTTTGTGTCTTGTCATAGCAATCCCAGATCTCTCCTGACAAGTCTTGTTATGTAGAAAGGGAGGTAACAAGGATGACAAAGAAATACTGACTCCAACCTCTAAAGAGTACAAAAGTTAACTTATTAACGGTTAGTGGCATAAACTTGCCAGAGTCCAAGTGCAGCCCCAGGAGTGTGGAACTCTACTCCCAGCTCTGACACAGCCCAAGGGTGAGCTCCTTAGCCTGGCCTCTGGCTTTGGGGACACAATATGTGTTTATGTGGGCAGACTTAGAAGCCCATCAAGTACAACTGCACAATCAGCAAAAACTTGAGATGAAATGCAATGGTTTTGATTTTTTTAAAAGTAAATTTAAAAATCTCTTATTGTCTTTATTGCAAAGTTAAACCTTCAACCTTAATTGAACTCCAGCTTCAACTACTGAAGACCAAGCTGTGTGATTTATGCAACATACAGGCTTCAAGAAACTTCTTAATAATCTTCTAGCACAGGGGAAAATATGCAACAGCAAAACATTTTTTTTTTTTTTTAAGTACACTAATCCTTGGATTTGATTGCTAGATTTAACTCTAAATACTTGATACTTATAAAACAACTAATATATTAGAGACAGTAAGTTGGGAATGCAATGCCTTGTGTGATCTAACAACCTAAGATTGCTGAAGTTTAGAAGCAGAGTTCTACTTCAGGGATAAAATGAACAAAGACATATACAAACAGCTGAAAAATTATATACAGTTGGTAGAGGAAGATTTTTCCTGAAGGATTATCATAGCCTAAATATTTCTTTAAGCCCTACCCTAACAGTAGTTGACCCAATATTGTTGGAGATGATGTATTTACTTAAAAATAGAATAATCCAGCCACACAACTGAGGCAGAACAAGGCACTATGAAGTCTGGACCCTGAACCGAAAGGATTTCAGTGCTTTTTTTTTCCTCCCCCTGTATTTTCTCCCTGCCTTCATTCAATAGGCTGAACAACTGGTGTCAAACATTTCAGGAGGAAATTGATTGCCATTAACTACAAGAGCTCCTGCAACCTAGTTTCTTGTGGAAAAAGGATGAGTCAAGGAAGTGGAAGACAAAAGAAGGTGCAAGACACACAAATACATTTTGCCAAGGAAAAGAAATTGGGTAGCAAAAATAGTGCTTAGAAGTTCCGGATATCTTACACCACAGGTTTCTGTTGACTACTATAATGAAATAATTTTGATACCAAAGCTTGCTGCACATAACAGTCAGTTTAACTGACCTGCAACTCACATCCTACCTGATGTCAACAGGATTACTGCACACAAGGATGTATTTTACATCCTAATATTAATCCAAAATTAAATCAATACATTACTGAGATGCATTTTCTCTAAAGTTTGTTTTTCCTGTGTCCACAGACTGCAGCTCCTTTTGCCCAGCAAGTCATCTGCTATTCCATGTACTTATTCTAGCGTGGGACACTGTCGATGCTTTGCAGAGCCCTCTATGTGGACTAATCGCATAACTTCAATTAAGCAAGAAGTTTTACTGTGCTCAGCAGGAGTACTAAATGGAGTACAGATTGTAGAATGAAGCCTACTGCACCTATTTTACATCTAAAAGCTTTACTCCTCTCTGTCCACAGAAAGCAGCTTGTGCCTATCATTAGATGCATGTGTTGCAAGAATTGTGATTCAGCTTCACTATATAAGGATCGTATTTCAACAGTTGCTTCATTTGAAATCAGACTGGCTTGGAGACAGTTTTGAGGTTTTGTGTGGCAACAGCGGAAAGGCAAGATAAATACACAGGAAACACAAGAATAGGGGAATTTTTGTCACTTTGCAGAAAATGAGACTTTTTCAGTCGAGGAAACCATCTTCCAGACTGCTTTATGGAGAAAAACAGTGGTAAGTGCCACCTGCAAAGCCTCATAGCAGTAATGAACGTCTTATAAATACCAACACAGAACTTCCACTGCAGGAAATTTAAAACAGAGGCTGTGACAAATCAGAATTTTACTCAGCATTATGAGAAACTACAGTATGAAAACTGCAGTCTTCATACTGTAATGTTTTGCAACTTACATTGCCTTTATTATAAAGATTCTTTTGTTCTGCACTTCAACATCTGGACTAATGTACTTTATTCCACTGTGCTTTTGGAAAATATGCTGTGGTCACCGACCATGTTTAATACATTGCTAAAATATGTCACAGGCACAGAGTAGTACTTGCCTACAGTGCTATCCACCTAATGGCCAAATCATTCTGCTCAGAACATTACAGTAAGTAATTAATAACATCTCTGGTGTACGGGAAATTCCTATCGCTTTTTTTAAAAAATACAAAATAAGCTGAATTTTTCATTCAACTTTGATAACTAACTGCTCTCTTTTGGGAATTGGCACACAAGGTCAGATAGGCTTGTTACAAATTAGCTCTGTGAATGGGACTTCTATAGGTCAGATAGCTCCTTCTGGACTTTAGCATAGTAACTGAATTTCCTTTAGCTACCAGCACAGCATTAACTGCAAAACAAAAGTTGCTAGTGAATATACTGGTTTTAACCAGTGACCTTCTTTAACCACCTGGGTCACTTGCTACTGGAAAAAAGGTTCTGAGGTAGCTCCCCAGAAAATGTAGGGTAAAACCATAAATTTAAAGACAACCAGCCTCAGTGCCTTTATCAGAATCCCTCCAAGTAAGTTTGCTGACTTTGTTGGCATTGTGCTAGGAAACACAGACCTGCCTATAGAAGGGACCATCACTACACAGCTGCACTGTTGCTGAAGTATGTGCCTGTCGGGCAAGCACTCGCAAGCATGAAATCTCATCTTTGAAGCTGGAATCAACATTTCTGACACTGACACCTTCTGCAGCTGTATTTGCACTGGTTCAATTTTTGTAGTATTGCAGAAAAAAGCCTAGGGCAACACAAGAAAGACAGTGTGGTGCTCAACTCAGGCAGTATGCAAAAAATGCCCAACCTTCATTTGAATTTGATTGTTTTGTTCAGATTAGTGTTAAAACCATAGTTAAAACCTGACTACATTCTAGAAACAGTGGGGAAAAAAAAAAAAGACAAAAAGATCTAGCAACACATCCCTCTTGGAATTTCAGTTACATGTAACACAAGAGTCTATCTGTATTTGCCTCTGTTCTCCTTGACCAGGGAGATCCATCAATACCTCAAAACCTGTAAATAAGCCTGTCTGCAGCTTAAAAAGACAAAAAGATCTAGCAACACATCCCTCTTGGAATTTCAGTTACATGTAACACAAGAGTCTATCTGTATTTGCCTCTGTTCTCCTTGACCAGGGAGATCCATCAATACCTCAAAACCTGTAAATAAGCCTGTCTGCAGCTTACAAGCACAATAGCCACTCCATGAGACCAGGGCAAGTCTCCACTTCCCAAAGTTACCTCCAGTTAAAATATTTTAACTTCCACATCTGTGAAAAGAGGTTTGAACAATCCTAAATCTCTGATCAAAAAAATATGAGTAAAAAGCACAATTTATACTGCATGTTACAGCTATTAGACTTTAGAAGAGCTACACATCCTTCTATGTCAGTATCAATCCATATTTTTTCTAAATTTGCATAGGCCAAGTTTTTGAACTTTATTTTACAAAAGAAAAGTCCAGATAAAACACAGATACTCTTTACTTTGCAGAAATGTCCATCTGGTTTACCCTGCTTTAGCATTGATACATGCAGAAGGGAGAAGGGGCTTTAGCTAAGACTGAAGGACCAGCATGGAAATATTGGTGAATTTTGCTAAATAACCATAAGATTGCCCCCAGCTGGTCACCACTCTCACCAACTTGCTCATTACAGCATGGATCCCGTACCCCAATGCCTGACAGCGTTCCTATGGTTAGCTGGACCTCCAAGATGAAAGGTTGATGGACTTCTCAGACTGACACTCACTTTATAAATTCATTTCCCAAGGCAGCAATATTCTGTGTGGATAGGGTAGTGAAATTATTCAGAAGTTACGCATTTGACAAGTCTCTACATGATGCATGTACGACTGTTTCCAGCTAACCACTTAATGCAAACACAAGTGTATACAGACTTCCACCACAGTTTGTTAAGGAGTATTCAGCAATGTACTCCACTCTTCTCATCTCTCTCCCATATGGAAACTTGAAATATTTTATGCTAAAAGCTAGTTTCAAAGTGTGGATTTGGGAAAATACAGCCACTGATAGCTTTCAGGTCCAAGCCTACTACAAACCCATTCACTGTTCAACTATATACAGAGTATGTTATATTACTGACATTTCTACAAATCCGGATTAAAACCATTCACTGGATTAATACAAACTGTCTCTAATCCAACTAAGCACAACGGATACTGCACCCTTTGTGAGCTTTCTCATTTTTCTTCTGTTTCAGCTACAGCCTTTTTAACTGAGACACTTCCAGCTCCAGTACTTTGCCAAGAGAGGAATGATGAACTTAGACAGCTCACTATTTCTGACCACAAGTGAGAACAAATCCTCAAGCTGTCTGAAACAAGACTCACTAGAAAAATACCAATACAAGAATTACACAACTAGTCAAGCAACCTGTCCATCCCATACTCTCATAACTGGATTTCATGTGCTCTAGGTTAAAAAGTTAGCGAGTCCTGCTAAATTAAGAGATGTGTCTCTTTGCTACAAGCAATGGTGGCTCCAGGCTGGCAAATAATCTTCAGTTGTACTCCAACCTTAAGAGGTAGAACTCCCTACCAGACAGATCATCATACATCAAGGAGAACTCAACATAATCTTTGCTGCTGGTGAACCAGAAAGCAGAGTATCAGTAAGAAAACTGTGTTTGTTCCACAACTCCTTTTACCAACTATCACTAAGGCAATCTATAAATTAAAAAGCTACAGTCTCTGAAAACTAAGCAGGTATTCTATAAGAGAAAAACAGATCAGAGGAAAACCTAATTAATTTTCACAGTGTACCATGACTAATCTTGGCATATATGGTACTGGAATAGCAATCACTGAGTACAAATGAAAACAGTGTTGAACCCTGTCCTATTTTTAATCAGATGAAAGCCACAAACCCAGCCATGCTTCTGCTTAGTGTTGCATTTTCTTCTACCCTGATAGCTTTTACAGCTGGAGAAATAGCTACTTACAGCACTATTCTGCTGTAAAAAATTATTGCTACTTACAGCTACTGGGATTACAGTTGAGTATGTCACAGAAAAGGAGGTCCAGTGGAGGCAAGCTAAGAACATTTCCTTGGGACATTTAACCCTTTCCAATCTGTATCAGTTCCTCTGAGTGAAGATGTGCTTTGAAAGTCTTGATCACCATTTACGTGGTATTAAACTATATTTGCAAGGTTGTGGAGCAAGCCAGTGGCAGAGAAGGAAACAGAACTCTGAAGACCAATTCCAAAAAATAAAAAAAAATTATATGGTCCATGACAGTATTTTTAATGACATTTGAAGGCAATATACTCGTGCTGCTAATATGATGGTGTATTTCCCCTGCATTAGTTCTGCCATACAGAGCTGTTTTTATTAATACCACAGAGAGTTCACAAAAGCTGTTCTATACAAAGAGCAGCTCATAGTTCAAAGACTCCCCTCACTTAACAGTGCTTTTTGTATGCATTAAACAAAAATACCGTTAGGCACACTTTAACCTAGACATTTTAATGCTTGTAATCATAGCCTGGAGTATGGAAATGGAATGCATACTTAAGTCAAATTTGCTAAGGCCAGTTTTCAGCCAGGTCAGCATGCAATATAACATTACAAAAAAAAGACTTATTTTATAATCACATTCAGAGTGCGCACATGTGCTGAGAAAGGTGCAAGCTCTCTCTTCTATCCTCCACTCCCCTTCCCTCAGCTTCTCACTTACACTCGAGAATCAAGAGAAAGGTAGAAGTGGAAGCCTAACTGCTGTTTTAGATGCCTCCTCTTTTCCCCAGTAAAGCAACAGTCATCACCATACGCTTCATCCAAGAAATAACCTGCTACTATGAGGATGAGAGGTGGAGTGTCAGAGATATTCACTCTTTGAGAATATAATATTTCATGAGAGCTAAGTTGATATTTCAACTCACAAGGAACTTGTTGCTTATTTCCCAACAGAAGAATAAACATACTTGTCTCTCACTGACCATTCTTCACTGATACACTAACACTTCCTACAAAAACTCTTCTATGACTTCCTTTGCTCAACCCAAGCCAGAAGCAGCAAAATTCCAGTCTCCAGTCACAATTAAAATAATGCTAATTGCCATCAAGAGATAAGACTTCGCTCCCCCATTGGAAGTACGCATGCGGAAAAGGACACACCTTTGGAGTGTTTCCCCGAAGGCCTCTTGGGTAATGACTCCTCAATGGAATGTGTTGATGTATGTAGTACATTTTCCAAACTGTTACTGACACTGTTGATGGGGGTCTCGGATCTTGGAGTGACCTGGAAAGAAAAACCACAAAAAATCCAATAAAATTAACCGAGGGAATGCACAAACATCACACCTTCCTCCAGAGTGAGCAGAACCACTTTGAAAGCAGTTAGGAGACGTTTGCTTCTTTTAAAACCAAAGGGTGTTACTACTGATATTCCACAAGTAACAGTTCGGGGAAGTTGTTTTAGTCAGCAGCCATTCACAAATCTAGATTATCTTGGCTAATCTATAAAGCTACTTAAAGTATAATTCTTTTTTAAACAATAGTCACACAGCAGTCAATTGTAGAGATATTGCAAGACCCTTAACCTCTCCACGCTGCAGTTCTTAACTTTTTAACAAGAAAACTAGGGGAAAAGGGCTCTTCGAAAAAAATATCATTTTTATGTCACATCACCCATCTACACAGATGCAGACTCAAGGCATTTCAAGGTATTTTCACACAGATTACAAAGAATGAATTCCAATTTAGCAAAAAACTAATTTTCTTGTCTTTGCCATTTAAAAGCCTGCTATCATGATCATATTTCAGTGAAAAATTGCACACTAAAAACACCCAAGCAGAAGGCTGCATCATCAAAACAGACTTCATGGCCTAATAAGTACCTTCTAAACTGCATTTAGCATAAGAAAACATATTTTCACTGTTACTTAAAACTACAGAAACGGTCATTAGAAAAAGCAGAATTGAACACTGCCCACTTCAGCTTGCTGTCCACAAGAGCATTCACAATTTTGCAGCAACACATAAAAACATCTATTACTTGTAGTATAACATTCAGCATCTGCCTCATAAGCAAGGCAATTACTCTCTTGTTTTCTAGGTAATGAGAAGCAGAAGTGGATGAACAATTAAGTTAGCAGTACTGAACAGAAGGGTTTAAGTATCTTAAAGAGGAAAGTGTGCTTTAAAGAGGTAGTTAAGACAAACAAAAGCACTCACACTAACTAATGCATTACTTGAATTTCAATTGCCACACTTTGAATCAACGTGAAATCCTGGTATGGAGAGCTGTAATTAGAATTTAGCATGGATTTTAGCCTTTCACAAGTCACAGGAGAAAATGTGCATCTCGACATAACAAAAGAAGCTATCCTTTATTCATGGTAACTAATACCAGAGACTACAGGTCCCTGTAAGGAAAAAGGCTCGCTCAGACCCTGATTACTTGAGACAGTGCCATGAGTTAGGACAATTTACGCTTAAAACAATACTTTGCTCACCCTACCATTAACCTTACATATTGACATCAATCAGAATACACAATGCAAGTCAAAAAATAGCACATCCCTACTCTATACAATTACCTATTGTAAGCTCTATTTTAAGACTGACATTTATAGATTTATACACAGTTTAAGACAGTAGCACAAGTGAAAGACTTGGTATACCTCACATCCATAAAAAAGCTTATATGTGCAAAGAAATAAACCGAGAAAGACAGATCAGTGTCAGAAGAAAGCAGGATTACAAATACCTGCTTTCCTTTTCAGCACTGTTAAGTCTACTTTTTCATCAAAAAATAAAGTTTACTTGTATGCTGCTCCAGCACAGCTTTCCACCAATAACAAAAACTTAGTATCAAGCTTTCGCATTACAAAGACTAGCCATTAAACTTTAAGCTTGGGGGGAGGGTGGGGAATAGTCTAAGTCTCCTTGCCAGAGTCAGTCTTTACCAAAGCTTATCTCACACATCTCTCTCCTGGAGCTCATTAAACTCTCACTCCAGTGGATTGCTGCTGAGAGGAAGTTCCAGCAGACTGAGCAATGACACCACCATCCTCCTGGCAATGGGGAGATTTCAGAAGAGCAACCAAGTAACAGAGCAACCTAGAAAATTCGATTCAGGCAAGACTTTGTTATCCTAAACATCCAGGTTCCAAGCAGTCAGAACAATCAGCAAATATAAACATTTACAATACTTGAAACTGAGTAAGAACATAGTCACATAATCTCTAAACAAGCAGTTTGTTGCAATATATTGCCTCCTATCTTGTATTCCCTTCTCTCCACTATCTTTACAATAAGCATCGTCTGCAGTTTAAAATTTGCATTTTGTTTATACATAACCTCCAATTCTTTCCATAAAGATTTAATTTTTATATACTTGGTAAAGATTAATTTAGCCCATATGTCTTGACTGACTGAGTTCATATACTATCTGATTCAGTCACACATCAAAGCAAAGCAGTTTGAAATTGGCCTAGAAAAATCACAAAGCTCTGATTAGTTCCAAATGGAGTGCTTTGTTAGTGAGCTGACTGGTGTTATAACCAGCAAATCTGACTGCTTAAAGCTTTCATTCCAAATTTTAAATAATTTTTTCCACTGACTTAAACATACCAATACTGCAAAGGTTTGGATTTGTTTAGGAAAAGTAAAATAATGAAAAATGTTCTGCAAATCAAAGTTTTATTTCCAAAATAGTTACAGCCTTTTTTATTTTAATTTGAGGCCAAGCAAAACAGAGGAACAATAACCCATCAGCTATGAACTGTAAAAGATACTGTCCTGGGAGGGTTGGGATAAACACTGGCAAAAGCTTAACAGTAGATACCCAGAAAGGACTTGTTCAAATTCAACTGTAGAAACTCAGTGTCAGGTAAATTCTGGGAGGAATGTTCACCATATCTGAACACTACTGTAATCACTAGTTTGGGCTCAGCACAAACAACTTCTAATAAGTAGTCACCAGATTCCGAAAAAAGAACAAGGCATTCCAGTGAGATAACGCTTCTGAGAAGTGGTAAGCAAATTGCTTTGGACCTTTTAGTATCTGTAACGTCTCTGAAGAAAGCCAAAGTGCCATTAAAGAATAAGCATCTGCTGTTCAAGAACTGCTAAAGGCTTATTTTCTAAAGCAGTAACGGTCCACAGTAAAGGCAGATAAGCTGGCATCACAGAAACCAGAAATGTTCAGGCTATATATCATAACAAACCACAGAAGTGACATTTTATAAATGCAGAAAAAAATCATGAATCATTCAAGGTCTAAGAGGGTACAGCACCAGGCATTAACAGAAGACTTTGGATTTTTCAACTGAATTTACTTGAAAACATCAGCAGAAACAGGCCATGAAGACTAATCAAATACAACAGCAACCCCAGAGAGTTAAAGCAATATTCTTCACCATGCCTAATCTTACCCTTTGCACAGCATTTTGTAGAGGGCCAGGGAGAAGGGAAGCCCTCTGTTGCACCTATCCAGTTTCATTAGATTATTCATAAATTGCTTTAACATCAGAGTGGCCTGTAGGTTTATTCAATGACTCTAGAAGATGCACCACTCAAATGGGTGCAGAAGAGATTCTTAAACCATTTTTACTCAACTTTAATATTGCATCTACTCCCTCTATAGCAAAGCATCTGGCTCACAGATGAACTTCTGATCTTCCAGATTAACACCTAACTTGTCTCTTGAATTTCAAGTTAAAGTAGTAGACATAACTGGAAATAACAAAGAAAATTCTTCGCTACATAATGACTAACTGAGGCTCAGCCCGAGTTCTTCTGTGCCTCATTCTCCATAGTAATAAAGACAGTATCAAAACTGGTATCAACTACTGAAAAGCACATCCTTCCCAACAAGGGCTAGACAGAAGGATCACAGAATGCCACCCTGAAGCCCTCCACCCCAGGAGTTAACCAGCAAGAGAAACAATTGCTTTGACTCAGGGGTCAAGGTATCAGAAATCATTGCTAGAATTTCAGCCATTACCACCACATTTTTCTCTTTTCACCTGCCAGCAAACAGCAACATTTTTTCCAGCAGAGTGCAGTGATTTTCTTCTCACATCAGAGGTGTACTAACAGGCACATATCTTCTTGGGACAGCAAAAAAAGTTCTAGAAAGCTCTCCAAAACCCTTGATCCACCAAAAAGCACATAGGAAAATAAAAATAAAAAAGCACACAACAAAATCACTGGGAACAGTTACTTCAACAGGGTATGTTTCTCTTTCAGCCACTGCTACCTGAAGTGGCTCTGCCACTACCCAAGACAGTGGCAGTCAATATAGAAGATGGTAAATTTGTGAAGCCAGATTCAGTAACTGTTAGCTTTTCTCCCCAGGGACAATGCCTAACATTTAATACAGCAAAGTCTTTCATAAGAATAACAGGACTGATAGAAGGCAATCTTAATGTGGTAAGAATTTACCAAAACAGCAACTATATGTTCCTTTTAAAAGTAACTAAACAGAACACAGAAAATACATGGTTTAATAGCCAAATATTTGCTGAGTTCGTTTGAAGTGGAACCAATACTAAAAATCAACATAGCTTTCTACCTAAAGTGTAACATGACTTATAATTTAAGGAAACAATGATACAGGATCTGAGGGAATAGTATACTGATTTCTATACCTAGTTAGGTATGAAATTTAGGTCATGCATTACACAGGAAAAGTGAACAAAATATAAAAGCAATGAGTCAGTTAAGTGAGATACTAGGGCTGCAGCTAAAAGCCATCTGAACACATTCCACCACTGATCACACAGGAAAACTTTTTCATATGATGTTCAGTTTTCAAAAGTGGCCAATGATATACTGGTAAAGTCCCACAGCTAAATGCTGCTGCCAATACTTGCTTTGGAAGTCTCCATTAAAAAAGGTTTTTCATAATCGTAAACTGGCCTCCACGCTTGAGGCTGATGCAGATAACACGTAAGACTGCACTTGGGAATTGGAGTACTGAAGTCTGGGGGCAGGGGGGGAAACCCAGTCAACTCTATTCACTCCTGCCAGTTTCATATTAGTGAGTATTAACAGCAGCTTATTTTGAGGTTAACACCAAGGTCTTTAATGCAGTGCAATCCTGTTTGCAAAAATGCTCCAGCAGAAGCTTGATGGCAAGGATACAGCCCTTGCGTGCTTAGGCAGATAAGGTGCTATTTCCCAACACAGGGACATAACTCAGGTTCCCAAATAATTTGAAAAAAAATGCATTGCTAACACTCAGATGTCAGTCTACTGATACATGAGACTGTTCAGTAGGCCAAGTCTGAGCCAGAAACAAGAGCAACCAATGCAAGGACCTGAAACTCAAAGTCCACTGAGACTACAAAACCAGGAGGAGGAGGAGCAAGACTAAGCAAACATCTTCTTAGTAGCAAAAAGTCATTAGTCTGTCCAGCTGCTTGTGAAACCATAGCCTCAGGCACCAGTTCTGCATTTTCTCATCTATGTGAATACCTGACTGTTCTCCCACTAGGAGAACAAAATTAAAAACTACTCCTTTTGAAGATCTGAGGTCTTCCACAAGGATGTTTAAGGAACACTCACAGACACACCCAACTTTTCGCATACCTAGTAAAGTCCTCAACACCGCCCAACACTTAAATTTACACATTTAGTTGCTTTGTTGGACTGGGACATGAATACAAGTGGAAGAGTTTGGTTTGTACTAGAAATTCATGCAGTTCCAAGACCCAAGGTCTACCAAAAAAAAGATGTAAGCACCAGGTGCAATCAAGTCAGGTGTGTTCACGTTTCTCAACAGCTACAACAGGTCCCACGCCTATTCTCATAGGAATTCGGTAAAAAGGTATCCATCTTTGAACACAAAGGGTAAAGAGGCAATTCACAGTGAAATGGGACAATAGATCAGATACTTTTGTCCTGTGAGACTATTACTGGAATGAAATGAGGCATGTAGTACTTAAATGCTATGGGACAGGGACAATCACACTCCTGCTACAAGGCTCCATTATAAATTCAGTAGAGCAGATTGACCAAAGTAGTCTGGGTTGTATTTTATAGACTAAGTAATTTCCACTAAAAATCCTTTACTTAAAGAATTGTGAATACTTTGTTAATACTAGGAACATAAATCTAGCACAGGGTAACTGGACTTTAATTACATTGCGCTGCATGTTTGCCATTCAAGACAGTTAAAAGAAGCATTTGAAAACACCTGGCAACTCTAGTTTTTGCAAAGATGTGTGCTCACCCTGCAAACCAAACAAGTGAAGCTGCGCTCTGCAAAGAAGTTTCAGAATTCTTTAGTATTAGCTAATGCAATGTTTTCTGCCACCACTAAACAGTCTCCAACAGTTAACCATATAAGCTTGCCAAACAGGCAGAATACATGGGATTTCCTGCTGAAAAGGTACACCGAGTTCAAGTTTGAACTCTAAAGGGAAAAACTCTCTATAAAAGGCAACAGGGAAAAAACCCAAGTATTAATACAAATAAGCTACAAAACAACAGCCTGTTTCATCTACCTCATCTTCCATGACTTACTATAGCTTACTGGACAAGCTGCAAGTGCAACGAGTTCACTCATACTGCACTAATTCAAGGCACTTTCATTCTAGACTTCTGGTGCACCAGGTATATTTCAAGAGACAGATGACAAGAAAGACATTTTTCCTTCAAACTAAAGAAATCAAATCTGAATTTTACAAACCAATCATTAAAAACACCTCGAAATCAAAACAGGTAACTGCTTATAACCAGACCTTGAAAGAGATACTACTGCTCTATATCCCAGAACTGATGTACAAGTATATGCCTGTTTCTTCACCTGCATGCCACCAGAACGGAAGATTACCTTACACTTCCCAAGAGAATACAAAGTGTAGCATGGTCCTATCTGCTATAGAAGCCTTTAATGACATCTGCCTTTAAAATGTTAATATTATGTTGACTTTAGAGCCACCATACTTACGTTGCCAGCATATGGGTTGGAAACTGCCCCCACGGGGCCAGTACATACATGTGGAAGGTAAACGGACAGTCAAAGAAACAATTCTAAAATCTGCTGAAGTATAATCCAAGCAATGATACCATAAGCCTTTCCCTGGTAGAATGGTTCGTTGCCACTCCAGTCTCTATTGCAACAATTCACATAATAACAAAGTTTGCAGAAGTTATCCGACAAGTCACAAATTCACTGAATTGTATTTCTCCCTCCTCCCCTCCTCAATATCCACTTAAGTAACGACTTGAGTGTAATAAAACTACTTATGGTGAAAAAAAGACGACACTGGAAAAGAACTCATAATATGCATGAAAAATGTTTGCTTTCACTATTTATCATCATGACTTGGCACATCTTTAAAAGCAAAAATCTCACTCTTAAGTTACTGATCTTATTATTTCTGGACTACTTCAGCTATTTACAAAAATCCTGCAACTCTATACTGGCCAGAACACCTGTTAAAAAGTTTATCCCTTCCAATACTTATTATTGGATAATCATACCAATGGGACCAATGGAAAAATTCTATTTTAGCATAAAGCAAGAGCAAGGAATTTAGATGTTTGCTCATTACAAAACTGATACAAAGAAATACAGATCTGGACCACATCAACATCTCTTTGCTACAGTTAACACCCATTTCAAGACTAAATAGGGAACAATTTCAATTCAACTTGCTTCGATTCTTTTGCCGAAGAGTAAAGTCAAATTCTAGTTTAAGCCTGACAATGGTTCTCATTTCTACAGACAAATTAGATCTAGCATTTCTATACTAAGATTCTGTGTATTCACAGAAATTCTTATCTATATCCTTGGGAATAACATTCCTATATTTGCCTTTTTTTAGGAGAAAAAGGAGTCAAGAGCAAGTAGTAAAATTGACACTGCAGTATTTGAATATAGAAGATGACTATACATGTCCCTTTACCAGAGCACACTTAAAAGTATCACAGGTACTGCAGCACTGAGGAGTCCATAGAAGAATAAGAGCTCTACCCTGCTGGAAAGAGGCAGTGCTGTATCTAGTATCCAGCTAAAAGATGACAGGATCTCAATTTTAGCAATTCAAACATTTAAAAAAAAAGCTAAACCAAATGGTTAAATACTTCCAAACAAGGATGCCGTTCAGTACCTTTGAAGTTAGACACTGGAATGCTTGTTAGGTGTGGTTAACTACTGCTGGCTCTGCTTTTCCAAGTAGGATCTGCATACAGCTTGTACATTGATTCAATTAGAACAGTTTGAAGTCTGGTACAGTTCAAAATGTCCAACACCTTACAATAGGCATTTTTATTCCAGAAGAGATGACGCCTTCTTCAATGTTTCTTAACTTAAAACTAACAGTTACAAGGTAATTAGTAGGAAAAAAAAAAAGTAAATTTTAAAAGTGAAGTAGAATGCACTCTTAAAACAAAAACTTCATTCAGCCTGCACAGAAAATGCGAAAACAGTTCACAGAAAAAACAACTTCATTATTAGCTCAACACAAATTTTTTTTGGCTGCTCTGTCCCTGATATTTGGATGTACAGTCGATTTCCCAAGCAAACTAATTCAGGTTCTTAAGTTCATCACGTAACATATGATTAGGCAAAGTGAATTTGGTGGTAATTAATACTGTTACTACTTGAGACCATTGTCTTCCAATGATTCCTTTGTATGTTAAGCTAATTTCCAAAAATGCTGCAGGTTTGAGACTGAACCATTTTATCATAGTCACAAAAACTTTCAGACAAGAATATCTGTAAGAAATGAGCCAGAAGTGGAAGCCTCACATTTCTTAACTGGAACATCAAGAGGCACGTGTAATCCGTGTTGCCTCAAGTACCCAGAATACTAAAAGGACATGCAAAGATTGGCACATGTCACCAGCTGGAAGCTGCAAGACCTGCCCCTAGAACTCCCAAGGCTACTTTCATGTGTTTTTGAAAAATGAGATCATTCCTGAGATAGCAACTACTGATATCAGTGAGTAAACAATTCTAATCCTAGCTAGCAACTGCTATTAACATGGTAATATACTAAAGCTATGAAATACCTTCAGTGGCTTAGGAGGCTAAAAATTAGGTTTTTCATGATTTATTCTATCCCTACAAAGCTAGCATATAAGCCATAATGGCAGCTGACATAGATCACTTAATAGCTAGATTGCTTACTTACTCTGTGGACTCAAGGACCCAGTTTCAACCCAACAAGTAATAGCTTTTTCCAACTCATCATTCCACAGATGAAATAAAAATCTCTGAATATTTCTGAAGGTGGAGTATGTAACTTCAATCACCTGTAGCAAACAGTGCAGAAAGGTGAAGGTATTTGAAATGGACTCCTCAGAACATCAGCTCTACACAGCTCCCAATACACAGTCTTCAGTTATTTCTAAGTTTTAGATGAGCCTATGGAATTAGCACGGGTGAAAAATAGCATCTTATGCTATAAACTTGAAATAGCCATTGGTGCAGTATTTGGAAGCTGACTAGGCAAGAGCCCTTTTTCCCATTCACAAGATATCAACCTGAAACAGCCACATAACTACAGTGTCACTGACTCTTACTTCCTTTCAGCTGCAAACAAACTGTAGTCAGACCTACTATTTATGACCCTGGTTCTGCAGCTGAAGCTACAACCAGATCATCACACTAACTGCAGCAAAGAGCTCTTGTCAGTCAGCTAGCAGAGCAGGCGCTAAGTAGCCAAAGCATTATCTTATTTCCCTGTTTTTACAGAAGGATCTCAGTGAGTAGATGAAACAACTCCAAGAAATACAAGGTGACAGATTCATGAATAACTTCTCCTCTAGTTCTGGAAGTTACATCCTCAGTGCTACTAACACACGTAGACTTCTTGAGAAAAGAAGTCAGCCCATGCAGAGATTCATATTATTATGTCTAGATGAGTGCCAGTATCCAAGTAGGTCCTGGTATGTCATTATCTACAAAACATAACCCTAAGGCATTCTGTAGAGACAGCATCACTACAGCCTCAAAGCAACCAAGAATGAATAAAAACATTAAGTTTTCACCCACAGCGAAGAGAGATGTTCGTTGTCAAAAGTTGTACAGAACGGAAGTCTGAATGGGTGGTTCAAGATGTTGAGAGACAATTTTGAGACATTTCTCCCCTCTCTGTGGGTCACAAATTCAGTAGTGGCAATTTGCCTATCAAAGCACCTGGATGTGTACATGCACAGCAGGAGACATTTGGCTACTGGTTTTCATGTGCCCTGACGCTTCCAGCTCCCCCTCCTCTACAAAGAGAGCAGCGGTTTGCAGCTCTAAGCACTATACGTCAGCACAGAAATGAGCCTTCAGATGCTAGCTAGGCTCTGAGTGCTGGCCAGAAAACCATTGTAGCTCCTTTGTGGCAAAGGTATAAAAGACAGCTGAAGAGGCACCTTAAGGTGCAAAACCAGCCTGAAAACTCAGTTGCATCATTTCCAGTTAATAAACCCATTACAGTTAATCCCAGGAACAAAAATTTTTAAAGACCTGATTCTTTAGATATATGCCTGTGCTTCACTTGAAGACAATTTGCACAGCTTCAATTTTTAAAAACTATACAACGACCTTAGATTTTATTCCTACAAGCAAAAAGTTTGAAGAATCCACAACTGAAGTCCTGCAAGCATTGGCACCATTCAAAACCAGAAGAAAATACAGGACAAGGGGCAGAAGTGATCATCTTTACAGAGACTAAAGCAATAGTCTGCTGTAGAGAGGGCAGCATTCTCCCTACTTAGGGCAAGTTCATTTTGTACTATCAAGTAGAAATCATGAATCTAATAATTACTGACCTACTTAAAGGCAGCCACGGCCACCTTTTACTGTAAAGTTAAGATTCATATAATCCAAGAATAATCTCAAAAAGCACAAATTAAAGCAAAAGTACATGGGCAGCTGTTTTGAGCCTCCCTGTAATCAGCAATTGCAGCAGACAGTGAAAGACAACAGCAAAAAGCAGTGGCTTGCATCACTAATCAACTTTAAATGTGTTCACCTACCCCAAAGGAACTTGAAGAATCATGAAATGTTTACAATAATTTTGTATCAACTGTTCAGTCTGTTCACTATTATACATAATTTATTTTTGAGAGATTTCGCTGTAAGATGTGAAGGAGATAGGAGGTGGAAAGAGGATTGCAAGCTCCAATCCTCTGGAAAAAGGTTGTAGCTAATATCAAGTTGGGTCATATTTTAATAGGACTGACTAAGCAGAAGCAGCACATTTCCATTTGTTTCTGCAAAGAGAACAAAGGCACAGTTCAACTTTTTTGTTGCATCTCCCAGAATAAACAAGTTAAACATAAATCATCAGAAATTGTAACAGACTTCTAGTTATACAGAAGAACAGGTAGCCACACAAGCATCAGTCTCTATTCCCACACTCAGCACAAGGGAAACGCTGAAAGATAACTAACGCTGTTCACAAAGAGCTCCCTATTTGCATGCCATTACACATCCACTCCATTCCAGCTTCCAAAAGTTTCTCAGGACCTCAAATGGTGACCACTTCTCCAGCTCATTTTCTAAGGATGAGGTCAAAGAGGTTTGCGCTTGAGAATTTGGGAGCAGCATTCATACAATTTAACACACAGCACTGATTTCAAGTACCAGCTTAGTGTAGCTCAAGCTGTAGTAAAGCAACAAGAGTGATGAGAAAGTGCTGGCACTGGGGAAGAACTTCTCCTCCAATTCTGAAGAGGACGAAGAGTGCAGGGCTCTTGGCAGGCAGTTGCCCAGTGCAGCTCACTTTCTCTTGACATCTGCATTGTTTTTTTTCTAGGTGATGTTACAACACAAGTATTGTCACAACACAACTTGGTAACATCACAAGATCTAAGTCGACAGTGTTGGAATTTATTTGTGCATATTTAAACAGGGCTGAATGGAGAAAGACATTGTTTTTTCCACTTGCTTCATCCAACTCCTGTTTTAAGCCAACTGCTTACTCTAAAAGTAGCAAAATTACCCAGCTATCAACATCGAAAAAATTTAACAGTCTTGAAAAAGGAAATCTGCATCTGTTCAAACAAAACACATATTCAAGAGACTGTGAGAGCAGTCACCTTTTTTGTTCCCTCTCAACTATTCTGTACTTAGCGACCAGTATTCTTCAACACCAGTTTCTTAAAAAAAAATGTATTTTTAAAGAGACAAACCCTTCAATGAGTTCAAAAGAAAAAAAAACAATCATCCGTTGACTGTTCTGTATGCCTTACTACTGGCACAAAAAATGGTAGGATGGATTCTTCGTCCATCTTAGATTGACATAAATAGTGCTGGAGTTTTTCAGCTACATAAGTCGCACGCTATTTGTGAAGCTTTGAATGCATACTCTAAAAAATGTTCCTGCCTGTGTAATTTTATTTTTTTTTTGCTCGTGTTATTTGCAGAAAACTTGTATATGATTTACAGTCTTTCCTTTCAAAGATGTCCATGCATCCTTTTGAATAAGTGAAGTTGCAAGTAGTTCAGTATCTGAAAGGAAGCTTTTTCTGGTTTTAATTACACCCTTCTAGTGTGTGAAATACTCTTTCCATCTATATTTTATGCACATAGAGGTTTAAACCCAATAAAGAGGCATTCCCATACCTTGTTCTTTCCCCTTAAAACAGGGGAACAAGCACTGTTTAAAGACATAGGAAGGGAAGATTAAGAGAAATATGAAGTTTAATAATACTCATCTAAATTTTACAATTAAGGCAGCTGTATTCAAAGAAACACAAAATTGGAAGGAAATCTGAATTCAGGGGAAGACCAAGCATACATTTCTGTCTTAGTCTGAAATTCAATGCTCAGCTTAACGGAATCTATCCTGAGCCCTCAGAAACAGCTTTGTTTAGGATACTACTCCAATATAGGGATTTTCATAGCCTTTAGGTATACAGTGTCTTTCCCAACTGAAGAGTAACACAGGTATTTGCTGACTGAGTCCGTACATCCTCAAAAGCTACAGCGTGGTAACTGATCACATGCACCCACTTAGCTGGTACTTAGTTTGAACTTTAAAGGAGGTTAAATTCAGTCAAGAAGACAGTTTGACTCCCTAACTTGTAGCAGGCTAAAAGCACTTAAGCAGTCAGTAACATATCTAATTACCGACAGCACCTCTTAAAATGTTACTGTCTAGCTTAATTGCTGGCAATTGAATGAACGAACAGGGAGTTAGTGACGGCGAACCACTGACACCAGGATCAATACCCGAGAGATTCAGGGTGACAGGCAACCACAACATTTAAGTTTCGTACCAGAAACTCGGAATGTTTGCCATCACATCCGTCTAAACCCAGACTCGCCAAGATGCCTTTGCCACTGGACAGCTACTCCCAAAGCCGATCCTCCTTTCCAACTTCTCCCAGGGAAACTTTTAAACAGATGCTTGTTCCCAAATCTAGAGATACTACGTGTTTGTTTCCCCTACTAAATCACTGTTTTTCCATGCAACTGGCAGGACTGTCCCCTCAGCAGATGTGCAGCCAGAAGCAATCAGTTAAGGTTTATAGTGCTGCCTGTTGATCGGCTTGTGAACCCCTTCTCATTTAAATATGCTGTGCGCCCATAAAAACTCCACGCATCCCCCCTTTTCGCCCTCAGTTGACCATGCCCATCATCAACCAAGCAAGTGATCCCTGCTAGCCTCTTAGGCTGCCATTCATCACTAAAAGAAAGGTTTAAAATCGTTGTCGAAGACGCAACCCAGCACCCAACTGCAGCAGTGCCATTAGAGCGTGCAAAAGCCGGGTACCCACCTTATGGCAGCCAGGATAGGTTGCCATGGTGTTGAGGGTAGAGGTGCTGGGATTCTTGCTGGTGCTGGCCATGATATTCTGGATCTGGGTGAGCTCTTGCCTCAGCACCTGTTTCTGGTGGAAGCTGAAAGCAGGGTGGTTGGATGCCATGGTGAAGAGCAACAGGAACTCATCCCCCGTGCGGCCCTCGTTGAGTTGTAGCCCATAGTTGTTGATGACCGAATCGATGTGGGTGAGGGTACGGAAGAGGACCCCGGCCGCCTCTCGGTGGGCCGACCCGAGCAGGGCGAGAGAGACCAAAAGTTTGCTGCGCACCACCTCGTCCGTCAGGTTGGTGAGGCTCCCCAGGTCGGCGGGGTTGTTGGCCTTGATTTCGGAGTCGCGCAGGGAGTGGTAGTCCTTGCGGGCCAGGTCCTCCAGGCAGGCGCCCAGGAAGCGCAGCTCCAGCGGGATGCAGAGGTCCAGGAGGCCGCACAGGAACTCCACGCGCTGCGGGGAGGGCAGCTCGGAGAACCAGCGGTACACACCGTCCCGCTGCAGCCGCGGGCACCGCTTCTCCACCATGGTGCTTCGCCTACCCCCGGCCCGGAGGGAGCACGCCCTGGCGGGGGCAGCGGCGCCGAGGGCGGGCGGCAGCGCCCCGAGGGGGGCCCGCAAGGCCGGCGCCCCGACGGCCCCCAACCGGCCCCCTCCGCGCTCCCGCCCCCCCGGCAAACCCGCCCCCCGGGGGGCGAGGGGGCCCGGCGGCGAGGAGCGCGGGGGGCAGCCCCCGGCGGCGGGCAGGGCCGGGCCGGGCCCCCCCCCCCGCCTCGGGCGGCCGCCGGGGGAGCAGGCCCGAACGCCGCTGAGGCGCGGCCTGGCCGCGGGGTCCCCGCCCGAGCAGGGCCCGGCGGCCCCGAGCAGGCCTCTACGCTCCCGCGTCCTCCCTCACGGGGCGGCGGCTCCTTCTCTCAGCCGCCCGCCCGTCGCCTCCATCCTCGGCGCAAGAACCCGTCCCGCCGCGCTGGGCCCCGCCGGAGCCGCCCCGCCGCCGCCGCCACAACGGCGGGAAATAATCCCTCGCCAGAAGGCTGCGAGCGGGCGGAGGGGGACGGGGAGGAAGGCTCGCGCGCGCGCGCACGCACACCGCCGGTCCGCGGCGGAGGGATCCCGCAGTGAGAAGTCCCAGCCGGGAGCGGAGCGGGAGGGAGAGAGAGCGCGAGCGAGAGGAAGGAGCGATGGAGCGCCTTCACTCCCGGCCTGACCCCGAGGCGGGCCCCACCCACCGCTCTGGCGATTGGCCGAGCCGTCTACTCGCTCCTGGCGATTGGCTGCCGGCGCGCTTCCCTCCTCCTCCTCCTCCCCCCCCTTTTCCTCGCGCAGAGAAGCGGGATCGAGGGGGATTGTCAATCGCCCGCTTTTTAGCCCCCTTTAATCCCTCCCCTGGGCGCTGATTGGTCGAAAGGACGGTTAAATAGGAGAGGGGCGGGAACAACCGCCTTTTGTGTGCGGCCGTCTCTCGGTGGCCGGGATGGGGCTGCCCTGAGGCGATGGGGAAGGGGGGGGTCCCCACCGCCTGTGGGGGCCAGGGCTGAGGCACTGACACCCCCTCACACCCCCTTCAGGGCTGAGCTGTGCCTTGCCCTACTCCAGGCTGACCCTGCAGAGGAGCTGTGGTGACTCAGTTGGGCCTGGGGCTCTTGTCCTTCCCTCAGGGCAAGGCCTGGCCAGGGCCAGCAGAGAGAGGTGCCCCGGGACCATATCCTGACTGAATTCCTCAGTCACATTTGAGCAGCTTCGTTCTCTCCTTCACAGTAGGCGCAGAGGCAGTCTTGTCTGCTGACTCGAAGAGCGCTTACCCGTGCTCTTTGCTGCCTCCGGTGTGGTACATGGCTTTTTCCTGACTTTTCTGTCAAAATTGTCCTCATTTCAGCCAGGAGGAGCCTTACGGAGTACCAGACAGAATGGCTACGATGCCCTCTTTCCTTTGCTGTTGTTTTAGGAGGGCAAAGAGCCTCAAGGATGGAGCAGAGGGGTGTGGTATGGCATCAGCTTCTGCGGGGTGCATGATGCCAAAATCCTGATAAAGCTTTTGGCACCGACGTTTGCCTGAGCAGTCTCACCAAACCAAGCTGCGCTCTGCAGTCAAGGCCAGTTTGGCAGTTGACTTCAGATTGTCTTTAAATACAGTGTGGAAACAAAAGAGACGCCAAAGGCCTCTTAAAATGGTAATTCCCCCTGCCCCATTCCTACTGTCCATTCTAAACCGGGATTCTGGCTGACAGCAACATAGCCATGCACATTTTGAAACGGCTTTATCGTCTTCAGATTTGCCTACGGATGGCATCCAGCAACCAAGAGGCGGACACATAACTTCTTTTTTTCATAGTGTTTTTCCGTGGGACTCGGCTGTATGTCTGTTGTAGCCCAGTAGCCAGATTACGCATCAGCTAGATAAATGATACAGGTGGAGATGTTTAAGTGGAGCAGGCCAGGAATAACATTTTTAAATGCAGCCCCAGGCAGGCAAAGGATGATTCCAGACTTGATTTTTATGATTGTAATCTTCTTGGAAGATGGACTGTGTGTTTTACTTTAGCAAGTGCAAGACTGCTGCAATGCAGATAAACAAAAGAGCTAACATTGATGTTTTTAAAAGCACAATTGCATTTTGTCTTGAGTTGATCTTTATGGGATGCACACGATGCCCAAATGCGGGCGGCTTTGTCACATGAGTTGTGTGAACACTCGTGTTGGTATCATATACGAGAAAAAGGCTTATTCCTTTGGGTGATGGTTTATTGAAAATCTCATTATACACCTTGCTAAGACTAACTGCTGCTCCACAAAAATTCCAAATGCTGGTAGTTTATCCTTTTTTATTTCCCTGTGGAATATCGTGGACCATCAACTGCATTTATTGAGGTCCTACTGAAATGCAAGACTAAGCAGTCAAAGGACACTTACTGGGGTTGCATAATGTCATATATTGTAAAGCTACACAACTCTGCTTCTGTGTCGCAGACTCCCGCTGTGAAAGGGTCCTTGAATATCCCACAGCCTCTCCTTTCCCTCTAGTGATCCGTCATTGAGTGCAAACCATATGCGCTTCCTTTTCCTGCTGTGCCCGGTATTGTCCATTGGAGGAAAGGATATGCGGAAAACAGAGGAAGTGCTCTCAGTCCCTTAGGAAAGGTTTGCATTGAATTGAAGCACAGGCCAGGCAGTAGGACACCGAGTTCTTTGGTGGCCTTTCTGCTTATATTGCTGTCTTTATCCCAGCATTAATCTATCCTGAAAGCATTATGCTGTGCTCAAAGTCAGGTATCTGATGATTGCCTGGTCTGTGGCAAGGTGAAGGTTTAAACTTTTCTGCTTGGGAACTAGGTCTAAGCCTGAGCCCAAATGGAAGTTTGAATGTGAATTTTGCTGCTAAAGAATGAGTCTGTGGTTTACAGCCAGAGCAGAAATTGTTTGTCTTCAATGCCAGGCAGTAAAACAAACTCTAATCTCAAGTGTAGTATATGAACTTGCAGCCTTTTTTCTGATTAGAAGTGGCTTTGGGTGAAGCCCGAGGAAACCAAAAGGAGCAGGACATATAATTTTGTCACAAGCCACCAAGAATTCCTGGCTAGCCAGCGGGCAAAGCAAGGAACCGCCCTCAGCAAGATAAATCAACTTTGTAAGAGCTCGTGTTACTACTTGCTCAAGACAGTGACTTGTGAGTGAAGGTCGTTCTGGGGTGCCTGTACAGCCATGTTCCCTGTAAGAGCGCAGCGCTCGGAACACCAAAACTGGCTCCTTGTTTCATCCCCAGCTCACCCTATTTCCTGCATCTTCTCTCCTCCTGCAAGTTCTCCTTGTGCATGTTTGAGATGAACAGCTGGGGAAGATTTTGTGTCAGAGTAATCAGTAAACAATAACTGAGAGTGCAGTTATTTTCCTCTTTTTGTATTTTCAGAACATGCAGAGGCTGTTACTGAATGTCTTGGTCAGAAGAGGGTCCATTTCTTCCACACTGGACACATCTACTTTAGTTCTCACCTGCTATCTTGAGGGTCTGAATTCTTGTATTTGGGTTTCCTCAATCCTGTTTAACAGGGATCCTGGCTGAAGTGCTTCTTCCCTTTAAACAGCATGTCAGAACAAACGTAGCCAAATCCACCAAGATAATTTCTTCTTCATGTGAGTTTGACTCAATGCAACATGGAATGTCCAAAAGCATATAGAAGTTAACTGAAATAATTCAGTGTGAGGTGGGTAACTGAGTCCAGTGTGAAAGGAGCTATTTCACTTTTTTATCCATCCACGGAGTCAACAGGAGATGAGAATCTCCACCATTGAAATGAGAGGGGGAGCTTTGTTTAGAAGGCTGCTGGCTAAAAGGCCAGTTGTGTTACCAGATCTATCTCGTGCCCAATGCTCCCAGCCCACAGGACTCCTCCACAGGGACCTTTTCAGAGCTTTTGTCTATCACATTTTAGAAGTTCTCTAGTTCCTTTAGGAGGCTGTTCAACACTTGTCATTAAATGGGCAGAAGTTTTTGAATGTTTGGCATTTTAAAACCTCCTAAATGTGGCTTAAATCTTAACACTTCTGCCAGAAGTTCAGCCTGGAAATTCTGTCTTCTGCTGTCTTGGTCTCACTGGGTATGAGTTAGCTGTGATGGGCATCCTTCCCTCACGTGGGCTCCACCCCAAGCCAGCTTTCCCCCCTTTTGGGATTGAATGCTGTCCCAGGACAATATGCTGAGAGAAAGCAGACTTGTGTATATCGATGTGCGTAAAACCTGACAGACCAGCTCTGTGTTGTTTTGAGTGGGACCTCTGTGGACTTTCACCCTGGAGCTGCTGGCCCCTAGTGTGGTACTCAGCACTACCTCGCATTTCCTCTGCTCGATCCCACCTCGCACAAAATTTCCACGGCTGATCGTCCCCTGCCTCTCCCCACACAACCTTCCTGGCTGCCCTCTTCCAAAACCTTGCTCCCCATTGCCAAATAAAACTGCCCATTCTGACCTGCCTTACGTCCACCTCTCGCATTCCTCTTCCCCACTCAGCCTCAGTGAAGGGACTTTTTACAAGGGCATGTACTGATAGGACAAGGGGTAATGGCTTTAAACTGAAAGAGGACAGATTTAGATTAGATACTAGGAAAAAATTCTTCACTGTGAGGGTGGTGAGGCACTGGAACAGGTTGCCCAGGGAAGCTGTGGATGCCCCATCCCTGGAGGTGTTCAAGGCCAGGTTGGACGGGGCTTTGAGCAACCTGGTCTGGTGGAAGGTGTCCCTGCCCATGGCAGGGGGGTTGGAACTAGGTGATCTTTAGGGTCCCTTCCGACCCAAACCATTCTGTGATTCTAAGTCTTTTGATCCTGCAGCTCCACCCTAAACTTCCCTGTCTCCTTTTCTGCTGGGATGGATGCCGTGAGTGACAAGAGCAATAGCCTTGCGTGCCGTCTGGGCCGTTATACGGAAGGGAAAGATAAATATTGCTATTGCATGTGCACTCAACTACTTCTGTGCACACGGGTTATTTCCTGTAAGGTTTCTCGCAGATGCTGGAATTGGAGCTCTTGGTTTTGAAAAAACAAACAAACCCCAGCTTTGAAGCACATAGAAAAATATCACGTGGGCTTTGGGGAAAAAAAAAAAAAAAAAAAAGGCAGCCAGATGTCAGGCCTGCAGTATCCCTTGCAGTATGCCTTTCAAGTAATAAACCGAATGCCTTTGGTTAGGACAGGGGTTGCGGAAGGTGTCCTTGCTGTGACAGCAGCAAAAGCAGGATGGATTAAAGGCTGGCAGTGATGTGTCGGGGATGTGTGTGTGTGTGCACGCGTGTGTGTGCGAGTGTCACTGCCCTCTGCCGATAGACTCTGGCAGGCACAGACGTGTCTTTAAATAGGGATTTTTCAGGTTTTTTTCCAGCTGAAGGCATAAGGGATAGACTTGACTCTCCCTGAGTAAAGGTCCCCCCTCCACCACCCCCCTGTCTCATCTGTCACCTTTCAAAATTCAAAGTGTGAGTCAGGCCTAAGCTTTCCTCGGCCCGTGTCCCCTGTGTCCCTTCCCCTGCGGGATAGCCCTGGCATGTACCTTCTTGGCCACAGAAGCCAGGCAGACCTTCTGGCTTTGCGCGGTTCCCTGTGGGGCTTGCTTCAGCATGAAAATCCACAGTCCTTGGCAGCCAAAAACACTTCCCCCAGTTCCCTTCCCTTACTCCTTGCATCCGTCTTGGAAACCACTGCAAAAGAAACATTTTTGGTTTTCCCTGTCTGTCACTGCCTGCAGTTTGGCCTGTCCCTCCCGCTCCTGCTCTGCGTGGCTGGAAGGATGAGGATGTCTCAGCCTTTGCTGAAGCTACAGCCTCCCTGTGCCCACCGTCCCAGTCACAGGGCAGCTATTGCCTTTTGATTCCTGCTCTGAATTCTTCCTTACTTTAATCTCACCCCAGGAACGTCACATTTTGGGAGACTCTTTACAAAGCAAGGGTGTGTTACAATAATTTTCAGTTTCCTTTTACTTGAGCTAGCATAGCTGCTTGCCACGTCGGGATCCAGGTTGCCGGAGCCAATGTTTGCCCCATGCACAGGGTCCTGCTCTGGCAGCCTGGGAGGGACGTGCAGCAACCCGGAGTGGAGTCGTCCGCTCCTATCCACAGGCTGATTCCAACTCTTATCCATTACACAATGTTAATTTACTCTGTGCTACAGCCAAATCACTTTACAGCTGGAAAGGAAGGTCTGGAAGTATTTACTTGACTATTCCAGTGACATTCCTTGGGGTGTTTTCGCATCATATCCCTCCTCTCTCTGCCTTTGGTCGGTATTCCACTAACCAGCTAGATGCATTTAAAATGCTCAAGGAGAAAGCACGAGGAAGAAAAGGAACATGCACAAGTATTTACCGAATATGAATGTAAAGTTCAGCGTTTCTTTGCAGCATTTGAAATTCATGGTGCACTTGGGTACAGAAATATCAGCTCAGGCAAGAGAGGTAATGTCATTTGCCCTACCTGCTAGCCCCACACTTTAAACACTTCTGGGCAAACTTCAAATATTGACATGTTGCGATGCGCGCTGGAATTGCACGCTGGGGATGATTTCCTGAAGAAACCCACAAATAACTTCTGAATGACAACCAAAATGAGAAAATTGGGATTGGTTCACGGGCAATTCATGAATAGAAAAAGAGATGAAATTAGCTGAATGAACTGTTCATTATGCATTATTCAGCCAGCTGTACTAATTAGTGCCTTAAGGACTGTTCCTGTTCCCACTGCAGCCAACTCCAAAACTCCTTTTGATTTCAGTGGGAGCAGGACAGAGCCCTCGGAGAATGGGCCTGGTGCCTGCTTCCTCTGCAATGTCTTTTTTTTTTTTTTTCTTTTACTATTGCTTATTGATTCCCACTTTTTGTGTCTTCTATTAAAAGGGCTACTTCTAAAATGTCCTATGTGGTGATCAGTTAATCACAGGAAAAGAAATGTACCATCAGTCCCAGAGTGTGTGTCTTATGCCCGATGTGTTCTCTGAAGGGAAAGGTTTTTCGTATGTCTTCTTTTGCTTTGCTTTTATCCAGACTAAGTGGTACCAAGGAGCACAGAAGCTTGAAAGCCCTTTGGAAAACATGAATCAATCCATAAATGTCACTAGGGCAGAAGGTGCAGGAATTAAATGTTTGCACTCTGAGCCCAGAACTTGCAGCTGGGCATTTAATTTTTTTTTTTTTTTTTTTATGTATAAGGATAACGTTTCTTTCCCACCAGAAAGTTCCTACAGCGCAGTTTTTCTCTGAATGTGGCAATGTTAGAAAAAAACATCAGTTCAAACGGATGCATGTGCCTCTGTCAGAGCTGCCTCATGTAAGACTTGCCTCAATAGCAGACTGCTTTGTCCTGCTTTCAGATTTATAACACGTGATATAGTCTGCATCAGTCTCTCCGTCAGACCAGTTGTGTTGGGGACCAGAATAACATGCTTTATATCTTGCTTTTCTTACCATGGGCAAGCCAACATCTTCAGGAGAAACAAAACCTGTTTCTGCTGTTGCTCATGGGAGACTGCAATGTCATTCTGTTTCCTATTTTATTCTGGGTTGCAAAGCCAATTAATTTGGAGAGGCAGAACTGCAGACCACCATCCACATAAACTTTCCAGCTGGTGATGAGGCCAGGGAGAACCCAGACTGACGTTCAGATCCCAGGTTGAACTTGAAGGGATAACGTTTAAATGAATTATCCCAGTCTTGCTGCAGAGCCCTTCTGTCCCCCCAGACACCAGGCAGAGGTGTCTTCACTGGGGACTGTGTAGAGGATTGCTGGCCAGATAGCCGCTTCCCATTTACACGTAAACACATGCAATTTTTGCCTGGATTTTGCCCAAGTCTATCCATGTCGTAACAGATGTTATTTTTCTCCCAGTTCTTCTGATCCCTCAGCCAGCAGCAGCAATGCAGCTCCATGGTTCTGATGGTGGGATTCTGCCCCAACCTGACCCAGCCGAGGTGGAGCTGCTGGTGGCTTCCCTTCCCAGCAATTCAGTAAAATTGCCTGCTGGGGAGAGAGCAGAGGAGGTACCACCAGCTCAGCCCGGAGGAATCTCCACAGCCCCACTCTTTGGGCTTCTCTCCACAGACTGCCTAAAATGGATATAAAGGAGCCTCAGAATGGAATTTATTTTCTTCCTAAGACCATCCTTAAAATAACAAACACCAGAAAACTGGTGACATGCGGTACATCTGTTTGAATAACATGGACCTTCTGTCTGTAATAGAGGAAACTCCAAATAACTCTTTGATTTGTGTTTCCTTTCTTCTCCTTCCTCATCTCCTCCTCCTCACTACTGTATACAAATCTGTTCTGCAAGCTCAAAACCACCAGTTCTCTCTTCCCTGACAAGCTTGTTTTTATGCCATGTGATAGTTATTTAATTTCCTCTTTGCTGCTAACACAGCTAATATTTATCTTTCTTTATGGGATTGCGTCTTTGTTTATACGCTGATGTCAAGGGGTAAGGACAGCACTTCTTTAGATCCAGCACACCAAATTCCTGCCCTCTGACTGCGTCTCGTGGAATAGCATCTTCCCCTGCAGGCAGTCCCGCAGCAGCCAACGGTCCCAGTTCAGAAAAGCAATTAGGATTAAAATATGTGTTTAAAGTTAGCACACATAGAAGTCCTTTTCTAAATAGGGACGCTCTCTAAAGCAGAGCCGGTGGAGTCACTGGTACGGCAGGCAAGGTTCAATATGCATAAGGCTATTCAAATCTGGCCCAGTGTTAGCTGCTTAATTGCTTCCCCAGAAACAGCGAGGCTGTGAAAACAACGGCTAATGGCCATTTCTCCTTCTTTTTTTAAGAAGACCATTTAAACACAGAGTTTAAACATATGTAAAAAGGAGGTTGCAAGGCACTGTTTCCAACAATTCGACTGAAATCAATACGACCCTTAGAAAAGGCAGGATCTTACCAGGCGGTGTGTTTTGTCGGTTTTCCTTTGTTCAAAGCTACTCTCTAAACCGAGTTAGGAACCATCTTTTCCTCATTAAATTTATTTCCTTTCAGCACTGATCCTTTCACTTCATTACCACATGCAATTTTTTAAAGCCCTCATAGCTAATATCACAACTATAGATCTAGGGTTTATTTATAGCCCTAAACTCCGCAGAGAGCTGTGTGTCTTGTTGCTGTGGAAACCGGGATTCTAAAAGTAAAAGGATTTTCAAGGGATTTTAGAAGAGACCTGCTGAATTTGAGTACTAGCTTTCACTTCGAGAGGTCTCTGTTCAACTGTGCCTTAAACTTACCGGTAAAATACATCCGACGGTCTCCGCTAGCCCTCAGGGAATACTGGTCCTCCATGCTTTTTTATGATCTGGCACTTTGCAGCCTGGTTTTTGCTCCCTGTTGTGAGACAAAAGATGCGCAGGTAGCTATGGGGGTGTTAAACTCTTGGTGTCAGCGATGGCACATTTACCAGGCTCAAGGCAGTTTGCTTTTTTCTTTCGCTTTCATTGTTTTGGGGGAGCCTTTCGCCAAGGGAAATACCACCTTACAGGCTGCTAAGTTTGCAAACCTCCTGCATGCTGCAGTAAATTCAGAGCTTTGAGACTGGCATGGATCAGTGTTTCCTGGAAATTAGATTTTACTGTATTAAACAGTTATTTAAATGATTTTCTCTATCTCTGGGTATAGTGTGTAAAGGATGAAAGCGTGATTGATGGGCTGGGTCCTCCTTGTACTCCGCGTCCTCTATTGGCAGGTCAGCAATGGACACATTCGTACTTGGCAGAAGTGCCATGCTTTACCTGGGGCAGGGATCTCGCTGAGCCACCCAAGGAAAAGCCAGTCCTTCCCCATGGTCCATTTAGGGACCCTCAGACCCAAGCCAAGTTCCCGCACGAGATGCCAAAAGCCGGCAGCGTGACGTCCCCTCCGCCTGGCCGTGGGCTGCGTGAGGCTGCTGGATCATTGCAGGAACGCTGTGCTTGCCACCACCCAGGCTTTTTCTGTGCCTCTAAATGTCAGGTGTCCCCCACCACCCGGGGACAAATCTTTTGAGAGCTCTGCCAAAGGGCTGCGTGCAGGACTTCTCTGGCTATGGGTGTCACTTTCTAGCAAGAGCTAAGCTTTAAAAAACCCCTTGTAATTCTGTTTACGAACCAGTTCCAGAGCCCAGTCTAACCTGGGCAGAGATTTGAGATGCTCCCAGGCTGCCAAACTTGGAAAAATAACCTGGAAAATGCCACTCTATCAACGTGGCCGAGGGAGAGGAGGGGGAAAGGGAAGGACAAGCAATGTAACATGACTAGCCCACTAGCAAGTGTCTTAAATTCACAAACAAGGCACAAATGTCAGAGCTGATTAGCTATTGCCTTGCATTTCCATAAGTAAAGCAGCAATCCCTGTGCGCGCTGGCTTCCAGGGCTTGGGGGGCAAGCACCAGGCAGCTTCTCCTTCCCCAGAGCAGCCTTGACATTTGTTCAGCACATTCTCCAGGTCCATGCTGGCACGGGGTGTATCGTGCCTGGCTAGAAGTTATTACTGTGATATTGGATTAAAAATAGAAATGCAGGAGCCAAGACTCACAGACCGAGGGAATGGTAATTCAGTGACTTATCTTTTCCATTAGAGGGTGCCAGGAACCTACTGTTGCTGTAAACCCCAGCAATCATGGAAAACGTGACTTTTTCCTGTACATTTTGGGACCAGGCAAAGCCGTGCCCATTTTGGGCACCCAATCTTCCTACTGCCCAACCAGGCCAACTAAAGTAACTTCACTGCCATGCTGAAATGCGGGAGGGGAAGAGTTGGTGAGGCAGCTGTAAATCAAAAGCACGTCGGTAGGTGACAGCCCGCAGCAAACTCAATGAGACGAAGACCTTCTCACACCGCTATGTGTGAACAGGAGCATCAGATGGGGATGGGAGAGGTCTTTACTGGGCTTCATCTGGTGCTGATGAGACTCGAGCAAAGTCCAGCGTTCCCCATTTTAGATTGCCCCTATATAGAATGGACTTGCAAAGACCTGGCTTTGCTCAGCCTGGAAACAAGGGTTGTTAGGCTCAAAACACAGACCTGCAGGGTCGTGGCATCCTTTTGGATGCTTGTAAGAAAAAGGGGTGACTAACACTTGTCAGGGGTGGCCCCTGGGTCATCAGTCCCTCCTCAGAAAAAGGGAAACCTTCCTGCAGCGCTTCCCAGTCCTTCAACTGTGAAATGTCAGGGGTCTCTCCCGGATCTCATCTCCACGGTGGGTGTTTTACGGGGCAGAGGTGTGTTTTGAAGCAGTGAATGTGGAGAGCATGGGATGTCCACACTGCCGAGGGATTCTGGGCACTGTTTGAATGTAAATAGGAAATCACCATTAAAAAACGCAGTATTAACCACAAAAAGTGAAAGAACAAGTCGTAGCTCAAGTGGGTGTTGCTCTGGGAAAAATAGTTTGTATGTTTATTGCTTGTCATCCTCTGGGTCTAGCTATGAGGGCAGACAGTAAAGGATGGGGCCATCATCTTCTAGTCTGTGTCTGCCAAAAATCTCCCAACCTCAGCTACAACACGAACCACCTAATTATCAAATGGACCAGCCTGAGATTTGTTCTGTATACAGACACCCAGCAGTATTTTAACCCTTCCTTGGCTGGAGGGGTGTGCACAGCTCTCCAGCTCTCAAAATGCAGTGTGTTTGACCACCGGAACAACTGATGGGACTTGGTCTCTACTTCTCAACACAGGTGTTGCTAAATTATTAGCAACAATCATCTACAGGGTTAAAAAATGGCAATCCAAAGAAGTTAGGAGATCAGTCTTAACAGCACGAGATTAAAAAAATAAGAGGAATTTTTAAAAAGGGAAAGCAATACAGTCCTCCCAATTTGGGCTTTTGAAAAGAAATGCAAACTTTGGGAGACCGCATGGCAGAGCGGGATGAAAGTCTCTTTTTTGGTTTTGAACCTTTGGAAAAACAATCCCAAGATCTATAGTTTTGTGGAAGAAGTGTTAGTGAAACTATTCAGATGTCAGTCCCTCCCAGCAGTGTGGAGATGCCAGCCACCAAGGGAAGGAGCTGAGATGGCCACACAGAGGACACTCGTCCCTGTATTTATGCCTGGTGCAGCTGCAGCGGGGCACTCTGCTGCTAACACATGGAAGAAGCAAGACGCAGCCTTGGGCTAGGAGATATCTTTGTCCTTGACCTGCCTCTGCAGTGATTCACGGCGCAATGCGGGGCAGATCCATCCCTGTGCCTCGCTTTCCCCATCTGCCTGTCCAGCGCAGTGCTCTTCTGGAGCGGGTGGCTTTCTGGTGGACAAGTTAACTGGGGGGTATGAAGCTTTTTGGGGTCGGTGGCTGGAAAGCGATAGGTAATAGCAGTGAGGGGAAGGGAAAGGTAATGTGTCTAGATCCCAAAGCCCAGAGCTGCTTGGCTCTGCGTCACACGCTGACAGCTTTTCCTGTGGACTTCAGCCAACGTGGCTCGGGGTTTGGAGCCGTCTGCTCCTGTCCCAGCCACAGTGGGTGATTCAGAGCAGATGGGATGAAGGGCCGACCCTGAGGCCCACCGGCAAGACTGATCTGTGCTTTCCTGCCCAGGATTTCAGTGTAAAGCAGGAACAGCAGTGTCTTGAACCAGGTGGGTGAGGGCTATGTCAGCAGCCAGCACACAGCCTGTCTTTTTCCCTGGTCCTTCTGGACCCGAAAGTTAGCATCACGTGCTAATTATTTCTAGCTGACAGATGAAAAAACAGGGGTGGTAAAGGAGCAAGTGACTTCTCTGAGACAGCAGTTTTGCAATAAAACCATGCTTGGCCAAGTGCTGCTGTTTGCTGAGGCCATCCTTTTGGTCATGGTGGTTTTCCCGTGGAAACTGTGGTTCACACGCGGTCCAGGCGGAGCTTGGGCGGACCTCCATGGGCAGCCCATCTCCAACTGCTCCCTTGCTGCTTTGGCCAAGGGGCAAGAAGAAACCCCGCACCCAAGCCTCCAGTCCCTCTCATACCTCTGAAGCACTCTGATTTCATGGGACGGGAATAGCAAATTGCCAGGCTGCAGTCACATCCTCATGGAAAGAGCCACCGAACGATGGTGTCAGCTTACATTGCTGGAGCGTCTTTCTTCCCAAAATGATCCCGAAGCATTTTGTGGAGTAAATATAAACCAGAGGTATTTGAGGAGGAGCATGGAGTGGGACTTGTGGCTCAGAGTGGCACAACTCAGCGGTTTAGGATAGGAAAGGAATATACTCAGAACATCTGACTGCATTGGAGGGAGTGCAGGCCAGCAGAATGTATAGTACAGCAATTGGCAAATCTGGGGCTTGGCCCAGAAAATAAACACAGGAAATACTTGAGACTGATGAAAACCATGGGCAGCCTGCTTTTGTTTAAAGAGGTCTTTCTGGGACACTGGAACAGATGCCTGTTGCAGACGGAGCGAGATCCCAGTCCTGTTCAAACTCGTGGCAAAACCTTCAATGACTTCAGCTGGGCCAGGATTTCATTTCAGATGGTTCTGGTTTTTCCCAGGATGTGATTTCCCCTTTTTAGGACATGCCCCTCTGCCACCCTCTGCCCAGCAGGGAAAGCAGGCTGTTGCAATTTTGGAGGTTTGTACACAGATTTAGGGATGGATCCTGTATGGGGCTGAGTGCTGCCAGCATGTCAGTTGGAGCAAAGGATGCAGCACTCCAGGGCTGTGTACAAGCACGTAGGATCAATACATTCAGAACTGAAGACCAAAGCTGAGTGCTCAGCAGCTCTGGTAGTCAGCTGGGTGCCTGCATGTGGCTTGAAAGCCAGTTTCTTCCAAATTTTCACTTTCAACAAATAACTTGGAGGCTTTTCATGCCAGAGTTTGACTTGGGCCCCTTACATTAAAAATTCAGACCCCTGTATGTTCTTCAGTTCCTAATGAAGTTGGCAGGCCCTGGGGCATTCAAGATAAGTGAGAAACTGAAGCAGATATTCATTTGGCACTGACTTTCAGTCTGAGACCTTCTCCAGAATTAACCATCCAAAATTCACAGGCTCTTGAAAATCCTGGTGTCTTTAATCACAAAGGAAATTTGGAGGGAAGGGTCAAGTAATACTGATAAATATGCGTAGAGGGTAAAGGAGGAACTTGGGGTTGTTGTGAGAAAAAGAGCACTTCTAGGAGGTGGAAGCCCAAGGAAGATTTTATTCCTGGCTAAAAATGAAACTGGGTAAGAAATGAACGAGAGGGAGGACAGGGAAGGTAGTGTCCAGCTCCGCTCCTTTTGCGAAGCTCTGTTCATCCCATTGTGTCTGGGATGAGCAGTGGAGTTTCAGTCCAAATCCAAATTTTCCCCCACTTCAGAAGAGTGCCAGCTGGGATTTATAAGTGCCGTGTGCTCCTGGGATCCTCTGTTTCGGCAGGACCAAGGTGTGCATTTCATCACAGTGAAAATTCAAATACCCTTTTCTTCTTCATCCCTGCTGCCTCCCATGCTTTGTGCCTGGGGTGCCACTTGCCAGTGATAGCTGAATTAATCTGGTGGTTTAGGATTCTCACAGCTTGATTTCTAAATGTCTCGCTGTTCTAGGGCGACATTCCTTTATCCCTTGCCCTTTCTTTTCCTCCTGGATTATCCCATGTTAATAGGTACCATGTAATACAGTCTGTTGTTAACTACTCCTGAATCCTGCTTGCTGATTCCTTAAGCAGATCTTGAAACCCCGTGAATCTGGCTTTGAGTTTTGTGGAGGTTTGTTTTGTGCTTTGCTTTTTTTTTTTTAAACACAACGCCTGAAATGTGTAGGATAGCTTTCTACTCCGGCTTTTGGGAAGTAAAGGAGTTTCATGTGTTTAGACAGTCTAGACACGCTATTCCAGACTGCAGAGTGCATCTGCTTAAATCCCCTACAAAACAGGCTGTAAAAAAGAAACCTTGTTTGAAAAACTACATCAAATATGGAATAAATCCTTCAATAGCTGTTTATCTGCTCAGAAAAAAAGATCCTTGAACACCCTTGCGTGACAGTATTTCATAAGAAAAGAATATGAGTAATGTCAACTTTTTTACATCACTGTGTCTTCTTGCTTCAATGAAAGACTTTTCTTCTTTGTTATGAATTATAAATCTCTATTCTACAGTCCAAACAATTCTGGGAACTACTGCCACTGGCTTTCTGAACACAGGAAAATACACTGTCCTTACCATTTGCAATGCTCAAAGCGTTTCCAAACATTCATTATTCACACAGAAATTCGTACATTAGAATCTCTATTAAACTGAAAGCGTAATCCCTTCTTTCTAATCAGGTGCCAAACTGCTTCATTACTTGGTTGATTCCTGAGTGTCCATGGTTTTAAGCTTAATGTTTGGCTTTGCCAAGGCTGGCGAGTGGCAGGCGGTCCTGCAGAGAGGACAACCCTGCCTAAAAATCCTATGGTCCGAGTTAGTAACAGGAGCGGCTGTGCCGATGCACGATGAGCTGCAGAGCACCGATAATCTGCTGTTCTCTTGCAAACAGGGAAGGAGCCTTATTTCTTCCATCAAAAGCAAATCCCGATCCCGGGGTTCAGAAGCGGCATCTTTTCCAAAAGGGCAGACCAGAGGAGCGAGTGTTTCTTTCCAACCATGACTGTGTGACAGCAGCAGTACTGCCTTTCTGTGTGACCTTTGCCAAAATGTGTTGTTGGTCCCTGCCTCAGTTTCCCCATTGGCAAAATCAGATGTTGGTATTCAGTCCATTGGGAGCTTGAGGAAAAAAAAAGGCATTTTGGCTAATACTCGCAACCCTCAACTCTAGATGTCCTGGAATTCTTTATGAGAGCTTTCCAAATTAAAAAAAGGCGACTTTCTGTGGCTGTTAAGAAAAGCTGGAAAAGACCAAGCCCTTTCCAGAAAACAGCCCAAATGCCCCCGAAACAAAAGAACCCTACCTCCGAGTTGTTGATTTTTTTAAATCTCATGCAGGTTGAAGCCTGTCTCAGGACTGAGGTGGGACAGAGGGAGCAGACATGGCTTTTGCTACGAGGTTTGACAAAGCTCTGGGATGTAACCCGTCCTGGGTGGGCAGGCTGACGAGCTCCATGTTAGCTCCTCTGGCCCTTTCCACCATCAGCGGGCAGGAGCAGCCTTTGCACATGGCAGTGATGAAGATGGAAACCAGCACGCCAAGTCGTTTTCCAAAGCAGGTTTCTTCTCTTCACATTATGTCAGCCGCATTTCCTGACAAAACCAGCAGGAACACGCGGGTGACAGATGTCCCTTAATTATCAGCAGCGTTCCTGCTCCTTGGTCTCAGACATAAAATTCAGAGGCTTGAAATGAAGGCCGTGTTTTGTTTGGTTAAGACTGGCTACCTCGATTTTATTTACAAGCATCTTTCAGCTATGGAAAATTATTCACCTTGGGTTTTCTGCCGTGCCCAGGGGTATGCCAAACCTCCACAAAAGCAGTGGGCAGACTAGCAGGGTGGAAAGTACGGGGAGATGTGGGTGGCTGGGGAAGCCAAGTCCCTTCAAATAATTTATGTTGTGGTATTGCCGATTGCAGAGGTTTGCCACCTGAGATAAGGAGGGCAAAGCAGGACCACTGCACAGCAGGCTGTGTCTTGCAGAGTGGTGATCGTGAGCAGGATCTGGGTTTCATCATGAACAAACAGCTCAACGCACATTTATTGTAGGGTGATCCAGTAAAATAAAAGGGCAAGTGAGACATCTTGGGTGGGGAATCATATTGTTTTCCCTTGGCTTTATTTTTCAGCTTCCAAGATCACAGTGGGCAAAAGCTACCTCCATCCTTCAGCAAACATCACAGAGGGACGGAGGGAGGGAAGGAGGACGAGATGCCACCACCTCCGGAGCCACGAACTGCTCCTTTTCTCCTTGTATCATGTTTGGTTTGCGGGCCTTTACACAGGATAGCAGGTTGGTTTTACCGAAAACACTTGCTGGCTATGTTCCACAGCACATAGGAACTCAAACGTGGCCATCATCCATCTACCAATTTACCTAAACCTGCACCAACATGGTTTTTCCCCCAGCCTGGATGCCAAATGACCTGTGTTACCTGCTCATCTTTCTTTCCCCTCACTGCAAAACACCTCATGCACACCTTTGCCTCCTCTGCCTCAGTCTCGACTCGTTTGTGCCTTCCAGCTGATTGCAGCCCTATTCCTTCGGTCCTGAAAGCACACAAAACTTCAGTGCTCGGAGGAGGTCTCTGCCTGCCTGCCTGCGGTTCCCACACTCCCCAGCTCCTTCCTTCGGGCTGCCTGAGGGGTGCTGGGGAGAATATAGGCCTGGGGGAAAAGATCCATCTGGCCACAAGGAAGAAAGCATCATAACACATCTCATGTTCCCAGCACTGCGAATCTTCCCTCCCATGTGCTCAGTTGATCAGGATCAGCTTCTTCGTTGCTGTTTTTGTGCCTCTTGATTTCCACACGGAAACTGGCTCTATTTTTACCCAGCTAAAGCTGATTAGATTTGCAGTAATTGGCAGGATAAACAGACACATACTGTATGCAGCAGGTTAATGCGATACATTCAGTGACCAGTAAATGCACTTAGCCCATGCCCAGCACAAAGGAGACAATCAAGGTAATTTATTGTACACATGCCTGTAACATGCCCATTAGCCATCCCTGTCCTTCCTCTCTCTGCAAACCCATTTCCCCTCTGAGACAATGAGGGTTATTGCAGAATGCAAAACATTTCATCGTTTTCTCCTTGGCTCTTTGCAAACCGGTATTAAACCCAAGGACACACAGGAGTTTCTCTTTCTGGTTAACCCAGGTCTTGACTTTTGTTGACCTGTGAGAGATTATTAGCATTGAAGCAGCCACATATTAAAAAAGAAAAATGCTACTTACAACTCAAAGGCTGACCTCCTTCAACTAATGTAATTTCCAGCCATTTCAATCACTTTTGTAAGCTACAGTCTACCGGAAGATTAGCAGTAGTCCCGCTTGCTGCAATATCATTCTGTTCTTTAATTGGTCTTTGGGGTAATTTAGCTAGAGACCAAGTAGATAAGAGAAAACTTGGGGACAACATCAGGTGATTGTATACTCCTGGAATTCAATTAACTGGGGGGAGGAAATGAGGGCAAAGCAAAAATGAATATCATTCCAGTTTCCAAAGCTGCATATTTCAATCTAATGTCATGAGACCTTGGGAATACTCTGGCTGCTGTGCTCAGTGGTGGTGGCAAGGTGGTGGTGGCCATACCACCCTTTCAAGCCCAGGAGAGACACGGAAAGCGAGCAATCCTCAAAAAAGTTACGAGCCAGGGTGGGAGGTGCCCTGTTTATTTAAAAACACCCGTATCAAGTCTGATCCCATCCCAGAGGGCTTCCCATCCCTCCGCCTGCTGCAGGACCCCACAGCAGCCTGAGGGTTTTGAGCCACTGGCTCCTACCCCTGCTGCCAGAGACGTGATTTCTGGAGAGTCCCGCTGTGCAGGGCTCTGAGCTGGATATGGAGAATAAAACCCTCCTCTGTCTTCTTGCCAGGTTGCTCTGATCCCCAGCATTTAGCTCCTCTGCCTATGCCGGTGCCATAGGCGGGATACTCAGACCACCCGAGTCCTTACCTTACCCAGGCACGCTGCAGCCCAAAGCTGCTCACCTGCGATGCCTCTGGACACATGCTTGCTCCACGCTCGCTCGCTGTTTACAACTGTACTTTGAGCCCTCCCAGTTATGCGGTTTTAATCTATTTAATGCAAGCCCTGTTGACTTTGTATTGCTTCCCGATCAATCCGTCGCGTGGGACCAAGCCAAGGGCTGTGCGGAAAGCTAAGGATATTGCATCGGTATGATTATCTCCAGCTAACACCCTTGTCACCTCATCGGTGAAAGACGGTGAGCTCACCACTGCCTATTTCCCTCAGACTCCTGTTTGCCATTCATTACTTCACCCTCTTCTAATTCTCTACCTATCAAGTTCAGTGGTAGTGGTTCCATTAATTGTCCAAGGTCCCTCCTAGGCTTAAAGGCTTAAAATCAGCCGTGTCCCGTTCACCCCTTCAGGCGTGGGCACGGTGCTGGCTTCTTCCCAGTCCTCTAGTACTTTCAATAACTGTTCCAAGACCTATTGAAAATCACCATTAACTATCCAGACAGCTCCTTGGCCACCTCCTTTACACCTCTTGCAAGTTATTCAGATCTGCTGGTTTACAAATATTGAGCTCCATCAGCTTGCTGTTCGGCGTACCTCCGACGTACTCTTGGAAAGTATTTTATTAGCACGTTGTCTTTTTTCCACCAGATACCAGGAAGAAACCTGCACTGAGCGTTTCTGCCTTTTCTGTGTTATTGATAAATCTCCCATTTCTGTGTAGTATCGGCCCCCTGCTAATGCAAGGCTCCTTTTCTTGAAAATCTTGGAAAATATCCTTCTGTCTTTAATTTCCCCAGCTTCTGAAGTCTATTAATTACTACCAGTTTCCCTTTTCTTCTTTTTGTGTGTTTATATTTTATGTGTTAGTCTTGGCGGCTCTTTCACTTCCTTTCCAAGCTGTGTTGGTTTTTTTAACAAAAATTTCTGTCTGCGTTGCTGCTTTTTGGGTAAAATATTCTTAAAATCTTCTCCCTTTTCAACACATTTTTCATTTAAAGTCTTCCTCCAAATTGATCTGACTTGTAATTATTTTCTGCTTTGTGAAACAGGACCTTTTAAAGTGGCAAGTATATATATGTATCTATTACTGCTTTGAGCTTTACTTCGTTTGCACATAACAAATGTAATCAAGCCGTGATCGCTTGTGCCTAATACAGTGAGAAATTCATCTTCACCTGCCAGCGTGAGGTCAAAGGTGGAATTCCCTTGTGTTGGAGGCAATATTTTTTTGCATTAGGAAATTATCTTTTTTTCCTCCGGAAATACTAAGGATATTTTAATACTAGCAGTTCAAGACCTCCAGCATCCACCGCTCAGTTTTTTATTAGATATGATGGACATGGCTGCTTAAAGAGGCAGATTGTGTCGAGTCCCTGCTGCAGCGTGGCGATCTGCTGCAGACCCTTCTTACTTCATAATTTATTTCCTGGGATATTGATCCAGAAACACTCTGGATCATTTATTTCCCTGTTGCTAATGACTTGGAACCAGCCTGAGACCGCCGGTGCTCGGGAGGAGATACCTGCTCCCAAACCAGTCCCAGCGGGATGTGGAGCAGGACCGGTGGATCAAGACCTCCAAGCACGAATGGAAATCAAATGGAGAAGGTGGTTATAACACAGGGCTGCAATACTCTGGCCAGAAAAATCTCCCTGCCACCCTGCGGCATTAGGAGAGGGGTTGCGGTGTGCATTCAGCAATTCCACCTTGTGTCGGTGGTTTTTGCTGCTGCAGTTAATTCTCTTTGCGTCCTGTGATTTCCCAATTGTATTTGGGGGGGGGGCGAGTGCACAGCGATGCCCTCGTTCCTCCTCTGTTACGTTACCAGACTGACGTGCCCCTGGCTTGGCTGCCCAGAGTACCCCCCAGGAGCTTTTCCCTTTGAGATGGAAGTCAGCTGAACTCTACAGCTCCACCACGGTTGGCCTCACCCTGGGAAAACACAAACCTCCCTACACCGCTTAAACAACCTGCTATTTAATTCCACATTTAGCTGCCTTTTTCCTTTCTTTCCCTGTGAAACAGGGGTGATTTTTTTTTAAGATCACTTTGATGTGCTTCCCCTTCAGCATCATTTATTTGGACATCCCCAGGAGCTGCCTGCAATTTGTGAGGTCCTGCGAAGCCCTGCTGCTAGTGCCAAAAAAACCATCTTCCCCCATGGATGGTGGCCACTGAGTTGATTAGCCTTCGAATCGCACCTCACGGCCAGGCTTGGGGAGGCCAGCACACCATCTCTCCTCCTCCTCTCCCCATCCTCCGTTGTGCTTTGCAGGATCAAATTCCCTGAAAAAGCTGCCCGCCTTCCTGGGCTGCTGGAGATGTTTTTCTGGGCAGCTGGACTTTTAGAGATACATCCCACAGTTCTCATGCTGAGGATGCAGTAGCAGCATGGACTCCTCCAGCTAATCCTCTCTCTCCCTTTGCTCTGTGGCAGGTTTTTTTCTTTCTTAAGCATAGCCAAACTTCCCAGCAGGTTTTCTGCGAAGGCTGGGTCTCCCCGATACCCTTGTTTTTCTGAACCACGTTGTACATCAAAACCCGTTGCCTGCATCCCCATCCCTCCCTGAGCTGCTGTTGGGCTTTCTTTGCAGGGCCAGGTGGATTTCTGCATAGAAGGGAAGGATGGGATCCGCCGGAGATCTGTGCCTTTCCACCAGTGTTTTTGTCTGCAAGGCACACCAGAAATAGGCAGGTCCTCATTTTATTCTCTATATTTTGCATCACTCCCACTGCCCAATGCTATTTTGCTTTCCCCCATCCAGGCTCAGATACTTATCATAAGCTGATTTGCTTTTTTTTTTTTATTTTTTCATCATTATTCTTTTATCCCAAATGTCATCTCACTCCCCTCATCCACACATGCACCAGGTTATTAAAAAAAACCTTGACAGCCCTATCTAACGCCATCTGTACCTTTCGGGGAAATGCTTCCAGAGTTAGTCAAATGTACTGTAGAAATCCTACCGTGCTTTAAGGGCAGCCCAGCTCCAGCCTCGGCATGGCAGCGTCTGCGGAGGTCAACCTGGTGCTCGCTGGTGGCAAGAGCATCTTCCAGAGGGAAAAGTCCGCTGGTATTCAGGGCTGGTGTGAAATCTAATCTGGAATTTCCTCTCCCTCAGCCTCCTGCACAACAGCAGCACCGAGGAAATATGAACTGGTCTGGAAAGGACTCCCTAAGGCAGTAAGGACTGCAGATGATTGGGGTGTGAGTTTTTATTTTAAACTAAATCCTGACCTTTGGATAAAGTCTGGGAAAACCAGATTTATTTGGGGATAGGCTCAGGGACAGCAGCGTGGCTGTGTCGTGGTCGGCCACCATGCCACGATCACCCTGGTATCTGTAATTGTCCATCCAAACCCTTCATCTAGTATTCCCACAGTTGTCTTTATTTGGCTGCCAGCATGGGTTTTGGCAATTTTCGGAGCCTCCTGAAGCCCACCTTAAACCCTTTAATAACCAGGATGGGTCTTCCTGACCAAACCCTCCACTCCAGCCACAGGATAGCAAGACAGGCTACGGGGACACCGCAAAGCCCAAAACAGGTCATGAACAGAAGATGTAACACGTGGCTGCATTTTTAGTGTAGAAACTGTCCACTCGTCAGACACAAAGGTGCTGTGCCCAAAATAATACTCATTTTAAAACCACGCGCCATCCTGCTAGCCCTGCACTTGTCACTAGTAAATCTCATTCTTCTCTCTGCTTCCTCAGCAGATTGTTATTAGTGATTTCTTTTTCATCAGGTACCATTAAACATGCTGTTATTTTAAACACCTATTTTATTAGGAGCAGCATCCCGCGTTGGTCGGACGTGTATCGCACCTTGGCGCATGCACAGGCATTAGCCTCTGGTCTCTACACCCCATTGAACTCCACAGAAGGAATAGCTGGCCATTAATTAAGATGCCAATTAACATGTAAAACTACTGAGAAAACAACAGAAGGGGGCTGGAATTTCTTTTTTTCACTGCCAAAATTTTTATATGCGTTTAAGCAACTTCAGTTGTAGTGTTTTTCTTGGAAAGTTTGGGGGTTTCCACTCAAAGTCTCTCTCCATGAAAAAAAAGGGAGTTTACACTTGCCAAAAATTGAAATCCCTGAAGCATGGGATTTTTAGGAAAAAAACCAAACCCCCCCAAGGTGTAATGAGTACAGTTCTTGCATTCACGAAAGGGTTCGGTGTAGTTTGGAAAGATATTTTCAATTGAAAAAAAATGCTTCAGTGGGAAAATTTCCACCCACTCTGGTTGCATCTCTTCCCTCCAGCTCTGAGAGAGAGGAAGGTTTTCTTCCAGATGAGGGTGGTGATGTGTTTCAATGGATGGACAAGAAAATGCATTGCTATAGAAAAAAAACTGAGTGGGAAGACGCAGTCTGAAACTTCCTACTAGGTGGGCAACCGAGGCAGGTACTGAGCATAACCGTCCCTTCCAGTGGGGACCCACGTGCCTAAATCCCGTGGGTTTCCATCACCAGGGTTTATACAGCTCATTTTTTTTCCTCGGAATCCTGGCCGAGCCGGGTCTCGAATCCGAGCCGATAGTCTTGGCTCAAAAGTAGCACTCCAGTAACGCCGGCGGCGATGGCAGGATGCAAATACGAGCCGGTGCGCCTGGCAGTCCTACCGGAGATTTTCTGGAAGAACTGTGTTTTCATACATTCCCCAGATTTTGCTTTATAGGCACTTGTGAGCATCTTTTTAATTTTTCTTAAACAGAGCTCCCCCTTTAATACTTGTGTATTAATACACTCGTGTATGAATACAAATACACATATATGCATGCACACAGACCCACACAGACACCCCGATGCCGCAAATATTTGGCACGCTTAGAAACAAGGGGGTGGGTCGCAGGACCAGGACCCGGCGTGCTCCAAAGGCACGAAGCGAGCTGTCACCAGTGCTTGGGGAAGATTTCACATCTTCAGCAATCCCAGGGAAAAGAAATTTATTATCTGCGGACAGGACTGGTGAGGGCCTCCTGCTCTTTTGCCCCTTCCCAGCGGGTAGGAAGGAGCCCGATGAGATGCTCTGTGTTGAAGGGAGGGGACTGAGGTGCGCAGCAGCCCAGCCGGGAGGGGATACAGCCCGGACCGCTGCCATAAACCCTGAACGACGGCACGGCCTTTTCATGAATAAATAATTTGTGTTGCAGTTGCAGTGTGCTGGACCAAAGTCTGCCCGGAGACTTGGCGTTGGCAGCGCTCAACGAGGCGTTTGGCCCATTCCCATCGCGTGTCCCCCCATAACCCACCCACCTGAAAATGGGGTGTCTGTGTCGTCCCCCCCCCGCAGGGTCTGGCAGGGGCTGGTTGCCCCTTGTCGCATTGAAGAAGCAGCGGGAGCTGAAGGGATAAATAAAAATCGGGGAGCATCCTGGAGCTGTGGCGAGGGAGTGGGGGGTCTGCGGCCCTGCTGGGGGGGATGAGGGGGGGGAGGCGACGCAGTTCCTGTCTCTTTAAATCCTCCCTCAGCCAGGAGCCGGGAGACGAGGCAGAGCAGCAAGCTCAGGATCCTTGCTCATTAATAAGCAGGATTTATCCCCGTAGGGAGCCGGGAAGGAGGGGGGAGGCCGTGGGGAGAGCGGGGCGAGCGGAGGCCCTCTGCCCCCCCCTCCCTCTCCCCGTGTCCCCCCCCCCCCCCCAATTTTCCAGCCCCTCACCCCGGCATCCGACCTCGCTCCGAGCATCCTCCGGCCGAGATGTGGGATCCGCTGGGCGAGGCGAGCGGGTACCCCCGGGAGTGAGGTTTGCTGGGGGGGGGGCGGAGAGAGGGAGGGAAGGAAGGAGGGGGGGGGGGGGAGTTAGGCTGATGATGATGATGATGATGATGATGATGATAACGGAGGCGATGGCGGGTTTTTAGGGCGCGGGGGGTGCGTGCGCGTTGCGAGAGAGCCGGGCGGGAGGGGAGGCAGAAGCACCGCATTGCTGCTGCTCCTGCCCCTCCTGCTGCTCAGCCGGCAGTCTGTCCGTCCGTCCGTCCGTCCGTCCGCCCGCCGAGCCCGGCCCCGCCATGCCGCCGCTCCCGCCGCTCCCCCCGGCCCTGCGCCGGAGCCAGGCTGGGCGGCCGGGCAGCCGGAGGTGGAGGTCAGAGCGGGGGCTTTGAGGCGGTTTTGGGTTTGTTTTTTTTTTTTTTCCTTTTTTTTTTTTTTTTTCGTCGGGGTGCGCAGGGCTGCGGAGAGCAGACCGGGGGTTTGGGTTTCCTTTTCCTTCTCTTGGCATTTGGCCTCTTTTTGCCTTCCCCCCCCCCTCCCCCCCACCCCCACCCCCCCACCCCCGTTCCCTGCCTTGGATGGTTTTTAGGTGGAGTCGTTTGCACCAAAACCCAATAGCTGCTGCTGTTCTTGCTGCTATTTTTTTTTTTTTTTTTTTAATGATACTGTTTCCACAGCAGGGGAAGAGAGAACTGATCCTGAACATACTCCCAGAGAATGAATAATCACAAGAAACTGGCTTAAGCAGCTCCCTGGATCTGGTGCATGATTTCGATTGAGTTTGATTTGATTTGATTTTTTTTTTCCCCAAGTCATCGTTCGCATTTTATTTTCTGCGTTTCTTTTTTTTTTTTTTTTTTTTTTTTCACCTTTTGGGGGATTTGCAAACCGAATTACATGCATGTCCAGTGGGGGAAGGTTTAATTTTGACGATGGAGGGTCGTACTGTGGAGGCTGGGAGGACGGAAAGGCTCATGGCCACGGAATCTGTACCGGCCCGAAGGGTCAAGGTGAATATTCGGGCTCCTGGAGTCACGGCTTTGAGGTGCTGGGGGTCTACACTTGGCCCAGCGGCAACACTTACCAGGGCACCTGGGCGCAGGGCAAGCGCCATGGCATTGGCATGGAGAGCAAGGGGAAGTGGGTGTACAAAGGAGAGTGGACCCATGGATTTAAGGGACGGTACGGGGTCCGAGAATGCACTGGAAATGGGGCCAAGTACGAAGGCACCTGGAGCAATGGATTACAGGATGGCTACGGGACAGAGACCTACTCGGATGGAGGTAAGTGCTGCATCGATACCTTCCCGGCTGGGGCAGGCGGTGGCGTGGGGGTACGAGCCTCTGAACGGGGACCCCGGCTTTGGGCTGGAATCTGGGAGTTTGCAACCTGCTAGCTTGGAGCGAGGGATGCTCGTACCCCGCAGGAGATAAGGAACCAGCCCAGCATGGCATCAGCCCAGCTCTTTGCCACAGGTAGCCCCATATGTTCAGCGGGTCTCTGGGTGCTGGGTCTTCCCCCCCTCCACCTCCTCGACCAGGCTTTTTTGGGGAGGGGTGCTGGCTGCGCTCGATGAGCTGGGGGGGATGCCCGGCTCTCGCCCAGGGGGGTCGGAGGATGGGGTGGGCCAAGGCGTCGGGAGATGACCCAAGTTGCACATGGGATTCGCAGTTCTGACTGCACCACTGGAACCTGTAGGATTTGCATCGAAGCAACCCAGGGCAGAGGGGAGGTGAGCATGAGGGGGGGGGTTCCAGGGCAGATGGGTACTGCTCTGGTGCTGCAAATGCTTCCAGCGAGGGGCTGGGGTCTTTGCGTGCCCTACAGCCCCCCCCAAAGGCAGCCCCACACTTAATAATACCAGGCAAAAGACTTTAATTCAGACAAGAGTCTTACATTCCTAGTTTACGGCTTAATGCTCAGCGTAGGGGCTCAGAGGGATCACCAAAGCTATCCTCTGCCGTCAACACGGCTTAACGAGATGTGGAGGGGAAACTAGGATTAAATAAAAAACAAGAAAACCCAATTGGAGCGATCAAAAAAAATTGCTGGACTAACAAGCTTTAAGGCCGAACTAGGAGAAACAGCTGGTGCTCTGCTGTAAGTGGCTGTATCATCCTCTCTCATGTTTTGTGGCTACTTCCATCTAAATTGCCACCATAATACGAGGCAGGCCTACCTGCCGGCAGCCGGGGGCATTCGGCCGCGCTGCCCCGTTGTTTTGCTGGCAAATGTGTCCATCTGAAGCAGGCTCTTTTCATATTTTTTTTATTTTTTTCCCCAAGACATCATCGTTTTTCCAGGACTGCTTCGTTAAGGAAATTGCAGTGTTGGTGAGCTCCATCGCAGCCTTCCTGAAAGGTGCTGCAAGACATTTCTCTAGAAAACCCAGTTTGCTGCTTTGTGATTGTACAGGGAGGCAAGATTAAACGCTACCTGCAGCTGCTCTTTTATGCTTTCGAAGGGAGAGGTGGAACGATCTCTTGATTTTTAATGATAATTTTGTGCTGGTGGCTTTCTTCTAAAGGAAAATATAGCTGCAACCTTTTGTTTCAGCTGCCTGGAATAATGCTGGGGTCTGAGCTGGAATCTGCCGGCTGCGTGTTTGCAAGCCATCGATAAATCCCGGCAGTCCTTCCAGTTGAGAATAAAGCTCGGTCAGAGAATAATTGCGGTCTCCCACGTTCAAAGCGGTCAGGAGGGGATGTGGGAAAAGGGGGGGGGGGGTTGTTCTGCATGCTCCCAACGCGAGTGCTGTCTCCCTGCTCCCCTCCTGGCACCCAGCCCCTGCCAGGGAGGTTGGGGAAAGGCAGACAGAAGTCTCGACAAACTACAGGTCTCCGAGGGCTGGGTGTTGCAGGGTTGGCCCCGTCCCCGGGCACGCACGTGCCCCCACCCCGGCACGCTTCCCCGTCAACCGCAGCGCAGCGGATCTTTGGGAAACCTGGGGAGCATCTCCAAATCGGGGTGGCTTACCAGCAGTTTCACCGTTTCTGAGAACCTACCAGAAGCAAAGAGCTTTTTCTTCCATCTTGTCAGGCCCGCCCCGGCTTCTCAGTGTTTGGGGACCGAAAAGCTATATTTGCGTGTTTGTCATTTTAGGAGGAGGTGAGAGGATCAGGAGGAGACAAGGACAGGGTCGGTAGCACGATTTTCCCCCCCCGGGGACTCTGCAAATCCTCCTAGGAGGAGGGGACGGCCGTGCTGGGGAAAGGCAGAGCGATGGTACCTGTGGCCAAACCCATCCTGCTGCTGGGAGCTGGGACGGGCCACGCACATCCCGACCGGGCTCCTCCACGTCGGCTTTCCCCCCATTTCGGTTGGGCAGTCACCGCAGAGCGACTGAACCCAGAAATTGCACTTTCACCAACTCGGTTGCAAGTAGCCAGAGGCCACGGCCCTTTCCCAGTTGCCTGTCTCCGTTCTGGTTGGAAAACGCCAAAGTTGGGCATCTCCAGCCTTTTGGACACCGAACCTTAATGAACTTTGTGCGTTTAGCTGCAAGAAGCTGGTGCGTGCAGGAGCTCTGCTGGAAGGGTGGCTGCGTAGCTATGGCACAGGGGAGGCAACTGTTGGGAAGGATGTTTCTCATTAATCTATTCAAGTTATTACCTTCATCAAACTGAAGTATCCTAGAAGCCTCGCCCCAGCATCTGTCACTTGCCACCCACAGATAAATATTCATCCCTTGCATTATTTTTTTTTAGCACATCAACCACGGCTAGGGGATGGGTCCCTAAATGCACAGCGAGGCTCAGGAAGCGAGATGCCCCAAAATTCATGGGTTTCACTCCAATTTTACCATTTCCTTGCACAACAGTGGGTAAGGGCAAATCTCGACACTCCACCAACCGTCGCCAGCGCTATCTTGGGGCGCGATATTTTGCGTGACCGATGCGCACGTGTCGATGCGTTGGACTTGGACGTGGGTTATGGCATGCGGTGGCCTGAGCCGCGTTGCCACCCCCCCCCCAAACCCCCCCACCGCCATCGTGGCTCTGCTCGCCGCCCCGGGTACCGTCCCCCGTCCCCCCCCCACGCCGGGTGCTCACGCCTGCCACGCGCGCACGCATGCACGCTTCCCCCACATGCAGCTTGCAGATCTCACACCTCCCACGCGGACACACTCATCGCCATGCACACACGCCTCTCCTCCCCACGCCGAGACGCCGCTTCGCCCCTCCGCTCGCGTACCCACACGCACGTGGTCTGCCCCCGGCCCCACGCCGGCGCTCTCTGACCCGTCCGCGCGCCGGATGAATGCCAACCGTGTTTCCCCCAGCCGCGCGGGATACGCGTCCATCGACGCAAACCGATTACGCGGAGCCCAAATAAGCAAATAACGGCCTCGCTGTTCCCCTAGAAGCCCACGCTTTGCCAAATCTCCCCAGCACGCCCGACCCGCGGTCCTGTACCTGCAGCACGCCTGTGCACCGTCCTGTCTTTCCCCTGCACACACGCGCTCGTTCGGACCCCCAAACCACGGTACTGCTGACACATCCTTATTTTTCTGCCCCAAATCCCTGCTACCTCCTGCCCCCATCCAGAAGCACCCAGATATTACATAAACCAGGCTGCTGAGGATCGCTTCGGTCGGATGCTGGAGTTGCACCACTCGTTTGCTGGGCCTGATTCAGCCCGGCTCCCAAGCGGGAGCAGGATTGCTCCCTTGCTTCAGGTGAAAGGGGCTGAATCCACCTGGATCAGCACCGACGTGAGCCGGAGCCGCTGCCATCGCTCTTGCTGGAGCTGGTGGAACCTCTCGGGAGCAGAGGGTTGGAGACCTTCTCCCATTGGAAACCCTCTCCTGAGCAGGTCTGGAGATCGGGAGACATCTCAGCTGGTTCCTGCCTTTCCGTAACTCCAGGGACGCTTTGGAAATACTCAATGATTTTACCCTGGGGACAGTTTGAGTTGTAACTGCAGGCTTGCCATGGAAGTCCTAGGGCTGTGCATTGGGTTTGGGTTTTGCTGCTGAAACCGTGGTTGTGGGGGTGGATAAGATGGGGTGGATGAAGGAAGCCCCAAATCTTTTTTTTTTGCTCTTTCCCTCCCTGCCAAAGCTGCTTTTCTCCTCCCTCCACCTCTCCCCAGCCGAGCATTTGGGATCTGAGACCGGACAGGAGCTTGGGGAGGGGACCAGCCCCTCTCTCGGGTCCCCTCGGGGAACGGTTCGCGGCGATTCCCCGGACTGGAGGTGCCCGCGGCGCACCGGGACCGTGCCAGGTCCCTCCTGCTGCCACCCCCTCGCCCCATCCCGGGTACCCACGTGCTTCCACGCAACCTCGCTTCTCGGGGAGGGCTACCCCAAAACGGACGGGCGATCGCGCCGCGGCGTTCGTCTTGTGTAATCCTCCGTGCCCACTCACCTAAATGAATCATCCCCTTGATAGGTGAGTGAAATATAATTAGTGTTTTCATTGTTAGCACCGTGTGAGTAGGCAAGTGGGTTTTCTTGGCCCGGGCTGGGAAATTTTCGTGCTTTGCAAGTGGCGGGGAGAGGGAAGCGGTGCGGTGGGAGCTGCTGGCGTGGGATCTCCCGCAGCCTGTCCTGCCGGGGCAGGAGCGGCGGCGGCTCCGTGCCCCACTTTTCCCACCTCCGCAGCGGCACCGGTGACACCTCCAGCCGCTCTCTTAGCAGGTGCCCAGGGAGCGACCAACCGAATGGCTTTGAAACGGTTGAGGAGGCGAAAAGCATGAAAAATTTCGCAAAAGAGGGCCCCTTGCCAGCGTTAAAGGGCTGCTCTGGGCAGGGGGATGGACCGGGGATGCCGCAGGGGGACCTGCCTCTCCGGGAAGGGGCTGCAGCCCCCTCGCCTGAGCTGAGAAGTGGTTTTGGATGAACCAGCACCGACCAGTGCCGCTAAGGGCAGCGACAACACCGAGGGCTGCCGAGGGCCTCTCCGCATACCGGGTTTTTTTTTCACGGGTTCCTCTACAGCTGCAGGGAACCAACGAGCGAGGGCAAATTTCCGTGCGATCTATTCATAGCGCGAATGTCAGAATTACCTTAAAAGTATCAGCTCTCCTCTTATTTTGCTGCCGGGAAGGAATTGTTGATGCACTTTAAATAGTGGGCGGAAACAAGCAAATACAAGCGCGCCCTGATGCCCGATCCTCCTGGTTCCTGCAGAATCCAGACCCGGCCGTAGCTGGTCCTAACAACCCCCTAAGAACCCGATAATTAAAAAAAAAAAGCTATAAACTTTGTTTATGAAGCATCTCACCATCTAGATTTGGTACAGAAGATGCTTGCAGTGCAACAGTGGATATAGGAGAGCAATAACTGAAATATCAGGACCCGCCGAACACAGAAAAATGAATCGAAATACTAAATGAAGATTCTGACTGGCATCATTAAAAATAAATGTTATGAACTCATGGTAATTACTTATCTCTCTGGAACATGCTGCTTAGTTCCAAGTACAGCTGAGGACAGAGGAAGAAGGATTTTGACCCCGGGGAAAAGTACGTGAGAGAGAAATTGCCAGACAGGCTTAGACCCTCACTCCATCTTCTCCAGTGTTTTTATTCAGTGCATGATTCTCCAGGGGATGGCGGAGGACCCCAACCTTGGGGCAATCTGCACGCCCTTACGTGCCTCTCCCTGACCCATAACAGAGGGTGACTTAGGTCCTGAAGCACAATTTTAATTTCCTTTCACTGGGGATGCTGGGGTGGGTTTCTCATGGCTTTTAATGCAAATCTCAGGGTATTTGCATGTGATTCGATATCCCATGGGGCTTCTCGTGGTTGGGTGACATCTGCTCCTGTAGCTGAACATTTTTTTTTCCTTGAAGCTCCAGCTTGTGGAATCATGTGATTTTGCAAGATTTTTCAGCTTGATTTTTGAAGCAGGTTTCCACGCAGACTATTGCAGAAAAGTCGTTCTTACAGGCTTGGAAACCAGAAGATGAGAGCTAAAAATGCCTTGATTTTTAAAATGAACCTGATTAATTTTGAATGCTTGGAGCCAGGTAACGCTGATGTAGATGAATTATCTGTATTAATGCAGGCGTGACTTGAAGGTAGAGAAGCCGGGCAGGATGGGGTTGGTGATGGTCATATAGAGGGTAACACTGTGGTTTAGCAGCATCTGTCTTGTAAGATTTGGCAGGTTTTGCCTATTTGGGGTCTGGCTTTGGCATTGACTGAAATCCTGACCAAGGAAGGATTTTTTTCACAGGAGTTTGCAATAGTTACAGAAGAGTCTTGATGCTAGTTTGCCCCTGCAATAAGCTGTTTAACTTACAATTCAAGTATTTGTGAACAAAAAGGGGGAGCTTGGAGAAAAAAAAACACTTGAATGGCAAGTGTTTATATTCTGGGGTTTGATATTGGCTTTTCAAAGACAGATTCTGGCCTTTGAATCAAAAATCCTTAAAAATTGCAACTGATGCATAAGCATTCCCTTAGAACAGCCATTCCTTTCCCAAAATTATTCCCTGAAGAGGTTCCACTTACTCATAACATACAGCAAAGCATCATGAATTTTCATGAATGAGTGAACAGCCAGGGCAAGGTCCCTAAGTTTGCAGATATTCGCACCAAGATGATCGCTGTAAAGATATGATTTCCTGCTCAGGGCATCACTTTGGATCTGCAAGGTGTTTCCCTCGACTGAATAAGGGATTGATCATTTCTTTCGCAGGAAATAAATAAAGGCTGCTCTCACCTCATCCCTGTGCTGTCCCCACACCCGGTGCAGCCCCGTGTCCCCAATCCATGGGGAGATCAACCTCATCCCATGGAGCTGAGCATCTCTCACACCTCGCCAGGGATGCAGCCCCCCAAAACCCGGTGCCGGCACACAGCCCTGTTTGTGAGCGCTGGAGAATTAGCCCTTACTCCCACGAGCTCTGCTGAGAAATGGGGTGAGATCACAGAGTTTGCGATGAGGATTAGAGCGCCGGAGGATTAACGGACTAAGCATTAGCCCGATTTCACTCTGCTTTGTGAGAGGAGCACATTAGCCGTAATAAAGGTGCTGAGCGATACGTTAATGTATTTCGCGCCCCTTGTGCTAAAGCCTTATCCCAGTTTTGGCCCCAGTTGGTGGCTGAATCCGCAGGGATTCAGCTGCCCTGGGTAAAACTATGGGCCCTGTTTCGCCAGGGGATGATGCTCCCTTGACTTTTCCTGGCTCTGGTGAACCTGACGCTTCCCACTCCCAGGAAGACTAGAAATTTCTTTCTTTAGTTCTTTCCTTTCGAAAAACTGTATTTCCCCTGACTCCAGGACCTGGTGCTTTAAGGAAAATCGTGACTGGCCTGAGACGCATTACGAGGCTCATCAGAATTAGCGACGCCGAGTTTTGATTGTCATTATAATGGTTTGAAACATTTCTCCGAATGCTGGCTGGAAAAGGCAATTACTAACAAATGCAAACAGGCTTGGGGAAGCAGGAGATACAGAAGCAATGAGAGAGAAGAAGAGGGAGGGGATGCTCAGGACGGACTTGCATTTTGCTGCACACAATGGAGAGCAAATTGAGTTTTTCCCCCGCGAAGCAAATAGCTGAAATGCCTCGGAAGCCATTGTGAGGCGAGCCTGAACCTAGCCATGGGTCTGGGGGGATGCTCCTCTTGCAGAAGTTATCCGAGCTAAATTTCCATATGTGGTTTTTCTGGAGTGGCTTCTCCTTAATATTATAAGAACACGTATTCATCACTGGCCAGTCCCTGCAGAAAATGGCTTAATCCCTGCAGCTGGGGTTATCTTCAGAGGTAGGACATCGGATTTTGGGCTTTGCCCCATTCCCTGCCCTGCCGTAGGTTTGCTTTTGGCTGTGCAAAGCCATTTTGTGCCAGCAGCAGAAGGATGCACACACCTCGTTTTGTTGGAGGAGCTCATCCTCAATCTCGCTCTCTGCCTCAGTTTCCCATCTGTAAGTGCAAGTATCACCAATCTTTGCGATACTGTGACGCACATTAATGTTTGCCAGTGAGGGAAGTAGCTTCATTCTGCTGATCTCCTGATTGCAAAGTATCTTTGGGGCAGGCATCGTGGCAATGAGAACGCAAAGGACTCCCCATGTTTTGGATGGGGCTCATATTCCTCAGATGAGCGTTCTCGCCACATGTGAACCTGCCTTTCAGATGGTTTTCCCTATGGAGAACAGTTGAGCAATCTGTGATATTTCAGCCAGAGTTACTTTAGGTTGTTATTTGCATGCACAGAGGAGGAGGCAGACTCCCTGGCTGTGGTGTGAGGCTGTATAAATCCATCTCCTCTCTCCTACCCCCAGATTTTGCTCCCGCAGAGATGCCCAGCGAGGTGCTGGCCCTGCCGGGGCCAGCCCTGCACCCATCTCTGCCTGCTTGCAAAGTGTCTCCTATGGTACCTCATGCAAACCCAACCACCCCACTGTTTTGTTTGCTTAGAGGGAGGGTCCCTGCCATTTAGCTTTAAAAAGTGCAAGCTAACCATGCTGATATGAGCTGCAGACCTGTAATGATTTATTATTTGTTGAGCCCCAGCAACAGACTTAATGCTACTCAGCACCCAGGCAGTAGAAAGCAGCCCATGACAGCTCTGCTTTAGTCCTCTTCTTCTCCTCTCTTCTCTGCTCTGCCGCCTTCTCCTTTCCCTCTTCCCCTTCTCTCCTCCACAGATGCCTAGACCTCACTGTGCCCGTCGTGTATGTATGTATCCAGCCTCGCATTAAGCTATATGACTAACATCCATCACGTGTTTATGCCTGCAGATTATATTTGCATACTCAAAAATCCATATTTTATTTCTTCCCCTCTGTAAGCAGTTACCAGAGCATATTTTTGGCAAATTAGCAGCCACGGCAGAAGCATCTGACTGTGTTTTTAGCATGGCTTGGTGATGGTCAGAGGCCCGGAGAGCCTTGGCAGGGCTGGGGAGAGGTAATTTCCCGCTGACGCCGTATCCGTGCGGTGTTGCATCGCTGATTCCCAACGCACGTGGCAAGACCTAGCCCTCCATACCATGCCCGGGTGGGATTTAGGTGAGCATCTGGGGGACGATTGCTGCTCTCCGACCGGCAGCTGGGGACAGGGCAGGGAATGCAAGTCACCCAGCGCGACGCCTTGTCCTGCTGCCAGGAGTGATAATGCAGGAAAGATGGCTCTTGGGAAGTCTTGGCAAAAAAACACGCACCCACGTGCACGCTCGGGAGGACCCGTACATGCAGGTAGCGCGCCTGGGGGGGGCACATTTTTGCCAGCGAGGTCCCCTGATTGCTGGACTTCATCTGGGGTGGCCGGCAAGGGTGTCCCCATTATCACTCCATCAGGACTGAGGCTGAATTAGCATCCTCCAGTCCTCTCTCTTCTCTCCCACATCTCCTCTTTGGGATGGATGCTTCTGAGATGCTAAACGTGATTTGTGCATGAATCCTCCCTCGGCCTTTCTGATATCAAATAGCTGGAAAGTGATATCTCTAAAACTTGCTCCTGTCGTAATTCAAGAGACCGGCCTAATTATTGCCATCGGATGGCTTTAATTAATATGTTGCAGAGTTCAGAGATGAGGAGGGGTGAGCGTACCAAGAAAGATCTTTCGCAAGATAAACTAGCAATTTGCAAGGCCTAATTACTTCGGCTTGGTTTGGAAAAGTGGACGGGCACTTTGGACAACTCAGACCTCGTTCCCAAATTTTGCTGAGTGGCGAAAGTGAGCTGGGAGGTTTGGATCACTGCCGTTGCCGAACAGAGTCACCGTAACAGGCAGATCTGGCTGTGCTTCAAGGATGGGACAGAGGCTACAGAGGAACCTGCCCTTTGAAGCCTGCTGCTTTTGTGTTCTGTGAAAGCCTGCGTAGCTGCGCCCGTGTCGCTGATTATTTTAGCTAAACTGGAAATAGCTTGCATTGACCCGTGGTAGTAGGTTATTTGTATTTTTTTAACTCTTATTTTTAAATGGGTTTTCTACGCATTTGACTTTTTCCGAGGTCATGTTGTGATAATAGTATGTATGCGTCCACGGGCCTCAAAATGCTTTACAACATCCTAAATAGCTGCTTGAATTTCTCCATACAGAAACTGAAGTGGAGCAAGGCAGGGCAGGTCTGTGCAAACCTCCCCGCGGGCTTTACCCCGTGTGCTTGCCAAGGGCTTTGTCCTGTAGGACACGGAACCAGCCGTCTCGGTTCGGGAAAAGCCTGCGAGCAGCGTTCGGTCCGTAAAGCTTGTACTTAATGGTGTTCTTGGGCTGGAGCCAGAGGGCTCAGCAGCCTGCAAAATGCCAAATCCTTGGGTACAGGGAGAGGGAGGAAAGGAATGCAGCCATTCCAACCCCCCCAAATCATGACTTCTGTCTCCTTCCAATGCCACGGTGAAGATGGACAGGGTTTATATCCAAGTGCACGATCCCACCTTGGGCCAAGGGAAGCCCCACGTACGTGGCTGGGCTGTGAGCAGCTCATCTTCATCCCTTGGGGCTTCCCCCTGCATCGTTCAAAATCCATCTATTTTTCCGGTGTGCCGTAAGGGAACTCCCAGTGCTGATTATTTGTCTGAAAGCCAGACTCCCCTGGGCATTGGTGTTGGTCTTCGCCATCTCTCCGTAAGCAGGAGAGGACTGCGGGTGCCAGGCAGCCCCTCAGCTCGGGGCAGCAAGCGGCAACGCCGGGCGCTTTCCACCCTCTGGCATGTCTCACCTTCTCCTGCTGAGTGGCAATGCTGTAGACCACCTCCATCTGGGCCAGAAGGGCCATTTTCTAGATGTTTCAGGTCTCCTTTCCCTCTCCATCGCTCTCTTATGTGCAAAAGGCACCTGGTACGGAGACAAATGGCATCAGTGAAGTGATTCTCCTTCTTACCCGAGGTTGCAGCCCGGGGTGCTGCGTGTGGGAAGAGCAAGCCAGGAGTTGGTTGCCTCTTCCCAGCCGTGGTGAAGACCTCGTCTGCAAAAGCGAGTGGTTCCCTCTGCGGTCCTGGGCCCATGAGCACCCACGCAAGCCTTGCCACAGCGGCTGTACCCTGGGGAGAGGAGCTGGAGCTGGGTCTCCTCCTTCCCTGCTCCCCAGGAAGATCCCCAGAAACTCTTTGGCAAAGCCAAGAAAATGAATGGAAAGCTGTCGTTCTTCCTGGTGTCTGTAATGCCTCAGATCCTCCCGGAGAGCTTTGCATAGGAGCTAATTAGTCTTCCCCATACCCAGCTGAATCGCTGGAGTGCCGAGGCATTATCCGTCTTTCCAGCAGGGAACACGGAGGCACAGGGGTTGCACCCAGCTGTCTCGCTGACGGCTTCGCATGGGTCCTGCTCACCTCCCCAATTCTGCAAGGTGCAAACCAGGGTAAACACTGATTTGGGGGATTTTGGCATTATGGGGACAACAGGAGCAGCCCTGCAGACTCCCTGCTCTCTTCCCAGAATGACTTTTAGCCTCCTGAGCCAAATGCTGAGAAAGCGCTGAATAACTGCAACAAATTAGATTACTTTTTGGTACTCGTCATTTCTCAAAACATATGATCTTCTGCTGGAGCATCAGGAATGATGCTTTGGAGGCCAGTGACTTCTCGCTTTCTGCTTTCAGCCTGGCTGGCTCTGGCCAAGAATGGGGCTCTGCACGGTCCTCAAGGCAATGGAAATTCCTGAGTTTTAGAAGCCGTTTGGAAACAACCCAGCCTTGCTCCAAGGGGAGCGAGCCAAAAAAACCCCAAAACCCAGGCTAAAGAACACAAGTGAAAGTGGCCAACAACCACATTGCTCATTTTCTTCTCTCCATGTTTCCATCCCATCCTGACTTTCTCCTCTTTCCCACGAACCCGTTCCCTTTCTCACGCTCCATCTGCTGTTTCTGAAAGAGGAATATTCTCGCCGATCCATCTTTCAGGATGACCTCAGTTATTTTCTCCTAGCCTCAGATTATGCCCTCTCCTTATCTCTGCTCCCCACGCATGCACACGCATGTCCACATCCCCACCCTTCCTGGCATCACCTTTATCTTGGCCAAATCCCGCTGGAGCAATTACACCAGGAGTCAAGAAATCTTCCCTGGGGTAAAACCGTGGCGAGGGACAGCACAACCTGCTTATTCCCTCGGGCTCTGATTTTGCTGCAAAATTCCCATTCCCAGGGCAAGATCCGTCCCTTTTTTCAGCCGGATTGTGGTGGTGGCTGAGATTTCTTGGCTTGGCTGTCCAGTGCTCTCCTATCATGCATCTGCTCTTGTCCACGACTTCCATCCAGCCCTACCTCTGGCCACACAGCTCGGCTGCCTGCGGCTGCCTGCACGATGCTGCCCTGATCGCGTAATGGATGCTGCATTTTCCCCGATGCAATCACTCCATTAATCTCACACAATTAATGCTTCAGGAAGCATTTTGCAAATATTGATAGCAAGGAAAGAGCTACAATGCAGAAATGGCTGCTGCTTCAGTTGTGTTACCGTAGTAAGTCACAAATTACCTACCTCAGGAGGATTTTGTTTCCGTGTCCAAGACTTTCTTGGCTGCTCTTTGTCCTTTTTGCCCAGTGCAAAGGGGCCACACAGACATGGGATAGATATTTGGGGCATCTTGGAGGCATCCATAAGAATGACCTGCATGGCTGGGGGGAAGAGGTTGGCACATTTTCCTCCCCAGCAATTCTCCTCCATCCCTGTGGCTTTGCCTCTTTTCCATAGGGCCCCAGCTTAGGCAATGCAATCAGCTTGTAGCCAGGATTGTGGTAGAGTTGGCTTGTTCCCTGCTTCCCATCCCAACGGAGGCATGATCCCCTCTTGCACACAGTTAAAGAGGGCATCTGCTCTTCTGCCCCGACCTTGGGAGCTGCTCAGCTCCCTACATTTGCACTGAAGTCCTTGAGGACCTCTGTTCAGCACCTCAGCGGATCAGTCTGGGGAACTTTTGCATCAGACGTGCTTGTCCCATTACACCCAGCCCCATCCTACGGTCCCCGCTGCACGGCTTTCCCGTGGCACGCTCCCTTTTCAGCTCCCTAGCTCTGAAACAGCTATAGCCGGCTCATCCTGGCACGTAAAGTGGAAAATCGTAAAATCCTGTTTCCTCTGCAGGGAGAAAGAGTCTCCCGGCTCCTTGTGAGATTAAGCTTTGTGCATATATCTGAAAATGTTAGGGGGCAGAGGTTAAGCTGAGCAGTGCAAGGGGAGGAGGTGACAGTGCTTAGCAATGCAGATCAGATGGCTCTGAGACCTTCCAGCGTTCATGGCCAAATCCTGGGATATTTAGGGGTTTAAAACATAATGAAGTCAGATGAAGGAAGGAGTGCTGTTTGGGTGAGGAAGGATGGATGAACTCAGGTCCCTGGAAGGAAGTTTTTTGATCTCCTGGTGGCCATGAAGGTGGCCAGATGTCTCGGTGGCCATCAGGGAGGTGACCGTGCCCTCCTAGGCAATCCCCAGAGGCAATCCATTCTGTTGCCTCCAGCAGGGAAGCAATCAGGAAAGCAACAATACCCATGAAAACAGATTTGGGGTTTGGGTTTTGCGCTCTGCTAGGAGTCGCTCCATGATGCTGGAAGGGGAGAAACAGGCTGGGATGGCTCCTCAAGTCCTTGTATCCTCTGCCTAGAAAAATCAGCCTTGCCAAGGAGATGCAGCGATTGCTCCTGGCAGCCTGGCAATTCTAGGAGTAGGTTTTAAGGCCACACAAAGATGACAGCTTCCCAGGCACCTCTGCCTTGCTGGAGATACGCACAGGCGCTGGCTGCAGCTGTAACCTGCTGTGACCAATTTGCCACCTCTGCTCCAGCTGAGATGCGCTGTCACGCCTGCTCCGAGAGCGCTTTGTTCTGCTTTTTGCCGCTGCCTCTGGTTTTCAGCAAAGGGCCGAGCTTGCTTTACGGTGCTTCAGTTTAATCCGCTTTTTTTTTTTTTTTTTCAGCTGCAGATTTGCTAGGGGACAGGGAGGTCAAGGGACCTGCCTGGGGACAGGGACTGAGTCAAGGGGTTCAGCTGAGGGAAAAGGAGTCCAGGACTTGGGCAGGGCAGCTCTGACGGATCTCATGCAGGACCTTTTCTCCCTGTCCCCTTGCCCACACTGGCATCTTTCCCTGAAACCCACTGAATCCATCTCTAGGGGAAACAGGAGGCTGAGCGTGGTGCGAGGACATCCCAAGCCATCCTGGGGGCTCCCTTTGCGGGGGTGCTGGGTGAAATCTCTCTCACCTAGCTGCTGCCCATCACCCCCAGAAGGTTGTCCCGCTGAGATGCTCTGGGAAGGAACCAGAAAGGGGAGGGAGACGGTGCCAGGTCTGCGGGGGATGGACGGAGAGCTTGGTGGGCTCTCCCCTGCCACAGGCACCATTCCAGGGTACCACTGGGCACGGGGAGAGCTGTGGGTGCACGGCATCGGTTGTTGCCTGTTCTTGGGGACACCAAAGTGGGCTGCAGCGGGGCAAGCCGGGCTCACTGCTCAAACCCAACCACGGGACATGTCTGATGTCTCCTCTGAGCTGTTTGCCCACCGTCTTGCTGGTTGTCCCCCATCCTTTTCCATACCAGCACTGCCACCACCTCCTTGCTTTGCCCTACCGGTGCCTGCTATAATCCTGGTTCTCTGCCTCCCTCCCCGGTGCTAATCCTATAAAACCTCGGTAAATCCTGCCCGCCTGGCCCTGCCTCTCGATGTCCCTTCTCTGAGGTAGTCTTTGCGGGGTCCCCTAGGTTGGGGCTGGCATTTTTTTGGGGTGCACAAGGCTGTCACCCAGATAATGTAGCACCCTGGGGGATTGCTTGCATTGGAGCACCGAGGAGGATGCCTGAGCCCCAGGGGGTTTGTGCAAAGCGCTGGGAGCTGTTAGATAAAACAGATGATGCACCCCAAAATATACCCCAAAATGTGCCTGGGTGCTGGTTTCATGCTCTTGGAAAACAGTTCCCGTGCTCAGCGTGAGCCGCTCCAGCCTGTGCCCATCTCCAGAGCTACTGCTGAGCCCAGGGAGCGGGCAGTGGAAACCCCCAAGGGAGCCCTCGGGGTAGGGTCGGGATGAGGAATGAAACGGAGCAAAAGGATACGTAGCTTAGGGTTGGGATTGCTCCTTGCAGTGAGAGTAGAGTTTATCTGGGCTGAGGATGGCCAGCACAGCCTGTTTTAATAATCCCTTCCGCCGGGATGTTGGAAAATGTTAGGAGGGAACACGCTGCAGCAAGGCGGATAGGTCTCAAGGAACAAAATTTTTGCAGCCAAAAGAGCCGGCTCAGGTGGACCCGACGGGTTGCTCATGTCTGTGAATCGTGGCCCGATCGCTAAGGGCAAAGAGCATCTTGTGCAGAGAGGGGATGGAAAGCCTCTGTCGGACTGAGCCGGCAGTAATCATCCAGGCTGTTTTCATCGGGGCCGTTTCGGTTTGATTCTCACCGGGTTCACTGTTTCAGCAAGTCTATTTTAAGACTCCTTTGGCGAGAGGGAGCGGGGCTGGTGCGAAGGGAGGCCCCGATGCTGCAAGGTGTTGCCTGCGGCCATCCCGGTGTGGTGCCCTGCTCTTTGCATCGCCGGCCGGGGATGGGAGGCAGCAGGGCAGCCCCAGGCTGGAACCGGCCACAGCATCCCAGTAGCACCAGTGCCAGGCGAGGAGCCGTCCTCGGGCTCATCAATCCACCCCGCGAGGGCTTAGGCGGGCAGTGAATCAGTGCATCTCAAGCTAGTCCAGAAAAGATTAAGCCGACCTAAGAATAAAAACAAGCCCTGCAGTTCAACTGGCTGGGATAAAACGAGAAAGCGTGCCAATCGCCGAGCTCCAGGAGGGGAAGGGATTATAAACCCCGGGCAGATTATCACCACGCGTGTCGGTGCACAGGGCAGGCGTTATGCTCCGGTTGTGTTTCCCGGGCTGGATGGGTTTCTTGTGCCTCCATTCCCAGGGCTGCGGCGAGGTCCCGTGTGCATTTCATCCCGCTAATGACCAGTTAAGCAACTCCAGTAAATGCCCACGCAAATGTAGGAGTTCAAACTGGGGCACATTTCCAAGGAGAATAACCAAATGGATGTCTCCCCATGAGGCCTTTATTTCTATAGAGCCTCTCCCTTCCGCTACGCGCCGGATGAAAGGCGCTGTGTATATAAATAAATGCATTGTAATATACCATCCGCTTTGATCACTGCCGGCAGCATGGATGGGATCGGAGTCTGCTCCTGGATAACGATTCCCCTACCCCGTCTCCCCGCTCCCTTCCCTTTCAAATTAGGGGCTGATCTAAGGGGCAGTTCCTCGAAGCGTCGCTCCGTGCTCAGCGATGCCTTGGCTGGTTTCTGATATTTCTGCGCTGCAGCCGGAGTGCGTGCCTGCAATCCAACCAAGATGTTATTTTTTTCCTCCCACAACGTGACATTACAATCCTTGTCATGGAGATGGGACTGGGATCCAGAGCTGCATTTTGCTGTCCCTGCTAACGAAGGGCTTGTAAAGGATGCGGTTAGTGGTCCACGGGATGCCATGCCATGAAACCCCTCTTTGCTTTTGTCTCTTCTTCCCAGGGACATACCAGGGCCAGTGGGTCGGAGGGATGCGCCAGGGTTACGGCGTCCGGCAGAGCGTTCCCTACGGCATGGCTGCGGTTATCAGGTCACCCCTGAGGACGTCCATCAACTCCCTGCGCAGCGAGCACACCAACGGCACGGCGCTGCACCCTGACTCCTCGCCGGCGGTGGCCGGCAGCCCTGCCGTCTCCCGGGGTGGCTTCGTCCTCATGGCCCACAGCGATGCCGAGATCCTCAAGAGCAAGAAGAAGGGCATCTTCCGGCGGTCGCTGCTGAGCGGGCTCAAGCTCCGTAAGTCCGAGTCCAAGAGCTCCTTGGCCAGCCAGCGGAGCAAGCAGAGCTCTTTCCGGAGCGAAGCCGGGATGAGCACGGTCAGCTCCACCGCCAGCGACATCAACTCCACCATCAGCCTGGGCGAGGGCGAAGCCGAGCTCTCCGTCATCGAAGACGACATCGACGCCACCACCACCGAGATCTACGTTGGCGAGTGGAAGAACGACAAGCGGTCAGGTTTCGGGGTGAGCCAGCGCTCGGACGGGCTGAAGTACGAGGGAGAATGGGCCAACAACAAGCGCCACGGCTACGGCTGCATGACGTTCCCCGACGGCACCAAGGAGGAGGGCAAGTACAAGCAGAACATCCTGGTCAGCGGCAAGAGGAAGAACCTCATCCCGCTGCGGGCCAGCAAGATCCGTGAGAAGGTGGATCGGGCCGTCGAGGCGGCCGAGCGGGCAGCCACCATCGCCAAGCAGAAAGCGGAGATCGCGGCGTCCAGGTAAGGTGGTCCCCGTCCCGACACGGCGTCTCGGCATGGGTCTCGTCCTGACGGCTGCGGTTTGGTGGGAGAAGTGGGATAAGAGTTTTTGCGGTAATGGGTGCTTGGGGGGCGTATTTTAGGGAAGCTGCTGGAGGCAGGCAAGCGTTGCGGTGGGCACAGGCGGCGGTCGGTGCTATCTGGACCCCACAGCAGGAGTGGGCAGCATCCTGGAAAGCCAAGCCGCTGGGCTTGCCCAAGCCTCATGGGTGGTGTTCAAAATGGGTTGGATCCAAGCCGAATTGTCCCTCTGCTAACTCCGAGCGGGCTGTGGATGCGCGACCTTCCCGAACCAGCCGGTGAGGCCATGCGGGGTCACCCAGAGCGGTGCGTTCACTGCAGCCTGTGCAGGGAGGGCTGCATCGTGGTGGGACTGCACTTGTGGGTCACGGTGTGGGGCTCACAGGCTGGTAGCTGTCACTTAGGAGGATATCCCTGGGTTATCTTCCTCCTTTCCTCCCTACCCTCTTTAATAAGTAGGATGATACCCTTAGCAGAATAGCTCCTGAGATGCTGTTTGCCTGTATCCTCTGTCTGACATAGCCAAGATGAACCGTCCCAGGGTTGGCCTGTGCTGGGAGGATTCCCAGCTATTTCTGTTCCCAAAAGAGGTTTTGAGTGGAAAAGCCGTCAAATAGCTGGCTGCAGCTGATGCTTGCGGAGGGTTTGCCTTCACTAAGGCTATTCTAGAGAGCAGCAGATCTGGGTGCCCAAATAATTCCTACAAGCCCCAGGAAGCCCCCATTCCCCGGGCTGGCTGTAGCCATCATCAAACCGCTCAGTGATTCAGAGCAGGGACCTGATCCGGCTGAAAACCAGCAGGAGGGAGGGGGAGAAAGGCGTCACGTCTAATTTAGGTTGAAATAGGGTCCATCTCCCAGCTCAAAGCAGGGCCAACTCAAGCGCCTGCAGGCTGGCTCCCAAAATGAGCCTGGAGCTTCGTGACTTGCAGCGAGCACCCAGACGAGAGGTGAGCCGAGGAGGAAAGGCTCCTCTGCCGAATTCAGGGTTCTTTGTATCACTTTTTAGGGTTGGTTTAATAGAGCGTGGACATTCCTTTCTGGTTTCTGAGCAAGTGCTGTATAGCAGCCAAGCTGGGGAAAAAGGGCTGGGGACAGGGGAAAAACCCAGGTACCTCCTCAGTTGCCTGTGCTGGATTAATTGTTGGGTCTGGATCATTTGTATGCAGAGTCACACTTGAAATCTTTATCAGCATGTCTGCCGATGACTTATCTGCAATATGAATGAGACTCCCAGGCCTGCTTTGGGAGCATATTTGGGCTTGATGATGCTTTCGAGCTGATGTTGTATCAAATTGTTGTCAAAGCTTTGGGAAAAAAAAAAAAAAATCCCACTAGATTGCCAGGTAGGAAACAGACTGCAGAGCAGCGGAAAGACCAGATCTTTCCCTGTGATCTGGGGATGTGAATGCCTCGATACAAAGGCCCGAATCCTGGAAATGTGGAGCTCTAGTCTGCCGTGGGATGCCGGGTCTGAGAACCTGAGCATCCTCCGTGCCCAGGTGGTAATGGTCCTGGAAAGCCACGAGAGTGGGAGCGGGAAGAGATATGACATCCCCCCGCCTCCCCCCTGGCCACGTTGGAAATGCTTAATGAGCTCTTGGCATGTAATGTTCCACCTTCTGAGAGAGGAGAAGGAAAAAATCAAATCAGATAGGAACGCCAGGGCATGAATGCCTTCCTCCCCTGTACCAGCTGGGGGAATGCGGTCCTGAGCTCTGCTGGAGAGCAGCAGCAGTGCTGGGAGGCAGGATGCAGCCCATGATCACGCATGGGCAGGGAGGAGGAGAAAAGCTGTGGGATTTGGGAACCACCCAGAGGACCCCTTTAATCATCAGTGAAGACGCAAAGCAATAAATGAATGGGAGCGCGCTGCTTCGAGGATACTCCGTCAGAGACCGAACCTGGTCCCACCAGAAAACGCTCCGTGGGCAACCTGACGTCTCCATCCTGCAGCCCAGCTCCCTCCACCGTTTGCGCTCGGTCTTAACTAGTCTGTTCTTGACTAGACACATGTGGGAACCCGGGGCTTTGCTCTTTTTATGGCACAGCCATCGCCTCCGGTGCACGAGGGCTGCTGGCGTGTTGAAAAGCCCTTTATTGATCTGCCGCGCAGCCCATCTCTCGCTGAGCGAGCCGGGGACAGACAGACTCCAACGTGACGAGCGCTCCGCATTAGTGCTGGAGTACCAACCGCGAGTGACATCCGTCCCGGGAAATTTTCCTGCCTCTGTTAATGGCTTATGCTGAGGCCCCAAAACCTAGCAACAAAAAGTCAAACCGTTCGGCTACAGCCGGGCGGGATCGCAGGATTTAGGCTTTGCCGGAGACGCGGGGCGGGTGGGATTAGGTGGGCGTACAGGCTCAGCCCCAAAGTCTTGGAGGGTGTCTTGGGTTTGCAATTCGGCTGCACGCAGGAGAGGCCCAAGGACCTCAGCATGCAAGCAGGGAGAGTTGCTTTGTCTGAAACGTGCGATCCTTCGGCTCGAGCTCTTCCCCTTTGCGAGGGATTTTGCAGGGACAGCCTCTCAGCGTGCAGAACCAGAAGAGAGGAAGGTTTTACAAACCTAGAACCACCTAGAAAGGCTTTCATACAATTAGCCCCATTAACTTTAAAGCTTCTAAATGAATAAACACTCCCCTGCAGTGCCCACACCAAATTGCATCGTCCAAACGGAAAGAAATGCACAAAACAGGCAGTGGGCGCATTGGCGGAGGAATCCTGATGCTCATTTCGGTGGCTTTGGGGCTCAGGGGTGCAATATCCCCCGTCTCATACCAACATGAGCTCTGGCTTACCAGCACCTGGGGATTTTATAACAGCACTGGTGTGTGTCTGTGGATGTGCGTGCGTGTGTGTGTGTGTGTATTCTCTTCTGTCTAATAATATGGCTGAGTTCACTCTGCAGCCTTTCCCTTGGTGGGGGAAAATATGTGCCCACCCACGTATTTCATTAAATTTGTAAGAATTCAGTATTTTTGAAAACTCTACCGCTCTGTCAGATTTGGTTGGAATTGGCCAACACGTTCAAAAGTTATTAGTGTGGGAGTGATGGCATATAGATATATAAACAGCACAATCACATAAGTAAGCCCCATTTCCTGAGGAAAGTAGGCTAAAAACATAGTGTACTGAAGACAAGTAAATTGCATTCTTAAAGTTGTTTTAGTCTGAACAAAGTACAATGTTATCTGTGACACAGAAAAGTAAGCTCATTTAAGGAATAGTTTTTAGGTTTGGTAGATGATTTTCCTAAATTTTCTTCGGTGCAATTAAAATGAAATAACACTTAATTTCCTCTTATATCTGCTGCTCACTGAAATAGTTCGTGTAGAGTCAATGGGTGAGAAGGGCTACGAATCAGGTCTGAAAAGCTACCGTTGACATCAACTATTGGTTTTCAGAGGTAGCCAGGGAGGGAGCCCTTTTTCAGTCTATTTAAAATGAAGGTGCAGGGTGTCCACTTTGGGCTATGGGGTGCTTCATTCCCCTCTCATATCAGCCAAGAGCCATCACTCTTTCTGCTGCTACCCTGGAAGGATGAAGGATGCACTGGAGACACTGGCTCCCGTCTCATTAGAGATAATGTTCATACCTAAGGCGAATTGTCCATAGGCACTGGTGTGTCATGGTCAACTAAAATATAATATCCAGGCAAGAGAGGTAGGCCAGAAAGCTCATCCTTACCCCTTGGCTTTCAGCACAGCCACTGGCCGTGGCGGATAGATGCACGTGGAGCACTGGGGGGAACTCAGGACCGACTCCAGCTCTCTGTGACGGATGATGGTAGCTTTAATGCAGGGCAGACAGACCCTAATTCTCTCTAGGATTTCCTTCTGCTACCACAGTTCAAGGTTTTGTAATTAGCGGCTGGACTAGTTATGAGAGAAAGGGCCGTCACCGGTGCTAGGGATGTGAGTCCCAGAGATGGGCGGCATTAGGCAAGCACTCAGCTCCTCTCCAGCGCAAGCTTCGTGGGGCCCCTTGTTGTTCAGCACCTTAAATAACAGCTCATCGGAGCAGCCGGTCCCTAGCACCCCGGAGGGGATGCTGTTCTCAGGTTAGTCCTAAGTAATGCACTTCCAGGCATAATTATAGCCAAGCCATTCACCAACGATGAGAAAAATATAATTAAGCTCAATAGTCTCAGGAGGAGTCGGGCTACAAATTAGCACAGTGTCACTCAACTTCAGAAAGGGAAACTGGAGAAAAAAAGAAAAAGGAAGCGAATAAAGACGACCTGGCAGCGAGGACGGGTAAAGGAAAATGTCTGGACTCAGCATGGATGCTCCTTCAGGATGCTGCAGTGAGGGCGAAGCATCCATCCGCGTTTGACGTACAATGGGGAGCAGGAAGGCAAGAAAAGCCCTGGAGAGCTGAACAGTAAAGTGCAGAAGGTTGTTTGAGCCAAACAGGTATTTTCTTCAGAAAAATGGAAATGCAGCCCAGGCAAAACCCACAGAAAAGAATAGATTCTGCAGTTCTGATCCCAAACATTTTAAGTTGCGGTAATGTCACTACCGGCAGTACGCCGAGCCATAATAATGCTGCTTAATGCTCTCTCAGGCCTGCGCCTGCAGCTTTGCAATTGTACTTAGCTGCATTTGATTTAAGGTTTCTGCCGGCTTTTCTGATGCCTGGGGGAGGTGGCTGCGGGGCTCCGGCATTAGTCTCGCCCTAATCCCCGCCTCGTGCTGCCGGCGGGGCTTTCGCTGCGGATGGAGACCGGGGAGGAGGAGGGATGTGGGTTAGGGGGAACGCTGTGGCCCCAAAAGGGTTTTGTATCCCCCTTGCTTGGGTTGGGATGGCAGGGACGAGCCGGCAGCGGAGTGAAGCCGAAATGGGTCACAGCTGAAGTGGCGGCGGGGATGGGGCTGAGGAATTGTTTCAGGGATCGGATCAAGCGTGTCGGGGTCTCCCGCTGCCTCGTCCAGCCCCTCTTTGGGCACCTCTGGGTCCAGAAAAGGTTCCTCTAGTTCTGGCCCCTGGGAGAAGCGCTGCCCCTTTCCCCGCTGAGGCCATGCAAGGCAGCCGGAGCTTGGGCCGCGCAGGAGTCACCTCTACCCGTTAGCTGGGGACTGATGGGGTCACTGACGGCATCACCCGGTACCTGCTGGGTCTCGGGCAGGGAGAGCGTGCACCCTCCATCCCTTCCCAGTCTCTCCATCCCTTCCTGGAGGAGTGCAAAGAGACAGGGAGAAAAAAACACAGAGGGGATGGATGGAGGTGACTCAAAGGGTGAGATCGGCTGGAGCGGGAGGTAATTCTCGTGACGGCAGCATTTTCTTTTTCCTTCCTGCCCTCTCTCCCCTCAGACAGCCCCTGTGCAATGCAGAGAGGAGCAAAGCCCAGGGCTGGCAGCTTCCAACAGGCTTTACCATTGACAGAGAGCCGAGCTGAGCTGCGGCAAGGCACGCCGACTTTCCTTTCTGCCAGCTCCTTCCCTCTGCCACCTCCCTCCCTCCCTCCTGCCCGTGCACAGGCTCCGGCGTGTTGACAGGGGTCGGGCGATACCACGGCGGCAGAGATTAGGATCAGCTGTTATTCCTCCTGTTCGTGTGTCGCTGTCAACCGGGATGACACGGGCACCTCTGACTCACGGCAAGCGCAATTTCCACCTCTAGTCCAGGACACACGAGGAACGACACATCCCCGGATGGCATCCCACGGCATCGCATCCCTACCCGTCGCCGGCTCTTGCGGGACCTGCTCTCTGCACCGTGACTGTTTAAGTCCTCCCGCGATGCCAATTTAATAACTTCCTGCTCAGACAGGATTTGCGGCGTTAAGCCCTTTTGCGTCCGTGTCAAAAGTCAGGACTAGCCAGCACGCTCGCGCAGGGCCAGCTCTGCGTGTCCCCGACTGCCACCCCGCTGCGGTGCAGAGGTGCACGGACCTGAACAGGCTGGAAAATTAAGTGCCTTTCATAGGAATGGTGCTTTACAAAGTAAGCCAACTGGGAAAACCTCAGCAGGGTCTTTTTTAGCTGCTAGGAGAGCAGCTCAGCGTGGGTTTCGCTAGCCGTTCTCCTCTCATGGCTCTCCCATCCTTCAACCACGGCTGCTCCTCCCGACTCGGCAGCTCCCGCCGCCTTCCCTCTCCGCTGAGCCGAATATGAGCTAAAACACCCCAGCTCCGTGGCCCAGGTGTGCGACATGCATTCGTATAATAATTTCCAACGTTGCTAGGTCGTGATGGAATAACATGGGCAGAGCGGAGATTCACAGCCCGTTGGATTCGCCGTGGTCCCAGCCCGCTCTGCCCTCCTCCCCGCGCTCCTCGGGGATCTCAGAAATCCACGCGGTCCTGGCAGACACGGTTTGTGTTGCAGCAGACCCGCAGCAAAGCGCAGCTGGAGGGGCTGGTTTTGCCGTAGAGCGAAGCGGGAGAAGGGGTCTTGCGATGCAGGAGGAAGCGAAATGCCCGGTGGCAAAGCCGGGATGGGAGAGCCGTGCCGGTGCCTGCTCCGCGGTCGCTTTTGGACCAGATGGAAAAGGGTAGGGATGGCACCGGCTGGCAGTGAGGATGGGAGGGTGATTCACTCCCGGCAGCCGCTGCTTCCATGGGAATGGGCTACCCCGGAGACCTGGGCAGGAGGCAGGGAACAGAGTGGGGAGCCTGCCTCCTCCTCCTCCTCCTCCTTGCCAGCATCGCGTGGCAGCCCAGATCATCTGCCTGGTTTCTAATCCAAGCTTTTTACCTGCTTAGCACATGGGCTGAGCGGCCGGTGCTGTTGTCCTGCTGGGGCTGGCCCCACTGCAAGAATCAGCCCTTCTTGGGAGATGGTGCAGGATGATTTCAGCCCCCCCAAGCCGTGTTAGATCCCCCCCACTAACACAATAATCTCCTGCCTGCCCTGCCTGCCTGCACAGCCCAGGGAATGAGCTGAAGAAGAGGATGTTGAAGCCTCTTCTTCACGCTGACACCCACTAGCTTTGGGGTGGAGCAGCCCTTCATCAGATGGGGAAAAAAAAAAGAAAAAAGCCAACAACAACAACAACAACGAAAAAGCCAGCCCCTGATTTTCCTTTCTGCTGCTTTTCCTATTCAACGAGCAGAAACTGCAGCGTTGCTTTTCTCAGCGATCTTCAGGAGGGAAGGGAGACATCCTCCCCCAGCCTGCGCAGCTGCCTGGCAGGCGGGCTGGCTCGCAGCCCCGTCGCTCTCCTCCATCCTCATCCTCGCCCTTCGCGGGCTGCAAGGAGGTTGGTGGGGGTACACGCAAACCTGCCACCAAGCCCAAGGGCTAGAGGCGGACTGTAGCATCCCAGCCCCTCGCTGCCGTGTCCCGCCACCCTAAACGCCCTCCAGCCGTTCCGCCCTCCTGCTGCACCATGTCCCTGCCTGCTCCGGTGCTGCACCCCGGCAATGCTGCCCACCGAAGCTTTGATAGCGAAAGAGAGCCGAGGGAAAGGTTTGGGGTCCCTTACGCTACAGCTACGCTGCCTTCCCGTCTTGCGAGAGAGGCCTGAGTGCTTTTTTCCTCTCCCGGCTCCCGTTTTGGGTTTCCCGGCATGCGTTCCTCCAGCTGCGCTGCTCCCACCCCAGCCGCCCACCCAACCGGTTCCCTGCAGCAACAGCCCCAACACCCCCATGCTCTCGTACCCCCCCCCCCCGAAGCCCTTTCCTCCCTGGAGAGAGGCGAAAGCAATATCAGGAGCACAAACGAGATGAAAATGCAGAGCTGGGCAAAAATATTGAGTATTTTCCTTGCTGGTGTTCATGAGCATCGCTTCTCCCCGTGGCCAGGGATTGGGATGCTGGGGGGAGTGGTAATGCCGTGGCTGGGCTGGGGGGTCCTGGCAGTTGGTTTGAAAAACCTTGAGCAATGAGGTTTCTGTTGCCTCCTCCATGCAGGGCAAATGACAAGCTGTCCTGGCTTCCTAATCCAGGAAATTAAAGGATTTGACCATAGACCCCGCTAAGCGAATTTCCCCCCTGAAAATCCCAGGGGGATTTAACCCATGGATCCAACCGATTATCCCTTTAAAGTTGTGACTAAGAAAGGTCCCAATTCTTCAGGGTGCTGAGCACCCTAAAATCCCACCGCAGCAGCAACGTGGCTGTGCCTGGTGCTCAGCCCGCCGTCCGGCAAGACCTTCTTTTCAATTTTATCCCACCTTTGCCTTTCCTTTGCAATGGCGAGCAGCAGCCCTTTGCTGCCTGCTCACTGCCAGCTGGGACAGCAGAGCCTCACCACAACCGTGGCCTGAATCCACCCCGTCCCGTCCCCGTGTGTCACCCTCCAGGGACATGGCACGTTATTTGGGGACTGTTGGTTTTCCCGGTTTGACATCAGGAGCAGCCCACATGGGAGACAGACTGGGAGATGGGTGGGCTTTGTGCCGGCAGCACCAGCTCCTGTTCATGGACCTCGACGGTAGAAGGGAGCACAGGCTCAGGCCATATAGCTTTGCCGAGTTCATTCCGCTCAATTAAAGCACGTCTGGCATCCATCCCCAAAGCAAAACCTGCCAGAGATGGTGGTCCAAAGCAAGGTTGGGTCAGTGGACACCCCACCACGAAGCATCCTCGTCAGGCTCGATGGCTCGATGCTGCTGCCCTGAACGGCAATTCCTCGGGGTCGGACTTCCTTATGGAGAAGAAATGGGTTCATGGGCTCAAAGCTGGACACAGCGGTCGCGGTGGCTGTCCCACAGCCCCCCGCTGGCAGGTGGCCGTGGCCGGTCCCCATCCAACACAAGAAGAGCTTCAAACAACTGTGGCAGCTGGCAGCTCTTCCCCAACCCTTCGGTCCTGGGAACAAATCCTGCAGGAAAGCAGTGGCAGAGACAGCCAGGAATGAGGCGCTTTTCCAAGGGGAAAGGTGTGGGGCAAGACTCGGGCAGGGGCTGGTAGCCCTCTGGCTAACCCGAGTCGTATAAGTGGCCTCTCTGGGGAAACAGGCTGCAGCCTTCTCTCCGTTATCTGGCCGTGTCTTCTCTGTCTGATCCGTCTCTCATCACCATAGCACGGAGGTGAAGCATAAATAATTAAAAGCCCAGATTCTCTCCTGGCAGAGCCGGGCTCTGAGTCCCTTTCCCTGTTGTGCTGCTGGCTGCTTAAGTGGAAATTTTCAGGGCCGACTGCTGGCCTCGGGGCATGTCAGTGTTTGGGGACCAGAAAGGGCACCCGCTGCCCCAGCAGGTCCCCAGCGGCAGCATCCCATCCGGGAGATCCTGTGGGATGCTCGGGATGTGCTGGGATAAACAAGCACCCATCGGCTGCGGATCGAAGCCGGGTGCAGGCAGGCAGTGGGGCTGAGCGGGCAAACCCCATCTTGCATGCATGGCCCCCCCCCATCTTGAGAAGGCTGATGAGAAGTGGGCTATTTGGGGGTGCAGGCTGGCTTTTGGGCTCCTGGGTGTTCAAAAACCCCCAGGCGACAGGGAGGAGGAACCCATGCAGGCAGTGGGGATGGGGAAAGAGGCTCCTTCTGGGTGGGTTCTGAAGTTTGAGGCAGGCAGGAGCTGCTCGTTGCTGTGGCAACTGGGATGATATATTTTTTTTTCCCCCCCATGGTCCGCAGGGCTGCGGCCGGCACTTGCACCGCAGAGGGGGTCTGCCCACCCCTGCCTGGCTGCCCAGGGCTGAGAACAGCCCCGGAGGCACCCCCAGCCCCTCTCCCTCCTGCCTGCACCCACCGAGGGTGCGGGGGACCAGGTGATGTGTGCCACGGGACCGGGTCAGCCCCAATGAGAAAATTCACCAAACACTCCTGTCCCCTTCCATCCCTCCCCACGGGGACCAGAGCTGCGGAGACCGGTGACAGCAGCCTGGCACTGAACGCATTCCTGCAGCATTCTAGCATCTGATGTTGCTTTTAGTAGGGCTGATTTGGTGGGTACTGTTTCCAGCAGAGATTTCTGTGCAGGTCTATGTCCGACCAAACTCTCTGCACAGGGCTCGGCTGAACCGGGGGATGGTGGTACCCTGGGTTTGGGGCACAGCCAAGCAAGGTCCTCATCCCCACTTGGCACCTTCCAGGGTGGGTTAAGAGGGTGCTGTCTGTGGCATGCTTTCCTTGGGGAGCATTTTTATTCCGGTTGGCATTTTCCCTCTGGGTTGGCATTTTCTCGTCATTCCTGGGGGTTGCTGGTGTGCAGACTTGGGAGCTGGATGTGGTAGTGGGGGATGGAGATGATGCTGCTGTGTCCTGCATGTGGCTCTCTCCGACCAGCCTCTTTGGGGCTGGTTGCCCCTTACAGCAGAGAGAAGCTTCTCCATTATCACTAGGTCCATGCTGGCGAGGCTGAATGTGGCAAGAGATATGCAGAGTGGTGCCCATCACCATCACCTCGCTCCAGGCAGGGAATCGGCCTCCTCCCTGTGTGGAGCAAGACATGGATGTATTTGCTTTCCAAGCATCTCTTAGGGCCCTGGTGGTCGAAATACAGTTTTCCATCACTGGGCCGTTTTAACACATCCCTTAGACCGCTGTCTCCTACCCCACAAGGCTGGAGATGGCAGAGAAGTCCTGGAGGGTGAGACTGGATGTCAACCACCTCTCCTCTGACAGCTGGAGAGCATCCGTCCGTGCTCCTGAGGCCATTTCAGCTCCGTGTGTTGGCCTGAGTCCAGCCTGTGCTGGAACTAAAATATTAAGTTCAATTAAAAAAATTTATCATTGACCCTGGATGAGGTGTTTTTCTGCAGTTTGCTCTGAACTAGGCTGGGTTTTTGCTGTTGGGTGTTGGCTGGTTAAAATGGTGCGTGGCCAGAGGTACGTCATGGATCATCCCTATCCATCACCAGGGGAAAGGAGGACCATGAGCTCAAAGTTGCGCTGCCTCTTTCGGGCTTTTGTGGCTCCAACAGCGGAAAAAAAATGGCCTGGAAAGTTCATTTGCCAAATGTCTGTTTTGCTTGAGGTGACCAAAACTTGTGAAACTGCCAGAGCGTTTCAGCCAAAACCCAAACAGGGTGAAGGGTCAGGAAAGCAAAAAAGACTTTTCCTTGCGGTTCTGTTGAGCTTTGCTTCAGAATTTGGTTTGACTCGTTCGTTTTTTAGGCATCAAAATGAAACTGAAATTAAACGGACAGATCTGCTTTGCTTGCTTGTCATCGCCTCCCTCACCTGAAGTTTTTTGCTTGAACTCCCCAAATTCTCTGGTTCTGAGCATTTTTCCCTTGGCTGTAGGGAAGAGCCCCTAACGCTTCCCAAAGGGCCGGGCTGTGCCGCTGGCTCCTCGAAGGGATTTGAGGGCTTCCCTGGGGGAAGACCAGAGGGTCCCTCAGCTCCCTTCGCCCACAGCCTGGTTGACTTTCTCCCTCTGTGCTGCATTTTGCAGCTTTGGCATTGAGGTTGCCACCCCAGTCTCCATCCCGTGCGTGGTATCAGCCAAGCAAGGACACCAGTGTGAAAAACAGGGAGGAATGGGCTGTTTTGGGGAGCCTTCTGGTGATGGAGACCAGGGTGGGATGCTGATGGTCCACCAAAACCTCCACCTTTTGACCTGCAGCCTGGGGCAGCTGATGGCAGGAGGAGGTACCCAGTGTCCTCACTGAGCCAGGCTTTTTCTACCAGCCTTCATCCATCCCACAAAAGTTGCTCCAAATTTGTGTTTGGACTGGGGGTGATCATGTCCTGACCACATCTCTACCCTCCTGTCCTCGATAAATCCAGGAGGATGGGTAAAGTCACACCAGTCCACCTGTCCAGACCCCCTACGGTCAAGCCTCCCACCCAAAACCTGGCCTAACGAGCCTAATGAGCCGGGATGAGCTCGCGAGGGTTTTGGCGGTGCCGCCTTTGGAGCCAGCCTTGCCCGGAGACAGGGCGATGCAACCGGAATGCAGGATCCAGCCTGAAGTCATTACAGTCAGCAGCATGTACAGCCAAACTCAACGCTACACATGTCCAAGCAGGCTGAGTTATGGCTGCTTGGGGAGCTATAACTTGGCCTGTTGTGCATTTAAAAATCTCCACCCGAATGCGGCATTGATGTAGGGCTTTTCTGCTGTTCTGTTTTTGCATTTAATACAGACAGTATAGATCTGCAGTGTGCGGATGATCCAGCGCTGCCCAGGTTCCTTGGAGATTTTGTGCCTTTGCTTGCTTTTTCTTGGGCTTTTTCTTCTTTTATATTTTTCTTTTCCAAGGGTTGTTAGTGATTTCTTCCAACCTGTTTTGCCTCCTGCCTGAAAGTGGCAGGCTCGTTTGTAATGCGCTATTTTTGCACAGAGTTAGAGGAGCATTTGTGGCGTGGTTGTGCCTTTGGGACGTGTGCGTGGAGGGCTGTCTGCTGGCAGTCTGCGAGAGCAGGGGATGAAGAGGGGGACATCAGCGTTTCCCATTTCTCTTATGTACATTTTCCATTATGTACATGACAATTATCCAGTAAAATCGTGGAAACCTGCCCCATCCGAAACGCGACAGCTGGAAAGCAGGCAGCATCCCCCCTGCTCATTCCTTTCCCTTCCCTGAAGCTAACTCTTCCCAAACCCCGCTCCCAGTGGGTTCCTGCAGGTTTTGCATCACCACCCGTTGCTTTCCAGAAGATAACGACGCTCCCAGCATCACTGCAATTACCTCTTGGCTTCCCAAATTTATAAGAAAAGGGGAAAAACTCCATCCCCGGAGCTGGAGTTTGCTCTTGCTGCCTCCGTGTCTGATTTGGGAGAGGGGACTGCCCGGAGCTCGGCTGTGCCCTGGGAGCAGCTCCCTGCCCCACCGCTGCCCATTGCTGCCGTGTTTGAACCAGCAAAGTGCCAGGTCTGGAGTGAGGCCAAATCTGTGTCCTTTGGCCACTCAGGCTGGGACAACGGTGGGACGGTGGCATCAAAGCCATCTATTTTCCAAGGCAAAGCCCGGCTCCTGCACACGGGTCTGGGCTGACGGGCACCGAAGCACTGGGATGGGCAGGTACTGCCTGGCCACGTCGCTCACCTGCATCCTTCGTAGCTTCATTACAAGTGACAGATGGCAGGAGATGAGACTCCCTCTCCAGATGTTAATTATCTCGCGAGCTGTAAATAACATCTCAGGGTAGCTTGCGCATCGTCTCCGGTGCGAAAGACGCATCGGCTTTGCCCTTGCCGGGGGGGCGGGCAAAAAATTAAAAGGAAGGAAACCCACCAGGAGGAAAATGTACAGGTCTGCCTGGGTCTGCTTATTCTGCGTGTCCCTTGGCTGGAGAGAGATGCCGGCAGCATCCTGGCTAACGGTGGCAGATGTGCCTTTGGGTACCAGCTCCACCTAGCCCAGCCCTTCGAATTTGATGGAGTTTGACTTTCTTGTGCCAGGGCTGGCATTTTTTGTTTAGCAACAACAGGGATAAAATAAACAAATCTGAGTAGCCCCATGACCGATTTGGGATGATAGCAATAAGGCAGGGTTGTGGCATTACAGCCCTTCGGCCAGTCTCGTCCTTCTCTGACGGGAAGGATCCAGCTCAGGGTCCCGGGGGATGCTCAGGGATGGGAGACAGTCACGATGCAGCTTGCTGCCTGCTGGGGGCTGCGGTTTGGGCCATGTTTCTCCCAAGATTTTGAGGACATGCCATTTGATTGTGGCCCATCCCTGTCCCCCAAGTCACTGTGACTTTGCTCCATTACATGTTGTGAATTCAGTTCTCCAGCAAAACTCATTTTGTCTACTTAAATGCAAGGCACAAGACAGAAGGATGCAGTCTGGGATATCTTTTTCCCTTACTCAGGTTAAAAAAATAGTATTTCAGTGCAAAATGGCAAAGGACACCTTGGTGAATTCACTCTCCATTTGTAAGCTCCAAAAATATAAAGGTAGAGAAGAATCTGGCACAGGTGCCTCAGGCAACAAGCTAGATGGGAACTGGCTCCATCCCTGTTTCTATGAATTTCGGAGACCCTGTGCACAGCTGGGACATGGGCATCTCCTCTCTGCAAGGTCTCCCTGCTGGCTTGGGGACGGTTTCCCCACATAACATTACATTTCCCAGTGTAAAACCACAGGGAAACTCAGATTTGGGCTTTTGACCACAACATTTTCCACAGTTCTCTGTATTTCACTTTCTTCGGCAATAACAAACACATGCATCGAGGTATTTCTTTCAGGATTAAAGGGTTTGAGGTTTTTGGTTTGTTTTTTTTTTTTAAATTTGGAACTTTTCTCTTGAAATGTGACTTTCTGAGCAATTTTTTCAGAGCCTGCAATAACCATCCCCTCTGCCCCGTGCAATCCCAGCCATTCCCAACCCTTCCCTCTTGCTCTCTCACGGATGGGAGGTTTCCTGCTCCTTGCTCCTGGCCACTACACCGAGCTCAGGCAGGGGTGGTCCATCCTCCCATCCCAAAAATCTCCATCCGGAGCCGGGAAGTCTGGCAGCGGACGCGGGGGAAGCCAGGCTTTCTCTTTGCTATGCACAGCACCTGCTTTCTGTCTGGCTGCAAAGAGCCAGAGCAGACGTTTTTGGCTGCATTACGTCATGTCAGAGGTCACATTAGCGGCTTTTTTCTCTTGATTAAGAATTCCAGTGATGGGGGGGTGGGGGAAGAAGCAGACGGAGGAAGCGGGTAAGGCAAATATGCTTGCGATAAGCAGGTAAATGGGAATTTATACACAGATAGCTAATTGGTGTGTCTAATATTCCACCCCCTGAGTACCGGCACTGTATTACTGCCTTCACAAATCACTCAAGGCAAGCCTAGTGCAATAACAACCAAGCCAGGAGAGCTGTGAAAAGAGTCGAGCTGGAATTAAGAGTGGGTTTTATCGGGGCAATAAATGCCAGATAGGGAAAATAGCAAACAGGTTGTTAATTGCTGCCATCTCCCCACTCCCTGAAGGAAATGTCTAGACAGAGCCTGGCTCTGGGTCGCGCCTACCCCGGCCCTCGCAGTCAGGTTATTGCGTCGGTCTTTCGGGGCCAGAGAGGTGCTGGATGCGGGATGCTGAGCCCGACGAAGGCTGCCGAGCCCGAGGAAGGCTTCCGAGCCCGAAACCCATGCCAGAGGCAAAGGGAGGCAGGACAGCCGCTGCAGCTCTGCCTTCAATCAGAGATGCTCCCGCAGAGGTAGAAGCCAGACAGTCTGCAGCGGCTATTAATAATTCAGTCCCAATTTGTCCCATCTAGGAGAGCATGAAGACCAGCCAAGCCTCCCCTCCTTGCAGGCAGGGTTTGAGATTACTGGCCCGAGGAGGCAGAGCATCTTTCCGTCTCCCCATCCCTCCCCGGTGCTGGTTGCAGCTATCGATCCCACGCCGGCAGGGTTGGGAGCTGGAAAGGCTTCTCCTTCGCTGCGGGGTGCGGAGCGATCGGATAGAGCCTTGGGAGATGGTCGCATCAGTGCTCTCCCTCTCCCCTCGGCTCTGGGGTTCGGTTACCGGCATCGATCACTTGGCGACTTTTGCTTTGTGTTTCTTGGTGCGTCTCGGCTTGATGCAATTAGGGCCAGATCCTGCTCTCCGCTGTGCCGACGGGAGCGTAAAATAACCCCTGGCGAGTCAACACAGCTGAGGGGCTCGCGCTCATGCAAGCCCGGTTTTTGCACGTGGGGAGGTTGGACTGAAAAGCTCCTTTTCTTCCCCTCATCCAGCCATCCCTTCCCAGGATGAAGTGCATCCCAATGCTTCCCTGAGCCAGCCCCGCTGCAGCCACCGCTGCTTTTCAAGTGCAAAACAGGGCCGGGGTTGGAGGGAAGAGCAAAGCACCGGTCTTAAATGCCCTGCAAATGCTCCCTCTGAATTTTTCTTGAAGTATTTTCTTGCAGCTAGTGTATGTTTTAATTGAATTTTGCCATTTGAAAAATACATGAACCTCTGTAATGGAGGGAGAAAACATTCCTCCTATAGGAAGATAAAGATGCATTTAAAAAAAAAACCCAAAAGCTGCCTGATTACATATTGACCTGAGAGACAAAGTGAATCCGATGGAGCCAGCCTGGTCCCTTAGGAAAACTTGAGGCTGTTCATTATGTCCCAGGATGAGCTCACTGCCTGGTTAACTCCATCCTCGCCTCTTGTGAGTGAAGCCTTCAGCGAAGACGGCACGTGGCGGGTTTGCATGTTTTCCATGAAAATATGGACCACAGGGTTTTCTCCTTTTATATGGTAGGAGGAGTTTAAAAAGCTGCACGGAAGAAGGCTTTAATAATAGTTTCAATAATTTTCTTCTGATCTCAGCTTTTTTACTTCATTTCTAAGCGCTGGACGCTTAGATCAGTCTGTCCATCACTCCAGCCCCTCCATCTGAGCTAAGCAAATGAAAAACAAGGGGGAGAAGACAGCGAACCCCTTTGTAGTTACCAGGAGCTCGATTTTCTGAGCTCCCGTGCAAGAGGGTTGATTTGTAGGTATACAAACAAGGTAGAAAAGATTAAACCCTAAGAGTCCTGTTGAAATTGGCTCAGTACTGAGCAAAGGCTTTAGGGCTTGTTGCAATCTCCTGTGTGCTCCTGTCAAGGACCTGGGACTATCTGGAGAGCTCGGGAGAGGTTTCCATCAGCTCTCAGCATGGGATGGAGGAGGGCTGGGGTTCTCCATCCCTGCAGCAGGATCCTGACAATAAAGCAGCATTTTCATACTTCCCTGTCAAGCCTAAATCCCACTGAGGAAGGGATCCCTCGGCCAAGCTTTGAGTTCAGTGGGACATCAGAGAAGCAAGGAGCTTGCTTGCACAAGAACGGAAATCCCCCGGCAAAAGCTGCCATGTGAATTTTGGAAAACAGACCTTGTTTTCCAGAAATCTTGCCCATATGATGCTTTTTCACATTTAAACCACAAATAATGCAGATTTCCCCCTGCATCCAGCACACAGCTTCCTTGGGTCCCAGACATACTTTTGCTCAAAGAGTCTGTTAGCTATGTTTATCAAAGAAGACCCTGTTTCTCATATGGGAAGGGGAAAAAAATAGGGAACAAGGATAGCGAGTCCCTCATCTGGGTCCAGCTCACCCTTTGCACTACTACTAGGCTTAAAGAAAGTTGGATGGAGGTGAAGGACTCAGAAATGAAACAGGTTTCTTGTGGCACCGGGTGCCATCCCTGCAATTACAGGTATCGTGCTTACGACTCCCAAACAGACCCATCTCCATTCAGAAATGTTTCTGGTGGTCTGTGAACTTACTTGCTCTAATTTCCAGCCGAATTTTTAAGCAGTTTGTCCCACTTGTTCTCCTGCCAAAGCGGTGCATTAACCTAAACACCACTCAAGCCTTGCCTGGTTTTAATTTTACTTCATTTCTTCCTGAGACCATCAGGTGGCACAGGTTTTGCTGAAAGTTCACCCCTTTTTGGCTAAATGGTCCCCGAACATCAGATTTGCAGCAGAAGCTCCTTGTGCATGCAAAGCCAGGCCCGAGTCACTGTTGGCATTCCTAAAAAGCCAAGTTCTTCCTTTCAAATCAGTTTATTCCAGCTTCTTATAGATTAGCCAGAGCTGATAAACTTGGCATTATGAACCACTCACAGGTATTATCCCTTCTCCTGTCAGTCCTGGCCAAATCACAAGAGATCTGCAAAGATTTACAGAAATCTGTTCGGTTGCGATTTTTCCCTGCCTCCTGCCAGCTCTTCTTGCCAGTTTGACCACTTGCCCGGTCATCCTCCGAGAAGAGTGAGTCAGCTTGGCAAAAAATTAATAAATAAAATAATCCAAGCCAGTCTCAGTGTGGACTCTGCCCCAACCCAAACCAGACACTTGGGTTTCAAGAGCTATAAACCACCCCAACCATCACCCTTCTGGCTCTTCCCAATCCCATCCTTGCTGAAACACCCTTCCCCAGTTCAGCTCGGATGGTGATGTGCACTAAAATGGGATTTAGAGGTTATAACCGTCCTCAAAAGTCCCTCTGCGCTTGGGTGTGCTGATGTCCAGAGAGCTCCGGCCATCTCCATCACTCCGAGATGTGTCGCTCCTTCTCCCCTGCTCATCCATCAAACAACAACTTTTGTCCAGTGGGCTCGTTATGGGATGGAGGACACCACAGGAGGTAATGAAGGAGCGATGCAAGAGGATCTGTTTAATTCCTCCCACCTCTGAGCATCCCCAGCCTCCTCCTCCAGCTGTGGTGAATCCATAGGGAAGGATCCAGCCTTATTTTGAGTGGGGTTTCCAGGATGGCATCTCTGTCCGGGAAGGATTTATGGCAGCACTTACGGCAGGAGGAGAAGAGTGATTAGATCGGGCCCTGTCTATGTGTCAGGGAGAAAGACCTGCTTTACAAGGAAATAAACTCAAGCAATTAACTGGGGAATTAAGATTTAGCGCACGCTATGAGCAGCAGGCATGTATAAAAGAGACAGCTGTTAAATTTAGTATGTGACAAAGTCATGCGAACACTAACTGGATTACTTGCATTTATTTGGGAATACTTATGTATTTTATTATGCAACGTATAGATCACCATAATTCTGCTTTTCACTCCGACAGCGCCTCTCCTCCAAGCATCTTAGAGAGCATTACAAACAATTAAGCCTGCCTGCGCCTCTGCGCAGCGCTCGACGTTATATCCGCTTTGTGGGTATTGAGTATATTTTAGATCAGAGATGGCTTAATTAATATGATTGATTTTTAACTCTTTCTGGGCCAAAGGCCCTAGCTGCTGCTCTTCCTGGGCAGATCATGGAGTCCACGGGGTTGAACTAATCCAGAAGTCACCGGAGTGAGTTTTCCAGGGCTGGAAATCCCTCCATCCCCCAGGGATGGTGATTTTGACCCATTTTGATGAGAAAAGGGGAGGTGACAAATGCTGGAGAGGGGAGCATGGCTTGGGTGGTGGCTCCACGTATGCTCTTCCAGTGCAACCTCCTGCTCTGCAGACACATTTGTGTGTCCCCAGGACTCTTGGAAGTGGCAGAAGCTGCTTTTCAGCACTTCCAACCTCCTTCCCTGGCAAGAAGTGACAGATAACTGCCTCCAGTTACATCTCCGGGGAGGAGTTTAGGAAGGCAGCATGTAATCCTGCCTGCTGAGTTCGGTCCAGACACTCTCAGACGTTATTAGTCCTTTGTATCAGGCCAGTGGGGGCCAGCAGCCTGCTCTATAAATGTGCTGCAGTACGGGAGGGACAGGCCCTTCCCTGAACAGTTTCCAGTTTGAGGAGATGGCGAAGGGATAGAGGGATGGAGGATCTTCGGGACCCGATGCCCAGACCACTGAGAAGCTCCCGTGAAAGATGCCAGCCTTTTTAACAACCTGAGAGAGTCAGCATCTTAATTTTAAGCCTCAGGTAGCACCATTCTTGACACTGGGGGGGTTTAATCGGTGGGTCTGACGCCCCAGCCTTTCCCACCATCCACATTTGTGCCAAAAACGGGAGCAGTTTGTGCATCCTCTCCCAGGAGTTTGCTGCAGCTCCTGCTCAGAGCATCCCTGCTCCTCCTAAAAGAGCTGAACTGGGATACCAGGGGATGGGGCTGTAACATGCCTGTCCACTCCTCCAACCTGCATGAGTGTTGAGCAGAGTAAGCACTGGACCCAGGGTGGGTAAAAAACCATTTAAAACCAATTTTTGGTTGCATCAGTCATGGAGGACCTGCAGGACCTGCAACAGCATCACCGCAGGCCCTCCACCACCTGCAATAACTCCAGGACAACAATATCCTCTCCCTCGGCTACTCCAAAGCAGCCAATTTATATAAATAAAGCACTTACTTACTAGAGCAAAGACAACTTGTCAGCACTTGAAAACAAGCGACAGGTCAGCTCGAGGAGCAGGGACCAGGCATCTCGCCCGGGCTCAAAGAGGTGCCGGCACACAGACGCACGCACCCCCAGTTTCATATCCTCGGTTTGTGCTGCACGATGCAACGCCAGGCACATTACTAGCCCTATTTTCCATTTATAGGAGCCTGTCAGAAATGGCACTCCTCTCCGAGCAGATGTCGAAAAATTAGAGGGAATTCAGAGAGCGGCAGAAAAAAAAATGATTAAAGGAGATGGAGGGCCTGATTTTGGAGGGAAAAGAAATCAGCTGAGCTATTTATAACGCTGCCTGCACCAGGGTGGGTAGGAACAGGCATTTTTTTTTAAAGTGCCTCGATAGCTTAGCTAAGGGGAAGGGGCAAACCAGCCTCCGGAGGCTGCTCGCAGGAATGCTGCAGAGCGGCTGTATAAGAGGGTGTAAATCCTGAGCGATGGGATGAAATACCATCAAACACGAGTGTCTGGGGAATCGCTGGTAACGGGTGAGTGCAGGGGACAGTCACTCATCCAGAGTGAAAAAAAATGCCCCAATAAAGGTGCGTTAAGGGGTGTCAGAGGCAGGACCGACAGCAAGCCCCCGCTCCTACCTTTGCTCTCGGTGACAAACCGCGCTCGTATTTACATCCAGCATTTTACGCAAAATGTGTGGTGGCGGGGGTGGAAATCTTCACTTTTTCATCCAAAAGCAAATGGTTTTGGTTAAAAAAAACCCCACCGGCTTTAAATTCAGGCCTGAGGCTGACGGGAGATGCACGCAGAGGTTGCTGCAGATGTTTGCCGGGCTGGGGGTCCTCCGCAGAGGGATGCGTGATGGAGGGGACCAGCCTGCTTCGGGGTGCTGCATCCCCGGGGGAACAAAACATCTTGTCCCTATTTCCAAATCGCCTGGGTGATTTGCAGACTTGAGAAGCAGTTCGCGAATGTGTTGGCGATGTCACATCACCCGTTCCGGCGGCGGCTCCTCCGTCGCAGCCAAAGGGGCTCGGAGCAAAAGGGGTATCGTGGGGGCAAGCTGGGTTTCTGCGTGCTTTGGTCTGCAGAGGAAAGCTGCCTAACGCGGTCCTTGTCTCTCTGGTTGCCTTGCAGGACCTCTCACTCCAGGGCCAAGGCGGAGGCGGCTGTGACGGCGGCGCAGAAAGCTCAGGAGGAAGCGCGGATCGCCAGGATCACTGCCAAAGAGTTTTCGCCTTCCTTCCAGCACAGGGAAAACGGTCAGTGCGTGCCGCCGTGCCGCCCGGCCCCGCGGATGCGGCTTTGGCCCCGTGCTGCTCTCTGCCCTGCTCGGCCCTGCAGAGACCCCAAATCCCCCAAAATGAGCCCTGCGCTGAGGCTCGGTCTGTGCCCGCAGCTCCCGGTCCTCACCGGGACTCTTGGGGTGGGAAACTGCCCCGTAACACCAGTTTTTGGGGGTTTTAGCACAAGGCTCTCAATATTCAACACTTTCACCTTGTGCAGTCCTGTCAATACAGGGATCTCCTCTTTTCACACCAGAACACCCCCATTTTTAGAATTTGTAGTCCTTGATGGTTGCACTGGAAAAAAACCAACAAGAGCTCTGAAAGCAAAACGTGAACACAAATGATCCCAGAGGTGATCACTGATTTTACCCCCATGGCTTTTATGGTTCATTATTTCTTTTGAATGCTTGGCCTTGCAGAGCTGGGGCAGAGCACGTTGGTACCTAATCTTTCACTTGGGCGTGCAAATCAGTCGAGTGAGCGTGCAAAGATGTCGGGGAAATGCACATTTAAGGTTTGCCTGGTGGCTCTTCCTCCCCTCCATCGTCTTCGACGTTTCTTGCCGGTTTGTCCAAATTTTTGCTTGTTGACAAGAGGCTCGGGCTCTGCAAAGACTCAGGGAGGAGGAAGCCGAAGCGAAGCCGTGGTCGGGCAGGGGTCTGCAACCGGCAAAGGCACAGGCAGGATTTGCCCTTCGAAGGCTGCGCCTATCCGGGAGCGAGAGGGGCTGCTGTGAGTGGGAGTGGAAAGCTCCAAGTCCCTACAGCAATAATTAACATAGTAATTAATAGATGTGAATGGTTTTATTCAAAAGTTTTCCTGCACCAAATCCTCATTAGGAGGCGTCTATCATTATTTTCTCCCCCTTCAAGCTCTCTAACTGAAGATTACTCATTCGGCTTAATTGCTCCAGGGGCTGGTGCCGGTGACTCATGTCGGTGGTGCCGTTCCCCGAGGCCGGGGAAAAGGGATCATTGCATCTTTTGGACCAGCCAGCCCATGCACGAGTCCTCACTTAACCGTGGCACGGAGGCTGCAGGGGCGGCCAGGGGCATCCCACGGCTCAGCAGCGATGAGCCAGACGGGGTTTGAGGTCTGGCTCCAGCCGTGAACCTGCCCGAGCTGGGATGGGGTGCGTAGCAAAGCCACAAAATGGGCATTTCGGGGGGCAGAGCCCCTCGCAGCCGTGCCCCATGCAGCTCTCTGGAAGAAGGCACAGCCTTATTTAATCACCCCTCAGCATTTCTGCTCCTACGGTTGTCCAATTTGTATGTCGGAGATCTGAGCTTTTTCGCAGGGCTGCGTGGTCCCAGGGGCTTCTTCAGCCCTGAGATATTCCTCATCTCCATTTCCTCTTGCCAAGACTTTGCTGTTTTAAATCACCTCTTGAAAAGATATTTTTAGGTAATACATTTTTTACTAGCTTCTAGACGGGGACATGGTGCTTGACTTGTGTTGGGGCTTGTGTTTCTGGTGCTCACGTCTGGGTGGGTTGTGTGTGAGTGAAGGGCGGGGGGAAGGAGTTTCCACTTAGAGCACATTAAAAAACAAACACACCATCCAAGACGTGTCGGGAAACCTGGGAGCGCCGGCGGACCAAGTCAGGCAGATAATAGCTGCGAGCGGCCGTGCCACCCCACAGACCCCGTAACCTCAGGCCGGGGGGGCGGCTGGCTGGGGGGAGCAGCAGCAGGGACCAGACGAGCTGCCACCACACCGCACGGCGCTGCAGGGGCTGTACGTGCCCACCTTGCACAGTGCTGCAGGGGCTGCATGCCACCCTCCTTGCCCAGCATCCTGCGTGCTGGATGTGCCCCCCTTGCCCAGCATCGTGGGTGCTGGATGTGCCCCACTTTGCCCAGCATCGTGGGTACTGGATGTGCCCCACTTTGCCCAGCTTCATGCATGCTGGATATGCCCACTTTGTCCAGCATCATGCATGCTGGATATGCCCACTTTGCCCAGCTTCATGCATGCTGGATGTGCCCACTTTGCCCAGCATCGTGGGTGCTGTGTGCCACCCACCTTCACAGCAGCACAGGGGGTTTCATGCCCACCTCCACGTCAGCCCCGCGGGCATCCTGGCCCAGATCATCCCCGCAGCACAGCCCCTATTTGAGCAGACACAGTCTCCAGACTGGCAGGCACCAGCTCCCGCTCCAGCAACCCCAGACACACCGCAGCAGTGCCGCAAAGCCTTCACCTGGAAAAAGCAACAAGTATCCCTGCTCAGTAGCGTGCATCACCCTCTCCGCTGTGGTTTTCCGTCTTTGTCTGCTGGGGGGCATCTTCCACATCCCCATCACGCTCGCTGCAGGGTCAGCCCACGGTGCTGGTGAAGCGACTCCCCCAAGGTGACGATAGCATGTCAGTGGCAGAGGCAGAAGCTCGGCATCGCTCCCGAATCCCGTACGTGGGTCCTCAGGGGCATGGCAGCACCCGAGGGGCACGTGCTTGGCTTTGAAGATGCCGCGGCTGGGCACGGCTGCCTCAATCCTGCTGGAAATCCAGATTTGGTGCTCCACATCCTCCTTCACGCTCTCACAACCGTTCTTCCAGGAACATCACGTGCTCCGCAACTAATTTTAGCTCAGAATAATTGTTGCACATCCTCGGGTGTTGAAAGCCGGCAAGACGGCACCGTGCATCTGTCGAGTTCCTCCGCAAGGAAACGCCTGCGTCCCCACAGGGCTCCGGGGCTGGAGAAGCAGCCGTGGCCCAGCATCACTGGTCCCTGCTTGTCTGCAAGCCCCAGCCAGGGGCTGCAAAACTCAGGGAATTAACCCACGGAGAGGGAGAATTAGCTCAGGTCGTTGCAGGCCTGGGTGGGGAAGATTTAGGATGAGAAGGTGCTTAATAACGTGGTCCCTGGTATGGGTCTCCAGGGTGAGGATGCTGGAGCATCACTGGGTTCTCTTGCCTCCGTCGTGGGGCTCGGGGGACCGGGGGAGATTGGGGTTGGTGCTAAGGGGCAGGAGCAGCGGGTGTAGCGAGGCTGGGGATGGTTGTGTCATTGAAGATCGGCTTTGGGGTCATTGGAGCTGGTGAGAAGCTTTCCAGTACCTGCAACTCCAGCAAGAGCCCTGGAGACCTGAACTGGGGAAGCTGGGTCAGAGCCTGAGACAAACAGGGACACCCCAAGTCTTGGGCGAGCCCGCTTCAGTAGCTGGCTTTACAGCTTTCTGATATGAAGCCATTTATTCCCTCCCTGCCTCAGTTTTCCATCTGTGATATTGGAGGGTGGATGGAACGGGAACGTCTGAACAACAGCCCCAAAATCAGTCTGTATTTCCCCAGAGACAGTTTTTCTGCATGAAAAGGGAGGGGGTGAACTCCACCTTTCTCCTTCACGACAATTTCCCATCAGTACAAGGATTGCTCGGGGGCCCCAGACAAATCCCAGGAGGTTCAGTCTCCCACAGACAAACAGGGACACAGGGAATGAACTAAGACTGAATGATCTAAGTATTGTCCCAAAATGCAAACAGAATTTTCCGTGGCAAATAATACAAAAAAATTGACAGTCATTAGAGGGCAATTTCCCATCTAGAAGGAAATTTCCAAGCAGCCTTGTTACTATTTACCACTCCTGCAAGTGCTTTGATGGGGACATCCATCCCCACGCTCCCGGCATTCCCCGCATGTATCCAGACCACGGCGCGGTGGGACGCGGGTACGGCTGCGGGCGAAGGCACATCCCGGCGGCAGCAGCTCCCCAAGAAGATGCGAGAGAGAAAATTACTCAGCAGAAGTAGAGAGATTAGAGCAGGCGCTTCAGAGCATTTATTTTTAAACCATGGTAAGAAATTGAGTTCTTCCTTTCTGAGACTCATTTCTTGTCTAGCCATAGCAATTGCAATTAGATGCGTTTCAGGGGCATTAGGCAGTTAATATATTTATCAAATTATTCACGTAATTTAGCATGGCTTTAGCTGGGAACAACTATGCCTTGAGAGGGTAAAATGAGAATTAACCACTATTAGCTTGCACCCCCTTGAAATAATTTGGTGTTTCATCAATGCTTGGTAAGTTGCAGTTTTTTCTAAATGTCCGGCGAAGCGACGTGTTTCTTGCCAGCAGGTCACCTCCAGCAGAAGACACTCAGCCGCTCTTGCAGTCCCTGTCCCCAAGAAGACAGTGTCTGGGGTGTGCTCTGGGCTCAAAGGGAGTGAAGTGCATTCAGCACAATGGAATTAGGATGCTGGTGTATATTGTACTCGCGTAGCCCTGAGCACGCAGCCTTGCTCCTGCCTAAATATGTGCTCTCCACCTCATCCAGCAAGCGGGGCTGAGCGGAGAAACATCTGTGTCCTCCTTGTCTGTACGGGGCAGGAAAGCTGCTCGATGTATGGTTTGTGGGTTTTTTTTCTTAATGGGAGGCTTGCACGTCTGCCCAGATGAGACCGTCTCCCTGGGAAAACCTCGAGATGAGATTCCCCTTCTGCACCTCGCAGCTGCAAAGCCGATGTGTTTCCCATCCAGGGAGAGGTGTGAAGGCTGTCGGCAGTGAGCCGGGCACGGGGTGATCCCAGCAGCGCCCAGGGCACGGGGTGAGCCGTGGGCTACCGCCGGCTGCATCTCAGATTTCCCCTCTTGTGCCAGCAAACTGGGTTTGGAGCTGACGGAAAAAGGTGGCCAGATGGATGCCCCCAAAAAAAGGTCAATGGACGGGGACATAACCCCCTTAGCGGGGTTAGACTGACTGCATGCACAGAGCAGGAATGGTGCCGTGGAGCAACGCAGGCTGCTTTTGAGTGGGGCTGCTTGCTCTGCATCCCCGCGACCTGCCAGGGAACGCAGGGCTGGAGGCAGAGCGCAGGCAGGACCTGAGCAGCTCCGCATCATGAGTGGCTTCCCCACATCGCAACTATTGCAAGTCCTTTTACTTGTAGTACATACACACGGTCTGCCACGCGTGTCCCCAAGCAGGGGCGGCCAGAACTGCGGGTGCTAAAGGAGCAGCCGCCCTTGAGCCTGTTTGAATCAGCTGGAAATGAGAGCCATGGTGGTGCCGGGGGGGTTCTAAAAGGATTGGTAGCCCTTGGGGTAGCAGCAGTGGAGAAACACAAGCTTAGTGCAGAATGTCTCTGTCTTGACAATGCGGGGAGCTGATGCCAAACCGTTTCCCGTGCCGGGCTGCAGCCACTTGCACCGGGCTGCTCTGCGGATGCTGGGGTTGATAGCAGGTTTGGTGTAAAACCAGCGATGCCTTTTCTCTCGATCTAGTAGCAGAAGCCGTTTATTGTCCTACGCTGCTGCTGTCCTGCTCTTGCCCCGCGGTCCCCCTGCCGTCCAACACTCTCAGCCCTATTCTTTCCCGTGAAAAACCTGGTGGGCGCCCGCAGAATAGAAATAATCCTGTTGCATTTCTCTCCCTCTCTCTTTTCTCTTAACGACCACACAAAAAGGGCTCGAATGCCAGAGACCGAAGCGCCAGAACTCGAGCGATGACATTGAGGTCCTCTCCACCGGGACACCTCTCCAACAAGAGAGTCCGGAGCTGTACCGCAAAGGGACCACCCCGTCCGACCTGACTCCCGATGACAGCCCGCTGCAGAGCTTCCCTGCCAGTCCCTCCTCCACGCCGCCCCTGGGTCCTTCCTGCAGGAACAAGAGCGCTCACTTCTCCAGGCAGGTCTCGGTGGACGAAGAGAGGGGTGGGGAGATCCAGATGTTGCTGGAGGGACGCGGCGGGGATTACTTGCGACCCAACAGCTGGAGCGAAGAGAAGGTCGGTGGGACTCGCGGCGTGAGAAGCGGGACGCTGCGCAGCGGTCAGCTGGGGTCAGCCTCCGTCCCTGAAGACTACAGAGGTCGGAGCGGAGGACACAAACATTCGGCCTCCAACCACAAGCAAAGAGAGAGGTGGACAGATTCCCCAGCCACGGTTTCATGGACTTCCCACCACAGGTCCCACAACCACAGCTCAGGGAGCTCCAAACTGCTTGAGCTAGACGAGGAGAAGATGAGCAATTACGAGATGGAGATGAAGCCCCTCATGAGGATGGATTCTTATATGCAAGAGATTCACACCCAAAAAAGACACTATAGCAAAGGGGGACCCTGCAGGAGCATGGCTGACGACCACCGCGGGGAAGAGCGGGGCTTCGGGGTTCAGAGACTGAGGTCTAAGTCCCAGAACAAAGAGAATTTCAGGCCAGCTTCCTCTGCCGAGCCCACAGTGCAGAAACTGGAAAACCTGAGATTCGGGGACAAAGCTGAACCTCGGCTACTAAGGTGGGACTTAACCTTCTCCCCGCCACAGAAATCCTTACCTGTTGCACTAGAATCCGAAGAGGACAATGGGGATGCGCTCAAATCCAGTACGGTAAGTAGGCGAAATTGTGGGTTGAAATCTGGCCGAGGAACCCGGTGCAGAGCCGTTGTGGTCCTGCAGCGGAGCGGAAAGGAAGGTCACTCTGCCGGCAGAGCTGACCCCTGAATTACCGTGGGTTTGTGCCTTGAATCCCCCCTCCTCCCTTCTCCCAACCTGCATAATAGCGTGTGATGGAAGTTGGTGTGGGCTTTTCTCCGCAGACTGTCTTGGTGGGAATAGCAGTTTTTTCACCGGAGGATGTGAGCAGCAAGTTTGAGTTTGTTTTGCAACCCAGCCCCGGGGCCAGCAATAACAATACATTATTATTAATAATACATTATTGCTGGGATTTTGAGCATTCACCTGGTGGAAAAGCCACAGGAGTAGGCGAGGTGTTGGTGACGCTTCCTTGCGGTTCTGTTATGGCAACAGAACGTCACGCTGGCCCGAGAACGTGGTGGGACCCCATTGCAACATCAGTGCTTAAATCCTGGTAGCTGGGCATTGCGTCAACCCACGGTGGCTCTCCGTCACCCTGCCGCTATGTGACGGCACTGTCTGTTGAAGCAATGGCCTTGTCACCGCATTGTACTGGAGACCTGACCCAGGTGGAGGAGGGAATCGTGGTCATGGAGCAAAGGGATTGCATTCCTGAGCTGGCCGCTGCTCAGGTTTCCCTGTACTGATCTGCACGATGCGATACAGCTCAGGGTTTTTTTTGCGGTGTGGATGCTGCTGAGCCAGGAGGGGGTACGAGCCCCTCAGTGGGGGGGATGCAATGCAAAAGGGTCTCAGCAAACTGCAGACAAGAGGATGCAATACCCGGGAAGGGAAAGCAAAAGGCAAGTACAGCAAGGGTAGTGGGCTAGCCAGGGGCTTAGCAGATCAGGGTCATATAGCAGATTACAGCCAAACATCAGTCAATATTACTATGAGGAGCACAAGCACGCTTTCTAAGCAGGACCATAGCTTGTGGGACTTGGAGGATAACCACTCGTGAGACATCCAGTCCCGGGCTCCTCGTTTTGGGAGAGACAAGGATGCGTTGGGCATTACCAACAGGCTGCTGGGAAGAGACAGAGGTGTTCAGGCTAGAGAAGAGGAGAAAGAGCGATCTTCAAACACATAAAACAGGTGCTGCAAAGTGGAAGGGAATCATCTGTTCTTGATGAACACAATTAATGGGCTTAAATTCAAGCATTAGAGGCAGTGGTTAGCCATTAGCCATTACTAGTGAGTTGAGGGCTGGAATAAATTGCCTGGAGAGGCCGTGGTGGCTGGGAGGGAGGAGGTGGTCTGAGACCCAGTTGGACATCTGCAGCTCGGATCAAACTTGGACAGAGCTGAACCTGCCCTGGGAGAAGGCTGAGCTGTGTGATTTTCGGGTCCTTTCCAGCCCTGGTTTTTGATGATTCCCAGACTTATCATTGAGATCAGCTTCCCCACTTGTTCTCCCTGTTGGTTTGGCATTGCTAGGAGAGGTGATGGGGGTCTGGTGGGAGCGGTGGGGAAGCCACCACCACTCCAGATTGCCCCTTGGCGACTCAGTGCCAAACACAGGGCAGGGCTGGAGGGGTCCCGTGCTGCTGGGTGTCCCACAGCCAGGCCAGACCTACGCAGGAGAAACAGAAAATCTGTAACTCCCAGGTGGTGACATTGCAGGGTCTGGCAGAAGAAAGGAGCTAAATCTCCCTGTCAAGGTAGCAGAAGATGATGCTTGGTTGTTTGAGAGGCAGGGATCATGAAACTGAAATGACATTTGTCAGTCATGCCCAAAGTTCGGGTTAGAGGCATCATGCTCTGTAACGTATGATTACTGTCACTGTACCTACAGCATCCCCGCTCCTCTGGCAGAGCGAAGGGGTCGGCACCTGCAGCCAAGGGACGAGAGGAACGGGTGGGAGAGAGGAGGGAGCGATGGCATCTGCAGCCCATGAGCAGCCGGGATGCGGGAAGGACTAACCTACAGATCTGCCACAGCTTCCCTGCTGTGGCTGTAGATAAATCACCCCCCCACACACACACATACAGCCCTGTAGCTTTCTGGCTTCCTATTCATCTTGCAAGCTTCGGCGCAGGCTCGAAAGCACCCACACAGCATTAAAGAAGAGCTGAACACAGGGTGTTTGCCAGTGGACTGCACCGTAGGATGCGTCTTGCCAGTCCAGAAAAAAAAAAAATGAGCTCCAAGGAAGGCAGCCCTGAGCACACTCCACTGAGCAAACGACCGTCGCCCAGGCCAGCCCGGGCTGTCCTTACCTGCTAGCACAGATGCTTGTGAAGCACTAGAGAAATGACAGGCAGCATTAGGAGCCTGTCAGGCTTTCAGAGGGGAAAAGCAGCGGCAGTAATTGCACGGACGTCAACCCTGTTGAAGTCTGTGGGACTCCCAGATGGTCCAGCACCTTCCATAACGTGACCTCGTGCGGCAGCAGGGAGTTGGGAGAGCCACGGGTCCCAAAGGAGGAATGAAACCACCATTTCTCCTCGCTGAGAGCCAGGTCTTCCTCGGGGACATCGCTGGCACAGGCAGTCCCGCTGTCTTTCCCCAGCCAGCCCAAGTCAGACACGCTGCCGAGGCTCCCACCTCCCAGGCAAACCCAGCCTGCACGCTGGAGCCATCACACCGAAACCTCCCGCCCGGGGAGGAGGGCTTGAGCTGCAACACCGGAGGTAAACAGCCACTAATGCAACATACCATTAATGGCTATTTTGAGTGAATCCCAGGCACTAACGAAGGTGCATGGAAAGGCGCACAGAGAAGCCATTAGGATGCACATCATACTTTTTAAGTGCTGTCGCTGTGAAGCAGCATGTTCAGTTTTCTCACATTCATAACCGAGGGTGGAACAGATGGCGAAGGTTTGGGAGGAAGCTAATGTAATACAGAGGAAGAGATAATATGTGGATTTAAATAACCTACAATGCCAGCAACAATTTGTTCTAGCAAGAATTGCACTGCGCTAGCAGGGTTTTGTTCCAGTGGCCTGGCGGGGAGGGGGGTGGTCGGAGAGGGGGAGAAGGAGGTGTAGGAGAAGAACGGGAGGTGCAGTGATTTGTGTTCCAACCTCCTGCCTAATGCCGTGACTTTGCCTGCACCTCCCATCAAGGATCTCAAAGCATTTCAAACTTCGGTGAGCGTAGCGAGTCCCTGAGGAAGAGGAGGGAAAGGCTAAGGGGGAAGGATTTAGCCCACGGTCCCCACATCCACCTCCCTCTGTGCCCGCTCGTGACACGGGACGCTCGCATGCTCAGTCCTGCGGGAAAAAAAACCGACAGCATCCCGCTCATGCTCCAGATCTTTTCACACGGAATGAAGGCTCCCCAACTTCCCCACAGCCCCGTTTCTCATGCTAGCCTGAAATACCCCTCCTCTTCCGACTCCCAGCAGCTCGCCTCCAGCGTGCAGGCGAACCGCAGCTCCCGGCAAGGGCCGGCTGTGCGCACGCGTGTGCGTGCACGCGTATGTGCCCACGCCGTTTCAGCTTGCATGACAGCCTGCTTCCCTGTGATCCACAGCACTGCCATCTGTGAAGCTGCTCACTGAAAAGGGCATTTCTCATCTCCCAGACAGCTGGGCTGTTTCACAAAGGTGCCTGCCAATGAACGGGAAGGATGCTCTTAGCTGAGGAGGGCTATTTTTGCCCTACCTGGAGCATCCCTGCGCAGAACTGCGGTCACCCTCACAGGTTAGCTTGTTTTAGAAATAATCTGCCATAAATCAGCTCTGTACACGCCATCAATGAGCCCGGTGGGTTTGCTCTGCGTTGGAGTGTCGGCTCCAGCTTCAAGAGCAAGCACACCTCTGGCAGTGCTTGCGGGAACGGGATGGGGATGCAGGTCTTGCAAAAATGCAGTCTTAAAATTATCACTTCTCTCCCCACACCTCTTGATTTCTGTCTTAGAAATGAGGCTGGAACAGCTGCCGGGGGGGTCCCTTGGTGCCCAGCCTCTTGCCATGTGTGCCCAGGTGGGGATGCAGACCTCTGCAGAGGAGTCAGATGTATAGGTTGCTGTATGAGCTACAGGAACTTTGTTCTTCTCATTCATTTTTCACCAGTCCCTTAAAAAGAGGCTCCCAGAACCGCCCTTCATTGGGGCTGCACGTTAGTAATTGAAAGTTGCTCTTATAAAGGTCATTTCTTGAGGCCACCGCTCAATAACATTGATGAAATTCACTGCTGCTTGGTGTTCGCTATCAGGGGACTTTGGAGTTTCAGGGTCATCAAGCCGGCACTACAGTCATACAAACCCTTTAAAATTACATTTAAAGCCACCTGATCTCTCCGTGTCTCTGTGTGCACTGACCCCTGCACGCACAGAACAAACTCACATCAATTGTCATCGTTCGGTCAGATGAAAACGGAAACCAATGCGCCAGGACCAGTGTCGGTGTTGTCGGATTAAGGGACTTATATGAACGTCATCATCCTTTCTGGCCTTAAAGGCCCATGAGACGCAAAGCTCAAGCCTGTGCCTGAATGCTTCACAGGTTCCTAGAGCCTTTGAGAAGATCTAAAATGGGAAAGGAAAAAAGGAAGCATTGAGACACTGGAAAGGTAAAGAGGCTTTCTAAAATGCCAGCAACCCTTTTATCCATCAGCACAAAACACATCATATTTTTAGGGTTAGGGAAAAAAAAAAAAGAATATCTCTCCTTTTCTGCAGGTGCTGAACATCTGCAGCTTCTAAAAGGGAAAAGAAGTGTTTTAGGCACAGAGGTCCTCAGCATGCCTGCGAGAAGGGCCAGTATTCAGGCACGAACGGAGCCTGATTCATCTGCCTGTCCTCATTTAGCAGGAGCAATCACGGACATTTAGATGAAGACTTCTAGGGACATGTTGTAGTTTCACTAAAGGCACCCTGGAGATGCGAGTAGGCTCGAGACTTGGCCCTTTAAAATCCCCTTGTCTCATCTCATCGAGAAAGCCCGACGGTAGGGCAGCAGCCAAAAAAAAACCCACCCCAGCCACCCCTGACATTTTCTTCCATTGTCACATGCTGTCGGATAAAATCTCAGTGCTCTCAGCTGTTTGCTAACGGTACTGCTTCTTAGTGCAAACAAAGCAGGGAAAACGGTTGCAGCAAATGGAGTTTGCAAGGCATCTGCTGGGTTGGGGATCTCGGAGAGACCCCCTTTGTCACCTCCAGGTACCCGCCGGGGAGGCGGGGAGGGATTCCAGCAGCTGCAGCATCTTCCCCGCTCGCTTTCTGTGCAAGGGGCGTTATTTTCCATCAAGATATTCTGAGCAGGTTTCGTTGTCGCTGGGGAAAGCGAGGAGGAGGCAGCCAATCTGCAAATCAGCGCAGGGCTCTGCTGGAGCGTGCCGTGCAGCCGGAGAGGGAGGGTACCCGGGCAGGGGGGCTCAGCCCGGGCTTTGATGGAGCAAGGTGGCATCTCGCCCCAGAAAGGGTACCTCCCTGCCGATGCGGGCGACGGATGCTCCCTTTTCCAGCAGCTGTGGGGTTATTCTTGAAGGGATTGACCTCGAGGTGGAGCATTTCCTTCAGAAAAGTTAGGCACCTTTAGCCCTAAAGAGTGTAAAATGAGATAAAAGTAACAGCTGGCGGTTTCCTCTGTCCCGAACGGGCACCCACTGTTTGAATTTTGAAGCTTCACCTGCATCTCGGTCGGGGCTCGATGCCGCACACAGAGATGCTCCCGTCTATCTGCCCGTGGACCAGTCTGCTGGCAAAGGGGCCTGGGGACTTTGCTGTGGTTAGCCTCCTTGGGACTAAACCCTGTGGTCCTCTCAGTCTTCCCACTTCAGGTTTTCCCCTTTGGTTTTTTTTTCCCCTTGTTTTTTTTTTCCCCATCGGGAGCCTTCCCCAGGCCTCCTAACACAGGCATGTCTGCGTTTTCCTTATTTCTCTCATTTCAACCAAACAGGTTGAAACCCCAATCCCAAATGGCCGTGGCACGTACACATGTCCGTACAACTACAAGCTATAATTCCATGGGAATAAGGAGGAGGATCAGTCCTGCAGACACCCGCTTGCCGTCACACCTCTAGGGATGAGCCAGGTCTGAGCATTGCTGCAGGGGTTGCAGCGTGCACGGGAAGAGCCGTCACATGCGCAAAGCAAACTGTTTGGGGGATGTCTCTCTTTAAAACAAATAATAATCAGAAACCATTCTTCCTGTAATCTCTTTCATGTATAGACATCGCAGGCATTACTCATAACAACACGAGGTAAATAACGTTCAGAGAGAAATGTGATGTTTAACTTGACAGGGTCCTTTTAAACCCTTTTAATCTCAGGGGCCCTTTGATGTACCTGAAGACAGCACCTCGCTGACTTTGCTTCTGTCATCCAGGATTCATTTTAGGGTTTTGGGCCCAGCTCCACATCTTCTAGCTTTGAAATGTTGGGGTGAAATGCCAGCTTTTGACCACACGAGAACCAATAATCTTAAAAACATACATACAGTGCCAAACATACAGCTCAACCCAGCTACGCAGGCACCTGTACTGAGAGGACTGAACCAGAGGTGACAAAACAGTGCATTAAGAGACACCATCTCGGGATAAATCCTCACGTTCACTTTAGCCACCTTTTTCTGCAGAAGCAGGTTTTCCATACCACCCAACTCAGTTGCACGCTGGTATCAAGCGCCCGTTCCTCTTACACGGGCACATTCAGCATCTCCTGGGCTCCCTTCCTCGAGTCACGGGAGATGCTGTAATAACGCTGGAGAAAGCAAAGTGAATCCCTTATGTTTCTTTTGCTAAATGCTCCTTAACCGTTTCACAACAGCCTGTTCCTGGCAATTATGTGACAATTCAGCACAAATGTCACGGAGCTGCTAAGTTTTCAGCACTTTCCGCAATGCTGAGGCTGGAAAACAATGCATATATATTTTTTGCTGATCCAAGTCCTTAGTAATTACACTTAATAGATCCCAGAGGGATTCCTAGGTAACCTTCACTATGGTTTCCATGGCAGAGAGGCAGAGCTTGTACCTTGCGATAACAGATAATAATGGATTGTTAATGCTTAAATTAATTATGCTACAATTGTGTTTGTAAACCAGCTGTCCCTTGTATTCCCAGTAAGACTCCTGAGTTGCTACACAACAGTTAAAGGATAAAACCAAACAGGACAGAGGGGTAGAAATGGTGGTGCTCGGCTGCAGCCACCATCAGAGCTGGTGGGTGCCCAAAAACCACAGACTGGAAGAAACCTTCACTCATTACTTCTACAGCTACGATTGCTATTGTTACTCCTGTGCCGTAACAAGAGTTTATTCACATTTTAGTGTTTCCGTGGGTTTGGGTCTATGTTCCAGCTCTCTAAACTTTGGAGGAAACCTTAAAAGTCCTTGGAGACTATCCCTGTTGATACAGAAGGACCCTTTCGCCTAGCTGGTACTGGTGTACGTTGCCCATCCTTGGCAGATGTTTTCCTCCTCCTGTGAAGGAGTCCAGGGATCTTAATATAAAAAATAAAAATAAAAAATCCCAGCCCAAGAGCTGCCTTGTTTTGCTGATGAAATTTGCCATCACCCAGTGTGCTGGATGATGCTCAGGCACACCAGAGCTTGATTTAATTCTTCCTTTCCTGGAGCCAGGCTGGTAACCATTCTGGGTGGAATTCATCTCACGTCACTTGGTCTACAGACAGCCTAGATGGTTAGCGCAGACTAGATGTCTAACATTTAGACAGCTAAAATTGGGTGAAAGGACGCTGCCAACTGGCATCTGCTTCCCAGTAAAGCAGGTTCTGGACTTGCGGGCACTGTGCTGGGAGGCAGCACGGCGTTTCGCAGCGGAGCCCCGTCTCCTGAATGACAGGCAGGGTAGTTTAAACAAATCTCTGCAGTTCCTGACGGCCTGCTTTAGCACTACTATTTCAGGGCGAAAGAGAGTGTTGTAGCTTTTTTTTTAAAAAAAAAAAGATAAAAAAGAAAAGCTTTGCAGGTTGCTTGCTGTCTTTGACACACAAACCCCAGGCTCAGAAAATCAGCTCGACCTCTGGCTTTGTAGCACCCCAGAGCCTGCAATACTGCTGGCCTCGGGGATTTCTTTGGGCTTCTCTAAGTCTCAAGGAGGCCAAAGATGAGATAAAGCACCACCAAAGTATTAAAGCAATATGCAAAGTTGCAAATCAAGGGCTATGCCTCTTCTTTCTAGAAGTGGGTGGCTCACGTTGGAGGGCTAGCATGTGGCGTGAAGAAAAGCTGCTAGTTCTAAAATGCTGGCTGTAGCTGCAGTAAAAGGGAGTTCACTGACCTATTGCCAGGCTGGGCTCAGCAAAACATCTCTTCCAAAGCACAAACCCAGCAGTGATTCATCTTCTGCCTGGGCACCGAGCAGGAGTCGCTTCTTAGGAAGAGATGACACATATCCCAGGACATCCTTGCCATCAAAGGGGAGAAGGGCAAGCGTTTCCTCTGAGCAGAGGTTAAGGCACAAAGACCTTACAAGTTAGAAATAAGCCAGACATAAGCATTTAGAAGTGCAGCAGGATTCATAATTGGAGCTAAAACAGAAGCTTCAGAGTCGCAAAGCTGCTTATCCACCAGCTGCCACAGGCAGGACTCCAGCCCCTGCCAAGATACGCCGGCGTCTCACCGGGGGGAGCAGCCGTACCTGCGACTGCTGCGTGGAGAGCCCTTGTTGGAGTTAGCACGGGGAAGAGGGTGTTAAGAAGAGGGAACTGTAAAAAGGAAGCAGAATTTGGAGGTTGTCAGACAGTCGGATTTGAGCTGTTCAGTTTGCAGAGACCCCCTCCCCTCCCTGATCATCCTATTTCTGGGATGCTTTTGCTGGCAAATGTGGAAGACCCCGCATATGTGGTGGCAAAGCAAGCATTTTCTCTTGCCTGAATATTGAAGAGGGGATGCAGGATGCAAATAGGCGCAGACTGAACCAGGGAGCTGAGCAAAACATTCATGCATGGGAATCCAGTTGCTGCCGATGTAAGTGCACGGTGCTTAGTTTGTTGACTCCCCCCATTTTTCTAGGTGAGGGCATGACTTTGATGTCCTGGTGTATAAATGAAGGGTGTGCTCCCTGCCTTGGACACCATCCCCTCAGCATCCTCTGAACACATGTACCGAAGTGTTGCGATGTCGGTCCGTCCAACCCAAAGTGTCCGTGTTTGCGAGGGTAAAGCTCAAAACAGCAGGGAATTAAGAAGCAGCCAGTCCTGCTCCGTGCCTTTTGTCAGGGAGGAGAAAGCAGCCTCCAGATTATCTTGGGCTCCCGTCAGCTGGTATACAACTTTATTTCCTTCATGGTGTTGAAACGATCTAGGAGTCTGAGCAGCGCAGGGGCAGAAATGCTCGCCGCTTCTTTGGCGAGGGAAATCAAACGGCGAGTGGACCAAGGCTAATGGAAGTGCGAGAGAGAGCAGTTGAGTCCTCCCCTGGCTGCGAGGTGGAGGGAACCAAATGCATTTTGTGTCTCTGTGGTGCCCTGCCAACAGAAACAATGACAGTGATAATCACTCGCAATCTGTTATTATATTAACACGAGCTCAAAAATCATAAAACCCAATAATCTTCCGAAATGAAGCTAAACCCCCCCAAATGTAAATAACACACCGCAACGCAGTCCTTGGCAGCGGCAGGGCCGGGGAGGGGGGGGAGGAGTGGCAACAGGGGGGTGGTTTCTGCCTTTGAAAGGCTTTGCGTGGTGCAGGCGGAGAGATTTGCTGGAAGCAGTCAGGCGTGGATACCTGGCTGCCAGGAGAGGCTCTCCGCAATCCCTCCATTTGGTTGGCTTCCTTTGACCCTGTTGCTAAGCTACAAATATGCCTTTCCAGCAAGATCCAGCATCCTCGCTCCCACCCACTCCCAAATGCGAACTGAATCAGCCTGCTCAGAAGAGAAACAATCTCTGGCCAGCAAGGAGCTTTTTCTTTTTTTTTTTTTTTATTGCTTTTCTTCCCAGCAGCTCGGCAGAGCGGTACAAGGACTTGCTTAGAAAGGGCACCCACCCCTGCCCCATGCCAACCCAACAGCTTTGTTACGAGGACAGGAGCGTAGAGAAAAAGCATTTGTACCATTCCAGGCGATTAAAGCTGGCACGGCTCCGTTGCAGCAAGAATAGACGAGGATACCAGCTACTCCGGGAAATAGCTACCACCTACCTGCACACACGCTTGCTCACCCTGATGCCAGCCACATTAACACTTTAGGACAGCAAATGTTTTATGGCAGGGACGAGGTGGCAGGGTGGATGTTTTTCTGACCGGTGTTCTGCAGAACGATGCGTTGGAGGCTTGTCTGCAGTCCTGACGTTGAGTGGTCTTCTTCCCATCATTCCTGGGATGCTAATAGGGTCCAACAGCCCCAACCTCATCAGCTCCAACACGAGTTGTGCGGGCTGCCTTTATGCTCGGTGGAAAGTAGTGGATGCTTCTGGGGAGCGCTTCAATCCAGCCTACGGTGGGTGTCTGACACGGGCCAGCTGCGAAGTGAGTTGCTGCAGTGGTTTCCACATAGTCCCCAGAGCTTAATTTGGTCCATATAAACCTCAGGAAAGGTTATTAGAGCTTTCCCAAAATGTTGCCTTAACACAGACCACCGTATGCTGGCCTGACTTTTGCTGTTATCGGGATAACTGTACAAGCAATCATGTTTATTGGGAAATCTCATTTGAAGACTCCTCCAAACCATCCCCAAACAACTATATGATCCAATACAATCTTACACACACACACACACCCCCCCCTTTTCTTTGACCACCCTGGCTAAGCAACTGATTTTAGTTACTCTTTTAAGGCCAGATTTCCTATATACACGACATGGTGGAGTCCATGTGCAACTGCTGTCTTAATCGGTGGGTCCGGCGGGTGTGCGTCCAGGTCTTTGCTTGGCAGACGCTGGGTCTGGGGCTCGCATTGGGACTTACATGCCATTTGTATCTGCTTTTGCAGAATCGGAGGGCTGCCTTAGGAGGACATTGTGCTTAGACGAAAGAGCTAGGGGTGACCTGTTTATTGTCACAGGGACGGAGGCAATAGATCTGGGTTTAGTCCCTGCTTCTGCTGTTTGCTCACCTCTAAGGGGGAGATCTTTATTCACGCCTTCCTCACTACGGCAGCAGCCTGCAAAAATTCAGTGAGGGTTACCAAGAGCTCTGGGATCGTTTGCTGGAGGGTGTAAATCAGCTCATCTGCAGCCCTGCCCGCCTGGCGATATCCCAGACCCAGCGCAGTGCCCGACCCCTGCTACAAGGCAACCTTAGACAGACTTTCAATGCGCGTTCTAACTCCTCTCCTTCTCTTTCTCTTCCAGGGCTCGGCTCCCATCCTGGTAGTCATGGTGATCTTACTAAATATTGGAGTCGCCATTTTGTTTATTAACTTTTTCATCTAATTCAAGACTGTCTTGTTTGCAAAAATAACAGTTACATGTATGAATGGGGGAAAAAAAAACCCAAACAACAACAAAAAGGGAAAAATCATAACTCGAACTGTCCTATGACAATTTCCAAGTCTTTTCACAGAAGAACAACAAACGATTGAGTCTCACTCACAGTTTGCCTTTTTTCCTGGGTAATGTTTTTTGGATTTTAGCCAAAATTCTTTGCTTGTATAACACTATGCTGTGTGGCATGGCAAAATGCTATCAACACTCTGCCCCCCCAACACTGGAAAGGATGAGAAGGAATCCCAACAAAATAAAACCTCATTTCCCTTCCCCTCACCCTCCAAAAATATATTCATAACAACAGTAATGAACCCCAAAATGGAGACTAGATGAGAGGACCATGGGGAGAGTTTGTCTGAAGTATGTACAGGTCCTGGGATGCTCCAGGCCGAGTTTCCCAGGGAAAATCCACAACAGCTTTAATGATAAAGTAAATGGGAGAGAAAAGCAAAATCAGGCTTTTCTTCCTTCTCCCTTCACAAATGGAGAAACGTTGCTGTAAGAAGGAGGAGAAGGAGCACGAGGAAGGCATGAACCCTGTCTAAGACGTGAAAGATGGGAGAAGGGCAACGGGACCCATTTTGTTATTCGTTTTTAAAACAAAGCAGCAATTGGTGTTTTGCTAAATTTCTTGGGGCAGGGGGGGAAATAGGAAACACAAGGTGTGAGCAGCAGCCCCACCACCCTCCTGCCTTCACTCCTCCTCCCCAGGCTGCTCCCCACCCATGGCAAGGCTGGAAAACCACCCAGTGCTACTTTTAATTCACAGACAATTTCTCCTGGGTAAAAATGTGTACCCGGATTCCCCCAAAAAACTTGCAGGCACCTTCAGCAACATGAATCGAATAGCTGCTGGTCATCGTGCCGTGCTCGCCAACACACGATGAGCAGCGTTACTTGGGCATCCCATCCCAAACATGTGCATGGACAGAGATGCCAGGGAGCAGACTGGTGGGGAGGGATCGGGCAGAGAGGGCTCAACTCTGATCCACTTAGGATAACAATAAAACAAACTAAAGCAAAATAAGATAAAACTGTTTTTCAAAGGCATCTGGGGAGGAGTACTGGAGCATGTCCCAGAGAGGAGGGAGAGGGTGGTGGGTTTGTCTCTTACATCTTGCTGTGGACTGTTTCAGACATCATGCTTGGGCTCTGAGCATGTAGTATTTTGCACTTTGTAATGCAGGATGTATATTCCAGCTTCCAACATGTCCCTGTAAAAAAAAAAAAAAAAAAAAAGAAAAAAAAAAGAAAAACAAAAAACCAAACATCATTGGCAATGGCAGCCTCTAAGGATGTATTCTTTTCTTTTTTTTTTTCTATGTCACTTAATTTGTTCGTTTATACCATCTTTGTAATATGCCTGCCTTGATTTTCTCCCCTCCCCTGTCCCCACTGATAATATGCATACTCATTAAAGATGCCGTATCCCTGTTCTAAGCTGTTATGGTCCCAATCACAAGAGTGTGGTCTTAGCTCAATTGCTTGGAAATGGCCGACATCCCCTCGCTTTTCAAAAATGACTGTACTGTTTCCTCCCCTCCCCATGCCGTCTTTCCCCGCCGTGGAGATCGGCTTTGCCGGTGATCCACCAGCACCAGGTACGGTTCAAATGGTTTGTTTGGGATTTGGTACATTCAGGGACCAAATTCCACCCTCAGTTCTACCCACTGCAGCTCCGTTCAACAGGAGAAGGGATGCAAGTGTGGCAGCAACCCGAGGGTGGGATGAAACCCATACACAGATATATTTGGGGGCGGGGGGGGGGGGGGGGGGGAGGAGGGAAAAAAAAATCTTCCTCAACATTTCACATCCAGAGTTGTTGGGTACAGCCCTGACTTGTGGACTCAGCTTTGCTTTGCTTCTGTTTTAGCTGTTTCTCTGCTACCTTTTCAGCAGATTTCTTATTACACTGCACTGGATTGCTATATTTTTAACCAGAAATAAACTAAGGATTAGAGCATGTGCCAGTTAAATTCAGTTCTTTTCCTTACATGGTCTTATTCCCTCCTGTCGCAGTTTTTCTTCCTCTTTTTCTTCCTTTCCATTTTCAGGCAGAAGGCTATGGGTGGACAGGGTAAACAATAACTGAAGGCAGCAAGACCCCCAGTAGCTTTTTAATTTCATTTTCCACAGTAACTGTCCGTCGTCTTTGTACCTTTTCCTTTTTTTTTTCTTCTGTTTTTAACTTCTGGGTCCTTAGTCGTCTTTTTTACTCTTGAATGCTTGCTGCATACTTGAAACGAACCAAATAATACCATATTGTGATTGCAGCCCTAGGAACTCATCCATGTGTTTTGTAATCCTGGTTGCAACTCTTTGTAAAGACTCTTGAGGATGTTTTTGTACGTTCAAGTGCATGACACAAAGGTCCTGCCAGAAGCAGCTTGAACAGTTACATGCAAACACAGTAAGATATTTAGATATATATAAAACAGCACAAAAATGCCTCTTGTTATCCTTCAAATAAAAGTCCTAGTGATTTCATGACTAGCTTTTTCACACTGGTGACCGACTAGTTATTCCTGCTCTTGCCCATGTACCAGCAATTATGTACAAACACAAATGCAACTCCGATTTTTCATCTCTTTGTTCCATGGGATAAAACCTCAGTTGAGGTGAGGTTTGTTCAGTATGAAAGATAGCCGAAGACTAATATTCACTGGCTCCCAAACCACGTGTTTAAAAATAATGATTCCTTTATTAATCACAGGGAACTGAGCAATTTGTCTTAGTTCTGGGCTTTTCACATTTGCCCAAGGCCAGAAATAGTCTTGAGAAGTAGCCCAGAGAGAGAAGTAATTCAGTATATTTCCCTGCCTTATGAGCCCTGGATTCATGCATATCTACCTAAAGCACATTAAAATGTCTATCATCATGGCATATAAATCTGTGTAAATTGTCCATACCTGCTGTTTTATGTCCACACTGACAGATGCATGTGAACAGCTGAAGGTTTATGTAATTTTTTTTAGGCTGTGATGGTATTATGTTCCTACAGCAGAACACGCAGCACCTGAAACACAAGGAGGGGTTGGGGCTCAAGGAACCAGCCCACCTCCTGCCATCGCAGCAAAGCCATTGGGAAAAGGGGGACCTGTCCCTCCCTGGGGACACCCAGGTCCTCCGGCCAGCCCCCACCTGTGTGAGCGATGGGCTGGTTCGACACCGCATCTTAGGAGAAGGCAAGAAGGAAGGAATACGAAAAATCCTCCGCCTGCTTGTGCCACGTCAGCTTCTCACCAGCCCATCTGGCGTCTGGTTTGCTTGTACCCGAGACCTAGATTCTCCGAGAGCGTTGGGACTCTCCAGGGCCTGATCTTTCACAGATACTGAGCTGTTGCAGCTTCTATTTACCTTGTGCGGAGTTATGAAGTACTGCTGGAAAAAAAAAAAATAATCCAGACTGCAACAGAAGGGGAGGGGCGAGAGGAGAAATAATGTCATATCCACGATGGTCTTAATTGAAACCCAAGGTCTAATTACATGTCCTAACAGGCTTTGCCAAGTTAAGGGAGGATGGAAAAGTAGGAATTTTTTAAAACTGTCATAGGGTGAGGTTGGCTCCAGAGATTTCTGCTAAAGCAGAACAGAGCAGAGGCCGGACTGGATCTTCCGCCCATGCTGCACAGCTTTGCTGCGCACGGGTAAATTGTTTGCACAGAAGATGGGCCTTGCAGGATCTTGATATGGTGGCAAGTTTTCCTGGCGTAGGGAAACTGGTTAACTCCTCACCCAGCCCCTAAATGAACTGCATCACTTGTGTTGTGGCCTATCACTGACCTTCACAGCCAGGCTCCTTGACCAGCTCTCCACTGAAGACAACCCTGAGCACAGCAAACACTGGATAACGTGCCTTCGAGTATCAGATCCACCAGGACTATGCTTCCCTCAGGGGCATTTCAAGCTCTCAAGTTCCTTTTATTGGTCTGTTTCAACTAATATTAACCCACAGGCACTTAGCTTCAGCACTACCACCAACCTATTTTCCCCGCGTATGCATAATCACCTCATTACGTTTCAACAGGCAATGAACCCCCACGGCTACTAATCAGTGCCTGAAGGTCTGAATATGTAACTCGGATACATCGTGAGCTGTGTCCCTTCACTCGAAGCATCTCAGAGGTCATGCTCCATAACGTTAAAGGAAACTTCACTTTCTAGAAGTTGAGAGATGCCGAGTGTTGCCCAAAAGCTTTTGTTGGATGGATGGCTTAGAAATGCTGTGGTGGATTGCGCATTCCCCATCTGGAGTTGTCTAGACGTGTTTAGAGACTCACATTCATGCACAGGTGTTACTTGCTCAACTACACTGCTACCTGGTAGACTCGCAATCCTTACCATCTGCCTATTTCCTTTTATCCCCAATTTGGGTACACTATTAACAGCATTGATAGTTTAGCAAGGTTCAGGCTCTCTTACAGGCTTGCTTGTTTTAACATCCAACCCCTTCCCTCCTCCATAAGAGCAGCCACCCCCGCCCCAGCAGCGCTGCATTTTGCTATCAGGTGTTCAGTCTTGTTGGAAGGGAGAGCTGCAAGAATTACTCCTGCAAGCAGCAGGAGCACTGCTCCCCAATCCCTTCAAGGTGGAGCACGTTTCAAAGCTCTCTTCTTGTTCGTCTGTAACATTAAGTCACTGTGGGTTAGTGATGAAGGATGCTACAGCTGTTGGGCCAGCAGCTGTTTCCCAGCAGAAGCTGAAGCATTTGATACGCTCCCATTCCCACCCCCCCCATCCTTCAGAGACCTACATTTGTAAGAACATGTGTGTCTTTAGCCTTTCTGTCTTGCTGACAGACACAACGTGCTCAGGGCCGTTTAGTACTGGTTGGACTCACCCATGGTATTGCTGGAGCAAGAAAGCAGAAGTTTTGCCAATACAGAACAGACGATGAATGAACCCAGATTCTCTCCAAGACAAATGAGGAAGGATGAGATCAGCCCAGCGCGTGCAGAGGACGACAAGCCTGACAAACAAGCAATTTGCCAGCAGAAGAGTTTAGGACTGGTTTATCTCCATAAGCCACCACAGTAGGTAGGCAGCGCTGTGAGGAGACGAGCAACTCAGCATGACTGAACCAAGTCTTCGCTATTAGCAAAATCCCATGAGCAGAGATGCCAGGGACGGTCTTTCCATCTACAAACAGCATTTATCTTTGGGTCAGCCCAATTACCCCGATTGCTCTCTGATAAAACTCCACAGCAAGTCACGAGCTTCCTTGCTCGTCACACTACAACACACACGCTGATGTGAAGGAGAAACAATCCCATGTGTTACAAGCTAAGCTTGAGTTAGACATGAAACCACTAACCTTCTGCTGTGGCCTTTTTTGTGCAACCCCCAAAGTCAAATGTATTTCAGCTGGCACTCTCCTTTACTCACTTTTTCCCTTCCTAGCTGTGCATGTAAACATAATAGAAAAATCCAATTTCACTGTGTTGCTTACAGTGCAATTACAGCGTGTGTGTGGCCCAAAGAAAGGGGATTACTGAATACATTTTCCTCAAGGAGTCAGTTTAAAAAAAAAAAAAAAAAAGTTATTTGGCCTTGTCTTTTAGCTGAAAACAACACCAACAGCTTGATTGTTTCCAGATATAATAATAAACTGAGGTCTCTTTCTCCTATGTAAATGTTTATACATTCATCCCTTTACAATGAGATGGGCAAAAGCAATGGTGTGATGGATGCCAAAGGAATAATTGAATTTTATCTGGGCATACATACATTAACAAAAGGACAAGCTGTTCTTTGTACATGTCAGACAGGAATAAGTACCCTTATGACCAACAGTGCTGGAATTTCTCAGTTCCCAGTTTCTGGAATTTCTCCTAGTTTTCCTAGTTTCACCAAGTTCTAGCCCTGGCCCTTCTCTTGGGTATCATTTTAGGCAAGCTGTTTCACTGATGTGTGTCTGCCTGCAAAATACTTAGCTTCCTCTTTAAGGTACCTTTGGACCCAATGCAAGAAAAATGACCAGAGATCTGATCCAGCAACCCTGAACAGGCTTCAGTGGGCTTTCAGCCAATGCTCAGAGAAGCAAGGTGCCGTTACAGTTTGGTATCAAAGTACCACAGTTTGCATTTTTTAAGACCACGGCAGAGCCCATCACATTCAGACCTCCTCTGCAAGCACTTAACATAGTAGTAGTAATCAGTCATCCCTGCTTGGGTTTCCACCACAGAGAACTTTTACCTTTTCTCAGAGGTTTCATTTGCTCAACCAACACGTGACAGCTTCCAAGGCTTCCACAGCTACACCAGCAAGAGATGGGCCACGCTGTCCAGACAGATCTTTGGCTGTCGCTGACTGCAGGGCTCAAGAGAGTGCTGCATTTGTCTTGTTCATTCTGCTGAGCAGTGGCTGCAGATGCACCAGAATTAATTTCTGTCTCAAGTCCAATGGCTGCAAATGCTCCAGTGAGAATGGACGCCGTGTGCGTTTCAGTCCCCGTGCAGGCTGTTCCAATTACAGTGCTACAGCCTCATTTTGTCAGAGCTGACAACTAAGCCTCAATTTTCAGGCCAGGACAGTTTGCCATGGCAGCAGCCTCTCATCATGCAACCTAAGGATGGCCACCAGAGCCTCCTGAACCAAGCCAGATGATCAGCCGCAGCCTATGCTGGCTCATCCAAAACCCCAGCTCCAGGAGGAACTGAACCAAGCTGAATGCCCAGGTCAGGCCAACCTCCCAGCAGATCGATGACAGCCCTGGGAAGCCATCATCTCCCCTGCAACCCACCTCCAAAACCTCCTCTCCCTCAGCTCTGCGAGGCAGGCGGCGTGCTCCCCGTGGGAGGCCACACGAACACACTGCTTGTACCGCTCGCAGGAGCAGGACAGTTGGCCCATCCTGACTCACGGGTTCCTTGGAAGCGTGTCTCTTCCAGTCTATGCCTTCTCCAGTCATACCTAGCATGGCAGAGAGCACAACTAGGACTATGTTCCAGAGCCCTTGAGGAAAAGGTGAAAGGAAAAACATCAGATTATTGTTGCACACACTCCAGCTCATCTGATGCACCTAGTTCCCTCATCCAACAAGTCTCTCTAGCAGAGAAGGAGGAGGGAGAATCTTTTCCTGCAGCTGCAGCAGCACTGTACAAAACTATCCTTCATCCTTGGCACTGCTGCAACCCGGCTTCAGCTGAGGGAAAAAAATTCCTTCAGGGCGTATATCTGTATTTGAAAAGGCAAAAAATGATAAAGTACACCTGGCAAAAAGGGTGTTTCCCCTGTCTGGTTGGGTGTTTGGAATGGAGTCCTGTGCACAGATGCTGTGATCTTAAACCCACTACTTTTCAAACTATAAATAAATAAATAGCAATAATAAAACCAAAATCTGCACATGCAACTCAGTGGCAGATTCCCCAAAACATTGCACAAAAAGCCTCAGATGTCACACACACACAAAGGATTGAATGTCAACGAGACCAAGGTATTGTAAACTAACCCAAGTGACAGGACAAGAGGGCAACCGATGCTATTAGCCAAGCAAGCACTATGGATTCTTTCCTGTTGATAACAGTACATGGTTTGTTTTCACCTCTTGCCTATTATTTTGCATGGAAGGTACTTCCCTATCAAACATGTTTTTATCTTGACAATTAAATCACATTGGCAGCCTGCTCTATTTAATCTTTATTACATTCTAATTAGCCTTGCAGAACTTAGCACTGCTCTCCTGAGAGCTGGTTCCCTGGTGATGCCCCTGCCAAAACAATACCCATGGCACCCTGAATTTCTCTGCACAAGGACAGCCAGTGCCTTCTGGTGTCAACTCAAGTCATCACTTGTTTGCTGCAACAGACACACTTGTATCCCATCTGTTGTCCCTATGGACCACAGCACTGCTCTGCTGGAAAGAAAGCAATGCCTTGAAGAGAGGGGCTGAATCAGGAAGCAGGGGTAAAAAAAAAAAAAGCCTTTGAGAGTGTCGGCCCACTCCCCCCTGTCCTCAACACGCCATCAGGTCTCACAGTAGGACACTTCACTGGTCATAAAGAGTTCACTTGTAGGACAACTGCTTTCTTGGCCAACATGTGAGAAACTGAACAGGGAGATTCCACAAGCAAAGGCAAAACCCGCTACAGCTAACATTAAAAAGGAAGAAACTTCTACTGTTACATGCACCAGGGGTTACAGTGGCTCTCATACAGCTAAGTTATGAAAGGATTCCCAGGTTTCTCCAGGCAGTGCAGCCACATCTCAGAGCTGCTGGTGCATCTTATGACCACTACCTGCATATTTCACAGCGGGAACAGCGATTCCTCTTTCACAGCATGAGAAAAAGAAGTAGAAAAGCTAGGATGGGTTTAATTGAGAAAACCAAGATGATGCAATGAAGTAAGTTTATTGTAGAAACACTTGGAGACACGTTCCGGCCCCAGTCAGGGTAGGTAATTTGGGACCAGCGAACCATTGTGATGTGCAGTTTGTCTTGACAGACTCAAAACAACTTTTGAACAAAAATATGACAGTATCGTACAGTCCAGCCTCAGCAGAACAAGTGCTTGGACAGCAATCCTGTTCCTCAAGACCCTCCCACAACCTCCAGGGGAATAACAGCATATCCAGAGCACTAATCAAGTAGGCATATTGAGACTGGTCAGCCCAGAAGCACTCACAGAATAGGCAAAAGCTGGAATGCCAGGACGCATTCTGGACACGCTGACTGCCTGGCACATCAGGCTGAGTTCAATGGGGCTAACCACTGCTCCCAACATGTCTCTTCACTCACAGAATAGCCTGAACAACACCTAGACCGAATCTTCGTAGAAAGTCTTTGCCATGGCATGTGCCACTTTTACCACCTTCTTCTCCTTGGCATCTGGGCCCATGTTGCTGCGGGCTAGTTTAATCCAATACTGCTCCGTCCTGGACAGATAGTCTGCATGCTTCTCATCAGGCTGAACAGATGGGTGTTGCTCCTCTCCTAGTACACAATGGAAGGAAGACAGAAAGAGAGGTCACAAGCAGCTAATGAAGGCAATCTGCTCTTCCATGTGTCAACCCGGTGAAGACTACTCTTCAGCTAATGTGTTTACATGTAATAGCCTAAAAACTTATCAGTAACTCAGGAAATTTCTATTCTACCCTGAGAGCAGTGTAGTATGAAAACTTTGCTTTCGCTGGAAAACTCACCTGGATGCCAGTGAGGCTTTCCAGGCTGGCAGCAAAACCAGCAGGTATTTTACTAAACCCCACTTTATATTAGCATGAAGACAACATTCATCTTAATCATTACCTTCCTCATCTTCACTCTCCTCTTCAGAGCTCTCCTCTTCCTCTTCCCCTCCCTCTGCACCTTCCATATCATCATCCTCTTCATCCGACTCCGACTCCTCCAGCCATTCTTGTGCTTCTTTGATAAGAAAGAAAATAGAAGAAATAAATAACAAGCTGTTTCCTACTCCTACACCCACAACTGTCATGAAAGATGCCAGGGCAAGGTCAGACAGATGTGCTCCTTAAGAGTCCTGCTGTATTCATTGCCCTTGCAGATCCACCCACTGTACAGGGCCTGGCTCTAACAGGGAGCAGTGGGAAGAGATGAAAGAGAGTCAGGAAGAAGTGAACAGCACAGAACAGCTGTGGAAGAAAAGCTGGTTAGTGCCCATGCTGACGAGTCACCTCCTCTCCCTAGCACTTCACGGTTCTGTGATCACAAGCAAGACTCCTTCCTTTCCACCCTTTGCCCATTATGCACATGCAGACTGTGAGCTTCCAGGGCAGAGGCACCCTCTTTTCACGTCTCTCTACAGTGCCTAGCACATGACCTGGGCTGAATCACTTAGCCACTACTATAAGAGATACATTGCTGTAAGACAGATCCCCATTTTCTTTCAATAAACAGTAGAAAATCCATCAAATCTATCTTCATTGAGGTCTCTCAGGTAATGCTTTCTGCAACACTACTGAACACTCATGTAATGACCATGTAGCCAGGAATTCAGGAACTGACTTCTGCGCTTGCCACAGACCCTGGGCCAGCCTTCCCAGCTTGAGAACAGCCCAGCAGTGTATTCGGAGTACACAGCAAACATACTACATGTTTAAGGTACAAAGAGATAACCCTAGCTAAAGCCCACATGCTTTGCAGTACCCAAGACCCTCACTGCCCTGAGAAGGTGAGGACAGGGAAGAGCATACATCCCTGTCCTCTGCTGAGTGGATAAACATGGCACAGCAGGACTTCCCAGGCCAGAACTTGCCACCAGTGAACAAAGATGCTCCATGTACCTGTCTTGGTTTTCAAAGTAGACAGACCAGAGCTCACTCTCTACAGTGATTGCAAAGCTCTGGACCAGACAAGTTTCTGCAGCAACAGTGATCGTAAGGCACTGCATATCACATACTCCCATGCTTTTTCCTGTCCAGGAAAAAACACTGCTTGAAGACTCATCCCCACCCCTTGAGGAAGCTCCATAGTTGTTGGGTTTTTTTCCCCTGGTGTACTGTTGCTACACTAAAGGCAGAGAGATCAATCCCACCATTAGAGCTTACTTGGATCCATCTCCACTAGCACCTTCCATTCTTCCATCTTGTGTAGGTCGATGCTGTAGAGGTCACTGAGGGTGAACTGGCGATCACCCACCTCAAACATTCCCCCATACACATAGAGAACCCCATGCTTCACCGCCAACATGGCATTCGAACGTGGGCATGGTTCCACTTGCTGGCCTAAGGCTCCATCTTCCTCCTCCTCCTCCGATTCAGACCTCTCCTTCTCTTCTGCAGGTCCAGAGATCACCTGCTTTATTGTCATGACAGTCCCATCTTCTGCCACCACCTCTTTGACTATCTCCACCGGGCCTTGTGGAGATTGCTTCTCCATCTCCTCATTTCCAGCACCCTCTGCCTCAGCTTGTCTGCCACGTCTTCGCTTCCTCTTCTCTGATTTTGGTCCCTGTTAACAGGAGCAAGGAACAGAAAGAGACTGCGTGTGAATTGTGTGCACCTAATAGCACGTACACCAGTTAATACAAATACTGTGGATGCTGCTGGGAGGGAGGGGGGAAGACTTTAGTTATTATTCATTACAATTGTAAGTCTCAAGTGATAGGTGCAACCTCCCACTCAGCGTGAACTTCTACCAGCCATAAAACAAGGAGCAATGAAACTCCTGGAGAACCCATGGTGGGGAGTTGCTTCCTCTACTAATGGCAGCATGTGCTGAAGAGACAGAAAACAGCTCTTTTGCTCTCCTTGCAGGTGCACGCAAACACACACACAGTCCACTAGTCTGTGACAGGAACAAGAGAAAATAACCCACCATTTTGTGAAATCAGAACAATTGCTGGGTGCTAAATTACAGTGCATTAACAGGAAGCACTCCGGGTCTTCGAACTACTCTTTTAAAGGGCTGGAAAACACTCAGCTAGAAAGGCAGAAGCAAACATCCGAGTGCATGTTTGCCTGTTGTTGCATGATTGACTTCTTTTTGAGAACAAACCCAGAAACAGTGGGCGTGGAAAGAAGGAAGCTCAACCAGGTCATTTCCACCTCACTTCCCCCTTGAGAGTGGTTCAAACAAAATCAAAGATCTGAGCTGAGGGCCACATTTCTGAAGTTCTTATGAGCTAAGGTTAATATTTCATCTATTCTAGTAGCTCATCAACACTGGGGAAAAGAGGGAGGTTTGTTGATCCCAGTGATACACAAGATCTTTTCATAGTAGCTTTTACTGAATCATCTCATGTCAGAATTACACTGGAGCTGGCCTCCAGTAAAACACCATAACTATGTTTTCATGCTGCTTTGTTTCATTTTGCATTACACAACAATGGGGCACATGCAGCCTGAGTTCTAGACGAGAGGGATTGCCTCCTGAACCACTCTTGCTTTGTGCCCAACCATCAGGGCTCAGAGGCTTCCTCTCCCCCCAGACGGGTGACAGTCTGCATCACACTGTGGAAGCAGGGCATGGTGAGCACAGGGAGCTAAGTGGCAGGGAAGGAGAAGGGCAGCATGAAGTTAAGAGAATTCAGCTGATCTGGTAGCAAAAACCTGCTAGAGTTGCACATCCCCAGCTTCATTTCTATAGTCTCTCCCCCTCTTCACTATCAGTGGGTCACAGATCAAAACAGCAGCCACACCTGGTGGCTCAGCTTCTGGAGCACCCTATGTTATTAGAAATAGAGCTTGCTTCACACTGCGAGAAAACTGTATGAGGCCAAAAAAGGCCCAAAGGACATGTGTCAGATGATCAAGGAAGATCAGTTTATACTCAATATATCTGTGTTATTTTTAAAACAAAACCTTTAGCTGTCCAGGAAACCAGCGGTTTTTCCCGATGTCATAGAAATAAATATCGTTGAAGAAGTCTCCTTCAATGCTCTCTTCCTCTTCTTCATCATGCACGCCTCCAAACAGAAGGGAGCGGTTATTGGGACCAATTGCCACGGAGAAGCCAGACCTGGGAGTGGGTTTCACTCCGGATGGGTTGAGCCGACTCCACGCCCACTTGTCTGGTAATGGATAAAAGCAAATATGAACATCAGCGAAGGAGAAACCTGATCGTTTCCGTAACTTCCAAGGCCCTTCAGTACTCCAACAAGTAACTCAATGACCTATTTTGGACATTCTCAGAGCTGCATAGTGCACCTTCAACAACAGTGTTAATCAGAACCACTTGCATTTCCACTTCAATCACACAGCTAATCTGCACATCCCTTCTATGCTCAGAAAGCCATTTTGTCTTCAATAAAAGCAAATGCAGAGAGTTCTCTTCAGGGTGTGCTTTCTGGGGCAGGGAGCCTCTTGAAAGGTGTATACACCTTTACAGGAGGGTGAAGTTCAAACCAGAATTGATTATAGCCTTTGAGTACCAAGGAAAGGTACCTCAGTTATCCCATGAAGCCCACTCTACAAAATTTTCTCCGCAGGTCCCTTCTACTGCAGTACCTTATCTCCCAACTTGCACCACTGCCTTAACCCCAAGAATAAGTACTGTTAATTGTAAGGAGACCCAACCACACTTTAAAAAAGGACTCAGCAGCAGGAGAAGGCTTGTGCTCTAAACCCTCCGCTTTTGCTCCAATCCCTTCTACTTTGGATTTAGAGCGAATCCCTAAAATGCAGGCTGGGAGAAGCATACGCATTGGCTAGGCACTGTGTTTCCGAAGGAACCACAATTTCAAGAAGATAAACTATAAATAGGACATAATGCAAGCAGTGTCTGGAATCCAGACAATATATGTGACCAACCTCCTCCCCAAATCCCACTTTAAGAAGGTCAGGTTTAAAGAAATCCATCACAATTTTAACATTTTAGAAATTCAGCTCAAAGAAGATTGTCCCATTCCCTGAGCCAAGGACAAAATACACTCTCTCCTAAGGAAAGTGATGGAATTCCTATTTCTGGGGACATTCACAGATAAAACAACCAACCAACCAAGAAATCACTCTTGATAATATCCCTGCATTACATAATCTCATGAGATCACACCCCAGTCTTCTCTCTTAAGAGTCTATAAGTGAGCCACCACTACCAAACAGAGTTTGTCAAAACAGGAATTTCCAGCCTGTAGAATTCTGAAATCCCAAGGATTTTCTGTTGTGAAACAGAAGAGCAGTGATCAAAATGTCCCAGAGAACAGGAATTTCAAAATGTTGCTTTAATTCCCTCCCACACATAAACCAAAAAAAATCCCTAAAATAACTTTTCTTGTAGTTTTTCCTGAAGCTGTCTGTGCAGGCCAGAGCTTCTCACATAGTTATGCAAGGAGCCTGGAGACCCTCCACTCCATCTCAGACTATTCCAAGACCAACTGGGAGGTGTCAAGATAGATGATGCTGTGAGCTAGAAGTGATTCTCTGACAAAAAGTATACCCCAACCTTTATCCAGAGCTCTGCCAGTTCCTCGCAGAAGTTTCTCAACAAGCTCTAATCCCCCAGTGTTTCACTGCATCAGAGCTAACATTTACATGAGCTCTGAAATCAAGTCACCTGGAGCTGAGAACCATGACTCCTTACAGCCTTCAGCTCACCAGCAAGCTTTTCTCAGCAAACCAGACACAGCCTCATCTTTTCAGGCTGTAAAATGGAGTGTGAAAAGGGGACAGAAACACTGTGCAGCATACAGTCTGCTGTGGCAACAAGTGCCTACTTCCCATTTCCCTTCGCAGTGAGGAATTCTGCCTGCATGTGTGATGGCCCATCTTCCTTCTCCAACACACATAAACAAAAAAGAACATAATTCCTCCAATATACCCCGGCAACTGCTGTTTCGTTCACCCTAGCCCCTTTCTTTTTAAGCTTGAGTCACAGTATACAAATGCACTTAGCTACTCCTGGGAAGAAGAAATATTTAAATCAACTCATCTGCTGTGTTTAGCCCCAAAGCAAACACTGGGGCATAGTCTTTTCATTAAAAGGGAAATTTTGTTCTAGGCTTGGAGTTTTTTGGTCTGTTATTCAAAGGAAGAGAGAGGATTTGCATTCACAGTCCTGCAGCATCACTTCCAGCACAGCCCTCCTAGCTGCAGCAGTAGCTTACCCTCCTCCTTGCCTGCACCTTCAGTCTTCAGCAGGAACATATCTGTATGCAGGGTGCCTTTGTCAACATCTTTCTTAATCCTCTGCAGAGAAGGGAAAGACAGGGATGCTATGTGAAACAGTTTCAGTGGCCCAAAACATAGGAGGTCCAACTTTTCAAGGCCTAGAAAGTCATCCATGCCAGAATGGCGGTATGCGCCATTCTGAACTCACCGCTCCACAGATAAGTCTCATCACAGCCTAAATCTGTACATTCCCGTGCTAAATGCAAACACTGTGACTGGGCAAGAAGCAGCCACACAGGTAGTCATGCTGTGGCTCTGGAGCATCAGGCAGGTCACAACCATAGTGTTCAAAGCAGGGTTACTTCCTATGATGAGCCACAACCAACTTCTGCCTGTGACAACCAGGCAGGGTTCTCCAGGCTGCAACACAGATCCTGGGACTTGTGGCCCTATGAAGACTATAGGAGTCAGTTTAAGGGCAGCAATTTTAGCACCCAGAGAAGAGAAATAAATTGTCACAAGGGATTAAAACTGATTGTTTTGCAGAGGGAAGGAGGGTAGAGCAGCACCAAGGAAACAGGAGACCCAAAGTCCTGCCTTTTACTCTGCCACAGACAGTACCAGGTGCTCTCAAGGGACTAATTTAACATCTGTGCATCTGCTTCTCTAGCTGTAAAAAGAGAGCAGAAACCCACTCCACCAAAGTGGCACACGACAACTTTCCACAGGGCTTGCAAGGCCCACTGGGATTCTGCCCTTGAATGTTGAGCAGAAGCTCAGAGCGTCTGGGCTGTATCATCCGCGAGGCCCAAGTTTAAGTACGGACCTGTGACTAGCACGCAGACTTTCAGTCCCTGCCACCCCCTCCATCTCCATCCCACTACAAGAGAAACAGAGGTGACAGCTCGCTCTCTGCACCACAGCCTGACTGCAGCTGTCATTTTTAGCATTCAGGTCCCCACAGAGCCTTGGGCAACAGTTTTTTTCTTGTAAACAGAAACAGAACAGAAGCCCCACTTCCACCCCTACTAAAGGCAACAGCAAGACACCAGCAAGAGCAGGATCAAGCCTCAGTTGAGGCAATTAAATGCATAATTTTAAACATGATTTTCCCTTGCTCCTTTCACTGTAAGCCCCTGTACTCCAGTGCTCACAGCAACACGCAGCATTTGAAAGCAGCACTATGCCATACCACTGTAGGAGGTCTTTTAATAATGTTATTATCCACCCATCCTTCATGCAGAGCTCCTACTTCCTGGTAATTCCCTTCCTCCTGGGGGCGATGGCATTGCTATGCTATGTAACTGCTTCCAGGGTGCAGGCACGGGATCCCAGCAGAAGCTGGGAGGGTTGGGTCCAGTCCTCAGGAAGATGAGCAGGCCTTGGATGGACCCAAGAACACAGCAGCATGGTGCTGTCCTCCTCTTGCTGCACATCTGTACCCAACCCTGTGCCTTGCACTTGACAGGTTTTGTTATTGCAGGGTAGTACGCTGTGTTGTTACTGCATGGCCCGGCATCCAATTCGTAGGAATGGTATTCAACTCTCAGAAAGGTAGAAGAGAGGAAAGTCTGTTTGAGGCATTGCACAACAACGCTGTAACTCAGATGATGCTGAAAAGCCCCGGGGAAGGCTGACAATGAAGTGCCAGAGGAAACAGGAGAACTCTGCTTGCAGTGCAGCAAAAAGGAAGCTTCAGTTAACTTAAGGACCAGGGTCTGCCTGTAGGGCTGCCTTGGGAAATTTGTTAGTTTGGGGCTGTGGCTCACGTGTCTTCTTGCTCTTCACATGCACCTAAGCATGCCCATTAGTGAACTGAAAGACACACATTCTTCAAGATAGTATGTCTACACTGGAGAGATCCTCTTCTGTGCAACCACTTCGATGAAGTCAACAACTGCACTATTCTACCTACTGTCCTAGAGCAACAGAACATCAGGCACACAAGGGACAGGAAGCCTGTAGGAACAAGCATCAGTGACTGTCCTATTTTCTGAATTAGAGGTTAAACAGTGACGATTCCTTCAGCCACTGCCAGTTCTCCAGCACGGGGAAAACAAGCAAGACAAGTTTTTGCATTGGTGAGTGGTTCTGAGGCATAGCTAGAGAAGCTCTGGTGTTGGAGATGTGGTTGGAGGGGCTGGGAGCTGCCCACTTTGAACAGACCCTTGAGAGAGAGCTGTCAGGGCAGGAAGGGAAAGAAACACCTTCTAGGAAAGGTGCTGTTAAGTATTGAGTACACCAATTCATAGCTTGGTGGTGCAGGTATTGTGGCATCAACAGCAGTAGCTCTCAAGTTCAAAGGGCTGTGAGTCACTGTGCTGAGCAAGTGCCATCCTCTGGCAATGTCACACTTCACTGTCTCTGTCACAGAAGTCTAGGGCAGCAGAAGTCACCAACGAGCTGCAGGCTGCGGACAGCTGAGATATAGCAGCCTTTTTAGTCTGTCCCTCACCTCAAACACCCCTCCAAGCCTCACCTGAGCAAAGAGCTGTGTGGGATGGATGGGCAGAGGAGGAGGGATGGAGACAGGCAGGAGCCTTCACACCTTATAGCATGAAGTGCACCCCAGTGACTGCAAAGTGGTTGTCTGCTAACAATAACAGACATGGTGGTTATTTCCTCCTCAGTCTCAGGCAGGCTGCAGTTTGTTCTTAAATGCTAGACAGAGCACTCATTCATATGTGCAGGGGACACACAGGCTGAAGTGTGCAGGAGCACAGCAAGATGTGCACTGCCTGCACAAAAGGAGGGGAAACAGCAAATACTGAAAGAGCACTTGGCTCCACTATCATACAAGCTGCGTACAATAACTGCATTCTCCTGAAAACCACATGGCTCCCTGTAGTAAACACGCTGCATATGCAACATGACAAAGCTTCTTGGGCTGAGAAAACCCCAATGAGGTGGAGTGGGAGTTAGTTATTTGTTGTCAAAGAGATGCCTGTTTTCCCCAACTCACACTGGCTCAAAAGCAGACACTTCACCAGCAAGTAGTACACTGCTACTGGAGAGATCAATCCCCTTGCACCCAGGACTGCTGCTTGCCCTGAGCAAATCGCTCTGTCAGTCACAACAAGCTCCTGTGCCGTCACTGTCCTTCTTGCCTTGAAGTTCCAGGTGTTTGCTTTCAAGCACAGAACTGGCTTGGATATCCACAGCCTATTGTTTGCACATACAGGTACATTAGCAAGTTAGAAGAGCTCTACAAGCATTAGCTAAAAAACCCTAGCTCCACTGACAGACAGCAAGACGCCTGTTTATCCCCATTCAAAGAGCAAGGAAACTGAGGCATGGAGAGCTGTTCTTGAGAAGAAGGGGAATCAGGATTCCCTGTGTACAATGTGATAAACATGTCTGATAAAAAGAGATCAACAGTGGGAAAATACATCCAATTAGCAGAAGCCCTTAGCAAGCAGAACTACAGAGGGAACCAGTCCCACCAGACCTTACAATTCAGGCAAACACTTCAGCCCTGCCACAAGCAATCTCCCAGCAGAATCCAATTCAGCTTTGCAAAGCTTGCCACTAAAAAAACCCCACCCCGAACCAAACAATGCCCCCTCACACACATACTAGCCTCCTTTGGCATCCAAAAGCCTTGCACACATGTAACACCAACCCTCCCATGGCTTGTAGGCTGCTTGCACCTGCAAGGTAGAGCAGCATTAGCCTCCAACACCTCCTGGCTGCATTCGCCGTGCCAGTCAGGCACAGTGCGCTCACGTTGCCTAGCAATAGAGAGGTCTCACTGCTTTATACAGCCAAAAATGCAGCTTGCTGCAGCAAGCCCCATCCCCAGCATGAGAAACAGGCGAGGACATCTTTAAGATCAGCAGGAGAGCAAGTCTGAGCTCCTTGCGGGATTCTGAGGTACGTTTTAGGCAGAGCCGACAATGCCCACAACATCCCCTTCTCTAAGGGATCATAGAAGTTGCCTTTATAATTTCTAGGCTGAAGATGAAACAGATGAACACGGGGACACCATTGTGCTAAGAATCGTTCATTTTAAAATATCAGGCATGCTCCTGTCAATCTGTGCACCAACATCTCAAGTTAGTCGCACTCAGGGTTGTAAAGCTCCTTTTTCACCATCTGCATCCTTGTTGTTCACCACTTGGACAGCAAAATCTGGTGGCTGGCACAGGCAAAGACATGTCTGGATACCAAGGTTCTTGTCCTGGCTCTGTATACAAGTACTGGAGTGCCTTAGACAAGTCACTTGATCTTTTCTGCTTCTGTTTCTCCAGCCATGAAAGAGACTTTCTTATTCAGGTCACGTGAAGGGAATTCAGAAACACAGCCTGGACTGACAGACATTACTGAAAGCTGACCCTCCATGCTCAGTTCTGCGTGCAAGTCCAGAAAAGCAAAGCAGGGACCAAATCTCTCTGCTTCTGCCTTCCCAGCTCATGGCGCCTGCTGACCAAACTGACGACGAGCAGATCGATCACTCTATCAGGGGAACATCCCTGGGTGCAAGCTGACAGTGTTGCTCAGGCTTTTATAGAGCCACAACAGTCAGCTGGGTACAAAAATGCCTACAATTCCACCCATAACCATGAATCTCCTGGGCTTGCATCTCTTTTTGCCCTAGGCAATGTGCATTACACCACACAGCACAGCTATTTTGGTACAGTACTTCAAAGCAGATTTACAAGGCCTAAGGGGACCACAGGATATAACGCATCAGAACTGCCCATCGCAAGAAAGGAGCCTTGCCACATCACAACTCTCCTCCAGCGACAGCCATATCATGCTGATACTAAACCAGAGGAGCTACTATGATTTCCACTCCTCTTCCCTCCAAACCAGTTCACACCATATACATGCTTGGTAGCAGCTCTGGCCTCAGGAGGCCTCCACACAGACCTGCATCTTTTTTACAGCACACGTGCAACTTAGTCCTGCCTCTTACTAGAAAAGTCTCTACATGACTTGGTGAATAGCACTTTGCTTGGACAGTCGCCTGGTTTCATATGCAAAAATGTCTTCATATGCCCAAAAATGTCTTCATAGCACTCCTGAATGTAGCACCTGCCTCTAATTGGAGACAAGGAATAGGTCTCCTCCTGTGCTTGCCCAGGTCCAATTAAGTACTGTTTCCTCCACTGTCTACCTCTTATTTCTCCCAAGAGTACCCCAGCCAATGACTCTGGGGGGAGTACACAAGCCAAACACACTTTCTTCACTTCGAAGTAAACCCAGAGAGACTCAGCTCCACAGCCTGCTATAAGCAAAGATGCAACAAGAGTTAAATAGCCACACGTTACTGAAGTCGTGTTTCTCCTAGAGGGGCTAAATCTTGCTAAATTAAATTTTCAGGAGCATGCTAGAAGTTTGCTGTCTTTGCATCTCAAGAAAGCTGCAGAGAAAATTCTGCCCAGTGCTTTCGTCAGTTTGTAGCTTGGCTGCACCATTCCTGCCTGAAAGTACACTTGTGCTACAGAATACACAACGGAAGTCTCTGTTAGGAATGGCACATCAGAGAGAAGCAGGCTTAACCCTCTCTATTACGAAGGAAGTAGATTCATAACAGGAGTGGTTGTTTTAATCTAAAAGCTGTTCTCCAAGCTGGAGAGGAACTGCACCCAGTTCTTATCCTTGCTCAGTGTCCTGCATAAAGGCTGAGGGCAGCTTTGCATTCCCCCATCCCTTCTACTTCATTTTTTTTAGCTCAAAACAACCCAGAGCAGTGTGACAGAGCCCACCCTCATGAAGTGGAATAGAACCAACTGCAAACATGCATCAACTTTTAGATTTCCATAGGGCTCAGTGTGCACTTGAAACTCAGCTGCTTTCAGTAGCCATGAAAGATCCACATCTAGCATAGCATGCAGGCTCATGCTTCCTTCCCACCCTCAAAAGTGAGGAAACAGGACAGAGAAAGGAAGAGGACAAAGCCCTTTTGCGTAGAAAATGCCTCTGTATTGTTACTGCTATTTAATCAAATGCACATCTGATGAGATAGAGCCCTAAGCACAGGCCATGAGGAGGCACAAATGCTTCTAAATATATAGACAGACTATCTTCTCTCCCCTTTCCCTGCTTTTTTTCTTTGTTCATTTATTCACATCAGAAGAACAACGCGTCCTCCTCCCCCAGCAACGCACTGCTGGAAGCGATGCCTTTCCACTGAGACAGTAGCAGCAGGATCCGGGTCTTCTGTCTGCATTCGCAACATTAAAAGCTTTTGCAGGAACCTTTTGCTCAATGAAATATTTACTTCCTCCCGCCCAGCATGGAGGCAGGGATACTTGGTCAATGAGGACATATGGTGTAAAGGGCTATCCAGTATAAATTACCATGATTAGCAAAGCAAGAAGCAGAGCAGAGGAAGCCTGGTGCTCATCAAAAGTCATCTTTGGCTTATTGAGTTTGCTAACTAGTGCTGCTCTCTTAACCCTTTCACTGATGCAAGAAAACACAAGTCTCCTGGCAACTGCTGCTTTTAACCTGCAAGTGCTAGAACATGGATGACTACTACCTGAGAATGCTTTAAGTTGGCACCACTGTTGCCAAAAAACGTCATTTCTCCCAGTTGCTTATTCCTACCTCTGTGATACCACCTCCTTATACTGGATTAGATTAGCAGGGAAAATACAAAATTCATTTTAACCAAGATAAGCTCCTTGATCAGCACACAACTCCATGAAGAAAGGCACAATTAGAAGACAAGATGCCTCTTTTGGTAGTAGTACTGGTTCACAGCAGCCTGAGCCATCCTGTGCACAAACAATCCCAGGGCACAACTTCACATTCACTTCAAGCTGGCATAACCACAGGCTAACATGCACCCTCGTTACCAGTGTTTTTTGGACATCTGGCAGCTGCCTGACACGTGGAAACATCATCAGTCAGAGCAGCAGGCAGTTATGTGATGAGATCACCACATCTTGCACAGGAGACAAGGCTTGCGAAACTGAGCAGAGGAAGTAGCAGAATAGAGATCTCAATTTTGCTCTCCCAAGCTCTAAGCCCATTGCTCGCTCTCCAAGCAACCAAAACACAGGACTACACAGCCAACACAGGTCAAGACCATTGCATTGGTCTCCCTTAAGCAACTTGAGTTTGTCACATTTTAGTTTTTACTTTAGCCCCTTAGTTTTTCCATGAACTATTCTGCTTAGCATCCAGGAAATACTGCACTGGCTTACCACAAAGTCTCTCCTACCTGTTTGGAGTAGCCTCCATAGATGATTATGCTGCCCTCAGGAGTGGTTGCCATGTGACAGCCGGATCTTGGAGCAGGCCCAATCCCCGATGGAGCCAGCTTGTTCCAGGTGAAACAGTCCAAGTTGAAGGCATACACATCGTTGTAATAGATGTAATCTCTAGGGAGAGCAAATCAGCACACCACAGGTTTTTGTAATGGTCACCATTTAGGACAAGATAAAATACCACTTCAGGAACAGCACCAGGAACCCCTGAAGAGGCGCAATGCCTTATTTAACTCCCTGCATTTACGGCTTTTCTCCTGCCATAGCAATGTACAGAAGATTTACTCGGGTGAAGGTTACTTCTTCAGTGCAACAATTTGCATTTGACAAAGCTCATTTAAGCAAGGCCTCTCGGGATTCTTTTTTACCTGTCATTCCTTACTACAACTGAGGTTTGATCAACTCTATCCAGTTAACACGATCCAAGGTAACTTAAACCAGAACACAAAAGATCAAAACAGACTGGAGTTACGTCTGTCTCATGGGCTGGAAAGAAATATACAAATATCCCTGCTCTCGTTCTACTAGCCAACTCATATACTGCTAGTGGAAAATACTCTGCCCAGGTTAAAATCCCAAGGACACAACCAAATCTAGGGCGGGCTTTGCAACTTGCACTGTGCTCTCAGGGACCGTGGTTATGCTTCTTACTGTCTCTGAGACAATATGCAGCTCAGTTCGCTTCACAGTCCCCATGACAGTGTAGCTGTGACCTCATGTAATATGCGAGAGCCTACTGGAGAAGATGTTTCTAGGAAGACAAAGCTCTTTGACAAGATTCAGAGGCCATAAGTGATGTACTGAGCTTTAGCTACAAGGACGAGTAGCTACTTCAGTGATTAGCTAAGTGGTAGGATGGCTTCTCAAATACTTGAAGACGTTAAATCAAGAGGACTTGTCTTTCTAACATAAAAGTGTAGATGAGTAACAGTACTGCTGAGGATAATCCTTGTACTAAAGCCCAGCTTTCTGTTAGTGGTGGAATTCTGTTGTCTTTTTTACAGACGATTCAATACCACCCGCCATCCTTCAGTAACTCACCTTGCGCTCTCATGGAAACCTCCAAAGATGATCAGCTGTCTTTTGCAAGCAACCATTCGATGTCCGCTTCGTCCAGAGGGACCTCCTGATGCCCTGAAATGCAAAGAAATTCCACTTATCAGCAACACTCCCTTTCCTGTTAGTGTGTCAGTCCATTTTTATTGTGTCATTGGCAGCTGGGCTGGTTGAGTTCAGCTTCTGTCCTCCTGGAATGGGAAACCATGGGGAACTTTGTTGCCTTAATCCATATGTATGCTTTTCTCCAGAACAGTATGTGTGCTCTTCCTGTTAATTCTTGGTATTTGCAACACAGGCATTTTGCAGTAACAATTTTATGCCTAGTGATAAGCCATCTAGTCTTTAACAGCACCTAAAGTCTTGAAATCTTTTCTGCTATGACTCAAGAGCTAATTTTTCAGGAGAGTTTAATGAACAGCAGTCAACTCCCATAATCGCAAGAAAGGCACTCCAGACAGAGATGTTTTCTCCAAGTACCAAAGTAAGAGCCAGAGACTGGCTCTGACATCCACTCTCCTTCAATATCTTAGGAAATCACATACCCATTGTGTCTTCACTCATCCATCTGCAGTTAGGATATAACACCAAACTAGTGAGAAGACTTTGTAAATTACTTAGATTTCCTCAAGAACAAAGGCATTGCAGCAAAAGAAGTGATCATTATTATCTTACACATTAAAAAGCAGCTATGCATCACAGTTCTGCTCTTTCAATCCTTCCTGACCTTTCAGTTAAATGTGCCACTTCCATTTCCAGGAGCAAGCAACAACACCCCATCTGTCACATCCAAAAGCCTCATGCGAAGCCAGGCAGCTGGCAACGACATTCCTGAGAGGCAATGAAGATTCACCTTCCTTCATGTTCACCCACAGACTGAGCATTGTATGAGAGAGAACAAAAACAAGAACTCTCAAAACAAAGGCAACTTTAGGCCAAACTGCAGAGAAAACAGGGTTTTGCTTTGTCTGTTCTCTGCCCCCGTGGATTAATCTATCACATTTTCACTTTCACCAAGGAGTCTCCCAAAGTGCACACAGCACCACTGAACTCAGCAAGACTTCTCAAATAGGCAGTGTTAACATGTGTTAAGTGGTTGCAGAATCAGGGCCTAAATAAATGAGAAACCTGCTCACCGTTGAAAACAACAGCAAAACCTAAACCCACAACCCTACTGCTACTTTAACTGGCAGCAGGTAGCTCTAAAGTGCGGTGATAGATTTCTGTGGAGAGAGAAAATGAGGGCCCTTATTCACCATCAAAAATGACAATCTCACACCAGTCATAATTAAAAACTCCAAGCAGAACAGCAGCGTTTGGGTAAGAATGAATTAATATTGATTGCTTGGACTTTTTATTGTAACAGAGAGGGGGGTTTTCTAGGCATTTACTGGATTTTTAAGTATCACCCTGCAGAATAGCACCTCTAGTATTAATTTCATCAAGATCCGAAATCATTATTTTCTCTTCTGTAACAAAGCTCCCTTGTTACTATTCCAAAGGATGGCACCTTTTAAAATCTTTTTCTTTTTTTTTAAAGGAAAGAAGGAATTAAAAATCAACATTAACAACAAAATCCTTCTCTCAGAGAGTATCTTGCTTCTCTAACAGGTTTCCTCCAAGTCAAAAATCAATTCTGAGCAATAAAAAGTTTATTCATTGATGTGTGTGTTTTAATAAACAAGTTCCCACAAGTGTACAATTCACTCAAAGTCACTAAGGAAAACATCCAGTCTGGGGCCTGATCCGAATTCATAGAAGTCTCACTGGCACCAGCACCACTTGCTCTCAATCACAAGGCTGGTCTCTCCTTCCTTTAGACTAGCAATACAAGCTACAAGAAGAGATGCTGAAACACAGTTCCAGGAGGCCTTACTCTGCACAGTACTGTATCATCTCAGCTTCCTTGGCCTTTGTGTTACACATTGCAGGAATCAGCTACAAAGGAAAGTTTATAGCCTTTGATGTAAGGACATGCTCTCCTAAGCTTGCAACAACTGCTCTTAGAAAGTATTTTTACCTAGAGCTATTCATACAGCCAAGGTCCTTTGTCCCCAGTCTCCAAACACAACATGGAAAAACCAAATGGCATAGTCAAGCAGGACCGGCAGTAACGTATAACCATGCTGCCACTCCAGAAGGCGGCTGCTGCAAGCTTGAAGACTTGTTTCCCAAATGCAAACTGTCTCCTTTTACCTGTATCATTGCTCATGGTGCAAAACAAGCATTTTGGAAATGGTTTCACAGACTTTATGATTAATACTCTACTTCATGGGGTTGACACCAGAAAGCAGACATGTGGGAGGGAGCTGTAAATTCTCCAGACTTTTTTTAAAAATAGATTAAAAGATATGTCTGGATAAGGACTGGCTCTACACATGTACAGCATAAGTCTGATCAGAACTGCTCCATAAGGAATTTGCTTTTGCTTGTAGAGTTACTCTGGGACTTATAGTAACATAACAGACCTGAATTCAGCCCCCAGATTCAAGAATTAAAGACTTACATGTCACAGTGGCTACAGACTGCATAAGTTCATTCCTTCATCCAGAGGATGCTCCCATGAATCTCGGAACCTTTCCATAATAATAAGTGATGATGCATAGAACATCCCATCAAAGGGGCATTTCAGGACAAAGCACTTTCTTCTTCCAGTACTCAAGGCAGCTGAAGGCCAGGACTTCAGTGTTCAGTTTTACACCTTACACTTGTGAATGCAAACAAGCGTTCTGTTCAATGGCACACGCAGATAGTGTATCCATGTGTTTGTATACTCAGTTAGAAAGCACACAAGTGAATACGCAATTGCCACAACGCACAAAACCCTCAAATCAAATCCCTTGCAAAGTCCATCAATGGTTGTACATTTGGATCCTGATCTGCCAAAGAACAAGCTCACAAGGCTCACTTCTGGGCTGACAGAGGAAGTCTACTCAATGGTACGCCAAAATAGCCTTCTTTTCTTTAAGCATCAATGCACCTTTCTACCTTGTGTTGCAGGACCTGATCTTTCCGGTGACAGATAGCACATGAGCAAGAAAAGCTGTCCATCAGAAACAAACCTGTGCTGAAAGGCATCCTGCACTGCAGTGACTGCTCTAGTTCTCTCTGTAAACAGCGTTAAACATACGCTTGTGAAACGCTACCCTGAAATATTTATAGCACTGCATCTCACAAATCTGTTATGGGAAGTATCATTAACATTCCAGTATTAAAGGGAAGAGAGCTATACAGGCTCAAAAGCAAGACAGAGGAGGGATCTGCCAGTTCCCAAGCACAACCCCAAAGCATGATGCTCCCTGTCTCTCTTTGACAGAGTGCACTGGGCCACAGAGACCTGAATAAGAACATTCTCTCTAGGAAGGAATGAGACAATCAGGTTAAAATATTGCTTAGCTCTAAGGCAGAGTAACAAACAGTTCATGCACTGAGGCAACCTTATGCATCACACAAATGATAAGGTGGTTCCAATAAGACAAAGTCATTGCTGGCAGGTCTTCTAACAGGCTGAGATTTGTTGTGTTTGGACCATCTTTGTGCATGCAAAATGCAAGTAAATATAGCTAAATATTGCTAAATATAGCAGTTTTTAACTCTGTCAAGCAGACTGGCACCACTGTGCTCTGTGCTAGGAGATAATAGAGATCCACTTCCCCAGCAGCCTTTGCAGACACAGCACAGGGGTGTTATTCACAGGAATGAGTTACTCAAGGTTTTCTCTTCAAAAGCATTTTACAGTCAAGCCTCTTACAGCACCAAGATGGTCTGTGGCATGAACTGCAAGCCAGGAAGGACAACATAATTTTCTGGAATCTAAACTGTGGGGCTGGAATAACTAGATTTCCTAGAACTGCAAGTTCAGATCACACCAGCGTCATCTTAGCTATTTAATCCACACAAGCCAATACATTCAAACCCACCTGAAATGGGGCACATGTGATTCCTCCCACGTGGAACAGAAACAGAAACTTCTGCCTCTCTTGTCCAGACATTTGTTAATGAATAATTCTGTTACTCTATCTTGCATTAAAATGACGTCTTCTAAACCCAAGTGAGTTTACTCAATACCAGTCTGTACCCCAAATATCTATCACCAGGCACTTATTCAGGCAACACTGCTACCACTTTGGACACATGGAACCATTGCTTGGCCTGCTATGTGAAGGTTTTTGTACCAGGGCTGCTGCCCCACCATGACCCAACAAACCTACACAATCTGCCCCCTCCATTTAGTCTTTCCAAACATGTCCACTCTCCCAATACCACTAGCCCCCAAGTTGACCCCCACTGTCACCTGCCCCCCCCTGCTTGTTAACAGCAATCCAAAATAAGCAAGTGCTTGACTTCAGACAGACATGAGACACCTATGTGGAAAAAATCACAGCAGCAATGGGGTTCCTGGCAAGAAAAGCAAAATGCTGCACAAAAGGGAAATGCAGCACGTGTTATGATCATAGTTTTAAAAGAAGTAGGAAAAAAATCCCTCATACAACTCAACAATCATCTCTGCCCTTTCCTCTTCCCCTTTCCAAGCAGACTGTAATCAAGATGCCATATGGAAAAGCAAAGAGGCAGCAGAAACTTGATTTTCACACTCAGTCAGGTTAGCATTAAAACAAAGACATCCCCTCCCAGCCTCCTCCACCAGATGCCTCATTAATACAGCTCTTGGAGCTCTGCCCAAGGATGGGGAGGAGATGCACTTTGTTTTACTTGAACACTGGGACCAGGGCACAAGCGTTTTCAAAATTCCAGCAAGGCTGAAAGACAGACGTCCACCCAAACACATCAGGAAGCTCGAATGGAGTAGATCCTGCATGAGGCAGGGAAAGAGAAAATATCATCTTTCCAGGGCACTTTCACCCATATAATTTATGATGCTCCCTTAGAAAATGGCTATCCTTTTATCTACTAAGAAACAATTAAGTACCAATGTCTCCAAATGCATCCTCCCACTGTGGCATGGCAGCCAAGGTGACATGTGACAACCAATACCTGGGGATGAAGGGTAGCTCTGGGCGGCTTGAAGAGCATGGTACCTGGAACTTGCTCCCTAGGTGGAACTAGGAACTCATCTTCCCAATCTGGCTCCCTCCTCGCTAACTGTAACAACTCATCACAACAAAATCACTCGCCACAGTTTTAGTCCACTCGGGGCCTGGGACTGCTGGGGGCATCCTGCAACTCGCAGCACGTGCAAACTTCATGCTCAGCTCCAGGGAGGGAACAGGTGCTTTTGCAGTGTAAGTTACACTCAGCATCCCCGAGGCTGCTCTCCCACATGGGATAAGATGCAGGACGAGTAGAGCCTCATAACCATCTCATTTCCTCTTCCCAGGCAGGTCAGGTACTGCAGCATTTGTTTTGGGAGAGGAAAACCCTAAATCAGCTCTACAGCAACGCATCTGCAAACCCACGAGAGAACAATTTGCGCCATCAGTGGTGGAGCTAACGAAGCCTCATCTGGATTCTCCGATGGCTCACAAAAAACAATCGCCCGCCCTCGCTCTCCCTGCAGCTGGGTGTTAACACTGCTCTCCGGTGAGGATTTTTTCAACCAAGAGTTTGGCTGAAATGTCAACCTTTTCTCTCAGCAGGGACTCTACGGCGAGCATCACTTCCTCCCCGCTGCCCGCTTACATGAAACCGGTAGGGATGTAATGCATTTGAGTTCATCCCCTTTATTTGGCTGAGATTGAGCAAGGGATTCAGAAGTTATTTTGGGGGAGCTGGGAGGGGTACAGTCACAGTCATTACGTCAGCTTCTGCCTAACAACAATAGGCAGATCAGCCTGCACAATGACAGGTCTTTTTAATCCTTGCACCTCTTAAAGAGCCCTCCATCATTTTGGAGGGTTTCTCTCACCCCCACTTCCCAAAGACAAGCAGGGCTCACTGGAGTAAACCTGGCTTCTGGAACATGACAAATTACAGCTGTTATTAGATTAACACTACCAGGTCTGGAGCCAAGAACCACACTTATGGACAGGAACCAGCTGCTTACGAATCCAACAGTTTTTCCTCAGCCTCCCAGAGCTACTCAAAAGGACGATCCTTGGATTCTTACAGAGCAGTCGGCTGCCGGGATCCTGTGCTGTGAAGCGTCCTTCTAACCCAGCCTGTTTTGGGCTCCTTGGGATTTTTGCATTTTGGCTCTATGTGCCCCCCCCCCAACCCCTGCACCTTCCACACCAGAGTCCCTTCAGCACTACATTAACATTAGTAAAATTAAATTTTCAAACTTCCCCCTTGTCAGGCAATATCAATGCAACCATTTTCCAGGGAGGGGAGAAAAGGCAGACAGGTGCGATGACTCACTGTGTGGCCTCAGGCATGTGCCAAGGCAGAGCCAGGGTATCCATCTCTGCACAGCTCAGTCCTAAACCACCCTCTCAATTACTGTGCAAAAAGAGGCAGATACAGACAACAGGCACCCACACTCTGTAAGCAGGGCAAAAAGTGATCAACCTAGGCAGATTTAGAGCTTCCCACCTGCAGGAAGGACATGGAGCTCATAACCAGGAGCTCGACAGGTCAAACAGCAGATGAGCAAGTGTTCAAAAGCTGCTGCTTTCCCCAGTGCCACCTCGAGGGTCAGCTGCACGGGAGTTCAAGCCCACCCAAAGCTGTGCTCTGACTAATCCCACAGTCAAGACAATTCCAAAGTCCAAGAGAAAGTCTATGTCAAAGCCAGAACCAAAGCCACATCTCCAGCTTCTCAGTCCACTGGATGACCCACCAGACCTCTTCTTCTCTCATGCAAATATAAACATGAGCAGCAAAACCAAGAAGCCAAAGGTTAAGGAAACACTAGCAGAGGGCTTTAGGCTAGATCCCCCAAAGATATTTAGACATCTTAACTCCTGTCAAAAACTACCAGGGCTTTTGGCACCTATTTACTTCGATGGGTCTGAATTATTGGCTTGTTTATCCCAAGGAATCTTGAGGCAGCAAATGCCAGTTATCAGGAGTGAAGTTGGCTCTGTGGATAGATACAACCTGTTTTCTCAAGCAATGGTAAAATTGGGAGATCCTTGTACTGGTCTTGTACAGCCCAGGCAGGAGGAGCCCAGGCAGATGGAGCAACAGGTACTGTTTTGAAGTTGGACATCTACACCCACCATGGTTGGGAGGACAGAGTGCTGTTCACGATACTCTTTCCTTCAGTTAAGTAACACCCAAGCACACCCATGCTACAAAAATCACATAATAAATAAAATAGCTTTGTCCTCAATAGACTTGGAACACCTCTCTCATTTCCACTTCTTTCTGGAGGCTGTCCTCTCCACCCTTTCTAGGATGAGCACCTCTGCACTCAAGGGAGAGATGAGTAGACAGCTGGGAAATCACAGCACTATACCAGGAGTCAAACTCAGATCCTGCTGGCACAGTTCCTCACAGGGTCAACATCATCAACTTCAGAACACATCACAGAATACCAGGTTGGAAGGGACCTCAAGGATCATCTGGCCCAACCTTTCTTGGCAAAAGCACAGTCTAGACAAGATGGCCCATCACTTACTTGATCTGCTCCCAGGTCTTGGTAGCCAAATGCAGAACCCAGAGATCCTTGTAATGATAGAATTGTTCCCCGTTGGGAGATGCAAACTCCCCGCCAAATACCCACAACTGCCCGCCGGCTGTGGGCACCACTGCTGCCTGCCAGGAGAAGGAAGAGCTGGATCAGACAAGGGTTCAGAAACCAGAGACACGAGAGCTTTATCAATCAAATATACAGCTGTCTCCAAACACCAGCGAGCAGACAAGTGGCAGCGGCTGTGGCTGCCTTGCTTGGCAACAGCAGCTCTCTGGGACTGAAGGAAGGGGAATTTTAAATGCAAGTTACTCATTATTGAGCACACCTTCCCTACAGCAAAGGGAAGTTGGTCAAGGAGCTGGGGTCTTCCCACCTCCTAGCATCTTGAGTTCCAGTTCTACAAATTCAAAGTTTCCTGAGAAGCATCTTGAGATTTAGTTTAACAACAATTGTTCAAATCTCTCTGTTCACCAAAAGGAAACCTCTCCACAGCTAAGGCTCAGCAACATTCATGCATCCTTTAGTCACATAAATAGTATCCTGCAGAAGACATACTGGGGCTCATGAACCCTTAGCCATGGGAGGAACAGGGACACTTCCTGCCTCCAAGACATATCTAACATCCCAGCACTGGGCAGGCAGAGTAATGAGGGAAAAGTCTTTTGGAAAAGACCATTAACAGTGCACAATTGCCCTTTGCAGGTTTTGTAGATTATAAAACAATAAACAGTAAAGAAACCAATCTGCAGCACAAGTCCAAACCTGATGCTTCCCAAGACCTGAAAAGCATTACTGCTTCCTCTGAAGAAAAAAACCCAAACAAACAAACAAAAAACCAACCAAAAAAACCCCAAACACAGAAGGAAATGGGCAGCATTTGGACAACAGAAGACTGTTACTGCTCTGATTAGGGCAAGTAGCAGAGAGGAGAGTATCAAAGGGATTTGGGTTTGAGGTTTTTTTGCACAGAGCAGCACCAAAACACTGTTGCGATGCAAGCTGACAGTTAAAAGTAGAGAGAGAAGAGCAAGACTTTACTTCATTGAAATTATCTGTGTCAGGACTAAGGAAGAAGGAAGGAATCCCAAAAAGGAAACTTTGTGACTGTGCAAATTTCTTCCTTGACTGGGACATCTTGAGTTGTTCACACTATAAACAAATTCTTCCACATGTGTTTTTTCTAGGGTACCCATCACAGATCAACATTGGGATAATGATCTCTTTCTTCAGAAGGGCTTCATTACCTGCCTATCTTTCCCAGCAAACAGCAAAGTAGATTTTTAGCATCAGGCACATGACCATGCCCTGACATAAACCAGCCTATACATGCAATGATTAAACACATGAGAAAATATAGGGTGTGTTTGCAAGCAGGATTTGTGGGAACATGAAGTTACCTAAACAAAGGGGATACATGCCTGATTTTCATGAGTATCTAGAGCTTAAAAGCTTAAGGGGAAGGTACATATAACAGCCCGCTCATACTTGTGCATGACCTTTTGAAGAGCTGTCTCGAAATTCATTACCCAGCCAAGCTTTTTCCTTAAACAACTGACAACAGCCATCCATAGCTATTCTCACCTCAGCTCTGTTGAACTGATGTAATGAAGCCAGTGTAACTCAAACAGAGGATCATGTGTCAGAGACCACAGATGACAAATAAGGCTGAAAACGTGCACATACAGACCCATGGACACGCTTCTCTTTACCCTTGAGCTAATGCAGAATATGTGTTAGAAATAGTCACAAGGAAGACAACAAACCAGTCAACTAATGAGGCTGAACTGTCTCCTGTGCGACTATAACTAATTATGAGAGAAAACTTCTTGTTGAAGCAGGACTCCTCAGATAGGTTTCTCATTTTATTTTTGTCGTAATCCAGTTGCAGCTCCCTGATGCGCAGGCTGCCTGCTCAGTTCAGATTCAGCTGCTAGACAGCCACCTGCTGGCTACCAACACCCAAACAAGCACCTCTCAACTCCACACCCACAAAGCAACCTCCTTTTCACCTAGGGAAATGAGTGAATTTATGGTCTCCTTGTGGAATTTGGCCTCTGAAATCAAGTTCTATTTTAAGCACCACAAGGTAGCCCAAAAATCAAGTCAGAACCTTTCAATTCAAGAAAGAACACACAGCTCAGAGCAAGACTGGCATTTAGGCGTAGCATAACAAGGGTATATGAACCTATCCAGGGCATTAGATCTTACCAGGAAGCTCTAAAGAGCTTTGGCCACGGGTAGGAAAATAACACTCCCATCCTGTACGGCAGCTTTTGAAATGTACCAGTCACCCAGCCACTTGCTGCGACAGGTAAGATAATCTATCAGACAGCTGGTGAGGGCCAAAGACCTGCAAAAAATACAAGTCTTTGGTCCAGTTTCTAATGTGCAGGTGTTCACATAAAGTAAACAAACCCAAATTCTTCATCATCACAACCAGCCAGTGACCTTAATGACACAGGCACCAGAGAGGTGAATTCTAGGGGAGTGTCATGGTATCCCAGAGAAAATTTAGACAACTTTCTCCATTGCCTTTGCAGACAAAAGAAAAACAGCCCATCTGCCAAGGAAAAAAAAACACAACCCAAAGGCAGAACACACAGTCAGTGCCAGCAGTCTACTGTGTTGTACAGTTGGGACGCTTGGCAAAGCCCAACTGCTACATGCTCGTCGGATACCCCATAGTAATGGGTCTTTCACATTACTGGAGTGGCAGTATCTATAATGCCCATAGATGTAGGCCTGTGGGCATTAAGGAAATAATCATGCACAGCAACTCTGCCATTCGTAGCACTTTGGTCAAATTCAAAGTTATACCCTGACCAGCATTTTGAAAATTCAGTGCCATCCTGGGATTATGGATGGTTGACCTGGTCCCTGTATAATGCAGCAAAGGGAGTCCACCTTCAGAACATGTCTCCCCCATGAGTCCCGCTTGAGTCCTGCCAACCCAACAGATACAACCCCAAATCTTCATTCCACACTTAATATTTCCAGAGGCCACCCAGTGGTCAGAAAGCACAAGCACCTTGGACAGGCTTGTACAGGCCCCCTCAGCAGGAGAGATGAAGTGACACCATTGGCAGCCCATTACAAGGAGAATGAAAGGAAGCCAGAAACCCTCAGAGGAAAAAAAAAAGCAAACCAACTCCCATCCATCTTTAGCAAAGCATTAGAATAATTCCAACTGCTGCTCTGGCATGCAGTACTTTACCTGGTGAGCACATCGCCTTGGTGGTGGGTTGGGGATCTCTACTTTAGACCAGCTGTTCTTTCGGATGTTGTAAATATACAGTTCATTATACAGGTACGTCTGTTAAGAGAGGAAGAGAAAATACACATCACCACAGCTCTCCATTGGACAGGGTCATTTTGTCCAAGCACAGGCACCCCTGAGGGTTATCGGTGAGTTTGGAGGAGAAGGAGCACAGCACCAGCTTTGCAAAGCAACAGCTCACCTGCCTCATCAGGCAGGGAAGGAAGACAACAACCTCCTCCACTAGATTGGGAGTCAGCAACTTCCTCAGAGTGATCCACTGGACTGGGCTGTTCTTTCCCAAACCCTTGGTTAAGCCTGTGACAGCTTGAGATATGAGGACTTAAGAAGTTGGAGCTTAACACAGATGTGTAGGTTAAAGTTGCCCAAACTGCTGCTCAACTCCTGAGACAGGAACAGCTTAATGTAGTGAAGCAAGCAGAATTAGTTTTGCACATCCCATTGTGTTATCCTAAGGCGGCCAAATATCATTGGCAGACTTGAATTTTCAAGCTATAGTATGTACAGCTTCTTAGGGTCATAAAGACCAGTTTGTCTCCAGGAGCACAATAAACACTTGCAACTTGCAGAAATTCAGTAACAAGAGTGCCCACTTGCAAATATTTGCCACTGTACACATCTCCAAGGCAGGCAATGCCTTGCCAGCAGCAAAACTGCAGAAGTATCTTGTTTTGAAAGGTGGAAGATAGAGATTCTTCAACAGTTATCAAAAGTGAGGGGCAGATATGGCTACAATTAAGTCTGGAGAAATTATGAAGCCCTGAAATATTTATGCTGAGACAATCACTCTAACTCCTTAATGGGTTCTAGCATGTCTCCTTCCTGCCAACTGTTCAGGCATGAGACAGTATCACGGCAGAATTAAAAGGCTATTTTGCTCTCATTCAGGGACAAATACATATTTTATGACTGCTGCCTTGAATTTCGCCTCAAATGAGACTCATGCAAATTACAGTAAAAGCCAGGGAGAGGGTAGAATAAAGAAGAAATGGAAGTATACATTACTTTTTGGCCATTGAAATATTCACCTCCAAAAAGGATCAACTCATCTTTCTCAGGGTGAGCAGAGAGGGAGCCGTTCAGCCTGCAAAAGAAAGAGGGATGGCCAAAACAGTAGATGTGTAAGAGTCTTGTAAAACTCAGAAGCTTGCAGCCTTCAACTTAGCTAGCACTAGCACCTCTGCCCTCTAGCCACAAAGGTCTCTCCATCATCTGCCAAATTACTAGGCTATGATATTCACCCCAGGGCTAAAAACTTCTCAAAGAAATTAACTTCTTAAAACTTCCAGGAAGATTAATTTGACACTGTCTGAAATCTTCTCCTATTTTAGGAGCACACGTTACACTGTCATTTAACATGCCTTTTGACGTGAGCTCTTGAATTTTAATGCTGGTGTGTCAAGAACAAAAATTAGTTTTATGAAGGCACAGAACTATGGGTAGAACTGGGCTGTCTGGTATCAACTTATCTGCGTCATTATTCTGCAGACACCACTGGTCATTGCTCATCTACATACCACCAAAGTGTTTTGCACCATGCAGAGACAGATCCCTACCACTCCCAAGGAGGAACTAACTGACCACTGTAACAGCCCTGTGAGATTAACAGTAGTGTACCGACCTGTCCCACTACAGAGAGAGGAAAGCAGGTATCACAGAGAAAGGCATTTATTTAACAAGCCACAGGGAACAGAAATACAGAACCTGTAAGTATGTGGACAAGCATCTTCTATCTCATGACACATCCTTTTGCCTCTTAAGTCCTTTCAGCTTTCTAGTCCAAATCCAGAACTTCCTCTTAACTTTTATCATTCCTCAAAAGCCTACAATAGAACTCTGCTTTGCCTCCTTTGTGCTGATGGGATGATTAAAACGGGGATTTTAAGGCCAAAAAAAAGCTTTTGGTCCCTTTTTTAACCAAGGACTCAATATACCAGATATTTTGTAACTCCAGATATCAGCTATGCCAGATATCAAGCCTTACACGCTCGGGAAATAACTTTACATAAATAAATGTCACTAAAAGCACCACCAACTGCTGTATAAGTGATAGACAAAGCCTTGTACAATCTCTTACCTGGGCGAGGGGGGCGGACAGGACGACTCAATTACTTGGGTCTTTTTAGCATCTAAACTCTGGAATTCTGCTATCAGGGCTTCAAGATCCTCCTGCAAATAAAAAGCCAGACATAAGTTCCTTGACATGCACAGAGCCAGCTACCTGCACACCACATGAAACCAGTACTCACCCTCACGATTTCCCTTCTTTAAAAAAAATTGTCTGCTTGGGTTCCCTTCATTCAACTACAAGAAATGGATGCTGAGTACTTCCACACTTTAAAGTTTATGCTTTAAAGATTGGTCTCCCCTAAAACACTAACGAGTTGCTCAGAAGAGTCCTAAAAGGATGGTACGCAAAGAGCATTTGCTGCACACCTGCTATTCCTGCAGCAGAAACACCGCACAAATCGGCAAGTAAATGCAAATCGCTTAAGCCCTAAAAGTGATGAAAAACTATATGCCACAATCTAGCTAGTCCTCTTCTTTGTCTGCAATGGAAAAATGCCTAAATGGAACTGGAAACTCTTTTCTATTCCCAGCTTATACTTTAGCTGGCAAGAAACCTGCATGCATTTTTATTCCCTTTCAACTCCTGTCAACTAAAAAGAAAATCTGCCTCCAAAACTGCAGCTACACCAAGTTGCAAGGGCAGAAGCAGGATTGCAGCTATGGGGAGTTTCCGACTCTCGGTCTCTCCTACAACCCCCATTGCTCACCACCTCCTTTCAGTTAATCTTTCTGAAGTTGTGGTCAAAGCAGAGAATTCCACAATATGCGGATTTTGCCCCTGCAGCATGGCATCAGCTCTCCCTGCAACCAGTAGACATGTACGCTGGCACTTTCCATGTCTTAAGCTTTGTATTATGCTGGTAACACCACGTTTTGACCAGGTAAAGGCAGCTATTTTGAGGCCTAAATACAAGCACCCACTCTAGGAGTGAGATAAACAAACATTCTCATTTGCTTTTAAGCAAGAGGAAAGGGATGGGGGGGGAGATGGAAGGCAAGAAGGACCCTTAAACCACATTTTTTCTGTCCTCCTTTTACACCTGCTGCACCCAGCCTGTCAGCGATACAGCAAAATCCTTCCTGGCAGCAGTTTTCATCTCACGCTTTATCCCTTTTTCCGAGTGCCCTCGCACACAGGCGCTGATGGCTTCGCAGCGAAGAAGCGCCGAAACGCCCCAGGGGAGGCCCAAGCCCCGCGGGCCGAGGCTACCGAAACCCCCCCATTCCCGCCACTCACCTCCTCCTTCTTGGCTCTGCGGGACACCTTCCTCTCCATCTTCGCGGCGGTCTTCTCGGCCCCCTTCCCTTTCTTCTCCCGCTTTCCTTTCTTCCCCATGGCTGAAAGGCCGCGCTAGGCCGCGCGGGAAGCACCGCGCTCGCCGCACCGCCCTAGCCGCCCAGGGCGCACGGCGGGGCGGGCAGCGCAGTCCGCTTCGGCCCGGCACTTCCAGGCCGCGGCCCGCCTCCTGCCCGAGCGGCCGTAGCCGCGGGGTCCCTCTGCAGGTCGGGCGGACTCGTCGCGGCCGGTATCGGCCTGCTGCCTTCCCTCCCGTGGGGCTGAGGGAGTGCGGCGGACAGGGGCTACCCCGGCCGGGCCCTGTGATCCCCACCGGGCCGGGGAGAGGCTTTAACGCGGCTCCACACACCGCCTGTCACCCACCCTCAGAGTCTAGACCCCCATTTGACGCGTGTTGCTATTTATTCCTGCCCTGAGGAGACCGCTGAACCCGCAAAATGGCCCCCCACCTCACACAAAATGGCCCCTCCAGGAGAAGCAAAGGGCTTAGGGGTCACCCGAAGGTGTGAGCCAGGCCTGGGAGAGGTGCTGCGCAGAAATAAAAATGAACCACGGGCTGAATAACTGCCTCAGGGATTGGGGGGCTGTGCAAGTGTTTTCATTTTCAGCTGCAGAGTTTTGGAAAGGGGGTTTATCCGGGCCAGTCGCACAGACATGAGGTGGTGGAGAGCTGAAGGGAACGGCGGGTGCTGTGAGGCGATGGCAGACAGCTGCTTTTTTACCTTGGTAGTGGGGAAGGAATGATGATGATTTGGTTTTTTTAAGTGGAATTTCACGCAGCTGCTGAGCCCAGGTAAAATTTCTGGGAGAACGCCTACTTCGAACATCTAACCAGCATGTCCACTGTAAATATGAGTTCAAATACATCTCTGAGGTGTGAGTTTCCTTTCATCCCCCTGGGCTTCAAAATTGCCTTTGTGATTGTCTCTCACTCACAGGGATGGAGTGCAATCATTGTATTTTTCACCAAATTCCCACAAAACCCCACATTGCCTGGAAGCAGGGTGATTTTCATCACTGGCCAACCCACCGCCTAACCCCAAAACCAGCGAGGATACCCACTGAAGGTACAGTTCAACACTCACCAAGTTAACCCAAACATCCAGTACGTGCCCTGGAAATTGCAGGATGGATCCTATGCTTTGAACACCTGCCTACACTTGAACCTCTGATCCTGGAAACACAGCCCTGAAGCATGAAAGGAAGAGATGGGAAAATACTTTGAGGTTGCAGACAACGTACATCCCAACCAGCATTTTGCTTGCCTGGTTGTTCTGAAAACATCGCGGTTACAACTAAAGCTGCAGTGTGTCAATGTTTATGCGCAGGAAGCAAACAGAAAGCTACAGAGAGACCAGGTCAAGTGAATGGGGCAATTTCTCAGCCGACATAAGACGTGGGAGCTCTGCTGAGTTCCCTGGCGCTACTCACAGGCTAGGAAGTCTCCCTGCTGCTTCTTGGTCTTTAACCTCAAAAAGACACCAGTGTGTGAAAACACATCCCATCCTCTCCTTGATATCTACAGGAGTTTGGTCACTGGTTCCTCTCAGGCCAGATCTTCTTCTGTTTTTAGGGGGACTTTGAAATGAAAAAGGCTGCATCTTTGTGAAACCTGCTCTTGAAGTCTTCACCAGGCAGCAGTTTACTGGGGGTTTCACCTCCTGCACACCCTGCCCTACCTGTCCCCATTTGCATCGGCCTCTTCGGTGCTGCATCATTCACGGTTGTTTCCATAACCGAGTATGCAGAGACCCTTAGCTCTGTGAGCTCAAATTGCGTTCTCAAAACTTTATTTTCCATATTTCTGAGTGTAGTTTCAGATGTTCGGGGTCATTTGGAGCTAGCCGCCATGTGGGGAACTGCGTGGGGGTAGAACATTCTTGGTGTGAGTTCTCTGATCTCTTGAACTATATAGTCTAGTTTCTCATGGATTATGTGAAAAAAGAGGATAAAAGGACAAAGAAAACTTTGCACTGCACTTTGAAAATACAAAGCACAATATAAGCATGAAACAGGGCATGAACTTCTCAGGCATAAACGTACCCCTGCTCCACCATGGTGAGGAATCCTGCTGTAGCAATGACGGTAATTGTTAAGAGATGTGTCTTCCTTGAAGGGATCCGATGGACACCTTGACTGTATAGATGAGACTAAGGTTGGTGACATGAGAGCACCAATGCCCCAAAACATGAATTTAAGACTCCAGAACTGACTCGGGTGAGCTCTTTTCACAGGCTTCCCATCACCCTGAACAGGAGAGGCCACTCCACATTCCCACACGACGTGCACGGATGTACTCCGACATGTTCACGCAAACATCTTCACCCAGCTGGGAGACAGATGTGTGCTCCCAAACACGGCCGAATTCAGGCGCACACACACATGCTCCCACGCACAGATGTCCTCACACTCTCTTTTCTGTTACGTCTCAGTTTTTGTTTCCGCTTTGTTTTGAGGAACATAGCATAAGCTCAACTTTGCCTGTGTTTGCACATTTTATTCTACTGCTATGAAGTTGTCCTATGCTGTTATATCTGGCAGCCCATCTCCAGTTCTGACCTATACAAAGAGCACGTGGGTTTACTTTGTTATTTTTTTATAGTCTGGAATATGCTCATTCAACAGGATGGTAAATCCAGCTGTATCAGCAAAGTAAAGAATAACAGGCATGAAAGCTTCAGAAAAGACTCAAAAGCTTTTTCCCACAAGTCTTCTTTGTGCTCTGACTCTTGATTTATTTTTCCCTTGTTAATGCTTTCTGAAGCCAGTAGCAAGGAAGGAATTAATGACACAGATTAAGCGTGAGGACATGCTGACAGCACAGTAACTAAATCAACCAAAAATGCATTGCAATTGTAGGAAGAGCTGGTGTGTTAGTGTTCTGATGCTGTCTGTATAGAAAGATGAGAATGAAGATAAGCCCTGCAAACAGAGAGAACCGTGGGGCTGCTGACTGGGGACCGCTTCAACCATTCTGGTAGGATCCACTGCAATCAGATTTTGGTGTAGGCCTGTGGAGCAAGAGGAAAGCGCTGCAAGGGAACACAAAGTCATGCCAGTGTAATGCCCGGGAATGCCAGTGTGTTGGAAAAGATTTTGGAAGTTTGCTGGGAGGAGGGACAGCTGAATTTAGCAGGCTAAGGGCTCCCGAGTGCTGCATGTGCCCTGGGACACTTCAGGATGCCCAGGAAAAATTACTTTCTTTAAATGCTCTGTGGTGTGTAACTCATGCAGGAAAGCTTCATGTGACAAGTCAAAACCCAGGTGCCTCAGTCTCCTCCAGGCTCAGATTGCAATTTTGCTCCTCTGCTGGTGTAAAATAAGGAAGAGAAAATCACAAAAACTGCTCCCCTGAGCTCTGGTGACAGCGTTTCAAAGTCACTTATCTCCAAAGGCAAATACAGCTGAGGGTCAAGGAAAGCCATATGCATAGCCAAGGCTCGTTTGGGAAAAAGTCCCTCATAACAGAAAGTCTGGGGTTTTATGCTGGCCATGCTCATAGTCCAGCAGAGGCCTCTCAGCCCCAGCTTACGCATGTAGCACCTGAAACTGGATTCGGACCAAGCAGGCAGCTGCTGCAAGTCAGTGACAGTATTTTGCTCCGTTCAAGGCTCATTTATAACCAGAAGCTGATAATATCTCATGGCCATTCAATTGGCTTCCTGAATTTTCTGTTTTGAAACTGGTGCTTTAATATCTTGAAAACAGAGGAAGCAGAGGAAGGCAGAGGCTTCCCTGGAGGGAAGTACAAAGCGTGGCTTTATTCAGATACACATCCCAAGGGACATCAATCGAAATCCATCAGCAAATTGTCACACTTGAAGCCACAAATTCTCAGCAAATCTGTGAAAGCCCTTACTTTTGCCATTCCAGTGGGACTTCATTGGGGTTTTTGTGCCTTTGAAAAGAAAACTGCAGAGAGAGTATTAAAAAGCAAGACAGAGGAGAAGAGTGGTTTAGAAACTCACATTTCTGGTCATGAATAATGATGCATCAATTTTACATATTCTAGATGGGGATGTTATAGGACTCTGGTATTATAGCACTAATTATTAGCATCAGTACCAGTAATAAGGAAGATGGCAGCTACAGTTAACATAGAGAAAACACCTGGAGGAAAAAAACCACAGACACAGTAAAATAAATTCTCACCTGATTCCACCACTGATCTACAGCAAATAAGTAAGAATGTCTCCACCACTGAGCTGGAGGAAATGAGCATGCCTCTCCGCTCTCTGAGCTCTGGTTTTAAATGCAGATGCTTCCGTTTCAGCACCAAAATGAACAGCTAATGCCTAAAATAGTAAGTTTGGGTTTAACATCAAACTGAGCCCCTCCACACCATATTTCTGTACATGGGAAGCTTGCCCAGCCTGGCTGTGCTTGCTTTGTTTTTAATGAATTTACTCACAAAGTGCCAAGACAAGAAGCATAGATACAGAGCAGGAAGCATTAATATGTATTTCCTGCTGCAATGTTTCATTCATCAGCGTCATGCCAGGCTCATTTGTGGGAGATAGCTCTAGGTCTGAAAACAAGGTCGTTTTGCACAAGCACCAGTTCTAGCCTTGAAGATGAAATAGAGGAGCCTTGTCAGGGTAGCAAAATACTCAGCTCAGTGACAAGGCTGATCAGCATTTTAAGGGTGGTCATGCACTGGGAGAAATATATACTTGCTGATTTGTGTAAAACAGCTGAAACTGCCTACAAGGGTGACGAGTGAATGCTGATTGCTTTGTGCTGCCAAGGGATCCTGTTCATGGGGCACGCACCTTTTCTTCCAGCGAGCGGTGCAAGACTGCTGAATTATTTCAGCTGTTCACTGTGAACAGCTGCCACATGAGAAAGGTCTGCTCCCACTGTTTACTGAACATGTCTTTCCAATTTACCACCATGCTTATAAGCACCAGAATCCAGAATTTCTTTTCAAAGAAAGGTTTTGCTAACTTTATACAAGCACACGCGCATGTACACATATGTAAGTAAGCATAGGAGGACAGGACTCTTGGAGGAACTAATGTTTTCATGCTATTTGAGTCAGCCTCTGCAAACTTCCTCATAGAGCAGCCAAATTCTTCTGCGTGTGTCACTGCCTTCTTTTGCTTGTCCTTTTTCAGACATCATGGATTGCTGCAGGGACTGGTCTTTGCCTCCGTTGTTTCATCAGAGCAGCTTTGATGGTGGTATTTCAAGTGTGTAGGGTGTCCGCAGTGTCACTGCGCCATGGCAGTATTTACCAGCCCAGCCGTGAGTGAAGCTGCTCCTGATTAAAATGCTCCAGCAGCTGCACAGAAAATCTCTGTCCAGCTATTGTCACGTCTTTTTGTGACATTGGCCCCCACAATCTGTTTGAGTCAGTGTGCCAGTTCCCAGAACGGTGATGAGAAAGCAGAAATCTTGGACTGTCTTTATGTCTGTCCTGGATCTTCATTAATTAGGCTAGTGAACCATTAATTAGGCTACCTAAGCTTCTTTAGAGATGCTTAATCTTCACAGTGGACGGCAGTAGGGTTCACAATAACAGGGATGGAGTCTGGCTCATACCAGCTGAAACTCTTTTTCCTTATCTGTCATCAGGCTTGTTTTGCTCTATTTCCATTTTATTTATGAAGGTTTTGATATTTTTCCACTCATTTATGTACCAAGGTGACGCAGAGGCACTCCTCTTAAATGCCGATGTCATTGCACAGGTCTCTGACTCACCCCATCCTGAGGTCAGGGTTTTGTAGAGAGATTGGGTCCAGGTGCACAATTTGGGGCTTAGCCCCATTCACAGCACCCCAGGTATCTTTGAATCCACTTTGTCCTTTCTAAAGAAAAGTATAAATAATTGGGTGAACTGGGTAGAAAAGAAGTGAGTAAAAGGAAGACCCGGAAAGCCCGGGGTGAGAAGTGAGTTCTGGACAGAAAAGGTCATATTGCTCATAAGAGCAAAGCAGCCAGAAACACCTTAAAATCCCCAGCCCTTATGTACACGACCGTTTTTTTCCCCCCATTATTCAAATTCTAAGTCTGATGCAACCCAGACTGGAATGTAGTAAGACTTGTAATGGCTTTCGTGTCCCACCAGATGTCAGCTCCTCTGCAGAGAAGGGCCCTGAGCCGGCTCCCACCGCACCATGGTGCAAGAATTGCTGAGACGTTGCATCATCTGCGGAGGTGCAGAGCTCTTGCTCGTGGGAAATGGATAACCAAGCCCAGGGCCAGGCTTCAGGTTGCGAGGAGAAAAGCAGCACAACGTACTTAAGTGAATGGAGGTTGTTTAGGTGAAGAAATCCTCTGTATTTCAGTTTCTCCAGCTTTCACTGATTCAGGTAGTGCCTCCCTCTTCTTAAATCCTCAGGAATTAGGTGACAGAGAAAGTGGTTCCAGCAGGGACTCAGTATTAATCCAGTGTTTTTCTTGCCTAAGAACAAGTCCAAGCACATTTGTTTCACCTAAGGAGACTTATTCTGCCGTGAGGTGCCTGAGCAGCCCACGCTTGGTTATTGAGGTACACCATCTCCAGAGCCAGAGCGTGCAGTGGGGTTTGCAGGTGCTGCTCGCTCTTGGACACAAAGGACTGGCCATTGCATACAGTTATCAGTCCTGTTTCCCCTCAGTAGGCAGATACAAGTTCACTTAAAAATAACCAGTGCTCAATTAACACCTAGCCAACACTCAGTTCCCATTACAAACCCCTTCATCACAGGATCTCAGAATATTTTAGAGGAGAGGAGTGTTTCACTTTAATGGAGAAGGAAATACTGAGGGCAAATTATATCCCCAGCAATATGAAGGCAGGCTGTGGCAGAGCTGGGTTTAGTATCTCACCTGGTTTTTGTTGCAATCACCAGGCTAGATACAATACTCTCATTCAAGTGCTTTCAAGCACCAATTTTCCTCCATCAGTTCGTAAGAGAGCACGTCTGCCAGGTCTCGGTGGCTCCCCTGGCTTGCTTTCAAGGGGGGAGAACTTGTAGTCATCTCATGGCAGGTAGGGTGAGGAGGCTGGCTTATATATTAGCAGAGAAAGCTTTAATGTAGACGTTAGAGAAAACTTACTGACTGCCAGACAAGTGAGGCATGAGAAGAGACTGTCTGGGGTGGCTATGAAATGTCTAAGACCCTGTGAGGACAATGTCAGCCAAAGATGGTTGGAGCGAGTCAACCTGCCTTGCGGCAAGAGTGAACATGGGTCATTTCTCACTGTTCTCCCATGCCCAACTTTTACAGTTTTTTACAGCTGAGGAAGTAAAAGACAATGACTGACTCTTAGTGTTTGTTTGTCACCTACCTCAGTCCTGATAAAAGCGACATTGATGAAATTAATTCTGGTTTATCTTCACAAAAAGCCACCATCCTGATGGGTGAGTAGGTTTTTCCACAACTGATTAGCATGTACTTTTCCTGGTAGTGCTGTGACAGCTATTGGGATCAGATTATCTACTTACTGCCATACCTGCTGCTGTCACCTTGATTTGACAAGGCTTTACCAGCCTGAGCCATGCACTCTGGAGGAATTTGGTATGTTCTCCTGCTTAGTCAGGTTGAGTCTGGTTTTGTTAGCTCCTCAGTAAAGATAGCTCCATATGTCCCTTATCACACTAAACATTTACCCTCAGGAAATGATGACCCTGGCAAGATTCCTTGTGGTTTTGCAAAAGAAAAGAAAATATTTGTTCATTCTCAATGGCTTAAAAAGGTACACTTGGGTATATTAACCACTCTCGTGAGCAGAAATGTTCTCCTAAAGCATTAGCCTTTAGGAGCAGGAGCTGCTGCAGTGGGGTCTGCACTTTAGTTTGATTGTGTTGGTTGTGGTGGGTATGAGAAACCGTGCATGGAGCAGGAGACATGGGAGACACATGCTCCGTGGTTGCAATTATATTGAGTTGCCTCTTTCTCACTTTTCCTTGTGAACCCCCCAAAACATAGTGGACCCTCTGGGGATGGTTAGCAATTTAGGGACCATGAAATGTAGACAAAACTCTTTTTTCCTTCCAGCAGAAGACTGTGTTTCATCTACAAAGCCCACCACCTTATGACAATACTGTTCTCTTGAGTTGAGTGTTTGGATAGATTCAAACTCCAGCAATTAGTATGATTTAGTTTTTAAAAGATGACATCACATCCACTTCTGAACATGTTTCAGGATGTTTTTACAGACATGATGTAGTAGGTGATTGTCCCCTATCTGTCTATCTATCACTGACTCGTTTTTTAAAGAAAAGATTTAATTTTAACCTCAAGCTGCAATCCCAATGAAACTAATATCCATTAACAGTTTTTCTATCACTGTAACATGTACAGTTTTCTCTTGGAAATAACCATCTTGGTTTCCTGACCTATGATGTCATTTCTCTTACCAGAAAAGAAAGAGTCGCATAGGGAAGCAAAAAACAGATCTTGGTGATATGTCACAACAGGCTTTTTTCTGTGCTATTTGAATGGAAAGCACAGCTTTATTACAAAGATAACCATGTGAAAAACAATCTGACACACCACACATGATCCAGTCTGCTGGCGAAGCGGACGCAAATTAGGTCCCATTTGAAAACCAATATTTACTCTGATACCTGCTGCTTGCTCTGCAGCGCTCTCTGGCAAGGATCAGGAGCGTAAACTGGGTTTCTATGGTGGCTGTTGACACTCAGGCCAGCTTCACGCTTTCCCACAAGATAAACTGTCACATTACAGGACCGAGGTGAAAAGCAACCCAGCCGCACAAGGGAAGGAGTGGGATCGTGGCTGCGCGCCTGGGTCTGGTGGGCTGCAGGATGCCCATTCTGGTGCTATTCTTTTTGCCCAGACTGTCTGCTGACCAGCCAGCGGGAGCGGTGGGTTATACTCCCATGCAAAGGGCCAGCTCCGATTTAATACAATTGCTCTTCCCTGCTCTCCAGGTACAAAGTGAGAGAGCAGGACAGGCACCAGGAGGAAGAGCAGGACGCAGGGAATGTATTTGTGCAACATCAGCTGCAGAAGCTGCCCATTCCCCTCTGCTGCCTTCATGGACAGGCTCCTCCTGCTCACTTGTGGTGCTGGGGGATGCTGCTCCACTAAAAAGAGTACACTTATTTCAAGACACCATGAAATAAAGATGCTGCGCAGCCCACATAGGCAACGAGTCCCTCTGTAGGACACTGCTGTCGTGGGACATCCAGCAAAGAGGTCTGCCAGGAAGGTAATTTCTTCTGCACAGAGCTGTTAGCTCACATAAGCTGTATTACAGCTTTTTAGCAGTGGGAATTGGTATGTAGCAAAGCTATCTGGCGATGCTCTCAACTGCAAAGCAGCTACCAGGAGAGGCTAGCGGCTCTCCCCAGGCATAGACTTGCCTGGTGAAGGGCTGAGCTGGAGGCAGGCATGGGCTGGTGCTGGGGTTCCTTATTCCTACCAAATCCCTTACCTTTATCCACTGCACCTGGAGGCCATCGGGGTTTGAACAAGCCTGTGGTTATTTGTTGGGGAGAGGCAATGAGCCGAGCACTGCCTGCGCCTGAGGCCACAAGAGAAACCTCACCAAACCTAGTTGGGGAAAATCCTTTAGCTCTGGATGGTAACTCCATCAGTCTGAAAACATAGGGAACTTCACCCAAATGGTGCAGGGAGTTTGGGTTGGCCTTTGAGCAGCAGGATCCAGAGCCCTTCACTTTCCAAGGCGCTGCAATCCAAACTGAAAGGTTGTGGCCCAATTCCTCCTGCCGCCCCTTTGGAGTTATTTGTACAGGGGAGGGTTGCCAGCTCCTCTGCCTGCCCCACCACCAAACCATGTACCCGGCAGGGAAGCTCTTCCCGACGTGCCTTTTGCTCTTTGATCTAATGCAGGATCAAGATCCCTTTTTCATTCCAGGTCAATTTTCCTCTTTGTCTCCAATTCCCCATCTCTTCCCAAGCCCTGGTTCTGTCACACCCGGCTGGAGTTAACCAGACTTGAGATTAGTTTTTTCCTTTCATCTCTGCGCTCTTTTCTCAGAGATGGGTGGGAAAGGAGTTTCCCCCATGTCTGTGGTTTCTTTCCAACACAGGCCTCGAGAGGGTTTGAACGTGCAGCTGCTGCGGGTTGCTGGTTGCTGCTCCCTGTTCCAGTAGGATTTCGGGAGTGAGGATGCAGCAGGTCAACCCTCATGGCATTTGCGTTGATGCTTGGAGCAAACCACCCTGAAAATGTCATTGCTCGAAGCAAACCACCCCGAAACACCCAACGCAGCACTGTGATTTGCACCAGGACCAGGACTGGCGCCTGGGAGACCGTGGCACACAAAGCAAGGGTGTGCAGCTCCACAGAAAGGCTGGAATTCATTTAATAAGGGCAAGGAAAATCCAATGAAAGCATCCTTCCCCGCCTAACCCCCTACATGAATCAACAGAGCTGGCTTCAGCATCCAAAAGCTCTCAGACTGAAGCCTTTTTCCCAGCACACAGGCAGAGAACAGGCCACAACAAGCGGGTGGTTAAATCACCGATAGTTGCCATAAATTGCATTTCTGCCAGGGATCTTGTTCTGTAGCAAAACAGCCCATTTCTGAGACACCATTACAGCTCTGCACTGGGCAGCCTCGTGGCTGCTGGGTTGAGTATAAGGCCCTTTTCCTGCAAAAAAAGAGCCTCCTGTGAGGAAGGAAGCAGAGCCCGTGGTTTTGTGGGGAGACTGGGCAGGGCTGTGCTTCTGCGGGTGCTTTCCCACCCTCTAGGCTGCGAAATGGCTCCTGCTGTTTTCTTCTTACACAACAGCCTTCGGTAGGGTCTTGCATCAGACACTGAAGAGGCTGCAAGCCCATGGGCAGAATTAGGCGAGTGTACAAGTGGTTTTGCAGGCTTATTTTTCTGTGCTGAGGCCAGGGAAGAAATCCAGATGGTATTTGGTCCACACAGTGAGAAGAAAATCCCATTATTTTGCAAGATTTTGGGGTTTATCTCGTTTGACTTGGGTGCAGGAGGTTCTCTCAAATTTGGTTTAATGAATAAGAAGACAGACAAAACCTGTTTAACTTTTGCTCAGCAGTGATAGTACTGGCTCAGAAACTCCATGAGGTATTAGAAAAAAGACTAGTTTTGCTTAAGTTTTCTATGTTTTAATTTAAAGTATTAATTTTAATTAAATGTGGAAACTAAAGAAAAGCTAGAGAGGTTTGAGGCTTGCAGGCTTTCTAACTTGGTAATGCCAGGCTTCTGGCTTTTTCTGGAAAATATCAGAGGTATATAAAGAAAACAAACATGAACAAGTGACAAAAGGATTTTTCCATCCCCAAATGTTCCTTCTAAAGAAAAAATGTGACCAGCAATAGTAATTTTTGGTTACTCAGAGGGTCTTATCTACACTGGGATTATTGTGGCTTTAAATGGCTTTCCTCTAGGAACTGGCATTTTTATTTTGAAGCAATTATTTTCTCTACCTGAGGAAGGACTGTCCAATTAGCAGCTCATCAGCCCAGACCCTTCCATTTGGCTGCTTTCTCAGGTTCCTGCTCTCCCCCTGTGACCACGCTGTCTAGAGCCAATGCTGATTTCTGCAGTAATTGCACAACCCAACGTGTCATGTGAGAGCTTAAACTCTTTACATTGTGGAAAGCCAGCGCCTCTTTGAAAAGACTATTTCAAGCAACTTTGTCAATCAGGATTAATTTTTTTTTTCCTAATGCAAACACTATGTTGGCAAATAGCTGAATAGCAGGAGCAATGCTGCAGACGGACGGACTGGCAGCAATAGCAGCATTAGGAGCTTCTAACCAGTTAACAGCAGGGAGCTAGGCCTGGCATGAGCGTTCCCAGCCCTGCAATTCCTGCAGTTCATCGGAACATCTGGAAAATCTTTTAAAGATCTGAACAGCCAGCCGACTTCGAATGTGGAAGAAATAGTGAAACAGTGAAAAGGTGGTAATGCCCAGCACGTCGGGCAGCTTCTGGTCACCAAAGCATCTTCCCTTTGGGTCCCTGTGGCATATGGTGGCTTTTTCCTCGATCCAGCCAGCTCTCCCCCAGCAGTGCCCACATCCCAGTGACTTGCAGGCAGCTTTCACGGCTGTCGGTGCCTGGCAGAGGGGCAGGGCAGGGTGGACTGCCAAGTCTGGGCATCCTTTTCGGTCCTTGCAGTAATGTTGGCAAACTGAGCTCCTTCTTGCATGCCTTTGGCTGGCCAGATCTCCCCGTTGGCCACACAACGGCTTTCCCAACTGCTGTTGATACAATCCCAAGAAGTTCAGCTTGATTTTCTCAAGACTCAATGTAGAAAGATTACATGTACTGTTGTTTTTATTATCTATGTGCAGTTGGTCTGCTGACTTTTGTTTAATGAAAGCCAGGGCCAGCAGCAACCTCATTTCAAGTCCTTGCAGGTGCCAGTGTGTTTTGCATATTCTTTTTAACACAGAAACTTGCTGGGCTTTAGTCCCTATCGACTGAGCAGGAGCTTCACCACCCACCCTTCTCCTGGCAGAGGTAACACATCCCCTCCAGACATTGGGGTTTTTTTTCTTTTAACTGATCCTGTGTCTTTGCAGCAACGCTACTCTCAGATATAACATGCACTGGCACCTCCATGCAGCTCGTCACACCGCAAAACCTCCTGAATACCTGAGATGCCTGGACCTGATTTATGAGCTCTGTAAAGCCAAAGGCTCAGAGGGACGAGCTCTCCCGCCCTTGCAGCACGCAGTGGTTACACAAGGCGAGGAGCGGCATGGGGAAAGGGGGGAGCCCGTGCTTTTCCCAGGCAAGTTAGAGCAGAAATGACCTCACTGAAATGCAGAGCCAGGCTCCTGGAGACGTTGACCAAACCAGCCAGAAAACTGGTCCAAAGCGCAGAACACACTCATGTTCCCACCACGTAGTTAGGCTTTTAGGGCTCGTACAGGCATATTGCCACATCCTTAGGATTTATTTGCTTATGGCACTTAGCGTGCACAAAGCTCTGTGCCTTTTATTTTTATTACTCATTTTTGTGATAATACTGTTGACTGCTCTGGAGGCTACGAGATTCTTGATGCTGTTGCAGACAGTGCCTCATTTTCAGAAGTCTGGAGTGGTCTTTGATGATAGCCTGCTCAAAGCTTGCTTTGAATTGTGTGAAGAGCCTGGCACAATGCATAGACGGAGCACATATAAAGACCTTCTACTCGTCTGCTCGGGGGCAGCTACGGACAAATGCATTCCTACCCACCGAGGCTGCTTTGTAACCTGTACATGTCCCTGCCACTGCTGGCGATGTGGTCTAGCTCTGAAGGACACAGTGACAAGTGATGATAACCCATGCAGAGGAGCTGGGAGAGCAGGAGAGGATCCTCGAGCTGGATCATTTCAGTGCTTATTGCCCTGGCTGCAAAGGGGAGGCAGGGAATCAGTTCCAAAAGGAGGTGTTGAAAAGAGCTCTTACTACAGAAAAATAATTATTTTTCTTACATAATCTGTCATCCTGCTTGTTTCCGTTGTCTCAGGCACTGTCCCTCACCCCGGCATCCTTCCCCTGCTCAGTGCATTGCCAGCTCCATCCAAACTGGGCTGCCGCTCGGCTCTTTGCTGGCCAACACCGCTGCCACGGCTCCTGGTGCACACGGTGGGTAATTGGATTGTGCTGAAAGAGCTTTCAGCTAACCCAAATCCGGGGACAAGCTCCCCAAGGCATGTGTTTAACAAGACTAAGGCAACAGGTACATTTTCTGCTCCAGCAAACCTTGACTGCAAGCTGACTTTTGGAGACAGGGTGCTGGCAGAACTCTTCACGTGAACACGAGGTGCCTTGCACGGTGGCCCTAGAAGGACAGCGTCTGAAGGACAAGTTAGTTACTTTAGGAAAGAGAGGCTCAGGCAGGAGGAATTGTCATTTCTTACTTCCCTGGTCTCTTACTCAATATAGGGATTCAAACGTGGATTTATCTTTTGCATTATGCAGCTTGGATGAAGACCAGGGGAATTTCCAGCACTTATTGCCCCACCTGATTCAGGCAGAGCTTTTAATCTGTTCTTTTCAGGTGGGCAAGATCGTTCACAGCTGGGGAAACTGAGGCACAACCAGGCACAGTGGTGGTTGGCTGGAGGAGAGCCTGGACTCCCAGGTCCCCCCCCAACCGCAGCACCATCTCCTGTGCCATCTCTCCCCAGTGAGGGGGGTGGCAGTCCGAGATAGGCAAAAAACTTGTATATTCAGTAAATATGCAGGGGGAAAAAAACCTTATAGGTATCTGTAAAAAAATCCCTCTGTTATATTTCAAGGTCTGGTAATCAGGGGTTTGGAGGCATACTTTTGTTAAAGAACTACAGCACCCACTCTTCTACAAATCCAGTGTCGCTGAGTTCTGACACCTTAAGTAGGTCTCCAGCAAAACCAGGACAGACTGGCATGTTCTGAAGAGACACCTTTATTTTGTGGCTTTGGTACAACAGGTGAAATACTAGCAACTCCTTTCAAAAAAAAAAAGACTTTCAAGCAGAACTTGCATTGCTTCAATATGAGGGGGACAATTTTGTTGTCGGGTGTATTTTGCTGCAAGGAAGTTTGTCAGCATCAATTCTCCTTTTATTAACTTTCCTTATACCTGTATCTCGTTTTCGGTGTATTAATTTATCTGCCTCAGAGGATCCCTTTATTAGTTCTATCCACAATTCCTTGTCAGCTCCTTGCTTTCATTTATGTTTGCACCCTTGAAGCAGTTCCCAGCCCATGTCACACCCCACCCTTAGTGGCTTCTTCCCAACCCAAACATATTTAGTGCCTTTCATCCTTTGCACAAATCTTCAAATAAACAGCTGTTTTATTGCTTTTTGCTGGGCTTGCCTCCAGTTTGCAGAGGCATTTCTACCTGCTGCTTCAAGGGCTCACCCTTCTTTGGTGGCAGACCCCCGTGCCTCTCTCCACTCCACTCAAACACACAGGTGCTCCTGGGTTTGGGGAGAAAAATGTCATGGGTTTGGTTTGAGGGTGGAAAAACGTCAGTCTTGCTGCCTGGGTGTCCTCCAGAAGGGCTGCGTTCCCACGCCTGCCCCCTCCCAGCACCACCGCAACCTCCAGCCGTCAGGACAAAAGACCAGCAGCCACAAGACCGAAGCTGGGGAGATGGGTCTAGACGTCTCAGGGCTGCCTGGGGACCATGCTGGGTCCACATGTGGCTCCCATGCAGTGATTCCTTCCTGGGCAAAGCCCAGCACGAGGCTTCCTCTACCACAGTGGGGTTTCTTCTGCCACCGTTGATGAATTGATGTTCATCCTCCGGGCACGACAGCACGGCTGCTGCAGTGGCACCAAAGGAAAGGACAACTGGGGGAGAGCCAAGAGCCAACACATGGCCAAAGGACCACATCTCCAGCAGCCATCAGTAGTGATCTTTCAGAGAAAACTCACATGAAACATGAGGTCTGATCCCTTCCCGGGTTTGTCCTTCCAGCCTGGGACTCACAAAGACAGCGCTCGAGGCTGAGGCTGCACCAGGGCTGTTGCAGTTAGTAACAAACCCTTTTATCTGAGCTCTTTTTGAACTTTTATGCACACATAAAAGTTGTCTCAACAACATCCCCTGACACCGAGCACATGATTAACACTGCCGTGTGCGATAAAACACTTCCCACCTTTGTTTCGAGCTGCCCGCCTGAGCGCTCGCTCCCTGCAAGGAGATGCCTCGTTGCAATCAACTTTATATTTGATGGGCCTGAAAAAAGCTCGTTCTCCAGGAAACTTTGCCACCCCTGTCCGTCTCTTTTTCCAGATCGTATGTGCTGAACTGGCCTGAACCAAGATCCACTCGCAAGCTCTGCAGACAACCTCCCTCCACTATTAACTACATTTGCCAGTGTTTTCGCTCTCCCAAACAACTACCACTGAAATGAATTCCTTCTTTCAAACCCCGTGGGAAGCTCAGTGAGACCCTGAGCCTGCTGAAAACCCAAGGATGCAAAGCACTGGAAGCGCGGTGGTCTGCTGAGGACTGACCTCCCTGTACAAAAGCTGCATGTTTCTCCCCAGGATGCTCTTCTCTGTCTCTCCGCTCACTGTAACCTCTACAACAGCTTCTTGCAACTGGTCTGGACTACTCCTGGACCCTTTACCTGTACCGGCATCCTGTTTGCCAGCTCCGATACAGCAGGCATCACTGCTGCGTTGTGCAGGGGGTTGCACACGGCTGCTGGTAGCACTTAATCTGATCTGGGACCCTTTGCAGCTCTTGAAGGCCTCTGAATCCCACAGCTGGAGCTTTGCTCTGAAATGGGATGCTTTATCTGGCACCAAATCCTTGGGCTTGCTCCCTGTGAAGAAAGACTCCAGCACGGGAACTTCTCCAAGCAAGCCTGTAGCAAACACGGATGCAAATAACTCATTTTGTTCCTGTGCTACTGCCTTATCTGTCTGCTAAAGCACTTTGCAGCACAGCACGGGGCCCGCTGTGTCTCTGGCAGGCTTCCCACGGGCGTCACAGCCCTTCTCCTCCTCGGGCCGTCAGCGTCCTGCTTGTGAATGTAGTGTTGACTTGTCTTATTGAGGTTTTATATTTAATTTGCCAGAGTTTAGTCTCTCCTCTGTTTTCCTTCTTTGGCCACAACTGTCACTTTTTGAATGATCTCTTTTAAATCGCTAATGGCACAGGCTATTCTGCTGTTTAGCCATGCTGGCTTTTAGAGATGTTTTTCTTAGATTACTTTAATTCCTCCACTAAGAGTCTCTAATGCCATATTGGAGAGCCTCTGTGCCCCTTGTTGCACACATTTTTCCGTGTAACTGCATTCTCATTTCTGCACCTCTGACTTCTTCCTTTTTTTTTTTATATATATATATATATATATATATTTAGGGGTTTGGTCTTACAAGGATGTTGGGCTTAAGCATGTAACACTGCAGAGTCTCTCTTCCAGTGTTACTTTCTGAAACAGCCACAATGCTCGAGAGTAAATCAAGAATTGCCTCTTTCTTGGGAATTCCCTCATTGTTCAAGACATCAGTTGACTGTAGCACCTAGAATGCAGTATGAAATTTGTGTGTAACACCTCTTCAGCCTCTGTAGGCATCACTGAAGTCTCCCTTTACTATTGGGTTTTCTTTGCAGCCTTCCTTTCATGCCTGTTTCTTCCTCTTGGGGGGTGTGTGTGTTTGTCAACAGAATAGCCTGAACACCATCTTCTCCTTTAGGAAGGAAAACCGAGCTCTGCCATCTGCACACCCAGAAGTGCAAATCTTCCAGCAATCCCCACACCTCTGCCTTTCTGTACCCCTGAGCATCCCATCCCCTCCCTGCAGGGCCCCTGCAGACAGAGCATCTCTCCAGCCTGGAAGGACACAGGGAGGAGGGATTGCAGCAGAGGATCACTTTCCCCGCAGAAAGTTTGATACCTTCCTGCTGTTAAGACATTTTTTTTTTGGCTGCAGGCTTTTACCGGCAGCATCTGTCACATAACCATGCAGATACACCCTGGGAATTAGGACATCTGTTGTCTGCTCCCACCTCTTCCCAAACCTCACCCACTTTCCCATTCCCTTAGTTTTAACACATGCAAAACCAGAAACGGTAACTAGAATTTTTAAAAAGAGGATGGTGATAGAGGAATGGCTGCTGTTATTGCTCGGCTATGCTCCTAGACCCATCTGCAAGAAGAATGTTTGGAAACGCAGAGCTCAGGTGCTGCTGGATGTGGGATAAACAAGGCAACCTTTTGCAAAATAGAAGTTTTAGAGGCAAAGACCAACGACAAGAGAGTTGTAATTCAGCTTTCTTTGTTAAAAAAACAAAACAACCCAAAACATAGACCAACTCAAACATTTAACAGATTTGTTAACCACAGACATAAAAGAATCAAGAAATACTAGAAAAAATACATTGCAGGAGACATCTTGTTTTACAAGGCAATTTGATTAAGTTACTACTGGCTGACCAGCACTCAGTCGTGGAATAGCTGTGTTGACAGAACACAAACATTGTAAATAGACAGCGCTTACTGTAGAAGTATTAAGACTAAAAGATATTTACCCCTTCAAATAAATAGAATGTCATCTACAGCAACATTTAAATTAGTAAAATATTTTTAAAGCAACCAAATATAACAAAATTGTAAATCAGATCTAGAATTTCTTCTGTATGTTAAGATCCTTTTTTTATTGTGTTTTTTAAAAAAAACAACAAAAATACAAACTTTAGAAGAAAGGTATCTCTGAAAAGTCACATCATTCACTAGAAGTGAATTTCACCCTCCTTTTGTTCTGCCGGCCAGCGCAAGGTCTGGGTACCACTTAAATTTCTTCCTTTGCAAGGATTTAGGTGGGACATGAACCTCACCCCGTCCTCTGAACAAATAAGGATTTTTTTTTCCCTACATGTGAAATTCATCCCAGTGCAGGAGACGCAGCCAGACCCCGCAGCACCACGTCCCGCTGGCTGGGATGTGGGAGAGCATCCGAGCGCCTGCAGAGCCCCTGCGCCGAGATGAACGTCACCCAACGGGAATAATTTAGGTGTAGATATAAAGTCTCTTTTAGGCCATTTAAAAATTAATTCAATATTTAAAAAAATATTTTTTTTTCCTCATTAACACTTCAACAGCTGGAGGAAGCAACACCCCTTCTCACGCAAGGAACGGGGGGCTAAAAGCAAAGAAATAATCCTCTGGACATCAGTTCCTTAGGGTCGACCTAATCCAAGCCACATTTCCTACGTGCAGCTGAGTGGCACTTGGCTTTGACTCCCAGCAGCATCCCGCGCACACGCACCCCCCCCAACCCCAGCTGCTAGTTCCAGTTCGGACCATGTAAACTGGGAAGAAACTTCTCAAGTACGGGCAAAACCAGCGTAAGGCTGGCAGGCTTTAACTCCTCAAGAAGCCAGCAGAACCGAAGAGCCCCTTGAGCATCCCTCAACGCCTAGGTCTCATGGGATGCCCTGGCACGGGTAAGGTCCCCGGCGGAGGCGCGGGAGCAGATTCCCATCGCCGCAGGGAGCCGGCTGCCGCGCTCCCTGGTCGGCAGCCAAGCGCCGCCGGCTCCAGCCGCGCCGGCCCATCCCGCAGCCGGAGATGATCGCCGGGCTCCCGGGGCCGGCACAAGGCTGCAATTCAGTCCGTGGGGCTCTGCCGAGGTTGTGGCGCCGGCCGGCAGACCTCAGCAAGAGCCCTGGGGAAGGGGGGAACGGGAGCTGTCTCGCCCCTGGGCTGCCCTTTCCCAAGCTCCAGTAGGAAACTTTGTTCCAGCCCTTTCTCAATGGCCAACGTTGCCTTCCCCTTTGATGTCATTAGAAATGGAGTTGCGCAACCGGTTGATGGAAAAGCTGGCATCCCGCAAGAACAGCCGCAAACAGCCAGAGTGTTGCGTAATGACAGCATTTGACCGTTTCCTTCTATTTTTTATTTCTTTTTTTTTTAATTTTTATTTTTTATTAAAGCCCGAGAACACTGTAGCCTCGGCTGAAGGCACGGGTACCTTCCCAGACTGAGAGGAAACCTTCCCTGTGATTCCCCGCAGCCACACCGGGACTCTGCCACTGCAAACATCTCTCCACGGTTGGGAAGTCGCGGCCGTGGGGAAAAGCTCTGCCGCAACACCGCTGCCTCTCGAGGGCTCCGCTCTCAGGCAGACCCACAGTGGAGGAGCCCATGGAGGAGCCCAATTTATTCCCTTGCCTAAGATGCCCACAGGGAGAGGGCTCGGAGAAAAACAAAGCCGCTTCTTACGAGTTTCAATCCAGTTGAAGGGTCTTTAAAGTTTGTTCAACAGTGACAGAGTCCCTTTGAACTTAGTGTCCGCAGAGGGTGCTGTTAAAAACAAAAGCGTGTTTACCAGAACACAGTATCTGAGATGGAAAACACTACAAATACTGCAGGAAGTTTAAAAAAAAAAAAAAAAAAAAGAAAAAAAGAAATATCCACCCAGGATGACTTCAAGCCCCAGTTTTGGCTGGGAGCATTTTGCGGGGCTGGTTCCCCTCTCAGTCGGGAAGGAGGTTTCTCATTTAGAAAGAGGAACCCAATGGGTAAGAAAGCACTTGGCCACCCGCTCCTGCATGCCTCTGCCCTACATTTTAACAATCCCCGGGAGACGCTATTCTGTGAACACCCCTAACAACTGACCGCCTGGGAGTCTAAATACTTAAAAACAAGCTGAGAAAAGCAATAACTGAAAGGGGGAGTTTAGTAGAAGGACCAAGGGACTACTGAGGCACAGCCATCACTTGCAGAAATACGCAGCCACGGCTCCATGGTTGCACTCGATGATCTTAAAGGTCTTTTCCAACCTAAATGATTCTATGATTCTACAATTGCACTAACATGACCGCCCCAGCTGTACTTGCAGAATACTGTCCTATGAAGTAGATTCACGTGGTATCTCGTTTAACTGTAGCTACTGTTAAAAAGCAAACTCACGGTCACTGTGGTTGTACGTGTCCTTTGCGGGAAGGGTTTCTCTCCCTTGGTGGGTTGCAACAGGCATGACTGATCATGGGCTCGAAAGAGCACAAGCGAACAGAGAAACAACAGAAAAATCCCACATCCAGTGCTGGGAATGATGAGAAATTTTCTGTGAAGTCTCTGTTGCTCCCCTCACCCTCTGTGACATGTCATTCCACATTTGAGGAAAACAAGCAGCAAGGAGGTCTTTCACGGGGATGTATTCTCTCTTTTTCCGTACCAAAAATCCAGCTGAACACAGCAAGCCCCCGAGGGCAGCAGACACTCCTGGTTGCTGATCTGAGTTACAAGCTGTCGCACTGGACAGCAGATGCTGTTAGCAGCAGTTTCACCCATTGGAGAAATTACTTTCTTGTGTTTTCTTTATAAAATGAAATGCAGTTTCACCCCCTTCCTCATTATCTCCCTAACCTCCAGGAAAAAATAACCCACCCTCTTACAGCCATGTTACCAAGCTCTGGTGGAGGGGAACTGTCGGGGCCAATGAATTGGGGATAAAAGAAATAAGGTTTTTGCAAGGTAAACTTTGAGATGTGAGCTGTGGCTGACCAAATCCAACATTTTTGTCATTCTGTGCTGGTACCTGGTTCAGTTTCTTCCTATAGCTCTATTGCCAGGGAGATGCTGGCGAGATCACCATGAAACATATGGCAGCAATGCCAGAGCCAGCAGGTTAGTACAAGAGAAAGATCTTTAGCAGCAAGTGAAAAATCATGAAAATTCACAAAGAGCAAGCAAGCGAGTTAAGGATTTAATTGAGATCAGTTAGTTAATAAAAAAATATTTCTCAGTGTGACATCTCCTTTTTAAAACCAGTGTGAAAGGTTCACCACGAGGATATCATGTAGTGATGGTCTTCATCACTGATGAAAGTAATTTAAAGATGTGTCCAAACCAAGCAATGCCCATGCCTTTGGGAGATTTGGACCCATTTCTGAGCTCTCTGTGCGTTGGACTTGAGTGCTAATTTACATTGGATTGAGGTGGCTGAGAGTTAAAATCCCTTTCCTTTGCATCGCAAGTAATTCTGCTGGTATATATTAGCACTGAGAGCCCCTGCGCTGAACCCAGGCCCCGCAGGAAGCTGGCCCTGAGACCATTACAGCCAAAAAAACTGCAGACCAAGTGGAAGGTGACAGACTGAGGTTCTCTCTCCATGAAACAGGTCCAGCATAAGCAGTGATTTCCCATCACTACCCTGCCAAAACATCTCGGCCTTCAGCTGGAAGAGGATTCCAAAAACAGAGTTCAGGTTTTATGGTTCACGACCTTATTTATGCAAATGCCTCTCCACAGGCACTGGATCTGAGATGCTCCAATTCATTGCACATAGGTCCCTGAACAGCCAGGCATTGGCCATAAACTTTGGGTTCTTCTGCACTGTAGATATACCCAAACCAGCTGCAACCCTTCCACAGGTTAACTTAGCTCCAGGAAAGCTCAATGCTAATGCATGTAAAGCGGCACCTGAGCTGGCTTGGGTGTATCAGCACTGTGCTGCCATGGAATAAACAACCCGACAGCAAAGGTTTTCAGCGCGATGATTGTCTCACCTATTCCTCCTGCAGTGCCTCAAAGCAAAGACGCGTGGTTGGCGAAGCAATAGCAAAGAGCTGCACGTAGACGCTTGTTGACATAGCCACTGTCATTGTCACACACACTTGAACAGAAGCTGCCACCTGCTATAACACGCACTATTTTTGCTGAAGAGCTTCTTAAAAGGACAAAGCATGAGCTAGTACCATTGGGGTCCTTAATGCCTCTTCATCCAAAATAAGTCTATGCTACAAGGAGCATCCAATAGAAAGCATTAGCTCTTGGAGGATCCCGGCTTCCACACATCTTAGTTTACAAAAATATTGAGGAGAAAAAGTAGTTCAACAACCCATTTGCACAAAGCACAAGCACAAAGAAGATCTGTAACAGAGACTGAAGCAGCTCACTTGTGGGGAAAAGATGCTTTTGATTTCCAACTGACTATCACCTTAAGCGCAGAGGCATAGTGAGCAAATTGTTCAAGAACTGCAGTTTTGCTGAAAAGGTGATGCTATTGACCAAATAAAGCAACATGTTCCGAAGAGGACAGTTTTGACTACTGAGGAACTAGAGGAATTTGGGGTGGGCTCAGGGGATGGGACTGCACCACCCACAACAGCAAAACAAGATTTCACATGCGGGTCATGCTTTATGCTCAAAGAGCGCTCCCTGAACGGGAGGATGGTGGTGGGGGCATCTCACCAAGCCAAACCCGATGCTGCAGTTTTGCACGAAGAAGGACCAGACCCCTGGTCCCTGCTTCTTACAGCAAAAGAGACTGTCTACGGCAGACCGAGATTAAAGCCAGGCTCCAGCCATCCGGGGACATCTGCCCCTTTCTGCACCCCCAGACCCAGTTGGGCCCATCTCCACTGCATGTTCTAGAAGAGACACAGCATAACGAAGGGCACGGCGACAGGCAATCAGGGAACGAGCCAAGGGAATCCCACCCTGATTTTCTCTTTGCAAATGGTTTAGGGGCAAACATGAATCACACTGCGGGCAATGAACAGGGCCATTGGGAGAGCGTGATGTTGCTCTACCCATGCTGGATGATAGCCTATCTACAGAAAAACACGGAGTGAGCAAGCCAAGGGCTTGGCCTTCTGCTAATTGCAATTCCCTGGGTTTATCAGGAGGAACTCCACCCTCAGGCCTGCCCCAGTGCTAATTCACAGGGCCACGGGATGGGCATTCTGGTGAAGAGCATCCCGGAGGACCGGCTCAATAGCAGGGAGATGGCTTGGATCTGAGAGTTAAAAGCCAGACAGTGGCAGGGGACCCCGAGTGCTCTAGTCAGGAATGCAACAAAAGTCAGACAAGGCCTCCCCACATCGTTTCTCTGACACTAATTCTGCTCTGCCTTGTCTCACCTAAGTCACTGCCAGTGGACAGAGTCCAAAGCATCCAGCAGCACGGATTTTGGTATGAATTTGTGTGTGTGTGAGCGCGTGAGCCAACATCAGCCAACCTTTCCTTCCCAACCACCCCGCCTTGACCAGGTAAGGCAGGTGCCCCAGGCACGTTTGTACGGCTGGCAACACTCAAACCGGGCTCACGAGCAGAACCGCCAGCATCTGGGGGATCCCAGACCCAAACCGAATAAGCCTACACAGATCTGAAGTACAGCCCTCAGCATCACACACACACACACACACACACACACACACACACACAGAGATGCCGATCGGACTCGCTGCTGCCGGACAGGCAGGACCCCTTCGAAGCTGCCAGTGGGAATTCCTCCTCCTGGCCCATGTTCGTACCAAGAACTTCTCATTGCAGCGTTGCTCATCTGCCAGGCTAAAGGTCAGCGACGGAGGGGCTGGAGGAGGCAAGGCAGAGCCAGGAGCACGGTGTCAGACACGAAGCAGCTCTGACGGGGTGCTCCAGTGCCTAGGTTTTGTTTACGAGGGATCAGAAGCGTTTTCTCCTTGTGTCGTCTTAAAATAATATTGTGCGTTTCCTCGAGCTGAATGTCTCTGCTTTTCCTGCTTATGATTCTTGCGGAACCACTTCCATCAGTTTCTGGCACAGGACTGTGGCAGAGACTGTGGGGAAGAAAGCAAAGCACAGGTCAGAGATCGCACGCAGGGCCCCAACAGATATCTTGGTCTCGGTTCACGATACTCTGCCTCAAAAGGGCTGACCCATTTGCCTCCCCACCATGGTTCTGAGCAAGATTAGTCCAAATACAATTTAAGACTTGAAAGTAAATGAGCCGCGGGCTACTCTCTACTCATGTCCAGAACTTAAACGTGCAACACTGGGAGCTTTGCTCCTGCAGCTAGGATGCTGGAGTGCCCCGAGAGAGGCTCTGGTACTTCTTGACACCAGTTTCTAATTGCCTGGTGATTTGGTAACTACGTTTGGATGCCAGAACTGTGCGTAGCCAAAACTGAGTCAGGCACAATAGCAGGAATGGGCATCGCAAATAAGAGCCGATGCTTTTACTTCCAATTTTGCAAACCTCGGCCGTATGTGCACACAGCTTCTTTAAAGGCTCGAGTACCCAGGACAAAACCAGCTCAGCATACTGAACACAAGGCAGAGTCCGCTGCCTTGCACAGAGCAGGTGAAGAGCAAAGGAAGCATTTCAGCTGCAAGTTTGCACAGGAAAGGTGCTAAACTGAAGTAACTTTTATTTTTTCACCCATTAGTTGTGGTGGCTAGCATCCGAACACACCTGTGCTTTCTGTTGCTTCACTGTGTGTTTGGAGATCACAAGATAGTCTTGCCAGGTAAAGCTAACGCTAATTCTAAATGCACACAAAGTCAAACTTGAGTCAGTTGGAGGTGATCAAATTATCTGCAATATATGAATATACACATACGTTTAAAGTTCCTATGTTTCTAACTGGACATTTGCAGGATTATCATTCTGTGTTCCCAGAATATTTTCTATATTCTCCTTACAAGCCTTTGGTGGTAAAAACCAATTAATATGGTAATTTGCCACACAGGCACTGCAAAAATGGCTTTTCCAGGAATTGAGCCTAATTCTCAGAATAAAAAAGGGAGTGTGTGAGAGAGAGACAGGGACAGACAGGGGAAAAAAAAAAAAAGAATAACAAGTGCTGAGCACTGTTGAAAGCCTTTTTCTTCTTCATAAAAAGCATCCAGCTAAGGCTGGGCATTTCTACTTGTCTGCTTTTCTAGGTCAGCCTGTTGTATGAGACCTGGGAGGTAGATGGTAGAGTTTAGTTACTTGGACAACACGGATTGACTTTCTTGATTCAGTTGTTCAGACAGAGGTTGCATGTGCCAAGCACAGCCTCTCCATCCCTTCAAAACACACCGTGGTGTAGTGTCAGCTGTTGGAAAACCTTATACAAACATATCTTAAAAATAAACCTTGTAAGAGAAAACATCCAGGGGATATTCCCCTCCCTCTGCTCTGCTGCTGCATTTTGATGCCAAGGAGAACTTTGACTGGATCAGAAATGTTAGCACTGGCTAAGCGATGGATTGGGACTAATTACAAATTTTCAGCAGTCAGCTTGAGGCCAACTGTGCTCAGACTTTTATGCTGTTACTTCTTTTCCCTTCCTACACCACTAGAAAGGGATTCTCTGCTGACAAAAGGCCTGACCCTGGGCTTTTAGAGGAGGCAGAAGAAAGGCAGCAATGTGCTCGGCAAATTACGCTCCACTGCCTAACAATACCCTGTTTGCTGAGATAAAAAAAAAAAACCACGGTATTTGGCCCAAACTGCGCACTTATCACAAGCCAGGGTGCATTTTGGGTGCTTGGTAGATAATGTAATCATCAGGATGAAACTTGTTATCATTAAAGAAGAACCGATCAGAGCCAAGACACTAGAAGCCTCCACTACACGAAGGAGAGCCAGTGCTACTACATGTAGCATGCTCACTGGGAAGCTCCTATTTTTGGAGAAAAAGCCAAGTCTGCACCCTTGCTCTTCACTGGTAATACTTACAGATGCCTTGGAGAACCCACTTGGGCTTGTTTTGCCACCAGACCCCGAAGAAGTAAACAGGGATCCCACTGAAGATGATTGCAAAGCCAATCGCACATTCCTTTGGCGTCATCCAGAAGGAAACAGCAATGAGAAACAAGCACGCCAGGATGAAGAAAATGGGCAGGCAGATGTTCACCTAAACAAGGACCAAAAGAACACGTTAGAAGTTGTACCAGGGGAACAGGGTACGCTTTCCACTGAAGTTTATCTAGCTGTACAGCCCGGGGAGGGAAGGAGTTCATGTTCCACCCCCAAATGGACGGTGCTCCTGTCTGTCCCAGTGCTCTCAACAAGGGGACCACGATCTTGAACTGCCAGGGGGAAGGTATCAATTTAGGCAGTGCTTTTCATCAGTCCTGGAGAAAACAGATGTAGGCTAACACCTAACACGTACATTTAAAACCAGCAAAACAAAGCACAGAGATGTGGCTTGCCAAAGAGCCATGTGCCTTTCTCAGCACCCTTTTTTTGACCCCAGTTCCATCCTTGAATGATTCCTTATAAGAAGCACCTGTACCAACAGCACCAAATTCAGCAGCAAGCACAGTACAAGCCATAGCACCTTCACGGCAGCGTCTCAAGAGGACTCAGCTACACTGCTCTGAGCAGGGCACCCGCTGCGAACAGCCCAGCTTTTAGAAGAAAAAACAAAAAAACCAAAGGAAACACCCTGCAAAGAGTTACTTTGGGAAGGCACTGGTACAGGTCTGTGAGTTTGTTTCTCTCTGGCTGCCTGTTGCCTGGCAGAGACCTGAGCGTGCTGGGGGATGAGTGAGAAACATGCCTTTAAGGAAGGCAGACACGCTTGTGGCTGACATGATTTTGGCCTCCTCCCAGATGGGACGCAGTACTGCCAAGCTGGCCAAGGACAAAGAGAACAAAGTTCTCATCTCTGCAGGCGTGGGTTTGTCTGCTTTATTAAAAAACTATTTTAAGTGAATTCCACGGTGGTACAGAGTGTTTCACTGAGAACCACAGCCTCTGATTTGTCCTGGGGAATACGTTAGTCATTGAGAGCTTCCCACCGGGCTACCCCACCAGAATACCCTGCATCTCTGACACTCAGAGCCCCCTTCACCCTGATGTCCCCATGCCCATGGCAGTTCTTCATCCCCCCGCACCGATTCGCATTCGGCAGATTTCCATGCAGCAAGGACACCCGCATCAGCTACAACACGTTTCCCCTGCACACTTGCAATTCCAGTCCCTCTTCCATACAGAACAAGCAGCCGTACTTGCTGAACCTTCCCTGGTGCTGAGAAGGGACTCGGGGAGGACCCACCACGCAATGACCACACTGTTCTCACCTTGATGGGCCTTTCCAGCTCTGGCTTCTTGTAACGCAGCCACATCATGCCGATGATGGCCAGAGCCACGCACAGCCAGTTGAAGAAGCTGAAGAAGTTGATGACTGAGAAAATGTTGTTGGAGAAGGCATAGAGCAGGGTCATGACACACTGCGTCCAGAAAAAAAAAGAGCCATTAGCAAAGGGAGTATGCAAACCCACTTATGTTACAACACTACATACAGGTACTTTAGAAGAATTATCTGCCAGGAAAAGAATCATGTTGATTTTTACTTATTTAAGCTATTTACAACTGGTGCCTGGAGCAAGTTCAAACCAGAAGTGGAATGTGAGGATATGATGAGAAGGAGAAGGGTCTATCCTCTCCTGTAGGTGCACGCAGGAATGGCTGTGTCTGGACGTGGTACCCAAGTAGCCCCCCTCCAAGCACCCTGATGGGATCCTACCCCCGACCCGTTTCTCAACACCAGGTCGATGCTCATCACCACAGAGCCAGGTGCTTACCGTAAAGATGAGGGATGGCACGGGAGTGAGAAGCCTGGGGTGAATCATAGACAGGATTGAAGGCAAGTGTCCTTCTCGGGATCCCACGAAGAATAGCCTGAGGTGGGGGAGACAGAGCAGTTATCACCTCTGCAACCTTCAGCCCCGGGCTGGGGTTTGTCTTCAGCACAAAACAAGTGGGGACAGCCCAAGCCTAGACACTGCTGAGGCAGCAAGACTGAAACGTCCAGGCTCCACACAGGTTTTCCACCTTAGTGGTGCCTTGCACAACGCCAGCCGGACCCTTTTGCTAGTCACTGGTTCAGGAGTGGGGCCCTGCAGGATCAGACCCCAGCACGGGGTGTCCTGCACATACACAGTGGAAAGTCCCCGTCTCAGAAGGAAGGCTGGAGACGGACAAAGAGTGCGAGAAAAGATGTATCTATATCCTCCTTTCCAGAGAGAGCAATTAAGTGACTTTCCTAAGACAACCTGGGAGATGTGTGTCAGCGCTGGAAGCATCTCAGTCCCCATCCTGCCCCGTCCTTTCTGTCCTTTCTCCACTTTCTGGAGAGATTCTCAGCCCTGAAGTTTCATAACCTTCTGCTTTTCATTAAAGCCACTTTCTCAGGCAACATCCCTGAGCCCCAAGCCTGTGTTTGTTTATGTTCTAATAACTTCAGCAGGACTTTGCCTGAGGAGAAGAAGACTAAGACCACTGAAAGGGTTTCCTTTAAACTGAATATGGTTTTAAAGCCTGACTGGTGGTTTTTTTCCGCATTCCCCACATGGCCTCCAGACTCTTTAGACTTTGTGTCTACCCACAGCCACTCTTTGGAGGACAACTCCAAAGGAAGGGGCATTAAGCATGACTCGTAAACAAAAACCACAAAATTGAGCAAGAAACCTACCGGGAAGAAGTGAAGAGAGATCCATTAACGGATCCAAAGCACGATAAGCCCACAAAGACGGGTATGATCCAGGACATGACGCCAAGGTGATAGTTCCCAAAATCCTAAGTGGGGGGCAACAAGACAGACATTTCACACCCAGAACGTCCAAAAGAACTCACAGCTGCCTACAAAGACTTAATATTTGTAGAAATCTGAACAAATGACGTGGCTTAGTGCTGAAGCTGCTTTGGAGTTTCCCATACTGCCATTTGCTGCTCCTCCTTCCTGAAAAAGCATATTGTGGAATTGCAAAAAAATCAGCAGCGTGGCCCTCCCTCAGAGTCAGGATGCAACATTTATCAGAACGGCTATCCAAAAGTTCAAGACCAAATGGAAACTGCGAGGAGATTCAGACATGCAAATATTGCCGATGGCTGAATAAGGACCTGGGACTCAGCCCCTTAGAAACGCCATGACCCGGAGTTGTAGTTTTCTATCACAAACTGACGCCGCACTGCTTCCCTGCAGTTTTACGCCAATGCTGTTATATTGATTTCAAGACTTGCAAAGGCACACAACTACAGCAATGCAACACAGGCTGGCATCTTCGATAACTCAGCACTGCGTAGGTGCAGGCTGGAGCGGGGGCTTGGTACTAATCCAAAGGATGCAGCACTGTCACCTGAATGGCCCAGACCAACTTATCCTGGACCGGGAGATTCCCCTTGAAGCACTGAACAATCCTGGTCACGCTCAGTTTGCAAGGTCACACCATGCTGCTCACTTCTGAAGCGACCAGGATTTCTGACCGCAATGGCATTTTAATTAATAGAAGTATTATTTTTCTCTCTTAATTAAAACAAGGAAGATACAGAGAGAGAACAATCTAGTTCAGTATTGACTGAATGACCTTTTCCCATAAATATCACGCTCTGGTAACTGATGAGAAGTCATGAGGCCAGCAGCAACCTTGCATATTTAGGAATTAAGAGCAGCGCTAACTGATTGCCCACCCTTACTACTGTCTGTGATTAAACCCACTTGGTATCACGCTGTTCTTCCCTGCTCCCGTCACAGTTGCTCTTTATCTCCTGTCAAACATCAGCTTTTTTGTAAGCAGCCATGATCAGCCTGGAACAAACTAGGTGATGTATGCAGAGATTGTAAGTCTGATTTAACCAGCCCTGGAAAACAGATGAGTCACATCAGAAATGCACCTATCTTACCACAGCCACGGCTTCGGACGTCAGCATCTGGTCCGTCGACAGGGTTGTGAAGTAAGCCAAGTTTGTCAGCACGTAAACCAAAGTGACTACAGGTAGTGAGATGATGATCGCCAGAGGCAGGTTTCTAGGAAGAAAATATAAATTGTAACGGAGCGCTGCAGTTCAGAGAAGAGAGCTGTTGATGCCAGGGATCGGTGGCTCATGCTGAAGCCCTCCTGCACTCGCTTAAAGTTGGCTTCAGCCATTCTGTTCTTCTTTGGCTCTTCAGCATGTCCAGTTTCCCAGCCATAGGCTGTTCCCCAAAGAGAGGGGCAGATGCCCACACGGGAACAGCCCGGAGACTGACAGATGTAGAGTGAAGGATTATGGCAGAAGGGACTTTTTGCATGGAGAGACTCTGGCTGTCTGGGCAAGCATTAATGCAAGATCACTGCAAAGGCAATTAATTAAAAATAACCCCCCGTGTCTCTTGCTAGCCAGCGGCATTAGCACATGTGTTCTCTTCTGGGCAAAGAAGAAGCATTCGTGCTGGTGGGTTTCTTGTGGGAGATGGAAAGATGAGGGATTTAGTGGGCAGTTTTTAGGCTCTAACTCTGTGCAGCTCGCTGGACTGATGAAACTCAAAGAAAATGGGTTCAGACACAGTCTGAGTGAGTCTGTAAAGACGAGGCTGCGTTGGTATAATTTGCCTTTCCAAATAGTCTAACTTCATTTGCAAACGGAAACTGGAAAAAGAAACCCTGCTTGATGCCATGTATAATTGGTCTAGCGGAGCTCATAGCCACAGGAGGAGAGAGTCAAATACCATGACTGCATTCAGAAGACACGAAAATAATTGCAAACTGCAAAAACCTTTTTATAACTGTGTTTGTCAAGGAAAGGGCCTATCAAACTTTATGCTTCCCAGCAGGCACTAATCACTGCCAGGGTCAGCCAGGAATGGGTTCTTGCACAAGTGACCCTGAAGCTCGTATCGACAGTGCCTCATCCGCACCTTCCCTACGAGCAAAAATGATCTATCAGTGATGTCCTGCCTCGCTGTGGCCCACCCTCACCTCACCAGGTCCCCTGCGTAACCCTGTAAAAGGCGCGAGCAGTGCAGAAAGTGGCTATTGCTCAACAGAACAGGAAGAGCATGTGACAAACACATGTGCGCACAAATACTCTTGCGGGAGTTTATACAAGACAGTAATAAAGCCCTGAGTACTTCTTCCTCGTCTATAATTCAGAGAGGTGCCATGCCAAGGAAGCAGGACTTTCCAACAACACTGATAATATTAGCAGTCCAGGAAAGCAGTGTAAGCAACAGCCCTTCTCATACAGAGATTATTATTCCCCTTCCCCTGTTCCAGGGAGGAACAATGCCATTAATTTATCTCGTTTTGTATTTCCTCAGAAAAAGACCTTGGCTTCTGGGCTGATTAGCAACTCCTGTTACACACACAAAGAAGGGGCTTCCTGAGAACTAGAGGTTTTCCTCCCAGGGAAGTCATCACAGGACACACACCTACCTGTAAGGATTTATCATCTCTTCTGTAACAAAATTCAAGTAATTCCTGTAATGTGAAAAGAACAGTGGTTAATTCTGGTTACTCCATGGAATAAACGAAACCCTTCGCCTTACTCATCTGCAAGGGAATTTCAGGAGGGGTAGAGAGACTGACACCTGCGGTAAAACTTACGGCGGCTGATGTCTAGTTCGAGACCTACAGCACAAAACCTGCAAAGTGCAAGCCCTGGATGGTGCTGGTGGATCTAGCACACCATGCTGCCCGCTTCCTTGCAAGAGGAGGGGTGATTGCAGGTGAAGAGCTGGACCCACGAGCGACAGGGCCACCCCTCCAGGCAATAAGGATGGCTGCAACTGGCCTGTTTTCACAGCAAATTGAGCAGGCTCCTTGTGCTTGCAAGTGCTCGAAGGGGCTGATAAAGAAACCCTCCGGGAGCTTCGGTTTGGTGCTTAAAGTAATCTCTTGGCATGTAGCACACCTCTCTTCTGCTAGCCAAATCCACCCTGCTGCTTTCTCTTAACACCGCGTAGGAGCTGCACCAAGCATCATGGTGCATCATCATCCATCATCTGCCGCTGCTTCTAAATCCCACGATCACCTCCACTTCTCTGTGCTTCCACGTCTTAGCTGGAAATGAGGCATGAAGTATGACTATTAAGATCACTAGGCAAACCCAAAGCATCTGCCTCATTGCCCTGGTTACAAGAAAGATGGAAAGTCCTGGACCTCACTCTTCCTGCAAACACAATCTGGGGACAAAAGAAAGGGACTACAGTATTTAGCATTGAAAAAAAGATAGAGGGCTGCACCTTACCATCCTCCGTAGGCAAAGAGACCACTGTACAAAGCTAACACGATGTTCCCCACGCCTACTTTTGTGCCTTCGAAGGAGTGCTCAGGAGTCAGGTTTGTCACATCACCTGCAGAAAACAAAAACAAGAAAGGATCGATGCAGACGGGCTGTGAACCCCAAGGGCCTTTGTGGGTGCTGAAACAGAGAAACCTGGAGGCAAAAGCTGCTCTTAGGATACTTAATTATCACGCTGATGCACTTCAGGTTATGCTAGAGAGCACATGCACATATTTCTATTGGGCTGATTCCTCCAGTTTTACAGTGTGTAATTCAGCCGGAGTAATGCACCAAGTAATCAGTGCCAAACATACTTGTCTCAAGCGACTAGTCATCATTGAGCGCTCAGACTTTCTCACGCTACAACGTGCTATCGCCAAGGTAATCTCCCAGATATCGCCCTGTGAAGAAAACATTCTGGGGTCCTTCCTGCTGGAAGATGCTATGCAAACAGATATTGTCACATTGTCCTCTCAACTGAAAGCTGCTTTCATTCGATAAAAACCCCAGGATTTCCTCTGCTTCCACCAACCACCCAATAAAGCAGAAACCCAGGATTTCCTCTAGTCCCACCAGCCACCTGATAAAGCAGAGGGTTATGGCAATCCCTTTGATTGTGGGAAGTCAGGTTCTTTGGGGCTTGAATATCAAGAAGTTAGCTTCTTTAGGGCTTGAATATCAAAAGTTCCTGTTATGTACCTGCTTTTGAAAGAAAAAGCCATAAATAGATGACTTGATTGTACCTTTGGTAAGAACTGTCCCAGAGCAGCCTAGAGTTTATTTATTTTGCTTTAAAATGCTCTGCAGTTGTTTTGTTCCCTGCCTTTTGATGTGGAGCCTCTGTGCAGTCTGGGATGGCGGAGCCATGCTCCCCTTCCCGGACCCAGCGCTCCCCTCGGTGAGGATGGAAGGGGGGAACGAGGCAGGATTCGGGACGGCACGTTTGCATCCAGGGAGCCCTGTCGAAGCCCATGTGATTCCTCTTAGGGCATAGATCTTTACTAATCGCTGGAGCAACCGCATCACATGGCAGTCAGCAGGGCCTGGAGCTTAACCCTTCATCTCTTAGCACAAGGTACCCAGGACGTGCATTGGGGGTAAGGAGAGGGATGCTAATATACCAGGCGTTTTTCTTCTGGATGGCCTCTCTTCCCATATCACGTTGGAAAATTCACTCCCTCATGCCACCAAAAGCCACTTTTGCAGAGGCTGGATAACAAATACGGATGCACGGACCTTTTAACGCCTTGCACTCATCTTTTTAGTCATGGGGAAGGGGTACCTTTTATCAGTCTGCTGGTGCATCTTTCATTCATGGGGCTTTGCAAGGGACTGCTCCAAATCTGTGCCAGTGACACGGAGCTGTGCTGCGCACGTGGAAGAGCTACATCTTGTCTTTTTCCCTCACTACCTGACCCTCCAGCTCTATCCCCATCCTCTCCATCCTGGGCATTGCTCCCCTTCACCTCCTTTCTCTCTCCTGCTCCTGCTGAGTCCTAACCAGGGCAAAAAGATATTCCCTACCACGGCATCCAAAATGCTCTCTGCTCACAAAACTACCCAGAAAACCACCTCCCCTCTGCCTTCTTCCCTGCTCGGTTACTATCCCATTTGTAAGGGGATGCTGTGGGTGTGAGCTGCAAAGGCGCCAGGACCACAGCAGCAGCACATGCACTAGGCAATCAGATCTGGGAAATACCAGTTTTCCAAGGCTCTACTTGTCCAGATCCCACTGCAGATAACAGTTCTCCACTGGTGTGGCCTTGTCCTTCTCTCCCAGCAGCTTCCTTGCACTATGAAGGTCTCTTCTGAATCTGTCTTGGGATATGCTGGTTGTATTTAATGCCCCTTTAGCCAGTGAATCTCCTTAGCAAAATGCACCAATTGTTTTTAAAAAGCAAGGACAGAAAATGTACATTAGAGTGTAATAGGAAAGCCAGGAAATGCAAAAAGACTGATATGATGCTGTGAGTTTAACCTTAGTTCCTGGCTTATAGGTTCAGTCATATAATCTTAATTTAGCATTAATGCCCCGGCCTGGCTGTGAATAAAAAAGTTGAGCAGGAGGTGGGTGTGCCCGGTATCACATTCTGCTGGATCCCTCGGGCTCAGCTTTCCTGAGTTTATTTTCTGCCCCTCATGAATAATTACCAGTCTAGTTCTTTCCAGGTCTTTTGTTATGGGACTAAGATACGCTTTTTGTTAACTGTGACTGTAATTAGCTACTGGAATGGCACACGGATGGACTGGGAGAGCAGGAGAGCTCTCCAGGCGTTTCAAACACCCCTCGGGATGTCTCTTCTCAAAAGGTCTGCTCGTGCTCTGCCAGTAGCCCAGCTCCCACCGAGGCCGAGGGATCACCACCTTTACCACGTCAGGAGGATGCTCCGATCCGGGAGCAGCCAGGGCACAAGCAGCATCACACCGCAGGCTCACCCTCCCATTTCTTGTCCACAGCTGGACACCAGCTTCCACCAAAAGCCTCTTTTGGGCAAGAATCTCTCAGGCCAAATGTTCCTTTTTCCGAGGCATCTGCAGGTTTCGTTCTCTGCCTTCCCAAACCTCAGACAGAAACCGTGTGCTGAGCTGCCGCCCTCGCCCAGCTGGCCAGGAGAAGAGAAGAGCATCAGTGGTCCCCAGACTGAAACCACATGCCTTGGTTTCAAGATGTGCCACCCGCTTGAGAACCGCGGGCATCTTCAGCCTCTGGGCAAGGAAGGGTCCAAGCCCAATTCGGTGGCCCGCTGGGCTGTACGGACATTTTGGCTGTGTGTCAAGAGGAGCGCTGCCCTCCAGGACACACGAGCAAAGAGGAGGGAAAGGCAGCGTGGGACCGTACAGGAGCGGCACTGAAGCAAAGAAATAAAAACAAAGCTTGGTATTTCATTGCACTGTGGGTGGGCGGGGGTGGCGGATGGAAGGATGGATGGGTAGGACATAACTAATTACTCGCACACCTCTGCAGCACGCACCTAACCCAGCTCTTGGAAGCACTGAAATCCAGCTACCGGCAAAGGAGTGGCAAGTCAGCGTGGAGGCAGCCAGGAGAGAAGAGTAGGAAGGAAGGAAGGGGCTTTTTGTTCCTCCTCAACCCTTGAGGAGCTGACACCTCGTTGCCCTCTCCCTGCCTCACCTAGCGAGAGTTGTAGCTCTCCAAAAGTTTGCTGCAAGTTGCTAAACTTCACGTCTCTATGCTCCCACGGTAAAATGGATTTAGCAACATGTCAGAACACGATTAAATAACCAGAGGAGCTGAGATTTATCTCTTCCCACTGCAAGGGGGCAAGCTCGCATTCCCAGGTGTCCGCATGATGCTCCTTTGCCACGATGTTTGCTTCTTTCATGCTTTATCGCTTCCTGGTTGCATGAGAGGAGCCTGGGCTCCTTAACAAACACACCCCAAAGATCATGTCCCAGCACCTTAACAAACACACCCCGAAGATCCCATCCCAGCAGAGCAGCTGTCCTCTCCCGCCATCACCGCAACAAAGCTCTGTCCCACCCTGCCGGCCAGCAGATCACCAGAAAGATAATTTGTGCCCACCAGCGATGCCTTTACAGACGTAACTGGTGCCACATTATACGTCTTGGGGTCAAAAATGCCAAGCTCCAGCAGTGATGCCAGAAGGGTATCCCAGATATAGTGGGTGAGCTCTCACTGCACCCGTCTTGCCCTGATCTCGTTAGCAGCCCCACACACAATTAGACAGAGGTTCACATAGTTGTTAGACAGACCCTTGGAAGAGAAATCCATCACACAAAGATACCTCCTCTGGTGCAGAAGACCCAGAGGTGCAGTGGAGGCTCAGAAAATATCCAGAAAGCACCACGACCCCCCTGTTCTTACCCACTGATGCTATTGGCCCCAGCTGGAGACTGGGGATACTGGGTAGATGGTCCAGCATGGTCACTGTTACCTCCTGCCTCTAATACAAACGCTCGTTAGGACCTGCTGTTCAAAATGGAGGTACAAACCTCGGTTCCAGACACCCTGCATCTTCCAAGCCTCAACGTGCAACTCGAGCCTCCGGACTTCGGAGGCTTGAATTGCAGACTTTGGACCAAATCAAGGGTTGAGGCTGCCAAGCACGGCCTCGACTGCTCCCACGGAGCGAGACGTCCGTCAGCGAGAGCATCCCGGGCAAAGCCACGCTCTGCCCACCCTCCCGGCTCCCCCCCGTCCTCCCCAGCCCACGCGGCCACGGCTGCTCTCTAGGCAATGCCCTGCCTCTGCCCGGCACCCCGGTGATCTAAAACCTGGTTTGAACTGGCTGTTCGACTGCACTCTGCTCTACAATTAACCAAATTAAGGTAACAAGCTCTGACATAAACCCCATTTGCTGATCTTGCCAGCTGCCAAGACGCTGGTAATTGCGCCGGCAAGCGCTGGGTCACCTGGGGCTTTTCTGCGGGAGGGACCTATTTTGGGTCCGCACGCTGCATGTTCAGACCCTTTCTTTGAAAAATGTTCATTTGCTCCCCAGTCATGTCCATTCCAGTTTTAATAGCACGGCAATCTTCTCTTGCAGAAAGCATTTAATGATAATTAAATATTTTTAACTTGCCTAAACAGTGAGGAGAGGGAACACAGCCATCTAGAGAGCTCAGCAAGAGAAGGGGGGGCCCTCAGCGCGTCTCGCTCGTGGAAGAAACCGAGCCAGGGAGAAATGTGTTGTATATACAAAAAACCCCAGAGGAGAAGATCCACTCAGCTGTTGAGCCATTTCCTGAGAAAAGCAACAAGTTCAATCAACTGAGTCAGAAAACAAGACGGCAAGAAACACGCAGGGGCTGGGGTTAGGAGAGCATCTCTTCGGCAGCTCGGAGCTCCCTGGGAAACACACGCTCGGTAGCCACATCACCTCTTTGCTCCTCTCTTATTGCTGCCACTCTGCAGACAGCTTGGCATTGAGCAGTCTTGAACAGCAGCTATTAAACTTGGGTCCCGTAGCAGATGAGTTCATGGGTCTGAAAATTTCTTCTCCAGGGTGAAGCCACGGGTCTGGGCTCCTGGATTCACTCTACCCCACACATTACTTGAGCTTTGCAACTCCTCCTTTTGCAATGGTCCACCAGGACACTACTTGGGCATTTTGTTACCTTTCCCACCGCCTCTGCATCTGGCTGGCATCACCAAAAAACCTTGTACCCTCTTCCTCCTAAGCAAACACTTCTCGATTTTCAGAACCTTCCTGTCTGCTGGCATAACATTTGCTGATGAAAAATAAAGAGCCCTGGAGCGATGCACAGCATGCAAAACGCCGTGCCTCCTCCGGGAGCCAGAAAGCACAGAGGCAGCGCAGGGACCCTGAATGAACAGGTTCCCTTTGATCGTTAGCACAGCATGGAAAGGTGTTTCCTGAACGCCCCTTTGTCTATCCCGATCTGGACAGAATAACAGCAAGGAGCAAACCCTAAACAAACCACCCAGTGGGTTTCCAGCCACTTCCATAAACTTATTTTTTCCTTTTCGTATCTGCGCAACAGGTTCAATCCACACCCATAGAAACTTGTGATCGAGAATGACAAACAAGAATGAGCCACCTGACCAGGCTCTGGAGGGGCTAGCCAAAGCCAACCAGCTTGACGTGCAGGAAAGCCAAGAACATTTGGGGAGGGCAAATCCTCCTGCCTGTCACCCACACCTCTAGCACCACAGGCAAGGCCATTAATTTCAGCCCAGCAGTTGAAGGCTGTGGGAAAGGATCAATAAATTGCAAGCAAAAGCACATGTGTACACACACACACAACACAGAGCTATCGACTGCACTGAAACACCTTCGGCGTGAGCGACTGCTTCTGCTGCATCCAAAAACTTTAGAGAGACAGTGAGAGGAGATCCAGACAGAGATGCAAAGAAGCAAATACCAAAGCATTAGCTGCTCTCTAGTTAAATATGTCTGCATTGCTGGGATAGCTGCACTCGGAAAAATGAGAAGCCAACAGAGCCTCTCATGTCAGCTGCCTTAAAACCCACTCGGCCCACGGCAGCGGTGAGCAGGGTCCCCTTGGCACGTCCCAGATGCCCTCCTCAGCCTCCAATGCAAGGCACCTACCTTGATCCAGCTTAGCATTTGGCAGTTCATTCAGGATACCAAATATGAGCAACACGCTACAATCCACAGCTCCTTGGATAAAGCAGTTTTCAGATGTCAAGGCACATTTCCACCCTGAAGAGTTAACGCAGCTATGAGCCTCCAGACGCAATATTAAACAAACAACAGTTCACATCATCATTAAAGGCCAAGCTTCCAGCCTGTGCATACAGACGCACTCCAACTCACAGTGTTCGTAACAAGAAGCACAGGTCACTGACCGACTGCTTCTGTATTTTGGGGGTTTTTGTTGTTGTTGTTATTAAATGCATCCTATTTATTTTCGGACAGGCAACTTTGCACTTGTAAAATGCAAAAGCCCCAGCAGGCTGAACTCTATCCTTGAATCTATAATTGCCAAAAATTTTCTGGGCAGAGAGGGCAAGAAAAAAATTGTCTGAGCAGAAATGAACCGCTGCTCACTCCAAACCAGAGCAGGCAAAACTGCATAGCACGCCAACCTGACATGCCCACCTGGCCTCAGCATTTGCATCCACCTTTGGCTGGAAAAGAAATCAAAAGATCAGAGAGCAAGAGGCCCATAAAACATAATTGTGTTGTATCAACCCTCCAGCGTTAAGACGCCTGATTAATCTCCAACATGTGGCTGATATGATTTAGAGGTGCAGGATGCTGGCAGCTTTCCCAGCTTCCTTGTTCGTGTTCTCCTTCGGTACGGTCTTCCACCTTCCACAAGTTCCCTGAACGAGAAGGTGAGTAAGGGAAGCACAATAGCTTTCCTTCAAAGCTTACTGCTGGAAAATCATGTTATAGTGGCATTTCTGAATGCCAGTATAACAAGAAACAGCACGGGCAGCTGCAGGGCACGCTTTTCTCGCAATCTTTTGTGCACGAGCCTCAGCCCCAACTTGCAGGGACACACTCAAAGCTCGATGGACCTTTACTATCCATAGGCTTTGCCTCTTCTCTGCCAAAAAGGATCTACGGTGCGAGTTAGTCACGGGCTGGCTGGGCGAACACTCATCTAGTTTGGTTTTGGGCTCCAAACTCATCTCAGACACCTACAGCTCCACCATCAGTTGGTTCTTGTGTCCCAGGTTGCGTCCCAGAGCCAGTCCCTTGGGTGAGCTGGTCCCTCTGGGCACAGACACCCGTGCGACGGCTACCCTGCTGCGTACAACACCGCACCGTGTGTGCAAAGGTATTTCCGATCTACCCTCAGTTAGCAAAAAAGCAGGTCATGACTGACGTGACAGGAAACAGAAAAAAAAAAAAAGAATTGAAAACAAACACCTAAACACCGACCTGCCGATCAGGTTCACGCTATGGACATGAGAGATGAGACGGGGTCAAAGGAAAACTTGTGGCAGATTTCTTTAGCTATGCAAAGCGCTCATTCATCTCTGGATGGCCAAGCGTGATTAAATGGAGGTACAAACCCAAGAGAATTCAGACAATGACCACTCTTGTTTTCTCTTAGTATCTGTGTGCCATTGTGCTTTGAGACCTGAGGGAGCCTGAGATTTTAATTACCAGGCACGAAATCAAGTTTTTTTGCCCTGTCAGCAGGACCCCTCCAGAGCAGCCCTGCCCTCCCCAGGCTTACAGCTCTATCCTCGCCTTTGCTGCTTGCAGAGCTCATCCGCTCAGACCCCGGTCCCACTCCAGATCTGGCTCAAGGGGCTTTTTTGGGGACGTTCAGCTGATACACTGGCAGCAGAGAAGAAAATCTGGGAGGAAAGGAAGAGCGAGTAAACTTTCCCTCCCTCTCATCTTTCTTAATCACAGGATTTTTCAGAAAAAAGGGCAAAGAAAAAAGTTTGGACAGGGAATCAGCAAAATAACCCTCACAGAGAAAGATAGAGACCAAATGGTCAAAGGGATTCGATAAATGAAAGTAGTACCCAGATGTGTGCACACACCCACAGCTCCAAGATGTTGCCTCACAGCTGGAGAACTTTTTATAGTATTTTTAGGAGGCTTCACAGACATGCTAAGCATGCATTAATGACTGAAGGTTTGAATCTTCATTTCAGTACTTTCAGAAACTGACTGTCAAGGTTTAACCCCAGCCAGTAACATGTTGAGTTCAGAATTTGCCAGCCACAACTGCACCTCTAAATACCTTTTTACAAAGAGCAAATGACACTAGGGTGGAGGGTGCCAGTGCTGGCTGATACTGTACACATCTATTTAAAGAAAAAACAAGATGAAAACCAAAACTCCCTACCCAGTCTAAGCTCCCCATGGCAAATATCTGGAGCTAAACCTGCCTACTTTGTCCTTAATTCACCCCGTGCTTGTTCAGCACATGCAACTCTGCTGGTCTCTGACAAGCCCAATGAAGGGAGTTAGAATAATGCTGCTGCCATCAAACAGGCACTCGAGGCACCACAGATGAGAAATTTAAGATCAGAAATCAGGCATTAAGAGGGAAAAGGGACGATAAGTTCAATAAAAATAATTCAATAAAACGAGCGTTAAATTTGATTTCCCTAAGTCCCAAATGCCCAATTCTTTTTTTTAAGCAGAACTGCTGGTGAAGAATTGTGGCAAGGGCTGGAGCCCAGCACCGCAGCACTCTCGAACACACAGCAGCCAGGAACAGCACCTCGCTGCTTGAGTTGCCTAAGGGCAGATAAACATTTAAGAAACCCTAGGACATCAACAACAGAAAAGAATGTATCACCTGAAACATGTCTGTCATAAGGGTTTTTTTTAGAATTTTTTGACATTGAAACCTTTCCTGAATTTCCTCACATGTAAAAATCGTGAGCGTGTCCTTAAAAATTAGCACTTTTTTTTTACCATTTCATGCCTAGGTTAGTTTTTAAGGCAGCGTGAGGTGCAGGGTAATCGGGTACGAAGAGCACAGCTGCAGATCTAACCACAGACCTCTGTGTCACACCCAGTGCAGAAAACATCCCTTAAACCTGCCCAGCCACTGCACATCCAAACCAGCTGCACGATCTAGTTCCAGGCAGGTCAAGAATATGGCCAAAAAATACCCAGAGGTGGCTGGACAAAAGGTGATTTGTGAGAGCTGGTAAAACAGTAGAACCAAAAATAAGCCTTGTTTTTGTAACACTGGAGTGAAAAAATCCTGATCCTGTCTATGCTCTAAGTTATTTATACTATTTAAGTGCTGCAGGCTGGTGGGCTGTACAGTTGCGGGTCAATATGTAAGGTTTTACACACCCAGTCCAGGACACTGAACTTTTAAAGCAACACAACTCCAGCCCCACAAAGGCTTTTAAAAGTGTAACTTTTGTCTTAGTAAAATAATTGCATCCCAAGTGGGTCAGCCATACTGAGTCAACTTTCAAGTAGTTGAAAGGCTAAGTAGGAAACCAACTTCTACCCTCCTTTTGAAGTTGCATGAAAGAAGTGATGCAAAACAGCTGTCCACAGAAAGATCACAAGGAAACGCTATTTTCTGTGTGGTAATATTGCCACATATTTCTTTGTCTTGAGATGTTACTGCTTTTCTGAAAATAATGAAAATATCCAATGAAAGAATAAAAAGAAAAAAAAGCCAAAAGCCGAAGGTGGGAGGTCAATACAGAGAAGGACATACTTCTGTGAAGTCTCAGAAGTTTCCGCATTTGAGCAAGCAATTGTGGTGTTGGTCCTCTTCTCTGTTTATGGATACTGTAAACATAAACCAGCAACGGGACAGTAGCCACTAAAGCAAATTAATCAGCACTGCTCAAGCACTATCCGGAGTGTCATGGGAACGCACAACCCCTTCACCACTGAAACTGCAGCCCCAGACAAATCAACTTGGCATGTATTTCACCCCAATAATAGCTGCCGGCTTGGGACTGAATTTCTCCAGCTGGTAGCGGTAAGAGTCCTCTTTGTCCAAAGAGCATTTCAATAGGTATAACAGAAAAAAAGGGCACGCAGAGGAGCAGTAAAGGCAAGGCACTGTGGTTATGTATGGGACTCAGGATCACCCACCTACTCAGAGGTTAAACAGGCTTTTAGAAAAAAAGTTACCCATTTAGAAGCGTCAGCACTTTAAAAGACTGGGTCTGTAGTATTTCGCCTGGAGAAGGCCCAGCAGCTCCGTGCTGTACCACTAATGCACAGCGCAGCCTCAGAGAGCACAGACACGGCGGCTTCCAGGCGCACCGGGTTTGTCCCCCTGCTCCAAGGCAGGTTCGACTCAAACCATTCCCGAGAGATGTTTATTAACCTGTTCTTGTGAAACTCCAGTGAGACAGCCTCTCTGAACAATCTACTTGAGCTCTGTGTTACAGTTAAAAGTGTTTTTCTAATGGCTAATTTAAATTTCCCTTGTCTCACAGCTTGCACCCATTATTTCTTGTTCCAACAAAGACAGAGAACAGTGCAGCGCTTTCCCATTTTCTGTATGCTTTAAGTGATGCTACTGTGCTTTCCTTGAATTAAAAAGAAGAAAAAGGCAGTTTCTTGATGCATCCCTGCTACATAAAAGCATCCAGTTACGTGGAATGATTTAAAGAAAAGTTGAGGAAGTTGCAAAACATATGTGGAAGATAAGAAAGGGCCTATGAAAGGAGCTTGCACATTCTTAAGGACTTACCAGAGAGCTTCCAACTTCCATAAGGAGATTAATAAAATCCATGTCAGACCACAGGCAGAATCCCAGGCAGTATGTTGTAAAATAGGAACTCAGACAAGCAGTAGTGTGCCACTTCAGACAAGGCATACACGTGGGCTTTGGGAGGAGCATCCTCTGTAGATCCCAAGGTTCCCACTCTGAACCAGCTTGCTTTACGTTGAGCTTGGTGTGCACAGGCAGGAAGAAAAGGTCTTTGCCGTCAGATGTTATCATTTAACTATTGCTTTTGATCTTGTTACCGTTCACTCTGAAGTGGCCAGGTGGTTTAGCAAGAAACTAAATGTCACATGAAATGAGCTGTACTGCAAGATGAGCACAAGTCATAGTGGTATCTCTCCAGACCTACCGAAAACTTGAAACTGTAACAGGCTTTATAGGAGGTAAAAAGCTTCTGAGACAGAGGAGCACAGGATGTGGGGTTTTTGTACGGAAGACTGAAACCTCTTATTGGTATAAGATACAAGCCTATGGAAACACCATGTATTTATAGCTAAGGAACCAGGGCAGAAAGTGACTCACCCTCAACAAAAGAACAGTACAGAGGGAGGGAAGGTGATTCTGAAGATGCAAATTAAGATTATCACCTGCAAACAAAGAACAACTGTAAAGACCTTTTATTGCTAAAATGTTAAAGAACTAACAGAGATTTATGTTTTCTTATCCTTTTCCTTCTAAGAGAGAAAAAATGTTCAGCAAAGCAGCCTGGGGAGTTATGAAGAGGAAGGAGGTATATTTTATGATAAGCCCCAAACAATGTTCCTGTTGAGCATAGGCACTGAGCTGGAAGAAAATAAAACCTTTGATAAAGCAAGAAATTCTGCAAAGACAGCACTGGCTCCCATAGCTGAGACAGGAATTAGAAAGATGCATGTGCACACACAAACATACACACACACTTGCCAGTACAGAGACAGGCGGGACTATCTATAGTCTTTTATCCACATTTAACAAATAGGGCCTGTACTGTTCTCTAAGAAAAGTTTATTTTCACAAAACTTGCAGAAAAAAGCACACAGTAAAGCCTATCTGTGTGGATTAGTTAATCAGATGGGCTTGGAACAAAATATCTCCCTAGGTTTGAGAGGATTTGAAATGGGCATGAAGAAAACAAGCAAAAACACCAGAAAATTTGCTTCACCTTCCCATTTTTATCTTCTTTTTTAGATGCTAGTGGACAGACATGCATGCTGGTGTCAGCTGAGAGCCCTAATATCACCGTTCATCACACGGTTTCTGCAGCCTTGCCTTACCCAGGCGTCCCTGTGTGACCCCATGGACTCGATCAAGCTATTCCACACCTGAAGCAGGAAGAAGGGAAATGTACAGGGGCAGTTTGTGACAGAATGAAAATTGCCGGGGGCTGGTTTGCACATGCAGATACTTCTCTACCAGCAAATGGCCATGACCAGCCACCAGTTACAGAAAGACTTCCGAGAGCCATAGCACCAAAATTTTCATCCCCTGTAGACTTGGCAGCTCTGCAATCTCAAAGGGAGAGGCCACACAGCGACTGCGTTAAGTGGAAAAGACCTTGGGTGTTATACGCTGGGTTTTGGTAGCATGAAATCAAGTGCAACTTCAGCAAGGTAAATACAAAATCTCACAAATAAAATGCACAAAAGCACTCAGTCTTTTGCGAAGTGTGAGCTGAAGTATCACCCAAGCATGCAAGAGAACAAAAGACATTTGTAAAGCACTTCTGCTAGCTCTGAAATGCTTAGGTTAGGACTCTCGGGCTTTATCCCCAATTCCCAGATTCTGCTTTAACTGCACACCACCCTCAAAAGAAAAAGGAAATATACTCACCCTTTGCAAGCTGCACGAAGCCAAGAATGATGATCAGAGCCAGCGCCAGCAGTTTTGCCGCAGCAAAGGCATCCTGAACACGAGTAGCAGCTTTCACGCTGTAGCAGTTCACTGCGGTGAGGAGCACTAAGGGAAATGGACAAGAAGAGACACATCAGTTTTCCCGGAAACATTGAAAATGCAAAACAAATTATGACAACTTGGCCTTTGCTTTTTGCTAAAACTTAAGCAAACAGAAAGAGTCTCTTCCTAAAATAGAAATTTTTCAAAAGCAAGGCTCTGCAGCCACACACTTCTCTATTCTGTTTTTCATTTTGGCAACAGGTGGTTTGAATAGCACGTACGCTCCTTGGGACAAGGAACTGTCCTGCTGCACCGGGAAGTACACTTCTGAGGGCATATAAATAAAAGCGCTTCCTGCAACCATTAGCATCAAAGCCCTTGGCCGCAACCCCTGTTAAGTCGATCCAATTTAACGCTGCTGTTGTGTGAAAACACCATAGAAATGTCAGGACAAGCTTCCAGAGCTGATATATAGTTATTTGTATAGCAATAGCACCTAAAAGGCTACGGGGGCCATACCCTGGCTGCTCACTCCATAAACAGAAGGGAAGAGACGTCTCTGCCCTGACGCATTCGCCAAGCTATGAGACCAACAACACCCGCAGGTCAGCGGCACAGGCGGGATCTCGGGAAACCCTCATCCTCTGCTTGCCCCGCTCCACCGGTGGTGCCAGGGATGCTGGCGCAGGCTTTCGGAGATGCTCATTAGGGCTGCCCACCGCGGGGATGGAAGAGGGGGCTGCACAGAGCGGGTCAGCGCAACGGCTCAGATTCGCTCTGGGACTTGATCGTGCTGCCTCCCCGTGCAGCGTTTTGCTTGCCAGGAAGCTCCCGCTACCCACAAATTGCTTGGTGGTTAATGCAACGAACGAAGCCTTATTTCCTACCTTTTTTTTTGCCCTTGTTCCCCCATCATCCTCCTCTATTGCCCACTCCTGCCACTATTCAGTCTGGCACTCCTACCAGGCAAGGGACAGCACAAACCAGGGCTTGGCTAAAGCCCCAAAGCTGCTGACCGGCCGAATTTCACCTGCTTCAGAGAAAATAATGGCTAAAACCTTTATTGCTCTTCCAAGTCACTTACTATTTTTGTGCCCTGCTCGCTCCCCAGAGCCTGTTGCTTGTTATAGAGATGGGCAAATGTCATGCAGAGAATGACAGTGCCCCACATGCTGGATGCCCTCCCCTCCTCCTCCTCTCCCTTGCACCAGGTCACCCCTCACTGCTTCCACACCAGCTTGTCACCAGTGCCCGGAGCCGACCGGTCACCGAGCAGCTCGGGGAGGAGCAGATCTCAACCTTTCTTCTGCAGCTGGAGGCTTTTCCCTGCGGGATCCTTTCCAGGCTGGCCTCTGCCCTCATGGCAAAGGCTCTTTCCCACATCCTGCGGCTCGTTTTCACAGGACCAAGCTGCCTCAGCCAGAGCCAAACAGCTGCTCCCCAAAATATTCAGCTCAGATGCAGATCACCCTCTCCCAGGGTTACGGGCTATATCTACACTCACAGTTTAAAGCCCAGAGCATCTGAGGTAGATATTTCAGCCTTAACGAAACCCCCAGAGATAAGAGGGGGCTCAGCAGCACCTTCACCAGGTCACCCATCTCTCCAGGAGATTGCCAGTGGAGACTCTGGCCGCAAGCCTGACACGGGGCTGAGCTGCATGGGGCCAGAGGAAGGCGATGGATAAAGGTGGGAGGCAGAAATACCACTAGTCAGCTTGGTTACTGCCCAACAGGAGCACTCAGTGCCTTAAGACCCTCAACACATGCTGAGCATCACAGGGAAAACCACGACGCACCCCTATTCTGAAGCAAGGTTACCTCCCGACTATGGACCACTATCCAGCCAAGCGTACACGTGCACGTGAAGGACGCGGGCACCAGCACACCGTGTATTCACTACCTCACCTCCGACGTGAGACGGGTTGCACGGGACTGGCCGTGCAAATCGCCTTTGCTCTCCAGCTTGCAGCAGGACCACGCACCGGAGCTGCTCACGTCTCGTCAGCTCGGAGCAAAGGCACGTTCCCGCAGCCTCGTACCCTGCCTCCCAGCAATAACTGCAAACTAAGAAAACCGTGGGAGGAGGAAGGAATATTTGGGCGTTTAAAAGGGTCTTACTGGCTCGCTGCCACCCTGCATCCTGCCCTGCCTGTGGGAAAGCAACTGCATTAGTAAGAGTTCAGGGAATCGCACACAGAGCCCACACCAGAGCTGGGAATAGCCTTCCTGGAATATATGGCCACGGACAGGCTCAGACGTACCTACGGGCTGGGTTCAGAGAGCTCAGTCTTCAGGGACTGCGCTATCTGGGTCTGACAGCAACGATTAGACTTCACGTTCCCGCTCGAGCGAGCGCCGAGAGGGACAGGACTTCCCGGTGACTCAGAGCACACGCAGGCAAGAAGGGACACGAGTTGCATCGTTCATTCACGGGGGTCTGAGAGCCACAGCACAACGGCAATATGCTTCAGGCCGAGAGGATTTAAGCGGCCATATATATTGCACAGCTAAAGGCTGCTTGTAGGGGATCTTTAGGCAGGGAAGGGCAAAGCCAGTCCCGGTGCAGCAGACTGCACGTCCCAGAATACGATGCCTGCTTTCAGGATCATTGGCTCCCCCACCACCACCCCCAAACCCCTAGGATCTAGTGTCATCTCAATACAAGAGCATCTGAATTTTGGAGAAATGGAAGAGTTGGACGTCTTCGCAAAGAAAAGCACATAATCCGATACATCCTACGAGAACAAAAGCCAGAAGTAAAGAAGGAATTTCAGATTCACTTTTTTTGGTATCAAGCCCCTTTGGCACTTTGGGGGTGTCTGAGCATTTGGAGTGGGTGAGACTGAAATGACCCAGAGCTGTTTTCATTGGGAAGGACAGCCCCGCACAGGTCACAGGACAGCACGAGCTGGGCTTTTGGCTGACCTGCTTCGGCACACGGCCGAAAACAAGCAGCGAGGAGCCGTGCCGGCAAACCTGCCCCACCGCCTTCCCCAAATGTAACCCCCTGTTCAAGGGCCCCTCCACCCCATGCTGTTCAGGGGAGATAAGGTGCATCTAATTAGAAAGACACGGCATGCCCGGGCTTGGAGGCTTTTCAGCATCAAGCATCAAGTCCAGCCCTGTCCAGATATACAGGCAAGGAGAAAATAAAGGGTAGCAAGGTCAACTTACAGGATGTCTATGCTACAGGGGGGAGGTGAGGGGGAGAGAATAAAACACAGTGAAATATCACTAAGCACATATCACAATTCATCTGCTAAAAGCACCTCTAGCGAATCCCAATAGGGAGGATGGGGAGGGAACCGAGGATCCAGGATTCACTTCGACCAGCAATTATGCTAAAAATAAAACTCTCCTTGTTTACAGAGGGATATTTAAAGGATGAGCTAACGCATCTAAAAGCACACTTTTCCCGTTAGTGAAGACAGCCCTTAGAGGTGCGACAGTGACATTCCCTTCCCCATTTAGGCATGCTGTTTCTTTGACAATAGCTGCTTCAGCCTCCACATTAAATACTGACTTTCTCGGGGCTGTTTTTCATGTTCTGGTTCCGTACAGAGTCTGCTGGATGGACTGTGGGACGGTGGTGGTGTACATAAAAGGCAAAAGCTTTCTACACAGTCCAAAACTGAAAAGCAGCAGAAGCGACTGTATTCAGCCCTTAAAAACATATCAGTGCCAGACAAACGGGCTCAGTAAAAATAAGAAAACACTTGGGGTCAGACACTCTGAACCGGGCCGAGAGCTTCCTCCATGCCAGTCATGATTCAGAGCCCTCTGAGTCACAATCTCTCTGCTTTGCTTTTTCCCATCATGTAATAATATTTGTCTTTCCTAAAGGAGCGTGGTGGAGTTACTACACTTACATGCTTTCAACATAGGAAGGGCTAAAAAAAACCCCAGCCTCACCCACCAGAAAGAATCCTACAGACACCAAAACGAAAAGACAGACTGAGTACTATTTCAGTAAAACTCCAAGACAAATTCCAGTGGCTGCTCAACTTCTCAGGAGAGCGGAGGGCTAGGGTTTCTTAAAGCACAAAGTTTTATTCCTTTGATCCGAGATGCCACCCTGAGAAGCAGGGGCTGCGGGACTCCTCCTGGCACCGCTCTGTTCACCTCGGATGAACTGCTCCACAGGAACAACGGGGGAAAGCCGCACAGCCACAGCTTTGCTATGAATCAGGGCAAGGATACGATGCAGGGAAAGATCAGACTGCGCTGCCTTCATTTCTGCCAACACCTTTCCTAAGGCTACAGCCACCGGCTGTTGTCAGACGCCAGCTACGCAGCGAGGCAGACCTTTAGTGTGACCCATCGGAGCTGTTCTCGGGATTCATTCTAGGAATACGGATTTCAGCATGACCTGACACGACAGTCTGTCTGATCCAGCAGCCCCTCTCCAAAGGCTTTACATAATTGGGATAATAGGAGCTAGAAAGCTGCAATGATTGCAGATGTAAGAGGGGGTACTTTTATTTATTTATTTACTTATTACTCCTGGCAGATAGTAGGAAAGATACTGGTTTGTGACTGCTGTAGAGAGAACATGTTCGCAAGGTGCTGCTCACCCCTTCATTTCTTCTGGTGACTGCTCTCGCCTAGCTGAGGGCGAGCTTCATTTCAAGATACTCAGGCCACAGGGGAAGCCAGAGGCTTTGAAAGAGAAATTTGGCTTTCTAAAGACACCACCGGGTACAGCTTCAATTATTTACTCTGTCCTAGTAGTCCCAGCTGGCTTTAGGCATGTCACTTAACCTGCTCCGCTGGCACTCACCTGCACAGTCAGGTAATTCCCCCATTACTGATAGGAGCCAAGGACAAACTGACTAATACAACATAGGATCCAGAACCTTGCCCCTCCACAATTCACATTTTATGGCCATATTTGTCTGAACTCAAGTTCCAAGATCCCTCCCAAACATGATTTCTAGATGACAATAAGAATAAATCCTTACGAAGCAGGCACAGAAAGGGATCATGACAATCCCCACATAGAACGAGTCCATGACAAACACACTATGAGTTACAACAGCTCCTATGTCTACAAAGGAAAGCAGGATGTAGTAAAGCTGCCCTGCAGGCATGTGGTTCTGCCCAAAGAAAACAGTATGTGAATGGAGCCCTAATACAGGTAAACCAGGGCTTGGCATTTAAGGTGCAACAGTCTTGGCAACTGTCCGATAGAAAAAGGCAGGGCTGCAGCTTTCCCCGGGGTAAGGGAAGGTGGCCATGGATCGGAGATGGAGTAAAGACAGTGCTCAGGGAGACTTGTCTGGGGAAACAAAACAAAAAAAAAGGGAAACAAACAAGCAACCAATCCACAGCTCTGCGAACTTGTCCTCAATCACAGGGGAAAAAAGGATCCAATTCCAGCACTGTATGTAACTTGCTGATGGAGTGACAGGAGTTTGCTCAACCCAAGATCTTTAGCAGCTTTTCAGGTGAAACATTTCTGAAATGAGTGTAGGAATTCCTGAGGTACTGACACATAACCTCACATGTGGCATGAAGGCAGCTGTATCTTGGGAGCCTTGCACAATGTCACTTTTGTCCTTTATTTCATCTCCTACAGGTTTTCCCGGTCTTGACCTGTAATGCTTCCTATATAATTCAGTATACACCTCTATAACAAGGATAAATGTGTGTAAATAGCTTGCGTTAAAGAAGTAAACTCAACTAACTTGCTGCACTTTACCCATGGATTCCTATTCGTGGTATTATAGAACGAGAATGAAAATGCATAGTAGGGTAGGGAACTTGTGGAAAGAAAGGGGAAGAACAAAGGGAAATCCTCCACCTCAGCTTCCCCACCAGGAAAACAGGGATGGTAACACTGTCCACACACAGAGGATAAATCATGCAGTGATTCCTATCCGTAACTCACACGTTTCCAAAGCACCTAGCCTTGTAAGATGATGCTTCCATCTAGCATCTGCCGCTGGACCACATCGATTTTCTCTTCACAATTACTTTCAGAACAGTTCTCAGCTCCTTTCCATTTCCCCATCCTACAGCAAAGGCTGCTCCTTTCACTCATGAAGTGCAGGTGATAGACAAGCAGTTTTCTCTTCTACCAAAGATGGTACAAACAGGTTTCACACAGAGACAAGACAAACTGAGCCCATGGCCACCAAGAAACAAACCACAGAGATGACAGCAGTACCTGGCACGGACACAAAATGTCCACATGCTTTAAAGAGAACTGCTGCCTAAGCTCACAAGAGGTTAGACACACTGAAAATAAAGAGTTACTCCACACAGTACAAATAAGGAATTACGCTATATTGACTACACCGGTTTAAACGCATGGGAAAACTCAATGCCTTAACTATTCATTGAGGCCAAAAATTACCCACTTTATATTCAGGTGGCTGTGATGCCACAGCATCTTCCAATAGTCTCAGGTGTCTATTTCTAATAGCACAATCTAATATGAGACATACATATAAGGACATAAACAGAAAATGGTTAGGAAAATTTCAACTTGATAAGTATTGAGTGAAGACTTGTGCCCTGCAAGGTGGTAAAGACAAAAAGCAGAAGGAAAAACTTTGCAGATATTTCTTCAAGGACAAGTCCCTGGAGAAACTTAACAGCCAGGGCAATCAGTCTGTAGAAGGGAAACACTTAGTACCACATGAGCCTGTTGGAAAGGAGCACTTGGCCCCAGAGCAAATGTGTCTCTATTAAAATTAACTTATAACAATAAACATACCTGGCAACCATTTACAGTTTCCTTGTTATTTTTCTTCCCAAAACAGCAGTGCTGAGGAATCAGGGAACGGGGGCATCAACAAACGACAGGAAAGGGTGCCCTACCACTGGAGTGTAAGAAAAGGGATCGCCTCCAGACCCAGCCCCTAACCGAGACCACGAGCTCTGGACATCTCCAACAAACAGCCGTAGACACCCCGAACGTGCCGCAGCTCCGTCTCTCTTCCAATTCCAGGAAGCCCCTGTGCTGAAACAGGCTCCGAGCTGGGAGCCAGAGAAGTTAGTGCAAAGCGGGATGATGCTAGCATTTCATCATGGAACCCAGAAGTACCCACACCCTCAAGTTTCCAGAATTCTGCAAGAATATATTAACAAGCACTTACTTGCCATCTCTCTCTCAAAAGCTGTGCCAACCAGCGCGGCACAGGCAGGGCCAAAAGGCAGCACCAGGACTGCCTGGAGGAAGACCTCAGTGAAGAATTTCACGCTTTGCAGATACTGCAGAGGCTGGATCTCAAGCCTATATAAATGCACCCATCGCTTTGGCACCAAGGTTCTGTAGTGACAGTGATACAGATTACACTATTCAAATTGTGTGGTACATGAAAAACTATGAGGAATTTATTAAGGTTGGGGGAGCTAACTCCCAGCTAATGGTAGGAGTTACTGATTTGTCTCCTTAGAAAGATGCTTGTGTTTTTACTGTCAAAGTTGCTAGATGACATGATGCAGCAATTCCGCAAAACAGGTCATTCTACCACGGGAAGACAAACAAAATACAGACTTAGCAATAAGACAAAGAGGTGTATTTCTTCCATTCCCAGCAAATTAAAAGGACCCCATAACTATCACAAGCTAAACGTCTTGTCTACCATGCCCACCTCATATGAGATATCTTCCTAACAGCAAACAACACTAATATTTTATGCGCACATTAAGCCCCACAGACGTATCGCCACACTCGCCAAGCAGATGGTCAGCTACTGCACCTGCAAAACATGGCATCTTACCTGGCCCACAACGATGTTACACTTATACAGAAGCACCTTCCCATAGCTGTACTGAATTAGGTTCCACAAATCCACAGGAAGGTGGCTGAACTTCAGCATGCAGCGCTAAATCCTGGGTCATGAACTTAGTGAAAAATTCCAGGCAGGTTTTAGTCTGAATGATGCCACCTATGCCATGCAGAGGGTCAGAATTCAGCTCCGCATGCTGGCTGGCAAGAAACTGCTTTCTCATCCATTGCATTTGATCTACTGGCCACATCTGACACTGAAACAATGAGATTATCGGAATACTTGAAATACCTAGTGATGTTGCTTTGAATTAGACTGACCATGGAGAGAGTCTCTGAAAAAGCCTTCCCAATTTGTTCATGTCAGAAAAGAAAGACTCTGAAGGATCTCAGTTGTACTGTAAATCATTCAAATACAATAAAATTTAATGGGACATCTGTTGTGAGAGCCAAGAGAGAGATGCCAAGAAATGCAGTAGTTGCTTGCTGTGTTTCAAGAGTCCTCCAAACCTTCATCCATTTCAGGAGTCCTGCTAGTGTCAGAGACTGTTTTCATTAATGCTACTCTCTCTAATTAAATGCGGATTTAAAAAAGCAACCTCAGTCTTGCAACATTAGCCAGACAGCAGGGATTCTACGAAGACCCGTTCCTTCCACTCTGGTCAAACAACTGCATATTTACTGATACAGCTTAGTCATTTAATCTACCTTTCTGGAGGAGGAGAAAAAAAAAAAAAAGTCTTCAAAGCTTCACACCCTGCTTGTCCTGGCAGATTAATTCCAAGTAGCAATGCTGCAGAATAAACCCATCTTAAACAGACAAGCATAACATGTATTTTGTCTTTGCCTTGCTTACCGTCTAATACCTGATGAGTTGAAAATCTACCCATAGCTTCACTTTAAACAGCTGGTCAAACAGCCAAACTTGTCAGGTTTAAAGTAAAACCTTAATACCAAATAAAGACGTTCCTGCTTTCAACATATGTGATTTCTAGTTGAAATGCTGACACTGAATATTCACTTATGGACTACGGCTATAATTTGGCAAGCGTTCAAGGCATGTGTTCATACACTTTTGCCAAACCCTGGATTTGATGCCATTCTCCTCCTCTAACACACAATGTACTCAGGGGGGTGTCAGGCACTTACGCTTCTGTCTGACATGTGCTATTAGATATGACTCAACTCTGCACTGACTGCTACTAATTCGTCCACTATTAGGCTGTTCATAACAAAAGAGACAAATGGGAAATATGTGATCATTTTACTGGAATTCCGTGCTTGCAAGAGGAGTGCCCAAAATAATATTTCATAAGCAGCAATGGAAGGCTAAAGAAATTTTAAAGAAGATTAAAATACTGTAGCTTTGGAAGTAGCAGATATTGCTGCAGCATTATTGAGATTATTAGTGCCAGATTAGCATATATAATTAACAAGTGATAAAAGGCTTCAGAAGCTAACAATCAAACCACTGATTTGACATTGAAGATCAAGAGTAAAATTACACGCAACTGGCAGGGCTTCTCAAGCTTCTGTGGAGCAGCTTATATTGTCAAGAAATAAGTAAATTACAGAACAACCTGTTATGTAGCACACACGGGGTGTGTGGCAAGCTGCATATAAGAATGTGTATAGAAGGAACCGTTCAGGCACTTGTGAAACACCAAGCAGCGTTATCCCTTGTCCCCCTTATCTACAGGGAATTTACTGTACCACAATTCAAAGACCTCTCGCATGTAGGAAATCTGCAAATTAACAGGCGGAAATAAGGAATATGCACGTTATCTTTAACTGGGCAATTTGAAACTTTCCATCTTTGAGCCATCTCTAGAACATACACTGTGTATTAGGTTGTGCTCTGTGATTTTTTTCAATGATTTTTGTTAAGATTCATCAGTTCACATGTAAGAAATGTTAACACAAGTGGCAGCCAGCTGTAAAAAGAGAATCTGACCCATTTGCACTGTAAGACATCAGGGCTGCATTTCAACTGGATGCTGTTCCGTGTCACTTTTCAGGCTGCTACCTGGACACCACCTCTTCAATGGGAAAAAAAGACAGGATTGAACAGTTTTACATAATCCCGCTTCTGCTATGTGAAGGTGGTCCTGCAACATACACAAACAACAAGTTCTTTCAAAATTACACTTGCTACCTAAATATTTTTAATTCAAAGTCAAAATATATTGTAGAAAATCACAGAAAAAGATACAAGTATGTTGGAAGTGCAGTGCGAATGTACGTTCCACTGTAACGCTTCCTCAGAAAAAAAGAGGAGCCGACAACAAATAGCATGGATTCTCATTTATCTACATAGGTTCTAAATGTGCACCTGAGACACAGAGTACAGAATCCTTAGTAGTTTAAGCCTTTGCTATGTACAATACTGATAATGTAACACAGATGTATTCAAATATGCAAAGTCAGGACCTAGTAACTGTCCCTCCATCCTCTACAGAAGGGGTAAAATTGGTTTAGATGAGATCATACTTGGGGGAATTGAAATTATTGTTGGGTTTTCATGCATATGTACAAATCCTCAGTTTCATGAACTTCAACTTTTTCCTGTTCAAAAATGCTTGGATACCAGGTGGACTTTGTGTTTGTTATCCCTTAGCATTTGCTTTTATGATTTATCAGTTCTAAAAGTATCAGCCACCCAATCTTACAGGTAAAATAACACACTGTTTATGAGTTACCCAAGTAACCCACAGCCTGAAAAGAGTTAAGCCAAACCACCTGCAAATTCTTACAACAAGGGAGCACTGGCTGTTTCGCAGTGAACATAAAATAAGCCATGCTAACGATGAACAGCTTGACCCATCTTGCTACAGGAAGACTTCCCTGTAGTGAATTCCCACACTTTTATTTGGCAACCTTAATAAGCATTCGTGTTGCCTTACGGAAGAAGTAGTCTTGCATACTAACTGTCTGTAGATTACAATCTTGATAGCAGAAAATACCTATTTGTAGTTAAATTCTACTTACCACCCACCTTGTTTTCCTGAGCACTGTAAGAGGAACAAAATTCCCTATTCCAACTATTTTTTCTTTCTTTCGAGACTGTGATTTATTTAGATTATCTTAATGCCTAGGAATTCAATTTCTGTATTTCACAGCGGCAAATAGCGAACAACACATTATTTATTCAACTGTTCAACACCAGTAACACTCAAAGTAGAAACAAGTAACTTTTGTTATTTCTCCACTTGCTAGAAACCATGCAGTCAATTGCATTTTATGTTGAGATACGAATTCTGCAGAGAATACAGCTGGTACTGTTCTAGAGGGCTGGGTTTTGGCTACATAGTAAGTCAACCGTATTCCAGCCTGGGGCCCCAAATTCCCCTATTGCTTGCTAAACTGTTCTTCCCCTCTTTGAGATAACTCGTTCATGTATGCTCTGGAGCGTACGCACAAATAGGCCATTTTTCCTACCCTAGGGCTCTTGAAAAAAATAAGTATCTCACTAGGTAGGGGTATGTTTGGAACAACTATGTAACAAAGCTGCTTCTTAGTCCATAGAAGTTTTGTGTGACTCGGTAAGTCCTTGGTCCAGATTGACTTCATTTATTGTTCCTAGTTCATAATGTGGTTTTGGCACCAGACAGTCAAAAAACTAACTCCAAAAATCAAAGTTACAGAAAACTAACTTGCTGAAGGCAATGCATGATGAACTAACCTTTTGTAGCAAAGGAGACAAACAAAAATTTAACCCAAAGCATAAACAAAATAGTAGCCAGCGGTGTAGGAGGGGGAGTAGAGTTTAAAGAAGAAACACATGGAAATGACGCAGATTTGTAGAACTAGCAACTCTTTCCTTGGCATTTCAAGATAAAGGTTCAAGAACAAGTTCTGCTTCAGGAAAACTACTAATTGCTAGCAAAAGAAAGCTGGAGACACATTACTTACTGGAGAAGCATAAGAGGGAATGAGACCTGGCATCAAGAAATTTCATACTGCAATCCACCCTGTCACTAAACAGATCTCACCAGGGGCAAGTCTACTTCACCTCTGTATTTGTTTTCTGATCAGTAAAATGGGAACACGGACACCCCATCCTACCTGTTTTGGGAAAGGTCCTGCAGGCGAAAAGTTACTTATTACTAGAAACATGTTCTCAGAGGCTTTGCCAACTACAGTATGTTCTTGCACAGCAAAACTTTGACATGAAACAGTAAGAAAAGTCCATCTAATCAATGCTCTAATTCTGTTGGCTTCTCAGCAAAAAATGTGCATGCGTGCATGCATGCATGCCCCTTTTCTCTCTGTCACTGAAGAAACCATATTCCAGACTGGCAGGGAAGCTCTAAAACCAGATCTTTCACAAGACCCTACTTGAAGCAAGAAACCCATCAGCAGAACTATTTTCTAACCCTGCTACAGCTTTCTTAGTTGCATGACTGTATTTCCTTAATATATGCACTCCACTTTGTTAAAAACTTGGATGGAAAGTCCACATGGCTGTCTACTTGCCATTATGTTCTTAAAAATTTATCTGGGGAATGAATAAGTTTCAATCTTGCCCAAAGAAAAGTACAATTTGCTGCCTTGCCTGTGACATGTAGCGTATCTACCAAAAACTCTTGTCAGTTTGTGTATGAAGACATTTACAGACAATATATCTTCCCGTAACGACCATGTGCTGCAACTTTTGAATGCCTGCGATCCTCAGAGGGTGAAGGAATCTAACACAATCTCCCTTTGGACAGCGCGAACAAGCAGACTTCTCTTCACAACCTCAAAATGAAAAAATAAAAAGATCAACTGATTGTAACTTTGTACACCAAATAAATGCTTTATAAAGCCCTCACAAAAAATTATATCCTCTCCCAAGACACATCTTTACAATGGCACAAGAACAACCAGTGGAGTAGAACACAGATGGAATAGGCAATGAGGAGAGTAAGGCTGAAAATGGTCCTGTTATTAAAGAATGAGGAATTTGGAACGGGATGACTTTGCAATCACCGGAGCAATTGAAAACGGGGCTTCACTGGCAAAACCGCAAACCTCAAAATACCAGAGAGACGATAAAAACGACAGCAGAGAGAGCGATCTGTGGGCCACGGCAAACATCAGTAGCCCTAAATTCATCGCAGCCTGACTGAACTTCTCTGCAAGGCGACATCTCGTGAGATGTAATGTTTACTAGCAAAAAAACCCCACCCTCAAACCCCAGGTTTTGAGCGTGGTATGAGCGCACATACAGCTGAGAAACATCTCAAAACTGGTGCTGAAAACAGGCAGGCACTGCAGCACAGGCCACGTTCAGCACCAGCGAGCTGCTCGTGACGGATAACTTCCCAACTGCACGTTATCCTCACCGATGTCTGCACACGAACGCCCGTCCCATCCCAGCCACCGCAGCACCTCAGCACTGCAAGGCGGATCCTACCCTGCCCGAACACACTCCCGCAGGAGGGCACGACAAATCCCGCTCCGGCGCGCGGGCAAAATACATGTTACATCTATCGCACGCCGCTCGCTGTGTTGCCAGAAATGGGAGAGGCTTGCTAGCCCGTAACTGGCGTTTTGGGGTATTTTTTGCTCAATTTACTTGGGATGGGGCCACATTTCCTACTCACGCTGTTCAAAACAGCCTGAAAAACCCCAGTACGCAGCCAGCGTTGCCCAGGAGAGATGGTGCATCTCCGACAAAGCGACGGGCTGGAGGCAGCCAGCTGTTTGGGCAGACTTTTTGGGGGAAGGCGACGGCGAGCAGTCGGAGCCACGTGGGGGTAGCGGGACAGCAGGCACCCGCGGGTACTTACGGACACAGAGACAGGCCACCAGCTTGGCAGCTTCGTCGGGCACCGGGCAGGTGGGGAAGATGGGCTTGAGCAGGTAAGTGGCGAAGACCAGAGCCACGATGTACTGGGAGGAGGGCCGGATGATGAGCAGCTCTATCCAGAGCTTGAGGAAGGCGGGCAGGGAGCCGTACACCTCCAGCATGTAGGCGTAATCCCCGCCGGATTTGGTGATGGTGGTGCCCAGCTCAGCGTAACAGAGGGCCCCCACGATGGAGAAGGCCCCGCAGACGGCCCACACCACCAGCGACAACCCCGGCGAGCCGGCCTCCCGCAGCACGCCGGTCGGGGTGACGAAGATGCCGGAACCGATGATGGTGCCCACGATGATGGCCACGCCGTTGAGCAACGTGATGGAGCGTTGCAGGGTCACCCCCTCTCCCTCGGCGGAGGCGCAGGGCGAGGGCGAGCGGGGACAACCGTTCTCCTGCGCCCCGCCGCCCGCCAGCATCTTCTCCATCGCCTGCTTCTCCTCCTCCTGCGCCAGCGAGGAGGCCGAGCCCGCCGGGCTCCTCTTCTTCACTGCATTGCTGCTGCTGCTGCCGCCGTTGCCGCCGCCGCTGCCCGACATGGCGGCGCGGAGCGGGGCGCGGAACGGAGCGGAGCGGAACGGAGCGGGGCGGGCGCGGCCGGGCGCTCCGCCGCCACCACCATGCGGCCGCTCCTTTTGTTCCGCAGGCGGTGGGCGGCGTGCGGAGAGCGCCTCCCGCTTAGGCGGGGAGCGAGGGCCTGGCCTCCTTTCCGGGAGGAGGAGGAGGAGGAGGAGGAGGAAGGCGGGGTGTTGCAGTGCCCCCGGCAACCGGCGGGGCTCCTTCCAGGCGGGGGCGGCTGGCGCGCCGCACCCCCCGTCCCCGTCCCCGTCCCCGACCTTCCAGCAGACCCCCCCACCGCCTCTACCCCCGGCTCCGGGGTACGGGGGGGGGGGGGGTCCTCGGTGTCAGCTGCCGGGAGCGGGGGGGGGTGGTTGCCATTCATTCTGCTGCCCAGGCTGGGCTGGGTGTTCTCACGAAGGAGAATGGGTCGGTGTGTGCGTGCGTAAACCTAAAGTTTGGCGAAACCTGTGTCTCCCAGTTTCGCCCCAGCCGCACCTGATTTTAGTGCACTTACTGGATGTATTCGCACAAGCACAGGCCAAGGCCCCGTCGCTGCATCGCCTGCATTTCTGCAGAGGCGCTGCAGAAATCTGCCTGTCGTTTTGGATGCCAAGATCACCAAAAAAACTTGTCTGCAGAAAAAAAAAATTAAAAAAAATCGCCAATCTGGCAAAGCGTGCAGGCAAAATGAGCAACTTTCATCGCACTACCTCAACAAAGGCATAGGCTTCGCATCCAAGGGCACTTACTTGGATACTTGACAACAGTGCCTAAGGAGCCAATTCTTTAGCAAATTCAGACTCCCTCTTGCCCTTGCGGGATAGGGGATGCGTTCAGAAGCTAAAGCCTGGAACCTCTGATTCTCAACAACGATCCTTCCCGTTGAAAGGTGGAAGCGGTACCTTTGAGGAGCTGTTTCACAGCAGGTGATCAGTTGGTGTCACACAAGAAGTTGTGCCCAAGCTCTGAAACCCAAGGTCGGCATCCTTCCTCCCCAGACCGTCCTCGTCCTTGCAAGTTTCAGACATGCTTCGGTACAGGCAGTAGGGTGCGCCAGGAGGTTTTCTGCAAGATACCTATGAGAAACGGGAGATCTGCATTCTGGGGAAAGATGTAACATTTTAGCAACATTTTCATTTAGCATTTTCAGGTACCTCACGCTGGTAACTGGCATCATGACTACTTCCAACCATTCCAGGAAGCCTGAGCAGCCCCTTGAAGCACTTGTCAGAACCTGACACCTAGTGGCTAGTAGCCACAACAGCCCAGAGGCTTAAAACGGTGGTGGTTCTCGATTTACAGAAGCATCCCTATTTAAGAAGAAAGCTTAGAATAAAATTACCTTTGCACCGAGCACGTTTTCCTAGTTTTCAAAGAGAAATGGGATCCTGAAGAGATTGCAAAGACTATGGAAATTAATTACAAATAAACAGCAAAACATATTTATCACACAATTTTCCTGAAACCCCCAAAGCCTGTCTTTAGCTTAACAGCTTCACATCAGCCCCATTGCAGAGGCTATATGGGTGTAGTCTAAAATGATTATTTCTCAAAGTAAGATTTACCCAACATTTACTTGTTACTGTATTTAATACTTTATCCTAGGCAAAATGTTCACAGGACCATAAAACCAGAAAAAAACAGGTACCTACAACATATGGGATTGTCTCTGTGTTGGCCTCATTACATCAGAATCCAGCAGACAGGACTGGAATTGAAATAAGATGTATGCTTCAGATATTTTCAGATGAATGCTCAAAATCAGTTGTATAGTTGGGTGAACAAAATCATTCACTGATGGATTTACTTCACCAGTGCTCTAGACTAAGTTCTTACCTTAAGGCAAGTAAATTAACTGCTTGATGATCGGAGTTTTACACCTGGTATTAACCTAATTCACAGAAATTTCCATTAACTTTCACAAGAATGGGACTGAGTTATCTTTTTTCTCTCTGCATCCAATTCTTCCAAAAGGGAATTTCTTAACAGACTGACAGCTAAGAATTTGCAGACTTCGGTCTCACTTTTAACAGCATTTCCATTGGGAAATCCTGGGATCCAGTAGCAGTGGAGTAGCAGCCACCAAACTGCCATATTTAAAGTCAACCACATACTTGACTGTCTTGCAAATTAATCAGAGTTAATTCTTCAACTGTTTCTCCATCTGTATTACTGAGAAAATACCTGCTTTGCAGTCACGGTGTTAGGGTGTGTTCATATCGTGCTTTGTATCTTCAAAGCACTTCACAAATGCTAAGTATTATTATCAGTTCTGACCACGAACATTAACTCTCTTCAGGCCCCCAAGTTATTCTGCAGAATCTTTGAAGACTATTTGATTATACAATCAGTTCTCCATATGCTAATACTCAGGCACTTCAGGTTTGTCACATCAAAAAGAAAGACGGAAAGAATTATTTGTCAGAAAGACAAATAATTACCAGTATCAGAAGTAAATTGGCCATTTGTTAGAAGTAATGTGTATGTTCTTAACCATTTATCAGGAAAGCTGCCTTGATCAAAATAAGACAGCCTGCTGGAACCAAATAAGCCATTTCTTGAGCAGACACCCCAACTATACTAATACACGAGCTTATAAGCTTTTTTGTTGGGTAAATGGAAGTGGTGGTAGCTTCTAGAACTCTTAAATAGTAATAATAGTGGAGCTGGCCTCACTCTTAACCCATGACACTCTTTCTTCATACTGAAACAGCTTGCCTACCACAAAGGGTACCAAATAGCACGGTTTGGGAGGCCTTATATAAAAGTATTGTCTACAGTTATTTTACAGGGAATTCCTTAACCAGGAATGTAATCTCCTACTTTTCCTGTCAAAAGAAGCGGAAACTTGATTGGATGAATTCAGCTGAGCATAACACACCTGTATGATATCTAGACTCTAAACATGGCTAAGCAGTGAGACAGAGAAATTAAAGCTTACCTGAGTAGCCAATTTTTATCAATAAAAGTAATTTATTTTACTCAAAGTTTTTTTCGGGTAAGATTCTTGTAGCCACAACCACTAAATGTGAAACTCTTTGAGAGTTATACCATGCATCAGATCAACGCTCACTTTTATCAAGACCAATTACACAACCGAAAAAGGAGCTTAGTTGACAACTCGAGTTCAATGATCACCATCAAATGAAGTAGTTCAGCAAAGATCATCAAAATTTGGAATCCCGTTTTAGATGGTATGTTGCATCTAGCTGAATGCAACAAATAATTAGATATCCTTCCATCAGTACCGCGGCAACAGAGAAGTCATTGTTCTTTCATTCCAATTACAATACAGTTCCAGCAGAGTCTTTCATAGCTTTTAAGTACCACAGAACGTCTGACATCTGATTAGACTCCACTCACAATGAACTGGTTCATTCTCAAGGAGGAATTGTATTTTTTTTCTTGACAGAAAATCTACTTTTTAACTTGGAGAGCTTAATTACACAATGAGATACAGGCACAGGTTTCTCTGTGTTTCTTTATTGCATAGTCACACACTAATGTAACAGTTTAAAATCCAGCAGCTGGAACTTTCTTTACATCGGGTAAAAACTGAGGAAAAAGGCCTGTATCCTAGGAGCACAAAAGGCATTCCCTGTTACATATGTTGCCCGCAAAGACAATTATTTCAGTAACTTACGATTAGGCAGATAACATACATTACAATACACAACACAGTAACTGCCACGAAAACAAGATGCACAAATCAAAAAAGCAAGGATGTGCCAAGAAATACAAAGACATTCAAAATTAAGGCATTCAAATTTTAAAGCAAATACTATTGATTATGAAGTTGAGCAGAAAAAGGGACCCTTCCTCAAAAGTAAGCCATGTAGAATTCCAGTGCTCTAAAACCCAGTAGATTTTTGTGAGATCAAAGCAATCTCCATTTCTATAGCTTTCAAAGCCAGAAGATACACTCCTGTCAGACTTGCGGTAAAAATACCAATGCAAGCCATTTATGACAGAAGACTGGTCAGGTATACGTGGTGGCGTACACCTGAAGTGCACTGGTGGGAAAGTTCTGGAATGTAGGAATAAGGATCAAACATTCAAACACCAAATGAAGTCGTTCTAACTATGAAGTCACCAAGAATGAGACTTCTGATAAGAGTGACATTTAACAGAAATATTGAAAGGCAGTTGGAAGTCAGACCAACACAGATGCCTATCTATGCTCAAAAACCTTCTCCTCCCTTTTCAGTAAGCTGTCCTCAAGTTTACTTCTATTACAGCCTTTAATTCCTAGTACTTATTGCCACAGAAATGCCTTCCCAGTACAGTAAGTAAAGGAAGTGACTACTATGCAAGGACAAATACAAATGTGTGCTTTGACCCTTTCATATTCTACCATCTAAAAGAAGAGCCTGAAGATTCCCATGCAGACACCTTTCAAATAGAGTTTAACTTAGTTGTGCAAAATCATTACAAATATTAGCTCTAGTCCAACAATCAAATCGTTTTTCCCTGCATGCAACTGAGAGAATAAGGCAAAAGGATTATATCCCACCGCCTCTCTTACATACATGTGTGCAGGCACACAGAATTCTTTTTCTTGACATTAACTTTTGCAAGACCAATACAGTCATTGTAACATAAAAGTTAAAAAACCCCAAACAAACAAAACCCCAAAACCTTTCTGTTCATTTCCAGACTGCTAATTTCAACGACAATCTGCCCTGCAACTGAGATACTGCCTACCTTAACCAGAGATGCTAAAACACCAACACATAAATGCAAGACTCAAAACGCAGCAAAATAACTGTAACAGAAAATCCCATTAAAGCTTATTTTAGTAGCACAAAAGAGTTAATTTTTTCTGTGTTGACCCTGTTTCCAGATATTTAAAACTATCAGTGCTGAAATTGAAATTGATTAATTTTATGTCAGTATACTTAGATATGATTTTATCTAAATATATATGGAGTATAGCTTATTAACTGTATGACTGGGTAATACACCTGTTCTCTAACAAAACTTCCACGACAATACTTTAACAAAGCATGTAAATCTCTATGAGAATTTTAAATAAATCACTGGAAATAGAATATCCAACATCACCTTTGATGGATGCAAGGTGATGAGCATGTTAAAGATTTACACACCTAGGAAGAAAATTTGTTTCAGTGGAGCAAACCTAACCATTGAGAACTCAGCTGGGTATGAGCATACTAGAGCATTATGAAGCATCTGAAGATTAAACATTTACACCACAGCAGTTCCCTAAGAACAAAACATGTATTTTGTATTTGCATATGCTAGGAAAGCTGTATTAATTCAAAACAAGCTCAGTGGATCAGAGGTACACAAAAACTTCATGAAAATTACCAAGGCAACTAAAAAACTTTGAGCAATTGCATTAAGCTTTTTAAAAGACCCATTCATATATGACAGGGATATTGATGCAGGCTACCTATAGCTAGCTTAGTGCTGCTAAGTCACCTGTATTTTTAAATGTGAAGGCAACATTAAGATGTCTTTGTGTTACAGTTTTTCCTAACTGCTAATAATGAGTAGCAAAAAATCTCAAAGATAGACAAGATATATGCCAGTTCTGAATCACTGCCATCTTTCTATGGGGTCCTCCTCAGAAAAGCGTTTGCAAGAACAGCACTGAACTAAAACCTCAAGCTTAGCAATGACTAGATCATGTACACTCAGGCTGAAAGTACAAGAATTCTTTTCCTATTGCTAACTGTAGATATACCTTCCAAAATTATTTTGGAACCTGTCATTCTCTGGCAAAATCATCACTGATGTGATTCTGCAGACCAGCAACATCGTAAAAAGTCTGTCTGATGATGCCAAAAACTGTATAGTTCATCTGAGATAGTATAGTTCAACAAGTTGGTATAGATGGTATAGTTCTACAGAGTTCAACCACGACTGTAAGGTTCAACCAAGCAGTAAGGGCTTTGGAGAGGTAATGAAACCGAAGATATATACTGCCATGCTGAATATACTACACACTAAAAATAAGTATACTAGACTGAGACAGAAGAGAGATTTTCTTACATTTACTATGTAGAGTCACTCTAAGGTTAAGTGGCCACATTTCAAATTGCCACAGGAGAAAGGCACAACTGTTGCAACATAACAACAGCCTGAGGTAGTGCTATTAAGGAAGCAAAGACAGGACCCGGGCACTTAACTGGTTAAGCAAGAATATTCAAAAGCCTTCAAATCATCACGGTCACACTAAAAAGTGTTAAAGTGCTTTTAAACTGAACACTTGGACTTAAAAAAAAAGAGTATCGATTCTAAAGTACCGAATTCAGCATTGACAAGCTAGTGTCCTGGCTTCACTTGTGCTGAACCACATCAGCAACCAGTGACTTTGCTTACTGGCAGAATCAGACCAAGTAGCATCTGTTCTCCAAGAAGACTCATCAAATACAACCAATCAAGATCACATCATGAGTTTAGAGACAGACCTGTTCCTCATCTGAAAATCTGACCATACATTTGGTACGTGAATTTCATGCACAGGCACACTGTTAAATACAGTAAAGCATAAAAAACCAGTGAGAAAGGTGCTTGAGAGAAAATTATGGCTAATAGTAGTATGCTTCAGAGGTAGATAATACGCGTAGCAATTGGACCATAACTCTACGATAAGGCTCCACAGCTGGCAGCTTACACAACAATTTTGTCTGGTCCACAAATAAATTTCAACCACCACTTAACTTTGTTACCATAAGGTGCTATCAATGTAGCCTGGTCCCCAGTTGTCCTGAAGCTAGATAACTCTTTTTATAAGAAAAGTACATCTTAAGACAAAACTTTGAAGAGACTACACTGGCACTCTGTGAGTTACTGGAAAAAATCCTTCAAGTATCTGAATGCTGCATTTTGTCCGTACTCTCCTAGCACTGGATTAGGTTTCAGAAATTGTTTTGTTTTGTTTTCCCCAAATTCCATAGGGAGGGTCAGCTGGGGCTTATCTAATTTTGCTTTCCTTTGATGTGATCAGTTTCCTGGAATCAAATGGACATTTTTGCCTAATTTGCTGCTCTTGCCAATCTTGAGATACTGGTGAATTCTCTTCTGCTCTCTTCTCCGGGTACACTATTAATACAAAAAAGTAAAAGCTGCCAAAGCTAAAAGCTTCCACATTTGTTCTAACGTTTTAGAAAAAGTCTTCTGGCTTGTGGTATAGATAGAGTGGACATTCTGTGGCATCCATATCAAACATGGATCACACAGTCAGTAGAATGGAAAGAGTTAGATTCTATAAGTCTTTTTTTCCTTCTCCTCTTGTCATCCTAAGCACCAAGGAGAAGGGAAGAAGATAAAATGTTTCTGTATATGTGACTAGAGAAGCTAGTTCTCTTCCCAAACCTCTGAAACAATTCCACAAAAGGACCTGATCACTATTAATATTTTTCGCTTCTTCACACTTCCTGCCTGCTAACGTGTTTTTAGTTGGGATTATTAATTCATGCTAGTCACTCACAGAGATACAGAACAATTCAGAACAGACGCAGGGGAAGACATCTCATGCCCTTATTTTTCCTTTAACTGTCAAAATAATTCCTTATTGATCCTTGCTTTAAAGCAAGTCAATTTGTTAAGGGTTAACATTATTTACTTCTTAAAAAAAGCCAAAATAAAAAAACCCCACAGCTTCTCTACTGAAGGTCAAATGGCACTTAGCAGAACTGAAACTGGCTGGCTGTGAAACTGTATGGCATATACACACTGCAGAAAAAGGAAAAATAATTAAAAACTAACGTCAATTATATCCAGGTATTGCAGTCTGGACTGACATTTCCTGGGCCCTCTATGGCCTGATCTGCTCAGCGTGGTCCTTGGGCTGTACTTCAGTATTCAAAAGATGCCTGCTTTGGAAGGATGAACGGACGGTTCGGTTCATTAATGGCTGAAGAGGGCGAAAGTTGTCTACCATTCTCTTTTCTTCTTCACCATCTGAAGTAAAGAGCAGCATCCGAAATGCCTCCAGCTGAGAATGAGAAATGTCCAATTTTGTGACTTTACTAACTGGAGAATTATTGGAGTTCGCGACAAAACACAATCATTCATGCTTGGAAAATATATCAAAGGTACTATTACATTTGTTTTCTGAGAAATTTTAGCACAAACTTCTGGCACTTCTTTGTCACCTGCTGGCAAAGATTACGCCATCGTCCATATCAATGCAGAAGATGAATTGTCAGTCAACTGTCATCTTTAGGCAAACTAAATCTCAAATGTGGCATGTCTCAGATGGAACTGATTCCCATTCAAATACTGGAACATATGCCATCTTTAAATAAACCTCTCCAACCTTCTTAATTTACACCCTTCCTGGAGTTCTGTTACCTTATACAGGTGTGCATATGCTGGCACCCAGGAAAGAGGGAACCTCAACAAGCAACTATCTACATAGTTGTTCTCAGTGGTTTATAACTGGGGATCAAAATAAAGTATGCAGCAGATCAGCTTTTAATGCTCACAAGGGCATTACAATGTTAAGTAAACTATGAGCCTTTTTATGCCATAAAAGAATGAGAGTGAAGAAGAGCCAAGAAAAAAAAAAAAAGAAAAAGTTTCAATTTAAAAGAAGAATGGTACACCATGCATTCAGTTCTCTCTGCTCTGTTAACAATCTTCAGTTCTTCCTGTCCTGTTCCTTTATGTAAACTAAAACATTAAGATCACGTACATGCTTATTCTTCAGAATTACTGTTTGTTTGGAGCATGACTTTCTAGATGGACTAGCTCCGTGCAGAAGTTGTATTTAAAAAAAAAAAAAACAACCAATCAGTATTTTGCCTCATGTTGTTGGACTTATACTTCATTATTAACCAAAGCCTCAAAAAACAGGGACAATGTACAGATAACTTTCAGTGCCTCTTACACCACAAAAAAGTAGTAGATTTTGGGGGGTTGTTCATTTTTACTTGCTTTGCAACAAACTCCAAGACTTGTTCTATGCTGCAATGCCCCTCAAAGTACTCCACTTCTCTGAACAGACAAACAAATCCTGAAAACTTCCAACAAAAACCACAATTCTAGTACAATTCCAATGAGTCCTCCTTCTGACCATTTTCTACTTGTCCCTACATCTACTTCATACTAAGGAATAACATCACATTGAAACATGAAGTACTAATATTAAAAGCAGTAGAGGGCATACGGTGACAAGTTAGGGCTGGTCTCAGAACAGACTATTGACAGCGAACTCCTGCACTTGAAATAACTTCTGTAATACAAACAGTTGCTGAAACCTTTGTTTGTCTGTCCTTTTTAAAGGGGAAAAAAAAAAAAAGGAATTCAAGGACAGCACAGCCACATACAGAGCAAACATGCCTACAAAGGCAAAGGAGAAAACCCAATGGGGACTCAGTCTATCTCTTGCCATCAGAATGACATGTGAAGGACTCAGACCCACCCACAAACCCTTCTGTACCTTCAGAGTCCACCCAAGGGAGGAACAGAGGATTAGCCCTTGCAGACTCTGCAAGATTTCTGTGCAAATGCACATGACTATCAAGAACATGCACAAAAGGTCAGACTTTGGAATTTCAAAAAACGTGCCCTTTCTCCTCCCTCCCTACCACAAAAAGGGCTGCATCCTGGTAAGGAGAGCAAAATTATGCAGTGTTCCAATAAATAACCTTAGAAGATTTCAAGGGGCAGCTTCCAGCATAAGGCACTGTTTATCACAGATCAAGACAAAACTCTATGGGAGAGCTGGAGAAGCATCTTTAACTGCTTGCTGAAGAGGTCTTAAGTCTTTCAATATTAGCTGTTATTAATGTCAGCATTCCTCCCCAAACAAATACCAGGTGCGAATCAGCCACTGTTCCTTGTGTATTCACACAGAATTACTGGTACTGGTAAGCAACTACTTCTGTGCATCTTCCCCTCCATGGCAGCAGGCAGTCAAACAGGTATGGTATGATCTGAAATGTAAGCATGAGATTTACCTGATTCTCATCAACTTCTATTGGCTTCTTCTTAATAATCCATGTGACTGATTCAGTAAGTGGGGGAGTTGTCAAAGAGCCTGCATAGGTCCAATAATCAGGGCATGAAGGTATCAAACAGGAGGGATCAAAGACATCAAACTCGATAACAGCATCCTAAACCCCAGAAAAAATATATTTTTAGAAGTCATATTTTGAGAAAAAAAATGACAGAAGATTTGAAAAGATCTTAACGATGAGATTAAATACTGTACAAGTTATGTATGCCTATACAAAATTAGGTATTGTGAATATTAATAATGATCTACATAGAATAATAATTTAAAACCCCATAAACTTGTACAAAATTGGTAAGCTGGGTTTGAGGAATAAGAGGCAGCTAGTGAGTAGGCAAAATGTAAGTATTTCTGTTGTCCCCACAAGCCATTAGGAATTCAGTGCAGAAGAAACAAGGAGTGCGAAGGAGTAACTGACTACGTCTCTGTGGGAGCTAGAAGCAAACAGGAAAAAGAAAGAGTAAGTGGTGGAATAAGTTCAGGTAGTTCTGCCAGAAATAGACTGCAAACAATAGTGCTTTTACTTTTCACCATGTGATTTTAGGCAGTGGGGAGAGGGAAGAGGACTAAAGTTTTATTTAAATCATATCAGGTACTCATGTCTCCAGAATGTGCACTCCCACAAGTGAGATACCAGACAGCATGTAGGAAATCATGGGCTCTCAAGCTCCTACACAAACATTTTACTCATGGGGTATTTCCAGGATATACTGGCAATGCAGGAAAGGAAGATCCTGTTTTTCTTTAGATAGGCTTTATTGGTTCCCCACTGAGAATGAGGAATATTACAGTAAAGAATTTTTCAAAAATAGGGGGTTGGACAGAAGATTCTAGATGGGGGCTTTCACTCTTCATGTGAGAAGAAGATGCAAGGACATCAGAACGGGTATTATCTGACCTTCCTCCTCCTCCTCACCAGGGTGATGTTCCTCAGGGTTTGGTGCTTAAGTCAGTGATAACACTGGCAAGGCAACAAAGGTTTTCAAACGTTTTAAACCAAGTGCTGATGAGTTGCTGAGTGACCGACATCCTTTGGAAATGAGATCCCTTTCAGAGCAGTCCACATGTAGCTTGATGAGCCTAATGTTTGATAATACTTTTTTTTTTTTTAAAGATCTTGCCTTTATTTTCTTTCAAATTCATATGCTGTAAAATATTATATTCTCATAATGGATGTACCTTCACAGATTTTTGTAGGTCTTTTTGGCACTGAACTGACTTATTTGGCATTTATCTGGCAGAATTTTTTCTGCATTGCCGTAAGTATTTATTTGGATAAAAAAAGACTTTACTGTGATAAATAATGGCACAGCAACTTCAACTGGATGTGCTTACAAGCCACGGAATTCCTGATGTGTATTTTTTGTGTGTACTTTCAAAAAGGAACAGGCACCTGAAGGAGCATGAACTGCTTCTGAGCACTGTCAGAGACGCAGCACTCCCTCTCCTGGCAGAAGTCAGAAATCAGCTATGAAGAAAGAGAGCCATTCCCCTAGCAGAAAATGTACAGTGTTTTAAAAAAAAGCAAACAATAATCTCCTCCTCAAGGATCTGAAAGCCTTAATTCCACAAGAAATAACCTACCACTTTACACAGCACAGAAAGTTCCTTCCAGTTAAACAACATACGAAAACTAATCCAGTGGTATCTGTTTTCATAGAAGCAGAAGGGCAGGCTTCAGTGAGAGCAAGCGTTAAACATGTGCCTACCCTTCTAAGGGGATACAATCTCAAGAGCATCATTTCTTAAACCAAGAGGTTTGGAAAGCTTAAAGTATACAATTCCTCCTTAAAAATTAGCTTCCTCCCCACCTCCAGCATGACACCTCCGGTGAATTCTTGATTAATCAGGGCCCCTACTCACATTTAAGGAAGAAAGCATTTATTAGTATTTTGCTATTCTCAGAGTAATCTTTATGTTGAATGACTGCATTAGCTATGCTGAGTGATAACTGGTGGGACACTTCAAAATACTTACTTTGTGTTTAACTGCCGGCAAGGCATCAACCAGTGTCTGCAGCCCTTCATGATGTGCTCCTAGCTGCAGAAGACGGTCAGAGTTAGAGAATCATTAAGCTGACATTCTGCCTATCTACCTTAATCAATATTTTTTGAAAACAACAACAACAAAAATCTAGAGCTGTTTTGTCCCAAATAAGTTTTTACAAAATTAAAATAGAAAGGCATCATTACAGCTTATTACACAAAGTGAAATTACCTTTAAAAACACTCCAATAACAGCCAAGCCGTTACCTTCCATTACAGCTTCTTCAAAAGTTGGGTACACAACAGCATTCCAGTGTACTAAATGCAACTGAAATATAAATGAATGCGAAATCAACGCATGCACAGAGCACAGCAATGATATCAAGAAACTTCACTTTTGATCTTTGCTACATTTGGTCCTTGCCAATTTGAGACACTGCAGTGAGCTACCTCAGAAATCACACACACCACAAAAATGGGGACCAAAATGTTACTGGAAAATAATGGTAATTCCCTGCTTTTTTTTGCCTTTTTTTAAACAATAGCCAAAGACCCATAAACTGCATTTCACACATATGAAAGGGATTTTGCCTGTGGAAGACTGATTATAGGAATGCTAGTTAAAGGCACAAAAAAAGCTTAGTATACCTGGAACTGAAGGGCTCTTCCATCTCTTAACAGGAAGAACAGAGCATGCTATTCTGCTAAGGAACATTCTCCTGCACATAACATAAGCTTCCTCTGCATTCCTTACAGTCCAATACAAGCATTCCATTGAGGGGTTTTGTGTATTAAATAGATAGCCAGCACCAGCCCCAAAACTTAGTCATACAGTCTTGCTGTTAAGAAATATCTTGCCAAACTGACAGGCACCATTATGAACACATTAACAGGAGATAAACATCTTCTAAAAAATAAGCTATAATAATTTTTCAAATTCTCCATCTTTGGCATATAACTGTGTTTATACCTGTCATACTTTCCTCTCTGAGCAATTTAACCTATATTTTTCCCCACTGGCTCCATCCTTTTTATTGACTCTGCCTTAGTAGTTACTTAATCACAAAAGTTTTGCGGCTTTAATAACTGCTTAAGAGTTGAAAACAGAAAATAAAGTGATCATGATAACCACTATATTACCATAGAACTCTGCTATACATTATTCTAACGACTTAAGAAACGCACAAAAAATTGTTGGTAACTGGAATAAACATTCTAACATTAGCCAAGGCACTGGGGTCACAGACACAAGACAGTTATTATATACAAGGTAAGCAGGATTCTTGAGTTACAGGTACGGCTGTGAGAATTAAATAATCTTCCATTTTCTCTTTAAATATTTTTTTAAATAGTATTTAGTATGTGCTTTGTTTCTCTGCAAGCACTTAGTCAAAATAAACAAAGTTATTTTAAAGCAGTAAGGATTGGGAGATTTGGAGGTCCACTAGAGACATCAGCTGAGATGCAGTACATGTGCCATACTCCCAAGAAAACAGATCATACACCTCATGTGAACTCTTAGCTTGCTGTAGTTCAGAGGTAAAGCACTTAATTTTTTTTTCAATTGAGATCTGAGCTTGCACATTTACCTCAGTATTTGCTGTCCACCTGATCTGCACCACATTAGCTGGGACCTGGGAGTTCATTAAGACCTGATTATGCCCTCAGTCTGCTTTCTGTCTCATCCTTCCCCCCTTTAAAAGAAGGAAGGGCAAGCAGAGTTGTGCCACTCCATCCAGACAGAGCTGGAATACCAATGATACTTTGCTGCCTGCCATTGGCTTGTCTGGCAGCTACCCCTAGGAACATTCAGGGAGAAAAAAACATTACTGAAACTTTCACTAATGGGGCCAATGTTCAATTTTAAGACTGTGTTCTTCTCCAAAAACCACAGTGAATATGAACTTAACTAATAAAACAGCAGATGAGCTGTGGCACCTACCAGGTCTGATCCTTAACAGCAAACTGCAATGCTTCAAATTGGGAGTTTTCTAGCATGCAGTATAGTCACAGACAGCCTGAGACTTAGCCTCCAGTCCCCACAAGTATTTGCACTGTTCAGCATTTTATCTCATACCTCCGCAGGGTAAAATTTACTGTCAACTGTGTGCTCTGAACCCCACTCGTTTATAGCTCCCCAATGGAAGTGGAACTGCTTTAGCCTGTATTGGTTTTCCAAGGGACCTCCAATGATTACTAAAAAACAAAACAAGACACACATTAATAAACACGATTTCGAATTGTCCAGACAAATAACACAGCCAGATCCTCCTTGAAATAAATTTGCACGGGGGAAAAAAAAAAAAAATCAGGTGAAGCAACTATCTTAACTGAAACAGTCCCCTATTGCTGGGCTACTTTTACACTTCACTTTGCTATGACAAAATTGTTCAAGCAAACACATCATTGTTTTTCCCTGCAGTCTGAATCAACTATATCAAATTGAAGATACGCTAAATAGTCTCCTCATCCATCTCCCCTCAAGGGATTTTTTTTTTCCAAGTCACATCAAGTTTGGCAGAGTCACGGTGATTATGTGTTACATTCTATACTCCTTCTCTTTGAGCAGGCATATGAGAACAGCCTTACCAGAAGAAACATGTTATGATGACAATGCAATGAATACATCTATTAAATGACATCCCAACAAAGCCTCAATATCTATAAAAAATATTGATAGTTCCCATGAAAATACAAGACTTCAAAAATGCAATTTTGCCGGAAAAATCAGTACATTGTGTCAAATGCTCAATTCTACTCTTTTTCAAGTTACAAAAATCCAAACGTACTATTCTGCTTCAATGCAGCTTTCAGACTGCATAACCAATGTTAAAAGATTTCCTGCACAGCCAGAAATATGCTAATATTGTGCCTGCTGTAAACTGTTCAAGCTACACTCCACAAAGTATCTAAACACACAGTTTTCCTACGAGCAAGATTCTGAGCTTCTGGAAGCTTTAATGCACTTTTTAGCCATGAGTAAAGGTAAACATTCAGTCCGCTCTCCTGATTTCAGAAGGCCTCTCATCATCTTGGAAATACATAAATGAAAAAGTCAATGCCTAGTTTTCTGTGTACTGTTGGGGTTTACTCATTTCCTTTTAACTGAACCAGAAATATCCTGCAAGGTCTTCTTGCTAATTATTACATCACAGCATCTGACAAATGAGAGACCATAATTACTTCCAAAGGGCTAACAATAAATATGTAGCTGTAGAGACCCATTTGCTGATTTTTACTTAACTATATGTCATGGTTAAATTTTATAGAGAACCACTTTATAAAGTACATAATCCCAACACAACTTTTGAAAAGAAGTTAATCACTTTAATGCTAAGGAGAAAACAATGAGAGGCTTTAAGAGCTTTTCTTGTCTTTTTTTTTTTTTTCCTGAAAGCCAGCCAGCAGTTTTGAAATTCTAACTAGATAGGCCTGCTTGTGATAAAAGAGTAAGCTAAAACAAGCTATGCAAATTGACATTTAATTAATTTCATCCACTGCTGCTGAACTCTTAGCATAAATGCAATAATGACCATCTGTCCTGGTTTTGGCTGGGATAGAGTTAATTTTCTTCTTAGTAGCTGGTACAGTGTGCTTTGGATTTAGTGTGAGAATAATGTTGATAACGCAGTCGTGTTTTAGTTGTCACTAAGTAGCACTTATCCTATGTTAAGGATTTTTTCACTTCCCATGCTCTGTGAGCAAGCAGGTGTACAAGAAGCTGGAGGGGGGGGGGGAGCATGGCCAGGACAGCTGATCTGAACTAGCCAAAGCGATATTCCATACCACAGGACATCATGCTCAGTATATAAACCGGGGGAATTGGCTGAGAGGGGCAGATCACTGCTCAGGCATCAGTCAGTGGGTGGTGAGGAATTGCATTGTGCATCACTTGTCTTTTCTTGTTGTTTTGTTATTTATTTTTAATATTCATTTTCATTACAATTATTATTATATTTTTTATTGTCAGTATTACATTTTATTTTACTCTAGTTATTAAATCGTTCTTATCTCAACCCATGAGTTTAACTTTTTTTTCCCCAGTTCTCCCCATCCCACTGGGACAGTGGGGAGTGAGTGAGGAGCTGTGTGGTGCCTAGTTGCTGGCTGGGCTTAAACCACGACACCATCACTAAAAAAACAAATCATGATGGAGAAAGGTAACTTTCAGGGATGTGATGAAGATGTGGCCCACACTGCCAAGTGTTTCAGAATTAAAGTTTCTGTGCTCTAACACTATCCATTCCTGATTATGTGACGATACAAACCCACAAGTGACTACATTCATGTTAATAATCACATTCCCTTGAATGTTTGCCTCCTTAGTAAAGTTAGGCACAGGCACATGTTACATTGAAAAATCAGGTTCCTACAGTGGACACTAGAAAGTGGCAGGAAACACGTAGAAACTTACAGTCCCTTTACAAGCATTTCTGCCATTTCACTTCCTCTCACTTTACCATTCTTGATAATTTAAAAATGAAATAGAAATTTAAAGGAACTCTAATAACAATCAGGGGAAAGAATCATATTAGCTTTTTATTGTAACCATAGTTCTGTTTCAATTTCATTTCCTTGCAGCAGATGGCATTCATGTACACAGACAGGACCATGTTCTGTACATACCTTCCCCACACCCTCTTTCTTCTTCATCCTCCTGCTCTGCTCATAAGCAAACACCCCATGGCAGCACTACCTTCCTCTTTTGCCCAAGTCTTGTTTTGCCTCATCTCAGGAGTTGGGCATTTTTGTCTATCCTGGATGCACGTTTCATTTTGTCTTTTTCATCTTCTGTTTCAATTTTGCTGGTTTTTTGTTTGTTTGTTCATAAGCTTTCTTCTCTGGATTTCTATTATTGTTAGACAGAAGCTGGCAGAAAGAAAAATCAGAAATAGCAAGAGTAAAGAGAAAGGTGGAGGAGAGAGGCAGGCACTTGAAAACCTGGCCGTTTATACAGCAACATCCCGTGATCCGTTGTTTCTCGGTCTGTCATTTTGGAGTCCTGTTGCTGATAGTTTAATGCCACCCTCCACCAGCCGTCATCACCCTTCATTGACTTTAATTTGAGGATGATGATGATGAAGAAAAGGCAGCCACCCAGAAAGAGGCAGCAAGAATGCTCACACTTAAAGGTTTACCTCAAGTGTTCAGTCTTACAGGTGAAGTGGGTAAGATCTTTCAGAGCTGAATAGCCAGCCTCTGAAAGGCCAGCACCCCTCTAAATGGCAGTCCTGATGATTCCATGCTTGCTTCTATGTCACAAAAACTGTCCTCATCTATTTATTTAAGTGTTGCGCATTTCTTAACCTCCTGCAGGCAACTCCCCTCCATTACCTCAATTCTTGCAGGGAAAAAAATTACTTTGTTATCCTGAACTGCAAACCATTAAACTTTTCAGGAATGCATCCTCAACGGATAGTGGGGTATAGCTGTATAAAGTAAAAGACTGTTAAATTAAAAGCAAAACCAATCTAAAGTTAGTAAGTTAAAATCACTGATGAGCTAACAAGACATGTCTCCATCTTAGTCCATCCTCTAACCCCACCTCACTAACACAATAGCAGTTTGTACTGTAAAAACAGAAGGGCACTACTTGGTTTCTTCATTATGTATCATAGCGCTCCAATGAACAAGGGCAAGAATATTCCCTGGTTGAAAATTAATATTCTGGGTGAACAGTTATAAACAATAAAAACAAAAAAAAACCCAGACGTCACACAAGCCCCTGAAAGCTCCATGAGTTCCACCACTACAATTTTTGCTGCATTCTTTTATCAGCCTCTTTCCAAACATCAACCAAAAATACTGGTATTGCAGAAACAAAAGCATTTGTTTATTAGCATGCTGAAAGCTTCCTTCCCAAGAGCATTACTAAATCCCTTACCCAGTTCTAACATCTCTCATGGTAAAGAGTCACATTAAAAATAAATTACTCTAATCAAACAGGTTCAAACTTGCCCAGGGTCCTTCAATTTTTCCCTCCAGGAGAAACCAAGTAATCAATATGAACCATGTGCTTCACAAAATCCCTGACCAACTGCTACCAGTTCACCTGCCTTTACAGAATATCTTCTTTATACATACCAGCAATGTCCTTTAGTAAAGTCAACTTTTAAAAGGAACAATGGACATGAAATCTGGAATTTGGTATCAGTATCTTGATTTTAAGTCAATTGACTCTGTCAAGCATTTCAGAAACATTTAGCTGCTCGGATCAGTGCACTTATTCACAACAAATTGCTGGAACGCATAATTGGATTTTGCATGTGTGGGCTCCTGCTTATACTAAAACAACAGGAACACATGCACCTGCGGTAGCAGCTCAATATTATTTAATTCTCCAAAAGCTTGAGATAAGTATTTATGCTTTCCAACTGGAAGTCATTTTGCTCCTGATTATTTCAAATGCATTAAATTTATCTGTTAACACTGTAAAAGACATAAGTGGCAGATTATTGAAGTGTAATGGTGGAATCTCATTTAAAATACATATGACTGAAGATTGACTTAGGTAGACGAAGCTGTCACATTACAAGACCTAATCAAAAGGTGGACATTAAGGTTAGTGCAATAAGAATCAATTTCAACCTACACCAGAGGATTTGCGCACAATGTCCATGGTGATATATACATAGTAAAAGTGAGGCCTATGTAGAACTTCCGCATTACAATTCCCATCACTGTAAATTTGCATTTAGCTAAAGCATTCTTCTACTGTACATTCATTTTCAACATTTGTGTTGTTACTGAACCTGAGGTTTTACAACATGCAAATATTGCTCCTCTTAACCATTAATAATACATTACATAGATTTTTCTGAGTTTTGCTTACCTGATCTATCAGTAGAATCATCAAACTCAACCAGGAATGAATATCCATTGTTCCAGATGTGAAGACACGTTGTTGGGTCATAGCTGATTTTCAGAGGCTTCAGAACGGGGTCATAAACACTGTCTCTCCACTGGATATTGATAGGAGACTGTCGGGTGCCCCCAGGAATTGTAAGCGGACTCTGCCAAAGTGGATGCACTGGAAGATGATGAAGAGCGTCAGGCGCTAATGCATGATACAGAACTTCCAACTAAATATTTCAGAACTTTTTGGCAAGAGAAGATGCTTTGGCATATTGGCTCCAAAAGCTAATTCAAGTCAGCTGATGCACAGGAAAGTAAAATAATAACACATTCCAGTTGCATGACTCAGAGCTACACAGGGAAGCGCAGAAATTTGACTTAAACTTTGCTGATACCTCTCTGCATTTGCAAAATGCTCTTCAAAGAAATTCTGTCCCTTTATTTGTCAGAAAATTGTTTTCCTTTTATTGCAAATTGATTTTAAGGTGGCTTTTGTTTCACAAGTTCACCAGAGTCTTACCACACCGCTCCAGATTTCCTTACACCAGTCCCACCAACACATCAGATTGCACTAGACACAGGATAAGTCCCACTACAAAGCAAAAATATTCTCTTGACGGTGCCGGTCTTTCGCCTACGTGTGCTCAGGGGTTACACCACTGCTAAGGGTGTAGTGCTCCCGAAGCTCCCGTACCAGTATTGACCAAGACTACTTTATGCAGTGTGGACCTACAGCTGATCCCCCACACCTGTAAAATCCTAAACTACCAATTTTGGGGGCACCTCGGACATCTCAAACTGGCACCAGCAGGGCAGATACACGAATGTAGTTTCCACAGGATTTCGTTCTGCTTAAAAAAAAGAACTGAGATCTGTGTGGATGGAGAGCACTCGTTCACCTGCAATCCCCTGACACTGAGGACCCACAGAAAAAGGGTTTTTGTGCCCTGCCCATCCACTGAACCCAAAACAGTGAGGCTCTGAATCATCGTGTTACTTGCTGGCTACTTCAGTAGATACAACTCCTCCTGGTCTTTCGCAAGGGGAAAACAAAAAAATAAGTCTTTTAACAAACCACTCACAGGGGAGGTGGCTAAACAACCTTCCCCCCCCGGTGTCCTCAGCAAGGCGCAAACTTTATCGGCCTGCGCAAGGTCACCGCAGGCAGGTAAGGCAGAAGCGGGCGAGCAAAATATTCTCCAAAAGCGCCCCAGCTCTCTGTTATTGTTCCTGCCGCTTGCCGATGTTTCAGCGGAGGAACTGTCGCCGACAAAGCCAGGCTGAACTTGGCGTCCCTACCTCCTTCCACACAAACTTGCGAGGGACCGGCAGCCCCCTCAGCCCGGGGGGAAGGCGGGAAGGGACGGAGGGACATGGACCCCCTCAGCCGGACCCGGGGCAGGGCACAAGGCGGTGGGCAGCGGGGCTACCTCGGGTCGGGGGACGACGAACCGGGCGGGGAGAGCGAGGAGGGGGGTCGGGGCGGCAACCCGCTCTCCTCAGGCGGCGGGAGCTGCTCGCCTCAAGGGGTGAAGGTGTTCCCCCCCCCCCAACACCCACCCTGAGGGAAGCGGCTCCCCACCCTGAGGGAAGGGGCGCGGGAAGGCGGCGGCACTCACGGGCGTCTCGCAGGCGGTAGGAGCAGCAGGCTCCCAGGCTGCACCGTCGTGTCCCCCGCCGTGAGGCAGCGGCCACCCAAGCCCGGCGCAACAGCAGCGGCAACATCGCGGAGGAGAAGCGCGGAGTCGCCGGGCGCCACCGCCCAGCCCGGCCCGGCCCCTTCCGGCCCGGCCCCCCCGGCGCCATGGCTCCCTCAGGGGAGCGGGCGGTTTCTTTGCCTGAGGCGAGGCGGTAAGGGCGGCCGCTGCTTTCTTCAGGGCATAGCTTTTGCCAGCGTTTTGTCCCGCGTTAACGTTAAAGATGAGGTCACGGTTCCCTATGGGTGCGTGTTCGCCATTTCCCACGGTCAGGCTAACCCCCGTGCCTGACTCGGGCCAAAAATGTATTTCCTTTCAGGGTGATAATATCAGGGCTTGCTTACGCACTTACGGGGATTAGCGTTTATTCTTGTCTAGTTCGTTTTGCTCAAGGAGGAGGTTTTGGTTTCTCCCAGCTGAAGGTGGGCTGGAGCGTTATCCCTCTCCCACAGGGATACGGGTGGCCTTGGCGCAACAGGGTCCCTGCCCCAAACTGCACACAGAAAAGTTAGGAAAAAGGTAATGTTATGGCCACTTTACCCAACTGCATCTGTCCCAAAGGCTGGAGGCCAAAATAGGCCCACCCCGGGATGGTAAAAGGGGCCAATTCAACTAGCATTCGTCTGAGACTACTTGAGGCAGGCCTCAGTGAAACTCTGGTTTTTAAAACCTTGGTTACTCCTTGCACCTTTTCTGTGTTACAGCTGGCAGTGAGGAGCACAGAGCAAAAAGGGAAGTCTGTAGAAAAGTGACCGTGTCAGTGAAAGCGCAGAGATGAAGTAAGTGTCCTCATTTTTGCTGGGTCCATTGGGCAGCCAGGAGCATAACACCACACCTCAGCTCCTGGCCTTCATCTTCCCATCTGCTTTGGATCATATTTCTTAGTTACTCTCTTAAAATCATTTTGCAAATCTGTGTTTACATTTTGGGGATCTTTAAGCTTGTTAGGGTGAGTACTTTTCAATTTTCATGAGGAACCTGGCATAGCATTGAGAATGTTTTACTGAAATGGAGACAAGACTAGATACTCAACTAGAGTCAACCAAGAAGTGTTTGCTCTAGTTTGCAACATTGTGTAAGAAGTTTCCATTGCATTCACAGCATAACATATTTAAAGTCCTCCTCAGTTGAGTAAGAGAAGGTTGAAATCTGGCAAGTGATTTGCTTTGAGTGGCTACGTGATCAGAAAACAGGTCATCGGGAGATGTACTGTTAAACTGGGTTTAAATTTCATTTTAGTTCCTCCCTGACAAGATATGCCTTCTTTACAGCACAGTCTTTTTTTTTTTTTTTGTATAGTAGGATTCAATTGCAAACATAATGAATTCTTGGTTTGACTCTGAATGTTTTTCAGGATGGCTAATTTACTATCCTTAACATATGGCTTCCTGTAACTCAAAAAGAAGAGATATGTACTTGATGAAATTGAAAACAGTTACTGCCCATAAACATCATTATTCATTCAGGCTTAATCACAGTTTAATAGCCTATTGATCATGGTTAGGCAACTGTATTTAGCACAGGTCAGATGTGACTGTTGCTGAAGCTGCTTATAAGCAACAGGTAGCTCCTGGTCATGAGGACAGCCCATATGAGCTTCATGCTTAGTTGCAGCAGGCAGCTCAGACGTAGCTTCAGATGTTTTAATATTGAGCATAACCAAGAGATACTGGGTTATATTCTCATCTACTAACAAAACAATATTGTCATTTCTTCACTCTCCGTTCTTCTGTGACATGTCCTCTAAATACAATTGATATTCTCAGGCAGCTTAGAAGTCACATCTACCAAATTAACTAATGTATGTATGCCCTATATCATAGTGTAGATGCTTACTGTTGCAGAGCATAACCTGGTGTCATGGTTTAACCCCAGATAGCCACTAAGCACCACACAGCTGCTTGCTCACTCCCTGCCCTGGTTGGATGAGGGAGAGAATCAGAAGAGTAAAAGTAAGAAGACTTGTGGGTTGAGATAAAGACAGTTTAGTAAGTAAAGAAAAAGCTGCTCATGCAAGCAAAGCAAAACAGGGAATTAATTCACCACTTCCCATCAGTGGGCAGGTATTCAGCCATCTTCAGGAAAGCAGGGCTCCATCACATGTAATGGTTAACTTGGCAAGACAAACGCCATCACTCCAAACATCCCCCTATTCCTCCTCCTTCTACCCCCAGCTTTATATGCTGAGCATGACATCATACAATATGGAATATCCCTTTGATCAGTTGGGGTCAGCTGTCCCAGCTGTGTCCCATCCCAAATTCTTGTGCACCTCCAGCCTACTCACTGGTGGGGTGGGACGAGAAGCAGAAAAGGCCTTGACTCTGTGTAAGCACTGCTCAGCAGTAACAAAACCATCTCTGTATTATCAACACTGTTTTCAGCACAAATCCAAACCATAGCCCAATACTAGCTACTATGAAGAAAATAAACTCCATCCCAGCCAAACCAGCACACGTGATTTCTGTACAACTGTCACTTTTCTCTATGTTAAAAGCAGTTGAAAAAAAACCCCCTCAAGATCCACTGCTTTACACTGTGGCATTAAGATGAAGAAAGTTTGTGAAATTTTTTAGGGATTTGATCCTGCAAGGTTTTGCAAATGTAAAGTTTATTATAGAGCTACTAAGCTGAACAGAATGAGTCATTTCTTGTGGGTTGAACAGCATAACCAAAGGAAAGTTCTTATGGTGTAGGCTTTCGGAAATGATGGGCTGTTCAGGTGCAAAAATAAAGAGAAATAACTTTGACCTACAACACTTTTGTTTCCCTTCTGACTCATTCACAGAATCTGCATCCACTTTTTACACGCACATGCTGTTTTTTCTGAGCATGAATTTCAGTAAAACTTCAGCATTTAATGAAAAAAAACCTTTTCTTCTCTAGAGGGTTAAAGAAAACCCTTCAAAATATGAGCTCAGTGGCAGTGAGATGGTTTGTTTTGGAAACTGCAGACAGAAAGGCAAAAAGTACTTGTACAAAAGGAAACGTAAGCGCTAAACCTTGTTCCCAATACTTCGGGTGTGGCCAAAATATTATCTTTTCTGGACCATTCCAGAACCAGAAACAGGGTTTCTCCTTGGCCATTTGCCAGCTAGAGATGGTGGTTTATCACGCAGCAAGCTGGAGAGAACAGCAGCAGCCAGAATTACAATATCTCTGTCATTCTTGTGTTTTTCCAAAATTGTTATGTTTCTGGACTATCCGGGAGGTTTCAGCTATGTTCTGTCTTGTTCCTGAACTGAGAGTGGTTTCTATGTATAGGGAACACCCCAACCAGAAATCTGGCAATTGACCTACTGGATGAGTTAAAGTGACACAGAATCTGTGTGGAATGAGAGATAGAAACCTCATCTACTGTTTTCAAATGTGCAAAGTTAAAAAAGTGAGAATTAAGATAGCATGCAGTTTGCACCCTTTGCTTTATGCATGCCTCCTTTACGATTAGCTCACTGAGGAAGGGTCTAGTCTAATGTTTATCTTTGTTACATGCATATCTATGGTATTGTCAGAACAGTTGTATATATTGTAATATAACAAGCATGACCAAGATGTGAGTCACCCGTGAAGAGAGATCTGCCACAAATAGACCTAATCTGTGCTTGATTTATTTTTTAAAAAACTTCCAGACAGACATAGTGATGCCCCATTTAATTTTATAGTATTTGGAGGCTTCTTACATTTGCACTGTGTTTTTTTCCTGCCTTTCCCAGCTGAAGTAGATGCATAGAGCCATCCAAATAGTCCCAATCTTTTAATTATTTTCTATAATTAATTGCAGCTGTGGATGCTTTAACAGGTCTGTTTGGAGTAATTATTAGAAAGTTCATTTAGCATTGATATAAGGTTCAAAAGCTTTGGGGTGGGAGTCAAGATCCAGATGAAAATACAGGTTGTGTATATTACTGGATTATCATATTTTATAACACAATTTCCAAGGAAATATTTTGAAGGCCACAGTTCTGTGGTAAAAATCCAAAATAAATTCAGTTAAATGAAGGGATTTACTGCCAATTTACACTGTTGTAAACTTGATTTAAAGAGACAAAACATTTCAATGTTTCATTTTTAAATTCCTTTTAAGTATCCTGGGGAGGAGAGAGTTCTCACCTATGGATTACCAAATTAGAAGAAAGAGTACGAAAATTAATTCAGGTGGCTGTCAAGTAAGAATGAGGGATAAAATGACTCAGCTTCAGTGGATTTCAGTCTTCATAGTTTTGATCTTTAAAAAGAAAAAGACCTGTTGAATAAAGCACTTTTTGATTTGTTTACACAAGGGCTTTCAAACAAGCTTCACCCAGCTCTTAAGTAAAACAAGGAGGACAGCATGGTGGGAACAGTTGAGAAACTCCACCTACTTGAAGGAAGTATGTTTTTGTCCTAAGTTGAGCAGGGGTGCTTTCCATAGCAACACATTCTGAATTAGAAAAATAAAACCAAACATTACTGAAACTCAATAAAGAACCCTTTTAAACTTTAAAAGAGCATGGCTGTGCTTCAGCCACTTGGATTGAATATTACAGAGGAAATCCAAGATAGGTTGATTTCTTTGAAGCTTTTTAGTATGAATCAAGATTTTGGAGGATAACAGTGATGGTTGGCTGAGGTCCATAGTGACAAGGTGTTGAAAGTTCTGCTGAATTGATGTCAGATTTGGACTGTGATGTAGGCCAGTTTATTGATAAACAGACCAGTGCTTTTTATCAAACGGATGTAACTGACAGAGTACTCTAAGCTCAACAGGAAAGCAGCAGCAGATTGTGAAATGCTGAGCTTTTCTCTGCTTCCAGAATGTTTGGCTGAGATAGGAGCCTGGATGAGAAGGCAGTGGCTAAGGCTAAGTCCAGATAAGGAGGAGGTAATTCCAGTTGGCAAGGTAAAGCAAACAGAGGCTTTATCTTTTCTGTATAAAAACATTTGCTAAAATTATGCATGCAGGCTTAGTAACTCAGCATGGAAAGGACTTAGAAGATATCTCATGGACAATTTGTGTAGTTACTGCAATTGTATGCGCAGTCCTGGAGATGGCACACCTGGACTGTGTGTCATTGCTGTACTTACACAATTCTTAAAAAACCTCAAAGGATACTGCTTTTCTTGTAACTTCTTCTAAAAGGATAAGAAAGAAAAAAGCCATTCAGATCTGCTCTGGCAATAATTACTAGGGTGAGGGTATACTCCATAGACTTAAAATCCCTATAAAGAACATTTCCAGCAACTCCCTCTCTATTGTATTAAAAGGTGTCTGAAACCACTGCCTCCACGTATTGTTACAAGATACCACAGAGCTTAGTACAAACATCTGCTGCTGTAGTCCACATCACTAGGAATTTTTTACATATATGCCATGATTCTCAGCAATGTTTCTACAGTTCTTTTCCAGTGAAGTGCAGAAAAATACTTTTGTCCTTGTAGGGACACAAGGGGAATCCAGAAAAGGCACTGGGAAGTGTCAGCCTTTGAATTGTTTAACCTACGTCCTCAGAGCAAACGTCTGAGTTAACTGCCAAGTGAAAGCATCACCACCCAACTTGGTGAGAGACTACTTCTGTGTGTGGAAAGGGTGACGAAAGAAAGACAAGAGATGAAGTTCTGAAAAATGGTGAACTTTACATTGAGGATGCTACCTAAGAGCTCAATAGTCCAATTTTACCATTTCTTTGATCAAGTTTTTGTCACTGAAAGGGCTGTTTGTACTGTCAGCTGTGAATAGCAGAATTTAATTGAATGTGCTTTTTCCTTTGAATGCATATTGCGCACAGAATCTAGCCACCAGATGGAGGAACCCACAGGCTGGCTTATTGAGAGCTAGTGTCTATTCACTGGCAGCCGAAACCAGCCATTCCAAAGATAGTGTTTTCCTGAATCAGTTTGTTTTGGCATTTCCTGCATGAATGTCATGGATTAGAGAAAGATTTAAGTAATAAGTAGCATTGGTCTTAAAGTGAAAAGAGGAAGGTAAGTGAAAAGAGATAGATAGCAACTGTAGTTAATTTAATCTGCAATGGTCTTATGATGCAATAGCCTTGTATGATCTCTTCCTGGAATGTTTGTTACCATGAAGTGGGTTTTGGTTTCTCAGTACAGTTCCCCATGGACAAGTGTCCACAGCAAAAATTACGGCATCATTTAGCCACTTACTGGAAATTGATGGACCATGGGTAATCATAAAATCATTACTTTCTCCATCACATGTGGAGATGTAGAGATCTCAGCTTTTCTCCAGTATACCTTTTTACTCCACTGAACAATTTCAAACAATTTTCCTAGAGTCACACTTTCACTGATGAAACAGAAACATAACACTTAATTGTAATATGTTCCATTCCTGAAGTTTTTAATTTTATAGGCCATAAAGTTTTGTGGTATATTAATAGTGAACAAGCAGAAGAATTAGGAACTGTATAGAGGGATTCTTTCCTGCTGATTCATGGGTTTAATTACTTTTTTAATGAAGGATGTTAACTTATATTATCTGTGTGGCTTCTGAAATTGGAAGTCATTGGACTCGCAATGAATATTCACTTGCAATCTTAATTTATGTTTTCAAATATAAAAGTAATGAATAAATAATAAAAATACAGAATAATGACAGAACTTTTTAACCACAAGTACAGCGGATTCTCTGGATTTCCCCTCTGAAGCAGTAATTCATATCGCTGCACATGATGAGCAGTATTGTATGAGCACAGACATTACTCTTACTGGCACAGGTTTTGGGTTTAGCTATTGAATCTCCAACACTGAAACAGTTTACTGATAAATTGGAGATAAAGGAGTTATAGGAGATAGAGACATTGCTTGTGACTATTAGAATGTGTTCCCTCATATGCATACATCCTTGTGTGGAGTGGGTGTACAGTTGTACAGACTAATTAACACACCTAACTAAGATGATTAATTAGAAAAGCTACTATTACATGCACCTAATTAATATTAATTCTTAGAAAAAGCTACTATTTTATAAGGCTAAATCATTGTTTTTTTTCTAAACATTAGTGCTTTTCTTTGAATAGATGAACAATGTCTTTTTTTCCTTGTTTTAATGGAAAAAAAAATTAAGTTTCTGAGCATGCTTGTAAAGAAAAAACTAGCAGGGAAGGAAGTAAAAGTATAAGAGACTTCTGAGCTGTACTAAGAAAGCTCTACGCAGGTCAGAAAAGGGAAAAATACTGTTGTGGATGCATGTGTGATCATTTGAAATTTCCATTAGGAATTAGGCTCTTTCTTATGGTTGTTTCACTAGTAAAACAATTCAATGCTAATCTTGCTTCTAGAATTAGGCATCTTCTATAGATTTAAAAATGAGGGTGAAGTGCTGTATTAACAAGTTATGCTACTAGATTGAAGTACGCACTCTGTTTTAAGCTTTCAGAATACAACTCATTTTCTATTCTGAGTAGCAGAAGAAAAGGAGAAAATTTAGACTGAGAACTCTGAAAAACACTGCAAACACTGTGTAAGAACTGCTCTGAATTATTTCTGATATGCTGAGTGACAGGGAAGCTTGCATGCTATATATTACATAAAGCTTCCCTACCTAGGAATATTTACAACACAGCACACATTGAACTTGGCAGCTAATCTACCAGGTTTTTTGAAATGCTAGTCACTCAGTGGCAGAAGGTATTTTGGCATCATCTTCAAAAATGCATTTACAAGTGTAGAGCTATTAAACACTGATAGATACTGCGTATTTCTTCTAGCTTTCAATATAAACAAAGCCTTGTGCTTATCTCCATTCTGCTTTGTTTTATATCTGTCACAAAATCATCTATTTTCTCATCATTTAGGTAAATACAAAATTTGTCGTTTGATTAAATAGAAGGGAATCGCATCTTAGTATTCAAGGAGGGATCTGGCTGTTCTTTGGGAAAAGTTAGTAAGCTGAATACATTTTCAGAGAAAAAAGTAGGAAACAAAAGGATTTCCTAGATGTAAAAAATTACTGTTTACTATTGCTCCAGCTGACATTATCTGCACACCAGTGAGTAGACACGCAATCTCTGGCTGGCCTCATCTTATCAGTAGGTAAGCTAATCAGTATTTTAAATAACTAAATCTTTGACATCTTCCAGTAGTATCCTGCATCGTGGAAAGTGATTCATTGTAGTTCTCCTATACACCATATTTGGAGGGTTTTGTGGTTTGTGATTCTATTAGGCCTCATTTTCAAAATTAAACGTTGTAGTGTCTGTTAAATTCAAAGTCACTCAGAATCAATTTGCACTAAATGTGCTTTGAATTACACTTGTAACTACAGTTTTCATTGAAACCAGTCAAAACGTTGCAGGACAAAATTAAAAAGTAATTGTTGTATAGTCTGTTTCTTCATTGTAGTTACAAGTCACACAACCCAATAACATTGACACAGCAGAAATAACAAAGAACAATGTTTTAATCCTGCACCTGGAGATAAATTATGCAATTCAATAAGGTATTTCTATCTGTAGTTTCTCTTGTTCTATTCACTCTTTTTTCTTTAATCTTTCAGTCACATCCTCAGATTTCCCTTTTGGGTTAGCTAACAAATAAGAAAGAGCAACACTTAACTACATTTGTTGTCTTTGTACCTCTGCATCTCTCTTATGCAGGTATCCAGTACTATTTTGATAAAATGAGGTACACTTACATGCATCATTCCTCTTTTTATGAGTGCAGGTGGCCAGGCTGCAGAGTCGTGCTGGCACTGCTGGTGGACTCCAGGTAGTTTTCAGCTGCTTGTATAAATGCACCAGGGTATTTGCCTTCACACTCTTCATTGCTATCACTTTGGCTCTCAAAACCTTCAGTTCATCAAACAGCCAGAGGAGCTTTCCAGAGTCTAGCGACCTATTAACACAAACTAGAAGAAAAAAATCCTCTGGATGTACAGCTTCAAGATAACTTCAGGGTCTCCAGACCTATTTATAAAAAACTTTGAGCGCGCCCTTTCCTGGTGGGAGAGGTGGAGCTAACCAAGTAGTTAATTTTCAACTTGTCCCTAGACTGGCTTCTTCATTGGCTCTACATTTTGTTGGAGGGCTGGCTAGTTGATGATTATTCTACATGTTCTTTCAAGATTCTTTCTTGTCTGGCTCCAGGAACACCAAAGGGTTACAGAAACCACTCTTTTGTATGCAAGGAGAGGTTTCTTATCATTTCTTCATGCATACATGCTTTGAATTTGAATAGTTGTATATTTGAATAGTGATAGCTAAGAATTACTATCGTTAACAGCTGTAATTCTGAGGACTGGTGACTGCTCAAACTGAGGAATTCACAGAAATCTAGTAAATACACAAGGCTTGCCCATGAGAATAAGAAGGCAAGCAGCCCCCTGTAGAGGAGTATTCTAGCTCTGAGCATGTAGTACAGTATCATTGCAGCCTCAAGGTGAGGAATTTGTTCTTCTGCACTATCAGATGTCCCATAAGAGGGATAATTTTGTATAGACTAAAAATAGGAACAGACATAATGAACCATAATTACTCCTCCCACTCACACACCACTTTGACCCAGCCAAAGTGTTTTTTTTTTTCCAGTGGGGAGAACAGATTGAGATGTTTTCCTGACCTGTGCTTCTTAGAGATGAAAGCATGAAGAATGTTACTCTTGCTATTTCCACATGCAATTCCAATAATTTTGTTGGTTTATGTGAAAGATCTGTATAGAAAGCCCACCTTTTCATTTTTTTGGGGGATGTTTGCTCCTCTTCCTATACCTGCAATCAATATAAATGGCACAGATGCAAGTAGCTTCTGAGTTAGAGCTGTAGGTTCTCAGGCCAAACAAACAGAAACACAGGCAAGCAATTCATTCTCTAAAGACTTCTCATAACATTACAGATTATAATAGGCCAAATGGGGATGAAGATGGAGAGCTGTTAGGAAAGGGTCCCTGGGCACATCAGGGAGCAGCAAGGGCCAGCTACTCTCCAAGGACAGGGGAGTGGGGAGCCAGGGATGACCCCAGCACAGGCAGTGCCTGCACCAGCCCAGTGCCACCGCACAGAGGCAGAGCTGGCCACTGGTAAAAGGGTCCACTGAGTCCCAAACACTGCAAGTGACAAAACAGGTCCAAGGTCCAACCAGAGAGCCCAAACAGGAGCAAAAGGAGACAGAGCCAAAGACAAGCAACCACAAGGGTCCAAAGTCCTTCCCAGAGACAGGACCAGAGACAAACCTGAAGACGAGTACCCTAACAACAGAGCTTAAGGGGCCAGGCTTGGGCTTAAATGGGCTTCTGGCCCATGGGCAGGGCTATGGGTGGAGGCTGCAGGTGAGGCTTGTCAGGGTCATTAAGGCTTGTTAGTGGCCTCAGGGTCATGACAGCTCAAAAGTATATGTGGTCTTTAATAATTCTCATGTAAGTATTTGCAAAAACCATGTGATTATTTTCCTCCATTAGATACATAGGAGGGCATATTTGAAAGCTGCAGAATCTATCAGTAACAGAGCAAGCAGAAATGATAAAACTGTTAACATTCTGCCATTAAAAATCACTCCTTTCTTAATCCATATATTTACCCGTGAAATATTTTTAAATAGTTTTTTTTTACTTAACAAATTTTGGTGTTTTGAATTAGAAACGTTTTTGGCAATATTTTCATTAAACATATGCATGCCTGTCATCTCTTATCACACAGGGTGTAAGTGCGAGGCTCAGGCTCAGGGAATCCTCTTTAGTATCCTAAAGTGGCAAGCTTATCTATGCCATTTGCTATTCCAAAACCTACTATTTAGGAGACTCTTAATGCTTGTCATTTATTGCCTCAGCTGCCTGCTTGAGTAGCTAAGAGCAAGCCATTGTCAGCTAGGAGTTCTACCTGAAGAACTGCAAAATGAAACTTCTATTGTTGCTCATAACTGTGGGTAATTACATATGTGGAGTGTGACTGTATACAATGGAAATGTGCTTACTTTGTCTTCACAGAAATTAGAGACGTAAAAATCTAGAAATTTCTGCTGTCACTACCCATCTGACTTTTGCTGTAAGTGCCTCTGGACTAGACTGCGAAGATCAATATTTGTTTTCTTTCTGATGCTTACTAGATGGTTGCTAGCACTTACATTCTGGTTAATTTCAAATGAATGCTGTTACTTGCAGAGAGAAAATTACTTCCTTGATTTAGTGTCTCAAGAAATCTGATTCTCCTGGCATCAGGCTTGCAAGGGTGTTCCTGTCCTAATATAGTCTCAGTTGCAACATTGGCAAGTCAAACTCAACAATTCAGAAAAAACATAGTCTTACAGTTTTACTGTAATTAAAAAGATACAAGGAAAGTGTTTTCATAATTAACATTTTCCTCACCTATTTATTGTTGTATAACAGCTAACAGGATGATCAATCAAGTAGTGGGAAGCTGCCTGAGGTGGCATTCCTGCTGAGGAGTCCATGTGAAACCTTTGTGGAGTATCTAAAAATATCACCTAGAGCAGCTTCCACAAACCTGTCAGGTCATTACTGGGTGGGCTTTAACACTCATTTCTCTGTGGATTGGCTCACACTTCCCATGTTAGGTATCACTTCAGCCTAAGGGAAGCTTTTCTTTGATGTCCAAATTTTGCTAGGACACTTAGTAATGCGACGGAGCTCACCAGCCTGCTAACCACCTCTACTCCCTCCAGTTTTTCATTCTCTCCCTTGTATTAGGGGTTCCCAAACAGGACAGAGTATTCCAGATGTGTCCTCGCAGGTGCTGAGTAGTGGGGAATAGTCACTTGATGTGCCGGCCATGCTCATTCTAATATAGCCCACTACATCATTAACCTTCATCGCTCCAAGGGTGCGTTGCTGATGTGTGTCCAACTTGTCCTCCAGGATCTGCAGTGCTTTTCTCTGGAGCTTTTCACCCTAGCAGTCAGTCCCCAGGGAGTACTGAAGCATGGGATTATACCATCCCAAGTGCAGGACTTGGCATTTGCCTTTGTTGCACTTCGTGAGGTTCCAAGCTGACCTGGCTTGTCAGGACCGCTCCCAATGGTAGCCCTACTGTCCTGCGTACGACAAATGGGGTGTTACATGGAAACTTGCTGAGGGGACGTTCTGTCTCTCTGGCCACTGATGAAGATTTATGCTTAGTTTATTTTAACTCTCACACCTGAAAAAAATGGGGTAACATTGCAAATAATTTTGAACATGTGTCTAGACGGATGCAGGTCCAGAACTAGGAGACGGTCAAATTCCGCTTAGAATAATAGCATTAATGATACATTGATGCTATGTAACATTTTATATCTGGATTTCTGAAAAAAATATATGAAGGTAGGGACTACACACTGAATGAAAAAGCGGTTCTCATGCAACCCGCAGTCTGAAGAAAAGGATAGAATCCTCTAAAATCAGTGAGCGTGATGAGCTCCCCTTCAGGCTTTTGATAATCCCAGCGGATTAAAAAAGGCTGCTGATGATAATGGTACCTGACCAAGTAAACATGGTCTGTGGCAAGCCTGAACAAAGCTGGGCAAAATAGCAAATACTGGGCAAAGATATCAGCCATGTAACAGAGGTAAAAGGGCAGCAGAAACAGCTGTGAGCGTGATCCTGGGAAGATCACAGTTGGGCAAAGTGCAAACACAGGGCTTGTTAGAATGGCAGATTTCTGAGAAGGGGAATAGCCTCCTATCTTTTTTTTCCATGATGGATACAGGGAGATGGAACAGTATGTAAATAAGTAAGAGAACATTTTGATCATGCCTGACCCTTCTCACCTTATTTCTCAGACTGGCAAAAATTGACCTTACAAGACCATGAACTTTGACCAGCTAGATGACCAAATATGTAACAATGTTTTTCTCTCTGCTGTGGGAATTCAAGGCCTTTTCCTCCATCCTCATTCATGAATATTAGGAGTACCTTCATTAAATGAAATGTTTACTCGGCATAAACCAGAAGAAAGATCAGAGTTAGAACAGAAAATGTCTGTGTCTTGCCCTAAGTCACAGAACTAGCTGAAGTAGGTTCAGGAGCAAAACCCACTTGATCCTGACCTGTTTTCTGTAATGAAATCAAACAATTCTGAGAGAATTGAAAATGGACATGATGCCTGAAAAGTAAGTGACAAAGAAGTATGTACTTGGAGGAGGAAAACTGACAACAGATTTCAGAGAAGTTTTCTATTGATAAAAGGAGAAATGCTACAGCAAGTTTACAAATAGCATTAATATTACCTTTGTTTAAAAGTGTATTTTATATGACTTTTAATTAAGCATCACTATGTCACAAGATAGTGCATGCTGTGTTCACAAGGATGTGTTTGTGTCCCTCTCCAGTTGTGAGAGTTAGTATATAGAAAATGAATAAAGTAACTCAAACAGAAACTGAACAAACAGGGGAACTTCAAGTACTCTATTTGTTTTTAGTAGCATAGGATGTGATCACGGATTTCATCCATAGGAAAGAAAATTATTCCTACAGGGTTCTTACGGCAAATACTCTGGAGTTACTTCTGTGCCCAGATCACATCTTCTGTGTTCTTCATGCCTTTGTTTCTATACTCTCATGCTCAGCAGTGAGTATAATTATGAATGCCTGTCACTTGTTTAAACAAATGCTTTGTTTGGCAACCTTTGTTTTCCTGCTGCTGATGCAGCTGCAAAATTGTGTGCACAGTGTGTTAATTTTTTACCTTTGATGCTATGGTAAGTTTTTTTTCCTAACAAAAAAAAGGAAACCAATGAATGAGATACCAATCTCTCTTGATCCACACAAAACATGTGAAAGCAGCAACTTCCTTAGGAAACAATAGTAAATGAATGCTGATACAACGGTAAAATAAGCTAGATATTTCCTGGAACCAAATGATTCTTCGTAACATGACAGAGAAAAGTTAGCACATACATAAAATGCAAAAGAGAGAGAGAGAGACTAAAAAAAGAGGATGAAAAAGGTGAGGAAATAAAACAACAAAGAAATATCTTGTTATTTTATTTGAGACAACAGACTAACAGGGCAATGGGATGTATTTTCTTCTATAAAATTAAAAAATGAAATTGATATATTAGAACCCTGAAGTTCTTACTCATTTTTATAAGGGGGAAGGAAAATAAGAATGGATTTGACGTAGGCACTTGAGCAAGTTACCATGGTTTAAATCAGAATATAACTTACAGTGTATCAGCTTCTTCCTGGTGCTTGCTCATGGGCAGTCTCTTATCCCATGGTGAAGCCTTCATTCACTGGAGGGGTTCTTACACTGAATTTCATTACATTATTGCAGAAATATTCAGGTGAGCACATCTTTGGAAGCTCATAAAGCTTAGGAGATTGCCAAGCACAGGAAACAATTATACTTGGGTAAGTCATTCGTGTGTTGGTACTGTAAATTAAAGACTGAAAGCCAAATTTGGGCCTTCCGATATAAGCACAAAGGTTGTCTCCAACTGTTAGGTTGTGAACAGAAAGATCCTCTTTCTTCTGCTGTTTACCAATGTTTTCTGTCATTGAAGAGTATGTCATACCTGGCTGTGTCATTCTCAAGGGGAACAAGGGATAGGCTGTGATAGCGGGGTCTCTTTATGATTTATTGGTGTCATTCAAAATTTTAAAAGGAAACACCCCCTGCTTTGGAAGAAATGATAGGGGAAAAAAATCTAAAATAATATCTCTGGTAAAGAGGGGAAAAACCCTTACAAGAGGAAGGTTAATTATATATTCCAGATTGCTGTAATGATCAGAGCAGACTGACTCGCTATCAGAAGGTAGTGCTGCAGACTTTCTTAGACAAATTGCTATATTATTTTTTTATTATGTTGCTATCTCTGATCAAAGATGTAGATATCAGTTGGATCCTGCCAGTATTTCCTGTAGTTAGTTTGAAGACTATAGGTGAATAGTGTAATTGATTTATGACAATGGAGGTTTTTCTGTTTGTGGTGTTTTAGCTGAGAAATGATTTACTAACTATACAGAGAGGAGCGGGATCTCACATCCTCAGCAGAATGTGAGTTAATAATCTCTTGGAGGGAATGTACTGATGAGAAAACAGGACACCTTTTACATCGGATTTGGTTTGTGATGGCAAAGGCTTTTACTAGCCACTTTCCACAGCAGGTAGTACACTGATATTGATATCATTCTTTTTCTGGCTGGGACCTGGCAATTGCTTGAGTGCAGCAGAAACTGGCAAATCTGTTGCAGGGCAAATCTGTGCAGCAAAGCATGAAATAATCCTGTGTGAAAAGTCAGTTTATAAGTTTAACCTTTGAACTTCCTAATCTGCTTGTGAAGGAAGAGAACACAATAAATAAATCAACAGACTCAGCTGAACAGTTACAAATCTGGAAGCAGGAGCAAGGGTTTTCCTAACACACCGGTTGTTAATTCCCAGGCTCGTGATGACTTTTTAATACTGAAAACACCAGCTTGAGAAGTCACTACGACCACTTTCTAAGAAAGGCACGGTGCACGTGTCAGCGTAAGTTTCCCTGCCTGAAACACAAAACCCCTCAAGTGCTGTTCTCTGACTGTGTGAATTCCAGATAGATGAGCAGGAGGAATTGCTGGTCCCCTGGGGTCTGAAACGCTTTAGAAACTGGAGCTTTTGTGACATGCACTGTTTAATTTCATACAGGTACAGAAGTCCTGCGGTGGACACCTTGAGTTTGGACATGACAAAGCTACAGTGCCTGAGAACAGCATTTCAAACCACTAGCCCAAGAGCCACGGCAACAGCTCCATTTAGCCATAGGTCTGCAGATGTCAGGGTAGCCAATTACAGGTGAACCAGAGTGGATTCAATTGCACGTTGTGACACTGCAGTACTGAATTAAGCATCTCATTTAAGGAATATTTTTATGTGGAAGTCTGAAAGTCACCGCTAGCTCTGCTGAAGCTGAAAAATGAAGTGTGATGATGGTCTTGTTTGGGCAACACTGCGATATATAAGGATATAGTAAAGTAACCTAATCTCTGTCTTCTTTCAGAGCTACTTGCATACTTCCTCCATGCTTCCTTTTTGTGCTTTTGGATATTTTTATCATTCCTAGGAGGTTAACAGAAGGTTTTCCACCTTCGCCCAGTCATTCTGTTCTCACACCAAATGTAGGAACAAAGCAACAGAGGAATCAGTCTGATGAGCTAATTTAGCAAATTCCCACTTGCTGCCTGTTCTTCAGCTGTGTTCTGAGCACGGTGACGTTTTTCTCCTTAACATGACAGCTCACATTCAGATCATCCCATTTCAGCGATGCAAGCACTCAGGAGCCATTTGAGCAGAGAGAAATTTAATGGAAGGACCAGAGAAAGGAGTAGGAAAAGGGAACGTGTTGCTGCGTGAACGGCTTAGCGCAGGCGGCTCTCGAGGTGCAGATATACGTTTAATCTGCTTGCTGACAACTCCGCCGGCCAAATCCTGCGGCTGCGTCGCCGGGCAGGTCTGGAAACGCTTAATAAAAACGAGATGTGACACTGGAGTTTGCGGTAACCCCGAGACGCTGTCGGAGAAGGAATCGCAGAGCCATGCCCAGCAGGGCGCGACGGCAGGCTGCGGGACACGGCCGCGCAAAGCACATGGCTGCCTCGACCGAAACGCCGGCAAGGGTCCGTCACCCTCCTGGGGCGCAGGGCGAGACCCCGTTGTGGCCTCCCGGTCCGAGCAAGAGGGTTTCGCGGAACCCTCAGGGTTTGTGGCAGGGCGAAGAGGGGAGAGAGCGGGGGACACACACGGTGTGGATGCGTGCGGGTGCGCCGGCTGAGGTGCGGAGGGTGTCGTCTGCGGCGCCTATGGTACAGGACTACAATTCCCGGCATGCACCGCTCCGGCCGCGTGTACTACAGGTCCCGGCCTGCTCGGCGGGGGCGGCGACGAAGAACCGACGCGCTGCCCTCTGGGAATTGTAGTCTCTCCCGGCGGCGCGTCGGTGAAGGGCGGCCGCCGGGCCGAGTCCTCCGTGCGCCTGCGCGGGTTCTCGGGGCGGGCGGGGGCCGAGCGGGCGCAGCGGGGCGGCGCCTGCGCGCTGAGGAGAGGGAGATCTCTCGCGAGGAAGGACGCCATTATCGCAGCCGCTCGACAAACACCACGAGAATTCGGCACCGCACACGGTAACCGCGGCGCCCCGCGGCCGGACGGCTGGGGCTGAGCTCCCGTGGGGGGGCCTGACGCCTTGGGCGTATAGCCCCGGCCCTCACAGCTTTCCCGCTCCTCACAGCGTCTCCCGAGCACCCGGGCCGTGAGGCGGCGGCTCCGGGGAGGGGCCGAGGCGGGGGAGGAGGAGGAGGGGGGGCCGCGGGCCCCCGCCTCCTCACCCGGACCGGGCAGGGGGGCACGGGGGGGAGTGTGTGTGGATGTGGGGGGCGACCGGGGACTCGCCTCTTCCCGCCGCGGAGATGCCGGAGCTGGGCCCTCGGCGGGGGGCTGCTCTTCATCGCCTCGCTCCCCGCCTGCCTTCTCGGCGCTTGGGCCTGGGGAGGGGTGTCACCCCCCCCTCCCCTTACCCGGGGCTCCTCAGTGCCAGCCCCGTCTCTTTCGGGGGGACCGCTGGTCAGCCCTGCGGGGCGTGCGGCGTTTGAGGTGGAAGGTCTGGTCTGTGCCTCCCCCCCCCCCCCCCCCCCCCCCCCCGCCCCGGCAGTGCCCCCGAAGACAGTGCCCTCTCTTTCCCCTCACCTCCCCCAGGCTTGTGTTTTCCCGTTTTGAGCCTTCCCTTCCTCGGGTCGCGCACACGCGGCACTGCAGGCACGTTTTTGGGAAGGGGAATCGCTCAGCGCACTCCCTCCCTGTCGTAGGAGAGTGTAAATGACTGGTGACATTGGTACTGCCTCTTCTTTTTCTCTCTGCTGCTTGCAGGTAGCGGTAATGGAAAGGGGCTGCTTCTTTTCACCTGCCTGCTAGTCGGGGGGGGGGGGGGGGGGGAGGAAATAGTCTCCTCAGGTGCTGTTTTGCGTGTGTGGTCATTTAGGCATAGTCAGGGTTTTTCACATCCATATCGGGGTTGGTATTTTCTAGTCTCTTTATATTAGTGATCCGTTTGACAACACACTCGGTCCTCCCTTTTTCCTTATTGGCAATTCAAGTGTTGCTTTTTTTTACAATTACTCTTTTTTAAATCCTTGTACAGTGGGAAGTTGTGTACTTAACCAAATAGAGTAATTTTATCCTGCTATGGGACATACAGTTTATCTATCAGTTTATTTTTAGAGCTCTCAAGGGAAGATTATTTTTTTTTTTTTAAGTAAACAAGTTTGGAGGGGTATTAGCAACTGAGTGATTGCTGCAGTGGAAGCAGCTTTCAAATTGTAAAATGATAGCTTTGGAACGTTTTTTGCTACTTGTTTTGCCTTCTGTGTGAGGTTACCTTAGGTGTAGTACCCTGTTGATGTTAGACTTTCAAGGAGCAAACATAAAACTTGTAGAATTTTGAGTACTCCAGCAGGATCTTAAAACAACAAACAAAAAATGAAACAAAAAAATGCCTTCGTCTTAATTTCATAGCAGTGCCTCTTGAAACAATGGATTTTCTCTGTTAAAAAGTACTAATATACCTTTAAGATGGATGTCCATAGAAATTGACCAGAATAACGAAAATATGATTCTGAAACTGTATGAGCCTTATTCCATACATTAAATGACATCTTGGCAGTAGTTCAGTTTTCAATAATACATGAAAAGATGTTATGAAGAAAGACTAGTTAGTTCATTGAAGAGAGTGAAAAGATTGAGTTTGGGTTTGGGAAACATTCCATCTCCTTCAGAGGATGGAAATATTTTGTAACTTTTTTCTTTGTTTTGTAATTTATAACCTGTTTTACAATGACAATAACTGGCTTTAATGTCTTAATTATCCAGCCATGTTTAAGTTGTTGTCTGGTTATAGGACAAGTTTTCAGTTTTAAGGTTCTAAAGGAGTAATTGATTAATAACATTTGGAGTAATTGAATAATAACATTAAGAGTATGGTAGTAATATAGTGAGCCCTAATTATCAATGTTCACAGTTGAAAGGGTTCCATCAGCACATGTTCTGCTAAACATGTTTGGAAAGGGTTTTTCTCCTGCCTGTGCTGCTTTTAACACAGTACAACATACTTGTTCTATACTGTTTTGGACTGAGTAGGTGAAGAAGGATGAGCATATAGTCATAGCTCCATGTAACCAGAAGCACTGCTTAGGGTTTGCCTTGATTTTGCAAGGAGTAGTGCTGTGCTGTGGGATTCAGAGCCACGTTAATTACAGTAAAATGCTCACATTTGCAAGGACTTGAGGTTGTCTCTCTGGTCTTTTATCTTGAGCTTTTCCCTAAACTTGTAAAGCATCATTTGTGCAGGAAGAATACATGCCTTTATTTTGTCAGAACTTGAATGTCTTCGTATCTTTCATTGAAGAATGCCTTGAATTGAAATTGCTGTGATGCTCCTTAGAAAGTAAAGACTCTCTCAGTACATTCATTTTGAAAGGAAGAGATGGGTATTTCCCGTTGTGCGCAGAAGCTCTTGTCCCAGAGATCTACAGAAACTGTTTATGTGAATTGAGCAGAACAGCAAGAGCTACTTGTAGGAGGACACAATGCAAGTCTAATGATTAGAATTAGAACAACAAAATGTCTATGTATACTAAACTTTGCCAATAAAATTTTTTTCACAGATTTGATTTCCTTTAGTTTGAAACTTGATATTTAGTTGTTAACTATTGAAGTAATTTTGTTTTCTGTTTTTTACATAATCATTAAAGGGCTAAATCATAATCTTTTTTTTTTTTTTTTCAGGTAAAATAAAAAGAATAAAATGTCTTTGAAGTCATGTCAAACACTTGTTTCCTTGCAGTTCTAGGTTTTTAAAGCTACTGTTAAGTGCTTAGTTTTGCCTACCACGTGTTAGACTGCATGTTAAGATGTTAAGCAAAAGTGAACAAAAGGATTAACTTCGTAAAATCCTTTGCATTTGGGACTTCAAATAAAACAATTTGTAACGTTGTCTGTTGAACAAAATTATTTTATATTGCTTCCTGCTTGTAAAACCCTGACTTAGTCCACTTAAGGGAAAAATAACATTAAGTTCAAATTTTCCTCTGAAAATTGGAGCACCTGTATTTTATGATGAAAAAAGAATGCATCTCTTCTACCCGTGGAGTGAATTCATAGCAACTGTAAAGCTAAACACCCCTTCCTTCCCTGCTCCTTAGACACAAATGTGTCTGTTAACATGTACCAACTTATCTCGCTTTAATGTCCTATGAATATGTGTATATATAGTCTTGCAGGTTTAAAGCTGGAGTTACCTTTTTTTTTTTCCTAGAGGAGGGAGGGGGAATGGCAAAACAGGATCAGACTGTACTGATGTAAGTATTTCAGAATGTGAAGAACTACTCGTTCAACATTTTTCTACTGAAATGATGTTCTTCAGTTTATTTTCATAAGTATTTTTGGTAAGAATTTAAAAATACTAGTATTGTCCCTGTGTTTCAAAACAGTGCTAAAGTCTGTTTCACCAGCTTGAATGTTTCCTTTTTCTAGATAGCCACAGGAGGTAAATCTATTAGAAGACTTTTGAGTAAGCAGATGACTTGTTGTATATTTTATGTTGGCCATCATGCTTTTTGATAGTAGAAGCCTGTGCCAACATTGGGGTCTGTCCTTGCCCCCCTCCCGGAACTGCTAGATCAGACAGTTTTTCCAGCGTCTAGAAGATCAGCAGTGCACATACTAGGAAAAATATAAAATGATTAAAATTATATTATTCCCTTTTGTTGTCAGAGATTCTGTTTTAGGTAAGCCAAACACATAAGAACAAAGCATTTTGCACAAATTTCCCTGGAACTTGAGCCAGGTGTTTGTCATAGTGTATACTGGTCCTGGGGTGTGTGCTGAGTTTAGACTGAGCAACTTTCTGAGGCAAAGCCTCTAAGTGATAGAGCAAAGTCTCTTTCCTGCAAACAGGCAATTAAACTGGGAGGTTACAGTATTAGAAAGTCTTAATTCCTTCTGCCAATGAAAAACGTGCACTAAGCAAGGGTGTCTTACAAAGCACACTGAAGGAGGTCACGTTCGGGTATGTATGTCTTATTCCCACACCCTGCCTCCGTGTTTATTTTTTGTTTCTGTAGAAGAGCTAGTTTTAACATGGTGAAGGAATATGATGGTCAGAGGAAAACAGTTTCTGGCATGGTGTCTGTGCTCCGCTACACAGACCTGACAAATCGTAGATTGTGGGAGAGTGCCCCGTGATGTGCACACAATGTCTTGGAGCTGAGGAGAGTAGCAGCTTTGGAGATGGAACGGTTGAGCCACATGGAAGTGGCTCTCAGCAGTGCTGTTTTGTTGCAAACCAGCATGGGGCAAGACATGTTTTCCTCAGCAGTCTCTTCTGGTTGAAATTTCACTGATGGGGATTTTCATCACACAGTTCAAGTCTTAGCATAGCATGTTGTTGGTAATGCGATGGAGTTATGATGTTGGAGCTATGCTCGTATTTCTCAGGGGTTGTGTGGCTCAAGAGTATAGCTCCAAGATGCAGGGTTTAGTTAGTGTTGCTTTCATTATTATCTACACAGTAACAAGTCATTTCTGCAGTGTGTCAGCCTCCAGAAACACATCCAAGCCATTTTCTGCACTAACTAAAGTTTCTAAATGATCTTTTACTTGGCCTTAAGTAGGGAACTTTCCGATTCTTGATGATTGAAAAATATGGATGTTGTTAAACTTGGAGAGATCTGTGTCAGAGCCAGTTTTTAGTTTGATCGAAGATGTCATACTTACATCTGCCTACAGCTGTGATTTCAGTTTGAAATGTACTCTGGATTTAGTGATATCTTTAACTCTTTAGAGGAAATAATAGTCTTCAACCTAAATCTGGTATTTATGAAAGTGAATAATTAGATATCTTTTTAGTAATTAAAAAGTCCAGTTCTACCTACCATAACTTCAAGAATTATTTTTTTCCATTTGTAATGCTTTTTCCTCAGAAAGCATGAGATTGTTATGGTTTTTTTCCACATTTTGGATAATTTCTAATAAAGAAGAAACTCATTTAACACCCCTCAACCCCAATTATCATACACTTTTTAGCAACATATTTAAAAGTAATCATTTTCTGTTTACACTAAATTGCAGTGTTTGGTCTGTGAAGTGAAGTAATATTTGCTTTGGCAGAGTTAGTAATACAAGATGCCGCTTAGGAATTCAGTAGTTCAATCCTTCAGACAGAAGTCTTATGCAGGTAATTTTTTTTTTCTATATAGTATGGTTGCTAGCTTATTCTTCACTCAGCCTTTCTTCTAGGTCTGTTTATAAACTTGGAATAAATTTTGTTGGAAGGCTTGAAGAATCATGGGCTCTTCTGGTAATGTAACTGTTGGCATGTGGTCATTGATACCAAAATTGGTGGTAAGACTTCCTTTGGAGTCAGCAAGTCTCATGGCATATTGGTGTGCCTTTTCCCACTGAGGCAGAGCCCAACCCCACTGAAGCTTCATGATGGTGAGGGCTTCTGAGAGAGGGAATCTTCATGGAAAATTTAATCAACTCTCAAATTTTTTCTTTGGTAAATGTTTCTTATTAAATAATTGCATGGAGTTAATGGCCTTGCCATTTCAGTGGTCATTTAAAATTTAAAGTACAATCTGTGATACTATTCATTAAGCTGTTTTCTTGAATACAGAGAATTTTTTTTAATGGGGGGGGAAATTACTTTGTGATACTGAAGTGATTGGATAACATAATGAAAAACTGGGCTTTTAGATGTGTAAGTCAAACTATGCTAATTGCCTTAAAATCTCTTTATTTCCCATCTTTTCATCTTGACTGTATACTTTCAGTCTTGCAAAAGGGAAATCAACTTAATATTGCATAGATTTTCACAAATATCAAATGGTTGCATGGTAAAATAGAGATCATTAAAGTGTTAAGCAGGAAGGAAACCTTATGGGATAGCTACTTAATATTGAAATAGTTAATGAAGCAACGTTAGAGATGCGTGCAAATGCTTTTGTTAGGTATAAATTATTATGTAGGTGGTCAGTATTCAGAAGCTGTCATTTATTCAGCAAGTTTTAGCAAGTGTTTTCATATGAAAAAATTTTTTCACCTCCTTCTCTCTCCCGGTAGCATCTGATGTTTTTTTAGAACTGTTATTTTTAGTTGTAACCCTTTTGTTTTGCTGTTTATTTCCCACTTTCTGAAGGGGATTAACATATTGAATAAATAGCTGGTATCTAGATCTGTTATTCTTCTCATACATATATTCCTTAAAAAATCCTTTTGAGTTGAACCAGTAGTTGTACAGAAAGTATCTCTGAGAATTTCTGATCAACACACAGTATTGTTAGCTAGAAAACAGCTACAAACATCATGTAGTCTTAAAGAACTTTTCATCTTTTTGAAGCATCCACTTCAAATGGGAAATTAGAATTAAAATTTCTCAAAATTAATTATTTCAGTCTATGCAATTGAGATTTCAAAATGTTTTAATATCAGAACACCCACCCCACCCAAATGAAGTAATGAAACTCAAATTTGATAGAAATTGTATTCTCCAAAGTCTTCTTTCATATGCAAGTTTAGGGTCAAAGACCTGCTGATAAACCTTGTCCCAGTTTACACATCCTTGCTGGGGGAAAATGTGCTCCCTTGATCCTTCATGAAATAACTTATATTTCATGAGCATAATGCAGATCCCTCTGCTGCAAAGAAGCCTTGTCTGAAAGAGACTGCGTTCTGATGTCTGTAAAATGTGTTTGTACTGCTTGTGCCCTTCCTCCAAGTGTTTGATTCCTGGGACTGGAAGAACACTTCACAGCTCTCCTCTGTCAGCTTCTCAGCTACCTCTGCAGATCTGTTGAATTGCAGTGGTGAAGCTCATTTGCTGTGTTACTTTGTCCTGCTGCTTGGTAAGGTTACAGTGTGGTGCAATAACTTTGGGTGATGCCTGCTCTGAGTTAGTACTGAGTTGATTTCATAGCTGGTAATACTTTAGCTGCCAGTGTTTTCTGGAATATTGGCTTTCCAAAGAAAGTTCCCCTCTTCTTCCCCCCACTTAAGCTCTTAACTCACTTCTCAGGAAAGGCCCTATGAGGTTTAAAAATCACTGTTGTTTCCTCTCTGTTTCCCCTGCAGGAGGAATAATACCAACTCTTTTAAAATAACACCTTTTATTCATGAAGCAGGCAGATATTGCACCTTGGGGTTTTGGGGGAGGATTCCCCCCCCCCCCCCCCCCCAGCTGGGAAAATTGAATTCTGGATAGTGTGTGCAGTGATCCCTTGGTGGACCAGTAGCACACATCATACTAGACCTGTTGTTGCTGAAGTCTGTAGACCACTGTGGTTTCTTTCATGTTAAAAGAAGCATAACGTTTTAATGTCCTTTGAGTTTTGTGATGGAGAATAGGGAACAAAGCACTCAGAATTCAAATATTTAAGTACAATGTTTTGACTGCTGTATAATCCACTTATATTGCAGTATTAAACTTCAAGCAAAGTTTTGCTCTTTCTCATGTATGTAATGTTCTGGTAAGAGCTTTCTGCTTGTGTATAACATGACAATGAATTCGGATGCAGTTGTATTTTTGTTCCATTCATTTTTCCTGTTCGTTCGTGTTTCAGCTAGAAATAGCATTAGTGTAGTTCTTGGTTTTGATTTTACCTGTTTAGCAGGAATGTAATTTTGCTAGGAACATATGAAAGTACTCCTGAATAGGAAATTTACAGGACCAAACTTTCTCTTTCTGAGGATAGTTTCTGGTGTCAACAGGCCCAACGGTACAACTGTGTCTATGTAAAGACATAGGCACAAGTGGGTTAGGTGTGGTGTTTTAAGGTGTGCTTTGGATCTGACATTGTGGAGCTGCTGTCATTAATTGGAGTACACTCTGCAAGTGTTCAAGTCATGCTGATAATCTTACCAAAAATACATCCTTTCCCAACATCTGCAGGATGTTCTGGAGTTTGAGGCACAAAAGAAAAATACTTTTATCAGTGTTACAGTTCTTGTAAAGATCTAAGATCTGCCCCTAATAATTCTGATTGTGTTAGGCAGTGGTTTGAAATTCCTAAAGATATGAAGTATCACAGAAAAATAAATTGAGGTTATTAAAAAAAACCTGTAGTAACTTCTACCTTCAAATGAAGGTGCAGTTACCCAAAATTCAAAGGACATCTGGACTACCCATCTCAGAAAAAAAAATCTAATCATGGGTAGAAGTTCTTTGAGGCTGGGAGACAGTTTTATGTAAATAAGAAGAAACTAATTCTGGAAGTTTGTTGAATTTAAGTACTTGTAGGGTTTTTTTGGAGCTGTTATCAATAAAGATTCTCCATCTAGTGGATGAAAACAATAAAACATGACTACATCTGGTTTTGCATACTGCATTTGCTGTCTGGGCAGTACTTGTTTCCTATTTGATGGTTTTCAGCCATACATACAAATTGTGCCCAGCATTAATGACCTATGCCCTGAATAATTATACCATAATGCAGGAAACTAACCTCTGCCTTATGGCACTGAATCTGCAAACACTTATGTATATCTAGTCCAAATGGGTAGTCTCATTAGGTGCAATGGGTTTACTATATGTCTGTAACATTATATTCAGAGTTTTTTGCATGTCTAAGCACCTGAAAGTGTAGTTATAATAGGTGTTAACATATCCTGCCTAGCTCACTTTGATAATTATATCAAAGATGTGGCAGTGTGGGTGTTGGCACATGACAGCAGCAAGAGCGTTTTTACAGGGTCCACAGAGAATTTGTGCTTAAGTTGCTGGTGTATGTGGCCACACACTCAATGCTGTTGTTCTTGTGCCAGAATGTGTTAAGCTGGTGTGAGTACACTGGAAAGCAGGACAGTGGTATTTCTGTTTTAGTTTGTTGTACATTGTGTTAGGATTGTGGCCAATGGCAACGTATTAGAAGAGTTAGAAAAAGACATCCAAGCAAAACAGTGGCTTGTACCAGGTGGAATGAAAAAAAAAAGGGGGGGGAATAGTTCTAGAAGCAAAACAATAAAACAATAATAATAATGTGAGCTTTTGTAGCACTATTTGAGAATTTCTGTTTCCCTGCAAGATTTTGTACTCCAAAGAAGTTTCAAGTTCCTTTATTCTTGGAGCAGCTGTTTCCTTTTTCCTGTTGCTATCTGTATTTTAAGAATTTGTACTGGAGTCCATCAGCATAGCATCTCTGAGTGGTATTTATTTTATATATCTACAGAATGTTATGGCTGGTGGCCGTGCTTTCACAGATAAGGAATGTTTCTGTTACGTTTTGGGAGGATAGCTTTTTTTTCCTGATCTTTGGCTGATTTAAAGATGCCTGTATATTATTACACTAATTTTTTAATTGTTAAACTGAAATCCTTGTGTAGTTTTACTATGAAATTTACTTAAAACACAATGTTTTTACTTGCCTTCTCAGGTGGATTGAGAATAAGGATGAAAGCTAAACAGATGTTAAGAAAGATTACAATATTCTCTTTTGTAGTTTCTAGTAGTAATAAAGAAGTGTAAATTCTGATATCTCCCCGCCCCCCCCCCCCCCCCCCCCCCCCGAAAATGATTTTCAACTTCATTCTGATAGACTGCAGCTTCAGAGTTAGAGCATAAGGGAGGCTGGTAGCTCTTGTATTTACAGTGCATTTAACCCTGCATGCTGTTAAATTGTTGCTTTTTATTATGTTATTCCTCATCTGTTACAGTGCATTAACATTCGTACTGATGTGGCTTGTTGGGGAATTATTAATTAGTGTAGGAAGGCTCTGTTCCCGCTGCCAACTAAAGTGACTTTCTCTTACAGAAAAATCCAGGCTTGGGGATTATAAAAATGTTGCAAGTCACATAGCAAGACCTAAAAGAACACTGTCAGGTTCGAGCCTTGTAATACCTGTGAACAGCTTCATGTATTGCATTACGTGAACATTTCCCAGTTCTTTCCATGGGACTACTCATAGAGATTGTTTCTGTGAAGACAGGACAGACTTGTCAATGCAGGAGATCTGTTGCCAGGTTAGCCGGGGTTATAACCTGAGCATGCTGTTTTTTTGTCATTAAGACTATCATGTGAAAAATCTTATTTGGTACTTGGAGTGCCTTTTTGCTGGTTTTGCATAATTTGCTTCCAGAGTGGATTTAACTGAGCTGCACAAAGGCATTCTTGGCGTGGATTATTCTTTGCACAGAGACTTAAAGCTCAGTGGTCCTTGTGGGCTGTTTCCCTGAAGGGACAAGAACCCAGGGAAGTTGAACTGACTTAACTAAAGCAGTAGAGTTAATGAGTATTATGTCCTCTATGGATCTTCACTTTCAGAGGGTGGATGATCTTTATATTATAATCCCTTTACAGCATAAGGTCATTTTACTTCTGCACAAAATTGTCCTCACAGAGGATTAATGCACTTGCATGCATGTATCAGATACATTCTTATCATTAGGCTTGCCTTTGTAGTCTAGCTGGTTTGCTGTTTCGGAAAACTTCTATAAGTGTCAGCAAATCATAGCTCTTTGCAAGATAAGGACCTTTGTTTGTCCCATTCATGGTAGATATTAGGCTCAGAAAAATGGGCAGATTGGCTAATAGTGGTTGTATAAAGAAGAATATATATTTCCAACAGAAATGGCATATTTGAAAACTGGCCTTAATTGATTTAAAGGAAAGTGAAATGAAGGAGAAGAAAAACATTTGGGGCCTTTGGGTTGGTCAAAGTAAAATGGCACCCTTCAGGTTTTTTTACACAATCAGAAGTAAATTTTTGTCATACTGCAAGTTGAAGTATGAGGTAAGTTTTCTTTCATTTATCAATAGCACTGAGAAATATTAGCCGGGGGAGTGATTAGCTGCTCAAATAAGAGAAGTTCAATTAAACACTCTATGTAGACTAGAGCTTTGGAATTTTTTTTTAAAATATAGTGTTTACCCTTGCTAATTAGTATGAGAGAGAAGGTTTATGTTTTGTGCATGTTTTTATATGTTAACAAGACATTGGATGTTTTTGATTATACACTTTGGAATGATGCCCTGAGACTTTGTAAAGCCATCAGATATTTCAGTAAATAGGTTTGTTTACTAGGGACTGCTCAGAAGAATTATTCTGAATTAATGTTTTAAAATAGATTAATTAAATTGCATTAAACTTGTGTGTGGAAAAGCTAATCTGGAATTCAGGTGAATTTAATTTAGTTGCTTACAAATATTAATTTCCTTAATTAAACAAAGGCTACTTTAATTCTGTGCTAAATGTATCGATTCTGAGTAACAGTATTGGCAGAGATATTCAGTGCACTTTATCTAATCTGCTTTAAATTTATACTTTCAGTTGTCTCTGATTAGTTTTTCAGAGTGTTCCAGTACTAGAGCCACCTCCCAGTAAGTGGTTGTAGGAATGCTCTAGGCTTTTTGCTCCCCTTTTTGGCTTTGTTTCTGAATATGAGAAGCCAAGAATGGGCAGGAGTGTTCGTCTACTTTCAACTCATAATATGTAATAGGGAAATTAATATCTTTAAGTTTTGATGGGTGATGAAATAGACTGTATTCATTATTAGAAGATTTAGTTCTGTTACTCCATATTGATGCTTGTTCTGCCTTGGAATCAATCTTAGGACTGTTTTCTCAAATTTTGAAAACATATTTTTCCTTTGGGAGGTAAGAGGGAACTAATGCAGTATGTTTGCTATGTGTGATTATTTCCATTATTCACTGTGATTAAAAAGTGAGACAATTTTTAGTGTGTGCTACTTTATAAAACAGGAATGGGTTTCTGGTGGGTTTACTAGGCAAGGGTTACCAAAGTAGGGTCTGGCCTCGGGTGGGGAAAGGGTGGACAGTAAAAGAGCTGATCTGGGAATGGGTTACATGATGCAAGAGGTCTGAAGGGTTAGAAATGTTTGAGGTAACTGAGATTTGAAGGCACCCAGGGCTGAAGTGGGAATGGAGCTGGGAGGAAATTCCTCTGATACACACTGTAACCTGTTTTTCAGTCTTTGCATTGGGTAAGAGTTGAAGCAGTCTCTTCCAACCCTCCAAAAAGCCCTCTGGGAGAAGTGAGGAGTGCAACATAGATCCACCTAAATAAATGGCTCAGCTGGAGTCAGTTTGAGTTTGGCTGGCCAAGACCTCCTGTAGTGTATGTGTTAATGAGATATTTTCCATTGTCTGGTATAAGCTGTCTTCCCATATCTCTCCCCCAGATAATGGCAAATTGACTATAAAATATTACTCTGTTGATCAAACTTCCACATGCTGGCTGGGGGAGTAAAAGTGGGCACATTTTATGTCCCTGATGTAGTTTATCCTCAGCTTCCTGTTAATATTTCTTTCTTATAGCTTAGTATTTGTTCCAGGTAATATTTCAGCTTTGCCTTCTTAATGCCAATGTACATATACTTAATTTAGATTTAATGGGGACTAGGGTTTCAGCCAGAAGAAAGAAAGGAGAAGAAGGCTGTGAATGTATAGCAAACTTCAAGAAAAGAAGTGTTTTTTCTTGAGGAAATGCTGGTAAATACTTCACTGAGTAAAATAGGTGGAAACTACAATGGTGAAGTTATTCTGAATTTGTTGACTGAGGCTTTTTAAAGCTGATAAATTAACTCTAATCCTGTTAAATTTTATAATAAATTTTATAGGCATTTTAATCAAGTTGTGATAGCTGCTGTGGTTGTAGTACCCAATGTAGCTTACTTGGGCATTGCTTTCCTAATCCACACATCTAGTGTCAATAACAAATTTATTTGTTTTCCCCTTATGTTTTGATACAGGAGCTCACTGCATCTGGTGACAGCAGAAGTATATTTTGTTCTGCCTGTTGAGAAGGCAAAAATGTGTTCTGTCAGAGTGTTGGCTAATTGCCTATGAGCTGTTTCTGACTTACTGAAATTGTCATAAAATTTGTTTAAATGGAAATAAATACAAATGTTACGAAGACACATTGCTGTGTATGTGTAGTAGCTGTTCTGCCGATCACAGTTTGGTTGTTGTGCCCTTGTTTGAAGACTCTGTGATAGAATATTTTGGTGGTACTTTTCCGATGTGAGGTTGAATATTTTCAGACTATGACCCATGAGAGGTGGAGACCAGATGTCAGAAGTGTGAAATTATTTTTTGTTTGTGTTGAAGAAAGGTTTAATTTCAGTGATTTTTAATTTTTTTTTTTAAATAATGAATTTTGGAGGGCTAAATACGTGCATCACATGAAGTATTAAAGTGGATTTAAACAAAAGCATTGCAAATCCTTTGGAATGTTGTATAAAACATTGATGTATTTGTAGCTGTAACTGGTTTAAATGCAACATGTGAATTATCAGTGAAATCTTGAATCGTGTAAATAGTTTTAAAAGTTGGTTTTGTTCTAGTTTGTTCTTTTTTTAGTGTTTGGAGTGGCGGATGTCTTCCTTCAGGTTGAGGGCAGGGTTCTTAATATTACTAGCAGTATGTAATATTATGAAACAGTAACTGTAGCACAGCTGGTTTATTATGTTAAGCCTGGCTGGTTACCAGGATTTCTCAGAAATGGCAAATACAATTTGCCAAAATGGCATCCATATGCACTAATGTATTGCCAGTTTTTTTGGGCGTACTGCCACAGTCTGTGCTGTCCCAACAGTTTTTCGCTGTGATCAGAATTTCAAATGACTCAGTATTGGCAGTGCTGGTATTTTGAGTAAACAATTCTGATATGCGAGGAGTCCTCCTTTGGAGATGGGCTTTCACAGTGTGCAGTGGTTGCTCAGGCCAGTCTCAAAATTCTTCTGTAGGTTGTGTCGCTCTCTTCAGAAATTTTTACTCCACCTGTCTGGCTTAATGGCTTTCTTGTGCTCAAGTGGAAGAGGGAAAGAGGAAAATCTTTATGCATCATTGGATTTGATTTAGCGTTAGTGTTAAGGGATGAATTACCATTTCTATTGGTAAACCTCAAATCTCTCTAGTGTTTTTTGCTTCAGGTTATAAAGGAAAAAATTGCCTGATCTCTCAGTATTCATTGTCCATCTCTTTGTAAACTGAGGGAAAGCACAGATACGAATGGTTCCAGTGATTTTAATTCAATTTTACAGGCTGAAGGTTTCTCTTAAAACACTAATAAATAATCTTGACAGAGAATTCCAAGGGAGCAGGGCTGAGAAATATTTTGGCTTTACAGTCAGGACTATATTCTGAAAATAGGTCCATCAGAATTGAGCTGTAGAAAAACCAGGCAAGTTCAAGAAAAAAGGTGAAGTTTTGCTTCAAGTGTAGTTGTAATTAACTGTGAGGAAGCTCCCTGTTCTCACTGAATGTTTATAAAGATTTTAGAGGCCTGTTAAGATTCATACATGTAAGTGTCTTGTGTGCATGTAGATCTGTACAGAATGCAGTAATTGCAAATCTAATGTGGCTTGGGAGCTTCATATGTTTTTGCGACATCAAGACTAAATACTAAAGTCTGATCACTTCCAAGAGCTAAGTAATAATTTGTAAATTAAAACCCTGCAATTTAGGAGTGGTCTTGTATGCTCTTAAAACTTCTAAAACAAAAAATCAATTTAAAAGAAAACATTTTATTTTGTATTTTATACTGGTGAGCTACCAAATCTCTGAAACTAAATGTTCTCTTTATCCATTTGGAAAATGCAGAAAGGTGGATCAGCAAGGAAAGCTTGACCTCTTGTCTCAGTCCTAGTATAGAAAGATTTACTCGTAGAGGCGATGCAGGTAGTTTAGTCCTTTGCTCTTCGATGAGGCTACTGAATAAAGTAGCAGTTAATACCCACTGGATGATCGCTGGAAGTCGGTCACTTCTGTTAGGAACTGCATCTCCTTTTATAGAGGAAGAATGAAAAAACAAAGGTAGTATTGATATATCAAGTATATCTGTATTAACACTCTTCTTGCTGTTTTTCAGGATTGCATGACTTGTAAAATTACTTATTTGGGGACCTGAAGTAGTGTTTGACTGGATATTGCTGCCTGGTTCTGAATGATGTCAGAACAGGATTTGGCAGATGTTGTTCAGATTGCTGTTGAAGACTTGACTCCAGATAACCCAGGTACAGTAGAGGTGGTAGTGATGGTGTGAGAAAGCTCATTTATAGTATTGCCCATTAACAGGGTGGAAATCACTGTTGAGCTTTTCTTAAAAATATAAAGCAGTGCTGCTGATTTTTTTTTTCCTGAGGTGCCTCTTAAGACTACATACCAGGTTTTCAGTAGCTTAACTTGTATATCTTCAATATCCTTTAGATCAGATTTTTTTTTTATTCTACTTTTCTTTTAAAGGCTTTATTGCCTGGGGATTTTTTTGTGCAGGGGTAGACTAGTGCTGAAAACTTTGAATGAAATATGGCATCCTGCAATCTTTTGTTTTTCTCCAGACCAAATAGATGTTTTAGGCTTTCCCTCAAATGAGAGCTATCAGCCATCTATTATGAATTGTTTTACTTGTAAAATAGTTTCTCATACATTATTAAAATTCATATGTATAACAAAATTACAGTAAAAATGAAAACCACTTCTGAAAGCAAGTATTGTGATATCCCTTGCTTAGAACTTGACCTACTCAGTGAAAATGTGTTGAGATCAGCTATAGTCATAGATCCTATGCTGCCTTTACATGCAAGTAAGTGACTGAAAGAACAGTAACTACAGTTATGGAAAACAGAAACACATATCAAAAAACTTTTTTCTGATGCAAAACAAAACAGTTACTTCAGGAATGTTCCCAAAGAGTTGGAGAAGCTGGCACCTGCCTGTCCTAGGCTGGCTGGGAACTTGGTGTTCAGTTTTGTCAGCTGTGGGTGGTATGGTCAACCTTAAACAAGTCTTGCTTTGCTCAGTTTGGTAAAGGAACTTGAACCTTGTCCAATCTTAGGTGATGCTCTGACTGTGAGGCTGTTCAGGGCTCTATCTCTTGATTTTACCAGCCAGGCCTTCCAGTTCTAAATTCAGTTCTTCCTTTTTTTTGTTACTGATTTCTTCAAATTGTTTGCCTTTAGATGAAAGGCTATTAGAACCTCTAGGTCTGCATATCTAAGTAATTATTTTGGAAAGCTTGCAGGATTTTGTTCATCTATACTGGAGAAAAGTAACCCACTACTGCACCGAGTAGTGGGTGTAATTCTGTCTTTGTACAGAACTTCATTAGTACTTTTTATGGTTTTGTATACACATGAGGGTTCAGAAGCCTGTAGAATCTGTCAAAGCAGAGCAGCTAATGTGGCAACTCTGCTACCTCATGGTAAGTTCCTAATAAAAAAAAATCCAAGGTAATGCATGAGCGTTACATCCTCAGTGCATTTGCCACAAAGACTTAGATTTGGATAAATGTTTTTTGAAAAGCAGTAAACCGTTGTCATGTATTTAAGAGAAACCCCCAGTAAGTGTAAAAGAATACACATGTTAATTAAATGCCTTTTACATTTTTTTGTTTTATCCTTTTAATGTATTTTTAATTTGAGCCTTGTCCTCTTATATTCTAAACCGTGGCAATGCTTATTTTTTCTGTGCAGTTGTGTTGGAGAATCATGAAGTGACAGATGATGATGTAGAGCCTGTTCTGAAACGTCAGCGTATAGAAATTAACTGCCAGGATCCCTCTATTAAGGTTATGATAATGCCTTTTTCTGTTTTTATTTGTAATACCAATTAAGTTAGCTTTCTTAGGGAAACATACTAAAAGAAAAGAATGTAAAATAAACTGTTTATACATAATACTGGAATTATTCTTAGCCTTCTTGTAAATGTGTGTTCATTTTTGTGCATAAATTTTAAAATCTGGTTGATTGCCTAATTTTCCAGTGTAAAACCAGTAGCAAGAATTTTATATGCATTATGAAATGTCATCAGAGTTGATTCCAGTGACTCAAACATCACTATTAGTACATTTTTTGATAAAGTGAATAAAGTTGACCTAAAAGATAAACTTGAGCATGTATTTGTATTACAATTTGTTGATACTTTCAGCATGTTTTAAATTATTATTTTAAACTAACAACATTTCCTAATAGTCAAACTGTATTTGGTTCAGGCTCAGGCTTTTCTGTACTTGCAGAACTTCCCCTGCTGTTCTCACTAGTGTGCTTCAGGTTTTGTTTTTTTTTTTGTCTTGGAGCATAAGTATATGAGTAGTATTTTACTGCCGAACATGTTAAATAGTATGTAATTTCGTATTTTTGAAATGGTCATAGAAACTGAAGCTCTGTATTGAAAGAGCACCGGGGGAGGAGTGCTGTAAGCCAGCTTGATTAGGTGTGTAAATTGTAATAGAGGGCCACAAGATGGCATAGTTGCTGTTTGCAAAGGAGAATGTGTGTAATATTACCCTTTAATGGCCTATTTTTCCCAAGAGAAAGCAAGTAGAATATGCTTTCTTTTGAATAAAATTGCTTAGGAAAACAGATTTTTTTTATTTGTTTTTCTTGATTTGCTGCTCAGGAGAAAACTTAAGTAAGCAGCGTTAATTGTGTCTGAGGTTATTTGTGTTGATATAATTCCCACTGTAATCATCTGAATTATCTGTTTGGGCAGGAAAAAAATCTTACTTAACTTCATCCAGGAGGATGCATTCATAGATTTATAATCCTTTTGTTTTTACATGTATCAAATGAAAGGCTTTGGCATGTCATTTTAAATGATTTTGTGGTGTATGAAATCATACTAACAAAGTGCTTAGGTGAAAATGTGTTTGGCTCGGATGCTTTTGGCTTCTAAATAAAGATCTGGAAGAATTTGAGAATGCTAAAATGCTCCTGGATGTCATCAGTTCTGTACGTGGCTGAGTTCTGTGACTAGGCACACTGGTAGTTCCTTTAGAATTGTTTTCCAGTCACATTTATCTGGACCTTCCTTATGTGTATGTTGCTGAAGATAAATGCGTAGGTCTTTAAAATCAGTTTCTTTTGCATTCTCCCCTTTCTAGTCATTCCTGTATTCCATTAATCAGACAATATGCCTGCGGTTGGATAGCATCGAGGCAAAGTTGCTGGCACTAGAGGCTACCTGTAAATCATTGGAAGAGAAGTTGGATCTCGTCATGAACAAACAGCATAGCCCCATCCAAGTCCCCATGGTGGCAGGTTCTCCTCTTGGCGCTACACAGACGTGCAATAAAGTACGATGGTAAGAAAAGATTACTCATCAATGTGCTTTTTAAAATAACGTAAATCCATTTCTTTGGCATCAAGCTCTGCAGCTTTCTGTATAGCTGTCAAGAGCTTGGTATGCTGTTTATGGATGTAGAATTAATTTATCTTGAAGGTAATTTTTGTACCAGTTTCATGATGTTACTTAGAATGAGACAGTGGTCCATGGACAATTTGCAACTATTTCCACACTTCATTTTGACTTAAACCAGACTGATTCATCCATCCTCTGGAAAAGTCTCATCAGCTATTTTAGACAGGTTTTTTTAGACCTGCTTTACTTTTATTTATGTGGCTGTTTTGAGTTAATGAGTTCATCATCGTTCTAATTGCTTCTCATTTTACTTTTATTCACCAGAACTACAATGGAGTTTGTTTTATGTGCTTGTTTTGTAAAGACTCTTGCTAGAATAGTGTCTGGGCTTATTTTGGGGTTAGAAGCTGGAGATGGAAAATCTGTTAAATAATCTAATACACTTTGATGAAAGAGCAGGTTTGACCTACAGTACCTTTATGTATGAATTGCCCAATACGGTTTTAAATATCTAAATCCTGATGTGCCTGTCCTCTTACCATGGAGAGTATTCCAGCCAGAGAAATATGCTTATCAAAAGACTCTTTTGTCTAACAACTTCTTCCTCCTCATTCATATATTTATAGATAGAAAAAACTTAATATTTCTCTAAATAATTACTTTTAATTCTTCATTACAAAGGTGTATAGGCAACTTTCACATGTCATACCATTCTAGTCAAGCTACACTAACTTAATTCATCTTTTGTCAGTCTGTTTTTCCATCTTCTGATCTTTTTCATCACTGTCTCTGAACTTTCTCAATATTTGAAAATTACTTTGAATATATTTTGGTATATTATACACAGTGCAGTGTTTCAGGTGCACTACTCTAGACCTCTATAGAAAAAAATTAGTTCCTTGCTTTATGTTGTGGGACTCATCCAGGTGAGGTAAGGAGAAAAAAGAAAAAACACTACAAATATTACCCTTTTTCTACTAGGCCACTACTTGCTCCCTGCTGGTTTGTTTTTGTTTGTTTGTTTTTTACTTTCAATATTGCTATTTTTATAATAGGTATTTTAAGTTAAAAATTTATCTCAAAGTTGTAAGTGCATTTTATTATGATTCTTTCAGTTCATGCATTTATGAAACAGGATGGAATATAACCTTACTACCATAAGAGTTCAGGGTTGAAGATTTTTACATAAGAGGGATACACTCTGCTCACGTAGCTGTACCTGTTGCATAATGCGGTTTGCTACCTCACAGTTGTTCATTGAGTGTGATTACTTCTGATGAATGTAGTCTGATCTTTTTAAAAAATTCCTTATTTGTATTTAAAAATCTAAAATTATACAGAACCCAATGTGTTTTTTTGATCTCTGTTTTAAAAGTTCATATGTCCTTTTTATTTTCAGTGTAAATTTGAGTACTTTTTGCTGTAACAGTCACCTGTCCAGTTAGGAACAGTTGATGTCCTCAAGCTTTTCCAAAACATCTTTCCTTTTTAGATGTCCAAATACAATGTTTGGGCACCAGTTCAGAATTCCTTTTTTGGTCTTTGTTCTGGTGCTGGTGATGAACATCCTAACCATTGGACATCTTCCATTTCCCTTTTTTAATTGAATTTTTCTTTAAAATAGGTGCTGTGTCTACATTTACCCGTGCTTTTGAAGGCTTCCCAGTCATACATTGAAAAGGTCAATTATAGCTGTTCTATATCCAAAGAAATAAAGTACATGGAATAACTATTTGGATCATAGAGCAAGTAACTAGAATATTACACCAGTGTTTTTGCTAAATGCTCTTTATCAATAATTATTTCTCAAGGAACCTTCTTTAAGCCTGTTACTAATTTTTTTTGTCATTATATTAGAGATCTTCAAGTTCTTGTGCATAAGCTGAACTTCTTATTGTGGTTTGTGCACAAAAGACTTCAAAAATATTTCCAGAAATACATGGCCCCTTTGTGAATCTATTAATTCACGTTCAGTGAATGCTTTCCTCTAAATTGTACTATTTTGAGTTTCTTATGGGATTTGTCAGACCTGAGGTTAGTGTGTTGTGTTTTGTTTTGTTTTAAATCTCTGTAACCATCGGAAATCTGTCCTGTGTGTTAATGGTGAGCTTGGAGTTTAATCTTTTGTTTTGGGTGTAAAAACTTATGATGACGGCTTCTCAGTCTGAACATAATTTAGATAGAAGTCTTGAAGACTGTAAGATTCTCTGCCCCAAATATTTGTTAGTGTTGGTATGAAGTTGCTCATTATGAAATGCATCTTGCCAATAAAACACTAAGGGCTTTTTGTTCTTTTAGCAGTCTGTGGCCTATATGACTCAAAATAGTTAGGGGTGTATGTGTTTAACTTGGCATTAGAAACACTACAATTTCACAGTGATAAAATGCTTCACTGAATTCCCTGTCTCTCATTCATAAAAACTTTTATCACTTGTTGATTATTTCCAATTAAAGCCTGCATGGACTGTTCTGTTGTCTCAACTCTCTGTATCGTTCCCTCTTCCCCTTACATTGCAGATGGCAGTGGAGAGCTGCCAACCAGAGTTAGTATTTTAGATAGTGATTTTCAGGTTCTGCATCTGAATGAGATGCTTCAACCTCCTTCTCCTCCTTCTGCCACTACAATAATACTGGGTTTGCCGCCCTAACAAAAATGTAGTTAGCAAAAGCATGTCAGCCAGGTGGTGCTACACTGCCAGTAAAACAGACTGTCATTCTTTTTTTCGATAAATACCTTAGGGCTTGTGATCTTTTCTCTTCTGCTCTATAGTGAATTTTGTTTACAGTTTTTCTGGTAATTTAGTTACTTGCATTAATTTGGTGCAGATTTAACGTCATCCAAATTTGTTTTACAGCAGTGCACACAGTAAAATGCATGAACTGTGCATTATAAATTCACGCAGTTTGATTGCTTTGTGCTATTTATGCTTTTAAAATTAAATTAATTTCTTAAGACTTGTCAGTTTAAAATATGCTTAGGTCATCATGTGATGAAAGCAAGAACAACTTGGACAGTCGAGCTTTCTTCTGTGTCATCTTGTGGTGGAATTGTGTAGTTACAGCATACCAGATGAATTGACAGCTATGCGCTATGGCCTGCCTTGACTATGATGCGGAATTTTCTGCGTGTGCAGCATTGTACACTGCCCGCTTATAAGATGGAGTGATAAAGTCTAATCTGTCCATATAGCTGCATTAGGGAGGCAGGAGTCTCGCTTTGTAACGGTTGTCAGATTTATGTTCTATGATAAATTGTCTTTTCTAGTAAACTTAACCCATTGATTTATTGGGATAACTCGTACCATTTTGTGCCAAACTGTTGTTTCAAAAATTCTTATTAGGGAAATGAAGCAGAAGTTTTCAAGGAGATTTGCAATAAATTGGGAACCACCCCATGTTATTAGCTCCCAGGACAGAAATGCAGTACAGTTTAGAGTCTCATTCTGCTGTCTTTTTATTAAATACATGAGGAATGATATGTGTGGACATCTTCCAACATCCTTTTCTGGATATGTGATTTTTGAAGGCTTGTGGATGTTTTTTGGAAAACTACAAAATATTGAATTCGGAAATTACGATACTGTCTACTGCTCTTGGTATTTTGTGTAAGTATGTCTTCATGAAAGCTGGATTGTGTTCTCAGTTCTTTTGTTCATATTGTTTACTCTGATCTGCTGTTACGGTACTTCATTATATACAAGCTAATTGCAGTGCAGATAAGAAAGAAAATAAAGGGTACGTGGTGCTGTGTAATGAATAATTTGTACGAACAGTTGAGATATAGAGGAACAATAGGCTAACTTTTAGATCTCCAAGTAAGAAGTTCAAGCTACAGCAAAAACTAACAGGAGAAAACTTCTTTTGCAAGGAAATCATTCCGAATTTGTGAGATCTAAACTGTTTTGGGGGAAACAGCAATAGGGCATAAACAATATGGAAAGACTTGTAGCTGTTGTATTTCACTAAATCATCACATGAAAAGCAGAACTAAACAAGCGTAGTTTCGTATAGGTTTTTGTTCTGTATCCTCTACCTTTTCACTGGACAAGCCTTGTGTTTCCTGTATGGTCCATGTGGGATTTTGAAGTCTTCCATGCTATTCCCATGATAGTAGCATATGCAACTGCTGGAGCTAGCTGTTGTGGGGTAATGGATGAGACCTTTCTAGCTTTCTGTTAGTGGGGTGTAGCATTTGGGCTTGTCCTTATCCCAGCCTCAGATTTTAACAGGTGTTTCATATCTCTCAGACTTCTTTTTTTTGGTCAGATTTGGTTGTAAGAGTGCAAAGTATTAGCTGGGATTGGAGAAACAGCATGATGTTAAATCCTATTTTCTTTGAGGGGGGGGGGAAGAAGAGTTTTAGAAAGTATTTTCTCAGTGTTTAGTGGATGCTGCTTAAAAATATGTAGTTGTTAGGATTACCTACGAAGACACAGTGTTAATAGTTTTTTAAAAATTTCTTTCTTGGGAGAAAGGCTATCGGAAGGTTTCAGAACTTGTAGAATGGATGTCAAAAATCCTTAGACTGCACAGAGTTACATTGAACTATATGAAGCTTGAAAAGAGCCAAGAACAGTAGCAAAATCATGTAGTAAATTAGTAATGGGAATACGTGTATTGTCCTGGTGTTCTGAGCTTTGTCCGTCTTTGTGCAGCATTAGTACAGCCCTGCTTTTCCATCCAGGAAGTGATTGTCTCTATTCCTCTGTCTGCAACATTTCCTGGCAGTATGGCTATTAAAAACCTCTAATTTCTTTTCTTTATGAGGTACCATGCTGGTCAAAAATTCCAGTAGCTGCTGAAAGTTTCTTGGATAGGAGAACTGGTGCAATGCCTGATGGCCTGTCAGTATGGCAGCCTCAAATGATAAGTTTGAAATTTAGCATGTGCCCAGGTCTTGAGATTTATAAATTGTTGAACACGCAGTGTGACAGTGCGACTAAAATCTTTTATCCATGTTTTGAAGAAAATATTTCATCTGAAAGATTTCAGTCCAGAAACAGTGTTATTCTTGTCACCGTCCTTCCATTAATCATATTTCAGAGTGGGTAAACCCAAGTATAAATGGTTAAGGTTGATTGCTTCAGATAACATAGGAATTTGTTTTGGTTTCACAGAACCCTCCATCATTTGTTTTTATGGGTATTTTCTGCAAATACTACGTTGTGCAGTTCTGCTCTGTTATTTTGGAAATTTTTGTTGCGTACATAGGTGTAATTGAGAGCAGTTTTTAAAGTGTACTAATTTTGGAGAGGATTTAAATTTAAGATTGGTGTTTTCTTCATACTTAATAAAAGTGTTTCTGATGAAAAATAGAAATTCATAAGTAAATGGAGTTTTTCTTTTGTTCAGATATTTTCCTTGAGCCTTTGTTATGGTGAAGTTGAAATGCAGACCACATACATCTGGTCCTTTACCATATGCATTTGTGGCGAACCAATTAAGGATACTGATCGCTAAGTGTAGAGATAGAATTGCATATATTTTTGTCTTTAATGGGAACTGGAGAGTTAAATGGAATTGCAGACTTCAATGCACTCAGTTGCTGTGCAAAGACCTAATATGGTATCCTTGAACAAGGCTTGTTAGTGGATTGGACATTAGCTTATTAAAGTGGAGGTGCTTCAGATAGTCTTGTCTGCAGTTAATTGTGGTGTTGGTATGTTCAATGAGCTAGTTTTAGAAAATAACATTTGTCTTTTTTTGTCTTAAGATACAAACCAAGTTTTTTTTTCACAAAAGAGAAGGCTTGATGCAGTTGTGTACTAGATGGTATGTAGAAACTTGCTTTATTTTTGTAGATGTAGATTATTAATATGTTTGTTTTACTGTTAAGTTTAATCAACAGGATGTAATAGGTTTTGAGGAACAGGATTTGACCATCCACTTGTTTGCAGTGTGTCAGTTGGTAAGCCTTTTGGCTCCAGATTTTCTAAGTTCCAGATCTGTGTTTCTGGTGTGTGATTGTTTCTTTGTTTACAAGTGGTTTTGTAGTCAAATAATGCAAAATTGAAAACTAAGATGATTTTAAATGAAGTTGTAAAGCAGGGGGATGTAGGTGGAAAGACTTGTAGGATGACTGTTCTTCCAGATTTAGCATAACTATTGTTGTTCCTGCATAAAGCCTTTAGGATAAAAAAACAAACCAACCTAAAGAAATATAATCAAGGTATTGGTATAAAAACCAAAATAGCTAGAATTCTGTATTTTCAGATACATATTTTTTTCTGTGAGTTACAAATCCCTTGACCAACCTAATTTCATGTTATTAGGTATTGAATAGCTTTTTCATTTTTGTTGCATTTTTATCATAAGGATTTTTATAGATTATAATAAAGTATCCTACTATGCTAATCCAGGCTTTTAAAAAGAATAGTAGTTCTTCAGTTCTTATCGCTAAATAGCGGCTGTTGAGTCTCTGGTGTATACAGTTAACGTCCTTCCCACATTTGCTGCACTTGATACTATCATTAGGTGATGTAAACCACTATCCAAGTTTAATTTATGGCTATTTTTCCTTTCTTTTTTTTTTTTTTTTGTTTTTCATTCGGTGGTAAATGAATTAACATTTTAAACCTTCGGGGTTGTTACTGTCTTCAACTGAACTTAAGAGCTAACTGTCCCTTCCTGGAAACACATGCTCTTCAGGTCTGAAGACCCTCAATTTGCAGGAAGATTTTTTTTTTTTTAAAGTAGCCAGTTAGAAACAAAGCATGTATTGAGGAATATAGTATCCTGAAAGATGTATGGTGTATGGTTTATTTTCAAGTTGCAGGTACATTACTCTGCCTGCTGTGAGCCTGATCTCATGCACTGAACTCTAGGCCTGAAAAAATATTTCCCTGGAAGCAGATTCAGTCCTCAAGACAGCTCAGCAGGCAGCTCAGAAAAGATGTAAAATTAAGCCATGTTTTGGGGGGTGAGAGGGAATGGAGTGTTACAGATAATGTCTTGAAAACACAGCACTTTGGGGTGTTAATCATTAATCAGAATGTATTACAAAGGTTTTACTTGGAGAAGCTTTGGAGTTCATCAGGTTTTCAGAAATTCTTGTCACTTTCTATAAGCAAGCCAGGTTTATTTATCCTTCAGTATATCTTATGTTAGAGTCTCTTTCTGGAGCCTCATCTAGCAGTGTCTTTAGTGCAAACCTTTAAGTCTGGGAGTGGCTGACAAAAACACAGATGAACTTTTGTCATTGTTTTGGGCTGGACCCTGTGGTATCAATAAATTACCAAGCTTTCCCTGTCACTTTCTGTCATCAGTCAATGGTACTGTGTGCAAACATTTATTTTAAATTACCAGTTCAAGTGTCATGTCTGTAGCTTCAGCCAATAAGAGTTCTGTTTAAAATTAATGGGTTTGTTTCATGAAGAATTGAGGATGATTGTGCTGCCCTCATGTGAATAGCTCTTTCATGCAAGTCCAGTCTGTTTATGTCTGGGCATGGAAGGAGTTGAAGGAAAATGGCACAATTGTCTGTGATCTATATTCACCATGTTCATTTCAGGTACACTCACAATTAGGGAACAAAGTCAATATTAACAAAATGTAAAGATCATAATTAAAACTTCATGACTTTAGGTGATTTTACCCCTTTTTATGAATTTAAAAATTTTGTTTAGAATCTCAAGTTTTTTAAAAAGCACATAAATATAAGCAAAATTTTGATAAAAAATTTCTGGTAAAGTGGAAGTTTGAGTAAGGGAGTCAGAATTTTGATTAGATGTCAGCCCCTCTGTTTTATCTAGGGCTGCATAGTGTTAGTTTGTTTGCTGTATGAAAAAACCCAAAACTTGACATCTTTGATTCCCTGAAAAACATGACAATGCTTTCTAAAGTCTCCTAATTTGTCATAAGAACTTATCAGCCTCAATATCTTGAGATTGATTCTGGTCCTTCATAGCAGTAAGAATACCAATTTGCATGTTTCAATGCAGGTAAAATAAAAAGATGTATTTCATGTAGGAGTACATACTATAAATTAAGTGGACTTCTGCAATTCATTACATTTAGGATCAATACAATTGTATATTGAAAATAGCTTAAGAACTCTCATGACTGTGATTTTTATTGTTGTTTGCTGTATCCTGTAAGATCTACAGCAGCAGTGCTGCAAACAATGGCTATTCTTGCTTTGGACGTTTATACTGGAGACTTGGGTATTTTAAAATTAAGCTTACCCTGTTGGCTGTCTGTCTGGAGTTTTTGTTACAGACCATCAGCAAGTGAAGATTTTTTTGTTACAAACCATCAGTTTGTGAAGATTTTACATTTACTCCCTTCACTATTGGGAGTTAAAATTCACACAGGACTAAGGAGAAATGGCATCTTGGATTTAGGAAGCTTGTACAGCAGTGGTCTCATTGGAATTTCACATTCCATTATTGTTGCATGAAGATATTGAGGAGCCAAGTGTTTAGTAATTTGTTGTTGGGATTTGATAAATTCAGAAACAATGTATAACTTCCAGATAGCATTTAGGTTGAGAGTGCGGGGTCAGTTGTGGAATTAAAATAACAATTTAATACCAACATTTCATCTGTGTTTTGGAGAGTTCAATAATTCATGCATGTATGGGATGGAACTTAATCTATAAAACTTTCCAAACTGACCAAGGTTTGAACTGTGTTGATTCATTCTCCCAAGTCCAGTTTTTCTTAAGTTAATGGTTTCTGATGAAATATTGTTTATAATAGTCCAATGATTCAAATGAAAGCCTAGCAAGGAGCAGCTGATAACTTATGTCTGAGAAATGGATGCAAAAAGCGCGGCTTGGATCTTTTTAATTGTGGTGGTGGTGTTTAAAATGTGCATGTGAGGCTTAAAACACTAGAAATAATCTTTTAGAAAAATATAATTTTGAATTCTTAAATATAGTGCTAGCTAAGATTTTCAGGAATATACACTGAAAATAGTCTTAGGTAATAAACTTTCTTCAAGTTTTAGACAAAGGTTTCAGTCTTGTAGATGTGTTACAAGGCTTAATATTTTACTATTTTCCAGGTAATCATACAGTAAGTTTTCCTGGTCACTCTTAGCCCATGACAAGTATGAAATCCTTTAAATTAGGGGGTTTAAAGCATCGGAAGTAATTTGTGCTTGCTCTGAACCACATGTGGGTAAACAGTTTATTTATTCCCACTTAGCTAATAAACAGGAACTTTGTTCTGTGTCTCACACCCTAGTGAATCCTTTGATTTTAATTTTGTAAAGACAAACCTTATGTGAAGTTATGACACCAAAACCAGAAATGCAGTTGTGTGAAGTCCCTTGTGGTGCAGTATATTGCTATTCATAATAGTAAGCTAGGAAATAAGAGAACTGAATGCGCACAGAATTTGCCCCTTGTGCCAAGACATTTTAGAAATCAACATCCTTTAATTGTAAGGGTATCTGAGAATGAAAAAGAGAGGCGTATACGGGGATCAAAAAGGCTTTGAGTTTTATACACAGATTAGGGGGACATTTACTAGTGTAATTAGTGTCTAAGAACATTTAAAACCAATTATAGTAGTATTAAAACGTGGGTTAACCTACCCCCTTGCCAAATCCCATAAGGTCATATTAGATGAATTCTGGGGAAAGCAGAACATTTACTTTAATTCTATGGTTCCCTGAGCGTAGCCAGCTATTGCATTCAAGAAATAAATGTAAAGGGTGCATGACTTGAAATTCGGTTCAGGACAAATGCCTTCATCTGGCTCAAGCTTTTCCTTTTGCCTAAATAAACAATTGAAAAGAATTATTGTGTTTAATAAAAGTGGACAGTTTTTACCTCATGAATGTTGTAAAATGGATGAAAATGATTGGTAGGATTATATTTTAGTGAAACTCTAAAACTCTTAATATATTTGAAGCAGTGCACTGGATTGTGGAAGCATATGTTTTATACTATATATTTTAAGAAGTTATTTATCAAGCATATAATAAACAGAAGGGGGCAGAAAAGCCCTGTATATTCATTTGATTTCCAGTTTTGAGAATGTAAGTATTTTTAATGTTAGAGTCTCTGGAGATGCTTGGGATTTTGAAAATCCGGCAGCCGTAAGCACACCCCCTGGAAACTCTTCCTGTAAATTGGGGTATTTAATTCTGCAAGTACAACAAAATCAATGAAGAGGAGAACAGCTAATCAATTTGTGATTAAAAGGGGCAAGTTTTCATCTTCCTTTGGAAATGACAGAAATTTAGGTTGCATTTCAAAATAATTTGCATACCAGTTTACACCAGATTAAAGTACCAGTAATACTGTTTTTAAAAGTTGCAAAAACAATTGGTCTTGCTTCTTATGGAAAATAATACATAGTAGTATAGTTTTAAAAGAAATAATCTACAGTGGTTTTGGAGAGTCCTAGTTTACTTTAAGCAAGGTGGAAAAGAGCTATAGATGGATTCTGAGCTTAAGAAGGATGAAACAGCCTAACATCTAGCAAGGTCTCGGCAAGGTTGGTAAGATGGCAAAGAGCCAGTCTTCCATCTGCTTTATTTGGCAGCAGATGCTATTTAACTGATACATTTCCAAACGTAAAAAACACACTGTTTGGAATCTGAACGTCTTTCCAAACAGAATTTTTCCTTTTTGTGGAACTGTACATTTTTGCATATCTTTAGCTCAATCTCTTTGTTCCATATTGAAGGGTGGAGTATGAGACAGGAAATCTGCTCCTAATAACTTTTAAAATTGTATTCTTTGTAAAAAGCAGAGAGTGGTGTTTCTTTAATATCTCTTCGGGGTATATGGAAATTAAAGATTCAGTAGCAGCTCTCAAAGTAGCAGCATCCTTGGCCTTTCTATAAAAATGTGTGTGTGCTGGCAAGTGTACATAACTGGGTAATTATGAAAAGCAAGAAAAACAGAGATACATGATGGAAATTATTTACGAACCGGCACTGTACGAGCTGTGTGTTTGAGTTGTTTGCAGAAACTTAATTTTGCATTTATTTGCAGTTTGTTATCTGGTGACCATCAAGGCTTCAGTTACTGTAACTAGTGTCTTGAAAGCCAGTTTATAACGCTGCTTCCTTCACCCCCAAACTTTTAGTGCCACAAAAGTCAGACTTAAAGCTGATATTAGATATTAGAATTTGTAAGAAAATTTAGAAAATAAATCTAGAAGTAGCTAACTGTATAATAAAGGATTCAAAGTCTTTACGTTTGTTTCATACAGTGTTTTCTAAACATACAGCAATTTCTATTTTAGTACTAAGGCTGCAGTAGATAATTTCATTTATAGTAGCTGTGTTCAAGATCAGTCAAGCCTACATGTTTTGTTATGGAAAATGACTGTCCTTCCCTTATAGATCAGCCTTTCTCATTTCATGTTTAATGCAATCTCCAGTAGGCTGCAGTACTGCTACTTAGCTAGTTCAGGAAGTTAAGGCTCAAAGAAGGGTAACAACTGTAAATCTCTTCCTATGCTGTCTGGAAAAAAAAAAAATCTTTGCTGTTGTATTTTTATGAGTACATTTATCTTTAAAGAGGCTTGTATTAACCTGTTAATTGCAAGTCATGACGTGTCCTTTTCTTGTCCATAATCAAAAGTGGAAGACTAATAATTAATGCCATTTCTGTTACAGTATTTTTCAATCCTAGTTATGTTACTTGCACGTGGCCTGAATGTACTGGTTTTTGCTGCTTTTGTATGTCTGCTTAGGCAAAAGGTTCTTTGAAGACTGTGTTTCACTGTGCATTTAATTTTTACAGAGTTTCAGTTGTGTTAGTTGTGTTTGAAATTAGAGAAATTAAAAAAAAACAAACAACCAAAAACCACCAGGGTATGAAGCTGCTTGTGTACCCATACAGGTGCTGTATAGTCCCTGAAGTAACAAGCTTGACTTTTTAAGTGGCAGGTTCTTTTGGTCACTTGTAGTGTTATCTGGCTGTTGGTTAGTTGGTGAACTAGTTGGAAATGGGTGTTGTCATTTATAAATGATTACACTTGATTGTACAGGTGTGTTTAGCTTTTCTCAGAGTAGAATAATCCACAACAGATTTTAACAGCTTTTGAAAGTGGTTGATAAAATTGGTCTCAAAGCTAGTAATTCATATCTTTCTGATTGTCAGCCAATTCAGAGGCTCTGTACATAAGGCTGAGTACAATAAACTCTATATAGATGTGTTTTGTAACTTGGAAAATGTCTGGCTCTTACTTGAGCTGAAAATTTGATGTTAAATGTTCTTAAACTGCTAACAGTATGTTTTAATAAATGTGGCATTTGCTTTATCTTTATTATAAATCGATTACAGCTTTCTCAGTTTTCAGATCCATGAATCTATCTCCAGTGATGGCTGGTGTACTTTGGCTTGTCTTTTTACAGGACCTAATCATTAGTGCTGTCTTGATACTGTCTGCTTTTATGTGATGTTCCAGATGCAAAGAATCCAAAGATAATTTTTGATGACTGAACTCTTACTGAAAATGATGGATAACACTGCTGCTTTACTGGCAATTGGCTGTGACTAGGCGAATGCATGGTTTAGGGACATGAAAACTTTAACTGTACCAGTGCCCATACAGTTCTCTACCCTACAGAAGTGTCCCACTGGTCTTCATCTTGGTGAATGGTTTGGTTGTTGGCAGCTTGCTCTCTCCTGGGAGATGAGGAGCTGCATTCATTTTTTTGGCATAAATCTAATGTAATTTGTGTATGCTTTGCTGCTTTGTGGTTTTGTTCATGTATATCATAGTGTAAATTCCTAAGTCAGTTTTCTCATTCCTGTGTGAATAGGAAATCTTAACTGTATGTGCAGAAGGCAAAGGAAGCAGGTGGTCATCAAGAGGAAGGAGCATTTAACATTATCTTCCTAAATAGTGATGAAAAGATCCAAAGACTAGCTGTTCTTTCAGATGAACACAAGTGTTAGTGAAAGATAAAAAAGAAAAAATGTAAGAAAACACCACACTTCTAAAATGGTATTTTTCTATATAATTTGAAAAACATTTACATTTTTCCATGGTAGGACTAATTATAATGCTCCTTTGGAGCCCCCCCACATGCATGAGCTATACTTTTAAGTCTTCATGTTCGTCGCCAGCCATACACTTTAAAATAGTAGAGTTCAAGGTCTCTTTCCCAGACTTGCTTTCCTTAAGACTGTGTTTGGCTGAAGACCTTTAGTACAAGCAGTCTGCCAGCAGTAACTCTAACTCCTGCCTTCCTGATCTCCTCTCTTTCTGCATCTCCTTCTAATATGTACACTAGAGGAAGATGAGAATGATATCCTCAGGAGCCCTGCCTTCCAGATAAGCAGCACATGTGGGCGTTGTGGCGACCACAAAGTATTGTACAGATGGGAGACAGCCGTTCATGTAGGTGTGGCTAGCCGAATGTCTCTAAGCTGAGCTCTGTCTCCCAGCTCTTATTTACCTATTTGCAGATGTTTGCATGTGCAAAGGAGGCTCAGAAATGGTCTTAACAGAGGACTCTCTTCTTTTCTTTAACTGGTTGAGCACTGCTATAAATAATCCATTAACTGGTCTATATTAGTCTAGGAAAACAAGAATAACTTCTTGTCTGAAAATTTCAGTCCAAGTTTTTCCACAAGTAATTTTCATCCGTTTGGAGAAATGTTTTTGATCTTGTACCTTGTGGAAGATAGAAATGTCAGTTAGTTCCTTTTGCTTTATTTTTCTGTCTTTCTAAATGAAAACCTCATCTGGGAAGAGGAGGAGGTGATGGTCCTGGTATTGCCAAAAGTTCTTTTATGTCATTGGCTGCATTCTGTGTGATTGACAGGTTATTGGCAATGAAAAACCAACAGTTAAGACTAATGATCATATCTGTGACTCACATGTTTTCCATACAGAAAATTACCTTTGGCAGCAATTTTCTTATGCAAAATATAGAAAGTCCTTTTATATTTAAAAAAAACCTAGCAGAGGCTAAATATGCACACTTGAAAATCATTATCTGGTATGTTTATTTTTTTAGAAATATTTTCACTTGTAATTTAACAGATTATGGGGTAAACTGCATTTAAAAAAAATTCCCCAAATATAATAATATCTGTATGTTGCATGCATTTTGAATTTTTTACTAAGTTGTGTCCAAGAATAGGCAAATTGCAGAACCAGTCTCTCCAAGTTCTAATGCTTATGGGGAAAAGAATATGTGAACACAAATGGAAAGTACTGAAGGCTATGCAACAATACTGGGTTTCTGAAGCACTCCCCCTGACCCTTCTTAATACTTTCTTTCCATCTTCTCCATGAGTATAGTACTGGCAGCACTCATAGAAAGAATTGATTCATTTGGGATCTGAGTGAATATCAGAAGTTTTTCTTCTTCGTGATTTTTGTTTTCTGTATTTTAGTACATAAGTAATGATTAAAGTTGATTCATCTTCAGTATGAGATGTATAGACTGAAAAAAGAAATTTGAATAATCCACTATGGGATGCAGTAGGCTGTATAAAGTTTTAATGATTTCCTTGATAGATTTTTGTCAGGTTGGCCCAGTATTTTGACTTTACATAGAATTCCTTGTTTAATTTTGTGTATATTCAGCAGATTTCTTATTGTTGTCTCTTTAAAACAAATAAATAACTCTGAAAACAGAGAGTAGAACACCTCATGGGAAAGTTAATGGGAAGCACATTCTCATATCTGCAGGGAATCTTTTGGATACCTGTCTTTCCTGTGTACAAATTCGAGTCTAAGACAATCCTGTGAAACTCTTTTTTTCAAGCATAATGGCACCTTTTTGTATTGGTCCCAATTGTTATTTTCTTTTTCTTCCAGATAAGTAACACTCAAGTTTCACAGCATTAGCTCTGAAAAATTTCTGCCTCATGATGCCTCACTGTCAGAATTTGTTAGCAACTCTAATTATTCTAAAATTTGTTAGCAAATTCTGTAGCCGCCATTGTTCCATGTAAAACATGGACTAGAGCTGTAGTTTCATGGTTAACATTTATGATGTTTTGAATGGAAAGGTTACCTCATCCTCCTCATATAGACTGCTTTTGAAAGCATCATTCTTGAGGAGTTAAGCATTAAACATAAGAAATTCCTTCTCCTTTAAGACTAAAAAAGAAAAGAGTGAGTTTTACTGGAGTCTTTGTGTTAGTAGATAGAGAACGTAGAAATAATCTTTTATCCAACACTAAAGAAACTTCATTCAGTTATTTTGAAACTAGATGTAGAGTTCCTACTCAGGCAGGTAAATCACAGAGAAAGGTTAATTAGTGGTTGTAGATTTGTTGTGTACATGTGTTCAACATTTCCAACTGTTTATTTTAGCTGTTCTCTGCCACTATGCTTTCTGTGTGACTGTTTTCTCTCCATACTGCCTTATAGATTCTTTGAGTCCTTACAACTTGATAAGTTTATTTCCAAATGTAAAACATTTGACAATTTGGTGGTAGTTGTGGCTTGTTACAGAGGTTTTCCTTGTGTGTGTGGTGTATGTTTTTGCCTTTGTGCTGTATAGCCAGGAAAGTACTTGTCAGTAAAATGGTGTGTTTAGTTAGCAGCTCCTCCCCAAACAACTGTGAAGGTGGATTTTTCCTGTCAATAATCCACTCTATTAACTGGGAAAAGTTAATTCCTAGAGAGGAGCCAGTGTTTTCATGGGTGTTTGTTTAGGGATAAGTTTGGAAAAAATCGTTTATGCATTGAAGTAAGCAAGCTTGAACATTCATTCAGGCATTGAAGAGGGGCTAAATCTGTGCTGGTGGGTTGTATAAAAGTATTTCCTCATTCTAAATTTGCTTAAATTAGCTATATGCCATCCAGCTCACTCTCTAGGTTGTCTTCCTTAAAAATGAGTATTCCTTAGAAAAGAAAAAAATGGGGCAACCCCCCCCAACTTCTTCCTTATTTTATGCCAATTTTTAGTGCTAAGATTTTTTTTCAAATATAAACTTAATATGAGCAAAATCCTAAGCACTTTATAAATGTAATTTTATTGCATTTATCTCTACAGCTGAAATTAATTATTCAGTGTGTTCATTAAAAATAAGCTTTGGTAAGTGACATTTTAAACAAGCATTCAGAAGTGATTGCAAGAAAGATGGTAATACAGAGCAGTGTTGAAAAGGAAGTGTAAAATTCTTGAACATTTTAAGCTGGCCTGTAAAAACTTCAAATGTAGGTATTTGGACAATTTCAGAAATGTAAGGAGAACATGTATTGCTGCTAGACTGGGGGGACTGCCAGCATTGCCACGTATCGGTATTTTCTCAAGTGTTTTGTGTGGTGATTTTTAAAACGTTCAATGTTGGCATTGAGAAAATAGACAGAAGTTGCTTTTTTTATAAAAAATGTGCAGGGTTTTTCCCCTTGATAATGGAGAAAATTTTGGAAAGGTGACGCTGAAAGCATCATAAATCCCTATACTCCTAGATAGCAACTAAAAAAAAAAACCCCAAAAAACCAGAAACCCTCCATTTATTGCTTAATACAATTTGAACCTTGCATGCATGTGAAAAGCTATAGTAGAGTCTGTACTTGTCTATGACTAGACAAACATCTTCCAGACCTTCTCAAGGTGTGCAATCCAACAGATCAGTGGCAGTCAGTGAGGAATCTCATTTTTTGCTAGCAACAGATACAATTACTGTAAGAGGGAGGCAGGGCATTAGACCGTGGGGCTTTTTGTGTCCAAAACCCAGTGGTCAACCATTTTACCTGTGCCAAAGCTGAGATCCATTTATTGTTAGCTCTTATGACAGTTTCTTATCTTTTTGTTAGGTCTTAACGATGGATATTGTGGTGCTTAAAGTCTTATGTAGACACATGAATATTCAAGCAAGCAGGTGCTCTATTACAGCTGAAGTAAACGGAGTTGCTGTCATCAGATTTGTTTAATTTGTGTTTCAACAATTAGCCAAGGAATACAGTTAAGAGAAATAAATGACCATCAGTCATGTTTGAGATGTTGAACCAGTAAAAACAATAGTGGACTATTTACTGTGGGAGGCAAAAAGAAAGAAGAAAGCCTTCTCTGTCACTAAAACACAAATTTTAAGTACTCCCCTTAAGTTTACCATGAGCACAGTGGAAACAGTCTTAAATATCAAAACCGTGCCTTAGAATATTGAGTAATGATGTGGGAATAATGTTCATAATTTCTGAAATCAAATTAAATGATGAGCTGCATGCTAGAGACAATTATTTACTTCGTATTTACTTTTGTATTATAGTGTAGAGTTACTGCTTTTTTCTATGCAACACTTCTCTAGTTATTTCCTTCTACGTTGTCATTATGAGTGATAGAGAAGACTTTCTGGTTTCTCACACTCTAAATGCTTTTCTGTTATTTGTTTTAGGTTTTGGGTTGGGTTTTTTTTTTTGGTTTTTTTTTGGTATGTGAAATAGTTTAGTCTTGTCATTATTTAAAGTTATAGTCTGTCCCTGTTCTGCTCTGATGTCCCTAGTGCCACTCATCTCCCTGCCCTCCACAAGCCCGCAGCCCTGGAAGAAAATACATGCTTTTTAACTAAGCTCATCATCCAATTTTGCAATAAATACTTTTACTTTTTTTTTTCACTAGGAATTATCCTACTAAAAATGTTGCATTACCCTGTAAGTTGACTGTAGTATTTCTGAAAATGCTCACTCTCAGACTTTTCAAAACAAGAATTTGGTGGCTTCTTGGAGCTGTGACTTAGACTTCCTCCTCTGTATCTTGACTTGATGAATTCTTTATCACTTTGCCAGGGATCGTGGACTTTTGTATAATTCCATTGAAGCCATCCCTCCTCTGAAAAAAATTGAATACTTGAAATGGTACAGATGTCAAATTTGGTGGACTACCAGCTGTAGCATTTGATACATAACTGCGGTGCTGGGAGAAAGAGCAAGGCTAGAGGCAGTGTCTGTTTTTAAGTAGACTATTTAAACCGTAAGACTGTGTTAATGTATTATTTAAAAGGTTTGCTCCTTTACATTCCATTTTCCTCTCTGATTTTTGTCTTGTAGTGTTGTCCCTCAGACCACAGTAATACTGAACAACGACCGGCAGAATTCAATTGTAGCCAAGATGGTTGGGCAGGAAGAGCCATTGAGCAGAGCAGCGGATTCTCTGGAAAATATTCTTAGCAAGTTAGTAGCAGTTATGGGAATCCTCCTCCTTCGTTCCCTCCTTACAGATCAATATCAGTCTCTGCAGCAATTTGGAGTGCAAAATGAGGAATGTTCTAGGTTCTAGGGGGGGGGAGGCAAAACATTGAACCAGTACATGAATATTTTATCAGGCTGACAGTTCTGCCTAGGGAAACCTCGTATCAGCAGTAAAGGTGCAGAGCAATGCTTCACTCTTGATGGGAGAGAACATCTTGGAGAATCTGGGATTAGTTCAATGTTAGTTGACAGCTGACAGTTGAAAGAAAGAGTGCCCATAGCTATATATTTTTTACATGGATGCACGATCACTTGGGAGCGTGCCAAGATCCTGTATTTACCCAGCTGAAGGAGGAATATGCAGCAGCCCAGGAAGGCTTGTTAGAATTTGTACTATCTAAAGCAAATTTTAAATTAAATGGAACTGGAGATTCTGAGTAGAAGATGTTCTTAAATAATATGTTTTTATACATTATTTAAATATTTTTTTGTTTTGCACATTGGGCCTAGACTTTTCCATTGATGCAAATTTAGAAAGTGTGCATCTAAAATTTTTTTTATTTCTTCTGCTATTTTCGTTCCATTTTATTTTGCTGGATAGCTCTGAGTTATAAACAGGAGTAGGCTTGTTTAAAGGAGTATGCTTTTATAATATATTTAATTTTGTCAAGCAGTGTTTTTAATTCCCTTATAATGATGGTATTCCTGATGAAGGATTGTGTTTTCCCAAAGTTATGTACTTTTCTTTTCCATAGTGCTGTTCCTGGACGTAGGCAGAACACCATAGTGGTGAAAGTTCCAGGGCATGACGACAGTCACAATGAAGATGGAGAGAGTGGCTCTGAGGCCAGTGACTCAGTTTCCAACAGTGGACAATTAGGAAGCCAAAGTATTGGGAACAATGTCACGCTTATTACGCTGAACTCTGAAGGTATGCTGATCTAACTATAAGGCTACATGAGCAAAGTAAATGTGGTGGTGGAATGAACTAAGACTCAACTGGAAGCTTCAGAGATCGTACCATGGGTCCAACCTTGACTTGTTAGGCAGTACAGCAAGCATCAGATAAGACTGAATGACTCTGAATCGGTTGATTGGTTGGTTGTTTTGTTGTTGTGTTTTCATTTTCACTAGTTTTGCAGGCAGAACAGCTAATTAAAAAAACTCCTAAAATTTAAAAAGTATGCCCCACTATAGCAGTGTAGCTTTATATTTTAAACCCTTTAAATTAACACATGGAACCTGCAGGATTTCCTATCACCAAGTTGAAATACTGTTTCAAGAAAATAAATGCTTTCTCTGGGAAATAAAATCTACTAGTTCATCTCCTCCTGTAACTTATTATGACAGTCCACTTGTGTAATTCTTAAGAATGTAAAATAGTTATTTTAGCAACTATAAACAATTTTTATAAAGAAATTCATATTAAAAACAGTGTTAACCGGGTAGTGTGTAGCATCAGATTTTTCTGAAAATTCCTTTGGTCTTGGACACAGAAATCAAATGTAGTGAAATCTAAGAATTTTAGATTAGCCTTATAAGGATACTCTATTTTATGTGGTTGGATATATTAAAATGAATGTTGCAGTATTTTAGTCACAAACAAGATGATATAAGGGACACGGAGTTTTAGGTGAAAACAACAGATGATAAATTATGGTTTATGATTAGTTTGAAAATATCAGTGATTTTTTTAATATAGATGTAATATGAATCCTAGACTCAATTTAATAATTTTCCTAATTACTTTTTAAAACATATGTATTGAATATTTACTTAAGTGTTATTCTGGATGTGGTAGTTCATATTTACATTCACGTACCAGAGAAGAAAGTTATTTCAGGAAATTATTGCATCACAATGCACTTAGGAGGTGACTTTTGTACTGAAGAGGTAAATGTGTTGTCTTTTTGATCTCTAACATTGAAACAGAAGGACTCTCATTTAGGAGTAATTCAGTTACTTCTGCATGATATCCAGCCATTGGGAAAAGCGTGATGGGTGTGAACAGGTTAGGATGCAATAAATGCTAAGGATTAATTCAAGATAGCCTGAAACTGAGTATTTAAGAGCGCATTCAAAGATTTCAGAACTGACTAGCAATTCAATGAGATGCTTTAAAATTTTGATATTTAGAAAACTTCAGAAGTCAGTCTATTGAAAGTCTCATGCACTAAAGATTGGTTCTGAAAATGTTGTTCTAAGGCATCTGAACCTAGGATTCTTTGACTTATGGATATTCATACAACACATGCATACTATAAAGAGCTGTTAGGTTCTGTCCTGTTTGTAGGTTGTGAGACAGAGTTGCTTCTAAAGGGTATTTAATTTTGGGTCAATGGGGAATTAAAGGACACTGAGACTGTCTGAGGAGTTCCTCTCAAAAAAATGATTGCACTGCAGATAGTGCTGATATTTTGATGTGAAAATACATATAAAACATACTCTTTGTGGAGTTTTAATATTTCATACAGCTCTGAGTCAGCTATGCCAAGAACAAAGTTTCTAATATTAGGAGTGTATTTGTTGTATAATGCCCTTTTTGACTTGGTTGTTTGGCACAGATTTGCACAGACAACTGTGGTGTTGGCCTTTTATGCCATTGTCGTATATGTAAATTTTGAAGAAACAGCTAATCCATTAATGTCTTCAGATCTGATTTTCTTCAGACCTTTAGAACAGTCATCCATTAAAAATCCCTCTGAGATTGATGAATGCTTTGAGAATCAGATTAGTAATCCCCCACACCTACCTCTTCTTGCCCTCACAAAGACGAGAGGACCGCTTGCACAGAAGGAATGCTAAGCGAACTAGCCTGCAGGATGTCACAGAAATTAAATTATTAATAAAGTGATGAAGAATAATAGGTCTGTTGTGCAGACTTGTTTTCTTCAGCAGTGAAAGGCAAAAGTTACAGCACCCATCAGCTTGCTTTCATCATCTGTGAAAGAATTCTGAGTGACTTTGAGTTGCTCAGAGGAATCTCAGTTGATTGTAAAATATGAGGGGCTGAGAATGGTGTTCTTCACCCCTTATGGACTGAGACTAAATAACACGTTTTCAGTATGACTCCTATCTGTTGTCTTGTGTCTAGAAAGCAAAACTAAACCATGTTTATAGTTGGGCTTTAGCTGTCTTTGGATATGGCATTGACCTGTGGATATTTTCAGAAATAAGCTAATAGGTTTATATAAAGGCATTGTTTGCTCTCTGCTGGCTGTTTTCAAAGAGCGTTTAATCACGTATGATAGTTTAAAAAATACTGGTGTTACTGCTTTTCTGTTCCTGAAAAATAATTATACAGAAGCATGGAGGCCAGTTCCCGGTTCCAATAATGATCTAGATTAAGGTTTTTTTGTGCTGACTGAACACTGTGACTTTATTTGATCTTCAGTTGTATACTACTCTTCTTTTTGCATGTGCAGTAAGGTATGTTTTATCTATTTTCTTTGAGCAAGAGTTACTTTATTCTTTCTTTTGCTTTTCAGAAAACTAAAAATGCTCATCCATTTTACAGATGCAGTTAGTGGTCTGCAAAGTGTTGATTGTAAGACGTAGTATTTATGAACTGAAAGCACCTAGAGATACTGAATCTCTAATTTTTGTGAATTTTTTTGAATTTTTTCCAAACTTCACTTTGGAATAATTAATGTCTTTTCACGTGGGCATGACAGTAGAAATGTCAGCACCTGATGTATTGATTGGACCGCAGTTCTGAAAGTGGTGTTCATGAAGTAATCTTGCACAATTGAAGATAAAACCCAGCAAGAATAGAATTGTTCAGTATTGAATTACCAGTGTAAAATCAAATTAAAATAGGCTAGAACGCTTACTAGTGACTGATGTACTATTTTTATTAATGTCATATTTTTGGCACAGAAAATATCAAGCGTATCCTTATTCAGCCAACTAAGAAATAGCGTTTTTTCATTTAACTTGTAATTTTACCCCATAGATATTAATTACTGTCAAAAGTGATTAGCCTATTGTTGTTTTGAATGCATATGTTAGAGTGTGTCTTTTCTGCTCTAACTTTGTTGCAGCCCAAGTGGATCTTCTGGGGAAATTAGAGAAGAGCAGTTGGTACGGATGTATAAACAGTAGTGTAAGTTTATAACCACGTGCTTTAGAAGTAAAATTACTTTTCTACAACTGGGAGGGTAATTTAATGTTAAGATCAAAGCTCAAAACTCTGTTTTACCAAACTTCTCTTTTAAGAAGATGATCTTCCTCCAGAGACACTGTTTGAAAGAATTGAATGCCACTGATCCTCTCAGAGTTTAAATGGGGAAGGGACATCAACTTAAAACTGATTAACTTTGAATCTTTGATTTCTGGAGATCTGGACTGCAGCCTTTATTTAAATCCTAAGTAAAAAATACAAACTTTTTTTCCTGTACTGAAACAGGGTACTGAATGAAGAAGCCCAGGTGTGAGCCACTACTGAACTCAAATTTGAGTAGAAGTGAAAAAGCAGAAAGGTCTTAAAACAGCAAACATACAACCTCCCAAATAAAACTGTGTCTAAGCTACTCTAGTCTGGTAATTTAAACTGCTCAAGCAATTTAAACGTTAATTGTAAGCATTTTCTGTAAGGTCTAATTGACTTAATCATCGCCCATCTCTTTTTTCTCTTTATTTTTCTGATTTAGGAAAAAAAACCTTCCTTGTATTTTTAACACAATACATTAATGGTGTTCAAAAAGGTCCTCCCTTTAACCGAGAGTCATTGTTTCAAACCAGAGATCTTTTTGTTGTATAATTATCTGAGTTACAGTCTTAGCTAAGAAGTTCTGATTTGGAAGAGCTTTTGGAGAGCTCCTCTGACAGTTATGAAACTGTCTTTACCCACAGTGCACTTAACTAAATAAATGTCAAGTCTGGTTAACCTTTCTTTTCTCTTTCTCTGTCTTTTGAAACATCAAAGCTATATAGGTAACTTGTGTATTGTGGCAGAAATGCAGCTAAACAGTTTATATCAGGAGGTATACCTTTGTGTTTTCATATAAATGTTTTCTTTCTGAAGTGTGGCTTTTAGAAATTTTAAGTACCCAGCTGTTCCCATGTTTTTAGAAGTCTTTTGTGTAGTAGTTATTCTCTGAATACATGAACACGTCTGTTTTAGCAGAAATGTTTTCTGGAGGAAAGAAACCACCAAACATGACTTATGGCATGACCTGTCAAACTTATAAACAAACCATTTTACTGTGCCAGTATCTTAAGAATTTGGATAGAGGCTGGTTTTCTGAAAGGTTTTGGTAGATGAAAACAATGTAAATATTATGAAAATTAATGTTCTCCTGAGACACAGTATGTTTTTTCTTTAATCTGGAGGAAACCTGTGTTTAAAAATATAGGGAACTTTCTTGTTCGTTGTCCTCTTTTTTTTTTCTTTTCCTTAGCATAGATTACACATATTTCTCATTTAATGGAATAAGAAACAAACACTTATCACTGAGAAGTGTTTAAAGTAAATGTCAAAAATTGATAGATGTATTTTTCTCTTTTGAAAGTCCAGTTAATTTTGACATGAATGTGTTCTTACTGTAAGTTTTGGAGTACAGCATGTTCTCAGTTTAAACAAAGTTGTGCTTTTTTTTATCTTGAACTTTTAATTAGGCTTAAAAAGGATGAGCAATTGATTAATGAAGAACATTTTTAAAACATCATCATTTGGGTCTGGTGTCTATGTACGTGTTATTTTTGTAATGAACTGTCGTAGATCTTCAGGAACTGTTACAAAAGACCTTGTTTGTCCATTTGTGTTTGTGAGGATTTAGTTGCTATGTGTGTTAAATGGTTTATAATGCAGTGACTTTTATCCATCTGTTCCGCTGTGATTGGAATGGAGTTGATATTTCTCTCAGGTGTATTGAAGCTGTGCAGAACTGCATGACTTAAATGTCATGGGCACCCTCCAACTTTGTACAGTTCACTCTATGATGCAAAGCAAAGATAGCACAGGAAGAGATTTCATTAATTTCACTGATACGGTTTTGGACTGGGAGAGCCATTAAGTTTTATATACTAAACATGCTGATTTTTTTTTTAATAGTTACATGGGAGTTTGTGTGCTGTGATGGCACTATTCTATTTTCCTCTACAGCTTTCAGATATTGTACTATTTAAGCTTTCAGATTGGTAATAGAGGAAAAGTTTAGACTGTTATTTTGAGGAGTCTATTTTTCTGTGTTTTCCAGAATTCTTGTACATTTATAAAGGTCTGTAGGCTCTAAATTGGATTTCACCAACCTAAAATGCTACGGCTGATATTTAGTGTCCTTCTCGCCCAGAACTTACTTTATGAATTGATTCTTTAGGCTTTTGTATCTCTGCAGATACCGGTACTAGTTGATTATGTGGTAAGTAAGGCCTCATGTGTAGTCTCTGTTCACAAAAACATTGTTGCGTTCTTTTGGATTTTGCCTTCCACTGCAAAAAGTTATGCTGTGAAGAACATTAGATCCACACTAGTTTTAAATTACAGAGGTTTTAAACCTATGATATTAAATGCCTATATTGTTTTCTGGCTTTAATGAAATCTCTAGTACTGGTATGTGGCTGTAATCCTGTCAAGGGTTGGTTTTCAATTGACTAAGCTATAACCTGGCAACCGTATGCACTTTCACGCTCACCACAAATCTGTTAAAAAAATATTCTGACATTCTCAGATATATTTGTCTAAACTTTTTAACTGAAGAGATTTAGCATTAGACAAAGAAAAGCAAGTTAGAGTAACTATGAACAAATAAGTTCTGGTAAGAATGGTGAGTAGATTTTCAAATGATCAACACTTAAAAGGAACCTTTTATGTTCTTAATAGATAACATCTGAGATGCAAATAACATTCTCTTGTGGTTCCAGTTACTTCCCATCTTATTTACTGAAAGGACTCCTCTCTGGCCATATATTCAGAAAGCTGTTACAAATATGATTTTCCAAACTCATCATTTTAACCCCATCGTCGTCTCCTTGCATCCCTTTCCCTACCCCATGGCACCCTCGTTATGAAGGAAGACCTTGTGCTTTGACACCTCCCAGTCACTGTTTAGAATTGCTCTGACTTCCTCAGCCATAGATGACAGGTTTCCTTGCTTGTAATGTTCTCACAGAGACTTTTATGCTTTCTAATACTTCTGGGAGGAGATCCTCATAACTATATATACATCACTGTCCATAATACTCACAAAATTGTCTTTTCTCAGGGTGTTTACATAAAACTTAGCCATAGTTAAGATACCTTTCTTTTAAGATACCTTTTTTAAGATACTCCTTCCTTTGGTTATGCCCACCATCTCAGTGTGTGTTGTCACCTGCCTGCCTCTCTGTAATCTACCTATTGTCTCCTGCCTCATTCTTGGATTGTGAAATTGCTGGGTGTGGATGTTGTATTTGTTTTGTATTTACATAGTACCTTCTGCAACACTTGATTCTGATTTAAGAGTGTTACACTCTTGGATTTATAGGAAACAGTCAAAAAGTGTGGCTGTTGCTTACCTGTGATTTCTCATTTGTTGGGTAAACTGCTTGGAATTCATGTATAAAAGATCACACAAAGTTCATAAGGAACTCTTTCTGGTAAGTCTTGAGTTAGCACTAAATAGCTGTTTTAGAATTTTACATTAAGTATTATTTGCCAAGAAACATGCAAACAGCAGAAAGCAACAAATAGATAATACCCAAATATATTCACTAATTTTTTGGATAAATTAGTCTTGGTGTGATCAGGCAGTTTTTTGTTTCCTCTGAAGGTGTTGAATTTTATTTTGCAAAACTTCACAAGAACTTGCTTTTCAAAATTTCACATTAGAATATTGGTAAAAACAAATTGCTTTTTTTTTAATGCAGCTTATGTACAGAAAAAATACTAACTTAAGCAGCTGCTTCAGTTTAGCTCAACAAAGCTCAAATGTTGAATTGTTACTGTTCAACTAAAGAATAAGCTATCTAAAGGCACTGTGGTTGTACTTGCAGTCTTTTCTAGGAGATATGATGAAAGCATTATTTTGCTTGATATTAGATTGCTTTCAAGATACAAGGGGCTTCAAGATGTAGGGAATATTATAATAATACTCTTCTTACACGTATTCAGTATATGGTAACATTTAAAATATTCTGTGACTTACTGTACAAACAAGAGGAGCATCTGTTCCTAAAACATTAGTGCACATTGTTACCCTTTTAAATCTTTCACAATAGAGTTAGTGTCCTGTCTTTAATATGGAAGGGGGAAAAAAAAAAAGCAGGACCTCTCATCTTTGTGGTATAAGAATATCCCATTCAGCATTACTATGCTGCTTTAAAAGCAGATATTTTTAAAAATGTCTATGCTAAAGCCAAGACTTTGAAATTACTAAGAAAGAAACACACTGTCCTTAGTATCTCCCAAGTATGTGAAGTGCTCTTGGACAGAGCTCCATGAAAGCTGTTTTTAAGTGATATAAATAAAGTGGCAAGATCAATTGATTTAGAATTTGGTTTAGTAACTTCACACTTGATACACTGGCACATGATGTTTGGCACCATATATGATAGTTTTGTGTCATATCTGCTTTCTCTGTATTCCTTTTACTGCATTTAAGACTATCAAACCCACAGAATTAGAAATGTAAACGTGGTGGTTTTTTTTTTGGGGGGAATATAAAGGAAAACTGGTCTACAACCTGTGTTAATTAAAGGATGAATAATACTTTTCCAAAGAAAATTTAGTCACATATTGTCTCTCTAACTTTGCATCTGAAACAGTCATTTTACAATAGCAGTATTAAATAGTGCTCAGAATTTGCTTTCCAAATGTGAATCTAAGCAGCTATTTGTACATGGCCGACACTTATCTGTCCACAGGATTTTCCAGTTCACTGTAAGATCAAATATCACATGTTATATGATCATTTGCAGCACTTTGCTTTTCCTGCCAAGCTCCTTATGACTAGATACAGACAGTAAGAATGAACTTTTAAATAGCAAATTTAAATAGCAACTTTAAAACAATATATGTAGCTGATGTGAAGACACTGATGAGACTTCAAGAGCTTCGGGGACTTGTTGAAGCCAGAGGAAACTATAGGAATTGAATTGCTTTGATTGATTGATTTTTATTATTGGGAGCAAACAAATGAATAATGGTTTCTTCCAGCTATCTGTCACAGTGAAGTTTGGAATTAACAGTCTGGTCCACTGTGCAAAGTTAAATATAACAAAGAGGCAATAAAAAAGAAAGTGGTCAAAATCTAAATTAGAAATCTGATTTTCTGACATGAAACGTGTTCTAAGGGTTTTAAAAGCCCTGTAAGTCCATGGATTTTAACTTTCTCAATTTTATCTGGGTTTTTTTTTAGCTGTTTTAAATTACAGATGATCGCATAGTCCTAATTTTCTACTTCTGTTTAATAAATTCCCTGACCTTCCATGAGTCATAAAGTAAGTGAATCTTCTCTTTCTCTCATGGATTTAACCGTATACTAAAACTGAGGCCTTATTTTTAACAAACAAGTAATCTTGCTGATGTTATGCAGAGACTTCTATGCACACCATAGTATTTGCTGAGACAAGTATGCTCTGGTACTGCATACCCATATATATTCTTTTGTTCTGTGTGTTGTCTGTCAGACAACTGAAGAAACCATGAGCACAGGAGAGAGCAGGATATATTTTCAGAGTATCTCATACAGTGTACCGGTCCCCTAACTATAGAATCATAGAATCATTTAGGTTGGAAAAGACCTTCATAGGGGCTTAGAAGTTAACTGGCACTGTGTGTCTGTTAGCCAAATCCTTTGGGCTGTACGGAAGATTATACCTGGAGTATGAGATTCTTCTGGCTAGCTTTCTTTTATATTTACATGGAAATTAAACCTTTTTTCCCCCACGAGAATACTCAGGCAAAAAACTCCAGTTCTGTGTCTAGGGTTTCTGATGTTTGTGGATGTGTGCGTGTTCGCTTCCTTTTGCCAGAACTCCCAGTGTCTTAACTGCTTTTTGTGGTGGGAGGAGGTTTCGGTGAACACAGCTTTAAAGCTAGTTCTTTAACCTTTCTTTTAGCACAAGCTTTAAATCACATTGCTAGATTTGTAGGTTAACAGCCTGATTGTCACTCTGTTCCTTGTATTTAATGATTGTTAGTTAATAAAGCCAGTGCTCTGCAGTCTCCATCAGTTAATCACTACCCCTGTGAATTCTTGTAGGGACAAATGACTTGGGCTAGTTGACAGAAGTTTATTTAAAAAGATGATGTTGAATCTTCTACACATCAGCCAAAATATTATTTAATTTCGCTAGAAATGGGTGTTTATTTTTGTAGGTTAGGATTTTTTTAAAAGGTTATTTCATCTTTCTGCTTTTGTACTGCAGCTACCAGTCGTTTTTCTCTGCTGCAAATGCCAGATTTGTGCCCAGCCTCGTTAGTAAAATAAACACAACTACTCTGAATAATGGAACATGTCAATTCAAGTGTTTATGTGGGCAGGTGTTTCCTTTTGTTTTTCCTTGTTTTAAAGGAGTGACTGACAACACCTAGCAAGAGAGCAGAGCCTGGCTTTGCTTCTAGGCTTACTGCTAATGCTCACATATCAGACGAGGGGAGTATATCCCAACGGAAAGATGTGAGTAACAGTTAAGTGTCTGTCATCTCCACGGGCAGGAAAACACATAAACATACGGAGAGCGAGTCTGAAAGCCACAGCAACTCTTGTCTGGTTTTTGTTCTCTTGACATAGGTTTTCTCGGTACTAACCTTAAAGCTCGCTCGCCCCTGTTTCCATAGAAATGCTTGTTTGCGTAGCAGCCCCAGCCGCCTCTCGTCTTCTCGCACGTCCCTGCCGAAACAGAGGAATGGTCAGCTGTGTTGTGAGATAAAAGAAATGGACTTAATACAGTAAAAAAGATTTGAAAACAGCATTGAAAAGCGAACTAGTTGTGGATTCAGTAGAATGAAGATAAAGGCAAATTTTCTGACCTTAAAAAAACATTGAAGAGGAGCTAGAAATTAGACTGTCTGTCATTGAAATGAGCTTCTGAGTACAGAGAGGAAATCAGATAAAAATGTCAGGACTTTTAACACTGGAAGTAGAAATGATCAAGAACCACTTCTCTGATGATACAATATTTGGTGTAAAGAAATGCAAGGAAGTATCTTTCCACATAGCACTCAAAATGCATTCAAAATGCAGCAAGGCTATTAGAAAAATTAACAAAAGAAAAATACTTCAGGGCAAAATGAGAAGGGTGCGTGATTACAGTTACAGATGAGTGTGTGCACTTATGCTTCATTAGTTTTAAGAGAAGTCTGTTCTTTGACTGTATTCTTCCTCCCCAGCCCTTCACATGTTATTTATGGTTTGGTAGCCTTTAAGGAATAGAGGAAGCTATGTATGGTTGTACACTGCCTAGTGGAGTCCTGACTCAGTGTCTGGCTATCGCAATGTATGTACTAAATCACCTGACTCATCTAGATTCTATCTAGATATTACATATAATGCCTGATAATACATGTAAAGAACCATTTCAGTAAGCATAAAAGGATGTTTGAGTGCTAGGAACTTCAAAGGATGCAGCTTTAATCAATTGTATTTATGTACTTAATGGTTCAGAGACAACTTCCATCAAACTCCCAGTCTTTTTTTCCTCTTTCCTTATACAGCCCGTCTTCTCCCATACCACACCACTTGTTCAGAGCAGTTCTGCCTTCCTCATAACTGGCACTGTACTTCTCTTTTCACCATTTTTTTTTGTGTGCCAATCTCATCGTATTTGCTCTATGCAAAGTGCCAGATGTGTTGGCAGGCCAGTAGGAATTATTTTTATATGTGATAAGGAATAGTTTAGCTTTTGTGCCCTCAAGTAGCTGCAGTGAGACAGTAGAGTCTTGGTTAACTTTAGTCATGCAAGTTCCACTTAATGCAAAATGATTATAAAGCAAATCCCCTTTCTGTTGAAGCTTTTAAAGCAGGAGGAAAATGCAAGAGTTAATTTAATGTGGGGCTTGTGTTCATAGGTCAGAATAACAAGATAGTGTCTTTTTTCTAGGCTGCTAGCAATAAAAGAACAGTTGCATGTGGTAAAAACAGTATGTTCTGGACTCTGTGCCAGTAAAAAAAAAAAAAAGAAAAAAATTATTCTGCAAACTGAAAACATCTTTGGTTCACGTAGGTTGATAGCATTTGTTAAACAAGACTGCAGGTGAAAGGTGTTCTGTAAGTAGTAGTAACTCTTATATCTAATAGTAATTCTGTGAACTGGTAAGGAAGTAAGATTTTGATAGGATGTAGAATCATTTACTCAGACTTCCTATGATTTCTTTGAAAAACTTGCACATTTATCACATTTATCCAGAGATGTTTTTGCTTTGCCAGCTCTGCCCAAATTTTTACGAAACAGTCAATTTATCTTTAGGAACAGACTGTTGTTTTCCCTGATAATGTTAACCAGACTTGTGGTAAGGCCAGACACAGTGGCATTCAAAACAAGTCATAATTAATCTGAACCACCTTATTTTTCGGATGGCACCTGGTACTGTGAGCAGAAAACAGCTAGTGTGCCCCATTACATAGTTCAGGATAAAAAGTAAGGTTCAAATAAAAAAAAAAAGAATTGTGAGTGTATAAAAATGTATTCAGAACAGAGCATTAAGTTCTGATTTCAACAGAAAAAAGTTTGAGGGACTAGCTGCTAATACATCAGCTATAAATATTTTTCTTTACAAATTAATACAGTTGATAAACTGATGTTTATAGTGATATATCAGTATTGCATAATCTAATGTTTACTTCATACTGTCATTATTCATTGCAATAAACTTGTATCTGACATGTGGTATGACTCAATCCAAAGGTCATGTTGGAAAAGTGTTTTTTAGTGTTCGAGTTACTTTTATGTTATATTTTATTGCATGCTTTTGGCTTGTACTCTAGTAAAATGCAGGTTGCTTAACCTATGCCAGTACTTGGAAATAAAGATGCTGCTTACTCATGGGTCCTGTTCAATGTGAAAAGGGTATGCTCATCTGTCTGAAATCTGTCACACTATTTTGTGACTAGAAGCGTTATGGAAACCAGGAGTTTGTGACTTTGTATATACCATGAAACTCTAAAGGCATTTAATGAAAGATAAATCATGTAATTGAATGACTTGTTTGCATTTTTACCATTCTGAAGGATGTGAAGCAACAATGAAATACTGTAAAGCTCTAGTATGGAAGGGCTGAGTGACTCCTAAGTCGGGAAGCTTTATTTTACTCCACAAAGTTGAGCAAACAGAAATCAAATCCAAATGGTCTGTGTCAGTGAACTCTGAAATAGTACTGGAATGTTGTTCCATCCAGTTCCTATTAGCATTGTCAAGATTCGTACTGGAAATCTTGTTTTTATCTGGAATGAGAGTCTCATCCTAGGTCCTGTGTTGCATCCACCACTTGAGTAGGGATTGGTCATCCTTATAAGCTCTGTTCTAGTTTCTGGTTAGACTTGAATCTGCTAACTTTTGGCATTCTCCAAAAGATTAATTTCCAGTGAGGGCTTAGTATTCTTCCTAAAATGAATAGGGGTTTTTTTCCCCCACCGAACTGAGTGGCTGGGACAAAAAAAAAAACACCCAAAACCAAACCACTTCTTTATAAAATATGTGTGTGTATATACACAAGAGAAGGTACGTGTGCTTCTGGCAGTGGGTAACATTAAAATATATTCTCTTGCTAATGCCCTTATACTTGAATAGAAAGGAAGATGTACTTGGCAGATGATTAGCAATTACTTCATTATCTTTATGCTGGGCCTGTTCCTTGGTAAACTGTATGTTTAGGAAGTAGTGTAGACTACTGGCCAGTAAATTTGAAGGAAGACTGAAATTTTGATTGGGATCTCTGGCTACATTTTGAATGATTTTCACTGCTTGAAATATTCTTTTTAAGTGATTAAATAAGTTGCTGCTCACTATTGATTATAATTTCTTAAATTTATCTTGCTTAGACTCATTTAAATACGTTGGTTTGGGGGAAAAATGTTGTTCAAAGTTGTTAGCTTCTTGAAATTAGCTGTTGTTTAAGAATATTATGGGGTTGCAGTAATCTTCATTTTTAGGGGATGACTAACTTGATGAATGAGAACACTGTGAATATAGTGTGCTCTTTCAGCTGTGGCCTCTAGTATGAGTCACTTAAAGATATCTGAGAGTGAGTTAGACTAATTGCACCAGTTCCTTGTGTAGGCCAGAACATTAATGGCAATAACTTTTGGTCACCATTGATGTGGAGTTGAGAAAAACTTTTTATGTCTAGCAAATCTTGTGAGCCTATTTGTCATGCTAAATTTTAAAGTAGTTTATGGAAACTATGAAAAAAACTGAAAGAGCTCATGATAACTTAAGAAATGTTGCCTGTAACTTGAACCTGACTGTTTCATTCTGTGCCACAGTTAAAATTTCCACAATCTCTGTTTTTAGAGGATTACCCCAATGGGACATGGCTCGGAGACGAAAATAATCCTGAGATGCGGGTCCGTTGCCCCATCACCCCTGCTGACATGCTGCACATCAGCACGAACTGTCGCACAGCTGAGAAGATGGCACTGACGTTGCTTGATTATCTCTTCCATCGGGAAATTCAGGCCATTTCCAACCTTTCAGGCCAGGGGAAGCATGGGAAGAAGCAACTTGATCCTCTCATGATTTATGGAATTCGTTGTGAGTATTGTACTGAAACTTTTGGATTTATACTGTGCAGATAAGGCAGAAACTGTCTGCTATTTGCAGTTAAACTGTTTTGTAAGAATGAGGTAGGTATTGTTGTTGCCAGACAGATGTTTTGTTAGCTTTTCTTTATGAAGGAATTCTAATGGGCTGGTTTAATTTAGCTTGTTGTGGGTGATCACCAAAAATTCCTCAATCTTGAAATCTGAATTGAGATTTCTTTGCAACCACCAGCTGTGAGTGCACCACCTGTAGTAAATATCAGAGAAGTATTACTTTCTCAGATAATGGAACAAATAATAAAACAAATTACCCATATTTAAATATTGTTCAAGTGTTCAAAACAGTATGGTCTTGAATACTAGTTTTTTACTTGCCATTTATGTCTATTATTTCAAAAGACTTGCTGACATTGAGATGGAGGAAATTTGCAATCTCAGGAGAGATTAAGTATCAAAGTCTGTGGATTCATAACAGGAACGCACATGATGCTAATGTACTTCTGTCTGCTCCAGTGTGCATGAATCTTTTGGTTATTAAAGCTATTATGCAGTATAATGAGCAGATATTACTTACATTGAAGAAGCAATTTTTGGCAATTTAAAAGGTATCAAATGTGGTTTGCATATGGAATATAGTAGGCCTAGCCACTTGTTTTAAGTGAAAAGAAGAATCTGGACAAATGCATCTTGCTCTGATACAGTGGCTTCTAGTAGGGAATTACTCAGTGAATACGTTTAGGACAGCCAAGTTTGTTCCACGTGCTATGGTGTAAATATTTTCCAGCAAAGGAGGTAGGCGAAGGCCTTTCAAACAGCCAAGCATCTGACACAAGTGTACACCTTGTATGATACCTTTGCTATGCATGCAAAGAGGAAACAAATTTAAATATTAGTGTGGAGTTAAGAGGGAGTCTAAAAATGACCACCTTTACTAATTGAACTAGATTTTAATATACCAGTAGATCTCATTGTTAAAAGATTCTTTATAGTCACATCTTATGTAGGTCACCGATGGATTAGTAGAGTGGGAATAATTTGTCGTACTAGAGTGTTTTGTATGCAATTGCCAATTTGAAATGCCAATTAAGGCTTAAGAACATAGCCAGAGAGAGCTTATTTTGTATGGTGTTTGAAGAATTTGGTGTTTTATTTTTGTGCTTCTGTTAGGGCAATGTGTTTGATAGTTACATGGAAGAAAATGTGAAGAATATTCAATCATGAGACTGCTGTGCTTTCTTTACACAGTACTGAGCGGAGGAAATACAGTCCTATTGACCTGCTTTTGTTTCTAGTAATTTGCTTGCTATCATGGGGAAATTGATAGGCAAAACTAACCCATTCGGTTCGCTGCATTAGGCCAATTTTTGTCTCCTTACATACCTGAAGCAGAAGACTTCAGGCTTCTACGGCAAATATATTAAATATGTATTTTTAAGGGAGAATATGATTCAAAGTAATTTTGATCTCCTCAACCTTTTTATCTATTGATCTCAACAATGTAAATGACCTTGTTCCGTTGTGTTTTTAAAACTTAGAATTTTGTTGACAATAGTTTTTAGAAACATAAAGAAATGAATCTTGCTCCAATGTTACAGCAAGTCACTAGCAGCCCTTTTCCTCATCACTTAAATCTGTGAGCACAAATCAAACGAGTGAGTTTATAACTACTTGTGTACAAAGAACAGGGTTTTGAAAATGTGAACATAGGGAAGGAATGTGCTCCTGTGACTGAATCCTCAAGCTAGGGATTATGTCATTTATATAAGGCATTCTGACCATGAAGAATTTGGATTATAGAAGTGATCCCTGCAGTTGGCAAAGGTCTGCAATGCAGAAACGTAGCAGCAGTGGATCATAGGCAGCAGCATTCTGAATGATGAGCACAGAAACCACTGTCTGTGTCTTTGATGTCATAAGCACAGTTCAGAAGGTTTGGGATCCAGGTATCTGAAACATATCTTTATTTCTTTGTGTTGACTAGTGTGTTTCTTTCTTTTGGGAACCAGTCCATAGCAAACTAGGGATTGTGTATGACTTCTGGAAAAAATACAGCCTGTTTGAATCTGACCAGAGTTTACTTTTTTGGGTACCTAAATGTTAATGGTTGTTGAGATTTGCTATTGGCTATGGCAAAGAACCCTGTGGCAACAAATGAAGAAAATGCATGTAAACTTGATGAAGCAGCAAATTTAATAGCAACAACATTGGTCCAGAAATGATGATTTCATATAATAACCTAATATGTCATCACTGAAAATAATTAAGTTGAAATGAAATTTGATTTCACTACCCTGTTTATGAATTTGCTGTGATGTGAGTGAGCATATGGATGACTCATAACTTTCGAGGATGAGATTCTGGCCATGTTCAGTTCAGTGGCAGAACTCCTGTTGAGTTCAGCTGTGCCACGATTTCATCCTTAGTATTTGTCAGAGAGGTACTGGGAGGAGTCCTGCTATGCCATATTCACTTTGCTTTACCAGTCCACAGACCATCTGTTTTTTATTGGTGAAGTGTTGTTCCATAAAATCTACCAAAATCTGAGTGCAGCGCTAGCTTGGGAACTAAATTAGGTTGTTGTCCTAACAATGTGGTTTGCTTCTGCTCTGAGCAGTAATACTTTGATTCATTATTTTAAACTTAAATGAAAAATCTAATGTCATCAGCCTTGCATTTGCCAATCATAGCTAGAAAAGCTCAAGCCAATATAAAGGATTTTATTTTTCCTTCTGTTTCAAGTTTCTTGAAGTTTGTCAGTGGAAAGAGATTCCTTCCTTTCTTTTTCTAGAAGAAAAAGAAAACACTAACCCAATCTGTATTTAATATAATATTTTGTATAATATGCAGAAACTATAGAAAATGAAGAGATGTATGTTTATTAAAAGTTCTTGATGTACTGCATAAGGTTCACTGCAAGAGAGATGAAAGTTTATCTTTGGAAGTATAAATTATCACTTGTGGCATAAATTTGCTTGTGGTGTGGCAGTGGTATTGAAGAAAGCTTTGGGGCAAGAAACCAAAATGACTTAAACATACTATATGTCATTAAGTAGCTCATTACTTCATCCCTACTAAAAATGTAGATATTTTCTGGTGAAATATGATATAAGAACATCCGTAGTTGTAATTTTCTTTGTGTAACAGAAAATAGAGGTTTAGGTCTTTTGAGATTTTTATAGCAATCTCCACAAATGAGTTTGAAAAAACAGATTTCCAAATTCAGAATTTTGCACTTACAAGAAACTTTATAACACAAAGGATAATTTTACATGTTGTCTTGGAAAAAATTGAGAGGGGATTTCTGAAGTTCATAAAGGAAAATCCGTCAACAGTTTTTATTCTTTAAAATAATCTAAGTAATTAAATTAAAACAAAATAACATTAGTTATTTCCTGTTAACTGTGTAACTTTGTTAGTGTGTCATTTCTGTGAAAGGCTCTTGCATCTGCACATGTGTTTTTGCAGACTCTCACCAATCATTTTTTAACATATTTGTCAGTTTTAGCTAATTATGACAAGAGGATAGAAGATCAGTACCTACAAATTAAATGCAGAATGAGTGGTTGGGTGGGGGAGGGAGATACAAATTCACTAATTGCATTAAGGAGAACCTGTGCCCTTAGTTCAGTTGTATTATTGGACATCAGAAATCCTCTCTTGGCTCCATACAGTCGTCTGTTGCTCAGGGAACTATTTATGCATATTGAAATAACTGTCACATTAGGGACATGATTGTTGGTTAAAAAAACCAAACAAACAAGAACAACAAAAAAACCCCCACCAAAAAAACCCAGTACCCGCAGAAGGGAGGGTACCGTGGTGAAAGATGTATGAGTACTGTTATAGCCATTTAGTACTATTCTGTTGAATTTTCCCATCTGCTTCCAAGACTTCTTGGTAGAGTGAATTTTTGCTGATTTCCTGTCATGAGTTAACATTTATTTCAACCAGAATACATCCCTGTCATTTAAATAACATAGGAAAAAAGTGTTATCTGAAAATATCTTATGATAAAGTCTGATTTTTAACTATATGGTAAATGATGTATATTCTGTTTCAAATGGCACATAACTTTTTAAGATGCAATTAAAAATGTGGAATAGAAAGAAATTGGTAATCAAACCTTGGTATTTCTGTTGTGTCATAATATTGCTTCCAGTAAAGATGGGACTGCTTTTCTACTGTACTAGTTGAAAGAGATGTTAATACACTTTGATAGAAGAATGAAACATAGCTATGTCCTCTTCAGAGGGCTGCTTAGATAGAATTGAGCACTATACTGCTCTACAAAATTCATTGACACAATACTGCTTGAGAAGCAGACCACCCGCGTTTGTTTAATAGGAAACACATTTGACTCCTGCTTGATTGTGTAATGTATGTCAGTAAGATCAGTGTATGTATATAGGAGTATATATATTCATGCACATAACCCAAACATAATGCAGGTTGGGCCAGTTTAAGCAACTTGTGACTTGTGTCATGTAAAATCTGCGCATCACAGTAAGTTACTACTGTTTCAGCTTCTCATTTGCTTTTAATGAAGGTTTTGATCTTAATAGCAATGCAGGATAAACAACAAATATACCACACTTCTGTTCCATTTTTCTTGAGCATTACTATGCTTTTAAATACTGGAGGAAGGGTAGTAAGTTCCTTCTCATAGGCAAACTGTTAGCTCTCATGTTTCTCACGAGTAGATCTGTTTTATGAGAAACTGCAGACTGTTGCTATTATATAGAATGTTTTATATAAATAAACATTACAGTTACTGAAGATGTGCACTATAAATACAGAATGTATTTAGTATTTGCTGTTTTTCATTTTTCCACTTTAAAAAAGCCTTTTTTATTACTGTATTTTTATAAACTATACCCATTTTTCCTTTTATATCCTTTTTTCCTTCACAATCTTTGTATACTTTTTCTGCACTCTTTCTCTGTCTTACGTTCATTTCCTGTTTATAATTCGGGGCTTCACGTATCTCATTTCCGAATATCGTACTAGTCACTGATTGTCAGAGTGTATAGTGTATATACAGTGGTTTAAAACAGTGTTACACCTAGATGCAACAGAGATGGATGGCTCCAAGTCTTGGTTATCAGCAATTGTACACATGCATTTAGACCTTGGATTCCATCTGGAGACTGTTGGAGAACTTGGAAATTTTTCAAATTGGCATGTTGTCCAATCTCTTTAATATTTCATCAGCATGAGAAACTGATGAATTTCTGTAACTTGGATTGTTGTGATTACATTGCTAATTGTCATTTCAATCTGTCCCCCTTGACAGACCAGCTAACTTAAGAATCAGTCATGCTCTGGATACTCTGAAAGTTTTGGGGGAAGAGGAATGGGTTAGTGGCAGGATCCCTGATGTTTTCTGTTTAACCCATGCTTCTGTTTCTTCATTATATAGGACATTAACTAATCTTCCAAGCTATAGTAGTCTGAAATGAAGTTGTGTGGTTTGTATCTGCATGGATGAGCTAATCTTGTGGTCCTTGGAGATACTTGTTGCCAACATTTTCTTCTCCTAGTAATAAATACCATGGACTGTAGCTCTTTGGAAATAAAAATTTACTTCAGCCTGTTCCTTTGAGTACTGCAGTGTTATCAGATGCTGTAGTGCATTTCTCCTCAACTGCCAGATCATGGCTTAGAGGTGGGACAAACTTGATTTTACAGTTTGAAGGGTTGAGTATAAGCAGACAAGAATTCATCCAATTCTGCAGCATCATGCCTGTGGCAGATGGGGGAGTTAAAGCAGGTTCTCCTCAGCTGTGTGCTGTTCAAAACCTCCACTCTGAATCTTACCAAGTGGACCACCTGTGTCTGACAATTTCAGAAGAGCTGCGTTGTGGTTCATTCTGAAGTCCATAAGAGTGGTGACTGTCGTCAGGGGCAGAACTTGGGAAGATAGGAGGGAGAGTCTGCAGAGGTGTTGAACTGTCTCGTACTCAAGAAGAAAGTGAGAGCGAAGTCTGAGAGTTCAGCACATCTTTAAATGGAAAGAAGTGAAAGAAAGCATTTCTGTTGTGCTTTTCTCATATCCAAAAAAGCATTAATTTTTTTTGTACAGCACCCTCGGGAAAGGCCTTGTGATGCAGCAGTGCTGCTTTTTTCAAACATGTTGTCTTCCTCAGAGCTGCAAAAGTCTGGCTTCAGTTCCAAATAGCTGCTTCTTTGTGAATCAATTAAATGCTGCCACATGGAGGGAAGTGATAACCTCTTTTGAGGCTAGGCAAGAAGATAATATGAGAACCCATTGAGTTTATCTCAGCACCACAGTTCTCATAAATGGCATCAATGCTGGCACTTGCTTACTGACTTTATGTAAGCACTCTAATTTAATGCTGGCTGTTGTTTTCTTCTTTCCTGGGCACTTATGTTTATTTCAATTACTTTGCTGGCCAGTTACTGTTTATTAAAGTGAAATAAAGACAGCAATTTTGGGAAATAAATTGTTGGCAGTGTGTTTTCTCTCTCCCTCTCACACTTCTCTTGTTCTTGCATTATACAAGTGATGAATTTAATTTTCTATTCTTGAACGTAAGCAGCTGCTTAGCCTGTCAGTCGCAACTGTGATTGCATGTAACTTGATTGTGCATGATGTGCTGTCAAGCATTTGGAGTTTGTAGGCTCTACAGAAAGAAGAAAACTAATGCATTAGGTCACTTGGACCATCTCTTTCCAGCTGATGCACAGTTGTTCCATCCTGTCAATACTTTTCCGCTTTGGCCAGACTTCCTTAAAGTATGTGCTGAAGTGCACTGGTCCTCACTTCTTGAGAGGCAGCTAAAAAAATACAGATAAGTCTGTGAGCATAAAAGCAGTTTTCTCAGTGACTTTAAATGTTGCTTCAGGAGTGTATAATGAAAAAAGGGGCAGGTTGTTTAATTTTATAAGAAAGATGTGCTCATTGGGAAAATTACTGCTACAGCTACGATAACTTAGCTGAATGAGTGCTGTTTTTTTTTCTCATGAATATCAAGGGAGTCTTGCGTGGATTTCAGAAGTCATTACGTATTAATGAATTAACAAGCCCCAAAGCCTGATGTCAGCAAGAAGTATTGGACCTTTTGTAATCAGTGTTGAGCCTGATGTCCAAGGATCATCTTCATCAATACCAAAGGTCGACCTGAGCTATGAAGTTACAAGTAAAATAGAGGACTCTTTGTATCATGGTTGTACTAGTCACTCTTTTCTTTGGGCTGATTCCTCCATACATGGAACTTCTCCAGTGTTGTGACTGTTTGCAGGGTAGTTACTCCAGTGTGCAGCGGTGGTATCCCTTTAGGACCTAATTCAGAAGGATGCAGAGCATGCTTTACTCTCACCATCTGTAGAGGAGGCTGGTGGTTACCCAGTATCACTCAGGCTCAGTCCCTGCATAAATAAAATATCCTAATGAACTTTTGATGGACTCCAGACAAGAAATATTTTCTTTACTATCGAAGGCCTGTAAGTGACAAAATTGAACTTTTATGGTGTGGTTTTAGAACACATGAAGAATCTAAGAAAGTATTTGATCCCTGACATTTTGAGAGGAAAAGCAGCTCAGCCACCAAACACAGATTGATCAGTGCAAAAATAATGTACATTCATCTGGAAAACGCATTGCTGTAGGCAAGGAGAGCTGTGATTTCACAGAATGTCATAAACGGAATTCCAGAAAGTTGCATAGCTTTTCCTTTCCTGGCTTTGAACTTTCTTTTCTCCATTTCACAAGGGTTAAAAAGTGAAGTGAGGAGATGCCTCAAGCTGACTGCAAGTAAAATGTAAATAAATTCCCGCAGCGTTCGGGCTTCTGTCGTGCCAGTCGTTTCCAAACCCACAAGCTCCTTCGGAAGGGGAGAAATTTTCGTTGTTGATTCATAAGTGAGTTTTTCTTGGCGGCACGTGTGGTGGCGTTTGCCATCCAGATGGGCTCCCGAGGCACTGCGGTGAGGGCTTATGTAACGGGATGTCTCGGGAAGGGGGTGGTTAAAGCAACAACCCTCCTTTTTCCATCGGTTCTGCTGCCGGTTCTGTCAGATCGCATCGTGCTGCTGTGTAAAAGACTAACAGCTGTTTAATCAACTTCTCTGTAAAATCGCGGCTATCAAAAATGACCTGAAGTGTGGTTATTGGCAGTGGCTTCTTAAAATCAGAAACATTTTTTTTGATCGAGCATTACTGCTTCAATTTAGGTGATTCCATTTGTTTTGAGCATCAGACTTTGATTTCAAACAGCAAGTTGATCCTTTGGCAATAAACACATCATATACTTAGGTATATTCCATTCCAAACCAGAATGATGTCTGATAAACCTTGTGGGATTGTTTTTCCCAGTGAGTAAAAGAAATAGCAAGATCTTTGCTTGCTGTGATCATAAGTGAATGCTCTGACATTTTGAATGTGCAAAACTAAAAGGTAGATTTAACTGAATACTTAAAAGCATGATATCCTGTAAATGCATTTCTATTATGCAAAAAGAAGGTAATAGTTATGATGAGCGCATTAGGTATTTTATTTGGAAGGAGGTTGTTAGTGGCCGGGTAAGTCAAACAAGTATTGGAGTCTTTAGGTCCTAATCTTCATGAAAAGCCATTTCAGATGAAAATGCTTGTGCAGTCTATATGGAATGCTGTCACTGCAATTTTTTTAGCTGTACAGCTATAGCTGTACAAAGTATGCAGTTTTGCTTTCATACTGAGACCCAAATGTTGCATGAATATATATATATATTTTGGGAGGAAATGAAAAAGATCTTCTTTTTTCAAGGTATCTTGTTTTATTTGCTGTGTTTTTAGATTCTTGAAAGATGGTTTTTAGAGCAAGCAATGTGTTTTCTTTTAAAAATGGAGGAAACAATAGAAGCAAATCTATGTCATTTGTCCAGTATCATTGTAGTGGAGTACCTCTCATGTAACTTGTGAGCTGTAGCAAGTAGTAGATGACATGAAGGCTTTTCTGTTTTCAGATTATAAAACGTCTGGTTTGGTCTAGAATTATTTTCTTGTGGGGTTGATTGATTCAATTTAATGAGTCAGACACTTCAAGATTTTGATAATTTTCGATAATTATACTCTGGTTATTAAACAGTTACATTTATGCAGCTGTTGATATTCTGTCACCATAGGAGAAATGTGATCAAAAGATCCCTACAGGAATGCCTTATGGCCACCACTGTAACACGCTGTGTGGAACTCACTTCAATCAAAGTGTGCAACCAGGAACATCAAAAATACTCTATTTCTGTAGTGATTAATTCGCTCGCTTCCATTTCACAGCATATCTCTGGTTCTGCAGTTCTGCTAACCTTTTGTAGCACTTGGCATGTGCTGCAAGGGAGTCAGAGATTTGAGCAAACATACACATGCACGGATAAAAATGCTGTTGTTTCTTGCCGGAATGGTAAATTTGATGCTCCACTGGATGGCATTATTTGCATGCTTATGGCTGTCTCTCAATGAGTCAAAATAAAATAGGTAAAATACATAAACATAGTCTGGCTGGTTTTCCAGAAAGGTGGTAAGGTGTGTCTGAATGTAGGAGCTCTTCTGTTTTAGAAGAGGGTACATTGGTGGAATTTGGAGTTTCTAGATGCTAATATAATTTTATTTTTGTTTTTGAAACTTCTGGTAGGGTTCTGCAGACCCACATGGGTCCTTTTAATTTGTAGAACAAGGGCATTTAAAATAATTTTTAATTTCATGTTTCCTCTGGTTCTGGGATTTGCTAAAAATTATTCAGGCAAATAGTCTATATAAATATTAATAATAATGAAATATTTGGACAAATTAACTTTTAATAAAATACAATTAGATATTAAATATTCTGGTAATTGGAAGCTAGTTATTATTTCTTTTGAGGAACAGTACACTGGCAGAATAAAATCTGAACCAAATCTGCATGTAAGCACCAAGAAGGTGCTTACTTTTCTCGTGTAACATTTGGTTTCAAAATGCTCGGTTTTACAGAGGGCAAGAACAGAGAAAGAGAAACCTCATGCCTTTTGGGTTGTACTGCTTTCTCATAACTTAAAAAGAAACAAAAAACTATCTGGATGTTGGAGACTATGTATTTTACCTGAAGCAGAAAGACTTCTAGCAATCAATTCTAAAAGGTGAATGGTCTCTTGCAGTAGGCCTTTGATCTGGTATGCTTGAGACAAATGTGAAAACTAAATGTGGTTCCAGTCATCTGTCTGCATCCACCAAATCATCGGATCTGCAGCTTCAGATTGACAGAGAAAGTTGTAATGATGGAAGCAGTGAATCTTTCACTTTAATCTGTTATATGTGACAAAAGCCTGTATGTGCAAACACTTTTTGTGATGTTTGGTAGATACTTAAAACAACTTAACTTCTGAAATGTTTCCTCAATCTGATAGAGTAATTTGACATTATTGAGGGAAACTTTCTTGCCTGTTCTTCCAAGTGGTTTGGTGTTCTATTTGCATAGAATTGTAATCAGCAGATTGTCTAAACAGTGTAATGAGCATTTTATAAATAGTTTAATACTTCTTCTGGCTTTCATTGATGCTGGTATGTCAAAATGCACCCTTTTAATCCCAGAAAGTATTCCTACCAGACAGATACTTTATTTGAATTTGCTTTGGTTTAGGAGTTGATATGAGAAAACATTATTTTAAATCATTGATTTTCTTGAAATAGCTAAAACATGCTGCTTTCCTATATATTAGAAAGGAGATTTTCATTCTAAAAGGGAACCAATGAGTGATAGTATGTTACCTCAACCCATCCCGTTCTTGAATGTGGGGAATTTGTAGTAGCCATGGTTTGGGACAGATGGTGTCTTGGTAATTGTAAGACCTGTATTGCTGGGATTTTGGGGAGTGGGAATGGGATGCTGATAGGCTGATGTCAGTTCAGTCTGCAGAAATTGACATCCACAGTCTCACTTCTATTCCAGTTATCTTGTACAAGGTATGAAAATACAATGTCTAGAGTTTGGTTCCTTAATGTGGTGATGTGTGTATTTATATAACACCCGCATCATGATGGCATCTGGAAGCCAGGAGAATTATGCAATATAAACAATACACTCCTTGGAAAAAACATTTTTTGGTGTCCCTAAAGTTAGTCCTTATTCCCTAAATTGTCTAATCACATGCTCGCACTTAAGACCACTGACTTCACTGACGTTTTTCACATCTGGAGTGTTTCCTTGAACATGTCTGGCTTTTTCAATTGTATTCTTAGTGCTATTTATGAATTTCTTTACTCTCTTGTCGTGACATTTAATTTTCTTAGTACAGGTAAACAATTTCTAGGTATTTGTTGTAAAGCAGTTGTTGTAAAATTAGCAATTACATGTTTTGTTATAAAGTTACCTAAGACTCCTCATGATCTCTAGAATAAAGTTGAGTTACTACTGTCCAAGTAGAAAGGGATTTGATTAACATGGAATTTTGAGGTTTATGTATTATTATAACTTAGTTGAAGAGTATAATAAAATAATCTGTTTTCTATGGAATCTTATTTGCAGAAATCCTCTTTAATCATATCTTCTGTACCTAGGAAAAAAGGGCATTTTTTTCTTTAAAAGCTGACACTTGAAAATTTCCTGAAAAAGTTCAGCTTTTGTGAACGATTTATAATGTTTGATTTTTATATTTCACTGTTGAAAATATTCTGGTTACTGACACAGGTTTAATAAATCCTTATTAAGGTACGTGCAGTAGAATAGGATTTCAGTTGTATTTGAGGCTGTAAGTACCCCCTGAATATAGCTTGTACTGTAACATGTGCTCACTGTAGTCTCTAGTAGTCTATAAATTTATGGCTGTTTGAAAGGTATGAATGTAATAGTTAAACAAAGAAACTGTAGAAATAAAATGGAAAACAGAGTAATTGCTTGGTAGCTGAATTTTCCTTCCCTCCTCCATCTCTCCAAGTTTTTAACAGCTCCCCCCCATCTCTTTTTGGATGTTGTTTAGCCTGTGGACGAGAGCAATGTTATGGAAAGTGATTATCTGGTGATGTGATTGACGTTCACAAGCATGTGATGTTGGAGAAGCTGCCAGGGTTCTGCCATCCCACTGACTGTAACGGGGCGAGTTTTCCTTGAATGAGGATGATGTTGCTCTCCCCTCCTGCATCCCTTTGCCCAACCCTAAACACTTCTGAGTTTTGGAGGCGGAAACTGCCTCCCAGCTGTGCAGATCCTACCCCCCCCCCCCCCCCAGCTGACAAATGAGTAAACAATTACTCTCTTCAAAATTGTTTCAATATGGTCAATGCATGACCATAATTATGTTTGAAGAATTGAAGCCTGAAGGCGCGAGAAGTAACTTCAGAGGTGCTTAATTTTTTCCTCTGCTGTTCCAATATTTAGTACAGCAGATTTTGTTGTCATATGCTATTCGTTTAATAAAAAGAACTCCAAATGCATGACCCTTATGTGAAAAAATGCGTTTTGTTAGCCAAACCCCCAAATAATCGCCCCTCTTCATGATTCTGAGCAGTCAGAATCTGAAGCCCTTGTTTTTCATAATATCCATCATATTCTTGTCAATTAAAAAAAGATTCTGTTCATCAGTTTAGTCATTTGAATTTTGAATGACATCCTGTTGCTTTTTCTCTAGACTTTAAAAATTATGTTGAATTTGAAAATGGAAGGAACAGTTAACCAAATCTGTTTGGATTACACATTTAATGTAAATATGTCTTTATTTTATACATGTGGCTGTTAGATTCTCTGGTGGTAATACTTTCCCTAATCTTTCAAAATGTAACAATAACAGAGGGAAAGTCCGTGCCATCTCAGTATAAAGGGCAGCAAAGGGAACTCTGCCAGGTCCATGAAAATAATGATTTACCTTTTCATTTGCTAAAGAAATCTGGTATTCATGGAGAGTGGATGCAGCACAACCTAGCAATATCCAAATGCAAGCTATTGACATGAAGTTTGTTTTTTAGGAGGCTGATTTTGAATGTGGTATCAAGATGGAGTATTTCATGTCTGGTTTTGATATTAGAAATGTCTTCTCTTCCTCCTCAATTTGTTCTTAATTAAATTTCTTTACAATTTAATGTTTTATGTGGATTGTTTTGTCTGCTGACTGACTTCTGACCTTTAAGAAAGAGAGGATTACTTTCTCAGGAACATTGTTTTCATGGGGTTTTCTTTTTTTTCCTAATTGGCCCAGTTTTTAAAAAAACCCAACACTTTCTCCCCCTATTTTGTACATTAGATGCCCCCAAAGTTTGGGACTGTATAGTCATTTCAGACATAATTTCTGATGTTCTTTGTGTTTGTACCAGATCATCTTCACTGCATTTCCAAACTTTTTTTGCTTTGAACCACAGAAAGATTTATTTTGCAGTGCACAAGAAGCATTCTAGAACTTGTTGTGCCAGTCATCTTTTTAGTTTTATAAGAACTTTGACAAAAATGTCCTATATGTTTCATCTGGGATGTGGAAGGCAAAACTTAGTATGATGCACCTGTTGGCTTTTAAAGCTGACTTCTTGATAGTTTCACTGAGGCACACATGCCTTCCTCCTAAGCTTTTGTTTGATAAGATTTGAACATTGATTCTTGCAAACCAAAGCGATTTCCTTTTTGTGCACTTCAGAATAGCGTGTGTCTCTGAATTCTTTGTGCAGACCTTTTTGTCTCCCAAGCTGCTGCTAGTATGTATCTGGTCTATAGAAATCAAGCTCTTGTAATTTATTAAATAACTGAACTATTTTCAGTCTCTGGTGTGTTTTCATAGAAAGCTTTCTTTAGGAAATGAGGTTCCCAAAGAAAGCAAACTTTGGACCCTTAGTGTTTAAAAACAAGCACATCCTTTGTTTTGAATGTTACCGGCAACTATCCATTGTCCTAAATAAAAGGATCGCTAAAAACACAGTCAGCCATCCTTAGATGATCTAAATCTTTTACTTCACTCTTCTTGTATAAGTGCATCTGTCTTCCAAAATACTGTTGTCTTTTTGCCAAAGTGCTGAATTATATTGCTGAATGTATTTTTTTATGTGTTTTTAGCAGAGTTATGTGCCTCATAGATACTGTGCTGCTTACAAATTACAGTGCTTCTTGCTGCTTTTGACTAGCAAATGTTCCAAAAAAGTCAAATCCCTTCTCGCTGAAGTATTTCTGTCTTTTCTAATATGGACTTACCCAAGTAAAATGTCTTACTTGCAGTATCTTGCTTTAGTACTGCCTTTCTATCTTTTTTTGCTATTTGACATACTCAGAATGACACAGCTGAAAGCTCTCTTGCATGTGATCATTTATGGATAGAGAACAGAAAGTCAGCACGCTTCAGTTTTCTAATATTGTTTGCACATGTTTTCGGGATGTATCTCTCTGCTACAGGTAAATCATATTTCTAATGTTATGGTAAACTTTTTATCTGCTTAAAAAATACTCCACTGTTGTTAGCATTAGATTTTTCTTCAGTCATCAGTGGACCGTTATGAAATGTGGTTGCTAAAGACCTATCCGTAGAATAACATTTTAGATTGTAACACCAACTGGGTAGATTTATACATCTGAAATTCATTTAACCTTCATATCAACTATCTATGTATTTAAGGGCTAATTTTTCATGCCTAATTTGCACATGCAGTTACTGTGACTGAGTATGCAGTTATGGTAAAAATCTGTGCAAACAGTAGGTGTTTCATCTATAGCAGTTTTACACCTTCGATCACTGTAACAGCTAAGTAGGAATTTCATGAATAAGGGAAAAGAAATAAGCACGCCTGGCTTTAAAAATCTGTGCCTGATGTCTTAGGTCTCTCTATCCTAAAACCTTCTTCTCTGACTCTACCCTGTTTAGCTTGTTACCTATTTTCCATGCTTTTCTTTGTAGTCATCTTCTCTCCATGAAGGTAGTGGGGTCTCTATCCAGTATTTCATGGCCATTCCTTATCACATTGATTAAATGATAGCTTTTGTGACCAGTAAGTAGAAGGTCTTTCCCTGTCTTTCCTCAATAGAGCAATTTCTGGGACATTTTATGTCGCAGCTCTGGCACTAAGCATCTTTCTCAAGCTCTTATCCTACATGCTTGGGTCCCCTAGTATGAACAGTTCACTGCACCTGAGACTACCTTGTCCCAAATAATTTATACTGCTTTTGATTTCTCTTTGAATTAAGTGGCATCCTGGAATATCCTATGGATTACACTGTAATAGTTAAAACCCCTAGCTAGACTGCTTTTCTGTGAGAGTTTTCTCTGACCTACAATTGATTCAGTCACTTCTCTAAACAGAGCAGCGTACAACGTGAAAGTCATTAAAATCTATTTATGAATGAAATATGGAGATTTTTCCAAAGTAACCACAGAGCATATGACTGTGTTTTATGTAGGACTACACAAGTATTTTTGTACGTTCTGACAGCTGAGGTTGTATAAAGAGTTAAAGCACAACTGTTTTTATTGGATTTTACTGCAAACATTTATAAAGCCATTTCTCTGTGTAGTGCATATTAGTAATAGATTAAACTGAGAAATGTGGTCTCAGTATTTACAATACAGAATGTGCTTTCCTTTTGCTGACACCTATGGAAAGGAAACTGCTGCACAGCAGCAGATGATAATAATTTCAGTCGATTTTCTTCCTTTCCTACTCCCACCCTCTTTTTGGAGACATAATGTAGGGGTTGTAAAGCAATCTCTAACGTGCTTGCTGTCACTTGCCAGTGAGAAATCTTGAGACCTTGAAAAAATGCTTTTGAATTAGCTTTTTTGTGCCAGTGTCTTCCTCCTGTTTGTTCTCTACTTTATTTCAAATTGATTTTTGAACAGATCTATAAGAAAATTTAGAGCATTGGAAAATAAATGTGTTTAAAAAATATTGAGGACTTAAGAGATACAGTACTTGACTATGTTAGATCAGTTACCTGCAGATTTCACTTTCTGAGGATGCTGGGCTCATTCATAATACACAGAAAGTACAAAGCTCTTGGTTTGTGCAAACCTGGAATTTCACAGCTGTAGGCTTCAAATAATGTGTTTTACAGGAACAGACCATATCCTGTTCGTAGGACTATGCAATAGCTTAAGCAAGTACTTCTTGAGTACTGCGCTCAGCTCTGGGGCCCCCTAATTAAGAAGGACATGGACCTGATGGAGCGGGTCCAGAGGAGGGCCACGAAGATGATCAGAGGGCTGGAGCACCTCTCCTGTGAAGACAGGCTGAGAGAGTTGGGGTTGTTCAGCCTGGAGAAGAGAAGGGAGACCGTAGAGCATCCTTCCAGTACCTAAAGGGAGCCTACAGGAAAGGTGGGGAGGGATTCTTTATCAGGGAGTGTAGTGATAGGATGAGGGGTAATGGTTTTAAACTGAAAGAGGATGGATTTAGATTAGATACTAGGAAAAAATTCTTCACTGTGAGGGTGGTGAGGCACTGGAACAGGTTGCCCAGGGAAGCTGTGGATGCTCCATCCCTGGCAGTGTTCAAGGCCAGGTTGGATGGGGCTTTGAGCAACCTGGTCTGGTGGAAGGTGTCCCTGCCCATGGCAGGGGGGTTGGAACTAGGTGATCTTTAGGGTCCCTTCCAACCTAAACCATTCTGTGATTCACAGGATCAGGATCCTGTTTGAGAGTGACATTGAAAAACCAGTAGGTTGAAAGGATGATTTTACTTTGCAGAGTATGGAGAGCAACTGATACCAAAAGGAAAATAAGAATCTTAGAGATCCTTCAAGCATAGTCATGTTAAGTAAAAGCATATATTACAGCTTTGGATTGTTTTTTAACTGCAGCATTGCACATCTAAATCTGGAAAGTTTAGAAGTATTGACGTTTTAGCAAATGTTAAATGTTCAGATCTTTCCATTCACGGGTTTTGAACCTTTGAGCGTACTTTTTCAAGTGTTTTTTCTGCAGCCATGAGTATTATAAATTTCTGTTAACATACAGTCAAATGTTCTCAACTGTTGATGCTTTAAGCAAAATATAAACCACTCTGAAACTTACAATGAAATGATAAAAGTATGTAGCAATATCAGGAGAACCTTGAAACAGCTGACAATGCACAACATGTTTCCTTCCAATTTTAAAGCCATTTGTCCAGATGTTGAAACAAGCATTTCTTGTTGTACCTGAAATAGTCTTTTTGCTCCCTCTGTTTCTTGTATAACTAGGCTTCCCCTTTGGGTACAGAGGTTGCACATGATAATGAACCTGTTTTGAGTTGGCAGCAGGACTCAAACTGTATGAGCTTTGTTTCAAAATAGTCAGTTCAACTCACGAGTCAATGTTGTGTTTATATAACAGTTTGGCAACTTAGCACCAAATGCTGGAAAGTGCATAATATGGTTCTTCAAATGACTTAATACTAGTAGTAACATTTTCAGAAGATTCTAACTTTGTATTGCTTTTTTATTGGATTCTGATGAATTTTGAACTGAGTTTTAAAAGAGGTTTTTTTTATAGGGAGCTTTATACGGCTTCCTACTTATCAGACTTAGGCATATTGTGGGGCCCTATCAATGAGAAATAAAGATTTATCCAGTTTTGGCTTTGGAGTGCTGGATCCTTCTGTTGGTTAGTGTTGCACAGCTTGAATGTAATAGTGCAGCTTCCATGGATAGAAGTGTAGATTAGAAAATTTCGTAGACCGCTGACATTTTTAAATATGTAACTGTGCATATGTATGATGACTTAATTTTGTGAATAGTTGTTGAAATCTCATCACTGTGTATGACTTTGGTGGTTTTTGTAGTGTCATTGTATTCTTTTAGGCAGTGTCAAGCATGAGGGTAGTTCTAAAATTTTCAGAGTTGCTTTGTTCACCTTGTGTGTGTGACAGTGTGTGTCATCTGTGCATTTTCCTGAACATAGGGGTTTATGCTGATTTTCACCCCTTTGTGTTTCTCTCTAATTACAGGTCACCTATTTTACAAATTTGGAATCACAGAATCTGACTGGTATCGAATCAAGCAAAGCATAGATTCCAAATGCCGAACAGCTTGGAGGCGGAAACAGCGAGGGCAGAGTCTTGCTGTGAAAAGCTTTTCAAGGCGAACACCTTCATCATCGTCTTACAGTGGTTCAGGTAAAAAACCAAACAACCCATTGGTGGCTCATGGCTTAGACAAGCGTACTCTTTGCTGGGTAAAAAACTGGCTGGATGGACGAGCCCAGAGGGTTGTGGTGAATGGGGTGAAATCCAGTTGGCGGCGGGTCACAAGTGGTGTTCCCTAGGGCTCAGTATTGGGGCAGTTCTGTTTAATATCTTTATTAATGATCTGGATGAGGGGATCGAGTGCACCCTCAGTAAGTTTACAGATGACACCAAGTTGGGAGGGAGGGTTGATCTGCTTGAGGGTTGGAAGATTCTACAGAGGGATCTGGACAGGCTGGATCAATGGGCCAATGCTAATTGTAGGAGGTTCAACAAGGCCAAGTGCTGGGTGGTCCTGCACTGGGGTCCCAGCAACCCCATGCAGCGCTACAGGCTTGGGGAAGAGTGGCTGGAAAGCTGCCCGGCAGAGAAAGACCTGGGGGTGCTGGTTGACGGCCGGCTGAATATGAGCCAACAGTGTGCCCAGGTGGCCAAGAAGGCCAACGGCATCCTGGCCTGTATCAGAAATAGTGTGGCCAGCAGGAGCAGGGCAGGGACTGTCCCCCTTTGCTCAGCACTGGTGAGGCCGCACCTCAAATACCGTGTTCAGTTTTGGGCCCCTCACTACAGGAAAGACATTGGAGCATGTCCAGAGAAGGGCAACGAAGCTGGTGAAGGGCCTGGAGAGCAAGGAGAAGGGTCTAGAGAACTCGTGAGGAGCAGCTGAGGGAACTGGGGTTGTTCAGCCTGGAGAAAAGGAGGCTGAGGGGAGACCTGATCGCTCTCTACAACTGCCTGAAAGGGGGTTGTAGTGAGGTGGGTGCTGGTCTCTTCCGTCAGGTGGCTGGAGGTAGGATGAGAGGAAATGGGCTCAAGTTACAGCAAGGGAGATTTACGTTGGATATTAGGAAAAATTTCTTTACTGAAAGGGTTGTCATGCGTTGGAACAGGCTGCCCAGGGAAGTGGTGGAGTCACCATCCCTGGAGGTATTAAAAAAGCGCGTAGACAAGGCACTTCAGGACATGGTTTAGGGGGCATGGTTGATGGTTGGATTCTATGATCTTAAAGGTCTTTTCCAACCTAAATGATTCTATGATTCTATAACCCCCCCCAAAACCCAAACAAACCCCCACAGAAATGGAAACTTACAGTAATAATGCCATTTGTTTTTCAATATACCTGAAAATTATATTGATCTTAAGTTGTAAATACAACAGGTGCATGTAGGACCCACAAATGTGAATATTTTTGTGTAACAAAGAGAAATGGAGAAACCCACATTTCTCACAATTGAATTTTTGGAGTGGATTTTATATTATTGCATTTTTTTTGGAAGTACTATTTATCCTTGGCAAAGAGGCCTCTCTTAACAGTGTATGTATGTCTACAGTGCTCCTCAAGGAATGTATCCATGTACTAAGTGAAGCTAACCATTTGTAGTTAAATCATCATGGGTCTTCAGTGCAAGCAAACCACCTCCTGGTACATTCGGAGTCCTTCGCAGCCTCATGGGGCTTGTATCAAAGTAGATCCCTGGTAGGATGAGCTTCCAATCCTGTTACATCTACAGATTGCAGTCATGCTCCTGGTTGCAGTGCATTAATGATCCTTGAAAGGAAGCGAGATGTGTGTGTGTGTGTTCACAAAGAAAAGAGGGAGAAGGGAGTCTGTCTCTGAAACAGTAGTAAAATACAGATTTGCCAGAAATGAAAGTGTAGTATATTCCAGTGTGTGAGAGAGATTGGCTTGGTTGATTTGTACGTTATCTGAATGCCTGACTTCACTGAGATGCTTGAGAATGTCCATGCGCGTGTGTTAACTGAAAAAATTTAGTGCATGCAGCTTTGTGCTATCATATGGTTTGTTTGGTTGGTTTTTTTACCATGGTCATTTTTTTCAGTGGAAGGTCAAAATGTTTCTGCAACTGTTGTTCATAAGAGGAGTCAAGTGAATAAATCTTTCTCAGTGTGTTCACACCATTTAGTAGGACGTGCTAAATTTTGTTCCTGAAGTATTTTTCTCTGAAGAAATTAAATATGTTGTAGGTGATTCTATATTTCCATATAGGTATGTAAGCATGAATAATAATAACAAATGAAAAATACTGACCTAAGAAGTGTTCTCATAGGACATTTCTGGCTCATTCTTTTAATATAAAGCAGTGTTATGGGACATTTGTACATCATATATTAAAACCAGTGTTTTGGAAGTGAGCCCAAAGAAAAGGAAGTAAGTTTATTTGCCTGCATAAAATTTTTGGTTGCATGTTAACACTAACCACTGTATCTCATGCAAAGAATGCCAAAATCTGCTTTCAATGGAAAATTTTATGTGCTGGAACTAGGAATCATATCCAAAATTCTCAAATTAAAACAACTAATCAACATAATGATAACCATAAGCCATATATGTTGATGGGATTTTTATTTGCAGTCTCTTAGCAATCAGTATTTTAGAATAAAAAATGCAGTAGTAAGTGGATATTATGGGCCTGTGCTCATTAGACCATATTCCTTGACTGTTGTGGAGATTTATTATTAAAAAATATTAATCTTTAATCTCCTGGTTTGGAGATTTGGGGAGACCAGTGTAGAGATGTAGAACACAGACTCGGGCTCAGTGAATTCTGTCTTCAGAAGGCCACAAGATAGTAAGTTTTGGTGGTTTTGGGTTTGTTTTTTTTGGTTTTTTTTGTGGTTAAGCTGAAAACTAATTTTTTTTCCCCCCAATTCCACTAACCTGATTTGTGAGTAAATTGTTCCATGGCTACAAAGACACCTGAATTAACTCTTGGGATTTCAGCAGCGTGCTATCTGAGCAGGTGGGAGTGGTGTGGTACAGACATTCAAGAGCTGGTTCTGCAAGAGCCACCTCAGTATTTTGGGTTGTGTGGCCAGGCTAGCTCATTTAGCTGGCGCTGAGCTGGCTGCCTTTGGTACATCAACTTCTAGGATTTCTCCAGGAGTTTTTATGCCGCCTGGGTCTCCCGCTGTACAGGCTATCTCATCTCCCAAGTCCCCTAGACAGCAAAGAGGTGGCTGCATGTCCTTATAAAGATGTCTTTGGTCCTGAAGATGATGAAGGTCAGCTGAGGCATCTTGGCATGTCACTGGCAGGACTGTATAGACTACGTAGCCAGAAGTAGAGTACCGGCAATAACATTGACGGCTGCCTTTGGTAATGGTATGTGCAAATGTTCCCATGGATTCAAATTATTTTGTTAATTTTCTTTAAAATATTACTTTTACTCAGAATGTCACTGGCGTCATTTTCTGGGAGGCTGTAAAGATGTTGGATGAATTCACCACTACATTTGCACCCACTGTGAAAAAGCTCTTAGAAAAACAGACCACTTTTCAGAATCAGGTGGTCCTTTGAAAAACTAATATGCATTTGAAAATCAGGTGGGAGTGGTATTTCACCTGAAGAAAGAGGAAGAGGTATAATAAAAAACAGGAGAGCAGTATATAGGGAAGGCTGAGTGAGTATATAGGGAAAAGAAAGAGAAGGAAAGATGCAAGGAAATTATGTAGATTCATATATGTTTAAAAGGGTAACTTTTGCATGACAGGGCTGTAATTCCACTGCTCTGTTCAGGTAACTTCATGAACCGCTCAGACTTTGCCTTTGTGGTTTGACATCCCTGGAACCCCTCAATGGAATTACAGCATCATAATTCACAGGCATCTGTTCCTTATTATACACACTGTATAGTGGATATAGCAGAATTCCTGCTGCCAGCTAGCAGGAAAGAGAAGTAATATTTCACAGCTCTGCAGTAAAGGAGGTCTGTATTTCACAGTTATGACAACATAGCTGTCAAATATGGCTTTTTAAAGTGTTACATATGAACCCAGACAGTTTTTATGGTAGCATTTGTTTCACGGGGCAACTTAAGGTGAGCCTTGAATGGTCTGAAATTCAGCTACTTGAGAAACTGTCTTTCCCACTATTGTTAGTTATAGCTATTAAGATCAGCTTCTAGGTGCTTTATGTCAGGTCTCCACCCAGCTGTGGTTGCTGCTGTCTGCAGAAGAATACATGTGTTTGGTTTCACTGAGTAGTATGTTGCTCCATGTCAGTTCACATATAACAGGCATTTGAGTTGTTTATCTGTTGGGTGGAGTATAGTAGCTGCTTCTCACAAAAGATATAATGGGGAAAAAAAAAGGCTTTTAAAAGATGGTGAATGGCTACTGTGTCATGTTTACCCTGTGAAGGATGCAGGGATATGCAGCGTAGTTTCTGTTCTGTCCTCTGAGCTGTTCTGAGAAGCTCTGGCTTTGGCTCCACTCACTTGGCATAAGGCTATATAACTTCTATTCAGAGAAGCTATAATTATTTAGTTTGAGCAGGAAATTTAGTAGAGCGTGGTTCTGTGACTAGTCAGGTTAGGTCACTGAGCACCTTAAGGTAAGTGTGTCAGGTTCTCTGATAGTTTAGATACAACAGTGACGTTGCACACGTTCAGTAGGAAAGCACTTTCACATCTTGTAAACAAGCATTTCAGGTTATGCCACGTGGGGGAAAAGCGTACACACACACTCACCCCTTTTATTGGGTTAAATATAATAAACCTAAGCTATTTGTCGAAGTACTTAAACCCAATGATTCTTCGCTAAATGATGATAATTTCCTAGGGAAGTTTTAGGGCTTACCCTAGAATATATTCCTGAAGTCTTCAGAAAGCACTTCTTTTTGAGATGCACTATTGCCATCAACAGATGCCTTGAATAGATGCATAGTATCATGGTTTCTGCCATGCAGCTGAGCTGTTCTGAAAACATCATTAAGAGATTTAACTATGATTTCAATGTCCTGAGTGTGAATGAATGAACACCACGTGCCCTGTATGAACTTATTCCAGAGTTTGGTAAGGTTTTTCCACTTCTGAACTTGTGATTGTAGTATTTCGTCTTAAAATTGTGACCAAGAGGTGCAACAAAAAAAAGGCTCAAATCCAAAACTGTTGTGTTTGATTGGCTTGAAGTACTATTTTTCATCAGCTATCTCTAGGGGCTGGTAATAGCAAGATAGTTTTCTGTTGAATTGTAGTATAATAATACATGTTTCAATCAGCAGAAATTTATTGGCACTTTCTTCAAGTGTTACAAAAGGAGCACCATTCTCTTATGCGTTACAGAGTATTTTCTTAAATGCTGGTCTGCTAAAAGTCTAGAATAACTTAGTATTTTCTGTTTGGCAGTGAAAATTGTTGAACATCTCTGCATATCATTAAAAATAATGTTTTTGGTAGTCCTGAAATAGTCTCAAATCAGCATGGTCATTGCCCTGCTGGACGTCCTCCCTTATGAATTAGGCGACTTGATTTTTCCAGAGCTGTGCTTTAGCAGTAATTAATTTGCCTCATTTAAAAAAAAAAAAAAAAAAAAAATAGCAGCCTGAAACTCACCTCCCTGTGATGTGACTGATTTCAGTGGCTCTGAGGAATCTTGAGGGTGGTTGAGCACAGTAACAGGTTGCCCAGAGAAGCTACAGAAACACTTCCCCTGGAGACAGTCAAAATCCACCTGGATGCAGTCTGAAGCAACTGGTTCTGGTTGCTCATGCTTTCAGGAAGGGCATTGGATTAGATGATCTCCAGAAGTCACTTCCAACCTCATCTGTTCTGTGATTTTGTGATTTTTATGAGTTATTGGCCACATAATGAATAATTCTGAATTATTTACATCTAAAGAGGATTGCTATTCTTGAGCTGCAGTCTTATGTACTTGTTTGACATGTCAAAACTTTTAGGCTTTTTCTACTTGTTGTGTATAAAAGTTTATGTAGCACATGGCTTTGATTTGAGTCGTGCAGTTAAAAATTATAACAGATTTCGTCTCTGCTCTGTTTATCATATGGAAAAATTAGCTGCGCAAATGACCTAGAAATGCAGGAGGCTGAGCCCATAGTTCTTACGTAGCCTTTCAAGTTGTAGGCGTTGTAATTCTGTGATAGTGTTTAAGTGTTAAGAGCTCAAGAGGAACTGATCTACAGACAAAAACATGTCTAAGGAAGCTGTTAGGAAAATATGAATGAGTATCACTTCTCTGTCCTTCACCCCAAAGATATTAATTGAGATTGTTCTAAATTTAATTGACTATGTAGCTTTACAGTAGCCATAAGATATATGGGTTGCATAAAGTTGTTGTGGCAGACTGTTATATTTAGGCAGAAGTTGATTTTCCTTATTTTATCTGGCTCTTCTGTTTGAAGCTGTTGCCTTTTGTTGGAATTGGGGTATTAATTGCAGTGGTTTCCTCTGCTCTTCTTGGAGCCAGCACTTTGGTCCTTAATGTGTGTTTTTCTCTTGTTTTTTTTTTCTTGACAAGAGTTGTACACATGGCTGCCATGATAATTTAGCTAGATATTCTTTTTAAAAATGTTAGCAGTCTGTGGAGGGAAGGCAGTAGGAAATGAGGTTTTGGGGAGGAGGATTAATTGAAGAGTGCCTTCTCCCTTTCTTTTAATTTCTCTTAAGATTGTTAAAGCTGTTATCACAGTTTTCCATGTTGGAATTTTTAATTAGTTCTATGACTTTGGGATTTATACGTAGATTTAGGCTGAAGTGCTCAGCCTATGCTGAGTTGTCACATATAAAAACAGATGTGCAGTCAAATCTTCAAAGCTGTTCTGCAAAAATTGGAGGTATTTAGAACTGGATGAGTCAGGTTGAGATAATGGTTTACAGTATACAGTTTTATTTCTATTAATTGTTCAGTAATGGTGTTTTTCCCGCTTTTGTTTTTGAGGACTGCTTTGCTACATCTGGCCATTAACCTTTCCTTGCTAGGACTACACATCAAGGAAGCAAGAAAAATACATCCTAGTTTGTAAGCAGAAGTGTGAGGCTGGGAGGCCTGTGCACTAGGAAAACAAATTTGAATAACACCACATAAGGAGACTAAGCATGAATCCCCTCTGCTACAGAATCTGTACCTCCTACATTTCCCTCCAAAATGAGAAGCCAGATTGCTCAACTGATAAATATGAAGTAGAATAGGAAAGAATTAGAAAATGCCAAAGGTTTTGCCTTTGAAGTGAGGAATTTTAAAACTGATCTTAGTTGGGAATTAAACACACACATTCTTGGAACAGTTACAAATTACATTTGTCTGACAAATCTAATCTTGCTCAGCAATGTCTGAGGACGATAAGCTTTGAGAAATGTGACAGAAGTAACTGCTTCAGTGAGGGTGATTTTGCCAACTCTTGAACATTTGTCTAAGAAGACAGACTCACTTAGGCTAAATTTTCTTTGACTCATAAGCACATGCAGTAAATGGAAAATGTAAAAGGTCCAATTTCAACTTGGGAGGAAGGAATATTTCAGCAGTTCTTTCCCCCCCACCCCTCCCCACCCCGTATCACTACTTAATCACTTAATCACCTGGTCAGTGCAGCATCTTTCGTTCTGTGGGTGGCTCCAAAGCTATTCCATCTAGTGGAAGGTGCTTTGGGTATGCCACGGATAACGTGCTCAGTAGTAGTACATAAGCTGTTCAGTTCACGTCAAAGTACTCCTTCGTAACTAGTGCAGTGGAAAATTTCAAAGCAAGAGCTCAGCTGTATAGCTTCTCGGTGCCAGGGATTCTCTAATACTTCAAAGTTGTAAATGTGAGGCTAGATAGTTTACATGATGGTGATTTGTGACTGTTGACATATCCTCTCTTCAAGCTGTGTGCTATTCATGTTTGTGTTTGTTTTTAAAGGGGAATGTTTAAAAATGGATAAATATTACTTTTGTCTGGTCAGAGATTTAGAGGGGAAAAACAATACTTATAAAGGATGTTTTGTTTTTCGACACTGTTGAATCCTCTCTCTTCTTTCTTCCTAATAAGAAAAAACCCCACCAAAATCCAACAGAAAAAGAAAGAAAACCCAACTGTGGTGGTTGCAGTGAAGCCAAACTGAAATCTATAAGTGACCATGGGAGATGTACAGTATGATTGCATTCAGTCTGTGTCTCCTGTTACCACCTCTGAAAAGCATAATAATTTCTGGCATCTGTGAAGCAAAAGATGGTTTACAAATAAAGGCTTTTGGACTTTACAGTTAAAAATATATTTCAATATGTGCATATAATATATATGTAAATACATAATTTTATCTGCTGCAGCTCTTATTTTTTGATACTCTTCTATTACATAACTTTCTTAATCAGAAAATAAATACTCGTTATAAATACATCTTTGTGTTTTCTCAGAAGTACAGTGTTGCAGTTTGTGTAATGGTAAGCTACAGGAAAAGTACTGCTAGAAGGTTATTAAACCTGCAAGTGAAACATGTCTTACCTCACTTGTGTCCCAAGTCTAGTTTTGCTATTTGTGTATGTGTATTTACATTTACATTACATATGTTTGAGCGTATGAAGTTATGTATGTATGCATATGTGTGTATACACACACACATCTAAATGAAGGATTATGTATTTGGACACTGTGGTTTGACTAGAAGTTGAGTTTTAACTCAACTCAGCTGTTAAATTACATAGTGGGGGACTGGGAAACATGATGGAGAGACAAAATCGCAACGGAATGGACTAGTGGTAGCCTATAAGAAGCAAGATGAATAAGAGTGGGCTTTCTTAGCCATTTGGCATCCTAACAAAATGCTATTTGTAAAATAAAAAAAAATACAGAAAATTAATTGCATAAAATATTATTAAGATGGAAGTAATGAAAATGAGAGAAAAGTGGAAGACAAAGAGGCTTATGTAAATTATCTTTCTAGAATATCTGTTACTTTCAGTGACCATGACAAAGCCACTGGCAGTGAAAAGCATGGTATAGTATGAGAATTTGAATAAATCATGTTTTTATTTTGTTGACGGTGCAGTTTCTCATACTAGGTACAGGACTTTTCTGCCAATTGTGATTTGTTAATCCCATCTGGAATTCTTTACAGCAAACTTCCATTGTACAGCAGTGTAGGAAATACTGGAATTGCACAGTAAGCAACAGGACTATATTTAAGAAATTCTGCAGTTACCCACTAGTCAAATGAAAGGTATGAAAGACGTATGTTCAATAGACAGCGAAAACATGTACTTGTTATGTTTTGCTTAGTTACTGCATTAAGTGTTCTGGTTGTAGTTACGTATTTGCAGATTGTTAGCATAATTAGAGCTGTCTAGTTGAATTGTTAAGCAACTAAACTTTTCAACAAATAAGTAAATACTAGCTTGGTGGTTTTGAGTAAGTTTCCAGTTCCCGTGCTTAGAGTTAAACCTCAAAATTATCTTCTTCCACAAACATTTGCAGACAGGATGAAAAAAAAAAACCCCAAACAAATGGGTGATTTTATTAAAGCACATTTCTATTAAAATCTTTGTATGAGTGGATAAAGCTCATTCTTGCAAAACTTAATATTCTCTTTTCAGTACAAATCTTAGAGTATTAAGTAGAGGTATTAAAATTTTATGAAACATGGCTTCCTGCTGTGTTGGTTCAAAAAACCAAACCATCCTTTCAAAAATCAAAGTGTATCAGCCTTCCATCATCTCTGAGCAGGATGAGGCCTATCTAGTGTTTATTTAAGCAATACATAAAATCTAGTAAGGAAATTATCTACAGTGGAAGTAGCATGACACTGTTTTCTTAAATATTTTCACTATAGTTTCTGGTACTTGGGCAGCTTGAAAGCCGTGTAGTATTGAATGTTACTACAAGTTAGATATTAATGTGTTTTATGTTACCTTGTAGCAGAAGTGTCATTGTCAGAGTAATAAATAATTTAGAAAAATTGTGAAACACCTAATGCTTCAGAGATTTTTTTTCTATGTATTTTAGTGGCATAGCAAAATAAAAATGTTAGAATTGTTTACAGGAATACTGTACGTAAAAAGTATTTCTTCAAAAGCATTATTCTAAAAGCTTTTTATCACAGTCCCGTTCTCTGAGATGTCTCAAATACAAAAAGGGAAGAAAACTAGGACTGATGCTGAATCTTAGTATGATACTAGTATGATATCAGGACATTTTAAGGTTTTTCCTTGCAGTGTGTACTTGAACTTGTCACAGGTGCTGCAAAAGTGTCACTGATCAATAGCCCCAGTTTTTTTCCTGATTCCTAAAAGCATATATGATATCTAGTGATACATTTACCTGCTAGTGGTATCTTAATCTGTAGGAAGACCCATACATAGCATTAGTCTCTGGTATTCCACTTTACCCTTTCAGTACAGAATTATTGACATTTTGAGTCTCTCAGTATCACTGACACCAAATGGATAAAAAGAAGTCCTGTTTCAAAAAAAAAAAAAGAGCATTTGAGTGCTTTTATTGCTTTTATGCTTAAAAAAAAAAAAATTAGTTCTTTTTACTTGCCTTTGCCTCTTACATTTATAAAAATCCTTTCCCTGTGGCTGAAAAACTTGGAAATGAATCTGTGATACGTCTAGTTCTAATGCAAGTTGTTATCCTCTTGAAATCACGCAATGTTTTTCCTGGTGGCTGTCACTGTTACCCAAAGATAACACCCAGGTGCCTTCTTTTTTCTGGGGGTGTTTTGAGAAGGCCTTGCTTTGCAGTGTGAGGTAGTGTTTAAATTCATCCAAGTCAAGAAATCAACCTGCCATTTTGAGGTTAAAAAAAAAATAATTCCAGGCTCATGTGTGTCAGTATGAATTATAGATGATAGATCTGACAAACAATGGAGAGGTATCCTTTATTTATATGATAACTTCAGTTTACAGGATGGGTTTTCAAATGTATTCTTGTTGTGGTGGTGGCAGTCATAGTTCTCAGCTACACAGGTGCATGAAAGAAAGCGTTGAACTACTTAGGAAATGTATGTGGTTTTGCCGCGATATGACTTCTACAGTTGCAGAATCTTTAATCTAGATTCAAAAGATGCTTTTTAAACATGTGCTTTCTCAGAGACAAAGCAGCCTTTGGAACTCCTCTGGAATTTGTAGCAAATCTACAGGTGAGCAATGAACATGCATAAGAATATTAATGTGTAAATGATCTGCACCTACTTACTGACTGCATTTGTTTTCCACAGTTTTTAAGTATGCATTTTTGAAAGGCCACTGGTATGAGATACACACACATAATAAAGCTGGATTTTTGTCTCTTTTCCAGAGGGTTCGCAGAATTCAGTTTCAGCTTCTAATGAGATCCAGCAGAACCAGCCACAGGCACTACACTATGCACTAGCCAATGCTCAGCAGGTTCAGATCCACCAAATAGGAGAAGATGGACAAGTCCAAGTAGTATGTACTCAACTTTTTCTAAATTATTCCATTTAAACAATCTAGATTATTGCAAACTTTGCTTCAGTTGAAATTTAATTTTTTATTTTCAAAAAGTGATGTATCACCACTTCTTAAGCATGATTTTCAGAAAGTAAACATTGAAGGCTTATGAAAAAATTTCTAATTTAGCAAAAATCTTCATGCAGGATTTGCTCACGCAGTTGTTACAAATAAATGCACATTCTTTACTGTATATAGAACTGATTAGTCTCTACCTGGCTGTTTGCTTGCACTTGCCATTATAATAATAGCAGACCTGCTAAGCATATGATTTATACTTCAGGGGTAGTTCTAACTATGACTTTCTAAACAAGAATGCATTTGTTTGTTTATTTTCACTTAAACCTCCCGCTTTCTCAGGCATTTTTGAACATCTGTTAGCTGAATCCTTTACATGTGTATTCATTTAGATACATGTATATAAGTAAAAGTTATAAATATTGACATTTTTTAAGCCTGAGACCCATACCATAACTTAGGCCATGATTATTTTTATATGTGGTTTTAGTGTACTCTGAAAAACCTCACCTTGGCTGTACTTCCTGTGTGCCACAGTTTGATTGTAAGGATTGTTTTAAATTCAAATTTCACAAAAAAGTAGAAGAAAATAATGAAATAATGGGTTGTGTGGTATTTCTGATGTGCGGCATTCAGAAATAGTGAACTGTATCTGCACACTCATTCTTTTGTGGTAGAAACCTGAGAATTTGATGTGTGAAATCTGTCTGCCATTAGTTTTCAAAAACTTCAGGCTTTGCAGGTTTTGAAGGTACCAAGAAGTTTGAGTATGGGCCAGCACTCAACTGTGCCAGGCAATGTCCAAGCACAGAATGGAAAGAAACGTGCACAGACATGTATGTACCCATTCTGCATGATGATCCCATAAGCCCACTTTCCTTAGAAACCAGGCTAAAGAAACAGGTAGAAATGGGCAAATAAACAAGAATTCTTGAGAGATATTAGTCAACAATATAAACTGTAGTACCCAGTGTTCTGGCTTTTGCAAAGGATTTAGTCAACGCCATTACAAAGAAGAGTCTGAAGTAGGATAATGAAGCATCTTTGGTAGATATTTATAGTATTCTCTCCCCAGGTAAGAGAGGCAGTGCATGAGAGAAGGAGCAAATGTGCCCAACTGAATAATTTGCACATGAAGAATGAAAACACAGGGAATACTCAAGTCTGGTCGGTGTGGAAATGGTGAAGTTGCTCAGAAATATAATGAAGAAAAAAGGCTATAAAGGACAGATGCTTTTGGAATGTTATCAAAAAAGACATGTCTGTAAGACCTGGTGAAGGTTTACCGCAGTACCAGTAGAAGAATTAGAGGAGAAAAGCGTCATGGAAATGGCAGGGGGGGAAATTTAAAGATGTGCGGCACAGTGTTGAAGACAACTGGCAGAGCTGTAAGCATTGCTTAAAAGGAGGACTTAAATATTAGCCAGAATATTTTTTAAGGAGTGCATGGTGGTGGAAGGGATTTGAGATGAAAATGATTGAGAGGACCTCCAGACAACAGCTGTAAGAGTTGTGGAGAGGAAATTGCAGTAGAGAGCACATTCTTCCAAAGTGAAAAAGGTTGCTTATAAAGTAAGAGAGAAGAAAGAGCTGGAGCATGGCCGTAAGGGATGCTAGGAACCATTAGCTGTGAGATTCAGATAGGGTCGGAAAGTCTGGGCCACCCCTTTTGTTTTCCCAAAGGCCTTGGCCTTTCCTATTACGTACCTGGATACCATATGACTTAAATAGAAGTTGAGGTGGTAATCCTGGAGAGTGATTGCTTAATGGAACTAGATCCTAAATGCTTTGAGTTACTATCCTCAAACATGGACGAGGACTAAAGAGAAGTGCAATAAATAAACCTGCAAACTTTTTTTCCCTCCTGTCAGTTGAGAGCATCCTCATTGAAATAATGCTCCTTCTGCAGAAACGGGGTGCAAAGGTTCCATTTCGCCTTCACTTTTGCCATAACCTTATAGTATCGTTGTGTGAATTTTTTTGTCTCTTGGTTTCCCTATATATTTTCAAGAGCATATCTTCTTAACTGCTGTATGGATCTTTTTATGAGATTTAATTGACGACTGAAAAGTATTTTTCAAGTCTTGAAAGACAAGGTAGAAGGGAGAATTATATGAAATACATGGCTATAACATGAGATGTAAGTGATGAAACTTTGCCTCATTAAAAGATCTGAACCTGTCAACTATCCTTTAAATTGATTGTGGAATCCAGGAAAAATCCACTGTGACCCACAACCACTCTCTAAATGTTGTCATAATTTATCAAACATGTAGAGGGGTTCTAGGTTGAAACAGATGAAGATGATATTGCTTTTTCAGTTCTAGGGAATGATACATGTAGATCAGGCTAAGAGTCATTAGTAAGGTAGTAGTTATTCATACTATATATGTTTTAAAAAAATCAGTATTGAGTTAAATTTGTGAACAAACTAAAAGGACTGTCCTTAAAGGCCAGCTATGTATCTGCAAAAGATGAGTGAGCAGTTCTTTTTTGGAATGCTGCATGATACAAAGGTGAATAATGTCACCTTCTCCCCCCTCCCTTTAGTCAGAAAGGATTGCTTATATTTGAAACGCTATAAATGGATCTTTTAAATGTTCAATGCTTTTTCCTGGGAGCCCTGAGAGCTTGATGTTAAGGAGGGAAAGTGATTCTAATCTCAACATGGACTGGGCTGTGCTCTAATTTTATATACAGTCCCCATTGTCAGAGTGATACTTTCAGTATGTTTTTTCTCCCTATAAATAGACAGTTTCCTTCCAAAGGAAATGAAACTGTTTGAAATAGAGGGATCTGTGTTTCTTTGAAAATCACATGCAATTGTTCTTGTGTTATAAAATAAGAAGAGCCTTTGACAGAATTCCAAATAATTATCTTTAATCTCTGTCTCATGCAGGCATATTAAAATGAACACAAAGCCTTATAAACCTTGAAGTAGGTTATTTAGAATCCAATCTCCCTTCAGGTAAATCACAGTAGCAAAGACTTTGCTGGGCTAGTCAGGATGCACAAGGAATTCCGTCCACTCTGTTATCCATGTTTTGATCAAATGGTAGGCTTGATACCATTCTGAAGTAGTGGGTATGGTCAGCAATACAAAGTATTAACATTATTAAAACTGTTAGGGCACATTCTCCACTAACATAAAGCAGTGTAACTGCATTCAAATTATTGACTTCGTGCCAATTTATAGCAGCTTGAGAGATAGTCTTTAGCATGGTACTGTACTTCTCCATAACTATGCGAATGTACAAAGATACATGGATACTTAGAGATACCTTTTAAAACCTCACTCTCAGTGAGTAGTTAGTCTTGGTGTATCAGTTTTAAGAACTGAGTTTCCAAGGTCTTTAAATGGGATTAATGTTTCAGGCACAATGCTCATCTACCAAAGCAAGTTAGTCCCATGCTTTGTGTATCAGTCAAAAATGCAGATACTTTGTCTATAGAGAAATGCACTACATAAATGTTTTTTATTATGATGCCTATTTTCCTTCCTCTTATGTGAAAATGAACCATTCTTTCTTCAAAGTCACTCTGCTTATACTTTGCATAAAAAGATGGGGAAATAAGGTTGCACTTTTTTTTTTTTAAAGTTATCTTTGGTGGTTTTCATTGAATAAGCATTTTGCTTCCATATGTTAAGCTGTATTGAATCCAGGGTAATAGCTTCTTCCTCTAGTTATGATTTTCTTCTGATGCTCCTTGGTGTTTTCTTTTGTTGCGGATCCCACAGGGCCATCTCCACATAGCCCAGGTTCCTCAAGGCGAGCAAGTCCAAATCACACAGGACAGTGAGGTAAGTCAAAAGTTTGGGTGCCCGTGGAGCAGGCGTTGGTCAGAACTTAGGGCCCTGATTCTAAAACCACACCTCTGAGATCTGTTACAATACACTACGGAGACCAGCGGGGGTAGAAGCGAGAGCATGTTGTGGAACTGGGATGAAACGTGCTTTATGGCCATTTCTTTTTGTTTGGTTGGTTTTGGGTTTTTTGTTTGTTTTTTTTTCCCCTTGACCAGCCAAGACAGCGCGCTCTGTGTGTTACAATAGTGATTGTTGTATATGGCTGATGGTCTTTGCTGGAAATTTAGTACTTACAGAGTATTATAGGAAACCGGCTTAGGTGCTTGCACTGCCGTTGAGAAAGGAAATTATTTTAGTTAGGTTTATGAACTAAACGTGTTCAGAATACTCAGTGTGGGAACTGTTGAACAGGAGTTGGAGAAACCTCCAGACGCCATCTAGTAAAGATATGAGGATGAGGGGTAATGGCTTTAAACTGAAAGAGGGTAGGTTTAGATTAGATACTAGGAAAAAATTCTTCACTGTGAGGGTGATGAGGCACTGGAACAGGTTGCCCAGGGAAGCTGTGGATGCCCCATCCCTGGCAGTGTTCAAGGCCAGGTTGGATGGGGCTTTGAGCAACCTGGTCTAGTGGAAGGTGTCCCTGCCCTTGGCAGGGGGGTTGGAACTAGGTGATCTTTAGGGTCCCTTCTAGCCCAATCCATTCTATGATATATTGCAGAATGAAGTGAACTTACCTTCGTTACTGATCAAGTAATCTGGCACTGCAGTATTTACACTTTGTAATTTTTTCTATGAAAATAGTATATTAGAATGGAAATGAATATGGATAAATCCAGTACTGAACCCTTCATTTTTGACTTTTTTTTTTTACCCCCACTCAGGTAAAACAGCTGTTAAAGCCAGCTGAATTTACCTGGGAGAGAATGCTATTGTTATTTAAGAATGTATAGAGGCTTCTGACTGCCAAGACTGCTGTTAGATTTCTTGTGCACTTAGTTTATTTACATGAAGAAGCAATAGCAAAATAGAGGTTAAACATAAATGCAGACTACAATTTTAATCTGTATGATTTCCCCGTAGAGGTTTTTTTTACTCAACATTAAGCATATCTGCCTGTGAGATAGTTTAATCCGTTTCCAAAGTACCCTAAATCACATCTCATAAAACCACTTTTGGTGTGGAGGACTACTGTTAACACAGGGAGCTATTGTAGAATAAATATTATCATAAATATTATATAAATATTATCATTAAAGGCAGTGTCCTTTGAAGAGCTTGTCAGACCTAAAGAGAAATAAGAAAGGATCAAAATGGTGTGGGTCTAAAGGAAAGCATAGTGTGCTACAATAAAACTGAAACGGTTCTTGGGTAAAGAGCCACTGGAAAAATTATGATTCAGCACATGCTAGTTGTAATTGATCCTGAGGTTCAAGCACACCCCGGTGTCCATTGGCTTCATCTGAAGTTCCCGTATGTAAGACTTTTAAGGACTGCATTTGTCCGTGACAGATGAAAACATCTGTTTTTAAATTTATTACAATGTACACAGCTTCAAATAAAGGGAAGTGCTGCCAGTAAAAGAAAATGCAGAAAACACGCAAATTAAAGAATTGGTATTTTTTCCTCAAAGAAATGTGCTATTTCACTGCAAGTCTCTGTGTTTGGGAAGCTGTTTTTTCTTAATCTAAGTGTACTTTTGAAAAGACACCTTTGAGCATATGAATAAAAGTTTCATTTTGTAAAGATACTGCTTTCCTTTCTAGACTTTGTAGGTACAGTTTCCTTTAAAATAGTTTGCATTATTGAGATTTTTTTGTAATAGATGTAATTCCTGTAATAGAACTATGTTTGTCTTTGGAATTGAATTTTGATAAAATAAAAAAATGTGTTAGCACAGGCGGTAACATTATAACAACAAATAGTAAATAGCACTCATACATGTAAAAGTGTTACACTGCTAATTCTAGTTTAGTAAGGGTTTGACTTAAATTTGCAGTTTTATATAAATAAGGAAAAACAAAAATCTTACCTCAAAAGCAATACAAACAAACTTTGCATAAAATACTGTACATTCTAGAGTAACTTTCAAAAAGCAGAACATGCTGGTGCTGAAAAACCTTCTTGCTTTTTAGTCTTTTTATCCTCTGTGGTTAAAGTGCTGACCATTGAATTGTAGCTGGATTGCCAAAATAACCCTCAGCAGAATTTCCTAAATTAATACATTTCCTTAATATTGAAGTTGTTTAATAATGAGATGAGAAAGAGGCCTTTTTCAGGACAGAGCAACTTTTTAAATTCCAAAGTTGTGTTTATTGTCAATGCTCTTATTTTACAGGGAAACCTGCAGATACATCAAGTTCACGTGGGTCAAGATGGGCAGGTAGGAACAGAACTGAGTTTTAAGCAGTATTTTACTTTGGTCTTTAAAATTAATGTTGCAATTGGAATGATCTCACATTATTAGTGGCTGTTTTAAAGAGCGAAATCTGTTCTGGTTTTTCTGTTTAAATAAACAACTTGCAGAATGATAAAACATAAGCTAAGTATTTTGTCTGTGGACTGAAAGAATTTGACTAAGCTTATTTCATTACTTGTGCAACATACTTTATCCTTGTGTTTTATACTTTCTTGTCTTTGGCCTCTTCACTTTTACATTTACTAACTGGATTGATTACATTGTGTGCAATATGTTCATTTCTGTTATCAACTGTCACTATGGCCAGATGTGGACTGCAGTCTGTGCAAACCGAAGAACATTTATTGCTGAGGTTTAAGCAGCTATTTTTTCATTATATGGCTGTCTTGGGAGAAACAGATCTTTCACATCTGCTTTTGTTCTTTTTGATAAGATGGCTTTATTAGGTGCTTATGCATACATGAGGTAAGAAAAAGAAGCTTTTACTTTGAGTGATGAGTCAATAAGTGATTAAATTAGCAGAATTTCCATGTCAGGTGTCAGCAAAATTGCTAACATTTGATCTCAGACACACTTTACTAAATGTTGAGCTATATAGAAATATCCACAGCACAAAAATATTCCTGTAAGAAGCTTTCTAGCCAGGCCACTTGAATAAATGTGTTATGAATTTTTTTGCTCCTGTTGAATATTAATAAGTTGAGACATATGGCTAGAACTTGAATGCTGCCCTGAATTGAAAAGGCTCACATCCTGAAGGTGTTTGAACACAAAGGCCTTGAGAAACTACCAATACTCTGAACTTTTGACCACATACAGTATTTGTGTGGGGAAGCAATCTAACTTGTATTTAAATAACAAAAATAACCCCCCCACAGACTTTAAGTGTTCTTTACTGAGACTTAAATCAGAAATACTTCTGCAGAAGTGAGATTAGTAAAGGTGATTTTTTGGAGACGTGTCAGAACCTTTGTTGTAGTACTTACTGTTCTTTTTTTTCCTTCTTTGTGAAATGCTGCTGTCCAAATTGCATCTTTTTAAAAGACTGATGTTGGGTTGTGTTATGTCTCTCAGAGTGGCATGTAGACTAAGTTAGTTTGGTTTTGTGTTTGGGGGTTTTTTTTAATTATAACTCAGTCCCATTATTTTTCCCCTTTAAATATGTACTCATAACAAGTATTCTACAAATTGCTTCTCTCTTTCTTAAATAGAACCAAGGAATGTAGTTTAAAATGTTGTTGTGAGTTCATGCTGTTTTTAAGGGAAATGCTTGTATGACCGTATTTTCCTGACCCCCCATGTTAGGCAGGGAGAGGTGAGTCCTTTCATACAACAGTAGCATTCAGTTGTGTCTCATGCTAAAATAGTCACAGAGTAAAAAACCGTAAACTCTGTAGAGTAGTAAAAAACTTTGAAACTCTAAGTGCCCGTAAGTGGAGTCTTGCTGATCTTCTGAGCAGTTGCATTAGTAATATGCAGAATAAGGCTACACTGGAAGAAAGGTATTCTAAAAGTATGTGTTTGTAAATGTGTGCATACATGTGTCTGTGCATATATGTGGATATGTGACATATGTTTGTTGAAGTGTGTGAGAGCACACACAAGATAGGGAAGAAAAGCATGATTTAATCTTTGTTGTTGTTGAAATTAACATCAGCTTATCCATATAAATGCATCTGTACTATTACATCGTATATCACGTTTGGGATAATCTTGTTTCTGCCTAAGTGGTTGTGTCTGTACATGTCTATGTAGGAAATCAGTTTAGCATCCAATTTTGGGGTTTTTAACTAACTGTACTCTGGGCCCTGCTTTTAAACTTTCCTTGAACACAAATGGTGAAGTGCTGGGGTTTTTTTTTCTTCATGTATTCAGCTGCATTTTGGTACAAAAGAGTAACTGCTGTCTCTTGAGCATCAACAGCCAGGCGTTGTCACACTTCAGCGGCTATCTGTGCAAATTCACAGGAACCCTGAAGCTCCTCTGAAAGTATTTGCTGCTTAACTTTTTTCCAGTGGACCAAAAAATAGGAGCAAGCAAATATTTAGGGGATTTTTATCTCCATTCTGTGTTAGATATTGAAACCTTCATCAGCAGTTTAAGCCATATGGGCCTGTTTTGCACTCAAGTGGATGAGTAGCACTCACATGATTTCTTGCAACAGCTCCGTGTGTGTTATGCGAGGGGGTAGAGGGGAGGTCTGTGGCTCCACTGGCTTCTGCTCATCAGCTGATCTGTGTTAAGTGACCATTTTTTGAACTATTAGCTCATAAAAATTGCAAAGGAAAATGAGTTAAACTAAACTGCGTTTGTGGTTTAAGAATGGAAGTTGAAACTAATACATTTTCCTTGGCACTTGTAGTGGGATAAGAGCACAAAAACCTGTCATATGATATGGTTCAGTGGTAATATAAGTCATAACAATCCAGTAGCTTGCAATCATCTGTACATGACCTGTGATCAAAGAGACTTCTGTAGTTTTCCCACCTGTCCATTACTTTTCAGGAGAGTGGCTTTTTCTTCCATGTTTTGAACTCTAATGCCTGTTGCCAAGGGACACTGAAGAATATTGATAAGGAAAGTGAATGATGTGGCATTTCTGTTATCGAATATTTTTAGCTGGCTAATATATACTTACTAATGGTACTAGATACTAGATCTTAGCTTGCCTACTAAATATTCCCTTTGAAAATTCATCTCATGCTGCTGTTTTCCACATCTTATTGTACACTTAACAGATGTCAGGTATTCTCTCAATTCAGGTGAGGTTTAGTACTGCCACCTGATGCAGGCTTTCGCTCTGAATCACGAGTAAAAGGTATACAAGAAGCTGGGACTGTAATGCATAAAGTTGTTAGCTTCATATGAACTAAAGCATAAAATGGCATAAGTCTACTACTTATCAGTATTTTATCAGTAAAATTTCCAAGGTGATACATATGTTTTAAGCTTTGTAATACCAGTAATAAATACTAGCTTCTCTGCAGAATGCTGCCAGTTGTTTATTTTAACTTTTCCCCCCCCCTCTTGAATTGTCTGTCCTGGTAGTTGCACTGAATTTAGATCTTGTTTTTCTGGCACCATTGTTCGTGGAACTAATGAAATCATGCCAAAAAGAATGCTGTCTACCTACACATGTGTTCTATTAGCTGAAAGTTTCATATTTCAGTGCACGTTTAATAAAAATACCAAACTGCAAAAATAATTAGACTTCATATTAACTAACACTTGAAGCCTTGGACCAGTGGGAATCTTTTTGGACTTTGCATTTTATACTTTTGAATTACCAGAAGTTTTCTAACTTGTTTCTCTCTTTCCTCTGATTACCTGCTCTCCTTTCTCCCTAACTCCATCCTTTTCTTCCTTTGAGCTTCAGTGTTCTGCATCCCAGGAGGTGTTCAGTGTGTGTCCTGCACAAGCTGATGCAGTGCCAGTGTTCAGAAATATATATGTGATGTAAAGAGCGAGAACAAGAGAATTTCAGTAGTTTGCCATTCCTTGATTCTGCATTTTAGACACCCCATTTTGTACACCCTCACAGCCAGTTTCTCCAATTTAGAAATTAATTAAAATGACACCAGGCAAATGGTCTTCAACTAATAGCCTTAGTTCTTAAATTAAAAAGTTAATGCACTTTAAAATCTAAAGTATGATCATATGTATTCCTGGAGAGCTGACAATTTGTTCTGCTCAATGAATGAAAAATTAATAAGAGTAGCAGCATTTAATTCACTTAGTATCAGTATCTGTAGGTAAGTTAGAAGCAGCTGGAGAATCCAGAACAAACAGCGTGTATGATAGTTTTAGCAGAAAAAAGGCTAGTCAGTGTAAATTGCTTCTGTAGTATCAGTCGTCTTACTGTGTGCATATGAAATAAACATGCAGAACTGCTTCTGCTACATTACATTTTTCAAAAAAACCCCAAACTTGGCATCTTATATAGTTGTAGACACAGTCTCTTCCAGATAAATTTGTAATCAAAGTGGTGTGCTGGGACCCATCCATAACTGTTGAGTTACATATACGTAGAGAGAGAGGGGATCACATTGATAGCACATTTTTCTGCTGCTTAATGAGGTATTTGTATGGAGCGGTGATTGCATTATCTTTTTCTGAACTTTTACTCTGACCTTGCTGCTATGAGCTTTATGGCAGCTCTGAGGTCTAGGGGAGTTCAGATACCGGGCTGTGGAGGTAGCTCACCCAGTGAGCTTTAGAAAAGCATCCTCATATGTGTAATGATCGTATGAGAGTACACGAATCCGTGATCAGAAAAGATACGCTTGGAAAATTGCTGTAGTGATGGAGAAAATACAGCAGACTTCAGTGCTGCGAAGTAGCAGCTAGCTGCTGTTGGGTCTGAAAGGTTAGAATATAGACATGTATGAGAAATAGATCAGTGAGTTTGTCTTTAATGTCCTCAGGAGGAGTATGAATCTGATGTCTCGTTCAGATCTGTTTTCAATACACATAGTACACCCTGTAATACAGCTCAGAAGGAGATATGACCTCATCACCTATGTTTGAAACATCTGTCTGATTTCTGTACTCTGCTGTAGTCTGAAGTAAAGGGCAAGCTGTTAAATCTTAGAGGAATGGAAAAGGGGGAGAAATGCTTCCAAATGTTCAGGGGAAAACCCCCCCTATTCTAGTAATCCTACATAATATCCAGTGAATCTTTCTGTGACTGGATCAAACTAAAATGAAAATAGGTTGGTTTTAGAGGAAACTATTTACAAACCTATGGGACAGTCTTAAACCAACTCTTCTAACATCTGGTTTTTGTATCTCTGTTTACCTCCCTGATCGTTATTGAGATATTCACACCTTGCTTTTCAGTGAGGGCACCACGCTTTTTTAAGGTCGTATTTAATCCACAACTCGAGCATGATTTTCAGTTATACAAACAAAAAATGTGTTGACATATTAACTTGGGCTTCTGCTCGCTTTTATCCATTTTGCAGATGTTGTTTTATTGGGAAACTGTTTAATATATTTTTCTGAATATGCATTTTAATTGCCTTTACTCTAAGCCTCTGGAACAGATACTTCAGTTTCTATCAATCTTAACAACTTCAATAATAACATATTATCCAAAACAGAGGAAAGTACCATCTTCCACCATTCTTAATTTTCATATAGTGCATCTAATTGAAAAGTTCTAGATTTAAAAATACTAAAATTCTTTATTCAAGTTCCTCAGTCAAGAATTAATACAAGGAGTTTTTTTCCTGTCCCTAATTTTTAAGCAGTAGAGGGCAGTAGTATTAAGATGATTGTCAGTTACTTTCTCAGCGAAAGCTTGAAGAAATGAGGAGGAAATTTGAAGTGCAAGAAATGTGCTGCTCCGACATCAACCTTGTAAACTGTCGTACCGTGGGGACAGAGACACATTCACAGCGTGAGTCTTTCTGCATGCATTGCTGACATAGGGTCTGTGTGTGCACGCGTGTGTGCTTGTGTGCAAATGAGAGGAAGGAAGACAACCTTAACTTCTGCCCCAGCTGCTGTAGTAGATTGAAAAGGCTTTCTCTTGTTTCAGCATATCTGCTTTGAATAATATGCACAGAGAAACAAACAGGATTGTTAGAAGAAAAACAGCAAAATTAAAACCCCAATATAGTTCAGCTGGAACTTAAAAACTGCTCATATCGTTTAAAAAAAAAAAAGATTATTTCAAACTGATACTTCCTCAATAATAGGTTGTACTAAAGTCTTGCAGGTCTGCTCTATTTTTAGGAGCAAAAATGAAGAGAATAGTTTTGAAACAAAATGTGCTTTATGCAGATTTCACATAGAAGCACAAAGTATTTATGGATAAAGTAAGATTGCTTAAAATACTTAAGTGTGAGCATTTTAATTACAAGGTGTTTGTTTTTTTTTTTTTGGTTGAAGGTAGTCCTTTGTGCACATACACTCTTTAATTTGGCATTCCACAGAAGAGGTGTTCTCCGCTTTGAGTGCTCCTCAAAGTAGATCATCAAAACCACTCACCATGCTTTTTAGTTTTGAAAACTTAGTTTGCTAGAGGAATTAGTATTTTAACAAATTAAAATTGAGAAATTTAATTTTAAAGCAGTTAAGTGTATTAAAACTTAAAAATGTGTATGGATTAAAAAAAAGGCTTGGGGAAAAAACCCTACTACTTAGGTGATCAGTAACATACAAAATATCTCTAGAAAAATGAATACTATAAGAAAAAGAGTAACATATTTGTGTTAAGTGTGGGTAACTAAAAAAGTAGCTGTAATAAACGGTGTTAGGTGTAGTTTAACTGCAGAATTTAAAATCCTTTTGTAGGTTTGCACCTACTCTGTAATTGTAAACAGGGTAAGACGCTGTCCAGTAAGATAGCAACTGATCTCCAGTGGTCCTTGTTGTCATCGTTCTGTATAACGTTCCTGAAACAAATCTGTGCAAATTGTTTACTCCAGGTTATTATATTTGATGATAGAACAACAGAATTCTTCTACCCCAACATGGGGAGACAGTACTCGGGGAAAATACAGTCCTTCAATGGCAGCCAACAAAACATAACAAAATAAGAAAAAAAACCCACAGAAGGGGAACTGCTGCTTAAGAGGTATTGATGGGAAAACGCATTCTCTGTATTTACAGAATGCAAAACTAATTCTGATATTTAATTGCAAATGCCATATTTTTTTTACTACGTAACATAATTTATCCACTTTTGGGGAGAATGATGAGTGATTTGGAAGCTCATTGAAAGTCAGCAGGCCTTGCTCTATAAATGAGTTAACATTTTTGAAAAACACCTATGTTGCAAATTCAGGGATTCTGTATTGTTTTGTTAAGACTTAAATACTAATGTAGTTATGGTGATGGGGCCATTTCTTTCCACGTCTGTGCCGCTGAGTTGTGAGATCCTTCTGCCTTTCCGCTGTCTTGGAGAGGCTGAAAGTGAATGTACTTTTTTAAAACAATGAGAATATGTACTGGTTCTTTGTGTCTAATTTTACTTCTGTCCCTATCAATAATGTAAAATTTCAGAGATGAGTTTTTGGATGACGAAGTTCACTAATCAGTACAGAAAGCTGTAGCAGATATTGAAAAGTCACCATGACTGGAGAGTAGCTTCAATTTCTCTCCTTATGGTTTTAAATTTCAAAATGTGTAAAATGTTTTCTTTGTTTTCTTTAAAGACTGGAAAACCTGAATATTTTGCTAGGACATTTAAAAATCTTCTGTTACTTAACAAGTGATTAATAGTTTGGGGTTTTTTAAATTGTTTTTATATTTAAGGTGAAGAAAAAAGTCCTGAGTCTTTTAATTTTTTTTATTTATTTTGGTGAGAGTTTCGCTGCATTAACCTGACCACTTCCAGTAATTTCTGTCAGTTTTTTTTTTATTGCTTAAAGATTTATTGTAACTCTTTTCTTAAACTAAAATTTGTTTAAAAAGGGGTGGGAAGAGCGACCCTGGCAAATTTTGAGCAGTGTTCAAAAAGGATACCTAGTTGCTGCTATTTATACAAGTCTTCTCCTTCACCTGATTGAGATTTAAGTTGGTTTTTTTTCCATTGTGCTGTCTCCATCTTTTTACTCATTTACAGTGCATGCTGCTGGGAAGGCAGTAAAAAAATCTTTTGTACCAGAGAGTCAGCGGTATCAGATCCCTGCAGACGTTATGGGGTCATAAGTTTCATTTACAAACTGGCTGCATTTAGTTTTTTCTGCACTATTTTGTGCCAGAAGATACTGCTTTGTTTTATGGAGAAAACCAGCTATGTCCATGTCTGATACATCACCAAGAACAGTGTGCTGAACTGGGTCAAGAGGAAAAACTTTTTTCCAGCAGCATGGCCCATTCTCAAATGGAGTAATTGTTACACCTGACTGCCATCAGTACTTCAACATTTTCCACTCTAAGACATGTTTATGACTGTATTTTCTATTCCAAGATGTAGCAGGTATACATTGGCGCTCCCTTGAAGTAGTTTAGTGCTCTTGAAATTGGACTTTGTTTCATTCATCATGATGGATGAATATTTCCCCGTTTTCAGAGTGCTTAGCAGGCACTTCTAGAGCCTGTTTTCCATATGTTATTTAAGTTTACATGACATCAGTTGAAGAACAGACAAGACAAAATGGGTCCTTGCCCTGGTGTATGCAGAAAATGTACAGCTCTTTAGGGGTTTTTGTTTGGTTGTATCAAGTAGTAGTGGCACCATTTCCCAGCCTTTTCAATACTTAACTAAAATTAGCTATCTAAATGCCATGCTGCTAAGAAAAAATAATAGCTTAGATGAATTTACTTTCTTTAGGATATTTCCAGCTATTGAAAAGAACCTTTCACGGGCCGGTTGCTGATCCTGAATGCTGGGTTAACGTGGTTTCTTTTAATCAACCTTGAGTAGGGACTGATTAAAAGACTCTTTGCAAAATTAGCAAATATTTTTGCATTTTCTTCTCTCAACTTTAAAGCAGCCTTTATATGGTGATGAAATAGAAGGCAACATCTTTGTGTAAGTGTGGGATGGCACAAGCAGTAACTATTAGACATTTGTTCGCTTAATGCACAAAAGAACTGATCTGCTGTGTGGTGAAGTTTTCATCTAAATGTAATGGAGGGTGGAAAGAGTACTTTATGGTGCTTTTCAGATAAATGTATCCAAATAAATTTTACACGTGGGAAAGGAAGGAAACAAAGAAGAAAGAAACAGGCTTAACGAAGTTTATCAGGAGTGGAAGAAAGGAATTGCTGCTTTGGAGATAAAGCAAGTATTAAGTTGTTTTAGTGTACTTAAGGTTTGGTGTGTAGATATTTATATGTTGTAGACTATCAAAGGTCATTCATTGTTGTTAATCTGCGGTTCAGCACCAGGTTTAAAATGTGAGCTTAAGAAATCATGGGCACGTCTGCCCTCTGCTCTCTGTCTCTCCGCTAAAGTTCATTAGCGCTCATCAGGTGCATAGCACTGGTCTGAGACTTACAAAGCCATTTCTGTTTTACCATTTGGTAGATGGACAAGCATCTTCATTCCATAGTGCTTCTTGAAAAATGCTGAGCTTTCCTTCGAATTCCTCATCAACCACTTCGTGATTGTTATTTGCTGACATCTGCTCTGCTTTTTTTATGTGAAGTCCTTGATCTTGTCTTGTGGGCAGCTGTAATTGTGATGCCTTTCATTTTATTGTGATAATACTTTGTCTCATCCAGGATCTTAGTATAGCACCTAAGAGATAACATATAAGAAAGTTTGCAGTTGCCCTTTCAAGTCAGCTTGTTTAAGAAGTTTTTCCCTATCTACTAATGATCATTAGTTACCATATATCAAAACCCACAAAGTGTTTTGTCTTTTTTTTTTTTGTCTTTTCCAATTTGGGACCCAACCTACCTTTATGTGCTGGGGAAAAAAAAAAAAAATCTCTGCTGAAGGCAAAGTAAACAAAGTCTCCAGCAGCAAAATCTCATATTTAGGGCATTTTTTTGTCACTTCAGCTTTTGGCAAAGTGTGACAATAAAGAAGTAGCTTCCCATTAATAACAGAGGATTCAAATTTGACCCTGCTTTCATGCTTCATTTCAGTGACGCAGGTAAAGATTTGTTTTGGGAGCAAACAGTAAATTCCAGCAGATACTTGGCTGTAAGCACATAATATAATGTCTGTGTTTTAAACATAGAGTTTTTCCCTAGCGCTTCTCAAGATTTAGACATTATGTCACGCAACTATTTTTGTCTTCTGTTCAGAAGTCCCAGCTCCCAATACAATGTGTCTCTTAATGACCCGTGGAGCCTTGCACTGTTACCTTTCTCACATCACGAGCTTGGTTGTTTTTCTTTGGCTTGCTGATCAAAAGTAGTAAAATGTACAGAGATATGTTAAAATCAGCTATTATTTTAATACTGGTATGTATTAGGATTTTTTTTTTCCAAATTACTTGTTTCCATTTGTAAAAATGTTCTGAGTGGTGGAAAGAATTAATAAAGGTGATTTGTTCATCTCTTATAGGTACTTTCTTTGATACAGTCCCTGAGTGACAGAGTCCATAGAGTGATCTGTGGTGGTTGTAAAGCAAGACTGTTTAATGAAGGTTTTGGAAAAGGATAATATTTTCTGTCATCCTTTTTTATTTTTCTCCTAAGAGGGTGGGTTGTTCCATTAAAATTCCATTCAAGCAGACAGGAGCATTTATAATGCTCCAAAGAATATGTTCTCTATTTTGGAGTATATTATGTTCTTTATTCACCCAAATCTTGTTTTAATATTGCTGTAAACTTAATAAGAAGAGATGAGATATGAAGTGATAATCTTTTAAATATAAGGAAAAATAATTTTCTCCACCTTCATAGAAGGCATAGGTCTAAGCTGTCTCTTATTAGAGATTTTGGTAATAAAAATCTCTGCTTGTAGAATGGCAGTCATCACAAAGCTATCTTGCTGTGCTAATCTAGAGAAATCATTTCTTTTTTGTTTTGTTTATTTTTTTTAGTGCTCTTCATTTATGATTTTTCTCATCATGTGATATGAGCCCTGTCTTTATGCTGCAGATTTGCCCTTATCCCATCACTGTTCCACTTTCTATGCTCTAATAGTTCTATGCTCAGTTATTTTAAATATTAGGGGTGCCTCTAGCATCATGCGTGTGTTCAGAAATCACTGTCCCACATTCCAAATTCCAACCCAAGAAGGATTTTGGGAATGGCTGGTACAATTGGACTGTCAGTGCCTGTGATGGGTTGATACTGGATACATTATAATGCTAATATCCTTGGCTGGATACCAATTACTTGCTTGCTGCTGGCAGACCCTGATGATTGCTTAGCTGTTCAATGTGGAGAGATCTTGTTTCATCCTGATGAAAAACAAAATAAGTGTGTGCATGTGTACGTGTTGTCAGGTTACTAAATGGCAAGTACAGAGTTCAGGCCATTAACATAATTAATCTTTCCACTGTGTTAAGCACAACAGTAAATCTTGATGACTTAAATCTGTTTCCAGATATCTGTATTGTCTGCCTATGTTAAATGATCAATGCGATTTTGTGGTATTTCATGAACAGTGGTCGTGATTTTGGAAATCTTTTGTGATCAATTTAAGTATGTGGGTATGGGAAACGGCTCCTCTTTTTTGTCTCCTCTCCGTTAAACAATTGCTTTTTGCCAAGTTTGGTCACAAAAGCTATCCCTTTTTGAAAATTAAACCACAGTGGCTCGATTGCGAATGAAGAATGAGCCTATCTTTTTTTAGTAGAAAACCTGTATGATTTACACAGTTTTTTCAGGGTTTTAACAAGATCATGTTAAACACAGTGAGATTTGACCAGTTGATTGAATTGTATGTCTGTTGTTCATGTATTTAATCCTTTCCATAGTTCAAATAAATTTTTAGTCCAATTTTCCAGAATCCTTAAAACATTTCAATCTTTCTGAGCGGATATGTAATAAACTGAAGAAGGATGATCAAAGAGCCTCATTTTGTGAGTTGTATGCTGATTGAAAGAAACCATATAGGATGCCATATAGTTCAGTGTATTTTTTAATAGTTAATATGTGTTTCTATTTCAAGTGAATACATTAAAAAAACTACAAGATGACCACTTTGTTGCTTATTTTAGGCATTGAAATCCCATATCAACAGCATGGTTTTAATTTCTGATCTCAGATGCTATTTTAATTAGGTGCAATATATTTACTTTAGTTGAAGTACATCTATGTATTACTGTGAGTAACATTTGGAAAGTATGTTTGGAAAATCATCCACTGTAGCTTGCCTTAGCCATTTCTTTAGCGTTCTGTGAACAAAATTCTTCTTTGTGGAATAAGTACTTTAAATTATAAACTTGCTCATTTTATTTGATCCAGTCTGCTGGGATTAATTGTTGTATACTGGCTCCATCAATTATTCAGTTAGAGCTATCAGTTTCTGACTGATCTGGAAGCAAAAAGCAGTACTGCTTAACACGCAGATATTCTTTTTTCTTTGATAGAAACTTCGGGCTCCAACAAGGGTTGAGCTATGAATGACTCTGTTTTATAAATTGCTTCCTTTTTTTACAACTATTTTTATTCCTGAAATATGTCATTCCATGCTTCTGGAATGTTGCTAAGTATTTGTGTTAAACAGCAGAAGTGTTACAGAGTTCACCAGGAGGAAGTGTTCGAATTAAGTTATTTATCATGGTAGTGTGATTGTGTAGTTAACTGTTTTGTTATAGGTGGCTCGTGATGCCACTGAAAATGAGGTATCTCAGTCCCACACTAATGACACAGAAGTACCACCGTCTTCAGATCCAGCCCGTCTTACACTTATCTTGTGTATGATTTCCAAGACTCGCTCTGTTTTGCTTCTGAGTTGGTACTACGGTGTTGACTCCACAACTAAGTCAGTTCATGGGTTTCACTGACAAAGACGCTGAGTGTTGCAGAAGTTGCTGTAATGCATCAAATTCAGTCAGAGGCAAAATGTCAGTGGTGCCAGTAAATGAATAGATGTAACAGCTAGCAATGAAAAAAATACTGAACAGTACTTCTCAATTCCAGAACTGTGTTGTGAGATTTTTGGGTTTTGAGTTTTTCTTTTAGCAGAAGGCAGGTATTACAGCATTTTGCATAAATAACAGTAGAGACACAATAGCGAGCAGTTAGAGGATAGGACATGTGCTGTACTGTAAGAATGAACAAAGGAGATGTCCACATAGAGAGGAGAAAGCTGTAAGAAAGACTGAAGCAGAGGCCGTGCTCTGAGAAATGAATGACGTTTTTTAAACAATGGCACAGTGACTTTTGTTGTTGACTTTGCTGGCATCGTGTTTTCCTTCAAGGTGTGTTTTATAATAGGTCAATACATAAAAAAGACCTTGTCAGGGGGTAGAAATGGGTTGTAAGTGTACAGAAGAGAGAACGTGTCCTAGTGTTGTGTACAGAGGTATGTCCAAAATCAATAGTGAAGGTAAAAATTTTGCCTATGATATTCACTCTGTGTGTCTCACCCAGCCATGTGCTAATGGACTGCATTTTGGTGTGAACCCTGATTTTAAGTCTCCTCAGGGAATGACTACTCTGTCTGTATATCTGTGCGCTACCAGAGAACAGGATGCTGATCTTCAAAGGTGTATGGTAAAATACCAAATGATTTTACTTTTTGGTGTGTATTTTTCATATCTGAAACCTGAAGAAAGGAGTGATCAGTGTATCATTTATTGTGAATTAAAGGAAATAAGACTTAGACTTGCGCAATGGGAATAGAACTGTCAAAAACATGTTTTTGGCCTAATTCTTTTCCAAGTGGTGCTAACAGTTTTACCATTATTTGGAGTCCATTTAGTCCAACACTGAACTCTTAACAGCAACAAAAAAATCACTCATAAGTTTCATGATTGTATTGCATGACCATTTATGTCAGTATATACTTAAAAGCCCCAAACACAGGGAACAGATGCTCCTTCTTCCATGGAGATTTTCCAAATTAAGATGATTTTCATTTGTGTCCACGTACAATATCTGAAGTAGATAAGTAGTAGTTGAGGAAATCCAGGATTCTGAATTATTGACCTAGAAATGGGTAGATAAAACTATTCAGGGGGCACTTTCTTCTGTTCTTTTATAGCATTATATAAGAACATTTGCTAGGTTCATCAGTTGTAAATGTCTTCATTAGAAATGCTCCTTTCCTTTGGGAAAATTTAATTTAGATCACTTGCTTTGAAGAATACAAGTCTTGGCATACTAATATCTGGGTCTTTCTGGAGGTATTTTATTGAAGATACACAGATGCTTTAGTTTTCCATGTGTTGAATAGTGTCTTTTTCATTATTATGGGAAGATAGTGGAATATATTTGGAGACTGCTGTCAAACTTGATTTTTTAAAAAAATCTGTCACTGACCTTTAAAAGAGCAGAATTTTGTCTCGCTGATGATAGTGTAGATCGAGACTGACTTGGTTAATGAAAAAGGAATGACACCCTTACAAAGTCAGAACCTCTGAAGTCGGAATTGGGCCCTCTTTTTCTGTGAACATATCTTTTTTTTAATAGTAAGACAACACATTTAATGGCTTGCAACACTGCTAGAAGCTACAGTTAAGTATCACTAAATTTTAACTGTCCTTCTCACCGTACAGTAATTTCGTATCACTTGATTTTCTGGAAAGCTCCGGTGAAAACTTGCAGCAAAGCTAACAGAGTCAGAGGAATAAAAGAATTCCTAGAATGTTGCAAAATAGCTGACCGAATGGACGATATTACTGCTCTTGATCTCCTTGCCAGCAGCAGCAGCACTAGTGCGTTAATATCAGTCTCTCGCTTCCTGTAGCACTTTTCAATGTGCAATCACGCTATAGCAACTCGTTAGCGAAGTCAGTGCTTTATTAGCTTTGGTCAAGGCTGATGACTTCTGTGGTGTGTTGGAAACCGGCACCTTCCAGAGAGAAGTACTGACATTCCATGTTTTTAACAGTTTTAATCTTATTTCCTGTTCCATTACATCAGACTAAGCCAGATTGTTTCATAAGCATTTATTGTTCGTTTTATAATTTTTTCCCTGCCTGAAGTATTGGGTAGAAAAGCTTTTCCTTTCAGCCTCTATCTAAAAGCTATATAAATTGTCAAATTATAACAGTGCAATCCTACTTCTCGGACTTTGTCAATACTGTCTGGGAGAGATTTTGACCTTCCTCATTGTTTCTCTCCTTAAGTAATTGACATTTCCAGACAAATCTGTATTTTTTTTTTTCTCTTCAGAATTTCCTGTAATGAAAAACTCGCATCCTTTTAACTGTGGACTAATGCATAATTGTAAAAAAAGGAAGTATAGTTCATAAAAAAAAAAATAAACAATGCTATTTAAATTATCCCCTGAAAGTGAATAGTATCTCTTTAAATCTGTTTTGCTTAGACCAGGAAAACACAACTGACAAGTTGGTGGTTTTCCCCAGCTCCAATTCTGTAATGGCACATGGCATCCAGCAGCTCTTATTCCAAGTATTTGCAAACACTAATGATCAAGAAAAGAACTTAAAAGTCACAGACTTCAGCCATTGTGGTTAATTGGTTTGTTTTTTATTAGTCAGACCTTGATGTCAGTACAAGAACTGACATTTATTTTGAATTTTTTCTAAATTCATACAAATGCCATATTAATTCCAAATGTTGAATTTGTTGAGAATTGCGTTTTCCATTTCAAGTAAAACATTTTATTAAAATGATAAATTGATTTGTCATCTGTTTGCATTTTTACTGTAATTATTATTAAAGCAGAAATTGGTGCAAAATGTTTGAATGAAATAAAAATCCTTGCATTTTTCAATCCAACTTAGTGCGAAAATCAAAAGCTAAAAAATCCCTAGACTTCCTCTTTCTTGATTTGGAAAGTTCTTTCTGTATTTGCTTCAGTGAGAAAAACTGCAATATAATAAGCAGTAAAAACAGGGAAATATGGGAGTAAAAACACACACACATACACACACACACACTCTCTACTTAATTTTGTGGTAGTCGAACCAAAATATGTCAAAATGAAATGTTTTTGTGAGGGGAAAGATAAAAGTATAAATTGTTTTCAGTGTTAAAAAACAATAAAAAAAATCCAGTCTGCTTTAGAGTCATCTTTTTAAAGAGTATGAACTTGCACAGTAATAATAATGATAGCTGCCTCCTGTGAGGCTATGATGTATTTAGTTTTATGGTCCATTAAGTTTTATGGTTCATATGACACTATCTGCTTTGTTGTTGATAGAATCTCACTGGAAGGAATGGGTCGTGCCAGGCTATATAAGCAGCAAGAGCTCATGTTTAAAAAGCGTTGTCTGTGTTAAATTTTACTAACATATGTGGTCCTTACTCCTGTGAAATTAAGAATAGGTGCAAATGCAGGTTTCCTCACACGTGTAGCCTACGTAGCTTTGTTGCAGGTGCTATGGAAGTTGAATTACCCCCCCCCCAGAAGCCAGCAGCAGTGACTTCTGAGTTGTGACCATGCTCAGCATGATGCTGTGGCATTGTGATGCATTCTTAGACAAAATTACTTTAAAATTATGCTTTTTCCTTCATATCTGTAATTGTTATGGACAGTGCAAAGACTTACGTCTGTAGCTAAGAGGAGAATTATTTTGAGAATAGCTACTTTAAAAAGGAAAAAAAATTGGAGGAACAGTTCCCATATGCCTCTCTGAGTGAAGCCTGCTATTGAAATACTGTTGGGGAATGATGGTGTCGCAGCCAGCGCAGTAGTTACAAAATACAAACAAACTTAACGTTATTTTCTCTGACCAATAGATGCTGTCAGGAATTAAAAGAACAGTTTAAAGGCATAATTTGGTAGCTGTGGGCTTTCTCAGAAAGACTGTATGTGCTGTAAAGGAAATCTACTGCGGAACAAAAATTTCTTGTTTCAGTGAACAAAGTTTTACAATCTAGTAATAAAAATAGAGCTATAGGGCAAGGTTAACAACAGAGTGGGATTCTGGAGCATCTTGAGACATTTGCATTCCTCAGCAGCATAGATGATTCTGGCTGGGATATTTTTGCAAACACATAAGCCATGCTTCCTAAGCTTTGTTGTGAAACCTTCATCTGAAGTGTGAATGCATCGTAGTTGAGACCAGCCCTTATTACTGATCAAAGAAAATTATGCTTCCTCCATTAGAAAATATATAGGAAATATGTAACACTTAAATATATGCGTATAAGAGAATTTGGTTATATGAATTGCACCTATGTCATCTTGATAGCAAAGAAGTTTGTTGTCATGTAGAAGTTTGCAGCGTTGATGGGTTTGTTTTGATGCTAAACATGGCCAGCACTTCAGTTATGGAGACTTTTCAGTGTTAATTATTTCCTTCATCTTCGTATATATTGGTGGGCACTAGGCAACATTTCTTCTAAAATTTCTGTTCTAAACGATGGAAGAGATGTAAGTCTTTTAAACTATAATGTTTTCCATTGTAGCCTCAAAAATATGAGAGTTGAATGGAGAACTCAATGAAACGGAAGACCCAGATGCCTTTTTAAATGAGATTGGATTAGGTACATCCCCGTAAAAAAAGCACAGGCCTTATTTTTGTATTTTGGAATCAGTGTTGATAGGTAGCAGGGAACCTTTCTTTTTGAAAGCGTGGGCTTGACAGACGCCAGCTCTTTGACTTCCACAGTTTTTGCGCAGTCTTTTCTGGTACTAGAATATTGTATTTTGTGTAAGCTGTAAATTTAAAGTTGCTTTAGAATTATTTTGACTCTGGAGGTTTTTTTTCTGTGGAAAAACTGGCATGGATCTTCTGTTCTCAGGATAATATAGCACTATCTTAAGAATTAGCTTAAATAAAATCTTCAATTTTTTTGTCCTGTTCTTTGAAGCCTCTTTGAGCTGCTCGTTGTAGGTCAAAAAGTAGACTTTCTCTAGTCTCCTACATTTTATTTACAATAGTCATCTATATGTCTAATCAGGGGCATGTTTCTCCCTCAGGATAATCTTTGGCATCTTTTTTCTTTAGTTGCTCCAGGAAAAGTTTGGCTCCTTAAGAATCCTCTTATTTTGGCTGTGCTTTGGTTTCCCCTGGCCTCTGTTCTCATAGCGCCATCAAAGGCTGCCTTCCTGGCTCCTGGCTGTTCTGACATTCCTTCTTGGTTGTGCTTTTTGCTGAAACTTCATGAATATACTGCGCTAGTGCCTTTGAAGTATGCTCATGCCACTTTTGTGTAACTGGTTTCAAAGACCTAACAGCCTTTCTCCAGTTCAGAGTGATTTGGGCAACTTAGTCCCTTGGGTTCCGCAGTGACTGCCAGGTAAAACTTCAGCAGCTTCATCGCTGTCAGGCTTCCAGCTCTTTTATCCCAGTGTGGGCAGGAGCACAAAGGTTCTGGCACAACACCATAAATGTGATCTCAAATTATGACTTCATGTAAAAATCACAACATTTGAGTGTGAGTGGTAATTGAGATCAGAAAATACAAGGGAGTGCCACTTTTTTTTCCTTCTCATTTTCTGCGTGGTTTGATATTCCTGTGTTAGTGTCATTTCAGTTGAGTTGCTTGAGACTGCTTTCCTCATCAATATTGTATTTTTCGTTATAAATCAGTCCTGTCAATGTTATGTTATAGAGTCAATCCTTCCTCCACAGCCTTTCATGGTAGCAACGTGAGAGGTCTCAAACTTATTTCAGGAAAAAACTTAATTGTGCCAGGTCATCATACTCTCACTAGCAAGGTGCAGTGTTAGGGACAGCTCCTTTAAAAGCTGAGTTTTTGAGACAAAGTACATGTAGAGGGTTGTGAAGGTTATGTAGTTATTTTGCATAGCCAACTTGGAACAGAATATATAATTAAAAAAAACCAACACGAAAGCGCACATGCAGTCTTTCAAAAATCTCATGTGATTGCTGAAATCCATGTGGTACAAGGCATAAAAAGAAAATAGAAGATGTCCTCAGTGGGAGTATGGAGGAATTAAAACATGCATCGGAGTTGAAATTTGCTAGGCATACAGGGAAGTTTAAATAAGAATGGGCTGAACACAAAAAGGAATATGGTTGGACAGTAACAGCTGGTTTTGAGACACTTAACAATTTTCTTTTAACTCTGAAAGAGAAAGGTAACTATTAAATTGAATCAAAAAATTGGAACAGTGCTGCATTCCAGTAAGATTTGAAATACAGGGGAGGGATGTGTTTTTGCCTTCTAAGACGGAAGGTGCTAAAAGTGGTTAAAATCATAGAAAACCCTGTGGCTAATCAAAGTCTCAAGAACCATTTTTTCAATTTTGAAGGATTTTTTTTTTATTGTTTCTGTGATAAGAGATCAGATTGTGATAGCAATGTGATGGAAGAGCCTCAGAAGCAAAATGCTTTTTAAAGCAGTAGAATTTGTCCATCAAAGCAAGCCACTCAGTTTGTGGTAAAAACTATGGATAGAGCTGTGCTGCTCTGGGTATGAGGAAGAATACAAAATACTGCAGGAGAAGAGACCTGCAGCTACAAACCATGTGGATCATAGAGCTGGAGTCCAGCAGAAATATGTGTTAAATATTTCATATTGTTTAATCCAGCAGCTCTGCCTCCTCACGAGGACAGGAGGGTCATAACAACAGCCCATAAAAAGCATAATTGTATTTTTATTTGCATTTTAATCTTTTTGAAAGAGATAGTTTTCTTAGATTATCATTTGAGTTCAGTTCAACACCAGAGATGCTCCGTTGAAAATTACAGCATGGTTTTGATAGCACAGAGCAGTGATGGCCAATGGACAGCCCAAGGGGACAATTTGGCCTGCCAGAAGTATTTATTGACTGGATGCATGGTCATTGCAGCAGTCTCGTCTGTATTCATATGCTAGAAAAATCTCTTCTGAGTCTCAGCAGCACTGTCACTATATTTGGATATGTACTCAGCTGGGAGGCAAGGCGATAAATAATATGCTGGAGTTAGTCCGACTTACGGTCAGTAGAGCTTGTATACTGGAAAGGGCCCCACGGAGGAGGCAGAAGATGGCTTTAAGCAAAGATGTTCAGGTTGTGGGTCGGTTTGTGCACTGGGGGAGGATTGGGAGCAGAAGAGGAAAGGGTAACGTCTCGAGGTAGGGTGGCTCCGGGGACAGAAGGAAGAGTTGAGGGCAGGGAGGAGGAACGAAGGAGCACTGCTCTTCTGTGGTTACTCGGCGTGCAGCTTCTGGTGGGTTGGACAGATCCAGGGCTAGAACGTGTGGGAGGAGAGGAGCTGCATCTGGGTGTCTGGAGTAGTGGATTTCAGAAGAGGTGGTATAGCTGAGTTTAAAGTTTAAAAAAGAGAGGAGAGAGACATCTCAATGTAGAGTGTCAAGTCCACGCAATGTCGGTAAGGCATTCGGAGAAGCACAAGAGGGTGTGCAGAAGGGTCACACTGAAGGGGTAGCTATTGCTACTGTGCTGTCCTACGTAGGCTAGAAGAGATGCAGAAATGATTCTTATATGAGAAATTGAATCAGTAGCCTAAGAATACTGATGGGTAAAGATAACTTATGGACTTGATTGTAAATCCGCAAATTCTGCACCCCGCTCCCCCCGCCACCCCCAAACCAACAAAACATAGGAAGCCCCAGGACTGCGACAGGACCAAAATGACTTAAGCTTTCTCACTTTATACCCTTCTTTTACCTCCGTGTAATCAGAACCAAAGCTCAGGAACTGGTATGTGTAGTTGCTAAAAAAAAAAATTATGTACTGGTAGAGTCAAAAAAGAGGAGGAGGTTTTGGCTTTCATACAGCTATGCTAAAAGTTTACATGATTCTTCTTTGAGAGGCCAGCTGACCATCAGCCACTAACTGGTATTGCCAAATAGAGCAAATGGGTGATATCCCACTAGAATATAAAGATTGCTCTTTTGACTGCAGATATATGATTAGCCAATGAAATACAAAACTATTAGACATTTTATGTTTGCAGACGTTGTTTCTAGAGCTTTTGCCAAAAGCACAGTGGAACAAAGACCAGAGTTAAATTTAGTACATGTCAACCTGATCAAAACCAACTATACACAAACAAAGCCTGTCCAGATTCAGACACAATGTGGCCTGCAGTTGCCAGAGCTACCACAGAGGATGGGATCTTTCAGAAAATACTTAAAACTTTACAGCAGGAGCCTTGAGGCAGCATATCTCCAGTGTCAGTTTGTGAATTCAGTAGGCCTGGTAATGACTAGAGGAGATTTTAAGGTAGCAAACTAAGATTTTCATTATTTTGTTCAAAGCAAGTGTTTAAAAAGATACACTATGACTGTTCAATCTTTGTTATTTCTTTTAATCCAAAAGTTTACAGTAGCCTCAGATCCATTTAAACTCTTGCAAACCAATCTGTACTGTATACTGCTAAATTGCAGAATAGCAGCAACGATGCATTTGAGTATTACCTTTGGACATTTTGTCCAATGGAAGAATGAAAACAAGAATGCCTATACTGCATAGAAAGTGGTGTCTGAAAGACTCAGACTGAAAGATCTCATGAGACTAAGATATTAATAACGGTTTTGGTTTTGTCTTAGGAAGATGACAGTATGTGGGTCTGCAATGGGAAAGAATGGCTACAAGGAGCTGGGATGTCTCATGAGCTTGTCCTGTGGTTGTGTGTTTGATAGGCACAGTATACAGTAGCGGAAGATAGATGCACAAATTCCAGGAGGAAAGAAGGTGATTTTGTCAAAAACATTTCAAGCAGGCAGGCTCTATAAGATGAGACCATGAATGCCAAGACATGGAATCAGTGAGCAAGCCCCATTACCTTAGCAGTACGAGGACTTCAAGGGAGCCCAGAAGGTTCAAGCAGTGGCACAGAGAGCATTTTCCGAACCAAACAATAAATAACTTAACCACAAGGTTGACTGTAAATATTTCATGTTATGTTAGTGTTGGTCTTTAAATCTTTTAATGTGTCTCTGAGTTCTGACTTGGAAAGAGGATGGGACGTTAGGGACTTTTAACAGCTGAGCTTCCCTGTCCTGGAGTCTGGGCAAGGTGTTGTGAAATGCTTTCTGCCTGTACGCAGCCAGTTGGAAAGAAAGGCACAGCGAAGCCATGCTCCAGCAAGTGTTTGAGCACTGAGTGAGCACAAAACCACCACGCAAGGCCAGATTGTTCCAGCTCCTTAAATTTTCCTCTTGAGCTGATCTTTTAATTTAGGAGAAATAAACTCTTCCAGCTGTGCAGAACAACCTGTGTTATCTTGTCACCTTTACCTTTGAGTACTGCCTGTCTGTATCTCATCAGCAGGAGAAAATGATGATTATTGAGTCCTTGCAGCTTTCATTTCTTCCTTCTGAAGAGATAAATCTGTTGATAAGTGTTTTCACTTGTTTTGTGTCAATTAATACTATGAGATTGCTCTTAGAGTAACTTCAGACAGCTTCTTATCTTTTGTATCTTTAGGGTAGTGTTTGTGTATCAATGTTTACAGGGAATTGTCTTCACAACAGTCTGTGTATTATCTCTAAAGCAGATTTTATTCATTAAGCCTTTTTCAGCCACAGACCTGATCAGAATATGAAGTATTTCACAACAGAGTAAACAAAGGCAAGTTTGTGGTCACAAGTATCCGACATGTTCTCCCAGAGAGGCTGGGAAGTATTGGTTTCACGTTCTTGTCATTGCTGTGGCTTTTAATTCCCATTGCTTGCAGGCTCATTGGAGCAGGCAGGGTGAGGATGGAAGATACCATGAATTTCTCAGCATTTAAGCTTGGGAAGTGTGAATCATTTCTTTCTTGGAATAACTTTAATAGAAAACTAGAATCCAACCTGATGAGAAAAACGTGCAAAACCTTTTTTCCTTTTTTTTTCCTGTTTTAAATGTTTTTTTTCCAGACTATTTTTATCATGAATGCATGAGCCCTTTGAGAAACCTAAGCAACTTTGAGTTGTAACACTTAACAGAATTAGAGCACTGTACAGTATTTTGTTAGGAGGTTTGGTTGTTTTTTTTTTTTTTTTTTTTTTTTTTAAGGAGCAGTAGAGTTCTAGCCAATTAGAAAAGAAAATTATTTGTGTCTGGAATAGTTTGCATTAGATTTTAAACAATTTCTGCAGTTTATGGAAGGTTAGAAATTGGTTGGATTTCCTTCTGAAGAGATGTAACATCATTTCCAATATATTTTACAGCAACATCAGATGTCAAAAGCGTAAGAGAGCTTATATCTCAGAGGCAATGCCAAAAGTATAGCGATGTGTTCAGTAATTCCCTGGTTTTACAAGAAGTAGTGGATTATATTCACTTGAATCTTACTCAGTTACTGTGTCATTCTTTGGACGTTTTATCTTGATGATTTCAAAATACTGAACAAGTGAGAAACACGACCAGCTCAGTGAAGATCAATTTAGTGACTCCCATTCCTAAAAGAAATATTGACATACTTTGTTGTTTTAGGACTTGAATTTATGGTTCTTGGGGATGTAGTCCATTCCTTAATGTCATATAATCTATTGAGTGCTGAACAGAAAGCCAAAACTACTACTTCTCAAATCCTGTGCCTGCCATGGCTAAGTGTAACTTTAGAAAAAGTATCTTCACTATTGGTATGAAGGAGTGCAGCCACTAATAAAGTTTACGAAAAAAGTGAGGTTATTACTGTATTACGAAGCTTCTTAATATGTAGTATTTTATTGTCATAAGAACTGAGCCAGTCCAAAAACTTTACATACAAAACATGAAATTGTACAAAGCGCAGTCTGTCCAAGCACAGAGCGAGGGTTCATGTTAACCTGCACTCTTTGCATAGCTGGAGATCGAAAGTTTCCCATCCTGTTGCTCCTCCGTTGTGCGTGAAAAGGAGGTAACAAAGAGGTACCTTGAATCTGGCTTAATGGTTCTGGAACTGTAGTCTTATAAATGATTACTATGTTCTTAATAGAACTTGAATTCATTTTGCCAGGTGGGATTCATTCTAACAAGGTTGAAGGACCTGGGGGCAAACCTGTTCATTTCTAAAAACTTGATAGCATTTCTAACTGAGTGTAAATGACCCTGATGCTGCTCTACCCCAGTCTCTGGGCTTCCTTGGTACTTCTGACTTCGGTGAATTGACAGATTGACAGCTGATAATCAGGAAATTGTTCATCTGAATGCCACTTCTTTTTGAGTGCATTTTTTATCATCTCTTTAATTGTCCAGCACCACTTTTTAACTCTGCAGGTTTATCCAGTGGTTTTGATGTAGTAGTGAAAAGGTAGTTCGTTAGTTTATCTAATGCCAGCTTAGTCTGCACAAAGGAAGCGCGACTGTGATTATGGTCATTCACGCTATTATTGTGGGTATTACTTGTGGTATGTAGCTCTCACATTTACTGTAATTTTGTTTGGCATCTCAAGTTGCCCAATACAGAAGCCACTGTTATAATGCAGCTTGGCATAAGGAAACTTTAAATGTGTCCTCCCTGCACCATTCCGTTTTTGGGGCACCTTGAGCTGAGTAGAAAAAGCTGGAAAATGTTTTATGTGGGAATTAATGAAGACCAAAGAAAATGGAGCAAAAGCTCTGTTTGATTTACAGATTTACAATGACTTTACATGATCTTTTACTCCTCAGTGACAGACACTTGAGACAAAATCTCATCTTCATTGATGAGACTTGGATAAACGGCAGTTGGAAAACTTTTGTGTTTATCCATTGAGGAAGTAGCTTTTAAAAACTTTTGTGAAGGAATTTATTTTTAAATAAGTATTTTCTTTAAAGTAAATTAATATGTTTACAGAGCCACGCTCCAGTTGTTATAACGTCTTTGACTTCTGTAGGTGCTCTGCTTCTTATTTAAGCTCCTTTAAGATCTTTAGCAATTAGGCTATACTGATAAAGCTATGTGTTCTTATCTTGTCTCTTCTCTTAGCTTAGAGGAAATAATTTGTGCATTATATCAGGGATAAGAGCTAGAAAGTGTGAAATCTGATCCCAGTTCTGCCACTTGGTGACCCATAGGAAATTGGTTCACCACATCGTTTCAGTTTTCTTGTCTGTGTGATAGGTAAATGCTAGCCTCATCTGTCTTCCAAGGTATTCTGCAGCCCTTTAAGTATTTAAAAACAATACCAGACCTTTTAATAAGCTCCTCTATGTATGATTTTTATGGAAGTAAAATAAAAATTAGGTTATCTGGAGCTTACAATAACTGTGAATTTCAGATTAACTGTGAAATCTTTCTGCTTGAAATCAGTGTATCCCACTTGCTTGGAAAGATTTTCTATTCCATTATTCATTACAGGGGCCTTAAAATTATACTCCAGTGACAAAGCTTCTATTTATTTTTAGACAATTGGCATCCACTTCTGGCTGACCTAGAATGTTTCTTTGATGACAATGTCTGTGATCCAGCTGGGTTTGCTGAATGGTTGAATAAACAAAGACAGATAGTAAAATGTGGGAAAGAAAAGGCTATTTTTATTATATTAGAGAATCTGTCCAGCCAACTCCAGGCCTGATTCTAAATGTCATATCTGTAACAGTACACTTCGGTTAAGTGCCCTTGTGGTCTCCATAATATCTCTGGAATTTTATCATTATTGGATTTCAAGGTTATGAGAAGGCTAAGATCAAAAAGTTCAGAAGGGAGGTGATTCACAAAAAAAGGCAATCAATTTGTTATTTGGCCTCTTCCTTCCTGAAGTATGTAGGTTAAATACGTGGAAGTAAGAGGATGAGTCTAAGCTTGTTGTTTTCTCTCGTACCATTTTTTCAGTGTTGTTTCGTTTGCTGGCCATTTATATTTTATTGCAACAGCTTCAAAGTCAACTTAATTTTTGGATAATAGTGATGCCTGTAGGCAAAGAACTCCAGGTAGCAGAATAAACAGAAATCTCGTTTTGACTAAAATCAAAAGGGCATTTCACTACACAGCATCATGATCCGAATTTCTCTCTCTTGTTCAAAAAGAGGAGACTAAACCAGTTACTGGTTACCATGCAAGAAGATGTCAGAGGGAAATATTTGGCCATGATTCAAGTTTCACTGTGAATTTAAGGGAAGTTTATCCATTACGTGAGATTTAAGACCAAGTGGCAAATAACCTTCTTGCATGTACTTAAATTTAGTTTCCACTGAAAATAACATCCTGATATTCTAGTTCTGACATCTCAATTGTCAGTTATAGCCTTTGCACTAAATGCAGCTCACAGCAACTTCAAATTCTCGCTAGAGCTGCCAGCAGAGAAGGAGACCCAGCAAGCCCCATCATTCTATGGGGTGTAGTAACAGCTTGGGCCAATAAAAACCATTACTTCCACTGTAAAAAGTAATGGCACAGCTCAAGAGTTCCAGCATGAATATTGTCAAAATATTTTAACAGGAAAAATAGTTGGTTTCACAATTTTTTTTAGTGGTCATTGCATGTCTGAGCAAGGAGCCATTTTTAGTATGTGTAAAATAACCAGATGTGCTCTAGCTTTTAACTACAGCTGCTGTCCTATCAGTAGAGGGGTTATTTCTACCACATGAAACAATTAAACTACCCGACAAATGCTCTGCAGGAGCATTCTACAATCATAATCATCATGTTTGTCTTGGATTAGGAGCTTTAAAGGATTTATTTAGAAGCCTTTCTGTTTATCTGTTTCCAGAATGTAAAAAATGGCCTTTCACATATAATATGCTAAGCTTGATGGCTTCAGTGTAATTTTCCATGGTTCATACTTTCTGCAGTAATAAACAAAATGTAATAAGAATAAATTATAAATATTTATAAGACTATTTTTGTCTTTTATTAGGTTCTTATGATTTAGAATTTAATATTCCAGCCAAAGCTTCAGTCAGAGTTCTTCTCTTTAACATCAAAATGACTGCTCAGAATTTTACAGTTGAAGACTGATCTAGTTGACTGCAAAAATCCTCACCTGTATCAATGCCAAGGAAAGCATCCGGTGAGATAGACCAAACAAAGTCAGCAAATCTTAGACATCCAGATTGGGGTTAGGAAGTTCATATGACCCAAGCACATTCCAGCTCCCATCCTTGTGCCCCTCTCTCTCGATTAGTCACTCTTACGGACTTGGTTGTGTGCCAGGTGTACCAGATACGTTTTCTGAAAAATATTAAAAGGAAAAAAAAAATCGAAAAAAGAAAAAAAAATTTAGGGTTCTAGAAGAGTTGCTTTTTATAAATGAGTAACTTTCTATGATTAAATTTGTATCAAATAATTCTAGATGATTTACTTTAGCAAATATTTTCTAAATGTTTTTCCTGTAAAATTTGGACTTAATTTATATGGAAAAGAATGTGGTTGATGGTGCTAGAAAAGAAATAAACACAGTTGTCTTTTAGTTTCTAAAAAATATTTAGTTCCTCTTATTTTGTGCCCAGGCTTGAAGTTGAAATATCTCCTTAATTTGGCTTATGCTGATGTACAGCAGTTTTGTTTTTCATTTCCTTTGTAAAACATGTTGTTCTCAATGTCATGAAAATCCATCCTATGTACGTTCCTCTGTGGTCGTTCATATACCTCATACTCCCGAACTGGGAGTTGTATTTTGTATCAGTTCTGTCATTTCGTGTGCCTCATACTGAGGGCTTAAAGGGCAATGTCTGCTTCTTTTCACCCCTCGTATGAAGATATAGCATACTGAGATTTTTCTGCTGTTTGCATCACTGTTTGATTTAGGTACTTTTATATATCAGGGCAATGAAATTAGGTTTTTCAGTTGTCACTGACAGCCTCTAAGATTCTTTTAAAGCTGGGAAAAAAAATTTCTTGTGCCCACAACAGCTTCCCTGTTGTTTCATGGATCCAGATTACTGCTTTGAACATGAAAAAGCCAAGCAATAGATGAAAGGCTGTGAGTACCTTTACTTATCTGGAGAGAACCTTGTATCCCAGGAAGGCCTGTATCTGCAGATATTTCACTGGACAAACCTGCAGTGACAGGATCGTAGACTAGCAAATCTCTCTCTTGAAGTTGATGATGCTAACTTCAAACCCCCAAAGACTCTGAGAAACCCAAGAACTCTTAGTGCCTTTCCTTCACGCGGTTCTTCAGCACTAAACGAGGAAACGCTGTTCAATGAGACTAAGCATGCTCAAGAGGTAGATTTGCTTTTCCTTCCACCCGCATAGTCCTCTTCCTCTTATTAAATATTGTCAGGGTTGCAGTAACAGCAGCAAAACACTGAGTCAGGAAACTGATGCATAGAAGACTGCAAAACCCATCTGCTTTCTCCTATGCTTTTATTCATCCCTTGCCAGTTCGAGAGCACCGGTGTTATTCTGCTCTAATCAGTCATCCTTGACCATATAATGATGGTAGAGCAGAGTAAAGCAACGGAGAATTTGCAACAGGCTTACAGAACCTTCGGGTTTATACTGTGCGAACCTGGTTGGCCATGGTTGCTGAAAGCCCTGAAATCTCAACATCTTTGGAAAAGTTTCCCAATCAATCCTGCTGTTGGCATTGTTTGTTACTACCAGTGGTTATATTGTGTTTGCTGTTACCTGCCTCTTCATCGGTGAATGTCTTCTGATAATGTTTAGACTATTGCATGGGTCCTTGGGTTTCTTCTCGGTTGTTTTTCCAAGGCAAAAACAATTTCACCCCAAGGAGACACTTGGATACAAGCTACACTTCCAGCGTGTTCTGCCACTTGGGATTGTGTTGGCCTTGGATCTTAGTAACAGTTGTAACGACGAAGCTGGATTGTAAAACATGAGAGCAATTCAGTGACAGTGTCTGTTCCAAGACTGCTAGCAGCCCTCAGCAGGTTGTGCTTGGTGACTGTCCCAGTACAAGCCCAAGATTCATTATATGCAGCTGTACAGATAAAGAAATATTCAGATATATTTACCTTCTCTCTTTTTTTCCCCAACGAGTTGGAGGAAGCAGGAGCTGCTCTGCACATCCCAGAGCTGTCAGGGTTCCAAGATATTCCGCAGGAGCAAAGTATGGATAGTTTGCATTTGTCCTCTTGACTTGAATTGAAGGACTTGGTCCTTGCAGCTCTTCTCTTGAACAAGTTGACTACACTAACTTCAAACCCAGAAGACTGGATTAATTAGGTAATAAGCATATGATTTTGCGCCAGTGGTTGAAGGTAAATAATGGCCAAGCCCTTTGTTAAGATATGTAGCAGACTTGCAAGCAGCTCATTTTCTTTGTAGGCAAATTAATCCCCGATGATGGGGAGGAGCTGTTTTGCTGCTGTTCTTAGGTCAGTTTGCATGTTGGCCTATATGCGTTTGCTGTGGTGGTCACATCGCGGTCAGTCCGGCTGCTTGCGTCAAGCTTTTCCAGCAAAAAATAAGTGCTGTGAACCTCCTGGCTGAGGTATCCAGCTCTAGAGCTGCCCCACTGTGGTTTGTAACCTAGAAGGCCTTTAGGTGACTCTTGTTGGCAAGACTGTTTATGGTCTGGTGAAGTCGTTTAGTGACTTTCTAAAGTAATCTCTTAATTAACAATGGGCTTTTCTGTCAGCTCAAAGCATCTGCGTTGCTGTAAAGCTCATCCAACTCAACACGTGTACAGCTGTATTCAGTAAATTAGAGCTAGAAGTAAATTTTTTTTTTTAAATTCCAAGAACTGAAGTCCAAATGTCACTAATGTTGACAGCACTTGCACCATTACTGCAGAGAAAGAACTTACTTTGCAATAATTAGGCTGGCTTGGGATACATTGCTGGTGTGCATATTCCATAGCCTGTGCTCTTCAGAAGCTGGCCTGCCCGGAGATTTGGGGGATGACGAAACTCTCCACCGGTCAGTGCTCTCTGCCTCTCCCCAGTGACGTGGTGCAGGTGGAGCAATAAAACCTGCATGTACCTTGCAGGGCGCTCATGCAGCGTTAGATGCACGTAAGGTGCAATACGTTGAAGATCCACCGTTGCAGGGAAGAGTCTTCTGTTTCAGAAGTATTCTGGCAAAAGGTATCACTGGCATTTAGTATGTAATTGAATACAAAATCTAAGAAGTTTATTTTTGCATGTTAACTATCCATCATGTTGGGGGAAAAAAGTACCCTACAGCCTAAGTGGAAGGAGGGAACACTTGGTAATACCTTTGTGAAAGCTGATTTTTGCAAAGCTTTAGCACGTTCCTGCCAAAGAAAAGAACAGGTTGGACGCTTTTTGTTTTGTTAAGAAATGGTAGTATGACAAATGTTTTTCTGATCCCTTAAGTAATTTATTCCCTGGGCAACATTCTTCATTGATAACATACATTTTTATTTTGAAGAATGATCCAAAAACTGGCCAGAAGATAATGGATTAAAGGAAATATTGCAAAATACCCTACTGAATATATGCTTTCTGTTAGTATTTTGCTATTTATTAATATCCTGTGTAAAAATTTTTAAACCCATATGGGTGGAGGTAGGATTTTACTGTACTGGTAGAATACATGGGCTTACATAAAAATACTCTCTAATTTACTACCACTGTTTTTACTGCTATGTCTAGGCTGAAGGATTTTAAAGAAATTTTGTTTTGTTGATGTCAAACAGATGTGTAAAAAAAAAATATTTTGTTTTTTATTATTTTCTGCAGATTTTACTGATAAAAGGGGAATTTGTTTCATGGACTGCCTTGGTGATTTTATCTGATATTGATGTTTGTAGAATATGCAGGTTGTGAGGTTTTGAAAAAGTATTATTTGGATGTTTGTGTAAAAATTCATAATATATAGGAAGAATAAGATAAGGGTATTTTTAATTAAAGATGAAAGTTTTCTAAACTTTCTTTTTTAGAGTGTGATTAGAAAATAACATTTTCTCCTATACCTGTTTGGCCAGGAGAGCCCTATTATCTTAAGAACTTTGCATGCTAGAAGTTTGAGTATATAATGTCTTTGTTTTCTTTGAGCTGCATTTCCAGCTGTGTCTGTTTTATTTCAGTTGACAATGTTTAACTCTGTTCAGCAAAGTAGTAAGAAATATGTATTTGGAATGAACATCCTGAAGATTTTAGCTAGCAGATAGTGAATTGCTGTAAAGAGGGTGCTCACATTTCAGGAGGAATGTTAAAGATGAGCCATTTTAGAGTGAGGAATTCTTCCTGACACTTCGTTTAGATTCTGCATCATACCCTGAGATAGTGAAGAGCACGAAATTGGTAAGAACTTGCATACTTTTCTAATATCTAATGATTGTCTTTTAGTCTCTTAGTTTTCCCAATTGTTTTCTGTTGAGGATGGAGTAAATTTATCTGGCAGGCTGTGGAATCTATGTTAGCAGTTTTTAATAAAGTTTCAGTATTGACCAAAATTAATAAATATTGTTGTTAGTCACTTCAGCTGTCATTATAGATCCATTTGTGAAAGATATGCGGTGCTCTGCAGTATCAGTTTTAGTAGTTTTGTCACATATAAATATAACTTTAAGTTACAGCACTTAGCTGTGGTTTTCAATTCTATGATGAAGTCTTTCATTTAAAAGAAAAAACTTCCTGCTGCTCAAATTCAGTTTGGAATTTTTCTTAATTTGCAACAGCAATGAAGAAAATAAGTTGCCTGTTTCGGAAGCCTTTTCTATTCATTTCAAATATGGCTTCATTTAAAGAATGTTCCACTCTTTTTATCCAAATTACATTTTTTGCCTTAGCACTCTTGTCCTCTTTATCCTCAGCTCACCCTCCTGTGCTTAGGTGTTACAGCAGCGGTTTCTAGTGCTGTTTGCGTAGCGAGAGGACTTCAGCAACATGTCCGCGTAGTAGCATGAGCTAAAGAGCACAAGAGATGTGCTTAAGTACGCATTGTGCGACTCGGAACGGTTGAAGTTAATCTTTGGTAACTGGAACTGATGTTATTGGATACGTAGCATGTGTGCTACAAGAGGTGAAATAACTGTCAATTTGCATTTGGACACTACTTAAAATGCTGCAAACAAGCAAAGCTGAAGAGCATCTCATGATGCTGAACTAAACCAGTAGTGAAAGGAGATATTTTTATTCATTGCCACAGTGCAGCGAATACAGCCCTATTGCGCCTATTTGTCTTAGTAATCTTTAAACTTTCCAACCCCCCTTCCACATGAAAGAACTTTTAGGTCTCCAATACATTTTACTATTTTTCTCTGGGCCACTTTCTCTATTTTCTTTCTGGTTTGTTTCTAAGATGGAGAAGCTAAAATTGAATGCATACTTAAAGGCATAGCACTAAGTGCTGTTTTCCAAAATGACATAACATTTTTAATTTCCTTGTTTCCCGTGCCTTTCACATCTGTTTAGCTTGACATTACAGCCTCTGTCTAACTGTGTTTCTTTTTCGTTAATGTACGTAGTTAATTTGTAAGTCTATGTGGCATTAACTTGCACTTGTTGGGAATGAATTTCACCTGCTGCTATGCTGCTTTTATGTGTTGCTGAGTTGGCTTGGATTCTCTTGCAGAAGTTTCTGATACATGTTATCCTGTTGTCATCAGAATGATTCAGTATCTCCCAGGATGTACACATTGCTCTGTCATCCACCTTGCTGAATGTTAAGGTTAAAAAAAAATCCTGACAATTGAAAAATTCCATAGTGTTTCTCCTAATATTAGGAAATTGATAGCAGAGTTCTTGGCTAAAGTTTTGCCCTTTCACAGGTAAGCTGACTAGCTACCATTCTCAACAGAAGTTGTGTTTGTGCTGTTAGTAAGGTACCTTTAAGAAGAAGAGCATTCTGTAAGCAGTGTATTTTGAGTAAAAGTATTGTGAACTACTTCAACATATTCTTTTTTCACTAGTAAATATGACTACAGCTGAAACAGGACTGTTTTCCCCCCTTTTTAAGTTGCTTACAGATATGGTCTGTTACTGCTAAGTTGTATGTAAGTTTTAGATTTCTGGCATTTTTCTCTTTTGAGGGGGGAGAAGTCATTCAAAACACTCATGAGGAATTAAATTCATTTTGTAAAATCACTTGAGGGGAATTAGATACATCTGCTTAGATAGTTCAGTCTTTCTAAATTGTATTAAATGTTCTTAAACAAGCAACACTCAATATCCAGCTGCTTCGGGCAGGATGCGGAAGGTAAAGCTGTGTGTTTTTAAGCAGACACCCAAGGTCTCTGTAGATTTGAGTAGTAACGTTTTGTGCCGCAACTTAATTTACCAGCAGTGCATAGCAGCTTTGTGCTCAGATCTTCATTTTTATGCTAAATATGTTATCTCAGACCTCGGGCAGACAACAACGAGCTTGTGAGCAAGCCTGTGGATAGCCAAACTTGCATTTACGAACTGGGGGTAGATTTTGACCGAAAGAGGGCTCAGGCTGTAAGCTTCCCTCCTCCTATATTCACGTACACAAGAAAAGAAAAAGCAGTCATTGTTTTAAATGAGGAGATGCTTGTTCTGTGTGGTGGTGTGTACTTTTGTAGCACTAGCTGCGAGGTTTTGGAGGAAGGAAGAGAATTGTTTTTGTAAGTGTCATTTATCTCTCTGCAGATAGAAATAGGTTATCAACACATTTTCAATTCTGTGTGGATAGTAATGTGTGCAATTATGTACAAATGATGTACAAGCTAATAACTGAAGACACAGAATTCGAAGTAAGAAGACACAAGTTCAGCTTGTGTCTGTAATTATTCCTGTACTCTTACTAAAACAGGAATAAAAAAATACAGACACTATTTGCCTAATCCAGTTTATATAAAACATAGAGTTGAAGCAAAATCCAATTTCTTGAGCCACAGCTGAACCCAAAGGATTTGTTGATACGGAACTAGGACTGAATCCCTTCAAAATACTTTGCATTGCTAGTCCAAAATAATGAGCCTGCTAACAAAATATATCTCTTTAGCCTTTGCACAAGACATCCTTTGAGGTGCAGGACTATTTTCACCTGGTGGGTCTATAGAGCACTAGCATGCTGTTGCTTGTCCCTCCCTTTGTCCCTGTGAGTCCTTGCTCCTGCCTTGTGGCACTGTACAAGCTGCAAATGCTAGTACGTTTGGGTTTTTTTCTAACACAAGAATTTGATCAGCGATTACCGTGGGCTCTAGTCTGCTCTGAGGGAGGGATTCTTGTCTCCAGTGCAGGCAGTACTCCCTGGGCTTTCCCCTAGCAATCGCACTTTTAAATCTTGCTACATATGCATTTCTGAGCAGCTGGTCTGTGTGCACGAGTGTGCGTCTGTGCTGTATGTGCGTGGTCTTGGATTTACAGGTGGCAGAAGAGAGTTCAGACCATTTCTTTAACCTATCCTTGTTTCCTTAAGAACAACACTTGGGTCATTTCTCTAATTCCTAGACCCCTCAAGCTGTACTTGAGCTCTGACAAGAGGGGAGGATTTGGGGAGTTAAAGTTTCCCTTTGGCTAAAGCCCCGCCCTGTGAGTCCTTCCCTTTTAAAACTTTGCATTTTCAATGCAAGACAATTTCAACTTAAATGCAGTTACTTACCAATTAAATCACTGTTTGCCTGAAACATCGCTGCAGAAATGCAATGAAGACTGATCCAAAAATGCAGTAGTTTCACGTCCAAATTTTAAGGCCTAATTAACTAATGTCTCCAGGGGTTTTAAGATTCTTTGTTTGCAGCTGGATTTAGAAGGGCAAAATAACAGTAGCAGGGTGCTAAAGAACTGCTAAAGAATTTTTTTGGTGTTGTGTGTCTATTCTACTGAATTGACAGTTCAAAACTTGGCATTAAATGAAAAGATGAGCTTTGGACCATATCCAGAGTCACCAAAGTCACTGGGCTCAGACTTTGAAGAAGCTTGAATCCAAGTGTCTCCTCAAAGGTACTTGTTAAAAAGGACCACATAGGAGCTAAAGGGACTTGAATTTATCTGTGGCAGAATTTTTTTTTAATTTTCTGTTTTCAGAATTGTTGAGTATTTTTTTTTATGTATAGACTTGTATACTGTTATCTCTGGTTTCAGTTTGTGTCTTTTTATGGAAAAAATCACATATGTAAAGCTTTTTCCCGTGAAAACACTTGCCAAGCAAATCTTTATTACAGTTATCCAAACGAAAGACCATTTTTACAGAGAGACCTCTCCATATATGTTTTCAGACAACTCACAAACAGCCAGCCAACAATAGCAGTGGCATCTTTGAACTTTAACCTTGTGTTCTTTAAAACTTGTTTAACAAAAAAAAAGAAATTCTAAGAACTTCCATCTTTTCCATGAAGTGATTCTTTTGAAAACTCGGATAACAAAGGGCTAGAAGTGCGAATGTTCAACCTTTCTGTTTTGTATGCATGAAAAAAATCCTACAGCAACAATATTTTGTGTAGCAACTTCCAGAAGTATTTGACTATCAGTTTGCCATACAAAGCAGAATACCAACTCAACGTACAGGGTAACGTGTTACTTCTCTTGTAATGACAGTGTTCCTTTCAGGCAAAAATGTTCTTGTCTTGCATGCTAAAACAGAAACAGAAATCTTGGAGAGCCTAGGTAGCACAGGGAATTAATCCCTGATGGGAAACCCATCCCTACCAGAATTAGTGGAAAATAAAATTTAAGCCATAATGAGTCAAGAAAATGGGTTTGGTGTTTACTAGTTCCAAGAAACACCCTAGTAAAGTCTCAAAAACAACTGTACATCAGTTGTGAGTCTGGCAAAGGTGAAGCTGGCCAAAAGAGGCCCAGGACAGCAAGAGCAGGACAAATATCCTCTTTCAGAACGGTCACAGCAGGCGATTGTGCTTTGTCTGTCCTGCCTTTTTCTGAGTACTGGCCGTGGAATTTTTTTCATCACTTTTGCACTCATAATCCTTCAATATTTAAAATTACGTTAATATCTCTCCCATAAAAACTATTAGTGACCACATTGAAAGTTTTGTTTAAAAGGTGAAAGTTAACTCCAGTTTTGAGATTGTGCCTGGAAAGGCAAACGACCTTGTCGCAGCTACAGTGCAAGTGCTCACGAGAGAGCAAGGTGAACAAGAGAGCCTCGGCTCTCAGTCCAGTGGTTCGAGGGGCTTGGCTTTACCTTTTTGTAAATTCAGTGGAGATCCCTAAGACACAGCTATCAAAGTAAGCACAAGTATCAGCAATATATAACTTGTTCCTATTTTTTTACCCATGTGACTCTAATTGGTGTCTGTTTGTGTAGATTGATGCATTAAAATTGTAGCAGGTTTTGTTCAAATTTCTGTGTAACAGAGTGTTGGAATGAAACCATAATGTATTTGAATGAAGCTTTTTTTTGTGAAGATTTCTCGTGGAGTTATTTCTTGCTGCCATTAGCGACAAGTATTTGAAACTAGAAACAGAGCCCAGGAATCTCCTAGAAAATAACTCTTCATCAGGGACAGGCATCAACTTCCTCAGAGAAAAGGAAACCTTAAACATGTAATGACTCTATTAATAAAATTTTCAGTAATTTCTCAGACTGTTGAAAATGTGTAGATGTGCGTGATGGATATGTTAGGATATTCACTGCAGGAGGCTTCTAGGCAAGTGAGAGGTTTTTTAGATTTTGCTTTGGCAGCATTTCAAAAGGGATTGTAGATAGATAAATGGAGAATGCGAGTAGCACCCACAAAATGCACATATAGGTTACACTCGTACACAAGATGTAAGTGCTCTTGGCTTTCTTTGCTTTTAACACATGAAAAGCTGTATTGTGCTTTAGATGACAGTAATGAAGTAATAGATTGGCGATCTGTGTGCTAATATTAGATTACTGTATATTGTCATGCAAGTAAGAATTTGTGTGCTTCTGTCATATGATGATTTATAGAGCAGCGGGCTGTTTATTTGTGGCTTAGTAACGACGCAGGATGTGGCCAAAACTCTACAGTAATTGAAGGGTATCATCAAGACTGTAAGTTATCGTTTGACTGTTAATCTTTCCAGAATGCCTTGGGACTTTCCCTTCTCTCTTTTATTGAATCTCTCGTGTTGGAGGTGTGAAAGATGGAGGAAGAAAGCAGCACGTCCCCTGCAGGTTCTGGGGATCATACACCTGCAGTATGATCTCAGGAGCATTTTCAATCTATTTCTCATAAAGCAGAGGGTGCTGGTTCTCACTCCAGACCTGGACTTGGCTTTGGCATCAGTTCCCACATTCCAGGAACATTTGCGTCCCAGGGCGAGGGGAATACCCAGAGATTTATTTGGGTGGAGGTAATACACAGTACTAATAGAGTTATAGCTGCAACTGGCTGGCCTCCAAAATATCAAAGCATAACATGGTCCAGGCATTATTACAAAAGGTTGGTGATGTGAGGGAGCCCTTTTCTATGGCAATCTCAGAGGCAGACAGAGTGAAAGTAGAGGATTGTAGTCAATGCGCATGGAGTTACTTTTTACAGTAAATAAAGCTTTCTAATAAAAAGGGGAATAAAATTGCTTTACAGAGAAAAATGTCTGTTGTGGACACTGGTTAGAATAATCTTTAAGATGATGTTCTAGGAGGTCAGATTCATTACTAAAAAAAAAAAGTGCATTTCCCATGTAATTTTTACGAACGTTGGCACTCCTTTGCTGACTTGGAAGACTGAACAATAACGGGGCAAGCGTAAGATTCATTGCATTCAATGAAGACTGCTTGGATGGATGTTACATCCAGGGGTGCCTGCAACGAACATTTAATAAACGTTGCCAGCAGTAAGCACAGAGCTATAGCAGGTGATTGCTGTGTGCACCAATCTGCATTAAAGATGTGAACAGATTAATTTTTATATTATGTTCTAAAAACATAATCAAAAAATTGTAGATTGGTGTATGAGAATACCTTTGATAATACTACTGAACTCATCCTTTAGAGAGAACCTGTATTCTTTTGGGCTTCTCTGTACAAGAATACTTCAAAAAGCTTATCTAAATTAACCAAAGATATACATTTAGTGGATTATTTTAAACCATAATAAACCCCTGTGTGGACACTATTTTACAGAATTCAAGTGGATTTAATTCATATATCTCAATTCACTTTTGAGTCTAATTAGATTGAATTTAATGAAAGTCACTTGAATTACGAATGAGAGTGCTGAGGGGTTTAATGTAGTTTAGCTTAGCTGCTTCAAATTTTTTTTTCTGTGTCCTGTTACAGATAGGCACTCTTAAATGTTTACTTTTACATGTAACAGGACAGTCTACTCTGTGTGGTAAGAATAGGATTTTTTGAACCATGACTGTGTAAGTCCAACTGATGGGAACTACCACACAATTTTCTTAGTGTGCTTAGTCAATGTAAGAGCAACAAAATATTCAATATATACTCACTATTTGCACGATGTGTCATGCTGCAGTTTGAAAAGGAAAGATCCAAGATTTTGTGTGTGTATGTGTGCGCACACTTGTACATATATTTTATCTCAACTCATCTGTGGCTATAGCTTTCCTAATAAAGTTACCGGAGACGGGGAATCGGGAGGCAGAGTGGAGGTATTACAGGAGAAGTATCTAGTTACGCACTTGCAGGAAAAGCTATTCTGGCCTTGGACAGGATACAGCTTTCTGTGTTTACTTTAATTCTAGAGGTTACATCATGCTACCATAACTTTTGGGAGGGCATCTTGGGTTTCCCTAGCTTATTTCAAGTGTCGCAGCTCATGTGTCTGCTACTCGTATTCTCAGCTGAATTGTTTTTTCTGAGTGACTATCAGTTATTTATATTCTCCATGCTTTTGTTTCATGCTGTTCCCTTTCAAGCTATAGGGAATTTTGCCATTGATTTGACACAACCTGGATCAGACCTTGAAGTTTTCAGCTCCAGCTACGGAAGTCTCATTATTTTAGTTTCTTGATATTTTCTACTTTGTAGGCTGAGGATTCGTTAATAGTAGAATCCAGCATTTGGTTACTGCTTGTTATTGTGTGATATGGCAGCTCAGGGTTGCATTTTACAAAGATACGTATTATTATGTTGTGTTTCAGTGAAACTTATGTACTGCACTTGGAGCAACACAAATCTTACTTAGATGAGATTGGAAGTGGATTACCTCTTTCTGTTCTCCTCTACAGTTGACAACATCCTGCAGTCACGCTCCTGGCTGTGTTCTTTCTGCCTTATCAGCTCAAAGTTTAAGCATTCCCAAATATTCTGTGAAAACCCTTTTACAGTCCCTTGTATGTTCTCTCAGGATTCAGAGTCCAGGAATGAAATATGTGTGAAGTGCACCCTGGGTTTTGGGAGGAGGTAGAAATTGGTTCAAATTGGCAAAATGTGCATGTCTGACAATGTGAGGACTTAATTTTTTAATTTTTTTTTTAAAGAGAAATTAAGATCATATTGAACCACTTCTTATAATTGACCAAGCTAGTGAAATATGTATGTATGCATACATATACATATGCCATATAAAAACCCCTGAGTATTGGAAATATTTTCACTCTGTGACAAATGTAACCATTTGTTACTAATTTTTCATAGGTTGGGGCTATGCTAAACACTGCTCTCCAGGCTGGGAGAGTCAAGGGGCAGGGGAGAGGAGTGGGTTTTACTGTCACGAAAAGATCATCTCTGGCTGGATTTTTGCTATTTGTTATTCTTGCAAGTCACCTGTGAAGAGGAAAATAATATCCACGAGGTAAATCAAGCAGAAGATAAAACCCTTTTATTCTTACAAGGGTTTTTTTATGCATAATGCTGTAGAACACATAAAAACAGGGTGTTGGCTGGAACACATGCTTTATAAGCCTTGGCATATTTACTCTCAGAGAGATGTTGTGGAAAAAAGTTATGAAGACTGACTAACTATGGGAAACGGTTTAGAAAAAAAAAAAAAAAGGTGAGAGAAAAAGAGTTGGTACAGACCAGGTGGTGTAAGCAGAGCAGTGAGGATAAAAAATTAAGGTTTAGACCAGAAGATATGCTAAATTAAGCAAAGAATCCTCAAACAAAACTGATCTTTTGACTTTAAAAACATGGATTTTTATTTTGGACTTAATTACATAAAGGTAAAAATTATGTGCTTTTCTAGAAATTTTCTAGAAGTAACATTTCAAAAATATCGCCGCATGTGTGTACACTGATGTACCACATAATATTCAACAAATATCGTGAATATCAGAAAGAGCATCTGAAACAGTAGAAGAGCTGCTGGTTTGTATACATGTGCATGTGTGTCAGCTTTTTGTTGTTCAGTCTGCACAGATTTTGTTGATTTGTTTTTTCATTACAGTTGCAAATTAAATGCTGTCCAAATCATCATAATTAACACATTGGAATTTGCCTGCCTTCAGCTGAATAGAGCATTTACTTTCCATGGTACCTGCAAAATTTTCCTCTTTAATAGGATAACAAATAATGTTTGAGATACAGTGTAAGGAATATGATATTGCCAATTTTGAAGCAGAACTATTTTTGCCTGATGATGCATGATTTAAAATCCATAAATTCACAATTAGACAGTAATTGCAGTGTATCCCATTAATGATATTTTGTGGTGCTTCACCTTTTGCATTTTAAAAGACCTCAGGAAGAATCTCGAGGGATTGATCACAGATATTCTGCATTATTACAAGGTCCTAATGTTGTAATAATTTCAGAAGTGCATCAATTTAATGAGGACGTTGTCTTTGAATTAAAGTTCCTTCCACATGCAGTTCTTTGACTGTCAATATGTCTCTTTAATGGCAGCCATAGCTACTGTACAAAAAGATAACCAAATTTGTGTGCACCTACTATTAGTAGTGAAGTTTTGACTGCTGAAGTACAGGTTAGCTGCATGGTTAATAGCAAACAAAAATCCCAGGCAGTGATTGTGTGAATATTTCCAACAATGGAAAAAGCATATAGCCACAGACAAATTTCAGCTGAAGCTCAGATTCATAGGATCCTGTAAAAATTGAGAGAAACAAAGGGCAGAGGAAATTCCGAGACATAAAAACTCATCCTGTATAAAATTTCATATTCTAATTGGTTGCCTACTTCCAGAGGGGGATAGAGATTTGTTTCCCGTTTTAAATCTGTTTTTAAGTGCAGCTCTGACAGAGAAGTGACTTGTTTATTCTACATTTTGTGTACATATATATATATACACACACATGCACATCAAAGAAACAAAAATAAGAAACAAGGATTGAAAGGTTAGGAAGTTCCAATTTCCTACTTCTCTCTGTTAATACAGAGTTGCCCTGGCAGGCTGCATACCAGCAACGGGCTGTGTAGGATCAGCGTGGCTGAGGAGCAGGGTTGCAGACCGTTCATCCCACGGAACCCCTGTCTCTTTCTTTTAATAGAATGACCATCCATGAGGGCAGCATTTAAATTTGCACTAGCGATGGTAAATTTGGCACTCTACGATTTCTGCGTGCTTGATTTACAATCCGAATAATCTGCTGTTTATGTTGTCACGTACCATTTATTATATGGGCTTTCAATATTGGCTTTTGATGTGCATATTCCTTAAAAAAAAGATTCTAGCTAAGGTCCGTATGCCTGTACAGTGAATTTGAGCCTCCTTGAGAAAAACTTGTTCGTAATCAACTAAAGTCCCAAGACTGTAGAAGTACTTCATAGATTTTTTTGCATCCCTTCTGAAGTATTAACCGAATATTAGCACAAATAGCCTGAGGTCAGCTATTGGTGTCTTTTAATGAGTTTGTTTTTAATCTTAATATCCGAACTAGAAGTATTTGTTTCTTGTTAGGTAGCTGCAGAATGTTTCATTCATCTAGCAGTTGCCTACAGCTGCATATAAAAAAAGTAAAGGAACTTAGAGGCATTTGTTTTCAGCTAAAATAAATACTTGCTTTCAAAATGTTTTTGTTAAAAAATATCCGTGACAGCTTTGGAATATCTTTGTCCTTGTTTTTTATTCACTCTTTCACATCATTATTTTACAAGCTAATGAAAAGGTTATGATCACAATAAAACAACACGGAGCAATAGATTACTAAGTCTGTAAAAATACTTGGCAGTATTTAGTCCGATACTAGGTGAGATAACATTGTATTCTGCTCTGAAAAAAGGGTGTAAGAACAGGGGACCCTCCTGGAGTTTAACCTTCAGGTCCCCAAAAGTCTGTGTTAAGCTAGTCTGCATGTCCAGGTTAAGTAAATTCAGATTACTAGATCTGGGTGAAACAGAGCTTGTCGCTTCTTGACTGTAAAGTGCACCTCAGTGCTTTGCAAGTGGAAGGTACAGCTTAGTGATGTGTTAGATTTCCTGTTAATGCAAGGAATAATAGTTTTTTTCTTCAGTTGTAAAGGTAAATGCTGGCAACGCCCGTTACTATAGCTGGGGATGTTGTGTAAAACAGAAGTGTTTAATACATAATTTTAATTTTGAAGATTTTCCCTGTTTATAGAGGCAAAAGTGACTCGTTCTGTCTTCACTTTTGCCTTTAAAGGCAACTGGGACCACTGGGAGTGGGGTTCAGTGGTCTGTCCTTCAGAATATCTGGTCAGGGCTCTTATACTGACCTCTCATTGGCTTAGCATTTTTCGTTATTGTTGTGGCTGTAATGCTTTCCCAGTTTAACACAAAATTCTTTACTTTGGAAACACTCTATTTAGGTATCTATTTAGGAAGCACACCATTTAGGTATCTCTTTAAATTTAAACTGCGATGTGTTTTACATAGAAAATTCAGGTGGTTTTATTATATAATAAATCTTTCATAGCCTTTGAACATTCCTTCAGTTCAGCCTGTCCCCTAGGAGTCCTTCCACAAGTCCTTCCTCTGCATCGTGTTTCCAAAAACACGCGGCTCGTCTTGAGCCAGTTTCCACAGTCTTGGACACTTAGCTGAGAACATTCTGTATCTGGGCAGTTCCTATTTACCTGGGATACCAGTGACTTAAGTCATTGAGTTACTTGACAATTATTCACTCATTAGCCAGATATTTCAAAATCCTTAAGTTGTTCAAAGAAATGTTTGGTCATAGTGCTGCCCCGTAAATCAAAATAGTAACATCATAGATGTTAAATAAACCCCCATAAATATTCTTCATTTGAAATTCTTGGCTTTTTGTAAAAATAGACAATAATGCTGTTGTAGAAATTGAAAGCAGAACATTCAAAGTCAGGAAAATTTGTCTAATCCCCCAAAACTGTTAATCTGATACTTTTAGCAGTGTTAGTCATAGGTGACCAATAGAAACTATATCCTATTAAAGAAATTTTGGGACCCATTCACTTTTGTTACCGTTGAGTGAGTAAAAACTTGGAAATGTGTAGGAGATTAGCAGCTTATTACTCATTTTTGTTTGTGCTTTTGAGGTCTACGATAGATTTTAGCTAATTAAATTTTGAAGCAAAATCATCCTCTCATTTTCTTTTTAAATATACTCAGTCATCGTGATATTAAAACTGGTTTAGCTTTCCAAGTTGCCTGGCGTGTTTAGTAAATCAACTTTATGAAGGTTTTACCGCACTTTTTTTAAAAAACAGTGCACGCTTTTTTCTTTTTCTTGGTCTTTTCCGTCCCGGTCTGCGTGGCAGGTGTGCCTAAGGATTTGAAAAACATGCGTGTTATCCCAGGGATGATGATGGTTACAACTTTATGTGCTTGTCTAAAAGTGAACTGCTGAAGAGAGATGGTGGGTGTGTGTGTGTGTGATGGGTGGAAGGGGGATGACAGAAGACCTGGAGCACTGCATCTACGCTACATTTCTGGGCCTGGCTATGCTAGCTCGGGGGCCAAAATCTGCTAGTACTTCAGTATGAAGCAGCTGCGCCCAGAGAAAGATCGAGGCCAGAAACATTTAGAATATTGGATAAGCGTGAGAAATTTTTGGTCTGTAAAGCTCAGAGCTGTCTCTTTATTAGCACGTAATTTAACATGATTTGTATCCTTAATATCACACAGACTGAATCCTCTCTCACCCTTTGGTTTGTTAGGTCGGGTTCATTACTTTATTTTCCTTGGATGGAAACTTTCCCCAGTTATCAACCAGTGAACAAACATATTTAGACATAAGACTGAGTATTGTTTGTCCTTTCCTTTCAATCTGAAATCTAATTTCCAGCCACAGTAAAAACAATAAAACTGATGTTTGCTTTTTCCCCTTTTTTTTCTCCAGTGATAAATATGATGTATTTTGAATTTTATCTGTAGATCTAAAATATTCCGTTGGAAGCTTTTGAAAGATAGCATAGCTTTTACTGCACAACTGGCTCCTGGTCAAGTGGTTTAAGCTGTATGCATGGATAGAAACTTTTGTTGTTTATAGTAAGTACATCCATTGCTCATGTACTTTGTAACTTACGTTTAGAACTAAGTATAATTTCTCAGGTTTTAACTGTTTCAGACTGGTTCTCAATACAGAACTTTCCCCCCTCTCTTTTAAGTTTTCAATGAATCTGGCACAACAAAAACTAAAACTGCAATTCTACCTACTGCTAAATTATCTTAGAATCTAATATTTCATCAACATAATGTCTACAAATTTTCTCAGCTATTTATTAAGATATAAAGCCTATCCACAGTGTCCTATGTTTGTCTTAACATACACAAATACATTTTTACCCTGTGTTTTGTGTAACTACAGTAACAGCAGTGCTTGGCAGCAGGGTGTTTGGGTTTGGTTTGGGTTTTTTTTTTTTTCCTTGAGTGCCATCAATATTCCACCATAATTTTTATCCTGAAGGTAGTCTGTTGAAAGTCAAATAGATGGGAGTGCTTTGAACTTTCCATTTTTTCTCTTAATCCTTCTAATGGAATTTTTGTTTCTCCTTGCATCGTCCTTACTCTCAGATTCTTTAGATAGATATTTAAAATGTGTATTAGCAGTGAGATGTACTTTTCCTGCATGACGTGTAAACATTTTCAGATTCATTCTTGTGTCATTATTACAGTTTTGTTCAGATGGAGTATTTTCACATGCACCTTCACCCCCTTCAGTACAGACCTGTTTTGTTGTTTGCAGTGTCTAAATACTTGGAGACTTTCCTCATTAGTAACATGTTAAGAAATTTCACACAGGTTTTTCCAATGTCAACTGAATTTTTTAATTTCATCTTTGCCTTCATGAAGACCAGCAGTTGTTACTTGTCTGAAGTAGTGGTGTTCATCAGTAGCAATGTTGTTAAGCTCTCTAATACATAGTTTTGCTCATTATTGAAAAATACGAAGGGGTGCACAACCTCAGGTGTAGCTTTATTCCTTCACAACACAGCATCATGTACTGCACAAGCAAAGTGACAGTGCTGCTCTGTTTCTGTACGTAGCTGCTATGTTCTGGTCTCTTACTCGTTAGAGACCCTGAAAAGTCCAAAGGGAACTGTATAACGTAACCATTTCCCTGTGCCCTAATGCATGAGAAATTCATTTATGAATGTCAGCGACTGTAGCTATGTTTTATGTAATGAGATCTGCAATGGTTTAAAGACACGCATCAATCTATATGGAGCTGGCTCGTACTCTCAAAGGAGCTCTTTGTAAATAAAGCTGTAATAGGTCTAGGACTGGCCTGTGTGGGTCTCTGAAAAGACTGCGGTAAATGTCACCAGCAGTTTGGTTCAAAATGACGGTACGTTTTTACAGCGGTAGGAATTAGCACTGTAACAATTTTCGAACCAAATGAAGAAATATCAAAGGTTGTCAAAGGTTCAAATTGTAGTATTTCAATTGTAAACGTTACTTATGACTAACCTAATCTGACCAAAAAGAAGTTGAGTTTTTTTCCTTGAGTTGCCACTTGACATTTTGGATCATGTTAATACAATATTCAGCAAAAAATCTGGTGTGAACCCAGCAATCCAGCAGGTCATTAGCCAGAACAATGCTGGTATTTACCCCTGCTTTTCAGAAGATGCACAGGATTTCAAAAGGGAAGACCAGTTGAAAAATCTGCAAATCAGCTGCAGTTTGAAGGGGCAAACCAGGAGTGTGTTTGTTTTGAAGTGACAAACACCACAGCTGAATTCACCATTCATTTCGGCTCTGCTCCCCAGTAGTGTAGAGAAGCAAGGTGTTGGATCGTTGAACCCTAATAATAAAAATTTGGGGATTGCAGGCAGAGGAGGATCATCCCTGGACCATGCAAAAGTTTGCTTCTCCGAAACTACTGGCGAGACAGACTCGAGCGTGATCTGCACACAGCAAATGTGCAGGCACAAGCTGCTGCGCATTCGCCGTACATAGCTCACGCACTCAAGGAGGGTGGGACAAGATTTCATAGTCTTCTTCACCTCATTATTTCCATCTGTGTATCTGGACACTCAGGCAATTAAATTAACCCCCAATCACTCGCATATAGGATGATGTTATGAAAATGGTTAGAAATTTTCATTTCCATGTATTTTGAAGATTAAATTTTTCGCAAAGCATACACTCTCAAGCTATTAGAAAAGTTTACCTGTTCACTGCTTGCCTGCTAGATTCTGTCTACTATCATTTAAACTTTAAAGTCCAGTTATTAACTATTACCGCTTTTTTTATAACACTGGCTAATCATGCTCTGTGATGTACAGTCATTTATTATTTATCTCAAATGCTAGGATGGATAATTACTAAAGATTTTTTTTATCTGACTTGTTAAAAGGGAAAGAAATTTTTAAATCAATCTTTTCCATTGCCATTTTGTTACTTATCTCCTCTGTGGCTTATTTACTACACAATGGGTTTCTTTGTGCTTTGTGTGATCTAATTTCTAAGTCACATATGCGGGGAAGAAGCAGTACACACATCGGTAGGAAAATAAAAGCAAAGTATCAGAGGGAATACTTGGTAAGATATAAATCTCCTGCACTGTTGGGGAGTCTGTTTTACCCCTTTCTTCTTTCTTGTGCTTTTGTCTTCTTGCTATGGCAAATGCTTAAGTACCACTAACTACCTCCTTCTCCTTAAATCCCATTTCCCCCCTTCTCCCCAAAACGCATCAGCAAGTGTGAAACTTGGGTTTAAAGGAGGCTGTGAAATAACTTTTGTAGTATGCAGTTTGGGGTCCTTGCACTTCGACTGTTGTGATTACAGCAAGATAGAACCAAAGATTTTTCTAGAGGTAAGTGTTGGTACCAGGAGGAGAATGGGTTTCTGAGGACACCTTGGTGTTTGGAAAGAAATGATAAATATAAGAGGAAATATTTCCAGAATTCCCGTATTAACTGTGAATTCAGGGCCCAAGTCTGCCAGTGTTACTCAGCTGGAGTAATTTAGTAAGTGTAAGTAGTCTCACTGATTGGTACACTGCAGCAAGGTCATTCAGGGTGCCTGTGTTAATGATCTTGTTTTGCTGAAGTCTAACATGTTGAATTTTTCAGAAAAAAAGTAGCATGTTCTATATTAGATATGAAAAAAATGCTTTTTATGAGCATATGCTATATGGAATCTTTATATTAATAGCATCTTGGCATTTTACATTCCCAAGGCAGTCTCAGAAACCATGCGAGGGCTGCAAATCTGGTTTATAAGTGCTGTAATTTGTATCAGGACCAGATTTGATCAAGTCCAAATGTGTTGGGTTTTTTTCTAAAATGCTGAATCCATTTTAAGCCTTTATGCATCTCTATAAGAATGGCCAGCCATATAGAGTTAGACTCAGACTGTAGAATGTAAAGTTATTGTGTGAATAAAAATGTAAGTCAGAATAATTCATGCATTAATGGGCTGGAAGGAGGAATAACTTTTACTGACACTTCTTTAAACTGCTTTAGTAACATTTTACGAATTGCTTTCAAACTGAGCTCACTGTGGTCCTTCCTTCATGCTTACCTCTTAGCAGCCTTCAGGATAACATTATCAGGTTGTCACTTTTATTGCTGCATGACTTTTGATTTATGGTTTGGCCATCAAAGTTGCCAAAAGATGATGATTTTATATACAAGAGTATTCTGTGGATTCAGCTTTCTTTGTTCAGCAATTTCCTCTATGCACTCCAATAGCCTTAGTTTCCTAAGAATTAAAAATTTTGTTACCAGACATTTGTACTTCCCACGGACTAGAAAGAAGAAAGTTTCAAGTTGGTCAGGGAAAAGATTGTGAGCAGCCTGGGGAACATTCCTGCAACATGCTAGTGTTAGACGCTTTGATAATTCCTTTCTGATGTTGTGAGAAAACCACATTTTAAATGTCTTTGCTTTCAAAACTTGTGTTTTGATTGTAAAAATAAGTAATTTTAACCTTCTAAAAGCAAGATTTTATGCCGCTCTGGTGAGCTTTAGTTCTAGTTTCTAATTGTGTGGCCACACACATACACAGTGCCTGGTTTGGGGTGTGATTTTTTTTTCTCTCTTTTTTTTTTTACCCCCCCTCTTCTTCCCCCTTCATTGATACAAACTTTTCAGTGTGTGGGTAGAACATTAGTCAAGTTGAACTTAATGCATACAAGTATTACTGAACAAAAATATGTGCTTCTAGCATTTATTTTAGGTTATATGCTAGTTTTACATTATCCCAGCTGGGTATTAAACTGAGTTACAGAACTGGCAGTATGTTGGGGAAAACCAGATGTGTACTCTAAGAAAACAATAGTTTTGGGTCCAGAGTTTTCATTGAAGTCTGCTTCAAATTCACACTCCATATTCCTCTCCCTTTTCTCACAAAAAAAAATTGAGAGTTGTTCAAAAATGCATTTTAAAAAATCCAAATGATGATCGGAAAGTTTAACATGTATGCAAATGCTATCTGGATATGGCTTCAGAAAGTAAAGACCTTTGGCTGGCCTGGAGGCTCAGCTGGTAGCAAAATGTATTGCCGTATGGGAGACCCTGATTTAAGTTCAACCACAGGCCATTAATGTCTGGAAGCTCCACATAGGTGAAACTTTCAGCTCTACAGCAAAGTAGCAGAGGATTCGGAGACTGTCTTACTGATGGATGGCTCCTGTAATTACATCCCAAAGTTATCGTCTGCCATGGATTTCACCGAAATGGAAAATGAACACAAATGGTAAACGAATGGGCGAAGAAATGACAGCGCGGGCTAAGTGCACAAAACCTTGGAGAACCACTGAGGCTGGTGCTCGTGAAGGGTAAAATTGCCCTGACAATAGACATATGGTTGAAGTTTAATTCACAGGGGAGAACAGGCACTCAACTACTGTGCCAATTGTTTTCCACCCCCAAAGCAAAGAGATTTTAATGATTTATAGCAGAACAGGGTGTATGTGTTACCTAATGTGTTTAGAATGACTTGATACAGTTTTCTAAGCAATGCAGGAAGCGAAGGGGATAAACAACCACTTCTTCTTCTTTGTTCAGAATTTAAACAGCAGAGTTTTGGTTATCTTCTGTAATATTAGTTTCTCTGAAAATGCTTTCCCATGCAGAACTTCATGCTGTAGGCCAATACATGCAAGCAAAAAATAGATTTTGAAAATCACTACCAGAAAAATGATTTTACTTGTGTTCTCAAAGTGGAATGTAACTGGCAATTCACATTTTTGAGAATTTGTATATTTCTTAAATGTCAGGTTACTGGCTTCAACTTGAGAAAAATAAATAAGGGAGGAAACTAATTCAGTAACCAGGAATTCATTTGCAAAATTGGGAAAGTATCATCTGCAGTACCATAACATGTAGTACACGACTTAGTCAAACAAACTGACACTCTGTTAGGATTCATTTTCATTTTATGACTTTAAATTAGAAAAAGCATGTTTGCATCATTGCAAAGGCTGGTGTGAAAGAAGCACCAATTCCCAAGTTCTTCTCCAGGGTATTGGAAACATTTGTCCACTTAGTGCCTTGACTAAAGAGAAAGCACATGTGTAAGTTACATTACTGAGCAGGCTTCTGATGGAGAAGCTAAGTAGAAACGATACGGCTTCACATGGAGAGAAGTATATATAACTGATGTCTTATCTGTGAACTTTGATGGAAATCAGAAGATGATGATTTGTGTTAGCCTAACGTTATTAAATTTGTCAAAAAGATTATAGTTTTAAAAATGACAGTGGGTATATGTAAGAACATCTACTTTAATGAAAGAAATCAATCATTTTTCCTAATTGCTTTTGTTTGAGAACTATTGTCTGAAAATGTTTTTGACATGAAACACAAGATTTTCTGAGGTGGAGCATGATATATAGCTTATAATATACATCTGCTTTTAGTTTTGGTCATCATTGGAACACACTGAGCAGTTTACAGTGACGCTATCTTTTTCAGTGTGAATAATTTAAATGAAGTAGATAAAGCTTCTATTATTTTGGATTCTTTTTACATGAACTTTACTACTAGATAAAAGCCAAGATTAGAGATACAGTTGGGTATTTTAATTCTCTTCCTACCGATATCCTGTAACCTTTTGTATGGGTATTTTGAGAAGCCCAGGTGTTCTTGTCATATGTTTTTCATTCTAAACCCCAGCCATTTCATATGTTTCTTTCTACACTAAATTCTGGAGTACATATTCCCTTTACAAACATATATACCTGACTATAATACGAATTGAACTCCTCGTGTTTGCGTACCTTACAGCTATCTGTCATTTCTGTCTATCTTGAGGTTTGGGTAGAAAAGCAAAACCAAAGACAACAGGCACTTGGAAGTTCTGAATTCCTTTCCTGTCTATGCAAATCAGAGAGCATCTTCCCTTAGGTCATGGGTTTGTTAAGGGGAAAACCCTGAGTGTTTGAATCTGCTCTTTAACTTCTGTCCAGTTTACACTTTTTCTTATCCTTCCTGGGATTTTTTTCTTGAATTATGCCCTCAGTGTTATTTTTTGTACGAGAAAGAAACTTATTAATGTAATTCAGGTAATTCTCAGGAGTACTGCTTTCTTATTTAAGTATGTTTTAATTGACAAGTACTGGCTTATAACTTTCTCCAACTTCTGATTTATAGTTCAGGCACAGTTACAGTTAACTCCTCACTGTGGTTGTTCCTACCATTCTTCTGCTTTTCTTTTGAAGCCATTATGTCCTTCTGATACTGATTGATATAAATTGAGCTGATGACATCATTTCATAATTAAAGTGCAGGAGGTAGTATATTCATTTTCTTTTCCTTGGGACTTTTCCTGAACGCTGCAATACTAGAACTCTTCTGTTCCTCTGTGTATAAAAGGCTCATGCCGTCGTCGCATGTGCTTTTTTTTCCCATCCATATTTCTCCGACTTAATAGGATCCTGCAGTGTACAGTAGGAGCAATGTTTTGTTACCCTAGCAACAAGAGCCAAACTTTCAGATGTTATTTTGCTAGTATTTAAAAAAAAAAGTCACTGCCAGTTATGATGTAAACATTTGCAGTTCCCCCCAAATGTCTTTTCTTTTCAGAATCAAAGTAAAGTCACCGTTCCGAGGGGAAACTGATAAATTGTTTTAGACGTTTTTAAGCAAAATAACAGATGTGTGTGATTCTGGTAGATCCTCAGTGATCTGGTCTTACTATTTTTAAGTGGCATATTTACTGCTAGCCTCATTGGAGGAGATGTACCCTCTCATCAGCACTAAGAGTCCAAATTCTAGTTTTAAGTTATTTATGAAAAGATTGAATACTACTTCTGCTGAAATTGCCTGAAGACTTTAGCAGAATTTCATAGTAATTTCATATCTTGACCTTTTGTTTTAAGCACAACTAATCCCATCAGGAATTTGAGACTGGAGGATGAGACCAGCAGGGTGACATTTAAAGCCATGTTTGCGTTTATTAGACTAGCAGGGACTTGTCACATAAAAATGTAAAGGAAGACAGTCCTTTAGGACTGACTTATCCTCTCCCTCTTGGCTAGGTTATGTCACAACAAAAAATTTCCCACCAGCCAGATGCTGTGTGAGTCACCATTTGTTATTCACTTGAATAACCTTTATCAGTGCTGGTCAGTCGAAGGGAGTCTGGGTCACTCATGTATGACTTGTTTCTTGAGCTTTTGCACTCAGCAGCTACAGCTTAGTAAGATTTCTTTGACACTGTAGTATTTTTCTCTCAACTATCCAGCCATTTCTTAATAGCACTCAGTTGTACATTGAATAAAACCCAAAAATAACATTCTGTTGGAAAAAAAACATTTAAGCCAAAGGCTTCTTTAGTATTACTCAAAATAGTGAATTATCGTAGAGAGATTTAATTGTCCAGTCTTGAAAAATCTTTCTTGTGGAAGTAGTGCCATCAATTTTACCATACTTACTGCTAACAATAAGCCATTTCATCACAAAATGTTGCAATTGTGTAGATTTGAATAATATTTACTGTTCTTAGATTGAATTAACTCAAAAGACTTTGCAAGCTATAACAAAATGTCAAAGCCTGAGCTGAGCTGAAATGCTTAGTTATGTATTTCTGTCTTCTTTTCTTTCTTGCCAAAAGGTGATTGGGACATACGAAATAACTTTTGATGGGTTGATTACCTGGCAGTCACAACTCCATATGCGTGCATATAGCTTGTATGACGTAAAACGTTGGCTCACCAGAAAAGAGATTCAGAAAAGAGAGTGATTAACCAGAGCCTTCCCTTTAGAGAAGGTGGGCATGAAATACTGAAACTACCTAATTTAGGGAACTCTGGCAGGTGCAGGTACATCAAACTACCTTTTGTTTAACAACTGAAATTAAATTGTAGGTTGCTGTTTGGGAAGTGCCACATCTGAAAAGAGCTGTCAGTTAACCACAAAGTTGTTTTGAGAAGTTTCCCTTGGTGGGCGATTTACTAAGAGTATCTTCATACAAAAGATGAGTCAGATGTACGATAGAGATTTCCTTACAAGCCTCATACTTCCAAATAGCCTCTTTAATTTGATACAGTGAATTTAGATGAAGTAACTCTTCTTTCCGTGACCAAGTAATTTTTACTGAAATTACATCTGCAGTTGAACTGCCAATAAATTATAATTAAGTTTTGCACATGTGCTAGTTTAAACTGTGTTTTCAGTGGAAGTCTGTGTTTTGTTTTGGTGGATTTTACATCATTTTATAGGGCCTGAGCCCATCTCTACTTGAAGTCAAAGGAAGGACCCCACTTGGCTTCCATGGGATGTGACCCCAAAGCATCTTGAGACAATACCTCTTTCGTGGCTTTGCTGGTAGATACATTACTGTCCATCTGCTTGCGATACTGAGTTAAAATAAAATACTGCTGATGTAAATGTGGACTACTTACATATAGGATTTCATATAATCTCATTAGTAATTAATTTTGCATCCCTTTCAACCAGCGTAATAGTTTTAATTACACTGATTACCCTTTTGTGCTCAATACCAACCACTCCTGAAAGGGACCCCCAGCTTGCCATGTAAGAGTACGTGTGTTGACGCAGTGAAAGTGTGAGATACTTTTAACAGCTGCACCTTTGTCCTTAGGTGTTCACTTCAATTTAGGCAGGATGCATTTAACCCGGAGGGAGATTGTGAGCCTCATGGGTTTTTCGTACATTATGTGTTTTTAAATACTGTATGCAGAAAAAAAATGGGTCAGATTGCTTATTTTAGTTGGACTGTGCTTAGGAAAGGGTCAGAGAGACAGTGGTGGTGAGAGCAGGTGCTTTTTTAACAAAAAAAGACAACATGAACTGTATTAATTTTCTGTGCCGTATGTTTCCACCATCTATTTACCAAATTAGATGTGAACACTTTTCAAAATGCCAGAATATTTTTTTGTAAATTTATTTATTGATTTACTATTAATACCCCCAAAACCCAAACAAAAACAAACAAACAAACAAAAGCTTGTACAGGGAATGTTAATAAAAATCATGGACCTCCACCACGCTTTCCCCTTCAAAACTTCACGCAGTTCTGTGCATCTCATTTTTCTTTGCACAGGGCCTATAACAGCATTCCACTGGTGGCTGCTGCTCTCCATAAACCCATCGTGCTGGAAAGTCTTGGTGGCTTTACTGAATAGTTAGTCTTCAGAGGCAGAGGCTTGCTCCTGGGGCTCGCTGAGCCTTGCTCTCCTTGGGGATCACTGAAATGGAGATCTTAGGAAGCAAGGTGGTGTGTTGAGAGAGGGCTTTTGAAGATGCAGATGGTTTAAATACGCTGAGCCACGATTTGCCGTCACTTATCTAGCTCAATCCAACCGCAGTAGCCAGAAAGACAGACATTTTTGTGAAGTTTGTTTAAGTAACCACAATAACTGCAGTTTGTGTTGATGCATTTCTCCAGGTTTTGTACAGGCGCGCTAGGGGAATCTCAGAGTAGACATTACTGAGTAGGTCTGTGCTGTGGTATATACTAAAAGTAAAAGCAGATGAGATGGTTTATTATTTGTTATGCAAGGAAATAATACTGCTGATAAAAACGTACTCTGGAATTATTCTTTTCATTTTTCCACGCTCGCTAGAGCTGAAATCAGTTTCACTTTTCATGCCTTTTAGTTTGGGGAATTTAAAGGAGGTGCTCTCAGTTATATGACTCTGTAGGGGTGTTAGTTAATGAAGTTTTGACAGATTTAAGGTCACATTTTGCATGGTTCAATTCAGCACACTTAGAAATACACAGCAGGGAGAGTTCCTCTCTCTGTGAACTGCTATATGTTAGACTTTTATATATGCTGAATTTATTTTTGTATTGGCACATTTTATGTAGGAAATAAATAGCAAATTTAGGTACAGGTTGTTGTTGGAGTAAGGAACGACTCTAAGTAAAGCTTTATGAACTAGATCATTAACTTCAGAATGATAACCTAATCTTTAAGAGCAGTGGATCCTTTTTATATTGTTTCCAGTTACCTTAGATCAAACATACTTTTATTTTAAAAGAAACATATTGGGACATTAATGGGAATATATTACCTTAACATTACCATAGCTCTTGCAGCGTAATTTTCTCCAAAACCCTCATCATACAACAGTGCTATATTTGAGGGCAGGTGAGTGGAGCAATTTGATTTGGGGTGATGCAGACTGCCAACAGGATACATGATTTGAGGACTCTGACTTTGCTAGTTGCTTTGTTACCGCTGGGTGTCTCAGATTGCCCCCCCACCTCTCTTTTCTTCTCTGTATAGCCCAGTCCATACCTGGCATCTTGCTCAAGTGGAAAGGAGACATCCTAGCCGAGTCTTTTCTTTGGCATCAGTTGTCTAGGCACAGACATTGAGGAGTGTGTTTTTAATTCAATAAATATGCCCAGTTTAGAGGAAGTGTTTAGAAGGTAATTAGTAAAGAATTAACACATTAGCGTACTTAATGTGACTCAGCATTATTTTATTAAAAATGGGCTTGTTTTTGTCAGCTTGATTGACAGTATACTTATTTGCTTTATATTTCCAACATGCTGTTCTGATCATTTAAAAATGTAGCCCTCTAGCAAATGATTGAAGCCAGTATTAAATTTATTCAGAAGAATTTAGTTGATATATTGCAAAAAGTAATTTTAAGCCTTCCAATTTGTATTTTCTGGTGTTTTCCCACAAATATATTTGACTAATGCTATTCAGTATTTTAATCAAAGATATGAAAGAAAATGAATAATTAGTGATATGTAAATGGCAGTGTAATGAAAGTAACAAGTCATTTTTACACTCTGACCTAGATTACTAGATATGATTGACTCAACCTGCCTTTTAATAAAGCTAGATGCAGAATAATGTATTTTTCTAAGAACAAATATTCCAGAATTATTTTTTTATACTGATGACCATTTGGTGGCCTGCCTGATAGGATAAAATATTGTCTTTCACCTCCCGAACCTTTTCCTGCAGGGACTAATGAGAAGACATAGAAGATGGTACGGTATGTTAGATGGTCCATGCTATTCTGTCAATTGAAATATTTAAAATAAAGATGGGATGGCCTCTAACAGATGTTGTACTTCAAAAAGTACATGGTTTTCATGGAGATTGCTTTGCGTGAGGGTCTTTAATTTATGCTATGTAAGACAAACTAGACAATGATCAGCCCTTCGTAACAGTAAAATAGAAAAACCTGTGAATTTCTGGAAACTCTATGGTGGCTGGATATGAAACATGTTATTGGAGTATTTGTTATGGCCTAGAGGCTTTTTTTTCTCTTGTGGTGATGCTGGTAATAATGAAATGATAATCAGAACAAGTTCAGCTTGAAAAATAAGAAATTAATATATGTAATTATTTTGGAAAAAATGTGAGTGGTATATATTTTGGCTTTTTCCTTTACTTTAGTGTGATCTTAGTAGTTTGGAGTCAGACATAGAGCAGCCATAAAAATGCACCTTAAAAAGAAGAGTGGCCTCATATTTTGGAGGCTTCTGCTTAAAAAAGCATTGCCAATAAATGATCTAAAGGGTGGGTTACATCTTCCATGTGTTTACTTGCACCTCTATATGCTTCTCATCACTAGTTACTGAGAGAGAAAAGCTGCAGATATTCTCTGGAACACTGTGAGCCATCTGTCTTCCTTATCTTTTTGGAGGAGGAACTTCCAGTCTTTTATTGCTGTTAATATTTTGAAAAGTTTGGAAGATAAAACTTAGTCCTTAAAACTGTCTTGTAATTCTATCAAAATACTTACTGCTTAATTTTAAATACAGCGTAGAAAGTATGCAGCAGTATGTAGGGATCCTTGGTCCATATTGTCTGCTGTGTATTTGTTCTGGAGAATTACAAATTGAATGTGAATTTATTTCTCCGGAAAGATAACACATCATCAGGCTATATGCATTCTTACTTTATATACATATGGGACAGATAAGTACAGCACAAGGATTACAGTGGTTTTCAATGAGTACTGCTTAATCTTAGCATGAAGAGGACTGCTGCTTTGAGAACAGTTAGGTCAGTCTGTCCTTCACTGCCACTCCTTTTTGTCACGTTAATACTTCAGTTTTATTGGAACTGGATTGTAAAATCACCAAAATAACTTTGTAACAGCCACCATCAGATACGAGCTTTTCACTACACTTGACCTTGGTTAAATTGAACCGATGGCTTAAAGAGGAAGGAGTGTGTAAAGTAGATCATGTTACTGATTTTCCTTTATACTTTAGTATCCTCCATACTGGACTTATTTCCTACTGTTGGGTCTTGCTCTGCTTCATCAAGTGAAATTAAGAACTACAAAAGACAATCTTATGGAAGAAGATCATGGTTGGGTTTTTTTTTCCTACAGCTCCATTCTTTTGGCATTCTGCATTGCCTGTTCCAGATTCCGTAGTAAATGCCAAGGTGATGGAGACCTCGATTAGTCTAAGCCTCTGATGTTTTCAAGGAACTCATTAATTTCTGATACCAAGAAGTTTTGAGTTCTGCACCTACATATATAGTCTAGTTGCCCCAGGTAAACTGATCTGTAAGCCTGTAAATCCACTAAATAAATTTTTTGTTGGCATGAAACACAGTGGATGTTTTTAGTCTTAAGACTCCATGAAGAAAACGTAAAGACTGAAAGGAATCAGCTAGAAGATAGTTATCTTTTTTAAGTGAACATGTTTGTCAGCAGAGCTTCTTACCATTTGAAGGAGCCGTGTTTGCTGTCTGAATGTATTCATGCAATTTTGCCATCAATGATGAATGACAGTGTAGGAAGGTGATAGGCAGGTATTTTCTTAAGTTTTTGGATTGTAGGAATCATCTAAACTCATGACCATACTTCCACTTTCGGGCCCAAACTGTCCTTTTTGTCAATGTTTTAGCTAGAGCGTGTCACTGAAATTTTTTCCTTTTTCCTGTGCACAACTCATTTCTTCTGTGCAACATTTGCTGAAATGGTTACTTGCTGGCTATAAGTGTTACAGGATTTTCAGATGTGAACCTTCTATAAACAACCACTCTTTCAGTGATTCAAAACCTCATTTTTTTAAAGAAACGTCATCTTTTATTGCATTCCTGCAGTAGAAATGGGAAGAAATGATGGAAAAAAGACACCAAAATCCCAGTGTGTCTTGGTTTTGAGCTTTTTATAGGTAGGCAAACATATGTGCTTGCCTAGATTAATAAAAAAAGCTCACAACAACAGTAGCAAGAATGTGTTTTAGAAGGCTCAATCTGGCAAGGACCAGACTGAGGAATTGGCTTTTTTGGTAAACAAACTTCAGCTGTCCCAAAACAGTTACCTATTTTTGAAGGTTGGGGTCTAGAGAAAAGTTTTAAGTTACGGGCTTCTAGAAGAATAATTCTCTGTGATAAGTAAAATCAGCAGATGATGTGATATGAATTGAACCATGGTTGGAAACTATGCTTGAATAATTTTGGAAGAAACTGAAGGAAAACCTATTACATTTTAATTTTTTTTTATTTTATTTTATTTCCTGCCCTGGCAGTTGAATGTTAAATGGGAACTATTAGTTATGGGCTAAAATGGTGTTTAAATGGAAAGGAAGGGAGCAGAGAAAGTAGCTGGTTTTCATTATTAATTCTAATTTTATTATTACGTTTCCTATGGCAAGCATCTCACTGAAGAAGGGATGAAAAATAGAAATCCATGACCTTCAGGCTTAATAGCTTGCACATCCCAAATCATCAAGATTTTGAAGAGAGAACGATAAGAGGAAAAAAGGTGGAGATGGGAGGGAAAAAACCCAAAGAGAAAGGGAAGGATTCAGGTCGGTGGGATAGCACTGCAAGGGTCTGTGCTTCTGCTACAATTCTGATCAGAAAGCCTGGGTTTGTGTTAATATTACTATAAGGAGGGACAGAGAATGTACGTACGGGCATAATATGCTTTGAGTGGGTAGGAGGGAGCTGTCTGTCCCTTCACTCATTTTATCAAATCCGTCAGCTCTTGTATCTCTCACTGAAAGCTTAAAGAGCTTTAAGGAAAGTAAATGTTTGGTCAAAGAGACTGTGGTTCTGTATTCATGAACAATGCCAAGAGTTCACACTTCATTTTAAAAATCTGAACAAAATACTTTTCCTTCTGGTATTTCTAGGACCATTTAAAATCAAAACTAATAGAAATGCATTTATATATCTGTCTGAAAGTGTTAGGGAACATTTTCTTATTCTGAAACGTGACGGGAATAGTGAGAGAAGGGGCTCTTTCATGCTTGCTTTTTAATTTAGGCAAGTTGTCTTCACCAGGGTCACCATGCAATGTGATAATCTTGGAGGCAGCAAGGTTTGGGACGTGGAGGCTTGCAAAGATCGGGCCAGATCACAAAATGTGCTTGAGAGCATTGGTAGCTTCAAAGCATTCTCAAAGACATACATCTCAAAGATATTCTCAAATATCTTACAGACATTTCCTAAAGTATTCTGATTTTTTCTTGATACACATTTTTCACTAGGTTTTCTATTTGAGGAAAGCATGTATCTGTGGTTGTAACTGCAAGCTGAAAGAACAGAAGAATTTAGCGAGCTGCTCTGTTCCAGCTGTGCAATTGCTTATGCTTGCAGTGGAAATAATTGTGCAATGTAAAGAGTGGGCTCTGGCTCTGCGAGAGCTAAAGATCCTGTCACTGTCAAGACAACTTTTTACTGCTGACAGCAAGCAGTAATAGATGACCAAATGTACTTTTCCTAAATACTCCACTGAATTATTTAAAAAAAAAAAAAAAACACAACATTTTTTGGTCTGCTTGTTAATTTTGAAGGCACTCTTTTTTTTGGATTGTTTTCAGTCTTGACTTGAACTCTCACTAGCCTGAGTTAGCTTGAGCGATGTTCCATGTTAGATACTTCTGTGCTTTTGTGCCTAAGTGAAAGGGAAAGGTGACTTCGAGCGTCTTGTTCTGTGTGTGTTAATAGCATGAATTAATCCCTTTTGTTAGAGTGAAGTTTATTATTTTTCAGTTTAACCATATTCTGTTACCTGTTTTGGACCAGTAAAGCAGGATGTTAGAGAAGCCCAGTGGAATTAGGAAGAGAAGTTCATTTTCAGGGTGGATTGTTTATTTTTTTGGTACAATTCCTCTACTTTAAGGTCAAGGGCAGGTAAGAATTACAAAGTTAAAGTGTTGGTTTGGAAGTCAAGTGAGCAGCCAAAGAAAAGCCATATATTTGCACCTGCCCCATTTGCGAAAGGCTCTGCTACCCAGCTCTTCCATAAATCCCATGTTACGTAAAGCTGTTGATCCCTTCGTGTCTTTAATTTTTGCAGCCTTGCTATAGTTTCATATAAAACTTGTGACACTTAACAAACAGAACAGAACTATTAGGTGAGGCTGGTTGAAATTATAGGGCTGAAGTTAAATCCTGTTTTTATCTGGGGAAGCATGGTCATACTGATTAGAAAGTCTGTTTAAGCCACTTGAATCCACTCTATGGACTCTATCCTTTATTATGTTTGTTTGTATCTGTCTTTCTATCAACATGTATTTTGAGAAAATTTCTTCCCCTGCGACCTTTCTCCCCTATGTTAAAGGAAATGGGGATATCTGGTTTTTTATAAGAGACTGTGAATACTGTGGAAGAAAAAGATTTTGCAAATGCAAGCAAAAGCCAAGGACCATAATCAAACTTGCCACTCTATTTGCCCGAGTTGGGCTCTTTCTGAACAAAATATTTATCAATAATGCTGTTTGTCAGAAGTAGAAAGGGTGACATCAGTCATAGTTCTTCAGTTAGCACATTTTTAAGCTAAGACAGAAATATAATAAATTTATCAGTCTTCAGTAGTGCCTGAGGAAATGTAATTTATTACTGTTTTTTAATGTCAGTTCAGTTGGATTTTCCTATCTGGATACACCTGAGATTCATGATAAATTGTGTTATCTTATGAATAACATGTGATTAGTTAAGTGATATCTTTAGTAAGCTGCAGTAAGTAAGTAGCTGTCTTTGGCTCAGCAGATTAAACACAAGGTACTATGCCATTGAGTCTACAGAAACAGCTTTATTTCCAAATCCTTTAATAAATAAAAAAAAAAGGGTGGGTGGGTGGTAAAGATAAAGATGGCAATTCTCCCCTTCTACTCTCATCCATTTGTATCTTAATTTCAGAAGCTGTACAGTAATTCAAATAGAAACTGCAAAATAATAATTTTGTTCAGGGTAAACCCTGCAGATATTAAGAAGAGCTTGTTGCTCATTCCTTCATTTAAAGTTCAGTCAGATGGTTTAATTTAAGACTGGGATCTTTTCCCTGTTCTTGCTTTTATTCTCATTTCTTCAGTGACTGATTATATAGCTAGTTGTGCCACAATAACAAGCTAGGCAATATTTAATGAAATCTAAGATGGTTATTAATGTTAGCATGTATTAAGTGGAAAATATGAAAAAGTCTTTTTTAGCATTAGATTGTTCTTTTAGTTTTCAAAGTCCAGACAGATTTTTTTTTTAAAGTGATTTTAAACATGTATTAAGTAGACTGTGCATGAGGGACGAATGGATAAAGAGAAGCCTAAAGAAGCAAAATGGTTCTTAGTTTTGAGAAATGGCCTTTTCCTGGCTTCCAAGCATCCTAACATGTTTTCTAGCTATAGGGAAAAATATAAAGGCAGTAATTGGTAGCAAGTAAACATACCAGTGCGACATTCAGTTTAGAGCCAATCACCTGGTTTGCAAAACCCAAACAGTTTGGCATAATGCTAGTGGAAATGAATCTGCCTTTAATAATCTTCCATTATTGAATACTGAAGCCTGGAGTCCTTGGGATCTGCACAAACAGGACGTGACAAAGAGGAAAACCCATTCTAACTGCGATTTTTATAATGTTTGATGTCTTATCAATCTGATTTTTTCAAACTATGCAACTGGAAACCAAGTGCAGTGTATGTAGCTATCACTGCTGTAGTCGTGAATTGGGATTGGAGTATTTTTAAGCTTAACTGAGTTGGTTTTAATCTGGCTAGTTGCGGGGAATGGAGCAGCAGCAGTCAATCTGTGACCTTGTCAATGGAAATTCAGAAATACCTGGGTTTGTCAGCCCCTGCTGATGTCGGCGTGTTGTCTGTTTTACCTCTGTGAAAACTAGCTCAGCTTCTTCATTACATCCTATAAAAATGCTTCCCACTTCTTTGTGAATGAAAGCTTAATTATAAATAGTTTATCAAGTAGGAAGAGACAATAGGAAAAGTACATAACCATTCGCATGAAACCAATAGGGAAGTGTAAAAAGCAAAAAGTATTTTATGCAAGTATTGCCTTGGTGTGGTTTTGTTTTTTGGGTTTTTTTGGGTTTTTTTTTTGGTAGGCAGTATAGTAAAGGCAGATTATCACTAGGAATCTAAAGGTTTGGTATAAGATAACATATACCAGAGTTATTTGGTTTTCTCCAGAGTGTCTACTATAAAAGGGAGTTCTTTTGAAGTGCACTGGAAGGCGTGCAGTTGAGAACATACAATGAAACAGGGAAGCCGGTACTGTTCTAAGTTTTAGGCTTTGTTGTAAAACAGCTTGTATGTGAGAATGATAGGCTTGTTCAGGTGCTCGCAGTCGTTCTGAAGTTTGTTGTTCTGAAATAAATGAGAAAAAAATACATTTAAGACCTGCAGGTAATCAACAGGACAGGCTGTGATGTGGTTCTGACAGTATGGATTGTATAGTTCCAAAACAAATACCGTAGGACAAGAGAATTTTGCTTACTCCTGTAAAAACAAAATGTAGCATCCTTCTGCAGTTTGATGCTGACTGTATCTCAGAACACCCAAGATCCCTATAAAATCCTGACAACACCCCTGAAGGTCATTTATGGAGGTCACCTCTTTTTACCTCCCACACTCCCTAGAGAAATTCTGGTCTACCCACTCCTTCATGGCCACCCACCCGCAGATCAGCTGAGAAATCATACTTTGTTAAGAAAAACCTTTGTTAAGAATGTTATTTTTGTTCTTTGTTCTCTTTTCTTCGTTTGAAAGATGTCTTTTGTTCGCTGCGGTTCAAATACCATAGTTTAAAAATACATCATTTGCGGAATATAGAAATTAAAACTGAATATGTATATTTTAGCTGAATTTAAAAAATGAGACTGGGGACTTGTCATTGTTTACATACATGTATTTTATTCTGATTTGTGTTTCAAGAAGTAAATGAAAATTAGACTAATCACAGGAACATTTTTATGCCAGCACTTTTAGATGGATCAACTGTTCTTTGGTTTTTGAAGCCTATAGGGGACTTAGAGTCTTCCCCAGTCAAATGCAGATGTGTTTAGAGTAAGCATTGATTAGCAGTGATTCTTAAATCTACACCTTCATATACAATAGGAATATAACCATTACAGTAATAAATTGTCAAAAGTTGAATGCCTTTGGCTGTGAGAGAGAGTATCTTGGATCTGTGTCTGTTTATATAACAGTGAAAGCATTACTCAGTGATACCGTTGTGTGCTATTGATGTTATCACACTCTTAGTGTAACCTGCGCAGTCTGTCCCACTTAGTCTTTGCAATAATCATTAACAGAATTATGAATCTCATAAGGCAAAACACGGCGAGCATCTAGTATGGGAATCTTTCCATATGCATACCATGCTTTCTCGGAAACACAACTGTTACTGATAGACAAGTTTTCTTGTGTTTCTTTTTAATGGCCTTTGGTTTTGCATCTGTTTTGAGTTAGATGGTTCATAATGCATTTCTGATTGTGGTTGTTTACAAGCTGCTTTCTCCATTGCTTTCCCTGCAGGTGTTGCAGGGTGCTCAGCTGATAGCTGTTGCTTCTGCTGAGCCTGCGTCAGGGGGTGTTGATGGATCCCCGCTCCAAGGGAGTGATATCCAAGTCCAATATGTGCAGCTGACACCAGTGACAGACCACTCTGCGACTAATCAAGTATGTATATATATCTTTTTGCCATTTGAATGTACTTAACTTGATTGAAACATCTGTCAGATGAACTGTATATCTGTCCACAAATACTGCAGTCCCAATGAGTTTATGATCCTGTTTCCAAACTGTAAAAAAAAAAAAAAAAAAAAAAAAAATCAGCTATAATAAGAAACATAATTTTGTTAAAGGTATAAATGGTCTCTGACTATTCCTGCTTCTATGTTCTTGCTCAGTGTCTCTAGAGAATAGTTATTTTGGTCATCATTGTTCTTCTGCATCCTTGAAGGCTGAGAGCCATGTTAAAGGACAGGGCAAAAAACTTGCTTGGAATCTATCCAAAAAGTATTTTTCAGACTGAGGTTTCTCTTAAAAATGTTAGTGCCTTTCTGACAGCAGTTTTCCAGTTATTTTGATCAACAGCCTGGATTTCCCACAGGAGTCGCGATGTTAGCAATTGCAAGTAAACACTTGATCCTGTCAGTTACGATGGAGGCATTATCTTTTTTTTTTTTTTTCCTTTTTAAATCAGTTTGAACTGTCATGTACCTGGGTCTAGGAAAGGTTTCTCATCAGCTTGAAGCTGTGACTGGTGACAACACAAGAACGTTGACTTAAAACCTTTGTCAGAAGTTTTTCTGAAGATGGTTACATATTTTTCCATGAACCCCACTGTAGTGGGCTGCTTTTCTAGAGAATGCCAAGTGGTTGTGAAAAATAAGCTGTTGCTTGCTAGCCAAAATAGAATGGTGTCCTTAGTAGCCAATATTAGAGTGGAGTTTTGTCTGATACATACCCAGTTTTGTAGAGAATTCTGATCTGGTTACAAACATTTGGATATTGGATCTCTTGAGACAAAAAAAGTATTGCATAAGAAATCAAGGGAATAATCTTGTCCAAACTTAGCATGCGTAAAACTCAAATGCTTAGTGCTTCTTCCGTGGGCAAGGCAATTTGCAGATCAGTTTGATATATGAAGTTAGAGCACATTAGTTATCCCAGTGGCAAAGAGGGCCTTGGGCAAAAGATGGAGCTGCATCGCATATCGCCAAAGCGCGATCTGCGCTGGCTGGTGCTGGCAGGGAGACCAGAGCTCTAAACTCTTAGTTGCCCCAGTCCATGCTGGCTCCCCACCTGGATGCTACAAAGTGCTTTTCAGAAAAATTACGTTCCCTGCCAAAAAAGGTCAGACTGCCTGGCGTGCGAGTGTGCTGTGCTGTAAGATTGCATTCTCTTTTCTGTACACTGATCTTCCTGTGTAGATGAGCCCTTAATAGTTGTTTTTCCCTCTTTGCTAGATTTATCTCTGCACTAACCTTCTCAGTATTTTATTCATAGTCACTTGTAATAGTACACTGGACAATAAGAGTGTTGCTACAGGGATCGTGCCTTATTTCTTATAAATCTTCAAGTACTGCTGGTCCCATGCAATTAATAAAGCATATAGGCATCAGGTAGTGAGAGGTGTTTCTCAGGCTGCTGTCCTCACTCTGAGCCTAGGAAATTCTCAAATCTACCTCCCCCAGGCTTCCTTTTAGGTCTGTTCCTCGTGCCTGTCCTCCCTTCTCAGCTAGCACTGATGGGCAGGAGGTTCTGCAGTTCAGCTATAAACATCAGCATCCATCTCCCACACGACTGGCAGCCACCAGAGGAGTTGCTTTTCTCTTCAGGGACACTTTGCACCGTGTTAGGTTTTAATATTGTGGTTAACCACAGAGATTTATACAAAGCTGAAGAGAAGCAGAAAAGGAATGTGAAATAAGAAGAGTATGAAAGGAAAAACAGACAAGACTAAAAATAAGTTTGCCATAAATATTTCCTCAGTTTACACAAACTAAAAACTAAGGATCTGTTAATGAATTGGAGAAACCAGCTTGGTATTTGCATTTCTCTGAGTTATATGGATAGTTCAGGAGCTTTTTTTGGCTAAAATTATGGAATAGTCCTGCATCATCTTAGAAAGATCTCTTTTCCGAAGGGAAAAGTCTTATCAGAAGGGAAAACCCTCTCAGTGAGGCTGTAGTGACACTTTCACCTGTTTTCATATGGTTCTTTGTCAAGGTACTGAGATGTTCTCAACAATTTTGTGTCTATTTATCAATCAAAGCTTATAAAAGTGGAGTTTATTATTGACCTGGCTTGGATGCTATGCCCTAGACAAATTCTGTGCTTGAAACACCGCAAGTGTGAATTTATTTAATGTCTGAAAACAGGATACCGGTTTTCTGACCTCTTTTCTTGAAAGCCATGCCTTTGGAAGCAATCACACATGCAAAGCTGAAGGTAGGAGTGAGGCTATGTGAAATGAACCCATTCTCTGGCTTCAGCTGAAGCAGACAGCAATATGCACTTCAGCTTAGTATTTTCAATGTATTCATGCACGATTTTCTATTTGCAAATTAGCTGTAGGCAGAAGTGTTAATAGCTAGGATTCTGACAGTTGTGTAGTGACCCTAAACCACATATGTAAACACAAACTATTAATATATGAACAGCGTTTTGCTGGTGTAAAATTCCAAATGCATGTACAGAGGGAGGCATGGTTTGAAATCAGATGCATTTGGGGGATTTAGGTTTAGTTGGCTTATTTTTGTGTCTCGATAGCATTCTTCCTTACAGCAGCTTGCAAAATTTAGGAATACAGACTGTGATGATGACGAATATTTGGATTAATTCTATGCTCAAATTCATATGCTGGTGGTAAATTTTGTTAGATTTGGAAAAAAACATGATTCCAAATCTAAAGGGTGCTTCTAATCCCTTTGGGCAGTTGTCGTCTTCTGGTCTGAATGTTGGATAAATATTCAGTATTGCTGTTGTCGCTATTATTTGAGAATTATATTACTTCAATACAGTTTTCCTCTAATGGGAAAGAAAACTTTGATGATGATTTGGAAACTTACCTTCTATCAAATTTAGCAATCTGATGGCATTATTCACCACTTTGGCACTAATTTATTGAACAATTAAGTAAACACCAAATTAACTATAAAGTTGAACAGGAAAAAATCTTGTAGCTGTGTGCAGTTACTGGCAATAAAGCAGAGAGATGAAGAGAAACCATTTGACAACAAAACCTTAATTTAGGAGGAATGTTTTATAATTTTGAACCTCCAGTATTTTCATTTGAATAAATAAGTTGCAACTATAGTAAGACCTAAAGGATGGGAAATCTAGTTGAGTTTCCACCCTTGTGTCTTTGGATCATATTGCAGATATTAGGCTGAGAACGTAAAGCAGGGCTTCAAGTACAACTTTTTCATAACAGAAGTACGGTCACAGAAATAATTCTATATCCAGGGTGTTACATAAAGTGTCTATTAGATGCATTTATGGAGGGAAAAATCCGTCAAGGGCAGATTTCTGGAATCTGTGGGAGTGTACAGGAAAATATCATTAAATGCTTGCCCTTTTCTTGTAGTTTATCTATGCTTGTGATACTGGCTGCTGTCAGGGGAAGGTTTATGGGGTGTGATGGACTTTATCCAAGTCGATACAGCTGTTCTTAAATGCTATTCATCTTACAGCTCTAAAGATGGAGCTTGTTTCATAATCTAGTTCTCCTTACTCCAACGAACTTGCCTAAAAGGACAGTTTGTTACAGGATCATCCTTTCACAGCATTGTCAGACTACTGGTAGGCAGTAATTTAATTTTTAAGGAAACTTCCTTTGAAAGCTGAAGTCAATTGTGTTTACTTTAAATTCTTTCACAGAGGACTGTTTTTGCTTGGAAAGCGAGTAGAATCAGGCCTGTAGGAAGAATTTTATTTGAGAAAAAAATTCACTATAGTAGCACTAGTCTTATTTTACACAAAATAGAAGAAGACTGCAGTGGGTGAGGTCAGCAGTTTTAGACTGTATCCTGCACCAGCTGGGGAAATTCCAAGCACAGGGCAAACCGGTTATTTTGTTCTCCTTAATCTACAATAGTTCTGTCACTCCCAGACTTTGTACTGTCTTTTCTATGATCACCCGTGGTGGACTTTCCTTCTATAGCACTTGCACCCCCGAGCTGTCAGTACGTACAGCATGCTGGGACAAGTCCTTCCACAGCTTCGGCACATGTTCTGCCAGACACGGGTTTTATTTTGTTTCTTTTTAGAGCTGGTTCTTTTTGGGGGAGAGAGAGGAAATAATTGTTTTCTATTTGCTCTCTTCATGCCACTCGTGATTTTATAGATCCTTATCATGATTTCATTATTTTAGCCTTCTCCTTCCAGCGTGAAGAGCATTAGTCTACTTAGACTTCATGTGAACTCCTTATGTTATTTTTGGTGCCTTTGTAAATGTATTCCCATTTCAACTCTCTCACAGGGCTGATAGCCGTGCAGATTTTGGATTGGTACATACAAGAACTTTATATTAGTATAATATGTTCACATTCCCTTGGCTACACCAATGGAAGGCACTTTTGTATTGATTTACTGATTTCATGTTTCCTTTTGCAGGGCACTGACGCCCTTCAATCAGCTATCCAGCCAGAAATGCAGATAGAACACGGAGCAATCCAAATTCAGTAAGAGAATTATGAAAAGCTGTGTCAACTGAGATGTCAGCGAACCACAGTCAGAAGTTAAGTGCTGTAGTCTTCGTGCAACAACAGGAGAATGGAAATGCCTATTAGACCAATGGTCACACCTCGAACATCTCCTGCAAATAGCAGAGTTTGATGATCTGGTTGTCCTCACCTGGAATAAATCAGACCCATTTACTTAAATTGGAGCTACATCACTGCATCAATTGAGTATCTGGCCTTCAGAAAAAATAAATGGCCAGCCCTTAGGTACACTTAAAGAGGAAAAAAAATCTTTCAGAAAGAGGGAAAGAAATCTAATGAATCAAAACCATGAGACTAAATTAATGTTTCATCCCGTTCATTTCTTCTGTGAAATACGCCATTTGAATGTCTGCAGATATCTTAGGAAGTGTATTGCTGCTTTGCAATACTTGCTTTACCACATATAGAAGATCAAGAGCTCAAATATTTTTCACTGTTTAAACTGCTTTTTTTATTTGCTATGGTGTTTATAACAAAAATGGAAAATATTTAAAAAAAGAAAAATCCCATAACTGCAAGTATTAGCCTTTTGCTGGTGTTTTCTGTTCAGTGTAATGAAAACTGTATTTGCAGAAGACTAACAATTTTGTTTGTACTGTTGCTTATCTACTTTTCTAGGGGAAAATGCTTTTAAATGCTGTAATTATGCATTTCTAATGAAAAATAAATGTGTATTTATGAATAGTGCAGCTCTAAGTTGCTCTCTGCCTTAGGAATGAATACGGTTTGACTGGACTGTGCTGTAAGAGTGTAGTTCTGGAGTTTTTGAAGACAGATGCTATCTGGCAAGCCCTGCTGTCAAACTGAGAAGTAAGATAAGTCTGTAAGGAAGATATAAATCTTAGATCATGTTGTTATCTAAATTTCCAGTGCAAGAAAAATGTGATAGTTAAGCTTTTGAGTCTGCGAATCCTATTTTATACAATGAATTTATGAAGTAATTTTTTAAAAATATGAACAATTCTTCTGAGCACTTTCCCTTTTAGTTCCTCCTACCTCCTTTGTGGCAATACCTCAATTTGGGATTCATCCATAAAAAGCTGGGCTGCAAAAATCTGACGCCTATGTTGTTATCCAACCTGCAACAGCAATGTGAAATCCTCTTTCCACTGAAACTTATGGGAAATTTGATAACGATTTCTAGAAAGCTACATTCTCATATTTGCTAAGCTTGAGTGGAAATGATACGTTTGCTGTAAACCTGATGATTTTAATGGTGCATGTTTTAGAAAGAGTTTCTTGCTATATGTTTATTGTCAATATCTGGCTCATAATGCATTTAATGTATTAATGAATGGGGCATAGGCACAAATTCTACATGGTTGAATTCAGGATAACTTTTTTAATGAAAGGAAGAGTTAAGCACACCCAATTTCTGGGAATGTTGTCCCTGGTAAGTATTACACTTTATGTAAATTCCTACTTCTCTTTAGGATATTTCTTGACGCACAAGTACAATGCAAACTGAACCACAGCTTATTGAATACAATGTTTGCAACAGGCCAAGAATTTGGCTACTCTTCAGTTTCTTTTTTTAATAGTGTTTCTCAGACTGGGTGATGTTTGAAGAGCTTGGCATCCAAATAGAAGCCTAAAAATAAAGCAAGGCCTGTACATTTTAGCATGGCTGTTTAATAATAATTTATCGCTTGGAAATGACAGTGAGAAAGCTGGGATGGCAAAGCCACTGCATGCTACCACATACCACTCTCTTGCTATATTCATATTGGCCACGGCGGCTTTCCTGTTGTGTTAGAAAGTTTTACTCTTACCCAGCTTTCTTTCTGCGTCCTAGGCGTCTTCTGCTTTTAATGGGACCACACGTGCATTTAAACTGTAGGTATCTGTCTTTGTTTCATGGTGCAATTAAGAATTCTGTTCTCTTTGCATTTTTCAGCTCAGGTACAAGATGAAATTGAGTTCAGGAGAGGTTTCCTTTAGCCACTAGACTGCTGCATGCTCAAGTCCCTTCTGCTAAAAGTGATTGTAAAGGCATATCAAGCAGTGAAGTAGCATTCACTAGATTTCAAGAGAATGAAATCTACTTCACCAGTGTGGAATGGAGAGTGTACAAATCAATTGAAACAGGTCAGGAGAGCAGCGTAGTAAGATCCTCCAGTGCATTCAGATGTTAAGACTGTGTGTTCCTCAAGATGTGAATTTTTCTCAGTGTTATGTCAATGCTTACATGAGTCTAAGCTGTGTCACGCTATGTTTATACTTCAAAGAAAAGAGACTTCAACATTGAGCCAGGTATTTCTATGAGTAATCCCTGTCCCTGTTCCCTTTCTGTAGATTTTACGTCATTGGAAGATTTATGTCCCTGTCCAGGGAGGAAATGTCTTCTCTTCAGGAATGCTTTATTTGTTTTCTAGATGTCACAGGGTGTGTCATGTACAAATAAGTCATTCCCTAGAAGAGTAATTCAGGAATGAATTCCTTTCTAGGAAATGCTTGTGACTGTGAAGAGTCTGTGAGGTTCTGTGCAAGTGTGAAGAGTATGTTCATACAGAGGTTATCGTAAGAATAACATATCAACGTAACAGTAAGAAATCCTAAAAGTATTATAAGATAACTCAAGGAATGAAAATCTTGCAGGGGTACTGAGGGTTTTGCCTGGCACTCTGTTCAGGTAGGTTAATGTTGTTTCATCATGGATGCAGTTCTGCCCTTGAAGACTGTTTGACCGTTTTCAGTAGGTCACCTAGAAATGAGTTCTCATTATATCTCCTTCTGTTATTCACAGCCTCTGCCTTCTGTAATAATAAGGTTCTTTTCCCTCAGCAAACCTTCTAACATCCTCATTTTTAACTGTTCTTTTTCTCCTTGTGCTGCTTTTGTCCAAGAGTCAGAGATTGAGAACACATGACCGAGAGTCTTCAGGGGGATGTTTCTTGTAAGGTTAGACTAGGATCAGATGCATATTTTATTTGTAATTAATCTTGTGAGCTGCAGAATACTGTTTTCATGGCTTTGATTTTATTTTGTGTAATAATGTTTAGGCATGCAGGCTTTGGGGAAGGAGAGCCTCTGGTTCCCCTACCTGGCCCTATCGGTTATTTTCGGTATTAAGTTCACTATAGCCGGGACCTCACTATTTATCTTGATGTTGTACTAAAGCTCTTGACATGTAGTTATGGCTGCACAGGCAGTATGGTACCATTATAATGACCTTTTGGATCATTTAATTTTGAATCCCACCTGAAAGAGCATCCATCTCATGAATTCTTAAGGGCTTCTGTGGTCCTGATGTAAAAACTAATCAAAATGTTATGGTTTGATGGATTGTACAACTAGAAGTTGGTCTAAAAAAAGTGAAGGATGTGGGTTATTTCTTTTCTGTTTTTCTTTCTTTCATTCCTTTTTTAAGGAAAACTCCAGTTTTACATATTTCGTCTTGCAAAACAAAACTATAAAAATGAGCACCCTTCTGTGACCCAAATATGGAATGCCTTCATTAGCTGCATTTTTAGGTTTTTCAGTATTGACAGTTTGCCTGTAAAGCAATGAATGCTGGCCAGAATGTTGCTCTAGTACCCGTCTCCTTCATGGAGATCCTGGCATGCGTACGGGTATGGTCTGATGGCCCTGTACTTTATTATCCACTTCACAGAATTGCTATGGAGTTTCATGTTAGAAAATACAGTGAGAAAACCAGTATCTATAACCTCCCCCCCGGCCCCCCCATATCACTGTAGGATCTCACTCTGGGCAAACTTCTGTTGGCAATTAGTGTTCCTTCTGAATTCATAATTATCTAAGTACTGAAAATTTAGAGCCATAACGATAATTCAACAAAAACTGTTTCCCATTATCAGAAGTAAGAATGCTCCTTTCATTCACTGCAATCCCAAAGCACTTCTATAAGCTCTGCTGATTTAGATGAGTACTCGACAGTCAAACCTCATTTCCTTGAATGAAGCCGGGAATAAGAAAGTCATTCAGTTAGAGTGGTGTTTGTGGTAAACTGAGATTGCTTTTTTAATGCGCTGGTACAAACAGACATGCTTCGTTTTTCTGCTAAACAAGGGTTGACATATTTAGAGGTTGTTTTATACCCCTCAAAAATAGGAGTAACTAACTGTGCAGCAAGTGGAGGCAAGAGGAGTTGTGCAGAGCTGAAGTTAGAGCTGAAGTACATGGGACGCGATTGCCCACGTGGGGTTTGGCCAGGGCAAGGGGTTAACACTCCTCCTCTTTCAAAAGGTGCCAGGGGATTTTTAATCAAGTCTTGTTCTTTAGAGTGATAAATTGGATTGAACTGGATGAAAACCTATTTTTCCTCATCTACAACTTCACATGCAGAGTTCAATTCAAGAGCAAATGTCTCCTTTGTTTGACTTTTTTGCCTTTTTTTAAACTTATGTGAATTCTACTTTTGAAAGCTTTCTCATGTTTGTTTCCTATTCAATTTTTTAAAGTATACATTGTGCAATGGAAAAATGTCCTTTAATGATATTTAATAAAAATCTTATATTTTGGGCAGAATTCTTAGGATTTTGGTCAGCAGCAGGGATATTTTTAATTGACCGGTACACTGGGAGAAGTTCTGTTCTTCCAGTCCCTCAGGTTAATCTGTGTTTTTGAATGTTGAAGTAAACTGTCCAGTTTCATCTCTGTCCATCAGCTTGGGTTAAGCATGAGTTAATATGTGTTATATAATCTTCCAGTAAATATTTTATTTCAGATTTTTTCATACTAGTTAAAGGAAACTTAATCTGGTTGTGAAACAGATCAACAAAAGCCTGGATGAAAAGCTGAGTTTAGCCTGACATCTCTCCATGCTACACTGTGATGCCAGCCAGCTGTAAGAACAGACTGTTCATTGTCCCTCACTATGCCACGATCTGGACATTTATGGTATTTGATTTGAAAATAATAGTTATCCCCATTTTCCACACTGTTTTTCTTAAAGAGTCTTTGGGATTTCTGTTTCCAAGATGCACTGGGGTTGGTTTGTCAAACTGTTGAGTGCATCATATAAGGATCTGAGAATTGAAGCAAGTACACTGAAATCAAAGGGACTCTACGCTTTTGTTATTACCACAGGGAAAGCAAATCTCCTATATATATATTTAAAATAATTCAATTTTTAATGGATTAACTATATATTAAATTTACCATTGGCTTTCTGGGTAAAGCAGAAAAAAACCTGGGAGCTGGCCAGCAGCATTTGACTAGCTGAAAGGTGCACGTCAGCGTGCTTGGTGTGTGTCTGTGTGTGTGTGTGTATAGAGATATATATATTTATATATGGCTGTCTTGTTGCTTGAGTTTGCATGGGGTTGACTTACCTCCTCCTACTTTGGTCCTAGAGGTCATCTCTCCCCTCTTCTCGCTTCCTTTTGATACATTTTTTACTCTCCTATTTCTATAGCATTTATTTTTAATCTTGTGAGAAACATAGATCCATTTTGCTGCTTTGATCTTACCAGAGGAGCTGGGCTGGCCACCTCTGACTAAAAAGAAATAAATAAGAAGCCTTTGGTCTGCTGGATTCTGAATTGCATTTAACAGGAAAAAAAACCCAGTGCACGGGGAAGAAGCTCTCTTACTTGGCTTATTTAATAGTTATAAAAATTGCCACAGTTAGAAATTATGTGTCTGCCATTAATTAGTAACATTTTCAATTTAGTAACCAGATTTTCCTCTGCTGTTCCCATGTGGTAGCAAAAATTAAACCTTCTTTTGCAAGCACCCAGAATGCATGAGTAGGTGGTACTGTGAATTGCACTGAGAATTCTGCTAACTCCCAGTCTAGGTTAAACAGCAGCTAAACTTGTCCTTTGATGACTTTCCTCCCCAAAATGCCTGCTTCTGCCTCCCTGGTGTCATAACCCTCTTAGGGTGGCCCTTCTCTAATAATCACAAATTGGTATGATTTAATCAGACACAAATGATGTGCTCTTTCTAAAGGAGAGTGGGCTCAGTTCTGCTTCCCATCCCAGCGTGTGTGAAACGCTGTGCTCTCTCGTTGGGGCCATCTGCCTTGCATAATTGCTGTTATTTAACAGCAATTTTATTACTCAATCCTACTTCAACTCTCTTAATCCCCCTGCTCTAATGGGCTCCGTGCTCTCTTCAGCAAAACCAGAGAAGAAATAAAAAACCCAAAATGTTCATAAAAGAGGAGGCGTGAGAAATCAAGGAAAAGATGAGAAACAGTTTGTTGATTTGTTTTGAATCCCTTCCTCCCTTTTCATTCATTCAGGTTGCCTTTCGCTACTTTCTGCAGTTAAATGTGCAGCCCAGGGAGGTGGTTCGCACTGAGAAGTTCTTCATTTTCTGAAATAAAATAGTGACAAAATTATCCTACTTTTATCCAAGGAACAGCAGCTTTGGAGGTAGGCAGGGGCAAGGTGGAGGGTAGAAGTTTGGGGTTTTCTTTTGATTTTTTTTTTTAAATTTTGTTTATACCTTACTATGTTTTTAAACAGTTTGTAAGCATCTGGGGGGAATTACATCTGGTTTGGGTTCTGCCTGAAATTCCTTTGCGTTCTGTTAAATTGACCATTATAATGAAACCAGGAGCTTCTCTGGTGTGTTCTGTCTCAGAATTAACAAAAAAAAAAAAAAAAGTGCATTTCCTTGCTTTCCACCTCTGACATTTTCCTACATTTTCATGGAATTTTTTTTGCGTGGCAAAAGGCTGAATGCACCTCAGGGTATAATTTATATTATATATAATAATGTAACTTATATAATATTTATATATAAAAGTATATAATATACACTATACATAATTGGCGTATAGAATTTTTTCTTTTTGTTTTACTTTTTATAAAAGGTGGAAAGTGTTAATCTTTTCTGCCAGAAAATCAACTTTTGTAGGAATATTCCCATAAGAAACTGTGATCTCTGTGAATGTCTTTGCATGGATTGACATAGTTTTCCACGCCGATTTCTTTCTTTGGGTAAATGCAACACACTTGGCACTGATAAAGCTGCAGAGATAGTAAATGGTTGAGGATTTTGAAGAAGGTTTTTTGTGTGTGGTTTTGCTTTTATTTTGTCTTTACCTGTGTCTGATTCATGGTGTGGAGCTCTCTGTACTGAACAGAAATAAGCTTGACAGTGAAGTGTGTGCTTGGATTTGAGCTCCCTCCAGGCTTTTGGCTCTGAGTCCCTCTACATCTTTGCTGCTTTAATCAATGTGCAGACTTTGGCAAACGGAGGGTAAGATTTAAAAGCCCTTGATTGGAGTGTTGCTCTTGGGAAGAAAACACTGACTAGTGAAGAGCTCTTCAGTTTGGGAAGGGAAAGAATTGCAAGAACCATAAGCCAGTCAAATTCAGGTGGGAAATGAGGCAGAGTGTTTGACAATGTGTGTGAAGGAAGATTAATAACTGAACAAACTGTCGAGAGAGGTGGACTCCTCATCCTTAGGTACTTTCTGCTCTTGTTTGGCTGTCACTGGCAGGACTATCACCAAATGCAGCCCCACAATTTGTGATAGTAACAGGAGTGTGCCTTGATCTACGGCAGCCTGGCACTCTGTGATAAGCGTGCAAGGGTTATCCTGTGGTTCCCACAGTCTGCGGTTTCACCGGTGTCACAACAGTATATCCACGCAGGAAAGCCCATAGTCATTAAATCCATTCTCTGGACTCTCTCGGAGGATATTGCCTCTGTTCTCTCCTTATGCAGCACATGCTGTAAAGCACAACTCAATAATGTATGAAATATCCTAAATTCAAAAGCCATAAAATTAAAACGTACAAATAAAAAGTATAAAAGATTGAGGGCTTTGCTGATGTCCTGGTTTCCTGCAGTGGCAGTCTCCCATGACATCAGAAATTCTTTTTGAGCCTTTCAGGTAACCAGCAGGACCCTGAGCCTTGAGATTCACGTGGTACTGATGGGGCACAACAGACAGTCAGCAAGTGGGTGAGCAGTTTCTCCCGTTTTTATTCAGTGCCAAGTAACTGCACAGACTAAACCCTCATGACACCAGCAGAGGTTGGCGTTTTTGTTATGTCATGCAGTCCATAATTCATGAAGGTACCAATTTCTACCTTGAAACAATTTTTCTCATGGCCATCACTGGCCCTCTTGGAAGCTCATTCTTCTCTGATGAGAATTTTTTCTTTTTCTCTGTTGATTAGAAATGTCATGGTATAGGTCTTGGGTGCTTATTTCTGTAGTTTATGGGTCTTTTCCCAGTCTTGTACTCTATGGTTTCAGCTTTAATCAACTGACAATCCATTCCGTATCTCAAGCCCTTTTCCTACTTTCAGATTGCAGCTATGTGAAAGTGAGATTGGCACTAAAGCATCCAGAAACACTATACCCATCACTAGTTTGTTACCCTTGATCTGGATTTACTAAAAAGGCTCAGCTGCCAATAGAATAAATTCCTAAATAAAGTTTGTCAACATCCTGAAAAAAAGCCCAGAGCTACCTCTTGTCAAACTGATAAACAACTGACTGCACTGGGGGCAGAGATAAAATGCAAGCAACAACTTACTGATGTACGAAGTGCAATTTCTGTCTGCATTACCACAGGTAGCCCCGGCAGGCACAGCTGAGATCCCCTAGCAAAACAGGTTGGCCAAGGAGTGTCTGCTGCCACTCAAGGATATTCCTTCACCCTAGGTATTTGAAATCCCATTAGTACTTGGAAGCAGCACTGAAAACAGATACCTACGTGGAAATACCAAATGTACATAGCGATGCATGCCAATGACTGACACCATTGTCTGTCACTTGCTTAGATGTTGTGAGGAAGGTTGAGAAGGAAACTTCATGTTGCGTAAGTTAATATTTATTCTATCTAGAGTAATCTGTCTTCCTTATCTTAATAGCTGCATACCAGAGTTTTCATGTGTCTGAGAGACACAAGGCAGGTGTCTTCACTATTACTGATGGGGAAATTCTGGAGTCGTTCGTAGCCATGCAACGAACATGCATTTTTCGATGGCAATAGCTCCCACTGCGCCAGTGGAGCCCAAAGTGACCAAAGTATGTGTTGGCTCCAGCAGCACCCGCCGGCTGCCTTTCTGCAGCTGCTGGGTCTAAGTTACCAACGGCCCACATTTCATCCCAGGCAGAGTATATAGCTTTTTAGTTTCCATTCCCAGCTTGTGTCCTTTACTTTGTCCAGAGAAATACACGATGGCAGTGGAGTCTGTGATGCATCAGAGGTGCTGGCTCTGGTGAGTAAATGGAAGCTATAGCGTGCAAGTTTTTACTGTAATGGCTGTGCTTATCTACGTGTGCCAGGTTTGTTCAAAACCTTCAGAGCAGTCTGAGCTCTGCTGTAGGGTGCTGTTTCTCTTTCGGTTGATCTGCACAGGTCTGAGCAAGACGATGGAGAATGGGTAGTGGCAGGCATGCCTGGCTGTGTGACAGGACTGTCACATAGGAAGTCTTTGGCTCAGAAATAAGGTGACAGTGGCAGCTATTTCACCCTGCACAGCTGTCCCTGGAGGGGGTAGCACACGTTCTCGTCCGCTTTGCAGTTCTCAATGTATGAGGGTTGAGTCAGGCTAGCAGTGCATTTTACCGAGTTGCGACCAGTGAAACATAAAAGCCATAGGTTCTTGTGCACAGATGCTTGTTTGTAGCCGACAACAAAAGTCTTACTAATGAACAACGCTTCTGTCCGTAGGTGGTCTGGGAACCGAGGGAGGAGGGGTGGGTTGATAAAGATCATAAGAAAAAGAATTCAAGACAAACACAATTAAAAAAAAAGAAAGAAATGAAATCCCTAATCCTTTGGGACTGGTTTCTAAGGGTCCATAGTTAAAAACATCATAATTGAAAAGAGCTTTCTTATAGCACAGAGTTAATGAGGAGGGGGCATCTAAGAAAATATTTCTTTTTCTCTTAAAATGCTGCCTTCCCACTTCCTGCTTCTCTGCAGTCTTTTGTACCTAAGAGTTGTTTGTGGGTGTTTTCTAGACACTTCCAGCAGAAGGAGGGTTAAGTACATGAGAAGGGGGTGGAGAGGGAATCCCAGCTTGGAACTTGAGACTTTCCAGCTGAGAAAGAAAGATTCAGAGATGCAGACGTAATCATACAGCACTGCAATCAACTCCTGTGTCAAAAGAAGTCAGGAAAAGCACATAAATAACTCCACAGCCACACTTAATGTAGTGCAGGACATATATCAATAATGCCACCACTTCCTCCAGGGTGAGTATAGAAAAGCTTCCTGTCTAAACGCTTGCAAAATGGTTTATATACTTTGAAATGGCTTGGTGTAAACCTCAGAAATTGAGGTAGCTTTGAATTAAAATTATTTGGTACCAGATCAAATAGATACTCTTTTATCTTAATGCAAGTTTCAGATTTCCTTGCAAATAGTCTCAAGAAATAAACTGTGTTTGTCTGAAGCATAATCTGTATTGTTTCCTGCTGTAAATTCAAAAGTCCAAATGAGCTGCCAAGGACTGGAAAGCACACTCATTTAGCGGGAATGCAAATTTGTCTGTATTCTTTAATATACAAATTTGAACGTTTCTCTTTTAATGGCTTAACTCCTTCCAGCTAATTGCTTGAGTTGCTCTAGTTAGCTGCCTGCTTCAGTGTAATGAGCTGAACTTTTCCAGGTAATCCACGTGTTTAGGATGGGCTTTCCTGAAGCTGTCACTTTGAAGTGGCTATGAAGCGTCCTCAGTAAATCTGATGTAGTTCTACGTTTTCTTTGCTGCCTGTGTAATGTACAACAGCTTCTGTGAGGACTGTGGGGTGTTTGTGGTCAGTCTGCTGGTCTGAAGGATTCAAAGTCTTTTGATTGATACAGACAAACTGAAGGATGGAAGAGGAAAGAGATGCTGCTGCCTTGCTTCTCAGTGGAGTGCTTTCTCCCCTGCTAGGTGGATGGTGATGTGATGTTACAGATGGTGTGTGATTTATTGCATTATTAATATTATTGTTACCGGTCTTTATGGAATGGTTCTTGGTTAATGCGCTCGAGTTCATAAACTGTTTCATGCTGGGCTTTGTGTGTATGTGTTTGTGAAATGCCTGTTTTCCATTACAAAACTGGGAGATAAACGAAGACGACGGTCACATTTTCCTAACATAAATTTCTCCCTTTCCAGTCCTCCTTGGAAACCATAAATTTCAGCAGTGTGTCTGTGTGCTCCAGACATCAAAAAGCCACATTCAGGCAGGCAGATTTACAAGCCTTCTGTTTTCCTTGGTCAGGTCCTTTACAGAAGAAAAGATAGACATCCAGATGATAACAGAAAGCTGGGAAGGGAAGCAGAGCTAAAGGAGGAAGCTGTACAATGTAGGAGGGGAAGGAAAGTCTCCTGGGAGGACTTGTCTCAGCTGATGCAGTTCAGGTGGTGGATAGAGATTTTCCCTCTATTTCTGGCCAATAAACATCTTCTCATTTTCCTGTTCCTGTATTAAGTGTTTTCAGCCATAAGTATTCAACCTTTTCTTCCTCACAGCTAAAACTCTTGTCCAAGTTATTATCACATCACGTCTTGATTAATGCAACATCCTTTTCTCTTGGCCTTGATGAACACCGACTTTTGCCCAAATCATATCCATTCAGAAACTTCCTCTCATTTGGCTTTTGCTTCTCTATCATATCACATACTTGTCTGTACTTCTGCGGTCCTTCTTGGCCTCATCTTATATCCTGTTTCTCATTTAAGATCTGTTCCCTCTCCCATGCTGCCCCTTGCACTTGACAGGAACAAAATTTCACACGCAAACAACCTTTACTTCTTGCCCTTTAGTCCCTTCCTGTGGTGTGGTGTTTTCTGTGCCTATCATGAAAATCTCGACTGTTTCAGTTGCTAGCATGCTAAGACTACTTCCTACTAGGCCTAAATATTATGTTAATATTACTCCTAAATATTATGTTATTTTCCTGCCCTTTATTCCCTGTCTTTATGGGCTTTCTGTCTCTTTGAGGCTTGGACCGTCCTTTCTTTCTTGTGCAGCACCTAGCACCTATTTGTAGGATACTTATAGTAATTCATTCACGAGTTTCACTTGTCACCAGTTCAGCAGCTTTGGTCATTAATGCATAAGCAGTGTTATTTGTCTTTTTTATGCTTATTATAACTATGCTAAGATTAAGCATAATTAGCTTGGAGTTAGCACACATTAATAAAACCAAGACTCAATGTTGCAGATTAGAAACCTTGTTCTGGTTTTTAGTCCGCTTTAAAAACTTTACCATGCCCTGCAGAGCAGGTCAAACTTGCTGATCTGTTGAAATCAAACCTTTCTTGCAACTTCAGTTTGCTGAGTCCTTATCAACAAAATATTTGGGAGGCCGCAAAGGCCACGGATCCATCACCATAATTACCTCCCTGGCCAGCAGGGTCTCTGCACATTTCCTGGCAGGGGTGTGTCAGGGAGGAAAGGAGACTTCAGCTCCGCTCTCCCTCCCTCTGCTTTGGGACTTCTGGCCAGCTGATAGCTAGATCCAAGTAGACTTTCAGACCTCTTCTGAGTCCTTTGGACGTGCGCGTACTTTTTTTCAAATGCAGAGTGTGTGCCTATAGGTTGGCTGTATCCTTGACGTGACAGACTTGCTGTGCCCGTTCTGCACAGGACGTGTGCTTGTCATTTTATCATCTGGGATTTCCCCGGCAGGGATGTAGGAGCTGTGTGTGCATGTTTTCATGTCACACCATCCAGCTGTGGCCATGACACTCCCCACCAACACACACACATTGGCATTGGGCTGAATCTTCCACAATTTCTCTTCCTACCAGGTCGTTCCCAGGGATGATGTTTTCTAGCCTCTTGCTTTAAGAAGCTCCGGCAGAATCAGGAGCTGAGCTGTTCAGTAATGACTTCGAGCCACGACTTTTAGGAGAGACCTGTTTTGTTCAGGGCTTCCTTCTGTGTGGTTGTAACATGAGCGTCTGGGCAGCACCGCAGCCACGTCCAACTGCTGCTTGAAAATGCCTCTGAAAGGTGTCCCTGCTCACATTCTCCTTCGCTCGCCAAACATAACAATAGTAGTTACAAAATATAAACATTTAAATGAGAGTCTGACTCTGTAGCTTTTTCTAGTAGGTCCTTCACTGTTTTGGCATTTTACACCAACCCGTTACACTGGTGATAATAGGAGCAAGTCAGAAAGGAAACTCCGGATCCTGATTTTACTACAGATGGCTAAGCCTATCAACAAGGACTATTATTTCAGGTGCCATACTTAGTAAAAATCAGCTCGGTCTTGTTAGCTGCCATATCTTCTTGCGAGCTGTATCATGGAAAGAGATTTAATAATCCAAATCACCCACTGTTTTTGTAATGAAAATATACCTGCATTGTTCTGGGGAAAAGTTTTTTAGACCACCGATTTTTGTCATCCTGTTTGACTGGTTTTGCCATATGTGACAATCCTGAGCTACTACTTCCATGTGATTGTTTATTTCAGCTAGCATAAAACATTTCTCACTGTTATGCTAGTGCTTTTAAACAAGATCCCATCGCCAACCCAAAAGATGCTATTGAGATTAGAGATGTGTTAGGACTGTACTAGCTTGATCCAGTGTCAGTGCCTACCTGTGAGGTCTTGTCTTCTACAATAGATCTGGCATTTGCAATCTGTGGGTTTTTTCCAAGAATATATACAGACTGGTTTGTGGTGTTTTGTAAATATTTGGGCTGTGAGGCTTATCCAGATGATTTTGACAAATTTTCTAGAGCAGGAGATCCTCAAATGCGGTGGGTCTGTTTCTGGTAATGTGGGTGCTGGGTGGGCAGGTTCTTCTGGGGATGAGCTGGGGCAGGGTGTTGCTCCGGGGTCCTACCTGGGGCAGGAGGAGATAGCAATCCATCTCTTCAATCAGCAGGTCTCTGGGCACACGGCATGGTGGTGGTGCTGCTAAAGCGATAGGTAAAGCTGCTGTTGGCATCACCAGAGCAATAAATGAGGGAGTGTAGAGTATGTCTCTGCAACCACCAGACATATTTGTCTGCTTTGCAAATCGTGTGTTCATAGTTGAAACAGAACTGTGTTCTCAAGGACTGTCTTGTCAGCATCTTTTTCCAGCGGTGCTGGTCATGTTCATGGATCCTGATCACGTTCGTGGTTTGTGGTTGATCGCAGATAACACTGTCTTCCTCAAGGAGGGACGTCTGCTTTTAAACACATAACCACCAGCTGTGGCCAAAATCTCCATCCCTTCTGAGCGTACTAGTTCTATGAACGCCAAGGTATGCACGGCACAGGTCTTGATTTTGGTCATGCTGGTGACGGAGACTGTGACAATATCCTTTCTGGATGTATATCACAGCATCTAAGGACTGAAGCCTTGCTGCCTCAGTTCCCACATGTACTCTGTTAAGATCAGCATCCTTTGTTCCCCGGGACAGTTTTTTTTACAGTAGCGCTCTCAGGTTGCTAATTTGAGCAGCTGAAGTAGGGCAGCTTTGTTTGCACATCGTCATTCCAGGAAATCCTTGAATCTCCTCGTCTGTTGTGGCAGCCGGGTACATCTTGCCAAACTCTTCTCTGCCTGATATCTTTCCTTTATTTCCAGTACGTGGAATAGCAGCTCCAGCTCTTTCCAAAGTGAGTTGGAGCTCTCTGTCGTGCCTTTTCTGCAGATTTTCCCCAGATGTAAGCATCAGCTCTGTAGACTTTGGAACCCTCCTGGATACACCAACAAAAATATGTTGTATTTTCCAGTGAAACACCTCTGGTGCTGAATTCAACCCAAGTGACAGGCTGAGGAAAGTGTCTCTCAAAGAGAGTGCTGAATGCCCACAAACATGCATTTATTTTTCTAAGGGCACCTGCCAGAACACTGCTGATGCATCAAGCACAGAAATATATTTGGCATTAGACATCTCTCCAAAACTGTCTCTCTCTGTAGGTAATGGAAAATGTTTCTTTTTAATGTATTCTTATAAATATTTTGTCTGTGCAGAATTTTTTCTTGCTGTAACCTGTGAGTATAACAAATCTGTTTATTCTTTTCCTTTCTCTGTCGTTCATACTAATTGCATCTTTTCCAACTTTAGGTGCCATTAGTAAGACCAAGCTTTCTGCACCAAACCCTGAGTTTTACCTCGTTATTTTATGCTCAGTGCTCCTGTTGCTGGCTCCATACTGCTTTGTGCACCTCTGCTTTAAAATCTGCTTCCATTGCAGCACCGACTCTTGCTTCTATGAAGCCTTCCCTGAAGTAATGTTATTGTCCTCTATTTTTGTCAGCTTTGCTTTTGGTTCATTTCTAGTGGATTTCAGCTCTGGCAACGCTTTTTGCTACTCTCTTTTCCTCAGGGTAGCCTTTTACTCTTGGCAAAGTAGTTTCTCAGAGCCAAGAAACTAAAAAAAAAAAAAATAAAAATTCCAGAACCAAAGATGGTTCAAAGCTACCAAGGCCATGAGGCACTGTCTTGCATTCACAGCACTTGTGGTTAGTGCTCCTATAAATCTGCTTCCAGCTCCTCAGAGCTGTTGAGCATAAGGCCTCCTTCTAGCACACCAACTTGTTCCAAATAGTCCGCTCATGACCTTCGTAAAGCATGGCTTATGCAGAGAGCAGCTGTAGACAGCTGCTGGTCTTTGCTTGGGATCACAGTCACCCCAGGAATCCCATGTATTTTTGTAGGGAAAGCCCAGAGCTCCTTTAGCTGCATTTTATGAAGTTTAGTTTTATGGATAATGAGTCCCTTTGCAAGCAGGCTGTAGCCGAGGGGTTCCTTGCGAGCTCAGGAAGTGTCTCCATGCTTGGCTCGTTTTTGGTGTGCAATAGCAGCTGTCTTTTCTTTCCATCACTGATGTTTTCTTGGATCCGGGGAAGAATGAATCCTCTAGGTAAGTCAGCTGCAGTCCCACACGGACTAAAGGAACCTGGAAGTAGCAGACTGTCGCTGTATTGATTGTGGAAGGGACACAAGTCTTGGGTTAAAAGGCAATGATAGATGTCAGTGCCCAAGAAAGCTTGCGTGGGAGAAGCCTCGACGCAGACTAGTGTGAACACCGTCACTGGGCAACAAGTCAACCTGTCCTGGCTTTCATCTTTGCCTGGGTTATTAATTCTGTTGGGCTCCACTTCAAGCAGAGTCTGCTCCTGTGACAGATGAACTGTCAATTTATACAGCTGTGTGATTCCTGGGAGAGGGAACAGGCAATCCTCAGTAACCAGCACCCCGTTGTACTGTACGGAATAAAGAATCCTGTAGTATGTAAACATGCCTAGCTTTTCCCTTTTTTCTATTGTTTTAGTTCTTAACATTTGCCATAAATAAGGTCAGTGTCTTAGTAGCAGTAGTAGTAATAATAATACCTGATGGTAGTTTTACGTTGTGGGGTGATGTCTGTCCAGTTAGTCTGAGCTCTTGTCCTCATGTGTCTGGAAAATTTCTATTTGCATACATGTACAGAGGCTTTTTCCAGTTTCAAGGTGGGGATTTGCTGAAGGCCTAATCTGGGTCGTAATGAAAACTGCTGGGATAGACTGACTCATTCTCCTCCTATAAACAGCTAATGTACATAAACTTTCTATTTCTTTTGCACTTGTTGCTACCTCTTTTTATCCCATGTCTTAAATTCACTTGTTTTTATGGCAAGGAGATGATGCCAAGACCAACTATACTTATTCAACTCCTCCCAGTATTTTAAGCTCGGTCCTTTAGCTACTTGAAGCAATATCTCACCATGTGCACTCTTCAACAGGACAAGGGACTAAATGCAGACCCAGCCTAATTCACTTAGGTGATTTCACTTCACTGTCCAGCAGCTTCATTATATGATTATTGTGTCTCTTCTCATCATTAATAGATCATCTAAGCCCATCTAGGTCTGATCTAGTTCATTCTCTTTTTAGTATAGAGTTGCTTCCTGCAATCCACTTTCAAATTTCTTTGTGTTTGGTTTAGTTTCATGTGTTCCCAGAAATGATTCTTTCACTTGAAGCTGTGAAAGCTTCCACTCAATTAAGCTAGCTGAATTCAGCTGAATTCCCTTTTTGTCTTTATTCCATGATCCTGTTTTGTTCATTAATAAAATAGAAAGTATTTCAGATATATATTGTTGTAATTCATCAACACCACACTTTGGATTTCAACTACTGCTGAAGATCCTTCTCCATCGTGAGGGCCAGCACGCCTTTGGCAGGACATCAAACACACGCAGCTGTCCTCTGGAGACAAGTCCTTCCAGAGCTCACAGCGCTCATGTCTGCGTTCCTCACCTTCTCAAAGCACAGAATTCCCCCCGGCTCTGCCCTGTCGCATGCGACATCACCAAAAGCATCGTCCCTTCCGCATGCAATGGGGTTCCCAGAACTTCTGTTGTCTTTCTCCTCTCCACCATGTGTGCTGTACCTATTAAGGCACTTGGCCATGTGAAGGTGTGATGTTTACAGACACATGAATGTTGGCATCCTCAGGTGTCAGTCTTCTGTCATCACTTCCAGTTCAGGCTTGGCTGTCGTCAGAGAAGAGACAGTGATGGAGGGACCAAATTTGGGATCTCCTTTCTCCCACTGGGATAGCTCTTACCTTGGCTGATAGGTAGAACAACTGAATCACGGGTGTGGATAGGTAATGTCCGCAACTGCTGTGCAGACCCAGACCGTGAACCCTGGAGATGTAATGGATCCCTTTCCTGTCCTGTGCAGCCTGGGCACAGACCAGTGTCACACTAGTCCATCACAGGAGTACTTCGCAGTGCAGGGTTTTTGAAACAAGTTGGGTTTTTTTGTTTGTTTGGGTTTTTTCTCCTAGAAAAGCTGAAATTCAGACAAGCCAAAAGGGACTGTACCAAGGTTATCTCATTCACAAACCATAAAGGACCAGTAGGCAGTGTGGGACTTGGGAGATAAGCTGCAGGAGGTGGTGGTGAGGTCCTCGGATGTGTAGGCGACTGCCGCTTCATCACAGAGAGCTTGGAAGGAGCTGGATCTGCCAGTGACAGCTTTTTCTTTTCCTAAAAGAAACCTAACTGCTCCTGCAGGATTCATGCCAGGCCGAGACCAAAGCAGAAAGCCCCGGGGCAGGGGGAGCTGGTTTCTTTTAGTTTTTGGAACTTTGTTTGGGAGTCCTGGAGAGGAGGGAAGTGCTTTTGGGTAAAAGTAACCTTCAGTAGAGAAGCAGGGTGGCCTGGCAGCCTGGAGTGTGACCATCTGCTTCCATTTTAGGGACCAGGTTGGAGCTGTTCTTCACCCATTCCACTGCAGCTGACTGGAAACAAACCTGTACTGGTCTAGCAAGTGCTCGCTCTCCACAACAGGGAAAGGGGCTCATGCTGTGCGACATGGCACTGATTGCAAGTCATATACTGTGACACAAGTTTTTAACTATTAAGTAACTGGTGCTAGTGAATTGCTAGAGATAAAACCAACTTCTGCCATAAAAAAAAAAAAAAAAAAATCACTGATCTGCAGCTGGCTAAGCATATGGTACTTCCTTTCTTCTCCCAAGCCGGAGTCCTCCCCCTTCCCTCCCCTGGTGTTGCTTTATGGTATATTTACCTTCGGAAACTACTAAAGCAATTCTGAGCCAGGGGATTTGCTGCTGCTACTGTAGCTGGGCTTTAACTGATGGGTAGTTCTTGCATGAACACTGACTTGCCTGAGATCACACAGGTTATGAAGGTCACCAGATCTGTCCAACAGCAACAGAGAGAAGCTTTCTGCATTGTCTATGTTACAATTTCAGATCTGTTGCTCCATAAATTTGGTTGCTGGACTCGCACTCGCTTGTTTACGAGCCCACACATGTACGTGGTGTGGGCAGGCATCTCAAAAGGAGAAGGCATCTGGTAGGGCTTGTAGGGGAGGCTGTCACCTGTAGAATATAGCAAAGAAGAATGGAGGAAAATACATGTTTGTTTCTGTATTGCACATATTGGGATGCACATGGGAGGGTTGCTGAGTCTCTTAAACCTGCACCACAGGCATGCCTGGCAGAAATTTGATGTTGTTAGATGTGAGTGAATTACTAGGCAGGGTAAGCAGCAGGTCTTAAATGCTTTTAGCCGCCTGAGAAGCTGCAGGTTCACACCACAGCAGGCCCTTTGTACAAAGGTATACAGTCATACTGGCCGCCAAACGTCTTGGAGCGTGGCTCCTTCCAGGTCAAACCTAACTTTAGGGTTTGCACCCATGATGTTTGCCAAATGGTTCTGAAGTACACCCTGTCTTCTAGTGTATCTGGTAAAGATTGTGGGGTGTAAAAGCACTAGCTCTAAATTCCCTCTTTCCTGTCCCGCTCTCTTACTAACTGCAGCGTGTCGTCCTGTTGGTCAGTCGATGGCTGGCCTCTGCCACTGTGGTGGCTGTATTTCACAGCTGCAGCGTTGTATGGAAAATGGTTGTGATCCATTTTGGGATAAAACACTCTGGAAACTGTAAAGGGCTCCCAGCAATGATGGCTGAACCTCACCTTCCACAGAAGGATCTGGGGCAGGTTATTCTTAATTCAGAAACTTCTTTCTTGCCCATGAGCTATTTTATTTGGTTTCTTCTCTAAAACTCTGTGGAACAGCTGAGTTCCTCTTCACCCTCGCAGCATGGATGCTTTGATGATGACTTGCTTCTGCACAGAAACCAGATATAAAATCCCCTCTTTTTCTCAGTTACCTATTTTTTGATTTATTCATCAATGTGCACCTTCCCTTGTTGCTCTGCATCTGATACCCATATGGGAGAGATGTCTGCTCTGTTGTACTCAGACTATGACTCAGGGTTCCCATGTCTTGTTTATGCTGTGATGTTCAGTAGTGATCTTACAGAGGCTGAATTGTGACCTTGCTTAAGGAACTGTCTGGTTTTTCTGTCTGCCAAGTACTGCAGAGCAAGTCTTGCTGCAGAAGGCATATGTATCATGGTAGTGTCTGACCTTTGCAGCTTGCTGTTGAGGAGAGGGAGACAAAAAGGCAAGAAATAAAGCAAAGCAAACAAAACAAGGCACAGCTCTTGAAGTGCCAGAAGCAAAAGTCATTTGAGATAGCAAATTTTTTTCTTCTATTTTTAATCCACTAACTTTCATTTTTCTCTGGAACTCATGGAAAGAATAAGCTTCTGGATAAGGAAAAGAGACTGAACTTGTGCTTAGACATAAATAATCTTGTTAATCAGCAATGCAAGGAAAGGAGACACAAAACTATGTGACAATTGAGCTGAAGTTTGGTCAAATCCCTCTTTGTTTGAGACGTTTTGCTTGATTTTGCAGAGAGCTGTCTCCAAACCAGAATCCAATGTAAGTTCAGTGTTATTAAAATAATTCATCTTTTAAACCTCAGCAGAATTTTTTTGGATTGTTAATTTCCTCAAGGCCTCAGGCCCCTGTATATGTTGAAGTAGATAAAATTCATGGGTTAGCACACAAGGTATCCAATTGCACGGTCTTTCGGGGGTAGGAAATCACTTTACAAGCATGCCTAATAGTCCTAGTGCGTAGAAATTATTATTGGTGATTACACAGTGAAAGTATAAATGATCAAAGCGGATACCACACAGTGATGCGTGTGCTGAAAGAAAAGGAAAATGGATGGGAGAGTCAGGAGATAGACCAGTTTTGCCATTTTTTTCTCCCCGTTTGTCCCTGGATATAGTCACATCAGTGGCTAAATAACATTTCTTTTAGTAAAGGTTGTTACGAGTAACAGCTTGCAGTTATCAGAATGGAGGAGTCATATGTGCTTTTTATCCAGTTCTACTCCAGCTTTCTGCGACCCTCAGTAAGATGGAAACCAGTTCATTTTTAACTCGCACTGGTGTACTTCAGAGTGAGCCCTCAGGTCCCGACCTTGATTTCTTAAACAAAAGGGGCTATGGAAGTGGCAGGTACTGTCCTTTTTGTCCGTACCCTCCAAACACTAGATGTGGTGACACTGCTGCTCATCTGTCCCTGAGGTCATGGCAAGGGGGCTTCGCCAGGCTGTACTTTGTGCCAAAAGTTGTGTGTGTGTTAATATGCGTGAATACACAGCAAGAGCAAGAAGTAACCTGGGTTAACTCTCTGACCTCCACACCTTTCTGCAGACTCTGTTTTTTGTAATCTTTATAAGCATGGAAAAGAAAGGAAAATACTTCTTTGGCTACTAAATGATGCTTATTTTTCTCCTAGTGGTCTCCTGCAGTTCCAGCCCTGGCTTTTCCTGGCTTCTCTCTCAGTGCCCCCCAGCAGAGCTTTCTGTTTTCCCAAAGTGCACCTTAATTGCACTGTATGTTTTGCTTTGTATAGCTTTTGTTGCGAAGGCTGCGTTTGGCAGCAGATCGTCCCCCACGTCGTCTGCCAGCTCCCCGGGTCGCGGTGCTGTGACAGCCGAGGGTTTTGCCCTCTGGCTGGGGGGTCTCCGCTGCTGCCCTCGAGACCCTCTGAGCTGGGCTGCAGGCTGGGCTTCTTGCCTTTTCCCTCTCTCTTACCTTACCAAAGTCATAATCATCCTGGTAAATAAACACCTTACTCTTTTCCAGCTGCTTTGGTGGCCTCAGGCCAGAAAGCAAGGCTGTGAGAGTCACTCCGTTTTAGCGTTTTGTGCTGTCACTGTGGTCTGTCTCGGGACCGCATGAAGTTTGCTCCCCCCGTGCCCCTGCCTCAAAAGGTTTGCAGGTGAGAAAGGCAAGTGGCACGTGAGAGGAGAAGGAGAGTGGGGTGGTGAGCTTAGGGGAATTCATCGTTTCCTCCTCCCTCGGAAATTTTAGTAATCGTTATTTCCAGACGACACAGGGACCTTACACTTTGCTGTTGGCTGGACACAGAGCAAATCCTTCCCTTTATTCCCTACAGAAACAGAGGAAAGCCACACAGCATCCTTTTCCAGACAGCAGCAAAGTGCCTGCGGTCATTTTTGCTCTACTGAGAGGGTGACTAGATTTTATAAGTAAAGTAGAAGGTGTGAGTCTGCGAATAACCTTGGTGTCGAAGCGTTTGTGGAGGAACATGTTTCTTGTTACAACCCGGGGGCTGGGTATGGTCCCAGAGTCTTGGCTCAAGAGGGGAAATCAAGGAAAATCACACATCCAAAGCAAAATACTACCCTTGAAGAATTGTTGGGGACTGTTGCGACAGTTCCTGTGTTCTGATCTGTCCCCTGTCCCCATCAACTTGGGGACGTTTTGCCTTAGTCCTAACACCACCCATGTGCTTCCTCTGACATGGATATCCCAGTTGAAACTGAGACAGGGAGCAATGAATCCTCTCTCTGTTATTCTCACTGTGCTCCTGTTAGGCTTCTCACAGGGTTAAAATTACCCATTAGTTTTAGGGTTTTTTTTCATGACAAACTGACGCACGGAGAGAAGTAGCTGACTTTTGTCCCTTTTTAGATAGGCTTCCTTTGCAGGCTTAGCTAGAAACATCTATAAAGTGTTAGTGCAAACAGAGCTGGTAAGTGCCACAATAAATGCCTGTCTGGATGTTTTCCGTGGGCTGTCTTTAAAACACCCCAAAACCTGTTTCAGTTTGAACATAAAAGCTGATAGAAGTGACTTAAACCTGTTTTTTTTAGCCACCCTGCCTGTTCTAGGTGGTTCAGCACCTTTTCCTCATCTGTTAACAGGCTTTTACTAATCTCATCTTTTCCAGGCAAGTAAAAGCCATGTTTGAATTGTTTCCTTTCCCTGTCCATCCTCTGCCTTTCTGTGACTGCCCCAGCTGGATGGTTGGATGTGATGAATTTGTTTTCAAATGCAGCTGACTGTGGTACACCAGGCTGAAGGTTTCCTATTGCTGGCATACACTTCTGCAGCCATTTTCCTAACCCGGAGTGCTCCTACATTTATGCCCCAAAGTGCCTAGGATAGAAAGTGGCTCTTCACTCAGATGAGATGTCAGTGGTAGATTAGAAAAAGGACTGTATGGGAAATATTTTCTTTCTTTCTTTCTTTCTTTCTTTTTTAATAAGTGTGGCTTCTGCTTTAGAGTATAGATTTCTTTCCACCAGGTTTTATAGTTTTCTATAGGGTTTTAGACAAACTGAATATAAGCCCAAAATCACCAGCTATAGCATCTTAGTCTGCAAATGTTCCAAGACAGGAAAACTCTGGGGAAGAAAGGGCTATACCTTTCTGCCTTATACAGAGTGATTTTCCTTAAGAATTTAACCTGAGGTTTCAGAGAAACGCCAAATACCTGCATAGACATGTACACAGAGTCTTCCCCGTTACTCCCCTGGATGACCCAGAGGCTGCTTAAACACATCCACGAGAGCATGAAGTTTGCATCCTCTCATGCTCCATGTCCTGGGGAGACCTGATGCTCATGTAGGTTTTCTGTATATAGCTGTAGATCTGCCTGCCAGCAGCGGACTTCCATGTTTTTGCGGGTTACTGTCACAGGGTCCGTGAAAGTAACTGAGAAAAGCAACGTCTCGTGCTCTGCAGCAATCCATAGATGGGACATTTCTAAAAGGAATGGCATCTTCCCTGGAAAAACTTTCTTGTTTTGACAAATGCAAAAAGATGAAAAACAATCGTGTGTAGATGATAGAGAGTTTGCACGTGTCATTTATTAAAGGATTTTTGTGTGCTCACCAAACTCGGGGCACCTGCATGTCCCATCTCATAAGATCGGACATGTCTTGAAAACAACGGCACAGGAAAAATCCTGTAGAATTTAATAGAAATCAACTGTTCCAATTGTTTCTTAACCCCCTTTGTTTATTTTATTTTCATGTCTGAGGTGGAGCTATGTCCCAGAAAAAGCATGTTAACACATAAACTGATGCTGATCCTTCTCACCAGGCAGTTTTGTTCTTCCACTGGAAAAAAGGTTTCCTTCAGGAATGAGAGATCTGCAGAGTGACTTGTGCTCACAGCCCACAGTAGTTCAAGGTTAGTTGTTTTTATGTCACATCCTTTTAAAAAACATTGGAACTGCAACAACATATGAAATAACCTGTTGGAGAATAAATATAACCTGCCTGTAAGTGTTCGTAGGGATATGCAGAGGTGTCTCAAAAAACCCAAGGTAAGCAGATGAATCTCTTTTTGCCTTATTTACTATCTCTCTACCATTCTGGATGGAAGATGAGCGTTTGTTTGTTTGCATCTTGCAAGATAAGTAATTGGTGCTTTACAAATGGTTGTTGTAATTTGCATGAGTTGGCCATATCATAAAGAAAAGGGTGAAACAAACACCAGTGAAAGCATGCAAGGAGCTGGGTGTTAATTATTCTCCTGCTAAAGTTTGGCATTAGGTTTCTTGTGTTTAATGATGCTGCATCTAATAATGACAGGTTTCTGCTTTAACAGGAATGAGTTAATTTGCTCAGTCTCTTCATAGTGCTCAGTTTTCCTTACGCTCAATGACCATATTCAGATAACAAGAGCTTGGATTTTCTCTTCTATTTTATGGAAAATATTTTATAAAATGTGCAAATAAAAGTTGTAATTCATGCAAAAGCAAATTGGGGGGGGCAGTGAATCCAAACCCTTTTGCTGTGGCTCTGGGAACTCCCACTGTTTCCCTCCCCAGTGTGTGTGGACAAGAAAGTGAAAAAACAAGCAGAAATGGAAAATGCGAGTTAGCTGTCAGTGGCAGGGAAGCCACTTGAAGGTATGTTCCCCACCTTGTGTGGAGACTCCTTCCCATCGTATGCCCCTTCCATCCCTCCAGTCTTTTGCAACTTCTCACATTCCAGGATAGGAAAAGCATAAGAGGCCAGGAAATGGTGAGAACAGAATTAGATTTTAATTTGCTTTCACCATTTTTTAATAATGCCTGATGCTGTTAATAATACAGGAGTTATATTCCTCTGAAGAATAGAACTAATAAACTTCCTTTTTTTTAAAGTAATGCTTGTTCTGAGGGTTAAACCTTCTCCCAGGTGCTATTCCAAAAAATAGCAGTGATTTAAACTCCAGTAATTTTAGTCTGCAGGACAAAGACTTATTTGAAGCTTGTATAGGTCTGTTTTTTCAGTGTGTACAGCCTCCCTCCCCCTTCTAAAATAACACTTCAGCCATTTTGAAGGAAACCTTGGGCCAGGTTTTACAACTAACCGCATGTAAAAATGCTTATGCGATTGCCGTGTTAAAAATGAGCTAAAATTTCATGCAAAAATGACAGTTGCGTGAGACACGTAATGAGTGAATGAGGTTATCAGACTGGTCTTGTGATGTGGTGGATGCTGGAGCTGGCACGTTTATGGGCTTCACGTCTTGGACTCATGGTTCATGAAGGTGGCAAGAGGGAGCAGCAGCTCCTGTTGCAGATGCCCACCATCCCTTACCGACTTATGGGAAACTCTGCTGCGGTTTTAGCAAAGTAACGTCAAACTGGTGGCAAAGTTGGTCTGATGCTGTTTGCCGGAGGATGGTGATGCGAATGTGTGCTCGCCAGCTGGCTCCTGTGCAATGGATGTCAGAAGAGAAGAGGGGTCTTGGCTTATTATGTCACCCTTTGAGGTTTCCTTATGGAGGTTTTAAATCCTAGGTGCCTTGTAGCATCCCTGAGTCTGTTATCAGCTGGACAAATTACAGCTTTGGAGAGGCAAATCTTTGGTTTGTTTAGTTTGGGGTTTTTTGTTGTTTTGCTTGCAACTGCGGGCTCTGTCGTGGGATGTAGGGGTGAAGATTTGGGATTTACCCCTTGTGATGTTCCTGCAGTATTGTTTTCTCTATCTCTTTGAATGTTGTTTATGGTTGGGCAGAAGAAAATGTAAGGAGCTGCCCCTCCTAGAATTACTGTCTGGAGGTTAAAACAACGCCATTAAAAAAAAAAAAAAATAAAAAAATTAAAGCCTTCTCTTCCAGCTGGTTACATCTGTGTGGTCTGCTCCGCTGGGGAATTACTGCTTTGGAAGATCTCCATGGCTCTCAGAGGGCTGAGGAAGATGTGTTGGAGGGGTTAATCACCAGCTTCTCTCTTCTGGAGACCTTTGTTAAAATTTGGCCTGAGCCGCAGAGGTCTTGGTGGCCTCATGGCTTTTTGACGTGTCCTTGCCCACGTAGCTGGGCAGCCCGGGACCCCAGAGCCAGGGGGAAGGGTGAGCCGGGCCAGCTCTGCAGTGCTTTGCCGGCTCAGATTTGGAGCATCAGGACGGGTACGTTGGGTGTCTGACCAGAGCACGGAAGCGGCAGCAGTGGCAATGCCGTGTCTGAGCTCCGGCGGAGCCTCTGAGTCGAACCACGAAGCACGTACAGTTGCCCAAACGCCAGCCATAAAACTCCCTGTTGAGTCCCCCTCCCCGTCCATCTTCTCCTGTGTTGCGCGCACGGGGATTGCCGTGGGGCAATCTGGCGCGTGTCTTCTCGTGGGGCAGAGGTCCCCCCCCAGAGAGGGACCATCGGGGACCGTCACCGATTGCGACAGCTTCTCCGTGGTGCCGCAGAGGAGGGAGCCCGTGCCACGCTGCGGTGGTGGAGAGCTGGTTTGTCTGCTAGGGAGGGCTGGTGAGAGGCATGTTCGGTGCTGCAGAGAGTCACCGTGTTCACCCGTTCACTGAAAAACAAAGACTCAACACAAAAAGTAAAAGCAGAGGACTAGGGTTGATGTTTTGGCTTTGACCCAGTCTAATGGATATTCAGCTCTGGCCCAGAGACTCTGAGATTAGCAGATACTTGTTTTCCTCGGGGATTGAGGAAATCTCCAGATTGGCTTTTACAAAGGCTGGTTTTTCCCCTGTCTTGTGACAGGGGTTCATCCTGTGGACACACGTTAGCAAGAAGCAGATGATAAATTAATCGTCTCCTGAGATTTTTACTTTTTTTCCTCTTCTTTTTTCTTTTTTCTTTTTTCTCCTTCACACAATGGCACCAAGGCCTTCCAAAGGGAGTTTATAGTTGGCTGTGGGCTTCCAAACGAAAATGACTCCGCGATGCAGAGTTAATCAGAGACAGCTGTTACCCACAGCACTGCCGGCCTCACCTCTTTAGCATCAGATTAAAAATCATTAATAACAATCAGCGAGAAGCCACGGAGCCCGCTGGCGAGCTCCTGCCTTGTGGTAACCGTGCTCACCAAGAGCCGTGATGGCCCGGGGTGGGCACGAGCTCTCCGCGATGGCCGGGGCAGGCGAGCGGCAGCCAGCGGTGAGTCAGGATGACTCCGATGGGTGGGTGTGAGCACATGCGGATCTTGCAGCTTTCGGGCACGGTAATGCAAGTGATCTTTTGGAAAAATGCAAATGAGGATGTGAGCGCGGAGCTCCGCGCAGGGATGGTCTTGGCTTTGGATTTTGTTTTCTTACCGAGAGCGAGTTGGAGTTGAACAACGCAACTGGCAGGCGAGTGAGCCTTCTCCCTCCGTTTCAGTTCTTTGTGCTTTTTATATCAACCTCCCTCAGCTGGGTCCAAGTAGAACAAAAGGGGTTTTATTAATTTTGTTTTTCCCCTTTTTAAGTCACTTGCTCTCGGTTGCACAGACTCAGAGGTTCCTCTGTAGTTGCCCCCGTTCATGTACGAAAGCCCTTGCCAGTTGGCAGACCAGGTTACGTGAACGAGTCAAGGGAAGCAGGCAGCTCCTTCACTGCATCCAGTTAGCATTTCTTTATCCCTCTTTGGTGCTGTCTGGGAAACCGTTTGCTCAGTGTCAGTGGAAATGTGGGTGAGATTTATTTGATAAAATGGGGTGCGCTGGGACACCCAACAGATGGATTCAGTTTGCGCAACAGCCTCGTGTTTCGTGCATGCTCCTCTTCTGTGTAAGGCAGAACAGTTGCCTGGGAAAGGACCGGGGCTCAGAAGACAAGGGGTCGAATCCAGTCTCTGATGTAAACCTCATTTTCGTGAGTCATTCAGGCCAGTTTCTTAAAAGTATCCATGTGCTGACCCCTCATAGCAGTCTTTCTGCTCCCTGCTGCAAGTGCTGGGTCATGCCCACGCTGTGCGTGGCTCTGTTCCCCCCGGTGCAAGCCCCACACTGAGGATGGCGACTCGCTCCCCATCCTTACAGTGACAGCACAGTGGGGCTTGGAGCCTGGGTGCAACACTGAGGCATTGGTGTATGGAAAAACCATTGCATTTCTGCGCTGGACTTCTCGACATCCAGAGACGGACCTCTGCGGATGTTGCAGCACTCGGTGAAGGACTGCTGAGCAGACACCTATGCGATGCTGATGTAATCAGTAAAGCTCAGCAAGCTTTCTCCAACTGCTGAGGCTCTGCACTTCAATTTAATTAGCTCCAGAGATCCAGCAGCACCCCGTTGTATTTCTCGAGCTCCCAGAGGCATGGAGAATGAAGGGTTTCTTTCAACACCCCAGAAAAAACATGAAAACCAGTCTCCAAAACATCTAGAGCCCACTCTGGCTTTCACTCTTGGTTACTGCCTCTACGTGTAAGCCAACGGTCTGCCAGGAATCTCCTAGAGGAAAAAAAAACCAGGGCTGCTGAGCAGGGTTTGCATGAGTTTGGGATGGATGAATCATTCATCTTTGGCTCCTTCGGGGGCTGCAGGTTCAGAGACGAGCCTGGCCACAGCGGTGACAGCTGCCAGTCATGTCATACCTTACCATAGCCCGCCCTGCTCTCCGAAAAGAGCATTAACCATTAGTTGCCTTGATGCTGATTAGTCTGCTTGATATATGGGCTGTGTCATGGCAGTAGTGTTGAGTACGGGGAGGGCAGGAACAAGAGGGGGCTCAGGCTGCTCTACAGCCCTGTGGGTTTTGCCTTGGGCTGCAGGGATGTGCCTTAGCTTTGTCTCCTTCCCACTTTTGGTGCAAAGTGCTGCTTCACTGCTGTGGGTTCTACTTTTGTCCCGTTAATTCCTGGCAAAACAAACCCCAACCAACTCCAAAAAGAGCTAGATAGCAAGTGACAGCATGTGCTAGCCTTTCTTGTTTGCTGCTCCTGCCATCTGGAGCAGCATCTGCCTTTATTCCCCTATCTCCTTCCAGATCTCAGCTGAAAGCATGCCTGTTCTTCTTTGCCCACACCTCTTAATTTCTTTCTGCTTCTGCTACTATTTATGACTTAACTCTGTTCCTGTAATAACTCTGGCATACCCAGATGCCCTATATCTACAGAAGTGGTGGCTAAAATGAAGCCAGGTTAGTATTCCCTCATTGAAATGTGGATGGAGAGTCCCTCCAACTCTGTGGCGGCATTGCTAAGGCTTTTATGTGCCTTCATTATTTTTAGTATGTTCTTGGTTTTGAGATGTACTGCTTTTGCCCTTGTTGCCCAGAACACATAAATGTGTTGATGGCGTGAGTTGTGGAAGTGGTTCGTTGATTGTACACTAAGGCATGGAGAGCTGATGTGATCTCCTCCATCGCCTCTTCCTCCACCTTTGTGGCAGTGGCACTGAGATGCTAAGGGAGAGTTTCAGACCCACCAGCATCCTCCCCAGCCCCTTCCAGCATCGAACACCTCCCAGGGATTTGCTCCCAATGGATTCTATTCGAGCATTTTCCCTGATTTTAAAACAACAAAATACCCTAGAGTCATTCAATCTCAGACACCCCAAATCTGAGGTTATTCAACCCATAGTTTCTCTGTTAGTGCCATATCTAGCACCTCTCCTGAGCAAATAGTGAGTGAAAGTCAGTGCTGTCTTGCACAGGTCTGTAAAGCACAAAGGTAACAACCATAAGAAGTGCTCATGTTGGTGGGAAGGATAGTTTTCAATGCATAAAGGTTGTGTGCTAAAGCCTGAACATTTTCCCCTGTCTCTGTTGGGAACGCTTCATTCACAGTGGATGAATTATTTGTTTGTAGTCAAATTAAGAACCAAGCTGGTCCTTTGGCTTTGCCTGTCCATTCAGCAGCGTTTTGTTTGTGTCTGGCCAGAAAGTGACTCAGTCTAACCATGACTGAGGGGCACGAACATTTCTAAAGCAAGGCAGTGAGAGGAATTAATCCTTCAACAAATAGTTAGAAGCTGATATCTTGATTCAGTACCAAGCCTATGAAGTAGAGGAAACCACAGGCAGTGAGATTTGAATCAAGAGACGATCCATGTGGAGAAAATGGTTAGAAAAGGACAGGCTGTGCTGATACAACACCCAGGATAAGGACTTGACTAGGGTCCAGTACTCCCTTTGAGAGCTCCATGAGCTACCAGACAGTTTTTCAGCTGGGTAGGATCCAGATGGAGAAGCCAATGGGAGCCAAACTAGTGCGTGGGTTGCTGAGGATGTCTTTCCATTCCTATGACCCCATCTTGAATCACAGTAATAGTTTTTGTATTGTAGTAAACCGCATTAATTCTTCACTTTCGCAGTAGCACAGGTCTGGTGTTGAGTCATTTTGGGGATCTATAACAAACCTGAGGCAGCTGAGGGACTGACTGGTAATGCATGATGCGAAAGCATCCCCAGCCAGGTGGCAATGGGGTATATTAAATTGGCCAGTGTGGGAGGGACGGATGCCGCATGTCTGCGTGGGAGAGCAGGCTCCCTGCTGCAAGCCTTTTTGAGTAAAAGAAGCAGGAAAATGGGGACAGCATCTGCGCTGAGCAGAGACTTCTGCAAGGTCCCCTGGAGGATCCCAGCACCGTGACTCAAAACTTAAAGGGCCTTGTAGGAAATCTGCTTTACTCAGCTGTCCATAGCAACAGCTTCCAAGAACCCCCACCCTTTCTCCTACTCGCAATAGCTTGGGGTGCATAAAACAATTTCTCATTAACTATAAAACACCCAAACCTCAGCAGAATTACAAACAGATGGATAAACAACCCAAAATTTCAAACAACATGAGAAAAGCCCTTAAAAAGCAAAAGCGAGGCAGAGTCCTGCCCAGTCCTCAGGGAGGCAGTCCCCACTCCTCAGCCTTGGCATCCCTTTGTCAGAGCCCAGGTGGTGGAAAGTTTTGCGCAGACACCTCAGTTGTCTTTGTATGAGGGCTAACTACGCCTCTAAGAGGTTGGAAACGGTTTGTTGCAGGATTAGGCTCGGTCTGAGCTGGTAATTCAAGTGCTGGGTGCAATGAGGTATCCATGATGATGCTGACCCAAAGAGAAGACATAGTTTTATTCCTTTGCTCCAGGCATTAAGGTCTTGGGGAAATGTTGTCTTCTGTTCCTTCTTGGGGCCCGCCGAGTTGTTGGGAAGTGGCTGCCGAGAGCATACACGGGAGGGAGGAAGGCTGAGATCTGCTGCAACAAATAAATGTCCCCCAGTGCCCTAAATACGGGCACTGCCAGGGCAGCAGCACTGGAGCTGCCACCGTCTGATGAATCCAGCCCTGAGCACCGGGGGGGGATGTAGGTAAGCCCTGGCAAGCAGACGCCGCGGGATGGCGCGACACAAGGAGTATTGTGGAAATGGGCTGAAGTTGCTGATGATGCTGTTGAGGTCAGTGATTAGACTTTGAATAGGGGTTATTTTTTTTTTAAGATAAAGATTTTGGGGGGTAATTTTATGCAAAGCAATACTTGCTTTTGTTCAGATCGGTAGGGCAGACTCAGATTGTGCTTGCTTTGACGATCATACATTTGCAGAAATCTTTGTAAGAAATAGGAAAAGGTCTAAAGTGTCACTTCACTTTTTTTACCTCCAGCACACTTGAAAAAATACTAGAGAACAGTGAGTGGGAAGCACTGCATGTTCCGTACCTGTAGAGAATCTGTATCCCTCTCGGCTTTGCCGTTCCTGAGCAATACCACGGTCCCAACCCACACCCCTGTGTCTCTTCTCCAACCCTGTGATGATTTTTCTCTCTATTCTTCCCTGTCCCTTTATGTAAAGAGGGCCTTTGTTCCTTAGAAACGTGCATCATCATTTCCTGCTGCTCTAGTGGATGGAGATTTTGCCATGAAAGGATGTGGGTTTTGTTCCCATCAGCAGTGGGAATTTCTGAAAAATAGCATTAAAATTGATGGCAGCTCCACATGAAGCACAGCAGGGTTCCTATTCTCAGGATCATTCAAGAAATCTATAGCCTGCATTTGGCTCGGCCAGCAAGTTATGATCACAGCTCCTTTACTCGGAGCCACTGCACATCCTGGCAAACCTTCTCCCTCAGCTTTCCTCGTTAATGCTGGGCAAATGCCTGCCAGGGATGCGGCTGGCAGCAGGGGCTAACTCCGATGCCCCCCCATTTTCGATCTGATGGGAAATAGCAGCGCCTGCCCACGTAACTTTGTAATCAACCCGGCTTTTTGCAAGATCGGGGAGGGGACCACTGGTTCTTTGGGGATCCCTGCCCCGCAGCCACAAGCCCCGTCCTCTGTGTAGCTGCAGTCAGCATCAATCATTTTCTGCCTGAGATAGTTCCTTTTTTTACTTAGGCTTCTGCAATAATGGATGGCAACTGCAGCCTTTTGTATAGAGTTGTTTTGTCTTGTTCAGCTTTTATTTCAGGGAAGCAGATAATTTCTTCCCTCTGTGCAGATCTGCCTATGGAAGCCCCTACAGAAGTCAGACTGCTGGCTGGCTTGAAGGAATTTTCATGGGGTTGAAGTCAGGGGCTGGAACGTGACCCATTGCTGTGAAAGTTGTTTGAGGTTCAGGGGCAGGTGGGGTGGGAAGAGCTTGCAGTGAACACAAGCGAGCTAAGCTCGTTGGTGCTGGTGGAGCCCTTGGCTTCTTGGTACAATGGTGCCAAAGGGACCAAATAACAGAAGACGACTGTGGGATCAGGGAGAGGAACAGAGACCAGAAGAGCTGGAGTCTAGTCTTGGCTCTGTGATGGACTCAGTGCGTTGCACTGGGCATGTCATTTAAGGTCACCTCCTTAAAAGAAACAGCTTCTAATTTGGGGAGTTAAATCAGGCTCTAACAGTGTGATTTTCAGAGGTGGTGAACACCCACTGCTTGGAGTTGTCTACTTGGAAACGTTTTAAAGGGCAGTCCCTCAAGCTGTGACTTCAGCTGCCCCTACACTAGAAGCTGCTCGTGGATAATTTTTGTATCGCGGCTTTAAGGTGAAAAATGTGGTTAGTGATGGTTGCCTTCAAAGGATGGTGGAGAATGAACCCGTAATCCTGATTGCTTGAAGTTCTCTACGGAGGTTGGACTCTTTGGAGCATTACCAAGACTTGAGCTTGGCAGGAGGTACGCAGTAACTCACAACAGGGAGGAATAGCATCTACCAGCAATCTCTTACCAGTGACAGCTGGGATTTTCCATGGAGCTTGAGCTGTTGGTGCACTTAACTCCCACAGCAATTTATGAGCTTTTGATACCTGCTCCTTTTCAGGTCTTTGGAAAACTGCTGCCAAAATCCACCAACCGAATTTTCTGTGAGCAAAGCACGTGTGCCACTTGAAATGCAGCCAGTGTACCATGATGAGCACGTTAAGAAAAACCCCATGGAGCGAACTGATCTCTTGGATCAGTTCTGCACATGTTCATTTAATTGCAGAGAAAAAGAAAAAGTTTCTCCGTTAGGCAGGGAGCAGCTCTCTGGCTGCAAGGCACCATGGATGACTGGATTTGGAGGCTGAACTCAGCCAAAGGCAGAAGCGCGTTGGTGCTGCTGGGCTACATGTGCCAAATCTCCAAAGTGCCTCTCCAGGCTTGATGCGGGCAGATCTGGCTGGTGGGGCAGGCGGTCCATGTCGCTGCACCTGCCGTTGGGATAACCCAGCCCCGGGCTCCTCCACTGCTCAGCTGGCTCTGTTCAACGTGAAATAATATGCTTGGAAACTTCTCCTGAGGGGCTTTTTGCAACCACAGCAGCCTTCTCGGTTGTTTCCTTGCGAATGGGTTTCACCACCTCCTAGGACCTGTTTTGCACAGCGCTGGCTGGGCTGCTCCGCTCCGTGTCTTGGCCTCTGCAGAGTCTGTTTGGCCATTTGATCTCAGTATGATGGGTCACTTCTGGAGCATAGTCCGTGATGAGTATGTCAGCTCGAGGGAACCATAAAGAAGGAACTAAGAGTTCAAGCAAACAAAACCTGGAAGCTTTGATAGAGTAAGGTCAGTGGAGACACCCTCTCCATGGCAGGACACTGTGTTTTTTGAGACTGGGCTGCTTTGCCTGGCTGGAGATCTCTGGCACATCACAGAGTTTGCAGTGGACTCCTTTGTTGAGCTGGGTGTTGAGTCTTTTCATGCTGCAGGAAGCAGCTTAGACTCTGGGTAAACCACGAAGACGTATTTAATGCAAACACAGTTGTTAACCAATGCACAGTGCACAGGGAGCACATCAGATGTCTCTTATCTTTCTAGACCAATGCTTCCTCCCTCTCTGCTCAGAATCCAGTCTGTGCAGGGCATGAGAGGATGGAGGGTTTCCTAGAGAAATGGGCCTAGTCTGCAGAACCAGGATCTCCATCTTGGGCAGAGAATTTGCTTTGATTCACTTGCTGTCCCTGGAGCAGCTGCCACACTTATTCCGCACATGGGGAGGCTTCAGCTCTTTCTGAATCCTGACTTGTGTTGCACTGTCCCAGCTGATAGATGTATCTAGACCTTTTGGTGCCCAGCGTGGGATTTGTTTGCTTCCCTCATTGCTCAGTTTGGGACTGATTGTGGCAGCCTAGAGTTGCCAGAAACCTAGTGGAAACGCCATTTCCAAAACCCCTCTTCTCTTTCAGTGCACAGCAGGCCTGAGTCTTTAGGGACCTGCTCCACCATTCCGGTGGCATTTCCCCATCTTGAGCAGGGCATTGTAGGGCAGAGGATCCCGTCCAGAGCAGCCCACTTTACCAGGCCAAAATGGGCTGCGAACCATTTCTTGACCCGTGAAGCAGGGGCAAACGGCCTTTCATCTCCTTCCTAAAACCCCGCGAGACCTGCCGGCACGCAACGCTACTGCGAGCGAACCCCTGCTGTTAACGTTTAGCATGTCCAAATATTATTTCATCCCTGTACTGCAGCCCAGCCGGCACGGGAGCCAACAGAAACGTGGCTACGGGACAGCCACAGCGGCGCGGGGAGGGCGGGGGGCTGCGGGACGGGGCAGGCTCGCAGCTCCCGTCTCGCAAACGTCATTTTTTGCAGCCCCCGAGGTCTGCGCTCCGTGTGTATGGCTTGGCCCTGCTTAGTCTCCCGCAAGCGCCAACGGGTTGAATGGTCTCGGTGCACCACGTGCAAAGGGACAAACTGGAAACAAATGCTAATCTCTAAGACTTCACCCCCGAAATGCGCCAGCTCAAACAATCCAGGCCCTCCTGGGTCTCGTGGCCTTTTAATTTGTCTTCTTGCTCTCAAACCAAGTTGATTTCTGTCAGAGAAGATAAATGTTGTCTACAAAGCTCAGATAAGAATGATGAAATCTGTCCTTTTCCGAGGGCTTTGCAGAGGTTTTGAGAGATGCAGATGGAAAGTTGGGACTAGACTTGCCAAGAATACGGAGACTGATCAAGTACACATTAAAGGGGGTTGTATTGGTTGGGGAAAATGGATGTGAAACCCTTTATTTCTAGGTCATTTGCTTATTTCCATCCCGGTTTGATTGTGGTTGAGGAGTGTTTCTGTGTGATCGGTTAAATGCAGGCTGTGCCGATATACTCTGGTGAGACAGGTCTTTGAAATGCGAGGGCAGGTCCTGCAAAGGTCTTTCCCTGGCTAACGGGAAGCTGAGTGTGCTGGCCTCCATCCAGTTCAGGCAGGGCTAGCGTCCATCTCAGGGAACCCCACCAAACCCATCAGCTCTAACACCCACCCTCCCCAAAAGTCTCAGCAAAGAGGCCAAGGTATGTCCGAGTGATAGAGTCTGACCCAAGCCCTCACCAGGAGCACGGTTTTCCCCAGAAACAGGGTTTAGAGTAGGGATGGACAGAGGAACACATGCAGAGTCAACACTGGGATTTTACTCCAAGTAGGGGAACATGTCTTGCTTTTGCCAGTGCTGTATCTTGTCTGAAGACATGGACCTTCGATCTCCTGACCTGTTAGGATGCAGGAGGAGAAGTACCACGTTGCCTTACCTCTTAGCTGTCCCACATCGGGAGCGTGCTCAGTGTCAAGTGGGGTGGAGGCTGCGGCAGCTCTGCACCCCAATCTAGCCTGGATGCACCCTGTTTACCAGCAGTACATTTGTTTAAAACTCCTAGGGAGCCCTGCTTAGTGAGTGTAGGTGGTGCGAAACATGAAATTGCCCCAAAAAAGCTGCAAAATGCTGTGTGGCAGCCCCAGTTCCCCTAGTTTCTTTAATAGCACAGCTCCTTATTTATCTGCTGGAAAGCTTCTGAAAGATGCTGTTTGAAGTCTGTCCCTTTTTATGTATTATGCAGGAATTTGGCTACAGGAAGTCTTAGTTCTTTCACGTATTTTGTATCAAAATCCCTTTGTAGACCAAATAATTACTTTTCCGTGGTAGAGAGACTATGACCCATACGCAGCAAGACAGATTGCTCCAACCTGTTCATGCTACTGAAAGGAACTGAAAAGACAAGCCTGTAGCTTTTCTGCTAAATTCCCAGGCTTCTACTGTTTTTCAGGGACATTTTTCAGAGAAGAGGAGGCAGCTCTTAGCAAAGCTTTCTGCTTGTTGCCTAGCACGCTGGCTTTGTCCATCCCAGAGCATCACCAAGGTGTTCAGCGGTCAGAGCATTGAGTTGATGGCCCAGTAGTCCCTTTCGTTGGCACTTAAGTAAAAGACTTGCAAAAAATTCCTGTGGTTTCTGAGCTCTTGGGCTCTCAGGGAGTTTTCCACCTGCAGCGAGTCTGTTTACTCCATGCTTAAAAGCAGACCTCGCATCAACAGTGGTTAAATCCACCTTTCAGAGCCAGCAGCTGCTGATGTTCCTATTCCACCCGAGTCAGGCTGATAACCAGCTCGGTGAGTGCGTTATCATCACACCCCCTGACATCGAAGCGATGGCGATGAATGCTCTGGCTGCTGGAAGGAGCGAGGAAAAGGGGGAGAGAGCCTCTTGTCCTCTGCCTGGTACACACGGGCTTGATTAGGGATGTGCTCGCTGGGGTGTTGCAGCTTGAGGAACGTGACGTGCCCCGTGCAGACAAGTGCAAGCTGCAGACGCTGCCCTCCCTGCAGCTACCGAGGTGCCAAAAGGAGCGAGGGCAAAGGTAATTGGTTGCAGGGAGACGGGATGACAAGGGGTTGGAAGATAATGATACAGTTTTCATTTCAACATCACATTAAATGGAAGGAGAAATGTTCCCGTCCCGGCAGCTTGTTCGCAGTTCTGCGTCGTGCCGTTGCCGTCAGGTTTTGCAGAGGCCAGCAGGGACCCAGATGTCTCTGGGAGTGAAATCCCAGAGCAGCTCTGTCTCTTTGAGGGATCGCAAATCCCAGCTGGCTTTGTCTCCCGGGTCTGCAGGGTCATTTATGCTGAGTGGAAAGGATGAGAAGTGACAGTGTGGCTTTGCAAGGCTGGAAAGTTGGGAGAAGGCAAGTTCCTGACTGCCTGTTACAGGGACAGCTTGGCTCTTTCAACGTCCGACTTTGAGAGGCTGTGAGTTTGCTGGCCCATGGGCTCTGGTGTGAGAGTGGGAAGCTGCTGTTTCAAAGGGAGTAAACAAATAAAACACACTGTGATGACATTTAGTTAAGTGGCAAGGAACGCACCACAGACATCTCTCTGCATCAGCCTTGCTCTGGGTTTCCCGTGGGTTTTCCTTGCCTGTGTCCCTCGGGAGACACACAGCTTGTGGGGTGGGGGAACAGTATTTCCAGATTGCCAGGCTGGAGCGAGCTGGTTATCCCTGGATCTTGTAGCCTCTGCCCAGCCACGGTCGCTTGCAAGGCTTTGCAAGTGAAAGCGTTACATCCGTTTAATCCTTTGCCCGTTTCCACAGGGGCATCTGCCCAATAGTGTGGTTAAGCGTGTAACCTCAGATGCCGAAGAGGAAAATCCCTCTAAGGCCGGCCTTCGGTGTGCCAGGTCTGGTTTGCAGAATTAAGCATCTGTCTCTTCTGCTGCAGACAGCTTGCAGCTTTTCAAATCAGAGCCCTGCCTACGAGGATTTTGAACGTGCACCTGGAAAAACTGCAGAAGCATTATCCCATACCGAAAGAAGTCATTGCGTCGTCTCTGAATCTGGCAATTACTTTTTCCACCCTTCAAATCTATCATGCTTGATATCTGATTGCGAGCAATCAAGGCGCTGCAGGCTAACAAGTTACTGCCTGTCAGCTGGGTTGCAGACCACTTGCATGCTGCTGCACGGTGCTTCTTTCCGCTTACAGTGGCTCAGGAGGATGTGTCCAGCCTGTTACCGCAGCTCAGCTGATGGATGAGAACTGATGAAATCATAGTCCCAGGACACTGGTAATCCGTGCATCTCCTGAGACAGATTTCAGAAACTGCTGGACAGACTTGCCACCCTGTTTCCATTAGAGACGAAAGGCTTTAGACTCCATAAGGACTCAATTTTTTATTTTGCAAACAGTACAAGATTTATCCCCTTGACCAATGTTTGTAATTACCAGGGCCTGATGCAGGGAGCCAGGTTCAGTTTTGCTTGAACTGTCAGTGCTCTTGGAAAGCCAGGGCTTTCAGCGTGCGCCTCTATCTGCTGACCTTCATCATGCGCTAACATGTGCTGAGCAGATCCGTAGCCTCACCCGCACAAAGTGCATCGTGACCTCAGTTAAGAAAACACTTGCTGTAATCGCCTCCAGATCTGCCGCTGTCTTTGATCAGTTTAAATATCGGTTTATCTTATGATATAAATATGTAAAACATCCATTTGTTTTCGTGCAGGATGCAAATAAATCATTGCGTAAGTTTATACATGAGCTAGGAAGTGTGGGGGGGTGCAGCGATGGGTTCATAACTCATAAGTCTCCACCTCTTTGAAGGTCATTACTTCATGAACATGCCGTTTTTCTTTTCAGCAAGCCCCTATTTACATTATTCAAATGGTCCTTGTCATCCACGGCCAGCTCTGCCGTGCCGTGCAGGATTTGTTCCCAGCGGAGCGGTGACGCCCGCGTGTCCCTGGTGCCAGTGCTCTCTTGGGGGTACGGTGCCCATTCCGCCTGCCCCGCTCCCAGCCAGCTCTCCCCAGTGCTTCAGAAAAAACCTTCAAACTCCTCCTGAGACCACACGGAGAGACCCGGCAGGTCTGGTGGTCACCTCCCAGCCCTGCCACAGCCCCGTCGGCTCACCCACGTTCAGCTCATTCCCACCCCTTTACTTGTGTCCACATGTGTGCACCGGGAATAATTAATTAGACTGCAGCCTCAGCACCGCAAAGGATTTTTATTATTCTCTTGATCCTACGGCTGTTTTCCAGTGTTTCCCTGCAGCGTATGCCCACCCTGGACCCTAATCTCCATCTCTCAAGTGCCGCGATCCCGGTGGGGTGTAGTTCTCCGTCAGCGCTGCTCCGCCGTAACTCGCAGCCGCTGCTCACGGGCTTCGCACGGAGTTGTGACCCCGCAGCACGGATCCCCTTCCCCAGGGACGGCCACATGCGATGCTGCTCTTCAGCTGGAGGATACAGCGAAGCTCCTCCGAAAGCAACAATGCCTGTGTAGTGTAAGATCAGCTTTCCGGCGGGGAAGTCGTTTAAAGCATCGTTAGCGGGATGGCGTTACGGAGATGAAGCTGAGTCCGGAGCTCAGCGTCTCCTCCTTCGTTTCAGGCTTTGTGTAACACTAAGCTGGCGTCAGCCAGGCTTCTGCCGCTGGATTAAGCCCTGCTGCCGATGGCCATTTGGTGGGAAATAGGAATTTGGGATTTCTTCTGAGACTCCTAAAAATCAGCTTTATCTGCTTGTTCCCGACCCAGGCATAAACACAGCCTATATTTAACATGCTGGAGAACGGACTCTTACGCCAAGAGATTCAGTAAAAACTGTAAGAGCACGTAATAGTTGATGATTGGGGAAATCTTGTGTTCGGAGCCATAAAATATGCAAATGAACGCTCCCATTTCTTCCGTATCTAACGAAGAATCAGGGTCTCACACCAGTCGTGTTCTCCAAAGGTCTGTTAGCACTTTCCCAAGAGAGAAGGGATTTTGTGTAGTTCTTCTGTCTTAATTCCTGCTTGTGCCCTGATATTCCACCCTCCTTGAGGCCTTAAAATTTTCCTCATTGTTAGAGGATTTTCCATTTCTCATCCTAAATGCTTTGCTGGTGGGCAGATTCCACCCAGCAAGTGGCTGCACTTTGGGACAAAGTAATGCCTGTGTTCACATCTTCCTAAGTAATAAAGCAATTTCACTGAAGAACATCAGTATGTAATAATATTAATCAATATTTTACTGCTGTCACTTCTGCTCACAGATGGTCTGTAGAAGAGAGTATAGGGAGCAATCCAAAGATAAGATATGGTGCATAAAATAGTGCAACATGATTAATGAACCTTTTGTCCTGGTGAGCGAGATAAAATATCTAGTGCTACTGCCCCATGCTAACAGCATTTATATCACATTTTAAATATTTTTTTCTTATTTCAGAGGTATTTCACTATCTGTCTTTGTTCAAGGGCAGATGAGAAAGGAATGATGCAAACACTGAAATGTGAAATCTTCCCCAGCTTAATTTTATTCTTAGATCACAGAGATCCTTTCTTTGCTGCTTGTTTGTTTGTTCTGTTTTCTCACCTTTGCAGACTCCAGAGTTGGAAGAGATCCACATCAATTATTGACACCCCCCCCCTCCCCAGTTTCTCCACCTCACCAAACCTCCCGCATCTCAAGCGCTGCAGCTTATCTCCTGGCTGCCACTGCTGACGGGTCTGGAGGCTGTCCCTGAGGCCACAGGCAGCACCGGGAGGGAGAGGTGGACCCGTGCCAGAGTTTTATAACGCCACAAAGCAAATTTCAGCTGCAAAGCAGAGGGGAATGAGGCAGAGCGCCCGGGGCGTTTCTTGGGTCATTTAAACTGGTGATGGGGTGGGTGAGTGGGAGAAGATGCTGGGCTGTAGATGGACAGAGCTTGTGAAACTCCCCTGGGCTGGTGACTGAAAAAGGCTTTTCTCCTCCTCCTCCAGTTCAACTGTCTCTTCTCGTCCTTTCCTTTCAATTTTACCGCAGCTCATCCAAGGGAAACCCTTGCAAGTATGCAAGACCAGGCTGATGCTGGGATTGCTGCTTCTGGGACAAGAAATCCCCAGGGGAGACAGCGGGCGCAGGGCTGGGAGGCTTAGGGCACCTCTTAAAAGTTATGAGAGCCCCAAAGTTGCTGCCCGTGGGGGCTGAGAACTGCCTGGGCTTCGGTGGGGGATCCCTGCGGCTGAGGGTCTCCCGAAGTGAGCGTGGTGACGAGGACGGATAGGACAGAGGTGCGCGATGGTTAGTGGGCAGCATCGTCTCCTGGGAGTAGCATCTCCACCTCCAGCGGCCATAGGAGAGATGAAGCTTTCTGGGAGACGCTTTCTCCTCTTTTAATATAGAGAGGCTTGTATTTTTGTAGAAATTTGGGTTACGCTGCTGCTGTCTGGAAAGCCTGCCTGCACTGCGGGAGCCGTGCTGAGCAGCCTCACCACGCAGCAGTTGCCTGTGCAGGGGCTTGGACCAACCTGATTTCCACTGCCGGCTGCAAAACTGTGGTGTAAGAAAAATCCGATGACACCAGCATTATGTTCCTCCCATAAAGACTGGCTTGCACCATGTCCAAAATGAAATGAAATACAGTGCTGCAGTGGCACTGTTTGACCTTTCCCATTTTCTGGGTATTGAGTTTTATTTGAATTTCAACCTTTCCCCCGCCGTTTCTTGGCTCTCTCCTCGGCAAGCTGACAGATATTTGCTCTGCATGGAAATCCATCCCACGTCAGGTGCCGTTGAACAGAACAGAAGCTGCTGCCTTCGCTTCGCATCTGTTCTTGATACCACCCAGCAGATGAGGGTCTTGCGGAGGGTGGCATCCCGCCCGTTCGGAGGAGTTTTGGATGCTGCAAACCTCCCTGCTAGTGACTTTTTCACATGGAATTCACATTGAATTCTTGTCACGTGATTAGCGCAAATCTGTGGCACTCTCCCTGCAAGATGAAGCTGTTCGCCTATCAGAGACAAAAATGTTATATTTCCTGTGTCTGAAGCGTTTTCTCCAGACTGTACTGTTGTAGAGCAAGTTGTGTTTTTTAACTACACCAACCGATTTTCCTAATAGACAATCAGACCTAGCTGGTTGACTGCAAATGCCGTTTCCTTCGGTTTTGGCAGATTTTACAAAGTCAAGTCAGCCTCCAAGCACATAAGTGATGAACTTAGCTTCTCTGTAAGGTTAAGACTGAAACTGGGACAATTTATAGCAACGTTTCTTGCTGGGGAGAGTGGCGCTACTTTTACACCCATTCAATGCTTCTTGGACTTCAGGGAGTTTACTCCCAATTTATTCCATGCTATGTGAGGTCAGAGTCAGGCCGTGAAAAGGAGATAAATATCTTTAAAAATGTTTGCTGCCTGCTTTGATGAAAGGAATGTAATGGCTAAAAATAAATCTGAAGTGGAAAAAATAAGACTATTTTTGGAGAGGTGGGAATGACACAACAAAGCCAAGGACCAAGTCATTGTCTGCCAGCAAAGGAAAGCAAGGTGCAGAGATAGTGATGTCTGTGGTGAAAAAAACAGTGATCTGACAGAGGAAAAGCAGGAATTTGCGGTTGCCCGTGGTTTGTGGAGTAGGTTCATTCTCAGATTCCCAGGGTTTCTGGCTGAAAGTTGCCCATTGCTGATCTTTGCCAGGGGCTGACTTCTCCTAATAATCTCCAATGTGCTGTGCCTGGGGATTTGCCTGGCGTGTGTGTAGCTGATTTTGGAACCATTCATCCATCCATCATCTCACTTGAGGGTAACTACGATCAGCATCCTGCAGTCTTTTGGCCCCGGCCTCTCTCCTGTTACCGCTTTCCATTAAGTGGATGGCAAATCCTTATTTTAGGTGGCTAATTAAAACGCACTGATTTATAGCCAACGCTGCTGATGTGCAAACCTAGACAGGGAAAATATTTTTAGCCAGTGCTTGCCAGGCTGGCTGGGGTCTCCAACTCGTGGGTGACCTGATGTACAGCTCGGGGACACGCAGCAGCCCCACGTTCTCAACAGGGTTCCTACAATTGTAGCTCAGCTGCATTGCTGCCGTACTAGTCTGGGACACTATAGCTGCCTCTCCTCGGTGTCCACTTTCCCATGAAATATTTGTATTTAGTGATGGTTTTAGCACTCACCAAGTGGTGGCCTGCTTCTCCTGAGTCGGAATTATTTTGGGATAGCTGGGATCGTCTTGCCATTGCTGCTTTTATCACCTGGGGGGAGTCCATAGCTTGCATCTGCTTCCTTCTCCCCAGACTATGTGGCTATGGACAGTGCAAAAATACTGCCTACGTGGGCAAAAGTAGAGGGAAATCCTCTCCAACAGTTAAAACGTTGGGTTGGGTGTTAGCACTGAAGTTTATGCTCATAAAAGGCACAGTCTTCAAAAATACCTGGAAAAGAAGTGCAGCATGAAAGATCCCCCTCTGCATGGGAGAGGCATAACAGATTTCTTAGGCTGGGATAGCATGACTCATGAGCCAGTAATTCATGTCACAGTAGGTAGAAAAGACCATTGCATTACCAGCTTTCCTGTATGAATGCAAAACCGTCATCTTTTTCACAAGAAAAATGGCTGGGGACCCTGTTTGCTATCTCCGAGCGGAGAAAAGGAAGACAAAATGCCACGCTGATTCCCCAAACCATCATTTTAAAGTGTCTAAAGAGTGAGGAACGTGGTATTCTACCAACCTGCAGGAATTTGTGCTCCCAGATCCCCTGAGGGGGGATGAAAATCTGCTCTCCTCAACGACTGAGCCTGAAATGGTTGGGAAATTCAATTAATACTTGCACAGATAGCTGTTCCTAAGTATTTACACAGTACACCTATCTCAGTGGTATGTAAACACTCTGCAGGGTTTAGCAGCGTGATTACAGTTGACCTGCCAAGGGCAGTCATTCCCTTTACTATTTTCCTATAGGTTGAGTCCAGGTTATTGAATCCGAGCCCATTTTCTGCGAGATTTCATTTGAAATTCAGAGTACTGTCCTGCTCTGCATGACCAGATAGGTAGGTGTAGGACAAAATTTCAGGAGTAGAACCTGTGGAAATGTGACCCAATAATAATTTTTTTTTGTTTTTAAGTATATGTTTTTAAATTTACTATTGGGCAGTGCTTTGTGCTGAGAATTAATTTTTATTATAGCTGATTTATAACCCCATGAAAATGGGCTTTGGTCTCGGAAAAAAATGCATACACTGCAAATACCAGAGGTGTGCTATCCAGTTTCCATACAGCCCTCCAGCATTCATATACAGCATATTTGTAGGGGTGTCACAGCTGGCTTTCTCTTGGCCATATTTTGCTGGGGAACTAGGAATCTTGGCAATTCTGAATTTTGTTGCTCTTCCAAAAGCAGAGTCAACACCATTACTGTGTGGTGAAAGGTTTCTCCATAGGAACTACATCTCATAAGTTAGTCTGCAAGTGCAAGGCTGGAGAAGAGCTGTCGTTCTCTGCCTTCCAGAAATAGCATTTCCCCGTGTGATTGCTCAGGGTCCTTCTTCTGCCTTTTCCACGTGTCCACGGAATCGTTGAGGTCAGCACAGCACGCGAGGTTCAGGAAAAGCACGGTCTTAACGGAGGTGGTCAGGAGAGCAGGCTGGTCCTTGCAGGGACGCTTTGCAAGGAGACTTCTTGCAAGGGAATTAAGTGTTAAAGCCAAACTGAGCCATCTCTCGGAGTCCTGTAGATGTATAAAACCTCCTTAAATATAAATATATGGACCGGCTCACCTCTGGGTCACAGGAAAGTTCGTTTCAAAAGTAATAGATGCAGCTATAGCGGCCGTGTGTCTTTTAAGCAAGACTGTGATTCTTGTAAGGCCTCCGGGCACTGATGCGATTCGATGAGTAATTGTGGTGACTTGGGGGCAGCAAGGCAGGAGCAGGGGGTACCCCAAACTCCATAGCTGCCCCCACCCTGCAGTTTTTCCATGAGGTCGCGGGAGATGGTTGTCCAGGCACCTCTTGGATTTCACTTTGCTAGGGAGTAGAGGACTAGAGAAGCAAGCCCAGCTCAAAGGCTGTGTTTGGGACAAGATGAAGGCAGCCGCGTTCGATAATTTCCATCCTCTGCTATCAGGGCCTGAGCTTCAGCGCTGCAATGTACTCAGTTGGCCACGCTCACCCGTTTGCACAGGCAACGCTCACCTCTCCGGGACATGGAATACAGGCAGCTATTTTTACACTTATCCCGAGAGAAGATGAAGAAGCCTAGGTGGAAGAAGGTAGAGGAAAAATGTGCCTATTCCCCGTGCAGGAGTTTGGCAGAGAAAGGACGCGCTTCGGCTGCAGAGGCAGTGCACTCCCAGCTGCTGATCATAAAGGATTTTACAACTGATAAGCAGTGAAATTGCTCGTTGCCCATGGAGTGGAGCATGTTTGCACTGAGGCACGGGGTAGATCCGCATGGTAACAGCTGCAGAAGGAGCTGCAGAAGGCGGCTTTATAGCGTGAGGCTGTGCTCCATCTGCGGGATAAACCCAGGCAATTTCACGAGTTAGCGGTTCAGGAGGTGGGTAACAGTGCTTGTCCTTTCGCTGCAGAAAAGCAGTGGCTGAACTCCTCCGGCACCAATCCGTTGCTGATGGGAAATGCTTCAGATACAACTCTCTTGTCTCCCACAACTATCAGGCCCTCTTTTTCCCCTGCCTTTGGAGATTAAAAAAACAAAACAAAACCAGAAAACTGGAAAATTTCGGTTTGCAGAAGCCCCAGCCTGGCTCCGTGGGAGATGCTGTTTGCAAGCCTGATCTCCTGTGCAGGCTGGGCTTAGCGCTGAGGCAGGATCAGCATGTCCCTTGAGCAAGGTTTTAACCAGCACCCTTGTTCGGTTAAAAAAAAAAAAAAGTGGCTTATTTAAGCTGCAGGCAGATGGAGCTTTTGATCATTGGAAATCATTTAGACTCGCCTCCGTGGTCTCTGTGTACAGATAGGGGTATGCGTCTGGCCTCACCTTTACATAAAAATTAAAGAAGTGAAGGATTTAACCCAACCACATCCAGTAGCTCAGTACATTTCACATTCTGGACCGTGTGTTATTTGCTCACAGTCACAGTATTGCTGGCCCTTGCTTTTAATAAGTTGTGACCTGGCTTCCAACCTTACAAGGCTGGTTTCAAAATTATGAGGCCTCATATGTCTAATAAATTTAGGGTTCTTTTCCTCTACCTCCTCCTGTTTGTTTTTTTTTTTTTTAGTTTAAGAAACACTTTGCTGTCATTTTGAAGTTCTCTCTGCAACCCTATACATGAAAAACTTAAGTCCTGGATTTTAAGCAGTAACCGCTAGAAGTTAATTATTGTGTATGCCTATGATTCAAATCCCTTGAATTTAGGGAGAAGCACTGATAGCACGGGATACGCAGTAACGCAGTGAGAGCTGCCAGCGCTGCCTTTCTATACATTCCGGTGTCTGAGCTTTCCTCTCCTTTTTTCCAGTGGAAACTTAGCCTTCAGCTTCTCAACTCTGCAGACACTGCCACATTCTTGAAAGTCTGTGCTCTCCTTCCCCCCTCCATCCCCCCCCATCAGCCCCTGGTTGATGGCAGATTAACACAGGTGATGGTGGTAAAGGTGGGATTAGGATCAGATTTTTTCTTTCTCTGTTGGGCAACTTCTTGCACTGTCCCGAGGCACTGATGCTTGCTGTAATTTTGGCTGGATTCAAAGGTGCTGGCTCTGTCTTGCTTTCCTTTAGCCCACAACTGAAAAGCCAAGCATAGCTCCGTACTTCTTGTGTCCTGCTGTGTTGCTGGGGTCAGTATATGAATGCACGCGCTCCCACGGCACGCTCTGGGAGGGCTGTCGTAGATTTTTAGCAGCGCGTGTGATGAAGACACCCACCCCTCTTAGCCAGGTTTTGCAGAAGCGTTTGCAAGAGCCCCTTGCACCTTGCTTGCGTGGTACGCGGGGGGCTCCGGGAGCTGCTCTGACGTTGCTTAGGCTGCCAGAGCAAAGCAGATACGACGGGGGAGGAAATCATCCGTGTAAAGGAGAGACAAGGAGCGCTGCTGAAAAACAAGTCCTGAAATGACTCTTAGGAGTAGGTGGCCACAGGCGTGAGAGCAGCCGGGCTCAGCAGCGCTTTGCAGGAGGTACCAGCCCTTGCTTGGGTGCTGCCCACCGAGAATAAAGCTGCTCCCCCGGCTGCAGGGTGGCCTGGAGCTCCCCAGGTGGGGCAGTCAGTGATTGTGGGCAGCTGAAAGAGATTAATGGGATGGGAGAGCCCAGCCTAGCCCAGCCCGGCTTCCCCACCTGGCAGTAGGCTTGAAACTACCCAGAAGTGGTAGTTCTCTCTGGGGCTGGGGTGAATTTCTGGGGAAGGAATTGGGGTTTTCTTTCTCATTTAATAGCTTGCTAGGGACAGTAAGGGAATTGGGGGACAAGTGGTGAACCTTCCCTGCCTGGGGGGGGCTGCACAGGTCTTCCTGATCTCCTGGATTTTGGGTTGCAAGGTGCTGATGCTCACCTTGGAAATTTTGCCATCTCTTCTGGGACCTGGCCGGAGCCCTGGGTATATCCTCCAGCATTGTCCTTTTTTTCCTGAGCAGTAGCTGCCTCTGAGCTCAGCAGGTTAGTGAGGTGCCTCTCTCCTCTGTGTCCCTGAATTGCCTTTATTTGATTTTAATGGTTTGTGATTTACTGGGGTGTGTGTGGGTGGGTGGGAGGCTGAGCTGTGGTTTGGTTTAGCTCCCTCTTGGTTCAGTTAAGCTACTGTGCTGCCTGCTCCGAGTTAGGAGAGATTATAGCTGTCTTGGATGCAAAGCTCATCTTGCTCCTTCCCCATCTTGTTTTGAGCAATATTTGGTGCCAGTCTTTCAGCCCTGGGGCTGTGAAGTCTCAGAATATAGAAACCGTTCTGGTTTCAGAGGGACATTCCCTAGTAGCAAAGTGGCTCTCAGTTTTCCTCTCCCTTTTTCCCAAAGCCTCATCCCTCTTCGTCCTGTGCTCTTCAGTGTCATCAAAAGGTATGTCTGTATGTTATATCTTACAAGCCCCTTTTTTATACCTTTCAAATGTTGGTAGGTGGATGTACCACATGTCTCGCTTTTATTGTGCTGAACGTTGCTGTTATCCTCTTCTGTTCCTCCCCTTGTGAACCTGTAAGCATGACTGAGGGCAATGCCCCCCTGTAATCTTGAATAATTATGTGATGTCTCTGGTATGCACCACGGTACCTTCTGCTTCTCCGCTCTACCTTAGAGAGCACCAACTTTCTTCCACTAAAAAGGGTCTTTTGTGTGTTACAATAAGAAAACAAGTGCAAACCCTTGCTGCTCGTTGTGGAAAGGATGAGTTTTGTTTGACGTCTCCCCTCCACACTGCTGTATCTTTTGTGGGGAGCTGGAGTGACCCCGTCCCAGGCTCTGCCACTGTGACCTGCTCCGCATCAGCTTTCTCTGTTCCTCGGTCTCCACATCTGGAAAATGGGAACAGAAAGGCTTTTTGTTCTCTGTCTAGTAAAGTCATTGTGAACCGTGGATGAAAAGCAGCTTCTGGGTCTGATCCAACATCTTTGGAAGCTGTCTGAAAGGCTTCCATGGATTTAATGGTCTTTGGAGTAGATGCTGTGATGTTTGCCTCGCTTTTGTTTAAAAGTCTCTCTTGCCTTCCCTACCCAGCTGAGCGTCTTCTCGTTGCAGCTGCAATCATTTGAGACCATCACCACCAAACACCTCATAGACAATTGAGTAATGAACTCCCTTGGGCTGTGTGCTAAACAGATGCCTTCACCTTTTTGGTCTAATGAAAGAAAAAATTGCCATATGCCTTTTCAGATGGGATTGTTACCAGAATGTCCTGAATCTTGACTTTCTGTTCCAAAGTGAATCTTTACAGCGCTTTGTAAAAAGAAGAGAAAAAGGGGGGGGGGGGGGGCAGACATGGATGGACACCAAACCCCAAAATCATGCTTGTCTATGAATTTATGTATGTCTATGTTTGATCCTTGACAAAAGAGTGTGGGGCTCTGCAGCTGTGTGAAACCCAGGTCCTGATTCACTGGGTATCTCTTATAAAGTACTGATCATTATGACTTGATTAAGTCTGGAAATAGGTGTTGAGTTGCAGAGTTCTCCCAACTAAAATTCATCCTGTCTGACTGGAAGCAGAGTACTTGATACCTGGAAATCTTTAAAGTTGCTTTAAGTGTCCGTAGGGCCTAAATGTTTCTAGGATTAGATAGCAGCTGAACTGTGATTTTTGAGAGCCTCTCTGGAGATTTAGTTGCAGGGCTTGCCTTCACCTGTTAGGTATTTGAAGAGCTTTGAAAGCATGATTTAGGGTTCCTGGCATTTATGGTTGCACTCTTGAACCTCTGCAGCAAGTGCTTACATCCATACTTGTGTATATTTGTCTAGAAAAAAGCTATTTCCTCAGGAGTTACTTTCCATTAAGCACCAAGCACCTGCAGAAGTTGTTTCCTGTCCCTTCAGGGGTTGCTTCTGAGAGTAGGAGGCAGGCAGGCTCTGGCTTTGGGGATTAGCAGTTGGACAGTACTAAAACTGCAGAAATCGGTAACAGGGAGTTGCTGGTTTTCATGGGAGCTGTGGGAAGGGGAAGCATGAACTCTGCTGCAACCCGTGTGTGCATTTGAGCTCTCTCTGGTACGCTTGTCCTCTGAAAGTGCTTTTTGAAGACACGAATGACTGGTTTGGTTTTGTTTTTAACTGGAAAATTTTGCTGAACCTATTCTACTTTATCTACAGGGTACGTGTTTCCTCCACAACAGTACTGGCTAAAAATAAAACAATCTTTCAGGAAAAAAATAAATCCTATCTTTGACTGAGGAATTGCTGCTGGCACTGGAGCGTGGATAGGCTTGGCTAGTGAGTGTGGCTGGATGCAGAAACATCTTGGTACCCATCCTGCCTCTGAGGGAATGGTAGGACTCATAGTAACGTTACTAGTGCTGATTTCATCCCTCGATTCAGTGTTATGGAGTGAAACATTACTGTAATCCAGGCTTTAGTATTATCCTTGTCTGTGAAGTGGCTGTGATGGTACATACGTCGTGCACTGGCACCTAAGAACTTAATTTATTAACAGTTGAAGTGCTTGGAGATCTCCAAGTGAAAAATAGAAGTGCACTTCAACAGCTGCAAAAGAAAATAGGATGGATCAGGGGACCAGGCTGTAGCAGCGTGTCCGATCCTGTGTGGCGCAAAGTCCTTGCAGCCTCTAAAAATGGATGTTGAGATCCATTTCTCCATGCTGAAATCAAAGTCCCCATAGGATGTGCAGGAGCATTCACCAAAAAGTCTGGGCTGTCCCTCTGGGGCGGATGGGAGAGTGTGAGCACTTTCCAGGCTTCCCACCAAGGGATGCGGGAGCAGCGTGCATCTGCAGCACATCTGCCATCTCAGCATCCTGCGCTTGTGGGGGGGACTTGGTTAAAGCTATTGGGGTGGAAGGAAATGTGCTGTCTACTTCTGAATTAGATTGCAGCACAGTCCTAGTAAATTAGCATCCCATTTTAAGTAAATAGAGGAACACAGTCTCGACAGGAGATAGATGGAGGTATCAGTATATCTCTTTAATGGACTTGTACTGAGAAATACTATGATTCTGTTGAAATGTGATTTTAATAGTTTCTCTATTTTCCCTGATTCTCCCTGCAAAGCCTTTTCAGCTGTGAAGGATGCAGTGGATAGTTTGAATACTGATTCTTTGTGGGCAGCCTAGTTAAAATATAATTATACAGTTTATCATTCAGTAAAAGCCTGTCTCTGAGAGGAGTTCTTTTAGGAAAGGAGAGGGTTTTTTTTTCTATTTGTTAGAGAGTAAAAATGAAATGGAACATTTGATACCGTAAGCGGTGCTCTATTCGCCCGTCTTCTGCCATGCTAACAAAAAAAGAAAAGAAAGAGGGAGGACTTCATGTTTCCTCTAATGCCAAGAGCTACAAAGAAGGTCATTTTAAGTTTTACTGGCTTGTTAATTCAAGCTGTTAACTTAAAGTGCATCTTTCCCATGCAATGGCACAGCCTAAAAATGTTCTTTATTTGGATTTGGAGATAAACAGCTCATACAGTGAGATTGCAGACTCTGGAGAAGATAGTGGGTCAGAAGAATGAAGGAGATATGTCCATGTTGCTGGTTTTATTACATATAAAACTGATGCAAATGGAAAAACCATGCCCTTTGCTAAACACGGGATGGGAAGTCAGATGCAGCCACTTCATCATTGCTTTTGGTGGGCAGAGAGTGGCTGGTTGGGGGGATGTTACCCCTTTGAGACTTTTTTTTCTCGCTCATATATAAGGTAGCGGATCATAAGTGGTTGTGACTCTACCTACTGGTCTCCTGAGGCTGACAGTGCCTGAAGTAGCACCTGTATCCCTCAATAGGAACCTGAGCAATGTCAGGCATCTGTGGAGACAGTGCGACCAGTTTTATTATACAATTTTGTTATTTTATTTTCTTAAACGGCTGTAATTAGAAGTGCATAATTGAGGTGATGCTGTTTGCAATTCTTTCCTTTCTCCCTGGTGAGCACTCCCATCTCAGTGCTGTGCAGATAGGCAACGCGCTGGGAGTGTTTCTTTCTGAAATAGGAGCTGGGTTTAACAGAGCCCCAGCGGATCCCATCTGTTTGGTCTGGGCAATGGTGTGCATTGGAAATGTATTTTAGCTGTTGCTTGGCATGTGACAAAGCAAGCGTTGACCAAGGAAACCCCTGGAAGTTGTTGGCATTGCCTAAGCAGAATCAAATTACAGATTTGAAGGGCACGTTCCACAGGGCAGCATGGGAGGATGGCTCCGTTCAGGCTTGGGAAGGCAGAATTGGCACCCAAATAGCACACCCAGCTGCTGTAAAATTGCTAAAATTGGGTATTAGTGTCATTCTTTTCCTCTCTCATCCCCATTTTCTTGCCTTTCTCTGACTCAGGTCTTGCAGCTGCCGTGCTATGGTACATGCAGGAGCTCAGCTAGGGTCAAAACCTGCATCTTGCAGGGCTGAAAAGTTTTGGGGCTGGATTTGGGGGAGAGGGAGGAAGGTGGAAAGCTTGGATGGGATGGAGCTGGATCCTGGTTTTGAAAGGCAAGTCTCTGGGGAGAGAGAAAAGGTTAGCCTTCAATTTTTTTTCTCTTGATAGAGGCCCAAAAAAATTCAGGAGTTGTCTTTATAGTCAGAGCTTTTTCTGGCTTTGTGGAAATAAGGTAACTCATCTGGCTGGAGGGCCAGCGAGTAAAAACCTTCCTGGCTTTGGGCTCCCTTGCCGTGGCTTCCAGGTTGCTGGGGACTCCCCTCGGTGTCCTGTCCTGCGGCATCACCTGCGCTTCAGCAGTGGGAGCTGATGGTGGAGTGAAAGTTATAAATGACCAGGAAACAAAAATCTGCTTTGTACAAACATAGAGGTTTAAAACGTGGTTGAGTTCCACAAAGGAATGAAAACAAGACCTTTTAGTACGAGGGTGTTTTCTTTTTTTTTTTTCTTTTTTTTTTTCCTTCTGAATGGAATGGAGACAAAACATTTGGTTTTGGATAGAAAAGGCTCCCCTCCCACCAGTTTGCCTCCCTCCATCTCTCTGGAGGCAGCAAATGGCTCATGCTGGACCTCGGATTCTTTTCCACCAAATATTGTCAGAACTAATACATGTCTCTGTGGACTGCTTGAGCAGAAAATGTTAAGTTCCTTCGATGCAGCCAAGAGGAACCATGTCCTGAGTCCTAGTCCCAAAGAACTAGGATTAGAAACTTCATTTCCAGCCAGCAAAGATGGTCCCGCTTGAATCAAGCGCCACAGAAAACTTCCTGTGACTGGTTCCCATTTTAAATAGTTACCGTGCAAACTTAGGATTACGGCGGAGATGGGAGTCCCGCTCCAGTGGCTGCGCTCCTGGATCTGCAGCTACTTACTGTGGGACCTTCAGCAAACGGATTGTCATCACCTGCAAGGAGAGGACACCTCTCTTGTTGGAAGTGCTGTGTCGGAGTTGCTGTTACCAATGTATAGCGTAATCTTTTCTTTCCTTTTTTTTTTTTTTCCTTTTAACAAGGGCAAAGACAGCCTTGTTTTTCCAACGAGCTTAAAAGCACTTTTTGAGCGTAACTTTTGGCTCTTTGAGCCTTTGAGAGAGTATTGAGTTGCAAAAGGTGGTGGCTGCCAGTTCCTATATAAAAACACTGCATTAGTCAAAAACCCCTTTGGAAGCGCCACTGATTAATATATCAGTTCCTATGAGAGCACGCTGACCTAGATTTTGCTTTAGCTGTTTAGGTGGAGACTCGACTACAATGTGGCTTTTATCTATTCGCAGAATGGATTTAGAGGATGTGGAGTCTACAGAGAGCTTTTATTTCCTTTTAAAACCATTGTGTTCAAACGTGCTACCATATGTTTTGTTTTTTTAATCTCGCTCACTGATCGTTTGGGGGTTTTAGAAGGTCAGTGGTGTTAAGCTTATCAGCCACCTCAGAATGGTTGGGGAATCCATTAATTTGCACGTATTTCATGGCATAACTTGATTATCGGACACCTGAAAGGCACTGGAGGTAGGGGCTGTAGCAAATATTTGCTGGGATGAGCAGTTTTTCTCTTTGGTCTCTTTGAAGTTCAAATGTGTTAAAAGTATGATCATAACACTTACAGGCAGGCATTTCTTATCTGGCTTATTTTTGCTGGGGGAATATAATGCAATGTGAAAGGCGTTTGTATGGAATTTCTGGAATAGCATTTTACAGGGTGGGAAAAACAGGATGTCTGCGAAGGACTCCAGCCTGTGAATTTGCAGCAAAGGCTCACTGCAAAGGAGCTGAGACTCGGTGCTGCGTCGCCGTTGTCAGTCCCGCGCTGCAGAATCTCGAAGTACTTTCGGAGCGTTAGAGGGGTTCGCTTCCTAATGCCGCTGGCCTTCCTATCCTGAAACTGAGATTAAAAATCAGGCATGGAAGCTATTGAGATCTCATGGGTTTGAACCATCCCAGGGCCAAGAGGGGGATCTCCGATTGCTGAACGCGGGAGGATTTCCTCGGCTCGACTCCTGTAATCTCTGGGGTTGTCATCTCACCTTCCCCAAAGGGCTCTCCTCTGTCTGCATCTCGGGCAGCATCCAAACCAGGGGAAATGGAGTTGAGATGAATGCTCCGCTCCCTGGGATTAGCTACAGTTTGGGTGTTCATCTGTGCGTGTGTGCGCCGATGATAACAGCACACCTCGTCGCTGCTGGCCAAGTGATGTTAAGGGGGAGGAGATGGTTAGCCTGGTTGGTTTAGTATTTCTCGCTGCAGCTCAATTAAAAGATTCTGCCTTTGATCGACCACGTGTGCTCTCTCTGCCATTGAGACAACGTATAAATTGTTTCTTTGAATAGCAATATTTACAATGAAGTCTTACTCATTTTGGGTAAAGGACAGTCCGAGCACATGTCTGAAGTCTTGATTTCATTAGCACAGGGCTGCAGTTCATCAAACCCCATAAATATTTATCTTTTCAACATTCTTTGTATGATTTCAAAACACTGGCTGTATTTTAATGGGACGCTTCATGTTGTTTATTGTGCAATAGCTTTGCCATAGATACGCTGACAAAGAAATCTCTGATGGCCATAATGAATGGGGAGGCACGTTCTTTTCCAGACGTGTTTATGAACCTGGTAAAAGCCGCCTTTGCATCAGCACTCCCCGGGTGGGTGGGGAGCGAAGGCCAGTTGGGGATTCCCCCGCGAATGCTATGAGTCAAAAGGATTTGCAGCTCTGCCAACCCTGCACACTTAGAAATCAGGAGTCGGTTGCTAAAAATCATGAGATTTAGAATAAATAAATGTAGGGGTATTTCAGCTTGCTTTCTGACAGCTGTGGTTCTGGGTAGAATCTATACTTATGTTCTGGATTTCTCTGCAACCCCGGTGGTTTGGGATTTATTCTTTAATTTTAATGTCATAGCAGAAATTTTTTGCTGATTTGAGACTTTTAAAAGATGCATCAAGTGTTTGGAGACTTTTGTGGATTAAAATAATACAAGCTGGCAGCATGGGCTTCAGGGAGAAGCGATGGGGTAAGCATGCCTTGTCCTGGTGATGACTAGCTCTTCCCCAGCGACTGGAGACTCTCTCTTGTGTCTGCTCACTTTAGAGGCAAGAAAAGAGAGTCTCGTCTCAAATGAATAAGGACCTTGCTTGGCTTTTAGCGGCATTTGGATTTTGAACCTTGTTCTTGCTGCTCTAACGAAACCGGTTGGTTGTTAAGCCACTCAACACTTATGGAGGACGCTGTTAATGGCAGTCACAACCCTGCCCGTGAAGTTTTAGGTGTTTAAATGCTTGATTTTTTTTTTTTTTTAAAATGCTGAAATGATTCAAACAAAATAAAAAGAAGTGGTCTTTCATGAAGGTTTTTGCAAAGTTCTGTGGAGTGAATGGGATGTGTGATCGTTGCTAAAGTTTATACTACCAAGAAATTGCCTGATAGGCTTCATGAAGGCACCAGCTGCTGCAGAAGCCTGTTCCTGAAACTTTTGCATTATAGGATCTTTTAAAGACTATTTCGGATTTTTTTTCCAAGCATTTTATTTGTTAGAACAAAATATTTTTGGAGAATAAAAGAAGGCTGAGTAATTAATATTATAAACGTTAGTAACTGTTCCTTTATAGGACAGAAAAAAAGTTCATGGTGTAAAGAATAAACAAACAGGAGGTCTCTACTTCTTAATGAATAAGTGTGCTTAAGTGTTGAAAGTTTTAACAAGTTAGATGATCTTTATTTTGTTTAATTATGGAAGCCCGTTATTTTAAATTCTGAAAAAGCATTAATTACTTTTTCCTCTATTTCCAGGCAGGATTACTGATTCAACACGCTGATTCTGTCCTGTGTGAATTCATCTCCTGAACACCTGCACCAGGTACTACTTTTCCTTCATTGCATGTTTGTGCTGTCTGTGCTATCTTTCCATTTAACGCCACTTCAGAAAGGTCTTTATGCTCTGTGTTTGGATTTTAATCTTGCTTTCAGGAGACTGGGCTCTGTATTTTGCCCCCCTCTTGCGGGCGTCCCGAATTTTTTTTAATTGCAAGAAGATGCTTCTGCTCATGGAAACTGGGGGGTGGTGGGGCCCTTGGAAATGTTGTTGTTCAGAGTGAATCGAATGGTATGTGGAGGCCTTGCAAAAACCAGAATATTTATTTCCAATAGCTCAAGGAGCACGTGATTAGGGCTGGATAAAGGACCTCGGTGTCCCTGCTGATTTCGGTTGCACTCTCACAACTGGGAGTACTGTGCCTGTGAAAAGCAATCGCCTTCCCAGCTGTTTCTTATCACAGATGTAGCATGTCAGGAGGAAAAAGCCCCATGTGTGACCTGAGACATCCCACTTCTCTGAAGTGTCTGAAATACTTAATATTTTTGTCAAACTGATCCCCAATCTCTTTTCATCGCATTGAAGTTATGGCATGCTCTGATGACCGCAGAGCCCAAGGCAATGCTGAGTTCTGGCTATACGATTAAACTGCGTGAAGTGCTTCACGCATTTACGTGATAGTTTTCATATGTTTTCTTGTTGGTATTTACTACTCTGTTACCTCTGTTTCCGCTTATAAATGAGTGTGTGGCTGCAAAAGTAGAGAGGGGAGAAGAAAGCAAGCCAGATTTGCCCTCTTGCCCTACATAGGGAAAATGATGTAGTGCATAGGCACCAAGCCATTCCTCGTCACACGGTCAGGATCATCCTCCGTGAATATTTTTCCATCTAGAATTTGCTGATCTGCTTTGCTGGTATTTTTTGACCACACTTCTTTGTTTATTCCCCAACCACTTAGGATGAGCAAAAATTGCGCTGGCAAGAACATTTGTGGGAAAGCAGCATCACGTTGCATACTTGTGCGAATAAATATTCACAAGAGAATCCACGTCGAGCGCTCGCACGGCCGCTTGCGAATTCTCTTCTGATTACTCACCAAAGAGGCTTGTTGAATGTTTATAGCTGTTTGGTGGGCAACTGGCAGTGAGATTGGGAAGACTTGTAATTTGTCTAAGCCTTTGATTGTCAAGTCTGGGATAGAAATGAAAGCATCTGGCCTGGATTGACTAATTGAGTGGCACTGGTAGCCCAGACTCATAGCAACTCATTTCGGTCTGTAGCAACTCCAGTTTGTCTGTTCAGGCTATTCATCAGAACTAAAGGCTGCAGAAATTTGGGAAGAATCACACTGTGTTTATAGATTGTTATGACTTAAAGAGCTGGATTTGCTGGATAAATGAACAGAGCATTATTTGACCAGCATTAGGGAAATGGGAAGACCCTATTTACCTTTCGGTTTTAAGTGTTCTTGAAGCAATTACCAGTAATGCCTGTGCCTCTGGAGAGCTGTTACTGAATGATGGTTATTTCTTGGGACTCCCAAATTCTCTGCTCCGAGTGCCCTGCACTGATGGAAACTTCTGTCTGGTGTTCTGCTTCTCCCCTTGCAAAGTACTGGGAAAAGCAGCGGTTACCTTTGATACTTGGGTAGATTGGGCTTCACAACTGAGTAAACTATGACTGCTTGATTGCTTCCTCTATTGCCCCGTGAGTTTTCCTGTAGTGGAGAAGAAAGCGCTAATAAACTGTTCCAGTTGCGGTTCTGTAGACAAATGTGGTTTTTGGTGGACGCTTTTTAAATGGAGGTCAACTGTCAAACCGAAGTTGCCTCATTCTTTAAGGATTTGGTTGACATAGGTAGCTGAAATAAAGTTGGATGTTCTTCTGAAGTGTTGGATGTGTATCTGAAGAAAGCAATTAGCATTTTGCAGCATAAAGCGCGCACACCAAATGGATTAAGAATTGGCTGATACATCTGAAAAAACAGTCATCATAAGGGAGCCCTCTTGAAAGAAGACGCTGCTTGTCGGTCTTCGTGGAGTTTGGCGCACTGTTAATTCCATCGTCTCATCAGCGACCTAAAGTCATGATAAAATTACTGCTGATGAAGCTTTTGTACAGCTCACACTTTGGCTGGGAAGTGCATAGTGGTGACTAAAGAAGTAATGCCGTGTAGTCTGGAAGGCTTGGTAAGCTCAGCCCACGGAAATAAAACATGCTTTGATGCAGATGTAGCTCTGCATCTGGGAACAAGGCAGGCAAGCGGTACCGATGGCACTGCCGGCTGTGCCGCAGAAATAAATGCCTTTGTGAAGGGCAGAATGAGCTCCCAGTGTACCAGGCTGGCAAAAAAAGGCCAGTGTGATGCTGGGATGTGTATGCAGGAGAACTGTGTTTTACCCCACTGAACCGTGTGGGTTTGGTCTTTTTTTTTTTTCTCTCTTTCTTTTTCAAAAGGATGTCAACAAATAGAAGTCAATGTGGAAAAGGGCTAGAAAAATGATTTGAGAGCTGGGGAAAACAAGATATTTAAAAGCTCTTAATCCACTGAATCTATAAAAAAAAAAAAGTGACTTTATACTTATGCACTGGAATCATTTTGAGAGAGGAAAATTTTGGAAACAAAAGGAAAAGATATAGCGAGAATTTTAGCTGGAAGCTAAAACTGAACACATTCAAACTTAGATACAAAGCACGTGTTTCTGAGTAGAAATGCTACAGAGGATTTACTGTCTCTTGATGCTTGTCAAATCAAGCCTGTGTGCACGGGAGGGGTGCTTTTGCCAGGACCCAAATGAAGCTTTAATTGTAGGGCTTTAGTTCTTGGGCTTTACACAGCCGGGTGAGTGGGTGAAATGTAATGGTTGGGGTGACGCAGGAGGTCAGAACAGATGATATCATGGTCCCTTCAGGACTCAAAGCTTTATGAATAAATGCATTTGAAAATTGTGTTATATTCCAGTGCAAAGGACTGGCGTTCCTTGAGATTAAAAGGAGAGATTGAGAATTGCAACCACGATAACGTCCCTGTTGGCTGGAGTGTTGCACCAGGCAGTGTTGGCTCAGCTCACCTTGTCTCCCGTCTCCCTACTACGTTCATCAAAGGAGCTGAAGCGTTTGGGGCTAGTGCTCGTTACCAGCTACGTGGCTTTGGAGTTTTCTTTTGTTAGAGATCACAGAAAATAAGACTTACGTGAAAGACTGGTCAAGTAAAATAGTTGGTTATTAAATACCATTAGGTATCTGTACAGAATGAATTGTTGAAATCCAGGGCAGTTTTATGTCTTGCTCCAGGAGCTCTGGAACACAAGCAAACTGGTTTGTTGAAGCAAGGAAAACTCAGGGTATATTATTCCTTCCTTTCCTATCTGTCTGACATCTCTGTAGGTACCATTCTGTCATGTTTCCAGTGTTCTATCAGAAGAGATGGTTCTGATGAGGCAGAGGGTGATAATAAATCCCCTACCCACCAAGCCCATTTACTCACTTACCAAAAGAAATACTTTGTTTTGGGAAAGCAAATATTTTAGGCTTTGTGTAGCAAGAAGAGGAAAAAATATTTTCGGGTCAGATATGTGACTTGTGATGATTTCTAGTTCTAATCCAGTGTCACACTATATTGTGATGAAGCTGGGGGATTGATCCCAGTGATGTTCTGCTCCCTGGAGTCCCTGAAAATAACAGAACGTTTTCTTTTGTAGGCTGCAATGTGCCCATCTTGCCTTCCAGTCAAATTCCGTTTTCCTTCTATTATAGAATTGAGTAAGCAAGTTTAATTATCTCTATTGTGTTAAATGGTTTCCAGATCGGAGGTAAGTGCCTCTAAGCAATAGGTAAAATAATGTTATCCATCTGCATCCCTTTGGAATATGGATGAAGGATGCTGTGTATTTGTTGCTGCGCTGTTATTACCTCTGTAGCTCGTGTGGCCCGGAGACAGCGGGCTCAGAGTCCGTGACTCGTGATTAGGGGTTTTGGTGGTGTTCTCTTTTTTTTGTTGTTGTTTGGCTGCAGCTGGAGAGGAAATACCTTACTGTTGTCAGCTGAAATGTAAACAGAATGTCCATCGTCAATCAGGAGTCATTGAGGTTCATCTGCTCTCGCGTTCTCTCATAACCATGGGAGAAGCAGATTAACGTGAAAAATACTGGTGCGTGCATGTGGTTTTGTGCATTTAAAGCTAACCAGATGTTTGAAACGTCTTTCTGAAATACAGATGATGATATAATGACTCCATAGTAATACAGAGCATTGGCAAGGGAGACATGAATATCCCTCGGTGTGGCATGTAGAGATGAACTCCTGATTCGTAGGCTTGGATGAGTTCAGGAAGTTCGCAGGCTACCTAAGGACAAAAGATTTGTGTTCCAGGCATGCACTCTGTCCTTGGTAACACACAACACTGCTGGACCGAGAACATCTTCAGGTTATTTAATTTAAGAAAAAAACCTCCGCTTGACGATCGACTTGGCGCTCGCGGGATGCCTCTAATCCAGAGGCTTTACACAACACTGACTCCGCTGGGAAGTCCCTTTGGTGGTAGGTGGGTCGGAGGAACGTGCCGAGCTGGCTGCGGTCACCGGGACGGCAGCGGCAGGCGGTGCCCCTGCCGCGGCGGGCAGCCCTGGGGTTGGGGTGTCTGACTCCAAACGCATCGCTCTTCGTACGTCGTGGTGCTCGATCGATCCTCTAGCAGAGAAAGAGGAAAAAGCACGCGGAAACCAGACACGATGACTAGACTGATATGGTTTTGGCCACTTACCTATAAGATTTTGAAAGCTAGAAATGTGAATGGGAGGGAAATAAAATGCTCTGGGGTGCAGGGAATCTGATACGGAGGCATTGGTCTCCGTTCCTCGGTAGGAACATTATTGTCTTCAGAGAAGCTGTGCATACGTTTCTTTTTATACCAAACGAACAGATAGCAATTTCCTGCCTCGCTTAGGTTTCAAGGCCGTAGTCTGCCTCTGTCTTTCCCCGTTGCACAAATTCGTGGCAGCGTGAGGAATGCGGACATCTGTCAACACGTGCTGCGAGAGAAATACAGAAGCCAAAAACCGGGGCTTGACGGGAGGTGGATGACTGTGTTTTAAATAATAAAATACTCTTTCCTGTTAATTTTGTGGGGGTGAGTTGCAGGAGGAGGGGAGGAAGGCTATAATGAATGCCGTGATTTTGTGCTCGGAGGGCAGAGAACGTGTCAGAAACGCAGCAGGTACCGAAAGGGTGTCAGTCTGGGGACGAAAGCAAAACATGGCCCATGTGGTCTGTGGCAAGGTCAATCTGGAATGATTTTGCTAAAATGAACAAACTTCAGCAGCGTTTAGTCTGGAGCGACTACAGCTCCGTGTGCTTTCTAACCTTCGTTACACCTGCTTGCTGGTTTGCTTTTTTGGCTAGAACCCTGCTTCTGTCCCTTCGCTTTCTTCTGGATCCACTTAGTAGTTGACCGAGATACCTGAAATGTTGGCGCCTGTTTTCTGCCTGATGTACGAGTTGGAGGCACTATAGTGTCACTTCCATTTCTAACCGATTGCTTTACCGTTGGATTTAATCGAAGTTTTTGGATCCGTTTGTTTAAACCTTAAATACTCGGCTAAATTTGAATGGTTTAGCCAGCCTGGGTTGGACCTGCGGGTCTTCTGAAGGTCTCTAAGCCTTCTCTAGTCTCTGTCACCCCTGGTTTCTCCAGTACAGACACCCGTGGCAAAAAGCCGTCGTCCTGTGTGGAGTCAGCTCCAGTCTTGTAACGCCTGAAAAACGATAACATTGATAGTTGTGGTAAGATAAATGGCTTGATTTTCTGCATTTTCTGCAAAAAAATGGATAATGCTGGTCACTGAAGTGAAGGATCACCTAAGGTGTTTGAAGATGCTGATTTAATTGGCAAGTTTGCTTCTAGCTACACAGTTAATTCTCCAGAGAAGGTCTAATTGCTTGGCGCTAGCACAACAATTTTCATCTGCAGCACATGATTAATTTGTGCTGCTTTTTATCCCCTGAGCCTACAGAACAGTGCCCTCTCGTGTGCAGCACCGAGATGAGCTGGAAATGATAAATCTTTTTCCAAACTAGACATAATTTTTGGAATGTCAGTAAGAAATTAAGACTGACCTGTCACCACATGTTGCTTTGCTTTTTTTTTTTTCTTCTAGTGTTTTATGTGGCATGATGGCTGTAAACCATCATATGTAAATGAATGAGCACTTTTTTTATACTTCATACGTTCAATACACTGAATTAACTTCTTTATTCTTGTAGGGGGAAAAAAGCCTAAAGCTTTCACCTATTTTCCTGACTTTCATGCTGTAGCTAGCATAGATTCTAGTGATTTGCATGCAGATGGCAGCAGCTGTGCTCATGTGCCAGAAACCAGAGATTAAGTTGTAGAACACAAATTGAGAATAGTCCCAAAAGAAGAGATTCAACATTAATATGTGTATTACACATTGCTGGTTTGGGGTTTTGGGTTTTCGGTTTTTGGGGTTTTTTTTGTTTTGGTTTGGTTTGGTTTTTTTCATGGTGGCTTGTCACTGTAGTGGGACTGCTTCAAGTGCATAGTGAAGTTGAAGACCTTAGTTTGCCATAGGCTCTACAAATGAGAGAAACCTGTGTGTTCTCTCCTGTGCTGCTCTTTTAGCATGATCTCCCTTCCAGTCCTGGCCTGTTGCTATGTAAAAACCCAATCATTTTGCTGGTTGGGCTGTGTATAATAAATTGCAATCTCCATATGTTGGCAATGGTCCTTGCGTTCTTCTGTCTCATCTATTGTCATGTTTTACTCTAAGCTACTCTTTCAATAAGCTAACAGTTTGTCTTTTTTTTTTCTACAGGGACTTATCTGAGTAAAGTTATCCAGCCTATAGCTCTTAGGTGCTTTATAGGAGATGTTCTTTTTATATATGGCTAGATACGAGCCAATAAACTTAATTACAGACCAGTATGTATAATGCTGGCATATGGATTAGAAATGCTGTAGTACTTTTTGATTAGTGCTATAATAAAGGCACCTCCAAATTAATGCTCTTTGGACGTGAATTGGAGATGACTGCGTGTGGTTACATCCCGCTGCAATGGGCAGAGTGCCATTGTAGGAGAACCTGCGCTGGGAATCAACTTGGGTTGGGGGTACTTGCTTTCTGAACATATTCAGAAATAATTAATCTAGGGGTAAGACTTAAAACCTTTTATGAGGCTTATAATCCTGCTTCTCTGGTGCCTCCAAACTTTGTTGCTGTGGAAGGAGAGAGTAGAGTCTGTCTTTTTTTAACTGCGTTATGGGCGTGTTTGTTTAGCTAGATGTATTTAATCTCTTACAAGTTGGAGGAATGCATGTTAAATAAACATTAAGTTTGGGCACTTTCTAGAACTGGGTGTGTTTGCCTGATTTTTAGGAAGGGTGATGTGTTTGGATGAAGGATTTATATTTTGCAGTCAGGTTCCCATTGCGCTTACTCCAACGGCTGAGATCCGACGTTCGGATCCAGGATGCTGCGTTCAGCCAAGGGAAGTCATAAGGGGAGTGGAATTGTATGAGCCAGAGATGTCGTCCACGTGGGTGAGCCTCTGGAACACAGGGTCCCGTTCAGCAGGGCTGCGTGTGAGGTGCAGAATCTGCCCTTTAGGATCTCGCTGTCAAGCTGTGAGCTGCAGCTGATGGCGTTTCCCCATGCTTGGTCCCCTTTTGCTTCCAGCAGACTTCTTGCATCAGTCACCGCTTATGAGGATGCAGCTTCCAGACTGGTCCTTCTGATCAGTCGTTGGTGGTTGGTAGCTCCTCTGTTCATAGCGAGAGGAACGCCTGCCACCTCTGGCACCAGCTTGGTGGGAGAAACAATCAAACTTTTTTTGGCCAAGATAACTGGAACAATAGAAAGCACCGCTCAAAGCACTGGCCTTGCAGAAAGCCTGAATCCGAACTGACTCGGGGTAATCGGAAGAGTTTTCCCAGAGTGTGGCTGTGAGTACAGGGCTGGAACCCCGACTGGCTTGTGGGTGTGCGAGTCTATATGTGTCAGAAGTGGCAAATGGGCCAGGAAAAATCCACGGAAGTGATGGTGCCGTGCCCCAAGAAGATGCCAAGAGAATGAGAGGTTTCTCAGGCAGAGTGTTGGCTACGAAGGTAGGCTTGGAAATGTCTGCGAGGAAATTCTCCTTCTGTTCCTACTCAAGTCAGGGAAAAATGACTTTGTGTGCAGATTTTTTAGTTAAACAGGAAGCTACTTGACTCTTTCTCTTGGAAACCAGGCAAGAAGATCCTGGGTGTTAGCTAACCACGCGGGTTGAAAGGGCCAAGACTGCACCTCTGATTCTTCTGCCCGTTACTTGACTACCAGAGCCTTTGCTCTCACCTTGCCACTGAATCCAAAACAGAAGGGTGGCACTAATCCCACGGTTCAGACCAAGGGTCCATGTATGTTGGAAGCGGTGCAGAGATCTTCGGATGGAACCAGTAGAGCCGAATGATGCCCCGGTGTCCTTGGTGGGAGGCCAGGCTCATGCCACTGAGTGCAGGACCGGTCCATGCTGGGCTGGGCTGGCAGCGTGCAGGCTGCTGCTGAGGGCTCAGAGCTCTAAATTTCCTGCCTGCGATGGATGTAACACCAAAATTGTCTCCCCTAACATTGTGTTTGCACGCGAAGGCTGTAACAGCAATTCCATGTTCTTATAATCCTTCTGCTTGGATAAAAATCAGATCTTAACAAATGTGAGCACATGAGGACTAAAGACTTTTATTACAATATCTTTTTAATTATCAAGGTGGGGAATCGCGTTTTACAAACTACAATAAATTGAATTTTATTATGGTTTGTGTGAGGACTTATTTAATAGTAGATTACACTAGACACTAACAAAATTCTTTTTCTTTCTCTAAGGTTTATTTGTCGCTTGTTGAACTCTAGAAAAATGAGCTGTGAGTTGAACCAGAGGGTTACAGATATAATCCAAATGATGGTTCCTATTTATGGTTTAGATTAGCCTAGTTTAATTCCAGATTGCAAACACTTTTAACATCTGTGAAATCCAAACCAGGCAGTTACGCTTTATTAAGATCTAGCTTCTACTATTTTCAATAGGTAATGTGTGAAGTCTCAAATACTGAATTATGGCTGTTTGTTTTGGAAGGAGCTTCACTTACTTTTTTTTCTCTTGTCTGTACTCATTGGTAATCCTGGTGTTATGTTAATTCAGGGCTTCTGTGGAGCCTGCTGCCATAAGCAGATAGGGAGAGAGGATGGTTTTGGTAATGAGGAGCATCCACCCTAAACCAGTAACCACTGGGTCATTTCACCTCCCACTCAGAGCTTGGCTTATTTCTTATCTTTGTCACATTCTCCTGAGGAGTGGCAACTCTATTCTCTTCCCTCTTCTCTCTTATGCTTTGTCCTTTGTCATGGAGACCGTGGATCCAGTGAGTGACCCATGAAAAGCCTATTTTCAAGTTCATAGGTTTTTCCTACTGCTTTGAGGATTATTTTTGTATGTGGAAGCCTCTGAAGAACTTCCGAAGTCTCTCTTTCCCAGTGTGAAAGATGCCTTGCACTGGTGTGCTTGGGCTGAGATGTGGCAGCGTTGTATAGTTCAGAAGTTAGAGAGGACCCGTCTTCTCTGGTGAAAGGAATGGAGACTACGTGATGCTTAACAGAAGATGGCAATTTTTTATGTAGAGCTCTCATGAGACCTTAGTATGGCCTAAAAGAAAAGACCATCATCTCTTAAAAGAAGTGGGGACAGAACCAAGTAGAAGTTTGGGACAGGGGTTAAGGGAGATGCTCAGAGGTTGTATTTGCATAAACAAATGCATCAGAAGATGCATGAAAGAAGGTGATGAAAGAGGATGGAGTCAGGCTATGGTAGGGCTGGGTAACTGGACCAGAGCAGCCCCTTTGTGTGAAGCAGCCAGAGGACTTTGCATTCTTTTTGAATAACACTGAGGTTTGTAAAAGCTTTTGTTCATTCAGGTCTCGGTGATGAAGAGTCGCCGTCTCGGATTTTGGTGTGGTGGTGTCTTGCAAATCACTGATTTATTTCCTGATTCTTAACAGTTTACAGTCACTGTGATGGTCAGTTTGTACAAAAAAAGATGCTTGCAATTCTGGATGCTGCTGTTGCAGACAAAATTTGCAAGCAAGTGTATACTGGATATCAATTTTTGTCTGTTGAGAAGATGCTGGTATTGAGGAGGGGGTCAATGTGCAATTCCCCCAACTTGCTCTGTGTGTTTTGAAATGCAGAAGACGACAAAACTGAGCCCCGTGTGAAATAAATAGGAAGGCATAGGTTAAACAACCTTGCAGATACAGTGGAGTGCCAATATGATCAGGTTTATACTTCCATTTTAATTCAGTTCCCTAGGAAAACTTTGGAAAAGAAATCCAATAAAACTATAAAGAATGGCAGACATTTTCTGGCCCAATGGCTGTAGCAAGCATACATGTTTAAGAGATTATTTTCATATGCATGTAGTCATCTTAGAGTTCTGGAAGGGAACAGTTTGTCTGTGATTTATAATAAATTATTCATCCTTTTTATTACCATAATAATCGCTTTTTATGGTTACCCAAGTGAATGCTATTATGAAAGCACAGAAAAATCTATTAATTATTTTCCAGGATTTTATAGTATTTAGTTTTTTCCTAGTTTTCCCCTTCTGTAGATTTTTGATGTTATCAGAAAGCAAAGCATTTATTCTTTTCAAAGATAAAAGTCTCTAAGCACACTTATTTTGTGTATTGTGCAACAGCCTTGCTATTTGCAGAGCTTAGAAGAACATGAGAACAACTCGGCTAGGGAAAGTGCCAGTCTCTGCAACAAGCGCTGGATGCTTCTTCCCCGCCTTTTGGTCCCAAAAGCAGTATGCATTCTGGGTGTGTTTCCATTAGCCTCGTGTAGGTACGTAAGAGATTTAGATAAATATCTCAAACGAGGGTTGTGTTCTTAAAAATACAAAACACTGACTTGTGCCAGGAACAAATGGAAGTCGACTGGAACGGAGGATTTTTCCCCTTCCTAAGGGGAGGTTCTAGTGCTGTTTAGTAGGAGTCCCCAGGGCCCAAACTCGTGCAAACTTTAATGCGGAGGCTGTGTTAAACTTATAAAATCCCCTTCACAACCTGGTTATCTGGGGTACTGAAGGACTGGACCCATCACTGGACCTGTATCATGTTTGTTTTTTCAAAATAAGTAATTATTTAGTAGATCAGCAACTCGTAGTGCCATTTCTTGCCATATCTTCGGGAAGTTACTCTGCCTTCACAGCATGGAGAGTGTGGTCTAGGTTATTGCACTGGGGTATGTAATAGTTCTGGATTTGGAGTTAAAAGCCTTATGAAGTGTCATTGGACTGGCATATAGCTGCTGGTGTTAGAGGCTAAGTGAGTATGAAAAGGATGCATAAATCTTTCTTTTTGACTCTGTCTTGGTTTTGATGGGCTGAATCTCGTTTAATGCAATCTTCACTGTTGCATGTAATGCTAATTTGGTCTATATCTAATGTTCAGTCTATGGAGCACTGACCTTTGCAATGAAGTGGGTCTGAATACAGGGGTATCTCTGCATAATCAAGTAATAACAACCTTGTACCTCTTTCATGCCTACAAGTCGGATAGCATAAATCTTCTGGAGCTGGCTGCTTCTCTTCTATGTGGAAACAGTGCTTAAGAAATCAGTTGCTTGTTTTGCACTTTTGGGTCTCCTTAAAGTGAGCCCACTGGATGTATGCGTGCAGTTCTTGTATGACACCATACAGTGATGAGATGTTAAAGTGTAAAACAATAATAAACGCCCAGCACAGCTGGGAGGTTGGATCTTGGTTCATCCTGTATGTCTCTGATTCACTGGTCTCCCCTGCTCCAAGCATGGATTTTGACCCAATGTAAATCCAAGAGGTCACAGTTCAGCAGTGTAGCTAAGCACATTCCTAGGTGAAGGCATGGGACTAACCTTGTTGTGTCCCGTGAGACTAGTCTCATGCTGAAATAACATGCTGAACTGCAGCCTAAATACCTAAGAAAAAAATATTCTCCGAGAAACCTTTCCTTCAGAGCTTGTTTTATACTGTACATCTATTTGGCCTCTAAGTGCCGTAAGGGTTGGGAACATGTCATCTTCTGGGGGTTGTGCAGAGCCAGATCACTGCTTAACACAGCCATAATCCTGTCATCTCTAGTTTACATCATGAGCATTTCAGAGAGGGAGCTCCTCTTTCTTTTCTGTATTAGCAGAGCACCAAGAGCCCTGTCAATGCTCAGTAAATCCAACAGCCTCTTGGGAGTTGGCCTTTCTATTAAAGTGCTTTTCTGCTTTATGAATGATGGAAGAACTGCAGTTTATAGTAAAAAGGAAAAGTGTGCAAGAACAATAAGGTATCTTTTTATGTTAGGTAGCATGTGGTGCAAGGAAATAGCACAGAAGAGCAATTCAAAGGCTTTGCTTGGGTGAGGTTTGAAAGAGACTTTCTGGCAAGCTTTGAAGACGTGACTAACCAGTCAGGTGAAGAGACCTAAAATTCCTTTTGACTTGGAGGAGGTGTAGTGGAGGAATCTCTTTTGCCAGGAGAGAGGATTGCAACGGGGGGGGGGGAAGAACTTTAGGCTGGATGTAGGGCAAAAAGAGGGAAGGATAGCCAAGACAGTAATGGTGGAACGTGTCTGGAGAGACTTGAAGAGAAATCATCCAAGAATAATGGAGGAAACATGACCATCCTACCCATGTTTCTCAGCTGCAAGATGCAATATTTCCACTTGTGATTGGCACACAGTGGGGCAGCAAGTAGCATCCTGGCATGAAGGTGACACGTCTTTCAGTAGAAGCTCTGGGAGTTTTGTGAACTGCCAGTAAGTGACATGTTGAAATCTTGACGTACAGAGTGCTTATGATCTCGGCTAATTATTGGCTTTGTGCCAGTTTGTATGTGTGTCCTTCCAAGAAATAATGTCATTCACATTGGCACTGAAATGAGAGCTGCAGCCTTTAACAGGCTTTCGAGAGAAAAACACAAGTGCAATATTAAACTGTATATCTAAGAATGGTCTAGCCACACAGCTTAGTTTGGATGGAGCAGTCTTGGCAATTGCATTTACCTCTGGAAATTATTCTACCGTTTTCAGGCATAGGTAAATGTGATTACCGAGACATTAGTATCTGTAGTACGCCAACAGAGGCAAGAGCCGTACATGGCACATCCCAAGTCAAATAGCTTTTCTTTTTCCTAAACCAGGCCACTGGGGACATCATATGCCAGAGTTTTAAAATGTTAATTCTAAATAATAATCAATGCTTGTTAAGAAATCAGTGGGCTTCTGGCTAAAATTGAAGGAAACTTTTCAGTAATGTAGCTCATAGATTGGAAGATACGGCTTTGTTAAGGCAAACCTGTCTGTATTTGTAGAAATCTACTGGTGTTACACAACGCGTGCAAATACACAATTTCTGCCTTTCTCGATGCTCCTCTCTGTATAAATGATGGAGCGCTACCTTTTCTCCTGGTGTGCTCTAACTTTACGAAGGTTGACACTCCTGTCTGTGATTTGAACCTGGATTTCCATTAGCCGATTAAATGGCCTCCTTATGAGCTGGTCTGGAGTGGTCAGGTTTTTGATTTCATGGCAATTCTTGAAAGATCTCGAGTTCCTCCTTATGAGGAAGGGACGATTTCAAAATGGTTCTAGTACATTTGCATTCACAACATATTGCTGGTGAACATGCTGACTTGTCCAAGGCTTCACTTCTAGAAAACTGATAATGTAAAAGTACTGCGTGCACGCAGAGTCTCCTTCCCATGGTGTTTACACCCTTCTTCTTTCACACCCAGCAAATCCTGCATAAGTGCACTATATGCTATTTTATGATGCTTCTAACTGGGCCATTCATTTTCTTCTTGGTCCTGTCTCCATCAGTAGACCCGCAGGAGTGGAAGATGCAGTAGCCTCTTGGCCATCTGGTTTCAGCGTTGGCTTTGGTTTGACGTGGCACTGGAAGTGAGCAGTGCTTGGGTGCTAGGAGGAAGCCGAAAGAAGCTAATAAGAGATGAATTCTTTACTGACAAATGCCAAGTAAGCCACAGTAGAAGAAATAATTGGAGCTGCTTCTACAATTTTTCTGTTCTAAGTTTATTATATTAATCGGGATGGAGTACTTAAACTTCTTTGTGGTTGCTCAATGTAGCCTTTGGCACAATACACAACAGTGGTCAAAAAAAGCAAACAGAAGTGTTAAGAGGCATACAAAACACATGGAAAATATCTTGCCATTATATAAATCGGCTGAATGCCTGTGCCTGAAACGTTGTCTTCCATTCTAGTAAATTCATCTCATAAAGTAGGCAGCAAAATAAGAAGGAATTCAGAGGCAGGAGAAATGAAAAGGGTTAGCATTTTAATATTTTGGAGCTGTTTCCCCATAGTGAATTTTGAAGTCATTGGAAGGAGTATAAAGCAAGGAGATAAGTTGACTTAAATGTTCTTCCTGAGAATATGCAACAAAAGAGATGCTCAGTTAAACTGAAAAATCAGCAAACTGGATTGTTGGAAGATGTTGTGTACCTCACAGAATCACACTGTGACCATGAGCTCCACGGGTTACAACTGAGACAAGAGTTAAACAAGACTCAAAAAACCCCCAAAACCAAACCACACACCCCCTGCCCCAAACTCTGCAACTAAACAAATACCCAGCTATCTAAGAGTAAAAGTACTAAGGCAATTAGAATCTAACAAATCAAGATGAGCAAAGGGATTTATAAATGAGCATATGTGGTTTGAGGTTTTTTTGTTTACTCTCACAATTTGGAGGAATTTCTTCCTCTTCACGTGATGAACGGAGGCAGAGATGCTTGTTGTGTGTAGGTGAAGTCAGTACAAGAGAGATGGTGGTAACTCCTTAGCATATCCTAGCAGTTTCAGGAAAAGATATTTTTACCTTTGCTATTTCTTCTGTGAACCAGGGTTTTGAGTGCAGGGCAGACTGACGGCTTTTGGGGGTGAAGAATCCTGTAAGCCGTGGGCTCTCGATGCAACCTTCTCTCTCCACCCTCCAAGGAACATGCTGCCTCTTATCTGTCCCCTCTTAGCCATTCTTCTACTTCCATCATCTTTCATCTGCCCTTAATTAACTTTTCCCATTCTGCTGAATGTACGTACTCCTGAGATTAACGTAAGAGGGAGTGCAAAGTTTCAAGAGAATTGAAAATCAATTTCTCTGTCTTCATGTACCTGTCAAGGATTGAGTGCCAAGGCTGGAATTTGTCCTCCGATAGCTGATGGTATCACCTCCACCTAAATCACCTTTCTAGCACTGCTTAAGATATATTATTAGCCTTAGCACCCTGGTTGCAATCCAGTTCAAGTACAAAGCATTTGGTGAAATAGGGAAGCAGCGTCTGTCTGTGAGAGCAGAGGGGCTGAAATCAATGCCGACTCCTCCACGTCTGGCAAAAACGCGGTCGTGGAGCGAGAGGAAACAATGAATGGTGACAACTCCTGGGTCCTCATCTCTGACAAAAGCTAAGCCCTGGTGTTCCTAAAAAGGATTGAGAATCAGGGCCCTTGAGTTAGACTTAATCTGCTGCTGATCTATGTGATCTATGGGAACGCGGAGGGGGGATGTCTGTTTCTACATCTAATCATTTGCAGGCATGTGATTACAACATTTAATGATCATGGACTAGGTCAGTTTTTAATTAGCTGAGCCACATGATAGGCTTTCGCAGTGCCAGCAAACTCTTTCCTTATTGATGTCTAGTCTGATGTTACAAAATAGCAGCTGTGCCAGTGAAATCATAGGTTTATGGGTTAAATCACATTGTGTAGCAGATTGTATTTCCCAATCCCAAGCTGTTTTGCTCTGAACTGCATGGGACATGGTGGGTCTAAATTTCAGCATGCAGTAAGTCTCTTTTTGTTCAGTGTGTTGTGTAGCATGCAATAAATAAGAAAAATAATGCTCCAAAATGCTTGGGAAGTTAGAAAGGGGGAACCATGGCTGTTAGGAGGACTCACATGATACTGTGGTCTGGTGGAATCAAATGCTGTTACTGATTGAATCACATGTTTTTGTACTAGTAACAACCAATAACACCCCTTTCCTCCCCAGAAGGACTAAATATAGTCCTGAGAAACTCCAACCGGTGAGGATTGGCACCAGATTGTGACTTTTCCACAAGCCCTGTGTAGTGGCCAGTATACGGTTGTGCTGTTCCAGGAGCAGATGGCAGAGCAGGCTGCATGGTTCTGAGTCAGTCAACTTCCCTTTTTCCCTTCCCTGCAAGGAGGGATGTATCCTGTGCTGGCTTTATGCATCGCTTCGCATCCATCATCTTGCCGTGGAAAGGGCAAATGTATGACTTTGGTTTTCCTGGCCCACACGTGGAAGGTAACAGTCCCCCGTTGTCCTCCCTGCTATGTGATGGGGGTGGAGGAGATGGTCCCCCGGTGATTAGATGGGCCACGACCCTTCCAACTTAAATGCACAAATTTATTTTCCTAAATGTACATCTTGACACTCATGCACTGTACACATGCTCTGCCCTTGACCCCCGTTGCATGCTAACTATAAAAGTTTTCCATTTATTTCTTGGAGGTCTGGCGATTTCAAACAATGCTGTCCCTTTGAGCCATCCAGGTCTGGAGTGTATTTAAGTGCCGAAGTATAGCCAAGTTTGAACACTGAGATCTCCCAAAAATGTGCACGTGAGCAAATCTTTCCTTATCGTACTCTTCTACTGAGCCAAGGAAGAAGTCCCTGGTGATGCTGATTTTCAAGCCGGGGCACATTCAGGGGAGGGTGTAATTTCCCATGAAAGTCTGGTGTTGATCACTTGTGAAGTCAGGGCTTCCAACCTGTTGTGCTGTTGATGGTTCATAAATTCATCAAATTTTGGGCTCGGAGACCACTAGTACAATTTTTTTAATGTTTCCCTGTAACGTAGGCTGTTGAATTATAGTTCTTCAGTTGTTACAATTTATATGCTTTTTTTTCCCTGACTTTTGTAATTGGGTTTAGCCTACTTTGTTTATGCCTTACTTCCTGCCAGCCTGGAAGCTCATCTGGTGAAAACTGACTTGGAGCCAGGGCCTCACTGTCCGACCCTGAACTTGGGCACTTTCCTGCCCTAAAGAGGAAGGGAGGAATCTAGTGCAGACCATTTACCCACCGCTATGGCCAGTTACTGACATTCACTGTTACTGTTTCAAAGGAGAGGTGCTAAATGAGAAAGCTCTGCATTGCTCTTTTCAGTTGATTAGCTAACCTGCAACTTTGAGCTTCTTGGGACCCAAGATCTACAGTAAGAAAAAGTGCTCGGATATGGAAGTTTGTCCCCTATCGCTGTTAATTTAATGCTTGGGGATTTTTCCACGGAAGTTTTGTTTTATGGAAAACTGAGTTACACTGCCTAAGACTTGGTAGCTGACTCAAGGATTAAAGTTGTGTTTTATGATCCTGAAGTTGAGCAAGGTTTTGTCCTCTGAGCCTGATCTGGAACTGACATTCTTAAGGAAGCTGTTGGAGGGAAGAAAGAGATGGGGACTGTAGGTTTGACTCACAGTTTTCCTATGTTATCTCCCACTTGCTGTCACCTGAGAGGTGCTATGCAAGGATAAAAGCTAGCTCAGTGATGTAGCTGGGTACCAGAAACAGTTTGGCTGTATCAGCTGTACTGATTAGCAGAGCTCATTAGCTGGTACGGAGTTCTGCGTTAATGCAACCTGCTGCCTCCAGTTTGCTCCGATCTAGTCCAGGTGTGTGTTCCTTGTGCTAGGTGCCTTCGCCGCCTCGGCGGCACCGAAGGAGAGCTGAGGAAGGGCTGCTTCGTTGTGAAGTCCTTTCTTCTCACTGTTTGCTTCCTGAACATTTGAAGCCCCAAGTCCGCCCTTGCCCTTTCAGTTGTGCTCCTGGGTAGGAGGAACCTGCTTATCAGCCTGCTTTGGGAATATGTTTTTGCAGAAACATTATACGTGGTTCTGTGCAAGGCAGAGTTTGGTGTGTGCAAACTCTGCGGGTGACTGTTCTCTGTCCAGGATAATAAAATGTCACTTCCATCCCATTTAGCTTCAGACCCTCTGCAGTCAATTAGAAGAGATGGACATCTCCAGATCTTGATTTCAGCCCAAGATATGAATTTATTTTTTTAGATGTCTATGAAAAAGAGTTACACAAGATCTCTAAGAGCAACTGGACTTCTCACTTAGATACTGCTGTGGGTTATGTTTGTAGACCTTTTCCTTATTTTGGAGGTCCATTCATCTGTTTTACTGAGCCTGGAGTTTTGGAGCATGGTGTGATAGTGGATAGGAGTCTATAGCTGCAGATGTTTTCCCAAAGGCAGTTTTTCAGCAGTTATTTTTTTGAAAAGCACAGTGTATGTGTGTGCGTGTACATTGGTATGTTGCTGGTGATTATACAGACTGTGTGGCAGCCGGGGGATAAATAACAAAAGATGTGTGGTCAAATAGCTGGTTGCATGCCCATGCAGTTTAATTTTTAGAAAGCCATCTATTCTGAGTTTACCTCCCAGTGACATTGGCACTGTCACTTGCAGAAATCATCAGCTTATTGCTTAAGCTTGTCTGAGCAGGGGCTGATAGGATGGTCTGATTCTTGCTGCAACTTTCCTAGGGCATAGCAACCTTGTTGGATCATGTTATGGAAGTCTGTAGGCAGATACCTGCTCCTACTGGGTTGCCCATAGGTCTGGTGGAGTCTCCGTTGCAGAAGGATCTGAGCTGAAGTCAGCTCATGGTGCTTACCAGGGAGGGGTGGCTTATTTTCTTGGAAAGTGGGGTTTGTGATATGTGGAATCTGAATACCCAAGGCTTGTGCTTGTCCTTAGTAACTGTTTGAATTACAGGAGTAACAATGGGCTAAGGCAAGGCCTCCTTTCAGGGTGCTCTGCATACTCAGGGTAGGAGATGTTCTTGCTTTCCTCTTAGCAGATGGGAAACTAGAACAACACAAAAATCTGATGCAAAACTAGGAAGTGAACCTAGATTATCTGAGTTTTGCTCTGTTGCTTTGGCATTTTCTGTTTAATGGGCTGGCACAAGCTTGGCTCTTAAAATTACTCTGGATTCCTGTAAAGACTGGGAGTTTGTGGTTATGGAAGGCACTGATGGACGTCAGAGTTGTTTCTTAGCACGTGTAGTGCAGGTTGTTTTATCAAAGCAACAGTAACATGCTCGTGAGACAGGGAACTGAGGTATTAGTATGACTTGTTGACTTTCCTCATCTTTCCATGTAACGTGGCTGACTGGTAGGTAGCCAGCTAGCCCCGCGCCTCCTCTGCTCAGCAGTTTTGGACACTATTGCCTTTACTTTTGAGACACAGCGATGCTATAAGTACTGCTAATGGCTTCAATAGGACAACCGCTTGTCAGGCTGAGTGTGAAAATAACAATTTCATGCCGGTAATTTGACGTGGGAGATTCTTGGCTGATAAGAGTAGCATAAGCATAACAAAGGTCCTACAGGAGGAAATACTGTAAAACCAATTGTAAAACTACTGTTGATGAAATGCAGCCACCAGCATTCTCCTCCTCGCGTTTTTGTGCAATCAAAGTATATTCGGTTTTGCCTGTGGTGACGAATGAAGAGCAGAATTTGGGAGGAATTATGGTGATGTTTTGTGTTGTTTTTTTTCCAGGACACTCAGGGTTAGCCTTTGATGTTAATGGTTATTCTGCCATAGAGCTCAGTGCTTCTGCAAATTGATTTCAGTGAAGCGTTAAATTCAGATATATCTATGAAACAGGATATAGTTCTCACAGGGAGGTTTTCTTGTTTCTGGACAATGCCAGTGCCTTTCATGAGAATATCTTCTTTTCGCCACCCTACCTTCCTTTTCTTACCACTGCTGGCTTTGCATGTGAACTCCCAACAACAGGAGAAGGCTTGGGAGCTCTGATCCCAGTTATATCTATTCCAAATGTTTTTGAACATGCCAGTCAAGAAGGCACTGTAGCATAGCATAATATGAAATATTTTGAGTGTCCTGCTGTAGGTCTTGCCTTTATAAACAAAAGCCATTCCAGCAGTTTTGCAAGGATTGATAGGATCAGGATGTATTTATTAGCAGGGCAGATTGGCTGAGATATAACAGTTGTAACTCACCCTCAATGTGAAGTGGGAAGTTGAATCTGCTGTTTTGTGTGTGTGGCTGTGAGGGAAGAAGGGCCTAAAAATGAGGAGAGACTTCTTGATTTGAGATGTGTTTTCAGAATACAGTGTTATGTGTCACAGAAGCGATCTGGGATGTTCTAATGGTGTTGCTACCTTGATTTTAGTCTTAAATAACAGAACGTACCCAACTCTTACATGTTCAAGCACATATGTGGGGGGTAAAGTGAAGTGGAACATTTCAGTTGACCTGAAATGAAGTTTTCTGCCTGCCCGCCCTGCCCTCCCCCCTGGACTTTGCTGCTACTTTGCAGAAAGCTCAAGATTCTCAGTATGTTTTTTCCTGATCTGGAATAATACCATGGCTCAAAATCTGAACATCTTCTGAGATGGACCTTACCTTCTCTGCAGTGCTGAACTTCTGCTTGGATTCAGCTCCAGCCGGGCAGCCCACAGCTGGCCGTCGCTGGCACCGATGGGAAGTTTACGAGGGTTTGCAGCTGCACCCATTCAGTCGGCTGCACTGAGTCCGTTCCAGAAGTCTCTGGGTTTGGCTCCAGGGGTGGACGCTACAAATTACGAGTAGCTTTTGTGTTATGGTTACACCAAGGAACGCCGATCATGAACTCGGCTCCTTCGGCGGTGGGTATGCTGTAGGTATGCGTCTCGGCATCCAGGGCCTTAGGACCCCTTTGGGTGCCTAGCCTAGTTGGAGAAAGCAAGAGTCCAAGCACGATCGGGTATGTCCACTCACACCATACCTTAACAGGCTTGGTTGAAATGACGTTGCTGGGCAGATATTGGAAGAGCTTCATCCCAGGGCATCTTTCCATTGCCCTCATTGGGATCAGACCCCGAGACATTGCACGGATGAGAGCGGCTCGCCCGCTTTATGCAACTGAAATCCCGCTCTGGTTTTTTGGCGTAATGTCGACACACCCTTTTTTATTAATGTGAGACCCTTGGGGAAAGAAAAAGTTGATGGGGTGGGGACCCCTTGGTTTAGCTACGCCAGTTCCACACCCACTCTTCAGCTGGTCTGCTTGCGATCATCGTTCTGGGGAGCAGCGGACCAGGTCAATTACTCCATAACAGCTCCATCTATGACTCTTCAGTCATGCAGCTGTATCAGAATTACAACAAAAACAACCTCAGTTATCCTAGTTGGATGTGAAAGCAGACGCGTGTTCCATGAGAAGCGGTGATGCCAGAACGTGGAGGTCAATGTTGTTCAGTGTTTTTTGGCAAAAGAAAAACCTATCGTATGGAAGCCGGTGCCTGGGGAATCTACATGGAGCGGTGAGATGAGTGCTGTGCACGACTGGAGATAATGGTGCTTGGGGAGGTGATTGAGCCAGGGAATATTGGAGAGCGGCTCTGCGCGGCTGCCAGCAATCCCCCCCAAGCCCAGTGGTCACCCTTCTTCGTGATGAAGTCATTGGAAGCAACAAAACCATTTATCCAAGAAGCCAACCTGCCTCCAGAAGGCCTGAAGGCAGTGGTGAGTTTCTGGTACCTCTTGGGTCGCGTTATAAGTAGGTATTTGTATTCTCGGCCATCTGTGAATACGGGTGCTGGTGATGCTGCCTCGTTCCCCCTCCAATCAGCTCAAAGTTGCCAAGTTTCTTTTCTCTTTTTTTTCCAGCAAAAGGCTTTCAGCTCTTCTTTCCTGGAGAATGAGGTGCTTAGTACTGTCAGCAACACATGAGCCATCCCTACAGTAACAGACCTGCGTCCAAGGGGATGTAGGCAATGTGTTAGTACATGTGGAAAAATCCCCCGGAGCTTCCAATTCACACTGGAATTATTAAAAACAAAAAGTAGAGAAAGTTTTGTTCATGAAACTATGGAAAACACCACTGATAATATCTTTTCAGGGCTATTTCCAACCTCCCACATTAAAAGATGATCTCAAAGTACCAAGTTTTGGGTCTGGGTTTGCAGTTTTCCAGACTTTTGGGACTCAGAGCAGCAGAGGGATGTGGGCTTGAAATAATCTTTTGGCTTCTGTTACACAGAGACTAGCGTGGTAAGAGTGACCAAACCTTCAGCAGCAGGAGGGACCTGGGAGCTGATGGAGATGACACCAGCACGGCAAGTCAGAGCCGGTCCTCTTCTGGAGAAGAATGAAGCTGAGTGTCCAGGCAACAGTCGGAGCCCCATCGTAACAGTCTGTAATGTGGTTTTGATGAGGTTTGCCTTTTGCTCTGAAGAAATCTGTAGCTTTTCATCGTCACTCCCAAGAACTGGATCCATTCTGAAGAGCAACAATACATGGAAAATGGAATATTTTGCTTATTAAAGTAACTTGGAGTTCCAGCTCTGAGGTTGGCAACCAAACCTCGGAGAGGCTAAGGAGCTGGAGAGCGCGCCGCTCCCCCCTTCCAAGAGAAACCTCAGTGTGTGCCAGCACTTTTATTTATAATGTTAAAATAAGTTGAGTACATTAAAAGGTATTATTGAGGGAGCAGGACTTAAAATATATCATTTTTATGTTATTAGGCTGCTCTAAGTGAGGTGTCCTACTGCAAGCAGATAATCTGTCCCTCTGCCTAGATTCCACGCTGGAACTTACTGGAAGCTTTTCACCACAAGAATCTGAGCAAACTGATTATTTTCAAGAAAAGAAAAGAGAGATTGAGGAAAATAATATTGAAAGACATAACCTCAAACCACGGTGGAGAAATTTCCTGACGGCAGTTCGATGTCTCATGACCACCTGATCGCTCCTGCTTATGTTAGGAGTTTTAGCAGATGCCCATAGGGGAGCTCAGCTGGCTGGGAAGGGTTTGGGGTGGGCTGCACCTGGAGCTGGGGCCGGCTGCCTCCCTTCCTTCATTCCACCCTCTCTTCTTTTTTTTGTAGCAAGACTAAAAACAAGGGAAATCCTGAAGGAATCCAGACGTTTTGAGAGCGTCAAGTAATCGTGTTGACCTTTGCAAACCATTCCATCACGTTAATGTCCTGTGGTCTGAGCTGTGACACGAGGAAGCGCTGCTGTCTGGGAAAGGACTCTGGGGTAAAAAAGGTGTTGCAACGAAAGCCAGAATAAGCAGCCAGATCCTCGGAGGAGGAGAGAGGGAAGATGTACTTACCACATCCTGTCCGCGGGAGCGCTGAGCGTCGGGCTCGCAGAATATTTCATGTCAGAGAAAGATCTCTGTGTCCAGCTGAATCCCCATGCAGTGAGGAATTTCCAAAGGCTAATTTTTCACTGTGAGGTGCATATGTTTATTCCATAAGCACCAGGGTTGCGCGTGTGCACGTGCCCAGTTTGACAGCTCCGCTCTCCTGTATGCAAAGGTGACATACGTTAGATGTTTGCGCAATGCAAATACGCATGTGCGTGGATGTGAATATGCATGTGCGTGCTGTTACCCTGCTGTAATACCAAGGAACTCCTCTCCTCTGGCAGCTCCAGTTGGAAAGATGGCCCGGGGCTGTGGCACTTACCAGGTGTGGGAAAGGAGATGTTTCCCTCAGGGTTGGAGGGGAGGACTGCAGGCCATACGCTGGATTAATCCTTGTGTATTTGCCTATGCCCACGCTCGTCTCTGCAGGTGGGTGCAGAAGCCTGAATATAGCCATGGTCAGAACTACCACGATAGCTGGCTGAATTTGGCAGGAATAGCTGCAAAACAGTAGGAAGAGAGAACTTGGATCGTACCTAATTTGGTCGGAAAGGAGTTAAGCTACAGACTAAATGGAGCCCACAAAGCTATAGAGATGAGCAAAACGAGATGCAAATTTGTCTAGTCCAAGGGTGATTAGAACGTCCATTTCATTTGCCCGAGTTTTTGGGAGGAGGGCTGGGGCAGGGGGAGAAGCGTCGGAGGTAGCGAGCAGGGGGTCTGGGGAGGTGGTTCTGGTTTTGATCTGCTTCTGGTGCAGGCTTGTCCAACTTTCTCCAGACTTTCCACAGATCCGTATCCCTTATGAGCTAAGAATAAGCTCGAAGGTTTTTAGCCAAAAAGGGCTTTCCATGTGAACGTTAGAAGCTTAAGAAGAAAACTGTCTTTCATCTTTAACTTTGAATCTCGGTAAGACGCTTTCAGGGAACTCCGGTACTGTACAAGTTAGATACTGGAGGGGAAAAGTGCTTAGGAGATGGAGTGCTAAAACTTCCTATGAAGGCTCTTTCGATGATCTCTGTGTTATTAAAAGCGTTATTTAGTGCTATCACGGAAGCGCCTGGAGGCCATGGCTGGGATCTGTCATGCCGAGTGTGGTGCCTAGGCAGAACAAGAAACAGAGTGTAAGCAGAGGAAAGTGCAAACGAGGTAAAGGAAAGCTATGGCCTGGGAAGGAGAAGGGAGGAGAGGGCAAAATCACAGAAGCAAGCACTGCATGGTTCAGGGTATCCAACACCATGTTTCTCTAGTTTCCAGGATTTTTTCTTATAGCTCTGATGTCCCGCAACTGCTGCAGCTGTAGAAAGGACACATCCTTATGGCTAGTCTCCACTCAGTCCTGTCTGGTGTCTGTAGTTGCCAATCTCAAATATTCCCAACAAATGTTTCAGTCTTAGGCAATATCAAACCAAAACATTGCTAGCAATGCTCTGACATTTAAAGTGAGGTAGGAAGTGGTGGTTAGCAGCTGTAACTAAATGGCTTGGGGAAATTTTCAGACCACTTACGTACATGGAGCTCAAGGGAAGTCATGAACATAAACTAAGGAGCAAAGGGGAATCTAACCATTAAAACCTGTTTGCCTACGAGGGGCCTGTGTTCCTGCAGAAAGGATTCGTTGAGCTTTTTCTCCTCTCAAACCACATCACGCTTGTTTTGATGCTTTCAGCTGCTGCCGTTTGCCTACAGCACCCAACAGCTATGAAAAGGATGCTGCAGGCAGGCAAACCCACCAGCTGCAAACGGACTGGGGGCTCTGCCCCAGGGCGAGCAGACCCCAGAAAGGGGATTTAGCTACTCATTGGAGGAGCCATGTCTATGGCTGGGTTTTCCAGGTGTGCAGGTGGCTGCTGTCGGCTCAGAGAGGGGGAACGTCATGCTGGATCTGGTTGGTGTGCCAGGAGGACGTGGCCGCTTGGCACATGCCCTCGCTCCTTGGCAGCGTTGGAGGGAGCTGTGGTGGCTCTCTGGGCAGCGCTGCTTGGGTAGTCCTGGAGCTCGAGTCAGCCGAGCAAACGGAGAAAACGGCCAGCTTCTCCTTCAGGATCCCCTGAGTTGGAGCAAGCATTGCTAGGGAGGCGGGTGAATTAGGATGGGTGACTTCTCAAAAGCAACGGCTTGCAGAGCTGCTAGAAGTGAGATGGTGGCCTTTACGTAGAGGCTGGGATCATATCTGATGCTTTATCCATCCTACAGAATTAAATTGCCACGGCTGCTGGTGATGCTTGGGAGCAGAGCTGGCCTAGCTCAGCTGCAAAAGGTTTGTGCAGGCTCTTCGATGCGCTTGCTAAAGCTTCTTCTGTGGTGGGCTTGTGGAGGGCCATTTGACCCACCTGCAACAGGGGTATGGCACCCAGGGGAGCTCAGAGGTCCCCCCTGTCAGGCTCGGCACCCTGCAGGGAGCCCCTGGGAGCTGGGGGGGGGGGGGGCGGAGGTTCCCCCAGTGCTCACCAGCATCCAGCCCAATTGCTCAAGCTAGTGCTGTGTCCAGAGCTTTGGCTTGAACTATTTCCCATAACATAGTAGAGTGGAAAAAAAGATTTATTTTTTTTTTTTCTTTTTTCTGTCAAGACCAAAAATTCCCTTTGGGAGGTGAGGATCCTTCTGTGCCTCCAGCGCCTGCCATCAGCAGCAGTAACAGTCCCCGTGGTCAGACCCAGCGTGATAGCCAGTGCTGAGGCACACACCAGCCTGGATCCCGGCTCGCTGCGTGGGTCAGTCCATGCAAAGGGTGATAGGAATGAGGGCTGTGTTTCAGGAAAGCAGGCCAGCACTTGTTCATCTGTATTACTCTGCAACATTTTTGTATACAAACTAATTTTTTTAATTTTTTTTTTGCTTTTATTCTCCCCTCCCGCCCTCTGAAATCAGCGCTAGTAGCACCAGAACAAACAAGCAAGCTGTGCTGGAACTGCCTCTGACAGCTCTGATAACGCTGGGGCTCGGCGCGCAGGGCTGCAAGTCACGGGGGTTGCTGCAGTATAAATACTTCACAATTAGCTTGCAGTGTGGATTTTATTTTTTAAAAACGATTTTACAGCTCTGAAATTGTTTGACCGATTTTTTTGGCAGGGAGGAAACATGCAAGGAATTCAGGAGGACAAATTGCCTTTGGTACTAAGGCGAGTGTTTAAACAGGGTACATGCAGATGGATGCTCGCTGCAGGAGTGGCGGTGGGTGTTTTTTAAGATGCCAGTGTCCCCGGCTGGTTGGTGGCAGGTTACTGTTCCCTGAGCTGAGCTGGGGGTGCAAATTAGCTCTAAGCACCTCCGATGAGGATTAAGCCGCTCTAGCTGAGTCAGCACTGCAGCTGGTGAGCGGTGTTTGTGGATCTGCTAATGGGACTCAGCTGGGGAGATGGTAACACGCAGCTGGAGGTGAAACCACCATCTACCATGGCAGCTACCTCAGCAAAAGGCTGGCCCAGTGTGCAAGGCTGTGTTGCTTGGGGTGAGGACCGGGCTCCCCTGAGAAAGCTGTTGGAGCTCTTCTTGCTCTAGCAAAACTATTTTGCCTGGACCTGAGGCTATTTTCCAGCGACTTCTCAGAGCAGGCAGCGCGGACCGGCTGCTGCCCCGGCGTAAGTTGTTTGGAGTTGCTTGGCTGTGCTGTGGGGTTTTGAGCAATGTCCATTTGTGAAAGGGGTTTTGCAGAAGCCCTTCTCTGGATTGAGCTCTCCGTAGCGCCCTGCGGGGAAGGCTGGTGCTTTCCAGTAGGTCTCTGCCCTCCGCCAGCCCTGCCTTGCTGTAGTGGTGGTCTTCTCCAGTGCCGAATACCACTGCGAGCTGGTGGGGCCCCTCCGGTGGGTAACGGGGAATGCTGGCAAAAATGCCGTGCCTCGTAGCTGTTTGTGATCCAAACCAGCCTTTCGATTGCTGAGGGGCAGCCTTGGTTTTGGCTTTAGCTATCTCCACCTATTGTGCCCGGGGAGGCTGTCCCTAAGAGCTGCTGTTTCGCAAGTTTGCTGGGGCGGCTGATTCTCGGTGGTTTTGGAAGAAATCTGCCTGTCCCTTCTCCTTGGTGACCCAGCACCTTATTGTGTCCTCCAGGTGAGTCCTCTCAAAGATTTCAGCTGGGGATGCGACACTTCTCCTCTTATTCCCTTCTCTAGGACATTCTGGGAGACTCTGATCTCTACTGGGAGTTTAGTTCCTATTCTGGTACTGCAGCTCCAGCTGATTGCTCCTTAGGCATGCCTCTCCCCTTTGCAAACAATAGCTAAATAAACGTTTTTCCACACAATCCTGCAAGGGCAGAAGATTTGCTGAGGACAGCAGGCTCGGCTGCTGGCCAGCCTGCGCTTTGTCACTAGCAGGACCGTGGCTTACCCTAAATCATCACGGGGCTCAGGGCAGCCTGCCCAGGGGCTGCCTGGGAGAAAACATCACACGTGCTTTTTCTTTCTGTAGAGAACAACGTAGTTGGTTTTCTTGAAGTTTTATAGACTTCTGATATACCTTAGTGGCTACCCTCTCCTTTCTGCAGGGAGCGGCAGACCACCCTATTGCATTTTTGTTTTCCCTTCAAGGGTTTTCTTAAAAGGTGAGGTTTCGTTGCAGCCTGGCTGTCCTTGCCATCCCTACATCCGTCTCCTCCTGCCTTACTCTTGCTTGGTTTTGGCTTCAGCAGTGGTGAGGTCCCTAGACCTCCTGGGAAGGCTTCACGCGAGCTGAGTTGGAGTGTACGCTGAGGACCGCAGCCCTACTGATGGGCCATGGGCAGAAAACTGAGATAGGCTTCGAATTTGGTACATCTTGTATGGCCAGTCCTGAACAAATAGTTAAATAAGGAAAGACTAAAGGAAAATAAGCTTGCTTTCTCTGTTTCTATTTTTATTTCTCTTTTACTGTGTGGTCTGCTCATTTTGAAATTACAGTGTTTTCTTTCCCTCTTACCCTGATTTAGGGGAAAGGTTTGAGCTCCCCCCTCCTCCTTGCCCCTTTGGATTGGCTCAGATCGTCGATGGGAAAAATGAGGAGGTTTCTTAGGAATACTGTGTTCCCTCCTAATTTCCTGCCAGTTGGCATCTTTGCAACATCTCCACTGCTGCATACTTTGGGGATGCAGTGAGATTTCTCCTGTTCTTTGAGGTTTGCTGCTATTTGCTTAAATTTCAGCGAGCTCCTCTGTGCAAACACACACGCGGATTTAATTGTGAAAAGCTAATACTGAGATGAACTGTCTCTGGTTCTGTTTTCTTGGTCTACTCTGTGTTTGCTTGGGAAGGCACGGCCTCTGCTTTGGGTTTGTCACGATCCTTTCAGATAAGGTTAGACGTGTTTTGTCTCTGAATTGTAGCAAACAAAATTATTTCCATTTTTATTTGCATTCTGCAAATCGAGCCTGATGGAGTGCTCCAGTGTGGCATTTTGATCCCCACCCCTCCACCCCCTGAATTTCCTGATCCAGCTGTTTTTCGTTGGTTTGTTCCTGGTGGCTGGGCTTCCAGATGTGCTCGGCAGCGTGGGAGCAGCTGGGTCCAGGACGGGTCGTGTCTGCGCGGTGCTCGTCTGGAGCGCCCCAAGGAGAGGTGCCTGATGGCAAATGCTTGAGTAGCCTCCTTCTCCGGAGCGCAGGTGTCGCCAAAAAATGACCACGGTGCAAATGTCGTCTTTGCTGAAACACCTCCCGTTCTCTCGGGTGGTCTTGCAGCTAGTGAGTTCCCTCGTTGCGGCGGCCAAAAAAGGCTGAGGAGGGATGCCAGCGTTGGTGGCCCTTTCCTGGGATGGGTACCTGCCAAACATGCTGCCCGAAGGCTCTCCAGCTCATTTCTCGTAACCCCTCAGAACGTAGCCTCTTTGGGCTCTATTGATGTGGGTTGGGTTTGAACAGGCTATTAGCTCCGTATACCATTACCAGTTCCCAGAGCCTGGAAAAACACCAAATTCTTTCAATGGTGAGTCACCTTGCAAAGGGGTGCTACCTCGAGCCCAGGGCTTGCTCTGCATTGACGCTCGCCTTAGGGCAAGTCATTTTAATACTCCTGTACTTGCTTCCTCAAATTAATTTGAGGATGCTTCTGATAGAGGCACAGCACAGGCTCCAGGAAATTAAACACTAGTGACAAATGCCACACGGTACATGTCTTCAAAGACTTCACCATCCTATTCCAGCCTCTCGAACCATCCAGACCAGCTGTAATCAGAAAAAGGTGGAGGGAAGGAAGAAACACGTTTCCTTAAGGAAGTTGACTGTCAAATCCAGAGCATATTGGAGCATGGATCCAGCTCTAGAAGAATACATTCTGTGGGATAGGTTGTTAGGAAGCCTTGAGGATTAATTTAGATTTTGACTTTGGATTTGAGCTCTTTCTTAGGTTCCTTGCCTGGAAAATACTCGTTTGGTGATTCATCACCACTTCATGAGGATTGTGAGGACTAGCAAAATGGTACCTGAATGCAAAAAAGATCATAATAATGCTTTGTATTTGAATAGGAAATTAGCTTATTTCCTTTCTTTGACCTGTCTGTGATACATGGCTACTCTGGGTTTTCCCCTGTAACATTCAATGTGTCTAACTGATGGAAAGCAGGAGGTGGAATGACATCATCCTGCCCTGCCTTCCCACTGTGGAAATTTAATCTGACTTTACAGAAGTAAACCTTTCCTTTTTTCTTTTTTTTTTTTTCTTCTTCTGTTTGCACAGAATCCCTGTCCTTTTTCAGAGTGGGCAAAGTGTGAAAACAGATTGGAAAGTGATAAAAGAAGTAGGGCACTGTCACTTATTCTTCTTCAGCTCTTTTTCCTCTTGGTTCAGCTGCATCCTTTCCAAATTGCATCCTTTTCCCTCTCTATCTTTGATTAGAAACAGGACCTTTTCCAAATCACATTTATTGTTTTTAATAATGCTGAATGCATCCTCTGAGCATAAAAAAAAAATTCCTTGTAAAGAAGATCCTAGGTGAGTCCATGGTTCTTGTGAGCCAGATATTCTGTAGTGTTGGCTCATAATTGGATGATGACTGCAAATAGCTGAAAAACAAAATTCTTTTCCTTGGAAAGTTCCTGTATCTTATGAAAAAGGGCCCTATCTGGGGTGAATAACAGTGCACTTGAGGAAACTTATGTGGAGTGCTGTCTATCAAGAATATCACTGAAAAAGGGACAATTTTTAATTTTGATGATGTCAGAAATTTAAATACTAAATTTTGACTGTAGAGTAAGTAACTAATAATTATGCAAAGAAAGGGTGCAACAAAACACTACGAGCTGCTGTGAAATTTCTCCAATGAACTTTTAATTAATACCGACATGTCTCCACAAGGGGAAAATAAAAACCAAACCCCGCAGCTTTTCAATGGAAATCTCTGTTTAAAAGCTTTTGGTTTGCTTCAGCTAAGGGTGTCCATAAACCTTTCTAGTAAAATGTTATCAAGTCTAATACATGGTCTAGGAAAAGTTCTCCTTCCCGTTATTGGTCCTTCATTTCTTCAGTTGTTTCTTCATCTGGTCTACAACCTGGATGCTGTCAGCTATGTGGGTTTGGGTTTTTTTCTTAATACTTTGGTTCATTGGTGATGTGAAGATAAGAATTCAAGTTGTAGGTTGAGCTGACTAAATTTGGAAGCAGGCTTGTGTTTTGTCTTATTTAGCAAGTTCCCCACCAAGAGTGGATTCGATCACGGACAGAGGGATCTGGTTTCTTTACATAGCATCTTGAAAACTTGCCAGCGTAAGCACCTCACAGTTTGGGTCAATGGTATTTATAGGCTACATAAGAATATCTTTTTCTTGCAGACTTTCCTGAGATCTCTTTCCTACTCTGAAGTCAACTGCCTGAACAACAGCAAGGCTATAAAATGTCTGCTACTATAACCCCACGGTAGACCTCCATGGCTTGTAAGAGGACCTTTTCATACAATAATTCAAATTTAGAAGACTTGTGGTCACAGTTGTTTTTGCCCATAGGACACATGAACTGTTATTTAAAGGTAAAAAGGGGTGATCATGGTAAATTGTGCTATACTTTCCTATGCTTTTGCTTAATCCTTTGCACAGGCAGGGCTCTGTCTTTTCTCAAGGCTTCTTGTAAAGCTTTATGCCGCTGAACCTTCTGTGGTTGCGACCATGTGTGTAAGTACTAACGGCTCGAAGACGAATTCAAAGGGAGCGCTGGACCAGTCCTTCAGAAAACACAAAGCTATTGAGCAGATCCACGAAACCTCTCAGACGCCCGTCGGGTAAGAGCTAGCGCTCTCGAAGCAGACCTCCAGCGCTTTGCTGATGTTTACTTCCATGTCCTCGTAAAACTTAAATCTAAAAGTTTACATCTGTGCTGCTTTATATTGACATTTATACTGCGCCGCATGTGTGAACACCCCATCTCTGAAGTGCTTTCAGATGGCAGCTCTTGCTTTTTGCAACGTGACCCCGTTGGTTTTGTGTGCCTGTGGATGTGCGTGTGTGCGCACACAAAAATAGACCTGGAGCAGAGTGCTGGGGACTGGGGTTTTTCCAACCCTGCAGCCTGTCAGGGAGCAAAAGACCAGGGATGACTTGGGCTGGAGTCAGGGTCGATGTTATGAATGTCCCGAGCCCAGGGAACGCCTGTGTCCCAAATCTGTGCAACGTGGGGAGCCTCTTTGTATTTCCAGACTGGATAATACTCCCCAGAAAACCTCTTTCTTAGAGTATTTTCTAATTTCCTGGATTCCCAGAGAGGGGTAGAAGTTTACAAGCTCCAAAGTAAAATGGGTTTTCTAACCTCAGAAAAATGTCTGTCTTCAGTTGAAATGCTGGCGATAAAAGATTTTCAGGGCGTGGGCCACGTCTTATTTTTCTGAACTGTCTGCTCATCCTAACAAGCTGTGTCCAAATAAAAATGTGTAGTTTTGAGCAATAAAAAAAAAAAGTGTATCTTGTGAAGAACCAAGCAGGGAGATGCGTTGCTCTTCTCTTCTTCCAGCTAATATGTTTGTGCCGAGTTCCCAAGTATTTCTAAAGAATAACAACCCAGCAGCTGTTGTGAATAGCTCAGCATTTGAACAAATGAGTCTTTGATCTTCGTAGCTTTAATAACACTGTGCCCAGTTCAGTGGCACCTCAGAAACGCATTTGTGGGCACAGAAATGCGTTTTTTCCAAGTTGCCCAAAATCCCAGACAAAAACGCCACTAAGAAAAGTTGCAATAGTGCCCAGTTTGGTGTTTGAGCTGCAAGGCTGAGCATGGTGGACCAAACCGTGTAGCCCTGTGCCTACATATAGCTTGAAGTCTCTCTGCTTCCTCCCGTTATGGACAGACTCCCTACAAAGAGATCTTGGGAGTAGGTTGTTCAGTGTAGAACAGAAAGAATTAGGAAGAAAAATTAATCTGTCCTTTGTACTCAAGTTTGGTTTAATCATACAGTAAATGAAGCCTGCGCCACAAATTATTTCTTTTTATATCTGTAGTGAACCATTGCAAGCAAAATATGAACTTCTGAACTCAACTGTGTGAGCGTTATTAGGACTCTTGCGTAACAAAAACATACTGGGTACCAAATAATACGGTATACTGTTATCAGTCAATGTGTAACGTAAATCACTCTTATGTGTCACTTACAGGGATGCTTTCAGATTTGCTTTGGATGAGGGGTTTTTTTCCACTGGAATTAGTTGGAAAATATGTTTTCACAGGTGCCAGTCATCTCTTTTGTTCCTAAGTGTCTTTTTTAAGGATAATTCAGTATTTTTTGAAAACGTCGTGGCACTTTGAGTGGAGAATGAATGGTATGTAGGTGGGAGAATAAAAAAGTGCCTGGGCTTTCATCTCTCTTTATATTTGTCTTTGCTTGAAACTGAAAATAAAGCATAGGTTTATAACTTTTCTGTAGCGGTCCTCGGCTGTTGGTACAAAGGCTGGTGATAATATTGGGAGAGCATAGGGAGATGAACCTGCCAGGACTGGGCTCTGGCTCCCACATTAAATTTTACAGCAAAGGATCTTATGATCGCAGTCGCTTCTCAGAGGCACAGGTCATGAATGACATCAGTCCTGTGAGAGCAGTGCCTGAACAAATTAGTGTCTTAATCTGGATTTGAGGCGATACCTGAAATGAGAGCGCTCCTCTACTGCAAATCTTCTCTTTTTAGCACATCTTTACAGTACTCCCAAACTCAGATGTTCCCCTTCTCTTCTGCCAAATTTCCAGCTGGTGTAAATGAGCATATAAGTTCCTCTGAGCTTGTTGTCAGAGCAAACATCTGGCCCTATTATAATATAGATTTGGATTAAATTCATTGTACTGTTAATGTCTTTAACGCATTTATGCTGTGGTGGACGCATGTTAAATTAAACTAAATTTATGCTGAATGCCTTGCAGGATTACAGCTATCCTTGTTAAAGTGAAAAAGAAAAATCCCTTTAGTCAAGCTTTCAAACTTTAACTCACGCAAGGGGCAAGTAAAGTTTTGACCCGGGGATTCGGTGCGTCTGAGAATCGTACTGAAGCTTCCAATTTCCTGCTCTTTATTGCTCAGAGAACATTAAGCCTAATTTGAATTGGTAGGGGAAAAGGTAGAGTTAAGATGATGACGATGATATGGCTAGGATTACAGCTTTTCTGTGAACAGAGGAGTCTTCTGCTCGCTTGTGAAAATGAGGTATTTCCTGGTGTCTTCTGGGCTGTCATCAAATTCTAATAGCTGAGCAATGCAGAGTGAACTGCGATGTAATGAGTCGGGATAAAACCTGAGATCCCTCCTCCTTGCTGTGTGAGCTTTCCTTACCTTTATGCATGTGCAGGGAGGAGTGGAAGGGGAAATTGCATCAGGAAGAAAAATCCTCTTCTGATTACAGCCAAAAGGTGGAAATTGAACCTACGGGCTCTGTTTTTTCAGTCCTGCTGTGTGGCCCTGCGCATGTTGCTCACTTTTCCCGTGCTGCTTTCCCTCCCGCAAAATGCAGGCGATAACTCTTGGATTTTGGGTGCAGAGTGCATCCCCGCTGTTACCCTTGAGCAGCAGAGAGGGAGAGCCCAAGGTGGGGGCTTCTTGCTGGCAGGATGGGGTGTGGGACATGCTGGCAAGCAGGGACTGCCCCCAGTAACAAATACTGGTGTGTGCAAAAAAAAAAAAAAAAAAAAAAAAAAAAAGAAAGAAAGAAAAAGAGAAAAAACCACCTGCCTTCTTTTAACCAGCTCTGATTTAATTGTCTTTCATCAGAACATCCTGCTCAGCAGCTGAGCCCTCTCCTGAGAGTGCTTTCCACACCCCCTCTCCTTCCTGCAAGGAGAATACTGTCTTTGCAGATGGCAATTGTTTGCTTTGCGGTTACTGATCTATGGAGCAATTTAGAGGGGGGGGGGGAACAAAAATCCCCAACCTTTCCTTTTTTAGGTTTAGTGGGAGTAATCGCTCTGTCTATTCATCTTGTGTGTTCACCAAAGGCGTTGCAACCTGTGCTGGGCTGCAATGAGATGGATTAGGATGCACCTCTGAGCATCCAGGTGTGGGGAAGGGATCTGGGCACGCAGAGAGGAATTTGGAAATACCGTCAAGTTACGGAGATGAGACTGGGGCTGATCTCAAAGGGAGACTGAGGCTTGCCTTCTCGCCGTCTTCCTCAGCAGGGAGGAATTGCTCTCCATGTCCCTCCCTGTGCAGCTCCGCCGGGCTGGCCGTGTCCCCTCTTGTGCTGGTGGTACAGCCTGCTGCCTGCAAGGATAATGCTTTCGATTAGGCTTTTTAGGATGGGGAAGGGTAAGCTAACCCAGGTGGTGGTGTGTAGGCTCCTAGCCTCTAACCGGAGTATCTGTTTCATGACAAATGACTGGTGTAAAGCATTGTATCAAAGCTCCTATTGGTGTCTATTTATTGACCCATATTTTGATTTGACGTTAAGGTAACACAGCCGCACGGCTGGCCTGGTGTTGCTGTCAGAACAGCATCGAGCATCCCGCAGGCTCAGTGCTAGAAGAGCTCAGAAGAGGAGCAGCAAGCTGCGGTAGCCTGGGTTGCCTTTCCTTCTCTCTTCTCCTTCTTCTCCAGGAGCGGAAGGGGATGCGGACCGCATCTCTCCATGCTGCGGTCTTCCTTTGCAGACTTTGGGAATGTACTTAACACAGGAAAGGACTCAACCGCCAGGGAGTGTTTGTACGATGACACAGTTAATGACTGCACTACAGATTTTATAGATGCTAAAGTTCAAGATGGTCTACGCCGCGCACTGGAGCGGGCTTGCTTGGGGTGGAAAGTGGGGGAGTGGAGATGTTGTCGGCAGCGTTGGGCTCCCTGTGAGGACCACACAGAAATGATGTATCTTCCGGCAGATGTGGCTGGAGGTCCCCGCTCTTGCCAGTGGCCGCAGCCACTTCTCCGCAGCAAGGATGAGTAGGCAGGACGGAGCGATCCCAGGGGCTGGAGTTGGCTTCCGGATCACCCACCGCTTGCGTCAACTGGCTGCATAGACATTGTTTGGTGAATAAGTGGGGAACCAGCAACAGGGATGCCGTAATAAATAGCGAATGTAGCCTAGACACCGCCTTGGGATCTACAGCTGAAAGCAAAGGTGCGTCACTGCCGTGTTCGTGGAGAGGAATCTGGGAAAGAGAACCACAAGAATCCCATGGGATCCCATCACCTGGAGGCAAATGCAAGGAAACGTGGAGGCACTGACCTTCAAGTGAGGGTCTTCCAGAGCTTTGCTGCAGACCACCAAGCCCTACCACCCACGTGGCAGCTGGAAATCCCCCCCCGTGCTCGGGACCGCAGCCTGAGGAGGAAGGTCGGAGCGAGCCCCGTGCTCTTGGGATGGTTCACCACGGGGTTTGCCCTGGGGCGACCCGGGCTGCGTCTCTGCCCCGTCCTGTGCTCTCCCCATCCCACCTACTCCTCCCGAATGGACGGGAGGGAGAGCTCGCCGGGGCTTGGCCCTCTTCCTATCAGCCAGCAGGATCTGTGAGCTTGTTCCTGAAGGGAACAGGCAGTGAGGGGGAGTTTGGATGGTTTTGGCAGTTTTCTGGCTGGGTGGTTTGGTTGTTTTTTTTTTTTCCTTCATTTTAGGGGTTTGTTTGTTTGTTTGGTCTTAACAGTTTTTTCTCTGTTTCCAGCTGGAGCCTTGCCCAGAGGTCTGGCGGGGTGTTTGTGTTTTGGGGGAGCTGTGGAATCAAAGGACTTTTGTGCTCATCACCCTTGCTGTGAAATGCAAACGTGTGCATGCTTTGCAAGTCTAGCTGAGACATAAAAAAAAAAAAAAAAGCCCCCAATTTGCTGGTTTATTTCTTTAGAAATATCTTTTTGCTGCTGTAACAAAGTGTACTCTGATTAGATATATAGTTATTGTTCAGTATGGGGGGAAAAAAAAAAGGCAGACTTCTGGAAGTGCTTTAAAACAGATCAAGACACTAAATTATGTGTGTCTTTCCCTCTCAGAATCATTACAGCATTTTCCTCCTTAGTTTCTTCCTGTGTCCCACTATGTAAAGTAAGTATCTTACCCTGGATTGCATCTCACAGACTGAGCGGTAATCTCTGAGTCTTTGAAGATGAAATCTGTGGGATTCTGCATGTGCTTTACTACAGAATGCCTACTTTGTTAGTAAGGTTTTCTGCACCCAATGAGTCTACTCAAAATCCTTGGTTGTTTTTGTTGTTGTTTTGTTTTGGTTTTACTAATCATTCCATTTTTTATGTGCCTTATATTTTCTGGTATCACATGGCTGCATGCTTCAAAGATGTCTGTAGCAGAGGTAAACGCATGTGCAATATCAGTATTGCTGTAATGAGCATTAAGGTTCATTATGGCTTAGGGAAAACAAGAGCTGGATTTTGTTCTCTGATATATTATTGCGCCTATCTTGGCTTTAAAACATAATAGTAGGGAAAACGTAATAAACCCTGTAAATCTGGTGAAATATTTTAGTCTAGTTTATTTTGTAGCCCAGGTGATTGCAGCCCAGCATGGTTATAAGGCAGGGCAGGAACTCTAATTCACCAAGTGATCAGCTTGCAAGACTCTACCTCTGTGCAAGTCACTTGGCCTCCTTGTGCTCTAACGCTGCCTCTAAACTGGAGACAACTGTGACGTTTACTTAGAAGTACTGGCTGGAACTGGGAAATGGGGAGTTACAACCAGGGTTAAAAAACAAAGCAAACTGGTAGGGAATGGATTAATGTGGGGTGAGCGATGGAAAGCTCGGCTGCGGTTCAAGAAACACCAGCGTGTCCCGGGTGGTACTTGTGGGATGCTGAGAAGCAGTCAGATGCAGTAAAGATGCGACTCTGCTGAATCCCTTAGAGACACATTCATATTTTCCCAATTTCACAAGCCATGTTTCCCTGCTATCCCTGACAAGAGGGGCCATTGGAAGTGATAAATGCCATATATCTTGCTAACGGATGTTGTGTCTGAAGACAGTGACTCTGAGTTAAGAGGTTTTAAACCAAGTTGTTGTTTTCCCACGGTGATTTTTTTTTTTTTTTTTTTTTTTTTTTGGGTCTAGCTGTTGCTAGTAGCTCAGAAGAAGTTAGCTGGATTAGCAACAAATCAGATAAAATCTGGATGGGTTGGAGTAAGTCTGAGGGATTCTCTCTCTTTGGGAAAAGGTCTGGCTCGGATTAAGTTGCTATTTATATTTCTAATGCAAAGGTACTTGCGGTCCAACTAAAACTGTGAAAACTTTTCACATTCTTTACATCCCAGTGAAAGTAATTTGTACAAAATAGCACTGGTTTTAATGGCGTTTTTCTTAAACGGCAATTCTTCCACCATAAAATACCGCAAAAAGCTGTCGGTGTTCGCATGAAACATTCTGTCCTGTTCGTAGTCGTAGACTCTGGTGGGAAATGGTTAAATGAGAGCTGCTGACCTTGTGATGGCAAGTGATTTACTGCCCACCTGGATGGAGAGGAAATGGGAAGGGTCTTTAGAGAGATGATTGTAGCATGTGGGATGAGCAGTTTTGAGGGAGGATCCCTACAAGCACCCATGGCTGGAAGTGGGTTGGAGTTGAATTTATCTTCTTTTAACTTTGCTTATTAATCAAAACACCCCACCCCTCTCCCCTAGGACATGTTGTTCTAAGAAAGGATGAGAAAAGCATCTACTTTTTGCTATGTCTAGTGCTTAAATGCTTGTTCTACGTGTGGAGGAGCAGAGCTGAGAGACAGGTCTTCTCCGTGTTTGGAAGGAAACTTGGAGACCCTTTGCTCAGGGAGATGCTGTGGTGTGCTGTCTGCTCTTGGAGTAATTAGTCACCACATACCGCAGAGCATCCCAAGGACTGCACGTGTTTGCTTTGAGATTCACGTTATATCTGAGTTACAGCTATAAGTTGTAGCAGATGGTTTTATCTTTGTTGAATCATAGAGCACTGTTGCAATAAACACAACGAGTAATTTGTGCATGTGGAACGTCCCAAGGGTCCTACTAAAGCCCTTAATCGTTGTCTGGGTCTTACTCTACCTCTATGCTAATCTGACTTGCTGTTTGGGATAGTTTCTCTTTTCCCTGGATATATCTCCTCTGAAAGGATGGAGACTGCATGGTTTAACTCGAGCATTTCTGACTTAAAATGAGAGAGAGTTGGGTTTTGGGGCTGGGGAGCAAGTGTTTCTTCTGCTCCAAAAAGTTTCTCAGGAGTCTGAACGGGATTTTTCTCAGCAAATGTGTCTTTCTTCAGGGGTGAAATTAGGTGACCTATATTCCATCGAAGGGATGCATGATAGATAGGGCTTCCACAGAGGAAGGAATTTCACTCCTGGTGAATAATAATCAAATCCAAAAGAAGGAAACCACATATAACTCTTGATCCTTTTGGACTCTGACCGTTCCCAGAAGCGAGCGTGACTAATAGGTTTGCTCCAGGGCAAGCTGAATATTTTGCTGAAGTAAAAATAAAATCCAGAAGCCCAGACTGATGTGTGTGACATGAGTCATCTTCAGAATTCTGTAACTCCGTCCTGCTCTGTGGGATCAGACAGCAGATCCCTGCTGAGCTTTGCTGCAAGGGGCACAGTAGGGCATGGAAAGTCCTGCTGCAAAATAACTGTGGGGTGAGTCAACCTTGCTTGGATATGCTTTGACTCGCTGGTTGGAGTATCAGGGTGTATTATCGAGATATTGGCACAGAGTACAGAGGACTGGTCCGCCTCTTTGTGATTTCAAGTGTTGGTTTTTGCAGCTCGGATCACCGCCTCGCATAGCCACGGGCAACACGTGGCTTCCCACCTTTTCAGGAGATGCGAGCCACCGGAACGGCCAAAGCAAACGGTGACAACAAAAGCGTGATGGTTTTGCAGGGAATTGTGCAATGGGCCAGTGAGGCTTGAACTCCGCTGGGCAGTAACGGGAATGTTAAGTGGTAGGGCAGGAATGCTGTGCCTGCTCGATGCGATGCGATGCTCTCCGTGAGTAGCAGTGGCTTTCATCGAGACACAAAGAGGCACCTCTGAGACCTTTGGTCATTTTTCAGTGGTGCCCAGACTGTGTGCTGCTTGTAGCTTGAGAAGGGATTTCACCCAAACAGAACAAATACAGGTCTAAATGGAGCATGACCCATCCTGAGTTGGTGCTTTGAAGGAGCTCAGGTCATTTCACGCTGGCGAGTGGGAACCATGTGAAAGGCCAAAGAAGGGAAAATGTCATATGATTTCCACCAAAAACTAGGCAGAAATTGATGCCTTGGACTGCGTTATGTTTGAGTCATTGAGTTTGGTTCCAAGAGAAATTAGTTGGAATTGCAATTGATGCAAACCAAAACTGGACAAAGGTACTAGGCAAATGCCAAAAATTGGAGAACGAGCCAAGCTATGAAGAGCGTGGGCTAAATTTCTTCTGCGAAGTAACTTGTCTCCATAAGGGACTTGGGACAGTGACCTTGAGGGGGCTGATCTGTAGTGACACAATTTAATGTACTTAGTGAATATGATTATCCGTTTTATTCTTTTAAGAAAAACCAGAATAAGAACCTTCCAATAACTCTGCTTGTGAAACGTGTCTCAGGGTAGATAAAAATGAAGTAAAAAATTTCCAGTAGTTTTGGTTGTATAACACTGAACGTATCACTTATTTCTTGCCAAAACCCCTGATAAGACCTCTATATGTTTTTTCTTTTAATTAAAACTATGATTTTTATGTACAAACAAAATGTTTGTGCTATATTTTTCTTTTATGGAATATTATGTCACTTCAGAATTTGTTCCCCATTCAGACGCTAAATTCCCTGTGGGAGGGAAGTAAATCTTTTAAAGTGCATTCTCCAGTCATTCCCTCCAATATTCCCTTCAGATATTAAGAGGCCCAATGCCTGATCATAAATATTTCTGGGTTTCTAAAATGCTGTGAGGATCCTGGATGCCTCTGCTGGTTTAGTTGCTTGTATTAATAATTGCAAGAGAAACATAAATTTGATCTCTGCTGTACATACATAAATGAAAGGGCTTTATACCTTTAAAAATGTTTTTCTTTGCAATAAAAGTAGCAGGATTATTTATAGGCAGTTACTAGAGTTTCTTGTGCTTTAAAGCAAGGCTACTCAATTTTTAATTTTTTTTTGTATTGATGCCTGCTGGGTCATTTCACCCAGGTCTGTGTACCAACACGACCCCGGCCAGGGCTGCTCGCAGCTTTCTTGGTGGCACACACGTTTGCTCTCCAGGAAAGGAGAAGAATAGCAAGAAACGTGGGAACGTGCGGGACTTCGCCTGGGCAACGCTTGGACGTAGGCTGGGTCCGGAGCAGAGCCTGGGAGCGAGGCAGGACGAACACGGTGCTGCGTCGTGTGGGGAAACCGATGGCAGGTTCTGTGATGAGCAGTTTCTTCTCGGTGTGTTTCCCCAGGGGAGGGAAAAGAGAGAAAACGACTGGACATCGGTGAGAAATCTGTGTTTCTTTGGAAATTATAGGCAGGAAAACGGAGGTAAAAGAACAGGATGCTTTTGAAAGTTGAAACGATGCTTGCTGGCTTGTTTATTGCGTCTGATTCTGGAAAACCTTTGCATATGCTTTTAAACGATCAGAAATGGCTGTTTTGGACAGCAATCCGTACCTAGCCTGACTGTTGATTCAGTTGGGGATTTACTGGGAGCAGAGGAGTGAGGAAGGCAGGGGGATGCAAGTCTCTCTGCAGCGGCTGCTGACCATGCCAATGTTATACGTCCTGCCATATGACGGGGAAGAGACCAGACCAATTTTGCCTTTCCCATTGGATTTTTTTTAACCTCTATTTCTATTTTCATTTTCTCCATGCCTGCTTTGGGACAGATGTTGGGAAGTGCCTTTCCAGGGCATGGCAGCCACAAACTGCTGCTTCTTTCTTAATACAGCTGAGCCCCTAGTTTGGAGAGCACTGCGATGGCACAGTTTTAATGTATCGAGGCCTCTGGTGACTTTCTCGGCTTTGCCTGTGGTTGAGCCAATCTTGAATTAAAGGGAGCTTCGTGACTCGGTCTTGGGGACTTTGAAGTGGTTATTGTCTGGTTAAAGATCGCTCATCCCTTAGGGTGAAATCATCCACCTTGCCAGGGAGGGAGAGCAGAAAGCGCTATGAGTTTGTGAATGTGCATCTTGCAGATTTATAGAAAAAGCTTAATATTGAAGAGTGTGTTAGTTCTTGCTGAAGCCTGTGCTTTTGAACCTTGTGGAGTTCCCCCTGAACCATGAATTTATTGCATTAATAGAATTTATGTTACGAAGACATCCTGCTGCAAGCTGCGCCTTGTGAGAAGCGTGGTGTTGCCTGTTGCTGGAAGACTCGCATACATCTAAACTAGAACACACTGCAAAATGTTAAAATTACTAAACCAGGCATTCCTGTGCGTTAATTCCAGCCAATTTGCTGAGAAATTATGTCATTTGTAGAGCTGCCATGATGAGAGGTCTCCTGACTTGCAATCATAAACCACTTTCCACCTGCCTTTCCATATTGGCTGCACATGGTAGGAAGGAAAATCCAGTGTTTAACATCCACCTCGACGCTTCAGGGTCTCGGTTTCCCTCCCAGGGAAGGTGAACTTGGAGGTGAGTGTGTTTCGCACGTTGTTTGCAGGGCGCCTTTGAATGCGGCCACCGCGATGCTGCTGGCAGGGCTCTGAAATCCTGATGCAGATGAGCTGCTGCAGGTCCCCACGCTCTCCCTCTCCGGCCCCCACCGCCCTTTCTGCACGAGCTTTTTCCTGGGGAAAAAGTGATAAAACACTAACTCCTTCTTCCCTGTTACTTTGGTCCTCTCAGTCCCCCCTGGCTCTCTCCCCAGAACACACGTTATTCTATTTCATTGCAAATGCTTTGTTTGCCTCCCTTAAGCCCCCCCTGAGTTTCCATATGGTCTCTCGCCCTTTCTGTACCTCCAAGCTCACTGAAGATGCTGTTTACTGCTGCTGCTTGGGTTTCCTCTCCACTGATTCCTTTTCTAGACTCTACTTCACTCAGCTACTCTTGCATGCAGCTGTAAATTGTGCTTATTTGGGGCTCTGTCCCCGGCCTCCAGGACTCTGTTTGCTGTGGCCGTGCTTTTCTTCTGGCAACTTTGTCCTTCATCAATGTCTGTGTGTCACCATCCTCTGTCTCCTGTTGCTCCTCCAGCCTTTCTCAGGGCTTCTTCCTTCTTTGGAGATTTTCTTTATTCCTTTCTGGCTTTTTTTTAGCTTTTCCTGTTGCAGCCTCTCAAGCTTGGGGCAAAATTTCTGCAAATACTTTTGAAGCCATTTCACCTTCCTTGTTCTGATTGCTAGGCTGCAACCAGGTTTAGGGCAGCGCCAAGCAAACTGCCCGGTACTGTTTCGTAGCTTCCTTTAGTCCTCCGAGTCCTATATTGTTTCTTCATTTAATTAGCAAACTTAAAGCACCGGGCACAACAACTCTGGCTCCAAGAGCAGCTTCCCAACTCCTTCAATACCGACGGTTGTACAACCTTTGTGTGGAAGGTATAACTGCGACCGACAGCCATGGGCACGAGTCCAGCGAAACCTTCCAAGGCGTAGCTTGGGAAGTGCTCGGCTCGATCATCGTTCAAGGTGAAGGATGTGTTGGAAACGTGAGACTGTGACACTGCAAATGCACTTTGGTTTCCCTTTTCTTTGACCTTTCAGAACTGCTCTGCTGTGAGCAAACCAGGTGAAGCTTTGCTTCTGTGCTCTGCTGTGGCTGGCCCAAACCTTAAAACAAATTGTATATATACATGTGTGTATATAGAACAATTAAACAGAAGAGTGTCTGGAATAGATGGTGGTTGATGGAATGTTGTCAGCATGATGCCTCCATAATAATCATCTTATGCTCATCAAAGAGGCCTCAGGCAGACACGTGTGTGCTGTTGGAAGAGAATTTGAGCTCGCTGTTCACTTACAGGTTTGCAGGTGTAACCCGGCTGCTTCATTTCAACTCCTGTTCTGCAGACTGAAACATTTGGCAGGGTTAATGGGATAAATTCCTTCATTGCAAACCTAATGGCTTCAAATACTAAGCTTGCTTATTATGAGGCATGAAAAAGGATTGATGGACAAATCATCAGAGAGCGCTTGCATTGGTAAGAGTCTGCCGCTGGTTACTTAGAGCTTACACAAATATCAGCCTCTCACGCTTGGGAGTTTTTGGGTGGGTTTTACGGATCAGCCACAGTTGTTGACTTCGGATCCAAACCTGAACATGCCCATGTGACAAAAACCTGTCAGGTTTCCAAATCTTAGTTTGGTCTGTGGCCTGTCTCAACTGCATCTGAAGAATAGCTCTCTCTGTTTACCCACTTGGTGATGGTTGGGATTGGACTATTTGCTATGTAAAAGTATCTCTGTTCCAAAATTGGGCTTGATGTGGGCATATGCTGTTTGCAAATTGAGAGAGATTAACCCTGGATAGCTGTATGGAACTGATTCCAAGCCTCTGGGTCCTAGTCCAGATCCTTAGCAACGTCGTTGATTTTCTTCAGACGTTAAATCTCTAACATATTGGCTTGGATGCCTGCAGCAGACAGACCTAGATGCTAAAGTACTTCCAGTTTTAGAGGTGTTGGAAGGTGGAGTTTCTGCTTTTCCCGCAAGAGGAAAGATGGACAAGTCTGAAGCTTAAATTATTTGGTTTGGATTTCATATCCACTTTAAGGATATTTGGATCGGATCCTCTGGTTTAGACCCATCTCCCTTGGAAATGTCAGTGCAGTTTGGTGATAGCCTAGAGGCATGCAGTGTTTGGGAGAACGGCCAGGCAAATCTCTGGAGGACCACTGTGAAGCAAGCTTTGGGAATCTGTCTCTGCAAACCTCCTTAGAAAGCCCTGAGCATCTCTAATTTCAACAACCCCTGTTGTCAGAATGTCAGGCAATGGGTTTCCGATGAGATTGGTAAACGTTTAAGTCGGAGTCGGAAATTGAGACGACTTGGCTGCTGTTTGGTGCTGGTTTATATAAAACAGACTAACACAGGATTCCTTGAAGATAGTCTTTCTCCATCTCCCACTGCCTGAAAAGCCACATTAACACACTCAGAAGAAACAACTTCTGAAAAGCCTGATGTTCTGTGGCTGTGTTTACACTGCAGAGAGCTGGGTCTGCGCCAGCAGCTTATGCAAACAACCAGTATCTCAGTTCTAACAGACAGGAAGATGACAAAGCTCTAAAAGTGGTGGGGTTTGGGGTTTGTGTTTTTTTAGTGGCAAAATTCCCAACAACAGCAGTCCTCGTGGTGTTTTGTTCTGACAACCGGAGCATTGCCAGACTTGCCAGTTCAGGTCACATCCATAGGCCTGTCAGGCTTTTTATTGGTTTTGAAAAGCTGTTGACTAGGGAAGAGATTTTTTTTTTATTATTTTTTTTTTTGGCTGCTTAACACAATGGCTTGGGCTCGGTTCTGTTTGCTGGATGCATGTTTGTCTCTGGATAGAACCAGTTCCCAGGAGTATCTTTATGACATTTATGGAGCCAGCTTGCAAAGCTACCTATAGGATTTGGATTTGATGGTTTAGTAATATTGGGGCATCCAGATGCTCAAGGCAATGCTTGAAAGAAGAGCCATGCAACCTTAAAAATAGGGAGAATTCAGCTGTAGATGGAAACTAATTTGGCCTACCACACCCACTTGGATAGCAGATTTCCTTCTCTCTTTAACTTTTCAGTTGGGTTTTCTATCGTGTTGTCTAACACCAAAAAAAGTATGCGTAGGACTAAGAGATGTAGCTGGAAGGGGTCTTGGGGCATGCCTGCCTCACGTGGGCATCGAGCTGAGGTTCCCCGGGGCACTTGGAGCAGTATTTTGGTGCATGGTGGCTGTTGTGCAGTACGTAGAAATGCTGGACTGGGTGTTAAAAGCCCGGTTAGATGCTTTAGTCCCGGTTCCAGAGGTAGCTCTTACCTCTCTTCCCATCAGGGCACTGCAGGGTATGAGCATACCCCGCTTTTCTTTGCAGTATGCTGGAAGCAGGAGTCATCGACAGTCCTGGAAAGCATCTTGAGAGCTTGGGTGCATGGTAGGGCTTTTCTCCGAGGAAGGAAGACCAGGGCGCTTCTTTCCCACGCTGACAGAAAGCGTTTGTTTTCAAGCAAAATCTAGAGGTTCCCTCTCAGCTCCGTGTTTATCAGAATATAATGTTCTGACCATCAGCTCAACAAATGCGTCAAGACTCTTGTGATGGCTTGTGGATTTCCAACTTATGAGTCAGTTAATGGGGAGCAAACGTTTTTGCACTGACACAGCACTGTGGCAGATTGGCCGCTTGTGTGCGTGCCTGGACGGGCGAGCTGCCGAGAAGGGGGGGTCAGCTGCGATTTCTGCTTGGTTTCTCATGATTTTTTGACATAGTTTCTCATTTTTGTGGTGGTTTTGAGGCTTGGGTGGAGAGGTATTAAAGCATGAAAGCATTGCAACTGGCTTGAGAAGTCTCTTTAGCACATGCCGGACCCCCCACGCCAAGACTTTTGAGACTCCAGGGATGGTGCTGGGAGCACTCAGTATTTCCCCATGGACTGAAATCATCTCGAATCTGTTCTTGGCCGTATCTGCCAAGGATGGATGATGGGACAGGGAAGGGGTGAGAGGACCCTACTCAGACCTCTCCCACCTAAGACCAGTAAAACATGAAAATTAAAACCAAGTATAAACTGCTTAACCCTGTAGCCATTCGCATAATGCAGGAATCCTCTGACTTTAAAGGTCAGATTTATAAAGGTTTATAGATACTTCACCGTACCTGAGGATTCACAGGATGGGTTTTCCAGCCTTGTGAAAAAGATTAGGGAAGTGATTGATTGGTAAATTATTTATATTTCACTGAAAATAGCTCTGCTGTTTTGTGGATTTTTTTTTTTTTTTTTTGGTAGTGGTGCTGCTGGTAGTTAGGATGGAGAAATTCTGAAATGCTCTGTATATCTATAATTTGAATATGGCTTCTATTAGAGGAATTGAAGAAAAAACAAACTTTTCTTAATGTAACTTAATCTTCCTGGGGAATTTCATTATAAAATTTAGCTCAAAATGCCAAAACACCATTATTTTCTGACTACATGGATTTGACAACTTGCAAATAAATGAGATTCAGCTGGCTGGCTGGCAGAGATCCTTTGACCTCTGATGTACCAATGTCCAAAGGAGAGCTTGAAGACCAAGATCTCTCCCTTATCTAGGCACTTTTTCTCTTGATTCATCCACTTTTCTGTTGAGCTTGTGTCTATGTGGTTAGTGGCTGGAGTATTCAGCTAGGACTTTGGTACTCTGCCTGTATTTTTCTTCAGTCCTTCTACCTGTATTTTTTTTTTTTTCCCAGTAGAGGTGGTTTAATTTAAGGTTGATCTGCTTCATATCTGTCTAGAGTTGCCTTCAGGATCAAGCCCAACTGCCCTCTGCAGTTCACTTTCCAACTATGCCTTGACGCAGCAGTTAAAGCAACTCTACCTTCCTCTGTCTCACCAGCAGCTGTACCTAAGCATGTTTTTTTAATATTTTAAGCTCCTCAAGGCAGAGATTTTTGTGGTTCAGGTAGTATGTTTTACACGCTGTAAAACGTCGTATGCGTTTATTTTATGGTACGGAAATAGTAATGAACAGGCATTGCTTCACCTGTCTCTGCCCTTGGTGACTGCCCGTGGATGGAGAGTCTGGGTCATGCAATAACGGACACCAACACCTTGCGAATGCTGATAAAAAGGCAAACTTTGGTGTTATTTGCACGCGCTTTTTCACCAGTATTGAAACCTGGAGGTGTTTGCAATGCCACTGTATTAATGTGTGGATGTGTTGTTCAGTTAGCAAATGCCTTTTCTCGTATGGTTATTTTGCAAGATAAATGCCAGTATAAATGATAGCATTCTAGTAACTTCTGTGGGAATCTCTGCAAAACACCATTAAGGCATAGTTCTTTGTGCTAATAACTTCATTATTAATTTGTGTGTTTAGGACTAGGTTTCTGAAGTATTATAGCTCAAAAAACCCGCAGGTAGGCCCCTCATAGAATGCCAAAGAGCACACGGATGCCTAAGAATAGGAATCTCCTAAGTATCTTTCCAGATCCTACATGGTGTCTGGTGTAGAGCCCAGTGTCATCAGTGGATACATTCCCAGTAACTCATCGTGCTTTGGACCCAGCCTGCAGCACCAGTCCTGTTCTCAGAGAGATTTAATGGGTTTTCACCGCTTGCAGCGTTGGGTCCCAAGTGTCGCATCCCCAAAAATGCCGGTTGGCTTGGTGGAGCCCACCATAACTTAGTTCCCCTAGACAGCTGTGTGCTTGGAGACTTTTTCGGCTAGGAACTTGTCCATAAATGTCCTTTACACATGCAAATTGCTTTTCTTTCCTGGACTGCTTGGTGTTGGCCAAGCGCTGGCCTCCTGGAGCACTCTCGAAGCAGTTTACATGATGTAAGGGACAGGCCAATTACCTTTATGGGCATTTTACACAGAAGTGACACCATTTTAACAGTCTGTAACTTATTTTATGCATCTATCATGCTGAAATAGGTTTTTTAGGCACGCACAGAAAACATCTACGTTTTAAGGCAATATTTAGGAGTTGTCTTAGTGCTTCAGAGAAGACCTGCATTGAGCAATTTCCTTCTCCATATGAAAGAAATTCACATGAATTGTCAAGGTGCTGATATGACCCCAAGGCTAGCGAGAAGCTGGAGGGCAAGGGAGAGTCTGCAGGTTTTGGGATTAGTATCAGGCAGTTCAAGTGGAAGGGGAAAGGGGAAAAAGAGAACAACTCCACAGTGAAACATGTGGTTGCTCTTTTGCCTCATTTGCATTGTCAGCCTAGTGATTTACGCTGGATGAAATTCATTCCAGATCATGACAGCAGATTAATAAATATGGTTTTTTGGACCTGATTGAAAAGATACTAGTCTCTAATATGTTTCCCTAAAGGTGTGGCACGCCTATGTTTCGCTGATCAACCACTTTCCATGAGTAACACGCTCTCACCCTGACACTGATTTGTGGCATCAGCAATACATAAGGCAGGTTCAGAGGCAAATAAAACATTTTGTTTCTTGCTTTATCCTGTTCAATTCAGAGTCTATTTTTTAACCTAAAGTATGTTCTTTGCCCAGCCGGGAAGGCCAACCAACTTTTCTTTTTACGATCCTTTATTTGCCAAAGGTATTAAAATATATACATATATATATGTATATATTCCTACAAGCAAGTTGCCAAACAAAACTGTCCTTACTGTGTGTCTGCTCCCGGGTAGCTCTGCCAAAGAGCAGTTCTGGAAGCTCCCCTCCGGTCTAGGTTTCCTCCTAACTTTAGCCTCAATCTGTGACAGAAGCATGGGAATAGGAGAAAAAAAACCCCAAAGTCTTCCCAGATTGCTGCGAAGACACAACTCACATCTTCACCTCTCATCTCGAGGCAGGTTGGCAGAGCGCTGCAAGCGCGGAGGTCGGTGTTCCTGTGCACCGCGCTCAGGGTCTTGCAACACCGCTTAATTCTCCAGCGTTCCCCATGCATCTGCGCTAAACTCTCGCCGAAACATTTTTAGTGGCCAATGTCTTAAAACAGCCCTCTGGACCGGCTTGATCCAGGAATGAGCGTATGGAGATCTGCAAGTTTGCCTCGGGCGGGTGAGTCACTATCCCTCTGAGTCAGTTCCCCCGACAGCTCCGCGAGCATGACTTCATTGCTGTAGGTTTAGACTAACTGATGGCTGAAACTTTCCCAAGAAGAAAGATTAATGACAGTGGAAGTCAAAAGAGTGGGAGTTGTATGTTTATGGTGAGTCAAGTGAAACGAGGAGCTGGACAAGAGGTGCACGTATTGGGATGTATGCGCTAGTTTATGTCATTGTGTTGACAATGTGTATTGGAAAGAAAAGCACCAATATGCAATCAAGATGCACTGGGTTCCTGGAAACTCCAAGAAGGATTTATTAGCCCGTATTCAGTGATGCTGAATGGGACTTTGCATCTGCCTTTCTGTCCGTTATCCTAAGTTTTAGATCTCTGGTTTTAACTGCTGGCTAGTCTGAAAAGCGCGTGGCTTTTTCGTGCAGGCTCCAATATATGTAAGTGTCCCTATGGAAGGAAGTCTAAGAACTAACAGTAACATAATCCGCTCATCAGCAGCCTGCTGAACTCCCCGAGCTTTTCACTGAGCCTTCCAACTTCCTTCACCGGACAGCGCTTCCCTTTGCCTGCAGACAATTAACGACGGCTTTGGAAGGACGGCTGTTTAATTGCGTTGCGGGGCTGGCTTCCACCGCTCGGCTGCTGTAAGGAGACCGTGGTGCCTCCTTACCTTTGGCTTGGCTATTTCTCCTGGCAAAACCTTGAGACAAGCAAAGCGGTGCGCTCCAGTCTGATGCATTTTGCAGCTAGGATTTCCAAAACCCAGACCGTAAAATCCCCTAACTCTGCACCTGCTATCTGTCCTGGAAAAGGTCTGTATCGGCTAGAATATTCATTCGGGGGGAGATGGTAACCTAACGGTAAAAACACAAGCGTCGGCAGAAAGAACAGAGGGTTTCTGTGCAGTTACCGCACAGGATCTGAGTGTTTCTCCGCATTGTGAATAAGTCTGAGCAGCGCGGTGTATCGCCCTCGCTCGAGAGTCAGGGACTGAATTTAGATATGAGATATCGGTGGTTTCTTAACAGCACCTGCCCGAAGGAAAGGGCTGGAACCTGGTATTGCCCTTGTCCTCGTTCTGTGGGCGATTTCAAAACTGCAACTTAGGCTCTCTGTCCCAAGACCCTGTACTGGCCTCTAAAGCAGAAAAGCAATAACATAAAGAAAAGTAATTAAGGTTTGGGAAACTGTTCTATGGAGAGCTTTCTGGTTTGTGTCAGAAATGTAGATCTGGACTCGGGGGTCTGGTTTAAATACGATGCAATCAGAAACATACCCAGAAAAATGACTGTTTAATTAAAGAACGGTTTTTAGTGCAAACCAAATAGAACACAACAGCTGAAACCGAGGGGCTGCGGTGAGGATCCTGAGAGGGAGATAAATGCAGAGGAAGATGTGGGTGCTCCGTATCCTCATGCACAGCATCGACAGAAAGTATAAAGTAAAGCCAGATGTTGGCTGGGCTGGGCTGGCTCGGCTCCAGGTGTGTGCTCGTCCCTTTCTGCCTACCTGGGACTGTGCTGGAGCTGGCTCTGCTCCTTGCTCCGGTCCTTAAAGCCGGCGTGACACCCCCGCGATGGGATTTAAGGTTTGTGGCCAGAGAGGGAGATTGCCAGGGTCGTCGGGGTTGAAGTGCGCAGCTTTGGGCCAGCCGGGCTTGCCAGCTGCTGTTCCTTAAAGATGGATGAGAGGAAGGAATTCCTGCCCAGTTTGGTTCTGCTCTTTTCACTTGGGTGACTTTTTTATATTACGAACCTGCAGCAGGCTGGTGGAGCTGAGGTTTTCCACCCAGCACCTCTAGAGCCCTAATCCTGCTCTCGGCCATCAGCCCCCCTAGCCAGCGCTATCTCTGGGACCACCTGCCCCCAGGGAAGCAGTGTGTGGGGGGGGTGGGGGTGGTAACCTGCTGACCCAAGGATTTGGGGTTGACTCTTGGTAGTTAAATTTTACCAAAAGCTCTGGAGCAAGAGGGGCTGTACAACTCTTTCAAACCCCAGGGTTGGGGTTTTTTTTTTCAATATTTCATATCGGAACTCCCAGTATTCTTGCTTTACGTATTTATATGTAATCCTTTTGAATCCCACTATCTCTTGGCCTCTGCGAGATCCTGTGGCAGTGAGGTCTGTAGGTTGCTTGCTTTTGCTTTTTTTTTTTTTATTGGTTAGATGGGTGGGAGAAGTACTTTGAATTCTCCTGTTCTTGGGCTCTGTGGGGGCTTTTTTTGCTTTTAAGTGTCCCCTTGCAAGTGTCATCTAAAACAAATCTGACTTTAATAGAAATGCCATAGTAATGCAATCTATTTGGTGAATGTATGTTTTTCTGTCTTTTAAGTTGTCAGGATAATTGATTAACAAAAGTTATCTGTACATCACTGTCTATTATACAGTTCCCAAGTAATTTGATTAGAAATTACAGGGGCATTTTGTGGCATAGACAAGGTGCATAATCTCACCTGGCATATTTTCCTGTTTTTCTGATACCTGATTAAACAGTGATAATCAGGCAGCAGAAGAAATGCTCGCAGCAGCTGGTGTGCCACTGTCCTCAGCAGCATGCCAAGGGGAGGCAGAGCCAGTTCCAGTCGCTGATGCTGCTCAGGCCAAGATTGGAGCTGGAGGTGCAAGCAGGGATTTGTCTCTGGTTGCCTGCTATTTCGGTGGTGGGGGCAGCAATGCGGCTGCTTCCCGGACTCCTGAACCTGTATCTGGCAGTTAAAAAAAACCAAAATAAATTTAAAAAAATCCCTGTTTTCCCTGCAGTAAGGAGGGGATGGACTGGCTTTCCGCAGGAATTTTTGTGTGTATTAATTCCCACCAGCATCAGTTTTATGCAGCTGTAGAAGGCCCCGTTTGTGACTGAGATGGACTAAGTGGGAGCGAGTCTTTCTTTGCTCTTGGCCAAAGGTGAAGACACTTGAGACTATGAGACTTTCCAAGAATCTCTTACTAAGATGTATTTTAGCCATGCTTAATGGCTGCACTTACCTCCTATTTCCAGACGTAAAGAGCGTGCAAGCTATTCTCAACCTGACCTTTTAAACTGAATGTACTTAAACAAACTGGGCCAAATTCCCCTCGCAACCACGGTGCTGAAGCTCCCTGCCAGCACCCGGGGGTGTCACTGAGCCTCCCCGAGCCGGAGAGCGCTGCTGGGGTGCAGCGAGAGCTGACACGTGCTGAGAGGTGGTCATTAGCGTCGCTAATCCCACCACGCAAAAAAGATAACGGCTAACGTCAGCAATTGTCCCATGCTGCTGCTGCGAGGTTTCTTTCAAAGGTAACAGATGCTTCAACGCTAAATGTGAAATTAATGGCTTTGCACAAGGAGTTGCTAACTTTAAATGCGTTAAGCTCCAGCGTGCCGCCCATGTGGGGATGCTCGTGGCTCCGATGCTGTTTGGTCCTTCATGCTCAGGATAAGATGCAAACTGCCTGCGCTGCTTGGAAGCCTCTGCCTGCTGCCAGATTTCTGTCAGATGAAGTTTTCAGGTCAGGCTTTCCCTGGGGCGGTGCGTTAGAGCTCCCTTTTCTCTCCTGCGTGGGGAGGGGTCCACTTGTAGCATCTGTCAGCCTCTACAGAGGTCTGGAAAAGCCAGGCAGGCTGAAACCACCCCTGTGGTAAGCCCCCCCTCCCAAAATCTCATTATCTTGCTTATGAGAGAGGCTTGTGTATTTTCTAGATAGTCAGTAGTGTATCGTGAAGTGAAAATCCTGGTCTAATCACACTCACACAAAACTTTTCCTTGGAAATGGCTAAATCCATATATGCTGCTGGTAAATGAGAATCTGTACTTTAAAGCTGGTACACTTACAGGAAAAGAAGCTTTTGTTTTGCTTGTAACTTCCTGAGATAAGACCAGTTTCGCTTAGCTCAGTGGAGATTTTGCAACTGCTTTTCATAGCTCTGTCTCAAATACTGACCAACTGGCAGGTTTCTAATCTGAGCTTTTTCTTTCAACGTTTGGCTTTTCAGAAGCCCAAACCCGAATGCTCTTAGTTATCGGGGTTTCAGATTCTCAAAGGGTCTAAATCTGAAGCAGACAATTTTTTGAGATGTTATATTAAGAGGAGGAGGTGGCAGTCTTTCATTTAAAAATAAACTTTCCAGTTAGCAAATACTGAAGTTCTCTTAAGCGACACAAGTTTGTGACCTGGGGAGTCCTTTCCCAAAGGAGCCGATGGCCCCATGGGTGATGCCTGGCTCCACCCGGGAAGGTGGCAGAATGGGAAGCAGAGCACGGTGTTGCACCCGCTGCCTCAGACTTGCAAAAGCTTTGTGAATGGAGAGAATCAGGATTGTCCGACATACTTGTCTGACAGAGGTAAATTAGAGTTTTGAATGTTGTCATATCACTGATTTTCAAAAGCATTCTTAGTATTTGGAGATGCCGATGTGCACCTACCGTGATTTTAAAAAAAAAAAATAAAATTATTGGGGTAAACGTCTGAGTCCCAGAAAAATCCGCTGGGTTGGTTGCTAGGAGCTGCCCTGCATCTTACTGTGCCTAAAGCCTTTGAAAGTCTGGTCTAGCAAGGGTGACCAGTTACTGTCCGTCACTTGCTTGTTGGTGACTGTCCAGCTTTGCTCATGGCGAACACAAGAAGTCTGGAGCCGCTTAAACCTCGTTTAATGCTCGTTCCATTTACTTCCCTTTCACAAAGGGCTGACAGTGCAAGGACGGGCAGTTGTTGCAGAGCAGCCTTGGGCTTGTTCCTGCAGTAACTCCCTCTCCTTTGAATCCCAAGGCTCATGGCGCTGCCGATCTTGATCGCTTTGGGAGTTGGATTGAAGCTCCCGTGGTCCTTACGAGCTCTCCTGGGCTTTGGTTACCCCCGTGGCCTCACCGTGGGGTGTCGCTGGAAAGCTATCCCCAGCTCGTACGCCATTTAGTTTGGCCAAGATACGCTCGATGCTAAGTTTTATCTAAGCTTGAGGTTGCATTTCCTCCCTTCTTCATTTTCAATCCCTGACTCCGAAGCTTTTGCAATGCCCTCCCCGAAAGCACGAACCTCCGCAGAGCGTGAAATGATGGGAGTCCTGAGAGGCTTTGGTTAAACCCGCGCAGAGCTGCAGCGAAGCAGCAGCCAGAGCACAGCGGGTACCGGGACACCGACTGCCAGTTCCCAGCTATAAAAACACACCGCTCGCACGGTTCACACAACCGGCGCAGATGCAGCACGAGCAGCTGCCAGGGAGAAGGGGAGGAGGATGAAAAAGACCATTTGGATGTGAAAGCAGAGGAGTTGTGCATGTCTTCCCAAAACAAAAATAGTAGCTCAAAATGCACTTAAGAGTTCTTCTGGCAATAATAACCAATGGATGGGAAGCACATTAGGATATTTTCCTGGTTTGGAGCAAGCAGATGTTATCGTGTCCACTGGAATCATGGCAATGAACGTAAAGCACAACTTCCCTGCTGCCCTGGCATGAATTTTGATTTCTCTCTAGTGTAAATCAGGACAGACTCCATGGAGGGCAATGCTGTTACACTGTTGTACGCCAGAATTGGCCTTGCTTTTGCAAGTCCCAAGGGTGGTATTTTGATATCTAGAAAATTAATGCTTGAGATGGATCTGACCCAAAACCCTGGATTTGAACTCTTTGCAAGTTCAGATCCGGATGCAAACTTCACAGCTGCACCCTATTGTCTCTGAGCCCAATAAAACCCTCTCTCTGAACCACCCACAAGCTTAATGAAAATGTAGATTGAGATCAGATCATTATGGCCTCGAGCCAGTGCTGTGAAGCACGCACAGTGAATGGCCCGACTCTTCTCGTGCTCGTGGTGATGTAAACTGTGAGCAACTCCAAGGAAATCGGCTGGATTTCCCCAGCGTGGAGCCAGTTGTAAATGTGAACAGAATAAGACCCTAGGTATCTTTTTTTTTTTTTTTTTTTTTCATTTTTGTTTTGAGGAGCAAGTGAACTCCCATCTCATGCTGACCTAGTCTGAGAGGTCATCTTCTTCCAAGAGGAGCTTTGCCAGGAGCTGAGACTGGATTTGTCCTGATTACCAAGACACATTGTTGGGGAATGTGATGTCAAATGATGGCTATTTTTGTTCCAACCTCAGTCCTCTTAGTTTGTTGGGAAAGTTGATGTTAGTGATGAAGAGTAGGAAAGTCTTGGGGGGGGGAAGGGGAAGAAAAAAGGATACAGAGGAGGTCTAAACAGCTTGGGCAGTGCAGCGTGGGGATCCCTCCTTAGGGACAAGACTTTGTTTGTAAAGCAAACAGCAGCATTAGACTCTTGAGAACTTTTCACTGGAGGTCTGGGGCACTGACAAAATAGAAGTCTTATCTTCTGCTATCTTTCAGTCCTCTCTACAGAGATGTACACAAATGATTTAGCTCAGATGACTAGACTAGGTTAAATGGAAGATTTGTATGGTTGTTCAAATAGAGAGTGGTTCTTGCTTCTTCAGTCATGAGCTGGCTGTATATGTGATTTAAGTTTCACTGTGCAGATTTTCCTATCTGGAACAGTAATATTTAGTCTAGTTTCCTTGCTAGACAGAAGACCTAACCCTCAGGTATAAACTTTTTCAGCTCCTGTTTAATCATTAGTTTTTCAAACCTTAGGGGTTTTGGGTGAGTACTCTGTTTCTTGTGTTTCTTCTGGGCTGTATTTCATAAAAAAACCTTGCTGGATCTGCACAGGTCAAGTCTATCTTTGGGTGGCATGAACTTAGTTGTGCTGCTTCTGCTGTCTTTAATTTTTGGTTGTTATTCCTCGTGAAACATCAAGATGATTTCCTTTTATTGCTGATGTCTACATGTGTCATCTCTTGAGATCTGCCTTCGCGTAGAAGCAGGTCTTTGCCAGGTATGGATGCCTGTGTTTATTTTGCTACGTAGTAAGTGAATTTTGGGTGCTGGTTCCTCTCTTCTTGGACTCTGCTGGAGCAGAAGTGGTGCTGGGAACAGAGGAAAGGTCTTGACTTGCAGGGAGCTGAGATGCCTGGTTTGGAGGATTTTAATTGGCAGGGTCATGGGTTTGCTCTTTTATTAGAGGCCATTTGCTGTTTTCCCAGAAGATGAAAGGATTTTTCTGTCGGTTAAAAAACCCATAACAAACCAAACCCAAGTGGGACTACAGTTCTGCCATTAGCATCTACTGGGGCTCGTTTCTCTGAAGCCACCACTATAAAAAATCCCTCAATTCTTTCCACTACGAAAGCCCACAAAATGGGGTGGCAAAGCGGAGGACAATACAGAAATATTAACAGCCAGGTAATGGGGTCATGCATTTTCAGAACAGGTATCTCTGCTTACATGGATCATTTAACCTGTTTAAGTGCCTGGTATGGGTGCCTGGCAAAATTCCCATCTCCCACCCCCTTTTTTTTCCTGAATTAAGGAGCAAAATGCCATTACTTCGCTTGTTTTTCTCCTAAGAACAAAACTTTGCACCAACAAATCACTTTGATAAAAGTTCTTAAAAATGTTTCCACGTAATGGCTTGGGAACGTTCGGAGAGGATCCAAGTCGTTAACATGGTTGCGGTGATGGAGATTTGCTCCGAGCTCAAATAGTGGAGCACTTTGTTTTTGGAGTCTGCATAGATCTGGGCAACCTTTTTCAGGATGAATAGTTTATTTGCCGAGAAATGCAATTTTGGGGTTGACTGAAACTATTTACTGAACTGGCACTAGTAGCTGATCTTTTTGTAAAGGGCAGCTATGTTTTGTTTCAACATTTTGGGAACTAAATATTCATGTACTTCCATTTTGGAGTAACATTTCGTTTCATAACTTGCCTGCATTGTAATCCTTTTTCCAAAAGGGAAAAATTATCCAGACTACCAAACCAAAACGAAGGGATTGGTCATGCGTTTTGGTTGACCTGAACTTACAGGATTATTTTTGGTTTTCCTTTGCTAAAGGGGGAAAACAAATCAAAAGCTTTTTACTCCTAATGGAATTATAACCTTCTTCCACTCCTTGAATGAGCCAGTGAATCTCATTTGCCTGATTGTGAGCCACAGTGCCAATCTCCACATCATGGGTGCTTTCTCAGACATAGTTTCTCATCATGAGAATGAATTAGTATTTAATTAATGCTTTGATCTTGGGAAGTGGCACTTCCCGGATGCTCGTTCCCTTGAGCTTGTTCTCAAGAGCAGTTGCCCCCAGAGAAGACCCCATCCTTTGCTAATTGAGGTCCACGGTTGCTTTGCTCTTGACTTGAATGTACACAGGTTAGATGCTCTTAAAATGCAAGAAGTGCAGATTTGGATCTCAATTAACTGCGGTGCAAGCCAGCAGTGAGTATATTAAGGTCAGGATGTGCTTTTGTGAACCGTACAACTCACTGCGCTTTAGGACAACAGTTTAAGCTGTTTGAGTGCATCCACAAGATTTCCTTGTTTTCCAAGATAAAGTATTTCTTGTGGTTGAAGAGGATCCCTGCTGTGGTTTGGGCAGCGTGGTTAGGACGCAAGGGCTCTTGCTGCGTGACACTGATCCTAATTGTATGTGCTGGTCTGGAATTGAAAGCATAAGGCTCAGCTGTGGTCTCACCAGTGCTAGGGAAAACTGTTAAATGAAGGTTTCACGATTTTGGTGGGTTGCTGCATTGTTGATTAATGCTACTATCCAAGACTTGAGAGAATCTGTGGAAAATAAGCACGGCCAAGTAAATGGCCCTGTAGCTAACCAGCGTCCAAGTTGCAGTGCAGTTCGCAGCACCCATCGTAGAAGCCTGCCTCCGCGCATCCACCACGCGTGCTGTCCCACAGCCTGGGCAGCTCCAGGCACCGCGTGTTATTCCATCTGCCCATGGTAAACAGAATGGCACGTTGGGTTTGGCTTTTAAATATAGCTTCTCTTGAAACGGAGTTCTTGAAATGCCAGGGACGTTGCTCTGTGTGATACCGTACTTGTTTTCCATGTCTTGAGCAGCAGGGCAGAAAAATCAGAGCTAGGCACTGGGGTGTCTCGGGGGTGATGTTAAAGCATAGAACTGAAGATAAAAGAGGTTAAATACAAGTCTCGGTTGTGCTGTCTACTTAATAAAGTAAAAAGAGAATGACGTTAAAACTAACGTTCAGCCCTGTGGAGGGTGCCCTGCTAATTACTCTGAGGTGCACCTACCCCTTGCAATATCACATCCCAGGACCGTGGAGCTTAAGCAGGATTATTCTTGCAACCCCAGGTCTATTCTTGCAACTCCCCCACCATCCCAGTGCCGGGGAAACTGTGGGACAGGGAAAGATGGGGTGGCCCATGTGTTGCCTTAGAAGCAGAGGTCGACAGCTCTGGAGAAACAGCAAAGCTGTACGGTTGGCTTTGCGTCTTGGTTTTGTCTGTTTGCTCCTGTTGCTTGAAGAAGTTTCTGCAGGGAGGAGGGAATGACGTGGCCCAAGTGGGTGCCAGTAACGGACTGAACTGCGATGCTAGCTTTACCCCGACGCAGAGAGAACGCGGGCAAACCCATCCTTCCCAGAGCGTGCGGGTGCAAGGTGCGGCGGGGCACACAAAACTCTGTCATTTCTGCTTGTCTGCGAGCGCTTGCAGAGCTGATGTCACTTGAGAAGCTACTAAAGGTCCCTCCAGTGCCTGTCACCCAAGGACTTGGTGTTCTTGGGTGGAACAGTGCTCTGACAACGAAGAATAATGAGTGGTTGCTTAATTTCTGTCAGCGCCTCCCAACCCAGCCAGCGCGCTGCCTTCTGGCACACAGCGCGCAGGAATGCACATCCTTGGCCATGGTTGGGGATGAGCTGGGATCTGAGCCGCAGAGCCGTGTTGTTTGTGTTACAGCTAGGGAGTTGCATCAGGGCTGTGCTGTGAAGTGATGACTGGGTTGAAGGTGCTGACAGACTCCGGGGGAGCTCCTGGTGCCAGGTTCTGTCCCTGGATGTATGGAAAGCCAGAACACTCATATCTTCTCCATCTTCTAGCTCTTTCCCTGCCACTATTCATTTTATTACCCATTGCTCGCCGTTTAGAAAGTCCCTTTGGGGGCTGTATCTCCCTGTGCTTCCTTCTGCTCATCCTCGTGCTGTTGAATCCAACTTGCTTCTCCAGCCTTTGCCGTCTGGAGCAGTTTGTCCGTGATTTTCCATCTTTATTAACAGCACATCCGTTGTCCTGTTCTGGTGTCTCTTTCTTGCCATGTACCTCCAATACTCTTGCTGCAGTTGTATTTCCTAGCTTTGCACGTTGTTTTATGCAGGTTGGGAGCAGAGGGAGGTTGGGGTCACAGCAATGTTAACGCGTAGAAGCGATGCCACCAGCCTGTGTGGCAAATTTGGAGCCATCCAGTGTTCTGCCTCTTGTCAAGTCCATACAAAGCAAGATGAACAGGCCCTGTCCTGCCATACGTGCAAGGCCTGGGTACGTGCAAACCTCACTTAAACAAAAAGAAAGGACTTTTCCTGTGTACGTATGTGCTGACTCAAGTCTCACCCACGTGCAGAAACCAAATGCTAAAAATGTACCTGAGCGCAAATTCCTCGTGCAATGCCACCAAAGGCTTTAAGGTAACTCATTGGTGTCTTTTTACATAATTGCATTTATTTCTTTATTTCTGAAAAAATACTCCTAAAACCACCTGCGGGTAATCTCCCTGTTCCTAGTGACTGCGGAGATAGATGGCTGTCTCTGAACCATGGACGCGTATGCTGTAGATTTGTAGTCATGAATCTGCCTTTGTGGATGCACTTTTTTACTCAAATGCCCCAACATCCGGATACGTCTGTAGAAGGGAGACTATGCAAACATTAAATGTGCGTTCATATTCCCCTTTCAGGCCCGCTTTGACTTTCCTTGAATGTAGTGAAAACAAACAGATGTTCTCAGAAAGCCAGGGTGACCTGGAAACTATTAATTAGGTAGTGAGTGAAAGAGGAGATTGCAGTGTTTGGATTTCCTTTAAGGAGAATTATTTTTAGCCTTCGCTGATGTAGCCCAGGACAAGCTAACAGCAACCTGCTCCCGGGCCAGTGGAGGAAAGCTAGAAAAAAAGATTGCTGCACTTTCTGAGATAGACAGTAGCTGAAATGCTGTGATTACCTGGCATTAGTTTAATCAAAGTCTAGATATATTAATTTGGAAAAAAAATATGTATGCGTGTCCCTAGTCGTCTTCCTGGAAAAGAACCCAGAAAAAAACTCTCTTTCTGGGTCAGTTAATTTTTCTGTCTCTACCTTTTGCTTTTTCGTGTTCCTGCACTGGAGATGTTCAGATCTCTCACAAAGCTCTATGTGGCTTTCACGGTGCCATTAACTTTGGATAGGATACCTGAGAGGTGTTTGTCTCTTAAATCTCTTCACCCAGTTGATTTTCTGGTGCCCATTAAAAGAATAGAAATAGCTAGGCTGACTTGTGTTTGGGGAAGCTCCATCCCTAACTACTACCTAATTGCAAAGGGCAACGGGGCTCTTGGAGGAGCTTATCCTGCTGGACCAAGGGAAAAACTATTCCAAAGGTCCATGTGAAGGAGCTGCCGGGGATATACTGCAGCAGGGATCGTTCATGTGTGTTTTTAAGAGTCATTTTAGTTCCAACAATATTTTGCCCTTTTCTCCTCAGGTGTTTGAGTGGGAATGGATTGATTGATGTAGGCAAAGATACTGTTGATGAACGTGGATATTTTCTGTGTTTGCGAGTGAGCTCTGTACTCTGAAATGGTGAAATGTGTCACCCAGCTTGGGGGCAGGAGCAGTGGCACGTACCCACGTTTGGTCAGCTGTAGTCCAGGGAAAGCAGAAAGCTCCCGATGTAGCTACCTTAGATAACGCCTGCTGTGCTCTTTGTTCAAGACCTGATGCTTAATACTGATGTAAAGGCAGGTCACGAGTATGTGGTTTGCACCTCATCTCCACCTGGCTCTCGTGTAATGTGCTCTTGCTTGATTCAACACCTTATCCTTTCTCTTTTTCTCTGCAAACATCTCTCCAGAAGCCTTTGCAGCAGCCTCCATTTAGTGTCCCGGCAGCCAAACCTACAAATACAACTAGGTTTTTAGTTTGCAATTTAATACCAGATGAATCTCTTTCCCCAGAGAAAAACATGCTGCCAGGACAGGCAGCTCAATTTGCTGAGCCATTGAGAACAGCAGGGAAAACCTCGTGTACACAACAAGGAGGCTGTGGCTGGGCTCCAAACATCAGGAAAGCCTCAGATTGGACGTACGGTATTAACGACAGCAGAGTCCGATTACAGACCAAAAAAAATACCCAGAGCAGGCTATATACGTGTCTACCCTCTGCCCTGCCCAGGGTAGGACTTGTGTTTCTTCCTGCCAACTCATGAGCCAAGCTAATAATTTGTTCCTTGTATGCATGCAGCGTCTTTCATCTCTGTTATCTCTGTTCCTCAGATGAGACGGAGCACTTTGTTGACTAAGGATGCACAGCAGATCTTTGGCCGCGTAGAAAACAGGACCTTAGTTAGCGACTTTGTCCCTGGCTCTAACCTCTGGCTGCAGGAGCTGGCTTTCGAAGCCCACGCCACCAGGCTTTCCACATCTCTATCTCCCTTCCCAGAGCTTCCTTGTGGAGCCGGGAAGAGGCGTTAACCCCCGTGTACCTTCCCTGCAGCTGCGTTCCCCAAGCTCAGCTGAAGTGGGAGGCTCACGGGCTTGACGTTCAATGACCCTAGCTTGGTTTCTCCTGTCCTCCTCGGCCCTTCCAGGCTAAAGGCCACACGAGCTGTTTTAGCTGCATCCTGAGCTTCCAAGCATCTGGGGCCAGTTCTTAGAAACCTTAGACTTGTGGAAGCGGTGGATGGAAGTGGCCAGGCTGGAAGGGCTGGGCTCGACTGGCCTCCGGAGAGCGCGTGGGAGTCCTGGTGTCATGTTCAGTTATGGAACTTCACCAGCTTCATCCTCAGAGAGGGATTTGTGCTTTCAGCACTGCTGTCGGGGAGAACCAGCCAAGAAGGAGCAAGATAAGAACAACACGTAGCAGAGGATGCAGAGCAAGCTCTGTGCCGCGGCGCCGGGAACGGCAGGGATCGCCATCTCCCACCGTCCCCTTCTTGGGCATAACTTGGCGCTCCGGTCTTGATGTTCTCTTTGCTGTCTGTGGAGCTTTTCCAGTGATCTCTGCCTGAGGATGCAGGCATTAGGCATGGGTGCAGTTTTGTGTGTGTTTTTTTCCGCTCCGCTTTTTGGAGATGTACAATTGCCTGGGCTCATCTGTCATGTTGCCGTGATGTGTACTTAGCTGCGAGCAGTGCAGGTCAGGACCTACTTAATTACCTTACCACTGAGGAGCCCGTGTTCAGTAGCTCATTACCACCACAGTTATCACACCGAGACAGAGCCGTATATGTTGCAGTTTCCTGGTAAGGAGGAAGACTTAAATACCTGTGTTTTACTTCTATTAAGCAAGCATCGCATTCCTAACTCTACTGGTAATCAATCATCCCTATGTCAGAAATTATCCCCTCCCCCAGACAAGGCTTTCAAGTTCATAGTGTCTAATGGAATTTAATAATATTTATTATGTTTCCAGCATGTTTATGGGGAGCAAGACTTGACTTGCTGCTTTGGGCTTTCTCTGGAAGACAATGATGGACGGGGCTTGCTTTTATGCCATCATGGAAGCGCTGTAGGTTCACACAGATTTAAACATCGCAGAGACAAAGAATTTCTTTCTGTAGCTTAATCCATGATTAGTCTTAAATTTCAGCCTTGGCAGGAGGAGAGGGACTCTCCCCTCTGTCGTAGGTAAGAAGTTGGAAGTAGTGTTTTCCCTTGGAAAGGCTCCTGCTTGTATGTGTGTATTGCACTTAAAAGGTGTTTAATCTTATAAACTTCCTGCTGCCATTTCCGCGTAACGCTGCCATAATCCTGTCCCCAGATCATCATCGCTAATGCGATGGTTGTTTCAGAATTCTAAATTATACAGGTGCGGCCTGCGGCGGTGTGGCAAGGTCCTCTCATGCGCCTGTTCTTCTTAATAACCTTGTGCAGCCAACAAAAACATCAGGGGATGATCGGTTTGCGTAGCCGAGGGGGAAAGGAGAACCATATCTTCTAGCGCATCCTTCACCTGCTTCAGACCCCGATCCAGTTGTATGGTTGTTTTGTGGGATTGTATCTTCCAACCAGCTAGGACAAACTTAGTTTCGGGCTCTGGGTTGCTTATATTTCTTGGCAACAAACTGGCAGGTACTCAGAAGCAAGACACCCCTCTCCAGGTGAAAGACGTGCTGCAGCAGGTCGCATCTTCTGTCCAGGTTGCTTGTAATTCTGTGGCACGGATTTGTTGGGAGAGGCATGCAATTTTCTGTGTCGTCCCTTGTGAGTGAGGAAAGCTTACGGCATAGTCACATATTCTGAGCATGAATTGTATTATTCTGCTATAGGTTCTCTCTTTTTTTTTTTTTTAATAAAAAATGGGTTGGCTGAATAATGTGAACAATTTGAGCATTTGCTATAGGACTAACGGCAAATGGAAGCGATGTTTACTTAACCTACAGTGACAGACCCAAACTTTATGGGTTTTAATTTTAATACATATTTTACATAGGTGAGATGACAATGTTATTAAAAATGAAGAGATTTGTTGATGTAAAGTATAAATAGACATCAGCAGTAAAGCCTCTGAAGTGGCTTTTTCTTCCCCTGGTCTAAGGCAGCCGATGGGATGAGCCTTAGCAGAACCCACTGCTCCTGCACTGTGCGCAGGAGCCAAAAGCCAATGTGGGAAATTATCCTTAGGATGGGGGGGGAAAAAAAAAAAAAGATGATTTAGTGTATCGGTTACCTTTTTCCTTGATGTTTGCTGTTGCTGTGGGGGTGAGTCAGGCTGAGTTTCATACGTCACGTTGTGTGAACGTGGGGTTGTGCAAGCGCTGCAGGAGGTGGAGTCCACCCGCACGTGGGAATGGACGTGTGGGGCTGAGCCCCCCCAGCAGCGGCTCGAGGCAGGAGTGGTTTGCAAAGTGGGACGACGGCAGCTCTTGATGAGTTTTGGGGCAAATGAAAAGGTAACAACAGGTGGAGGTGGTGCGCAGTGAGAGCTCGCGTGGATCTTGGGTTTTCGGCAGTGCTTTTTGATTTATGTTTGCCTTTAAACAGACTCTGCAGAACTCTGGGTTCAGTGCCATATTTTTGAATTGTGTACATCATCCAATAAATAAATCAAGTCCCCATCAATTTTGCCTCTGAGCAACATCCAGCTGCAGTCGAGCAGAAGCACAAACAAGCTGTTGCTGCTTTCTTCAGATCTCCTTCGTTTGTATGCGTGCTTTGTCGTTTGCTGGCGAAGAGCTCAAGGAGTCACCCAGCGAAGGGACACGGGAAAGTGATTCCTGAGTCTGCTCGTGACCCTGTTCACTGCAAGTCACGTTACTTTTTGTCTGTGCCCTGTTTTTCTCACCATCTCCCTGTCCTGTTGCTTCTGTCTGAGGATAATCCATGCTCGTGCTGGAGGAATGCTTTAGGAGCGAGTCTGGTTTGGGTTTTTTAAGGTATGACCCGTTTGTGGTTCTTCCTGACTTGGTGGTGATGGAGATTCGCAGCACGTCAGAAAACTGGCTCAGTAGTCAAGACCTTTAAAGGAATTTGAACTACATGGGGTGAGGCAGTAAGGCCTGGGAGGAGATGCTGGCTAGACAACCACAGGCAGCAGCAGCCAGGACGTACTTGTTCTCCTGGCAAAGTCATCACCTCTTCCATAGCTTCTTGCAACATTTTAGGCTGCTTATGCTAAGAGACCCCATGGGATGGATCTGGCACGGGTTGGAAGGTGCAAGTCCTGGTGTTCCCACTTCTGGGATTTTGCTGTGGTGGCCAGAAGCAGCTAAATTTTGGGGATCTGATGAGGGGTTCTACATCTGAATGGCTTCCTAGTGCAGCCTGGCATATCTGCTTTCTCCGTGGTCCTCCAGTATGAGCCGAGCCAGGTGCCACATTGCGCATGATGGCAGGGTGTGACAGAGCACACAGCCCTTAAAACACCTTAAAAAAAGCAACTGGCCCCATGGCAAAGTTATGTACGAATGCTGAGAATCGGCCCAGAGGTTTCTAGCAGACAGATTCGAAAAGACTTTCCCACCTGTGAGGAGGAGGAGGAGTGTCTGGTGAGGATGCTTTGAAAGGGGCAGGCGCTGAGCAGAGGCTCTTCTCCAACGGGAGCAGGGGCACCACCAGCTCCTGTCAAGGAGGACTGGACTATTTTTGTGCTGCTGATAATTGACTTGTAGTGTAAATCAAAGATTAAGAAATTGGGCTCTAAAACTCACTGTCCTGGCTGCTAGAAGGCTCAGCTGTCCTGTGCAGGACACTGGCTGCTCCTCTGTTAGCACAGCTCAAGGTGAGCCCCGTGTCAATTCTGCTGAGCATCTGTTGCAGAAAGTAGGGATGCAGAGATGCCGTTGGCTTTGGAAGGACAGCCTGGGGTAGGGAGGAGAGTATGGGTGTTCAGCATAGGGGTGAATTTATCCTCACCCTGCGGTAGGCGAGGACTGGGTTGGGATTGCAACCCTGGGCATGGATGGAAGGGATCGGAGGCTGTTTGCAGGCAGCAGAGCCCTGGTAGAAAGTATTCTCGTGTCCCGGGGGTGAGTGCTCAGCTCTGCACTGCTCTCTGTCCCCATCAGATGGGGAGATTTTCTCTCTCCTGGTAGCTTCCATGAGATGTCCCTCTGAACCACGCCACAGGCAGGGTCCCGTGCTCGGAGCAGGCGAAGGGAAGTTTTAGCAGCTGGTGCTAACGCAGAGCATCAGGGCAGATGTGACCAAAGAGGCGGCCCTCGCCTTCAGCTTTGGGAGTGTTCGGAGGCTGCAGTTCACGTCCAGCTGAACTGTGTGTTATTTGTGCTTCCAAAGAATAAAGAAAAAATGAAGTAAATCAGTTGCCTAGATTTCACTTTTACTGGAATAAAAGCAGAACATAGCCTCTTCCTGTAATTAATATTCTCCTTTTGACTTTCTTTGGATAATCACACAAAGAATGTTTCGTTTTAAGCATCTCGGTTGCGTTGCGTGCGTGCAATAAATCTTAGGAGCCCTGTGAGCATTCTTGCCAAATCTCTGGGGGATTTCTGATTGCCTCCCATCCAAACAGCATAACCGCTTGGAAAAATGCCTTGTGGACCTCTGCCCTGCCCTCACTGAAAGTCTGGGTGATTACATAGCTGTAAGTATCCGTAGGGCATACGATGAATGCCAAGGCTCCTCCTGTATTGCAAACGCTCTGGTACCTGATGCTATTGCGGTTCTGTGTCGAGGGTTCTCGGCTCGTAATTCGGCTGTTCCTGGGCTCTGACCGCGGCATCGCTCTCATCCGCTTTGTACGTGTCAGCGGCACCTCGGGGCCTCTCTGCGTGGAGGACGAAAGCGATCGCGGTCTGAATAAGAAGGCAGACAGCGTGGAAGAGAGCAGGCGGGGGGAAGCAGCTCGTCTCGTCTCGGAGCGGAGCCAGGGAGAGGTAACGGCACTCCCAGCTCTCACCGGCCGTGAGTGATGGAAGTGGCTCCGTTTTGGCAGTATCTGAGCACCGTCAGAGGTTTTAGAGCCGTTTCCACTGGCTTGTTCTTCCTTCCTTCACCGGGGCGCGTGTTTCCCCCATTCCTGGGGTTTGAAGCGCGGAGGAGCTGGTGCACCAGTTTCAGAAGGCCCTTGGAAGTGCAGCCAGACAACTAATGGATTTTCGAAAACCCCTTGCTGCATTGAAACGCCTTAATTGTCTGACTTCCCCTGGCACGTGGAAAGCACGCAATAGAGCTGAGACCCCAGGTTGGGTTTCTGGGGTGCTCCTGTCCTGGCTGACAGCAGATGACAGCTTTAAATGCACCCTCCGTTCTGTACCCGCTGGTGTTGGGCATCAACGGAGCTGGCGTATCTTCAACTGGTGACGGTTCGGGGGTCACCGCTCATTCTCCCTATCTTTCAGAAGAAAGGCAAGAGTCATTTGGATGTTACAGGAGGATCTTCCACATGCTGGTCCTTCCAGGGGTGCGGCTGCCTTTGAAATGGATCCCGCACTAAATGTTTGATGGCTCCCCTGGTCTTTTTAGTAGAGAAATGTTTCTAGGCTGTAACAGCACTGGCAAAAATGCTATAAAACTGCTGTCGTTCTTCTATATGCTAGCAGTTAAGTATTGTTATCTGTTTTCCAGTATTCTAAATAATAGTAAAGGGAAGGAAAATTATCTCTCTGTGTAGGTTCCTTTGATTCTACTCTAGACGAGTCTCTGCCTATAAAAATATGGTGACTATGAGTGCATTCCTCCCCTATCAGCAAGGCATAGGTTTGTCCTATAAATACATTTGGTCTCTGGGCCTTCTAGATTCATTTTTCCAACCTTACCTTCCTTTCTGGTGTTGGGATGTACAATGCTTCCTACACAGGCTTGTAGCTGATCATAAGATTTTTTTGGTTTTTTTTCTTTCAAGTTAACTATTTCCATCACCTGGCCTGGTAAAACTTGGCTGGCTTTTTTTCTTTTTTTTTTTTTAATTGAGTGTTGAGTCATTGGGATGTCAGTTGTGACTAGACTTGTATGTCTCAGCTGTTTCTGGATTCCAGTGATAACTGATTTAGGGGGAGGGGCTGCTCAGCTTTCCTAAAGACTCAGTTCCTCTGGTATTCTCAAAAAAGCAACTTTGGCCAAATCCTGAAGTCTCCATTCAGGCAAAAACTTGTATCTTCTCACAGGCATCCGGATTTGTTCAATGGTAGATAAGTATGTTTGAAATATAGCCCTGTCTTGCTCTTTCATTTTTTCATTGCTGCTGCTCTGAAGCCTCCATGAGATGGATCTGGAGAGGATGTGAACCTTCAGAGGAGAAGGGAAATTACCATTTGTTGGTGTTTCTGAAGTGGTCACGTTGCTTTTTAGATTCAAGTTTTGTACCATCCAGTTTCCCCTTAATGGTTCTGAATAAAGTGGAAAGATAAATTGAGGTCCAAAGTGTTGGGCACTTTGCTGCTTCACAGATCAGGTGATGCAAAATTGCTGATTAACGGATTTTTTTTTTATTTTATTTTTAGTGATTTTTTTAAGTGATGAAAAGAAAGTATCTTGGGTAAAACAGCTGTTTGTTTGGATTATGGGTAGAAGATACAGGCCTAGCATTTTGCACACACTCCAAAAGCTATGTCTTGGAGGGTTATCCCTTCCAAATATTTTTGAAGTCCTGGAGGGGTTTCCATAGCCTGGAGACGAAGGCCATCAAGCTGTGGGATCACGGAGCCGTTTCTGAGCTCATCGTTTTTGCAACAAGGCAACATTTGCATGGCGCAGATCCAAACACAGTCGTCCCCCCCCTGCTACCTACTGAAAAAAAAACCTGTGGACAAATTAAGGCATCTCTGCCAGAATTGCCACCGAACCTACGAGTCTGAACCCCTGACCTGGGACTGCATCAGCGGTGATGAACTGTAGCTGATGGTGACAGCTAGAAACGAGGAGCTCTGCCCCAGGGCTCTTCAGCTGCCCGGACAGGTTTGCAGCTTATTTGGCGCTTACTTTAAAGCATCGCTTCTCGGAGCAGGACGACAAGAGGATCCTCCTTCCAGGCACGCTATCTGGCTCCTGTTTCACGCTGCCGATGGCCTCGGGAGGGAGGACTGGGGCGATGGGAAACCGCAGGACTGGCAGCAGCTCACCCCCTGCTCTCCCAAACTCTTTGCTTGTCTCTTCTGGTTCTTTTTTTAGTCTAATTTGTAGTGCCTGAATATGTGACTGCTCGCATAGCCCCTGTGTACCTGGGTGTTAACAAGTTGGCCAGTTGTTAGAGAGTTATGACGGGATTTTTACTGTAGGAAGGCAGGCTGTAGCCTCGTTAAGCACCCGCCTGCTTAAATTACAAGGGAGGGAAATCCTGCTGACAAACGCCCTCGGTTGTCCCAGCAGCTTTGCGTGCGGAGAAGCTTGTCCGAAGGACTTGGCTGCTGATAGGGAATTCGCAGGCTCCCCTGGGGCTGTGGGCTTTACACAACACCCTCCTCCCCTGCCACAGAACGCTGCGCTTGGCTGGGTTGTAAGAGGGAAAAAATAGTAAAGCCGGCGAGGAGAGGGGTTTTGTGTACGTGCTGTGGCGTGTCCCTAATCCTGGGTGGTGTCGGAGGGGAGGACGTTACGGAGCGCCACGTCCCATCCAGTCCATGTGGCACCTCCAAACATCCACACCTGATGTTTTCTTGATCCCGTAGCTTGTACCAGAAGTGCTGCTGGGAGGAAAACTCAGAGCCCGGTATCCTCATCGGTGCATGAGCAGAGTGATGCTGCCCCGTGCCGGCTCGGGGAGCGGAGGCGGTGGATCGTGGTGGGGAGCTCCAGGTAGTCCGTCTCGTAAATCAACCGATGCTGGGCTCTGCTGCCACGGCCGGCAGCAGGGACACGCATCTAGATAGACCTGTCCTCCTCGCCCCATCCATCGGGACACGGCCGAGTTTAGCAGAGTCACTGCCACGGGGCCAGCGCTGGGTGGGAGAAGGTGGAAAGTTCTCCCGGGGTACCTGGCAGTCACTGAAACTACACGTTATGTCGCGCACAGGGTTTGTTCTTAAGGTGGGTCTGTCGTCATGAGGTTAAGAGAAAATGTTTGTGGGAGCGCTCAGGGAAAATTGGTGATTTAAAAAAAAAATAATTCAGCTTTATGCTGCTGATTGTTAGATTTGTTATGATCCCTCTAACTTAATAGAGCACAATTTAGTGATGGCATATGCAGATGATGCTGTGCTGGAGGTAAAAGAAAAAGGGGTTTGCCCAAGGGAAAACTTGGACTTTTCTTCTGGAGAGAACAAAATGCGATGGAGCAAAATCTAGACAAATTTATTCCCAAATTTTTGATGAATGGTTGATATCTTCTGGGGAAATGGATCACTTAAAAGAATTAATCAAAACTTAATTTGTCATCAAAATGCAGCCCTGACATTTGTTAGGGGGCTTTTGATCAGCTCTCACACCTGACTTGCGTGCAGGAGTTAGATTTGCAAATGTACACATCTGTTTGCTTTAACTTGCAAACCGGTGCCAAGAGATTAGAAGGTACTGCCAGGAAAAACTCAAGTTGACGAATGGGAATTACCCTTCCTAGGATGGCTGTGAATGTTTTCAGGAAATAAAATCTCTTGCCGGTCTCTAGCAAGTCATTTGTATTATAGGCAGGATCAGTCAGTCATCTACCATTTTATTTTATTTTAGTACAACAACCTCAGATCTGTGTTCCCCTCGAGCAGGCGAGTGGGAAGAGTGTCCTGTACACGGCAGCTGGACTCGGTGCTGATGCTGGGAGGTGGTGGGCAAGGAGGAAATTGCCACTTTCCATCACATGTCTCGGAGCATGCACGCTGTGCATAGCAACGTTTAATTACTGTTTCTTCATTTAGGCTGCCCTCCCAACCCCTAAATCCTCCCTTTCCATCTCTGCGTAAGCATGACAAGTCCCTGGAAGTGCTCTCTGGTTTTATTTGGAATGTCACCCTTCAGTGTCACCTTCAGATGACCAAATTTGACAAAACAGCCACGGCTCATCGTCTCCATTTTCTGGAGACGTGGTAGGGGCAAAGGTGCCAAGGGTGGTGTCTCCACGTAGAGCTACATGGAAGGGGCAAGTGAAGACCCTCGTGGTCTGCAGTGAAGTCGTGGGGGGCTCTGCCTGGCCCAGGGAGCATGGCAGATGCGAGGATACAGGGTTCCCACGCTCTCCTGTCCTCAAAAGCAAGTGTCTGATGCTACTGACTTTCAGGGGTCTGCTTCTCCTTTCTTTTACCTTGCTCCCCATCGCCTTCACAGCAGATGAGTTGTCAGTCTGCTTATCAGAGGCAGGCCCTGGATTTTCACATCTGTTACTGTCAAGAAGTAGTGAACAAATTTTTTTTTCCTTTAAGGATATCCTGGGAACCGACCATCTATAGGAGTAAAGCATCCATAAATTGTGCCTTTTCCTTTTCTTTCTCTGTTGACATCACGGAGTATCCCTGTGTGTGTTCACGGGTGCAAATTTGCTCGAGGAGCCTTCACAAAGGCTCCACGTTGGGTGCCCTGCGGAGCAGCGGCAATGTTACCAGTTGTGTTGCAACACTCATGGAAAAGAAACCCCAAAACACTGAGAATGGTCAAAGACGAAATTGGGCTTGGGAGGAATGACTGTTGACAGGGTCAAGGCACTGGTGACCGCTGGGGTGTGTGTGTGTGGAGAGCCATACCCCAGCTTGCATACCACGGGCTACAGAGATACCACCACTGCACAGTATTTTCCATGCTTTCTTCTGCCAGAGCCTTGCCAAACAACAAACTTGACGTGTTTAATTGCTGGTGATGGTAGCTGGCCTTCATAAAGGAAATTATCCCTTGTTTTAGCAGAGTGGCTTTTTAGATTTAGGGGGATCCAAGTCCATTTTCTGTTTTGGCCCGTGTTTCCCTAGCGACTTTCCTCCTTTTCCTCTGCCCCTGCTGTGAAATGGAGACACCAGCTCTGCCCTCCCTCCTACAGCTGAATGCATTCAAGGTTGTGAAGCTGTCAAATGCTTTGCCAGTGGGGCTATAAAAAACATATGAGGAGGAGGGAAATAAAATGACCTGCCAGAGGTGCACTCACAGGTCTAATTACATGCAGGCGGTCAGCAGAGGCGGTCAGCTTCCTACCAAATCCTGCTGATGGATTAAGGATGTGGAAACCCTTTGGGGGAGCTGTCGCCCCATATACCACCTTTGAGTCCAGCCCCCAACTCACTGTTCTTCACCCAAAACCCACCCTCAGGAGAGACCAAAGGGTGCTGAGTGCTGCTCTCCGGATGGTCCAGTTATGCCCTTTGCAGAGGGGGACGGGGTGGTGGGATGTGGCAGGAAGGATGGAAGAGGTTTTCTGCAAAGCTCGGTCTCTGGCTGATGGTTGGCACAGAGCAGGAGACATATTGGACGTTGCTCAGGGCGGAATGGGTGGCAATGCTGGTCCCTCACGTCCTTGCAGAAATCCAGGCTTGCTGCAAGTTCTCCGACTGTCTGGTATTTTTCAAACCAAGCTAAAAGAAAGCAGGTCCGGTTCACTAGTCTCCTCCTTCACTCTGCTCATCTCAGGTCGTGGTAGGCTTTTCTGAGCACTTTGTGGGTTTGTAAAACATATTAAATATCACTAATCCCTCATTTATACTGTGGGCAGGGGGAAGCGTAGCTTCCTCAGCAGTACCTGAAACGTGATGTTTCTTGGATGCTTGCCACCGCCGAGGCAGCAGACGCACGAAGGACGATGCAAATACCTCACCCCGCGGTGACGATGTTCAGCTCGCAGAGGTGCTGCAGCTCCTCCTCGGCAGGGGACCGGCTCGCCGGCTCTCCCGGACGGCAATTCCTGTGCCCTGGCATAGCCGCGGGCTTATGTGACGGGGCAGGTCACTGGAGACGCGAGGCTAGCATCCACCTCCAAAAGTGCTTAATATTTCCTTCTGTTCTGAGCGAACGATCCAACGGCGTGAGCTTGTGTGTGTGTTTGTGTGGGCCGGCGAGGGAGCTTCCTCTCCATATCCCAGCTCGAGACCTCCAGTGTGTTCCCAGTAGTGGCATGTTTGTTTTCTCTTCTCCTCAAGTTTGAAATGGAGCATGTGCTTGCCAGTGTCCAAATAGCATTTGGAAGTTACTGTCTTTAAAGCTCAGTTCCACTGAGTTGGTTTTTTTTTCTCTTTTCTTTGGACTTGCAATTAGCCTCCTAGCCCAACAGCAATAAGGCATGTTTTGGATGGAAGCTCACCATGGCCAAGTTCTCAATATAGCTTCTCCAGAAATGTATTTGTCCTACCACCTACATTTTGGAGGACTCTGTTCCCAAAGGAAACTGTTACCTGGATGCTTTTCTGCTTTTCTCTCTTTTTCTTTCTTTTTTTTTTAATTCCTTTTCTTTTTTTTGAAAGAAGAAAAAAGCCTCTTTCATCCTTCAGAGGCAATTGAATTACAGGCACCCTCTAAGCGTCCATCTGTCCCACAGAAGGTGCCAGAGGCAATTACATCTTGGAAACAGCTTTTCACTCAAAGGCTTGCAGCCGGCACCCTCCTCACGGCCAGGAAGACACATTGCAGATGGGTTTGACACCATCTCCTGCTCTGTGCTTTTGTTGCTTCACCCGACGCGCACCTCCCAGGCACAAGGCACTGGGTGCAGCCACTGCGTCTCCACCAGCGCAGCTGGTTTTCCTCTCCTTCCTTCCTTTTCTGATTTTCATTTGTTTTTGCCAGACCTATAAGCTAGTCCTGTTCCTTGGTGGGGATAAGAGCACGTTGGTTTAGGTTTCACCCCAAGGGTACCGTTACGGTCCTTGCTCTGAGATGTCAGTGTGCTTCTGTAGGTCTCCTTCCATGGGTAGGACTGGGCCCAAGAGGAACTGAGTGTTCCTCTAATCCTATACATCTCTTTCTGGCAATGTGGAAAACCTGCATAGGTAGTAAAGCAGTTCCCCAAAAGCCTTCAGTCTGAAGAGCCTAAGGAAGATGATGCATGAAGTCCACAGAGGGCTGCACAATGGGCATCTCATTTCCTTTTCCTCTGTTTTCCTTCTTTGTATTTATCTTTCTAGTGCTGATAACAAAGGCTAAGGTTCTCTGTTTGCACATATGCCTGTAGGTTGGTTGGTTGGTTGTTTTTTTTGGCTGTGAGCGAACTCTGGGATCTTAGCTGACCCAGCATCCCATGAAATACCATTGTGGAGCACCAGCGTGTTCCTGGTCGGATGCAAATCTGGCCGTTCCCTGCTGCTGGATCCTGCGGGCTGCAGGGTGACATTTGAGGACATGGCAAACTATTGCACTAAAAAGCAATTGTATCTTCATGTAAATCTTTTCTCTCAATGCACCCGTGTAAAGCCGTGAGTCTTGGGCAGTCGGTGGCTGTAAGTGGGCTCTCGCTGTGCAGTTTATCAAATCTGTGATTAAACCAGGAAATGTCTCTGTTATTGCTCGTAGCTGCAGGCCATGCTTCTGTGAGCTTTGTGAGGCGTGGTGGAGTTGAATCAGAAAGGCTCGTTGCAGGCATCAAGCGAGAAAGGTGGAACAAGGAGTGGAAAAAAAAAATGGGAAGTTTTTGGGGGAACAGTTTCTACCTGTTTTTACAGCCAGGCAAAAGGAGTTTATGCTTTGAAAGACTCCTCTCAAGACCTATATCTCTGTGGGAGGGATGGAGTGAAACTGTATGCAAGAAGGAAGGTGGGAAGCAAAGGCAGGAGCAGGCTGCCTTCCCTGGCCCCGGAGCAGGCAGGGAGAGCTGGAATCCTGCGGGCAGTGCGGGATGTGTGACGGCAGTGTCCCGCTCCCAGGGGGAGCACAGCGGGATGGAGGGCTGGGGAGGGACATGTTCCCTCCAGCTGGTTTTCTGGAAACGTCACTGTGTTTACAAAGGTTTTGAAAACAGGCGTGTGCCCGTGACTTTGTAAAAAAAGCTGGATTTGAGTGCATCGTTGAAAGATGAATTACACGGGACACGCGGCATCAGTAGGGTAATTCAGCATTTTGCAATGTTTAGGAAATCTATCAGGATGTCTCTTTCCTTGGGCCAGTAATCCAAAATGTCCATGGTGCTGGTCCTGCTCCTCTCAGCTGTCTGCCTGCTTCCATGAAAAGAAATAAATCCTGGCGTTTGCAAGCCGCTGCACTCTTCCCTGCTATTTTTACTTTGGATTAGGATTGTTTGCTTCAGAGGGAAGAGGTTTTGCATAAGGAACTCAGAATGTTCCCAGTCATCGTCTTGCTTTGGAGCTCTTCTCTTACTCCATAGCCACGAGGAGAGCAGTACCACAAGGACAGGACAGAAAAGGACTGAGGACCATCTCTGATTTGCAGTGTAGGCGAGCAGTGGGGTTGTATTAGGTACTTCAGCATTCAAAACCTCTGCTAGGAGGTTTGATACTGTGTTTTATTACAAGGAGATTTTTTCTTAAGGTCTAACATAGCCTCCCCAACAGAGCAGCAGGCATTCTCCTACTCCAGCCACTGAAAACTGTATTTGATACTTCACTGTGAACATACCTGCACTTGTAACAATTAAAAATAAGGCAATCTTTTCTATCTCAAAGTCCTTTGTTGCCTTTATCCTCATCTTTAATGTCATTTAATCCAGCGATGGGAGGCTGCAGAAAGTTGGAGGTAGGTGCATACGGCACCTGAGCCTGACACCACGATCCTGCTCCAAACCCTGCCGCTGAGGGCTGCGGGCGGGTGGGCAGCTGAAGGCAACAGCCTATTTCAGCTCTAAGTTCATCTCCACGTCCCGTGTTTGTCGCTGAATTAAGGAGGAAAATGAGCGTTCGACTCTACCCTAGGATTTTGGTGCGGTCCTCTTTCTAGATGGAAAATGCTGCAGAAAAATCTGGGCAGCGTGTCATTCTATCAATAGTCGGGGAGGACCTCTCCAGCGTGCATGACCAGTGGGGTCTGGACTGCTGGCATGCTCCTCCTGCTAACGTAAGACCCTGCTTTTACATATATGTGAGATACGTAAATAAGAATCTGTCTCTCTTCACTACATCTAGCAAAACAGCCAACGAAAAGAAAACTGAAAAGAAAACAGCACTCAGCAGCGTGGGCTGGAGCCCAGTCGGTTGTCAGACGTTCTCCCTGCCAGAAAGATTTGGAGATCTCTGTACAAGAAAATAGTCTTTTAATTTTACACCAATATCTGCAGAGTACAGGATGTGGAATTACGATTTCTGGTTCAGATGGTGTTACTAAAATAACAGCAATGTGGAAAGTGGGCTAATAAACTTCAAAAAGAGCATGAATGAATGCTGGTATTTGCATATCAGCAGAGGAGCAGTAGCCATAAGGATGGATGAAATTTGTCTCTGTGGCATACTTTGCTCCTAGAGCCGGGAAATAAATAGGCACGAATAGCCAAAGAAATGCATGCTTTCCTCTCGTGTGATTTTTAAAGCATATGCTACTGGAAGATGTGTAAAAAGGCTTACTCTAGCTGGAACTTCTCGCATGGCTGTTTAGGGCCCTGAAATATTCTTGTCTGGAAATGGAAAAGTTTTTTGGTTTTTTTTTCTTTTATTTTCTTGAAGGTTTAATTAAAAGTCAAAAGGTTCCCCCCCTCCCTCCTTCAGTCCTGTTGCAGCTGGCTTCTCTGATGCTTTGCCTTATGACATCCCCCTCTGACTTTTCCTGACTTATTCCTGGTACTCCGGGTCTCTTAGTCTGCCTACGTTTTCTGCATGTTTCAGAACCATAAACATGATTGATCACTTTTTTTAGCAAGCTGTTGAATTATTTATGGATCTGCTGGGATGCTTGAACTGCCAGCTACAGGCACGCAGCCAGCAGGGAAAGGGGCCAAATTGTGAAAGGGAAAGCCTTTGCGCACACTGAAATGAACTCTGAGAACGTCGGATGTGTGGTACTTGGGTTAACATCCTCCAAAATGTCTCGAGCATCCCTCAAGAGCAGCGTCCCGCTCAGAAGCGATCCCGTAATGCCGTGGAAATGCCAGCGGTGGAAGGGTCTGGCCTTGCATCGTGGCGAAATGCCGTGCACCGTGCAATAAGATGGATTTAGTTCCTGACCTTTTAAATTCTAGAAAACGGTTTGTTGTCTGGGCTGAAGTGTTTTACAGCTGTTCTTTGTCCGCGGGGTGCCACGGGCCAAGGCTGAGATGTCTGCTTAGGAGCCGAAACTTCAAATGTCAGGGTGACACGCGGAGGAGCACGCGTTGGGCTGGAGGACGGCTGGGTCGGGGCTTGGGTGGATGGGGGTAACGGGGGGCTGGAGGAAAACCACACGTGGCCGGGTGGCTGGATGTGGGAGGTCTGAGCTTTGCCGAGAATCGGGCAACGTGGCTGGGAGCCTCCCGGCTGGAGGAGCAAGAGGATGATGATGGATCTGGAGACGTTGCTCTGGTGGGGGACACCTGGCAGAGCAGCTGCTCCGCCGCAGCCCCCCTCTCCCTTGCGCGGTCAGCTCGCTGCTTTAAGTGCACCAGCTTCACGTGCAGGGAAATGAAAGGAGAGGAGTAGTCATGAAAGCTGGTAGCGATTAGCGTAGTCGGTGGCCTGGCTTTTGGAGCTGTTAAAAAGCCTTTAATTGTCCCTTTTTTACTTCTGTTCCTCTTAAGGACTCTCTAGCCTGGGGTGAAATTGCATTAAAAAATAAAAGCTGTTCGTAAAATGAGAGGGAAATGGCTGTATAATCTTAGCCTTGAATGTGCAAGAAGAGGAGGATGGCTAAGGGGAAATGCCGGTGTGCTTTAGGGGGAGCAGACCGGTTGATTGCTGGTGAGGCTTTTTGCTTGGTTTCCCTCCCTCTGAATGAAAGATGCTCGGGTGGGTTTGAAGCTTCTGGATCTCCTACCCTAATTAAGATCCATTAAGAGCAATTACAAAGATTAGGGCTGTCACTGGCCAGGATGCTTGAATAAAACAGAAAATGTTTTACTTGAAAATTGTTTCTGGTTTTCAAAAAAAACCCACTTCGAAGCATGTAAAAAATGTCTTGTTACTGGAGCTGAGTGTGGGGTTTGGGGGGTTTTTTGGTTTGGTTTGGTTTTTTGCCTGGACTGAAGCACTGTTCCCAGGGTAGGCACCTTAACAAAAAGGGAAAAAATCTCCCAGCAGCGATCCCTGCCTCGGTGGGAGCGGTGGATAATCGCTGTTGCTTACTTGTTTTTGCATCATTGCCCTGAATCAAGACGCGGTGTCTGCACTCTCCTTTAGTTTCACCTGCTGTCTTAGGTTTCCCAGGCTTAACCTTTCAGCTAAGACTGGACATGTCTGTAGTTTATGGGGAGACTTATTTGGAACATGTGTCTATGTTTTCATCATGACAGCGGGACAAATTGGCCGGCGTGAATCAACCACTGCCCTCTGCTGCCGTCAGCTAGCTCTGCCTCCGCCGGCTCCGAAAGCTCGGGGCTGCAGCAGCCTAAAAGGGTTTCTGGAGCAGAACAGCATTGCTTCCTAATTTAATAGCAGAGCAAATCCGAAGTGCCCTTTGCATGCAGCGAAATGGCAGCAGGGAGAGGCGAGGTGTTCACAACTTAGCGTGGCTCTGCCCATGGAAGTCAGTGCTGTTGCCTTCCGAATGGGTCATGCATTTAGTAAGTGACAGTAGCCATCGCGCCGGACCGAGGATGGACAGATTCCCACCGTGGTGGAATCTGGAAACATGTGGCACCATTAGCAGGCTGCTAATATGGTTTCTTTAATGTGACTACTGATGGAGAGCATGGTAACTTACAGTTCTTGCGTGCTTCATCATGTGAACTGCAGCAGTAAATGGTCTGCTCTTACGTGGTTAAACATATGATGGAGGTGTTATGGGAATTATCCCATTTTTCCCCACACAGTTGTACCTTTAGTTATTCTGCTGCCGTTATCCACTTCGGAGTAGCTGCGTAGCTGTTAATGCTTTATTTTATTGCAGATATGCCCAGGAGTTCTGGTTGAGCATCAGTATGTTAGATATTGAACCAGAGAAAAGGGGGAGGGAGGGTGATGGAGTCTCGAGAATGGAACATGTTCGGGTGCACATTGCCCAGCCAGGAGTAAGTGTGAGGCTCCAATAGCCACAACCTTTCCTGCTGCGGTTTGGTGCCTCCTTGGCACCGTCTCCTACACACGGACCTTTGCCATCCTTTAGGAAGGGACCCAGCTATGCTGGTGGTACTTTGGAGCTTCTGCTCGGGCTCCATGGTGTGGAGAGAGACCACCATCCCCTCGCAAGGGAGAGCACAAAGCGTGGGTAAGCGGGCACGGGACGATGTCCCTTCTCAGATGACTGTGATCCCTCGGAGAAGCAGCAACTCCAGACCCTTTCCAATGTCTTTCTCCGTTTTTTCTGTCATAATTATTTTACTCTGGGAAGCGAGGGTTGTGCTCTGTCTGCAGTAGACGTTTCTTGCAAGGGTGGGAGTTTGCGACAGGGTCCACAGGCTGCCGTGGGTCGGTGGAGAACTGCGGAGGTGGGCGGTTAATGTGTGACCTGTCTTATGGGGGTTCAGTAAAATAGGTGCAGGTACAGGAAAAGAAAATAAAGGCTTATGGCAGATGAGCAGGTTACAGCATGACAAGTTCAGGAATATGATGCAGTTTGTTCCTCAAGACAAACAAAGCTGGAAGATTTCATAAGATGGAAAGCAGAGATAACTTATGCGGCTTATTTACATTTTGTAACTTCCATGTAGCTAATAAATGGAGGCCAGTTTTTCAAAAGCCTAACAGCAGATGTGTTTTCTAATCCTGAACCTCTGGGACTTGTCAGTTCTGCTTATAGGTGTGTAAGTTTGGTATTATAGGACTGATAAATATTACGCGCGTTTCTGAAAGAGTTGCAGCAGCAGGTTTGGATTTTGAGAGCTTTGCGCACGGTTAGAATGATGTATTGTGCTGTCGCGAGGAATCTGACGGAAAAAGGATCATTATCTTCGGAAAAAAAAACCCTTAAGCATTGAGGCATGGTCCTACAAACGCTAAGCAGATGTTTAATGAGGCCTAACCTGACTAATACTAAACTCATCAGGCTACTTTTGCAAGCGTGGTTATGCTGTGCCTCGAAGCTACGCGCGGTTATGGAATTTGGAAGCCCAGCAGAGAACTTGCCCCATAGGGACCTTGGCAGGAGCATGAGCCAAGGGCTAATAACTACAAAGACAGAGTACCTGGCATGGTGCGTCTCGGTGATGCAAAAAAGCTGGAGGCCGATAGAGTATAATGGGGGAGTATCGCTTTATGCTTCTGTTTTTTATGCTCTTCCCATGGCTCTCCGCCACTGTTGGAAACAAATCCTGTGTTGGATGGGTCTTGGGTCCTGGTATGACCACTCTGGTGCTCAGTCCGCAGAGCTTGCATCACCCTTCTGCTTGTCTGCAGTGCTGCGGGAGAGCGTTTCAGAGTCCCCAGCGTCCCTCTTAGAAGGGAGGAGAGGCTTTTGATGCTGAAAAAGAAATTTTTTTTCCCATTCTCCTCTCTTGTTTAAGGCAGCCTGACTGTCTTTGAGGGGGCTGAGTTTCCAGCTCTCTGCATGTCCCTGGCCAGCGGAGCCCTGCTTTGGTAGGACTGGATGAAGCGGTTTGAGACTTGGCCCACCGTTTTCCCTGGGAATTCTGCCTGAGCAGTTTGTGAGTAAGGATGTAGGCATTTGTCCACAGGATGGCTGTAACCAACCAAGCAAACATCTTTTAAAAGTTAAAGGAAAATTCGGAGGTGACGTGCAAGGAGCAATTATTCTTACTTCCCCCCCCTTCATTTTATGATGTAGGAAGGGTGGCTCTTTTCTTTTTGGGTTGTTTTTTGTTGGTTTTTTTTTTCATAGCAGAAACACCACCATTGGTTGTTGTTTTTGTTGGAGTTCTCCTTGAAAAACTAGTAATTTTTTAGGGCGAGCAGCTTTTTTCAGCTCAGGTGGAAGTCAGTAGACGTTTTGGAGTGTGCTCCCAGATACGCTTTAAGGGATGGTGCCGAATGGGTGTTGAGAGAGTTATAAAACTCCTGCCTGTGCTGAACTCTTGCAGTGAGCTGACCGAGTCTGTAGTCATTCGCAGAGTTTCAGGTTAGACCAAACCTGAGTAAAATGAGAATACGCAGAGGTGCGATTAGGCTCTAATATAGCGCAAAGACGCGAAGGGTGGGCACAAGTGTGGTTTGCAAGGGTAATTTTCAAGCAAAGCTTGGAGCCAGGAGCAAATGGACTCTGAGAATAGCCTTAAAAAATGAGTCTGAGAATGAAATCTTTAGGTATGGCTGCATTCCGGATATATTACAACGATAAAAGTGCATTTTTTAGCTAAGCACGGAAGCTGCCAACTGACACGATGCCAGTTCTAGATGCCTGCCATTAACCTTAAAACAGTCTCACATTGTTGGATTAATGAGTCACCCTTGTATCAACATAGAGACAAGCCAAGCATATTATTTCTTCTGAGGGAAATTACTGGAAAAGACAATTCCTTCTTTTTTAAATTCCCACTTTACCTCCAGGTTTGGCATCCAGTAGCCAGCTTTGACTTTCCTCTGCAGCAAGTTGTGGGGTTGGGCTGGGGTTGTGCGAGGGAAAGGGAATGAGACCAAACCTGGGTTGGGGACAAATTTGCCTTCCTAAAATATCCTCTGATGTCACGGCTCCTGGGTGTGGAGCACGATCGTTTTTTTGGAAGAGGAAGAGGACAGACTGGGACTTCTGCTGGGAAGAAAATAAACAGAGAAGAGAAGTCTTCCATTGATTGGGTCTCCCGAGGAATTAGAAAGGAATTTGCTTCATGTCCCTGCATATTTTTCTCCTTACCTCTAATAAGGTTGAGTTAGGAATTTTAAGCCTCTGGTTGCTTACCAAAAATCAGCCCTTTTTTGAGAAGCACAAGGACTAACTGGACTGAGGGTGGGAGTCCTAACAGGCAATTGCCTATTGGAAACTCTGGGCAGCTTTATAGTGTGAGGATGGGTTTGAAAAATTAATAAATAAATAAATAAATAAATAAACCCCAGTGCTAGTCAGGGGTTGGTGGTGGTGGTAGCAGGGTAGGAGAACATTGCATGTGGCCTGATTCACCTCTGCAACAGGACCAACTGCTGGTCCTGAGAGCCATAACGCCGCCTTCTCACCCAAGGAACCATCTAAGGGATGTCTTTTTGCTGGGGGAAGGACAACAGCCCTGTAGGAAGGATGAAGCTTGCTCGCTGGGAGCATGGCGCAAAGGGAGAGTTGTGGGATATTTGGATAAATCTGCTCTTTCTCCTTTCCTTCCACCGCGTTAAGTTAGTTTGTGTTCAACCCGGTCTCTGCAACTCCAGGCATCTTGTTCCTAGAGGGTGTAATTGCCTCCGTGCAATTCCAGGCATCCCCCTGTGCGGTCCCACCGGTGCCTCTGGGTCTGCCTGCTCCTGGATGCTTTAGGGGAACACGGAGACCCTCCAGAACGCACCGACTTGTACAGCTGTATCCTATGGGACACATTCCTTCCTGCCCGCAGCTGGTGCATCTGTACGCTGCGCGCAAGCGTCATCTTGATCTAATATTTGTTTGGAAAATGTGTGTGTTTCTCTGTACTTCCAATAATGAACTCAGAGTGACTTCCCTCATGCATTCACCTTCGAAATATGTTCTCATCTTGAGTGCACACTTCCCACCCATGTCTCCACTGCAAAGCAAACGTGACGCTTTGCCCGTGAAACAAATGCAAATGGAAACCCCTTTCCCACGTGTCCGGAGCTGCCTGTGAAGACTCCAGCATTAAGGCGCGCATTGCGAGGATTGCAGCTTCCTCCCCCTCATTTTGGAAGGAAGGATCGCAGCGTGTCCACAGGAGGGTCGCAGAGGTTTCAGTGGGGAGATGGGCGCAGCCGGGATGCAGGTTATGCCCCTCTGGGGGTTGGGGAGCAGATTTAGAGGCTGTCAGTGCTAAGGTGACACCTTCACCATTCGAACCCACGTCGCTGCTCCAGGTCCAGAAACGCCCCGGCCGAGCGCGCCTGCCCGGCGGGTCTCCTTAGGGTGCTCGCTGTGCTCTGGAGCACGCAGCAATCTTGGCTCCGACTCGCGTACAGGGGGCATCCACGTAGCAAAAACCACCAGTCCTACTGGGAAACATCATCAGACGGTGCCAAAAGGGCTGACGACTCATTTCTCGGCCAAGGGTGGCCCCACAAAACCAGGGTGAGGAGGGTGCTGGCAGGGTGCCGTCTGCTTTGGCAGCATCCCTGCCCGAGGAGCATCTGTCCTGTGGGTTAGGAGACTGTCCTCTTCAGGGACGTGAGCTGAGGGCTCAAACACAAGCTGTCCTGTCCGGGAAAGAAAACAGAGGAGGAGGTTTCAGGGAAGCTGCCTCCTTGCTGGCACCGAGCTGGCTTGCCTGGCGTTCAGGCTGGTGGGTGTCTGAGCTAGGAGGGAAGCCGGGCTCAGCTGCTCATCTGCGTGCCAAGGGCGGGCGGGGAGCTGTACTGTATGTTAAAGCTATGTTAGTATTAGGAAGTTCCATAACAAATCATATTTTCTCTTGACCTTTCAGTTTCTGGAAATGTAGACACAATAAACAAACGTGGAAGGGATGAGCTTATGCTGAAATATGAGGATATAGCAGAATGGAAAGTATAAAGCAAACAAGGAAGCAATTAAGTGCACAATGAAGGGGATTAACCAATATGCAATCCATTACATATTTATTTATACTCAGAGGCATAACTAATAATAAACATAGGATTTCCACGAAGAAAATAGTCTCTGTTCCCTATTTTAAACAACCTTATGGTGTTGTGATGGTTATAGATGGAGAAATTCCTTCTATCACGTTCTCCATTTCCCGGTTTTTCCCTGCAGCACGGTTTTTATAGCTTTTGTCTGGGTTTACAGAGCACCTGGGAAGTCTCTGATGTAGCTCCTGTAGCATCTCAGAGCAGAGGCAGTTATTTCCTTCAAAGAGTTTTTTTTGCACAGAGCGTAGCAGGATGGAGTCCTGCTCCACGCTGGAGCTTCTGGGTACCACCATACTATAAATATTAAATAATCATCCTTGTGATCGTTGGCTTCGAGACAGGCAGACGGGGGGATTGATCTGGCTTTTGCCAAACCTCGTGGATGAGGTTTCAGTTTAGCAAAGAGCAGCTCGCAGCTTGTTTTGGACCCTATGGACCTGACTTCGTGGAGAGAGTCTGGGGAGAAGAGAGAGTTTTTCTCCGGGTTATCTGTAAGTGGCTGATTTGAAATACAGCACACGAGTCAGAGCCGCCTCAGTGGATCTACTCAAGTGCTTCAATGCTTGTCATGTGTTTGCTGAGTTGGGCCTTTGGAGATAGGTAAGTGATTTTTGGAGGCGGTGAGTACCTGCAATGACTTTACCAAAAATTTTGGCCGTTCAGCAGCAACTCTGAAAATAAAGGCACTTTTGAAGCGCATGAAAATGCGCATGGAGATCCAGCTGGGCTTACCTACTTGTAGGAACTATCATCATAGATAAGATAACATAGACCCTTGCAAGTGCATGAACCCTTGGCGTGCGTGCTCCTGACACGAGCCAGAGTCCCTCTGGGCAAGCTCTGAAAGCCGAGCGTGCCTGCGGGAAGGGTATCCGTCTCCCTGTAAAAGTTGCTGCGTGTGTGCCTCTGCTTGGAAACCTTCCCAAGTCCTTATTTTGCTACCTCTGGGGTCACATAAAGTGGGTTCGAGGCGCTTTTCCTCCCGTTCGTTGCTGCCATTTTGGCTGGCGTAGGACCATTTGTGGGCTCAGCCTATATCCATGCTGCAAGGATGCCCGGCAGGATGCTCCCCGGCAGAGCGGTGCCGTCGGCATGGTGCCAGAGCAGGCAGCGGGTTAGTGTTTCTGCACGGAGCGCGGCATCCGCGCATCCGAGCCGCTACAGCCGGCCCTGCGCAGGATGCTAATGCGGTGCAGAATTTCCCTCTTACGGTCGGGTCTGGATATTATTATACAAAGCAAAATAAATTGCGATCCCTAATCTCGGTTTATTTATGGATCCGGCTTTAGCTGTTAAAACCCCTATTTCAGATGCGATTAGAGTTCCCTTTTGTCATGAGGGGGCATTGGCACCGGTCTGTCTCTTTGGATGATTCTCTTATGGCCCTGGTGCTCCTGGCTGCTTTGATATACATGGGTGTGCAGAGCTTTGAGTCTTCTCCCTGATGGGCTGCCATCTTCTCCAGGGGAAAGGGGACAGACTGGGGTGACAAATGGTTTGCAAGGTTATTCCTTATGCTTCAGGATTGCCAGCGATCCTTTTGGAGTCATGCATCGTGCGACATTTATGTTGCTTGTGGGAATAATTAATTTGCATAAAACTTGGGAGATGTAAAATGTTACGGAAGTGCTCATTAGTGCTAGATGCTGTTATTAATTCTTTAATATGTAAATTGTCATTGTTTTGTCTTCTTTCTCAATCTAAGGACAGGACTGCGATTGCCAGCTATGCACAGCGATCTTGCGAGGAATGCGGTTAACGCAGCGTTGTGGTTGGAACCGTAAACACTTGATAGACTCATGAACATATGGGGGAAAGTATGGTGGAGTTTTTTTCGACTCATTTGCCAATTAGTAAAATGGCTCAGTAGATGTTGCTGGAATGTTTATGGGGTTTTTTCCCTCTGAGTTTAGACAAAGTATGGGAAACATCACGGTCCAGTTGCTTTTGAGCCATTATAAGGAAATGGAAATGAAGGGGGATAAAAAGATCAAGTATGCGGAGTGCTACTTATTCTAACATCTTCAGCTCTTCATGTGATGAGCTGCGGCTGCTGCAGTGCACAAGTATCCAGGCACTTCAGTCTCTTTTATTTATTTACCTTCGTGACACTCTTCTCAGGCTGGGAAACGCTGCCATTTTGTGGACAGAGAGCGGAGATGTGGCAAAGAAAAAAAGAGTGTTGCTTAGCAAGTTGGTAACGGAGGAGGGATTCCAAGTCCCAGGTCAAATTCTTACCTCTCCGGACCTCTTCAACCCCTGGTGAACTCCTAGGGTTCCCCTTGGCCATGGAGGTACCCAGCATGTGTCTCATGTCTCTGTCCTACGTGAAGATTTTGGCGCGTGGCTCACTGGGTGAGGTCCCCTGCTTGCTCCAGGCAGATATGATACTTCCTAGAGATGGACCAGCAACTACTTTGATCCACACATCTCTGAACTTGAGAGAAACTGAAGGCCAGACTTCACTGCTGAACCAAAAACTTGGATCCTCGTACCCCTGAACTTTGGGAAAGTTTGGATTTGGAGCTGAATGTTGTGGTTTGGGCATATCTTGAATATTTACCTTCCAAGCCGCTGAAAACAAAAACAGCATTTGACTTTCAAAGCAGTGGAGAGCTCCAATTAATTTTCTAGTTCTCTTCTTTCCTGCGTATAATGCCACACAGCTTTCCCTGTGGTCAGTGGAAGTTGTGTCTGTAGCAAAGAGAGCAGAGACTCCTACCTCTAAATTATGCATTGCCAGCAGGATGTTAGGATGCTTTGATTGCAAATGTTGAATTGATAATGAGAACACGTAGCCAAGGTTTTGGTCCATCAAGGCACGTAACTTACCCTGTGTGCACTTTGCCCCCCGCTGTAGAGCACCAGAGAGCGCGTTAGTGAATGTCCCTGTGACTGAACGCATGCTATATTCCATGTCCATTCTGCATTTTTATTTCCTAACTTTAAAATCATGGTGTGTCGTTTATCTGAGCACAAGTGTAGTGGCATGCAATAGAATTGTCCGTGTCTCAGGAACCTCCAACGAGAGGTGACGGCGCAGTAACACAGAGGCGATGCCGGCGGGGGCTCGGGGGGAGATGCTGTTCTCTGCGTCCCTCTGGAGCTGCCTCCAAAAAGTCACAGCTTTATCTGCTCCCCCCTTGTTTGGTTACGTATGGGGCTGTTACAGCTCCGCTGGGCTCCTCTGAGAGCACCACAAACCACAAAATGATGTAGAGGAGAGAAGTTAATACCCGCGTTTGGGGAACGTGGAGCAGCTCGGGAGGTTAGTAATGCGCTATATGGAGTCCTTGGCGGTTAGCATCCAGCCCATGACCCAATTGCCCTGACGGCTGATGAGGGTTTGGTAACTTATGGAAACCAGGGTGGTGGATCTCAGTTGCCGACATGGCAGAAAAGACGCCCACGCGGCAAAACCTGCCATCATGAGCAGCGTAACTGGTAAACATGCTGGTAACCTCAACAGAAAGACTGAAACCCAACCCGCGTTTCTGAAGGGGTTTCTCCAGGAAAAAGGGTTGGGGAGGAAGCATGTAATGCCCGTGTGGATCTGGAGATTTGCTTCAGTTATTAAATGACTTTACTGCTGGATTTTCAACATGCTTTATTTCAAAACTTTAAAAAGAAAGCCGTCGTCTCCACCCGATCTCATTCAACCAGATGACGAGCGTGCTTTGACGAGAGGTCACGGCTCGTGTTCCTCGATGCATTGGCGCTGAAGATTTTCCTTGAGAAGCTGCAGCAAGCTCTTACCTGGCAAGAGAAAACTGGGAGAACGTGTGATATAAACATAGCAGAAGTTGGAGCGATTATTTAGCAGCTGGAAATGAAGAGGAGCCAATAGCAGGTGTTTCGTGCAGACAGCTCCAGACTTTTTGGAGAAAGTGCTCCTCTCTTGGAGAAAGTGCTGCTCCTCAGCGCGTGCTGATGGTGCACGTTTGCGGTGCTTCCCCGTGGTGATTAAACCAGGAGTAGGTCTCCTTTGGAGATTTTCTGGAGCCCCAGTGGAAGCTGCCGAAATGCCGTGGCAGCGAAGCGTTGCCATCGCCGCAGGGTGGGTGACGGCGCTGCAAAGCGGCACGCTTCGGAGGCGCGAGGGCTGCCAGCGTGGCTGTTGCAATGGTCTGTATCTTTTCAGTGGCGGAGGCAAAGCGTGTGTCGCATTTGCACCTTTGGGCCTCGCCTGTCAGCAGCTGCTCTGCATTGCTTTTCCCCCCCGCGATCGGTTATTGTCTTCCTGATTTAAAGCAGACCATATTAAACATCTAGCCTGTCCTCTGTAGGCATATGAGGTAAACGTATCGCCCGTTTGTTTTTGTGGCAATTATACTTTTTCTTTTTCTTTTTTTTTTTTTTTACATAATTATTTTTGATTGTCATTTTTTGACAGTTTCTTGGCCGGGGTGTGCTGCAGCTGCCCTCATTAGGGGCTGTGCCAAACGCAATCTTTTTGATATTGAATATTACTCGGTGGCTGCAGCCCCAGATGGCATGTGTAGTAGCAATTGAATCCAATTACATCTGTGTAATGCTTTTTAAATTGAAAGCCCGGTAGGAGAGAGATGCTGAGCTCCTCGCCATTTAAGTGACTCGACTAGGCTTTCTCCTAGGACTCGACATATCAGGAATTAGAAAGAAGGGGCTGTCCTCCATGTGGGTTAAACTGAAAACAGAGTAACACTGCGTGGTTTTTATGTCATATTTCTCCACGCATAACACCCACATCCCCATGCGTTGCATAGGTGTGCAGTAGCATTGTGCCCGTTTTGCAGGTGAGGAGAGGTGTGGCAGAGAGCAGTGAATAAGCTTGACCGAAATCGTCACCTAAGAGGCCAGCAGCAGAGCTGATGGCTCAATGTCCCTGTTGAGTGACAGCTCACTGGCACCAGGCTGACTCCGGCGTCTACCCCTCATTGGACTCAATCAGTTTGGGCTGTGAATAAACACCAAATAATCTCCAGCTAACGAATAAAACAATTATAGCTAAAAAGCCCCTGAGGGTGCTGAGAAGCTTTGGTGAGATGTGTTGGCCCTGGGTGATGGGGAAACGAGCACGCTTCGCTTGGTTTTACTTTGTTGTTGTCCAAACTGTGCGTTTCTTGAGACTTTTCAGGAATGTGACGTTGTCTGCAAAGCATGATTCATTGTTTAGGCTGTGGTGGTGAATATCTTCAAGCATGTCTTGTCATCTGCTTGGTGGATGTGGAGCATATTTTATTCCTTTCCTCCTTGCCACAGATCCGAAGACTGCTATTGCATCTTTCTTCAGCTGTCATCTTTTCCTTCTGGCAAAAGCAACCTTAGTCCTTCCAGTCTTCCTTTGTCGGCCACATCCTTGCCCTCTGCTTCACATATTTTAAGGCTAGAAAAGTCTAAGAGGGTGATTTATTGTCTTGTACAGACAGAATCGCATCTCGTTACCTCCCGTTTGGAAGTGTGATTTTTCCACTTGTCCTCAAGCTATTGCACAACCACCATAAGCCGATGCTGCTGACAAACCTGCGGCACTGGGGCAGGAGCGGGGCGCACTGGGGCGGGAGTGTGGGATGCACTGGGATCCACTGCGATGGGCAGCCTTTGGACAGCCCGCGGGGGTGCCTGCCAAGGACTAGAGATGGGTATTGGGGAAAACCAGAGGAAAACGGGGCTGAGGGATTAGCCTGGGTTATTTCTGTACCGTGAGGATTTTGGAGAGGAGCTGTGGGTTTGCTGACACCGTGTGCCCGTGTAATGGCAAGTGTCCTTTGGGAGCAGAGGAGTGGGAAACCAGGGGAAAGGAGGCACCAGGCTATTTGAGGGGGTGGGGGGGCATTGCTATTCCAGTCAAGCTAAGCCTTATCCTAGCAGCAGCAATGCCTTTTTCCGCAGTCCCCTCCACAGGCTGGCGTCACAGTTACCGACTGGGACTGTCAGAAATGATTTATGAGCTCGGCCCAAACACTTGCAGGAACAAAAAATGCAAAGGGAACCGGTACAGCTGCAGGCAAAAGGCAGGAAAGATGCTACGCGTCTGGCAAGTCCTGCTGCTTATTTGCTCCTGCTTTGCATTAAGTTGTTTGCTGCGACTTAAAAAAAACCAAACAAACAACTCTTCCTGCTGAGGCAAACAGAAAAGAGGTCGTTGGAAGGGGGTTTGTGTCTCGGAGCCAGTGCCTGCCCTCAGGGAGCTGAGCGTCTTGGGATCTGTAGTCCGTCTTGGGCATGGGGCAGCTCAGTTTTGGGGTCACCAGCTCCACCATGGCAAAGCTGAGCTGTTGCAACGTGGTTCGTGTTAAATGTTCTTTTCATCCCGCGCAGGAGACATGGATGTGTATGAAGTTGATTGCGTGTACATGCTGGGTTTGTTTCTTTTTTTCATTTATATCACATTTTTTAGATGTTAAGGTTTGGGGATTTTGTAAGGGAGGCATTCTTATGGTGGTTGAAGCCACTTCTTCATTGGAAATTCTCCTAAATCTTACTCAAAAATGTATATGAGAGAATCTAATAGTTGAAAGCAAAGCAAACCATTTTTAGCGATCCAAGATGCATTTATAACATTTTTTTAATTAGCTGAAAATTTTGAGGGAAATGATTTCCAGTCACTGGACATTTTTGAGTGTATGATTTCAAGAGGTTGTCAACAAATTGCAGCTCTTCTCTTGGTACAGCAGTTGCATCGGGGATTTCCAGTCCCAAAGGTTTCAGATGCAATTCAGTCAAAGCTCTGAATTTCTGATGCTTTTTCTGAAGTGTCTAATGTGAGGAGTTTCTGAAGCTCCACAATTGTTCTCCTATTAGCTATGAAAGCCAGCGTGCTCTCTGGAACAACCGAAATAGAGGATGTGGAATCATCCTGGGTGTACGGTGGTGCTGGCTGTCGGCAGCGAGGAGCGGTGCGAGCCCAGGTCGAATTGAGTTTGTTCCCACCTTGCATGGTATTGCCAGGGGTCTGCAAGCCAAGGACTGAGTCAGAAGAGGTTTCACATGAACAGTTGACCCTGTTTTGTTGGATGTCACGGGGAAAACTACCTTGTCCAAAGCTCTTTGGAATGGTTGAACTCGGGTACTTGCAAGACAAACCTTCACGGGGGGAAGACCCACACGGGTGAGTCTTGGGGCAGTAAGCTGTGCCCTGTGGGGTGGTGTTGCTCCCCAGAAGCTCCCCGGTTGGTTTTTTGGTGTCTCACCAGTGGGTGGGTGGGAGCTGTGCTTTGAGAAACGGGGAGTGTTTGCAGCCATCAGCTCCCTTCCCAGTGCTGTTCTCTGGGACAAACTCAACCTCATAAATCTCCTACTCAGCAGGGAGCATTTGTGCTATAAACTAATTAGGCAAGTGGTCAAATACCACAAACACCTTTGCCCTCATTAGAGACCAATAACGATCCTGAGTAGGTGCTGAAATGCCTCATTAACAATGAGCAGGGCCTCCTCTCTGGGATATGGGCTACAAAAACAAGCCAGCAGCCCAAGGGTGCAGGAGGCCCTGACGCTAATTCGGTGCATCGCTAATGATTTAAATGTCAATTAGCTAGCCCGATGCTATGTGGAAGTCCTGGGCTTATGGGCCACAAAGCCAAGGCACGGAGGTGGCAGGATATATTTGTATTTGCCACAGAAATGAGGAATTTGGCAAGTTTGTGGGATGAAGAGCTTCTTTCCCTCTTCTTCTCGTTGTTGATCCTGCTGCTGCGTTGACTCGGTGCCGCTCTCCTCTCTTTTGCAAGATCCTCTTCCCATCACTCTTTTTGGTTACGCGCTCTTCCACATACACCACGGTGTTCTCAAAGGCCTCGGTGCTGCAGCCTTGGGTTGTTTTAAAGGATTTGGGTGGAAACCAGAGTCAGGGCAGGCACTCTCCTCCAGTCACTTCTGTTCTTTCTGCTGTCGTTTGGGGGAAAAAAAGGAGTTTTTCATGGCCGGTGGTATCTGGAGGTGCCTCGTGAACGTGGGTCTGCATAGAAGTAAACTGGGAAATATCTCCCAAACAAATTACCCTTTTCTATATTGCTAAAGCAGAACTGAAACTGGTAATTTTTTTTCTGCCCTTGCTCAGGCGATACTGGCTGGGAGATGAGAAACACCAGTTCTGGACCCAGTTGCGCCTCCTGCGTTGCCTGTATTCAGACTTCAGGAATAATTCAGACAGACATCCTTCAGATATGCCGTGATATACAGTTCACTGTAGCTTGAGGCAGGGGACCAGATCTGTCTTTCTCAAACTTTTTATTTGAAGGACTGTTACACCATTAAAAAAAAAATCTAAGCTTTCTTTATTTGTCTAGTAGCAGTTGCCAGAAGACAGTGCCCATGCAAGTGGCTGCTTTTTAGAATCACCAAAACTGAAGCTAAATTTTGAATGTTCATTTGGTATTCAATTTAATTTTTTTTCCTATACTGTGTTTGCTCTGTTGGCAGGAGCAGGACTGCGACTGTATATGTATTTCTCTTTCAGCTGTTTTCCATGATACTGGTGGTACATGGACCACCAGCCAGGAGCTGCTAGGCTGTGTAATTTTTTTTCCTGATCCTTTCATGCTCAATTTTTATAGAATATAAAAAAAAAAAAACCAAAAAAACCCCACCCAAAAACCAGTGGGTACTGAAGTGAGTTGGAGGTGCATCCCATGAGAGTGTCTGTTTCCCACCACAGATTAGAGTCTTGTATTTGTGAGACACAATGAAGATGTTGCAACTAGTCTGGAGTTTAGATTTCTGGTATGTTAGTATGTGGCCAAGATGTGCAAGAAAGATAACACAAAATAGTGTCAAGCCAGTGAAAGGGAGACATAGTAAGGGGAAAAAAAAAAAAAAAATCTTGGAGTGTTGAATTTTCTATAATGGTTCCCAAGAGTGGTAAAGAAAACTAACTTTGCTTAAGCCAGGCAGAAATTCCTGATTCAGAAATTAGGCTAAGGCGGGTCCTCTAGGCCAATTCTTCTGCCCAGACATGTCCTGCTGAATACACTCACCAATTTCTCCAGTGGAGCAGAAAACTCTAGCAGCATTCCTTGGATGCCATCCAGGGAGGGATGTGCGAAAGGGTCATTACTTTGTGCATGAGATTCTGTGTTTGCCCAGGTTTCCTGTCACTGGGAACAATGCAGAGCAAATGGCAATTTCCTTATAAAAGTGGTTTTGTGGAGGGGTAAAATGTACAGCTGCAGCCACTTCCAGATGTATGATGACGAAGGACTTACCTCCTCCACCGTCCCTCCTAGTTGAATGCCTTTAAATACCATTCTCCAGCTCTAAGGTTCACCCCAAAAGGCCCGTTAACACTTCCACACAGATGTGTTTGGGTGCTGATGGGTCCCTGATTCGTTTGCTTTAAAAGCAAAAACTTGCTTGCAGCTGGTTGAAAAATCAAGGGAGACATTTTGTAGAGGTAATAATAATGTTCAATGAAGAGATCCCTTGTGGATTTTCTCAACTTTCGCTGCTTAATGAACCAACTGATTCAGCCTGTAGTGTTGAAATAATCCTTCCAAGGACGTTAGAGCAGTCCCATTAAGTCAGAGGAAAGACTTTACTGCAAAACTTTTGTTAATGAATCAAGATTTTGTTGTCAAAGGAAGAAATGGGGCTTTCTCTGACATGGCTTTTAGGTGCAGGTGAATTCATTTAGATTTCTTTCCCTGCGTTTTAGGCTGACACCTAATCATAAATACAGTTTGCAATGTTTCTTTCTCCCCTTTTGTTATTAACCAAGGGACAATGGAGAGGTTTGTAGAAGGGAAATCCCCAGAGTCCTGTTTAATACAAAGACAACACCTCCTTCAGCTCAGGAAGTCCCTGAGCTGCACTTTTTTTGAGGCTAGGAGAATATTCTAGGGAAAAAAAACAATCACAGCATGTTTATTGTATTCTTAAACCCTTCCCTAGGTATCTGCTTTTGGCCACTTTCAGTGACAAAATATTGTGCTAGATGGACGTTGGAAAGCCATTATTTTGCTTGGTGTCATCGGGTTGTTCCTGTGACTTTTAATTAGTGTTATAGAAGTGCTGAGGGACAATTGCACAGAGGGTTTTTTGGTCGTTTTCTTCATCCTGCTTTTCTTCTCACCCTTCCTCTGACAACCTCTTTGCTTGCAGCTGACTTTTCCTCTGATTGTGGTACCACTAGCCTCTCTGAAGAGGTCGGTCTTGGATGGGCTAAAGCTGTGCACAGCCGCTTTCGTGGGGTTTTCTCTCCCACCCTCCAGAGCGCTCCTGAGGATGCTCAAGCCTCCAATGTTTGAGTGCTTTCCTCTTGGGTACCACTGCTGCCAGAGCAGTGGCAGCTCCATCATGGAGCACTGCAAATCATCTTCTCCGCATTTCCAGACGAAGGGTTTCCTATCTACATGCCCTTTAATGTTGATGCTTCTCTCCTAAATCCAAGAAAAGGGACTTCAGTGAATAACAGTTATGTGTGGAAGGAAGTGACTCCTATCAGGAACCCCATTGATTTGAATGGCAAAGCTGAGATCTGAATGGGGGCAAAGCGCTGGAGGTGTATGTGTTCAGGACCTTCACTGCAAATTCAAAAGCTCTGGGTCCGCACAGGACCTTCAGAATACACGCAGATTTAGTTCACTATTCACCAGAGATCCCCTCTCCAAATACAAATAGGGATCCTCGTTGAAAATCCTTCTCTTGTTGAAGCCAAAGCCAAAATTCCCCTTCCCTTAGGTAGGACCAGGATTTCCAGCCCTGCAAAACAAAAATGTTTGACCTCTTCCTACCTTAGAGCAGCCAGGAGGTGAAGAAAGCTGGTCCATAGTGAACCCAAGAAGCTGTAGGTGAAGCCTGTTAGCAGAGAGGCACTCAGAAGGAGACAGCGTTATCCTCTTTCCCATCAAAGCCATCTGGCTCTCAGTTGCCAAACCAGTGCCAAGCCCCAGTGACCTTTCAGACTCATCACTGTGCTTAGAAGATTTACAGTGGAAAAAAGCTACTTCTTGCGAGGAAACTCTTGCTCCTTCCTCCCAGGAGAGCATCTAGCCGCAATGACTCATACGTTCATCATCCTGGCTTCCCGTAACTGTCCGACAGTGGCTACAACGCACAGGCCTGGGGAGATTCCGTGCTTGCTTGCCTCTGAGATGGGGTGATGTAAGCTCCTGCTCTGGCTTCTCCCGGCTTTCCAGACTGCTCAAAGTTCAAAGCTTTAGTCTCATCGCTCCGTCACCCAGCAGGCCAGCCCTGGCTCAAGCACCGACTTGCCTCTCCTGAAGTGATGATGTTTTAAAAGGGCTTTGGAATGACAAAGGTCCCGGAGGAAATGGAGGTGAAGCTCACTGACAGGCAGGACCCAAGTTTCCAGAAGATCTGCCTAAGTCACTGTCTGCCTGTTTTCAGGCAGAGCTGCAAACCACATTTAGCATTTGCACTGGAGCTGCCGTGGAGATTTTCGTTTCAAGTTGGCAAGATGTTCTCTACAAGGTACTGGTACCCCGCAGGGTAACCCTTGGAGAAGCAGTTCTGTTGTTCTGGGATAAATGGAAAAACAAGTACATTGATGTCGGGAGGGAGGCTACTGCTTCTCAAGTGAAAGAAGAGCTGAAAAATGAACTGGAGAGATGCGTCCAAGCCCTGAAGTAGCATTCGGTTCAGATTTCAAACACCTCAAAAATCCAGAAGTGGATTTGTGCATGAGCCCCATTAAAAAGTTCAAGGTCTCTCAGAAAACTGGGGGTTGGGTTTGGATTTTGAAGTTTCCTGCCTCCACCAGATTTAGACGTTCTCTGATCCGGGGCTTTGTTCAGGCCTGTCTCCGATTATAGAGTTGTGAACGAATAGGTCTGTTGAGAGAGCCGCGTTGGCTGGTCTGCGTGAGCCACTGCCTTCCTTCAAATAGATCAAGACTCTCAACAAGAGTCTTGTGCTGGGGAACATGAGAGCAGCACCGAGGCATTTGACATGAGGTTGTTTGAATGTTAGTGGTTTTTGTCTGTAGGACTCTTTGTGTCCTCCTCTTTCAAAATTCTCGACTGTTCCTCTGAATCCAAACCACATGGATTTTTTCCGGATGTCAGGTAGATGCAGTCAAATTCCTCCATCTGCCAAGTGCAAGGTGAGATCCCAACAAGTATGTGGCAGGCTGTTTTGGAAAAGGGCTCCATCATCTCCAGAGCTCCCAAGGAAAAATTAGTTGCCCATAAATTCCCACAGCAGGCAAAACAGACTCAAACCAAAAGCCTTGATGTAAATCTAAACCATGATGTTCACTGGGGTAAAAACTGTCCTTTTATGCGAAGCAGCCTGGATCTGAGAAGTGTATGAAAGCCAAATCTGAAGTCAGTCTTAATGAAAACTTGCTGTGCTCTTGGATTGCTTCTTGGCCTTTCCCTCTCCCTTGAACCTCTGCTGGGATACTCACAAGCTATAATCCTCCCTCTGATATTTCTAGGAGACCTGGGGCTACGAGGAGAAGACAATTCTCTCCCTTGGGTCAGTTCTTCATCTCTTAGTCCTCAGCGGATGCCAGCAGCATCAGGAGGCTGCGAGCATTTGTGGGATGAGGAATGTTGTCCATAAAGTGCCTGAATTCATCTTCTTGCTCCTTCACAAGGCAAGCACGCAGCACAGGCTACCTAGAAAAGATGAATGGAAAATAAACAGACATTGTGGAATAGGTTTTTTTCCCTGTGGGATGGGTGGCTGCCAGGCAGAGCTCCATTCTGCAGGACTGAGGACCGATCTATGCCCTTTTTGTTCCCACCGTTTTCAAAAGGTTTCCATTTAGGCTTTCAAGTGAATGGATGCGCTCCCGGGAGCGTGGCTCACATGCCGAGCCAGCTGCACGAGGAACGCTTCTCTGGGGTGAGGACACTGCAGTTTCAGGCTGGGTTGCGTGTGGTGCAGCCCTGTTTATTTGTCTGTCGCCCGCCAGGCAAGAGGTCAGGCAGGCAAAAAGAGACCCCAAAGGGAGAAAAAAAAAAAAAAGTGGAGGGGGGGCAAAATTTCCCTTGCCCCCATGCCAAGTTTAAGACACCGAGCAATGGAAAGGGAGAACCGAGCGCAGCTTTCCAAAGCGGCCGACTGATGTTGGGGGGATTTCAGGGGCTGAGTTTACTTGGGGAGAATTGATTTTTGCATCTCTGCCGACGGCTGCCGCAGACTTCCAGCTGTCCATTGCAGGGTCATTCTGCTGCCTTCGCCGTCGGTAGGAGCCCGAGGGGTCCAGCTGGGGACCGGGGCATTGGGAGTCAGGGAGGTGTTGGCAGGAGGTGGTGATTATCTCCAGTTACTCCATCCCAGCTGAAGTTCTGGGGCCTTTGGGATGGAAAGCTGTACCACCAGAGCACATGGGAACAGAGCAGGGCTTTTCTTTCCCACCAAATCTCTTCTTGATTTATTATGCGCCTGCTCAGCAAGGAGGAATGCAAGGATTGCGTTATCTGGGTTGTGCTGTTAATGAGGCCATCATGTTGATTAAGCGTCAGCCTGGAACATTAGCTCGGAGAGGTCCCTCTCTCCCTCTGTAATGACTGACACTTCTCCCTGAATAGGCAGACCAGAGAAAGTCCCCAAGACTCGTCGTTTGGGATTAAAATAAATAGCAGTCGAGGTGGAGCAGGACTGGTGGCAGATGTGTGTGAAAGATTGCACAACTCCTCACCACTGAGGACGGAGCTGCCCGATTAAAACCAGCTACAGATGAGGAGAGGGGTGGATGCATGATGAGCATTCGTTAGGGATAATAAATAATTAGGTGTGAAATGCCTAGGAATGGCTCAAGTCGAGGGGATGCAGAGGGAGTAGGGGAATGAATGGAGGAGTGGAGGAGGGAATCCCGTTTAGCACAAGTTAAATCTGCAGGCTGTACTTTTCGGCATGAAGCTGGCAGCACTGGCATAAAGAAGACAGGTGACTTGGGAAATTGTTTGATTTCCTTTCCTTCCCCTCCAGCTTTTTCCCCAGCGGCGATGATCTGCCAATTCAGCTCTGAGTAAAAGTGACACATCTGGCAGTTTTACCCAGGAACTCCAGCCCAAATCTCTTTGCTTTGCTAACAACTCAATATTTTGTCATATTCTGGGCCACCCGTGAACCTCAGAGAAGTTAGAAATGCCAGCAAATCTGCCTATCTAGCTCCGCCGGCGGGATCTGGCAGCAACGAAGGTGGTCACGCGCTGCAGCTTGTGACGGTCCCCACCGCTTCCAGCTGACGGGCACGTGCTCCGTGGGATCCTTGCTGGCGGTCGTAACCGCCGCGAAGTGTAAGGTCACGATGTTGAAGATGGCTTCTGGGAAGGATAGAGGCAGGCTTGCAGGGATCAGGTTTGCACGGCTTTTAGCTGCTCTGGGGAGGCCGTGGTGGGGCGGAGGAAGGGCGCAGTCTGTGTTAGCATCTCTGCAGGTTCCCATCGTAGCTGCCCGGGAATTGTCCCTTCAAGTTCCCCCTGCTCCAAGTGTCGTAAGAGCAACTAAGCTTTCCTGGCAGGCCCTGCCGCCCGTGCATGCCGACGGCATGCCTCTCCCTGCGGGAAGCGACGAGCGTGGTTTCATCTGCCGAGGGGACGGGGCAGGGCAGGCTTTTTTCTAACAGAGAGTTTTAGACCCAGCATGTCAACCTCTGGATCCCGGCCGTGACCTTCTCTGGCTGCCCCGGAGAAGAATTTAATCTGACTCACTACATGCTACTAGTTTTGGTGATAATTGTGGTATGCAAACTGTCCAGAAATGTATCTCTTAGTCACATGGGTGTGCATGCATTTAGAAGGGAAATCAGCATGTTGGTCCCATAAAGTGGCTTGCAGAAATAAGTCTCCTAAGCTGTCCATATTGCGTTCAAAGGATTTCCACTTGGTTGGTTGACGGTAGGGTAGGCTGCTCCGTGGGACCAGCCTCAGGGGATGGTGAAGTCAGGAAGGGAGCACATTTGCTGCCCAGGTTTTTTGCTGGGTAGGGGTGGGCATAAGGAAGCCACGCTGAGGGTGCCTGTTTGGGGCTGAGGATGGGTCAGCAACTTGTGCCAAAGCTGTCAGTGAGTCACTTGCTCTGCCTGAACCCAACAGCTTGGAAACCCTCCCCAAACTTTATCTCCTTGAAAGTACCAGAGGTTGAACCCAGGCTGAGATTCCCAGGGCAAAAGAAACGTGCTGTACGCAAAGACTTGCTAAACGCCAGCACCATGAAATGTAGGAATGCCAGCAGGGAAAGCAAACCTGCACTTCATGGAGCGGTAATACTCATGAGGCACAGGAGATAGAGATGCGAAGACCGCTCGGTTTTCAGACTGCTGCTTCTTAAATCAGCTGGAGCAGATGCCTTCAGCATCCAGGAAGGGATGCTGCTGCTTCATGTGGCTTCTTCCATCTGAGCCTCTGTCAGCTGCAAGTTAAAGGGGGGAAACCGAGTGGAAGAGGTTCAGGTGCTGGCAGTGTGTCCTGTGCTTGCAGATGTACAGCTGACATCTGCAGCTAACTCTCCGATCCTCCTAAAAATCAACACCACCACCACCCCCAAACAGAACAAACCCCTGAAATGCCTCCTCATTTGAAATGTTCCCAATCCCTGAACTATTTTCCTTGCCTGCACTCACCAGTGGACAACTAGAGGAATCAAAGAGGTTTTATGTTTTGCTGTTGTTTTTGAGTTTTTTGTTTTGTTTTGTTTTGTTTTTCTCTAAAACCTATAAAGTCCCAAGGCAGCTTGTGTGTTAGGAATTGCTGAACGAGGTAATTGCTTAGTGCAGTTCCTTGGAGGGACTCTTTTTTAAGTGGAAAGAGAAGTGTGTTGATTTGGTCATGTGCCAACCAGGAAATACCAAAAAGCTGAAGATGGACCCGTTACAAACAGGCTAACCAGCCTCAGATGTCTCTTCAATATTGGAATATGGAAGGTAATAGAGAGCACATGGGTCCTGTAAATAATGAGATTATTAACAAATACACAGAAATAAAGCCATTTGGCTGCCTCGGTGAAACACTGAAGCCACTGGTTTCAGCTGAAATCTCTTAATTGCCCCCGATTGCCCTGTAATGGGTGTTTTTCACTGCAGCCTGTCCAAGATCTGAGGTTCTGCGTTGGGTTTTGCATCTTGTGTGCGCCACGGTTTAATCCTACACTTTCCTCCCGCGGAAGGGCCGGAGGAGTGGCTGGGGCAGAACAGAGATGCTGATGCTCTGGGGCATGAGATGTGCTGCTGTCACTTCATTGCTTGGGCCTAAAAGCCTGGGGAGGAGGGAAGGAAGCGAGTTGGAGTCGGAAGGACCTTTGGGAAAACTCACAGCCCTCAAAGCAGGGAGCCCGGAGTCGGGTTTTCAATCCCTCCTTTGGCAACCCTGCAAGTGCCGACCCCGATGAAGGAGGTGGCTGCCGGGAGCTGCAGGTGCTCACGCGGGTTGTAAAGCAGTCAGGTTGGTTGTGCCAAAAGATGGATCGAGGTCCCCCACACTAGGCATCTAGCCTTGAAAATACCGTCCCAGTTTTTTATTCTTGTGTCTAGGCTTCTTTTCCTGGGGCTGGGACAAGGGCGTAGGCAGACATCAGTGCGGCACGCGTGTGTGCGTACGTTTTCCCTTTAGGGGAAGGAGGAGGGAGAACTGTGTCCAAAGCAAGGTGCCTTCGCAGCCGTGAGGATGAGGAAGGGTCTCTTATCACCTTGCATGGGACAGAGGCAACGTGAGCAGCGGCTCAGTGCGGGATGGGAAGGATGGTGCCGGCGTGGCATTTTGGAGAAGTCAGGGATGAGGGAGGCTGGTTGGACTTCGTGTCCCCTGTCCCATAGCTTGGTGCCGAGAGGGTGGGTTGGCGTTAACTGGGGGCTAGAGGGGAGTCCTCCAGCCTCCTGCGTTTTGGGAAGGTCGACCCTCAAGCCGGAGTCGCAGGCAGTGCTCCCGGGCTTGGAGTGTGGAGCAGGAGCACTGCATTCCCTGAGCCTGGAAGGGAGCAGCGGGCTGTGCGGTAGATGGTTTTCAAACCCTTCGTTCTGGTGCTTCAGCATCACTGTTTGACCCTGAGCGTTTGAGCTGGGAAGTTTTAAGCCATTTTTAGCTGCCTGGCTGCAAAGGGGAAGGGAGGGAGGAGGGAGAGAGAAATACCACGCGGTTAGTATTACATCCCCGACACAATAGGAACTTTTATTAGCAATTTTCCATTGTGTTGCAAATGGCAAAGATCACGGTTATATTTGCATGTTTCAGACTGTCCTGGAGAATTAGCTTTCCTCTGCGATTGGGTAATAGTTTTCATACTGCATTAGCTTCAGCGTTTGGAGTGAGATACAAAAGCTGCGGCTGAAGAGTGCTAATTCTCCTGCGGGTAGAGACCTTCATTCTTACCTGGTAGTTCAATGTGGGAAAAAACAGGTTGTAAGAAGCTTGATCTCTTTGTGGGATAGAGAAAGAGGAGGTGGTAGGTGGGCAGTACCTTTGCTCTGAGGGTATTGATTGCACTTCTCAGGCCAATAAAAATGCATGCATTCCTGGCTAGAATAACAATAAGGACATTTCTTTGCTCTAGGATAAGTCAGGATTTGACTAGATTTATGCTTGGCTCTGCGGAGGACATGCAGCTATTGACAGCCTGAAAGAAATTAGGCCAAGAAAACAAAACAGAAACGACTGGGAATCGTTGCAGCTTTCAGTCTGCAGTATTGCTTCCAGGACCGTAGGACCCAAGCGCTTTGACTCGGGGCCATGGCCCTGTTGGTTTTTGGGTTGGTTTTTTATTTGTCTTTGAGATTTCGCACAGTGTTTTCCGCGCGGGGGAGTTCTGCTTTGCGGTCTGGATGAAGCTGCGATGTGCGTCTTCCTCGTTGTGGGACCTGGAGCAGGGTCACCAAACCACTGGCTGATGGCAGGATGGAGGCTCAGAGAGCTCTGCCTCTCCTTGTCTTCTCCTGCATGGCCAGGTGTGGCTTAAGTACGACTGTAGTGTCAAAGGTAAATGGTAAAAGTCACCGCAGCACTGTTCCCTAGATCACTGATCCTCCTCTCGCAGCTCTTCACAAGCTCTCTAGTCTCTGTGCAACACCACGATAACAGAAATGCCCAGTTAAAGCATCTTGCTAAAGGGTGGGAAGCTGTTGCTGCTGAAGGCAACCTGCTCCACTGAGCCTTGGTGCTTCTTCCCAAGAGAGACAAATGGATGAGAATTTTGTGTGTGTGCTTTTTAGAAACAAGCAAGTTAACCCAGAGAAATATCATTAAACTGATGTTGATCCCAGCCTTTAGTCTATTTTCTCTTCTTCCCCCAGCAGACCTTCTTCTGTTTTTAGAGACTACTCTTGAGCCACTTTAGGGTTGTGCCAAACATTGGAAATGAAACCCTCTGTGCTGCAGGCAGGGTTTTCATCCCAAGGTTGAACTTTGCACCAGGAATTTATGAAGGCGCTTGAGCTATAGGGTGAGCTTCACTGAGTTTGGTGCAATACAAGACCAGGTGCGTTACGAACAAGATGCCCTCCCCACGCTCTGCTTTGCTAGTCCCAAACTCCATCGCTGATGCATAAACCCAAGAGAAAAAGCATATGTGTACTGTACAACGTGAAGGTCAGAATGACATTAGGGCTGCAGAGCGTCTGTTTGTCCATTCTGCTCACAGAAAAGGCCTTCATATTTTGTTACCATCTGGACAGCAAATGTGCCCTCCTACGGGAACTTAGTTTTGACCTTTGCTCATTTTGTTTAAGAATGAATATAAGGCAAACGTGTAACATTTGCACTAGGGATCTCCTGTCAGCACCGCAGATAGGTCGGGAGAGCTGACTTGGCTTTCTTGCTTGTGTCATGTATTTATGATACGTGTATATAAATGCATATATTTGAGTTTATTCTTTGCATTTGGCTGAAGCTGGGGAAGACAGAACCTCTATTTGAAGCAAGGCTATTCCTAATGTTATCATTTTAGATCTGTGATTATTAGTTTTAATGTGAACACCAAGTCCCACCATATGCCGAGAGCTCCGCACAATGTGCTCCTTCATGGCGGTGGCACGGTCGTCGTCGGGCGGCGAGCGTATCTGCTGCGGGTCCTTTGATGCATGGCGCCTATTGCATGGATCACGACCATCGGTTAATCTGATCTCCTGCAGACCGTGAACACGCTGTTGCTTGTTTGATCAGTCGTTAGCACAGACGAGTTGTATTGTTCAGTGGTCTCTGATATTTGGGCTGTTCTGCTGGTGGGCTGGTGACTGTCGCTCTTGTGTAGCTCAAGCCTGATGGGGCAAGCTAGGATGAGTCCCTCTCCATAGCCATCAGCTGGATTTGGCTAACTGGAGCTGGAGCATGCCCAAGACCCCTGCCTGCAGGCCTTTCTTCTTCTTTCCTTTTTGGAAGTCCAAACATCCAGCAAAACCCCAGCATAACCTGTAAGCAAAGACCTTGAGCTCTTTGTCGGAGGGGAAGGAAAGGTCAGCCTTCCATTTATCAAGTGACCTGGTAGCTTGCCACCAAAACAGATTGGGGAAGCAGAGTTGAGTGCCCTAACTCAAAATGAAGATGCTTAGTTGGTTAAGCATCTATCGAAGATGGGAGCTGTTGCTGTCGGTGCTGGGGCACCCCCGCTGCGTTCACCCAGCTTTGTACGAGCTCACGGCAGCCCCGACTCCATCCAGTGCCCTTCGGCTCCCTGCAACATCCCCATGAGATGCTGCTGCTCACTTTATAGTGTTTAAATGGGTCTTGCCAATATTAAATTGGAAAATAAACCCCCATGGCTCAGGCTTGAGTTGTTGAGATTATGAAGACTGATCAAATAGCACAATTAAATGTATTTATTAAATAAATGGGTTGTTTATCTTTCTGTCGCCTTGTACCCACGGGGCTGATGCTGAGCTGCCTCTTGCTGGCTTTAAATGAGTCCCACCGCGTGAACGCTAGCACAGGCGAGGACTGAATCGAGCCTTTGCTTCGGACTATTGAGCTAGACCAGCCAGTTTCGCTTTTTTGGGTTGGTACATGGTTTCGTTTGCCCGTTTTCTTGTGCCGGCTGAAAAGCTGCCCAGCATGGGTTCTTCCAGACAGGCCTGGGGGTGTTTCCATTTGTGCCAAGAAAATTGGGCTTTGACAGTCAAAACAAAACAAAACAACTTTGTCCTTCCATCTCATGTCCCTCCCAGTAAGTTAAAAAGCATGTCTCTTTTTTTTGTTTGTTTGTAACATGACTTTGTTTTAAAATGCAAAGCCCGGTCTGCATTCCGCCCGCTCTAGCACTGTCCCTTTAAAATCTGATTTTGGCAGCAGGTCCGGTGGCTGCGGCTCCTGTCCCGAGCAGATGGCTTTAGTTAGGCCAGATTTGGTGGCAGGTCCCTGGGATGCCGAATCTCTGCCTCGTTTGCTCCCTTCTTCTGTCATCAATAAAACCATTGAGAGAATCTTTAATAAATAAACAAAAAAGCATTTTTCAACAGACAGTGGGATGGAAAATGACTCATAGGAAAACAGGGTATAAAGTACACTCTAGTATTAGGTATTACATGTGTCGAGTTTCTGTTTGGGGTCCAAGAATGCTGTGGTTTTTCTCTAAGGATTATGCCATTGTGGAATAATGTCGTTGTGGAGTATTTGGTCAAGATGAGCTGATTGAGTCTGGTGGTTACTTACAAATACATATCTCTATTTTTCAGCATTTGGAAAATCTGTGACAAGCAGTTTTAGGGAGGCTACGGGCAATTATTGCCATCACTGTTTCCAGCCCTGCTGAATGCCATGAAAACTGCTAGAGTCATACTTTCTCTCTTCCTTGCCTTTTCTTCATTCATGTAGGACCTACTTTTTTTTTTGGGATTGGGTGCAAACAAACTGGGCAGGATCCTTTGCGCTGGCTTAGACCGACCAAAGGACTGATCCAGTCCTGGAGAGAGTCTGGGAGGAGCGTGTGCGATATTAATGTGAATGAAAAGCAAAGTCCTTAAGGGATGGAGGAAAAGGAGTGAGAAATATTCTGCGCAGAAACCACAGCGTTAAAGTTGGGGACACCCAGCAGTGCCAGTGGGACTTGGGCGGTGCTCAGGGCGGTGCTCACCAAAAAAGCTTTTGGAGGAGAAACTTTAATCCACTAACCCTTGCTCCTTCTCTGTGAACGTTAACGGGCGCACTGGGAAAAGGGACATTTGAGCTCCACTTGCACTTGTTCCAGCAAGTCATCTGCAGAGTTAAGGAGACGTCTGAGGAGGGCTGATGCCCAGTTTCTCTCTCCTTGTGTCCTGTGATCCTCGTTTTCAACACAGTAGTCCCTAGAAACACTGTCGTATCTGTTTTTGGTAGGAGGTGATAGGATATCATGCTTTCTTCCCATTATTCAAGTGAGCTGATGATTAGAAAAGCAGGAAAAAAACCCTCTTTTACAGCTTGGTTTCCAGCCTCTCTGCAGAAAAAAAACCATGCATCGTGATGATTCTAACTCTAGAAATTACAATTACGTGATCCCGTTGGCTGTTGTCATCACTTCTACCTCCCTGGTCTGCGCCGCGCAGAGGTTTGACAGCTCGGGGTCAGCCCCAGGCAGCTCCTTGTTGAGCATCGTTGAAGAGCATGAAGGAAGTGTCGAAGGATGAACTCGAAGGAAAGGGCTCGCGCTGTGGGCTCAATGAAATATTTATAGAGCACTATATACACAACTGCGGGCAGCCTTTAAACATGGGAAGCACTTGAAGCAAAACGAGGCCGTTTGGATACAGAAGGCCTCATTTTCTAGCGTTTCCTAGCCAAAAAAAAAAAAGAAAAAGCACATATACAAAGAGCCATTTCTAGTTTTGCCCATCTGTTGTAATCCTTCTGGTTCACGTGCGCTGCCTTCTTTTTTTGGTTTGTTTTCAGCAGTTTTTGTTAGTAAGGGACAGGGGGTATCGTGGGAGGGCGTACGTGCGTGTGTACCTTGGTGGAGAATACTGCCCAGTGGCCAAAAGGAAAGCGGAGGTGGCCTAGCAGGAGATGGTTTTGTCCAGCAGCTCATTTTTGGGAAGGGTTGGTGTATGTTTGTGCCAAAAATTGCCCCTGAAGCATTTATGAGCCTGCCTGGAACCAGGTATGTGTGAATGCTGAAAAAGCGCGCAATTATCAGTTTTATTTTTCTTACCATTGCAATCTCTATCTACCTACTACATAGTTGAGACGCCTGCGTTAATACTAGCCTAATGCAAAACATAAATAAATATAAATACGTAGAGTGTGTTTATAAACATTATAATGTATACTATGTTAATGCATAAATGCATATTGGTGGAAGGAGGAGTTGAAGGGTCACCAGTTGAGCACATCTCTGGGAGCTTCTAGTGCCTGGATGAGGTCCTGGCATTTCCAGGATGGAGCAGCATCCAGGTGGTTCAGGAAGAATGTGGCCCAGGAGCCAGCATCAGCTGGGGAAAGCCCTTCCAGCCGCATCACATCACGGCAATGGCATGTGCCATTCCTTCGATGCAATTAGTCTTCATAGGCTCGCTGACCTGAAACTAAACTCTTGGGAAAGCCGAGATTCGAGGCAGCCTTTGTCTGTCCGACTCCAAACAGGGAGAGATGGGGCTCCGGGGGAAGGGGCAGACATATGGGGGAAGCCAGCTTGCCATTCCTGTGGATGTTTTTAGGGGATTAAGAAGGGAACGATTGCTCTCCAGGCCTGTCTCAAGGTTTAAGAATTACCTGGAGGGCCCGCTGGAATCCATTTTTGGATGACTGGAGATTTTTTCCTATCCGCAGTGACAGAAAGCGAGTCCAGCGGTCTGGAAACACCCCCCGAGCTGTCAGAAGAATGATGGTTGCTCTCTGCGGCTCGGTGGAAAAGTTGACCCATGGCAGGCTGCCACTGGAGCCGGGGAGGGGGGGAGCAGCTCGGCCCCTCTGCCCATCGTTGTGGGCAGCTCTGCCACGGGGGACGTTGGGGACACCCTGCCACCGGCAGAGCATCATGCTGGTCGCTGGTTGCTCCACCACTTGGGTTTGAAGAGGAGGAAAGCAGGGGGACAAGTCCGGTCTTTCCCTGAGGTTTATTGTTGCCTCTTCTGATCTCCTGGAAATAGCCAAATTTAGCAGTGGGAAGATGGTGTTGGAGAGGAGCAGTTTGGGTGCCCACCACTTCATCGCCCCAAGCCTGGAGGAACCGCTTCTCCCAGGGGGCTGGCTGGTACCTAGAAAGACTGGGAGGTGTTTGGGGAAAGAACTAAAGTTTTGGGGGCTACAAGGGGCCCTAACTCCATCCACAGCATCGCCCCAGCTGGAGGAAGATGCGCAGCTTGATGGAAAGTCCTTCCCAGCCCCGTACCTGCAGGGCAGACGTTAGCACCAGTGTCACGAGTGATGTTTGCTCTGCCTTTCAGCTTTTTCTTCTAAAATTTCTTAGGTGCCTTGCCTAGTTGCTGCTTTTATTGCTAACACCCCTGGATCAAGCGATTGGTGAGAAAACAGAGGAGCAGTAACACAGACCTTTCTGTTTGCTAACAAAATCTCTTAATGGTCTTTTTTTTTTTTTTTTTTTAATTTTCCTGAAGGTGTCTGGCAGCTGGTGAGGGGCTGGGACTGCAGCAGGAGAGGGAGCACAGCTTAACGCCAAGGCTGTCCTAGACACTGCTGCTGCCCGCTGGAGTGTGGACCCGCTCAAGCAACGGTAAGGACATAGCCTCTTATTTCTCCTGAATTGGTAAATCACCAAATGCGGTGCAGAATGTTTTCTCTGCTGTGGTCTCATGTCCAGGGACTAGGGGCAGGGCTTTTCTTATGAGGTTTGGTTTGCTTGAAGACACCCCAGACACCTCTGGCTGCTGCCTGATTCCTGCAGCCATGGAGGTTGCGCCATCCCTTCCCTATTTACGTACTTATATGTTCTTACGACATGCTGCTACTTACAGGGTGAGTCACAATTATACCGCACCTTCCAAAATAATTCCTCTGTACAAACCCAAGTGTTCAGCCCGTGAAAGCTAGCACTTGAATCCCACATTTGGGAAGTGGGGAATACCACAGGCAGCATGGAGATCTTGGCCATCGAGGTTGTGTGTGTGTGTATAACGCTGTGCTTAGTTTCCATGTTTTCCTGAATGCTCCAGGAGAGCACAGAGCTCGAGGTCCCACGTGCGTGGGACAGGCTCTCTGCCCTCTCTCCCTTTGCCTTCGGTGGTGGCAAGATGCTGTTGTAGCCCAAAATCTGACCTAATTTTTTTCTTACGGTGCGTCTTTGCAAAACCAGCGCCGCAGGCTGTGATGGCTTGGTTTCCAAATTCAGGACTTTACAGCAGTTCTCTCCTGCAGGAAAAAAAAGAAAACGGGGGGGGGGAGAATCACTCTAGAAGCTCAACAACACTGAGTAGCCTTCCAGTAAGGGGTGCTCCTAAGCAACCCTACAATAACAAAGAAGAGATGCCCACAGCCTGTTAACGGAGGACTAGCATGTGCTGTGCAAAGGTTTTCATTGACTCTCTTGTATATGAGCAGGTCTTGTGGGCAACCCCCCAAAAACCCCATAAAATCAGTATGCAGTTGGGAACAGGGTAAAAAGAATGTCGTAGAAGAGAAACGTATTTCACTTCTCAGCTTCTAGGGAGTTGAAAATAATGTGGAAAAAGATGTTGTTAGTTAATACTGATGAATGATCCTCTGGCAGCACCATTAATCAAAGCTAATCATCGAAATGTTTTTGGGAGCGGAAATTTGTATGCACTGGTTTTGATTCCTGTATAGAATAAATGGCTTTATCGCTTTCTTCTATGGAGTTTGACAAGCATCCAGTGGCCTGCTGTTTTCTTGACCGTCTAATGACTCAGGAAAATCTAGAGGGCCCAGCAGAGGTTTTGCTGGCATTAAGAGCTCAAGTTAATACTTCTAAAAGCAGCTACAGGAGTCAGATGCCCATCCCTGTTGACTCTTGGGGTGATTTTACCTGCGATTTTTTAGCTCTGATTTTTATTTATTTACTTTTGCTGAGCGTGCGCGTTTGCAGTCTAGGTATCCTTTGGTATAGACTTGAGATTCAGGGAGGATGATTTATTCCCTTGCATTTCCGAGTGATCGCTCCACAAACTATCCTTCCTACAGGGGCTTTGCAGCAATCATGCATCCCCCCCACCCCCAACCACTGTGTTTGGATGTGTAAAGGGCCCTTGCTTATTCATATCAGGAAAATTACTCTTCTGCTTACCATCTTTGCAAACATGTTTCTGTAGTGCAGGTGTGACAGAAAAAATTGGCTCAAGTGCTTTATTCAGCACGTGTCCTATTAAGACCAGTGAAACTCCCCATCCAGGAGGTTGAAGAGTGATTCAAGGTCAAAAACTCCAGATGACTCACTGGCCAATTCTGATTTTATGGGTCCCACAAGTTTCTCGGACACTTTTGCATGCAGAGGACTGCCAGGTGAGTGCTGCAAATAACAGCCACCACCATCAAGCCCAGCGTGAGGATCCCTCTGTGCAGATGCTCGCAGCTGGTTTCCAGGACGTTGGATTTATGCGGAAGCTGAAAAGTTGTGTGTGCTTTTTGTACGGATTTTCTTGCAATGGCAAAATGAACGTGAAATTCATTAGTGAGAACTGAACCCTGGATCATCTGTTTAAAAAATGCGGGCTCTTGCCAAGCTGATAGAAAGGAAAACTGGAGGAGTAGTATAAAAATTTATATCCCATTTTATACCGCAGAGTTGCAAATGGTTGATGAGGACGCCCGTGCGCCCAAGCCACCGCGTTTTGCAATTAGGGAAACTAATTGCAATAATGGGAGATGAAATGCAAGGGTCAGCCAGCAGCCGAGGAGCAGCCCATGGCCATCAATAGTTATACCAACCACAGTCAACATTAAAACTTTTTACGGTGGTGTTGGGACTACAGTGCAGAAGAATAAGAAATCAGAGAAGGCAAATGCATATAAAGTGCCTTGGAAATCCCCCTGCCATTGCAGCGTTACCTTCCTAACCGGCTCCTAACCCCTGCCCACATCCTTCTGAAAGAGCCATTATGTACATTATGTGTCAGCAAAGACTCGTATTTGTTTTTTTCTCTTTGTCTCAGTGCTTCAGATAACTTTTTGCCTTGTGATTCCCGATGTTTATTTTTTGTCCCTAAGAGCTGATAGCTAAATATATTCCCGATCTCAACACTTTGACTTTTGCTGTTTGTTTAATGACCTTCACTCACTTCAGCATGATTAAGTTCATCTGTGTCTGGGTGTTTTGGTTAGCGTTAAATTCCCTTTATTTTGGGAAGTTCATTTCCACACCATGCTTTCTCCCAGTTGCCTTCCTGTAAGTGAGGAGGGTGGTTTTTGATCCAGGTCTCCCCTCCTCCCCACTCCTGTTTTGCAATTTTTCCTTCCTGGCTTGCGACCGGCTTTCCAGTTCTGCCTCTCAGAGCATGAAAATCCACCCTGGAACAAAACGCTTTCTCCAGCAAAACTGAAACTTTCCGCTGCCGGGGGGCAGCCAACGGTGCCGCGGGGAAGGTGCTCGAGACCTGCATCGCTTCGGCACATCACCTGCGTGGGACATCCCCAAAATCCAGTCCTTTGCAGAGCATCCTTGCTGCCACCGTCGAGAGCTGGTGGTGGTGGGTCTCGTTGCACGTTCACCAAGGCAGGGCTTGGTCCCTTGCACCGAGGCGGGGGGACCGCTTGGCCGATGTCCGTCTGTCTTAGCAAACGGTGACTCCAAGCGTGCGGCGGCATTTGGGATTTCTGCGTGGGTGGGTTTGCGGGGTTTTTTCTCCCCCTTTTGCGGCGTGGTGTCCAGTTGAGGTCCCACGGCGGACGGCCGCGAAGCTGGGAGGGAGAGCGGGGCTCAGCCCTGCAACAGCAACCGAAACGCTCCACCTGGAGGTGAAAGCAAATTATAACCGGGGGCTCGGTGGCCAGCTGGGATTTGTAGATCAGCAGCTGAACCAAAAAAAAAAAGAGCAAAGGATGTAGATATTTACCTTGTGTCACCTGAAACCAAGGTTACATTGGGGAAAAGAATCCATGATTTAAAAGAAAAGTGACGTGGAAGCGTGCAAAGCCCTTCTGCGTGATGGAAAGGCAGGGCGCGGGAGGAGATGCTCCTACGCCAGGCTGCAATTCTCCCAGCATCTGTCTCCAACCCTGCTGCCTCTGTCATGGGGAGACCGCTAAGCTTTTCGGGGCCAGGAGCGAGGATTTGAATTAAGGGATCCCCCCTCCTGGGGCACAGGTTTGTTTTGAGCTTGGCAGCTGAAGCTTTTTTGCTCCTGCCGCTGCATCTCCAGGCAAGCCTCTTCTTTCCTGGGCACGGAGCGTCTGCCTCCTCATCAAATTTTACTCATTTCGAGCATATATCTTAAATATCCCCCTGAACTCCTAATATTCACCATTCAACCTGCTCACCAACAACTTGCAGTTTACAGAAACAGCATTTTTCAGTTATGAGCAATTTACTGAAATGAAGTCACTCAGACTAATTAGAATTACAATTCTGAGAGCTCGGGACCTTGGGGAAAGTTGGGACTGTGTTTGAGGCAGTATCTATGTATTTTGGAATAACAGCTCTCTGCTAGCTCTGATGAACACTGAATTGAACGAGCCGGTGATCTGATCCACCGGGCATTTCCACTTTTCCCGCAAACAAAAAAACCTCTCCTGTCTCTGGGGATATTTTGCACATAAATATTGCTCCGAGGGAAACGAGTGCTGAATATATGTGGAAAATAACCAAAAAATATAGTCATATATCTTGCAAGACTTACAGGAAATTAGCGCAAGTGAATTACCCTAAACAAAATTACCCTGCCACAGAGCACATGTGTTCCAAGGAAGAATTTGAAAATCATTTGAGAAGGCTTTTCTTCTTTGCAAAGCTAATGGATCTCATAATTTTGTACAGCCCTATTGGAAATAGGAAAGAACCTGCCTTGTCCAATTAAGAATTAGAAGTAGAGCAGCAACAGGGAGAAAGATTTCTATTTTAAAAAAAAAAAAACCAAGAAAAAATTTTGTTCTCCGGCTCCATGAAATCCTGCTGAATTGGGAATTCTCTCCAACACAGCGATATTTGCTGGTACCGGAAAATTGCCAGTAACTTGTTGCCAAGACTTCACTTAAAAATACACCGTGCCGGGGTGAGGACTGAGGGCGGGCTGGGAGGGGTGCTGCGGGCGACAGGCAGCACGGGGCGGCTCTTGCAGAAACCAGGGACCCGTCCTCCAAAATACGAGTAAAAGCACAGTGGCTCATTTAGCATATTTAAGTATTTACTGCTGTCTCAGGAAGCAGGAAATTCCTACCGCTGTGGGGGAAGCACAAAGTTCAGTCGGACAAATGGGGAGGATAAAAGATGCTGGGAAAACGCACTTGACGCTGATGGGATTCAGCAGCCTCTAGTTAGATGATTATTTGTCACCGCAAGGGCACGGCACACTTCTGGAGCAGAGACATTGGATGGCTCGAAGCAAACTGGTCCAGCTGGTGGGTTTGGAGGTGTAAAAGGCAATTCTGCCCGGTGCTGTCGGAGGAAGCGAGGGGCTTCTGCCCCCAGCCCCGGCTGCGCTTTTCTCAAACGACGCTTTGGGTTATCATAAAAATCGAGGAACTGGCTTCAGATAGGCTCAGGCTTTCAAGTTTATTAGCTGTGTTTTCAAGCTGGGCTCCAATTCCTTCTGCTGGAGCGCGCCGCCGCCGTCGGGCTTTATTCTCCTTGCCATCTCCTGCTGACCATAATGAGCTGTCGGAGGGGAGGGAAGGAAAGGTCAAACTCCTTCGGCATCAGGTGCGAATGGGGACACGTGGAAAACAGATCCCTGTTATCGTAGCAACCGAAGCGCTGCCCTTGGGCCGGAGAACAGCCCCGAAACAGCAGCGCGGGCGATGCAAACAGGGCAGGTTGCTGTGGCAATGGCAGGGCTGGGGGGGCCAGGGAGCGTTGGAGCCGTCTTGTCCCCCCACACGTGGGACTAAGCGTTTCTAGCAGTTCAGAGCTTGCTCTCCAGTGCAGGGCAGCCTTTCGGTGCTGAAATCGTTTGCTTTGCGCTTCTTGCCGTAGAAACTATGATAGAGCTGCCTTTTTTTAAATTATTTTTTTGGAGAGCGCTCGGAGATGTTAGCAGGCTCGTGCGCCTTTGCTTTGGGATAGGTGAGTTGCAGCGAGCGAGGAGCAGGCACCAGGAGGTCGAATGTATTTATGTTTGTTGAGATCCAGGTCCGTCCATCCGGGGAGCCAGATAGGGCAGCTCTGACCTCGTTATTTTAGTCATCCTAGGGCTTGTTCTAGCAAGAGAAGATGCCACCGTAAGAGCAAGTCAGTAGGGAATACTGGACAATAATGACCACAGGTTTTACGGTCTGGAAGGGAAAAGGTGCTGTTTGTTTTAAAGGCAGCTGACTCGCCCTGCCCGGAGCTCGGCTGCTGCTCAGCGGAATAAAGGACCCACACGTCCCCTTTTGTGGCGTTGGGCTTCCCAAAGGCTGGGGCAACGGAGTGCCTTGCAAAGCCCCTTTTTGCATCCAAAGGCTGCAGAGCACACACTGTTGACATCCCAGAGCGTTTCTGCTGGTGTGTCAGCCCTTCTCCCACTGCCGTTTGTCGGCGAGGCTTGCTATGGGTATCTTGGGACTTAACCAGGGGTCCCTGAGTCGGCCGAGTGAGGTGTTTCAGAAGGGACTTTTGCAAAAGCTGAAGCCCTGGTTCACATGCTGCAAGTAAGCTCAAGCTCTCCACTTCACCACTGTACCATGGCGTTTTCTGTCCTAGAGACAGAGTGGTGGGAGACTATAAGGGCGAGCTGGGAAACGTACTTGGGCTTTGTCAGAATCTGGACACAAAACTGCTGATAAGGGAGGGAGATTTTAAAAATTCAAATAACTATTAAGTGAGAGCCACCTCTGTTCCACACGGGCCTTTTCCCTTCCCTGGGCCCAGTTCCCAGCACGGTCCGTGTTGTTCTCTGTTCCTGGATGGGAAACAGCATAACAAAACGTCGATGTTTGTAATTTTCTGCCTGGGATTTGCCATATGCTGCTGGACGTTTGTTCTCAAGGCCTGCTGTTGCAAAGCCGAACGCCACAGCGATGGGGCGAGCGGCGGCTGTCTCCGAGCTCTCCACCCAAGGAGGGAGGAGATGTGGGTCCTAGGGGGGTCCCTGCTGCAAGGCTGGGCTGTCAGCTGCAGGCTGAGATCTCGGGTAACACGCTTTTACCCAAGTGGCAGACGGTAATCGACAGTCCATCTAAATTAAGGAGTTTTTTTAAGCCTACGAGGAGCCTTGTCCGTGAATTCTGCGCGTCAGCACGATGGCAGCGGTGGCCTTGGTGTTAAATAGCATCAAGTTGGGGACCGTCTTGGCTGCCGGCAAATTCTGGCTGGAAAAAGGGGTGCTCGTGACCTGCACCCCAATGCATACTAGCATTTGGGACTGTTGCTTTGCAGAATCCCCGCTCCTTTTTGGCGTAGCTCTCCTCTACCTGGGAGCCCTCCATCCTCCCATCCCGGGGGACCCGGTGCCGATGCTGGTAGCTTCTCCCTTCAAACCCAGCCCGGCTGGGGAGAGGAAAGTGCTTCAGTCCCCGGGACAGCCCTGTGCCCGCCGTCAGGTGAGATCTGTCAGCTTCGCCGTCGCAGGTAATGGCGGTGACGGGTGAGGTAGCAGCTACTCCTAACTGACGGGTTGTTTTTTCTCCCCATGCAGTTCACTGGGAGGTCAATGCACTCGCGGGGCTTTTTTCTTTTTTGCTGTCATAGCGGGGAGTTTTCTGGCTCAGCCTGTCTTTGCTCCCGAGCGGTAACTCCTTAGCAAGTGAAGCATGGATTCACCTGCCTTACCTTAGGCATCTAAAGCTCAGACGCCTAAGCCTGTTCTAATTACCCCCTTAATAGCCATAGAAAGGCACGTGGCATGTCCTAAAACAGGTGTCTATGCGGAGTTGCGTCAGCAGCCCGCTGAGGATGAGGTTTTACGACTCCCAAGTCCTCACCCTCTGCCTCAAATTACCCCGAGCACATCTTGAGCTTTGCTCCGCTGTGGCTACCACGGCTGATGCTCGGCTGAGGATTTAACGCAACCTGAATCCCACGCCAGGGGATGGCGGGTGCTCGCCTGGGTGCCCCTGCGGCCGCTTTCTGTCCTCGCTGGGACAGGGTCAAGACTTTGCAGCTCCGTGGGGCTAGAGGGGAAGGTCGGAGCTTGCTGCAGACAGGGAGGCCGAGCCAGGCAATCTCCCGGCATGGGAGATCTGAAAGGTCACCACGGGAAAGCTACATACTCCGGTTTTCACGTGTTTGCCTTTATAGGTGTATCACCTCCCTTGGAAGCAGAGGCCAAAGGTTTGCATATACTCCAGCACCTTTTAAAAAGAGACCTTTGCGTAACCTGAATCCTTCTAAGCGGCAACGGGTGTTTTCTTGATGTGCAACAGCCGTCCAGAAAGCACACATCGCTGCTTTAAAACGCCCAGGTGCCTGCGCTGGTTTATGGAAGCCCTGCTGCAATACCGTCAGGCTCCCAGTTAAGCTCCCAGTGACTAGGAATCAGCTGCCAAAAGCCGGCAGAGGTTTTCATGTCGCTGCCGGTCGGGATCTCTGAGTACCTGGGGGATGACTGGCTGCGCTGACGTCCCGGCGGTGACACCCGCGTGCAGCAGCTGCGCGGCTCAGCTCTAATTTCTCGGACGTGAGGTGAGATGACATCTCATCCCGCTTTCCTGCTCTTTCCCAGGACACGTTGCCTCTTCCCCAGCGCCGGTCCTCTCTTGCAATGCAAATGCTCAGCCTCCAGCTGATCCTCTGCGCCCGTCCCAGTCCCCGTTGGACCCGAACGGGGCTGTCGTGCGTGTGAGCTGTGTGTGCACGATGAACCCGGCACATCCCTGCTGCCAGCTCTGCTATACATCTGCTGAACCAAAGGGTGGTGGGGTTTATATAAAACAAGGAAAACTGGCTAGACCAACCCAGGGCATGTCCCTTCTCAGGGACCTTATCTAGACTGGGAGTTCTCTGGCACCAAAATGCGATGGTTGGATATGAGAAATTTTTGGCGTCAGTAGAATTATGTGACTGTTGGATTGGGTGTAAGATGGACTATTATTCCCCTCACTCCTGCTCCAGTCTTCTCCCCTCTTCCCTAAAGAAAACCCTCTCCCAAACAAAGAGCTTTGTTATGTCTCATTGTCTTCTCTGGCACTTGGAAATGCAAGTTTTTCCCATCTATCTTTTTGGCATCTGTTCACGCTCTCTGGGACTTTGTTGGTTTTGCACTGATTCTTGCTCTGAGACTTGACTTCAGGACCATGGGAAAGACTTTATGGCTGCGATGGGCCAGCGCTATGTCTGAGTAGAGACACCGCTCACCCTGCAGACCCTGGGCTACGTGAGGTCCACGTGGGCGGTGAAGCCCATGTTGTCGCCTGTGGTGGGCTGCACCACGCAAGAGCCTGATCCAGGCTGCCGGGAGCCGAGGGAGGAGCGGGGAGGGAAGCCAAGGCATTTTATTTCTCTTTTTATTCTTCAGACGCACCAATCCATACTTTGGCGTCGTACGTGGCCATGAGTCACACGTGTCCTTCTCGTGGGAGAAGTCGGGGCAAAACCCTGGCTGGTTCTGGGCTGGAGCTTGGTTGTATCTGTGAAAAGGACTGATGTAGTTTTCAGCATTAGCAGATGATGCAGGAGGCCCCTGTCAAATGTACACAAAGCATCTCCAGTCTAGGAACTGCAGTGGGTAAAAAACGTCCCAAAGCAGAGCCCCAGCTGTGAACGAGTTGCACGGGTGACGTTTTACATGGCTGCAAGGAGGCAACGCAGCATCTCCTTCAGGAGAGGCAAACTGGGCAAAATATCCTGCTCCTTGCAGCCTTTCTTTCCAGCCAGAAATCCTTTCCTTAAGCTAAAGAGAAGGTAAGAGTTCCCACGAAGAGAGCAATATCCACACACAGAGCGCAGAGTGATGCTCAGTGCCCGTCCTGCCGTGCCCCGCTCCTGGTCGATGGCATCTGTAGGGCTACAAAGCGGCAGCATTCGTTGCCACGCAAGCCTTGACAAAACGAGTGTTTCTACTTGACTCTGCCAGTTCACTGTTGAGATTATTACCAATCCGGTACATTTTTTAAAGCAAATGAGGTTTCAAAACGCCTGTTGATAAGATCTTTCTTGCCCTCAGTGGAGTCATTAATTCAATATGCTGAAATACCATTTTAATTAGTTTGCACGACGGTCCCAAGAGCAATGAAATAATGCTCTTTATTGTGTGAGTATGTAGTGTGCTGTGCGTAATCCTGTTCTTTATCTCTTGTCTTCTGTTCTGTCTCACTGGCAAATATTAGTGCATCCTGTCTCCCAGTCATACCCTTGTGCGAGCATGCCAGCAATCTCAAGTTAAATACTCGACGTTACATTAAAACAACATCGTACTTATTACTTGACTGCCAGAAAAATCAGAGTTAAAGGCTGCCTTTGATTGCTTATGTTGTAGCCAGGTATTACAACGGTCCCCAAATTGTGCGTAGCATCGCTTAACCCCCATCTTCCTCCTCTCAGCTCTGCTAGTTGTTGCTGTGCTGTAGTAGGACCAGGAGTTGCCCAAGGAGAGCAGAGCCATGGCTACGAGCATCTGGTCCGTGGCAGACTCAGCTCCAAGAATGGAAATGGATTACAGGATTCACCCGAGTGACCTCGGGTGCTCTGCAGCGAGCACAGAGTCTGTGCAGCGTGATCAGAGCACATACTGTCCCAGTGCCAGCTTTGCCTTGGAGGAGACCAGCGATTCCAAAGAAACCCCGGCATTTTATTTTAGCTAACCCAAGATACACATAGGTTTAGACAAAATAATAAATGCCCAAGTATGTTTTCCTGCTTCTTTTTCTTTAATGCTTCCTGAAAGGCCTTTGAACACAAGTCCAAGCCCTCTAAATAATCTCATATCCTCCCTCCTCCTGCTTTGATGCACCTGAGCTCTCCTCCAGCACACAGAGCCCTTCTTGCTTTTGCGGCTGGTTTCCAAAAACGACCGCTGAGAGATCTTCTCTTTCATAATCTTCCCATCCTTTTCCAGATGATTCTTGCTCAGCCCCAGCATATGATCCAGGCATCTCACCAGGTCTGTTGCTTCGTTATTTCAGCCCTGGAATTCAGATTTAAAAAACAATTTGCCTAAACAGTACCTGTGTTTCTAGCTGCTGAGCTTCTGGAGGCTCATTGGTGGAAAAAGGGAATGGGAAAAGCAGATAAGCCACACATTCAAGAAGTTTTCGGTCATAAAATGCCCTCAGTGACCAAACAGAATTTGCAGGCGATGTATAGGCTCCCAAAACCATCACCAGGTCATCACATTTCTTGTAAGCTAATCACATTTTTCATGGAGTACTGTAATAAGCTTGACAATTTGTTGTACGAAAGCAAAGACGGAAGAAAATCTTTAGTCTTAAAAATTGGTTGAGGGTTGAAAACCAATCTCATCTGTGCTCCGCTTGTGGTTGTCTCCTATTTGTAGCTGAGAGACCTTTCCTAGTATCCCATTGCTCACAGGCGATGACTTCCCATTGCAGATGGAAAGATCCTGGCTGAGGTGGGAGACTCACCTTCAAATCTTGTAGACTTGTGTACTCTCCTTACAGATTGTAGAAAAGCCTTGAAAGTTATATTGCCTCTGGAATACCTCCAAATCGGGGAGGAGCTGCGAAAGCTGGTCCGGTTTTCTGTCTGTTGAAACAAATAATTTCAAAAGAGAACAAACCCTTAATGGCTGGTTGAACACGCCAGCTTCTTTCTCGTAGAGTGTAATTTGCAAACCATAAGGAGGTTGGTTGTGACTAAAGAAATGCAGTCCATCGGATAACGTCCCGTAAGTTCAAAAAATGGAAACCTCCGAGTCCATTGCAGGGAAGAAGAGGAGGAAGGACCAGAGCGTGATGGTGAGAAGGATGCGTACTATAGCGTACGAGCGGGTCCCTAGCTCACAAGGAGCAGGGTACCTCAGGTACCTCTAGGCTTTGCCTGGAGAGATCCCGTTGTTCCAGTAACTCCCAGTGCAAGCTTGCGCGACGTGCCGTGGATGCTGAACCAGCGAGCGAGCTTTGCTGCTTCCGTGCATCGCACGGTGCAGGCTTGTCCCGGTCAGATGACAGGATTTATCTGTAGGCAAGCCCTCACCCTAATACCGGCAATGTGCCTTACATTAAGACTGAAATGTATATTAGTTGTTTTCATCCTCCCTCAAACCAATACAGATGGTTTTGCTTTCTGTTCCAATTGTCTGGAAAAGGCAGGCGTGCCCATCACTGGGACACGTGGAGGATGCAGATGCCGACCAGCCGGGCTCTGCGGGACGAGGGGACACAAGGCCGGTTGGAAGAGAAATGCACCCCAGCGTTCGGTCCACTCAATTTGGAGTGACCTCAAGGAAGGGTCTCCTCCTCACTGCCATCTCCTCCCCAGAAGAATTTATCTGAGCGGGTTTTGTCTCAGTGTCCCTACGGGTAATCTCACTCACCCCATTGCAGATTACCCTGATTTATTTTTTTTTTCCTTTTTTTTCCTCCGGCACACAGGATGTTCATAGCTTTAATTCCTAAATTGTATAGGAAGAGCCATAGACTCAGGACATCCTTTTTTAATAATACCCGATATCTTTTAAGGCATTACCTGCAAGCTTGGGCAGACAGGCATTTTATTACCTACTTGCAAAATGATTACGGTTATTAGCTTTACGGTGTATTGTAAAAATGAATAGTGGAATCTAACCCAATTGTGATAATATGGAGCAGCAAAGAAATCCAGTTATGTAACGTGGCCTGTTCCTAACCGCGGAGGGGGAACCCTCTGAAATGTTATTTTTCCAATAGGATGGCTGCTTTCTAATTAAGTTTATTAAGTAATATCAAAAGCATATGGAAGTGGAAATGCCATTGGTTCATCATGAAGCGATTAAGTTTGTTAGAAAGTGAAGAGCACAGACAGACATTTCTCGTAGCTAGTGCTGAAAAGATAATATCTACCCCAGTTTATCTGCAAATCTATCTAATGCGTGGCTTCAGCCAGCCCATTTGCTTGGCTTATACCTTCAAAGCCTTTCTGCCATTATCCTAGGGATTATTTTTCTGCCAAAACGAGAAGTAATCCCAATATTCCCTTGACTGAATCTGGGAAGTTATTAGGAATTTGCCTGCGTGTGTTACATTTTTACACTCTATTATCCTATGCAGATCTTTCCTTTAAGGATTTTGCTGCTTGAACAGTTTTGTTCATCTTGAACCTAATCCATCTATAGTACTTGCTCTAATCTAAATAATGCTTCGTATTTAAAACCTCTTCCTCCTTTCTGCTTAAGCAGGCTTTGATACCGCTTCTCATCACGAGCTTTGACTCTGGTTTTCCGTAACGCACCTGAAACAGGGCTTATCTTTAAGCAAGTGGCCGGTTCCAGCAGCGTCGGCCGCGGTGGGAGCCGGCAGCCCCCGGCCACGGCAATTCCTCGCGCAAGAGCCAGGTCCTGGCGACTGACGCAGCCAAGGGCTTCCTCCCACCCCAGCTCCCCATCAGCCTCCTGAGGACCCGCTGAGGGTTGTCCCTGAGTTTTTGGCTTCCCGGGTGCACGATGGGAGCTCTCGGTGAAACCTCTCACCTTTCTGTCATACCGCAGCCTCCTGCTCTGCTGAAATATCCTCTTTTTCCCCATTTTTTTTCCCAGCAACAGCAAATGCCTGAGCACATTCGAAGGGTTCCTCCGTACGTGGTGATTGCAGAGGGTTTCCATAGTCCCAGGAGAGCTGGAGGTCAGGTCTGAGTCTTCAAGATGGCCCAAGCCAGAACAACATAAAGAAAAACAGATAGCACCTAATTATTTCTGGCCTAAGCAAGCTTTGCGTATGTGTGCGTTAATGAGCTGTTTCCACGCAGCTAATTTAAGGAGGAGGAAGCGTGTGCCAGAAGGGAAAGCGTAGGGAATTGCCTGCTGTACTGTGATTAAGGGTGTTGTCCAATTAAACCAGAGCAGCTACTAATTGCAGCTGCGCTAACGAGATATTCATAACGCGCCGCAGCCCGTGCCGCTCACGGCTCTTCCCTTCCTTCCACGCCGTCAGGTTATTTGCTTTCATCATTGTCGCGGCTTCGTTTATTTGCTGTCTATCTGATGACAGCCTTTTAATTAAAAGGACCGCGTGCCGAGGCCGTGCCGCGTCTCCCGGCGGCGGGGGCTCGCAAGGCACGGAGCGATCGCTGGCCGCAGAAAGGCTCCGGGTCTCGGCGCAGAAGCGGCTCCCGTGAATATCTGCCTTTGCGATCAGGCGCCGGGTTTATTTATTTGTCGTAAGCAACGTCTCGCAGTCCAGCAGACTCTCGTTTCGCGGTCACCATTTGTCTTAATTGCTTCGTATTTCCACACCTCCGCGTTGCTGGCAGCGAGCGCGTTTTCTCCAGAGCCTTCCTGCCTCTCAACATCTTTCGAGGGAAGCTTCTGCCTTTTCTCTCGCACGGGCCCCGCTGCCTCTGTGCGAGCTTTCATGGGGGTGGTTTCAAGCCTGTGAATCCTTCACCTTGTGCACAAACGCGTATTCCTGTCCCCCTGTTTCGCACCCTCGGCTCCAGGGAGGAAAGTGGGCAAGGAAGACACATATCTACCTGCAGTTACCTTAGGCGATAAGAGCGTGCAAACCTACTAATGCGTTTATTTCTGGACAAGTTTTGTTCAAGTATCATTTACGGTTGGTTGGTGGCTGCTAGCGAAGGATGGGTTATGGATTCAGGGTGCTGAGCTTTGGACCTTGGCCACGTGTGCCATGCCCAAAATCTGCTCATGGCCGCTGCTTGCCCAAACCGCCCAGCCAGGGAAGTTTCCGTCCCACCCAGAAACTGCCCCGCACCTTCCCCAGCCATCGAGCCCCCCCTGCAACTCCCCCATGTCCGTGAAGTCGGCACGATGACTCATGTGATGAGTTTACATATTTAAGGATAGGAGTGAGCTTAAGCATCTGCTTAACTTCAGATAAGCACTCAAGTATTCTCCTGGGTAAGGGTTTAGGTTATGAATCCCGAGGCTGCTGAAACTAAAAGTCTATTTTCTAACCTTCGATCTGGTGTGCCTGCCTTTCTTTCCTATTTCTGCATTGCTTTAGTTCCAGGAAAGCTTTCTAACTGAAGTCTCAGCTGGTGTTGCAGAGCAATACGTGGGGTCCTTGCCGTGAGGATTTTTGTGCTCGTCTCAAAAGAAGAGGCGGCAGGGAGTGGGAAATGGGAATAAAATGCAAATCAGATGATGCAAGTCTATAACCTGACCTGGGACGTCACCGCACAGACTATTTACTTCAAAGATTCACCCTTTACCATGGCAACTCGGGGCCGAAGGCACATGCTGTACGAAGGAAAGTGCCCTGCAAAAGCAATTCACGTAGCCGGCGAGGTCTGGTTACAGCCCCTCGTTGGGCTGCTGCGTGCGCCCGGGCAGCGGGAGCCTTTCCAGCCCCTCGGCACTATACATCTTTCCATAGGAAACTTTCCTCCAGGGCCCAGCGTTCGCTCTGAGTTTTATGCGATTGCACAATCCAGGGCCTGCTCCTCAGTTATGAGAAAGGAAAAATTTTTTTATTATTATTATTATTTTATTTTTTTCCCCCCTTTTAAACAAACCGCTCTAGTTCAACACCGCGGTCGTCACCAAGCTGGCTGTGCTATGGGGCTGCCTCTCCGTCCGTAGCCCACCACGATGGCTCTTCTTCGCGAGGAAGATGCTGCTGGGACCCAGCGCGAGCATCTTGCTGGGGGGACAAGGGGATGGAGGGGGGAGCATCGCTTTCAGAATGGGGTGGCTTGTGCACGGTGCTGCCCCTGGGACCTGCAGGGAGCTGGCACCCAGGAAAGGAGCAAAAGCAGATGTGAATGCGGGTGAGGAGAGCTGGAGGGTAAAATAGGGAGGACGGGCAGTGCCCCCACTGTCGTGTGCTGCCAGGCTCGTCCCTCGATTCCTTTCCTTAGGGGGGGATCCCCATGGGGAACACGTGCGATGCACCCACCATCCCTTTCCAGATCCCTTTCCAGGCAGCTGCGAGGGCTCAGCCCGATGTTTGCGAGGGGTTAGTCTTGCCCTAGGAGAGGCAAGGCGATATTATTGCTATTATTATATTGTTTAAAGTCTGCTTTGGACCTGCTGACCTGTGAAAAATCAGCAATTTTTGCACCCTCCTCTTACCTCGGCGGCCGAGCCAAGCACGGTGCCTCGTGCGAAGCGATCGGTCGGTGTGGGAAACGTGTGCGGTGCACGAGATGCTGATGTCTCAGCGCTGCCTGCGGCTGGAGAAGCGGGTAGCAAGTATCGGCGTCCAGCGGGACCACGCTGATGATTAATGAGCTTGTAACGAGGAGTTTCCCCTTCCTTCGGCACGCTCCTGCCAGAAGCGGGCTTCGGATCACGGCTCGTAGCATCCCGTCCCCAAACAGCACTTGGGGGCAGCTCGGGCAAACTGTGCAGGCAGAGCGGGCAGCTGCCTGCTCCCGGGCACGGGGAGGGGGGGGACACACATTCATCCCTGATCTCATCCATGCTTATGGGCACAGACCCCCAAACCATGTGGCAATAATACATCCCATAAAGGCAAAACTTCGCAAGGTCGAGCCCGTCAGGTAGGACTTGTGCTTCCGACGCTACATTTTGTATAAAAAAGCCAATCTTTCTCAAATCTTTTTTTTGTTTTAGTTAATAAAAAAAAAAAAAAAAAAAAAAAGACACTTGGCGGCAGCTGAATCGCTGTTACTCATTTAGCTAAACAAAGCATGTGGCTGTTTGTGTAGATATTATTTCTCTGGAAACACTGGTTTTAGTTAATCACTCTGTGACTTCTATTGGATTCTGTGTTTATGTATTCGCCAAAGCCTCTTTCTGGGCCCTTATGACATAATTCTGAAGTGTTGAAAAATCAGCTTATTCTCTGCCTGCACGGGCTGATAGTTTGGAGAATGTTTTTTCCCCCGTGAAGAAAATCCTCATAAACCACCTCATTCTTCAAGCGAAAGAACAGCTGAAAACAAAAGAGAAAGAAAGGGAGCTTTTCTTGGCTGGGGAACCAAGTGGTAACATCCACCTCATTTGATAAGCCAGAGGGAAAAGCGAATAAACCGGTGCCTGGTTTCCATTAGAGCTGTTTAGAAATGATGTGCCCAAAAACGCCGCTACACGTTGCTTGGTGATTCGAGCTCCTCATGATGGGCAGGGTGGATACCTTGACTTCTTGCTGGCGTTATTTTAGTCCGCGTAAGGAAAATATTCCCTGAAATGCTGTTGCCCGTACCCAAAGTGAGCGCCTGCTCGCTGAGGCTCGCGGGACCCAGCAGCGATGGGTAGCTGGATTTTTCTGCCAGCCCGAAGCATCGCGGTCAGGGCTTGGGTCAGGCCAGCCCTGCAGACCAACAGCAAACGGAATTAGAGAGGTGCATCTGTCGGCACAGCTTAAGCCTGAAGTTTAGATTTTTTTGTAGTTCAAAGGCTTTAGGAGAGCTAATAGGAAATCGAAATGTTTCCATTACTGCTTCATTTCCATTAAAATAGGTTTTGAAAGTCCATAGGCAGCTTTAGGGACATGCACACAGCGGCTTTGGGCTGGCGTGCCAGAAAAAGAGAGTGAAAATGATGATTAGAATAGGTCAGCTATGAGAAAAACGTAGAGAAAAGCTTTTTACCATTTTGGAGTGTTTTCTGCTTTGTAGGATTTAAAATGCTTTTCCTTCTGTTGGGTGAAATTTGCTTTTAAGGGCGATTTTTGACATTTCCCCCCCCCCCGCCTTTTGCCCTTTTTTGCAGTAGCAGGGGGGCTGGCAGGAGCATTCGAGGAACCTCCTTGCTTCCACAAGGTTTTCATATTTTGTTTTTTCCATTATGTAACCTTTTAAAAATTCTTCTAACATTAGAAATATTACGATGTTTCATATTTCCTTGGCCAATCTGGACCCTTTCTGGTGTTCAAGCTGTTTCTTTGAAGCCACAAAAGGCTAAAATGAAACATAAAGAATTTGCTACCAGAAAGGGTGGAAAACTCCCCCTCCGCTGGGATGTTTGCCGTCAGATTCAGTGGCAAAAAAAGGGGAGGAAAATAAAAATGGAGAATAACTCTACATTTGGATCCCAATAAAAACATAGAACATTAAGGCAAAAGGAAAAATTAGAAGAGGTTTACGAGTGTTTTAAGAAAGGTCAGTCTTTACTGGGTTTCCTCCCAAGAAGGTCTGAATTTTAAAGGGTTGACCAAGAATAAGCAGGCAGAGAAAATGGTTTCTGTCTGGTTTTGCTGAGCAAAAAGCAAAAGGTGAAAGCTGTGGCATAGAAGTGGTGACAAATACTATGCATCTTTAATTTCCTGCAATTTTATTATTTTTATCTGTTATTGTCTGGAGATGCAAGCTGAAGCGAACACTTTGCTCAGATACACAGTGGAGATGTTGGGATGTGGCTACGGCTGAGTCTCTTTACACCATGATAGGGACCATCTCAAGGCATCAATAAATAATTTGAATTACTAATAAAATACATGGCCAGGTAAAGTTCAGCCCAGTTGGGGTTTAATTTATTTGTTGGAGAGAAAGAGTGGGGCATTTCTGTTTCCTATCGCCCCACCATATATTTTGCCTATGTTTTTATATAAAAGCTGAATAGTTGTAGAGACTTGGAAAATGGAAAGAGAGCGTGAGCCAACGCCAAGAAACATTTCTTATGTGGGTCTGGGGCAGTTTTGGGGTGTCAGACCGCCTCTGAGAGACGGGATGCCAAAATTTTAGAGGACAAGTAAAGGGGCCTGTTGGAAGTATCCTCTTTGCAATGCGTCATTTTCCCTAGGAGAGGGGCGTGCGGTGCCCCTGGGAATTGGCATCCGCATCCATTATTATCTGTGTGTGTGTCAATAATTACCTCCGTACGCGGCCCCGCTCTTTCTGCCACCTCTTCTTCCTCTTCTGTTTCTCTGATTTACACATCCCGGCCCAGCAGCGCTTTCTCTGGTATTTTGTTACTCCTCTTTGCAGCCCTATGGTTGCCCGTTGGCCCGGCCGGGCTTTTGGGGTACCGCTCCGTCCATCTCCACGGGGATGCAGTCACTGGGATGCTGCCGGGATGCAGTCACCAGCAGGACAAATTTGGTCCCACCTGGGGCCACCGCAACCTCCGCAGGGATCTGCTTGCTGAGCAGGCTGGCACATCCCACAGACGGGGCTCAAAAACACCGGCAAAACCCATGCGGGGGAATGAAGGGGCTAAGAAGCCATTTACTCATCACAAATCGGGGGAGACGAGCTGCTGAATGACCCAGGCTGCTTGGAGGGATGCGGATGAGACGAGGATGGTGGCTGGAGGCAGCTCCTCCTTTCTGGATGTCTTGTACCAGTGCATAGGAAAGATGTTTTCCATGCATTTGAGATGCCTCACAGCATAAATATAGATTTTCTTCCATCCGGTTGTCTTAGTTTTTGGAAAACCCCGGGTAGGGAGCCCTCACAAAGCACCAGCGTGGGGCTGCAGTTTCTGTCCCCATCCTTCTGGGTCAGCGGCTCCTCGTTTTCTGCCCCTTGATGGTGCTTTCCTTGAGTCCTGTCCTGCAGCTTCAGTTTTTGCTGCCTCCCCTTTGAGGGAAGCTTTGCTAAACTTTTCAGGAAAGGAACATTTTTCTGTTTCCATTGCTTAACATTTTTCTGTTTCCATTGCTTAAATGAAAAACAGGAACAAACGTGAGGGTCACCAAAAAGCCAGTAGTGCCCCAGAGCGGTCCCGAGGTTGCTCCGGCTCACAGCCCATTCCTGCAGAAGAGATTTCTGCCACCTGTCCCTCTTCTAATATATCAGAATATTTTGTAGTTTGAGAAGCTCTGGCATCTGTAAGAGGTATAAAACTATGGTCCGGCAGCTCTGTCCCAGACCCTCGCCGCAGCATCGCTTTCTCCCCAATAGCAGCGCACTGGTGTGACTTGTTCCTCCCAGTCCAGCCCAGCTCCCCACCAGCAGAAAGCCAGGTTTCCCTTCAGCTGGAGCTCGGTTAAAAACACACAGAGTGGTTCCGGCAGGGAGAAAAACGAATGATCCTTTGTGAGTGACATCCCCTCCTCTCTCTGACACCTCGTAAATCCAGCGCCTGCCTCTGAAGGCTGGTTGTGAGATGTTGGGGATGTCAGATGCGGCAGCTCCATCACACCCAGTTGGGAGTTATTGATACTTTCCCCATCCTCAGGCAGAGGCACTCGCCAGTACATTCGTGGCATTCTGGACACGTAACGATATTGCCTTGGATGGTGGTTTAATTAGTTTCCAAAATGTTTTGTATACAAAAAGTGCTAAAGGCCAAATCTGCTCTTAATTACCTTGTTTTGATTTTCCTGGAGCTCGCTTAGGCTGTGACTTGCGGAGCTGAAGGAAGCTGGCACTCTGCGCTGCTGAGTTTATTGCACATATCTAAGAGCGTACGGACATTTTGACACGCACGCAAATACACACAACCTTCCTGGGGCCATCAGGACCCGCAAGGCTGATGTGCCCTGGCCATGTCGTGGTGTGCCCAGGCCACGCTTTGCTTTTATTCTTCTCTAAGATCCTGAGGTGGGTCCTGAAAATAATTTCTTTGCTTTTCTCTTTGGCTTCCCGGGTCTTTTCCAGTACCAGCTCCTCAGGTTCAGTGTTGATGTGATGGATGGAAAAAAAAAGAACTATCAGTTTAGGAACCGGATCCGCAACACTGCTTTGCCCAAAACAGTCCTGATGGGGTTTCGTTCCTACTTTTATCTGAATTCTCAGCCAGCCTTGTCCATTCTGTTCCTCCCCAGCCTGTGTGTATCCACACATGCTGACACCCTGCAGATGCTTTCAGGAGATAAGCTGGCATTTTTGGCGACTTGTGGATGGGGGGTATTTGTGGAATGCCTTCACGTTTCAGGGTGGAACTGATACTGCTTGAAAACAGCTCTGGAAAATAGCTGCAATCTCAGCTTGGGACCCGATTTCAGTTTCACCGCTCCTTCAAACCACAGAAATCCACCCGGCATCTTCATTTTACATCAGCGGGGACTCCGCCGCTGTGGAGCGTGCACGCCTGTGCTCCTTCGTGGCTATCGGCACGCCGAGGGACGGCAGGGCTGGGAGGCAGCCGCCACGCTCCGGCGATCCCCTTCATCCTCCCGCTGGGGCTCCAGCATCCCTAGTGCTCCCTACCCCAAATAACCCGTCCGTCTGGGGTACCAGCTGCCTCCCGAAGCAAACTGGGAGCGCTGGGGACAGGGGAGGCTGGGGGGGAGTCCGCGACTGGGACGCGCACAGGCGAGAGCGGGCTTGCTGCAGGGGGAGGGAGGGGGGCCGGCAGAAAAAGCAGGTATGGAAATGCAAAGACACAAAGAGGCTTTTTGAGGTTGCCCAGGAAACGGTAAATCTGGAATTTCCTAACTTTGCTTTTGCAACTTCAATGTTCCTTTAATAACGTCGGCGGCGCGTTCGCGTGGGTCTCTGCAGTCAATGGTTTGTAAAGCAGCATCAATCTCCCGAGCTTTGGGATTGTCAGAGGGTAGGAAGCCCTGAATAAATGCGAGCAGCGATGTAGCGTTTGCTGCTTTCAGATTTTTTCATGCAGAAACCTAGAAGCCAGAGGATTGAACCTATAAGCACTTTAAATGAACAGTTTATGGGTGGAAATCCTGCCTCCTGAGGCTACCGTTGCTTTTTAAAGGGGGTCAGTTTAGAGATTATTGTGTCTTCAAAAGAAAAAAAAAAAAGAATCTGATTCAACTTGTTCTTGATCCCCCCGAATCAAATCACATAAACCCAGGTCATATCTCCCTTCTGTCCCATGTCGCTGGGGCAGACCGTGATGACCCCATCGCGCTGATGCCTGGCACGATGCGTCCTGTACGGAGCTCAGGGAGCCCTTTTGGGCAAAATACGGCACAGGGCAATAGAGGAGAGGGGGTTCTTGGCTGCTAAAAATGTTTTCTGGGAGGCAAATCCTGCACGGGGCTGAGCCGGACCCTTTTGGTGACACCGTCCCGGTTTGTCTGCGCTTTGCCGTTGCAGCAGGTCCTGCCAAAGGCTGAGCTGGAGGTCATGCGCTTTCTGCTTTGCTTCTCGCTGGCGTGCACGTTCTGTTCTTTTTATGTTTTTTATTGTGAGCAATCATGATTTGCACGTTAATATAATATCATGATGATAATCTGGCAGCGGGCAAAGCTGGATGCAGTATAGGAAAGTTCCTTCGTCTCCTGTTTCCATTTTTCTTGGAAGGGAGGGCAGCGCGAGAGGAGGCGGCGGCCGAGGCACAACGGGCTCGAACCCACCGGCCAGATTTCTGGCCGAAGCGCCGGATCCAGCAGCTGAAAGCAGGGAAAGGGATTTATTCCCGACTGTAGGCTTTGGCACGGAGGCTGCGGTTGCGATAGGTGCTGGCTGGACCGCTCCGGAGGAGGATTCCCCTCCGGCCGCAGGTACAGCATCGGAGCGGCAGCGCCGAGCGCCGCGGTTCATCCCCACCGGCGGCCGGATCCAGACTCAGGATGGGGAGAGGGACAGAGCAGAGGAATGAGCGCAGAAAGCAGCCCCCCCAGCAAAAACGCAGCTCCCCCAGCCTTGACGGTGGTACCCCGAATCCTGCGATACTCGCCGGGGGCCTTGAAGCCCCAGCTGCCGGAGGCAGGGGATTCACGGAGGTTCGCAGGTTCATTTAGAATAAAAACAATGTAACTGGAAACCCAAAACCAATGTTGTAAGAGTGAGTATAGAGATTAGAATAGAAAATCAAGTGCTTTTTTTCAGTCTAATTATTTTTAAGTCAGTATCGCTTTGCCTTTCGAAATCTGACTCAGGACTTTTGCATACTTGAGGCTGGCAAGGCTGGCTGAGGTACAAAAATGTGTGCCTCCAAGAAAGCCTGGCAGAACATGTGACTTCCAAAAAAACCCAAACAAAAAATCAAGCTAATCCTTTTATATTTTCTGTAGCTTTTACTGATCTACTCCCACACGATCTGTCTCGCTTCTTTGTATTGCCCGTCTAGGTACGTTACGGATCTGAATTGCCTCCTAGCAATTAAGCTGAGTTAAAATTCCTTCCTGACCTTGGGTTTATCAAGCTCCTTTCTCAGGTTTGGCATGTGTCAGGCTGCTAAAAAAAAAAAAAAAATCCCACATGCCGCAACTCGTTGCCGAAGCCTTCGGGGCGGCGGGGAAGCTGGAGCAGGTGGGACTGGAAACAATGGTCGAGGCAGAAGATGCTCACGTGAAACCGCGGAGCCGCGGGCAGTTAGAAAATTCAGCGGTAGCAGACTAAAAAGGAGGGGTTTGGCAGCCAGCCACCGCTGACAGACGCTCCGCCAGCTCCGTGAAGGTACCTGCCCTTTCTGCTCAGGCTTTTCAGTTTTTCACCCGCCTGCTGATGAAGAACCGACGTTGGCTTTCCAGGCTGCGCGCCTGGAGCATGCTCTGCCTCTCCGCTCCATCCTAGGAAGCGCAGAAGCCCTCGCCTGGTCCACAGATGGGGCAGGCATGTGTCCTAGCAGACAAATATTTTTTTCCAAATATTTCCCAGGTGGTATTTCTGGTGGCGACTGGGATTGTTTTGCCCCTGGGGAAGGGGGGCATGGGATTTTCCAGCTGCCTGCGGAGATGTGGCCGACGGCACCAGCGCCCCAAACAAGATGACGATCCGGCAGCGGTTGGATGCTGGGGCGGGATGCACGTCTCGTCTTTGCATGGTTCAAATCATCTCTAGATCTGGAAAAAATAAAGCAAATTGGGGCAGTGCCCTGGGATTTGGCTGCTGCCTTGTAAGACTGAGGAATCGCTTTAGGTCTGTGTGTCCCTGAGCCCAGCCAGGTCCTTATGGCATGTGGCTTCTTGCAAGGGAGGAGGGCTTGGGAAGGGGGCGATATTTATTAGGAATAAAATAACTGAGCAGCAGAGGATGCAAAATTGGCCTCAGCTTCCAAGGGGACCCGGAGCCCATCCGTCTAAACCTGACATTTTTTATAGGGACTTGGCCCTGCGTGGTCAGAGGTGTCCTCGTTTCACGCGAGGGAACGGACCCCCATCTCCCACCCCACAAAAGCCGACGGGGCTTTCCCTTGAGGCCAGGTTAGGTGGGATTTGTAAGTGAAAACACCTCATTTGACCAAACTTTAAACCTTCATTTCCTTTGTAAAATTGGAAAATAACTACGTTTTTATTAGAAATCAAATGTTCTGACCTAGCACTGTTCTCAAGCAGCGAGTTTTCCCTCGGCGGTGTTGCTGTTGTATGTGTCAAAAAGGAGCAAAAATTCCAAACCAAACCTCTAAAAAATATCCCAGAAATGGCTTTTTTTGGCTGTCTTTCTCCCGTGAGCCTGGTCCAAGCTGTCAGGAAGGCAGGGAGGATCTGCTTGAGAAGTATGGATGTGGGCGAGTGCCGGAGCAAGAAGACCTGGAAAGTTTGGGTATGCTTGGAGGAGAGCAGCTTTTTGGGGTCATGTGTGGAGGGAAAAGTGACTTCTGCGCAGGGTCCAAATGAATCTGAAGACTCCTAAACTTAATGGGCCAAGATGCCACTTAAGAAATCCATCAAATTCCTTTTGCCTTCGTGGTTAATAAGCCAATAAATAAACCCCTCTCCCTGCTAGGGTCAGCAAGCGAAGACACATGTCTTCGAAAAACGCATTTTCTCCTCTTTCTGCTGGAAGATTTCTATTTTACAGCTTGGGCCAGCCACAAAAAATGCTTCCCCCCCCCCCCCCCCTTCCCCCTCCTTTCGTTTCTGTTGCTTTGGAGGGCTACAATAGGCGAAGGCTTTTAAATGAAATTATACCACCAGCGGGAGAAGATCCAAGCGGATTGTGCCAAGCTCTGTACAAACAGCCCAGCAGACTTGAACTACTCCAGGCTGCATAATGGAAATCACCCATGTTGGCCGATAATCTGTGCATGATTCACGCTCTGGCAAAACGTGTTGTAACTGTAGGTGTCAGTTAAAGTCAGGCCCTTAAAGCTATTTTAACACACTCCTTTTTAATATAATTTCCTTTGTTTTTAACGGGAGTATTCATTAAAAAGCTGCCAGAAAAAGAGGAAGGGGAGGGCTAGCACAGCTCTTGGGTTTTGAAAATGCTCGGAGGTGGCTTTTCTCCAAGGCCTGAGCCCATCCAGGGTCTATCAGACGGCGATGCGATGCGGGAATGATGCCTTGGCCAGAGCCGGCTCCGCAGCACCTGCCTGGATGGTGGCATTTTCCACCTGGCGAGGACAGCTTATTTCCCAGGGCATCGCGCTTATAAAGAGTTACAATGGTTGTTAATGCTGTGCAGGTCTTTGCTGGGACGTAGGAGCCAGAAGAGGTGGCTTTTCCCAAAGTATCGATGCTGGAGCCTTGCTCCGGCGCCCACAGTGCTTTAAGCCCATTGCTGGTCCTGGTGACGCCGGGAGGCAATTTGCACCCGTTTAGTGTTATCGTTGGGCTTAAGTGCTTTGCAAAGCTGGGTCTGTGTGGCATCAGGGTCCTTTTTACTTCAAAAAAAATGGATCTTAGAGGCCAAAGATGAAAATCGAAGTGCTTTCTATGTTATTGTTTTAAGATCACGTCTCTTCGGCTGCCTGGAGTGTATTATTGCACCCGAACCCCAGGAGCTACGACAGGGGAGAAAGCCGATGGAGAAATCCCTGGGAAACAAAACAAAGGGAAAGACGAGAGTCCTGAGAAATCCAGCCTGTCCCTTAACAAAGCAGTGCAAATGGGAAGGGAAATTTTGAGCAAAACAGTTTCTGTAAAAGGGAAGGACACGGCAGCGGGCTGCTGCACGGATCCTGCCCCGCTTCCCTGTGCCGCTTACCTTGGACTGAAGGGAAATGCATCCTAAAACACCTGGAACATTTCAAAACATTTTAAATTCCTATCTGGGAATGGATGCACCCTCGGTTTCCTTTGAAAAGGCCAAAATGCCACAATAATTGAGGCGGATTTGGTCTGGATGAGGTACTGTGCTCACCCTGAAACAGCTTTTTCCCACAGCTTTTCAGCTCATCAAGCCTCAAGTTTTTTTTCTCTGAGCTAACCTCAGAGTGCTTCCCCCCTCCAGGTTCACTGGAATTTGCAATGAACCAAAAAAATCAGTTATTTTTCCAGCCCCTACCTGAGACTGGGATGATTTACTGGGTGTTGGGGTTAGCGAAGTGCCGAGTGGTGGTTCTTGTGCTGGAAAAGTCACCTTTCTCCTTGGGAATGGGGCTTCTCAGCAGGTATTCGCGTGAGCAGCAAATCTCTGTTGGTTTATTAGTTTGTGCTGGTTTTGCCTGGGGATCAGCATCTCCCCAGCTGCTCCTGGGGCTTGTGCTGGGTCCCAGAGCTGCTCTTGCCATGCCAGGCTCCTGCATCACCCCTCAAAGCTGGTATTTTCTTGATAAAGACATTCATAAGTGTGATACAGGTTTGGGTAAGCAGGACAGGAGAGGGGATCGTGTCTGCTTTGCTGGGTGAGAAATAATCTGGCTGCAGGTGTTTGCAAACTCTCTTCGTTCCTGTCCGAGACCACAAAAAAAATAGTTGCTGTATTGCTCCTCACTGCCCCACTGCAAATCATCAAAAATATCACTCCAGCAAAACAAAAAATAGAAAAAAACCCACCCCAACCCCAAATACGTAACTATATTGTGCAAAACAAAATACAGAACTTTTCCAAGCGTTCCCCCATCGCAGACTGGTGAACTTCCAGCCAGCCTTCAGCAGCAGCCCTACAGCAACGAGCTGCTGTCTTAGGTGATGGAGGAAAACAAACCCTGGCAGGGGAAGGGGGAAAAAAGGGTTTTCCAGCTTCCAAAGGGTGATGAATATCTGAAGAATATTGTTCTGTGACTGCTGAAATAAGTGCATGTTGCGGGGGCTGGGAAAGGTGACTCAATCTGGCCGGTTCTCGGTTCAGTTGCTTTCCTTTCTCGGCCCCCAGTGAGGCATTTGGAGATGCTGGGGGCAGCGGCAGCATTATGAGAAGGGGCTGGATTCGGCCCTTCGTGAGGCTTGTTTACTTTCGTCTCGAGCGAAGCGCTGCCTCTTCGCTTCTGAAGCAGTTTGGAAGCGTTTCCCATCGTGTCCTTTGCTTGCGCGGCTGCTGTCTATGGCATCTGCATTTTTCCTGGTGACCCTCTGTACTGTCTCGGTGGCCTCAGCTCACTCACTTGTCCCTCTCCCCTTGGCAGAAACGGTGTCAACAAAACTTTGCTCCCAAGAATGCAGCTTGACAGTTTTCTGCCCAATTGGGGGGGCCGTTTCTTCCCCCCCTGCTGTCCTGAGTTGCTGGATGTATGGATCTAGTCTTTGATGTTGACGGTTTTTCTGGCTCGTGCCTGCATTATAGCTGGAGACACATGCTGGCTATCCAGCGTTTCACAGGGAGGCTTGTTTTGGAAGCACAGTGGGGCTGCCTGGGAGACCCACTGCTCGGCGGATCACACTGATGTGAAGCTGGGGTCAGCAACTGGGGCTGCACCCCCTTATCAGGGCTCTGTCGCGTATGGCGAGAAAGGGAGTTGCTGCCAGAAATGTTCCTCGAGAAGGTCTCTCTAGAGACGGGGAGGAGGAGGCTGGACGGGAGGACTGTGCATCCGAGGTCGGGCCTGGCCTCTGGAGCTCCTGTCTTTGGGACGGAGGTCCTGGGGTACGTGGGAGCACGTGGTGTGACGCTCCAACCCACTCTTCTCCAGCCGCACCACGATGCTGGAGGAGCCCGTCCCTGCTTAGATGAGTGTTTGAACTCTTGGGGCATTTCAGCAGGGGTTTTCTTGCAGAAGCAAAGCTCAGCGTCTCAGTAACGGGCCTCCTGTCCATGTTGAAGGCTCTGGCTCCATCTGCACAAATCGCTGTGGCTGCCACAACCACGTTCTTGAAGGCAGCTCTGTGTTGCAAGAGCTCACCATGGCATCGCGTAGGAGGATCTTGCCCTCGCTCAAGGCGTAGGAAGAACAGACGAGGGGTGGAGGCAGCAGAGCCAGACTGTTTCTGCTCTGGAATGACAGCATCACTTGGTGGGGTTGAGAGGATGAGAACTGGGATGAACTTTCTACAAGAGGGTGGAGGAAAAGCTCTGGGGATGGTGGCAAGGATGGCTTTCTCCAAACAGCTGGGAGTCAGCGAGCTCTTACACATGCCGTATTATCCCTGCTGGGCAAGTTCCAACTTTTTGTTCCGATTTAATTTCTGGCCTCAGAACGTTATTGTCAGAATGCTTTTGTCTGACTCAGGCCACTTCAATACCATCCCAAAGCATTTCCCCACAACACAGAGGCCACTGAATGCCTCCTCCTCGCTACAGAAGCCATGTGCACAGTGGCTGTCGGGTTTCTAGGAAGCCCGTTGCTTCCACGTCCCTTCTCCTTTGGCTTTTCGTCACCGTTCTGCCTTTGGTGCAGGCTGGAGCCCGTCCACAGGATCTTGCCTCGTCTATTGTTCGGCAGCTTCATAAGCAGGTTTCAAAGGAGTTGCCTGGTGCTTTTGGGGCTGGCTCGGAGAGGGCTGTTCTCTTGGTGAGCACCGAGAAGGCATTCGGAGAATCCCAAGAAATCAGCACAACGTGGCTGTTGAAAGCGTTAGAGCCCATTAACGATGCCAGGCATGCCGTTTCTGCTCCTCTTGCTGTTGCGTACCTCCATCTCCCTTGCCATTTGACTCACTCTGGGTTTGGGGGTTTTTTTCCATGAATGCTCAAGACTTTAAATAGCAAAGCCTGAATCGATGCAGTGCCAGCCAGCAGCTGGCGAGGAGCTTACCACCGATAACCGAGCCCGTCTCGTGGCTGCACGCTCTGTGGGTGTCCCTGGCCCCTTGCCACCAGCAGCGCTTAGGAAGGGCAGAGCTGCTAGAGAGCCAACAAGGAGCCACACAAAGCCTGTCAAGCCTTCCAGCTATATGTTTTATAGCTGGTAAAGACCTGGTGGGGTGGGGAAGGCTTGATAGTCACCAAGCATCCACACTTGACCTTTGCAGAGGCTGTAGGAGAAGCACAACTATTAGTGGGTTCTTCTAGAGAAGGAGTAGAATATTTGGGTCATGCATGACGCTAAGCGAGACAACTGGGGAAGCCTGACACCAAAACTCTCCCCAGAAGCTTGCAGCAGCATGAGTAATGCCGCAGAAAAGAAAGCTGTAGGAATGACTAGACCATAAAGTCATTACAAGTGGCGAGTGGCTGCAGAGGAATTTGTTTACTCGTGCTCTCCTGTGCCTGCCCCTCTCCTTCTGCTTGCTTTGGAGAGAGGGCACTGGTCTTGCTGGGACAGAGGTTGTGTCCAGGAGGGACCCAGGAGCCTTCATTTCCCAGGTTTGGGCATGGAGCTTTGGGAGTTTTGGGAGCTCTAAGCCTGGGCTCGTAGCTCCTCTGCAGCCAACTGTTTCGAACCTATGGTCTTCAGGATCTGAAAGGAGACAGAAGGAAACCAAGCTGTGCAATGTCTCCTGCATCCCGGCAGGATTTATTCCGTAAATTTTTATGTGGCACGAGCCTCTCTTAATTGCTGGTGCTGGCACCATTGCAGAGCTCCGGGGCAGACGGGGGTATGCAGAAGCAGAGACGAGACCGAGCAGACCCCTCTGCAAGGTGGGCTCACCTCGCGGGGGGACCCGGGGAAACAGTTGTCATTAAAACAAGGCAGCATCCCTGAGGAAGGACAACTGAGGTTTGTTACTGGAAGGGATGGACACGCACCAAGACCCTGGTAGGGATGAAAAGGATTTCAGCCCCTGCAGACGTCCCCTGCTGCCCTGCTTGAGCTCACGCGTCTGCGAGGGAACAACCAGGCACTACAGAAACCCTTCACCCTCCCAGGTGTCTACTTGCTGGTTTGTGGAGCTATTTGCCCCAAATTGAGAGGCTGGTTTTTCACCCGTGCCCTCTTTGGAGGGGTGATGCTCCCAGGTGGGAGGCCCCAAAGCTTTTAACTTCCCCACGGCGGTTTGCAAGCACAACTGGGAGGTTGTGGACACACAAAATTAGAGGCCAGTATCAAACATCTGGGTCTCATATCTCTGTTTACCGCAGACTTATTTAGAGCGACGTTCATGGCATGTTAAGTCATCTGGCATCCTCCGTTAGCACAGAAGATGCTTTCCTGCAGAAGAAAGTGTCTCGCTTTGATTTGCAGTGCTTGCATAGTGCGCGCCCCGCATCTCGCTTGGTCTTTGCATCTCCTTGGCTGCAAGGAGACATTAAAAAAAGCAAGCTGTGTTGATTTCAGCATTGTGTGAAAGTATTTTCCCATCGTTCTCTGTTGAAAAGCATGATTTAATTAACATTTTTATATGTTTATTATTTAAGAAAGCATGTGCTGCTGCTGCTTTTTTTTTTTTCCCTTGATTTTACCCAACTTGTGTTTGTTATGAAATAGTTGAGTCGTATTCCATGGTATAGCCGGGAGAGAAAGGGAGGGATGGACAGAGAGCACCGACCGATCCCAACCTGCCTGATCTGGAGACCTGGTGGGGCATCAGCTTTGTGTGATTGGTGTCCCTGCATGGAACAATTCAGGAATAGCTGCTGGGCTTTAAATTCACTCTCTGCTAGTCCACATTAGCTCTCAAAGAAACTCCAGACCTGCAAATTTTTTTGTGGTTACACTACTGGTGCACGCTGGATGCGTGCATGGGCTTTCTCCCCCTGGTTATAATCTGACACTGCTGGTTTAAGCAGCATCGCTTGGGGTTTTTGGCTTTTAAATCGCTGTTTCTTGACTGTAGGAAAAGGAATTGTTGGGAGCTATGTGCTTTCAAAGGAAGGCCACCCAAATCCATGAGAGAAATCAAGGTTATGGTGAAGATATGCCTGACGTGATGACCTCAGCAGAGCCCTCGCTGCTGCGAGAGGGGGATATTTATGGGTTTGCAAGCTGGAAGGGAGACTGCCAGCATGGTCCCTGATGGGATGGTCCCATCTGTAGCAAAAGCTGGTGAACAAATGCCCTCCCATCCGCCCTGGTGGGATGAAATAAGGTGTCACCAGGGGCCATTTGCTGCTTGGCAGTAGAAGAGAATCTCAGGATGCTGCGAAACATGTCCTAGCTCCTTAATCTCTTCTGAGTACAGCTTGATGTGATTTTCGGGATCCGGCAAACCCTGTTCAGGTTCCTGACTTGGTTCTCCTGGAGACCTCTTGGTCTGTGAGAAGGTCGGTGTACTTAGGCAATTTGTGCCAGTGCCTGGCCAAAAAGGCACAAAGCTGGGCACTGATTCTGGATACCGAGTAATGTCTTCAGGTGACAGGTTGCAGGTCTGAATCGGGGCCATTTAGGGCCAGCTATAAAGCCCATTTCTCTCTCCAAGGCTCTGCCCAAGGAGGGGAGTGGTGGTTGCAGGGAGCAACCCTCTTGTTTATGTGCATTACTCTCATGTAACAGTCCCAGGGATGGGTTTCTTGCTGCATTGTAGTCTTGCTTAAAAAAAAAAAAAAAAGTAAAGCAATTTTTAGTCCAAGCCCTTTAAGCACATGCTTAACCTCACACCAGCGCTGGAGGCTCCCCCACACCAGTGCTGGAGACTTTACTCATCACAAAAGTAAACATGTGCTTTAGGGCTCTGAAAACAGATTAAAAAAAATCCTGCCCTGAAGGAGAAGGATAAACATTGCCAAAATGTTATCGTTTGTGCAACTGCGCTCTGGGTGCTGGGTACGGCCACGACCGCAAGAGTTTGTTCCACGGCACGGGAAAGTGCCTGGGAGTTTTGGTGGGACCAGCTGGAGCAGGGAACAGATTTGTTTAGCATCCTCTGTCCCTAACAGCATAAACAGAGCCCCCATCTTCTGGGGGGGCCACGATGACCGGACAAAGACCGGCCCCCATCTTGGGGGCTATTGCAGGATGGGTGCTGGTGGCTCCTTGCTCCCATCAACCCGTGTATCCCCATCAGCGAGATGGTTTTGGAAATCCCCCCCCTCTCCCAATGCCCTGACCCTCTGCAGCTGACCCCATTTCCAGCGGGTCCCAGCATGGGTTGCAATGGGCTCTGGCTGGGTGGGCACCCAGTGGGTGCATCCCGGGGAGACCCTCGGGCTCCTAGAGCCCGTGCGGGACTTCTTCTGCTTAGTGCATCAAACCCGCGCTTGGAGCTCGTCCCGCTCTCCTCCAAGAGACGCCGTGGAAAGCAGGGGAAGGTATATATATAATCATAAAAAATCATAGCCCTCTGAAGCCTGGACCTTACGACTTTTGCAGAGGGGCCCTCGGCCTTTGCGCGTCTCTCTCTGGGGCTAAAGATAGCCGTGTCTGCAGCTGAGCTGTGAATCAGGAGTAAAAAATGTGGGTCACCTCCTGTGCGAAGAAATGAATGTTCGGAGACTCATCTGCTCCTGACCTCATTTTGCTGGGTATGAATCAGGCCTCCAGCCCGACGGACCCCACAGCTGCTTCTGCTACGGCAGCTTCGGACGCGGTTCCCAAACCCCACAGCAGGCCTTTATTAAAGGCTTTTGGGGGCCAGTTTTCTCGGTTATAAGGAAAGGGTGTTAATTGGGCAAAGAGTGCAGGCATGGCTTTTTTTCCTGGAAATAGTGCTGGTGCTCAGAGCAGGCACCCAAACAGTTAAACCCCGTGTTCCCACCCGGCGTGTGTGTGCACACACACGTGTGCGCGACTGCGCGCCGGCACGGCCGGGCATCCTTCGCCGTGGCACCTATGTGTGCCGGGACACAGCGCCCGCCCGCACCGGCACTGCACAGGGTGAAGATGGGCACCGAAACACCGTCACCCGCGATCGTGGGTACAATGCACGGGTACGTGCAACCAGCTGCACGACCAGGGAAAACAGGGCATACGCTTAATGCGGTCTCTCTTTCTTTTTTTTTTTTTTTTATTTTTTTTTTTTCCTATCCCACTGTTGCAAAATCCACTCCTGTTTTTTCTTTGTTAAAGTAAAACCTGACATGGACTCCAAACCAGCTAGAAACCCTCAGGAGAAAGCACGAGGCTGGCACCCTCAGCAGAGTCCTCGCCCCTGCCACACGCTCCAGGTGTGCTCTCAGCGGAGTTGCTTTATTTTTTCCTTGCTTTCCCCTTTTCTAAACCCGGGGGTTACGCAGCTTTTCTTCCCCTCCGAAAGTCAGCTCTGCTCCCACAGCACGTGAGCGAGAAGGCGAAGGCAGCAGCGGCACTTCTGGAGGGTGGCATCGCCTGGGACCCGCCTGGGTCTCGCCTCCCCGTCTTGAAGGGACGCTTGACCTGGTGCCGTAGGTTAATAAGCGCACGAACTTGCTTCACGCTCTGCCTGAGCTGTCTTTAAATAAAACGATTACCTGGGGGAAATCCCATCCCCAAAGGTGGAAGGGCGCTTTCCTCTCTGCATCCGCCTGCGCTAAAAAGTCCGGCACAGCAGAGGAGCGTTTCGCCCTCGTTAAGTAGATAAAACTGGAACGCGCTCGGAGCCGTGACCTGCAAACCCCAACAGCACGAATTGCTCGTGGATGGAGGCTGGGGCCGCTGCACGCCGCGGCTCGCGTTTCTGCTCCCGGTCGGGTTTTGTCACCCCGTGGAGCTTCGTCTTTCCAAACCCCGGAGTCAGGAAATAGTTAAATGCTACAGTATTTTGATTAGCAGAGCCTTAAAGTCAGTAAAAAAGACGGTCAGAGAGAACTATCAGGAGCATGCTAATGAAGTGAAGTCATCAGCAGACACCAGAGAAGTATTCATGCCTGCTCCATGCCGGACGGGGTATCGCTGGATCCCAACAAGGCGCGTGCAGGTGGAGCGGGGCTCGCAGGGACCCGGGGCTCGGCCGTTCCCGCTGGCTTCGCTCCCCTCCCTTTGGATATTGCAACGCTTTCCCTGGGATTTTTTTTTTTTTTTTTTTTTTTTTTTTGCTTTGCTTCACTGGAGCTTAATGATATTTCCAGCTCCGCGGGAGCTGCGGGAAGACTGGAGATAGTGCAGTGAGAGACTAGAAAGACAGCAAAGGGCAGCTCCCGGCTCCGCGGGAAAGGTGAGGGCATTCTCTTGGAAAAATCCCGTGGGTTTCTCTGTATTGCCGGCGGTCGGGTTGTGGAAATGCTGGGGGTGGGGTAAAGGGGGATGTTTCTGGAAACACGGCGGGTGTTTCGTGCTCGCTCCGCAGCTGGAAAGTTTGCGGAGCGGGGGCCGGGGACAGCGATGCCCCGGCGAGCCCTGGCCGTCCCCCGCGCCCAGGTACGGACCTCCCGGGAGAGCAGGGCAGGAAAGCCGCCCTCGGGAACAGCGAGTAAAGCGGAACCCAGCTGCCTTTGGTCCTCAGCCTCTGGTCCCCCTTTGAAAAATACGTGGGCAGCTTTAATAGCATTAAAAAATATCGTTCTCCTCTCCTGTGGTTTTGCAAAGAAACTGTGTCAAGGTTTTATCACCCTTGCTCTTAGAGCCTCTGCACGTTAGCATCGGTGGCTCATAGGCTCGGGTCCTGCCTTTTCTGTAAAAAATGGCTTTTTTGGAATAATTTAGAAACTTAGGACAGAGCAAAGTTTTAGTTAAGCAGTTGCCTTAAGGCTAAACCCAGTAACTCTTATGCAGACAAGTCCACTCCAGAGCTGATGACTCGGCAGTGCTGTTTAATTTACAAAAAGTCACACCATGAAAACATGCATTTTTGTTTATCGTAAATGAAAGAAAAATATGCAGAAGAGGTTTTGCTCCTAACCAGATGCGATTAAGCCGTTCAAGATGACGAGTTCCTGGGACTGTTGCTGGGATAAGATGAGCGTATATCACTTTACAGTGGTTAGAAATGAGCTGACAACTCAACTACTGCATCGAGCTTAGCGCTCGTACAGATCCTCAGCCTGTCTTCAGGTCTGTCCCCAAATTTTGCATTTTCTGCCTCACCGTAGTTTTAATTTTCCTGTCGCAGAAGCATCCAAGCTTGTGACACTGAGAGTGTATTTCGAGGAAGACAGACACCCAGCTTCTGGGTTTATGTGAACTCCTGTAATACCCCGCTCGTCATTGCAAATAATACCTCCTTAAAAAAAATAAATCCCTTGATTTTATCCATATGGAAGTTAACATTATATCGACATTAACTGAATTTTGGGGGCCTAGGGACTCCCAGCGACTTTGGCGACACGATTCCCTTTTTAATCCTACATCAGAAGCATCTTGTTTCCTCGTATCCCATTATAGCTAGAAAATCTTAATGAGAGTTACTCTAAAAGCAACATCGCTCTGTTCAGCTGCACCCCAGCCCAAAGCAGACCCCCAAAAACCCCCATCCCTGGGCAGTGGAGGGGCACAGGTAGATGTCCCCGCCACCCCGCCATGCCCACGGGACCGCCGTCCTGGGAGTTTTTTCCCTTTGCAGGAGCAATCTGCGCTGGGAAATGCACCTTCGTCCATGTGCATCGCACGCTGGGGTGGCATCTCAGCGAGCTCCTCGCGATGGACCCAGCTCTGCATCCCTGCTGCGCCCGGCGACATCGCACCGGCTCCTTGTTTTCCGATGCAAGTGCAGCTTTAATGAAATAAGAGAAAATTCAAGGAGATTTGCCTCCTTTCTTAACTCCCTTGCCCAGCTCCCCGTCCCCAGCACCTTGTGTCCTGCCCACAGTGGGTGGCAAGCAGAGGACCCGCAGAAGGACCTTGGCTGTGGGCAGAGGTGGGCGAGCCCAGGTGACCCTTGGCAAGTTCTCCTGGGGGCTGCAACCTGCTTCTGCACAGCCTCCCCGGCCCGACTTGCCGCTCCGAGCTCTCGGGGTGACTTTTCCTTAATACACCCCAAATCATTTAAAACGGGGAGACAGAGATTCACCTTGTGCGCCCTCCCAGCTGGCTGCCAGCAGGGCTTGTGGCTGTACCAAGCCGCCCAAGAAAAAAAAGCTAAAATTGCCAATTCCTCTTTTTTTTTTTTTTTTTTTTTTTTTTGTGGGTAGGATTTGAGCTCCGCACTCAGCACCAGGTCCAGATGCAGCCATGCCAGCTGCGGGTGGCAAAGCCTGGCCGTCAGGCTGGCTCCAGCTGCCTTCAAAGGGAGACGGGAGTGTGTTTCTGAACCTGGAACGCACCTCATCCCACCAAGGACGTGGATTTTGTCAATCTCCCAAGCCCCGAATCAGCTCGAGTCGCACCGTAACCGGCTGGTTGTGCATCCGATGCAAATGTGCTAGTAACTAGTTGTGCTGTTCTGATTTTTGCTGCAGATTTTGGGGGGACCGTAGCACTCAGGGAACCAAAAGTCAGCCTGCAGGAGCTGCCCGCAGGTCCCATGGGCTTTAAACACCCTTGGATCCTCCACCATCCACTTTGGCTGGCTCTCCTTGGAGGAGAAAGGTGTTAAAGGGCCAGTGGCCCACTACTAAGCAACAGTTACCAACAACCTTAAGCAAATAAAATATGTGAGATTATGAAAACAGGGGAACTGCAGCTGATTCCCAGCATCTCTGCTGTGTGAGTCAGTAGTGCATGTCTGCTGCTCCCCGCTCGTTCCTAGATGACAGCATCCACACATCAAATCTGCCGGCCCTTGGAGATTAGACATCCCCGAATATTTATGACCATTTCAAATAAAGTGTATTTCTCTGGCTGCTAGATAGCCTGAGCGAGAAGCTGAGATTTACGGGTTTCTGTCCTTAAGACTGGGGGGGGGGTTTAATGCTTAGTTGCGGGGCATTTCCGATGTCGTGTGCTATTTCTTTGTGCATTTTGGGCCGCAGCTTTCACCCCAGTGCAGTTCATTGCAGGTCAGGTCCTCAAGCCTTGACCACGCGCCAGCTAAGAGAGAGGGAAATTCAGCTGATGAAGGGAGGGTGTTATCCCAGCGGTGTTTGAGATTGGGTTTTTATGCAGATCCTCAAGATCTGGATTGCACAGGGAATATTTCAGGGAAGGTGCCCCGCAGGAGCTGGCTGAGTGGTCCCGGGGAGATGCCCGGGCTCCATCCAAAGGTGGGAGACTAGGAATCACTTTCGGAGGTGCCCATCCCACTGCTAAGGTTCAAGGGAATACCGAGTGAGCACAAAGCTAACATTTACTCTGCAAACCTCTGAAAAAAAAGTGGGTTTATCCAGTGCACTGTTTCCAAGGCAGCTTTCCCGGGATGGCCGTGCTGCTGGTGGAAGGGCTGGAAGCCATCGCTCGAGCGAAGGCATTTTACACGTGCAGGTAGATTTGTTTCGGCTCTGAGCTGTCGCTGTCTGGCACTATATAAATAACTGTACAGGCAGCCCGTCTCCATGGGCAGACGTCCGTCTGTCCGAGCTCGTCTGCAGAGGCGTTCCCCGGCTCTCTTGGCAAGTTGCGCTCCCATAATCTGTCCGGGTTTGGGGACGGTAAGGCTTGCTGCAAGGAAAAGCGCATGCGTTTGAGCCAGGCAGTCATTGCTAGGGCTGGTTTGCCGTCCCGTGGGCTGTGTTGCAGACTCTGACTTTTCAGTGATGCTGGTCGTTGTGGAAAGGTGGGATTTGGGGTTGGTAGAGGGGAGCCGTCTCCTGAGCTCTGCAGCGGTTTGGTTGTGACCTTAGATGACTCCTGTCCCCCCTGCAAGATGGGTCTTTTGGGCTGTATGTTGTGGGTTAGCCAGCAAAATACAGGTCCTTGCAAGACAGGCACTGAAGACAGGCAGAAAGTCAGGGAAAGATAATCCTTCTAAGAAGAGAAATGCAGCTGCTTTTCCCAACCTGCTTTTAAACACATCCTACAGCACAGAGCCCATCTCGCCTCGCCCTGGGAATTGCTTTCTTCACCTGCAAATGACCATCATTTTTCACCTTGCCGCTCTTCACCATGCCTGTGGATGCTCCCTCACGTTTCCAGCCTCCACCGCCCCAAGACCTGCTGAGGATCCCCTTGAATTTGTGGCCATCACCTCCATAGCACACTCACCTGTTTTTTTGCACCGGCAGCACTTGTTAAGAGGATGGAGGCCTTCATCCTGGTACTGTCTGGAACCCTTCTACCCTTGCTTTCTATCATCTGACATCGCCGGTGAAACGCAAGCCCGGCTGGTTGCGGTGCTGAGAGCCGCAAGGGCTTTGCTAAGAAAAGGCATCGGTCTGTGGGAACGTGGCACTACTCTGCGACTTGCTCACCGTGTCCCTGCGTGGGCACCTCCTGCCCAGCGGCGTGGTGACGGCAAGGCTCGGAGGAGCTTTTCCCTGAGCTTCCACCTTTCCTTTCAAAGGACAAGTGTCAGAGACAGGCTCCAGCGCAGGGACAGGGACTCTGTTCAGAGAAGGACTCCAGTGACTTCAGATTTGCTTCTCTGGAAGAGCAGGATGAAGCGATGCAAAGCCCTCGGAAGCTTCTGCTTTCATGGAGGTGTTAGGCGGCATTGCTCCAGCTGCTCTGGAGGGCAAGCGGCCAGGGGCATGGGGCAAGCGGTGACCACGGGCTGCTGTGCCAGCATCTGCCCCAGCACTGCCACAGCCCTGGTCCCTTCTGTGCCCCTGGTCCCTGTGCCGCATCCCTCGGGGACACGCACGAAGCGATCCCTGCGTGCGCAGCATCCAGCACGCCGCAGGCGCTTGGTTCCCTCCGAGATGAAGAATTCCTCCGGTGAGGCACCGTCTTGCCGGTCTCGTGCGAGACCCCGGACCGCTGGCTCTGGAGGGCTGTAAACAGCAGGTACAAGCAAGATAACCCCAAGCAAGATATCTGGCCCCGGTTATCTTCCCCGCTGCTCCAGTGCCTTGGGTGCACGCGGGTCCCCGCAGACTCCATGCTCCAACCCAGGCAGTGCAGGTACCTGCTGTGGATGGAAGTCATTTGACAGGGCGGATCTCTGCTTTGCTGCAGGAATTTTTCCTTCTGCTTGAGACGTACCTTTGCGATGTCGCAGGTCCGTGCATCTGAACTGCAGCTCCTGTGCCTGCGGCCACGGGATGATGCACCTTCCCCAACGCATCCTCTCCGCTCCCCTCGCAAGTCTAACTTTCTTCTTCGCTTCAAAGCTCGAGGGAAAAATGTGCTTGCAAAGGATGGACTTTTTATCCCTTGCCTTGATTAAAAAGGAATGGAAAGAGAGGCTTTGGCTTGCGTTTATTATAATTAAAGTGAAGGAGAAAACTTGAGTTCATCAGGGCACCTCTCTTGTTGCCTCCTGGGGGGCACACGGGCCGGGGAGACTCCCAGCACGGATTTCTGACAGCAGCCGGCTTTTTGGGGCTGGAAGCTGAAGTCCTGGAGTACAACATCGCCACCTGTTTGCCACAGGCGAACATACAGCAGGATAAATCCCGGCAGGATAAAGCCCACCAGGATGCACCCCAGCAGGATGCACCCCATTGGGATGCACCCCAGCAGGATACGTCCCATCGGGATGCAACCCATTGGGATGCACCCCCATCGGGCAGCCCCCCACCGGGATACACCCCACCGGGATACACCCCACCGGGATGCACCCCACCGGGATACACCCCACCGGGATGCACCCCACCGGGATGCACCCATCAGGCAGCCCTGCAGCAGTGCTCCCAGCTGCAGCATGCAGAGGCTGCGTAGCCAAAGCCAGGACAAGGAGGGGATGGAGAGAGAGGAGTAAGTGCTGGTTTTCTGCTGGAACAGAGGAGCTCCCCAGCCCCTGGGACAGCACGGAGTGTGCTGCTGTGCCGGTACCACCTTTGCCGCTCCGGACTGTTGGATCTCCTGCTTTTACGTGCACCCATGTGCACTTCCCTGGAGACCTTCACTGCCAGGCTCTTAATGTGGTTTTTTCCCCTATCCACATCAAGAGGTTTAAATAGGACTCTGGAACCTGACATGGGCAAGGCTGAGTCAGCGAGACCAGGAATTGCAGAGCTGCATGTGACTGGGGTGGCCTGAAAGCCATGGGGAGCTGAGCATATCCATGCATTGCCTTGCGGCCGGTGTAGCTGCTGCATCCCCCTGGGAGGCTGTTGGAAGATCTGCTCTGCGATGGCAACTGGAAAATGCAGAGAGCTGGAGCAAGCGAGGCTGAGCTGCTGTTGAGGGGTTTCCTCTGCTCCTCGCTCTCACTTGAGCAAAACCCCTTTGAGGGCTTCATCTTTCCAAAATCCCCACCAGGGACTGGCTGTTGAATTAAGCCGAGGTGTACTCTGCATCGCATCGGAGTCAGTCTGCTGTGAAACGCGGGGTCTGCTCCCCAAACCCGGTTGCTTCTGCTGGAAAAGTCTCTGTTCGGAAAGATGCCTCGGAGAAGAGCAGGCTGAGGGGTTGGGCTGGCTGGAGCAAGAGCTAGGGCTGAGCATCAGGGCACTGCGCTCACACGTCTCACTGCACCGGGTTTGGAGGATTTCATTGATTTTCGGTGGATATTTAGGATATCTGGCAATAGATTGAGGATTCGTCACACGTTGGGTTTATCCTCCTTCGCCTCGATGCTAAAAGCTATGTCGTGCCTGTACAATGCATAGGGGCTATTCAAATCCTTTTCGTGCCTGTACAATGCATAAGGGCCATTCATATACTTTGGACAAATGCTCCTGCGCTCCCCCCATTTCCATGAATAGCATGCATGGATTAAGTGTCAGGCTTTTGTTTGAAAGAAGCCTTCTAGGAAATGACTCAACAAGACATTTGTATGTTTAAATTTGTCGGGATTTGAAATATTTAGATTCTGTTTATGAATATTGGCATTTAATGGGAAGATGTTGAATTGAAAGCCCTGGCTGCTGTTGCAGGAGGGAGATGTGTGCGTAGACTCACACGCATGTGCGCGCACACAAACCTCTTCTCATTTGGAAAGTGCTAATGGGAACAAGCCAACGTAGATTGTTCCATTAATGGGGATTTATAGCACAAATCTGCTACTGTTTTGTCAAGACAAACAGAAATAAGTGGGCTTTTAGTGCTGGGAAAGCTGGCCCTGGGGCTGTGGGCTGTTTACTAGCAAAGGGCAGCTGCTCAGAAAGGGCTGCAGGGGAGCAGAGGGAATAAATGGCAAAAGATGGAGACAAGAAGAACCAGGATTTGGTGAAGGAAGAAATGAGATCAGGAACGTGGACCCCAGTCCCTTACCTACGCTCTGTTGAGTACATTTTCCCTGCAAGTTTTGGTTGGTGAACTCACTGCTCGTTTTCCCCCCTTTGCTGTGTATTTCGAAAGCTGCCTTCTGTTCCAAAAGATGTGTCAGTGTTTATCAAAATGTAAATAACGCTCTGTGCCTTGGCTGCCCTCAGCGGAGACCTAACGTCGCCGGGGGTCCAGCTGGTGAATGATGGAGGTCCTTCTCCTTGAGGACGTGGGGAGGTGCTGGACTATCTGCTCCTCTTCAGAAATATGTGTAAAAAGGGTCTCAGCCTCTGGGGCTGGTCCAGGATAACCCAGGCTGGGTGCCACAATGGTGGAAGACATGAGCAGGTTGGGCTTGTGCAAGGGCATGGACATGGTGAGATGTTTGGGGAGAGATGCCCAAAAGTGGGGTCTGGTGCGTTGTGGGGCTGCAGGGTCTCCACCTTCAGCTTCCCGAGTGGTTTTTGTGTGGCTGAAACAACCTTGTCTTCATTCGTTTGATGTGACTTAGATTTGTTCTCCGTGGTTTTGAAACCTCTCAGGAGTGTTGGCCAAAGTCACGCTCTGGATGGCTCTCCCTATATTTCTGCTAGGCTTCGTCTGTGTGCCAGCAGAAATCGGGCATTTCGGGGCAAAGCTGCCGTACTCCTGCCATAACAAAGATGAGACACCTTTCTCCTCTTCCCAGAGGATACCTTCTTTCTTTCCCCAACCCCCTTGCTGCTTTACAATACATATTTATAATTATTATATATATGTATTTCTGCATCCTGCATCTCCCAGCCTCGTGAAGCATCTCGGGGGGCATCTGCCCCCAAACGTGGACACAACACAACACTGTTGCCCTTCTGCCCTCCACGGGAGACGGGTGGCCTCGAGCGCATGTGCTGGCACTGCGGGTGACGGTTGGGGACAAGCCGGTGCCTGACCCGTGGCTGGGCTGGAGTCAGAGGTGTGAGGTTATTGGAAGGTGCTTGTTTGTGTTGAGCATGAATACGGAATTGTTCTCCCCGCGCCGGTCGTTATTATGCAAAGCCAAGTCCTAAAAAAATATTGAATTTCCTCTCCCATAATTTTGAGGAAAAACACTTATCCGGCATTAAGCAGCAATTGTGAGGTGTCCTTTCATCTCGACATGCAGGGGAGCTGCCGGCGCACCTCGGGGTGAGACTGCAGCCCTCTGTGTCGAGCTGAGGGAGGACCCGGTGCTGGCAGTCGTGGCTGCAGACCAGGGCAGCAACCTTGTCCCCCTCCTCATCTTTTTATTATTTTTTTTTAACACGCATGCGGCTTGAAACTCTGTGAAAAGATTCTTTTTATTCATACGCTCGAGCAAAATCCAGGCTGAACCGCTGCGTCTACAATAAGAGTTTAAAGAGGGTCTGTGCCGCTTGGTGTGAAGGGGAACCGGGATGGAGAGGGGTGCAGGGGGAAAGCCTAAAAGGCGTTAGGAGAAATTTGGGAAAACTTATGGCTGCGGTGACATTAGAGGATGCAGCGGGACTAGACATGGTGCCCCGATGCCAGGATCGGTCCCGTGTCCCCAGTGCATCGCCGGTGCCAGCTCTCCACTGGCCGTGGCAGGGCTCAAGCAGGCGCGTGTCCATCCGGACACGGCACGGTAACTCTGGGATGATGCCTGCGGGACTGGGGGATGTCCGGGTCAAAGACGGGTAGAAGAAGAAGGTGGTGTTCCCTCCTTCATTGTTCTTGTTCAATTTGAAATGCAAAAAAAGACAAGAAAAAGGATTAAAGTCCAGCCGGGTCTGTGGCCAGTTGGGAGGCAGGAACAGGCTTGGTGGTTCTCCTGCCTTTGCAGGTAACACCCAGAAGTTTCATTTTGAAATGATGAAACTGGAAAATCCAAGACTAATTTGGTTGATGGCAAATGGAAAATGAAAATTAGTCGGTCCTGTTGCAGTGTCGAGCACAGTCCATGAAAGATCAGGAACTGGGAGAGGCAGATGTGGTGACACCCTCTGGGCAGGTGACCAGCAGTGGTGGCAGGAGCTGGATGCCAGGGTCCGGGACATCCCGCGGCTGTGCCCCGAGGAGGGTGCTGCCCGACTCCTGGATCAATCCCAGCTCTTCTTTTCAGAGGACGCCCTGAAACCGAGGTCCACCTCAGGAATCCCATTGCACAGATGGAAATGCCGTGGCAGGGACAGCTCTGCCCTGGCCGCCGTCGATGCTAAACCCACAAGAAACGCAGATCCTCCTCCTGCCGATGCCAGCAACCACCCCTGCACCCACCCAGGCTCTCACAGCCCTTCATCCCAAGGGCATGGCTTACAGCTCTGCTTTCCGCGCCGCTCACCTTGCCCAGAGCCACAGCCCTCTGCCTCCCTGCTCTTTGCCGGGGTGACGCCGGCAGCGGCGGTGCTCCTGCCACGGTGCCGGAGGCAGATAGCCCACGTCCTACCTCTGGCACGGGATCCCGCATCCCAGCAGCCTCTCGTGATGTGCACAAGAGCCGATGCTGGTGGGACGGGGAAGGGAGCGGGGAGCCTGGGTCTGGCTAAGCTCCATCCCAGCTGGACGCTCCGCAGCCTCCGTTCAACCCAAAAGGTACAGGAAAGGGTTTAGCAACGTGCAGCCGCCTCTGAGATGCCTATTTTGGCATAATCACAATCTTTCTGCGTCTAAATAGCCAGAAAATTGAGCCCTTGAGTTTCACATCTGCGAGGTCAAAAGAGCGCTGGAGCCTGGGATAAGCGGTGTGTTTATGCGGGGAAGGGGGTGGCAGCCCTGGAACTGGGAACGGGAGGACGCGCCGGCCGCCTCGGCTGCTCCCCAGGCACCGTGCTGGCACTTGCCTCCCAGATTGCATCGGCGAGGGAACATCGCGCTACTAGCAGGCATCGCACGTCTTCCCAAATCAAATACGAGCCTGTCCGCGGCTCGGCGCTGGGGGGGAGCGGGGGGCAGCCCTGGGGCAGAGCTGCAAAGCTGGCAGCAGGGAGGCAGAGCTGCAGGACCTGTGCCAGCCTGGTGCCAGCCTGCAGCGGTCCCCTCCGGCTCAGCCGGTGCCACCAATTCCTCGGGGCGACTTTTCGCTCCTGTCCCTTGCCAGGTTTCGCTCGGTTTCTCGCCCCTGGGCACAAGGTTGCAGTTTTTTGGCTCAGCGGGAGAAAAGGCAAGGCGAGCTTTGGTTGTTTTTATTAGAGTTTAAAAGGAAGCTTTAAAGCAGGCGTTCCTACGCGTCCCGAGCCTAGTCCGCACGTCGCAGCCGTGCCAGCACAGCCAAGGGGCAAAATCCTCACGTTGGCCGATCAGCTCCCAGCTGCAGAGCCGGTGTCACCCCGCGGCCAAATCCCAGCCCCGTGCCGAAGCCGGTGGGGCATTGGCAGCGCCGGGTCTTCTGCGGCCCGAAGGGCATCTCCCCCCAGCCCAGCCAAAGGCACCGCGGCAGCTCTGGGTGCAAATACACTTTTGTTAGCAGAAATAGAAGAAATAAAGGTCCAAGGCTGACCTTGCGTTGTTCCTGTAGGGTAAAGAGCAATGTGAGCTCTGAGCCAAGACCCCATGTAATGCTTCTGGGTTGAGCCTGTGACACTTCAAGCTGATCTAACCTCGGGGTTCTCCCTTTGCCTTCACCAGCTTTTTTGGGGACATCACCCATCTGGGCTACAAAACTGTTGTTCTGGCCTGAGGGCTGTCCTGGGTTGGTGCCTTCAGTCACCGCAAGCTGCTCCAAACGTCCGGTGAATTGGAAGGAGCAGCAGGAATACACCCCTATTTAATCTGGCTCTTGCTTTTGGAAGCTACGTCCCCCTATACCTTCCTCATCCCGCGCTTCCACGCGCTGGGCTGAGCTTATGCTCACGGCCATCGGAACAGAGCCGGTTCGTGTACCCCAACCCTGCACCCAGGCAGGGTGATATCAGCCCTGTCCCAGGTGCAGGGGAGATTTTGATGGATGTTGTTGGTCAACAGAGGTATTCTGGATCCGGCTTTCAACAATCCGGCACTTTTTTGCAGCGCAAATGTGCCTGTTTGCAGGGCAAAAGGGGGATGCGAAGCCTGGCGCAGGGACGACGCGTGCCTCCTGTCCACATCTGGCCCCCTGGAAGCAATAACGCGCCGCTGAGATGAGTGTTTTGTATGTGGGAGCTGCAGATGTTTAGCAGGGAGAAATGTCTGAGATGCTTTGAGATAAGGAGCCAGAAATGCATGTGACGGGGTGACGGCGTGGGGAGGGTGCCGAGCGCGGCCAGGAGAGCTGCCATGGGGCAAAGCCACATCCCTGCAGACCCTCTCCTCCCTGGAAAAATGCCGCCGTGTTCCTCGTGAGCGTCCTTTGCCGTTCAAAAGCTGACAAAACTCAAGGGGTGGGCTTGCACAAAGCTTCCTGAAAGCCACGCCAGCGAGGGGACATGGCCCGATGGCCACAGCATGCGGGGAAGCACGGGGGAGGCTCTGCAGTTTGCCACGCAGCGTGGCAGGACACTGGCCACCGGCCCCAGCTCCTTGCTGGCCACGGACCGACTCCCCTTTCCTCTCCCTGCCTCAGTTTCCCTGCTCCCACCCCGTTTTGCTGATACCTGATCACCCGCCGCAGCAATGGTGCGGAAAAAAAAAATAAAATAGTTGAGCAATAAAACTGGGGGATTTCTGCTCATCTCCTGCAGCCCGGTGGTGGGCTTGAGGTGGAAGATGAAGGCTTGGTTTGGGATTCCTCGCCCTGTTCCTGCAACCGCTCCATCACCAACCCCCTGCGCCGGTGCCTGCAGTTTCGCTGACCTTCCAGGGAGCACGGTGGTGGCAGGGGGACAGACGGACAGAGCAAAGCTGCAGCACAAACACAGGCCATTAATCCAAATTCATTTATCCAGAGTTGGCCCATGGGTCCAGGGAGTCAGCGCTGGGTTAGGTACCGGCGCAGCATCCCTTCTCCCTCCTGCAGCCAAACGCACGTGGCTCTTGGGAGACTCGTGCCTCAGTTTCCCCATCTGTAAAGCGGGGGTGGGAGTGCTGGGGTGCATACCCAGGATGGCTGGCACGTCCCTGGCCGCGCTACTCAACCCAGGGCTGACAGTGACCTATTTACCTACGGCAGAACTTTCTGCTCCACTTATTTGACCCCACACCTTTGTGTTTGCTTAAAGCCGGCAACGTTTCCTTTCGACCAAGCCGGGCGCGCACGCAGGTATGTTTGCCCGAGAGACAGACCGCTGGTCTGTGCATCCCCGCCTCTCCGCCTCGGAGGAATTCGGACCCTTTCGCTGCGATACCATTGCAAAATTCGCCCTGAAAAGCTTCCACGTTTTTCTTTGCCCCCTTCTCCCCATCCCTCTCAAGCTGCACGGTCGTCATCTGAGGGACAGGCAGCGCCGGGGAGTAGAAAGGTGACATTGTTCTGCCCTGGAAGGCCGTCAGCATCCCAACTCCCCGGCTCTGTAGCTGCCTCAGTCATGCATGTTTGCATATGTTAAAAATATTTAGTCCACTGCTAAAAAAAATATTATGCCCGAGATCTGGGGCCAGCTAAATATAATGCCATCTATGTGTCCGTGGTGCTGCGTGCCGGAGGCACAGAGGGGTACTATTTGCCTTCGAGCGGTCCTCGGCTGTGAGCAGGGATGCTGGGAGCGATCCCGATATTGATGTCTGCCAGGAATGCTTTTCTCCCCTTTGGAGAGGGATTTGGGGCAAGGAAAGCTCTTTGCTGGAGCGTGGGATGTTGCGGTGCAGCGTGCTGCTCGTGCCGGGGTGCTTGCCTGTGCCCGGGCAGCCTCGGCGGCTGCGGACAGGGATGCACAGGGCAGGAGAAAAAAAGGTTGAAAAAAGGTGTTGGCTCTAAGAAAAAGTCATAAAAATAAAAGAGTGGACTGGGCTAATTCCTGGATTCACAGATGGCAGGATGGGTGCAGGATGAGCCAGGGACGGCCCTGCTGCCCAAACCCTCCGGCGCACGGGATGGTTTCGTGGTGTGGATACGGGCCACGTTGGAGAGGACTGAGACCTCCCCAACTCATTTCATGCATGCCACAGATCATATTGAGAGCAGGTTACGGCTACTACCAACCTCACCCAGGCTTTCGCCCGTGGCCTGGAGGTACCCAGCACTGCTCAGGCTGGGGAGAAGCTTCCAGATAAGTTTCATATAAATAATTTCAAGCCAGCAGAGGGTTTGAGAGGGAAAACATTTCCCTGTAGTAATCTCCCTCGACGAGGGGCAGGAGAAAAGAGTTTGTTCTGGCCACAGGAGGAAGACAACAGGGAGCGAGGCCGCAGGATTTTTGTGCAGAAGCATTAAGGAATCATTTCCTCTGCTTTTTTTCCTTATATATTTATTTTTGGAGCGGGAAAAGGGGCTGGAGGAGGGTGGGGAGGTGAAATAATCCCAGGCAGAGTGTGTGAAGGAATCTTTATACCCCGTCCTTTTTCTTTTTTGTCTTTTTTTTTCCCCCTCTGCAAGTGTTTAGAGAGGCAGGGGAGCAAGCGGCTCTGTACACTGCGGCCATTCATGGCTCAGCTGGGGGCGTGCGGGGCGCGTGGCTGGGTGGGAGCGCGCCACGCCGGAGAGGAGAATAATTTGTTCACAATATAGAGCAGGGTAAAATAGGCTGGTTGTCTGAGCGTGGATGTAGCATAATGTATAGAAGTGCAAGCATCAATAAGTCTATTTATTAGCGGAGCCTTTTGCTGAGCAGGGCTGTGAATAAACTATACAGCTCGTACAAAAATGTAAATGTTAGTGATCCCTTAGAGACATAATTACAGGAAAAAATAAGGACAGCTTTTCAGCGTTTGGGAAGCCGGCCTCCTTCGTCCCCTTTCTAACTGCTGATGCACAGATTATTTTCCCCCCGTGGGGTGTCTGCATCCAGCACGGCGCGTCCCCCCTCTTGCAGCTCCTCCATCGTCCTCCCGGCCCGCTAATTAAAGGAAAGCTGTGTCTCCACGTCCCACGAAACGTCTTCGCCGCCTGCTTTGGTGTGCAGAGCTCTTGAATTCCTCAAGCCTGTGTGCCACTGGCTCCTCTGGACCACAGTGAAAGGTTTCATTCATCCCTCCTCTGCTGCCTTCTAGAGTTACCACACCCTGGGCCTCTGCTCCGCAGCTCCTCTCTGTTTTCCTTTCATTAGCAGGATTCCCAGATTGAATGGCTGCGAAGGGCTGGGAAGAGATGCTACAACCCCATTAGCATAAGGGCTGTGCAAATACCTGCCCCGCGCACGCTCCTGCCGTTTGCCGTGAGGTCTGCAGAGCAAGAAAGCCAACATCTTTGGGGTTTGTTTTTTTTTTTTTCTAAAGTGCTGCTATAAAAGCAACTCTGAGTGCTGCCCCGACTGCCCTGTGCCTCAGTTTCCCTGAGCAGACCCTGGTTCCACCCACCACAGCGATGAGTTTGCAGCACTTTCTGCAAGCTGGCAGGGGAGCTGCAGGCAGGGCAGGCACTGCCCACCCTGGGAACCCCTCGGAAGATGCTTTGGGATCTTCTCATGCTTATTTGGCTGCGTCCAAGCCATGGCAGCGCTCCAGGGGTGCACATCAGGACTGCGGCATAGCATACATATGTGTCTTAAGTACCATAGCTGAAGCCATATAGTCTTGGCTGCCCTTGCCCTCCATGCCTGCGCGATGAGCAGGGGATGTTGACCCCCGCCTCAGCAGCCAGTTCAAATCTTTTATAAAAGGGAGATGGACAGAAGAACTCCATCGCAGACGTGGGATGGACAGGAGCGGGTCTGCCTAGGCAGAGAGCGGTTTTGGTTATGTCAGCTTTTCTTTTGGGAGTCAAGCTATTCAGCAAGCCTTTACCAGAGCAAGATTAGAGGAGAGCGAGAAAATGAGTTTCTAGGAAATCCGTGCTGGGACGCGGAGGGTCACAGAAGGGTTACGATGAGGGAATTTGCTTTGGGAAGGAAGAGCAAGGCACCGCGGAGCAGCCGCAGCTTTCGCCGCCCCCTCTGCCACCCTCCAGATGAGATCAGCCCACAGCCCTGGCCCAGCTCTCTTACTGAGCTGCCACTTTTATGGATGAGCTGGTGAAGGAAATTAACTTTTGGCAAGTTTTTCAATGGGAAAGTGATGGGCTTTTCAACAGAAATTTATAGCAAAATGTTAGCTTCGCGTTGACCGTCTATTGTCCACAACGATGTTGAACCTTATTTGGGTTTTGGCCCTTTGCAAGTATTCTGTTAGTAGTGGAGACTCATCTGCGGTGAATTTAAATTTTGCTGATTCAGTTGCCATTCTTGGAGGCTTCACAAGTAGCTCAGGGTCCTGGATGATTCCTCTTTGTTTGATGGAAGCCCTTTGAGGCCAGCCAGGCTCTTCAGGAGTGCCATCCCCATGTCTCACGGTGCTGCTGCCATTGCATCACTCCTTCCCTTTACCTAATGCTGGTGGTTGTCCTCGCTCCACGGAAGGGTGCAAATTTGAAGGGTTGTGGTGGAGACCCCAGGTGATGAGCACCCAGGTAGAAAAGGGGCTTGGAGATCCATCTCTTTGCTAGCGGTGGTGACCCCTTCTGGTGCTCAGGACCCCATAGATGTTCCCCATGGCTTGGCTTGTCTCCTGCAAACCCAGATGTGGTAGGAACGGTGTTGGGTCCTTCTGTTCTATAGACAGTGCGTCCCCACAAACATGCTTGTAACAATGACGGTAACGGCTATGGGTTTGACATCTGCCTTGCCAACCCCATTGGACTTGAAATCATGCTCAGCTACTCAACCTCCTCTAACCATTGAGCAGCCCGTGTCCTTCAACTGCTACCTGGCTGGATTGCCCAGTCCGGAGCCACCGTTCAAAAGCGTCCCGTGAGACCTCTTAGCCGGTTCTGCAGCGTGGTTTTGCATTGGCGCTCCCAATGAGGTTGGCGTAGAAACAATCTCCCTTACCTTGGTCTCTGATTTCTAGCCTGTAGTCAATTGGATTGTGGTTTTGAGGAGCCTGAAATAAAGAACGAGCAGACGGCAAAGATGAACGAAGCTGCCTGCAGCGTTCCTGGCCATGAATCGGCTTCTGGCTTGTCTCTGAGGTTGGGTCCTCAGCACCTTCCTTGGCACCATCTCACGCAAGTGCTTGGCCAGCCCGCGCACTCCAAAGCTCTGCAGATTGGAGTTGTGGATTCGGATCAGGATCAGACACCCTTGATGCGTGCTTCGGTCAGACCAAAGTCTGTTTTCACCCCATCACTTGTGCAAATCCAGGGTATGCGCTTGCAAGGAGGCTGGCGTGGTAAGGAGTGCCCTGATGGAGCGGAGGAGCTGCGGGGCCGGATCCTGACCCGGCTCATTGCAGCAGGTCAGGGCAGCGGTCCTGCAAATTGCCTGGCCTGCAGCAGGAGGATGCTGAAAGCCTTTGGCTAAAAGGGAGCAAAGCGAGGGAAAAATCTTCTACATCCACTAACACTGCAGTATATAAATAATGTATAATTAATATATACTTATAATCTGCTACCATTAAAAATAAGCATGAGGCCAGCTGTACTTGGATGAAAACATCATTTTCTTGCGTATAAGTTGAGAACAGTTTTGAGCCCACCTGATTTCTAGGAAATTTGGTAGATGTCACGGAAGAAATCTAGTGTGAGGAAGAACAGGGCACTTTGATCCTGATGTCTAATGCATCAAATGCTGATGGGGTCATCACCACCTGGGCGAAAAACCACTATTCCTGGGTCCAAAAGGGAATTCTGAGGCCTCCAAATGATGGGCTGGGTTTTATTTTAATGCAGTCTTATATGTATTTTAAGCAGCGTTTCATGCAGTAAGATGCACCTGGGTTTGATTTATGTTACATGAGAAACGTCTTGGCCAAGGCAAAAAGCACAGAACAGGGGAGGGGGGGGGACGAAATGAAATCTTTCTTTTATCGTGCATAATGGGATGTTTGCTCTGTGACAATTATATAAGTGGTTTCATGTTAGTGGGTTCAAAACAGATCTATGAATGCAGCATGTATTTTAAAATTCATTGTTTTGCCCTGTGAATGGGTCTTCTAAAAAAGTCCCGGACTGGGATCCAGAGCCAGCTCGCGGGTAGATGGGGCTCAGTCCGTAGTAGCTCCCTTGGCTTTGGGGAAGTTCCTCTGGACTTACCTCATTAGCTAAACGGGCCTTTTCTCCTCCTTCATCCCTCCTCCTGGATGCGCGCGCCGTATTGGGGACCGCGTGTGATGTTTCGTGGTGATATTTGCCAAACGGATGCTAAAGGCTGGCGCGCTGGTACCCTTCTTGCTGGAATAAAGCCCGCTGCAGCTGCACGGAAGTGACCTCCTATACAGAGGATGGTTTGGGGTGTTTTCCCCAAGGAAAGATCTGCTGCCAAAAGCCACGCATACGCTTCAAAAAGCAAAAGCCGAGCCCGTGCCGAAGCCTTGGCAGCGCTGGGAGGGTGATGGGGGGAGCCGGGACGCTGGGCACGAGCTGGCAGCATCGGGCAGCACCGTCAGCCTGGACCAGTTCACCCACACTGAGCTGGGGTCCGGCTCGGTGGGACAGGCTGGAGGCAAGCTGGGCAAAAGCAACATTTTTCAGCCCCTTAGTTCTGGTTTTCATCAAAATAGGCCTTCGCTGAAATTGCACAGGCCTTTGGAGAGCTTTTGATCCAAACTGGTGTGTATTATTATATACCATGTTTCCATAGGGTATTGGAGGCCATGAGAGCAAAACCATGGATGGGAGGTTGTCCGTGCTGCGCAAAACAGCGGCGCGGGGCACAGCTGTAACCCAGCGATGCCAAGAAATGTTTGCTTGCTTCTGGGGCGGAAATAAACCAAAAAAAAAAAAAAAAAGAGAGAAAGAAAAAGATGTTAAATATGAGTAATTCAAAACCGCGCGAGCTTTATTGCAAACAACGTCAAAAGTTGGTGTAGCCCCACTATTGCAGTCCGCAAAAGCCAGATTTTCAAAGGCAGTTTGCAGTCGTTGCTCTAAATAAGGATGTGCTCTTCCAGGGGCTGCTCCGTTCGGAGCTGCTTGGATGGCATCCAGTCCAGGGGTTTTATTGCAATTCCACTTGATTGCCGAGATTAGATGAGGACTCATTCTCTACGCTTACGGAGCTCCGGGAATAATCGTCGCAACGTGAAAAATGTCAGTCGGTCTCGTGCTATGGAAAGTCGTATTGACCTCAGAGCGGGGTTTCAAATATTACACCCGCTGCTGTCAAAGGAGAGCAAAGCAGATAATCCTCCTGGCCTTTTATCCTTACAAATTGGGAGAATGCTGCTTTTGCTTTTTTTTTTTTTTTTTTTTTTTACCATGAGACACGAGCAGACCTGATCACAGATTGGGGGAAAAAGAGGCCAAATTCTCCTTCCACCGGCGGTGCTGCAGGCAGGAGCAGCCCAGCAGTTTGCCAGGGCAGGGCCTGATCCTGCTCTGCTGCAAATCAGCCCCAGCTGCCTCGAAGGCAGCGAGGTGGCTCTGGATTTACTCCGGTGTAACTGGGAGCCGGCTGCTGGTGCGGAGGATGTGTGCCTTTGATATTGTAACCTAAAACTGGCAGCTTTCCCTGCTCTGGCAGGAGTTTAGAAACATTGCCATATGAGCTGGTTTTCCAGAGAGGCCTGAAAATGCAATCCATTATCTGATATTTTGTAGCAGCTTTTTTAATTAAGGCTTTGGCTGAAGGGCTGATTAAAGAGGTGTGTGGTTTTTTTGTCCTTAGGGACTTGGCACATCCTCACGTCTGTCACCCTTCTGCAACTACAAGACTCACTTTTCCTCCCGTGTCATATTTGGAGCGAAGCTTTTTTTTTTTTCCCCCCCCTTTCTATCCTTTTTTTTTTTTTTTTCCCCTACCAGAGGTGCAGATAAATCATTATAGTCTCCGCTCAGCTTGTCTCCTTCTCCCGTAGCCCAACTTCTGTGTGCTACTGGCTGGTGCGGCGCGGAGGGGGCGTGAGCAGCGCAGCTCCGTGCCTGTGGTCAGTAATGAAGACTTCTCTTTTTATACACAGATTACGGAGGAACTGCACACAGGGCCAGACGGCAGCTCTTAATTTCCCGACTTTTTAATTTTTCAGCCCTCACCGAGGAGAATGCAGCCTTCGCCTCCGGCCGACTTATAATGAGGTGAGTAAACACCCTTTTGTCATTTAAGGCTTGCTGCCTGATGTCATGTAAATATTATTTTTGTTTGGTAGAAGGACGAGGGGGGGAAAGGAGAATGTGCTGTTTGCCACATGTCAGTGTCGGGGGTTTAATACCTCCGCTCCAGTGATTTCCTCGGGTTTTATTCGCCTCAGGAATCCGCCTTGCTGAAGGCTCCTGCTTTTTCGCTCTGCAAAGTCCCTTTAACACAACTTTTCTCCCCCCCCCGCTTCCCCTTTCTTGCTCATTCAATGACTCAACGAGGTTTGTCAGAGTTTTAAAAAAAAAAAAAATGATGCTCCTTTGCTGCAAAGTATTTGGGCTATTTGTGTCCTCCCGGAACTTTAAAAGAAAAATCAGTGCCATCCCATTTCTCCCCCAACCCCAAAGCAAAAGGTGCCCCCGGTTTGCAGCTGGGGGCTGCTCCCGGGAACCGGGTTCCGCTTTTCTCCTGTCATCGGCTGTCACGATCCCACCTCTCCCGGGAAAGTGTCGCCTCTGCCCCGGCGGGGTGACCCCCCCCCGGGGGATAAAGAGTTAATCCCCCACCCCCCGACTTCAGCTGCAAAAAATATGAAGTGAGGACAGATCTGCTCATCTGCTGAGCAGAGAAGTTGCCTTTGATGTCGGTCCTTCCTTTCCTCCTCCTTTTTTTTTTTTTTAATTTTTTTTTTTCTCCCCCCCCCTTAACCCTTCTGCCGGCGCATGCTGGCTCCCGGGTGGATTTACGGGCACACCCCCCCCCTTCCCCTCCCCGGGAGTATCGTGAGCGTGGCAGAGGGTCGCCGACATGCAGGGACATCATGGGGTGCTGGCATCTCCCCACCCATTTGCTTCCCCCCCAAAAAAAAGAAACTCCCGGGATGTGCATCCCCCCAGCAGCGCTCCCCCTGGTCCCGGGGCAAGGGGGGGGACACTGGCGACCAGAGGAGCGGGGTGGCGAGCGAGCTGTCACCTGGGGTGGCCCGAGCCTTTTTTTGGTGGTGTTGGTGGTTTTTTTTTTTTGGGGGGGGGGGGGTTAACCCCTTTTCTTCGCCGCCGAAGAAAAGCACTGCTGTCGCTTTAAGGCAGAAGTCCCTTTAAGTGACTTTCCATTTGCTGCTTTGGAGAGCTGAGAATTTGGTTTCCCAGCTTTCCTCTGAATTGTGTGCAGTAGTCAGAGGGAGTTAAAAAAAAAAAAAAAGAAAAATTTAAAAATAAAAACAAAAAATCATGTACACTCGGGAAAGCTGCAGCAGCAGCAAGCCAAGGGAAAAAGGGGAAAAAAACACCCTGAGGTTTAGGGAAAAAAATGAGATTTAGGGAAAAAAACTAAGATTTAGGGAAAAAAACCTAAGATTTAGGGGGAAAAAGTCATCTGCTACCGTTTCCCTTTGCCTTCCTGCTCCCGTTCCGTTCTCCCTGCATGGGGAGCAGAGGAGTGGGGCAGTGGCCAATGGTGAAACCTCCCCACGGGACATGGAGGGGGACACCGGGAGGATGCTGCACCCCCCAGGGGGTAGCAGGGTGTCTGCACCCAGGCACCGATGGGGTTAATAGCCCTCCTCAGCTGGGGAGCATCATAAATTGCAACCGTGCCCCACCAAATTAATTTGCACTTTCTTTTCCTAATGTTTGCTCTGAGAACAACAACAAAAAAAAAAAAAAAGAGAGGAAAAAAGAGGAGAAAAAAAATAAAAGCCCCTAAATAAATAAGCAGCCTGGAAGGGGGCTGGGGGAAGGCTGTTTCCTCAATTAGCTGGGACTTGCCTTCTCTTGACGAACGGAAGGCAGCGCGTTTTAGCCTCTGGATTTGTGGAGCTTTCTCAAAGTGCCAAGTCTGGTTATACGGGGACTTTGGAGGGTTAGGTGGAGGAATCTGAGTCGTGCTCTGCTCCATTAACTCCTTCGGGGCTAAGCGGCTTTGGGAACCCCGGCCTGGCAACGCGAAACGAACCGGCAACCCCATAAGGAGGGAGATTTTTGGCACCCGAGCGCTTGGGAGAGGCGATTCCTCCAGCCGGGACCTCGCCGGGGTGGGGGTTCACCTGCGCAAGGTGCGCCGATGGAGAGATGCCGTGGGGACGGACGGACCTCGGGACGGGATGAGCATATTGGTCATAGCTGGTAGTGGGTGACTCGCGGGAACCACGGTCAAAAAGCAGTTTTTGGGGGGCTGTGCAGAAGGTCAGGGTGTATCGGCGGTCCTCGCGCCTGGGAGGAGAGGTTGAGGATGCGGTTAGCTTGCGGCGAGGTGCCGGCATCGCGGCACATCACACCCCTGCTGTACCGTCCCGTACCCTACCGCACCGCCCTTGAGGTCAGCAAACATTGTACAAGCGGTAATGGCAGGAATTGCTTTTGGCACCGTAAAAATGCAGTTATATTTGGGGATTAATACGAGAACTGGCTGCGCACCACCACCAGCCAACAGCTTTGGAGAGAGACATCCTAACCAGGCTGGTGCAGGGAAAATGCTCCCTGGCAGAATAGAGTTGCCTGTGTTGCAACTCGGCCAGGCTACGTGGGGAAGTACCTTCACCTATATGGAGAGAAAATCTGGGAATTGAAAATTCACATCCCGGTCTGTCCCATCCTTGGAAAAGAGGCCTTGGCCGCGCATGGTCGTGGGATGGATGTCTTGATGTGGTTCCTTGCTGACTTGCCGTGCCTTTGCCCAGAGACCCGCTGTCCCCGGGAAGGCGGCCCACATCCCACCCCGCGCCGGCACGGCTGGAGCTGGCACCCCGTAAAGCCGCCGAGCCTGCTTTATGGGCAAGTGCAGGCAGCACAGGAGGGGCTCTCACCTGCCTGCGCCTGGCAGGGAAGCCTGCCCGCCTCGCAGTCACACTAAGGCTCCTTTACCCCTCACTGGAAGCATAAAGGGGCCTTAAAAAGGAAGCAAAAGGAACTTAAATTTAATTTACACTCACTTAGAGACCTCTTTACATGGCTAGAGGAGCATAAAGGGGCCTTAATGTAGCTGGGAATCAACCCCTGAAGGTATCTGCGCCTGACTGCTGGGCATTCATTTTGCAGAAGCTCACCTCAGGCTGCAATCCAGCTTTTAATTCCTCAACCCAGATCTGCCGACGTACGGGGAGCAACAGCATCGGCCCTGGTGGGGTTAGGTCTCATTTACACGTGCGTAAGCGAAATCAGAGTTGGGCTTCCACGGAATAACTTGAAGGGAGCGTGGTCTTGGCTTGCCAACACATTTGTGCCAGCCTCGGGTCTCTCCATCGTCCGCTTGGGATCGAGCGAAAGGATTTCCCAGTTTAAATTCCCGCTCCGGCGTGGAAGGGGACTCTCTTCTCCCTCCTGCCGAAGGGCAGAGGACCGGGGAAGAGAAGCTGGATGACTCACAGAGGGGATGGCCGATGGTGTTCCTCGTCGCTTAACACCCACTCATGTGGATGTGGCTTCCCGGGAAGACTGAGCCTGCCCTCGCCTCTCCGTTATTGCAAAAAAAGCGAAGATTGACGGCGCCGTGCGCTGTGCGGAGGAAACCGCATCGTGGCCGTGTGCCCCGGGAGACACCACGGAGTTGTTTGGGGTTTGCCTGGTCCCCTACAAATCCCAACTCCTGGCTGGCCGGAGCCCCTGTGGCAATCATTGCCGAGGTGCTGCTTGTTTTAAAGCACCCACACCGCAGCCCAGCAAAGGGCAAGGGTCTGCCAGATGTTTAGCAGCATCCCCTGTGCCACCAGGAATCCCTGTGCCAGCCCTGTCACGGGCTCACTGCATTCCGGAGGAGCTGGAAGAAGTGACATCCAACCCCAGGTTTGATGAACTTGAGCCAGGATTCAGGGAAAGCTGGCCCATGTGGGATGGTGGGACGGCTGGGAGGGAAGATTTGGGTCTCATGCGGACTGTCCCTCTGCACCCCGGGCGGCCGGGGCACTCCTGCCTGCCTGCACGTGGCCTGAGTTTTCCAGGATAACACCCATCAGGCGTGCGAGAGCCAGGGTCTCCCTTTGGAGCATCACCGGAGGGTACTGGGATCCAGCGTCTCTGCTTATTTATAGCCCTCAAAGACCTTGGAGGAAAGAGCCTGTGGACGAGGCCACTGGTGGAAAAGGCTGAAACCAAGAACTTGAGGTATCTCAGAAAAGGACAAGGTGTTTATATCTAAGAAAACCATCCAGGTTTATCACAACTCTGGTTCAGAAGGGAATATTCAATCCAGAGCTTTAGAGCTGTGTTTAATGATGACCAGGGCCAGCATTCCCATGGGCAGAGTTCCTCTTGAGGCTGTCCCCCCATCCTTCACGATGGGATGTTCTCAGAGACACGGGGACAGACAAAACGGCTGGAGGTCTGACCCTTTCTCATCGTTCCCATGCTCGCAGAGTCGCTGGCATCAGCCCTCTCCACTGTGCAGCAGGATTCAGGAGCGTGCATTTTGCTCTGCGAGGACGCACATCCCTCCTTCCTCCGGGGTCCTGCAAACGTAGGAATGAAATCCAGCAGGGAAGGACCAGTGTTTGTGCTGTCCCCTGTGTTTTCTTTTGGTTTTTAATCTGGTTTTTTTAGTCGTTGGTTTGAAACATGTTTAACGGTCACCTGTTCCTGACCTGGCGGGCAGCGGGGTCGGGAGCGTGGCACATGAGTGCCAGGCGCTGGCAGGGCGGCAGGCAGGTATTTGCACTGCGTTTTGGCCTCCTTGCAAGCCCGGCTTCCCCCGTGCCAACCCTCGCTGCCTGCCCACCCGCCTTCCAGGCAGCGCTCTGAAATCCGCCTGGCACCGACTCCTTCCCTTCTCGTGGCTTTGCCCGCCGGCAAGGTCTTTTCCATCCCTGCATTACCCACCAGCTCTGCCCCGGTGCCCCCCCCCGTGCTTTGGGACGGGCTGCTGGAGCCCACGGGAAGGAGCTGGGCACGGTCGAGTTCCCCGGGTGCAATGCACGGTGAACTGCAGGACCCAAACCAGCTCGTGCATCGATAGAGATCTCCTTCGGAAGGCATGTGAAAAATGCAGCCGCAGGCGACCATCAGTGTCCCCTTCAAAAAAAAAAAAAGAGCCTGATCTATTTTTGGTTTTGATCTGCTGCTTTTTAATTAAGGGGAACCGCCTGCCCCCTCCCTGTGGCCGCACAGAGCTGCCCGGACAAACGGGGTGGCAGGAATTATTTAACGCCCCTTCCTGTCAAGCTGTCATGTTTAATTAGCACCCTCCCGCCCCAGCCCAGGTTAAAACCAGGCTGCAATAACACCGGGTGCTGGCCCGGGGCTTCCCACTCAGCAGCACCTCCAAAATACCTCCCTGGGAGGGACGTGTAAGGGGACCCCCACGTTTCTCCGGGCGTTGCACCGGGCGTTAATGTTTCTTCTTAGCTGGACCGCGCCGTTGCGGTCGGGACTCCCCGGGTGAAGGACTGGCTGCAGCCTCAGGGTTGGAGACCCTCGGTAGCCCTGCAAGGGGGAAAGGCTGCTCTGCGGTCCCGTACAGCCGCGGGGGGATGATAAGCGAAAAACAGCTTCGTGGCTCTGCCCGACGCATCTGAAACTGCGCAGCCAAGAGATGCAAACTGCTCCCGTAGACGTCTCCTGCCAGCCCGGAGGCGTTCGGGCAATGCTACCGGGTTCTTTTGGCACCGGCTGGCTGGCATTGCCCCTCTGGGCAGGTCTAGGATCTCCCTGGACTGGGCATCGCCTGCCCCCGAAAGCACCGACCCTGAAAAGCCTGGGATCTTCAGAGGAAGAGGAGCAAGCTGGGAGCAGGGATGCACATGGGGGGTTCAGAGCAACCTCCCCTCCCACCCGTGGTGGGCCCGTGGTGGCCGCTGCCAGGGCATCACCGTTGGCGTTGCCTTCAGCCGAGTCCCCTGCCCACCCCACCTAGCCTGGGGGAATGATCTTCAAACGCCAACGCTGGGCTGCAGAGGATGGGAAGGAGCCCTGTGCTCTCCTGGTACTTATCAGCGGCCAGGAAACAAATTTTTCTAATTGACAGCGACCCACAGCATTTACAGAGGTGAGAGAAGGCCGGCGGTCTATCGGGCGTGCTGTGAAACCGGAGCGGGACAACATCCAGCCCTGATGGATAGAGCGGAGCTGACCTGCCTTGGCCGGCTCCGGTCCAATAACTCGCTTGTGTTTGCATTTAATTACAAACGTAAAAAAGCCCTTTCTTTTCACAACAACAAAGCCTTGAACCACACTTCAAAGTTGGGTTTCTGGGACAGTTGCATACCTTTTAAAAATAGCCCTCTGAGCGGTGCCAAGTGCTAAATGGATTGCAGAGGGCAGGTCCCCCACGTGGGGCTTCAAACAGCCCAGGCAGCGCCGCTGCCTGCGACTGCTGCCGCTCCCCCGAGACCCTCCCAAAGAGGGTCCGTGTGTCGCATGAAGCTGCAGCTCTGCTTTTTCCTTCCCTTGGGCTTTACTTCTTGGGCATTGCAAATCGGGAGATGGCGAGGCTGAAGCTGCCAGGCAAAGCCCTTGGAGGGTGTTCGGGAACGGCGTGGAAGTGCCCACTTGAGCTGACGTCCTCCTGGCCTTAAGTGCCATTCGGGAGGCAGCGGTTTATCATCTGGGAAGTTGTAACTGGAATATCCATGGCAGGGAAAAGGCTGGAGGGGAAACTGAGGCAGCGCCGGTTCAGATCCAGGTGTCCTCCCACCCCATCCCAGTCTCTGCTGGGACTCGTCTGGCTTCTGAGGAGTGTCCTGGCCCTTCAGCCCCACCTTGGTCCTGCTTGTGGTCAAGTGTCCTCAGACCTGATGGTTTGGGGTCTTTTGACTCTAAAACAAGGAGTTTTGCCCCCCTGAGTGTTTTTCTAAGCGTCGACTGAGTTTATTTTCTCCTTTGCCTGTTGGCGACACAGAAATCATAATATACAGAGTGGGAAAGAGGAGGTCTGTAGCAAAGAGAGCCCAGTTCTCACGGCGATTAACTGAGATAAACACAAATCTACCCAGCAGCACTGACGTGCCCTGGCTCGGAGCATCCTCGTCCCTGCCCCGACCTCCCTCAGCAGCAGCACGGGCAGGACCCTTCCCGTGGGACCGCTGCTGCCAGGGATTTAGGCAGGGGCTGCCTCCCCGGAGCCAGCCCCGAGAGGGCAGGTTGTCCAAAGTCAAGGGAAGTTTTAAAGAAGGTGTTTCTTACCGCAATGAAGTAGAAACCATGTCTCTGAGGAGCCAGGACCTGGGGCCAGGAGATGAGGATTTGCTTCAAGCAAATTCGTTGCATTTTTCTGGGGTAGCATCTCTTCGCCTGCGATGCCTCATGGGCATGTGGGAGCCTGAAAGCTGTTGACGAAGATGAGGGAGTTTGACCTGTGCCGTGAAACAAGGCATCAGATCTCTTCCCCGTTCGGCTTTCCCAGACGCAAAGTCAGGGTGGGTGAGATCTGGTGAGATGTCAGCATCCCGCAGCATCCTCCGGTGCTTCGGGATCGGCGTGACTGATGTCCCCAAGACCCACAGGACCACGCCAGCACCGTTCAGATGCTCCCACCGCGGGCTGTGTCCCTGATCGCCGTTCCCATCACCGCGGAGGGTGCTGCTCCTTTCCTCCACGGAGAGATGCTGCCTGGGCTGGGGCTCTTCCATAAAGCCCTGCAAACCCAGCAGAAGCAAATTGCTACCTACTGGAGACGAAACCCGGCTCCCAGGGCAAAGGAGACTGCATGTAACTCCGGGAAAAGCTATTCGTGTCGGAAGCGTGCTTTTCTTGGACTGCTCCGCTGTATTTATGCAGGCTGGTATGTGGGGAATAATTAGAACCTCATCCCAAGTACTTGACGAGCATGTTTTCCATTCTAGATGTTGACAGGTCAGGCTATCCGGCCATCCCTCTGTGCCTAAAAATGTTGACATTTTATCTTTGCTGAAACCAAAACAAGGTCCCAGGAAGTTCTTGGACCGGAGAGAGCGATGCTGTTTATTGACAGCCTGCCGGTCACACGCGTGGTGCTTCACATGCATGTGAAAACGCCGGGCTCCCTGTGCCCACACCTAACCCCGCCGGGGTGATGGGAGTGGGGGGCAATGGGAGAAGCCGGTGCAGGCATCCATGCGGAGGGGCTGGGGCTGTCACGGCTGGCGAGGGGCATGGGGAAAGGATGCTGAATGGAGCAGAGCGAGCAGGGCTGGGAGGCTTTTGCCTGGATGAGGCTGGATGGGTGCAAGGGCAAGCTGCTCCCATCCAGAGTGGGGATTTGGGCACCTTGGAGCAGCCGCTGGAGAGTCTGTGCTGCTGCAAGAGTGGAAACAGGGAGAGGTGGGTGCTTCAAACCTCCAGACTGTGGTTTTCACTAAAAACCTGGTGTCTAACCTGGCAGGAGAGAGAGACGTGAGGATGCACTCGCTCTTATCTCTCTAAAAGACCTTGTAAAGCCTGCAGGAAATACCCAGGAGGCAGCCTGGGCTGGAAAAGCTTACGAAGCTGTTGGAGGAGGTTTCGGGGAGTTCACACAGCCCTGAGCAGCCGAACTAAACCGACCTCATTTCAGGGGATTCATGAGATGAAAGGGAAGCCCGTCGGGAACCATCTCCTCTGCCCTTGCCCGCCACGGTCCCAGCGTCCCAGCCCACGCCTCGGATCTCCCTTTCCACCCCTCCGAAGCTGGAAAAGGCCCTGGAGGACACACCAGAAGGGCTGGGTTAATTGCCTGGTTGTGGGATGCCTGTTCTTCAGCAAACGGATTAATAACGGGGAGGGGAAGGAGCACGCTGGGGTGGGAGCACCCTCAAACCCTGCCTGTGCATCCCAGCAACCTGGGGGACGGGATGCTGGAGGGAGAGGATGGACTGGAAGGAGCTGGACTGGCTGCAGGCGAGACCGACAGCCGTGGCATCGCTCCCATCCCGCCGATCCCCACGTTTCGCAGCAGCCCTGCTCCCGTTTTGGGTCATGGCTCGCTGCCGGAGCATCGTGTCGGGGAAGGAGGTTTATTTTCCTTCTCCACGTTTGCCTTCCATGCAAACCAGCCCTACCGTGTAATGTTTCTCATTTCCTCTATACATTAATGAAGGCTCGAAGTGAAAAGCTGCACACTTAGGCTGACCTAACCCCGAGCTAAGCCGGCAGCCGGAGGGACACAATGAGCCGGCTGTTTGGACCTGGCTGGCACCGGCTCCTTGTCTGCTCCCAACACAATGGTGTTTTCCTTGGCCGGCGTTCAGAGGCGCGGGAGGGAGACGGTGACAGGGAGGATTCCCACAGTCCCCCCAGCGAAACTGCCCAACACCGTGGCATCGTGCCGCCGGGACGTGCCACGGAGCCGAGCCCATCCTCGGTGGTGTGGCCCCGCGGTGCTGGCTCTCTCCGGAGGGTGCAGGGAGCGGCGTGGGATGGGCAGCGCAGCCGAGCGTGGCGTGAGATGCTACCGGCAGAGGAACCAGCACCAGTATCTGTGTGTGCAGGGTCTCTGTTTCATCCATCCCATTGGCATCCTCTTGGAAATTAAAAAAAAAAAACCTAAATTTAGCGGTGGAGCATTGCTCTTGAAATGGAAAATTTGGGCTTTTTTTGTCCACCTTCTCAGCTGACACTAATCATGGATAGCTCTGGCAGCTCACACCTGCGTTTTGGGGTAATAAACCCTTTTTCCATAATATTCTCCCCGCAGCTTTAGCAAGTGGTGTGCTTCCCAATAGCATTTCCACTAAGACCAGTGTTCTATTTCATATAAAGTCCTCCTGAACGTGTTTCGGTGGCCTCTTCTCCCTCCAGACCAAGGAAGCATTTCATTGCCATTTACCGTGCCACAGCGGAGGAGAGGGGCCGGCAGCAGGGCAGCGCAGTGGGTGCGTGTACAGTGCCTGGCAGATCTCGTACGTGTTGCTTTTCCACCAGCTCGGCACACGATGGGGGCACGGGCATAACGAGAGGCAGCAACCCATCATGGCCTTGCGGAGCTCACACGGCGTTGCGCATCTGGTGTATTATTTATAGAAATTCAAGCCCTATTTCACCTGCATACACTGCAGCTGGCGAATCTCCTCCCAGGGAGGTAAAGTTTTTAATGAAAACCTGCTCTAGCTATCCCTGTGAGCGTTGGGGTTAAGCACTGGCTTTTCGTTGCCTTGATATCTGCTCAGGGCGAGAGCAGGTGAGCTGTGATCCCGACCTCGCGTTCTCCGGCTGCTCCAGCAGCGATGCTGCATGCCGGGGAGCGATGCCAGGTCCCTGCCCGACGCTGCGCAAGAGGCACTGCTTCTCGCCCCAATGCTTCGTCACCCTCTGGCTGGAAGTCCGAAACCCCTTTCCTGCCATCCTCCACCTGCCTCCGCCTCAATTGCTAGCAAGGAATTGCAAGCAAGGAATTGCAAGCAAGGCAATCGCAAGCAAGGAATTGCAATTAAGGCAATTGCAAGCAAGGAATTGCAAGCAAGGCAATTGCAAGCAAGGAATTATGAGCGAGGAATTGCAAGCAAGGCAAATTGCAAGCAAGGAATTGCGAGCAAGGCAAATTGTGAGCAAGGAACTGCAAGCGAGGCAAATCGCAAGCAAGGAATTGCAAGCAAGGCAACCGCAAGCAAGGAATTGCGAGCAAGGTGGGTGTTTCCCAGAGCATCCTGGTGGGATCCCTTTCTTCAGCTCGCTGCTTTTCACTCCTCAGGATTATTTTTTTTAATTTGGAAGCAGCATAAAGCAGTGCTGCAGGTGCCTGCGGATGCTATCCAGGTTGGCGCAGCAGTAACCCACAGCAAATCTCCAACAGTGAAGCACCCAGGTTGCACGTGAGCCGGAGCAATGAGCCCAGGGCTTGTCATGGGAGCAGGGCGCGATGCTGCCGAGAGCTTAGGGTTAAGCTTTAAGTCCAGTATTAGTGCAAAAAATATGAGAATCCGGTTCTATGTACCGTCCCGGCCAGAAGGTACCTGGTGGCAGAGGCTCTCCCATCGCACACGCTGCGGCATCGCTGGCTCCGCTGCCGAAGCTGCAAGCTGAGCAATTCAAGCGGGAAGGTTTTGAGTAGCGGGGATAATTAATTTTGGAAGAGATTACGAAAGCTGTGGTGAATTCTCTGTCACTTCGAGAGCCCAAAGCAGACTCTGGACGCTGGTGTAAAATATCTGCTTTCATTCAACCGCAAGCTCTCGGGGCGAGGCCAGAATCCCTCGGTGAGACTTTTCTGGCCAGCGCTGTGCTGGAAACCAGTGACTGGCTGATCAGAGGGAAGAGTAGTAATCTTAATTTATCACATACTTTTCATCCCAAAGCACTTCCACAGTCCGAGCGATCTTCGCTGCCAACTGTTTGCAGCAATCCTTTCAACTACCCGAGCTGAAAAGTTTCCTGGGCTGTGACGGCAGCGAGGGCTGTCGGGAGGCAGAGACAGGTTGCTCTGAAAAATCTCTTTTTCCAGTAGGGACAAATCCTTCCAGAGAGATGCACAAGCTGGACAGACGGAGCTCCCCGGATGGGAATGTCGGCTGGGGAGAGTTTCACAACCCCGAGTTCATGGCAAGGTCCTTGGGATGACTACAGGGCTTGCACGGCGTGGATCCGGTCTGCATCCCGACGGATTTTGCAATATAACATCCCTCCCACAGCTGTCAGGGTGTTGCTGCCGGCAGCCCTGGCTTGCAGGAGGAGCGAGCTGGGAAATTTTGTGGCATCAAAGGCCATCACGCTTTGCACGAGCAGCCCCGAGACGGTGGCACCGGCCACGCGAGGGCTTGGCTTGCAGAGAATATTTCGATGCAGCCCTGCATCCCGGCCAGGATGGCTTCTCGGTGGGGCTGGATAAAACCTCGAGGCCAGGAACGGCACACCTGAGCATTACTCAGCATTGGAAATCGAGGTCTTAGCCCTGTTTGCCCGTGACAGGTCTAAACTGGGATTTTCTCTCCGCAGCTCCGGGGTTAAATGGGAGCTGCACACCCCGATGCGTGCTGCAGATGTGGGAGCTGCACACCCCGATGGGTACGGTCCTCTGGCCGGGCAGGCTGGAGATCATCTCCGTGCTGCTTCTCCCAGCCCCAGTCCCACCTCGCCACGGCCTCGGCCACATCCAGCAGCAGCCTCCTGACTTTGCAGCTTTCGAAGCGATTCCCTGGGCAGCCGCCCCCCGCTTCCTTCCAGGCCTCGCCGGGGACTTACATGAAAAGGTCATTTATAAAACCTGACGTTTTATTTCATTGCAAATGCCCCGGCGAGGGCCGGGCTTGAACTCCGCTTTTATTCCACATGGCTCCTATTTATTTCTCGGATGGATTAGTAAATCACAGCTGTCACTAAACATTAGCCCGGCTGTTTCATCAGCTCTCCCTCTGCAAGCTGACAGTTCATTAGAGCGCGGTACCCGTCAGGATGCTGCCACCGCCTCGCCCTCTGAGCAAGGCTTTTCTTCCAGGCTCGGCCGTGCCCCGCGCCATCCCAACCCGCTGTAGAAATGCAAGCAGCGATGAGTTAAAACTAACAAAAATAAAAGGCTTCCCAGGTAACAGCTCCTTATGCAGTTATCATTTCTGGAAAAGCCAACGGAAAGCGTGAGTAACGCGAAAGGGGATGATTATCGGCATTTTTCAGGCTCCATGGTACAGGGCGGCGGGAGGGTTGGTACAATTTGGTGTTTGTGCGTTGGGGGGAGCTGCACGGTAGCCCCGTTTGAAAGGTTTCGTGCCCTCTCTCAATTCCTAAGTAAACCTCTCGTCCCCCTGTCAGCTTTGATTTGTAACCGTACTCGTGGCATCTGGTTTTCATATGAAGGGTGGAATACAGGGGATGCTGTCTGCTCGCTTCTGCCCAGAGCTATTCATCTGGGGCCGGCTCGCCAAAAAAAAAAAAAAAAAAAAAAAAACCAAACCCGTTCCTGAAAGGCACTAATCATTGCGGAGGTGGAGAGCAGAGAAAGGATCTGCTGTCCCCGCGTGCTGTGGGATGCGAAATGAGGGGCAGGAGGGCGAGGAGGAGCTCTAGCCCACCCGGGTCCGGGCTCTGCTGCAGCCCCTGCCTGCGCTCGGGATGGGGATCTGGCAAACGCATCCCAGAATATTAAGGCAGAGGAAAGGATGGGTTTGCAGGAGGGATTTCAGCAATGATTGATGGTATGCGCGCATGGCACGTGCTGTCGTGGTACATCTGCCCCCCGGATTTGTCCTCGGTACCCTTTCTCCCTGCTCTTGGCAGCGTCGGGTGGCACAGGGTGGCTCTGAGCATCCCAAACGCCTCCGGAGTTGCACGTGGTTGTTGGTGCCAGGGGGTCTGCTCCATCGGGGCGGTGCAAAGCCCACCCGCACGGCACAGGGCTCGGGGCATTCGCAGGCTTTTGCAGGGTCTTTGGGGTTTTGCTGGAGGGGTGAAATGGGATTGTTTCAAGGTGGTGTGGTTAGAGCCGGCTTTATGAAACGGGCGGTCTGCTTTTACCCTGACTCTCAGCGATGGCATTTGCAAAGCCAGGAGGAAAACCTCTGCCCGTGGTCAACTCAGGGCACCAGCACCGCCCGCAGCTTCTTCTTGTGTTGGTTGACTTTGACTTTTTATTGCACGTGGCCATTTTGCTGATATTTCTTGGGGCTTTGAGATTCCCAGTGGGCCGAGACGGTCACTGTCCTGCAAAATTCATTCGGAAATGCCAGGCTGGCCACGTGAGAACTACAGAGGAGGCAACACCATGCCCCTTTCCCTCAGCAGCCATGCAGGACCAAGTGCTTTTGGAGGAGCTGTGGGCAGAGTTCCCATGCTGCGTCGTCCGGGCGAGCAGGGACAAGGACATCCCGGGGTGACAACTTGTTCTCCATCCACATGTGGCGATGGCTTTCAGGCATCCCCCAGCCCGGAGAGCCCAGCCTCGTGCGGTGCCCTGGGCGAAAAACTCCCAGCTGGGTGAGGTTTGCTCGCTCTCACCTTATTATCGGGGCTGGAGGATGAGATGAGGCTGTTCTCCGGGGTGGCTTCCAGCAAAGTCCAGATCCCAGCGCCGGCATACCAGAGCGCCGATATCAAACCCAGCAGGGACCAGCCAACTGGGAACACTTAAAAGCAGGGAGGATTGCAAAGCCCACGGCCTGTAGCTGGCACAGAAGCAGCCTTAAAAAGAGGAATATCTGCCTCCAGCTGCCGAGAGGCACCGAGGGGCATGGGATGCTCCCAAACCCCAGACCTGCCAGGGACATCCCGTGCTGGGTCATGGGTCCCCGTGCATGGCTGAGTGCCCCTCTGTCCCCAGCTGCCTGCTCCATCCCGGGCTGTCCTTGCAGCCTTCCCCTTCGCTCCTGTCCCTTTCGGGATGGGAGAAACCGGGAGCCACATACCCGCACAAGCCTGAGCTGGATGTACCCTGATGTGCAAGACTGGGTTCAAACAGCACCGGAGAACTGCTGCCACCCCTTCCCTCTGCAAACCACTTTCAAACCCTGTAAAGCCGTTAGAGAAGCACTCTTCAGCATCATCTATAATTTTAACACGATGGTCTAATTTTCCTAAACCAGCAGCTGATTTTCAGCGGCGAGGAATGCTCTAGAGGAAGCAATTTTATTTTTCCTTCCCTTGCTGGACTTCCTAGAACGCAGCCTTTGATCCAGAGTCCTGATGTTATCAAGTAGGAAGCTGCAGCTCTTTGAAGTGGGCTTCACATCACGCTTTAAACTTCTGGGGATTTTAAACCTTCAGCACCGGGTGCAGCTTTGGTATGGATCACCCCCACTTCAGATCCGAGGACTGTGGCCACCGAGGGATGTCCAAGGGCTCAGCTGGGACCACTCGCACCCTGGGCTGGGAGCTTGTAGAAGAAACGAGAACATAGCTCGCAGCTGCCTGGGGAGATTTAATGCTTCAGGGAGCCCAGGACTGTGGCCTGAGTAAGATTTGGGTGCTCTGCTGCTGTTTTGAACATCTGGCCTTGCCGCTGTGACCTGGGGCGGTGGAAACGGGTCACATCCTGATTCCAAAGGAGCTGCATGGGATGATGTTTTCAGGCTTGCGCTCGTCTGGGTCATTGTAAAGCCCCTTTCTGCTTTGCTCCTGTGGCTGCCTTCCCAAAATTTCACCCCAAAAAGGCACCCTTACATCTTGTTTCGGAGGTGCTGTGGATCCAGCTGGAAGCAACAGCACAAAGCTTTCCCAAAGCAGCAGCAAAAGGCTCCGGGATGGGAGCGGCCTCGAGCAGCCGGTGCTGGGAGCTCTGCTCACCTGTAGTGGATTAACAGGGACGTGGATGGGCTCAGCTGGGTTTGCAAACGAGTCCCACGGTGCTAACGAGCAGCATCCATAAGCTGTGGGTCATGCAGCCACCTCCTGGGATGTAGAGATGAATCAAGCTTGATTTGTGCAATGCCTTAAGCTGGGCTTAAAGTGTAACTGTTACTGCTTGTTTATTCACTTCTATTTTTTGACGGTCCAGGGCATGTCATTCTGGGATGCTGCACAGGCACAGAGCAGGACGGGGGTCTCTGTGCCCCAGAACAACCTGAATATTCGCTGAAATAATGCAGGTTTGGAGAGCAGGGACGAGGGATTTGAAGGTGCTTGCAAGCAGCTCTTCCCCCAGCACGGGGCGAGGAGGGTGCTGGGTGTTGGGCTGCAGGCAGGTATCCCAAAGCGTGGCCAGAGGCCCTGTGCCAGCCTGGTGAGCATCCCTGGGGGAGGTGATGGGCTGGAGAGGAGGACTTGAAGTCTGGTACCGGCAGCAGCAGAGACAGCAGTGGCCCCTGTGGATCTGTCTTGAGCCTTTTTGTCCTCATTCCTCATCACTCAACTGAAAAAGCAGGATAAAAAAATAGAGCTAGGAGCAGGGAGAAGGGGGCCTGCATCCCTCGGCACGCGGCACCTCTCGGGTTTTGGCAGCCAGAGCACCCAGCTTGGCAGAGCCTGGCAGCACCAGCAGCGAGGCAGGCAGACTGCAGGCAGGAGGGATGGCAGCACGCGTGGGTGCTCGCTTTCCCCTTGCCGTCCCCTCAGGGGTGCTGGCTTCAGCAGGGGCAGCACCGCGGAGCTTTGGTGGGACCCCCCCCCGCGAACCCTGCCGCAGCATCCTCCTCTCAGCCGGGCTGGGGGGCTCTTCCAGAATCCCTGCGCTGGCTTTCCAGAACAGCTTCTCCATCAGAGCTTCTTCCAAAGGAGCTCCCATACTTTGGACTCGGTACCCCGGGGTGGCAGGATGATGTCCCTGCGGCGGTGACTTGGAGCCCATCTCCAGCATCCCCATGCGGTCGTTCCCCGCTGAGCCGGGTTGCTCCCTTCTCCCACAGATCCAGCACCCGGTAAGCAGCCTGCTGCCTTCGAGTGGCACGGGACAAGCAGGAGCGCAGGAGAAACTGCCTGGGACAAGCGGGAATGGCCTCTCCAGCTCTTGGAATTTGCCACACCAGGGAGCTCCGCACGTCTGGAGCTCGAGAGGAGCCCAAGTAGGACAGAGGAGTCCTCAGGTCCCAGGTAGGTGATGGGGACACGGCCACCCTCTTTGGGCAGGAGACACAAAACGGGTGCCCAGAGCATGCCCACGGCTCGGCGCCGGCTCCAGGTGCTGATGGAGGACACGCACAGCCTTGGGCTGAGGTGTGTGGGGGCCGACATGCCGTAGCAGCCCTTCGTTTGCTTCCCGTCAGCCCCATCAAGGGACACACTAACGAGGAGCTCGGAGGAGGGGTGGCCGAGCAGCGGGCTCTGCCCTAATCGATGTCCTGCTGAAGGAAGGGTCCGCGCCGAAGGATCAGCCCAACACCCGCCGCTTCGTGCCGAGGTTGATCTCCCATGCCGAGGGTGGGTGATCCCGGTGCCACTGCCTCGCTCACTGGGAAAATTCCCTCTGGTTTTCTGATGGTGTAAGGATGCTGGACATGTGCATGAGCCTACGCTGCTTATTTTTGCTTCTTAGCACCAAGTCTAAAGCCTTGTGCGGTTTTTCAGGCCAGAAAAATCATCATTTTTCTCCTTCTCACAACCAGCGTCGTCGGCTTTGCAGCAAAGTCTGGGGCTGAACTTTTGTCCTGCAGACAGAGATGGCTTTAATTGTGTCCCCATAAAGCAGCTCAAGCTCTTCCCTTGAGGAAGGTTCACAAGGAAGATGGAAAATAGGCCCTTAATGCCCTAAGAATTTTCCTCTCTTCCCCCACCCCATCTTCCCTTCCATCAACTTTTAAGCTCTTCCAAAAACTGCAGCCCTCTGCTTCTATACATTGATGGCAGGACAGGGATGCTGCAGCTTTGCCAGCAGCGCAGGATTTCCATTGAGTTATAAGTGGAAGCAAATGGTTTAAAAGGAAATTAAATTTACAGCTCTATAAAAAAATGCATTTTATTGCTTTGCCTGTCATTCGGTAGAGGCAGGGAGATAAAGGAATGCTTTGCATTTGTCTCTTGCCTCGGAGGCCAGAGGCGAAGAGGAGCAAACCCACCAATCACGCAATGGCCGGGCAGCCAGATTCAGCCCCAGCTCCATGGAAGTCAGTGGCAAAATCCCGGGAGAGGGATGGTTGGAGGGGATGCTCGCGGGGGGCTGTGAAGCAGGATGCTTCATGCTTTTAAATGTTGACTGGACGAGGCCCCGAGTCTGGCTTGGAGGGCATGTTCTGCCCTAAGAGATTGAACCGGATTCTTCCTGAAATCCTAGCTAATCGTGGCGCTTTGCAAACATGTGCAACACCTAAGGGTTTATTTATGGGGAAACGTATAGCTCCTCTCTACGGTTTATTAAGTAATCTCTTTCCCGTGTCGTTACAGCACTGAGTGGGGAGCTTAGAATAAATGGCAATAGAATGGCTGCACTGGACATCTGCTAAAGCCAGCGCAGTAAATTCTTCAACAGAAACTGAAGGGAGAGGAGGGTTCGGTGACTTCATGTTCAAAGTAGAGTGACACTGGGCTGGCCGAGGAGCTGGCTGAGCCGGTGGGCACACGCCGGCTTGGCCACTGGACCCGTCTGTGCCGGCATCGTGCCGTGTCCGACTGAGCCGGGAAGATGCTGCGGGGAAGGGGAAGGCGAAGGCCAGTGGGTCATTCGTGCAGAAAGCTCAGCACGGCACCCAGTGCAAATCCCCTGGGGTCATAGGAGCATCCCTGGCTTGGACGGGGACGGGTGTAGCAAGAGCGATCGGTGGCTTGGCTGGACTCGGTTTGCACAGCATGGCACCCACAGCTGCAGCTTTGGGGTTGCACATCACCGTCATCCCAGGAACGGTCCTTCCCGGGGCTCCCAGATATAATAGGACCCACCAGGAGCTGCTGGGGTCACGTCTTTCCCCGTTGCCACCTCGTTCGGGATCCCAGCACAGGCTGAGGGATGCTCTGCCTGCGCCCAGCGAGCCTGTGTGAGGTGGGCGAAGGAGCTTTGCCTCTTCCAGCATCGCCTGAGCTACAAAGTGAGTGTGCGGAGGCTCTTGGCCCTCTGGAGGAGGAACCTCCCCCAGCTCCAGCCCTCCCAGCTGTGTCAATAGAGGAGGAAGAAACAAAAGTGCTCTTTCTTCGCCTGTTGTTTTTGCAGAGGAGGACAAGCCGATGGCCGTTGCACTGTGACACTGGCTGCTGGGGACAGGCGTGTGTTGGGCTTGGCCAAGCTCTCCGCACCCTTCTGGGAAACATTCAACAGCAGGGTGCAATGAAGGGAAACCCAGACAGTCTGCTTTTATATATATATATATATATATATTTCGTTTTGCCCATGACTTTACTGAGAGCGGATTGTTAAAGGTCGGAAGGGAAGAGGTTCTCTGGCCTTTCTCCGGAGCCAATTTTTTTCCCTGAGCAGCATCCTTGCTGCCACAGGGCCCGGGGTGGTTGCACATCCCTGGGACATCTCTCCCTTCGTGGCCGTCCATGCAGCTCTCGCCGCGTCCACGCTGCCGGCTGCACCCAGGCTCCCCGCCGCGTACTCTCCATCCCCATCTCCGAGTAACCTCCCTCGCAGGCTGTGCGTGCAACGCAGCCCGGGGAAAGGAGGACTGAGGACATCACGGCGATGAGACCAGGGTCTAGCCGGTCCTCTGTGCTCCTCCAGTGTCTTCCAGCGAGCGATAGTGCAGGCAGCTTCTGAAGTGCTTTGCAAAACATCGGTGGCTCTCCATGTTGGTATCTTGCTAGAGCATCACCCAGCAATGCTGCCGTTCCTCCCGAGCACGCAGAGCTCGGCAAGGACTTCGGAGCGGCAGCTTATCCCTGGAAAGCGTCCTCTGCATCCCGCCGTGCCGCAGATCCAGGAGCCTCCCCATCGGCGCGCGTCGGAGACGAGCCCAGGTGCAGGCAGCGACGGCCACAGCTGCCAGCCGACCCTCTGCCGCGTTTCCTCGCCAGCGTAGCTCCGCGGCAGCCTCTCCAGACCTGACATCAGCTGTGAAAACAAAAGAAGCTGCCTTCCTGCACGGTGCAGGAGATGCGTCCGGCTCCTCCGGCAAAGCCCCTGCCACCGCCGCGGAGAGGACTCGCAGCGTTGTTGGGTGTCTCAGTCTTTGCGACGGGAGGCTGCCCGGCCCCGTTTGCCAACTGCTAAACATTATACATGCTTCTAGGATTGAAACGATAAAATGTGAACTTAAGTCACCGTGCCTGTTCATTTTAAAGGGCCTTGCCTGAGGACAGCTGGGGAGAGGCTTGGAGGAGACCCTAGCCCTGGTGGGAACACAAAGCTCTCTCCATCTTTCTCCCCAGACCTGCTCCCACTTTCAGAATGCTTTAAACCTGATATTTGAGTATTATCATCCCTCCTTTCAGCAGCGCTCTAAACCTAGAGCCGTCCTGCAGAAGATGCCAGGTCCTGCTCGTGTTTTCCACCTCTGTCTGGGTCGCGTAGCCCCGACCAGGCTGCCGACACCGGGGATGTGCTCCGGATCTCCCCGCACATCCCTCCTCCTGGTGCCGCAGCTGGATAAATCCGTGGAAGCTTCTTGCAGCCTTGGGGCTGGTGAGCCTCTCGGGGGGCTTTGCTCCAGCTTAAACTTCGGGGATGTGACAACATCTGCAGGCAAGAGCAGGGGACCCGAGTCGGCTCTGCCCAAACCAGTGTGCACCTGCCTGTGTCAGACTGGGAACAACTGGGTTTTTCCTCTTGGATCCTCATTTTCTTCATATACAACAAAGGAGTTGGCGGTGGCACCGTTCCTGCCGGGCACTGTGAAATCCCCGATGCAAAGCCAGTCCGTTGGTCGTGTACATCCGTCACTTTTCCGTAGGAAACCCAACTTGACGCTCCGAGGATGAGTCATGCAGCGAGGAGATAAAGCGAAGTTGAGCTGAACTATTCCGATTCACGCTTTGCCTTGAAAAGCAGCAGATTTATGCACAGTGTTTGCAGGGGCAACGCGATATAAATCAGCTGCTCTCCCATGTTGTCTCCATTGCTGCTGCTGGTTCCCACGCATATATCCATTTAAATCTCCAGGCTGACAGGGAGAAATCATTCCTGGCTGCTCCCGAGGCCAGCCCATGTGCCTTGGGCAGGAGAAGGGGAGTCCCAGAGAGAGGGGAACGACGTCTGTTGCTGGAAGAAAGCATCTTTCATCAAGCAGATATGTATTTTGGTGGCTCCTTCCCCGCTTGGATGCTCCAGCCAGGTCTGCCTGCTGCTCTTGACCCAACGCGGCTGTACATCTGTGATGGGTCCCCTTTTGGGGTGCCAAGCCGGTTGTCCCCAGAGCCGTCTGGCCACGTGCATCACCACGGCAGCGATGCTCAGAGGATGCACGAGAGGGGAGCACCGGGGAGCCGGCGTGCCTGGGTTTGCAATGTGGCTCCTGATGCTCAGCTGGTTGTTGGCGACTGGAGCCAGGGAGAAGAAAACAATACGCGATTGCACTGCAATTAAACAGCCTCCTAATTGTAGCGCTACATACGGCTCTTCCGCTGCTTTCTAAGTTTGGTGGCATAATTACAGCAGCGGGGTAAAGGCAGCATCTGTGTTCCCACCGCGCCAAGCCCTGCCTTCCAGGGATTTTGGATTTGACCGTATAAATCCTGGGCTGAAACCTGGCATCCGATGAAAGGGAAAAGTAACCCCCAAGCTGTGCCTGGGCTTGGCCCTGGTGAGGCACGACAGGCAAAGTCCTCGCATCCCCTGCAGCCCCCACCGTGCTTGCTGGCCCTATCCTGGGGCAGAGGCAGGCAGCGCATTTTCCTCTTTAGAATGTGTTTTTGCAAAGCAGCTTCAAAAAAAAAAACAACAAACCAAAGCCTTGCTCTGGTCGATCATTGTAACTCTCAGTTTAGAAACACGCGGCGAGGAAGATTAAAGGGTGGCTCGGGGGACGGCAGGCTGGGTGTCAGGATGCTGGGATGTACCGGGAGCAGACGCGGGCGCGAGGGAGTTGTCTTCTCGCCGTGTCTCCGTCTCCCCAGCTCCGCTCTTTTTTGGGAGGACCTGGGACAGTGAACCCGTTTCCCTCTGGCTGATCTCAGCGCTGGCTTGTTATTGTAGGGTTGCTTGCACGGGGTGGTTTGTTTTGGGAGCATCCCTCCAGCATCCCCAGGCACACGAGGGGCACCGACAGCCCCGGGGGGGCAAATGCGTTGCAGGCAGCGCTGCCTGCCCCGAGGAGATGGGCAGCGGGGCGCAGGCAGACTCCTAGATCTATATGTAATTTTTTTTATATATATATATATTTTTTTATACTGTGGGTTTGAGGAATCCCGAGATAAATGCCACTTTCTGTGTTAAAAGGAGGACGTCTTGGAAGGCAGGGGAGGGAAGCTGAATCGCAGCCTGTGTTTTCGGTTGGAAACGTGTCTCGGGTCCCGAATGTTTTCCATCACACAGGCGGGTTTGTGTGGGTTCACCTGGGCAGGAAGCGGTGGGGTAAAGCGATACCCCGCGGGGTGCGGGCGGCCCTTCTCCAACACCCCCTTTTCCTAAACCCGATAGCAGCCGGCGGCTGTTAATGAAATAAGCAGCCACTTTACGGCAGCTCTCACACCATGTGTGAAAATTATTAGTTGCAACGTTTTGCTGGAAAACAGAGGAAAAAGGAGTGGGGCAGATGAGAGATGCATGAAGTTATTTGGTCCGCAGCCCCATCCCCATGCCGGCATGAATATCCCACCCGGCTTTTCCCTGCAAATATCTCCTGCCCGCTCCCAGCAGCATTAAATCTCCAGGTGAAGTTAAAAAAAAAACTCTTTGTCTGTGAATTCACTGTAAAAGTATGCGGGGTTTAGTAATATTGCATTAGCACTGGTTTGGTCGTTGCTAAATAGCTGAGGGAAATAAATAGTTTCCGGTGTCCACAGCATTAGGTATTGTCTGGGATGCTTTCTGCAGGGAGGAAAAGTAATCCCGGGATAAGCATGGCCTGTCAGACGGAGAGTGATGCCCCGACCCCCTGCCCTCTGCTACCCGCATCTGCCTGTCACTGGGGTCTGGAGAGAAACCAGTAATGAGTGGGCTTCACCCGTTTTTCAGAAGCAAGATTTATTTTTTTTTTTAATTGTCACTGTTTGGAAGAATTTGGTTTTCCAGCCAGGATATAAAAATACACATTTTTTTCCAGACTCCCAGAGGGTTGGGGGCAGGGGAGGTCGTTCTTTTTCATTCCTCCTTCAGTGGCCGAAGATGAGGAAAGGGATGAGACGCACGGGAAAGCACGGAGCCCGGTCCGTGGCGATGCTGCCCGCCCTGGGCCGGGGGCAATGGCCAGATCCCCAGCCCATTTCTGTGCTTTCCAGCCACTTTCTGCTTGCAGCATCACCTCACGGCTGGGATTCAGCCCCGGGAGTGGCTGCATCTGCATTTTCCCTGTGGGAAGGGCAGCAGCATCCTTTCCTCAGACCTGGTCTCCCTGAGACAACATCTTAAAATCGCCCTGCTCTGCCTGAAAACCATATCCTGAAGCAGAAGGGAAATTCCCAGTCCTCGCTTTGCATCTTGCAAGCACATGCTAAGGAGGGATGTTGTCCCAGACCGGTACCCAGACCGACACAGCAGGGATGGGCTTGGACCCCGAGTGCTTTTCCACCTCATGCAGCACCAGCAAAAGGAAAATATTTGCAGGATGCAATTCTTCAACCCTCTGAAATATCCTCTGCTAATTTTTTTTGACTGATGAAAGAAAAATACACCGGTGTGAGGAAGGGGATTTTGTCGCTCAGCGTGTCTCTGGAGAAAACGTGCCTCCCGAGCAAACAGAGCCCGGGCTTGTCTGGGCGATGAATATTGGCATTATTCGACCGCGCTTGCTCATGGATGGTGCCTGGTGAAAAAGAAAAGAAAAAAAAGCAGAAGAAATAGCACGGAGCCTCTGGGTGGATTTTCTCCACCTTGGTATCGCCTGGCTCATGCCCTCTCCTGCCACGGCTGGGGCACAGGGATGTGTCCCCACATCTGCCACCCAGCAGCTGGACCAGCAGGAAGGGCTGCGTGTGCCTGGAAACCCATCGGCAAAATGCTTTTCATTACTCGCCCTTTGAAGTTTCAGGCATGTGCCGGACTCGTGTTTGGCACCTGCAAACAAACCTGACCCGAGTGGCCGCCCAGCTTTGATTTTTCACGGCACGGGAGGATCTCTGCAGCCACGGGCTGCCGTCACCCTCCAGGAGAGACGACGGAAAACGCGGATGGATTTTGGTCCAGCTCCTCCTCACCTCGCAAACCAGGGATGCAGCAGCAAGGCGTGCACATCCATCCCGCTTTTATATCGCTGGTGTTTGACACGTCCGCATCACGTTGGCAGGCAGAGGAGGACCAAGCTGCTCGCTGTTCCCGCTGCTGCCCGAGGCTGGCAGCTGTCCGCTGCTCCCCGGCTGCGGCTGCCGGGACCGTGTAACCCTCCCGACCGCCACCGGCATCTTTACGAAGCGGCCGATTGAAGTTCGCCATGAATGTCCTTCTGTTCACCAGCCTTTTTATAGCTCCGCGCGTTTTTCTTGGCCCTGAGCGTTTCTGCTCCTGTTGAGAACAGAGAGCATCTCTCAGCGCCGGCGTCCGCAGCCAGCCGGGACGGGAGGGGGCTGCATCAGGGCAGCTTATTTTTCGGGGTCCCACTGCCTGAAATGCAATGATCCCCCCATGCCTATGCCACTGGGGTAGCCAGTGTGTTTTGTAGCTCAGACAAGACAGAGCTCAGGGACTGTCCTGGCGAGGAGCTGCGGTGATGTTGGAGTCTGAGGATCGAGCCCTTTCCTAAATGCCCGACCTCAAGCTGCGGTTTCCCGGGTGGCACATCCCTCCTGCTTCCCACGGGCCACGAATCCCAGGGAAACACCTTGTAAGGTGCTGAAGGCGATGGCAAGCTTGGCTTCAGGCAGCAGCCCCAGCCGGAGGAAGCCAAACCGGGTCATTCTCCACCAAAATCACAACAGCCCCGCTCCCACCTCCCATGGGTGCAGCTCCCCATGGTGACACGGTACTCACGGGTGCATCCCAGCCCCGTAGGTGGGAGAGGGAGCCTCAAGGAGGGGAAACCCCAAAATTCCCAAGCTGCCTCCCCTGCTCTCTGGGATGTGATTCCCTCGTCGCAGGTGCTCCTCTTTCCCCGGCCCATGAGCCGTCTGCTTCCCCTTTGGCACGGGGAGGATGGCACGGTGCTGACGCGTGCCGCTGGCTGAGCAGTGGGGAAATGTTCTGGAGAGGCCGTAAACCAAGGGCTGGGCAGCAAGGATCTGCTCCCGGTTGGTTTTTCTGTGGCCAAGCAGAGGACATTACTTACAGAAAGGAGTAAATATAGGCAGTAAATTAAATGGTATTAAAGTCCCCTCTTCTGCAGGCGCTGGTGGGGTCCCTGCTCTCCGGCAGCGATGGGGAGGGATGCGGCCGTGAGGGTTTTGCAGCAGGATCTGTGCCGTAGCTGCAGGTCACAGGCAGCCGAGGATGGCTGCACGACGCCGGCTGCGAGCACCGGGGCTCCCGCGGGAGGGGACGGAGCCGGCATCGCTCCTGAGAGCGGCAGGGATTTTGCAGGGATGTCACAGATGATGCAAGCCAGTGGTGCCAGCTCGTGGGGGCTGGATGAGGGGGAATACCCACGGCATTGCAGTCGGAGGTCCCAGTGCTCCGGAACGGCATGTTTGGGTTGGCAGAGGGAAGGTGTGCTGGGAGATGGGCAATGCACACCGTGCTTGCAGAGGTCGGGCTGCAAGCCCCCTGTGATCCCATTTGATCTGTGATGTGCCTCTCACCCAGGCATCTGGGCACGGGTACGTGATCCCAGCTTGCTGCTCAAAGCCCTCCAAGGCATCAAGTGCCTTGGGTCCTCAGGGCGGGTGGCACCCAAAGCACGTCCACGTAGCCCAGAGCATCCCATCACCAGCGGAGTTCTGTATGCCAGGGGACACAGACAGCACCCATGGGTCACCCCGGCCACAACTTGACCAGGGACCCACCAAATCTGCCTGTCCCGGTGAGAGACGTGTCGGTACGAGTCATGTCCTGGCTACCCTTTGCATTTAGCTCGACATCTTGTTTGTTTTCTACTAGCCAAGCCAAGCAGCGGGGCTTTTGCAGGGAGAGTCTGGGGTTAAAGCAAACCTTGCAGTGGACGTGGTCTCGGGGTCTTGTGCACTCTGCAGGGTGTTTTCCAGCAAAGTCCTGCATGGGGCTGCTCCCCCCTGTGCCCTGGGTGTAATCAGATCCGTCCCCCACCAAGCAAGCATTTGTATTTGGAGCATTTTCTGAATGTTTTGCATTTGGGAGACTCACGAGGAATGTCTGCTGGGGAGGGCAAACAGCCTGTGAACCGGCGAGGCGCTGGTGCCTGGCCCGGGCTGCGTTTTGGCGACCTGAGCCCCTTCTCCAGGGCTGTCCCTGCTTGGGTCCCCCATCAAATCCCACAGATTCCCTGGTGCAGAAAGGCATTTTTTTCGGTGAAAAGAGAAATCACCATTTTTACCGACACCTTCCCACTACGTGAGCCGACAGGGATTGGTGTTCCGTGGAGCATCTCCTACCACAAGCCCTGAAATCGCAGCCAAAGATTATTTGGGAGAAGGTGGCTGCTGGAACAGCATCGCTGGGTCTCACCATCGCCAGCCTTCTCCTCCCTGAACCCCCTGTCCAAAGTTGGCACCGCGCTGGGCGGCTGCTTGCAGACACCTTTGCTTCCCTCTGCAGGAAATCTCCATAAATTGCAAGTCAGCCTCTGTGCATCGCGTTATCCCAAGAGCTGGACCCCACCAGGAATATTGCTGCTGTGGTGGGGGGGGGGACAAGCCAAGTTCGCGTCTGCACGGCGTGGCCTGCCAGAGCCACTGGCTACTTTTATCTCCATCACTTGACTATTATACTTAATCAGGAAGGGGGGATATTATAATATTTTTTTTTAAATCCACTTTTCTTTTATATAGAGCAAATTATAATCACTTTTAATTGAAAAAAAAAAAGCTGATAATATTCTGAACCAAATTTCTGGAAGAGAATAATTAACAGTGCAATAAATCCCCAAAGGAAATGCTCATTAATCTTGTCTTTCAGAAGCAAATTTCAGAAGAGAGCTTATTTAAAACATTGCTAATAATTATAGGAAAGTTGACAGCTTAAAAGCCCCCAAATCTAGCAGCAGTCTCCTCCTATCAGATCCTCCGGTAACTAGTTCAGGCTGGACGGGAGCATCCCTGCTCTCCGGGCTGGGGTGACCGCTGCGGCCGTCGGGTACCACCAGGATGGGTGGGATTCCCCGGGATGATGCCGGGGGTGGGTTGGAAGGGATGAGGGGTCTGTGTCACCAGGGATGGCCTTGGAAGGGCTCCCGCGGCGGGTCATCTCTCCGGCCTGAGCTCGGGGAGGGGTGACAAGATCATCCGAACCGGCTTGGTCGGTGCGCTCAGAGCATCGCTGCTGGCCGGTGCCGTGATGCTCCTCGTGCTGCTCGTGGTCCTTGTGCTGCCTTTGGTCCGTCTAAGCCCCGGCGTGAAACGCCGCTCTCTCCATCTGCTAAACCCGGCTCTGCGTGGGGCTCAGCAAGACCAGGGTCGCTGGGGATCGCTGTCAGCAGCAGGATGAGACCTGCAGGAAAGCGGCTTTCCTGGGTCAGTGATGGGGGCTCACAGCACCCCGATGGGTGAGGGCTGGATTCGTGCGCTCGCTGACAGGCATCCAGCTGACCCCAATTGAAGTCTGTGACTGCGTTAATTGCGATGAGCCAATTAATTTCACTCGGCGATACGTGTGTGCGTGCGTGTGCCTGCCCAAAGGCAGAACTGGCCAAATGAACGTGGGGCAGATTCTGATCTGCAGCCGTGCCGCCGAGCGGAGGGGAGGAGAAGGATGCCAAAAGGATAACGAGCTAAATGAGGCTTGGGTGAAAATACCGGTGATGTGCTCATTGCTCTCGGGTTTCCTGTCCCCGTTTGACCAGGGCTGGGAGCGGGAGCGGAGGGGAAGGCAGCTTGGAGCAGACCCAGGCTCTGCCGGGAGGAAGGAAACGTGATATTGGCCTGGGAATGGTGTCATTGCCTTTGCTTTTTTGCTTTTTTCTTCCTTTTTGGGGGGTCACGGAAGGCTAGGAGGGAAATGCGGAGCGGGACCCTATCCCGGGAAAGTGGGGTGAGGGGGATACGGTGGTGTGGGACACCAACGTGCCGTACCCTGGCGATGCCCGAGGGGGTCAGCCAGGGCTGGAGATGGTCAAGGTGTTGCCGCTGGGCTGCTCTTCCCCAAAATCCATCCTTTATCTGCATCTTCAGCAGCGCACAGAATCATTTCTCCCCTTCTTCCACCAGCTCCCCTTCAGCATCCCGTGCACAGGGGTGTCAGTGGACAAATTTTTGTTAAATTTAAAACAAAAGCGAGCAAGGGAGAGGAAAATCCTCCTTTTTGGCTTATGCAAATTCACTCCGCTTTGATAACAAATCTGCCTGGGTCACGCAGACCTGGGGAGATGGCGAGATTTCATCGCAGCAAGATTTAATACCTTTCCAAGGCCCCAGTGAAAGAGAGCACTTAATCCCATGCTTAATTTCCTTTCTGTGCCTTAAAATACTGAGTGATGCACTCATCTCGAAGTGAGGGCCTGGGCCTACTCAGGCATGCCGCGGTTCTCCAAATAAGCCGGACAGCGGCCAAATTTCAGCAAAAAACTTGAGCACGTGCTTTGGTGCATCCCACTCTGTCTGTTTGCACCCTGGCAGGATGCGGGCTCGTTCCCAGGGCACCCACAGGGTGATGTGGGATGTGCTGGTACCCAGAGCCCTTTGCCTCCCCCAGCACCCGGTGGGACACTGATCCTTCCGATCTTCTGCTTTTATCGCTCAAAACGGTGTCTGAGGAGTTAATTTTGATTTTTTACATTTTTTTGCCGTGATCCTCTGCCCGTGTACCACCCTGGCCCAGGCAGGTCCTGCTGTGTCGGGGACCCCAGGGGTTCCTGCGGTCCCCTCCCGCCTGCTCTTTGTCATCCGGAGCCATCATTTTCATTAGGCAGCTGCTCTGTACCTCGCACGCCTTTTATCTGCGTTCTGTTAAATGATCTCAAATATGTGATATGATAAAGACAAACAAACACCCGTTCAATTTAGTTCACCCTAATGCCAGACTCTACTTTTACCAAAGTAATTAAGATTAATGCAGTTGATAATTTAGGAAGTATTCTTAAATGTACCCTTCTGGCAGCATCTAACATGTAATTTTACCTTAGAAGATTTATCGGAGCACTTAGGTAACAGATAGTTCCTTAGCAAACAGGAGCATTTAGAAGGAAAATGAAAGATTAATATTTCTTAAATAAATGTCAAAATAAGTCATTCTTTATTTCAACCGTACAAAGATGTTGCTGTCAGGCCAAGCCCCTCTGCTGATTACCAGGGGAGATTAAACCCGCCACAGTCTCGGGGCTCGGTGAGCGGGAGGGAAGGAGGTCTCAGATGTCCGACGCCTCTGGTTTTTTAGGGAAGCAGATGCTTTGAAGGGCTCCGCTCGCTCATGCCAAAGCACATCAGAACCAGGCCAGCCCCTTGCTTTGGGGAGGGGGGGAATTTTGGGAGCTGACCCTGACCTTGCCAGCAGCCCCTGGGGTAGCTCCAGCCTGGCAGGTCCCGGCCCCGCTCGGCACATCCCGGCTGCTTTTCCCGCTCCGCGACGGGCGAGAAGAAGCTGAGTTAAACGTCGGCAGAGCCTCGCCGCTCTCTATCACCAGCCATCTTATTTCCTTTGGAAAAGACTCAGATGCTGTTGGCCACGGCCGGGGATGGGACCGGAGCGAGCGTCCGTAGCTGACTGACACCCAGCTCCCGCGACCGCCCAGCCAGGGAATTACGGGATTTGCTTTGCCGGGTCACCCTGATCCCTCCGTCCCTTTTCACGCAGACATCGGGCTGGGGCGACCTCCAGGCGGGGCTGAGCCGTATCTCACGTCTTCTCCTCTCCCCCCCACCCCAGCCACCTCCTCTGTGCCGCGTCCCATGGGGCATCCCCTCTGCCAGATGTGCAACCTCCTCTCGCAGCGCCTCCAGCTCGGGCGGCACGAAATTTCGGGAGGGAACCCAGGCACGGTGCCGAGACACCGGCTCGCAACACCCCCACATCTCGCGGGGAGCCCGGGGAGCTGCCAGGCTCGGCCGTGCCCGCCCAGGGACCTGCCCTCCTCCACTATTTCTGCGTTATAAGCCGAGGAAGGGTTAGGACTGTTTGCAAAATCTGGATCCTGAGCGAAAGCTGGATTCTCACCAGCTTGGAAATTCAAAGCTGTTTGGATCCAGAAAATCAATTTGGACCATCATGAGCAAGAAACAAACTTTCTGAATAACCTTCCAACTTCTCCTCGGGCCAGAAAAATCTGCTGGAAACAACCTCTTGCCCAACACAGCCAGACCAGACCATCCAGGACCGTTTGTGTGTGTGTGTGTGCACGTGCACACCCTCAGCATCTTTCCCAGCCCCTCTTACAAGGTTCTTTTCAAGCTGCCAGCACCAGGGCTCAGCTCCTTCCCTCTGCAGTTTCTGCCCAAGGGATGCTCCAGCCTTTTCCCAGCCTTTCTCAGAAAGAGCCTCTGTCCATCCCCAGACCTGTCCCTTTGGTCCTGGGCAGTGCCCGGGCATGGGGCCAGCCCCGGTCCCTGGTCCCAGCCTCCCTCCTTGGGGACAAGCAGGGACCAGGGCTGGTAAGGGAGATGTCACATCCCTCCTGGTGAGATACTCCCACCCGCTGCATCATGCCCAGGCAAGAGCCAGACCCCTCATCCTGCTTTTCTCTTTATTTGACCGGGAAATAGGGTAATGTCAGGATGAGTCTGGATATGACCCACGTGCTCTTGGGGAGCAACGAATGTGGTTTAACTCCAGGCTGGACCTGAGGCTGGCAAGGAGGTAACAGCAATCCCTTAAAATTCCTGCCTTTTCCCAAACCTGGGAAAAAGCACCCCTTTCCCAGCTCACTCCCAAGGTGTAATGTAGGCGAGTGCTGTTTCGGGAGCATGGCCTGATCCGGCGCGGTACGGGACGGAGATGGACGGGAGGTGGGCTGCTCCTCTACCGCCTACCCACCTGGGGCTGAGCATCGCGGGGACCGGCACGTCACTGCCCAACCGGGGGGCACTGAGGGTTGGGGATGGCACGGAGCTGGAGGGGGACGTGGGCTCATTGCTGGGTGCAGGATCAGGCCTGGCTGGCAGCAGGTTGGCAGCTGCCCCGCGGCTTCTCTCAGCACCTGCCAGAGGCAGGTGCTGTGGTTTGGGCTTTGGCCGTCCTCAGTCTCCCCTTCCTCTTCCTCCTCCTCCTCACACCGGCGAGGCCGTTTGCTGCCTCTTGGGGCCGTATCCTGACCGCAGTTACAATGAGCCCCTGCAAGGTGTCGCGTCTGCAGGACCCCAACGGGTGGAGGCGGTGGCAGGGGATGGAGCTGGGATGCAGGAGAGGGGGAGGTGGGACCCCATCTCCATCCCTGCCTCAGTTTCCTCACTCCCACAGCACCCTATGTCTACGCGCCTGGCCAAAGCCACCCACTCGCCGGGACCCAGCTAGGGGTGGCCGTGACGGGGCATTTTGGGGTGGAAACCCCTCCTTTTGGCGGCCGAGCGCTCCCCGCGCGCCGCGGTGCAGGCAGCCAAGCCAAACACAGATTCCTGACATATTTTTTCTCTTTCCTTTGCAGCCAAGAAATTCATATTTCATGGGAGGTGAAAGTGAGTCCCGGCAGTAGCTGAGCGGCGGAGGGTGCCAAGGTACGGGCCAGCTGACAGCGCAGGGTCGGATGCTATTTTTGGGAGCCAGATGCTCTCCTCATCCCGGACGGGCTCTGGGGATGGCCCCGGCCTCCCCACGTCCCGGCTGCAGGGATGCTCGGGGACCTCCCCGGCTGCTTGTCTGACCCCACGGCAGCCCGGCTGTGAGAGGCAGAAAGTTTAAAGAGGCGCTGGGCTTTGAGAAGGGGCTGCCTCACAACGGGAAGGGATTTTTCACAGCCCCAGCCAAAGCTGTGCTGGGTAGGATCGACCTACCTGGGTAGGACTTAAATCCTTTCGGCAGTGGTTAAGCGCCCCTTTTTGCGGACAAAAGCCCAAAGTGTGTTCAGGGTCACCCCTGCGTCTCGTGGAGCCGGTGAAAGCCCGTAGAACCGGGGGGTTTCTTTGTGGGATCCCCTCATGCCCCCTGCCCATCTCCCTCCCACCAACTGCAGCAAAGGGTGTTTGCCTGGGTGATGCCACCCAGCCGGTATTTTGATTTTTTTTTTTTTTTTTCCTTCCACCCACTCCCACACCCGTCCCTGAGCTGCCGTTGCCGAAACCGCAGTGCCTCCGGCCACGATACCCACCCAGATAAGAGCAGCCCCATCCCGGGATGGTTGTTTATTCACCTTGCAGGAGCAACCTGTGCCAAACCCTGACCGGAGCCACGGCCCCGGGACCCCCACCCCGACCAGACCCCCTTACCCCCATCCCTCCACGTCTCCCAGCCCCATCAGGGCTTCGCTGGACCGGACACTGTACATACAAATAGCAAGAACAGTCCCTGCCTTGCTAATCTCAATAGACGATACAAAGAGCAGATAGGCGAGGGGAAGCATTATCGGGCCTGATTTACAGATGGAGGGCTGAGTCACCGTGATTAACTGACTTACCCAAGGTCATGCAAGGGAGAGGCCGAGCCGAACGCTGAACCCGGCTCTCCCGAGTCCCCCAGCGAGGCCATCCCTCCGCTCCCTGCCAAGGGGAAGGATTTTTCCCTTCCACCCGGAGCGATGCCCAGCTGAGCCGTTTCAGCCCCCTTTTCCTCCTTTGCTTCAGCAGCCGGTGGGGTTTTCTTGCTGGGTGTTGGGTTTGGCTTTTTTTTTTTTTTTTTTTTGCTATTCAACAACCGTTTTGTTTCTGCCGGAGCAGGGTTGAGCCCCAGGGAGATGCTTCACCTGCTGCTGCCCTGCCCACGGTGGGGACATGGTGGTCCCCTCGGTCTTTGTGGTGTGGTCCCCATACAATATCCCAGCCAAGATGCAAAGCTCCAGCATCCCGCTGGTGGGATTCACAGCTCTTCTCTCTTGGGAAGGAGATGCTATCAGGGCTGGGGGTGATGTGCGTGCCGGGCCAGCCCTGAAGGAATAAGTGCTAAAGGGATTGGGAAGTGCTAAGGGGCTCAGGGAGCACGGGCAGCCCAAGGGGACCCTCGGCTCTGCCCCCGGAGCGTAGCTGGCTCTCGGGGTGTGAAGAGTCGAGCCCCTTGGCTCCGGGTGCCGGAGAGCCGGGGCGGTGAATCACAACCTGTCTGGCGTGTCGGGGCTGCTGGCAGGATGGGACCTGCCCCACGGAGCGGCAAGCTGGGCTCTGCCTTGCCAGCCAGGCTCCTGCCATCGCTGCTCGGCTCGTCCCCGTGTCCCCAAACCACACCAGGGCTGCAGGAGGCTGTGGGTGGCCCCGTGTCGGCCCCCAGCGTGGGAGGATGCTCCAGGGATGGGCGAAAGGGCTGAGCACCCGGCAGGGCACGCAATTGCAGGTGGGGATCGCTCTCCCTGCAGCCAAGCAGCCTGGTAATAAATATCACATGCTTTTTTTTTAAAGCATAAGCTTCCTTTGCCCCTGTCCCATCCCTTTCCATCTCCTTTTCCAGGAGCTGAAATGTAAAAACACAAGAAGCAATGCCAGCGGTAATCCAAAGAGGAGCCTGGTTCTGGGGGCAGGCTGAGTGGGCTGAGAGCCTGTAAAAAAAAAAAAAAAAAAAAAAAATTAAATGGTCCCTATTTTCATCTTATTCTGGGTTTCCCATCCCGCAACGGGTGAACTATGTTTGGGCTGGATCCGTAAACCCTCCGGTGATGGATGCAGGCAGCTGCCGGGGGAATATTGCTTTAAATCAACACGCCCAGCCCTCCTTATCGAACGCCCCATCGGGAGCAGCACTGGCTGAGCCTCACCGAGAGGCCCCAGATTTCTGCGCCGTGCTGCTCCCAAGGCTGCCGTGCCATCGAGCCCCACTCCTGGGTTTGCAGACGGTGGCCGCAGCCAGCGGGAGGGACCCCCACGCAGGGATACGGGACCCCCAAACCCCGGCGCAGGGACAAGCATCAGGGTTTTGGGGAATGAAGCCGGTTTGGGGGAACGAAGCCCTCATTTACACCTTGCCCTTATCCCCATGTGCTACCTATCATTTGCATGGGATAAATTTGTGGCCATCTCCTGCCCAGGCTCTGCCACCATCACCGAGCATCCCGTCACGGCACACGGATCCCCTTCATCAGCGGGACAGTCCTGTGTGCCACCGGCTCTGCTTCCCCCGTCTCCATCACTCTGCCAGCACAGGGAGCGCGGTGTTTGTTTCTCCTGGCGCTCAGCACTAATGCACCAGCAAACCCCAGACCTTGCCATGCAAATCCTGCAGCTTTACGGATACGCAAACGAGCCTTTCCTTCAAAAAAAAAAAAAAAAAAAAAAAAAAAAAAAGGGCTCCTTTATGTGGCTGAAAGAGCACGACTGTGATAATGTAGCGAGCGCGCTGGCCTTGGGTATTTTATCTTGGCAAGGAGCCTTTGCAAATTTAAACAGCAGCAAACAGGCTTCACAGTTGTGGCTGGAAGCGGCATAAGTGGCGCATTGTTTTGCAAGCAAAACCCTTGCGTGCCAAAGGGCCGCGTGTGAGCTTTGGCCAGCGCGTGGGGAGCGAGCACGATAGGGTCCGGCCGTATCAGCCCGGCATTCATTTCACTTAGCGGGGTGTGAAATTGTGGAGGAATTTGAGCCCAGCAGCTCGAATCAGAGAGGGGACCCCGGGGAGCCCCCCCAGGCTCTCCCCGCTGCATTGCCTTCCTCTCCCTGCAAGGTCTTGCCGTGTCTTTGCAGAAGGAGCGGCGGGGATGCAGCCGTGCCTCTGCTATCTCTATATATACACGATAATACTATTAATGCATATGTGCCGTAGCAGCATCGCGGAGCGCTGGGCACTCACCCTGGCTGCTGCGCGTACGCAAAGCATCAAACGTGAACTGAGAGATGACCCGTGCGTGCTCCAGAGACCCCGAATAGATGCAGGGCGCTCCCCTTTTCTTGCAGAAATTCTCATTTTCTGCTCAGATCGCTGTTGGGCTGGGATGGTGAGGCTGTGCAGCACGGGGTGGACCCCGAATGGGGCTGAGGAGCTGCAAGAATTACACCCAGGAGAAGACTAATAAGCTGACTTTCATACTGCTTTGCAGCCAGGTCGCCCCCTCCCCAGCTCCCAGCAGTATCAAGCCTTTGCCCCCTGCAGCAGACAGTAAAGAGCCTCCCTAGTGAGGGAGGAGAGGGAAACCCTTTCTGTTTCCAGTAGACTTTTTAAAAGACACTCTCTAAAACAGGGATTTACTCTTCTTTTTAATGTAACCTGTGTCTAGGGCTAAAATCCTGGTGGTACCTTTTAAAAGGCTGTGCTTGACTTGTGCTTCATGTCTAACGCCCTGAGGTCTTGTATTGTAAAATCGGCTGGTAAATTCAGGGCTTAGCTTTTATGCTTTCACCTACTTAACAGTGTCTAAAATTGCGAGGGCAATTTGCGGGTGGTGTTAAAGTTAAGGCAGAGGCGGCAGAAGCTCAAATCCTTTCTCCGGTGGTTTCAGAGCAATGGTTTGGTGGAGGCGCGGTGAGGTCGGAGGGATGCGCTGGAGGTGGGGGGGAATGAAGGTGGAGCAAAAGCCTTTTGCCGCACACCCCAACCTCAACGTCCCTCCGGCCGTGGGAGCCAGGACACGGGGACATGGGGACATGGGGACAGAAAGCCCTTCCCAGGACGCCTCTCCCAGCCTGGCCCGACAGCCCTTCCCGCTAATCCGTAGGTGGAGCTCTTCTGTCATCTTTTTCTGCTTATGTCGCTAAGAAGTAACCCAGAAATAGCTTCCCTGGGAGGAAAAAAGTGCCTCCCTCAGCAGCTTTTGCCAAAGGTGAAACGCTCCGAGCATCCTTTGAAGAGCCAAAAGCTGGAGGGCTTCACCCCGGGGCTGCTTGGGGTGGGTGGGGGGGTTGCACTGCCCCTTCCTCCATCCCCCTCCCCACCGCAGCGCCAAAATATCTCTCCTCCCCGGCTGACAGCCACCTTTTCTCTCTTCTCTCCTCTTTTTCAGGTCTGAAACGATGCAGCAGAGCCCCGCCGGCGCTCGGGACCCCGCGCCGCCCCGGCCCCGGGGAGCCGCTGCCCCTCTCACCGCCGCGGTGCCCATCGGCGGAGGACCATGCCCGTGACGGAGGGACGGCAGCTCGCAGCGGGACGGGAAAACGGGGCTTTCTAGCCTTTCCCCCCTCCTCGGTATCATGACTGGAGAGACCCAGCATGTTTACACCATCGGCGATACTGAGGCCGGCCCCAAAGACCCCGACAAGGAGTTCGGCTTTGAAGGCTGCGGGGAGAAGGACGGGAAGGTGCTCGGCGGGGAGGGCACGTCCCCCTTCCCCGGCCCCAAGGACAAGGAGCCCCACAGCCAGCGGGAAGCCGTGATCCGGCCGCAGCAAGCGGGGAAGATCGACTTCAAATCCCTCCACCGCAAACCCAAGTTCGGCAACGACGGCGCCTGGGGAGAGCTCGAGGGCGGCCCCCAGTCCCCCCCGGGGAAGGGGCGAGCCCGCGAGCGTAGCCGGCGCTCAGGGAAGGGCGAGCGGGGCCACCATCAGCTCTACCGGCTCAGCATCGCCGGCGCCCGGCCGAACCCCACCATCGGCATCGCCTATCCCCAACAGAAGGTTACCCCCCCGAAGAAGCCGGAGGCCAATCGCGGCCCCGTGGCCGGCAGCTACCGCTTCCACGTGCCCAGCATCCCCCAGCGTGAGGCCGAGCTCCGGCAAGAAGACCTCGGCTTCGGCCGCCGCTTCCCCGATGCCGCCGCCGGCCGTACCTCCGCCAACTATACCTCACAGCCCGCTCCCCCCCACGGCCCCAAAGGGCAGCCCCCCGCCGCCGGCATCCCCCTCAAGAGCTCCGGCACCAATGGGCAGCTACATTATTTAGAGTTTCAGGCGAACAGGACCGACTCCTGGCCTTCTCCGGAAAAAAGCTTTGCCGGCGCTAGCTATGGGATCTCGGTGCAGAAGCCCAGCTCTTTCCCCGAGGGCGGCAAAGCCAGCGCCCACGGTCTGGGGGCTTTGCCGTGCCAGTACCCCTTCCAGCTGCTGCACGACGCCGGGAAGGAGCCGTACCGCAGCGATGCGGGGAGCCAGGAGTACCTGGACGTAGGGATCGCCGCCGGCCAGCTGGCTCACGGCACCTTCGCCTTCCACTCGTCCTCCAGAGAGTGGCAGGAGGAGACGCTGAGCGGCGGCTCCTACGAGACCGTGTCCCCCGAGGGAAGGCTGTACGGCTTGCCCGCGCCGCCGCAGCCGCCGCCGCCGCCGTTCCTGCACCCGCCGCCGCCGCCGGCCCCGCACCACGGCCCGCTGCCGTGCTGCAAGGGCAGGAGCGAGCATCCCGCCGACCCCAATGGTGCTCTCTCGTCGTCTGGTGCTATCGACCAAAACCCAAGCACTTTCCAAGAAAACCAAGCTGTTTTTCCGTCTAGTTTACACTCGCCTAGTATGCCAAAGCCAGTCGGTAAGAGGCAAGCCTCAGCGAAAGACAGTGTCCCCGGCCCGCGGCTGCTGGTCCAGAGCAGCCCTCTGAGAAGGAACATGCCACCAAACTCTCTCTCCCAAGTGCACTTTCAGAGCAAAGCCTATTGCAGTTCCCCCGCGGGCAGCGCCAGCGCAGGATCCGTGCCTTTCGAGACAAGCATTCCCACTACGGCACCCACCCACCCCAGGCTTGTGCAAGCTTGGGAAGGTGCCACTAAGGCGTTTTCTCCCATGGACCAGAATTCCGCACCTTATTCAAACCCTGTTGGAAACCAGTTCTCATTCGAGTGCCAATCTGGCCCCGAGCAGAGGCAGCACAGGCAGAAAAATGCCAGGATGCCTTGGCAGCAAATACACCTCACTTCTGCAATGCCCGGTCAAAACAGGCTAGAGCTGTCGAGACAGATCACCAGCCAGAAGCTCCCCTTCCCCCTGGGCACGTCGGAGTGGCAGGGGAGCGGGAAAGCCCAGAAAGGGCCCCCCGTAAGTAACTCTCCGGGGTACCATGGCAAAAAGCTCTTGTCGGGAGAGAGCCTCGGGGTCCAGAGGGGAGACCCCAACTCAACGGGCGCCTTCTCTTTCGAAAGTGGGAAGGAGCCGGGGTCTCCTGCCTGTGACTCAAGAAGCAAAGCCCTCTTCTACAGCATGGGTCAAGCAGGTCCTCTTCCTCCTCCTCCTCCTCCCTCCAGGAGCTCGTCGGGCTCAGCGCTGGTCCTGCCGCCGTCAGCCTTGGTGGCTGCCTCCCCTTGCGAGTCCCCGCTGCCGTCCCCTGTCCCCAACCCCACCTGCGGCAGTACCTGCTCGTCGCTCTCCCCCGTGTCCAGCAGCCCGCTCAACCCCGGCTTCGAAGACAGCCAGATGTCCGGAGCACTGACCCCCTCTCCCTTCTTCCAGCACCCCTGCCATCCCAAGGACGGCAACAAAACCTTCCACCCCTCCGACGTCCTGAGCTCCAGCTCGCTTCATTACCACCCCCCGGACTCCGTCAAGACCTTCCACTTCCCTCCCGATGCCCTGAAAGACGACAACCTCCTGAAATGTGCCCCGGCGAGCCCGTTCCACAAACCCAGCGTGGAGGTGGCCAAAGGATGCTCAGATGGGCTGGACGGGGAGCAGCCTCCGCCGCCGTACTCCTCCCATCACTTGCTGGCCAGTTCGCTCAGCAGTGCCAGCCTGGACCAGCTGGACGTGCTCCTGACCTGCAAGCAGTGCGACCAGAACTACAGCAACCTCTCCTCCTTCCTGCAGCACCGCCAGTTCTGTGCCTCCCATCCCGCTCCCCAGGGAGAGGGCAAGGATGCTCCCCGGGCAGCCGAGGGGCGGAAAGCGCTCCCCCCAGAGCTACCCAAGCCCCCCAGCCTGGGGCTCTCTCCGGACCCCCAGGCGCATTTGTTGGCGTTAAACAAGAGCGATGACTTCTTGCTGGATGGGGAAAGCAAAAGCGAGGGCAAGGAAGATGCTCTGAAGGGCGGCCTCTTCAACGGCCTCGCCGCCAGCTCCCTGCCGCTCACCGCCTCGGACCTGGACATCGACGACGCCAAGCTGGACAGCCTGATCACCGAAGCCCTCAACGGCCTGGGGTACCAGTCAGATAACCCAGAGATCGACAGCAGCTTCATAGACGTGTTTGCCGACGAGGAGCTGACGGGCATGAAGGCGGCCGGCGGTGGGATGTCCCACAAGGCGAAGGAAGCCCTGGCCTCGGAAAGCAAATCAAAGCAGGCGGCAGCGGAGGAGAAGGCAGCGGGCCAGCCCAAGGCTGGCTATTTTTATGAAGATAGCCACCCGGGCGGGGAGCAGGCAAAGAGAGGAGCAGGGAAGCAGCACCTTCACAAGGGGAGGGCGGCGCGGAGGTTGGCAGCGCAGGAGCCGGATCCCGGGGCGGTGGGAGCGCAGAGGACAGCGAGGCTGCGGGCAGGCAGGAAGAACAGCATCCCACCGGCCAACACCTCCTCCAAGTCCACCTCCAGCCAAAAGCATCCCAGGAAGCTCAGCCAGGAGCCTCCAACGAAGAGTGAGGTGGGGCCGGGCATTGCCACCAAGAGCTCCAAGCCACCCCGATTCTCCATGAAGGAGATGAAGAAGCGGAAGCCCCGAAGCGGGACGTGGAGCAAGGAGCTCATTCACAAGATCGTGCAGCAGAAGAACAAGCTCCACAAACTGCAGGTGAAGAGCAGCAAGCAGGCGCAGTTCCCCCAGGTCACCGAGAGGCTGATGCCAGCCGCCAAGGAGGGCAGGTTTCGGGAGTACGACTACGTCTCCGATTCGGATGATGACGGGGCAGAGTGCAGCAAGGTCCGGGGAAGAAAGAAGCGTGGCACGGGATTCATTGGGAGGACCAAATACAGCTTTAGCAAGAAACGCCCGGGAAGAAGTGAGGCTGTCAAAGAGAAAGACCCAGCCTGGAGCTACAGACGGAAAAGGGATGGTCAGAAAAGGGAGGCACAGGAGCACGGCGGGGTCCCGAGCCAGAAGGATGCCGAGAAAGAGGATTGTGCCGCCAGAGTCCGAAGACGGAGCAGCCAGTCGTCTACCAGCAGCAACCACAGCGGCAGCGTGCCCAGCGAGATGGGCACCAGCCCACCCCACGCTGATGGGGCTGGCTCGGGCAGGGAGAAGGGAAGCACGCGGAGGAGGAGGCGGTCAGGCAGCCCGGCTCGTACACCAAGGACTCCGCTCAGCCTTCCTGAGGACAGGAGCCCAAAGAAGAGCCAGAAGAGCAAAGAGAACTTTCCCAGGGGGAGCAGGCGGTTTGGCTCAGCCAAACCTTTGCTAGCAGGCTCCAGGACATGTCCGAGTACGGAACCAGACGTTGCTGCGACAGACCGTGCAAAGGAGGAGCTATTAGCGCAGCCCCAGGAAAGGCAGGTCCCCAGCACGGCCGCCTCGGGCAGGAGCCCCGTCGGGATCTCCTGTAAGGAGGGTGCAGAAGAGCCCAAAGGAGCAGCAAAGCACAGAGGTGAGGCAGGAGAACCCACCCTGGAGGCTCAGGACTCGCCCGAACTGACCGTGGTCAACCAGAGGCATCAGTTTGCCCCTTTCACGAGCGACGGGCTGAAGTACCGTCCAGAAGAGTTAGTTGCTCCATCCCACGGCGGTAACAAAGCTGGTCCTGGCAATGTGAGTGCTGCCTACTCAGAAGCGGGCATCAAATATTTGAAGGCAAACGAGCTCTGTGACGGTCAGAAGGACTATCCCGCGCCGGTTGCCCCGTATGGGGGGGATGCAGTGGGGATGATGCTCGCTGCCAAGGCACCCGATCCGTACGTCAGCAGCGACAACACGTTTTTCGATCCCAAAGGCCTTCCCAGTCACTACGATGAGAACCTCTTCTCAAAGCCCCCAGCCTTGGGCTCCTCGCACATGGATGACATGTACTTATGCCGGGATGACATCAATGCCAGGTCCTTTGAGCAGAAGCACGCCACCATCTCCCCTTATGCCACAGAAACGCCACAGGGCAAGGTCTCCTCCCCTCTCGGCTTCGATTCCTCTTCAATATTTGGGGAGCTTCCTGTCACTGAGTTTGATCCGCCACTGTATGACAGCGTTTCTGCGAGCAAGGATGGTTACGTGACAACGTTCACCTGTCCCGGCAATCCCCCCAGCAAGCCGCTGCAGTTCGAGCAACCGTACCCACCGTTCATGCCAGAGAAAGACTGGTCCCTCATGGAGGAGGTGGCTCCGATGCTGCCAGAAGACATGACTGAGTTCCACAGTCTTTCAGTGGAGAAGCCACTAGCCAAGAAATTCCCCGAGGAAGGACCTGTCCCCACCAGCCAACTCTCCCTGCCGCTGTCGGACAGGATAACGGATTACAATGTGACTTTTATGAACAACATATCAGACGATGAGCTGGAGATCAAGCGATTAGTCACAGAGCTGGAAAGTCAACTGCAAACCAGCAAACTGGGTAACGAGGCATCTGTCGCCCTTCAGAAACCCGAGCAACACGTCGCTGCCCATCTGCGAGGACAGGCGGCCGAGCAGTTCCCACCACTGCCAGCTGAGCAAGAGACGGGCCATGGGAAAGGACTGTTTTTGACAGACGAGCTGGGCAGTTCAAGCCTCTGCGTCGGGGAGAGGCTGGGAGGCGAGAAGCCGGCCGTCACAGGTGCCCGTGGGGATTACGAGAGACCCAGGGAGCCCTGGCCGTGCCCGGTGGGGCTGGGCTCGCTAGACACAGGGATGTGCACGCCAGCCCCCCTCGCCGTGGACCCTTTCTGCTCCAAAGACAGTGGCGAGCAGCTCCAGGAAGCTGCGACTGCCAAGGAAAGAGACCCTGGAAAGATGGAAGATGGGTCTTCCTCCAAAAGTCTACCTGGCTTACGCGTGCCAGACCAAACAGAGGCTCCTGTCTACCCAGACCCCGTGACAAAAAGCCCTCCTGTTGTCACCGACTCCATGTCGGCCAAGAGCCTGGAGGCAGCTGAAGCGACCAAAGATCCCCTGCCATCCCAGCGCGGTGCCAAGAGCTTCCCTGTTCCCGGGAAAGCAGATGAAAGCCTCGCTGATGCCGCAGAACTGGAGAAGTTTGATGCGCATCTTCCAAACTGTAAACCTGAATTTGGCTTTCAGCAAGGTCCCACCCCAGCCTTGGATCTCGCCTTTTCGCCTCACATCAAAGAGGTCCCAGATACAGAAGAAAGACCCTTAAGCAAGCCCGAGTCACCCAAAATGGCGAAAAGCGCCATGGACTTCAAAGGGGATGGTGGTGGGTCTGCATTGATGGAAGAAACGGAGGAGAGGAAGAATCCCACCACCTATCCAGCCCCCGGACCCGGCGACAAAGCCAGCAAGCAAAAAGTGCTACTGTTTGATATGCTGAGTCTGCCCAAGGAGAGCGACTGCGGCTCCCGACAGACGCTGGCTTCCCAGGAGACGGCTGCCAACCCTCTGCAGCAGCTACAGCTCTTCGTTGCCCGAACGGTGAAGAGCAATGAGGAGGAGCTGTTGATGCCGTGCTTCCCCATGCTGCTTGCTCCCAGTCACCCCTCTGCCACCACCCGCATCCAGCTGGAGCAGAAAGAGGAGAGCGGCAGTGCCTTGGAAGGGGAAAATCGGACATACTGCCCTGCCCAAGGGGAGGGGAATGTCCCCATTGGAGGCAACGCGGAAAGTCTTGCTGCCCCAGCGAAAGAGACTGTGCTTTTCTCCGGTGGATGTGAGCAGCTGGAGTCATTTGGCGCAATGGGCTCTTACCGTGCAAAACAATCCACATTTGTGAAGCCAGAGCTGCAAAATAATGTAACGGAGCTGCAGCACTTAGCAAATGAACACGCGGAGCCAAATGACATTAATATCCGTGCAGATGGTGTTTCCCAAGAGCGTAATGACCTCTCGCCACTCAAAAACACAGCGGTGACCCCACTGCCAGGGCAAGGAAAGAAAGCTGATCAGCTCATGGAAGAGCAGGAGCAAGATAAAAACAAAGCGACCTTGGCATTTAAAAAACATGAGCAATCCCATTTAAGCCATAGTTTGCTCAACAAAGAAACACTGGGCAGTGCAGTAGCGGAGAGGCTGGAAAAGAATCAGGCGGGGCAGGGGGCACAGCCCCCGCACAGTGCTTCCACGAGTCCCACCAGCCCCCCTGCTCCCTCCGAGGAGGATCTCCACCAGGATCAACGCTTGGCGCCAGAGACAAAAGCCGGCGCAGTCAGTGCAAAGGTTCCCAGAGAAGGAAATGGCAAGAAGAAGTCTCCCAATGGCTGTCATTACACGGGCGAATCTCTGGCCAGCCTGCCCTTGCCGACCAATTTTTCTCCCCCCAGATGCTTGCAAAGCAGTGGGGCTGAGGGAGGAGAGGTCCCCGGCTTCGGTACTCAGCTCTCGGATGAGAAGAAATACAGCGCATCCCCGCTTAACACGTCAAGTTCATTCGTCGTAAAGAGGTGTCCTCCCGAGGCCAACAGCCATCGCATCCATCACCCCACCGTCAGCCCGGTAGACCAAGGGACATGGAAAAGGGCACCCACCTTTCCCCTCTCGCTTCATCACTGCGGTGCTGTGCCAATGGAAGCGGTCGAGGACGGTCACCGTCACCTCCCCGATGGCATTTTGGGTAACTACGGACCACCTGAAAGAGAAGGGATGGTGATACCATGCGCTCTGCTGCACACTGATGGTCTGGTGGGCTCTGCCTTGGAGGTGGATGGTCCCCAGAAACCACACGGGAAGGACTGCTCTCTTCCCTGCTCGCCACCTTTCAACCAAAAGGGTGTGGGGAAGGAGGTACCTGAAAGCACCAGTGCTGTGCTGTCAAGTTCCCATTTTAAAGAAAGCCAAGCGTGCACCATCACAGATACGGTCATTAACTCCATTCCTCCGGACACCCAAGATTACCCAACCCAGCCCACGATGGATCTTCTGCCGATCAGAGAAAGAGAGGTAAACCTGAATCAAGAGACCAAGCTTGAAAGCTGCTCTGATGATGGAAATAAGCATCAAAGTGAACCAGAGGCTTTGTCCAACGGTTTTGCTGTTCAGCAGGTGCCAGCTGCTGTCAGCAGAGGTCTTACAAGGATTGGAGACCTTGGTCCTGCCGAATTAAATGGCCACGAGTTTTCAGAGGCAGCAGAGGTGAGACTTGGTCTTTCCAAAACCACAGAGAGTGGAGGAAAGAGCTTAAAAGGGGAGAAATCCAAAAGCCATGGGGCTGGAGAAGCTGGGATTTGTGTGTTAAACAGTATGGGCCAAGGAGAGGGCAACACGCCTAACAGTACTCCAAACCCTTCCCAAAACGAACTTCACAAAGAAAAGAAGCCAAATGGGCTCCCAGTGACCTGCGACATTTGTTCAGCCACTTTCCGGTCCAAGCCTGGCCTGACGAGGCACAAAGCTGTCAAGCACCAGGTGAAGAACGGTGGCGTAACACAGCCCAGCAAGACTCCCAGGTCCGCTTTGATTCCTGCAGACAAGACATCAAAAGCAGCCCAAAAGGTGCCCAGGAGGAGCCTGAAGACTTCGGTCAAAGACAAAACCTGCAGCTCACAGATGCCAACCACCAACGTTGACCACGTCCCCAAGAAAATATGCCCAGACCTGGAGAAAGAGCCCAGCGCGCAGATGCAAGAAGTGGTCAGCAGAGTGCTCAGCGATCTCAGCGTGATCTCCTTCGAGATGTCCCAGGAGCTGCACCGCACACGTGTTCTGCAGAGGGAGATGAAGGCAAAGGGACCGCGCTTGGAGACGAGGGGAGCAAGCGAGGCGGCCGCTGGGAAGCTGGACTCGGGACGGCAAGCCAGGAAGGGAGAAAAGGGCAGAAGGAGCCAAAGCAAAAATCCCGGAGAGGTGAACGGCAGTTCTGAGAAGAAGCTAAACAGGAAAGTGAGACGAAGGAAAGCAAAGGTATTTCCCAGCAGAAATGAGCCCAACGGTCCATGTGAGCTGGAGAATGCAGGTCCTCCCGCTGCTGTCCTCAGCTCCAGTGTGCCGAGGATCATGGAGGGCTTGCATGAGCCAGGTGGTTGCATCTCCACAGAGGAGCAAAATAGGTCCAACTCAACCCAGCACTCTAAAAAAGCTCAAGAGTCCCCTTGTGCAGCTGAGCTTGCAGAGGACCTGGGCGACAGGATGGTGTCTTCAAAGGAGATGGTCAGCGAGGAGTCAGTAACGGGCACAGTAGCCTGTCCCGGGGAGGTGGAAGATCCAAATGGAGTGGAAGGCACGCAGGCTTGCAAAAAATGGGTTAGCGGGTTTGTGAAGCAAGTGGAGAAAGGATTGGGCAAGGTAGGCAAAGAGCCGCATCGTGGTGCTGATGGCGCAGAGGAGATGGATGCTGAGACAGGAGACAGTCCTGCGGCAGGCAGCGGCACTGGGAATCAGAGTGGTGCCCCACAGGGTCCCACGGCTCCTGCCGAAGGGGGTCTGCCGCTGGAGACGTGTGATTCGGAAACCACCCAAAAGGCTCCCGGGCAAGGCAGCGTGCAGCCCCCGCCGGGGACCAGCCCTCCTCCTGCAGAGCCAAAGCAATGGGCGAAGGCAGACATGCCACCGGGCAGAGAGCATTGCGTGGAGAGCGCAGCCGTCTCGGACCTCCAGAGCTTGTTTGATGATGACTCCACATTCTCCCAGCTGTTCCCCCGGGACGACCAGTTTGTCCGGAGAAAGTGCTCGCGGGTGTATGGGAAGCGCAGCAAGAAACCCAAGCCCGTCCCTGAGGTGAACCTCCAGCCAGCAGGTGCCATCGACCTCTTCACAATCCGATTAGCTTCTGACCTCAGCGAAACCAGCTCTTTCTGCGTCACCAGGGAGGACCCTTGCGAATATGAAACCATCTCTGTTGACGATGCCTTAATGCTAAACATGTGTCACGGCAAGGCGAAGAGCGGAGATGCTGCTCCCAGCGGATCTAAAAGCATTGCGCCAAGGTTGGACCGCGAGAAGACCAACCAAGGGAAGGAGGACATTGACCTGGAAGACAACATGCTAACCTTCTTGTGCCAAAACAGCCAAGTGGACAACGTCCCCAGCTTGAACCTCTGGGGGAGTCTGGAGAAGGAGGGAGAAAGCCTCTCTGCCGAGGACATGTTTGAGCCTCTGATGGACCTTGAGGATGAGCACTCGCTCAGAGAAGCAAGCTCTGAGCCCCCCGACCTGGCAGAGGAGCCCTATGATGGGAAGGCTAATGAAGATTCAGACTCTCCCGAATTTCATACCATCGACATTGAGATGCTGAACGCAAAGCTGAAAATGAGAGACATGTGCTTCTTCGGCCCTTGCGAAGATCTTCCTGGGCATGGGGAGGACAGCGCTGTGAGTTTCAAGCCAAAGCTGGGCCAGCACAGCAAGCACAGAAGTAAGCTAGAAGATGGGAAACTGGGGAAAAACCGCAGTGAGATAACCATCAAGACCAAAGACAAGCAGTACAAATGCAAAGTCTGCTTCCAGTGGTTCCTGACGTTAGGGGAGCTGGACTTCCACAAGCTCTCCCATAACCCTTCCCCTCCGCCTACCTGCTACATGTGTGTCCAGCGCAAATTCAGCTCCCGGGAGCAGCTGAGGGACCATCTGAAGGAGAAGCATGCCAAAAACAAAGCCGGCCTGTGGGCTTGCGGGATGTGCCTGAAGGAGATCTCCGACGTCTGGATGTACAACGAGCATCTCCGGGAGCACGCCACCCAGTTCGCTCGCAAGGGGCAAGCCCAGAAGTCCGTGATGGGTCTGCCAGCCTGCTTCGGTGAGGACAACGCTGCTGTCACCCACTTCCTCAACACCATCATGTATCGGAAGCCCAGCAGGTCCTCCCGGCACGCCGACCCCAGCAGCAAGTACGCAGTTAGCAGAGAGACCAAGAGCCCCAAGGAGCTGCCCCTCGAGCAGGAGGCCAAGGCGATGAAAGACCCCTTGGAAAGCAACGTTAAGGTGAAGCCACCTGCTCCCAGCTCGTCTAAAGCATCCGCCAGTCCGTCTCCAGAGCACATGGCAAAAAGCGAAGGCACCCCAAAATCTGTCCCCATGCACCCAGACTGCAAGGATCCTTCCAGGGACTGTCATCACTGTGGCAAACAGTTTCCCAAACCCTTCAAGCTCCAGCGGCACTTAGTCGTGCACAGTTTACAGAAGATTTACTTGTGCCACAAGTGTCCGATGTTCTACCAGGAGACCAAAGAGCTTCGAAACCACCTCAGCCAGGAGCACGGCATAGTGGAGGAGCAGGAGATCAAGCACACCACCCTGTACGCCTGTGAGCTCTGCGCAGACGTCATGCACGTTATCAAGAAGTCCTTCATCTGCAGCATGTGCAACTACACCTTCTCCAAGAAAGAGCAATACGACCGGCACATGGAGAAGCACCTGGCGGGAAGCAACAAGACTTTCAAATTCAGAGGGGTCATGAGGCCTGGCGTTGCCTCCAGGGAGGGCAGGGAGAAGGTGAAAGAGGACGGCTCTCTCCGGGAGGGCATGCCGCCGAGCAAGAAGAGGAAGGTTGCTCACCGCGGCAGCTCGCTCCCGCGCAGCTCGCCGGTCCACCTGGACCACGCTAGTGACCTTCAGCTGGTAGAGGCTGCAAGCCCCAGCCTGCAGGCTCCCGCTGACTCCTTCCCTACGGCACCTGCTGAGCCGGGGGCACCCCAACCCTCTGTGAAAACAGAAGACCTGGTGGGTGACTTCTCCGACTTCCTGGCGGAAATGGAGAAATCCCAGTTCGACACCCTGCCTCCACCACCCTGCCTCTCCCCGTCTTTGCCGCAGGCTGCGGCAAGCAGCCCGGAGCTTGGCCATATCGCTGCCCTGTCTATCGAGGAGCTGGAGAAAGGAGCGTTTGATGGGAAACCACTTCCTTTCTTGGACTCGCCCGAGTTTACCATTGACCTTGCTGGGTTGGCTTGTAACCAGGCCACAGACCAGAAACTCTCTCCTCCACACCTGACTGAGAAACGTGGCTACGCCGATGCCCATAAAAGAACAAGCGTAGGCAACAAAGATGAATATATAGCGGGTGCCCCGGAAAATCCCAGTGCAGCCACTGACGCTGTGGATGGGATCTCATTTCTCCAGCTTGCCAAGAAGGTCTCGGAGCTTCCTTCCCCGCAGGCAGAGGCTCCACCAGCCAAGGAGAGCCACAGGTGGGGCAACCCCAGTGCCAGCGATGCCTCTTGGGAAGGTGCACCTAAGGCCACGTCTCCAGAAGCTGCCCACTACCCCCTGCCCCTGAAGGACAAGACGGCATCGCCCACGCTGAACAGAGCTGCCAAAGATTCGGTCCCGCAGAAGAAGACCGCGGGTGGCCAGCCCGGCGGCGAGGCTGCTCCCAGCGTGGACAGCCCCGGCGGCAGCACCGAGGAGGGTCAGCAACCCATCTCAGGGAGGGAGAAAGCCGCGCCTGAGGCTAAGGACAGTAGCGCTAACACCAAAGACCAAGGCAGCAACCCAAGCAAATCCACCGGCCACCAGCCCAGAGGTGAGGCGGCCAGCAACGCCGTGAGACATGGCCACGTGGAGCCGAGCAAAGCCACCGGCAAGCTTCACCCCAAGAGGAGGAAAGAACACAAGTCCTTGAGCCACCGGAGCAGCTCTGGCTCCCGGGAGAACATGGAGGGAGACGGGAAAAAGAAAAAGACCCGGACCCCGTGCCCGGGGAGGAGCGAGAGCACGGGCGAGCTCAAACGCGCCGACTGGAGCAACGCCGAAGCTTCTGCCCTCTCCCCTGGGAGGAGGGAGACGCACTGCAACAAACTGGTACCCAAGCCCAAAACGGGCACCCAACTGAAGAAGATGGTCCTGGACACTTACAACCAGAAGAAGGGCGAGCTCCGTCACGCCAACGGGGATGTGAAACGCAGGAAGGCCATTCTGGGGAAGAGCCTCCACCAAGTGTTGGCCAAGGGGCCGGCGCCGTCCCCGCGCGGCTCCTTGCACAGCCCGCGGGCCGCCCGGGGTGCCAAGCCGGCCGGCTCGGCCAGCTACCGCACCGCCGAGTCCCAGAACAACCTGCTAAGCCAACTCTTTGGGCAAAAATTAACTAGCTTTAAAATTCCTTTAAGAAGAGATACTTCAGAGTAATTTATGGAAGTGACTTATGGTGATCCTCAGCTGCTTTCATGGGGTTTGCAAGGGAAAAATTATCAAAGCATTAAATTCGTTTGTGTAGCATGATTTCTCTGTCTAGCTTAAATGAACTTGCACTGCAGCCTCTGTGAAATAGTTTGCTTTGTGTCTACTAATCTACTTTAATTCACCTGATTTATCATGCAAATGCTAGAACTTTGATGTTGCTGATGATTTTCATGAACTGAAATTGTAATCGCTTTGGGCAGACTGAATCGTCGAGAGCAATTGCTTTATTGCAGAAGTGCTGAGGTTATAAGGATACTTGCAAATCTCAGACCCTTTTGAGTCTGTGTCTGTGTTATCTTTGTACAAAGTACTTGAAGAGATGAACTTCATTCCGTAGACGTCTTATTCATAAGGTGCAGTACACTGTAGAAAGCAAATTTTTTTTTGAAGATTTTGCACAAATAATCCCGTACAATTCATTTAATTGGGAGCTGGCCTAAGAGATGATACAATTAAAAAAAAAAAATTAAATTAAGAATCGAGTGTCCTATATTTTGACAGCCATCCCTATGAATTTGTTTCTACATCGTCAAGAGAATAATGAACCGGCGCTGGGGCTGCCGGGGCTGTCGGAGCCCTTCAGAGGATGCTGCCACTCTTTGACCACTGTAGACGATGTAACCGGAGGAGAGCCGCCACCGCGAGCAAACTGCACCTTGACACTTGTGACAAACTCTGATTTTTTAGGGGTTTTGTGTGTGTGTTTGTGTGTATTCTTTTTGTTTGGGGGGGGGGGGGGGGGGTGTTTTGCGCAACGACAAAACTGTGCCAATTTACCGCACCGAACCAGTACTGTCCGAGTGCCCTCAACGGTATCACTTCTAAACTATCTTACTGTATTGAGTTAGTGGCTATATAGGTATCCGCTTTTTACTATGCAGTTACTGGTGCTATTCTTTTTTTGTAATGTGAATACAGACTTCCTTGATTGAAAAATAAAAGGGAACCGTTAGGAAGTAGCCGTTACCTGTAAAAGAAAACGAAGCAGGAAAAAAATATTAAAAAATCCAACTTTAGGGAAAAAAATCCTGTATGCTGGTACTCCATAGTGTCAAAAAGGTTACGTTACGTTAAACGAGCATGTTATACAACCGAACTTTTGAATCCAGAAAGAAATCTCAGGTGCAAATGAGGACATGGAAGATAATTAAAAATACTATTGAAATACTCCCAAGTCAAGGAGGTGAAGTAATGCACTGATGTGATATGAACAGTCAGAGTACTTTGCGTCTGTCCTGCAATTATTTTTTTGTTTTGTTTTAGATTTAAAAGGAAAAAAAAGAGGCTTTATTCTGTTAATATGTATCTTTACAATTCTTTGTATTGTATAAAAATATTGTAGGTAATTTACCTTGGGTGCAATGTGTTCTGTCAAAAGTTTTTATTTTGATATTTTGTCAGAGAAGCAGAGAGAGAGCAGGAAACGCCGTTTTATGATGTTGTATGTGTGCTTTTAAAGTGCCTCTTTAATATTGTTAAATAAAGTATGAGATGAAAATATGGGGTGGTACTGTAAAATCATACATGATTAATCTTTTCAAATATATTCCAATATTTTCACAGAAATTCCCTGTCTGCGTGATGATTGTGGGATGTTCCTCCCTGGTTGTGTCCCATACCCTCCTCCCGCGCACATCTCTAACCAAATGATTGTATTTCTAATTGACAGTTGGATGCCCTGTACGTCTTCGTGGTGTCCTCTGTGAAGTCGCTGCGGCAGGACGTTGGTGCCACTGCCATCACCTTGCAATCATTTGCAAGCCACCGGAGCTTCTCAATGGTGAAGGTGCTCACGCATCTCCTCTTCCCCATTGCATCTTCCCTGGGCCCTACTCACGGCATGAGTGCCTTGTCCCCAGGGGGAAAAAAAGCCCAACATAATGGTGATGGCGGTGGTGATGACCAAATTGGGTCATCACCAGTTAGTGATGGTGATAGTGATGGTGATGGCCCAGTTTGGCCACCAGCAGTTGGTGATGGTGATGGTGATGGTGATAACCCAGTTTGTTTATCACCAGTTGGTGACGGTGATAGCCCAGTTTGGTCATCACCAATTGCTGATGGTGATGGCCCAGTTTGGTCATCACCAATTGCTGATGGTCATGGCCTACTTTGGTCATCATCAAGTGATGATGGCGATGGCCCAGTCTGGTCATCACCAGTTGGTGATGGTGATGGCCCAGTTTGGTCATCACCAATTGCTGATGGTCATGGCCTACTTTGGTCATCATCAAGTGATGATGGCGATGGCCCAGTCTGGTCATCACCAGTTGGTGATGGTGATGGCCCAGTTTGGTCATCACCATTTGGTGATGGTCATGGCCTGGTTTGGTCATCATCAAGTGGTGATGGTGATGGCCCAGTCTGGTCATCACCAGTTGGTGATGGTGATGGCCCAGTTTGGTCATCATTAATTGATGATGGTGATGGTGATGGCCCAGCTTGGTCATCACCAGTTGGATTGATGGTGATGGCCCAGTTTGGTCATCATCAACTGGTGATGGTGATGGTGATGGCCCAGTTTGGTCATCACCAATTTGTCCTCAAGCTGACCTCTGCCTGTACAGCGCTGAGGTCTGAAGGTAGGAGGCTGACACAAAGCCGGGCATATTATATTCTCTAATTACTGTTGCAATCGTAACATTTAAACGCTGTCAATGAGAGATAGCTCCTAACCGCAGGCTAGAATCCTTGCCACTTGGGGCTTGTAACTAAAACTGCAGGATTAATTTGATTAATTGATAGAATTATTTTCCAAACTACTCTTTTGTTTATGGAAGCTTAAAATGCTTGCCGCCTGCACCCTCCTGGTGTGTTGCAGAGTGGAGATAAAGTGGCTGAAAATAATTAGTATGCCTTAATTTAGGGAAAAAAATAACCTCAGAAGAATTTTGCAGAAAATTTAAGGCAGCACATTTTACTTTGTTTTGGCAGGAAATATTATGGAGCTGGAAATGGGACTTTTATGTTTTCCCTCCACTGTATTTCACCAGGGCAGCAAACCTACGGGGCAGAGGAGTATTTCATGCCTGGTTGTTACTGTAGCTCTCTCGCACCTCCAGATTCATAACCCGGGCACCTCAAAATGAAGTTCCCTGGCAGCCACAGGTTTGCTGCAGGGGCTGGGACCCGTCCCCAGGACCCTGGGCAGGGTGCAGGGGCACGGTCCTAAAGCAGCACCCACCTTCTCGCAGCAGACCCCATGAGCGATGCTCGCCTCGGGTACCGCTCCCTCCCGAACGCCGCTCCCCGGGTTGATGCTAGCATCGTCCCTGCAGGCTGAAATATTTAATTCTTCCCTTTTCCCTCTAAAAGATGGGTGTCCCCCATTCTCTCCTGCCTGCTCTCACCTGCGTCCCCCTCCCACGGTCTCAGTGCCTGCTGAGTGGGCAGCCCCCCCCCCGCCATCCATCAGCTCCCTAAAGCCCTCGGGTTTGCTGAGTCCTGCATTATCCGGCAGCGCTTGTCACTTGGAAGATTGCAGGCCCCCGTCAACGTAATTCCAGCGAGGAAGGCAAAACCGGGCGGCTTCTCCCGGCTGCGGATTAACTCGCTGCTCAGCGGGTGCCAGCGGCACAGGGGAGGGGGCACCCAGGGGACCCGGCACGTCCGTGGGTCCCAGGGCTGCACCGCACCGGGATGCACGGCAGCTCTGCACCATCCTCAGCCCCAATCCACATCCTTCATGGATGGGGACGACCCTGCACCCAGCCCCGGGGGGGGTTGCAGGGTGGCTGGGTCTGAACAGAGGGTGCCTGGCCTTGCACGGAGCCCCTTAGGGGACTTCTTGGCTTCTTGCCACCACCCCAAATTTTCCTGGAGCTGCTGTTTGCTCTTCAAGCCCCCCCCCCCAAATCCAGCCGGCCTTTCTTCTCTGCTGCACACCCAAGTTTCTGACTGGAGGTGCTTTAAGCTTCTCCGTAAAGCCTGGAGGATAACGGGATCCACCATGGTTGTCACGCTGCTAGCAGAGGCTAAAGATTTTATTTTTTTTTTCCTTGCTCTTGAGTCAAATCTGGCCGTTCCTTGCACAGCAGGAATTTAAACCCCAGCTCCCACGTCCCCCCGGCTGTATGTATGGGACGGGGACCACGCGCACCTGCAGGCTCCTGCATCCCTGATGCTGAATTGCCTTCGGGTGGGGGAAACCCCGAGGCCGGGTGGCTGCAGGGTGCGGGGATGGCAGCTTTGGGGGAGCTGGGGAGATAATGCAGGAGCGATGCACCCACCCGGAGGCTGCCATCCTGCCAGCAGCGATGCCCCTCGAGCTGCAGCCCAGTTTCGCTGCTCAACACCCAGGGACATGGGGATCGGTCGTGTTGTGACTTAGAGCATCATCCCTATAGCAGGAAAACAGTAGGGCGGCGGGGGGCAAAAAAAATAAGCACTGAGAAATCCCAGCCTTGAATTTCGGGCAGGGGGGGGAACAGCATCCAGCATCATTTTGCATCATTTCTTTTAATCCAAAACCCTTTGTGCTGCCACCACAGCTCCCCAGGACCCCCGAATCCCGCAGCAGCATCTCTGCACAGGACATGCCCAAGCCATGACCAAGCCATGACCAAGCTGTGACCAAGCCGTGACCAAGCCGTGACCAAGCCATGTCCAAGCCGAAGATGGCCTCGGGGTTGCCGGCAGCTGCCAGGGCCAGGTTCTCTTGCCAGTAGATGGCAGGACCCCTCCGCAGCGCACCCAGCACCCACCCCCACAGGCAGGGGCACTGAGATGCCATTTGTCCCTCTTGGGATAAAAGAAAAAAAATAACACCCAACCCTAAACCATGACTTTTTGGCAGCTGGAAAGAGCTGTTTCTGCAGCCCCGGCGGAGCCGTGCCAGCGGAACGTGGCACCGGCTGGGGCAGCCCCGTGGTGCGGTGGGCACCCAGATCCCCTCGGGGTGCTCAGCGCAGCACCCAGCATCGCCACCACCCGCCCCTCGCCCGTGAAATATGGCCGAGGCAGCGCCTTAGCTTTTCCCATTTACATTCCTCGGCCGACACCTCCTCTCCCTGCGTCTCTAATAATATCACCCCAGATTAATTGGCACTAATACAAATGTACACAGCTCCATAAAAAGATGTCACCTCGCTCACAATGGGGGAAACGGCTGCTCGCACATTATCTCTGCTCTGCAGGCGTGTAATTCACTCCTCGGGAACACACGCTATTTATTCTGTTACCCTATAACAATCTCTCTGCAAACACAACGGGATCGGGGAGGGGGGGTGGAAATAAACACCCGGCCATGCCACTGTCACCAGCACCGTGTCGGTTGTCCCCATGCAGGGGCACCCATGGGTCCCCCCCGCACGGCAGGGTGGGATGCATGGGGTGATGGGGCAGGGAGATGCGGGGCTCGGGGATGTCCCTACACCCGGGATCCAGCCCTTGGCCCGGCGTTGTTTGATGTGACTTCAAATTCTCAGGCCTGGGGGGATCTAAGAGGCTTTGGGATGGTGCCAAAAAGCTAATTAAAAGGACACTGGCAAGGAATGTGCAAGGGGAAGGACTGCAACCTGTTTCTTCCCCGTAACTGGGCTCCCCTCCCCGGGGCAGGGCTGCGTGCCGGTGTTTGGCACCCAGCGGCTCGGTTGAGGCTTTTTCGGCTCCTTACGGCAGGGATGAGATGCTCCCCGAGGGTGTGACAGCGACCGGGGTCTGTCCCCACGGCCCCTCGAGGAATGCTGTCGCCGCTTCTTCTAGCACAAAGAGCCGGGAATAGCCAACACGTGTCGGGTAAATACCACGGGTGCCGTGAGCGGCGTCGGCGGGCGATGCCGTGGATGTGCCGGAGGAACCGGCTGCGTCTGCAGCATCGCGCTGGCCTCCAACTCCAAAATGCCCGTGGCCGTGCCGGGGTTGCGGGGAGGATGGAGACCTCGGCTCCCCGTCCCCCAGGCCCTGATGGAGTCAGCACCCATCACGGCTGATGCAAAGCAGAGGCCACTCAAGGCTCCTCGGGCCGGACCCTGCAAAGCCACCGCGCTTGATTTCATCACGCACGGGAGTCGCGGCGGGGAAGGGAAAGGCTCTGGAAGCAGAGCTGCCTGCCCTGGGGTGTGATGGTCTCCAGGAAGGCTGCGAATCGGGGCCAAACGAGGTGAAAAACGCCGTCAGGATCATTTTGGGGGGCAGTCGGCCAAGGGGAGGGAGAGCAAAGCCTTGTCCTCAGCAGCATCTCCCTCCCTCGATGGTTTTTTTTTTTTCTCCCCTGGAACTCTTCTTAATTCCTAACTTAATTTCTTTTGACATCCTCATTGCCGGCTTGACCTCTTTACTGGAATCATGTGCTGCTTAAAACTCATTATCCCACCATTGGAACAGGAAGTTAATTAAAAACCCTTTAAAAAAAGAAAAAGAGAGGGGAAAAAAAAAAAGCACACCCCATGTCCAAGGATAGATGGAGAGGGGACACGGCCAAGCCGCTGTGCCGTGCAGTGCCGGGCTGTGCCGTGCCATGTCCCCACAGCCCACCAGTCCCCTGCTTGCCCACTGGTCCAAAAATTGCATCACTAATTGGGGAGCACCCGCCATCGCCACTGGTAACCCCGCCCAAGATGAGATCGGCCACGGCCAAGGGCTGGGTTTGGCAGAAATGGTTATTTTTCACAGAGGAATATTCCCATCGCAGGCCCAAAAATATAAGCGGCTCCTGTTTACCCCACAATTAGTCCCAAAATCGCCGCCTGGCTGCATGCTCGCGGCGAGGACGGGTTTGTGCGGCTGGGATGATGTCAAGGGGGACCCCAGCACCCCTCTGCAGTCCCCAGTGCACCCTGGGGTGTCCCCCCCACCCCGAGCCAGGGTCACGCTCACCCTGGAAGTTGCAAGTGGGACTTTTTGGACTGTCCATCTACAAATGAACAGGATTTTAAGAGGGGTTTGGGATCCCCAAGAGGCCCTGGGGACCCCGTGGAAGGGCTTGGGGGTCCCCCCGGAGGCTTTGAGGACCTCCAAAGGGTGGGTTGGCACCCCACTGAGGGGGGGACTGAGGTCCCAGAAGGGGGGATTGGTGGCCCTGTGGGAGTTTAGGACCTTCCCGAAGGGGCATGAGGGTGCAAAGGGCGATTAGGACCCCAAAGGGGGGAGTTGGGGACACCAAAGGAGCGGTTGGGGTCCCAAAGGAGGGCGTTAGGAACCCTGAAGTGGGGTCGGGGTCCCAAGGGAGGGGCTTGGGGACCCCAAAGGAGGCTTTGGGGACCCCGAAGGGGGAGTTGGGGACACCAAAGGAGCGGTTGGGGTCCCAAAGGAGGGCGTTAGGAACCCTGAAGTGGGGTTGGGGTCCCAAGGGAGGGGCTTGGCGACCCCAAAGGAGGCTTTGGGGACCCCGAAGGGGGAGTTGGGGACACCAAAGGAGCGGTTGGGGTCCCAAAGGAGGGCGTTAGGAACCCTGAAGTGGGGTTGGGGTCCCAAGGGAGGGGCTTGGGGACCCCAAGGGGGGGGTTGGAGTCCCAAAGGAGCGGGTTGGGGACCCCAAAGGAGGCTCTGGGGACCCCGAAGGGGGAGTTGGGGACATGCAGGAGGGGTTGGGGACCCCGAGCGGGGTGTAGGACCCCCAAAGGGGAGGGGGTCAGGGCGCCAAGGCAGGGGGCTGGAGGCCTCGGGGGGGGGCACAGCGTCCCCAAAGTGGGGCTGGGGACACGCGGGAGGCTTTGGGGACCGTCCCCCCGCCCGGATCGGGCCCCGCCCTCAATGGGTCCCCGCCCCCTTCCCCGCCCCCGTCGTCCTCCTCGCCCCGCCCCCTGGCCGCCCCGCCCCTCGCCGCGGCGGTAGCCGGCTACGCCATCCGGTGGGCGGGGCCGTCGGGAGGCGGAGGGGGGTGGGGTGGGTGGGCGGTGGCCTATGGGCGGCCGCGGCGGTGCGCGGCGGAGGCAGGCCCCGCCCCCGTGGAACGTTCCGCGGGTTTGATCCGCCGCGGCGCCCCATTGAGAAAATCCCGCGGCGGCGGCGGCGGCGGCTCCGCTCCGCCGCGTACGGCCCCGGCCCCGGCCCCGGCAACGCTGGGCGGGGGGGGCGGGCATGCGAGCAGCCGGGGGCCCGCCCGCCGCCACCCACCTGCCGCCCGCCCAGCCGCCAGCCGGGGCGCCGGGCTCGCCCCCCGCCGAGCGATGTCCAGGAGGAAACAGAGCAACCCCCGGCAGATTAAACGTGAGTCCACGGTACCGGTACCCCCCCCGTATACCCCCCCCCCGAGCTGCCCCCTTCTCTTCTCGACTGCCTTCCCTCCCCCCCCTTTATTTTTTTGCACCACCCCCTCGGCGGCAGCGCCCCCGCCCCCCCCCCCAACTCCCCCGGTACTTCCTCACCCCCCCCCCCGGTACCCAGCCGGGACGGCCGCCGTGGGTGCCCGTTCCCGCTACCGGTCGCCCGTTGTAGTCTCCGTCCCCGCCGCCGTCCCGTGTCCCCCCCCACCAGCGCGGTGGCTCCGGTACCGGCTCCCGATGGGGGCCCCGATAAGGCTTTAAAATATTCCGTTCTGCAAGTCCCGTCCTGATAACATCGCTCTGTCGGGACGGCCTGAAATTGTGATCTTATCTCCCCTGCCTGCCTCCCATCCAGCGCCGGGAGCCGGGGTGAGGGGCTCCCCAAACCTTCCCCCCCCCCCCCCGCCCCGGGGTACCCCAGCCCTGCCAGCAGCTCCTCACCCCGGGTACGGCACCCTCACCCCGCTCCCCTTTCCGCACGGGGACCCCCACGGTTCGCCATCGATGCCGCCGGACGCGCCGTGCCATCGTCCCCGCTGACCGCGCTGGCCTCGACCTTTCGCCCTGACCGGTGGTCCCCTCCCCGGTTCCCGCTTCGCACCCCCCAACCCAGGGCAAGGGATGGGGTGATAACACCCCGGGCCGCCAGCGGGAAGGACCACCATGGCGGTCCCACGGGATTCGGGCCATGGTCCGTGTCTCCCCGTCTCCGGAGGGTCGCGCTCCCCGCGATCCAACCCATCGGCCGGGATCCGGTTTCGGTCCGGCGGGGATGTACCGGCCACGCTGGGAAATTCTGCAAAGTGCTGGAAGTTTGTCGGTGACGGGCTTAGCTCGGCTTTTCTCCCTTCCTCTCTGGTGTGTGTGTGTGTGTTTCTTTTCTTTCCCCCTTGAGTCGATGGAAGCTGGCGATAAGAGGGAGATGGGAGGATAGGGAAGGCTGGCCACCATGTGATAATCTAGCTTTATCTTTCTCTTGAAATAATTGCAAGGCTGAGTTGCACCTACCTGTTTCCCTGCCTGGGGTGATTGCTCTGGTGATAAAGCTCAGCTAGACTTTTACCCGGGTAGAGTTAAAAATAGTCCCAGCTGCCTCCTGTATTTTTTTTTTTTTTGGTGATAATTTTCTCCTTTAGCTTTATCCAACTTCTGCGGCTTTATTTCGGCAAAAAGCCCGGCTGCCCGGCAATCCCTCCCCTAGTAACTCCAGCTCATTAAACCAGGAGTGTTAAGAGCGAAGCGAGCGGTAGCGTCGCAGCCACCGAAATAACGACGCCGATGTGGGCGATAGCCGCTCGCGTGGGGGACGCGCCGATGGCAGGGTGCCCGCTCGGTCCCGGCACCCACCGGCGTGGACCTCGGTGGGGGCAAAAAAAATGGGGCTGGATGAGGCCGTGGCAGCTTGGCCGGGCGAAGGCGGCTCGTATCTCCTTCCTCTGCTGCTTTTCTGCAGAGATGTGAAGAAATGATAAAGTGGGAGGCTGATCTCAGGCCGCCGGCGATGGCCAAAACTGATTAAAAGCTGAAAGCTTGGAACCCTTCCTGTATGTGTCAACATGAAAACAGTCATTAGAGGCGGCGAGAGCGCGGCGAGAGCGCCTTGCCGCTGCCTCCGACGGCTCTCCGCGCCGAGGGAAGGTATGCATGAATCAGGGCTCCGGTAACCAGACTCCTCTCATGTACAGACCGGACCTGTTTCCACAAAGTCTATCCTTTTTATCATCTCGGCTGGAGAATTAAAAACCTCCTCCAGATTGGTATCTGCTGATTTTATTTTCCTGGGTGACGCTATGTTCTCGCTCTGGCTTCATCTCTTCTGGGGTTTGGTTTGGGTTTTTTCTTTTTTTTTTCTTTTTTTTTTTTGGTTTTTTTTTTAAAACTCGATGCGATGCGCAGATAGGCTCGCAGGGGAGATCGCCGGGAGAGCGGGCGATTGCCAAGAGTGATAAGACAAAGATCAGACACCGGACTATATTTAACCAGTTGCTTTAACCTCCTTCTTCACTTTTTGGGCTGGAGCGATGCAGCGATGGAGGGGGACGGGGGTACCAGCAACGTGGGGTCCCTCCGAGCCCCCCCGGGAGCACCTGCTCTGCCCCATGGCACGTGGTGGTGAGGCTTTGAAAGCCGATTGCGCCTAGCTGGTGGCTTCCGATAGCGGAGAAAACACGCAGAGCATTTATTGATTTGATTTTGCAGGGTACCTGCCTGGGGGGGACAGTTGCTTTTTGCCCCCCCTCTCCATCCGTGGCTGTAAAACCAGCAACCTCCCTGCAGCTGCTGCTGCTTTATAGGGTTGGGTGGTTTTTTTTTTTTTTCCTCTTTATTTATTTTTTTTTTCTGTCTTTTGTTCTGCTGGTAGATAGATGTGAGGGGCTGATAGAGAGCAGGAGCTGATCTCCAACCCAGATAGCCTGTTATATTTATTAACTTCAAACATGGGAGCGCGGGCACACAGCTGATGAGCGAGGCTGCTGGCAGCTGCCTGTGCGTGCACTCGCAGCGCCGGGTCTTCTGATGGGGGAAGCTGATAAGCGGGAGATTGATCTCATCTTGCTGATGTGCCTCTCCCTCTGTTGTTGTTCTAATATATATTATTCTTTTTTTTTTTTTTTTCCGAAATCAACTGGAAACGAACATTTTTGTAGTAGTTGCAGGGGCCTGCTTGTGGATTTTTTTTGTTTTTTTTTTTTCCTTTTCCCTTTCTATTCTGCTTTCAGCTACAGTAGATCTGAGCTCCCGATAAGCGCCGAGGCGCGATCTCCATCCTGATAGAGATTGCCAGGGGAGATAAGGACCACTTATCTCTCCCCACCAGACCGGAGCAGGATTCGCTACAACAACAAACACAGCAAAGAGGGGCAAAAGGGCTCCAACAGTTTGTTCCATTGCAAACGTGATTAACGCAGGCGTTTTAATTATCTGATGGGGGGCAGCTGCATATGTGTTTGTATTTCTCAAGGTGTTTTTTCTTCCTCCACCCCGTGTGCTCTGTGAAACAAGCTGGGTAGAGAAGCCGAGCTCTCCCCAGTGCCTGTTATCAGCTGCAGATGTTGCATTAGTTTGATGAGAGCTTTGACTTTCTTTTTCGATCATTATCTCGCATTCTGCTCTGCAGAGCAAACGCATGGGCTGGGGCAGGGGGGTGGCGAAAGCACCGTCATATTTTTGCGTGTGGATTTTCTTTAATTGCTATTAGATGGTGTTAGATAGCGAGTGCGATCTGCGCTGTTGAACCTGGCTGCCTCTTGATGGGTTGGTTTGGGTTGGGTACTTTGGGGGTTTTTTGTTTTTTGGGGTTTTTTTCCTTTCCTCTTTTGCAAGCTTGGCTGCTCCCCGGTCCCGTGTGGGCTCTGCCGTGGTGCCGGGCAGGGGGGTCGCGGTGCCAACCGGACCGTGGGAGCCATCGGCCTTCCCAGGAGCTTGGAAAATTGCATTTCTTGCAAAGATGACAGCGGCCAACCTGGTATCTATTTTTAGCGGCGGCGTGGTGAGCTGGTGGCGTGGGATGCTCCCGGCACGCCTCCTGCCCGCTCCTCTCCCGCTCCCTTTGCTCGCTGAGTCGCTCCTTTCCTTTCGGTCCGTGCAAGTGACTAACTGCCTCCGCTTGCGTTTTTACTTCTTTGGTTTTTTTGTTCCCCCCCCCCGCCCCCCGGCTCTGATGCTGCTGCACTTTTCCATCACCGCCAGCCTCCTCCGTGCCTCAGTTTCCCCATCTGCGCCTGCCAGGGAAGGGATGCTCTGGGCCGGGGTGGGCAGTGGGGTGTCTGGGGAGGCACATTACCCAGACCCGCTCTGCAGGGTGGGGAAGGTTTGCTGCTGGTGTCCCCCAGCTCTGCTCCCCAAACCGGTATTTTCTACACCTCCCCGGGGGCTGCCTCAGCATTGCAGCCCCCCCGTGCCCCACTCCTGGCATCCCGAGGGTGGCATCCCCGCGTCCCACATGTTTGCTACACCCACGGGTGCTGCCTGCTTGCCTGCCAACCCCTCCCCTCTTGTGCAAACACCCCGTCCCCCGTCCCCCGAGGCGTTTGCCAGCCCTGACTCAGTGGCATCCCGGAATGACGGCTCCTCGGTGCAGGCAGGAAAGCCCCATGGCACATCCACCCCCGCAGCAGCTCTGCCCTTCCCAGCTGCTGCCGGTGCCTTGGGATGCGCCATCGAAGGCGAGGATCCGTCGTGGTCCCCACGGGTGGGATGGGGCTGGCGATAGTGGGATGCGTCCGGTAGAGCCCGCAACCCGCCATGGTAAGCTCTCCCAGCCATCGCCGGCCGTTTCCTGACGGTAACTCGGGAATGCCACGGGAAAGCTGTGCTCCTGCTCGGTGTGGGGTTTGGATCAGCCGCGGGTGATGCTTAAAGAAGTTTCTCTCCTCTTCCGTGGCCAGTGGTCCAGGCGCGAGCATCCCTGCGGGCCTGGGAGAGGGGTCGGCACCGTGCTCGGCGGCTGGTGGCCGAGGGGACAGCTCGCCTCGGCCTCTCTCCGGAGCAATATATCCATTTACGGGGCTCTGGGCCACCCCGTGCCACCAGCCCCGTGCTCTGCCGGCCACGGGACACGTCACGGCTGTCCCACGCGGGTGCTTCCCTCGGTGCCTACGAGCCCGTTTTGGGACCCACTCGGGCTTTATCCCCAGGATGGTTCTTCCCAACCATCTCCGCATCGGGTAGGAAGGATGCGTGCGGGATGCTCGGAGGCCAAGTGCCGGATCCAGGCTTGCCACGGCCGTGCGTGGGGCACCCGGCAGCGCGGCAAAACCTGTTCTGCCGAGAGCCCCGGCGCACGTCCCTGCTGGCGGCCGGCGGGCGTGAAGGCGGCGCTGGCAGCCGCGCCGGCGAGGGAGGTTGCGGCGGCTTTGGCAGGCGGCCGCTTCCAGGGCCCGTGGGCGCTGGGGTTGGGTTGGTTCGCGTCTGCCGCCGCTCTTCCACCTCCCGCACCGCCGGGGACACCCCCGCGCCGCCCGCTTCTCGGGCACCCTGAGCGGGCACGGAGCCGCAGCGATGCCCGCGCCGCGGGAACCATCCCCGGCATCCCACGCCGGAGCGGGAAAACCACCTCCGGCTGGGATTTACGGCCCTGGACCCGAACGCGCGCGGTTGGGCAAGGTCTTATTTTCCATCGTGAATCACGAGGCCACCTAGCAAGCTGCAAGGTTGCCCTTTCGCCAAGTTGTGAGCCGGCCAGTTCGGCAATCGGGGCTTGGGAAGAAAGCGATCCTTTCCCCATGGGAATCGCAGCAGGTTGCGCAAGGAGATAGTGCCACGGTGCAGGTGGTCCGCGATTCCCGGAGAGGGGCAGCCCCCGTCCCTCCCTGGGGACCCATCGGAGCCACCCGGCGATGGCAGCATCCCAAAGACAACGTGGCATCGAGTCACTGGAGAGCCGAGTCCTCCGGCATCACCGCAGCATCCCTGGGGCACCCTGCGCTGTGCGATGCTCCCAGCCCTGTGCCGGCTGTGGGGCCGACGCTACCCACATCCCTGGGAAGGGACGGGACAACGCTGCCCGAACCGGGAGCAGCAGGGCTGGCATAGCCTGGGGACGGAGCTGCTGTGCCCTGCTTGGCGCTGGTGGATTTGGGGTCGAATACACCCGTTCTGGGGAAGGGAAGAGGATGTTTTCCACGCATGCTGTCCATCCTACTGCAAAAAAAACCCATGATGTGCCTTGGAAAATGCTGACTGGGGCGATGCTGTGGAGAGAAAACCAGCCCAGACCTTCCACGGCAGCTGGGACCCGAGGCTGCCCAGCGAGGGGGATGTGAGCGGCCCCCAGCACCAGTCGGAGCAACTGGGGGGGGACGGCAGGAACGGAGAAACCTTGGGCTTTTAAGATCTCTTTATCTAACAAAAAAAAGTGGAAAACGCCTCTCTGCCAGCCCTGCATCATGCTCCAGCTCTGCGAGTCCTATGGCTGCGCCAGGGGCATGGATTTTTCTTCCTGGGGGGAGAAGAAATCAGCTCCCCCCCTCCGTTGGAGAAGAGCAGGAATGGGAGCAGGAAGCCAATTTTTTTTTTTTTTTTTTTTCTGCGACACATCCCATGACTGTTTTTGTTGCCTGACTCAGGGCTTTTGGACGCTCCGGCTTGGCCAGGCTGCTGTCCTGCTGCTTATTTTATCAGGAAAGTTCAAGTGTTTCAGGGGTAATACAGTTCCCTCTTCCGATGGCTGCCCGGCAAAGGCTCCGCATTGTTCCCGCAGCAACATGTTTTTTTGGAAGGGATGAAATGCCGAAAGGAATGTAACTGCTGACCTTGGGCTGCAGTGGGGTTAAGGAGTGTGTGCCTATGAGTCACTCCAGATAAGAGCCTTCCACGGCTTTTTTCCTCCAAAATAATTCTTTATCTCCTCTTTCTCACATCAACATATTTTCTTGACATCTCCCATTTGATAGCGCGTGGAGGAAATGTGCTCCTCTAATTTGTTCATCTGATGAAATATAGATGCATTGTTTTCTCTCGTCCTTGGTGAGCCGGGGGTCGGTGCCCGAGGCTTTGGGGATGCTCAGTGGGATTGGTACCCAAGGCGTGCAGGGCTTCGGGGCTGCGCCTCGGGGTCGGTACCCGGAACGCGCGGGAGGATGCCGGAGTAGGAGAGCATCACCCCACGCGTCGCCAGCTCGGGGGACTGTGGGGAGGAAAAGCTGCTTTTTGCTTTTCCCCCCTGCTTCGCCGGGAAGTTTGGCCGCTCGCTCGCTTCTCCGTCTCCCAGCCGAGGCCTCTCATGCTACTTCCAGCTCCTATGATAATGCGGAAAGTTGAACTGGCCCCATTACTGCGCTGCGATGGTTGCCTTGATAATGCCCCGATAATGGCAGCGATAGCGGCAGCTCGGTAGCCAATGGCTCTGCCGCTCCTCCCATTAACATTCCCCACCACGGACCGGCTCGGAGCTGCCTATCTGCTCTCCATTTCCACTCCTCCGCTAGATAAGAATGGAAATACTGACTTCATAGCTCACTGATTAAAGTGTCTGGATTTCTTGATAATACACAGATAAATTATGTTTTTCAAAAAGAAGGTAGGGAAGGGAGTGCGAGGGGAGGGAAAAACCTTCAGTCCATTTTTATTATTATTTTTTTTCTTTCCCTTCCCTCTTTCTGGCCGTGCCCTGTGGGTTGGGGTTTTTCAGCTCCAAAATGCCCTCCCCAGCCTGTGCCCGGGGTTGGCAGCGGGAGGGCAGGGCCCTGCGCGGTGCCCTCGGTGACGGGGTTTCGTGATGGGCGAAGGATTTTTGGGAGCCACGTGACGGGCTGTAGAGCACCCCGCATCGGGATGGAGCTGCTGTCCTCGGATGCCAGGGATCCGCTCCCGTCGCGGGGTTGTTTGGCTTCGCCAGCTGCAGCGATGCCGCGGGGCTGCGGCACGTGGCTGGGATCCCGGTGCCGGCTGTGGCATCTTGGGTGGGCTCCGGTGGTCCCCACGGACCGGCAGCTGGGGCCCAGGGATGCTCGGGAAGCGTCTGCCTTTCTATACCCATCCCTAGCCTGAGCCTTACTGGTTCTGCTGTGGGATACCGCCTGGTCCAGCGGGATGCTGCCCAGTCCAGGATGCTTTGGGACCGGCCTCATCCCCCGGCCCATCTGGGCTTAAAAATTATACTTGAGTTTCCTCACTCGTCCCCGCTGGAGCAAATAGGGCTTCCAGACTTTTTGGTTCCTTGCACTGGAAAAGGTATCGACCGCAAGAATCTAAGTTTGTTTCATCTAAATATAAAACTAAAGAGCAAACAGTATAAAGTTCATTTTTTAATGTGCTGCCCCATTCCAGTTGGGCTGCTCTCTTTATTTTTTTTAAAGGAACTGTGATAAAAAGCAGTGATAAAGCCAGGACTGTTTTGTGTAGGAGTCAGTATCTGCGTTATCTATCTCCCTTTTTCACTCTCTGAGCAGCTCTGTTGTTTTTTACTCTTATCTCGCTCCACCAAAATGCCAAGAACAGGAAAAAAAAAAAAAATTAAAAAAAAAAAAAAAGAGGCAGCGCAGGCACGCGCGTTTGCACGGAGGCAAACTTGGCGTCCGCGGAGCCGGGCATGAACAGCCACGCTGCTTGGAGTTGGAGGAAGAGGAGGGTTGGGGGTGCTGGGTGAAGGTGCTGGTGATGGAAGGACTGTGCTGCTGTGGATGCTTGTGCTGGTCCAGCGAAGGCTGCTGGGGGGGGGGGCCTGTGGCCGTAGGGTTTTTGGGGACAACCCTGTCCCAGTGGCCCCTGGTGACCTTCATCTGCCAGGCTCAGTGCCAGCAGCCCACTCGTCCTCTTGCAGATGCCCACCCAACCATGTTGTACCTTCTTAGGGTCCTTTTCTGCTCCTGGACCCCCCCCCCAGCCCCTGCTCGTTGCTGCAGCGTTGGCTGGAGACCCCAAAAGTGGTCCAGGATGGCACTGGGAGCTGGTGCTGGGCATGCTGGGGGGGGCTGGGAGCAGCAGGGACACCCCAGCCAGAGCATCTTCAATGATGGGTCTGGTGGGCTTCTGGGCAATGTCCCCCATCATCTTTGTCCCTGTCCCCCATCATCCTTGTCCCTGTCCCTCCATCCTTGTCCCTGTCCCCCCATCCTTGTCCTCACCTGGTGCCATCATGGACTGAATGTCTTGGACCAGAGGCTGAAATCTGTCCCCGTTCCCTTCCCAGCAGCTTTTGGCAGCGGGATGGACCTGGCAGGACCCGAAACCACTTCCCACAGGGAGGGGGATGGCTCCGGCGCGGCATCTCCGGGGTAATTTGTCGCTAGATTAGCAAAGAGCTTGACCTCTGGCCTCGCCGTCACCTGGTATTGATGGGCTCCGGGGGGGCCACGCCGGCGGGTGAGCATCACCGCCTGCCCCCGGCCATTCCCAGCCGGAACGGCTTTATTCCAGGTGGGAGAAAAAGTACCAGAATTGAGGGGTTTTCACCCAGAAAAACTCCCTTTGGCCAGCAGCACTGCAGGCACCCGGTGCAGGAGCAGCGGTGGCAGTGAGCCTTGCACGCCCGTGCCGCCTTGCACGCTTATGCCGCCTTGCACGCTCGTGCACATTTGGAGCCTGATTTTCAGGGATGGAGTTTCCTTCCAAATTATCGGGGTATCCAGCCGCTCCCCAGCCTCGCACCAGGCTGCCCAAACCCTGCCTGCATCGATGTGGGGTTAAACATCTCAAACTGCTCTTGGATAGGGATTGAGATGAAGGACACCCCCGGGTCCCCCCCGGTAAGGATCAGTCCCTCTCTGCCAGCTGCAGAGGGGCCCCCCCAGCTGCCTCAGTTTCCCTCCCGTGCTTTGAACATCGTCTCCTGGCCCCAGCTCCCTCGCCAGCCGGGAAGGCAGGACCGCGTTAAGCATCGCATCCCCTTCTCACGGAGCAATCTGCTCCCATCCATCTGATGTGCCGGGGACGGGGACGGCTCTATTAGACTCTCTCCTCTCTTAAAAATCTATCAGGGCGTTATCGACCCCATCTGAAACGTAAAGTCACTTCATTGTCATTGTCCCTGTATTTTCTTTCTCATTATTTTCCCGTGCCCGCCGCGGCCCGTTCCTTCCCACCCCCCCCCCTCCCCAGCTGCTGTTTGATATGATGCGGGCTCTCTCGCTATTAGTATTAGTAATCGCGGCCCCTGAAGTGAAACAATCTCCTGTAATCTATCAGCGGTTTATCGGCCCTATCTGAGCGCCGGGAATGGCTGGGCTCGGCGATGGCGCCATGCTCGGCCGCTGATAAAGTTACAGAGTTCAGGCGGTGATGAATGTTAAGTAACTGCACCCCGCGCAGATAGGATATGGACTTGGCAGGGGGAGCAGCTCCGGCTGAAACCAATCTCTCCCCTATCAGCAGGGCTGCTTTTTCTCAGGCTCTGCTTCTCCCCGGCTCTTTTCTTCCCCGACGGTTACAATCAGGGGCTCCCCCCGGAGCGGAGCTGCTCCGGATCAGGAAGGGATGCTCGGGGTGCTGCACCCCGCAGGTGGATGGATGGGGTGTTTCGCATCGCCGGGACGGGGATGCTAGCCCGGGTGGTTTTTGCGGTGGTCGGGATGCTGCGGGGTCCAGACGTGAGCATCTCCCCCCTGTCAGTAATCGCAGCATCCCCCTGTGAGCACTCGCAGCGGCATCCTCCCGCACCGTGAGAAATCACAGCACCCACCATCACCTTCATTCCCCCACTATCCTTCATTCCCCTCCTAGATAAATCAGGCCTCAATACATTATAAATTTAATAATAAATTATTATAATACCCCCCATCAGCAATCGCAGCATCCCCCGCTGCCTCTATTCCCCCACTATCCTTTCTTCCCCTTCTGGAAAAATTAGGCCTAAATACTTCATAAATTTAATAATAAATTCTTACAAATACCCCCCATAAGCAATCACAGCATCCCCCACTATCCTTCATTCCCCTCCTGGATAAATCAGGTCTAAATACTTCATAAATTTAATTATAAATTATTATAAACTCCCCCCAAGCAATCACAGCATCTCCTCCTGCAAGCAATTGCAGCGTCCCACCAGCAATCATAGCATCCCCCACTATCCTTCATTCCCCTCCTGGATAAATTAGGCATAATTTAATAATAAATTATTACAAATACATTATAAACCCCCTCCTACCAGCTCCCCAGATATCTTTTTTTTTTTTTTCCTTGCCCTTTTAACACAGGGCACCGCAGGAAGGGTCAGGGTGAGTTTTATCTGGGGGTGATGGAGAAGGGCCCCAAATTAGAGATAGGTACCGCTGGGGCGGGGGCTGGCCCCAAGTGGTATCGGCTCCATGCACAGGGCTGATATTAAATGTGCCGATATCCGCGGGGGGAGCCTGGCCCTGCGATGCTGCAGCCGGGCTGATAGGGGAAAGGGTTGATTTGTGCTCAAAAAGGTCTGTTTTACTCCAAAACGGGGGTCCGAGGCGGGGGGTCTCGCCCGCCTCGGACCTCCGTTCTTGGAGAGCATCGCAATTTAATGCTGGATCCCAGCAGCATCAACCAAGGGGAGGGGAAAAAATAACCCACTGGTTAACGTGACCTCTGAGCACCAGCATCATTTCCCAGCCACCAAAACCTCATTTGGCCTCGGCCGTGGCGCTTGGCATCCCCAATCCCCAGGGAACGGGCTCGAGGGCATCCGAGGTCGTCGGTAAAAGCAAACATTAATACATACCGGGGGAAAAACTGGGTGAGAAGAGGCAGGCTGGTGTCCCATCAGATACCGGTGGTTTTTGGATTTGCAGCCCAGCTCGCTCTTTGGGTGTTACTTGCTGCAGGGCACAACCCTGCTACGAGACCCTGGGGAATCCCCGGGCTGTGCCCGTCCCTACCGAATCACGGGAGATGGTTTTGCAGCTGGTGCAAGGAAGGATCAGGAGTGGCTGCAACCCTCTCCGAGGGCATCTTTCCCTGGGGAATACCAGCCCCCCCCCCCCGCCCCGTGCCCGCTCCTGCAGCCCTTTGCTTGTGGCTGCAAAATCTGGGGGAAAATAAGGCGGTTTAGGGGCAGCATAAAGGAGGCGATGCCTGAGCTGGATTCTGCCTGAGCTGGATTCCCCGCATCTCGATCGCGAGGTGATGGGTGAGCATCATGGCAGCGCTGGTGGGGAGCCTCACCCGGCTGCTTTGGGGTTGACTGGTTTATTGCTGTTATTTTTCTGGTTTCTTTTTAATTGGAAGATGGATTGAGGGCCAGCATGGGGATGAGGAGGAGCTGGAAAGATGAAGAAAGGAGCCTCCATCGTCCTGCCCGTGTGGTCCCGCCGACCCCGGTGGAGCTGGGGATGTCCCCCGGGTCCCCCCCGGAGCCGAGCACCCCGGGGACTCGAGCATCGAGGTGTCTGTAGACGGGTTTTGGGGTATGAAGCTCTCGCCCTCACTCCCCGGCTCCCGGAGCCTCCCCTTGGGCTCACCACCTGCCCGGCCTCTTTATTTTGAAAAATAATAAGTTTTTTTGGAGTTGGGTGTGTGCCAATGAACGCCAGACAGCGAAGGCAGGTTGCCCCCAGCCTGCACGTGTTTTCGATCCAGGACCCGCTCTCCACCACGGGGACTCCTCCTCCTCCTTTTCCTCCTCCTCTTCCTCCTCCTCCTCCTCCTCCTCCTCCTCCTCCCTGCTCCAGAGCCGGTGGGAAAGTCTGGGGCTGTTGCTATTTTCTATCTGTTATCGAGGCCTCTTATCGCTTTGCTCTTGTCTGTGTGCCGGCTTTCGGAGCGTCCAGGGTCTCGCTCTTGGCAGCCTGGAGAAGTCCCTGCTCCTTTTTTACTTTCTGTATTATTTTTTCCTTTTATTTAATTTATCGGCTAAGCGCAAAGAATCAAGAAAAGGTTTATTGTTCCTATGCTGGGAGAACCTTAATTTGAGTGAAATGATCAAATCATTACCTGGGTAACAATGGGTTTTCCTACCACTGGCAAAGCCCCGGGAATACCGACCCTCGCGCCCGCCCGGACCCATGTCCCCAACCTGCACACGGGTGACATGGGCACATTGCCTTCGCATCCTGCAAGTTTCTACTATCACTGTAATTTTTTTAAAAAAAAGGGGGGGGGGAGAAAAAAAAAAAAGAAATGCTTCCTTGTTATCAAAAAAAAAAAAAAAAGGGAGAAGTAGGGAGGGAGCAGAGTTAATCGTCGAAGCGGAGTATCTTGGAAGGGAGCATTTTTTGGCTCTTCCCCTCTCTGTAAAGCCAGCCTCAGTAATTCAGTTTTAAAGCATGAAAAAAGGGAGTTGATGAAATTCCACTATCAGCACTGAACCAATATGCAAAATATCTCGCCAAAAATCAAATAGCTATTATGTTTTCATTTCCATTTCAGCGTATTTGCTTAATGAAGAATAGACAGATCAGGCAAGCCGAGGGAGGCTGTGTGCGGTGATAACTGTGCAGGGCTTCCAGCAATCCCGGAGAAGTGACGCTCCGCTCCCTGCTCCACGCTCCCTCTCCCTCGCTTTTTTTTTTCTTTTTTTCCCTTTTTTTTTTTTTTTTTTTTTAAGCTATCCAGTAGTTCATTTCACCCACACAGCCGGCAGCGCCAGGGCCAGAGCATCCCCTGGGGACAGGCAGGCGCGCTGGGAGCGGGATGCTGCAATGGGACGGGCTGGGTGCAGGGATGCATCCAGGGACCGCGGTGACATGGTGCTGGGATGCTGCCGGCCACCCGTCATCCCTGTAGGCATTCGGTGACGCCGCGATACCCAAACGCCAGCTTTTATACAATTTTTATACACTTATGCAGGGCATCCCCATCTCCCTCCTGGCCAGGGCTTGGTGTTTTGGGGTAGGATGCGGGTGGTCTGGGCACCCCTGGGTGGGTGCCACGTGCGGTCCCAGCCCCGTCCATCCCTCCCCGGCTCTGTCCATCCCTCCCCGGCTCTGTCCATCCCTCCCCGGCTCTGTCCATCCCTCCCCGGCTCTGTCCATCCCTCCCCGGCCAGGCTGGAGGTGCCAAGCCACGGAGCAGGCGAGAGTCGGGTTAACTTTATCAGAAGCCCAAGAGCCGTGAAGGCGTGAAAGAAGAAATTAGCCTAACAATGTTTCATTTACAGCGAGAGAAACGATTTGTTAGCTGGCGATTGTTTCTGAATATTATCAGAGCCTTTTTAATTGTGCTGGAACTGAAATTAGCAGAATTAGAATAAATTGCCTTCCCTTCTCCCGCAGCCTCTTTATTCACGCTCATTGTTGTCTGCTTTGTATAGATTATGGGCTCTTTGTTCTCCTGCTGTAAATATACATGCCTGGAGTCACAGAGAGCAGCTGAGGTCTGCAGACGGTTTGTCACCGCGCCGTTCCCCCTGCCCGCGTGCCGGATGGGACACCGGGCAGCCCCCGGCGCGGCTTCGTGCGGCGCGAGCCGCGTGCACCGCTCTTCCTTTCTTTCGTGATTTTTGGCGCGGATGGGGATGCTGCGTTGCCATGGGAATGGCAGCGTGGGCCCGCAGGGCTGGGTTTTTTTGGGGGGGGCTGCTGGGGTGTCCCCCCACATGCACCCTGCTTGCACCCGGCGTCCCCACCGCAGCATCCCCCTTTGTCCGGGGCTGTGGGTATGGTGGGGGGGCTGTGTTATGGGTCCCCCGGTCAGACAAAGGGTGCTGGGAACTGGGGGGGACACACACAGTCCCTGGGCGTCCCATTCGGGGCAGGTGCTGGGGCGTCGGGGGGGGAGATTTGGGTGGGAAGAGCGGTGCGGCAGGCTGGGCACCTCGCCGTGCCGCAGCCGTGTGCCCCTGATACGTGGGGACCCCACTCGATTCCCGGGCAGGTGTGGGGTTCATTCCCCACAATGTCTCAGGGGGGAACCGGGCAACCCGTGGGGGACACCCCGGAGCAAGGCGGGTGGCTCTGTAAAACCCCCTCCGGCTCTGCAAGGGGACGAGGGACCCCAGGGAGATGTGGGGAGGGGGTTTCCCTTCCTGTGGGGTGCAGAGCTGCAGGGCATCTCCTCCGGACCCCATGCCCACGGCGGGTCAGGGAAAGGACCCTTTGCCAGCCCCCGAGGCACCAGCATCCTACATTTCCCAACTGGGAAAACCCACTGGGTTTTGGGGTTTTTTTCCCCTCCGGTTCACCCCCGCTAACCACCCCCTCCGTGTTTCGGCAGGTTCCCTGGCAGCGATGGAGGAAGGCGAGGACGGCCCGGCGGGGGACAAGAGCCCCTCGGAGAGGGAAGGGGCCGCCTCGGACTGCGAGGGCTCTGCCGAGCGCGACAGCTCCAGCCCCCCCGGCAGCGAAGGTGAGCCTCGCCGCGATGTCGGGGGGCTGCCCGCGGTGTCCCCTCGCCACGGGGACGGGCTCTGCCACCGGAGCAACCTGCCGGGCACGCCGGCATCCTGAGCATCGTCTCCGCTGTTGGTGCGTGGCGTTAATTAGCAAAACGAAGCATCCTGCGCGCCCGTCGAGGGTTGGGCTGTTGGTTAAGTGAGACCCCCCCCCCAGTCTTCCTGGGGTGCTCCATCCCTCCGGGCACCCTCTGGCCGGTGGTGGGACCCACTGGTGGCAGCCCAGTCCCGGGGTGACGGCGAGCAACGGGCCAGGAGCGAGGATGCTCCCCGGCACAGAGGGGATCCCCACGGCCGGCACGGGCAGGAGCAATCTCGGCTTGGCCGGGGGGCAACGGCGTGCCGGGGGGGCTGCTGGAAACCGGAGGCGGGTTGCTTGCCGCGAGGGCTGCTAATGAGCACCGTCACCCTGTATCCGTTTCAGCACCTTTCACCTGCTGTAGCGCTGAGCCACCGGTGACAGCGGAGGGATGTGGGGGTGCAAAGTGACCCCCCGGGATGCAGAGTGACTCCCCCCAGGATGCACAGTGACCCCTTGGGGTGCACAGTGATCCCCTCCCTGGGATGCAAAGTGACCCCTTGGGGTGCAAAGTGACTCACCCCAGGGTGCAAAGTGACTCCCCCCGGGGTGCAAAGTGACTCCCCCCGGGATGCAAAGTGACTCCCCCCGGGATGCCAAGTGACCCCTTGGGGTGCAAAGTGACTCCCCCCAGGATGCAAAGTGACCCCTTGGGGTGCAAAGTGACCCCCCCCCAGGATGCAAAGTGACCCCTTGGGGTGCAAAGTGACCCCTTGGGGTGCAAAGTGACTCCCCCCGGGATGCAAAGTGACTCCCCCCTTAGGGTGCAAAGTGACCCCCCCTTAGGGTGCAAAGTGACCCCTTGGGGTGCAAAGTGACTCCCCCCTTGGGGTGCAAAGTGACTCCCCCCGGGGTGCAAAGTGACCCCTTGGGGTGCAAAGTGACTCCCCCCAGGATGCAAAGTGACCCCTTGGGGTGCAAAGTGACTCCCCCCAGGATGCAAAGTGACCCCTTGGGGTGCAAAGCAGCCACCGAGGCCGCAAGCGCTGGCACCGGCAGCGCCACGGATGGGAGTAAGGGGACGTGGCCGTTGCTGCGTGCCGCACAGCGCCGTGCCGTGCCGTGCCGTGCCATGCCCCACCCCAGAGGCGGCTGCGTTTCAGGGCTGGGCTGAAACAGTCCCCAGATATCCTTTGAGTTCCTTCCTGTGGAGGTGGGGGCAAATCCTAATCAGTTAATGTTTGCAGTGCCCTTCGAGATAACCGCAGCGGGGCAAGGCTGCGCCGGCTAATGGAGCCGGCCAGTCCCCGGGAAGCAACGCGTTCCCCCAAAACCACGGGAGCCAACCCGTGATGCACCAGGAAAGCGGGGCGGGGGGGGGGGGATCCACGCCAGCACCCCGATAGCCGGGGCAGGGAGGGCTCGCCGGCAAACTTTGCTCGGCAGCAGGGAGAAGCGAGCGGCTCTTATCTGATGGGGGAGCCGGGCTGGGGGCGAGGGAGCCGGGAGCCCGGGCGCGGAGCTGCACCTGGCACTAGCCTGCCTCGATAAAAAGGTGATAGCAGAGATAACGCCGAGCAGCAATAACGGCCACTAAAGCTTTCAGCACGATGGATAAAAATCGATATGCCAGGCACTTTGATTTATAGCCAAAAATAATAGGACTTTTATACCCGGTGATTGATTTATTTGATGTTAATCATTCTGCTTATCACCTGTATTAATAATCTCCAATGCCGGTGACGTCACCCCTGGGTGTTCGCTCTGGCGCCGATCGATTGGGCTCCGCGCTGGTTATCCGCCCGGGACGCCAAGGCAAACATGTACTTTGGGCGCTAATCTTCCACACTGTCATATGCAGATAGGCTTTATCAGCTGCATCTCCAGCAGCAGTTAATGGAGAAAATAATTGTTATCAAGTTGCTATGAATACGCCACAAATAGAGCCGTGACGGGAGGGGGCCGAACCGGGTGACGTGGGGGCCCGTGGTGGGATGGGAGAGGTCCAGGGGGTTTTGGGGGTGGGAGGTGGGTGCCCACCCAGGGATGGCTCGGGAAATCCCTGGGGAGGGTGAGTGGGTGGGCTTGGCTGTCCTTACGGGTCATCCCGTGGGGCGCAGGGGACCCTACGGCTGGGCAGTGGGATTTTGAGGGACACAGGGATTTTGGGGGGAACCCCCCGCCCCTGCCCATCCTCAAGAGTGAATCCCCTTCCCGCGCACATCCTGGCCCCAGGGTGTCACCGGTCCACTGGTCCTGACCCCCGTGGGATGCTGCCTCTGAAATTCCCTGCACGTGACCTGCTGCCTTCCCTCTCCTGCTGCAGAGTCCAGAGACGCCCCGGAGAGTCCGAAGGAGCCGGAGAAGCCGGATCCTGGAGAAAACCCGCAGGAGCTGGACACCTGGAACGGGCCAGGTGAGTCCCCGATGTGCGGCTGGTCATCCCACTCCGTCCTGGCTGGACCGTGGGCTGGAGCAGCCGGAGCAGCCCCCAGGCATTCGCCACCTCTTGCAAAAACCAGTATGAGGAGGACTGGGAGCACTGGGAGCTGGGCAGGCTGCAAATGCCAGCACTTCTGCTGAGAGAGGAGATACGCGATGATGGTTGTGGTCCCCCACGTCCCCAGCGTTTTCACCTCGGTGGTAAAAACCGAGCCGGGAGCGGCGGGGATGCCGGCACCATGGCTGGCATCGCGCTCCCCGGCGCAGGGCAGGTTTGGACCCCATCCTGCATCACCCCGTGCTCGCGAGGGCCCTTTGCAAACATCCTGGCAACCACAAGAGCGACGCTCGAGCGGTTTCGCGATGGTTATCAAAACCCCAAGGAGCAAATACAGCTGTCTATCTCCCCCTCGGCATCTCCGCGCCGGGGCCGCCAGCGCCCTGGCAGCCCGGCGGGGCCAGGCGTGCCGTGTGGGTACCCCGCGCCCTATCGCCCTGCTATCTCCAAACCGACCCGCCGATGGGGTTACGGTCGGGGTTCCGCCGCCCAGATTGGGTTTGCGGGTGCCCGTCCGCTGGGGACGGCACCCGGCGAATGGACGGAGACGGGTCCGGGATGGGGAACTGAGACCCCCCCAAGGGTGGATGTGCCGTATTTCGGGCCCCCTTCGTGCTGCCAGCCCCCCACCCTGTTCCCAGGGGACCTCCCGGCTAGGCGATGCCGGTGGATTCGGTTTCGGAGCAGCGCGCGATGGGAAGGGGTGACCGTGATGCGGGACAGCGATCGCCCTTCTGTGATGGACGCAACGAGGGGATCCCCGCGTTTCCCCAAAGCCGCCAGCCTCCCGCGTGGGCTGGGCGATGGAGAAGCCCTGAGAAACGCCGGCCGGCAGCGCACGTGCTCCCGCAGCTGCCAAAATCCCCACGGTGCGGCGGGGAGCCGTGGCTCCGCTCTCCCTTCCCGCCCCATCCGAGGGGAAGCTCTCGCCAGCCCCGCTGATATCCCGGCCCTTCCTGCGTGCCGGCCAGGAAGGAGCTGCGAGGCCACCCCCGGCTCCTCCTTATCTGCTCCCCAGCCCTTTGCCCCCGGCTCTTGGGCTGGCATCCCGGTGTAGGGCGGGAGGGGGCTGCGATGCCAAACCCACGGGCGTCCCAGTATCCCGGGGGTCACGGCACCGCGGAGCCCCGTATCCCAGCAGGACCGTCGACCACGGGCTCCCCAAAAGGGACCACGAAGCCTCGGCTCTGGCCATGCCTCCCCTTCACCCCCCCCCACCTTCCCTCGGCGGAGCGGGTTATTTGCATTCTTTATGTAAAAGAGATTTTATTATCGCCTTCTCCCAGCCCATCTCTATTCTGGTAATTGGAGTGGTATTAATTTCTGTGTGGCTGGGAGTTGATGGCGGTCCGGCGATGCTGCAGCGATAGGGTGTTCCTTTCGCACCAACCGCCGCGATAGCCCGTCTATCAGGCGCTCTGCAGGCTCTGCACTTATCAGGGATGGAGCTGGCGAAAAGGGAAACTCTGAGCAGCCTGAATTTTCTTTTTTATCTGGCAGGATCCGCCGTATGTCAGCAATGGCAGCCGCGAAGATGCGGCACGGGATGGGGGGGGGCAAGCGGACGGCTCCGGGCGCCTTTGTTTGTGCCCTGGGGGCTTCTCACCTTCCCCTGGCCCTTTTTGGGGGGCTACGGGGCTAAGCCCCCCCTCTATGGCTTTACCCTCTGGGTCTCCAAAATTGCTGCCGTGCCGGAGGCTTGGTAGCGTGGGGACGCGGCGTGCCGGGACCTCACCTTGGGGCTCCTCGGCCCCGCGTGCCGGCGAGGGAGAAGGAGTATTTTGTTTTATCTTTGAAATGACCTTGTTTGCTGGAGGGGGCTGCCGCTCGCCCAGCTGATGTGCAAATCCCTGGGAGCTGGAGGCTGTAGTCCTTGACTTGGGAGCCTTTACAGATGTGCTGCCCCTTCGGCCGGGGTGCTGAGACACCCCGACTCGGTTCTGCTTCCCGATGGGATCCCGGGATGGAGCGTGGCCGTGCTTCGTGCCCACTCGTGCCAACCGCTTCATCCGCTAGCGAGTCCGGAGGGGGGATGCACATCCTCCCCAATTCCCCCAAACCACCCCAAATTCCCTCAAACCTTTCCCCACAACCCCGCCAGCAGCTCTCTGCCATGCCCCAGGTTTCCATCTTTCCTATTCATTTTTGTTTGCTCTGGAGCGGGGCCAGTAGTGGAGACTTTTGGGAGCACCCACAGCCTCCAGCTCCCCTCCCAGGGCTGTCCCCTCCTGCCCCATTGCTGCCCAGCCACCCTCACCAAGTCTGGCCAATTTTCCCAGAGGTGTAAGGTGAAAAGCTCCAACAAATATCACGAAAGCGGTGTTGGGACTGAGAAATGGAGGAGAGCAGAGCCCTGCTGAGGGACGAGCTGCTCAACCGCAGTACGAGACACTAGAGAATCCCCGCGGGGAGCTGCCCGGAGGCTGCAGCCCCTGGGAAGCCCGGCTGGTGCTTGCCTTTCTACAAGGTAGGATGAAGCTTTTTGCTTTTGTCCCTGTGGGGACACTGCCAGGCCACCGATAGGCAAGGGATGGAGCAGATGGAGCCAAACCCAGGGCGGCTTTTGCCTTGTCCCCCGCAGCCATGTCCCCCCACCCTCCCCAAAAGAGCGGCGGTCACTCCCGGGGGGTTCCTCACCCCCTTTCCTACTTCAGCTTCGCCGTTTAGGTCCCCACCAAGATTTCCACCTCGCTGAGCCCCCAACCCCCCGCTGCCGGCTCATCTGTTCAGGGTTTATTTAATTGCTCCCAGGTGGTAACGATGGCTCTGGGTTAATTACAGAGCATGGCACAGGTCCACCTCTCCCAAGACCAGCCATGAACCCCAAATCCATCCTCACCACCACTCCTGCATGCGGGGTATCAGGATGGGACAGAGCAACTTCTTATATTTTTGGTGCATCTAATTAAAACTGCAAACTTTTTTTATTTTGCTTTTCCCCCGGCCGCCTCCCCCTTCCCCTTTGCCTCCCGCTCGCCTTCGGTTGTGTTTATCTGCGCCGTGACTCCTGCCTGAATAATCTCCGGCTGCCCGGGGTTTGTCTGCAAACCTCAAGGTTTATTATCGGGGCGAGCAGGACACGATGAGGAGGGACGGATGGCTGGCCCCTCGCCGCATCGCTCCCCCTTCCCCTCCGCCCTGGTATGTGTGGGTGGGAAAAATTATTCCAGCTATTTCTTTTTATCACTGGGAGCCGGGCTGAGGGGCAGATAGTTTTGTATGTGTTAGATTGCTGGGGGTTGGGGAGAAGTTGGGGTTCAGGGAAGTAGCACCCCCAACAGTTGGGGGGTCCCCTGAAACCCCCTGCCTGGCTTGTGTCCGGCAAAGCCGCGTGCCGGCACCAAAGGCAGCGGGATGTTTGGCATCAGGATGGGGAAGGTCCCAGCAGAGGTGGTGGCATCTGTCCTGGATTGGGGATTTCAAAGGGGACCCCATCCCTGCTGGGGTCTGTACCAGCAGGTCCCTGCTATCTGTTCGGCCTCTGTCTGGGGACACTGCGGGGTGGAGGGATGCTCAGGACAGTTTTGGGGACCTTGATGGGCTGAAGGGATGCTCAGACCGGTTTGGGGACCTTGATGGGCTGAAGGGATGCTCAGACCGGTTTGGGGACCTTGATGGGCTGAAGGGATGCTCAGACCGGTTTGGGGACATTGCTGAGTGGAAGGATGCTCTGACTAGTTTGGGGACACTGCTGGGGTGGAGGGATGCTCAGGCTGGTTTGGGGACAGTGCTGAGGTGGGGGGACACCCTGACCAGTCTTTCCCACAGCCTGGCAGGGACACCCCTGCGTCAGGCAGCACCGGGAGAATGTTGAGACGTGCAGGCAGCATCCCCCGCCTCTATCCCCATCCTCCCTTCCATTTTCCCTTGGGAAGGAGAAAAACATCTTGCGCACTTGGGGTGAGAGCCCTGAGGGCGATGCTGCCAGGCTTGTGGTGACTGACAGCTGTCAATCACTGCTGCCTTGCCGCTCTGCCCTGGGCTGGATCTGAGAACCGGTGGGTTTTGGGGGGTTTGGTGCAAAGCTGAGCTCCCCCCCCCCTCCATCTGGGTGCTGCCCCCCCGGGGGCCCTCCCTCCCCCTCCCTGCAGGCAGGCTCTGCGGCAGTGCCCCCCCCATGCGGTCCCCTCCTCTTTTTCCGGAGGGGATATCTACCCTCTGCATCGGCTCCGGGGGCCCCTTTTCTCCCCTTCCTCCCCCCTCCCCTGTCTGGTTTCCTGCCCCCCCTCCAGTGCACCCCTGCCCGCTGCCTGGCACCAGCCTGGGCAGAGCCAGGGGGTCCCAGCAGCCCCACGAGTGGGGACAGAACAGGGACACGGGGGTCCCTGGCCCAGGGGTCCGGCCACCCCCTGACAGCCTGGGGAGAGCCGGGAAGTTTTCCTCCTTCCCATCCCTCGCTGAGCGCTTTCTGATGTTATTCCCAGTGTTTATTCCTGTCCCTATCCCTGTGGGCGCAGCTCCCATTTATTTCCTTGGACGGGGACCCCAGCCTTGGGCTGGGGACCCCTTGGGGACAGGGACCCCCCCCCTCAGGGCCACATCCCAGTAAGGTGCGGCAACACCCCGCATGCAAATGTCCCGGGGAGGCTTATCGGGACGCATCCTGCTGGGGCAGGGCACCCCGGCTTACGTGGGGCGTCGGGAAGGGCGATTCCCTGGGCAATGCGTGGCACGGCCGGTGGCCACCCCGCTGCCAGCGCCTGCCAGCTGTGCAGCACAGCTGGCGAGCGGGCTTCCCGGCCCTTTTGGGGTGCAGCACCTCCTGGGTGCCAATGCTCCCCTCCCCAACCCCCCCTCTGCATGCCGGGAAGTGCCGGTTTTGCTCTCCCGGGGTAGGTCACAGCTCCTCCATTAACCGGGGGCAGGGTTCAGCCCGATAAAGATTTGCTTTTGTACTCTGTCAAAAAAAAAAAAAAAAAAAAAAAGAAAAAAATCAATAAATTGCAAACGATGGGCAGGAGCGATAAGGGCAGAAATCTCCCCTCAGCTCCCGTCCTGCCGGGGCAGCGGGGTTCCCCGCTGCACCCCAAAGCCGGGGAGGCAGAACCAGCAGCAGCCCGGTTCTCCCACGACCGTCCCCGCTCGGTCTGCGGCAGCTCGGCCAGAGCAGCCCCAGGCTGAGCCCAAGCAGGCGCAGCCCAGCAAGGCTCGAATTTAAACCCTCCTCGCTCCTTTGTCGTCCCCAAGGCTGCCCTGATTACTCGAGCACCCGGGACGGCAAAGCCGGGATAATCTCCTTAGCCCCTTTGGAGAGATTTCCCTTTGTGAGCGGAGGTGAAGAGTGGAGATGCTGCGTGTTCACAGCTTAAGACTCTTCCCAATCGGCTCCCTCCATCTTATCGGAGCGGTGCCATCACATCATTTCACTAGTTGAGTTGTCAGGATTTATTCCTTCCGCCGTGCACTCGCCGCTTCTAAAAACAGCAGCTGGGGCGTGCGGCGGGACCGGGGCTGCCGGGGGAGTCGGGGCTTCTCCAGCTTGGCTTTGCCCGGGCGGGAGCGGGAGAGCCATGGGAGCTTGAGTACCGATGGATGGATGGATGGATGGATGGATGGATGGATGGATGGATCCATCCATCCTCCCTCCTTCCTGGGGGTTCCTGTGCCACGGGGACATTGCGCACGTGCTGGGATGGGAACAGAGACCACCAGTTCAGCCCCTTTCTCCCAGGCTCTGCATCACCAGGGCTCATGCGGGTGCCGTACCCGGTGTCGTGGCCCCCCAGGGCTGGCAGCCCCCTGGGCCGGGCATAAAGCGCTATATTAATAGGAGTGGCATGCGGTGCGGCTGATGCTGGGATGCGGTCCCGTGACACCCCGATAGCGGTATTTATCCAGATAGTATCCAGGCAGCTGCAAACACTGCGGGGACCTCCGAGCCCGGATCCCCACGGAGGGGCAGAGCGGGTTCATTCGGATTTGATTAAAGTCACACAGATGCGGTTGGGGCAAGGGGATGCTATTTATTTCCCCGGCCGTAAGGATGCTGTGGGTCGCATTGCAGATGGGCTCTTGCAGAAGTTCATCTTTATCGCATCCCAGTCCTGCGTTCACCCCGTGCCGGAGGAAAATGCAGCCGTGTTGCGCGGTGGTGCCTCACTGGCACTGTGCATCCCCGCAGGCTTCATCCTTGCCCATACGCCCACCCGGGACCCCCAGCGACTCAGGTACCAGCCGTGCCTTCTCAGCCATTGATTGCCCGATACGTGGCCGCAGTGTGATGAGAGGATTAATCTTGGCTCTCCGGCACAGCTCAGCCTATTTCTTTGAAATCTCTCGATGGGGAGATAAGCGGAGGCGCAGCACGGGGCGAGCAGGCGCTGTCAGTCCTGGGGGGCAGGGAGCAGCCCCGGCACCCCGTATTTTGGCAGCGGGCAGAGGACCGGGGTCCCTGCCGCGCCGAGCAGGTGCACCCAGCTCGCCGGGGGCTTTTTCCTCTCCTGCCTTTCTTTGCGACCCAAAGCAAACAGTCGGGTCCCTGCCCAATTTGGTTAATGATCTGGGAGATAAACCCTCCCGCGATAACGGCGGGGCACCGCCTGGCCAGGGACCGATGGCCAGATGAGATACCCAGGGTGGTGTTCACCTGCCGGGGGGGATCCCATGGGAAGGGGACCCGCGCCCGTGGACTTCGCTCCTCGCCGCTCGCCGGGGAGGCTGCTGGGGGGGTCACCCGGGACACCCCACGGGCTGGTGTCGGCTTTTCCCAACCTCCCTAGGTTGCAGGCGGAGCGATGTGGCCGAATCCGGCGCCGTCAGAGCGCAGGGATGGGGCTCGCTCCCCGCTGCGTGGTTGTCCCCGCGTGGGGACACGGCTTGCTCGCTCGCTTTGGGCTTTGTTCCCAAAGCCCAGACAAGGTGAACGCGCAGCATCTCCCAGTTTGCCCCATCCCAGCTCGGCACCGTTTCCCCCGTGCCAGGGAAGCAGCGCAGCGATGCCATGTGTTTAATTTGGAAATCACCATTTTCCTCCTCTTTTTTCTGGCCGTATCGACGTGGGGGCAGGCGGGTACCGCAGGGGCTCCGGCAGCATCCCTGGCCGGGCACAGGGACACCCATCCAGCCGGAGAACCGCTCAGCGCCGGGGGTTCACCGCCGCCCCGTTTTTGGGGTGACACTGGTGGCTTGGGTCACCGGCCGGTGCCGTGGCCATCAGGCGCTGACGGGGAGCGGGGCCAGCTCCGGCAACACTATTTTTGTCCCCCTGTCTGGAACGGTTTTCTCTTTATCAGCGCCTGCGTGTTTTCTCTGCTGGGGATTGATACACAGAAGATGAAGTGCTCTGACATGGGAAGTGTCAGGCGAACGCTCTTATCTCAGAGACATGGTCTCCTGACCCAAACGCCGCTGATTACCAGTGAGACGGGGGGAAGGGGGGGGCAAAAAAGGGGGGGGGCATGGGGTGGGGGGAGGAGGCGGTTGGGCTCCGTTCCCCAAAAGCAGCCAGGCTATACGGGATGGCAAAGCTAGAGGGGAGCCACCACTGCTGGGGCTCTCCTGGGGATTTGGGGGTTTACTGTCCCCTCCCCAGAGCCGGAGGGATGAGGACCGGTGACCTGGGGATGGTGGGACCGCGATGGAGGGGCTGGAGGGAGCACGGCGCCCTGGCAGCATGTCGGGAGTCAGCCAGGAGCCGAGTGTTGGAAATGTGGAGAGATGTGCACCGTGCAAGGGTTCCGCTCAGCCCCGAGGCCACGCTGATGGCCGCATCCTGCCCGGTGGCTCTGCTCCCTGCCTGCCCCCTGGGGTTTTCATGGGAGGGACCAGCCGGGCGAGGGGCTGCTGCTGCCCCTCCTTGGCATCGGTTTGTGCCAGGGAATAAATCCCATCGGCTCCTCAAAGACCCCAGCCTTCTGCCCTCCTCCTCCCTGTCCTGAGATGGAACCAGCAGGGGCACGGGCAGGAGGATGCCGGCACCGTGCTCACTCCCGAAAACCGCTTTGCTGGGGATGAAATCCCAGCTAGAAACACAAAGCCAGGATCCCCACGGCCGGGGTGGCTTTCCGAGGGTGCTGGCTCCAAGCCAGCGCCGAGGGCTCCCGGGTCAAAGGCACCGCGGGCAGGAGGTGCTGCCAGAAAGGGGAAGGCAGGCAGCCCTGCCTGCACCCCGGCAGGGCAGAGGAGCCTGCGGGCAGAGCACATCTCTCCGTTGGCCGGCACGTGCTGGAGGCTGGGGACCAGCCTGGTGACCCCAAAGATCTCGGGGACCTTCGGCGCCTTCACAGACCTTTTTCTCCAGCCCACCTCCCGGCTGGTTTTGCCGAGGGACACCGGCTGCTGCCCCGGGGACGTGCTCGGAGCCACGGTCCCGGCGGCACGGGGCTTCCTCGGTGGATGGAGGGGACCCACGGGTGACGGTGGGATGCGGGCGATCGCGGGTGCCGCCAATCCCATGCTCACCACCCAGGGCTTCCAGTCGCTCACCTTAACTTACCCCAGTGCCGAGAGGATCCAGATGTCAGCCCGGCTAATAAACACATCAGATTTCAATCTCCGCAGCCATGGGATCGCTTTATCCTCCCCGCGCTCCCAGCTCTGAAAGCAATTTTGCCTTCGAACGAGGGCAGCCTCCTCCCCGCCCACGGGACCCGGGCACCGGCTGCCTCTGCCACGGTGCCCTCGAAGGATGGGGCTCCAGGCACGTGGCTTTAGGGGGGCTCTTTTCCCTGGCATGGGGGTAGGGGGAACCCCACTTCTGCCCTGGAGCACCCTGGGGTGCTAGGAGCCTTCCCGGCTGCAGACGGGTGCTCCGGGCACCCCGCCTCGCTGGCTAGCTGGTGTTTGGCTCGCTGTCCTCTGAGAGCATCTGGTTTTTCGGGGTGCAGGGTCTAGCCCCTTCCCGCCACGTGGCGAGGGGCAGCCAACGCACATCCATCTGCGTATTGGTTACCTGCCATCTTATCTGCGCTCCGAAAGACAAAGGCACAGTTAAAACATTTTAGAGCAGCCTTCATAGCGTATTAACATGTTATCTAACCCATTAAACCAGAGGCTTATCAGATAATCAAAGCCATTAAGCCCTGAAGCTGCTGTGACTTTGGGTGCGGGGATGGGAAACGCTCCTTCCGCTCTCCCGCCGTGCCCGGACCCCCCGTGCCGTGCCCGCACCCCTCCGGCAAGCGGCCGGATCCCACCCACCCACTCACCATGGACACGCAGCCCCGGGGGACCCCTCGGCAGCTCTCGGCTCCCAGTGGGTGCCCACGTCCCCAGGGACCCGGGGCTGCCATGGGCCAGGGGTCCGGCTGGGAGGGCATGGTGCTGATGCTGTGCCTGTCTCTCCCTGCAGGTGAGCTGGATCTGGCCGTGCAGGACGGGGAGAGGCGGGTGCGAACCCGCAGGAGCCTCCCCGAGGGCTTCTCCTGGGGACCCTTCCAGGGCAGCATCCACAGCGAACCGGCATCGCCGGGGCACGGCGAGACGGTAAGGAGCAACGCTGCCGCGGGCTGCTGGGGAGACTGGTGGGGAAAGTCTCGAAGAACCAAGTTGTCTGGGGAGAGGAGTCGGTTCGGGAGGGATTTTTCCCTACCAGAGCCCCCGACCCCTTGGGAATCGCCTGGTTTGGGTGCGCGGGAGGTTTCCCTGCCGTACGCTGCCCACCGCCCCGAGATCAGAGCATCGCAGGGGGACAGGACGCTGGCCGTCCCCTCCCGCCCATGGCTGCAGGCAAGCAGGCTGCTCGGTGGCACGTCCGTCCTCGCAGAGGAGATGGGATCTGGGTTCCCCATCCCAAATTTGCTCCCAGGGGATTCCGGTTGCGCCTGGAAAGCGCCCGGGCTCTGCAGCCCACGGTGAAGGAGCACGCCGTCGGCCGCACGCTGGGTGTGCGTGAGTGGGTGTGGGTGTGCATGCGGCGGGGCTGTGTGCGTGTGGGGGGGTGTGCACGTGGGGGGTTGTAGGCGCTGGATCCTCGCATCCCGGCCACGTCCTTCCCCCACCGCATCCCCTCCGAGTCGCACATGGGCAGCTCCAGCCCAGGATCTTTGAGGCCAGAGAATCTCGCCCAGGCTCCATCCCCACCTCCTCCTCCTCCTCCTCCTCTCTCCCTCGCTTTTTTCTTCTTTTTTTTTTAGCTCAGGCCCGTTTATCTTTGCCGAATTAAATCCTTGATTAACCCTTATCTGCCCAGTTTGGCTCCCTATCTCCCGGTTGGCGCCGTGTGTCCAGACACCCGGTACAGGATGATTGATTTCTTAAAGATATGCGCGGCTTTTTTCTGATACTTCATTTATTGTCTAAATATTTTTGCTCCCATTTCAGCAGCTCCCTTATCGAGCCCGGCTGATGATTCCCAGCCCTGCTCTCCTCTACCGCTCGCCTCCCTCCCTATCTCTGCTCAGGGAAGCGAGGAAGGAATCGCAGCCCCATCCCTGATATGGGCTGTCGCCCTCAGGTCCCTTCGTCTTTGTTGCTGGCGGCGGGGGGGGTGCAGGGGGTCTCCCCCAAATCCTGCCTGGCTCTGCTCTCCATCTCCATGTCGGAGATCTTCCCATCCTGGGGTTTTAGTGGGAAATGGGAACAGTGGGTGGCTTTAACGCTTCTGTGGCATGGAGCATCGCGTGTGCCCATCGCTGCCCTGATGGAGGAGAAGGAGAAGGTGCACTGATGGAGGAGGAGAAGGAGGAGGAGGAGGATGCCTGTCTGCCCCCAGCTGGTCCCATGGGGTTCCCCCAAAACCAGCCTTGCTCGGGAGGGTGTGCAAACCCACCGGCAGCACCAGCCCGGGGGTGCCAAGGGCCAGTGGAGCCCCATGTGCCGGCTCGCCCTGGGGCTGTCCCCACCACTCCATCCCTGCCCCGCATCCCCCCCCCAGCCGCCCAGCCCTGGGGCGATGCCCACGGCGGGGGACAGCGAGGGCATGGGGCCGTCCCGATAACACCGTCCCGGCGGATGCGGAGCAGATAGGGTTTCCGATGGTTATCGGGCCGGTGCAGAGCGGAGACACTGACCTCTTTGTTCCAGGGAGAACAAGGAAGGGCTCGGCGCAGAGGCTGGGGCCACCGAGGGGAGCCAGGGCGGGCACCCTGGGGTGCTGGGACCGCCTTTGGGGTGCTGGGAGCACCCAGAGGTGCCCCCATGCATGGAGCAAATCTGCCAAAGCTCTGCCAGAGACCCTCCTCTTCCTCCCAGCCGCCGCACGGGACGTGGAGGGGCCACCACGGTCCCCAAGGGAGCTCAGCCCATGTGCCACCAGCAGCACCCATCCCTGCATCCGATCCAGGGGGGGTCCCTAAGCCCCCAGCCCCATTTCCCACCCGCTTGCAGCAGGGGCAGGTGGGTTTTCCTGCAGCAGCAGCAGCAGCAGCAGCAGCGTGCGGGCTCTGCCTGTGCACCCCCCGGGGCGTGCACACGCGTGTGCGAGCGCCTGCACGCGCGTGCGCGTGGGGTTTATCACGCTGCCGGCACTCGGCTCCTGGCGGTGATAAGGCCTCAACCGGCTGCGACTGTCAGGCTGAGTTGGAGGGTTTAGAAATATTGGGACGAATAATTAGATTTCATATCGTTACCGCAGCAGCCATCAGAGGATCAGGCAGATTAATTTCCACCCCCCCCCCTCCCTTCTGCTCATTAATATTCATTAGAGATGCGGGAAGGCAGAGCCGGGCGCGGGCTGAGCGGGGAGAACCGCGACCCCGCCACCGCCAGCCCCCCCACCCTGACCCCAGCCCCGTTTTGGGGAGCGGTGCTCACCCCCCTCTCCCTGCCCTCTGACAGAGCCCACCCGTGACGCTGGTGCTGGGGGACGAGAGCTGCTGGCTGTCCCGGCTGCCCCTCGTGCCCGGAGATTCCGACGCCAACGCCGTGATCTACAGGAAGGGTCGGTACCGGTGCCACGCGTCCCCGCGTCCGAGGAGGGGTCTCGGGGTGGTGGGGGGGGCAGCCGGGGATGGCCGCCTCGGCGCTTGGGTGAAGGAAGGGGTGCTGCCGCCGAGGAACGGGTCCCTGTCCCCCAACCGTCCCAGCACCATCCGTGCCCCCAGCCCGCCGCCGTGGGTCCCTGTCCCCCAACCGTCCCAGCACCCCCGTGGGCCCCCCACGTCTGCTGGGGCAGCGTCTGCTCCTCCACCTCCTCCGTGAGCCGCCGCTGGCCGTCCCTGGGGCTTGTCCCCTGTCCCAGCCCTCCCCGGCTGGGTGGCTTGCTGGGGGCGGGGGGGGGGGATAGAAGGAGGGTCCCAGCGCGCAGACCCTGGCGCAAACGTTGGCGCAAGCGTTGGCGCATCGCTTGCGTGCGATTAGGGCGAGACGCGGCGCGAGCCTCCACGCGGGCATCGGTGCGAGACTGGGCACCAGCCACCGGTGCGAGCGTTGCCGCACGGGCGCGAGCGTCGCGGCGCGTATCGGTGCAAGGCTCCGTGCGAGCATTAGTGCGAGCGTGGGTGCAAGCATCGGAGCAGCAGCCTCCTGGGCAGGCAGGGCTGTGCCAGGCAGCGCTCCGGCACGGGCAGACACCGCCATCTCCAGGCAGGCTGGGGCTCAGCCATGGCCAGGAGCAAACCCTGGGTGCTGCCAGGGGAGAAGGGGGACGAGGGCAGAAAGGGGGAACGGCAGGACCCAAAACCAAGCTGGCAGCAGCACGATGGGGGGGTCCAAGGCGGGGGGGTCACGGCGCTGACCGCTGTGTGTCCCCCCCCCGCCCCGCTCCCCGCCACCTCCAGATGAAGCCCTGTGGTGCCGGACGACGCGCGCCCTGCGGGAGGACGAGGCCGTGTGCGCCTTCGTGGTGGCAGAGCCGCCGGCCATCCCCAACCACCACGGGGTGAAAGCGGAGCCCGGCGAGTCGCCGTACCCGGCCGCGCTGCGCTCGGATATTCAGCTGCTGCCGCAGCAAGCCGGCATGGCCGCCATCCTGGCCACCGCCGTGGTGAACAGTGAGTCCTCGGGGACGGGCAGCGTGGGGAGGGGGGGGGGACACACGCACGCGGCGCGACCCGCGGGGCCGGGACCGTGCCGGGGGTCCCCAGCCCGTCACGCAAGCGATGCGCGTCCCTTCCTCTCCGCAGAGGACGTCTTTCCGTGCAAGGACTGCGGGATCTGGTACCGGAGCGAGCGCAACCTGCAAGCCCACCTGATGTATTACTGTGCCAGCCGGCAGAGCGCCGGCTCGCCCGCCCTGGAGGAGAAGCCCAAGGAGACGTACCCCAACGAGCGCGTCTGCCCCTTCCCCCAGTGCAAGAAGAGCTGCCCCAGCGCCAGCTCCTTGGAGATCCACATGCGGAGCCACAGCGGTACGGCACGGCACGCTGCTGCAGCCCGGGGACACGTGCGAGGACCCCAGGAGCCGGCTGGGTGGAGGGGCAATGGGTCTGTGGGGCTGCAGCATGGTGACCAGTTAGATGAGGTTCTCTCCCAGTTGGGTTGCTGGTTTGGGGCCGCTCGCTTGTAGGTCTTCCCCCGTCTCAGCCCTGTAAAGATGGGAGGGGGCATCCTGCTTCCCGCAGCCGGCACCCTCCTGGCCAGCACGGCCCCGTGGGGTGTCCCCGCGGTCCCCGACCCCCCTTCCCTTAGCACTGAGGCGTCCGTCCGTCCGTCCGTCCTGCAGGAGAGCGGCCATTCGTCTGCCTGATCTGCCTGTCCGCCTTCACCACGAAAGCCAACTGCGAGCGTCACCTGAAGGTACACACGGACACCCTGAACGGTGAGTCAGCCCTGCCCGGCGTCCCCGCGGGGACAGCCCTGTCCCATTCCCCTCCAGCGCAGCCTGAGGACGGCGACCCCCCTCCCTCCCCGTGGGTCTCCCCCCCCTGCCCCGCTGGCTGCCATCCTGCCTGCTCAGCCCCACGCCGCCTTCCCCGCAGGCGTCTGCCACAGCTGCGGCTTCATCTCCACCACGAGGGACATCCTCTACAGCCACTTGGTCACCAACCACATGATATGCCAGCCAGGCTCCAAGGGAGAGGTCTTCTCGCCGGGACCAGCCCTACCCGCCGCCAAACCCCTCGCCCCCGGTGGGTACCGTGGGGCCACGGTGGGACGCGCGCCGCGGAGCCTGGCGTCGCCACCGAGGGCTACGGCCCCAAACGGCTCCGGCCGCGAGGAGGGAGGCGGGAGAACGGGGCGAGCATCCCTGTGCCGGGGATGTCGGGGTAACGCCGGTGCCTCTCTTCCCCTCGGCAGGGCTGAGCCAGACGAACAACGCGCCCCTTCGGAAGTGCAGCCTGCCGGCGTTCCTGCCCGAGGCGTTGCCGGCGCTGCCGCAGCACGTGGTGCTGCACGGTCCCCTGCCCGCCCCACCGCCCGGTTCCGACGCCGTTCCCCCCCCGGCACAGCCCGCCTCACCCCCCGACGCCAGGGCTGGCAAGCTGTCGCCACCGGCCCCGCCGCAGAACGGCGAAGGGCCGTCGTCATCCTCTTCCTCCTCCTCTTCCTCCTCTTCTTCCTCCTCCTCCTCCTCCTCCTCCTCCGGCGAAGCTGTCCGCATCAAGGAGGAGCCCGCCGGCAGCCCGGTGAGCGAGGTGGAGGCACCAAAAAGCGGCGGCCCCGGCGAGGGGGGCGGCAGCCCCGACGCCTGCTCCCGGACCTCGTCCCCCCGCAGCCTGCCCTCGGCGAAGGTGAAGTCGGAGCTCGCCAGCCCCACGCCGGGCTCCAGCCCGGTGCCCAGCGAGCCGGGGACGGGCACGGCCGGCGGCACCGTCTTCCTACCCCAGTACGTGTTCAGCCACGAAGCCGCGGTGGTGCCGCAGGCGTCGGAGATCCTGGCGAAGATGTCGGAGCTGGTGCACAGCCGGCTGAAGCAGGGCCACGGCGGCGCGGTGCCGCCCGCCGTCTACGCCGGCGCGCCGGCGCCCAAGGGTGCCACGTGCTTCGAGTGCGAGATCACCTTCAACAACATCAACAACTACTACGTGCACAAGCGCCTCTACTGCTCCAGCCGGCACCTTGCTGAGGACGGCCCCCCGGGGGCGCGCAAGCTCAAAGCCCCCCCCGGGGCACCCAAGGGTCCTCCCGCCCCGGGGCCGCTGCTGTCCCCCCCGGCGGGCGACGGGCAGGGGACGCCGGCGGGGGACGGGGACGCCGGCCGGGATGCCGCGCCGCCGGCCGGCGCGCCGGAGGCGAAGGCGGAGGAGGGGAGCGGCAAAGCGGGGTCCCCTGAGGCGGAGGGGGGGTCGGGGCGGTGCAGCGAGGACAGCCAGAGCCCCGGCAGCTCGGCGGGGGACGAGGGGGACGAGGACCCCAGCAAGACGCTGTGCGAGGCGTGCAACATCCGCTTCAGCCGCCACGAGACCTACGTGGTCCACAAGCGTTTCTACTGCGCCTCCCGCCACGACCCCCCCCTCCGCCGCCCCAGCGCCCCCAAAATCCCCTTCCTGCCCCAACCCCTCCGCACCCGCAAACGCCGCAAGCTCTACGAGATCCACGGGGCCGCTCGGCGCCCCGCCGAACCCCCGCCGGCGCCCGACCCGTCGCCGGCCCCCGACCCGCCGGGGGCTGCCCCCTCGCCCCGCTCCAGCCCGGACGCCGACGGTCCCATCGACCTGAGCAAGAAGCCGCGGCGGCAGGGCGAACCCGCGCCGGCACCGCTGCTGCCCTTGGCCGACTACCACGAATGCACCGCTTGCCGCATCAGCTTCCACAGCCTCGACAGCTACCTGGCCCACAAGAAGTACCAGTGCCCGGCCACCCCGCTGCAGCCCCGCACCCTCGAGCACCTCCAGAAGATGAAGGGGGCCGTGCCAGCCCCCCTCAAGGGCCGACGCAGCCCCGGCAGCCCCGGCGAGGGGGACCCCGAAGGCGCGCGGGCGAGGGCGGCTCCGGCGGCGGGGAGCCCCGGCGTCCCTTACCCCGGCGCGTCCGGGGCGGACACGCTGCAGCGTCACCCCAAGGGTCCCCTGCCGCCCCTGGGGGCGAAGGGACCCCTCTCCGCCTGTCCCTACTGTCCCCTCAACGGGGCCGTCAAGGGCGACCTCCTCGAGCACTTCCGTAACGCCCACGGGCTTTTCGTGGCCAAACCGGCGGTGACCGGGCAGGGGGTCCCCGACGTCCCGGTGCCCGGTGCCGGCAGGACGCCCGAAGCCCCGCTGCCCGCGGCGTCGCCCCCCCGCCCGCCAGCCCCCCGTCTCCGCCAGGACAGCTTCAATAGCAAGGAGGGGCGGGATGGCGGCGGCGGCAGCCCCCGGCCCCCCGCCTCGCCCCGGCCCCCCGCTTCACCCGGAGCCCCCGAGGGACTGCGGGAAGCCGCCCGCAAGCCCCCTACCCCCCCCGCCTACACGGACAGGGGGGTGCAGACCCCCCCGGCCAAGGCTGTGCCCGGCCCCGTGCCCAACGGCAACCACAGGTACTGTCGCCTCTGCAACATCAAGTTCAGCAGCCTCTCCACCTTCATCGCCCACAAGAAGTATTATTGTTCCTCCCACGCTGCTGAGCACGTCAAGTAAAGCCCCCCCTCCCCACTGCCCCCCCCCCACCGCTCGGGTTGGGGGAAGGGGGGCTGCAGGGGCTGGGGGACCCAGAACCGATGGCCAGCACAACCCCCTTGCAGGGGTCGGGGTGATGGAGGACCCCCGGGGCGGCTTCAGCATCCAGAGGTCCCTCCGGTATCACCGAACTTCGCCCCGGGTTGGGGGTCCCGTCCGTCCCGGGCCAAGGACGCTGCGGGGTGTGGGGGGGGTGGGAGCGTGGTGCTGGCGGGGGGGCCGGCCCCCCCCAGGCCCATGGTGCATGGAGAGCCCCTACCTCTGCCCCTGCCGCAGCCAGGGCCGATGCCGCGGGGAAACTGAGGCAGGGGGAAGGTGCATGGCCCTGCCCCAGCCGGGGGGGGCTCTGCCCCCCCCCCAGGTAGACACTACAGGGATGGGGAGGGGGCACGGCACAGCTGGGCTTGGCCCCAGGCACCCTACGAAGCGTGTGGGTGCCCCCCACCGCAGACCGGACCCTGCAAGGAGACGGCACTGAAGAAGGCGAGGACGAAACCACCCTGGGAACCGTGTGTATAAGCGTGTACAGAAATAAATAATGTCTAATAAAGCCAGGCTGCCGCCTGCGTGCGGGTGGGGGGGTGCTGCGGGAGCCGGCGGGACCACCGTCACCCTGTGGGGTCGGGGGTATCGGGCTGGGGACGGGGACATGGGGTATGTATAGCCCCAGGGTGGCAGGGGCAGCCTGCGATAGCGGGGCAGAGCGTGGCATCCCCAGCACCCGCCTCACCCCAGGTGTCACGCGTTTGTCTGTTAATTATCTGGCTAATGAAGCCTCCACAGCCACAGGTGGGCTGTGCTGCCCCGAGCCCAGCTCTGGGCTTTGCCACGGTAGCTGTTCCCATGCTGGAGCCCCAGACCCCTGCGGTGGGGTCCCCAGGTGAGCGTGGCTCAGGTCCCCTGTCCCCTGCAAGTGCATCACCGGGGGGGGGGGAATCCCCCTAAACACGGCTTCTCACCTGCCCACAGCTCGCCCCAGTGCTTCCCAGTACCGTTCAGGGTGGGCAGCGTGGGTCATTCCCCTCCCTCCCAGCTTGCCCACCCTGGCTGGCAGGGCTTGCGCTTGAAGGACCCAGTCTGGGCTCCCCATCTCCCATGGGGGGGGGGACAGTCCCCCCCAGTGCCAGGTCAGTATAACCCAGTGTCAGCCCAGGCTCTGGGTCGTTTCCCAGTCTGGTAGCCCTGGAGCTGTGGGGAGGTTGCTGTCCCGCAGCGTTGGGCAAGGCTGGGGTTGCAGCAGCTCCCCCCTGCGTGGGGCTGCCAAGATTGGGGGGGTTGGGGACCCCAGGGACAAAAACACCCACCCACAAGGCTCCGTGCCAGCCCTGCTCTGGGTGCCAATGGCGCAGTGGGGGTCCCGAGCAGCAGGACCACTGCCGGCACAGGGGAGAGGTGGCTTTCATCCCTTTAAAGGGAGCAAGAACAGGTTTGGGGGCAGCTGCCACAGGCAAGTAGGTTCGGGGTGAAGAAGCCTCTCAGCACCATCCCCTCCTCCAGGCTTGCCTGCGGTGCTGGGGGGGGGGGGGGTCCCGGCTCTGTTCCAGGGCACTGGGGTGGTGGGGAGGAGGATGAAGGCAGCAGCTCCCTTGGGGAAGGCTTGCGACAGGTCCCCTCCTTGCACGCTCTTGCACCACTGCCCAGCACAGCCCCAGAGCGCCAAGTAGAGCAAGGGGTTGAACCTCCTCGCTCACCCCCACCCCAGCAAAGATGAGATGAACCGTAGCTGAAAGCAGCAGAGCTTTACTTAAATAAATATATTTACAGAGCAGCAGATCTTACAGAGAAGAGCTGGCCATGCTTAGCCAGCGGGGTGCAAGGAGAGGCTGTCCCAGGCACCGTGGCAGCCTCTCCCCAGGCATTGACCTAGTGGGGTGCTGGGACCCCCAGGGATGGGGTGGGAGTGACGGGGGGGGGGGACACGACGGGACAGGGCACCCAACCCTCACTGCAGCGTCTTCCTGCGGGGCAGGGGTGGGAGGCTGCAGGGCAGGGGGCTTCGCAGCGCTGGGCTGCTCTCAGTCTCCTTCGGTTCCTCCGTGGCATCCAGGAGCTGCTGCATGTAGCAAGAGGTGCCGAGCAGGACGTGGCCGGTGGCCTGCATGGTGAAGAGCATCCAGCGCAGGGCTTCCCTGGGCAGGGAAGAAGCAGGTGAGCATCCCTCCCTGCACCCCACTGAGGGTATGGACAGCGGGGCTGGTCCCCCACTGCAGCATCCCCAACTGCCGGAGTCATCTCCAGCCCACCCCAGCACTCACTTCATCAGCCGCTTGGCCCCGTAGCAGCGCAGGTCGTAGGACATGCTGTAGGTGCCGTAGAGCGTGGCTTTGACGTTGAGGCAGCCCAGGTCCCGCGGGCTGGTCTTGTAGAGGTCGAAGGTGACGCAGGCGACGTCGATCCTCCGAGGGGGCTTGCGGGACAGGCTCAGCTGGTAGCCAGGCGTCTAGGGGACAGCGGGACCAGGGTTACCCGGTAGCACCCCCCCCCCGCCCTCCCAGTCCCACCTCACCCAGCATCCCAGGTACCTCCCAGCAAGCATCACATCATCTCCCCACCGATCCCAGCGTGGGATGCAGATGGGACGAACCAGGGTCCCGTCCCCCCCAGGGATGCACTCACCTTGGAGGGAGCCCACGTCTGCCCCTTGCTCAGGGCCATCAGCACCGTCCCCTCCTCCAGCGTCCGAAAGAAAGCCTCCGTCTCCACCGCGGTGCCATCCTCATCCAGCACCAGCGAGACGGGACCCGGGGCGAGCAGGGCGCTCTGAGCCTGTGAGGGTGCTGGGGGTGAGTGGGGTTGGGGGACAGCCAGCCCACCACCCACCTAGGTAGATGGACAGTCCCCAGGGCAGACAGACAGACAGCCAGCCTCCGGCTCACCTGGCGCAGCAGCTCGGCGAGGCTCTGTGCCATGATGCCCTTGCGCAGGCTGCGGTCCCAGTTGCAGACGCGGTAGGGTCGGGGTCGCGGGGCCGGGCTCGACAGTAGCTGCTGGGTCATGGAGGCACTTGCCGAGACACATCTGGGGAAGGATGGAGGGATGGGGGTGTCCTGAGACCCACCGCCAGCCCCAGGCAGTGCTAGCCACCCCCAAATCTCAGTGGGGAGCAGCACATCCACTCGGGGAGCCAAAGCAGGGAGGGTTCCGATGTCCCCCACCCCGGGGACGATGGCTCCCCAGCACTTACTTTGAGACGGGGGCAGCCAGGCGCAGGCTCAGGGACTTGGCATAATCCATCTTTGCAAGGAGCACGGTCCAGCCTGCCGGGAAAGAAGGATTCAGCCCTGGGCAGGGGTGGTCTTGTCCAGCTCCTCTTCGCTCCAGGTGACCCCTTCCCACCAGCACCTCCCAGGTTTGGCTCCGGCACAGCGGTGAGCCAGCGCCCCGGCACGGCTGCCTTTACGCAAGGGCTGCGCCTGCCCTTTGGCCGGGACCAGGATGGTGGCAGCCGCCCGGGCAGAGTCTGCCTGCCAGCGCGGCTCTTGCGCAAAGCGGCACGTGGGGCCCTGAGTCAGCGCTGGAGCAAAGGCGAGATACAGGCACAGGGCTGCACCCTCACCCCGGCCCCTCAGGGTTGGGGGGAGGGGGGGGGGCAAGAAAGGCTTTGGGGAATTAGGGGCACCCATGGTGGCAACGCCAACCCTGTTGCTGTAGGGATACCTTCAGCTAGGAACCGACTGGGTGGGGTCCTGTGGAGCATCCCCATCCCCATCCCCATCCCCATCCCCATCCCCATCCCCATCCCCATCCCCATCCCCATCCCCATCCCCATCCCCATCCCCATCCCCATCCCCATCCCCATCCCCATCCCCATCCCCATCCCCATCCCCACCCCCACTCACCACCAGCACCTCTCCACTGAATCGCTCCTACCAGCCCTCCCTCGCCTTATATACCTGTCACCCAAAGACTCCGCCCACCCAGCCCCACCCCTCCTGCCTGAGCCAATCACCTCCTGGCCTGCTGGAACAAGGGGTGGGGCCAATGCGGGGGGGCGGGGCCAGCCTGGCACTGCTGCAGCCGGTGATGAAGGAGCATCCCTGGGGCTGACCCGAAGGAGCGTCTTCCAGCCCAGACCCACCAGCATCCCATGGGCTGACCCCAGCAAGCTCCCTCCCAATGGCCCCCCAGTAAGCCTGCTCCCAGTGCCCCCAGTAAGCTCCCTCCCAATGCCCCCCAGCAAGCCTATTCCCAGTGCCCCCAGCAAGCCTATTCCCAGTGCCCCCAGTAAGCCCACTCCCCGTGCCCCCCAGTAAGCCCACTCCCCGTGCCCCCCAGTAAGCTCCCTCCTGGGCACTTTGCATCTCTGGGACATCTCCCCTGCACCTCCCGGGGCTGAATTTGGCCCTGGGTTGGGGAGCTGGGAAGGGCGAGGGGGGGAGCTGGGAAGGGCGATGGGCCCGCGGGGCTGTTGCGACAGTCAGGGCAAGGGGTACGGCGTTGGGTGCCCTGGGCTTGCCAAAGCGCGGTTGGAGCCCGGCCGGCCGGAGGGGAAGGAGCGGCCGTGGCTCCCAGGCGAGCTGCAGCAGAAGGGGCTGCCATGGGGCACCTGGGGGGGGCCGGTGACCCGCAACCTTGGGGCTTGGGCAAAGGCAGCCGGGCCACACAGGGTGCTGAGCAGCCCTGGGCTTTGGGGCCGCATCCTGGGCTGCGGGCATCGGGATCCTAGAAAACCGGCAGCCCTGGGGTAGACCGGGTGGAAGACCAGGAGAGTAGGCATGGCTAAAGCCCTGCGGGCACGCACCCAGCGTGGGCACAAAACCCCACGGGGAGGGAGAAGTCCAGGCAGCTTGGCAGCTGGGAGCACTGACAAGGGGAGCTCATTAGTGCTCTGGTTAATGAGGAGGGCCGGGGCGCTGAGCAGGCTGGCAGGGACCCGCAACCACGCTCTGGCCGCTGGCGTTTGCTCCCGTTGGCATCGGGGAGAGCCGGGGCAGCGCCCGCGGCACCATCCAGGCTGGGTTGGGGATGTGGAAGCGGGGTACGGGGCTGCACCCCGCGGCCACGAGCCATCGCCTCCGGCATGTTCGCGTGCACGTGTGAGTGTGCACATATATATTCCTCCATGCGTGCAGGCGTAGCTCTACGTGTGCGTGTGTCTGTCTCCATGCGTGTCCCTATCCAGAAGTACATCTGCATGTACCTGCACCTCTGTGTGTGCCTACGTACGTACATTTATGTGTACAACCGTGTGTCTTCATACATTTCAGCACGCGCATATGCATGGAGGCACGTGTTAACGTGAGCGCGTGCACGCGTGCACACCTCCGCGGGGCTGCGCGCAGGCCCGGCTCGCCGCGCGTTCACGCATGCGGCTCCGTGAGCGTGCCCCCACGTAGGCGTAGCTCCGCGGGTGGGCAGGCGTGTCTGTCCCCGGGGTCACGCGTACACGCGTGTACCCCTCCGCGTGCACGTATGCGCCCCCACGCGCGCAGGCGTTCGTGCACCAGCCTGTGCACGCCTATCCCCTTGTGCACGCACGTTCTACCCCCGCGCGGGCACGCAGCTGCGCTCGCTCCAGGTGCGCCTTCTTCCACGGGCACACGCGCGTTCAGGTACACGCAGCTCGCCGTGCTTGCACGCCTATCCGCACGCGCGCGCGTGTGCACGCACACGCGTGTGCACGCCGCCCCGCGCGTCCCCTTTAAGGCGCGGCCGGGGCGGCGGCGCACGCGCGGGAAGGGGCGGGGCGTCCGCCTTCCTTTGGCCCCGCCCCTCCCGTCCCGTCCCCTCTCCTCTCTCCCCCCCCCCCTCCCGTCCCGTCCCCTCTCCTCTCTCCCCCCCCCCCTTCCAGGCGCGAGGCCCGTCGCGCCTGGATGACGTCACGCCATGGCCGCCCTGCGCCGCCGCGAGTAGAGGCCCCGTCCCGTCCCGCGCCGCAGCTTCGCCGCACCCCCCCTCCCCTTCCCCTTCCCTCCTGCCGTTCCGTGTCTTCCCTCTCCCCTCCCCGCTCCGTCCCACCCGCCTCCCCGGTCCGGCTCGGCCCGGTCCGGTGCGGCCCGCCCCTTCAGGTGAGCTGCTGCCCCCACGGCCGCTCTCGGCGGGCGCCGGCTGCGGCCTAGCGCCGGGAACGGGGCGGGGGGGGAGGCGGGCCCAGGCAGCGGCTCCGGCGGCGGAACCGGGAAGGGGGCAGCGGCCTCAGGTTGGGGGGGCAGCCCCGGTGGGGGATGCTAGGGAAAGGGGGGTACATCCCCCTCCCCCCCCACGGGGGGTGGGCAGCCCACGGTGGGGGTGGTGGGAAGGGAGAGGCCGTTCTGGCTGGGAACGGGGGGGGGAGGTTGGGAAGGGGGATCTGGGGAGGGAAGCGCCGGTTGGAGGCGAGGGGAGGGTGGCAGCCCCGGTTTGGAGGTGGGGGGGAGTTGTGGAGGGCACCCCCGGGGGGTGTCGGGATGGGGATGGGGAGTACTTGGGGTGGGGGAGGCCTTAGTTTGTGGGGGGATTTGGGGAGGGCCGCTTCATTTGGTGAGGGGATTTGGGGGTGCAGCCTTATTTTGGGGGGGATATTGGGGGGGAAGCCCCAGCTAGATGAGAGGATGCTGGGGAAGGGAAAGGGGGAGCCTTAATTTTGGGGGGGGTGTTATGGAAGGGGGTAGTCTCAACTGGGGGTGCTGGGAGGGGGGAGCTTGCCTTCTGCAGGCAGCACGGGGGGTGGTTGGACCGCAGGGGTGCAGGCAGGTCTGACTGTCCTTCCTCCCCGGGCAGGTGGGAACAGGGAGAGGTCCAGTAGCCTTGGCCCGGGGGGCACAGCAGAAGGACCTCAGCCTGGCAGGAGGCCCTGTGAGGTAAGGGGAGGCACAGGGGGAGCTGAGGGCTGGGGCAGGGAGAAGGGCTGGGAACCCACAGAGGCCCCAGCTGCACGTGGGGGTCTGTTCTGCTATGGGCAAGTGGGTACAGCGCACGTGGGGGTCCGTTCTGTGACGGGTGGGTGGGTACAGCACCCGTGGGGGTCCGTTCTGTGATGGGTGGGTGGGTACAGCACCCGTGTAATGCTGGTTTATGTTGTCTACCCAGCGCAGCAGGAGCCATGAGGCACACGCTGCTCAGAGCTGCCGTTGTCTTTGCAAATGCTACAACACGTAGCTGCTGCAGGTGGTTTAAATTCCCTCCGTGAGCCCTCTTAGCAGGGTTGTCTTTTCTCAGAGGTGTCCTTTCAGCATCCATGCTAATAATATTTTTTTGTACTGCTGTCAGTAGCTCAGCTCTTCTGAAATAACTGTTAACGGTGCTGCTTTGGCTGTAGCAAGAGCAGCACCTCCAAGGTGTGAATTCTTTCTCCTGGCCTTCCTAAGGTTTACCTAGGTTAAGGAAAAGGATCGCAGTCTAATCAAGGCAACTCTTTGCAAGACTTCTGATCCAGTGTTCTGAGCAAAGTTAGACTCTTGAGCGTAATTATTCACAAATCCTACAGAATACAGGAACAATTGTACTTGGTTTCTGTCTTGGGAGCGAGGCGCTGGTAATTCAAAATTAGCATTTGCCAGCAGAGAGCTGCAGGAAGAGCCGTGTGTGCTCCAGCAATAGGAAAATCAGTTACACTGTGAAAACAAACTCCAGCTGCCTACAGCACTGCTTCTCTTCAGGTTTCGGTCCCAAAGTCTGCCTGACGGAAAGCAGTGGTTAACATTCTGAATCGGGGCTCTCTGAGCTCTTCTTTAAAAATCAGCTCGCTGAAAATGGCTGTCACCAAGCAGTTCTCTTTAATTAATACCGAAAGGCAGCTCTATTTTCTGTGTTAAAAGCTTTCCTGACAGCTGCTAGGTAATTGAAGTTTGCTATGCATCTTCAAAGTCAGTGCTTCTCTAAGGATGGCAGATAAGTGTCTGTTTTGGTTAATTAACCATGTTAACGACCATAGTTTCATTCAAAGCAAAGGACTGGGTGATTTGCTTTTGTTCTACACCTCTTTTGCGTGATGCTCCTTTCCTGGATCACGAGGCATTTTATTTCCTTTTCCTCGTGTTGTTGCTACTCTTCCATATTTTTTCCCCATTGTCGTTCCTGGCCTTCGTTTCTGTTTTGCTTCTGTTTTCCAGTTTTTTGTTCCCTAAACCTTTTTGTGCTGTGTTTCTCTTCTTACCTGTCCTGTCAGCACTATTTCCCATTCATTCTTCTCAACTCACTCATCGTTCTTCACCCATCCTTGTGGCTGGACTTTGACTGTGCTCCAGAACTTTTCTGTTCTGCATTAACCCCTGGTTTTCATGTGTCTGATTAATGGCAACATTTTGATTTTGCATCAAGCTGTTTGGCTGTTAGAAAGTGTTTTTTCTCCTTTCTGTCACAAAGATTTCTGCCCGAAGCAAAGAGATTCCTGGCTCCTTTCCTTTGCGTCTGTCCCGTGACCACCCCAGGAGCTGTGAGGTCTCTGCTGGGGGGGGTACAGATGTTGGGTATGTGCTTGGTTCTTGCCATCCGACTGATGATTTGTAGGATTTCATGATGGAAGCTGATGGCTCTGTCAAGCTCCAGTTTTCTATAGGGTACTCTGTGCCTTCCTGCTACTGGAGGTGCTGGAACCATCTGAGCCGTTGGTTCCCATACTATATCCAAGGTGCCTTCCTTGTTCACTTGGAAAAAGCTTTTTGTGGCACCTTATAAAGGCTCAGCCTTGGAGGGAGGAATTTAATGAATGGAAATAATGCTTGCCAGGAGTATTTTTTTCCTTGGTGGCTGTTTCAAATCCCATTTTAACTCACAGCTTTATCCTATCAGCAGGTTAGAGTAAGCCGCCATCCTTTCCATACTAGTTCCAGTTCATCTGCTGCCAAGACCTACCTGCAGCAGCAAGTCAGTTAGTTGTGCACAAAGCTTAACTTTGTTGGCTTAATTGAAGATGCTGCTCAAACTTTTCATGAGTTCTAATTGAAAACAGCACAGCGTAGAGCAATAAAAAACAGAACTTGAGCCTCCTGCCAACAATAGGCCCTGTCAGGAGCCATGGATCCAGATTGCGTGTCAGTGAAACACTGCACTGCCTTAGAGTAGTGTCCAAGGTACACGTGTGACCACAGACTAAAACATGGTTGGCATTTCTTCCTTCTAGTTTTGTACCTTTTGATGCTGCTCATTTAACAGAGAATAGAAGTTGGTCTTGATCTTGAAGACAGACCTGCTGCTAAGAATTCCAGTGCTCTGACTCATCTACCTCTTGCCTTGGGCAAGTCACCTAACAAAATTGTGAGGTTAAAAATACTATTTAAAATGTATCCTGGGATTACCTGGTGATATTGAAGTTGAGTTTTAAAAAGCAACTTAAGTAGCAAAGTGCTTTTCTCTTACTGTGTTTAGCGCTATGTCAAGGCTTCTTAATCTCAATGCTGTATTTTAAGTTAAAAAAAAGTCTTGGCTGTCATTAAGCTTTGGAAAAAAATGTATTATAATGTTGCTGAAGCAGATGAATTTAAATTTCCCTAACACCTCCTTAAGGTACAGTGCCTTTTTACCTGTGTGAGAGGGGTGGGGGAGGGAATGTGTGTAATTTTAAATGTTTTCCGGTAAGGCTATGAGACTTAAGTGGGAACAAGATGCGGCCCTTCATTGTTGCATCCAAGTCCTTACAGGTGAGGATGGCCACACGAATGCCTGGCTTAGAAGGCGCATCTCTGTTCCACGGTATGCAAGCCATGAAACACTGACAAAGTTAAGGAGTAGTTAACGCTTCATTCCCTAATCTGAAAAATTCTGGAGCTCAGTCTATGAAACTTCAGCGCTGCCTCCTGTTGCACATGTATTGTGTAACTAAAAGGTGCTCTTTTCTGCCAGACCTGACTCAGTGTGCGAACGGGCCGCCTTGGAGGCAAGTCAGGGCTGTGTGCTGAACGAGCGTGCTGTCTGTGCCTTTTCCAGCAGCCTGTGCGTGTACAGGGAGAGAGGTGAGGGGCTGCAGGGAGAGAAGGCAGGTTTGTGCTGAAGAAAGCTGCAGGTCGTTGCAGCTAGATGTCCCTTAGGACACCAGGCTGTTCTAGCCTTTTTCGTCCTGCTCCTAGATGATGCTAGGCATGTCTCTGAAGAGTGTTTTCTGTCCTTTCCAGATACCTGGTGACCAAATGGCCAAACTTAGGTTTGCAAAAACTGCCAGGTGTTCTCAGTTGTAGCTGAGTGCAGTGGGGTTTTGCTTGGGCTGCTGAGCATGATGCAAAGATACTGCTACTGAAAACAAGATGGTAAAGCCCTGGGCCTCTTATTTAGGGGATTTCTTCACTTTGTGCTTTTGGGAGACTGTCTCTGATACTGCTGGCTCACAGCACTGGCAGGGACGTTGCAAGCCAACAGGGACTGGCTGGGGGCATGAGAATCCAGAAGGAACAACTGAAGGGAAAGTCTTGCTTGACCTGACTGATACCTGTGGGGACAGCAAGTGCCATCTGGCTCGCACCTGGGAGGATAGCGTGTACTTACTGCAGGTGGGATGGCTGGAACTTTTATCTGCCAAATCCTCAGTTTCTTCACTGAGAACGTGCGAGCTGCTTTTAAGGGGCTTTCCACTCAATGAGGCATGCACAAGTGATTCTAGAGACAGTAAAAGACGCACTTTTGGCTGAAAGTACACCCTACAATTGCATTTGCTCCAAAGCCTCTCGATGGAAGGGCTGTACCAATTTCTTTAGCCTGGCAAAGTGAGGGTTTTGTAAGCCTTGTCTGAAACACTTAGTGACCTGTTCTGAACTAGTCTGCTTCAGACATGCAGAAAATGAAAATTTGACACACTTTGAGCAAATTAAGTCAGTTTTGTAATAGAAGGGGTTGTGTAGCTTTGACCAAAGGCGGCTTTGCCTGAACTGCCTGTAATTTGAAAGATAGCTCTGAAGATAAAACACTGCTAAGCGAGAAGTATTATTATATACCTGGCTCTTGCCCCATCATCCTAAGCTACAAGTCAAACAATCTTATCTGTAGGTTAGAAGTTAATTTTTTGCTTTTATAACTGGTTTTGAAGACAGTAAGAAACTGACTGGGTTTTAAGGCACAAAAATTCCAAGCTCATGATGAGGGATGAAACCTGTGATTTCTGCTCTACCACTTATGTCAGTGTTGCTCAATCTGAAATACTTCCATGTCATCATTTTTCTTAGGTTTTTCTGGCATTTATCTGTATATGTAACTAAAGGAGAGTGGAAAGCAAAAAAAATCCTAAATAAACAAAAAAACCCAGACCATGCCCCCAGAAAAACCTTGCAGGATTCCAGAGATTTGGGATAAACCGTGATTTGCAGATTATTCTGAGGCAGCGCTTGAGACGTGCACTTTAAGCTGGAGTTAAACTTGCCACCGTGCAAAGAATAAATCCATTGGAGCTTGAAAGGAAGTTTGAGTGGCTAGAGCAAGTACTGTATCACTTCACAAAATTCTTACTATGCTACTCTTGCTTTTCATAACTTTCAGTTATTTCTTGTTTCTACAAATGAGTGACTACAAGTAATACCGACTAGCTCAGTGATGAGGCATTCTCCCATCTCAGATCACACTTCTGCGGCGTTGCTGTTGCCCCTAAGGTGCTTGTTGGAATGCTGCACCTTCTTCCTTCGCTGTCCTCCTGGGTTCAAAGCCTTGGGGCTGCACAGAGCTAAGGAATGGCTGGAGGACACTTTTTCATCTTGATCTTGCCTGTTGCAGGAGGAGTTGCTGTGGCAGTGAGTGAGAGGCTAGTCTAACTTTTGGATGGCTGCTGGAACAGTGTCTTGCCATCATGCAGCAAAAATGCTGTCTAGTCCTGTTCCATCATTAGTCTGACAGTTTTCTTTTCATTTCCATCTTCCTGGGTTTTTTTCCTGCTTCTGATTTTCCCTTTGCATATCATGGGTTTGCTTTGGGGCATTTGCATGCAGTTGCACATAAGATTGAAGCAAAAATCTGATTCATTGGGTTTGGGGTATCTTTTCTATGCCTACTGGTGAACTCGGAGCAGCAGCCCTTGGAGACTGGCTGAACTGTGGCTCTCACCAAAATAATTCGGCATAAGAGGTGGTGGAGGAACTATGCCTTGTGTGCATTGCATCACTGCCTGCGCAGAGAGAGGCACCGGGGAGGATGTAAGGCCTGTTGCTGAAGGGAAACTTGCTGTTACTTGTATCCAGGGAAATACGCACCAAAAACGGGCTACCTGGATTTTGTGACTCCTTTTCAATTGGGCGGTCACTTATTGTGTTTCTTATCATTTCTGCCGATGGAAATTAACGGGAAATTATTGCAACTGATGGATGCACTGGATTTTTATAATAGCTTTAATACCTGCCAGTGGAGGTGAATGTTTTATACTTATCACCTTAGCTGGTGGTGAGAACGCGTTCGTATTTGTTTTCCCCCATCCCTCTGAAGATCTTGATGTCGAATGCAGCAAGGCATCTAGTTCACTTTAACGCTTTTTCTTTGGTGCTGCTTATTTGCAAGAAATCGGAAAACAAATTTCCTGAATACGTCTGCCCTTGACAGCTTTTATATTTCTACTGGCCTCTTAAGGCTGACCTTTCAGATGTAATACGCTATGTTGTTCTACGTGCATGCGAAGTGTAACTTCTCAGGCACTTAGGCAATTAAAATCACTGCCATAAACTTGCTCTTAAAGCCAGTAACAATTTGTGCAAGCATTTATGAACTCAGCATCAACCTTTATATATTTAGTAAGAGTATAATTTGTTTCAGATTACATCCTGTTTAACTGCCCAGAGCTGCTCTCACCAGGAGGCAATTGCTGTCTTTTAATTTGGCTTTTAACTTTTCAGTAAAATCAAAACTTTGGTTGTGAGCAAGAGCCAGCTTCTTCAAATGTGTGGAGAAACAAAGAGTAGCCAGCAGGAAGCTCAAAATGTGACTCTTCTGCTGCTTGGGGCCCCGTCAAATGTTTGGATCATCCTCACGTTTATTAGTTAGCCAATACCTGTGCAGGGCTTTGAAGACTTGAAGTAGAGCCTATTTGTTAGGTACTAACATATAGACTTGTACGGCTTCTGGGAGTGTTTTTAAATTTTATTATTTTTTTTTTTAGCTCCTTCTCTGCAGACCTCCCATAGTATAACAAGCAGCATTTTCTCGAGCGTGACTTTTGCCTTGAGAGTTTGCTGCAAATACCAGCTAATAATATCTTCACTAGGGTGAAGGCAAGAGATGTTATCTCAGTGAGGACAGTGCATCTGTCTGTGTGCAAGACAAAAATACAACAACCCTGGTCCTGGAAAGTTTATGAAGAAGCAGATGAGTAGCACGGGTAACAAAGTTGTCATGCCTTCCCGATTTCCAGGCGTGGGCTTGTAATACGCAGAAGAGCATGTTCTCTGTGCTTACCCTTCTTCCGTATTTCAGCACTGAGATTGGCAATTCTGTCATTGCCAAAATGTTTGGGGTTTCAGGTGCTGTGAAGGCTTGGATTTGCTTTTGTTGTGTTTACAGCATGTGGCAGTCTGTGACTTAGTGTGCCTTCTGCCTGTCTGTTCTTGCTCTTTGATGGTAAATAACAACCTTTACTATGCAGAACCAGTCGAAGGACCGTAGCAGAGAAAAGCGATGGAGTAGGTCAGGAAAAGGTTAAGTAGTGCAGAGCTGCCTGGTGTTAATAACTTTTATTTCAGGAAGGATTGCTGGATGCGTTTGAAGGAGCTACCAGAGTCTTGTTCTTGTAGCATTTCTGCTCCAAAGGTCTTAAAAATAGCAGGTAAAAATCTGGTAATTTATGCTGTCTTTCTGTTGTACCAGCAGTAAATGTGCTTGCAGGGAGGTTGTAGGTAGGAGCAGCTGAAGTAAAACATGGTACATATTAAGATGAAGAAGTCCTGTTGATTTGTAATGCCATGGCTTTTTCTTTAGCCCTAAATATGCTTCTGTAAGCCTTGGGTTTGTCTTTAGCTTTTCATTTCTGTCTGATGGCTGCACAAGCTTGTTCCTGTACAGACTTTTGGGTTTGGAGGAGGAGGTGGCATATACTGAAACAGTGAATTTAGTCCCCTGGTAAGGTGCCACCTTGAGAGGAGCCGATGCCTCTGTTGAACTGTTCCACTGGTACAACCAGATAACTGCAGTGGGTGCTTTTATCTCTCTGAGCGTTGGCTGCCTTGGTGCTGGAAAACCTGCGGAGACACCTTTCTCAGCTTGGGCTTTTCTGAGGCAGCCCAGCACTGTCGGTCATTTCTGAGGGGGTGTCGTGGTTTAACCCCAGCTAGCAAGTAAGCACCACACAGCCACTCACTTCCCCCCCACCCAGTGGGATGGGGAGGAGAATCAGGGAAAAAAAGTAAAACTCTTGGGTTGAGATAAGAACAGTTAATAGAACAGAAAAGGAAGAAAATAATAATGTTAATAATAAAATGACAATAATAATAAAAGGATTGGAATATATAAAACAAGTGATGCACAATGCAGTTGCTCACCACTCGCTGACCGATGCCCAGTTAGTTCCCGAGCAGTGATCTGCTCCCCACCCCTGGCCAACTCCCCCCAGTTTATATACTGGGCCTGATGTCACCTGGTATGGAATACCCCTTTGGCCTGTTTGGGTCAGCTGTCCTGGCTGTGTCCCCCCCCAGCTTCTTGTGCCCCTCTAGCCTTCTTGCTGGCTGGGCATGAGAAGCTGAAAAATCCTTGACTTAGTCTAAACACTACTTAGCAACAGCTGAAAACATCAGTGTGTTACCAACATTCTTCTCATACTAAATCCAAAACACAACACTATACCAGGTACTAGGAAGAAGATTAACTCTATGCCAGCCAAAACCAGGACAGGGGGTTGAGGAAGGAGTTGCCATCATTGTTTATAGGGCTAAGGATGTGCTGCAGCAAGAGACCACAGCCAAAGGGTAAGAGTTTTCAATCACAAAGAGCTTTTGTCTAGATGTGAATCAGTAATCTTCCTAGTAAGAGACAACTCAACCAGCTCCTATGGCCAGACAGTTCTTCTATAATTCCCAGGGGTTTTGTTTTCTGGAGTAAAATAGATAGATGTATGTGTCGGGGTTTTTTCCTGATTTACATCTTGTCCCTTTCTGTTGTGTTTATTATGCTTATTCTAAGCAAACATCTAATTTTTAACTTATTCATACCAAGCACATGTTCATACTGAGCTTTTAGCAAAAGTACATGATGCAGACAGTTATGAAGTTGATCTGCTGCTTTGAAGGAATTTTGAATCTTTACTGTATAAAGTGGGTAGAGATTAGATGGCAATTGATGCACTGTCTAAATTAAACCTGATTAAAAATCCAAGAGTTTTCAGGAATGCATGCTGTCCTTGCTTTCGTATTTATTCTGGATGCAGTGTAACAAGTACTGTAAATATATAGGCTGTTTTTCCAGAATCACTGTAAGTTGTGCTCCCGTGCCTCTTCAGGAATCCATGCAATTTGTGGTGCCATGTGCTTATAGTTGTAAAATACACCTGAAAACCTGGCCCTATGTTCTGAAGCTCGCTCGTTTACGGAAGAAATGCCACTGCTGATTGTGCCTGGGCTGAGGCCTACCTTGGGATCTCTAATGGTGATTTGGTGGGAGTGCTCGTGCAGCCTCACCTATTAGAGCTTGTAGATGAAATTCCAACCTCGAGCTCCATTGTTGTATGTGAAGGGTAGCACACTCTTATCTAGTCTGGGACAATATTGGAATCAGTTCTTTGTGCGGTTTAAACTCCATATTTTCTTTTTGAAGGTACTGTGATAAGCCATGTTCATGAATTCAAGCAGCCTTTTCATCTTTAGGAGGTAAAATAGAAGAGTACAAATTCTGCAAGGTGAGCCTTTCTTCATTTCCCAGCTTGTTTCTCCATAACAAGTGTTGTTTTCTACCCTCTGCAGACTATTGGGTACTGATGGACGTTTCCGACAGCCCTGAGCGAAACCCCTGCTCTCCTGATGAAGAGGACCAGCACCTTTCCGATGACGAAGTCCTGAAGGAAAGTGGTTCAGACCGGGACCTTGATGGAGAGGGTGGGCAAGGCAGCGTCCTGGGAGAGGAAGAGGAGGATGCAGCCAGGGGACTGAGTCATGGTGAAGAAGAGAACCACTCGGATGAAGAGGATCGCTTAAGCGAAACCAAGTCTCAGGAGTCTGACAACAACGAGCAGAGTGGGGAGCTGAAGAGCCCTCCGCCTCGCAAAGGAGAGGAGGAAGACCGGACAAATGACCTTGGTGATGAAGCATCCTCTGTCACCCGCGAACTAGATGAGCACGAGTTGGACTATGATGAGGAAGTTCCTGAGGAACCAAGTGCTGCTGCTGCAGAGGAGGATGGTGAGAAAGCTGCTGGTGAGGATGATGAGGAAGAGGAGAAAGGAGATGATGCCCATGAAGATGAGAAAAAATCCAGCAGTAAAAGTGACGATGAAAAGGATGGCCAGGATCCACTCAAGGAGAAGAAGAAAGAAGAAGATGATGGAGAAATTGATGATGGAGAAATTGATGTAAGTAGGAGCTGGTCCAAGGTGGGCAGAGTCCTGCAGGGAGAGACCTATCCTCATATTTCAGAACTGTTTGGCTCTTAGACTGCCATGCCTTCCTCCTCCTTTGATGTAAATATGTTAGCTGTGTCCCCACTGTGCAAGTAACACACTTTTTTCTTTGGGGGTAAGACCATACTATGTACCAAGTCCTAAACTCAGTGGGTAAGATGTCTAGTGCCACGTGCTGTGGAAAAGCTTTGTGTCAAGTATTATTAAGAGCCATCACAAATAAGCTTTTTCCCCACTGAATATGGAAGGGCTCCAGTGCTTTAAGAAAGTATTCTGCCTCAGCTCTCAGAGGACTTTTGAATGATGCTGACAGTAAATTATTTAGCCATGGATTAGGCTGTCTCATCAGTGTAGGTTGAGAGGCTGTTGCTGTAGAGTGGCTGCCATGTGCTTGAGGCATCAGGCATGTGCGGGAAGCCCTGAGCTGTTTGTTGGGCTCTAGCAGCATCTGGGTGCATGGAAGAGGAAAAGAAGGTGCTGGGCTTTCTGAAAAGTGCCTAACCAGGCAGCCCCTGCACATCGTTTGGGTGATGTGTTCAGGGATGTGCAGTCCCAGTAGCTACTGTTTCACAGCTGGGAACAAATGCAGCTATTTAGAAAAAACGAAAACTGGTTTTAATTGCATTAGTGATTAGGGCAAATAGCACTCTCTATCCATGTTTGTCTTTAGGTAGGAAGTGCTCCAGTACAGCAGTTGTATTTAATACAGCTTAATACCAGTTTCTCTCTTGCAGGCAGAAGAAAACGGGACAAAGCGATTCTAGCAGTAGAGTAGAAACCCTCCTGTGGGTTCCTGGTCTGGTGGACACCTTACTTGAATCCAAATAGTGGGTGTGCAAAGTACTGCAAAGAGAAGTCACCAGTCCAGAGTACCTGGCTGGCTCTGCTCCTCACTGTCCGTGGCAAAAAGTGCTCCTGCACAGCTAGACTAGGTTGGGGCAGTGTTGTGAGAATGTCCTGGTGACTAGCCAAGGAAGCAATGGACTGTGGATGGGGTCACTGGTGGGGCTTCTCAGCCAAGGAGGGGAGGGTTCAGACTTGGGAGGTGGTGTTGCCTTCCAGCGCCCATTGCTATGTAGCTGACATGGCCACATGCTCGGGAAGCTCGCAGAGCCTTGCTGGAGAGACCCTCCTCCCTTTTTATTGAAGAGTGGTATATTGTGTGTTTTTTACTGTAGTGGTTTTTTATTCTAATGGTGCTTTGGCAACTTCTGTTGCTTAAAAAAAGGTGATGTTATTTTTCTTCTTCATGCCCATTCTGGCAGGTGATTTTGTTAAACACATATTTTCCAAAAGTTTTGTGTATTTCTGATTCAGTTAGAAGGAATTTCAGCGTGTTGTGGGAGAGTCCAGGCAGGGGGAAAAAAATTCCTAGAGTCCTGACTCTGTGCCTGCTTCTTGATTAAAATATGAATGCTTTCCTTAAGAGTCTAAGACATTCTTGGGAGCACTCTCCTTACAAAGCACAAGATGAATCTGTACTCTGGTTTTCATACATTAACTCATAACAGGATTCCCAGCTGCCTGATTCCAAGGAGACCTCACAGAAATAAATACTTTCCCTTTTGTTCAAGTACAGCATTTGCAAAGACTTCACACAGTTCTTTTGAAAGAAGCAGACTTGAGCTGGTTATACCATTCACACGTCATTGAATGCCATCCCCAGCTTTGGGGGAAACTGTTAAATCTCTCCATTTTATTCTGCTTTCAGAGTTCTGTCTTGGGGGGGGGGGGAATATTAATGCAAATTTTAGTTTGAATATATGTGTAGTCTTCAAAATCCGCTCTTGCTCAGGAGAGCTCTCCTTGTATTGCCTTCAGAGGAATGCAGCAGAAGAGGCTGTTAACCCATCTCTCTGTACATCCTTTGTTTGTCTACAGCTGAGTGATGGTTTTTCCTCCTTTCCAGCTGCTAAACTGATCAAAGTACATAACTTTCTTAATCTTTTCCATGTAGACAACTGCTGTCGCTGCCACAGGGTTGCTGTGATTGCCACGCAAAGGGAAGGCCTCCACCAGATGCTCCCTCTTCAGATGCGTTTCATATGCTGAAAACTTCTGTGGTGGTGAAACGGAGGCAGACCGAGGGAAGGCCAGAGTGCCTTTTAGGATAAATAACTGATTTCCTTGTCAGATACCTTTGACAGCTCTCTGCTCACGTATGCCTTTGCCTTCTGCATTGCCAGCTCTTTTTAGCTCCTTTTGACTTTTCAGGTGCAGCCTAATGAAGCCGGGAAAGGGTTTGTTTTTTTTCCTTGGAGAACAAAGGCAAAGGCTGGTACTTTAAAGTTTCAACAGCTTTCTTCTGGGGGTGTTTCATGACTGTTATTTCACGTTCATTCCCTGTGGTTCATAATCTTTGAAGCAACCTCCATCTCCCAGAATTTCTTCCTGGGGCTGCTGTGCCTGGAGATGAAGTAGAGTTTTGTTTGAGCTGATTCACAACTCCTGTGTGGAGCTGAGGAGTAGAAGGGAAGGTGTCAAGTTGTTGCCAGAGAGGACTGGAAAAAATATGTATGACTTTTTTCCTGAAAAGCTTGTGTGAGAGAGTGTTGCTCAGCGTTGTCGGGAAGCATTTTGTAATGAGTTATTGTAATAGCAGTCGTCCTTCAGAACTTGATGTATAGATGTGTGATGTCTGTGTTGGGTTATTGCATTAACACAGGAATACCGCTATGTATTTTAAATCAGTGAACAGAAGGAATTGGCTTGAGCTAAATAGAGATGACATGAGTGCTGAGTGGGGGACAGGCCAGTTTAAAGGCTCTGAAGGCTAGTGAGTGGTATTATCCATGCCAGCGGAGCTGTGGTAGCTGCCAGTGTGCGTGTTGTTAGCCTGCGGGATGGAAAGGTAACGTGATAGAGCTCATTTGCCTCAAAAGAGCGTGAAGCTGCTTCGAACTGCCTTGCATGTACTGCCAGCTAAAAGTGCATAGCCACCCTAGTTCAGCTGAGGTATAAGATCTTAATCCACTGGACTGTCGATTTTGAGCCTTTGAGCATATATTGGGTAAAATGATGCAGCTTGAAACCTTGCTCTGTGGTGTTGGCACCAAGATGTCTGTAACACCTGAAGGGTTTTGCAGTCGCCTTTGAAACACTGAAGTTGATGCAGCTTCCTGTTTGTAGCAGCATGTTGCAAAGATGCTACAGGGTATTTATTGTAACTTTATATTGCTTTTCTCTTGTGTTTTGCTCCAGGGTGTGTTTTCAGTGACTGATATTTGACCATATTGTGAAATGTCAAGTCGCTGCAGAAAATGCACCACGTGAAATGTCAGCTTGTCTGTCTGTTCCAGGATGATGACTTGGAAGAAGGAGAAGTTAAAGACCCCAGTGACAGAAAAGTGAGGCCACGTCCCACCTGCCGATTTTTCATGAAAGGTAATGACACACTGTAATGATGGAAGAAAACCGAAGATGCTGTAATTTTTCTTGTTTGGTTTTGTACCCGTTAAGCTGCTGTCTACATGATAAACTGTGCCTCAGGCGTCCTCAGTATCACCTTTCTGTTCCTTGGTGGCCAGATGCTGAGTTTACATAGAGCCAGTATGCAAAAATTGCTTTGTACTAAGTATGGTGAGCCCAGTAGAAGCAAATAAAGGAAAACTTGCTAGTGTTTTTAAAACAGCATGGAATAAAACTGCTTGGGCTGATTTAACAACTATTGCTTAGAGGTTATTTTGTGGAAAACAAAAATTGCAAATACTTGCATACAAAACGTAGTTATTTCTTGCAATCCCATATCCATCTCGCTTCCCCAGTTATTAAAAGACATTTGATGAAATTCTAAAATCAAAAATAGGGCTAGAAATACAGTTTCCTGGTAAGAAGTGTTGATGCGACATCGTGTTGACATCCACCAAGCTGCTGCAGCCTCTGCAAATGCATCTGTTGACCAGGTTCCTGCGTTGCCTGCATAGTGGTGTCAGGTGTTGGCAGCTCACGTATAGCTGTTTTCACAAGCAACCCAGAAACCCCAGCGACACGGCACGCTCAAGGGGTGACGTTGGACCTGACAGGGTGAAATGTGCCAGTGGCCAGTACTTCCACTGGGCTGAGGAAATAGTCAGCTGGAATAAAAAATAATTCTCATGTAAATAGAAGCTTTTTCCTCAAGCCGGAAGATAGCTCCACGCTCTATCAGATACCACATTTCTGAAATATGATTGGGATTGTCAGCCTCAATTGGAAGGAATGGGGGTAGGAAATTGTTAAAATGTATTTCTTAACTGCTAATGAGACCTAAGACTTGAAACTTTTAAATCTAACCAGTTGTATTTTTTTTTTTTAATTCTCCTTAATAGGACATTCCCCAAAGTTTGTGCAGCTGCACAATAGCTATCTTAGACTATCCTGCATTTTTTTTTTTTAGTGTAGAGGGTAGATTTTATAGAAGTTTTCTTATTTAAACTGATTATAGCTCTTTTCCACTTGCTTCAGCTTCATTTCACTTAATGTTTGCTCATTTACTTGGTTTTATTTACAATCACCCTTGAAACAATTTATGAAAATCTGAAATTAAAAGAAGGGTGGAGAACCGGGTGGAGTCTCTTACTCCTTGCGTCAGTGGCGTATGCAATGTAGGGAACTACTTAGGGGGTTTCCAGAGACGTGACCATCAGATATCACATACTTGGCTTCCTGAATGTCTTCCGCTATCGAATTTTCTGCCTGTGCTGAGACACGAACGTGTTGGTGATGATGGTGGAACAGGGAAGTCCCTCAGCAAAGAGAGGTGTTTGTTCCTGAATCCTTAGTGTGACGTACGCCTCTGTGCAGCATGGAACTATTTGCCAAAGTCAAAGTTCAGACTGCAGGATCTCCTGCCGCAGTTGTTTTTCTTTGATTTGGCGTGGGTTCAGATAACATTGACATCCACTCTTGCTCACCCCTTAAAGGTTTTATTGCCACCAGGGAGATCAGGCACGACTCGCATGGGACCTTGGAGAGACTCGGTTTTTTGTCCTTGCTCTGTCTGAGGAGCACTCAGGTGGCTGCATCTGTCCAGTGGCATGAATGTCTAGCTTGCAAAGCCTTCCAGTGAAGTAGCTTGCTGTGTAGCCGCCTTGACATATATAGCAGGGCCCCTACTTGTCAGGATAGTCACTGCCCTTGACACCTCAGTAGGAATAGTATTTGTGTAGGTGTCTGGCAGCCCCTACACCCAGTGCTCAGGCATTGAGGAAGGATGCGTTGCTCCATGAGCCGCTGTGCAAAGGGATTTGTGCTCTTATTACATTTGACAGTACAAAAGCATCCATCCAGTGTTACCTCTGACTGTGAACACCAGCTTGTGGTTAATATGGGACCGATGAGGAGCATTTCCCGGGACCCAGGTGCGGTGTGAATTTCTGACATGTTGCCCAGCCAGCCGAGATCAGGGATTCCTCCTGATGCCACAGCATCATTAACTCTTCCATTGTCTCTAAGGTCAAGGTGCTAATGCCTGAGCTAGCACAGAATTAGTGATGACTTTGTGATGCAGGTATCTGCTGGGAAATCTGCAAAATGTCTGTTGACTGATGTTGAGTGGAGTGCCAGAAGAAAAAAAAGAGAAGGGTTTTGTTTCTATGGCAAGCTAAATTTAAGTTGGGAGTTAGCTTTGTATCCTGTTAGAGACCTCTGAGTGTTACCATCTCTTTGGGGATGGTACCTGACGCTAATGAGCAGCTTCAGATTTGTCTGCTGCCCTCTGTAGCGATGTCTCCTTTCCTGCTTTGTGCTGGCAAGTCTGTGGAGACGGTTGGAGAGAAAAGCTTTGATGTACTTTGTGCCTCGCCAGAACACACTGTGATACTTCTGTTGCTGTCAGTTTATATTCATTGTTTTCTGTAAAAGGTAGAGCTCCTAACTTGAGGTCTTTGTCATTAATAAGACTTGAAGAGCTCACAGGCTTATTACTGCATTTGCTTAATGGTGTGTATGCATCCATCCCTCCCTTCTCTCCATAATAAGGGTCTTGTACTTTCATCCATCTGTGACTATGAATCTGTTTGTCCTCTCTGGGAAGGTGGGGTATGGTGGGTGTTTTTCCATGTGTATGAAAACAGGTAAACGGCAACAAAGTTAAAGAGAGGAACTCATACGTCTCAAACAGCATTATTCCTTGATGGGTTTTAAATGGTTGTGGGGCTGAACAAATGCTTGCTCTAGGCATACAGGGATCTAACAGAACTGTATTTCCACAGGTCACTGTACTTGGGGCATGAACTGTCGATTTATTCACCCTGGCGTGAATGACAAAGGAAACTACTCCTTGATCTCCAAGCCTGAGCCCTTCTCCCCAAATGGTGCTCCTCCTATCGGCCCCCACCCACTGATGCCAGCCAACCCTTGGGTATGGACATCTTTTCTGTGAATTTATGGCTTCTGCACATAGCTTTTGTCTCCTGCTCTAGGAGAAGTGAAGATTTTTTTTTTTGAGGTAGTACTTCAGCAAAATTGAATATATCAATTGGATGTATGATTTTTAAAAGGTGGTCTTGAAGTTGCTAGTAGAGGGGAATAATTTTCCATGGGTGTCCCAGCTTATGTCCTGCTGATACATCTCTGGAGTATCTGACGGTACTCTGGGGTAACTGTTTACAAAGCATGAGTTTGCTACTTAAAACTGATGTCAAGTTTCTGTCTCCTTCCTCTTCTCACCTTTCTAACAGGGAGGGCCAGTTGTTGATGAAATCTTACCTCCACCCCCTCCAGACCCTCCAACAGAAAGTGCCTGGGAGAGAGGACTCCGGCATGCTAAAGAGGTAAATGCCATCCTCGGAAAGTGTGCTGACCGTCTCCAAAATCTGCTGGCCTGTTTTATTGGGAGCAGGATGCCAGAATAGCTCTTCTTGGAACATGTAGTGTCTTGTTCTTTCTAAGGGGCCTTCCTTTTGCATTTTAACCTATTAACTGTGTCTTGTTGTGTTATCACAGTTGTTATACAGTCAAGAGGAGCTGACATCCAGGTTTGATTTTTTTATATTAACATGAGCTAGAGGGAGTTTGTGGCCCTGAAGTCAAGCCCTCTGAAAAGCAAAACTTTTAAAGCTGATCCAATTTCCCTTCAGTACCTGTTTCTCTAGCACATATAGGATCCATGTGTCTGATCATTGCAGAAAATGGGGTCAGCATGTGTGAAACTTCTATCGCCTGTCTGCTGCTGTTCTGCACTGATGGAATAGTGAATTACACTTTCTATGTCAGGAAAAGTCCAGTGTCCTGCACATTCATGAGACTTGGGCAGAAGAAGGGTGCTTTAGTTGAAGGGCAGGTTTCTCCCAAGTGAGGGGGTTTTAATACTGCAATTGCTCTGTGCCTCAGAAATGGTCTCTCTTTACAATGTTTTTACATTATGGCAGGTATTAAAAAAGGCAACTATGAGAAAAGAACAGGAGCCTGACTTTGAGGAGAAGAGATTCACTGTGACTATTGGAGAAGACGAGCGTGAATTTGACAAAGAAAACGAGTTTTTCCGCGACTGGAATTACCGCATCACCAGAGACGTCAGAGATCCAGCGTAAGATGCAGTCTTGGTTTTGCTACATGGAATAGATGGGTGGGAAATGTAGTGCTACTAGTATGGCAGTCTTCAGTTAACTTGTTCCTCCAAACTGGAGGAATGCCCACCTCAGAAAATGGAAACGGCTTCCATTAAGCAGTATGTACACCGGTTAGAAACTTGAGCTGCTTCCGCTCACTTGAGTTCAACACTACCTTCCTATACAGTCATCTTTAAACCTTTCTGCCTTCAGTGTTGTTGGCCTGCTGGTCCCTTGAGGACACTCTTTAGTTGTCCATTGCTTATCTCACACCTGCATTCTTCCGACTTTTTTTCCTCTTGCTTTTCTTATTCCAACCCATGAGAGTTTTAAAATGCTAAAGGTGGGGCTGCAAAGTTGGGAGTATGCTCAATGTGCAAGAGCTTCAGGGCAGCAGTTGTAGTATCTCAATCAGCTGGGTGTTTGTTTGCAAGGGCATTGGCACAGCAGCTGGTCTTAAACATCTTGACTGGTCCCAGATAAACAGTTTGGTAACACACTGGTCAGAAAGCAAACCTCTTAGCTGCCAGGGCGCAGCCTGGGCCAAAACAAACACCCTAAACTTAAGCATTTAGGTGATTGGTATTTTTTAAGGAGGTAAAACAAAATGTTGGCAATCTCAGACACACTCCTGTCATCACTGAGAGCAGGCAGAAGAAGGTGCAGGGATGAATCAGTCAGCTCTGGGAAACTTGTGTAGTAGTTCTCGAGCCAAGAAATGGAATGGAAAAAGAATTTTTGAGAGAGGAGCTTGTATCCTGCAGGAGTACAGGTGAATCTCTGTTTCTCTCTTGCTCATACATCCTCTGTTCTTCCTACATGTACAGATTATTGATTATTTCTACTTGCTCACTGAGAAAGTGTTTACAACACTTGGTTCTGTATATTTTAGAGTGAATGAATTGCAAAAAAACCCTCTGAAAACGAGTAAGGAGTAGGTGAAGTTTTTATTCAATAATCTTTGGTTTCCTCTGGAATGCAATTTCTTTCCCCACTTTAAAAAAGAAGCTATGTACTCAGTTCTGCAGACTGTAACAAAACAGTTGCCCCATATTAATTTTTTCCTGTGTCGAAATTGGTCTGTATCTTAGTCTTCTCTTCCCCTGAGAAGGCTTTCACTTGCCCTTGGGTCATATTATCACCAGTGCTCTGTGGGTTGACCATATAGTACCTTTATTTTATGATTGTATATGAAAACTAGCATCAGCGTTCTCGTCATTTTATGCCACTGCCTCGCTCACATAAGAATTGTTGTTAGGTACAGGACTTTCTGGTTTTTCATGTAGTCAAGGAAAAAATGTATTGCATCTAGCCAGTGTTAAATAGAAGCCAAACAAATGGAATTCCTGAAAATTCAAGCACCTTGATGTATAACCAGACTGTGGCATTAAAATATCTTCATTGTGTGTAAAGGCAAAAGTTATGAAGCTGCTGCTGCTGTAAACTCTAGAAAATGGTGATTTTGCTTACAAACACAGACTTATTGCACAGATTGACACCTTGCAGCAAACTAACCACTGGTGGTGCAGCTGTGATGTTAATAAATGCTTTCAGGACTGTCTTGTGACATATGAAGATGTCTAAATAGTTCATGAATCCCTTTTTCTTTTTTGAAAAACTATAGGGAGGTGGACATCAAAGAAAACATTAACTATGGGTAAGCAGGTCTTTGATTCCAGTACTGTTGCAACTGTAAGAAAATACTCCCTTTCCTTTCTCCATTGCACTTTTTAAAACTTCCTAGGCCACAGACCGCTGTCCCATCAGGTGTGGTGGGCAATTTATTAACTGAATGGATGTATTTGATTTTTTTGTAATACCAATTATTCACCTAAGGATTTAAGCACTGCATTATCTAAATGCACAGCAGTGAAATGAATAAAAAGTCCACAAATGTTATAGGAAGGGAATGGGGAGATTTGGACTTGAGGCTGGATTAAAAAGTAAAGCATTTCCTTTTTTGCTGTAGCTTGAGATTTTTTGTGTCTCTTTGAACACCTGATGTCACTGAATCCAGACTGTTGTCTGGTTGGCATCAGGAGTTTGTTGCTGAATTAAGCATCTGTAGTCAAGATTTCCTGGTACTCTTTCCCTTGGTGTATTGTTTCAGACAAAAAGAGAAATCTTAAACCATTTAAAAGCACTGAAAGAAATACAGGTAGCCACTTGACTTGCAGGGCAGCACTTAAATCTTAGCCTGTTTTAGATTATATGGCACTTTTTAAAATGCAAAAGTGGGCCCTTTATTCCCCTTACATACAAGTCGGTCTCATTACAGATAATCTGGAATTTGGGAGCACTTGCTTTATAATCTTAGTCCTGCCACTGACTCCTCTGTGGCCCTGGAAGTTTGTTGTTTTCCTGTACCCACTTCCCCATCTTTACAATGGATCTGATATTTTCACTTCAGGTGGCTGGCAGGGATTGGATATTGTTGAGTATGTGAATTAAAAACAGCAAATAATGTTAATAGAAATCATCAAATGGAGGAAACATTGCAGATTCAAGGAGGGTTGGTTTTAAATCCTTTTCCTCCCCAAAAGTAACTACAGTTTTGCAGTTGCACAGGGTGCACCACACGCTTGCCAGGTCACTTGTATGCTGGGGGGGGCCAGCACCTGTTTTCCACTGGAGAATATCAGCTGCAGATGCGGTTACCTTCATTGCATGGAGTAATTCCAGGCGTAGGGGCAGAGCGTTGCTGGCCTGCCCCCCAAGCTTAGCTTCTCCCAGTGGAAAGCTCAGCAACAGCTCATGTCCTGTGCTGGCAGCACTGGTATGCACCCATCACCTCTGGTGGCAGGGGCGTAGATCACCATCCATTCCACTTCTGATGGGAGGGTGCTTAAGATTAGCTCTGTGTGCATGGACAGAAAATGCAGCTCTAAATCAATGAGGCAAAACATGTTCTGTTACATTTGCATACATTTGAAGTGACTATAAAAAGCAATTGGTGTTTCTGCATTTTTACCGCATTGATTTGAAGGCTGAATTTGGTTCATAGTGTTCTTTTTTTGTGTTTATCAAGAAAGGTTTGTGCTTTTCTCTGATAAGCTTCACTTAAAAAAGACTGTCTGTTTGGGATATGTAGAAAATAAACCACTTTGTATGGTCATACGCCGTTGAACATGTTTTTTCTTGTCAGTGCAGAGTGACTAAGACCTGACCTAGAATAAGTAGTGTTTCTGTATGGCGACAAGGTGATATTTCCCTTTCTAACCTTCCCTGTTTTTCATTGTAGGCTTGATCCCTATACAGATCCCTATTATGACTATGAAATAGAACGGTTCTGGCGTGGTGGGCAGTATGAGAATTTCAGGGTTCAGTATACAGACCCAGATCCATACCGTAACTACAGAGTAAGTAAGGTAATAACCCCTTTCTGCACTTTTACTTTCAACTTTCTTCCAGGTACTTCTGGTGCTTGTCATGTTTCCAGTGCAGTGGTTGAAACAGGGCTTTTCATGTATGTTCAAGATGCTTAATCTTACAAATAGTTAAATCTTGACTTAATTATTACACAGAACACACTGTAGGTGCAAGGATGGGAGGATATTCTGTTTCAGCATGATGAAGGCAAAAGCATGTCTGAGATGGGAAGATGGTTCTTTTCCATGTGCACTGACTGCTCCTCTGCATACCAGGCAGTTGTGCAGCGCTTACGGCTGCATCTGCAGCCATTCTTGGAAGTGTTGGAGAGGGAGGGAGTTTCCAGGAAATAATCTGACTGAGGAACGGTTTGCTTGTTAATTAGTGGGGCAGACTGAAAGGATTAGATCTGGACAGGCGTGCTTTGTGTACAGACAGAGGCCCCAGCGTGACTGTCTGCCGCTGGTGGAGTTGCGTATTAGTTGAGTCAGATGAGGAAAGCGCCCAGCCAGTTGCTAACATCCCAGATGCAGTTTGTTGGTGTTGCACTGCTATAAGGTGTAGAGCTCAATGAAGATAAGGCTATGAACAGTTTCCCTCTGCTTTCTTTTGCCCTCATGCAAACTGTTGTGCCTCGAGAGTAGTGGCAAAAATAATAAATCCTGCTCAGTGGGGAGCTTTTCAGTGGTATTTGTCACATCCTTTAAAAAGTGGCTTTCCTTTTGCTGTAAGACTGTACTGTTCTACAGCAGCAGTGCACAAACAGGAGCCTGTCCTCGCTACTGCTGTGCATGATGCACCATCAGTTGTTTTCATGGTGCTTATTTGTAAAGTTAATTAGCTCATTATAAACATGATTAGCAATGAGAGTAAATACTTGTAAACATCAATACATTTATTTAATAAGCATAATAAGCCAAATTAATCTTTGACTGTTGCCTTTGAAAACGACAACTGTGATGACTATGATGTGGTGGTTTGTTCCCTTCCACTTTCTGCTCAGCAAACAGTGATGGCCAGCAAGCTCCAGATTATTTATCTCAATACTTTGCTCTAACATGGCAGGATGTATGTAACTGCTTGCAGTCCAAGACTTTGAAACCTTGCTGCCTCCTTTGTTAGGAGATGTTACCGCAGTGTCACGATGATTTCTCTTTTCTTTTTAAAGGAAAGAGAGCGAGAACGGGAAAGGGAAAGAGAGAACAGACAACGAGAAAGGGAACGCGAGAGGGAGCGAGAACGTGAGCGAGAGCGGCGCCAGCGGGAGCGAGAACGAGAAAGGGAACGGGAGCGTGACAAGGAGCGCCAGCGGCGGAAAGAAGAGTGGGAACGTGAGAGAGAACGAGTGAAGAGAGATGAAAAAGACAGGCAGCACAGGGACCGGGACAGGGACCGAGACCGGGACAGGGACCGGGAACGTGAAAAGGAGAAAGAAAAACCAAAGCCCCGGTCCCCGCTGCTACCAAGGTAAGTGTTTGCTGGAATTCAGACTTGACATTTTAGTTGATGTTTTAGCTGTGGATCACGAACCAGGCTCACACTGATCAGACTAGAGAACATCACTATTGTCCACAACTCTTGAGTAAAGCAGTAGTTGCAAGAGGAAGGTGGCGACGCTTTAAATGAGCCTTGCTGACCACTAAGTGGAGCTAAAACATCAGTAAGAACCGAGTGTGCATAGCCTGACTGTGAAAGGAGAGTGTCTGTCCTCTGGCCTGTAGGTGTGGAGATATTCAGCTTGTCCCTGTTCCCTTGAGGCTAGAGTATGCCTTGGGAGGCTGGCTGAGTCCCCAGTGCCGAGAGGGTCCTGCAGATGGTGGTGACTCCCATTGTGGCCTTGACAAATGTCCTTTGACAAGAATCAGGGCTGGTTTGGGAGTTTATGGATAGTAAAAGTATCTGGAGATACTAAAAGAGGCTAGAAAAGGTAAAGGGATTGTATGCCTTGAAATAAGTCTTTGCTAGGTGTTAACGGTGGAATTGCAGTGTGGAGTCAGGTTTCTTGCCTCTGCCCAGTTTTTCTGAAAATCCTGGTTCTGACCTTTGTGAAGGAGAAAATTGAACCAGATGGACTAAAAGTCTAGGAATTTCAAAAGTGAATCCTATTTTGTTTCTCTGACAATTATTTCATTATCGTGGCCTACCAGCATACTGTGTATTAGGCATATTTGTAAAGCACTGTATAAATATCACAGCTGAATATAGAACTTGTCTTAAGGGAAGTTCTAATGTCACGACGTCTTTTGGTTCAGAATCAGAGAAAAGTATCAAATTTCCATGCTGAAGGACATGTCCAGGAAAACTGATTAGCAGTGTCAGTGTCTTGGAAACTAGTGGCAGATGGAGTCTTCGACAGTGTGTCAAGAAACATGTGGATGCACAAGTGTGTGTATGTGCATGTTGGGGCAAAGAGTGGCGCAGGGAAGCTGTGTTTCCCGAGACATATTGGAGCTGCTTCTTCTGGTTGATGTCTGTGGTGTTTCTTGAGTGATAGAGGAAGGTGTGAAACATCGTAAGAATGAGGAAAAGTGTATTTTAATTAAGAACAGAGCTAAGAAGGCCTGGAACAAGGTGCCATGTGGAATTGTGTGGTTTCAGGTGGGAGCAGGGTTTAGTCTTGAATCTGACCCAGAATTTTTGATTTGCATTACTAGAAGGAAAGCTGATTTTTGATGATGACCCTTTTTTTTCAGAGGAAGTCACAGTTTCAGAACAGTTTGAAGGTGTCTTGTGAGCGCCTTGGTGCAGTAGCAGTGTCAAAGTGGTTATAGGAATACATTTAATTATATGCTACATTTAATTATAATCTTCACTTACAACCATAATTTGTGCACCTTAATTACCACATTTGCTGTTGGTTTGTGCTCTTGTTGGGTTAGTGATGGAAGAGATCTTGCAGTCCAGAACCATGTGATGAAGATGATGACGATGATGAAAGTGACATCAGCTGATTGGCAACTCAGGTTGTTAGTCATTAACAGTCACCATGACCAGGATCATTGTGTGCAAGGCTGAGGCTGCTCCTTCCCTTGACACTTATGCTCGGTCATGGGGCAGGGCTTTGCAAGAGAGCTTTCGCTATTAGTACCGCCCAAGGTTTGCTGGGTAGGAGCAGTAGCTGTGTTTGCCAATCTTAGATCCATCTTGCCCGATGTAACCATCTGTGTGAGCCGAGAGATAGGATTTACAGTGTTCTTGACGTTATATGCTTTGTGGATACAAGTTCCCTGCTTCCCTCCCATGCCCCCGCTCTGACATAGCACTGCTTAAGGGAGCTGTGGATGCCTCTTGGATCTCCAGGCTTCTTAAGGCAAGTCTTGGTAAATTAAAAGGAGTCCTTGATATGCCTCTTTGCTATTTTTGTTTTAAGTCCACTATTCTTTCTAGAAGCAGATCGCAGGGAATCTACTGTTCGAAGTGTCCTCAGCCTTGTCCTGTAATGCAAGCGCTGATGACTGCAGGGCCAGGCAGAGAGCTGGGAGAGAGGGACAGCAAGCAGGGCTTGCTCTTGGCTTCATTTGTGCGGGCCTTTAAAAGCTGGTGGCAAGAAGCGTTTGCAATTTTTGTGTTGAATAGGGAGTTAGTACTGAGTGGAAAGCTTTAAAAACTCAAAAAAAAAGAAAAAGAAAAAACTTAGGTCAGTGCCTACACACAGTATCTCCTCTTAGAGGAGAGTGGAATTAATGGGAGTACTTACCAGTAAACCCAAAAGCCCTACGTTGTTGAAGGCAGCTCTCCAAGTACTCTTAATGGGACTTCAGTGCCTGCTGTTGAAACCCATGTCAACATGAACACTCTTACTATAGCATTTACAGGTGTATGGATGTTTGCAGAGAAAATAAAACTGCAGAAATAAGTTTCGAAAAAACTTTTTAACAAAATGAAAGCATAATTCAATTTCTTTTCCCTTGGAGAAGACATCCCTCCTCCAGCAGCTTGTGTTTCCCCTATGCTGCATTCCCCAGAAGCCTCCGTCACGCTTACGGTGTGACTTGGCTCTGGGCAGTGCCATTTTGTCCCACATAACCTTTTTGACAGGCTCCAGACTTCCTTGTGGCAGTGTGGCAGTTTGAGCCGTCTCACCTTTTCTCCAAATACCTTTGTGCCATGCTGCAAAAGGTCAGGTTTGGCACCTTGGGATTAAACAGCTCCCAAGTTTGTTTAATGTGTAAAGTGCTTGCGATTGCTTTGCGCTTCCTGGGCAACAGGATGCACAATAGTGGTGTAGCACTCACCTGCTGGTCTATTTATAGACTCTGGGCTTTCCCTAATTGCTAGATCCCAGCTTTTGGTAAGTCCGGCCTTTCCAGGCATCATGCGGCTATGGGGGCTGGCTCGCACCGGGCTGCAGGCAGCTGCCCGTTAACATTCCTGCACCAAAGGCAGTGCCGCTTCCAGCCGGAGCCCACGCGGCCCTGCTCTTCCCTTACTAATGAGCTAGGGAGATTGGAAAACTGCTCCACAGAGGTTGTGCAACCGACAATGAGCTTTGCCAAAGGCAGAGCTGAGGATGTCTGTAATTACAGGTAGATGCCGGTCTGTCCATCAGCATACAAGCTCCCTCAGGTAGAGGCTGGAGGAAGGAGCGAACTGTCATACAGAATGCAGAGTTGAAAGGGATGAAAGAAAACTCGAAAAGCTAATAGCGGGAACATGAAAACAAATTCCCTTTCCATTATATTGAAAGCAGGAAGGTTTAATCTGATCTCTAAACAACAGCAGAGCAGTTAAGGCTAATAACACAGAGAAGCCAGAGGACTTCCTGGCATCATTGCTTGCTACAGATGAGGATTAGAATTTAACAACAAACAAAGATTGTAAACCCTAATGGACTCAGTGGCAAGTGTTTCTCCTTGAACCTTTTAAAAGAAGAGGCTGCAGTGTTTGGGCTTCAAGTAGGATTGTCACATGTGGATTGGACTTTTTTTGAAGGAGTGTGCAATGGCTGCTTTATGCTTTGGGTTGTTTTTTTTTCCCAAGCTTAAGATGAGCACTCCAAGAAGTCTATAATCTGAGATTGCAGTGCTAGTAAAATTGTTCCTCCTCCTCCCTCCTCAGGCATCGAACACTTAAACAAGCCAGGACACTTTATGATCAATTAGAGGGATAACTTGGCTGTCTGTCCTTGTGCTCCCCATCTCCAGAACGAGTTCTGATGCCCCAGGCTGTGACTGATTTTGCTGAGTGCAAAATTCTGCTTTATATCTCTGTCTTGCCAGTGTAGCTCACTGTTGTGCAAAGCATTTCAGGGATAAAGAAGTGGCATGAAATATGTTATGTGAAGAAACTTAGAGCAATGCAAGATGTTCTCACTTGGGCTGCTGGCCTTTAGCTGTAAGCAAAGGCCCTACACACAGTAATAATAATTTGCTTTAATCCTTCTGTTGTTGCACAGGCCTTTATTCCCATCAGCTGAGCGAATGTGATTGTTTCAGGAGCACATTAAGCAGCTCAGTTAGCGTTGTGGGACCTGTTAGCAGTTGTATTTCCAAAGCACAGAGGGACATTGATGAGTTGGACCCACTGGCAAGGGCAGCACGCTCACTATTGCTGCCCTGTTGGCTGGGGTAGCGCTAGGTGGTTGCCCACCAAGAGGGGAGGAAGAAGAGGAAGCAATCCCGTACTGCAAGTCCGTGAGATGGGCATTGGTTCCTTTCCCACCTGAGTTTCCTCTGCGGGGAATGTTGTGGGCTCTGTTGAGAAGCAGTATGGCAAAATAAACCTTTGGATGAGAAACTTGTCATCTCCAGTTCTCAAGGAAGTTTGTTCTGCAGTCTGACCTGAAAGCTATTTCCATGCAGATAAGTTTGGTCAGGGGCCATGATACGGACCCCAAAATCTGTGAGGTGCCGGTGCCAAGTAGGGTGAGGAGGCGGCTGTTATCCTCAGAGATGTCCCAGAGTCCAGACAGGAGGTGACAGCAGCTCGAAAGCTGCCAGGAAGGAGCAGTGTCCTCGTGAACCGTCCTGTGATTATCGCACACACAACAGTTTTTTGGAAGGAAGTTTTCTTCAGCTGGGCTAAAGACTATTGATGGAGTGCACTTATGCAGCCATTAAAAAATATAAATAACGCCTGCAAGTAGGGACACTGTAAAATTTAAAGCAATGTCAGAAAGGGCAGCTATTCTGTAGCAAATCATAAATCCTCTGTAAAACCCTTCCAGTAAGGAGTGTTGTACTTCTTTCCAGCTTCTGTTGAGGTAGCAGTAGCCCTCCATTGTGAGATGCTGTATAATGCTGCAGACCCTGGGACAAAAGGTTATGTGTTCCCTCAACAGAGCTCACCCTTGCATTATTTTTTTAAGCTAGTTCAAGTTGACTTTGTAATAGGTTGTTGTTGATCTCTGGGTTGAGCACATTAATGAACAGGATAACCTGGAGTCTAAAATCAATGAATGCAGGTTACCCAGGGCTTGCAAGTTAGAAAGTGTTGGAATTATGTTGATTAGATAAAGGAGTGGCAAAAGTAAGGGAATGCAAATGGAGTGATTCATGATTGTGTGTGTGTGTATGATCACAAACCAACTGAACTTGTTTTTCGGAAGAATCTGTAATTCTAAGTGTTCCTGGGTTGTCGTCATCTTTCCCAACAGCTTCTGGTGGTCTCCCCAAGCCGCTGGCTGGATCTGCTCCCTATTTTTTGAGTGTAGGGGCTCTGTACAAAAGCAGCTGCTGTTCAAATAGAGCTAGGTGTTTTGGTGGGCTTAGGGAGAGCATCTCACCCTGTTGTATAAAGATAGTGTGGTAGGCTGGTTGATTTTTGTCTTTTAGTTTTCCCTGTGGAAAACTCAGCTGTTTATTGAAAGAAATCCTTCGTTTGTTCCTGTTTGTCCTGCCACAGGAGGAAGAGCAGGCAGGATAGCTTTGTTTCGAGTCAGGCATTGGTAAGACCCTGGAGTGCTCTAAATTAGTCTTACATCCATGAGAAGTTACTGAAGAGGAAAAGCAGCCTCTGTCAGGAGGCATAGATTTGCTCTCCAGGTGTCTGCACCTTCCCTGGGTGGCTTCTTGGAGTGCAGCGAGTTAAGAGAAGCAAATGGCCCCAGGCCATTGGGCTTCCCAGGCTGAAACAAGGTTTATTGGCTCCAGATGGAGCTGGACTTGTGTTCCTCCTGCACACACCAGGACTGCCATGCCGCTTTCAGTGCTACACCATGCAGCACTGCTCAGGAGAGGATTTCCCTTCTCCCCACATACAGAACATGCCCTGTGCTGCCCTGCGGCGCTTCAGACTCAGTCGGGTGCCCTGTATGGGAACAGTGCGGTGATAAACATTATAATAACTTGTTTACATCCCGATTTTTTTGTGGTGCCGCTTCCAGCTGGAGCAATGGAACCTGGTTAGGCGGCTTTGCTTTCATTTATGTTCCCAGTTCATTTGGGAAGTTAGCAATAATAAAATCCCTCCACGAACCAAACCAGCAAAGCTTTTCAAAGTTCTCCAGAAAGCATTTCTGTTGACTGGAGCATTCGTTAGTCTTCATGGTTCTTGAGGTTCTGCCTCCGCTTCCACAGTAAAAGGCAAAGGGTTTCGTAACTGTAAATCAAGATGAAGGGCATCGAGTGACTCAGATGTGGATCTCAAGGAATGTGTTTTTCTTTGGCATTTCAGAGATGGCATTACTGGAGAGATCTCCCACACTGGATTTTATTAAAACATTGCAAAGGCTGGGGCAGAATCACTGCACACGGGTACCTCTCATTTAGAGGAGGCTCTCAAAGCGTCAAATGCTCAGCCCTTAGGGTAGATCACATCTCAGATATGTTTATCTGCCTGCTGTGATGATTTCATACTGTAGGTTCAGATTGTATCTCCACTATTTAATTTCAAAGCCTCTCCCCATCAGGCTTTGAAGAAATCTTTTTTTTTTTTTTTTCCTCCAAGTGACTGATAACTCTGCTTTAGATTGAAATGTCTTGACAAAAGCATATCCTTTGCTAATATTTCACCAAGATCAATTAGCACTGGCTCCAAGGTTCAGCATTTCCCATCGTAGCCGCACATAGGTGGCTTTCGGGATCTGTTGTCCCCCTCCAGCCACACAAGTGACTTTATTGTGCTGAGACAGGAAAAAATTTCCAGTGTGCATGCACGCTGCTGGAGTTTATTTTGCAGCAACTGCAGGTCCCTTCACAACTGCCTTGGCACATGGCTCCAGTCGTTCCTCGAGTCCGCTTCCTCTGGAAAATTCCACTGACACTGAAGGAAAACTCGCGCCGGTGCTGCTGACGCAATGCTTGCTTTCCTGCAAGAAACGAAAAGGCTTTTAAATCATCAGTGGACTTTCCTCCTTCAGAAAATTGAGCTGTAACTGCCGGCCAAAACAGTAGCCCTGGAGCCAGGCTGACGTCACCGGTGACTGTGGGTGATAAGGTTTGCGTTACCTGTGGGAGCCGTGTCCCACGGGGAGGGGGAAGGAAGGAAGCATTTTCCCCGGCAAGATTATTTTCCCCTCTAAGATTAGAAATGCTTTGGCATCAATTGCATAATACGTGAGGAGGAAAACTTGAGCCGTGCGGCTCCGCTTTTCCCCCTCCAAATTCTTGTCGAATTCAGTGACGTGCTTCAAACGGGGTTTATTTGGGAGCCGGAGCGCGTGCGGTTGGGAGCTGGCTGACCTACGCTGTGGTTTGTGTTGCCAGCTGGAGCTGCCTTTGTTCCTCCTCTCATTGCCAAAGCCACGTTCAGCTTCAGTTCTCCGCTTGATTGCTGTAATTAAATTCCAGCCAAATATGCATTAATGTGTTCGTTCTGGAAAATAAAGCATTTAGTTATTTTAAGGTTAAAATGGGCTTTGGAAATAGCTAAGCTCTGCAGACCTTGCTCGTGCCCTGGTGACGCAGGATGCTGCTCCTCGGGGTTCTGGAAGGAAATTAAGCTGCTTTTGATCAGTCTGTCTTGTCAGTCCCTTTTACTCCCTCTAATTTTTTTTTTTTTTTAAAAACTCGTGGCATAGGCTTACCTAATTAGGGAGTTAATTCTTAAATATTTGAGATGTTTCCTAAAAATTGGAATTTGGTGAAAAAGTAGACCAGGATTCACACGTGTCCTTTGGTAGCATATGACTTTTTTTTGCTAGCTGTTCTCTGTGCCGAAGTGCGTTAGGTTTGCCTGTAGCGTTGGACTGCACCAGCCTGGGTAACTGTGCTGGGCTGAGGATGAACTCGTACAAAGTGCCGCAAGTTGGTCTCATGGCTCACCGCCCCAAAGCAGCCAGGCTTCTTCTCTCCTTCCCTCCTCTGTTTGCCGGGGGTCAGCTCCCGCAGTTCAAACCCTGCCATGGGCTGGCTGGACTTGCTGACCCAGCAGCAAACTACTACTTTTTCTTTTTTTTCTTTTTTTTTTTCTTTTTTTTTCTTTTTTTTTTTTCCTTCCCCCTCCCTTGAATGAAGGAGATCCAGCACAAGACAGGAAGGGAAAATTTACCCAGTTGTAAGAGTGAAAGTGAAGAGAAAGCCTTCCCCTTCTCAGGGTCAAGTACATCGCTCAACCCACCCAGCAGTGCAGCACCAGGAGCAGCTCTCGTATTCGGCGTAGCTCTGGGCAGCCTTCCTGCCTGATCTGGGCTGGGAGCCACAGGCTGGTTGCCTCCTGCCTCTTCTCAGCAGGCTTTCCGCTGCGAGCTTTACAGCTTCCTCCACTTCCATCCCAGCAACTGCACGGTATCAGTATGCAGGAGTAAATTTGATTGAAGCGCCGACTGTTTCGTGGGCTGTTAGCCTCTAGTAGTCTCTTCGGTGAAATTCGTACAGACTGTAATTGAGATGTTAGTCTAAGGCTGATGGTGAGGATCTTGGCAGTTGCTCTGACTTACTTTCAATTCTGACTCCTGAATTCCACTGGAGGAGACGAGCCAAGTGGCATCAGATACCAGTCCCTCGTATTAAGTTGAACAAGTTTATTTGGTGATGCTACATGTTGGGCATGCAGGTAGCTCTTGAGGAAAGACTTTGAAAATGTCCTGACATGAGCATCATCTTTCTTTCTTGGCTATAGTCTGGTAACATATTTACTGCTGAGTCAAAAAGCCAAAGCATATCCAGAAATGAGGCTTTCTGTTGTGGTTTTCCTGGGGAAAAAACCTTTCCTCCAGAAAGTGACTTCATCGAGAGAGAATTGCATCTAACCAGGTAATAGATGCAAGTAATGAGATTTGCCTTCATAGTCATCTTTGCTCCAAGCTCGCACCCAAGTTGTGGAGTTCAGCGTAAGTTGTTCCCACGTGGGGTTGGAGCTGAGGTCCCGCTCCCAGGTTGTGCTGCTGTTCGACGTGAATGTGGGCAAGTTGTTTTTTTGAGAGAGAGACACAGAATAAATTCTGTAGGAGGCTTTTCTTGCTAAAAACTATTGCAGGAGAGAATTGAGCCTAGAGAGGGGCAAGGTCATTCATTAGTTATTGGCTTTCACATTTGTCACCTTGGATGCTGCAGTGGAGAGCTGTTCAGCACGCTTTATCCACGTCTTGAGATGGATACTGCCTCTCTGCTCACCTGCGCCAGCAGAATATTCCCCCTGTGTCTCCCAAAGCATGCAGACTGCGGTCACTCAGAAAGGGACATCAGAGCGGGACGTAGTCTAGCATTATTCACGAGCATCCTTGCATGGTGTTCTCTTTTCTGCTACTGTTTAGCCTGCTGCTTGATGCCAGGTGTTTAGGCTTTTCCCAACCTTCTTTTTCCTTCTGCTTTGCACTTAGTTGCTTTGAAGATACTCCAGAGGTCAAGATGGCTTCAAAATGACCCCAGCTACAACTACGTGTTATCAGTGTATAAATAACAGGTCCAGTCTATCTCAACCCCATAGTCAGAGTCATGGTTGTCCTGGTTTCAGCTGGGATGGAGTTAATTGTCTTCCTAGTAGCTGGTGTAGTGCTATGTTTTTTGAGCTAGGTATGAGAAGAATGTTGATAACACTGGTGTTTTCAGTTGTTGCTAAGTAATGTTTAGTCTAAAGTCAAGGATTTTTCAGCTCCTGATGCCCAGCCAGCAAGAAGGCTGGAGAGGCACAAGAATTTGGGAGGGGACACAGCCAGGACAGCTGACCCAAACTGGCCAACGGGATATTCCATACCACGTGATGTCATGCCCCGTATATAAACTGGGGGGAGTAGAGGTGGGGGGATCGCCGCTCGGGGATTAACTGGGCATCGATCAGCGGGTGGTGAGCAATTGCACTGTGCATCGTTTGTATATTCCGATCCTTTTATTATTACTGTTGTCATTTTATTAGTGTTACCATTATCATTATTAGTTTCTTCTTTTCTATTCTATTAAACTGTTCTTATCTCAACCCATGAGTTTTACTTCTTTTCCCGATTGTCTCTCCCATCCCACTGTGTTGGGGGGGAAGTGTGTGAGCAGCTGCGCGATGCTTAGTTGCTGGCTGGGGTTAAACCATGACAATGGTCTCTCTTCATGATTAGATACTCAGATATAGTTGTGGCTATAACATGGGAAACTAGACCAACCCACTGCAAATAACATGTGCTGTGTTAAATAGCATGTGTTAGAGCAGCACTGGAAAGGGTGATGATGCTAAATGAAGATGCTGGTGAATAATGCTGAGCCATAACCCTGCTTGGGACTCTCTTACTAGGCAGTCAGCAATTTTCTGTGCTAATACGTAAGCGTCCTCTTCTGAAGCTGGAATGAGATTTGTGGGAGAGGTGAATGTGAAAGAAGAGTTTCTCCTCCCATAAAATTCTGTATATACCAAGACAGATGTGGGACAAATTGTAAAATTGATGTAGTTATACCAGCAAAGATAGGGAAAGAGTAGGATGCTGCACTAGACTTTAAAATCAGCGTATACAAGTTCTGGAGTCAGGGAAGAGGTGAGAGGCTGTAGGAGTTTCAACTGTGTCAAGACTGTGTTTTAATACTGCCAAGCAAGGAGGTGATGAGACTTCTTAGTGACTAGTGGAGTCTTCAAAGGGCAGAACAGGCTGCTAACGAAGAGCTTTAATTATCCTGTTGTTGTCTGTTGAAAAAGTGTTGTGGCAAGAAATGCAGTCCATAGAATTATTAGAAAACTTGAGGTTGCTTTTTTTATCTCAAAAGGTAGAGGAGGTTGCATGGGGAGTGGTTGCTTCAGTCGTGTGACTAATGGGGTGGTACTGGCTGAATCCAGCGATGGAAGGTGCCTTTCCTCCCCCAAATTCTCAGAGCGAGAGGGTTCCTTATTTTGAGAAAAGGAATAAAGACATCGTTGTAGTGGTAACTTGATGAGTGCAACAGACTTCATAAACCTTTAGGCAAGCACGAACTTTGCCTAAAACCTGAGGGAGAAGCTTATAAGCAGGTAATTGAACAGTCGTTTGCAGGTTAGAGTAAGGGCAAGGAAAAATCCCAAGTTAAATCACCCATAGATAAGAGAGGTAATAAAGTCTAGGCCTGAAGAAACTCATCCTGGAGTATTTAAGGAACTGTCTGGTGCAGATGCTGAAAAGTTAGCCCTGAATTATTTTCAGAGGGTTGTAGAGGAGAACAGAAGCCCAGAGAACCAAAGAAAAAGGGGAAACGCAAGTAGAGCCCTTAAAAGGGAAGGGAGGAGATGGAGGGTATCTAGCCTGACTCAACACATCTTCCTGGTTATCAACAACAGGAGAGCACATGTTCGATGGTGTTTGTAAGCACCTAGAGAGTAATATGGTAATAAAACAGCCATTACGAACTGCTTTATGCTCAGCTGATGAGGTAACCGTCCCCTTTGTAAGGGTAAAAACAGATCCATCTGTCTTGGCTGTGGTAAGGCTTGTGACGCAGTCCCACGTGATGTTCTGATAAGGGAACTGTAGGAGAGTAATTCAGGCTGAATCTCTTAGTACTTGCTGGTTACTTCCAGCAGTTTGCTGTATTGAGACGGCATTTCAGATGCACGCTCAAAGTCTGTCCTTAGCCTAGCTCTGTTCAGTATTTTCATTGCACTGGGGGCTGCCTACTTGGTTTGGGTTGCTGCAGCTCTAGCTACTAGGCATAGGCATAGGAAGAACCAAGTTTCCCATTCCCTTCCCTCTTAAGTGTGCTTGTGTCCGCTCCTTGGAGGCCAAAAGCCAAAGCTGAAATCAGCTGGCAGGTCACTGCTTGGTCAGTGCCACAAAGTAGTTCACAAAACTTGCAGGTACTGCTATTTTCAAGGGCTTGCAGTCACTGATTTACAAAATGATAGCTGTTCTGACCCTTCATCACCCCAAAATGATGCTGAATATCCTGCAGTGGAGGTTAAGAGCTAGTACTGGCATGAAGGATGAATTTCTGAGATCTTTTCCTGGCCCTGTGTTTCTGTTAGCCTTACTATATAAAAAATGTCCCAGCTGCTTAACTCCTCTGTTTTCCAGCCGTCAGCCTGAGCCACCAAAGAAGGAGAAGGAGGCAACCACAATTACCACCACTCAGTCGAAGAGAGCAGATGAATGGAAGGACCCCTGGCGCCGATCCAAGTCCCCCAAAAAGAAACTTGGTGTGTCTGTCTCTCCCAGCCGTGCGCGTAGGCGCCGAAAAACCTCTGCTTCTTCAGCGTCTGCTTCTGGCTCTTCAAGGTGAGTGAAGGCGAAGAGTGTGTCACATCTGAGCCTCGTTAGTCTGTCAGGGAATGTGACATGACTTTTTCTTGTCAGTGGAAGATGTTGAGATGTTTGGGAAAGCAGTTCAAGGCTTGCTGCTCAGTAACAGCTAAGGATGCAGGCATATAGGTAGTGAGGTGGAAGCTAAAGGGCACACATAACTGTGGGTGCTGTGATGTGATCTGCTGAAAACTAAGCAAAGACAGGTCCTCGGAAAAGTCACTATTCAGGGAAATTAGACTTGGAAGCAGTCCAGATATTAGTAGCTCACCTAGATGAAAACTGACCTTAATAGGAGCAGAAGGAGCTAGAAGCTGTAAAAATTGGAGCCTCTTCACTCCAGGAGTGCTGGGGGGATGAGGCAAGCCCACTCCAGGAAGAGCATGCTGATGCTACTGGGGAAAAACTGCAGTTGTGGAGGCTTGACAGAGCCTTAGAGGGCTGCAGTGGAGCTTGAAAACCAATGGGTGCGAGATAAAGACTTTTCAGAACGAAGCACGCTGAATCTAGGAGAGTTGAGGCATGAGCTGGATCCGTTTTCTTTAAATGTTTGAACTTGAAGCTCCTGAAAAGAGGGGGAGAAAGTATCAGAGAGGAATGAGGAACACACTGAATTGAAGATATGGATCTAAAAACCAAAGCCCTCCTGAAGTAGATAGCGTTTCTTGCTGGGATCACTGCACCTGAGATTTTTCTGTTTTCTCATACCTGTGTGACCCAGCCTGTCAGGGGGTTGTCTGGTGAAAAGGCATAAAATTGTGTGGAAGGAGTTCTCAAAAGGGGATGGAAAGTCACTAGCTAAAGGAGGGAGGCCTGTTCAAGGGCGCAAAGTGGGTAGCAACGATGGGATCCTCTCTAAAAGAAAAGGGGGGACCGAGGAGAGGCTGTACTCCTGCCAGACCACTGAGGAGAAGGCAGGTAATTTTTGGAGCAGTGTTTGAGAACTTGGGAAGAGTGTACTGGAAACAAGACCTTGGTCTCAGAGAACTTCTTGGGAGGCACTGAATTTTAATGTTTTTCTTTCAGGTCCTCTTCTCGTTCATCCACCTATTCTGGTTCAGGTTCCTCGCGATCTCGTTCCAGATCATCTTCTTACAGCTCTTACTCTAGTCGCTCTTCAAGACACAGCTCTTTCTCAGGCAGCAGGTCCAGGTAATGGCTCCTTGGATTTGAAAATAACGATGTACTGTTTTCCAAACATTTGCTAACAGCTACTTTTGCTGCTACATAAAAGCAAATAGCCAACTCTTGAAATAAAACATTCAAACCGCTTTCCTGAGTGAGGGAAGTACGATAGACTGCAAGGCAGCCTGCTGGTTTGGTTGCTGAATGAAGTAGGTATGTCAGCCACCCCCTCCTCTCCCCAGTACCCCCACCCATGAGTACTCTGCTGTTGTGGCTGGGCTGTTTCCCATGCCTGTGGTAGCTGAGCAGTTGTAGGAGCCTAGCTGAGATTAATGTTGCTGTCATTTGCATTTTATGATTGGAAGAAGTTACTGGCATCTCTTTTCTGTTGCACTGGAATTTCTATTTAAAGAGGCACATCACGTTTCTTTAATAAAACAATCCATGCAGTTGTGTCTTGTGATAGTCCTGACACTTCAAAGTAGCAATTCAGTGTCCCATGCTGATTAAACAGAGGCATGTTTATTACTCTGCCACTTCCTGGCCCCTGCAGACAGTTTCCCAAGTCTGGAATATGCATAGTAGGAAAACTGGCTCCCTACATAGGCACTTCTTCAGAGCTGAAATCAAACAGATACCCAGTGTGGATCACGCAGTTGATGGGAGTGCACGCTGTCATTTCAGAGATGGTTTCTCCTAGAAAAGACTTAGGCGGGAGTTGATCTTGATGCAAGCACATACGTGTTTCTGGGGAGCAGGCTGACTTTCCCCCATCCACCCCATTTCAGGCTCTGTTCCTGGCAGGACAATGTCAGGCATAGGTGACGTACTTCAATTAGCGTGCCTCTCTCTGAAGATAGGAGGGTGAGGAGCACCCAAGTGCCTAAGTGTTCTTCAGAAAGCCGGTCACCGAGGTGTCTGCCTTTCTGAAGTACTAGGCTGCAACAAGGGTACTTCCAATCTTGGCAGCAGGGTGAATCACCTGAACGCCAGCATCTGGTGTGCTGTGTAAGTGGCTTGCCTCTTTGGTCAGTCCCAATCTTAGGAAACAGCTCTTGCCCTTTGATCTGTTGGCTTTGATATTCTCTGCTTGATTTTTCTCCTTGTGTTCCAGAAATTACAGATACCCAGTTAGATGTGTTTTTCGTGTCTTTCTCCCAAGGGTTTTTTTTGCTGCTCTTTAAAGGATAAACTGCACTAGGAATTACTGGAATATAAAGCAGGTTGAAACAAATCATGCTGAACTTGCAAGTCAAAATCCCACTTACTTTCCTGTAGGCATATTCTCTGTAAGGAGAGAATACAGAGAGTATGGAGAAAGCTTCAGGTGTTGGTGTGGAATATGTGAGAGTGCCTCTCTTGCAGCTAACCCTATTTTTTCCTTTTGTTTTCTACTTTTACCACTGGTCTGGTGATAGAACTTAGTTTTGTTGAAGAGAGTCCAAATATAAAACTAGGGTAAGCTCAGACCCATGGGGACTAGTTCCTGGGATGCAGTCGTTAGCCAAAGGAGGGAGTGATAGCTAAATGCACCAAAAGCCAGGAAAGCCTTCTGCAGTCCCAGAGACTGAGCTGAATGATATGTCCTTCCTTCCTAGATCACGGTCCTTCTCATCTTCACCCTCTCCTTCTCCAACACCGTCTCCACATAAGCCGCTTGCGAAAGCTAAAGGGGAGTTATTACCACCTGCTGGTAAAGGGTAAGGCTTCATCTCTGTTTTGATAATGCAGTGCAGAAGAGGCTCCAAACAGTAGCCTAATCCCTGAGTCAGACCCTTGTGACCTGATTGACAGTTTAAGGAAGAAATGGAAGATGCAAAATATGACCCACATAGAATAATGTTTAGCTTTGCATATTTAATTAAATGATGACACTTTCACTTATTAAAACCAACAGGTATCCTTAAGTATTTTATAGAGTCATAGAATCATTTAGGTTGGAAAAGATCCTTAAGATCAAGTCCAACCATTAATCTAACACTACCAAGTCCACCACTAAACCATGTCCCTAAGCGTCACATCGAGGCCCCTGTCATGTATACATGAGTGTTTAAACACACTCATGATTTACACTTTAAACATTCTGTGTGTGCAGATATGTTTACACGGGAGCTCTAGGAAAGTTTCATTCATTTCTCTACTGTAGTTTGAGTTAATGCATAGCCTTAGAATAAAGAAATGTTCAGCCTTATCTACTTTTAACATTGGAGAGAAATTAGAACAGTATTATAGCTATGAAACTGGTTTTGGCAGATTATGCCAGCGCGCCTGCTCTTTTAAATACTTGAAGTTGCTATTTCATAAACTCCTGTAATACATAGTAAATTATGGATACATTAGAGGGGGACATACCACCATAGTGATGTCACCTTGTTTAAGGTGACCTGCAAATAAATTACACAATGGGAATCCCCCTGAATTCTCCAGAATATGGGACAATCCCCTTTGCCACACTTCTTGTGCCTTATTGACCTGCTTTTTTTTTTTTTTTTTTTCTTCTCAGCTCAGAGGGTTCAACCCTTCAAGGACACGCTCTCCACCTACAGCGTTGTCTTTACACCCTTCTAGTGCATATTGCAGTGCTGGTTTGGTAACACGTGACACCAGCCAGCAGCCTGTACTAGCATGGGGATTGTTTTCGCCACGTAACATTCCATGTATTTAATCCTGTGTTCTGCAGGGGATGAATGCAGATATTCTTAAGCACAAGAGAAGGAATTAACAGTCTCTATTTTTGTATGCAGACAGCTGCCTCCTCCCCAGTTAATAGTAGGTGTGACATCAGTGCTGGGGATGTTGAGCAGTAACCAGCTATTAGAGCAGAGGTTGGACTGCTCTGAGCCCAGAAGTGAGCAGCACTGAAGAGCCAAAGCGATTCCCATCTCACATAGTGGGTGCTAGATAAAGTCACAAAAACGTTGCATAGCGGTCCTCTGCAATGGTGTTACCTGTTAAATGTTCTGCAGGGTAACGCGAGCCAAGGGACGGGTCCAGGCAACATTTGCACATGTGGGCTGTTTTGCACCCTGCTGATCTGTGTGAGGGAAAAGAGCATTTTTGCATAAACTGTGTGCCTTTGATTCTGGAGCCTAACTGGCAGATTTTAAGTAGATGTATGAATTTTGGATGAAAATGCACAGAATCAAATGGATAAGAAACAGCGATTCCACACAATCTACTTCATTAGTTAATTTGCAAGTTGAACGTCTCCAGAATTGGCTGTTGTATAGTAACTTGCCTCTGAAAAGGTGACTTGATTTAGAACATGGGAAACATCCCTTTAGGGGAATCTGTATTCTTTGAGAGTGTTTTGGTGAAATAGCCATGTGTCTGTAGCTACAGTAATCATATCTATCTAATATTTGGTCAACAACAAACTTGAATGCATTTCATCGCTTTTGAGAATGTCTGTATCTACTGAGTTTGACCAAGCACATGATAATTTTAATTTTTGTAGTGAAAAATCTGTGAAGAAATTAGCTGCCCTTCCAGTCCCTCAGCCACTCACTAAAATTACAACAGCTGCACCAGAGCCAGCCAAACCAGGGGATAATCGAGAGGCAAGAAGGAAGGAACGTCAGACAAGGACTCCACCCAGGAGGTAAGAAAGCTGTGGGGTGGAGTGAGGCTTGATCTCCTGGAAGATAGAGCAAATCCTGGGTTTCTCTTGGGAGTACCGACTACAAGGGCTCTTTGGTATTAAAGGAGAAATCTGTTTCCTGGGGCAGGAAGGGAACGGGAAGAGGGGGAAGGAGTCAGGGGTGAATCCTAGTGACTTGCCACAGCAAGTGGCTCCTGTCTTTGAAGGCTGGTTGGAGGATGAAGTAGGTGGAATACATGAAATGTGCCAAAAGGCAGGGTCTGCAGTACAAAAAAAGGCATGTTTGAGAGCTGCTGGTTGTGGAGGCTTCACAGCAAGGAAGCAAAGGTGTGTTTGGTCCTGAGAGCAGATCTGATGTGTTGGAGAGTCATTTGTGGTGATGGGTTTGGGCCCTCTTTACTCTAAACATGTGCCAGTATGCAGGGAGTATTTCTTCTGTGTGGTCCCAGGAGCTGGTTCGTCAGCATCCAGCAGTACCCCTGGAGGAGGGGAGGAAAAACTCCCCAGTACACAGCTTGCTGGCTCCCCTGCTCCACTTTCTCTTCCTGGCTTCATCCTGTGTGACTAGTCTGAATGTTTCAAGTGTTTTCTGTCTGTCCTCTAATTGTTTCTGTTGTCTTTTTCTCTTTCTTGGCATTTGAAATGAGAGAGGCTTCTGCTGGTTTTCAAACAAGGAGCATTTGTCTGTATTTAAATATGTTTATCAGGCTTAATCCATTGTACTGTATTTAAAAATGTTACAGGATAAATGCAGGGAGCATTACCTGTTCTTGGAGGGACACAAAGTCAGCTAAGCACAGCTCAAATTCATCCTGCATCCTTTTTACGTTAGAAGTTTTGAAATAGTATGACACCTGTGTGCCTAGTTTATGGAAGCAATAGCTTGGTGTGTTAGAAATGTACTTAATATAAATGTCTATCTTATGAGCACTGAGAATGTTTTATCCCTGCAGTAAGTCATATACAGTTTTCTTGGATCACTGGATGATGCTTTTATTAGTGTGTTTTGAAGATGGCTGTAATGTGTTTTGAAGATGGCTGTAAGTCTGTTTTCCATTCAGGTTTTCAGAAGCATCCTGAGTCAGTTCTTAATTTTGCATCGGATTACATTGCATGTTTCTTCCCAGTAGTTGAAGAAAATGCCTGGGCTGAGCAGTTATGTCTCCACAAGTGAAAACTTATCACGACAGTTTCTTTTCCCTAGAAACTCCATCAGTTCTAGTTTCCATTTCACTTACTTTAACTAGTTAATAATAGTCTTGGATGTCTTTAGTCACCTTCCCTTATTCTTTATTCCAGCCTTGGGTTTTTTTCATGCTTACACCCACAGAAACCCCACTGCCCTGCACTCTCCCTGCAGTGCAAATGACAAAACAGCTCTATTTATTTTAGTACTGGTGTGTTAGTCACAAAAAATGTGTATGATTATTGGTATAGCCTGAAATACAAGGTAGTCCCACTGTGTTACGCAGTTAGCAATTTTTGTTTGTAGGAAGCATTTGCTCCTGGTATCAGTACAGGATTAAGGTACTCTAGCTCATTCTTTCGTTTGGCTCTCATTAACATTATTCAGTCTTGCATAAAACTTCCACTGTCCAGAAAACAGAAGCTTCCTCAGGACTGGGAAAACAAGGTTGAGAAGAACATCTGAAACAATTACTTTTGCAAAGCACCAGTCTTGTATACAATACAGGACAACAGCATCATGCTCAAACTGTCCCTAAAAAAGCGGAGCGCAGCAAAGTGAGGATGTCGTTTGCTGTCTTGCAGGCGGACTATCAGCGGCAGCATCAGTGGCAGTGCCAGCAGCTACAGTGGTTCCAGTTCCCGATCTAGGTCCTTGTCTCGGTCTCTCTCCAGATCTCATTCCAGATCATCATCTGCCTCAGTCTCCCACTCCCCGTCTGGGTCCAGGAAATCCAGGTACAGCCTCGACCCTTCATAACCTTTGTTGAAGTAGGAGGAGATTATAACCTTTCTTAACTGTTGTGGTTTCTTGCAGCTAAAACTCTCTAGCTTCAAGTATCAGAAGCTGTAGGTAACTAGGACATGAAACAAGATTGATTCTTTGTGTGGTGTTAAGAATCCCGAGTCCTGAATCATGACAGTAGTACAGTGTTGGTAGTGCCCTTGTGGCTTATTCAAGGAAGTAATCTGTCATGTGTACTGAGCTGCCCGTTTTTACCTAAATTATGACCAAAACATCTCCTTATGGCCAGGCTGATCACACATCCAAATTTATTTACAAGTTAACAGTTTCAGGCTACGGAGCTTTGCTCTTTTAAACCTCTACTACCTCTGGTTACCGAATGTCCTGAGGGAAGATGCTTGGCCTGTCAGAAGAGGTAGGTCAGAAAATACCTACAAGGCCCAGCTAATGATATTTTTACTTTGCTGGCAAAGTTGCATGGCCAGTTCCCTTTGTGTTTAGCTCCAAGTTAATAGTTATATGGCTGTTAGTCTGTGGGATTTGTAAACAGCTGAATCCCTCCAGTAGAGTCATGAAATAAACCTCTTTCCAAGTCCTTCGTTTGGGTTTTTTGCATCTGTTCACACATAGGAATCCCTGAAACCTCACAGGCAGCCTTGAAACACAACGCTTCCCTGTGATACAGATTTAAAAGCAGACAAGTAGTGTAAAACTAGTGGATTAAGTAGGACTTAGCTCTGACCAGCAGTAATTCCCATATCTGAACTCTGTGAAACTCCAAGGTTCAACTTCCGCGTTATTTTACGGAAATACAAACTTGTTTACTGCATGCTCGTCGCCTTCATCAGATCAGGCAGGGGTGATGCAAGAGGCTCAGAGCACTTGGACACGCTGGCTCTGCGCTGCCCTGCTGTACAGGGCTTGAGAGGAGAAGATGGGAAAAACTTAATGCAGGTGTTGCTTTTGTGGCACTGGGGCTGTGCTTGCTGCTTTTACAGGTGTGTGGGAAAGAGGAAACATAGGAAATATGGTGTGTGCCCAAACCAGATTTGCTGTCACAACCTCATAGCCAGGAGTTTTCCTGGAGAAGTTGTTCCTGGCTCATCCAGTCACCATTGCAGCAGTCCATGCAACCTCTCAAAAGTCATCTCTGTCAGGATGCCAGCGGGTAGAGACTTCGCTGCTTGTTCCAGGGCTAGTCTGTGCTGAAGCTGCTGCATCCTGTGCAGTCGTACGCATGCCAGCTTCCAGCAAGTGAGCTTGGACCTTGCTGGCAGGTCAGTCATTGGAGTGCAGAAGTCAGCGTGGCCTGCAGAATCTGCTGGAGAGGCTGCCTAAATATTCATGTAGTTAGCGTACACCTGGCCGCACGTGGCGGTGGGTGCGATGCCAGCCAGCTGCCAGCTAGCTGGGATTTTTGCAGCTGCTTCGCTGCACCAAGGAAGTCTGGTGCATAGCCCTGTATTTTTGACTGATACATTTTTAAGTAGAAAGTCTTCCTTAAATGAATATAATGATTGTCTGACGTTTTTAGTGTTGTGAATCCATTAGGAGATAGCCATCTTAAGGCACTATTAGAAGATAGCCATCTTATAGGCATCTTCCCTGTCATCAGTCGTGACATTATGTGCATCCTCAAAACAGGCGGCTGGGCTCTCCTGTACCCTGGCGAGCTGGGCAGGAGCTGTGGGCTGTAGGACTCCAGGGTTTTTAAAGCCTCAGTGAATCAATGTGTGCCATGCAACAAAAACATTGCCAAGGAACCCTTGACCTGAGCCTTAACACTGACCTGTACGTGATAGTGCACACCCTGCTTTCACTTTTTGTTTACCTGGGGAAACAGTGACCTTAATCTTGTTTATAAATGAACAGTACTTTCTAGACTTGCATCTAACATGTTTGGGATTTTTCGTATTGTGTGTGCCCCAGGAGGCACAGCCTTTGTCTCTTCCTCGTTATTTGCCTGCCTTAGCAGCCTTCTGACATCCCAGCCATGCAGGGGAATTGAAACAAAGGTGTCTGTCTCATCGCTGCCTGGTTCTTGTTGCATTTGTGACTGTAACGGGCTGTTGGCTCTTTCCAGGTCCCTGAGCGTGAGCAGCGTTTCTTCTGTCTCTAGTGCCTCCTCTAGCAGCAGCTCTGTACGCAGCGCAGACTCCGAAGACATGTATGCAGACTTGGCCAGTCCTGTTTCCTCAGCCAGCTCCCGATCCCCAACCCCAGCGCAGCAGAAGAAAGGTAGAGGTACCTGGTTTGTTTTTTTTCTTCTCCAAGGGGTCCTGGGAAAAGAAGCGGGGAGCAGAGATCTGCATACAGCTTGCTTGGTGGTACTATGGGCTCCAGGAAAATTGTTGAACAGAGGCTGACACTTGTGCCTGGCGTGACCTAGGGGAGCCCAGAGGCTTCACCTGAGGAGGGTGAGACCATGGAGAAGGGAGGCTGTGGAGTAAATACACATTCGCATCCTTCTGTCCATGTGTCTCTGGCTGTAAAGATGCCTTTTCCTGCATGGGAATTCTGCCTGATGCCCCCTCTCTTACCTTGTTCTCTTTCACCCTTGCGAGGTGATGCTAAATCTTCTGGACAACTCCAGTATCGTATTGCTCTTCCTCTGTTCTTTTTAGACTGTAGCAGAGTTGGCAGCAAGAGCCTTTTGTTCTTTGTCTTTTATGTTAAGTGTCCTCTCTGCGGAAATTCTGGTTTCCTGAATCTTTTAACCTTGGGGCCATGTGCTGTGCTAACTGGTGTGGGCTTTTTCAGTCCCTGGAGCAGCATCCTCTTGCCCTGCCCTTGAAAGGGAGGGCAATTGAAAGGAATCAGTTGCAAGTCACTACGTTGCACTCTGGTTTCAACAGGAAAGTCAAAAAAAGAAGATAGCGCTAAAGAGGAGAAGCGGAAACGGGATGTGCCTGCTCAGCTCCTGAAATCAGCCAAGCCCACCCAGGGGAGCAAATCGCAGCAGCTCCTCCAGACCCAGCAGCCCTCAGCCCCCCAGTCTCAGCAAGGGGGCTTCAGCGCTCACAAAGAGATCAAACTGACGCTTTTGAATAAGGTGAGAGGTAGGGTGGGTGCAGTTCCTCCACGCTGGGGGTCCGAGGAGCAAATGGGATGGATACTGAGGCTCAGGGCTGGCGGAAGGGGAGCCCCAGGCTCCGTGCCGTCGGGATGAGCTCAGCCGGGTAGGTCCGCAGCTGGGGATTGAAGGGCGGCAGACAGAACCAGTCTGGCAGCACACACCCTGTGGTGGCTTGAGTTTGGGACTGTGTTGGCGGCTCCCCTGGGGCACATTCCTGCTGCAGCTTCAAGGGCTCTTCCCCGCTTTCTCGAAGGCTGCAGCCGGAGCACCGAGGCGAAGGCGTGCGCGGTGCGGTCCCGCATGCGCTGGAGCTTTGCCCACTGAAAGCATGCTCCCCGCATGCTTCCAAGCAAGCTCTCCTCCCACTGCCCGCTCTGGAGCGAACCGCTGACAAGTCACTAACTGAGTCAGGAGGTAAAAGTGGCGATTGCCTCGTCTCTCTGGGGTGCCTGCCACTAGCCGCGCTTTCCACGGGGAGCCTGGCTCTTTCCTCTTTACGACTGAGCCCGACGCCCCGCTTTGGTGCCTTCGGCTGAGATTGCAATCCAGATCATGTGGGAGAGTTCAGCCTTGCCGGGTTTTGTGCCGGAGCAGGGTGTTGGCCCCAGTCACGTGGGTAGGTTCCTGTTTTTGAAGCGTTAATGTGTTTTTTTTTCTGACAGTCCAAATTCCCCGTTGCAGTCTGAGGCTGCAGTTTTCTCTACTTCCCTGTGCTATGACGTGAGGCGCCTTTATCGAGTCTGTGAAGCATGCTCCGTGGGGAGGAGTGTGCAATTACACATAACTACCAGCTGGCATGGTCAGATCCTGGAAGAAGGCATGGCTCCACATGCCTCCTTGACATTTGCTATCCTTGGTGCTGCTGAAAAAAAACTCCACAAAATGCTGCTATGTTTTTCCATTTCTGACAATTATGAAAGTAGCGCAACATTAGCCCCAGTGCCAGAGGAGGTTGCTGTTTGCTTACGGTGGTAGGGGAATTACATGGTGCCAGTGATGATTGGGACTGGTATGCACAAAGAGTTTAATAGGAGATGTGCTTGCGTGAGCCAGCCAGCATATCATGAGCACCCGTCACAGGAAATATCTCTGCCTGCTTCCCTCCCCAGAGGGAAGTGGCTGCTCAGCTCTGTTGTCTGTTTTAATTCCATTTCAGGCAGCTGACAAAGGAAGCAGGAAGAGATACGAGCCAGCAGACAAAGACAGGCCGACCTCTCCTCCAGCCAAACGGGCGAACCTGTCGCCTGACAGAGGTGAGATATCAGCCATCCCAGGGACTCCTGGCCTGGCTGGGTTCCTTCTCTGTCGCTCGAGGCGGTGCTCCAGTGACAAATGTCCCGTGAAAGTCTCTGCTGCAAAAGTCCACTCGCTAGAGAGGTTAATTGCAGGCATGTGTCCTTCCAAAACCTCAGAGTGTGCAATTGCCACCAGATAACGCAGGCGTTTTAGCCGTCCGGCTGCAAATACACGGTGGAGGTGAGACGCTCTGGTTTGTGAAGTAAGCGAGGTGAGGTCAGCCCTGGGCAGGCCAAACCCGGCCTTGCCTAGCTGTTTTGTGGCACACATTGCGAGTACCTTGGCTCCACTATGTCTGTGTAACTCCACTAAAAAAAAAAAAACCAACCAACCCTCTCTTTGAAGACACAGCGTGCTCATCTCTGCTGCAGGTACATATTCATCACGCAGCAGCCTCCTGTTCTCTAGTAACGTCGTTGGATGTGGCTGTGGAAGTCATAGGGTTTTCCCTTACTGTATCGTGGGGTCTTCTCTGCCTTGTATTTCAGTGCATCGCAATGGATCTTAGTCCTCCCGATAGAAAGGCTTGTGGCGGTGCTTAGAAAGGGATCATGGGCTGCCAAGGCTCCAGGATGGATGCAATAATTGGCTAGATCACCCGTCCTGCGAAATGAGATGATTTCCCCACTTGTGTGTGACACAATCTGATCTGCCCCATATGTTTAGAAAGACGCAGGCTTTCCAAGTGTTCTCCTGTGTCTGAATCCGCAGCAGCAGTACAAGCACCTCAGAAAACCTAGCTAGCACGCTGCATCAAGAGGGACCTAAATGCCACACTCCAGCCTCTGCTGTCGCTGCCGAAAAACAAAGGGGGGGAGTCATCAGTCAGAGGTGCCTGGTTTTGACGTACAAGCCAACATTGACACGTGATGTTGTTTTCCCTGTTGTCTCAGCTGTAGGTGTATCTTGTTGACTCTGGGTGCCAGCCAGAAAAAATTTCTGTGCTAATAGCCTGGTTGCATTCAACTCCTGCAAAGGGAGCGTGGAAGGGACTGGGTGAGGTTGAAGTTCACTGGGATCTAGTTCACAACTACTGCTGAGCTGCAGACAAATGAATGGGCCGACATAGCACACTGTGCTGACTTTATAGATACATAGATGTAGATGTAATTATATACTTTATTTGTTGTCTATACGTTATAAAGCATTTTTAAGCAGTAGCAAATGGGACACAAGCCCTGAAGGCAACTCAGCCTCACCTCCCAGTGGCAAGCATACCCTTGACTGAATTGGGACTGAGCAAGAGGCACCCTCCGGCAGGCAGCCTGCATTCCAGTGTCCCAGCACAAAGCTGGTCGGTGTTTGTGCCCTGAGTCTCGCTTCCCTGTACTATAACCTTGCTGTGATCAGATCCGCAGCTATAGTTGCCCCTCTGCGCTGGGATAGCAGCGGCTGGGAAACCCACTGCAGCAAAGCTGGATAGTGCTGCTGCAGGACCCCAGCGGGCTTCCCATCACCTGCAAGTCCCCACAGCAGCTCTGTTCAGGCAGGGCACAAAAACATGGGGGTGATGCTGCCTGTGGATTGGCCCCAGCTGGCTCCAAAAGCAGCAGAGCTGCACTTGCCCAGCACTCTTTTAAGCCAATACACCCTGTTACCTGGCCAGCGCAGAGCCAGCTCAGATGCCGCTGTGCCCATTGCTCACAAACTGGATGATTTGCCGAGGGATACTGGAGCACTGACTCAGTCCGTGAGGGCCAGCCTTGCCCCGCAGGTTTGCAAGCAAAGCACAGCCTAAAAGCGCAGTGGAGGAGCCTTGTTCCAGCAGCCGGAGGGTGAGGAGAGGGCCGGTGCGGCTCCCCGCAGGTGACGTTTTGTACAGCTGACCATGAGGCACAGCCTTGACTAGCTTTTCTGCTCCCTGTGAAGACAGGGTGCACAACAGTAGGTTCCTTTTCTAGCTGCTGCTGGACTTGGCCTTTTGTTGGCATGATCTGGTCGGTCTCAAGAGAGCATCCATATGCTGCTGAGACGGTACAGTAGGTAGGGTAGCGACCTGTACCTTCGCAATGAGCAAGAACGTCTCACCTTTTTGTCTTCCGTTAGGCTCTCGTGACAGGAAGGCAACCGGGAGACTCTCTTCACCCAAGCAAGAGCGACAGAGAGGCCAGAACCCAAAACCTTCTCCTGCACAGACAGACAGGTCAGTGCCCGCTTGTTCTCCTGGGTCTCTTGTGGGCCAGGCTGGGGCTCACACTTGTCCAGCGGTTCACTCCCTCCTCTCGGGGCAGCTCTGATGCTCTCTGGCTGTAGTTTCCAGTTGCCATGGAGGCACAGCAAGAGGAAGGACGCGGAGCTCCCTGGGCAGGAGCCAGAGGTGCTCAGGGGCTCACACGCCACCAGCTAAGCTGTTCCAGCTCAGAAATGAGCAGGAGCCTGGGGGTTTTCTTGAGGTCAGTCCCAGCAAGAGGAGCCAACTGGGTTAGGTGCAAGCTCATTCATGCTAGTGCCTCTGCCTGTCGCTAGCGCTGTGTAGTGCTAATGAGAAAGAAAGTACAACCCCTTCACCCTCCTGCCGAGCTCCTCGTGGCAACTGGCTCGGGTGCCCGATGCCATTCTTTCATACTCTGGTATACCTTCAGCTGCTCACTTTGCTGCTGTGAGATGGTAAAATGTGGCCCCTGAATGGTGACTAGCCCTGGCTTTGCACCTTTCCATCCCCTCTGGTGACAGATGACCAGCTCACATCCGATTTCTTGGCAGTCTGCACTCGCTCCTGTGCTGGAAATACCTGCTGGAAATACCCCATTGCGGAACTGGACGTGTGGCTCCAGGGGCCTTGGGCTGTGCTCCGCTCAGAGCCCTTTGGTGAAGGGTTGTGGAGCACCTTCTGCAGCACACCTAAAGCTCCCTCGGTCCTCCTTGCCTGCAGCCAGCTGGCATCGCTTTGCATTTCTCTAGTGTCATCTCTCCGAGGATCTCTGTGAGCAAACAGACGCAGCCCTGTCCTGCACCCCTGCTTTCCTTGGCCAGCAGGACTCGTGTCATCCCCTCTCCCCAGCCTGGGGCATGAGCGAGCCTCAATTTCTGTGTGTCAGAGTCCTCCCAAACCAAAACCTAGCCCCGGCTGCTGCAGCCCTGTCCTTCTTCAGGCCCTGAGGTCCTGTTTTCTAGCAGTGAAGAGGAACTTCAGCCTTCTCAGACTGGTCGTGTTGGCCGCATCCTTGGTTCTTGACCCTCTTCTTCCTACTGCTGTTTGGGTTGGCAGTGTTGCGTGGTGGGTTCAATGTGCCCTGTGCCCAGGCACGGGGGTGGTTAAGGACACACTGGGTTTCTCTAGGGCAGCTGAAGGGTAGTTCTGTGTCGTGTTTTGAACTCCTTGGGGTCATTTGGGTCATGCTTGCACAGCCCCGCTTCTCTTCAACATAGTACGAAAGGGTGCAAGTGGCATTAACAGAGGAGATGGTGACTCCCACCGCTGACATCTGCCAGCAGGCTGGCAGCAGCAGTGGCAGCAGGCTTTCCCAAATGGTCCAAGTCATCAGAAAGAGCCAGCCGAGGTTCAGACTGCACCTTCGGTGCATTAGCGAGCTAGCAGCACTGCAGGCTCATGATGCCGCTCTACTTCCCAGTCTTCTGCCGTAAGGGGAAGTGGTGGCCTGCGGCAGCAAGAGCCACAGGCTGCTTGCCTCCAGCCCCGGTCACAGCCTGATCCAGGAAAACCTGCTTCTGCTAGTGATGGGGACCGGTGGCCCGCAGTCCTCCCCATGCGGGGCCAGCCAGGCTCCCCGTGTGCAGGAGAGGGAGAGTTCCCCCAGCTTTGCTTTGCTCTCAGGGCAACAGCTTCGGACTGCAGCAAAGCGGCATCGGAGCAGAACTGGAGTGTTTGTGAGCTGCGTCGCAGGGCAGGGGCTGTCAGGATCTGAGACCGTGGGAGTTCTCCAGGGCTGCCCTGTGACTCTCCCCCCTCTTTGCTCCCTTGCACATGTCCATCCCCCAGCAAGCTGCTCACAACAGCCAGCACAGCCCTTGGGGGTTACCATCATGGTGGCCGTGGTGCTGGGTTTAAATTTCAGGATCCCCCCCCCAGAGCAGCTGATCTTCTACTGTTTCAGCTAGTTTTCCAGCCCCAGGCCTTGCGTGTTGAACCCATTTTCTTCCACCAGCGCTTAGAGTGATGCTTTCTGCCGAATCAGACACTGACGGGGTTTGTTTCCAGCGCGGCGTGCTGTTGCCGAGCAGCCTCTCACCACCCTCTGCTTTCTCTCCCCGCCAGGAAACGCCAGCTCTCTCCTCAGTCCAAGAGCTCCAGCAAAGTCACGAGCGTACCGGGCAAAGCGTCCGAGCCAGGCCCCACGGGTGCCAAGGCGGGCAAGTCCAGCACCCTGTCGCGACGGGAGGAGCTCCTGAAGCAGCTTAAGGCGGTGGAAGATGCCATCGCTCGCAAGCGGGCCAAAATCCCGGGGAAAGTATAGTGGGCCGTGCGCGGAGCGCCGCTCTGCCCTTTAGTGACTGTTCATGTTTTTATAAATAGTGTAAAAGCGGCCACTTTGGGATTTTGCAGTTCTGTCTTATTTTGGCTGCGATTCTTTTTAAAAAAAAAAACCACACAAAAAAAAAAAATAACTGAAGTTTTGTCAGCTGAGATGCCCGTGACGACTCGCTCCGGCTCCCGAAGGGCGAGCGGGGCCAGCCCCTGGCTCTGCCGGCGCCGGTTCCATGTAAATTATGCACAGAGGACTCCAGCCCTGTCGGATGCTCTCACTATTCCTCTCTTTCTCTCTGCCCTCTCCTCTTTGCTAGCCTTGAGTTGTATTCTCCTAGTTAGCCCTGCTGTGTGTTGAGTGTCTTCAGCAATGCAGTTCTATATACTGTGTAACGAGAGAGCCGAAAACTGCTGTGAACTGCTGGCAAAATGACCTTCTCCCCCTGCCCTCCCACCCCAGGAACAAAAATATATATATATTCTTGACTAAAGTCTGATTGGGAAAATGACCTGTCTTTTATTTTAAGCATCGGATTGTTTTAGTTGATTTAAAAGGAGCCCTGAAGGTGGTGTGGGGATGTCTGTTTAACAAGGAGGGTCCTTTTTCCTTTTTTTTTTTTCCTTTTTTTCTTTTTTTTCTTTTTTTTTTTTTTTTTGAGGGATCTCCCTGAAATAAAGTATTTTGATAACCAGTTCTTCCTTTCTCTACTCTTCTCTCCATCCCCTGTCCTCCCTCTCCCTTGCCTTGGGGGGCCTGTCTTCCCCCCCCATCTTTGGGGTGTGTAGTTTATTTTTCCTGTTCTCCTGATGATCCTGTGGCCGCACCGACTGCTGCCGGCACAAGCAGCCTTGTGGAGCCGGAAGAGCTGCTGCATCTCTTGTGGGGAGCACCGTGTCCCCTTGCCCCTGATCCTGTCACCCCCCAGGGCTGTGGGACTGCTCCTTGCACCCAGTTACTAAACCAGTATCCCACTGGTGGTAGCAGAGGGCTCTGCAGCCTGTGCCGTAGCTGGCTTCACCCGCCATAATCTGGGGGGGCCTCTGGGCTCATTCAGGCCTTTGGGAGATCATGTATGGGATCCCTGCACCCCCAACCTGCATGCGGGAGGCTCTGCTTGGGGGATATGGCACCCCATAAAGTCACTGCCAAAATGGGGTGCAAATCCCATCTCTCCAGTAAAAGACCAAAGCTGTGGCTGTGCCTGGTCCTGCAGCCGTGCAAAGGTGCTTTCCCACATGCTTCCCCCCACCGCCACCAGTACTGTGTTTCCCGCTATACTGGGACCACTGGATATGGGGATAGTTGGCACCCTGGCCCCGAATCCTTTCCCTGCACACCAAAGGCGTTGAGCCCACGGTGCAGCACGGCACATACGGTACCGTGGTCCAGGTGAACCCAAGCTGGGTTCTGCAGCAGGATGGGGTGCAAGGGGGGGCTCCTTGAAGGACCTTCATCCCTGAACCAGCTCCTCTGGTCCCACCGCATCCTCCCTTCTCAGCTCAGCACCGTCATCTTGGCTTTGTGCCTCCACCGTCACCGGGACATCCCTCGCTGCTGGACCGGAGAACAGCAGAAGAGGGTGGACACAGCCTTTTCCAGAGTTGCCCAATTTGGGATTTCTGTTCTGGCAGACCCAGGAATGTGACGGTGATATCACCGCCGGGCTTACGCAACGGGGCCAGGGCTGGGGCTACGGGATCCTGTCCCCACGGGTCGCGGGAGGGCTGGGGTGCCGGCGGACGGGTACCCAGGGCATCCCGTGCCCGCCATCGGCGGGCACGGGATGCCCTGGGTACCCGTCCGCCGGCACCCCAGCCCTCCCGCGACCCCAAACCACCCATCCCCACGATGCTCTATCCCCATCACCGCAACAGCCAAACTGGTGGACACCCTTTTCCCTACCGGTCTGTGCACGTCCCTCCCCAATTTTGGGGGCGTCGGGAGCCAATTTCCGGGCTGAAACGACGCTTGAGTCGAGAAGGAAGTACGACGGCCCGCGGGGAGGAGGAAGGCAGCCAGAGCTGGAGTTTCCAGGTGTGTGTACATCACCTGCCCAAGCCCTATATAAAGGCGGCGGCGGCGGTTGCGCTGCCACTCGGCCGCCCGCATCCCCGGGGTAGCAGTTCGGAAGGACCCCCCCCCCCAACATCACCCATCACCCCTCGGCGTCCTCCCGTACCCCCCTAATGGTAATACTGGGCCTTGAGGGGGGGGGAGTGGGTGCTGCGGGGGTACGGGCGTGCGAGTGGGGTGGGAATGCTGGCGGCTGGGATGGGGGTGAGAGCGTGTGTGGATGGCGGGGGGGGGTGTGCGTGCAGACACGTGGGTGCGTGCACACGTGTGTGTGTGTGCACAAAGGGGGGGTCCCCAGCTAGAGGGGGTGGGAACGTGAAGGCTGGTGGGTGCTGCTGGGTGTGGAGATGCACACGTGCTGGCGATGCGTGTGTCAGGCTGGCCGTGGATGTGTGCGTGCTGGTGGTTTTGCACATGTAGCTACATGCGTGCTGGTATGTGGGGGGGGAGTATAGTCTTCTATATGTATAAGGGCTGGGCAGTAGCGTATGTGCATGTGTGCACGGCTCTGTGCACATATGCTGGTGATATATGTGTGTTTCTGGCTGGGGTGTGCGTGTGGAAGGGTGGATCAGGTGTAGGCATGTGTGCCGGTAATATATGTGTGTGTATGTGTGCACAAATGTCCATGTGCGTGTAAGCATATGTGCTGTCACCTCTGTGTGGGTGTGTAGATGCACACAGGCTGATACTGCTCTGTGTATGTGCATGGAAGGGCAGTATGGGACATATGTGTGTATATATGTGCTTGTACATAGGCACCTGTGCACACACACTGGTACTGATGTGTGTGTGTGTGTTACACACATGTACTGGTATCTTGACATGCGCTGGCGCTCCAGGTGCCCGCGCTGATATTGAATGTATGTTTGTGCAGAGCTACATGCGTGCGGGCTGTCCGTGTGTACGTACAGGTATTCTCTGAGTGTGTGTAGAGCTGGCTGTACGTGTGGGTGTATGTACAGGTAGCCTCTGCATATATACATGTGCTGGTACCGTGTGCATACACGTATGCATGCACATAGGTGTACTGCTGCGTTAGGAGGTGGGGGTGTGCATATATCTGTGCTGGTACTCTGTGTGCCCATGTAAACACGTGTGTGCATACATGTGCGGGTGCCAGCTCACGCTTTTGGGGACGGGTGTGCAAGCACACACGCGCTGCTGCTCTGCGTGTCAAAGCCCCCTGAGGTTGGGGGGGGGGGGGGGGAAACCCTTGGTGGGCTCTGTTCCAGGCTGCATCCCCAGGAGGGCAGGGGGTGGGTGCCGGGGCAGGGTGCGAGATTTTGGGTCCCCCCCCGCTCTGACCCGGGCTCTCACACAGGGCTGGCTGGGTGCCCTGGTGCTGCTGGGCACCCTGATGCTGTGCCGCGGTCTGCGCCGCCCCGGCAGCCCCCCGCACCATCCCCACGTCCACTGCTACAGCGTGGGCGAGCTGCGGGACGGCGAAGCCCCCGCGCATCTCTTGGGTCGCAGCCTGCGCTGGGACCACTACGTGCCGGTGCAGCTGGTGCCGCAGCTGGAACGCTTGCAGGAGGCCACCGCCGGCCACCGCCGACACCGTCGCCATCGCGAGCGGGCCTGCCCCACGCTGCAGCTCCGCGCCGGCCTTCGCAGCGAGCCCAACGAGCGCTCCATCTCCCCGTGGCGCTACCGGTGAGTGGCCCCCCCACCCGCGACACCCCCACACATATCCCATGCTGGCTGCTGCGGCGTGCCTCAGTTTCCCCAAGCGTCCTTCACTTGCCGCTTCCCGCGGGCATCCCTGTTGATGCTAGCAGGGGGGTGACTTGGGGGGGGCACAGGGGAAGGGGTTCACTCACCATGTTTTCCCCCCACACCCCTCGGCCGCAGCATCGATGAGGATGAGAACCGCTACCCGCGCAAGCTGGCCTTCGCCGAGTGCCTCTGCAGCGGCTGCGTGGACGTCAAGACGGGTCGGGAGACGACGTCGCTCAACTCGGTGGCCATCTACCAGACCATGATGGTCCTGCGGCGCAAGCCCTGCCCGCGTCCCGCCGGCCCCGGCCTCGTCACCTTCGAGGTGGACTATATTAGGGTGCCGGTGGGCTGTACCTGCGTCCTGCCCCGCACCGGGCGCTGAGCCCCCCCCCACCCCGGCTCCCGTGGAGCCCCATAGCGTGACCGTGTCACTGCACCCACCCCCACCCGTGCTTGTTTTAGAGCACCCACCCGGCCCCCCACACACACACAGAGCTGGGTGTCTCCCCCCCCCCCAACCCATCACCTCATTATTTATGAGTTATTTATGAGCCTTGCTGCTGGGGGATTTTTTTTTTTTAACCCGTATTTATTGCTGACCCCCCCACCAAGGCTGCGACTCCGGGTCCAGCATGACCCCACGGTGCCCAAGACCCCACAAGTGCTTCCCAGGGGCTGGCTGGTTATTTATTCCCCCCCTGCAAAGCTATTTATTGTCTCCTCTATATGTGCTATTTAATACCGGCAGCGTGCAGCCTGCAAATAAAGGCCGACTCCCCGGGCACGGTCCTTGCTCTGTTCCCAGCCAGCGTCGTGGGGAGATTGGCGTAGGGGGGGGCAAATGGGGATGGGGTACATCCCTGGGTACCCCGTGGGGCAATGCTCGGCTGTGGGGCATCTCGCAGCCCCAGCGTGGTGGGCAAAGCACCAGTGCACCCAGTGCAGCAAGGCAGGATGAACTGGGAGGCAATAGAGAAGGTGATGGGGCAGGGGGGTGCCCCACCACCCCACCCCCCCCAGCCCCAGGATGGGGGGGATCAGCCCCAGCACTCGCAGCATCCCACCACCCACACCTTTCCCACGGTTCTGCCCCCGGGCACCCACGTCCCACGGGCCCAGCGCCACCTGCTGGGGCCACCCCACGTGCCCTGCCAGCACCCACGGGTGCCCTGGGGTGTCTGCACCCCCCCCCACCAGACCAGGTGTTACTTGGGGGGCGGGGGGGCAGGTAGAGGGGAGCCTGGAGCCACTACTGATGCCCAACGAGATCAATACCACCAAGCAGCACATGGTCCCACATCACACCCAGGCACCCACGAGTGGGAGTGGGGAGGGAAATGCCCCCCACACACACACACACACACAATTTTCCCTGCTGGGGGGGGTCACACCAGGCTTTGGGGGCTCCTCTGGGACACACTGTGCAGCTGCGGTGCAGGTCCACGTGCCACCGCATCTGTCCCCCCAACTTCACCCCACCTTTAGCTCCACGGAAGATTTGAGCACAGCACAGCGGCATGGCCCCCCCTCCCCAGCATAGGTCCCCTGAGGACATCTCCCCATTCCCCCCTCCCCACAGCAGGAGGGACAAAGCCCTGCAGCAGCCGCATTCTGCACACCCCCACCCCGGCTTCAGCTGTATTTGCCCCTAATTGGGCTGTTTGTCCTTAAAACCCCCCCAAATCCAGCCCCAGAAGCTGCAGCCCCCCCACCCAGGGGAGCAGGAGGCAGTGGGAGCCGGCGCTTTTCCCACCTTTTATTGCAACAGCAACCGCAGAAGTGACAAAAAACAGCGAGAGAGGGTGCAGGGAGCAGAGCTGCCTGATCCCCCCCCATCCCCGTGGGGCTGCGGGGCCAGGGGACCCCTCGGGAAGCTGGGAATTCCCCAGAGAACTGAGGTTCCCCAGGGATTTGGGGACCCCCCCAGGGATTTGGGGATCCCCCCAGGGAACTGGGGGCTGCTTGGAAAGCTGGGGCCCCTTCAGGGAACTGAGCATCCTTAGGGATTCAGGGATCCCCAGGAGCTGGGGATCCCTTGGGAAGCTGGGAACCTCTCAGGGAGCTGAGCATCCTCAGGGATTTGGGGACACCCAGGAGCTGGGGACCCCCCCCCAGAGAGCTGAGCATCCTTGGGGATCCAGCAGGAGCTAGGGAGCCCCTGGGAGCTGAGGACCACTCCAGGAGCTGAGCACCCCTGGGGATTTGGGGATCCCCAGGAGCCAGCCACCCCAGTTTCCCACCGAGGAGCCGGGGTGCAGTTGGGAAGCGGGAACACGAGCAGCGCAGCAGCGGCAGGAGAGCTCCCCCCCACCCCGAGTTACTCAGCCTCGACGGGGATGGGGTTCACCTGCCCCCCCACCTCCGCTGGCTGCTTCTTGCGGGTATCGGTGGGGGGCCGGGGTGGGGGGTTGCTGGGCGGCTGCTTGATGGTGTCCCCCACGTGCGGCCGCTCCCGGGGCTTCTGCTCGATGGGTCTCCACTCCTCCCCACGCACCGCCGCCTGCGAAGCCATGGGGGCTGTCAGCGGGGGACCCCTTTCCTCCGGCAGGGTCCCCAGCCCCCCCAAAAATCCCCCCCAAAGCTACTCTGCACTCACCAGCAGGTAGATGCCGCTGGCGATGCCCAGGCAGACAGTGCCCAGGATGGTGGAGAGGAGGAAACCAGCGGGGACGGCCAGGCTGTGTGAGAGACTAGGGGTTATGGGGGGGCTGGGGGGGGGCTGCACCCCAACCCCAACCCCGCACACCCCACTTACGCGGCGTGCAGGATAGCTCGGATGTAGTAATTCCTCGTGAGGGGCCCAAACACCTTCACCACTGCCGTCAAGTACTTCTGGCCACTGCAAAGCAACACCCGGGGGGGTCAGAGCGGCCAGCCCCCCGCCTCGTGGGGGACACCCAGCCCCGAGGGACCCCCATATCCACGCTGTCCCTGCATGGGGCACCCCAGGGAACCCACCCGTGGGATCCAGCCCTGCTCCCATCCCACCGCTCCCGACCCTGGTGCTATGTCTGTTTCTGGGGGGGGTACCAGGACCCCCCATCACAGGGGTGAGGGGCAAGGGGGGGACACACCACTTACTTACCATCTCTCCATGGTAGAACCCTTTTTCCTCTTGCTCCTGGGGTACTCGAGCAGGCAGACCAAGACGCCTGCCACGCTGCGGGGGGGTGTCAAGGAAAGGGGTGCTCGGGGCCAGGATTAATCCCTAGACACAACCCTCACCCCAAAAAAGGGCTGTTTGGGGCAGGGAAGGAGTGATTTGAGCCCAGACTGGGGAGGAGGAGGAGGAGGATGTCTCCCCCCCCACCATCCATGCCTCCCACCCTAACTGGGGCAGGGTTTTTTCCCCCAAAACCAGTCCCGGGCATCCTCTCCACAAGGATACATGGCGTACGCTGCGAAGTACCAGCCCTTGAACTGCCCCGCCACGGCCACGATCCCACCCGTCAGCATGACTGGGGGGGGGAAGGACAGAGAGGGGCTGGAGGGGTCCCTGCCTGAGGATACACCGTCCTCCCCCCGCCCCGAACCCGGGATACAAACCCTCAAACCGGGATAAAGCCGGGATATGGCCCCGGGGAGATGCTGTGTGCGGGACCCCCGGGATTCAGGGATGGGAACTGGGGAGTGGGGGGGGAACTCCAGGCTGGGGGGGGGGGGCTCTGGGGGGAGGTTTGCCCCACTCTGGCTGCCCGGCGTGGCCAGGAAACCTGGGGACGAGGAAGAGGAGGAAGAAGAGGAGGAGGAAGAGGAGGCTCTAGCTTCTTCCCGGCCGTCCCCGGCGCTTCCCGCTTGCGCTACCCCGGAAGCCCCCAGTTCCCCCCGGTCGGTGGCCCCCCCTGGGGACACCCACGACCCTTTGGGGGGGGCACACAGGGGGTCCCTGCGTGGGGCGGGGGAGCTCAGACCCCTCTGCAGCACTCGGGTCCCCATCACCCAACCAGCCCCTGCACCCCCCCCTCCCCCAGACCCTCAATCCTCACCCCCAGGACCCCCCCCCCCTCCCAAACTCACTGAGCCCGGCGGCCAGCGCCTGCTCGTTAGCCCACATGGCCCACTCGATCTGCCCCATGGCTCGGCCCGAGTCCGTTCGGCTCCGTTCGGCTCGGCTCGGCTCGGCTCGGCCCGATTCGGCTCGACCCGGAAGGCGGATGCGACGCTACGATGTAACCAGGCGCTAGCCCCGCCCCGCTTCGCCCTCGGCCACGCCTCCTCACCTCCTAAACCACGCCCCGACCCCACAGGCCACGCCCCCGTGGGGGACCCGCTCCTGCCGCAAAGGGACACAGCACCGGGGCTGTACGGGGGCCGTGCGGGGACAGGACCACCCCCACGAGGGACACGAGGGGACAGGGGACATGTCGGGGTGACGAGGGGACTGGGGGGAGCCAGGATCAGCCACGTAAGGGACATGATGGGGGGGGACAGGGGCCATGTGGGGTGACAAGGGGGTCGCAGGGGGACAGGATCAGCCCCGCAAGCGACACGGGGGGGACAGGATCAGTCCCAGCAGGGCCAGGCACAGCCGTGAGGAGGAACCCCCCCCCATCTCCCACCCTGCAGCCGGCGATGTGTGTCCCCCTCCAAAGCGCCCACAGAGCCCGTACACCCCAAAACAGCGCTGCAGCCAGAAAAACTCTTATTTCCGTACAAAAGAGTAAAAACCAGCCCCAGGAGTCACGTCCCACCCCAGGGCTGGGGACGGCTTTGCACCAGGTCGGACTCAGCACCCTGAGCCCCCCCGTCCCGGTGCATCACGGCCGTCGCTGGCGGTGTCACCGGCAGTGTCACCGGGGCTCAGGCACGGCGGCGGGGCAGCCCGTCCGCTCCCAGGAGGTGCTGGCTGGGGTCATCCACAAGCTGGGGGCCAGGGCCAGGCTGTGGGGCAAAAGATGGGTTAGGGGCAGCGGGGGCCAGATCCTGGCACCGGGGAGCCCCGCTGCCTGCAGGGACCCCCCCCCCCACTTCGGGGCTGTGGGGTAGTTCTGGGCCCCATGGACCCCAAAAAGCCACCCCCTTGGTCACGCCAGTGGGAACGTGTCTAGGGACGGGGTCCTGCGCACCCCTGGGGACAGGGATGGGGTCCCACACCCCCCCACAGAGGCCTGGCAGACGGGTCCCCCTGCCCCACGCTTACCCCCCCCCCAGCCCCGTACCTTGGTGTGCAGGATGTACCGGACAGCCCCCGGCACCGGCTCTGTCACCACGGCCGCGAGCAGCTCCTCCGGCAGCGAGGCCGAGCCGACCGGCAGCCCCCGCACGAACCTGCAGCACGGCGGAGTGCTCAGTCCCGAGCCCCCCCGCCATCCCGCTCCTTCCCCCCCAGTAAGAGATGGGATTGGCCTTACTGGTCCCCGTTGGCGGCAGGGGGGAAGCTGCGTCTCACCACCTCCACGAACTCGGCCACGGTGTCGGCCAGCGTGAAGATGACGGCGTTGGGGCCGGCGTCGAAGGTGTAGGCTACCTGCGGCGGGATGAGGAGGGGGACACGGTGACGGTGACGGACGGCGGCACCACAGCAAACGAGAAGCCCCGCGGGGCCAGCGGCGCCAGCCGGTACCTTGGTGCGTCCGTGGTGGGCGTTGAAGCGGTGTGCCAGGGCGATGATGTGCCGCGAAAGGTCGTTGAGGTAGAAGATGGGGGGGAAGGTGTCGAGGCAGGTGGCGTGGAACTGGTTGCTGTCCCGCATGGCGAGCTGCCCGAAGCCCTCGAAGTCCCGCTCACGGATGTGCCGCATCATCAGGGCCAGGCGTTCCGGCACCACCGCCTCTGCCCGGTGCTGCCGCGGCAGGTGGGTCGCGGTCACCCCAATTCAGTGACACCCACCTTTGGGCTTCACTCAGGTAGTACCACAGGAGCAACCTCCCCCCCCCCCATGCCCTCCAGCGCAGAGAAATGCCCCCCTCCGAGGGAAACGGGACCCCAAACCCTGCCTGCAGGCAGGAGGCAGGCAGCTTCCCCAGGGCAGGATCAGGCCCGTTGCCCCGTACCTTCAGCAAGGGGCTGGTGTCCACGCTGGTCTGCATCCCCGCCGTGCTGCCCACCTGCTTCTTCTCCCCACTGACCTGGGGGGGGGACACACGGACAGCGGGACGTGAACCCCCCTGAGCCCCCACACCCACCAAGGGGGTTCCCCTGAGCCCCGGGGTCTGCACCCACACGGGGTTGGGGTGCTCCCACCACCCTCCCCCCCTCAAATCCCATCCAGCCAGGGGGGTGGTGGGTACAGCCGTGCCCCCCCCACACTCCGCCAGTCCCTCACCACCAGGACGAGGACCCTGAGCTCCGGCCAGTGCGTCTCAGGGGCCACTTGGTGGGCGAGGCTGTCCCTGCCGTCCGGCCGCTCGCCCCGCTGCCACTGCACGAAGCCCCCCAACATGCTGCGGCAGGCGCTGCCCGAGCCGCGCCGCGCCACCTCCGACAGCTCGCCCTCCACGCCGTACAGCCGCGCCAGCGCCGACACTGCGGGGAGGGGATGGGGTCAGCGGGGAGGAAACACCCCTGCCACCCCGCTCCGGGTCCCCACGTCCCCGCTCACCCACCCAGGCAGGCGTAGCCGGCGGCGGAGGATGCCAAGCCGGCGGCGGTGGGGAAGTTGTTCTCGGTGGCGACGTGGATTTTGTAGGAGAGGCTGAGCGGGGCTGCGTCCTCGTCGCTGCCGCCCCGGCGCTTACGGGCCAGGCGCCGCACTGCGAGGGGACAAGAGCCAGGTGAGGGGGGGGTCGGTATGGGGGACACCCTGCCCGGCTCCCCGGGATGACCGGGGTGGGGGGACACTCACCCTCCCGCAGGCAGGCCTGCAGCCGGGGGTGTCCCACGTCGGCCTCCTCCCCGTTCAGCCACAGCCGGTCTTCTGCAAAGTCCCGGCTGGCGGCGGCCGTGGTGGTGGTCTTCAGCTGCCGGGGAGAGGGGGGGGTGAGCGCAGCGGGGCTCAGCAGCCCCCCACGCACAGGGTAGGGGGGGGACAAAGGGGCTTGACCCTGACCTGGACCCCACACCGACCTGGTCCTGGTGCAGCGTCACGCTCAGGGAGGAGTTGATGGGCAGGATCAGGTCATTGTCCCGCTTGCCCCCTGCAAGAGATGGCACGGCGTGGCACGGCGCGGCTCAGCATCAGCGTGTCATGGGTTGGCTCGGCACGGCTCGGCACGGCACAGAGCGGCATGGCAGAGCTTGTCGTGGGTTGGCTTGGCACACTGCACCGTGGCATGGCATGGCACGGCGTGGCACAGCATGGCACGGTGTGGCATGGCACGGCACGGCCCGGCACGGCATTTTTGCTCACTCCCACCCCCGGGCAGGTGCCAAACTCGTCCCCGTCCCCGCCACCGGCCCGCCCCGCACCCGGGGGGGCTGTCGGCTGTCTCCGTCCCGCCTGGTTCCCCCCCTCCCCGGACCGAGGAGGGGTCCCGGCCGCAGGGACAGGCCCCAGCCGCCCGTTACTCACAGTACTTGATGACGGCGATGTTGACGGGGGCCGTGCAGGTGACCATGGCGAGACCCCGCTCCTCCGCCATCTCGCCGCCGTCACCGCCGCCGCCGCCGCTCCCGGCAAAGGTGCGGGCGGCCTCAAGCCCCGCCCCCGCACCACCCAGGTGACCGTCGCCCGTGGCGGATTCCCGCCCCGCTATTGGCCGGCGCCGTAGCGCCCGGCTCCCGACGCCCAATGGCAGCGATCGGACCACGGAGCGGCCCCACCCCTCCCCGCCCCCTTGCTGGCACGGGTATGCGGGGGCCGCCATCTTGGAGTCGGGAAGGAGCTTGCGCATGCGCCGTTGGGGACGGGCGGGGGCGGGGCCGAGCCGGTGCTCCCAGTGCCCCCCCAGTGTTCCCAGTGCCCCCCCAGTGCTCCCGGTGCTCCCCAACCAACACCCCTCTGCCCCCAGCACCCCAGTGCTCCGGTGTTACCCCAGTGCTCCCCGTGCCCTCAGTACCCCCAGTGCAACGCTTCTCCCAGTTACCCCAGCGCTGCCCCAGTGGTCCCAAACCCCCCGTACCCCCCCCACCCCAGTGCTCCCAATATCCCTGGGACCCCCCCAGTGCTCCCAGAGCCTTCAGGGCCCCCAGTATCCCAGTGCCTCCAGTGCTCCCAGTGCCTTTGCCAGCAGCCAGTGCTCCCAGCATGCCCAGTACCCCAATATCCCAGTGCCCCTCCAGTGCTCCCAGTGCCCTCGGCATCCCTGCAGTGCTCCCAGTATGCCCAGTACCCCAATATCCCAGTGCCCCTCCAGTGCTCCCAGTGTCCTCGGCATCCCTGCAGTGCTCCCAGCATGCCCAGTACCCCAATATCCCAGCGCCCCTCCAGTGCTCCCAGTGCCCTCGGCATCCCTGTGGTGCTCCCAGTCACCTTGCGGTGCTCACAGTGATCCCAGCAGCCCCAGACCCTCCAGTGCTCCCAGCTCCCCCCACCCCAGTGCTCCCAATATCCCTGGGACTCCCCCAGTGCTCCCAGAGCCTTCAGGGCCCCCAGTATCCCAGTGCCTCCAGTGCTCCCAGTGCCTTTGCCAGCAGCCAGTGCTCCCAGCATGCCCAGTACCCCAATATCCCAGCGCCCCTCCAGTGCTCCCAGTGTCCTCGGCATCCCTGCGGTGCTCCCAGTATGCCCAGTACCCCAATATCCCAGCGCCCCTCCAGTGCTCCCAGTGTCCTCGGCATCCCTGCGGTGCTCCCAGTATGCCCAGTACCCCAATATCCCAGCGCCCCTCCAGTGCTCCCAGTGCCCTCGGCATCCCTGCGGTGCTCCCAGTATGCCCAGTACCCCAATATCCCAGCGCCCCTCCAGTGCTCCCAGTGCCCTCGGCATCCCTGCGGTGCTCCCAGTATGCCCAGTACCCCAATATCCCAGCGCCCCTCCAGTGCTCCCAGTGCCCTCGGCATCCCTGCGGTGCTCCCAGTATGCCCAGTACCCCAATATCCCAGCGCCCCTCCAGTGCTCCCAGTGCCCTCGGCATCCCTGCGGTGCTCCCAGTATGCCCAGTACCCCAATATCCCAGCGCCCCTCCAGTGCTCCCAGTGCCCTCGGCATCCCTGCGGTGCTCCCAGTATGCCCAGTACCCCAATATCCCAGCGCCCCTCCAGTGCTCCCAGTGCCCTCGGCATCCCTGCGGTGCTCCCAGTCACCTTGCGGTGCTCACAGTGACCCCAGCAGCCCCAGACCCTCCAGTGCTCCCAGCTCCCCCTCCCAGTACTCCCAGTTCCCCCCTCCCAGTGCTCCCAGTGCCCCCAGCACACCAGAGGCTGGAAGCCACCCACACCCCACCCCACCCCGAGTGGCCCCATCCCACCCCCACAGGCAACCCCAGCCAGGCCCTGCCACATGTGCGTGTCCCCCCCCCCGGGGGGTATTTTTATCCCCTGGTCGCTCACTTGCAGTGGAAAACATCCCACAAATCCGGGTGGCGGGGGGGACACACGCCGGGCACGTGGGTGACACCGAGGTGCTGGTGGGCACAGCCCCGCTCCCACGGGGTCACCGCCGGTGAGGGGGTGCGGATCCCATCCCACCCTGAATAAATACCCACGGGGATGAGGGGAGCAGCAGCATCCCCCCCCACCACCACCACCGCCCCTCACCAGAGTAGGGACCTTTGGGGACCCCTCGGTGGCGGGGTGGGGGGGTCCCTGGCTGTGCCCCCCCCGGGGTATTTATAAGCATTTTCCATGGGCGGGAGGGGAGGGGCCGGCACGCGGCTATTTTGGGGTGTGGGATTCTTTCCCCCCGCCGGCGGCACAGGTGCGGGGCCCGATTTAGCCGGGCAGAGCTGCAAATAGCACGGGGGGCAGGCGGCGGCTTCCTCCGGCACCCACCCAAACCGTCCGTCCCTGTCCCCCCCCGCCATGCACCCAGCGCCTGGGGTGACACCGGCGGGGCCGGGGCTGTCCCCACCACCACGGGGCCGTGGGGAGGGCGACGGGATCCCCACGGCGAGGACGGTCACCCTGAGTCTCACCGCGCCGCAGGGACATCAAGGGTCACTGGTGGGGTGTCCTTGTCCCCATCGTCTCTGCCGTCCCAGTCCTGGCCAGGCTAGATCCCAGTACGGCACTGGGGCCATGCAGCCCTGAGTCCCAAAAGGCCACCGGGTCCCTTTTTTGGGGCACGAGGCCGGCCAGGACCCCTGCTCCATCCCTCAGCCGTGCTGTCCCCAGGCAGGGAGCTGCGGGGATGCAGGAGAGGGAGGAGGATGCTCTACACGACGCACGGAGGGGCTGGCAGCCGGACTCCGGCCGGATCCTGTGCCGGGGCTGGTGGGACACGATGCTGGCCGAGCAGGGACAGCCCCGGCAGCACTAAAGGACACTTTCTTCGCTGACGCCTGCGGTGCTCAGCTCCGCTTTTAATGGCTCTTGCGATGTAAGGGGTAAGAATCCTCCCCGGTGCCCAAAAGCGGTGGGGGACCGGGCCAGGCACCGCGTCCCCCAGAACCACCGGGGAGCAGCCGCGGGGCTTCGGTGACCCGCTGCCAAAGCCCAGGTAGTCCTGTCCGATGCTCTCGCGTCCCTCCTTGGGGCGTTGCACCGGCACGGCACGGCACGGCGCAGCATGGCGTCGCGTGGCACGGCATGGCACGGCACGGCATGGCGCAGTATGATGCGGTGCAGCGCAGCACAGCACGGCACAGCGCGGTGCAGCGTGGGGCTCGCTGCCCTCTCCGGGGCGGCTGTGCGTGGCGGGGGGGCTCAGGACGTACCGCAACACCCCCCCTCCTCGTGCCGGGCCAGCAGCGACATGCGGGAGAAGGTCCTGGCGCAGGCACGGCACCAGTACTTCTTGACGTCCGAGTGGGTCTGGAGGTGGGCGCGGAGGTTGGAGCGGTCGGCGAAAGCCCGGCTGCAGTGGGGGCAGGCGTAGGGCTTCTCCCCTGCGGGACACGTGTCAGGGCACCCCCGTACCCGAGGTCACCCTGACCCCCCCATCCCCATCCCCACCTGCATCGCTCTCACCGCCTTTCCCTGTGCCTCCCCCAAGTGCTTCCCAGGAATCCCCCAAACCCATCGGTGCCCTCCCGGTGGGCAATGTTAGAGTGGGACCTGCCAGGGGGGTCTCCCACGGGACTCACGGTGCATGCTGCCACGCCAGCCCCCCCCCCAGCACCGGGATACCCAGCCGTACCCACCCCAGGCAGGTCCCTCCTAGAGACCAAGCCATGCCGAACCCTGACGGACGGCGATTTTGCACCCATCAACCCCAAAAAGCAGAGGTGCCGGCAGGACCAGCAGCAGCCGGTGGGGGGGTCCCATCCTTACCTGTGTGGGTGCGGATGTGGCCCTGGAGCAGCCAGGGCCGGGAGAAGGCTTTGCCGCAGAGGCGGCATTGGCAGGGCAAGGTGTGGGTTCGGATGTGCATCTTCAGGGCGCCCAAGCTGGCGTACGCCCGGGCGCAGTGCCGGCAGCTGAAGCTTCGCCGGCGCGGCCCCCGCCGCAGGGGTAGGTTGAGGGTCTGGATGTCCTTCAGGGGGGTGCCCGGGCTGTGGGTGCCCGTCGGGATGGGGGAAGCCTTGGTATCGGGGGGCAGCAGGAGGGGGAAGCGGGAGAGAAGGCGGCCACGGTCCTGCAGGCAGGGAGGAGCGGGGGGCGCGGGGGGCTGGCGGTGGCCGGGGGGGAGCAGACGCCCGCAGTCACACAAGCCGTCGGGCTCTGCGGGAATGGGGAGGGGGTTAAGGGATGAGGGATGGCAGCTGGGCTGCCCACCCGGTCCCCGGAGCCCCCCCTTGGGGGTCACGCACTCGGCAGGGGTTCATCTGCACCAGGTCACCCCTCTGCTCCCACTCCTGGGCACGGCAGAACCGAGGCACCCACCGCAAAACAGAGCAAAACCAGTCCTTTCGCCCCAAAAGGGGAGTCACAGACACCCCCGCTGCCTGCTGGAGCCCAGCTTGTGCCTGGGTGCCAGCTCGCCTGGGGCTGGACGCACCCCAAAATCTGGGCATCCCCTGGGGCAGCATGGCTGGGGGGGGCAGGTACCACTCTGGCAAGCACCCACTGACTTGCTCCCGTCCCCCCCCCGCCTCCCAGCAGCACAGGGACCCCCATATGGGTGGGAGGATGGGGGTATGTTGGAGGGGGGGGTCCCGCATGCCAAGCCTTGGGAAGCCCCCAGGTGACCCCAATTCTCCCCCACTTCCCCCCACCCCCCCAAAACCAGCATCTCTGCCCAGCTGGCCGAGCCACCCGGGATGGGGCTGACGGCGTGGGGGCACGGAGCCAGGGAAGTCCCCCGGCATCTCGGCACAGGGCATCACCCCAAGCTCAGCTGCGGATTCCGTGCCCAGCGCCGGGGTGGCAGCGGCAACTGAGGGTCCCAGGGGGGGTCCCGGGATCCCCCGGTGCAGGTGGAACCGTGCAGCCTTACCGCGAGCGCCGGTGTCGAGCTGGCCGTAGTTGGGGATGCGGGTGCTGGAAGGTTTCTTCACCAGGAAGGAGCGGGGCATGGCCGGACAGGCAGGGTTGTGTCCCCGTGCCCGTGTCCCCACACCGTGTCCCCGTGTCGTGTGTCCCCGTGTCGTGTCCCGACGGGTGACAGCAGATAAGGCCCTGGGACTCATTAGCATGGGCAGCCCCCGGGGAGCCCCCGGGCCAACCGCTGCCCGAGGGTTGGCCTTGGCTGCCAGCAGCACAAGGGACGGCATTGGGGACAGCCCCGTCCCCCGGCACTGTCACCCCACTCGCCCCGCAGACGGGGCTCCCACTGCCCACGGCATCCCCCTGCCCACGGCATCCCCCTGCCCAGGCTGGCTCACACCCGGCATAACACCCCCCCTCCCGACACCCGGCTGGGGTAGGATGGAGCAGGCACCCCGGCTCACGGGGACCCCCGACACCCCTTCTCCCCGCAGGGACGGGTAGCCCCACATGCCCGTCGCCTCCACCGTGGTGCCCTCCTGGCCCCAGAAAGGCTCGCAGGGGCTGTTTGGGGGGGACCGGGGAGCAGATAAGGCAGTTCCTCAACGCGATCAGCCCTGGCCATCGTAGCCCCAAGACTTTTTCACTGCCCCTGGGGACAGGAGCCATGCTATGGCCAGCGCCAGGACAAGAGCGAACCCCTGTACCCCTCCAAGGGGACACCAGTGGCTGGTCCCAGGATTGGTCCCCCAGGGAGGGGGACGCAGGTTCAGCCCGTGCCCAGGCGGGAGGGATCGGCTGCGCAGAGCCAGCCCGTGTCCCTGGGGAACCCCGATAGCCCCGTGGGGGCTCGGAGCCAGGACACCTCCCAGGGACATCCGCAGAAGGCCAGCGAGGCTTTGGGGACAGCACACAGTGCCAAGTGTCCTCCCCCGTGTCCTCCCTCCGGAGGGGGCATGGCTGTCAGCAGCAATGCACACAGCTGGGGGGGTGCCAGGAGGGGTGCGGGGGGGATCCCCGATGCCCCCAGCAGCAACGCCAGCCCCTGGCAGGTTTGGCAACAGCCGGCAGTGGGAGAGCGGGTTGTGAAGTGCTTGGTCAGCGGGAGATAAGGGCTGGGGGAGCGTGGGGGGGGGGGAGCCTAGGGCAGGGGTGATGAAACAGCATTGCCAAACCTTCTGCGGCGGCACCGCTGCCATGCACCGCTGCCATTAACGGGAGGAGTTGACAAATCGGGGACAAAGCTGTAAAGACGAGCTCTTCGTCTGGGGAAGGAGCAGCCCAGATAAGCCAGGGTGGGGGGCACCCACCCCCAGCCACGTCCCGCACCCCAGAGCCACAGCAGAGACCACACAGGGAGGCCACCTGTGGATGAAACTGCCTTTATTGAGAAAAATGGTTTGCTACAAATACGTCATTGATTTTATTCTTCTTCAAAAAACAGTACGTCTCGTTAAAAGTTCTAGTTATGCAAAAAGTCGCAGGTAACACACTAACGAGCACGGCCGGTGGCACGGCGGGAGCCCCGGCACAGCCCGGCTGGCGGCAGGCAGAGCCAGACCTGACCCTGCACAAAGTGGGGAGAGGCAGGAGCTGCCTGTGCAGTGCAGCGCCTGCCTGCACCCTCACAGCCTGGGCCCTTAAAGTGCTTTACAAAAGCAGCCGTTGCTGCCCCTGCTCTGGTGTCGCAGGGCAAAAAGGAGGAGGAGGAGGAAGGAGACAGAGAGGTTAATAGTGCTGCCCCAGAGGCAGGGAGCTCCCTGCAACTGAGCGCTCTGATGGAGGCTGCTCTGGGACCTGAGGGTCCCAGCTGAGGATGGGAAAGGGAAACCCTCCTGGTTCCCTTTTGGGAGATGCAAGTGCTCTCCATCCCACCAGGGATGGCCCCCAGGCTGGGCAGGTGCCAGCAATGCCGTGCTGGTAAGAGAAGACCCCGTCCCTCCTCGCTAGCAGGCTTGAGGGAAGGGAGCGGAGCAGCTCCAGCCCTTTCCCTGCCCTCTGCCAGGGGAGCGGATGGTCTCTGCATGCTCCTGGTAGGGCTGCCGGTGGCACGGGGGAGCTCACAGCCCCCAAAAAACACCCAGTACTATTTAAATCAAAAGTAAAAAACAAGACGGTATTGCTAGAGCAGAGCTGGAGCTGGAGCCAGGTCTCGGATAAACCACGAAAGGGCACTTCTCCAAGCAGGGACATGCAGAGGGATTGTTCTCCCACACCTCCTCCTCTGCAAACCCCTGCGGGAACGCCGCACGGCTGGTGCTGTGGGATTAGTGCTGAACTAGCAGGTCTGCAGGTATCACACATCACTGCCTCCCCACGGTTCCTCCACTGAGAGCCTTGGGCTGATCCCGTCGCTGGTGTGACCCCAAAGGGTGTCAGGGTCCCTGCAGGCAGCTCTGCAAAGGGGGGCCACGCTCAGGCTGGCAGCAGCCCATCCAAGGCCTGGCAGAGGAGATCTCCCTGCCACCCTCTCCCAGCCCAGCGGAGCAGAGAGGAAGGGGACCTGGGGCGGGGGGGGAGGGCGACAGGTCACCGGGATGCTATGGAGCATCTCTCAGATCAACATCTGCCCAGGTGTGCCCTATACCCAGGGAGAGACCTGGGAGAGGGAAACGCAATCCCCTATTTCAGTGGGACAAGGTGCTCAGCGTTGGGGTCTTGCATGGGCAGACGTCCCTCCCACACACCCATCGCCCAGACACAACCCAGCTGCTCCGCACCGAGTGCCAGCGTGCCACAACTAACCTGCCTGCTCCCTCGCTGCCCACTCGCAGAGACAAAACCATCGCTCCAGATTACGCCCTGCCCGCGGCCACATCCAGCACTGCCACAGGAGCTCTGCCTGCAAGGGTTAAGCCATCCCAAGCCTGACCACTCATCCTGGAGAGGGTTAGCGGCTCAGAGAGCACAGCTGGCCAAGCGGCTCTTGGAGAATGGAAGTGGTGCTGCTGCTCCTCAAAAAGGCAGCCCAGCGAGCCGCTTGGCAGCCGTTCCTCCAGCTGACAAGGTGCTGCTCTGACCTGGCCTCTCCTGCATCACCACCCGCCTGCAGAGAAACACGACGACAAGGGAAGGGAACGGCCCCAAAACAACTGAAGAGGACGCCCGCGATCTTCCCATGGCCCCCGCAGAGTCCCACCTGCCGGCCCAGGGTCCGGCTCCTGCTTCCTGCCTGATTTCAAATCCACAGCATGTTCATTTGTTTGGGTTTTGTTTTTTTTAAAAATATACTTTCTTAATAATGTTCCATAAAAATACTCTTGTCCCCGGTGACGGATATTGCAGTGTGAAGAGTAACAGCTTCTGTTCCCGCTCTATAAAACGTGGAAAAGGCATCACGCCGATTAATGTAGAAAAATGCAAGAACTCAGTATCACAAGAGCCGGTACAAAACGAGGAAGGTGAGAGTTTCACTGAATGCCGGACACCGTCCCCATGGACTCCTCCAAACCCGCTGCCATCACAGGGCACACGAGGGCAACCGTCTCGCCCTGGGATTCAGCCTGGCCTGGGCAGTAGCAGGCAAAGGAGGCAGCTCCTGCCTGCAGCATGGGGGACGGGACACACCGACGTCTCTGGTAATAGCCTTGCAGAGTTTAAAAAAAGATGCTCCGTGCCGTTTTCTTCCTTTTCAAAAAGGATGTGGATGATGGCAGTTTCAAAGTAGGGCATTTCTGCATAAAATGCATCATAGTTTTACGTACCTATTCAATTGCAACACAGAGCATGAAGACAAATGGTGCCAAAAAGCATCTAATAATAAATAGATCTGGATACAGGTATATACTCCGTATACGGATATGAAATGCCTAACCGAGGAACGATCCCAGCCCTTCGGCGCCGACTCCTCTCTCATCCCAGCAGCGGACGTCTCTGCTCACTCACCGGTTCAGTGCGATGCTAAAGAGACTCCACCTTCTTAAACGAGGTGGGATTTGCCCAGGGAAGAGAGGTGGCAGCGAGTCTCCAGGCGTGCCGGGGGTTGACAAGCTCTGTGCCTCCCCGGCAGGAAGGCCGAGTGTGCAAAAGGAGACGGGGTGATGAGGGGGGTCTGAACCGATGCTCCACAGTCACCCTCAGTTCTCAGAGAGTGACAGTGCCAGGGCAGCTTGCAATGCTGCCTCCTCATCAATGTTATAGTCCTAAAAAAAAAAAACCAAAAAGAGAGGGGCAGTCAGAAGAGTTAGCATGGCCAGGCCACACAGTCTCCATCAAGCAGTGGGGGTAGCCCGGGCAAGGAGCCCTTCCTGCTCCTTATCTTGCTACTGAGGTTGCGAGCATCCATCTCCTCTGGCACACAGGTCCCAGGAACGTCGTGCTCTTTGGGATGTCCTTTGTGCCCACGGTCCCTCTCCTGCCTGGAATCTGCCAGCGTCAGCCCTGCTCTTAGACTCGGCAGTGAGCAGGGACGAAACATGCCCACGCAAGAAGCTGTGGCCAAAGCACAAAGCTTTCTAGCAAGGCCACGGGCTTCTCCAGTGCTCCGGTTCGGGTTTATGCAACACGGCGATCACTCCCTAAGTGGGGATATTTCTCTGTAAATATTTGGAGGTTCCTTTCCCTGACATCTAACGGCCCTGCAATAAAAGCAGGATGCTAACAAAACCTCCCCTCGGTCCCAAGACTGGGCGATCACACCCTAACCCCCACACAAGAGGGGTCAGCAACCCTCTGAGAGTGGGGCCACGGACACCCCCCACACGCAGCCGTCAGGACCACCCCCAAGCCCTGAGGCTGGGCTGCTCCCCTCCCACTACTTTTGAAGCCTCAAAGAAAAGGGCTTTTGTGCTACAGTTCCTCAGGGGAAGAGTTTAATGGAGCACGCAGAGGAAACAATCCATCTTCACAGAGAGCAGTAACATTTCCCTCTCCTCCTTCAGAGACTTCTTGGTGCATCTGATGATGTGCTCAAGCACACCCTGGGGCAGGCGGGGAGCCCAGCCCCACACCCATGGGGGTCTCCCGAGTGGGGCTACGTGTGCACCAGGTGCCTCCCGCAAAGCCCCAAGGAGGATCCATCCCCTTCCCATCCTGAGGGGCTGCACAGCGGGACAGGCTGGTCCTGGCACGGGAAGGGAAGGGCTGGTTTCATCTCCCAGCCGCTCAGCAAGGGACATGGGGAAGATGATCCCATTTCAGCTCAGAGCTGTACTCACCACAAAGGTGTCGTAGGAGAACTTGTGCCTGTGGAGGAGGTGCTGGAGGAAGTTGGCACTCTTGTAGCTGGGGTCCCCCCAGGGCATGGCTGAGCAGACTGGGCACACCTGCAGCAAGCAGGGACAACAGGGAGCCATGACTCACGGGCACAGACCCCTCTGCCTCTATCTCGGAGAGGTGAGTAGTGGTCCCCCCCTTTTCTGATAGAGGGTGATATGCAGAGGATGTGCTAAATAGGGGGTCCCTCAACCCCCGGAGCAGATCCCACGGTGCACAGAGCCTCTGACATGTGGCCCAGGCTGCTTTCAGCTCACTGACAAATTACACCCGCACATAAGCCGAGCTGCAAGTTCCCCACCCGGTCAACCCAGCAGGGATGGGGAGAGGAAATCCAGCACCATCCAGGCTGTAGGCACAGGAGGATGGAGGCAGCTTATTCCAGAGAGCCTCTAGCAAAGCAAACAGAGGCAGGTCCCCACCGCCCATCAAAGGCATTTAAAACAAACTAAATGAACTGGAAATACAGTTGTACTTTATGAACAGCAGCAGCTCTGCACGCCAGTGGCCTCAGCTGCAGCATCAGCTACAGCGTATTTGGATTTCCAGGAGTTACCCCGCACAGAACCAGCCCATCCCAGCACCCCAGCATCACTCACCACTTTGTTGGGGTCGTTGCGGTGGTTCTCCATGCAGTGCTTCACCAGCTCCTGCTGGTCCAGGTTCCGGGCCCCGCAGTACGGGCACACGAACGTCGAGCGATTGGGAATATTGCTAAAGAGAGCAAGGACAAGCTCACATCCCCCAGGAAGGGCTAGATTGACTCCTTCCGAGCAAACCCAGCCACCCCCTGCTCAGCTTTGTGATACCGACCCATAGCAGAAATCAGACCAGCCCGTTCCCACCCCAGCCGTGGGCTGAACCACCCTGGTTTGGTCAGTCCTTCCTCTGGCACCACGATATGAAACACAGGGCAGCGCAGGGGCTGCAGATGCCAGGAGGGAGAAGGTGCTGACCTTTCTTGCTGTGAATACCCAAGAGAAAGTAAAACACGTGCTTGGATTTTAGGGTTTGTAATGAAGATGGAGGGGAACATTGGTGCAGTTTGCAAGGAAGGACAAGTTTCCCTACCCGACGCGTGGCAGTACCTGGGAATAGGTTGGGACGTGGGGACAACTGGAACGAACTTGGGGCAGTTGGCCATCTGCTCCTGCACCTTCGCACAGGATGAGACGTGAGAGCGCATTTTGGCAAGGGTCACCTGGAGAACAAGGAGAGAAGAAACGTTCCTGCAGGCTGCAACACCTTCCAGATGCAGCGCTGGAGCCTCCGCTACAGCTTGGGAGAGCAGTTTTGGTCCACCAATGTCAAAGCAAACACTGGTCTGTGCAGGATGACCCGCACCAGCATGGAAACGCTACACCAGCCGGTCCTTCCTTACAGGACTGGGATTTGGGGTTGCATGCTCGCTACACACGTCCCCAGAGGTCACACACAAGCCATCCAGGCTGCATTATTGTAGCACTAGCTCCATTTTCCTCTGCAAAAGAGGAACTGCTGACAGGCAGAAACCCCAAATGGCTTTGACACCGTCCAGGATCGCTCCTGGGCCACAGCCAGGGAGTTACAAGAAGATCCCCAAAATTAACGGAAGCCAGAAAACACATCAGCGGAGACGCACTGTGAATCACAGCTTTACAGCCGGTCCCAGAAGCGTCCCAGATCAGACTGCCCCAGGCTGGGCCAGGCCATGCTGCTGGTTCAGCTTCCCCATGGCTATTGGGATCGCTGCACCTTAAGCGAGAGCTAAATCCTTACCCTCGTTAGGAGCAGCAGCAGAGCTGGTTTGTCTCAGCCTCTCCCGTGTTGTAGGAAAGACCTCAGCCTGCTTTTGAAGGTCCCCACTGTCTAATAATAGCTCTAGTCTGCTGACAAAGGCAGCTAAGAGAGAGTGCCTCCATCTCTGCACCTGGCTCACGGCAGCAGCCGTGACACGCAGGGGACACCACACCTCGCAGGCGCAGTTTGGGGACCCACCAAACAGGGAACTCCGCGAACCCAACCGCAGACAGCAAGCGACCTCCCTCCTCCGGCAGCCTGGCTGCGGGATCAGCAGTGGGACGGGGACAGGCAGCCTTCCCTCACCAGCTTTACCTTCTTGCTGCAGCCTCTGCAGGGAGCCTTGTAGGACGAAAGCTGTTTCTCCACGCTGGAAGCCTTTTCCACCTTCTTGGGGTCGAAGGGCATGCGGCAAAGCGGGCAGAGCGGGGATGGCACTTGCAGGCAGGGTTGCAGGCACTCCCCGCAAAACCTGAGGGCACAGAGAGCAGCGTCGAGTGGCCCAGCAGCGTCCTGGCCCAGGAGGAGGAGGAGGGCAGAGGGGTGAGCAAGGCGCCAGCCCCAGGGCACACTCATTCTTGGGGACTCCTGCACACCCCAGGCTGCAGGGCAGCCCCAAAACCCAGGGATCGGCATCCACACTGGGAGGAACTGGACAGAACTGGGAGCCTGGGAGAGGGCATGGGGAGGCCAGGCACAGCCCAAGCCCCAAAGGAGCTCCCTGGACATAAAACTGGGGCGCATACAACCCCACTGCTCTGAGACCTGCATCCGGGAGTGGATTTGAAGGGAGCCAAATAAAACCCGGTGCCGAGCATCCCGGACAGACAGGAATAAAGCGAGCGAGCGCGTCAGAGTCACGGCTCACCTCCTTTCAAGGTCCCTTATGCCTGCAGGAACGCAGATGAGAAATCAAAGCAGCGGAGAGGAAGCGCGAGGGAGGCAGCCCCGGGCAGGAGGCAAAGCAGCTCGGTCCCCACAAAGTCAATTGTCACACGGGTCCCCCGTCCCCTCCGCCTGCCCACCCAGCTCACATCACCCAGAATGGCGGGGGGGGGGGGAACGACACGTTGCTAAGCCTCTGCTGCTGCTCGGGGGCAGAGGGGCAAAGTCATGGTGCTCCTTGCTCCGGCATGAAGTGCCCCCAGCCCCAAAAGAGCTAGGGGGAGTGGAGGGGGACCAAGCAAAGCTACAGTCTCCACGGGAGACCAAGGTGTCCCAAAAACAGGCTGTGAAAGGGGGGACAAGGAGATGTCACCGAAATGCTGGGGTGATGAGTGGACCCCAGCTCCCCGCAGCAGCACCCACGGGTGGCCTCTTCGCGGGAGCCAGGGCACAGCACCCGTGGGCGGCCCAAATTGAGGGGGGGAGGTTGGGTCAGGATTCCCACCTAGGTGAGACCCCCAGCCAGCACTAGGGGAGATCCTGGGGGCAGAAACCAAGTCTGGGTGCTGAGAGAGAAGGGGGCTGGGGTCGTGGGGAAGGACCCCTGGGTGCACCCCACAGAGGGTCCGGGCTGGGGGGGCAGAATAATAGGGGGGGGGTACCGGGACAGAGCAGGACCCAGCTCCCCGGGAAGGGGATTCGGGCTGGGGGGGCAAGGAGCCCGGTGGTGGTGGAGCAGCTGGGGGTGGGAGTGGGGGGTCCCGGGGCCGAGCAGCGGGACCCAGGTGTCAGTTGAAGGGTGGGCTGGGGGTCCCGGTACCGGCTGGGGGTCCCGGTACCGGCTGGGGGTCCCGGTACCGGCTGGAGTCACAGGGCAGAAGGCCCGGAGGGGGTCCCGGTGCAAGGAGAAGCGCCCAGCAAAAGCGATAGCTCCGACCCCGGAGGGGGAATTGGGACAGACCGGGGATGGGGGGGGGGGGGTCCCCTCCACCGCCCCCGGGCCCCCCACCCCGGCTCACGTGTGTCCGCAGCCCGCGATACCGACGGCTCGGTGAAAAACCTCCAGGCAGATGGGACAGCTGAACTGCGCTTCCAGCGCCTCGGCGGCGGGACCGGAGGAGGAGGAAGAGGAGGAGGAAGAAGACGAGGGGGGTGTGTGGGGAGGGGGCGGCCGGGGGGACCCACCCGGGGCCTGAGGCCGCTGCGCCGCCGCCACCAGCAGGTTCCGCAACATGGCGGCGGCGGCGGCAGGGGGGAAGGAGGGGCGGTGCCCTGACGTCAGCGCGCACGGCTGCGTCATCGCCGTGCGCCGGGGGAGCGGAGCGGGGCGGAAGGGAGCGGGGGCCGCCATGTGCGAGGCGGCGGATGATGGAGGGTGCGGGCAGGACGCGGCACCGGCACGGCGCCGACGACGAGCCCCGGGAGACAGGTGGGAAGATCGGTCCGGGGAGCTCGGGCTGGGGCCCCCCGCCTCCCCCGTTATCCCTCCGGTAGCCGCCCCGTGCGGCTCGGTCCGGTGCTACCCCCGGGTGGGTGGGTGTGGGACCGGTGCCCCCGGTGGTGGCCGGTGACCGTCCGTGTCCCCGCAGCCACCCGCGGACCTGCGTGAAGTGCGGGCAGGGATCTGCCGCCCTCGTCATCCGCGTCGGGGACGCCTTCTGCCGGTGAGGGAAACGGGACGGGGGCGGCGGGGCTTGGGGACATCGGGGCTTGGCGACATTGGGTCTGTGGGACATTGGGGCTTGGGGACACAGAGCTTGGGGTCGTTGGGTCTCTGGGATGTCAAGGCTGGGGGACGTCGGGGCTTGGAGACGTTGGGTCTTGGGGACACAGGGCTTGGGCACGTTGGGTCTCGCAGACATCGGGGCTTGGGGACATCAGGACTTGGGGACATTGGGTCTCTGGGATGTCAAGGCTGAGGGACGTCGGGGCTTGGAGACGTTGGGTCTCTCGGACATCGGGACTTGGGGACATTGGGTCTTGGGGACACAGGGCTTGGGCACATTGGGTCTCTGGGATGTCAAGGCTTGGGGACATCGGGTCTCTGGGACATCGGAGCTTGGAGACATCGGGTCTCTGGGACATTGGGGCTCGGGGACATTGAGGCTCGGGGACACGGGGCTTGGGAATATTGGGTCTCTGGGACGTCAAGGCTTGGGGACATCGGGTCTCTGGGACATTGAGGCTCGGGGACATGGGGCTTGGGAATATTGGGTCTCTGGGACGTCAAGGCTGGGGGACATTGGGTCCTGGGGACATTGGGTCTTGGGGACATTGGGGCTTGGGCACATTGGGTCTCTGGGACATTGGGGCTTGGGCACATTTGGTCTCTGGGACATTAAAGCTTGGGGACATCGGGGTTTGGAGACATTGGGTCTCTGGGAGATTGGGGCTTGGGGTCATGGGGCTTGGGGACATCAAGGCTTGGAGATATTGGGTCTCTGGGACATTGGGTCTCTGGGACGTCAAGGCTTGGGGACATCAGGGTTTGGGGACATTGGGTCTCTGGGATGTCGGGGCTTGGGGACACGGAGCTTGGGGACATTGGGTCTCAGGGACATCAAGGCTTGGGGATAGCAGGGCTTGGAGACAAGGGGCTTGGGGACAGCAGGGCACAAGAATATTGTGGCTTGGGGACATTAGGTCTCGGGGACATTGGGTCTCTGGGACATCAAGGCTTGGAGGGAGGGGGCTCAAGGACTTGCGTCCTGGGGACACGGGGGCTGGGTGCCATAGAACATGCCATGGCTCAGGGCCGTGTCCCCGCAGCGGCTGCTTCCGCGAGTACTTCGTGCATAAGTTCCGTGCAATGCTGGGCAAGAACCGCGTCATCTTCCCGGGAGACAAGGTACTGGGGGGGTGAGACACAGAGGTGGGGGGGGACGGACCTGGATGGTGGCACCAGGGCTGGTGACCGTCCTTCATGTCCCTGCAGGTGCTGCTGGCGCTGTCGGGGGGACCAGCATCCAGTGCCATGCTCCGGCAGGTCCAAGAGGTGAGAGTGGGGGTGATGGGGGGACTGGGGGGGTACAACTCACACCCCCCCCTCACCTTGCACCTCTGCCAGGGGCTCAGCCGGGAGACAGCCAAGAGACTCCGCTTCATCCCCGGCCTCATCTATGTTGACGGTAAGGATTAACCCCACTGCCCATTTGCTGCCTGCTCCTTGCCCCACTGCCTGCTCCCAGCGCCATGCCCAGGGTTGGGGGCTGCCGCTAAGCCCAGGGAGGCTGTGGCATCCTGGGGTGTCCCCCTCGCCCCGGGGATGGGGTGAGTGCCCCTTCCTCACCGTGGCGGCGGCCCCGGTGCTGCCCACCTGCCTTGCAGAGGGAGCGGTGCGCGGGCAGAGCCCGGCACAGCGGGAGGAGAGCCTGGCTCGCATGGAGACCCTGCTGCAGGCGACCGGCTTCCCCTACCACCTGGCCCACCTGGAGCAGGTATGGGGACGAAGTGGGGGGGGACACGCCGGGCAGGGACACACACCTGGCTGCCCCCAGCCCCACACTGGTACCCATCTCTGCCTCACAGGCGTTGGAGCTGCCCGCGTCCATCCTGCGGCCGGGGCCGGGGGGTTCTGGCGAGCCCGGCCCTTCCTACAAGGAGGCTGTGGAGGGCTTCATCCAGCAGCAGCGGCAGGAGGGGGACGGGGATGGTGGCACCTCGCTGCCCAGCCCCGGCACCCAGGTGGGGGATCGGGCTGCCCCCCGCCTGCCCGCCGCTGCCCGTACCCAGGAGCTGCTGCGGCTCTTCGAGGCCGTGGAGACGCCAACAGCGAGAGAGGAGCTGCTGCAGATGCTGCGGTGAGGGGCCGATCCTGCCCGGCGTTGGCACCACGCGTGGCGCGGTGGCTCTGAGCTGGTGTCGCCTTGTCCCCCAGGATCCACCTCATCCTGCAGACAGCCCGGACCAGGGGCTATGCCAAAGTGATGACGGGTGAGAGCTGCACCCGGGTGGCCATCAAGCTCCTCACCAACCTGGCGCTGGGTCGCGGCGCCTTCCTCGCCGTTGACACGGTGAGCAGCCTGCCGGCACCCTGTCCCCAAGCTGGGGACGGCGATCCTCACCTGGAGGGGTGACGCGATGCCGTGGAGGGAGGTGGGGGGGATGATCTGCGGCTTGGTGGTGGCACGGTCCCTCGGCAACCATGCACCCGCAGGGCTTCGTGGACGACCGCCACGGCGACGTGATGGTGGTGCGTCCCATGCGGGAGTACATGGCCAAGGAGATCGCCTTCTACAACCACTTCTTCGACGTCCCCACCGTCATCGCGCCGCCCCTCCCCACCAAGGTAAGGACATCCCCCGTCCCCTGGTGGGGGGGATCCTGAGCTCTGCATCCCCATGGCAGGAACAGGACCCCCCCCCCATCCTGCCCCTGCCCTCTCTGCTTGCTCCCCCAGCGCCAGGAGAAGCCCAGCATCCACCGCCTGATGGAACGCTTCCTCCTGGGGCTGCAGGAAGATTTCCCCTCCACCATCAGCACCGTCTACCGGTACGGTGTCCCCTGCACGGGGACACCCTGGGGTGAGGGGGGGTGGTTTTTGGTTTGGGGGTGAACGGGGGGTGCACATGTTTACCCCCCCCATGTTGGCTGCAGGACGGGTGAGAAGCTGAGCCCGGCTCCGGCCAAGGCGAGCAGCGAGTCCCAGCGCTGCCTGCTCTGCCTGTGCGCCCTGGACATCGCTGGGGGTGAGTGGGGGGGGGTAATAGGGGACTGGGGGGGGGCGCAGCCATGCACCCCTCTAGTCATACCCCTGCCCTCTGGCTCTTGCAGAGGAGGAGTTGGCCCTGGAGCCCACGCTGATCACGGAGGAGCCGGAGTGGAACGGGTGCTGCCAGGACACGGCGGCAGCAGGGTAAGCATTTGGGCAGGGGGGGGATGCCGTGCCGGCACCGGGGCCAACCGTGCCGTCACCGCTGAGGGTCCCTGTCCCCACAGGGCTGAGAGCAGAGCTGCCTTCATCCCGCTGCTGTGCTACAGCTGCCGCCTCACCTTCAAGGAGCTGGTAAGGCTTTTGGGGGACGGGGGGGGCGGCTGTCCTTGGGAACTGGGGGTCCCCGTGCCCACGGCCCCTCTCTTGCAGGGTCCCCTTGCCACGCTGCCACCCTACGTGCGTGCTGAGGCCCAGCGCAGGATCCGCAGGTAGGGGGGTTGGGGTGTGGGGGGGTGTCCCCTCCCCGCCGGCTCAGCCCCCCGCTGCCACGTTCATCCACCCGCACCGTGTCCGTCCTTTGCAGAGCAGAGATGGAGCAGCAGAGCCAGGAGGTCCCGCTGGAGGATGAGGAGCCCGGCGAGAGCTGAAGGGGCTAAGGACAGCGGGGGATACAGACCTTCATCCCTCGGGGGTACCGGTGGGGCAGGGTGCCACCCCCCCTACCTGGGATGCCCCAATAGGATGGTGGGGAACCAGAGCTCCTGGGGAACGCTGGCACCCAGGCTAGCTGCTTTTACACCCCATTTTGGTTACCCCCATTCAGTGGGAGCCAGGGGTGCTGGTACCCCCTGGGGGCAGCAGGTCTCCAGTCCCACCCAGCACCCCCCCTCTCCCCACCCCAGCTGCACATCAGCCAGGGAGGCCTCAGCTTTGTTTTATTAGATATCTGTATAAATAAACCATTTGAATTAATAAAAAAAAAAACAACAACCCAAAGTCACAAGTGTCTAGAGTCCAGCTGGGGCTGCCAGCCCCCACCCCTGGTTGGGGGGGGTCATGACCCAGGGCCCCCCCGTCCTGGGGCTGGGGGGCTATTGCTTTTGAGTTCAACCTGGTTCTGGAGCAGGGCTGGGGAGAGCGGGGAGGGGGCACAGGCTGGCTCCTGACCAACCCCCCCTCCACCCGGCAGCCAGGGGTGCCCAGCAGGTGGGGGTGGGGGGGCCAGCTCCTGTCCCCCACCCCGGGAAGGCACGACGTGGTCTCCGCAGGTCGGACGGCAAGAAAAACATCCTCCCTAAAAGCGAGCGCCGAGCACCCTGCGTCCCACTGCCTCCCCCAGCAGGATACGGCCCCAGCTTGTTGCGGGGGGGGACGGGACGGGACTGGTTAAGGCATTGGCGGTGATGTCCCCGGGAGGGGGGGGGCCTGGAGCCCCTTCCCCTTACTCCTTCTCCCGCGTCCACTTGATCATGGTCTCGGGGGAGCGGTAGAGGAAGATGAGCTTGGCGTAGAGCTCTTCCTCCAGCTCCAGCTCGCCCGTTTCCCGCACCAGGAAGATGTCCTGGCACAGCTTCAGGATGCGGTCCACGCAGGGCAGCTCCTCGAACATGATGGAGTGCGAGATCTCGCTGAAGAAACCCCGCACGAACTTCCCGATCACCAGCACGATGGAGACGTACAGCCCCATGATCCTGCAAGGGCGGGGGGGGGGGAGGATTGCATCCTGTATCCCACACCCCCAGACTCGCATCCCTTTTGGGGTACAGCCTGGTGGTCGTCCCCCCTCTCCCTGCGTACCTCCTCCACTTACCCGTAGCCAGCCAAGAAGCCCAGGCTGGGGGGGCTGACTTTATCGTTGAAGATGATCATGGGGAGGATGTTGCCGTCGCTGGGGGTGGCCTCCTTCAGCCGTATCACCCACCACTCCAAGAAGCTGTCGCCCCCTCGGCCGGCACCCGCACGCTCCCGTTTCAGCTGCACCTCCACGTCCAGGTAGCTGTCCTCCCCGTCTGTCGAGGCGGGGGGGACACACACACACAGTGTCAGGGCACAGTACGGCTGCTGGTGTACCCCCAACGCTGATTTCTTTTTTTTTGGGGGGGGGTGGGGACACATGGTGGGACTCACCCGGCAGCAGCTGCTTGACGGGGTTGGCTTCGGGACCGTTGGGCGCCCGGATGTATTTGGGGAAGAGTTTGGGCACTTGCCTGCAAGAGAGCGGGGTGAGCGATGCGGAGGCGGGGGGGGGCACCATCCCAATGACTATGGAGTTGCGGGGGGGGGGGGGGTCCAGCCCCTTGTCCCTTCCCTGGGGACACTCACACGGGGGCATCACGGGTGCCCTGCAGCAGCTGGGCCAGCTCCATGCGCTGGGGCGCGCCGGGCTGCAGGTTGGTGGTGTGCTTGTCGAAGGTGTGCTCCACCGTCCCCCCTTTGCCCAGGTCCCTGCGGGCAGAGCAGAGGTGGAGGGTGTGTTGGGGGGGGGTGCAGGCAGGGCTGCCCCCCTCCCTCCTCCTCCTCCTCCTCGCCACCGTGCCAGCGGTACCTCTGGAAGGTCCAGGTGAGGCGGAGGGTGATGTCGGAGGAGCCGTTCTGCAGCTCTCGTCGCATCTGTTCCCGGCTGGGGGGGCTGATGCTCCAGAGCGAGCCCGAGCTGCCCTCGATGCGAGCCCTCACGATGTCCTCGTAGCCGTACAGCGTGATGAACTGCATGGCCACCTAGTGCAAGGGGGGGGGGGACGATGACCAGGTCAACCCCCACCCAAGGACACCCCTACCCCGGGGCACCCCCCGACTCTGCCGGCCCCCCAGGAGGATGGAGCGGGGCGGGGGGGGAGGATTTACCGGCTGCCTCTCAAATTGGTTGGTGAGGGCTTCGTAGTCCTGGGGGGTGAAGGGCTGGATGGATTGCTGCTGGGCGCTCATGGTGAACAGCGGCTGCAGGGGAGGGGGTGCCATCAGCCAGGCAGGGGACCCCAGCATCTGGGCTGGGCACCCCAGCACCCACCCCCTGCATCCTCACCTCATACCCCCCCAGCTTGAGGGTGACGGTGACGTCAATGGGGTGGTTCACGACGCCCACCACGGAGCGCACCAGCGACATAAAGAGCAGCGGGAACCAGATGATGGCCACGAGGAAGAGGATGATGAGGCCCCCCATGCCATACTTCACGATCTTCTTCTTCTTCTGCCCCTTGGGCTGGGGGTATTTCTAGGTGGAGGCGGGGGGAGACAGCACACGGTGTCAGGTGGGCTCGGGGGGACCCCAAGGAACAAGGGGCTTACTGGGGGGCCCTTCCCAGCACGGCGGGGCTGTACCTTCTCCGTCTCGCGGCTGCACTTGATGATGAAGATGTTGGCGTAGATGTCCTCCACGCACATCCAGTTGGAGAGGGACAGCGTGGTGTCCGTCCAGACCCAGTCCATGACGGCCCGCAGCTCCACCAGGAAGGGCACGAGGCGAAACCTGAGGGGGGGAACACAGGGAGAGGGGGCTGGTACGGCACCCTCCGGGCGCTCGGGGGTCCGCGCGGCCCCGTGCCGTACCCCTGGAAGAGGAAGAGGTTGAGGTGGTTGTATTTCTTGGTGAGGAAGTTGCCCAGGATGCGGGTAGGGTAGCCGCAGCGGATCTGGTAGGCGGACAGCGAGAAGTAGATGCACTTCACGAAGTACCACAGCTGGGCCACCGTGTTGAGGCTGAACAACCTGCGGGAGGGTGGGTGTCACCCCTCCGGCCACCTCCCCGGCCAGGGTGGGCCACCACGTGGCCTTGGGGACACAAAGGTGCCACCCTAGGCCCTTGGGGACATCCTCGGGGCACGCATGGTACCTTTCGGTGACGGCCGGCAGGATGAAGAACATCCAGAGGTGGATGCTGAAGACCAAGATGACCTGGAAGATGAGCTTGCCCAGCACGGTCTTGCGGAGGTAGAGCGCGCGGTCGATGACCATGGTGGTGAACTGGATGAGCAGCATGACCAAGAAGGCCTCTGGCACTTGGTCATCCGACAGCGAGGAGGTGATGTCGGCGGCCGCCGAGTGTTTCTGGGGATGCAGGAGAGGTCAGGATACGGCCCGGCCTGACCCCGCGGTGGGAGCCGGTCGGTGCCCTGCGGGAACCCCCTGCTCACCCCGAAAGCCCAGAAGCCGAAGATGATGATGATGAAGTCGACCACGTCGGCCAGGAACATGAAGGCGTAGACGTCGGTGGCCGCCCGGTGCTGGGTGTGCAGGATGTCCCAGAAGAACCCGCGCACCGGCCGGTACATGTTCTGCGCCCTGGAGGGGGACAGAAGGGACGGGTGACCGGGGGCTGCACCCCGCACCCCCCACCCCAACCAATGCTGCGGGGCACTCACATGGTGAGGAAGAAGAGCTTGACCTGCAGCCCAAACGCCTTCAGTTTCTTCTGAGCGTGGCTCTGTTTTGCCTCTTCCTCCTCCTCCTCCTCCTCCTCCCCATCCCCTGCGAGTGAGGCACAGCGTGGGCGACAGCCGGGGTCCTGCAGGGCTGCATCCTGCCCGGCCCCAGCATCCCTCCACCCTGGGGGATGCCAGCCTTGCCCCTCGCCGGGGCGCGAGGTCCAGGAACGGGCGCTCACCTTCCTCCGGAGCCGCCTCCGGTTGCTTCCTCCCCCATCGCCTCTTCCTCCTGAAGCGGAGCTGCGTCGCCCCGGCCCCCTTCTCCTGCCCCACGGCATCACCCTCCGGCTCCGGCCCCGCGGCCGCGCCCGGTGTCCCCGGCTCTGCCGGCACCTCCGTCCCTTCCTCACCCGCGGGGGACGCTGCTTCCTCCCGCCTCTCCTCTTCTTCCTCATCCTCCACCCGCTCCGCCTCTGCCTTCTTCTTGGGGAAGGAGTCCTCCTCGTGGTCCCACAGCCCGTAGGACTGAGGAGGAGCACGGTCAGGGGGAGACAGGGTTCCTGATGCCCCCCCCCATCCCGCAGCGTCGGCTCCCGTTGCACCAGCAACGGGTGCCTTGGGTGGAAACCAAGGCAGAGCCACCAAGCACCCACTGGGTGCTCTCCAGAGCCCCCCTCACCCCCAGAAGCACCTCCAGCTCCCGGAGAATCCCACCCAGGCGATGCCCACGGCAGCGCCCGTGCCCTGGGGCTCACCAGCAGCAGGGAGCGATGGAAGAAGAGGGCCAGGAGCTGCACGAGGTCATACTTGATGTAGCGGTCAGTCTTCTCCAAGCCCAGGATGCGGGGTGGGAAGAAGGGCTTGCCCTCGTTGCGCACCAGCATGGTGTAGCCGTTCCAGGGGAAGAACCCGAACTGGAAGAGGTATTTCACCACCACCATCACCTGTGGGGGACGTCGGGGTCAGCGGGTGGCAGCCGGGGGCCGGGTGGCATCGTCCCCTCCCCGGCCACCCCCTGCCCACCTCGGTGAAGATGATGGCGGTCATCCAGAAGCGCTTGCTGGGCCGGGGGATGGAGAGCATGGCCCAGAGGAAGACGAGGATGGGCAGGAAGAGGGAGATGACGGAGGCAGTCACCATGTTGTTGAGGATGATGATGAAGTAGCAGAGCAGCTCGGAGTGGGCGGCCACGCAGCGGTACCCGGCCAGCAGCAGCTTCAGGAACCGGTTGTGGGACCGATAAAACCGCTCCGACTCTTCCAGCTCGGGGAAGTACAGCCGCCTGCGGGGTGCAGCGGGGGGGTGAGCTGGTCCCGACACCCCCCGTCCCCATCCCCACCATCCCCACGTCCCCGTACCTGCTCAGGAGGAGCTCGCTGGCCGTCCGGCTCCGGTTCTGGGGCAAGGCCAGGAGCTCCTGAGACCCAGCCACGTCCTCCTGGCTTTCCAAAATTGTCACCCGCTCCTGGCTGCCGGTGGGCAGCGGGCATCCCACCGGGCCGGCGGTGGCTCCTCGGTGCCCGCTGGGGACGGCACGGGGACAGGGGTGAGCCCCCCCGCTCGCCGACCCCTGCCCGCGGCGCTGCCCGCTGCCCCCTCGGGGGGGGTATCTATGCACCTGCCTGGAAGCGACGCCGTTTTGGGGGTCCGCACCCCCGGCCCCCCGTGGGTTCAGCTCCTCAGCTGGGGGCTCCTCCGGCGGCAGCAGGTAGAGCTCGTCCAGGACCCCGCGGTGCATGTCCTCTCCCTGCAGCGGGCAGCAGGTCGGTGCCACCGCGGGGCTGTCACCAACCCCCCCGCCCCCCCGTCGTGTCCCGATGTCCCCCCCCAGGGCTCACCGTGGCCAGCCGGCGCGTGAGGACGTATCTCTCGAGGCACAGGACGGTGGACATGTCGGCGTGCTCCCGAGTGCAGGCGTCCAGCCACTGGGTCAACCCGTCCACCATGGCCCGGCACAGCACCCACAGGAACCGCAGGGTGTTCAGCACTCGCTGCACCACGTTGCCCCGCTCTGCTGGGGTGGGGGGGACGAGGGGTGTCACTTCACACCCTCTCGGATCCCCCCAACGCCCCCCCACCCCGAGCTGCGGTCCTGCTGCCCACCTACCGGAGCCTTCCTCCTCCTCCTCCTCCTCTTCCTCCTGACCTTCAGCCTCTTCAAGCGCTTCCAACTCCTCCTCCCTCCCTCCGCTGTCCCCTACAAGGGTCAGACCCCCCCGGGAAGGGCTCAGCAGAGGACGGACATCATTTCTAGCCCCCGTTGGGGCTCTCCCGCTCATCACCCCACCCCCTGTGTCCCCCCCCCCCCGGCTTAAAAACCAGCACGGCCACCAAAGGCGAGTTGCACGGATTATGCCCAACCCTATTGTAGACACTGGAGAGTCCACACACACACTGGGAACCACCTTGAGGCGATGCCCCAGTACGGGATGCCGACTACTCCCAAGGCAAACAGCGGGGAACGGGGCAGGGCTGCGTCCCCTCCCACCCCCCCCCCCCCAACCCCATTTTGGGGTAAGCCGGACCCACCTGCAGCGACCTCGGCACCGGCTGCCTCCGGCTGCTCCTGCTGCCGCAGCGCCGTCCTGGTGTTGGTCACCCAGGCCTGGTAGGCGAGCTGGCAGGGGGAAAGGAGCCGTGAGTGCCCTGTGGGCACCACCAGCCCCCCCCCCAGGCCCCCCCAGCCACGCTCACCTGGAAGGCGCTCTGCCTGCCCGGCTGCGGCTCCTCCGGCACCGCTGCCTCCTCCTCCTCCTCGCTGTCCGACTCAAAGAGGAAGTATTCCCCCGAATGCAGCACTGCCGGGGCGGCACGGGGTGTCACGGCACGGCCGGTGCCACGGCACGGGGTGTCACGGCACGGCCGGTGCCCCACCGGCGGCAAGGCACGGGGTGGGGGTCACGGCAGGGCTGCCGTCTCCCCGAGGCTCTCTGGCCAACGCGGCGATGCTGGCACGGCGCCGAGGACACCCGTGGGGATCTCCGTTGGGGACGAAAACTCAACTCCCGCGTCCCCAAAGTGGGGTCCCTCCGGTGCCGGCACTGGGAGGCGACCGATGCCGGTAACCCCAAACCCAGCCCGGTACCCCCAGCCCGACACCCTGTTAGTGCTGGGAAGTGGAGAAGTCCTAGTTAGTGCCCTGCGGCCGAGCGTGGGGACGGGGAACATGCAGGGCGTCACCTTGCCGAAAGCACCGTCACCACCGCTCCCCGCGGGTGTTAGCGGTCCCCGGCGGAGGGACCTCACCGAGGGGCTGCGCCCCGTTACGGCCCCGTGCCGGGCCAGTACCTGCGGCGTGGTCTAACCATGGCCGCCACCACCGCTCCCTCTGCCGGGAAGGGTCCGCCGGGCTGCCGGGCGCTGTGGAATGGCAGACGGGGGGGGGGGGGCTGAGAACGGCCACGCTCGGTGCACCCACCCCCGGCACCGAGCCAGGAGGGCAGGGAGGGGAGTTCACCACGATGCTCCGCGGGGCTCCGCCGGGACAGGCGTCGGCGATGGGTCGCGGTCACCCTGCTGTGCCCAGAGAAGGGGTGGGGGGACGGGGGGACGGACCCCCCAGCTCTCACCTGGCCTGGCCTCATCCTGCCCCTCGCCGGTGCCGCGGGGCAGCCGCTCCTGGTGGTACTTCTCCTGCTTGGCTCGGATCCGCTCCATCCTGCCAGGCAGAGGCTGCTGCGGAGCCCGCTCCCCCAAAACCCCCCCCGGGAGCACCCCCATCCACCCCACCCGCACAGGGGTGCCCCAAGGTGCTGTAGTGCTGGGGCAGGGGGGGAGAGCGGTCCCAGGTGCCCCCCCAAAACCCACTCACTGCCGCTTCAGCTGGGCCAGCGACTTCTTCTCGGCTTGCCGGTGGGAGTGCATGCTCTTCAGGGTGCTGGCCTTGAACAGCGCGACGCCCCTGCGGGGACAGGGATGGCGGGAGGGTGAGGGGGGGGTACTGGCACCCCGGCACCCACGGGGACCCTCCGGGACCCCAGCCCCACCTAGAAGCCTGCAGGGCAGAGGCCTGGAGGTCCAGCATGACGTGCAAGTAGTAGTAGCTGAGGAAGACGCGGCGCTGGAGCAGGAGGAAGAAGAAGCAGATGCTGTCCCAGATGATGCCCGCCTCCTCCACGGGCAGCGAGCAGTCCTGGTCCTTGCCCATCTCCTTGGCTGGCAGGCAGAGGTGCAGGCAGGTCAGGCAGCAGCCCAAACCTACACCCCCAACCCCACCAGCTCAGGCAGGGCAGACCCCAGACCCCCCCCCCCGCCCCCATCCCCAGGCCAGCAACTCACGGTCGTAGTAGCCCTTGACGGTGCAGACCAGGCTGAAGAGCTGGATCACCCAGCAGAAGTTGCTCTGCATCTGCTGCACGAAGACGCAGGAGAGGAGCTGCGGGGAGAGAGGGCAGAGCGCGGGGTTTTACCCGGGGACAGCATCGGCACCCGTCCCCTCCCCGGGGGATGTCCGCGGGGTGGGCGACCCCCGAGGAGCAGCCCAGGGGCCGTTGCATGGCTGGGGACCGGCAGCCCTCACCGACAGCATGTTTTTGGAGATGATGACGGTGATGTTGTAGAGGATGAGGCAGTCCCAGAGCACGAGGCGAGCCCGGGCCGGCTTGCGCAGCATGGCGGTGCCGAAGAGGAGGAGGTAGAAGCAGGCCAGCAGGTAGCCGAGGCCGAAGAGGCTGATGCGGGTGGCTCCGGTGATGAAGACCACCACCAGGACGAACCAGAAGAGGTAGCGGAAGACCACCACCTTCACCATGTCCAGGTATGACCTGTGGGATGGGGTGCTCAGAGCAGGGTCCCCGTCCCCTGCCAGCACCCATGCTTGCCACCACCCGGGTTTGGGGTGCAGCGAGGTGCCACCCCACAGCCCAGCCAAACCAGCACGGTCCCAGTCCCCGCATCAGCCCTCTTTTGGGGAACAAAGCGCCTTGTCCCAGTCTATGGGGTCCCAATGCCCGGGGGGGTCCTGCACAATCACCAGGGGTGTCCTGGAGCACGGCACCTCCTTCCAGCACAGCCTTAGGGTGCTCCTGTCCCAGCCTGGGGGTCCCATCCCAGTGACAGGGGGTCCTGCTCCAGCCGTGGCGGGGGGTCCCGTCCCAGCCCGGCGTCAGCGGGAGGGCTTCCCTGGCCCAAAGGGGTCCCAGCCCCATCCTAGGGGATCCCAGCAGGTCCCACTGCCTGGGGGTCCCATCCCAGGAGGGGAGCGGGTCCCATCCCCACGGTCCCCCGTGCCCCAGCCCACCCCAGCCCCGGGTTGCGGTGCCGCGTCACGCGGCGGCGGGCGCCCACCGGCAGTGGATGAAGTTGGGCGTGGGGTTGTGGGGGTCCCGCGCCAGGTCGAGCCGGTCGGTGTTCTCGCCGGCCGCCCGCAGCCATTCCTCGGTGCGCTCGGCCTCGAAGACCCGCCACTGCTGGGCCGCGCACAGCAGCAGCGCGAAGTCGTCTGCGGGCACATGGCTCAGACTGGGCGGGGCGGGCGGGGCTCTGGTAGACCACACCCCCTCCCTAGAATGGGGCGTGGCACCCACCAAGCCCCTCCCCAAGGGGTGGGGCACCCCAGGGCGCTCATCCATTGGGATGTGAGTTTCATTAAGCTCCTCCCCCAATGGGGGTGTGGTTCTCCACAGGCCCCTCCTCCTGGGGGGTGTGGCTCTCCTCAGGCCCCTCCTTCTCCCCAAAGGGGGTGGGACTTCAGCCAAACTCCTCCCACAGGGGGGCAAGGCTCTTCCACAGCTCCTCCTCCAAAAGGGCGTGGGCACAGGTCAAGCTCCACCCCAAAGGGGTGTGGCTTCTCCAGCTCCTCCCACCTCCCCATCTGCTCACCTCCCTGGGGGCAGGACTGGACAAACACCCCCCCAAAAATCCATGGCTGGGCTTGGGGGTGCCCCATGGGCAAGGGGGTGCCAGGGGCTGGAGTAGGGGGGACAGGGCACCCCGTGGGCAGGGGGCTGCCAGGGGTTGGTGGTGGGTTGCCGGGGGCGGGGGGGGGGGATACTCACTGATGAGGTTGGTGGATTTGGGGGCCACGAAGAAGTCGGGCAGGTAGAGCCACTTGATGAGCGCCGAGTTGAAGGGGAGGGCTCGGGTCCAGCGCCACGGATAGTCTGGGGGGGACGGTGGGCACGCTCGATGCCAGCCCCCCCCCCCCCACGCCAGCCCCTTACCCAGGGCAGGCAGCGTGCCCACGCACGGACCTCTGCCTCCGTGACCCGTGCAAAGGACGGGTGTCCCCCCCCCAGCCCCTGCCCCTTACCCACGCAGAGGGCGGGCGGCATGCCCACGCACAGCAAGTACTGGTAGAGGAGGAAGACGACGAGGAAGAGGCAGTACTTGGGCCAGAGGCGGGCGATGGCCGCCCGCCGGCGCCGCGTCAGGATGACGACCAGCCAGCAACCGTGCAGGATCACCATGAAGTTCATCCGTTGCCCGATCACGTTCACCGTCATCAGGAAGCAGATCTGGGACGGGGAAGCGGGGGGAGATGCAGAGGCTCAGCCCCGGGGCGCCGCGAGCGGTGGGATCCCCCCCACGCGGCACCCGCTCCCCACCTCCAAGCCAAACTTGTAGTAGAAGTAGTTGAGGAAGTATTTGGCACAGCTGCCGAGGCCGTGGTCGAGATGCTCGCGGGAGATGTCCTCGAAGACGGTCTCGGTGACGGGGGCCACCAGCTGGTGCTGCTTGCGGTAATACTCCTGGCGCCGGTACACCACCGCCTCGAACACCAGCAGCAGCAGCACCAGGAGGTGGTTCTGGTTGGGGGGAGGACGAAGGGATGCTCAGGACCGTGGTACGCCACCGAGCATCCCCCCCGCCACGTGCTCCCCGCAGACGGGGCGTCCCCGTGCCCACCTGGATGTAGCCCAGGTTGGGGTAACCCTTGCGGATGCCGAACCAGTTGGCAGGGTCCACGGGGCCGCGGTACAGCGTGGAGTTACCCAGCTCCTCCGGGCTCAGGTTGGTGCCGTTGAGCTGGGGCTGCAAAAGAGGAGCACCACCGGGTGTCAGGACCCCTCGCCCCTGCCACCTCCAGCCAGGGACCCCCCCCCGTGCCACCACAAGCACCCCAAGAACCGGGCATCCCCCCGGCACGGCCGCCTTGGGCACCTGGGTGCAGTTGCTGGAGTACTCGCTGGGGTCGACGATCTTGAGCTGGTAGAGCATCTTGCAGACGATGATGATGCAGGTCCAGACGGTGGAGAGGCAGGAGGCCATGTGGCGGAAACGGCAGTAGGGCATGGCGAAGGCCCACAGCAGCACCAGCAAGAAGTTCATCAGCGATACCTGCGGCAGCGGCGGCTGCGTCAGCGCCCCAGGGTGCCCGGCGGAGCCTGTTCCCCCCCCCCACCCCAGCACCCCGGGGCTGGTACCTCCTGCAGGGCCACCCAGACGGTGTAGAGAGCCACCAGCTTGAGGATGTGGAGCTCCAACAGGCGCCCCACGAAGACCTGCCCGCGGGTCAACGTGTCCGAGAAGGTCCAGCCCAGCACGATCAGGCGTTCCAGCACCAGTCCCCATTTGGTGGGCGCTGCGGGGACATGGAGCGTCACGGACACCCCCACAGCCACCCTGGCTCAGGGGACACCCCAACCCATCCCTGTATCCTCCCATGCTTGGAGGACACCCCAATCCGTTCCCACAACCTCCCACACTTGGAGGACGCTCCAATCCATCTCCATACCCTCCCAGGCTTGGAGGACACCCCAATCCATCCCCGCACCCTCCCAGCCCCTTCCTGGCTTGGAGGATGCTCCAATCTATCCCTGCTCCCCCCTTGCCCCATCCTGGCTTGAAGGACACCCCAATCCATCCCTGTATCCTCCCAGCCCCTTCCTGGCTGAGAGGACACCCCAATGCATCCTCATACCCTCCCAGACTTGAAGGACACCCCAATCCATCCCTGCACCTCGCCAGCCCATTCCTGGCTTGGAGGATGCTCCAACCCATCCCCGTACCCTCCACACTTGGGAGGGTCACCCCAAATCTATCTCCCTACCCTCCCAACCCCTTGCTGGATTGCAGGACACCCCAATCCATCCGTGTACCCTCCCACACTTGGAGGTCACCCCAAATCTATCTCCCTACCCTCCCAACCCCTTGCTGGATTGGAGGACACCCCAATCCATCCGTGTACCCTCCCACACTTGGAGGTCACCCCAAATCCATCTCCCTACCCTCCCAGCCCCTTACTGGCTCGGAGGATGCTCCAATCCATTCCTGCATCCCTCCCAGCCCCTTCCTGGCTTGGGGGGACACCCCATCCCACCCCGTCCCCCTGTCCCTGCCCGGTACCCTGTGACGCGGTGTCGGAGTCACCCGTCCCGGCATTTTCGGCAGCAGCCGCATCCCGCAGCAGCCGGCTCCCGTGCAGCTCCTCAGGCCTGCGGGGAGGAGGGCTCAGAGCCGGGATGGGGGTCTCAGGGTGCAGAGGGGGGGGTCACCCTGGTGCGGGGCCCTACCTGGGGATGTGGCAGGGTGGCGGGGTGGCAGCAGGGATGTGCTCCAGGTCGGTGATGTGCATGAAGGGGCGGTGGAAGTAATGGAGCTGGAGGATGCAGGCCAGGAGGAAGAAGCCCGGGATGAGGGTGCTGGAGAAGAGCTCGGAGACGCTGAACTGCTCCAGACCCAGGTCGCCCAGCCTGGGCAGGGAGGAGGAAAGTCAACACGGGGCCGCATCCATCCCACCCTGCACAGGCATCAAGCTGCCACACCAGGGCTCAACCCCAACTGCCCGCCCCCCGTGCCTCAGTTTCCCCACGTGCAACGCATCCCTTGGCCGTGCCCTGGTGCCACCACGGGGGCTGGCGGCAGCAGGGACCCCACGGTGTGTCAGGGACACTCACTGCTCGTCGGTGAGGCCCGTCAGGTTCCTCCAGTACATGGGGAAATCCTCAAACTGGAAGGTGTAGACGGCGATGAGCACCAGCATGGTGTACGCCACCACCAGCCACCAGAAGCCCTTCAGCACCTTGCGCCACAGGCTGTAGTACACCTGTGGGGACGGGGACATCAGCGGGACCACGCCGGGGACGGGGACGGGGTCAGGGATGGGGATGGATGGGGATGGGGAGGGGTCCCCAGCCCCCCCTACCTGGAAGAGGGTGAGGCAGAGGAGGAAAAGGAACATGTAGACGATCTTGTAGACGACGAGGCGCCCGGCGAAGCTCACCACGATGAACATGCCGGCGCAGACGCAGATCCAGTATTTGGCATAGAAATCCCGCACCAGGACCCCCAGCGCCTTCAGCACGTCCCGCTGCCGGCTGGGCTCTGCGAGGCAAGGAAGGGGCTGCAGGCAGCCGCCCGGGGGGGGGCACGCGTGTCGTGTCCCCCCCTCTCCGGCAGCTGCCCACCTCCGGGCACTCGCATCCCGGGGGATGCTCAGCCCGGGACAGGGTCCCTGGGGGTGGGTGACGCCGGGAGCCCTCACCCGTGTCCGAGACGGTCACCTCCAGGAGCGGGGTGGCCGGGCACCTCCTCGTTAGCAGCTTCTCCTTAACGAACTGCCGCAGCAGCAGCCAGAAGGTGAGGGTGAGCAGGAGCTGCGGGGACAGGCGGTGAGTGGGGACAGCCGGGTACCAGAGGGGACAGGGATGGGGACACCGGGCTTACCTTGGCCCCCAGGTCCAAGCAGGGATATTTGGGGTGCACCAGCCCCAACTGTTCGAGGCTCATGAAGCCGACGCGGGTGGGCAGCTCGGGGGCCAGATCCATACCCCAGACGTACTGCAGGCTGCAGAGAGCGATGCCGTAGAGGAGGAGGAAAGGCGAGCAGAGCATGGCGAAGTGATGCCGGCTCCGCACCGTCCAGATGAGGCATGCCCAGAGCAGCAGCACGAAGGTCAGCCAGCTGTGGTAGGTGATGCTCCACACCTGCGGGCGGGCAGGAATGCGGCCCCTCGCCCGGGCTCAGCCCGGGAGGTGCCCCCCCATCATCTTCATCCCCCCCCCCAGCCCCTTACCATCATGGCGATGAGGGCGCAGACGTAGCTCTGGTTCATGACGACGTGGCCCAGGGCGTGCAGGGGCAGCCGCTCCGCCGGACGCCTCCTGCCTGGCCACGGGGAGGGGGACCGTGAGCCACCCCCCGGGCCACGGGTAGCCCTTGGGGAGGGGGAGGCGGCGGGGACGGGCTTACCCGGCTGCGGTGAGTTGCCCATGACGTGGACGGTGCAGTTCTCGGCACCGCTGCCCGGCTTCCCGGTGCTGGGGGATAGCATGGGCTGGGGGGGCAGAGAGGGCTCAGAGCCCACCCCGGCACCCCCAGAGCATCCCGCACCCATTCCCCCTCCAGCTCCAGCAAAGCCCCCCCTACCCCAAACCCACCTTGGTGTCCTCGGCCACGCCGTCGGTGTCCTTGGGCCAGCTCTCCAGCTCCACCAGCTCCCTCGCCGGGCACCTTGCCGGCGGCTGTGCCGGCACCGCGGTTCTCTGTGAGGGGCAGGAGCCAGCTCAGAGCACCCCGCTGCAGCCACCGGGGGAGCAGAATCATGCCCGGTGCCCCTGCCGAGGCACCCCTCCACCGGGCACCCCGCTGTCCCCCACCACCCCCAGTGCCATGGTTGGGGCGGTCAGAGCGGCGGGGCGCGCCGGGCATCGGCACGGGGTCCGGCTTGGCCCCGCAGCCCCTCACCCTGGCATCCAGCCGGCGCAGCTTCACCAGGGTGGCCACGGTGTAGTAGAGCAGGAGCAGGATGCCGGGGTTGGCGTAGACGGGCCAGGGGTGGCCGGTGTTGAGCACCAGGGCGTTGGGCCGGGAGCAGTTGCGGTACAGGACGACGTCCTTGAAGCCGAACAGCCTGCGGATGGGCAGAGCGGATGGAGTTATCGCCCGCCCGAGCCAGGACCCCCGCCGCCAGCCACGGTCCCATCCCGGTGCTGGCACGGCATACGGCTTCACCGGGGACCCGCCGCAGCTGGCAGCGGGATGGGGGCACCCACTTAACCGGGGTGGCACGGGAACCCCCGGCACGGCTCCCTCCCCGGGGACTCACCGTGCCCAGATGGTGGGGGGCGGGAAGACCCCCTGGACGAAGGGCGTCTGGTAGGCATAGAGGCAGAGGAGGTGGCCGCCGGCGTAGACGCCGACGAGGAAGCAGAGGGTGTCGAAGGCCAGGCGGCTGGTGGGGAGGTGGCAAGCCCACCACGTGCACAGCCCCACAAAGAGCAGGTAGTAGACGCTGGAGGAGGCGGAGGGCAGGGTGATCCCTGGGGAGCAGCGCCCCGTGGGCGGTCAGTGCGCGGCCGAGCATCCCCCCCCGCCGGATCGAGCATCCCTCCCTGGACCGAGCATCCCCCCCGGCAGCACGGCCACCAAGACCCCCCCCACCCCAGCTCACCGCACACCCCCCCACGTCCCGTACCCACCGGCCAAGGCCAGCAGCAGGACGGCCAGACCCTTCCCGGCCGCCCAGAGCAGCCAGTGAGCCGTCACCCGCAGCCTGGTGCTCAGCGGCGTGTCCCCATCGGCCGTGCCGCCGTGCCGCTCCACGTCCTCCTCTTCCCCCTGCCAGGTGAGGAGAACGCGGCGTGAACCCCGCGGTCCGACCCCGGGCAGCCCACCAGCTCCAGGCTGCTCCTCCTGGCCGTGCCTCAGTTTCCCCACTTGGGGGAGAGCACGGGTGGACAGCCGGGGCACCCTGCCCGGCGCTGTGCGGGCGCGCAGCCCGGCACCTGGCCGTGTTTATCTCATTAACCGCTTGGAAAGTGCCTCCGAAAGGCGGCTGTTTTTCTTGGCGCTGGCGCCCAGGTTCCCAGCACTGAGCTTTTTTCCAGGCTGCCTCCCGCGCTGGCCCCGCGCTCACGGCAAAGGCATTCGCATCGGCCGGCGCTCCGGTTACAGCCCGGCCACGGCCAGAGCCGGGCAAGCGAGCACCCGCCGCGACAACCCGGACCAGCGGAGAGCACCCCAAAACGGGGCTGAGCCCCCAGGGGTGTTTGCTGAGCTGGGGGATGCCATCAGCTTGGGGTTGCGTCTGCCTGGGTGACCCCAGTGGCACGAGCGCAGCATCCCGGTGCCCCGCTGGCACCGCCAGGCAGGGCTGGCGTAGCACGGCATGGCGCGGCACGGCACCCAGCCGGCGAGCTCAAGCTGGGTGCCAGCATCCCATGATTGCCCCCCCCCCAACACTGCCCTTCCCGAGCCCAGGGGTTTTGGGGTGGCGGTGCCAGCCGGACCCCGGGGGGTGCAGGCACCGCATTCCCCCCTCCGCCGGTGGGAACCATAGGGCCGGGCTGTTTGCCGGGATTCCTACGGCAACGCGGGAGCAAACACGAGCACTCCTCTGCGGCTGAGTCACCCCAGCCCGTGTGAGATGCCGTGACGATGTCCCAGTCCTCCAGCGAAACTGCTCCCACCCGGGTCCCCAGCCACCCACCCACGCCAAGCCCCTGTGTCCCAGTCTGCCGTCCCCAGGGAGGGGACGGGGGACCGGCCGCCGTGCCCCGGGAATTCTGGCGGGGGCTCGGCAGGACACGGCGGGTGGGATGCTGCCGACGGTGCCGGGGTCGGCTCTCACCCGCTCAAGGGGGTCCCCGGACTCCGGCCTCCGGCCGCGGGCGGCAGCGCCGGCCTTGGGGACGAGACGGCGGCACAGGCACAGGCAGAGGGATGAGGCCAGCAGGATGCCAACGTCGGGTGCCACGAGACGCACCGAATTGGGGATGTCGCTCAAGTCCAGCCTGGGCGGGGGGGGAAAGCGGGGCAGGGGAGGGTTTGGGGGTGCAACCCCCCCACCGCCGCCGCCAGCCCCCAGCCCCACACCACCAGGGTACCCTTACCTGGTGACCCCGATGTGCCGGGCGAGGACCTCCCAGGTGCTGCCTGCGGGGAAGCGGGGAGGTGCTGAGTTTGGCAGACCCCGCGTGGGCAGGCTCCCAGCCCACCCGGAGCAGGCGGCTTCCCCGTGGGGAGAACACCCCACATCCGTGGGGACCCAGGATGGGGTCTGTGCCCAGCGCAGCGTCCACCGAGCAGGCACCCTGGCATGGCATGGCGCAGCACACCCCCGGTGCTGGGCACGCAGCTGGGACCCCGCAGAGCTTCAGCAGCCCCCCGGCACCCAGACGGATGGGATCCCCGCACCCACGTATTACCATGTTGGGGGTCCAGCCCCAGGGCACTGCGGGGAGGGGGTGAAGCGGGGGAGAGCAGAGGTGCAGGAGGGCGAGGGCAGGCTGCCCTGGCACCCCGTACTCACAGCTGGGCCCCAGCAGCTGGTCCAGGATGGGCAGCGTGTATAGGCATATTTGGAAAACGAAGTGGGCGAGGAGGAAGAGGATGCTGGTCCCCAGAAGAGCTTTGAGGAGGCGGCTGGTGTGACCTGCGAGATACGGGCACCCCATTACCCACCGCCCAAGGTGGCCCCAGGGAGTGCCAGCATCCCCCGTGGGGACCCAGCACGCCTGGGAAGAGCTGGGAAGGGATGCGCTGTGGCTGTGCCCAGAGATGCCAGGGGTCTGCCCCAGGGACATGGTCCCACCAGGACCTTGCATGTCTCACCGTGCACCCAGCACAGCTTAAGAGCATCCTTTCTGCTGCATTACTGGGGAAACTGAGGCACGGGGCAATGCAGGAACCCAGGACCACCCTCCCTCCCCTTGAACCTGCAGCACCCTCCAACCTCGCTGGCACCGGGCGCTTCCCGGGCCCACTGCACGGGGACCGGCATCGGGATGCAGCTCACCATCCCCACCCCAATCCCTGGTGGAACATCCTGGGGGGGGGGGGTCTGTGGGTGGGCGCCAGGGGTTCCCCCGCACCGCCAGCCCCGTTACACCTTCCACCAGCTGCAGCCGTGCCCAAATCCCACCCGGCTCCCCGGGCCACGCGCCCGTTTTCCTGGCCATGGGACAGGCAGCGAGCCCACCGCAGCTGCGTGCTGGCTGGGGGGGGGGGGCGGCCCCTGGCCAAAATCTTTCCCTCCGCTTGTTTTTTCCTGTAAATCCCTGCGAAGGCTCTCGGCAGCGCCCGGGCTCCGGGGCCGTGCAAGCCCATGAAATATTCAGAGGGCAAAGCTTTTAGCCGCGGCCGTGCCAGGCGCTGCCGGGTTGTGTTACAGCATGGCTCAGCCTGGCACAGAGGGCAGGGAGACAGGAGGGCTACGGGCACCCGGTGCCCACCCTGAAGGGACATGTCCCGTGCACCCACCGTGGGCGATGCACCTCCTGCACCCCCCCCACCCACGCATGCCCACCGTGGGGAACGTGCCCGGGCAGGGCGGAGGGGCTGCTGGTGGTACATCCCTGCCCACCCAGCGGGCAGAGCTCAGCCCTGAGGTTTCTGGTTAATAAGGCTAGGGCTCAAAACCGGCCATTTCGGAGCAGGAGGCCTATTAATAGCCGCGCCGGGCTATAATTAACAGAGCGAGGCTGCCATGCGGAGCCACGCTGCCCGGCCGGGGGGGAAACCGCAGGAGAAGGAGGGCAGGTACCTGCCGGAGAGCGGCTGGCAGCCCCCGCGCTGCCCAGTTCCCCCAAGCCAGAGCTGCCTGTGTGCTGCCCACCCTGCTGCCCGCCGTCCTCTGCCCGCTCCCCCCCACCCCAGGCTGAGCCCCTTACCTCCGGCGGAGTGCTGGGTGGGCCCCGGGAACCAGGGCAGGAGCAGCAGGAAAAGCAGGTACACCAAGGAGAGGACGTTGAATCGGAAAAGGCAGGCTGGGGGCAGAGGGACAGGCAGGGTTAGTACCGGGGATGAGGCACGGGGAAGGGGCTGGAGCCCACCGGGCTCCTGGCTGCATCGCCCCCCCCCCCCACCCACCCACCCTGGGGATCCCCAAGGATGGCACCCTGACCTGCACGGTGAGGGATGCCCGAGCAGGAGGAGGGGGATACCCCGAAATAAGAGGCGCCCCAAAGTGATGGGCAGTTCCGGATGGGGGCTCAAGCCCCCCCCCCCCGAAAAGCCGGTGGGAAGAGAGGGCAGGAGCCCAGGCTGGGTCAGTCCTGGGGACCTGCACGGGTCGCATGGGGGGCACCAGAGGTCCCAGACATGTGGGGTGACAGGGCGACGAGAGCCAGGAGCAAAATCCGCTGCATTTCCACGTCATTCCTGCAAGACCACGCCAAGGTTTGCAGGGACCCCACGGCTGGGCTGGGACCCCCACCCGTGGCCACCCCGGGGCTGGCACAGCCCCTCACTGCACCCAGCCCCGCTCCAGGCGTGCCACCAGCTCACCACCTTCCCCCTCGCTTATTTTTAGACCTAAATTACAGCTTGTTTGCAGGCGTGAAACCGTCGGAGGAGCTGGGCAGGGAGCGGGACTGAGCCAGCGTCCCGCGGAGCTGCCACCGGCGGGGACGGGGACAGGGACGGGAACGGGAACCGCACGGCAGGGACATCCCAGGGCAGCTGCCACCGTGGCTGGGGACGCGGCGTTCCCGTCGGCCGCGTGCACACGCCAGGCGAGCGGTGACAGACACCGCCATATGCACCGGTTCGAGCTGGGACCAGCCGCGGGGCAGCCCTGCGGCCGCCCAGCCATGAGGCCACGGTGACGGGCACGGCCGCTGCAAGACACCCCCCCCAAAATCAGTGCCTGGCCGGAGAGGAAGGGAGTCACGGAGGGGGGGGGCTGCGCAGCGTGGTGGCTTCGCTTTTTAACTGTGCCCTCGCTCCAGGCAGTCCCGGGGCATCCCTCCGTCCCCTCCCCTGCAAACCAGGGGGACGTGTCCTCGCATACACCCCCCCGCAGGCTGGGGGGACCCGACTCTGGGTAGGGGGGGACCCCTCTGGGGCAGCCCGGGGAGGGGACAACCACAGCAAACTGGTCTCAGGGACCCCGGCTCTGCGTGGCCAGGGCAGGGACCTGCTCCCCTTGGCACCCCACTTGGGAAAGGGGAGAGGGAGAGGGGGCCAAGCGGGCAGCCCCCGGCCCCACGGGGCTGGCGGGGGGACGACAAGGTGGGGGGCAGGCTGGGTGCCAGGGAACGTGCTCAGCACCAGCAGCGCGGCACGGCCCTTCCCATGTTTACGAGGTTTCAACGGGACGGCACATCCTGGGGCGAGGGACGGCACAGCCCAGGGGGGACACGGTGCGGCCCCCCCACGAGCAATTGCCCCTCCGCGGACCAACGTCCCGCCAGTCGCCTCTCCACGGTGACCCCGGGACGCGTCACCTCCCCACACGCCGCTGAGGGTTGCTGGCTACGTTTCGGCAAACCATGATCTCATGGAGCAAATATTCCCCTTCCCGCGCCAACGGCGATGGGGCCGAGAGGAGCCTTCCCGGTGCGGGGGCGAGCCGCCGCTCCACTTACGTGGGAGCCAGCCAGCCCCCCCCAGTCGCCACCAGCACCCCCCGTCCTGGCACAGACTCCACTGCCCACCCCTGTGCCATCGGGTGCCAGGGGCAAACCAGTCCCAGCATGAGCCCCCGTCCCAGCCGCGGTCACCCTGTGGGTGCCGGTGGTACGGAGGGGACCGGCTGTGCCGGAGCCCTGTTGGCATCGCCTGGGCTGGGGTCTGCCCGAGAGCTGCGGGGAGGAGGGGGATTGTGGGCACGGTGGAGAGACCCACGGGCATCGCTGGGCACCAGGGTATGCCCTTGCTGCGGGGACCACCCGTACCCGGAGCAACAGAGTGACCCAGGTATTTTATGCCACCAGCGCCAGCCCCCCAGGACAAGGGACATCACTCCTGGACCAGTACAGAGCAGGCATCCCAGTGGCAGCGGCTCGGGGTCACCTAAGGCATTGGGAAGGGCTGGCAGCAGCTGCCTGCAAATGCAGAGCACCCCACTGCACCCCAGAGCCGAGCCAGCACCCACGGGACCCTCTGGCAGGGTGGTCAGCAATCGCCGCAGCCCTGGCTTCAAGTTTTAAAGGGTCAAGGACGAAAAAGGGGGGGAAAAAAAAAATGATGCTACGGGGAGCAGTCCGCCGGCACGACGCAGCCCAGTTTGGAAGCACACCGAGGTGTGCCATGCCGGCGCTGCGTGGGTGCCCCGTCCCGGAGTCGGCGGAAACCGGTTCCCCGCCATGCTGACAGCAGGGGAAGCACCAGTACGAGGAGAAAAACCAGTTTGGCATGTGGAGAGAGCAGTCCCGCGGTGAAACCCGCCCTCCCGCACCCCATCATCCCGAGCCGGGTGGGTGGGTGCAGTGCCGTGGCACCCACCGTCCCCCTCCCCACGCAAAGCAGCACCCATCGCCCACGATGCCCTGCGGTCTCGCCTCTGCTGCGAGCACGGGGCAGGATCTGGCCCGCGCTGAGCATCCCCCTTGTACCCCCAGCAAAGATATCCTGGATCCGCACCCCAAATCCCCCCTTCCCCAGCCCGGTGACCCCGGGGAGTCGGGAGCAGCCGGCCCAGCTCCCACGCTGCCGGCGAATTCACCGCCGCCGCTGGCAGCCAGCAGCATTTGAAATATTAACGATGTTAATGTGCCGGGAGGAGGATAAATCGCAGCGCTGGGGAGCTGGGTGAGGTGTGCCGGGTTTCCTTCACGCCAGCCTTTCATCTCTCCTTGAGATCTCCCCGCGGGAGGGGAAGGGGGTCATCGGGGACCCCAGGGGAAGGCAGGGACCCGGCGGCGAGGGTGGGGGTGGCTGGGGAGAGTCGACACCGGGGTCTCTCCCATCGCAATCGGGCCAGGGAAGCGTGGGAAGGGCGGCTGCGGGAGAGGGTTGGGGTCTGGTGCGGCCCCCTCCCTGCAAACCGGACACCATCCCGTGCCCAGCCAGCTGCCAGGGACGGATCCATACCCAATTCCATGGGGAAAGGGGGCTCCCCGGACCCCGCCGGCGACGGGGGAGCCCCACGCACCGGCCCCGCAGCACCATCCACCCTGTGCCCACGCACAGCCCATACACCGATTGGCACCGGCACAGCCGCTGGCTCTGCGGGGACCTGCGGCCGCTCAGGATTAATTAGCAGAGCTCTTTAATTCCCTGCCTGCCCTGCTATTTTCACATGGGCCCGTTACCTGCTGCCGGAGCCAGGCAGCTCTGCCAAGCTGCTTCCACGCAGCTGGGTCCTGTCTCCCGGCTAACTGGTCCCAACTGGGGTCCCCACGGCCGGGGGAACCCAGACAGGGTCCCCGGGGTGTCACTTTGCACCCAGGACCCTGCGCTCTGCGCCCACTGGCTACCAACCAGAGGCCGGCTAACGAACCCTGGCCACGGCAGCTCTCCCCACGGGATTTCTCCCCATCCCCAAAAAATCCGGACGGCCCCAAAGCAGCGAGCCCCAGGGCTGGCCACGCTGGGAGAGCCAGCCACCAGTACATTCCCAGCCCCAGCCCCGGCTCCTCTTTCCGGGAAGAGGGAGCAGCCCCACCGGTTCACCCGCTGTATCCTGTTTTTGTGGAAAACTAATCCCACTCCTGCCAGTGCCGAGACAGCAGCCGGCCCCGCTCCCCAGGGGATGCCGCGGGAGCTGCCCCGGGAGGGCACCGGGCTGGATGCCACGGCTGCCAGCCTGGTAAATGCCAGCGGCTGATGCAACGGGACAGGGAACGCAGAGGCTTTGGGGATGGGTGCTCGCTGCCACCCCAGTGCCGGGGGGACACCCAGCACCCACAGCCCTGGGGCTGCAGCCCCTACGCCGGGCACACGCCGGGATGGCACAGCCCACGCCAGGAGGCCGGAGCAGCCCTCAGAATCCCAAGAGCCACGGACTCGGCACCGGGATGCCCATGCACATCTCCCACTTGCGCACGAAGACCCACGTTCCCATCGCGCGGTGACGTTCCCAGGTCCGCCGTAATATTTCCCACGCGTGGCTCAGGGCCGTGACGGCATCTGCCGTATGGCAGCACCAGTGTCCAAACGCATCCCCCCGCCTCGATGGGCACCCCAAGACTCCGCTGCAACCGGGGTGCAGAGGAGGCAAAGGGTTAAACCCCACCGTGCCAAGGCTTTGCCAACCGGAGCCATAAAGCCCCTGCAAACCCAGCCTGCAGCAACCCCCCCCCCAGCTAGCAAGGCGAGCCTCGGGGGCAGCGTGGGGACCCACTGCACCCCCGGGGAGACCCCACAGCCTCACCCACCTCAACGGGGCCGTGCGGGGGCTTTGCAAAAGGCTCAGTCCCGGGGAGATGGGCACCCTGACCCGGGCAGTGTCCAGGCAGGCTGCAGGCAGCCAGCCCTGCGCTTCCCATCCCCCTGTGCGCCTGGGGAGGAAACAGCAGTATTGCTCTTGGAGACAGCGGTGGCTTTTTTTTTTTTTTTAAATTTTTTTTTTTTTTCCCCTTCTCTTTTTTATTTCCCTTCATTTTATAAAAAGCACCTGACCGCAGGAGGCAGCTGGCTGCAGCCCACGCACCTTGCCAGCACCCGGCTGGGTACCGGCCCCCTGTGGCACCCAGGACCCCACCCCAGGGACGCCCCCAGCACCCCAGCACCTCCTGGCCAAGCAGGGGGGGGTCAGCCAGGAGGGGCCGTGTCCTCACCTCACCCCAGGTCAGTCCCCCCTGGTTTGGGGAGCACCGGAGCCCCAGGGAATGGGGGGCTGCCGTCCCCCCCATCGCTCCTGCCCCAGCACCACAGAGCCATGCTGGAGCTGGGACCCGGCGCAGCCACAACCATCAACCAGCCTGGGGGTCCCGGCTGCCTGGTCCCCCCACCCCGATCACCCCACGGGTGGGATATGCACTGGTGGGAAGGCTCCCTGCACCCCACCATTCCCGCCAGACAGGCTAGAGCCGAGGCATCTCCCTGTGCCGGGTGAGGATACGGCCCGTGGCACGGCTGGGAGCTGCCCCGTAGGGGTTCACGCCTGTGCCAGCCCGTGGGAAGCAAGGGTGGGGGGGCTGCTCCGAGCCGTGCCGGGGGGGGGGGCCCAGCTCCTGTGCCTCCACCCGCTCCGAGCTGGCCGGGAGCCACGAGCAAACATCCTCCGGACGTTTGGGAAGAGCCTAATTGCCGGGGAAGGAAAGGCCGCAGGCGGGTCGTGCTCTGGGGCTCTTCCTCCACCACCACCACCACCCCCCCCAGGTGCAGCAGGACGAGCCACATTCCCCCGTGCCTCAGTTTCCCCTTGCGAGACCCCAGGTCCCCCCCGGACACCGCTGAGTCACCCGTACGGCTATTTTGACAAGCGGCCGGAGCAAGAGGGACTGCTCTCCCAGGATCAGCCCCCGCCCAAGCGGGGTCCCAAATTTAAACAAGCCACCTACGAGCTGACCGTGGCGGGCAACGCCACCGGCATCACCGGCCACGGGAGACGGCGGGTCCCCGGCACGACGTCCCGCGCCAGAGCGGGGCAAGCAAGCCCGGCACGATTTGGGGCCAAACGGGCATAATTGGGGCGCGAGGGCCCCAGGCGCGATGCCGCGCCCAGAGGCCACGTGTCACCCCGCGCACCCATGGGATGCAGCCGGCAGCTCCCGCGTCCCGGAGCGGCAGCCGTCACCCCGCCGGCCGGGGGAGGCCTTGTGCAAGCGGCCACCGTCCCTTCCCAGCCCCGTTCATAGGCAGGGTTATAATTAACCTCCTCACATCCTGCGCGATGCACTGAGTCACTCCTCGAGCAAACCGGAGCAAATAAAGCGAAGCTTTTTCAACAGTCGACCGACTTCCTCTGCCAGCGAGGCTCGCCCCGTGCCGGCGGCACGGCTAGTGCCACGCACCCCAGCCCGGGTTTCCCAAAAACGCAAGCTGGGACAGGGACCGCTCGGCTGGACGTGGCTCCGGCCGGGTACACGTCCCTCTCTCTGGGTGACGCTACCCCAAAAGTCACGCCACCGCTTCCCCGGGGGTGCACGGGCGGCGTGAGCCCGACGGCGGCGGCCGGACCCTGCCGGGGGCACAAGGAGCCCGTTGAACAATCCTGTTTACGGAGAGGTTTTTCCTTTGCGTCTCCGTCAAGGTAAACGGAGAATCCCCGAACGGGCTCCCCCCGAGGAACCGGGGTTCAAAGAGCCGATTCTTGTTCCGCGCGTCCCAGGACACGGGTATTTTCCAGGCCGGTAGCCAGACGGTTGCCTCGGTGGGTGGTGCATTTGCCTTCCAAGGCCAGCGTTGCTTAAAACGAACTGGGAGCAGTTTGGGGAGCCACGGCCCTGCAGAGGTTGCGGTGGCCGAGGTGGGTGCCCCGCTCCCGACCGTGGCACCGGGACGGTACCCGGGCTGGGTGCCAGCGGTCCCCCCCCTCCCCGAGCATCCCCCATCCCAGCTGCATCCCCCCTGATCATCGCATCGGGGTGTCCCGGCACCCTCCTTCGCCCCCCCCCCCACCTTACCAGCAGCAGGGTGACACGGCTGTGTCCAAACCGGGACGCTTTCAGTCCCAACCGGTCCCCCGGTGCTGGGGGTGCGGGGGTCCGCTCGCCATGCCCGGAGGGGGGGGGGACACACGGACACCCCACACGCTGCCCCCACCCCCAGCCCGGAGAAGTTGCAGCGTTTCTCCGAGAGCGGCCTCGGTCCCGCGTGGGGCTGGGAGGGGGGGGCTATGCAGGGTGCTCCCCCCCACCCATAAGGCTGGGACCCCCCCCACCCACCCGCCTCCCCCCCGGGGGGCCACCGGCGGCTTCCCCCGGGGGGGGGAAACACCGTGCCCCGGCTCACAGATAGCGGAGGGGGGGGAAACACCCCAAGACACCCCCCCGCCCGCCCCCCCCACCCCACTCACCGGCGAGCAGGGCGAGCGGCAGCAGCAGCCAGTACAGCCCCGCACACAGCGCCCGCCGCTCCATCCCTTCAGGGGGGGGCCTGGGGGGGGTGGGGGGCCCGGCCCATGCCCCACCGAACCCCACCGTGCCGTTCCGCCCCGCCGGGGCTGGGCAGGCCCCGCTGGCCGGTCCCGGAGCGCAGCCGAACGGACGCGCTTCTTTTCCCCCGCCCCGTTCTAGTCGCCTTTATAAAGCGGAGCCGCCCGCCCGCCCCCCCCCAAAAAACACACCCCACTCTCCCCCCCCCCCCCCGCCCGCCCGCCTCGGCGGGCTGGTCCGGTATGGCACGGCACGGCACGGCTCCGCTTTGCTCGGCACGGCCCGCCCCGCCTAGTGCCGCCCGCCGGCACTGCAGCCCCGCCACTGCTGCCACGAGTTGGCCGGTCTCAGCCCAAAACGGCACCGGGGGCGGGGCCCCGGCACCGGGGACGATGGAGGGGGGGGGAGAAGCCGGACCCCGCACTACCACCCCACCCCGGTTCCTGCCACTGGCAGCGAGGGTGGCAGGGGAGGGGAAAAAAAAAAAAAAACCTAGCTAAAAAAATAATTAAAAAAAAAAAAAAGCCGATGTGTTTCCTGTTTGCTTCATAAAAACAACAAAGAAAAAAAAAAAAACAACAAAAAAAGGTCAGAGCTAATTGAGGCTGAGTGCTGCGCTCCGGCCCCGGGGCTCGGTAATGCCTGCGCGGAGCCCTGCAACCGGGGCGGCAATGCGGCACGGGGCAGAGAGCCGCTGCGGGCAGCCGGCGCGCTGCACGGGAGCGGGGTGCTCGGGCGTGCTCCCCCGAGAGCAGCCGCGCACCCCTGGGAGCTGGGTCCTGTGCCGACGGAGCTGGGTGCGCACCGCAGACCCTAGGGAAGCCGAATACGTGGCCACGCACCCGTGGAGTTGGGTGCCCAGATGAGGGGAGCTGGGTGCCATGCTCACCGCCGGTAGCCCAAGCTCAGCCCCTGGCTAGGAAGGTGCCGGGCACAGCCGGCGGCGAGGGCAGCATCGCCGGCGAGGGCAGCGGGCAGCACACCGGGCAGTGCCGGTCATTGCCGGCCCCTAACCAGGAAGCATCGGTCCATGAAATTCTCCGCATTCTTTAGCTTCCCCGTGCTTGTTTTTCGAACATACTTAATAAACTGGCACCCAGCTGGCACGCTGCCGGCCCGCTCCCCACCTTGGCGGGCTCCGCTCTCTTCCCTCGGCTCCCTCCGGCACTCTCGGGGCTCTTCCCCCCACCCAGGCCCGGACCCCAGATGTGCCGCAGAAGCCGCAGCCATCCGGACACCGCTGCCCATGCCATAGCACCTGAACAGTGGGCAGGATAGGCCCGAGAACCCCCAAACACGGGTGTCCAGATGAGTTTTGTTGGGCACAGCCCCTCGTGGGAGCTGGGATGGGCTGTGGGTACCCAAACCACCTCTGAGCATCCTCAGAGGAGGGACTCGGCCCCTCTGCCCGGCCGCATCGACCCTCATCGCTGGGACCCGGAGGGATTCACTCATGTAAATGAAAACGCTCGTCAGCGCCGAGCCACGAGGCTCTGCATTAACACCACGTCCGCGAGACCCGGGTATGGAAATTACCGCTGCAGAAGCCCAGGGCTGCATCTCCCCCACCCAGAATGGATCCAGGAAAGGGTGGTCCATGGCACCCACACCGGCGTCTCGCTCCCAGCCCTGGCCCCGAGCTGGGAACGGAGGCTGTGGAAGTAAATGGGCACAGGGAACGGCACCCCAGAGCCCTGCCTCACGCGGCCGAATCCGGCCCTGAGTGGTCCCGCTCCAATTTGCCGGCCTCGCTCAGCCTTTAAGAGAGATGCTGGAGAACGGCGCGGTCCCGTAATGTGCTGCGGGTACGGCCTGAGTGCCCGGCGAGGCGTTTTATGGGCGAGCAAGCTTTTCCCACGTCCGGGCAGTGCCATTAGCAGACGGCCACGCCGCGGGGCAGGGGGATACTGGGGTAGTGGGTGCTGCTGGTGCCCCTTGTTCCCATGGCTGTCCCTAGCCGGAGGGACGGCCACTGCCTGGACCCGTGGATGCGGGGGAAGGCAGCAGCGGCAGCGTCCCTCGAAGGACCCCACGGCCACCGCAGAGCTCTGGCAGGGAACTGGGCAGGGCTTGGCCCCGGGCACGCCGGGGAGGGCAGGTAAGAGGGGTGACCCCCAACCCAGCGCCATTTCAGACGCCATTTGCCCCGCTCAGGATCCCCCAGCGCCAGCCAAGGGCCGGGAAGCCTCTGTCCCCGCAGTGGGCACACGGTCCCCTGAACCAGGCGCTACGGCACCGGGCAAGGTCGGAGCCCCCCACCCCGGACCGGCTCTGAACCCCCGCAACCGAACAACCCCCTCCCGACCCCCACGTGGAGCACGGCTCTAGGGAGGCACGGCGCCTTTAAGAACCCCGTGGCGCCAATTCCGCACCACGTGACTCCTCCCGGCACCACCACCCCGGCGGTGGGCGGTGCTGCGGCCGCGCGGGTTCCCGCCAAGCGCGGAGGCTTTGGCGCGCCCGGTAGCGCGGGTGCGCGTGTCGGCGCGCCGGGAACGGGACCGGGAACGGGACCGGGAACGGGACCGGGACCGGGATCGGGATCGTTACCGGGACCGGGACCGGGACCGCCATGGCCCAGCGCCGCCTCACTGACTTCTTCAGCCGCACGAAGGCGGTTACCGGAGCCCCGGTTAAGCGCGGCGGCCGCCGGCTCAAGGCCGCCCTTGCCGGTCCCCCGGTACACCGGGAGGTGAAGGAGGAGGAGGAGGAGGATGGTGCCCCGGTGGGTCTCAGCACCCACCCGCCGCCGCTGCCCGGCTCGCCGCGTACCCCGGTCCGCGGCGGCGGTTCCCCGGTGGTGCGGGGGCTGGCGGGTAGGAAACGGAGCCGGCGGGAGATGGAAACGGAACCGTCGGTCGGGGCCCGGCCCGGGGAGCCGAGCGGGAAGTCGGCGCGGAAGAGGCTGGAACTGCACCGGGATGCGGAACCGGGACCGCCGGCCGCGGTAGGGGACTGCTGGGGTCGGGGGTGGGCCGCTCCCCCGCGGCTGCGGCCCTAAACCGGGGGGGGGGGGGGCGTAAAACGGGGGCAGCGTCTCCGGAGCAGCCTCCCCAAGGGCTTGATTCCCCCCCCCCAGGGCTTGCCCTCCTTCTCCTGATGCAGACACCCCCCGGGGCTTGCCCCCTGCCCCTAGTGCAGACCCCCCCCATGGCTCCATGCTCCCCCCCCCAGTGTAAGGCCGTGGTGGGGGGACACACCGGGGAGGGGGTCCTGGTGGGTGGGATCCCTGCACATCTAACGTTCCTCCGCACTCTTGCAGGCCACCAGCCCCTCGCCTCCGGCCACTGCTCGTCCCCTGATGCCACCCTCGCTGGACCTGGCAGCGGACCCCCTGGCCAGCACCACCCAATCCCCTGACCAGGGACAGGATGGGGGGACACAGCCCGACACAGCCCCCCCAGGGACGACCAGGCGTCTGCAGCAGGTACGGGACAAGCCTGGCTTTCTGCTCTGTTTTTTTGTGTTTCTTGCTGATGTGCGAGCCCCGCTCTGACCGTGTGCCCCTTCCCCACCCAGGAGGACCTGGCCGGGCTGCGGTGCCGCCTGCGGAGGGTGAAGACGCTGGCCCAGCTGGCCCAGCTGCCACCCATCCCCGCCGGGGCCAGCGCCGACCTGCGGAGCCGTCTGGAGCGAGTGCGGCAACTGGAGCTGCGGATCCGTGAGAAGAAAGCGGGAAGTGGAGCCACGCCGGGAGCGCAGCCATCCGGGGACACCGGGGTGGCAGCTCCGGTGGCAGAGGCCGGGTGAGGAGTGGCTTTGGGGATGCAGCCCCAGATTTGAGGGGAAATTGGGGTGTCCCGGTGACTGCTGCAGCCCTCTTCGGCTGCTCAGCCTCAGCGATTTTGCAGGGGTCTTCCCAACGCCATGAGGGGGGTGTGGGAGCTCTGTGGGTGCGCTGGCAGGCTGCGCTGCATGCAAAGGGCTTCTCTGAGGGTAGTCCAAGCCACCCTGACTCTGCCATAAGCATTGGGGCATCGATGTCCCCAGGATGGGTGATGCGACCCAGGTACTGGCACACGTTGCTCGGAGAAGGGTTTGGGGATGGGGGGGGTGGAGAGGGGTCTGGGGTGGGCACGCGGCTCCTGGGCTCTGAGGTCAGCCCTGTTGGCAGTGGGACCCCCGTTCTGGCTGGTCTCTGTCCCCGGCTGCATCCTCGGTGCCGTCCCAGGACCGTGTTCGCCATGCCCGGTGGCTGTTGTGTGCCGGAGACCCTGACCCCTCTCCTTTCCCAGCAGCGAGAAGGCCCCCGCGTACCAGCGGTTCCACACCCTCGCGCAGGACCAGCCCCCGGGGCTCACGCTGCCCTACAAGTTCAAGGTGCTGGCGGAGATGTTCCGCAGCGTGGACACCATCGCCGGGATGCTCTTCAACCGTGCCGAGACCATCACCTTTGCGAAGGTCAAGCAGGGGGTGCAGGACATGATGCGCAAGTAAGTCGGCAGCAGCGGGCAGCCCATTTTGGGGTCCCAGCTGAAGCTGTCGGGCCTGGTGCCCCAGTGTCAGCCCTTGGGGTTCCTGACATCTGGGTGCTGTTGCAGGCAGTTTGAGGAGCGGCACGTGGGGCAGATCAAGGCGGTATACCCCACCTCGTACAGGCTGCGCCAGGAGAAGAACATCCCCACCTTCGGCAACAGCGTCAAGAAGTCTGACTACCAGCTCACGCTGGAGCCGGTGCTGGGGGAAGGTACGTATGGCCTTGAGGGGGAGCCCCCAAGAGCTGGGGTGCGCTCGGTCCTGGCTGGGATCCCTGAATCCCCAGGGATGCTCTCCGCTCAGTTCATTAGATAATCATCTGACGCAGAAGGGCCTGAGTGTGTTGGAAGGGGAAAACACTTTTGGGACAAGTGGGAGGATGATGGGGGGGTGATTCTGGCAGCGCCTCAGCCCCACGGTGGGGCTCGGATCCTGTCCTTCCCAAGGCTCTCGAGGTTTGGGCCCCGTCGCGGTGCTGCCGCGCTTTGCCTTGATGCCGCAGGTGATGCTCGTGTCTCTTTCCTTACAGAGGAGAAAGTGGACGGCCGCCCGCACTTGTCGGCGTCGCGCTTGCTGGAGCGCAGGAAGGAGTTCAACCGCAACCTGGTGAACATTGTCAAGCAGCACCACAAGGTGAGGGCACCCTCGGCTTTTGGGGTCTGGTGTTGCTCTGGTCGCTATCTAGAGAATCAGTGGAAAGAGCAGGCTGGGATCCAGGCTGAAGGACATCACTGGTTCCTGTGGGATGCTCTTGGCAGGCAGGTGTGGGTGGGGAGGATGGCAAATGGAATCTTTCCTGGCTCTGAATTTCCTCCAGGCCAGCTGCCATGTGTTGCCAAGCCGTGTTGGGAGCGCGGGGCAGTGGCCGGCTCCCCCGTACCTGGCCCGCAGGTGCTGTGACGCAGCTCTCGCCCCTCTCCAGGCATTCCTGGCTGCCCTCAGCCCTCCCATGGTGGTGCCGGAGGAGAAACTGACCCGCTGGCATCCCCGCTTCAAAGTGGACGAGGTGCCGGACATCAGCCCGGCGGAGCTGCCACGGCCGCCCCAGGAGGACAGGCTTACCACGGCTCAGGAGGTGCTGAGCACGGCACGGGGCATGCTGACCCCCAAGGTGAGTCAGGACCAGGGTCTGGCTCCGTCTGCAGCTGGCAGATGTCAAACCAGCCGGCTCTGTGGGAAGATGTTACCGGATAGGGCTCGGGAAGGATCGTTTCAGAGCCACAGGACTCAGAGCACCGTAAGATGTAGGCAGGTGGGAACGCAAGCCTGGCCGTTACTGCTGCAGGTTGTGGTGTAGGGCTAGAGGAGCCGTCAGGAGTGACTTTGGGGCTGGGAGAGGAGATGAAGCACCCCAAAACTGTCCTCTGCGCAGGCAGGGATGGGTCAGACGTACTGGGCTGCAGGGTGGTGGTGGGGGCGGTGGAGGGGAAATTTCTCCTTCCTCCAGCACAAGCGGCTCCCAGCTGTAACCCAACTCCTCCTCCCTCTTCCACATGAGCAGATGGAAAAAGCTCTTGCCAACCTGGCCTTGAGAACCGCTGAAGCCGGTGCGGGGGAACCGGTGGTTTCCAAAGCACCGTCCCCTGCCAGCACCTCCAGTGCTCTGAAAGGGGTGTCCCAGGCTCTGCTCGAGAGGGTGAGTAATTCGGTCCTGGCCGTAACGCCGGTGCCGGGGGGGGATGACAACCTGCCTATCTCACCCCATCTTCTCTGCTCCCCAAGATCCGGGCGAAGGAGGCGCAGAAGCTACAGGCGCTGATGACACGGGACCCGCAGCAGGAGGAGCGGCTCGCCATGCTGGGGCGGCTGCCGGCCATGGCCCGCATCTTGCGCAACGTCTTCGTGGCCGAGAAGAAGCAGGCGCTGACCATGGAGGTGGCTTGTGCCCGCATGGCTGACAGCTACGATGCACAGATGCCTCCCGGTAGGAAAGCGGGGAGGGGGGAATCTCACCGGCGTGGAAGGGTCTTTGCAGGAGGAAGGGGCTGGGGGGGAGCTGAGCTCTGACCCGGCGGCTTGTCGCTCCTTTTCGCAGGTGAGATGGAGAAACACTTGCGCCTCTTCGCAGAGCTGCTGCCCGACTGGGTGGGGATCCACGCCATCAGGACGGATACCTACATCAAACTGGACAAAGGGAAGGACCTCGGCCTCATCACGGAGAGGCTCACCAAGGCAGCAAAGGAGGCAGAAGCCCTCTGAGCCCCCCAAGGGTCGAGGCTTCCCCCGTGTAATCTCCTCTAAATGTAGCAAATCCCGACCGCGCTCTGCAATTTGGTGTGGGCTGATGGGAGGCTCATCCTCAGGGATGTCTGAGGAAGAGCAAAATGCCTTAATTTAACCGTAGCTCCCTTAACCCTTGAGCTGAAGGCAGGCAGTCCTGTGTCCTGGGGTGAGGATGCCAGCAGTGAAGAGGAGCTAGTAACCTCTTCTCGGCTTTGCTGCGTTCTCCTGGTTTGATACAGGAGGTTTCTTCCATTAACTGGGTCCTGGTGGGGTGGAGGCAGGACTGGGCAGGGTGAGAGGGTGACAGGCAGGAAGGACTGAGAGAAGAAGTCACAAATTGATGTTTTTGGAGCTCTGGGCCTCGTTCTGTTTTTAAGGGAGGGAAATTGCATCTCCAGTGCTCGCTGGAAACAACTACAGGACTTGTCAAAACATATTTGTATTAAATGTTTTAAATATAGCTGACTTGTGTTAACACAGTGCTCTTCCTCCATGAGCTGCCTGTCTGTGCCGCGTTAGCACCGCGGTTCTCCATGGCAATTGGCGTCGGCCGGCACACGTGGGGAAGGGCTGGGTCGTCATCCAGCTCCTGGAGAAAGACTTACTGGAAAAAGTGAGCGTGGGTTTGCAGGGAACTGAATGCAGCTTTTGTAAATAGGGACTGCAGAGCAGCTCCCACGGGGACAGGAGCAGGCAGGGCTGGGGGTGGGCGTGGGGGGGCTTTTTCCCAGGGGAAAGCCCGGGTCACTTGGCTGAAGTGGCTCGGGAAGAGGGACAAAGAGGGTGCCGATTGCTGCGGAGGTGCTGGCCTGGCCCAGCGCCCAGGTCAGGTCAGCTCTTGCTGCAGGACGGGCAGCGTGGGTGCAAGGGAGGAGGTGGGAGCTGCCCCTGCCCGGTGTCACGTCGGGCATGCCTTGCATCGCTTTCCGAGCCAGACTCGGCTGGTTTTAGCATGGGGCATCGAGGACTTGCACAGAAAGGGGACTGCCCTTCATCCACGCTGGTCCAGGGAAGCTTCCGCACCTAAAGCGTCACTCGGAGGCTGGCAGCACTGGAGATCCCTGTAGTGCTGCCCTAAGGAGCAGGCAGGCTCTCCTCCTCTTCCTCCTCCAGGACCCTGCTTGCCATCCTGCAGGCCAGCTGGCCGGCACTGCTGGCCGGAGGTAATCCTTTTTTCCAGGGAGGAAGGTTTAAAGGCTGGAGAGAGGCACAGGGCTGGGGTTCAAGGCTGGGCTCTGGGTGCAGGCTGGGCTATCGGCCACGCTCAACGGTGCAGCGGAGAGGAGCCGGTTTCGGCAGCCTGGCAAGCACACGCGTGCCCCGGGAGAGCTTGCAGCGAGCTCCTGTTCTGCTGCTTGGGACAAAAACCTTCCTCCTGCCTGGAAGCCACCCCTGCACAGCCTTGTCTCTACAAGCAAATTACATCAACGGTTGCTTGCAGCCCGGCCGACGTGAAGGCACCGTCCCCTGGTTCCCTGATGTCACCCTTTGGCCCCGCACGCAGCCAGCTCTGGCACTGGCAGGGCTTTACGCTCGCTTCCACAGCATGCAGCTGCTTTCCACGGCTCTTTGGGGTGGAACTAATTTTTCCCTTCTCTACCTCGCAGCAGGGACCCTCTCCTCGTGCCAAGTATGTGTGCGAGGCGCTGCCTCCCTTGGCTCTGCGCAGGGGCTGGCTGTGAAAACAAGTGCCCTGGGGTAGGTTTCTCCCGGGGGAATGGTGTTTCTCAGCACAAACCGAGCAGCCACTGAAGTGGCTTTTCAGGAAATGGTGATAAAAATAGCTGTAATAGCCCTTAAAAGTGTAAGGGCAGGGCCTGTGGCATCCCTACGCGCTGGCTGGGGAAGGTGAGCTGAGCTGTGGGGGCTTGATCGATGCTCCCACCAGCACTGGGCATTTCTACTGCAATCCAGCAGGACCAGCCTGAGTAACTCTCCCCAGCTAGAGGTTGGTGCCAGGCACAAAGAAAAGATACCTGAATTGCTCAGTCCTGGCAAGCGATTCCTTCCAAGCATTTGGGATGACAAGGGGAGCTCATGCCACAGCCTTGCTCTCCACTGACAGCCTGGGTTTGGAGGAAGAACTCACAAGGGTAATTAATGGCTTCAGCTACTGCAAGAACAGCTCTGAGACAGTTTAGAAAAAATAAAAGTAAGTCAACATTTATTTTACCAGTGAGTTTAGCCCCTGCTACGCCAGGGACACAGTCCCTAATGTTTGCAGGCATGTGAAAGTTTTGGCACATGAGGTTTTAGCTGCTCCTGTGACCAAACTGAACCATGCTATAGGGAGCATCTCCAAAGCCCACGTCATCCATCACACAACCTGAGTGAGACTGCCAGAGCTCGGCTGCAAGCCTTAACACCTTTTCTTTCTTTCTTGTGGCCTTATCTGACACCAAACATACCAAGAAGAATGGGCTCCAAACTGGCATTGTCCTTTCAACGTCCTGATGCCCCAAGAACACAGCAGGGAGGAGTCACATTGCAGTAAGTGGGGAATTTGTGCTAAACAAAAGCTGCCAGCTGTGGCTGGACTGCAGGCTTTGGTAGGTGCTAGTGCTGCTGGAGAGAAGGCAGGTAAACAGCCCTGAGCATGTGCATGGGCCCCCTTCCTCACTGCCTGTTGCCCAGCTGTGTACTACTTCTCGTGATGTAGATTGCTCCTAGTTTTCTAAAGTCCACTGCTAAGAACTACCCTGCACCAAGGGAAGGCAGACGGCTTCCTACAACAGAGACCTTCAGCCTCTCGCAGTCTCAAGGGAAGGAGACCACGAGCCAAGCTGCAAGCTGACATGGTGCTCGAGCTCATCTAGACCAGCAACCTCCATTGCATTGGCAGTGGCTGCCTCCTGATTTCAGGATACAGGGCTGGGCAGGCACTTAATTCTCCTTAACAAGCACTACCTTATTGTAAGAGCAACCTGTTCTGGTTTGAGCAACAGCAGAGAGCAACCCGACCATCCTCTGACGTCAAATACAGAGGGATTTATCCCTTAGATGAATAATCACTTTTTGCTCATCTTCCATGTTTCTTTGGCAAACTGCTAATGGGTTCCTGGGAGGCTGACTGGGCACAGCTCAACCGAAAGGGAATGCTGGGCCCACTAAGCTATCAGACCTCTCCTGCCTCAGCAGCAGTATTTTCACTTTGGTCTCCTAAAAGAAAAATACTCAGTGAAGCTGCATCTTGGTCTCCATCCCCCAAACCAATCCGGCTGTTCTTTCTTCCCAAAAGGATGAACTCCAAAAAGGATCCTTACACTCAACACACCTTAATCTGTGGCTTGGAAAATAAATAGGACTTACGATTGTATAGCATCTGGCCAGGATCAAAATTTTAGATTCCCCGCCCCTGCCCACCCCCCTGTGACAACAAGAGTCACTGAATAAAGCCCCAAACTTGTGCACAGCTCAGGGCGTGCATTTCCTTCTCCCTCCTCCTCCTCAGTCATACTGCAGCAGAGAGTAGAAAGGGATGGATTTGAGCTTTTCTGACCCTTTCAGGAATTTTAACTCTATGACCACCAGGCACTCCAGGACTTCAGCCTTCAGCCTCTTCATCAGCTCACAGGCTGCACGCATGGTACCTGCAGGACACAGAGGTTGAGCAGAAACATTGTCACTCGAGGAGCAGTGCCAAGGTAAGCTTCAAACCCTACAGCTGTGCCGCCTGCTGCTACCAACGCATGCATACGTGGGTTACACATGCTCTAACGCCATCTGCTTCTCTCACCTCCAGTTGCAAGCAAGTCATCTACAATAACTACTTTTTGTCCCGGTTCCACAGCATCACTCTGGATTTCAAGTTCAGCCTGCAGGGTGGAAAGAGTAGCTTCATTTCAGTCTTGTCTTACAGAGAAACACTTCACATGGTGGAATGCAGACAAGTCTTCAGCGAGACCAACCTTAACACTCAGCACCTAAAACCCCCCAAAACCACATACTCCAGCTATAGGGGAGTGCCATGGAAATATATAGTGGGTTAGGTGATTGCTGGGCCAACCCTCTGGCACATCAGGATCCTGAACATTCATCAAGTGAGTTATGGTCCCACTGTGAAACCATATCCCAAAGCAGTTCTCCAGTGAGGAAAATCTCCTGTAATGCACTGGGCTGGAGCGCTCTGCCTTGACAGCACCTCCAAGCCTGATCCAAACTGTCACAGGCACGTCCTGTGTCAGATGAACTTGTCTCACGCAAGGGTTGGCCCAAACAATCCTCATAAATAATGCCTAGGTTTGGTGTTTCTGCTGCCAGTCCCTGGCTGCTGTTAGTTACCAGCGGTAGCATGTTATTAGGCTTATACCTCTGCTCTTTAATCAGAGAGGCTGCGGTGTTACGAGGCAAGTGCTTGTGTTTTGAAGCTGTGCAATAAAGGCATTTACTTATAGCACTTACTGAAAGAGTGGGAAACACACTCCATGTCCATGCCCCTGAATTCAAGCCAAAGAAAGCAATTTAGCGCCAAGTCTTATCATTCCCCCCCCCCCCGCCAAAAATCACAGCGCAGATCGCCAACACAAACCGCATGTCTGTGGCTTGGGGAGGGAGCCGCCATGCCGGGGCACGGCGAAGCTTAGTGCTGCTTCTGAAGCTTGTGCGATGCCAGACTGCCCGTGGCATCAGCACTGGCTGTGAAACCCAGGTTGGGGACCCCTCCGCTGGTTTTATCACCCCGTCTCCTCACTGAAACCCCCCAGCCCTGCATCAAGAAGGCTGGAAACCCTCTTCTCCTCCCTGGGCATTACCTTGCCATACTCAAGGTCATAGGAGACAGACTCGGTCGGACCGGGAAGCTTCCCCTTTTTCCGTACCAGCACGAAGCCGATCCCCAGTCTCTGAGCCAGAGAGGGACCTATGAGGAAGCCACGGGAGTCCAGGCCTGGGGGGAACAGAGCAGCACGAATACTCAGAAAGAGCCATTCGACTGGGGGTATCTTTGCACAATACCCCAGGTCTATCCTCCTGTGTTTGGGGGGGGGGGGGGGGAGTGTGGTGTGTGTCTCTGGAAGCAATTTGCTCTTATAATCATTTCTGTGGGTTGAAAACACACACCACACTCCTCCGCTGCCTGTGCTCACCAAGATGTGCTGCTGACGGGCTTCGGGGCACCGCATCGATCCCCCCATCTGCCCGTTTTGCCTCCCCTCTAGCTCTTGTTCTTAAGAGATAAGCTCAGCAAAGCCCCGCTATCAGTTTGGCCACACAACCAGGGACTTTGTACCGCTGGGGGACAGACTTCAGTTATCATGAGGCGCTTGGACCGGGTTTGGTCTAGACTCCTTGACCTTTGGGCTATCGTCCAGCCCAAGCACTGCCTTCCTAAGCACTTTCATTCTCAGCCTCTTTCATAGGTGTGCTGCGACACGTTATCGCCACAAACGCTGTTTCTCTTGGCTTGAAAAGGCCCCTTGAGAAGGAAAACGTGCTGGAACAGGGTCTGCCTGCCGTGGGGACCGCACGAGACCTTACCCGCACGGCAGGCTTTCTGTACTCCCCGACTCGTTTTTTAACGATGAAAGCGATGAATTACGAAATTGGCACCGAAGTGTCGTCAGGTGGTGCTTGCCAGATCCAAACCCAGTTTTTTGGGAAACTACAGGAGTAGGTTAAGGGTATAACCTGTCCCGCCGTTGGCCAATATTCGAGCGATTACAGTGACCAAGGGGTACAGGGTTTGCTGCCCCATTAGCAGAGGAGTCTCCCCACGTCTCCTGCCCGGGCATCCTGAGGACACACACGGTGCTCTGCGCTCAGAGACCTTTCAACCAACACTCACCTGCGATAAAGTCGATTTGGGGGAAAGACGCCCTCAGATGATCTTCCAGAAGATCGAGCAAAGCCCTGAAAGCTGCGGGATCCTTCAGCAAAGGGCTGATATCGCTGCAAAGAGAGGGAGAACAGTTAGCACCTTGCTTCTAAGCCCAGGGGAAGCGGGTTCTGCCCGGAGCAGGCAAGGGGAAGGATGGGGAGCGGGGGGGGGGTGGTGGTGGCAGCAAACCCCCCCGTCCCCCCCCCCGGTCTCCGCTCCATCCCCGTCCCGGCCCCATCCCGGTCCGTACCGGAAAACCACGCCGGGCACCGGGAAATCCGGGAAGGAGCGCAACCGCTGGCGGACGAGCCGCAGCCGTTCCTGGGTCATGGCGGCCCCGGCTTTGCGCATCCCGGCAGCGCCGCGCACGGCCGGGCGAGGCGGGGCGAGGGCGGCTCCAGGCCGGCGGCAACGGCCGCACGGAGCCACGGTACCGCGGGGCGGGGGGGGAGCTCTGGGGCTTCGGGCTGCGGGGACCCGAGCCCCGGTGCGTGGAGCTCTGGGACCCCGGGGCACAGAGCCCCGATCCCCCAGGGCACAGAGCCCCAGTTTCCCCCAGTGCACGGAGCTCTGGTACCCCGGGGCACAGAGCCCCAGTCCACCCCAGTGCATGGAGCTCCGAGCCCCCAGTACACAGAGCCCCGATCCCCCCAGTGCGTGGAGCTCTGGTACCCTGGGGCACAGAGCCCCAATCCCCCAGTGCACAGAGCCCCAGTTTCCCCCAGTGCATAGAGCTCTGGTACCCTTGGGTACAGAGCCCCAGTTTCCCCCAGTGCATAGAGCTCTGGTACCCTTGGGTACAGAGCCCCAGTTTCCCCCAGTGCATAGAGCTCTGGTACCCTTGGGTACAGAGCCCCAGTCCCCCCAGTGCATGGAGCTCTGGTACCCTGGGACACAAGAGCCCCAGTCCCCCCAGTGCATGGAGCTCCGATCCCCCAGTACACAGAGCCCCGATCCCCCTAGTGCATGGATCTCTGATACTCCAGGGCAGAGCCCTGATCCCATAGCACGCAGAGCCCCAGTCCACCCCAGTGCATGGAGCCCCGATCCCCCAGTGCACGGAGCCTCAGTTTCCCCCAGTGCATGGAGCTCTGGTACCCCGAGGCACAGAGCCCCGATCCCCCAGTACACAGAGCCCCAGTCCCCTCCAGTGCATGGAGCCCCGATCCCCCAGTGCACAGAGCCCCAGTTTCCCCCAGTGCATGGAACTCTGGCCCCCTGGGGCACAGAGCCCCAATCCCCCCCGGTGCACGAAGCCCTGCTACCCCAGAGCACGGAGCTCTGGCATCCTGGTGCAGGGAGCCCATGTATCCCAGCACACAGCACCCCGGTACCTCGGTGCACAGTGCTCTGAACCCTGCTGCAGAGAGCCTGGGTGACCCCGCTGTGTGGAGCCCCGGTACCCCAGTGTATGGAGCCCCAGTTTCCCCTCTGAAGAGTGTTCTGTTACCTGCAGCGTGTGGAGCCGTATTTCTCCCACTGTATGAAGCCCTGGGACCCTGCCTTGCCCCAGCCAGCTTGGGAAAGGGGTCCCATGCCCAGGGGTTACACTTTCACCCCCCTTGACCCCTGGCCTGCACCTCGCATAGGTAGCAAGCTTGTTAGGACTAAACTATTTCCTACTTTTCTGTCCCTCGTCACCTCTTATGAACCCCTGAAATCGCATTTTGTTTGTTAAAACCGTTGGTTTGGATTACACTCATGGGGGATGATAACACAGCCGGTCTGAGTGCCCTCGGTCCTGGACTAACAGCTCAGCAGCTATTGGTGTCACTCATTCGTACGGCAGGTCAAGGCACTCTCGCACAGCTCCTATCTCCCATCGCCCGATGGGTGAATATCCGTTTGCCCATACAAAACCCATTGCGGGCAGGAGGCGTACTGCTGAATGAGTACAGATCTCCTCTTACATTAGCAAATACGACTTGGATCTGGTCCAAATGCATCTGGGTACAACCCGCCGCAGGAAGCAAAGGCAGTTCTAGCGTGCAACAACACCCCTGGCCGAGCTCAGTGCTTGCTGCCGATAGCTGTGATGGGAACGGTTTCAGCTTCGCACCCTCCGGACAGCTGTTAGGACCGGTCTTCGAGGCGTGCGACGACGTGCCAGCAGCTATCCAGGTATTTTGCGGTGATTTGCTGTGGAACCCGTGGGTTGAGTGCCGAGGGCTGCAGCAGCCTGGTAACGAACGCAGAGCTGCTTTCTCCTACTCTTGCTGGACCAGTCACTCCCAACAGGCCTGGGGGTCCTCCCCTGCTACGAGAGGTGCCTCTCGCACAGGAGGAGCAGCCGACAGGAGGGGAAGCTGGTCTCCCCTCCAACTTAGCCGTGATGGGCTCATATGCACAGCACGGCTCGCGAGACACCCGATTCTGCCCGCATCCCAGTATCCGACACGTCCTGTGCTGTTACACAGTTGCCAGTATTTGGTGCAAACCCTCAGGAATTATTTGCTGTACACCGAATCCTCCACTGCTCTATTTTCTTCCTAATTCTTCTATAGACAGCAAAAGACACCTGCTTAATGGATGTCTGCCTGATGTGCAAAGAGAGACAAGCTGAAGGCCAGTGCAAAGGTTGCTCCCTTTCTTGTTAAGCTCTCTATTGCCAGAGACAGCCTGCACAGGAGGTCAGCGTGCCTCCTTCCACAACCATTCCCTTACAGACTAAGATTTTCCCTGAAGTCAGATTATCTCTTTGGCACCAGAAAAATCCTCTCTAGCAGCTGTTTCAGTGAAGCAAACACGGACGAAGCACGTAGCCTTCCACTGGAACGGCAGCTTTGCAACACCCTCACTCCCTCGGATGAGCTGGAAGGGTTTCTCTTGTAACCTTACCAACCACGATACCGGACAATGAGCTATTCCAGCAACTCCTCTTCTTCCTGGCGGATGGAAGTGATGGAATTTATCTGCCTACCCATGGAAATAAGCAGGATCTGGGAAAGGGCTCTTTTGCCTGCAATGCAAACACCAGGCAACCCTGCCTTCTGCCTCTCACTAATGGAGGAGCCGTAAGCTGGGGTCTTCATCGCACTTTTCTTGTTTGTGACCCTCCTACACAATCACCACCGTTACTAGCAGAAGACACCACCACATTTTTCTTCAGGCTAAGCAAGGTTCCCAGGGCCCTCATGCCAATCGACCCCGGGCAAACCAGCAGCTCTCACCAGGACGAACTGCCGAGGGCTCCCACCGGTCCCTTCGCGTCCAGCAGCCGGGTGAAGAAGCAGCTGGGGGGATCTTTCCTCCTCTGATGCAGGATCAGGCCTCTCAAACACCATCAGTTCTGCCAGGAAAAACATAAAGGTTATACCAAATTGGACTTCCAATGATTCAGCTGCCAGAAATAATGCCACATGCCAGCTCAGGTTTAAAAACAACATTTCTCAAATCTCTGTCAGAACTTCACCTCACTAATCCTCCCTTTCAAAGGATATGAATTGCACCTACCAGCACAGACTGGTTTTTAACGTCCAAAGTAAATTAACTTTCCCTGTAATTGTTCAATCTTTCAAACAACAGTGCTGACTCCTGCTGCAATTTCCATCGGAAAAGAACTTTCCTAGGACCAATTTCCAAATGTGATGTCAAAGGACTTCGGCTCTGGAATATCGCTGGGGAGGTGTCTCAACATCCGCTTGCAGCTCGGAGAGGTTTAGGGTTGTTCTGTGCCTGGCAGAGGAACTACCGCCTGTACTGTAGCAGGGGGACACCGGCTTTGCCTCTCTTTTGGACACAGAGGTGATCAGTGATTTAAAAGTGCTTTGAGATCCTGATAGGAGAGACGTTATTAGCCGGTGAACATAGAAACTGGGGGTATAAAAGCTTGAGAGCTAACTCTAATCAGCTTAAGCAGGCAATTAGAAGAGCTGTGCCAAGCATGGAAGTTTCTGTTCCGTTAAGGAGTTTAAAACTTCAGTGTGAAGTGGAACAAAATGCCCAAAATTTCAACACACCCCACAAGGGGAAATGAGAACTAAAATTTCCTTTCAAATCTGCTGGAACATTTCGTTTCAATTTCGGCTTTAGAAACGCATGCACTTTAAAACCATTTTTTTAAAAAAACAAATTTGAAATATCTTATTTCAACAGCAGAAGAATGCAGTTCCCCGGCCAGCTCCCTGGGCTCGGGACCGAAGCATCCGTACTGAATAACGAGCTAGCGTTGTCCCCCCTAAAAGAGGCGAAAGCACGGTGAACCAGCTCTGCCCTTCCACAGCATCCTTGTTTGCACGGAGCCGAACCCAGCACCTCCTGCCTGCTGCAGCAGGTTGGATCAGGCCCTTGGAGAAGACACAAACCCCCTCTCTCTTTCTCTCCTCTGGCCAGCTTGGCCGAGCCGGGAGGGGATTTTGAGCCCGATCCAGAACTAATGGATTTGGCACGCATTCCTCACTGCTGGCGAAGGGGCTGGCGGGTTTTTCAGCCCCTATCCCTTTCAGATGGGAATCGTGCTACCAACCTACGTATCGCCCAGAAGGGTATTAAGTGACTTCAGGAGGGACAAAGGTGTAGAGAGCTGCCAGATTGGCTCTCTCTCGAAGTTGGATGGCAGAGGTTTTTTTTCACTCCTAAAAGACAACAGCCTTTTGGCTAGGGATCCACCTTTATTTAGGATTTATATAATCCGAACTAGACTTCGAGCAACAACAAAACTATAAACGGTGGAAGGGGATATAAAGAAAACAGGCAAATGGACTCTTTTCTCGGTGTTTAAAATAGCTATTTTCCAAAGGAAGAAAGAACCTAAAATGGGATTTCAGTTCTTCCCTTACAACTGTTTTTAAAAACTAACAGTTTAATTCAAGAGGCACTGCCGTGTTGCTTTCTGATAACATATGAAAAACTCACATCAAATACTACCAGAAAACAAAAGCAAAAGTCTATTTCCAAGTATTGTAACTGTGAAGAAAAATGGAAAACAAGCCACTTTAACTGCAGAACAGTTATTTGGATACTGAACAAGCACTCAAGAGTAACTCTTGGAGAGTGCATGTAGTTTGTAAAGTTTCCCAGTGGTGAGGACAACAGCAAGATCCCTGGGGAGAGATTTCTCATCTAGCTGTGCTGAAGAGGCTGCTGGCAACTCTGCAGACAATAAACTGCCTCCCAGTACTGCCTTCCCCCCAAAGCCCCAATTCAAACCATTCTCACCTTCAAAAGGTCTTTCTTCAGCTGATGAAATTATTTTGCATGGTGACTGCAAGAATGTCCTCGCTGGAATAAAGAGTATTCACCCACCTTCGGGAGATCCTCATCTTGTCTGCTTCGCTTTATGTGAAACCAGGAGGCTTCTGGAAGCTGTCCACCACGTTCGGGAAAGGCTCGACTCAGCAGGTACCGAGAACTGCCAGCTTCCACGTGGCAGCAAGTGTCCCAAGTTCAACAGGCTCCTTCTCGGCGATATTAGTTTCCGTTCCTTTAGTAAAAGCCCACTGTCATCCTCACCACTCGCCTGAAAACTCAGTCCCCAGACACCACATAACGTTTTATTAGCAAATACGCGGGTATTGCTCGCTCTCATTCTGTTCCAAACGTGCCCATTTTCACATTTTATACTGTGTTCCTCGGCTTGCCATTTAAAATGCAGAGGCATGTTATCTTCCATCATTGCACTCAATACAGTTTGCAGGGCATTAACCTTGGCTCTAAGTGTTTGGAATTGATCTTCTGGTTTCCAATTCCAGTGTTCAGATCCCCAAATTGTTGGTCCTCAGAGACTAATTTGCCACCGAAATAATCCATTTGTCGCTGCAGGATTTTAAATCAAGGCTCCATTTTTGCAGCCGTAGACTGTAAATGCAGTAGGACTTTTTCCACGATTATTAGCTACATCAATTTCAGAAGCTTCTCTGCATGGAGGGTTGGATGATAACACAGCCTCAGGGGCAGAGCAGGGGGACTCGAGAGGCTCAGCTAATTGGAAATTAAAGGCAAGAAAGAAATTCCTCGGACTCTTAGCCCAAGCAGATATTAAGCTTTTAGCATTTAGCAGATGTATTTAAATATAAAGAAAGGAACATCACATAGAAGCAGTCTTAGAAAGACATCATCTTTCCTTTAGCTCTTATGTCTTGCAGCTTGAGAAAAGAAGCTACCAACAAGCCCGTTTCACTGCTGCAGGTCCCTCACTGGCGGCCAGTAAACCCCACCAGACCCACTCCTCTGTTGCACACACAACCCCAGGCAGGTCCCACAGGCAGCTCCTGCAAAGCCAACACCTGCCCCAGTACGGGCAGTTCCCAGAACTGGGCAACTATCACACAGACCAACTTCAGATCAGAGGCTCCAGATAATGATTAAGGGCAGACGTGGCAATGCATGGTGGCTGCTTTGTGATCCATGGCGCGTATCGGTGTTTTTGAGCTGCCCCACACATCCCTGCGGCTGTGCTGGTGGATGCAGCCTCAGGCCACGTATGCCCCTGGTCCCCACACCAGCCTCTGAATTGTACTTGGGCAGCTGCGTGGGCTGGGAAATTGATCCACGTTAAAAATAATACAGGGAAAACAAAACAAGCTATTTTTAACCCAAGCCAGTCCCATGATCTGGAAGGCGTATCTGTGAGACTGTCCCAAAGCAAGGTGTTATTTAGTTGTTTTACAGGTGCGCACAGACAAATCATATAATGCATTTCTGATAGTTTATTTTTTCTTCATTATTTCTTCATCTCGCAACTTTAAAACCTGTACATCTTTGGGAAAGGCATTGATTTAAAATTCTTCCTAGCTATCCAGCTGTACAACTACTATTCTTATTTAAATTTAGAGCAGTAGCTTCTTCACATTAAGCTTTGATCTTTTACAATAAATGGACATGAAGCAAATAATAAACAGATGTCAAGTCAATTCACTTATAGCAGCCAGCTTTCTAGTGCAAAGTTTACATCCAGTATCTATGCACGGAGAGGTTATTTCAATGAGGAATGAGGACTTTGTGTGCTGGGTAACCAGACAAACACCGTGCATGCTGAGAACAGGATGGCTTGTCCAAGCAAGTTACACAGGCAGGGGAAAAGCAGTATCTTCAAAACTGCAAGCTGTGAAAGAGTAAAGAACAAAGTGGCAGCCAGACAGGTAGGGGACGCAGGGTAGCAGGCACCCAGTACGCTCACGATGTGCATACTGCAAATGCTAAGAACTGAGAAACATGTCTGGGCTAGTGCTCAGACGGTGAGCTGCGATCCTGTGATGCAATCTCTTAATAAGCAGCACGTAGGAAGACAAAGCACTGTTACAATTGCAGCAGATACGTTCATAACTATTTGAGGGCTGACAGGGATTTTCAGGGAGTTGCAGTGACAGACTCCCTCCTCTGGTGGTACCTTCATCTGCTGATAATAATGAACTGCAGGGTCCTGAACACTTTGGGGTGACACAAGCGCTAAAGCGCTACAGCAGATGTGGACAGCCCCCAGAAAATGGGAAGTTACTGGGTTTGTCTGGTCTGCTGTGCTGCCAGATGCACACGACTGCTGCAAGTCATCCTACTAGTCCTTCTCATACAGCATCACTGAAGAATAGGCTTATCAGAATCTCCCAAGACTTGAGCTATCCGCACTATGTCAAAACAAGGAAAAACGTTATGGATGAACTGGAAATGCCTTGATACACTTGAAGGACAACTGGGAACATCATAAGGCAATTAAGAAATTTGGACTATAAACAAATGCCATTTGTAGATGCACAGAGATTCAGAGGCTCTGCCAGCTGATGAAATGTTGGCTGTGATTTCTGATAGGTGGAACAGTAAGAGCCGACTCAAGTGCTGTTCTTATTACAATCTTATAGGATTATCCAGCTTCATGAGATATACAGTAGGAAATACTGTGGAGGGGATTACAGGTAGCATAAACCATGGGAACGGAGAGAATGAGAGCATTTGGGATTACAGGGAGGGTAAGAACAAGCAGCTCAGAAGCCCGTAGCAGGCAGTAGCACAGCAGTTCCCAGAAAAGCAGAGCTCTCAACCCATCTCAAGCCAGCTCCAAGCTTTGCTTGGGAAGCAAGTAGGGTTGTTTACAGGTACAGAGCACCTCAATTTTTCCCAAGGCAGCACAACGCCATACGGAGAGGGCATGTATATTGTGCAAAACACTAGAGGGGTGGAAGTGGAGCTGTCAGTGGTGCAAACAGCATGTTCAAGGTTGCTTCTAACTACTCCCCCGAAGCCCCAGAGTAACCTTGTGCAGTTTTGTTCGAGACACGTTTAATTAGCAATAGCGAAGGGTGTGAAACAGGCTCAAAAGCAGATGAGAAATCTGCAATGTGGAATTTGTGCAAAGGACCAGCATTTACCATGAACTCTGTTTAGAGAAGTGCTACACCCAGGCTGTGGAAAGTTTGCACAAGGAGAATTCCTCAGAGAGCGTACACTGGAAACAGGGTCAAGAGTTAACATCTGATGTAAATGGGCATTTCTGAGCCTGCAGTTGGCTGGACCCAGATCATGAGACTAGAAGCGTGACTTAAACCATATTTGGACCCAAATTTTTGGAAACAAAGAAAACCCCTGAAATGAACAACTGACCCCCAGCTCCACAAGAACATCCTGCCCACCATCAATAAGGCAATACTTACATGAACACCATCTTCAAATTTCTTTATACCGTTACCTAGGGAATGTTTGCAGCTACAGATGGAAGGCAGGCAGGGTGTTCTCCCTGGAGCCAACCCCTTAGTCGGGAACGGGAGGGAGCAGTTGTTTGCACCCAGCGATGCACAGCAGCAGTCTGGGCTGTACGGCTGCACCCAGTACTCACAAGTTTAGAGAGAAAGGAAAAACAAGTTGGTGTCCAGAGTTCACAATGGAAATCAAATGTTAAACCAACAAGTTACAGGCAAACAAAACAAGGGCAGTTTGGGCAGGGTTTTCGGGCAGTTTTAAGTTTCCTGAACAGTCCCTCATGGCTGCTGTAGGGGCATCCAAACGAAAAATGATTTGAGAGAGCAGGTTGGGTGGAAGAAGCAAGAGGAAAGGTGCATCCATGGCATTTCTGAGGTGATGGCAGAGTTGTGGCTGTCCAGAGAGCTTTTACAGTTGAAACAGTCTTCACTGAAAAGTTACCATTTACGGAAACAACCAGAACAACACAAGAGTACAGGCTAAACCCTGAGCACTAGCAATATAAACACTGGCCCTTTTGGAAGAGCAAATGATGATATCATACATACATCACACCCTTCCTGTGTAAACAGGAGTGCCAACGTGAAAAGACATGCTTTGTAAACTGTATGTCCAGCTGGTTATAGCTTTTCTGTGTAGCTCTTGAGGGCTGCAGAGAAGATCAATGAGGCCAAAAACACTTCTTAGGATCAGACTTGGGCGGTTTCAGGCACTTCCCTAGCTTCTCACAGCCTGGAGGAGACCAATTCTGTTAAAAACAAACAAAAAGTATACAGAAAGATGATTCATACCAAGTATCTGCTAAGCCCTGTACCCTAACCAACCCTTTTTGGTTCTCACAAAGACGCTCTTATGTCCTGCTTGAAAAAATGAAACTCCTCTTACAGCTGATGCTCCTGGGCTCATCAACTTCCCAACTCCAAACACTATTCAAAAAAAGCTTTAGGAAAGACTACAAATCCTTCTGCAGCAGATGATTCCCTCTTCTGGGATACAGTGGTCTCTCCTGTACAAATGCAGTCTGCTGGGACTCTGGTGACCTTCCTCTCTTTCCTGTAGTAGCGTGGAGCAAGCAGACCATGAGGTGAAACCCCCAATTTTCCTGGGATCCACAAACGAGTTCTTGTTCTTAGCATTAAGATATCTATGCATTTTCTTGTGGAGACAAGCAAAAAGCAACAGAAGGCCAAGGGTGTGAGAGAGATAAGAATGCCTGTATTTTAATGAGCATTTTGACGGATGAATTCATGAACAGATGGAGTAGGAGGCATTTATGAGACAACTACTCCAGTGCATGCAGACCAAAACTATTTGTGTACCTTGTTTCCATGTTTCTCGAACTACCTTTCCCCAGCACACGTACAACAGAGAAAACGACGTCAGCAAGGAAGCCCACTGCAAACCTCAGCTTCCAAAGGGATTAACGGAGGAAGGAATTTGGACAAAAACTTTTTCAGTTTCATGGGGCTTTGCCATTTAAAATTTGGGACTGTGGTAATGTGAATGGCAGGTTACAATTCCCATTCTGCCTTCAGAAATCTTTTGCCTTCATTCTCTGTCCCTCCCTCTCTCAAGGTCTATCCATCCATGGGAGATTCCTGCTGTCGCCTATTAAAGGTTAGTTCAGCTCTGACCGATTGCCTTTCATTTTATTTATTTTTATCCTTCAAGTCATTTACATTTTCTTGGAATTAAATTCCTACAGAGTAAAAGAAAAGCTTAAGCCCGGAGAAAATACCAGAGCAGGTTTCTATTCCATCCAGCTGACAACAGATGGCAGTGAGACACCAGCTATCCCTGCAGAAGGAGCAGACCATGGAGGGGAGCTTTGGCGGAAGGCACCTCACTGCACGAAGGGCTCCAGACGGTTTAAGAACAATTAACGCTGTTTTCTAAATCCGTTTCTCAATTTTAAAATGCACAACCACCGCTGGAAATTTCAGACGCCTGACCACTCTGTAGAAGCAATAGAGATCCAAAGAAACAAATGAAATGTTTGTTCTTTTGAAAAAACCACATCGTATCTGCTTCAGTCCCGAAATCCAAGTTGGCTTTCCTGGATCCGTGCTGGAAGTGCAGAGAGCCCTGAGGACACCATGTGTGCTGCAGGTCAAACACGCAGTCAAGCCAGCACGGCTCCACTCCATGGAGCAATCTCTCCTACACTTCCACAGGAGGAAAACACAGCAGAACTGGCTCCGCAGGAGCTTCGTCTACACTGCTGGTGGGATACACCACAGATGGGCCAGCAAACACTTCTCCTGCTCAGGAGGGCTGCTGCTGCTACGCTTACATCAATCCCAAGACTGCAGTAGCTACAAAATGATCCATCTGCTTTGCTCATGGATAAGTAAAGACAATTCTTCTCTGTCCCAGAAAGGATATCAAATATCCATGTCAAATAAATGGGTGACAGAATTTAGAAAGTGTTGGGCATAGTATTAGTAGGTGATTCTCCCAGCATCCCCCAAAGACAGATCTAGGGCCCAATCAACCCCAGCAATACTATCACTCCAAAAAGATTTGGGTATCTTCATTTCTGGCCTCAAAAGGCAATAATTCGGTGCCTGTTTATTTCAGTTTCGTGACCGTGTAATTAGCCTATATAGGAAGCTACTATTAGCTACTCTATGTAGGAGTTTACATAGAATAGAATGGAAAACTCATAATATTTCCTGCTGGGATTTGAACATTTCTCCTGGGATTAGATTACCTCCCAGCCCGCCAAGGAGGACTTTCTGCCTCAGAGAGCCTGAATGATCTGGTTTGAGCTCGGCCAAGCATTGGAGCAGTCATTAGCTCTCTCTGCTTATAGACTAGGCAGGCATAACTGGGTTTGGCCAAGCCCTGGACACTGCCATAGCCAAAGCAGAAGTGGCAGCCCATGGTCTGCAAAACTTCTACCCAACTGAGATAGAACAAGGCATGCTCGGGGAGAAGACTGACTCTCAGTAGCCCCAAAGAGAGGGCTGGGTTACAGGACCAAGTATGGGACCTCCAGTGCAGCACTTTTTCCATTATGCAATCCAAAGACACTGTTTGTTGACAAACAGGGATACCAGATGTTTTCACAGCACCTAAACACACTGCCCCAGGGTAGCTGCAGAACAGCGGAGTATGCCTACACTTTATGAACCAGTTTAGGAGTTGGAGTTAGCACAGAAGAAATGCCTTTCCAGTGAAGGTCTCTGGCAGCAGCCAGACACTGGGGAGAGTGCCTGAACCCAAAAGGTCCCAGAGGAGCACAGAATAGTGTTTATTAAGGGAAAAGTTGAATAATGAAAGAAAACAACACAGAAACAATGGTCCTTCAAATCTTTTTCCTACTTAACATCCAAAAATAAAAAGATGTGACAAAGCTAAAAAAGATCTTTGCCTTCTCACTAAGGAGACACAGCTCCATATTTTATACTTTTCTGTCTGTCTGGAGCCAGACCCTAAGCAGCAGGTACTGACTGTTTGTTTCAGAAGATTATTTCAGCGTCAGAAAGATTTTGCCTATTACTATTTTGTGTCAGTCTACAGGCACATCCCCTTAGACTCCACACACTCTTGTCATCTGACAACTTTACCTCCTACAAACCATGCAGTTTCTCAACAAACCAAGCAGCATTTGACAGGAAAGCCAAACTGTAACTTCCCAACATACAATTTGAAGCAGAAAACAGAATTGTAAATGTTTGTCATGTTTCAAGCCATAAAGACTTTGGAAAAGTCAGGCACAGATAGAATTGGAGGAGACCAAGCAAGACCAAAGATACTCACACACATCACTGAAAAAGAGCCACTGTCCCAGTCCCACCACTCAAAACACAGAGGACTTTTGAGATTTGCAGAAGGGGATTAGAAAGGAGAAGAAGGCCCTACAGCTGTAGATAGTGCCATATCTCTAAGGAAGGAAGCCACAGTTTATCACAGCATGTTGGTAGACCTTCCAGACCTAACCCCACTCTGTATGAGCCTTCCTATACTGCTGCGTTCCACAGGTAACAAACATCCCTCTCCTCCATGGAACTGCCAGACAGCCCTTCAAACAACTGAGCATGCATCTCTTCTCCATCCCTTCCCAGCATCATGTGGCATTTTATAAAGCCTTTACAAAATATATTTTAAGCTAAGGATTCTCAGATGTATTTATGGTTTAACCACTCACCATGACGGCCTTGTCACAGACGTTAAGCTGTGGCTCCCCTGGCACCATGGTCGCTTTGTGCTGCTGGACAACGACAGATATTCGCTCCATAGCCCTTTGGTATTCATCGCTGGGAAAACTAGGACATGAAAAAAATACAGACGTTATTAGTGAGGCTTCGTACATGGTATCATTACAGTGTCCACATCACTAAGCTAGGTCAGAAGACTTTTCCTGGGCCATAGTGAAGGAGAAGAGTACGTAAACATGCAGTCGACACTAACTGCTCATAGGACCTAACAGGTCCATAGGGCAATGAAGCATCTGGGCTGAGAAAGTCCAGCCTGGCCGGGCCTGGGGGCTGCGGGTCTGAGATGCTTTGCTTAGGGCAGCAAGGACGGCAGATGGCTTGTCCTCCCCAGCAAAGAAGCACATGGCTCCTGGCAGATCATCTCTCAGTACGGGGCTTCAGCTTTCCAAACTGCTAGTCCCAGCGGCCCCAAGCGTGTCGCTTCGTAGTCAAGCAGATAGGCTGCGAGCTCGTGTTGATTCCCAAAGGGGATCTTGTTGGCAAAGGTGGCATGTACAGAGAAGGGTGCTTCTGGGGTTTTCCTCAAGCTGCGCCTTAAGCGAATGTCAAGGGAGACTTCCTAGACACAGGACAAACACCTTGCCAGCCACGCTAGTACATAAAGAAGTTTGCTGAGGCAATCCTTCTGGTGTGTCACCCAAAAGGTCACCCAGCTCTCTGCGCATACATCCTCCACTCTTTCAAGTACTTTTCCGTAACATGTGCATCACTCAGAGCCATTTATTGTAGGGAAACAAAGGTAATGTCAATACTCTGTTTTTCAAGGCTGTTCTCAAGCTAAGGGCTTCAAACACGACCATTGGCTAGTAAAACTTCACAATCACCAAGTAAGATGAACTAATATTATGCAAACAGGAAGATGAAGAAGAATAGAAGTGACTTGTCCAAGACAAGAATACCTCCTCCATTTCGCAACATCCACCCCAGGGTTCTGCCCCATCCACGTTCTTCCATTACAGCTTTATTATTCCAAGCTGAGACCCATCTGTCATGCTCCAAGCCCTCTTACAGGGTTATAAATTACCAGATTTTTATCCACCCAATTACTCCAGTAGGTACTTGTTTAAGTAGTTCAGGGTGTACTTCACTAATACTTCAAGTATTTCTAAAATGGAGGATTACTACCCAATGATCTCATTTTGTCCATCACATGAAGAGTCACTTAAAAAACAGAGAGCGGCAAATTGCTTCTGAAGATAAAAGAAACAATGCAGCTTGGTCCTGACCTCAGGCTCCCTTTGCTTACAGTCCAAGCTGGCCACCAGCCCCACACTCCAGCTAATTTCCTTCTTTGAAAAACAATCACATTTTGAAGCCCAGTAATGTGCCAACAGTTTCCAGTAAACCCTATAAATATCACATCTCGGCAGCCATCCAGAGAGAAGCTGATTGTGGGGATGGGCCTGAGCTTTGCTGATAGAGAACCGGAAGGGAATTTGAAATGACAAGCTTGAGCAAACTAATCTGTTGCTCTCACACCCAGCTAGCTGTATCCTGGTGGAGAGGCTATCACCGGGACCGGCTGTGTGACCTGCACGGACCACCCTGAAATTCAGACTGTTCTTGCGAAGCTCCCAAATTTGCTCGCTCCTCTCCCCACACATCCCGCCTTAGCTGTCGCAGCAGCCAGCTGCCCCAAAGACCGCTGAAAACAGAGGGGTGGGCAGAAGTTTGGGAGCTGCCAAAGACCATCTCTGACTCACGCCCAGACGAGGACACTCAAGGCAGCAATCACTTGGCTCAGCCAGTGTTGCATCCCGGTGGCACAATGGCCTTTCAGTTTGGCGAGATTTTATCTGGAAGCCCTCTGGTCGCATTTCAAGCACGCAGGATTGCCAGCCCGGCAGCACGCTTGAAAAAAATCAAAACAGATTTTTAAAAGAGGCAGAGAGGGTTTAAAGCTAACCTGTGTTGACACGCAGAGAACAGCAAACACGGGAGAGCCTGCACATGGAGAGAAAAGGCTGCAGAAACAAACGCACCGAGGGAGTCTGCCTAAAACCGCAGGCAAGTACCAGGGATGCACACAGCATGTTGGACATCTGAGCTGGAGACTGGATGAAACGGGGCAGCCAGAAACATTTTAAAGCCTATGTACTCTAGTGATAGAAACGGAGAAGAAATGCTGTTTAGGGAGACACGTGTATTTCAGTGTTTTAGATTCCTACTGCTCCTATTGTGCCAGGATTTGAAAGCTCTTCCAAACCCAAGCTAATCACACTTTATTAAGATCCTTGTATTAAGGATTAATATGAATTAATACATATTTTAATCAGTTGTTAGAGTCTAACAGATACTCCAGATATCAAATAATTTAATACCTCCTACTCTGCTCTTGTAACTATCTAATGTGTTTATTTCTGTCACATACTTGTGTCATCTCTCCAGCATTTATGATCTTCTTTTGGAAGTGGACCCATAAGATAAAATGTTGCTGCTAACTAATTAAGCTCCACAGCATCTTTGCAAATATTTAAGTGCTAAAGAGATAGCCCAATTTCATCCATCGAAACGGCTTTTCATACATAGGATTCCAAATTAGCTATAATCTGGACAGACCAGTGGAAAACACAGCTGTGCTCTGGATGAAAGATAAACAATATGTTGTCACGACTGCTGCTTTTTGCTCCAAATATGCCAGTCCTGTTGAAGTGAAAAAAATCTTTTTTGCTATAATCTTAACTACTGCATTTATCCACGGTATTGTTGCTCATTAGCAACCTAAGACACATGAATGCTGCAGTATAACAAAATGGCTCGAGTCATTTGAATCATCTCCTTGCTTTAATTCCCATGTTCAGGACACTCCTGGTTTTTTCAGCTAGCTCAGCAGTGACAGGAAATCTTGGCCTAACTTCAGCTCCTGGTGTTTTTGAACAGCTCTCCCCTGCAGCTTCTACACTTTTAGATTATTTCAGCATTTAGCACAGGCTGAATGACTTCCCCAAAGCATGATAGAAACAGCTTGGCACATATAAAAGACTCGCACTTCTCACATAAGTACAAAGCTGGCTAAAGCTAAAGAACATGTATAGATTATGCTCCAAGTCATACCGCTAACCTATAAACCTTGTCTCAGTAGGGCTTAACATGCTCTTAAGCTGGCTAAACCTGTTGACACTAGCTTAAAACATATCCGATTGTGTTGAAGCACACGACAGTGATGGACCCCGAGTGCTGTAAGGTGTCATTCAATACTGGAAGATCGTCACTGATCGTCTTCAGATGCCTCAAACACATGAACTATCTTCCTCACCCAGACGTGTATCAAGTCTCCAGGCATAGCAGGGGACTGCCATGCCTGCAGGACGGCACCAGCCCCGGGGCTGGCATTGACGTGCAACTGGAGTCACACAGGGACAAAGCCATGCTGGCAGTGAGGGTTGGTTTTCCTGTCTTGGCCCCATGGAGATCCCCATTCCTCACTCCAGTGAGCTCAGGTTTTGCTCAGACAGACCTGTTTTGCTCCACCATGTGCACCAATATCCAATATCCACGCAGGGATTTGTAAAGTATTTACTGACTGCATACAGGGAGGTTAAAACTGTCTCCAGCCTTACGCAAGAAGTGCATTTTGAGAGAAAATCTGCAAGAGAAAAGTGCCTTTAATCTGTACGTAAGATGAGGATAATTACTTCATGGTAATCAGTCTGAGTTGTTAATGGAGCTGGGAACCTCTCTTACTCTTACATGGAGTCCCCTCATTTCCCTGAATGCGTATGCAGGACTGGGCTGCAAGGGCAGGGTTTGCAACATTCTCTGTTCCAAAAAAAGATGATATTATCTATACAGGTGTTTGGGCATTATTGTCTGCATGAAGATCCAGACCTCACTGCCTCCGGGGCATGCTGCATTTTGTATTCTAGTTCAACAATCCTGCAGAAGGAGAGCTGGGAATAACACTGGAAGAATGAGAGGGTGAGCAGGTGGTGTTGTGAGGAGTTTGCTAAAAGAGATCCCCCAGCGTACACAAAATTATTCCACGCTCAGAATGAGCGAACGGAGTGGACAAAGTCCAGGGTCATTACACTAATTGACACTTTACCTCCGGGAAGTCTCTGGAGATCCAATCAGGGCTGGATTGCGAGCGCAGGGTCCCAGGCACAGGTGTGGCCTGTGCTTCCTTCATTTAGAGTAATTGTGCCTTGGCAATCTGTTCCCATCTCCTCCCTAGCCAAACAACTCCAGTGTAACCTGCTCTGCCATTAACCCTGCCATGCCCTACGCTGAAATTCAGGTTTGGGAGAAGGAGGGTTTGTCTCACACGCTGCTTTCGGTGTTAGAGCTCTGGTTTAATCTTGCAGTCGTCGGTCTGTCACCTTCAGGTCTGCTAGCATCCTCAGCTGTAAGGAGAGGGTGATTCTCTACCATCATAAATACACCCTCAAATAGATCAGAACCGGAGCAAATTAAAGAGCATTTTCAGCATTTTTTTAGATCTAGATCTTGATGTTTTATACCTCATCCTGATGATTCATATATGGGCACAGCACAGTATGTCTATCCTGGCAGTGACAGGACCATGTTATTATTGAGAGGAATGTAACAAAATGGGTATTATATAGCACGCTTCACACAAACCTTACAGTGGGCTCTTAATAGTAGCTTTCAGATTTATAGCATGTTATACCAGATGCACATGAATTTATGGGAAGAGCATAAAACTTGGCTAAAGATTTGTATATTTTACTTCCTTCTCCACTGGAATTATTTTAATTAAAAACATTATTTTTAATTGTGAAATACACCCAGATTCAGGTAATTCGATTTTATCTGTTATCAGTGCTTTGAGGCTGCTCAGCACTGTAGTATCCAAGTCTTGATCTTGTCCTATTATTCAGTCTTCCTCAGTTCCTCTATTCTATCATCAAGTTTATTTGCAATTTAAAGTCTGCACAATACAGGAGGCAGACAACAGGTTTGGGGCTCTGCTTCTGAAAACATGGCAACTTGCAATTACTGGGGAAACTCACAGAGCCAAAGGAAAACAAACAAGGAATCAAAGAGAAGACGGAAGGGTGGCCTGTACCCCAATTCTCCTCTCTCGTCCAGCAGCATCTGTGGGTCCCAGAGGCAAATGCCCCTGGAGGCGTGTGGGGCATGTGGCCAGTTAGCCACATGAATATTTGCGAGTATTGATGATGCCTCTCACCTGTCTGGATTCTCTAAAGGTGTCCACAGCCTTCCTTGCAGTGAGGAGATGTGATCGTGCCGATTCTCTACCTGGTCATCTATTTTCCTGGGAGCTGTAACTCCCCAACTCCGACAATCCTGCCTTTCCACCACATTGTGAGCAACCACAGCATTTAAATGGCAGAGGGGATAAAGGCAGACTGACTACGTAAAGCCTTAGTCTCTGCATGAACAGGCGACAGAAAATAATGACTATCTGATCCTCCCGCTAGTTGCTTCAGTGGTATTTCTGAATCATAATTTATGCAATGGGCTCTTCAGGCTACTCTCTGAGGCTGTAGCACTGCCTGGACCTGTTTCTGAAGAAGATAATGTCCATTTCAAACAGCATTTTGCATTTTTGAAACTGGTTCATATGGCTTTTTACTTCAATATTCCTTTTTATACAGCATCATTCTAGTCTAGACAGTTACTCATCAAAATACCTGCAGGCTGTTGGTCTGCCACGATTAAGCACAAGTTACAGGTTGATCAGATGGTGTGCTGCAACGCAGAGCACTGATCCCGGACTGGGTAAAGAGCAGCTATCGATCGAGACAAGTTTGTCTCCATTCTTAGTCCCCAGGCTAGTGACTCTCCTCTGCAGGTGTATTTTTCTTCAACCCTCTTCCCACCAGAGCTGGCTGTGTACCGGCTGTCACGCCTGCCTTGCATACTTCTGACAACCTTTCTGGGTCCAGCCCCTGCATGGTTGATGCTTGGTGTTTTTCACTGGCATGGCTGAGGCTCTTTATCCATAGCTCTCCACAGTTTCCACTGTTTTAGTGTTCCTCAGTGCCACCTCTCCTGTGGCAGCAGCTAATTCGCCCCTGCAATGCAGCTGGTACCATTTCCTTCTTTTTCAAGAAGATGAGGAGTCAGCATCTTCCCTGGGCAAGGTTCTGGCTCTTTGTTATACATGGTTTTCTCCCCATTTTGCGCCTTCTGTCTTTTCCCCACAGCGAGGTTTCTGCCCTGATCAGTAAGGTGAGACTGGCAACTTCTCTATCAGATCCTTTCCCCTTTAGCTTCCCTTCAGGAGCTTCTTCCCTTCTTTTCTGGCTCCATAAGCAGTGCAATTACCTCTCTGATGATTTCCTGGATTTTCCATCTGCTCAAAATAGGCACTTGTGAGCTCTCTTGTTAATTAATGTGTTCTAAAATCATTATGTTCATCAACCAAGCCTTATCACTTCAATTTTTTTCCATAATAGTAAAATCTATTGCCCTAAGTAAAACAGAGGTAGGTATTTTGATGTTCAAAATTTAGTAAACTCCGTTTTGAACAGAGGCTAATCACTCAAAGCAGAAGTCGCTACTAACCTGGAGTATCAACAAGGGGTGAGCATGCTGTACTTAACATGTTATTAAGGCTTTGCACCTCTGGCTCAAACTGACAGAATTTCAGAGATTTCTGTTATAAATTATTTTTGCAGCTTTGGAGTCTGACTCAAAACACTCTACTTCAGTCTGCATTAGGTATTTTGCTAACTGTATTTTAAGCTGTGCCAGCTTTTGCTATATATTGTTACTTGTGCTCTTCCTGACTGGCAATGAAGTATTTTAGTAAAGGCGTGTATAAACAGTAATCTGTGACTTGGGTAATAAAACTGACAACTGGTTGTGAAGATGTTACTAACAGATATTTTTACTCTATTTGTCACATATGGTTTGAATGGAGAAACAAGTTCCCTATGTGGTACTTAGCAGACACACAATATCCCAAACATAACAGAATTTAGTAAAGAAAAAGACCTATCAGATCTTTTAGTTCTGCATTCTGATTAATTTGGTAACAAGGGCATCCCACGGTTTGAGTGTTGTTTTACGAAGCAACAACCCCTAGTAATTGCCTCTAGGGAGGAAACAAAATACTGCTTAGGCTTAGGGAAATGCTTCTGTTTTGTGTGTTGCCTAACACACAATCTTATTTATATTTTAAAGTTGAGAGCTATAAAAAAAGAAAGATCTTCTACCCCCAGCCTACACAGATCTAGTTAATCTCTTGGATGACAAAAGACACAAACAGTTCACTTCTCATTACACAAGGACCAGATAACAAGGTAACTCTTACTTATGTAAGTGCAGTTACATTACCATTTTTGGCAACCGAGCAAAAGATTATTTACCAGTAACCACACTTCTTTGAAATATATTGCCCATATATACCCTGCCATTGCAGGTGTTCTTATTACAAGCACCTCTCCAGATGCCAGTTTTGCCTCGTCAGTACCTGCAGGCATGTTCATGCCCTACCTCATCCTGCAGTCACAGAAATGTTGAGCTTGTCCTATGATGCCAAGCTTCTCTCAATGTCAGGACCTCAGAGTCCTGCAGTTCTCAGGAGAGTCCTCCTCTTTCCAGGAGAGAAAGGGATAAGAGCTTGGCAGTGAATACATCTGATGTTAGTGCTGTGCATGTCAAGTCCTGAAGGTCAACTACAGGACAGGGATCTTGCTCCATTCAGTCAGTTGCTGTGATGATGTAAATGTGCCATCACCTGGGCAAGCTCAGGCAGTGTGAGAACTCATACCATGCATTTGGCACTGCTATGAATCCCAGCTAACAAAATGCAAAGTCTGTGAAGCTGTTGGATTGCTGGGGTGAAGTTCCAGTCCGGACTGAGAAACATCAGTAATTATCTTTCAAGAAGAAGGGGTAAACACAACTGTATCCCTTGGCAGAAGCTGGGGTGCAGGAGGCAGTCCGGCCAAAGAGATGGGCAATAGTAAGAAGAAACAGTCATGACCCTGTTGGGAGGGTCTGTTCCTAGAGTCAGACGTGGGTAGGGATGGATGCACAGCCTTACATGAAGGGGAACATAAGTGCAGGGTGCCATGTGGCCCAGAACTGCCAGATGTGTCCGCAACATGATGACAGGACCTGCCTGTAATTGCCTGACCAGTTTTTCCACTGCATGAAAAGTGCTCCTGTGGGAGACAAGCTTTTGCTGATATTGTTTCCAGGCAGGCTCCAGGAAATCCAGTGAACTGAGTCAGGAGGAGGAAGGACTTGTCCTGCTTCACCATGAAACCCAGGGAACTGAAAACTTTACGTGTTGTCTCTAGATTTTGAAGGACTTGCATCTTCAGTGATCCCTTTAGCAACCAGGCTAATCCCCATGCTATGAGATGAACTGAAATTGTAGCCTTGAAAAAGTCTCTTAGCATCATGCAGTATCTTGTGTGCACAGTGTCACGACCCAAAGACATTTCAGATGAGACTGCCTGAGCACAAGCACTCTGCAAGTCAAGAGTGTTGCCACAGTTGACTGAGCTGACTGATTTCTAGGATGCCCTGGCTCTGAGATCCCCTAGGATCCTAGAGGGAGCCCAAATATATAAGCAATAAATCTCTCTGGAGGTGCGGGTGATGCCTGGCCTTCACGCACAGCAATGAGACCTCTTACCGGTGGATTTGCATGTGGCCCCACTCCAAACTAATGCAAATCAAGAGATATGACAGATTATTAAAATCATTTTAGGGAGAAGAAAAGGCTGCACTAAAATAAGGAATAAATGAAATAAAAAATGAGCAAAAGCAGGCAGGGAGAACAGGGCATCGGTACGCCATGCTGCTCCTTCACAGCAGCAGAAAATCTAGTAAAATCCAGTATAGATTTAACAAAGCAAAGTGGTAAAAGTAAATTAGATAAAAGAGGGAAAGGTACCAATAAATCAGGGGTGCAATGCAAATTTTTCTAAACGCTTTGGCAACATAACGACGCACCAGAGGAGCCAAGCTGGTAAAAGAGCTATATGATACACCCTGTTCCTCCAGGGCTGCAGGAGGGTGAACAGAGGAGCGTGGCCAACATGGACTGCGAACACGCACAAACCTCGGGCTGGAGCAGAAGCAATACGAGCACACCCAGCATGTACAGACAGACAGATGCACGCTTGGAGGAGAATGCTGGATTCCCTTCTGAGAAACATTAGTGTCGGGACTCCCAACAGGCTGTCTGCCAAGGGGGATAATTAAGCTAAATAAAAATACACAACAGTAACAGCTCCACAAATGAGGGTAATTTAATTACCACATTCGATATAGGAGACCCACTTCCCATGAGTTTTCCATTGTGACCAGAGAGGAGACAATAGCAACAGAACGTGCTGCAGAAAGGAAGATTCATTTACTAAAAAGAGGCTTTCTATTAGGGTCTGCATATTAAACAACATCACAGCTTTCCATAATCATGTCATAATCTTGCCATAAAATTCAATCAAAGCAACAGCTTGTGAATGTCCAAAAATCAATGGAACTGTATGAGGAATGATTGCAGATGTAACACTGGAATTTATTTCAATGCTCAATCCATGGTGGTGGTAAGGAACATCTAAATAACAGGGAAGCAGGTGTCCTGCAAACACCTCTTAGGCAAGAGCTCCTCTCCCTCAAATTCAGAGGAAACACAAAGAGTAGGCAAACTACAGTTCACTTGATACTACCCGTTTGTTTGACTTTTGGAAAAACAGGCAATTTCTATCCACTCATCTTCCTAAAATAAAATAGTTGTTAAACCAAACAGGGCATAGTCTCATCTGGAATCCCAACCCAGTAGCGTAGTTTCACTGAGCTGAATTTAAAATACAGGAGCTTCAGATTTGCTTTATTCATTAGTGCTGAAATGCAATAGAAAGCGAGAGCTAACATGCTGGGCTTCTGAAGAGCTTTATACACTGTGTAATGCACCTCCAGGGTGCTCGTCTGTTAAGCGAGAGAGAAGTGAAAATATTTTTCCTCCCCTTCTCTCTCTAGTGAAAACACTTAGTGGACAGCACAGGCTCGGTTCTTTTGAAAGTAATGGAGCGAGTGTATCCACTCAATTATTTAAAACAGTTGAGTAATTGCAGTCCTGTCAGCTCAGAAAACATCTCTCTGTTAAAGCTGCTGCACAAAATCATTTCTGTGCAGGCGGTCACAGTAGCACTAGTTTTCTCTTTATTTATTTCCACATTCTCTGAGCTGGAGCCACTGGCAAGGGATGAGGCTGCATGCCCCTGTTTGCAGCTACTTTTGCCACAGGGTAAAACACAGTCAGTAGAAGGAAGGAGGGAGGGAGGTGGGGACACCTTGGGAGCTTTTTGGAGGTGGCATGTTTATATGTGATGGCTGATGACTACATAAATCCTTACAGAAATCTCTCAGGGCATGGTGTGTGCCAGAGATAAGTATTATAATAGTAGGCTTATAGGAAAATGGATTCAGACAGCCAGGAGAGTCCAAGGATGGAACAGGATTGGGCAGAAAGTCCTCTTGCTAAGACCCTCTGGAGAAGCTCCTTTAGCAGGGGCTAGGAGATTGGAAGGTTACCACATTTGCCTTCCACAGATTCCAGGGCACAGAGGAAAAACACTGCAGGGTATGCAAAGATCACTAGACATTTCTTCCCTAGCCCCAAAACACACAGAGAATCACAGCTCCAATGCCTATGCTCACCAGCACCACTGCTTTATTCCACAGCTGCCCTGCTGTGTCCTCTCCCGTCCAACAGTGTGTGTTTTGCCTCCTTCATCAGGGGTTGTAGAACACAGAGCAAGAACGATCGGACTGATGAGTCGAGCCGTTGACATGTGCACATCCATCTAACCTGACCATTTGAGAATGAAGGTTTGTTCCTTTCTTTTCACTACTCTTACCAGTAATGGCTTTCTGGGATAGTTTTCAAGCACATTGCAAGAAACAGCTACCAAGGCAAATGAATTATATAAAGCATACGCTGACAGTGCTGAGAGTTTTCACACCTTCGTTAACTGGCTCACCTTAATGGGTACTTCTCTCCAGGGTCCATCCCCAGGTGGAAAAGCAGCGGCAGGGTAGTGTGCTCCTCCAGTGTATGTGTTGTCACTCCAGAGACATTCTGCCCAGGACAGAAATCAATGCCCTACAGTGAAGAGGAGAGAGGTCATCAAGGGTGCAGCAGGGGAGGGAGCAAAATTTTAGCTGATGCCACTTTCTTCAGCACCTTGTTCCAATATACCCACAAACCTCAGAATTATTTTAAACCGCGAGTCCATGTCAGTCTGCAAAATGGATTCTGATCTGACAGGGTAAAATAAGGTGACAATGTTGGCATTGCACTCACATAAAAGCTGAAGCAGCCTTATATTCTTGCCTTATAAAAAAGTAATCTCTATAAAATATTCATTAAAATGAAATGGCAAAACAAAAGACAAAGAGGTGAAACCATTTAATCATAAAAATTCTGCACGTGGAAAGTATCTTCTTTGTTTGGTTTCTATGGCTTTGAAACTCACAGAGGGGATCAGATCACTTGGCAGTTCTGATCAAAAAGCAACAGTCCCGGGGGACACATCCAGCCAAACCAAGGGGCATCACCCTGCGAGGCAATGCGCACCTGCTAGCCTCCCTGAAAACTCGGCTTGCTAGCACCTGACACCAGACCTGAAGGACCTGTTTCACTGAAGAACAGAACAAATCCAGTTAATTTCAAAGAAATGGGTGCGTTTGTTGATCTGATTCATAGCAAGCCGGTACTGAGGCACTCACCTGGGAATGACAGTGGGGCTGAAAGAACTGTATTAAGTCTGGAGACGTTCCTTTCACTAACATTCAAGTCTACGGGGTCAGAAGTTGGGATTTTCCCAGCAGTGGCAGTGGGTATGAAGGACACAAGCACTGGGACTCTCCCTTTGCTAGCAGCAACGGGTTAAAGTGCTCACTGGCCACCGAGGGACAGAGCGAGCCGCCTGCTCGCAAATCCAGAGCGGTGAGCTCTCTGCATCTGCCCTTGCACGCCTTGCCAGGCTGCGTCTCCCCAAGCCCTGCCAGTTATTAGCCAGGTGTCGAGCTCCCTAATCACCTAGAGCCTGGCCAGCAGTCTAGAGGGCTAACAGAACCCATTTAAGCCCTGGGAATAGCAAAAAATGCAAAGCACTAATTTCACTGAACAGCAAATAAAGCAGGGGGCCCCACAGACCAGCAAGGACTAGCACCAAATGGACTTGTTAAAGCTCAGTTTTACAATTCCAGCTAACATGCTGCGCTCCTTACAATACCTCAGAATGCCCCGAGACACGGACAGAGACATGGAGAGAAGGTAAATGGGAATATTTCAATGGAGGTGGGAAAGCAGCTGTAGCATTTGCTTATAAAACAAACAAACTGAAAAGGCTCTCTACAGATGTTGGTAGGATTTGATTGGCAAACAATTTTCTAAAAATATCCTCTGTTTTTAATGGACAGCTGGTCAGTGGAGCAGTTAATATTCTGCTTTTCAATAAAGCAAGAAGTTTAGAAGCCCATGAAATCCCATTTATCTGCACAGAGCTATAGATTCCTGAATCACTGACTGGAAAAATAAGAGAGTTGCTTGATAGGTTGTAGTGGCCTACCAATAATGGACTTTAAATGGATACAAAAATGATTGACCTTTCCACCTTGTGACGCCACAGGCCTCTGAAACACACAGTGAAAAATAGATTATTTTTTTTTTCCCTCAAAAGGAACAGTTAATGAAAAGGTATCAAAGCCTACATAACACCCAAATTATAATTTGGATGCAAATCAAACAAGCAATTTAATTAAGAGCCTGCTAATTGGTACAATGCTCTTCGGCTGCAAATGCTTTGGTTTGAAAGAAGATTTTAGTCTCTTGGGTATTTGTTTATACATTGCTTTGTTTACATTTTATCTTTTGTTTCTTATAAAATCCTTGTAGCTGAGACTCTAGAACACAGCCCAGGCTACATCCCAAAGACTCCCAGGAAAGAAAGTGCTGTGACAACTTGCCTGACGCCACTAGCCAAAAGCTATCTGTCTTTCTAATCTAAGCACTCAATGCCCTCTTCAAAAGTAGTCTATTGGGAAAAAAATCAAATAAATACAAAAAATAAAATCAAACATACCATTTTATGACATTGATAAATAACGCTCTTAAAATATGGCTGAAACCACCCTTTAAAGTTCTAAACCCTTTCAACTTTATCTCCACAAATAAAATTGACTATTAGTATTTTTATGTACTGTGTGACTGCCAATATTCAACCTACAGAGAGAGCTTAAAATATTTTCTACCTGCTCATCAACAAATGAGCAAAAAATAAGTAGTAAAATTTTATCCTCACACCCCTGATCAAGGCATTCTTCCGCACCAGAGTACGTGATACACTACGGATATAGCCAGAGCAGCATAGTCTTCTGTCCCTCTGACAGAAAAGAATATTTAACTTACGATCCACAACTCTATCTCATTCTGGTTTGTAAGTCAAAGCATTTTCAGTTCGCAGGATGGAAAGAGAAAAATCAGCTATACCAGTGAACTGAAAGTCTGGGATCCCAAGTCTGGCTTGCTTTTCTTTTCTGGAGCAAAACCAGTATAAATTAAATCTGCTTGAGATTTGAGAAGTATTTAAAGACAAGACAATCCACTCTCTGGAGCATCTGGACAACGCCTCTGGTTGCTTGGAAAGTGTGCAAATTTGGTCACGTGTGGTACTGGGAGCTGGGGCGGAGGGACATGCCAAAACTCCTTGTGCACATCTTGGATGGGAGAGAAGGAGCTGCCCTCCAGCTCTGCTACACCAAGCAGGCTGCAGGACAACAGGCCTGGTGAGGAAGGGGACTCTGTTCTAGATGATGATTTTAAATCATGTCAACATTTTGGATCATTTCTTGCCCTTCATTCAACAAAACTTTTTTTTTTTCCTTGTAAAAGCCCAAGCTGACAACATGCTTGATGGACCCCGAGAACACCGCAGGCTTTAACAATAAATGCAAATGTGCCAGGTTCTCAGCTGGAGCAAAAGCCACATCGTTCCATGGGCTGCAGAGGAACTCTCCCCATTTATGCTGACAAGGGACTGGCTTCAGCTCTCTGGCACTGCCAACAGAACGGCAACTTCACCCAAAAATAAAGCTATGTTCTGTCTGAGAAGAGCAAAGAGGTAGCTACGCCTGCCCTATCCACCAGGATAACAAAATCCAAATCAACTACCACTTCATCTGCTGTTGTTTCCTTTAAGCTATTTATTTGGCAGGCTGTTAATAACAATATGCAGGGGATCAATAGCCAGTTAAGGTACGTGCCTAATATTTTACTCTGCACACTATCCAAGGTAATTTGCATGTTTACAGGTAACACTGATCAAACAAAGTAGAAAGGTTACTCCCAGTGTTTAAGCAAATTCTTGGAGCTTTCCTCCTCAATTATAAAAGCATGAAAACCACCAGAAGATCAGCTCCCTGCCTGCTAAGGGAGCCCATAAAAGAGCATCAGATGGCAACCAGAAATAGCTCAGCTCCTGCACCCAGTCTCTTGCACAGGCACAGTGTTTTGCACCACTGCACAGACCTGTTTGCTGTAGGAGAAATTCCAGCAATGCTTTTTTTTTTAAAAAAAAGAAGAATGAAAACCACAACATTTCCTGCACATCAGGTAAACCTTTCAGTGAGCACGTCTTTCTGCCCTTCTCCCCAGCAATCGTGAAACCTGGATTGTTTTTCCGTTCATAAGATCTAGTGGCTATTGGTTGCACAGCTTATGCTTTAATTTCCAGAGCAAATGGACCACAGATGCTATGTCAATATAGACATGAGACAAATACAGCCGGTTGCCAGTTTGGGCTCTCCGCCAAGTGATGGAATCACCACTTGTGTTAACGTAAGCCCTCTGGCAATTCGTCACCCTGGCGCTATCCCAGATCCCTCCGACTTGACAAGCGGCTGCAGATTTTGATAGTGGCGCAGCAAATCTGGGGTCTGTCCCCTGGTCAGGTCTCCTCATTCCGCCACACAAAACCCAGAGCAGCAAAACTGTATTAATATTGGAAGGAGAAAAGAACAGCAGTTAATTAAAGCCAGGAATGTTGTTTCTTGCTGTTTGCCACAGCACGGGTAAGTGGCTGTTCTCGCTCTCCTGGCGATTCCCAGCAAAAGCCTCCCAAACTGGAGCTCTGAGCGACCAGACGCCTAAAAGTATGACTGCCAAGCTTCAACCCTGTTGAACAAAAATTGCTTCTAATGTGTTAACTGTCTGGAAGAGACCCCAGAAGATGGGCAGATCAGCAAGCCTCCAGCGGCTCTCAAGCAGAAGCGATCAATGGCTAGCTCATATGCTCAGAGGACCACAATCAAATGTCATTATTTGTGAGGTTCTACTTGACTTCACATCCCCCTTGCAGAAAAGGCTTTATCGATCCCTTCACGTTGAGGAGAAGGGCAATCAGACAGACTCCAGCAGGAATAACCCCTTTGGCATTTTACATTAAAACAATAGGGTCTTCTGGCAGGCACCTACACCAATCATTTAAAGACACAGGAGCTCTCATGAAAAATCACTGAAGACTACTAACAAGATACTAAGCTGACAGCAGAAAGGTTGATGTTATCAGCCACTCTCCAATGAACCAAAGGGCGTTTTCCACATTTTTTCTTAATTGTTTTTTCCCCTTCTTGCATCACTGCTCTTGGAAGGCACAAGAACTATTCTCTGCTGGGTAGTCTCTGTGGCAGGCAAAGAGAAGGGAATTTCCTTTCTCCTGCTAGCTCATACTGCTACTTCCTCTACATAGCATTAAATTAGGCAATTCCTGAAGGACTTGCTGGCTACTTAGATAAATCCATAGAGAATACCCATTTTTTCCCCTTTCAGACCTCTCCTTCCAAACAAGAATGATGAAATGTACCTCTCCCATCCAGTGGACAAAATCACTCATAACAATGCAGACTCTGAGGGTTTGTATTTTAAGAATGGGAAACTATGCACCCAGCATCATGGCTGTGGGCACCAGTAGCAATAAAACAGAAACGCCAAGTTAGTGTGCATTATTTGTCATGCACTTTGCAATCTAGTTCAAATTTGGTACTGAACAAGCATGACTTACAGGCTAAAAGGATGGATGATGACAGCAACAAAAACAAGGAAACTCCCCGTAGAAGTCCTGTGTGTCTTATGCCATACAAGAGAGGGAGCTCCCCAGGTTTATCCTTAGTTCTTACTTCTGCTCCAACACACAACACATGTGGCTGTTTTCATCACTGCTGATTTTTGCTACAAAAAGAAAGGTGGTCAGTGATGGTGGAAGAGCTTATGCGCTGACATCCACCAGTCCTACAGCAACAGGGACTCGGGTATTGTGCAGGGTGAAGATTTCTCTCCCTCTGCCAAACTATTTAAAAAGCTTTTACCATTTAAAAATAAACGCTATTTTTCAAGTAAAGTTTCCTTTCATCTGCTCTGTCCTATTTATCACCTTTTGAGTACCAGAGATGTCAAATTATATATAACATGAGCCACCTATATGAAAGGAGATGGAAGCCAGGTAAACAGACCCAAACAAGCACGCTATGCAATCCACAGGGAAAATGTCCCACAGAGAGCTTACTCTCACTTGCTTCTGTTGAGTGATCCTTCCCTTTATGCTTTCAAGAGACTAACCATTCAAGAAGGCAAGTTACCTAAGTAATCAAGTTAAGCCAGCAGAAAAGACAGCATCAAGGTATCCTCCAGCACTGAGAAAGACTACAGGAGTTTATGAGAGGAGTCAGACTAGAAAAAAATTGCTTGGGGGTTAAAAAACAAATAAACAAACAAAAAACAGGAAGAACAGAACAGCACACTTCATCTTTGTGAAAGATGACAAATTTTAATCCCAGGCCATAAGGCAGAGGATGCAGACCAGTAAGGGCACGTTAATGTCATGGGAGTCTAAGATGACTGTAAACCTGTGTACTGCTTGCATGGGATCTTTCCAGTGTAAATATTCCAAGTGCCATATGGAGAGAAGCATTCATAACCCTGTTCTGCTTTCCTAGGCTTTGCTTTCTGTAAGCTGCGTCTCTCTGGTACATTTTTATTTGTATATACATACTTTATTACTTAACTAACTTATACCACATTCACACACATAGCCTTCCAGGTTAGAGGCCACAATTGCACACAATCTTTCTAGATAATCCTGAAAGACATGGTAGTCCTAAACAGACCCAGGACGTGCACCAATTCCACATTTTCCAGGGTCAACATGGAAATGTGGTTCTGGCTGCTTTAATGGTATAATCTCATCTAAAAGTCAAACAAAAATGCATAAAGTGTGGATTAAAAACAGTGCAAGTTTTCTGAATCAATGATTTCCCACACTGTCAATTAACAAGGGAATTCTGAAAGTAAAAGGAGGTTTGGCTAAAACGCACCATGTATCTGTCAAAATCATGAGATACTCAACTACCCATAAAACAAACCTCTTAAAAATTTGCAGACAGCTGTTTTGACACACCTGGCCAACTTCAGACCTCTTTCAAATGGATGACATGCCAACCAGATACATTTGTTTATTCCAGGTCTGAATCTGGACCTTCAGACACAGAGAGTTTCATATTTGAAAGTTTAATAAATCATCACATTGTATTCACAATAAGGTAAGAAGCCATGCTAAAGATCATACAATTAACAAGGCCTCATTAGCTGAAGTTCTACTGGGATGGCAAATCAAACTTATTGAACAGCAAACCTGCCGACAGTCAGAATTCCTAATGCCACAGATGTGCATGTATTTAAATACATTTTTCAAATGAAATTGGCAAACAAATTGGCCTTTTTGATTCCAGCAGCATAACTGTAGTCCAATATCAATACAGCTGAGAACACCAGTCACTGAAAGAGGTAACTGTATCATAAGGTGAGATTACAAAACTACTAAAACAGGACTCAGAACTGTGGAACTGTTCTGCATTCTGATTTATTTCTATTTTTAAACTTGCAAGACTTGTAATTAATGGCTTGAGAACATGAGTAGAATTGGAACAAATTTCAGCCTCAGCTTCCTCTGCATGTTGTTAATGGCTAGTCTGTCCACTAATGTGCTCCAATTTTACCCACATCAACCACATGTGACACAAACTGCAGGAAAGCAAGTGAATTTTTAATCATCTCTCTGATGTACAGTACAATTGCTGACTTTTATCAGACAGTAGTTAAACAAAGACTTAGAAAGAAATAAATATTCCTTAATTGCACAACTGCCATTGCTCACAGTAGGAAAGCCTTTGAAATGAGTAACTGGTCCCCATTATCATGGCTACACACATACTCAGACATGTACAAATAAGTTTAGATCAACGTAGACGTTTATTTATTTCCCAGCTAGGTATGTAAGTGTGTGTATGGGCTTATATTACAATGGAGAGCAATTATTCACGTGTGAGACTATCTTCCATGCACATGGGAAAAGCATGCCTCTGAGCACATTCGTATACCCATACACATGTACATACAAGCTCTCAGTGTCTCTCACACAGGGAAAATCCTCCACGCTGTGCCATGTGCGATATATGGGTTTTACTCACATACTAACCTAGACAAATACATTATCTCATTTTAGCTGTGTAGAATTAGCACTAAGGGAGAGCGTGCAACGCATTTTTGGATCCAACTTTCCTTTTCTTACTCCATGTAAAACAGAAACTTTGACTCCTGGAGCATTACAGTCTTAAAAAGACAAATGCACATATTTACAGCCCTGAATGTAAATGACTCCCTTGGAGCTGACGTTTCCTTCTACCCCCAGGACATCCCGATGAAAGAAACCGCGCACTTTTATATCCACAAATGTCATCAGCACTTATTTCTGCACCTGTGATGCCTTGAGGACCCACCATAAGTTAAAAAAAAAAAAAAGACATAAAAAAAAAATCATACAAACAATCCCTCCCCAATACCAACCTGCTGTCAAAATTGCTGAGAGCTGTGCCATAATGCATTTAGTTCATATCTAAAGGTATAATCAGCAAGGCACATGTGTGAACCTGCCATTCAAGAAATGCCCCAGAGTTTAGTACCCAAGTCTGAGGCAAGAAAGATACAAAAGAAGAAAAATAATAGTGCTTAACATCCAATTGTGAGAAGATCAGCCAGGAAATTACAAAAGCTGTGCCGATTTGGCAAATAAAACGTACAACATCTTATAGTGTGATATGGGCTCGCAAAAGTGCTGATAATAGATTAAACACATGTACTCTACTGTTTTCAACAACTGCTGTTCTTTCCACTGTGCAGTTCCTACGGCTTTCCTTTTCCCTTTCAAGAAAAAAAGAAAACAAACCAACCCATCCCTATTCCATTTAGGGCACCAGGTCTTTTGTACTAGAAATTGTGAGATACATGATCAATTTAGCATCGGACTCCAAACTTTGTAAGGGTACGCATGAAAGCTCAGAATTCAGCAGGGAAAGAAGCTTAATATTAAGGGGCATTAAGTGCTGATTAAAGGGAACACCCCTCAGAACAACTCAGACTTTGCTCATTTTCCTCTGCTTGTCTCCAGCTTCAGTAGAGGGGTGCTGTGACACCAGTCCTCTCCGATTTTGCAGCAGATCTGGTAGCTCTTAAGTGGCTGCGAATAAAAGCCTGGCTTGCAAGTGCACAGCGACATTCCCCAATTTAAAGCTCTGCTTTAAAGGATTATTTGTCCCCAGGAGAACCAGTGAGACCAGGGTGCAGGTCGGTGTCCTGTTACCTTGCTGTATTCCTCCCAGGAGTTGCTCCAGGTCCAGTAGTGAGCCTTGTAAAGCCCGACTCTCACCGCCATCATCTCGTTGCCACGATAATAGAATATGGGCCTGAGAAGGAGAGCAGAGATGCATGAGAAACGCCAACGTGCCAGGCCTGGGCAGCCACCGCCGCAGCAGCCTCGCTGATAAGGGAGACAAACACTTTAATGGCGTCTGACTTCCGATTCGGCTATCAGTCAGAAACAGGCTGCCTCCTAATAGTCTCCACTGCAAGGTTTTCAATTAACATTTTTTAAAGTGTTCATCAAGTTGAGAGCTCACAGGGCACAAGAATGAAACATTATACAGCTTGGCTGCCAGTGATTGTTAATCCTTGAACTATCAGACCCTGTTATTTCCTACAGAGCATGCCGATTTAAACACCAAATGTCTCAGAAGTGGCGCGCGTGTGCGTGCGCGAGAGAGAGAAACGGGGATTCACAGAACATGTGATGCTTAGCCTTCTCTTTAGGGCAGCACCAAGCTATGTGCCGTTAGCGTTGCATGGACAGGGTGGCTGGGGAGGACACCAGATGCTGGCCTGTTCTGGATGACATCTCAGAAAAACTCCATATGGAAAAACCTGGCAGCCAGACGTGCTTTATTTTTAACTCCTGTCCATTTTCTTTCCCCAAATCTCCCTTTGCATCATCTAAACATACCACTGAAAACTGCAGTTTTTTTCCCGGAGGTTTTCCTAATTAAAAATACATTTGAGAAATGCACCTCACTTGGAGCATTTGGTCTGCACCTGTGTACATACACTTCCCTTTCCCTGGGCATCCCAGCGATGTCCATGTCGGTTTCCCCAATAACACGCTCTTGTTTTTTGAGGGAACAGTACAAAATTTTACTGAAACAGACTATCTGCAGGAGAGAGGCTTGATTTCTTGGTGCGGCTCATCACACAAGGACATCAGACTTAGTCAGCTCTTCTCTCCAGTTGTTTCAGGCTGCTGACAGGGCGAGATGGTGAAGCTGTTTATCACTGTCAGGAGGGTACATACATCTTTGTCTCTCATTCAGAGATGCCACTCGGCAAAAACTACTCACTCCAGTGATGCCACCTTGAAAAAACAGTTCCTAATTGCAAGATAAGATTAAAATCTCCACATCTGAATGTCAGGAGTGGCCTTAGATCTCTTCTATTTTAAAATTGTAGCCTCCCCTGCAGGTTCCTTGCACAAACAATGAGCTTTTCCCCTTTGTCACTAGGAACTGCCCGTGAACAAAGGGGAAACGCTGCTGCCAGCAGAGCCCACTCCTGCATCCTTAACGCACCTGCAATGCCGGTGAAATAAAGACAGCTTGAGAGATCTGCCAAAGTGCAGAATCTGATCTAAACCAGTCCCATTAACAAAAGCCCAAACAAATACGCCACAAAGTACACCAGTCTCCTTTTTCCTTGCCATAAACTCTCACTATTTGACAAGCTATTATGTGTCCCTTTGATTGAAGGTGTGGGGGTTAGGTTTTTGCTTTTTTTAAAAAAAACTATTTTCCACCTTTGAAAGAGGATTACAGCTTGTACTCAGAATTCCGCTATTACCAATTTCTTTTTTCCCCCCATTCACCTTTTCCTTTTTAAGCTTAAAAGAACACAACTGCATCTCCTGGAAAGTTTTTGGGGGCTGTGGAAACTGTGACCTGGTCAGGTCTGGAGGAAAAAAAAAAAAAAGAAGGAAAAAAAAAAAAAAGAAGAAAAAAAAAAAAAGAAGGAAAAAAAAAAAGAAGGAAAAAAAAAAGAAGAAAAAAAAAAGAAGGGAAAAAAGGCAGGGGGAAAAAAGGCAGGGGGAAAAAAGGCAGGGGGAAAAAAGGCAGGGGGAAAAAAGGCAGGGGGAAAAAAGGCAGGGGGAAAAAAGGCAGGGGGAAAAAAGGCAGGGGGAAAAAAGGCAGGGGGAAAAAAGGCAGGGGGAAAAAAGGCAGGGGGAAAAAAGGCAGGGGGAAAAAAGGCAGGGGGAAAAAAAAGGCGGAAAAAAAAAGGCGGAAAAAAAAAAGGCGGAAAAAAAAAGGCGGAAAAAAAAAGGCGGAAAAAAAAAAGGCGGAAAAAAAAAAGGCGGAAAAAAAAAAGGCGGAAAAAAAAGGCGGAAAAAAGGCGGAAAAAAAGAAGGAAAAAAAAGAAGGAAAAAAAAAGAAGGAAAAAAAAGAAGGAAAAAAAAAGAAGGAAAAAAAAAGAAGGAAAAAAAAGAAGGAAAAAAAAGAAGGAAAAAAAGAAGGAAAAAAAAAGAAGGAAAAAAAAAGAAGGAAAAAAAAAGAAGGAAAAAAAAAGAAGGAAAAAAAAAGAAGGGAAAAAAAAGGAAGGAAAAAAAAAAGAAGGAAAAAAAAAAAAGAAGGAAAAAGCCATTATGTGCCTTGAGCAACTGCTATTGTAACACAAACAGCACCAGTTCCAAGAAGCTGGTGACTGCAGTGAAATTCTCTTTTAAAACAACAAAGAGGCTTTACAAACTTACAGAAGTAAAGATGGGATAGGCTGTGTTTGAGGAACCTGCAATGCCTCAAGTCAGCCACTGGCTGAGCTCTCAGGTAATACTGTATGCGTGCTTCTTGCATTAACGGGCACAAAAGCAGTTTTATGAAACAAAGCCTTATGTCCAACACAGAAAAGAAGTCAAGTATGTTTTCCAAGCATATGTTTCCTCACTGTCTCACAGAGAAAGAATATGCTTGTATTCAGATTTCCCGGGCTGCCGAATTCCTCATCAAAATCGCAACTACGAGACCTCTCTTGACCTCCAATCCTTCCAACAAGAGAGCCAAGGATATTTGCTGGCAGATCTCAGTGCCTGTACCAAAGAGCTGACAGCGCTCCTCCATGCCCATGAAGATCTCAGGTCTTTAACCCAAATCTATTCTTGCAAAAGCATCTGCAGAAACAGGACCTTGGGAGGAGGTGGGCTTCCAGTTCACACGCGGCAGCCCAGCCTTTACCTCCAACCCCTCTCAAGCTGGGGCTATAACGACCTAGCAGGCTCTTGGATGTTTTTCCAGTAATAAATAATGTATTCTCCCCTACCCAGGCTACAGTTCTCAGGCTTTTATCTCCCCTATTGCCATATGTTGTTCCAGGGATCCCTGCTAACCCCCTGACATTTTCATCTGTCCCCAGACTCCACTGTATGGCAACATGCCACATGTCAGGAAATCCCACCGCTGCTTGCTCCACCAGAGAACTAGCACATAGCAAAAAGCTCTGGTGCTACCCCACCTCACTAACCAGGAGCAAAGATGCATCAATTCAGTTTATAAAATATTTCTGTAAACTTGATTTAAGAAATAACCCCAAATTTGGCATCACTTCAGTTCGGAGGCAAGGGTTGGAGCTCTGGGCTCATAACTAACCTGTCAATTAGCTTGCCCTGCAAGATGGCAGGTAAAAGGTCGATGCCGTCAATCTGCCTGTCACTGGGAGGCTGCAGTCCCGCCAGGGAGAGGCTGGTGGTGAAGAGATCCATCACACTGCCCAGCTGATGACTGACCTGAAAAATCAACAGAAACATATTTGCAAAAAGACCTTCGGTAAAAGCCAAAATGAAACAGGCTGGTTTCCACCAAAGCAGAAGTATTGCTTCCTGAACCTCCTTCTCCGTCAAGCATCTTTTGAGATTATCTCCCTTTACAGTGCTGCAGTCACCAGCAAACCTCCTATTAAAATAATAAAGGAAAGGAGATGATCCATATTTCTCCACTGCTAGGGAGCATTTGCATTTTGATTCATTTTTTCATTTTCCCCTCTTTCTTCTCACTTTTCTCTCTGTATCCACTTTACAGGAGCATGTTTTCACAGAGATCAACTTAATTTAGCAAAGTCCAAGTCATTTATGGATTGAAAAAATTAGCACTTAAACCAAGAAAAAGAAAGTCCTTGATTTGTTCCTTCTCCAGGTCATCTCTGGAGTCCAGAATAACCTGAGAGAGTCCCCAGAAAGCACAGGGATAGATGGATAATAACAAAAAGAGCCTGATGACTTCATCTGCAAACCATTTCCAACAATTCAAAAACTGTAAAGTCGTGGTATTTTTAGTATATATTTTAATAAGGGAGAAAAACATCTGGTTTTGGCTCCAATGGAGATGTGCAAGCATTTCCACCACCCCCCCTTGCTTTTTTTTTTTTTTTTTTTTTTTTTTGCCTTCCGTAATTGGAAGCCATACTTATCTCTCTGGTCTTAATTATTTATATTTTTAAAACCTAAAAAGTCTGTTCTGACTGATTCTTTCTGGATCTTTGCTCCCACCCTGCTTGTGGTATGCTACAGTTATCTGCTGTAGGACGTTTAACTAGCCAGCAACACACTAAATTGAAGCAGATGCATTCAAATCAAGAGCAAAACTGTTTTGCACCAGGATGCACCAGCACAAGATGCGACATGAAAAGAGCCTTTTCAGCCATACCACTTGTTCGGAAACAAGCAGCCATCTGATACAAGTCCACATCTGTAAGTACAGAAGCACTTTCTGACTGAAATCCAAGTCCTAGCAGCAGCCTTGCGAATGTCAGTGTGAACATTACGATGCTGGGACTATCAAAGACTTTTTATCTCTGAATCCTCTTTCTACTCACAAACAGACCCCCAGCCTGTAAGCTGACACTAATTATTTAAGTATGACAACAAATGATAACATGATAAATGAATTTTTGTGAGATGCTGGCTCTAGAGAGAAAAACTAAAGGGAAAATGCTATTTTTGCTGGAACACTAAGCCTTTTATTAAGACACCAGGCTGAAAAAAGTGAACACAAAGGAAGAACAAACAAGTTTTTTTTAAAAAAAGAAACTGGAGAAAGCAACATGCAGGGGACTAATTACAAGTCTAAAATTACAGTATCGCATTACTTGATTACAGTAATTTCAAATTTTAATGGCTTTCATTCATCAAAAGGTGTTGCCAGGAACACATGATATTAAAGTTGCGTGCAAGAATACTTCCACAACTCTTAAGAAGAAATCAAAGTGCAAAGCTCTAAGCCCAAGAGGAAGCCTGACCATGGAAACCCTTGCCCAGGAAAGCAGTTGGATCAGTTAACCAGGATCAATAGGTCTTGCAGAAGGTCTCAGGCATTTGAGGTTAAGCCTTATTCACGGACATTGCTGCAGCAGGCAGCCTGAAAGAGGTCGTGCTCAGCCTGTCCTTGTAGAAAGTGACAATTAGACATGAGCCCACAAATCCCTCACAAAAAGCAGATGTATACACGAAGTTCCCTCTCTGCATGGAGAAAAGGATGGGGATCTTCTGGCACACAGCTGTGGAGAAGGAAACAGAACTGAGCCCTCCGATGGGATAACCTGGCTTCTTGCTCTCCCCGGGGCCATTTGGCAAGCGTGGACCGCCGAGGAGAACCAAAGCTGGCTGTGTCGTCCTCGAGATTAACTGCGGCAGACAGTGCTGTGTGCCCCTTGGACCGTCCCCTCACACAGGCTCTTCTCTGGTCTCAGGTGTGCACCCAGAAAGGACTGACACCTTAAAAAAAATGGTGCACCAAACCAAAAAAACCCCAAACATCAGGTCACTCCTTACAGAGCTGGACAGCTTCATCAGCCACTGGGGTTAGGAACGCTGCGCTCCCTCTGAAGTCAAAGGGGATTACACGCGCTCAGCATCTCAGCAAAGATGCTCAGTCCCTCATAGGCTCATCTGCTGGCTAATTTACCCTGAGCATGCCTTAGGAGAGCTGCGGGGTCAGCAGAACACCATATGCAGAGCTCGGAATCTAATAAAGAGGAGATCTGGCACACGCCTGCTCCCTGACAACTGCTACGTCAGGAGCAGGCGGGCAGGCTGGCGGCTGAGACTTTTTGTAATTAGACCTCTCACAATTTAGAAGGCACATCCAAAAGTCACTTTTCTTGTCGCTCCATTCCCTCGCCTCAATCTTTTGATAACAGGCAGCAAGAGGCAACCGCTGACCTGAGACTCGTGCCTCTAATATCACCTAATTTATACATCGCGTTGTGACAATCCGGTGGGGCCACCATGGTCTTCTTGTACTGGCCCTTATTAACCATAACCAGATGTAGATGACTCTCTTTAATCATCCAATTACGTTTCTGGTCTCAGACAACATTTTTCCGTGAAGCAGAGAAAACTTCTTACGGAAATTAAATGCCCATGCCACAGCCACTTGGATTTATCTGTGCTCTGCAGCACCACATTGAAGAAAGGGGAAAAAAAAAAAGGTTAATATTTCTATAAAACTTTGAAGTATTTTCAGAGAAAAATAAAAAAATTACCATTTTCTCCTGTCAACAGTGCTCTTTCATTCTAGTTGCTTTTCCCATTTTTTTTTTATTTTTTTTTAAGAAAAGAAAAAGAAAAATCCAGAGAGGGCAACAGCCCAGAGAAAATAAATAATATATAAAAAAGAGTGAGATCAGATATTGCTCGTATCAGTGAGAAACAGCCGGTATTACGCACGTAAGAACGGATTTTTCCCCCCTCCTTCCCCCCCTTCTTTTTAATAAACTCTCAGTATACACATAACGTCTTTAAGAAAATGAAATCCTTTTGCTGTGGGCCACGTCGCTAGAAGAAATAGTCACCACTGCTGTTATCAGTGCTTTCAAGCTTTAACTCTGAATCAAAGGCGACAATTAATAAAGTCGCCCCCGCCAGGAATGGAAAGGAGGAAAGCTAAATATTTGAAACTGGGTGAACAAATGTCAGGGTGTTTTTAAATAAAATCCTTTTACAGTTATCACAGCGAGCAGACCTGATATCCCTGTCTAATTCAATTTCAATTTGCGCCCCATGGGAGATAGTGAAGAAAAGGTTGCAATGCTGTCTTTGGGTTGATATGTTCTTTTCTCCTTCAGGAAGCAGGCACGAGAGAGGAAGGGGAGGAGGGTGAGGGAAGAGAGGAGGAGGATTCAAATACCAACAGAATATGATTCTTTTTTTCTGTCTTTTTTTTTTTTTTTCCAGCTGGATCCTTCCAGAAGGCAGATGTGATGTGGGGAATGTTGAAATGCTGATTTGTTGTGAATTCACCTGGAAAACGTAGCTGAGGAGGAAACTGCAGAAAGGCTGTTTGTGTACAAATAAATATTCCTGATGGGGGACCAGAATTAACTGAATGTTGATGCCAAGAGCAACATGCACTCCCGAGGCATCCCTCTCCCCGCAAAACCTGCAAATCAGCCAACTGCACCAATTATCCTAACCTGTATCAATATCCTGTCAAGTGTTCACAATCCTGTCACCTAACTTCTTTTGTTTAAATAAAAAGGTACTCCTTTATTTCAGCAAACACATGTACCCTTTAATAGAAACAAAAAAACCCCACCCTATATATCAATAAGATTATTAATAAACTGCCAGATCCCATCAGCGGAATGAGCCTTCCACCCAATAACTGGATTTCACTGGCCAGAGACACAGGTCCTCTTTTTTCTGGCTGCAGTTGTGCCAACTGAAACAGTTGCTGGCCCTCCGCCTGCTCCTCAAAACGTCCACGGCTGGAAAGGAACAACCATTACACTGGGAGCAACACCAGCCCAGGAAGGAGGAGTTGACCCTTCAGCTTTGTGCTTGGCACTCCTGAGAAGCTTTTTGCTTCCACCCTGGTTCAGGGCTCCCAAGCCTTTGTTTCCTTCAATTCTTTTGAAAAGAAAGAGCAATGAGAGACTTTGAAGCAGTTTTCCCATGTTTTACAGATTCTTGGACTACACGGGGCTTAAGCTGACTAGTTTAAACTTGCAATCAAGAAGATGTTGAAGCCACAGACTCCATAAGATACAGAAAAGAAGCCAAAAACATACGAGCAAACATGTCTCTTCACTTACTGTCAGTGAAAGAGGCAATTATGAAGCAGTAACTAGAGGTGCCCTACAGGCCAACGTAGCGTGAGCTGTATTACGCAGAAGCAATGCCAAACCTCTCACCTGCGGTCAGTGCTGCTGTGGGTACCAGTGCTGGAGCCTCGATGGCAAGAATACAAGCAGAAAAGACATATAAGTAGCTATCACGTATTTACTTATCAGTAGCATCATACGGGGGCCTAACTCACAGCAAAGCAGCACATCCTGGGGACAGAGTTCAGAAGAGGCTTCTTGAGGTACCAAGTGGAGTCCTAGAGGACATTTGGGAGTGTAACGTGCAGATATGTGGCAGGCAGCATCGTGAATTGGAGCCCAGGATAGGAAGGATTTAAAGTTAAGCACGTGCTTAAGTGCCAAGGATGGTATCAGCAGCGGTGGAGGAGGGGATTTTCAGGCACGTACCTGCCCTAATAAGCCTTAAGCACACTCTCCAGCTCGCTAAGCATGCATGGGCTTATGATAGTATGGCGTTGGTCAGTCCACCCACCTATGCAAACACGTTAACTCTGCACAGAAATGACTGTTCACAGGAATTCAAACAGCAGCTTCAACTATGGCCTCAAGCAGAAAGCCATGCCTCACACCAGGCTACAGAGAACATTTTGCATTACATAAAGCTTTACTGCTGCACTACATGCAAAAGACTACCTGTGAGAAGGGTACCAGCCAGTTACAGTTAGAAAATAAGCAGGCACAATGATTTCTTTACTCATGTTCTTAATTATCCTGAGAGTTACTACAATGGAAAGAATTTTTAAATTTGGTATTTACTTGTTCCCATTTATAATGCATGTTTACTTTTAGCACATTATTTAGTTTGGACATGGAAAACAAAACAGTCAGCTTCAGTTTCATGTTCTTGTATGCTAGCCCAAGGCTGTTGTACTTGGCTTGTAAAGGCTTTATGGAAATGTTTAAATTTAAACAAAAAGACTGTTTTCATTTCAAATTAAAAAAATAATAAAACATCCCTAGTAGGTTTTGTGAACTCTTTAAAAATGATGAAACCAAACTACCCTCCTGCCCTCAGCTGCAGATCTAAGCTGATGGCTTCCTCCTAAATGTAAACGATAAATTATCATTATCCTGACTCAATTAAGCCACCAAAGAGGAATGCAACTTAGAAAAATGTTTTATTTATGAATAGTTTGCAGTCTTAAGCACAGTGCCCAGTTAATGAAGTATCACTTTCTTCAGGGATAAGAGATGCTCACAAAGGGGAGGGAATCTGTATTATTTACTGTGAACCCTGCCTGCAGAAGAATTGATTGCATCCTTCTTTAATGAGAACTGGGACAAGTGAGGCTGGTAGTGCCACTGGAGGATTATTTTGAAGTGATCATATCTGAATTGGTGTACAGGCAGGAAAGAGGAATAGTCTGGTATCTAGGCCTCCCTGAGTGGAACTTTTATCAAACACCAAAGTGAGAGCTGTGAGGGTCAAATCACTTGATACTCCAGGGCACAGAGAGTGTGTGTGGGCAACACACTCCTGCTCCAGACTGGGACACACATTAGCAATGTGTCTTTATACTCCAATTTGTTCAAACGCGTAACCCACGAAAAATACTGTTGTCCAAAAGAGTAAAGGGTTTAGACAGAGCAGGAAGACAAAAAGACCAGACGGCTCAGTGCTCACAAAAGTGTTGATCATAGACACTCTAGATGTAAATTTGCAATAATGAACAGGAATGACATCATTCTCTAGGGGCAGTGTTCAGCTCCTTATTTAGACAAGCATCTGGACTGATGCATTGGGCATGTTAAAAGTCTCATCCAAAGCCCACTGAATCCAGCAAGAACCACTCCATCCACTTGAGTCCACTGAAGACCGATCAGAATTGTTCAAAGCAGATACTCACCCCTCCTGCAGGTATATGTCCGGGCCACCAAGCAATAGCCGGCTCTCTCATGCCACCTTCAAAGGTTGTTTGTTTACCACACAGAAAACGACCATTGCTTCCTCCTAGAGAGAGAAAAGAAGCCATAAAAAACACGATATGCCAATATCACACTTCAAAGGGACACCATCAACTAGGAAATTTTTAGGCTCGTTTTAAATGAATTTTCCTTTCTGCATGAATGCTTCTTCAAATAACATGTCCAGAGTTGTTTTGGGGTGGGCCTTTTTCATTGTTGGTTTGTTTGTTGGGTTGGGTTTTTTTAAATATCCATTTGTGATGAAATTTTAGAAGTGTCTTTTCAGCACAGGGAGAAAGTGACAGTTAAACACAACTTTCTATCAACCAAACAAAGAAAATAAAACCCAAACCCAAACAAACAGAAAATACTTCGCTGGCATTTTCCTTCCCTTTAAGGATGTTAACTGCTGTTTGGAACTAAAGGAAATATGACACTTTTAAGGAGAAATAGTATTTTTTTCATAATCCTTTTAAAGCACCAGAACAGTATTAGATGCAGATACAAGAGAGAAAAATAATCATGCATTCCCTGAACGTTCACTCTCAGACATAGCAAGTGCTTTGGAGGAATGTCTGGGTTTTTAACCCAACCTTGTAGCTAAGCTTGCTGAGGAACAAAAAAGGAGGTCTTGTGACTGATTCCAGGTCACACAAAGTCAAACACAGTGGTTCAGCTGAAATCAGAACTCAGGATACTCCCTGCTCTGTGGTCCAATAACCACGAGACAGCCTGCCTCTAAATAGAAGAGAGTGGGTTCTAAAATCAATTTGCAATGACTCTGAGAAACAATCATTTAAACAAAGGAAAACTTGTAAAGTAACAACAATACTTTTTCTTCTTGCTATTTTTCATGAGAGCTAAAGAAGAAGGGGCTCTTCAACTCTCTGTAATTACTCAGAAAGCTCAAATATGCATTTGGCAGATGGAGAGTAAAAACCCTGCTAAGTTACTGTGCCTGGTCCTAAATAAATTTAAAAAAAAAAAAAAAAAATCACCCCCTGACAGTGGAGCACAAAGTGGAAATGCACATAGGTGAAGAGCCACACTGGGTTAGGCCAAAAGTCCATTTAGCCAAGGATACCTCCTTCAACAGTGAGCAGAAGTAATGAACATAAGCTAACTCTAAACATAAATGCTCTGCATTTTCAGGCTTCTCCTAACTGCATAAAGGAAAACCCCAGGTACAAGTGTGTCTACCCCTCAGACACAGAGATTTAAGCCTTGATTTCACAGCCGCAGACCAGGTTTGTTCCTCTGAGACTCACCTTGTTTAGGAGCTGAAACGAGAGCAGCCCCATTATCAGAAGTGAAAAACACAAAAGTCTTCTCGCTGATACCCAGCTTCTGAAGATGTTTTAGGATTTTTCCAATGCTATCATCAATTTCTCGCACAGCATCCCCATATCTGAGGCAAAAGTAGATGCAAAACATTAAAGGCAGCAAAGGAGGAAAAGTGTCACACAGCATAATGCAATCAGCCACAATGCTTTCAGTGCACGTAAGTTATACCTGTGCTGCAGAAATACTGCTCTTATGCATCAGGTACTGTAATAAAGTTTTCCACTGTCACTGCAAACCCCGCGTCTCTTGCCTGCAGAGAGCAACCTCTCTTGGATATCAAGAGTCAGAATTGTTCAGGTGTGAGCCACACTTGGACAGAAACCAGCAACTGATACAAATTTAGCTACAAAGTTCTCAAATATAGGCACAGCCACTTTGCTATAGACTTGAAACTAATAACATGGATTTGCTTATTGATGCCGGTTTGAAACTGTGCTCTCAGAAGCAGGGCTCGCAGTATCCACAGAGCTTTTTGCCTCCTGTAAGTTGTGTTTTTCATGCATGCTTTTCTACTTGCTGGTCTGATTTATAGGCTTTTAAAACAGGCATTGATCATACAAAAGCCTTCCAAAAAATCATCTGTGCCACATACAGCACTTCATTACTCACACAACTGGCAAAGGAGCTTAGACTCCCCCTTCACCCCCATTTTAGTCACATGATCTTCATTTCAGATTATGGCAAAATTATTAAAGAACAATCCAAGCAAAGTCCTCACTAACTAGTGTATTTCAGCACACACATACATTTTTGAGAAACGATCTATATACTTGGTTTTAATAAACATTACTTAGGTTTTCTGTTTCTGCAGCATGAGGTATTAATTAAAAAAAAAAATAACAACAAAACCAACACCCACAAAACCAAGACTTACAGTCCTCTCTGACTAGTGCCCAGGAACTGTTTGGAGGCATAAACAGGAGCATGGGTAGCATCAATTGCCCAGTATAAAAAGAATGGCTGCTGGCTGCCCTGCTGCTTGCTAATAAAATCGAGAGCTTCCTGTAAACAACAATAAAAATGAATTTAACGGAATCATTCTCTGCCATCTAAATCTGCATAAAAGTCACTGCAGCTTAGAAACCAGTATTAAAATAGACAGTACCTGCAGGTAGATCTGAGTCAAGTTGGCTTCACCTGTCTTCCGATCAATTTTGAAATCTTCATAATACCTTAAGATAAAATGAATCAGAGAGAAAAAAAAAAAAATCAATCCTAAGGAATATACAACATAAAAAGGCCTTTCTTCCCTTACTGTGTAAGCAGGTGACAAACAGGTCACAGTTGCTACTCAGCAAACTCTCTTCAGATATTAAAAAGAATGTCACCATATTTTTTCTTACAGAAGAAAGCAGTGAAACAGCTAGATCCAAATTAATGACAACTGCAAGTTTTGGAAAGACCCGAACCACCAACCTTTCACTGTTAAGCTATTAGACTAGGGGTAGTATGCTTAAAGATCTCATGCTGCTACTCTTTCAACAGAGAGCTGTTTGAAAGAAGAGTAAAATTTTCAGAAGTACACAACAACTTCCAGTGAGATAGAGCAATTCTGGAATCAGAACTTGGGCTGTTTTGAAAACTTTATGTTAGAAGTATCTTTGGACACTAATTAAGCAGAGAAGGGCAGAGGGCAGTCCTCAGGTGAATAACAGCAAGTGAAATAAGATGATAACAGACTCAAAAGTGAATGGACAAGAATGGCACAGACTGCAGAGCTGGAGCATAGAATGGTGTTACGCAAACAGACAAAAGGTTATTACAAACAGGAAGAGAAAGAATAAAGAGGTCTTTCAGTACAGAATGGAATCAGCTTCCAAGAGAAGTAGTGGAGTGAAATCATCACAGGAAGCCTTTAGGGTGCAATGGGATAAGCAAACATCTCTGAGGGAGGCACTCTAGAGCAGTCACACCCCTAGATGGTCCACATGCAACTTGCAGGTTGGCCTTGGTACTCAGAGCTTTATTAATCCTCAGAATCAAACATCTAGCTTCATATTTAATGAGCTTCAACTTCAAATTTAGATGCTAAGGTAGAGATGAAGACAACAGGATTCCTGCAAAAAGTGGTTTAGGAGTTTAGAATAAAGTTTAGTAGTCAGCTACCATGCTTAGTCTCTGAGGGGCATCAATACCATAGAAGTAGGTCTGTATTGTCTCAGCTTTAAGTGGAAAAGTCAGAGTGCCACAATCACAGCTGAGAAGCGCCAGGCACTGCCCACACAACCGTGCTTGAGTACCCTTTGCTGCCAGCATTGCCTTCAAAATCTCTTCTTCCCCCAGGAAGGACTATCCTTGCTTCCTCTCCTAGATGTGAAATTCACATACCTCTTGATGGTTAATCTATACCTTCCTGTTTCTGCCTGTCTTGTGTGTTTTCCCACAGGGCCTCCCTTTCAGTCTGTCTTAGCTCCAATGGAAACCACCACCCAGGCCTTGTAAGGCTGGATATTGGCCATCACCAGACTAGAGGGAAAGTCCTGTTCAAAAGTAAAAGGGCAAAGCAAGAGATGAGATCCTGGCACAGGATGTTGTAGAGTCCAGAAATACAAATGGGTTTAGAAAAGAGACAGTTCATGGCAGTTAAGTCAGTGGCTATTAAGATCTGGACACAACCTTCAGTTTCAGAAGGTGGACAACCATACAAGAGAAGGACCATTCCACCTATCTGTTTTCTTATACCCTTTCTGTAGGCATTCACTACCAGTGGTCATCGCACAGTATAATGGATTTAAATGGGCCTTGGTCCTGATCCAGAAGGGCTGTTCATGTGTTTCGTGACCTCTTACAAGCACCTTTCCTGCACTGGCTTACTGCTGAACTGCAGGATATTCAGGGCACTCTGAATAAGTGAGCATCTCAGATCATAAGAGAGTCAGGATATTCCCAATGCTTGACATCCTACAAAAGTCCTCTGCATAGGGTAAAGCACTTGTAGATCACTGCCCATCCACCTGAGTCTGTAACTCTGATTCTGAAGCAGCTGCTGTTTTTGCCAACCCCTTTTCATTGAAATGGGTTTGCTACACTAGCACTTATCTTCCAGCACTGTAATGTCAGCAGGGAAAGCAAAGAAAATAACATTACCAAGCAAGTAGCTGAATTACCTGCCAATCATTTCCCAGTCCCTATACACAGGGATATTGGGGAGCGCTCTGTTATCAAAAGGTCCAAAATGGCAGTTTGGGGACCCGAACCATTCATCAAACCCATGCTTCAGGGGGTGGAACTGGGGCCTGTGACCCAGATGCCTAGGAACAAAAGCAACAGAGGAATTAAAATTCTACTGCAAAGAAGCAAATAATAATCTCATCAGAATGGCATGCAAGAAAACAATCTTTGCCTAAGAAGAAAAACTTCAAGCATTTTAATCAAATAAATGATTGCAGACCACTGTCTTGATCTTCCTCATACTTGTTGCAAACACATCCATGCAGACTCACTCCAGTGCTTACATATATCCCATTTTAGTCTACTGTCCAATCTTTGTTTTCCATTATTTTATTCTATTGGTGTCTTTTCTCATGCTGTCTCGATGATGTGTACTGATGGACTACACTGCCCAAAGCCATTGTGAAGATGCACGTAATGTTTTACTTAAGGATTCTGATCTATGACAAGTCACTTTTATACCACTAAGCTGTAAAAACACAAGGTAAAGCTCATGAAATGTACCATTATATGTGCATTCCCTTTATGGAGTATTCATGCTGCCAAAATGGTACAGAGACACCTGAATGTAAGTGAGAATGAGTTCTTTATGTGCACATGTGAACACAAAACACATTTAGCTACTCCTGATGACAGTTCCATTCTACTACACAGCTTGAAAAATCTCCATTCTTAACTTCAAGATGAAGCTCCTCTCTAATCTCCAGCTTCTGTACTGCAAATTCTACATTTTCTTCTTTTATACTATCTTGAAGATACAGAATGTCCATCCTCTCCCGGTCTCTAAAGGAGACCTTTGTAGCTCAATGTTTATTTAATCATTCCAGTTTCTACTCACAAGCCTGTACCTGCAACCTGTCCATTTTGTGCCATCAGCCTCTGCACACTTTCTGAACATAAGGGGCATAAAATGCATTACCTGAAGTAAAATGATCCATGGTGTTATTCTGAGCTATTCCAAAATGAGTTATAACAGAAAATAATCATCATTCCAGCTATGATCATATCTCAGTGATATAACTAAAATTGCAAGTCTGACCTGAAGGATGCTACCCTTTCCTCATTTATATACATGATAAAACAAAGCTATTCCCAGCTGTTCCTACAACAGGGGACATGAAAAAATATTTTATTCTAAGAAAGCCCTAAGAGAACTTACAGAGGAAGAGACCTGAAAAAGTTATCAAATAATTACTGAGATGCACATTATTCTCTCCCTCTCACAACACAAAAGATAAAGAGATATTTAATAAAATGCAACAAGTTCTACAACGGTCATGGAAAATACTTGACTTGCAAACATATAATTAAACTGTGGAACTTACTGTCACAGGACACCCTGCAAAGTCTTTAGAAGGGATGTTGAAAGGATATAAAAATCTTCTTCTGGAAAACTTAAAAATCTTTAAAAGCCTTAAAATTCTGTGCGTGGCTAGGATGACACTCCAATTTAACTACTGTACTGTGTATTTCTTTACACCTTTCTAGGAAGCAGGTGGTGTGCACAAATGACAGGACTGCTGCTGTACAGTATCACTGCCTAGTCCTGTCCAGGATAACAGTTCTTGGGCACACAATGATAGTGCACTGCACATTCATATTTAGTCTCCTTGCTAACAGCTGCAGGTCCTTCCAGATTTGCTGTTTTCCAAATAACTGCCTGGAACCAATCTGTATTTGCGTTGTTTATTTCTTTTCCCTGGGTGTATGAATTTACATTTATTAGCACTGAACTGCATCTTATTGCATTCAGCTCACTGATCCGATTCTTTACGGCCACTCTGCTGTTTGGATTTGTGGTAATAAATAATTCACTGTCTTAGGTTAGTTTGCTTTCTTTCCAATTTCAGCAGCACCGGTGAATCCAATCACAATTCAAACTCACTTTTCTCTAACTTGTTAACAAAACTGTTAAATAAATTGTAACCCATTACTTTCCTAAATAATATTCCCCTCATACTACTCCTGTCCGAAGTCTCTTCATTAACAATTACTCTGCTAACCAAGCAGTACTCCTCTGGTGTCTGTGTAGTTTTGAAGTTGCTATTTATGCATTTATTTATTACAGCATTGTTACAAACTGCGAATCAACTGTTCAGAGATCCCCAGGCCCCATGGGATTCCACAACAGCCCACAAGTGCATTTGAAATTCGAATGTTACAAATGCACCAGTTTCAACTATTACACTGGTAATTCCACTGTGTTTGTTTGATCTGCATATCTTTCAGGCTTTTCCCTTCCGATTCTTTGCAGACATCACAAAACATTGGGTTTTAGTTCTTCTGTATCCTCTGCAAAGATTATACAGTACTCCCATGAAAGTCCATCAAGTCAAAGGACAACATTCACAGAGTATTGGATCAGCCTTCTAGGTCTTTTAAAACACCTGGTATCAACCATCCCGATCAAGCCTATTCCTATCCACCCTGACCTTCTACATTCAATGAACAATCTTCAATGTAGCCCTGGAGATGTCTGCATCTCTATTTCTACACCACACACTTCTACTCCCCCCAAAAGAAGCTTTCACAATTGAGTCTACTCTATTAACAAAAAACCCCAACATATAGCAGGGGCCAAAGATAAAAAGCACATAGGTGCTCAAGGCAAGTTCCAATAGAACATCTTGGTGTTATTTGACTAAATCAAGCAGTGTGATACATGGATGAAAGCACAAAGAGTTGAAGGGCTTATAAATATACATACAAAAAAATCCCTTCAACTCTTTGCATGAAGATACATGTATGCACTTGTAATGGTAACACTCAATTCAGAAATTGATCACAGCAGGGGGGAAGATCCACCACATATTTAAAAAGTTGGACATCTGAGCTCCATGACAGTTTTTTTTCCTGCAGTTCTGCTTGTTCTGCTGCCCTCTCACAATACATACACACACATACTGAAATCTCAAAGCAAGAGATCTTAAAATAATTTTACCATTTGCCAATGATCTTATTGATGTAGCCAGCTTTCTTCAGCAACTCTGGAAGCAGTAATTCAGAATCTGCAATTCCTCCTACTATATCCTGTGGTGTGTATGCTGCATAAAACAAACAAACAACCAAAAATCTTTCCAGCTCTTACAAATATTAGAGCAAACAGCTCATGGCTACCCATCATTAGAAGCACTGTTACTGGATCAGAAATAGCAATAAGCTTGAATTCCCAGCAATATCACTCCTTGGGAGTCCTCCCAGGCCATGAGATGAAGAGAACAAATTGATTCAGAGAGATCAAAGGAAGATCTCCACCCACTTGCACACCACTGCCAATAATAGAGAGGGCTGCCATCACAGAATGAAGGCAAGACCCTTGAAAGGGGGGGGTCATAAAAAGAGCAAGCGCTTTAGGTGTGCATTGGAGTTGCCTTCACTCTTGGAAATTTGCTGTATATTTTCTAAAATGAAGGCATTTTTTTCCTAAATCAAATGATCGAGAAACTTGCTTAGACTGCAAGACCTGAAAAAACAATATGTCTCCCATAGTCCACAGCTCTCTGGCCCTTGAGAATCTAAGGTGTGACTTTGGTTAGGACAGAGATAGCCAAGCACGCTTGCTGATACACAGTGTGAATCAGTACATAGCTGCTGACTCTTGCCCAAGCATGCCCAGGCACATGGCATCTTTCACACTGGAACTAATCACAGGAATCAAAATCAACCCAGGTTTGTTATGAACTGGTAACCTTCCCTAGAAGCACCACTGGCACAACAGTGCTTTAAAACTTCCAAGGCTGAAATGGTTAGAAAACTGGCTGCTGAATAAAACTGTTAGCAGCTTGTTCTTTACTCTGGGTGTTAACATACACCCCACGTGACTTTCTTTCACCAGACACCAATCAGTCTGCCCAGAGGAAACACTTCTCAGCCAGCAGAAGCAAATGGATCAACCAGCCTTGTTTATCTCTCTTAATTTGAGGAGGTTTTCTGCTTGATGAGGAGGAAGCAATAAATTTCACGCTTATTACCAGCAGTTAACATGGTAATCTTTTTGTGCCATTCTGGAAGATCCATAGGGGAAGATCACCGAGCCAAGCCTTTGTTCAAAGCAAGACTTCCTACAAAGCACAGAGGGAAATCAAGAGAGGAAGGCAAATCAGGAATGAAGTCCATACCGTTTCTGGCATGTGCATTTGTGGTGTAAAAACCATTCCTCACTGGGAGACGGCCTGTCAACAGTGCTGCCCTTGCTGCAAACAACAAAAAACATTTTATTTTACATGCATTCTTTGCTTAATATTAACATTAAGGCTGAGGACAGCGCTCTGACTGAAGGATGTCAGTGTCCTTTTGCCACAGCCAGCTACTAAGATCACTCACATTGGAACAGGCAGCAACTCCTGTCTCCAGTGAGCCATGGAGAGAGCCAGGTTCTGATATGACACCATTTGAGTTATTCCAAGACAAACCCGACTGAAATTTGGCTCCTCTATTAAATTATCCACTGCTGAAGAATAATTACTTTCAATAGTCAACATAGCAGCCCTTCTAACTCAGTAATTATAAAAGGAATACCTGACATATACATTTAAGAGGAAATCATAACACAAACTGATTACACGCTTAAGGCTAAGTTTTCAAGCTTGCCTGAACAAAAGTCACGTAATAGCGAATAAAGAGCTGTCCAGCTTTGACAATACAAGTCAGGTCCTGACTGCAGGGAACATTTAAACAGATGTTTAACTTTAAGCATATGCAGTACCACCACTGGAGTTAGGACTTCAGCATATTTCAAATGCCTTTTCAGAGCAAGGACGTCATCAGCACACTGACAACTTATATCCTAAATGAAAGCCCAAATAAAAAGCCCCTGTTCCTCATTGTTGTTTCAGTTCGTGGCTGCCAATCGAGTTAGAGGAAAAAAAGAAAGAAAAAAAACAACACCCCCCAGAAAAAACAGTAAGGATAAAAATATCTGTGTCTCCCAGACCCAAACGTTTCTTTTATCTCTTGTCCCTTCCCCAAGAATCTTGCAAGCCACCAGGGTCAACAACAGGACACAACGTGCTGCCATTCCTTGCATGAAAGTCTCACCACAGCCAATAGAATCAGACAAACTACATACAAACTATGTTCAGCAACAATTTAGATACTGCTTTGTCTGTTTGTCCCAAAATAAGAAAGATGAAAAAATGCAATGACTGAGGCTAGAATACTAAACCATAATGTAAAAAAATCCTTTAGCTAGACTGATTTGATCACTAAAACAGTGCTTTGTATGAACTGAAGATTGTAGGTTTTCCAATCAAAACATAAATAAAAAGGGAGCAAAATGCAAGATCAAAGCACCAAATCCAAACTCTGCCCTGAGGGTAATCACTGGTTTGGTTGCTAGTTCATGTTAGATGCTGGCAAACATCCCAATCTTCTCAGAAGGTGGCATGCTTATATGCTAGTTTAAAACTCAAGTTTACTTACACGGAGAACAGAGGGGGTTGGCAGTATAAAAATCTAGGAAAAGCATCCCTTCTGAAGCCATCTGGTCTAAGTTAGGAGTTTCCTTAGAAGGCTCTCCAAAAGCTCCCAAATCACCCCAACCCATCTGTAAAAAGAACACACCAAAAGATGTAAAAGTACTTTCACTCTTCCACAATGACAATGCTTCTGGGCCCACATAATGTTCATGTTCAGTTTTGGGCCCCTCACTACAGGAAAGACACTGAGGTGCTGGAGCGTGTCCAGAGAAGGGCAACGAGGCTGGTGAGGGGCCTGGAGCACAAGTCTTATGAGGAGCAGCTGAGGGAACTGGGGTTGTTTAGCCTGGAGAAAAGGAGGCTGAGGGGAGACCTTATTGCTCTCTACAACTACCTGAAAGGGGGTTGTAGCGGGGTGGGTGCTGGTCTCTTCTGTCAAGTAACTAGTGATAGGACGAGAGGAAATGGCCTCAAGTTGCACCAGAGGAGGTTTAGATTGGATATTAAGAAAAATTTCTTCACCAAAAGGGTTGTCAGGCATTGGAACAGTCTGCCCAGGGAAGTGGTTGAGTCACCATCCCTGGAGGTATTCAAAAAGCATGTAGACAAGGCACTTCAGGTTGGACTTGATGGTCTTAAAGGTCCTTTCCCACCTAAATGATTCTATGATTCTATAACACTTTTATTGTATCCCTTCATTTCTGTATCTTTATAGTGCTCATCTCCCTACTTAGGGAGTACCTCACAAATGGGATAAAAATGAACTTCCCCAACCCTGTGAAGCAGGGAACTATGACAGTTTTCACTGGTGAATGGGAAACCGAGGCACACATGAGATTAAATAACTTGCTAACAGGCATTAAAACACTTGTAGCAGAACTGGGTAAGAGCCCCAATGCCTTCACTCTTACTCACATGCCTGAAGACTGGCAAGCACACACATAACAGAGAGGAAAAGGAAGTTACACATCATATGCTCTGTGTTGTACAGCTGCAAAGCCTGACCGTTCAGTCCCTGGCTATGTGTCTTTGTGTTGGACGATTGACCGCAGGACTCCATCTAAGCCTGCTGCATCTATCTATCCATCTGTGTACATGTAACTAGAAATGCAAGGAAAAGGTCTAAACTCAAAAGCAGTGGTACAGGAAAAGAAAGTGTTTATTTTAAAAGCAAGCTCTGGAGAGAAACCTGCCGGAGGCATCATGTGTCACTCTGCTTATTTGCAAGACAGTGGTTTCACCCCACGTCCTCCTCCTAATTCAGAGGGGTCACAGAGTCAGGAGAACCATAAAATTACCATCACGTTATCTACGTTCATTGCTGACAACTATTATTGGTAATAATACAAATAAAAGTAAGTGACTTAAAACAGAAGGTTCTAGAAGGGAACAACTTAATGAGCAATTAGGCACCATGGTTGCTGGAGATTATATTATGCTTTAAAAAAGGCAATAGCTTTCTTTAATACAGATGCGTATCAGGTAAGCAACTGATATGGAGGGCATAACGTATCAAGATCTTTAGAAAACCATCTGTCTGGTCCTATTTGAGAGTCTAATATTTACACTGCAGTGGTGCAGTTTGGAAAAGAAAACTGTTGGAGAGCTGCAGAGCCGGCTGTTGAGGTTTGAGAGAAGAGCAATTAAATGGTACCACCTAACACTAGGATGTGGAATTAAAAAGGATTCAACACGATCACCCCTGAGTTCTCAATTCTTCAGTATCTTTATCATCAAGGAAGAAAGAAAAAAAGAATATCATGTTGCTCTAATTCACACACAGTGACAGTCACAGAAGTTATGGAAGGATCAAAGGAAAAAGACCATGGAGATGTATTTTTAATGAACAGCCTGTTAAATAAATAAATACATAGTTCACAGAAGCTCCAGTCAGGATCTGTGCCTCATCATGTCTCATGCTGTACCAACACTTCTAGAGTGGGATAATCACTGTCCCAAGGAGCTTTCATCTTGAAAATTACAAATGCCAGCTTGGGGGGAAATATTCCTGAATGGAAAATTGAGATGGACTGCCGGAGGCTCAAGTGGCCAGAAAAACTAAGCTTACAATGTAATTATCTTGTACAGGAGTGTAGAAACACTATGAAAACAACAGTCATGTTGAATTGGCAGAACAGAGCCAAACAAGCAATAAGAGCTTGCCCACCCTTCGAGTCACATACCTATCCTCATTAGCTTTTCAAGTAGCTTAAAACAGCACACAATGCATTTCTACTACAAACATACCTGAAAGATGAGATGAAAATATTAGAAGAGAAGCAAAACAGGAAGATGGCAGCAACTTGAACATGTTGGAAATTAATATATTTCTGTAGCCATGTGGCTAAGACCACTACAGGGTGCAAAAGTGAAAAGACTTTTAGTTGGAAACAAATCTGTGATTATTTCTGCTCCTTAATGATTTCTTGCCTCCACCACCCCCCAGTTCAGGGAGCAAAAATTAGCAGAATTAGCTTTCTTCTTGTTTAGTTTTTCAGCAGGCAAGTTTGGGTTTCTAAAACACTTCCTGAAATGTATTGGAGTTTCTTTGTCTACACTTGTAGATGCACCTTATTCAGTGCTACCACAACTACATCCATCACTGGTATTAGAAGATATTGCCAGGATTATTTTTGTAGGCTGCAAAATCAAGCCTTAACTTCCGAATGATTCTATCAAGGTTTGAAAATCACCAAGACACCCTGTTTTTCAACATTTACCAGCTGGTGGAATCATTTGCCAAGGACTGTGGAGTTAATTGCTCGGTCATTATGAATGGACTGATAGATAAGACGATTAGACTTCTAGATAAGGTATGTAGGTTTGTAAGCACCAATTCTAAAAGACTTGCACATGGGCTTGACTTTCTAGATCTGAGAAGTCTCATTTGTTTTCAGCAGGACACCCACGCATGAGGAATAATGAGAGGTTTATGTGCAGTGTCTCTAGTGCAGGTTCCCTAGGGCAGCTCTGCCCTGAAGGAGGGGCAGGGCAGAGATAAGCCAGGCCTGGGCCTTCCTTTCAATTCTTCACTGCTTTTTACACAAAATCTGGAAAGGACTGGAGAAAGAAAGCAACTGAGCACGACAGCTTTTGGAGTAAGTGCTTATTCAAATGTTCCTGCTTATTTCAAACTTTTCCAGATCATCACATCGACCCATGAGCTGTGCCTGAATCACTGTGCTGAAGACCTCTGACCATGAATCACGGTACAGACCCTGTTCACATGCTATCCCACAGGCGCTGGCCTACCGACAAAGGGAACAGATGTAGCACACAGCTGAACACAGAGGCCATGCCACCTGGAAGGGATGATGTGTGAACCTGGAAACTGCGACCTAGGAGGGATTGTGCACATCAGGGAGAGCTCTGCTCAGCAGGAGTCAATGAGACAGAGCCCTAAGGAGCACAAAGCAGCAAATAAATGCTCAAGACACGCTCTCAAATCATAAGTCTTGCCAGGCCCAGAAATGGCCCTTGATGCACACTTAGGAGGATGTCTAGAAAAAAAGACTAGTTTCCAGGATAAGGCTCATGGGGAGCCAACTTGATGAAACCTCTATTTAAAGGCCTCTGCCTCGGTACCAATACAGTTTTGGACCCAGCCTGCGCACCACGATGCTCCTGCAAGCTCATGGACCACCACGACAGCATCTTCGATGTGCTGTACACGCACCGCGAACAAATTTCCCAGGCACCAGCAAAACGTTTTTGACAGCGGCCCTGCCCGCAAGGCGCTGGTGCTCAAACCATGCCCCACCGAGCACCCATTGCCAGAGCCTGGGAGAGGGTGGGCCACCACGGGAGCCCCTCCACCAGCCCTGGGACCCCACCTCACCACGAGGGCCCTTCTCTCACCCCGATGGCAAGGCCCCCCACAGCCCACACCTCGTGACAAGCATTCTATGGAGCCCAGGCCCCAATTTCCCTCAGCCACAGTGACCCCCTTCCCAGGAACCCAAGCCCCGCTCTGCAGAGAGACACCCAGCCCCCTTAGTCACAAACAGAGCCCCCTCCCCGGTGACCACCGTCCCCTCCCTCCACCCTACCACGCACCTCAGTGTGTGTCCCCCTCCCCAAAATGACTGTCTTCCAGTGACACGGGCCCCTGCCCCCCAGTGACAAGTGTCCCGTCCCCCGGGACACCCCCCCCGGCCCCACTCACGTCGTCCATGAGGAGGAAGAGGAGGTTTGGGGGCGCGGAGGCCGCGGCGGGGCCCAAGGCCCAGCACAGGCAGAGGGGCACCAGCACCCTCCTCGCCATGGCAACCGCCGCCCCCCGCGCGTCACGTGAGCGCCCCTCCGCGCTCGCGTCACGTGAGCGCCGCCCGCGCTCGCCTCACGTGACGCGCGGGAGGGGCGGGGCGGGGCGGGGCGGGGCGGGGCGGAGGGGACGGCGGAGGTGGGGACAAGATGGCGGTCTGCATCGCCGTGATCGCGAAGGAGGTGGGGCGGGAGTGAGGGACAGCGGGGGTGGGCCTCGAGTTGTGGGGCCTGAGGGGGGACAAGGGCGGCAGGTGGAGCTGTGGGGCCTGAGGAGGGGTGAGGGGAGGGGGACAGGGGGGGCAGGTGGAGCTGTGGGGCCTGAGGAGGGGTGAGGGGAGTGGGGCTGGGTCTCAGGTTGTGGGGCTTGAGGGGGGACAAGGGGGTCAAGTGGAGCTGTGGGGCCTGAGGAGGGGTGAGGGGAGTGGGGCTGGGTCTCAGGTTGTGGAGCCTGAGGAAGGGTGAGGGGAGAAGGGCTGGGTTTCAGACTGTGGGCCCTGAGCAGGGCGGTGGGGCCAGGTGAGGTTGTGGGGTAGGAGTGAGGGGATCAGGGCAGGGTCTCAGCTTGTGGGGCCTGAACGGGGGTGAGGGGAGTGGGCCAGAGCCTTGGCAGATACCGGGCGAGCGGGGCAGACACTGGAGGTTGAAGTGGGCTGAGCAGGCTGGGACCAGGGCAGAGGGAGCTGGGGCAGCGAGCGCAGGGACAGTGTGAGGGTGGTCTATGGTGTCCTGCTGCCAGGAGAGGAGAAGGGTTTTCCTCAGAAAGAGCTGAGGACAGGCTCTGTGGGGCAAGGGGACAGGTCAAGCAGTGGAGAGACCTGAGCCTTGTGCAGTGCCTGTGCAATGATTCTCCTGCCACTGGTGTATGGAGACTGATCTGCTCCACCAGCGCTGCAAGGTGTAAAGCTGTGACAGCTGTGAACATTAAATGGTTAAAATAGCTTACTTTGACAGCAGCAATTCTTTGGGTGAAAGCACTGTTATGGCATCAGCAGTCACTTACACAGCAGAGTGGCCAGTCCTAGTTAGCATAATTTTTTCTCCTCCTCAGAACTACCCCCTCTACATCCGGAGCGTTCCAACTGAAAATGAGCTGAAGTTCCACTACACTGTGCACACTTCCCTCGATGTTGTGGATGAGAAGATCTCTGCGATGGGCAAAGCCCTTGTAGATCAGAGGGAACTGTACCTAGGGCTCCTCTACCCCACTGAAGACTACAAGGTGTATCTTTCTAATGCCTTTTGCCATGCCATTATGTGTTTTTAGGCTCTTTCTTGTGAGGGGCTCCACGTGGGAAACCTCTCTTCCTACTTGATGCCATGTTAAAGACATCAGCAGAAAATATACAGACTTGTTCACTGAGCAGTTTGTCACGTAAAGGTTCAGGTTTGGTGCCTTGGCCAGTTCAGCAGCTGACTGTGACTAGAACAAAGGTTAGACCCTTTAATAACACCAGTGAAAGTAGCAGGAGTATGAAGGTGTCTCTGGTCAAGTACCTAAATCCCAGGCGTGTGGTCTGATTTCTCTAAAATCTGTAGTCCATGGCCACAGCATCTCCAATGTTTTTAAGTCACAGAGTTGATCTTTTGAACTTTCTTTGGCTTTTTCTCCGAATCCCACAGATGGAAATTATCAGCATACCTGATTTCTGGGTTTTCATAAACCGGTTGTTAATTTTTAAAGTCTCGTGTCAGTCACGCTGGCTGATATTAGAAGAACTCCAGCCCTCTGATTGCGGCCACCCAAACAAGAATAAATAAAGTGGCTGTGTCATTAAAATGGTTCTTAAGAAGACAGAAACCCTCACCAAAACAGCTAGTGGGAGGCTGCTTCTGAAACTGCAAGGCATGCCTTACTGGCCACCATAGGAGCGAGCTTGACATGGAGTTATCAGAGGTGGCAGAAGTCAGGGAGAAAGGGGATACAGTGCCTGCAATCTGGTGTCTTGCTTACCTCATCTAGTCCTAGTTATGTGCTGGGCACAGCAAGAACGTCATGTTTCCTTTCAGCTTGTTTCTTTGAGTGTATTCCAGCCTTGTTTCAGTTGCTTTGCCAGGCTCTGGTGTGTCAGAAGCACATGCCTTAACAGCTGCACAGATATGGCTACGTGACAAATTCGAAGGTGAAGTTTGTTATGGTGGTGGATTCTTCAAACACAGCACTTCGAGACAATGAGATCCGCAGTGTAAGTGCAGGAAATCAGAGCACAACTTGCCACATCAGTGTTTTTGCTACTTCCGCTTATTCATAAAGTGCTGAGAAGCAAAAAAAATTAATTAAATTACAATCCCTTTTCAGATGTTCCGAAAGCTGCATAATTCATATACGGACATAATGTGTAACCCTTTTTATAACCCTGGAGACCGTATCCATTCCAGGTAAGTGGGCTGACCATACTGATCTTTGTCATCTTTCTGGAACTTGCAGTGTACCTATGATGTAACAGGACCAAGAGCGTAACCTCTGTGGTTGACCAGTTCAAATGTGCATGCTCTAACTGCCTAAATGGAGAACAGCTGTGTTGTCTTTGGGCCATTACTGCATAACAGAAAACTGATACTCTCATGAGAAGTTACACTGAACTCACTCCCACCTCAGAACTGGCGTTGGAAACATTGACTCAAGAAAATTAATTTCTTGGGGAGAAAAAATTGCCTGTTTCATAGATAAATAGGAAAAGAAACATAGGTAAGTAGAGCAAGTTAAAGAGTGAACAACTGCTCTTGTCCAGGGCTTATCCTGGGGTAAGGACAGATGGGCATTCAGCACATGTAATTCCTCACATGTGAGGGCCAGTGCCCCCCATTTCTCATCTGTAATGTCACAGGGAACTTTAATAACGTTGGGAGTTTCTATTGCCTAGGCAAGAACAACTTCTTTTACACTTCACTGCGGCAGGTCTACAACCAGGATAAGACCTGCCGTTACTTCAGCTTAGTTAAAAGTCATTATTTACACAATGCTCTAGTTAAAGAGTATGCTATAGTTAAAAGAGTAAAACCATGTATTCTGCTTAGGGAAAGCTAGCTTGTTAACCAGTAAGAGGCATTGTTAGCCATTGGTTTTGTTACAAGGGATTTGCTGTGCAGAACTAGCTGCTTCCTTTAATATTCTGTGTTCATTTCCTTCTCTAGGGCTTTTGATAATATGGTGAACTCCATGATGATGCAGGTGTGCTGAAGCTCTGCCCCTTCTCATGTGAGTGTTGAGAACATTCCCCATGTACAGGAGTGTGCCTACAAAGTGATGTATATATTGTCTTCGTTCTGTGTAATATTTTAAATTTATTCTATGTAAAATAAACTTGACACCTGCAAGGTTTGCATGGATTTCTACTCTAGCAAACCTGAGTATAGCACAGAAGTCACTGTTCAGCTTCATGCCTTCAGGTAACATGTGAGAGCCAGCTCTTCCTTCAGGAAGGTCAGCTGTGTCAGATAGGAGATTTGTTCCCTACAGAAATGTATGCAGCTGTGCCTCTGTGCAACTCACATGTTGCTGTAGAAATTGGGTTTTGTGTAAAAACAGCAGTTCCTGCTGTGCTTGTGATTAGAGCAAGCACAGCTGCACAAGAGACAGCTAAGAGATTATTATTAGGGTCAACCTAGATTTCTGTCAGCTGAGATGCAGAGAGAGTGACACTGTTCCTCTGAAGTACTGGTGCTTCAGAGCAGTTCCTCTGAAGCAGAAGGAGCAGATCAGCAACAGCACTCCTTTTGCTCTGTGCCAGCCCACTTCACTGCTGCTCAGGACTGTTCATTCTGACAGGAACATCACAAGCAATGCTTAATTCAAACATACTTGGGCTCCTTGTCCTGTTTTTCCTTAGCTGGGAGTGCTCAGATCTGTATGTACTTACTCCATTAGTTCTTGGAAAGAGAGAGTTCTGCAAGTCAGCTGAAGGCTCCAGGTTTCTCTATAACCCCAGCCACTGTTTATGTACTTGAGAAAGCTCTGGCAGACAGCAAACAGCTGGTCTCAAAGCACCACCTTGAACCTGATTAAGCCCTACACTGATCTTGCCTTCCTGGGAAAGATCTTTGGGTGACTCACATTTGACAGTATTTGCTGTTATCACTTTGCACCTCATTCAGACAGGCCAGGCAGACTTAACAGTTATTTCTAGCCCAGGTCAGGAGCACAGGTAGTGCAGCTGGGATAAATCCACACCAAGAGATTAAGACATCAGGATTGCACAGCTGCCTGGCTCATCCCAAACTAATCTCTATTAGCATCTCCTCCCCCTGCAGCTCCCTGCTGTTGTAATTAAAGACTACTAAATCAATAGCAGGTATTTATATAGAAAAAAATACAAACTAGACTAGAAGAGCATCCCAGCTTCTTAATCGCTTGTGCAGTATGCTCACACTATGCAGCTACAGCAAGTTCAGCAGAGGTAATGCAGGCAGGCATAGGCACTGAGCAGCTACTCAGTGCTTTTCGCACACCTCTACTCCCAAGTCTTTCCTGCCCCACAGGCAGCAGTCTGTGCTTCAAGCACCTAATCAGTTAAAAAATACATAAAACATAGCTAAAAAAAAGAAAAAAAAAGCTGCACAGCTCCAAAGGATACAAGAAGCCTGGAGAAAGCCAGGTCAGCATAGAGTATCAGTTCACAGCCAGCACAGTCTTGCTGCAGATGAAGTTCACACAGCAGGATCATTTATTTTAAAAATAAGTGACATTTACAATACCTTCTCAAACAGAACTTAAATACATTTAATCAACAACAAACTGTCAAATAATGGGAGATTGAAGTGTTCAAGCCTCTCCCACCATCTAAACAAGGCACAGCTGTACACTGCTATTCCAAAACATCCATATAAAAGTCTTCACTCTTTTCACTCAGAGATATGGAGCTCAGCATTTCCCCTTCCACAAGAGTCCAAACACCCCAAAGTAGTTTCTGTTAAAAATTAAGTCTCAAAGATTTACAAAGCTACTAAATGGAAAGTTTAAAGCCCTAGAAAAAGCCTGTTTTATAGTCTAAGCCTAAGGGTAGCTCAGATCAAGGCCAGTCTCAGCAGCATAGTGCACACTGGGCAAAGTGCAAAATCAACACACCATGAAGAGTTAAGGCCCCAAGCTTTAAAAAAAATCTTGAGATCTTAAAGGAAAAAAAAAAAAAAAAGAGTGGGATTTTTAGCCTGGCAATGCCGCCTGAGCTGTGAAAAGCTGCTTTAGGAGTCAGTTGCATCTGTTGCATCTGGGTTAGAGGAATCCTAACCAAGGATCCCGAAAGATTAGCGTGAGAATTACATAATAAAACTGATTTCAATGCAGAACTTCACACAGTAACACTGTCTGCTGGTGTTTGCAGCCTGCCTCTTTGAACACAAAGTTTTTCCTTTAAAAACAAGTGGTTTCAGAGCTCATAAATGCAAGATCAGCAGGAAGGGGAAGTGTCAGGCAGCGGTTGTTTCCCAGTACCCAGCTCCTGTGGTGCACTTCAGTCCTGACCCTCTAGTTCAGCTGGGCTCACACCATTCCCAAACAGGGATCTGGAGCAAGAATGGTGACAGGAGTAAAGAGGAAGATCAGACCAAATTTGCAACAGTGGATGATTTTGTAGTACTGCTACTGCCAGAAATAAAGTAAAATGATGAGTTGGCAGCGCCCTTTGATCCCTGTAGCTTTGGAATGAAAGCAGGAGGGGGTAAGAGGGGGTTTGTTGACTTCTGAAATAAAAAAGGGGAAGGATTTTGTGACACCCAGGTCTTGTTTAACCACCACAGAGATACAGAGGCTTCCCGAGAAACAGCAAGGGATGCTTTTTCCCCTCTCCTAGTTGTTACATGTACAACAGCAGCAGCAAGCTAAAAACCAGACCCAAAACACATCATTAGGCTCCATCCTCTTCTGAAGAGCAAGGTCAGAAATCCACAAGGCTGATGAAGGAAAAGCTCCCCAGCAGTCAGATCTACGGCTGCAACCCAAGACTTTCTGCACCGATTTGGAAAAGAAAGTGGTCTTTGGAAAGGTCTTTAGCATCTTCTTACGGGCAAGAGAAAGCAGCATCCAGCTCTTTTAGAAATATCTGGCAAAGCTGAGGGTGCTTCACATTCTGAGCAGGACAGCTCTGCCCTCGCGGTGGGGCAGAGGGCATTTGGACACCTGGAAGCCAAACCAAATCCTCCGGTATGGCCCTTCTCTATGGAATGAGGATGAGACTGATGGTCTGGGAAAACTCTTCCCTTCCCAGGCCAGGGTGTTCTCTGAAATGAGACTGTTCTTGATGACAGTGCAATCCCCTAAGCAAAGCTAAGGTGAGCCCCTCCTGGGATGCTGGCAGGGATCCGGCCGATGTGCGGGTGGAGCGGATCCAGTCTTCCCTCCTGCAGCCTGGCACACAGCTGCCTCACCGGTAATCCTCACGGCCAGGCAGATGGCATTTTTAAAATTAATCTTTTTTGGCTTGGGTAGGCATATTTTTAAATCTCTCCAATCCCATCTCATTTCAGTCCAATCGGCATCACCAGGGCAGTCCAGTCCTTTCTAGTACGGAAAATACCAAGGCAGCAGCCTTGCCCGACCCCTAAACAATAACAAAAATAGCATTCTAAAGCACCGGGGCATTGCTCAGCTGAGAGGTCAGCTGTGCCAAAAAGCACAGCTACCTGCTCCTTCACCCCTCCAAGAGCTGGGACTCACCCTTCTGCCCCAGCTAACCTAGACTGAACACCCAAAAGATGGGGGACCCCCAAAGCCAGGCACAGCTCTGGGACTGGTCAGGCCGGGAGTACGTTGCCCACTCACCACCCCCCAAAAATCCCTGCAGGGATGGGGGAGACAGCAGCACATTTCCAGGTGTTTCTTCCACCCTCAAAGCTCTTCTCTGCTTCCTCCTGCAGTGCCAAAGGGGCCAGGGCATCATTGAAGCTAATCCGCAGCGAGCTCATGGATGCACGAGCAGCAGGAGGTGTGCCGGAGAATAGCTCCAGGCCTGCACTGGGGATGCGAGGGATGCTGGGACAGCAGCGGGGATGGGTCTGCCGTGACATCGGTGACTGCTCACTTCAGTCCTTCTCCCTCTCGGCAGCCCACAGTCCCTGCCGAGGTGCCCATGTCCCAGCTGGACCAGCTGCCAGGCTCCTGTCAGACACCGGGGTGATGCTAACAGCATATGATGGGCAGGAGACATTTCTAGCACAGGTCTCCACGAGGATACTCCTGCCGGAGCCCTCCTCCATCCTCCTGTCCATGCCAGGGTGGGAGGTATGAAGCTAAGCACGGCCAGAGTGAGGGACAGCTATCCCCACCCTGGGGACACCCTGCTCCACAGGGATCCTGACCCAAATATGCAAGAAACTGCCCTGCCCGGCTGCTCACCTGTATGTCCTCCCTCGCACCCTCGGGTGCTGCCCTCCGTAGTAGCCTCTCCGCCGGGCTAGCCCTCCCCGGGCTTGGAAGCGGCCCCGGTAGCCCCCACGGTCAGTGGTGCTGATGCCCGGCATGTTGGTCCTCTTGGGCAGCACCTGGAAGGCAGCGGGTGGCACTGGGGTTTGGCACAGCACATGGGGCTGGGAGGGATGGATGCACCACCTCGGGGCCTCATCTGGCTCTTACCTTAATGACACGGCCTCTGAACACACTCTCGTCCAGCTCCACTGCAGCCTTCACTGAGCTCTTCTCCTCAAACTCAATGTAGGCATACCTGCAAGGGGACGGGGTGAGCAGAGCCCCAGAGACACCCCACTGCTCCCAAAGGCTGGGGAGCACAAGGGAGCACCCTCAAGATCCCGATCCCAGCCCCTGCAGACAGTACTGACCCTTTGGGATGCCCTGAGAACTTGTCGCAGAGGATGGTCACTCGGTTGATCTGCCCGCAGCTGTTGAAGTGAGACTCCAGCTCTTCCGCCGTGCCCCCGTAATCAACCTGCAACAACAGTCCCAGCCCCTCCAGTACCACCAGCCAGTCCCCCCCCGGCTCGTGGGTCTGCATTCACACACCATCGTGGGAGGCAAAGGGCCCGGCTGACCCCACTCACACCTTGCCACCACAGCTTCATCATCTCCTCAGGTTCAGGAGACCCTTCCAGCTGAATGCTCCAGCCTGGAAACCCAAATCCAAGAGACAGCCCCCTCCCTTTGAGGGAACAAACAACACTGCATGACCCACAGCTTCCAGCGGGGTATTTTGGGGAGCTGACACTTGCAACAGATTATCTGCAAGTGACTGAGGATCATGGGCAGATGCTGACCCACATTCCCAGTCTGGGCTGGGCAGAGGAGAAGCATTTGGGATGGGACCAGCCAGCCTTCGGTGTGGGGGCAGGTGGACCCCCATGCTAGGGATCTCGGACATACGTCCAGCTGGGCAAGGAGCAGTGAGGTGGGCTTTGCTCCAGGGTCTCCAACTTACGTTGCCCACGTAGATGGATCGCTGGTCGACCTCCATCTTCTCCTGAGTCATGTTTGGGAAGAGACCTGCAGAGACAAGGGGTTGTGTCGGAGCCGCAGGAGCCCTCGACCAGAGGCACGTCTGTCCGTGCAAGGTCTGCTCCCAGCACGGCCACCACCGAGCTGACACACTGCAAAGCTCCTCGGGTGCCCGGTCATGTCTGGGCATACCCAAATCCCCACACTGCTGCCTCCTCCTCCTCCATCCCCTTGCCCCCTCCCTCTTCACAAAAGAGACCCACAGGGTGACTGCTCTACTGGGGCTGTTGGTGCTAAACTCAGTTACTTAACGGAATTAAATTTAATTAAATTAATTTACTGCATCTTGGCCTACAAAGGTAGGAGGTAAGAGTGGATATAACCTGCATTAGCATCACACCACGCCTGGGACCCTGTCCCTCACCCACCTTACATGTGCAGTCCCAGGCTACCAGGAGAGGCAGAGCCACATGCTCTGGCTCCAGTTGCCACCCTGTGCCCCAGAGGTGTCCCTGGGGGGACAGCAGCACCCAGGGACAGCCCGTACCTGCCACCGAGCTCATGATGAGGCGGCTCTCAGCTTCCAGCTGCAACTCCTTCAGCCTCTCATCCTCCTTCTCCATCTCCCGCACTCTGGCTTTGATGGCCTCCAGCTCCTGAAACCCAAACCAAGACTTGCATGAGCAGCACACAGAGCAGGGACACCCCCACCCTGCTCCCCACCCCGGGCTGGGACATTGCAGTGCTGCACAGCATGCACCTCCACCAGCAGTGCCCTTCCAGACTGGGGACAAGGGTGGACTGGGTGCTGGGGACAACAGCCTGTCCCACAAACGGAGAGTTCAGCTCCCAGCTTCACTGGGAAGAAAAAACAGGTAAATATTTCCTTTCCCACGCTTGCTTGCAAAGCAGCATGTGCTGCAGCAGAGGTGTACCAGCAGCACCAGAGCTGCCGGAGGGAACCGGGGATTTAAGCTGGTGACGAACAGGAGCCATTTACTCTCACTCAGCCAGGCAGACATCTCAGCAGTGAAAGCTAAACAGCAGGAGAGTAACAATTCCATTTCCAGCTTCTCAGCTCAGGGGTTTTAACATCAGGGGCCCAAGATTATTCTTATTCTTTATTTTTGGAAGCGCTTGAAGAAAGGTGTAGAAAGTTTCCCATTTCCTTAGAGAAACAGGGAAAATTGATTCCACACTCAGCCAGGCACTCACTGGGTCCTGCACAGCCAGCTCCTCTGCACTGTCTCCCTCCAGGTGGCTCAGGTCCGAGTCACCATCTGCAGCCTTCCGCAGAGCTGCCATCTCTGCCACATCCCAGGATGCCTCCACTGCTGCCAGGGACGGCGGGTCCTGCCACCAGATCCCTGAAGTGTCCAGGAAGAGAGGACTGGGCGGGAACAGGGGCAAAAAGCCATTTAACAAACAAACAGCCATTTAACATAGAACCTAAAGCAGAACGCCAGCCGGGCAAAAGCTTTAAGGTTGCTTCCAGCAGAAGGCTGAACAGGTGCCACCAAAGCAGTTTGCTCTTGGTGCTGTAGGCAGGCTTGCAGCAAGACCCCAGAACTGCAGGAGTGAGGGCTACTGAAAGGTCTCCAGTCCATACCGAGCCACCTCCCAACTCAGGGGGGCTGCAGAGAGAACCTGGAAGCAGCTTCCCTTGGGTGAAAAAAAAACCAAAAACCAGGCACAAACATCACAGTCTGCTGGCAGGGAAGAGGACGAGGAGCAGAGCTCACAGGCTGCACAGAGGGAGCAGCAGGAAACCCTGCCTCACCCAAGCAAAGGCAAACCCGCACTCTTCCACCCCTGGGCTCTTTGTTTGAGCCCACAGAGGGACAAACTCACCCACCCATGAGCAGGAACCAGAGCCCGCTGCAGCCCGGGGAGCCCCAGGCCTCCCACCGCCCCGGACCCACCTCACCCGGCCCCCAAACATGCTGCGCTGCCTTCGCGGAGCCGGCGGGAACCAGCGGAGCGGCAACACGTGCGGACCTCCCGCCACCACGTGCGCCTCTCCCGCCGGCGCGCCACTTTCATACATCAGGGGCCAATCAGGGCAGAGCGCGCCGCCAGGCCCCGCCCCGTGCCGGTAGCGCGGGGGGGAGGCGGCCCTGCCCAGCCGTGATTCTGGGGCCGAGGGTTCGAGCCCCGGGGACGGCAGCGGGCACGCGTGTGCACCCGGGGACACGCGTGGCCAGGCGGGGGCACGGCCCCCCCGGGTTTGGGGACCTTCCGTGTCCACCGATCCCGCTGGTGGTGCTGGGGACCGCGGCCAGCTCCTGGCGGCTGCCCCTGGCACAGGGGGGAGCAGCGGGACACCCCGAGGGGGTGCAGCATCTACAGCCAGGAGGGGACATCCCTTTGGGTTCCCTGGGGACAATCCGCCGTGGACAGCCCTCCTCAGAGCCGGACACGGGGCAGCGACCGACCCCAGGTTTATAATGAACCCCACCAGGGTCGGGGGCACGGGGTGCAAGGCGCTGCCGGGAGAGTGGGGCGAGGGCACCCAGCACAAGCCCAGGCTACGGAGCCTCTGGTTGATATTAAATTGTCTTTATTACACAGATACAGAGTTAAGAACAGACAGAACCTGAATCATAAAGTTTACATCTTTCACAGGTCAAACATACAGTACACTTAGAGAAAGCGGGAAACAGCAAGGGGGGGGGGACAGCATGCCGAAGGAAAGTCCTAACACGTCATCTCTCTGGACTGGCCCCCAAAACCCACGCAACAGGGCAGGGCAGGCTGCCGCCATGCCCACCCGGCCCTGGTGGGGGGCTCTGGTTTCCAGTTCCCCCCGAAGACCCCCATGCCCCGGCGTCCCCGTCCCCAGGGCTGGCAGGGTGACGCGGGCAGGGCTCAGCCCCCCACGGGACCGGGGAACCGGTGCTGCCCGTGCAGCCGTGAGCGAGTGGGGACGGTGGCACGACACCCCCCGCCCGGGGCCGTGGCTTTGGGTTGGCATCGGAGGAGCCCCCGGGGCTGGCACCGTGGCGGGGACACCCCAGCACGGTGCCTAGGACCTGGGAATAAGGTGGCATCTTGTTCCCGACCTCAAACCCGCTGGGATCTAGGGGGGCACCCCGAGGAGAAGGGGGGACCCCAGCAGGCCCCAGAGGAGGAGGGCAAGAAGAGGCTGTGGGGGGCTCCGACAGTGATGGAGCAAAGCCCAGGCAGGTGTGGGACCCCCGCTCCGGGGTGCCCTGCCTCGCTGGGATGCGGCACTTTGGTTTCAGCTGGGATTTTGGGTTGGGAACGTGAGAAAGGAGCTGGGGATGGGGCCCCGGTGCCACGCTCAGTGCCGGAGGAGAGCCACGTCTCTCCTGCCACCTCCTCCAGCCTGGTGCCGCAACCAGCACCCAGCACTCAGCACCCTGGGCTCTGCCTCCTCCCCGGGGACCGGGACCTCAGGCAGGCTGTCCCCACGCCGCCAACACCGTCCCCCATCCCCAGCCGCGATTGAGGGGGAGAAAACCCAAGAAGGGGAGCTGTGGGCGGCCACGGGGACCCAATCCTGCAGAGGACTGTGCCTGGGCACCCCAGTGTCCCCAAACGGCCCCACAGCCACTGGCGTGTCCCTCACCGGCACCACGAGGCTCATCCGTCTGCCATCTCCCAGATGCCACAAAGCCACCAAAGGACGCGGCATGGGACACGCGTCCCCTGGCCCCCCACACGCTCCAATGCCATTTTGGAGCAAAACCCCACGGAAGCGCCCACTGCTCTGGCCAGAGCCTCCCCGGCCGCCACGGCCCCCTCTGCACCCGCATCACTCCGGCCCCGCGGCCGCACCGCCGCTGCCGTCCTCCCCGCATCACTAATTTTTTTTGGGAAATATTACACTTTAAAGCTGTCGTTCTGGTTTGGACGTCTGCTAGTGCCGCGCCGCCTGTCCCGTCCCTCCCTCGGCTTTTGGTTTCAATACAAGGTTCTGTAGGGTATTTTTATTATTATTTAAAAAAAAAAAAAAAAAAAGACGAAAATAATAATTAAAAAAAAGCAAAACAGAAGGGAGTGGAAACGAGAGCAGTCTCTGTGGAAATGCTCTCGTCCGCGGTTTCCCGGCGAGGCGGAGGTAGAGAGGCAGAGCCCCAGCGCGGAGCGGGGCCGGGGACACGCGGGGACACGCGCGGTGGGAAGGGCAGGGACGGGACGGACACCCAGGAGAGCAGGCGGCCCCGCAGCAGGTGCATCTGCAATACTCTTATATATTACCTCTTCTCAGGAAACGTAAGAAAAATAGACAATATTACATATGTCACACCATAAATAAAGTGAACAGTCACTTGAGGGGCACCCAGCAAAGCTCCCAGCCTCGGGGTGCACAGAACCACCCCCCGGGGGGATGCACCGAAGACTTGGGGTGCACGGACCCCCCCCCCCGGGGAGATGCACCAAGGTCTCAGGGTGCACAGACCCCCCCCTGGGGGGGATGCACCGAGACCTTGGGGTGCACAGAAACCTGCAGCAGGGCTCGGTGCTGGTGGCATGGGGCCGGTAACGTTGCCTCGGGGGTCCCCCATGCACCGAGCTCTGCTGCAGCGTGGCACGGCACGGCACGGCACGGCACGGCACGGCTGCCGCAGGAGGCAGCCGCGGCTGGGCCCCTGGGTGACCGGCAACACAACCGACCCGGCCCCAAGCCCTTCCCTCCTCTTCCTCCCCTACAAAAAACACACAGGATGGTTTTTGCAAATGCGGAAAAACTACAGCTCCTATCGAGCACACGACTTCTGTTCGCCTCCGGCCAGCCTCGCTCCCCCACGCCACAGCCTCCAGCGGGTTCTCATCATCTTTTATTTGGCAAATGTCTCTTATTATTATCACTATCATTATTATTATTAATTTTTGGACCTCTGCAAAACACTATTTACATTCACATTAGCGTACAGCACTCCTGCCCCGCGCGGGGCTTCCCTCCTCTCGGAGCCGGGGGACTTTCCGTATTGCACTCCCGTCCTCTGCGCTTTGTACAATGATGCGAGAAATACAAAATAATCGACATCGTCCTTGGCTGCCTCCTCGGCCAGGAAGGAGGTGGCGCTCGCTTTCCTTTCCTTTCCTTCTTCCTCTTAAAAATCCTTGCAAAATAAATCCGACATGGGGTGTGAGAGCAGCCCGGCAGCGAGGGGCTGGGGGGGATCCGGCCGCAGGCGGCCCCCGACGACTTCGGGAAAGGAGAAAACCAAAATCTGTCTTTTAATCTCTTTTCTTATTCTCTTTTTCCAGGGCGGCGGCGGGCAGAGGTAGAGAGGTGCCAGCTCCAGCTGCGCCCACCCGGGCGGTTCTCAGCCACCATTCTCCCCCTCCCATGCCTCGGAGGCTTGCTTTTTTTAAAAAAAAACACCTTTTTTTTTGCTTTATTTTAATAGAAACTCTTTAAAGCCCCAGGGGCACGTCCGTCCATCCTTACGGGGGAGGGGAAGGAAGCGACAACAGAACGAAACGAACTTTGGCAGTGGAGAGACGTTTGGATCTTCCTTGGTTTTGGATTTCCTTTGGAGCAGAGGTGAGTCTGGTCTGTTCTTGGCTAGCTAGCAAGGTAGTTACAGGTGAGCGTCCGTCACGCGGCTTGACTTGGCGTCGTCTGGTTTTTGGATTTTTCTTTTTTTTTTTCTTTTTTTTTTCCTTTTTTACAATTTCTTACTTAAAGCCAAAGAGTCCGACGTTTTCTTTTTTATTTTCTTTATTTTTTTTTACAAAAAAAAAAAAAAAAAGAAAAAACAAGGAAGAGAGAGACGAAGAAAAGAAGTTTCTTTCCTCCTGCAAGCGAGCCCCTCGGCAGCGCCAATGCGGGCCGAGGCTGGGCTGACCTCTCCCCACGTCACTGCGTGGTGAGGCTACAGCCAAATCCCTCATCTGGAAAGAAAAAAAGAAAAAAAAAAACCAACCAAACAAACAAAAAAAAACCAACAAAAAAAACAAAACCAAACCCGAACCGCAATCCCCCAACAGATAGAAAACCAACCAAAAAAAGCCAAAACAAAGACCAAAGAGAGAACAGAGAAGACCGGTATTTGCCTTAACTCCACTTAAAGCCCAGTTTGAGGATCCGTGAGGATTATTTGTGAGAGCTAGAGAGGTCGTTTCGGAGGTCACACGAGTCAGGTAGCTGAGGAAATTGCATCGAGTGCAGTCCGTGTCTTTTGGAGAGCGGTGGTAGCAGCGGCGGCGGCGGCGGTCCGAGGGCGGCTCAGCGGGACGCGCTCTCCAGCGGAGCCGGGGTGGCCGGCGTGCCGGCGCGGGAAGCGGCCGCCGAGCCCGTCTCGCTGGGGCTGCTGGCGATGGTGGCCACCCCGTCGGGCTGGCCCGGACCCGGCGGCAGCCCCACGCCGGCGGCGGGGGCGGCGGGGGCCGGCAGCCCTTGCAGAGTCTGCCCGCAGACGTGGTGATGCTTCTCCCAATCCTTGTGCTGGCAGAAGGAGCCGCAGTAGCGAGCGGTGTTGCAGCCGCTGCAGGTCTCGCTCGCTTTGCGTCCGCAGTTCCAGCAGCTCTGCGGGGATGCAAAAGCCGAGCCTCAGCTCCGGATCGTGCGCCCCCATCCCAGACCGTGCGCCCCCATCCCAGACCGTGCACCCCCGTCCTTGACCGTTGCTCTCCATCATCCCGGACTGTGCTCCCCCATCCTGGCCCGTACTCCCCCATCCTGGACGATGCACATCATCCCAGACCACGTAGAGCATTCCGGTCCGTGCCTCTCCATCCTGGACCGTGCACCTTGTTCCAGACCGTGCACCCCCATCCTGGACCGTGCACCTTGTTCCAGACCGTGCACCCCCATCCTGGACCACGCACATCAACCTGGACCACGCACCTTGTCCCGGACCATGCACCCGCATGCTGGACCGTGCGCTCCATCCCCAGCTCGCTGCAAGAAATCCCCTTTTCTTCCCACCCCGTGGTGTTGCCGCAGCCCCCCCGCTACCCACGCTTGCAAGCACAGACATTGAAAAATTGATTGCAAAAGGAGCAGGTCCCAAACCTGCCCTTGCTGCCACCGACCCTGTCCCCCCCCCGGCCCCCACCTCGCTCGAGTCCTCCTGCTGATTGATGACGGTCAGGGCGTCCTCCGAAGCCTGGCGCTTGGCCTCGGCCAGGGCTCGCTCCATCTTGGCTCGCTCCGTCGTGATCAGCTCGTGGGCTTTCCGCTCGGCATCCGACACGGCCTTCTGCAGCTCGGACATGGCCTGACGCTTTACCTCGTTCACAGCTTCTTCTGGAAGGAAGGCGGCCGAGCGTGGCACGGGGTGTGCCGGCACCCCAGCCCCGGCTCTGCGCGTCCCCCTCCGCGGCAGCGCCGTGGGACGGCTGCCAGCATCCCACCCTGCGCGCCAAACCCACCCTGACCCCCTTCTCCAGCCCCGCCGGCGCCCCGACACGGAGTGGGGAAGGGGACGGGGCAGAGACCCTGCGAACTCAGCGCACCGATGGGCGCCGGTACCCGCCCCGCACTCACCAGCCTTCCTCCAGATCTCCTCCGGCATGTACCCGGAGAGGGGCCGCGGCGCGAACTCCCGGTGAGCGTCTGCGACAGGAGAGGGGGCGACGCCGTTAGGAGACGCCGTCCTCTTCGAACCCACCCGCCGGCAGCGCCGGACCCCCGGGGGAACGGCACGGGCGCCCCGGAGAGGAGCGCAGCCCCCCCCCGAACGCACCCCGCGGCCCCGGGGGTCAATACCTAACTGGGGTGCCTCTGAGGCGGAGGAGCTGTTGTGGGGGCGGGCGGAGGGGGGGCTGCCTTTCTTCATGTCTTCGGCATCGCTGTAGCGCCGGATCCAGTGGTTGAGCTCCTCGCGGTCGGCCTCCTGGCACCGCCGCAGCACCGTCAGCGACCGGCGCGTCTTCTCCACCATGTCCATGATGCAGTTCAGCAGCTGGGGGGGGGGAGGCAACGTCAAGGTCGGGCTGGGGGGGGCTTTGCTGCGAGCAGTTGGGGGGGCTGGTGCTAGAACGGGGGGGATTTGGGTTATGCCGGGCTGTGCCGGGGCTGGTGTGCCATTCTGGCTGCGGGGAGCAAAGGATGCTCGGGAGACAAGCCCTGGGGGGGACACACAGTGGGGATGGAGGGCAAAGCCAGGGGAAAGCACTCACGCCAGCCCCACGGGATGGCTTTGGGGGGAGGGAGGGGGGCATTACTTACGTTGTTGAGGTGTTTCCACTCCTCCGCCCATTCCCGGTCGGTGAGCCGGTGGTCGATCACCTCCTCCTGCCGCGTCCCGTGCACCGCTGCAAGGCAAGCGCGGGGCGGGGGTCAGCCCCCCTCTCCCTGGGGCAGCGTGTGTGTGTTCCCCAGTCCCCCCCCCAGCCCCGGCGCCCGGGGGATGCCACCACTCACCGGCGGGTCGCTGGCGCTCGCGGAGCTCCCGGGGGTCGGGGTGACGGTAGGCGTCGCGGTAATGGTGCGCCATGGCCATGTCCTCCAGGCGGTAGTGCTGGGGGAGAGGGGGAGCGGCGGGGGGGGGGTGTCCCAGCCCGTTGGGGGGGTGATTCAGCCCGTTGCTGGGGCTGTAGCGCTGCGCCGGGCTCATGGTGCACGGCCGCTTGCTGAGGTGCTCGGGGTGCAGAGGGTCTCGGTCCAAACCGTTCTCTTTGGTCCTGGGTGGAGGAGAGGAGGTCGGTCCCCCGAGGAGGGGGTGGAAGGGATGCGTCCGTGTCTCCCCCCCCAAAAAAAATACCCCACGCGCCCGTCCCGGCTCGCACCTGTCTGGCGTCCTCCTCTTGCCGCTCTCGCCCACCTCCAGGAGCAGCTCGGAGGAGTCGATGGGAGAAGACGCGTTGGCGTCCAGCAGCAGCTGCTCGTGCTGCGCCAGGTACTGGGCCGGCGTCTGCTTGGCCATGCGGGCGCAGTGCAGCAGCTCCCGCTGCAGCAGCGGCAGGTTGGCCTGCGAGAGGGGGGACGCAGTCCAGTCCACGGTCCCGCAGATCCCCCCGCTCCCCCAGCCCGGCACCCTGTAGAGCCCTCTGTAGAACCGCAGCCCCCCCGGCTTTGCCCCCGACCTGCCGCAGGCTGGAGGTGCCGGGCAGGCAGCAGCCTTCCCTTTGGGGTCCTGCTCGCCTTCCCCAGGGGGACATCCTTGGGACCCCACTCGCTGCAGCGTGCCCGGGCTAGCTGGGCTGCCGGGATGGGGGGGGGACACACACACGCGGCACCCCGCAGGGTTCGGCCACGTGCTGGCGTGGGCACAGCTTCAACCGAGCCCTCCTGCATCCTGGCAGGGGTTGCAAAGCATCATCCCCCGGCCAGCTCGGCCACCTCTGCCACCCTGTCCCCGCAGTACTCGCCTTGGGGACCCAAATCTCCAGGCTGGAGAGCCCCCAGCCCATCTGGCACCTGTGGGGCATCCACCCACCCACCCACCCACCGTGTCCCCCTCCCCAAGCCCGGCACCGCAGCCCCTAGGATCACGCAGAGCAGCAGGAACGAAGGAGCAGAGACCCCTCTCTGCCCAGGCGCTCCGGCTGCCAGCTCTGGTTTTCTCTTTAGGGAGCTGATCCGCAGCCAACCGCCCATCTGTCGGACACGTTAGCGCCCGAGCCGGAGATGCGCGCCGCGGCGAGTGGGGCCGGACCCTCCCCTTCCCCAGCCGGGGCGGTGGGGGGGGGTGGTGGTGGAACAACCCCACAAAAACAAGCAAGCCCCCGAGTCTGGGAAGCATGCCGAGCCCGGCTGGTTGCAGTTAGGATAATGAGAAACATCTGGAGCCCACGGTGGGAACAGCTGGGAGCAGGGTGCCAGGGCGGCCGGCGGGGCCGCCGCGAACTTGGCAGTGGGACAGCGGGGACGGCTCCCGGCCGCGGGGCCACCAGCACCCGCCGGGACACCGTGAGCCGCACCGCCGGGGGTGCACCGTCCCCCTGCTCCCCCAGACCCCGCGTTGCCCTCCAAACCCGGGCGGGAGGGCTCTGCCGTCGTCGTCGTCCCCCCCCGCCCCGGCTCGGTTTGGCCGTATTTCGGTTCTGCCTTTCCCCTGCCAGGAGCAAACCGCTCCGGCAGCTTTGCAGGCAGATTCCTGCGGTGAGTGTGGACCTCCGCTCCAGGGGGCCGGGGATGCAGAGGTGGAAAAGGGGCTTTTTTTGCACTTTTTTGTTATTCCTCTGCTAACGAGGGGCAGGCGACGCCGGGGTTGAACATCTGCCGGCAGCGGCGGTGCTGCCAGGCGTGCCAGCGGTCAGTGAATCCCTCCGGAGCGGGGTGACAGTGTGGAGTCAGCGCGAAATTAAAAGGCAAATAAAAAGAAGGGGATTTTTAATGAATTGCAAATGGTTACCAGCTGGGCCAAAGCCCTCGCTTTATTGCAAACAGCCCCGGCCTCGTGTGACTCCACACGTGCGAGGAGCTGGGTGTGCAGGGGGGACACACGTGCCTGGGGGGTGATGCAGGCAGCCCCGACCCCAAAGCCACCCCCCCAAATTCCCCTTTGCCGACAATACGGACGCTAACCCCGACATCCCCGCGGTCCCCGGGCTGCGGCACCCACCTTGAGGAAGGGGATGACGAAGGGTCGCAGCGGGAAGTTGGTGGCCTCCTGGAGCTTGGCGTGAAACTCCTCGATGGTGAGCGTGGAGTTCTGCGGGGACAGCCCGGGCTCAGCGCCGCTGGCCGTGGCCCCCGCCTGCCCCGCACCCCCCAGGAGGATGCTTTGCTGTTTCTCCCCCATTTCTGCTCCTCTGCCAGCTCTGCCACGCTCAAGGGAAAGCCACACTCGAGGGAAAACCACGCTCAAGGCTTTGCTGGCAATGCCAGCACCCGGGACCCAACCTTGCACCGCGCTGTGCAGATCCCAGGAGACGCCGGAAAAACAGCCCCCATTTTTCCAGGATTTAGGTCAATCCAGCACCAACAGGACCCTCTTTTTTCCCCATTTAGCAGCACCTCCGTAAGGGAGAACACAGGATCCCCAGATACGGCATCGCCCCGCCAGCCGCCCGCACCCGGCAGACGTACCACGAGCCCCAGGACGAGGGTTCGCACCCGCTCCCCGATCTCGGGGGAGATGTCATTGCCGAACTGCTGCAGCGTGGTGAGGAACCGCTTGAGCTTGGAGAGCTGGCGGGCGCCGCAGGCCGGCGGGAGCTGGTGGGTGGAGAGGGAGGCGGTGGAGGAGGTGGCCGGCCCGTTGCTGAATCCGTTTGGGGTGGACGGAGCCCCATTGATGGCGGTCGGCGAGTGGCTGCTCCCGTTCATCACTGCGGGGAGAGAGGGGACGGGAGGTCAGAGTGGGTGGCCGTGCCCTGGCACCGCGGGGACAAGACTGGGCTGGGGGCACCGGAGCATCCTGCCGGGTACCGCGGGGCCGGCACCCTCCGGGAGGCTTCGGGATGCTGCTGCATCCCTGGGGCCGCATCCTGGACCAGTCCCTGATGCTGTGGGGGGGCTGGAGGGAGGGATGGGATGCAGTGCATGCCCCAGCACAGCGAGGGCCTGATCCTGCTCTTCGACGTTCAAGGCAGCCAAGAGAAGGGGCTCCATCCTGCCCCTCTGGGAGCTGCTCAGCACCCCCCGGGGAGAAGCCACGAGCCATTTCCCACGGAGCCCAGCCTGGCTTGCAGCACGCCGGTGCCTCTGGCCCCACTGCCCAGGCGGGAGAGGACAGGAGCTGCCCAGAGCACCCCACGCCAGGAGACCGGGAAGGGGACATCTGAGGGTGCCAGCCCGCAGGGCGGCGAGCCCCTCGCTCCCGCGCCAGCCCTCCGCACAGACCGCGCGAGCGCAGGGACCTTTCCACGGCCGGCACGGGTGATGGCACGCGTCACCCCATCTCCCAACCGCGCGCCGTTCCGCGGCACCCGGGCATGCACCGCGCCTTTCCCCGCGGCGCGCCGGGCACCCGGCTCCTGGGATCGCACTAACCTTGCGGTGCCTGTGCCGCCCTGCCTGCCCTGCCTGCTTTGGCAGGCTCCCGCTCGCTCTACGGCCGGGCAGTATCAGCCGCCCGCTAAAGAGGTGCCGAAAATAACCCGGTGGCCACAACTGCTTTTATTCCCGCGACAGGTGCGTTACTAAGTTAGACGCCGCACATGTCCCTCGGCCGGGACGGGGACGGGGTTCGCATCCCCGTGACCCGCCGGAGCAGGGCGAGGGGCTGGCACGGGGGAGCGTATCCTGCCCAAGCCCCCCGCGGTGGCACCGTGCCCCCCACGGGACCCTGTGCCTGCCGGGGTGGGGGGCTGCGGCTGCGGCTCGGGTCTCTCATGAGAGCGGATGCTTCATTTTACTTACAAAGACAGACCATCGACCATTTCAAGCAACCATGAAAACGGCCGCGAGGCAGAAACGTCGGAGGGCCAGCGTCTCGATCTGCAAGCAAAATAAAACACGCTATGATGAGAGAGCAGAGGGGGCAGCTCTCGGGCGGGGGGGGTCCCGGCTTGGGCACGACCCGCTCCTCCTGCAGGCGACGCTCCTCGCCAGCGGGCACGGCAGGGGCACGCGTGCCGTGGGCTAAGCCACGCGGACCCAGGCGTGCCAGGGATGGAGCCGGGTCCCTGCATCCCACTGCGGCCGTCGGGAGGGTTCAAGGGATGCTCGGCTGCCTAACGTGGTCCCCGCATTTCGGGACCACCCCTGCGAAGCCCCAGCGCAGGGGGGTGGCTTGCGACATTTTCCCGAGACCAAGAACAACCGAAACACCGTCGCGCTGCGGGCCGAGCCACGGCAAGAGAGGCTACCTGCACCCCCGGCCCCGCATCCCGCGCCGAGCCGAACCCACGACGCCGCATCTGCCGCAGGGCTCGGATTAAAAAGCAAAACCCCTCAGAGCGCAGCCGAGCACAAGCTGATTTCTAATTAGAGAGCATCTGGCCGGGAGGGCGGCAGGGCCGCGGCGGGGAGCACTGCCGGGGCGCGGCGGCTGTTGGGGGGGCTGCGGCTCGGGGGGTTGTTTTAGGGGTGTTTTCTTCCCCCACGGGGTTTCTAAGCAAGAAGCAGCTACGAGCAAAATGCCTGCGTGCACGGGATACGTCTCGACGGAGCTGGAGCAACCCTCGCTGCGGCCACCGTCGCTCCTGCTGGGGGGGGACCAGCCTCAGCCCCTGCCCCCCCCCGGATCCTGCCCTGCGTGTGCCTTGTCTTGCCATGTGCCGGGGCGGTGACACCGGCACAGGGACCGATCCCCGGTGCAAGCCCCGCAGGTGTGTAACGAGCCCACGTGCCACCAGCGCAACCAGCGCATCGGGGCTTGCCCAGCTCAACGATGCTACAGACACTAAGGACTCGGACCGCGAGTCCCCACCGAGTCCCCTGATCCCACCACGCCGTGATCTGGGCAGGGCAAGGAGGTCCCTGCCGCCGCGGCTGGCCGTGACACCAACCTGCCGCCACCGCGTGCCACGTGCGGATGGGCAGGCAGGACCCCCCATGGTCAGACCCCCCCCGACAGGGCCAGCTCGGACCCGCGGGGACTCCCCCAGCCCGCAGCATCCTCCGGCCGGCTCTCTGCAGGCGAGAGCACCGGGGGCCACGCACCGCTCTGTGCCACCGTTCGGTGATGGCATGGCAGGAGACCAGGACATCCCCGTCCCCAAGCGCATCGCAGGGCGCTGCTGGTGACGGGCAGTGCGGCGGTGGTCCCCGCAGGCACGTGCGTGAGCTTGGGGTGTGCAGCCCAAAGCCCTTCTCCGGTGCAAGAACGAGTAATGCCACCCCACGGCACGGCCAGCACCGCGCAGGGGGTCTGAGGATGCCGCTGGTCCCGGGTGCAGCATGTGACCCAGAGACAAAGGGAGCTGGGCAGCCCCCCATCCCGGCATCCCGTCCCCATCCCGGCATCCCGTCCCCATCCCCGGTACTCACTGGTGTTTGGTGTGAAGGAGGGGTGGCGAGTGGCTCCCTGCGTGACGGCCGGCGGCGGCGGAGGCATGCTGGGCGGCGTGGACCTGGACTGCGTCTTCACGTCGGCCGGCGAGTCGGGCATGGTGGCGGTCTGTGTCTCCGCGTTATCTGCGGGGAGAGGGCACGGGGCGGTGAGCGGGGTGTGCCGGGCAGCGCCGCGTTTTGCCCTCTGAACGGGGCTCAGGTCAGGGGCAGAGGGGACCCACGGGGACCTCGGGCTGGGCTGGGCATCTCTGCTCCCTGGTGCAGGATGGCAGCAGCCCTCACCCTGGGCAGAGCTGGGGCAGCGGGGACGGTGCCTGGTGTCCTGTGTGCCTGCAGGACGGTGGGGATGGTGACCGAATTCCCGTGCATCCGCACAATGGTGGGGACGGTGCCCTGTGCCCGGCGTGGATGCAGGGTGGTGGGGACAAGGCAGGGCACCGCTCTGCCCCACACACGGGGCACAGCCCGGTCCAGCACACAAAAGGCGCGTGCGTCCCCGCAAAGCCATCGCTGTCGCATCCCGGCACCCTCCTGCCAGCGGTTACCTGCCCACATCTCGGGAATCCCCGGCTGCCCGCTAACCCCTCGCCGTCCCCGGCAGCTACGCGCGGGGCTGCCGTAATCCCAGGCGGGGATTACGGACAGGCAGTAAATCGTGGGTTCGTTACAGCCAGGCGCTCGGTGGCGGTGGCAGGACCCACGCACCCACCAGCGGCTGTCCTCCCGCAGCCCCGAGGACCCCCACGAGGCACCAGATCCTGCAAACCAGGGAGCACGGCACCGCTGCCTCCCTCCCACTGCCCTGCGCCTGCAACCCCAAATAACACCCGGCAGCGGCATCCCCGGGGAGAGCGTGCCAGCACCATCCAGTCCGGATGGCGGCGGCGGCGGCGGCACGGCCCCGGTGCAAGGTTTCGGCCCCGCGGCTGCTGCCCCGGGCGGTGACGGGTGACCGCAAGTGCGGGCAGCTGCGGCGATCTGTCAGCGTGCCCGCGCCCGCGCCGTCGCCGGCCCCAGCCAAAGAAGGAAGCGGCCGCCGCGGCTGCCCCCCAGCCCCGCACCCGGCCGGGGTCCCCGCTGCGCCCCGGCACGCTCCCCGCCAGGCAAGGCTGATAAACACTAATCTAATATGCATGCTTAATCCGCTGCAACTGTTGCGAGATTAATTGAACCCTGCAAGAGCGCGTCGTCTGGGCTAAATAAAACCGGGGCCTCATCCCGAGCGAGATGCTCTCGGGGCTTGTGCCGCAGCCGATGCTGTGCGGGGAGGACCGGGAGGTGGGAGAGCTGGTGGCAAGGGCCAAAATTTCGGGCAGTCACCATCGTGGTCCCACAGTATCGTCCCAGATTGCTCCGGCACCGTGGGAGCATCCCTCCCCACCGGCGGCACACCGTAATCCTGCAGACGCCTGGATGTGCATGCTCCAGTTTCCCTTTCCTTGCTCCCTTCTCCCACTCCAGCCACAGGAGACACCCCAAGACCAAGCAGCATCCCTCCCCCTAAAACAACAGTTTGTTGACAGGACCTGCCAAAATAGATGGTGTGTTTTGAAAAACACCTTTTATTTTCCTTTCCGTGGAAATGCCCATCTCTAGCCAAGGCTTCTCCAGACTTCCAGGCTTCCCCCGTCAACCAGCGGAGCAGGATCCAGCCCCGACGGCAGAGGACGAGCCGCGAGCGTGCACAGAGCGTGACCTGGAGTGCCTGCATCCACGCGGCCACGGTGCCTTAATCCGCCGGGTGCCCACACGATCCTTCCTGGGCTCAGCATCCCCCGGCCATCGCCCTCCGCCCAGCTTGGCAAAGCACGACCTGCATCGCCTCTGCTTGCTGGCTCCTGCCCGCAACGGGCAGGGCCAGCACCTCCCCGTGACGCAGAGCTCTGCGTGGGCACCGCTGCCATCCCCTCGCCCTTCTCGCCCCCTCCGAGCCCGGGGTTTGCACCGCGGGGCGCTGGCTGGCGTTGCACACCGAGCGCGGCGCAGCGAGGCATCGCGACGCGTTCTTCACGTCGGCAACGCCGCAGCCGCCCACGTGCTCGGCCCCAGCCCTCCACGCAACAGCCGCCGGGCGTGGGGACGAGCCGCAGCAGCTTGGGGACAGCGTGGCAGCTTGCCCAGGTAAGTGCACCTGCACCAGTTGCTTGCGTGGCTCCCAGCACGGTGGGGCTGCGACGGCGCGTTTGGCTTTGCCATTGCTTGCAGGGAGGGAGGAGGCTGCGAGATGCTCGCCCCAGCCTGCATCCCTGTCTGCATCCCCATGCCTGCCTGCATCCCTGGCACCGTCCCTATGTGCATCCCTGCTCCCGTCTGCCTCCCTGGCAGCATCCCTGCCTGCATCCCCAGCACAGTCCCTGCCTGTATCCCCATGCCTGCCTGCATCCCCATCCCTGTCCCTGCCTGTATCCCCGTGCCTGCCTGCATCCCCATGCCTGTCCCCGTCCTCCTTGCTGTCTTGACTCCGTACGCACGTTCACGCCGAGGGGAAAACAAGGATACGCTCATTCTGGCACCGACACAGCTTTTCCACAGCTTCCCATTGGGAGGAAAGTTTCCACGAAGCTGAGCAAGCACCCAGGGAAACAGGGCCTGGCTGTGGTTTTTTGTGTTTTTTTTCTTTTTCTTCTCTAAGTCATAAATTTTCCCCAAGGTGTTCGCAACCCAAACAATGCCATGCGGGCACAGGGATAAGGGACGGCCCCAAACCTGAAGGGATTTCTCTGTGCCCAAGCCCAGAGAAAAGCCCATAGGAAACAGAGCCCAGAATGTCCACAGGATCCGGCCATGGCCATGGCACCAACCCAGGTCCTTTACAGGATGGGACAAGCTCCATGGAGGGCAAAGGGGGTTTCAGGGGGGCACACTGCAGCCTCCTGGCAGTGCCTCCAAACAATAATTCCCCAACATGACTCAAAGTCCGCTGGAATTTTTTTTTTTTCTTTCTCTGGGTTTTTTTTTTCTTTCTTTCTTTGGGGTAATTTGTCCCAGCCGCTCGGGGCTGTGTCTGTTTTCCTCCATCTGGTTTCCATTAGGCCTGTACAGCCCAGATGAATAAGTAATAATATAAAAATAAAAGGATTAGTATTTTCTCCTTGGCTGGCGGGAGCGGGCGTCCCCCACCCTGCCTCCCGGGGCCAGCAAATGCCGGACCCCGCACACCCCCGCACGACCCCGAGCCCCCCATTTGTCACACCGGAGGGTTTAACCCCCGGCACACTGGCCCGGGCACGGTCCCCGCTGGGGTGACACATCAGCGTGGCCGCTAACCGGCTGATAAAGCCCGGCTCGGCCCCAGCTTGCTCGCGGTGCCTGGCCCCGTGCCGCGCCGGCAGCACCGCAGGGGTCGGGTTTTGTGACCCCGCTGGGCGCCAGCAACCCCCGAATCGCTCGCTCCAGCTTGTGCATCGCTTTTCCCGGGTGGAAGCCGCAGGAGAGCCTGTTAGCTGGTCCCCTGCCTCCCACCGGAGCTGGGGCCGGGGGTCTGCTCGGCTGCGTGCTCCTCAGCGGGCAGCGCTGGATGCTGGAAAGCACCAACGCATGGCACCGTGCGGCTGCGCGTGCCATTAGGCGCCAACGCACGGCACGGTGCAACGGTGCGTGCTGGCGGGCACCAACACATGGCGCTGCGCAGCTGTGCGCACCGGCGGGCACCACGGCACAGCATCACACAGCCGCGCACACCAGCGAGCACCGACGCGCAGCCGAGCACGCCAGCGGGCACCAACACATGGCACCCTGCAGCCGTGCATGCCAGCGGGCACCTATGCATGGCACCCTGCAGCCTGGCGCATATGAGGGATGGTGCCCAGCAGCCGGCCCAGCCCAGCGTCTGCTGTTTCCCCATGGCTGTGGGGATCCCATCCTGCTGCCGCAGGCTCTGCCCCAGCCCGGGGTACCCGTCCTCCCCGGGCAGCGAGCGGTCCCTGCTCTCTGCAGCCTTCGGCAGGGCCACGGAGCAGCTGGGGATGGGAATAGGGGTGCGCCAGCCCCGGGGGTGAGCCTGATGACTGCGGAGCACCCAGGCCGGCTGCTCGCCTCTCCACCTCCCCGGGGATGGGGATGGAGAGGGCAGGGAGCTGCCCCGACCGCGGCCGTCGGAAAGCTCCGGCTTCCTGCAGCCCTCCCAGGCCAGGCGAAGCTTCCTGGCGAGGAAGGGGTTAAAAGGGAATTAAAAGACCAGCATCCTTCATGCTCTCCAAATGGCCACAAATGAAATCCAGATGCTGGAGGCGACGTCTCCTGAAGCCAGGCTGCCTCCGAAACAAAGGCAAAGCATTCCTGCTCCTCAGCTGCCGCTGCCACGGGGGCCAAGAACAACTCCCCGATAAGATGGTGAGGGACCGAGCCGTCCCAGCTGGAGCACGTCAGGGAAGCGCGCAGCGCCGGCGGCCAGGCAGCAGCGCCGGCCACGTGCGCGAGCCCGGCAGAGGCGGTGGGAGCTGCAGGGCACCGTCGTCTCCCTCCTCCCCTGCACCCATCCTGCTCCCCTCCCCGGGGACAGGGCGACGATGGGGGTAGGTGACAGCAGGCAGCTCGGAGGTGGCTCATCCCCAGTCGCACGCGGAGGACCGGGACGGCGCCTGCGGGATGCGGCGGGGATGCTGCCCACCGCCGGCAGTTATCCCATCGCCAACGTGTCCCGTGTGCCCGTTTTGGGGAGCCGGGCTAGCAGGGAGCGATCCAAACCCCAGCACTCGTCAGCACAAATGAAGCCTTTTAAAAGGAAATTCAATTAATTAAACCCTCTGCACAACATGTAAATGAACCTGGATTCGGCTGACTCCAGGCCCGGGGAGGCGCTTGCAGGCGCGGGGAGCTCTCCCCGCAAGTAATGGCTGCCGCGAGGACGACGGGACGCAGATGTGCCCGGCAGTGCCAGGGGAGCGCTGGCAGCGGTGCCCAGCGCTGCCGGGTACCTGGGCCCTGCCTGCGCTCCTGCCTGCAGGCAGGGATCCCCACAAGGATGCTCATGCCCTGAGCGGTGCAAGCCTTGCTGTGCCCTGCTGCTCCAGCCGGGGCGATGCCGGCAGCCTGGCCCAGGATGGGTGACAGCGCCGCGCCAACCAACCCACGAATTTGGGCATCGCCCCTGCGGTTTAGTTCGGCCGCTCGGCGGGGCGGGACACGCCATCCTCGCACCACCGCGGTAGCCCTTTGCACCGGTCGGCGAGCCAGCCTTTGTCCCTGCCGTCGTCGCCTTGCCCATGAGTGTCCTGGGACGGGTCCCACGCCGCTGGGACGCTCCCTACCCACCCGATGCCAGGCGTAAAGCAGATTTCACCGCGCGCAGACGCACCCCGATTTGCTTTGCTTTCCCCATAGCCCCATCGCATGAGCAGCCTGCGACCGCGCTGCCTGCACCAGCGGTGCCAGCATCCCGGGGAGGTCCGGTGCTGCCTGGGGGATGCGCCACAGGCAATGCTCCCCACTTGGGGCCAGGGCAGCGGTGCCAGCGGAGACCCCGCCGCCTGCTCCCCTTCCACCTCCCCCAGCGTGGCAGCGCCAGCACGGCTCTGCGTGGGACACCAGTACCTGGGGCCAGGCTCCCCCAGGTACCCCGAGCCCAACAAACTTCCCTTTTTCAAGCCACAACCAGCCGCCCAGACACCCAAACCCGCTGCCTCGGCGCCGCACGGGCAGTGCCAGCCGGCTCCCGCTCCCCCCGCGCCGGCGTGGCCAGGCAGGAGGGAGGTGGGTTTGATTTTCCTCAAAACAACAACAACAAAAAGGCCCCCAAAAAAAAGCATCCTCTCTGTTTTACAAGCCTTCATTTGCTATTGTTTATGTAAACAGGTAAATTGTTTCGTATCTCAATTAAAAACATCTGCCACATAAATGAATACCAATTAACTCATCCTGTTTTTAATTACTCTGTTAATTACACACAGGCAGCAAAAAGGATGGCAGGGGAATAGGGAAAGCATGCTTACAACCCCCCCTTCCCACCTTGCTCTTGGCAAGGATCCGAAATGTGCCCAGATAATGATGGATTAAGGTGGCTGGTGAAAACCGTGGCTCGTGGCCAGCTCCGGCGTGGCGGCTCCCTCCCGGCCCCGATGGGCGCTGCCGGGGTGCCTCACGGGGGTATTTCCCGGCACCCTCCAGAGAGGTGCCGTGCCACCCCGTTTCAGAAACCCCGGGTCCCGCGGGACGTGCCAACGCCGCCTGCGTCATCCCCTGTGCCGACGGTGGCCGCGGCACAGCCCGGCTGGCTTTCCCGGTGCCAGCCCCACATTTGCTCTCAAAATGTATCCCGGGGGAGAGAAACCTCGGGATGCCGAAGCGTGCGGGAAGGGCGGGAGGATGGAGGAGGCTTCACGTGGGCAGCATCCTCATGGACCGAGCGCATCCTTGAGGCGCCCGTGCCACCCCCGGGAGCCCTCCTGCTGCCAATTGGCAACACCTCTGCGTGGGCACAGCAGCACGGGGTGGATGCCCTCCTTGAGCTGGGCCGGTGGTGATTGCCGAGGGACCCCAGGCGCCGTCAGCCCCTCATCCGTGTCCCCCCCCCCGCCCCCGGCTGCGGGAAGCTTTCCAAGCGAGCAGATGGGGCAGGGGAGCGGCGGCAGCGAGGAGGAGAGCAGAAAAGGCTATTTTCTCACGCTACATATTTTACAAGTTGAACATTTTGTGCATTTCAGCCTTGCCTGTAAAAGCATCTCGGGCTCAGCCTTGGGACTCGACGTCGGAGCCTGTGAGTCAACAGCGGCTGGCGGCGACGTGGCCGGCCGGCACGGAGAGGGGCCGGGAACCAGGATCCCCCCACGCAGAAGGTCAGGCTGGGGGGTCCCCCTGATCCACTGGCTCCGGAGGAGCGGCAGGATGGCCAACGATACCCCTCGAGTCCCCCAGCCGGGGCACAGCATCTGCCACAGACGCTGCCCGTCTGGCCTGTCCTGCCAGCAGCTCCTGGGGCAGCGAGGGGAGATGGGCACCCACGTGCCCTCACTGCTCCTCAGCTGCCTTACTCTTCTGGAAATTAAATATACTGGCTAAACACCAGGAGTAAACAGAGTGCCGTGGCCAGCCCTGCACACCTGGAGGCACGTGGGCACTGGCAGCATCGGCCGGAGCTGCCCTCCGCCCGGGAAACACCCACGTCTTCTTGGCTGCAAACCACCTCCTCGGCGCAAGGGCTGCGGGTGCATCACCGCGGTGGCCGCACTAGAAGGGCAATTGCTCCACCAACATGCTGCCAAAGGGGAACCCCAAAACCAGCCCGATGCCCTAGCTACAAAGCCGGTTGCTCTTCAAGGGCAGGGAGATGTTCAGGCTACGATGCCCCTAATCTGCAATTTTTGCAGCCACCCAGCCACGCATGTGCACAGGGACGCTCCTGCCCAAAGGTGGCCTTGACGGCTGGAACGGGGACAAGTGGCACAAGCAGCCAGGGGACTCGGGACATTCTGGAGGCAGAGAGCGGTTGGGGAAGGGAAAACATCCCCCTCCACATGCCAGCGCCGGCGGGGAGCTCCCTGCAAGGTCCCTGCAGCGTGGGAACGCCAAGACACCGCTGGGTCCCCAGGGACCCGGGGCCGGATCCTGCCCCGCAGACGCCAGGATGGTAACAGCTCCGAGGGGGTGCCGAATCCAGCCGTGCATCCCCACAGCCTCTGGGCTGCTGCGTTACTGACTCTTTGTCTATTTTTTCACCACGGGCTCCATTTCAAGGCGATTTTGCCCATGCGAGATTGAATCAAACAACACAGGAAAAAATATTAATGAGAATTTTGCAAAATAAACAGGAAATCCCTTGGATGTTTTCTGGAAACATTGGTCAGCATCTTCCAAAGGAAAGCTGCGGGCTTGTCAAGGTGGGGTTGCCCCTGGGGAGCCTGAGCGCACTGGGAGGGACGGCAGAAAACAAGCTGCAGGAAATCTAAAAATAAACCCCGAACCGGGCAATGGCACTAACGCCAGCGGTGCCTGGGCAGGGGGGTTCTCCTCTGTGTCACCGGCCTGGTCTTGCCCCACGCCGGCCATCACGAAGCTCGCAAGGACTGGCCACAGCCTGGGGACTCCCCCCTGGCCCCAGCCTGGTGGGGCAGCTTAATCCAGCTCCCACCCGTGGTCCAGCTTGGAAAGCATAAGCCAGGGCTGCAGCATCCGACCCACATCCCCTCGACCCCAGCAGCAGCTTTTAAGCCCAGCTTTGCATCGAGCTCAGCGCTGCAACCCGTGGGCTTGCCCCCCAGCTCCCTCCCAGGGCCCAAGCAGCCCCGTTTGCAGGATCAGGCCCTGATTTGCCCAAAACCTTGTGCACGCTGTGCCGGTCTGGCTGGGGGCAGAAGCAGCGGCGGTCCCGGTGATGGGGGCTGGTGTGTCCCCCCTGGGGGCCCGGCTGCCTGCCCCACTGCCAGCGCTCCCGCATGCGTCACCGGCAGCCCTGTGCTCCCTGGCCAGCTCACCAGCAATCAACTGACCCCCCCCCCCCATTAAGAGACTTAATAATAGATATTTACAGGGTGCCTCTCCTCCCCCGGGGTCTCACGGCGCCCCGTGGCACCCCGCACCCCTTCCCCGGGTACCCGCAGGCAGAGAGCCAAACTGCCTCTAGACCATGCCGGGGATTTAAGCCGGCTGCCGGCAGCGAGCGCAGCCGAGACCCCATTTTCATGGCAAAGCCAGACACCGTGCAGCCCAGATCCTGCGCGGGGTTTTCCACCCCTGCAAACAACCGTGGGTCAGAAGCAGAAATCCAGGGAAGCGACGCAGGGGATGTCGGCAGAGACCCACCAGCCCCCAGCCCCAGGTTCCCCACGGGACCTGCCAGAGCCCCCTTCCCGGCACGCTGGCTGCAGGCAGCCCACCCCAGCCGTGCCCATGGGGCTGCCCCCGAGCCCGGTGGTGCTGAGCGTGCCACAGCCACAGGCAGAGGCTGGGGAGCTGCTCAACCCTCCCAACCCGAAGCAGGGCTGAGCACCAGAGTATTTTTCCATCCTGCATCCTGGAAGTTCCCAATGTAAAAGGCAAATCCTGCACCCACACGAGGCCTCGCTGCTAACCTGCCCGAGCCCAGCACCCAACCCGCGCCAGCACCCAGCGCCACGGGAGAACAGCCTCTCCCCGCTACACATCTCAGCTTTTCCTCCCCACAAGCCAACATCTGCAGCCACACGTTTTTCAAACAAAACACACCCGACATCTGGCCGTCCCTGGGTAAAACCTTACCTGCCAACGCAGACACCAGCCGGGCCTGTTGGGAGGCAGCAGGCAGGGAAAAACCCCTTTGCACAGCCAAATTCATCTCCGCTTGCCTCCCCAACCACGGCAAAAGCAACGCTCAAAACTTCTCCCCGCGTGGAAACGCACTGCGCAGGGACCTGCCTTATCCACCTCCGGAGACCCAGGCAGCTCAGCCCCAAGGGGCTCCTCACCCCAGGACCGCGGGCGCCGGGGCTGTCAGCATCCTCCCCGGCTGCTGCTCTGCGTTTGCAGTGGGATTTTGGGACGGTTCCCCCATATCTCCGTGCCCCGTACCATAGCAGAGCTCACCCCGCCGCAGCGCTGAGCAGACGGATGTTTGCAGAGTGTCTTCAAGTCGCTCGACAAAGGAGCGGAAAATTAATATTCCTTTTAATTAAAGGCAGAAAAATCTCTTTGTTCCTGAACAGACAGAAAACAACAGAGGGAAGAGCTCAAAAGCTCTTTCTAAGCGAGAGACGGGACCATCGCTTAGATTCAAAGACACTGTCAATGTGCACGTGACCTCAAATTAAAAAAACAAAATGAAACCCAGCAGCGGCAGCAGCTCCTCTCCAAAAGCGAAGGAAAGTTGCAAAGTTTTTCTTGGCTAATAGGGGAAAAAAAAGAAAAAAAATATCCAACAAAAGGTGTGTTTAACCAGAGAAACGCTCTGCAGTATCCGAAGGCACCATCCAGTGGCGAGGGCTGTGTGGGGGAGTGATGGGGAGAGCTGGCCGTGCCCCGGCCCAGCGTCACGGAGGAGCCACGGAGGAGCCACAGAGGAGCGTGGTGCCAGCCCCGCTCCATCGCTACGCCGAGAGCATCCCCTTAGCAAAACCAGGCCGCCGCCGCCGCCAGAGAAGGAGCCGGACGGTGATTAATGGCTGCGAGGATCAGAAGCTGGGCAGCGCCGAGGCAAAGAGCTGGAGGCTCCCCAAGCCAGCCTTCCTTCCCAAATCTGCATCCAACAAAACCGTCCCACGGCACACGCGAGGACACGGCACGTGTCCGCAACACAGACCCGTGTCCCCAACACGGACCCGTGTCCTCGTGCGTAAACACAGAATTATGCTGCCGTAGCTGTAAACTTCCCAAACCAGCTCTGGGATTCCTCCCACAAACTCTCCCCGAGTGGATCAGCTCCTCCTCGCCACTAAACGCGGCTCCGTCGGTGACCGGAGCGGGATGCGGAGCCGGTTGGCGTTCCGAGGACGAGGGACGCGGGGGATGAAAACCGCTTCTCCCACCGGGCAGAAAGTCGGGAGCCACGACCGTGGAGGGATTACTCCGGGGGGGGGGGGGGGGGGGAAGGTAGAGGGCACAAACTCGCGTGGGTTCCCGGGGATGCGGGGTCGCCCCACGCCACCCCGGCTCTCGGAAAGCAGCCGCCGGGTACGGGGAGGGGAGCGCAGGCAAAGCCCCGGCCCCGCCGCCGTGGCGGGGGAGAGGGGTCGGCATCCCACCGCCCCGGCGTGAGCGGGGCCCACGGTCACGGCAGACGGCTCCTGCCCGGCCTCCCCGCTGGAGGAACGGCTCCGAGCCCTGCCCGCTGCACGGACGGCGGCTCCGGGGACCGCTCGCCCCGGTTCGCCCTGCTCCGTTCCGTCGCCGCGGCGCGTCCCGGGGGCGGCCGGGCACGGGGCCGGAGGGAGAGACGGCGGCGGCGGGGACCGCGCTGGCTCGGGCACCGGCAGCATCCCCTTCCCCTGCCCACCGGCAGCTTCCCCGACACCGGGAGCATCCCTCGGGGAACCGGGAGCCTCCCCGTCTCCTGCGCACCGGGAGCCTCCTCCGAGCACCGGCAGCGTCCCGGACTCCTGCGCACCGGCGAGCATCCCCCGGGCACCGGGAGCCTCCGACTCCCCTGCGCACCGGGAGCATCCCCCGAGTACCGGGAGCCTCCGACTCCCCTGCGCACCGGGGAGCATCCCCCGAGCACCGGGAGCATCCTCCGGGCACCGGGAGCCTCCGACTCCCCTGCGCACCGGGGAGCATCCCCCGGGCACCGGGAGCATCCCCAGCCCCTCTTCCCCGGGAGCATCCCCCGAGCACCGGGAGCCTCCCCGTCCCCGTTCCCGGGCGCGGACGGCACTTACCGTCCTGAGGTGTGGCGGAGGCGTGAGGTAAGTCCCAAAGCAGGGGCCGGTAGGAGCGGGCAGAGCCGGCAGCGGCCCCCGGCGGCGGCGGCGGCGGCCCCGGCCCCGTTAAGGCCGGCGCGGGCGGAACGCGGCCCCGCGGCGGCGGTTGCCCCCGGCACCTGCCCGCCGCCGCTCGCCGCGCCCGGGACCACCGAGGGCCGCCAGCCCGGGGGTCGGGGCGCTTCCCCCCCCCACCCCCCCCCGAAAGGGGGGGCACCGGAGAAGCGAGAGAAGGCGGGAACGGAGGAAAAAAAAAAAAAAAAAAACAAAAAAAAAAAACAACCCCAAAACCAAAACGGTAAATCCGCGGGGCCGGTTCACCTCCTACGCGCTGACCGGCGGCGCATCCTCCGGCACCGCGTCGCGGCCATGGGGCGCCCGCGGCCGCGCTCCGTGCCGGGCCGGGCCGCCCGCAGCGCCCGCCGCCGCCGCCGCCGCCCGCCCGCCCCGGAGTGAGCGCCGCCCGCCCGCGCCCCTGCCTTAGACGGCGTCTGCACCGGGCCCGGCAGGGGGCGCCCCGCCGCCGCCGCCGCTACCGGAGCGGGGCCCCCGGGGTGCGCGGCTGGGGCGGGGGGGGGGGGGAATGGGATGTGCGGGGATACGGGGGCTGCGCGGCACCGGGGGGATGCGCGGGGATACGGGGGTTGCACGGCACCGGGGGGGCTGCGCGGCACCGGGGGGATGCGCGGGGATACGGGGGTTGTACGGCACCGGGGGGGTTCACGGGCATACGGGATGCTCATAGGGATTGGGGACCGACCGCACTGGGGGGACCGGAGGCGGCCGTGCAGGGGTTGGACGGGGTTTGGGGTGGGGGGCTGCAGGGGCCTGGGGTTTTGCAAAAGGTTGAGGGTTTGCAAGGGGTTGGGGGTGATGAAGACTGAGGGTTGTAAAGCTGGGGGGGGTGGGAGGCTGCATGGGGGGGGCTGCATGTGGTTTAGGGGGCTGCAAGGGGCCGGGAGTTGTTTGCGTGGGGTGGGGGAAATGCGAGCGGATGGGGCCAGGGCCTGTCTGGGGTCCTGGGAACAGCCAAGGGGCTGGGGCTTGCAGGGCGGGGGTGTGTGCAAGGGGCTGGGGGGCCGGGGGGGGCTGGAGTTGTGGTTGCTCTGCTTCCCCCTCCGGAAGCCCGAGGGCCAGGGTTGCAATAGGAGCAGTCACACGCGCAGCCACAACATCAGTGCACAGCAAGCCCCGTGGGCACAGCCTCCATCTCTCCATCTGCACCCCATCGTCCACATGCTGGTCCCAGCCTGGCCTTTGGGTGCCCCCCACCCGGCTCGGCCTCGGCAGGGCTCCCTAAGGTGGCTGCGTGGCACCGGCACCACAGAAATGCCAGCGGGGCCCTTCCTTTACAGCGGTGCACAGCAGCGGTGCACTCATTTGCGGCGCTGCCTGCCCACGCCAGGTCCCCAGCGTGCCCTTCCCACACGCCCCGTGCCAGCTGGGGGGGGGAACATTAAAAATTCCACACACCCCCAAGTCCTACTACGATGTTGTTGCTTGCTTGTGCGCCGGGTAATGCAAGCCCTGCTAATTTCCCTGCAAGCCGAAGCCCTGCCTCTTTGCGTAATTACTCTGCTTGGCAGCTGCCTTCTCTCTGCGAGTTGCTGTGCGGAGCCTTTGCCGCCCGTACGGTTGTTGCGTTGCTCATCCTCGCCCGCTTCCCAGGGCTCAGGCGCTGGGAACCACGGCAGCTCTGCCCGACGGTGAGTAACCGCTGCCGGAGTGTCGGGTGGCACCACCGCTGCAGAACCATGCGCGGCCAGTGCACGGCCCTGGCGTGACCGACGCATCGCCACTGCGTGGTCACTGCATTGGCACCGCACGGCCATCGCACGGCCACGACATACCTGCCGCATGGCCACCGCGTGACATTTGCATGTCCAGTAAGTGACCATTGCATGGCCACTGTGTGACCATGGCCACTAAATGGCCACTGCGTGGTCGCTGTACAGCCAAGCTGCCCCCCATGTCACCCCACCGACAGGGTTGTAGTGGGATGGTGCTGCAGCACCCCGACCCAGCCCCCTCCATCCCGACCTCCAGCTCTGGTTTTGCCCCCCCTTGTTCCCCCCAAGAGCTGATGCGTTCTTCCCTGCTGTTCTCACGGGGGCTCGGCCCGACAGCGGGGGGGCTCAGAGCGTTTCCCTGCTTTGGTGGGATGAGCAGGTCTGTGCTCACCCCAGAAGTTTTTGTACCTCCACCGGTTGGCACGGTGTGCGCACGCTGGGCAGCATCACACACCCTGCTACTGAGCACCCTGCCCGCCCTGCCTGCATTTCCCAGCCTGAAGCACTGGGGTTGTCCCCGTTCCTGCCCCTCTCTGCGCTGCCCTCATTCCCCAAGGGGCCTTTCTCGAGGAGCCTCTTGCGGGTGAGTGTCACGGCCCCACCGGCAAGGGCCCACGAGCAGCGGAGGAAAATCCGCCCCCGCGCACAGCTGCGTGCCCGTCCCGCCGCCCCCCCGGCTTTGCATAGGCAGCACCGGCTGGCACATGCAAATGCCGGCGGTGCATGTGCGTTTGGACACGTGGTGCACGGCACGGTCCCCACCGGCGCACACGTCGAGGCGTCGCAGAACATCAGCCACCACCGAGGCAGTCCGAGAGCGCTCCCAACGCAGAACCCTGGTATTCTGGGGTGCGAGCACAGGGCTCCTTTGGGCTCTGGCCCCTCACTGGGAGAGCCCGGACCTGACCACGGGGGTGACCATGCTTTTGGCCGGATGGGCTGTCCCACACATCCACCCCAACGCAGCGCAAGCCATTGAAATGATTGCAAACCCCATGGACCTGCCGACACCCTGCCTGTGGGCACCATGCGGGGACCTGCCGGGAAAAGCCGCAACCTCTCCGGCTCTCCGGCTCTTGCTTAATTTGGGGTGTAGATGAAGGATGCCGTCAAATACCTGGCATCAGCCAAGGGGGTCGAGCTGAGGCTGAGCCGGGTGGCTGTGAGCCCACCGGGTCGTTGCAGCGAAGGCGGACGGAGCCCGGCAGAGCCGCCCTGCCGGGACCACCGCGCAGGCAAGAGCTGCCCGTCCACCGGCGGCATGGGCAGGCAGCGGCACTGCCGCACGCGCGGGACAGCGTGGGCAGGAGGGAGCCACGCCGCGCCCTCCCCGGCAGCGTTTGGGTGGCAGGGTCTGCTTCGTTTCTATTCCGCGTGCGCAGCCTGTAATTTTGGTCTATTGAAGTCATAATTCACTACTGTGAAAATAAACATTTGTGTTAGCTCGCTTTATTCGGCGGGCCTCGTCTGAATGTTAATAATTCCCTGCTGGCACGCTCGCACGTGGCCTCGGCCGCTGGGACAAAGCCCAGGCGCCCATGGCCGTGGCCGTGGCCACCTCCTCGCACGCTTTGGGTAGGATCTCAGCATCCTTCACACGCCGTCCCGGGGATCCCTGGATCCCGACAGAGGAGAGATGGGAAGAGAAGTGCCACTTAGAACTAAGCTGGCGATGACGAGGGAGCTGCCGCAAGATAGGGGTAATGTAAAGGTAATATTTAGAGTAAAGCAGATTGAGTCCAGCACCTGCTCTGGACCCTTCCGTGCCCGTGCCTGTCCCTGCTTTTATTTGCTTGTGCTCTTTTCTGGGTGCTCCCACCTGCAGCTGGGATGCCCCAGCACCCACCCTGTGCTGTAGCCAAGCAGGAGCAGGCAGGAGGACGCCTGGGCCACCTCTGGCTGTCCCCATCCCTGTCCCCATCCCTGTCCCCGCTCAGCCACCAGCCGGGACAGGACTGGCCCCAGGGCTCCCCGGGTTTCTCCCTGCTGGGTGGTGGTGGGGGGGCTGGTGCTTCCCCTCCCCATTTGCATCTTCCCAGCCTTTATCTTTCTCCCAGTCCTGGTATTGCTGCAATTACAGACACTTTAAAACACAATGATCTGGCTGTTAGCGTGATGGATGACAGAACCTTTCTGTCTGGTTTAAATCATTGCCGAGAGTGAGCAAACTTCCCTGGTTAACCCTTTCGTGGTCCCCCCCCCCCAAACCCACTCCCTGCCCAGCCTGGGCTGGTGGCTGCTGGCTGGTGCTGCCACATGGCCCCACGGCCACGCATCCGCTCTCACGCGTGGGTCCCATGGATGGGGATGGAGGGGGGGGGATCTGGCATCCCTGGGGTGGGGAAATATCCCCCATCCCTCAGCTCCCTGGAGACACGGGACAGATGCGGCGCAGCGGGGCAGATGGTGGGACCAGCCCCACTTCGTCAGAGCCGACGGCCCCGCTTCGCTGCGGTGGGAAAGCAACGGCCGGGCCGGGAGATAAGCGCCTGCCAGGGCCCGATAGCCTGCCTGGATCCGTCCCAGCCCAGGGCCTGGCAATCCATCCCCCAGCAAATCTGGAGCTGGGGCAGGATGAGGCCCTGCCGGGTTCCCACCCAGCAGAGAGGGTGGAAACTCCTGTAATGACTCGGTGTCGGTCACACCGGCGCGTGATTGATGGCGCAGCGTGCAACAGCCCGGCGCGGGGATTAACTGCACATGTTATGGCAATTCACGCTCCCTTTGTTTTCAGGAGCCGGCATCTCCTGCCGCCGTACATCCTACCCTGCGCCCGCCGCTGCCTGTCCTCCCCACTCCCACCAGCGCAGCCCCCACGGGTGTCTTGGTCCCACGGGAGGATGCTGGTACTGTCACCCATCATTCCCACTCACGGGACCCATGTCCTCCATCCCTGCTGGGTGTGCGTGGGGAGAGACTGCAAGCGGGGCGGCTCGGGGAGCAACTAAGGACCTGCCCCAGGCAAAGGGGCTCCCCAAGGCACCGGGGCCTGGCACGGCGCGCTCCAGCAGATAAGATGCTCACTGGGGTCAGATGAGAGCAACCGGCACCAACCCTCGTGGGAAATGGTCACCACCACGCGCCATCCGGGCCCCGTATCTGCCCGTACACATGACCCCCCGCCCGCTATCGGGGCCGCGCACGCGGGCTGGGGGCAACGCGGTGGGTGCCGCCGGCTCACGCTGCCGCCGGCGTGGCCCCAACCCTGTGCCCCACTCGTGCTTTTGCAGCCGCCACGGTGTTGGGGTCCCTTCTCACACCCTGTGGGCGCCCAACCGTCATCTTGACCCACGGCTTCTCCCCCTGTAGCTCTCGCTCAGCCCCTCACCCCGCATCCCACCAGCACCGTGTCGTCCCCCTTCTCCCCAGCTCTCCCTGAGCTCTCTCAACCCGGGCTCTTGCTCAGCGCTGTCTCTTCCCAGTGTGCCTGTAAGAGCTGATTGCTATTCAGGCCGCGTCCCCCCCCACTTCGCAAGCCTTTTTAAAAAAGCCCACGGTGTTGGTTTATCACACCTTCCCCCTCACCGCGCTGGTGAGTCATCCCCTCGCCGGCACGCCACGCAGCCAGGAGCCGCGCAGACCTGCCCCGCCGCGGGCAGCACCCGTGGGCACCCGCAGTCCCCCTGCCGCGCCGTGCCGGGGGTCCCGCCACAGCCTGGCTCGAGCGGGAGGCTCGTCTGGAGGCGAAGGCAGCGAGCCGTGCCGGTGCTCAGCCCCTGGCGTGCCACAGGTTTCCTGTGTCACCCCAAGCGAGTCTGTCTGTCCGTCTGGGTTTCTCGATCTCTATCCGCTCCCTCTTGGGGAGCGGAGCATCCCTGGGTGCCTCTCTGCGGTCCTCCCTAGACGAGGCTGTGCCAACGGTGCCTGCCTGGCACAGCGCCGAGCAGAACTTGGGGACAGCATGGGGCCGGGTTCTCACGAGCAGCCGCAGCGATGCAAAGCTCCACGCCGCTGGTGGCGTCCCCATTTTGCTGGGGACCCGTTTGCTTAGAGCATCCCAGCGGGAATGCCGCGCTCGAGGAAGGGAGCTGCCGGGCTGGGAAGGGTCAGCGTGACCGCGGATGGTCCCATCACCCTGGCTGCGTGCGTGGACACGGTGGCTTGAATCTCGGTGCCGAAAACCAGCCCAGAGGAGCTCCAGGAGTCGGGCTGTAGCCCCCCGGTGTTCTTCCCTTGGCATTTTGTTGCAGCAGGGACCCGGGCTGGCGTTGCCTTTCCCTGCGCATTAATTCATCAGGGAATGCGCAGGGGAGATAAGGGGCTGGTGGGGAGCCAGCAACCGGGGAAGACGGCTCACCCGCCCGCCGGCTATCGCCCGCCGCAGCTGCATCCGCCGTGGTGACATCTGCTCGGCAGGAAGCGTCGCTCACCGGTCTTTCTGAAGAAAGAGGGTTCGTTTGCGCCCGGCTTCCCTCTGCGCCCACTCGTGGGGGTCCCTGGACTTGGGGCCACCCACCCCGCAGCTGCCCCGGCCATTCGCTTCCTTGGCTGAGGGCTGGAAGGAGCAGTTCCCCAGGCCATCGCTGCCGGGAAGCAGACCCGGAGGTTTTGCGGCTTTCACACAACTTCCATAAAGAAAAGAAAAAAAATGCATCTTCCATTAAAAGGAAAAAAAAAAAAAATCCTGTTTTCCTGGCTGACAGATTCGTTCCTGCTTCGTGGCATTCAAAGGGAAACCGGCCCCTACTGCTTATCATCCCTGCTTGCCCTGCACCACAGGCTCCAAAAAATCACCAGATTGGCTTAAACACCGGGAGACTTTGGGATATGGCATCATTCTTCTGGGGGCTTTAAGGTTTTGGGGCTGCTGGAGCCCAAGTTTCCAGCCTTTCTTTGCCACAGAGAGTCTGGAAAGTGTTTTAATTGCCTAGTGTTGATGGCCACGTACTGCCCTGCCTCCAGGAGCTGGTGCTTTGGGGTGCACGAAGACACTGCCGGCCACCCCCGTGGGAGCAGCGCCTGGCAGCGGCACCGGCGGCAAGTCCTGCCAGCCTCGTCCTTGGCCAGCAGGAATTCTCTGGGAGATGCCGAACAAAATCCCCTGAGCTGCCCCAGCAAGCACAGCACGCTGGGAGAGCCACGCACCCTGCCGCAGTGCAGAGGGTCCCTCTGGCTCCTCTGGGCCCTCACCCAGGGAGCTCCCCTCTCCATGGCACTGCTCCCCTTTGCCGGGAACGGCGGTGCTGAGCCTCCATAAGAGCCATGTCCTCAACGCCTGGTCCCTACCACTGCCTGGGGCACGCGAGACCTCCATGCAATGGCATCTCTTGGCCCTGCCGCAGCACCGGGCAGCCCCCGTGGAGTTAATAGCGGGTTCACACCCCCGTTCTCCCCTCCGAACCAGGGGTACCTGTCTGCTTGCCAGCCTTCCCCATCCCACAGGCTGCAACTGCCTGCACAGGGTTCTTTAACGATGGGAATTTAATTAGTTTGCATTGCACTTCCAACACCTCGCATCCCTGCAAAAATCAGTCGGAGCTAGTGGGAGGTGGCGCGGCGCAGCCTGCCTTCGCTCCGGCACATGGCTCGGCCCGGCAGCAAAGACCTGGGGCTGCTTTCAGAACCCCCCCCCCGGGGCCAAAATGCCCCGGTACTGAGCTCTGGCCGTGTGGAGGTCGGCGCTGGTCTGTGCCGTGCCGTGCCGTGCCATGGGGAGCTGCAGCCTCGCAGCAGGGAGGTCTGGGATTCGTTACGAGGTCCAGATGCGCCACGGCAGCAGGGGATGTTGCGGCTGTCTCTGGCCACCTGCATCGTTTCCAAGTTCCCAGGCTAAAAGCAGGGCTTGTTATCAAGAGCAAAAAATGTGCCACCTCTGTTGTATTTCATTTCCCTTTCTCCACCTCTTCCCTGCCCGCTGCGCATCGGAGATAACAGCTCTCTGCACCGAAGCCGGAGTGCAGGGCAGGCAACGGCCTCGCCAGCCCTATCGCTGCCTCGCCGGCCGCAAGGAAATCAGGAAGTTTGCAGAGATATTCGACCAACAAAATAAACAATTCTCCTGCCAAGCTCCTAACCGGCAGCTCGGCGAGCCTGCAGCAATCTGCACGGCTCCTCTCGCTGCATCATTCTGGTCAACGGTGCCCACCGAGCCGCCGCGGCGGCACCGCGCCCACCCGGTCCCCGGTGCCTTATCGGCGGGTGCCCCTCACCCGGAATGCACCGAACGTTGCTGCGGGTGGCAGATCTGGGGGACAGGGACCCCAGCGCAGCTCTCACCCGTGGCGAACCGGCACGGCACGATGGGTGCAGCACCCAGGGTGCACCCCAAACCTTGCCCTCGAGCCCGTCCTCGCCACGGGGTGGGTGCCAGGACTGGGCAGCGGGGCAGGGGGCTGCGTCCGAAGAGCGGTGCCGGTGGGGAGGGGGGTGTGCAAGGGGAAGCGAGGCAGAGGGCCAGTATTGTTCATTCGGGGCAAACAAACGCCGGTGACTCAGCCGGCAGCCGCTTTCCTGCCTGCGCCGGGCACGGGCCCAGCAGGACCCCCCCGGGCCCTTCCAGAGCTGCCGCAGCCCCTTGGCCGAGGGTGGGCTGTGGGGTGCCCCTCGCCCCGTGCGTGGCTGTGCCACTGCCGGGGGGATGCTCCGGCACAGGGCCACGGGATGCCCCGGCCCCACGGAGGCTCGACGTTGCCACGCTGCAAGGAAACAGCAGCACCTGGAGAGCCCGTGGGGTCGGATCCTGACCCCGGTGGCACAAACCTGCTGCAGGCAGGATTCGGCCGCTGCCAGGGAGCAAGCATGGCAACGTGTTCCCGAGCTGCACGCAAGCTGCTGACCCGAGAATGAACGAAAAAACCCAGTGAACAGCGGATCGAAACCCTGTAAATAAAACATAATCGTGGCTGATTATTATGGAAAGGTTAATTGCGGAGCAGGCTCCGAACGGGTCCCCGTGACGGTGAGCCCATGGTAGCCCACGGTGCCGGTGCCATGGGCTCGGCCATGCCCTGGGTTCCCACTCCTTCTTGCCGGTCCCCACTGGGATGTGCCGATGGGCACCGGCTGCGTGCCACCCTCGGGGTGCACGTGCCCACCCAAGGCTGCGTTTGACATCGGGGTGTCACCTGCGCTACGGCACGGCACACGGCGCGGCCACGGCCACCCGCCGCCTTCCCCCCGCCGCTACCTCGGCCTTACCTTGGCCGGTCCTGCCCGCCGCCCTGGCCCAGGAGGGTTGGCCATCCAGTTTGGGGGTTCCCCCGGGCATCCCGTGGGGTGGGTGTCAGCACCCCAGTGCCGCGAGCCTCACAGCAACCGGCACAGCCAGCCCGCTCACACGTGTCGGTGCAGGAGCCGTGCCGGGGAGGGAGATGCTGAGCACCGGCGGGGCGCGGGGCGTCCTGCCCGCTCGGTGCTTGCCCTGCCGCGAGGGCCGTTCATGCGATGGCCGGGGCCGGGGTGGCAGCAGAGCCGTGTCCCATGGCGAGGGGGAAGGTGAACAGCTGCCGGGCAGTGATAATGCGGCGGGTGCGGGGAGTCTGGGCAGCTGCGCCCGCGTCCTTCCCCAACAGGAACCATCTGCGACCAAGCCCAGCTCTGCCTTGCCTATCAGCCATTCCGGTCTGACTTTCCAACAACTTCCCCTTCACGCCGGCTTCACTTCCTCACTGCGAGGCGCTGGCGCGGTGCGGCTTGGCGCAGGCAGCGCCATGCAGCACGGCACGGCAAGGACCGGCACGGTGCCGCGTGGCGTGGCACGGCCGTCATGGTGCACCTCAGCACGGGCAGTATGGTGCGGGACGGCACGGCAGGACCAGCACGGTGCCGCGTGGCACAGCTCTCAAGGGTGCAGCTCAGCACAGGCAGCACCATGCAGCATGGCACGGCACGGCACGGCACGGCACGGCACGGCTGTCGAGTTGCAGCATTGCACTGGAAAACCGGTGTGGCACAGCCAGCGTGGCGTGGCCAGCATGATGCAACGCAGCATGGTGCAGGACAGCCTGGGAAGCTCAGCGCAGTATGGCGCAACCGGCACAGCACGGCCCGTGCAACACGGGGATAGCCGCGGCGCAGCGTGGTGCAGCCTGGCACGACACGGTGCAGCCCGGCACAACCAGCATGCTGCAACACCGAGGGCTCGTCCCTTTTCCTGCAGCCCTGCAACCCGCTCTTTGCCCGGGGACAGCCACGGGGGCGAGGATGTCCCCTGAACCGCAGCCTCAGCTTCAGCACGAACCAGTCAGGCTCCCTGCACCAGCCTGGGTCCCGGCATCGCCCTGGCCTGCTCGGTGCTTGGGATAACCCCCCCGCCGGGTACGGACCCCCGCTTCGCACCCCCAGGCCAGCCCTCCCTGCGCCGGGGCCTGGGCTCCCTGACAGCCGCCAACGAGAGAAACAACTTGTTAGAAAACCGAAAGGCGGCTCCGGGCTGCAGGTGGGAGGGAGGAAACATGTCCTAAAAATACAGCAGCGCCTGCACGGTCCCCGAAGGTGGCTGAGCAGATGGCGTGTCTCGGTGGCCACCTGGGCTCCTACAGATGGTACCCGGGGCTCCCCGCTTCGTGCCCCCAGCCCAGGGCTCCGGGGGGGGGGCAGGAAAGGGACGGTGGGGTGTAAGTGGGAAGGAGGGTCCCAGAGCACGGGGGTGCAGGTGTGCTGTGCTTTGGGGCACAGGCTGTGGGACGGAACGGGGCAAAGTGGGGTGTCACCGGGAGGGTTTGCAGCATCTCTGTCCTCCGGGTGCAGCCCGGGACCCTGGGGGACAGCGAGCGTGGTCTGGGTGTTGGAGGGAGACGAGGGGAAGCCCCGGCACATGGCCGATGCGCCGGGGGAAAGGTCCACACAGCTACAAACCACAGCCGCAACCCAGCCGGGACGGCGTGCGCCAAGCCAGGGCCGTGCACTCGAGGCGGGGATGCTGCAGCTGCCCCCAGCAAACCTCTGCCCTGGACCCGCATCCTGCACCCCAGCAATGCCGGGGGGTCCCAGCTCCATCCTACCTGCCCTGGAGATGCCCATGCCCCACCGGCGAGGGCTGAGCAGCCCGGACGCGGGGACCGAGGGCTGGCAGAGGTTTTGGCTGCGTGTGGGGGCCGTGGGGTCCCAGCTGCCCGTCCTGCTGAGCAGGAGGGTTTCCATCCGTCTTTCGTGCTCTCGCCTCTTCCCCTTTTATTTCTGGCAGGACAGGCAGCCGCAGGCCCAGGTGGGCTCGGCGTCGTCGGCTCGGGTTTTTGCCAAGCTGCCCTGCGGCGAGGGTCAGGCTCGACTGCAACGAGAGACAGAAAGTGCATGGGGGATTAAATGGCAGCGGCTGCTCCCGGGGAGTGTCCCGGGGCAGCGAGTCAAAACCAGAGGGTTTCAGGGCCAGCCAGGAAAATCCCACCCAGCTGCGGCCCCGTGTCCCCCACGTCACCTGCGGCGGGAGGGTTTTCTCCGCAGGCAAACAGGCGAGCACCTGCGTGGGGCAGCTGCAGGCACCGTGCATCGGCGGCACGGGGCCGCCGGGGGCCGGGGAATGCCCCGGCGTGGGGGGAACCCCTGGGTGCACGAGGTCTGCCCCGGCGTGGAGGGAACCCCTGGGGTCCCAGGGTCTGGCTCAGTGTGGGAGGAACCCCTGGGGGTGCAGGGTCCAACCTGGTGTGGGGGGAACCCCCGGGGACGTGGGGTCTGCCCCCGGTGCAGGTGAGTCCCCCGTCCCCATCGGCTCGGTTTCTCTCTGAGTCAGAACCGCACGCTCGCTGCCCAGCAGAAACTTCCCCCTCCGGTTAAAGGAGAAGCGGGACGGGCTCCCACCACCCCCACGCTCAGAGCAGGAGGGCAGTAGGAAAGTAGAAACCCTCGGGGGGGCAGCCACGGCACCCGCCACCCACCTTCGCACTTACCGGGGCCGTGTCAGCCCCGTGCTTGGCACCGCACGCTTCCCCGGCGCTCGGGAATGCTCCGGTGGGTGCCGCGTGCTGCCCGTGCCCACGCGCCCCGCCGCCTGCAGCACCCCCGCTGCCTTCCCCTTTCGATTTGAGAGCGATGCGGCCGCCCCAGGTGGGGGGAAACCCGAGGTGAAAGGAAGCGGCAGCAATAACCCGTGAGCAAAACACCACCGGCAGCTGCCTGAACCAAAAAAGAGACCATTGCCTCCCAGAGCGGGTGCTGCCTGTTGGGCTGGAGGTGGGGTGGACGGCCCTGGCTGCCTGCGTGCATGCAGCTGGGATGGGGGTTTGTATACCGATGCCCAAAACTGGCTCTTCCACCCCAGGGAAATGTGGATGCGGGAGCAAAGGCAGGAGTTGGGGATGAGAAGGAGAGCGGCAGCCGAGCCGGGGAGACGGGAGCCGCCGAGAGTTCACATGAAACACAAAGATGAATTCTTTAAGAAAAAAAAAAAGGAAAAAAAAAAAAAAAAGAAATCAAAGGGATGTGGAGAGGGAGATAAGAGGGAAGACAGAGCAGGGAGACGGAGGGAGCGGAGAGGATGCGGGCAGAGGGAGGCAGGAGGCGCGGGCGGAGGCGAAGCCGGGGAGCCGGGGGAGCTGTCTGGCGCGGTCCCTATCGGCTCTCTCCATCACGGTAGCCTAACCTCAAGTAGTTTTTCACTGAGATTGGAGTGATCAGGTAGGGCTGCCCTCGCAGGCAGCTGCAGGGCTGTGAATAAGCACCTGCTTATCTCTGCCCAACGGCTGTGCGAGGCTGCAGATTGCGGGAGGACGGGGAGCTGCCTGCCGGCTGCGATTTCCATATCAGCGCCCTGCAGCCGCCTGCACCAAATAAACACAACAGCCCCATGGACAAAAGGTTAATTATCAATTTTCAGAAAGGGAGAGAGAGGGGAGGGGGTGAGAGAAGCAGAACGGCCGTCACCAGTCGCAGGGGCGCGCAGCCGTCCCCAGACAGGGTGCTGGGCTCTGCGCCCTGGGTGCAGCGTTCCCGAGCATCCCCGGGGCTGTGCCGGCACTTCTGGGGCTTCAGGGTGGGAGAACGGGGATGGGGACAGGGATGGGGATGGGGATGGGGATGGGAATGGAGATGAGGATGGAGATGGAGATGGGGATGGGGATGGGGATGGAGATGGAGATGGGGATGGGGATGGAGATGGAGATGGGGATGGGGATGGGGATGGGGATGGGGATGGGGATGGGGATGGGGATGGGGATGAAGATGGGGATGGGAATGGGGATGAGGGTGGGGATGGGGATGGGAATGGGTCTGTAAGGGCACAGAGGCAGTGGGATTGGGGGACATGCAGGGGGAAAGGGCCCCTTGTAGCTCCCCAGCTCAGCCCTGGCTGGGCAGAGGCAGAGCTGGAAGAAGGCACATCCTCCTCCTCATGGGCATGCAAGTTTCTGCCAGCTCCTCTCCCTGCAGCCACGTTTCTGCATTCAACGCCTTCCTCCTCTCGTCGGAGGGGCTGCAGGCTCCCAGCTTGGCCAGGCCACAGGGCTCAGGGCGAGATGGGGAGGGAAGAGGTGTCCTGATCACTCCAGCCCTGCAGAAAGGGAGAGGCAGGCGGTGGCATCCCCCTGCTTGTAAGTTAGACCAGGTGAAGCCACCGGCGACCCTCATCGGCTCTTAATCCCTGTGCTTGGGGTCAAGGCTTGCCCCTCGCTCCTGCTGCTCTGCAGCGAGATGATAAATGGGGCTGGGGGTGCCCATGCTGCCCCGCTGTCGCCCACCCTGCACCCCACACTCGCTCAGGCAAGGGTTGGTGCCATGGGGCTGGGAAACTCCTCTCCCGCTGCAGCCATCCCTGCATTGGGATGCTTTTCCCATCCTGCAGTGTGGTCCTATGCTGAGTGCACCCCGGCCGGGGACCACGGCCCCACGTGCACTCGCAATGCTCCCGGCTCACACAGGGAGATGTGAAGCCCAAAAGCGCCGCACGGGGTGGCAGCCGCCACGTTGCCGGGAAGCCTCGAGCCCACATGGCACCAGATTTAGCCACCGACAAGCTCCTAAAAATAGCCAGGAGCCAGGAGGCTGGTGAGCTGCTTCTGCTGGCACGGGGAGCGGACAGGGAGCTCCGGCTTTCATCCTGTGGGGCCGGGGTTCTCAGGGCTGGGGTGCTTGGCGCTGGGGTGCACAGAGCTGGCCCCAGCACCATTCAGCTGCAGGAGTGCTTGGAGTCACTGGCACGGGAGGATGCAGCCATCCCCGTGCCAGCCTGGGGACAGGACACCAGGACGGACAAGAGATGCTCTCAGGGTTGGGACGCTCCTAATCCACCAGGGAATTAGACGTGCGGCTAAGAACATTGGGGGTTAACAATGTTTAGCACTTAGGCAGGGCTTTTGTGCACGCAGGGCTTTGCAGCTCTCGCCTGATGGATGCTCGCAGGACCCCGGAGGGGCGAGGAGCTGGGTTTCTCTGGGGGATTTGGGGTGAGAAGCGGGGTGCAGAGCTGGGGCTCGGAGAACTGTCGTGCCTGGCAGGGATCGCTGTGGTCTTCGGTGTAGCCCTGATCTGCCCCACACCCTGAGAGGGGTCTGGCAAAACATGCTAAAAATACCAGGCTAAGTATACGGGGGAATGCAGGCAGGGTGTAAGTGTCCCGGGCTGGAGCAGCCAGCCCCCCCCCCCAGGCTTTTCCCCAGCCCCCCCAAGCTAACCCCAGCCCAAAATACTAACCCGGGGCCCATCTGGTGTCCAACTGATGAGCACAGATGTGTTTGGGATTTCCGAGCCGGCTGGCAGCCGTTCAGACCTGTCGCAAGCTGCACCTGCTGCAGGATATTTTCCCTTCTGGATTTAATCCCCCCCTCCCCAGCAGCCCCAGGCACTCCCCAGGGCTGGACAGGCAGCGGGAGACCCCCCCCCCCCCAAGTGACGACCCTCCTGCCCTGCACCCGTCCCTGCCATAAAAATGGATGTGGAAGCAAGAGAGGACTGAATTAAATGCACAAGCAGGGAGGCTGGCATGGGGGAGAGAGGCCATGCGGTGCCCAAATCTCAGCCCCCCCCAAGGAAATGCCTGGGGGAGCGGCGGGGGTCACAACTGCCCTCCCCCAGGATGGATTTCACCACCTCTGGGCTGTTTTAGGAAAGTCTAAGGGGGGATCTCGGTGAGCAGCCCTGGCTGGCCACTGCTGCAGAGACCAGAGAATTTCGTTGCAGGCAACGAGCCCAAGTGATGCTCTTGGGCTTGGAAACTCGCCAGTGCATTACCCAGCCCCCCCCAATCTCGCCCCCCCAAATTAACGTGCCGTTATTATTTTTTAACAAGGCTCTCCCAGATCAGATGTTGACCCCTGTAATGATCGCGCAGCCTGCGGAGGGAATAAACAGCAAATCCCCTTTTAAATGAAGGCCTTGCGAAGGGATTAGGAGCGAAGGGGTGGCCTCTCCTCCCCCCCCCCCCCCCATCCGGGGGCTGCCTGTGCAGATATGCGGGGCAGGAGGAGGCCTTGTCTGTCCGTCTGGCCCATCTGAAGTGGTCCTGTGCGATAGGGAGTGATTAGGATTAGACACATCCAGGATGAGAGTTTTTTCACCAGATAGAGATGATAATGGGACCCATGGGGAGGATTACGGTCCCCGTCTCTCCAAGAGAGCTGCCATCTGCGTATCCGTCTCCTGACGTGTCTGCTCCCCGACAAGCCCAGCCGGACTCTTCCTCATCCGTGCAGGGTCCCGGGATGGCAACGCCGACCCGCTGCACCCGGCGGGGCTGGACCTCACGCCCCATCCCCACGAGGGGCATGTGGGAGCAAGGGCTCGTGGCCATCTGGGGTGGGAGATGTGCTGTGCTGCACATGAGCCCAGCACCCATCATCCCTGCACATCACTGGGGTGCTCAGCATCCTTGCATCTCCCTGGGGTGCTCAGGCATCCCCCTGCATCCCCGAGGCACCCAACATCACAGCATCCCTGGGGCACTCAGCATCCCTGCGTGTCTCCGGGGTGCTCAGGCATCCTCCTGCATCCCCAGGGCACTGAGCATCCCTGGTGTGCTCAGGCATCTCCCTGCATCCCCGGGGCACCCTGCATCCCCAGGGTATTGAGCATCCCTGCACCCCTGGGGTGCTCAAGCACCCTCCCATATCTCCAGGGCATGCAGCATCCTCCTGCATCCCCAGGGCACCCAGCATCCCTGCACATCCCTGGGGCACTCAGCATTCTCCTGCATCCCCAGGCCACCTCTGGAGCTGCGCTGTGGCCATTGCCTCTCCGAGGATCAGGCAGAGGTTCCCAGCTCCTGCCCTAAAAACATCCCAGGGTTCAGAGCGCTGCAAATCAAAGGTGGTGGCACTGATAGGGGGGGCTGGGGGAGCGACATCTCACAGCCTTGGGGCTGCAAAGGGTGGCACGTGGGAAAGCCAGGCTGGGAGCTGGGAGGAAGACAGGGCAAAAACCCAGCCAATGTTTTATCAGGTCAATAAAATGAGAAAAAAGGGTTTATGAAAGTTGTGGTTTATAGGTATTTAGGGACTAAGCCATGCAGTCACCGTTTTCCTTTCTAAAATGAACGTGGCTCTCTTGTTTCTGCTCAGAGACATGAGGACGGGCTGTTCTGCGCAGACGGGGCTGGAGGCATCGCCTGCCCACCGAGCAGCGCCCGTCTGGAGCTGTGCCTGGGGACACCGTCCCTATGGCCATGCCAGCACCAGTGGCACGGTGCCCAGCAGGGTGGCAGGGGTTTGCTGCCCGCAGCACCCTCCCGCGGGCACCGAGGCGGGCTCAGGGTGCTCAGCCAGCGCTGCTGCCCTCTCTCAGGGTGACACCGGGGACACGTCTGGGTTCAGGGCCACCTCCACGCACCGGGGGATGCTGGCCGGGGGACAGGGTGACATACCCCCGTGACAGCACGGCGTGAGGCTCGCCAGCCCCTGGCCTTTCCCATCATCGGAGCGAGACGAGCGCTGCCGTCCCGGCCGCCGTGGGGGAGAGAGCGGTGAGAACTGGCCCGTTCCCATCGCTCGGCACCGCCGGCTCCCCGCCGGCAGCATATTTCCCTGCTGAAGTCAGAGCCACCCGGCAAAACACCCGGTTCCTGCCAAGCACCGATTGCACAAACATTTCCTATTTGGGATGTACGCGCCAGCCGCGCCGAGCGTTGCATCCTCGGCCGCGACGCTGTCCCCGGGGCGGCACGGGCTGAGGGCACACGCGTGTGCACGGCCGGCGGCGCGGGTGAACGCGCACGCGTGTGCGGGGCTGGAGGAGCCCCGGTGAAGGTTGGAGCCGCTGCGCCTGCTGTAATTACGGAGAGAGAGAGTGGCATTTTGAAGTTTGGATAAAACCTTAATTGAAGTCTTGGCTGCTGTTAATTATATTAAAGGCAGAGTGAGCGATGGGCTTTTTATTAGTTAATGAGGATTTTCATTTTCCAGCAGAGGAGCCCTTTGATGTTTCCAGGACTAATGGCTGTTAAATTCAACTTGTTTGCTTTGCTGGTGGTGGAGGGTGATGGGGGAGCAGGAGCTGCTCCGGCCACGGTGCCCACGGCAGCCGTAAACGGTGCCCGCGGCCAGGCGGGAGCCACGGGCCACCACAGCGAGAGGACAAGGATGGACACAGCAGGAGCCAAAGCTTGTCCTGCTCCCGACGTGGCTTTTTACAGACTATCTTTTAAAACCTGTGGCAGGCTGCAAACCTCCTCCTGCAATTAGCATTTATTATGATTATTTCGCATTCATTACCAGCGGAGCCGAGAGCCAGCGCTATACCCCATCTGAAATAATTTGCAAATTTCTTTGCATCATTTTTCCCACTCTTGGAGGAGAAGGGCTGTACAAACAGTTTGCTGTGAATATTCAGAGCCCGGGATCGGGGAGGCGATGCCATCCGTGCCGGTCCCGCGCCCCAGCCACGTGGCCGCGCGGCTGCTCCCCAGCTGGATGATTTGTAGCACTAATCAAGGCAGAGTGTACTTTGAATTTCAAATGCTGGCAGGGAAGAGCCAGGCAGGAATCTGGGCTTTGGGGAATATTCAGGAAGAAAATGGGTTTGTCCTCAGCCTCTGCCGCAGCCCAAGCCATCCCGTGTGGGGTGCCAGCGTGGGACCCCTCTGCCCCGTGGCACTCCAGTGGGCTCTCCCCCCGTGGCACAGCCCCAGGAAACCCAGCACCTATTTAAGCACTTTTTGGGGTGCCGGCGTGCCCGGTGCCGCCCCGCGGCGTGGCTGGGGCTGTGCCAATGGGACAGGATGGGGTGGGGTGGGGGGGTCGGTCCTGGGTGCTCAGGGACATGGGTGGCAGCGGGGACGGGACCTCTGCAGCAGCACCACGACAGCAGTGAGAGATGCTCGTGGGGCTGGGGGGCAGCAGGTACTGGGGGGGGGATGGACTGGGTGCTGAGCCATCCCCCCAAGGCTGGGAGCCAAGGGGGAAGAGAACATGGGGCAGCAGCGGTTGCCCCCCCCCCAGGCTCCCCAAACGGCAGCTCGTCTTCTCCCGGGGGGCCACGCTGCGTGCGGCTGCTGCGGGGCAGGAGGGGTGGGCAGGGGGGGGCACGTCTTCAGTAATTACCCCTCGTCCTTCCCCGTCACGCTGCGTGGGGGGAGCCGAGGGGGGGGGACAGTTTAAGCTATCAATGGTCCTGCCTTGATGGGAATAAAATATGCACTGAAAGACATGAAAATGGAGTAAATAAAAGAGATAAAAATGGAACGATCAAGCCAGCAACTTCTCCTCCTCTGATTAAAAAGAGGGAGCGGGGGGGGGGGAGAGGGGATGCGCTGAGCCCTTGAAGAGGCAGCTGCTGCCGCAGCCGCAGCCCTGATAAAGGGGCTGAGGCAGCCTGTTTGGGAGAGATAAAGTGAAGTCCCAGCGTTTACTGTCCTCAATCTAAGCCTTACCATCAATATTAATACAGCCTGACAAACTGGCGTTTAAGATAGAATAAATATAGACTGGTTCTGCTATTACCTAGACCTTATTAATCTGCTTGGAGGCATTTAAATGCCGTTAAAAATATGGAGTTTACTTGCCGGCACTTCAATAGCTTTACAATCCATCAGCGTTTTGTTTTCCATCCTCCTCCTTCCCTTCCCAAGGCGTTGTCTGTGGGTCCCCACTAACCCACGCCCCTCCGGGCAGGGACCAGGGACCACGGTGGGGAGCACCCAGGCGGGAGCTTTGCTGCAGGATGATGGCAATGGCCGGGAGATCAGCCAGGGGCATCAGGGCATGGAGGCACAAAGCCCTCAGAGCCGGTGAGCGGAGCATCGCGGGCCTGGAGATCCAGGACCTGTGTGCCCGGGTGATGGAAAATTCACCTGTGTGCTCCTCAGTAGGAGAAACTCACGGCTCCCGCACCCCGAGTGATGCTGGTTTCCCAGATGCAGCAGCCAAAGCCCCAAAACAGGGGAGCAGCCCTAATTAGCCAGGGCCTCATCAGTGAGACAGAGAGGTGTTGAGCAAGCGCAGCCCTGCCTCCTCTTCTCTGCTCCCGGTCCTGCGGCACGGGTGCTGGGCTGCCACGTGCCGTGGCACCCACGTGCTCCTCCCTTGCCAGCCCCGTGCCAGAGACACTGCTTGGTGACCCCGCAGCATTTTCAGACAAGGTCTCCGGAGTGCTTGGTGGGTCCCTGGTACCCTTCCCCAGGCCACCCTGCTGTAGCAGAGCCCCAGCACCCACAGGGGCAGCCCAGCGCAGGACAGGATCTGCGGGTGCCACGCACGTAGCTGGGGCGTCCTGGTATGTGGTGGAACTCATGGGTGCCACGGGTGTGGTGGAGGCACCCCAGTATAGGGCAGGATCCATGGGTGCCATGGGCATGGCAGGGGAACCCTGGAATGGGGCAGAACCCATGGGTGCCATGGACATGGCAGGGGAACCCTGGAATGGGGCAGAACCCATGGGTGCCATGGACATGGCAGGGGAACCCTGGAATGGGGCAGAACCCATGGGTGCCATGGACATGGCAGGGGAACCCTGGAATAGGGCAGAACCCATGGGTGCCAGGTGCATGGCAGGGGAACCCTGGAATGGGGCAGAACCCATGGGTGCCATGGACATGGCAGGGGAACCCTGGAATGGGGCAGAACCCATGGGTGCCAGGTGCATGGCAGGGGAACCCTGGAATGGGGCAGAACCCATGGGTGCCAGGTGCATGGCAGGGGAACCCTGGAATAGGGCAGAACCCATGGGTGCCAGGTGCATGGCAGGGGAACCCTGGAATGGGGCAGAACCCATGGGTGCCATGGACATGGCAGGGGAACCCTGGAATGGGGCAGAACCCATGGGTGCCAGGTGCATGGCAGGGGAACCCTGGAATGGGGCAGAACCCATGGGTGCCAGGTGCATGGCAGGGGAACCCTGGAATAGGGCAGAACCCATGGGTGCCAGGTGCATGGCAGGGGAACCCTGGAATGGGGCAGAACCCATGGGTGCCATGGACATGGCAGGGGAACCCTGGAATGGGGCAGAACCCATGGGTGCCAGGCGCATGGCAGGGGAACCCTGGAATGGGGCAGGACCTGTGGGCGCCAGGTGTATGGCAGGGGAACCCTGGAATGGGGCAGAACCCATGGGTGCCATGGACATGGCAGGGGAACCCTGGAATGGAGTAGAACCCATGGGTGCCATGGACATGGCAGGGGAACCCTGGAATGGGGCAGGACCTGTGGGTGCCAGGTGCATGGCAGGGGAACCCTGGAATGGGGCAGAACTGATGGGTGCCATGTGTGTGGCAGGGGAACCCTGGAATGGGGCAGAACCCATGGGTGACATGGGCATGGCAGGGAAACCCTGGAATGGGGCAGGACCTGTGGATGCCAGGGGCATGTCAGGGGCACCTTGGTATGGAGCAGGACCCGTGGGTGCAGGGCACATGTCAGGGAAACCCTGGTGCGGGACCCCGTGCAAGGCGTCGGGCACAGATGGAGCGAGCGGGCGCGCGTGCGGGGCAGCGCGCTGAGCGAGCGGGCGGCTGGGAGCGGCGCTCATTAGACGTGTATTATTCATCGGCAGCTTCTGTCGCCTGCCATCTGTTCCCGGCTGCGAGTCGGGCGGGCGGCAGCAGCCTAACGGGGCTGACGCGGCCCCACTCCTGCTGTCACACCTGGGCTGCCGCGAAAGCCGGCACCGTGCCGGGACGGCACCCGTGTGCTGGCTGGGTAGGGCGCGGGATGTCCCCGCTGCCCCCCGGGGTGATGCTCCGTGGGGCGGGTGGGAGCCTCGTGCCGTGCCATGGGGCGCCCTGCGGGAAGGGGTCCCACTGCAGCGGCTAGCCCCCCGTTCCTCCACAGCCTTCCTCATTGGAGACCGGTTCCCTGCCTGTTCTTGGTGCTGGAGCAGGATTAGGCCCCTGCCACCCCCCTCAGAGTTCATGCACGACCCCAAAGGGCAACCCCCAGCCCCAAGGTTTGATCCTGCTCCCCGGCTCGCTGCAGGCTGAGTCGGAGCGGAGCCCCGGTACTGCCGTTCACTTTGGTTTTCATAGCTGTAATTAATTGTAGGAGCTGGGGGCTCAGCTCCGACCCCCCTGGGATGGGGAATGGGCTTCCCAGCCGTGCCGTGCCACTGGGCAGCTCTGGCAGCAGCAGAACCCTGGCAGCAGGGAGGCAAGGAGAGGGAAAAGGGATTGCACCCCCTTGGTCATTCCATCGATGCCATGGCCCATGGTACGCTTGGCGCTCAGCCCTGGGCATGATGGGGCCCCTCCCCATCATAGAGGCAGCTCCAAGCTGCTGCCTGAACGCAGGGTTGGGCCGTGTATCCGTGCCCAGAGCAGGACGGAGGATTTTCCTCTTTGGAGCGCAGCAGCCGAACTCACCCTGCACCCCGAGCAGGACCTTCATCCCCACGCCTTTTAATTAAAACACTTGATGAACTATGTAATGAGAGCGCAGCATCCCTGCGGGCTCTCCAGCGAGCGGCCAGGGCTGAAGGTGAGGTCCCAGCACGGGGGACATGCATCATCCCCCCGTCCCCTCCCAGGTGCCTGCCCTGTTTCTGCCCCTCAACTGCATCCCGCAGCTCCCGTGGGAGGACCGGAGCACTCGCCAGGCCAGGAGCTTGCTGCTCTAAATTGATAATTGCCAGGTTTTAATTACTCGGCAGCCAAATGACCTTTTGCATCTGCCAGCGAGGCCATGAAACATCTCCCTGAGTGGGAGCAGACGTGCAGTGGGAGACAGGAGGGGGCTGCCACGGCCATCAGCTTCGCCTGGACCCTCAGGTGATGGGGACAAGGCGGGGGGGGCAGCATGCTGGAGGCTGAGCACAGGGACCCCCGGACATCCCACGTCCCCAGCGCTCCCCTCCTGCTGCAGGCAGGACACCGAGGAGCGAAGGGCCAGATTCCGAGCCTGATGTACAGTGTGGGAGAGTGTGGCTGGAGATGCCAGGATGAAAACAGGACCAAGGTCTCCAGGGGCAGGGGCTCTTCACCATCGCCTCCAGCATGGTCTGGTCTTGCCCTGGGAGGGAGCATCCTTGGGGCAGAGTCGGTGCCTGGAGCCCCGGCATGGTGCAGCATCCCTGGGGCAGAGTTGGTCTTTGGAGCCCCGGCATGGTGCAGCATCCCTGGGGCAGAGTCAGTTCCTGGAGCCCTGGCATGGTGCAGCATCCCTGGGGCAGAGTCAGTTCCTGGAGCCCTGGCATGGTGCAGCATCCCTGGGGCAGATTTGGTGCCTGGAGCCCTGGCATGGTGCAGCATCCCTGGGGCAGATTTGGTGCCTGGAGCCCTGGCATGGTGCAGCATCCCTGGGGCAGAGTCAGTTCCTGGAGCCCTGGCATGGTGCAGCATCCCTGGGGCAGATTTGGTGCCTGGAGCCCTGGCATGGTGCAGCATCCCTGGGGCAGAATCAGTTCCTGGAGCCCTGGCATGGTGCAGAATCCCTGGGACAGATTTGGTGCCTGGAGCCCCGGCATGGTGCAGCATCCCTGGGGCAGAGCCGACACTCTGGACTCCAGCCTGGCACAGGGCGCAGCGGGTTGCCTTGCACATGTAGGGTCCCTGCTGCCCCTTTGCTCTCCTGAGCTTCCACCAGAGCAGCCTCATCCCTCCTCTTTCCCTTTTCTCCTGGAAATAAAACCAGCCTTTAAGAAGGCAAATCCTCCACTGCTGCTGGCAGCTCTCCACGCCGTGGCTCGGTAGAGGCCAGGACCAGCCGCGGCTCTGAGAGCAGCCCCCAAACCGGGCACAGCCCCTGCCCACACCACGCTGCCTGCACCTCGCTCCGCGTGCTCCTGCCCGCTGCCAGCCTTCGCCTCTCCCTCCCGCGGAAAGGAACCCTTCTCCTGACGATAATTACTGAAAAGTTCAGTGCCGAGAGAGACGGGGGGGAGGGATGTATTAAAATGCATGTGCACAGCTTGGGCCTTGCAGCAGATGTTGGCATAATTAGAGAGGAAAAAATTATGAAATTAATTTGTGGTTCAATGTAAATTTTGGCGTTGGGGGGAAAGCGCGGTCCTGCTCGCCTCCCGCACGCTGCCGCCGGCGCACGCTCCCTCGCTCGTGCACCAGCACACACCGGCTGCTGTTGGGACCGTGCCGTGCACGGTCTGGGGGAGCACCAGACCCAGCGAGGGGGACAAGGTGATGGGTAATGCCTGGCCTTAGGGGCGACGGGGTTTGGCAGCGCTGCCTCCGGGCTCCATTGCGTCGGGGGCGCGGAGAGGTGGGTCATCACCCTGGGGAGATGGACCGCCAGCCTGGGGAGAAGGGCCACCAGCTCAGGGAGATGGGCGACCACTCCCTGTAAATAAGGATGTAAAACCAGGTGATTTGGGGAGAAAAAGTAAAAAGTGGAGTCCAGCAATGTCCATGGGTTGGTATTTCTGTTGGCTTCCACAAATATGCATCTGCTAATACACTCCTTGTCCTGACCGGCTTGGGGGACCCTTCCCCTTAGCGGGGACAGGGCTGAGCTGTACGAGGACTGTCCTCATACATGCGATGGTGGCATTCCCAGAGCCACGCTAGAGCAGCCAGACAAAGCTTTGCTTTTCCCCCCTTGGCTTTTCTCATCTCCTCCTCCTTTGGGAGCTGGAGAGGAATTAATATCCACCGCCTCCCCCCATCCACCCCCAGCCCCCAGGGAGGGGGCGCGGGCTCAGGTTAATGCACCCATTGATCGGCAGCATCCTCCGGTTACGGTTGCTCTGCGCCGCGATGCACCGTTGCCTGTTTTGCCGTTCCCAGTTTATGATGGATGGTCTGTCTCAGGGTGGGCGCGACCCTGCCACCGCCGCCTGGGAAATGGGGGTCAGCCCTGGGGGCCGCGGCTGCGCTTTTTGGGTGGCTCGGGGAGACGGGGGGGGCTTTGTGCTGGATGTTGCATCCTCACTGTTTGCAGTTTGCGTTTATTTGCAGAAGTTATGCTTCTGAAGAAGTGGGGGAGCTGCAGGCGGCGGCTCCCAACGGTGGGGACAAGCCAGCCCTGGGGCTGGGGGAAGCTGCTGCCCAACCAAGAACCCCCAAAAGCTCCGTGTGCCCCCAAAGCACGTCCCCAAGCCGGAGCGGAGAGCAGGGGCAAGCTGCAGACCCCAGCATGGCCCCAAGGACCACCGGGGAGCCCGGTGCTTGCACCCCCCTCCCTCGCTGGCTCTGCGATGCCGGTTTCCCTGAGCAGCCCAAAGCACTGGGACTGCGAGGAAGGGCGCAGGCAGCCCCCACTGGTGTCAGGCCCTGGCTGTGGCCACCCTGTCTCTTCCCTCCTCTTCCTCAGCTGCTTCGCCACGGGCGAAGTCATTCCCGTGTCCCAGTTAATCAGTGCAACGAGTGGAGGTGCATCGTTAACGACTTAACCGAGCAACACTGTTGGTGTTGACAGGCTGGGCACCGCGGGGCTGAGCGAAGGGAGGGTCTCCACGGCCCCCGCACTGGGAGCACTGGGCAGCGTGGGGATGCTCCGGGCATCACTGATGGGGAGAAATGGGGTGGGGAGAGCCCAGCAACGACCCCCTGCATCCCCGCATCCTCCTCCTGCAGAGCTGAGCTGAGTGGGCACGCCAGCCAGGCATGGGCACCGTGGGCACGGGCTCGTCCTGGTGCCCGCATGCTCCTGGTGTGATTCCATCTGGCCCCATCTGCTCCCACCCGGGCTCGGCGGGACCAAATGTGGGTCGTGGCGAGCACGGGTGACACACCGCGGTGCGGCCGGGGAGCAGCTGATCCCCCCCGGGCTGTGCGGGGCCACGCTGTCGGCCGGGATTACCCAGCTGCTGCCGAGCTGGCACAGGGACCGTCTCCTCCGAAAGGTTCCCTTCCAGGGGATTACGGATAATGCATCTGGAGCAGCACTCGCTCATCCAGGTTTGTGATTTATCTGAAAATCAAATTCCAGTAATCTCGCCTGCCATCTGGCCCCCGCGGACACACTGGCCCAGGGTGGGAGGCAGCCAGGAGGGTCAGGGTGCAGGGCTCCGCGTCCCTCCCCGAGCATCGTCCTGGAGCTGCTGTGGGGAGGGCACAGCGGGCTGCGGGGTCCGTGGGAATGGCCTGGGGCACCCTGGGCAGAAGATGCCCAAGGGAGCCTTATTGGGATGGTGAGGGGTGCACACGTACCGGGATGCGGGCAGGACCCGGAGAGCTCAGCCCCTTGCAGGGACATGGGCAGGAGGAGGTGATGGGGAGGAGGTGGGGACCCCTGCCCTGCCCGGGGGACGTGCTGGCAGCAGGGATGTCCCAGGCCCCAGCGGGGAAGGCAGAAGGAGGCAGGATCCGTCCTTTCCCCTGGTAGGGAGGCTGCAGGCTGCAGAGCAGCCCGGGGGGCCGGGGTCCCCAGCGCTCCCCTCCCCACCCCTCGTTCCCAGCTCATTAAGGCTCTCCCATTATTCTGACATTTGTGCGCGTCACGTACCGGGAAGAAGTAATTTACTTAGAAGAAATTAAAAGTTCATTTTAATTGAGCGCACACTGCAGTATGCAAATGTGGGGCGCATTATGTACACTGATGCAGAGACAAAGGCTGTAATCAACTGTTAACCCTCTGCGAGCCGGCCCCACGTGCCGCAGCAGCACCGGCACGGCTCCGGCCATGCCGGAGACCCCATACCCACATGCGGGGTGTCCCCTGGCCACGCGGTTCTGCGACCTGGCAGCGTGCACGGGCACAGGATAAACCCCGTGTGCATCTCTCCGTGCCAGCGTGGATGCAGGAGCCAGACCGGGATGCCAGCGATGGAGGCTGTCCCCCAGATCGCTGTGACGTGCTGGGATGGCTCCAAGCCAGCACGACAGGGTGGACGGTTGGGGCAGGGGCTCTACAGGGGTGATTAAGCCCTTTAGGGGAGCCCAGATAAGATGGTGAGGGAGGTGCAAAGCCCAGATGAGATGAGGATACAGGTCCAAAGGCCAAATTATGGCTCGTCGCATCTGTGACCGTCCTCAAATCCAGGTACCACTGGATTTGAGGGTGGTCACAGATGCGATGAGCCCACAATATTTGCAGCATCCTATTGCCCAGGAGTTCCTCAGCTGGGCTGTTTTTCTTTTTTTTAGGCTTTTCTCCTTCTTTAAAAAATTTTTTTTACTACCTGTCAAACCTGAGATTTTTTAATGGCAGTGCAAATGGAACTGGTTCGCAGATGCAAGATGACAGCCCACTGCAGGAGACAGACAAATTACCTCCAACCTCGGCTCAAGACACCCACAGACTCCCAAACAAAGGGAGATGGCGATGGGGGGGGTGTAGCAAGTTGTCAGTGCTCAGCGAGGCTGCCCACACTGGACCATGGGTGCTCCGTGGGTGCATCATGTCTGCTGGCATCCTGTGCACACCAATGCCAATGAGCCACCCCGTTGCAAAGGGCTGTTGGGGATGGCACATGTGAGCACCCGACATCATATTATCGGTGGGTGATGCTAAAAGCAAGGGGGTTGTGGGGACAGAGCTGTCCCCTTAGAGGGGACACACCGAGGGTGACAGGGTGCTCTTTGCACGGTCCCAGCCACCCTTCGTAGGAGGGGAGATGCTGTTGGGCATCCCTGCGGCTGGCACCGCACCAGCTTTGCCAAGGATAGTAGGGACAGACCCAGGATGGGACCCTGACACCCTGGGGGGGGTGACGATGGCACTTTTCACCCCAGGGCCACATGGGGAGGAGGGCTGGGGTGCACCTTGGAGCTTGCACCTCCGCCTCGGTTCGCCTGGCCTGTGCTCTCAGGAGCTGCAGCCCCAGTGGCCCCAGTTGGCTCCCAGTAGCATAGGCAACCAGGGTGGTCCGGACGGCGGCAGCATCACGGAGAGGATTTAATTGCTGCCGTGTAACCTTTGTGCCCCGTCCCACGTGCCGGCCAGGCGCCCGGCTCTGCAGCTCCAGATGGCACCCGGGAAAGAGTTAAGTCCGCTGTGATCAACAGCAAGAAGCAAGTGGTAAACAGTTTTTCTCTCCCTCTGCTAAATTAATATGCAAATTCCCCCCCCCACCCCCCCCAGCTCTTGCTTCGAAATTAGCGAGGTAGAATGCTTGGGCTAATTATGCATTCAAACGAGCAGGCTTCGTTAATGTGGCACTAAGAGGAGCCTGAAAATGATTGTGAGACGATGAAATTGAAATTGGAGCACGGCACTTCTAATGCATCTGGAGTCACTCTTGCGTGCCCCGGCAGATGTAACCTGGCAGTGACCGGCAGCCCCTGCCGTCCTGCCCGCACCCGGGCACCCGTGGCCGCAGCACCCACGGCACCCGCGGCACCCCACGGCACCCTTCTCCCACTTCTCACCTCCCGCTCCAAAACCAACCAGGTTACAAGATTTCCCAGCCCAGGGACGGAGAGGTGGGATGGCCCCGTGCTGCGGAGCCAAGCCCTGCGCACCCAGAGCTCCCAGTTTGGGGTGGGGATGGGGTAACCACCCCGGAGCATCCCCGGGATGCAGGATAGCGGGGTCAGGGTTAGGACTGATGGTGCCCTGGGCGAGCAGAGCAGCTCCCGGCGCAGTCCTCGGTGGGTCCATGCAGGTCCCGCTGGGTGATGCCTCCGTCAGCCTCCCGTGCTCCCACGGCCCGGAGCATGGCTGGGAGCATGGTTCTCCTCCCCAGGCCCAATTCTGGCCTCCGAGGCAGCCGGCAGGGCCTGAGCATGTTTGGTAAAGCTCCACATGTACTGGTGTTCGGATGGATAAGCCTCTGGGTGGATAAACCTCTTCCTTCTCCTGGGGATGCTGAAACCCGATGGCTGCAGGGGGGTCATGGGGCGGGGGGTCCCATCCCCGTCGCCACATCCCAGCAGGTTCCGTGCCCGGCAGTCCTTGGCGCATCCCAGCAAGGACCAGACTGGCGGCACATCCACATCCATCCCATCGCGCAGCCCACAGCACAGGGCTGGGTGGCACGGTGGCATCCAGGGCCAGGCTGAGGGTTTCTCCGTCCAGCGTAGCCTTGTTCCCTGAGGAAGGCGGCACCCACGGGGCTGGGGATCTGCAGAGGTAAAAGTGGGAGAAAATGTTGAGGGCGACAAGACAGATAGGGAGATGTTTAACACTGGGGATGAGCGGCCGTGGACTGTGACAGACACATGGGATGACAAGGGATTCACGGGGAAAATGGCTCGGGATGTCACCAGCCCCAATCTCCGCTGGGGTAACTGCTCACTGCTGTCTGCACGGGCTCGGGCTCAGCCACGCAAAGGCTAAACCCAGTTTCTCGTGAGAGCCGGCAGCACCGTGGCCGCAGCCGGCTCTGCAGCCCTGGCCCGGCAGCCGCAGCAGGACCAGCCAAACCGACCCCCCCCTCCCTGCGTCGGGCAGCAGAGACGGATGTTGGTGTTAAATATTCATCAGAGGCGTGGATTTTACTGGAACCGTCCATTAAGAGGTAATGCACAATCTGCAGCATGCGCCCGGTAGCTGGGGCACGCCGTGGCGAGCGGCCGGGCGGAAGGCGGCGGGGAAAGAAGACGGATGCTCCGGAGGAGGCTGCAGAGCCATGAGCCAGATGCACTGTTAGTAATCAATGAGGAACTACAGACTTTAGGCGCTCAACCGCCAGGAATAAATAGAAGAAATAAATAGACAAGGAGATGAATAGCCCCCCAGAAAGGAGGGGAAGGAATAGGGGAGCAGCAGGGATGCAGACCCTGAGGAGACAGTCCCTTGGAGCAGGGTGGGATGCAATGGCATGGCTTGGTCCAGAGGGGTGCTGAGCACCCTGGAGCGATGGCGAGCATCCCAAAGGGATGCCGAGCACTCCCAAGGACACACCTTCGCAGAGGAGGCCGTCGGGCTCAGAGCAAACGGCCTCCCCCACCGTGCGCCCTGGCAAGGCCGGGGCGAGGGCAGCCCACCGGCACCGGGACCTGCCGTGGCCGGCTCCGCTCCGCAGCGTGCCCCAGGGTCTGGACTGGCACGCGGAGGGGGTTGTTTTCCCCCCTCTCTCCGGTAATTTTTCCCTCTGACTATGATGCATAGCGGTGCTAATTCGGCACGTTGCCATTAATTCCAGCACAGCTGCCGCTCTCTCCCTCAAGGCATTTCGCTAATACTCAGCTTCAGAGCCTCTCAGCAAATTAACATCATTTGTTCTGCAGAACATGTTTTATTTCTACACTACATGCATAGCTTATTACTCCGCCAGCAACTCGGGGTGCGCGGGGAGGCAGCGCCGGCGGGTACGGCCCTCCAGAGCAAGCCCTGCTCCCCGCTTCACCATGCCCATCCCCAGGCAGGCGCAGGGACGGTGCGGCACAGTCGTCCCCCCCCCGTGCCACCTCACGCTGCTGTCCCTGACCCGAGCTGGAGCTGCAGGTATTTTCTGCCGGTATCAGGATGCTCTGGTGCTGTCGGTGCAGCCCAGGCTGGTGATGCGAGGTGGGATGGTGGCAGCGTGCTGGACCAGTCGCTGGCTGGCATCTCCTGCATCCCCCGCCCAGGGCTGACGCCACACCTTGGTGCAGAGGGATGCTCCCACATTTATGGACACATACAGGACAGTGGTGACAAGAGGTTCCTGGGTGGCAGAACCAGAGGGTCAGGCGCTCAGCACCCAGAGCTGGGAGCCCCAGAGGTGGCTGTGGCAGAGACGTGTTCCCCTGTCCCCAACCGGCACAGCCAACCTGCACCTCAGCACCCTCCTGCTGCCCCCCCCACGGCCACCCCCCACCCACCCTTCCCTCCTCGGGTTATTACTCTGCCTGATTAATGCCTCTGGAGTTTCAGTTAATGATCTTTGGGTGAGGGGCAGGAGGAGGCAGGCGTGCTGGGGCCCCACAGGCTCGCTAAGCGGGTGGCTGCGGGCACAGGGACCCCGACCCCCAGCCCCCCCGCCGGCTACGGGACCAGGCTGGGGCTTACAGGATGTGACACCGAAGGGCACCAGCACCTCCTGCACTGGCAGCGCCAGCGGGACGGCTCAGACCCTCTGGCAGCAACGCCGGGCTGGAGCAAAGCATCTCCCACACGGCTCTCGGTGCTGAGCCCCCCCCAAGAGATGTCGGGGCCGGCGGCGGCTGGTGCGAGCCAGGCAGGGTGTCCCGAGCTGGGCAGGGTGTGCTGCCCCCCACCCAACAAACCACAGCCTCCACCGGTGATAATTTCAGGTCTTTTGCTTTGATTAAGGTTATTTAAGCTTTTTACCGAAACATAAAACCTGATTGTTTGCATAAACAACCTAATTGGATTATAGTGCACAGCATCGCTAATGCTGCGGGCTGGCTGGGAGCCGGCGGCAGCACGGGGGCCGTGCCGGCAGACGAGGCCTCCGCCTCTGCCGCGCCAGGGGTGGTTTGGGCAGGGGTTGGGTGAGATGCCTCCGTGCCCCACGCCGGGGTGTCCACCCACCCGCCGGCCGTGGACGGACCCTGCCTCGGGGTGGGCGACGGCCGCGTGGGGACACCGGCGTCCCCGGCACGTCGGCCCTGGCTGCACCCTCGGCGATGCGACGGCCGCAAGGCGAGGTGGGACGAAGCCCCCGCGCCGGCACTGCCTGCGGGAGGAGGAAGAGGAAGGAGGAGCGGCGTGAAGGTGCCGAGCGGCGAGCGGGGGGTCAGGAGCCCCGGGCGGGTGGCTTTGCAGGAATGCTGCCTCGCACAGCGTTTCCATGGCTGGGAGCTGCAGAAGGCTTTCATGGCAAAAGGCGGAGAGGCTCCATGAATATTTCATTAGGGAAGCAATGTGGTGTGCTGCAGAGAACATCTGGCTGGAGTCCCTGGAGACCCCTGCCTTGTGCAGGAAGCAGGAACTGTGAAATATGGAGGAAAACGAGGGAGAGGGGGAGACGGGGGGGAAGCGTCCCACAACACAGGGAGCGTTCCTGCCCCCCCCGGCTCCAAGGTGGGCAGCATGGGGCAGGCGTGGGGCTTCGTCCTCCCACGAACGGTGGTGCCGGGAGGTTTGCGTGAGGTGGGGAGGCTGCGGCGGTGCTGTCCGGCTGCTGGAGGGACCTTTTCTGACCCTTGTCCATGGAACGTTTTGGGGACTCGGCTGCAGCACGGTCTGCCCCTCGCAAGCAGGGTGCTGTGTTTAATCCCAACATCCGATGCAGGAACGGGCAGAGCTGCTCGTCCAGCTTGAAGTCACGATGCACGGGTTGGCTGTGGGGTGGCCAGATGCGGACAAGCCTGGCCAGCGATGCCTGAGAATGGGATGGGATGGGACGGGAAGGGATGGGATGGGATGAGATGGGACGGGATGGGATGGGACGGGACGGCTCCTCTTGCTTCGCTCCACATCCCTCCCAGGGAGATGCTGATGCCCTTGAAGGTGGATGCTGGGGGCCCTGCCCTGGCTCCTGCAGGCGATGGGTACTGGGGTCAGGGACCCCGAGGGAGGTTTTTCCTGGTGGTGCTTGTGCAGAGAGAACATCCCCAGGCACAGGGGTGCTGCTGGGCACAGCCCGGGTCCTTCAGAGGTGCAGAGCAGCAGGCGAGAGTCGGGGTGGTGTGGGGGCTCGGCATTGCCAACATCTCTGTTTCCCGTCAGTGCCGGCTCCTTCCCCTGGTGCCGGCCAGGTTTGGCACTGGGGGACCCAGCCAGAGCCCTTTGCCTTCGCGTGGGTGCCGGTGGAGCTGCGAAGCCACGGCGTTCCCAGCACACTGCTGCTGGCTCCGACGTTGCTCCTGCACCACGGGGCAGGCAACACGTTCACCGACCCGGACCAGCACGCGGCAGCATCGGTGCTGCCGGACCGAGGCTCTGCCCCTCCACCCCTCGGCCCCTTCCCCGAGGCTCCCGACACGCATTCACACCCCCGACCCTGACCCCTGCGCCCAGCACCCCGCGACCGCGACCCCTGCACCGGCGCGGCTCGTGGCCACGGGACCACGAGCATCCCGGCACCTCTCCCCGGCGCCCTGCAATCCTCCCCTTCCCTCCTCCTCCTCCCCAGCGCGGCGGTGGGTGCAGAGGGCTCTCTCCGCCCACCCTCTCCTTCTCCCTCATCCCCACGCTCGCCTCCGCGGCAGCCCCAGTTTGGGAGCAGGGGACCGTTCCCGCGTGCTGCCGGCAGGACTTCGGCTCACGCCCTCCCCGCTCCGCCGCAAACCGCGCGGCTCCCGGCACCGCCGCCGCCGGCAGACAAAGCCCAACCAGACAAAGCCGCGACCTCCCTCGCCGGCCCCCGGCGTGCGTGGCCGAGGGGACGGCAAATCCCCCTTTTTGCAGCCGCCGGCCGAACCCGACCCGCACCCGCAGCCCTCGCCAGCCCGCGCCGGGCAGCGGCGGCGGGCGGCGAAGGGCTGGCAGCGCCGCGGGGCAGGCCGCAGGCGGGAGAGCGGCGGGGCGGACGGGGAGGCCGCGGGCAGCCTGCGCGGGGCTGAGCCCGCCGGGGTGCGCAGCCCCGGCAGCGGACGCGTGCACGGGCAGCCTTGAAAACGAAGGCAAATACCTCTCTCCTCTCCGGCTCCGTCGTCCGCTACCCGTCCCGCCTCGGCCACGCCGTTGCCTCCGCTGTGCTGCCCGTTCTCCACGTGTCCCACGCCGGGATGGGCTGCCAGACCCTCCTCTCTGCCGCCGGCGGGTTTTGGCCCCGCGCTGCCTGCTGGCGTTTTGGCAGCGGCAGCCTCGCCGCTCCAGCGATGGCATGTGTCCATTTTTTTTTTTTTTTTTTTTTTCTCCCCTCTCTCTCCTCTCTCCCTTTCACAATCCGTCCTCCCCAGCCTTCTCCGCCGGTGCCTCCGGAGCCGCCTGCGGTGCCAGCTCGCAGGGAAATTGGCAGCGAACGCGGCGCAGGGATCCTCCCGCAGCTGACGGAGCCCCGCCAGGCGCAGGCAGCCCTTCTGCCAGCCACCAGCCTTGGCACGGGGGGCCGGGGGGCCGCGGGGGGCTGCCGACGCTTGGCAGCCCTTCCCCAGCACCGCGCGCCCCAGCCGCCGCCGCGGTTCGGCTGCCAAAAGCCAAATGAGGGGGGAGGAAAAGGGGAAAATGGCAGAGAGAAGAGCTGGCTTCGCCGTGCCCGGTGGCGGGGGACCCGCTGGGGGCCCCCTTCCCTTCGCCGCGGCCGGCTGGGCGACGTCCTCGTCCTTCGGCGGAGGGCATGGGAGCCTGGCTGCGGTGCTGGCGTCGCACGGAGAGGCTCAGCTCCGTCTGTCTCCACTCGTGCCCCCAGCCCAGCCGGGAGAACCCATCCCGGGGATGGCAAGCGCCGACGCAGCCCGGCTCGGCGATGCTGCGTGGCGAGCACGGCTCCCGCAGACACACCTCTTACCCAGCATCCGTCTGCCGCGTAGGGGGGCCCGGGAAATTGGGAAGGGGAGAGCGGAGGAGGGACTTCTGGCGATGGGTGGGTGGTTTTGGGGTGCCCTCCGGCCGTGCGTTGCTCTACACGGCCACCTCAGCCTCGTGCGACGCGGCATCCCCACCCCGTGCCGAAATCCCGGCCCCAGCGGCGCAGTCGTGCCATGGCTCCATCCTGGCCAGCCATCGGCACCGCAGCAATGCCCGCCTCTCCGGCTTTTCTTCCCCGCATTCCTGGTCTTGGCGTCTTTTTTAGAGGGAGAAGCGGGAGCGTGGCTTGAGCATCCACCGTAGCCCAGGTGCTCCCGGCACCGATGCCCCGGGAGAGTCCCGGAGGCCGAGGGACACCGGTGGGGACGGCCGAGCGGGAGGCAGGGGACGGGCTGCCGGCCCAGAGCCGGCCCAGCACCCTGCTCAGCTTCACCCAAAATAAGTCGTTTACCGAGAGCCGCATTTATTGGGAGCTGCAGGGGTGCTGGGGCTGCCCCGCTGCCCTCTCCCCAGCCCCACGGCACAGAGCACCGGGAGCGCCGGTCAAGGCACCAGCACACAGAGACCTGCCCGCCATCACTGTTTAACAGGTCTACCCCCTAATTGGGAATGCCTTTAATGGGCTTCGTAGGAGACACCAGGAGCCTTCCACAGGGCAGGTCGGGGCCGTGCGTGGCTCACACCGGCCCCAGCCCGGACTCCTGCCATGCAGCACCCAGTGTCCCTATGCATATGTCCCTATGGGTGGCACATCCCAGCCCAAGAGCCAGCGGCCGGGGATGCAGCAGCTCCCGGGATGGCGGTGACGATCCATGCCATAGGAAGAGCCCCAGGAACCATCCCGGCGTGCCCTTCTGCCCGCGCCCCCCGGTCCCCCGGCGGCTGTACCCCGGCCTGCCCGTGTCACACGTGCGCCTGCCATTTCCTCAAATAAGCAGCTAATCTCCATCAATCATAATTTCGCGCAATTATCATAATAGGGCCATTTTGCACTTATCCTCGCCACGTGACGCAGGAGGCACTTACGGCTCCACTTCACGCCGAGCGTCTCCGAGCTGCTCCCGTCCCCGGGGAGTCCCGACGGCAATCGCGTCCCCCACAAGCTCCAGGGGACAGACCCGTCCCCTGCCACCCCGAGCGGATGCTCGTGCCGGGTGGGATGCGGGCACGGGGGGGATGGTAGCGGGACCGTGTCCCCCGGCTCGTGCCCTCCCACCACTGCAGCAGCAGCACAGGGGTTAAACCCCGAAATGGGGACAGTTAATCCGGTTTCTCCCACCATATGGCCCTGCCGGCCAGGCTCCCCGCACCACGGCAGCCCCTCGGTTGCGCCGATGCCACGCGGCGTGTGCGCGGCCAGCAGCCCCGGCGCTGACCCTCTGCTGGCTGGCGGGGAGCAGATTAGGAGGGGCTGGGAGGCGACGAGGCACGAGGGCTGCCGGTGGGAGATTAGGCACTGGCAGATGGATGGAGATCAAACGTTTCGCTCCACCTTGTTTACTACTCCCTCTTCGGTAGCAGCTGGGGACCCCGGCACAGGCTCCGGCTCTGTCCCACCTTGGGCTGGGAAAGGATAGGGCTGGGGACACGGTGCCCGCGGCCTTGGGGTGTCCCAGCGGGGATGGACGGGCTCCCCCCTTGCCGTGCTCCGTCCTTACCCCAAGCAGCATCACGGCGGCAGCCCCCTGTGCCCCCATCCCATCCCACCATGGAGCACCGGGTTGGAGCCACCGGCAGCCGTGGCACTCACCCTAAGCTCCCCGTCACCCAGCGGTGTTTGCGGTGTTTGCACCACCGTAGTAATTACTTTCCTTTCTTTTTTTTTTTTTTTTTAATAAATACGGATGTTGCCACAAGTAAACCCTAATGTAATAAAAGCTTTCTGCTGGATCCATAATTAATCAGCAAGCTGCGTAAAGTGGGAGGGTAGCAAGCGGAAAACCCTCACGCCAACGTGGGCCGCAGGGCTCGCACCCGGCTGGGAGGGAGGTGACAAACCACGGTGGCAGCCTGGGGACATCCCAGTGCCCCGGGGACCACTGCAGCAGCCCTGTGAGCCCAGGGTTGGGGGGTCCGTGGGTGGGCAGGGCTGCAGTACACCCGGGGCTCTGCTTTTGCGGTGCCCGGCTGCTCCACGGCAGCCGCAGGCACTGGGTATTTTGCTCCCAGCTGTGACGGCACATCTGGACTGACCCCTTCCCCGATGCGTTGTCCCCGCCACCCCGATACGGAGAACGGGGCCGGGCACCGCGCGTCTCTCCCCGTGCAGCCAAACGCTGGCACAGGGTGAGCCGGCATTGCCGCTGCTGAATAAACCACAACCCGCTCCCCCAGCACCGGCAATGGCCGGGGCTGGCTTGGCACCGCTGCGGAGCAGCTCTCTCCCTCCTGGCCCCGGGGAAGCGAATTGCGGCCCCGGCAGCCCCCCAGGACGGACGGCAGTGGCCGGGCGCTGCTCGGGGCCAGGGCTGAGCGTCGTCTCCGGGGATGTGGCCGACTCCAGATGGCCAGTGGCCACCAGGTGCCGGGGGACGGAGCAGCAGAGGGTGGCTCGGGGTGGACATCTGCTGCGCACGCGGCCAGCTGGCCCGGCAGCCTGCCACGGTCGCGGGGGGAGCACGGCCCCGTCACCCCCCCGCCCCGGGGATGGGGGTCCCTCTGCAACCTGGAGGGGCCACGTAGTCGCAGAGGAGGATGCTGCGGGGCGCACGCATCTGCGGCGACGGCCACAGGCCTGTCCCCACACCACGCACCCTGTCCCCTCCAGCCCCGGGACCACCGCAGGGATGATGGCACCCCACTCTCGTCACCCTGCTCCCCCTCGGTGGGGTGGGGGGGGTTAATCCCCGCAGCCTGCGGGGACCAGGGGAGGCCGGTGACAGATGGCGAGTGTGAAAAAGGAGAATGAAAGCGGCGGTGGCAGGGTGGTGGTGGGAGCCGGGCACATCTGCAGGGCAGCACGTGGGCACGGGGCACGCTGAACCCTCCCTGGTGGGTTCCAGGAGGGGTCCCTCCTGCAGCAGCTCCGCACAGGGGAGCCGCGCGATGGGAAGCCGTGCAACGGGGAGCGAGCCGTGCAACGGGGAGCGAGCCGTGCAACAGCCGTGCATTGGGGAGCCGTGCAACAGGGAGCCGTGCAACAGACATGCAATGGGGAATTGAGCGGTGGTGAGGGTACTGTACAACAGGGAAGGAGCCGTGCAATGGGGGAGCTCTGCAATGCGGAGGAAGCCGTGCAACTGGGAGGGAGCCTTGCAGTGGGGAACCGTGCAGCGTAGGAGGGAGCCATGCAGTGGAGAGCCGTGCAACAGGGAGCTGCGCAACACGGAGGGAGCCCTGCCACGGGGAGCCATGCAACGGGGAGGCGTGAAATGGGGAGCTGCGCATCAGGAAGGCGTGCAACGGGAGGGAGCCGTGCAATGGGGGACTGTGCAATGGGGAGGCGTGCGATGGGGAGGCGTGCAACGGGAGGGAGCCGTGCAACGGGAGGGAGCCGTGCAATGCGGAGCCATGCAACAGGGAGGCGTGCAACGGGGAGGCGTGCAACGGGAGGGAGCCGTGCAATGCGGAGCCATGCAACGGGGAGGCGTGCAACGGGGAGGCGTGCAACGGGGTGCCATGCAGCACGGCTGGCGCGGGGCTGGCGGGTGCAGGTCCCATCATGGCGGGGCTCTGCCCAAGGCTGGGCTCCCGTCCTCGTTTCCGCTCCCAGCCCCGCTGCGCCTCGCTGGGCTGCCGGCCGCCGGCCCCGGGGTGGAAACACACCTGAGGGAGGTGGGTGGGGGGTCACCCCGGCCGCCCCGCTTCACGCGCCGCCGCGCACAGCCGGAAAAACAAGGCTCCAGCAGAGGAGCGGGCTGCGGGAGGGGGACGGCGCCGGGACACGTGCCGCCGGAGAAGGGCCGGCGCGCGGCGGCTTGCGCGGCACAAGGGCCACGTGCCTCCGTGCGAGGGGCTGCCCCGCTGCCCGCGCCACGGCCGGGCCGGCAGCGTCCCGTCGCCGGGGGTGCGGCGGGGCTGTGCGGGGAGTCCTGCCCCATCCCACCATGGCTGGACCCCTGTGCCCGTCACCCACGGGTGCCCCCAGCCACGTGCCACGTCTTGCCGGCGACTTGCCGGGAGAGGGTCCGGCTGTCCCCGTGCCCCCCGCCGTCGCATCCCGCATGTTCCCTGTTGCTGCAGAGGCGAACGCAAATCTGCAGCGGGACCGGCCAAAAATAATAAAGCGGGCTGGGATTCCGCTCGGCACCGTGGGGGTCGGTGCTGCCCGGCTGTCCCGTGCCGAGGTCCCTTGCCGGCTCCCGCCGAGCCCCCACCCGAGCTTTGCTCCAGCCCGGCTGGGAGGTGCTGGATGCGGCCACGGGGCCGGAGCGGGGGGAGAACGTGGTGCTGCCGCCGGCGTGGAGCTCCAGCTCGGCCGCCATGTGCCACCGTGGTGGCCTTTGCGTGTCCCTGGGGGTGTCTGTGTGTCCCCCCCCCCCCCTCAGGAGGTGCCGTGGGTCCAGGCTCCGCAAAGCGGGGGTCCCGGGCCGTTCCTCAGCCTTCCCGAAACCCAGCTGATCCCGGGCGGGGCTGCAGCTCCACGACGTCACGGATGCCCGCCGTGACGTCAGAGGACGCCACGGTGACACCGCAGGGGGCTGCGGTGACGTCAGAGGCACGCCGCGGCACCAGCGGAGGACGCCGACTCCCCGTGCACGACAAGCCCCACCCCCTACGTGGGCGGTTTGGGGCCAAATCCCCATAAAACGGGTGTGGGGCCTTGGGGGGGGGACACGTTTAGGGCGCGGAACGCGGGGGGCCGCGGGGCCGCGTTTCCGCCGGAGCCCGTTCGCGGGCGGACCGGTCCCCCGGTGCGCGGTGCCGCCGCCAGGTGAGGCCCCGCCGGGGCTGCGGGAGGAGGCGGAGGGGGGGGGCCGGGGGCCCGGACCCCTGAAGCGGGCCCGGACCCCTGAAGCGGGCCCGGACCCCTGAAGCGGGCCCGGACCCCTGAAGCGGGCCCGGTCTTGTCCCGTTAAACCGGGCCTGAACCTTGAGCCGGTGCTTTTAGGCCCGGCTGTCCTCCCCTGCGGGACCCGCTGGCCTGTGGCGGGTCTCGGCCGTGGCTCCGGGCCGGCCCCGGTCCCTGCGGGGGGGGGGGGGTCACACCGGCCCTTCGTTCCCTTGACACGGTGGGACGCTGGTGTGTGGCAGCGCTGAGCCTGGTGAGGCCAATTTTCATCCTCCGTAGCTTGGAAATAATGGGGCGAGGGGGTTTTTCCTGCTGCTGCTGCGAGATGTGATGTGGGTAGGGTGAAGGGCAGAGAGTTGGGGTGAAAGAAGAATAAAGCCCGTCCTTCTTGGGAGATATGTGGGGTCTGCGAGGGCTCAGCCTCACGCCTTCCAGCTCCGTGGCACTTTGCAGTGGGTTTTGCCATGCCGGGAGCTGGTGTGAGCTCCCCAGCTGCTTTCGTTTCTTCCTTTAGCCATAGGAAGGTGGGGGCTGAGCCTTCTCTTTCAAGGCAGCAAACACTCGTCTGCTGCACTGCCACGATCTTCTGCCCAAGGCCCCCGGTGACAAACTTCGTATTCCGGTATGCTCTGCCAAAGTTTGTGTTACCAGCTATCCCTGAGCAACGTGTGAGGTGAAGGAAACAGCCCCCGGCGTTACTTCTGCCCGTCCCGAGTGTCTGCAAGTCAGCGCACGCACAGTCAACGCTAGTTCTCTGAAGTCCATAAATGCACAGGCCTGGCTAAAGGTGCTGCTGTTTATTGTTCCATTAAATCTGGACTGGCGCTGTGGTGAAAAGGGAATAATGTAATTTTTGGAAGGCGCTGCTCTGAAGCAGCAGCTAACACCTGCTCTGGAGCCGTATGAGGAAGAGTGAGTACGCCAAGTGCACTTAGCTGCGCTGGGCTGGAGCATGGCGTGATCCTGGCAAACGGCTGCTTCCAATTAATGCCCTTCTTAATGTCTGGGGCATTAACATCTCGCCAGTGAGCTGGCCTTGGGCGTGGGTTAGGAGGAGGTGGTTTGGTTTAGGTTACAAATGGTATTGGCTCTTTATATTTTAGTCTCTGCAGAGAAATGGAAAGATGTCATGCAAGCTTTTTCATGACCTGTTTTGGTTTTTTTCCATGCTGATGGTATATGTCATGAGTGCACATGGTTATTACGCTCTGGGTTAAAGCCTCTCCCCCTCCCAGATGTTTCCGCACTAAATCACAAGTTTCTTTTGCAGAAGCAGAAATTGAGGTCAATATGCAAAAGAAAATATGTGCAAAACCAATGTCTGGTGGGAAAAATGCTCTGAAGGTGGATGGGAGAAACTGTGGGGTTCACAGCTATGTCTAGGCAAAAATAAACACGCGCTGCTGTCAGCAGGTGCTGCCCGTGGACATGTCTGAGCAGCCTGAGCTGGGTTAAGCCGTGTTCAGCTTGTCCCTGAGTAGCTGCCAGTTCTCTGGATCTTTTTAGTTTCAGCTCCTCCCCATGGTGGGAAGCTGAGCTAGGAGGCTATTTGAGTTGAGCCACACCACTAATAGGTATTTATAAGAAAATTTGTAAAAAATCAAGTCATTATTGCCAGCGTTGAGGAAGTGTCGCGTACACTCTTACAGAGTGAGAAGTTGTCGTCCTTTGGCTGTCTCCTCTTGTCATAGTATCTCTCTGGGGATGCTTCGTGGTGGTGTTTAATAGCAGCCGTTAGATAGGCCATGCAGTAAAGCCCTTTCTCTTCTGCCACAGCCCTGTTCTTTCCTCTCTGCTCCCCTGTTGGTGTCGGTGAAGGTCTCTGTGTGGAGAGGGTGCTTGCTTTTGCTGAGCTTCCAGCCAGAGCTCCAGGCTCTGTGCAAAGGGGCGTTAGGATTCTTCTGAAGCATCTCCTCAGTCCTTTCAATTTATTGCTTCTTCCTCTTGTCTTTGGTGTACCAGTCGTCTCCCCTGCAAAGTGTTCCTGTAGTCCCCAAGGCTTCCTTCTCCCTGTTATATTCTTATGGGTTTCGCACTGTGCATTAACTTTTTTCCCTGATGTTTCTGTGAGATGATCCAGGTAGAGTCCAATACTATTACACAAACTTTTCCCTTTGAAAAAGAGGGGATGATGAAAAGAGGGGTAAAGTGCAAACTTCTGGTACTTCTCGCCAGTTACCGCAAAAGCTTTTTTGGTAACTTCTCCTGTGAGCAGATAGGTTGATATCATCATGCTGTCTAAGCACAAAGGCAGAATGCGTGCCGTTTGTGCCAGCCCGTGATCTTCCTGTAAAGCCTTTAATGGTGCTGGTATGCCTCCCCATTTCTTTCTGGAGACTTTCTCTTAATGCCTCTGTGCATCGTGTCATCGCTGTGGCGGAGTGGCTGGGCCAGGCTGATGGTTGGGCTGGGCTCAGATCAAGCTCTGGCTGCCCAGGTGGAGCCTGGTGCCATGGCGGAGCTTGTCCCCATGCTCTGCCTGGCTCCGGGTGCTGCCAGGTTGGTACTTTCAGAAGTGCCGTACCAAACCCACAGGTCAGCGTGTGTGCGGCTGCGGTTCCCTGCTGCTGTTTGCTGGGAAAACCAGCTGCTCGGCGTGGGGAGGGCTCCTGCTGCCTGCGGCTGTTCCGGAGCTGTTAACCACTTGGTCCGTCACGTAAGAGCTTTTGAGCTGAAGCAGTGTTTGTGATGGATGACCCGTCAGGTGGGAGGGTTTGGGCACTTCCCTGTATTTAGATGTGCTATTGCTTGAAAGAAAGATCACACAGGAAACAATCTTCCACTGGGCTAAACCTTAGGAGGCTTGGATTTCATGTCTAGCTCCATGCTGCCTAACTGGAAGCACAGAGCAAGGCAATAGTTTACCAAAGCAGTGGGAACTGCAAATTGAGAGCTAGGTACTGTTGTAATTATTTAATTTCTTTAAATGCTGGTCCCGCTGAGTTAGAGTGGCACCTCAAGTAGCCACTACTTAGTGGCCTAATATTACTGATCGATGAAAACTATTTCATAATTTAACTTAGACTGTTTTTTAGGGACATGGAGGCTGTATAGGGAAGGGTCTCTGTCTCCTGTTCCATCTGGGCAGGGCCTAGCGCACTGGGGATGCAGCAGTCTGAAGCATAAACATTAATAATACAGTGGGTATTATTCAAATGAAGGCTGCCACTTTTCCTTTGTGGGAATAAACCCCTGGGTAATTGCTGCACATACTTATCTGTTCCTATAATTGCTTTCTGCAGAATCACTTCAAAACAAGCGGTGCTGGCAGGATGCTGGTCTCCCTGCTCTTCCCCCAAGTGAGCCGGCCGCTTCGATGCCTCGTCCAGGACTTGCACCGTTGCAGGTGGGGGTTGCGTGGGCAGAACAGGGCTGGCTGTCCTCGCAGGGGTCTGCAGACTGTGCGGGCAACCTACAGCAGTGACGTTACCCCTGTCTTCACTAGGGCTTTGGCTTTTGGTGATAAAATCGCCATTGTTGACCAAAACGGTGAGCACACTTACAGGGACCTTCTCAGCCGGAGTCTATGCTTGTGCCAAGAGATCTGTAGAGCTCTGGAGTGCTCCAGCAGGGACTTGAAGGAAGAGAGGATCTCATTTTTGTGTCCCAATGATGCCTCATATGTGGTGGCCCAGTGGGCTTCCTGGATGAGTGGGGGCATAGCAGTGCCCCTTTACAAGAAACACCCTGTGCAGGAACTGGAGTATGTGATTCAGGATTCGCAGAGCGCTCTAGTCATCGCAGCAGAGGAATATGTGGGGAAAATAGCCCCTAGTGCTGAGAAGCTGGGAGTCCCGGTTCTGCCGCTTCTTAGGTCTCGTAGTGATGAATCTGCAAGTCATGCGGCAGTGGAAGAGGGTCCCTTGACAACCTGCTCCTCATGGAAGGACAGAGGAGCCATGATCATCTACACTAGTGGGACAACGGGAAGACCGAAAGGTGTCCTCAGCACCCATGAGAACGTACAAGCTGTGGTGAGTGCCGCTTTCCCTCTGCAAAGCTCGTGCCAAGTTACAGAGGTCTTGGCCTTCAGAGCTGATTTGGGGTTGCAAACCTCAAAGCACGACACACCTTACCACAACCGAGTTCCTGCGCAGAGCTGTGGGATTGTATCTCAAAAGTCCTCAACCCTTTTGAAGTGAACACACAGGGGCGTGTTTGAGGCTCTAAACCTTGTCCTTTTGGTGTTGTGCTGCAACTGCAGCCAGGAGCAGATGGACTCTTCTCCCTGCTTTCCTGGAAAGCAGAAGGGATGAGACCTGTTGTAAAAAGACTGCTTTCTTTACAGTTTGCTTTTCTTTACTGTGACTAGGAAAAAATCTGTGCCCCTAATTGGAATATAACTTAGCCCAGCCCTGTACAGTACTGTGTGAAGTCTGTGCATTATTCAGCTATATATCCCCAAGGCAAAAAATCCATTAGCTCTCTGAGCCAAAAGGAATTAAAAGTTTGAATGAGCCTGCTGACTACCTCACCAGTTGGTTATCACTGCCTGCAACTGATAGACTCATGCCATTAGGGAAAAAGGGCAGGGAATACATCGTGCCTTACGGATGCCTCTGAGAGCTTACGTTGTTCTGGGTGCTCAGATACTGCAATGTCGGGAGTGGTATGAAAGCCTTGATGGATAGAGCCAGGGCTTGGCTATATTGGGCAAAGAATCTGTTCCCTTACAAATATGCTGATCATTTGGGAGGTGGCCTGAGCAGTCACCATCTTTTGTGCCGTCTTACAGAAAGCCTAAAACCTTCTCCCTGCCCTGTGGAACAGGGTTGTGAATGACATGACTAAATTCCACTGTTCAAATGCTTTTTTATTTTTAGATGGCTGGAAATAAGCTTTCCAGTTGCTAACGCTGTGCTCTGAAGGTTATTGTTCACCCAGAAGCCTGAGGTCTAACGCTTCAGACGATTATCCCTTCATAGCAGAGTATTTTATAAGCTTGATATACTAATTTTTTTTAATAACATGAAGCCTACTATATCTGCCAGCTCTGCATGTGCAGTAGCAGGCTAATAATTTTGTAGGCCCTGCTTAAAATAATTGTTGACTATTTCCCAGAAATGAGGAAGAGTTTTGCTGATGTATACGAAGACACGTACTGATGAGACGCAGGAGGAATTCCTCTTGTATTCAACTGTTGTGGCGGAAATTTTGCTTGTGCTGACCCTAAAGGAAAGATTTTTGTGCCCAAGTGTTGTTCCAGGAGGACTGGGATTTCTGCTGCCAGCTGTGCCCAGGGGATCTGGGGCCCTGGATACCTTGGGCTTTTCAAGCAGTGGGAGTCTTTCCTCCTGCCCTAACACTGGGTTATATGTTTTCTTCTGCAGACCACGGGGCTGGTTGAAAAATGGGAGTGGAAGAAGGAGGATGTTATCCTGCATGTGCTGCCTTTACATCATGTCCACGGGGTGATCAATAAGCTCCTCTGTCCTCTCTGGGTGGGAGCGACATGCATCATGTTACCTGAATTCAATGCACAGATGGTAAGCCTGGAGGGATTGCGCGTTGTCTTTGAAATTCAGCAGCAAGACCCCATGCATTGTAATTAGAGCAACTTTGGAAATAAGTTCTTAAAGAATTCCAGCCTCTTCAGCCACTGGCTGCATGCCATTCACAAAGTGTCTGTTAAAAACCACTCTTGGTTGGACACTCAGTCTGGGGTAAATGTGCTCTTCTGGAGGCTACAACTTGTTTAAGTGTGACGTATGTAATAGTACGCTACACTGCCCCTCCTCATGATGTTGAGGGTCTCTGACTGGAAGTGGGCCCTTCTATGTACCCACTTAAGAGCATCTGCACCCAGAATGAGGGTTGTTAATTTTCCAGTACCAGGAAAGGTGGAAATACTGGATTTTTCTCTTGCATGTTAGCGGTGTGCTGCTTGAAGCTATGCTGCTTGTTGGCATTTTTAGTAGCTTGCATTTTTCCCTTCCAATCCTACGTCCTCAGTGCTTTGTATTACATTACATGACAGAACACAGGCTTTAGAGTTTCTTGCAGCCCAGGTAAGAGAAATACTGGTACTCATCACTTGCATGGAAACACTGCTCTTCCTCTGTGGAGAAATGAACGTCAACAGATCTCTTGGTTTAGACTCAGCGATATGACAGAGTTTGCAAATTGAGACCTTCTTGCAGCCTTGCAGGAAAGGTGGCAGGAGGGAGACCTTACCTGAATGCAGTAGAGACATGCTTATAATGTTGTTTTCTAGTTGAGACAGGAAACACCAGTCCCAGTGCTCTGCTTCTCTTGTTCCTTGCTGCAGTGGCAGGCTGCTGACCTAAAGAGAGGAAGAAAAGGGACTAGAAACAGGGCAACCAACAGTAAGGTTTGAACAGAACAGTTTCTACAATTACTGGCCCCTGGGATCCAGCACCGTTCATCTACGTCTCCCAGTGTTGTGGGTGGTGTGAGAGATGTTGGAGTGTCACTGTTAAGGGAGCAACTGGATTTTCAGGTGCTGCTGCCACCTCATAGCAGAAAGAAAACAAGGGTTGTTGTACAGAACACCCTGGGAAAGTGCAAAGAGTCTGTTAAGCCTGTGCTTTGTAACTAAACAGGCTGCTTTACCTGTTTATTCATATGCTGGGTGGCCTTGTCACACTGAAAAGACAAAGTGCAAAGGTGTGGGATACACCCAGAAGCCTTTGACTGTGCTGTTGTCAGGCGAGGGTGAGCCTGGGCTCTGATACGAGCGGCTGCAGGACCATGTGATTCTTCGTTGCTTATTTCTGCTTCTCAGAGAAGCAACCACAGAAAATGCACGCTTCCTTTCTTATTTCAAGATGGCCCTGACACCTGAACATCCAGTTGCTGCCCGCGCACTGACGCTTTGGCGGGGAAACAGCCCCAGAATCCTGGAGGGGTAGCTCTGCATTTGCATTTCCAAGGTAAATAGGTAGGATGCTATGGTAGAAGAAGGCAGGAAGGTCCCTTGGCAGCTGTAGCCAGGGCGCTCTCCTCGATGGTCGCTGCCAAAGTGTCTTCCCCTGTCTTTAGGTTGTCACCCCAAAAGCTCAGGGTGCAGTAGGGACATGTGCCCCACCAAAGCTGGAGCTCAGAGCGTGGCCAGCCCTGGTGATGCTGGTGAGGTGGCAGAAGAGCATGCTGGTAGCCTGGAAGCAAAGCCAAGCCCTCTGGAGGGCGCGTTTCTCCACGTCCTGTGCCACCGGTGATTGATTGTCCCTTATACCCTTGTGTTTTTCTCTGCTCTCTCCCGACATCTGCAAATCAATGAGCTGACGTTGAAGGATGGGTTCAGGTGCGGGGGAGCGGGACACCCCGCCTGCCTTCTCTGATCAAAGCTCTCCCCCAGACTTGACAACCAAGGGCAAGCGGGGACAGTGCTGGAGGGTGTCTGCTTGACCCTGGAGGTTGAACTTGGGCAGGGAGGTCGGCGTGGCAAGCGTGCCTGCCGCCGCGAGTGCCGTTCCGAGGGCTCTCAGGTGCATTCGGGCTCTGAAGGACGTCATTTGCTTTTTCTGGGTTTTTTTTATTCCCTTTATTTTTCCGAGGGCCTCCCCTGGGAGCTGAAAGTGGTTTGATCGACACTACAAAGAAAGCACATGAGGGTAAATAAGGCTTTCTTGTGGAGTTTAATGCAAGCTGCCTTTCAGTTCCAGTCTATTTTCACCAGCTGTTTACAAAATGCCCTTTGCTACTGAAATCAGCTTTCAGAAAAGCAGCGGAGTTTCAGTGGAGGATTTTGCAAAAGGAGCCCGAGTTTTGCTATGTGCTTTTTTCCTTCGCTGCACCTTGAGAAAGCAGCCAATTATAGTGTGATATAAAGAAACTCGAATGGCAGCTAAAACACTTGACAGGCTGATCAAAACAAGGCTAGGAACTTACTCTCAACCTGCTGCAGACATATTTAGCCTTGAGTGATACTGGCAAGGGTTCAAGAGAAACCGCAGCAGCATGCCCAATGTGTGTTTGGTTTCTAATCACTAACACTTCATTATACAAAATAAATACTTTATTATTACAGTGTTTATTAAATTACATAATTTGCGGCGTGCCTTATAGTCGTGGATACAGATGCCAGTCTGGTTTCGGTAGTGGTAATAATGTTCTTTTCTTTTTTTCTTAGTTAGAAGACGTTTCAAGCCCCAGACCAAGGCTTGCTTGTCGTTCCCTGCAGTGCAGTGTTAGGAGGTGGCATCTTTCAGACCCTTCTGTCTGTTTTTGGTAACTGTCCAAGGAAAGGTTAAAAATCAAGACTGTGGAGTAACCCCAGTGTCCTGACCAACATCCACTCTCTTACTAAAACAGCATCTGATGTCTGTGGCTGCACGCAAGCTATTGCTGAGGCCACAAGGGCTCATTAAAGTGTATTGAGATGCCTCAAGCGTGAAAGTTGCTGCATAAAATCAGATTCTTTTTATTAAATGAGGACATCCATTACTTTGCACTAGCTACTGTACATGTTATAATTCACTTTATAGCACCATCTGTTAAGACTGTCTTGCTTAAGCTTTTTGTAGCATCTTTTTATTGTAAGTTATTAAAAAATATGGCTGCATCTATTAATCACTTATTAATAAAGGGTTTATAAATGGGCCCTTAATTTCCAGCGTTACAGTCCACTTGTACATGATGTGCTAAGTCCTCTGGTGCGCGTACTCCTTGGGGTGCAGTGTGTCTCCATGGGCAGCCCTTCTCGGGCCGCTGCCTGCGCTCCTGCCTGCAGACCACGGACTGGCACCCAGTGCTCCTGCCCATGCTTCTGGTGCTTGGGATCAACAGCGCTGACTGCGGGGGGAGAAATTTCAGTGCTGCTATGAGCATGTGGACTTGGAGCGGGCAGGAGAACAGCAGTGAGCCTTAAAGTGCATTCCTCCCAGCAGCTGTGTGGGGCAAGAGTGTTGTTGTGATGTTGTTGGGTTTTTTGTTTTTTGGTTTTTTTTTTGGTTGGTTGGTTTTGGGTTTGTTTTTTTTTTTTTTTTTCCAAGGGTGAGGACTGGGAGGGCAGAAACCTCCTTTGGAGCCAGAGCAAGCTGCAGCCTAAACATCCCTATATGATCCTTCCATCATAACTTGCTTCCAAGCTAAGTTTACTTCTCCAGCTGCACTGTTCCTGTTTGCAGGCAGCCAGCATTTCTCAGCTGCTTCTGAGCCTAGTTGAAATGCCTGCCTTTTTTTTCTTACGCAGGAGCAGAAATTTTAAAGATGCTGGATTTGTACAGTTTTTCTGTAAATTGGTGGCCAGAGGAGAAGAGATTAATGCCTCTGCTTAAGGAAGGAGTGCAAGGTGAGCCTTATCCTTACTGGGCATTGGAGAAAGCCCATGACCAAGTGCTTTTTGAAGGCCTCTAGAGCATCGGGCTTTGCGCCAAACAGACACTAGAGCATCCGTTCCCCAAAGACTCCCTCTCTCCATCTCCCTTCCCCGCATCGATTCAGTGACGGCTGCGAAGGCTGAGCACACCCTGTGGTGTGACTGTTACTCAATGGAAATGTCAGCGAGTCTGGAGAGAGAGACCCAGGGGAAGTCATGCGTCCTCTGTGCCGGTGCTCTTGCCGTGACAGTCACACGTTGATGATCCTGTTCTGGACTGGGACCCGGCTGCGCTGGGCACCCTGCGGACAGGAGTCTTTCGGAGCGAGTTGTGAGGTCAGTGTCTGCTTTGCAGGATCCTATGCTGAGGCTTTTGGCCAAAGTGGATCCACCCTGAGTTTGAACAACAGCTTGTTTTTGCCTTGGACCACCTCTGATCTCTCCTTAAAGGAAAGATGTTCTAATAGCAAAAGGCTCCCTGTCAGCTCTTCACATTGATAAATGTGAGATTGGATCCCAGGAGGTCTTTCAGCCTTAAGTACGGAGTGGGAAGGTGGGGAAGTATTCAAAAACATGAAGGAAAAAACCTTGCTCTGAGTGATGGGGGAAGCTTATAGAAATCTCAACTTGGTGTGACCTAGTTGTGGCGTGCACTGCCCGCTTGCCTCTGCTAGGCAGGTTTCGAGCTGTGGTGTGCTGCCTGCAGAATGACAATGCTGTCTGTACCCTGCAACTGCTTCCATGATAAATATGCCAAGATGCAGATTTAGTGCCCTTAAGTTCCAAAAGGAGCTGTTGTTTTGGTGCCTGTGTTACTGCACGTCTGACTTAAGGTGCCTCCGAGGATCAAGCCCTCTAAAAATCATACCCGGTTTTACAATGTCACACGCAAAGCCATCAAAATCATTAATTTTATTTGGACCCTTCTTTCTAGGCGTTTGGCCTGATGGGAATGATGAGTGCCCAAAGCTAGTGTGTGATTCGGGACTAATTCCCCCGACATGCTGTGAGCGTGCTGTCACCCATGGCAGCTTTTTCCCGTGGTGGGAGGCTGCCGCAGACCTGATGCTTGTCGAGCTTGCATGTGAGGTGTTGCTCGGGGGTCACTGCTGCATCGTATGGTTGTACCCCTGACTTCCTCGTGAAGACCAGCAGCCTGTGCTACATCTGCAAGCAAACTGTTTGTCCTTGCTGCTGCTGTTATCTGTGTGGACCAGGCTGGGCTGAGGCTGGGCGCTGATGCTTTATACCTTCACTGGGCTGTGCGGGGAGATCTATGGCTCGGCAGTCACGGTTGCCTCCGGGAAGGAGAAGTGTGCACCGCAGTGAGCCTCTCCCCTTGATATGTCAATTCTGCAAACATCACTCTGGGCAGCTCTTTTAGTTTATTTAAAAAAAAAAAAGGCAAATCCAAGCAGAGGAGTCTGATCTCCAATAACCAAGCATGGCTAAGACGCTGCTCATAGCATGCTGGGGATTGTGTCTCCCATCCAGTTTCAGCTGGAGAAAGGCAATTGTCTTTTCATCCGTTAATGGGAGGCTTCAGAGGAGTAATTTTATTTCAGACTCAAAGAGGAGTCGGTGGAGGGAGGAGCAGGTCACTAGTGAATGGATTATGTTTGATCACTTCTCACAGACCTGGCTTTAAAAAGTTAGAGTTTTTCTTCCCGTCTCCCCAGATCTGCCGTCTGTCCTCAGCATCTGTTACGGAGTAATGTCTTTTGATGTGTGTGGGGAAATATAAAAAATGGAACCAGAGCCTGTCATATTTACTTATATTACCAGGTCCCAGGGAAAGCACTTGCTCCTTTCAGTATGCCTAAAGCATAGGAAGGGTTTAAAAGCTTCAGCCTGGAATGCAGAGGGGCCATCAGACTGCACTGATGAATAAATGATTAAAACCAGAGTCATGCAGAGCGCAAACAGTTTGGGGTTATAACAAACATGAGACGAAGCCACCAAGGGCCCAATTTCCCTTTGAAGAGAAGAATGTTTCTCTCTCTGCATATTGCTACGAACCATCATGGCTCGGTCCTTAGCAGAGCGCAGAGCTCTCCTTGATCCTCTCCCATCTCATGTTGTGCCCGTCTGCCTTTGTTGGGGATAAACCGGTGTCAGACATGGGTGCGTGGTCCTGCCATCCCTTTGGTGATACTGGAGAGTTCTGGGAGCTTTCTGTCCTTGGTGTTAGGCACAGGGTCTTGTCAAACGAGGATCAGGCTTGGCTGCAGCCACGTTGCTGCCTGTTGCTCTTGCAGATGCTCCGAAAATTGCGGGCGCCCTTTTCCTCCCCGGCAGTGCTGCCTGCATGGCAGTGATCGGTGCAAAACACAAGCCCATCTGCCCAATCAAAAGGCAAGTAAAGGGATGATTTAGCCTTGCATTAGGGGTATTGTTACTTTTGAAAAGGTTTAAAAAAAATTCAATAACAACTGAAAATGATACAATAATTTTATAGAAGAGAGGAGCTGTAGTATCTGTCAATACAGGCAGCAGCAAGGGATGTCTATTATCCGTTTGCGATCTGATGGGAAAATCCATGCTGATATTCACTTCCTTTTCAGCTTTTAGGCATTTTTGCCTGCAGCTCTTCTGGCTGTTTTTGGCAGTCCTGTATCAGGCAAAGTCTTGCAAGATTCAGCATACAAATGGTTGTTGCCACCTTCTTTTCTTTTTTTGCATTAGAAGATGCCCAGATGTTGGTAGATATGGTGTTTTCTGTCTAGTTTATGGCATTGTGCATCTCCCTCTGAAGGTGAGGCCTCTGTAAAGGAAAAAAAAGTTACTGCCTTTTCTCCTCTGTGCTTGTATCTCTTGCTTCGGGTGATCTTAGCAGATATGGAGGCTGGTTGGGAAGGCTGCTGTATGGAATGACCATCTCTTGGAGCAGCTTGCATGTTCCTCTGTCCTCATTCACCATCATGCCATCTGTGTGCTGGAAGAAATATGTGGGAAAAATCTTACAGCTGTGTCTGTTGTTTTGTATGTCCTGGTGTAATTTTTTCCTTTTTTTTTTTTTTTTTCCATTTACTGATGGCAAAATCCCACTGGCCTGCCCATGGAATTGTCCAGATATGATTTTGTGCAGTGGGAGGGGAAGAAAATCAGGAATGTCAGGCTGACGGGAAGTCTGTTGGGAACAGAAGGTCTCCCACTTCTTTGCTGGCTCAGGCAGCCCTCTCCTGTAAGCCTGCCCTGGGCTTTCACTGCTGTTATGGCTGGTAGGAAGCTGTTCCCACTCTTGCTGTCTTGCAGTTAGAAAGTTTTTGTTTCTAGCCCTCGTTTATCTTAAAAGGAATCTTGGTCCATCTCCTGAACGTATTCCATCAGAAGACTGCTGCTTCCCTTGTGTCCGGTGAGCGCTCGGTGCAAAGTCCGGCAGCCCTGGCACAGTGTCATGTTTGCCTCTGGAATCCGTGGCTTTTTAAAAGCACTTGGAGTCCTGAGGTATCAGGTGAGCAAAATAAAATGAAGTGATGGGCTGCCAATACCCTGTCCACAGGTGATTGATGTGGTGATGGTGACACATGGGATAACAGAAGAGGAGATTGATTGTGCTGCTCTAAGCCTGACGGTGTGGGAGGATGCCGTGCGCTGGAAGGGCAAAGCTGGCCTCTTGCTATGAGCCTGTCCAAGCCCCGGGATTGATTGATTAGTCCCAGGTAACGAGACTTTCCCAGATCCTTCTCTCAAACCGTGAAGTTATAGTTATAAAACAGAAATAGCTGTTACAGCTGGCTGGGCAGTGACAAGCTCTCCGGACAGCTCGGGGTCTGCGGAGGGCTTGGGGCTGCCAGCTTTGTACCAAGGCTCAGCGCTTAGTACCATTAAAACACATGGGTAGGATCCAGATTTGGCTGAGCAGGAGCAGAGCAGGTGGAGAGGTTTGGCTGTCAGCAGATCACCCCGGCAGCTGGTGGCACAAATCCAAAGGCAGCTGCTTATCTTCAGGAAGGGGCTGTTGCTGGGGCGAGTTGGACTGACACCGAAAAAGCTGCTCCTGTGGCTGGAGTGGTGCTAGGGAGGATTTTGTCTAGGGCAGGAGTGGAACAGGCGTGCGAGGAAAGGGGACTCTGGGGTGCAAGAGAGATCTGCTGTGTTTTGGAGCAATGGTTTGTTGTTTTTTTTTTTTTTTTTTCAAATCCAAATCCGTGTGAAAATAACTGTGCTGCGTGGCCGGACTAGAAGTCTGCCTGTGTTCCCCACAGCTGCTCTGGACTTGTGAAAGCAAAAAAAAAATCGAAAAGCAAGGATCTAACAGCCCCAAGCATCTGTCTCCCTTCAATTCTTTTGGCACAGTCCTGATCCCTGCTTTTTATCACGCTTCTCTCCCTGCCCAAGGAAATGGTTCTTGGGAGCACCAGGCTGAGGAGAGCAGGTCCGTGCATTCAGCCCCTGGCTTTGGAGAGGTCCTTCTCCATCCTGGTGCCTCCAATGAGAAAGATATTGGGGGGTTGAAGAGAAAAAGAACTTTGGGGAAAGAGGCTGGGAGGAATATGGCAGGGGTTAGATCCTTTTAAATGCAATTTTGTCTATTCCAGCTTGCTTTAGGGGATCGTGCTGGTAGGTGGGGTTTCTGCAAGGAAGTGTGATGTTCCCTCTCTGGGCATGTCACCCGTCGGTCTGGGCAAGTCATGTTCCTCCTCTGCTTTCCCTGATGCTGAGGGGATCTTGCGGTGCTCATGTCCCGGCTCCGAAGGTGTCCGGGGGGCTTCCACCTTGTGCATTTGTCTCGCCCCGTCGAGGACCATCTCTGGGCTGGGAGGCAGCATGAAATCCCTTCTGTTTGGTGGGACGGTGCCTTTGTTGGATGTGTCCGGCTCGATTAAGAATAACAACATGGTGGCGGTGGGGTTTTTTTTTTTAGGAGCTGATTGTTCTGAAGCAGTGGAGTGAGAGATGTGGGGGGAGGCGGTGCCGGCGCAGCGAAGTAGAAAGTAATGAAATGGAGCCTGAGCGAGCGGGACGGAGGGGAAGGGGGCAGAGTGACAGCATGAAGGAGAATCACTTGTTCACCTTCAATCAATTCCTGCTTTTTCTCGCCGTCGCACGCGCCTGTGTGCAGCTGAGCGTGCGCGGGCAGGGAGGGGAGAGGCGGCGCGCGTTGTCAGGAGCTGTTAGGAAATACATTTGTCAACAACGGGGCAGGGACCGGAGCGAAAGGAAAGAGGCGGCCGTCACCGTAGCCTTTAATTTATTGATGACTTTGGATCGTTCCTGTCTTGGGAAGAGCTTATCTAGGGGGAAGAGTGGCGAGGTGTGGAAGGAATGGGCCCAATTGCAATATTTATGGCTCCTTCCCGTTGCTAGCTGCTCCCAGGAGGGGCTGCTCAGGCAGGGCAGCAGCCAGGGGTCGCTTAGTCTTCATCCCCGCCCCCAGCAGAGCTGGCTCCTGGAATTTGCCCCCATTTGTAGTTGCCACATGTTAGCAGGAGTCGCAGCTGAAGAACATCCATCCCAGAGGGATGGTTCCTCTCGGGAAGAGCGGGGTTGGTGTAGTGGCCCTCCTGGCTACAGCTGTTTTACCTGTGGTTTCTGATGGCTGATCTGAGCTCTCTGGTGGCCCGTGTCTTTGCGCCTGCTCACCAGAAGATGACCATTTCCATTGCAGTGGAGTTTCACTCTCAGTTAAAGTGTGTGATATCTCTCTTCCCAGCCCTGCCAACCATCTTAAAAGCATTTCTCCCTTCAAGGCTCAAGTCTGTGGGCTCCTACCTGTGTATCACGTTCTTTGCGTGTGGCTTAGTGTCTTTGCAAAGAAGAGCTCCCATGCTCTGAAAAGCTGGTGGCTTTGTGTAGCCTCTGAAGAGTTGTACGTGATAAGGGAATTAATTGATTCTGCCACAAGCTTACGTCTTCATGAGCAAATTCTTGGCTGTAACATGATGGTACTAAAAATGCTATTTCCATCATCTTGTGCTTATTGAGAGTGAAAGCAGGTGGGTGATCCACTGGTAGAATGAGGAGGTTGAATATTGTGCTTTGGGCAAGAAGGGCATGATGAGGGTTGGGAGCTGTTGTTCTGGACGTGGATGAGGTGCACACACCAGGCTTCCAGTTGTTTGTACTTTCCAGAAGTCTTAGATAGCAGAGGTTTGACTGTTTGTGACCAGCCCAGGGTGGCTTTGTTTTGGACAAGCCTGTCACCCTCCGGTACCTCAGTTGCCCCTTGCAGTGTACGAAGGAGCAGTGGTGGGGCTCACTGCCCTGTGAGGCGTTTGCAGACCCCTCACTTGTGAACCTCTTCAAAGATGTTGAGAAGTTAGCATGGACAGCGCTGACAATCACTTCCCTCTACAATTTACATTGAGGTGTATTTTTATACATGTGTGTTCCCTTCCTTTCTAGGTTTGGAAGAAGTTCCTAAGCTCCCAGGCTCCCCGTATCAGTGTCTTCATGGCAGTGCCCACTATCTATGCCAAGCTGATAGAGTATTATGACAAGCATTTCTCTCAACCGCAAGTCCAGGATTTCGTGCGTGCGTTTTGCCAGGAGAACATCAGGTAGGTGAGCGATGCCCCTCTGGGCAGGGGCTGCTGGTGGCTAGCTGTCCCCACAGTGGATCTGCCGAGATTTCTTTTTAGGATCACCTCTTTGCAGTGCTGATTGTTGTGCTTTAGTGTCTGTTTGACAAGAACCAGGGTGACATTACTTAGTCATGAGCCACTCTTGCATGGTAAGGCCAGAAGGGGTCTGCATGCTCATTATATGTGTCACCCTACATAACACAAGACTAAGGACTTTGTCCTGCAACCCAAGTTTGTAGTACAGTATCTCTTTTAGGAGGCTGTCCCATCTTAATTTAAAACCCATATCAGACAGAGAATCTTCTACATGTGAGGAACATCCTTGGTTGCAGTTAAAAGGCTTTGAGGACTTCTGGCTTAAGGTTTTGCGTAGGAGCAGCCTTTATGTAACCCTGTGTCAGACTGCAAATTCCCTGGAGCAAAGGCGATCTTGGATACTTTCTTAAATGGGGTTTCCTTGTGCAGGTTAATGGTATCAGGCTCAGCAGCCCTGCCTGTGCCTGTCCTGGAGAAGTGGAAGAGCATCACTGGGCACACATTGCTGGAGAGGTATGGGATGACTGAGATTGGGATGGCGCTTTCTAACCCTTTGCATGGAGTCCGTGTCCCAGGTAGGAGTCTCTAGAGGGTGCACACTGTTTGGAGGCATTTGACTGTGAAGTGTTCTTGGGTTTTCTCATCCCAGAGAATATACATCTAATTGCCATTTGTCATGCTTGAGGAGCAGGCTGTGGTAGGAACAATGATGCTGGCAGGGGAATTGGCCTTGGGAAGCCAGGAGTGGACGTGGGCATGTGGAAAGCGGCTGGTGGGTTTCTCTGGGATCGCTGGCCATGGTGGATTGGCAAAGCTGTGTGTGCAGAGCTCACAGTGGTGCACGCTGACCTGACCAGCTAGGCTGGTTCTGTCCAGGAGGCAGAGTCCATATCGATGCTTTATTATGTCCAAAGTCTTAATTCAAGCGCTGTGATGGGACTGCGTCTTCAGCTCCTGCTCTGTGAAATTGTATTCGTGTGTGGTGTTGACACAGGATTCCCCACGCAGCAGTTCACGTCCAACCGATCGGTACCGAACATTTAAAATAGGATATCTGCTTACTCTTATTTTAGTGCAAGTTTCTTGACTCCTCAGGAATTAAAATTGTCACACCTCGTTGTACACTCCGTTTCTGTTCTCTCCTTGTCTTCCCTCACTTCTCTTAGGTACACTTTGTGACTCCTCTCAATATCTGTACTTTATGTAACCTAGAAATAAATTGATCTGAAACATGAAAAATATAAAATGCCCCCACCCTCCCTTTGGCTAAAAACATGGCCATCTGTCTGCTGAGCAACCCAGCCCACCACTACGCCACCTTCTCCTCCCCACATGCTGTCTGTGCATGCGTGGCACCATATGCATCATCTTGGTCTCCGGTGTCTTGGGGGACTGATGTTACCCAGGGGGACTCTCCTGGGCATTGTGGCTTCCCACAGCACTCCAGTCCCATGGGATGCAGTAGCTGTGCCCCTGCAGGGATTGCACAGGGAGAGGAGAAGCCGCAGCTCCCCTGCAGTGGCTCCTCCGCCTGAGGACAGCTCAGGGACAGTGTGAAATACAAACTCTAGTTTACTTTTGCAGAGTAACTGTCGTTCCTCCACCCCAGCCCAGCCAGCCTTCCCTTCCTCCAGAAGCCCCATCCCTGCAGGCAGGAGAGGGAAGCAGGCAGGGAAACAAGATTCCCACCTGCTCGAGCTGTCTGTGAGCCCCACGCCGTAGGGTGATGGTGCAGAGATCATTTGACTGTCCCTGTGGCCTGGTTGTGTTTGCTTTTCATTCATCTTCAGGAGGGGAAATGAGCAGAGGCTCTAGAAATTTCCCAGGAGACAAAAGGAGAACGGAAATAAGACTGGAAGTAACATGGGCAAGACAGACGTTGGCACCCAGAAGGGCAGCTCCTACCCCAGATCTGGGTGACCGTGCTCCTGAACAGAGCTGGGGTAGCATCCCTGAGGGTACTGGGGTCTGCAGGGGAGCTGGGGACAAATCCTCTCGTGCAGCTACAAGCAGAGGGGCTGGGGAGCTCCAGCCACTGTCCAGGGGCTCGCCGCAGCCCCAAGAGGGGAGAGAAGCATCTCACAAAGATGTGGATCAGTGAGAGACCTTACAGAAAGAAGGCTATAATTGAATAGGCTTGATTAATTTATTTCAGGAAGTGTCAGTTGGGAAGCAGATGGGTGAAGCTGAGGCATAATTTACTGGAGCTATGAAAAAGCTTTTGATATAGTACCCCATTAGAGGCTGGGATGTAAGGTCACCAGGTACCACAGGGCATCCAGTGCGAGAGAATCAACTGAGTCAAATGCAATGGTGGGCTGGGAACAGAGGCTGGGCAGGAGGAGGAGTGAAGTATCCAGAGAAAAGACCTCAGACGGCTCTGGTGTACAGGTATACTGGTGTTAGAAGTACGGGCAGTGGTGACCACAGACTTGCGTGCTGGCCAAAGCGATTACTAGCTTTATTTTGAAAAAAGAGCGCTGCAAGCGTGACACTTTACCCCATGGGTAGGTCCAGGGATCCTCACACTTACCAGGGGATTTCTCCTGGAGTGAAAGCAGCACACGTCCTTCTCTACGGCTTCATGAGCCTCTGAGGAGAGGTCCTGGGGCTTCCCTTCCCCACTTCCACCCGCTTGGTGTGGCTGGGGAAGGGTCGAGTCCTCGGAGCCTGCCTGTCCTGCCCGTGTCGCCACCGGTGTCTCTGGCAGTGTGACACGGCTCTCCACCCACAGCACAGGTCTGAAGGGGAAGGGGAGGGGGCTTTAATTTCCAGAAGAAGAAAAGATGAAAGATTTGAAAGATAAATGTTTGCTTGTATATGGTTAAAACCCTGCTTAAAATGCCTCTGTTTTCACCAGCTCTCATTCTAATCCCCCCCGGTGCTGTTACTGTGAAGGGAGATGAATAATTCATGGACGGAGAATGCCTCACTGGGCCTAATCACCACTTTAATTGGAGGTTTAGATCAGAGGCGGCTAATAGCTCCTACAGCGGGGACTCCGTGTATTGTTGACAGTGAGATCGTTGAGTGCCTTATCGTTGGCCTGTTTCAATTCTCCCAGGACACCACCGCACATAACAGCATCGAGGTCCCCAGATACCGAAGGACACAGACCGCAGGGCCAATTAAATTTATCTGGGAAGAGCTGACAACTTTTTTAAACAGAGGAGAACTGGTGAAAGAATAATAGTGTCACTCCTTCCTGACTGCAGCCTGGCTGATGCCGGCTGAGCTGACACCGCGGGCACGTTGCCAGCATTTCTTAACATTCAGGAGCCTGCAAATTGGAGAGAGCTGGGAGGGAACGAGAGGGGAAGGAGCAGGGATTTGTCCCCAGTTTCCCCTCGGGGTTCTGGCTGGGGACAAAAAGAAGCCAGTGCGGAGTGTCGACCCCTTTCTGATCACCCTCAATTGTGGTCTTGGTGAAGCCAGGACCTCCGGTGCCGTTCCTTTGGGAAGGGGCTCAACCTTCTGCTGACCTGTTGGAGTCAGCACAGTGTGTATCTTGACGCAGCAGATGGGCCTGAGAAGCTCTAGTCATTGGTTTTGCACAAATTTTATTAATACTGTCAGGTTCGTGTAGCTCTAATCAACATTACGAGCATTTTCAGCCTTTACAGATGTTGATTTCCAAGTTTGTGATTTTTCCTAAATACCAGAAAGCCTTTTCCAGACTGAATATAAGGAAACAGCTCTCCACGAGGGACTTATTTTACACATTGGTTTTACTTTAGCCAAGTAGGAAATAAATTGATGGAGTTGTATTTGTGACTGGATCTGAAACACTGTATGGGGGACACACTGCCTTCTCTGTGTCTTCGGATTTGTTTTGACAACGCTGTGCTGATCTTTGGTATTTTATTCTCAAGGACCGAGACTAGAAGTGAGCACTAATCATTGAGTCCTGCTGCCCCTGAATCAATTACATTTCTGCATTGAGGTCAGGAGCTTGCATACAGGGAAGAAGCATCTTCCAGGAAGACATCCATCTGATCTTGACTTGAAAGCTTCCAGAGATGGCAAGCCTGTGAGAGCCTGTAGCAGTTCATTGTACTGGTTACTGTTCCCTGGGATGAGCTTTGCAAGACTGACTTCACAGTGTCTGCCCGCTGGCCCTTGCCAGGTCTCACGGGCAGGTTGGCGACTGTCCGCACAAGGCATTTTTCACACTGGAGAAAATGTTCCCATAGAAGTCTAGAAGTTGGCTTCAGCAAGCTTGGCATGCAAACGTTTAGGGTGTTTTCCATGACTTGTTACTTGCTTTGAGTCCTCCTGGAGTCTACCATGGCAAGTACCAGACTGTTTAAAATACATTAATACCTCTACATGGCACCTCCAGGCACTTCTCCTGGCACACGCTTCTCCGTCCTTACTGCAGTCCTCTGCCTCTGACTCCTGGCAGCGTCTGGCCATGAGATGAGAGCAGCCCAAGCGATGCTTGCGGTAAGAGAAGGACCTGGCTGCGTGTTGGCTGACCTGAATGCCGAAGGCAATTTCAAGCCGAACAGACACACATCACAGAACTGCCACGTCGCTTTCTGTTTATTTGTTGCCAGATTTGCTAATTGTTCGGGTAGTTTCGCTGCAATAAAATCTCACTCCCTCATAGCCCATCTGCTCTTAGCTGATCCTGCAGGGATGCCATAAATCTGGGCTACGACGACATATCTATTTCCATGGCAACTGACCAATGTAGCAAACAAAATCATGATGTCACAGATACCAGATCTCCAGGGCTTGAACAGGAGAATGAGACCAGGATAGGAAAAATGCCACTCAACCCAAATGCCTGAAATTTAGATGACAAGGGGAAGGCAGCGCTGAGCCCCAGGTCCTGCACACCCTGCTCTAAGGACTTTCCAATGTCAAGCTGATCATAGCAGAGCTAGAAAGCATCAACAACTGGAAGGTCTCCAGGGGAAAAATTGATCATCTCTTAAAATAAAGAGTACACTTACTGATTTAAGCTCAGACCTGTCCAGTTCCTGAGCCACAGGTTGCTCTGTGCTGACGTCCCTCTTCCCACCCACAGGGAATGAAAGTCACAGGCATCGTCTTGCAACGAAAGCCGTCTCGTGCCGTTGAGATGCAGAGCGAAACCTGCTGAGCCAGCAGATGCCCACGACTCCTGGTTGCTGCTGAGCCTGGAGCCCCCCTTCAGACAGAGGTCGCAGGAACAAAGCTGCCCTTTCCTCTGTGCTTTCAGATGCTCACCAAGAAGAGCATGGACTAAACCAAGGGGTGGGAATGCTGCAGGTTGGGGAGCTCTGGGTCGCAGAACCATCTCGGAGCTTAATAGCAGTCATTCGTGACACTGTGTCAGATTCCCTGGCTTTGAAAATTGAAACCTGTGGAAGAATGGTGTGGTTTTGATCTCTGCTTTTCTCCTGTGATGTTTTATATACAGTGTATTGATGTCTCATAAAACTGAGATAATCCCTTGCAATTCTGACACTGTTAAGCCTTTGCCTTCTCTGTCAGGTCCAGGCTATAGAGAACCAGTGAGCCACTGTAGTAATCATTGTGCTCTTTCTTTTCACATCTTTGTGTAGGTTTCATGGTGCCTTTTTTTTTTTTTTTTTTTTTTTCTTAAAGACAGCTTCATTACTGAGCTGCGAAGCTGTGCTGATGTCTTCAAAGACTGGCCAAGAGAGACTGTTCAGGGCTGGAGACACATTTGTTTTCCTAGGCATTTCCAACACTGCCTGCTCAGCAAACAACAGTGTATTGCACCGCAGTGACATTTGCATGCAGACATACGATGTGATCGAAGCCTTCCTGAAGGGTAACCCCCTGCTAGGAAGTTCTTTAGTGCCAGCACAGTCTGCAGATGCCATTGATAGATGAGCAGCTGCTCTTCTGCATCCTTGATTTTGTTGTTTCCCAGAGGCTGTCCACTGTTTCAGCCTTTTTTTCTGTTGTAGGTTCTGTGGGCACCCCGCTTCCAGGGGTGGAAGTGCGCATTGCCACTGAGACCTTGAAGAACGGTGGTCGTTCCTACACCATCCATGCTCAGGGAGATGAAGACAAGACACAGGTAGTGCTCAGCCATGTTCTCTGCTGCTTCACTTTGTCTCATGAAAAGTTCTCTCCTCCCCAGCCCTTTGAAGCCCCAAGGACGGAGGCTTGTACTGCTGTTATTCCCAGGAACTCGGTGATGCTATTTAGAGTTTTCTCTTTCTTGTGTTCTTTTTATGGGTTACTATAGCCGTGGTACTTTATGGACTGCACAAGTGTCGTCCTTGCTGCACAGATGAACAACATCTGAGCGAGAACACGCCCTGTGTGGGAGTGGGAGGTGAAGGCTGTGGTATGAGGGCTATGGGCTGTGGTGTAAGAAGATGATACTGTGTCTGCTGAGGCTGTTGATGCCCCAGAGGACGGTGAGGAGTTAAGCAGTGCCTGGCCTTTGAAAGCCAGGACAAAAAGTTGAAGTCTACTGCAGAAGGTAAGAACAAGGAATAGAAGGGAATTCAGGTAGACCCTGCTCTGATCTAAAGAGTCACTAAATATCTGCGGTCTAGAGGAGAGGATGAGTGATTTCTCACCCTAGAAATAGGGTCTGTGTTTATTTCACTGGATTGATCAGGGGTGTAGCAGTGAGAACTGGAACTGGTGACCTTGGGGCTTGCATTCACTTCAAAATAGTGCAGGAGGAAACCTGTCAGATTTCCATGAAAATCCAGCTCCACGCCAAGCTCCAACCACCAAGTGATATCTGCACCAGCAGTTCTGGTGTCTCAGAAGTCAGATATCCTTGATGGTGAAGCGGTTCGGCCCCTTTCCCCATGAGCTGCCCCTGTGTTAGTATGCTGTGTGTTCCCCGCTGCAGAAGCAGCCCCCAGCCCAAGGTGCAGGGTGTCCTGCTGCCTCAGCCCCTTTCTCTCCCCACAGAAACGGCTGAACAGGGTCTGCATTCCTGCCACATCTCCTTTGCGCCCTCATTGCGGGTGCAGGTCGTGTTGCCTCCGGCAGATCAATAGCCAGGTGATGTACAGGCTCGGCTGAGTAGATAGATGCTGTATGCGCGAGAGAAATTACGCCGGCAGTCGTGTGCGTCGTGTGGGTGGGAGACAGGCAGGCATGAGATTCAACCTGAAATACGTGGCTTCACTCATTCCTCTGGGGAAATAGCTTCTCATCTAGCCACGTACATGCCAAGGGTTCGAGAGGAGCTTCCCAGTCTGTGACAGGCTATGCTAGAGACGCTGCTGATGTAAGTAGTGGTGAAAGGCTCGAGAAAGCCTTTTTTTTTTTTCTCTAGATTATCTGTGCTGGCAGCTGGAGGAGCCGGCAGGACCACGGGCAGCCGTGTGTGTGGGTTGTGGTCAAGCTGCAGCAGGTTTCATTCTGATGCCGTAACGGAGCACTGGATCTCACCCCAGATGTGCAAAACAAGCACAGGGGAGAGCTGAGAGGGACCACTCTGGCCAGGGATTGTGGCTTTTATTTAAAAAAAAAAAAAAAAAAAAAAAGGTTTGCTGCTCTTTACTCTGTGTCACTGCCGTGGCGTGTTTGAGCAGTGGGCAAAGCAGGAGACCTGGAGCAGCCTCCCCGGTGCAGCACTCAACACGTAGGAAGCTGCGTCCCGTTTTTATCACTTCACTGGGTGAGTGTTTTGTTTCACGGTTTTGTCCCCTCATCCTGGAGTTAGATCTTGGCCTTTTTTTCTCACTGGTGTGGAACAGAGACATGAAATACGTGTCCATTTTAATAATGATCCTATAATGCTTTTTGTACCCTAAGGGATCCCTAGGCGCTTTACAAATTAGGTCTCAGACACAAGAATCCCCAAAGTGCCGCTACTTCCGGCATGAAATGTGGACGTTGTTCTTCTGAATTATGAGAGGAAAAAATATGTAATTTTTTTTTCTGCTCAATACTCCTTCCCCTTCCTTCTAGTTGTATTGAGTGACTGGAGAAGAAGGGGAGCCCAGAGGACCTGTGTCTGGTGCTGGAAGCCCACCACCCCCCAGGTCTTCAGAGAGCTGAGACTCACATAACTCTTCTCCTTTCTCTGGCTTCAGGCTGCTTGAGTTTATATTTGAGGCAGAGGAATTGCCCTTTTATCCCAGCCGTTTCTCACGTACACCCTTCAGCCCCCAGCGCAGGTGGCTGAGGTCCACACCGACATCTCACAGTGCTCCCAGGAGCTCCCACCAGCGCTGGCGTTGGCCCCACACCCCTTGCTGATGGCTGGTTTTCAGTCATGCTCTCCCTTGGGTTTTTTTGAATATTCTGGTGAATTCTCAAGACATCAGCTGGGGAGGGTGTGAGGAGGTGGTAGTTTGCCTCTGGGTGTTGGCCGATGGGTTGGTCCCTCTCTGAAGGGCTGTCCCCATCTCACCCACCTTGCCCCAGCTTAACTGGGAGTTTCTTCAGGCTGAAGGGAGATAAATGGTCCCATCTGCTTCGGGCCACCCTAGGAGACAGTGCCTGGATGGGTACCTCCAGGACATCCACAGCATTTCCAGGGGCAGAGCAGAGCCGGCTGCCTCTGTCCCTGGGACTGTCAGAAGGGCTGTGGCAAGGTGGGAAAAACGGTCCCCACTCTCAGTGTGTCTTGGCACAGACGGACGCGTGGAGATGCCAGGAGTTTGGTTTTTATATGGCCTGGGTATGGAGTGTGACTTTCTATCGCATGGCCACGCTGGCGGGCAGGTGGCAGCCGTGGTGGCACGCTTCTTCTCCCAGTGACGGTGTAATTTAACTGCTTCACACCTGCAGTCGCAGGCAGAAAGCCTCACCTGCTGCCTGTTCCTGCCCTGGATGCTGCTGCTGGCACACTGTGTGCATCATGCTTGGTTAATAATTTATGTCAGAAGAGAGTACGTCAGTGGAATTTATTTAAAACAAGGAGGATCTGACAGTCTGAGTGCTCATCATGCTCCACCAGTCAAAGAAAGGTCTGGCTTTGTTTAAAATCTGCTCCCCCACGGTGGAGGGGCTGTCCCTGGGATGAGAAGACCTGGTCGGTGTCACCCTCCCTGCCTGTGCCACCCGACAACCCTGGCGTGGCCTTTTCCTTGCCTCTTATGAGAAGGGATAAACAAATACTTCCTCACCTCCCTCGCAGGAGGGCTCTGAGGCTTCCAGCGTGTTGGTTGAGGGCTGGAAGGTCTGTGGTGTGGACGTCCCAAAGGCAGAGGGGTTCTGGTGGAAGGACGGTGGTGGTGGGACCAGTGGCAGGAGGCACGCAGCCCTCCCAGCGCCCACTCTGCTCTGGTTTGATATGAGCATCCCCAGTCCCATCCCTGCTCCGGGCATTTCTCTCTAGTTTGGCATTGATACTATGAAAAATTACCAAATGTTGTGAAATGGATTGCTGGAAATAAACACTTCGTGGCAGCCGGGCCGGCACAGGGAGCGCCTGCCGTCTGCTTCAGTTATATGACTTTCAGGGCAGGGACCTCTCTCTGTATACAGAAAGCGCAGCGCACATCTGTGCGGCTGCACAGATAATAATGAAACTGCCAAGCCGGAGCCGGCCCTGGCCGCAGCGAGGACACGGGGCCGTGGCGTGGGGCAGCCGTGCTGTGGGGCGGCCGTGTCCGGCAGCACGGAGGGCTAAGGACGAGCACGGTGGGGCAGATCGAGTGGGATGCTGAGCGCCCCGGTAGGAGCTGGGCTCCGAGCCATCTCTTCTCACCAGCCTCTCGGCTCCTGCGAGCAGGTGATCTTCGTGCCGGGGGTTAGGCGCATTGTCAGGGCAATCTGCAAGGCGTTCACACCTCGGCTCCGCTGTGCAGAAACCCTCCTGACTGTGAGCAGAAAGAGCGCCTGCCTTTGCCAAGGAAATTATTTGCTTAGCTGTACGGAGCCTCACAAGGTCACCGCCTTCCCCACTCGCGTCGGGCTGAGGTTTCTGCCTTCTGCCCCCTCTTGACAACAGAAGACAACAGACTTTCTCCGAACTGTTTCTTCCCCACTAACACTGTCTCTCCCGTTAGATGCTGGGGCGCCGCGCTGTTTCCTTTCACATCATCACCCTTTGGACATGTTTGTGCATCCTGCCGCAGTGAGATGCAAACAGGAGCTCGGCGGCATCGTGGCGGTGGCAGAGGAAGGCGTGTGGGTGGCAGGAGCGGGGAGGTGGGGAGAGTTTCTGCTTTGCCATCCGGTAAGTGCCTGAGCTTGCAGCAGGGGACTGCTGTAATTTGCAAAGCTGGTTTCTGGCACACCCTGAAGATCAATAATCTACTTAGCTGAAAGTTTGCTGGATCTCTGTTCTTCCCTTCATTTTCTCCCTTCCCTTGATGAGAGTGCTGGATTCCTTTCACGCACGTGCTCCAGCCCTCCGATCTCCTTGCAGCTCTCATGAGCTTTGTGCTCCGTTGCATCCAGTTTGCTCAGGTTTTCTAGCTGGCTGTCATGCCGCTTCCTTGCTAATTGTTGCTGCACCTTGGGCTGCGAGCTGGTTTCCTGAGCTGACATGGAGCCGTGTGTGATCGGGCCGTGCCCTGCCTGAAGCTGCATCGTCACTGCCAACACCGAAACAAGGCGCTCCAGCCTGACGAGATCCCCCAGCCTGATGAGATCCCATCACTGCAGGGTCCGTTCCCAGCCGAGGATGCTTTGCAACCTGGTGTGAGACGAGACCTGCACCCTGACACGGTGTCCCCCACCTCCTCCCTGCGCAGGACCGTGGTGATGCAGAGCGTGGTCCCCTGGAGAGATGCTGTCCTTCGAGCGCTCGGAGAAGTCCTTCTCCTCCCGTACATCCCTGGGGAGCGGAGGTGTGGCAGTGGATGTCGGGACAGCAGCAGCTTTGCCTGCTTTGAGCCATCCCAGCTATTCCTCCTGTAGCCACTCACGTCTGAAGCAGTTCCTAAACTTTTAAGCTACCTTAAGCAGCTGCCTGTTGAGCCCATCTGACACGCTGGAGGGAATGGGTGTCATCCAGAGGGACCTTGACAGGCTTGAGAAGTGGGCCCGTACAAACCTCATGAAGTTCAACAAGGCCAAGTGCAAGGTCCTGCACATGGGTCGGGGCAATCCCAAGCACAAATACAGACTGGGTGATGAGTGGATTGAGAGCAGCCCTGCGGAGAAGGACATGAGCTTCTCGTCAGCCAACACCCCCAACATGACCTGGCAATGTGTGTTTGCAGCCCAGAAAGCCAGCCGTATCCTGGGCTGCATCCAAATCAGCATGACCAGCAGGTCGAGGGAGGGGATTCTGCCCCTCTACTCTGGGGAGACCCCACCTGCAGTACTGCAGCCAGCTCTGGGGCCCCCAGCAGAAGAAGGACATGGACCTGTTGGAGCGAGCCCAGAGGAGGGCCACAAAGATGATCGGAGGAATGGAACACCTCTCCTATGAGGAAAGGCTGAGAGAGTTGGGGTTGTTGAGCCTGGAGAAGAGAAGGCTCCGGGGAGACCTTAGAGCAGCCTTCCAGTACTTAAAGGGGGCTTATAAGAAAGATGGGGACAGACTTTTTAGTAGGTCCTGTAGTGATACGACAAGCGGTAATGGCTTTAAACTGAATAAGAGTAGAGTTAGATTAGATGTGAGGAAGTTCTTCACTGTGAGGGTGGTGAGGCAGTGGAACAGGTTGCCCAGGGAAGCTGTGGATGCCCCATCCCTGGCAGTGTTCAAGGCCAGGTTGGACGGGGCTTTGAGCAACCTGGTCTAGTGGAAGGTGTCCCTGCCCATGGCAGGGGGTTGGAACTAGGTGATCTTTAAGGTCCCTTCCAACCCAAACCATTCTGTGATTCTATATGGGCAGGCTCAGTAATCCTTATCCATGGCCCCGGATGCTTTTTCTCTTGGTCTTTTTTCCTCTTAATTTTTTGGCAGCCTGGGGATCTTGCTCTCCCCATGGCTGGCTCCAGCGCACAGGAAAGGGTTACAGCTCTCCAGCGCTGAACGTTTCAGTTTGCTTTGTTCAGTGCGATGCATATTTCATACGCTTAGCTTCCCAGCTGGCAGAGGCCTGGAAACCCTGCAAGCTGTCGGGTATTGTCTCTCTCCTTCTTTATTTGTTTGTTTGTTGGTTGATACGTTTTTTGGGTTGTCATTTTTGTTGGATTTTTTTTTTTTTCCTTTTCCAAATTGCTCGCTCATACGAAAGCCAAACCCCAGTCCCTGACAATAGGGGTCTATCAATAGATAAATGGTTTCACAGCTGTATCTAATGCAGTGCTCTAGCCAGGGCTTTTATGGCGAGTAATTTTCTCGTGATGAGGCTGCGAAGGGAGCCGTGCGGGACGTATGGGTTGCAGGAGCTGGCAGCAGGAGGACACTGCAGCCATGGGCTTTTCTCCCCCCCTCAAAGGTTGTAATTATCTCGTTGTTTATCCATATGCAAGCTGTCGTCCTGGACGGGAACCGGCTCGGCTGTGGCCATCCCTTCCGAAAGCCACCAGCATCTCCTGGCCCCTCCTCTCCCCGTGCCCCCCGCATCTCTGCCATCTGCTAGCAGCTTGCCGCTGCTTGCCAGCACCTCCGCGGGGCTGCGGGCGTTGGGGGGCAGCTGGCACTGTCACCCTTTGTTATGACCCGAGGTCTTGGCCGTTGATGCCCCTGTGGAGGGGATCAAAAGTGGCTTTACCTCGCTCACGTTCATCCCAGATCTCCAGAGAACCGGTGGGGAGGTGCTCGGTCGTCACTGAGCTGCCAGGGTTGTCTTGGAGCCTTCCTCCAAGGTCTGGGCACCCCCATGGCTGCTGCCCATGGGTGGGGGGTGGGTGCTGTGGACTTGGGTATTTGGCACCTCTCTGGGCCAGGTCCTGCGTGGAGTTGCTGTTGCACAGGTACCTCTTGCGTGGCATCTCCTCTGTCTCACCCATCCAGGTATTTTGAAACGGCTGGTGCACATGTACCCGGCTCTTCTCCTGCGTGTAGCTCCTGAGGCTAGAGATAGGCACGTGCCAGCCGTGACTGGCATTCCTGAAAATGAACAGGTATGGACGTGCTGGTGGGGATGTGACCACCTGGCCCAGGGAGTCCTGTCTCTGGCTGTCCCAGGCAGCCACCCTCGTTTGTTCCTTTCCTATCCTGATCAGACCTCAGCCTAAACCAGTTTGTTCTTTGACTTCAGTGCTCCTACACTTCCAGAACATCTCTCCTCCCAGTGGTACAATTTTTCATCTGTTTTCTTGTCCCTGCTGCATCCCATCCTTGTGTCCTGGTACCTCCCACAGGTCTGTTGATGGTTAACCTCACCTCCAGCATCCCAGTTCCACCTCCCATCAGCAGCTCACTGCTGTAGGTGCAGGATATGCCATAGGGTGCTGAAGCCTCGTAGGATGCCTTCCTCAGGACAGCAGGTCGCTGAGATTCAGGGTCAAACTGTTCCTTGGGACTTGGGGGAAATTCAAGTTGATCTACAGAGAGCCAAAGGCTAGCTGACGAGGCTGGCTGGCTACCACAGTGGCTCGTGGGATGCTTTGGGCTTCGTCTCCTCCACCTGGGTCTTTGCCCACCTCACGAATCTTGCCCTCAGCCCCGTGATCTCTCCTGTCAGTAGGCACCTCCCAGGCAGGCAGTGTGGGGAATATGTTCTTGAAGGCAGCCTGGATTAGATCTGCTGCTTTTCTTCTATCTGGAACTTCAGTCCTCAGGTTTTCTGGCACAATCCACCTTTGGTAAGCTCATGCTGCATTTTTTCCCATTTTCCATTTGCCTCTGCTTCTTCCAAAAATTCCTTCCAGAGCCCTCGCAGCGTTGGACACTGCAGTTGTGTATATTCCAGTTACGATTTCTGTTTCACCATGTTCCTCTCCTCAGTATCCTGTTTTGTGTCCTGCCCAAGTAATTAAAATTTCTCCAGTTTGTTGCCCAGGCTGCTTTCATTACTGTATAAACATTTTAGCTGCTTCTCATTGGTCACATCCAGTTCCTTAGTCAACTCAGTCAGTAGTTGAATTCTCATATGTATTTATATCTCCTCCTTTCTTTCTGTCTGTCCTCTGATTTTTTTTTTTATTTGTGGCCATAGCTGTATTTTATTTCTTCCTGCTAGTAAAAGTGGAGGCAGAGATCATGTTAGCATCATGTCCCCTTGTTTCTCAGCTGAAAACTTTTCTTATCACAGGAGCAGCCTTGATCCCAGAAGACTATTTCCTTGCACATTGAAATTGAATCCATCTGTCAAGAAGAACCCTCTTTCCACAAGTGTTTGCTTTGAGCTAACCTTTGTCATAGCACCCTCAAGATCTCTGTTAATCTCTTTATTATTGTTTTATGCTTTCATTCTTCCTTGCAGCAGGGGGAAGACTTGGGATATGTGTCCTTGGTCCCCTTCACCAGGCTGGCAGTCTTGATTCTCCCAGCGTGAAGGACAAGGGGTGGGTGGATTCCTCTCTGGTCCCATCATGGCTGGTTTTGGTCTTCAGCCCTTTTCTGTATCCTTGCCTGTGCCAGGAGAGCCTGGGGTGTTCATGTTTGGTGTTGTGAGGCATGGGATGAAAGCGGGTCTCCTGCCAGCGCAGTCGCTGGCGCTTGTTCCTCTTCGATTTTTGCAACTTCACGCCCGAGTCCTTCTGACCTGTGGGTTCAACCCCCATGCTTACAACCCGCCTCCTCCCGTGATAAGCTCGTTGGACTTCTGTCGGGTCGTGGAAGCTGTTGCTGCTGTAGCATTTCTTGGAGGTGTTGGCCAAAGAGCCCTGGATGTGGTGGGGGAGATGCTGAAGCACAGAGGCCAGAAGAAAAAGGGACAGTCTCTGCCCTTCCAGGCAAAGGGAGGAGGCACCGGCCGTGACGGGACGGCTTAGCACAAGGAAGCAATTAGAGGTTCTCGGGCAGCGTGATCGTCTGTAGTCACAGCACATCACAGCCTCGCTGACCTCGACTTTTAAGTGAGGCTTATGAAAAACGAACTGAAGGTGGGCCACTAATTGAATCCTTGCCTGGTCCTCTGCCTCCCCCGAGCACAAAATCAGAGCGGGCGTTGCGAGGGCACGTCAGGAGCCTTTCTCTAATGAAGAGAGCTGAGGGAGTGGGAAGATGTGCTGACATCTCGCCTCGTTTATTATCTTCTGAAGCCTGCAAACAAGAGGGATGAGAACAGCAGCGTGGAGAGCTGTTGGCGTTTCTGGAATAGTGTTACACGTCTAATTTATGGTGTTAATATAGATCAAGAAGTTTTGGGTCTGTGGAACAACGGCAGGGAGGACTGACCTTTCCCAAACTTGGGTTGTTTTCTGTGGTTCTTTTGGGATCATCTGGAGTTAATCAGTCTGGTAACTTTCAAAAATCAGTATTGCCTAAAAATATATACAATCACTTTTGTTTTCAGTGGAGCAACGTTTGCTGTAAGTAGAGGGTTGGGTTTTTTGAAAATAAGTTTCAGTGTTCCAGCTCCACTGTGCACTAGCCTTGCTTTTAAATTTATAACCCTCCAAAATGAAAAGTAAATTGATTGTGTTATTCCCAGCCCTTTTATAAAAGTTAACATTGCAAAAACAGATGTGAAATGTGGCCTCGTAGATTACAGTCTGGGCTTGGGGTTTTTTGGTTGGGTTTTTTTTTCTTTCTCTCTCTGTGCTGTGTCCCCGAGGAGCAGAAATCTGCCTTTTTGCAGCAGGAGGAAAATTGTTCTGTGTCTAAATTGCCTCCTGCTAGCCTTCTGCAGGATGCTGCAGGACACGAAGCTCAGAGGAACGATAATGCTTTTACAAAACCACGCAACTTAGCAAGGAATTTTTAATTATGAATGTGCATGAGAGTTCAGATTGCCTGGGAATTTGGTAATGCTCTAGCAAGCCTCACACCTCTAGGACATCCATTCAAATATGGCCCAGGGAGACAGTGATTAAAAGGCACTGTCAAGTGGATTATTGGTCTCCAGCTTCCTTTTAGGAGGCAGGTGAGCACTCACCTCCCTCGTCACCCACCACAGCAGTCCTGGATGTGGCGTGATCCCCTGGTCTGGAAAAGCAAGGTCTGGGCAAAGCCTGGAGCTCCTGTGCTTTCTCCAGGTTGGTGGGGGCTGAGCTGTTGGATGCCATGTTGAGGCAAGGCTTTGCTGTATCGCAGCGCTTTCTGGGCCACCGAAATCTTGAAAGGGTGAGTGAGTGGTCTCGTGAGGGACTGGGAACGTGTCTGGAAGCGCTGGTGGGAGGTAAGCTGCAGCAGCAGTGTGGTGGTGAGCGTGGCAGGGCATCCGTGCTCTGCAGCTCAACCCTGGGGTGCGGGGGGGGGAGGTTGGGGCAGTTCTTCAGGCTTCATTATATTATTTTCCATGCTCCGGTATGTTTAAAAAAAACAACCAAACTCCCCCCCGCCCCCCAAAGTTACTACTCTGCGAGAACTGCTAAAAGGGCTCCATCACTTCCATAAACCTCACACATATAAATTATTGTCTTCTATTAGTCACTTAAAAGGCTAGGTTGCTTAATTATTTTCATCACAGTAATCACTTATTTACAAGGTGGGGAAAAGTGCCAAGCACTTCCAAGCTGAGCAGCACAGTAGGGCTGTGGCAGAGGAGGCAGGGCTGCAGAAACATTTCCTTCCTCCCCACAAATGTAAATGCATTTGCTTTTCTTGGTTGCATCGGTGATGGTGCCCAGCCCGTGCACGCCCCGGGCTGTTCTCTCCTACTCTGAGAACAGTGGTGTGAAGGAAGCTGGGCTGCTCGGAGACCAGGGTGGTGGGAGCTGCAGGAGTGGGCTTGGTGCGGGGAACTGGTTCTTCACGGAGCAAGGACTGCGGAGGAGTCGGAAAGCAGGCTGTGGCTGGGTAGGAGGGTGGAACAAGGAGTGGGGACCCAAGGATAGAAGTGTAAGTAGGGAAGAGTGAAAGGAAAATGATATGAGATCTGTAGGGCCAGAAGAGCCCCTTGCACTGCCCTCCTCCCTGTTCCGCTTCACCCCATCCAGGCAAACCGCTCTCCTGCAAATGTACTGCCTCGCACTTCTGCAGTACAAGAGTTGCAAGGTCCCTTTTAAGGTCCCTCCTGCGAGAAGATGCTCTGGTCCACAGCCTTTGGTACTCGCCCAGGAAAGAGGTTCGGAAGATTATTTTGGGGGGGGCAGGGGGAAGGAAGGGTCTGGTAGAAGTTAAATGTGTCCCCCTGAAACCTGCTGTTTGCAACCTGAAGAAGGTGTTTGGTTTTTTTGCTAAAAGCTTGTCTGCCTTCCTCCCGATCCTATCAGCCCAATAACAAGTTATTACCTCCCCTTACAAGCCTCGCCTTCCAGCTTTCACTCTGTGTTTTCCACATGTTTCTGCTTAGGAATCTGCAGTGCCTCCCCTGCTTCCCAGTGAAAGACACGCTGCTCTGAGCCTACCTCCATAAAGGCCCCTAATTCCATTAAAGGCCATTACAAGCTCCTCTCCCGCAGTTCCCGGAGGAGCGCGGGGCAGCGTATATCAGAGACCGCAAGAAAACAAATGGCCACTTTGAACAAATCCCAGGGCCGCTTGCCAAGCGGGGATTCCCAGCTATTTACAAACCGCCCTCGCTTCCTTCTAATAAAGAGGTAAAATGGAAGCAGGGAAAATATGCATTTTATAATCACCCAGATTTAGTCCTTCAAAGGATTTATTACAACCTTTTATTTTCATGCGTGGAAAATGTAATCTTATCTAGTATGCCGGCTGGCCCAGCTCAACTCACCGAATCGGTTTTACAGCAGAAAGCTATCAAACAGCAACCTTCGGGGGCACGCTGCGCCTGGGTGTTAAAGTTGCTCGAATGCATTAAAGCAGTTGAAACGTGCATTAAAATATGACACTAGGAGAGGAGGATATCTGCGCAATTAGCAATCTGATGTTTCAGCAGCTGCTTACAACGTCGATCCGGCGTATCAACAACGGGTGCCGCTGAGATTTGACGGGGAAAGGAAACAAACACACTAGCCATGCTGCTGCCACCAAAATCCCGCTTCCAAAGTGGGTTAGCAGCCCGCTAGCTTGGGGTACGTGGGGTTTTAACAGGGATCAGATGCAAGAGGTTGTAGGAGATAAATGCCTTGAACCTTGAATTTTAATTTATGCTGTTTGCAAGCAGCAGAAGCTGCTGGCGCTGGGGTGGTTTGCATCCCCTCTGCTACGCTGGGGAGCAGTGCCAGTGACATTCGGAGTTCAGCAAGCAAAATCCTATTAAGATAACGTCATGGCCTTTCTGTTTTACTGTTTGCAAGCCAGCCATAACATCATTAAATTACACAACAGGGAGGTGCCTGCTGCCAAGGAGCTCTGCTCGAGATAAGATGTGGGTTGAGCCGCTGCCAAAATTTGAGTTGATATGACAAGAAATTTGGAGCTGGTTCAAGGCTTGATTCGCACAAGACGTTGCAGCGTGCAGGTAAACACCGTGCAGGATTGGTCCCTGGGGCAGCTCTGCTGCTCTGATCCGGGGCACGGCGCCGGCCGTGCAGGTGGGGCAGTAATCCGGCACTGCCGGCTGGCACCGTGCAATGCCTGCGCAGGGTAGGGCTCAGCCGGGCAGCCTGGGGCTGAAGGCTTTTGGAGTAGCCAAATTTACACCCGTTCTTGCATTCAGTGCCGACAAGCAGAAGACAAAATCTGGCAGGGTCTGTAGATGAAGCTCAGGCAGCTGTTCGCAGGTCCTCGCTGTCCTTACCTCCACCACCTCCTCCCCGGCCCTTTCAAGGGAGTCAGAAGCAGCCCGACAGCTAAAGAGGTTGACTTTGGAGGCTCGCAGTAGTAATTAAAATGCGAAATGTGAGGGAAATTTCGATAGCCAGTTATCTCTAGCTGAGAGGGGGTGGATGGGCTCCAGTGGGGTTTGCAGGGAGGTGACAAGGGTGGAGTTGTCCCCCTGCGAAGGAAGAGGTGTCCCTGGCAAGGTCGTAAGGGCTGGGTTACCTGATGGGCAAAACTGGAACCGAGAACACCAGGGACACTGGGTTGCTCAAGGAAGCTGCTTGTTTTGTGATGCCATGGCTGGACCAGCAGGAAAAGGGAGTGAGAAGAGTGAGCTGCATCATAAAACGACACGCAGCCTCTGTAAGAGCACTGAAACCCTGCCTTGCCGGTCCCTCTGCATCACCCAGCACGTCCCTGCCATGCTTGCCCATGCAGGTTTTGTCCCTCTTGGCCTTTTGCTGCTGCAAAAGGTTTGGTCCCGGGCTCTCCTGGACCACAGGTTTCTCTGTGCTGTCCTGCTTGTGGATAGTCTGGTCTGCAGGTTCCCTCTTTCAGATCCTCTGGGGAGAACTCACCAGCACCATCCTCACCTTGCCGTTGTTCAGCTAAACTCCTGTCATCAGCATTAACGACCTTTTTCTCCTGCAGTGCAGCATCTTCCAGGCAGTGGAGATGATGCACAGCCAGAGCTCTGGGGGCTCAGCCCAGCCCATGACACACGGGGGCATTTAGGCAATTCTGTAGAAGTGCCTGGGCTGTATGTGCAGAGATCCTCATGTCACCCCATCCTCCAAGACAGGCCATGAGGAAGAAATTACTTAAAACAAATATTGTGCCTTAAAAGCAGCTTTCTAAGTATTTTCCGCTAGAGAAGCTTTGTTTCCATCAACGGCTGCACAGAGACACAAAGCCTGCCCTGCCCTGGGATTCTGCCTGGCGCTCCAGTTCTGCTATTACTGCTTTCCCTCGCGGCTGCGTTTCTGGCATTGCTGACTTTCGGGGTCCCAGATGTATCTCGTCCGTGTTGCAGCAGCTCAAGTACAAAGTGGCTCGGAGTTCCCGTTACTGGGATGTTCTCTGCAAAGGGATGGAGCAATGTGTACAAGCACATCTCGCAGTAATCTTCCATCCCGGCAGTGGCTTTGCACATCTTCCCTGCAAAGGACTTTAGGTTAATACAGTCCCACGAGCGGTGTGACATTCGTGCCTCTCTAGTGCCTCTTCTCTTAGCCTGCCTGCATCCTTATAATTGTGAAGCGATGTATGTGCAGGGGAGATGAGATACCGTGCCATGTCAGGCAAGTCTGTGACCTTCCTGCGATTCTCCAGTTTCCATAACAGCAGGATATTTGTTTTGTTGCCATAGAAAACCTGCCCGTGCAGGTTTGCAGGGTACCGAGTTGTCACTACAACCGTTGCCTTCCAGTGAGCCTGAGAGGAGCCGCGTGTCCCCGAGAATAAATCAGATGGTGTTTCCTGCCACCTCCTCAGGAAAAAAAAAAGTGTTAGATTGACAGTTTTGGAAAGCGAAGTTTTCTATCTATCAACAGAGCAGACAGCAGCATGGCACAGTTACAGGAGCGCATCGTCCCCTGCCTCCCCCAGCCTGGCAGCGGCTGCCCACGGGCTGCATTGCCCGGCTGCGGTGGGCAGAAGGATGGTTCTCATCCCCGAGGACACTGCAAATCTAGTACGTCTAGGGTGAGTGGTGGTGATGCCTTCAACATCAGGCCAGGATCCGATCTCCCAGTTGCTGTGGGACACTGGTCCGTGCTTCCCTTCCCCAGGGAGGGCAGGGCTTCGCCGCTGCCAGCCCAGCGATGGGTTGCTGCAAGTGCCAAGCGGTGCAGCTGGTGGCCGGTGTTCCTTGCGGCCGCTTTTTCCCTAGCTGAGCCACCTATTCACCCTTTCAGCACACTGGGGACGGGACACGGAGTTGTCAGGGATGCGTGGGTCTTCCAGGACGCGGCCTCCGTGACCTGCTTTCATCTATCCCCCAAGAGCCTCCATCGCGGAGAAGGAAAATCTTGCCAAAGAGAGATGGGAGACGGGCTCCCTGAGCGAGTGGGTGCCCTGGTCGAGGTGCTTGGAGATTGCAAAGCACAGCACACTGTCTCTGCTGATGCCCCCCCAGCATCCCACTCCCTGAACCGTGCTGAGGCTCCGGGGGCAGTAAATGGGGATGGGGGGGGTTCCTGAATGATTTCCTAGGGGACAACCTGACTTTGGCAGAGGCTGACGGGTGCTGCAGTGGGAGCAGGGTGCAGAGAGCTCTTGTGAAGCCGGTCTGCCATCAGGCCATCCAGGGGTCAGAAAGGACCATCCCATTCCCAAGAGTATTTCCCAACCTCTCTGGTCTCCTCTACCAGCAGCTGGAAGGCGTCAGCCTGCCTGGATTGCAGTTCCAGGATGGCAGTTCTCGTTTTCATAGAACACAAATGTATGTTTTCAGTGCTTTTGAATATCAAAGACACTTAAGGGAGCCCTTCCACCTGAGGAGAGAGGTCCTGCAGGTCGGCAGGTAAAGGTAAAGAGGTTGGTAAAGGCTGGGAGGACACGTGGCGTGCGTCCTGCTTGTCCCCCCACCGCGCTGCTTGGCAAGCCGTGGTGCTGGGGGACGGGCGGTGGAGGGGATGCGGCCGCGGGGACGACTGCTCGCTGCCGCTCCCCGGGATGCATTCCCTGTGTGCTTGTCCTAGGTGACACCGGGTCTCGAAGGCCAAGAAGGGGAGCTGCTCGTGAAGGGACCCTCCGTCTTCCGCGAGTACTGGAACAGACCCAGAGAAACAGCAGATGCCTTCACGCCCGACGGCTGGTTCAAAACAGGTACCACGACGGTTTCCCCGCAGCGTCCGGCAGCGAGGGGAGGGGGGTGAGCAGCAGCTCCGGTTCGTCCCCCGGGGTTCCCCGGCTGCTGGGGGGTGTTTGGAGATGGGGGGGTCACAGTCTGGCTGGGGGTGCACGCTGGGCGCGCTTCCGAAAGCCGGGCTCGGGGAGGGGCTTTGCTTGCGTTGGCCATAATTAGTCAGCCAAGTAATGGGGTATGTTTGGCGTTTCTTGGTTGTGAGCGTAATATACTGATGCTTAATGTTTTCTGGGGCCTTTAACTTTGCAAACGGGTGGGATTTAGCTTAACTTAGATGGGGACCATGTCAGTGGAAAACCCGCACTAAGCTCGGAGGCGCTGGATCCATCCTGCCTCCCCTCGCACCGCTGGCGTGGTGTCTGCGGGGCGGTTTGCCCTCCTGGTCGTGGCTGACTATTTAAAGACAAGGTGTGTAGGGTCGAAGCCATGAGCACGGGCAGCGCGGCTGCGTGGGGTGGGCTGGGGTCGTGGGCTTGGCCACCGGCGTCGCAAGGGACCTTTTCAAGGAACCGTCATTTTTCAGTCAGAAAGTACTAATGATGGAAAGCTGAACTTTCTGGGGAAAAATCACAGCGGGTGTCTTCAGTGTGGGAGCGGGTCAGGAAGGGATTTTGAAATTGCCAGAACATTTTTTTAAAGTGTAAAGTCTGAGTCTTCCAAATAAAGAGACCTTTTAATTTGAAAGCAAGACTCATTTTATTTTTACATGATACATTAAGGAAATGCAAAGGAAATGTTTCTTCTTCTATGTTTTTTCAGCATTTGCCTTTCCCTTTCAACTAAGAGAAATGTTTCTGAAACATAAAATGTTTCCAGGGGTGGGAACACCTCTGGTATTTGCTTCTTTCAAATCAAATTTCACCAGAAGGTAATACCCTAATTATAATAATACCTATTGCAGGTAGGTCCTGTGTGCACCTTGGTAGGTTTTATCAAATATTTGCAAACAGAAGAAAGATCCTATTATCCTGTGATAGCAGCAGATGCCATCAGGACTGTCCCTACCTGAAGCCGCTGTGGCTAGGACGGCAAGTTCTTGGAGGAGAACTCTTTACGGCTAATCCTGCCCATCATGTGGGATAACAAATTCAAGAGGATACCAGGCTGAAGACTTTTCCCAAATGGAATAGCTGTGACAGGCCGTGAATAAGTTATGTGCTTCAAATTACGCCTCCCGCTCTGCGCGTGGCATGGCGAGCGGTCAGAGACCTCCTTGGCCAGAGGTTCCTGTCCCCCAGCACCATTCTGCAATTTAGATTAAATACTAAACCAGCCGCAGGACAGGCTGGCAGGCTCTGGCCCTGGCTGCCGGTTGGTATTTCGGCGTGCCCACCTTCCTGCCGCCCCTGCCGCCGGCTGGGAGCCGGTTGGGCAGCGGGGTAAATACAGGCAGCACATTTGTCTGCCTGCACCGAGCCAAACCGCCGATTAATCTTGCGAGTGCAAAAGGGTGAAAGGGCTTATTTCTGCCTAATAACACATACTCAGCTCCGACTTTCCCGTTCCCCTCTTTCGCTGTGTGTTAGCAGTGCCATCAAGTCAGGAGTCAGGCTGGATTTCTGATGCCTTCTGTGTAATCTTATTTATTTATGGTTCTTGAAGAAGCTGTGATTTATTATTATTGTTATCCCGAAGCAGACGCGGAGCTGCCTTGCCGGCAGTGTCACCGCGGGTCCCCATCCCAGGCGGGTACCGTGGGCTGGGACTGGAGCATCATCAGGCGATGCCGGGTGCAGGGCAATCAGCTCTAAAAATTTTTTAGTCAACACTCCTGATGAATATTTCAGATGCAAAGGAATAGCGTGCATTAATTATTGCAAAGAGATGTCTTTAGGAGAAAATGATTTTGAAATTCAGTTTAATTTCATTGTAATGCGCTGCAAACAGGAAGGGAGTATGTGTGTTTAATTGGCTCTCGGGGGTAAGGCCGGGAAGATGGCATGCCTTTGTCACAGGCCATTAGTGATACAGACTGCATAATGAGAGAGTACAATCAGCTCACAGCTGCCGGCTCCTACGGGGAGAGAATGATATTAAATAGAAATCAGTATAAATTAAACTTAACCCTTTCACTAGCTGAGCAAAGCTCAGAGCTAGAAATAAGGGGGGGAGTGGAGACAGGCATGGGGGGGTTCAGGCCAGGTCGGGTGGTGCCTGGCTGACCCCCCCCCAGCAGCAGAGCCCCGGCCAGGCTGCCTCTCCGATGTCCCCCGCAGCTGCCTAGGGAGGACAGCAGGCTTTTAACTCTCTTCTCCATCCCGTTGCCCCACTCTTTGCCTTTCTTTCCTTTCGTTCCTCTCCTGACTGCTTGCTTCATCTCTCGTGGGTGTCGGGTCGATGGGGCTATTTTTTTCCCAAGCCTCATTTAGCCAGCGGTGCCGTGAGCAAGCCCCATCACCCCTTGCCCGCCCCCGCCACGGTGACAGCCTTTGGAGATCACCTGGAGATGGCGAATGTCCCTGTGGTGGTAAAAAACCACTTCAGGGCACCGAGGAGGTTGTGTCCCGTCATAGTGACTGGGACCTGGAGGGTGAATTATTCCCATTAAGCAGCAGTGGCTAACTTTGGAGTGGAGATTGTACGGGCAGAATCCGAAAGAGGCAAAGCCTGGCCACTGCCAGTCTATAATCTGCTATATCTGCCATTTGCAGGTCATACAGGTCAGTGTTTTAAAGGTGAGGCCGCATGCATGTGCACGGTGCTTCTGAAACCCAGGCGATGGTATTTCTGACTCCGTGCTAGCATTCCTCTCGCTGCCAGACCCTTGTGTGGGTCCCCACCAAGTGACCTGCAGGTCACCAAAAGCAGACGACGGTGTGATTGCAGGCAGTGGCTGGGTCCCCCACGTCCCCCAAGGACACGGGGAATGCGCACTCAGCTGTGGCAGGGATGAGGTTTGGAGCGGGTAAATTTGGAGACAGTGCGGGTCACTCCTCGGCTGTCATTGGTGATCTGAAAAACCAGCGGGTCAGCAAAGGAAAAATAATTATTGCAAGGGGAAACCTGGCGTGTTGCTCACGCTGCACCTCATTGGGAATCCATCCCTGGAAGGGCACTGCTCTCAGGTGGCATCGCACGGAGCCAGGGCACACGGGAAGGGGTGTCCCACGGTTGGCACTCGCCCTACTATTAAACAGAAGGCAGCGTGATGTCTCCACATGCCGAGCACCGAACGCAGGCTTTGCGCGTACCCTCCCCGTGCGTTGCTGCCGTCTCACGAGGTCGCATGTCCTACTGGCTTTGCTAAGTATGATCAGTTTGGGGGGGGGGGGTCTACCTGGGTGTCCATCCTCAGAGTTTGCACACACCAAGCCAAGAGCCACCGGAGCTCGTTCCCTTCTTTGGTTTTGTGATCGGAGTTAAGCTGGAACCGCTGCACGGGTCCCACGTGGTCTGAGTGCCGGTTCCCTTCCATCCCTGCCCCCAGGGTGAGGGATGGCGCCCAAACCTTGCAAGGTGCCTGCTGAAATGTTCCATCGGGTGCTTTTCTGGGCTGCTTCCCGCAATGCAGGGCTCACAAAGGAATCTTGAATTTTTAAGTCTTCTGGCTGCAGGTCATTTATTTCCCCAGTACCTTCCTCAGGCCAATTCTCTGTTTCTGGTTGCTGTTCCTGTAAATTGAGTTATCGTGGGTTTTTTTTTCAGAAAAGTATAGGAACCAAAAAAAGAGTCAACACTTAATGGCAGCAGCCATTTTCCTTTCTGATTGACAGCTCCTTTATCAAAATCCCCTTTTCTCCCATGAAACCATCTTCCCCAAGAAAACAACCTCATGTTGAGCATTGGGGATGGTCATTCCCTCCATGACGGGAGACAAAAAATAGCGCTGCAGACTCTGGCCACCAGCACTATCTCCACAGTGTGCTCCTGCAGCTCCCTGCTCGGTTTCTAGGGAAATCTCGGAAAGACCAGGCATTTAGTGCAACAATTGCAAACCTGTGTTTCCTCCCCCGGGGGCGAGAGGCAAACACCGTGTGTGTTCCATGCGGGAAGCCTGTGCAGGCATCCCTCTGCAAACATGCTGGTTTTGTGCCTCCAGTTAGAGAAGGAACGAGTATGTGTGTGTGTGTGTGTTATGGGAAAAAAAACGCAGACAAAAAGGCGTGATGCTGCAGTGACTTTTTGATGCATTCAAGATCGTGGCTCTTTTGAGAAGCATGTGAACTTGTGGTGTTGCGTAGGTGATTTACTGTTGCTCCCGTCCTCTTTATTCCCTCTGATTTGCACCGTTGTCTGCCTATCTCTCCATCTCTCTCATTTCCATCTGAGTGAATTTGATTATTTTTATTGTACTAACGCTGTTGACAGAGCTGCTTAGATCAAAGTCCCCTCCAGCCATTTCCAGGGAGACTGCTGGGTATCCACCTGCTGTCATACATCCAAGCGGCACCGAGCCCTCGGAGACCAAGACAAACCCAAAGGAAAAATGCCTACGGCCGTCTCTCTCCTGTCGCTGCGATACCTTCCCAGCTGTCCTGCGCCCTGCGAGGTGAGAGGCAATCTCCGAGCACGCTCACGTGCCGCTGAGCAGGAAGAAGGAAAGAAAGAAATAAGGAAGGAAGAAATTTTTTATGCTGGGGGTGGTGAAACGCTGGCACAGGTTGCCCAGAGAGGTGGTGGATGCCCCATCCCTGGAAACATTCAAGGTCAGGTTGGACGGGGCTCTGAGCAACCTGGTCTCCTTGAAGATGTCCCTGCTCGTTGCAGGGGGGTTGGACTAGATGACCTTTAAATGTCCCTTCCAACCCAAACTATTCTATGATTCTATGAGCAATCGCTGAGCAAACCCTGGGAGCCGGAGGAAAGCAGCAGGCAAACACCAGCTTCCCTCGTCATCCCGCTCCCTGATCTTTATTCATCCGTCCCAGCCTTGCGATGCTCGTGTCGCTCAGGCTCTGGCACTGTCAGATTGCGTTATCTCTGCCCAGGAGGCAGCGATCGTCAGGCAGCGAGCGGCTTCGGAGGCGTGAGGAAGGGGACAGAGGGTTTGGGAGCGTTGTGGAGTTGCACAGCGCAGTGCCAAGGCGCTACCCCTTTGCCCGCGTGTTCTCCTGCCTGCGCAGGGCCAGGCAGGGTTCTTTCTCTGGAGGAATCTGGCAATACAGTGGTGTGCACAGGGGGAGTGATAGGATCAGAAAGCAGACTTCTCCCTGAGGGAAGGCCGGCTTCCATTCACATTTGCCCATACATCCAGAAAATTAGAATCTGGTGTATTCGGGGAGATTTATTTTCAATTACAGGTTAAGGCTGAGACATGAAATAGCACCAGGTTTGAAAGTAGTGCATAAATCCTGCAACAAATCCATGTATCTCAGCTCCATATAATAAGATTTTATTGATTGCTATATTGTATCTGTCAGAATAAAACTCTCTTAATGCATGCATCAGGATGGAGAAGATAGAAAGCTTGTTGGTAGTAGAATCTGATTCAAGAATCAATGCACTTTGATTAATATGTCGTTAAGAAAGTAAGAGTTATTTAACTTGTTTGATGCACATTTCAGAATGATGACTCATATCTTTTAAGTTTCTTTCCTTAAGCTGCATTTAAAAAAACAACCTTATAGCTGTTTTTCACATTGCTATGTCCTAGTTTATCACTGAAGTTTTGCTAGATCCTTTTATGCAGGTCACAGACCCCCCAGACTCTCACGAACAATAATTCCTATGGCCCAAAAGACTTCCCATATGCCATTATTGAAGGCCTTAGAAGAGAAGGAGAACAGGGTGGACCTGCTCTCTCTTTATTGCTTCTCGATGTTCTGCAGTGAAAGAGGGAGCTCCAGGGGAAGAAAAAAAAAAAAAAGAGGTAGTTTATCGGGAAGAAGACATCATCAGGAGAAATGAGAAGCACCCATCAGTTCTGGCAGGCTTTCAGATGCTGCCAAGCTTGGGCAGTCGGCAGCATGCTGTGCATCTGTCTGTGCTTGCCGAACACGCCATCCTCTCAGCTCAGGCCTTTCCACCGTGATCTACAAACTCGGGCACCGAGGACAAGCCTTGGCTTCGCTGGGAGCATCCTACTCAGCACTGCAGTTCCCAGGTCGCTCCAGAAATGGGACCTACTCTTGCTGCAGCTGTGAATCCCCAGTGAAGGGAAGAAGCCCAGTGATTCTCTCAGACCGGTTTCAGGGACCTCTCTGGTGTCCGTCTGTCCTCTCCAGCCTGAGCTCTCCAGTCCATAGCTGGGTAGGTCTGCTGGCACCAGCTGCAGATCCTTGCCATTCCCAGCCCCAGATCCTTGCCATTCCCAGCCCCGGCTCTTTGGAGATTTCCACCCCACCGCTTCTGACGGAAAAGGCAAAGCTGCCTGCAGTTTTCCAGCGCAGAGAAATCTGGTGTTTGTAGGAAGCGCCCTGGGCAGGTCATCCTTGGCCGAACACAACCCATTCCTCCTCTCGGGCCGCTCTCCAAGGAGAAGGGGCAGGAGAAGTAGCAAGCGAGGTACACCCCGTCCCTCCAGCACAGGCTTTTCCCCTGGCACTTGCCTGTCCCCAGAGACAAGCAGGTGTTTCCCTGCCAGGGGAATTGCTTACATTCGTGGGTGTAGCACTGACACCTGAAACAGAAAATACTTTAGCCTGATCAAGGCAGATTATAAATAGAAGTGCATCTAATTAGCATCCTAATCTGCAGGTTTTCTGTTTGTTTGCAGTGTCTTTCCTAGTCACAAATCTAGTTAATGCAAATTCTATTTTTAAAGAAATGATTCCTTAATTATAATGCGCTGCAGATGATGTGACTTACCGGTTTGGTAAGCCCACCGGATGAAGCGTTGGCTCCCTCCGAGGCTGGGCTGAAGGAGCTTCTTCTTGAGTCTGGTGTAGCTTAAACTCACGAGTCAGGCAGGGTGGCAGTGCTCACCTGCCTCCTCTGCCAGCGGCTTAGAACTTGGACCCACGTTCCCACAAATGAAAGGACATGAAAGGACACCCCAAAAAACCACCAAGCATGCCCCAAACACAGCTCCGTGTGCTGCTTTGGGAAGGATATCCCACTGGATCTTCATGGGGCAGGAGCAGAGGCTGCAGGCACCTACCGGGCAGCCTCTCCGGTGAAGCCAGACCACCCGTGCGCTGGGCTCACGTTTCCAGCCCAGCCCTCTTTTAAGAGGTGTTTCTAGAAGTAAAAACATAAAGATGGCATGGTGTAAAGATTCCATTATAATCTCAAAATGTTCCTTATATACACACACTTCTAACACCGTGGAGAGAGAATTCACTTTTTCTGCTTCCTGCCTCAGTATTTATTCTTTCTCTTCGGGGAGACAATATTGCCAGGTTTGCCCAATGGCTGGAAGTCTTAGGGTTGTCAGGACACAGCAAAATGAAATCCTATGTTTCCTTGACTGCTTGCGAGGCTGATGTTTTCAGCAGTTCAGAGAGTGACTTGGGATTTTGGTAGCTGTAAATGAGAGGAGCTTTTGGCACAGGATTTGTTTACTCTCTACAAAGCTCTGCTCTAGTTGTATCAAACATCTTGGATGCCAATCCTATACTTGTTTGAGAACCTCTGCTACACAGAGTCCAATTTTCAGAGGCGTGGAGCAATTGCACCCCAGCTGAGAGTTGGTGGGAACAGCAGGCACCCACATCTCCAAAATCCAGGCTGTTCCCTTGCAGCCTCTATTTGCTTTTACCTTTCAAGCTGTGCTAGGGCAGAGCTGCTTTTGCAGCTGGAAGGGAGAAGGGCTCGTTCAGGTTCTGACCGCTGGCAGTGACTCTTCCCTTCCCATCCCAGGGATTAGTGCAAGGAGTCCTGGCCGGAGCTCCGGCTGGTCTATGTTGTAGAGACGTCAAGCTGGGCTCTGCAAGCCTGTCAGAAGATCTAGCAGGAGAATTGCAAGCCGGCGAGTGGGTTAAGAGGGGAAGTGGAGGATTGAGCGCAGTATGTGGTAAAGAAATGGGCTGAACAATCATCTTTCTCATGGTACTTGGCAGAGCCCGTTGGATCATTGGCAAGGCTTTCTTTCAAGTGGCTACTTACTGCTATATAAATAGCATGTCTCCTCCAGTGCAAAATTAAAAACGCCGTAGGGAAAGGTCAGTATCAAATCAGCTGAGTGAGATCCGTGAGCAGTCGTGCAGAGGACAGGACCATGGTCCTATCGCAGGCACTGTCAAAACATGTATTGTCTTGAGTATGGCTGGAACGGGGCCCCAGGGCTTTTCACTGGTCCGTGCTCATGGCCTGGGCACTGTGAAGACTAGTGTTTGTAGTGTCTTTACTGTCGCTGATCGCCCCATGACCACAGGGCTTTGGAAATCCTCTTCAGCAGGAAGGATAAATGCTGCAGAGGGTTGTCTACAGCAGTGACCGAGGGGGTGGATTTACCGTACCCCAGAAGAGAGCATCAGGGTACGAAAGGTAACGATTAAGACTGAATGTTGAAGCGATCACCCAAAATCCAAACAGCATTCAGCTTTGCAGATGCCAGACTGGCAACTCACTGCTCCAAACGAGAGTTGTGATCTATGTACAGACCGTTTGTGCTTCGCTCTTCGGTTCCTTGCCAAGCCAAGCCTGCTGCTGCCTGGCCTCATCCTGTTCAAGCTACCATGCCCAGCTCTTGGGATGGAGGTTTCACTCTGGCAACAGTCTGGCAGGAGTTAAACCTGCTAGTTTGCTCACTCAGAGCTTCCATAGCAGCTTCACCTTGTAGAGGCTGAAGGAGGTTGGGGCAGAGAGCCGGAGCTGCTCGGCAGGGATGCTCAAGCAGTTGTGCTGCGGTTTTTGCGTTTGATGGTCCTGTGGGTCCATTTCCCAGCTGCCGCACACACTCGTCATGTCCTGGTGGGCTTCTTTGCATGGCATCTCGCACCAGGAGCTTCCCCTAAAGCAGCACACGGGTGCGAAAGGCTGCTTCGCTGGCCATGGGGACGCCTGTTCTTCAAGCTTGGGGTGGTGATGGGGGTTATCTTCAGTCCTGACACTTGCCTGTCACCAGAGATGCCCAGCTCAAGAGGAAATTTGTTGAAAATAGGCCTTCCTTCCACCTTTGGCCATCTATCATTTTTCTGCCTTATTTTGTGTCCTCAACTTTCCCTTCCTCCTCGTTTGCTGGGTTTCCCATTGCTTGAGGCACTCTGCTGGTGCCCGCACAATCTGTTTAGCTTGCTGAACGGTTTTTGGCATTTGATTTACATAACCCGGCACAGCCGAAAGTGGAGCAGGGTCGGGGAATTGCTCAAATTGATTACGGCTCGTAGGACGAGCCGGGTAACCAGTGGCCTGATTTCCTTCCTTCCTCAGCACAGGAAAGCGAGGGATCACTTTTAACAGGCATGCTCCAAGGCCAGGCATCATTAAGTGGTGAGGTTTGTGTTGGGTATTTTGTTGGGCTGGTAATAGCACTTGAAGACGAGCTGAACATCTCTGGCTTTGAGAGGCTCTTTACTTTTGACAAGAGTCCTCCCTCTGGGTTTTGCTCAAGACAATTGAGAGCATATTTACTTACAACTAATGTTATTATGCTGTAAGCAAAAGTATAGGCTTCTGTATATTTAAGCAAACAATTTAAGGCAGATATCTTTCCTCCTATCCCACCACTGCCTCTCTTAGTCAACATCCTCCCCTCAGTATCTCTGTTTTATTTAATAATTTGTCTCAGCAGAGACTGGGACAGGTCACAGCATGGAAAAGAAGAAGTAGTGCTCTCTTTAGCTAAGGTGTAATTGATCCCTCAGCTGTTCTGCAGAGGGCAGAAGCCAAAGCAGAGGTGTTTAGTCTTAATGTTTTTATTATTACAATTATTATTTTTAGCTGTGCACGCATGGTTACCGCGCTGTTCAAAGTTTCGCCAGCTGAGTGGCAGCCACGTTCAGCTGGGCTGCCACACCTTGGAGCACTTACTTATTTATTAGTCTTTGAGTTTTCTTTTTCATCTCTTTGTCTGCAGGGATTTCTATAAATATTTAAATGCTAATGTGAAAAAAAAACGTTTTTCATTTTTACTTACCCATTTTCTTTTCTGGCTTGTCCTCTGGGCAAACCCATCTGCAGTAATTCTGGCTGTAGGCAGCGGGGGGGCTCCCTCCGCCCAGCCTACTTGTGTCATATCAGTCACCCATGAGTTCCTGCTAATGACGAGCGAACCTACAAAGTCTTGGCCGCCTGGCTTGCAGAAACGTTCAAAGGCTCGGCTGGTTTATCTGCTATTTTCCATTAGAGGAGTATGGCACCCTTGGAGCAGGGGGTGCAGCCTGGGGAGTCTTCGTCTGCCGCTCGTCCTTCGGGTCTGCGATGTGCTTGGAGAGGCTCCTGGTCATGCTGAGCTACATGTGCGGAGCGTACCCAGAACCGAGGTACAGCACCTCTGCCAAGGGCAGGCAGGACCCAGGGTGCTGCCGGTCGTTGCCAAAGTCTGAGTTTTCTGTTAATCCATTTGGTGCTGGCCTCTCCTGGCTGAAAGCTGGTGCCCGGGACACTGCTGGCATATGTCGTCTGAGGGGTTCTGATGCCAACCCAAGCCAAGGCTGGAGCAGGGACCATATGCAGCAATCCCCGAGGCCCCAAAACAATAGGATGGAGATGGGCCTTTGTATTTGCTAGCCAAAACCTGCTGGCCATTTGGGCATGCTGGGAAGCTCATCTCGCAGGGGGTGGGAGAGGGTTTGGGATTTGGAGGGGATGCAGTGGACGATGCTTTCCGAGCTCCCCTAATGTGTCTGCAGGTGAAGCTGAAGCTGCTAGCTCTGTTCATCTGTGGATTTCAGAGAGCTGGCAGCACCCCTGCCAGCCTTAAACCAGCCCTTTGCACCCTTGGGGTGAATCCTGCGTGAAGGCATGGTGCAGCAGGACAAAGTGACACAAGGGCTTCGTCTGCCCTTGCCTAAATACTGCCTTGCCTTCCCTCCTGTGCTCAGCAAAGCTCTGATTGAGCAAGGTCCCCAGGAGAGAAGTCCTCTTGCGAGCAGAGGCAGGTCTGCGTGGTGGCCTGAGCCCACTCACAGCAGCCGGGTCGGGGTTGCAGAGCAGAGCGTGGAGGGGGAGATTTGCACCGAACAGGCTTCGGGATGGCGAAGGGAATACGATGTGCAAGCAGCCACGAGGGCAGACCCGGGTGCAGCACGGGGTCAGCAAGCATCATCCTGGCTTCTCACCCAGCTGCCTGAGAGGTACAATAAACTCAAAGGAACCTTTAAAAAAACACAAGTGGGAGGGGAAGGTCTCACTGATTTATCAGCTAAGACAAGGGGTAGCTGCATTCCTCGTCTGTCCGGCAGCAAGTCCCTGACTCCCCCTGTCCCCTCGCTGGAAGCAGAGTGGGGGAGAGCACGGCTCAGGATTACTGGGTTGAAATCAGACTTGTCTTATCTGCAGCTTTCCCCTCCCAGGTACCTGGAGATGCTGCCAATGTTCCCGGCACCGCTCCATCTCCCGCTCCACCGATGTAGCCACACAGCGTGGGGAGGAGTGCCTTGTTAGCACAGCTCTTTGTGAGATGCCCTTGAGTGATTTTTTTTTTTTTTTTCCAGGTGTAAATGCCAGGGGAAGCTGTACCAGTGCTTCACATTCTTTCATCTCGGCAGGGTTTTGCCCTTTCTCCCAGCGTGGCTCTGACAGCAGGCTCAGCGCTGCTGCCTGTGGAATACAAACAAACTTCCCTGTTGCAGAGCATGACAGGAATTCATTCCAGACTGGGTTTTTTTTTTCTGCTTTTCTTTTTCCCTTGTGCTGGATGCTTCAGGGGTCTCTGGAGAAGTTTTGAGAGTGGGGAGTCAGTTACTTAACCCCCTCTCTTCCAGGAGCGGGCGGCTCGCAGCAGACCCGACAGCTCTCGCAGATGGGGAGGACTGCAAAGCAGCTTGAAGCTGCGGTGCAATTCCCATCCCCTGGCTGAGTCAGAGGAGAGGAACCGACACATTGAGATGTCTGCATCCCTCCATCTCTTAGTACCAGCCATTAGGGCAGTCGGAGGGTCTGTTCCCCGCTTGCTGAGCACACAGCGCCTGCCATTAGTGCTAATGGGAGTTAGGCACGCGCACGGAAAGGCAAGGATGCCCCTGAGCTACAAATCTACTTGGCAATTTTATTATGTAAATAAATGGTGCTTGCACATACACCTGCTGCTGCTGCTGCTCGTGGTGATGTTCATGGCAAGATACGTAAACAAACAGCGATTCCGTTCTAATAGATTTATTTCCTTTCTCGTGAGCCATTAAATTACCTCCAGGTTTCACGCAGGTAGAAATCTGTAACAGCTTCGAAATCTCGCTCTGCCTCAGTGGACGGTGGCCCGCAAAGCGTGACAGCCACCTATTACTCTCAGATATCGTTTTGGGGGGGAGGCGTGGGAGCAACCGGTATCATCCTCGTTATATCGGTGTCTTTGGATGTCCGCACCTCCCGCCGGGGCTCCCACCACCTCCCCGTGCTGGGCTGAGCTCGGTGGCTGTGCAGCCCATGTCTGGAGGGCGAGAGGCCTCATCCAGACCCCTCGGGGCAGCTCCTTCATCTGACCAGAGGGTGAAGGGCTCTTCCCAAGAGCTTGCTCTGGACCTTGAGGAGGCTTTGGGCTGGGGTTTGCTAGGAAACCCATCACCCCCGACCCGGCAGAGCATCGGCACCGGGGCTCGCCAGGCTCTCTGGCACCGTGCACCGGTTGACGAGACCTGCAAGGAGAGCAGCCGGCTCCTTTCCGAGCTGACCTGCCTCTTCGCAACCACGGGAACCCATCTCTGCAGCTGCCGAGCCGTTCTCCTCTCTTCTGCTCCCGGGCTCCGCTGAAGGGTTTTGACAGCAAGATGGGTAGCAGATAGGTAGGGCTGCTGCCAGCGAGAGCGTTGAGGCGCTGCGCCGGCGCTGCCGGTGCCGGGATAGCTGCTGGTTCGAGAAGTGCGGTGCCGGCACTTCTCCCAGCGGAGAGCTGGTGCCGGTGGCTCGGCTGGGTCGCTGGGAAAGGCTTTTGCACTGCACCCAGGCAGCACCCGAGCAAACAGGAGCCCTGGTAGATGCTGGGGAGGGGAGATGGTTTCCTCATGAATAATTGGTGCATTATGAATATGCATGGGGTTTTTTTGAAGAAGTTTCAAACTCTCCCCCTCAGGAGCCTTTGATGCTTTATTAATGATTGCGGCACACACCAGCCCCTCGGTACACCGCCTCGGAGCAGCCCCATGCCCCTGCAGAAGCAGCCCATTTCTTTTTGGTCGTCTTTCATGAGCCCAGGGAAGGCATTTTGCTGGTCCAAGCGACCAGGCGAGGGTAGATGGACTTGAGTAGCCCCGAAGAGCCGCTCCACTGCTGTGACAGGCTCCGAAGGCAGCAGCAAGCTGGACTTTGGGAGCTCGGCAGGACTCACCATTGCGGTCTGCGCAGGGTGGAAAAGGTCTGCAAAAGCAGAAGTCCAAGATTTCAACTTTATGCCCTGGATCAGGATTAATAGGAACTTCCTCGGGTCCTCTTGTAACTCAAAAGAGGATCCAAGAGCCTGCAGAAAGGATGAGATCAGGGGTTGGCTCTGCTTAACTTTGATGCCGAGAGGCTGCCAGAGGAGCCCAGGGTTTTCCCCCCACGTTTCCCTGCTGAAGCGGTCGGGGATGTGAGGCAGCAGCAGGGGAGCAGAGGAGGAATGGAGCAAGCCTGGGAAAGCAGCCTGGTTTCAGAGAACGTGTGGGCTGAGGGGCTGGGGTGGCTGGGGGGTGAGCGGGGAGAGGTGACGAGCCTTTGGCAGCCCCGGCAGGCGACCTGTGTGAGCTGGGACACGCACTGCTGCACAACCGGCCTCTGCAAAGGAGCCAAAATCCAGAATTTCAGAAGTGCTAATTACTGTTAATTAGCTACAATTTGTGCTCGTAACCTCTGTTCTTAGCCAAGATGGCTGACAGCAGTGACAAACATTATTCATTTCCACGCAATAAATCAAGCTAAAGTTGCTTCTGTTATTTAGCCTATCATTTAGCATTTCATTAAATAGATATGTACACATACATCATCGTTGCTGAGGCTGTGTCAATCCCCTTCAGGAGCAAGGCTGCCTCTAATCAATCCCAGCAGCGCACCGTGCCATGGAGAGGCTCCGGATTACCGTGTGCCAGGTTAGCATCTTGCTCAGCATCCATCAGCATTGGTAACTCATCAGCCGGTCGCACGGCCAATATTCAACCAGAGAGTTACTAGCAGCAAGGGTGCCATTGCTCCTAAATGGAGATGTGGCTTGGAGAGACGAGGTCTCTCTTGGGTGGATGAGGTCAGATTCCTGAGTTGGGGGCTGACCTGCAGCCGTCTGCAAGGTTCCTGATGGAGGAAGCCTGCTTCTGCCAGGCTTTCCATCAGCTCCGGCATGGAAAAAGCAGCAGCTGAGGGGCTGAGAGTACCGAGCTTGGGCTCGTTGCTGCTCTGCATCACCTTCCCTGAACCGCTTAATCCTTGCACCGCTGACAGAGGGGCGATAGCGACAGGTTGTGGGAGCATTGCTGCCCCGTGCAATAGCACTAAGGTTGTAAGGGTGAAGTGCCCCGCACGATAGGACGTGGTGGTGGTGGAGGGCGAGTAGCAGCGCTGTGGTTGCACTGTGTATTGGAAAGGTCCCCTCTGTTTGCTGCTGGCCTCTGCTGAGCGGGAGAACGTGTTCACTTTCACGGTGGTAAAGGAGAAGGTGTGGCATTAAAATGAGCCTGGGGCTACAAAGAGTAGCAAGATCCTGGCACTAGAGTAAGTATTTCTGGGCACACCGGTTCTCATAGCACTGAGGAACCCGTGCAGCAGCGCAGAACAGCAGCTACTGCTCTTGTGCAGCCACAGCAGCGCTGGGCTCTCCTCTCTGTGCCGAACCTGGGGGTGCTGAGCAGGGCAGAGGTGGGAGCTTTCTGCCAGATCTCTGCCGATCCATCTGAGCGGTCCAGCCTGGAGCGGGAGCTTCCTTGCACAGGACCCCGGGGTCCTGCATCTGGACCTGGGCACCTTGGGGTTCAGCCTGGACCCTGCTTTGCTGCGGCATCTTCTTACCACGGCAGCAGTCCCATGGCACGCTCAGAGGAGGACTTTGCCTCTTGCTGCTCCAGGGCTTTTCTGGTTGGGCTGCCCAGTCCAAGGGGCTAATGAGAGCAGGTCCGATTTGCCCATGCGGCACCACGCGTTTGGTGCCCTCCCTCTCCTAGCGCCCCATAAATAAATTCCCCTAGTCCATTCTAGCACACTGTATCAATCTTGTTTAATAGACTGGAAAGCTTATTGCATGGCGGCAGGTCGCAAGGAGTGTCGAGGTGATGGATTGCGCCTTCCCGGAGTTGAGCATCGTTGATATATAATGAAATATTTATGATTTATTCCAGCTAATAAACTGGAGTGAAGTGTGTGATGTATGTGAGCAGATGGGGGATCTATTGATGCAGTTTTCATTGCGTGGGGGGAGGGAAAGGTTTATGTCCATAATGGAGACTTATCGCACAGCCTCCCGTCCCTCTGCCCGTCAAGGTACGCACTTGGCCGCAGAGAGGACGGATTATCTAATTCCTATAGACAGCCTTTAGCTCTCGCCTCCTAATCTTTTGTCCACCCCACATCTCCACCTGTGGCTTTTCTCAACCACAAGAGCCGCTGGCAGGGGGAAGAAACTGTTTCTCTGAGCATTGGGCTTGGGGCTGGGAGCCATGCGGGGAGCTTGTGCCCAGAGGGATGGGAAGACAGGCAGAGCGGCCACAGGAATGTCACTGCCATGCCACGCTCTGCGGCTTCTCCGTCCCACTGTGTCTGCGTTACCTACAAAAAAATAACTTCTGTGGATTTAGGAGACCAGCGAGACACTGAACTGCCCTGGAAAGAGCGAGGAAAACTTGAAAGCCCTGAAAAGAAGTGCTTGTCCATGTGAGGCGTGATGGGCTCGTGGAGCTTATCGCTTCAGGAGGCTTCCAAAGCCGAAAGCTTGGTGTTCAGACCGGGAAGGAGCATTTCTGTGTTCTGCTGCTGGACTGTGTGTAACAGCCCGGGACGGACCTAATCTGCAGGCAGGAACCCGCTTCTGCCCAGCTTCTCTGGAAAAGCTGTGCCCAAAGGCAGGAGGACATGCCTGCCAGCCGTGGTCCCACAGCTGCCTTTGAGTGGGCAGGGTGGCCGTCCCCTACATGCCCCCGTTCAGCTGTGGGTGCTGGTGAAGTCTGGCCCGGGGACTTAGACTCGCTCCCGCAATGCCCCGTTCAGGCAAAGGGGGTTTGAACCCCCAGATTTTTGCTCTGCTGTCCGAACCAGCATGAGGATCAGGATCAGGGCTCAGGTTCTTCAGGCTGTTGGACCAACCCCGCCTGGAAAATAAATCATCGTCCTCATCACCGATGTGTGTCTCTTTGCCAGAGGGTGAGCTCTGCCTCAGCCTGGGATGGACCAGGAGCATCAACAATGATTTTAGGGAAGCGGGAGACAGGTAAGAGTTAATCCTAGGGTAGAGCAGAGATGGATGCCCAACCTCCTGCCCACTGCTCTGTGGTGTGAGCAGCAAAGAGGCCGCTTCCCATCTTCCTATCCTGCGCTGTCCTGCCAGCTGTTCCCATTTCTGCCTAATTAGCCTCCAGATCAGCGTGCTTGGAGATCCTCAGCTGAAAGGCACCGGAGAAGGGCAAAGACTGATTATTCCGACTGCCTCCCTGCAAGCTTCCCGGGGGTCTGCCAGCTGGGAACCTGCCAGTCCCCCCGACACGGCTTGTTTGGCGAGAGCAGCGATTCTCCAGGTACAGGCAGTGCAGAGGAACGCAGGGAGGCGAGCACATCGCTCCATCTCTGATCTCTGGAAATGAGGGATTGTCATGCCAGGAGAGCAGCTGACAGCAAGGGATTCCTCCTGGAGTTTGGGAAAAAAAAAACCACAACAAAACAACTTAAAGGCTCCCGAAAGAGCAGGTGTCAAGCCCCGGCAGGAGCGGAGCATCAGCAGTGTCGCAGCAGGGCTGGTCCTGAGCCGGGCTGGGGGCACGGCCGCGGGCCAGGATCCGTGCTGCGGCAGGGGAGCGGGACCGATCACAACGCTTTCCCAGGGACCATCCAGGATGGACCGTCAACGGAGACCCTCTGGATCTGAGGGAGGTCTGCTGGCTGTCCCCTGCCATCCTGCCCCATCCACGGGCAGCATGGGGGGGTCACTATCCCCAGGTGGGGAGCCACACGGGTCTCCTGCATCCCTGCGGGTCAGTGTCTCCTGGAAAAGTGGCTGCAAGACATCCCCGCTCTCCAGCCCAGCTCTCTGAGGAACGCTGGGCTGGGCTCTGCATCAAGCCAAGACTTTGCAAAATCTGGAGTGATTCATTAGCAGCAAAATGTCTAATTAATATTAGAAAGTGCTCAAACCACGTTCTGCTGCTGGCAAGGAAGAGCCCACCAGCATCCCCCACACTGCTGTGGCCCTGGAGACCCAGCTTGCCTCTCCGGGCTCCTCGCCTTCACGTTTTTCCACAGGCACTTCAGAAACCTGGAAAAGCCACTCCAGCAGCCAAGAAACTGTTCAGACGAGCAGCTCCAGCCTGCTGGGTCAGCAAGCACTTTCCACCAGGAGCAAATCACTTAGCTGGTACCGTGGGAGCCCAGCCTTGCCTGAGAGCACCATTTACCGGGGCGAAGGCTGTGCCCCACGCAAGGGGATGGTTTGCAGCGTTTGATCAAGACTCTGGCGGTCCCAATGAGAGCATTAGCTGCCACCATAGCAGGAGGGTAAAATAATCCACTTTAACAGATTCCCTTTCAAAGGGGTGCTTTGCTGTTTCTCGGTATTTTCTGCTGTAAGGCACTTGGTCTGCAAAAGCACCATGTAATTGTGAATGGGAGGTGGCAGGGATGTTCGCAGACCCTTCTGCCATGCTGTGCCCTGGGGAGACAGAGTCCTGAGTGTCCCCGCTCTCCTGTCCTTCAGGGACCAGGTCCTCAAGCTGGACTAGGTGTGATAATACACAAAGCAGGGCTGAGGCTTTCTCTTCTGACACCACAGCTGTGCACGATGCTTCTCCTAATGCCTCCTGTGTGCTTCCAGCAAAGCGTTCGTACACTGTCTGCTTCTATCTTCATCTTTTGCAAGTACCCTTGTGAAGGCTGGACCTGGCCTGAGCCCAGGCTGTCCTCTCCACGCTGCCAGTGCCTGAGCGGGACCAAGGGAAAGGTTGTGTTTGAGGCTAGACTCAAGTCCAGGGCACTGGCAGCCCTTTCCTGCTGCTTTTCCCCACTGCTGACATGCACGAATGCTGCTGTGCCAAGCATTACCAGTGCTGGATCTGCCCAGCTTCAATCCTGCCCAGCAATGCAGCCAGGGAGGTCCTGAGCGAGTCTTTCATATCGCAGCTGCAAACAGCAAAATCTGCTCTGATGCTCCCGGGCCAGGCTGCGTTCGTGACATTGGTAGACTGCGTGGCTTTGGTTTGCAAACTTTGCAGTGTGTGTCCTCGGGTGTCCTGCCTCCCATCTGCTGGGACGGCGTGGCGAGACGCTTGGGAAACACCTGGCACGTCCCTTCTGGGGAGCTTTGAACACAAAGGAATAGGTGTATAAATAATGTGGGGATGGTGAAAAACCTCCCAGAAGCCGGGAAAGGCTGTGTGACAATTTGCAAGACAGCGTGGTGCCGCGTCGCTCTCGTGTCGTCTCGGCGTGCCGGTTTTCGGCTCACAGAGCCGCAGCTGAAGCTCATGTCGCAGCGCAACCGGCACTGTCGTTGCCGCCAAGCTGGCGACACGTGTTACCAAACAATCTTTCGTCTCACCGTTCTTCCAGGCATCCGAGTAACATCTGTCCCCGGTGAGCAGGGATGTCATGTCGGCAGCGGCTGTGCCGAGGGTGGGCTCCTCCCGGGGTGCAGCTCCCGTGTGCCAACCTCTCCTCAGCACCCCTTTGCAGGGCTGAGGTCTTCACTTAATGAAGCCCGGTGGGTTAGACCCATTATGAGGGCAACACTATCACCATTCGTTGGGTTTTTCCAGCAGATCCTAAGACAGTCTGCATCTAGACTGGGCTGAAGTCACCATTCTTCATCATTTACCTGAAAAGTCTCATTTTTTCCTGCATACTTCTGCTATCTCAGAGCTTCTCTAAGCAGCTCAGCATTTCATTTCTCCAGCCAAAGTGTTCTCTTGGTCAATAGTTTGTTCAAATGTTTGCTCGTGACACCTTTGATGTAGAAACATTACCATGTTTGCCAGGAACAAGCTGACCCATGGGCGAGGGTGTTGGCACAGGAGCTCCAGGGCAGCTTTGCTCCTGGAGCTCTGCTCTTGGGAGCAAAGAGGCTCTTGTTCAGCACGTCCTGGGAAAGCAGCTCTGGCACCGCGTTAGTCGCTGGGAGATCTTGCCGCTCGGCGAAGGAGGGGCACAAACTGAAGCCGTAGTGGCAGAATCACAAGGGCTCTTTCATCTTTGCAGCAAGTATTTTGCAACTTGAAGGACCTCATTGCAGAAGTCTCTAGGGTTTGAGTTTGGAAATAGGGTTTCCATTGCAGCGTGTCTGCTTCTTAGAGTTCATTTGGGCAAGGCATGCATCTACAGTCCTGCGGCCATTGCCAAGTAACTATCTATAGACAACCCTTCCCTCTAAATAGATCCTACCCAAAAGCCTCATTTTTAAAACAAAGGTAGCCTGGAAATGGTCTTTTATGCCTTTAACTCAGTGGTGTGGTTCATGCCAGCCTGTTGCCTCCAAGGGCTGAGCCACGGGTCAGCATGGCATGGTGCCGGCTGAGCCAGCAGGACGATGGAGATGGCCACAGCTTGCTTTAGGGTACTGAACGGGCAGCCCTTGGCACAGCTTGATGGGGAGGCCTGGCCTGGCCACATTCCCCCCCCTCGCTGCTCAGAGCTGTGCCGCTTGAGCCAGACTGCTGCCTGTTATATATATACACACACACATATATATATATATAAAAAGCAGGTCAGGTTGAATGAGGCTTTGGGCAACCTGGTCTAGTGGAAGGTGTCCCTGCCCATGGCAGGGGAGTTGGAACTAGATGATATATCTTTAAGGTCCCTTCCAACCCAAACCATTCTGTGATTCTACATATATAGATATACAAAATTGTCTAAAACTCTGGCAAAGTGCAGCCCACCCCCAGCTCAACCGGCACAGGAGCCTGTTCAGTATGCAGCTCAGCAGAGCCTTTAACATTTTGCGGAACAGATGCCCACTGAGCGTCTTGAAACAAATCCAAAGGTAGCGGTGACGGCTGCTGTCAGGGAAACAATAATCCCATGGCCTCGCCAGCATCAGCTGCGCCGCAGCACCGGAGCTGAGCCACGTGCGACGGAGGCTTCTGCCGCTGGCTGCTTTGTCTGATGAAAGGAGCTCGGTCGGAGGTGGCCCGGGCAAGCAGAGGCGGAGATGTGGTGTCAGAGACTGTAATCTTCTCATCAGCCAAAATCCCCTTCCCTGCACAGCTGGCTGCGAGGAAGGAAATACCGTTTCTGGCTCCGTGCTGCGGGAAGCATCTGAGCACGGGCACGGCTGTCCTGACCCTGCTGTTGCGTGCTGCTGGGGTGATTCCTGTGCCGAAGGGAGGAGGAAGGGAAAGGCTCTGGGAGCGAGGATGGAGAAGTGATGGGGTGCTATGGGGGCTCACCATTCCCAAGCTGAGATTGTCTCACTGCTCACGTCAGTCCTCCTGAAACCAGAGTAGGAGCGGGCAGCTCCGGAGGCAGAATGGGCGCGAGGCTGGCGTAGCAGGAGGACGAGGCGTATCTCGGGGCTGGCTGGGCTCCTCTCCGGCCGCAGCAGCCCTGGGACTCCCAGCCAGGCTGGACACGTGGGAGCCCTGGCCTGAGGTGTCTAAAAGGCTTGCACAGGGAGGAGAGACAGCCAGGCGACAGTAAGGGCAGTTGTCCCTGTTTCATGCAAGATGAGGTGGTGGTTTGGGAGCAGAATCACGCAGGTGTTGAACCCACTGTTTGCTGAACCGCTTCCACCGCATCCCTCCTGTCCCCGCACTGAGGCACCGGGTGCTCCCTGGGAGCAGCCGGGAGCCACGGGCACAGCCAGCTGGAAAGGAGGGTCGGCAAAAAAGTGGTTTGGAAGGTGATGTCATCTCATGGGGGGCAGAGCTCTGTTCCCCACCGAGAAATCTGCCCCCCATCACCTCTGTTGCCCCTGCCTGCCGGGGAGGAGGTCCCCACACTGGGAAAGCGTTCAGGGGCTGCTGGGTGAGGAGCACCGTGGTCTGCAGCCCGCTGGAGGTGGCTGCCCGCATCACGGAGCAGAAAAAGCCTGGGAAGCCGGCGGGGACGGAGCATGACATCGGCGGCAGCGCTGCCTGCAGGGACTGGGTGGGCTTATGCACCACTGGACACAGGGACCCGCATAGGGAGCCCCGGGGAGATGGGCACAACCCTCGCCACGGGCCCTCGGTGCAGGGCCAGGTTTGGAAATGATGCTCTTTTAGCACTGTTTAACAGCAGCATGCGGGGGAGAGTCATTAAGCAAACGACAGCATCCTTTTAACTAGTCTCCCTGGCCCAGGAAATCCCCGCTGGCCTGGGAGGCAGCGAGCACTTTGCTGTGCTGGATGTGCCGGTGCACACGCCGTCTTGATGTGCTCGGCTGGTAGCAGATGGCACAGGGCAGAGGGTAATGTGGCTGTCCTCGGCGGACGGCGGTCCCCCGGAGCGCGCTCTGTCCTGTCAGCGCGGGAAGTGACAGCGAGACCCTGATGCTCGGCTTATGGGAGAGAGGAGACGGGAAGAAAGAGACAGGGGGAAATTACAGAGCTCGTCCCAGAAGCTCACAATAATCGCAATAATAATGCCGCCCGACCGCCACGCCGTGCCGCTGACAGGGCTGGAGGGATCCGCGTGAGAAGCAGCGACGGCGTTTGTGGGGAGCACAGGGATGGAAGGTGAGCGGCGAGGAGGGGGTGTCCCCTGCCTCTCCATCCCCAATCTGAAATGACCCTTCCTCCCGGCCCTGGCTGCGTGGGGAACGTCTGGGAGGGTGACAGCTTGGGGAGCGCGTCTCCTTCAAAAAGCACATTTCGCAGTTGGCAGTGGCACTTCTCTGAGTGCGAGTGCACGTCTCCACGGGCAGGAGTGAGCAGACCCTGCCAGAGCCGGGAAGGCAGGGGATGGCCATGCAGGGATGCTGGTGATGGCCAGGCAGGGGTGATGGCTGTGCAGGGATGCTGGTGACAGCCATGCACGGGTGATGGCCGTGCAGGGATGCTGGTGATGGCCATGCAGGGATGCTGGTGACAGCCATGCATGGGTGATGGCCATGCAGGGATGCTGGCAATGGCCATGCAGGGATGCTCAGGTGGGCTAGCCCTCATCCAGCCTGGTTCCAGCTGCCACCCAGCTGAGCCAGCCGGGCACAGTGCCCAGCCTAACAAGCCTGCTCCAGCACAGCACCCACATCTCCTCGGCACAGCTTGCGGGGCCGGGCTGGATACTCCACACAGTCCTGGGAGCTCAGGCTGCTGCCAGCTCAGGTATTTTGTTATAGTGCAGACATGCCCTGAAATCCCGCTGCCGCAAGCGAAGCGCTGAGGCTTCCCTCGCTGGAAGTGGGATGCCGAGGTCAGGCAACGCTGGGGCTTGCGTGTGCCGCTCTGCCCCGTGCCCCGTGTACGGGGGGACGGGAGTGGGCAGAGACGAGACTCCGGTGACAGGCTCTGCCCTCCAGTTTGCTTTGCAAACAGGCTCCAGCGAAATCAGCCGTGGCTGACACCTCCCCAACAAACTCAAGGGCACGCAGGGATGTAAATTCAGTCCTTGCTCATTGTAAGGAGAGATAAGGGGAGCGAGTCGTCCGGCAGGCATGGAGCTTTTCAGCTTTCACATTGGGAGACCTTGGTGCAGAGAAATGTCCTGCCCCCACCCAGGTCTGTCTCATGGACCCAACCGTCCCCGGACCTGTCCCTGGGACTGTTCTCCCCATCGCAGAGCAGGGGAAAATACAACTGTGGTAGCTTTTGTGTGTTTAAATCGTGAAGAACAACATGGGAACTGTGTGTCATTGAACCAGGTCTGAATTCCCTCTCCTCTCCCTGTCTTCTCTGTATGAATAAGCAGCTCCTGATCTCCCTGCTGAAAGCTCGTGGCTCTTGGGTCCCCCAGTGCCACGTTTTAATTAATGTTCACTCTCTGGTCCTGTGTCAGTCACACATGCCACAGTGATACCAGGCGCAGAAGGTAGTTTATCACAGCAGTCATGAATTCCTTTCAACCCCGAGCAGCCAAACACCCAGAGAGCCCGAGTTTAAAACTCTCCCACAACTTTAAAATATTCCAGACAGCCTTCAACATCCAGGAGAGAGCCAAGAGCCAGGCAGGCAAATACAGGAACAATTAATCATTCCCTGGCTGAACTGAGCAAGATGAGCTGCTCAGGATTTTGGCATGTGCCAGCTGAGCAGGGACACAGCTCTTTTGGGGAGCAGCCCAAATTTCAGAACTGATTCTGATATTTCATTGCTCTGACACCGTAAATCTCTGGGCGTTCGCTGCCTTCGCACACACCATGTGCAAACTCCACAGCGAGCTGGAAACGGGGTTTTGTAAAGCTGCATAGCTGGTGGACACGTCTTATGGTACCTGGGCTGTGGAGCGTGCCGGGAGCACTGCAAAACAGCACTGGGTGGGGGGGGCAGAAGGACCACTGGAAAGGAGGGGAGCGAGGCAGAGGTGGGATTCAGCGACGTGGATGGTGGGGTGTGCTCATCTCTGCTGGGGTGACACTGTGAGTCCCCCGGAGGAGAGAGGACCTCGTCTCTGAAGGAGAGGACTGGGGTCCCCGCGGCCCCTGGCAGTGGGGAGGCTCTTCCCTGGGCCACCCAACAAAGTCCCCGGGTCTTGACACTACCAGAGCCCTCAGAGCGCACTTGGCATGCTTCTTGCACAGCTTTCCCCCAAACCAGAGGTTTAGCAGGTCCTCCTGGCTCAGCGGGCTCCCAGCCGCAGGGATGCTGGGGTCCAGGACCCCGGGCTGTCCTCGTTCCCCAGATTTGGGACACACGCCTGGATGGAGGACAAGGCAAGCGAGCGTGGGAACTCCTGCAGCCCCAGCGGTGCCGGTTCACCCCGCTTTGTTGGAAGCTGCTTTTTCCCACTGCCAATCTCCGTGTCATCTCCGCGTTTGAGCTTTCCAGCCGGCAGGGAAATGAGGTCTGCGAGCGAAGCCGCAGCGGGGAGCGGGCCGGGTGTGTGGACACAATGGCAGCGCGTATCATTAAGGAGAGGATGGAGGCTGACACACAGGGGGGAGAGCTAAGGGCCCCCCTGGTGCTCCCATCAAGGCTCTGAAATGGAAATGCGAGGTCCTCAGCCCCCCCTCGCCCACCGGTTGGCAAAGGCTCTATTAGCAGGATGTGAGTAATCATCTTAAGTAGCTATCAAAGTGCACCAGCTTGTTAAGCATTTAGCCAGGTTGTGCTGACATGACCTCTCTCCTCAATCTTCCCAGCCTCAGCGCGAGCGGCTAATTACCGGATCACACCTGCCACACGCCTTCTCCCCCTGCAGAAAGGACAGGTCGGATCCAACGTGTTGCTTGGGACAGTCTCGTCTTCCCGACGTCGTCCCCCATCTTTTTTTATTAATAGTAGCCATGCAGGAGAGGGGGAAAGCCCCCCACCAGGAGCAGTGGTGTTGCCAGCTGGAAGTCCCCGGAGCCAAGGCTGCTCCCAGGGGTGGCACAGGGGCTGGTGGCTGCGGTCAGGGCACACATACGGTGCTGGAGCTGCTAGGAAAGACCCGCCGTGGCTTTTGCAGGCTGCTGGAGGCAGGCGTCTCATCGCTGGCATGGGTGAGCGGGTGGGAGGAAGAAGAGGCTGGGGACTACGCGATGGGGGCTGAGCAGCCCCGGTGATGGCAGAGGTCCAGGAGGAGTCATGTCCTACCGGGGTGGGACAACTGAGGTCTTTGTGACTGGTGATTGCCAGGAATTCGAGGAAGGGGCTGAGCTGGAACCTGCTTGTCTTGTGGTCTGTGTCGAGAGTGCGCTGGGGAACATGTCCACCTGCAGCAATGGCTCCTGTTTTCATTGCTTCCATATTAAAGGACTTCTGGATCCATAGCCTTATTCTTCCCTTTCCCTCCACAGAAAAGCAATGGCTGTCTCCTCTCCGCATGGCCCCAGGAGCAGGCTGTCACATGGGGAAGGCTGACACGCCATCCCTGGGGTCTCTGCAGAGATGCTCATGAACGTCATGCTGAGCGTGGCTCTCCCCACGTGCCAGTTCAGGGAGCCGGGCTCAGCGCCTGCCCTGGGCATCGCCCGAGCATCACATCCACACGGCAGGAAAAGCAGAGGAGAAGCAAGGGGACGGCCTCTGATGGAGCCCGCTTTGCTTTTCAGGAGACACGGCAGCGTACAAAGACGGCGTTTACTGGATCAAGGGCCGCACCTCGGTGGACATCATCAAAAACGGGGGTTTCAAAATCAGCGCTTTGGAGGTGGAGCGTCATCTGCTCGCACACCCGCACATCACAGGTACGCTGCTCTTCCCTGGTCCCCGTGCCGTGCCGAGAAGGGACGGACGCTGCGTGGGAGCCTGGCTCGAGCGACAGCCGTGGCTCGGCGGGTGCAGACGGGAGGCTGCCCGAGGGCTCTTGCCTGGAGGCTCTTTCCCAGCCTTCCCATTAGCGAGGCTGGGTCCGAGTAAAGAGCAGGCTGCATTTAAAGCCCGCTGTTACTCGTCTCCTGGGGCTGAAGCTGTGAAGCCTGTGGCGGGGTGCCAAGTCAGCAGCAGCTCTCATCTGATTTTGGAAATGAGACTATAATTAAATCTGTCCTGCCCTTGTGCATGACCCTGTACGAGGGGATGGAAGCGGCGCCCCCGGCTCCACACCACTCCGTACATCATATTCCTCCCCGTTGACTCTAAATCACTCAAACCATGGGGCTTCCTGCCTTTTCCTTGGTGAAAAGTTCTGTTCCTGGAAATCGCGTCAGCACAAAAGTCCTGGTCTTTTCCTGTACTACCATCCCACGGCATCCTCCTCCATATGCTGCTCTTCCCTGCCCACCACTGCTGCTGGCACCTACCAGCGGTGCTGAACCCCTTTTCTACCCCACCCCGACCCCAGAAATCGCTCAGGTTTCTTCAGGCAGAGGAGTCCTCTGCTCTCTCTGCAGATGTAGCTGTGATCGGGCCTCCGGACATGGTCTGGGGCCAGCGGGTCAGTGCCGTCGTGCAGCTGCGCAAGGGTAAGATGCTCTCCGTGAAGGACCTGAAGGACTGGGCCAGGTAAGATGCCACGGCACGGCACGGGAAAAGCAGGCTCAAAGCCTGCAGCATCCTCATTAGGGACACGTCGGGGGGGGGTGACTGGCAGCAACGTAGCACCTCAGGCTCTGGGGATGGAGAAAAGACCACAGCTCCAACCAGGAGGTCACCGAGCACACAAGACAATGGAAATAAATGGGCCTCTCACCCCAAAAGTGCCTTTGATAAATGACCTGCACGGTACGGCCATGTGGCTCTTGCCCCACAGCCCAGCCACTGGCAGAAAGCACAGAGCAAGCACCAGAGCAGGGGAAGCTTCATGTTTTCTCAGCAGCAAGAATATTTGCTCAGCTTTTCCCTGGTGCTGCTGCAATCGCTCCTTGCTTGCCTTCCTACCTGCTGGAAGCTGGCCCAGCCCAGTCCCCAGTTAATCCCAGAGACCTCTCCCATGGGGTCTGGAGAGGGGGGAGACCCCAGAGCTCACAGACCTTGCTTGGAGTCATCGCAGTACCAATGAGCATGGCACAAAGCAGCTGCTTGCCATCCTGCAAGGTTTCGGCATGAAAACCTGCACCTCCTCGCTCAAATCGGTCAGAGAGCGGCCGAGGTTTCGGGCATCAGCCATGGGAGCGTAAGCAGGCAAGAGCCAGGAAGAAGAATTGCTGGGTTTATCGCTAATATTCCATTAGCAAAATATTTAATAGCAGATTCTTTCTTTTCCTGGCAACTCCCTCCTTCAGGCTGCGGATATTTTTGGCAAGGCTGGCGCTATTTTGTAAGCGGCAGGAGCACTTGTTTCATCAGGGGCTGCGCAGCAGCCAATTAAAGATTTCCCCTGGATTTGCAAAAATCACAGTTGGGGGACTGCGATTTAGCAAATGCAAGGAAGATGCTAGCTGGCCGGCTGCTGCTCTGATTAAACAGTTACGTAGTGGGGGAAGAGAAGCAAAGAACCCAAACCCACAGGGGTGGCTGCTGGGGCAGAGGGACCAAGACCCTGCCAGGGCATCCCTCCTGCCGCCACCTCTGCGCTGTGCACCCACGTTAACCCTCTGGCTGCTGGTCATCTGGGACTCCTGCTCCTCCCAGGGCAGCTCCACGGCCACCAGCAGCTTTTGCTTGTTTTTACTGATGCCCTTTCTTGCAAGCTGAGGTGCCCTTTCTCGGCCAGGCTCAGCCTGTCCTGGTCGGTACGGGGTCTGGTGGTCTGGGCTTCTCCATCCAGGACCCTCCCTGGCCTCAGCACGGGGCAGGAGCGATGGAGAGCAGGGAAGGGAGACCTTCACCGTGCGGTGTGATGGCTGCTCATCCCTAAGCCTCCTGGCAGGGATGTTGGTGACCCCAGCAGATCCCTTCGTCCGCCCCGCACGGCTGCGCTTTGCGCGTCGCCCGGGCGTTGCTCTGGGGTCCCTGTTGCAGGGCAGGGGGCTGCGCTCGGCCCCCCCACATGCTCCCCTGCCTGGACCCCTCCCAGGGTGCTCCCCCTTCTCCCTGCACATCTCTTCCCATCGCCGTCCCCAGCTCCGTGGGCAGACACGATGCTGTTCTGCCCGTGCAGAGCAAGGGCAGGAGCCCTTGAAACAAAAGCCCACGGAGGGGTCAGCCGCCCACCCGGGCTCCTCCGGGGCTGCTGCTCCCTGCCCAGCGCTTGCTCTGGGCATCGCTCCAACTCCCCCCCCCCGCCTGCCTCTCCCTCTCACCCTGTCTCTCCCCTTTATTTTTTATGTCACTTACATTCGTTTGGCCCTTTTTCTCGCACTCCCTGGCAGGAGACACATGTCCCTCTTCAGAGTGATTCATTTTGCGGCTTTCGCCTCCAATCGTGCTTCCCGGCGACAGGCGCCATCCCGAGTTAGAGGCATCCATATGGCAGGGGGTGCTGGTGGCGGGTGGGGAGGGGGAGGAGGAGGAGGGCCAGGGGATGGTTGAAGGGCTCAGCAGACTTGGCATCTCGCATTAGAGTCAGTGCCAGGACGCTGCCGGAGCTGGGCACGGCCCCAGGTTGGTGACACACAGGCAGCAGAAGGCAGGAGAGCCCCCCCTCCGCGCTCTGCAAAGGGCACGGGGACGATGCTCGGTGCTCGGACTCCCTCCCGCAGCGGGAAGAGCCCCCGTGGGCCGGAGCGCATGGCTGCGAGTCCCTGCCAAGTCACTCCTATCTCTAGTCCACGAGCAGCCCAAAACGCAGCAAGCGATGAGCCAGGTCCAGGGCGCAACCAGGGAGCACAGGCAGGACCGAAACGGGGCCAGAGATGAGCTATGGTGTGGGGCCAAAGTCCTCCCAGGAGAGAGGGGCAAGGACAGGGCTGGAGGCAAGCTCCGCACCTCCGAGCTGTCCCTCCACGGATGAGCACAGCTCCCTGCAAAGACAGGCTGGGAGCAGGCACCCCACAGCACAGCTCAGGATGGGGCTGGGGTCCAGGGCTGAGCCTAAATGGGCTCCTGGGGCACGGGTGGGGGGGCACAGGTATTGCTGCTCAGGGCGGTGGGTGCTCCCAGGGCAGCTCAGCCTGTTAGAGGGGCTGCTCTCCAGCCCCCCTCTTCCGCAGCACAGAAGTGCGTGACCAGCGAACGGTGCGACCACTCAGCCCCGCAGCTCTCCCGGGGTCTGCGCCGAGCCCTTAGGAGAGAGCCAGGGCATGGCCAACATTCGGCCAAAGCCACTCGCTCGCAACCAAACCCCTGCTGCCTGGAGAGCGGTGGCTGGGGCGGCTCGGCTGTACCCCACGTCAGGCTGCAGGACGCAGGGTCCCGGAGCAGATCCCCCCCAAGATCTGGTGGTGTTCGTGAGGTCTCAAGATGGGCTCTGTGGGATGGAGGGGCTGGAAGCGCTGGTCTGTCAGCCGTAACGGACTGTGCTCCTGCGACGCAGGGAGACCATGGCACCGTACACCATCCCGACCGAGCTGATCGTGGTGGAGGAGATCCCACGCAATCAGATGGGAAAAGTCAACAAGAAGGAGCTTCTGCAGCGCTTTTACTCAGCCTAGAGCACGGCTTCAGGCCAGGACCGGGGAGCCCAGGGCACGTTTGGTCCTCCACCACATCTGCTCTCCCTCTACAACACCACTGACGAGGTACCTGCGGTGATCAGCAGTGGCAAGTCTGGGCTCACTACAGTCTGGTCCATGAATAAAGTCCAGAAAAAGCAGGATTCATCCAGTGTGGTCTCCTCTTTGGCTGAACTGAGCCGGAGCTGCAGGGCCACCTTCCTTGTGCAGGAGCCATTAGCAGGAGGCTCGGGGCAGCCCTGGGTCTCAAAGCGAAGTGTGGGGTGAAAGCTGGAGGGTCCTGGGCCAGAACGACCCACCGGGCAGCAGGTATACGCTGGCCAGAGTTGCTCTATTTAGCCCCATGTAGGGAGCGGGAGGCAGGTGAAAAGCCGACACCACAAACACCTCGGCATCCACCCCGAGCTGGTCCCAGCAGCAGCTGCTCGGGGTCAGATAAGCCCCACTGGCCCTCGGTGGGTCTCAGCCCCGTGATGCCAACCCACCGGAGCCGCTCTGTCCGGGTGGGAAGGGCTGGCCGGGCAGCCTGGCTCCCTCGCCTTGCCTTCGTCTGCCTCTCTGGATGCTCGTTCCCATTATAGCTCTGCCTCAGGCCGCGTGCAACTCATCGCCAGATGAAATTACTCTGTAGATTAAACTCCTGTCTTCAGCCAGCTGCGGCGACGCCTGGTAATTTTGCATCCTCTCTGCCCTTTCCCACGGAATCAGTGACTTTCCCCATAGTTCGGTTTATAGAGAGGGAGAGCCCCAGAGAGCGAGTGGATCCTCTCACCGGTGGGATCCTGCTCTCCATGGGATGCCCCATAACCTGCTGTGAATGGGTTCCATCCACCTCCCTGCTCCACCAAGCGCCACCTCCCATTTCCCTGCAGAAGTGAAGAATAAATAAAAATCACAAATAAATACCAGCGGCGCTTACCAACCCAGTGCAATTCCCCCACCCAGGTGCTCCCACGCCAGCCAGGCCTCGGCACGGAGCCGTGGCAGGGATGCCGGCACCACCGGGACAGAGCCCTGCCGCGATAACGGAGGGAGAAAGACGAGGGGAGGAAGGGGCAGGGATGGCTGCCAGGGGCTTGCAGTGACCTCAGTGTGATCGGAGAGCCGTGAAGCCTTGAATAATGTGCAGCGAGCCCAGGGAGATGGGGAGGAATGGTGTGGCCAGGCAGGAGCTGGGCTCAGTTTTTGGCCGTGGCCGCGGCGTGGCAAGAGGTGCGAGCCGCGGTGGGCACAGGGTCCGGCGTGGGGTGGGGGGAGAGCCGAGCAGGGTGTTGGAGGCACCGGGGAGCAGATGCGGCGTGAATTATACTGCATATGCACGCCTGTGCCTTTGTGTGTGTGTGTGTGCACACGCTGACACCGGTGCCCACGTCTGAAGGTCATCGATTTCCTGGAGGACAGGCGGTATTGATAAACCTTACCTTTATAAACGGATTTTTGTCCCTGTTTGACTTCATGCGTGAGCTGCCGGCCACGCAGCAGTGGGCGATGGGGATGGATAATGCCACAGGGGGAGGGGATGGCGGCCGTGCCCCGCAGCTCCCTGACCGGTGAGGTCCATCCCAGTGTGGGAACAGTGCACTGGGAAGGCAGCGGGATGCTGGTCCGGTCCTGCCTAGTGCCAAGGGGGTGACAGGGAGCCCCAGATTTCCCTGCCAGCCGATGGGACCCCGGGAGCACCAGGGAGGGCAAGAGGAATCAGGAGCACAAGTAATTACATCGAATACCTTTGTTAGGGTCAGTGGAGCCCCGAACATTTGGGGGGACAATTAGTGAAGGTGGAGAGGACATGGGGGGGACAGCTGGCAGACACGTGGCACTGGGCAGAGGGAGCAGGGATGGGACCGGGACAAGAGAGGGGATGGGAAATAGGGGAAGGGGGTATGGATGGGGACAGGCTTCCTCCGCTGCAGCCCCTCCATCCCACCTCACCGTCCCCACACGGGCAAGTCCAGCCATGCACCCGCTCTGTCCATCCTGCACCCTGCCCATGGCAGCATCTCCCAGGGCAGTGCCAGCACCTGGATTTCGGTACTTCAGGCTCAGAAGGCATTGGGACAGGGCTCCCCAGGGACACACAGAGCTCACACAGCCACCTCTCACCATCCCGCGCCCGGCGGGCACAACGCTCCGGCACGCAGATGCACCGGCACGGCGCCCGGCTTGCCCCCTCGCTGCAGCGTGCAGAGCTGAGCACCGGCGGCTCTCACCGGTCTGCAGGAGGGACCGAGCGGATCCTTTGTTAAAACATCAACGATGCAGTAAATTTTTTAACTTACCAAATAGATCAATATCAAATTATCATGTCTCACATTCATAACTCTTAAGCAAGCAACAATGGAGAGAGACAAGGTCACTGGAGAATAAATAGCAGCAAAAGCTCTTAATGATCTATCATTCTCGACAACCTCAGGCACCCAGCACCAGCCCGGTGACAAGATCATTAATAAAACTCTGCAGGAACGCTATCGATCGCTTTGATGGATGATCACAGGTAGCAAATACTGTAAAACACCTGGTTGTCACACACAAAAATGAGTAGTTTGACTCACACCTCGGCGCGGGGACCCGGCTGCGACTCTGCCGGCTTTCCTCCTCGGTGGTGGCTGTCGCAGGGAGGGTGGTCAGCGGCGCAGCCTTGGGGTGCCGACGGCCACGGCTGCAGCCCCCAGTTTGGGGCTGCCATCCATGCTGGACCCCCATGCCTCCCACCTCTGCTCCCCCCCCACTATTCATCCCTATAGATGGGACCTGTTAATTAAAAGCCTCGTTAAAGCACCTGGTTATGATGCTCCAGAGCCCAGGCTGGGAGCTGAGCCGGCTGAAGATGGGTTTTGGTGACCTGGTGCCACTGGATGAACCTGGAGACCTGCTCCATTCCCTTACCGCCGGATGCAGCCCTGGCCACCAGCACAGCCCAGACCTCGGGGATGGAGGGGTGTCCCCAAGGCCATGGGCTCTGCTCCCCCCACGCTGCATCCATCAGGGGCGTGGGGGGGGGGGGCTGTTTGCATCCCCCCCCCCCCCCCCCGGCTCCAGGCACTTCGCTTGCAAGCCACGTCCGCATTGACGGTCTGATCATATGTACACAACCATTCAATTACCCCGTAATGGCTACAGGCTATTAAGCCATCAATCTCCTTCATTAAGGCCTGCCAGGCCCGTCCCCAGCATCGCGCAATAAAACCATTAAAACAACAACAACAACCCAAAGTAGCATCTTTAACGCCGCGGCCGTAACACCGGCCCCAGTGCCGATGCCGCCGGCCCGCAGCATCTCCCGCCTCGCTGCAGCGTCCCCCTGCCCGCAGCCCACCCGGGCACCTTCTCGCCCCGAGCAAGGTATCGCCTCGCTGGGGTGTCCCCAGGGAGCTGGGGGCTGCCCACACCTCTGTGCCCCCCCCCCAGCTGCTCCCAGCAACTCGCCCCTGTCCCGGGCTCGGCGGGTGGCTCGGCACGCCGGGACCTGCTCTCATGCTTTATGGCTGACATTATCTTTTATTGCCATATAAAAACCGAAGCTCCAGTGGCTTTATGGCTGCTGCGCCGGCGTTTGGCACCTCGCTGCTCGGCTCTGCGCTCCTGGCTGCTCGCTCTCCCTGTCACCGGGCATGGCGGGGACAGGGCACTGCCCAGACCCCCCAGTGCCTGCACTGGGGCCACGACTGCTCCCACTGCACCCTCATTAGGGACGTGACTGGTCCCGACACCCACGGTGGGGGCACGACTGGTCCCAACACCTGCAGCTCTCACACTGGCTTGGGGAGATCAGAGGATGTCAGCTGGGAGGGGGGGACCCTCTAAAATAGGGTGACCCCTTCTCCGACCCGGCACAGCAAGGAGGGGGGTCGTAGGCCTGGGCTGGCACTGTTCGGACCCAGAATCTGTGGGACCCCACATCCCTGCACCCCAGTGGGAGCCCCTGTTTGCAGGAGGAGAGGGGCAGGGGGTGGCAGTGCAGGGCCAGAGGTCGGGGGAGTGGGCGTCCTGCTGCTGTGCCGCAGCCAGAGCCGTGCCACGGGCACCGGGCAGCTCCCGTGGCCGGCAGCACCGGCACCATGAGCCGGGACTGGCGCCTTGTCAGAGCCTGTCACGTCTGTCCCCCCCCCGCGCCCCCCACGCCGTGGTGCCGGTGGCAGGGAACATCTGCTCGGCCGCCCCGCTGCCACGGCGCGTTAGGGTCAGGGGCAGCCGCCAGGACCCCCGGCCAGCGCCGCCCGGGCAGCTCCTCGCCGTGACATTGATGCGGGGTGACAGGGTGAGTGGGGCGGACGGATGGGATCGGACAGACAGACGGGCAAGTGAGCGCCGCTGCCCACGCCAGGGCCCAGCCGCGCCACGGGTCACCGGTGCCCGACGCTCACCCACTCGTGTCGTGGCTCCACGTCCGTGGGGACACCGAGACCCCTGCCACCACCGCTCAGCTGCTGGGGACGGACAGAAGACATCCTGCACCCCGTGTCCTGCACCCCGTGTCCCTTTTCCCATGCCTCGTGGCGTTACCCCCCCCACCGTGTCAGCGCCCCACGCCACGCGCCCCCCTCCGAACGATGCCCCGCGCCGGGGTGGCACCAAGGGCACTTATTGCCAAGAAGGGGAGGGATGCTGGCCGGGCAGGGGTGCCCACGGCAGGGACGTGGTGATGCCACCAGTGTCACCGAAACGCCGCACCTTCCCTTCCCAGGCCCAGGGCTCGCTTCCCCGGGGAGGATGAGGAAGATCCCCGGCCCCCCCTCCGCCCTGCCCTGGGGGGGGGCGCGGCTCGGCCAGCCCTACCGCAGCCGGGACCCCCGGGACCCCGCGCCGGAGGGCGCTCCCCGCTGCGGTACCCCCGGGCGGGGGTTGGGGGGGGGGAACCGCCGGTGTCGGGGCCGGTGGCCGGGACGATGCTGCCACCTGGTGCCGCGGCCTCGCGGCGCCGCCGGGACCGGGACCGGCACCGGGGGTCGGGGGGGGGGCACCGGGGGTCGGGGGCAGCACCGGGACCGGCTCCGGGGGTCGGCAGGGGGGCACCGGAGGTCGAGGGCAGCACCAGGACCGGCACCGGGGGTCGGGGGCAGCACCGGGACCGGCTCAGAGGGTCAGTGTCAGCACCGGGACAGGCTCCGGGGGTCGGGGGGGGGCACTGGAGGTCGAGGATAGCACCGGGACCGGCGCCGGGGGTCAGGGTCAGCACCGGGACCGGCACCGGGGGTCGGGGGCAGCACCGGGACCGGCTCCAAGGGTCAGTGTCAGCACCAGGGCCGGCTCCGGTGGTCGGCGGGGGGGCACCGGAGGTCGAGGCCAGCACCGGGACCGGCACCGGGGGTCGGGGGCAGCGCCAGAGCCGGCACCAAGGACCGGGAGAGGCACCGTGGGGTCAGGGGGCAGCGGGGCCGGGGGTCTTGCCGGGGCTCCGGGACCAACCCGGGGCTACTCCGCCCCGTGGAAACCCGCCGGGACCGGGACACGGCGGGACGCTGCCGCTCCTCTCCCGGGGGGGGGAGTGGGACCGGGGTGGGCTCGCCTCGACGGGGGGGCGCGGCGGAGCGGGGCGGGCAGAACCCGTTCCGTTCCCTGTCCCGGTGCCGGTGCCGGCCCATCCGCGGCGGGGGTAGCGGGGACCGGGTCTCTCCCTCCCGCCCGCCCCGTCGCGGCATCCCCGCGGCGCACCCGGCGACAGCTGCCGCCTCCCGCCCCGGGGGCCAAGCACCCCCCCGGACCCCCCCCCACGACCCGGCCAGAGGGGACACCCCCCCCCGAGCCCCTCCGCATCCCCCTCCGAGCCCCCCGGTGCCCGGTTCTCCTCCCCGCCGCCCCCGCCGGGCAGGGGGTGCAGAATCCCGGCCCGGGGAGAGGGGAGGGGGGGGGCGGAGGGGACAGCTGCCCGGCCCGGGGGGGGGCCCGGCCCGCTCGGTAGCACATGTGCTGTCACTCAGCCAGCCCCGCGGTTATTTTAGCTCGGGGCCGGTGAAAGGCTCGGGGCTGGGCGGCCGGATTGCGCCCCGCTTCGCCATGGGCCCCCCGCTTCTCCTCGCCTGCCTGCTCGCCCCCCTCTGCGCTCGGGTAAGGGGTACGGGGAGATGGGGGTGGGCTGGGGATGGGGACCCCCCCCCCCCCCGCACCCACTCCGTGCCCTGGGAGGGCCGGCCGGGATGGGGAGCCTGGATGCGGTGCTGGGGGGGGATGGCCGGACCCCAGACCCCACGGAGGCACGTCCTTGGGGGGCAGCGGGGATGGGGATGGGGGCGATGGGGGCTTGGTGCCCCACTTGAGGCATTTCCCACCCCACAGATGGCGGTGGCCGGGGGGAGCCTGCGGCTCCGGCATACCGCCTGCGTTTGTGAACCGGGAGATGGGATTTGGTGGAGGGTTAGGCATTCAGAAACACCCTGCTCCCCCCTCAGCTGTGGTCCTAGACCCCCCTGCACCCCCCTGTCCATGCACGTCCCCCCAGAGCCCCTCACCGCGGTCTCAGGCCTGAGAGACATGGGGCTGTTGGGGTCCTGGCCTGGACCTCATGGCTGGGTGCTCAAGGCAGGGGAAGAAAAGAGGGCCTGCAGGGCAGCCCCCCCCCCAGCAGCAGGGCCCCCATCGACCCCCACCACCCTCCCCATCCGCCGAGCTCCGTCAGCCTCCTGGGGAAGGGGGGGGGTCTCTCTCCTGGGGAGGGCAGAGGGACAGCTGGAGGCCGCGGGGCAGCTCCCGTCACAGCCTCAAAATGAGCCCCTTGTCCTGCCCATCCCACAGGACTGGCATGCAGACCCCCCCCCCCCCCCAAGCCCTGCACAGCTCCACACCATCCCCAGGGACCCCCCGGCACAGCCATCCCCACCGGCCCACTCCCCTGCCGCGGGCAGGGTGCCCATGCAGGGCACCCCAGCACCCAGCGGTGCAGCCAGGATGGGTGCAGATGGGGGTGGGTGCAGATGGGGGTGGGTGCAGATGGGGGTACAAGGCCTGGTGCTGCCCAGATGTGCTCCCTCCCCGGGGAGGGGACAGGACATGTCCCCAGGGCCCAGGACAAGGGTGAGCCCTGACAAATGTGGCGTGGAGCTTGGCGGGGGGGTAGGCTGCATGCACAGCTCCCTAACCCCCCCAACCCCCATCTCCCAGCCCCCACATTTGCTCCCCACAGCTCCAGACCCCCCCCCCCCAATTCCCTGACCCTCCAGCCCAGTCTCTCGTGGCCCCTAAACCCGTCCTAGCCCCTACAGCTCCCTGACGCCCATTGCAGCCCCCCCAATAACTCCTGCTCCCCCAGTCCCTGTTCCTAATCTTCCACACCAACATCCCCCCCCCGAGCTCCACCCCAGCTCCCTATCCCCCCCCAAGCTCTGTACCCCAGCCGGGCCACCCTTACAGCCTAAACCGATCCCTGACCCTTCCGCCCTCGCTGCCACATCCACGCGTGACAGTGACGTGGGCTGGGGCCACGCCAGGCGCTGCCAGCCCAGGGTAACCCCTTCGTCCCCACTGCTGAGGGTCCCGTGGGGCACCCCTTCCTGGCGAGCCCGGCGGGATGCCTGTCACCGTCACATCAGGATGTCAGGGGACCACCGACACGAAGCTCCCGGGGGAGCTGGGTGGCCTCTCCATTCCCCCAACCCCATCAGGGGGTGCCAGTGCTGTGCACCCCAGCACCACGCACCCCAGCACCGTGCATCCCAGCACGGTGTACCCCCACACCGCGCATCCCGGCACCATGCACCCAGCCCAAGTTCAACGCCGTGCCCGCTGCCCCGGCATTGCACCCCACTCTGGAGGTTTTGGGGTCACCGGCAGCACCGTGTCCCTCCCACAGGGTGCCAGCCCAGCCCAGCCGGGTGCCGCAGCCCCGGGCAGCCCCCAGGCCTGGCGGCAGCACGAGGGTCCGCGGCGGGTGAAGAGGGCCTGGGTGATCCCCCCCATCAGCGTCTCGGAGAACCACAAGCGCATCCCCCACCTCCTGGTGCAGGTAGGCAGGGTGTCCCCCCACCCTTTCTTCCAGGCAGTGGGGTGGGGGGTACCCCGGGCAGGAGGATTGCATGGGGGCACCCCAGGAGGGGGCACATGGTATGGGGGGAGACTTAGGGCACAGGGGGACCCCAGGTGGGGGACAGACCCTCCCCCCAGCCCCGGGACCACCAGCTCTGCTTTCCCCGGCGCAGATCAAGTCGGACAAGCAGCAGCCCGGGGGGGTGATCTACAGCATCAAGGGGCCGGGGGTGGACGAGGAGCCCCTGGGCATCTTCTCCATTGACAAGTTCAGCGGGAAGGTCTTCCTCAACGCCATGCTGGACCGGGAGGAGAACGACCGCTTCCGGGTAAGGATGCTGCCTGGCCGCCCGCAGCCCCCTCCTCAGCCCCCCCCCAGCCGGGCCGAAACCCACCTGCTCTGCGCCCACAGCTGAAAGCCTTCGCGCTGGACCTGGGCGGCGTGACGCTGGAGGACCCCACCGACCTGGAGATCATCGTGGTGGACCAGAACGACAACCGGCCGCTCTTCCAGCAGGACATCTTCACGGGGCGCGTGGTGGAGGGGGCTGAACCAGGTGGGTCCAGCCGGGGAGCCGGGGCTGGGAAGCAGGGGGGGGTGAGCCAGCCCCCACGCCGTCACCCACCGGGGCGCTCCTGCGGCCACAGGGACCTGCGTAATGACGGTGGATGCCACCGACGCCGACGACCCCGACACGGATAACGCGGCGCTGCGGTACTCCATCCTGGAGCAGGGCGCTGGCGGCATGTTCAGCATCAACGCCACCACCGGCCAGATCTGCACCGCGCGGCCCGGCCTTGACCGCGAGGTAGCGGGCGTGGGGGGCACGGGTGGCACCGGGGTGACAGCGGGACTGGGGGCAGCCAGAGACCCCCAGCTGGTGAAACCACAGCTCCAAGCCATGAGCAGACCCAGGCGTGGGGAGATGGTGGGTGGCCTGCAGCTGGGGGACCTCTGGGCTCCTGGGGGGGCTGGAGGGGCTCAGCACTGGACCCCCTCCTTCCCCGCAGACCGTGGGGGTGTACAACCTGACGGTGCAGGCAGCCGACATGTCCGGGGATGGGCTTACCACCACCGCCACAGCCGTCGTCTACCTGGAGGACATCAACGACAACCCTCCCGAGTTCACCAAGGAGGAGGTAGTGGCTGGGATGGGGTGGGGAGACATGCAGGGGTCAGGGGGGTGGGACCTGCCCCCCCCCCCCCCGGGAGCAGCAGCATCCCACGCTGGTGTCTCCCCCAGTTCTCCATGGAGGTGGAGGAGCAGGCAACTGGCGTGGACGTGGGCAAGGTCTTCGTGCACGACAAGGACCTGGCCGGCTCGCCCAACTGGCTGGCCAAATTCACCATCCTGGAGGGCGACCCCGAGGGTGCCTTCGCCATCCGCACCGACCCCTACACCAACGATGGCGTGCTCTCCGTGGCCAAGGTGGGCGCTGGGCAGCCGAGGGGCTGGGGGGGGGGGGTCTCCCGTGGCTCGGCTGACCCGTAACCCCTCTCGGTAGCCACTGGACCACGAGGTGCGGGACCGCTTCGAGCTGACGATGTCAGTGCAGAATGAGCAGCCGCTGGAGCCCACGGCCCCCGCCAGCCCCCGGGCGCTGGCCACCGTGCGGGTGCGGGTGCGGGATGTGAACGAGGCACCCATCTTCCGCGAGAACCCGCGGCGGGTCAGCGTGCTGGAGGGGGCCCCCCCAGGCACCCCCGTCACCACGTACACTGCCAGCGACCCCGACACCCGCCAGCTCCAGACCCTCACGTGAGTCCCAGGCTGTGGGTTTTGGCACCCGGTCCCCTTGCATCACCTCCCGGCACCCGCTGCGGTCGGGTTCCCGCGTTCGCAGCCTGTGCTAGGTGTTTTGGGGGGGGGTGATGGCATGACCCCCCCTCTGCACCCACAGCTATGCATTGCTCTACGACCCGGCGGACTGGCTGCAGCTGGACCCCCACGTTGGCACCGTCCGCACCAAGCGGGAGCTGCTGCACCCCTCCGCCTTCCTGCAGGGGGGCTGGTACATCGCCCTGGTCCTTGCCCGCGATGACGGTGAGCGGCCCCCCCACCCCTGCTGTGTCCCCCCGCTCCCACCACCACCCTCCTGACCCCCCCCCCCCCCGCTCTGTACCCCCAGCCGAGCCCCCGCTCTCCGCCACCGGCACCCTCTCCATCGAGATCCTGGAGGTGAACGACCACGCGCCCCTGCTGCAGCCGCCGGCCGGGGTGGTCTGCGGGCGCCCGGGACGAGGGGGGACCCTGCTCCTGGGGGCCACGGATGACGACCGGCCCCCCCACGCTGCCCCCTTCCACTTCCAGCTCAGCCCCCAGCACCCCCAGCTCGCCCGCAACTGGAGCATCACCCGTTTCAATGGTGAGGGCTGGCTGGGGCGAGGGGGGGGGGGGCTGCTGCATAGGGGGGCCCCCCGCTCACCCCCTGCCCACGGCCCTCCTGCAGTGACCCACGCGGTGCTGGCCGTGCTGGTGGAGCTGCCCGAGGGGCCCTACTCGCTCCCGCTACTGCTCCGGGACTCGGGGACCCCCCCCCAGGAGCGGCAGCAGCTGCTGAACATCTCGGTGTGCCGCTGCGGCCGGGACGGCACCTGCGAGGACGGTGTCCTGGCCGCCGCCACCGCCGGGGCCGGCATCACCCTCGGCGCCCTCATGATCATCCTCGGCAGCAGCATCCTCCTCCTTGGTGAGTGAGACCCCCCCCATCCTCACGCCCACCCCTCCCAGCCCCGCCGTCCTCCTCCCATCCAGCACCCCAGCCCCGTGCTCTACCACGCGGTGCTGGTCCTGGCCACCCATCCCGAACCCCACCAGCACTCTCTGGCACCTTGTCCCCCCCTCCCCCCATCACTCCATCCTGGCCACCCCATCCAGTCCCTACTCACGTCCCCCATCACCCCATCCTGGTCCCGGACGCCCCAACCTCTCCCTACCTACGTCCCCCATTACCCCATCCTGGTCCTGGCCGCTCCATCCAGTCCCCACCCACGACCCTCAACACCCCCACCACCCCAGCAACCCCTTCTGATCCTGACCACGACCCCCCCCCCCCGCTCAGCATCCCCCACCCCAAATCCCTACCTGCATCCCCATCCCACTCTCCCGGCCCCACCAACGGCATCCCAGCCCAACCAGCAGCCCCATCGCCCCACGTCCCCCCGTGCCCAGCCACCCCGTCCCCACGTGTCCCACGTCCCCGGTACCCCACCCCGTGCCCACCCGCCCTCTGCCCGCAGTGCTGGCGGGGCTGGGGGCGGCACGGGCGCGCGGGCGCCGGCGGGCTCTGCGCAAGGGGCTGCTGCAGCGCTCGGGGGACGACATGCGGGACAACATCCTCAACTACGACGAGCAAGGCGGGGGCGAGGAGGACCAGGTGAGCGGGATCTGAGGAGGTGGGGGGGTCCCAGTGGTGGTGGGGGGGGGGGGGGTCTGTCCCAACCGCACACCCCTGACCCCCGCCACCGTCCCGTCCCCGCAGGACGCCTACGACATCAACCAGCTCCGGCACCCCGAGCTCTTCTCGCCGCGGGCCAAACCGCCGGTGCGCAGGGACGCCCCGCTCAGCTCCGCCACCCCCCCGGCCCCCCGCAAACTGCCCAACAGCCCCTCCGACATCGAGGACTTCATCAACGAGGTGGGGATGGGGTCCGGGGCTCCCCTTGCCCTCAGTCCCCCCCCATCCCCGTTGGGGCTGACGGTAGCCCCCCCCCCCCGTCCCCACAGGGGCTGGAGGCGGCCGACAACGACCCCAGCGTGCCCCCCTACGACACGGCCCTCATCTACGACTACGAGGGCTCGGGCTCCGTCGCCAGCCCCCTCAGCTCCATCGTCTCCAGCCTGACGGACGAGGACCAGGACTACGACTACTTGAGCGAGTGGGGGCCACGGTTCCGGCGCCTGGCCGATCTCTACGGGCAGTAGCGGGGACTGGGGGGGGGGGTCGGGAGGGGGGTACCCCGCCGCCCACGGAGGGGCTGGGGTAGGGAACGGGCAGCGCTGGGGGGGGGCCCGCACATGCACGTGATGCCCAGATGCAGCGGCTTTGCATATGGGCATGCACAAGACGCCCGGCTGCAGGGGCTTTGCACACGCGTGTGCACCAAGGATACAGATGCAGGGGCTTTGCACACGCGTGTGCACCAAGGATACAGATGCAGGGGCTTTGCACACGCGTGTGCACCAAGAGAGGCCTCAGCGCAGGGGTTTGCACGCCTGCGCACACTCACAGATACGCCCCCCCCCCCCCCAGCAAACCCCAGGAAGGCAGAGGCCGAGGGCACGGGCAGCCCTGGGGGGGGGGGACACCCCAGGGAAAGGCCCCACAGAGCTGGGGAGGGTGGGCAAGGAGACCCCCCCAGTCCCCCCAAAATAAAGATCCCAGAGAAGGGGGCCAGGGGCAGGGGCACCGCGCGGGGCCCCCAGCCACGCCAGCCGCCTGTAGAAACAAGGCACTTTTATTGGCAGCCCGCGAGCACCCGCCGCAAACACCCTGGGGGGCTTCACCCCCACCCCAGGACTCCCAGCACAGCTCCTCCTGGGGCAGGATCCGGCCCCGCCGTGGGGTGGGTGCGCTGCTCCCCCAGCCCAGCCACTGCACGTGTCCTGGTGCACCCCGCCGTCCCCACGGATGGGGGTCCCGGTGCTCCACGGGGGGATGGGATGGGGGTCCCAGCACCATGCTCAGCGCCCCCCCCCCAGCAGCAGGGAGAGCCTGGGGTGGGCCACGGCTATATCTCACGGTGGGGCGGCCGGGGAGCCCAGCATCCTCTTGGCGGTGAGGTGGGAGTAGTCGTGGGGGATGCCGTGGGGGGCAAGCAGGGGTAGGTGGTCCTCACGGGGGGGCCGGCGGAAGAGGGGTGGCCGGCGCTGGCTCTCGCCATCCTGCAAAGACTGAGGCAGGCTGCGGCCCTGGCTCTCCGGCAGCAGCATGATGCTGAGGACGGCGAGGATGGCGAAGGAGGCGAACACCACGTGGTGCAGGAAGAAGCCCCGGCTGTTGGGGATGGCGGTGATGGGGGCGGCCGCCTTGCCCACGAAGCTGGCCCCCACGACGAGACCCAGCCCGGCACCCCTGCGGGGGGGAAACGTGCTCAGAGGGGGTCCGGGGGGGACCCTGCCTGGGTGCTCCCCCACCCCCGGGTAGCACCGGGAGGGTGGCAGCTCCCCCCCCCCCTTACCTGACCACGGTGGGGAGCACCTCGCTGGCAAAGAAGATGCTGAGCATGGTGACGGCGTGGGAGGCGGTGATGCCCACAACGGACAGGGTCAGGACAATGAGGTCCAGCAGGTCTAGGAAAGCACCATCAGGGGTCAAATCCTGCACACACACACCCCCCCACCACCCCTCAAGCACCCTGTTCCCACCCCCAGCCCCCCAGCTGGGGGCTGCACCCCACCGCAGGGAGGGTGGGGGTCTCCCCGTGCATCCTTACACTGGGTGAGGGCCAGCAGCAGGAGAGAGGAGATGCCGGTGAGGACGGTGCAGAGCAGGAGGACGGCGCGGCGCCCGAAGCGCTCGGCCGTCAGGCAGACGAAGAGGCAGGCGGCCGCCTCGGTGCCCACCACCACGTAGTACGAGGAGAAGAAGTGGGGCAGGTGGGGGGCCAGGTTGCGGGTGAAGCAGTGGCGGATGCCGGAGCCGATGAACCTGCGGGAGAGCGGGGTCAGGGGGCCACGAGCGGGACCCCTCCCCACACACATACACACACGCCGCCGCCCCCCCCTCCGCCTGCTCACGCCGCGAAGCCGAGGATGACGCCGTTCTTCCAGATGACCCTGGTGCCGAAAATCTCGCAGACGGCGTGGTACCGGGGCTGCGGGGACCCCTCAGACAGGGACTCCAGCTCTGCCGGGACAGGGGGACTCGAATTAGAGCCGGCACCGTCCCACCGCCCCGGCACCGTGGCTTTGGGGAGGGGGCCCAGCGGCCGCATCGCGGCCAGGAGCTCCGGGGTCACATACCCTCGAGAAGACTCTCCTGGTGGCAGGAGCTGTCGTCGGAGCCGGGGCCGCTGTTTTCGGCCAGTGCCTGCAGGGTCTTCCTGGCCTTCTCCAGCTGCCGCGTGGCCAGCAGCCAGCGCGGTGACTCCGGCAGCAGCGCCGGGCACCTGGGGCACAAGTGTTGGCATCACGGGGTTCTCCAGGGGGCTGGTCCCCCCTCCAGCGCTGACCCCCCCCCCCCCTTTCCTGGCTTCAAAGCGATGCTGCCCAGAAACCCTCAACTTCAAACCTGAGCAAACATTTACCCAGGGCGGGGGGGTCCCTGCGCTCCACCTGGAGAGCCCTGGGCACCCTTTGATCCCCACCGCGGTCCTGGGCAGGGTGTGCTGGGCTGGGGCGCTGCGTGGGCACGGCTCTGTACCAGCCCTGAGGGGTCTGCTCAGCCCCACCGCAGGCAGCGGCCCCCTTCCCGTACACGCAGCCCCCAGGCCCAGGGGGGGGGTCCTTACCACCAGCAGGCAGCCAGCAGAGCCAGGACCATGGTGACGGCACCCTGCAGCACCCGCCAGTCCCGGCAAAGCACGGCCAGCCCCGGCAGCAGCAGCTCCCCGGCGATCCAGAAGAAGCCGGCCACCATCGTCACCGCCAGCCGGTGCGGGGGGTCGCACAGCTCCAACCCTGGCAGGGGGGACACACGAGGGGTGCGCGGTGGGCGCCACGGCTGCGGGGCATCCCACACCCCCATAGCATCCCGCGCCCCGGAGCATCCCGCGCCCCGGAACGTCCTCGGTCCCCACGCCGCCACCGCGGGGACCCCCGCCGTCCCACTCACGTGCCACGTAGAGGGAGAGGAAGGCGCCCGCCAGCGCCGCCCCGAAGAGCAGCCGTGCGACCAGCACCATGACGAAATCCACGGCCAGCGCCACGCCGAGGCCCAGGGGCACCGCCAGCACCAGGGACGCCACGAAAGCGGGACGGCGGCCGAACCTGCCGGGGGATGGGACCTCTGAGCGGGGCTGGGCACGGTGTCACCCCCGCCCGGGGACCCCCGCTTACCTGTCGCAGGCCAGTCCGGCAGCGACGCTGCCCAGCGTCCAGCCCAGCAAGTGCGTGGTCTGCTCCAGGGGCACCTTCCAGCGCGAGGCGCACACCAGGTCCCACTGCGGGCGAGGGGGGAAAACGTCAGTATTGGGGTCCCGGCGGACTCCCTCGCGGCCCGCAGGGGTGGGACGGATGGGGTCACCATCCCCATGAGTCGCCTGGGGGGGCTTCTAGCCAGCCCCCACCCCACGAGCAAAAAATGTTGGGCTGGATGTGGCGGGACAGCGTTGATGGCCCTTACTGCCCTGTCCCCTGTCGTTGTCGTCCCCCAGCAGCCCAGGGCTCCCCTCAGCCACCCCCAAAGCCCCTCCACGGGGGTGTCCCCCCCCGAGGACCCCTCTCCCTTCCCCAGGGTCCCTGCCCTCTCCCAAGCAAACTCCCTCTCCCGCCACCCCCAGCGCACCCCCAGGGCTTTCCTGTGTGACCCTTATGGGGTCCCCAGCTTGTTCTCCCCCCCACCCCACACACCCCTTAACCCCTCCTGTAGCCCGGAGACCCCCCCAACCCCCCTCCAGAACCACAGACACCCCCCCAGAACCACAGACACCCCCCACCCCTCTCTAGAACCGCAGACACCCCCCACCCCCCCTCCAGAACAACAGACATCCCCCAATCCACCTCCAGAACCACAGACACCCCTGAACCCCCCTCCAGAACCACAGACCACTCCCTGACCCCCCTCAAGAACCACAGGGACCCCCCCAATCCCCCTTCAGAACCACAGACAGCCCTGAACCCCCTCTAGAACCACAGACAGCCCCCTGAACCCCCTCCAGAACAACAGACGCCCCCCTACCCCCCTCTAGAACCACAGACATCCCCCATCCTGCCTCCAGAACCAGACACCCCCGAACCCCTCTCCAGAACCACAGACCCCCCCTGACCCTTCTCCAGAACCACAGAGACCCCCCCAACCCCCCTCCAGAACCACAGAGACGCCCGAACCCCCTCCAGGACCACAGAGACCCCCCTCAATCCCCCTCCAGAACCACAGACACCCCCCCCAAACCCCCTCCAGAACCAGAGAGACCCCCTGAACCCCCTCCAGAACCACAGACACCCGTGAACCCGTCTCTAGAACCAGAGACCCCCCCAATCCCCCTCCAGAACCACAGAGACCCCTGAACCCCCCTCCAGAACCAGAGACCCCCCCAATGCCCCTCCAGAACCACAGAGACCTCCGAACCCCCTCCAAAACCACAGACACCCTCCAATCCCCCTCTAGAACCACAGAGACCCCCCTCAATCCCCCTCCAGAACCACAGACACCCCCCAAACCCCCGTCCAGAACCACAAACATCCCTGAACCCCTCTCTAGAACCACAGACACCTCCCGAACCCCCCTCCAGAACCAGACACCCCCCCAATCCCCCTCCAGAACCACAGAGACCCGCCCAAACCCCCGTCCAGAACCACAAACATCCCTGAACCCCCCTCCAGACACAGACAGCCCTGACCCCCCCTCCAGAAGAAGACACCCCCCCAAACCCCCTCCAGAACCACAGACACCCCCCGACCCCCCTCCAGAACCACAGAGACCCCCTGAACTCCCTCCAGAACCAGAGACCCCCCAAACCCCCGTCCAGAATCACAGACACCCCTGAACCCGTCTCTAGAACCAGAGACCCCCCCAATCCCCCTCCAGAACCACAGAGACGCCCCCCAAACCCCCGTCCAGAACCACAAACATCCCTGAACCCCTCTCTAGAACCACAGACACCCCCCGACCCCCCTCCAGAACCACAGACACCCCCCCAATCCCCTCCAGAACCACAGAGACCTCCGAACCCCCCCTCCAGGACCACAGAGACCCCCCTCAATCCCCCTCCAGAACCACAGAGACCCCCCAAACCCCCGTCCAGAATCACAGACACCCCTGAACCTGTCTCTAGAACCAGAGACCCCCCCCAATCCCCCTCCAGAACCACAGAGACCCCCCCCAAACCCCCGTCCAGAACCACAAACATCCCCGAACCCCCTCCAGAACCACAGAGACCCCCCTCAATCCCCCTCCAGAACCACAGAGACCCCCCTCAATCCCCCTCCAGAACCACAGAGACCCCCCAAACCCCCGTCCAGAATCACAGACACCCCTGAGCCCGTCTCTAGAACCAGAGACCCCCCAATCCCCCTCCAGAACCACAGAGACCCCTGAACCCCCCTCCAGAACCAGAGACCCCCCCAATCCCCCTCCAGAACCACAGACAGCCCCCCAATCCCCTCCAGAACCACAGAGACCTCCGAACCCCCCCTCCAGGACCACAGAGACCCCCCTCAATCCCCCTCCAGAACCACAGAGACCCCCCCCAAACCCCCCTCCAGAACCACAGACCCCCCGACCCCCCTCCAGAACCACAGACCCCCCCTCCCCGTCCTCCCCCCCCCCCCCTCAACCTGCGTGACGAGGTTGGAGCGGAGGCCGGCGGCGGGCAGGGCGTAGTGCCAGCCTCGCGTGCAGGGCCCGGTGCCGTTGGGCCGGGCGGTGCCGGTGCCGGTGCCGGCGGTCCGGTAGCGGTAGAGCTGGCAGGGGCTCCAGCCGGCGCGGAGCTGCGGGACGGCGGCGCGGAGCAGCGCGGGCCCCGCCAGGCGGCGCAGCGGCGGCGGCAGGAGCGCGGCGTCGGGCCGGCAGCGGTGGGGGGGCTCCGCGCCCAGCGCCCACCCCAGCGCCCACCCCAGCGCCAGCGCCAAGCACGGAGCCCACCCCCCCGCCGCCCGACGGCAACGGGGGCCGCGCCAGCGGGCGCCCCCCCCCCCCTCCGCCGCTGCCGCCGACATCGAGCCGCCGCCGCCGCCGCCGGGGATCGCTCGGGGGGGGCCCTGTCGGGATCCCGGGAGGGCAGGGGGTTGGGGGGGGGGGGGGCGGTACCGGCGCGGATCGGCCTCCGTGGGGACCGCCCCGACCCCGCCCCGTCCCCGGGCTCTCACCTCCGGGAGCTCCGGGTTCCCCGCACACCGGTTCAGCCCCCCCCAGCCCGGTTCGGCTCCCCCCAAACCCCGTTCTTCCCCCCCCCAGCCCGGTTCGGCCCCCCCCAAACCCCGTTCTCCACCCCACCGCCCGGTTCGGCCCCCCCAAACCCCGTTCTTCCCCCCCCCCAGCCCGGTTCGGCCCCCCCAAACCCCGTTCTTCCCCCCCCCCCCCAGCCCGGTTCGGACCCCCCCAAACCCCGTTCTCCACCCCACCGCCCGGTTCAGCCCCCCCAAACCCCGTTCTTCCCCCCCCCTCAGCCCAGTTCGGCCCCCCCCAAACCCTGTTCTTCCCCCCACCACCTGGTTCAGCTCCCCCCAAGCCCAGTTCAGCCCCGTCCAAGCCCAGTCCAGCCCCCCCCAGGCCGGTTCGGCTCCCCCCAAGCCCCGTTCTCCACGCCACCGCCCAGTTCAGCCCCCCTCAAACCCTGTTCTCCCACCCACTACCTGGTTCGGCTCCCCCCAAGCCTAGTTCGCACCCCCAAGCCCAGTCCAGCCCCCCCCGAGCCCTGTTCAGCCCCCCAGCCCCATTTGCCCCCCCCATGCCCGGTTCATCCTCCCAAGCCCAGTCCAGCCCCCAAGCCCGGCTCGTTCCCCCAAAGCCCGGTTCAGCCCCCCCAAGCCTGGCTTGCCCCCCTTCTCCACAGTGCTCCAGGCCAAGGCACCCACTTGGCACTGAGGGACCCCCCCAGCTGGGGGTCCCGGGGTGCAGCCGGGGGTGCCAGGCCCTGGCCGTGACCCACAAATGCACCCGGGCTCCCCCTCAACCTCAAAGGGGGCTGTTGGGGTCTGCCCCCCCCGGGAAGGGAACTGGTCAGAGCCCCCCGCTTGCACCCAGCACCGCAGCGAGCCCCTGGGAAGAGCCAACGAAGCAGCCGAGTTGCAAAAAAGTTTTGGGGTTTTTTCTCCTCCTTTTTAAAATTTATTTACAAACGTTCTCTCCGAGGGACAACAGCATCGCTCGGGCGCTCGGCTCTGCCCACGCAACGGTAGAAACATCCCATCTGCAAAATCCCACCCGCGTTCGCTTTTTACCTCCCTCCGCGGGAAGTCGTACAGCCGAAAGGCCGAGGGTGCCGCGGCGGAGCAGGACCCTCGGTGCCCGGCACCGCGTCCGCAATAAACGACGGCGTAAAAAAACCCGACATCGGCGCGTTGCAGACCAGGCGGCCTCGCCGCTGCTCGGCCCATGCGCCACCGCTGGAGTCCGACCAGCGCCAAGAAGAGAAAGGTGGGACCTGGGACGGATCTGCACCTACGTCCGTGGCCGGGAGGAGCGGCACCGGGAGGAAAACTTACCCCTGGGGACTCCCGAACCTCCCAGCACTGAGGTCAGAACAGAGTACGGGACTTTTCTTGCTTTACCCGGCTGATGAAAGGTCTCTCCGTGCTCACAATGATTTAATTTATGGTTATTTAACACAAGAAAAGAGCAGGGATGGAAATTAGTTAATCAGCGTTACTTGTGGCTGCTTTCTTGTGTTGTCAAATGACACCCCCGAAGCAGAAGCAGCCCCCCCCAGCCCTGGCGCTTGCACCGGTCGCCCACCCCAACCCCAGGCAAGGATGGGAGGGGGAAAAATCCACCCTGGCTGCCGCCAGGGCATGGCCGCTGCGAGAAACTGCCCGTCCTGCTCTGCCTGCGGTGAGCACCGGTCACCGCTGCGGCTGCTGGTCCGGCAACAGGCTCGTGGAGCCGAGGCAGGAGCTGGGGGTCGGGCAGGGGAAGGCAGGACACCCCCCCGCTGCCCCGGCTCTTACAAAGCCGCTACGACTTGGTGGAGTGAAACCCTCGAGGTCCCCGGCGTGAGGATCGTGGAAAATTCCTCAACCGGCTGCAAAGGTGGTGGCAGCGAGGGGGGGGAGCCGGGTGCGGAGGCGTCCCAGCGGGGTGGGTGTTCTTCTGCTGGGGACCTGCGTGGCTGCCCAGATGCCGGCAGCGTGAGCCTGTGCTCCACCGAGGCCACCGTGGCTGCAGAGCATTGCATGCGTGGGGCTGCCCGGGCCGAGCAAGAGCCCGCGCTGCCAAAAGAGGCGAATGGGGCTGAAAAGGGGTCGTGAATTCAGCGGGTCGCCTCCGGTCCCCCCAGCCAAGCGGCGCCAGCAGAGGAAGAGGAGCCAAATCGCATTTATAACCTCTCCGCTTCCAAAAGCGGCAGCTGAGACATTCAACCAGCATGTGCACCTGGCAAAACCAAGCAGAAAATGCAGGAAAACCAGGCACCGACAGCAAGCGTCCACAGGGACCAGCCCCTTGCGCCGGCTGTGCCAGCCAGGAAAGGTTGGGCAGCCGGTACAAGGAAGGCACAGAGGTCTTAGAAGAGGCACTTGAATCTCTCTCCACCCACGTCCCTGCGAGCTTGTGCTTGAGGATCGACTTTGCCAACTTCATTAAGCCTGGGCTGGGTTACGGCTCCAACAAGAGCTGCACGTCCAACGCAATCCCCCCGCAGAAGAGGCCACGGTGCTGGCACGCAGCGGCAGGACGGTGGCAGGAAGAGCTGGCACCCAACCCAAAACCAAGTCGGGCATCGCCAAACCGGTGGCTCCTTCCCACCACAGAGCAGCCCCGGCAGAGACTCCCAGCCAGGCGCAGGACTGGCACAGCCGGGAGCACCACGTGCTGCACGGCACCGTCCTCACCAGCCCCAGGAGCGAGGGTGAATTCAGCCCACGGGGTAGCAGCGATCCACACGACCAATTTCTGAGGTTCAGTATTAAAAAGAAGGAAAGAAGAAAAAGGAGGCGGCTGGGAGCACAGCACCCCAGGGGCCCGTCTAGGCACCCATCCCCAAGGACATGGGGCAACAGGACACCAGCACGAAGCACCGCTGGCCGCAAGCCCTGCCGCAGGCTCCTGGGCTCCAGCTCACGCTGGCAGCGCCGTCCCAGCTGCCAAGAAGCCATTCCCCTGCCTGCCCGACCAGCAACCGGCCTCTTGATCCAGAAAGCACCGAGTACCGATGCCCCAGCACGACGACCTGCAACCCCAGGGCAGCGCTGGGCTCCACCCGTCCTTGTCCAAACTTCGCAACCCCAAAACATCAGCTCCTCGATTCGCAGCCCCTACGGGGTCCATCAAACTCACCAGCCCGAGCCCAAACATCGTTCTTCGCGTCACTCTGTGCCCCCAGTTGGCACGTGGCACAGGGGGGCTTCCCCTCTCCCCACAGTCCCCCCCCATCACAACCGGCTGCAGGGTTGGCACAGCTGCAGGGTCAGCACCGCCAGGTTTCCAATTCCACCGAACACAAAGGGGCAGGGAAAAGAGGAGAAAAACAACGTGGTGTTAAAAATCAGGTCACCATCCAGAGAACCCCGCAGTACAGACTGTGGGTCAGACTCCCCTTGCGTACCTGAGTGCGTCAGACGGGCTTCCAAGTAACGCTGCACACCGTCCTGGCTCTTATTTTTTCCTTGACAGGGAAAGTGCTGCCTAGGGTGAACTATACATACAAAGATAATTTTAATTAATTTATTTATTTCTTTACACATAACTGAAAGTGATGTTACAGTACATAAGTTATTTACAACTGTGCAGTAATGTGTTGCAAAATAAATTATCTAGAAGGCAGCAAAAGTACATTGTTAATGTATATAAAAACTGTACAGCATTTATGGGATACAATTTTTCTTTATATGAGTATTGGCTCTGTAGTGTTTTCAAGTTATGTTCTCAGAAAGAGAAACGAAATGCCCAAGATTAAAGGAAAAAAATATATAAACCACATGGATTTTACTCCATTAAAAACACAGTTGGCAAAGTCCTTTCTCTGCGTCACCATTTCCCCGCCCGCCGCTGGCCGTGCCGCCCCGGCGCACGGTGCGCAGGCGGCTCCTCTGCTCTCCCGAAACGGTGGCGAGCGGCTGCTGCGGGGCGCTGCGGGCGCACCCCACCTCCGCAGCCCGGAGCCGTCCACACCTTCAGAGCCGTGTCTGCCCAAGTTGGACGCTGTCTTTTTTGTTTCTAATTGTTTTTGTTTGTGGTTTTTTTTGTTGGTTTTTTTTTTTGTTTTTTTGTTGGTTTTTTTTTTTTTTTAGACATACCCAGGATGGAACGAGAAACTCAAACACCCCCCCCTCCCCCCATGGTTTCCTACTGCAGCTTCTCCGAGAGGAGATCCGCGACCGGTGGAAAACAGAGAGCTGGAAATCACGGTGTTCACAAGTACATGAATCACGTGGTTGCTGGCCCCGCTCAGCAGCTTCTGCAACACACAAATGGTGTCCTTGGCCTCCTCCCTCCACGCCTCTGCCAGTCTCTTGGCCGGTGAGTGCTCGCTGCCCGCGCAGACCGGCTGCCTCCCTGCCGCAGCAGCCGGTTGGAAAGGAGATGCGCCCCGGCCCGCTGCCCGGCCGAGCTGCCGTCAGTCCGGAAGCGAGGGACGCGTTGTGAAGAAAGTGCAATTATTTTTCTTATTGTTTTGTTTTCTGCCGATAGCTGCTTCCTCCTCCTCTGACCAGGGATTCATCAGCAAGCGGTAAGGGTGAATGTGAGCTCGACCGCCCGACCTCGGAGGGCTCCCGTCCTTGCCAGTTTTCAGTGATGTCTCCTGGTTTTGAACTGTCATGCCGGCAAGAGCACAAAGTCATCGTTCACGTCGACCATTGGCACATAGAACGAGGGCACCTCGTTCACGCAGAGGGATTTGTGCCCCGCGGGGTCCAACTCCTGCACTTTCAGCTGCCACTCCATCCTTTGCACTGCGTTCAAGGCGGCAGCTTCGTGTTGCTGTCGCATGAGCAGGCACGTCTGGATCGGGGGAAAATAAAAACAAGCAGAGATGAGGGGTGAGCGGGAGAGGGCAGGAACGGCTCCTGCTGCCCGTCCCACCTAGCCAAGGCAGGGGACCTGCAGCCATCGCAGCGGGCAGAGCGGCAAATGGAGCGAGGGATGCCGCACGCATCCTTGCAGGAAGAAACATAGACTTGGGACGTCTGCTGAGCCCAATTCCAGGAGGAGCAGGGGCAAAGCCAAAAGGGCCTCATGGGGCAGCTTTTAAAGGCTTGTAAGCACTCAAGAGCACTGATCCCACTGGTGACAGCCTCGGCAGACAGTCCCCATCGGCCCCCACAGTGGCCCTTGGCTGCCCGAGAGCAGGGCCCTGGCTCCCTTCGTCGGAGCTGCCAACTCCCTCCGTGTCACCAGCTGAAAGCGCCATCGTCCCCGCTCCCTACTGTGCCAGTTTGCCACCCAGAGCTCTGCACAGCACTCTGGAAAATCATTGCACGGGCTCCTGCCACCTTGAAGTTTGCCATAGGTTTTGAGCTTGCTGCGGCATGTGTTGCTGGCGAAGAGTAGGCCCCGAGGGTTTAACTGACCGAGAAAGCTCCAGACCATATGGCACGAAGCAGAGTAACAGCCAGCCAGACAACCCGAAGCAGAACGTGTCTCCCTTCCCCCTTTTTGGAACCAGGAGAGGCAACTGCGCTCCCGTACTCCCCGCAGAGGCTCCCACCTCTCCGCCGTGCCACGCACAGAAGCGTCCCCCATCGCGTAACGCTGCCCAGACTACCTCAGGACATCTGCTCCCACCAGATTTTTGGGAACCACAAAGGCAGCTTCCAGGCTACAGCAACAGCCGGGACCCCTCTTGGGGAAACCCTCCCGGCAGCAGGCAGAGCAGCAGGACCTGCTGCTGCCCACGTGCTGCAGCGGCAGCCCGGAGCACCGGGGCTCCCACGCCTCTCACCTTCATTCGATCATACTTGTCATCCACGTCTTGCAACCAGGAAATGAACTGTCGCGCGTTGAAGCGGTCTCTGACCGATTTGTTTTCGTCTCCCTATGCAAAAGACAGCAAAAGAGAATTACATGGTAACTTTTTTTTTTTTACTTTAAGCAGTCACAGGTCTAACAGGCCATATTCAAACCCCTCTTAGGGTACACACTCATCAGAAACAAGAAAGGTGTCTGCAGGGAGGGAGAATAGAGCACGCTGCTCCCTGCTGCTCTTGCAGCCCTTTGCCAGGGGCTTCAGCCTCAGACAGAGATGCATGCATGCACGCACTCCCCATTTTTGCTTTGCGCCTCTCTGTCTCCTTCAGCTCATGCCCAAGATCATGACGCCTTCGCTGTAGAAGCACAGACACTTGGCTGGGAAATGCCGAGGGATAAATCAAGGCTCCTGGATCAATACACCAGGTCATTAATAAATTCCAGGATCCCATCTTCTGCACAGGATCCCTCCCGCAATGCAGCAGCACGCTTCCTCGAGCAAGCTGGGCTGGTGGCAGCTGCAGGGCGCGGGCTGCAGAGGGTGCTGGTGGGATGGCTCAGGACCAGCGCAGCCGCACGGCCACCAGCTGCAGAAACCGGACACGATTCCCCTTTCTCCAGCACAGAACGACGTGAAATCGAAGGAAGAAATGACCATTTTTTGTGGGCTGTGAGACAGAGTCTGTCTCTTTCAAAGCCACTATTCAGACACAAATCAATTTAATGGCTCTCTCCCCTTCCTTCAACAGGAAAAGATATCCCAGAGTGTAGTAAAATAAACCTTTCAAGTGTGCAGATGATCCTGATCAAGAAGAAATGCAGAGGATCCTGAGACTCACTGATAAATGTGAGTCATCTCTGCTCCTAAAGAGACACGATGTTCCCTGTGTCCCTGTGTTCCTGGATGCATTTCCTTTCCCGGCACGCACGTGGGGTATCCCAGAACGTGCGACACCAGAAACTGAGTCAGATTAGGCAACCTGGGGACGTGCTGGGGAGGGCTCCTGCAGTATGTCCTGCATCTGCGTGCTGCGGTGGGTGACAGGCACCTGAGCAGGGAGAGCATTAGTAACTCCTGCCTACAACCCTCCCTCCCTCCCTCTGTCCAGAAAAGCACCGTCTCCCTCGGGGTCTTGCACAGCACCTCTGAGACACTTCTTCACCACCAAGACAGGCACTGACCTGATTTTCTAGAGGCATATTATAGACCTCGGAGTCCAGCAGCATGGTGCAGGCACTGAAGGGCACAGCCTGGTTGGCAATAGTCCTTGCTGCCCGACAATGAACTCTCAAAATCTCCTGCTCACAGGAGACGATGAGCTTCTCCTGAGGAAGAGCAAACGAAGCAGTGAGCGTGGCAGCCTCAGTCTCCCCAGCGGAGGAAATTCGGGACCTCTTCCCCAGCAGGACTTTCCCCGGAGTGCTCCCTTACCCGCTCTATGCTGTGCTGGAGCCGCAGCTTTCCCCGGACGGCTTCCTGCTGCTTGAAGAGCTCCTTCAGAGGCTCCGCGAGCGATGGCGGTGGGGCGATCTGCGGGCACACGACGGCGGAGGGTTAAAGCCAGCAACGCTGTGGGTGCACAGCCCGCGGGGGCCGCCTGCTCCCCCCACCACGCAGGGCCCTGCCTGCGGCACGGCCACATAGCCGAAATGCACCTTGGCCCAGGGCTCGGAGAGGGAGTCGGTGCCACCCTGCGGGGTGCCGTACGGAGCTCACCGGAGGAGAAAATCTGCCTATTTCCTCAGGAGGCAAAGGACAACGTCCTGCCAGTGCTCAGACCACAGCGAGGGGTGAGACAACAGGGCAAGAGATGTCCAGTGCCGAGAGACGAGCTCAGCCTGCAGAACCGGAGCCTAAATCACCCCACGGGCTGCGAGGGCAGTTGGTAAAGGGGCCTGAGCGGGTCTGACAAAGGGGATGATACTGTTGGAGAAATACTGCCGGGAGCAGGCCAGTCTGCGCACCAGGAAGGGTGCCTGTGTCCTGATCTGTCCTGCGCTTTCCTGGGGAGCAAGGCGCTCCTCGAGCACAGCCCAAGTTGCAGAACAGAGGAGCAGGCGGCTCTGGGTTAGTCTAGGAAGGAACAAGCAGATGAGAACACAGGCTACAACCACTGCGGTGCTGGGGCAGGCAAAGCATGTATTAACTCATGCAAACAGTAACTCACGCATGGACTACGCTGCAACAGAAATACCCGCAGACCGGGGTACGTCACCCTGCCTGCAGCAGGGAACGAAGCCTGACGTGGCCGGTCGTATCGACCCTCCTCCTCCAGGCTGGATCCCGGAGTTACTGCCTGCAGCATTAAGTTTATTGATGCATCTGTATTAGCAAGTCCATTCATGCAGCACAGCAGTGAAATGCAGATCCCACTGCCAAGGAGTGTGTGTGCTATCGGCAAGTCAAGTATCGGTGCTTGGGAAAATGAAGGCAGGAGTTAAGAGCCATCTTTTTCCTACGGTCTTCCAGGTTCATTATCCATTACTATACTGCTTGTACAAAGCAGTTTTGCCTTCTAGCCTCAAATCCCGTGAATTCACACAAACTTGCTCTAAAGCCTGAACAAATCTCAGGTTCCTAAGCACAGCCCAAGGTCTTCTCTGCAAAAATACAGCATCTCAGAGGATGCATTTATCACGCAGCCATGCACTTACCAAGGCTTAGATTCGTCGTCATGAGCACGTTCTAAAAGCTGGCTAAAGCCATGGCTGGGGTGCTGCTGGCATTGCAAGGGCGCTCACGATGCATAAGGGGATAATCTGGGCTGTGCTTGTAGCAGCAAGGGAGGGGACAGTCCCTGATGCTGTGGTTTAAAGAGAGAAGGTGACTCACCACTGGAATATGGAGCTTGCTTAGAGGCTTGCCATCCAACAGGTAGGAGCCTGTATAGGTGACATATTCAGCGTAGCACTGCGGAGCTTGGGGAGTAATATAGCAGAGGATTTTCCGCTTCTCTTCAATCTTTTTCCTGATCTGGAGGTACTCGAAGTAGGGGTTGGACCTGTCACTGTGATAAGGTTCAATGTCGTCCAGTTTTATAGCATCTACGATAGCTGCCAGTGTTTGCTGTATCATCTCCCTCGTCTGCTGGGTGGACGTGTTGATCTGCTGCTGCAGCTGCTGGTTGGAGCGCTGGAACCGGCGCTTGCGCGGGTGCTGAGCCTGGGAATCGTCCTCCTCTGTAATGCGGCCTTTGGCACGTGTGGCGGGCGCAGAAACGGGAGGAAATTCCTTCTCAGAAGAGGCGGCGTTCTGCTTGTTTTGGTTGGCGAGCATCTGAGCCCGGTTCCTTGTAATCCGCTGAGGAATCTCTTCTATTTTGGGAGGTTTGGGAGCTTCTGCTACTGGTTTTTGTACTGGTTCAACGATTTCTGCTTGAGCATTGCCCGGAGGTGCGTCTGCCTGGGAGGAAGGGACTTGGCTCCCACTGCGTGCCGCAGCACCCTCCTGTGAAACGCTGCCCTCGGCGGTGGCCGCGGGTGGGGGACCGGCCTGGGAGCCGCTCTCTGCCACCCCACCAGAAGACGACAGGTCTTCGTGCACGGCCTCCACCTCTTTGCTCTCCGCCTGAGCAGATTCGGATGGGGTCTGCTGGAAAATCTGTGCTTCTGAGTCCTCCGCTCCTTTTTCCTCAGCTACGTTCAGCGCTTCTGAGGTGGCTTCTTGTGCAACCACTTCTGGTTTCTGCTCCTCTGCTTGTGGCTCCGTCTCCACGGGCAGGACGGCCGTTGCCTGGATGGCCGGCGGCTCCTCCGGCTCACCAGACGCTATTACGGATGCGCTCGCTTTAACGATCCCAGCGCTTGTTTCTGAAGCTGCTGCTGGGCTTTCTTCTACGGCTTCTGCCTCGGTCATCTCTGTCTCTGCAACATCCTTAGGTTGGAGCGGCAGCTCTGGCAGCGAGAAGGGGCCAAGGTCCAAGTCATCTTCTGTATTGGTGAAGGGATCAGGCCACGTTACCGCCTCCTCTGTATTTGCAGGTGCAGCGTTGTTGTTTTCCAAATAGTTGTTTTCTGGTGTGCTAACAACTTCTGCCTGAGGTTCTGCTGGCATACAGGGAGGCTCTGGAGGTATCTCAGGTGCTTCTTCCGGAAGAGGCTTGCAGTTATTGAAGAATGTGTCTAACCTAGTAGGGGACATGTACGGAGCTTGCTCTTCGGCATTCGCTATTTCTCCTGGAACTGCTTCCTCAGCATCCTCCTTGACTTCATCGAGCCCTGGTTCAGACACTGACAGAGGGTAAGATATGGGAGAAACGGGGTAGGAAGTATCTGTGGGAATGAAGGCTACCGGTGTAGGATGAATCGGCTCTAGGGAACAGAGCGGAGGTTTAGGGGACTCAGAAAACCTTTGGGGAGATTTCATCAGAAGCTCTGAGCCCATGGACCAGCTGACAGAGTGCTCTGCCGGGTTACCCATCAGGGTGGGAGGAATGGCGGCGTCAGGGTTTCTGGAAGGAGGGTTATCCCAGTCTATATTGTTTTGTTCTGGCATACCTGAACTAAAATGGTTTTCTTCAATTGGTGGTAAGTAGGTAGATTCTGGTGGCATAATGGAGGCAGTAGCTTGCTGCTCTTCCGTGGTATCCAAGGGCATGCCGAGGTCGGGGGGAAGAGCACTTTCTACCGAAGGAGCCAGCAATTCATCTCTGTGCGAAGGGGAGGATTTTGCTTGCAAACCAGAAAAGACACTTTCAGGCGACTGGGCGACTCCGCTGACAGCTCCTGGCGCGCAGTGCAAAGCTTCCACTTTTGGTGATGAAACCCCATAATCTGGTGAGTAATACCCAGGAGATAAACACTGGAACTTCTCAGCGGGAACAGAAGGAAGGGGAGCTTTCTCCTCCATTAAATGCTGCACTGGAGAGTCATAATTTGATGTTGCTGGGACACTTTGCTGTCTGAAAAATTTATCTCCGACACTGAATTCTTCTTCAGGTGCCCTTCTGATATCAACTGAGATGGAACGATAAAGGTTCGTGGAGGGTATGGTACGAGTCGGGGTCTGACTTGGATTTTCGGGGAGCCCACTGGAAACATTCGCGTATCGGTCGAAGAAAGATGGAGAACAGGCGTTCATGGACATCGTGGATATGGGCAGCGAGTGCTGTGAGTCCGCGCACTCAAACATCAGGTCTGTGTAGTCTTCGTTGCTGCACGAAGGAGTCCTGGGCGTCTGCATCACCTCCTCGTAGCTTGGACAAGAGACGACGGATGCCGGGGTTGGGACTCCTGTCGGGCGGTTCTGATCCGGCCTGGGAGACGCCGGGAGGATTTCCTTCAGCTGAGGACCCGTTATCCAGTCCTTAGAGTCTGTGCCAACAGCAGGCTGTGCCTTGTTTTCAGGTGACAGTATAGGAGTCAGTGGACCCAACTCCTTAAGTTTCTTGTCCTTGAGCTGAGTATCCAACGATAACGGCTTCTTTGTTGCCAGATCCAGACTCCTCTTGCGCACATCTTCTGAGCTTTTAAGTTTGTCCTTCAGTTTGGGGTCTCCGGACCTGTGCCTCATTTTCTCCATTTGCTTCATTCTCTCTTTGTGCCTTTTGTGGCGCTCCTCGATTTCCAGGTCTTTCTGGCTCAGCATCCTCTCAAAGCTGGTCATCATCAAATCACCGTCTCCCAGAAGTTTCTCCCTTGGCCTGGCATCTTTCTTGCCGCTGTCTTTGGAAAGGGTTATTTTTTCATTCCCGTTGCTTATTTTTATTGATTCCGATTTGTCTTTCTCTTGGTTCTCCTTCAGCTTCTCCTTCAGTTTGGTTTCGCCGAATTTGAGGTTGTCCTCCTTTGATTTATCTTTAAAGGTGGTAACTTGAGGATTGTCCTTGTCTTTAAGCGTTGACTTTGGCTCGTCTTTGTGATGTTTAAAGAAACCATCTGCATGTTTGTCTCTATGCTTTTCCTTTTCCTCCTTCCATTTTTCCTTGTGTTTATCTCGCTTCTTTTTCTCTTTAACTGTGCTGATGGTGCTGGAACCGTAAGTCTTTTCTTTTTCCGCCTTCTTTGACAGCTCTCTTTCAGAATCATTTTTATCTTTCTTTTCAGAAAATAAGTAATCAATGCTTTTCTCTGGTTCCTCATCAGGCTCTGCCTTCATGTTGTAGGAACTGCTAAAAGCCTCCCCATCCACAGAGAAATCTTTTTCATAATGAGTGGAATCCTTTCTGCTGCTGGAGTCTTTGAATTCTTCTGTTTTCTCCTTTTTCTCAGTCTTCTCCTTCTTTGCTTTTTCCTTCTCGTGACTTTTCTTTGACGAAGATGAAGAATGTCTGTGTCTCTCCTTCTCCTTGAGTTTGTCCTGCAAGCAGGGTAAAGGGAGAGAGTCCTTAAACTTTTCTTCAGCAGCGTCAGTAAGAGAAAGGTTAGAAGACTCAAAGAGGCTGGTCAGTCCTGGATCTTGTCCTCGATCTGTGAAGCTGTCAGAAGAGATCTCACTGATTTTGTCATTGGAGTCATCTCTATAGTCATTCAGAGCCTCCTCCTCCAATTTCTCCAGCAGGCTCTTCTCTGACTCCCCTCCTTTCGAAGACTTTTTCTCTTTGGAATGCTCTTTATCCGGCTTCTCCTTATGCTTGCTTTTCACCTTGTCGTCATTGGCATGTTTCTTTTCAGCCTTCTCTGGGAGCTTTTGCTTGTTTTTCTTCTCTTGAGTGGAATCTATGGACGTTCTGTCTTTCCTGTCCTTGTACTTCTCGGTAGAGTCTTTATCTTTCTTCTCTTTGTGTTTTTCAAAGGAACTCTTCTCCTTCTTCTCTTTTCCCCCTTCCGATGTTCCTTTGTCCTTCTTCTTCTCCTTGGAGTCCTTATCTTTCTGTTTCTCTCCTGAATGTTGCCGGTCGGAGGAGTACTTGCGGTGCTTGTCGGGGTACAGCTCCTTCTCAGCAGCTGCACCATCATCCTTCTCCTGCAGACTGTCCAGACGATGCATTTCGCTCCCAGCAGAGTCGCTGACTTTGAACCCAGTCAAGCTGTAATCATCCCTCTCGTCTTCGCTTTCATCTGTGAAGATGTCTGCAATGCTGTACCAGCTTTTCTCCTTGCCTTTCTTCTCATCCTTTTTCTCGGAGAAGTCCTCCCGATCTGTGGAGAAGTTTTTCTCTTTCTTCTCTTTAACCTGGTCAAAAGAACTCTTCCTTTCTTTGTCTTTGCTGTGCAGGTCTTTGTACTTCTCTTTAGTTTCTTTTTTCTCTTTGAAACTCTTGTCTAGTTCTTTGTCTTTCAGGATTTTCTCAGGAGCAACTTTTTCATTTTTCTCCTTGTCGCCTTCTTTGGATTTTTCCTTGTATTTTTCTGGCTTCACTTTTTCTTTTTTTTCTTTATCAGGAGCATCTTTCTTCTCCTTTTCCTTTCCAGAATGGTGCCTCTCCCAACTCTCCAGAGTTTTACCACTGAATTCGGGGTCAGACTTATCCTTGAAGAACGTTTCGCAGCCATATTCTTTAAAGTCATCTCGATAGGGCTCCTCCTGCTTCGTTTTGGTATCTTTTCGATCTTTAGAGCCATCAGAGGAATCTTTTCTGTCCTTGTTGGTTTCACCTGTATCTTTTTCCTTCCTCTCCTTGACACTCTCTGCAGAATCCTTCCTCTTCTTATCCTTTTCAGGCAAATAACTAGGAGTAACTTTGTGTCTGTCTGTTTGGTCCTTTTTCTTCTCGGAGCTTTTGTCCACATAGTCCCTGTCTTTCTTCTTTAAGAAAGTGTCCTTTTCATTACGTTTCTCGTTGTATTCCTTCTTCTCTTTTGTTTTATTCTCCTTTTTCTTGTCTTTAATTTCCTCTTTCATGGGTTCTATGATTAGTTTTGCCACGGTGTCATTTTTAATCTCCCTGAAATCTGTTACTGGAGAATCCCAGCTATCTTCACCTTTGAAATCGAAGGATGAATCAGAAGACAAGTCTGAAAACCACCTCTCTTGCTGATCATCCGAAAGGCTGAACTTCGTGTCCTCACTTTCGGGAAATTGGTTTTTGTTATTAAACTCATCAAACCCAGACTCTTCCCTGTAAAGTTTTTCTTTTTTGCATTTTTCTTTCTCTTCCTTGAAGGATTTTTCTTTCTCTAATTTAGAAACCTTCTCCTCCTTCAGCTCATTCTTCTTTTCAGATTTTGACTGCTTGTCCTTTGACTTCTTCTTTCTCTCCTCCTTGTGTATTCTCGGCTTCTCCTCTTTGGGAGACTTCTCTTTTACAGGTTTCTCTTTTTCTGATTTACTCAATCCTTCTCTGAAGGATTTGCTCATGTCTTTACTACCATCTTTGACTTTTCTTAAAGATTTCTCCTCTTTTGAGGATTTTCCAGTCTCATCTTTAAACAACCATTCCTTCTCCTCCACTTTACCTTTGGGGAGTTTTTCCTCCTTCTTACTGTGTTCTCGCTCATGCTTTAACACTTTCAACTTGTTTTCGACTGGATTTTCTGTCTCTACTATCAAGCCTTTCTCAGGCTTTTGTTTAGAGTCCTCAAACTCAAAAGAAAATGTTTTGATTATTTTAATGTCTTGGCTGATGGGACACTGCCCCTTCTCCTTGTTTTTATGTTTGTGTTTTGTTTTATGCTTTTTAACAACCTTCCCCTCCTTGTCCAGCTTTGGAATTGCTCCATCCACATTGCTATGGAATGAATTCTTTTTCTCAGAAACAGTGTTGTGTGGGGTGTTTTTCTTTTTGTGCTCTGGTTTCTTCCTGACTGGCTTTAGTGACTCTAAGCTCGAGTCCTCGGACGAGTAGTCTGACTCGCTCGTCAGTCTCGTCCTGGTGGAGTCCGATAAGGAACTGACATCTGACCAAGCTGGAGAAGATATGGTTTTCCAATTGTCCGTCCTCCAGTGCTTGGAGTGCTGTTCTGTAAGATTAGGATTATGTTTCTGGGATGCTAAACTCCCATGAGAAGAGGTCGATGAGGCAGACAGAGAGTTAAACAAGGAGGATTCCTTTAGCACTAGCCTGGAGTCCTTTACACAGCTAGAGCTCTGAAGAGAGTCTCTATCATCCTCCTCACTCTCCACGTTTTCACTCTCTGATTCAGAGGAACAAAATTTGTCATTTTTTTTGCCAAACCGAACCTCTTTGCTTTTCGTCTCCTTCTTCCGCTTCTTTTTTACTTTGCTTTTCTCCTTCTGCGGCTTTGTGCTGGCGGGCTCCCGAATCTTGCTGCTGGGCAATATCGAGTGGGTCGAAAGTCGGAGCTTCTCCCCCGTCCCCACAGCAACGCTGGTCTCCTCCTCGTCCGAGCTGTCCGACAGGATGCGGTGGGCAGCTTTCTTTGGTGTAATTGTGTTATTTTTAGTATAAGTTTTCACTTCCATTTTGGGTATGGAAATGAAACTGTTTGCTTTAGTCTCTTTTCTGTAATCCTTTTTCAGCAAATGTTTGTCATCGACTGGCGGGACCCGGTCCTGCTCATCGTCCTCATCAAATTCATACTCATCCTTCACCGGCGTGATGGTTTTGGGGGGCTCCTGGGCCTTGGGCTTGTGCTTCAAACCCTTCTCAAACTCTGAGTCTGTGTTATTGCCATCAACAGAGCTGGAGGGAGCGAAGGAAGGGGCATCCTCCTCTTCTGAGGTCTCTGCAGAGAGAGAAGAACAACGTGTTAAGGGCTGCGAGGGGTTTCAGGGAGGGAACATCATCAGTCTGCTGCAAACGTGAACCCCTGAGAACGGCCCTGCTGCCCTCTTGCCTCACCCAGCCTTTGCTAAGTTTGCAGCTGAAAGCTCAAAATGCCAGGCTGGGAGAGCTTTTAGAAAGGAATAGCTATCCAATCTCAAACCTGCATAGGGCATTCCTCCAAACAACATCCTGGGTGTATCAAGAGAAGAACTTTTTAACAGGGTTATGACTGCACACTCATACACAGCATAGGTCAAGACTCCCCATAAGACTGGAACTCTAATTAGCACTAATTAAAACCTGCAGCGTTTCCCACCTGGCACAGCCACAATAGTGTCACTCATGGGACAGGCTGAGGGACAGCCCGGGAGCACAACCTGAAACGTCAGCACTGGTACAGCCGAGCGCTGTGCCCTCCAACTGGGGAGGGACGGGAATACACGACGTGCACGCAAACCTCCTCCTCTCTATGCACGAGCTGGAATATTACCCACATTTTAAAGGCAAGACATCCATTTACCTGCAATTGGCTTCCAATCCTACATCTCGATTGCACCAGGCAAGTGATCTCAACGTAGGCTTCCAGGGCAAACAGCTAGAGCTCCCGGAGCTAAAGGCTGGTAGTTATGTTGTCTGAATTTGGGTTACAGCTACAGATGGACTCCTGACCGTGGCAGCAGCGTGCAGATATTCTGACAAGAGTTTAACTTCACTGTCCTCTTAACGTCTCTGTATTAACAGATAGCTGCAGGCCACAAACATCACTCCCATGTTCACATAAAGTTCAATCTCACCTGTTGAGCTTTCTTCGCTGGAGGGGTATGTAGTCTTTCCCAGGAGCAGATTCACCATGGTGGGAGAATTAGCTACTTTTAAAGGTGTCTCGCCCTTCCTGTTGCTTTGATGAGGATTCCCTCCATAATGTAACAACAATTTCACCACCTGAAAACAGAAATTGAGACTTGAAGATGTTCATGATGTTTCAACTCCAGGGTTTTTGTACAACTTTCATATGTAACTAAAAGGGGAATGTCCTCAAGTAGTCTATCCTCAGGACACGCCTTATGGCACTAACAGTCATCAATAAGAAAGGAGACAAAAACCAGCAACAGGAACCAACGTGGGCAGGAAAGAAGGGAGAAGAACAAGACACAAAGCCATGCTCCCTCCCCGACTCCAGAAGAAGAAGAAGAATGAACTATCCCCTGCACAGGGGAAAACCAAGTAAAACACTCAACAGCACTGGAGCAGGAAAATTCTTGCCACCTACATGGCTATCAGCAACAAATAATAATAAAATAACCAAAATCTCTGTATTTGCACAGTCGGCTGCTTGAAGCACGAAGGAAAAAAAGTCATTAAAAACACAGCTACGAAATCCAGCAAAAACCAACCTTGAAGTGCCCGTTATTCGCTGCATCATGCAGCGGGGTGTCGTCATCCAACCCCTTTGTGTTGACTTCGGCACCCGCAGCAAGCAACTGCTTTGCAACGTCGTAATAACCCCGGTTGCATGCCTCATGCAACGCCGTCCAGCCTGCAAGCAAAGGGACACTTAGAACACGGATATCACCTTCATGGAGAAAGTCAGAGACAGTGACAAGTAACCTCCATCCACAGACGCTGCAGGTGCCGCTGTGTCGAGGGGTCTGTGGCTCTGACAGCCAAGAAGATGGTCTCGTTTGCCCAGCTCCCCATGGCACAGCAGGAAGAAACCTGTAGCTCTGCTTTGCTACTCCAACCAGGCAGTAGTTGAATCAATCCCACTTTTCCCTCTGGTCATGGAACATGCTACAGACAGATCATGTGCCAGAACGGACAGAGCCCCAGGAAACGGAAAGGCAAAGTTTTGTGTAGGAAATTAAGAGAATTGCTGATGCCGTGTGGAAGTCAGTTCTCAAATCTTTTCTCATTCCAACTCCTCTGTAAGGGAAACACTGCTGCCCAGATCAGGACTGAGCTCTGAACTGCAGACATCGCTCTGAAACATCCCCCACACAGACCTCACAAATATTTTTTGTGTGCTCTCCAAAGCAAGCAGCCATGCCACTGCAAAACAGGCCCCTGGCTCGGGGAGAAACCAAACAGCAGGTCTCCACAGTAACAGTGGCTCTAGTTCTCAAACAAACTTCCGAAGAACACAGAATGAAATATTTTATCATGTTCAAACAGACTATTTTTAAGCAGAAACTGTTTTGAAGTTTCCCAGCAAATGCGCGTGGCTCTTTCGGTATTTTGCTGATAGTGTCGTGGGAGCTCATTCTGTTACCTTCACTTGCAGCATTAAAAAGGGGCACCTGGGACCAGAATTAATCACAACTGATAGTTCAGTCTAGCACTGATATTAATCATACAGGCAGAGGAACATGCATATCTATTTATAGTCCTAAAATCGTGCAAAGAGAAGAGCAAAGAGCAAAGTCAAGCTCTTGGACGTGCTGGAAGGCAGGCTGCCTCACGCTAATTTAGCCCCATCGTTGGTACGAGCGTGCATGAACAGCACTGTTCATCATCTCACGGCTGCCTTCTCGCTGCAGGACTCGGGGTCGTTCCCATCCCAGGCTCGTTTGCGGCCACAGCCCCACACCCAGGCTCCTTTCCCCACTCCCACCACCAGAAGCAGGAGCTTGGCAGTGCTGCCGAGGAGGAGGAGGTGGTGATGCTACTTCTCAACTGAGGCTCAGGACAGTCAGTGTTTCCTCTAATTCGGGTGCCCGGCTGGCGCAGCTGGGAGCCTGACCTCGCCCGTCACATTTGCACTGCTCCTCGTCAGCGGCACCCCCACGTTCGGTACTTAAAAACAAACCCCAGAACGCTGCAGGCATCAGCCATTCAACTCTGGAGTAAAGATTTTACAAACCCACTCTTTTCAGTATTTTTGTGCACATAATTTCTTACATTTTAAGTAAAAAAAGAGCTAAAACAGCCCACCTCCCTTTGCAAATCCCCCTCCAGACTTCCAAGACAGCACCCATGTGAAAGGGCTTAAGAAAACACACCAGAGGGTCCCAGCTGCAGTTTCAGAGCGTGGAGCCACGGCAGCCCCAGGGATCGCTACGGATCAAGCCCAGCCTAGCATCACTGTCCTGAGCAGGAGCATGTTCAGAGCAGACAGGACAGTCTGGTAATTTAGCTCCCAAACTCCAACAAGGAAAACTGATGCTTTTCCGGGATTTATTGTTTTGGCAGATCCGTAGTAGGTTGGTTTTGTTTTGTTTGTTGTTTTTTTTTTTAAAAGGACTTTTTTCTGCCCAAAGGGCAAAATCATTATTTTTGGTTAATCCCCTCTTTACAAGTAGCAAATCCATGTTATAAAGAAACTATTTTCTCTGGTGGGAGCCATTCTTGGAGGTGGAACATGCAACGAGGTTGGAAAAGGTTTGGATCCGTGGGCTGCCCTGCCGGTACTGCCAGCGGGCTGGTTACCTGCAAAGTCCTTCACATTGACATCTGCACCCTCGATAATGAGCTCCTTGATGCGCCGGGCATCTCCTCGGATGGCAGCTCGATGCAGCCGAGTCTCTCCTCGCTCGTTTCTCTTATTTACTTTATCTTTGGTTTTGGAGGCAGAGTTAGGAGTTCCCTTCTGACAAACTGTAGACTGAGAGGGATGCTTTGGTGTTGTGTCAACTGCACGGAGGAGAGAAACAGTCAAGAACCGCAATTCAAAGGAAGCCCTACACCCTTAGAGGGAGCTCTTGCAACACGTTTCATCTCGCGTCTCCCCCAAAACGCTCACCACAAGGCACCGAGAGACAACTGAATCTCTTGAAGTTGATGTGAAGACAGAGGAAAGCCTCTGTGTGTATAATGCAGATACTAATTGCAGGCTGCCAAAGCCCACTGGAGAGAACTGCAGTCCTTGCAAAGACTGTAGGCGATCCCATGATTTAGGAGCAGACAATGCAGCTCCTTACCCTAAAACCTCATTTCCTAAGGGAAATGGCCTTTTACCAAGTACATGTGAGGTCTGACAGCCTTGGGAGGAGACTGCGCATTTCCTGGGAGAGCATCTGAACGCTCCGAAGACTACACAGCTCTTTGCCTTTTTTCCCCCCTAAGTAATAGCAACATAAGCAGCTAGATTGGTGTTAAGAACAACAAAATATATGGCTAAAGGCCGCAACGTTTGTGTGTAGGATGCAGATGTGCGCATACAGATAGCACAGTGCCTCTAAAAACCCTGGGGGTCATGTATGCAACAGATAAAAATTACTAAAATACAAAATCCATGGCAAACACATTCCAGCTGCTCTGCATCTCAAGTTACAGTTCCAGTGGTTACATGTCTTATCCCACTCCACAAGAAGAAACATTAAAAAACCCAGAGAGGGATGATACTTTTAACTTTTATTCACAATGCTCCTTTACTGAGTTAGCCTGAGACGCCAGTGGAAAACACAAAGCTCAGATGTGCAGGAAGCTCCCATGGAACCAAAGCTCTAGTTAAGCAGCCAGGGCAGGCTCAGTGGTGGCCTGGATTTGGCCCGTGGGACATCTCCTGCTACCGCCTTATACTGGAAGAAGGAAGGGCAGCCGCAGCCACCTGCGAACCCCAGCAGCAGCCCGTGCCTGGAGTCACTGGCAAAGCCCCAGGAGAACGGGTGTCCCGCTGCCCCGCTCCAGCATCCCACCTACGGTGCTGAGAGGGGGGGAGACCCCACGGAGCAGCGTACCAGCCCCCTGCACCACTCATCTCTGCTGCTGGCGAGGAGCTACTTGAACCGCCTGGTGACCCCGGGGACGGGCACTGAGAAGCCCAGATATTCACGAGCTTCTCGCTGCGAGCTCATACCCATCTGCCCACAGTTCTGAGCAAAACCACCCTCCGGATCTCACCTGGGCTGTTTGCAGACTCTTCTGCTGTCATCTGCATAAGGAGAGCGACTTGCTGGCGCTCGGAGAGCGGGTAGCCTGCCCGGATCCCCGAAAGGCCCATTCCGAAAAGCAAGCCAGGCTTTCTGGTGGCGGGCTCCTTTTTAATCCTCTTCCGCTCTGGACCCTGCTTTTCTGTGGTGCAAGGAGACACAGAAACACAAGCTGTGAACGTCGCTGTAACAGAAACCACGTTCATTTCTGAGCAAAGTGCTAAGAGCTCTCTAACTCCGTTTCCGTTATCTTGCAAATGGAAAAGCCTATGGTGAAGGACGTATCCCTGCAGTGAGAGCACCAGTACATGGGGCAGCCGCCTGGGCTCACGCGGCTGCGGTTGCAGCCGGGACACGCACCGCTCCTGCTGCCCACCGGCTTCTCCGACAGTCTCTCCTGGCACAGGCTTCTACCAGTTCTCCCCCCACCATCAAAGAGCAGCACAAGAGGGAGGGAGCGGGTCCTTCGTGGGGCCACTGCCAGTACTGTACCTTCCATCTTGCTTCTAGGAGCCTCCATTTCATGCCATGGTGCTTCGAGGAGCGTACGCAGCCTTACACCACCACAGCATGGACTGAACTGGAGGCATCTAAAAGCATCAACAAAGAATGCTAACGAGATACAGGCCGACAGCTCGGAAACGTTGCCATCTCACCCCCTCATCATCATCAAACCAAGGACCCTGCAGCCAAACGGGTGCGCTGCCCTGGGGAGCACCGGGCTGGCCCTCTCCTCCCAAAGAGGTTGCTTCCAGCCTAGCACAGGGCACCCACCTGCGGTCAGGCTGACGACTGCTTAGCCACATCTACTCCTGCATCCCTCTAAAAAAAATCCCAAACAAACAGGAGGGGAGGAAGAAACTCCCTGTGCCCGGCTTGTCATCCCCCAAATCCCAGCCTGACACTCGGTCTCCTAAATCATCCAGCTACAAAGGCAGCTCCTGCTGAGGGACTGAGCACAACCGCCTCTAAAGCCAGTATTTGCTGCTGGCATGCCATGTGCACAAGAACGAGACAAAACCCCAGCCTCTCCCTGCACCTCCAGCCTCGCTCCCAGCGACCCGCACAGCAGCCTGCTGCAAGCTGGTGAGAACTGGACCCTGCCGAGCATTGTGCAACTTGCTGCCTCCCGCCCCGCTGCCCAGTTCAGCCCAGCTCGCACACCTAACCTCTGTGAGAAGCCTGACTCTACAGCTTTTCTTAACTATTTTTCCAGTTTTCTTTACGCAAGTATTGATCCTTTTCCCATGCAAGGGGAGTTAGCAGCCCTTCCTTTGCGCTTCTGGTTTGCTTGCTTGTTGATGCTGTCCGGCGAAAGCACAAATCCAGCTGCGTGCTCTCCAGTGGGTCCGCAGAGCCGCAGCCACGCCAGAGACCCACTGTAGGGATGCATTTGGTGAACAAAGTTTCAAGGTGCCAGTTCAGGAAACAAAAATTAAGTTTTCTTCCACGGAGCCAGCCAAGCAAGGGAGACAGAACATCTATGTGCAGAGCAGCATGGCAATTCCTTGCCAACAGCCAAGCTGCATCCCTCCTACCAGGCAACTGTCCTAAACCCACAAAGAAGCATAAGGAAGATACGGTGCGTGTGAGTGGAAAATCCAACTTTGCTCACATCTATTTCTAAGCACCGATATAGTTTGTTTATAACAAGGCTAGCTACAGGGCTCCCACTGCGTGCAGAGGGCCGGTAACGACGTTCTTACCAGCCACAGCTATAAAAGTTATCAAATGCAGGTGAGCAGCTCCTTGCCCTCTTATCGCATGCTTGAACACCAGTTTGAATCAAGGCCCGTTCGATGCTGCTCAAGAAACCTGAGCAGTAAAACACCTCGCTGCATCCCTGACGTAATGAAAGGACTGCATCCAGACGAGCTCTTCAAAACCTCCCGCATACACAGAAACTCTGTTCTCAAGCTGATTGCACTTGCTTTTCAAGTGAGCAAATCCCACCTGTGACTTTGAAGCACAAAGTAAAAATCTTTTTAATGAAAAGGAGTTTGGACTCGCATAGCTGCCAGCCCCTGGGTCCTGCCGGGCTCAGCCCCAGCAGGGACTGGTACTCGCCAGGATGCTGTCAGAAGACGCAAACGAATCAATGGGGTTATTAATCACAGCAAGCCTACAAGTACCTGCTGCCCCGAAGAGGAACGCTGTAACCTGGAGCACTTTCACACGGGCTGACTACGCTGCTGATATTGGTACGCCAAATCTTCCAGCGAAGCAGCATAGGCAAGGGCTCTCTTCTAGTCAAACATTTGACTCTAAACATGCTTGCTATTTTGCTAAAGATATTTTGAGAATCCCAGAAAGCATTAGAGGGTTGATACAAGGAGATTTGCAACCAAGTACATGTCTGGTAACGCTCTCCAAGAAACAGGGCTTCAACTCCCAGCAGCCAGGGAGGGGAAACCCCACCAAATAACCATCCAGTGTCTGCCCAGTCCCCAGCTCCAGCACCCTGAAACCAGGAGTCAAGTGTGGGAAGATGCAGAGGTCCAAGAGGATTTGCAACGGCTCACATAAACGCAAGCTTAATTGACTAGCTGCATCCAGTCTCTTCCCTACCACCATCCCTGTGCCAGGGCAGGGTCCGGCAGCCCAGGGAAAGGCAAATCCTGCAATCTGCAACCTCTAACCCAGCTCTGCTCATCCAGTCATATTTGTCATTTTGTCAAATTCAGTGTGGGTCACCGGCACGCAGCCACCAGCAAGACAGAGCCTGCTTTGCCTCTGCACAAAGTCCAGCAGGTCAGGAGAAACCGTCAACAGACGGGTTTAAACTCAACTGCCGGACTTTGTGCCGAAGCACAGGTTTCCTCATTCATTCACCAAACTGCCAGCAGAGTAAAAGTCTCTGGCAGACGAGGGCAGCAGCGTGTGGGGACGTCTCCACTGCTCCAGCTCAATTCATGCTGCTGCTATCTCCCGTACTCCCTTGGCTGATGAGCAGGCAGCTCCAAAACCCCTTCCCTTCACCATGCACAAAGGTGCCATCCTCTGCTGCTCTCCTCCTGCGAAGGTATCATCCAGAGCAGATGATTTCCACTGACCCCCTGCAACTGGGATCTTGTACATTTAAGAAATAACAACTCTGTGCCAGGGAATCTCTCCAACCAGACAGCACAGGCCACCCCTCTTCAAATACAAGGCCTGGAAACACATCTGTGCATTGAAGGAGAATCCCGGTCTAATTCTCTGAAGCCACATTTCAGTCACCCTGGCAGCCCTAACAGAGCTAGAAGATGAAATCAGATCACAGGAAAGTAGATAGTTTTTTAATGGCTTGAAATAAAATTAAACTCAACGTGCTTATGGTAAAAAAAAACAATTCAGCCTGGGCAGTTCCAGGAGCCATGCTGCTGAGCAGCGTGTCCCGTCAGGCACGCTCGCCCCGAGCACAGGGAGACCCAATCTGCCTACGTAGCACCTTCCTGCTGCTCATTAGGCTCCGGAGCTGCTGTTCAAAGCAGGCTTGTTAAATCCCACTCGGCCAGGCCTGGCTTCTCCGCATGCCTCGGCTCAACAGGCAGCTCCTGGCCGCATCCAACCACGCCGCAAAGCGAGGCACAAAGATGCTCAAGGGGGTCACACCTCGGCCAGTGCTACTGGGCAGCGTCTTTGAAGTACAAACGATGCACAAGAGTTGTTTGTCGTGGAGGGCTGCTCCGTGTGTACGTGCAGAAGGAGCCACAATTAGAATGGGAACATTTTCATTAATATTACTCGGCTGCTGCAGGTTGTCAGCATGAGCCTGTGATTTGCAAAAATTGATTACCAAGTTCAACCAAAAACCCCTAAACTCCTGTTAATTCTGCAGTTGCAGAAATCTCCTCCTCCACAGAACATTTAACATTAAAAAGCATGCGATCAACAAGATAAAAATAAATTGGAAAGCGACTGCCGCGTTCTTGCTCGCTGTGGTGAGGCAGCGAGGGCTGGCGGAGGCAGCCGAGGACTCGGGCTCGCGCATGCTTCCCTGGGGGAAAGCGGCATCACCGGGCGCTGCACGGGTCCCCGGTGCTGGAGGATCGCATCCAGTCCTGCTCACGTGCTGCGTGACCACTGCGCTTCGCTCCTCGGTACCTTCTTCTACCCAGCAGTAAAGAGATTTCTCCCTCTGGGTGCCCGTGCCTCACTCACCCGTTCCCCCGAGGCCTCCCCGCTGGAAGGCAGCAGAGAAACGCCGTACTATCCCCTTTGCAATTAGATGTTTGTCTGCTGGCTGCCGCAGCGCAGAGGTTAATCCGACTTCTTTAAGCATTTGAGGGGGGAAGTAGGTCGCTGGCTGTGCTCCCTGCACCGGTTGCATAAGGAGCAAGGCAGGGCTGAGCTGCACCCAGCATCCGATGGCTCCCAGTACCGGCAACCCCAGTCTCCCTGCGTGCCACGATGCTCAGGCAATGCGGAGAGGCCGCAGAAACAAGGTCTGAAACGTGAGCAGGAAGGATGGAGAAGGAGCTGCTCCATGCTGCCGGCAGCTCCGCTTCCCATCCTCAGCCTCAGCAGAAGCGCCCGGCAGGCTCCTGCTCAGCCTTGCGTGAGTGAAGCACTGGCAAAGCTCTGGGCTGGCTTCCCCGGCCCTGGCCGGTCCCAGGCGAACAGAGCTGCAAAAGTCTTTTATTTCAATTCAGAAGACTTTACTCAGAATCTGGTTTTCAGCAGATTTAAAAGGTGCACCTGCACGAAGCCTTCTGCTCAATGGCACTGAGTGCCACTGGTTCCTGCAGGCTGCTCCTTTTCCTCTAATTAAATGCTTTTCTGTAACACCTTGCAGCAACATGGAGCAAATTAAGAGAAACACTCACAGTGTGTAAATACCTCAGCAAACAGGAATAAAGGTTATTTTACACTAAAACCCCATTAGCAAGGCTGTACACATGCCAGTCCCTGCATGGAAGCACAAAAACCAGAGGTACAAGGGGGTGCGCAGGCAAGGAGCCCCCCTGCCACGGTTATCTCACTGCTGATCATCAGAGACCGTGGCTGGACCATGCACGCCGATCCCGACCCAGGGATGCGCTCTGTGCCCGACTGGGGATGAGCCACACCTCCATTTAGCTATTTTTAAAGCAGCTCGTTTGCTGCTTGCTTCAGCCTTCTGCAAACCTACAGAGCAAAGCTTCAGCCTGGTGCTGCCGTGGTTTAATTTGGGGATCCTGCTCGGCTCTTCCCTCACGCTGACGCTAGCAGGAACGGCGTGCACAAGCTTAAAGGGGAAAGCAGGATCTGAGCAGAGCTGCGGCTGCCAAACACAGCCGGGAAACTGCTTCTCCTTCCTTTCATCACACTAAACCCGAGAGGCTCGCGAAAGGCAGAACGGGAGCAGGTTCCCAGGACAAAGGGGTCTAAGCATTAGCCCGCTGGTGGTTCTCGTGCACAAATTAGACTCCAGGTCATGCGATGCTCGTGCTGCTGCAACGGGGAACACAAATCCGGGGCTGCTGGAAGCCCGTCGGTGGCTCCACGGAGGTCCCAGGGCAGGCGCTGCTTCGCACAGACATTCAAGTGCTGTTGGGCTGGCTCTGCATGCCGGGCAGCACCACGCAGGCTGAACCTCCGGCTCTAGCCGAAATGGGAGAGAGAAGAGAAGCAGGGAAGGAAAGAGAAAAGGGCGGTGATGGAAAATCTTTCAGAGATTTCTCGAACACGCACTGCGAGATGCTGGCAGGTTATGAGGACAGGAGCTCCAACCCAGAGCTGTGGCTGAGCAGCACAGCTCCTCGCTCCCCACAAATGCGTCGTACCCTGTAACGCAAAAAGCATCCATTTAAACTGCTCTGACATGACGACACACGCATATAAGGTGGTACCCTGAGGAAAAATACCATTTCCAAATAAGCAGCTCACGCTGAACATCCCAGCGCTGCACGGAGAAACCGACTGTTGGCTTGCCGATGAGTCGAGATTTTCAACAGTTTATTTGCCGAGCAAGCACACAAACAAAAGATCAATAAGAATAAATTAGAACAGCACAGACAGCAATAGAGACTGCATTGCACCCCCAAGAGACCACACAAGCCTCTGCTTTCCCCATCCACAGCATGCGTAAGAGTGACTCATTTTTACTGCAGAAGTTGTAGGGCATAAAACATTTTGGAGCATGTCAGCTAAAACCAGGGGAAAAGCAGGTTTAACCTGAGCGCGGGCAGCCCGCAGCCCCAGCGCGCGGATGCTTACACATGCTCGCAGGGCATCTGTAGATGTGGACTAACACGTGCTAAAGAAGACGTATCACGAGTCAAAAGGTTTCCAGCAGCACGATACAACCACGTCCCAAGGCTCCGCAGGCACCCCAGAATTTAAGGACAAGCACACAGGATGGTGCCAAGGGGAACAGCAGCGGCAGGTTAAGCGCAGCAGCGGCGTGAAATGGGAAGCAGCACAACGACACGGGCAGATAAACAAGAGAGGGCAGCAGGGGAGCAGGACAGAAGCCAGGCAAACGGGAGGCTGCAAAGAGCGCAGCGAGAAGGGCAAACAGGGCTGGCATGGCTGCGTGGAGACCACCATAAAGCAGAGGAATAGGGCACGCAGGCTGGAGAGCTGCACCTGAGGGCCAATGCAGGGAGGAGAAATGCTTGGCACCGGGAGTTCATGGACATGCTGCAGAGCCCGCAGTACAAACGGGCTGGGGGGCAGAGAGAGGGGATGATGTCTGGCTAATCAGCCAAATAAAAGCAGATGCCAAAAAGGAAACCGAGAGGAAAAGCTGTAGCAGGGTCTGCTTCGGCACAACGGCAAGGAAGGTGCCCTGAGTCGCTCCCGTACAGCAGTGAGAGTTTCCTAGTCTGAAGGATGGAGAGGGTGCAGAGCCAGAGACTCAGCCTGCACAGCTAAGCTGAAAGGATGGCAGAGGTGTTGGATTCAAGTCAGGAGCAGTGGAGAGGTGCTGGCGGGAGGAAGAAGCCCTTTTACAACCACATCAGGTCACTGTGCGTGTAGCTGAGCCCACTGTCCTCACCGCTCACCTGAGGTCCCAGGGACAGAGGATCCGCAGGCCCTGACCCCAGTGGTTGCAGTATTTTTAAAAGCATAATTCGGCTAGAGAGGTTTAGTGCTGTGTGATAGCCTGCAATCTAAATACAGGCGTTTTCCCTAGACTTGTAGGATAGACAACACAGTTGTGCAGAAACGTGTTAATGCATCTTCTCACCAGAGCAGCCACTGGCTAACAAACTGCTGCGAGAGGAACCGAGAGGCTTCTATCAGAAACAACAATCTCCATGTTAAACACGAACAATTCCGAGAGAGACCAATTTTTAGGTCCAGACCTTTCATTTCCCACAAAACAGAAAGAGCCGGAGGAGGGAGGACAGGGGAGGAAGGCTCCGCACAGCCGCCCAGCCAGCCCTCCCCTCCTGGGAGCTGGGGGCAGGACACCCTGCAGACAGCGCTGATAAAAGCTCTTGTATTAAGGAAAAAGCCATCATTGATAGATTTTTGGTTCACAGAGACACAGCACACTGCAACCTCTCACTCTGCATGTTAAGGAGGTGATGCGGGGGGAGGAGGGAGATTTATGGCAGCTCCCATCATAAAACGACCTGCTTTTCCGCACAGCACTTCCCAGATGGCTGATGCACACGGGGAGTTTCTAAGGGTGATCTGAAGGCTGGTGTTTGCCAGTCTATCCACACTGTACCAGCATTATGGAGCCCAGCTAGAAACGGAGAAGCTCTGACATTCACTCTCTCCCTGGTTGCTAGGTGAGAACAGTTTCTTGACTATTTTAGTAAAAGGACTGAAATTATACAACCAAAGAAAGACCCAATGCAGCACAGCCCATTAGAGTCCCCCAGCTGCACACATCAGACCTAAGCCAGCGACAGAAAACGTGCACAAATAACAGTTTCGTACACAGATGCATTTTCTAATAAGCCAGCAATTTGCTTCTCACGGATTCCCTCGCCAGCCTCGCAACTTGTGACTAACGAGCCCGTTCCCATGCAGTGTCGCTCAAAACACTCGCAGGCATTAGGCAACCCAACAGCCGGCTCCAGGAGAGGATGATGGTTTAGGTCATCTGATTCATCAAGCGTTTTCTAACCTAGTAATTAGCGTCACATAACATACTTGGGGGATTAGCACGAAGGAGCCTGCGAAGCAGCAGAAGTTTTAAGCTCTGAGGCCAGCTCCTGCTGACCGTACTCACACTAAGCCCGGTCCACCAGCAGCATCTCCCCAGGCGGCTACGAGCCCCTGGGCTTGGCCCTGGGCTCCCAGTTAAGCCCTCCGAAGCCAGGGAAAGGTCGGTCTGCACAGATCAGCTCAGAGGGCTGGCTGGGGTTTTGTCTCCCTGCTCTTCCCAAGAAAAAGCAAAACCCTCCCATGCCAAGGTGGAGGCTCTGGGACAGAGCTCAGGTGCTCTGCAGAGGGGCAGGGGCACCCACGGCACCTTCAGCGGTAGCTGTTCCAGGGGTACAGCTGCTTCTTAAGTAAAATCTATCACGGGGTCTAAAGAAATCGTGGGGTCAGCAACACAAAACCTCAGAAACCTGCTGCGTGGTCAGGAAGGGAGCTCAGGGTGGGGGAAAAGAAGCTGCCAGACATCCCAAGTCGGGGAGTTGGATGGACAGACACTGCTCTGGCCCCACTTACACCTACTTTATTATTTGAGAACTTAAAAGCCTGATATTGCTTTTATTTTTTTTATTTTTTTTAAGCAGGAGACAGAAACAGCTGAAGGACTTTCACATTTCAGCTGCATGGCCACATTTTCCAATTTTCCTCCCCAGCCACCTCTCCCCCCCCACCCCCCGAGTTGAGATGACCATCAAAATACCATGAGACCACAACAGACGCAGATGATGCCGTTGTTATTTCTGACAGCATGGGAAGCTGCCATTCTCCATCTCCAGAACAGGAGCCTCCTCTTGCTCTGTGTGCCCTACACCACGGTGGGTCCCCCCGGCACGCACGGCATCGGCATCACCACCGCTGCCTGCCCCGCCGTTTGGTTCAACTCAAACAACTGTAGCAACAACAACAACAAAAAATATCAAGCGATGCTGAGAAATCCCATGACCCGAAGCCACAATGGCTGCTAAACCACATGCCCATCACCCCTCCCATCCCAGCCAGGCTCTGGAAGTGGCCATGCTCGGGTCAGAGGCAGTGCCGCTGGGGGAGAACCAGGCTCCTGCTTGGTCACCAGCCGCTGCCAGGCTGATGGAGGAGGAGGCAGCTTGCCATCGCTGCTGGACCCGAGGGCTCCAGCTTTCAGGTTACCACCCACCGGGTTTAAATGGCATCCAACCCACCGAAAATCCTCTCTGCGGCACGGCTGTAGGGAGAGTTCAGGTTTGCAGAACACCCGGCTCAAGAGCTGCTAGAGACACAAAAGTCTCTGCAACAAAACACTTAAAAAAACAGGATTTCTCTGGTGTTTGGGGAACTTTACACAAGTGAGGCATTTGGTTGTGGACTAAACGTGCCGAGGCACGGGCTGGGCACCCCATCTGCAGCTCTCGCCAACACTGTGCTAGCTCTATATGGCCAGGGCAGTGAGAAGCACAGCACGCCTCCAGTGCCTCTGCTTCTAAGCATTTATTTAAGCCTGGGTATTATTTAGCAACGGCAGGGTTTGGACATGACCTGGACAAAACTGAGCTTTTCTCTTATGTGTACTGATTTTGCCACCAAACACACACAAAACCAGTCCTTGAGATTTTGCAAAAGCCTGAGAAGTGGCAGTGGAAGTTGAGGGGCTGGAGGCACAAAAACCAGCAGCAACCCTGCAAAGGCAAAATAAACTCAAGCATATTCCTCCTCGCTTCTCCCAAGTGAATCCTCAGAGGAGACAGACCTTCTGCACCCAGGGAGGTAACAGGGCACCCAGCACTGCTGCAGACCCGCAGTTCTGACCCAGCCTCGCTCGGGCCTTGAGAGGTCCCAGGGAGAGCTCTCAGAAGCCAGAATTAACTCACAGTGCTCGGAGATTTGTATTAAGTCCTAACTCTCCCTGACGATGACTAAAGGCCTGGAAACCACAGCTCCACCTCGAGCCAAGGGACTCAAGCGACAGCCTGACATCCAGCTAAAGAAACTGTCCGCAGTACAAGTGGATATAATGAATTTTGCACTCGGGACTGTGCATTTCACAGCTGACCTTCGAGCGGCATTACCTGATCCGGTATGCACGACGCGGAGCAGTCAAAAACCCACCCGTACGAAACCGCCGCGCTGCCGTCCGCTCTGCAGCCTGCGCGGGAGGCGGGGAGCTCCCAGCTCCGTGGTGTCGGCAGTCTGGTGCCGTTGAGTCAGCCCATGACTCAGCCGCGGCTCAGCGCCGCAGGCACCAGCGCCGGGAGGAGTGCCGCTGCGACCCGCTCTGCGCCAGCCGCCCGTGCCCACCTCTCCCGCAGGTGGCTTCCCAGCAGGACTGTCCCCTTCTCCCTGCCGTCTCTGCAGGACGCTCCTCTGCGTGCTTCTTAGTATTACAATTGCCTAATATTTCTTTTTTTAAATGCCTAACCTCCTTTCAGCGTGGCACACAAACGAGGAGCTGCACGAAGCCTCACAAGCTGCTGAAATTGCTGGGAAAAAAGCTGGCTTTACTCGTTCGGCGGCTGCCAGGCAGCACGTAGGCTCTCGGCAACGTCTGTGGATGTGGGGAGATGCTGCACGAGTGAAAGGAGAAGGAAGGAGAAGTCTCAGGCAGAGAGATGCTGCTCCCACAGTGCTGGATCTGTAACATGCACAGTCTGGAGGCTCACAGCTTTATGCAATTTTTTTTTCCTAAAGACAGTTTATTTAGTTAACTCTGAGGAACCCGAGAGCCAGAATTGTTGCTCTAGAAACCATTTTGAAGGGGATATCTTAAAAGATTTAGCACTGAACCTACTGTACCCAAACCATACACTTCAAACCAGTACTGGCCAGCAGCACCTCCACACCAAGCCCATCTCCGTAGGGGAACAAACCCCATGCGGCGCTGGGAGCGCTTGCTCAGGATCAGGGCACAGTGAAGGCACGCTGCGCTGGGGGCGGGCTGCTGCAAATAAAAACAGATCAAGAATGAAATCGCTTACTTGCTCGCTTTCTGAACACATCAGCACTCTGGCAGCAGCACACACCCCTAAGCCAACTCAAGGAGTGGGCTGCAAGAGCAGGGTTAAAGGAAGGGCAGGGTGAGCTGCCCCCCTCCAGCATGAGCAAAGGACCCGGGGCAGACCTCTGCCCCCAAACACACACCTCTCCCCTGGGAACACCTGGGTGCAAATGGAAAAGCCATCCAGGGAGGCACTGTGAGCAGGCAGGAGATGTAGATTAATGTTTGCAACCTGCCGGCGAGGGGACGGTGCCACCCGCGCACCGAGGAGGCAAACAGAGGCAATAACACACGTGGGTTTTCACCGGCTGTCCCGGCGCAGGCTGGCACACCAACAGCCCACACCCTCCGCTCGCAGCACGTCTTGCAAACACGGGAAGGCCTCCGACAGGCAACCGCGCTGCGGCACCCGGCTGCTGCCGAACACCCGGCCAGGGTGGGCTTCACTGCCCTTTGATGGCAAGGCAAACCCATCAGAGATGCTTTCTTGCACCACGTGCGGTGTACATACGTCAAAGCTGAGCCGGAGCTAGTTGGGAAAAAAGGCAACAGATACGCTGTGCTAAGGAAAAGGAGTCACTGCAACAATCAGGACAAGGATTCATGCTACTGTTTAAAGAAGGGAACAGATATCCCACTACAGGCAGAGAGAGAGCTCTCCTAGGTCCCAGCTCCCACATCCTTCCAGCTAAATTCCATGTGGCTGTGGAATACCCTAGCAAAACTACCCTCAAACACCCGTGACAGCCTGTGTACAGCAGCCCAGGAAGCACGACTGCGTTATATAAACCATCTAAGGTCAACTCTGCAACTGGCACGGCAAACACCTATGTTGCAATCCCACTTCTCACAAGAGCTGAACGCAAAGTTTAGGAACAGAACAAGAAAAAGCAGCCTCCCCTCCTCCGGGGACGCGGGCAAGCGGTGTTTCTGCCCAGGCAGCGGGGAGGTAGCGGGGGCTGTGGGGTGGGTGCACTGCAGCCCCTTTGTTCAAGACAAAAGCTCGTCCTCCGGCGGCCTGCTAGCCACGCACGCTTGAGCATGCACGGCCAGAGGTGTGTCGTTAGACGAGTGCCATGCTGATTACACGTGCACGAGCTCGGGGGCAACCCTCCGCCCCCGTATGACGTGGGCAACTTTTGTGCACCTACAAACACGCCTCTACCTGCTAGAAGAAAGCCGGCCTCGAGCCAGGCCAAGGAACAGAAGAGCTTGAAACGCCCCACGGTTGCAACAGGGTGGTGCAAGAGGGGAGCAAGGTGCCAGTAAGTCTTTTTCCATCTCAAGCATCTGATTCCTGGAGTAAAAGATCTCAGAGAAGAGAAACAGGCTCCTGCTAAGTATCAGTCTGACTCTGCGTGTTTATCTGCAGCTCCCTGCTGCTATCTCCTCCCCAGCGGCTGAGTCACTTCCTCTCTTTAGTCTCCACCAAATAGGTTGCTGGAGACTCGCCTACCCCTTTCCAGCGTTTGTCGAGCCCAGTTTGTCTCTAAATGTGTCTTTGAGCGCAATGACCACCTCCGGGTCTCCGGATGTCCCGTGTGCAGGCAGGGAACCGGGGGGCTGCCGACCCTCGGCTCAGCCCTGCCGCTTGCACACCCGCTTCCCCGGGAAGGACGAGCTCCGAAGAGGAAGAGGAAGACGTGTCCGAAGATGGAGAGTCACACGCCTGCTGAAAGCAGAGGGGTAACGCGGGAGCCGATGGGCAGGGGTGTCTGATGGGCTGTGCTGCTGCTCCTCTGCACCCTGCAGCAGCCACAGCCTCTCCCCAGCAGCACTCTGCTCTCCCTACCCTGCTGTTCTCTTTTTAATTTGGTTTCCTTCTCACTGCCGCCAGCAGAAATGTTTCTAACATCTCTCACAGCCAGAGAGAGACCAGAGCCCTCTGAAAAACAGATAACTGCTGCTGGAGGACACGGAAAGCGAGCTGGTGGAGCCCTACCATGACATTTTAGCTGTCACGAGGGTCAGACAGCCCTGAAGCGAGTTTGGGTTTAAATTCTCAACAAAGTATTGAACGTGGCAGAAACACCCTTGACAAAAAGCAGAAGCTATGGTTCTGGCTAATCAGCTTTGCCTTGCCCCGGCCACCCTCCCTCCAAAGGTGACAGCCCTTAATTTATTCAAGTGAGACAATACAGCACCACGAACCATGCCAAAGCACTCCGCACCCCGCCTGCATGGGGAGCGAGTAAAGATCACCCATGTCGGGCTGTAACCCCATCTGCTCCCTGGCGTCTGGGGGCCACCCCTTCTCCCACAGCTGCAAACCCTCATTTATTCATTCTGCAATGCACTCGCCCATCTGCATGCCACGAACACAAAAATGACACTTCATCCCTGCAAACGGCCATCAGTATGAGCTGTCGTTTAACGAAATGAATTAATGTTTTGAAATTTTCTCTCCGGACAGGGAGTTCAGCAACTGCGAAAATTACTATTTGGCACACAGAAACCCACAGAAATGCCGGGCCAGCCCCAGGACACGCCACCGCACGTCCTCGCCTGCGAAACAGCCCTCACCACCGCGGCGGCTGCGTGACCCAGGCGGCACTCGTGACCTTTTAAAATCTGCCCTCCCAAGTTCTGAACCAGAGGAGACCGGCCGACAGCTCACGTAGGCTGACGCACCGCGTCCCATGTCAGACCACCTCACACGCTCACTGGAGGGTAACAGCAAATACGTCTTTTTTTACCATTTTTAAGCATATTCCCAGCTTCCCAGTCCATTTTGTCTCTTTGCACAATTATTGATCCTTGCCTGACCAGAACTCTTCCAAATGCAGATTTCCTAGAAATATACAGATAGGACCGACGCAAACCTCTGCCCATAAAGCATAGCTAAGCCCCTTACAACCAAACAGCATTATTTTCTCCATGTCTAAGCTTTGCAACAGCTCTTCCCAATGGCTTACAAATCAAACAGCCCATTCAACATCTCTGTAGCAATGTGGGGCTGCAGTGGGCAAGAGCCACGTGTACCAGCCGCTCTTCTGCCACGAGACGTGGCCTGCCAACCACGACCCAGCCAGGCTACGATACCCACAGCAGCACCAACGCTTCCCAGAAACCCGGCGTGTATTGAGGACGCACTGCTCAGTCATGTTACAACCATCGAAGCAACCTTGGCAGTCCCAAGAACAGGGGCAAATGGGTCACCTTGATGTCCTTATGGTCCTAATGACAACCCGCACCAGCCCCAAAGAGCCAACCTAAACGCTCAAACAGGCCCAGATGGTCACATCGCCAAAGTCACACCTCCAGCCCGTCAGTATGACCTCCAGACAGTTTTACACGTGTTTGACAACGCCTGTGCACACACCAATTGGAAATAATTTTTCAGCTTTAAGATAGTGAAGTGCTAAAAGTTTAAAGCCCCAAACCAACAAAACATGACTGGAGAGGTATACATATATTTACACAGATATACACATATATATCAAGTTTACTTTAGGCAGATGCATGCAAGCTCATTTTTTTTACTGCTTGTTGTTTTTTACTCGGCTTTATTCTCCTACTTTCCAAGTTCTTAGTAGTAGGCCCAGCACTGCTTCTTGGCTCTTCTCAGCCTGGACTACTTAGAAACGGAGGAGAACGGACCACCAGCCAAAGTAAGAGGTGCCTCCTCACAGAGCCATCCCTTGGTCCAGTTAATTATATTACTAAGAACATAAGGACCTTAATCCACTCAGGTCCAGATGTGTATGTGCATACCACAGTAGTTACCTCTTGTCCACATGCCTCTTCCTTCAATTAAAAGATATAGGAAATTTTGACACAACACTTCAGTATAGATTGCCTGTATATTGTATACTGTGCACTCCCCACGAGCCCCAACACCCATGTTTTGAGGGTGGAATATGTCATTTCTGTACCTGTATCCGAGTCTTTTTGATCTCCATTTGTTCCAACAGTGAAAGGCAACTTCCGCTTGGTCGCTCGCTCTTTCACCTCTTTGCCGCCATCGCTCCGGTCCAACTTTGGAGTCTTGGTTAGAGAAACTTTATCTTTATCCTAGAAAGAAAAGAGACCAGATTAACAAGAGCCTTCCCCAAACTGCATTCACCTAACCCCCCAAAGTCCTGCACCAGACTCACGCAGCACTTGTCCTCTCCTTTCTACTGTGGGTTTCCAGCATCAGGGTTTAGCGTCTTGCAGAAAGGAGCCTCCACCAAGCTAAAATATCACTCAAGAAGCGCAAGGCCAACCAAAGCTGCTGCATGGTGCTAAACCTGCAACCAATTCACGTGAAAACTGGAGCCAATGCCTTGCACATGGCTGGGGATGTGCCCGGCTGCGAGCACAGGGGGAAGGCGGACTGGGGTGGGGGAACCCAAGGATTTCCACACGCAACCACCCCCATCATTTGGGAGTGGTTTCCTGATCCCAAGCAGAAGCGGAATGCAGGGGAGCGCACAGAGCATGCCTGGGGGACACACAAAAAAAAGTCAGCATTAAAGCCCTTGGTTCAACGTGGAGAGCTGAGGGCTTCTCCTTGGGGCCTGCGGTATTTCTAGTGCAAGAATACAGCATTACTATTTCAGCCTACATGCTAACATGCTATTCTGGAGAATATTCTGGCAGCCAGTAAGTCTGCTAACATTACTGACCATTTACAGGATCAGCACTGCAGCCAAATGCACTTAGAAGGTCTGCATTGTACAGTCAGCGTAAAGATTTGTACCAGAAAGGCCAGTACAGCTCTGCCTGTATCCACAGGCAGCACTCTCCATCCAACAGCAAAAATCTCGATCTGTTCCCAGCTCTGCCTGCGCTCCCGCAATTGCCTCCATCACAGGGCAACGGGTCCAACAGCAGCAACGTCCAGCAGCGAAGCAGCAGTTCCAGCAGCCCCAGCAAATCTCGCTCTCCCCCAGATCTGGGTTTTGGGGTTGATCAACTTTAAGTCCCAACTATGTGCAAACACCAGCCAAGGCATTCCCAGTGACTGAACATTTAAGTGTCCCTCTCACTTGCAGGTTTCTACTGGGATTTTAAGAGGAGACACTACCTTGAGAACAAACCTACCAGTACTGCATAAAAGCATGGAAAGCAATGCAGATGCTGGCTCAGCATTCACTGCTTTCTCAGAGAGGCAGACCTATGCCTGCTTTGTACCAGTCTCATTTATTCAGGTTGGTTTGGATTTTAACGTGCAGTGAGGTGAAGCAGGCGACGCTGGGGACTGCTCAGTACGAGCAGCAGGAAGAAATTTTGAAGAAACATCGCGAGCAAGACAAAGTTACCAAGTATTGAGACATGCAAGATTTTTCACATGACCAGCAAGAGCTGGTACATAACTCAAACTTCAGGAGTTGAGTATGCTGAGAATATATACAGACTGAAGTCATGCACTTGTGTTTTTTGTATATGAGAAACAGTATTATTTTAAGCAAGCGCTTCTGGATGGAAAACTGTGCCACTGCTCTAAAAACAAGGCCAGAACTAGAAGCTTTGTGATAAACCTGATTTCAATAACCTAGCAAAACCTAGACCCTAAGCTTTAGATATAAAGTTAGATTAAATAAAAGAATCTCAATACATTAAATCATGCAAGACCATCGCTGGAAACTCAGACAAGCAAATCTAACAGAAATTCCCTTGTTTAGAGAAGCCCAGTCATGCTGTCTGCATCAGACTCAGCACCCTGGCAGGTGGCTCCTGTGCCAGCAGTCACAAGACCGTGTCGTCACTGTGTACACTGCTCCTTCCTCTTTCCGAGTCTCTGTCTGGCAACCAGACCTCACCCGCAGATTAAAGAGAAACCGTTTACCCAGACCCCTGGGTTCTGTTTGCATGTCCCCTTCACGATGGGCAGCGTGACAGCCCTGCGGCTGCACACCCAGTACTCGGCCCCTCTCACCCGCGCTCCGGCAAGGACTGAAAAAATGGGTGGGGGAATCCCTTTTTTGGTAAAGCAAGCTAAACAAACCTATCTGACAGTGGCTCTTGTGGTTGGAGGGAGCCAAGGCACGTTCAGAGCCCGAAGAAGGGCAGCCCTGCTTGAGAGCAGCTGCTGACAGCTCTTCCTCAGCACAGGAGTCAGTGGAGCAACGGGACAAAGTCACAACAGCCAAAATAAACACTCCAGCATTTCGTTTAAATGCTCTGGATTTAAATCCTTTTGTCTTGTTTTTTTTTTCTGATGTGAACAAAACCAGTTTGTAGTACCAAACGATGCCACTTCTATTGCCAGCTGCCGTTCTAACAGCTCAGATGTGTAAGTAAGGCCAGGGACCACTCATCATCTCCCAGGAATATCTTGTTGCAAGCAGGTACGTTGGTCTGTCCTCTCCCTCCCCAGTTTAACACAAGCTCGAACAGCAATGCTACGCTCAAACCCCACTAACCCTGCATCAGTGCCGAGTGTCCAAGAGGCTGTGTCCATGAGGGGTAAAGCACCGTCTTCCCCGGGTATAACGACTGCAGAGACGTGGCCCCAGCGTTCCCCTCAAAAACTTCAACTGCGCTTCAAGACAACAATCAGCCCAACGAATTTTACCCTTGAAAGTCAGGACCTGGGACAAGAGCATAAAACCAGAGAAGACCATGCGCATGTCTCTTCCTCCGCTGCCCATGCTTAAGGGCACACCTGCACACGTTGCATCCAAGCTGCTCCACCGTCAGGGAGCTACGGGATCAGGTGCAAAGCACCGGTGAAATCCAGCACCAATTCCTGCTCTGAAAGTGCATTTGCACCTCTCCTGCCCCGACACCTGCGGCTCAGGTTTGCCGGCACTGAGTGGTGGCAGTCATCGGTAAGAAAGATACTTCTAGAAGACTCCAAGGTGGATCAGTCATAGCTGACACTTCAAAAATGACACTTCCCTGCACATTAGGCGCCATACTCACTGTCTGTACTGCAATTTCCTCGCCCGGACCCTCCGAGCAGCAGGCTGTTCCACCCAGTATTTCAGTACTAGGATACTCTTTGCCTGCTCTCGCAGCAGCAGCGCAGGATGCGGCTGAGCCCCCGGCACCCCGCAGTGGGATTTCCTACACTCCCAGCATTTCTTCCAGACACCAGTTTCATGATGAGAGCTCCAACAAGAGGTCAATTGTGCTCAAGGCAAAAAATACAATTTTTTCATTGTTTGTTACCTTAACATAGATTTCAGCTGGAGCAAAACCATCATGTCACGTCCTCTGCTACCCAAAAAGCACTCTGCCTCACAGGCAACCCAGCTCCGGGCATCAGCTGGCAGCGCCACTGCTCTTGCACCCCACTTAAAAGCGAACGATGATAGGTGACAGCTTGTTTAAAACCTACCTTCTCTAAAATTCCCTTAATCTTTGGACTTGGCTGCTGTGGTGCGATAGGCTGAACCTGCAGGCGCAGGGGGGCTGTGGTGCCTGCAAGTCAGGTCAGTCGTCTGTTGTATTAATGCCAGTACGGGATGTCTGCACGCTCAGGAGTAAGAAAAAGTGCTGGACAGGTAAAAATGCAACTTATTCTAGGAAGTCGTTGCAATGTTGTTAAAAGGTCCGTATTGGAGGAGAGACAGAGGAATTGGGCAAAAAACCTTCCCAGACAAGACGGTGAGCCCAGCATGGAAATGGAAATAGCTGCGTGAACCCCAGCGTCGGGCACGCTCGGGCAACGCTTCTCGTTTGCATTCGCCCTAACGCTCAGAGCTGCTAATCCAGTAAGTTCAGCAAAATTAAATACCAAGGAACGAAGGAAGTGGCGGCAATCCCGGCACTGCTCTGAAGATTAATTTGTATAGTAGCACAACGATAACCTTTTACACTAATTGGAGCACGGAAGATCCAAACTTTACTCCCCCCTGGAAAGCAGCGACCTGCTGAGGATGCCTGCAGCAGTTGGCAGTGAAACCACCGCAGAGAAATTAAGCCAGCTTGGAGAGTCATATTCCTGAAAGTAACGTGCATTTTCATTTTCTTATTTTAAGCTTTACTTCCCTAATTATTTCCAATTTTGTAATGAAGAATGTTGTCGTTTTCTCGAGTAAAAGCTGTTTGCATTTTTAGTTTTTCTCATGTTTAAAGTAAGCTCAGACTCATCTGAATCAGGTTTCACAAAAGGAACAAATCCACATTAATCGACACTGCAGAGAAACTTGTATGAACATCTGTAAGACAGGCTTGGGGCTCTTGAAGGCTGGGACAGCTCTTGCCGAGGGTAAGAGAGGGAGTTTGGGGAATGGGCGTACTGTTGAGAGCTCAGCAACAGAAACAAGTTCCCCTTTGTAGGTGTTAATAAAAGCTGCTTCGGCAAAGGGGAGATGGCAGACCATGACTTCAGGAAAAATCCCCTACTGCCACGTTATGTTCTTAGTAAGATTTACTATGTGAATAACTGAACCCACCCCGAGTTACGCTTGCTACAGTTAAAAGATGCATCACAAGTTGCTATCACCCCTCATGGTTTGGAGCACAAACCGATCATGAACCAGCCCCCAGCAGCTGCCTGACACGAGATGCTACGTCGATATAAGCCACGCATGCAGCGTATGGATTGGAAGTGCTTAACTGCATCTGTGATGACTTCTTTTCATGATAAAGATCTCTAATCAGCAAGAGAGACCCTGATATCAGTCTGCTCAGGTCATTTATGACATACACAGATAAAAGCCACTTTTCACCTTCACGCAGAACTCCAGCTAGGCCAGCTTACTATCCAGATGTCAGTTCTCAGAGCAAAATCAAACACGTAGTTCTTTTCGATGCAAAATCCTGCAAGGCAGAACCACTTACAAACCCATGCAAAGAAATCTGTATTTCCAGCAGAGGAGCTGAGCGAGTCTCTAGCTTGCTTTACAGGATGGGCCGTGCTTCTGCAGCCTCCTCCTCCTCTCTGTCCGACGAGCTGCACACAGCAGGGCTGTGCTATCAGTGCCCACACACAAACTCTGAACTACTGCCTCCGACCGCCCGCCGAGAGCTGCGCCCGAGCCGTGCCTTCACTTCAGCACCAACAAAACCTGCCGCTTATGCAAAGACTTGCATTACCAGCGATGGAAATCCCCAAAGCCCTTTGTTCTCCAAAATGAGTTGAAAGTATTTCAGGTTGCAATGCTAGCAAAAAGTAAGCAGCAACGAACAAAACCGGCACCAGTAGCTTGGGAGGAGAAGCCCAGAAGGACCAAGGGCTCCAACACCCATGCCTCCGGGCGATGCCCCATGCCAAGCTGGCACACCAAACTCCTGCCGTGGGCAAAACAACCCACGCTGCAAAAAGGACAAGCTGTGAGAGCGGGAGTTTCCCTGCACTAGTACAGACAGCAATGTGTCGTTTCCTGAACAGGTCTCTGCTGGGAGAGGCGGAAGAGAAGGGGCAGGAGAAGCGTTTGTACCCTGCATTGCAAAAAAGGATGGACAGAATTTTACCCAGAGAGCACATGGGAAGTGGTGGAAACCAAACCCCAGTATTCCCTAAATCTGGGTCCCTTATAGCCTTTCCAAAGCCAGAGTACAATGCATACACATGCACACAAAGTTTCAAAAAGTCTGAATTTGTGTCATTATCAGTGCTGCAATAAAACATTTGAAGCATGGAGACAACTGGAACTGAAGCCCCATTCCTGCGTGCCTCAGGCGTTGAGGTTTGTAAGAAATACTACCCTGCAATGACTGTGGGCTGCTTATCTTCACTGAAACATCAACTCTTCAGTATCTAAGTCACCCAGTGCTTCTGCATGTTTCACGCCCCGGCAAATGGCTCTGCGCTGGATGCACAGCCCAGCACTCGTTCGTATGATGCAGGAAAGCCTTAACAGTCCAACAAGCTTCAAGAAGAACTGAGAAATAAGGACTATGCTCCCTCTCCTGAAATTGGGGAGAAGAGGGAGGAGAAAAAGCAAAAGCTTTTTTTTCACCTCTGCTAGCTCCTACGAGCAAAAACTGGGAGTCAAGTGCGTTTTGCTTGGTGGTCAGTTCAACCACTGCAGCAAAAATGCAATTTAGACTATGCAAGTGGGAGCATTTCCCCATAAAGCGACAAATCCTCTGCTGCAGCCTCTGAGCACAGGCTGTAACCACGCAGCATGCGGTCCCGGGCACATCAGGAAATGGTTTCGACAACTGATACAATTCTTGCTGCGGTGCTCTGCTCAGCCTAAGTCATGAGTAATCTGCTTCTGGTGTGGGGATCTGTGGATCTACAGCAGAAAGGAGAATTATTCATATATGGCATGCATATTTTTGCAAAACCCTTCAGACTGAACTCAACCAGGAGCCTCCGGGGCTGCTGAGCACCCTCCCCGGGCAGGCTGTGCGCAGCCATATAAGGCTGGCAGGGCCCGACCATCCGCCCCGCTGCCTCTGCTAACCCCGGGAGAAACAGCTCCTCGCTCAACAGCAGCAAAGCAGATGAAGCATCTAATGCTGTCGGCCACGGAGGGCAACAGAGACATAGTCCTTAAAGCACTTTGCTCTCGTGGCTGCGCCAGCTCAAGTGACATCTCGCTAGTTAATACGTCCCTCCTGTGGAAGGGCAGGGAGCAGAGAGCTAGGAGTTCCCTCTTATAATTAGCTCCACAACTGAAAGGCAGCAGCTCACATCTTCTTCCACAAAGCACGAGCCCTCTGCAGAAAGGGCAGCCTCCCAGAGAGCCCGGTTGTAACGTGTTCAAGTGCAGAACTCACACGTTTCCTGCAGCTCTCAGCCCACCGCAACACCAGGACCGCCGAGCATCCTGCACCGTTACTCGCCTCCAGTGCTAGAGCTTCGGAGCCCAAACATGTAAAGCCTGTTTAATGCTAACACAACTATTGACATTAAGGTCACACCGAGAGGAAGACACTTCAGTGGCAACGCAGCTATCGCTTCGCCATGCTCGCCCTATGCACGCACCGTGGCAGGCAGCCCCAGTGGGTGCGGGTCCCTCCGTGCGGCACGGCTCGGGCTCTGCCGCAGCCGCTCTCTGCCTTCCCTAGCAAGTCTCCGCCAGCAAGCGTGTGCCAAGTCGCAGGCTCAGGCCTTTGAAAGTGTTGACAAAGGCGAGATAAATTAAAAGCAGTGGCTTGCTTGACAGGCAGGTACAACAGCGTCTGGAAGGAGGAGGTCTAACGACCAAGTGCTTTTACCCTGAGTCACTGCTCCAGCTCACGCTCCAGAGTTAACTAGGAACAGGGCAATTTGCTGCACGATGTCCTTCGGCCACTTAGGCTGGATCTCAGCTCAGACCCGGAGGACAAGAGCCTGCAAGTTTCTTCTCCGCTGACAAGACCAGAATTAAGTGAGCAGAAAGGCTCTTCCCCATCCTTACTCAATACCACTCTCCGCAGGTCTGCGCTGATGCCTCTGAATGGGAAGCATAAAATTATTTGTGTCCTAGTTATTTAGCCAGCGGGAGATAACTCCAGTTCCCGGCGTCCCTAGCGCCGCTCAACAAACCTGCTCTGTAAATAACATGCAGCCTTTAAGCAGCCGCAAGTGGATGAAATAAAATGGGCGCTGATTCATATTATAACTGATCCTCTCCCTCCCGAAGCACCTGCGCCAACATTAAGCTTCTTACACAGCGCAGACAAAACCCCGTATTTACATATCCTGTGCTGCTGGGCTCAGCCTCATTTGCCAGGGTAAATGCTGGTATCTTCCCAATGCAACAGGGCAGCTGTTTCACCTCCAGCACCCCTGCTCCCAGTTTTTGCCCCCCTCCTAGCAGTCCCACGCTGTGTCCCGGCAAAGCACCTGTGCAGAGGCAATGCTCTGGCTCTCGGCACGGCTCCTGAACCAGACCTGTGCATGTATGGTGACACAGAAAGGGGAACGGGGCAGATGCTACCAGCATGCTTGATAACCGAATTTCTGCCTGGGATTTTCGCATTGGTTATTTGTCATTTTCCTCATTTTGTCAATAATATGATCTCAGTCGTAAGAGGAATTACTATCATCAACACGGGTGGGATTGCAGGGGAAGTGACAGAACAAGAGACACAGCATCACTGGTGCTTGCAAAGCTCAGCTTCAGCTCCTGGGGCCTGGCAGAAACTCCTGGGGGAATGCTGAGAAACTGGAGCAAGGAGATGAAAGGGAAGTGGATGATATTTGTTTCCTTAGCAGAATACAGTGGATGTAGGCTTTAATTTTTATTTAAAGGTAACATTTGTACACAGCTTCCTGCACAACTGTTTACTGCAAACTACCGATACTGAGAAGGATGAAAAAAAGCTGAATGAGAGGAGGCAGAGCTGAAGTCTGGAGCAAAACAAGAATCTGGGAATGAAGAGGAGAAACATGAACTTATATATCCTTAAACTCAGGTTTCATCTCAATAACATCACCTCAAGCCCAGTCAAAACCTAAACGCCTCAAATAAAGCCCCAGAAGCAGCAATTTCAGCAGAGCAGCCCACACGCTGAGTCCCGGTCAGGCCACACTCAGAGCCCAGACTTCTGCGTGAAGCAAGACCAGCCGAGTCCGACACAGACGCGGCATTTACAGCCAGAGGAGGAGGAGGAGGAGAAACTCCTCCCTCACACAGCACGCGCTTGCGAGATCACCACATTACTTGGTCCTTCCATTGCTTACTGCAGAACATCTTACAAACGCACAGTACTTGCAGAAGACAATCTTCCAAAGCATCCCCCCATTGCCCGGCCGACTCAGGTCTATGCGGCCGCAGCACTTCCCGGGAAGTATTACAGCCACTGAGAAATAAAGTGGACCCCATCAGCTGGCAGAGTGCAATAAACAAATTTGATTCCAGTGATAACAGCCCACAGCAACCTCCTGCCACATGCAGTACTGCCACGGCTTGAAGACATCAGGCACAAGGGGCAGCATCCCTAAAGCAAGGCAAATGAACCAAACACGCTACCTTTTTCCCCGTTTGTTTCTCCACCATGTCGTTGCTGAGAGAGAAATCTTCTGGCTGTGGTGTTTTAGAACACCCACCCTTGGGCATCGTTCTGCCTTCCTTACTTGATCTTCATTTATGCTGCCATCGCCTCATCATCAACCGTCTGTTTAGAAAGAGGAAAAGAGAAGTTAGACATCTCAAAAGGATCTTTCCACTTGGGGGGAAAAAAGGCAAGACACTTCCCATGGGTATAAACCCACACCGAACTCTTCAACAGCAACACCAGGATGGCCGAGCACCTCCAAATGCCACACATGCAGATCAGAGCGGGCAAAACCACTGCTGGCTTCTGCCACCTTTCGCATGGGAAGCAAGCTAGGACCTGCAGCTGCGAACAGGACTTGTTCCATGTGCAAGGGATAGCCTAAAATGGATCATGCCCAAACGGAGAGCAATATCCCTCCTGTTCTTCACCTACAGCATCACTGCAAGCCTACATAAAGCTTCTTGCAGCTACAGCTCCGTCCAGAGAGCAGGGACATGGGGATGGACCCTCTGGGTACATGTCTGGGGCAAGGACAGCCCTGCTCCCCTAGTTTGCCACACTGAATTCCCAGACACTTGCAGGACCAACACACACATCACTAAATTACAAAACCTACTTATAAAACGCACTTTTTGAACACGTTGTCATTATGAGATTAGACCAGAAACCGCCAATGGGTCACAGCGTTCCCGGAGCGGTTTGCCACGAGCTCCTCACCGCCCGGCACTGCCACCGTGCCTTGGCCTAGGTGAGACGATTTGGAGAATAACAAAGCACTCCCTGCTCCTGCCATGTGTTGCCTGGTTACAGGACTGAAAAGACAACTGACATCTGAAATACAGCGAAGCATGAGCTGCAACAGGGATCAGAAATACCGTCTGAAGCCAAAGCAGGCGAGGCCTTTTTAGGTGAACAAAAATATCTCCTCTCCTGAGACCAGAGGCTAAAAAGCATCCGTGCAACAGTATATCTCCGAGAAGTGACCCACATCAATCCCTACAGCAAAGGTCTCGTTGTACTTACGCTGAAACGGCATAAACAGGCACCATTTGAAAACTCTTTCCCCAGCTAATTGCCACCTGACAACACTACACATTGCACCCATTAACTTCTTATAATAGCGGCTGGGTTTCTGCAGAGCTACAATTGCAGGAAATTGTCCAGGAACAAAGTCATGCAGCGCTCCATCACAAGATGGGAATTCTGTGGGCGGGGAGAGAGAAAGAAAACAGAGGGGAGGAGAGGAGCCAAACCCTCCCGACTGCTCAGGGCCAGGCGATGAAGCAGTGTGGACCTTGAACCGCGTCCTGGGCAGCACCAGGAGAGCCCAGCACCATCTTGCCTGGGTGGCTGGGGCAGGACAGGAGGTTAAGGGCTGGAGGAACACTTAGTCCGGTGCTTTCATCAGCCTTGTATTTTAGAAGTTCCCTGGAAATCCCTTCATAATATAATGTTTCATTTATGCTTCAGAAGCTTTTGGGCCCTTTGGGTTGGTTTGTGGTTTTGGGGTTTTTTGAAAGAAGAAAAAAAAAAAAAAAAAAAAGGGGATTCAGAGGCCCCAGCCCAGCCCTGCAGCAGCAAAAATTCCCAGACCAAAGCACCAGCCTCAGACAGTGCTAGGACACCCCGGCGCTGGCATTTTCAGCAGGAGACTGTGCTTTCCAATGCAGCTTAATCCTTTGCCCTAACTCCTTCGCCTGGGCTACAGGAGGACGGTTACCTGTGTTTAGGGACAGAGGCTTCAGGAATGGAGGCCTCTTCATGTCCCCTTGCTTGATGTGGTGACCAAGTGCCGTGCTGAGTTTTGGGACCCCCAGCCAGAAGCCCCCAGCCCTTTCCTTTTGGATGTGAGAGCAGGAAAGGACCTGAACTGGCAAAGACACAAGCAGGCTGATTAGCCCTCCTCATCGCTGCAGCTGGGAAGTAAAAACAGGGGGAAGCACAGAAAATTCAGTATACCAACCTAGCATGTCCATAAAGAGAAAATGGAAAAAGAACATCTTCTGTTAGAGCAAGGGAACGACTGCAGAAATCTGTGTCTCCAAATTTCTGCTCTTCATCATTTGAAGGGCCTGCAGCCCAGCCCAAGTGCCAAAGTTCAAGCACCACAAGGGCTGACTGAAAATAGCACCTTAAAAAGGCAGCTCAGCCGTCCTCGGGCACGCTCGGCACCAGCAGAGAGAGGCTGGAGCTTGCAAAAACCCGAACCCAAGAGCGAGTGGCTCTGGCCTCGGCGTTCCCACACACCCAGCCAGGGGTTCACCGGCTATCAAGATGTCACGTTTCACAGCAGCGTGGCTCTCCTGGCGCTGGTGATGCTCCACAGCAGGCATTGCTCCAGAGCCCGAGGTGTCCCCTCGATGTTGCACATCGACAGGGTCCCAGGTGCTGCAATTGCTTCCTCTAGAAGCAGCTTCAGCCATTTACAGCCTCAAGAACCTAATTCTCTCAGCCTTCGGTAACCAATTCATAAAGTTTTAAGAATTTTTTCCCCTCAGTTTCACCTACTGGTGCTCATTAAGGTGCAGATACAGGAGAAATGAGCAAGTGCCTGAGCATGTGCCTGGGAGGAGGCAGGAGCCGGCAGGAGCACTGGGTCAGTGCGGGGGACACAGAGTCGGCCACCTGAACAGATTCACTTCAATATTCACTGCAAATCTAAGAAGTGGAAATTCAGATGATGTGCTGGGCGATGGAAATTTATTTGCACTTTGCAAAGGATATTAAAAACAAGCAGCTTCACTTATGCTGGTCACGAGCGCAGAGACCTGCATGGCTGGGACCAGGGCATGCTCTGCTCCCAACCATGAACAGCCAAGAATTAAAAACACATCGTTTCCAGTGCCTTGCTAAAACTGTTTCATGGCCTGCACACTGTCAATTTATTCTCAAAAAAATTCTGCCCACTCCCGATGTCTTTGTGGCTGTTTGTAACCGGGGTAGGTACCTATTCACGTGGAGCTTCGAAAACCTGTTTAACTGAGAAAAGGCCAGACGGATGCCAGATTAATTCTGCGCCCCTTCTGTTCATCTAGCTGACTCATTACACTTGGAAAGCTGGCTGCCTCTCCATGTAAACAGAGCACTGGCCTGTTTAACAGCTTGGAGGGAGTATTACATTTGCACAACAATTACCAACAACGCTCGCAGTCTTCGTTTCATTTTTAAGCACGTTTAATAAGAGTCAGAAGGGAGGTACAAATTCCCGGTTTGGAAGAGCTAGCTATCCCCAGCTCGTGGGAGCGACGGGCGAGCATTTCAAAGCCATGAATCTAGGGCTGCAGAATTACAATTTGGCTTCAATCCCTCCTAATCTGGGAGCTGGACAAGCCACCCCCTTTCCACGACACCCCTCTCAACCTCACCTCCCTACCAGGAGACAAGCATCACCCTTCCTATTTTGTAAACAATTAACTAAGCTCCTTGAACTAGATGATTACATGTCTGCCGCACAATAAGAAGTGGGAGACCGAGTGAGCTCAACAGAATATAATCCCTCGTACTTCTCCGGGAAAACAAAGGAGCTGTTTACCTCTGGCCAGCGGCCAGCCCTGGCTGCGCGCGCCGCCTTCCCCGAACACGCCAGCCCCTCGGCCTGGCCAGCAGCACCCCTCTGCAGCTGGCAAGGCACGGGTCCCATGCCTCTCCCTTGGGAAAGAAGCTATGGAGAGGGGGAGTCTGCCCCGGGACTCGGCCAGCCTGGACACGGCAGCTCCCGCCAGTTTGGGACGGCTGACTCCAGCCAGCAGCCCCAGGTGCCGGCAGGGAAGGCTGCGGTGGTCCCAGCCCCCGGAGTATCGCACACATGACTTTGGCTGCAGGGAAAAAGCTGGAAAAGCGGACACGACACGCAGCCCGGTCACCCTGTGCGGCAGGGAGAAGGGCAGCCCTGCGGCCGTTCCTGCTCCCACCTGGGCTGGGGACCCTCCTGGTCGCTGCCTCCCCCCATGGCAGGGGCTGGCAGATGGGGGGGTGTCAGGGTCCCCATGGAGCACCCAGAGCACCCTCCTGGAGGGTGGAGAAGGAGGACTCTTGGGAGCTCGACCAGATCCTCTCCTCTCTCCTTGCCGGGGCGAGGAACCAGTGAAAAATGGTTTGGTTTTTGTTGTTTTTCTTTTTTTTTTTTTTATTTCGCCCAGGGCATGTCAAGCCAAAGCCACACACTGAGACCAAACATTTCTGTGGAGGACCTCAAAAGGCAATGATCCCAAAAGGGACGGGAAGGGAAACTGGGGGGGGGGGGTCATCTGTCCCTCTGAGCTGCAGAAGGAGGAGGAGGAGGACAGTGCTGCTAGGTCCATGCCTGGCCCCGCTGGGATGGCTGAGAGGCAGTGCGGGACCAGTTGCACCCGTTAGCCAGGACGGGGCTCCCGGCAAAGGGCAAATCAGGACGGGCACAGATGTACACAGCCGGAGCCCGCTCTCAGCCCCAGCCAGCCAACGCCAAGACCATGCCTGACAGGAGAGGAGAATCCTCATTAACAAACCCAACGGACCCTGGCATACGTTTAAACTCCCTGTCCCTACCCCTCCTGCCTTCACGGGCACAGCGAGCAACATCCGTATCTGTGACAAGTAAGAGAAAACGCAAACAACGCTGAAGTCCTCAAACGCTTTCAGATGTATGCACACCCAAGGCGGAGCGACAGCTTTCCCTGGCTCTGCCTGCACCGCGGGCTGCCCGTCCCATCCCTCCAACCCTGCCCTCCTGCAGCTCCCCGCACGGGCGCTTGCACAGCCTCTCTCGCCCTGCTGCGAGCAGACCGGCCAGGCTCCTGCCATCTCTATCTGAAACCACAACAAATTAGCTCATGCCCGAGTTCTGTGCATTGGAGCCTGCCTATACCCTGCCAGCTTGGGAGTAAAAAAGATTGTGCAGACTTCTTTAAATGCCAGACAATAAGAAGAAAGCTGGCTGGAGGCTCTTACCCATTACAAAAAAACTCCAATGCAAGGACGGCAATTAGAGGCGCAGACGTTATTTGCACAAATCCAACACATTTGTTTGGTCTGAAAAGGTTGGAATATGAACAAGCCCCATCGAAACATGAAAATTTTAAAACCTCAGGCTCCTTTTGAGGACTCTGTCCCAGAAAAACAGGTGTCCTCAAATCTTAGAAAATTGCCTTAAAGTAAGAACTCACATAGATCACGTCCAAAATTTGATCCCTCACCCCTAGCGCTGGAAAGCGTGGGGAGAAAAACAGAAGTTGAGGTCTTCCAACATGCTGAACTGTGCCCTTCTCCATCACCCTGCTGATACCTTCACTGAGATGTTTCTCACCCCAGTGAAGACCACCTCTGAGCTGTGCGGTACGGTGGCACCTGCTGAGTCTGCACTAAAATGACAGTGTACGTCACTAACAGGCTGCATGTTCAAAAAAGCCACCGTCACACCTTCAACCCAGCACTGCCCATGTGCATCCTGTTTAGTGCTGTTTCACCGACATGCTCCCAGCATCAAAGACTTGCTCTTCGCCAGCTTTTTCTTCACCTGTTAGGCCTACACAACTCACGACTAGTACCTAAAATTGCAAGCACTGGCAGGACACGCACTTTGGGGAACAAGGAACAATTGTTCTTTGTGCTTCAGCTCAGCTCCAGAAGAGTAAAGTCCATCTTTTTCCACCATTGGTACATAAGCCCACGAGCAGCAGGAGGCCTGCAAGCCAGCAATGCAAACACAGGTGCGTTTCATTCAGCAGCCTTCCAATGGGTAATCACAAAGATTAGCTATTAATAAAGATAGTGCAGCACAAGGTGCTAATTCTTACAGCATTACCCAAAACAAGGGAAATTGAGAGATCGCTGCGTTTCCCTGCTCTGAACGCAGCCGATGGAAAGCATGCTTGCCTGCTGTCACATCTGGGGCTACCCCAGTTTCACAGCTCCGTCATGCCCTCACCTTCAACTCAACAACTTCTTTCTTTACCCTGGGGAACTTGCTATCTTTTTGTTCCCGGCTTTTGAAGGGGGATGTCGCTCCTTATCAGGAGTTCTTACAGATGAAACATCTTTCTTCACCTCTTTGCACGGCTTCTCCTCTCCTGTTCTCAAAATCAGTACCTGGTCCCCACAATAACCGTCCTTTCTTCCACCTTTCTCAAATATTTATTTCGCCTTAACCCACAGACCTTCTGATATGCCTGTAACTACTCACATCTGGATGTATTTGCATGGGGCTCAGGCAAGGCTTGCTTGGTTTCTCAAATACACACCAGCCAAGTAGACTCAGTAACATGAATTAAAGCAGCTATTAGTATTTCGATCATTTGTGAAACGGATGCCCCTTCCTGGTGTTTATTAGGACCTGCAGAAAATAATGCAACGGAGAAGCTCAGCCTGCCAAGCAGTTTGTGCAGGTGGGTTTGTGCACCCACGTCTCCAAGGACCACAGTAAATATGATGCTCAAGACCTCGCTGGGCACCATGAAAGTCCAACTCCTCAACGGTTCTCCAGCGATGACTCACTACACAAAACCATCCTTGCTAACGGGTTAAACTTAAACCACAAGCCCTACACATGTAACCTGCGACTGTCATTTCCTGCCCCAGCATCAGAAGACTGGGCAATGGTCTCAAATTATGACAACTCTTAAGTTTTTCTATTACTACACTAAGTGTTGTTATTTAACAAGATTATATTTGGAAATTTCTGCCCAACTATCCTGTGATTCAGAATACTCCAGCTGGGACTGTTCTTGGGATACACCAAGTCTGAAATAAAAGCGAGCCCTGACAGTACCCTGCAACCACGAGCAACCACTCCGCCTGTGTGGTTTCTCCGGGAGCAGTTTTTCCCACAAACCCTTCCCTCAATTATCTATATGCAGCTGCCTCTTGATATTGCTACATTTCTGGATGCTGCTGATTATCTGGTTTCTGGCCAAGGTTACAAAACTGTTGTTTCAGTCAGTTCTCCGAGCTGCGGTCTGGGAGTGGGATCAGCTGCGATGAGGAAACCTTTGGAGCAGCCGGCGCGTTACGGGAAGGCTAGAGCAGCGTACAGCCCTGCCACACCACCATTAGTCAGAGTGGAAGAGCGGATTATGACACTGTTGTCCTCTCGGTGTGATTGTGGGATGGCTCCAGATCACCAGCTTGGACCAAAAACTTCCGAGAGGGAGGACTCCACGCTTCACCCATCTCCTCTCCACTTCGCACAGAAAACCATCAGGCTTCAACCAGGGAAGAGCTGTAACCACATCTGCCAACGCAATCATCTACCGGAGTTTTTGCACATCAACCACTTAAAACAGTGATGAACCCACTCGGATATCCCCGCTGCTGCTGCATATGGGGGGGGGTGGGGGAATATTTCCCTAATAAAGTACATCCCAAGGACTGATACAAAGCAATACTGTGCACTTACAGAGTGATCCTCAAAGCTAACTTTAAGCAGACTGCACACTGTATTGCACGTCACATGCATTTAAGAGGAAAAAACTGAAGCCCAAACTATCCTGCACACAGAAAACAGGAAAGAAATACATGAGCCGAGAGATATGAGGAGTGCAAAGCCTTTGCTCGCAGCTCACCATGACGCAAGTGGACGAGCCTCCACGGCACACATGGTCCACGCAACGTGCTGAGAGCCTGTCCTGGAGGTCCCACCGGCGGGGAAAGACGAGGATTCCCTGGGGCTGCTTTATTCTGGTAAAACTTAACAAACAACACAAATCTGCATGATCCGCTCTGCTCCCAGGACGGTTTGGGGAGCCAGGCTCTGGCCCCCCTCCATGCCCGGCAGGGAGCTACGGTTGCGGCTCACTGCGGTTTGCTCTGTTGAAGTGCAGCTCAAGGGGTTCACGAGCATCAGCCAAGCCCCAAAAACGAGCCGGGCCCGATTTTCAAGACAGAGAAACATGCTAGCACAGACAATTCCTGACCACCGCTGTCACTGATTTGATGCCGACTAAATCGCAGTGAACGAAAGGGTAACAGATGAAGCAGCAGCGACTGACGGTGCCCTGGCAGCGAGCTGCGTCACCTACCCCACCGTCCCGGTGGCAGCCCGGGGACCCAGGCGCAAGAGGCTGGCAGGGTCTGCTGGCACGCTCCGCTCCATCCTCGGCCGGGCTGAGGCTCCTCCGTGCTCCCCACCTGCGCCCTTTCCATCTTCCCATTCCTGGCACTAGTGACTTGTCCCAAGGGGAGGCTGCGGGGTGAACACCATTCCTACAGAAAGCTCGTGTCAGCTCCTGCAAGCCCCATCTGCTGCTTAGCTTCAGAAAGGGAAAGCTCAGGAAAGTAACAGAAAGCAGAATGCATTTGTGCTTATTTTCGGCCGTCTAAATTAGCACAGGCGTCTCCGTTACGTGGCTAAATCACCAATAACTTTGTGCCTTGTTCGCCTCCGGGAACTCGGTATCTGCGCTGACGTAACGCAGCTGGGCTGAGGCTCAGCAGGAAGATTTTACCAGCGAACTGAGAGCCGGCCCTGTAAGTTTGGGCTGCTTAAATTAAATATATACTACATATTCCTAGTGTGTATCTCTGTATATACATATGTACATGCACACACATGCATTGACAAACGCACACACATATATAACGTACATACATGCTGCATTAAAACCCCAAATGAGACTTTTGCTCCAGTCCTGCCCAATTTTCTCCACTGCATGCTTCATTATGTAAAAGTCTAAGACAAAGACCAGCTTTTACTACAAAGGAACCTACATGACTTAAACAAGCCCTTAAACCCAAGAGAGGAGATGACGACCAAGCACGTTAAACACATGAGAAAGAACAAACCAAAAATATTTTGCAAAAGGTGCCATGGCCATTGCAACAGGATGCTTCAAGTTGAGGAGACCCTCAGCTTGGAGGTCTGCTACGACCAGCCTCACGCAGCATGGGCTCTGCGGACGCCAGCTACAGCCTAATGAAAGCCCCGCTCCGAGCCTTGGCGGATTTGAACAAATGCTTCGGGATCTCTATATTTAAACTTGTGTTCAGTCCACGATGTCGCAACAGCCAAGCAACATCTTCTCCCAGCTGCGAGCATGAAAGACCATGGTAAACTTAGCAAAACATTTCTCTTCCTCCCCGTTCTTGCACAATTCTTCCCAGGTTCCCTCTCCCCGACTCAGCATCCGTGTGCCCACTGCAAACATGCAAAGCTTGCTCCAAGCATGGGAACCTCAGGAGTATTTTGGTGAGTTTAGGAGCAAGGACTAGGCAACAGAACAAATCTCACAAAACCCCACTTTTCAGGCAGGGGCCCTGAAGGCATCAGGCTTTGGGGAAAAAGTAAACACAGAACTTCACTGATTTACTCTCATTTGGGGTCTGCAAACCCGGGAGTTTTGTTTTGGGACATCTGGCTCTTCCTCCTTTTCAACTGAGGCCAGTGGGTTTGAGATGTTTTATCCATATACAAAACACTTTGCAGCAAAACTGGTATTTGTTTGCCATACTACTGGCAGCTTTTAAATGACAGGGCAAGAACTGAATACAGATGCCCAGAACCAGGAAAACCCAGAACCTTTAAGTATCATTCTGTTAGAGAAGGGAAGACAGCGAAAACTTGGATGCTCTGATTTTCCAGACTAACTTGAAGACTTCAGTTACACAGGGCTTACATAAGAAGTGCCACATAAGCCTCCCAAACCTTCTATTCGCTCCAAGTTTTATTCACCCCCCAATACTGGAAACACACAGGAAGGATAATAACCCCCGACTTAGTGTTGGCAAGAACCTGCCTTCGAGCAGAGAGGTGGAGCAGGCAACCCGGAGGTCCTCTCCAACTGACATTGCCAGGACACGGCACAAGCTTCACGCACGGCACTTCTGACACCGGGCTTTGGAAAACTGGCCTCCTAAACCCCCAAACACCACAGTAGGAGATGCACATCCTGAGAATATCCAAGGCACCTAAACTAGCTTCTGCTCTGAAGGAGTTTCCTTCTCCTCTAACAAACCCACGGCCATAAGCAGACAGACCTCCCACCTTCAGCACTCGCAGGCGTCACTGTCCACCACGAGGTACAGCAGCCAAATCCACCGCCACCAAAAAAAACCAGTGTAGGACAATGCATCAAAGCTGCAAACCCATTGCACTCCCAGCAAAACACCAAACTCATGTGACATTCTCCCTCAAGATATGGAAAAGACTGATTCATCGCTCACATTAAACTAGGAAGTCCGTAAGCATGAAAGGAACTTGGAGGGGGGAGAAGTCTAGGCCATGTCAAGTTCCAGTTTTCTGCCAGCCAGGGCAGCACTCAGGCAGGGAAGCCTTTCTCAAGAACGCATCACGGAGCAAGCACGGCACGAAGCCAACGTCGGGCAACAACCGGGCTACGGAGGGGGAAAAGCTTCTGCCGGTTTCAAAGGTCTGTGCTGCGGCGCAGGCAGGGAGGGAAGGGGGAGTGGAAGGTCTGCTGCGCAGATTTCTGGGCTGCAGGGCAGCCACACACACGGTGCTGCTCTCGGAGCTGGATCCACGCACAGTTTTGAACTGCTAATGCTTCCTCCCAGCCACTGCCGCTCCCCCTCTCAGCAAAACTGTCACCACACTTTTTGTACTACTTAAAAAGACGCCACGGCTCCCCGAGTCCCAACACGCTGATAAGAACAGTGGATTTCCCAGATTATTTCAGCCTGAGCTGGAAGCAGAGCTCCGTCTGGAGCTGTGCGTCTGCTGACGACAGACCACCACCACGCTGCTATTTAACAAGCTGTACAACAGGAAAAAAGCTTGCTGTGGCTTCTGTGGGGCTCCGCGTGCTGCAGCCAACGCAGAAAAAAACCGAAGCATGAGTTTCTCCAGGCAAACCACATGCCCTCTGCTGCTGGCTGCCAGGCGTACGGGGAGAAGCACCTTGCCGGTTACCTTTGTCACTTCTGCTCATCTTGCTTCAGAAGCCAAATTCCCCGTCCAGTTTTCCCATTCCTGGTCCAGCAAACAGTGCCTCCACTGCCACGGGCGCCGGCAGGGTCCCTGCCCACAGCCGTGCCGATGCCAGGATGCTCTCGCCTGGCCCAGCACACTGCCAAGGACCCTGGCTGTAAACACGTAAAAACAAAGTGGCCATCCTCTTCCAGGGGATGGCAGGAAAGGTTCGGGCACAACACAACCCTGCTGCTGGTTTGCAAAGAATCAAATCAAGGTTAATTCTCCACAAATCCGCAGGTCTCCTCTCTTCTTCCTCCATCTCTCAAATTACAGTGCTTTTGAAAGTGATCTATTGTATATAAAGACATAGGAATGCATTTACCAAAAGGGGTATGTTCTTGTATAGGGGAAATTCAATTTTCTCTACGAAGCTATTGTTGAATGTGTCATCAGAGCAGGAGTGATGGAAAGCTATAAAAATGGGCCTGCTCTAACAGATCGTTTCCATAAGGACACGGGCCCCTACCCTTCAAAAAAAATTGAGAGCCTCTCCTGACTTTGAGCCTAATTAAGTTAAACGTACACGAGGCCTCTTGTAAGACAATTTGTTATAAAGCTACTGCTTAAACTGCTCGCCAAAAACCGAGCCAAGTAAGAATATCTGGAGCTGTGTTTCAGCAGCTGACCAAACACGTGCCGTGTTGGGAAGCATGAAGCTCTGCAGATGCCCCTGTCCCACGGCACATCCCCACCGTGGCTCACCCAGGAGCCTGAGCATCTTCAAAAAGGCAATATTCAGACAAAACATGCATGTGGCAAGTTAAGGGAAAAAACCCCAGATTCTCTGCTGCCTCCTTGTCTTCCTTAAAAAAGAAAGGTCTGTCTCCCAGCTGCGTGCTGGATTCGCCTGCCTCCCCCAGGCTGGGGAGCCCAATGTGACAACATGGAGCTCAGTAGCAAAATTTGGAGAAGGGAGGGATCAAAGTCAGGCTTATTGACCCCAGGGGAGAAAAACAGAAGCCACAAGTGAAAGGTAGTCTCTGCCCCAAGAGCAGCCCAAAGCCAGTCTGCAGACAGATCAAAATAACACATTAAGGGACCTGTAGGGCTAAGCCTTGGAGCATAAATCATTAGGATACAGGTAGGAATGGTACAACCGGAGTGGTGCTATTTATACCTGGTCCCCCAGGTCTGCACCAGGCTGACGTGGCTGGCACCTGGCAGACCACACATGTGCTCTCATCAGGATCACAGCAGGCAAAGGAGACATTTTCGGTCATCCCAGTAACACTACACCAAGCACCACACCACCTGCGAACGACAGCCTCGAGAGGTGAGCACAACCAGCTTCTGTCTCTGTGATCCGAGGACTAAACCTTCTCACAAGCCGGGACGCAACCCCCGGGCTGCACGGCGGTACCCAGCCCGGCACGGGGCCATGCCGAGCCTGCTCCCACCCGCACCGGGAGGCAGATGCCCGCTGGGGTGCCGGCGGAGAGCTCGGCCCCGGGGGGGCCTTGAGAGCACAACCGGAGCGTCGGGCTTTGACAGTCTCGGTGCTTTGTGCTCCCGGCTCAGTCCTTTACCGCACGTACCTGTGCGGTGAATTAGGGCGCAGCAAATGGCTCAACCAGGTCTATGCCTGCAAACTGCTTTTACCCCCCAGCCAAGCACAATGGCACGGGAGACGGAAAACACCGAGAGCTGCAGTTCCCACCCTCTGCACGGTGAAGCCCTGCCACCTCCCCAGAGCTTCCCGTGGACCCCGCAGCCTTACCGGCAAGCTCCTAACCGAAAACAGCCCAACCAGCTCTGAGGACCACTGCCCAGCGCTCCCAGAAAACACCGTGGTTTGCGTACCACAAACTTCAAGCTGGAGAACATGGGACTCATTACTTAAAGACAAGGGTATAATATGACATCTGAATTCACCAGTGGGCTCCGTGGCTGCCCGAGCGGCGGTACCGTGAGCTCCACAACCTGCAGGAGCAACGCTGGAATTTCAGGGCTTCGTTTGGCTGTTTACTTGCTTAACTGATTGGCATCAGCAGAGTTAAACGCTCTGGGAGAGGGGTTTTACATCCTGCACGCTCCGTGCTGGCTTGGGAGAGAGCATTTCTCATGGCTGGGTACATCCCATCTACCCTCCGAGCTCTGTTTACCCACGATAGCAGCGCGCTGCCCCGGCTGTGCAAACACCGGCCCTGGGAGCCGCCGGCACCCGCGCAGTATCGTGGCAACGTGGCTGAAGCCAGCTTTGCAAACTCACAAAGTGTGCAAATTAATTTCATTATCCGCTCTTGCACATCATGAGGAGGGAAAACAAATAACCTGCCTGAAAGTACATTCTAGTAATTATTAACACGGCATAAGTTAACCCCAGGGGAGTGGGAGGAAAGACCGGCCAGAGAGGAGAGCCTGGCACTTGCCTGTTTGCTAGAGCATACAGCACGTCAGTACCTTTTAAATATAAAATCCAGCCTTATGCTGCATTTTATTCCCTTTAGCCCAAGGACTCTTCATTTGCTTGGCTGAACCTACACATTCTCCTAAACATTTACCAAGTAAAACTGACCATTCAAATATTTCACCAGCAAAGCTCTTCCCTTCCGTTTGCTTTTGCTTTGACGTCTCTCTTCCCCACACACCCCAAAGGCTCTGGAGGCACCCACCCCTTCGGCAGAGCTGTCAGGATTGTACATGAAACCTTCTTTAGCGATGACTAAAGCCCAGGTATGCACTGAGCATTCTGGTTGCTATTTTACTTTAGATTAAAAACATCCTTCAGTTTAGCAGCAATACTGGTCTGTACCAGTAATTCCCCCCCCCCTCCCCCCATACACAGGAGAGCAAAAACTGAGATTTAACACCCTGCAGCACACAATAATTTAATCCAGCGCTGTATGTCTGGATTACATGACCCCTTCCCCAATACCGACAGGCACGAAACCGAAGTCATAGCAAAATATGCATTTACGAAGCTGGAGTTTTTGCCTGTAGAATTCATGCAATTACCTTAATTCTTAGAAATCCTAGTAGCTCCGATGTCACCCATGACAAAATGGCTATAGATGATAATGAACCTACAGCTCTACCACAACAGAAAGTACTCCTGAACACCGCACCATGCCAGGAGCCAAGGAGATCCCTCCCTGCCTGTTCCAGCTGTCTCCACGCAACAGGGCACTTGGAAAACACCTTCCGAGATGCCCAGTTTGGGGGGGATTTAGCTTCATCGTGGAAAACCGAGGGGATCTCAGCTTGGAGGAGAGCATAGTAGACCACTACGAAACTACAGCAGGGCTGTGGCAGAGCTCCAGCAAATCTTAAAGCATTATTAGTAAGCCATTAAGAGGCACTGTCAAGACAGATAGGCTTTAAGATTACTTTACAAGGCAGTTGTCAGGGATTTCAGGATGCACTGGTTGCTGCAGCAGCTCAATTTTCACTTTAAAAAGACTGTTGTGTGAGCATTGTTTTATAAGGGACCTCACAGTAATAAGCCGAGATGTTTTTCAAGGCAGCTAACATAGCCAGATTTTAAAACCCTGCCTGGCATCAGCACGAAGTGCCTGCATGCACGCACCGGGGTTCAAACTGAATTAGTCAGAGCCCGGTTTGGACGCGGTTCCTGTACAAACCTGCTCCTGCGGAAGCGTTCAGCTCCCTGCAGACACAGCCTCGGGACGGAGCAGCCCGACCCAGGAGCGCAGACACACACCGCGGCCGTAAGCCCAAGACGGGCTCTTCTACCCCACACCCCGGCACAGCCGCCCTCCCTGCCAGGCTGTTCGGTGCTGCCGGAGAGGCAGTTCACCAAAGCACATCAGTCATATGCTCTGGTCCTCCCTGTCCTTGTCTTGTTTTCGGAAGGAGAGTGCAGGCTGCATATCTACAATACTTGAAATGAACTCCCCAGCGGTTCCAAAAGCTTTTTACTCGCCACGTTTTTGAGAGTATCAATATAAACAGATCCACACAGAAATTCTTTTATGTTCTAATGGCTAACAGCCTTGGTGTGCTGCTCTGCAAGTCAGATTACCCTGAAGAGCTTGGGAGCGCAGTGACTTTCAAAGCCTTCCCCAGCCTTCCCTCTCCTGCCCCACCAGAGACCACTAACAAGCAAGGAGAAGCAGCGGCTCAACATGGGACCTATATGCTCCATTCATATCACATCACCGTATCACTGCCTGTCTATATAGGTAGAGGTCTCCACTGACTGAATCCAAAGGTATTTTCATGCCTCTCTCTATTTCCAAGCTGTTTCTATATGACCCACACACCGTCACAACCTACTTTCACTAAGTTAAATAAAAGTGCAAGGATTTGAAGACAAGTCACCCATTCCTTTGGCACTAGCTTTCTGGGTTTGTGTTTTACTTTCTCCTTTCTCCGCCTCCCCTCAGACCTCCCGAAACAGATTTCCCATTACTGCTCTGTACCTCCCCACCCCGCTGGACCCGTAAGTGGCCACATGGTTTTACAAGAACAGCTTTAACCAGCACGTTTAATCCAGCTTGCCTTTTTTTTTTTTTTAAATCAGCAGTACGGTTTTCTATACTCTAAGTCAATGTGGAATCAAAGATCATCCACAATATCATTTCCACTCTCTTCCATTTCAAAGGCAAACTAAACATTTCACAGAGCGCAGAGCCAAGACCCTTATGCCATGAAGAGAGCAATTTTCTGACTTTCTAATGTTACAAAGCACCTGTTTCCAGTTCTGATGGGCCATCCTTATTCTTTTGCATCTTTAACATGTGACTCAAGTCTTAGGCCGAGTTTTGTCCTCATTTTAGTGCAAGTTAAACACTCTGCTGCTGCCATCAGCCTAAAGGTGTGAGTCACAACCAAGCCTGCATATGAAGCAATTTATTTAAAATTCAAGGGAACATGTTAACACCTCAGTACTGTATGGGTAAAGTCTATCTCTACCCCATCGCACCGAACTGCTGTGCTGCAGCAGCTAATCCGCTGGGGTTGGCGTGCTCTGGGAAACATCTCCAGCCCTCCCCATTCCCAGCAGCTCCCACAGCCTGGCCTGCAGCACACAGGGGAGTTTCATTGACTGGTGTTCCCTCCAAACCCACCTTCTATGCAACGATAGCAAGGGAAACGCTTGCACGAAGTCCAAGAGACAATGGCAAGGAAAACTCTAGGGGCAATTACCCTACAACATGCTCTGAAATGCAGTTCCTTCTCAAGTGGGCAGGGCAGGCTCAGGTTCGGAAGGACAGCTGAACGTAGCCCCTATGTAGAAATTATACTTGGCAATGTTTTATAAAAAGTGGTATTATTTATTCGTTTTAGCAAACCCTGAAACTCCTTGCTACTCTGAAATTTTCCAGTTTTGAGTTCCATAGGCTTTACATTTTTCAGTGCTAAATTCTCCCATAAAATAAAAGGCCAAAACCAATTGAAATGTTGTCATGCTTTCTCTACTACTCACCTCTGATGGCTACCCTGTAAACCTATGTCCATTAAGAAGCCTTAAAAACTTTAAAAAGATAATCTTACTGCAGAGTTCAGTTTGCTGATCACGGTGAATGGGCCATTACACAAGAGCACAGGCTGCAAACAGTATCATGACACCTAGTAAAGGTCAGACCCACATCATTTACTTATTTGTTTCAGGTGAGGACATGACCCAAGCCACCTCTCATTCATCTGCTTTAAACTGCACATGCCTCCTCCAGCCTGATCTGTGCTTCTACCAGAGTCCCTGCCCGGGGACCTGACTGTGATATTCAATTCCTGCAGCAACACTGCGAGTTTTCAATACGCTTTTCAGCCTTTCTAATGACTTCCTATACTATTTTCTTAACAATTATCTGCTTTCCAGTGAAATAGTGGTTTACACTGTTTTTCAGGAAACATCGCTATGGCTTCTTCCAGCTTTCCATCAGCAATTCCAACATAACTGCTCACTACCAAGTAAATCAAGGAATTTATGTGGCTTGAAAACATTTTTGCCATTTTTTATGTCCAGTTCTGCTGCCAGCCCGGTATCCGTCTGACATGCCTGCACACCACGGCGCAGCAGGCAGCAACGAGGGGCAGCTGCCTTTGGCACAGCCAGAACAAAAAGCCACTGCCAACGTCCAGCAGCAGTTCCCTAAACCGCGTCCTGAATTAACACCAGATCAATAGGCATGTGGGTGACCGAAATCGCCATTACCGCCACCCGCCGCCGATCGACTCAGCCCTGTGCCGCAGCGGGCACTCACAGCTTTGCTTGCCGAGTGTTGCTTTTGTCAGAACTACTGGCTGAAGCCACCATGAATGCCATGTCATTCCATCAAGTGCAATCATTTTCTGGGCCATCCCCCGAGCTGAATCGTGGAGCCCGTCTGGGTTGAAAATCCCTCTGCAGTGGAGTTCCTCTGAACTGTATCAGCTCCTGGACTTATTTTTCTTGGCAGCTGGAGAGGCAGGATGGCGACAGCATGCTCCAGCACCACCTCGACACAGCTCCGAGACCCTCTTGTACTCCCAGGCTTGGTGCATGGACACCATCAAGGTATTGATGCTTACAAGAGCTGCAGCTCAGGAAGGTAGCTCAGTGTGGTGGGACTCGAGGGCCAGGTCTCCAACCCACACTGCCCGGCTAATTTGTCACTTGACAGAGGTCAAACAAGCCTTCACAGAAAATAGCATGGGTGACAAGCCTCCTTAAGGCCAGACATCAGCTACAACTGGCTTAAATGCCACTCGCTAACAAAACCATCCAGTGGTACTCCACCGCTGGCTGCTGCACTATACCAGGAGCCACCAGAGATGGATTTCTGGAGCCTCCTGTCCCAGCCACGGGACTCGTTGTGTTTCAGACCTTACCCAGGGCCATCCGGGCACGTCGTCTCACACGGGCCAGCTATTCCAGGACTACATCACTCGGTGGCCGCCTCCCGGTGCCGAAGGGGACGGGCCCGATTCATTTCGGTCTCTATAAACCCCTTCACCTTAGAGCCTCGTGGCTGAGATTGAGAGAGATTAAAAATGGCTTTTGCAACACAAAGCATAACTGTTCACTTTGGGTACCAACCAGAGGGTGTAACGACAAACCGTGTGTTTCTCAATCTTGGTATTTTTTTGCAAGCAATGGTACATCTCAGCCGCCTCTGGCACCCCTCACTTCACGCCCCCGGCCCTCTCCAGCAGATCCTCTGAGCACCACCAGGTCATTCCCTCAACCTCCACGCTTTTCTGGGCCCGGAGGTTCACTAATGCCACCGGCTCCCAGCTCTTCACAGCCAGATTATCCAAGCTGAGATTATCCACGGCGCAGAGACGAGCCAGCTCGGGGCTGTTAGCCAGGGTGCGGCGCTGCACCAGTGCAGCTGTGCCGCTCCAGGGCCGGTTTTGACACAGAAACAGGAGAGCTGTTTCAACGTAGCGCCCGGCCTCAACTAATACGTCCCGCAGGACCGGAGCTGCTGCACGTGGCGGCCACGTGCCTGCCCTGCGGGAGCCGGCACCACGGCCGATGGGCAACCCAGCAGCTCTGGCAGTAGAGGGACATTGCACGACATACGAGTGCCACGCTGCAGTGCCGGGTGCCACACTGTGCCGCGACGCACCGGGGCTGCGCATGAACTGACCCCAATAAGAGGGGCAGTGCTTCGCCACCGCTCTAAGCCCGTGCAGGATGCCTAGGCTGTGCCTACGCCACGCACCCAGCACATCCCACGGTATCGGGATATACAAGATATTTGGTATTGGAGTTATAGCAAAACGTGGCTACGTTGGCCCTCCGCTAGGATGAATGAGAGTGAATTAAATGAATTTGGTATCCTCCCCCGGATTGCAGGCTTAACCTTTGGACGAACAAACCAATTCTGCCTGGCTAGAGCCACGCAGAAGACGCTCCCCCATTAGCCTTTTTTCCTTATTTCTGCAAGGATTTATCTGAGTCTCTGTTTCCCATCTTGTGATGGATTAATTTACTCCGGCATTAGATCAAAAGGTGTTATCAAAGGAACAAATGGAGAACCATACACTGCTTTCATAAAAGATACAGATATTACCCAGCGCATCAGAGCTTTGTTCCAGTCTCTCAATGATGACACTTTGCAAAAGTTGCTATAAATTCTGGGATTTTACGCTTACTTCACGCACAGCCTCTACTTACACCTCCTCTGGTACAAGCTTCTGCAAATTCCTCTAATGCACAATGTTGTCCTGCTACAGCAATGCAGAAACACCAGCCAAAACACTCTCTCAAGGCCTGGCTATCATTGAACAGCAAGAATTTGTTACACAGGCAGGTTTGCGGGCTGGCTTTGGGCGATGAGAGCACCATGGCACTCAGAAAACTGGAAGCACGCATGCAGATGCCGAAGGATCCTGACCTTTCTCCTTCTCCCTGAGCTGCTTCAGTCCGGACCTTTGGATGATTCCCTTTCCTCAACCATCACCACCAAACAGCTGCAGATCCTCTCCCAGGCTTTCCCCTGCTCAGGCTCAATTACTTCGTTGGTTATAGACTAGGAAAGTTAAAGTTTCAGCCTGCTGGATATGTGCAGGTCAGTCCAAAGACTCCTGATTTTCTTACATTTTAAATTGCACAACTATATCGCCAGAAGTGCATTTAAAAGCCATTCTTAACTTCAGGCTAGGACAAAACAGCACCGTTATCACTCCATCAAACAAAACATCTGCTGTGTAGCTGCTAAGATGTTTGTGACTGTCAGTAACAAGGGACCACATGCATGGACTAAAAGAATATATGCAAAAATAATCTGCTGCAGGTTAATGCTTACCTGCAGCTCTTGGGAAGATGAGCAATATTGCATATAAAGACACCGGTACTGTGCAGTGCTGGGGTGGTGAGCTGGCCTTGTCTCAGGGGAGCGCCTTTTGCTCTCCCCATCCGCCAGCATTGCGCTGTCCCTCTGCTCCAGCAGTCCACACAGATGTAGGAGGCAAGGACCAACCGTTATTTGTAGTGGTTTTTACTTCAAAAAGAACAGGCAAAAATAGCTGCGGACATCACATAGAGCTGGTCTCCATCTACCACGATTTTTGCAGATGCTCCACTCTTGCTAAGATGTGAACTGGGTATTTTTTCTTGCTTTCTAAAAACTGATTCAGGAACACATTTATTTTAGCACTGAAATGTGCAGGACGGTCTGGCTGTGCAGAAGGAACAACTCAGCACTTTGCAGGAGTGGTACACGCAGTGCACAGACACTGAGCAAAACGCATTGATTAGGATGGGGCTTTGCATACTAATTTACATTATAACTGTTCCACCCCCATTGTATCAGGGCCCGTGAATGGAGGCATTGTCTCAGGGCAGAGCATTCTTCATACCAAGCCCCTGCAAATGGGAGCCCTGGTGCTACGTAATAACAAAAACAAAATCTCAGCAGAAGTCCATTAGCATCCAAAGGGCAGGAGCTTGAATGCATCAGAAGAATTCTTTGAAAAGTAAGAGTGAAACGAATGTAATAAAATGCTACTATTAAGTGATACTCATTCTCCAAATTAAACCATCAGAAGCAAGGACCTTGACTCTCAAAACATATTCAGCACAGCACATGCTGCAGAGCCCGGGAACAAGGCTATTAAGAATTTTAAGCCCTGGACTTGTCCCAAGTATGGATTACTTGATTTCTTCATGAGCACTTGATCACATGGAACTATATTTGGATTCCCAGAATAAAAGCTCAAATCTTCAGGAGGGTGTGCACGGCTATGCACCCCACACACGTGCAAATCCCCACTTGCACCCACGCCACAGAAGATGCATGCCAATAGGCCAGGAACTGCAGGAGTTATTAAATGCCCCAACATGGGAGCAGGTTTAAGATGATGACAGACGAGAGCCCAGCACTCTTCAAAGAGGCCAGGCTGAAAGCAAGACAAAAGACTTTTCTAGAAATTGCAAAACAAGTGCAACCTTTCCCTCTTTCTGTAGATGTCAGGAACACAACTGGCACAGCAGCACTGATAAGGGCAGACCTTTCCGTTCAAGGAATGCCCGTGCTCCTTCCAAAGCAGGGGAGAAACCACAGATTTCTCTGCTACAGCAGAACGTGCAATGCCATTTGGGAGTTATGAGTTGGCTTGCTGGTTCATTTATTTAAGGTACAGTTCCTAAAACTCTTACGTACTAAGATAAAACCTCAGCTATTTGTTGCTTCTTTAGCTTTTCTATGGCCACCACTGATCAACAGCCTCCAGGAGCATCCGTGAAGTGCCCCTGAACTCCGCCAGCCAGACGAGCGAGGAGCCCACCCTGGAAGCTGCTCTCGCAGCCCTGCCGCAGCCCGCCGCCCTCACCGGGGGTCCTGCGCTCCCAAGCAGCTGAACCAAACCAAAGGGACAGGACAGTGCTTCCCCTGCCCAGGCCCCTTGCTCCCAAAGCCAGCCCACAGAACTCACCTCCTGGGTTTCAAAACCTACTCGGCTCTATGTCTGCAACCTACTGCCCAGGTGCCATCTCTTTTTCCCAGAGGATTCAGCAGTAAATTCACATGCTATGTGTACCTGGGACTCTTCCCGACCCACCTTCCAGCCTCTCATTGCTTCAATCCTCTTTTTAAACCTTTGCTCATCACTGAGCCCAGGACTGCTACAGGTACAAAACACAACATGCTCCGATGTACCTGCAGAGGCAACACTAAGAGGAGCAGCAGGCAGGTCAGCTACTCATGTTACACTAACACATCTCAATGCGTCATTTGAAGGAAAAAAAAAAAAAAGCTCTTTTTCAATTTTACTGAGCCTCCAAGCTCTTGCCTTCGGTGTCAGCCCATGGCTGGCAGGCAGCCCCAGCAGCACCCGTCCACAGGCACGCAGCTGCAAGAGCAGCTTAGGTGGATGGAGGGCACGGATGCTCTGCCTGTCCTCCCAGCAAGCCGGCTGCCGTGTCGTTGCAAGGTTTCTCAAGCACTTTGTTAGCAGGGACTCATTGTGCGAGGAAACAAGAACATCAAAGTAGCAAACTCCAAGCGAGTAACTCGCTGAGAGCAGATGGGCCGGCCCGACCAAGCCCACCAACTTTCCTTCTGGTTTAGAGCACTTTTTCCTCTGGAGAGTTACGAGATGAGCTCCAGCTCCTGCAGCTCACACCAAATTTTGGTCTAGAGAGCATTTTCCTGCAGTATACTGTACACACACTGCCATTCCTATATCACAACGAGCATTATCGGACCAGCAGGTCACAAACAGGTACTCATCCGAGCTGCTCAATACAGGCAGCCCCTTGGAAAGCCACTTGCTCTGCCAGAAGCTGAGAGGTGTGCAGAAGGAGCTGGGTGCACTCGAACGATGCTGTGCTGTTCTCAAGAGAGGGCAAAGCACGAGCATCTTGTTTAAAAGGCATTGGATAATGACCAATCCTCCGGCTGCTTCTGTGCACATTAGCCTGGCCCCAGGACAGCAGAACGAAAGTCACCCAAACATCACTTCCAAATTCTTAATGGCATTCTTGCAAAAAGAGAGCCTGGCAAAAAAAAATCCACTTGAAATGAACCCCAGAAAATTAGAAGGTTGGGAAAGCGTGAAAATTTTCTATAAACAGGGCAATTTAGTAGTCAAGGCCTCCTGGAAATACGGTTGTATTAGAAAATTGCTACATCACCGCAGCATTTCCCGTACCACGCTCCAGCACAGAATATTTCACTTAGTTTCTTTTCTTTATCGCTTCATGAACCCTACATGTGGACATTTCAAAACAATGCCGCCACGGTGCCCCGACACATAGGATCTGCATATCAATGTCCTCCCGGCCCCTTCAACTCTGCAGAGAAAGGCCGTAATCTGGGTTTTGTTCCTGGCCTCTCAGCCCCATGGAGCGGGAGCTGGGTTATGCAACTTCTATTCACCCTCCCCAAGCCCTGGGAACATCTTTGTAGCCCAGGACAGGAAAGCTGGGGGAGGAGGAGGAGCAGGGAAGGGGCCCAAAGACAGTTTGGGAGCCAGGCTCAGTGGAAGGATGATGAGCTTCATCAACCTATTTGCTCTCCTTCTTCATTAGAAACCTCTGAGGGGATCGGTACGGACCCTGCACGTGGGAATCTACGCAGTGAGACTGCAACCATCCCCAGCCAATTCATCCAAAACAAGCCACTTCTTGGAAGGAAAAAAAAAAAAAAAAAAAGCGATGCCAGAAATCACGGGAGCGAGTGCATTCAAGGAGGAAGGGGAACATTTAATGGGCTGTGCATGGACCAGCTCGGGCAGGCAATGGGGGACCCCCTCCAGGGAAGGTCCCCCCGCTGTCCCCGGCACACAGCAGCACCCTGCGAGCGGCCGGCAGCCTGGGCAAGAGCGAAGGGGTGCCAGCGTGCAGCCGTACGGCCAATGCGACAGACCGCGGTTCACCCTGCAAACGGACAAACACGTTTCGGGTGATGCAAGTGCCTTTGCACACCCCTGAACCAAGTGTTTCTCTCACAGTCAGTAATTAACACAATTTATATTTTATACTAAAATTAGCTAGCCCAGGGATGTGCTTCCCACGGCGGTGCCGGCACACCCGTTCCATCAACCAAACCTCGTCGTTCAGGTTGGGGACAGGAGCTGTAAATGAGGTTTTACTTCTGTAGACGAACACCTCCCCTGCCACTGACCAAGTCCAACCTCCGCCTGCAGCCGGAGTGAGCCCCTGACAGAGTGACCAGGGAAGGGAATGAGCAAAACCCTGTTTTCAGCCCTGGTCCTTGCAAAACCACACAATGCACTGCTACTCACACACAGTTGTTTGCTGTGTGTGGCTATTTTTGCACAGCCTATAGAACAAAAATATAGGTAGCTATGTTAGGTGAACATTTGCACTGTTTCATGGTGTGATGACAGCCAAACTAGGTCAAGCCTTAGTCAGTATCCTTTAAAAAAAGGGAAAGAAAAAAAATAAGCAGTGGGACAACAGTGGGCTCCCAGGGAAGAAAATGTTTGTTATCATTTAAGATACTTAGTGTGTACTAGATAACTGGGGAAAAAAATACATATACATATCCACATCTTTTCACAGTTTAAATGGTAGATTATTTTTTTTTTATTTTAATTTAAAGGACACTGAAGTACCTTGGATTGGAAAGAAGATATTTCATACACATTTCACGCACCGACTTAAACCAAAAAGGAGTTTTCACCTATAACGCTCTTAAAATGTAATCTCGTAGCCCGTTCTTGTTGCAGGTTGTGGGCAACTTTATTGTATTTCGTGGCTTCTCTGCCATGAATAAAAGCTATTCTTCTACTGCACTGAAAGCAGGAGTCTGGCAGGTAACAGGATCCCAGCCCTGCCGGTAAAGGCAACTTGATACCGTTCTCTAAAAGGGGAGAGGAAGGTAAATTACTTTGTATGAGAGAGGATAGACTCCCACTAGAAATAGGGTCCTTCTGTTGGAGCACATCGCTCCTTGCAAGCTGGATGCCTGAAACTGAAAACGTGGAAATTGAGGTGGCAGACAACCATCTCCTCGCAGGAGGGATTTCTGTTCAGCCGAAAAGGAAGCGGCAAGACGTACGGTCTTGTGCGTCTTGGTCACTGTGATGGTCTCGGGACAGTTCCCAGTTTAATGTGAGCAGGTGACCACTGAACAGGAGACTGGGCAACTCTTTGGCTGCAAAGGAACCACACTTGGGCTGCAGTCCGTGGTTTTGCTCTGCGTGCTCAGCAAGTTTTACCGAGCGATGGGACAGACATTAGCCATCTATGAGACAGCAGTCCTGCCCCTGGATTGCCACCTTCTGCCTCCCGAGCCGGCAGGCAGAGGAAACCCTGAATGCACTAACACTGCGCAGGCTCATGGAAATTAGGAACCGGGTAATTTTAAATGCTTTCTCAGTGAAAAATGTTCTCAGACTTAGTTAAACATGCCAGATAAAGCCTCTGTTCCTGTAAAACCTGGTGCATGATTATCAGTCAAGGCCAACGTATTTACCCTAAAATTGGGTAATATTGTTTTATGGCTCTTAATAGTTCAAACCGACAATGCACTGCTCTGAACAGACGCTGCCGAGCAGTTTCTCAGCCTTTCATCAGGACTGCGTAGGCGTTGAATTCTGGAGCTAATCACCTTAGCAACGGCTCTAAACATATGTGCAGTGACATCAGCTGATTTCTGAAAGCTGTAAATAGAGGATAATAGCACGAAAAAATTCTGGATTAAAGCCAAGACCTAAAAAACATACTATTAAAACACCGCCTGTAATTCAATGTATGCAAACTTGTTTGCATCCCCGCTCCCCAAAACCTGTGTAATTACACACCTACCAGCACAACTGGTGATTGTCCCACTGCAGGCTACTCTCCGTTTCAGGAATTTCCCAGAAATGAGGATTTAATAGAAAACCTTCTTCAAATTTAATTTTAAAAAACCTGGAGAAAAATCTGCGCATAACCCCCCCACCAGCATGAAGTAAGGCTAAAGGAGACCCACTCCAACCTACAACCCTGTGTTTAAAGCCAATGAGTAATAACCTCAACTTAGGAGAATTATTTGTAAAGAAGAAAATAAACAATGTGCTCATGGGCTTTATCACTGACTCATGCAGGAACTGTGAACAGGAACTGTGGCAAACTCCGCTTCAAGGACATGCTGCCAGGCCCATGCCCTTGGTAAAGAAGAGTTAAAGCAGCATCAGGCACGAACACACAGGAGGAACCCATTTCTGGAAGGCCGTGCTGGCAAGCAGACAGCATGAAAGGGGCATATTCTGAATTACCTCATGTTTGGTACCTCATTAAGATCTTAAACTGTCCGGTTAGGGAGTCCCTCAATCAGCCATCAGCGTAAGACGCGAGGACAATATACTTTTTGTTTTCCTCATTTCGTTGTGACCCATATTTCTGAGGTCTGTTGTGCAGGATGTGACCCGGCCGGCTAAAGAAACCTTTGCAGTTCCTCCATGTTAAGCTGGCACGCTGGGAGGGAGGGAGAGGAGAGGGGAGAAACGGGCTTAATAGGATTTTCAAATGTCAAAAAATATCTTTAGCAGGCCCATTTACGCAGAGTCTTAGCACTCGCTGAACTTGAAAGCAAAATTTGCTGTGCAAAGAACACAGCTTGCATGCTAAGCGGACCTGAGGAACGCTGCTCCTGCAGCACAAAGCCACCCGTCTCCTTCGCCCTTGCCTCCGGACGATTAAGAGAAGCGAAGCGCAGACTGCCTTCCACATCAAGGCGAGGAAGGTGCTGGGGAGGTTTGGGGTGCCGGGGGGGTGCTCAGCGCTGGCGCTCACCACGTGCCGTCCCTGTCTGCCACGCAGTCGGCGAGGTCCCTTGGGTGCAGCACGGGCAGTGCTTCAGGCCAGCTCCGCGGATACCAGCCCACGAGGCACCCTGCCCGCGGCACGCTTGCCTGCAAAGGTACCAGCAAATCAAGCTCGTCTTATTTTCTTATTTGTGAAGCGCCCTGCATTAAAAAATAAAAAATAATAAGGCTAGGGAAACGGAAAATGCAAACTTGACAGCTGCATCAGAAGAAGGACGCAGCACAGAGCCAGAAGCAAGAAATTCCCCCTCCTTTCTTCTGTATAGGGTTGGGTTGGGTTTTTTTCTCTGTCAATTAGAGTTGCAAGGAAATTCAGTGAATTGAGATCAGCAGTGTTAATCGTTATTACATTTGAATTTAATTAGCATTATTTTTTAACTACAGGTAATTTACAGTGCCTCACCTAAATGTGGAAGTCGGGTAGTGCCTTCTGTTCGCTAGAAAACCACGCCAAAGATAATCCTGCTCTTTGCTTTATGCCTTTAATTTCTGTAATCCATGGTTACCAGTTTCAGCGAGACTGCCATGGTTACTCCCCTGCTCCTTTTATCAAAGGCTCCTGTGTGCGTCTCACTGGAGCGGCAGCACTTCTGCTGAGATGCTAAGAATAGCAAAGCCCCTTTCCCGAGCACTCGGTAAGGTGAGATGCAGGGGAAGGATGAAGTTTCTGAGAACCACGGGGGGAGAAGGGGACCGTGCCGGCAGGGGTCAGCCAGCCCGGGACCCCGCTGATGGATGTCCCACACAAGGAGGTGCAGCAGCATCTCCTACTTTCTGCCTTTCTTCTGCTTGCACGAGCAGAGGCTTAGGCTAGCAGTCTGCCCTCAGCAGATCTCTAGGATGTCTGTTTGGCATCTTCATTACCAGTTTCATTTTTTTGGAAGTCCCTCTCCGTAGCTTGTATCACAGCCTGCATAACTCAGAGCTTTCAGAGTCAAATCTTCAGAGAGACGCTAAAATTCTGGATCGCTATTTCAGCATGAGAACCGCCGTCCCCCAGGTACAGCCAGCACATCTGCGGGGCGGGCTCCTGTCTGGCCACAAAGTGACCTGTCACCATCACCCAAGAAAATCATCAATTCAAACAGCCACATTGTTATGAAAGAGACATGCTGAACAGTATCTCGCACAGGCTGAGCTGGTTTCCCATACAAGCATCACGTCTCCGATCAGCCAGCTCTCCAAACTGGAGCTGGCCAAAATCTTAAAGCATTTTGCATGCTTTTGCTAAGCTATACATCTGCAAGATATAAAGGAGACACTGCTGAGCTGGGGGAAGGTAAGACAGAGTTCTCGGGGTGGGAAGAAGCAAGCCCAGCATCGCTGAATCACTGGTCTTGGGACTCAGGACCTCACAGCAGCGATGCGCCGGATGGATGGCTGCCTTAGCAGGGACCGACCCACCACAGAGCTGCCAGGTAGTCAGATCACCCTGGAACCCAACCATCTGGCAGGACCAACAGACAGTTTAAAATATTTTATACATTACTGCCCTATAAAAGCTTTCCTATGTCCAGACTGCTTGCAAATCTAAGCCAATAACACCTCAAACCTCTGCAGGGATGTACACGCTCCACAGCTGGAGGCAACAAGCATCACCTTGTCATCTGAAGCCTTTTGCCCGATAACCACAAGGTCCTGTCAGAAGCACGTGCAACGCTGAGATGCTGATGCAGCTCAGCACCCCTGGAAAACACCTTCCTTCCCTATGGCCTGTCCTGCCGCTCACTAGCTTTCACTGCAGGGCAGCTTGTGGGTGCTGCACTCGCTCTTACAGTATCAGCGGGAGGTGGACAAGAGACTGGCTGTCTCACTTCAAGAAGGGCACAAAAACACTGGTGCCAGCATCCTTGCAGCCCGTGGCCTCGTGCCAGAGGAGCCCAGGACCCTCCCTGGGAAAAGCAAGCCACCTCGCCTCCGAGCAGGAGCTGCGGCTGCTGCCTGCCCCGGGCAGTCCCGCTCCCCTGCAGCAGCACAGCTGCCTGCCCAATTCGGTGACGCACACCTGGACGCTTCTGGAAAGAGCTACGGTTTAACCGTAGGGCAAACTTGACATTCAAGGATAGCTAAGAAACATCAGAAAACTGTACAAAGAGCACATACATTCACCCTCTTTTCAAAGACCTATGCCTTTAAAAGCAAATGCTCAAACGCCCTATGGAAACTGGTGCACACGTGCCCGGAGATAAACAACATCATGGGACAGGTAAGCTAGTTACTCATGATTTATCACACCATCTCCCCATCTAATTGCATAGCTAAATGGTCAGTCATTTTAATCCACCATAAGCAGCTTATGCTTTCTTATGTAGCTCTGCAACATTGCTCACTTCCTGATTTGGAAATAATAATTCTTTAAGTCTTGCTCTAGAAGGGGTGAAAGTCACCATTTTCACAACAACCCTGCACACATTTTGAGACTTGTAAGATGCACACATAGGACAGATGCGGCCTGGAATAGGGTCCCAGACACCTACTTCATACTCAAGTGTTGAGCAGAGCAGAGGATTTTTTGTGAGGGATCACAGAAGAATTTATATCCAGATGCAAGCCCTTGGTCCTAGTGCTCTATAATGTCAAAACATGGTTCGAATCTTACCTTGAATCATACCCTTAACCAAAATCTGTTTCTTATCTTCTTTCAACAAATTAAGCCGCCTCCTACGATACCATTCCGGCATTTTATTTCTCCTATAAACAAGGCTGGTTGTACTTAAATTACCATGTCCGAGAGCCCGCCTGCCAGCACAGCTCCTGGGAGCACTGTCCGGCCGGCGGCCCTCTTCCCTGCCCACCTACTGTTTTGCTGCATGACACTGAACGCCCCTGTATGTTGTGTTTCGCTGTACTCGCTCCTGCAAATGGATCAGCACCCACCTCAGCAATGCTGGATGTGAACACGACCCAGCCAAGCCCACCCTCCCATCACACACAGCACCTTTGGCCACACACCGTGTCCCACCGGCTGAAGTTGCATCATCCTCAGCGCCTGCTCCTCAGCATCTTTCACCTTTGTGTCCTGCTGCTGCCAGCCTGCTCCGGTCACACACTACAGGTCCTTGGTCCGCCCTTCTCCATAATCTCACTCATTTCTTCCCTACTAACAGCTGATTGCTCTCCAGTTTGGTTTCTCCATTTACTTGCCACCAACTTAACAGGAATGGAGTACCACAATCTGTCCAATTTCTGGACAGTTTTTGATGCTTGCATATTCTAGTGTAGCAGTTATATGATTTTTTTAAAAATCGTATTTTCAAAATCCTTGGAGGCCCACACAAATAAGCATAAAAAGCTGCAAGCGTCCACCAAAAAGTGTCCCCACATGCACAGAGACCCCCCTGTCCCTCCCCATCCCCAGAGCCTGGAATAGTCAAAGTGCATTTTAACTTTTCCACACAAATGTGTGGATAAGCAAAGGTTACAGAGCTTATCTGAAGACCTAGGGGAAAGAAATCAGGTTTTGGGTTACATCAAGATTTTTTCACTGCTTAAAAACTACAGCCGTTGAAAGTGAAAGCTCCCGCTCTGCGGGACCGAAGAGCTCATGCATGCCGCTCGCACGCCTTCCGCTCACGGAAACGGCCACAGCCAAGGGGATTTTTCTGACTTGCAACACCAGAGAACTTTACCCCCTGAAACCACCCATGAACTTAGGCCAATGACCCCAAGTCAAGCTTCAAAATCATTCCAGATACCGAGCCAGATCAAAAGTCACTAGCTGGAACTGGCTGCCTCTGATACCCTAAACCCCTCTTACCGATATTGGGCGAGATGGTGGGGCTAAACTCCTCCTGCGAGAAATTTTTTTTAGCTTGATACAAAATTTATTTTACCATATGTAAAATTCATTTGTGTAGTTGCACACCCTAGTAGGCTTGAATGGGGCGAAGGAGTATTTCAACTCCCAGTGCAATTTATTATTTAAAAGCAGTAAAATTACATTGCTGATAGGAGAGCCCAGGCTGAGAGCAGCGGTGATGTAATGGGTAATGCAGCTCCGCTCGCTGTATGAACCGCGCTGTACATTAGCGTGCTGGCGAGGGTGGTTGCTCCTATCAATTATTTATAGTCTTCTGGCACGCAGCCTGGAGAGGGTCACGTCGCTGAAAGCTAACTTTATCTGCATTGTTCCCAGCCTCCTGCCCAGCTGTCACTCTGCTCGCTAATTTAATACACCCAGAGCAGTGTAAAAGGATGCAGGGCTGTTGGTTGGGTTTGTCCCTCCCCAAGCTGGAACAGGAAGGTGGGCTCTCACTGCGAGCTGCTGGGGTCTCAATAATCTTTGTTAAGGTGCTGACTTGGCTTTTGAAAATCTGTGTTTGAGACTCCCCCAGTCGCTGGGATGACTGAAACACAGAGCGTTTTAGGGCAGGTGTGCTCCAGGGGGGTGAAAGGTGGGACGTCAGTGGTGTGACAGGGTTCTCCATCTCTGTTACCATGCCACACGAAGGGCAGGCTGCATTGCATATTTTCCTAAGTATTACAGCAAAAGATATTCAATAATGTATGTAAATATGAGGGGGGAAGGAGAAAGCGCACTTCAGCTCTCCAGAAAAAAAAAAGACAATAAAAAAATTAAACTAAACAAAAACAAAACAAACAAACAAAAAAAACACCAAAAAAACCCCCAAAAAAGGAAAAATCTCTCATAGGTTTTTGTTTCGGCTACAAACTGAAAGCGTACAGCCAAGGTCTGATTCACCTGTATTTTACCACCAAGGAAGGGATGGCATCCCGTCACACTGGCCCACCAGGCAGGAAAGCGGCTCTCAAGGCTTTGCCCCTACAACCCACCTCTTCCGCTATTTGCCCGCAAAGTTAAATCTACCATGACCACTTTTCAAACCTTTGAAATGCGCTTTTAAACATGCCGTTCATTTGGCCCAAGATCTGTATTGAGGTGATTCAATTTTAACTTCAGCTACTTCAGGGTCACCTGCAAGAGACCCTTTCTAGGAAATCGCTCTGGCAAAAATCAGGTACAGGAAGATGAGCTGCGGCTTTTGCAGCTCCTGTGCTTGGTCCCATCCCGCTGACCAACGGGATTCACATAACCTATATACTGCATCAAATATCCTGTCCCATGCCTCAAACTAAAGTCAATTCCAGCTTAAATAATAAGGCTTTTTTCAAGTCTTGCAAAGCCAGGAAAACCACCTGAATTTTCCTGTGATTAGGACTGTCTGTCTTATTTCAAGCAACAAGAAGTGCCCAGGTTTGGTTTAGACATACAAAACAATTCTGATGATCACGCCTGAAAACAACACACGCCAATTTCATGAAAAACACAACATTTGCACAAAAAGGAAGTTGTTGAAAAAGAAAACACAGGCCCAGAGGAAGCAGGTTCGTTGTTCTGAGGCACAAACAGGGGCCCAGGAGAGGCTCCTGCTGCGGCACGGCCAGGCCTGGCACCATCCGGCACGGCAGGCACAGCACCTCTGGTGGCACCCAGAGCTCCAGGAGCAGAGCAGGGGAAATTCCCCTAAATTCGGCACAGACATCTGGCACAGAGGCTCAGGTAAGGCAACGGCAACAGCCAAACCCTTTCACATTAGCATGATTCAGGCAAATGTGAAATAGAAATCCATAATTAACCTTCAACCAGTGGAAACTAGCAGTGAGTGCTTTCTGCAACTTTTCTGCACTATGAAAATCAGGAGAATTCTGCCCAAAACTCCAAAACGGGGGACCGGGGCAGCCACAGGAGCAGGGAGCTAGTTCCCGTCCTAGAGCCGGCACCACCGCGGGAAACCAAGTTTTGTCCAGGAGCTGAGCCCAGAGCGTGCACACCACGGTGCTGCTGCCACCACACCAGCGTCTTCGGGGCTTTTACATCCTCTCCGAATCCAGGATTATTTCCATGGCAACTATCTGGAGAACTTATTAAGTAAAAAAACCAAGAACAGTTTGAACACACAGAACCTACATTCCTAACGTACTAACTGACTAAATTAGCAGCGCTAAGATTTTTAGTAATCAAAATAGATCATGTTCTAGCAACTCAATCTTCTCTTTGCCACAGCTAAAAAGAAAAATCTGATAGTAGTATCAATGCGGGGGGAGAAGGAATTATAGGTTTTCTAAGACCACAGCCCTCTATCAAGCCAAGTCTTATCCCATTCAAGTGGTTCAAGAGACATTATCTTAGTATCTGACAGTTCAAGTACTGTCAAATAAGGCTGAGTTTCCAAGAGATGATAAACTCTGTTGCAAGGCACCTACTACAGAATCAAAAAGATGACTATCACGTGACACAAAGCAGTTACCTAGTACAAAAATTCATTGAATCGCCTCAAATAAAAGCGCAATTTGCAACCCTGCCCTTCCAAGCTTTGTGTAGCACTGGGTACCGCTTGCCTGGCCACCGCCAGCCCAAAGCAGGGCTCGCACAAACACCGTCCCGCGTGTGCTGGCTAATTCGGCAGACTCAACAGCCTGCTCATGCCTGATCCCGACCAGACCTGTAGTGCCGAGAGACCCAACAGTGCCAGCGTGGAAAGCTGCTGGAGCTGGCTGCATTCTTGTGCTCATTTAGAACCTAATCATCTTCCTCACTTCACTCAAGCACTGGTTTAAACAGAAGAGGAAAAAACAGTGGTCCTTTATCATATTTAGCTTTAAAGATTCGTGAGTTTGGAATATTTGCTCTGAGAAAGGACAATTCACTTATTAAAGCTATTTTCAAATAAGTTAGAAATTTGCAAAGCCTGTTACTGCAACACTCAAAAGGATTCATCTTTCTCGATTCGATTATTCTGTAACTGAATTCCTGTTTCCTTTCAGGATCAGTCTGCAAAACAGCAGAGGAGGCACAACAGAGCACTCAAGAACGGTCATAAACAAAGTAATGTGTTTCTGCCTCCAGCAAGGAGCATGCTCCCAGCTACGCACATTGACTGGAAGAAGGCAAGGGGGGGACGGGAACACGCCAAGCGTCGGACTCACACAGCACCAGTGAGGACGCAGGACCCAGAGGTGGGGTTTGAGCAGCCTGTCTGAGAGCGGAGACGCGTGCAAGCCAAGCAGCATCCTCTCCTCCCAAACTTGGAAGAATTCAGCGGCTACCTCAGTACCGACGTGAGGTTCACCATTGCAGCAGTGACTACGGTTCCTCCTAAGCACGAGGATGAATAAATTACCAAAGTTTTGGCAGCACTCAAAAACAAATGCTGCCCGAGAATTTCACAACAGGAATTCAGAGTGAGGAGTAAATCTCAACAGGAATGATTCTGAAAGTGCTTTAAAAAAAAAAGCGGTTAAATGAACTGTTGGCTCGGTCACTAAGTCCAGCTAGGGAGATTATATGCATTATTGATTTACCTTAGAACAACTTGGGAACTCATTTCCAATGGTTTCTAATGGAACCTGGATTTTCTCAGTCCTAATCTGCCTCGTGAGGTTGAGCCTCCTGCAAGGAAATACAATACCACAGCATTAAAATGGCAGCTGTCAGATGTACAACAGCCCCATTCATTTAATGAAGACAGTGTAACGGTGATAGGGATTTTTAAAGGCTACTCCAAAAGGCTCCTTTGCAATTAAATAGAGTGGTGAGAACATCATGGTGAGAACGGCCTTGCGAGTGCCCACAGATAATGGGGCAGACCTGCAAGTCTGGGGATTTACAGAAACCAAAGGGAGGTTATGAAAAGTTTATTTTTGTAATATCAGCTTGCACACACTATCTATAGTCCTTTCAGAAGCAATGCTGATTAGTGGTTTGAGCAGAGAAGTGGCAGTTTTGAACCTCAGCTCCATTGCCTACTCAGCCACAAACGTACAAACATTTGGGCAAGTCAGTTTTTCAACAGCCACAGCTGTAAGATGCGCAGAGTAATGCTTTGGTTTCTATTCTTAGCAAAGCACGGGACAGAGACAGCATAGCATATGTACAGCCAGTAAACAATTCTTCCGTATGATAATCAAAGCCATTTTAAAACAGTAAACTCCCATCTGAACAGATTAAGATCTTTATGAGGGTACACGAGCATCAGCCCCCATTTGCAGACACGACACGCTCAGAGCGCCTGAGAAAAGGAAGCCGGTTTGTGGCAATCTCGGCACAGAAACGGGCCATCTCGTAAACAACCAGGCGCCGTAGCCTTCCTCCCCATCTCAGACCACGCCGTGGGACTCGTGGCGTGCTGCGTCAGGCCACGTCCCGTGCACCAAGCCCACCCGTCTCTGGAGCAGGATGGCCCCCGTATCTCTGCAGTGCAATGCCAGCAACGCACCCCACTCCCAAAACCCACGTGCTGGGTGGTAAGGGATGGAAGCAGGGAGCAAGGGAGTCCTCGCCCCCCCAAAAAGCCAGGGAATGGGATTTTGACCAGGACGGCACACCGTCAACCCTTAACCTCTGCTTCAGCAGCAAAAGCTTCCCCACTTAGTGAAATGTTTTTTCCTCAACAAAATGCACTGTAGCAGGCTCAGCCTTCTGAAACACTGGTCTATTTTTTTAGCAGGTTAAAAGAGTATTATTCCTTTATGTACCTAAAGCTAAAAGGAAAACATTGTTCTCAACCCTTACAGAAAAAGATTCCTTTAATACAAAACCAAGTAGGGAATATTGTAGCCTGAAAGGAGACTTCCAGAAAGGTGTGAGCATAGAAAACAGAAGCTCATAGCAGGAAGGAAATTGTAACATTAGCTACAGACTTTGAACACACACGCAGATCTGCATCACCGAACACGAACAGTGAGCAAAATATTCAGTGCCAAAGAACAAAAAACAACATTTGATCCTCAGCTATTTTCAAAATTCATCTGCAAACGCATCCTGCCTTAAGACAAATGAAAACCAAGGCACGATGGATATATGGCCATTAACTGCAACCGTTATTTTTATTATTTGTAGTGTCTTGCGAGAAAACAAGTGCTGCCCTTAGCTCTGAGACATCCTGTGGAAGCAGCCGGCCGCTTGCAAAAATCACTGAGCATTATATTCTGCCCCTTTCTCCGGTTTAATGTCTTACCCCGCAGCTTCAGAAGCTCCTGGCTCTGTCCTTCCCCCTCCCTTCCCGTCCTCCTCCAGCTCCTTCCCCTCCAGCCAGCGTTTCCACCTCCCTCCCCTCCTGGCAGCGGTGCCGGTAGCGTGCCAGATGTCAGCCTGACCCCGCAGCCGCCGTTTCGGGTCAGCTATCAGGGTTACGGTGGATGGGGAGCGGTGAGCTCCGGCGGTGCTTCCCACCTCACCAGGCAGAGATGGGACGGCTCCACCGCACTGGAGATAGGGTCTGGAAACTGCTGGCAAATTTAGTTCCAGGCTTTTTTTTTTTTTTCCCTGCTAATGAACTGCCAGCAGCAGAGCCGGCAGGAAGTTTGAAAGACCGTTCACACACGCCGCAATGAAAGCCTTAGGCACCAAGAGCTGGGTAAGGTGACCCTTGACTATGTTAAGCATCAGTCATTTGTAGAAGTGTCACTTGCTGCACGAGGGGAATGGATGACCTGAATGTCTCCTGCAAGAATAATTGTACATTGAAGGCAAGGGCTAAAGTTTCTGGAGAAGGGATGCTGCTGTTTGCTGGGAGGGCATTGCCACGGCACTCCAAGGAGCACCATTCGAAAGATGTGGGGCTGCTGCAAGGAGGTAGCAGAGACAGCCATTGGGGAACTTGATATATATTTAAAATGAAACCAGACCTGTATTCTTGACCAAACTAAGCTCCTTGAAGGATGTGCCCCCGATGAAGGAACGGCTACAAGGCAATGGTATGCAGTTTGCTGGAAGGAAAGGGGAAAGCTTCAATCCTGACATAAGCCAGGGCTCGGATTCCTCTATCGTACCGAGGCTGCACCGCAGATAAGGCTGCGTCAACTTTTCCATTTGAGCGCTCTCCCCTCTAAGGTTTACAGTCAGAGCGAAAATGTTTTGGCCAGGTAGAAACTTAACATACACGCTCCCAAAGCGGGGAGCTGCCCATGTATATAAAACATTACAATGTCACACACACCCAGACTTGGTTTCCCTCCATTGGGAAAGGAAAAATCTCATCTTCCTCCCCGTGAAATTCTTCACATTCCTCCGCAGCAGATAAGCCGTACCCCTCCAACGGGCTGCTCACCTACAGTCGAGAGCCATACAAAGTGCCCCATAATATCAAACAACCTGAGGTACCGAAACACAAATAGGTTAAACATTAACCTAGGAGCTAAGAGGAGGGCATGCAACCGCAGCGCTGCGAACCTGACCCAGCGCCGAGAGCCTGGCTCTGGCACACTGCCTCTGGCACGGCTCCTGCCAAACGCCACCAGCCATGACCCAACCGCTCCCGCAAGCAGGAGGTGCTGGCACCCACCTTTTAGAGAGGAAGGGAGGTTTTGGACAACAAGGGTGTTTCTCATCTATAGAGTCCATCTGCCTGCAGGAAGGGGGACAAGGAAAACAAGGGGGAAGCCGGCTCCTGGGCCCCCCCATCACTGTGCCCAAAAGCGGGGTGCCCGCAGGTAGGACGCTGCTTTCCCCATACGTGCCACAGGCTCCTCCAGACGCATTTTCCTGGTTTTGCATTACGGCAGAGCGAGAGGCAGCAAACCCAGCGAGCAGGCTGCCAGCTTGCACCCGTTTGGCGTCTTATTTTTGCGTGTGTCGAACTATGAAGATGCTCCATTTTCAAGGAAAGTGCCGGAGGAGCCCGACTCCCCCGCAGTTCCCCAGGCCAGGGGCTGCAGACACCGTTTCCCATTCCTGCTCCTGCTCCGCAGGCGGGTGCAGGACCCAGCACCCAGCCCCGTGTGCCGGGGAAGTTTCGGGGCCTGTTGACGTGCGTGGGGGATGGGGAGGTATTTCGGTACCAGCGAGCGGCACAGCCCTCCCCACCCCCCCGCATGCTTCACTGCAGTTATCCCTGAAGACAGAAAAATTTGTGCTTGTTTTTCTGCTGCTGCCGAGCAGCTACGAAATGTCTCCCACCACGGAGAGCCTGAATAAATCCCGGCTCCTGAAGCAGCATCTGAAATCAGCTTCTCTCCAATCTCCATCACAATTTCAAGCCTTTAATTTACTGAGGCTCGAGTGAAAGCAACATTTGTGTTTGTTTACCAGCCACAGAGGAGCTCTGAGCACTCGCAGTTTATCACATTTACCCAACAGATATATTCTAGGGAGCTTCTTGGACTGGCCGTGACTTATCACAAATCACTGGTCACAAACTTTTCCTCCCTGTCCCCACAAGAACCCAGGGACCCATCCCTGCACGGCTGGGCAAGCTGCCCGCACACACGGTGCTTCCAGCAGCCTTTCGGGAGCACTTGAAACGAGCCTGGGTTTCTCCGCTTCCAAGTTCAAATAAAAAAAAAAACAAAAAACAACCAAAAACATAAAGGAGGAAAACAGCCTGATTTTATTCTTATTCCTCTGTTAAATCTTGGACTGCTGGACCAAGACACAGCAGTTTTCGCCCAGGGAAGCAGCCTCACAGGCTCTGCGGAGGGGTGGAGGCCATGTGGGATCTGGAAAACTTTCCCCTGTTACCTTCAGTGAATTTAAGATTTGCTGCTGTATGTCAGTGAAGCAACTTTGTTCTTTCTGGAGGGAACGGACAGATTGCAGGAGAAAACTATATCCCAATTGCTGCCAAATTCCACAGATTTAGTTATTAGTAGGCAATTAGGAACCATTATTAACACTTCCTACTACGTTAAGCTCCATTTGCACCGCGTCTCTGCGCCAGCCTGGACGTTTCCGACAGAGCAGCATTCCGGCTCCAACGCGCACGTGGCATCACGTACCAAAAACTGTGTCTTCCTGCTTGCTGCCTCCTGGGCCCCTTCTCCGCAGATGTATTTAATGCAGTTGTCTTACAAAATAAAATTGCAAGTAAAAATACAGAGATTAAAAAATGAGATGGGGGGGAGGTAAATAAAAGCACGGCTGCACAAAGGGAAAACAATTTCGCTCTTGTTTTTTAACTCAAAATCAACATCTGAGCTATTCAGGAAACTGGTGCACTGCCCTCCAACCAACTTCAATTAGGGAATTCAAAAGCAGTCAGACAAAAGAATGCCTGGGAGTTACTGCACCGCACAGAGATATTTTTAGCAAGAGCTGGGAGGCTGTTTGTGGGACACTGCTTTACTTCTATTGCATTTCAGCGTTCGTATTTACATTTGCAGGACAGTAAGACTTACTAGGTCAGAGGGAAAAGGAGAAGCAACGTAAACGATGCAAATCATTTTGCTTTCTGGTACTCTTCGAAGGTATTTCAGCAAAAGCTGACGGAGACCAGAGTGAAACAGAATAAGATTTGCCTCCATCTGCTTCGAAAATCATCTTTCAGCAGAAATCTCAAGTCTCTCCTTTTAAAAGGGTGATGTAAACTCGCAAACACAGCCCCTGGAAAGGTCCATACCCCCCACATGCCCCGGCAGAGAGCAAGGCTGCCTTTGCCCACAGCAAAGCTGCAGCCGAATCCGTCCGGTGACCTCTCCCCACCCCCTGGTCACCAGATGGGATTCACAAACGGCACGGCGGTGACGCCAACGCCGGGGCGGGCTATCGGTATTGTCGCACGAAGGCACCCATCCCAAACCCACAGCCACAAACGCCGTTCAGCTCTTCGGTCCGGAGCGCAGAAGTGCACGACCAAGCCCCCAGCGAGCCGCTTCTGTTTTTCAGAAGCCATTTCCTAAAAATGACGATCTGCAGCCGCCCTCCCCTCCGCGGGCTCGCCAGCGCCGCCGGGAAGGTGCCCGCAGAGAGCTGGGAGGTGAAGCCCAAAGCCCTGACCCCGGCGTTGAGCGCAGCGGTGGCGGCACAGGGCCGGTTTTGGGGAGGTGGCGGGCGCCCCGCCACCCGCGCTATCGGCATCGCTCCTCCAGCGCAGCCCCCTCTTCCGCTCCCTCCCACCACTGCGGCAGCGCAGATGGCAGCAGTGTGACCTCGCTGTTCCTGCCTCCTTGTTTTGATCCTGCAGTCTTGATTGTTCAGGCTAATCCCACACTCCCAGCCTTGGCTGCCAGCCAGGACTGTTATTAATGGCACAAAAGCTTCTCATTCCAGCTACTTCTACATCCGCTAACGCTGTTGTTCCCTTCTCTCACTCCCCCTCTCACCACATTACAAACTGGAGCTGGAATATATTTTACCAGGGAAAAAAAATAAACCCTCTCTGATCATCCTTGCACACCAAAGGCTCCACCAGAACCTTACAGGAAAGGCTCATCAGCTCCAGCAATAATTACTGATGCCAAAGCAGTAAGACCACCCTGCTCATCCAGCGATCGGCTCCAAAGCAATAAACAGCACACGGATGTGGGGAGTTTCCAGCAATCCCGTAAGGAAACCCAGGATCCCAGGCAGAAGTATGCACGGCTGCCCGCAGGGCCCGAAGGGAAGGGCTCTGCCATCCAGGGCAGGAGAAATACCAATGCTGACCAGAGGGGCCGAGAACCTGAGGACGGGCAGCACCGTGTCCGCAGTGGCCCAGCACCCATCTGCTCTTCAGGTGGCACCGGGGCCTCGGCTGCCTCGCTGGGGAACTGCCTGCTTTCCTGCCCCTGCTCTATGCAACAAATACTAGATCCAAATAACTCTAAAGCACTCATTAAAGCACACACTGAAAGAAGGCTTCAAACTATTTGCAGTTTCACCCCTCATGTGCCAGTCTTTTATGGCAGGTCTTCTCTCCCTCTGCGAGGAACCCAAAGTCCCCCCGTGCGCGGCTTAAGAGCCGTATTCAGGTACGTCCTCTCCGCCTGGTTGAACGCTTTGCACAGACAGCCCACCACAGCGACTGCTCAGCTATACCTCATCCTCCCTCTTCTTCAAAACACTCTCCCCAGTGAGAGGTTCGCAGGGCTGAAGCCCTGTGGCAGGGATGGTTAGTTGGCCTCACCGACCGGGGGCTGCCGGCACAATACTGGGGTGCAGGTCCCACGTCAGCTCGAGCTGCTTGAACCCAGGGCTGGTTTGGGAGGGGAAGTGACAAGGATATTCATCAGGGCCTTCTGATCTACCAGAGACCGGCCAGCCATGCCCACCACGCACGAACTCCTCGGCAGCTGCTGGCACACAGCTTGCAGCGACTGCGGCTGCAACTGCTCACCCAAAAAGTTTGGTCATAAGTCAGCCAAGGAGAGCAGGTCCTCAGCACCGCGCTCACCACACTGAGGGCCACCGAGCTGAAGGTTAAGGAGGTTTAGAGTTGCTTTAAACCACAAACCCAGCACGAGGTATGTGTCCATGGGAGCAACCCCACCTTCCCATGCTGCAGAGCGGCCAGCGTCGCAGGTGCTGGGCATGGGCTGTGCAGGGAGCATCACGTTGGTGCAGTGTCTGAAGAAACCTGCCCAGTTTTGAGCCCAAGCTGTCGTCCTGGTGAGATGATTCACCATTCTGCCCTCACTACTTGTCGAAATGCGTGAAAGGAGAAAAGCAGCTACGGGAACATTTCTTCTGATTAGGAAGGTCAGTACATCTTTAATAAAGGGCTCTTTAAAGATAATCTCATTTCAGTATTTACACATGTTAAAGAGGTTACAGAGATCAAGACATAACGAAGTCAAGAAGGAGAGGGCAATAAAAGCGTGGCTGGGATGTTACAGTGAGTGGTATCTCTGGCCAGTTGGTTTGGACTACAGGAGGGCTAAAGCAGCAGGGCACAGACCCCAGCAGAGGAGGAGATTCAGGCACCAGGAATAACTGGCTGGTGCTCACTCACGAAAAATCAGCAGCAGATTTCTGAATGCAACCGGTATCTCCAGCTTCTCCTTGTCCTTACATATAGCACATCACCCCGTCCCGACGGGGAGCCCCCAGCATCTGCCCGCTCCTCCCGGGGCAGACCGCTGGCACGCTCAGTCTGACAGGCTTGTGCAAGCACTTGTGCTCTCCCCACGAGCGAACGCATGTCACCTCCCACCCCATCCGACACAAACATCTTCAAACGCTGCAGCAGCTTCTACTATAGGCAGAGCCCTTGTTTACCAGCACACAGGCCCAATTTAAACTCCTGAAGTCATCTCCAGCCTTTCGCTATAGCAACCCCAGTGAATCTTCCCACTGTAATATGTGCAAGAGCAGCTTTGCATCAGAGCTATACATTGGCTGAGGTTAAATCTGACATCAGTAAAAAATATCTGCCAGCAGCTCCCAGTGTCAGCAGTACAGTTTCATAAAAACTCTGCTCTGAAGCAGAGCTCCAGCGTGGCTCTTCATGTGCCACAGATTAACCCCGAGGAATTAAAAATTCTCCTGAAATGCTACACTCCCACTCCTCGGGGTATTTGAGGAAACCTGTTCTCATTCTCCTCTGCTCTACGTGCACTGGGTTTCTGTAACATGCACAATACGCTGTTGGCTTTACGACAATTCAGTGCAATGGTTTGGGGACGGGGAGACGCACGCCAGGTCTGTGTCCAATGACTGACATCACTGGGAAGAGAAAGTTTATGTCAAGTTTGGAATTATTTCTCTACTGCGCTACAGAAAATTTTGGTACCTGTTCAAAGTTACTGTGCTTTGTTGCAGAGGGTGAAGAGGCTAAAAATAATCTTTATTTAAAACTACTTAACAGTCGCAAGAACAAGCGGAACAAAAGGAAAAATATTTTCTGAGGGAAATATGACTTCTAGAGCTCAAACGGCACTTGAAGTCCCCCTCCAATAACTTTCAACTGAGGCTGCACAGAACCAGCAGGAAGCTGGGAAACCAGCACAGATTACCAGATCACTGGGAGGGGGAAGCAAAGGTATCCGGAACTGCAGGTATTTAGCACAGCTGCAACAGTAATAGGTAAGCTGGAGCGTCCTTGTGAAGCAACTCGTTTTTAAGAAGTAGTTAGTGGAGCAGGCAGGAGAATCACAGACTTAAGTGAAGCAAGAACAGCAAAAATATGAACATAGTTGAAATTAATAAGATTCATTGTTTTCAAAGCCAAAAAGACTTGCAGCAGTCATCTCAGCAAACAGCCCAACAGCCAACAGAACTTCCCTTGAGGTAATTCTCCTTGCATTTTCTACAGATATGGACCAACTACAGCAGATACTTTAAAACCAAGACAGTATTTAAAGGAAAGCCTAATACCCTAATATTTAAGGGATGCAAAGTCTGCTACAGCCACAAACTAAGCTGTTCTCATACTAGCAACCCTCCTAATAAACCTGGTGCTTTATTTTTCAGCTTAATTTCTTTAGCTTCAACTTCCAGCAGGCAGGGACTCTTCCTCTATTTTTAAAAAGTATCCCAGAACAAAGCAAGTGGGATGGGTGTCAGGCAAGGTCGGCCCGAAACCTGAGGGCAGCAGATGTTTAGAAGGCGAATATACTCCCCAGCACCCTGCCCAGGCTCTGGCAGTCAATAACGGACAGGCTTCCAACCCACCAGATGCTCTCAACTTTCTCCTTGCTAAGCTAAATAGCTTGTGTTTCCAACTCCTAACGCATGAAATGAGTCTTCTGAGTCCCATTCAACCAACCAGCCTCTGCTTTTCTTTTTTAAGTGAATACTATGTTAATCTCATTAGCTATGCTATTGCAAAGCCAGTCTGCGAATTGGTCCCACCTACTACCCAAATAATCTTCAGCGGCTCCCATAACACAGGGAGCACTCTATCCCCAGGGGTACTGGGGAACAAGAAATATTACTGCTTTTAGGATAAACCTAACGTTATGGTGCCAGGCCAACAAAACCAGCAGTGGCCCAGGGACCCAGAGCATCCCTTCCATCATACCCCAACACTATGGAACATCGTTTCCAGGCGATCAGTGCCTGTCACTGGCCTTACCCAGCCCTTGGCACCAGTTGCTGGTCCTCCCTGGCTCCAGCACACCCACACCTCAAGAATTTCCCCACGCCACACCTACACGTACTTGCCAACATGCACCACAGCCTCCAGCCATCTCCAGCCCCACACGAGTCTCCCCTGCACGCGAGTAGCAGCAAATAACAGCCGATGGCCACTTTTGCTGAGCTCTCCTATTCCTGTAAAATTACAGGGCTCAACTAACAAAATACTGAGGGTCTCGAGTGTGCTTGGACATCATTTGGAAACCACTGCCTTGATGCTTGCTTGTAACATGACTAGTACTTGGGACATCTTCTGGTGAGAACCCAAACCAGAAATGCCAACCAGTGTGGTCTTTAGTTCAGCCCCATCTTACGTTCAGCTACAACAGAGAATAACAGAAACACATTCTGTGACCCCAAACAAGTTCACGTGGGAAAACATTGTGTTTAAAATGCAAGGAGTCACATGATGGCAACACACCTACACAAAATGCTCAGGCCTGCACCTGGGGAAAGAATTTAATCACCAGTTTCTGCTTCCCCAAGGAAGCCAAGGCACCACCTGTGTCCAAAGCACAGGGTCACCTCGCCTCTTCTCCAACGCTTTAGACCTGGCATGGGAGGCTCTGGAGATGAAGAGAAGCTGTGCCAGCTGCCCTGGAGAATGACAGTACCAGTAATGCACCAGGGACATGGGGACGAGGGGGGGCGAGGATGGGGAAGGTGACAAAGCCCCCTCCGAGAGCAGGAGCACCCATATCTATGCACGCACAGCCTCTTCAGAAGAGAGGCAGTGGCATCAGGGAGGTCCACAACGGCCAGGAGGGATGCTCCGGTGGGGCCATGCTTCCAGCAACAGTTTTCTGGTAGGTGTGAGGAGCCTCATGGAGAAGGTCTCCCCACCACGAGGGGCAGCCAGGGTCCCCCAGGAGGAAGCACCTTCACCGATGTCCCCGGCGGGTCCATGGACAGGGCACGGATGTGTAAGCAGAAACCAGGGCGAGTATTGCACATGTCTGCAGGCAGGGTGGCGAGAGGGGAAGCGGGGCTGTTCGCTGACCATTCCAGATCTCGTTTTAAAAAAAATCACCCTCGTCCAGATCACTGACATTAATTCTTGTGAGCTTATTTGGTAGTTTAGAGCTCACAAAACAGACCAGGTGAGAACAAGCGAGATTCCCGCTTCCCAATACGTACAATCAAAGGGCACAAACACAGCAGAGGAAAAAATCTGCATGCTGCCCTTCACAACGAGGCAGCAGCACTGACCAGATGGGTCTTTAAATGGGATTAAGAGGAAGACGGCTCTACTACATCCAGCCCTTTACTCCAGGGCTGGAAATTCGCCCTCCTTACAACCGCAATGGGGAACTAGCCTTGTGCTTTTACCCTCTTTGTTCTTCCAAGCCACTTCCTCCCTCATGTTTACCTTACTGACCTGCCATCTCCCTCTGGCTCTCAATTCCTCCTTCTTTGGAAAGTCTTTGAGATGCACATTATACAAGATACACAAAAATAAATTGTTTTTAATCCTCCAGATTCTACTGCTCCCAAACAAGGATCTTAAAGAGCTTTACAAACAATGGATTAAGCCTTAAGACTCCCTGTGAGGTAAGAAAGTGCCTCTCACAGAAGCAGAGGAAGGTGAGCGAGGCTGAAGGCTGTACAACGCGACTTTATCATCACTGCAGAAGTGACCTGTTTCTATACACACAAACACAAGCGAGTCTATCACTGATCCATCATCAGTCTAGTGACACCTTTGCCATTTCGCTCCAGATTCTGAAGCAGCTTCGAAAACACCATACATCTTTCAAATGCCAAACGCTTTCTTTCCCACCGTGACGTACCAGGAGTGCTACTCAAAACGCTCGGCCCTAGACAAACCACCCCAAGGATGGCAGCACCACTGGGTCCTGACGCTGCGGGCGCAAGGCTTCTCCTGGAGGACTATTAAGATCTCATGACAACTAAGTTTCATTAGCAGGCGCACAGGAAGCTTTCTCGGCGTGTATTTCGAGCACCTCACCGGATGCAACCCCGCGGAGAAAGGCACCTTCTTGGTTTGCTCCTCAACGTTAAAATGACTTTGGGTCACATGCTCTGTAGCCTCAGACTGCAACCGATATTGACATGACATCACGTATTCTTAGTGCATCCTGAGCTGTAAAGCCCTTATACTTCTTCCCAAATATATTTTGCATACATCTTGTAAACAAGCTTTACATCCTTTTGATCAGCGCTCTGCACGGAGCCCGGGGAGGGGGAGGAGACTTCCTGTTCCACTATTGCAATCGCTCTCAGCAACGTGCTGTGCTCAGCTCTTGCCGCCCCGTGAGCAATGATGAAATTTTCTATTTTGGTGGCTTTTTCTTCATATATCTGTAGCGAGCGGGCTGCGCTCTAGTCCAGCATTGCTGTTGATCCGAATGTATTTTTTTAATACATTTTAAAGTGGCAGAGCAATTTGTTGCAGCATCTCCTTTTCATGCCAAGATGGCCAACTAAGAACCTTGTTCTCTAGCCAAACGTTTTCACACTACCTGGCTTCTCAGTTTCCTTGCCAGTTGTCTGAAAGCAGACATTTTTGCAAAAGAACTTGTTTACGGCAAAAATAGACTCCTGTATGCAGTAAAGCACACAGTCGTGTTTTCTTGCTATTGCTTATCTGCTGAAGATAAATCCGGTTTCTGCTTGCCCACAGGCAATCAGCCAAATGCTCACCAGCTGATACCTCCCTGTACCTCGTGGCGACTTCACGTGTCTGAACCCTCGCTTCTCTTATGACCGACCGCCTCCGAGAGGTACAGCCATACCACGCCGCCAACGTGAGCGCTGATACAAAAATACCCCGTCCTGGTTCCAGTGACACGACACCAGTTGAAGCTGTGGAAGGTTGCTATCTTCCTCCCTTTGGAAAGAGCAAACACCCACAAACTCCAGCGGCCACTGGAAGCCTAGGTACTGTATAAACAGTTAAATGCAATCGCTTGTGCTCTCTTGTGACTCCAGCTCACCACTTCCATGCCCTCCCTTTGCCAGCTCATGAGGAGCTTATAAAATCAGCATGCTGTAGGCAGCCTAGCTGCAACACAGGAATGTTATGTAGTCGGTTACTAATACAGTGTTTTGCATATTGTGTTTCAAACACTACATGCTTCTACATGTTCAATGTCAACAAGGGGAAAAAATTGTCAGACCAAAATGAAGTCTTCCTAATATGAGTTATTAGCTATACAGCAGGCTACCAGGTGCACTGCAAAGACCCCGCAGGGATACTCCTGCATTCGTTTCAACCCTTCCCTTTTGAGAACAATCTCAGTTCCTTTTCTAATTATTTTCCTCTAGCTGAAATCAGTGTGCTTCTCAGCTTTCCCCATCGCAGTCCAGCACGGGATCCTATGCGATCCGCAACCGGGACAGGTATCATTTGGACAGAAATGCCTTACGTTTGTCCGTGAGACAAACAGCGAGGACCTGGCAGATTTAGGATACTAAGCAGGGAGGAAAAATAAACGCAGCATAGATTCTTCTGGGTTAAACCACTTCCAAATTCAAGGGAAAGCATTTTTTTTCAACAAATAGAACATCTTACATGAAACTGTGGGTGTGCTACTCTTACAGATGCTCTATGTGAACCAAAATTTGCTGAAATCATTACAGAAACATTCCACCATCTCCCAAAATAAGCATCTTTGTGTATCTTTGCCTGGCTAAATTATGAAAAAACCTGCATAGTGGAGCACAGTTTCCATTTCCTCGCACACTCCTACCAGGGCTGTGCTTACAAGTAAACGCACGGACCTCTTCTCAAAGAAATCAGTGTTTGCTGTTCCTTATAAATTTGCAGAATTTTGGCTCATTTCCATTTCACCCACTTTTGAATACGACGCTCCCCACCCCCACACAACTGTTCCTTTCTGAGGGATGACAGGCTATCCAAAAAAATAACAGGAGCGCTCGAGCTCCTCGTTCCCTCCCTGGATAGCATCGCTCCGACGACAGACAAAGGAGCACTGGGAATTTCGGACCAACCTGTTGCGGGAAGCACCTCACCTTAGTTCAGGGTACCAATTTCTCCTGACCTCCGATAATGACATTTTTCCAGCAGTCCCCTCACCCTAGATTTTCTATATAATCATTTGTGGCACATTTTAGTTCTTTATCACTTTCCTATCAAAACTTAGACCTCAAATCCCTTACAAAAGGCACCACAGTTACTAGAAGGATCGCCCCGCAACCTTGCTCTGTTTTTCCGTCACTGCTGATGTGGTACACAAAGAATGAGATTTTTCAATTTGTTTTGTCCGTGAGCCAAAAATTCCTTTTAATGGACTGAATATGGTGCCTGTGCTAGTCTCTCACCGCTCCAGCTCAACTCTCACTTACAACAGTCACTGCCTACAACGCGGAGTTGGCCTCCTTTTGCAGGAAAATAAGGCCAAACCAGCTTGAAAGCATGTTTGGAATCTGGAGATTAATTCCATGTAAACTAATGCATTCAAACCTCTTTGTACAGCTTCAGAAAGAGCTGTCTGATCCCGGCGAGAAGTAGGGCAGCGCATACCCATGCCATACGATGGGGAGGCAGGCAGAGCTGCCTCCATTTTGAAACTCTTCACTAAAGCTCGCAACCATTAATAAAGAAGCATCCTGCCCCGGCGAGCCGGCCACGCCGCCACTCGGCCACCTGCCCGCATCGTGGACCGTCGCACCCACTGCCAACCGCTCGCAGGCAGGGAGGACAAGGCGAGGGGGAGCGCGCTGAAAAGGCCTGCGGAAAAAACAAAGAGGTGCTGGAGCCGGCGGGAGGGCAGGGCGACGGGTCAGGAGGCGGGAGGGCTCCCACGGGAGCCTCTGCCCGGGACCCGGAGCTTTTGTTCGGCAGAAAATGCCGGGAGCAACAAAGCCCCGCGAGGCCGTGGGGCTGCGATGCAGGGCACGCCGCTCCTGGGGGTGAGCCCACCGCGGGCAGCAGGACCCCGTCCCCCATCCTGCGCTGCCCGCTCCTGCCTGCTGCTGCCTGTGCTGCAGCACTCCTCTCGCCAAGGGCTCCCCGCTTCTCTCCACCACCTCTCTCTCTCTCTCTCTCTGGGAGATAAATTATTCAGAATGAAACCATTTTAAACTCTGTTGGGATGCTGAGCAAAGCTAAGATGGGTGGTGCTGCAGAGGAAGCTGTCAGGGACATGACCAGAAAGCAGGTCTTCCTCACACAGAAGGTTACCAGTGCAATTACAGCCGATGCCACCTCGAACCCAATGCCACGAAACACTCTGAAATAACCGATCACAAAGCTCTGGGGGTGCCCCATCACACCCAGAGACACAACATCAACTTGAGGGCAAGACCCAGGGACCTGCCATGCCAAGTCCATTCATGGGAGCCTCCCACAAAGCCACCCCATCAGTGACGTTGGAGCACTACCTGTCCTTGTTGCTGTATTTTCTTCCTGCTGGCACGATATAAAGCAGCAGAAATAAGGACTGCTGAGCAGACTATGGTTTGCACGGTGACCTTCACATGTCAGGGAAGCAATACGGCGGCCTCACAGCCATCACACATCCAGATGTGCTTCATGGACGCCCTCACAGACCCACCTCTGCAGCTGTGCTCTCCCGTGGGGATGGGAGATGAAAGCAGAGATGGCACATGGGAGTCTGCTGCCAAATTCCTCCTGGCTGACCGGGCACACCCAGGCTCCCAATGCTGTGGGCTGCTGCCACAGTTAAGTGGGGGGAGAGATGGCTTCCATCAGAGAAACACAGGGCTGAGGCTGTGGCGGTGTCCCAAAGCCAACATCCCCCTACGCTGCTGGGAGGACTGGGCCACCCTGCAAAAAGAACCGGGCAGCACAGCAGCGCTGTGGAGGACAGGAGCCCTCCTGCCACTCTCCTGCAGCGGGATGGGTCCCCAGAGCGGTCCCTCGACCACCCATTGGGACTTGAGACCCACCACTGAGCTCCTTTCCCCAAGGACTACCCAAGCAGGACCCTCTGCGACGGGCTGTCTCAAATGCAGCACGTGGCCAGCAGCCGTTTGCAGCACGTATGCTCCTTAGACACGAGCACTGGTGAGGTACTTGACACGGGGCCTCACCGTGCAGATGTATTCAGGTCAAAAAGGAGAACATCAACAAAAAGATAGTTCAGAGAAGAGCGGGGTTTTGTGTTGTTTTGTTTTTAAATGAGGAGACAAAATAATTAAATGGCCTAGAAACTATTCTACATTAAAAGTCACTATAGCACTAAAAATCTAGCTCTGACAGTTATGGGTGAAGCCCTTTAAAAGTTACCATGGTAGTTGATGCAGCTATTCGCCCACTCGTTCTTCAATAATGCTGGATTTTTTTTTTTAATGCGATTCAACCACAAACAAGAAAATGTTGCTGAAGCAAGAAGTACTTTCTCACACCATAAAAACCCCTCCATCCTTTATCTCTGCCACAAGTGCACAGCTAAGGACGAGACAGCAGGTAACAGGGAGCCAAACCAAACACGCAACACTGAACTTCGCTCTCTCCCTCTCCAGGGAGAGAGGAAATTTAAGAAGCAGATTCAGGATTTCAGCATCCATTTCACTTTCCCTCCCCCCTCCTGAACTATCGCTCCCTGGGCCCCAAACGGCTATTCAGATGCTATGTCAGCTGAACGCTACGTTCGCTTCCTCTCTCAAACACCAGCTCAGCAAGCCTCGCAACGCGCTAGATGTCAGACGAGAAAGCCAAGTATTTTTGGAATACATCTTTCCTCCTTTTAATTAAGCGCCCAGGTAGAGAGCAGCTCGCACAGAAGCATTCACTCTGCAAAGCTGCATCCAGCAAGGCTGACAGAGGCAAGTCGGAGCAAGACGAGACCCAAACAAAGGAAAGCAAACACGGGCTGTAAGGGAGGAGCAGGATACAACTGCATTGACCTGCCCAGCTATTATTTTCGCAATCAAACCCAGGCCTAGAAACTCCTACGGCCAAAGGGAAGGCTTCGCCCGCCTGAGAACGCCTCCCAGCAGCCTCCCCAGCAGCACGGTCCTCGCCTCGCGTGCAGATGGAAAATGAAAACCTCTCAAACCCCAGCTCAGATAACTGGTGGAGGCTGAGGACCCGCGTCCCCATCTGCCAGATAAACCCCTCTCCTTCCCTGGGGACCTTCCTGCACGCCCCCCCGGCCCCAGGGTCACCCCAGGAACAGGGGCTGCCGTAGCTCAGCCCCCACAAACGCGCAGCTCCGAGCGGGGTGAGGCAGATGGGGAGAGGGAATAAGCAGCTTCCATCACTAAGCCGGGGAAGGCAAGACTGAGCCTGTGTGCCGCACATGCCGGGGGCACGCGGTGCAGGGTTCAGCCGGCCGGGGGGCCACGCCGTGGGCCAGCCTCCTCGCTTGGTGCTAGCCTAAGCAACACGTACTGCTGGCTCTAGAAAAATAATATTCCTCATTCTTAATCCAGTATAAATTATTTGTTACAATAAATACTTGCGCTGAAAGCCTTAAGGCTTTACTAACAAAGCTGGGTTTGCACGCAGGCTGCCAGGTTTTGAGAACTGGTTTAATCAGCTGGAGAAGCTGTTAGCGTGCTTAGGGAGCACGTTCAGGCTTCGCAAGACACAATTTAAGTGAATAGAGCCGCTGTCGGTGGCAGCTCTTCTTTCCCACAGTCCCCTCGCCTCCAACTCTCACCAACCCAAAACAACTCAAACCGGGAAGCGTTTTGCCACGGTATGAACTGGGAGAAAACAACCATCACCGTGGCCCTTGAACGGGGGTCCATCCACTTAGAGATTCATGTATTCGGCGAGGGGCAGTTTCTGTGCCGAAGCGTGTTTCCAGCCAGCGCCCTGGCGAGCAGCAAGCCAACAACTTTCAAGATGAATTAAGGCCACCGCTTCCGTGGAGTTACGCTGGTGGAAGGCGGCTTTGTTAAACTGAAATGAAAGCTAAAAACGTGCTACGTTCACCCCATTGTTCCTTCGCCTTTTCTAATAGCTGTTTTCTCTCCTCCATCACTCTCAGGCTTCGCACGCTCAGCTGTGACTCTTTGTGCCTCCCTTTCGCTGCCTTCTGCTTCTGTTTGTCCTTTTGATCTCCACTTCTCAGCTTGTGTTTTCTGCTGCGTCCCCATCCCCCACGCCTGATTTCCACTTTTATTAGGGTGCGAGGCAGAACGGCTCAAAGGATGAACAATGCGTTTTAGCTGAAAAGGCTTTGAAGCTGAATTGTGTTGTTTACCGATAGATTCCCCAATCTCCTACTGAAATAAAATAGTATTTTACCTCCACCAAAGCGCTTGCTGTTTATTTTCAGTTGGAAGCAGTTATAAAAAGCTGATGGCACGTTAAATGCATAAAAACAGGATCAGGAGCACAGGAGTATGATCACTTTAAAAAAAAAAAAAAAAGAAACAAACAAACAAAAAACCCAAAACCAAACCAACAAAAAAAAAACCAGACAACCACACCTCCCAACAGCCCACAGTTTCTAGGAGAAATTATTTTGGAGTCCAATTGGAAAGCTTCTGCTGCTGCAAGGACAGGTTAAAGTTTCAACCAGCTCCTAAAAGCCCCTGTAAGGCAGCCCATCCGTTTGTTTTTTCTATACAAGCGTGCTTTCCTTCAACACTGAACAAATAGCTGTGTACCAAATAGCTGCTTTCCCATCTGAGCTCCTTTAACTCCAAAGCATTACTTCAATTAACACATGCTCTTTCAAGTTTAAATATTGAAACTCTTCAAGCTGGGCAACTTACAGGCAAGTGACAAAGTACAACCACACAGCTCCTGCCCCCATCATCGCTTCCCAGTGCAGGCAGAGCAGGCAGGCTTCCCTGCCCACCCCGAAAGCCAGGCACCACTCGCATCCAGTCTCAAAGCCAGATCCCTGTTGCAAGACTCCCCAGCAGCAGCATCTTCCAGAGACAATCCCTGGGCTGGGTACTACTATCTACAAATTAAGAGGCAGGACATGAGATAAAAAGCAAAATACCATGAGCTGTGGAGATAAGACTTTAGTTCTTTGGTCTGCTCAGCGCAGCGTTTCGTTACCACCCAGAATTACACCCCACCGCGGCAGTACGAGCATGGCTCAGCCGGACAAGGGGCAGAGCGGGTCCTGGGAGCACCCCGAGCCCCGGCTCTGCCTCTCAGCCAGGGTGCCTACTGCCACGGGTGAAAGGAAGAAGCAAAACACACCAAAAACATCAGCTGTGTTAGTCAGCAGCAGCCACCTCCATCAGCTGGGATGCCCAACGCTACCTGGGCAGGAGAACACATTAAACCAGCGGAAAGGAAAAGGCCAGGACGGGCCTGTGAGGTCTGCATCTCAAAAAAAAATCTCATAATCATCAGACTTGAGCAGAAATAAAAAGACTAATCCCCAGGAGAAGAGCAGCACCTTAAGGCCCATGAGTATCCCCAGCACCCAGCAAATGGGCAGACAAAGGACCTGCAACTGCCCCCCGCCAACTGCTCGGTGCAAGAACAGACTTCTGCATGGTTAACAGTGAATTAAAATAAATTAAACCTCAGCTCATGCAAAGTGAACAATTATTTTTTTCATCACAGACAGGTAAATTTTCAAGCTGACTGACCAAACAAAGAAAGCATAAAATAGTTCAGGCTAAATTATGCCACTCTGACTACAAGCTGTAATCTCTGTTATTCAAAATTCAAGATTTGCAGGCTATAGAGTAGGTTTGGCAGCTGTTAATCAATGACTGAAATGAAAGATAATGCTTTACATGATGCACAGAGCTTCCTCAGAGGGAAGAGAGATTAACTCTCTGTAGATCACAGTCCTCAACCATACAAGTTTACTTCCTTAACATCACTATACGTTAAATAACTTAAGGCAATACTAAACCAGTAACAGAGCACAATTTTAAGCAAAGAGCTTTTATTTTTGTGGAATAATTAAAAAAAAAAAATCTACCTGCAAACACTGCAGCTGGAGACAGCCTACTTTAAAGAAAGAACATGGGCACTGGGAAATGACAGTGCCTAGAAGCTCCCTAGGCAAAAGCCTGAACTGCCTGGCCCAGGCTGGGTGACTTAGGCCTCATTTAGTTAAGAGACAGGGAGAAAGTCAAGCAAAAATCATGTTATTTAAGTGCTTCGAAAAAATCTCAGAGTCTAGCTCTGTAGATCAGGCATTTGCCAAATTTTGTCAGTTAAAAAAAAGCAGTCTTAAAAACCTGAAAAGCACCCGTCGACACACCACCAACAGACCAGCAGCTGGGTTTCATACCCCTGCTCTCCTTCCCCAGAGTTTACAGCTGAAGACCCAGAGGACATTAGACTAATGACCAGTTTGGACTTTGTTCACATAACCACAGTATTTCATCTAAATTCTTAAAGAAAAGGTGGAAAGCAGTCCCTCCTCCAACACCACGCATTTTAAGCACACAAGTGCATCGGACCAGCGTGCAGAGAGGCATGGAAATGTTCCCTAACAGATATCTGAACCGGCCTCACCAGCATTCAGAAATGCTAACTCCACCTTACAGGATCCAGCAGCACTCAATTACAGGGAGCCTTGAAGTGAAAAGCACAAAAGGATGAAATCCAAAATCTGCAGGTGTCCCAAGCAGTGCATACTTCTTACTCCTACTTACTCCTCCTTCAGCCCGTCTGCATCTCTGAAGACTCCCAAGTTACTAGACAGTCTCATTTATCCTCTACTGAGTAAATACTTCAAACAGTTTTTTTATGATAAAAATATGATGGCATTTGAAGAAGCAGATTTCAGAAACAGTAGGTTAGCATTTGCAAATTAAAGCACATGAATGTGCACTGTGCATATATGTTAAAAACACAAAATTTCCAGCAGAGCAATAATTACATAAGGTATGTTGCTAATTGTTTTGAATTCCCCAAAAAAGAAAATTACACACTTCATACCAAGTAATTTGAAAACAAAATTGTTGATAACTTGAAAATATTTTTCCAGTTACTACAACGAAACTGCTTCAATGTATCTTCTACTTTAAACAGAAGTGAAGAGAATTCCCAGATTACAGTAGTGAGGTTTGCTGCCAGTTTTCAAGCTCTGCTGGCGGCCCCCTTTGAAAGCTCATGCTGGCCCAAAACACGTGGAGCTGTGCTCAAGTGCCCGGGATGGTTTTGTTCCCCTACTCCTTATGCAGGTGCAAACCTCCTCAGGCTTAATTTTGCAAACAGGGTAGGTTTGTATTACCCTCTGCCTTCCAGAAAGTTTCAATGGAGAAGCAACTTCAATATTACTTAAGTTGCAGACACACATCTACTAAGCTAGTTCATAGTTTCTAAAACTAAAAATTCTGTCAACTCAAACTCCTCGTGGTAAGATGCAAAAAGAGCTAAGGCTGTTGAATGAAGTCTGCCTAAAGCACCAATGTGTTGCATGGCATTGGACCAGCAGTGGGGCTGGGCACGGCTCTCCTGCTGTCCCTCCGCTGGGAGGACGGATGCCTCCGGAGGTGCCGTGCTCAGGAGGTCTGGGAACAGCACAAGGAGGAGCTCGCCCGGGCTCACCAGATCCTGAAGCTGCATTCGAGGTGTTTCTCATGAGAAGGATTAGGAATTACTGGCTGCAAACGGAAGGAACATCTGCTGGGTAGCAGGCAGCCATCCGGGCTCACCGGTGGCACGGGAAGAGAAATCCTCTGCAGACTTTCAATGGTGTGCAGAGCAAGCTCCCATCAGTGAGCTAGCGCTGATCGCAGACTGACATCAAAGCAGAAAACATCCACGGCATTTTTTTTGTGTGTAAATTATTCTTCCTGGCACATGTGAGACACCGGCTGAATCCCTGATGAGACGGCAAAGGCGGTTTTAGTGTGGGTTTGGGGCAGGGAGCAGTGGTGGCAGCCCTGGCCGGGAATGGAGCTCAGTCCACGGGGCCATGCTACACCATGAGCACTCCCGCTGAGCCTGCCTTATTTAACAGTTCTGCAACGCCCTTTGGAGCCCCAGTAATGTGATTTTTTAGAAAAGGATGTAAAACATTCAGTGTTCAGTATCAGTCACACAGGTGAGCAGATGCAAGCGCACCACTAAATTTTCAACGCAATTTTGCAAGGCTGCTTCGTTTTCTTTCTGTGTCTACAAAGAGAGCATTCCTGCCTTCATTAGGTATCTCCCTGTTTTCAGTAGCTTAAACACTGAAAAAAGCAAGACTAAAAAAAGAAATCACGACACTGGAAACAGCCATCTTCATAAAAACTGTTTTTAAACACCTACTCAGTCAAAACTGCGCAATAGGGGAGCAAGACACGGTTTGCACACGCATTCAGGTGATCCACCTTTTCCCTAAATGCCAAAAAAAAGCTCCAAATAAAACCTCCAGCTGCAGGGTACGGCCTTCACAGAGACGCCTTTGGCTTAACTCAAAGATTGTTTCCCATTTTATTAAGACGGGGCTACCAAGCAGCAGCGATTCTTTCATTAAACCGTGGTTTGCAGAAAGCCACCAGCACAAAGGCATTTCCCAAACCCCCAGGCTGAAGCCGGCAGGGCTGTCACGGCAAGGCCGTCACGACCGTGCGGTGCCGGAGGAAGGAGGGGATGAGGACGGCTCTGCAGCCGTAACGTACCATGTGTGTGTCCTCCAGCAGACCCTGTCTGGAGGGAGGGCGGGCGTGCTGGAGCCGCTCGGGGAAGCCAGATGCAAGGCCTGGCACTGACGCCAGCAGCCGAGCTATTTTTACTAACCAATGGGTTGCGGTGCCGGAGCAGGAGCTGCTTCGCCTCTCCGAGCCCGGCTCACCGCGCTCAGCCGGGTTAGAGGGATCCAGGCGGCTCTCGGGGCCGAGGTGGGAGCCCAGCACCCGCTGCTGCCATCCGGGAAGGAGTTCAGGTGCTGTCTGCAGAGCATGGGGCTTCTCTGCCCACACACAGACAAGCACCAACTCCAAAAGTGATTTTTTTTTTTGGCAGGGAGGCTTTCCCATCAGAACCCACAGAAAAATCCATTAAATCACTTAGCACAGAGAAGCCTAAACAGGTGATCATTCCTCCTAGCCACAATGACATCTACCTGCACCCTAAGCCCTTCCCAAGGTCAGCTCCCTCCTCCCCGGACAAGTCAACAGCACGCACCAAATCCTGCTTGAAAAAAACGTCAAGACAATAAAAGTTTAACTCAAATAAACATATTCAAATTACGCAGTGCACGTCGCCAGTTTTCACCGGGCTTTGAAATGCTTTGCAGCTTCTTGAAGCTGAATGCCAGGAATACCTGCTGAAATTATCAGAGCAACGCCGGCCTTCCTAGTGCTCTCTCCATTTGCTCAGGCTTCCTTCCTGGCTTCCTTCCAGTATTCCCATCTCTTACAGAAGATCCTGTTTTCCTTCATCGTCTCGGTTGTCTCCTCCTCTTCCTTCTCCTTGCCACCCACTCGTTTTTTCATCTTTCCCAATATTGTATTTGCTACATCCTCTCTCGCTGCAGCCCTCTGCCCCAGTGCCGCCCAGCAAACCACCCGCGGGCGCCGACTCCGCGCTCAGCCCCACACCGCTCGCTTCAGAGCGGGTCTATGAGATGTTGTTGCACATGCTAGCACCCAGGATAACATCCAGCTCAGAAGCTTTTTCCTAGCCTGCAACCTGACTGTTGTCGAGCACAAGGACATGGGGCTTCTCCCTTGAGCATCTCCATGTTTACGAAATTCCCCGACGCAACCTCAGCAGCCAGTCCTTACAGACCCACCTCTGCCCGGAAGCCCAGGAAACCAAGTTTGCTGAGAAGAGCAAAACAAGCAGCAAGTCGAGCCTTCTCTTTTTCCTCCTTCCCTTCCTCTAGCCCAGATCAAGAAAGCCACATACAACTGAGAGCTCCTGCCAGCCTCCTCCACACCGGTCCCACAGCCGAGCAGATCCATATCCCCCTCAGCCTGACACTACCTCCTCTAAAAATTTACATGTCAGGCAGTGCATTAAGCAGAATAATCCCAATTCTAAAAAGTACCAAATACATCACTAAAAAAATAGCCATGTAGTCAGCCCGAAACTTCCTTTGACTAGAAGAGGCCGCCTGACTTCCACAGCAGGAGTGAAAGAGCCGCAGTTTCTGTGGCCCAGTGAGTTCCCCACGCTAGAAATAGCAGGTCCCATGAAGCTCAGCTCTGCAGAGGCCTGAGCACAGGGCAGGCTCGGGGTTTTTTTTAATCACCAGACTATGTAGGCAATCACTTGACAAAACACATTAAACTTAAGCCACCATGGTCACCACCAGGAGCAGTTTCACACCCTCCATCGCTCCTGTGCAACAAACCAAGCCAAAAACTAAGAGGTAGAAAACAACTATTCTTGCCTCTTTTGGGGAGGTAGGATAGTTTTCTCCTTTTCTGGCATTCAGACTACATCCTCCGACACAAAACTGAGCCTGGCCTATCCTGCAGCCTCCGTTAGTGCTATTGCACATCCAGGCAAGCTGCAGAGCTGTTTTTACCCTCTGCAAAGCAATGATGCCCAATTTCTGTGGGTTTCAGTGCGCTGGAACCAGCTCAGTGCCACCTCGTCACCACCCACCCAGTCCCCATGTTCACTCAATACCATAAAGACTGAAGAGTCCTGTCAGCATCACAGCATCTACAAGTTCTTCAGAAGGACACAGACCATTTGACAAGCAATTGGGTTGTTTTCCACACATCCACATCTTTGTAGCATCACTCATAGCAGCATCCCAGCACTTGCCCCTTGGCTTTGAGAGAGGGGCACTGCTCCCCTCGGTATGGCCACAGGCACAGACAAGCAACTTCTGCCAAAGTTTTGTTCGTGAATTAACAACACTCATCCAGAGGAAATCCCAAAGCAACCAAGCAATGTGTGTTTTTCAGCCTTTCTACAAGAAATCCTGAATCGTTTGTGGTCAGCGATCTGTGCAAAACTTCAGCTGGGTGAGTACAAGTGAAAAGCAGTGCCTCACCCAGGTGTTCCCGTAAACCACCAACACCCACTTTCCTTCACCCAAGACGTACAAAGACTGTCAATTCATCTTAGTACTTGGGCAGAATCTGCTGATCGATGTTTTGATTAAAGCCTCAAGCACATGCTGAAGACAGGCAAGACGACATCTAAGCAGGAAAGCTGCACTGAGATAGTAAAACTTTGGTAAAAGTACCAAACTCATAAAGCGCTTGGGCAGTCTGGGTGGCAGGCATGGGAGGAGGACGAGGGCAGAAAAGAAGTCCAAGGAAGATGCAGGAAGGAGAAGCAAGTGTGCAATGGGAAGGTGCCCGGAGGCAGTGGGGCAGGGAGGGGGCCAAGCACACACCCAGCTTGACCTGATGGAAAGTAGAAGCTTACACAGCCTGGCAGAAAAAAAAAACCACAGTGCCTATGCAAAGGAATGAAAACATATATAGAGCAGAGAGTACTGCGTAGGGCTGGAAAGGACTCCAAGAGGACCATGCGCTCCCTCAAGGCGAGCAGAGCACTCGTACGTGCCTACGCCAGCCCACAGCACCAGTGTTTACAGATCCTTCCTCAGGTCAACGCTTTGCTTAAGACCAATTTGAAGGGAATGGTCTGTCTCAAAGAGAGACTGCGCACAAACCAAAACCAACATGAAGGTTTGACATGGCACCGCATGTGGCTCATGAGCTGCTAGAATGAACTTCTACGTACTGCAAATAAAAAGCTTTGCTTACATTTAAAAGCATTTACATTTCTTCTAATAAACTAGACAGAGCTGTGAGGAGAATCAGAGGTTTCCTTAAAAATCCTGTAAACTGAGGCCTTCTCTGACCTCCTTTTGTACTGATTTTCGTGCTCAACCTGAAGCTTGTAATATCTTACACTGAACTTCTTGCTCCACAGATCCCTTCTTGCCCTATTTTCAACATGCATGGCCCTGCTATTTATTGCCAGGGTTTGCCATTTATGAGACACCAAAGCAGAGCGCTCCCTCAGCCAGTGCAGGGCATCCGACGCTTACCCTCTTTACAAGTCTCAAGGCCTCCTTCAAATAACTGGAGCTGCAGAGACAGCAGTGCTCCAGCTGCCAGCCATGGTAAGAGCACCTCCAGACCAACCACTGGTTGCTCTCACGGTCATTAAAGCTAGATGCTTCTTGCACAGTGCCTGCACACACTTTGTGTTTGTTACCAGTGCTAGCAATGGCTTGGGCATGGACAAGTTCTCTCCAGCTTTCAAGGAAGATGCAGTCTGAGTCGGGAGACATCACTCCATAGCACACAGGCAGATGTGGAAGAGCACAAGCAGGACCAGGGCAGATGTTCCCTGAATGGCAGCATCTCCCAGCTCCCGGTGGCTGAACACAACAGGAGCCCTGCCTGGCACAGAAGCAAGATACCATCGATGAGCTGTCAAGCATCATATTTCCTCTTCGAAAGGCACTACCCAATGACACATTTTAACCTCTACCATTTTTCAAAAACCACCAAGCCTACAACCACAGTGTTGACAGATATCTGCATGACCTCAACATCATCATCTTTCAGTGGAGACCACCACTCAAGGCTTTTGCTCAACTCTCTTCACTAGAAGACTATACCAGTCAATGAAAAACCAACTAGACATTCAGGACATCTGCCCTGGAGCACTGCCTATGACTCCTCTGTCATCCACACTGCTTCCCCCCATGTGACCAGAATAGCTGTTAGTTCAATACAATAATTAATTTGTTAGGTAACTTACCTGGCCGAATACTTATGTGGCCAAAACGTTGGGTTTTAACCACACAGTTTGGAACTGCATCACAGCCAACCTGTCAGAGGAGCAGAGACAGCGAGAAGGAGGTGGCACCACAGGGAACAGGGGGTTCCCTGGCCCCTCACACAATCACATCTGCAACGAAGATTGTCATTTCTCTCTACTATTTAAACCCACAAACGAGGGTTCACTCAACTTGGTGCAGGACACACTATTTAGACTTGGTGACAGCTTTCTCATAACACAGGGGACATGCAGGAACAGGGGAACGTAAAAGGGAGACTAAGCAATTCAGCTGCATTATCTTTATCAGGTCCTTTTGGAGACCCATGCCCAGCGAACGCGGCGGCCGGGAGGCTCACCGTACGGAGCACAATGGCCCTCTGTGGTGAGCAGCCACCGGACCCGAAGCAGGAGATTTTCATCTGAGGCTTCCTGCAGCAGCATGGAGCCACTGAAACTACCACACACGCCCTTACAGGCCACGCTGCACGCAGCAGGACTTTGCTGGGTGTTTGGTTTTGGGCAGTGGCTGGCAGCTCAGAACACAGCACTGGTAGCAGGTCGGTGACCGTGGATCCCCGTCCTCAGCAACAGCCTATGAGAGGCACTTTACGGCACAGCTACTGTCACAGAGCCCTTGTCAGAAACCCTCATCGCTCTGCTTCCCCATCTTCTCATGGTGGCAAAGCTGTTTCAGATGCATCACTCTCGAACTCCGCTTCAGGAGCCCAACCCTGAGCTCAGCAAAAAGCCAACCATGGGCAACAGCTGACAAAAAGACCAACTCACCCCTGCAGGAACCAGGCAGGGGACTCTCCCCTCACCCATTTTAACAATACAAGAAACCTTGAAGTAAACACATATAATAAGCAAGCAACGCTTTGGTAACTACATTACCCTCACTGGTTTGGGCTTCCAAGGCCGGTGTCACTCAGTGGGCCGGAGGAGGACGGGGGTTGTTGGCTCGCCATTTGGAAATGTGCTGCAGAAGCTCTTTCCCTACAACCTTGCAACCCACCCCTTGCAATTTCTCCCTTCGCTGCCCATCCTTTGCTGCGCTAGCAACTCAACCTCCACTCTTCCTGGGCACAGTTGCTGGCTCGGAGGCTCGTGTCCCCTCATTCACCTCCTGCCACCACCCAGGCAGGGACGCGGGACGGGAATGGAGAGTGCCAGCACGCTGCTCCCGTGCTGCGCTTCCAGGGGTTGCCAGCAATAAATGCGATCATCTGCTGTGCTGATGCTGCAGTTGCCACTAATGAAATATTATAATGCAGCCCTTAAAGTGACACCATGTTGAGCACGCTGTAAGGCTGGGAATTAACTCACAAAGCGCAACCAAGAAAATGGAAATACTTCTGTTTCACCTCTTTCCTAACAGGGCAGCCGACTGAACTCTGTTTCTTCCATTACCTAGAACAAGCTAGAAACAGCAAGATCTCCCATCTCATGAAAAGTTTTAAAATTTTACTGGAATTTTAATTATTGGGTCTGCAACATTTGCGAACACATGCAACAAGAACTGCAGATCAGCTCTCGCTCTCTGAGCATAACTGAGAACAAACAGCAAGCTTCACAAACCACTTAGATATAGCAGCAATATCACAATTTTCCCAATTAAAACATTCTTCTTGATCACGTTATAACTACTCAAAACTTGCAAGTTTCTGCTACGTGATGTTAAGCTTTTTATTTTATGAGCTTTGAAACAGCTTATGAGAATACCTGTGCTTTACAAAGGTACAGACAATTCAGGTCTTGTATTACCTCCACTGAACTTTAACTCCTACATTTATTTAAAATCCTGAACTGTATTTCTATTTAAGTATCAGAAGAAGAAAGTTACTGTCATATTGCTGTGTCTTCTTTAAGATACACCTACCCAACATGGAAAAAATACTGTATTCTCCTACAGTCGAACATTTTCCAGGCACACACACAACACAAAGCTATTCTTAAAAGACCAGTCACATGCAAGGCTTCATGATATTTACAGGCGTAAGAGATCCTTGTGAGAAGACTACTATGCAGAAACTTTCCCCAGAAAAGAAATTCTTGAACAAGAACCTACTTATTTCTGCAAATGTGACCAGAGAGTTCCTCGGCACTAGCAGAGATCTTTATGCATCCTCCGCGTTAGACCTTTTCAAGGCCCGTTTTTAAGTACCATCAGAACACCAACAGCCGATCTCCAGGAGGCAGCACGCCAACGGAGCCTTAGAAGCGCTCTAAAAGCTCTTTTCTTTACCCGTGTTTTCTTCACCCACATTCATACCCTTTTATATTTAACCTAGATAAGGAAGACGGGAATGACAACCAGGCTGCTAACGCAGCTCAAGCAGGATCGCTGCTCCTGACTGTGTGAAACAACGGTCTGGAAGCAATTTGTTTTCCCATCTCATTTCACATGGGAAGCCCATCCGCCAGCGGGGCCGTGCCCCAGCCACGACCGCCCGTCCCCTCCCTGCTGGGAGCCCGGCACACAAGAGGACATTGTCCCCCCTGAATGACAAACAGTTTTGTGACGCTGAGGCTGTAAAGTGCATCAGACAGGTGCAAGGAAGCTTACCAAATTGGTGCGTACACGTCTCCGCGATTCGGGGGACAAGTTAATTCCTAGGGAGAATATACACGAAACGCCAACAATAGTCTGAGAGGAAGCGAGCAGGCTGGGGGAGGCGGGGGGTGCTCCATGCTCGGCCCCTTCGCCTGCGGCTCCTCTTTCCCAGCCCTCCCACCACACACGCACAGGCTCCATCTCCATCGGGACAGATCGCTTCTGCCGACAAACCTGGGTTTCCTGAGCTGCAACACTACCCTGGCTTGTCTGAGGAACAGTAGAACAGGGGCATGCCTTCAGAATCTGAAACTCATCTGAAGAAAGAAACCCCGCTGCCCAAACAGGATAACAGAATTTGAAAAGTATTTGTAGGAAGGGGGGGAGAATCCCTTTAAACTGAATGCAGAGATGTCTTGTGCTTGCCAGCAAGTTCACAATAAAAACGTTTGCTATTTCTGTCACTGCATCTCCAGAAGCTCAGACTCGATTTGATTCATTTTCCCTATAAGGTATTTTTAAGTATAGAAGAAAAAGCCCAACTAATTGCCAGAACGTGTCCCTGCAGATTGTACGGCAGCAGCCATGCATGCATAAACCATTACACAGCTGGCAAGCAGACAGGCACATCAGCCAGCCGAGGGAGCGAGTTTCAGACAGGTTACCCCACCAGAGGCACGACGAAAACCAGGACAACCAGGTGATCTTCAGTACCTTCACACGCACTGATTTATTCAAGCATCTTAAGGTTTTTAGCTTTGTTTTTCAATATGCACTAAGTGGATCATTCAACAGAAAGCACACAGCCAAGACCTTGGCAAACCACAGCTGGCATTTAATAACTGCACCACCTTTAAAGACCCCTTTTAATCAAGTTTTAACTCCTTGTCACATAGTGCCAGCGTGCCTCAGCACACCCAAGGTTTCACTCAAAAGCACTACCATGTCAAATTATTCCACCCTCTTCACCAACCTGCCATGCTTGCAAATCAGACCCAGGAACTAATTCAGCTAGAAACAAACACAGCTAGACAAAAAAAGTTCCTTTTCTTAAAAAAACAAAAATAAAACTTGCTATCTTTAAGCCAATTCCAACAAGCCCACAAGCAGCTGTGCCAGCACAGCTCATGAGAAGCTTTTAAGCCTGCAAAGTAGCAGAAAGACCCCACATGGAATATGATTTTTAATAGGTTTAGAGAAAACTAATAGCAGAAATTACAATATACAGAAAAGGTCTTCATTTCCTTCACCCCAATAAATGTATTTCTATACTCAACATTTAAGCAGGAGCCAGATCAAAAACCAGATTAAAATGGAGCCTTTTTCTTGAAAGCCATAGGGCAACACCACTGTCTGATCACTGCAGCAACCCCACAGAAAAGCACCGGACTCCGCTGCTGCCCAGCACTAGAAACTTGTTGAAACAGATGAAATGACTCACGAAGCAGAGACACGCATAGCTACAGCTGTGCTGCCAAGAGGAGGGGAAAGCCGCCCCGACTGCTGCGTGTTTAGGGAAGGACTGCAATCCACCCAGCGCTGTTAGTCAGGCCCTCAGCACATCACGCAACACTACGGTAGGTAGAACTGAGTCGGCTCCTCTTGAATAAAAATCACTGAAAAGCTGTTCTGCCTATTAAAAAAAAAAAAAAAAAAAGCATTGCTACTGCCAGATGTGAAAAATTCCTCCGGTCTGGTTTCCTGGCGGGAGCAGGAAGGGAGGCTGCGACCACCTCGCCCCATGCATGCCTGGGTCGGTCCTGCTCCGCACGAGAAGGTGAGACAGCCTTCAGCTCAAACATTAACTCTCCCCAGGAAACACACCTCTCCCGGGTCTCCTGCAGCCCGGCCAGGACAGCTGAGATGCATCAAAAACATGAAGTTAAATGGCATTACATCCACGTTAAGAAAAGACGCAAGCACTCCTGCACCCGGAGAAGAGGAGCAGTTCTCGCCATGCCCGGCTCAGCCGACGTGCTCCGGCACAGAGCAGACGCGCGAGCTGGCAAGCTGCCCCGCTCATGTGCCTTTCTTGGAGCCTCTTCCAGCTCCTCCTCAAGGAGCCTGCCGGGACCGTGCCTTCCAGCGAGGAGAGGCTCCGGCGAGCAAAGGCAGCCGCCTCCTCACTGGCACTTTCTGCAGGCGAGCAGCCTGCTGAGAGAGGAACCCCAAATCTGGGGGGGGTTGAGCCAGTAACTGCCTCCCCGGAGCTAGAGGGCAGTAGGGCGTGAAAGGTGCTTCAAGACACACGTAGCAACTCATGTGGAATTGAAAAGTTGACTCAAATCACGTCCACCTTAAGCTGCGTGGAGGATCACACCGTGCAGAAGTCATATCAAACGCAGAAATGCCCCACTGTGCTTCCGCACTCTAAAGCTGTAGTTACACGACTATGCTTCCCAAGTAATTCTGCTACAGTACACAATGGTATTTCCCAAGCAGTTATTCTACAACACCTCTGCAATGTCTGGTGACCATTTTGGATTTCTACACAATTTTCACAACTATAATGATCCAACACTTACAGACAACTCTTTAGAAAGTTACCTTTAGAAGTTGTTTCCTTTTGAGCTATCGGTACCTTGCCCCTCCAGCAGTCACATACTTTCAATGCAGTCTGAGAAACCAAGTGGTTTGGGGAGGTTTCTTTAATAGCTTGTAAGTTTGCACAGAGTTACTGAAAGCTAAAGCAATACGGAGCCACAGCAGAGCAAACACGATGCTCACCAAGTACAGCTTCTGTAAACAAGTGAACAGCATTCGGTGTTAGAAGATGCACCACATCAAGGCTAGAAAACAGCACAGTTTTTAAAAATACATAGAAGCAAAAGCCATACACTAATTTGGTGCCTTTGCCACGGCAACTCTGAAACTAAGCTTTATAGGAAGAGTTTGGGTTTTTTAAACAAAATCTGTTCCTACAAATGGAGCAGAGGATGGGAGCACAGGAGTTTTAATTTGCACAGGTCCAAGACAGAGAGCCCCACTCTCCGCTCCCGCATAGCTGGGATCCAGCTGCCTCGACCAAAGTGTTACGTTATGCAGAGCCCTTCAGCTGACACAGACACAACTCCGTGCACTCAAATCCATGACCCTTCAGTCGCTCCCAGGATTAACGTGCTGCGGAAGCAAGCAGAAGGGTCTCCACTGCAGACAAGTTTTATAGCTCAAATGCAGAAAACTAATTCTGACTAAACATCGCATGTTTTCACAAAGTTTTCCGCATCCCGCCTCTCGTCAGTCTAAATTTACCACCCAGCGCTGCCTGTGGACCACATAGTGCAGAGTCCTGAAATCCACCATCATGCTTTTAGGTTTTAGAGTCCTTCAAACTCTCCCCTTTAAGATAGAGAAGCTGCCTCTCAGAATAAAGGCACTTGCTATTAAACTGCAAGAACGGAACACTCCTCATCCATAAGAAAATGTATGGTGGGTATTTTTCCTGGCATTACTCCCAAAGACCAGACAGTTCAGAAACAAGCCATCAGAAAAATTAACTCTCTTTCTCAAAGAAATAGTCCATTTGTGAACAATTCTCTGAACAGTTTTGAAGCTGCCCTCCTCACTGGGTGTGTTAAGAGTATCTTTTGGCTAAAAAGCAAGCTTTCATCTGTAAAAGGTTAACCACATTTACACCTTAAATACCATACTTAAAAGCATCTAGACCAACAAGCTCCTTAGCAATTCCTCCCAAGGAGGTGGGACAACTGAACTGGTTGGTCTGGTTACTATATAAAGTCTCAAGTATGTAGTTTTCTACATTTTCATTAAAGATTAAGTCAGCTAAGTTCTGCTGAGGCTTAGGAAAAATACTGAAAGTCACCAGACCTAATGATTACTCAGACTGTCAGTAGGAACTGAGTATTTTTTCTAGTATGGGACTAATATGCACAGAAATTCCCAGTCCGACAAGTATTCCCGTGGGATGTAACAACGGAGGCATTTTGCACAGAGAACACACTTCCACGGCTGCTTTCACAAAGATGCTTCAACAGCCACGTCGGGACGTGCGGGCAGGATCTTTGCAAAGTGCCAAACGGCACCTTTGAAGGCAGCTCCTTCTCTTGCCTACAGTTTCGGCAGAATTCAACACTGAGAGTAGATGCAAGCTTCACCTGTTGTGGTAGGGGTCAGCCTGGTGAGTTATCCAAAATCTCAGCTCCTACATCAAGAGACACTTGTAAATGCCAAGTCAGCAACAGGTTTGGAGAGAGCAGAGCAGGGGAAGGCTAGAGTTACGGGTTTTAGACCAAGGTTCAAAGCATGCTGGCGTTACTGGTAGCACCAGTTCCCCTAACATGGTGGTAGGATCCATTCCACCAAGTGACAGGAATGATTTCTGGATTTTTCTTAGAAACTGTATTTTAAAAAAATAAAGCTGAACTTCAGAAAAATTTTCCGTGCTTGTCATGTTATGACCCCGTGTAACACTGGCTGGCTTTACTGCAAAGAGACACAGTGTCAAAGAAGTCAGCAAATAATCCACTTAATTACAAGACATTTATTATAATGTGTAGGAGAAAATTTTTTAAAAAACAAAGGACATGACTTGGTGATTCTTTAGCAGCTGGGAACTGAAAATAGGGAGAGGAGGAGAAGACAGCAGAGTCTCCCAAACAGCACCAGGAATGGGGATTTCTCTGCTGCAAAGGTGCTGAGATGAGACCAGTGCTCCCGTACCTGCTGTGCAAACAGGTCTAGTTACACAGATGGGCTCTACAGCCAAGAGTGCTTTCATTCATCCATTATTTGAGGCATTTTTGAAGTCTCACTTGCAAAACGTCAGTATTTCCACAGAGGCTTTGAAGTTGTTCCTGGCGATGAACAGAAGCAGCAACACACGCTTCCACGGCCATGGACACATTCAGGAGACCAATAAATTCAGGCCTTGCCCTCTTCAAACACTTGAACCATTCTTTGTTTGTTTGTTTTTTAAGTCCAACACACCAACTATGTTTCTGTTCAATAAAGGCTCAGAGAGAAAAATGGTCAGGTTTGCAGCTAGAGCTACAAACCAGATTAAATTAATATTCTACTCCCTCCCTACCACAAAGCAGCTTTGAAGACAAACACTGGTCTAACAAGAGTGGCCTCTTCTTTAGAGAAACTTGATGATGATAGCAAAAATATTTTAAATTTGCTTGCTGAATCAACTGACCACTGTATTTGTTTCCCGTAAGAATGTTTATTGCACCAACCAGTAATGAAACTGGCCCATATTGACAACACTACTGATATAACACTGAATTTGACCCATTTTGAGAACAGAGATGCATGACATCTGCATTTCAATACTGACATAGCTTGACGCTTACTCAGACCACACCATGCATTAGAAAGCTGGGGGAGAAGCATTTAAAACAGTACTTACTCCCCATTTTCAGATGAAAACTGGACATTGTTGAAAATGTTAACACTTTAATAGATCGTCACGAGTTTTAAGTACTGAACACCATGCCACGTTGGATCACTACCAGCGCTCAGAGATACCAACTGCCTACCAACAGGCGCTGGGGTCTGTACCAGTGCCTCGCGCCGGTCCTGCGCTCCGTTTGTTCGACACCTCTGTACAGAGAGGATGACTCTTGCACACACGTCTGCCTTCCAGAGCTCGTTTTCACACTCCTTGACTACATCCTCTCCTACATGACTTTGTTCTGAGATGGGCAGAAGGAAAAACTTTCTTGCTTTTCAACTCCCACGAGGTTTCCCGATTTTGAACAAAGTGGTGTAACAAGTGAAACAGTTATGTGCACCTACTGGCTAGGCTGAAACTAAGAGTGCTTAAGGCAAGATTGTTTTGTGCAGAAACAGTTGACATTTGGAAGAGTTTAAATATCAAAATTTACTCCTCTGTAGAAACTGAAAATAATACATACTTAACACATGACATATCACTGGCATTTATACAGCTTAAATCAATCTCCAGTTAGGAGGTACTCTCTTCAAAACCCTCTAATTTAAAAAGATGCATCTAGACTCAAAAAATTTGGTAAGTGCCTATTGCTTCAACATTTGAAGTGTATTATTACATTCTATGCTGAGATCTAAAGTCTATCCTCCTTTTCAAATAATGCTGAGCTTAAATACATTTTTAAAATAATTTTAAATTATTTTAATTATATTAAATATACCATTTATACATATCAGCAAAGCTAGTTTTACTTCCTGTACAAAAATACAACGGTGCTTAATTAATAAACTAATTTCAGCATCAAATATTAAGGATCTTTGATCAGACTAGGAGCCAAAGACCCTAAAGCAACATAGCCTCTATGTTGCCCAGTTTTTCAGAGATTTTATCTCTCACAATCATTTATTTTTCTAATTCTGGTTTAGGATATATACCATAGTAAATATTAAAAAAAAAAAACAACAAAACAACACAGGAGTTTCTTATGCCAGTAAAGTCAAACATTTGCTTTTGAAAGGAACATCCGTAAGTACAATCACTGTTTTATACAGTTAGATTTTTATTTTACTATGCTGCTGTATCGCTTTCTTAAGACGCATCTGCCAAGGAAGAAACATTCTGTTTCTAATTACCAAAGTCCTTCTTTAAAAATAAAAAAAAAATTGTCTAGTTAAATATTCAATTTATTTCAAAAGAATTATTTCTAGAGGTGCCTCAAGTAAAAAATTGTTTAACATGTGTTTTACAGCCTTTCCAAACTCTTTTTATGGTCCTGGACCCTGTCCACATTTGTGGAAAAAATGTAATGTTTCAGCTTCAATTTGTCTATTATTTCAGTGTGATGTTTTAAAGCTCTTTAGAAGAAGAGAACACATCCATATTTCAAGTCACTTTTTCAATTAATATTTGAAAGAAATCAATCTATTTTTTTAAATGGGAACTTTTTTAATAGCCACGGAAGTCAACTTTCTTCATGCAAATCTCTTGACTGAGATCAGTTTCCACTGACACATTTCATTTCACACCTTTACATGATCCCAGTTTAGGTTTCTAGTCATGGTATTGCAGACCCTCGGCATGGAAGCACTTCTTCCCCCTGCAGTAACACCCCAAAGCGACGAAGGACGAGGGCAGGGATCAGCAGACAGTGGCTCCCAAGGCTGTGCCCCCATTTAAGACCCCTACTTCTTCATTGCATACAACCACTTCAGAATTTTGTTTAAAGAAAAAAGATTGTACCTAAAGACTTGGGGACTCCTTCCCTGGTCAGGCTATGCTAAGCAGCTAGAAGAGACAAAATAAAGTACTAGAATACAAATTTTGCCAGATGGGCTACTGTTTCTCCCCATGTGAAGGGCCTCCAGCATTCCACCCATGGGCGGCCGCTGCAGAGGGATCACGAAACTTCTGCCCAGCCCAGGGACACCACAGCAGCATGCCAGGAACCCAAGGGCTATACAGCCCAAATTTATTGAAATGGACTATTTTAAGAATTTAAGTGCATGTAAATGTGATTGCCAGACACTAGACAGACTTGAAATCCTTTATTCCATTCCAAGCATCTGCAGGCACTGGAGCAGAGCACCAGGGACGAGGAGAGGGAGATGCTCCTGCGAGGATGCTTCGCATCATCCTCCTCCCTGCGTTCACCTCCATGAACAGAACAGGGCTGAACCTTCTCATGTTACCAAACCGCCGCAGAGGTGAAATGCTCTAAGTGCAAGTAATAATACACCTAACACCCCTGTGCAGCTTTGTTTCCACAAAATAGACAGGTGAATATTAAACACTGTACCCACACATGCAGGCAAAGTGTGGCAGAGCCCAACTGCACCCCAGCCTTCCACAGCCACAAGTAATTTTCTACCTGTGATGCTTAAATCAAAGAATATTCCACCGCCAGCAAGACATGAGAAAGTGTGTAATTTTCATTAAAAGATAAGCTCTTAATGGCCTCTATGTCCACTCTTCTGACTCCAATTGCAGATTTATTTTCTCCATAGTGAGCTCCTGTTGATTTGGATGTTCTGCTATCACCAAAAAGGAAACTAAAATTTGGAGTAAGGATTTGGAGAGGAGTTGTTTTTAAGAGACAGACTTGTAAACGGTACAGTTACAGTGAAAGGAATGTAGAGAATGAGAAACAGCCAGCGAGTGCCTACGTTTAACACAAGCCTTCAGGGATGTGCATAACTCAGGGACAAGCTGAACACAAGCTGCTTAGGACCAACGATGTGCAACATTTCCCATAGCATTTCTCGTGTATTTTTAGCCTGGTTTCCTGAGGAAATGAGGCCCACAGCTGCAGCTTGCCCACCTCTCCCCAACACACAGCTCAGCCTGAAGGAAGAGAGGGGCTCAGGCAGCCGAGCAGGAGACGCTTGCCCCAGCTGGAAGGCAAGAGCCCGGCCACTACCCATCCTTCCCAGCTGGCCACCAGCACTTCACACACCCCTCACCAGCCAGCCTGGGGGCTGCACCGGGTCCTGCCAAACGTGAGAGGCTTTTGGGAAGAGGGAAGGAGAAGTACTGCAAGGGCGGGGGCTCAATTTTATAGAATGACGATTGCATTTGCTCTGAAACCAAGCTACCCAAACCGCTGTGGGCTAAACTGTCAGGCGCACTCGACCAGATGCACACTCCCTATGGTGAAACCACTTCTCCAGCTTCTTGCTCTTTCCCATCCAGAAGTCTCTGTGTACTCACAACCTGCAGACATCTGTACAGGCTCTGGGTGACAAGACACCCGCGCCAAGACCACATTTACTCAGACACGGCGTTACCAAAATCTGTAGAAGTGGGTGGCTGTAGGCAGCCAGCCGTGAGCACCTGGGCCAGGGCTTACCAGGCTCTTCTGCATAACTCCCATCGACTGCACTGCGACCATCATACCCTGGGACACCGCAGCTGGAGATGGTAACAAGTAATTTACTGTCACTTTAAAGCTTACTGCAATCACAAGCCAGTAGGCCAGGTCTACAATGTGGTAAGTCAATGTTTTCTTTTTAATAACTGCACATCACTTCCTTAGGGAACTGTAAAAACTGAAGTGCTCTCTACACAAAACCCTAAAAGCAAGAAATCACAACACACAGCAAGATCTCAAATAACTTGTCACTCCCTGCCCTGTAAAGGAATGGATGGGAGAAAGTTGGAAAAATTCAAGAAACAAAAATGGACAAAGAAACAGATCAGGAAAGTCCCTGAACCAGAAAACTTGCTGCTGTGTGCGCCAAAAGGGTTACCTTCACTGGAGCTCAAGACATGTTATTTGAGATAAAACAAAGCAGTGAAACACTATTTAAAAACAATAAAACACAGGCTAGGAAGAAAACATAAGCCGAGACTGGAGGTTACTTCTGGAAACACAGTGGGTTCTCCTGCCGTCCCTGGCAGGGTGTGCAGGCAGGGAGGGACAAGAGCACCCACCGCCCAGCAAGCTCCTCCTCCACCCATTGCTCACTTATAATTAGCTGAAGAAAACAGTATTAAAAATTCTTCTGCCATACCTGAAAATATAAGTCCTTCTGAAAAGGTTTTCTTACCACAAGATTCACATAAAGTACTATGATAACAACATTAATTAAATAAGCAGATGTCTATTCAGTTACTGCCAGGAAGGAAACATGCTGCAAGAAACCGTGATACCTCAGGTGCACATTAGCTCCTTTTGGGGCTACCTCGTCTACTGGTTTAGAGGAAAAAAACTCACAGTCTTAGAAGAAACCCAAACTTCAGCTCTTCACTCTGAAAGTTACTTACAAACAAGTATTTTAATAATCAGAGAAACGGCCTCACATTTCTAGCTCTGGCTCTGGCCAGTCTTTTCAGATAAACTCCATCTCAAACTGTTAGAGTGATATTTTCCATCTTCCTCCATCTCCCTCTTCTGCTGTCTGCTTCCATGCCCAACAAACCCTCACATGTGCCATCTCCCAGTTTTCTGAGCACTACCAGAGCTTGCTTATAATCCCTGCTTCTTGCCCAAGCTGAAATATGAATGCGACTTTCACCACAACCTGTGGTTCTCCTGCTACTGCAGCCCTGCTCATCAACTTAAAAAAAAAAAAAAAAAAATTAAATGCCAAATCAGATGCAAAATTAAGTGGACAAAGCCACAAAAAACAGAAACCAACCATCTAATATAAAAAAAACCTGGAAAACAGTATCAATACCGCACTTCAAAAAAAATTCCACAGCCTTCTGTGGGAAGGAGGAATCGCCACTACCAGTCCAAGGAAGAGATGAGAAACTCACTGCCCCCAGCCTGGGAGGGGAAGGGGGACAGTATCTGAACATGACTTCAGTGAGTACTCCTGGTTAGGAACTGATAGAGACTTGGCCTTTGCAAAAAGAAATTCAGTTAACCAGTAAAAGGGAAGGGCTGCTGTGCCTGTCTTGGTATCTGTGTTCAAATGAAAACACACTTTTGTTAACCCAATGTATCAATCATTTGCTGAACGGGCACCCAAGTGCCACTATCTGTCCTGCCAATGCTGAACTGACGGGGCAGAGCTCTAATGCACTCCCTGGAAGGGGGTTGGGTTTTTTCTTTTAGCAACCCTGAAAAATACTTGGAAAGCGAATCCAAAATATAAGGCAGAGAACACATCCTGTTTTTCTGAAACTATACAGTTTCTCAAGTGTTATAAAAATGATTTGCCAGTAAGTGAGCCAAATGTATTGGAAAGATACAAGCAGTGCCTGGGGTGGAAAGAAGGTGTTTTTAGCACGCTCGGGCCAATTAAGATTTCGAAGGTTTCCAAGCACACCACTCCTCTTAACCCAACAGAAGGAAACTGAGTTTAGCAACTTATTTAGGGTTTCATTTGCTAATTTGCAAAAACAAGGAGAAATCTTCCTCTGCTCTCCAGCATCTTGTTGGGAAAGCTCTTGCCAACACGCGGGTGTCGCTGCCAACAGCTCAACCCAGCGTGACCCAAAGTTCTCCCTCCTGGTGCCGGCGTGCTACTGCAGCGATGTGGGGAGGGAGCGAGACACGCTCCGCGTTTGTGCGGAGACGGCTGAGAAGGGTTTTATTATAATCCTGATATCGCATATGCTGTTAAAATGAACCCAGTAAAAACCCACAATACGCTATGTGATAAGCCAAGTTTAAAGCAGTATAGGCTCAGGTAACAGAAAAGTTACCCCATGGTTCAAGTCCAAAAGAAAAAAGTTGCGCATGGGCTACAAAACTGTAGCAGGTGAAACATTTAAGAGAAGTAAGGTAGCCTATTTTCCTCCTTCCCCTCAACACAACTAAAAATGCTACTTTAAGATGACTGTTCTCAGTTTTAGCACTGATGATAGCTAGGTCAGAAGCCAGCCTTGGAAAGTTTTACTCAGCAGCAGCTTTAGAAACCATAAATTATCTTTAGACTAAGTCTGCACACTCCCCCCTCTAACGGCGTGACTGCCAGCTCCCTTTCTCAAAGCTTCTCTTTAGACACCACAGACAATTCTCCAAAGCCCAGGCAGAATCTTCACCTAGGCATGGCAGGGCTAAGGCAGACAATTTCAGGATTGCTTTCGCTAAGACGAGAAGCAGACTAGGTCTGAATTCAGGACTGAGGTCTAGTACTTTCGACACAAGGCAGAGCTCACAGCCAGGTAGGAAAGGCCAAGGCAATGAAGCCTGCAGGGGAGCACAAGCCTCTCGAGCTACTTTGCCAGTAGCTTCACTTCCATCGCAATGGAAAAAAATCAAGCACAAATCAAGCAAAGCTGGGTCTCTTTGTAGGCTAAGCCTGGAAAGTTTAAAATTAAGATGACTGGTTTTGAAAACTTAATTTTGAACTCTTCATACAAACCTAAACCCCCAAAAGGTAATCAAAATGTTTTATTAGCTGAAGGGTTTCTCCTCCCCCCTCGGGTCTATAGCAGAGACTTGGCAGAATTTAAGTTACAAAACCTGAGAATAAAACCAGCAGACGCATTCCCCTAGACTGCCTGAGTCCACACTGGGATGTGTTTGCAGTTTGCAGTATACAGAGCCCTGATCCAGGCCTACGGCTTCACATCCTTGTAGTCATAGAACAGACTAACGTGTTGCTCAAAAACATAAGCAACAGGAGAAATGCTCAGCATTTTCATGCACTTACACAGAGGGAAGTGGGACACTGCTTTGAGGCAATCCTCACCGACGCATAATGACAGCAATTTTTCCATGTACACAGGGGCAAATCTACCCAACCCAAACACACCTCCAGAGTGGATAGTCAAAGCACTGCTGGTTTAGGTCTAACACAGAGGTATCCACACGGGTCAGCTGCGATGCCAAGAACGAGTTAGTCTCCATGGAAAGCAGAGATGTCCTCGCCCGATGCCATCCAGGTACTCGAGGCGAGCGGAGGAAGGAGTCGTGGTGCCACGGGTTCACTCCTCCCTGGGTCACCGCCTGCCTTCACTGCGCAGCGATGCTGATGGCAGCTGCCTCTGTTTCCAACAACACACCAAACACAGGGTTATCTGGCTTCAACAAGTTTTAGACAAGCTTTCGAGCATGGTAGCGTTTGGGGACAATTCCAGCAGAAAGGCAGATGTTTGGTTCAGTAGCTGTCATTCATAGGCTAAAGTGAGAACATCTGCCACTTTCCTGAAAGCTCAAAGCAAGCAACTCACATGAAGAAAATCCTGAATCTGAAACCAAATTTCTCAAATAATTTCTCCAGGGCCACAAGGGAATAACACTTTGACACAGTCCACTGCATTAAGTTTTGGGGGATGGCTGAAGAGAAGAGGTGAGCAGCACACATGAGTGCTTCGGGAACACTTACAGATACTTAAAACTGTCCCGATGCTTTAACCCAAAGTCAGATAGGAAGGCCTGTGATGTACTTTAAGCTGAATACAAACCCTCAAATGATGTCAGGCCATGGTAGGGATCAGAAATTAATGTAAGGTAAGGCAAAATCTTCCAGACAGGGATTAGCTGAGAAACCCCTGCTGGGAACTAGAGTGAGTGCCAAATGGTGACAAGAGAGACTAATACTTTCAGAGGCATTACCACTACAAAACATCTTAAGAAAGAATGTTTTTCTAGAATTTTTCCTCTTTTGGAGTTAACAGTAGTTATCTGTCACATGCATGCGGAGGAAGATATAACTGCAGAGAGACTTTTGCCCAGGTATTTTTAATGTGCATTCCAACAAAGGGCAACAGATTTCTCCTATGCATCATATATCATTGCTAGGCAAAAATTAAGATATCCTAGAGGTAATTTTACGGGCATTTTTTACAAGCAGTCATTAATGCAAGAAAATTAATTTCTAGAATGTTCCAGAAGTTTCTCTAACTGGTCTTCTATGTACATTGATAATGCCCTTAATGCAGCAGAGATACCGCTCAATTTACAAGCTCCAACAAGTCCCCTTCAGGCAGGGGTTTCGACAAACACTAAGTAGGATCCGTAAACTTTATAATCAAAGGAAAATGCCTGAAAAAAAAACTTAGAACATTCTTTGTGCCCATTGTCAGAAAATTCAAGCCCTTGGCCACATACCGCGTTTTCATTTTCTTGCACACTCTTTCATATCTGGTTTTGGCACTGCCCCTAAGAGGGTTTTGACTCGGGATCTGTCCACACATTGCAGCAATAAATGACACTAACTGGAGTCATTCTTTAAAATATCTGTCAAATATAATTCTTTCACTGTTTCGATTCTCACTGCCTTACCCCCACAGTGCTGGGATGAAGTCATAAATTATATGCCCTGCCACTCAATTTTCTCTGATTGTTTGGTAGAGCCTCTCCACTAATAACCAGTGATCATCAGCCACCTCGTGGCTTAAGTGGTTTCCAATCATGAAAGATTTATCCACTGTGACTTCCAGTCAATCACGGAGACACTGAAATGGCTATCAGGCACTCTCATCTTGAGACCACAAGATGAGCAGACAGACTCCAGAGACGAGGGAAAGCAGATGAGAGCGCTGACTCCAGACACCCAAAAATCAGAAAAAAGCTGCAACAGCTGCCTGCATATAAACCCCCCTGTTTATCTTTGTGAGGAAGTCAAAAGCCCAGGACCAGAGCACAAAGAAACTCGCCTGGGTCACAGCACGTGCAGGGAACCCTCCAGAAGACCAGGGAAGAACTGTTTGCTGGGATGATACGCGGATAAGCACATTCCCTACCTAAGGCAGGACGGCACATCCATGAGCCCACAGCAGCCTTCCAATTCCCCACTGGAGAACTACCCTGCATGTTAAGTGTCAGCTACCACTCCAAGTCAACAGGACTCTCAGCCATCAGGGGAAGAGAAGCGGAGCTGTCTTTGAGAGAACATATTCCTCCCAAAGATCAGGCTGCTGAAAGACAGGCTCTCAAGGAACAGTATTTATCCTCCAAGGGAAGGGAAGGAAAGGATCTGACCTGTGCAGCTGGCACCACATTAAAAATAAAGTTGAGAGAAAAGAGAGGTAATAGGTGCTAACTACAAGGGTACTCAGATCCAGGCTGCAGATACACCCACGAGCATGAGTTAAAATCAACTGCATTCTTGTCAGGCTCTTTCCTCCCCAAATCCAGCCAAGAGTACCAGGAGTGCCACAAGGAAACCCACATGCCTGAAATCTCACACCTGCAGCCTCCAGAAGTAAACTTGGAGCATCAGTGCAGTGCCCGCTGTTAACTGACACACTGAAACCGATCCATTCATCATGGAAAATTCAGATGCAGAAAAGGCTATTTTAAAGAGAGAACTGATGTTTGCACTGTACTTTTGTCTCTAGCTCACGTATATTAAACAGATTAAAATTCACTAAAACTAAGCAGCTACTGTTATAAGTATAAAAAATTACTGGGGTGGAATAGATTGTCGACACCAAATACCGACCGCAGTCAGAGCGCGGAGACAAGAGGACAAGAGGAGACACCAGTGCCAGCTGGGCAAGTCAGGGCAGTGCCATTACGCTTACACAACACTCTCCTTCGCACAGCTATTTAAAAGCAGCGTAACATTGCAGCTTCACACAGACAACAAGCATGCCTGAATCACGGGAGAGAGCTATGGGGAATTAATTGCTCCAGAACGAAAACTAGAAGAGTAAGCACAATTTATTTTGCCACATTCTTAAAATGAAATAAGAAAACATTTAAACACTACTGCTTATTTAGATAATACACACTGGAAGACATCTTTTACTGCTGGCAGCTTGAAAGAAAAGAACATAATTACAATTCCAAGCATGAAATGAGCTCTCTTCCACACATGCCTGAACCAAGTCTAACTGTTTCACCAGCTGTAGTGAATCAAAGCAGGCAGAATTAAACAGAAAGGACCTAGAAGCAGCAGCTCTTGATGCCTTTAACCTAGTAATTGCATGGCACCTGGATCCGGAAGGACTGCGGAGGATTTAGCAGTTGCAGATGTGCAGCTGATGTGGTGCACGGAGCATTTGATCTCCCTGGAATGCAGGACCCCAAACAATGCATCTGTGTGCTGGCCCACCACACACCCGAGTGTGGGCCCGGGGGATATATAAAAGCTAACATTATACTGCAATTCAAAAGAAAAAAGCCACAGCATGAGCTTGACTGTTGTTTAACTAAGAGAAAAACAATAGCAGCTTTGGTCTTAAGTATCTGCCAGAATGACCACTAGCCACTTCCAGATACATTCTTTGTTCAAGTACTTCAATACTACGTTGCTTCATCAGCCGCCTAAAATCACAAAGGTACAAAGGGGGCTACTAAACGTAAACCCACAGTGACACCTGTATCTCCAACTTGTCAGAGAAATTGTTAAACCAGCTCTAAACTAGAGTTATCAGCATTATGCCCCATAGTGAAACCAAGTACTGACTCTTCCCATTTTTTCAAGTGTGACGCAGAAATCGACTCATCTCACACTTCACATCGGTTTCACATCTGCTTTCTTCGAAGGGTACAAGTCCTCACAATGCACCATTAAAAAAGGAATCCCAGCTAAGACCCTTCTGCAAATCCAAGCCAAGCTTCACACGTGGACCCCAGGAAAGCCCCCAGACTCAGGTGCTGTGGCCTTGCCTCCTGCACCGCAGCCCGAAGGAGCCGAGCTCCAGCTCTGCTGCTTCCCGGGAGCAGCCAGGAACGTCGGCTTGTCCGCGGGCACCATACGTACACAGCAACACAGCTGTCCCTCCAGCCAGAGCAGTTACATCATCCACACGGCAAAACAAAGCTGAATAAAAGAATAAAAATAAACTACATAGGAGATAACATTGTTAGACTAAGAGTAACTCTAAGCTTGATCCAGCATTTGAATAGAGATTTCCACAAGAAGTTAATTCTTTTGAGATGAGTAGCTGGGAAAGCTGCTGTCCATGTTTCTGCTTGGGAATGAGGGGAAGCCCAACCTGTAAGGTTTATGAATTAATTCTGACCTCTGGTATTGGCCAGGCAGTAATCTTGCCAGTACAAAAGCATCAGCGCTGCCGTTGGAGAAGTATTCTTAACGTGTCCAGGAAAAAGAGAAGATGATAACTCTCTCAGCTTAGAGAAGTGGACATTTCCCCTTTCAGTGTGTATATACGCATGTATATATTTCCTTAATCTTGCTTGGTTTTGAAACAAAAGCAGAAGTACCAGCACAGTCACCTAGAGCGGTGCCACAGAACATCTTGTGTTGCTGCACAAGGCTATTTGCACCTTCGCAGCATTTTTCAGGCTGGCACTAACAGACCACCAACGCGCTCGCCAGCCTGCAAACACAACACAACATCCCCCCGAGCAGAGCCTGGCCTGCGCTGGCAGGTACTGGGGCTGTAAGCTAGACAGGATGAGTATCACTATATGCCCAGCTGTTCAATTATTTCCCATAAATGAACATGAATTAAGAGGTATGCATTAATGCCCCAGGACCAGAGATAGAGCAAGCCGACAACAATTCAGAGCTCAAACATACAAAGCCGGTAAGGTTTCCCTATTTCAGAAGAGCTGCTCCCCGCTACCCACAGACTACACAGCCAAGACAGCCAGGCCTGACTGTGCCCTCTCCTCCTCTAATCGGTATTTCCACAGCAAAGGCTTCACCTGAGAATAGCCTGGCACACGGATTGCTGGCTTAAGCCTATGACCCCAAGAGAGGACACGAGCAGCTTGAAAGGGACGGGTGTAGTCTTCTGCTATGCACTCAGAAGGAAAAAGAAAAGCAGTTCATATTAAAAAGATAGTTTAAGGTCACTCTTGTATCATTTTAGCTGAATTCAAATGTAGTATTTAAATTTCAGTGATTTCAATTACTGCAATTTTAGCTAGTGCCTTAAACTTCATATAAAGTGTTTGAAAATAGGATTGGCTACAATAAGCTAAACATAAGCAAACCTGACAAAAACAAAAATGAGTAACATTGTATATAAAAATGACACAAACCTTAGTGTATGTTGATATATATGTATATAAATATATATATATATATGCATATTGACTTATTCTGCTTTAAATCACCTCTTCTACAGCGATCTTTCCTTCCCCACTTTTCAACCCCAAAAGAATTACCATTTCTTTCCAGACAAGAACTTCTGCCAATATTCTGGAGGGCTGAAGTCCAAACCACACATAGTTCAACAACAGCAGAGTTAACAAAAAGGAAAACTATAGCTTTTTTTTTTTTTAATTATACCTTGTGAAAGTATGGCTGAGCAGGGGAAAAAAAGAAGTCAAAGTCATTGAATAATTCCAGAGTAATGAAGAAGGTTTATAGCACACTGGAATAAATATTCTACTAAGTTTATCAGATTTATCACCATCCTTTAATGTCTAAACTCAAGGTGGCTCTACAGAAAAACATACACTACTCTGCAACTCCAATACTAAGATGGCTTAGAGTCCACAAATTAATACTTTTACAGGCAAGGGTTTCATAACTAGGTCAAAGCAGGGGGGTGAAGTTTTAAATTCCTACTCACCCAGCAGAAAAAGCCAGGATCAACCTCCTTTCCCAGGGATCCCCAAGGTTTTAACAGGGAAAAAAATTCCAACTTTGCAAAACTGCAAAATACAGCCCTCTTTCAACACCTTTTAATTGAAGCCTCTCCAGGACCATGTCTTGAATTATGACCAAACTTTCTCCTAAGCTACAGACCACAGCTCTTTACTGTCATCATCAGAAATGCAAGGTTTTCAGTAATAAAATAAAATAAAAAAAAAACTAAATCTGTATCAAGAAGTAAACCTACAAAGAATCACAGCAGAAAAGGAACTGGAAAAGTGCAAGTGGTAACCAGAACTACTCTAAGGTATCTGATGGACTTCACCAGTTTTTACCTTCAAATGTTAAAGCCATGAACACTTACGGTTTTAACAAAAAATGTCTCACTACTTTGCCCAGTACACTCTGTCCTCCTTGTTTATATCCAAGAGTCGTTCCAAAGAAATTTAATAAGGACTACACAAAAAAAAAAGTCCAGTACTTTCTTCATTCCTCCAAGCTACTGTAAATTAAATATGAATATAGAAACTATTTCTGTGAGCAAAGGAAAACTCTGCATGAGGAAGACTTTTCTTTTTTTTTTTAACTGAAGTTTCACTAACAAAAGCATTCACTCTAAAGTGACACTTAACCTTAAAGCCAGCACCTTCTCTGGGGCAGAAGTATTAGTGGCATCACGGCATTCTGAAAGAAGCTAGACTTGCCTGCATCCCTGGTCACAAGTATACAATTTATATGTTAGCAGTACAGAAAATCCCTATACTTGCAATTTAATTTGAATCCTTCACCCACCCCCTCTTAATTTAGCATTACAAACCAGTAAGTCTACAGCAGCCTCTTGGAGGTATCCAAATTGCAGACTGTCAGCTTGAAGTACTACGAAGACACCACCAATAGGTGATCAAACCGGCAGTTAATCACATCACTGACAACTATTGTGGTGTGCAAAACCATCAAAGTTGAGCTTTTTTGTTCACATAATTTGCTTACTAAATTTTGCTACAGTGCCCAGAGGCATTTGGGCATGCAACGCTGAGAAATAATTACGCTTCAGCCAAAGCATGCATGTTGCACAGCACTTTGCAAACACGTCATTGGAATTCCAAGCTACTATTATGCACAACTCATTGCTCTAGTTATCTGTCTTGAAGATCTAATTAATCCTCTTGCTCATCATCACCTAAGCTTACACAGGAGTGTCTCAAAGCTTGGTGCCGTTTCGCAAGTATGAAAAAAATAGATTAAACAGCTCTGAAGACTACTGTGGGAAGAGAGACTGTCAATCCGCATTCTTTTCATCCAGGCAGGTACAAAGCACCACGCGGGACTCGAATGAAAACCTCCCCTTTGGTCCCCATCCTGCACTCCTTTCAGACCGTGGGAATTAGCCTCAATAACATGTATCTTGCTACAGGAAATCTAATCTGCACTTCAACTTTAATTGTGGATGACCTTGAAATAGGGGACATTTAAAAATACATATGCATGTACACATACAGCTGCATATGTATACCCAGAGCTATAGGTATTTTAAACGCTTTCCTACTTTCAGCAAGATTGAGGTCAAGGGAATGAGGAAAGTTTCTGTATCTTTAACCAAACATTCAAGTATATAATTCATATATTCAGGTAGTCCTTACTTTAAAGCATTAAATAACCAAGAAACTGCAGGGGAAAAGAAAGGAAAAATTTAGCCGTGTGATACCTCACTGAATGCGAAGCCCAGAGGAACTGCTATGTCCCTGCTACCAGTTCATTTAGACAGAGATCTCCTTTTAGACTGTTGTGAAAGCATCATTAAAAACTAGAGGAAAAAAGAATTCTGAACTGGCCAGCTGCTACATCCAGATGCAGTCCTAACTGTAGACAGGAAAAGAATACATGGCGCTTTTTTTCATAATTTGTTTTCATGTTTTTATTTTGTCAAATTATTTACTACCTGTTGTCATTTGATTGTGACTTCATGTACCTTTTGCATAGCGTTAAATTTGTGCCATTACGTTAATTAACATCACTTACAATACAATAACAAATAGACTTACTATCAGTCTCTGAGGTTAGTTGCTCAAGATAACTCAGGAGCAGCAGACTTGGTTTATTCCTTTACTATTACCCAAGAGCAAAGAAAGCTTTCATTAAACCTCTCAGAAGTTAAAGTTCCAAAATGAAGCTCTCCAATGAATGCTTTTCCACTAACTTAAAATAAATTTCTGTGAATATTTATTTCCTACATTATCTTCAACCAAAATGTGCCTTTCTATTACAACAGTTAATTCCAATTAAGAAAATGTTGAAAGGCTTCCTGCAAAACACAAATACAGGATATTGGCAAGACTACAAGAATGAGGTAAAAACTACTGAAGACAACAAAATAATTTTCTTCTGACTGCGAACATAAAAAGGAAGTATATTTCTTATACGACACTAGCAATAAGTCTAGGTCCAACAGAGAATAACCAGAGCTGTTCAACGTTGACCTTTGAATCCTTATACCATCAGTTTAAACAGCTGAAAAATTATATAAAATGACAAAAATGACCAAAATCAAAGAACTCCTCCTGCCATGCCTACCCACATCCATCTGACTGACAAGCTCCTCTCATTTTTGCAGTTCCTCCATGTATCCCCCCCCCCCCCCCCCCCCATTAGTTTGCTGTCAGCGTCTGGCCAACTGCTCGAGCTCAGCTACGCCGGACTGCGAGTCAGCCTTGGGGAGAAGCTCGAGGTGCCCAAGTACTATAAACACATCCAGTCCTCACACTGCTATCCTGCCTTTCACCAAACTTGGAAACAAACTGAGTGTCAAGGCTCCCAAGAAATTCAGAATTAAGGTTAAATGTTATCATCTGAAGCCAAGAGAAGTCACAGATAATGTACTCTTAAAAAAAACACCTGAGCTCTGCCCCACAGAGTCCAAGCCTCCCTGCAAGGTGCAGGACAACTTTTAGACTAACAGCTTTTCCAAAAATCCTCTGAAGTCTGGAAGTATTAAAATTTTCTAAGGGTACAAAAGGAACTGATACTGGCGTGCCAGGTCCTTCTTTATGGCAACTACAGCCGCCAGGAACAACAGATGCACCATTCTGGGCTTCCTTCTCAAGCCTTAGAGACTACTCCCATCTTGCAAATCCTCCAGACCATTAATTACAGCAAGGACTAAGTCCTCCAAGACCTTCCCCGTTTCTTCATCATGTGAGGGTTGTTCTCCTGCCGTAACAGCGAGGCACAGGACCTGCTCTCACCCAAGCACTGCTCCCAGCCGTCCCCAGCCATGCACAGTGCTCAGGTATTTCCAACAAAGCCCACCGAGATACAAAAGGCAGTGCCATGCGCCTGACCCGAGAACAGAGCTGGTCTCTGCTGCTTGTATATTACTGCAAGATAATAATGTATATTTACATTATTGTATCATAGGATGAGTCCAGACACACACATTGCACTGAAATGCCATCAAAATCCAACAGTTGTTCTTTTAGATCAGACAAAACCCTACTCTTGACACCAGTGGCAAGCATGTAGGTGGTATAAAGCTGGGAAAACTGGACATCACCTCGACAGAAACCTCAGGCATACACTCTGTAGTGTAGGTAACCACCAAAATAAACATTTGGAAAACTGAACTCCAGTGACACAGTAAGGAAGAGAATAAAAACTCTGAAGAACATCTGGCCTCAGGCTGCAAAGTCCTTCTGTATTAAAAAAGTGTCATCACTACCCTCCATGTGACAGCACTGAAGACAACCCCAGTAACTGGGATTTCACGTCCCAAAACACTAACACCATTATTTGATGTCAACCCATTTAGATTCTGCAGTTTAAATGTAGGAGTGAAATCCCAGCCCCGGATAACTCGGGGTACAATACGCAGTAGTCTGTCTGTCTGTCCTACAATCGATGCTGTTTTCCATGTTCCCACAACTCCCACACAACAACCATCAGAGCTGCCTCCAGACCACCTCTCTCTCAGTGACCTTAACTACCACCACCAGCAACTTAACATTAGCTCTACCAAAGTCAGCGCACTTGGATTATTAATTCACTAGGGCAAAATTAAATAAATAAAAAAAAACAAGAATCCATGGCAAGTTTTACTTGCAAAAGCAAACACAGCATCCATTTACAGTGGCGATTTCCTAAAATAAATTGTACACATGCCTACCATCTCCTTTCCTCTTTGGAGTGGTTAACCCAGAAAGGTGGAAGTTACACAAGCACATTCCTGTTTGATAAGGGAGACCCACGCACTGACTTCACCAGGAATAGCTACTGTGCTCCGAAGTAACCCCTAATATTGGTAACTATTTGAATTTAAATTTTGAATAAATTTAGATGAAAGATTAAAGAAAGAATGTCGTTCTGCCTTTCCAGCACTGTGGAGATGCTTGCCTTTTATAATGAGGGAGCCAATAAAAATAACAAGGGAGAAGATTTACACCCAAGCTCCTCAGAAAAAATAAAGAATGAATTACTGATTTTTGCAGCTACTTAGTGGTAGGAACAGATGGTTACAGGCAATAGTATTGACAACTTAACAAGCTACCACCCCCAAAGGTGAGCTTCTAAGACTGGTCCAAATTCAAGAGTTAAAAACATTACAGCTGAGACCGCTGCTCTCGAGGGGAAAGGGAGAGTTTTAGCCAGTCCCACAGTGCTTCAGGAATCTGCTTTACTCACTGCTGCATTCAGCCACAGCCCTCACCAAAGGGCTGTGATTTCCCAAAATGCCCCAACGTGGTTGCCTGCAGCCATCTGCCCGCACCCGGAGTGAGCCTGGGCAGTGGTGAAGGCAGGCAATGCAGATTAAACAGTTCTGAGTAAAAGCAGAGCTTTCAGTATTTGCCTACCAAACCAAAGCCACTTCTGAGGGCAGAACAGCCAGGCATGCCAGCTTCCCAAAATGACCAGGCACAGAGAGCGGTTCCGAGAATTCAAGCCCCTTGAAGCTTCTGCCACGGTAAGCACAGGCGACAGCCCGCACCCCTCACTCACTCAAATGTCCACAAGAAGACGCAAGTTCCTGCAAAACACCCAAGAAATCCCCTCTCCCAGCTCCTGTACTTCTACAGCAATTGGAAGCTCAAGATCAAAATACTAATTAAAACATTAACTTGTTAAATATGATTCAGTGAAGTTATCTTTGAATTTCTGGAGAAGTCCAGCAAACTACTATAAAACAGGGATAACATGCAGCATTGCCAAAACTGTCAGAATACCTGAGTTCTCAAGCATCTAATTAAGCCAGTAATGAATTAGACTGAGCCTGCAAATCTCAGCCCTTGTTGTCCTGTTCTTCTAAAATTAAAGCTCTGCCAAGAATTTAACCAAGGGAACAGAAATAATGATAACGCCTAGTCTCCATCTTCACACTTGACATTTAAGACTTACTTTTCAGAAGCTTCTCCCATTTTTATCAGAAGTCCCCTCCCAAATAATATCAATAAAACATATCCATCAATTTTGCATTTGCTTGCAATAATAACAATGCCCCCCTTTCACATGTACCTATTAAAGAAAGAGGCTGCACCTGGCTGTTACACTGTTAGACACTTCGGTGGTTCAGCCAAACCACCTATCATGCAAGTTTTCCATAAAATTCACACTCCGGGTTTTCTGCCACTTGACACCACCAAGCAACGACTCCCACCTCAGGGGGTGTCAGGCAGCTGACCTGTACCTGTCGGACACCGACTGTCCCACCTGTAGCTCCACTACAGATGCCCAAGTCACTGACACACACATCTCCCTCAGTATTCGTGCAACAGAAACACATTCCCCCAAACACAAAAAACTACTTCCTCCCCCTTAAAGAACTCAGGGGTTTGAACGTCAAAATCACCAGGCTCACAATTATCTATACAATTATTTAAAAGAGCAAAAGATAAAGGAACAAGACCATCCTAAACCATTATTCTTTCAAGAAGTACAATGGTGAGTCTGGTCTTATCAGCAGGCCTTTGGTCTGCAAGCTCCTTAGGGTAGGAACAGATTGCACACCTCTTGCTGCCAAATGCATCATCCGCACTTAATCATAGCATGATGGATATCTTCTGAAAACAAGCGATTTCAGCCATATTTTGTGTAATCCTGCCATTCCACTCCAAAGCCTGTCATCTCGCACCCAGAGTGTCACTTCCTCAGGGTGGAGACCGTCACTTCAGTCCCTTTCAAGAATAAATACACTTTGGTGCTACACAAAACACTCATAAATAAATAAAACCATCACTCCAAACACTGCACCTCGCTCACCACACCAGAACCTGCCTGAAAACACTTTTACTTTCAGAAGAGGTCGCACCCAGGAACGCTGTTGCACAACAATGGAAGCCGTAACTGGCCCCTTGCATGCCAAATAACCTACACATTCCCTTCCCGAAACCTTGTCTCCATGTGTCACCCAGGCGGTATGTCTCATAGGAATCTTCTCCTGTGAAATAACACACTCTGCCAGTTACTGGAAATTATGATCCTGTGCACCGTCTACGTTACAAGCTTGTTTTAACAACTTGTTCCTAAACACAACTGTGATTTTTAAGTGTCGAGTACATTCACTGATATAAATCTACTAAATCCTAACTCAAAAGTATACTTTTTTTTAAAAAATGAGGATTTTTGCAGTCATAATGTAGCCCCTTCTGAGAACAAAATTATTCAAAAACAAGTAGAGTTGGGGAAAAAAAAAAACAACCAACTATTTCCCTTCTTTTTAGGTAACTGTTGCCATGGCTTTGTCTAGCTGTAATCAGAACCCGAGAGGAAGGACAAGAGTTGTATCTGGTAGCAGGCTGCTCTTACCAAGAACTCCCTTCCATGCCATGGTGAACACACAGCTCTGAATTACACCCAAAGAACAAGTCAAGCAAGACATTTTTCAAAGAAGCTTCTGCTTAGCTCAGATCTGTTCATTAAAGGTGCTGTATTGTGCACATGGGCCAGGTTAGCTTTTTAGCAGTGGAAAGGTTAGTGAAAGTGAATTAATGTAAGTGCTCCACTCTCTAACATCTGACATGCAAGAAAGGAGCCTCCCTACCTACACTTCTCCTAAAAGGTACGTTCAAATTGAGGGCATGTAGGTGGCATCTGCCAAAAGTGGCATGTGAATAACATTGGCAATTTAACAAATTCTGATAAAATACAACGAACTGTAAAAGCAGCAATTCAAACACTCAAATCAAATGCTTATGCTGAGATTATATTTGAGAATTCAGCTTTTTCACTGGGACGGGGGAAGGATTTTAAAGCTCCCTTCTGCAGGTATCAGCAGTGTTTTGTGTCCAAAAACTCAAGCCCCATTTGACTCGCAAAGAAGTCTAGGCTCACAATAAAACCGCCTCTGCTTAACCTCTGCTGATAGTGAAGATAGGGCTTTAAAAATTAAATTTAGATTGTATAACTTCAGTGCTGTCCATTGCAGAGCACAAAATGGACAAACAGAAGTTTACCGCTCCTAAGGGCCGTGGAAACCCACCTCACATACACGTAGGTACAACAGCATACGAGCACCGTGCCAGAACAGCACTGGGAAGGAAATGCTCTCTAACAACCCATCTCCCATCCACACTGGCTGCAGCCTTTCCCAGGCTGAGCCATGTACCAGCACAAACCCAGAGTACTTCGTTTGAAACACTCCAGGCAAACCCATACCTGAAAAGCCACCCAGCTGGTTTATGGCGCTTCCAAAATCTGAATTTTTCTGAGAGAGAGAGGCCTCCACCATTTCAGGGGTGGAGTGAGGACCACAGCAGAAGTCAGTCAAATCCACAAGCCACACAGCTCCACTTCTTTACTGTTACACGAGACTGTTAATTCCACTTGCACATGGCTTCCCCTCCCTGTTCCAGGCCCTGGTTCATAACACATCAGCTTCTCGCCCCAAAAGCCAACGTTTCCATACCATACCCCAGGACCACAGGGAAAGCCTCACTGCTCAGGTCGGCTGTGACCAACATGCTAAAGAAAAAACGTACACTGTGCTGCTTCTATCACGTTATCTTCCAACCCCTCTAATTTGCAAGGGATAAGAATTGAAACACGTGGAAAAAAAGCCCAAAAACTCAGAATACTTCTATGCAAAGAAATATCTTCTTTGTGGAATACTAAGTCTATTTCCCCCAAAGCAGTAAAAATTGAAAACCGTATATGAACACGTTTAAGAACATTAATAGAAAAATACCAAGCAGTTAAGTAACACCGCATTCCACCTAAACAACACTACCATTATTGCAGCATCTGACTTTCAGAGGACAATTCAATCCTGGAAGCATGTATTGTAATTGCTTTTCCACTACGGACCTCAGCTATACAATTGTATCCTTCTCGGGAGGTCAGAACAAGGCACGGCTGCAGCTCTGAAAAGCAATTCTGTTTAGCAGCGCTACCTTATTCATTCTTTTAATCTTACACCTACATATTCATTATGAACTCCGTAAAATACCACTGCCAAAACCACCATCAAAAGCCGCTGCAATCTCTGCTGCTCGGAGAAAGCCTTGACCCCTCTGCTTCCCTAATGAAGATGTCGGGAAAGCACGAATCATACCAGCTGCCAGCTCCGGGGACCATCAAGTCACTGAACCCCAGAACAAGCCCAGCACGATGCAGCCGTTTCTCGCTGTCAACAAGCGAAAAGAAGCTACCATGATGAACCTGGCTTGTTTTGAGAAAATTGTTCAAAACAGTTCATTGAGAAAATACCTCTCCTACTCATTGCAGCGTGAGAGCTGCCGCGTTGCAGCCGTTGAGGCTATGTGAAGCCAGCATCTCATACAGTTGACTGAACTCCCTGTTTCTCCACCCATTTTGACAGGACCTTTGCTGTTATTACTATGGCAAGCTGGGGAAAGAAAAAAAAAAAACACAAAACAAAACAAAACAACAAAACACAAAAAAAACCATGTCCTTTTTGGAGAACTGAGGGTAGCAATGTTTGTAGCAACTCCTGCATTTCGCAATAAAGGAGTCATCTACTGAAATGGAGAAATCTCAGACTTTCCTAACACTTCCTGCGGTGGAACAGGCCCTCTGCTCCCTCCCCACAACGTACCACAGCATTTCTGGTCCTCCAGAAGCTGCACCAATGCAACTACTTCTGGGTCAGCAGACTGTGCCACAAACAATCCACATAAACCTCTAAATATTTATATTTTATTTAAATGCAGAATATCTTGGTGATCAGGTTAACAGCACACCATCACAAACAGTGGTACTGGCACATGTGGAACAAGCCACCTCCCAGGGACAGAAACACCCTGCATCAGGTTTGCAACCAAAGGGAACAGCACAGTGGACACCCTCTAAGTCCCTTTCCAGCACCAAAGCTTTATTTGCATTAGCCAAGCTATGAAATGTGGAACAGCATTATCAGAATAGAGCAAATACTGCAGGATCTTACTACAAAGGTAAGCCTGGTCCTGAAGATCACGCTCCTCAGCCTCTTTCAACAGGGAACCCAGGCAGCATCCCTTACAGCAAGTCACATGCACAAGTGGCTTGGCCAGGGGAGAAAAAAAAAACAACAAAAAAACTGAAACAACTTGGTTTGTGTCCCAGTGCGTTCTCACTCACAGGTTTACAGCAAAGGCAACCTCATTCTCGTGGTCACAAATGGACAAGTGACAAAAGCTGAGCACTTTCACGAAACACCACCTTCTCCTCAGGCAAGACAGAAGGTAGCACATCATCACTCTGCTAGTTTGGCACACAAGCACCAAGGCACCCCGTGGTTTTACCCATGCACAGCATAAGGACTTAAAGACAACAATGACTTTTTAGAATGACTGACTTTTAGGATGAGAGGTTTTTACTCAAGCTTGGGCCAGACGTTAATTCTGTTCAATCCTTGGGCTACTCAGAGGATGGCACAAACAGCACATCAGTGCACTGGCTGGTAGCTGCATGATAAACTGCAGTGACTGTGTATGCTGTAGCCTCCCCACCAGCACAAAGCCTAAGAATTCACCTCTACAGTTTCAGAACATGCCAGATTTGGGTAATTTTTTCAGCCAACACTGGAGGATTCTGATCTTCTCCCCTTGTTCTCTTCTCCCCAACATCTCCATACTGCAGTAGCCTAGGAACGGAGCTATTAGACCCCAAACCAATATGCTTTTTAAGTAATGCAATAGTCTGTCTTTGCAGAGCAGTGGATAAAAACTTATTTTACTGGAAAAGGTCACTTAACTATCATCTCCCAAGGCTCACAAAACCCACAAAGCAAAATCACTGTTTTTTTGTTTGTTTGTTTCAGAAGTCAAAGAAACATCTGACTTCATAGTAATTATTTCTCTCTACGCAGTGTGAATGTTTTTTCACATCACACATCCTCAACCTTCATCTGTCAAGTTTTTCCATCCACAGTTTCAGCTAGACCCATAATCAACATAGCATGGCTTTATATAAACAAAATACAAAACATTCAGAGAGAAAAGGGCTAAAGACAGAGAAAAGCCTAATGTGGCAAACTTTTCTAAAGGGCAGCTACCATAGTGATGCAGCGCATAATTTAAGCTCTCAGTAATAATCCTAAAAGATATTAGTGGCCAAAAGGCAGGTGATGTAGCCAAAAGGCCCTGGACAGATGCAGTCTGCCATAATGCTCTATAATCTGTCAGGAAGCAAGTCATTTTGCCCAGTGGGCAAGTATACTATGCAAATACATTTGAATGTTCAGTAAGTTTTCATTTAAGTGAAAGGTCCTGTAATGAATACTATCCTGTTTTTAAAAGTATTGTTTGCATTCAAAAAAGCAAAACACCATTTACTTCAAAACTCAGAATGAAAAATCTTCGTACTGAACTCTGAAACGTAATAGGTAGTAACCAATCTGTTTTATAATTGATGTTAGGATTCAGCTCAGTTTTTCAGGGAACTGCAGAGCGCCCATTAAGGAAAGAGTTACTGCATACTACAGCAAAAGGTCTCACACTTGATACACTTTAATTACTTAGCTGCAGCAGGGGAGAGTTACTGATGCCTAGTCTGTTTTGTTTCACTGTGAAAGCCTTCTACTGCTATTAATATTCACCAAGGGAAACCGAAATAACGTCTTGCCTCCCTCTGAATACCTTGGAATTATTATGGACAAACTAAATACAAAGATTTTTTTTCCCCTCAAAATCCAGGACAAAGGAAACCTACCAGCTTGCAAAGCCACCTGATAGAGCAGATCTGTATTTCTACATAGAGTAACTCTCCTTCAGTAATGGCCTTTATCATAATGACAACTTCAACACCAATAATCCCATTGCAGCATAAACCAAGAGGTCAGCCAAGTACCCAAAGCCCCACAGCAGAAGCAACACACTAAGTTATCCATTGAGAGCCCTCTCCATAGCGTTTCTGGGCATGCTGAGGATGACCTTGAACTCTGCACCGCTGAGCTTCCCCTCCGTAACGCTGCCATGACACACACTGCAAAGCCGAGCTCACGGAGAGCAGCGAACAACGGCTTTTAATCAGCTTGCAACACACCAAACTGCCAGTACTGCGGAAAAAAAACCCAGCAAGAACAACTCCTTCCTACCAGCTACATCTATATAATTTTGCTTTCCAGAAGACAGCACCGACCTCCCTCATCCTCTCTCAAAATACTGAGGGAAAAATCTCTTCCCCCCCCCCGCCCCCCTAAATTCCACTCTAAGATAGCCTATTATTTCTGCATCTGCTAACGCTACCAAAAAGTTGAATCCTAACACTGAATCAAACTGTAGTCTCAGCATATTGGGAGGTTTCTCTGCCCAAAATGAAACATAGGTGCCATCTGTTTCAATTATACTAATCACAAGGAGACATAACATTGTAAAACTGGCACTTTTTAATAGCCTTTGTGTTGTGGGGTTTTTTTAAAGACATTTTGAAAGTGAAGAGAAAGAAAGAGGACCGTGATAGACTAGAGGTAGAAGACTATTTAACACTCAGCAGTCTACAGCACCAACAAGCTACACAGTCTGCTGGACAAACCAATGCTGGAACTGCCCCCACAGGAAAGTTAACTTTTGCTTTCACTCAAGTCAGGGAAAAAACTTGCTACATTTGAAACAATACGAAAGTGAAAGGGCATCTTAGAACTAAAGACATTTCCTAAGATATTCTTGGTTAGTACCTTTAAGTTATTTCATGGAAGTTTGCAATTTTTACCTTCAAATTTCAGAAAATAAAGAAAAATTAAAAAAAAAACAAAAAAAAAAACCACCAAAACAACAAAACCAAACCACAACCAAACCCAAAACAATCAAACACATCAGCATGGACACAATCATTTGTTAGGTAATAAAACAGAAAATTTGGACAGAAGCAAGGTAAATATTTACCGATTCCATAGTTGAAAGCTGTTGTTAGCAGGACATATATTAAAATCCAACAGAGGTGTGTCCCAAAAACACTGTGTAATCTGAAAAACATAGGAATTAGTTCATTAGAAAATTATAACACAGAGTTTAATTTTATTTACAATGAGTATGCTATATTTGAGTACATGAAGGCTGCTAAATACAAATCCTTGCCTGATCCAGAAATAAACTTTCTGATAACAAGTCTACACAAACAGAGGAATAAAAGAAATTGTGGAAAGCTTAGCAGAGCATCAACCAAGTTCCATAACCTTCCGATAATAGATTAAAAAAAAAAAATTACTTGTCTCAATGTTTCTGTAACCATCTGTGTGGTTTTACAGTAATTTCATTTACGAAAAAAGGTATGTGCCCCCCCCGCCCCAACTGTGAGCAACTCATGAACCAACAGCCTACACAGGGAAAGAGTGAACTGCCCACAGCTTGCTACCAGGTGCACTGTGCCCGTAATTCACTCTCTTGAACAACTTACGTCAAATTACCTGTGACACAAGCACTTTCTTTTTAAGAATACCTTTGGATCCTTGCTCTGAATAGCAGTTAATTTATTACAAAGCTCTAACTTTTTCTTCATTTTTCAAACAGCTCTCACTGCACCTTTCAAGGATATTTTTCCAGGTACAGATTCCCAAAGTGAAATTTCCAATGCCGGGCAGGAACCAGCAGGAGCTCTCAGCACCCAAGGCAAAGGCAAATTACATTCATTAACTGGGCAACTAAACTGGTACATGAAAGGGTTGGCAGACGATCCTGAGCCCAAAACCCAGTACCTGAACTCTTCACCACTTCTCACGACAGAGGAACACCCAGCTGCGTGGTGCTGAGCAGTCGCAGGTGACTGTCATGTCAGCACTGGCAGAAACCCGACTTGCCCGACAAGCCTGAGGGCTGCAACTAAACCCAGCCTATCTCGTGACTCACCCAGCTCTGCCCGCACGCCTGACGAGCACATTTGCTCCGAAATAAATTTCTCTCCCAGCCAGAGCAAACTAGTCTGTTCCAGGTGAGATCTCCACTGAAGTCACTATCGTTCTGCAGGTGATCTGGCCTGCTCCCCAACTGCAGAGGGGACAAGTTTCGGACAGCACAGCTCGGTAGGAGCCCGCGCAAGTCCTATGAGCATGGGCAAGCCTGAACTACTAATAAGCAGGTTTGAGTTTGCAACGTGCAAGACCAGAGAGCTTGGGCAGAGCCACGTGTCAAACACTGTCTTATCCCAGATTTTTTATGTTCATGATGAACCACAACACCTCCTGATATCTGTTCAGCATTAGCAGGTTCTTACTTCCACCTTTAAGGGACCTGTAAATATGGAAAGAGTCAACATATGCTCTAAGCAAAACCGCAAAGTTTTTTCAAAACATGCGTTAGACACGTAATAGCAATAGCTGAGCTTCTGCTACACTTCCACAGAGAAGCGGCTCAATAAAGGAACTTTGTAAAAAGAAATAAGCTGATGGTGTACTGCAGACTACAGCTGCTAAAGCTCAGCCGTGCTGGGCAAGCAGCAGTAACCTGAAGCGCAGGCACTGGGCCTTCCCCAGTCCAACTGAAGGTATTCTGGTCTGCACAAACAGGTTAAAGGGTTAATTGCCAACTCCACGTGCTGCTCATTGCTGAACTCCGCACTCAAAATCCCATGTCCCATCTGATCTCTAGACTCTCTAAACCACACCAAGGAACACAATGACCAACCCCTGTTCCAGCTGACAATGGAAAATTTGGATTTCTTCCAAATTACATTTTCTTCTAAAAGGAAAAGTTCTAAAAAAACAATTTTATACTCAAAACCTCACATACATAAAGTTACAAGTTGGGAACTAAAAAGTTCAAGATGTGTTCTTTTCAGCAAAGCTACTACTTTTTATTTGCTTGCTCCATTTCCAGTTGCCCCTTATGAAGTGCTAAAGATTCCCCAACTCATACAGACCACCTTAACTCCTAGAACCTTCACATACTGGTCTTCCTCCTCCTAATTACACTCTGCTTCTTGTGTTCTTTTTCTAAAACCTCTCACACTGATGCTTTTACTGTGGAGGTCCTTTGGGGCAGCCAACCACTACTTTGTTTTAATCCATTATTATTCTCCCAAATTCTGCCTCCACAACTTCAAGGCTCAGCTCCCTTGTACCATGTTCCAGAGTGCAATGCTTCTTCCAACAGCAACAGATTTAGTTTCCTGTAATGTTTTCACAATTTAGCAGTCAACAAGACTGGCCTATGTAGAGCTCATGACATGCAGTTCAACTTTATACTTTATTGCTGCTCACCACCTTACAAACCGCTTCTCTGATTTAGCTGGATTTGGACACCTGCCTTCCAACGGGATGGTCTTCAAAGAACCATCCAGGAAAGACCCTGAGGCTACCTGGGACAGATACACAGTGGAGGAGATTGGGAACCCTGGGAAAGCCTTGTTTGTTTTGAGAAACTTCCAGTCCCTGATGAAAAGTCAAAGGGAAGATGTCCAGATAAGCAACACAGCTGTGTCCACGGTAGAGCTGCTACCAACTAAGCTAAGGAAAGTCTCAGGAACCACAGTGAAAAGGAACAGGCCAACATAAAACCAAAAACCCCAAAGGAACATGTAAGGGTGCACAGTCCTGACTCGAAAGGAAATCCTGCAGCAGGCAAACATTTCCAAATGAATGAAAGGGAAACAAATGAAAGTTTTCTGACCTTTTTCTTTCAGAAGAGCAAGGGAGATAAAGACATACAGCTACCTCATGGTTTTTTCCAAGGCAAGTGAGTCCTGGGGCACTAAAGGATCCCCTGATCGGGAACTGCAGTCCTATGGAGTATGATGACCATACTTGCACAGCATCTTTTGCAGCATGATTCCCTTACCCCTTTTGTACTCTTCTCCTCCACAATAAAAGTCACAACTCTAATTAGAGCTATCCACTTAAACAGAGATAAAAGATTAACTGGGGAAAAAAAAGCTGAACTTCCAATTACATTATCTGGAAAGTCAGTAGTGCTACTTGCTGACAATAGTGACTATGACCAATTCTGAACAAAATTATCATAAAAGTCTACAGAAATCCTGTCCCATGACATACTGATATACAATTTTATAGACCTATTTATATCTACTTCCTGGCCTACATACAGCAATTTTATTCATTACTTAGCTCACTCATAAAATATACATTAAGTATTGTAACACTAAAATAGTGGACACATATGAGCCAAGTAACTTTCACAACGAACGGTGTACCATTTTCTTATGAAATGGTTATCAAATTACTCATGAAGTGCAGCAAACACTTCAACAGAAGATGCCCAATGCACAGATCATGGGCAAAACCGGACTGGTAATATGTATTTGGGTCACTTGCACAATGTGCCTGCTGTGCAGAATCCAAGATTTCAATTTAAAACTAACTTCACTTCCAAAAGCCTAAAATTATAATATTAAACACATTTATCCATCCAATTTTCTTAGCTTTTGTCTGATGAAAATGTATCACTTCACAAACTAACATTACTATCCTTGTTTTCCCTTCTATGAACTTACAATGCTGACCATTGGACAACGCTCAGATGCATGCCAAGCTAGCTGCAACTACACAGAAACCATTTTGCAATGCAAAATGGCAGACATTCATTTTTCCTTTGCATTGAAATGGTAGTATAAATACCAAATAACTGTGTGTTCAAGGTGACCAGATTCTTGTTTAAAGCAGGCTCAAGTCTTTCAAGACCTGTGATGCTTTATTTTATATTAACATGAAGCAATTTGGAAACTCTGGGTAAGCAGACAGTTCCATTAAAAAAAAAAAAAAAAAAAAAAGTGTTTCAACCTCTTAAGTTCTCCCACCAACTTCTGTTCTTTAACACACAGTCCTCAGCAGTTCCCCACTGATTACTTATTGATTCCTCCTGCTGCACTCCCACACAGATCAGTAAACTTCAGATTCAGAGCGCATGGTGCATTTTGCTAGCATACTTTTGCTAGCATTCATTGAAAAAAAAAAATCAGGAATTAAGTAATTCAAACTTCTTTAATCAAAGGCTATCTTGTAACTTTACAGAAATCTGTATTTGAAGATGGAAAATGCTTTACAATCACAAGATGTGACCTGGAAAAAACAGTATATTTGCATTGAGTTTAACTATAGACTATTTACATCAAAGCAGCTCGGGCAGGCAGTTGAGATGTGGCAGGGGAACACTAACTGGTTCCAGTACTGAGGCAGGAGGTGGCTTCATAGACTGATGTCAGCCATGAAATAATAAAACTGGACCAGTTCTGTACAGATGCAGAGTCACTTAGAAGGGTCTCTATGAAAAATGTGTTCAAGATGCAACAATTTTATACATCCAGATACTTCTAAATTTGATCAACTGAATGCAGAAAGGGTTCTACTTAAATCTCCATTTTACAGGGCATAGGAAAGAAGCCATCCGCTGAAGTCTCACTTCAAGCAATCAAGAGGCCAACCTCCCCACAAGCAAGTACATTTTTTCTTATTAGTGGTTCTTTGAAGCAAAAAGTTGTATTTTGATTTAAAGACAGACTTGCGCCAATGCAGATTTTATGGTGATCCGGAACTAAGAAGCATAACAGGGTATCAGTATGAGATTTAGATTCTGGTTTAGATCAACTTCTGAACAGAAAAAACCTCTAGGGAGTAGGACAGCCTTTTTCCACAGGACTCATCTGCTTCCCTCGAAATAATTTCAGGAAGAGACAGAATTTCAATGAGGCATCTCTCTGAGGGCTTCAGTAAAAATATACACTGGGGAACACACAAGACACCAATGAGCTTACGCTTTCAGATAAGCTCCATTACCTCAGATGCAGAATTCAAGGAGGTAAGAGTACAACAAATTCGGAGGGAGGGGAAATCTAGAAATGTTTTCCAATGCATTCCCATAGGCATGCTCAGAACAACTTGGCAAGACTGCCTGTACATCTTTACACAGCACCCTGTATACAGACACTGATCCTTCACCCTGCCAAAATGATGAAAAAGACTCATTCTCAGAAACTGTAAAATCACATTACAATTCCAGAATCTGTGAAAAGGGGGGGGGGGGGGGGGGGGGAGGAATCCCATAAACAGACAACACTACAAACCTCATGTACTTATTATCAATTACATGTCTTCCAGGAATATTTGTAAGTACCTTCTGCAACAACAGGGATTCTATCCCCGCCTGGTTACAGCACCCAAGTCAGTTAAGAATCCAAATGACAAGTGCTGGAGTTCAGGGAAGAAATCGAAGGGCCACATATAAAGAAACAGTACAGAAATTACTGCCTCCGCTCCTTTCTGTAGGTTTTGATCACACCCCCTTGAAAGCCAAGGACAGTCCTGCCCACCACAGCAGTGAAAGCTTTCCTCTGGCCTCGAGGGGACATACAACTAATAAAGATCATCAGATTTGTGGCAGTTACACTCAAGAGACTGGAAAAGCGCACCCAGACCACTCTATGCAGCTCAGGACTATCTAGAAAGAGGAAGAAAAAGGAGACATGTTGCACTGGAGATCTGAAGGGGAGGGGGAAACAAGTTGTTTCCAAGAAACACACAGAAATTAGAGATAAATAACATGCCTTTAACTGAAATGCCCTGCATCCTATCAGTAGCTTACAGACCAACCATCTCCAAATACACCCATGCTGAGCAAACTTATGTTCAGTGGGACCAGTCACACTCGCTCACGCGTGCAGCTGCTCCTACAATTTAAGGAGAAATTTCCAGCAGTGGTGCGAACTACAGAAACTGCCTTTCACTAAAATTTACAAAGAAGCAAATATTACTGCAGCAATCATGATAGCCGACCATACTTATACAGTACCAATTACTGAAGTGAAAAACCAAAGTGCAGAGAGAATTCCACTAGTGCTTAAAAAAAAAGAAAAAAAAACCTTTCAGTATGTTTGATTGTGACAAAACTATAGCATCAAGTAAAATTTAATTTGATAGCTTTCAGAAAGTAAGTAGGTAATATATTCTTGGTCTCAAAGTTCCTTTATTTTGCCCTGCAGATAATATGTATGCTGAGATCCACATTTTTTAAAGCTCCTGTCATCTTTGCCACTTGATAAAAATACAAAATAACCTGATACTGTCCTCAAAAACACAGATCAAGATACTTATATGTGGGCTGAAGAGCCTAAGGCTCAATTTATCCCACCAAAACAAGCATGAAGGAAAGGAAAGATGTGGTTCCTGTGGAACCAAACTGTCCTTTAAGTGCTTTAATTGAAAGTCTGACATGGACAACAAAATCCACAAGAAACTGGAACGACTAAGCTGTTTAGAGACCTCCAGTGAATGAAAAAAATCCAGGATCTGTGATGTCAAGTGACTGGGTTTCAATGTGTTTCAGGTATTCCTCCAGATTTGTGCTTTTTTCAGTTCAGTAAATGACACTAGTTACAGTATTTACATACTGATGTAACCATAGGACTCAGCTTCCATCACCAATATTCTTGGCTGACCCTGAGTAATTACTGCACACTATTGTTGCCTACTTTATAAACACTCCAAAAATCAGGCTTGCAAGGAGAATGGGAAATGATGCTTGTGTACGGTACATTTCTATATCTCCTTTTATAGAAATGATACTTGAGAAGTTCAAATAAAAATTATATAGTTCATTTCAGTAGGTCAAAAGATAGAATAAAAATGTTTAACTACTTTTATGTTCGAATTGCATTAAACTAAAAAATTATCAGCAGAAGCCTAATGTTTCACTGAGTTTAACCCCTGCAAACACACAACAGGCAGCTGAGCAATAAACTCTGAAATTACTGGACATGCCATCTTTATTATTGGTTTATCTGGTTTCTTCATATCAGACATGTAAAGTTTTCTACCCTCATGAATATCTCTAAATCGCTAACCTTTAAAATTACCTATCATTTCTCCTGGAAAGATCCATGAAAGCAGCCTGAAAGGTACTTGGCAGGGTAAAAAAACTGGGGCTGTCAGAAGAGTCCCAGCTCAACCTGAAAGCTTAAATCACTGAACTCCCTCCTTTTTTTTCTTGGCATGAAGCAGCAGAAGAGCAAAGCAAGCCTGAACAGTTTCCACTGAACCAGATTTTTCAATTCTGTGTGCACAATTAAGAGTTCTGGAAATACACAAGCATATTCCCTCATCTCTCCTCTTTCACCCTTACCACCTTCTGTGGCTTCTCTGCTGAGTGGAAAGTATTAAGTCAAAATACAGCTTCTGCAATTTCCTTAACCAACCTTGGACTGAAGCTCAAGGCTACAGCTTGCCCTTCTGTACTAGCAAGCAGAGACAAGACTGTTGGCCAGTGTAGAGGACACACTGTTTTCCATGCTATGATTTAGTCTACTTAAGTTAAATAAAAAAAAAAAAAAAAAAAAACAAAACCAAACCTCCCCTAGTTTTAAAAAATGTTAATACCTTAAAAATTATGCACTTTTCTCAGCAAATGGGTAAAGAAGTCTTAACTATATTAGCAACACTTGCTTTACAACAACATTAACTTACATCAAGTAGCCATCTCTGTCACAGACAGAAATAAAAAAAAATTGTTAGGCACCCAAAAATGGTTGTCTGCTGTCACTTCAGCAGCCTGCAGCCCAGGGAGCTACAGGCATCCTTGTTTGTCAGCCCCAATGCTTCCAAATAATCCTCCAGACCCTTACCATTTTTCTTTTTTAGAGCTCCAATATGAAATGTGATTACCTAAGACTGCTGGGTCTTTCCAGCCTGGTTGAATCTCTTCCAAAAAGCAAAAAGATGCATCATCAGGCTCAATTTTTTATTAAATGATCTGCACGTGCAAAGCAAAGATCCACTGTCTTGCTTTGGAAGAACACGTTGTTATTACTGGTACACAGCAAAAACAAACATACACATTAAGCACGTGGCAACGCGTTTCCGAGAAAACCAGCACAGAACAACAGCATCATATCTGCTTTCAAATAACCTGAACTGGTTAGCTATCCAGCCATAAAATTCAACAAGAAGATGTACAGAACCCTCAAGCTGTTTATGTTACTGTATAGAAAGCCGTTAATTCCTAAGCCATTTGGAAGAAACACAAGACACACAATGGTGTGGATTTTCAAAGCAGAACTGTTCCATGATTATTTTTAGTTCACACGAAATGAGAAGAAATTGTAACCTCCGTATCCTAAACATTTGCTGAGCCCCATCTGAAAAGCAGTAAATTTCCAATCCAATTAATACAAAGGCAGTATAAAGAGCACTTTTTTAAAAGCTTAAGTACAGCAGCATACCTGTAGACATGTAAAATGAAGGGCATCATATAGCAGAAAATCAAACATTTTAGAAAGCATTATCCAGGAAAAGACTTTCAGGTCAATACAGAAACCACCACACAGTAAGTTCAAGTAAAAGGTAGGAGGCAAAGACAACAAATGCTCTTCTTGGGCACAGCAACAAGAAGTAATAAAGGAAAACTAGCACTACTGGAGTCAACAGCATGAGCTGTAATATTCCCAGAAATTGACAATTAGAAAGGTTTATGGGAAAACTAAAAGAAATTAATCAAGTACTAGAAAACTTAGTGTATATTCAAAAGCTACAGATTCATCTGGCAAAAGACTGAGCTGCCAGTTTTCTAGCTTCCATTTCTCATAGCCATCCTAAAGACTTACCACCTGCACTTAAAAACAAAAATAACCCCCAGTGACCTAGGGGAATTTCTACCATCTGAGATCTAGAAGATGCATGATAAAGAATATGCTGATACACCATCAAAAGGGACACTCAAAGGTGAATTCTGAAGATAGATAAAAGTACTGCCATCTTTGAGGACTCAAAAAACCCCACCATACTGAACAGAATGAAGCCAAGCTAAAAAATCTTGAATCTTCAACTTGTCCTAATTAAGCTCCAAGATGCTGGTCTTCAACAACCCAATGAAGACAAGAAGCATGTTCCCTGGAATTAAACCAGTAATTTGAAGTTAGATCACAGCTGCTGTCATGTTTCAGGTACCTTCTCCTTTTCATTCCTCCTAAATACAAGTCTGAAGTGGGACAAAGACATACTTCCCATCATCAGACTGAATACCTTCCCTGTAACTTCACTGAGAGCCCTTTACTCATCCATTCCACTCAAATTCCCTTTGTAAGTTCTTCTAAGGAAAGGAAGGAGGGGGAACAATGCTACTAGGCTATGGAGAGCACCACTTTATTTAAAAATATGAGTCTGCAATTTCTTACTCCATGCTCAATTTTGACACATTGAGAAAACACAGACCATTCTTCAGAACAAAAAAAGAATGACAGACAGACACACTTGTCACCTTTACAGTCTCAGATATTTGCAACCATGCAATTCAGTGGCAAATTGGATACAGGTTACTATTAATAACTGAACTATTTCCTTTCTGAAAGCTGATTTGTGAAAAGGATGCAAGCATCCCGTTTTAAAACACACTAATCAGCCAAGGAGGAGTCAAAGACATCACCGTTCAGCCTTCAAGAACATACACATAGTCCCTCTCAAACAGGAAAAAAGCAGAGCAAACTTAGCCAAAGAGTGCATGATCAACTGCTCCAAGCAGTAGTATACAACCTCCTCAGCCAAGAAAATTCTGTCACACAAACATTACAACCAGACACTTCAACAACTCAGATGCAGGTTCCTTCCTTAAGAATATGTAGGTCTCACTCAAAGGCTCACAACCAGATACATACAGCCATCACCAGGATTAGCTGACAACGCTATTACCTGCCATAGCAGCAGACCTGGCTTGATGACCCAGGAGGCCCTCAGAAAGCAATGTGAAAAATGCAATTGTTAAAATGTGCCCAAGTCTTCAGTTTCCAGAGTTATGAGTGCCTTACAATCACCTCAAATTACATAGCAAGGAGAAATGGTAAAGGAAGCGCCTCCTTGATTTACTCACGGCATCTATCCCCTATTGTCTAGGTCCTGGCAAGTTAAGGTCAGAACAAAAAGAGATGCTTTAAAACTGCCACATAAATTGAAAGCACCTACAGCTTCCACTGATTATTTGCCCCCCCCTCCTATTATAAGCCCTGAACAGGTTTAAGTAGCAGTTGCCATCATTAAAGAAGTTGCTCCCCTCCCATTTTCCATTCTCCACGCAGCACCAGGTAACGGCGATGAAGCAGCAGGCTGCTGCAGTCTCACTTAGCTACAGACAGCAGGTCTGGAACATGGTAAGAGGAGGGCACAGACCACCTCAGCCAAGACACTCACCAGAGAGCATTAGTAAATAATAGAATGAGGAAGTCAAATGTCTGTCTGTGTACGTTAGTGGTACCCCAGCTCCTCGGGGGGGGGGGGGGGGGGCGGGGCTGGAGGGCTGCGGGTGAAGTAACAGGAGATGCTGCATCCCCTGCTCCGCTGCTGGATCCCCTGCTTCTCCCTTGGGCCACTTCTGGAGCTTGTCCATCAATCAGCTTAACATGCCAGCCCAGCAGAAAACCTCCTCATCTTCCTCTGCCTACTGGTCTCCCACCTCAGAAGGGGCAGAATCGGCTCTGGGAAGAGGCAGCGCTGGCCAGGAAGGGTGGGTGACCCTCACACACACACACCCCCAGCAGCAGCCATGAACCAGCTCCGGCCATGCCATGAAACCACACCCCGAGAAAAATCTACAAACACCTAGTGAAAGGGCATATCCCTTCCTTCAAACACATCGTCGTCCAAATAAACAGCACAGAGGGTGGCAAGGAAAACGCTCAGAGGACAAAAGGACAGAGAGTTCGGATTAAACCCAGTCCCTTGATCCCCGGCCAAATGGCCTACCCATAAGCCCACGCAACTTCCACAGCCAATTTAAAATCCTGAGTGTGCTATACTTTAGGTTATAAAATCATATTTAGACACACATTTGAATTGTTCTTTGCTCTGCTGGTGGCTAAAAACAATTCCTTTGTCATCAAATCTTGCTTCAGCAAGCTGACATGACAGTTTTAACTCAGGAAATAAGATAATTATGGTTTCAAGGTAAACAACTACAACTGTGCATCATAAACAGTTTCTAATTTTAAGCCTGAGTCCCTCTAATGCCATCCATATTTTCAAGAAAGTTTCCTTACAAATGGTTTAAGTTGTCTAAGCAGCTTGTGACTGAGCCCTGTTGCTGATTAGCATCAACAGCAAGTCTTGGGAAAACACGTGCAGGTGTAGCAGATAAAAGTCTAGCACATGCAGCAGGTGAGCTCCTGTATGAAAATGAGCCTAGGTAAGCCAAACATGAAAGGAGAAAGATATATTCTGAGTCTTAAATAGCTTGAGAGGTAAAAACTGCCTTCTCTTAAGAACACACAGAGAACAGTAAGCGCCGAGACCAAAGCTACACATACTTACGCAACGTTTGCTGCAAGTCATTTTATATCCCAGGCCTCAAACGCCCCACTGCAGCTTCCCCAGTGGCACAAACAGCAAGAATTCAAGTTATAACTCGCTGCAAGAACATCAGCTACCAAGTTGTTCAACACAAGGCAGTAAACTCACCTACAGCTATCTACGCTGTGTCTAAACTAGCCCTCGGTGCTACTGCTACCATCAAATATTCTCCAAAGTTACCTAGAAACAAAGCCTTACAATAAACATAAGCATCACCACTGAGACTTCATAAGCCAGAAATGCTGAAGCACAACATCTGAATTTGTCTGGAACTACAATGAGGTATTGAGGGCAGCAAGCTGCCTGCCTCCAAGATGAATCATTACACAGAGAGGTAGCAATAACTCGAAGTACTGCTTATAGGTGTTAGCCTGGTAGGCTTTCATGCTTCCTCATCCGAAGAAAAAGAAGTGCTAAATTACAACCAAATGAACACAGCTGAATGAGAGAACATAGTAGAGCAAACAAGATCCAATACAGATACAGCATTCTTAAACAGTTGTGCTCAGACGAGACAGAAGTGGTCAAAACTATTCAAAGAGCCAGTTGCAAGAACACTGCCGTTTCTGCAGAAGACTAAACAGTAAAGAGGAATCACGTGGTGAAGCCTGTGCAGCTTGGGAGAGCTTGCTCCTCCAAAACTTTTCATCATTAAACATTTTCAAACAACCCCACCCCATTTCTGCTATTGTTGTGAGAGAGGGAATTCCAACTAGAACAATTATTTCCACCACATTTTTCTGTTGGAAGAAGAAAAATGGTAATACTGCACAGCAAAAATACGATTCACGCAGTAGTTCATCCAGTAACACAAGTCTCCTTCTTAAAAGGAAAAGATTAACATGCCTGGAGTCCATTGTGCAGCAGCATGAATGTATTTTTAGATACAAACATTTGAAGGCAGCAGTATGGTGGAAGTTTCCCAGGTTGAAGTTAGCAGTGGGAGGTTAATCTCTCTACACCCTGGAGAGGGCAGTTCATTAAGAGGCTGTTCAGAGCAGAAGGAAACAATTTGCCCACTCCCTGAAGAAATCCCTCTTCCCACGACTGCACACAAGGCAGCTCCTCTGAACTCTCCACCGTCCCACATCTCATCCCAATTTCCACCATTTTCTTGGTAACAGCACCATGTCCAGGCTGTGTTAGAAAGCACTCTTCCCTTCCAAATCTCTAGCACAATTAATGGAGCTAAATTCAATGCTGTCTTCAAGGCACGACATGGAATACAAAGTGGCTCAAAGTCAACCCAAGTGTCCAAGAAAAGGAGGTAGCAGAACAACAGTTCGGCTTTATAATTTTTATCTGCAATTAACACTTTCTCATGACTTCTGATAAGGTGACGTATTAGCTGTCAGACCAAACCGAAGTGCAAATAAGTGAACCTTAAGATATTCTCAAAGAGAAGCTTTCAAGAGAGTCAAATACTCTCCCTGGCACTGAAGCCACTCTGCTCTTGTCATGCTAACAGATGACTGTTTAACCCAATTATCAGGTTAAGGAGTCTACTCAATGAGTCCACAAAAGGTAACGTAGTCACCACATGCATTAGTTTATACCTACAACTGCGCTCACATTGTGATTCATCAAGTAGCCCTTCAGGACTGCACCTTTGGAAAAAAAACACCTCAAAGGTTTGCTGAGATAGCTGCCTCAGACCTGGGAAGAAGTCAAAAAACGTAAGCTGTCTCCAAGTTAGCCATCATACACACCCATTTGTATACAGACTACAGGGTCATGTGGGTTTTTTGGTTGGTTGTTCATTTTAAACAAGTTAAGCAGACTGCCCAGTTATGCTCTATCAATATAATGACATCCCCTGGACTTGAGCCACGGGCTAAACAGCCATCATACACCTCTACCTTCATTCCCATATTAGGCTGTTCCTATGATATTGGAAATATCCACTCAACACTAGCTCAGAAAATTGCTTCCTAATATTTTCTTACGCTATTACATATTTTAATACTTAACTCTCAAATAAAATACTTCCAAATTATCAAGTATTTGGTGTGGAACACTTAATTTTCAGGTAGCTGAAGTTAAGCAAAAATAGAATAAAATTCAGATAAACCTGTGAATTACAGAGAGTAAGTGTTCATTATTTCATAAATTGCCAGCAAGTCTGACTGTCCCATCTGATATCTTAGAGATGCTGGCATTGTCAGAACATATTACCTCCCCTCTTTGAGAAGGTACATTTAAGTATCCCAAGCGTGTCACTGAAGAACAAAAACTGATGGTCAATTCTGAGCATTTATGTGACAACAGGTAGGAAAAAAAAGGGGGAAAATGCAAAAAGTCTACACGAGACCCAAAAGCCCTGACTACAGCCAAGCCATTTTTCAGACTTTTATTAAAATTAGATTGGCCTTTGACTATGAATCACACCTGCCTCTTGTAAACAGCAAAAGAGCACCAACATCATGCAGTGAAAGACACAGAAATACACAAAGGGGAACAGAGGTGATAACATCTATTAACAAGGCTACTCCATACCCACAGCACACATACCACACTGTGCTTATACACCTCAAAAAATAGTTCATTTATAACAACTCACAGCTTTCATGGAAGGCAAGCAAAACTGTACCAAAATATGGTGTGTAGGTATAAGAAAAATAAAGCTTGATTCAGCCCTGCCTCCCCTCCGTAGCCCTACCTCCTCCAGGCGCTTTAAATAGGATGTTATCACTACTTGTTTATATGCCATTACAGGAAAAAAATGCTTGGTTTCTTAATACTGCATTACAGAACAAAATGTTACTCAATTCTTTCTGTAAAGTACCAAGAAATAACTGTGAGACCATATGCATCTGAAAGCATCGACGTGCTGGAGTAATCCGGACTTATGTAACCGACAATTGGCATCTAACCACGAAGAGCAGGAAAGAAAGGACCAACATATAAATTTTCTTTCAAGATCTAAAACCTAACTAAAAATTAATTTTGAGGAGTCTGGTTCAGGAGGCAAGTGAAATTCACATCTCTATGTTACAATTTAAGGTTTCTGCCATGAAAGTACACAGACAAAAGAGAATCCCATGTGGCTGATTTTGCTTCCTTTAGCTCATCCCATTAAGCAAAAATGAATCATTTGCTAATTGACAAGTTCAGTTTGAACCGATGCCACCATGACTCTTATCTCAGTAGTTGGAAGGCAGGTCCTTCCAAGGTTTCAACAAGCCATGGACAAAGGCAGAGATCAGCATCCTTCTATTTTCTCAGTGCATCCTAAAGTGCCAGGCATCTGAGCACAGATACTCCTGGAGATCATGTTATACTTTACCCTTGGAGTCACAGTAAAGAAAAGAAAGCACCCACTCTACATGCTCACAAGATCCACTACAGCCCCCAGCCCCCTTCAGATGAGGGCAAAGCCCACCACCATGCTATGGCATGTACTGTAACACAGGGGTGATATCTAAAGCCCTAAATCACCTCTGGCTTGGGATGGCCCCACTATCTTCAGCTGCAAAATCAGCTTCCTATCGCCAGCTGCAGTGGACATATATAACATAACGCTCGCATCTGCATTTTCTGAGCCTGGGGGTTCCTCAGTGGAAGTAAATCAAAGGGAAACACGGGCACAGTTCAGAAGAACAGCAGCCGCGGCATGAGGCAGACATGGACAAGACTGCCAAAACCGAGAGGTGCAAAATAGACCCCAAATCCACAGACAGGCAACAAATATGACTAAAATACATCTTCACCCCCTTTCTACCTGCTCTTAGCCAAAAAGAAACTTTTTCTTCCTGGAAGCATGATTAAGTGCTTTGGTATCACTCTGTTAGACAAAGCTCACTGTTGTTAGATGCCAGGCTTGGGGTGGAAGAAAAGGTGTTTGCCTGGCTGCAACCACCACCATAAAGACACAGACACATTATTATGAAAAGCAAATCAACTTTTTATGCACTTATAAGGATAACAAATGTGTCATTGCTGTGTTTTGAACATCTAAGATCTTAAGCCGAACCGTAGGAAGGAGTGTTACTAGTTAGGCTATTACAGCAAATGAAATGAAAATTGAAAATGAAGTCTAACTGACATTAAATTTAAGTAAATATATATCAATTGCACAATCATCATAATACATAGACAGTTCTTACAACAAAACTTCTGCAGAACAGAAAAGCACCCTTGATAACTCTGAATATTAAGCTGAGGTACCACAGGCATCTTACAGTTTATGTAAATAAAGTGCCTCCTGCAAATAATCATGGTTCCTTCAGTGAAAACTGCAGCATGATTAACAGAGGTCCATTATAAAGGCAATGCATAACCTAGCTCCTGTGAGTAGTCACTGCCACATCGGACTGCGTTTCTATGGCAACCAGGGAGGAAAATATAAAGCAAATTACAGTTAAGTGAAAATTATTCTCCATGACAATATATGTTAATGCAGGAACATTTGCAAGGCCATTCTGGATAAAATGTTTACATTCACACATGTGTTTACAAAAATAAATAAAAGGCAGTCTATAACAGCTAATGGATCATCCAAAGATAAAGATCCTAGTTTGTTGGGTTTTTTTCAAGTTTTAATGTATTCAGAATAAAATTCTTCAAGCTAATAGAATGGAAAAAAAACCACCGTAACAAAGGTGTTTGCACATTTAGATATAGTATACATTCTTTAAGAAACAGTTTTTCAGAAGATCTAACACGTACGTTTTTGAATGTTGTGATCCTTTAATCTTCCTGGCTGCAAACAAAGAGCACATTTATACCTCCCTCATCCCAGGAGAAAATGTTTTAAACGAGAGGCTAAGTCACTCAGAATATTTATAGAGATCTGACTGAAACTGGAATAGTGACTTATTTTAATCAGCTATAACTTACTGAAAACTGAAAAGTGTTTTATAGCTCAGAATTTGCAGCATTGACTACAGCTAGGAGAGTCTTATACCTCACCATGGTTTAAAAGTAGCACAGGTCAACGAGAACCCATTGTCAGATACTTTTAGAAAAGCCCACAATTAAGGCTTTAGAAGGTTATCCTACTCTCCCACCATGATCACTTAGCCTAAACAGTCCGGTTTTTAGGGAATATATCACAGTTTTTAAGTATCTTCTGAAGCATGAGTGAAGTTAATTGGAATGAGGCTCGTTCAAGAGGCAGCCACTTATTTATTTTTTTAACTCACTTGGCTCGTACCCCAAAGAAAAGCCCAAAGAAAGAAAGTAGGTTATAAACTGACTTACAGTCTCTTTTCCACTCTGAAGCGCCACGTTTTAAGAACGGTTTAAAATACTGCCTTGGAAAAAAGCACCCCTCTCAGCCGCGTTTCACGGTTCCCCCTGCCAAGTTCCTTTCCCATGGAAATGGTCTGCCTGTTCCGCGAGTAACACAGGTGCAGGTTTCTTAGGAAGACCCAGAAAGAGCACAAGGCACTTTTTGAACCCGTTTCAGTGAGCTGGGAACACAGAAGACGGCATTCACTGCGCTGGCACATCTGAACTTACTCCGTACACGCTCCCACTGACCTCTGCATCTGTCTCTTGCCTCCACCTACAGAACAATACTTGAATCATGACGATCATAACTTTTTATGACAGTGGGAAAACTGCAATATTCTCCACAAGTTCACTCCACCCCGCACATAAAACTGCTCATAGGTTCAACCATAAAGCAAACTATCTTCTTTGAAGTTCGACTTAAAGCCCTGCACATGTTATAAAGCTGATCTGAAAAAATGCAGCGTATTAACATTTTACATAACCACACTCATGGAAAGCATCATTCGTTAATCATTTGGTGCGACTGTTGACAAAAGCAAGTTAGGTCAGAAAGTATCTGGGTAACAAAACTCTTTACAGGTGAGCTCAGGTTACCCACAAACACCAAATTCACATACCACCAAATATATTCCAGTCATGCTCCACTTTCCCTGAGGATCGTTTGCTGCAGAGCCCACAGTAGCATTACCATTATCATTTCAACTAATTTAGTCACTGATCCACAACTCCCTCCACCTTTCTCTCTACAGCAACATGCAGACTATCTCCACAAAATGCAAAGAAAGCAGCTACAAACCTTAGACTAAAAAAAAACATAAAATAAAAATCTGCAAATTGAACTACAGTGGCAGTTGCTAGGTGCCTTTTAAAACCTTCACTAATTGCCAGGACTGGGTTTCTACTGAAGATCCTTGCTGCAGTGGTAGAGGGGTTCAATCTTGTTTTCACAAGAGAACTTCTAAAACCACAGGCTGCGTGTCTGCAACAGCAAGTATTTGTATTCTGTGCACAAATCAGATTATGCGTACACACACCATCCTCACTAGTCTTCAAGCAGATGAATCCCACCAGGCCATGCTACCTTTCCAAATGCCAGAGCTATCGGGTCAGGTACCCTGCTTTCTGCTGGTGTGCACCACATCCTTTTGAGGAGAACTGGTTTACTGTGTCAAAAGGCACCCGCATTAGAAAAGTGTTTTTCTCTGTAAATGAAAGCAAATGTATGCTAACATGAAGCAAAATTCTAGAGAAAACCATGCAGTTTGCAGCTTTCACGCCCTAGCAAACGGCAGGAGGTTCAGGGGGAAGCCAGGCTGCTAGGCAATACTAAGCATGCAACATTGCCAGCAGACCTCCCATGCACCCTTCTCTATTGCAAGCTGCATCAAGTGAATTAGCACCAGATGGACAAGATAACAGCTCTGAAGAGACCATCAGAAGGATTCTTGTGGATTTCAATTACCTGCACTGCCCCATAAAGAGTAAATTCTGCTTACAACTATTGCTGGTAATGTCATGGAAAAGAGCCCCACCATTCAAACACAGGACGGATCCTTACAACAAAGATTCAAAGAGCTGATCTAACCAGAGACCATAAGTGGTGACGGTGATGCAGAAGAGGTAATGAGCCATTAGTGGTAAGCACAACAGGCATACAACAGCAGACCCAAGCTGCCAGCACCCCAAATTCTCATCCCTGGCAGAAGTCTCCATGCCCTCAGATCCTTCACCTCCCAATGCTACTGCAGCTTCACTCCGTTTTCAAGTGCTTTCCTCCCACCATGCAAAAACAAGGCCCAGATCTGGAGAGAGAGATGAAGATGCAGGATGATCTCAGAGATAACAAGAAAGGCAGGAACAGACGGGAGGGAACATCAAAAGGCAGACAGGCTAAAATTAGAGACAAGAATCCTGGATGAGGAGGACCAAGGCGAGAGCAGAGAGTCGAACAGAACCTCCATCAGATGAGGCTCCTGGGAAGGGGGAGGGACAGACAGAAGGGAGAAGAAATATTATGGTGGGTGAAGTAGGGGAAGCTAGCAGACAGAACAGACTGCAGAAGTAAAGTCAGCATTTCAAGACTACAACCTGTAGCTTTCTAACTAAGGAGCACTACTCAGCACACCAGGAAAAAGCCACAAAGTTGACTTCTCATCTGATCTCCCCTGGATGCAGGCTAACTCAAAGGCAATTCAACCCTCACCACAGAACAAGTTTAACACCCCGGTACCAGTGCTGATCACAGGGGAAGGCAATTTAATTTGCCACCGTCACCCACAACAGAGAGCAGCTCCGAGTAACGCGGGGCACCTCAGATCCTGGTCAGAAAGCCAGAAGCCTTCTGGGCTGCTGGCAAAATGAAGAGCATCAAACAGATCAGAGACCAGGACAGTCATTGCACGGTACCCCAACGCGTGCCAAGAGACAGGCTACAGCAAGGAAGGAAACTAGAAAAGATACAGCAGTTATCAGCTATCCCGACTGTCAAAACTAGCATATTCTCACATGTTCTTTCTGAGTTGGTAGGACAAGAAACCGCACAAGTTGGAATAAAAAGGTCAACGTTCAAGGAGAACAAGCTTTCGTCTCGAAACCTGGCTAGTGCATTCAACTCTTGGCCTGCTCTGAAAGGTAAAGTTTGACACACAAAAATACCCAGGGTTGCTCATTACAGACGTACGATCTAGTTCGGATAAATGTATCTGCCCGTGCCTAGCTGCAAGATGAAACCAAGGAGACAGCTAACTATGGGAAGCAGCCAAACCCTGTAACTAGAACACCAGCTCACCCAGTGGTATTTAAACAACCATAGCACAACCATGAGCAGGATGTTTGTTTCCACACACACACACCCTTCCACGCATCTACCTATATCTCTTCCCAGCATCGGCACAGCTAATCTCATCCATCTATCTAAAGATATAACTATAGCAGTACTTTATAAATAGGCTTACATATTCGGTCCATCCAAGACCTGACGCAACAGCAGAACAACAGTCGGTGCAGCAAGCGGTGTGTGTTGTTACGACAACACTGACATTTCACAGTCTGCAACAGCCATCATCCTGCATAACATGGAAAACACCAGACTGAAAGTGTAAAGTCTACCCAAAAGATTACTGCTTTTCTCAGGATACGGTCACTGCCCCAGTCAGCAGGATATCAGATCTGTTACCTCCTCCCTGTAGAAGGCAGCTATCAGGAGACCATTCCCAACAGAGAACTTCTTGGAAATGTATCTTGGCTCCTCCTGGACCTAACCAGTCTGCAGAAAACCCAGCTACTTACTAGTAATTTGGAGCTCCTGGTACAACTTGTTTACACAGAGCAGGTCATAGGATAGGCTGGAAGGTGTAAGCAGGATATAGTTTTTATGGCTCTGAACTCCTGCCCAGATAAGCTGATAATGCTCTGTGCTCAGGGGGAGGGGGAGCACTTTCATATGTGCTTTATTTAAAATGAAGACGCACCATGACCTGCAGTTAAACATTTTATACTTAATAATGAATTTTCCATTCACCTTATTTTCCTTTAAAGCTATTTAATGTTTTGGGGTTTTTTTAGGAGTTCCTTATTACACACACTTTCATTTCATACCGAGATATTCAGAGCAGCACAGTACTTTCAAAACCTAGCTCTTCAGCCTCTTGCTGCACAAGCTGTCAAGCCCTCAGGGACAGGCTGCCTCTGGATTGTGGTGAATTTTTTAGAGGGGAACATCTCCCTTCTTTGCCATGCCTGTGATACAATTTTAGCAGCTTTATGCTGCTCTAAAGGTAAATTATTTTAGACCTTTTCTATACTGCAAAGCTGTCAGTCTCTAAAAAAAAATAGAGCCAGCTTCCTTCCGTGTTTCTCCCTCCCCTGATTACCCACAGCCATTTAACCACCCCACCGTGACACCACCCCCCCCCCCCCCCCCCCCGCAGACGCTGATGTCCTCAGCTGAGGACCTGAAGCCTACCACTCAAACAAGAACCACCTTAACATTTTTCTCAGAGCAAATCCAATACAATTCAAGAGAAAAGCAGGTGCTTTCTCGCTGTTCCCAAGTGAGAAAAACATCAGTTCCCTCAGTACAAAGCTGAGACAAAGCTTCTTTTACACATACTAAAAAGTTTTCTACCCCTTCGATTTTCAAAGTCTGTAAATTTTGTTGCTAAAGAAGGAACAGGCATGCATTTTAGTCACATATGAACCCAGCGCCAGCATGAACACTCTTGCACCTAACAGCAGAATTAATATTTCAATGTTTCCACGAAATACCAAATGTTGTAACCTCTGGTTTACTAATTCAAACGCAATATACAATCAATAGCTTGCTCCTGCCACTGCAATAATTTACAGTGGAAGATTTATTTTAAAAATACTCATCGGATAAGTTTGGTTTTCTTGGAGACAGGGGAAGAAAGGCTGCCTACAGATTTTTAGAGGATAAATAATTCAATGCATGAATGCCAAGGGCAGTACTGCACACATCCATATGGCAGGGACAATGCAGACAGTAATATATGCTTCACATCACCACCCTGACAGTGCCTTCAACCCTGACCTAGAAAAAAACATCACTTTCTTCTGGCTACAACAGCTAATTCACTCTCCGTCATTGCTACCCCACAACACTAAGGACTACTGGACGCTTTTTGTTTACTTTGGGGTAGCGTCTCCCAACTCCTCGGCCTTCGTAGACTGCAATTTCGCCTCTGTTCACAGCAGCTACACTGCAACGAGTAGAACAACTTATTCTCATGATGAACTTAAGAAAATGAAAATTAACCAGACGAGACACAGGTTTCAGAAGTCCTCTTTAGGAGCTCACACCTTTTCACTACCAAAACTGAAATGGGCAGGAAAACTCAGGACAGTTTCTCATACGTGAGGTCTGGCAAGACGCCGGCGGTGCCCCGAAAAGAGCAGGCACAGAGGGAGAGGGCAGGCTGTTCCCACCGATGACCAGCACCCATCGTCCACCCGAGCTACTGCACGGGGTGCTGCTGAGCTACGGGGCTCCCGCACCGCGCTCGATGGATGCCGGACCACGTAGATCGTGCCAAGTGCCAAAGCCTGCGACAATGCAGAAGAGGGAAGGGGCTGCTCGCCGTGGAAGCCTCCCCTCCTCTCCTCCACAACCCTCATGGCCAGCAAGCCTGCAGCTGCACTGGTTTCATGCTGCCAAAATTAACTGTACAGACACCACCCTATTTTGGTGGCGACTGGATAGTTTCTCTACATCCTACAGTTTGGGGAAAACATTAAAGAACCAAGAGGAAGAATTCTAGAGCCCAAAATACCTGATATAATTAACTGCACCTTCTAACAGGATTATTTCCTTTCCCGACCCCAATTACTCCTTCAGTTTATTAAAAGAGAACTCATATACGCAGAAATGTTAACACCTTAAAGAGTCACATAAACAGAAAAAAAGTCTGAGGGCACCATTATAAACAGAGTTAATGGAACTCAGTGATTGGAAATGGATCTTGAAAGCTGTCAGATCAAAGCAAGATCTTTCTCGTGTAAGGACTGCATTACCCTTGGAGCCACAGAGCTAATACCATCTATAAAAATATTTTCCTCAAATAAGTTAAGAACAGCAGCGTTTCATCTGTCAAAAGGTGCGAGGCTTTTATGGGATTAGCCATTCCACATACAGCATAAAAATTAGAACAGATTTTTAAAAGCCCTCAGCTCAGCTGACGGAGACTACACAGACCAACGTGTGTGCCTGCTTTCTTCACACACGCTACACGCTGAACAGATTTTTCACTGCTATTAGCATTTAAGCTTCTTTTTATTTTTTTTTATACACTTGTAAAGGATTACAAATTGGCATCACCTATAACTAGCCACAGATGAAGCTAGCACCACCACCCAGACTCAGACAAATTAAGGTTTTTAAATACCCAACAGCTGCATGAGAAAATACACCAGAAAACACCAGTTCTCACACAAGAACGTTTGAGAATTCCAGGTACAGTCGAATACACTCAAAACCAGCCCCCAGATCACGGGCACTGACAGCTTCCTACCCCCCTTCGCAGCAGGATACCAAAGACAGCATTTTGCCCCAGCATACTTTATTAAGGCTCTAGCTGCACAAACCCATACCGTTCAGGATGCTTGTGATGTCAAATAATTGACTACACAAGCTTTCCTTCAACATTTATGCGAGTATTTTTTTATGACCGTGCATCAGTGGCATACAAATTACATAACACTTGGCTGAGAATCCCGGTGCTCTGCACCCTCAGAAAAAGCAGCTCTGTGCCGCTAATCTCTCTTGCAGCAAAAAGAAAATATTTAAAAGCTGCATACAAATCATTCCTGTAAAGTGTCATGCAGACTGTTTTAAATTAGATGGGGTAAAAATATATGCAAGTTTATCACGAAACACTAAAATCTTTGCTTTGGAGACACCAGTTTCTCTCCACAGCCTTTTACAACTGAAATACATACAATTCTCACTCGCGATGGAGATAGCAGACAAGCCACCTTTACTAGAGCCTCATCAAGGAAATACGATTAGAAAAACAACCACCATGTAAATATTTCCAAGTATTATTTGCTTTGCTGTACTGAAAAGCAGTAGTACCTGTCACTGCTTGCTATGTACCTACCACCATTAAATCTTAATACCAAAGAAGAATTTCAATCCATAAGGCAGACTGTCAAGCCTGAAATTCAGGTACTCTGCACAGAGGGAGGAAGAGGGGCTACCCTCATAAGAAAGCCGTCGCTGGGTAATTTTACAAAATGTAATTAACCAGCTCCGGTCCTGGGCATTTCCTTCCCTCGGAGAAGGATTTCTTCACCAAGTAATTAGACCATCCCAGCTAAGACTCAAGTCACCACAGAACATATTTTCCCCAAAACAAAGCCATATGCATGCTTATAGAAGATTCAAACACTATTTCAAAAAACACACTGCCATTTCCTCACAGTAACTTAAAGCTCTTCCTAGTTTTTGCCTTCATCACTGCATGGTTCTAAAGCTAACTGAAACCAATACGCCACTGTGGGAGCCCCCAAAATCCTGGTTCTGTTCCCGTACTTGAGACACTTCACTATTACAGAGTATGGCCTTCTTTTAATGTCTAGAAAAGCAGGAGGTAAAAAAATCTTAGTACTTCAAACACATGTCCAAAAGCCACAACATAAAGACAAAGAGTACAGATTAAACGCTGTAAAGATATACTTGTCAGGAACCTTCCTTTGAAGTATCTGCAGGAAACACTGTCATCATGCAGCCATGTTACAATTACACAGTTAAAATAATCACCACCAGTTGTAAGTAGTCCATCTGGTTTACTGAAAAGGGAACACTGCTGGTACAGTATTGATTAACATGACTAGTCTTCACTGACCCCAGAGAAATACATTTGTCTGCTCTACTGAACAGCAGAAGAACGCTGCACGACACTGTGATACACTTCATTTTGTTTAGCAGCGCTTTTGGGGAGTTAGTCAATTAAAACATAAGTAGAAAATAAAATAATCTTAAGAGGTTGTCCACCACACACGAAAGAAGAAATGAAGCCCAGCGCTTTTCTGGAGAGTTTTTTGGTTTTGGTTTTTTTTGCGTTTTCTTCCCCCATCCAAAACCAACAGTCATATTGGACAATCTGTATGTTTAAGTCTGAGAAAACGCTATTACAACATCATGAAAACAAAAAGCAGCACATGAAAAAAATCAATTCACCCCAAGCCACTTTTTTTATGAAATGGAGATATAGACAAGAGTTCATTTTTAAAAGCAGAAGCAGAACTTAACAGTAAAACCAATTGTGAAACACTAAACGTAACATCTCCAGTTTCCAGCCTGTCAAAGCAGCTAATGCTTACATGACCAGGACTCCTATAATCACTATTTAGAACAGAAACAAGCGAAAAAACTAGTTGGAAACTGATCGAGTTGGAGGGCAGAAACTGAAGGGCTCCTATGTGCTCCAAACTCAATGTGTTGCTCGCTGTATGGGCAACTCAGCCTGCTGTGAATTTCGCAAACCAAACCCTTACCGCTTACTCAGACAAGTCTGGAGGTGATGCAAGCCCCAGCTAGCCTAACAATACAGGTTCACAGCAAACTCCACTGAAGCCCAGACCGCCCTTTTCCAGGGAGGACACAGACAAGATGTGCCCCGGCAAGTTTTATACCTTCCTGCGCTACCTCCTTTAGGACTGACAAGCTCTCCTAGAACCAAAGAGACCTGGAGCATCTCTGCATAAAAGAAAAGCTGAGCTCCACAAGCCCCAGACACACCTAAGCAAGAGCAGACACCAGGACAGACACAGTATCGCAGACAAGGCTCTGCTTTGGGGACAGACGCACAAAGGCCGCGAGGGTAACTGTGCTTTAGGAGCAGCTCAACCACGCACCCACGCAGGCACGGACCACCCCTCAGAGCGAGATCTTTCCACCACCGGAGCGCTTCGCACAGAAAGAAAACAGGTCACGCAGCTTCAGGGCGACGTTTCGCAGGCGTAACGAAATGAGGTGCCTAAGAGTTTCCCTGCCGAGACAGAGAAGTCAATGTAGGTCTCGCTCCACATCGCATTTTAAACCCTTCTACCGCACGCCACCGCAACCATTTAAAAGTGCTCCAATACACACCTTTAATCTGCCAGTAAATCGATTTTGTAAAAACACCAACTTTTTAAGTTAATCAAGCCAAATGTTTAGTTCCTGGTAGAGCACACACAAAAGAATGTACCGATGCCACTTGAAAACATGAGAGAGTTAATCTCCTTTTCGCTCTCCATGACTCCATGGAGTGTTTTCTTCCCCCAGAAAAAGGAAACAATTGGAGTGGTTATATAAAAACGTTCCATTTTCTGAACAAACCAGAAAAAAAGGAAAAATACATTTAACTCCAAGTTCCTTAAATTTAGACAAATTTCAGCGTTTCAGTAAAGCACACAGCCACTACAAAGCATTACATTCACAAGATGTTTTCAGCTAAATATCTTTGCCTACACAGGGGAAAAAAAAAAAAAAATGTTCTATACCCAATTTCAGAAGCCATCTCAGGAGGGAATTTTGCTTCAAGAGCTGCCTGGAATGTGTTCTCTGCCTATAGGGCCATGTCCCCAGTGGTAAGAGAGTACTTTGTGTACAAAACCAGGAGGGGGGAGGAACCCTTTCCTGCAACTGGATATCAAAACAGATCTCCAAGCTTAAGAGTAGAAGCCAATCCATACACACACCGACTCTTGTGCCTCAATGAAGAGGCCGATTTTCAACCCGCACGCACACCCCCCTCGCAGGACAGCTGCTCCCTCTGGGAAAGGGCAGAGGGCATCAAGGGCTCAGCTCATCCCGGCTCCTTTCGAGGCGAGGGGTGGGGGAAGAGCGGCGATTTGCCTTTCTAAACATGCAATCAATCTACCGGACTGGGGGAGGTTAATTCTGGACTGCAGAAGTGCAGCTGTTTTGGGTTGGGATTCTTTTTTTTTTTTCCCTTCCTCTTCCCCCCCCCCCCCCCTTTGCTAAGGGGCAAAGGTGTCGAGCAGCCCCTCCACGGCACACAAAGGCTTCTCCGAGAAGAAAAATACCAACCAATTTAAAGATTAAACTAGAAAATAAATAAATAAGCGCGGATCAGCCAGGCTGGCTGGCAGCAGCTCGGTTCAGCTCCATCCTCTGCGCACACACACGCAGGGCTAACGCCTACCCGGGGATGATGAAATGGGAAACGGAAATTACCATTTCAGACAACTTTTGGTATTGTTCCTCCCAGCGCAGCGCTCACCCCAAAATGCGTGCTCCCCTCCCGCCTCCCCCGCCGCACCTCTGCACGCTGCCGTGTGCCCCCCCCAAAAAAAAAAACAACGGGGGGGGGGGGGGGGCGACCCACTCCGCGGCCTCGACCCAGACCCCCGCATTCCTCCCACCCCGCAGTGCGCCCCATAAGCCCCCGCACCCCTAAATATTCACCACCCCCCGAGCTCTCTCTGCAGCTCGCCCCCCCAAACCCTCCTCACCTCAGCCAGCCCCCTCCACCCCCTGCCCCCTACCACCTCTCCCCTTCCAGCGACCCCCCACACACGGTTCTCCCCTCTCCTCCTCCCCAAGAGCCCCCCCCCCCCAAAAAAAAAAACAACAACCGTACATCCTCTTCTCAACCCCGGTAAGTCGCCTTCTCCCCTCAGCCCGACCCCGTACTGCCCTCTCCCCCCCTCCACTCCCGGTACCCCCTCTCTCAGCCCCTCTACCCTCACACACACACACACCCCCGCCCCTTACCGGCGCTCCGGGCTCAGCGGGCCGAAGGCAGCCTCGCGGGGGAGCGAGGCCTGCGGCTCCGCCGCATAGAGGAGGCGGCGGGGGGGAGAGGGAGGGAGGAAGGGGAAGGGGGGGAAGGGGCTGCTGCTGGCGGCGGTGGTGGTGGTGGTGGTCGTGCGGCGGAGGGGGGGCGGCGGAGCGGGACTAGCGGAGGGGGCGCGGGCAGTGGCGGCGGCGCCTCCCGGCCGCGCGCTCCATGGCCCCGCCGCGCTCGGCCTCGGCCTTCGGCTCGCAGCGCTACCGCCCGCCCGCCCGATCGATCGGCCACCGCTGAGACGTTGCCGTTCATTGGCCCGCCGCGTCGGCTCGCCCCATTGGTTGGAGCGAGCGGTACGCGCCGCCGTGACGTCAGCGCGCCGCCGCCGGTGAGGGGAGAGGCGGGGAGGAAGGGGGGTGGGTGGTGCTGCGGAGACGCGTTGTCCCCTCCCTCGCAGCGCGCGAGGGCTGACGGGAGCGGGGAGGCGGGGCCGAGAGGGGAGGCGGTTGCCATTGGCCGGCGTATCCGGAGGCGCGGCGGTTTATTGGTGGGTTTTCTAGAGGTCGTGAGCGGCCCGGCGTTTCCGGGGCGGGGCCTGCACTTGTAGCACCGAGCACTGGGGCGGAGCGGTCCCGGTCCCGGTCCCGGTCCCGTTGGCCCCCGGAGGTATGTGTGGGGCGCGTTGAGCCGCCACTCCGCCTGGTGGGTCGAGGGACGGAGCGGTTGTGCTCACCTACTGCGGGGGCTGCCCCGTCTTTGCGCCAGACACCGCGAACGAGGACACACACACACACGCCCCTCCCCCGGTTCTCCGTGATGGCGGAGGGAGTGGGGGGCGGGGGGGTGTTCGGTGCCCCGGGTGTTGGCGCGGTGAGGCGCTGAGGGGCAAAACGCCACCTTGGTAGGTGCTGGGTGGGCGTTTGCTCCCGCTGCCGGGGCAGTGGCGGGGGGTCACACGTTATTGCACTTTTTCCTTCGGAGATAACGGGCATTTATTCTCTATTTTCATCCCATCTTCACCCGCTGCATCCGTGCTGGCCGGGCACCGCGCTCGGAAGAGACACTGCGCTGCAAACCGCTTTGTGTTTTGGGGCTGAACTCCTTCCCGAGGTTCTCGTTAAACGTTCTGGGTGCCAAAGGTTTGTTTTTGCTTTCAGGAGAGGCCGTGTTAACGAGGAACTCCTCTTGAACTTATTTATGTAAAGCGTTGTTCCTGTGCAGCTGCTGCAGCAGATGAAGAAGGAGGGATCACACAGGTGAAGTTCTAGATTGGTGTACCCCCCCCCCCCCCCCAAATGCCCTGGTTGGAGCTGGGGGTGCCGGGGACCAGCTGCGGTGTGGGGGCTAGCTCAGCTCTCCTGCCATCCCTAGGGAAAGGCTGCCAAGTGTGGCTTCTCCGCCAGGCCCCAGCGATCTCCCTGGTACATCAAAATGGGCTGTGCTCCCTCTTGGCCCTGGGAGGGCTCACTTGCTCCTGACCGGGCTGTGTTGGTTGTGCCTGGGTTTTGGTTTGGTTATTTTTTTCCCCATGATCCATTCAAGTGCTGATTGCATAATACGAGAGGCTTTTGTGCTGGTTTTATTTACAGGGTCTCTTCTAAACAGCCAAACCCTTGGCTCTCTGAACAAGGATGGTCGTTCTTGCTGGATGAGCCTCCTGCCTTTGTCCTGCTGGGCTTATGGAAGCGGCAGAAGTAAGTGCGGGCGTGCTTAAGTGTGCTGCCCAGGCGAGCAGCTGTGTGAGGCTCAGTTCCTGTACTCGAGACAGCGCTGCTGCTGCCTGTCCTCCTCCCTGGGTGCCTCGAGCCCTGGCAAGGCTGCAGGATCTCCTCCTGACAGTCACTGTGTTACATTTGTGCTCTCCAGCACCAAGGTAACTCCAAAAGTGCTGGTCCATCCTGTTACTCAAACACAGTTCCCCATGCCTGAGCTCAGTACAACCCTTCTGCAGAATAGGAATGCTTGTTGTGTGTCTATTTCATACCACACATCTAGTGCCAGAGCCCCTTCATGTCATCAAGGTAAACCAAAACCTGTGGGATCCCCCGGGGAAGAATCCTGTTTACAAAGCAGGTCTTCACAGCAAGTACAAAGTGGGGACACGTGCAGCTCCCCGCCCAGACCGGGTGGCTCGGGTGCCCTGGTGTGGGTGGCAGCTGCCTGCACAGCTGCGTCACTGCAGTTTGTTTTGGTTGCTGAGGATGGGGAACCCTTGAGCCAGCAGCTCTACTGGTGACCTCATCAGTAATTGTTCTGGTTTTTTTAACACACACCCCCTTCTTCCAGGAGTGTGGCCCATAACTGTGATTGCTTTTTTGGCATTTGCAATTCCACTTGGAGTTGCACATTTGGCAGCCTTAAGGATTGTTCTCATGTGCTGAGGATGCCAGTAGTCCCCCAGGAAGAAAAATCTCTTTGCTGGGCTCAGTAGTGATGAAGGAGCGGCTCAGGAGCACGTGTCCAACTTCACTGTTAAATAACAGCATGAGAGAGATTTATTCTGAGCCTGTTAAGCTGGTCCTGTGTTCTACTTAGGCTTAGTCTTTTTATCTCTACCCATCTTTCTCTTCCATAAGACCTACTAAACCAGTCAAAAGAAAGGTTGTTGGGGGTTTTTTTTGTCCTCCCTTCCATTAAGCTTCTCATCATACTTCACTGAAAACACTGCAGATACATGTTTGCCCCTCTGGTGCCTCTGAGTGAGTAGATGAGAGGGGAAATATGTTTTTTCATTTCCTAATTATAGTTGGCTATACCTGCTTCCTTGTCAGCCTTGAATGTCATCCAGGTCACAGATCCAGTGCTGGGGAGGAAGTTAAATCCTTTCTGTGTCATCCTGACCTTTTTCTATTTGAACACAATAGTGTGGACTATCAACCTATTTCAGGGAGAGACATTAAAAGCACTTGGTGAAAGAAAGTTAATGGTGGGAGTGGGGGTGGGGGGAGATGATTTCAGCTGGGGCTTGTTCTGCTGTTTTTCTGGGTGAGACTCCTGTGATGAGGATGTTTAACCTGCTTGGTTTTGTTACCCTGGGATGGCTTTTGCTCCTCACAACTTAATTGCAATGCTTAAGAGGAAAAGAAAACAACAAACTATCATTAATTGTTGAGTACTTTTATCCTTCACTAAAGGTTGTGAGCTCTCAAATCCTAAAATAAAACAAATATTCTGGTGCTGAGGAGGAAAGAGAACATTGCATGAGGGCAGAGAAATTAGGCCACTTGGGGAATGTGTTTTCAGGCCTATTTCTGTCTGTCATGGCAAACTAAAAGGACACTGACTTTGGGGAAAAGAGCTCTGTGACCCTTTGGTCCTTGCTCTGTTACTCTTTCCCTGTCAAACTCTGGAGCTGGCATCTGTGTCAGCTGCTCACCTGCTTTTGCAACCTATGGGGGAACCATATTCATCCCACTACTTCAGCTGAGCTGCCTTGCAGCTCTATAGCAACTGTCTCGTGATGGAAGGAACCATTATGTCAACCGTAAGGTCAAAAATACCTGGTCTGTGTTAATGTGGGTGCAGTTCTCTGCTGATTCAGCTCCTATCAGGATGTAAAGATAGGAATCTATTTTTAATAATTAGACAATGTGTGATTTATGACTACTACAGTCACACATCAGGGTAAATCCTCTGCCACCAGTCAAGTGCCAACATCAGAGGCCAGGAGAATGAAACTTTAGAAGAACTTTGATTAGAAGACCTTTACTTTAAGCCTGGCTCATGTTTTAATTAATGTCATCTATTAACATTTTGAAAAGAGATGGTTTTGGCAAACTAGAAAGGCAGCCATTTGGAAAGCCAGCAAGGAGTACAGCTGATGCTCTTGGTACTGCAGCAGCAACCTCCCTAACTCTGCACACAATCATGTTTTTCTTAAATAAAACTACTTTCAAGCCATCCTTGGTTTTGGGTTTTTATTGTTGTTGTTGTTAAAGGACAACTCCAACTTAAAATAAGCCCTTCTGCCTGTGATACCATTAAGAAATAAAAAAACTGGGCTTTCACCTGCTTTACAATGAGGTGGTTGCTCACAGCTCTATGAGATGCGGTTAAATAATAACGCTAAACTAATGCAACAGTTCACTCGTACCAAAATCAGCATTTTTCTGAGGGCTTAACTCCTTGATGCAGCCCACTGTGTAATCAGCTGACTCCCAGCAAAGCACCAGGACTGCACACTGGGGCCCAGGACAGGCAGAGCCGGCAAACCAGGAGCTGATTTAGCTCCTGTGCTACACCATGCCCTTGGCCTGCACAGGCAGCAGTATTTTTTGACCCCTGAAAGCTTTGAGCTGCTCTTGTGGATAGTAAGTTTATTTACATGGTTCCCTGCAGGACCTTATGCCTATGTGAATAGTAAATCCACAGAGCTTTAGGCCTCCTGCATCCCTAAGAGAAGGATGCTTTCCGATGGTAGTGGTCCCCTGCTGCTGGGTAAATGCCTCGTATTGATGTTCTAGGCGTGAACTCGTGACTGTCCTGTTCTAATTACTGTTTTTATGATTCCTAATGACAGGCTTTAGGTTCCTAGTCTGCTTACGGATTTCAGGGGTGTAGAGTGACAGTTGCTCGCCCGGAGCTTACTGACCTCCCCCAGTCTGCGGGGTTTGGAGATGACTTCAGCCACCTCCCCTACGCAGATGGATTCCTGGGCTTCTCCTGAGCTCTGCACGCTTCAGCAGCTCTCCAGGGAGCGCACTCCCATGGAGCAATCTGCTCATTCGTGGCCTTTGAGTCACAAACAAGCTATTTCCTTCTTCCAGCTCTACCCCTGCAAGCTAAGCTGAGAGGTACCCGTGTCACTCTGTCAGAGCGTTGCTCCTTCTTGCCTGCATTTACTTTGCTTTTCTAGCGATCCGTAAGCTGTGACTGGCAGACGGTTCAGCCGCTGCTGCTGTATGGCTGATTCCCTGTGATCCCCTGCCTATAGCCATCTGTCACCTACCTATCTTAAAGTTAAACTCCCCTATCTTTAGAGGTGACTCAAAGATAAAAGTTTGTACCCCAGCACTGTGTCCCAGTTATGCTTTAAGCCCATCAGCTGCCTCACTGTGGGGCTGGGGTGCCCTCCTTGCCCCCAGGGAGGACCAGTTTAAGTGCCATGCTGCCCTCTGCACAGGAGCAGGTTGGGAAGTGGGTCTGGCAACGGCAGCAGGAAGCACTGGAACTTGCAGTGATCCCAAGCTGTTCCTGGAGGAATAGGTGTGATGGTTTTGGACTGGCTCATATAAAAAGGCTATCTGCTGAACAGATCTTTCCCTGGTGAGGAGTTTCACTGTGCTTGAGGGACAGACGTGTGGTCTTTTAAGCATGTCCTTTGTTCCTGAGCCTAAGGCTTTCCTCGATACTTGGCCTTGCTGTGCTGAAGGGGATCATCTATCCCTTGACCTTGACTTGTCATCTGCAAAGAAGTCATCTGAAAAAAAAAAAATCTGGTACGTGACAGAGATGCACACTGCTGAAGGGTGCTGGAACGCTCTGGGGCCTCCTAGCCAGCGCCAAGCTGTGCATTTTTGTCCTGCCACAGGGAAGTCCTGGCTTGCACTGCTAGGTAGCTAACAGCAATTTTTCAACTTTTAAATAGAAGTCTGAATTTACCTTCTAGCAGCTTCGGCTCTACATTTAATCCTTTGATTCATTATTGATGTGAAGTCTGTTGGTGGCGCGGTGGCCACCTGACTCCAGGTATCCATTCACTCAGTTTGCAGACTGCCGTGTTGAAATGAGTCTGAGCGAAGCTGGGGGGGGACTGGTGGCACCCTGCAAGGAGCTTCCTGAGACTCAGGGGGCAAAAGCAAGGGTGGCAAGCCTGTCTTACAAGGAGCATGAAAACAGGAGATGCAAGTTCTCAGACACAGCAGAGCTGAGGGCTGTGTTGGCTGTGGAAACTGATTTCTCTTGTCCTGAAAAATACAAGATGGGGCTGCTAATGCTGCTTTCCTGTTCCTAACCTGCTCAGGAGATAAACCAGGGATTTCAGACTCCAATCCAGCACCTTTCCCCAGTAGTAAATACACGTGGCATTACTGAGTGATGTCATGGCTGGAGCACATCCCAGCGAGGCCAAGCCTGGATCAGGTTATATCTGTCTTCTCAGAATATTGGCTTACTCCCAAAGGAGCATATTGCCAGTCCAAGGGCAGTGACTGAGGCCACCTTCCCCAAGGTCATCTCTCGCACACACAGAGAGGACAGCACTCGCTTCCGCGTATGCAGCGCAGCCTGAGCCACCCACGCAAAAGTCACAGTGCAGCCATGGCGGTTGCTGGCTGCATGTAGGGCAAAACCTCTTGACTCTCCTTTCTGGCATCACTTTGTGTTGGCACCAGCGAGGCAAGGACCCCCAGCCCTCCTTCCTGGTGCTTCATCATCCGGTTGCCTTTGAGGCACAGCATGAGAGGAGGAATAGGAATCACGTCAACTCCAGCTATGTGGTGCGTCTGTAAATAACTAGTCCTCATAGTCAGTAAGGTTTTGTCACATCGAGGCTTACATCTTCTGGCTGGGAGCATTGCAGCAAGAGCCCAGCTGCCCTACAGACCTGAAATGCTGCTTGTTTCAGTCAGTGAGCCCACCCAGACTCAGCTGGGTGGTCTTTTGTGCTGGAGTTTGGACCCACTCAGCTTTCATTGCCCTCCGTCGTTAAATGGGTGCAAGTTTGTCTTCACTGAAGCTGGAGTGAAGCTGTAAGGCAGGCATAATGAAACCCATTTGGCTCGCTCTCAGGTCAGCCTGGCATAAGTCGGTGAAGTCCTGTCTAAGCAAACTGCGCCGCTTCACTTCTAATCGGGCTGTAATTCTATTTAAATGATGCAACTCTTTAAAAATAGATCAGGCCTAATCAGAAAATGGATGGAAGCATGGTCTGACGTGCCTTGAGTGAAGCAGAGGTAGGGATGTGCATGGTTCTGGTACCCTGCAGTGGTTGGGGGCACTGGGGGACCCCACAGCCCCCTGGTTCCTGGCACACTTTGCCGTGGTTGCTGTATCCCGTGGGACCCTCCCCCATCAGTCAGCATTCCAGTTTTCTCCTCCAAATACAGCTGGAGTGTAAATAACCCCCCGCCATGGATCCCTCTGCAGGGTGGGTGAAGACGTGACATTCGGCTCTGTGGCAGCCACCCGGCCAAGCAGGATGTCATCCATGGGCTGGCACGGAACAGAGGGCTTGTGCTCTGCCCGTGTTTGTGCTGAGCGGGAGCTTTTTCTGCTGTCCTTCCCCAGCCTAGTCACTTAGGGCCACCGCATCTCTGCAGCACCCATCTCACCTCTACCTTTGTGTGTGTCTGTGTCAGAACTGGGCTCCTTGCAGCCTCGAAAGGGCCAGCCTTGGGTTTCGCAGCCTCCTGTCTTGGCCAGGACAAGGGACAGAGATTCTTCTCCAGGCACAGTAGGTGCAGATGACCCTCTCTTTACAGACAGTGAGCATGCCAAGAGAAGAGCCCACATGGCCAGCATGGAGCAGAGGTGAGTAGCAATGTGGGCTACACAGCATCTCCCTGGGCATCTCGGCCTGGTCAGCCATGCCGGGTGGAATCTGTGGGGTAGAGGAGCTGCTGGTGTCTCTGCAGCCGGCTGTCACATCCCCACTGTGACACTGCAAGCTATGACCAGCCAATATGGATTAATTGCAACCAGTTTAATTTTGTGTCTGTAAATTAAGCTGTTTGACGATTAAGCCAGTGATACAAAGAGACTTCCAGGAGTGAGGGGGACATTAACATGCTAATAGACCTTGCTGGTAGAAGGTTTACTTAGACACATCCCAGGGGGCAGATGACAATTAACATCCTAAGAGACTCTTCTAGAAAGAGGATGCTAATTCAGACCTGCTGGGAAGGGAGATAATTATTTATTATTATTTTATGTAGCCCTGCAACCTCCCATTCAAGAATGCCCAAGATACTTTAGGACAGGTAAGTTAGGAGAACTAACAACAGCGATGATACCTAAAAGTTGTCCTGGAGCCACCTGAGGGGAGAAACACAAACAGGAAGGAGGGAGAAAAAGCTGCAGAAACTGTCCTGGTTAGCAAGACAGGAGAGGAGAAAGAAACATGACTTCTTGAAGGCACATTAAAGGAAGCGGGCAGGAGAGATCAGAGCTGCAGGCCTGGTGAGCAGAATATTCATTTCAGTAGAGCAAGAAGGGTGTAACTGTGGCAGGAGGGAGGTGATGTTTGCTCTGAAATGCCTTCCCGCCCCAAAGAAATACCCAGCAGAGGACATGGAGCCCTCCCACGCTGCTGTGCACAACTAGTGCAAAATAGGAAGAGATTACACAAGATTTAGGATCAGGGACTTAAAATACAATGACCTTTGTGATATCTGTACATAGGGAACTTAACGCTACTCATAACCTTGACACGCTCTGGTGTAATGCTTGAGGCGGGGTTTCCACCACTATTAGAACCCCGCACGTGAACCAACAGAACTATTTTAAATGCAGACTATCAGTCGGCTGTAGCTTGGCTACTGTGAGTTGTCAAACACATTGTAACAGCTTTTCCACAGAAGATAGATCACAGGAGCCAGCTAACCTGCCTGACAGAGCAAACATAAAAATGTATGTATATTTGTTCACTCATTTTATTTCTGAGCATACTTGTTAATCCATCAAGCTCAGCTGCAGGTACTAAATGCTGTTTTCTGTCAGAGCTAATTCATACCTTGAGCTATCAGAAGGGGAGTCTTCCTCAGCAACAGCTGCAAAGGGAAGGAGCTGGTCTCTTTGCTCTCCATCGAATCTAAGATTGCAGAGTTTGTTTCTCTCTTCTTTTCCCAGACATTACAATTATGTGGGACATGATGTTAAGAATTATAAACATCCCGGAGCGGGGCTAGTTGTGTACTCACACCACCAGACTCTGCACCGCCTGCTTCCCTAGTGCCAGGTCTCCCTGCCAGCCATGCCTCCACAGCGATGGCGGGTGGCCACAGCCTCTCTCCTGTGCCTGCCGGAACCTGCTTGCTCCTCCCAGGCGTTTCTTCTCCTCCTGCCTAAATCTGCTTGGGGGACCTGCCCATGGCTGGGTAGGGGGAACTGCCTGCACTGCGGGATCTGGACAAGGCCCAGTTGTGGGAACCCGTCTGGGTTGTGGGAACCGTCTGTCTGCTCCAGGGGCCTCGGCCAAGCAGACCTTCGCCTGAGGCTGGTCTGCAGAGGGCTGCCTGCCTTGGGGGGCCGGCCGGGTTGGGCTGTGGGAGGGCCTGGCCAAGGTCAGGCCGCAGGATCCTGGCCGGGCCGGGCTGGGCCCTGGCCAAGGCAGAGCCGAGGGACGTGCGTGCCGGAGGCCGGGCCGCGGGGATCTTGGCTGGGCGGGCCCTGGGCCTGCCGGAGGCCGGGCTGCGGGGGCCCTGGCTGGGCCGGGGCTTGGCCGAGGCCGGCGGCGGGGCCGGGCCGGGCCTCAGGAAAGGGCCGGCGGGCGCCGAGCGGCGGGATTCCCCGTTGCCGCGGTAACAGCGCGGGCCGGCCCGGCAGCCCCCGCGCGGCTGCAGCCGGGGGCGGGGCCAACGGCCGCCCTCAGCCCCGCCCCGCCGCCGCCGGTTGCGGCTGCCATCTTGAGGCATGGCAGCCCCGCCGCTGTCGGCCCCTTTCCAAGATGGCCGCTCGCTCTTCACCGAGCACTTCCGTCCCCGCTGAGGCCTCCGGCTCGCGGCGCGGCGGCGAGCGTAGCGGCCCGCTGGCGCGGTTCTCTCCTCAGCGGTCCCTCGCCGTTCGTTAGCTGCCGCCACCGCCCCTCGGAGCGGGACGGCCGGCGTGTCATGGCGCTGCTGCGGCTGCTGCTGCTCCGGGGCCGCTGCGGCTGCTGGCGGCGGCCTGCTCCGCCGCCCGACCCGGCCTGGGCCCGGGCTCGCCCGCGGCCCGGCGGCGGTCCCCTCGGCGCGGGACGCGGCCTGCAGGTAACGGGGCGGCGGGGCCCGCGGAGCGGGGTGGGCCGGCCCCGGGGCGGAGCCTCGCCTCCCCCGTGCTCGGCCGGGAGTGCAGCGCCGAGCACCGGGAGGGAGCGGCGAGGGGGGCCGGCAGCGTCCCCCCGGGAGAGGCCGGCCCGGCGGGGCGCCCGGCCCCCAGGCTGCAGCGGAGAAGGCGAAGGGAGGGGAGCTGGGTCAGCCTTCAGGGCTTCGTGTTTAAATGGGCTCTTGCTTCGAGAGAGGCCTTTCCTCAGAAGAGCGCTTGGGTTAAAGCATCCCAAAGGTCCACCGTTTCAGTACTATATGACGGGAACTTGGGCGAAGGAGAACACTTTGGCTGTCATAAGCAAGAAAATGTTGTTCCCTAACTTTATTTGCGCCGGCTCTTTGTATCTCCTGTGACAGAAGCGCCCGCCGCATTGGTGTGCGCCACAGATGTGATTTTCCCCATTTTGCAGTGCTGCTGATATTGCAGGGCTCCCCAACACAACCCTTAATGCAGAAGGCGAGGTTCTGGTTTCAGCTAGGTCTCCAGCGTGATTTAAGACTGTTCTGTGGTTTCTTCAGTGCAGTGAAGAAGCACTGGCAGTCCAAGTAGGCGATGGAGGAAGAACAATTGTGGGACTGCTTTGTGAATCATGCCAGGTTTTTCTGTGGTCAATTTAAACTAGTCTAAGCTGTTCTGTTCTAGAAAGTATTGATCCCAAGAGGTTACCCTCTCCAGCCAGCACAAGCAGTTGTGTTGCTGCCGAGCAAACCCGGAAGAAAGGGTGAGGGATTTCGGCCTAGTCAGTGTCCCTGTCTGGTTTGCTGCACAAAAGTTTGTGCCTGTACAGTACTGGGGTGGTGAGACGGGGAATCGCACATCAGAGAAGGGGCAAGACTTGTGTTCAGTGAGAGTATTAGTAAATGTTAGTTCAAATGTGGTGAAGTTGCCTTTAAACATGAATGTCAGCAGCAGGATTACGAGGGAATAGCTGTGTTGGCCTTACTGCTGTGCAGCAGGGTTACAAAGTAGTAATCCTTAAGATTTCCTTTTGTGGGAGGGTATCTTTACATTTTAAGAACTGACTTCCAACATATGTTTAGAATGAAGAACAGAGGTACAAGGAGGAAAAAGATAAAATGTTCAAGTGTTTTGAGTATATGTTTCTATTTATACACGTGCTTTCTTCAAACTGGGTTATAAACATCTTCAAAGTCACATGGCAAGTCCACAGCACAACCAGGAATAATATTCAGGTGTCCCAGCTGCTGGTCCTGCAACTTACCCCACTCTTTTTTCATGTTTAGAAATCTTAGTCTCACAGCATAGAGGAAGGTTAAGCAGTCACAGTACTCTTCCAATAGCTGTCTTTTTTTTCTTTATCTTCTTCCTCAGAGCCTTCTGTCACAAACACTTTCACCTCCACATCAAAGTCTCAGTGGAGCCCTGGTGAAACAACACATAATTCGAGATCCAGTCAGGCTTTGGAATCTCTTAGGTGAGTCCTGAAGAGCCAGTGTACAGGCGGAGGAGGGGAAGAGGTCTTATTTAGTAAGAGTATTGACTTTTCCTTACCTTCACTGCCTACGTTCCTGAAATGGAAATAAAGCTGTTCTATTTTTGGCTTTGGGAGATGCTTGTGTGTTGCAGGGGTTCTAGGCTTTTGTTTGGTGACAGGGATGAACAATGGCACCTTTCCACAAGGAGCTCAGCGTGATTAAGTAAGCACTTGAGTCATTAGCCCTAAAAGCTAATTTAAAAACTGCAGACTTCAGAGTAGAGAATCTTCCTCTGCCTCATTAGCAAAGCCTAAGACAAAAATGTCATTCACCTTTGTCAGAAGTCACATCGTATGACCTTGCTGAAAGCGTTGCATTGGAACAAGTTAAAAGTGTATGTTAGAAAATGTTATCTGAATGCTTAGAGCAAAAGCACAGAAACGTAAAACAAAGGCAGTTGTTCTTCTTGCTACCCTCTTCAAGTTGGGAAGATGTTTGCTGATGCCTTTGAGATTTGAACAAAACTGGTCATGGCTATTCTGGCCCATGTGGGTCTGGTGAGGTTGGACTGCTTTACCTTTGAGAGGTGTTTGGGTTTCTTTTAAGTTAAAATAAAAATACATGCATAATCTTTCAAATGGCAGTGAATCTTGTAGTAGAACTAGCAGGGGACAAGCAATGTAGTTTCTGGGCTTACTCTTCTTTCTGGAGCCTTCACGAAAGACCATGGGAAATAGAAGCTGTGGTCCTTGAGGCAGTTTTCCTTCTGAACTTTTTGCATTTTCCTGGTGAAGAAGTCTTTGCTTATTGTTTTGTAGCAGCAGCTGGGAGTCTTACTGTTTGTAGCCTTACTTTCTTGGCTTTTACTAGAGTATCCTAACAGCATTTACTGAGAAACCTGCATTTAACTCCAGCACATGCATTTCTTTCCATAAGCATTTACAGTTCCTTGTGTGAGGCTGTTCTCAACTGACCGTGCCAGTGTTAACTATGGCCTTATGCCTCAGGAAATGTGTGCATGTTTCAAGACTGAAGAATTTTCTCCAGATTATTTTCTTTGCCACATTAATGTGATCTCTGAACAAAGCCATATTTTGACTGGATTGTCAAAAAATATATAAGGAAACTCAAGGAGTCTGTCCTTCCCATTACTCCCTCTGGTGAGGCTGTCCCGTTTGCTTTGCACACGAAGCAAGCTGTGCGCTTGGGTGGATGTGGAGCTTAGCTTTTTTTGCATTTGGAGCTCACGTATATTTCTGCCATCCTCAGTATAGCTCTCTCACTCTCTCCTGAGGTCTTCTGGTAGTAACTACTTCATTCTGCTTGCCTGCAGGTAGCACTTACTGGTTTGCTACTTCAAGCTCTCGGGGGAATAACCAGAAGAATGGAGGATTCAAAAAGAAATCTCCACAGGAGGATGAGGGTATGTATGTGCCAAAAAGATATTTAATGAAACAAACTGTATGCGTGTGAGGGGTAAGGGTGGACAGCATGGAAGATCCACTTTAATGCTTCTGCCTCCGGGTATTGTAAACCTGTACCTGTAACTTACCACCTCTACAAACCTATGGCGAAGAGCAAGTTTGAAGGGCTGTATTTTTGGCTTAGATGATGGAATACTAAGATTTAAGACAGATGATGAAACTGGTTCTCTTTCTGTGCTGCTTTGCATCCTATGCAAATAACTTCATTGATGTTTGTCTTAGTTTGGCTGCTTTACAAAGGGGAACAGTAGTATGAACTGAGTTTTGGGTTGGAGGTTTTGTTATAGAGCATTTTGACTTTATAAACTTGTATTAACTAAATTTCTTGAAGCTGAGTTCTGTTGTTTTTCTTATATTTCATTTACCTTCCCTGTAGATGTGTCTCTACTTCTAGTGATGCACAGAGCTCAAAGTTAAAAATAGATTCCTTAAAAAGTTCTTAGCTGTGTAACTAATGGCACTTGCTCAGAATTTTTCTTTTTTTTTTTTTTTTTTTAAATCAGTCTTCCTAGATACTGTTTTTTGTATTCTTACACTGCCTAAGCCCCAGGCATCCTGTGATACAGGACTTTTTGAAAATTAGTTTTATCTCGCTAAAGGTGTTCTGGAACCTAGGGATCTATGTGGTGTGCCAGATTATGTTGAGAAGTAGAGGAGTGCCCTGTCTGTACCTCAAGGTTAAGAGGGTGAGGAATTTAATGACACTAATGTGGGGTGGGGGTGCAGGGGAGTAACTTTAGTGCACTAGACAAAAACCTCATGTAACTTCTGACAGACAGTGCTCTGATCCTTGTAGGAGCCACTATTATCTTCCACCAGTAGGGTTTCATCAAACATTTTTCAAATAGGAGCAGATTTGTGGGTGTCCCTTCAAGTCTTGGTATTGTTGTCAACTTTCTGCTATTTGTAGATTGACAACAGCTGCATTCCATTTAAAAAGTGTAATTTGACTCTTCCACTTCTGTAAGGAAAATTCTTTGCTTATTTGTGAGTACATGCCTCCCAAGAACTGAAGTGTGTGCAGAGATTTTCCAGGCTGTGGGTAAGGCATGTTTTCAGACTCTGTGGTGTAGATTTTTAGCTGTGAAGTCCCACAGCTGATGGCATGTGCTGTACCCACTGGCCTGGTGGGGCGGTTTAAGAAAGGTGTCAGAAGTGGGCCCAGGTGAAGGTCTCATTCTTCTGTCTTGTCAGTAATGCTTGCAGAAGCATAACAGACCTGAGCATTTTCTTCATTTGATGACATTAGTTGATGCTTGCAGAGGCTGGTGGTGTCTTGAGTGAGTTTATGGATGTCCACTGTGCTGCTTGTTTCCTGGACCTTTCACTGGGGGATAAACCTGTAGATGAAGGGCTCCACATCTTTATACTGTGAGTTGGAAGGCACTTAGCATCATGCTTAAGTCACACAGGTTGTAATATAATTTTATAAATTATATGATAAACTTTTACCTAGGTATCATCAAATAATGTAATAGCTTGGCTTTTCCTTTGTTGTGCTTAAACATAATGGCCAAATCCTCTTGGACTAACTAACTTTTGAAGTTAAAGCAGTCAGCTGCTGCTGACTTTTAGCCTGACTCGTGTCATTGCAGTCTCTTTAAGGTGAGAGCAGTGGCTTTGCCTGTTTGATCCATTTAACTGGGTTGAAGTCTTCAATGGGATGTGAGTGCAGGTATCGTGGAGTCCTTGTTAAGGAAGTCAGAGCTTGGAGCTTGGGACCCTTAGTGTTTGCAAGACCACACAGGGTGACTATGAGCATAGCGCCTTGAAGTATTGTAGCTTTTAAAATTAGTAAACAGTAACATGCCATGTTCAGTGGCCTCTTTTCTCCTGTGATTAATGGATAGCTTGACTTTGGGAGGTGGCATGCTAGCCCATGTCTCCAGGGGAATACTTGTCTCTGCAGTAATTATTAAAAAGTACTCTTCAAACTGTCACTGCAGCCCTTGCAAGATTTTAATCGGAGAGTTCAGATTTGGGGTTAATGGCAAATCATTGCTTCATGGAGGCTTTTTGAGACTAAAAAGCTGGAAGTATTCCCACAGCTGTTGCTTGCAAGTGTCACATCCAGTTACTGGTTCTCATTTACTGAATATTGTGGGGTAGTTTATGGTGCAGTATGAATGTTGTACTGTAAAGATAGTCACACTTTACATAAGCTTAGAAATAGATTGATTTTTGTCCTTAATTGAATGCAGAGTAGAGGAAAGCTTTGCGTTGCCTTCTAGCTTTCTAGAAATGGTGTTTTTTCCTGAAATTATTCAGCCGTAGGTTAAAGGTCCTAGACAAGTCTAATTCCTAGAAACTGGAGAAGTTGTTTGTGTCAAGGTATCTAATGGCTAGCTTTTACCCTGTGGTGATCTTGTGATCGTATCCTCAGTTATTGTGTGCTTTAGAACATATTATATGCATCTTCACTTTTCTGTATTAAATTTCAAAGTGCTTTAGTAATAGTTGACTCTGACATCTCTCAGGAATTTGCATAGCGATAGATGGACTTTCTTTCTGTTGTTACTCACTTTTCTAGAGTAGTTTCTTTTCTATAGAGAATCTTTTTATTTAGAACTTGTTCAGCTTTTCAGGATATTGCCCAGACTAAGGCCTCTATCATACTGTATTTTAATTTTCTTTAATAAGACTATAGTGGATGTCATCCTGCAGCTTAGTGATGAATTGCTTTGTTCTAATAAAGCTGGATCTAGCAGATAACACGGAAGTGAGGAGATGGCATCGAAGAACAAAGTGGATGGGCTGGTCGCAGTGTCTGAGCTTGTCACTGTCTTTTGAAATTATGACCTTATCTGAAAAGCTGCATTGTTTCTATTTAGGAGCAAGCCTTTCCTGTTAAATGTGGAGCAGAGCTAGGAAACGAGTGAAAAATGATGCTGCGTATCTGAAGGACAGAGTACTTTTTTTAGCATCTGACTGGGTCATATGTTTGTCCCTTGGTTTTGTTGCAGTGTGTGTAGGGTCTAATTGGTGGCTAGTGATAAATGCTAGTGTCAGAACATTTGTTATGAATTTGCAAATAAATCGAATCTGGGCTGCAGCAGGCAGAGGCACTAGCAGTCCAGTGGCGTAGAATTAATTTATTTCTGGGTGTAGAATAGTATTTATGTATGCCATGTTGCTGTTGATGTTAAATTGTATATCAAGAACAAGTGCTAAATTATATATTGAAAATGTCCACATAAAGCTGGGAAGAGGAGGAGATATTTGTTGTCATCTTAACTCAAACACTGGCTAGCAGTTGACATTGAACTGTACTGTGGCAGTCCTTTGCAGACCACAGAATTTTAAATTTGCCTATGCAGTGCAAAAAATGTTGTGAGTCTGAAAAAAAGGTATGGTGGCAAATACTTGAAGTAAACCATTCTTTTTTCTCATGTCAACACTTCAGTATGTCGCTAGTACAGTAAAGGTGGGGGAAAGCACGTCTAGCATGGGAATTTCTCTTTGATACAGAGCCTTAATGTGGACAAGTTATCAAGCCTTTTTAAACGTGAGGTTAGTTGTATAGCATGGGAGAAAATTTTGTTAAGCAATGAGATTGATTTGCAGTTATTTATATGCATAGGTAGGCTGCATATTGTGTCTCCTGTGCTATTTCAGATTTACTTCAAGTGCAGATTTTTCTTAGGTAGTAGAAATGTTGTTGGTCTTGTGATACAGCATGCCAGCAGATCAAGAGCTCACCAGGAAGCAATTACCTCTTATAATACTGTGCTATGTGATTTACCAATGACACTATGACTCCTAATATTTTCCGATGGATATGTTAGCAACAGCCTGAGGCCTAGGCAGTGTAGAAGCATGTTACATAAGAAGTGGGCTATAGTCATTAATGAGTCTGATTTTTAGCAACAAGGGTCCAGTGGCTTTATTTGGCCTATATCCATATTAGGCCAGGCAAGTGAGATAGTCTGTCACTTTAGAATAGGATGACATTTGGTGGGATCGTAAAGGGGCTAGTGGACTGTGACCACCTGAAGTCTCCCAGACCAGGATTAGACTGCCTTAAAACAGGAAATGCTGATCAGAGCTCTTCAAAATATGTCTGAGATTGCCGTCTGTCTTTGTACGCAATCAATAACTTCTGGAAGCGAGGGGCTTGCTTTGGCTTACTGATGCTTCAATTCTTCCTCTTGCTGAAGCAACAATTAAAGTGAAAAAGGTGACCCTCCATCATCTTCTCTGTGTACACAGTGCTTCACTGCATGGCTTTTGGGATATTGGGGAACAGCTGAATGTAGCCGCAGCAATGTGATGCAAGCAGATTTTTTGCTAGCAGGATGCAAAATTTGCCTCCTTCCAGGCAACTGTTAGGTTTACATCTGAATGCTTGCGCTTTCATAACCAGGCTTTTGACCTGGTGCTATTTCATGTGTACAGCTGGGGCCCTGTGGTCTGACAGTCTAGAAGCCAGAAAGGTCTGGGAAAGTAATGCAATCCAAAAAACTGACTCACTCGCATAACCTTAGGTAAGTCACACAACCTCCTTTGTGAGCCAAGCCAGAAAACTGCCCGTGCAATGCATGTTAGGTGCTGCTTCTGAGTCTAGTCCTTTAGGAGAAACCAAACATGCAACAAAAAAATGCCCAAAAGGTAGTGTTGTGTTAATCTGTCATTTAATCGGCCCTTCTTTGGGTCAGAAAGCTCCACAATTACATGCTCGTATCTTTTTTTTTCTCTATCTTTTTTTCTAAAGAGGATGAGAAACGCAGGAAAAGGGAAAATCAGATGCATCTTGAACGCTTACGGGCACTCCTCATCATAACTTTCATAGTGCTGATGTTTCGATTCACGGTCAGCGAGAACAGAGAAGGGACCAACATTTCCTGGAACTACTTTGTGAATGAGATGCTGGCAAAGGGGGAGGTCCAGAGAATCGAAGTGGTGCCAGAGAGTGATATTGTGGAAATTTATCTGCACCCAGGAGGAACTCCTCATGGACAAGTTGTGAGTGACTTTCTACAATTGGAATGAATGACCTTAGATTACACTGTTGAAAAGAATTGAATTACTGAATATATATGTTTGGTAAAACTCTAGCTGGTAAACTTGCTCTTTGTTAACTTTTCCCTTTCTTGTATTTGAAATTCAGGCGACTTTGTTACTCATATCAACCTGGAAACTAAGATTTTTAGTTGTAAAAATAATTAATAATGGCCTGGAAGAAAGTCTTACGTATATCTAAAAAGCTGGGAAAATTCAATAGTTTTTTCTACTGGCTCAGTCTGATATGTGAGAAGGTGTCTAGAAGATTGTAAACTCTTATTACTAGATCTTGTTTCAAAATTTTTCTCCTGTTTGGATTTTAGTTTTAAGTGTTTTGTCAAACTCCATCAGACTTCCTTCCTAAATCTTCCAAAATGGAAACAAAGCAAAGTTTGATCACATGCTTACTTCAAGGAGCTGCCACTAAGAATCATTACAAACTGGCTTGAGAGATTAAAATACTGTTCTTGGATACATCCCATTTTGTTTGGTGACTTACGATACATTTGCAAACTGCTGGATGAAATTAATTTCTGACAAAGATATAGAAACAAGGTCCAAGAAGTCCACGTGGAGCACAAGACACCTTCTTCCCAGTGATGTAGTTTTCCGTATATAGAACAAAATTTTCTCTGAGCCTAAGGTGTCAGTATAACTGGGTTCATAAGTTATAGGCTCAGCTTGCCTACAGAGTTGTTGCACCTCCTTGTTTCTAGAGAGCTGAGACTTAATTCTTGACTTTTATGCTTTCATAAGGTGCTGAAAAGACTAGAGGTGTTCCTAAGTTCATTTGGAGCCCTAGTGTCAGTTACCTGCTCATGAGTTCATTGATGCAGCATCAAAGGGTGTAACATAAGGCTAACTTTTATCTGACGTGTCCACGTTGTGCACTTCTGCTCATTGCTGTATCCTTACACTACAATACTTACATGCTGCTTTTGATTGCATGTCCCCAGAACGTTACCCTGTTATACACAATGCGGGTGGCAAACATTGACAAATTTGAAGAGAAGCTGAGAGCTGCGGAGGATGAGCTGAATATTGATGAGAGAGAGAGAATCCCTGTTTCCTACAAGCATCCTGGCTTCTATGGAAAGTATGATATAAATTTGTGTTGACTGTTGATCTTATATTGGTGGCAACATCCCTCACTTGGAGAGGAAAGTCACTTTCAACTAAATGTTATTATATAAATATAGAACAAAGTGGTCTCAGTTTTGGAGCACTTACCCTATCTTTCAGAAATAGGAATGGTGTAGATGTACCTTAATGTTTTCAAAAGCGAGGGTCCCAAGAAGGTCTCTGGAACTGCAGCATGCAGCAGACCAAAATGTTTCGGGTCAGTGTCAGCAAGTCTGAGAAAAGTCTGTGTTCTTGCATAGCTGAGCATTTTTTGTCCTTACAGTCAATTACTCAAGTGCAGAGTGTGATAGAAATCCTGACTCAACAAGTGATGTTACACCGTAGTCTGTGGAGAATGCTGGTGGTGCAGTAAGCCTTCCCTCGTTAAAATGCTTCGAGGAAGGCCTGTGGTGGTGGTTCAGTCTGTAAAAATAAACACCTAGTTTTGGCCTGCATCTCCAGCAGCTGTAGATCAGAGGACGGCCTGCACTGGTGCTCACTCCAGCTGTGAGCCACATACTGAGCAGAGCAGCTTTGATGCTGGTGTACAAAATCTCAATGAGAGGAGTACTTCTGTTAAACTTACAGCCCTCTTCTGTTACCTGAACCCAAGATCCTTTGCTTAAAAAAAAAAAAAATAATGCTCAAAGCTTTTAATTCTGAAATAAGTTATAATGAGTGAGAAGGGGGAAGATCTGTCAAAAGACTATAGAGCGTTGGCTAGGCTTTATTCTGTGCTTTCGTATGATGCACTAGTGTTTTGTGGTCATTTGCTGCTGAGGTGGCTTATTTGCCCTTCTGTTAAGACCAGTAGCTTGTTTTTCCAAAACAGGATTTATGGGGTCCAGAGTACAAAACAGACCTGTGAAGCTGGCTCACTGGGCTATTGAACAAGTCCAGCTCCATCACTGATGGCTGTTACACTGCTGTAGAAAGATGCTTTCCATAAGTGTGGGGAGAGACTCCAGCATTTGAAGAGCTCTCGACTAATTGCTTATTCTGAAGTACTAACAGAGAGTTGTAGTGTGGAAGTCCGGTGTGCTAAGTAAAGAAATCCTGATTCCTGACAACAGATAGCATCATGCTGCTATGGTTATCTGCCAAGATGACCTGGTCACCTACTTGTGTGCCATGCAGAGCGCATCATTTGCTTTTAGTAGTTCACAGTGTTTGGAGCGCACTGGCTTTCCCCCTGGAGGTAGTGATAGCCAGTGTGTGTGTAATTCTTCTTCCCCGGCACCTAACCAAAATATGAAACAAATGTCATGTTCGTATATGAATGGATACCTGGACTGGATTTTGTCTAGTTGCTTCTCCTCTGAACAACATTTGCACATTTTTAATACACGGTTTATATGAAGGTAAACTTTTTTAATTGATCATGCAGTATGAGACCTTTAGGTGAAATTCAAAACTTGCCAATTTTTTCAAACTTGTGTTTAACAGGAAGAGTAGACTGAACAGTTAGTCAGCCACCAACACAAGCTGCTTCTCCTGCCCCTGAAAAGAGATTATTTTTTTAAGAGATATTACAGAGTCTGAAGTCTCTCAGGAGACTTGATGAATGTCTGGAGAATTCAGAGTCTCAGTCTGGAGTTTGAACCTGTGAGGTGCAGAGCACCTGAAGCTTGGATTCAGTTTACTCTGAGATGTGGGCACTTCATGTGTTTCAGAATTAATCCTGTTTGCATAGTTAACAAACGGAAGGTGACTTTCAGTTTCCAGTGTTTCCTAGGATCTCTCACTGAGAAGAAACAAATGCAGCTGGGTACATAGCACATGCTGGTCCCCTTGCTTTGGTAAATCATGCCTCTGTGAGAGATGGAGCACGCATTCCTAGTTTAAAGATAAGACACAGAAGTGTGGTGAGACCAGATGATGTCACAGACATGTGAAGCAGAACAGGGTCCCACAAATCTCAACCTGTCATCTGACATATGATCATTTCTCCTCCTACTGAAAGCATCCTTTGTTTAGAGCTCACAGGATATTTGTCCTCAGCGTGTTTGTCTTGTAACTATATTAGACCTGCAGTGTCATCTCTGCTCCTCATCTCCCTCCTAATGCAATTGGTATTGCAAAGAACCCAGAAAATTAATTATATTGGTTGCCATAGCACTTCCTTCTGCTATAAAGGACTTCTGAGTGACTTGACCAGGGAGGGCTAACCAGACTAGGTAGAGCAGCCTCTTAATAGGAGATGCCCACTGGGATTTCTGCCAGGATTAGGGAAGTTCGAATCTTCCTAGTGTTGCCAGATGCAGGTCTTCTGCAGTGAGGTCCCTTTGAATGGACTGCACACCCCACTGGATTTTGCTCTGGGTGCGATTTGACTGCCTGAAGGTCCTGTTTGTTTTATAAGTAGAAATGCCTCTGAAGGGGATGGTGAGGTCGAATTTCTTCCACAGCTGTGAGCAGTATTTGCCAGTGTCCTCTGTTTAACTTTTTAGGTTATGTAATTGTTGGGGGTTTGGGGTTTTTATTTTTATATATATATATAAAAATAAAAACCTGTGAAGGTTCTGGTTTCTTAGTCATGTCTGCTCATTGCTGCACTTGCAGCCTAAATGTCAGGACCTTTAAAATACTGAAAATAGCTATGTTGAGTAAGATTTACCAAGTTGTGGCTGAACACTTCAATTTGTACCCGTCTTGCTTTTGTCCTTTTAGTGATGTCATTTCCCTGATAGTGACACTTGTGGCTGTGTCCATGTTGTGGAGCATCTTCCGCCTTATTAGGGTTGCAAGCCGGGTAGGAGGATTCAATGCCTTTGTAAGTATCCTGGATCTTGATGTTGTTTTGCAGCCTGTGAGTAGTCTTGTCTTCTGCTGGCCTAATCTCCCCTTTCCCCAGCAAAGTCAATGCAGAATGAGAATTAACTGGTGCCAAGGACTCTCCAGTCTTGACACATCTTGCATCTTTTCCTGTCCTGATCATCTGACTAGATTGTACAGTAACCGGCCTTAGCTGAGGCCCTTTCTTTCCCCAATGGCAGGAAGGGCTGAGCTCAGTGAATTTGCAGTCCAGTTTGCTCTGCTATTTTCAAAGCTTGTTAATGAGTTGCAGCTGCAGATGGTGTTTTTCACTGGGTCCTGCCAATATGCCTCCCATACAGCCAGAAGAGGAATTGCTGCTTTCTGCAAAATGAGTTCTCAATTTACAAAATATGTTCAGATTCTGGATTTCATTATGTGTTGGCCTGTTCCACTCATGCCACATGCCTCACTTGCAACATTAGTCAAATCTCCTCCTCCTCTCTTCCACCCTTGCCTTGATCAGCTGATGAACCTCTGCAGAAATCGGCCCAGGGTGCATTGCCATTGACCACAGGGTTTTGGGGATGCAAATATGGTGTGTTCAGTCCCTTGTTAGATTTCCCACTTGATCTCCTCTGCATTTCTCTTCTGGCTTTGGGATTCTCTTTATACAAAGGAGTGCAGCTGCGCAGAGGAGAAGAATATTTTAAAGAAGTGTTGAGAGCCTTGAGGACTAGGTTCTGTCCTTGCATAAGTGGGGACAGCTAGGCGCTGCATGTTTAACTCTTCATTTGGATAAGCTGGTGTTTCTGAGGCCTGAGAAGCTATAAACTTTCTTCTCAAAGAAAAAAAAAATTCCCAAGTAGCTGTATTCAGTAGAACATAATGAGCAGTTACAAGTAGGGCGTTTAACTAAATTCTTGTTTTGACTGTCACTGTGGCTTAACACATACCAGGAGACTGAAATGTGGTGTCTGTTCAATTTGAGAACCTATAGTTCTATCCTGGGCTGTGTTGCAGTAGAAACTAGTGGCAGCATCGGACAATGGTGCAAAGTGTCTGTTTACATGCACTTATAAGATGGTATTGGTAATTATTTACCACTGACAATTATTTATCATCAATACATACTCCTCAAAACTGTATCTATCCCACGTGTATTAAGGATCAGAGCATTTAGAAATCAGCGAGAAGATCCCAAATAAGGTTTTGGGCATTCTGCGTGTTTTTAATAAGTATCCCTGCCTGATTACATGGAGTTTGAGCTGGATTGTGTTGGGACTATTACTGCAGGTTTATTCTGTCTCTTTCCCACAACATGTGGATAAATGAAGTTTGAGTCAGCAATCTGGCTGTAAAGTGTTTCCAAAGCAAAAGTTAGTAAAACACTAGTGCATTGGTAGGCATTTTAGTGTTTTGTTAGGGATAGCTTATACCTGCTGTGCTGTCTCCCAAAGTATAGCAAACAGCCTTTCCAGACTGTTGCCTTGTCCAAAGTCAGAGCATGTATTCAGTACTTGTTCTACCTTCTACAGAACCAGTTGAAAATGGCTCGTTTCACCATTGTGGATGGGAAATCTGGAAAAGGGATTGGCTTCAAGGATGTAGCGGGAATGCATGAAGCGAAAATGGAAGTCAAAGAATTTGTGGACTATTTAAAGGTACATAAAAGTGGAACAAAATAAGTGCTTGCTACCCGTCTTCAGGGATAGATCACTGACCTGGGGAGGAGGGTATATTCTTCTCATCATCCTTCATGGTACTGAGCAGCCTCTTTAAATAATCTGACAGCTTTTTATGCTGTTATCAGTATGACTCAATCTCTGTATTTCCAGTTCTGTAACAGGAATGCAGATGTTTCTGCTCCCGTTAGCAGCTCAGAGTTGCTTAGGCTGAAAACAGGAATAGGAAATTCTGGGAGGCTGTATTCTTGTGCAGATGCTTCATGTGAGCTGTGGATCTGACAGGGTTGTGTTGTTCTTGCAGAGTCCTGATCGCTACCTTCAGCTTGGGGCTAAAGTGCCCAAGGGTGCCTTGTTACTGGGACCACCAGGCTGTGGCAAGACATTGCTGGCAAAGGCTGTAGCTACGGAAGCACAAGTGCCGTTTTTGGCCATGGCAGGCTCTGAGTTTGTGGAGGTGATAGGAGGTAAGCTTTTCGGGAGGAAAGGTGAAGAGGTTACTAGGTCTGTTGTGGAGTTGGAGGGTGCTGGCTGGGCCTCTTGCAAAGGACAGAGTTTTAGCCAGTCTTTGCATGGGGAGGATGAGTTGAATATTTCTAACAAAAAAATAAAAGGTTTTCAGTGGTAGAGAGTACTTAATTATGTAGGACCTAAAATGTATGCCCTCTGAATTGCTAGTTGTTTCTTTCTGACAGTGTGCAGCCATGGTTCTTCACCTGAAAGCATTATCTCTGACTTCCCTGTACCTATTATTAAAGCCACTGACTGAGGCTTCCTTTCTTATATGAGGATGCTGATGGATTTTCTGCTGCTCCCTGCTGATGGAGAAAGTATGGCCTCTTTGTGCCTTGGGATTTCCATCTTCCTCCTTTTCTTCCTTCCTCCTAGATCCCTTAAGACCTGACAAGGATCAGTGTGCAGGAACACGCTGAATATTTCAGCTTCTGACCTGTGGAAGGAACAGGAGTTCATGTTAGGAGCTGGGAGCAGAGCTGCTCTTACAGTAGCTGTAGGAGTTCCTGCAGTTTTGGGAGCTTAGTTAAAAGCCAGCATGCTCCAAGAGGAGTGGTACCAAAGACTAAGCATGTGAGTTCTGTGGCTATTTCTTTGTGCCAGCAGTGTTGAGAGAGGGACTGTCATATACTGAGGGTTTGCCTGGTGTCAGGTGTCCCATTGGGGGCTAGTAATCCTGTTCTCTGCTGTAGTAACAATTTTAGCTATGAGGCTTGCTTCTTTTTCCCTTCCCCTATAGGTCTTGGAGCTGCCCGAGTTCGGAGCCTCTTCAGAGAAGCCCAGGCTCGCGCACCTTGCATTGTGTACATCGATGAAATTGATGCTGTGGGCAAGAAGCGCTCGACCAATATATCTGGTTTTGCCAATGCTGAGGAGGAGCAGACCTTAAACCAGCTGCTGGTGGAAATGGATGGTCAGTATTTCTCTCTGCCTCTCAGCAGTTGGGCCCTTATCACCTTAGAGATCCAAGCTGTTGGCCTGTACATCTCTTTCCTGCTTGAACTTGCCATGCCTCTTTAGCGTTCTCTTATTGCTGAAGTAATTACCATTGCATTGAAACAAATCTCATTCCCCTCTTCCCTGGGACAAGGCTAGCTTGCACTTCACAGCCTGTTCAGGACTAAGCCCAGAACTACAGCTTGGTCATGTCCTTGCAAAAAGACTGCCTGTATGACAAGTGATAACTGTTTTGCACTGCTGCTTAGTGAAGGGGCTGTGGCCCTGAAAGTCGGGATGTTTTTTTCCTACGTGGACACCAGTGTGGCCTTGGCTGGCCTTGCTGTGGTTTCAGAGCTTATTGTATCACTCGGTTGAAGTGGGTCCCTTCTCTGTTCTTTCTCCCCTTCCCCAGCTGCTGCACTGAGTACAGAGGAAAAGCAGCAGCAGCTGCTCTGTTCAGCACAGGGTTTGTGGAAGCTGTGTGCCCAGTACTTGCTTTATGCTGAACCGGGCTTTCCTGAAGAACCCTTAGGAATCTCCTCGAGCACCAGACTGAACCCATGTAGCCCATCATTAGTCCCTGTTTCTGAAGGCACTGTAGGATATCACTCTTCATCTGTCCCTTAGTAAGGCAGGACTACTCCACAGCTGATGATGCCTAAGGAAGTAATTGGGCTCAGGACAGATCTCTTGAGTATGTGCTGTGACTAAGTTGTGGAGATAACCCTCTTGAAATCTAGACACTTATATAGGTTTTTAAGGGTTTGGGGCTAAATCTATTAAATTTTAAAACCTTGGAGCCAGTTGGTTTTGTGACTCTACTGAAGACCCTGAGTCAGAAGAGAGTGTAGTGTCACATCCAGAGTGAATTTGCACCAACAGCCACATGAGCATCCACCTGCTAATAAAATCAACAGAAAATGTGCATTAGAGATCATGGCTGGCAGAGGGCAGCAACCCCAAAGATTCTTACTGTAGTAAATGGCTTCAATTTGGGAGTATATTTTCCCACTGGCAATTGGAGAAGAATTATTTACAGTACTGGGGAACCAAAAGAAAATGAATTGGCAGCAAGGGCACTGCTGTCTGTAGAGGGTAATGTTTAGGTCCAGCTGGCCATTAAATGTTGTTGGATACTTGCTGTAGTCTAAGACGGGTAGTGGTTTAAAGCCTGTTAAGGTTTAAAGTTTAGTTGTCCCAGAGGGACATAAGCAACATAATACATCTATTCTCCCATCCTTTGACTTATTCTCATGTTGTCTGCCTGACTACAGGATCTCTATCTAAACTGAGAGAGATAAGCTTTGCAAGCAAGACCTGGTTTGATGCCGCACTTCTGGATGGCTTCTGGCTGTACTGTATCTGAAATCGGCCCTTTTCTCAGACACTTTCGCACAAGTGCCAAAAAGAATGATCCTTTGGCTATTCTTAGTCATAACTCTGTCAGAGCCTGCAGCACTGACCCAACTTGAAAAGTTTCTGTTGTTAAATCTTATTGTTGCAGAGCAGCGTAAGGAATAACTAACTACCTGCCTGTCAGAGAGCGTTTGTATCAGTCTACTGTTTTGTGGGACAAAGCCACCTTTTCCCTTGACTGTAACCATGACACTTGTTGTCTCATCACACTCTTCATTTGAAAAATTAAAAGCTGCCTTACACTAAAAGCACCCCCTTTCTCCAGACCTTGTTAAAGGGTTTAAAACTGCTTGCTTTTTTACTGAATGTTTGCAGTGAAATGGGGCTGCAGCCCTGCTGAAGTAGAGCACATCCTACAGTTGAGCAGCAAGGTTGTCTTCTGGAGATTGCTCTGGAGTCAACCCTCCCTTTTCAAGGAGAGAAGCTGAGACTTGTAAAAAAGCCTTCAGCAGAGGGTAGATGTTCCCCTGTACTGCACACAAGATGATCTATAATTCTGGATCTCTGCCCTTGTTGCAGAACGAGGAGAAATTGTAAGCAGGAGCACAGCATGTTACAGACAAGGTAGAGTGGTCCTGCTGTACAGAGACCTTCTAGGCCTCTCTCTGCTTCAGCACAGGTGCTGTGGAGTTTTTTCAAGGAGAGGAATGAGCTCTAAATAGGTCCTAAACAACCAGACAGAAATCTGGTTGTCAGAGGAACATGCTTGAAACACACAATGCTATGTAGATACCAGAAATCACCTTAAATATACATATACAGTTCCCTGGGACCTCGCATGTGCACTATCTTAGGCAACTTGGCCAAGCATGTAAATATACTTGGAGTGAATATAACTGTTTATAGCTGTATCTGTATAGTAGATGGTCTTGACAGACAAGGCCAGTAGTAACATGCAGAGCAGCAATCCTGGCTTGGATGAGGGTTTTTTCCTCCTGAAAGTTGTAGGGTGAGCTGGCAACAGGTTAACACTGAATTAAATGGAGGCCCATCTGTCTGTTCAGGAATATGTAGTCAGTACAATCCACATGTCTATACTAAAAACGAAAATGTCTGATTTCCTCTAGTCTGTAGAAATTAGGCATGGTTTCTAGGGTGTTTTCTTGGTGAGTCTCAATTCAGAAATTAGGGTACAACTCTATTGGAAAGTTAGTTTAGAAGGTAAATATTATCAATATGTACTTTAATAGTCCTTTGTTTGCTGTGTGCTGCCTAGTTTATTTTTAAATTCATATTGTCTCATCTTGTACAGACCATGTACTAAGTCCCTCCCCTCGTTTTGCTAAGTGCTTTATCAAACACACTAAAAAAATAGCCCAAGGAGTTTACAGTGTCAAATGGGAGACAGCTGGCAAGGACTGTCAGGCTAGTACAAGAAACGTGGACTTTCTGTAGGCTTGTACTCATCAGCAGCAATCTTGGCACATGTTGCTGAAATGTTATCTAACTGAGCATGTTACCTAAATGAACACTGAAGTGCTATGTGCATCATGGCAAAATAGTTTTCAGGATGATAGTGAATAAGGTTTTCTAGGAGGTTAACAGTTCTACCCAAGCACAAGCGGAGGAGTGGTGTGTGTTTGTAATGAGGAAGCCTTGAAATGGAAGGTTGAGAGCTGTTTTAGCTGTCTTTAGCTTAAATTGATGGTTGAAGTTCTGCAAGGCAACACCACTGAACCGAGTTAGCTATTAATTTGGAAAAAAAATTGTGCACAAAAGTAGATCTGTGAGTCATCAGCAGGGATTGTTGAATTTGTGTGTTCAAATGAGATTACTCAGAGGTAAGGTAGAGGAAGAAAAGGAGGGTCAGAGCTATATGGAACCTGCTCTGCAGGCTGGAGGAAGGATGAGGACACCAAGAAAAAAGCCATTATGCTAAGCTGTATGGGATGAATGTGCAGTTTGATACTCAGTAATTCTGGTACGCAGATTTTAGAGTAATTGTAGTGCTCTTCGTACAAGCGACCTTGGTTTCCTTCACTCTGACAGCTTGCTTCGTGTTCTGGAAGCACCAGGAGTCTGGTGGGAGAAGGGGAGGGACTGGAAGGAGCCTGTATGTACAAAAGCTGTTTTTAAAACCAGAGTGACACATGTACTCCAGTCTTTGTCAAAACAGGTGCCTGGTTTGAATAGTGAATCTTCCCTCACAAACTGCAAACAAGCGGAAGAGGAATGTGACCCACATATCTTCTCTGTTCTGAATGCATTTGAGAGGAGCTTGACAGTCCTGGGCTGATCTGTTCTGTGAATGAAAATGCAGGACCTCTTTTCATAGAATCACAGAATGGTTTGGGTTGGAAGGGACGTTAAAGATCACCTAGTTCCAACCCCCCCTGCCATGGGCAGGGACACCTTCCATTAGACTAGGTTGCTCAAAACCCCATCCAATATGGCCTTGAACACTGCCAGGGATGGGGCATCCACAACCTCTTGGTAGCAGCTCTTCACCTGAAGTCCTCAAAGAAGACCTCTCCCCTCGTCTGTGCTGTATGCACATTTCTGACCCCGAGGCTTCCCTCGTGAGGTGGCCCTGTTTCAGTGATACTGTTCACAGATGATGTCCAAAAGGCTTTTGAACACATGGCCAGAGAATTACACAGTGTAATAATGCAGATGAGATGCCCATCAAAGTAGTGTGCTGTGTCAGTGGGGAGCAGAGCACTTGCCAGTTCAAGTGGACCCTTTTCTCCTTTCCTTTTTGAAGTGGCTTCCTTTGTAAACATTGTACATATGAAGGCTCTCTTTAGGCTAAATTTTCAGAGCCGTTTTCATTTGTTTTTATGATTGAGGTGGTGTTTTTGTAGACTGTTCCTGTGACTGGTCTTTGCCTGTGGAAGTCCAAGCCTGTGACATGCCAGGGGATGTTGCATTGGGAATAGTAATATGAATCGGCAGCTACAGTGGTAGATTTCTTGGAGCAGTGTTTTGCCCCGCTAGGGTACAGGCTTGAGAGCAAGTGGGGCAGAAGCTGATGTGAGCAGGATGCTCTCGGTGGTTCTGGTTTTTTGTATTTGTTCTAATAGTCAGACCTATTTTAAGAGAGTCTTCCCAGCTGCAAAGCAGATAATGTACTGTACCATCTAATCCTGCTGTGTGAACGAAGCTCGCTATCCCCCAAGTGCCTGCCAGTCTCTGCTTATTTATCACACTCCAAAGTGCAGTGTAATACATGCCTGAAGAATGGCCGGCTTCATCCTTTCCAGGAGCTTATTTAGACAGCATCCTGCGGGGAGAAAGAACTGAGGTTTGCTATAGCACAAGCTGACAGAGCCAGTCCTCTGACTTACCTGTAACCTTAATCTCTCTGCTGAGCTCTTGTACGCTGACACATTTGGCAGCTCTTCTGGTGGAGCTGGAGAGAGCTGAAACTCACCCAGCTTACGTGCATAAAGCTGCCTCTCTGCAGCGTGTGACTTGGCAGCGAAGGAAGCACATGGGACTAACGCGTCCTTTCCCTGGGAAGGCTGCTGTATGCCAGGGCTGTTGAATCTGCTGTAAGCAGGTGACTCATACCCAGGGGCCTGTGGGCACCTGGTGGAATGTAATAAATAAGCAGTGTGGTTCAGTGATTCAACATGATCTCTGGCTCCCCACCCAAGCAGCACAACCGCCTGCCCCTTTCTGTCCTCCTCCAGCTGCTAGTGCTCTGGCTTCCCCAGGAAGACCTGTCTGCCTTTGCCTCCATACTGCAGGCTACTCTCGCGCAGCCTGTAAATCCTGATGCTCCTTTCATCTTTAAGACCTGGAGACAAAACCTTCTCTGACTGTGGCTTGAGCTACTGTACGCTAATCATCACTGCAAAGCTGTTTGGTTGCATTTTGTGTCTGCCTACATGTCTGTGGTGTAAGTTCTGCAGGGCTGGTCTTTGCACTGGTCTGCAGTATGCCTGGGTGCCTTCTGAGTGATAAAAGATGAGTGAGAAGACAAAGATCAAATCATGCTGTAACATGCCCCTTGCTGGGTGGCAAGGCTATGTCCTGTCTTTCTGCATTAACCTGAGCTAGTCAGAAGAAAGCCTGACCCTTCCCTGGTGATCCTGGTGGCCTATCTGACTGAAGGCTAAAAGTAAAGGAAAACTGAAAGGGCTTTCCACAGGAATATTTGGGAAGGAGAGACTGATTCAGCTAGCAAACATTGTCTGTACCTTTGGACCTAAAGGAGCAGGAATTAGCTTAAGCCTGGGGGTGAGAGGCATCTCCTAATTAATCAGAATAGAGAGATTCTGTTCTGGTTTCTAGTTGGAACAATTTCCAAATATGGCAAAAGGAAGGGGGAGGGGAAGGAGTTTTAAGGCAAGATTAAGTAAATGAAAAAGGAATTTCAGAGTATCCGTGATGACCAGAGACTGGCCTGGGTCACTTGGGAGGTTCCTTCCTGTCTTGTGCTCCTAGCTGAAGGGGACGCTTTCTCAGCCTCAGCTGCCCCAACGAATGCTGTAAACACGCTCTGGCTTTGTGATAAAGCTGTGTAAGACGTTCTCTGCATCCTGCCCTGCCCCATCCCTTTGTATGCTTGCAATGCAGTATCTGCAATGGTGAAAACCTTCACTTTTGTTTTTGCTTGTTTTTCTACAGGAATGGGGACCACAGATCATGTCATAGTGCTGGCTTCCACCAACCGTGCTGATGTCTTGGATAATGCTTTGATGAGACCTGGGAGGCTCGACAGGCACATTTTTATTGACCTTCCAACACTCCAGGTATGTTCCACCTACTGCCCTGTCCTCACCATAACACAATGACGAAGGTGTCGCAGTCCTTGCTGGTGATTCATCGGCCTGGCAAAGGCTGAGCTTGGAGAATATAAAGATGGTAAGCTTCTGTTTGCCTTCATTCTTATTTATGTGCTCTAAAGGAAGGATTTGACATGCTAATGCAGTTGCTCAGAATGACAACTCACCGTTTTTAAGTGTCTCTGCTCTGGTAGGAGCTTTGGCAGTGAATTCTTCTGTGAGGTTCTCTTTGCCATGCAGATGCAGAACTATGTTTGTGTCTTCGCTTCAGGAAATTGGGAACCACCTAATTGGCAAATTGACTTGTGTGAGAGCTTAAATTGTCATGTGCCTTGAGCACCATTTGTTCTGTAGGTTTATTGTCCTCACTATCCTTGTAAGGCTCCTCATTTTCCTTTAGGCAGCCTGTTAAGTGACTTTCTCCTTCTGAATGCTTTTAAAATCCATTTACTAGGAGTCTTCTATGTCCGCTGTGTTGACATTTGTAGCAGAGTTCTGGGAATAGGCTCAGCTGCAGTAAAGATATGTCTGCTCTGCCAGCACAGGCTCTTCTTCTCCCATCTGTGCTTTACTGTTGTCCTCAGAGTTTTCAGTTAAAATACCTTAAATGCCTGGTAGAATCTGGCACCGGAAGCATGAACTGTGCAGCTGCCCTGAAGGAGTAAGGGGAAAAACCCTGGCAATGGAGCCTGTTGTTTTAATCAGGATCTCCTGGACCAGCTGAATGAGTCACGCCTTGGCTACTTGCCAGCCGTCACCTCACCCCCACCTTTGTCTGGGAAATGGTCGCAGGCTAAGTAGCTAGTAGTTGGGGTTTTCAGTTTGCGGTGTGCGAGGGAGCAGGTAGAGGCAGTCGGAGCTCCTTCCTGCGAGTGCTTTTATGGTAAGAGAAAAGTTAAGACAGATCGGAGTGAAAGTTAGGAGGGGAGAGTGACCCCGAGAGAGAAAGCAGTGACTCACGGTAAGCCTTCATACATCTGTTCTGAATTTGAGAGCTGGGTGTTTATCAGGGCTCCTGTAGCACTAGAATGCTGTAAGACAGCCCTGCCCTCTGGTGGCAATGTCACCGTCCCCGCTGCCAGAGGTCTGCTCCTCCCCAGCTCCCTGCGATGGACGGCACTGAAGCTGCCACGTTGTGAAGGCTTGCTGGGCTCAGGTGTTCTGTATTCTTCACAGGAGAGAAGAGAGATCTTTGAGCAGCACCTGAAGGGTCTCAAACTGATCCAAGATGCCAGCTTCTACTCACAGCACCTTGCTGAACTGACTCCGGGCTTCAGCGGTATGACATGCTGTGTCCTTGTGGGGCTGCTCTGCCTGCTTCTACGCTAGTTCTGCAGTTCAAGCTGGAGCTTCTTGGTTGCTTGGTTTTAACAGGGTATTTTGGTCTAAAAGGCTTTTTTCTTCAAGCCTTCTCCATCTCTATGGAAATAGTGGGAACCTAACCAGCTCCCTGGTGAGCTCTGATGAGCAATTGTTCATGGCTATTTTCAATATTCTGAAACTTCTGGGACTAGCAGGGTGTGGGGGTAGGGAAAATGCACTTTTATAATGCTTGGGTTCCTAATTCCGAAGGGGAGGAACCACTGCTTATGCTCCTGTCCAAGCTGTTGTTGAGGATGAGATGTTGCACTTCAGAGGAAAGACTCTTAAGTTGATATATGTTACCAGGAAAGCGATAGGAGGAATGAATAGCAATTACTTTGTCGGTCAGAGTAGAAATTGGACAACTCTGCCTGGCTCCTGCATTGAGCCTTTTGCCAGTGTAGGTCCCTGGGAGTTTGAAACAGTGCTGAGCAAGGGGCTCCAGAGTTCCTGCTTGTGTGGAGTTCCTGGAATATCCTTTCTGGGTTTCCCCTCTAACAGGCCCCAGCACACTGCCTCTTCGTGACTTCTTTCAGCAGCCCCCCGCCACCATCACCCCCACGCACAAACTCAGAACAGATGTTCTTTCTCTTCTGCACAGAGGTTGTGTGGTTGCTGCATGAACAGTGCCGCAGCCCGTGCCAACCCAACTGCCCACGCCACTCCCCTGTTGCCTGTTAATTGATTGCTGAACTCTGTCCTCTGTGTGGCAACACAGCATTCGTTGCCAAGGCAGTTGTATTGTTCAAATCCAACATAAACACCGTGGACTAGGTTTGCTCTCTGTTCCCAAGGAACAAAAAAGTGCAGGCTATTTGACTTCCTTAGGTCCTTTGCCAGATTTGTTCTTGCTATTTCTGTCGTCTGAAATGTCTGTCACATAACACATCCAATGTAATTCTTGTAAACTCTTGTCTACAGGAGCTGACATCGCAAACATATGTAATGAAGCTGCTCTTCATGCCGCTAGAGAAGGTCACAAATCCATCGATACTTCCAACTTTGAGTATGCTGTGGAAAGAGTCATTGCAGGTAAGCGATCCAGCTATTTCTGTTGTTGTCTTACTGGTCTGTACTATGCTTCTTGAGAGAAGGCTCAAGGGAGTGGGTTACCTTTGAGGAAGACAGATGGGTCCTAACTGCTCTGTCCTGTAGAGCTGTCCTGAAGGTCTTAGATGCTACAGTCAACGGAAAGTTCTCCTAACAAGACCCCAGATGGATCTCTCTTCCTGAATCTGCAGGTAGCCTGAACCTGTAGCTCAGGGAAGATGGCCAGTAGCAAAACAGTAGAGAGGGGAATTCAAATCTGTATGGCTTTTTTAGTTTAAAAAGGTTTTCGTTTGTTTAAAAAAAAAAAAAAGTGGAAGTGTTTCTGGGGTTTTCTTGCTGCTCTGGACACCTGCTACATAAACATGAATAGCAAATAGGCTATGCATCCTCAACAGCAAGGAATTAGGGATTTTTCTTTTTGGCCTCAAAGCCCAGGCTTTGATGAATTGGCAGAATAAACTGAAAGACAGTAGAGTACTGTTCTCCTTCTGAGAACATCCTGTTGGTCTTTCCCTGTCGCTTGTGCGATTGCCAGCAGAGGAACCTCTGGAGATTACCCTGCAGCAGTATATTATAGGGAGGGGAAAAAGAGTTCCCAGAACTCTTGACTTCACCTGAGGGATTTGAATCTGGTGGGTTTCAGTCTGAACTGCTCTGTAGCCAAGCTGTGGTTTTCATAATCAGACACTTAACTGCTTCCAGGCTGCAGTGTCATTACCGGGGGGTGAGCCTGGGCAAACAGACTACATTCTGTGCTTTTCTTAGTAGAGCATGTGGAACAGGATGTTTGTACTGTGTCAGTTATTTCCTGATCCTGGAATTTAGTCCTGAGTGTTTGCTTTATCAGAAAATGCCTAAACAATTCCTCATTTAAGAGATTTTTTTTTTTTGAGAAAATTCTGGACAGTTTCACCTGCCTCTTAAAAACAAGTGGAGTGCTTTGGGTAGCTGTGGCCAGCCATGCTTGCACAAAGCCCAAACTATACTCAGCAGCTCCCAGGAGTGGACAGTGAGATGACTCCAGTTGTCACGCAGAAGTCTTCATCAGCCGGAGCAAATAAGTGCTTTACTTTCCCATCTGCAGGAGAAAAAAGCACCAAACTTGTAGGGATTCACTTGGCTGTTCTTTCTGAATTCCACCCTTGCCTTAGTTCCCCAGGCTTGGAAGAGAAGGCAAAAAGCAAGTAAGGCCACAGGGGATGTGTAGCAGAAAGGATATCTGGGATTAATGTGGTGGGGCATTGCAGGGCATGGGCTTTAGCAGTTTCACTGCTGACAAGCTGACTTGCTTCACTAAGGCTCTGTGGCATGTAGGAGGCCATAAAGTCTTTTTGTTGCTTCATAGGATTCTTTTGTATTAGCAGGACCTGGCTATTTTTTGCAGACTAACACTAGAAGACCCCAAACAACCCTCCAGGCCCATATATTAAATGTACCCTTGCCATGTAATAGGAACGCTTCTGGGTTTCACAATCCAGAGGGCATTTCAGTTGCTGTAAAAGCTTTTCTTGAAAGAAAGAAGATATTACTGTGCTTTCCATTATAAGCTTCTGGTTTTAATAAGAGTGGTGTGGAATCAAAAGAGAACTTTGCAAGTCCAGAGGCCCTGTCAGCCTTAAAGCTTTGTGTTGCTGTAAGGGAGGAGTAAGAACTTCTCTCTGTGGTAGTCCCCATTGTGTTTTTAGTTTGGGAACAGAAAGCAGTCAGTAAGTCAGGTCTCCTGGGAGTGAGAGAGGAAACCTGCTGAGTGCAGAGGCTTTTAGGGGTTGTCTTTAGAAGATGTAGTGGAGTCTCTTTTCTTGGTGGGGTTTGTGTATACTGGTAAGGCCAGCAAAGATGCACTAGAGTTGTTTCCTGGGTTGTCTGTCTCATAAATGTGGTAAGTACTGGCCTTCAGAGAACTTTCCTGCCTGGAGATTACTTTTTGTAGGAAAAGAAATAATCTTTGTAGGCACAGTGTGCTATGGTGAAGAGTACAGTCCCTCCCTCCTTGGTGGGCTGAGAGAGGAATGCTTCCAGAATTTTTTTAAGTGTGTGTGTGTATATATAGTGTGTATATATATACACATCTTCCTATGGAAAGAGACATACAGACACATGCGCATGCACTGCTGAAGGCAGCAGGGTAAGGGACTGACTGATGAAAATCAAGGCTGTTGCAATTAATCTGCTATTCCATCACCATCATGCCTTGCAGGGCACAGTGGTTTCCAGGGTCCCTAAGCAATAATTTTACAAGATCTGCCACACTAATTTTGCTGTTTCCTTGTTTAATAAAGCTCTTGACTTTGTTTAAAAATTAATGTTAATAGAATGTTGTTTTCCAAGACATCAAGCAAGCTTGGTGTAATGCTGCTGTTGACTCTGCCTGCTCTACCCCCTACAGCTCCTGGCACTGTGCGGAGACATGGGCTTTAAAGTACTGGTACCTTTTTGCATTCAACATGCAGAGCTATAATGAGTGCTTGATATGCGGTGTATTCTGTAGTTAACATATTTTCTACATGCTAGAAGTTTTACTTCCATTCAGCTTTCTTTAAAATCCTAAGTGGACTTAGTCTGCGTTATGGACTACTGGGTTGGAAAATAGACACTTTCAAAAATCACCTTTTTGGAGGAAGTACTAAGTGTGAGTTATGGCTTAATTTGGTGGTTCTCAGGAGCCTGGGAATAAGCTCATACAGAGCGTGCCATGTGTAATGAGACACGTTTCCAGGGTCTGGAGAAAGCTTTTCATATATACTGTTGGTCTTTTGCTGATTTGAACACTCTTAATACACAAGAATCTCAACTGGGACCCCTCTTACATATAATGCAACGTTTTGCTTCTCTTATGTTCTGCCTAAGGGACTGAAAGGCCATACAGCAAAATCAGTACGATATTCTAACTAGTCTCTGTTTTGGGTTTTGGTTTGTTGGGTATTTTTCCAAATGGTAGGCTGACTTGTTGCAGATCTGTCCCTGGGCAGAGATACAGTGTAACGTGTCTTTGGCAGAGCTGGGAACAGAACAGAGGTGTGCGTTCTAGAGCTGTGATCTAATCAAATGTTAAATTATTTGTCTAATGTTTAAGTCTGTTGTAAGGAGGAGAGGGGGTGGGAAGTTTCTGCCAGTGTTTTCAAGCAATCCAAGCATGGATTGCTTTCTACTGCAGGGACAGAGAGCACCTTCCACAGCATGCAATTGAAGGGCTTTTTACTGTCTCTCCCTAGACAGTGCAATATGAAGCTTGCTGACTGTTCAGCCACAGACTGTGCTAGCTTGTGCGCTTAGTTGTACAAGATTATGCCCTACTGGTTATGCCTATTGCCAGCTATCTTACCAAATCCTTGTCTGTGTTCCTATAGGCACTGCCAAAAGAAGTAAGATCTTGTCACCAGAAGAGAGGAGGGTTGTGGCGTTTCACGAATCGGGTCACGCGTTGGTTGGCTGGCTGCTGGAGCACACCGAGGCTGTGATGAAGGTAACTCCACTACCAGCTCTTGCGTAATGAAGCCTGTCACCAGCTGGGAAGAGAGTCCTCTGGGGTTCCCCTGTCCAAGATGCGTTGATTCCTTGTAGTACTTGTGTCGAATTCTGCTGTGTTACCCCGGCTTCCGTGAGTTTGGAGCTGTGAATACTGCAGCAAAATAAATGGCAAATCCAGAATCATAGGATCACTTAGGTTGGAAAGGACCTCTAAGATCATCGAGTCTAACTATTAACCTAACACTGCCAAGTCCACCACTAAACCGCGTCCCTAAAATATGCTGTGGAGAAATCCATCATTAGGCTCCATTGATGATAGTGATGGTGCAAAGCTGATAAATGAGCTATAGGAGAAGCCTTGCAGTTAAAAGCCAACTATAAAGCTGTTTGGAGCAACTGAGTCTACTGATGCTGCTGCTCAGTTCATGCACCTCCTCTGGATGCAAAGTGCTGCTCCGTGTGTGCATGCAGCATATGTTAAAGAAGCGCAGTTTGGTCCGGGCGTCTGGTGTTCGTCACTCCGCAGTTCAAACCCTAGGTTTCCTGAAGCAGTCTCAGGCATCGAATCTCATAAAAATAAATAACTTAATAGAGTGGTACAGCAGGAGGATCAGCTCAAGCTGGGTGCCTCCAGGGAGGGACCCCGAACAAAGAAATCCTTGGGCAATTATACTCTTACAGACTATGCATTCACCCCTCATGCGATCTCCACACGCCTTTCACGCACCCTTTGGTCCAATAGTGATTCTGGCCTGACATCTGACACCTTCTGCCTCCTTATTGGATTCCTTCACTGTCTGTAGACAAGCTGTTATCTTGTTGAGTTGCAGCTGCTGTTGATGGCTGTACCCTCCTTATCTTCTGGTTTGTGCTGGCTCTGAAGGCTTTGTTTGCTTGAATAGATACAAGTTCAGCAAATCTAGGTGAAAGTTTACAGCTTGCAGCCTCAGGCTTCAGCAAATCTAGCTACTCATGCTATGTAAGTGAACAGCATACTAAATCACGCAACATTACAAGTCTAAGCGACTCATTCTATTTACAACTTAAGCTGATCAACTAATATTTCTTAACACGTATATGAACTCTTTCCCTGCCATGGCTTGCCAGTGTGTTGCAGCCAGCGAAGCTACCATTGCAGGAACTGCTCTGATACTAATGGAAAGAGATGTGTTTTTCAGATTGGTATGCTTGGGAGTTTGCCTGCCTGAAGCCCTTCTCTGTAGGGAAAGGCCTCTCTTTGGCACCCCGGGGTGTGTTCTCTCCCATGCGCATCTTCTTGAAAAGCCTTGACGCTGTGGGGAAGTGGGGAGTGAAATGACAAGGGCGACAGCTCTTTGGCTCACCACCAGCAGCAAATTCACTCTGAATGACCTATTGTATAAGCTGAACTGTTGTTAATTACTTTCATTTAATGGGTGAGGGGGAAATGGCTCTATTTTTCTGAAGACATCCTATCTTTCTCCAGGTAGTCTCAGTGATTCTGGAACACAGTAAAGTGAACTCTGTTTGGCTTTTACTCTCCAAAGCAACTACTAAATATCGGGATTTCACTGACTGGCTGTTAAGGACAATTTCCTTTTAATTTCTTGAGCAGAAAGTGGCAGAACGTCTCTGCAGCTGTGAAGGCAGAGCCTTCAGTACAGGAATGGTGACATACTGCAGTCCTTGGCTGTGTCTCTGTAGGTCAGCCTGCCCCAAAGCTTTTGACAAATTTCTTTGGGAATGCAGGCCTGTTCCTCTTTTCCCTCTGCTGTTGTAGTTGGGAGCTCTTTTGTTCTCTGAACTGAGGGACCTGCTCTGTATTGCAGGTTTCCATAGCCCCTCGAACAAACGCAGCTCTTGGATTCGCTCAGATCCTTCCAAGAGAGCAGTATCTCTTCACCAAGGAACAGCTGCTGGAGAGGATGTGTATGGCGCTGGGGGGGAGAGTGTCCGAGGCCATCACCTTTAACAAAGTCACTACAGGTAAGGAGCCAGACCCTGGCACAGGCAGGCAGAGATTGTGCTAAGAGAGCCTGAACTTCTGCACTCGCTCTGTCCGAGGCTGATCTGAGCAGCAAAGACAGAAGTTTCCCACGCTGGGAAGGAGAAATGTCGAATTGCATGTTTTGATCTTGGGCTTGCATTTGTGAGCATGCAGGTGTCTCATTGGTTGCCACTGTGTTGTCTTAGACTTGTCCCAAAGGCTAAGGCCACAGATGCAATAATTTGGTGAGACTCTTGGCTCCTGGGAGGCCCTAGAGCTTTCTGTGCCATGTTTCCAACTAGTTATATCCAAATAGGATAACAGCAGGTAGTGGCAGGTAGGCACTCCACGTGAACTAGCTTACCAGTAGATACACTCACTGTTGTGCATGGGTTGTGCAGTACGAGTAGAAAGGTCCATCAGCAGGTGGAGTGTTCACATCCATGGGCTTCTGTGCGTCCTCTGGTCTCTCGACTAGTGGAAGGCATGTTTGTGCAGGATGTGTTCCCCTTACACTCAGCTTGGAGCTGGCAAGCATTGCGTCTGTCTCTCTCACCCAGGAGCACAGGATGACTTGAAGAAGGTGACCAAGATAGCCTACTCCATGGTGAAGCAGTATGGGATGGTGCCCAGCATTGGGCAGCTCTCCTTCCCAGACCTGGAGACTGCAGCTGGAATTGGTCGACGCCCTTTCAGCCAGGGACTTCAGCAAATGATGGATCATGTAAGGCCACCCCTGGTTACACATTCTGGTTTGTTATTTACTTTCTGCAGTTCAGTGAAAAAATGCGTGTAACTTGCACCCAAACAATTTGTATTTTTCTGTTAGCCATTAAGTAGTAAATTTCAACAAGTGAACACTTAGCTATTCTATTACAATATATTAGGACTATGCAGTGAGGCATTAAGAATAGGCAAAATCACATACAGCTGTGAGTTCAGCCCAGTGGCCCTGTGCTGCCTGAAGATGCAGCAAGTGGCTGTGAAATACACTGCAATGCGTAGAACTGACTGTGAAAGCTGCAGTCCTGGTTCCAGTGTGGCCAAGACCCTGGTGAGCTTCTGGGAGATGGGAGGTGCAAATGTGACGTTTGGGAAGAGGGAGAAATGCTTTGCGGAGGAAGAAGCAATAATTTGGGGAGACTGGGGGGTTGTGGAACTGTGGACAAATACCCAGCCAGGGAAAACCCAGGGAAAATTCTGTTGCATGAAGTCTCTCCAGGCCTTCAGGAGTCCCATGTATATCTTAAGCATGGCTATGGAATGCTTAGATTACAAGAAACCTGTGTCTTAAAGTCTCAGTTGCATAATTTGAATGTCTCTACTTCCTACATCAGAGAGGCTATCTAACCAAAACGATGGTTCAGACTGACTGAAAAATGTTAGCCTGTTTTGACAGGAAATTGGGCTTCATTGCTGCAAAAAACATTGCCTTAGTTGAAAAATCAAATAGCTGGAAACGAAAAAAACTCTGGTTCAGAAGTGCTATGGTTGTGCTTCCCTGGGATTTGTGCTGAGCTGCATCTTTTGCTACCAGACAGCCTCCTTAATTAGACTGCATTTCCCATCAGCTGGGACTCAACTGAAGAATTGTGCTCGTGCAGGCGTTTACTGTTCTTTATCATGAGTGCTACTTTGGCTTTTTTTCAAATGGTTTATCTGTATTTTCTATTGATGGGAACCACTTTCTGCCTGGCTCAGTCTGCAGATTTCCATCCCTCAGTGCTCTCCTTGTTTATCCACATGTTGTGTTTGTTGCCACCTATGCTTCAAATCTCTCTTCTTGTTACTGTCTTCTAGGAAGCAAAAGTTCTGGTGGCTCAGGCTTACAGGCGCACAGAAAAACTCTTATTGGAGAACCGGGACAAGCTGCAAACAGTAAGTTGGAGTTGTGGGGGGTTTTTGCTTGGTCTTTGGGTTTTTCTTCAAACTGGTCGTTTTTGCCTTGCCACTTCTGTGCTCTGTAGTTTGGCTGTTGCAGTGTCTCTGTGGTCCTAGAAAGTCTTGTAGTGGGAGTGCTGGGGCTCGTGTTTGTGAGCAAGTGACTCTACTGCGTATCCCCCAGATTAGGAGCAGGCACAGGGAGGACTGTGTGCCTTTTCCAGCAGTGAGTGGTCTGCCCCCTGACACCAGCTGGTATTTGCAGGGTAGAGGAGTAGGAGTGCTCTGTGGAAGTGATCAAAGCTAGAATTTGTCTCCCTCACCTGCACTTCTCTGCTAGCCTCTTGGCAGTGTAATTTCCTGGAGAGAAGACAGTGACTGTTTTTGTGAAGCCTGCAAAGGCAGAAAGAGCTCATCCTTCTGGGTCCTGTAGATGTACAGGAATCAGGTGGACAATTTCTGGCTTTGGTGAAAGAATATGGGACCTGTCACCTTGGCTGACTAATGCTGGTTCACGCTTTCTGGTGACTCCAGGCTGTTTTCACCTGCCAGCTCCCTGATACCTGATATACCAAGGAGTCCCCTTTGTGTCCTGACAGTCCCATAGCCAGTCACCCTGGCGTGTCCCCACCTCTCTGCCAGGACCTCTGTACCAATCGCTCTGGGCTGGGCCACACTTGGGTTGCAGCACCCTGTGTATCTACTTGATCTTTCCTTCAGAAGTCTGGTCCGTAACATCCAAAATGACCAGGAGTCAACTTAGTGTTGCATGTTTTACAAATAAAACAATCCCTTCTTTTTAAACAAACAACAACAACGAAAACCCTTTCAGCTACATAGCTGCAGGCCTGCTTCGCGTAGTAAGGTAGCCAGGGCTTGCTTGCTCGGACACCCTGCTGTTGGCCGTATCACAGCCCTGTCCCCGGGACAGGGCCCTGGGGGTGCTCTGAAGGCAGGTGTTGTTAGGGGGTCTCCTCTCTGCAGGTCTCCTCTGTTCTGATCCTTTCATTTAACAGCAGTCAGATCTTTGCTAGAGGTTTATCACAGGAAAACTTTTAAGTTAAGCCAAAGTGTCTACAGGGTAAATGTTTCAGTTGCCAGGGCAGTGTGTGCTGCATCTTGTCAGCAGAATTGAGCAGTTCTGTGTTTGACAGCCACCTGCTGCTCAAGTGTGGCCCTTCTGCTGGCAGAGGGGCCAGGGAATTCAACTTTTCTGGAGAGGAACTTCTGATGACCTTTAGCTTGTGTCTTCAGGAACAGAGCGCTCTTTGTTGTCCCTGTGCATACAGGGGAGGGGTGCAGGTCAGTCTGTGGTCTCATTTGCTGCTACTTTGGCATCTTAAGACAGGCAGGGCCACAGGTGCAGTGACAGTGGTAGGAAGGGCACTTCCGTAATTGTTCCTGGAGTTCTGAGTCGCCAAATCATTCCCTTAGAGCTTGCTTTATTGCCTCCAGTCATGCTGTGTATTCCTGGCCAAAAAAACACTCTTGTGAAAGGTGCTGGCAGCCTGGATGTAGTGGCTCCAGCAGGCTTTCGGGTCACCCCATCTGTGGGGTGGTAGCCAGGGGTCTGCTCCTCGTGAGCTGCAGCACGTGCTGTGTCCAGATGTTGAGATCTGAGTTGAGCTGGCAGGGAGAGTTCACATCAGTTCAGAGAGGCTGTTGTCGAACCCTTGTGCCTCATTATGCCTTATTTACTCTTTCTAGCTGTCTAATGCCCTCCTGGAGAAAGAAGTGATAAATTATGATGACATTGAAGCTTTGATTGGGCCTCCACCCTATGGGCCAAAGAAAATGATAGCTCCTCAGAGTTGGCTTCAAGCGGAGAGAGACAAGCAAGACACAAGAGATGAAGAAATGCCCCAGCAGCCACCAAACCATGAGGAGGAGGAGGAACCACGCCTGAGACCAGTATGAAGCCCACTCCTGATGTGGAACAGGAGGACTCCAGAGGCTTCTTTTGGACACAGACCCTTTCCTTTTTCAGCTCCAGAATCAAAGATACCGAGCAGGAAATCTCTGTGCTGCTATTACCCGAAAATTAAGGGATGGCTACGTTGGCTCTTTTAACGAGGTTTTTCCTGCAGGAGGGAGAACTCCTTAGCATTTTGAAATTGATTCTCAGCAGGGTAGTAGTGATGAGGAGCTGGGTAAGTCTAATCCGCTGGAAAGATTTCTTGTACACGGGAGCGGTGTACACATTCTTAAGGGTGGAAGATCCTGTGGAGTCCTTGTCAGACACCTCTCACTGTGCTGTTTGACATGGCAGGAGTGCAGGGCTGTCCCCTTCCGTGCCAGAATGGTCAGTGTAGTGAAACCTCTGCAAGACTCTGAGCCCACTGAGGTGCTCCAGTTCTTGTGTGACTCTGCTGTAACCTTTGGTCATCTCTGCTGCTGAACATAAAATAGAAACGGAAAAACAGACTTCACTAGAATAAACTGTTCATAATGTGCTGCTGTGTCTGTAGAATATGTCAAGATGCAGATATGTGTTTTGGCACATATAAAGCTTATTGTAGCTATTGAGTTGTACAGGAAAAGGGCTTTCTTCTCCCTGTCCAATAACTTACCTTCGGTTTTTATAGCAAGTTTCTCGCAAGCAGAGATTGAGGAAAATCTGTGTGCAGAAACCAACGTAACCCCGCTGTGTGATGTTAGAAACTAGTGTTGCAGAGAGTGGCTCCGAGTTACTTGTTGGAAGATTGTTTGGCGGCACTGCTGGTTCAGAGCAGGAGATATGTTCTCAGGAACTTGAGCAAAAGCAGGTGTGTCTGTTGGGAAGCCTCGGTAAAAAGCCGGCAGTTCCTCTGGCTCCATCCTTGTTGCTCTTGCAGAACAAGCTGTGATGACATGGTTGTCTGCCATTCATCAGGGAAAGCATTAAAATGATTGTTGGTGCCTGGTGTGCTCTGGCTGGATTAATCCTTTAGGAAAGATTAGTGACTTGAGTTATTCCGTGAGGATTGTCTGTGACTTGAAAGACCCCACCCCAAGCCCATCACCTCCCAGGCCTCAGTCACAATCCCCAGGCTGCTGCTCACTGAGTCAGGCTGGAGCCAAGAGCCTCTCCTTTCTCCTGATGATGGGGGGAGGATGGTTCTGCAAGGCATCCTCTCCCCTGTCCCAGCACCGATACACCTGCATACACAGAGCCTCGAGCCCTCCCTCGAGGGCTGGTTGTCATCCCTGTGGTGGGGACGATTTCCCTTGCTTTCACTGGCAGAAGTGGTTTTCTACATTTGGGATACTACTGCCTGGATTATATATTTTTTTTTTCCAAACCTGTTTGTTTCTTCACAAGGTCAATTCTTTGAATTCACTTTTCCAGCAGCAGATATTCTTTTATAATTTTTTTCTTTGTTTTTTTTAAAGTTGTGGCTGCGTTCTAAGCTGCCCGAATCAACCCTTTGCCGGGAGGATTCGGTTCTGCGGAGCCGAGGGGGACGCCCGTAGGGGTGCTACACTGGTGGGATGGTGCAGGGGCCTGGGTGACTTCCAGCATGGCTGTGCTGTCTAGCTGGCAAGATCCACTGGAGGATCTGGGCTTTGCCAAGGTGGGTGGTGGTCCCCTGACCCCCCCCCTCCTGCCACGCAGGAGATGCTGCTGCTCGCCCCAAACTGGGGGAGGTGGCAGAGCCCTACTGGGGGCCCCATGGTGGAGCAGGGTCTCCCTGCCTGTGCAGTGTGGAGGGGAACAGGGTCCCCCGCGGTCCTGCGGGAGCCCTTGGGGACGGTGTAACCCCCTGCCCCGTGTCCGTTCCCATCGCACTGGGCATCTGGGCCCCGGGGCTCCCTTCGCCTCGGTGTGCGCGGCCCCTTTAAGCTGCCGCCATCTTTACTAGGGGCGTGGTGAAGCTGCCGCCAGGCTCTTCCGCCGCCGTCGTTCCCATTGGGCCGTTCCCGCGGCGCTGCCCATTGGTCGCCGCTGCCGCACTTCCGGCGCTCTCGGGCGCCTCCGCTTCCTTTTCCGGTCGGCCATTTGCAGTGGCGGGAGGTGAGTCGGGGCGCTGCCGTGGCCGGGGGGGCTCAATCCGCCGCCATCCGCCCGCCGGGGGCTGTGTTTCGGACCGGGCTGTGCCCCGGGGCCGCTCGGAGACCTGCGCGGGGCTGCGGGTTGCGCGGAGGGCTGCGCCCGGGCCCGGAGGAGGGCGCTGACAGGCTCCCGGCCTGGGCATGGACATGGGCCTGGCCCGGCGGGCTCGGGAGCGTTCTGGGCCCGTCCTGGGTGGCACGGGGACCGGGGAAGGGTCTCTGGCGCGGTCGCCGGGGGATGCCCCGCGGCCCCGCTACCCTGGCGGGGCCGGCGGCCGCCTTTAGCCCTGCCCATGTCCGCAGGCCCCGGCAGCCATGGCGCCCAGCCGCAATGGCATGATCCTGAAGCCCCACTTCCACAAGGACTGGCAGAGGCGAGTGGCCACATGGTTCAACCAGCCCGCCCGCAAGATCCGCAGGTGAGTGCCCGCGGCCCGGCTTCCCCCGGCCCGCTCCTGTTGCTTTAGCTCGTATAGCGGGGGGGGAAGGTGTCTCTCGTCTTGTATCGGGCTGTTTAGGAAGCTGAAGTACTGTGTCTTTGTATTAAGTAGTTCCCCTAACCTTGTTAAAGGCTCTGGGATGGCAGCGGGGTGTGGGGTCTCTGGTCAGGGTCAGGCCGTTCTAGCTGCAGTCAAGTGATGAGAAATCTCCGGAATCGCTGTACCTCATTGATGATTCCCTCGAACCCTTTTTCATCTGATGACTGCGGCTGTTCTGTAGAAGCAGGCATCAGCCTGTCTGAGCTGCTAGGCCAGTGTTGTGTTTGCTTCTGAGAGATCCCCACGCTGCAGATGTTGCCCCGCAAGGGAGGTCGCCTGGCAGCGTAGGAGTGGCACATCTGGCAGAAATGCAGTGTTCCTCATCGCTCTCCTCTTCAACCTTCCAGGAGGAAGGCCCGCCAGGCGAAGGCTCGCCGCATCGCTCCCCGGCCTGTAGCTGGGCCCATCCGGCCTATAGTAAGGTGCCCTACTATCAGATACCACAAAAAAGTTCGTGCTGGCAGAGGCTTCAGCCTAGAAGAGCTTAAAGTAAGTACAGAGCACTGATCCCAACCCAATAAAACTAATTCCAAGTCTGAGCCCTGTTGTCTTGTCCTGTTCGTCTGCATGTAGGCAATGCGCAAGTGAATTGCCAAGGTGTTGGCATTGGCTGATGCTGGCTCACCCAGGGGAGGCATCTGGTGTTGCTGGCTCTACAGGAGCGTAGAAAACGCTGCTCTTGCCTTTTCTTTAGCTGTGGTGTGGGGGTGCAGTAGCGTATGTCAGAGTAAAAAGTTGCTTTGAAAAGTAAACACCCGTTTGTCTGGTCAGACTGTCACTTGAACAAAATTCCATTAAAATTGGGTTCTGGAAGAGCCTTAATTGAGTGTCCTAAACTTCTTTTGGGGGTGGGTGGGGAAAAAAACTAATAGTTTCTTCATTAAATTATTTAATTTCTTTTTGAGACATGTTTCTGCTAATCCTAAAAATTTGAGCCAATGTGAACCTGTTCGTATTGTGGACCAAGTAAGCCACCCTCAACTTATTTTTAAGAGAAGTAGGGGATGTTGTGTTAGGGAAGGGAACTGTTCAGCATAGCCTTGTAGAGTAGCTATGCCTGCTTCTCATGCAATAGCTACAAGCTGGTTTAGGAACACTTAGAAGTCTGTGGGAGGTGTTCAGTGCCCTCCCTTGCTTCAGGAAACTGTTCTCCATGACCTTCCCAGGCACGCAGAGCTGATGAGCTGTTAAAAGCTAGATTGTGGTGGTCTGCAGGAACCCTCACCCGCCTATCTCCACACAGTGGGCAGGAATAAACATCAGTGCTTGCTGGCAGCCGGCATCCATAGCCATCTCTTGTGCGTTGTTTAGTATCTAATTAAAACATTTATAACAGTGAAATTAGTGCATTGAAGCAGTAAAATTCTTCTTTCAGATGCCAAATGCTTCATTACTTCTTTTTTCTTTAATTTTTGGATAATGTTGGAATACAAAATGGTACGCAGATGTTTGTTTTTAAACAGAAAATGAGGTTCTTTATCATTTAGGATGGTTACAAAAAAATACTTCTTTAATGGAGTTTCTAGTATTCAGTGAACCAGAGTTCTCCGCTTGCAGACTTCGTACATTTTTGTCTTGTGTGTATCAAGAGTTTAAATGTCGCCCTCATAATTACTCAGGGGTTGCACTTTGCTCTCCTGAGCGGATGCATCTGCAAAAATTACAGTAAAGTCTGTGGAACATTTTAAGCATTAAAATAAAGACAGCAGGATGCCCTTTGCCTGCATCAGTCCCTCTTGCCAGACCCTCACACTGCCAATGGGCTGTTCGGTCAGATGCTAAACCTTTCTCCAGATTCTGTAGGCTGTGATGGCTGCGCTCAAACCCTTGTCTGGCTGATGACCGGAGCGGCTCCCAGCAGTATTGTGGTGGCATTGGGAGTTGTCAGATGCTGACACTGTCCACTCTCTCTTCAGCTCGCTGGCATTAACAAAAAGTTTGCCCGGACTATTGGAATCTCTGTGGATCCCCGGCGACGTAACAAGTCTACTGAGTCCCTGCAAGCCAACGTGCAGAGGCTGAAGGAGTACCGCTCCAAACTTATCCTCTTCCCAAGGAAGCCGGCTATGCCTAAGAAGGGAGACAGCTCTGTAAGTACTTGGCTGCTAGAAACACTTCACAGGGTCTGTTTCTGGTCATGTTTCTAGAGGTTTGGTCGTTGGTCCATCCTGGTGCTGTGGTGTGCAGTCAGGCGTTGCTCTTGAACACTTTTCATAATGTAAACCCCCCCAGTGGGGAGCAGCCCTTCTTTCAGGGACAGCGTGTTTCCTGTGCACGTCTGTAGGAATGACTGAGCCCAGCGCAAGGCCAGGCCTGATACGAGTCAATTTCCACGGGGATCTCTTGGGTTACAGTAATGCTTTGGGGAGATTTTTGGCCTAGGGACTGCTGTGCAGAGGGGCGCAGCTCAGGTTTGGGGCTGAGCTCCTCGGGTGGTCTGTTTGCTGGAGCTTTGGTCACTGACCAACTAATTGAATTTTAGTTTACGAAGCTAAATTGTCAGAATGGCTGAAAAGTCTGTCTGGAGTTGTGTTCTGCTGTGGTGACAGCTGTGTGGAAAGGGTGAGGAAGGCGAGGACAAACTTCAGTGGAGCAGTTCAGTGAAAGCTGTGCGTAAGGCAGTCTCAAGAAGGTTGTTGCTGTTGACATACAAAAATGCTTTTCATTAAAATCTCAGCAAGATCCAGAGTATAGCTGGCTTTTCTTGGCACTGCCTCTGGTAGATACATGCTTCCTATGGGGCGGTGCAAGTCATGAAACGAGGTGGCGTGCTCAAGCTATCCTCAGTCTTCTGGAGCATCTGTTGGCTCTGAGCCACTTAACCATAGTGGAGCCCACCATGCTCAGACTGCTTTTCAGAACAGCGGAGGAAGGGTCTCAAGCTTCTGTACCAGTAGGTACAGCTACTTGTGTCTGAAATACTGTTTCAGATTTGTTTACCGGAAATGAGCTATCTAAAATAAATAATTTTTGTGCAATGCCATACTCTTAGAAGAAGCTGGAGTTAGCCTTAGAAGGAATTGCTGAGGTATATGCTGGGTATCAAACTAAAAATGGCACAGTAGACGTCAATGTTTTTCTAGCTGGCAGAACTCCCGAAAGGCCGCTGCTCCTCTGGCCAGATCCGGGCTGATCGATAGCCAGGCAAAACGCGGGTTGTTGATGCGGCATGTCTGTGCCAAGTACTCCTATAGCTGCACGGCTGAAATGCTGAATTCGTTACCAATTGGCCTTAAATCTCCAGTCGGAATTGTTAACAACGTGTTTAAGCTGAGTACCTGCGTACAGGGCATGTTTTTAACTGAGGTACTAACCTCAGATGTTTTAAATACTGGGGGTTTTAATAATGTTTTTTTTGTCGTCTTGTTATGCAGGCTGAGGAACTCAAGATGGCGACTCAGCTGACTGGACCGGTTATGCCAATCAAGAATGTAAGTGTAACTAAATCACATTCTCTGTGTGACATGATTGAGACTTAAACTTCCCAGAGAGGATTTTCTTCTCGCTGTTCTACAGCTAAGGATTGCTGCCTCCAGGCACTTCCCATCCTGGATCAAAAAAAAAAAACAGGAACAGGCCAAGCTTGTCCTTGTCTTTTGCCAACATCTGTTTGGTTCCTCGGCATTGCAGAGTGGACTGTAAAGAACTAATTACTTGGAGCTCTGCTAAACTTCTTATCAACTGAGGGAGTCCTTGCATGATGAGCTGTGCTTGTGGGTGCAGAGGAGAGCTCCAGGCACCAGTGTCAGGGGCTCAGCTCAAGACATGTTGGTTGGGAATAATCATATGTAGGTGTTCCACTTCTACCCTGAATGGCCCATGGGAGAAGCAGAGCTCCGTATGCTCTCCAGAGGCCACGGAGGAACCTGCACAATAACCCCTCCAAATCACATGATTCCTGTGAAGGCACACATGAACCATCTGCCATGTGTGTTTGTGCTCAGTGCTGTGTCCTCCAGGTGGGCTTAAGGGTTGTTGGTCCACTTGTACCTTTGAGGGAGCTTGTAGCCCTGTGGAATTTGGGATGTGTTGGGGTGAGGGATGTGTGCTGGCAGCACAACAGCCTGGGCAGGTTGCGTCGTCACTATTTGCCTCAACCCTTGCTGCTTCCAAAAGGTGCCGTGGACAGCACGCCACAAACCTGACTCAGCTTTCACGTTGCGCTTTTTTTTTCCTGGTATGTTCTGGTCTTGCGCTGACGTGCACTGGCAAATTAGGAACCAGTTGAAATGAGGTGCCTGGTGGAGTGATGATAAGGGCAGGGCCTGTAGATGGCATAAATGCTCTATTCTTAACAGCGTCCTGGAGCTAGTGGTAAAAATGTAGCGAGGTTAATTGTATTAAGCCTTAAATACAGTCTTCTCTGGGAGCCTCTGATGTGCGGTCTGACTGTCTGGCGCTCTCTCCCACTAGGTTTTCAAACGGGAGAAGGCCCGCGTTATCTCAGAAGACGAGAAGAACTTCAAGGCCTTTGCCAGCCTGCGCATGGCCCGGGCCAACGCCCGTCTCTTTGGGATTCGTGCGAAACGCGCCAAAGAAGCGGCAGAGCAGGATGTGGAGAAGAAGAAATGAACTGTTCTCCCTAGAACTGTCAATAAAAAAAAATATAGAAATAGGAGTGTGCTGTCTTTTTAGGGCAAATGTACAGAACTGAGCTGCCCTGTTGCCTGCGTCCGCCCGCTCGACTGCAGTGTGTGTACAGCACGTGTGCCGGTGCAGATCGTGGGCCACTGTGCGTGGATGGATGCAGTCCGGGGGAGTTACTGTTTGGATTTGGGAAACCTCGTTTGCTGTGGTTAGAGACTCCAAACTTCCTTGAAAGCGAGTGAAACAAACACGTCGGCCTTGCACAGCTCCCTTCAGGGAGGCAGCCTGGGCTCCCTCCTGTGCTAGAGCCTGACCCTGTCTCACTGTCTATGGGGTGGTTGAAGCTGCCAGTCAAGGGTTTTTTGGGATACCCCCTCCCTGACAAGCTTTGTCTGCTTCCCACTTACCTGTCTGCTCTGCCAGTGTTGCAGATTTAATGATTTCCACCCGTCTGCCTGTGGTGCAGTGTCAGGCAGGCAGAGCTCTGCTGTAGAAGGTGGGGTGTCGTGGTGGGTGTCACCCGTGGGCTCTTTGCCCCGTGAGCCTCATGTGGGGGCCCACGGTGCTCACTGGGGCTGTGCCCTGCACTGTCTGTGTGTGGGATCCTCTGTGATTTTGGAGGGGCGTGGGGGGAGCGAGGTGATTAAGGAAATACCTTCGTGGCATCGGGGAGGAGCCTGGCTCCTCTGTGGGGAAGGGTCTGGGGGCTCTGGCCCATCCTGGTGGCTGTGTTGGGGGGTCCTGGGCTCTGCCTGCCCCAGGGCAGGGGGCTGATGTGGGGTCAGGCGCGATGGGTCATGGGGCAGCGTTGGTGGGGTCCGTCCCGCTCCGGGGAGCGCTCACCCAGTCCCTTCGCTGGCTAAGCAGTTCTGGGGCCGTTCTGCAGCCTGGCCACGCTGCGAATCGCCCCTGCCGGGATAATTGAATCATTTGTTTTCGTTAGCAGGTTGACAGAAACTTGGGGATCAGATACAATCGAGCACTCCGGCACAGGGGCTGGCGGGAGCCCCGGCACAGACGGATGAACCCAAAGTTGCTCAAACACTGGGGGCAAGACCTGCCCAGCGTGGGGCTGCCCGTGCCGCGGCAGGCTGCTAGCTCATCCTTCCCAGCCCCGCTGCCCGAGCCTGCGGTCGCATCCTGCGTCCCCCCCGTGGGTCGGCTGCCTCCTGCCCCACCGGGCTGTGCCGTGGGGCTGCAGGAGGAGCGGGGAAGGAGGGTGGCCTATTTCTGCCACGCAGGCTGGGGATTAGCTCCCAAAGCCCAGGGCCCTGCAGTGCCCTCCTGCTCATTAGCCCTATCTGCATTTTAATCCCTCCAAATATGGGCTAATTACATCATCTTTCATAAAGCTGAGCTGACAGCACCGCAGTGCTGGGGTGACGTGTGTGGGTGGGGGGTGCCAGGGCAGCCCCCCGGCCGGCGGACGGGGCGCCCGGGGTTCTGCGTGCGTGGAGCGTGGGTCCGGGTGCTCCGGCGTGTGGGGAGGACAGACGGCAGTTTTGGGGCACCCCGTCCTTGCGGTGGGGTGTTGGCTGAGAACGTGGCCAGGACCACGAGCGGGACAGGCCTAGGGCACCCCACGGGGGAGCGGCTGGGGAGGGCGAGGGGCCGTGGGGTGCTGGGAGCCAGGGCTGTGCCACAGGCGGCTCACCGGGAGCAGGAGCACTTGCCCTGGCACTGCCAGCGGTGCCGGGGACCCCGGGGACCCCAGGAACCCCGCTCAGCCCCGGTGCCCGCGGACGGGCTCTGCTCCGGTACCGGCAGCGAGGCAGTTAACGGAGCTTGTCGTCTCCCTCTTAGGGCTCCGTTCCCGAACTGCAGCTTGAGTCAGTTGTGTGGAGGTGGCAGCGGCGGCAGCTCCGGCTGGCACACCGGCTCCGGCTGGCACACCGGCTCCGGCTGGCACACCGACCCAAGCCCTCGGTCTGGCCGTGCGCGGAGCCCGGGCCACCGGCACCCAGGTGAGGGGGTTGACTGGGCAGGGTGGGAGCCGGTGCCCCCTCCGCTGAGGGATGCCAAGGGGTGCCCATCGATCTCAGGGAAGAGGACGATGCCCGATGGAGCTGGGGCACCACAGCCATGTGCCGGGGAGGACCGGGGCCACGCGTGACTTTGCCGAGAAACTTTGGCCGGGCTGGGCACGCTGGGGTGCGGGCAGGAGTGCTGCTCAGCCCGAGCTAGGCAGCCCCCGGGGGTTTGGCTGGGGGGGACAAGCCCCAGGCTGGGGCTGGCGGACCCCTTCGGTGACCCGTCACTGCAGCATCACCTGGCTGAGCATCACCAGCCTCCGGCTGGAGGGTGGTCCCCGTCCCCAGCATGGGGGGGTCACCCTGGGGTGCCACCAGCCCTGCCCGGTCCAGCGCGATATGGCCGGCACTGCCAGCGTCACCCGGCGGCACGGACAAGGACCTGGTGTCCCCGCTGCCCTTGCTGGCAAGCCCTGCCCGGACGGGGGGTGTGCTGCCTGCAGGGGCGGGAGGGGATTTTCTGCTCCCCGGTGCCGGGAAGGGCACCCCGGGGTGGGGGCCCAGGGCTGCCTGCGCGGCCCCCGCTCCTGCACAGCATCCCGGCCCCGCTCGGGTGCCCCTTCCCCGTGGGACGCATCCTGCCCCTGGGTGGGAAGGGGGGGGGGCAGAGGTGGACACAGCCCCACGGGACCCCTGGTCGGCCCAGGGGGCTGGTGGGTGAATGGGGGCACAGCAGCACCCGTGGGGCTGGGTGGCACTTGGGGGTACACGGGCAGCGTCACGAGGGGTGTCCCAGCTCCGGCTCACCCCGCTGTGCTTTGACGCCTTGCAGGGCCCTGCGGAGCTGTTGGGACTGGAACCGGCCACCCCATCTCGGAGGGGGTCCCTGCGGTCCCCTCCACCCACCAGAACATCCCACCCCATTCCCCACCAACACCCGCTGCCACCAGGGACCTGCCCGACCCCGCGGACCTGGGCTCCAGCCTCACGCCTGGGACTGCGGGGTGACGTGCCCCGGGCATGACGGGCACCTGCCCGGCTCCCTAACGAAGGCAGCGGCCGCCCTCGCCGCCCCACTCCCCCCACATGCCTTTCTCCCACGGGGCCGCCTGCCCCCCATCACGCCCGGCCACCCACCGCGCCACGGCCACCATGGGCGAGACCCCCGAGCCGTCCCCCCAGGCTCCGCTGGCCGTCCTCTCCAAGGTGGAGCTGCGGGTGAGCTGTAAGCACCTCCTGGACCGCGACACGCTCAACAAGTCGGACCCCTGCGTCCTGCTGCTGATGCAGTCCCAGGGCCAGTGGATGGAGGTAGGAGGGTGGGGGGCACCGCCGGCACCCACCGCAGCGAGGGCCGGCTGTCGTCGGGGCCGTGGCGGGGCTGGGTGCAGGGCGCTGGGGGCAGAGTTTGTGTCTCTGTGATAGTGACGGGAGCAGAGACAGCCCCAGGGTGGCTGCAACACCCGTGGGGCTGGAAATAGGGTAGGAGCCGCTGCGCAGGGTGCAGAGCAGGGTGTAAGGTGCAGGAGATGGTGCAGAGCAGGGTGCAGGGTGCACACAGAGGATGCTGGACACAAGGTGCAGAGCTCATGGTGCAGGGAGCAGGGTGCAAGGTGCAGGAGAAGGTGCAGAGCAGGGTGCAGGGTGCAGGAGATGGTGCAGAGCAGGGTGCAAGGTGCAGGAGAAGGTGCAGAGCAGGGTGCAGGGTGCAGGAGATGGTGCAGAGCAGGGTGCAAGGTGCAGGAGAAGGTGCAGAGCAGGGTGCAGGGTGCACGCAGAGGATGCTGGACGCGAGGTGCAGAGCTCACAGTGCAAGGGGCAGGGTGCAAGGTGCAGGAGATGGTGCGGAGCAGGGTGCAGGGTGCGCACAGAGGATGCTGGACACAAGGTGCAGAGCTCACGGTGCAGGGAGCAGGGTGTAAGGTGCAGGAGAAGGTGCAGAGCAGGGTGCAGGGTGCATGCAGAGGATGCTGGACGCAAGGTGCAGAGCTCACGGTGCAGGGAGCAGGGCGCAAGGTGTAGGGTACAGAGCGCAAGGCTCGTGGAGCGGGGCAGGGTGCTGTGGGACCCTCGGCAGCGCGTGGGGATAGTGCAGGCACCTTGGTTAGAGCGAGTCCTCGGGGGCTCCGGTAAAGCTGCGGAACAGGGTGCCCACGATGCCTGGCTCCAGCACGGCTCCGCTGCCCCGGGCCAGGGCCAAGGGACACCTTGGCCACCCCTGGGGGGGGATTAGGGCTTGTGGGCTGGCCTCATCCTGCTCGGGACAGCCAGCTCAGGGGGGGTCAGGGCCGGCACTGCGGCCGCGTGCCCCTCGCTGTGCCGTGCTGCGGGGCCGTGGTGCCCGCGCGAGCCGTGGCCGGCACTGGGGCTGGCACTGGGACTGGCACGGCTCCTTCCCATCGCTCCCGCACGGCTTAGCCCTGGGCTGGTGCCGGCAGCTCCGCGCTCACTAATCACCGCTGCTCAGCCAGCAGATTTAGCGCTAAATCCCTCTGCGTGTAATTGACTCCGCTCGCCGGAGCCAGAGCCGGAGCCAGGGCGGGCGGCGAGGGGCCCTGTGCCAGCTGCGGCTCCCCAGACTGTGCCGGGCCAAGCCAGTTGTACCCTGCTGTGCCACGGGGTGCCATCCCACGCTCTGTGTGCCGTGCCGTGCAAGGGCCAGATCCAAGAGGGCCCCTCCTGGGCCGCCTTTTGGTGGGACTCTGTGAGCTGTCCCCTCCGTGTCCCTGCCAGAACACGTCCCCCAGCCCAGCCGAGACGGTGGCTGAAGCCGGCTCAGCCGCTGCCCGCTGGGTCCGAGAGCCAAAACGGCCCGACACGCCGGCAGGGGCTGAGATGACCGAGACCCGGAGCGCCGGTGATGGGGCTGCGGGGCTGGCAGTGCCCACGCAGGAGACACGGTGCCGCACGGGGTGGCCCTGCCACCGCCGCAGCGGCGCGGGCTCGGCAGATGCTGCCGGACCAGGCAGGCGGTGGGCAGGGGCCGGCGGGCTGGCAGGGTGCCCTGGCCAGGATGCGTCCTGTTGAGTCAACGCTGGCAGGGACGGGGTGCGGGGGAGGCTCCTGGAAAGCCGCTCGGCACCCGCTGCCGGCGCGGCCGGGAGACGCTGAGCACCCACCCGCCTGCCAGGGCCACGGTGGCCGGTGGCCCTTGCCCTTGGCCAGCCTGGGGTGGGGAGCACAGGGGCTCATCCTGGGCACTAGCCCGTTGCTCCTGCTTGGGCAGAGCCACGGCAAACTATAGTCTGGAGTCAGAGCATCCCCTCGAACTGACCGCGGGGTTTGCCCCGAGCTCCGGAGGGAGCAGTGCCCCCGGGACCTGCGTGCGCCCTCGGGGGCACACGTCCCTGCCCGAGCCAGTGCCTCCAAATGCCGTTCGCCTGGGAACCGGCACGGGCAGGTAAACGCTTGCGCAGGGCTGGTCCTTCCCGGCAGCTGCCCGGCGTTTCCCATCCTGCATCCCCACATCCCTCTGCCCCTGGGTTCCTGCATCCCCGTGCCCGGCTCCGGGTGAGCTCCGGCATCCCGAGGTCCTATGCAGCTCCACTGGTCGCAGATCCAGCCCCGAGCTGGGCTCTGGCCCCGCTGTCCCCCCCCAAGCCGAGCTCCCGCCGTGCAGGTGGACCGCAGCGAGATCATCAAGAGCAACCTCAACCCCGTCTTCGCCAAGATCTTCACGGTGGACTACTACTTCGAGGAGGTGCAGAAGCTGCGGTTCGAGGTGTACGACAGCCACGGGCACGCCGGCGTGGGCACGCACGACGATGATTTCCTGGGGGGCATGGAGTGCACCGTGGGGCAGGTGAGCCCGCGCCCCTCGCCCCGGGGACACCCACCGGCGACGTCCCCTCCCCGACCCCTCGGCTTTTGCAGATCGTGGCGCAGAAGCGGGTGACGAAGCCGCTGTTCCTCAAGTACGGGAAATTCGCCGGCAAGTCCACCATCACGGTGAGCAGCCGAACCCGCGCCGGGAGCGGCACCGAGCTGGGACCCCGGGGTGGCACCAAGTTGGGGCACGTCGGTGGCACCGAGCTGGGGTGGGGGGCATTAAGCTGGGCCACATGGGGGGTTCCCCAGTGACCCTCCCCATGTTCTAGCTGCCATCCAGCTGCCCCCCAGGCTCTTGGGGGTGAGGAGGGCTCAGGGTCCCTGCTGGCAGGGAGGGCATGGGGACAAAGCTGTGCCGGGTGCTGAGCACCCCACAGCCGCCTGTCCTCGCAGGTCATCTCGGAGGAGATCTCGGGGAACAACGGCTACGTGGAGCTCGCCTTCCGGGCCAAGAAGCTGGATGACAAGGTGAGCCGGGTCCTGCGGGCAAGGGGAGCCGCGCAGGCAGGGTGGGCAGGGCGGGCAGGGCGGATGGTGCTCTGCCCCATCCTCCCGTCTCCAGGATCTCTTCAGCAAGTCGGATCCCTTCCTGGAGATCTACCGCATCGACGACGATCGCAGCGAGCAGCTGGTATACCGCACCGAGGTGAGGCCCCGGGCAGGATCCGTCCCTCGGCCGGCCCGTGGCCGCCCCGGCGGCTGCTCAGCCCCGCTGAGCCCCCCCTCAACCCCCGCAGGTGGTGAAGAACAACCTGAGCCCCATCTGGGAGCCCTTCAAGGTCTCCCTCAACTCGCTCTGCAGCTGCGAGGAGAAGAGGAAGCTGAGGGTGAGGAAGGGTGATGGGGACCCTCACCCCTACCCCGGGGGGGCACGTGTCTCCTGGCTTCCCCGTGGCCCCGCACGAGCGGCGAGCCGGGGACCCCAAGCCACCGGGGATGGTGCTGGGGCTCGGTGCAGTTTTGGGGGGCCGTGGGTGTGTGCCCGCCCCCCCCCAGCCGGGGCTGAGCCGTCCCCCACCGCAGTGCGTGGTGTGGGACTACGACTCGCGGGGCAAACACGACTTCATCGGGGAGTTCTTCACCACCTTCGAGGAGATGCAGAAGGCGATGGGGGAGAACAAGGTGGGCGTGGGGACGCGGGGACAGCCCGTGGGGTCACCCCTCCGTGCTGCCAGCAGATCCCATTCCAGGAGGCACCTCCCAGCTCCTCCTCTGGTTTCGGGGCCGTTCTCCCCTCGCTTGTCCCCCTCTTTGGGGAAGGGATGGTGGGTCTGGGCTCCTCTGGGGAAATTGGTCCTGGGCTGGCTGGAATCCGTGGTCTGGCCGGGAGCGGGGAAGGCGGCTGCAACCTGGGGCTGTGGGGCAGCGGGGTTGGGGGGCTGCAGGGTCGTAGAGCCATGGGGCTGGAGCGTTATGGGGCTGTGGGGCTGCAGGGTTATGGGGTTGTGGGGTCGCAGTGCTGCAGAGCCGTGGGGCTGGGGTACTGCGGGGTGCCGGGGGGGTGCCGGCGCACGGGGCCGCATCCCTGGGGCTGGGGGGCTGCAGGCAGCGCGGGTGCTGCGTGCCACAGGTGCAGTGGGATTGCATGAACCCCAAGTACAAAATCAAGAAGCGCAACTACAAGAACTCGGGGGTCGTGGTGCTGCTGGACCTGAAGGTGAGCATCCCTGTGCCGTGCCGTGCCGTGCCGTGCCCGGCTCCTGCGGGGCGGCACGGGGCAGGACCGGCTGATGCGGGTCCCTCTGGAAGATCCACAGGGTCTACTCCTTCCTGGACTACATCATGGGCGGCTGCCAGATCCACTTCACGGTGAGCGGCGTACCCCCACCCCGAAGCGCCGGCAGCCGGGCAGGGGCTCCGGCACTGGGCCAAGCGCCCGTCCCCAGGGCCAGGGGCCGTGGGTTTTGCATCCCGGCTGCCCCGAGCCTCAGCTGTGCCATGGTGCCGGCGCAGCCACCCGATCCGAGCAGGGACGTGCCGGTGGCCCTGCTCGCCATGGGGGGACCCTCACCGCTGCCCCCCCCCGCCAGGTGGCCATTGACTTCACGGCCTCCAACGGGGACCCCCGAAACAGCTGCTCCCTGCACTACATCAACCCCTACCAGCCCAACGAGTACCTCAAGGCACTGGTCGCGGTGGGTGAGATCTGCCAGGACTATGACAGGTCAGTGATGGCCACCCCAGGGCCAGGACACCCCGGTGATGGGCACCCTGGTGCTGGCAGTGCCGGTGCCGGGGCTCCTTATGCCTTTTCCCTTGCAGCGATAAGAAATTCTCAGCTCTGGGCTTTGGTGCGAGGATCCCCCCCAAGTACGAGGTAAGGGGGTGGTCAGGGCACCGGGGCCCCATGGAACGCCAGGGATACCCTCGTCCTTCCAGGCACCCTTGGCCGTGGTTCCTGTGGGGCTCGGCACGTGCCGGGGGCCGTGGCGGGTGGGTGAGCACCGGCTGCCCCCTCCCCTCTCGCCCTCCAGGTCTCCCACGATTTCGCCATCAACTTCAACCCTGACAACGATGAGTGCGAGGGTGAGTCCAGCTCCGATGGGGCTGGGGAGGCTGGTCCCACAGCCCCCCACTGTGCCAGAGCCTGGTGCTGCCCACCCCTCACCTCTCACATCCCCCCACAGGCATCCAGGGCGTCGTGGAGTCCTACCAGAGCTGCCTGCCCAAAATCCAGCTCTACGGCCCCACCAACGTGGCCCCCATCATCTCCAAGGTGGCTCGCGTGGCAGCCAACGAGGAGCGGACGAAGGAGGCTTCGGTAGGTACCCGCTGCCCCTGGCCGGTGGGCTACAGGCTGGGCTGAGACCTGGCACACTCGTGCCACTTGTGGCTGCTCCCGCATCGGAGCGGAGCCCTTGTCCGGCTCCCCCCGCTTGGGGACAGCAGTGGGGCCAGGCAGCCCCCCCCCCAAAGCATCCGTGTCCGTCCCCCCCCAGCAATACTTCATCCTGCTGATCCTGACGGACGGAGTGGTGACGGACATGGCGGACACGCGGGAGGCCATCGTCCGCGCCTCCTACCTGCCCATGTCCATCATCATCGTGGGGGTGGGCAACGCCGACTTCACCGACATGCAGATCCTGGATGGGGACGACGGCATCCTGCGCTCCCCCAAGGGCGAGCCCGTCCTCCGTGACATAGTCCAGTTCGTCCCTTTCCGGGAGTTCAAGAACGTGAGTGGGGTATCGGCGGTCCTCCCGTCCCCACGGCAGGACCGAGCATCGCGGCGCGGCACGCCGGTGCCCCCGCGGGTGCTGCTCCTCACACCGGGGCAGGCGGGTACCACCGTGCCCTGACTCACCCGTCCCCCCCGGTGTCCCCCGTCCCGCAGGCGTCACCGACGGCGCTGGCGAAGTGCGTGCTGGCGGAGGTGCCCAAGCAGGTGGTGGAGTACTACAGCTACAAGGCCTTCCCCCCCCGCTGCCCCCAGCCCGACACCCCCGACTCCAACCTCAGCTCGCCCCAGTGAGAGCCCCCCCACACTCCCCGCAGCGTGGCGTGGGGACGGACGGGGTCCCCGACGGGTCCCAACCCTGCCGCAGACCCCTCCTGGCCGGGCAGGGGGGGCACCGGGAGCCGGCAGCGCGATACGGGGACAGTCCCGGTGCTCCGGTGCAGGGCCCCCCTCCCTGCGCTGCCCAGGGGACTGGGGGTCCCCAGCGGGCATTGCCCGGTCCCAGTGGTCGGTGCCCCGTGGCCCGTTCCCACTCCGTCCCTGCTGTCCCCGTGGTCCCCCCGGTCCCCGCTTTTCTGTCGCTGTGACGTCGTTTGGAGGCTGCATGACGAAACCCCCTCCCCAGCGTGCGGGGGGGGGGGACCCCCCCCAATAAAGCAACCAGCCCCGTGCCGCGTGCTCTCTGGGCGCCAACACCAAACCTCCCTGCCGGGTGCTCAGCGGGGCGCGGGCAGAGGGACAGGCAGCTCTCGGGGTGCTGCCCGGCGCCCCTCGTGCCCCTCACCATCCCACCACGCTGCCCAGCCCTGGCCGGCAGCAAGCGAGAGCCGGACGTGTCCCCCAGCCCCGGCTGCCCGCACGGGCGCTGCCGCCGGGCGCTCCAGCTGCCCCTATATTTAGGGGGATTCGTGACTGGCAGCGTGCAGGAGAGCGCCGGCGCTTTGAAGCTGCGGTACTTTTGAGCAGCCACCGCTTTCAAGTTGTGCCGGAGCAGCCGACTGCCCTGCTGCGCCGCTGCCGGCTGCCGCGGCCCCAAAATCCAGGCCACGGGAGCGGGAGCGGAGGCAGCGCCGGCCCCCGCCTCCTGCCCCTGCCCGGCACATTGCCTGTGCCACGTGCCACGTGCCGTGTGCCATGTACCGTGTGCCATGTGCTGTGGGTTGCGTGCCACGCACTGCACGCCACGCGCTGTGCCGTGTGCTGTACGCTGCATGCTGTACACCGTGCCACGTGCCGTGTGGCACATACCGTGTGCCGTGTGCCACGTACCATGTGCCACGTACCGTGTGCCGTGTGCTATGTACTGTGCCACGTACCACGCGCCACAGACCGTGTGCCATCTGCTATGTACTGTGCCGTGTGCCGTATGCCATGCACCACGTGCCACGCGCTGTGTGCTGTATGCTGCACGCCATGCACTGTGCCATGTGCCATGCTGTGCCGCGTACTGCACGCCGGGCGCTGCGCCACGCCGCTGCCGTGTGCAGCGCGCTACTTGCTGCACCAAACGCCGGGTGCTGTTCTCCGTGTGCCAGCTGCCTACTGCCATGCGCTGTGCGACGCTGCGCCGCGTGTCCTTCACCCGCCGTGTGTTGCCGTCCCGGTGCCGGCAGATGCTCCTGGGGCGGTGATGTCCACCGGAGCGGGGTGTCACCCAAAGCCACCCCAGGGACTGAAACTGGGGTCCGGGGCAGCCGTCACGGGGCAGGGGCCACCCAAAACCCTGCCAGGCGGGTGCCACCGAGCCGGGCTGCGGGACCAGGGATGCCGCCGTCACCCTGGGTGCCAGCACAGGGGTGCCAGCCTCTCCCGGTCCGGGCAGCCACTCACCCGTCCACTGGGATGGCCACGCCGAACCGCCGCGACCCTCTGGCGCTGCCCGCTGCCGGCACTCCTGCATGCAGGCAGAGCGCGCTGCCCGCACCACCCCGATCAACCCGCGTATTTATAGCTCCTGATTCATCTCCTATAAAGCAGGATAATAGACGTCGCCATAGAAACCCGGCGCCTGACGAGGCTGCGGCGGCAGCCGGCCCTCGGCGCGGGCAGGGGTCTGCCCCAGCACCCCCATCTGGGGGGCTGGCTGCGTGGGTGACCCACCGGTGGGTGCAGGGGGACCCCACGGGGCTGGGGGGTCCCGGTGTCACCCAGCTGGGCTGCACCCACCAGCGGTGCAGCAGGGCTTGGCCGAGCGCTGTCGAGGGGTCCTGCTCGTGCCAGGGCTGAGCCCTCACCCCCCCCCCCCCACCCCGGCACTGTGCCACACTGTCCTGGTGGAGGCCGGTTAATTAAGCCAGGGGTTAATTATTGGTGGTGCCTGTGCTTCCCAAGCAGCTTGATGCGGCAATTCTTCGGAGCGTGGCAGGACAGGGGCTGGGGGTGCTGCCCACCTGGGGCACCCCAGGATGCTTGGGGGGGGGGGGGGCCAGGATGGGACAAGCCCCTGGGTGCAAAGACCCCAGGAGGGGAGATGGGCATGGGGGGGCATCCAGCCAGGCTGGTCAGGGCACTGCAGCACCCCCAAAGCATCATGAGGGGTGCACTGAGTCAGGGCAGGGGGCATTGGGGTGCAGGGGGCATCGGGGGGGGGGCAGAGGCTATCTGGAGGGGGTTGCAGACGATGATGCAGTGGGGTAGGGATGGGGGGGCCCTGGGTGCTGCTGAAGGAGCCAGCGCTGTGGCGCGAGCTCCGCCGGCAAACACCGGCACCGCGCAGCTGTGCCGTGACCCCATCGCGGGGCCTGGCAGCCCGCCACGGCCTCCTGCGCTGCCCACCCGGCCGTTGCCCCCCACCACAGATAAGGTCCCCGGGGACGGGTCCCCACCCCGATCCGGCCCCCGATAACGCCGAGTGTTTCCCGCTGCTGGCGCCGCCGGCACGCCGCTTCCCGTCCCACGCCCGTGAGAACACGCTGCCTGGCTGTAAACAGCAATAAATATTTATTTTTGCAGGGCGGGCTGGGCGGAAGGGGGGGTCACGGCCATGTGCCCCCACCCCAGGGGAAGGAAGGCCATGAGGATGCCTGCAATGTGTTACCGGAAAAGTCCCCTTGTCCCCCGGGGCGGGGGGATTGTCAGGCAGCCGGCACGTCCCCCCCAAACCCCAGCCCCGCTGCAGCCCCGACCCCCGGGGTGATGCACGGGGGTGTATAAGTTGCACCCCACGCAGGGTGCCCCCCCCGCAGTGGGGCTCGGCAGGCGGGGGGGGGTCAGTCGCGTTGTGCAATGGCGGAGCCGAGCGCCACCGGCCCCCCCGGCTCCTCGGACCCTCAAGCCATGGGCCAGCGCGCGGGCAGCTCCAGGTCGCCCATCTCCTCCTGGTAGAGGCGGTTGAAGAGGGCGTTTTGCAGGGGGGAGAAGTGGTCGCGCCAATCCCCCACCACGCCTGCGGGACGGAGGGGACGGGGTGACAGGGAGGCTGTAGCCGGGGCCGGCACCCCCCCCGGTGTCCCCCCACCGTGTCCCCCCACACCCCGTGTCCCCCCCATCACCTTTCCTCATGAAGCATCCCTGGCTGTGGTCCATGATCTCGGCGGGAATGAGGGAGTAGTTGACCATGGCGTTGTCCCGCATGGTGGCGAAGCTGCAGTGCTGCTCCAGGGCTCCCAGCGTCTCCGGTCCCAGCGGGCAGCCCAGGAAGGCGCTGAGCCGCTGCGCCGTGCCGCGCAGGTCCTGCGCCGGAGGGGACGGTCAGCCCCGGGGCAGCCGGTGGGGACGGGGACGGGGACACGCACCGGGGCTCACCTGGTGGAGCTCCTCGTAGGTGACGTAGAAGATGTCCAGGAGCTGCCGCTGGGCCAGCCAGCCCTTGACGTGGTCAAACCAGGAGCCGTAGTGCACTGGGGGGGAGATGGGGGGGTGATGGAGGGGCCCCGTGGCCGAGTCCCGGGACCCCAGGGACCCCCCCAGCCCTTACCCGTGCCCTCGAGGAACCGCGTGAGGAAGGTGTCGAAGGAGCCGGGGTCGGGCAGGAACTTGGCCAAGCGGTGGAAGTGGTAGAAGGAGACAGCGACGTCCTTGGGGTTCCTAGCCACGTAGATCACCTGGGGGGGGGGGAGAATGGCATCAGCCCCACGGCCGGGGAGGGGGATTCCGCTCTGCCCCGCTCAGAAAGCCCCCGGCAATCACCCTGCCTGCGGGAAGCCCCGTAGGCACAAGATACCCCTGTGGGGAACCCCCAGACCGTCCCAGCCCCCCCCCCCAGCCCTCACCTTGGCCTTGCTCTGCTGCAGGGCAGGGGCCAGGACGCGGGCAGGCAGGTGGGTGGTGATGAGCCGGCGGGCGGCCGTATCCTGCAGCGCCTCCCTGAAGTAGATCTGCTCCAGCCAGGGCGCCCGCTCCCAGTTGGGGATGGTTTTGGCCGGCAGGACGTCCCCGCGGCTGAACAGCAGCGTCAGGATCTCCTGCATCCAGGTGGTGCCTGGGGAAGCGGGCGTCAGGGCAGCGCCAGCCCTGCGCCGGGCACGGCACGGCACGGCATGGCATTGCAAAGCGTGGAATGGCCTGGCACGGCTCACCGTCATGCGCCATGGCAAGGCGTGGCACAGCGTGGAATGGCAAAGCGTGGAATGGCACGGCACGGCTCACCATGGCACGCCATGGCATGGCGTGGCACGGCATGGCACGGCTCACCGTGGCATGGCGTTGCTCGGCGCAGACGGGCAGAGCGTGGCACGGCGTGGTACAGCACAGCGCTGTATGGCATGGCGTAGCTCAGCACCGCATGGCACGGTACCCCATGGCACAGCGTGGCGCAGCGCAGCAGGGCATGGCGTGCCGTCGTACGGCACAGGGTGGCGCGGCGCAGATCGGCACAGCTCGGCGCGGCGTGGCGTGGATTGGCACGGCACAGCATGGCACGGGGCAGCAGCTGGGCTGGCAGTGCCGTCTGGGACCCCCAGAGCCCCCACCACTCAGTCACACCAGTCCAGGGTTGAGGACAGGACGGGGCTGGGGGGGTGTGGGGGCGGCTGCCCCCCACCCACAGTGCCAGGCTTCTGGGGGGGTGGGAGCCGATGGCTGGGGCCGGGGGTCCCCTGCGCTTTGCCCGCAGGGGCCGGTGGCCACCGGGCTGCGGGGGCCAGGGGGGAGGACCCTGCTCGGGAAAGAGCTGGCCCCGAGTCCGACCCCCTCCCAGCCACGCAGGCAGCTCCCGGTCCCGCCGGCAAGCCAAGGGCCGCGTGGTAGAGCCTGCCCGTGCCCCCCCCGCCTCCAGCCTGGGGGTCCCCAGTCCCACCCACACCCCCTGCCCCCCAGTCCCTTCCCGTCCCCCCAACCCTGGCCGGCACCCTCCTCGTCCCCCCCAGCTGCCCCCTCGCCCCGCCGCCCCTCACCTGATTTGGGGTAGGTGGCGATGACCACGTCGGTGGGACGGAAGGGGAAGGTGACGGCGAAGCCGAGGGACTCCTGGGTGTGGAGGTGGCCGGGCAGGGAGATGCCGGCGAAGGTCTCGGTCACCTCCATCCGATCCATGGCCCGGCCGCTGCGAGGGACGCGCTGGCGACCGGTCTTAAATAGCTGCAAAAGAGGAAGGCATCCCGGCGGGCGGGACGCTGGGCCCCCCCCGGCACATTCCTGCTGGGGCCATCGCCGGGAGAGCGCTGCTGCGGGGCAGGGGGGCTGCGGGATGGCCCCGGGGCTGGGGACACCCCTGGGGCAGGACGGGACGGGACGGGGGTCCCGTGCAGCCAGACCCACCGCTGCAGCCAGGAGAGCCGGGGGGGGCACCCCGCTCGCCCAGCGGCGGCAAGGGTGCCGGGAGCCTCGCCGGCCACGGCAGCCCGCGGTGACCCCGGGAGTGCCATCCCGTGTGCCCCACAGCTGGGCTCCCCACAGCTGGGCTCCCCACGGCCGGCACCGTGCCGGAGGAAGGGATTCGCATCCCGGCACACCCTGGGACGAGGAGCGGGGCTGGCTCGCTCCACGTGGCTCCGCGCCATTCCCAGCAGCCTCACGATGCTTCTCGCCGCGCGCGACACCGCGGCCGCCGCCGGCCCCTGCGCAGGAGCCGGCCGGGGTCCCCCCGCACCGTGGGCGCTGGGCCACAGGACCGGCGGGTGCCTCAGTTTCCCCACACGCGATGCTGCGTCAGGACGGCGGGACGGGGGCGGGGGGAACCCGGCACCCACGCGGCACCGTCAGCAATCCCACGCCGGGGTCGCGCCGCTCCGGCTGCTGCCCCCCGGCCTTTCTTCCACGGCGAGACGGCTTCGCCACAAAGCCGCGGGGTGCGCTGGCACTCGGCCACTCCCCAGCGCCCGACGCCATGTCAGGGGGTGGCTCTGGGGTGGCCGGAGCCCGTCCCAGCCCCGCCGTCGGCACGCAAGCCGGAAAACATTTCCCAGGCGTCGCAGGCAGCGGCTGCCCGAGCATCCCGGGACCGGGGTGAGTGAGGGACAGGGGTGCCGGGCCCTGGCCGTCGGCGGCGGGGATGCCGGCGGTGCCAACATCCAGCCAGGGGGGCCGGCGGGTGCCAGCGCTGGGGAGGCCAAAGCGGGGATGGGACCGGCGCTTTCCCAGCAAAAAAAAAATAAATCTGGGCTGCATTAGAGGGGCTGGGACCGCCACCGCAGCTATGCGGAGAGGCCCCGGTGCAGCCCTGCCACCCGGGGCCGGGCTGGGGGAGGCCGCCGCCATGCCGTCCCGGTACGCGGGCACCGCCACGGCAGGGGCACAGGGCACGCAGGGTGGGGTTACGGCTGCGGCTCCTGGTTATTTATTTACGACGGGAGGGGACGGACGGTGAGCCGGGGCAGCCGTCCCGGTGCGTGTGCTCAGAAGGCTCACGGCGGCGGCGGCAGGTCGCGCCGGCTCGTCCCTCAGCGGCACCGAGCGGGTGAAGATGCCGGGCGGCAGCGTGCTGGCGCTGGCGCTGGTGCTGTGCCTGCTCCCGCCCTGCGCCGGGCAGCATCACCGGGAAGAGGCCGAGCGCATCATGACGACCACGCCGGTCATCGACGGGTGAGCAAAGGTTGCGTGGCACCGCCGCCGTGCCTGCCACCGCCGTCGCGCCTGCCTGGCTGGCTGTGGCTCTCGGCACCCTGAGAAAAAACCCTGGCCAGAAAACCCCACTGGGGACAGCCCTCTCCCTGCTGGGGGGGATCCCCGTGCCGGGCACCGTGGGGCTGTGAGGGGACAACTCTCCCGGGGGGATCCCCGTGCCAGGCCCCCCGGGGCTGTGCGGCCGAGGGGATCCCCGGTGGTGCAGCCCAACCGGGAGCGGGCAGGGTGCCGGGAAGCCGGGGGCGAGTTTGCCCCGGGGGAAGTCCCTGCTTGGGGCAAACGGGTCCACGGGGTTGTGTCCTAAGGGATGTTCCCAGTCTTGTGCCGGGATCCTCAGGGGGCTCGGGTCCTCCGCGGGGGTCCGCCGTGGCAGCAGCCCTGTGCCGTGGCAGTGGAAACGGGCGCGGAGCAGGGAGAGCTGGAGGATGTGGGGACGGTGACGCAGGAGGGGAGAAGTGGGAGCCCGCCCGTGCGTCTGGCTCCCAGCACTTCCCCAGCGATACCGTTGGGTGCGGGACACCATGTGGCCATGATGTCCCTACATCCCCGCAGCGGTGACGGTGACGGCCCTGTCGTAGGGATGCCGGGCTGGCTCCCCCGGGTGTGAGCGCTGAGTGGGGATGGTGGGTGGAAGGGTGCACAGAAGGGTCCCCAGCCTCCCTCCGGCTCCCTGCTGGCCGGCAAAAGGGGGTCCCACGTGGGGTTGTCCCCTGGGAGTGACCTGTCCCCAGCTCCCGGACGGAGCCGCTGGGGTGGCTTTTGGCAGAGGGCACAGATGGACCGGTGGGTGGGTGGATGGATGGATGGAACGCTGGCCGGATGAGCGGGGAATGGGTGGGCAGACAGGGAGATGGGCAGGCTGGCTGGACAGACGGACAGAGAGGCGACCAGACAGCCCCTCACTCCCGCTCCTTCCCTTGCCCAGGCACAACGACCTGCCCTGGCAGCTCCTCGAGAAGTTCAACAACCAGCTGGGGCTGCCAGAAGCCAACCTCATGCTGCTGAACGGCACCCACACCAACATCCCCAAACTGCACAGAGGGCACGTGGGCGGGCAGGTGGGATGGCGAGGCGGTCGGGGGCACCGGGGGGCACCAGGATGGGCAGGGGCACCGGGGAGGGCACCGGGGAGGGCACCGGGGTGGGCAGGGGTACCGGGGCAGGCGGCAGCGGGCACAGAGCCGGGCTCCCGGTACTCACCGAGCGCCGTCACGGGCAGTTCTGGTCGGTGTACGTACCCTGCGACACGCAGAACAAGGACGCGGTGAAGCGCACGCTGGAGCAGATCGACGTAGTGCACCGCATGTGTGAGCTCTACCCCGAGACCTTCGCCTGCGTCGTGGACAGCGCCGGTGAGCAGGCACGGGGACGGGATGCCGGTACCCCGGGGGATGCGGGTTCCCCGGTGCCCACCCCAGCTGACGTCCCCCACCCTCCCGCAGGCATCCAGCAGGCTTTCCAGAGCAAGAAGGTGGCCAGTCTCATCGGGGTGGAGGGCGGCCACTCCATCGACAGCAGCCTGGGCGTCCTGCGCACCTTCTACCGCCTGGGCGTCCGCTACATGACCCTCACCCACAGCTGCAACACCCCTTGGTAGCAGCCCCCGGTGGGGGACAGGGATGGGGTGACGGGGGCAGCATCAGCGGGGGGGGGGGGGGGGACAGGTCGTATGGGCAAGCAGGGGCACGTGGCTGGGGGGCCGCCCTGATGCTCTCCCCCGTTCCGCAGGGCTGACAACTGGCTGGTGGACACCGGGGACGAGCCGCCCCTGCACCACGGCCTCTCGCCCTTCGGGAAGGTGAGTGGGGACAGCGGCGGCAGCCGTGCCTGGGAGCGGCGGCCGGGGGGGGACGGACGTGGTGCTGGCACCCACCAGCCCCATGCTGGCTTATTAAGCCAAGCAGCGGGTGCACGGTGTCCCCCTCCTCCATGCAGGGCTGCCACGGCCCCTCGTGCACCCCTCACTGGCCCCAGCCCTGTCCCCGTCCCCGTCCCCGTCCCCGCAGACAGTGCTGCAGGAGATGAACCGCCTGGGCATGATCGTGGACCTGGCCCACGTCTCGGTGGAGACGATGAAGGTTGTGCTCAGCCTCTCCAAAGCCCCCGTCATCTTCAGCCACTCGTCCGCCTACAGCCTCTGCCCGCACCGCCGCAACGTGCCCGACGACGTGCTCAGGATGGTGGTGAGCGCCGGGGCACGGCCACGGGCAGGGAGGGGGGGGGCCGGCGGTGGCGGGGAGGGGTCCGCAGGGCTCAGGACCACCTTTCCCCCAGGCCTCCACGGGCAGCCTGGTGATGATCAACTTCTACAACGAGTACGTGACGTGCAGCGACAATGCCACGCTGGCCGACGTCGCAGGTGAGGCGGATGCCCGGGTGGGTGGGTGGGGGGTGGCAGTGTCCCCCCACCGCCCCGCTCACCCCAGCCCCTCCGTACCCGCAGACCATATGGACCACGTGAAGAAAGTGGCCGGTGCCCAGTCCGTCGGCTTCGGCGGGGACTACGACGGCGTCACAAGGTAAAGCGGGTGACGGGCACGCTGGTGGGACGGGGCAGCACGTCCCCGGCTCTGGGGACTTGCCGTGGTGGTGGGGGTCTCGCCCGTGCCCTGCGCAGGCGGCTGGGGGTGCCGTAGGTGGGTGCCGCCGGTCTCGGCTGCCCCCGGCACGGCTGCCAGCTGCGGGTTGGCGCAGGCTCCCCGCCGGCCTGGAGGACGTCTCCACGTACCCCGCGCTGGTGGCCGAGCTGCTGGCAAGGAACTGGACGGAGGCAGAGGTGAGGGCGGCCCTGGCTGAAAACCTGCTCCGGGTCTTCAGGAAGGTGGAGGAGGTGAGCGGGGCACGGGGACGGCAGAGACAAGCGGGACATCGGGACGTACGGCACTTGGGGATGTACGGGGACATGGGGTGGCACGGGGGCACGCAGGGCAGGGGGTGAAGGGGGGGCACGGGGACGTGCGGGGCTCGGGATGGCACGGGGATGTGACAGGAGGCTGTGTGGGGCACGGGGACTGCCCCTCGCTGCGGGAGCCCACCCCGTCCCCCGTCGCAGGTGAAGAGGACCCTGCAAGGCACGGCTGCCCACGAGAAGCCCATCGCCTTCGAGGCGCTGGAGGGGACGTGCAGGACCCGCTACGGGTACACCAACGGTGCCGGCACAGCCCGGCTCCCGCCGGCAGCCCTGGTGCTGGCCCTGCTCCACTCTCTGCTCTCCTAACACCCGGCATCGGCTCCCACCGCAGCCCCAGCACCGTGCCCGGCAGGATGCCGGCAGCTGGCCCGCTGGCAGCCGGGCTGGGCCCAACCCTGCCACCCCTCCCCACCTGCGCGCCGGCCCCGCGAGCAAAATAAAGCCATGCTTCCAGCACCGCCGGCAGCATGCGTCCGTGCCGGGACCCTGCGAGGACCGCCAGCCCCAGCCCCGTTGCCCTGCTCTTGGCCGAAGGCGATGAGCCACCCCGGCACGTCACCGGCCACGCCGGCACCCTGCCGGCCACCGCGGCTGCGTGCCCCTGGCTCCGGCAGAGCAGAGGCGTAGGGGTCTGGTGGGCACCCAGCCCAGGGCACTGGGAAGCTGTCACCACACCGGGAGTGATACATCGCTGCAACACACGGCCAGGGTGGCTGTAGGCCTGCCTCCGCAGGATGCTTACATTAATCATTAGCTAATTAATTGGCTACTCAATTATCTTCTTAGCAATTTCCTCTCGCATTTGGGAACAGCCTGTCTTTGGAGCGGAGGCGGCTTTGGGCACCGGGAAAACAGGCAGGAGAAGGAGAGCCATCTTCCTGTGGCATTCGCAAATTGGCGAAGGCACAGGGTCCTGTCTGCCAGCCCGGCACGGGGAAGGGATGTGCCCGGTCCCCGCCGGGACGGCAACCACAGCGGGCCACAGCCACCGTCCCCGGTGGTGAAGCTGCTGTCGGTGGGTGCCGAGGGCAGGACCGGGGTGGAAAGCACCGGGACGCCTTCCGTGGGGTTACGAGCCAGGGATCTCCCCTTCGGGGATCCCAGCCTTCTCCCCACAAGGGCCAGGGTACAGTGTGGAGAAGAGCGCAGGGAGCACGGCAGCCCGAAAACCATGCTGGGGAAAAGGAGCTTGACTCAAGCCGGCGAGCCAGTGTCGGCTGCGCCGGGGCCATGACAGCATCTGCTCAGCCTGTTTCCCCCCCAGCTTGGCTACACGAAGGGATCTGGTCCCTGCAGGGGTGGCACAGGGGACTCGTCAGGACCCCTTCCCCTCTGGCACCCCCAGAGATGGTGACCCTGGTGTGGAGAGCGAGAGAGTGGGCGAGGGGAGGCTGCAGGAGCAAGACCCCTTCCTCCTCCTCATCTCAGCCCCATCCAAGGCAGCCCCTCAGCACCAGGTCCTCTGTCCCAGGCAGGGGACGGTGCACAGCCATCATGCTGTGCCACAGGCAGAGGGGACCACGGACCCCCTCTTCGCCTCCGAGCCCCCAGACACACCACGATGGATGTTCAGGGATTGTTTATTTAAAATAGCAGAAGGTAATCAACAGGGGTTTGAGAAGAAGAAAAAGAAAAGGCAAATGAGACAAGCTTTAAAAAACACACAAATGAAACCACAGAGAAACATCACATTGAAAAAAGGAGCATTTCCAGGGGCAGGGGCTCCCAGGGTACCCCCCAGCCCCATGGGTGGCACCCATGCATGGCACCCACTCCGGGGTGCGTGCACAAGTCTCCAGGGGGGATTCTGCTTTCTGCCCAGCCCATGGGGAAGTGGCACAAGATCCAACGCTCCAACACACACAAATGACTTCATAGCCCAAAGCCACCTCCTCCTCAGTCACCACCCTGCACCCCCATGGCTGCATGCATCAGGGAAGAAGGCTCTGTCGGTCACTAGACACATGCTGCCAAGGCCACTGAACTCAGAAGAAATAATGAAAACAATGAAAAGTGTTTGCGTTGCAAGTGCTGTGGAGATGGCCCCTGGCCCGCAGCGAGTCCTGCCCCACGTCCACACAGGCAGGCCGGGTGCCCTGGGTGGTGCGCAGCAGCCTGGAAACATCAGCCAGCGCTGGGAGTGGGTAGGAGCTGCCTCCCGCTCTCCCCCACACTTCCCTTCCATCCTCTCAGCACAGCCCAAAGCAGCAGCTGTGCATGCTTGCCTTAGAATTCCCTTGAAAAGCGATGAATCAGAGCTGCCCCGCTGCAGCGGGACCAGCTGCCCGCTCCTGGCTACACGCAGCACAGCTCAGCGTCGCCAGACCTGGCAGCTGCATGGCCCTCATTTACAGCCTGTGGTTAAAGTTCCTCCCCGTGAGAGCCAAAGGAAACTAACATTTCCTTCCCGGCAAGCTTCCCATCAATCCAGCACCTCGGTGGTGCCTGGGAGTCGCAGAGGAGAAGGGGCACAGAAGACTTCAGCCCCAGGAGAAGGCTCCGAATGCTGAGCAGCCGCGTTTCCCTGCAAGCAGCGAGAGGAGAGGGGACGCAGGAAGCAGCCCCCTCTCATCCAGCCAGGTTACACGCTCTGCGAGCAGCAGCACGGAGCAGATACAGCAAGGTGGGGACAGCGGAAAGGAAACCGGCAGCAGATATCCAGGGGACAAGCCACAGCCAGTGCAGGGAGACACGCTCTCAGGATGGTTTAGCATTTACTGTCACACCCATCCAGCTGGGGGACATCTGGGGACGAGGCTGCGGCCACCACAGCTGCGAGCCTGAGAGTGGAAGCCGCTGCAATCCGCTCCCAGCTGCTGGACAAGAGGCAGGGACTGATCCACGTGGGAGGTCAGGGCCTGCATAACCATTTCCAGACCACAGCAGCTGGAGATGAGGAACACGTGGATTTATATGCACGCACACACGGGCTTGCGCAGGGCAGGACGAGCGTTTCAAAGGTCACTTTGTGTTACAGTGCTCCAGGGAGGTTTGGCCCGGCAGGACAAGGAGCTAGTGATCAGCAAGGTGAAGTCTGCAAGGAGGACTCCCAGCTATGGCTAGGGAAGGTCACTGCGAGGGAAGAGATGCCACAGTGTAACCTCCCCTTCCTGCAAGGCACTAACCTTCCCAGAAACACCACAGCCGGGAAAACAGCCCTTCCCAAACCGCTGCCTGTGGGGATCTCCCTGCTCCTTGTAAACAGCTCCTTGATGCGGGCCCTGAGGAAAACACAGCCCACAGCTAGGAGACCCAGTCTAAAACAGATAACAGAACTGTGCTACGCACAGAGGAAAGTCAGGCAAGCAGCACCTCAGAAGACACCGCAACCCGCCTCCAGAAGGATTCCTTTTATGTTAAATCAGGAGCGGGACGTTGCATCGTGAGACACTGCCAGAAACCAGCAGCAACTCTCAAATGAAACAAACCCTGAAATCAGAACCAGCAAAGTGTTCCTCAAGCCCAGAAAGAGGCCGTCTCTGCTCAGAAAGCCCCTGCCAGGATCACTGCCTGTTCTGGGAAAAGTTGTCACCGTCACACCCTAAAAGAAGAGTCTAAATGCAGGCAGGCAGGGCTGGGGACGTGCTGCTGGAGGAGGGGACGGCCGACTCCGCCTGGCCGCTGGGTCAGAGCAAGGACGTAGCGGAGGTGGGGAAGGAGTCCCGGGCCCCTCCACCCCACACACCACACCACCAGTGCGGGACAGCAGTCCGCAGGGGCGACAGGAGACCTTAATTCCGCAGGGCAGCCAACCTGGAAGGGAGAGCACAAGAGGGAACTGACGTGAGAGCAGCAGGAAACAGCCGTGACTCAGAAGGACCCTTCAGCCAGCCGTGTGCAAGGAACGTCTCTGCCGAGAAACCTCCCTCCTGGGGCAGAGGTGCAAGAAATCCCGCCCTGGAGCACATGGCCACAGCTGCCTGGGGTTAACTTGGGAGCATCTGTCAGCAACGCAGGCGGGGTACTGCAGAGAAGGGGCTCCTGGCTTCTCTTCCGGGTGCCTCGCCCCTGCAGCCCGCCTGAACCCTCTCCCAGGGCTGTCCCCAGCTCCCAGAGCAGCACACCGCAGCCTGGGGGCTGTCCCTGGATGGACCCCGGTGGTGGCTGCATGGGGAACAGCAGGGAGGGACCGGGGAGAGGAAACCCATCAGCTTCTCCTGGGGCAGTTCCAGGGAGACAGCCTGTTCCCGGAGCTGTTTGAAGGTCAGCGCCAAGCATTCCCAGAGCAACAGCAGCTGCGTGAGGGCGAACACAGAGCAGGGGGAAACTGTTCTGCATCTCATCGACGAGAGCTCGCTGCTGAGTGCCAGAAGCCACCCCCATCCTCAGGCCCAAAGTGGTCCCACAGCCCCGAACAGCCACCTGGCCTGCCTGCGCAGGGTACCAAGGGGACTGCTGGGCTCTGGCTTGCCTGAGCATGAGAGAGGGAGCTCAGCACCCACTTGGCCTGCCGTGACGGGCTAACTCATTCCCTTCATAGTGGTGAGGGATCCCTAGGAAGGATTCAAACACAAGGCAAAGGACCTGGGAGAAAACAAACCTCCGCGACAGCTGGTCTTCCTGGCTGCGGACCGAGCTCTCCGCCACTGCTGAAGCCCCCTCGGGGAGCTGGTTGAGCTGGTCCATAATCTCCAGGCCATTCTCCTCTGCGATCTGGACGATGAGGCTGTCCACCTGCTCCTGCGGCGTGGTCAACGTGGTAGCGGAGCTCATGGAGTCCTCCATGACCTGTGACAGAGACAACCTGTCACCCTACCCTGCAGGCAAAGCCACTCGGCCCAGCCCGGTTTCTTCTCCCAAAGAACCGGCTGCAGATCCCACATCGCCACCGGCCCCCTCAGCCACAACAGCCTCAAACCTGACTGCAGGGCTACAGCGGAGGGCAGCAAGGTCTGGTTCTGCCAAAGACCCCCTCTGAGTAGTGGCTAGCTATGACACGGGGACAGCCACCCTCCCTCTTCTCCCCGTCTGCCACGCTCGCCTCTTTGCACGGCAAACTCCTTCCCTGTCAGGCAGCAGAGACGCATCTTCCCCAATGTCTCTCATATCTCTCAAACACAGAGGACAGAGCTGTGTGAACAGCTCGGGGGGTTTCCCACACCAGAGGCTGGAGTCCCCGAGGGGAACAGAGCACTGCTGCGGAAGCCCGATTTACAGCTGGGGCCTGGCTCTCTCCCAAGAGGCACTGTGTTACAGTTCACAGAGAAGCCCACCCTCCCAGACCCTTCCAAGGCCACTGGCACTTACCGACGTGTGAACGTCCAAATTCTGAACCTGCTGCTCGAATTTATCCATCACCGCAGACACCTTCTGCAGGTCCATGGAGCTCAGAGCCTTGTCCAAAGCCTTAGTTACCTGGGCCATGTTTTTCGTCACCTGCAAGAGGAGATTGCTTCACAGCCGCTCCCCCAAAGCAAAGTACATCACTGCTGAGAGTAAAACCCAGGTCAACGAGAGACAAGCCAGCGTTCCTGATGCCCACAGCAGTGCTATGAGGCAGGATGGGCTCTGCCTGACGGCAGGCTTCTCCAGCCACCTGCAGTCACTGAAGACCTCGGGCAGCCCTCCTGGCGGGACGGGTCCCAGCCCACCACCCTCACACACGTCACGAGGCAAGAGGCTCCAGGCATGACCCTCTCCCTCTGTGCAGCCACCAATTAAGGATTTAATCTGAGCCCCCGACAAAGCAGAGAGGCCATCCCAGATGGGGTCTTCAGAGGCTGAACCTGACTGAGAGGGTCTGAGCTAACTACAAGGTTTAGCAGGATCCTTTTTGGGGACAGGGAAGCCCAAGATGGTTCAAGGCAGTGAGAGGGGAAGAGCCAACGTTCGCTCTCTGCAGGGCACAGACCCGTCTCAAAGCCCCACGCCCACGCTGAGGCTCTTACCCCCTTCATCGTCACTGCTGTCTGGACCTTGGAGGCCACCGCATCCACCCGGGAAGACATGCGGAGCCAGTTAAGCCCCTCATTCTTCTTACGGATAGCATTCTCTGCGTAGACACGAGCGCACTCCACATTTTTCTGCTGAAGGGCCTGGAAGGGCAAAGGGCAACCACTTGCACAGAGAATCCACTGCAGATTTATAAACAAGCGCAATCTGTTTCTGCCTGACAGGTTTCCAGCAGGAAGCGCCTCTCCCATGACCCTCAAAACGCTGAGCACGCCCTCAAACGGGAACGAAATCCCTCTCAGCGTCGCAGGCACGCACCGCATCCACCCGGCAGATCCGAGAGCCGAGGGTGGGACTCAAAACACTTGGGAGGCCGAGCTGACAGACGCAGCGAGGCCTGAGGCGAGGGGAAACCTGCCTGAGGCGAGGGGAAACCTGCCCTTTACCCCAGTCCCTTGACGGAAGGCAAGTGCCAAGGGCTGGCAGAGCCGAGCTGTCCCAGCAGCTCCACACGCACAGGGCGAGCTCCCACCCACCTTTTTGACTTTGGCTTGCTCGGCCTTGGAGTCTTTCTCGGCTTTTTTGGCGAGCTTCTCCAGCTGCTTCGCTGTGAACTGCAGAGAAAACAACGGGTTAGCATCAGGATACAGCAGCAACAGAACTGGGAACACGGGGTGAGCAGAGCCCCAGCCGCCTCGCCCACCCAGCAATACCGGCCGGGGGAGACGGACCCCCTCCCTCCAGGGACCCCCAGAGCATACAGTAAACCGGGAAGTCAATTTTCAGCGCTTCCGAGAACGAAGCGCCGGGAATAGCCCGGGAACGGCGGCCCCGGAGGACAAACCCGGCTAAAAGGCTCCCTCTCCCCGCAGCCGCCGGTATCGGCGGGGCTCCCGGGGCACCCCTGCGCCTCCTGGAAGGCAGATCTCTGCAGGTCAGAGCTTCTTTCTATTAAGGAGCCGCAGGGAGGAAAAGCCCCGACGAGATGTGAGTCAGCGAGCGGAACGTTCCCCGGGTACCTCCCGGAGAGGTGGAGACCGTCACCGGTCCTCCGGGACCGGCCACCGGAACGGCGATACGTGACGGGAGACGGAGGACCCCGCCGCTATCCTCACCTTCAGCTGGAAGAGCGTGTCTGGAAGGGAAGGAGAGCACGGCCTCAGGGATGGCGCACCGGGGACAACGCCGGGGCCGGGACCGGAGGCCGGGGGGGAACCGGGGCCGGGGCATAGCCCCGGCCCCGGTTCCCCCCCGGCCTCCGATCCCGGCCCCCAGGTGCCCCCGCCCAGCAGAACAAGCTCCACCCCCCAAAAAAAAAAACAACCCGACGTGCCAGGGGCCCGTTTACAGTCCGCCCGCCCTTACCGTCCATCCTGCCCTGCCGCCGCTTCCGGGTTCTGCCGCCGCCCGCTTCCGGGGTGCGCGCGCCGAGTACTCGCGAGAGCGCCGCCGGGCGGCGAGGTCACGTGGGCGGGGCGGGAGCGAAGAGGGGGCGGGGTCACAGGGAGGGGCGGGGCCATACAGGTATAAAACCCTCCCAGGGCGCTTGCTATAGGGCTCGAGCCGTGCCTAGCAACCGTTGCTGGGGGCGGTGCTGAGGAGGGAGGCGGGGTCTGCGGGAAGGAGGTGATACGGCGCATGCGTGGCGGGGGGCGGGGCGTGTGCGTGGCGTCACGACGCATGCGCGGGGCCGGTGATGGCGGAGGGGGGTTCTGCTGAGGGGGAGCTGGAGCCGCTGCGGTTGCGGCGGCTGCGGGGCGAGGGCTTCTTCGAGGTGCCGGCGGCCGACCGGGTGAGGGGTTGGGGCCGTGTGGGTGAGCGAGCGGAGCGGGGTCCCAGCCCTGCTGGAGGTGTCTGGGTGGAGAGGGAGGCGGAGAGGGTCCTAGAGGCCTGCAGGCCCCTGGGTTGTGGGTGGGCCTGGGGCCTGCTGGGGGCGGGTGGGGTTGGTTGTCCTGGGCCGGTGGCCATGCAGGTTCCCCCCTCCTTGCTGGGGTGGGCTGGGAAGGGAGCTGGGCGGCCTGCAGGCTGGGAGCAGCTTGTGAGGGGGCCGCGGGGGGGAGGTGACAGGGAGGGTGTGCTGGCACAGGGCTGGGGGCAGGAGGGGGCGGAGGAGCTGACTCTGTCCCAGCTGCTGGCTGAGCCGGTGTGCCTGCGGTGTTTCTGAAATGTTGGTTTGCTCTGTAAGCACCAGAGCAGCACCATGGTCTGCCTGGTGAGAGGTAAGGGTGTAGCAGCTTCAGGCCTTGGGCTGTCAGTGAGGTCCTGCGTCCCTGGGAAGGTTGGTGAGAAGCCTCTGAGGGCTGCCCCAGAGAGCATTCTCACCTGTGATGTGGCTCTGTTATTCCAGCTGGGAAGATGCCGGAGTGTGAAGGAATTCGAGAAGCTGAATCGGATTGGAGAGGGCACCTATGGCATAGTGTGTAAGTGCAGTGCTGGCTGCTCTCTCTGGGCTTGGGGTAGAGCCAGTTCCTGGGTGGGCTGCAGCTATCTGCCCACATCCTGACAGCGGGAGCACATTGGGCTGGAGCTGGGGGGTGCTGTTGGGGGAACCAAGGCTGAGAGGAGGCTCATCAGTACAGGGGTCCTGCTGGCTCACAATAGAGCCAGTGTTTGCCTTTTGGTGCTGAGCATGTGGCCTGTGCTGCTTTTCCAGACCGGGCTCGGGACACCCTGACGGATGAGACCGTGGCATTGAAGAAGGTGCGGATGGACAATGAGAAAGATGGTAATGGAGGAGTGGGTGAGCTGTAGTGGGGGCAGCTCCTGGGGTGGGCAGGAGCATCCCTGGCCCCTGCTCGAGGCAGTTGTGCAGCTCAGCTGTTGCTCTCTGCAGGAATGCCCATCAGCAGCCTGCGGGAGATCACCCTGCTCCTGCAGCTTCGGCACCCCAACATTGTGGAGCTGAAGGAGGTGGTTGTAGGGAACCATCTGGAGAGGTGAGGGTCCCCTCTTCATCCTGCCCTCTCTGCCTTTCAGACCCTTCTCAGTGCCCTGAGCTGCCTCTTGCAGCACAGACCTGCGCTGTGAGTGCTGGGACACAGGAGAGGTGTCCTGGGGGAGGCTCCTGACTGTGTCTTATCTATGACAGTATTTTCCTGGTGATGGGCTACTGTGAGCAGGACCTAGCCAGCCTTCTTGAGAACATGCAGACGCCTTTTTCAGAGGCTCAGGTAAAGGTTGGGCCTGAGAGGGTGCTACCATTCCAGCCAAAACACAGTGGGCACTGGTGTGGACTCCCTGGACCTTGTGCTGGGCTTCAGCAGGGCTGGGGAGCACTGGGTGAGCCGGGATTCCTGGGCCATGTGGGGAGCCTGGGCTTTGCTGGCTCTCACAGAATGCTCCAGGGACTTTCCAGGCTGGGTTTTGGGCTGGAGCAAACTGGCAGTGAAACAGTGGGGAGAAAATGTACCCCCAGACAGCCTGTTAGCTGCTCTGGGAGGACGTGGGGACCAACACACTGCAGAGCAGTGACAGATGTGGCAGACCACAGGGCACCTGAGTGGGTTTAACCCGTAGGGGTTTGCCTGGCTGGAGCTGCTCTTGCAGGGGGTGTTGCTCCTGTCCTTTATCTCCAGGTGAAGTGCATCATCCTGCAAGTCCTCAAGGGCCTGCAGTACCTTCATGAGAACTACATTATCCACAGGTGGGAGCAGTGGGATGGGGGGGGGGAAGGGGATGTGGGGAGAAGGGGCTGATGGGAGGGAGCTGGCTGATCCTTGAACTGTGGTGTAATTCTTCACCTTCCACACCTGTGTCCTGTGAGCAAGGATCATGGTGTGGAGTAGCTGTGGGCAAATCCGTGGCTCTGTGTGGGAGCACTGGTGGGGCAAGGAGGCCACTGAATGATGAGATTTGCTTCTCCTCGTGATGGCTCAGCCCTGGGGCTTTGTAGCTGCCTGCGAGCCCTGGGGAAGCACGGGTATGGGGGAAGCTGTGCCTGAAGGACAGTGCTGACCAGCCGCTCTCTGTTTCCTGACAGGGATCTGAAGGTGTCCAACCTGCTCATGACTGACAAAGGCTGTGTGAAGATAGGTGAGCCCCTGGCAGCTGCCAATTTGGCTTCTGCCACAGATGTGCCTGCAGCTCTCCCTCCGCTCCGTGACACAGTTGGAGCAAGGAGCTTGTCTCTCTCTTGATCTTGAGTCTCTGTTGCAGCTGATTTTGGATTGGCACGCACCTATGGGATGCCGCCAAAGCCGATGACCCCCAAAGTCGTCACGCTCTGGTGAGTGGCCAGCGCCCGGGGCTGAGCTGCGCTGGCTTGGGGTGATGCGGGTGAGTTCTCGTAGTGCGATGGGGGCTTCCTTAGCGCCAGCTCTGCCATGGTCCCCTTGAGACAGTGCTGTCCCTTGCACAGGTACCGAGCACCCGAGCTGCTGCTGGGGATGACAACCCAGACCACCAGCATTGACATGTGGTAAGGGGAGAAGGGGAGAGCAGGAGGGGGCTGAGGCTGGCCAGGCAGGGGCCTGGGGGGGGGGGTGTGTGTGTGTGTGCAAACCCATGGTAGGGGGGTGGTCAGTGGACGGGCTTCTTCTGCCCTGTGTGTCCTTTGCTCTGCAGGGCTGTGGGCTGCATCCTTGCCGAGCTGCTGGCCCACAAGCCGCTGCTGCCGGGCACCTCTGAGATCCACCAGATCGACCTCATTGTGCAGCTCCTGGGGACGCCCAATGAAAACATATGGCCGGTGAGAGCAGTCCCCTGCTACCTGCCTGCCCTGCCTGCTCTCCCTGCCTCTGCCTCACGCTCCGACCCCCTCAGGGTTTCTCCAAGCTGCCCCTGGTGAGTCAGTACACCCTGCGGAAGCAGCCCTACAACAACCTCAAGCACAAGTTCCCCTGGCTCTCGGAGGCCGGGCTGCGGCTGCTCAACTTCCTCTTCATGTACGATCCCAAGAAGCGGTAAGAGCTGTCGGCAGCTCTGCGTGGGTAGAGCAGGGGAGAAAACCTGCCTGTGGACAGGGCTGCCAGCATCACGCTACCCCTGTGGCAGGGCTGTCCCCAGAGTTGTGGGCCTTTGGGGGGTGCCTGCCATGTCCCCTCATCCCCACAGGGCGACAGCGAAAGACTGCCTGGAGAGCTCCTACTTCAAGGAGAAACCCCTCCGTGAGTAAACCCCCCTCCCTGGGGCAGGGCTGGGGTGCTCTGGGTCCCGCTGACCCCTGTTTTTGCCCCACAGCTTGCGAGCCAGAGCTCATGCCCACCTTCCCCCACCACCGCAACAAGCGAGCAGCGGCTGCCAGCACAGGGACGGAGACCCAGGCGAAGCGCGGCAAGCCCTGAGCACCGGCCTGTGGTAGGAGGCATGGCGCACGCCAGCCAGGACTGTTTTCCTTGGTGGAACAGCATCGTGGTGGGCTCCATCCCCTCCCGGGATTGAATTCCCTTCCCCGCACCGCTACGGGGACAGCCTGGCTGCGGCGGGGGAGCGATGTGACCCAACCCGCCCTGGGCAGGCTCCAGGCTGGGGCTGGGTGAATGCAGCACTGGGGGCAGGAGAGATGGGGCTCTGGGCCCCTCGGGGCTCAGCAGGGAGAAGCTGGGGTGCTGGCGGGGCCAGCCCTGTGCCCAGGGGGGTCCTTGGCCAGTGCTGGCTGTGTGGGGTAACCCCAACTTTGCTGTTAATAAAAGCACCTGCCAGCAGCAGTGGTGCAGAGTGAATCACTTTGTTCCTTGGTTCCAGCTGGGCTAGAAGCCGTGGCCCTGCTCTGCTTTCCCTGTGCTGCATGTCCAGCCCCAGGGTCTGAGCATGCCCCTAAGCTCTGCCTCCCTTAAACGGAGTGCGGCCCTGCTCTCCTGGGAGGCGAGAGCTGCTCCTGCAGGGTGATGTAGCAGCAGGTAGCACCGCAGGCCCTGTCCCTTCCCCAGGAGCGGGCATGCTTGGGCTGCTGCTCCCCCTGCATGTCCCCATTGTCGTCCCTCCCGTGACTCCGACAGGGCAGGAGGAGACCACCACAGTGCGAGGCAGCTGTGCTTTACTGAGATGCACTGAGCCATTTACAGCGGGAGCACCGGGGTTAGAGCAGGGACCCATCCCCCTGCAGCCTTGGCAGGCTCCTACTGCTCCAGGGGCAAAGCAGAGCACGGCACAGGCACCGCTGTCTCCCAGCGGGGCGAGTTCGGTGTCCCTCAGGCTGAGCGCTAGCAGTCCCCATCCCCTTCCAGCCGCGGTGGGGACGGGCACAGCCAGTGGCAGAACCCCAAGGGGTGCTAGGACCAGGGCCCAGAACTGTCGGCCAGCAGCATGTCCACCTCTGTCCGTTGCAGCCAGAGCCGTTGCTGCCTCTCGCTGCGCAGCTCCTGCCCGTGGTGGTGGGTGCGGCAGGCCTGCCCGGCTGCGCAGGTGCCGGCATGGAGCTGCTGGCAGGTGGTGCAGCAGTAGGAGGGCAATGCACCCCGGCGCAGGCAGGAGTGCAGCTGGTAGCAGGGCAGCTCGGGGGCTTCCTGGCTGGGGGAGGTTGGTGAATTTTGGGGCTCCCCTGGCATTTGGGGGCTTCTGCTCCCTGCAGCCAGGGCGGAGAGCGGGCTGCCAGCCCTGCTGAGCTCCTGCTCCAGGAAGAGGAGAGAGGAGGAGGTGTCCGGGTTGGGGTTGCCCATGGAGGGCACCGGCTCCTGCCCACACTTGCCATCTCTGTGGTGGTCCCAGCTCCTCCTGGGCACGATTTGAGCACCCCGCGGGCTGCCAGGGTCCCTCCATGGCACTGGGGGGGCTGCGTCCTCTCCCCCTGCATCCTCGGGGCCAGCCGGCGTCTCCTGGTAGAGATCCACGCTGTCGCCACAGTTGGCAGCCGCCTCGTGTCGTGTCCCCAGCTGCTGCAGCATCTCCACGCAGGCCTCCATGTCCCCGGCCAGCCGGCGTGCCTCCAGCAAATCTTCGGCGCGCAACCGGCGCGGCTGCAGCCGCCTCACCACCTCCGCCAGGATCTCGCACTCCAGCCGGCAGGCGAAGAAGCCGCAGGCGGCGGCGACCAGCTCGGGCTCGGGGAGCAGCCGGGTGACGGCCAGACAGTGCCGGCCGCGCCGTTCATAGCCCAACCGGCCGAAGCTCCGCACCAAGTCGTCTTCGGGGAGGGCTGGGCGCAGCGAGTGCACATATGCGCCGGAGAAGGTCTGTAAGGAGAACGGGGAGGGGGGGTACAGCTGGAGACACCCTGCCGGCGCATCTGTCGTCCCCTCACCGGTGCCGCCACCGCCCCGGTCCTCACCTGGACGGTGCCGAACTCCTTGCGCCAGGGGAAGAGGTAGAGGTTGACGGCCGCCAGCTCCAGCAGCCGGAAGGCGCCGGCCAGGCCCCGCAGCGCCGGTCCCGGATCGGGCCGGTCCCGTAACCCGCGGGCCAGCAGGACCGGGGCGTCCTCCTGCAGGGCCCCCAGCACCGCCGGCTCCCGCCGCAGCCGCTGCCCCAGCCGCTCCCCGAAGGAGGGGTCGGAGCAGGGCCCGGCGCGGCCCAGACGGAACTCCCGCTCCAGGCAGCGCCGGTACTCCTGCCGGTACTCCTGCCGGTGGAACTCCTCCTGCCGCAGCGCCGAGCCCGCGCACATCCTGGGGGTGCAGCAGCGTGAACCTCCCCCCCTCCCCAAACCCCGGTCCCGGTCCCCAGCCCCGGACCCCCCCCCCTTTCCCCAAAGGCCTCAGCACCCGTCGCCGGTCCCGCTCCCTTCCCCTGCCGGTTCCGCTCCCCGCACGGCCTCGCCTTCCGCTTCCCGCGCCACGCCCACCGCGGGCTGCGACGTCGCCCGGAGGGGCGGGGCCCCGCCCGAGGCTCCGCCCTCTCAGGGGCTGAGCTGAGCCGCCGCCGACAGCGCCCCCTGGTGGGCGGGGGGAGACACCCCACCCCACCCCCCCCGGTGCCCCGGTCTCCCCCCTCCTCCGGTCGGGCCCCCCCCGCCCCGCAACACGGCCCGGGACAGGGGGCTCGGCCGGCCCCGGCCCCACAGGACCCCCCGATCCCACCCCAGGGATGGGGAGCAGTACCTGGCCGTGGGTGGCGGGGAGAGGGTTGTCCGGGTCGCCCCCGCGCCCCCCCCCCCCCGCTGCCTCCTCACTGCAGGGACTCCACGTAGGACAGGGCGCTCTGCAGGGACGTCAGGCAGTACCCCTCCTCCCCGATCAGGTACCTGCACCGGCACGGCCACCCCACCATCATGGACGGGACATGGACACGGCCACGGTACCGCTACGGCCACGGCACTGTCGTGGCCAGGACACTGCCACGGCCACCACACCACCATGGCCACAGCACCGTCATGGCTGGGACACTGCCACAGCCACCACACCACCACAGCCATGGCAGCCACGGCCGGGACACCGCCATGGCCACCGCACCACCACTGCACCATCATGGCCGGGACACTGCCACAGCCACCGCACCATCATGGCCAGGACACTGCCACAGCCACCACACCATCACAGCCATGGCACCGCCACAGCCAGGATGCCGCCACGGCCGCCACACCACAGCCCTGTGCTCACAGGAGCCACAACTCCCACCCAGCTCCCTTCCCCACACCGGCAGCCCTGTCCCCAGTACGGGGTGAACAGTGTACCCCCCACCCCAGGGGTGCCGGTGTGGCCCAGCACCCCCCCCAGTCACCTACCCCTCGTGGATGAACTCCTCCAGGGCGGCACACTCGGACAGCAGCTGGGGCAGCCCCGTCTGCAGCACCACGTAGGACAGGATGGGCAGCAGGTCGTCCGCACCGCTGCCGCCAACGGGAACCGTCAGCCACGCCGGCAACGCCAACCACCGGCCCTGCCACCCCACCGGTAACGGCAACCACCAGCCCCGCCACCCCACCGGTAACGGCAACCACCAGCCCCGCCACCCCACCGGTAACGGCAACCACCAGCCCCGCCACCCCACCGGTAATGGGAAGCAGCAGCCCTGCCACCTCACCGGCAATGGGAACCACCAGCCTCGACACTCCACCAGCAAAGGAAACCATCAGCCCCACATCTGAACCCTGGCTGTGGGGCTGGCTACCCTCTGAGCCCCCCCTCCCCCAGCCCCCATACTCACATGGCGGCAGAGGCGGGGGTCCGGCTGTCCCGGGAGCCGCAGTATTCCTCGGCACACTCGCAGATGCCACGCAGGGCTCGCACTGTGGCACAGAGTGGGAGCTGAGGGTCACCCCGACACCCTCCCGGCCCGCCCGCCCCCCGCACCAGCATGGACCCCCTCGGCCCCGCACCGATGCACTCCAGCTTCCTGCGGGGACAGGTCTCCAGCGGGATGAGGCGCAGGTCCTTGACGGCGGAGCCGTACGCCGGGCAGCCGGGGGCCGTCGGGAAGAGCCGGGAGGACAGCCCCATGTCGGCGGGGCCGGCGTGCCGGTGCCGCTCCATGCTCCGGGCCAGGGCCGCCTCGCGGGGCCGGTGCACGCTCCTGTGGGCAGAGAGGCGAGGGGCTGCCGGAGAGGGGGCCGGGGGGGCCAAGGGGGGGCCCAGCCCAGTCCTGGGGCTGCGGTACCTGTAAAGGGCCAGCAGCGGGGCCCAGAGCGGGGGGAAGAAGGCTTCCTCCAGGCAGGCCAGACACTGGTCCTTGCCGGCGGCGGTGTTGAGCCCCTCGAAGGCCAGCAGCGTCAGGGACAGCAGCCTGTCTGGGAAGAGCAGAGTTACGCAGCACGCTCGGCGGGTGCCCGCAAGACCCCCCCCGTCCTCCCCACCCTGCACCCCGAGTCCACCTTGGCTAAAACAACGGGGTGTGGGGGGTCCCCTCCTCCCCCAGAGACCCCCTGCGGGCCCCTCGACCCCGGCGGCGGTCCCTCACCGATGGCGTTGTGGATGTCCCGCACGATGCCCTTCAGCTGCTCCGGCAGTGCCGCCTCCTGCCCGGGGCCAGCCGGGGGCTCCCCGGGGGCCCAGCTCTCGGGCGATGCCAGGAACCGCTCCAGGTCCTCGAAGGAGCTCTCCCGGGGGGTCTGGGGGGCTGCCGCCGGCCCCGGCCAGCCACTCTCCGCCTTGGGGGTGCCGGGGCCGCCGTCGGCGAGGGGGGTGCTGGACAGGCTGTGCCGCAGCCCGGCCGGACCGTGCTCGGGCACAGAGAACATGCAGTGGAGGCTGCGGGAGGCTCGGAGCCGGCGGCCCCCCGGCTCGGCGGGCAGCGAGCCCCCGGCATCCAGCGAGAGGAAGGAGAGGCCGGTGGGGGAGGCAGGGGCGGCATCGGCGGTGCCCTGGCTGACGGCCGGGTAGAGGCGGGCGTACACCGCGCACTGCAGCTGCCGCAGGAGCTGGGCGATGGGGTGCTCGGGGAAGCTGGAAGCAGAAGGAGGGGGTGGGCAGGGGGGGCCAGGGGCAGATAGGGGACACCGGCAAGTGGCCGCAGCCCCCACGCTCCGAGCAGGGCCCTTGCCCGCCCCGGCGCTACCTGAGGAGGCAGGAGAAGAGCCCTGACACCAGGGAGAGGTCCGCCGGGCTCCGCTTCAGCCTGGCCTTCCATTGCCTCGGCCAGTCCTGGGGAGCATCAGCAGCGGGTCAGTGGGGATGGCACGGCACCCTGCCCACCACGGTGCCTGGAGACAGCACAGCACCCTGCCCCAGCAGCACCCAGGGGTGTCAAGGCCTCTTGCCCCACGGCACCCAAGGACAGCACACGTCCTGCACCCACAGCACGGTCCTCTGTCCCCACGGCAGCAGCCTCCGGCGCGTACTCACGTGGTCCTGCTCGTACTCGAGGACGGCGGCGTAGAGGGCTCTCTGCTCCTGCTCCTCGGGGGTGAGGGCCACGCTGCTGGAGAATCTCCTGGGGATGCAGCAGTGCTGGGTGAGGGCACCCGCCAGCGTGGCCACCGAGGTCCCCGCTGTGACGTCCCCGCTGTGACATCCCCGCTCACCTGTTGGCAGCCTCCTGCAGCCGCAGCCGCCGCTCCTCCATTTTCCGCTGCAGCTGGGCCACGGCAGAGTTAAGGCTCCAGAGTCCCCGCACCACCGCGGCACCCAGTCAGCACCGCTCGCCCACTGCCCCCGGCACAACCCGCTGCCCCGGCACGGCGACGGCAGCCTGGGGGCCGGGATCAGCCCTTCTCCCACCTCCACCCCCCCAATCAGCCAGGAGCAGGACAGGACCAGGACCCCAAAAGCCTGTGTGGGATCGGTGCAGCCCAGGGACAGGGCACAGGTGCCTGGGCAGCGCGTGGGACTCTGCCGGAGCCTGGTACGGCCGCGGGGCTGGCCCTCAGAGCTCTCCCCACACCGGGAAGGATACGGTCTCCTCCCGGGCCTTGGCGATCACCAGGTTCTCCATCATCTGCCGCTGCAGGGACAGCGTCTGTGAAGCAGGAGATGTGTTGGGGATACCTGCCCAAAGCCCACGGCCACCAGTGTGGCCAGCATGGAGCAGGGGGTCCCCCAGGGACCCTCTCCCCTCCCAGCCCACCAGCAGCAGCCCTCCCCCCGCCGGCCTCCCACCCGTCAGGGCTCCCCACTTGCCAGGGAGGTCTTCTGCAGGGCCTGGCTGGGGTTCAGCCGTGCCACCCGTGCCTCGTAGGCAGCCTTCAGCTTCTGGTTCTGCAGAGACGCCTCCTCCAGCGGCGTCAGCTCCCTGCCGGCAACCAGCCCTCAGCACCCCACCGCGGGGCACGGTGACACGACCCGGACCCCCTTCCTTGCCGTGCCCCCCCCAGCTTGGGACCCCGGCAGACGCCAGCCCCCCGTGTCCGAGCCCACGTACTTCCGCGCGCTCTGCGCCTCGGCGATCTGCAGCTTCTGGAAGATCTCCGGCGGCAAGAAGGGAGAGAGCTTCCCCCCCTCGTCCGAGAAGACCCTGCGATGCCTGGGGAGGGGAGCAGGGCCCCCGCTCCGCTCCTGCGCAGCCGGTTTTGCCTGGGCTTTCCCTGGGGAGCGAAGGACAGCTCAGCCGGCCCCCCTTCCCCTCACCCCCAAATACCAGCCTGGACCCCAGGTGGGGACCCAGCTCCCCGAAAAGGCACCCCACAACCCCCGGCTCACCCAGCGCCGCCGCGATGGACTTGACTCTTTCCAGGCACTGCTCCGCCAGCTTCAGCATCTTCGGGGTGTCGGGGGTGACCCCCTCACCCCCGTCTGTGGGGACGGGCAGGGTCACGGCGGGGGGGGACACCGGGCCCGCCGCCCCCACGGGCCTGCAGAAAGCACCGCGGCAGGGGATGGGGGAGCGGGCATGGGGGGGTCGGGGGGGGTCCTGCCCTACCTGTCCCTGCCGCCTCCTCCTGCAGGGCCTGGGCGATGAAGGCGATGCTCTTCAGGTACTCCATGTAGGCCTCCTGCCAGACAGATTTGGGGGGGGGGGGGAAAGCGCTGAGCCGCGGGACCCCCGGGCAAGGCGGGGGGTCGTCCCGGGGACCCCCAGCCTCCGCAGCGTCTCCCATGGCCTCGGTGGGACCCCGACCCTCCCGGTGCCCCCAGGGCCGGAGGTGAATCCCGGGATGGTTTTGGGGGGGTGCCATCCCGCCCCGCTCCGCGCTCACCCGCGGCCGCCCGGCGCTGTCCATCTCCAGGGCGCCGCTCGCCGCCCTCATGGCGGTCTGCAGGGCCCGGCCAGCCCCGGGTCCTCCGGGTCCTTCGCCGCCCGCCGCGGCCATGGCGGCGGCCGCCGCCGCCGCCCGGAACGACGCGATCGAGGCGGCGGCGCCGGGGGAAGGCGGCGGAGCCGGACCGGCGGTGAGGTCCTCCGGCCGGCAGGGGGCGCTGCGCCGGGCGGGGCGGGGCGGGGCGGGCCGGGCCCGCGGCGGCGGCGGCGGCGGCGGCGATGAAGCGCGATCGTCGCGGCCGGTTCCTGGCGGCCGCGGGCGGCCCCGGTGCGGCGGCCCCTGAGTCCCGGCGGCGGCCCGGCACGGCGGCCCGCGGGACCGAGGCGGCGGCGGCGGTTGTGGCGGCGCGGCCCGAGCCCCAGCCCCAGCCCCCCGCGGGGTGGGCCCCGGCGGCCGCTGCCTGGACACGGCCCGCCGCCCTCGGCGGGGCCCCGGAGGCAGGTGAGGCCCGGGCGGGGCGGGCTCCGCGGGGAGGCCGGGGAGGGGGGTAACCGGGGACGCAGCCCCGCGGGGGAGGCGGGCAGGCCCGGTTCGGCCCCGCCGCCCGGCTGCGGGAAGCCCCGGGGCGGGAGGGGAGCGGGGTCACGGCCGGTAACCGGCCCGGCCCCGGGGCAGGCAGGGGTCCGGCGGTCCTCGGGAACGGCGGGGAGCGGCGGTCCGGACCCCCCGAGTGGCCGGAGCCGCTGTCGGTCGTTCCCGCGGGTGGGAGGTTTCTCCCGGGGGAACGGAACCGCTGCGTGGGGTGGGGGGGGGGAGCGGCGGGCGTGAGGCCCGCCACGGAGGGGCTTCTCCCCTCTACCGGGGAGCAGACCGGCCTTCCCGGGGCTCCGTGCCACCGGCAGACAATCGGGTGGCTGGATCTGCCCGGTGGCCGGGGCAGGGATTTGCCTGTTTGCGTGGCACGTCTTCACCGCTGAAGAGCCGAGGCTCCCGGTGCCCGGTACGTAGTGAGGTAAGGAGCGGTTTCGGCAGCACGACGAGGGGAGCTGACCCTCCCCTCCGTCCTCCGGTGCTCTGCCGTTGTCCGGCCCTGGTTTGGAGGTGGCCGATGGCCGAACGTTTTGCTGTCAGCATGGCTGGAGGCAGGAGATAAGTTTGACCGCCAAACGGTTCAACGTTGGGTGTCAACGACAAATGGAGGAAGCGCTCGCACGTGCCTCTGGGACGGCACCCAGGCTTGGCACGCACCGTCCTGGCCCTCCAAAATGCTTCCCCCCATGCGTGCTGCCCTTCCCGGGCTCTGTAGGTTGTCCCCACCGGTGGTCTCCAGTGTGCAATGCGACCCTGAATCGCTCTGAAGGCCGTTCATGTGGTTTTGGTGATGGCTGGCAGAGGGCCGCAGGCAGGACCCTGCTCCCTCCCTGTCCCCCCGCAGGTGGGGGGACCGGAGGGTTTAGAGCACAGCCGTGTTGCGCCAGGGCTGGGAAGAGGCCACGTTGGGGAGTTTTCCCCACACCAACAGGCAGTCAGGGTGCAGCGGAGGGATGGAACAGTGCTCCGCAGAGCAGAGATGCTGCAGGATGGGGAGGGAGGTGGCCGGGCAGGCTTACGGGGCTGCCGGGCAGGAGAGCCGGGCGGTCAGTGAACCGGGAGCGGGAAAGACGCTTTACATCCTGCCCCGCTGCTCCGGGTTGGCCTTACTCCCCCCTCAAGAGCTCCGCGTCCCCAGCTCCGCCGCAGGGCACCGTCAGGGTGGCTGAGAAATGGCGCGTCTCAAAAGGGCTGCAAGAGCTGGGGCGGCTCAGGCTCGCAGCGGCTGAGGGACGTGACTGCTGGCTATAAATACTTTAGAGATAAACGCTGGGGAGGGAGAAGAACTACTTAAGCCGAGGAACAGTGTTGGCAAAAGCACAAATGCGTGTGAGTGAGCCCCAGGAACGCCGCAGCTGGGAGGAGGTTCCTCCGCTGGGGCAATTGGGCGAGAAAGGCTGATTTTAGGGTCAAGCCAGTTGTGGAGCAGTCCTGATCTGCAGCGGGGGGTCAAAGGGAAGGTCTCTCTCTTCCTGCCTGGCTTTTCTGTGCTGGTGCTGAAGCCAGGGCTTCAGAGGCAGCCTGGATCAAGGGAAGGGGAACATCTTCCAGCACGCCAGTGCCTTCGGGCCATAGCTGGCCACCGTACTCTTGCGGCAGGCACCCAGCGGCTGTGTTCAATCCTTCTCCAGCAGGAATTGGCAGAGCTTTGAGCACCGGGTATTGTCGTCTCTGCCATGGGAAGTTCTCCTCCAGGAGCCTGCGCAATGCTTTCGGGAAGGTGCCTGTGATGGGGGAGAACTCAGAGAAGCAGCGCCGCGTGGATCAGGTCTTCTTCACCGACTTTCAGCGGCTGGTCGGCGTGGCGGTGCGGCAGGACCCCGCGCTCCCCCAATTCGTCTGCAAGAAATGCCATGCCCAGTTCTACAAATGCCGCAGTGTCCTCAGGACGTTTATCCAGAGGGTGAACGCGTCTCCCACGGGCCACGTGAAGTCGAAAGGAAAGTACGTTGTCGTTCTTTCTTCCCAGGAGTTATAAGGAGTAGTAAATTGGTGTGTGTTGGCGCATGGTCCCTCTGTAACCCCCAAGACCCCACTGTGCTTTTCTGGCTTTTGCAGGAATGGTGCGGGCCAGGCCCAGCCGGGTACAGAAGGAGGTGCCTCCTGTCTGGGTGAGTGCCCGCTCCCAGAGCTGCTTTCCTTTTTTTTTTCTGTGATACTGTCAACAAAGGGCTGGGTTTTACGGGTGTTGAGGAACGACCACCCGGCAGGGCGGTTCCTGCGTCCCTCAGCACGGGGACCGTGCCCTGGTCTGCCTCGTTAGGGTTCCTAAGGTTCCTAACCCTCCTCCCTCTGCCACAAGCTCTCCCCTCTGGCTTCTCGGCAGGATCCTCACTGGGCAGCAGCCTCCCCGAGCTGAGCTGAAGAGGCTCAGGCTCATGCAGGGGTTGCAAAGAGCAGAGTGGGTCTGGGCCAGCTGCCATCAGATGCTGGGGGACAATGAGAAATACACTTTCAGCTGTAAAATTAATGATATTGGTAGTCAATGGGAGAGCCCTCACCCCGGTCCATCTGCATGCCGCGCCTTTAGGCTGTCTCCCACCCACCTTCTGACGCAGAAGTGCAGTGCAGGAGCGGGTCTGCAGCCCTGTCCCCTCCCTTGAGGGGGGAGCAGGTCCCTCCCTGTCCCTCCCCGTGGCTGGCTGTGCCCTTGGCTGGCCCAGGGGACTGACTGTGCACATGCTGCCTCTCCCCTCCGACAGTTGACCTGATCACCTCCAGCCCCCAATGCCTGCACAGCCTGGTGACGTGGACGCACACACACGCCGGGAGCTGTCCATCGGTGCCCAGCCTGCAGAGCGTGCTCTCCTCCGAATACTGCGGCATCATCCGTGCCGTCTGGGGCTGTGGGGACGGGCACGACTACATCATGGATACGGATTCAGACTGTAGCACGGTGCTTGTCGACAACGCCTTGTCTGTCAAACGGGAGTGGAACAAGGGCACGGCGCAGCGCTTGACTGACAACGGGGCAGGGGCAGACAATGCTGAGGCTGTTTCTGCTCCCAAACCCCAGCATGCTCCAGTAAGGACAACTCCTTGCCAGCAGCCCGCAAACAAAGGGACCACATCAGTGCCACTGAACGTGGAGAATGAGCCGCCGCAGAACAGGGATTCATCTCACTCGCAACTGGACAGCACGGCGTCCTTACAGGAGAAAGCCCTGCCGCAGCCCGTGTCACCACTGAGCAGTGCCACAGGTAAGGGATTTGCCTTCCGATCTCCCTCCAGGCCTCTGGGGAAGGGCAAAGAGCTGGAGAGCTGGCCCAGGGAGCAAGAGTGGGGCTGGGCCCCCTCCTCGGAGACTGCTGCTCCTCAGGGAGGATGCAGACTCTGGCCGGGGAGTGCTGGTTGCCCAGAGAATAGCCTCTGAGCCTTGCAGAAGGGAAGGGGGAACACTGGGCTCCGGCTGACTACGTCACACAAAGAGCCAGTCTCCTCGCCCTGTGCACTATTTCCCCCTCTGATAGAAGGGCCGAGACTTGGCCATTCCTTAGCAGGCTGCACCTGGCTGGCGAAACCCTGCTGCCTTGCTCTTGCCAGGGGATACATGCCCGCCAAGCGGTGCAGAATGCTCCCTGGTTCTCCAGCACCACATTTGCCAGATGTTTCTTTCTGCTTAATCCAAACCCTGTCCGTATTCCAGCAAGGAGAGGTTTCCCCTCCCCTGGTGCAGGTGATGCCAAACAGCAAGAGCCCCTTCTGTCCGCAAAGAAAAGTTGCCAGGTGGGCTTGCTCGTGGGCCAAGTTAACGTGGGTTTACTATTGAACTCCCCCAAACACCACTTCCAGAAGAAAGGAATTAACACCCCTTTTGAGTTACAGAAGTCAGGGTGTGTTTAGCTCTGATAGCCACACGAGATGTCTGCTGCTGTAAAGAGGAATGGCAGCTGGGACTCGCCTGGGGACGAGTCTTTCGATTACAGAGCAGGTGTCATGGGAGAAACCAAAAGATGCTCATGGGAGCTGCAGGGTAAAGGTTCTCCTGTCCCTGGGGTGCAGGTAGAGCGGTCTCCAAGCACACAAGACACAGAGTTTGGTTTAAATAATCATTAACTTGTCATGGAGCACGTATTTTCGCATGATATGAGCCACACCAAGTGAACCTGGAGTGGTTGGTTTCTTCTCAGCAGCTGTCTTCGCTGGCTTGTTTTTGCTGCTTTTCCTTGTAACGCACCGTGTTCTCCTTCATTCCCTAGGACAGTTGAGTGGGAAGCAGGTTCTGTCTGCAACGTCGGATGAGCGGGTAAAAGACGAGTTCAGTGACCTTTCTGAGGGGTGAGAGAAGAGTGGGTTTAAAATAGCCTAAATGTCTTCTTTGCGAGTATGAAATGACCCGCCTCGGAGAGCTCTTTCTCCACGAGTGACCTGGCCCTCGAGGCCCCTTGGAACTGGCATCCGAGGCGCAGAGCAGTGGCTCTGCAGTGGCTGTGATGAAGCTTATGCCGCTGACGCGCTGAACTCCCCTCCTCGCCGCCTCCGCTGCAGGGGGGCGGTTTGCACAGCGGCGTGTGTGCGTTTGCACACGCGTGCGCTCTCTGTGTTTGTTGGCTGCTTCCAGCAAACCTGGTCCTGTTTTGGTTCCCCCCCCTCCTCTGCTCTGGGGAAGGAACTGTGCAGGGGGTGTGGGGGGCTTTCTCGGTCCCGGGTGCCACCGCTCCAGCCCCTCAGCCTCAGAGCAATTCCCCTTGGTGGCTGCTCTGGGCTGGGGCTCTAGAAGAGCGGTCGGTGCAGGAACGCAGGCGAGGAGTGGCACTTGGAGAAATCGCCCCGTTTGCTCATGGGGAGAGCGATTAAATGGGGAGTGGGAGGGACACTGGCAGCTTAGCAGTCTTTATGATCAAAGATTTGGCTAAATCCAGTCCTTGGGAGTCTAAAGCACCAAATGGCCGAGTGCAGGCTTACTTCAGTGTGTCAGCTAAAGCTGTCAGCTGTCATGTTAAAAGTGCTGCAACAATTTATTGCCTGTTTCCTGGCTTCAGAATTAATTGCTTCTTGTATGGCTTAGGACTTAAAAGGAGGAAAAAGAAAAACCCAAACCTATGTGGCTGCTACATATGAGAAAATACAGAATGACCTGCAGCTTAATTAACCTGCGCTGGACAATTATATTACATTCTTGCTCTACAAAATTACTTTTCCCCGTATAGAAAGCGGTAGCAACATCCCTCAACAATGAATAGATCTTTTCAGTAACAGCCGTTTTTTGTTCTCCTGACAGTGGTTCAATTATTCTCACAGAGATCTAGTCCTAAAAGGACCCGATTTTGCTATTTGCTGTGTTCACCGGTGCTGTATTTGCCTGGGGAGATTACAGGGGAGGAGAGCACGTGGAGCCTCGGCCGCCGTTGCCGTGCTGTGGGGGAGATGGATTCATGGGGAATGAAGAACACGTAGTGCTGCTGCTGCAGACGCTAGTGCTGAAGTGCCAGCCCGATGCTGCATCAGTAAAGGGCATCTTCTCTCTCTCAGGGACTTCTTGAGCGACGATGAAAATGAGAAGAGAAACGTGCAATCTTCAGATGACTCCTTCGAGCCTTACCCTGAAAAGAAGTAAGGGGCTTACTGTGTGGTTAGCAGAGCTCACTGTGAATGAGCAGAAGGGCTGGTGCCCACCTCCGCTGCATTTGTGCTGCGGTGGACTCGGCTGGGCCAACGTGATCGCTTTCCTTTATGGCCTTGGTTCCCTCCACGTCCCCACCTGGAGGTCACAGTGCTGCCCCAGCACCCGTTGTTCCCCGAGCTCTCCATCGGGTTGAAGCCAGGCCACATCCCTCATCCCCAGGCCTGGCACTAATTACTGCAGCTCGGCTCACGTGTATTTGATGGCGTGCATGCTCCTGCTTTGCCAGGTCAAGCATCAGGCTAAGCCGTCAGACCAGGTGTAACATTTGGGGACAATTAGGTGGGAGGACTAAAACCAAGATCACATATTAAACCACTGTCCTTCTTCCTTGTTCCTTCTTGAAGGGCTTCTAGCAAGAAAAGCGACAGCAAAGAAGCAAAGAAGGCAGAAGAGCCTAAAATAAGGAAGAAGCCAGGGCCAAAGCCAGGCTGGAAAAAAAAAATCAAATGTGAAAGGTAATAAGGAGCAGGCGGCGGCTGGGCAGCACCCCACGCTTGGCACGCTGGCTGACAGCAGGCCTCTGCTTTGCAGGGAGGAGCTGCCTACCATTTACAAGTGTCCTTACCAGGGATGCACGGCTGTCTACAGAGGCGCAGATGGCATGAAGGTGAGTTCAGGGTTTGCTCCTGTCTCAAACCTCTAGCTTTGAGTGTTACGGAACAGTTTCCATATGACGAGAGGGATCTGTGACAGATGTAGTTCACTGCCTAGCTCCGCAGGAGGTGGGAAGCCACTAAATGAAGCAGTCTGAGGCCTTTTCTGTGCTCCTAAAAGCACCAGGAGCTGCTCTGGCTCTGCATGCTCCTCCTGTTCTGGAAGTCTGCCGCTGGCTCGGCAGCAGCCCTTGGAACAAGCTCCGCTGTGTCCTGTTAAAGCCCTGCTGTCAGGGGTAGATTTGGATGCAAGTCTGGTTTTTCACAGTGAAGCAGTGCTGATGCATGAGCCTGCCAAGACGGGGGTCTCATTTCTTTGGGGGATCCAAGTTTTTCAGTGAGGAAAATGCAGCCCAGCAGTTAGAAGCTCTGTCCTTTCTTTACAGAAACACATCAAAGAGCATCATGAGGAGGTTCGGGAGAGGCCCTGTCCTCATCCTGGCTGCAACAAGGTGTTCATGATTGACCGGTACCTGCAGCGTCACGTGAAACTCATTCATACAGGTGTGTCCTGGCGGGCTTTGCTCCCAGCAGATGACGGGTGTGACACCCAACGATTTGTTGTGCAAGACTGTGCGGGGTGTAAGAACGGTCTGCCTTGCCTGTAAACCTGTAACAGGCCATCACGTGGGGGCTGCGAGGCAGGGGGAGGAATTCAGACTCCACCAGTAAGTGTGGGCAGCTGCGTGTATGCATTTCATGTACTAAGAAATCAGCAGAATCAATGACTTCCTCCCTTTTTCCATTGCAGAGGTACGTAATTATATCTGTGATGAATGTGGGCAGACCTTCAAGCAACGCAAACACCTCTCGGTCCATCAGATGCGGCACTCGGGAGCAAAGCCCCTCCAGTAAGTGCACACCAGCCATCCATTCATAGCTTAGAAAAGGGTTAGAAGGGGTAGTGAAGTTCTGCAGAGCTCTCACAGTGAATGCCCTCAGCACAGAGTAATTTTGTGATACAAACCCTGCCTGTAGCTGGCGGTGTCCTGGCTGAATCACTTTAAGTGTTCATCCACGCATGCTCCAGCTCCAGAGCTTCCCGTTGCTGAGCAAGTCTTATGCCTTCTTCTACTCCTGTTGCCCTTCAGACCTCAGCAGGTGAATGCTCAGCTACCAGCAATGAGCTGCAGGCCTGAGGAGGAGAATCGTGTTGCATGACTGTGTAGGAGGTGCTCTGAGGCTGCAGTCATCTTCTGATGGGCTTATTCAGTGTGACAAAGAGTGAATACCACGGCTGTGGTTTCAGGCTTGGTGCTGAGCCTCTGCTTTGCCTTGCAGGTGTGAAATCTGTGGTTTCCAGTGCAGACAGCGAGCATCGCTCAAGTACCACATGACCAAACACAAAGCTGAGACAGAGCTGGAGTTTGCCTGCGACCAGTGTGGGAAGCGCTTTGAAAAGGCCCATAACCTTAATGTCCACATGTCCATGGTGCACCCTCTGACCCAGACTCAGGACAAAGCCAAGCCACTGGAGCCAGAGCCCATACTCCTCCTAAATACTTCAGGGACTTCAGAAAGCCAGGCGGTAAAGCCAGAAGTGACTGCACAACAGGAGCCCACCTGAGGGGGACAGGGAAGCTTTCCCAGTCCAGCCCTATAGAAACCATATGGCAGAGTGGAGATTTTTAATCTACATTTTAGTCTCCCAAAGAACTCAGTGGAATTAGCTTCAGCTTGCTCAGAAAAAGCTTGTTATCATGCTGTGATTCTCCATGCTCACGTCTGATTCAGCAGTGTTGTACTAAGAGTCTGTCTAATCCCAGGGGAATGGATGTTCGGCAGCACCCCTTCGTGGTCCCCCTTTTCCCCACGCACACAGTTGTAGAAGCAAAGTTGGCTGCTGCCCATACAGAAGTGCCCTCAGGTGGCTCTAAGGGTACATAGGCCAGTGGAGCAACTTTAAGCAGACATTTTGTTTTGGAAAAAAAAAAAAAAAATTCCCAAAGCAAGTCTAAACTGAAATTTGTAACCTACTTTTTATTGTAACAAGAGCTTCATGGTTATGCTTGTAATAAATTATTTACAAAGTAATTTGAAAGAAACAGCACTGGTGAGAAAGGTAGCACCTTGTCTGGGCCTTCCTCTGTAGTCAGGGTGTTCTGCTCAGAACAGGACCAGCTCTTCATCCAGCTCCATGGCTGCAGCAGGCCTTGAGAAGTGGAGGAGAGCAGCTCCCAGCTCTGGGTCAAGTTCTTCACATGTGGCCAGTAGCTGGAGAGAGGGCAAGGAGCCAGTATTAGACCTGCTTGTGCTTCCTCACAGTGAGTTACAGCAAGGCTAGAGCATTTTGCTGCTTCTCAGCAAAGTCCAGGTAAAGGAGAGGGAGGCTGTTGCCGACTCACACAGAAATAACATGGTCTCCTGGCTGACAAGGCTGTGCTTGTGGGAAACTTTAATACCTCCCACTTCACTGTGCTTGATATTTCCCCCCAAGACCAAGCATGAAGCAAGCAGTGGGAGCAAGACCGTGTGAAAGCAGTGTTTCAGGTTGCTGAGAAAAATGCAGTCTGGGAGAGGGAGGATGTGGCTATAGCACTGACTGAGCAGCAGGTGTCCTCCACCACTCCCAAACGCGTTGTGGAAACATAGGCAGCACCAGTACAGGATCAGTGCCCAAGAAGGGCTATGCAGGCAGAAACACTGGGAGAAGAGGGAAAAATCTCAACATACCGGTTGTATGTTTCCAAAGCTTGGGGCAGGGCATTGTGGGATCACACTAAACAGGAACTGCCGGGCTGTGGAGATCACCTCCAAGGGATCCCCCTGGAGAACACAGAGAAGAGATATGGCCAATCAAGGCCAAGCACAGTGTCACTTTCAGGTCTCGGTCCCTGCCTCCAGAAGTGAAACAGGAGGTACTACCCCACACCTAGGGGCTATTCACAGGTAAAGCAGATCACTTGATCAGTGACTACATCCACCCTGAGGTCCTGTACAAGTAAGACAGCAGCAAGGCAGCAGCACCGGCAGCTTCTCTCAGCCCTGAAGTGTGAGCAAGCTGCCTGCCTGCAAAGGCACCTGCACAAGCTACCTCTGCCTTGTACAGGAAGGTAGGAACAAGAGGGATACTGCCAGTGGCAGGGGAAGGGATAAAGACTAGGATTCACAGTTAAAAGAGGAAAAAAGAGAGACTGAGCTTCACTCACATGCTCTGCGGTGTCTGGGCTTTGCCGTAGCAGGTCTTTCCTTTCCACAAAGAGCCGAAGCAGCTGGATGTACAAATCGAGCGCCACGTAGAGGAAGGTGTGCTCTCTGGTGAGCAGCTCTTGGTGAAAGCAAGGGGTGAGGCTAGAGGAGGTCACACACCGTGTCTGGTTAGCGCTAGTTCCGTGGTAGACTCAAACACAGAAAGACACAAGGCAAATGCAGCTGGTGCTCTTGCTGCTGTCCATTTTACAACTCCTGTTGTGTGCAGGGCCATCCCGCTGCCAGGAGCGGGAAGGCAGCCAGGGACACTCCTGTTTGGAGCACAAAGCTGAAGGGAAACTTCTAGCAAAAGATACAGGGCTCCTTAATAGCAATCCTGCTATGACCAAGTATTCTCTCCTGCACAGCTAAGGTAAGAGCTCAGCTCACCTACAGGCCAGCAGTACAGTTAACTCCGTGCCAGCTGCTGTATATGCAAACCATCAGCCGCATCCTCCCTCACCACCACCTCCCTTCTGAGCCCAGGACGATGTTACCTGTAGAACGCAAGAGGCAAGAGCCGTATGTGACAGTCTGAGGCTGCGCTGCGCAGGACGCAATATTTGCTAGGGTCTGCAATAGCCAGAGAGAAATACTAAGCATCTTTAGTGGTCCTCACACCACCTTGCATACTTCTACAGCAGCACATGGGCTGCACAGTTTCCTTCCAGCCCACAATAAACACTAATGCTTGTTTCCTTCCAGCCCACAATAAACACTAATGCTTGGGTGTAGTGACCACTTAGAGAAGCAAGCTGCCCCCTCTGAGGCTTTCTCTACCAGAGGGAACAACAGTGAGTTTCAGTCATTCCTGACCATCAGCTGGGTCACCGTACTGCAGGGTAGAAGCAGGATGTTGTCAGCTTTTACTCAGGCAAGTATTTTTCAGGCTGCTTACAAAGGCCCATCAGTTCCTTACAGGTACGCTCATTAATCAAAGAGCTGGGGCATGCCTGTCCAGCACTGAAGCTCACCTTTCCACCCCGTGGAGGCAGGACTCACTCACCTTTCTCTGCTGAATGGAAGAGAAGGGGCCAGGACATGCCTCTCTCTTCCAGGCACTGCAAGATCACCAGCGACCATTCCAGAGATGTCTGAAAATCCACTCCTTCCTGGGTGTCAGAAAGAACAGGTCTAGTTTGTTTTAGGCTTTAGTTGCATCAAAAGCAGAAAGAAACCCCTCATAAGAGATTGTGTACATGAAGTGCTCAATTAAAGAACCTTTACAAATTTAGCCCAAGTCTTTCCCCTCGCCTGTTAGCCCAGATTCTCCCTGGGCAATCAGGGACTAGAGTAGTGCAGTGCCTTCATCACCAAACCAGGCCACCACAGGGCTCAGCTGAGAATGATTTGTGAAAGAGGGGAACGTGGCATCGATGAGCAACTGGCTCATCACCAGCAGTACTCAGCACAGAGCCACTGCACATCCTGCACCGACCCCACCCTGCTCCCCAGAGGAGTTTTTTTTCCCCTCTAACCCATCTAGTGACAGCATGTCTTGGGAGTGGGTTTTTTTGCATTACTCATTTTCCTGGGAATAACCTCCCAGATCTGTTTGCTCAAGATGTTTCTTTCCTCAATGACTCTTCCTCCAGACTCTCCCAAAGACAGACTACGAGACCAAATTATTACTTTTAACTTGAATCTGCTCCCCAATCCGATCTGTTAAGTGACTACACAAATGGCTGCACTTCAAAGCTGAGAAGACAGCAAAGGGACAGAAACAAGCATTCACAGGCGGCAGGATGCTTGGGGCAGACAGCTGCTGGAAGAAACTTCTCATCTTTGCTCCTTCATTTAATAGCATTAAATCATATGGAAACTAATGTTCCTCCTTGCTGGGGACCCCTTTTCCTGTGCAATACCCTGTATGTTTCCAGCCCAAGGAAAAAAGTCATCTAACAAATGTGAAATGCTACACAAAAGCTAAGAGAGAGAGGTGAGGTTCCTGTACTACCTGGGAGGTGTAAAGTCTGAACAGGGAACTGAAAATAATGAGTCACTCAGGAAGAGAAATAAAAGCTACCGTAGTGAAAGAAAGGGGAGATAATGTCAGTTAGAGGAAAATACAGGTTTAATCTGATAGGAGCAGAAGGGCTTTCAGCAGGCTCTGTCTGGGATGTTGCTGATCCCTTCCTTCTGGCAGAGCAAGCTACCAGCCTTCACAGTACTGGTACAAAGTATTTTTAGGCAGCAAACCAAGCTGATCAGACACATTTAGTGTCATGAGAATTCCCTCAGGGCTGAATTTACCTTTGGTGCTATTTTTGCTGAGATGAGATCCATGAGTGAGAAGAACAGCAGAGAAACAAGAAGCTGCAAGGAAAAGAAAGAGACTGCCTGTTAGTTATATCTGTGGTGGTGACTCAGAACTTGCGCTTTCCAATCAGGAAATAACATTTCACTGAGTGTGTTCCCAGGATGGACCTGGATGAACTACAAGCACTGCTGTTCATTCCAGGTGAAAGCAGCATGTTTAAAGACAACAGACTGCAGCCTGACATCGTTCATTGCTTCTAGGGGTAAATTCCACACTGAATTCACTGTTCTCAAAGTAAGGCTTGCTGCAGTCAGCAAGTCAGACAACAGATGACAACTTCTCCCAAATACAGGTAAAAACCGAGTGAGCTACCAGAAGTATAAACCTGGAGGAGAGCTAATGTTGGTCCACAGCCAGCATGCCACCAGCAGATGCTCTGTAGCCTCTCATCTCAGAAAGTGCTTCGTAATCCTGGCCTGACATACACTGGTTATCGCTTTTCTGGATCCCTACCACAAAAATCAAAGGATGCAGTGGCTTTGTGATCCTGGAAAGTTAAAGTAACTTGATTATTTGTGCTACTAATCCAGTTCTAGAGCTAACCCTCCTTTCTTTACCTATCTCTGTCTGAGAAAGGAGAGGGCTGAGCCAGACAACACATTCTGTGCACAGCACGTCTGTTTGCACATGCACAACAGTCGGGCCAGGGCAGGGAACATGGCAGCGAGAGACCTCTCACTTCAGCTGACAGCTTTCCAGAGGCACAGACTGCTGCATGTGGATGAATCAAACAAAAAGGAGTGGCACATGGTGGAACAACTGGGTTCCTTGGATTTAACTACAGTGTCTCATCCCCCAAAGGTGGCTAATCCCACAACACTGCCCCTTCTGACAGAGAGAGATTTGCCCTTTAATGCTGTCTGTCACCTGAAGGGATTCAGCACTTGACCTCACACCAGTCCTGTGTGTGGGACCAAGTCCCCACCACAGAAAGATCTGTGGGATCCCACCAATAGTGCAGCAGTAGTTGGGGGTCTGAGCTAAGGCCTGAACACCCAGCAGCTGCTGTGTCCTGCTGGGACCCCAGTTACACTCAGCCCTCCCACTGTTCTCACTCTTCCTGGCATCCTCCTCCTATCTCTCAAGGCAGATTTTTGAGGTGAAAGCCGCTGTTATTCCACATGTACTAAATGCTCATTTCAAGTCAGTGACACCAGTTTCTGACTAGCAGCTTTTGGCTCTAGACCAGTATAAACAGTGGAGGAGTCAATCCCGTAGCAAGAGGAGCTGCTACCATAACTGCTGCCTGGAGCAATAAAACTTAAGAGTAAATAGTAAAGCATAGGTCCTGGTTCAACACTATTTACCCGTGAATGTCTCAGTACAAGGACACTCCCCATGCTGAGCTCTGGTCCCAGCTATCCCCTGGAAGACCAACAGACAGAACTGCCCAGCAGCACCCCCTCTTCCTCTTCAGCAGAGCACTTCAGAGAATTCCCGTGCATGGAGGGCACTGAGAATGGCAAAATGGCAGGGGCGTTTCCTGGAACACACTTGGGAAAACCCTCAGGAAATCTGTTCCTGGGATTCCCAGCACATCTTCCCAGAGCCTTAAAATGCCTACACTCCTGTCTCATGAACTTTCCATCTCCTTAACCTCCCAGCCAAGTTGCCTGAGCTAAAATCCACAAGGACTGCTCCTTTGTTAGAGGGTGAGGTGATCCTCTCATGCCATGAACTGAGCTCTCAATCTCTGCAGCATTCTCTCTAGCTTCAGTTTTTAAAGCAGCTGTTTAATAGTCCTCTCTGACTTCAGAGAGGAGCCAGTATCTGAGTTAAAAGTTTAAGTTTGGAACAACTTTGCCTCTAGGATAAGTATTTAGCAACTGGTAATTTACAGCTACATTTTATCAACTAGCCACCAGCAAGATTTCACAACAGGGTTTACCAGGGATACAGCACTATCTCAGGACAACCATTTCTCAGTTAAAGACATTCTACTGCTAGTTTTCAAGCACAGGGAACAGCAGACATTTAAAATGCATCCAATCTTGCCTGCTCTGTGTCAGTCCCCAGCCTCTTCAGTGCATTTCTCTCCCATCCATGTGGTGACTGCTGTTGAATAGTACAATGGAGGAAGGCAGCTGAAATCCAAGGAGGGCCAGAGAGAGGGAAAACCATTCCTGAAGAAAGGAAGCTAGGAAACAAAACCAGCATGTCATGGTTTTGGAGGAAAAAAATAAATGGAAAAAAAATTATAGCTGTGAACGAGGACGAAATCAGGGGCTTGGGCAAAGTAAGTTTGTGTAAGTTTGTGATTGGAACAAAAAAACCCACTCTTTTTTTTTTTTTTCCCCTGAAGTTGGATGCTACGTGGAGACAGTTTAAAAAAAAAAAGTCTAGAAACAGACAGCAGCATTCTCAAATCTCTTTTATCAGAGGTTGGACAGGTAGTTAACTGTATATGCTACTATGGCTAATGTGATTATTACATTCAATAACCTGCAAGGAGATTCTTATACTAAATTCCCAGCTTTTGAAGAAAAGCTGCAGGACGCTGAACAGACAGCGTAACAACAGGTAAAGAAGGAAGCATGCAGCAGAGAAGCAGTCAGTAGCTTCAGATCAGAGATTCACCAAATCCAGTGAACAAAGGGTGCAGCAGCTTGAGCAAATGACTCAACACTGTGCTAAAGGCTATTTCCAGTGTTTGTCTAACAAGGATTCTGCCTTCCAAGTCTCCTCTAAAAAGATTCTCTTTGTCTTATGGTGAAACACTCTGACCCATATTACACAGAAGGCCAGACTAAATAATTATAATGACCCATTTTGAGTTTAAACTCTACAAAGGAATCTGTATATAGCTGTCCTACAAGCCTCAGTCCACATTACCATTTCATACTGCCTGCTGCAATTCAGCCTGCATCAGAGAGCAGGCCTCCTGGGCACTGATCCCTCAGTGAGCGGGTTCTCCTGCCTGCAGATCCACACTCGGTTCCTCATACACACCTGGTAGCTGAGGACTGCCATTCCCTCAGTCTTTCCAGTTCTTCTGCAAGTGGAGCCCCAAAGAGTCTCTTCCACTGAGAGCAAAGTACTGGCTCCAGCCTCGGCCACCAAAGCTAGGAAGAAAGACGGAAACCAGCAGCATTAGTGGTGGCATACTCAGTAGTTGTTTGCAGTCAGGTATGCATGCTATCTCAGCCAGGTACTCAGAGAAAGTGTTCCCCCTGCCCTCCCCCCTGCCCTTAATGAAAAAGTCCAAGTTGTACATACACACCGTGAGAAGTTTCACATCCTGGAAATGCAAAGAGGGTCATTTGTGACTGCATTCGTACCACGGTGCCCTGAAACTCCTCTAGTAGGACCACTCATAATAAAGGAGCTCAAAACTCAGCTGTTCCACAAAGGTGATGCACATGCTTACCACATGCAACAAAACCATGTATCCCCATGTAAAGCAGTGCATGAAGAGTTACACACAGGAGAGAGAAACATCTGTGATTTATGGACTATTTGGTTGCTTGGCATGTGTGTCCTGGTTTTGGCTGGGATAGAGTTAATTTTCTTTCCAGCAGCCGGTATAGTGTTATGTTTTGGGTTCAGTATGAGAAGAATGTTGATAACACACTGATGTTTTCATTTGTTGCTAAGTAGTGCTTATACCAAGTCAAGGATTTTTCAGCTTCTCATGCCCAGCCAGCAAGAAGCCTGGAGGGGCACAAGAAGTTGGGAGGGGACACAGCCAGGACAGCTCACCTAAACTGGCCAAAGGAATATTCCATACCATGTGACGTCATGGCCAGTATATAAACTGGGGGGAGTTGGCCAGCGGTGGGGAGCAGATCACTGCTCAGGAACTAACTGGTCATCGGTCAGCGAGTGGTGAGCAATTGCATTGTGCATCACTTGTTTTGTATATTCCAATTCTTTTATTATTGTTATTATCATCATTATTAGTTTCTTCCTTTCTGTTCTATTAAACTGTTCTTACCTCAACCCACAAGTTTTACCTTTTTCCTTCTGATTCTCTCCCCCATCCCACCAGGTGGGGGGAAGCAAGTGAGCAGCTGCATGCTGCTTAGTTGTTGGCTGCGGTTAAACCACGGCAGCACGTAACAACCAGCCCCCCCTGTAGTGCATCTGAAATGAAACCAAGACAAGTCTCCCAGCTTCTCACTCTTAAACAGCCTCTGTTCCACTTCTATAGTGACACTCCAAAAACAAGGCTGCATGCCCAGAGCTGGGACCGGCAATACCAAGGGTACTAAAACACTCTGCAATTTTCCAAAGGCATTAAGAATTACTACCCCCACACTTCACAGTTTACACTAAACGAAGGTTAAAACAAGTGCTCTGAACTGGTACTGAATTTTCATCTAGCACTCTTCAGACAAAATAAGAACTGTTACCGCTGCAGAGAAAAGCACAATGGGACATCTGGTTTGACATGCTGTTAGAACATCGTTGACTGCTTCTGCCGATTCTTCACAGTCCAAGCTGGCATTAAGCAGGCCCTGGAAGAGGATAAATTACAAGATGACTACACACATGTCTCTGCTGCTTTGAAGTACCTCACCAAGCCATGTGTAAAATAATGAAAAATAACTGTAGGGGTCAGCATGGCCCAGCAAAAGAAGCATGTGCCCAACAGCTTCTCCTTCCCCCACCAGCTTTGCTGTATTGTATTAAAATTAACCTCTGCCACTACTTCCTCCAGCTACTTCTCTTCATTTTCCTGGGTTACTGCTCTTCTTTTTGGAATTTACACCAACAATTCTTAAAACAAGGGTACAAATAGCACATCTCATTGTTAAGAATAGCAGATAGACAGATACCCTGGTAAAGAAACACCTACTCTGGCTAGCACAGACAATGGAGCAGAATGACAACAGCAGCAGTTACCCTGAAGAAGTGAGCGGTGATGTCGTAGGAGAGTGCATACCCTCTGGAACAGACATTCTTCTGTGGGAAGACAAGGAGAGGAAAAAAATTAACTCTTTCCCTTTTGAATTATGATTTTCTTTGAATATTCTGGGTGTCTGGCACAACAGGACTCATAGCACAAAATCACCCTGTGAGATCCTGAGTATCAGTTCAGATTGCAGAAACTTCATTTCTATATAAAGCAATACCACTGACTAGGTAGTGCTTTACAGTCCCAGCAAATCAGATGGCCCTGCTTACCGCATGTAGTGGATGGCAGAAGTAGTTTTGATTAACAGTCTTGGAATGAATGGGGGTTTTTGGCTGTGCCCAATATGACAGTGCAAGAGGGCTTGAAAAGGTCAGTCAGGATGAATAAAGAGAAATGATAGCTATCCTCAGAGCACAAAACAGTACCCTGAGGGACCTGCAAGTCAACTGATCTTCCCCCAGGAAGCTGCAGGGATGTTTCTCAATGTTTCTCTAGTGTACATGATACAGGAGGATGAGCAGGATCTCACTCTACACACAGCAAAGTAGTTTAATGCCCTGGCATGACAGAGAAATTGGAGAACAGCTCATGCTCAATCCCTTACTTCTAGGCCTCCACAGGAACACTGCAGGTTTCTCTCCAACCCACCATCAGCAAACAAAAAGCAGGTGGCACGGAAGGACGACATACCCACACACGAGAGAGCATCCCCAAGGCTGCTGCACGTGCGTGTGCACCAGAGACATATGTTGTCACAAACAACATGACTGGAAAGAACACTCCTACTGCTTGAGAACTGGCCAAGCCACTACCAGGCTACTCTGTCATGACCCACTGGTGATTTTACCCCGGACTGTGCACACCCAGCTCCAACCACTGACATGCTGACTGGCTCCACCCCAGATTTGCCTACACTGTTTCCCAAGGATTCTCTCTCTCAATAGTGTAAAAAGCCACCACAATTCCAAATGAATGAACCCAAGAGTCACCCTATAGCAGACAGTGCAGAGGGGACCTCTGCAGAGCCAGGGGCTGGAAAGTCTCGAGCATAATGAGTTGAACCTCCCTATACTCTGATATAAGCTAAGTTTGTTTCAAGTTTGGCTGCATTTTAACTCCCATCCTAAACCCAAGTTTAAGGTCTTTATCTAGAGCAGTTACTAATAAGAAATTATTATTTGGCTAATGACACATACCAGCTCCAAGTTTACAAAACGAAAAAAGTCTTCGCAGTCCAACATGGTTTTCTTTCCTTTTCGACAAGTCACGATCAAAGCGGATGCAGGGAGCCCTACCAGAATCCTTAGGCAAGGAAGAATAAAAACAAAACTGCAGTTACCATCAAGAAGAGAATCAGAATTCACTCTCAGGGCATGTGCCTTTGACATTCAGGGGAGTTTGAGAGTATGTCAAACATGAGATCTCAAACATGTTGACAGAAACTGCACAAGGAATTTTTCCACTTGCCCAGAAAAGAACTTGCATTTCAAGGAGATACACACACCACTTTCAAAGATCCTATCAATGGCTCAAAAATGGAAATGCACACCTAGATCACAGCAGCAAATACAGTAATTTAACAATGGTTAACACAAGTGGTGGCATTAAGAGCGTTGCTGCCTGTAAACAGAGTCCATGAAGACGTGTTGTCTTTGAAATTCAGTCCACTGCCAAGGGCACCTCACAGCCCAAGATAGCACACTGAAACAGTTAATGCATGTGGGTACCAGGGAATAAATATCTCTTGCACAGTTGTTACCATGACACACGGTGTCATTTTCATTTGTTGTGGAATCAGAGGGGAGGCTACCCGACTGCACAGGTACACACCATAATTGCTTTGAACAGCAGTTTTGTTCAAGGTATTCCCAGTCCTTCAGACCCACGTTTACCTTCTGTGCAGCAGCAGCTCCTGCTGCCTCCATAACTGCTCACCCAAAGCAGAGCTATGTTTTCTGTCTTTCAGTCTTTCCTGAAGAATCTCAAACAGGAAGTGTCTCTGGGCATCCAAGCAGCCAGAAAGCAACTTTCGCCTACACCCCAGCTCCAGCACCATCTCCTAAAGAGGAAGGTGGGGAAAAACAGTGTTTGTCAGGGCTACACACTAGTTTGCATTCAAACGTTCTATATTTCTCTGAAGTAATAGAAAGATCAATACAAAAAAATCTCTCTCAATTTCCATGCCTCTGCTCACATGTGAGAACCAAACATCAGCCCTACATACACAGAGGTATTAGGAAATACTTTGACTGGTCAAATTCAAGGATTGAACATACAGCTACACATCAAAGTCTGGAATCACCTGTAGCTTGCAGAGAATATCAGGACTGACTGACATCTTTGACTGGCCACAGCTACCCAGGTCCAACCTGAAATTCAGAAACACACCAGGTAACCAACCCTGTTAGCCCAGGAGAATAACACAATTCAAATAAAGTCAAATGGCTTCAGATGAACATAAAGCTCTAACATTAACGTTCCTTAAATAAGCTGTAGGTGAGACAGCAACCCTCCTCTAACCCTTCCTCCTTATTTTCCAGCTTCAGCCACTTCCTCAGGGGCACTGATGCTTGTCTGGCCGAACAAATCTGAATACAAATTCAGCTTAAAAAAGACAGACAGACTAGGGACTATCTGTGGCTGCAACCCCAGACCTCTGTCACCTAAAGCAAGATTCTTATGCAAACACTGGTGAGTCACGCAGAGCCACCTCCCAGCATTCACTTCCAGCCAGACCCGTGAGAATGGAATCACTTCCACAGCCCCATGTAAGGCACAAGCTCACAGCTCCTAGATTGCAAGGTCGTTAGCAAAACCATTGCTTCTGCGGAAATGCAAGTCACAACACAGAATACCTTTGTGAGGAATCCAGAATGGTATTGATAATAATGCCACATGCCTTCTCCAGGTCTCCATCGCAGCCACCAGAAGCAGAAGGTGCTGGAAGATACCATTGATAGATGGCCCAATAATGGAAATCCTGTCTGCGGTATTAAAAAGGAGAAGATAGGAAGTCTATCACAGCATCTTAAAGGTGCCCTTCCCTTAATGTAAAAGGAAGCTTACACACCAAGTAGAGTGCAGTGACAGACAAAAGCACCCATATAAGTACAGATACAAAAGTAGTCATCCACCAGACACCACATGTCCTGATGTCAGTCATCTCCTGCTTCCGGAAATGGGGAGGTTTTGTGAAAAGTTATTTGGAAGGACTGCACATGCAGGCCAGAGGTTATTTCGGTGAACTTCAAGTTAAAACACATTCTAGCATTGCTTGAACTCTGAACAAACCAGAGTAGTCAACAGGCATTTGTGTCCTGCAGCAGCTTGTTTATTTACTTCCTGATCTTTAATGCTTTTTCACAATTTGGGTGGGAAAGACTCTTGAACTATTCCCTTTTCAACAGAGGCCCTCTGCACTTACCTTTCCGAAGCAGAGAGAATATCTTTTTCAGGGTACACTTCCAGCTCCAACAGCAGCCACTCTCTGAAAGACAACTGGGAAAACCAACTATTTAGGTAAGAGGAAAGACCAGCAAGGCAAGTAACTTGTGCAGAACAGCCACCTTCTTCCCAACATAAAACCCACCTTCACCCACACCAAGACAAAAACCCTGCAGATTAAGAGATATGAAACAGGAGACATCAACCCAAGGAAGTTCTCCTGCACTGTTTCCCTTGCAAGAAATCTAAACTAAAACCCCACTGGCATTCAAAAATTTAGTGAAAGCAAGCCTGTAAAGCATCTCTCACACACCCACCCCTTTGACATTTCCAAACATGCTCATCTTCTTAAAATCTAGATACCAGAATGAACGTATTTTATTAGAAACAAATGCTAAAATGAACAAAGCACCATAGTCAGACAGACTGCTATAAGCATCAAAGAAAGGTTATAATGCAAAGGTATTTTAGCCTTGTACATCAAGCTAGCCAAGCACAAGGAGTCATCTAGTAACATGACAAATTTCTCTGCACAAAGACAAACTGGTTTTATATGAACTAGGTTAAAAAAAGAAATCCTGTCAAATCAGATACATTGCAAAGATGATATAAAGAGAATAGCTGAGATGTTAACCTGCTTCATAGCAAGGCAGAGCCAAACAATCCAAGATACACAGGTGGTTCAGGAGAACATTGACATTTAGAGAAAGCACCAAAGAAAGCAAGCATTTTCAGTTATTTGACTCACCATCACTTCATAGACAGTACACAGTAGGAAGCTAAGGTTCTGGACAGGCCTTTTCTCTACAGTTCCTGATCATTTTCTTACTGATATGGTATTTCTTGTCAGGCTTTCCACTTTTGCAATAGGCAGGACACAAAAGCTTTACCTCTAGTTCTCTACTTCTAATCATCACCATCAAAATCTACAGATAACATTGAGCACATAACCTAGCGTCCATGCCATCTTCAGCTGTCAGACCAACTTCTCAGACATTAAGTTTTTACAAGAAGCTTTTTATCACCAATAAGGAAATTGCAAAGGGCAGATCTGAAAAATGAGAATTACAGTGTGAACTTAAGTCATGGAAAAGATTTATACCTGGAGTGCTTTTTCCTTCAAGAGCTCTTGAAAGCGTGCTTGCTTCCATAGACAGAGGCTGGCTCTTTTGTAGTTCAGAGAGGGGCACGACAGGGAACTCCAGATTAGGTCTGTTTTAGCCTCCTCACACAGGATTCCCCGAGCTTCCAAGCTCAGCCGTGGCACGATGTACTGCAGCTAAAACAAAGGCATAAAACCCCTGCACATTTCCACCACAAAAAAAGGCCCAGTGCAACCTCTGGTTGTGTGAAACTGCCAAACAATCAAATACACAAAATGGTAAGATGGGAGGGTACAAAGATGCATTTTTATATAGTTTTCTTTGTACAAGTTGTAGTTGCACAAGGGTCTGCAGCAGGAAATTGAACTGAGACTGATCTTCCCCATAAATAATAGCAAAACTTCTTTCGTTTTACCTTTTTAACAAGGCTAGGAGGAAGCAAGGCACACAAATCTTCACAAGAATAGGATGGAAACTTGCACATAAGGTAAGATGCTGCTGCAGTGCAAAACCTGATAGAGAAGAAGAAAGAACTCCGTTATCTGGTTGGTTCAATCATCTTTTCCCACTCATGAAAGTCAAAAGTAAAAACAAAGACTGAATGTTAAAAATGCTTTTAACCAACATGTCCCAAACCTATTTGCTTTTGGGACCACTTCTATTTATGTGCTTCCAACCCCAAGTACATTAATAGCACAAATTTCAGAACCAGAGACTAAACCAAAACCCTTGACAGCATCCAGTCAATCCTTCCTCTAGCAGGCAGTACAATCATCAGGATGCCACTTCACACAGGACCACCATCAGCCTAATTATTTCTCTGTGTAGCGCCTCTGTGCAGCACAAACACCTACATATGCTCTGGAAATCCTCCGCAGGAACACTGGTGCTTTACCAGCACCCTTCCAGTGGCAAACCTAAACCCATCGCCTGGGGAAGCAAGGACGTGGTGGAGGCACGATCTCACCTCATGCAGAAGGCAAACGACTCTTCTGTCCTGCACACTAGCAAGCAGTTCCAGTACTCCGAAATGGAAAGGACCTTTTCAGAAACAGGCTCAGAAATCCCCCAACTGGCTTTCATTTCAGGAATTAAAGCTCTGCATTCACTTAAGTGGATCACAAAAGCTGCTAGTCCTAAAATGTGAGCATCATTCAGGGAAGGACCCTGCAAGCCAAACCATAAGTAAAGAACCGAAGAGAGAGAGACATTTCATTTGTAACAAAACAACCTTTCTCAGAAAAAACTCAGAATTAATCAAGTAGCAGAACAGTGCTTCTGCCCATTGCTTAATTCAGTGCAGTGATATCAATTTAGCAGATGAGAGGCACCAGTTACATTAAACATGTTCTTGTTTCCCTGAAATTGTGCCACTAGCTTTGATCAACCTGCAGCAAAATTTGTACATTTCTGTAAAACAATAATTTTGAGCAACTAGCTGTAAATTCAGCCCACAGAATTTGAGCCTCTCAAGGCTTTTTAGCTTCTATGACAGCTAATGTAGCCTATCAGCCTTTTCATTTCACCTTTTCAATATCACGGTGTAAAGAAAATAAAACCAACAGTTCTCTAAAAGAAAACCATGCACTGCTGCACCCCAGACTCGGGGTCTTACTTTTATTTTTAAAAGGGGTGTACAAGTGAAATATTCAACGTGGAAGCTTGGGAATTAAGCATTCTACTATTTTCTTTTGGCTCTGTTCATAAACTTACATTTTAACAGAAGTTAAAATAAGCATCTCAGAACGCATTAACCTTCTACAGTAGTATTTCTGTAGGGAAATGTTCAGCTCACATTCCTAAGAGCAAGCCTATACTATTTGTCCAAAATGAGGATTTGTTTTTGTCAGGGTGGCTTTTTTTTTTTTTTTTTTTGGAAGCCTGAGAACTAATGAAGTCCCTCCACAGTGCGGTCCAGACAGGTACATACCCCACAGCTCAGGAAATGGAGGTAGGATAGCCTTTAGCACACTATAACCATATGATTCGTGGTTGGAAAACTAACCTGATGATAAATAAGCTGGCAGAGCCTGCCCAGAAGGGCAGGTAAAAGATTCCTGTGTCCACACATCATCTTCACAAACAAGGAAAGACATGGTCCCTGCCTGCAGAAGGTAAAAACCACATGCTCATTTTACTGCTTCTTTTTACCCCCAATACAGAAAGAGGTATTTTAAAATGCTTAAACACACTGAACCTGAGCCATACTTGTCTGTAAATACAGGACAATTATCATTCCATTTATAGGCCCAAAGGAAGTGTCACTTTTGGAGTATCTCAACAGAGGAGCCCTATGAGGGCATGAACTCCACCAGTGCTCTGCCTCAAATACTTCATACTATATAGTCAAAGAGGTGTTCAGTAAGAGATGACAATAAGGAAAGGAGGAAGATGCCTGGGGCACAGACAGCTTTTTTCAGACAGAGAGCACAAGGTAAACAGAGGCAGAGCAATAAATGGGATCAAAAAACAAAGCAAGAGCAAAAAGGAATTAATATAAGGTCCTGTTGCAAAACAGAGGAAGGGACAGAGGGAGGGACTTTCCCACCCAGATGACAGAAATAAACATCCTCAGAGGAGATTGGATGGGGAGCTGGGTTTAGAAACAATTTCCTGGGACACTCTTGTTTATCACAGCTACTTTCCAGCACAGGTTTTCAATACAGATTGATCTGCTCCAGGGCAGAAGTGTAAAAGAGGGAAAGACACACTCGTTGCCAAAGAATGCTGCACTACAGAGAGGCAGCCACCTAGTTCAGTACTGTCAGCAGCTGGGATTACAGGCAGCTTGTCAGTATGTTGCTGTTTTCCAACAAAGCGATTTTCCCCTGAAATGTGGACCATAATGTTATCAATTAATATGTATAATATGATTGAAATAACCAGGGAACTGCTAATGTACTGTATACAGCCCCCATCAGTTAATATTTAAAATAGGGAAACAATAACTAGACATGATTTAGGGTTTAGGAACTACTAGACAATGTGGCTTTATGTTAATGTCAGAAAAGGGAATGGATTGTGGTCTGGTCAATAAACTTTGAAGAACCACTTGGAACTGCCAAGACAGAGTAAGAAATAGGTAAAAGGTAATTCCTACAGGAGGAGATGGTGACCACCGACTCATTGACCACCTACTCAAATGATACCACCTACTCAAAAGAAGAGAATGAAGGAAGGAAGAAGACAGAGTCTGTGCACTAATTTACAGGAGAGGCGAAGAAGAACGAACCAATCATTAAGGGTAATAATAATGAATATGTATTTCTTAAGCTTATAAATGTAGGAATTTTTGAGACAAAGGTGTGCTGTCTTGAGACAGGCACCCATTCATGCGCATCAATGAAATTAATTTGAAAATACTTCGAGACTCTGTGTTATTGGCTTGCACACCAGGTAAACGAACCCCGTTTGAGGGACAACAATAACGTTTGCAGACTTCTGTTACATCATGAAAGAGATGGCTATTAATAGAGTCCTTCCAGTGGCAGAGGAGCGCTACCTCTCCCTCCTCATACAGGCCACAATCAAACTGAGTCACTTGAATCACTTCCAGGGGGAAGAGGGGATGGGAGGCAGCTAGAAGGTGTATCATGCTGCTATTCCTGTGCCTGCAGCATTAGACTTTATGCCTCACTCATTTCACACTAGATATGGCATTAGGGATGAAGGCTGAATGTGCCAAAAGCACTGAACATGCCAAAAAGACACCCCGAAGACACATCAGTGCTCACTGTCAAAAGACAAGCATTCTCCTCCCCCGATCTCTAGTATCAGCCAGCAAATAATTGCTGGACAAAAAGAATTTGCTCCATTCCCCACCATTCAGCTGAAAAAGCCAACCTGAGCACGTAGTATCTGTGGAAAGTTTTTATATGTTGTCACAGAGCCAAATGCCACCTTTTTCCAAAGGGATCAGTAATGACAGAGGAGTAACATATTTTATTTACACATATACATCAAAGCACATTAGTTCTTAGATTACAGAATACTCATGATAAAGCAGCCTGCAATTGCCAGCCTGGTACAGTGGGTATTAACAACCACAAGTCCCTCCTCACCCCTGGACAAGTGTTAGAATTCTAGCGTATTAATGAGTTTTGATTTCCCCACTCTTTCACTTGCATCTTACCTGTCGGGAGGGTTAAAATAGGAAGCAGCTATTAGGTTTTGGCAGAACGATGTCAGCAGAAGATCAACAACCTGGAATAAGAGACACACTGGTAATTCCTACTTGTTGGGCTGGATATCTAGATCTAGTTTTGTGCTGCATGTGTGTGTGTGTGTGTGTATATATATATATATAATGTTTCCCAACATTAAAAGAAGGCAACAAATTGGTTAGTGACATTCACTGCAAGTTGTACAGATCCACTGGCACTAAGAAGAGATGGAAAGTTAAGCCTGTAACAGCCCAGGAATGATCCCAGCACACAACAAATATCTAGACAAGCCTGGTGAAGAAAGCCTAGCTCATCACAGGACTGCTCTGATAGAATATATCTCTAGATCTCGCCACCAGACACCCAACAACTTCCAGGAGGTTAAAACATATGCATAGTCTGTGCACAAGGTAGATAAAAGGAGAAGAGTATTTCCTGTTCTCCACAGACAAAGCAACCTTTCACAGGGACTATCCAGATGCATTTTTACCTACCCAACCCCACTAGTTTCTCACCCGAAGCCAGATGGTACTCACACTCTGATGGCTGGGTTCCAGCCTGGGGGCAGAAATATCAACTTGGATTGGAGAATTCAAAGTAGCAGCTTCATTCTCATCACTGCTGTGACCCAAGATGCTTGTGAGTCTGTCAGAAATCACTGCAATCTGTGCTGGCACATCTGCAGGAAGGTAACAGGAGAAGAGGAGAACCAGGACAGAAGGCATGAAAGATTTTACAGCTCCACATAAGAGGAAGAAGTAGTGAAATATATACTCTAATTGATCAGAGCCCAAAGCATGTTATGAAAACCTTTAATGAGCAAAAAATGTTAGCTGGAACACAGCGATCATCATCTTCATTTTAGAAGACAGCATTGTTTTTTCCCAGTACTACTACCAACATACATCAAGAATAGTTTTTCACACCAGAAAGGAAACAGCCTTCAAAAGGGGGCCCAAGTCACCAGGCAAGTCCCAGGAATGGGGCTGCCAATCTTGGCAAAGATCAGGGTGGTACCAAGTGATCATCACAAAGATGCAGACCTTAAGTTCTGAACTCAAGCATGGGAAATACGTCAGATATTAAAATATATATATATTCATAGCTGGAAGGATTATACAGATCTGAAAGATTACCATCTTAAGGTACCAGCAGCAAGTAACTACTGCTGCTGCTTTGGCTAGCATTAGCCACATTTTATTAATGCAGCTTTTGTAACAGTCAATTATGGGTAGTTATAACTTGCCTTCCTGCATACCTTTGTATTTAGCCTGGTCCACAATCAGTGTCTTTAGTTCAGCCAGTTCAGCCTTCAGCTGCTCAACAGGCTCTTTGGAATGGCTGGTCTCTACTTTTGATTCATCTAGACAAGTAAGAGAGAAATGCAACACATCATCCTCACCCTTGCGCAGTACATCAGTTCATAAAATGCATTCAGCAATTTCTGCACACGTTTTCTGTAGAAGCAGTATTTACTTTTCTGTAAGCTATAACAGATCCCCAAACCGTCAATCTGCCACATATATAGCTTTGTTTTTACATTCAAAATGTGCTATTTGATTAATCATTTATGAGTTTATGCCTAGTTTGAGAAAGGAATTCAGTTTTTAAAGACAAGAGGCAAAAGAATTCTCCTTTCAGAGTTCCCTTCCTACTCGCTTTAGCTCTCTGCCCCTTACAGAAACATTTGCTGACCTCAAAAGACTGGAACCAGTCTCAAAATACAGAGACAGACATTACAGCGTGAATACTACATCATCAGCTTCTCCTCAAGCCCAACACCATGCAACATCTCCAGATGTTACATGTTAGTCTATTCTGGTTTTTGTTTAAAAGAAGAAATAAAAGGAAATTCCTTTTACCACTAGAAAGAGAGTGCCACCAGCAACAAGCTGCCACAGCACAGCCCCAAAAACCACCCGTACAGTTCGTTAGACAGGAACAGCATATTGTACATGGGCCAGAAATAACTCAACCATGAACAAGAGCAGTAAATAACAAAGGTTAAATTAATACTTGTTATAAACACACTGTAAAGCAACAAGGTGTTAGGAGACTGCTGAGTCACTTTTATGTGCAAGAATGAGCACTAACGAACAGGGCAGGCTTACAGCTGACCAATACTCAGTCCTGCCCTAAATCCAGCCTCTGTGCAAAAGCCCCAGGGATGGATTAGGATGCAGAGGATGGGATTAGGACGCAGATCAGGCCGATCAGGATACAGGGGACACAGCTCAGCTTAGGACATGCCACTAGAGGTCACTGGCAATTCAAGGACTCCTGCAGAGCCCTGGCTGCCCGTTGGGAATCGGGCCGATCCCGGCACACAGGGATCCTTCATCCCTGCCGGTTGCCAGGACAACCTCCGCAGCCAGACTGCTGCACATCTGCGGTTCCCCAGGACTGCTTTGTCACGCCTCTCGAGCTACAGCATCTCCAGAAAGCTTCAGACGCCCAAAGTGCCTTGAGCAGGAGTCAATCACAGATCCGTCTCTGTACAGAGTACACTTATCGCCACCACACTCTGGGAATGATCTCTGCTCGCTAGCCTGACCTTTAAACCTGTGGTGAGGATGTTGCCCGTTTGAAGATACGTTTGAAACACTCATTTACTGAAAAAGATAGGAGAGCTCATTAAATATCTATTACACTGACACACACTGCACCAGTAACGTGGCTACAGTGATGGGACCCAAAATTAGTGGGGCCTTCCCACCCAAACACATGTAAACTATGCACTGCGATCCCTTTGCCGCTGGCTCCATCCCTAGCCCCTCCTGTTTCCCCAGATCTCAGTCACGCACAGTAATCCATTGTTAAAAGAGGATGATGGTGAGTTCAGGCAGCACAAGTGCCATTACGCAAGGGATCAACACAGCAGGTTCACACCCCAGGCTAGCCAGAGCTGAGAAGCATTCAAGCTGCAAACGCTGATTCATGGAGATGTATTTGAGCTAGATTTAAATCAGCTAGCTCAGGCATCATTTGCAGCCTCAGCACAGAGCTACGCATGGACTGCAAAAATCCCACCCAAGCAGGATAGGCAGAGAAAGTCATTACGAGAGTAACTATTTAATACCTCAATAAGACATAAAGAACATACACATATTTACGTATAGATTAAAGACCTAATCAGCGGTAACTTTTTGAAAATTTTCAATTCAGGAGGGCACCAATGGAAAAATTAACTTTTCTTCAAACTGATCCATAAGTAAATGTCATATTTTTTTACCTTGTAACATTTTCTCTTTCATAGCACAACAGGCTTGCATGTATGTGGAGTACAAGTTTGAGGGTATTTTATCAGCGCTATAATAATTAAAAAAAAAAAAAAAAAAAAAAGAGACATTTATTATACCGCATAACCACATTCAAACTTCAGCTTTATTAAATATAAGCATAAACAACAGCTATGCTATGAAATGTAATTACAGAGGCTCCAAAGCATATTGAGCATCTGAAGCATTTTTTAATCATCATCTGACATGAGGGCCAGAAATTTATATCCAAGGCTTTCATAGCAAGTATTATACATGTGTAACACACACTACACAAAAACAATACTATGTATATCATTAATGCATGTATTAATACCTATTTCATATATAGTACGTGTCTAAGATCACATAAGAGTGTAAGTTATATGACACGCAGTATTCACACATCTAAAACACTAACGTGATGGACACCAAAGTTTTACCTCTAACACTTGCTGGGCAGGCATTCAATACTAAAAACATATTACATGAGGCTTCCTAGAACTCAGCTGCTTCTCTTACAACTTTAATTTAAAAGAAAAAATCCAGTCTTTTTTAGAGTCAGGCTGGAATGACAAGGCAGAGCCAAATGCCTCATTTGTAGGCAGCGTTGCAAACATTTTTTCTTCATGACAGGCTGCAGAGGAATTACTGGATTTAAAATAAAGCTGTTCCTGCAGTGCAGAAAAGCACTTTTAAACATGCACACAGGACAATCATGAGTTCTGAGAGGGGCTGCGTTCTCCTGGGGCATTATCCTGGTGTCCCATAAGAGCAACTCAAAGCATTAACAGACATTTAAGTTTCATCTTCCACTTCTCCCATATCCTCTCCCAAAGAGAGGAGAGCTTTTCACGGGGGGGCTCGTATTCCTGGTAAAATTTTATATTCAGCAGTATCCTCCAAAGTTTGCATAAAAACATAGCTGGCCTGCAGTCAGAGGGCTGCATGGGACTGCTTCTAGATAATGGTTTCACAGCGGCTAGAGGACTAATTACAGAACTGAAGACATTCACCCATACAGATAAGCTACCCATCCACAACCTGCAAGCCACAAGCCTGGCCACAAAGCCCTGCCAAGAGGGTTAGCCAACACACAGGGTTTTGTAAACAAGGTGTCAAAGCCTCCAATAATCTGATGTAAAGTCAAATGTTCTGAAAAGAAAGTCCAGAAGCACAGAAAAAAAAAACACTGGGAAGTCTCAATACCTCTTTAAAGAATCTATAAAAGCCATGCGTGCATCTGGGGTTTTAGGGAGCTGCAATAGAAAAACAGGCAGGTTAGGCACAAATTACCTGTCTACAAACACACATCTAGATGGGAGGATCAAAAAAAAGCCAAAACCAAACACTAACCACACGTGGCCTCAGCAAAGCAGGAAGAAACCAGGAAGTATAATATGGTCGCCTGAAAATACTGAGACAGAAAACAAATATAGCAAAATATTAACAATGCCAAAGCTGCAAAGTACCATTTTGTTACCTCAAGAATTAATTTGGCTCCTGCAAATAAGAAATATTCATGGTAGCATGAATAACCACAGACAAACCAAGTTCAGATTAACCAATAGTTATTCATTTCTTTAATTTTGCTTTTTATTTATTATAACAATTGTGCACTTCTCTTGCAGGTGTGAATATGCCTTTTACTCTCTGCACAAATAACCTCTATTTAGATGACTACTGAGGAAGTAGATAACATGGGGAGAATTTCCCAAAACCTCCTTTGCTCACGTTCTCAATTTTTCTTGTTTTGTTATTTTGATTTGGACTTGACTTTTATTATTATTATTATAGCTGAAAACAAAAAGAGTTCAGAAGCACACAGTACCTGGCTTCTATCACAGATGTTGGGATCTTCCTTGTGTTTTCAAATATCTGAAGGGCCTTTTCAACGTCACGAAGTGCCTGGCCCTGGGGCTGGCTCACACAAGTAACAATTAGAGAAAGATGTTGTGAGAACTCAAGGACAACAATAATCTTCCTTCCTTATTTTTTCAGGGTTAGTAACAGTTGTCTGTGCTGTGAAGGGAAGTGACTGAACAAACACAACTGAATAACAAGAACTACCTGATACACAGAGTAAAACTGCAGGATGGAGAAACCAGCCTGAACCATCAGCCTGCCTCGATAAGGCTGTTATAAATAACAGCTATTCTGGGTCAGCCCAAAGGTCTGTGTTGTTCTGCATGCACCTCCTACAGCAACTCCAGCAGATACTCCTGCTTAACATCACATTGTTTATTCAATTGTCCCCCACGGGGACAGTATATTTTCTGTTCTGGATTTGGTATATTGTTATTTTATTTTAGTTCGTACATTTGGAATTAAGACCCATAATCTTTGCTTGCAGCCCATGCTACTACACTCCAGGCAGAGGGACTGCCACCCCGGGTTTCTCTTGTTCGAGCCGTAAGACAGCTTAAGACTGCAACAACCCGGGCCAGTTTCTCAACAAACAGATCAGACTTGGAAGAAATTAAATTAAATCTTCACTTATGACTTTCAGTTCATCACAGAACTAGATTTCATCGCAGTACATTCAACTACCTTGTCACCAGCCTGTATTTCATGTACTCCAGCTGACTGACTGTATAAATGAGGCCCCCTACACTGCCATACTTGTGATCAATATATAGGAAGGAGCAATAGAGCCAAATGCTTCCTTAGCAATTACTGTCGTTACCCAAAACTTATCATGAAACACAGTGTGAAACTGCAGACTGTAGATTCCCTCCTCAAATCTCCTTTAAATATGAACACTTTGAAAACACCACCAAATAGATGATATGCTATACTGAAAAGAATCAAAATACATATAAAATGCTTTCCTACATGATCAAATCATTGGGAGCAAAGCCATAGAGGGAAGTGTCACTATTGTAACATGCTGGTCAATCAGCAGAGCTAATGCAGCCCAGTTCCTGCAAACCTGTGCTCTGCATCCCCACACCATACAACACCATTAGATCTCCCTTTGTCCCTTAACTCCTCCCCCACAGAATCTTCCATTTATTTTCTATACTTCACAGTACAGGATGGGCAAGAGGTAACCAGCACTTTCCTGCTTCAAACAGCAGGTGCTGACTGGATGGCTAATGTAGGTGCTGCTTGGCCAGTAGCTGGCTGGCTAATTGCTGAGTTCCCCTGCGGCATCATCACGGAGTACTCATCGCAGTTTGTTTGTCCTCTGTGTAACTCTAGTTTTCATGAAATCTGGGGAAGAGGCTGCATATTTATGGCCGCTAACCCCTCTGTCTTAAAGCTGGAGAAGATTTGGCAGCATGCTCAAACTTGGTAGGAATGGCAGACAGGTGGATAACCTAAGCTCTTTTGCAGCGGAAAAGGGGCATCACTGATGAGAAAACTGTTAGACAGACCAGCAGTACCTGCACAGATTCATCTGTGGAAGACAAGTCTTCATAGAGCCCCATATCTTCTATAGCAACCTGTGTGAGGTTAGAGAGATGCATATGGTCGCAACACAGCTATTATTTTGACAGATCCAGAAAGAACTCTTCTCAAAGAGACAAATTTTACTAACCTTAAGGTCAGCCAGTCTGGTTTTAGCCAGAGTGATGTACTCCAACAGAATGGACCGATGTTTTGTTGGTACAAAAGGCGGGTACATTATATGGACCTGAAGCGTGCAATTCACAAGATTTGCCATTTTTACAGGAAGTTTAGTGTAAAATTCCAGTTAATGTTTACCACCAGAGATGTTATTGCTTGTTTTAAGATAAGCCACTTTCATGGCAACTGACATGCAATTTATCCCAACAACAACAACAAAAATCCCTGAAGCGCTTAAATTTAAACTCCATGAGAGGAATTCTCCTTCTTGTCAAGTAAATAAAAGAATCTTTTACTTCCTTATTTCAGGGAGAAAAGGTTTTAAATAATGTATCAGAAGTAATGCAATTACTATAACAATATTAACAATATGCTGAACCTAGTCAGACACATAATGCAATTACTATAATAACAATAATAATAAGCTGAACCTAGTCAAAGGCACAAGTATGTTCACTTTGGAGCAGTTCTGTGTCAGTCTTTAGAAAACCATCTCTATTAGCATCTTCTGACCTTCAAGTACGGCGCTGCTTCAAAGGGCACTAGCTCTGACAAGAACTCAAAGAGGAAGACCAGAGCTTTCTTACTGCTCCCGTGGTGACCACCAGAGCTCCCAAAGGAAGCCTGAAACAGGGGAAAAAGACAACGCAGCCTTTCAGTGTGGAGAGAATCCCCATCCCAGCAATGCTGTAACTCAGCACACAAATCCCAGACATCCGTTACAGATACCTGCTTTCTGTCAAGAGAGTCTTTCTGGAGAATAGGCTCCAGAGAAAGTTTATAGAAATCTCTATGGAAGTTTTCTTAGAGTTTCTTTGTCCAGTTTCCAGAAAGCCTGCCATGTCATGCTCAAAGTTTGTTCTGATACACTACCATGAGAACTCTTAGAGGAGTTAAACAAGGCAAGACCAAAATGCACCAAAGGATTGAGATTCATGAGGGAACCACAAATCTGCCAGTTTCTACACAGCTTTATCTGAGCATTTCAATGAAAATAAGCCAGTCTGAAACTATACAGAACATCAGCAGTTTACCTTTTGATACATCCTGAACACTCTATCAGCAAAGGCTGAGCTTAGATTTGCAAACTCATAAAAAGGAATTTACAGGTTTAAATTATGTGGAGATTTGCATACCTAAAATACCTACATGTTTACAACTAAAAGCTAAAAACCAATTATCTATAAGGTCAAACACAGCAATTACAGCTGCATGCAAACATCCAGGAAACAGGAATGCTTCATCTGCAATAACCTACAACTTATGCAAGAACAACAGTGTTGGTTATCAAGATACTGAAATACATCCAAGATTATGATTACAACAGGAATTACATGTCTGCATTCCTGCAAGTAACTAGAGAACAAGATGGACTTAGAAGATGAAAGAAGGGAAAACCAAAGAAAGCCAAATAAATATATTCTTTGCAGACACAAAGGCAGTAATAAATATTAAATCACTCCTAATACCAATACAATCACTTGTTACTCTTTTCCGCACACACACCACCCTCTCACTCCCCTCTAATTCCTGGCTATCTGGTCTGAAACTAGGCTTTTGCTGTGCAGCAGAACATTCCTTATGCACAGGTTTCTCATACTTAAAACAAAGATTACCAGTCAGGCCTCATCTAGTCTTACCTTAAACCATTCAGAGTAAGGCATGAACACAGCAGGGCCCTCTAGAGCAGCCTGACGAGCTATCAGGAATGCAGTGATCATATTTTCCATATCAAAATTCTCAAAGGCCTTTATCAGGAGATGTCTCAGTAGATCTAGAAACATAAAACAATAACCTCAGACTTTGCTCTTGACAACAGTGCTGTAATTTTCTACAGTAAATGAAGACAAATACCTGTGATAAAACATCTGCCACATAAAGAAGGATTTGTATTGCAGCTTGGAGAACCTTTGGGACTCATTTATATTTTTTCATGCACTTTTAACAGTCAAATACTCTAGGATTTCAACCTGCAAGAATTGCAGGGAGTCCAGCAATGAGATAATCAGCAAGCAACTCTAACAAACAAGGTCTGCTAGCAAAAGTGAGATAGAAGAACTAAGCTTCAGTAATCACTACTCCAATTAATAATGAAGGTAATTATCAAATAACCACTCTTAGCTGTACAGTAAGTTTGAGAAGTGTCAGGCACAAGGCCTGGTATTCGCATTGCCTCTGACACGGAATTTCTGAATGGAAAAATCAGATTTTCTGCTGTTCTTTTCCATGCAGGAATCTCAAAACAGCAACTATGAATGACTATGCTGCTGCACCAGTCAGCATGGTTTCCCTCTGCAGTACCTGAGAAGCAACAAGTACACATTAGCTTGCAGGCTTGCCATTACTTACTTACCTTTGAACAGCTGCTCAGCCTCAGCCTGACAGACTACCAGCGTGGAAACACAGGACAGGACATGCTGCCAGTTCACTTCATGAGTCTCCAGGACTTGCTGCAGCTGGCAGATCAACTCCTTTGCACTGAATGCCATGAACATCTGGAAGAGCAATAGCAATTCATTTTAGCTATGATATACAGCCACTCATAAAGTGAAATATACTGTCAAGATTAACATGCAGATGTCTTTTGCAAGACTCCTGAAAAAGCTATCCTGTGTGCATCTTTTGCTTCAGCTTTCCAGGGCTAGATATCAATCTGGCTTGGAACCAGCATTGGCTAAAATAAACAGTAATATTCCAGTTCTTTCAGCAGTCATGTCATATTCTGTAACGGTGAAAATTCACATCTTCAATTGTTATCTTTGTTCTCATTAAGAGCTTTGCACAAACAAAAATCCCTGTAGTACTTTTTCTTCATCCTTCCTCCTGCCTACAATTTCTGGCAGCTGGTTCAGATTCTGCAACTGGAATGCACTAGTTCTAAATAATCTCACTTCAGATATTTCAATGAATATAAACCCAACATAAAGTTCTCTTTGTGAAACCAGGAAGACATACTTTGCGATACAAGGTAGTAAGCAGTGAACAAGTTCTTGTAAAGCTCCACTCTTTCTGCATATGGATGGCATCAGACACTGTACCCAGAAAAAGAAAAGTTTACTCTTTAGCAATAGGTTTTAAAATACACCCAAAATGCATAACTTAACCACACAAGACTTCCCTTGGGCTTTGGCAACCAGATACGTTAAAAACTGCTCATTGAAATCCTCTCTCTCCAATTTGTCTTTGGAACACAGACTGTGGCAACAAGGACCGTGCCATTTCACTACCGCACTGTCATCTCAAAGCTGTTCTTGTGATCACACATTCGTAGGCCAACATAGCGCATGCACACAAAATCAGCAAGGAATCATCTTTTTCCTCAATAATCTCTTTGAACTGGAAGGCAGCAACAACACAGCTCTCCCACACAACAGGCAAGCAGCTCTAGATCATCGCTCAGAGTGATTTTACCAGACATTTTGTAGTCCAAACATATTTCTTCCTAAAAACATCAAGCTTCACAATTACCAATCATGGATTAGAAGCCTTCCTGCCTTTATCTCTAATCTACCAAAAGAAACACCCAGTCAGCAGAGAAAGGCCCCATCTTGTGCATAAACCCAAACACACACAGGGGCCAGACTATCTTAGCTGCAAGTACTCTCTGCAGCACCACCTCTCCCACCCAGTTTCTCCTTCGGCCAGGACTGCTCCCAGCAGCCAGAGCTCCCCCACGTCTCCTCTGTAAAGGCTGCTATTAGATGTTACTCCAAATATCTGTTCATGAGCTGTTGGTTGAAGCTCTGTTTGAAGGCACTGATTTTCCACCTAAAGTTTTCTCCTGAACTACAGCCCTCTAAAGCCCAGACGAGTTTGGTTTTTGTCTGATCTGGCACTCTACTTATATAAACCCTGGGAAAGAGCTGAGGAGTCAGGCAGCTTCTCTGGCTCTGGGTCCCCCAGGCTGGTCTCCATTTAGCAAGGCCCCGGGTGGGATGGAGCTCCGGACACACAATAACACACCCTGGAGACACTCGCTTCTCCCCGCCTGTTCCTACCTCTCAACAACGGGTTGTAGGTAAGAACTTCGGTCAGGGTGTGTCTAAAAAACTGCTGCAAGGAATCCGGATGAACCGCACTTTTATAAACTGACACATTGAACACATTCAGCCTACAAATGACAAGGAAATAGAAACAATGCACAGGAAGTATGATCAACCAGGTGCTGATTAGGGTGAATGACTAATTTTTCTTCTACACCTATCTTATCAAATTGCTAGAGAGATATACTTTTTTGTATGTATTTCTAAAAATCTATTGCTTACTCAACATTATGTAGCTATTAGATTTACAAACTTTCTAATGTGTATCCCTGCAGAGGACGGGAGTGAATGTTGACATGTACAAAGTAGTTAAACAAAACCGGTTTGGAAGCAGGAATTGGAGGATGATGGCACCTTCCAGGTGTTTCTGCTCAGAAGCAGAGGGAGAAAACTTGATGAGGGAAACTAACCAAATGCCAAGAAGGTGCTCCAAGATTGGTTCCAACACTGCCAGAACAACCTTTCCTACCTGATGCTTATCTTCTCACAAGCATTTTTATTTGCACATATTTTATTAAAGAGGACAATACTAAACACCCCATCTGGGGTGGTGTGTGTGTAAACAAATTTTTAAAAACCCCACAACATTCCCCCTATTTCAGTAACAAGTGTAACAGTGGATAAAAAAACTTCCTCCTGACATTATTTGGAGGAACAGCATTTCTTACCAGAACCTCATAGCTTGCAATGTGGAAACATCTTCCTGCTTCTCTTTACCAACAGCATCAAGCACCCCTGTACCCCAAAATAACAACACAAAAACACAATGAGAGAAATGGAAAGAACTGTGACACTAAACACACAGGAACTAACAGGAACAAGCAATCTGTGAACCTTTAAGAAGGTGACCCCATTAGGGAAATACGCAGAAGCCATTCAGCAGCATTAAATTATTACGAAATTTTTTCAAAAGTGACACAGACTCAAAAAACTATTAACACTAACCTTGAACCAATTTAAAAGCGTTCCCAAGAATGTGCTAATAATTAAGCCATCTAAAAATGCACATAAATTAGTATTCAATTTCCAAACCCAATCCTAACTGTGCAGTGCATCTCTAAGTGTGAACACTGCAAAGCTGCACGAGAGAAAAGTCTGTCTGGAGGCAGGGATTTGCACAAGCAAGCTTTGAATTAACAACCCCTGGAAACAATGGTTTTAACTGCCCTCGCCAAACAAAGAGCACACTGGTGTAAGCGCCACACATTTCTAACAGCAGTGGGACTTCATGTTACATTTACTTAGCAGAAAGTCCTTCAAAAGCTAGGTCTGCCCCAAAATGACTGGAGAAGTCAAACAGGTTGGTGGCTTGCACAGCACATTGCCTTGACCATCAGCCTACACACCACTCAAAGCCCACATACTGAGACCCTTTGCTTTACAGCGTGCTGCAGCAGCAGTTTTTCTGTTTCTTGTCCCATCCTACCTTTAAAAGCCTCCTACAGTTAATACTGAGCTGGGGCAGCAAAACAGGCGTCCCTCACATGCCTTTCATGAGGCAGTCCAGTGTTAATACGTAATACTCTCCTCCCCTGCTGAGGAATACTTTAAGGTTAAGTAGGGGAGAATAGAGAAAAGGAGATAAACTCTACTTATCCTCGGGCACAGGAGTTCAACACAGCAAGATCAGTACTATGAAGTACAGTGCTCCTATGCTCCTCTCAGCCTGTCCTTCTCCTCCTGTGAAGGTCTTCATTAATAGTGAATTATTTTACATAAAAAATCCTAATGTTCTTCAAAGCAGCCGATTAGTTAAGTGAAACCCCTCAAAGGTGACCCAAAAGTATACGCTAATAAAAATACCTCATATAAAACTCATTTAATACAATTTTCAGACACACAGACTGCAAGTCAGTCAGTGGCAGTGCAGGCTGCACAAACGTGAAGGTCAAATGAAGAGCAGGTTAGCAGACTCCTGTCTGACTGCCAACAGCCCGCTTCTCTTCCTGCAAAAATTCCCCTAGTCCCGTGTTTATAAGGGTTATTTTTCAAGTACCAGCACTGTTAAAGGGCCACCTGAGATGAGACTCATACATATTAAATAATAAAGCACTTCTCTTACAGCTTTCCCCTTTAGAACCACTCTGCAAGGTCTGTAAGGCATCTCTGTCTACAGACAATGCTCCCTGCGAGAGGTGGGGTAAGGGATAAGGCTGGCAGCACCCACGAGAGACTCAGAATGGAGGGAGCAGTCCTGGTGTTAAGTCCTGGTTTTCGGTCATCTTACAGCAGAGGAAAAGCTCTAACCTCTGCAGTAGCACTGAGCATGTTCCTGAAACATGCCAGCAACAAAAGTGGTAAAATACCATCACTAAGGAGACAGGAAAGTAACAGCAGCCGCACAGATTATACTAATACACTGGTGTTGGGAACGTGAGGAGGTGTAAGGGAACGCTTCCTCTGCTGTAGAGCCAATACAGCAATTTACCATGAGGATCATCTGTGACATCAGACAAAAAGAAACCCTCCTGTATGTTTAGTCTTTCTGCATCGGGATTTGCAATGCAAATCAGGCACTGCTACGCTTGGGCTCTCAGCAGCAGCATCAGGACTGCCCAGGCCAAAACAGGCACGTTGTCCCTGGGACAGTTCTTGAAGACTGGCTGTTTAAAGACTACACATGTACATTAGATGTCTTTGCTCAGCATTTAAAACAAACAAAAAAAGTTTCACAAAACAGTCTGCAAATCCAAACTGTGAGCCAGCAAAATAGCCTACTTGCACATAACTTTGTAAATTCAACATTTAATTTACTAAGCAGAAAAAAATTATCCAGGCCTAGCCTCTGTGCTACAATTGTTTCCAGTCAAACTTGTTAAAAATCAGATCAGATAGCTACCTGATGTTGCAGCTGGGAGCATCAAAATGAACTAGCATAAAAGGCAAGAAATTATCTGCAGTGTAGAAGACACTTTACAAGAGTGAAGGGGAAAGCAGAGGCACATAAAATCAGTGACATAAATATTATGCATAACAAAGGAAAAGCATCCCAGGCAAAGGATTTCTCCTTGGAGATTTAGCAATGCCCTTAGAGATTTAGCAATGAACAAGGAATGTAAGTCTAGCAAACAGCAGTGACTGCACAAAGCTAGGAATCACAAAAACACTTACATGTCAACATTCTTTGCAAGACGGCATGACAGATCTGTTCAAAATTGACAAATTAAGACCATTTAGAGTTTAAAAGAGCTATAGCTATATGCAGAAAAAGTAAATGGACTCAAAGAAAGAGTTTTGTCCCTCTTAATTTAAAGCTTAACTTTTACCTCAGGCTCTACTGTAGAACAGATACAATAGACCAAAGGGCAAGCATTTCCCATGCTTACCAGCACTCGGTGCCTCATATTCAAATGGAAAAAAGGTGAAACCAAGGAAGCTTAAAAAGCCCTTGATGTGTCACCTTGGAGAAATCCTCCATACAAAAAGTCTCTGTTCCGGTTTCACCATTTCCTCTGCATCCACTCCAGCACCTGGACCACCACCCCCTTCTTTGTTGCTCTAAGCTCTGATCTATTTACACTCAGTGAGGCACAGAGGTGTATAATGGAACTACTTTTTTAAACAACCGTTAGTAAATAGGTTCAATTTGTCCTTACATAGGGGACATTCTTGAATTCCAACTTCCTTCCCAGCTCCGAAGTTTGCTGAAAGCCATTCTGAAGAAACAGTATTGCAAAGTCTGCAAATCAAGAAGGAATTAGTGTTTTAGCATCTCCCTTTCAATAAAGATCACTTGCTCTTTCGCCTCGCCATCTGTCTCCCAATAGGACTAGTGTCTGAAAAGCCCCATTCACTACACAGCAGTCAGCAGGAATCATTTATTTTCTTGGAGTAAAATTACACCCAGGCAAAAGGACCTAGAACAACAGATGGCAAGGAGCACAGAACCTTAAAGGATTATAAAGGCTGAAGAATTTACAGGTGTTATGCTCTATTACCGCTGCAGAACTCATATGGGTTGTACCTGACCAGCTGCACTGGTCCAAAGGTCTGACTACAGCTCCTCAGTCAAATGGTGTAGTGATTTTTTTCTAAACAAAACCACAAAATAAATAATAGAAAATGACAGGGGGGAAATGGAACTGTTAAATATTTCTGGTCCAAAATATCTCAGACACTTTGCAGGAGCGTCACACTCTCAATATATCATCCCTGGCCCCATACACCTTGCAACTACACTTTCTTGTGATACTGTAACTCAAGGGGATATAGAAATTCAAAACAATTATCTTTGAAGGGAAAAAAAATTGCTAAATTTACCAAATATAAAAATATATTCCCCTGACTGAAACAGGTAAGAAAATGCAAAGTGAGGCCTCTGTTCTTACACCTCCAAGCTTTTGACTTGCACAGCTCCTGCTGCAGGCTGTGCGGACCAGCAGCCGGACCCCGATCCACCAGCGCCCAGTTGAGTGCCTTGCCTGAGAGAATGCGCCCAGCGAGCTCCACATCCCCGGAGGACTCCTCCACCTGCTCACAGAGGCCACAAAGGCTGTTGCACAGCCACTCCACCACAGCAGGGGCAGCCAGGTTGCTGAGAACAAACAAAAGCACGTTCAATTCAATCCTTCCTGCTTCTTTTAAGGCTTGGGTTTTTGCTCCACCATCCTCTTGGACTCAGGAAAGAACCATCTGTGCAGGACTCTGCCCTATATGTGGCATTTCATTTCTTTAATTTGGACCAGCAAGAGCTTTATTTGCTTTATAAAAAGATTCTACAACAAGCATATCCAAAGGAAAAAACACATGTGAAGTTGTGTGTTCAAGTATTTCCTCACAGAATGGTTTGGGTTGGAAGGGACATTAAAGATCACCTAGTTCCAACCCCCCTGCCACAGGCAGGGACACCTTCCACTAGACCAGGTTGCTCAAAGCCCCGTCCAACCTGGCCTTGGACACTTCCAGGGATGGAGCATCCACAACTTCCCTGGGCAACCTGTTCCAGTGCCTCACCACCCTCACAGTGAAGATCATCTTCCTTACACCCAATCTAAATCTACCCTCTTTCAGTTTAAAGCCATTACCCCTTGTCCTATCACTACACTCCCTGATAAAGAGTCCCTCCCCATCTTTCCTGTAGGCCCCCTTTAAGTACTGGAAGGCCGTTCTGAGGTCTCCCTTCTCTTCTGCAGGCTGAACCACCGTGTTCTCTGAAGATTAACTCTGCCAAATCTCACCAAAATGTAAGGTTTGGGGAACACAGAAGCACACAGCTTCTGCAAAGCAAGACTTCTCATCAAGACCAGCACTAATTTTTATGGGCTAAATGAGTTTCCAAAGCAGACCTGGAGGCACGCCCAGATAAATTCAAGGAGCTGGGTGACTGAGTCCTTTCCCACACTGCTTGCTAACTACCCACACCCACTGCAGCAGTGAAACAAAGCACTAGATAAAGCATCACCTAGGACGGTCTGCAGTGGTGGTTCCCACCAAACCATTTCACTTCACATTGCGGCCAATTCGGCAGCCATTGGACAGCCAGCCACCACACCTTAAACTGTGCTACTTAACCCAGAGTAACCGCTCAAACCCAGGGTAACTTCTTAAATCCTGCTAATCTGATCACTTGCCAGCACCTGACTATATTCTTAGTCCAGAATACTCATGACTAATCCCCGATTACATTTCAATAGGCTTTAAGAGATTAAATACATCTGCAAACCTATAAACCTCTGCTCACCTCTCCAGCAGCTCTCCCAGTCCAACGATGTCGCCTCTGTGCAGGTGCCACACAGCTTCCAGCACTGGAGGGTCCTAACAAGATGTCGCAATTAGGTCATAGTCTGCATTTTGCAGTTAACGTTAACATTTGACTAATGTAAACTATACATAAAAACTAAATTCCATTTATTCAAACTATCCAGAACTTACTGAAATTAAAAAATGACAACATAGGAAATATCAGATGCGGAAAGATTATATTTGATTTTTCCTTCCCACAAATTTTGAATGGTTTAGGGTTGTAGATAGATCACCATTTTAAATTTTCATGGTCAAGTGATAAATATATCCATCTTTGTCCCCCTGAAATAATGCTGATTTTGCATATTCAAAGGAACACTGAATATCCCAGAAAACAGGTAACACCACTAAGTTTCAAGTCTTGTTAATTCAGATCCAGAAACAGATTAGAGAATTATCACTTAGCCTGTTAACTCTTTATTAGTCTCTGAAGCAAGTTTGTTGCTCTCAAATCCATTTCCCAATAGGAGATGACAGAAAGAGACACTGAAACTGTATGGGCAGAGGCCGATGGACACAGAGGAAAAAACAACACTGCTTGGGCAGTCCTGCTGCTGAACGCCAGGCTCGTCATCAGCAAAATCGGCACCAGGCATTGCTTCCATGCAGATGAAACTGCACCATTCATGCCTCCCTGCAACATCCCTTCCAGCTCCTGCCTGGAACAGCATGTCCTGGAGAGTCTTATGTGTCCTGGTTTCAGCTGGGATAGAGTTAATTTTCTTTCCAGCAGCTGGTATAGTGTTATGTTTTGGGTTCAGTATGAGAAGAATGTTGATAACACACTGATGTTTTCACTCTTGCTAAGTAGTGTTTATACAGAGTCAAGGATTTTTCAGCTTCTCGTGCCCAGCCAGCAAGAAGCCTGGAGGGGCACAAGAAGTTGAGAGGGGACACAGGTGACCCAGACAGGCCAAAGGGTTATTCCATACCATGTGACGTCATGTCCAGTATAGAAACAGGGGGGAGTTGGCCAGGGGGCAGATCGCTGCTCAGGAATTAACTGGTCATTGACCAGCAAGTGGTGAGCAATTGCATTGTGCATCACTTGTTTTGTATATTTCAATTATTTTATTATTATTATTGTCATTTTATTATTGTTATTATTATCATTATTAGTTTCTTCCTTTCTGTTCTATTAAACTGTTCTTACCTCAACCCACGAGTTTTAGCTTTTTGTTTGTTTGTTCCTCTCCCCCATCCCACTGGGTGGGGGGGAAGTGAGTGAGCAGCTGCGTGGTGCTTAGTTGCTGGCTGGGGTTAAACCATGACACTGTCCTAGCAAAGCAGGACTCCAGGGTGCAGCAGTAACTTCTGCTCATTCCAGCCTCCATACAAAAACGCTCCAAGTCAGAAACAAAATCTTCACACCTTGTGAAGGAAGAGGTGCTTGGGAGTCTTGGGCACACAAGCCATTCAGGAGAAAAGCCAAAGCCCCACAAGCTTTCTGCAGCGACCAGCAGCTGCCTTGTAGCATGACCCTAGACTCGCCCACATACTTTGTCTTGGACAACCTAATTCTTTACTGTAACAATCTCAATTACACAGCAGCACTTGATCTCCATGTCTACCTGAGAATGAGGAGATCTTAATCAGCCTACAAAACACATAGGAGTCTATTTTCAGCCCAGGATCAGATATTTGAGACTAGAGCATGCCTCTTTATCCTGACAGATCAGCCTCTTCCTTCTTTCCCACCAGAGCAGGGAGCAACCAAAACCATGCCGCTCACAAAAGCCCTTAACTCCACTTAGAGCATCACTTTTCTTAAGAAAACAAACCACCCAATGAAATCAAGACAACACATTTGTGAAGCAATGGGACCTGTTATCTACTATCGTATTTCTCTCAAGCTATTTTCTGCATGCATTCCCAGATAAATAGAGCGGAGAACCAGAATGCCAAAGATGCACTGAATATTGCTGGCAAAGTACATAAAGGGCTTCTGGGACCGTGCCACCCCACAGCCAGCTTGGAGCTTCAGCACTGTCTGGTCAATTGATCTGGATTGCTTAGGCCAGACAGCAAACCTACGTGCCAATTGATGGAGAGTTATTAGCATACTTCATGGATAACAGTAAGGCAGTGAAGCTAAATAGACAAGAAAATGATACCCGCAAGCTTCTACTAACTGTGGTGTCACCTCAGATGAGTTTAATCCCATTACCCGTACTATAACTCCAGACACTATGCCCTTCCTCGCTGCTTCCTAGTGAGAACGAGCCACGCTGAGTACAAATGGAAAGAGTTAGACATCTTTGGAGAGGCAAGAATGCTGCTTGCCTCACTCCCTAAAAACCAACGCTTGATCACCAAGATGCTGTCAACTCTCCTTTGTGGCAGTTTCTCAGAAGTGGCCACGCAATTTTAATAATTCACCTGCTTCCAAACCTCTAATAAGTCCTTTTCAAAAAAGCAAATCCTGCTACAGAGGCAAGGAAGCTCCCAGTGAACTTGCTTTAAAATAAACAAAACAAACAAAAAAACCCCCATCATTTATAATTCAGTTCATGCTTTTAAAAGGTCAGAAAGACCACAGTCATTCTCAAGATGAGTTCATGACTGCAGTCAACCACGAGCAGAGGTGAGCAGTGGCAAGAAAAACACTGAGGGAAACTGAACAGAGATCACAGCGCTTCACTAGTCCATTTAAGTTATCCCTGGCCTTCATGGGAGAGGAGGGTTGAAAACACACAGGTGAAGTCTAAACAGTCTGTAACACAGCAACATTTCTCCATGAGTTCTTACCTTCATTTTCCACATTTCTTGACAGAAGAGCGAGCGACAGAACACATTGTTTGCCAGCAAATCTTTGACCGTTTGAAGCAAGCAAGACAACCTCTTCTGGAATAACCCCATAAATTAAGCAGAAATAATTTCCTTTGTAAATAATGCATTCTTAGAAAAACAATGTGTTACTTTTCCCTGTTTACTGCTTTTTAAAGGCTTGAATAATAGAGAGAATTCATGGGAAAGGCCCAAACTTTTCCATCTTAAGGCTGAAGTAACGGCAGCCAGGCTGACAGCAGTGACACCTGACAGCTCCTCAGAGGTGAACTGAGCCAGCAGCCACGGCACAGCTTTTGTATGGATGGCCATCGCCACACCTGGCTACACCGCAAACTGAGACAATTGATAAAGGTGGAATCGTGGCTTAAAGAGACCAAGTCTGAGGTACACCAGAGGTTGTAACACAGGATCTGCTCAGAGACCTGTGTTAACGCTGCACTTCAGCAACAGACAAAAAAATTAATTTCCAAGCTGTCAAAACCAGCCGCTTCCCTGTATAGGAGAAGAACATCATACTTCTGTGAGCATATTGGACACATAAATGAATAATCAGCCGCTCAGGTCCTACATGTTTGGGTGACTTTATCAGAACAGATAAACTGGGTTTAAAGTCAAACCTAACAATACCGTTTTCTTGATAAACTAAATGTAAACCTTTTCCCTTACTCTCTGGTCCAAGTTCAGCAGTGGGACTTGAAAGGGGCTTGCAGAAGCCTGGCAGATCCGCTCGATGTTGGTAACAGCATTTTTGGCTGCCAATATTGCTGTGGGTACACCCAATCTTGAGGCCTGTTCCTGCAGCACAGAGACTAAAAAAAACAAAAAAACAAAAAAAAACCCAAAACAAACCACAAAGCAGAAAGCTGTCAGCACGGGAGAAAAAAAAAGGGGTTGAACACATGGCTATGAAGACAGAAGCCCAAAGTCTTAAAGTCCTTACAGCACAGATGTTATTTGTTGCAAATCACTTTTATTTCCATGGATCATTCCTTTACTGCACAAAAAACAGGGGCAGAACAACCAGGGGCAGAGGTGGAGTATCCTCGCTAAGCAGATTTTTGTATTTTAGTCTTGTAGGGCTCACAGTAAAACTTTCAAGTAATCAAAATATTTAATGATCAGACCTTGCCAGCGGTGTCATCACTGGGCAAGTAAGAAATGAGTAGCCAAGCGGGAAACCAGAACAATGAAAAGAAAGTAAAACTGGGATTGCATTTAACAGGCAGAAATTCAGTACATAAAGAAAAGTTCTTTCCCACATCTGTCTCCAATAGATACTCTTTCACTCACCTATAAATGATTCTGACGATACTTCCTGGTGCTCTACACCACCCTGTCCACCTGGCTTGACTGAATCTTCCACCTGGAAGCCAAACAAAAACATAACAGTCTTAGCCGTCTATTGCACACAATTTCAAACCTATTCCCTCTAAAGTATACTGAGCAGCCCTGGCATTCTTGGGGGCTGGAGCAACTGAAGTGCAATTAACCAAGCTCTCACACGGTCGTGATAAATCAGAGATTTCAGGGTACTTTATAAGAGGCTTAAGTACAGTTATCTTCAGTTTATGCAGAGAAAAGATGATACAGGTCAAAGTTACTTGTCCCCAGTCACCCAACAGATCAGCAGCAGCACCAGGAACAGAATTTCTGTCTTTCAAGTCCCTTCTGTGAAGCCACGCTGACATAAATATTTGATGAAACATGTCAAAATGTTGAATCTTTTTCTAGTTAAATCCCCTTTTTTCTTTTTATAAAGACAAATATTCTGTACAGAAACATTCTTGTGGCTGAACTGTGGGAAGTATTTGAATAGTCTATTCAAGTTACCAAAATCAAAAGCTCTCTCCAGTATGTGAGGAGAAGGTAGAACATGGCCGTCAGAATGTTGGCTCAAGTGCCTATATAGGCAAATGACACAGGTTTTCATAAAGACAGTCACATTAGTCAGAAATGGTTGGTAATTCAGAGAAAACCCAATAGACTCTCCTGATTCCCCCCCCCCCCCCCATATTCACAAGAAGCCAGTTCTGACCCCAAGGAAAAGGTGCTGGATTTCCCTTTGTCTCAAATCCAAACCATGCTTAGCAATTTTTAGTCTGCAACAATAAAACAGAGGAATAAAGGGGGGGGGGGGGGGAATCTCATTTCTGCAACACAGACTTCTAAAGTTCAGCTTATTCCCACAGCATTGTTTTTTCTTTTCACTTGTCATGAAAACTGTGTTCCCAGTACATTCATTCTACAGTTGCCCTAGGAAGGGCCCTGGTGGAACCCACCTCCAGCTGGCATGTCCCACGATCCCCAGCCTGACCACTACACCCCAAACTGCCCACTCCTACCTCCAGGAGGAGGTCATTCAGGTTCTGATGGCGATCCAGAAGGCGCAGAGCTGCTTCCTGGAGCTCTGCTCCGCTCCTAAAGGCACTTTTTCGTTTCCTGGCTCTCCCTGCTGAGAAGTTGGGATTTCTTTTATAACCACAGCTTGCTCTGACAGCCCCCAGGGACATCTCCCTCTCTTTACTGCTACAGTAGACGTCACTGACGGGGCAAAGTTGGCCCCGGTCAGACCCTCGTTAGCTGGCAGCATGACAGGAGCAGTGCAGGATGTTTCTGACAGGTTTGCTCCGGGCAGGTGAGCAGACAAAGCCCCATGGCCTTCAGCATGAGCAGCCCAGCACAGCCAAGGACCTGCCAGGCACTGTCAGCCATCAGCCTCCAAAGGCCCTTGGCCCAAAGCAAACAAAGTGCTGCCCTGACACCCCCACCCCAGGAGAGGAGCTGCAGCAGGGCCACAGGAAGGCCACCAGCGTTTGGGAGAGGGTCCCTGGGAGGAGCAGAAGCAGCAGGGCTGAGGAGGAGCTGAGGTGAGGGGCTGCCAGGAGCCCAGAGCACCACACAGGCCAGAGCAGCGAGGTATATGAGGGCGAAGAGGGGCCATTCACCCCTCGCTTTCCCTCCGCTGTCCCTGCGGGAAGCGCCAGGCCAAGAGCTCACTCAGAAGAGCCCCGGCCTACCCAGCCCGCACCTACCCAGCAGGTCCCTCCACGTCCTCCCGCCCGGGCCCGCCATCACGGCGGCCCCCGCCCGCTTCCCGCCAAACAAACCCGCCCGCCCTGCGCCGCCATTGGCTGCCCGCCGGGGGACGCCGCCTCCGCCCATTGGCTGGAAACGCGCTCTGGTCCCGCCTGCCCTACCGCCATCTTGGTAGTGGCGGAGGTGGTGCGGCTGCCATGTTGGGGAGGGCGACCGGTGTCGATTTGGGGGGGTAGCTCTTGTGTCAGGTGGCGGGGCGGCATGGCTGAGGTGGGATGTGGGGGGACACACTCCACAGAGGCTGTTTGCGGCAGTGTGTGTGGGTGGCTCCCCGCCATATGGCCCCCAGGAGAAGGAGCTTTCCCCTGACAGACCCTGAGGGGCATCACCTCGGCTGGGGGGGGGGGGGTGTGTGTCTCACAGACCCCCACAGACCGGCTGGGTGTCCCTGGGGGACGAGGGTGCTGGGTGCCCCTTGTACCACCCAGGGAAGGGGACAAGAGGAGGCTGGAACTCCCAAGGGCAGAAGTCACCAGCCGGGCATTGCTGCCGGCAATAAAGGTTTCGGAGGGAGCAGTGTGGAATTCCCACAGGGATTTTTCCCCGGTTGCCTCTCATCTAATCCTTCCCGGAGACGAACGGCTGGTTAGGTGCCGTTAGCGTGCCCCGCAGAGGGTTCGGGGCAGGAGGCAGCAATTCGTTATGAGGAGGGTGGCGGCGTACGGGCAGGTGAACAACCCCGGGGTGTTCACCGTGGGGAGGCTGGCTTCTGTTCGCAGACGTCGAACAGGCCGTGCTGGAATTGGCCGTGGGATGTTTTTATTGCGGTGGAGCGAGTGAGTCAGCAGCGCTCGCTGACGAGAGCCCGGGAAAACATTTCCCGGCAGCATCGCGGGAGGCGAGGCTCCAGGTCTGGCCCTGGCGGTGCGATGGGGTCCCCCAACCAGCCTGCCAACCGTGCCGGAAAGTCACCACCGCACCGAATCTCAGCTTGGGGACAGAGAGTGAAACCCTTTCCAAAATCACATTTCTGAATCGCTTTAAACCCCCAATTCTGGAGCTGCCTGGGGAGCTGGAGGAGCCCCAAGCCAGCAAAGCAAATCAAAACCTCTTCCCTGCCAGGGGGGACATCTGCAAGGGGCTTGTTTTGCAGGTGGTGGGGATGGCCTACGCAGGGGAACGGAGGACACGGGTGACAGCTGAGGGAGTGGGGACGCAGGTGGGAGCGGGGCTGTGGGACGTAGCACCTCCGAGTTGTCCCTGGGAAGGCACAGCCGGGAGGAACAGGCTCCGAGGGGAGCGGGAGTACTGAGTCAGAATGGGGGTCAGTACTGGAGGAATTGAGGGGGGCGGGACTGAGGTTAGAGCCAGTAATTAACGTGATTAAGAAGCCGGAAGGAGTCATCTGCAATAGAATGAAATATTTACATCACTAAGGGAAGGGAAGGGAAGGACCTGCCTCCAAACATCTCGGAGATAAGGAGGGAAGAAGGAATTACTTAGCAAGGTACAAAGAGATAAAAAGGAGAGCATGGGACGGGGCAGGGAGGGTAATTTCGGCTGGAGGTGAGGGGAAGCTGCCCGTCTGTGAGCTCTGAGGTCGGCACTGCACAGCCTCGGGGGCTGAGCTGAGCTCCAGCCACTGGGACATGTCCCAGGAACGTGGGGGCTCAGGGCCACCGGGATGTCCGCTGTCCCATCCTCCCCGAGGATGTCCGCTGTCCCATCCTCCCCGAGCAACCCTGGCTCCCTGCGGACAGGCCGGTAGCCGTGTCCCGTGTGTCGCAGAGCCCCACGTCTGTGGGGGTCTCACGCTGCGGGCCAGGGACGCCATCGCCCGTGGGTGGCAATGGAACAGTAAATGTCTCTATTACTAATACTGCCGGCAGGTCTCTGCAGCCTCGCTGGTTTACTGGCCTGCAAAGAGCTGGTCTTGCTATATTTAATCCTTCAATGCATTATCTGCGAGGTACACCAAGTTAATGCAGTCCGTGCAGAGAATTGGTTTTAATTAAAATATTAATGAAGACGACTCTGGAAAGGAAATGGAGCTTTAACAAGCGCTCTGTGATTCAATCTCTCTGCCTCTCCAGCCCCTGAGCCCTTTGCAGTGCCTTGCTCTCCTCCTGCAGCAGGACAGATCTGGCAGAGCCCGGCTGTGCTGGGCAGCAGGACCAGGTACAGCTGCGTCAAGAGCACGATCTGGCCCAGAGGCAGTAATGTGGGACTGGCAGCTCTGGAGAAGGGCAGGAAAGCCTGCGGGCTTGCTCCCCTTGTTCAGAGAAAGGTTTAGCCTGGCTGCTCGCACCTGGACAAGAGGTGTGCGAAAACCCAGAGACCTTTGCAATAAAACTGACTCCACAAGGCAGACGGCTTTGCAGAATCCGGCCTGATCTCTTCAAGCATCACACCCGTGAGCCACGCTTGCCTGGCAGGAACGGGCTCATCCATGTCCCGGGTCCTCCTCAGTTGCAGTTGAGGACAGGGCTGGCCACCATGCTCACAACCCCATTGCTTTCATCAGGAGCATGGATCAGCGTGCTCGTGCTCCTCCGAAGGGATCACTCGGCATGGCTGGCCCCAGCAGGCCATCTGACCTGGAGCTTGGGTTTCTGGGGTGCTCCAGAAGTTTATTCATGCAGAGAGGAGGCTGGGGAGCTCTTACAGCATCTGCGCCCCAGGAGCCTGGTACCTCCTGGCAGACAGCAATGCTGCAGACCCGCTCTGCACCAGACCAGCATGTAGGGCAGCAGTGGTGAATGCAGCAGGACAGGGCTTGGCATCCGCCTCAGTGAGACTGAAGTGGCAGTCTCGGGGCCGGGGCTTGATTGATTCAGGGCTGGCCGGGGTGTTTTGGGGAGCCAGAAAGTCTGGGAGCAGCAAGTGGCCCATTACACCAGGTAGTCAGGGACTCATCTCTGGTTTGACCTAAGAAAAACCAGGGGAAAATCATCACCGTGGTGGCCAAACCGATGAGAAACCCTCTGAGGGGGTGCAGGGAGGAGCAGCCAAGAGCTCGGCGTTGCTGCCCGGAGCCAGGGGCTGCACAGCAGGCAGTGATGCCAGCAAGATCCTCGAACTCCCGACCACATCTGAGGCCAGCACACAAGAGTGACCTACCTTGTAAAATGCTCTCTCCTTTCATGGTCCCCAGTTTATTGCAGCATCTAAGGAAACTGGGATAGGTGCGTCCAACCCCACGGGTGCTCTGTGCACTCATCTCAGGTCCCTGTGGCTTTTTAAGGAAATTTTTTGCATATGACAGATGAAACCCATGTGAATGTATTACCTGCAAACAAACACGGCACACAGCACGCAGCCCTGCTGCAGGCTGCTGGGAAAGGGCTCTGCCCTCCGTCCTGGCTCCGCAGCCGTCTCGCTGGGGCATGTCCTGCTTCGATGCCAAAGGTGGCAGGGAGGCGGGAAATCTAACCCTCCCATACTGCTCTGCAACCATTTCCCAACCTGTTCATTTATTTTTCCCCTATTTCTTTCATTTTTAATTATATTTCCCCTATGGACATACACACTTGGCTTTTGTTTGATTTTTTCCAAGACGGTAGCTTTTAATTACATCTTGATTTCATATTAATTACAGTTTTACCCAAAGCAAAGGGCTTTGTGCTTTAGAATTCAAATGTATTCCCATTAATCCTGCAGGTTGGGTTATAACCGCCTTCAAACGCCGCGCGTCCTCCCCACTTCTATCCCCGACGGTGCCGCCCTGGCTGTGTCCGGAGGCACTGGCAGGTGTGTGTGGCGCAGGAAAGCCAGCAGCCGGCTTGGCCCGGCACGGACCCGCTGTGGCGGGCAGCACGCGCAGCTTTCTTCCCTCTAAAGTCACTTCCCAAGCAGGCTCCAAAGCCTGCTGATTACAGGGTAAATGTCGCATTCAAATCTCACTCGTTGGTGCGGAAAGCCAGACTCAGACGTCAGCGTCGCAGCCAAGAGCTGCTCCAGGGGGCCGGAGCCGTGCGGCTATTCTGTGATGTGCGGATCCAGCCAGGGCTGAGGCCGGTACTGTACTCCCAACCCCCTTCAATGTGCTCCCACCCTGGCGATGGTGCATTTGAGTAATCCCAGAGATGTACGGACAGTTTGGATCACCTGTGTCCATCCTCCCCCTTCCCAAATCCCAGGGCATCACGCAGGGCTGCATTTCCCAGCTGTCCAACTCTGTTCTCTCATTTCCTTCCCCAAAGATGGAGCTGACACTGCTCAGGTTCTCTGGGACAGGCATTGGAGGGCATTTCTCTCCCGTGGTGCTGCAGGCACCGTCCCAGACTCTTTGCCAGAGGTCTCTGGCCTCAAGGCAGTTCTTTGGCCGTGTGGGATAGACGAGCACCTGTGTGCCAGCTCCATCCCTCTCCCAGCCCTGCCAGCACGGCTCTGGGATTGGCCCCAGTTTATGCTTATGAGTTAATGGACCTGAGGTGGGGTTTTATGCTCCTTCCATCATGGAAATGGGAAGCTCATGATGACAAGAACTTTAATTTGCTTTATCTGACCTTTCACGGAGAGCCGGCTGTCCTTTCTGCTCTGCCAGGACGGTCCTGCCTGCCCCACAGGTCTGGAGGGATGGTGCCTGGGCATGACCCTGCTATTGGCACCGTGCCACGCCAGCCTTTCCCGGTGGCTGCGGGACATCGTCCCCCCCACCCCGTGTTCCCATGGGACACTGTCTCCTTAGAGACTCCAGCTCCTCACCCCAGCACCTTCCACTGACTTCTGCCGCTCCTGGCCGTGCCCGAACCATGCTGCAGCATCCAGAGCTCTTCTCCTTCCCTCCCGCGGAGTTTTATTGCCCCAGCCTGGCCCCTTTCCTCCCCCAGCTCCCCAAACCAGCCGAGCCGAGCCCCCCCCGGCCGTGACCATGTTTCCCCAGGTGACCCCCTGCCCCTGAGGCCATCGTGTCTCAACACCCTCCTGCCCCACGCGTGGCACGGGGGTTCCGTGGGCTTCCTGCCCCTGGGCTGGGGCCGAGCCGTGGCCCGTGGCCACCCCGCACCTCTCAGGGAGCAGAAGCCACAACCGCGTGTGTCCCGTCCCCCCCCCCGTCACATGCCCCGCACCCCACACCGGCGACACCCGGTCCTTCACCCCGATCCTGCACCCCGCCAGCCTAGCCGGTCCGGTCCGGTCCGTACCCTACCGAGCCGCTCCGTTCCCCTTCGCTCTCCCGCCTCCTCCACCGCGTCGCCTCCCGGTGGGGCGGGCGGTGGCGCAAGGCGTGGCCGAGCGGCGGGCGCGGGGGCGGTGCCGATCCCCCGCCGCCAGCCTCTCCGCTCCGCTCCGCTCCGCTCCTCTCCGCTCCGCTCCGCCGCCTCTCACCCCCCCGCTCCCCACCCCGCCCCTCCCGGGGCCCCGCCCGCCCGTACGGCGGCGGCGGCGGCGGCGGCGGCGGCCGGCGGGGATGGGGCGATGGCGCGGGCGGGCGGCGGGGCCCCGCGGGAGCTGTCCCTGGAGGAGGTGCTGAAGTGCTACGAGCAGCCGCTGAACGAGGAGCAGGCCTGGGCCCTCTGCTTCCAGGGCTGCCGCGCCGCCGCCGCCGCCGCCGCCCCCGCCGCCCCCCCGCTCCGCACCGCCGACATTCGTCTCCGCGGTGACGGCAGCGTCGTTCTGCCCGCACCTCCGCCCGGTAAGAGAACGCAGCGAGGAGGGGTGGTACCGGCAGCGGAGTTTGGTTGGGGTTTTTTTTTGGGGGGGGGGGGGGGCGCCGACACCGGGAAGAAGGGGGGGGGTATAGGGGATTTACCGGCACCGGGACTTATTCAACGGCAACGGCAGGGGGTGCTGCACCGCGCCGACCCGCCCCGGGAGGCCGGCGGCGGGGCCGCGGAGGGATCGGGGATAGAGGCAGCGGGGAGGGGGGGGGGCACCGGGAGCGGTCCCGGCGGGAGGGAACGGCAGCGGAGGAGAAGGACCGGGACCGGCAGCGGGGGATGGGCAGGGGAAGAGGCACCGGCAAGGGGGAGCGGGCAGGCGCTGGCGTCGCCGGCACTGGCGGCAGGGGACGGGTGCGGCACTGGGGACATCGGCTGCGGGGGGGAGGCAGCGGAGAAACCGGGTGGATTGGCGAGAGGGCCGGCACCGGCACCGGGGGGGGGCACAAGAAGGCGGCACTGGCACCGGCAGGGGTGGGGGCGAACCCCAAACCCCGGCCCTGGCAAGGGGGGACCGGCATCGGCACCAGCGCTGGCACAGCCGGGACCGGCGCTGGCACTGCGGGTACCGGCACAGGTGGGGGGCCGGTGACTCGGAGGTCCAGGGCTGGTGTGGTACCGGCACCGGCACCGGCAGGGCCTGGCCAGGTGATCTGGTGAAGCTGGACCCGGGGGGTGGGGGTGTGCAGGGTGCCCGTGGGTGCGGGACTCACCCCCCGGACCCACCGTGGGGCTGCAGGACACCGAGCCTGTCGGGGCGGGCAGGACATACGGCAAGGACAGACAGACGGACACGGGGACGCACACCTGCACACACACGGCACATACACGGGCACACCCACCGCACACGCCTGAACGCACCTGCACACTCGGACCCCGCAGGGGACCCCAACCCCAACCTGGTGTGCCACTGTGGGGCCGCGGCCCTCGCCCTCTCCCAGCACCCTGGAAGGGGCGTTTTGGGGCAGCACCGTCCCTGACCTTCGGACTCACGGCCGTGCCCTCTCTGCGGGTGGTTGGCGCTGCTGGGCAGGGCCGCGGTAGTTACGGGCTGTAATTAGGCTCGGCCGGCTGCCAGCAGCGATGCTGCGTGGCTCGGGTGGCTCAGCTCGGCGCGGCGAGGAGCACCCCTGCGCCTAATGACAGAGCGCGGCAAACGGCTTCACCCGCCTCGCCCCACGGGGAGGTCAGCGTGCCCGGGGACGGCGGCACTGTCGGACGCTGCGGGGCCTCCCGGGCAGCTCGCCTGTCCTCGCCCACGGCCGGGCAGGGACGCTGTGGTGTCACTGCGTGTCCTCGCTGCCGGTGGCCGGGCAGGGGATGCTCCCAGTGGCAGGGGGACGAGCGTGGAGCTGAGCCGGGGGAGATGGGGCGCAGGCAGCCCACAGGGACTGGGGTGCGTGGGGCAGATCCATGCCCAGGGCAGGGCCACGCACAGGCACGGCACGTGCCCGTGGCGGCTGGGCATGGCGTGGTCACACCAGCTCTGCCGGTTGCACAGGGAAGTGGCCCCACACCCTTCCCTGAGCCACCACGGACACTGTGCCAGAGCCGGTGCCACCGCGCCACCTTCTGCTCCCAAGTCCCTCCTATGCCAGCCTGAGCCATCTCCCCAGGGATGAATCTGGGTCCTTTGCAGCAAAGTGCAAAGCTGGAAGGGCTCTGGGCGACTCCCAGCACCGCTACAGGTGGCAGCACCGGCCTGGCACATGGCTCGGCAGCTCCATCTGGGCACGGGGCTGGATCCGGGACGGGTGACCCGGCAGCACCCACCTGAGCCGCTCCAATTCCCTGTCCCATGGGAACTCCCTCCTCAGCCATGCCACAGTGGCTCAAGGGAGCTGCTGGGACCAGCCAGGCTCAGTGTTTGCCGAGCCATGGTCAGTGAGAGGGGGCTCCAGCTGGGCACGGGGTCCAGGGTGTCGGTGGCGGCATCCCAGGGGATGTGCTGCCATGTCCTCTCCCAGCCAGGGCAAAGCATCCCAGGGCTGGCACTGCAGTGGGAGCCGGGCACAGCCTGGGGGCACAGGGGTGATCTCGGGCTCATGCGTGGCACCACAGCAGGGCCAGACTCTGCGTCTCCACTGCTTGCGCTGCCTTTCTCATGCGGTGTTTGGGCTGGCATCCCCAGCAGGTCCCAGGCTGGGCCCACGCAGCCACGGCCGGCACATGGCCGGCACTTCCCCGCGGCTGCCACATCGATCAGCTAAATGGAGAGCTAATGGCTGGCACTCCCCTGGGCCGTGGAAGCGGCTCTGTGGCTGCTATCGGGAAAGCGGAGCTGGGGGCCCCAGGGCACTGCCTTCGGGGATGCTGCAAAAGCCACTTCTGCTCCTCATCCTGTGGCTGTCCAGCTGCCGGGAGGGTATGAGCTGCCCATGAGTGTGTCCTGGGCTCGTGTGTGTGTAGGCACAGTGCTGTGTGTGTGTGCTGGCTCTGCAGTGGAAAGCAGCATCGTTTGTTTGGCACAACCCGTCACTGCAGCCCACACCGGGCACCCAGGCTGCCTCTTGTGGGTGATCTGCGAGTCCTCACCGCGTCCCTGCCTGCCAGTGCCCACACTGCTGCCGCCCACGCTGCCGGTGCCCATGCTGCCAGTGCCCACGCTGCCAGTGTCCATGCTGCTGGTGCCCGCAGCCCAGGGGAGTGCGGGGAGCACTTCCCTGCGGGTGCAGAGCTCTCAGCTCGCTCCAGCGAGGGGTAAAGGGGTGACACTGCTGCCCCTGATGTGTCTCCTGGGTCCGGCCGGAGGCAGCAGGGCCGAGTGGCTGGTTCGTGTTTGGGCTCGTTGCCCAGGGCCGGCATCGGCTGCAATGCCCAGTGAAGCCTGCCGTGCTCAGCAGGGCAGGGAAAGCAATGGAGGCTGTGCCGCCAGCTCGCAGCCGGCACTGCCCGATGCCGAGGCTCAACACACAGGTCCCTGTTGTCCCGTGGAGTTGTGTCCTAAGACTAGGTCAGGATGGAATTGGATGGGGATGGGGGTCCCAGCGTGGGGTAGGAGCTGCTGGGGATGGGACCCACTCAAGGTGGCCCCACTGGGTGCCCCACAGGCAGGGCCAGGTGGGTGCAGCATCCCTGGGGTGCGGGACAGGAGGTGACGCCGAGGGGGATACCCAGTGCGGGGGCCGCGGGTGCCAGCAGTGACTCTGCCCTCCTTCCCCCCAGAGCTGCCCCCGCTGCTGACGCCCTCCGCCGAAGCCCAGGTACGTGGGGGCCAGACGCCCACCCGGTCCCGCTGCAGCTCGCTGGTGACCTGGCCCATCTGCCATGGCACGCTGGCACAGGGGTCCCTGGGTGGGCACCGCTGCCGCCTGCCCCCTTTGCCTCGCGGTGAGGGGGTCCTGGGGCGCAGCAGGGGGATAAGACCCAGCACTGACGGCTGGGGGTCGGGGGGCAGCCGGGGCCGGCCACATGTGCCGAGGGGCTCCCCCCAGTGCCACTGGTGCCAGGGTCCAGCCGGGCCCCAGCCGGTGCCGTCTCCCCACAGATGGTGCAGTCATTGGGCTTCGCCATCTACCGGGCGCTGGACTGGGGGCTGGATGAGAACGAGGAGCGGGAGCTGAGCCCGCGGCTGGAGCAACTCATCGACCTGATGACCAACAGCGACTCGGAGGACAGCGGCTGCGGCACGGCCGACGAGGGCTATGGGGGGCAGGAGGAGGAGGAGGAGGGGGGGGGCGAGGGGCCGCCGCGCGCCGTGCGCACCTTCGGCCAAGCCATGCGGTGCTGTGCCGCCCGCCTGGCCGACCCCGCTGAGGCCCAGGCGCACTACCAGGCCGTCTGCCGGGCGCTCTTCGCCGAGACCGTGGAGCTGAAAGCCTTCCTTGCCAAGATCCGGGATGCCAAGGAGGTAAGCGCGGGCACCCACCGGCACCACTGCCCGGCCGGGGAAACCACCCACGGGCCCAAAACACTGGGGCGAGTGCGATGCTCCCCTCTGCTCGCCCTGACCAGGGCTGCCAGTGCCGGCGTTGGGACATACACCCTCTCCCGCGGTGCCGTGCCGTGGCACCGCCGGCTCCTACCTTCCCTGGGCTGGTGCCGGCGGTGACAGCTCGTAGAGGGGATGGGGGTGCTTTGGGGGTGCACGTCGGTGCTGCGGCCCCATGGCACGGCACCGGCCGGACCCTTGGTGCCGCCGGGTGCCGGGGCAGGGTGACGGCGTCTCGTACCACGGCAGATGCTGCAGAAGCTGAAGGAGGATGAGGAGGCGGAGGAGCGGCCGGCGGCGGAGCTGGGCAACCTGCGCAACACCGACTGGGTACGGCGGCGTGGCCGGGCGCGGGAGCCATGCCGGGGCCGTGCGGGGGCTGACGCCGTGTCCCCCGCCCAGGCCCGGCTGTGGGTGCAGTTGATGCGGGAGCTGCGGCACGGTGTGAAGCTGAAGAAGGTCCAGGAGAAGCAGTTCAACCCCCTCCCCACCGAGTACCAGCTCACCCCCTTCGAGATGCTCATGCAGGACATCCGCGCCCGCAACTACAAACTCCGCAAGGTCATGGTGAGCGCGGCCGGGCTGCCCCCATGCCGGCCCCCCGCCGTGGTGCCCCACTGACTGCCGGCCCTGGCACTGACGCTGCCCATGGCCCCTGTGCCCTTTCCCAGGTGGACGGAGACATCCCCCCCCGAGTGAAAAAGGATGCCCACGAGCTCATCCTCGATTTTATCCGCTCCCGGCCCCCACTGAAGCAGGTGAATGCCAGCACTGGGACACCTCTGTGGCATAGGAGTGCCCAGCCTGGGCTCTGGGGGGGTCCCATGGGTGCCATCCCCACCTGGGTGGGCACCCTGAGGGTGGTCAGCCCCAAGCTGTGGCCACCGCCTGAGGTCCCATCCGTGCGTCCTGCAGGCATCGGAGCGGCGGCTGCGGCCCCTGCCCCAGAAGCAGAGGACGCTCCATGAGAAGATCCTAGAGGAGATCAGGCAGGAGAGGAAGCTTCGGCCCGTGGAGGCGGCGTACCGCAGCCAGAAAGGTACCGGCATCCCCTCCCGGCCACGCCAGGCTGCCAGCGATGTGCCTGGCACTGTGGCAGGTCCCTGTCACGCCGGGGCTGAGCCCTGTCCCTGTCTGCAGGCTACAGCTCCCTGCCCTGCATCCCCCACGCCTGCTCCGGCCGCCTGGCCTCCAGCTCCTGCCTTGAGCTCTGCCGGCCGCCGGCAAGCACCGTGCCGGCACGGCCACGGCCCCGTGTCCTGCTCAAGGCGCCCACCCTGGCCGAGATGGAGGAGATGAACATCTCTGAGGCAAGAGAAGGGACCTGGCAGGGCGGGAGGGTGGAGGCTGGGGGGACACGGGAGGTGCCGGGGGGACGAGGGGGTCCCCGGGGTGATGCGTTGCCCATGGCCATGCAGGAGGAGGATTCTCCGGGCACGGAGGTGCCGCTGAAGCGGGACCGCTCCTTCTCTGAGCAGGACCTGGCACAGCTGCAGAGCCAGCTCGGGGGCGGCCAGGCTGCGCCCCAGGATCCGGAGCCGCTGCAGCCCGAGCCCCGGCCCCGCTCAGGTACCTGCCGGAGGTCCCTAGCCCCGTGCCACCCCCGTCCCCCCATCCCCAGGGTGGCTGTGCCGTGCCCGGCGGCAGAAGCGGCACCGGCCTTGCCACTGCCTCCTCATCCGTCCCCACAGGCTCCGTCCCCGCTAGCTGCCACCCGCTGCCAGATGGCTCAGCACCACCCCGGGCTGCCCTCGGCGCCGTGGAGGAGAGGCCAGAGGATGGATCCGGCGCTGCCCCCGGCACCAGCTCCAAGCACCTCTGGCTTGTGAGTGCTGGCGGTGGGGCTTGGCTGGGCTGGTGACACTGGGGCTGGGGACACCATGCGAGCATGACCACGGGCACACGGCAGCCTGGCACGAGGGCATGAGGTGGCCAGGGAGTCCCCGTAGCCTCCCCGCTCCCTCTCCATGGGATGTGGGGCTTGAGGCACGCCATGCTGTGTGCCCTTTGCCCGTGCCGGGAGGCTCTGCCTGTGCCGGAGACACTCTGCCTCTGCCCGGGATGCTCTGCCTGTGCCGAAAGGTTCTGCCTGTGCCGGGGATGCTCTGCCTATGCTGGGATACCCTGCCTGTGCTGGGATACCCTGGCTGTGCCGGGACGCGCTGCCCGTGTTGGGGATGTTTTGCCCATGCCAGGATGCTGTGTGCCCATGCCGGGAGGCTCTGCCCCTGGCACAGGGATGCTCTGGGCCATGCTTCGTCCCCCTTCGCCAGCAGGAGTTCAGCCACCCTGTGGAGAGCCTGGCCCTCACCGTGGAGGAGATGATCAACGTGCGCAGGGTGCTGGTCAAGGCTGAGATGGAGAAGTTCCTGCAGAGCAAGGAGCTGTACAGCAGCCTGCGGAAGGGGAAGGTGGGAGCTGGGGCCGGAGGGGCCGAGTGCCGCCCGCCCGGCCCCCGGCTCTCACCCCTCTTTGTCCGCAGGTCTGCTGCTGCTGCAGGGCCAAGTTCCCCCTCTTCTCGTGGCCTGCGGCGTGCCTCTTCTGCAAGCGGTGAGCGCCGTGCCGTGCCACGGGGCTGGGAAGGTGGCAGGAGGGTGCCCACCGTGGCCAGAGGGTGCCTGCCGTGGCCCCGCTCACCGGCCTCTCTCTGTGTCCCCAGGTCCGTCTGCAGCTCCTGCAGCCTGAAGGTAAGGGACCGGCTCCGGCCGGTGCCACTGTGTCCCTGTCCCCTCCCTGCCCCGTCCCCATCCCTGTCCCCGTCCCACCCTGACGCCCACACACCCGGCAGATGAAGATGCCTTCCAAGAAGCTGGCTCACATCCCTGTCTACGCGCTGGGCTTCGAGAGCCTCCCGGGCTCGCTGCTGGCCAAAGCCCTGCCGCTGCGGAGGAGAGAGACCTTCCAGTGAGTCCTGCGGCCCTGAGCCTTCCTCCTCCCTCCTCCTCCTCCTCCTCCTGGGGCCAGGGGGCTGACAGGGTGCCCTGTGCCGCAGCTCGCTCCCGGGCACGTGCTGGCGCCGGGTGGAAGAGGAGTTCCCCCACATCTACGCCCAGGGCTCCGTCCTGCGCGACGTCTGCAGCGACTGCGCCGGCTTCGTCACCGACGTCATCTGCTCCAGCCGCCGCAGCGTGGCCGTCCTCAACGCCGCGCCGCGCCGCGCCATCAAGGCCCGTTCCCTCTACGGCGACTCCTGGCACAAGTGAGGGGCCCGGTGTGAGGGTGCCGGCCGCCCCAGCGCAGACCCCGCTAGCGGCCACCCGGATGTACATATATACATAGGATGTATACATACAGCCTCTATATTTATATATCTTACGGACCAGGGGGAGGCAAGGACTGGAGCACAGCGGGGCGCCTGCCATCCCCGCCACCGGTGGGATGCTGGCACAGCCCCTGGGGGGGACGGATCCTGCTGCGGGGGTGCCCGTAGCCGCCAGCCTTTGCCCCCCCCCCCAAATCCCACGGCCCCGCTTCTGTGCCAAGCCCTGGCTGCGCCGGGCAGGTGCCAGGCCACGCCGGGGTGCCCAGCGCCGCGGGCTGGCACGGCCGCTCTGTACATCCTCACCCCGGTGAATAAACCTGCTGGGCTGCCCCCGGGGCCGTGTGGCTGTTCCTGAGTGGGGGGGTGGCGGGGAGCCAGGCCGGACGGTGCTGGGGGGGTGTGAGCAGCCCCCCCACGGGGTCAGGGCTGGGTGTCCCACCATCCCGTTCACTCCACCATGGCCCACTTGATCGTGTGCATTCCCCCCCCCAACTCTGGCCACCCTTCCTGCCCCACCCGTGACCCCACGCAGGGCCCGTGGGAACGCCCCCACCCCCGTTCCCATGCCCCCCCCCATCACCCACAGCCCCAGGCCCACCCCAGACTATCCCCCGTGGCTCTCCGCAGCCTGCCCCCCGGCTCCCACCCGTGTCCCCGGGCTGTGCCCCGCCGTGACCCTTCACAGGAGCCGTGGGAAAGTGCACGATCCCACGCCCCCCCCGCCCCGAGACACATTTCGCGCGGGGCGCGAAGCAGGTTCCGCCCACTGCGCACTGCGCCTGCGCAATGGCGGGAGGGGGCGTGGCGCAGGCGCGGTGGGGAGGAGCCACGTGGAGCGCGGAGGGTGGAGAGACTCGCGCAGGCGCAGTGCGGCAGCGGGACGGGGGGGGTGTGAGCGATCTGCGCAGGCGTGTCGGCCACACGGGCGCATGCGCAGTGCGGAGGGGCGGGACGGCGCAGGCGCGGGGGGGGCGGCGGGCGCAGGCGCAGTGCGTCGCAGGGCTCCATGTCGCGGCGGGCCCTGCGGCGGCTGAGGGGGGAACAGCGGGGTCAGGAGGAACCGGGCCTGGGCGAGCTAGGCCTGGACCCCGGCCCCGAACGCGGTCCGGAGGGGTTGGCGCCACCAGTAGCCGCCGGGAGGGGACAGCGTGGGTCGGCCCGCAGCGGTGTCAGCAACCGCTTCGAGCTGGTGAGGGGTGACAGTGGTGGGGGAGAGGTTGGGGCCTGTGGGGTGGTGGTGCCGGGGGCGGGGGGGCAGCGGCTGTGGGAGGGGGCAGCTGGGGTGGCAATTGCTTGGGGGGACTGGCTGAGGGCTGGCAGTGACTGTGAGGGGCTCAGTTGAGGCAGTGACTGAGGGAGAGATGGGGGTGACTGGAGGGAACGGGGTGGGGGGGGGCTAGGGGGCAGTGACCGAGAGGGGTGACGGTGACCCGTGGGGCGGTGGCAGGGTGGGGGTGACTGAGGTGAGAGTTTGCAGGAAGGAGGGAGTGATTTGGGGTCAGCAACTGAGGTGGGACTGAGGCGTTTGGGATGGTGGGTGACTGGGAAAGCCTGGGGGAGACTCAGCTGGGGGGTAGGAAAGGGAGGGAGTTGGGGTGGGATGGGGGTGTAGGGAGGGCTTGAGGGGGCAGCAGCTGGGGCTCAACTGGGAGGGAGGCCTGGGAGGGCCTGGGTGGTCTGGGTCTGGATGTTGTCAGAGCTGGGCCTGAGTATCAGGATGGTCAGACAGTGGGTGAAACTGGTTTTAGGAGTGTTCCTGCCACCTTCCCGGCCCCTCAAGATCCCGGTGCTGGAGGTTGGGGGTCAGGCAGGCCCTGATGGCACAGATGGCTCCTTGGGGCGACAGAGCCTCGTCGTTCTTTTCTGGCCACCTTCGCCAGCCCCAGCGGTTCCCTCTCCTTCCTTGAGGTTTGGCTGTGCAAGCGTAGGCAAGGCTGGTTTTGGAGGCTCTTCCTGAGGAAGAGCAGAGTCCAGATAGGGCCGTGCTTTTTCTGCTGGCCATGCTGTGCAGTGGCTGTGTTGTCGTGGGCCTGTGCTCCCCTGGAGCGAGTCAGTGGGTGCAGGGCTGTTCAGGCACCCGCTGGGCAACACGCTTGAAATGAGGGATCATCCCTATCCGTCTGCTGGAGAAGCCAGTTGGGCGGCTGAGCCCTGCACTGCTTCTGCAACATTTTTCTCTTCTATTTGCAGGTGGGAGTGGAACAGATCAGATCCCTAGGGAATTCTGTCCCCTGGGTGTGGGAGAGGGCAGCGCGCAGCCCCGCGCCAGCTGTTTCTGCAGCTTGTCCGTCTGTTTGCGCAGATCACTGCTGAGGAGTCGGAGGATGAGCCACTGTCCAGGGAGGAGCGAGCGGATGCCCGGCTCAGCGAGCGGGATGCAGCAGGAGGGAACAACGAAGGGGCTGTAACTGAAGAGACTGAAGGCAATGGGCAGGGAGATGGGGAGGAGGCAGAGCAGCCGGACCAAACGGTAACTAAACCGCAGGGATCTAGTGATGATGGCGGTCACCACATGAGGTGCAGAGAGAGGGTTTCTTATCTCCCTGTCTCTGTGTGCGCTGAGGAGCTTTGTGGTGATGGACAAGTGTGGTTTTTTTCCCCTTGCACCTGGATTTTGTCAGAGGCTGAGGATGTGAGCCTCAGGAGAGGGTTGCACACAGGGAGCTTAAATCCAGGTGCTTGGGGCTCCAGATCTGGAGGAGAACAAGCAATGTGGTGCCGAGGGTTGGATTTGTGCCTAGGATCCAGGGAGATTTTACAGCCACAGCGAGGAGGTTCCTGAGGAAGACCTTGTGCTGTATCCTCATGAGCGCTGAGGTCGGGCAGAGCGTGCAAGAAGGAAAGCACGCTGGGGTTCTGAAAGGGACATTGCTTCTCTGCTCCCTTCCCTGCACAATTAATTGAGCTCTGCACTGTACGTGGGGCTGGGCTGGTGGGTAAATGCTCAGTGAAGTGTTTGTTTTGGTGTGGATGTTGTGAAGACTCCAAGCAGTGGAAACCAAACACCGAACTTGTTCTTCTCTGGAGTGTCGTCTTGTTGTTTTGTGTTAAGAATCCCTCCTGTAGTCTGTATCAGCTCAGAAGTGTCTCCTTGCAGAAGCACCTAAAGAAAGGGGCACTTAATTAACGATCTGACATTGCAAGTCTAGCCCATATCTCACTGGAGATGAGGATTGGGGGGAGCGAAGGGGGATTGGCCCTCTGGCCTCACCCATTGGGTCTCAGCATTTGGGGTGTGTGCCCGTGGGTTTTGGGTGCCAGGTGGTATGGCCAGAGGAGCAAAGACCACTGTCTGTGCATGGTCCAGCTGTGCTGGTGCCCTCAGCCAGCCCAGGGGCTTGGGAACGCTCTGGATGTGTGGTGTGAGCTCTGCTCGGTCGGTCCCTATGTGAGCAGTGGCTCCAGCAGGCCCTGACCCAGTGAATTTGCTGCGTAAACACTGCAGGGTGCACTGGCCACTTCTCTCAGCACTTCTCAGGTAGAAATGTGGGAGCCCTCGGCAGATGTCTCCCCGCCATTTGATAGAGCCAGATCGGGCCTGCAGGTTCCTTTGGTTCTGAAATCCGCTCGGGAGCTGTGGGATTGTTCTGGTAATTCTGTTATTCGCTGTATTATGTGCATAGATCCTGGAAAGGTGCTTTTTAGCTCTGTACTCCCTGGGGAAGAGCCAGCGTGTACAGCAGTGTGTCTGACCCGTTGGGAAATGCCACACAGCATTGTGAGCTGAAGTAGCTGCATCTGCAGTGAGAGGAGCCTGTGTTGTGTAGTGCTTTCGGGCAGGTGTTGGTTTCTGTGAAAATCAGAGTGACCGATTGTCCTGCTTTCAGCTGGGATGGAGTTAATTTTCTTCCTAGCAGCTGGTATAGTGTTATGTTTTGGGTTCAGTAGGAGAAGAATGTTGATAACACACTGATGTTTTCACTCTTGCTAAGTAGTGTTTATACAGAGTCAAGGATTTTTCAGCTTCTCATGCCCAGCCAGCAAGAAGGCTGGAGGGGCACAAGAAGTTGGGAGGGGACACAGCCAGGACAGCTGACCCAAACGGGCCAAAGGGATATTCCATACCAGGTGACATCAGGCCCAGTATAGAAACTGGGGGGAGTTGGCTGGGGGTGGGGAGCAGATCACTGCTTGGGAACTAACTGGTCATTGATCAGCGAGTGGTGAGCAGCTGCATTGTGCATCATTTGTTTTGTATATTCCAATTCTTTTATTATTATTATTATTGTCATTTTATTATTGTTATTATTATCATTATTAGTTTCTTCCTTTCTGTTCTATTAAACTGTTCTTACCTCAACCCATGAGTTTTACCTTTTTCCTTCCGATTCTCTCCCCCATCCCACTGGGAGGGGGGGGAAGCGAGTGAGCAGCTGCATGGTGCTTAGATGCTGGCTGGGGTTAAACCACGACACTGATGAAACTGTCATGCTCACTAGAAAGACAGAAATAAATTTTATTCTAGAGACTGAAGGAGGGCTGAAATGTTTCTTCCACACCTGGCTTATCTAAACTGTTTCTTGCCTGATTTTGTAGTCTTGGTCATTGATGTGAAAGTCAGCTGAGGTTTAACCCTTACTTTTGTAAACCATTGGTGCTTTACTTCATTTTCTCCTTGTGGCTTAATTTCCACTCGTTGACAAAGTTGAAAGGATGAATATGGCTTTCATTTAAGGGCCCTCCTGGCATGCTGAGCCCTGTGGGAAATGCTTTTCTCCCCATGGAGCTTTCATCCCTGCGCTCTGTGGGCGTGCTCTGACAGCTGTTCCATTTCTCTTTGCAGCCTGTGTTGAGTAACAAGCCACGAAAGAAAAAAAAGAAAAGGAAAACCAAGAGAGCTTCAGCAGGGGAGACTCTGGTATGTCTGCATTTGCTCAGAGTTAGTGACTGTGCTAATTTCTCCATTGGGCATGACGAAGTAGCAACTCTGAGGCAGTCGCAGAAAGATTTGGAGGCAAAAATGCTCCTTTTTGCATTATACTCATTTATAATTACAAAATGGCAATAGCAGCTTTTGACTGTGGTCCTTCAAACAGCCAGGGCTGGCACAGCTCTGCTGCAGATGCTTAGGGCTGAAATCCTCACAGCGGCATCTTCTTTCATCTCTGCTTCGAGGCTTCGCATGGGAGGGGGTACAGTGCGAGGAATTTTGCATTTTCACTCTGATTTCCTTGCCCCGCTTAGGTAGCTCTCCTGCCTCTGCAGAGCCATACAGAGCTCTCACTGCCAACCATCGTTCACATTCCCTTCTCCGCGGTGCACCTTCTCTGTAGTTTGACATCTGATAGTTGAATGCTGATGGGAGCTTCTGCTCATGCATTATTGGCAAACGCACTGCCAAGTGCTCTTCCCGCAGGACCTGCTCTGTCCCCTCATTGGTGAAGGGAGCAAGGGGACGGTGATTGTCTCTGACTAAGCTGTCTACCCCTAGGGAGGTGTGCTTGGGGTGAGAACTTTATCCAGTATCTCTGTGTGTTGTGGATAAACTATAAGAGACAAATGTGTATGCTTGAATATACTTTACCTACTTGAGTGAGGCTAGGAGACTAAAGGGATTACAGTCATGGGTCTTTTAAATTCAACAGAAATAAAGTTTAAGTGGGAACTAATCTTCTGCTAACATTTAAGAGTCTTAACTGTTTACTTGGGGGAGATCCTTTGCTAAACATCCTGAGGTGCAGTACGCTGAAGTGCTGAATGGGTGAGCCATGACTCCGGTGTAGGTGCCCGGCTGGCCGCCGCCTCCCTCGGAATTCAGCTGGGTGAGCTCAGAGCGAGTTACTAAGGCAGAGAACCTGATCAAAGAGCCCGTTTCCTCTCCCAGTCTGAGAAAATGAGAAATAGGGTGACAACTGCCAGCTGTAGGCTCTAGGGAGACTTCATACCCAGAAAGAGGCAGTTTGATTTGCTAACTAGAGATAATACTACCTTTGTTCAAGCACTTAAATGCAAAGCACATTATAAACTACATGTAACCACTCCATGTGGAGTGGCTATATTTATCTGGAAAAGGCAAGCTCACAGGGCTGTTTGGGTGTCATGAATGGAATTCTGTGTTCCACCCACGTACATCATGAGGAGGATGTGAAATGGCCACATAAGAGATGCATCACTTGCTATTTGTGGGGAAAAACAGAGGAAAATCAGGATGAAAGTGTTATACAACTGCTGAGTGTGCGCTGCTGGATATATTCTTTGGGTTGTTAGAAGATGGAGAGAGTGAGAGTGCAATACATTAGAGCTGGGTTAAAGTCATGTGAGTGATGCATTATTACAAGGGTCACAGCAGTAACTTAGTGTTTCCATGGAAAGTAGATGGTAAAGGCTGATTATTTAAATATTTATAATTAAAATCAGCACCCCAACATTTTATGATATTACAGGGATTGCAGTATAGATAAACCAGACAAAGCACAGCGAAGGCTGGGTAGGAAGGGGCAGACCAGAGACCAGACAGCCTGCCAGCTCTTGTCCACACTAGATATATTCAGCTGCCACGTTCAGACTCACGATGGTGTGAAGAGCAACAGCCCTATGATACCTTGAGCAAGCAGGGAAGAGCAGCTAGCCCTTTCAGAGGCAGTTGGGCAGGGAAAGCAGGCTCTGGGTGGGATTTCTGAGGGAATAGAGGGCTGAGCGGAGAGTAGGAGGCCTCAGTAAGAGAGTGGTAGGGGCACCAGTGTCACACACAGGTCAAGACAAGCTGAAAGACCCAGAGGCAGCTGGATGTGATCTCCACTGGGTGACATGTGTGCTGTGGTGACTCATTCTCTAATAACTGCCTTGTCTTTGCCTGTGCCTATCTTAAGGAAGACAATGACCTGGAAGACATTGACAGCCTGCTGGAGAAGATTGAGGATACCAATGGGCTATCACAGCAAACCCAGAGTGGAATAATCGCTGGCAGCAGGCCTCTGCTCTATGTAGAGCACAGGTAGTGCTTGCTTCCTTCCTGATTTTGGCCTTGGGCATGACAGAGATATCTGTTCCCCTGAGGAAGGGAGTTGGGGAGCCTCCCAGTGTGATCTGGCCATGAATGCAGGACCTTGCTTGAAAGGGGTTGTGGTAATGGTTGTGTACAGCCCTGTTTCTAACTATTGCTCTTGGAGCTGTGTTCAGTTTTGAGTGGTGACTGGTATTGTCTGCTGTCAAGCCTGGTTTGTGTGGGCATCTGGACCAGATTAACCTCCAGAGGTGCCTTCCAGCCTAAAATACTCTGTGACTCTGTAGAAGAATCTCTGCAGAACTGCTGAGAGCCCTGGTGCCTAAAGCTTTGGAATCAAACTCACCTGGCCAGGTGACTGGCTGCATTCAGACCGGGTGCTGTGAGCAGCAGGCCCCAGTACAGCATGTGCTGTGGAGTGCCAGGAGCTAATTTCACCAGGAAAGCAAGTTAGACTTGTCTAACCTTTCCCACATGTCACCATCAACAGAGTGGACTATGTGCCAATCGTGTCCAAGAGCTGGAGAATGAATCTGCCTCAGACTTGAGATCTATAACATCTGGGCCTGTATTGCACTGGGAAACCTGTTAGGAATGGGCCGGCTGCTGTGTCCAGCATATTTCAGAGCCCTGGGCTAGCGCAGACACTGGCAGCTCTTTCTGGTTTTGGAGAAAACATTTAAACTTGTAGCTGGGACAACTTACCAGTCCCGGTTTTGAAACCTCCAGTCACGCTGCATCAAAACTGAGTCTAGGCTGGTGGGCATTCAGTGCTAGCGTAGCCTGTTCAGGGACACTGCAGTAAAGGCAGAATGTTTGTTTACCTAGAGGTGGTTTTAAACTTTGGTGACTTCGCTGGTCAAGTAAACATTATTAAGAAACCTTTGAGAGCTGGATAATCTCTGAGCGGGTGAGGGTTAGCAGTGCTGGATCTCAGCCTTCCCACTCCCTCTCTTCAAGCCCTGCTCACTGGACAGCAGAGAGAAACCCCTCTCAAATACGCCTCCCTTCTCTGGGCCAAATGTTAGATCAAGAAAACTGTAGTTATTGTCATGCTTTGATACAAGATCTTTGTATTAAAAAAATGTATTCTAATCCTTGCCAGCCTCCATGCAGTGGTTAGGGTGCTTGCCCCGAATTGCAGGCTGCCAGCAGCAGTTACCTCGTGTTTTCCAGGCCCACGTACCCGGAGCCTGTGCTTCTGAGCGGAGGCTGTCCTGAGAGTATCCCAGACTAAGGCCCCACCTGCCCTGGAGAGGGCAGCAGAAGTATTCCCCAGCTCAGCACGGGCTTTGGAGCAGATCCAAAGCACGAAGGAAGCCTGTGTCTGATTGAACAGGGCTTTCGATGCCTCCTGTTCTGACTATTTTTAGTCTCTTTTCTGTGTGTTGTGTCTGATCAGTGGTGCGTGTGACAGTTCGGGGGCTTGGCCAGAGACAGTTTGAGGTACAGAGCACTTGAGGTTGATGGAGAGGACTCTAGTGTGAGACTTTTGGCTATGTTTAACTGACAGTAGCTTTTCTTTCTCGTTTCAACCTTCTCAGAAACTTGAACCCAGAGAACGAGTTGAAGAGATACTTTGGGGCTCGCACTGTTCTTGGTGAACTGAGGTTAGTCCAGAATTTCATATTAAACCCTTTAAAAGTCTGAGTCGGTGTGTCTGTCCTTCCCTTGGTACGGCTTACTGAGTCCCCAGTGCCACACCTGGGCAGGGAATCCAGGGTTCAGGGTGTCTTACTTATGTAGTAGTCACTTGTTGGGACAGGAGAATTTTTTTTTGTGATACATGTGAGGGGGGGAGTAAGACTTCTCCAGGCTTTTGCTAGCATTTGCTTTTTCTTCTGCTAATTTCCCCTCGCATTTACTGTTAAAACAACCTTCTAAAGTCCTTTCGCTCAAATTTGTAGAGTACAGACTCTTAGATTTTTTTTTTTCTTTCTCCAGTATTTGTCTCTTGTTGCTATTCCAAAGTCTCTGATGTCTTACAAAGTGGACCCTGAATGCTTTCCAGGGGGTCTCATGCATGTGCTTTCAGGGGCCCAGGGAACCTACTGCTTCTTGAGTGTGAGGTCTCCATGCAGTTATCCATTGCACTGTCGTCAGTGTTAGCTAGAAAGTTCTCGCTTTCATGAGCTGGTTGAAAAATGTACACGTAAGAATGGTATAAGCTCAGAGCAGTGATGGTGGAAGCAGAAACCTTCTCTGAGAGAGTCCGTGGAATAATATTTAGTGCTCGAGGAAGAAGCAGCAGTCCCTTACTGAGGAGACATGACTTTCTTAGGGTAGCCTTGATTGCTGAATTCCTCCTGCCCTGAACCAATAAATTGGTTGCATTTGTGAGTATGGCTTAAACTAGATCAGTTGACATTTGAAGGCACTGCTGGGAAGAGAGATGAGTCAGAGGGATATGGGGCTCTCTTAATTGGACCTGGGAAGCTGTTTGAAGCGAAGAGGCAGCTGAGAACTTGGCAGGAATAAAAACAGGGGAGCAAAGCTATTGAAGTGGAAATGCTGGAGGCACTGGCTGACCCAAAGCAGAGCCTGAGCGAAGGTATGTTGTGTCTTGAAGGCAAACACGTTAAAGCTCTGGGCAAAAGCTCCATGTGGCAGGGGTGCAGCTAGGGGAGAAGTTTGGTCTCTTTTTCCCTGAATCATCCTTTTTCTGGCTGGTTTCAGCCCTCCTCATTCTGTTAGTACAGAGAAATCGTGACCTGTTGTGTTTATGTCCCTAGGCCAAGGCAAAGGCAGCGCCAGTATGTCCGCAGCATGTGGCTGACGGCTCCCAAGAACACCTGGCCGCGCTACAGCAAAACAGGTGAGGCTTTTGGTGCCACCTCCCGAAGCACCGTGCTGCCGCTAGCTGATGGGGCACGTCGGTCCTGTGCCCGTATTGGCATGGACAGCTGCTCCTGCCAGCCTGGCTTTCCTAGAGCCTCAGTGCAGAGAAACTGGAGCTGCTCTCATCAGCTGCCAGGCACAGGCTTTGCACTGGCTGATGGAGAAAGGGAACTGCTCGTCAGCTGATGGAAGTACCTCCTTTCTCAACAGGGAGAACTCTGTCATATCGTATCTTAGCATTTGAGGGTTTGTTTGTCCCCCTACTGGAGGTAGCAGGTGATGAGTACTTCCCTTCTTAACAGCAGTATTGCTGGATAATGAAAAATATCTGTGGGGAGAGAAAGCTGCCTGGGCTTCTTGGGTGGGTTTTGGACTTTGACTCATGAGACAAGGGAAAGGAGTGAAATTCTCTGGTTGTTTCTGAAAACATGTCTGGCTTTGGACCCAGTGATGTGAATGAGCTTTCTGTGTGATAAGAAAGCAGAAGAGCTTCTCTTACTGCTGTGCTCGCAGGCTGGCAGCAGTGGAACCCACATCTCCCATGCACCTTCTAGGTATTACGATGCAGCTGGTGGACACCAGGAGGGGAGTGCAGTACTTCACCTTCGAGCACCATCGCGAGTACCAGCAAGTGCAGTTCAAGTTCCTGGATGCTGTAGAGTCCATGGACCCCAACAACATTGTGGTATGTTGTGAAATTGGGTTGCCCATGCTGTTGCCTTCTGCATTCCTGCAGCCCCTTTCCCTGGCAGGGGAGGTGGGCTGATGCATCCCAGTGCTCTTTTTTTGCCAGTCTCATTTTGAGCAGTAGAGCCCTGTGTCCCCTCTGTGTTGGGCAAGGCAGCGTTGCTTTCTGAGCTCTGCTTTCACATTATGGATAAGATAAGTGACCACCCTGGTGCAAATGAGGTCCAGTGGCTGGTGGCCAAGCCTTGGTGGCTCTGCCCGAGAGCTTGCCAGGTAGCCATCTGGAAGAAGAGCCTGCAGGAGCTGACCGTTTGGCTGAAAGCGTAGGGATAAAGCTCCCTTGTCTCAGCTCTTCAGCTGGGAAGGGAGAAATATTGTATAAAGTGATCTTTGAATGGGAATCTAAACTAACAGCTGTTGTATTTATAAACTCTTGCATGGATGAAAAATGTGTCTTTTCTTGGTATTTCAGCAAAACAGTCTTTGTGTTGAAAGTTCTTCATGTATGTCCAAGCTCATTAAACTGTATGGTAACATTTATAGTTTGTAGTGATAAGCAACAGTAAAATTGAACCATAAATGAGGTATTTTTACTCTGAAAACCCTGGCCACATGAGCTCAGAGACACGCCCTGGAGAAGTTTCTTAAAGAGGCCATTGTGTACTAAATGAAGTTTACTTCCTTCTGCTTTCCCACCCTCTCTCATGGCCACTGCTCTCTCCAGCTCATCAATTCTGCCTGCTGACTGGACTGAGGGATTCACATTAGATGATGCAAGGTAATTCCTATGCAGCAGTGATCAACCTGAGAGCCAGCGTCCTAAGGACAGCTCAAACATGGTCTCACACCGCTGTGCAGAGCAGGACAGGTTTTCCCTGGTACTTTTTAGTCTTTATGCTCTGTCTCTGTTAAGTGGGTCTGGCTACATTTGAAGATATTCCTACAGGTTTAGTCTTCCACTTTTCTATTAAGGGTAAAATCTAACAGATGGGTTTGCTGATACCAGAAGTACTTCAAACCCTGAAGCAGTTTATCTGTGATAACCACAGTCTCAACGTAGCTGGAGCCCAGATCTGCTTTGCTGCTGTGGTTTCAGCATGAAAAACATTAGGGGCGGGGGGGGCTGTCCTGCTCAGTGAATGTTTTTTCCACTCTTGCTAGTGGCTTAAAAAGGTCTTGCAGGTGAAGTTGTAAAGTGCATGAAGAGCACTTTTTCCCATCACAATGACCCTAGGTGCTCCATCCTTTCTGAAAAGGAGGACTAGAAAGGAACTTAAGAGCAAGCAAGGAAGGGGTAGAACGTCAGGCAAGTGGCACAGATGCAAAGGTCCTGGGCTGGGACAGCGTAGAGCATAAAGGCTTTGTGCTGCAGGTGGTCACGCTGGCCACCATCCTGCAGATGTGCAACTTCTGGTGCTTTTGAAGCTGTATTTTTCAGGTTTTTTGGGGAAAAAAAAAAAAAAATCCCAAAACTAAACCATGAGGAGATTTGAAATAGCTTCAGTATTTTCATATTGAAACTGAGTTTTAGGTACTTGGAAAAAGTAGCCCGTTTATAACGTAACTGGTGAATGCAGAGGTTTTTCAGATGTGGTTAAACTTCTGAAGTCTGGAAAAAGATGGTTTTAATCCATTACCATTCAGGAGCTGGATCCTGGAATTGTAATAGATGTGTCAAAATGTCCTCTCAGTACTCGGAGGAAGCAAAAGCCTGATCAAATGCTCAGAATTCTTTAGGGGTAAAGAATAAAACAAAAATGTAATTATGCCTGCTGCCTGCATCTGGAATATTGCATGCAGTTCTGGGCCCTCACCTTCAAAAGGATATGGTGGAGCTTGGAGAGATTCAGAGGAGGACAGCAAAGATGATCAAAGGGCTGGCATGGCCTCAGCGCTGGAAAAGCTGGGTCGACTGGGATGGCGCTGGGAGGGAGCTGCCTGAGGGAAGCTGCAGTCGAGGGCTCGGATCCTGTATGGGGTGGGGAGAGATGTCTCTGCTGTCCCTTCCAACACAGGGATGGAGCTGGCAGGCTGGGATTAAAGGAAGTTTTTTGCATTGTGTGGTCAAGCGATGGCTTTCTGTATCGCAGAGCTGGGATGCTGGAATGGTACCTGGGTCAGTAAGCGAACAAATTCATGAGAGGAGACACCATTAATACCAATGGCATCTTTGACAGTGGGGGTCCCTGAACCCCTAAAGTTTGGCAGCTTAGAGTGTGCTGGAGTAGTCACATGTGCCCAGCTTTGTGCCCTCTTTCCCAGGCATCTGCTTTTAGAGACGATGTGAGATGGACCCCTACTCTGACCCAGCGTGACTGTTCTTAGGTTCTTTTAATCCATAGTTTTAGCCTTTCAGGTAAGGTGCGTCCCTAGCCTCGCACTACAGTCTGAGCATTGGCTCTCTGATGGTGTGGGACGGGATTTCTTCACCTTCAGGCCCAGGGGCAAGAACAGCTCCTTTCTCTTACACACGGTGTCAGGACGTTTGCCTCCCTGCCACGCTTACAGAGCTTGCCTCCTAGGCAGAGTGCGTGAGAAACCAGTGATTTGTGCCATCGTGTAATCAAGCTCATGCTCTTCTGTAGCTGCTGCTTCAGATGAACCCGTACCACGTGGACTCCCTTCTGCAGCTCAGCGATGTGTGCCGGATGCAGGAGGATCAGGAGATGGCCCGTGATCTCATAGGTAAGAGCTGAGGTGAGAAGCAGATGTCCTGGCGTGAATTAGTAATCAAAGGCTTTTGGTTCAGTTTTGGTTTCGTTTCAACAGAGAAGCAGCAAACCAGAAGGGTTGGTTTGGCTCCCCGTCTGTGACTCTGGGGCCATGAGTGCTCGGCCTTATGTGATCCTGCAGACCAGCAACTTTTGCTGGAGGCTTTTAGAGCCGGACTTGTTTGTCTGGGGCAAAGCACATCAGCGTTCACCTTCAAAATGAAAGGAAGGATTGTCTGGTTGTGGCGGGGTCCCACATGTAGGACATCCCTTGCAGGAGGAGGGTCTGATTTAGTAGCTATGAGATACAACAGTGTGAGGGGCTGCTCCAGGAAGCGTACCCACTCTGCGGGGAGCCCGCCTAACCCTCCGGGCCAGCCTGCCTTGCCTTCCTCCGATCAGCACCTTGCAGCTCAGCATGTTGGGCTCTGATCCTCAGGACACCCCAGGCTGTGTGGGGGGCAGGAGGCATCCTGGAGGATGGCTGCCCCTCGGACTGCTGTGCTACAGTCTCGGGTGTCAGATGTGATGTTTTGTAACTGGGACGTGTGTTCTCCAGCATGATAGAAGGGGCCAGAGGCAAAGTGAGGACAGGATCTTTGGCTTCCCTACGTAAAGACAGTTGTGGCAGAGGCATCTGTACCAGCCTCAATCACAGACCTCCAGAAGAGTTGCTTTTCACAACCAGAGCATGATCTAATGCCTGCAGACGGGAACACAGCTTGTTTGCCTGGGTATCACGTACTCTGAAGTAGTTTTGTGTATGGCTAGAGTGTGAACAAGCTTATTTCATGGGTGCCAGAGCTCTCAATTATCAGTGTCTTCTGGGCTAAATCTGAGCTGTGTGGCGTGCTGGGGTGGTGGCTTGTCTTGACACTGTCCTTGCTGTCTGCAGAGCGGGCGCTGTACAGCCTGGAGTGCGCCTTCCACCCCGTCTTCAGTCTCACCAGCGGGACCTGCAGGCTGGACTACCGGCGGCCGGAGAACAGGTAGGCGGCACGCCTGCCTGCCCCGTGTCTGCCAGAGAGCTGTTGCAGCGTGCCCTGGCCTACTTTGGCCACAGAGACCCAGATTCACAATGTCTGCTGCGTCATCTGTGCTGGCGAGTGGTGGCAGGGGGACCTTGAATGTCCCTTTCTGTCAGAACAAGGTCTGCTGCTTGGCAGTCAGTGTCAGTGCCCCTCAGCAAAGTAGCAGCAGGGCTCCTGAGATGGGTGCTGGTGTACCAGCAGCTCTTGCACTGAGGTTTCTTTGCAAAGCATCCTCTTTCCCGAGGGATTCCTTATTGGAGCGTTAACTCTTCCTCCCTGTCATATCCTTCTCCTGCAATTAGTACCCGTTAGCCCAAAATGGTACTTATTTTTATCACAAAAACACTCGCTGTGTGTTTATGGATGTGCTTGGTCGCTTGTGTGCTGCTTGCCTGGCCTTCATCCCCAGCACTCGTGCTGCTCCCGGCCCGGCTCTTTACATAGTGACAGCTCTGCAGCTGTGGGGAAAGGTGACTTTATTCTGGGAATTTTCCAGTCAGCTGACCCAAGTCATCCCTCCCAAACTGCTGTACCTGGAGGTTGCTCAGATTTCCAGTACCTGCTCACTGACGGGCTTCTTACTATCTGTGACCTGAATGCTGTGATCTGTAACACCAGTCTGGGCATCAGTCCTCCCCCCGTATGTGTCGTGCACGCGCTGCATCCCCGTCTCTACGTGGCTGGGTGGGCTGGGACAAGGGAGGATGCAGACTTGGGGATTTACTTGTTTCTCTTGTCCTGAGTGGTCGGCCCCAGTCTGCAGAGCAGGCCGTGGGTTTGCTGTCCTTATACTTGCACAAAGAGATTAAAAAAAAATAAGAGATGGGAACGTGGGGTGTCTGGTACCCTGTACTGCAGCAGGCTAGGTTCCCTGGACCCCGCTGGCTGCATAGCGGCACTGATGCTTGGGGGGCAAGGAGCTGGGGCTGTTCTTGAGTGGCACGAGGTGCTTCTCTCCAAATCTGGCCTCTAAACCCTGTTGCTGTTCCCCACACAGGGCTTTCTTCCTGGCTCTCTTCAAGCACCTGATGTTCCTGGAGAAGAGAGGCTGTCCCCGGACAGCCCTGGAGTTCTGCAAGCTGATTCTGAGGTAGGTGCCCCTGCCAAGGGCTGCACCCCGTTCCCTGCAGGATGGGGCAGGGCATCTCAGGCTTGGGGGAACACGCTTCTAACAATGTGCCGAACCTAACCGGTGCGGGCCAAAAACCCCAGAGGTGTACTACTTCTCTCAGGCTCAGTGAGGGCTTGTTTCCACTCCTTACAGATGCGGTGTCACAGGTTAGTTTTGGGCACAGGCTCTTACCTGTGGTGCTGCTTTGGAGCGAGGTGATTGTTGAGGAGGAGGTGGCTTAAACTGATGGGACCAGGGTGGCCCTTGCTCTGGACTGCTGAGCTGTGGGCCTGGCTGGTCCACAGAGCCCAGAGTCTGCGGAGCAGATGTATAGCGGTGGCTTCAGCCTGCTCGGTTTGTGGCCGTTGATCCTTCTCCTGGGTGGTGACGGGGGCCATCACCCCTCTGCAGGGACGCAAACCAGGCAGGGTGTTGCACCATCACTCCGGCCATGCAGGAATGATCGTGTTCCCGTTATCTCCACTTGCTGAGTCACGGAAGCGCTCTGGATGCTAGTGGGAAAGTCTTGTTTGACTTAGAAATGAGGACAGCTACTTCAGCTTTTGTGACACTGATTTTGTTTCCTCCCCTTGTGCTCGCCTCCCTCTGAAGCCTTGATCCAGAGAATGACCCGCTGTGCGTGCTGCTGCTGATTGATTTTCTGTCCCTCCGAGCTAGAGAATACACCTTCCTGACCCGCATGTTCCAGGAGTGGGAGGTGAGTTGGCAACAGACAGCCCTGGCCAGAGAAGGGGCAGAGAGGGGAGAGCTGGTTCCTGGGGCTGGCACGCTGTGCCACAGAGCCTGAGGTTTTCATAAACAGTTTAGCCCTTTGAGGGCTGTCTCACAGCCAGGCTGGCATCCCAACAGCATCAGAATGACCCGTAAAGGCTGGGGTGTTTGTTCTTGTAATCCTGGTACCCTGCAAACAATTGTACGAACTCAAAATTGCTTACTCAGTTGTGGGAGCATCAAGCCAGCGGCTGGAAAGTAACTTAATCCTGCAAGCAAGAAACCCCACCCTGTGTGCAGCCCAGCGACATCGAGATCGTTCTGCATAGCATCATTTCTCGGTAACTCTCTCTGATCCTGCAGAGTCACCGGAATTTGTCCCAGCTGCCCAATTTTGCCTTCTCGGTGCCGCTGGCCTATTTCTTCCTGAGCCAGCAGGAGGAGTGTTCAGAGCTGGAGCTAAGCCAAGCCCGGGAGAGAGCCGCCCGGCTCATCCAGCTTGCATTGATCATGTTCCCAAGCGGTAAGTCTCTCCCCACCGGTAAGTCCGTCCCCGCAGGCTTTGTCACTGTTTTCATCTGTGAGAGTGAAGGCTGGATCCCAGGGAATCAAATGCAGAGGCAGCAGTTTGCCTGTGGGTTGCAAATGGCGTTCACCTCTGCCTGTGGGAGATGGGAGCCCTGACTCAGAGGGTGACGGAGCTCGGGCAGACCGGCAGTGGCAGGTACACGGCTCTACCTGTGTCTGGTATGGCAGCGGTGGGATTCAGCCATCCTACCCCCAGCCGTGGCAGGGCCAGCGAAAGAACAGTGGAGCCGGGTAGGGCCCCCGCAGCCGTGAGCCGTGTTAGGAAGAGAACAGCGACTGTTCTCCCTGCTGCACACCCTCCTTGGAGCAGCTGATGCCCCTTCATTAGAGATGGTCACAGGCATGCAAGCTGGGAGAGAATGAGAGCCAGAGTCTTGGAGCAGGAAAACATTTCACCCCAGGGTTGCCCAGACCAGAGACAGCAAGTCTCTCTTGGCTTGCCCTCTGAGGCACTGCTCTGCTTTAGATGGGCTCTCTATGGGCACCCATCACCCTTGCTTTCATCCAGTTGGTGCTGCTGTCCATGAAAGGAGATATATAGCCCCTCTGGGCCCAGAGCAGGGTGTGACTTTATAGGCAGGAATAACCAGCTCTTGAACAGAGGTTTAGTTTGTGTTGGCTAAAACCATCTTTTTTGCTGCTTGTCACAGTGACTGAAATAAAACCCTTGTTCAAGTTCAAAGGCCAGCTGCATTAAGTGTAGAAAATTGCACCTTATTTCACTGGGGGGATAAAAAAGTTTGGTTTTTGCTTACTCTGGACCTGTTTCTGTCATCCACACAGAGATCAAAACACAGCATAACCCCCAGCAGCATCCTCGCACCCTCCTTGTGTGGGTGGTCGTTCAGCACGCTGGTGGGGTGCTGGCCCCCCAGAATGAGGCTATCTCTGCAGCCCTGGCAGTGGTGGCCGGTGGTGCTCCTCACCAGGCTGTTGAAAGCAAACTGTCTGACTTTCTCCTGCAGTTCTTATGCCGTTGTTGGATCACTGCAGTGTGCAGCCCGATGCCAGGGTCGCGTCCCATTCCTTTTTTGGGCTGAATGCTCAGATAAGGTAAGCCCTGGAGATGTTCTCAGTAAAGAGAAGGAATTGATTCTGCCGGTAATGGGGCCTTTGCTTGCTCAGGCAGCTAATGGAGTTACAAAGCTGCAGAGGAGAGTATTTGGTTTTCCTGAGTAGGCTGCTAGATGCTTTGATAATGGATTTCCATAATGGCCACCAGATAATGCTAGTGGACCCGCCTCACCTTAATGTGGATGGGTCAGAAGTTCATACCGAAGCTTGTTGGTACATGTAGTATGAGAGAGCAATGTGTGCATGCTCTCAGGGCAGGCTGTCTCCTACCAGTCTGGATTTCCCTGACACGTGGTCCTCCTAAACACGCGAGTGGTCTCCCCCTCGGGTCAAGGCAGCATTAACTTTCATCTCATGGTTATGCTTATCCCAAAAATAGATGGAGGCAGAAAAACTGGTGAAGGTAGATGGAAATAGCAAAGCAGGGAGCCTGCGATTCCTCTCTTTGTGTTCTCACGCTGAAGCACAGTGCAGAGACGAGCCCTTGCCAGCCCGCACAGGGACCTGCAGGCGGGAAGGAGGAGAGTGCCCTGAATAACAAGTGTCTCCCGTAGCCAGCCTCCCGCCTTGAACCAGCTGACGTCCCTTTACGTGGGAAGGACTCACTCCCTGTGGAAGGACCCAGCTGTCATGGCGTGGCTGGAGACCAACGTCCACGAGGTGTTGCGCATGGTGGATGCCCGGGACCCGCTGGTGGAGGAGTCTGAGCACAAGTGAGTGCGGCCGGTGGAGGTGAGCGGCTCTTGTACCAGGCATGGGTGCTGAAACACAGGGACAGAGTGGACCGAAGGGCTCTGCAGACAAGAGGAGCTCTGTCCTGGGCTGCAGCGGTGCTGGGGCTTGCTCAGAACCCCACATCTGCTGATCTGATGGTGGCTGCTGATGCCAGGGGTTACACTGTGGGGCCAGGAAGGCAGAGGCTTTTCCCTGCTTTGCACAAACGTGAATGAAGAGCTGCGGCTTTTGCTCACTGGGGAGTGTGTGCTGCGCCGGCTTCCCCCATCCTCGGCCATTGCCTGTGCCTTGGAAATCGCCCGGAGAGGGCAGAGGGGTTGCTGCTGGTTGGGAAGGGCACGGATGGCTGCACAGCTCGGGGATTTATTGCACAGGGCAGGTTACTGCTTAGAAACACTTTCCAGCTCTGAGAAGCAGAAGAGAGGGGCATTAAGTACAGTGTCCCTGAGCTGTTCTGCTCTTTCCTCCGGAGGTCAGCAGCTGCCAAGTGACTTTGGCTTTGCTATAGGCCAGCTCCGTCCAATACGGCGCATCCCCCCCAGAGCCAGGGATGAAGCTGACGATGCACCTAGAGAAGCAGAAATGGAAAGCTGGCTATGCTGAGGTGTGCTCGGTGCAATCCTCTGTCCCCCTCCCTGCTTTAGGAGGAAGATGCGGTACCAGAGCGCACCCAGGAATATCTACCGGCACATCATCCTCTCGGAGATGAAGGAGGCCACGGCAGCTCTGCCTCTGGTGAGGGGCCCTGGTGGGGCACAGGCGGTGCCGCTGCGTGCGGTGTGATGGGATTTGCATCCATGCCGTGCGTGCGGACGCTGGGCACGCCTTAAACCCCAGCCACCAGCAAGAAGCATCCAGCTGACCTCAAAGTGTCCTCTCTGTATGCATGGCTTCCTGGGGCGACACACGGGGGTGCGTGTGTGGGCAGGCCAGGCTGCAGCTGGTGCCCGGCTCTGCTGCGCTCCCCAAGACAAAGGGCCGTCCAGCTGGTCCGACCATCTCTCTGCCTCGGTGTTTGCTGCTGCTGGTGACGCAGCCTTCACCCCTTCTTTCTTCTTCCCCCCCCGCAGGAGGTGACCTCGCAGCCTGTGATGGGGTTTGACCCCTTGCCTCCTTTGGACTCCATCGTTTCCTACACCAGACCAGAAAGGTACCTTCGCCACCCCTCGTTTCTGCGCTGGCACAGCCAGCATGTTCCCAGCACGCCCTCACCCCCGGGCCTGGGTGCCTGTGGGTACTCGGAGCTGATGTCCTCCTCCATCTTGGAGGAAGAGAAGCCTGGCTTGCGGTGCTCGCCGACAGGCAGAATGTACAGGCAGGACTGGTCCTGCCGCTTTTCCTTGGTGGTCACCGTCGGAGACGGCAGCTGTTCACAGCCATTAAGGCAAAGGCCACTGAAAAACTTTGGCTGTTTCTTAACTGAGGTGGTTTGGGGTAAAGACAGGTTTAAGCGCAGCCAGCCGTGGTGCACACAGACCGTTGAGGTGACGCCCATACGTTTCTTATGCACTGACCCAGCTCAGAGCAAACCTGGTAGTGCTTCTAATGGCTGCTTTGCCCAGAGGGTGGCCAGCTGCTGGCTGCCTGGTGTGAGAAATCCCCAAGAACCCCCCAGTACCCTGCTTCAGGGCTGGCTCAGGAGGGCCCATGTTCTCTCCAGCATCTCTGCGCTGCCTCAGCCCCAGCGAGAGGTCGAGTACCAAGTTGCCCCCTTAACCATGGTCTGACTTCTGTCTTTCAGAACGAATCATCCATCCAATGAAAGCACTTTATCTCTCTTCTTCCGATCGCTGTTGCCAAATTTTAACTTGCAGGTACGTGCAGTCAGCTGCTGTGGGCAGATCAGAGTGCACTTTTGCTGTCGGTACGCCGAAGTTCCCACTGCACAGTGTTTCTGCAAAGGGAGTGGCTCTTGGCATATGCAGTGTGTAAACGTCAGGTTGCAGAGCAGCCTGATGCTTTTTGGCAAGCGGCATTGTCTCTCTCCCTGTCTGCTGCAGACAGGCAGGCAGCTCCCTGCCTGGCCCCTCCAGCTCTCCTCTCTTGCAGGGGGACATCAGGCACGACGGGGATGAAGAGGCTGGAGCAGGGCAGGACCTTAACCAGGGGGTGAACAGGCTCATGGCAGCCATGCGGGACATGCTGGCGAACATCCAGTTTCAGGAACCCCCCCGAGACGACAATCCTGAAGGCGACGGGGACTGGGACTGAGTCGAGAGTGTGCATCTCCCCCCAACCCTCTGTAATCACCCCCCCGCCGACTTGTGTCGCACTCCAATAAAGTCACACAAACCCCGGGTGCCCGCTCTTGCTGTGGGGATGGGCTCTGTCTGGGGGGGAGGGTGGGGGCTGCCACCGTGGGCACCTTTCGCATCTCTCGGCGGGGGGCGAGGACTGTCTGAAAGAGGCAGGACTAATCTACAGCAGCTGTCCCTCGGCCCCAAGTCAGCTTAGTCCCCTTCTGGCCTCCTCCAAGCACATTTGCTGTCCCGTTTGTTCCCCTGCCTGCTCTTCTCCTGGTCTTGTGTTTAATGGCCGGAGGCTTTTTTTGTGCTCTCCTGCGACTCCTGAACCGTGGTTGCCCTTTGTGCTTCCCCCAGCCTGAAGCCTCCTTCCCTCCACGAAACACTCCAGGCCCTGACGTGGGACCTTCCAGCTTGCCAATGAAGGGCTCGGGGTCCCCGCTCCACTGCCGCAGCGCTCCCTGCGCTACCGTAGGTGTGTGGGGAGCGGTTCTTCCTTGTGCTGCAGCCGTTTGATCGTGCTGGGGGCAGAAAGGATCCCCTCCCCTGCCTCTATTTTCTCCTTCCATCCCTTGTTTCCCCACCTTCACCTTGTAGAGCCAGCAATGAGGTCAGCTGCACTCAAACCCTTAACTCATCCTTGCTGCCTGCAAAGCTTTTTCCTTTTTCTGCTGTGTAACGGTGTATATGTGGCTCTAATGCTGAGCCAGGCTACGCTGCCCGGAATAAATCCTCCCCCCCTTCTGCAGCGCTCGCTGTGTCCATTCCCTGGGGAGCTGTGTGGATCTCTGGGGGCTGGCGGGGATGGGGACGGGGCAGGCTGGCCGGAGCCCTGGGGTCTGCAGTGCAGACCCCAGGGCTCCGGCCAGCCTGCCCCGTCCCCAACCCTGCCAGCACATCCAAATCCCATGGCACAGGAGCCCCGTCTGCTCCCCTGTGCCTTGCGTTCCCTTCGCTTGGATTTGCAGACTCGGCGTTTTCTAGCTCTGTTCTCAAAGCCTCTGTTGATAAAGCTAAAAATTCATGGCACGTACCAGCGCGCTCTTTAGCCGAGCGGCAGCCGGGGAGGGGGGAAGCCGGTGGCTGTCGGTCCGGATTCCTCCTGCTTGTGTTTCCCCGGGGGTAAGCGGTGTTTTGCCACTCCTCAGCCGGCACTGGGGTTGCACGTGCACCGGCTTCAGCTAGACACGTGGCACGCGTTGGCCGTAACTCCCTGCCGTACTGGCACTCGGTGTGAGCAAGGCACCGTGGCAGCCTGGGACCCCATTCCCAGCGTGTCCAGCTGAGCTGCTTTCATCTGTGCCGGAGCCGTGGGGTGCTCTGTGCCATGGGGAAGGGTTCCTGGCACCCCGCAGGAAGGAGCGGAAGCGGTCAGCGGGAACGACCGCGGGATCGGCCTTTTCATGAAGCCGTGAATGGCTCTTTGGCAGCTGAGCGGCTCCAGGCATCAACACCAGCCAAAGGCACATGATGGTCAGATGGGTCCCGCGTCCCCCAGCCTGCCTGAGCTCCCTCCGGCGCCAGGCTTTGCCGGGGTGCAGGCACAGCATCACATTTAATTGTGCCTTTGATGATCCCTATTGGACCCATCGCTCGCCCCATGGCAAAACACCTTCCCCGGGGCCAGGCCAGGCTGGTGGGTCTGATGGGGATCCCAGCCCCACGCACGGGGATTGGGAGGGGCGCTTGGGCTCCTGCAGTGAGCGGGATCCCACCAGGGTCCCCAAGGTGCGTGGACACCGCAGGGCACACGGGACCCCAGTGTCTGTGGACCCTCCCCCAGGGCACGTGGACCCCCCAAGACACACAGTCCCCCAGAGCGCAGGGATCCCCCCAGCACACACAGGATCCCAGGACACTTGGGGACCCCAAGGTGCACGGTCCCCCAGGGCACAGAGGACCCCTATGGCACACAGCCCCCCAAGGTGCATGGCCCCGGGGGGTGCATGGACCCCCTCCAGGGCATGTGGGATCCCCGGGCACGTGATGACCTGAAGCAGTCAGGCTCCCTAAGGCCATGTCGGGGGTCCGGCAACCCCGGCCTCTGTGGTGGCTCCCCCGGCTGCCGGGGTGCCGCCGTCATGCGGGTGCCCACCCTCCTCGGGAGGAGGAGCCGCGGGAGCCGGGGCAGAGAAAGGGCCCTTTCTTCCCCATCACCCTGGGCCGGCGGTCGCGCGGCTGCGGGGACACCAGGCAGGGCTGGCGAGGAGGGCAGCCGTGACACCAGGAGTCCCGGCGGGCACGCGGCATCCCCGGCACGTCCCCAGGTGGTGGGAGCCCACGTCCCCAGTTCCTCCACGTCCCCTCGGCCTCGCCGCCGGCGTTGCGGGAGCACTGGCGGGACAGGACGGGGGCTCAGGGGGTGTGCGGGCACTGCGGGGGGCCCTGGGGCTGAGGTGGGGACCATGTCGATGCTGGCCCCCCTGCGCCTGCTACGTGAGCCCTGGAATGCCAGCGAGGGCAACCAGAGCAACACCAGGGCCGGCAGCGCCTGGTGCCAGGGGCTCAACATTCCCAGCGAGCTCTTCCTCACGCTGGGACTGGTGAGCCTGGTGGAGAACCTGCTGGTGGTGGCTGCCATCCTGAAGAACAGGAACCTGCACTCGCCCACGTACTACTTCATCTGCTGCCTGGCCGTCTCCGACATGCTGGTGAGCGTCAGCAACCTGGCAGAGACACTCTTCATGCTGCTGATGGAGCACGGCGTGCTGGTGGTCCACACCAGCATTGTCCGCCACATGGACAACGTCATCGACATGCTCATCTGCAGCTCCGTTGTGTCCTCCCTCTCCTTCCTGGGGGTCATCGCCGTGGACCGCTACATCACCATCTTCTATGCCCTGCGCTACCACAGCATCATGACGCTGCAACGGGCTGTGGTGACCATGGCCGCCATCTGGCTGACCAGCACCGTCTCCAGCACTGTCTTCATCACCTACTGCCACAACAATGCCATCCTTCTGTGCCTCATTGGCTTCTTCTTCTTCATGCTGGTCCTCATGCTGGTGCTCTACATCCACATGTTTGCCCTGGCCCGCCACCACCTCCGCAGCATCTCCAGGCAGCAGAAGCAGCCCACCGTCTACCACGACAGCAGCCTGAAGGGAGCCGTCACGCTCACCATCCTCCTGGGCGTCTTCTTCATCTGCTGGGGGCCCTTCTTCTTCCACCTCATCCTCATTGTCACCTGTCCCACCAACCCCTTCTGCACCTGCTTCTTCAGCTACTTCAACCTTTTCCTCATCCTCATCATCTGTAACTCAGTCATCGACCCCCTCATCTATGCCTTCCGGAGCCAGGAGCTCCGGCAGACGCTGCGGGAGGTGGTCCGCTGCTCCTGGTAGGCAGCAGGACATGGGTAACGGCACGGCCGTCCCTGCCGCAGGATGGATGGACGGACGGACAGACGGATGGATGGGATGGGATACGCCGTGGGGCATCCCCCTCCAGCACCCCGATCTGGGCTGACGGGTTCGTGGTACCCAATAAAAGGCTCTTTGCAGTGATGCTGTGGCTGGCACCGAAATGCAGCCCCCGGGGGAGCCCCGGGGCACCGGGGCGGGGGGGGGGTGGTGGTGTCGGCCCTTCCCGGCCCCACCGTTTATTTGAAGCTCGATTGCTCCCGGTTGCTGTTGTAGGGCCGCGGCTGCCTGCACCGACCCCGGGGCCGGAGAGGCGGGGAGGGGGGGGACGGACGGCACCGGGAGGGACCGGCGGGGTGTTGGAGCAGCCCCGGGAGCGGGGTGGCGGGAGGCCGGTCCCCGCGGGGGTTGTGGGGGGCGGCCAGAGCCGCCCCCCGGACAAAGGGGCTCCTCGCCGCCGCCTTTGTTCTCGGGCCGCGCCCGCCGCCGCCCGCCCCGGCCCCGCCGCGGGGAGGGGGGGAGCTCCTGGCGCCCGGGACCCCCGGGGCGGCCCCCCCCGGGGCTCGTCCCTGCCCCCCCCTCCCATGACGGGCCGAGGGTTGGGGTGCTGCCCCCCCCCAGCACCTCCCGCCGCCCCGGGATGCTCCCGCCGTGCCTGGCTGGTCCCCGGTCCGTGCCCCCCCGCGGGTACCGGGGTGCCCCCGCAGCGCGGCTGGCCGTGCCGGGCGGGTGCCCTCCGCCGTGGGTGCAGGGGGTCCCCTCCACCGTCCCGCGCCCTCCCCCCCTCCCCCCGCCGTGGGCGCCGGGGGTGCCCGAACCGGCGGAGCCCGGGGCGGGGCAGGGGCGGGGCAGGGGCGGGGCCCGGGGCGGGGCGGGGCCGGGGCGGTGGCGGCGGCGGCGGTGCCGCAGGGTTGTTGCGGCGCTGCGGCGGCGGCCGCCGATTGGCTGCGGGGCGGCGGTGACGTCAGCGCCCGGCCCGGTGCGGCGCCGGGCGCCTATAAAGGCAGCGGCGGCAGCGGAGCCGCCCCCCGCGCTCCCGGTGCCGCTCCTGCTCCTGTTCCTGCTCCCGTTCCCTGTTTCCCGTTTCCCGCTCCGCTCCGGCCCAAGGCCCGGCCCTGCAGCACCATGAGGGAGATCGTCCACATCCAGGCGGGGCAATGCGGCAACCAGATCGGCGCCAAGGTAACGGCGGCCCCGCCCCGCCGCTGCGGAGACGAGCGGCGGACAAAGACACCGACACCCACCCACCCCCCCCTTTCTCCTCTTCCTCCTCCTCCCCGCCGCGCCCCCCCCCCCCCCCCTCCCGCCGCACCGGGCGGACAAAGGGCCCCGCCCCCCCCCCGCCGCCGCCTTTGTCCGCCCTTCAGCACCGCGGACAGCGCCCGCCCCGCGCCCCGCCGCCAGGGGGCGCCCTGCGCCGCCCCGCCCTGCCCCGCCCTGCCCTGCCCGCGGGGGGGGGGGGGGGAAGGTGGGAATGGGAGGGGGGTCCCGGTGTCCGTGTGTCCGTCCCCCCCTCGCTGAGCCCTGTGCCCCCAGTTCTGGGAGGTGATCAGCGACGAGCACGGCATCGACCCCAGCGGCAACTACGTGGGCGACTCCGACCTGCAGCTGGAGCGCATCAGCGTCTACTACAATGAAGCCTCTTGTAAGCGACCCCCCCCCCCAGCACCCCCATCCTGAGCAGGGGGGGACACCCCCCTGTCCCTTTTCCACCCCCCTCCCCAGCTGCAGGCAGGTCCTGCGTCTACTGGGGCGGGGCAGGCAGGTACATGCACCCACCCCACAGGACCCTGGGGGGGGGGGAGACATATGCACCCACCCCGTGGGGACCCTGTGCTCTTGGGGGGGGGGGGGGCCATGACACATGCACCCACCCCGTGGGGACCTTGTGCTCTGGGCGGGGACAGACATGACATGTGCACCCAGCTCCATGGGGCCCTGAGGTGCTGGGGGGGGACGGACATGACACACACACAACTCTTGCACTCAGCCCTGTGGGACCCTGTGGTTTGTTTGGGGGAGGGGGGGGGTTGCAGATGTGTATCCAGCCCCGTGGGACCCCCACTGTGTGTGTGGGGAGAAATGTGCCCCCAGCCACACAGGGACACTGTGCTCTGGGGGGGGGGGGGGGGGGGGGAGGAGAACACAACACATGCGCCCAGCCCTGTGGGACCCTGCAGGGTGGGGTGGGGCACCCCCGGGTTGGGGGTCGGGGGGGGGGCAGCAGCAGGTCCCCTCCGGCACGGGGTCTCTCGCAGCTCACAAGTACGTGCCTCGCGCCATCCTGGTGGACCTGGAGCCGGGGACGATGGACAGCGTGCGCTCGGGTGCCTTCGGCCACCTCTTCCGCCCCGACAACTTCATCTTCGGTAGGTCCTCGGGGAGGGGGATGCCATAACCCACGTCCCCGGACCCCTCCCCGGCTGTCGCCGTCCCCAGGGCGCTCGGCGGGTGTATCCCCACCTGCGCCGCGGGGCCCGGCACAGCCGGCATGCCGCCAAACCTTTGCCGTTTCCGCTTCCCACCCCGCCCCGGTCTCAGATCTTGCCGATGCCGCCGCCGGCAGCGCCCCGTCCCATCCCCGGCGTGGGCGCGGGGGGTGCCGGCGGCCATCGGGTGCCTCTTTTTTTTTCCGCCCACCCCTGGCAGGGCAGAGCGGGGCCGGGAATAACTGGGCCAAGGGGCACTACACGGAGGGGGCCGAACTGGTGGACTCGGTGCTGGACGTGGTGCGGAAGGAGTGCGAGAACTGCGACTGCCTGCAGGGCTTCCAGCTGACCCACTCGCTGGGCGGCGGCACTGGCTCCGGCATGGGCACCCTCCTCATCAGCAAGGTGCGGGAGGAGTATCCCGACCGCATCATGAACACTTTCAGCGTGGTGCCATCCCCCAAGGTGTCAGACACGGTGGTGGAGCCCTACAACGCCACGCTCTCCATCCACCAGCTGGTGGAGAACACAGATGAGACCTACTGCATCGATAACGAAGCTCTCTACGACATCTGCTTCCGCACCCTCAAGTTGGCCACCCCCACTTACGGTGACCTCAACCACCTCGTCTCGGCCACCATGAGTGGCGTGACCACCTCCCTCCGCTTCCCTGGTCAACTCAACGCCGACCTCCGCAAGCTGGCCGTCAACATGGTGCCCTTCCCACGTCTCCACTTCTTCATGCCGGGCTTCGCCCCACTGACGGCCCGCGGCAGCCAGCAGTACCGCGCCCTCACCGTCCCCGAGCTCACCCAGCAGATGTTCGATGCCAAGAACATGATGGCCGCCTGTGACCCCCGCCACGGCCGCTACCTCACTGTGGCCACCGTCTTCCGGGGCCGCATGTCCATGAAGGAGGTGGACGAGCAGATGTTGGCCATCCAGAGCAAGAACAGCTCCTACTTCGTGGAGTGGATCCCCAACAACGTCAAGGTGGCCGTCTGCGACATCCCTCCCCGGGGGCTGAAGATGTCCTCCACCTTTATCGGCAACAGCACAGCCATCCAGGAGCTCTTCAAGCGTATCTCGGAGCAGTTCACGGCCATGTTCCGCCGCAAGGCCTTCCTCCACTGGTACACGGGCGAGGGGATGGACGAGATGGAGTTCACCGAGGCCGAGAGCAACATGAACGACCTGGTGTCCGAGTACCAGCAGTACCAGGACGCCACGGCCGAGGAGGAGGGCGAGATGTACGAGGACGACGAGGAGGAGTCGGAGGCCCAGGGTGCCAAGTGATGCCTGACGCCCGCTGCCTGCAGCTCCCCGGCTTCGCGCTGCTGCACCCCCCCACCCCGGGCCCTGGCCGGGCTCCCCCCGTGCGGCCCTTCGGTGTCTCCTGACCCTGTCCCCCCCTGAGCCGGCTCGGCCCCCCCCACCCCTCCCTCCTGCCTCCCCCCTTTTCGTTTTTTACTGGTTCGTGTCTATTATTTTTTTTGAATACTTAATAAATTTATTGCTGTCCAGGTACCACCTGTCTGTGGCTCCTTTGGCGGGGGGGGACGGGACGGGACACAATGGACCTTCTACTGGGGGCAACTCGGGGGTTTGAGCTTGTTAACAAGGGGACTTGGGGACCCCACGTGCCCAGGGTGGCCGTGCCCGAGCCCTGGTCCCCTCCCAGATAGTTCCTGTCCCTTTGCCCCCCTGCCCTGTGCCCCACAGCTCCAGCCCCCCGGGGCTGGGGGTGCGGTGCCTGGGAGGGTGGCTGCGCCTTTGTCCCCACTGTCCCCCTTCTCCATGCTGGGGTGGTGGCTGCCCCCTCCCTGTGCCAGGACAACGTTGGCCCTTTGTCACCCCAAACCGAGGTGGGGGCACGGACCCCTGGGTGCTGCCCCCGGCCCTGTGGCCCCAGGGCTGGGCACGTGTCTGGCTTTGGGGGATCCAGGGCACCCCCAGCCCAAACAGCCCTTGAGCCCCTGCAGTTCTGGGGACCCCCAGCTCCTGCCTGGGTGCTGGGCTGGCCCCAGAGTGGGGGGCCAGGCTGGGCTGCCATGGGGCTGCTGCTCCCTCCTGGGGAGTCCCTGTGGGGAGAGGGGCTGTGCTGTGGGGGCAAGGGAAGGGGCTGGGGGCTGTGGGATTGTGGGGATGGGGAGCTATGGAGCTGGGGGCAAGCTGTGGGGCTGGGGGCTATGGGGGTGGAGAGGTATGGGGTTGGAGGGTCTGGGGCCCAGAGCTATGGGGCTGGGGGCTGGGGGGGCAAGGCGCTATTGGGGATGGGGGCCATATATGGGGATGGGGGCTGCAGGGGCAAGGACCTGTGGGTATGGGGGCCATATATGGGGATGGGGGCTGCAGGGGCAAGGAGCTGTGGGTCTGGGGGCTCTGGGGCCCAGAGCTATGGGGCTGTGGGGCCAGGGTGCTATAGGGCTGGGGACTATGGGGCTGGGGGCTGCAGGGACAAGGAGCTGTGGGTCTGGGGGCTCTGGGGCCGAGGCCCTATAGGGGTGGGGAGGTATGGGGCTGGGGGCTCTGGGGCCGGGGGCTATGCAGACAAGGGATTGCGGGGCTGGGGTTCTCGGGGGCAGAGGGCCGTGGGGCACGGGTGAGGAGGCGGGGGCGGTGGGCAGGAGGAGCCGCCGGGCCGTGCAGGCGGGTCCGGGGTCGCGGGTCGGGACGCCGCGGCCATGCCCGGGCGCGGTGCGGGGCGGTGCGGTGCGGGGCGGTCCGCCGACCGACAGGGGGCGGCAGCGGGGTGAGGTAGGGCGGGGCGCGGCGGGGCGGGGCGGCGGGGCGGGGCGCGGCAGTGCAGGAGAGGGGAGAGGTGAGGGGGGGGCGGCGGCGCGCGGCGTTGCGGTGAGTGGGGCGGGGGCGCTGCCCCCTGGCGGGCGGGGGGACCGGCACCGGCACCGGGGGGGGCTGGGAAATAAGGGACTGCGGGGGGGGGGGGTCTCCGCAATAAGGGGGTACATGGGGGGGTCTCCGCAATAAGGGGTGCGGGGCAGTGGGGGGGCTGGACAATGGGGAGGTGCGGGGGGGGCCGCTGCCATGCAGGCCCATGCAAGAGCTGGGGGGGGGGGGGTGTCGGTGCTGCGGGGACCCCACGGTGGGGAGCAAACGTGCGGTGGGGGCTGCACCGGGGGGAGGAGGAACGGGGCGGGGGGGGGTTGCACTGGGGGGGCCGTAGGGTGGCGGGATGGGGTGAGCGTGGGCCGAGGCGGGTGGTGGCAGCGGGGCAGGGCGGGGGACGTGGGTGTGGGAGGCGGAGGGACGGGTTTGTCCACGGGGGACGGTGCCGGTGTCGGTACCGGTGCCGGTACCGGTGGGTGACTGAGGCGGCGTCCCGCAGGGCGAGCGGCGATGGCGTACGACGAGCGGCTGGCCCGCTTCCGCCAGGCCCACCTCAACCCCTTCAACAAGGCCCCCGAGCAGCAGCAGGAGCACCCCGACGGGGAGACCCCCACCCCAGGTGGGTGCTGACCCCCCCCAAAAACCCCCACACACCCCCCAACCCCCCCCCCCCAAAACCCCTCCATAGCCCTGCCCCACGGCTGGTTTTGGCGAGGGGTCCCAGCCCCCCCCCGCCCCCCCATGGCGCTCCCCCCATTGCAGCCCGGCGGCCGGATCCGTCCCCGGGAGACCCCGAGGGCACCCTGGACCTGGGCCTGGCTGAGGACCACTTCTCCCGCCCCGTGGTGAGTGGGGCTGGAGGGGGGGGGAGCAGAAAATGGGGCTGGAGTTGGGGTTTTGGGGGGGGGGAGTAGTGGGCCGCCAGCCCACCCTCCTCTTCTTCCTCCCGCTGCCGCAGGGCCTGATCCTGGCATCGGACGTGCAGCAGCTGCGTCAGGCCATCGAGGAGTGCAAGCGGGCGATCCTGGCGCTGCCCGAGCACTCGGAGCGGCAGAAGGACGCGGTGGTGCGGCTCATCCACCTCCGCCTCAAGCTGCAGGAGCTGAAGGTGGGGCCGGGACCGGGGGTGTGGGGGTCTCTATGGGCGCGGGGGGGTGGGGGCCGCGCTGACATCCCCCCCCTGCCTCGTGCAGGACCCCGACGAGGATGAGCCCAACATCCGGGTGGTCCTGGAGCATCGCTTCTACAAGGAGAAGAGCAAGAGCGTGAAGCAGATGTGCGACAAGTGCAGCACCATCATCTGGGGCCTCATCCAGACCTGGTACACCTGCACAGGTGGGGCTGGGACCCCGCGTCCCCCTCCCCGACCCCCCTCCCGCCATGTCCCCGCACTGATGGCCGCCCGTCCCCATCCCAGGCTGCTACTACCGGTGCCACAGCAAGTGCCTGCCGCTGGTGAGCAAGGCTTGCGTGCGGGCCAAGGTCAGCCACCAGGCTGAGTACCAGCTCAGCATCTGCCCCGAGAGCGGGCTGGACAGCCAGGACTACCGCTGCGCCGAGTGCCGTGCCCCCGTCTCCCTCCGTAAGGCTGCGCCGCCGCGGCGTGGGGCTGGGGGGGGATGTGTGTGGGGCTGGGGACCAGCGCTGGGGGGCTGTGGGGTGGGGGATGTGTGGGGCTCGGCTTTTTTGGGGGCTGCGTGGTGCTGGGGGGAGCTGCGGGTTGGTGCTCTGGGGGCTGTGTGGGGCTGGGAGCTATGGGGAGCTGGGGGGGGGGTCAGGGCTGTGTGAGACTGGGGCGGGGGGGGCACAGCGCATGGGAAGGTGACGCTGGGGCTCCACTGTGTCCCCGGGTGCTGCCGCGCGTCCCGTGGTGGGGTGCGTGGCGTGGGGCGAGCAGGGCGTGGCGCGGTGCCGGTACGTGTGCCAACGCCTGTGCCGGCGCGTGTGCCGCCGCAGGGGGGGTGCCCAGCGAGGCCCGGCAGTGCGACTACACCGGCCTCTACTACTGCAGCAGCTGCCACTGGAACGACCTGGCCGTCGTGCCCGCCCGTGCCATCCACAACTGGGACTTCGAGCCCCGCAAGGTGCCCCTGGCACGGGGTGGGGGCTTGGGGGTGCCCAGGGTCCCGGGGGGGGGGCTGTGGCCCTGGTCCTGGGGGTCCCTAGGGGCTGTGTCCCTGGTTGGAGGTCACTTGGGGGACCGTGTCCTTGGTCCTGGGGGTCCCTGGGGGCCATGAGCCTGGTTGGAGATCACTTAGGGGGCTGTGTCCCTGGTTGGAGGTCACTTGGGGGGGCCATGTCCCTGGTTATGGTGGTCCCTGGGGACCGTGTCCCTGGTTGGAGGTCACTTGGGGGGCTGTGTCCCTGGGTAGAGGTCACCTGGGGGGGCCATGTCCTTGGGCAGGGGTCCCTGGGGGCCGTGTCCCTGGTTGGAGGTCACTTGGGGGGCTGTGTCCCTGGGTCGTGGTCACTTGAGAAGGGCCGCGTCCCCAGGGCTGCATCCCTGGGGATGGGGTCCCGGGGCAGCAGTACCGAGGGTCCCCGAGGCCGTGGCGGTGGGGATGGCCCGGTGCCCACGGGGTGACGGCGGTGCCGGCGCGCAGGTGTCACGCTGCAGCATGCGGTACCTGGCGCTGATGGTGTCGCGGCCCGTGCTGAAGCTGCGGGAGATCAACCCGCTGCTCTTCAACTACGTGGAGGAGCTGGTGGAGATCCGGGTGAGCGTGGCCGGCAGGGTGGGCAGCACGGTGGAGGGAGCGTGGGGTGAGTGGGGAGGGAGATGGGGGTCCGGCAGCACCCGCAGAGGTTGGGATCAGGGCAGAGGGTGCTACGGGGCTGAGCTTGACCCAGCCTGACCTTGTCCCCATCATGTCCTCATCCTCATCCCATCCCATTCCCACACCGTCCCCATCTCATCCCCGTCCTGTCCCTGTCACCACCCTTTTCCCTGTCTCGGTCCTGTCCCCATTCCCGTCCCGTCCCCCCCGCAGAAGCTGCGCCAGGACATCCTGCTGATGAAGCCCTACTTCATCACCTGCAAGGAGGCGATGGAGGCGCGGCTGCTGCTGCAGGTCAGGCCCCGCACGAGCGGCCGAACCGGGACTGGGGGGGAGACCCCGGGGGTGCTGGGACCGGGGGGGCGGCGGTGACGGGCTGTCCGCCTGTAGCTGCAGGACCGGCAGCACTTTGTGGAGAACGACGAGATGTACTCGCTGCAGGACCTGATCGATATCGAAGCCGGGCGCCTGAGCTGCTCCCTGACGGAGATCCACACCCTTTTCGCCAAGCACATCAAGCTGGACTGCGAGGTGAGCCCTGACCCACGGCACGGCTCCCGTGGGGCCAGCACCGTGCGTGTGTGGGGGGGGCCGGTGGGGTCCCCGCCGGACACCATCGGGACCTTTTCCCTGCTCCTGCCCCAGCGGTGCCAGGCGAAAGGCTTCGTCTGCGAGCTCTGCAAGGAGGGCGACGTGCTCTTCCCCTTCGACAGCCACACTTCGGTCTGCACCGACTGCTCCGCCGTCTTCCACAGGTACGGCACGCACCGGCGATGGACGCTTCCCGCCGGGCCCGGCAACGTGGCACCGGAGTGGCGGGGGGACGGACGGACGGGACGGACACGGGTGGCGCTGGGGCTGGTGCGGGGGGGTGACCCAGCGCTGTCCCCTCCCCGCAGGGACTGCTACTACGACAACTCCACCACCTGCCCCAAGTGCGCCCGGCTGAGCCTCCGTAAGCAGTCCCTCTTCCAGGACTCCGGCACCGAGGCAGAGCCCTAAGTGGGGGGGCCCAACCCCACGGCCACCCCCCCAACCTGCCACGGGGCCCTGGGATGGACACAGGCAGCCCCCAGCTCTGCGAGGCAGCTGGGACCCTCTGCCCGTGGGGACGGCTGGGGGTCCTGGGCCTGGGGTGGGGTGTGGGGGGGTCGCTGCCAGACCTGAGCGAGCCCTGCGGGAGGTGCCGGGACCCGGTTAATGACCGGCAGCGGCTCCCGCCATCCCTGCGCCAAATCCTGCCCGTGGCGTCAGTGCCTGGGGTGTTGCCCGCTCGGGGCCGCGGTGCGGGCAGGGGTGCGGGCAGGGGTGCAGGCAGGGCAGGGGTCCGGTGCTCTGCTGCCTGCAGCCATGCGGCGTGGGCGAGCGTGCCGGCTGAGCCGGAACGACGCCGGAACGACGGGTGCTGCCGGGGAAGGCGAGCGCACCGGGACTCGACGCAAGAGTCACCCCGAAACTCCTCTCGCCCCCTCTGCGGGTGGCTGAAGGCCCGGGCAGGGTTTTGGGAAGCAGGAGCCGGGGACCCCCCCCATACACACACACTACCGGGATAACGCTGCTGATTCTGGGGGAAAACACCCGGTTTCCCCCCTGCACCTGGGGCTGAGCCCCCGAAGTGGGGGGGGGGGCTGTGGGAGGGCTGGGGCTGGGCTGGGCACTGTGTGGGGCCGCTGCCCCCCCCACCCCGGGTTTTCTGTAGCATTAACGAGGCCTCTTTCCGCAACCCACCACTCGTGTCCCTGCTTTGGTTTGGGGGGGGGGACACACGACGACGAGCGGTCACTCGAGGGCGGTGGGGCGGGGGGGTGTTTTGTGGGTGTGACGGTGGTCTCCATCCCCCCCCCGGTGCCCCCTGCAGCCCCTCCAGGGCTTCCCCCCCCCCCCCACCCCGTGGCGACGGAGACGGGCAGAGGCGGGCGGTGGAGGCTCGCTCGGTTTTACCGGAACACAGCACTGCTACATGAGAAGCGGGTGGGCACCGGCACCGGTACCGGCCCCGCTCCGGCCGGGCTTGGACGGTGTGTCCCACCCGGGTCACCAGTCCCGGCAGCCGGGACCGCGGGCAGCCCCGGGTCCCGGCGGGGGGGACCCGTTCCCCCTTCCCTGTGGCCCGGGGGGACAGCGGGCTTGCCTCCGCGGGGCTGGGGGCCACCTCTGCCCGGGGCCGGTTGCCCCCGCTGCAATATCAGTCCTGCACCCCCAGTATGTGCGTCCCCCCGCCTCCGGCAGGGTGATGGGGGTGGGCTCCGGTGCGCGTGTCTGTCCCCCCCTGCCATCCCGGCGTGTCCCCCTCTCAGGGCCGGTGCAGCCCCTAGGGCTCCCGCGGCCGTTCGGCGGGCAGGAAGGCGTCCGGGGGTCCCGGCGGCAGCTCCGGGTCGCTGAGGTGTTTCTTCTCCCGGCCCTGCTCCCGCGCTCGGGTCCAGGAGGGCGAGCGCAGGTATCCGGCCCGCGGCACCGCCTGTGGCTGCAGCCCTACGGGGACAGACGGCTCAAGGCCTGCCGGACGGCCGGGACGGACGGACAACGGCCCCGCTCGCTCACCGCTGGGCGACTCTCCGGCCGCGTTCTCCTCGTCCGAGTCGGCGAAGACCTCGGCCAGCTCCTGGTCCGACATGTCGGTCAGCTCCGTCAGGTCCAGCAGGTCGAAGTGCACCTCCAGCGAGGAGACGCTGCTCAGGGGCTCTGCGGGCAGCCGGCGGTGCTGGGGGACCCGGCCGCTGCCCGGCGCGAGACCCCGGGGATGGGCTGCAGGCAGCGGGGGGGAGCCCTCGGGGGGGGGGTGGTCTGGGGAGCTGGGGGAGATGAGGGGCTCGGCGGGGGCAATGACCAGCTCAGGGCTGGCAGGGGACCTTGGGGACAGGCAGGGACCCCAGGAGCAGGCAGGGACCTCAGGGACAGGCAGGGGATGCCGGGGACAGGCAGGGACCCCAGGAGCAGGCAGGGGCTGGCAGGGACCTTGGGGACAGGCAGGGGATGCTAAGGGCAGGCAGGGGACCCCAGGGGCAGGCAGGGGACAGGCAGGGCTGCCCGCGCAGGGCGGCACTCACGTCTGCGCTCAGTGACCTGCAGCAGGCCGGCGCTGGGGATGGGGATGCCGCCCTGCTCCTCCGTGGGGGCTCCGGGGGTCTCCTGGGCCGGCCCATGGGTGGGGGTCCCCGCCGGGCATTCCGGGGCCAGCACCTCCTTGCCGAGCTCTGCGATACCGGCATCTGCCGCGTCGGTGACGGCAGCTCCGTCCCGGTGCCCCGCCAGCCCCCTTGGGGTGTCCCAGCCGAGGGGGACGGGAGCAGCGGGACCCCCGGGGGGGCTGGGGGAACGGGCAGAGCTGCCCAGGACCCCGGGCCCCCATGCCGACAGCCGGCAGCCCTGTACCCCCCGCCCCGCACAGCCCCTTTGTGTCGGTGAGACAAAAGCACGGCCTGTGCCGGAGCCCAGACAAGGGGCGGTTTGTCTCCCGGCAAAAGCCGGCGGGGCCGAGGCGACCGTGGTCATGGCACAGCTCGTGGTCGTGGCACAGCCGTGCCTGGGCACCCCTCCGGGCACTGAGGGTGGGCAGGAGACCCTGTGTGCCCAGGGCAGCACCGGCCACCACCGCGCCTGGGCCCCCAGCCCACCCAGGGCCGGTGCTGGGGCAGGACGAAGCCGGCACCACATGCCACCGGGCCCTGCCATCACCGCGCTGCCGGACGAGATGGCACGGGGACGGGCATCTCCTCCTTCCCCCCAGGATGGTGATAGCAGGGCAGGGGACGGAAATCCCCCCAACCCAAAGGAGCCGGGATGGGGAAAGGGACGTTACGGGGGCGGTCGGTTCCTGTTCCTGGTACACGGAGCCACGGGACACCCGCACCCCTGCCCCGACACCGGCTCTGCCACGTCCTCACCCCGCAAGGTGGGACCGGGCACCCCGCACTGCCAGCACGTCCCTCCGGCCGGGAAACGGGGTCCTCACCCCGCTCCAATGCTGGGAAGAGCTCCCCGGGGGTTGCCCGCTCCTGCCATCCCACCCCACGCGCCGGTGGGTGACACGGCGGTGTCACCGCCTGGAGCGTGTTGTCCCCTGCCACCGGCAGCCTCCCGACCCCGCTCTCGCCCCCTCCCCGAGCCCCCACCCACCGGGGTGCTGGTCCCTGCCGCAGAAATCCCCTCTGGCCTCCGCCTGCATGGTCACGCCACGCCGCCGGCCACGCCGCCGGCCACGCCGCCCCGCTCCGGCCTGGGTTCACCGGCTGCCTGGCGGGGAACGGGGCCGGCATCAGGGCTCCCTCCCCGCACACCGCTCTGCTGACTCACGTCAAACCGCAGAGCCAGGCAGCAGCCGGCTTTTGCCACCCCACCGGCATCGGCCCCGCTCCTGGCCGGTACCCGGGCCGGTGGCACCGTCCTCCCCGCGTGGCTCGGAAGGGCCCGGTGCCCTCGGTGCCACGGGAGGGCACGGCCGGGGTTGCCACTGTGACAGGGGCTGCGGCACAGCCGTGTGCGGGGCACGTACGGGAGGGACGGGCATGTACAGGAGCCCCACTACCACCCGTGTCACCGTGCAGGACCCCACCGCAGCCCCCCTCTAATACCGGGGGCCCCCCCGGCTCCACCGGCACGGCCACCACCCCGTCCCTGAGCGCCCCGTCCCTCCACGCTCCTCCACCAGCACCGGCACACCTGCACGGGGGTGTCTGTGCCCCGGTACCCACCTCCCTGCCCGGCACCCCCCCGCACCTCAGCGCGCCCCAGGCACTCTGTACCCTGGCCTTGCACCCCCCACTGCACCCCCCACATCCTCTCGGCACCCCACTGCACCCCCACGTCACCCGGGCATCCCACCGTGCACCCCCCACACCCCCTGGGCACCCCACCGTACCCCCACACCCCCTGGGCACCCCACTGCACACCCAGACCCCCATCCCAGACTCCCCCTGCGCACACTTGCCTGCACAGACACCCCCTGCCTGTGCTGTGTGTCCCCCCCGGCCCCCCCATCCCACCGACCCCCACCCCTGCAGCCGGGCCCCCCCCAGCGCAGCCCCACACGTACCCACACCGGGACACACACACGCTCCCCCCCATGCGCATCTGCGCCCCCCCCTTGCACCCCCGCACCCTCACGCATACCCTCCCGCACCCCCCCAGCACCCCCCTTGCACACCCCCCCCGCACCCCCAGCCAGAGCCCCCTGCACCCCCAATTCACCCCCCCCCGCTCACACCCCCCCCCCCGCATCCCCGTACACACCCCCTTGCACACACCCCCCTTGCACACACACCCCTCGCACACCCCCCCTACATCTCCTTGTGCACCCCCCCCGCCCCGTACTCCCGCCCCGCGGGGCCCGCCCCGGTTCCGCCCGCCCCGGGGCCGCGGTGATGGGCGTACCGGTCCGTTCCCCGCTCCCCCCCCCGCCAACTCCCCCCCGCCCTCACCTACGGTGCCGGTCGCTCCCGGAGCCTCCATGGGCCGGTGCCGGTGCCCGGTGCCGGTGCCCGGTGCCGGTGCCGGTGCTGGGCGGGGCGGGCCCGGTGCCAGCCCGCAGCCCGCACCCTCCTGCCCGCCGCGGCGGGGGCGGGGCTGGGGGCGGGGCTGGGGGCGGGGCTGCGGAACAGGCTCCGCCTACCCCGGGGGACCGGGGACAGCGCGGTGCTGGGGGGGGGGGGCGGTGGATGCTGAGAAAGACCCGGGGGGGCTGGAGGCACGGCGCGGGGGTGCGGAAGGGACCGGGGCTGGGGGTGGGGGGGAAGATGCGGGATGTAGAGGAGATCCGGGGCGGGGGAGAACCAGGGGAACCGGGGGTGCAGCGGGGACCCCGGCCGTGCGGCGGGGTCGCGGAGGGGAGCCGGGGCGGCGGGGGGACCCCAGCTGCCGCGGTCGGGGATGCCGGGGCGACCCGTGGCACGGGGCGCAGCGGTGACCCCGGGGGGTGCAGAGGAATTGCGGGCCCGGGAAGTGCGAGGACCCCCCCGGCCCGGTCCGGCCCCCCCCGCGCCGGACCCGGAGTAGGCCCCGCCGCCGTTGCTAGGGCGTGGCCCCGCGTTGCTAGGGGGCGTGGCCGTCTGCCGCGCAAATCTCGCGAGATCCGCCCGCCCGTTGCCTGGAGACCGCGGCGCCAGCGGCAGCCGCCATGGTGAGACCGGGACCGGGACCGGGAGCGGGACCGGGACCGAGCCCCGGGGGTGGCGGGGGGCTCTGGGCCTGCTGCTGAAGGGTCCCCTGGAGCCGGGGGCTGCGGGCAGGGAGGGCGGCGGGGCCCGGCCCGGTCGGCTGTTGGGGAGGGAGGCCCGAGGGCGGCGGGGAGGGAGGCCCGGCCCAGCCCGGCCCGCTTTTGGGGAGGGGAAAGGGGGGAGGGGAAAGGAGGGAGGGAGGGAGCCCCTTGGCGCCGTGCACAGCACTCGTGAGGCATTAGCGTGGGGACGTGCATCTTGTGCCTGGGGGGCTTCGCTGCGGAGCTGAGCCGGTAGTGGCTGGGCAGGAGCTACGGGTGTCCTGGGGGGGGGCTCCTCCCGGGGGGACCCTGGCTCCATCAGCCGGTGTTCCCTCCCTCTCACCCTTCTCATCCTGTCCCCGCCATGAGAGCGGGTATGCTTCGTGGCCTGGGAGCCCTGAGCGGCGCAGCTTCCTCCCAGCACCCGAGCCTCATGCACACCTCGTGCCTTTTGCTTGCTTTCCTTAGGCACCCAAAAAGAAAGTCGGGAAAAAAGGGAAAGGGAGCAAAGCTCCGGCAGTGGTGGATGCCTTGTCCCCGCAGGAGATGAGCAAGGAGCAGGTGAGAGATCCCCCGTCTCCCAGCCCACCCCCAGGCAGGAGGACGTTGCCACTTGCAAGAACAGTGCTCGGGACCCCTGCTCGGTGTCTGGCTCCAGCTCCAGTGACAACAGGTGGCAGAAGGTGACGGAGACAAGCAGCCGGGGTTCGTTTTGCTGCCTGACGCCTGTCTGGGCTGTGTGGGGGGGTTCTCACTGTTCCTGGAAGGAGCAGCCCCCTCATCCCACCCTCCCTTCTGCTGATCTGTGCCCTCCAGCCCTGTGCCCTCACTGCCTTCTCCCCGACTCTGTAACCCCGGCAGCTGCTCAGCCGGGTGATGGCTCAGCCTGGAGCTCTGTGATTGCAGCCTACTGCGCTCTCAGTCGTGTCGCTGCTGGGGCGGGAGGTTGCCATAGGCATGGGGAGGGCAGGGAGAGGTGGAAGGTGCAGCCACTGCCCCTTGGTTCCTCCAAGTCCTGCTTGTTTTGCTGGGTGTCTTACAAACAGAGGAGGAGATATGCCTTGCCTGGGGACCTTGCTCTTGGGATAAGATCTTGCACATCTCAGTGCAAGCAATATGCCCAGGTGGCCAAGAAGGCCAACAGCATCCTGGCTTATATCAGAAATAGCGTGGCCAGCAGGACTAGGGGAGCGATTGTCCCCCCGTACTTGGCACTGGTGAGGCCACACCTCAAATACTGTGTTCAGTTTTGGGCCCATCACTACAAGAAAGACATTGAGGTGCTGGAGCGTGTCCAAAGAAGAGCAACAAAGCTGGTGAAGGGCCTGGAGTACAAGGAGAAGGGTCTAGAGAACTCGTGAGGAGCAGCTGAGGGAATTGGGGTTGTTTATTCTGGAGAAAAAGGAGGCTGAGGGGAGACCGTATTGCTCTTGACAACTACCTGAAAGGAGGTTGTAGTGAGGTGGGGGTTGGTCTCTTCTCCCAAGTGATCGGACAAGAGGAAGCAGCCTGAAGTTGCGCCAGGGGAGGTTTAGATTGGGTATTAGGAAAAATTTAATCACCAAAAGGGTCATTAAGCACTGGAACAGGCTTCCCAGGAAGCAGTTGAGTTACTGTCCCTGGAGGTATTTACAAGACTTGTAAATGTGGTGCTTAGGGACATGGTTTAGTGGTGGACTTGGCAGTGTTAGGTTTGTGGTTGGACTCGATGATCTCAAGGGTCTTTTCCAACCTCAACGATTCTATGATTCAGTAGTATTTAGGCATCTGAGAATGGTGTTACCAGACACTGAGAGACAGAATATCTGAGCCCAGGCTGCTTACAGTAGGGTAAGCTTTTGTTACTCCTTTTCCAGAGGCTGATAGGTTCTGTCAGGGCTCCTCCCCTTCTCTCCTGCGTTTCTCCGTCCCAATAACAGCCACTGTGTCCTGCCAGGTTTGCGACATAACTTGCCATGGGTGTCTTGTAAAAGCATCTGTCCGAGTTCTCCTTTTCCCCCTACCTGGCTCTTCCTCTCGGCTTTGCAGCTGGAGAAGCACGTTGTGCGTCTCCGGGAGGAGCTGGACCGGGAGCGGGAAGAGCGCAATTACTTCCAGCTAGAACGTGACAAAATTCACACCTTCTGGGAGATCACCCGCCGGCAGCTGGAGGAGAAGAGAGCAGAACTGCGGAACAAGGACCGGGAGATGGAGGAGGCGGAGGAGCGGCATCAAGTGGAGATCAAGGTTGGAAGGGAGAAGGCTGGGAGGTGGTGTGAGAGTCCCAAGCTCTGGGTGAGCCTCGGGCAGCTCTGAGGAGGAGAGGGAAGGGGGAAGAGGAGGAGAAGCTGGGCACGATGCAAGCCAGGAGCACCTCAGCCAATATCCCAGCTCCATGTGTCTCCTGCTGAAGCACCTCACCCAGTCTGTGGCTTGTCTTTAGGTTTACAAACAGAAGGTGAAGCACTTGTTGTACGAACACCAGGAAAATCTCACTGAGCTGAAGGCGGAGGGCACCCTGTCCATGAAGAGGGCCCAGAAGGATCACTGGACCCAGGAGATGGAGCTGCGTAAAGACATGCGCTCCTTGAAAGTGGAGCTGAAGGAGCAGGAGCTGGCCAACGAGGTGGTGGTGAAAAACATGCACCTGGTACGTCCCTGGTGGGGCTGGAGCCGTGTGTGAGGTGCCTCTGCTGCAGAGGGAGGTGGTGGGGCTGCTGGCTGAGCCCTCCCAGCCCCAGTGTGTGAGCGGGAGCCTGCCTCCCCGGCTCTCTCCATGGGGTGGGATGGGGTTTCCTGCAGGTACCAATAACTGATGCACTTAGAGGCACTGGAAAGTCAGCGCAGGAATGGGGAGAAGGGATTCCTGGGGCAGTGACCCCCCCCCCCCTCACGCAGCAGGGAGCTGGGAGAGCAGCTGGAGAACCTATGAGCTGCCGTTTGCACAGATAACATGGGATTGGTGCCATGGCAGAAGCCCTTCCCAGGGAGCAGGAGGGAATCCCTCGGGATGTGGCTGACTCAGGATTTGGTTGTCTGCCTCTAACACGTAGCTTCTCCCTAACAGAAACAAGAGGAGGAGATCACCCAGCTGTGCAACGACTTTGAGAGACAAGTGAAAGGTCAGGACGTGCACATAGGCCCTGCGTGAGCTCCCTTTGTCAGTGTGCCGGGGAAGGTGCCTCTCAGCTCTGCTGCACTGCCAGGCTCCCTGGCAGAGCCTCGAGCAGAAAGGGGGATGGTTTTCCCCCAGTTCTGGCTGGTTTTCCCCCAGTTCTTGCTCCTTCGTGCTTTGGGGCTGCCAGACCCCCAGCATCCTGTGAACGGAATGAGGCCAAGCGCCTGTAGCGCAGGCTGAGGGGTGCAGGCAGGGTGCCTGTCGCTGCTGCCAGGCCCTACCGCTGAGCACAGCTCCCTGGCAGTGCTTCTCCGGGCTGCGGGGTGGGCTGGCTGAAGGAGCCCTTGCAGAGTCCTCGCTCCAGTGTCCTCCTCAGGGGACGTTTCAGGTTCTCACGGGCTGACTTGGAGCGTTTCCATACCCTCTTTCCAAGGATGCTATTTCTGGGCTCTGCTCTCCATGGTCCCAGCGTAACTGCTCCGCATGCTGGTGGCAGCTGCAGTGACGCTGCTAACAAGCATCTTGTCCTCCAGTAACGCTGCAGTGGCATGCACCAGGCTGGCGCTGGCTAACGGAGCTGGGGTCTCCAGGAGGTCCTCACTCAGCCCCCTGTGTGCTCCCCCAGAGATCGAGGCCAAGTACACCAAGAAGATGCAAGTGCTGCGGGACGAGCTTGACTTGCGGAGGAAGACCGAGATCCACGAGGTGGAGGAGAGGAAGAACAGTCAGATCAGCGAGCTGATGAGGAACCATGAGAAGGCCTTCAGTGACATCAAGAACTACTACAACGATATCACCCTCAAAAACCTGGCACTCATCAGCTTGCTGAAGGTACTGCCTGCCCCCCTGCCGCAGCCTGCCTGGCCTGCAGGCTGTCACTGTTCCACCAAGGGACCAGTCCTGTGAGGATTTCACGCAGATCTGGCCAGTTCCCAGGTGGCGGTGTGGGTGCTGCTGGTCTCCTGAGGGTTGTACATCGTTACACGAGCAAAGCCCTTGAGCACAGGGAGATGTGTCTTGCTGGGCCAGCGACGGGAGGGTGTCTGGAGGGTGTGGGAAGCTCTGAGGAGTTAGGCAGCCCCCAGGAGTTGGCACTTGTGTTCCCAAGAACAGGAGCAGATGGAGGAGATGAAGAAGAGAGAGAATCACTTGGAAAAGGAGAAGGCGGATGTGCTGCTCCAGAACAAGCAGCTGAAGGAGCCCCTGCAGCAGGCCCAGGAGCAGGTATCTGAGCTGCAGAAGAAGTTGGCCCACTACGATAAGGACAAGGAGGCCCTGACGGTGAGTGGCCAGCCCTCTTCTTTCCTGAGTCGCCCTGGCCCTTTCCTGGAGGGAGTCGCTCAGCAGTGACCTCTGCCACTCTGCTCGGCCAGATTGCTGAGCAAAGTCCTTTGAGTCCCTTTCAGCTTAGCTGGGTGTTTATAATATCTCAGGTGGGACTCCAGGGTCTCTGGCAGCAAGAAACCAGAGTAACCCCTGCTGCAGAGAAGGAAAGGAGTTGGTGTGGGTGTTGCCTGTTTTTTCTCATCGATATCTCTTTACCGGTCACTCTCCTCCCTTGCCAAAACACATCCCCCACACCTCCCAGAGGAAACTCCTGCTCTTTAACTGTCCCTTCCTGCTCACAGAACACGAAAGCCCATCTGAAAGTCACCCAGAAAGAACTGAAGGATCTTCAGTGGGAACACGAAGTGCTGGAGCAGAGGTTCAGTAAGGTGAGAGCTGCAGGGGGGTCTGGGCACCCTGTTTCCCTCTCCAAATGCTGTCCGTTCTGCAGAGGGCCGGGTGCAGGGACTCAGCAGAGGCTGCCTGGGCTGGGCTTAGCCAGGAGCTTTCCAAAGCTCTAATCCAGAGCCATGCGATATCTGCTGCTTCCAACAAAGCTGCTCACAGCTTTGGCCTCTCCCACGGTCAGCAGACAGGCCTGGCCTTGTACTTTGCTAAGCAATCATGCACGCTCCAGCGGTCCCCTCCCGGCCTGTGAGGGACTGGCCGCAGCAGCGGCTCGGGGTCAGAGCTGTGGGGAGAGATGGCTGTGGTGCACCACCCCTAGCCGGAGCTCGCTCTCTCCTGCTGGCATTTGGGGGTCGCTCCCCCCACTTGCCGTGCTGGGGCGGCTTGGGATGAGTCCTGTTGACTGAGATCTCCCAGACTTGGCTTCTCCCCCCCCCCCCCAGCTAACCCAGATAAATCTATTGAGGCAAGAAAAGAGCTCATTTGCAATTCGTAGAAATCCCCAGGAATATGAACATTGATCTGAGGCCTCGTTAACAATCCATCATTAAGGCAGCAACATATTCAGTGCATTCAGAAATAGGCTGCGGAGGAGAGACTGTGTCCTAATTAGGACACTTATTAACTAGCTGTGAGCCAGGGACTCCTGCCAGCTGTGAGGAGGAGAGGAAAGACCCCCCCTGTGCTTTGGGGCCCTCTCCGAGGTCTAAAATAGTGCTGCAGAGACCCCGTCAGCCTGTTTGGCTGTCAGGGGCATCCCAGGCCTGGAGGGGAGGAGGAAGCAGAAGTGCAGGTGCTGAGGAGGTGCCAGCCATGGAGGGAGGGAGGGAGGGCAAGAAGCTGCACTCCAGCACCTGCCTTCCCCACGGGCTGCAGGTGCCGTGGGGAACGGCTGGGTTCTCGCTGGAGCAGGCAGGGCCGAGCCGCCTGACCTGTTTGCTGCCAACCCCGGGGGGTCCTGAGGGTGGTGTGAAGGCGTGCTGTCTTTGGGAACAGGTGCAGGCGGAACGGGATGAGCTCTATCAGAAGTTCACCAAAGCCATTAACGAGGTGCAGCAGAAGACGGGGTTCAAGAACCTGCTCCTGGAGCGTAAGCTGAAAGGACTCCTCAGCGTCCTGGAGAAAAAGGAGGTGGAGCTCAGCGAGGTCTTCGCAGCCTCCAGCCTCGACCCGGGTGCCCTCTCCTTGGTCTCGCACAAGCTGGAGGTACCGTGTGCTGACGTGGGACCCTGTGAAGGCTGGCCTTGGGGGGCAGAGGCTGCTCGGGGGCGAACGCAGACCTTGGAGTGTGCAAGTCCCTGTCCTACATGGCTGTAGCTGCCACGTCACTCATTCCCGGCACTCCCAGGGCCACGCTCAGTGCCACAGGGCACTCCAGCTCTCCTTCGAGAGCGGAGCGTGTGGGTGTCGGAATTTGGCACTGATGTGTCCTTCAGGTGGGGCCTCTTTCAAGGAGAACGGCCCCAGGCTGAGCAGCGCTCACCAGCGCTCTGTGCTGCCGAGCAGCCGGCTGCGTGCGGGGTCCATCAGCAACCCGGGGTGCTCTGTGTGTGGGGAGTCACAGCTGGTGAACCTCGCCTGGCCTCCCTGTCTGCAGAGACAGCGTAGACAGGTTCCCAGGGGCTCTGCAAGGTCTGCCACGCTAAAAATAAGTACGCAGAAAGCCTCGGCGCAGAGAGCTGCATTCCTGGAGCCTGCCGCAGCCGTAACTGGAGAAGCAGCATTTGCTTTAGGTTGGGTTGAGATGCAGGGGACGTGGGTTCCACGCTCAGCTTGGCCACCACCCTGGTGCCCTCCTGCTTATCCCACACCAGCCTGTCCTCTTCCAGGTTCCTTCTGCGGTGGGTGGGGGTGAAGCTCGCAGACACCCTCTTGCCGGGGTGCCCTGGGGATGCGCACAGCAGCAGCCGAGGCTTTGGGGCTGTAGGATGGGGCAGCGGATGTGTCACCTACTAGTAGGTGCCACAGCAGCAGGAAGGAAAACACATTCCTGGGAAGGCGTCACGGCGTCAAGCTCTCCCACAGCTGCTGGGGTCCTGGAATTCCTCTGCTCAGCTGCCTCCAGCATCTTCTCAGGGAGCCTCTCTCCCTGTAATTCCCCTGGTGCCGCGACGCGACGGCAGGGCGGTGCTGCCAGAGCAGGTGCTGCCGTCGGCCCCCCCCAGCCTTGCAGCGGGTCAGACAATGATGGCAGAACTGTGCTGGCGTTCGTGTTGTCAGTCTGGGAGGTCCCTGTCCCTTGCCTCTGCCTGGGGCTGGCTGTCCCTGGCAGTGCTGGCTGGCAGAGAGCAGGGGGGGTGGCCGCCTGCCAGGCCGTGCTGCAAGCCGCTCTGCATGATCCTGGGCCCTGGTGCCAGCTCGGCCGCCGCGCAGCAGCTCTTCCGTGCGCTCTGCCACGCCACTCTCGCCTGCGGCACGGCCGCCATGCCCCCGGGGCCGGGCAGCCATTGCCTGACACGCCGTCTCTCTTTGCAGGATGTGCTCAATTCCAAGAACGCCACCATCAAAGACCTGCAGCTCCAGCTGGCCCGAGTCTGCAAGGTGAGGGAAGGGGCTGGGGCTGCCCTGTGTGTCCCCCCGCCCGGGTCAGGGCTGGGGGCTGTTGGGTGGTGGCTGTGGCTGTGTGGGGAGTGGGAACGGGACCTTCTGCTCCAGGCCTTGCACAGAGCGGAGGGAAGGGAACTCGCAGCAGGGCAGCTGAGCTGCTTTGTGCCTGGGGCCAGGCAGGACCCAGCCCAGGCTGCAGTTTCCCCTGTTTGCCCTGCGAAGGAAGGCATGTTGGGGTCCCCCTCTCCTCGGGGAAGGGGGTGCTGGGAGCCCATGCCCATGTGCGGAGGGTCTGGGCTTCGGGCTGACCATGGGTCGCTTCTCTTGCAGGCACACAATGATATGCTGCAGACGTTCGAGGCAAAGCTGACGGCCTTCGGTATCCCCCTGGACAACCTGGGCTTCAAGCCCCTGGCAAGCCCGGTGCTGGGGCAGGCGCTGGGGCAGGGCCCCGCGGGACTCGTTGCCGTACCCACCTGACGCCAGCCAGCACCGAGGGACCCGCCGGTGCACCCGTTGGTGCTCCGCACCATTAAACAGACCCCCCAGTGAGCCTTCTGCAGGACCTGGAGGACCCTCTCTCTCCTCCCCGGGGGGACCCTTCCTCTGGAGCAGCTCCCCACTCCTGCCACGGGGTACACCAGCCACGGGCAGCTGCCAACCGGATCGGCTCTGACCGAGCAGTGCCAGCGCAGCCCGGGACCATGGCGCAGCACTGGGCTCGAGCGGGGGCCTGCGTGGGGTCCTCCCTTGCCCCTCTGCCTCCTGGGCTGGCCCCCTGCCTGCACTGCCCCTGGGGCTCCCCTCCTTTCCCCTTGCAGAAGCCCTGTGTGCACTGCCCCAGGAAGGTGATTTTTTTGAGGCAAACGGTGCTGTTTGAAGCCTTTAATGGTGTCGGTGGGGTAGTTGCGTCCCTGGGGGGAGGACATGCCTTTTCCCTAACTGCCCCGGTACGTGGTGTAGGAGTAGGGGCTGATCAGCAGCGGGACGTGCAGCTTCTGGGCCGGGTCAGCGATGGTGAAGACAACCTGGGGGAGATCAAAGTGGGGGGCTCAGCTAGCTGGAGCCGGACCCTGACGGATGCTCAGAGCAGAGCTGGCAGTGCCGCAGGAGGGAGGCCAGGGCTGGCAGCTCCCACAAGCCTGGCCACGGCACCCAGACCCCTGCGGGCTCATCACTCTGCGGCTTTGGCCGTGGCCAGCTCCCGTGCCCCCCGGTCCCCTCCTCCCTGCGTTCTGTACCTCCACAAAGGGGTAGAAGCTGGTGTGCCCCTGGCCCTGCCAGTACGCCGCTGTCTCGAAGTGCAGCTTGTAGGTGCCGGCTTTTGCTTGCCCCCGAGCCAGGAGGGGCAGGCAGCGCCCATCCTCGTCCGTCCACCTGAAATCGGAAGGAGCAAGCCTTGCCGCGCTGGCTGGCCCTAGCCACTGGGAGCCTTCAGCCAGCCGGCATCCTCTGCCCGTTTCGCTGCCGCCAGCTCTCCTACCTCTGCGCCAGCTCCGTCCACTGCAGCCCCGGTTCCTGCAGCTGGGCCAGGCGGATGACGAGGCCGGCTGCCGGCAGCCCCGTGACTGTGTTCAGCACGTGGGTGGTCAGGGAGCCGTTCACCGTCTCGGACGTGCCTTCAGCCTGGGGCAGAGGAGTAAGCGGGGCTGGGATGTGTCCCGGCAGCACCGTCCGCCTCCCCCCTCTGCCGTGCTGCGGCAGGCAGTGCCGCAGCTGAGCCCCCGGGTGCCCTCTCCGGAGGGGCCCTTGGCCAGGCTGCCTGTGTGCCACCACCCTGCAGTCGTTTCCCCCCCCCCCGGGCTGGTGGTCGCGCAGCCAGGGCTGTCCCAGCACAGCCCCCCTCTCCCCAGCACCCTGCTGCACCCCAGGGTTGGGACACGGGCACCCACGTCCTTCCCATGCTGTGGGGCTCAGCTTCGCCGGGGCCGCGGTGCCGGAGCCCTGCCCGCAGCGGAGCGCTGCCTCTCGGGCACCACTGACACCGGTGGCGTGGGCGCCTGCCAGGCTCCTGCCTGGGTGGAGGGCTGCGTGCCTGCAGCAGCACCGGGCTCCCCGCTCACCCTCCCGTCCCGGTGGGCCATGGCGCGGCGGCAACGGTTGGCCACGGCCCAAGGAGGAAGCAGCTCAGTCCCGGCAGCCCTGTCCCTGTCGCCTTCGATGTCACGTGTGGGCGGACGTTAACCCTGCAAGCGCTCCATAACTGCCTGGGACGGGCAGCAAGCGCGGGGTCAAGGGCCCCTTCCCCTCCGGGAGCCCCCAGGTTGTGCTTGGCAGGGTGGGAGCACGACCCGGGGGTTGTATCCCGCTGCTCCGGGGCTGCTGTCAGCTGGGCAGGGCCAGGCTCTCTCCCTGGAGCGGGACCAGCTCTCGCTGCCATCCCGGCACCGGTTCCGGGCCTCGGCTGCCGGCTGAAGTGGGGACGCCGGAGAGGCGCAAAGGTGAGCACGGGTGGCCGGCTGCTTACCTGGCTCTCCTCTGTCCCGCTCAGCCTGGGGCCCACGGCCGGTGACACCGTGCAAAATGCCATCCCCTGCCCTGGCTGCCCTTCCCGGCACCGCAGCCTCTGCCCACGGAGCTGGCGAGGCTGGACGCCGCCGCTATCCCGGCACGGGGCCGCAGCAGGACCGGGCGCTCCTCCCCGGCTGGGCCGAGCTGGCGCAGGTGGCTTCCCACTGGGAGGTGCGCCCGGGAGCCCCGCCGGCACCCACGCTCCGGCACCACCGTGGCCCTGGGGTCGGTGGACCAGAGCCCGGCGGGACGTCGGGGCGCCGGGCCAGGAGGAGCCACGGCGGAGCTGTCACCCCAGCCTCGCCTCCCTCCCTGGAAAGCACCCGGAGCGTGTCGGCATGTGGGAGCTGCCAGGAGCAGGCAGCGGCTTCACCATAGCCTAAGCCTGCCCGTCTGCCTGCCGTGGGGGCGCGGGGGTGGGCTCGGCGCCTCACCTGCACTTTGATGAGGACGGTGGCGGTGGCCTGCAGCCCGTAGCCTTCCATGTCGGCCGCCTGGATCTCCAGGGTGTATTCGGGCACCGCCTGCGGCGAGAGGCTGCGTCACCCCCGAACGGGGGGTGAGAGCCAGGCTGAGGGGTGCGGGGGGTGTCGGTGGGGGCTGACGGGCCGTGCCCGGGGCTCACCTGTGCCACCAGCCCCGCCGCGGCCACGGAGATCACTCCGGTGCTGCCACTAATGGCAAACATGTGGGGCTGGGGCTGGTCCGGCGTCTGGCGCAGGATGGAGTAGACCACGACTCCGTTGCTGGAGCTCACCGTGTCGTCCGCGTCCGTGGCCAGCACTTGCAGCACGGGGGTGCCTGGGAGCGGGCAGTTATCGGTGACATCTCCACTGTCCCCCCCACTGCCACCCCAGCCCTGCCTCCTACTCGGTGGCATCGGTCTCACCTGGCTTAGCCCCCTCTGCTACGGTGCCATGGAAAACTGCCTTGGTGAAGACGGGCCGGTTGTCGTTCTGGTCCGTCACGGTGATGATGATCTCCATGGGGTCCTCCACGGGCTGCCCGTTGGCCGCCACCGCGTGGGAGAAGAGCTGCGAGGGGCACCGTCAGCCCACGCGTGGCCCCAGGGACCGTCCCCTCCCCATCCCGGCCCCCCACTCACGACATATTTGTCGATCTGCTCCCGGTCCAGCGGCTTTGTCACCTCCAGCCACCCTGTCTCCCGCTCAATGATGAAGACACCCACGGGGGGGGTGTCCGCCCCCTGCCCCGTGATGCTGTAGAAAACCTGGGTCTCCTTGTCCTTGTCGGATTTGATCTGGTGGCAAGGCGGAGGGGGGGTTAGAAGGGTCCTGGTGCTCCAGGGACCCCCCTGCTGTGTGCCCTGTCCCCACGGGGCCGCATACCTGCACCAGCTTCTTGGGGAAGGGCCCCCGCTCGTTCTCGGGGCAGTTGATGGGGGGGATGACCCAGTCCCTCTTCTGCCGCCGGAGGCCATGGCCGGGCTCGGGGAAGGTCAGCACACTGGGTGCTGCGTCCTGCGGGACAGAGAGGGACTGAGATTCAACGGGGGGGGGGGCAGAGCTCTGCCCAGGGGCTCTGGGGGGACTGTCCTGCTCACCCCCACCCCGCAGACGTGCAGCAGCCCCTGGCCCCATCAGGACGGTCCTACCTGCAGGAGGAGGAGGAGGAGGGTGAAGGTGCAGGGTGGCATGGCTCTGGCTGCGGGGGCTGCTCCTCTGGGCGCCTGCTGGGGACCTTCCCGGCGGCCAGCTGTGACCTTGGCCGAGTCCTGCCGGGAAAAAGCCAAGCGCCAGCCCACGGGTGTCAGCATGCGCAGGCGAGGGCCCAGCTGCCACCGCCAGCCCTGGAGGGGTGCCCGGGAGGGACACAAGCGGGGCCCCCGGGGCTCAAGATGCTGCTCCAGGCTGGGGGGTGGGAGGGGGGACACAACGGAATCCAGGACCCCAGGAGCACCCCAGGGCACTGGACACCCCACCCCAGCGGGGGCCGGGGCGCACACATGGCCCCACCTCAGGGTCCTGCTTTGCTCTGGGGGTCCCATGCACCCAAATGTGTGTGGGGGGGTGCAGGCCCCCCAGCATGCCCAACCAGCAGCACCTGATGGGGGGCAGGGGGGGAACACGGCACCGGGGATGCCCGATGCATTGCGGGGTGCCGAGGACCACCCCCGGGGAGCTGAGCCCCCTCCATTGGACCCTCGGAGCCCCCACACCCGGCACGGTGCGACCCCCAGGTGATGCCCACCACCGGCAGGGTGCTGGGGAGGGGGCAACGCTGCGGCTGGTGCCAGATGAGACCCCCCCCGGTGGGGATGAGCACCCCGACCCCTCGCCCCCAGCAGGGTTGGCCCGGGGGTGCTGGGAGAGCCCCCGCCGCAGGATGCCACGTCCCCGGGTGGCGGGGAGGAGGGGGTCTCCGGGGGTCCCCAAGAGCCGCAGCCCGGCCCCGGGCAGGGGGACAAGTCGCACCGGGAGGGGCTCAGCCCCGGTATGGGGCCGGTACCGGCGCCGGGGGGAGCCGCGGGGGCGGCGGGTCGCAGCGCTCGCAGGTATCGGGGAGGTACCGGGGGTGCCCGGAGACACATGGAGGGACAGACGGCGGTACCGGGATCGCGCCCGGTAATACCGGGATGCCCGGGCGGTGCCTACGGGACCGCGCAGAGGCACCGGGGAGAACGGCGGCGGGGGGACGGAGGCACCGCGGGGGGCGCACGGAGGAACCGGGGGGTGCCGGGCGGGGGCGACGGACACCGGGAGGACACCGGGGGCCGCTCTCCGGGGCGGGGCCGGGCGGGGCGGGGCGGTACCTGCGCGGCCGCCGCCTCACCTGGACCGGCGCGTTGCAGCGGACGGGGCGGGGCGGGGCGGGGCGGGGCGGGGCGGGGCGGGCGGCGACCGGAACGACGGCGGCGGCGGCGGCGGCGACGGCGGCGGCGAACGGGCCATGCGGGGGCCGCGCTCCGGGCTCTGCCCGCTCCTCTTCAGCCTCCTCCTCCTCCTCCTCCCGTTCCTGCCGGCGGCCGCCGCGATCGCCGCCCCCCCGGCCCGGCCGTGCGTCCCCCCGGGGCTGCGCCGGGGGCCGCTCCCGGCACCAGGTAACCGGCGCCGTCGGGGCGCGGCTTCGCCCGGGACCCCCCCCACACCTCCCCCGGGATGTGCGGCGGGGGGAACCGGCCGTACGGGATCGGGACCGCGATCGGGACCGGGATCGGGACCGGGATCGGGACCGCGGCGCCGGTGGGGCGGGCGGACCGGGCCCCCGGGGGCGGCGGGGGCCCACCTCGCTGCTTGCTCGGCCCCGCTCTGCCCCCCCCCCGGCTTGTGGGGCTGGCTCTGTGGCCGGCCGGGGTCGCCGAGCCGTGGGACTGGGTCCTGGGGTGGGATGTGGGGCCGGCTGTGCCCCGGGGGTCGGTGCTTTTCGGGGGGAGCTGGCACTGCCGGGGGTGTGGGGCTGGCCGGGGTCCCCGGGCTGTGGGGCTGGGCCATGGGGCGAGCCCTTTCTTGGCTGTGGGGCTGGCTGGGCTCCTGCGGTACAGGGCTGTGCCCCCCCACCCCGGGCCGTGGGGCTGGCGATGCCCGGTCTCCCCGTCTGGCTCCACCGGGGCCGGTGGCGGCTGATGCCAGCGCTGGCGCCTCTGGTCCAGCCATGGGGCACCCGCGGGGAGCCGCCGGGACAGGGCTGCATCCCCGCAGGGTGGGTGTCCGGCGCCAGGCTGGCGATGGGGCTGGGTGCCCCAGGGCCACCCTTCTCTGGCCGTGGGCAGGAACGTGGTGCCGTGGGCTGCAGAGTCCGGCCGACCTGGCCCGAGGCCGGGCAGGGGTTCGCCGCCGCTGGCTCTTTGCCCGGTGCCGGCGGTGCCCAGGGGCAGCGTGTGTTGCCTGGGCCTGTCCGCCCTGTTTGCTCGGCGGCATCCCCAGGGAGCGGGGCTGCTCGGGAACCGTGGCCGCAGCCAGCGCTCGCCTAATGGCTGTGGAGCTCTAAAAGCACTCCTTGGCGGTAAGTGCTCTCACCGTGCCAGGAGTGGCCCTGACCTCCGCCTGCTTCGGACGCCGCATCCCGCTTCCTTCGGCCAAGCCAGCCGGGCGGCTCCTGCCAGGCTGCCAAGAGCGGAGATGGGCTCTGCCGAGCTCCCGCCACGGGCAGGGGCTGGGGTCCGGCCACGCCGCTGCGAAACCCCTCTGTGGGCAGGACGTGGCCCAGGCATCGGCCGTGCGGCTCCGCCGCTGCACCGAGCGGGCACAGTTCCATGTGGGCTCTGCATCGGGGGACCCGAGGGCATGGTGGGGTTCCGAGCCAGGGCTGGAGCGAGGCTGTGGATCCGGACCCCGGTGTGCCACCCGGCTTTTCCGTGGGGAGCAGCGATGCATGCCACAGCTGGGGAGCGGGGCTGGGGACTCGCGTGGTGGGTGCTGGGGGCCCTCCCCGGGGTCCTTGCAGCCTGGCCCTGCTTGCCAGGGTGGCTGGGGCCCTTCAGGCCCCACCGATGTCCCTTATCGCAGCCATCGTGGCTGGGAGGGGCCCTCGGCACTGCCCTCCAGGTACGGGGACCCTTGCCCCAGGGCTCGCTTCCCACCCTGGTGTGGGGCAGCTGTGGGGCACAGCTCTCCTTGCCCCGTTCCACGTCTCCCTCCCGCTCCCGCAACCCCCCCAGCCCCGCTCCCCGTCCCCTCCTGGCTCTCACGGCCGCTCAGCCTCCGGAGCTGGCTTAGCTCCGCTAATCCCCTAATCCTGCCTCCCGGCCGGGGGTGCAGGGGCCTGGGCCGTATCCAGCGCAGGGGATGCAGCGTGGTCCTGGGTGGGGGGCTGGGGGCCGTGCTGTGCCCCTCATCCTGGCCGTGGGGGGCTGGGAGCCCTGAGGGGGGTGACACACCAGGTGGGGGGCTGGGGCAGGGCTCTGCCTGCCCAGGAATTTCCCGTCATCTATGAAACAAAGCCGAAACCTCCGCCGCGCTCCTGTGCCGCTCCCATGCCGCTCCCGGCATCCCCTGCCTAATCTGCCATCCCCTGCCTGATCTGCCTCAGGAGGCTGGGGTGGGGGTGCGGGGTCCTGGGGCTGGGGGCTGCTGGGACAGGGGGGCTGGGGGACAGGTTCCCCCCCAGCCACCCTCACCCCCCACCCTCTCGCAGCGAGCTCCGGAGGCTGCGCGGGGCCGGACGGGACCGAGGAGCCCGACGTTGGGGTGCAGGAGGATGGGGGTCCCGTATGGCTGCCGGGGGTGGGCAGGGTGCTCGCTGTCCCCCCCCGGGATGCTGCCGGCCGGTCAGACCCTGCCCCGGTTCCTGTGCGGAGCAGGCGCTCCCCCCAGGTAACGCTGCCCAGCTGCCCCTCAACACTGTCCCTCACCCCCCCCCCCCACCAGCTGCACCCTCACCATGCCCCCCCGTCCCGCAGGATCTCCCCGAGGCCCCCGGGGCTCGCGCCGCTCCCAGGAGACGGAAGAGGGACTGGGTGATCCCCCCCATCAAGGTTCCCGAAAATGAGAGGGGTCCCTTCCCCAAAAAGCTGGTTCAGGTATGGGGTGGGGCGGTCAGTCGGGTTGGGCGCAGATGTGGGTGCCGGGGAGGGGTCCATCCCCCTTGTGTCTGGGTGGGGGGCTGGGGTTGGATATTGCTGGGCACGTCGAGGGTGGGAGCGATGCTGGCAGTGGCCATCCCCCCAGCATCGGGGCAGGGTGTGATGCCGCTGGGGGGGGCGCGGGTACTGACCCCCCCTCCCCACGTCTCCTCCCAGATCAAATCCAACCGGGACAGAGACACCAAGATCTTCTACAGCATCACGGGGCAGGGGGCAGACGCCCCCCCCGAGGGTATCTTCACCATCGAGAAGGAGTCGGGCTGGATGAAGGTGACGCAGCCGCTGGACCGGGAGCGCATCGACAAGTATCACGTAGGTCCCTGCCGGGGGGTTGCCGTGGTGTGCCGGCATGCCGTACCAGCCCCCCCCGGCTCACCCCCTCCACCTCACAGCTCTTCTCCCACGCCGTGTCCGAGAACGGCAAACCGGTGGAGGAGCCGATGGAGATCATAGTCACGGTGACGGACCAGAACGACAACAAGCCCCAGTTCACGCAGGAGGTCTTCAGGGGCTCCGTGCCGGAGGGCGCTTTGCCGGGTAGGACCCCGTGCCGTGGGGAAGCTCTGCCTCCCGCCGGCCACATCCCTTGGGGACAGCCCTGGGACCATCCCCGTGGGGCGTGTGGGTACCCCGTCCCCTCCACCCACCCCACTCACCGGGATGTCCCCGTCCCCAGGTACCTCCGTGATGCAGGTGACCGCCACGGACGCAGACGACGCGGTGGAGACCTACAACGGCGTCATCGCCTACTCCATCCTCAGCCAGGAGCCGCGGGAGCCCCATCCCCACATGTTCACCGTCAACAGGGCCACCGGCACCCTCAGCGTCATCGCCAGCGGCCTCGACCGGGAGGTGGGCTCTGCGGCACCGCGGGGCGGGCAGCCCTGGTCCCGGGCGGGGGGGCTGATGGGGTGCGCATCTGTCCGTTTGTCCGCTGCAGCGCGTGCGGGAGTACACGCTGACCGTGCAGGCGGCCGACCTGGACGGCGAGGGTCTGACCACGACGGCGCTGGCGGTGATTGAGATCGCGGATGTCAATGACAACGCCCCCGAGTTCGACCCCAAAACGGTAACGTGGGGTCCCCCCCCGGCAGGACTCTCTCCCCGCAGGCCAGTGCCCGCCGGGCTGCGGCACTGACGGTGGCCCCGCACCCGCAGTACGAGGCGGCCGTGCCGGAGAACGAGGCCGGGCGGGAGGTGGCCCGGCTGGCCGTCACCGACCTGGATGAGCCGAGCACGCCGGCGTGGCGAGCCGTCTACTCCATCCTACGTGGCAACGAGGGAGGTGCCTTCACCATCGCCACCGACCCCGCCAGCAACGAGGGCGTCCTCCGCACCGCCAAGGTGCGTGTCCCCCTCCGTGTCCCCCCCCTCGCTGCCCGCAGCGGGGTGCTGCCCGTCCCCTCCCCTCTCCCAGGGTCTGGACTACGAGGCCAAGAAGCAGTTCGTGCTCCACGTGGCCGTGGCCAACGAGGCCCCCTTCGCCGTGAAGCTGCCGACGGCCACCGCCACGGTGACGGTCAACGTGGAGGATGTCAACGAGGCGCCCGTCTTCGACCCACCGGCGCAGCTCGCCCGGGTGCCGGAGGACGTGCCGCCGGGGCAGACCCTTGCCTCCTGCACGGCCCAGGACCCCGACAAGGCACAAGGGCAGAGGATCAAGTGAGCGGGGCTGGAGTTTTGGGGTCAGGGTCTGGGGGGGGTCCCTGCCGTGGCACTAGCTGCCCTCTGCCCCCCAGGTACCTGGTGGGGCATGACCCGGCAGGCTGGCTGGCCGTGCACCCCGAGAACGGCCTCGTGACGGCACGGGACCACCTGGACCGCGAGTCCCCCTTCGTCAAGAACAGCACCTACGCCGCCGTGCTGCTGGCCGTGGACGATGGTGAGGGCCATGAAAGGGGCCCTTGTTCCCGCCGTCCCGCGTGAGGGACACGTGCTGCCATCGCCAGGAACCACATCCCGGCTCTGGCATGGAGCGGTGCCGGGGGCTGCCTGTCCCCACCCCAGCTCGGGGCATCCCTGTGCCCGTGAGGGTCCTGGTTTTGGGGATCCCCCCTCCAGCGTGGCTCCTCCCCGCAGGCTCGCCGCCCGCCACGGGCACCGGCACCCTGCTCCTCACCCTGCTCGACGTCAACGACCACGGCCCTGAAGCCGAGCCCCGGGACATCACCGTCTGCAACCGCAGCCCCCAGCCCCAGGTCCTCACCATCACCGACAGGGACCTGCCCCCCAACACCGGCCCCTTCCGCGCCGAGCTCAGCCACGGCTCGGGGGACAGCTGGGCCGCCGAGGTCGGCGACGAAGGTAAGGCTTGGGGCGATGCTCGGCGCGAGGCAGGCTCTGCCGCAGCCGGCGTTACCGGTGCACGCCGCCACGGGTCACCCACGGCACCGGTCTTGTGCAGATGACACCGTCACCCTGCGGCTGGTGGCACCGCTGGAGCCGGACCTCTACAGCGTCTACCTGCGGCTCCTCGACCGGCCCGGCAAAGCCCAGCTCACCGTCATCACCGCGCGGGTCTGCGACTGTGAGGGGCCGGCGCAGAGCTGTCCCCAGAGATCCCAGCCCGCCACCGGCCTGCCCTTCGTCCTTGCCGCCCTGGGCGCTCTCCTGGCCTTGCTGCGTGAGTGGGGGGTCCCGGGGGTCCCAGTGCTGTGGGGCTGCACCCCACTCCCGTGGGGCAGAGGCCGGGAGGATGTCCCTGCTGATGCCAATGCCCCCCCCAGTCATCCTGCTGCTGCTGCTGCTTTTCATGAGGAGGAGGAAGGTGACGAAGGAGCCGCTGCTGCTGCCTGAGGATGACACACGGGACAACGTCTTTTACTATGGCGAGGAAGGCGGCGGGGAGGAAGACCAGGTGGGTCTGTCAGGGGTCTGGGGGGGACACTGGTGCCAGCGCAGGCACCCTGACCTTGCCCCTCTCCATCATGTCCCCCCCTGCTCCCCAGGACTACGACCTGCGGCAGCTGCACCGGGGCCTGGACGCCCGCCCCGAGGTGCTGCTCCGCAACGACGTGGCTCCCACCCTCCTGCCGGCCCCCCAGTACCGGCCCCGTCCTGCCAACCCCGATGACATTGGCACCTTCATCGAGGAGGTGAGCCCCATTCCCCCCTATCCGTGCCGGCACCCTTGGGGCACCCCCCAGCCCAGCGGGAACGGGCGCTGACCCCTCTGCCCCCCCCCCAGAACCTGAAAGCGGCCGACACGGACCCCACGGCCCCCCCCTACGACTCCCTGCTGGTGTTCGACTACGAGGGCAGCGGCTCGGAGGCCACCTCGCTCAGCTCCCTCAACTCCTCTGCCTCCGACCGCGACCAGGACTACGACTACCTCAACGACTGGGGCAGCCGCTTCAAGAAGCTGGCAGACCTCTACGGCGGCGGGGAGGAGGATGACTAGGACCCCCCCCCCTCCCCACCCCACGCCTTACCGCTGCCCGTGCCTTGGGGCTGCCCCCTTCCGCCGTGCCCCCCCCCCGCCTCGGCGGCAGCCCCCTTACCTTCCCCTCTTGTATTTTTCTTGTTTTTATTTTTTTTTTTTTGTTTTTTTTAATGTATGAAATAAAGGTAGTGTAACGCTACGGACGAGGTGAGCGGGTGCTGGTGTAAGTTTTAATAAAGGATGTGGTTTCTTTTTTTTTTAGATGCTCCAGCCTCTGCGTGGCTTTGTGCCCTGGGACAGGTCCCGGGGGAGCTGCTGCCCACCCTGGGGGTTGGTGTTGACCCCAGCCCCGCTGTGGCCCCCTCAGACCCCCCCATCCCCCTTGCCCGCAGCAGTGCCCGGCTGCTCCCCACCCCAGCACGATACCTGCAGGCTGCAGCATTGCCCATGGACCCCCCCCCCCAGCAGTGGGGGCTCCCGCAGGGTGTCCTTGTCCCCATGGGGTGCAGTGTGGGTGGGCACGGGCAGGGCACTGACATCCCCCCACCCTGCAGGAGCAGCACCAGTGGCACTGGCCGTTCGTGGTGCCAAATCCCTCCCGGCCTCACAATTCCCCCCCTCTGTGCCGGGGCAGCTGGAGACCCTGCCCACCTGCAGCCCCCCCCCGAGTGCCACCCTGTCCCCCCGGGGTGACCATCACCCCACGCGTGGCGGGGCAGCCCCCAGCCCCACGGCTCCGGGCAATAAATCAGTGGGGACGAGGGTTTAGGTGCTGTATGCGGGCAGGGGGCTGGGGGGGGGCTGCCCGCTCCCCCCCGCGGCCACCCCCAGCACCGGCTGCTCCTCACCGGCTGGACTCTGCCCCACGCCAAAGCCCCGGGAGCCGTGGGGTGGCCGGTGGCCCCGGGGGGGGGGGGATCCCCGGGGGTTTCTCTGGGCCGTGCCGGGGGGGCGAGGTGCTGGAGGGGACGGGGGGTGCAGCAGCAGCCGGGGGGGTTGGCGTGGACCCCCCCCCCCTTCTGGCGTGGGGCCCCCGGGGCGCGACGTTTGTCCCCCGCATAGCCGGGACCCGCGGGGGCCGTGGGGGTGGGTGCGTCCCGGGAGCCCCCCGGCTCCTACAACCCCCCCCCCCCCAGCGCTCCCACCGCCCTGGACGGGCACCCACGGAGCTCCGGGTACCGGGGAACCGGGGCCGGTGGCGGGCGGGGCGGCCCCGCCTCCCGTCGGGGCGGGGCGGGGCGGGGCGGGGCGGGGCGGGGCGGTTCCCCCGTGGGCACCTGCGGGGCGGGATCGGGACCGCGACCGGGACTCACCTGCGGCTCCGCGGCGGCGGCGGCGTCGTCCCGATCCCTCCGGCACCGTACCGGCACCGTACCGGCAGCTCGCCATGGGGCGGCGGGGGGGCTGCCCGGCCCCGCTCTGCCTCCTCCTCCTCTTCCTCCTCCTCCAGGTGAGGGATGGGACCGTGGGACCCTGCCCGGGACCGTGGGACCCTGCCCGGGGTGGCGGGACCCTACCCGGGACTGATGTCTCTCTCCGGGCAGGCTGGTCACCGGCTGGCAGCACCGTGCCAGCCCGGCTTTGCCAAAGAGACCTTCGCCTTCGCCGTGGAACCGGACGGCGTGGCGGCGGGACGGGCGCTGGGACGCGGTAAGGCGGGGAGCCGTGGGGACGGGCTGGGTGAGGGGCACAGGGGTGGCCGTGGGGACGGAGCCGTGGCCGTGGGGACGGGCTGGGTGCGTGGCGCTGGAGGTGGCGATGGGGGACGAAGCCGTGGGTCGGTGCTAGATTGGTGCCAGGGTGGCAACGGGGACGGTCTCTCCGTGGCTCCGTGGGTGGCTGCGGGGATGGGGCCACGGGGGACAGCGCCGTGGCGGCGGGGACGAGGCCATCGTGGTGGGGACAGGCTCGGCGCGTACCGCCGCAGGTGGCAATGGGGACAGAGCCGTGGCTGAGCCTCCGCGCGTGGCGGTGGGACCACGCCGAGGGTCCGGGGCAGCGCTGGCACCGGTGTTCCCACCGCGGCAGAATGGCGTCGGGTCACGGGGGCAGCGGGTGCCTCTCCCCGGGGCGCGCCGGCGCGGGCGGCGCTGACTCAGGCGGCGCAGACCTGTTGAGGCCGGCAGGCTGGGGTGTGGGGCCGCGCAGGCGCCCGTCCTGCCCCGCACTTCGCCCGCCCGCGGGGTCCTGGCACCGGGGGTTCGTGGGGGTGAATCCACATTTCGTGGCCGCAGAGCAGAGCCCCTAGCGCGGCCTCCTCGGGTGGCTTTTGGTGTGGGGACGGTGGTGTCTCACCACGCCGGCACAAAATCCCCGTCCCGGTGTGGCGGGTGCCGGCGCTGAGCCTTCCCTGCGTGGCCATGATGGCTGTGCCAGGCTGGGCCCCAACCCGGGTTGCCAGCAGCCTCCCTCTGCCGTGGCACCGAGCCCCGGCCGGGGCAGCCGGGTGCTGCCGGCCCTCAGCGTGCAGGGGAGGCACCGGGAAAAGGTGTGCCCAGGGAAACGGGTGCTGGGGATCCGCTGCCACTTTGGGGTGCCCTGCACGTCTGCACCCCCCTGATCCATGGTGCAGGCTCCCAGGGCAGGGCTTGGGCCATCGCCATCTGCGCCGGTTAATGGCTGGCGGTGGTGCCGGCACCGTGGTTTGCCGGGGGTGGCTGGGGTGGGCACGGGGCTGAGGGGTGCAGAGCACCGAGCACTGCACTGGGGGCTTCCAAATCTCCCTGGCTCCGGAATGGCTTCGCCTGGGCTGCGGGTATCAAGCCAGGAGCCAGACCCTGCCCCACACCTCAGGAATTGCCCGTTCATTAACCTTTGGTTGATCATTAACGAAGCTGCCCGGATGCAGCAGCCTGTGTCCATTAGGGCTGTGCCCGATAGCAGGGTCATGGGCAGCCACGCCGCCTCCGTGTCTCCAGTGCCGGGACCTGCTGGAAATCCCCATCCCAGCACCAGCACTTCCAGTTTTGGGTCCTGGGAGGAGGGAAGGGGACGTCTGCCCATATTCGCCATGTGCCAGCCTGGTGACGCCCGGCCCCGTGGGTGGATGAGCACGGTGGGCGCTCGGCAATGCCGCCCCCCGCGCCATGCAGCGCACCAAAGCCCGCGGCCAGGCCGCGGCGAGGGCGGGCTAACGAGCCGGCCTGTAATTAGGCTGATGAGTTGAGCGCGGTGTTTTCCCTCCAACAGGTCTGGACAGGCCCCGTGTGGCACCTGGGCCGGGGCGGCGAACACCTGCACGGGGGCCATGGCGTCCCCGGGGCCGGGTCGGGACCCTACGGTTCTGCTCGGCGGGTGGTGGTGGGGTGGGGGGGGTGTTTCTGGGGTGTCCTGGCCCCACGGGACATGGCGGAGGCTGGGACGCTCCCCCATCAGCCCTGGGTGGGGGAACCTCGAGAGTCTGAAGTCACAGCGAAACTCGGGTGACGTCAGCGGGTGCGCTGGCGGGACGTGCCACTCAAAGCACCTTCGCCCCGGCTGCCCGCGGGCTGACGCGAGTTGCCCCGCCGCCACCGCCGCCGGTTTCCGCCCCGGCAGAGCCGTGTTTGCGCAACCGCGGCGTGGTCACCGCCACGGTGGTGGCAGCCGGGGTTGGTGGCACCCGGCTCTGCCCGTGAGTCAGCCCGTGCTCAGCCCCGGCGAGACGCCGCAGGATGTGGGGTGGCTTGGGGGGGGGGGGCTGCCCTGGTCCCCATCCTGGTGCGGGGTCTCATCCCCCTGCCCCGGTCGGCAGCCTGGTAATACAGGGGGTCCCAGCGCCCCGTGGGTGGTGGCAGGGGTCCTGGAAGGGGGGGATCCCCCCAAGGGACACCCCCCCCCCCCCCAGCTCTCCTCTCCTCCTGCTCCATTGCTCCTGGAGAGGAGAGGGGCCCCCTGGTTCCCAGCCCTGGGGAGGGGAGGGCTGGGGATGGCTGGGGATGGCTTTCCTTCAACGGAGGAGCTGGAAAAACAGGTTGTGCATGGCCGGGTGGGAAGGGGGGGGGAGCGGGTGCTGAGCACCGAGCACTCATTGCACTCGGTGTGGGGCTGGGGGCTGAGAACTGCCCACTCGCTGCACCCATCCGGCGTGGTGCCAGGTACCGGGTGCCAAGTGCCGCGCCTGCGCCCATGGGTGCCGGGATGCCTCTCCCCACCGCCAGCCCCCGCTGCGGCAGCACCCGACCTGTCCTGGCACGTTCCTGCCCAGCCGGCCTCACCGGCTCCCCCAGCCCACAGCCTTTGCCGGGGGTCCCGCCGTGGGGCCGAGCTGGGCTGGCATCGTGCCGGCGCGTCCTCCCCGGCTGCCCGGGCCGGGTTGGGGGCCAACATGGCAAACAGGGGGGTGGCAGCCCCCAGCCCAGAGCTTGGTGATCGCTCCCCACCCGCCACCTCCGAATTCCTGGGCTGCTCGCAGCCTGACGTAACCCCACGGGATGGCAGAACCGGCCCCAGCAGCGGCCTCGTGCCCGGCGTCGGGGCGTGCGGCTCTGCCTCCCACCCCGGACACGTCGCCTTCCCGCGGCGCAGCCCCGACACCCGCTCTGCGCGGTGCGGGTCACGCCGGGGCCGATGGCGGCTGCGCTGGCGAGGGCTCCAGCCGGGGTGCCGCTGGCTCAAACAAACCATCTCCCGGACAAAGGGTGTTTGTTCGGGAGCTCCCGGCAGCGCGGCCCCGGCTCATGTGATGCCTGTTGACCGCCGAAGCACCGTTCGGAGCCTCCCGCTGGGCTGGCCGCGGCCCCCCGCGTGCCGGTCCCGGCTCGTACCGCGCCCCAGCAGGGTGCCAAGCTGGTGATGCCAGGACACCACCTGCCCCGGTCTGCGGTGGGTGCCTGCTGTCCCTGGGGACCCCCGGCAGCCGAAGCATCGGCGGTCCCGAAGGGTGCCTGGGCAGGTTGGGTGCCCCGGCTGCCACCCTGCGCCGCGAGTGCGCCGGGGCCGGCACCTTCCTGCCGCACAGGTTGATGCCCCTGCTGCGGACACATGGCTATGGTCCCCGGCCACGGGGGGGCTTGGGGACCCCACGGGTCCCCAGGCACCGGGGCAATGTAATCCACCAGCCTGCAGTGCCCTGTGGATCAGCTGCTGGGGGGCTGGGTACCAGCGCAGGTGAGTGGGTGCTGCCCTTGTTTTTATCTGAAAAGCAGCCAGAGCAGCAGCACCCTCTGCCCGCTGGCACGGCAGCGGGGACGTGCCGCACACGGGGACACGCTATGCCATGGGGATGTGACACAAGGCAGGGACGTGCCGTGCGTGGGGATGTGATGCGCGCGGTGCCGTGCGTGGGGATGTGCCGTACGCGGTGCTATAGACATGGGTGTGCCACGCAGAGCAGAGACGCGCTGTGCTGAGTGCCGTTTGCCCCGTTGTCACGGGCCGGCGGAGATCCCATGGCACAGCGCGTTGTGCCGTGCCCAATCCCGCACCAAAGCCACGGCAAGGATGCACCGTGCGTCATGCCGCACTCCCTGCCCGTGCCCAAGACAGGATCCCGGCAGGGCGCGTGGCACCGTGCGTGGTGCATCCCTGCCACGCCTGTGACCCCCATGGTCGTCCCCCCCGTGCCTCTGAGCCGTGGCCGTGCTGCGTGTGTCCGTGTCACGCTGTCCTGCACCCTCCTGCCTGCCCGTCCCACGGTGCCTGCCCTGCCCTCGGCAGCTCCCACCAGGGCAGCACCGGGACCTCCTTGCCCACTCGCTCTTTCTGTCCCCAGTGAGTTTTGTGGACTGCGGCGAGCAGCGGCACACCACGTACCTCTCGGACGACACGCGCTTCAAGGTGAGCAGGGACGGTGTCGTCTCTGCGACCCGGCCTCTGCAGCTCCGGCAGCGGGAGATCAGCTTCCCCGTCCACGCCTGGGACGCTGCAGGCAAGAAGCATTCGGCCAGGGTGACCCTGCGCAGGCGGTGGCACCGCCGTCACCACCACCGGCAGGTAAAGCGCAGCCCCTCTCCCCGGGATCGCTGCAGCCCCTCTCCCCAGGGCAGAGCGTGCGGAAGCGAGCCGCGCCACTCTCCCCACAGGACACGCAGCCTGATGTGCTGACCTTCCCCGAGCCCGGCCATGGCCTCCGGCGGCAGAAGAGGGACTGGGTCATCCCCCCCATCAACTGCCCCGAGAACGAGCGGGGGCCCTTCCCCAAGAAGCTGGTGCAGGTATGCGGCCCCGTGGGGACAGGGCACACAGCAGGGGGGTCCCTGGAGCACCGGGACCCCTCTAACCCCCCCTCCGCCTCGCCACCAGATCAAATCCAACAAGGACAAGGAGACCCAGGTTTTCTACAGCATCACGGGGCAGGGGGCGGACACCCCCCCCGTGGGTGTCTTCATCATTGAGCGGGAGACAGGGTGGCTGGAGGTGACGAAGCCGCTGGACCGAGAGAATATCGACAAATACGTCGTGAGTGGGGGGCCGGGATGGGGAGGGGACGGTCCCTGGGGCCACGCGTGGGCTGACGGTGCCCCTCGCAGCTCTTCTCCCACGCGGTGGCGGCCAACGGGCAGCCCGTGGAGGACCCCATGGAGATCATCATCACCGTGACGGACCAGAACGACAACCGGCCCGTCTTCACCAAGCAAGTCTTCATCGGTTACATCGAGGAAAACGCGAAACCAGGTGCGTGGGGCAGCGGTGAGCCGGGAGCCTCATGCAGACCCCTGAGCCGGAGCTGTGCTGGGGTGTCCAGTGGGTTTTGTCCCACAAGTAAAACCTCCCCTGCTTGTGCCCATGCCCAGGCACATCCGTGATGACCGTGAACGCCACGGATGCAGACGATGCGATCAACGTGAACAACGGCATCATCGGCTACTCCATCCTCAGTGAGGAGCCCAAGAGCGCGCAACGGATGTTCACCATCGACCCACAGAAGGGTGTCATCAGTGTCATCGGCACAGGGCTGGACCGGGAGGTGGGCGCCCTTGCCGCGTCCGGGGGGACCACGTGGCAGCTCCGCGGTGGCACTTGCCGCAGGGAGCCGGGGATGCCAGAGCCCCGGTGTCTGGCTGGTTTGGGGACTTGTGATCCCTGGGTCACCGTCCCCTGCTCTGGGGTGTCTGCAGCCCCAAACCCATTGGGGATCTGTGCTGGGGACATTGCAGGGCCCCCAGCCCTGCTGAGCCCCGCGAGCGGGTGGAGTGCCAGCCCTTCGGGTGGGCAGTGGGGACGTTGGCAAGCGTCTGTGCCGGTGGTGAACGCCATGGCTGGAGAAGGGTGGAAGAGCAGGCAGGCGATGCTCCTGGAGGAGGGGGACACGCCGGACCTAACAGTAGTGATTTCGTCTTGCAGACCACTCCCAACTACACGCTGATCATCCAGGCTGCGGACCAGGAGGGCAGTGGCCTGACCAACACTGCCACCGCCATCGTGGAAGTCACCGATGCCAACGACAACCCTCCTGTCTTCGACCCCACCGAGGTACCTGAGCCGGCTCCCACGAGCCACTGCTCTCCCCGGGCCATCGTGGCATGAGCCCCTCCACCCCGGGGGTGCCCGGGACCGTGTGGGTGACTGTCCCTGTCCCCTCTCTTGCAGTACGAGGGGACGGTGAACGAGAACGAGGTGGGGGTGGTGGTGGCCCGGCTGCACGTGACAGACCAGGACATGCAGGGCTCCCCTGCCTGGCGAGCCGTCTACCGCATCAAGAGTGGGGACCAGAACGGCGACTTCAGCATCACCACCGACCCCAAAACCAACGATGGCATTCTGAAAACTGCCAAGGTGGGTCCTGCCACCGGTGCCCGCTGCTCCGGTGTCAGCTGCCTCCCCGCCAGCACTGGCACTACCCTGGCTCCTCTCTCCTGCCCTCCTCCAGGGCCTGGATTATGAGACCAGGAGCCGGTACAACCTCCTGGTAACGGTGGAGAACGCTGTCCCCTTCACCGTCCCCCTGACGCTCTCCACGGCCAGCGTCCTGGTGCTGGTTGGCGACATGAACGAAGCGCCTGTCTTCGTGCCCCCCGTCAAGAGGGTGGAGGTGATGGAGGACCTGCCAATGGGGCACCAGATCACCTCCTACACGGCCCAGGACCCGGACAGGGATCAGAGGCAGAAAATCACGTGAGTGTGGGGGGGTCGGTGGCAGGGGGCCGTGCTGGGGTGCCCGGGGGGCTGCACTGTGCCCGCTGTGCCGTGTGCCCCTTCCCCCCCACTCTGCAGAGCATCCCGTCCCCCACTGACCCCTCGCTTGCCCCAGGTACCGCATGGGCAGTGACCCCGCAGGGTGGCTGGCCATCGACCCCGAGAACGGCTTCGTCACGGTAGCCCAGCCGCTGGACCGGGAGTCGGTGCACGCCATCAACAGCACCTACAAGGCCATCGTCCTGGCTGTGGACAGCGGTGAGGAGCGCCCTGCCTTGCCCTTTGGGAAGGGGCTGCTGCCGCCCACCCGTGTCCCACTGGGGCTCCTGGGGCAGGGGTCGGGACCGGGACCCCCTCCCCAGGTGCCTTGCTAACCTCCGGCCCCACAGGGTCGCCGGATGCCACCGGCACGGGGACGCTGCTCCTCTTCCTCCAGGACGTGAACGACAACGGGCCCATGCCAGAGCCCCGGTTCTTCGACATCTGCAGCCGGCAGCCCGAGGAGCAGACGCTGAACATCGTCGACAAGGACCTGCCCCCCAACACCTACCCCTTCCAGGCAGCGCTGGAGCACGGCTCCAGTGCCAACTGGACTGTCAAGGTGACCAGACAAGGTAAGGTGCTGCCTGGTCTGGCTTGGCCACCCGCCCTTGGCGTGGGGTGGTGGGGAGATGCCGAGTGAGGGCCAGATCCCAGCCCCCCCTTGGCTCTCTGTGCCCCCCCCCAAGCGCAGCCGGTGCTGGCCCCCGTGATAGGCACCAGGCTGGGGAACTGCCACATGGCAAAGCCCTGCACCGGTGCCAAGGGTGTCCCTAAACCGGGGAAGCGGGGACATGTCTCTGAGCCCAACCCCTCTCTCTGCTGCGCAAGACCTGCTGGTGCTGAGCCTGGTGAAGCAGCTGGAGCCGGGGGAGTACAACATCTTCCTGAGGCTGACGGACAGCCAGGGCAAGGCGCAGGTGACGCCGGTGAAGGCTCAGGTGTGCGACTGCGAAGGGCCGGCCAAAAACTGCGAGCGGCGAGCGTACATCGCCAGCGGCTTGGGCGTCCCCGCCATCCTCAGCATCCTGGGGGCCATCCTGGCGCTGCTGAGTGAGTACCGCGGGACAGGGACAGGATGGGGACGGGGCCACCCTTGCCCTGACGCCCTGACACCGGTGCCCTCTGCTCGCAGTCCTGCTACTGCTGCTGCTGCTCTTCGCCAGGCGGAGGAAGGTGGTGAAGGAGCCGCTGCTCCCGCCCGAGGACGACATGCGGGACAACGTCTACCACTACGACGAGGAAGGTGGCGGCGAGGAGGACCAGGTGGGATGACTGTGCCGGACCGGACCTGCGGCACCCTCCCTGCGGCGGGTGGTGGCCTTGCTCCCCGAGCCGCAATGGATGCTTGGGGTGCAGCATGCTGCCGCGGACCTGCTCGCCCCCCCGTCCCCTCCTGCAGTCACCCAGTACCCTGCACACCTTGGTGCCCCGAGCCGCAGCGCGGCAATGCCTGTGGTTGTCCCTCGAGCGTTGTCTCCTCATGTCCCCCCTTCTCTATCCCCATGCAGGACTATGATCTGAGCCAGCTGCACCGGGGCCTGGACGCCCGCCCAGAGGTGATCCGCAACGACGTGGCTCCCCCGCTGATGGCCGCCCCCCAGTACCGGCCCCGGCCCGCCAACCCCGATGAGATCGGAAACTTCATCGATGAGGTGAGCCCTGGTCCCATGTGGTGCTCGGGGGGGGAACCAGGGGGATGAAGCCCCTCATCCACAGAGGCACCATTGGAGTGGCCCCCAGCCCAGCGGGAATGGGCGCTGACCCCTCTGCCCCCCCCCCCAGAACCTGAAAGCGGCCGACACGGACCCCACGGCCCCCCCCTACGACTCCCTGCTGGTGTTCGACTACGAGGGCAGCGGCTCGGAGGCCACCTCGCTCAGCTCCCTCAACTCCTCTGCCTCCAACCGCGACCAGGACTACGACTACCTCAACGACTGGGGCAGCCGCTTCAAGAAGCTGGCAGACCTCTACGGCGGCGGGGAGGAGGATGACTAGGATCCTCCCGTGGCTCCGGTCCGGCCGGCAGCCGCCCAGCGCAGGCAGCTCACCTCATTTCACCCAACTGGACTCACGTCGGTCTTTGCCCGGGGGGGTGGCCAAACCCCACTCCAACACCCCCTCAACCTGATATCCACATCCCCCATGTTCAGTGCAGGGGAAGCTTGGGGTCACTGGGGCTGGGGGGGGCGGTTTGGGGACCCTGTGTGTTTCCTGGCCCCCCTCGGCTCCAGGCGGGACATGGAGCCCTTCGGTCCGTTCCCCGTCCTGGAGCCAAGGTGCTCTGGCTGCGCGAGCCAGGATCAGCTCCTCTTCCCCGGCAGGGACAGGCCCCGCTGCCTCCCTCCCTTTGCCGTGGGGGGAAAAAGCGTTTCTCTGGCGCTCTCTGAAATACCTCGTGCTCCCAGCTCCGACACAAGTGCCAACCTGCCGCCGCGCTCGGCTCACAAACCTGGCGCCAGAGAAGCAGGGTGGCCCCAGCAATGCGCCTCTGCTGGAGAGGGGCGAGATGATTGATAAACACAGACCAAAGATGTGCTGTCACGTGCTATACTTGAGGGAATTATATTTGATAGAGTACATAGAGGCAGATCTCTATTTTTCTGTATCCCAAATTATGATATGATTTCCTTCTGTCGTGCCAGGTGTAATTATTGTGCAGTCAGTGAAAGGCGCTTTTGGAAATCAAATGGCTTTACTCAAATTCTGAACAATGTGTTTAGCTGTTCTCATGGTTTGTATTTTTTATCATGGGAAAGGGTTCTGATGCCCTCTGGGAAGCCAGCAATGGTCTAGTGTTAATTGATTCTATGGTTTTTATATAAAATTGAAATAATAAATTCTTTTAAGAAAACTGAAAGCCCTTTTCTCTGTGTGCAGCTCTGCTGGTTTCCTGTGTCCGTACTCAGAGGCTGGCCTGCCCTGTAGAGAGCCGTTCCTCTGTGCAGCTATGGCTGCTGCTGCCTCCAAAGGGCAGATGGCAAATGCCCAGCTCTGTGTAACAGGGATGGATCCGTACCACAGCACGTGTTTTCTCAGCACCAAGGGCTGTGAGGAGGCAGGGCTGGCAGCTAACAGCAGGTCATGGCTTTGCCTCATGCCGAGTCTGCCTGGACAGGCCCTTAGGGAAAGAAGAAGAAGAAGGATATGGTGTGAAAAATCCAGCTTGTGCCTTATCATGGTGGCTGTGCCCTGTGTGCGCAGTGCCTGGCCCAACACCCTGACCTGTGTGGGCCATGCAGCAGAGACGAGGCTGTTAGCAAGCGTGAGAGATCGCCGATGTTTGTCCAACCTTGTAATTGCTCTGACCGCCCTTCAGAGGCCCTACCCAGTAAGGAAACACAAAAGAATAACATACCTCACAGTGCTTTAAGGCTTTCAAACATGCAGCAGCCTAGGAGGCTGGCAAAGGATTTGCAGTCATCCTGCCTTGTTAGTCCTCGGCAGGCAAGTTGCTGATTTATGTGCTTTGCAACACACACATAAGCTGTTTATTCCAAAGGCAAGTCTGGCCACTGACCCCAAGAGCAGGCGGTAATGCCCATCTTGCACACCTCTGCCTCTACACGCCCATTACGATATGGAAATGTGTTTGGGCTCTCCCTCTGTAGACAGAAATGTTTTCTCAATGCAAGGTGCTAACTTTTGCTGGATGCAGCCAGAGCTTGTGCGCGGGGCAGAGGCAAGCCCTGGGGTGGGAGCTCCCCTGAAATACCTGACCTGCCAGAGGCATGGATGCTGTTGACACCTGTGGGGAGCAGGGACGAGGGCCTACATTGCCGGCCTCCCACTCCGGCGTCAGGCCAAGCCTGGCCGGGCAGGGGACAGCTGTATCCCCTGCTCTCCCTCCTGGGAAGAAGACGAGACCCGAGCAGCCACCGGAGCCGGCAGCGGTGCCCGGGCAACCTCTCAGCCCGGGCCCCAAGATGGCGCCGCCCCACCCAAGATGGCGGCGGGCGGGCGGCTCCCCCGAGATGGCGGCGGGCGGTGTCGCTCCGCCCCTTTCCACGACCTCCCCAAGATGGCGGCGGAGAGACACGCTCCCCTCCCGCCCGACCTCCCCAAGATGGCGACAGAGAGCCGCGCTCCGCCCCTTCCCCCGACCTCCCCAAAATGGCGGCCGAGAGCTTCGCTCCTCCCCCTCGCCCGACCTCCCCAAGATGGCGGCGGAGAGCCGCGCTCCTCCCCTTCACGGCGGACCCGACATGGCGGGCGGCGCGGAGCCGGGCCCGGAGCTGGAGCGGGTGGTGGAGGCGTTGGAGCTGCTGCTGCGGCGGCGGCAGCAGCCCGCTGGGCCCGGCGAGCGGGACGGCGAAGCCGGGCCCGGCCCAGAAGGTGCCCTACGACCGGAGACGCTGCGCAGCAACTCGGCGGCCCTGGAGGAGCGGCTGCGGAGGGCGCCGGGCTGGGCGGCGCTCCGCGGCCTGCGCGATGCCGTGCTGGCCCGGGCCCCCGGGCTGGCCGCCGGGGCGGCGGGCGAGGCCGACCCGGGCTGGGCCGCCGCCTGCGGGCTGCTGGCGCTGCTGCTGTGCCTGAAGGAGCGGCTGACCGCGCTCGCCGCCGCTCCCGCCGCCCCCGGGGCCGGGCCCGGGGCCGCGCCGCCGCCCAGCGCCGACACGCTGAGCGTGGGACAGGGCCGGGCCGTGGGGCGGGCGCTGCGGGCCGCCGTGGGCCTGGGCCTGGTGCCCTACCTGCCGCCGGGCGTGGGGCAGCGCCCGGGGCCCCCCGCGCCGCCGCCGGCGTTGCCGGCCAGCCGCGGGGCCCGGCTCCGCGCCGCCACCGCCGCCCTGGCCGAGCTGACCGAGCACCCCGCGCTGGGCGGCCCGCTCCTCGCCCGACACCTCGGCCTCCTCCTCGCCGGTCTCTGCCTGCTGGGCCACGGCCCCGCCGCCCACAGCGAGGTCCGTGGGTCCCCTCTCCTCCCGCTCCCCCTGCGCGGTTTGGCGCCGGCGTGGGCACCCGGCCCTGCCAAAAACCTGTCGGGGTCACCGGCCTCGCCGGAGCCTGCCCGGCGGCGCCGCCGCATGTGCTCCGTGGCCGTGCTGGGCTCCCGCTCGCTGAGCCCCCACCGGGCCGCCTGCCCAGCGTCGCCTCCCGTGCCGTGCGCGTTCATCTCCGTGCAAGGGAAGAGTTTGGGAGCTGGGGAGCCCAGTGAGGGGCTGGAGGGGCACCGGCACGCGGTCGGGACCGGTGGGCTTAGTGCCTGTGGCCAGGCTGTCGTCCCCACCCCAGGGTTTGTTTTTTCCAGGGTGTTTCGGAAGCGGAGCGAGCGCGGTGCCGGGAGGCCCTGCGACACATCCTGGACCGCGTCTACCAGCCGCTGGCGGTGCGGGAGCTGCTCGTCCTGCAAGGCCGGCCCAAGCAGGTACCCAGCGGCGGTGGGGCCGTCCCCGGCGCAGGGCGCGTACCACCGGCGGTGCCGGGACTGTTTGTTCCCGCACTCCGAGGGTGCCTTTGCTGCTCGCCTGCAAATGTTCTTACGCCTTAAAAACCAGTTTGGTGCAGCACTCCCGTCCCCGAGTGCTGTGTGAACGCACGGGCGAAGCTGCTGGGCTTGCGTCACTCGCGCAGCGGCAGCTCAGGCCCTGCTGTAGAGGGGTGTGCACGCGTGGGTGTGCGCAGACTCCGGGACTCTCATCGCGGCACGTGCCGCCTTGGCTTGGCAGTTACGTCCGCTGTGCCTGGCCAAGCCAAGCAGCTTCTCTTCCAGAACCTGCCCCTTTCCACTTGAGGGGACGAAGCGGCGCTGCCTCAGCACCGGCTGCTCTTCGTGGCCGTTTCTAAGGCTGCGCGGTGGCAGTGGGGAGGAGGAGATGGGGAGTGGGTGCTGTCTGGGGGAGACCTCCGCGTTGTGTTTAGAGAGTCCCCAGGGAAGGGACCGCATCCCAGCTCCAAGCAGGTGCTGTGGGTGGGTGCGTGCCCACCTGCCATGTCACAGTTCGGGGTCAGGATGCGAGCAGCTGCTGGTGTGCACACGGGACAGCATGGGGCCGCTGGCTCAGGCACAGCTCTGTGCTGCACGTTGACCCTCCGGCTGGGATCGTGCACGATTCCCGAGCTGGCTGTCCCACGTGCGAGGGCTGCAGAGGGTCCGTGCGAGGAGCTTGCTTGTACGGGGCAGCCCTCTCAGTGTGTGCTGTGGTTCTTCCACGCAAAAGCAGGGGTCTCCTGGTTAAACAAAAGCCAAGCTGACATCCCAAGCTGATATTTGCACAGTGCCCTTAATAACATGCTTTAACTTTTGGTCAGCCCTGAAGTGGTCAGGCAGTTGGACTAGACGATCGTCGTAGGTCCCTTCCAACTGAAAATATTCTGTTCTATTCTGTCCTCCCCAGCACAGCAGTGCTGGCCTGCCTCACTCCTCAGGGTGTCTGAGCAAGCACCTCCATTTGAACTGCTTGCTTTGTGGGTTCGCAGCCTCCAGACAGCTCTGCTGTTAGTGCCGTCCCGGGGGACTGCTTTGCTCGACCAGGGAGCCTGTGGGCTCGCAGTGCCACCTCCGCAGCCCAGCGCTCTGTGCCGGGTCCTGGCAGGGGTCACAGCTGCGGACCTCTTACCTGCATCAAACCCAACTTGTACCCTGAGCTCCCTGTGCATCGTTTTGGTAACAAGGCAGTCAGAGCTGCTGCCTGACCCTGAGAGGCTTTAATTAAAGGAGAGAAGCTCTGCACGAGGGGATGCTCCTGGGAAGGCTGGCCTCTCTCATTAAGCCCTAATTTGCTTTGTGCCACTGGATGAAGAAGTGATTTATTTGAAACCTTTCCCTGTCCTGTGTTCCTATCTGGTCTCAAGTCCTGCAGGGCAGAGTGCAGGCTGTTTGCCTGTTAGTGGGGGTTTGCACAGGAGTGTGCAAATATGCTCCTTAGCCTGCTCCTTTGTTTCCTTTCAGAGTCCTCCCTCTCCTGGGGAAGAAACAAAGCCGGCCCTTGTGCGGGCTCCGGCATGGCTGCGGCGCCTTTGTGGTCAGCTGCTCTCTGAGAGACTAATGAGACCCAATGGAGTTCAGGCTGTGGTTCGGGGCATCATGGAGGGAACAGGCGGTGAGTAGGGTGCTCTGACGCTGCTCTTGGCTTCCAGGATAGCAGATGAAAAGAGACTGTGATGATGTGTCTGAGACGTTTCATCCCATGAGAGGCCCAGGAAAGACAGTGCCATCAGAGCACTGAAATGGGAAACAGCTTTTGTCAGGCCAAGCTGACTCTGTAACAGTCACGCAGATTTTGCCTCTGACTATGCTGAACTCCCAAATGGTGAATGCCTTCCAACTGCACGTGCCTTTCGTTCGGTGTACACCATCATGTTTGAGGTCCAGACTGAAGGCCTCCGAACTCATTTAGTCTGTTTATGCCTCCGTGGGGTTGTACCTTGTGCATGTATGGAGCGCAGTTCATTCCAAGGAGCTGCACTGGTGCTGGTTTGGTGGGAGCTGTGCTTGGTGCTGGGCTGTGAGCAGCTGCAGGTGGAGTGAGACCCGTCCCGCTCTGGGGCTCAGCAGCCTTGCTCCTCTGCCCTCCATTTCCCACCAGGGAGGGAAACTGTTGCTCTCTAAAAGCTGAATCCCACAGTTTTTAGTGCCAAAGCCTCCTCTGGCCAATACCAACCTGATGCACTGTCCAAACATGACCTCCTTCCACCTTTTGGCTGATACACCTACTTGTAGAAGTTTTTTTCCAGTATCAAAGGTCTTGGGCAATAATTTTTCCCGTTCTGTCATTAAATTCAGATGTCACCTGGAAGATAACTTGGTTTAAAGAGAATAATGAAAGCTAGAAATCGAATTTTGGGCTAGAAACATCTGGCTTCAGCCAAAAATGGCCCTGCTGTTTGCTGTCAGTCTGAGCTGATCTTGGCTTTCTGCTGGTGTAGCAGGTGGCACTGGTGCTGAAGCAGCAGCTGTGGACTGGAGAAAATGTGACACAGTTGCAAAGATCCTGGCTTCCTGCCCGCAGCAGTGCCTTTCCCTTGAGGACTACTACAGACTGGTATGCCCCCAGGTAGGTCCCTCTCTTCCCCTCCCCGCAGCATGCTGGCTCTGGCTAGGAACATGGAGCCAGCTCCTGGCTTGGAGAGCGTTGGTACTGTCGCTTCTGCTTGAGTGTGGCCTGGCTTGAGCCAGGACAACGTGATGTTTTTCTGCTACTCTGGCAGTGGTACATGTTTCCACCCTGCTCTTGAATTTTCCATATTTGATTGAAATGCTGGTTAATGTTGCCTGATTGCACGAGCTGTTCAGCACTGCGCTATAAGGAGCTCTCTGCTGTGAAGCTCTTGCATCCAGCCTTTGGCTATGGGAGTGGTGCAGGCTCTTGGTTTGAGCCCAGAAACGCATCCTGTGTTAACATGCGCACAGAAAGGAGACCAGCTCTTCCATATGTGGAACGTTGTGCCAAAATGTCCAATAAAGCAGTATGCAGGAGGCTCCTCAGTCTCCACTGGTGACTGCAAGGAGATGGCCTGCACCTCTTCTGAGGGGCTGCTGATCTTTATTCCTTTATCATGGACTTTCTTTCCAGATTCTGGACTTGCTGCACATCCAGGACAAACTGACAGCGCGCCAGTTCCAGCGAGTGGCCACCACTACACTGCTCACCATGGCGAAAGAGCACCCTCAGCTGGCAGAGAAGCACCTGCTCCAGCCCATGTTGGCACCGCTCCTGCGATGCTCGGAGACAGCAGGTACTGGCTGGTCTCTGCCGAGCCCCAGATCGGAAAAGGGTCTGGTTTCTCTCCTCGCTGATCTTTGTCTTTCCATCAGAATTTTCTCGGGCTGGTGGCTGGGCTGCTGAGTGTGCAAGCCCAGCTCTGTCAGTTGTGAACATGTCTGTGTGGCTGGGTACACCACATTTACTAGCACTTGAGTCAATTTACTATAGTGTGAGAGCCAAGTAGTGGGGCTTCTGTCATGTGCTCTTTGGGAAACTCCCAGTCTGCCAGTCTCCTTTTGGGCTTCCGGATGGAAGCCATCGGTTCCCCATGCTGACCAAGCAGCTCTCTGGGGAATAATCCATCAAGAAGTTGTGGTCTGCTTTGATTTGCTTGTAACCTTGTGGAGTTTACAACACTGCAGTGATATTTAGCACAGCTAACAAGAGCTCATTGGTTCCCATGCTGCCCTGATGGAGGGAAAGCAAGAGAAGTATCGAAGTGGTTTCCAGTGCTGGGCATGCACGGGTTGCTGTTCTGCTGGAGGCTTCTCGGCATGTGGGGGTGCTGATATTTCTGCCCTTTGTTTTCAGAGCTAGCAGTGGAAGATTTATCAGCAGGGACCGTGCTGGTGACAGAGGCAGAGCTCAGCAGCTGTGTGGAAGATGTGCTCAAGGTATCATGTCTGATTTGGGCCTGAGGGTAGGTGAGAAAACTACTTTAAGAAAGAGCTGGTTTGAGACTTTCTGAGCAATTCAGTGTGTGTGTTAGACCATGACAAAAACCAGCGTCTCCTGCAGTCGTGATGCTGAGGCAAGGCTGAGAGCTGCACAGAATAACCTCGTATACAGCACTACCCTGGTGGAACTGCAGCTTATGCTGGATACCAGAGGCACTGCCCAAATCCGTTCAGGCATTCTCATCCCAAAACGTTTTGCGAAATGGCGGTGAGCCCTTGCTCGTTGTTTTTTCCTCCCAGCGTCTTTCTGGTGTGTCAGAGTAAGAAGAGTCTGAGCGGTGGGCTGGTAGCCAGGAGTCTCCATGGTGTTCTCATATCCTCTTCCTCCCCTGCAGCAAGACTCTGAGCACTGCTAAATTGCGCAGCTTCTACAGGACCGTTATGTCTGGATGTACTGTCAGAGCAGCTTCAGGACTTGGGCTGTAATAGTGGAGCAGACAATAGTAGAGCAGGCAGTGTGGTAGGCAGGAGGTCCTAGTCAGGAGTACCTCTGGTCTGGCACGTGTTGCCTTGGGCTGTCAATCCTGGTCTGAGATGATGCTGTTCACCTGCCAGTGTCAGAGTTGTGCAGCTGGTCAGAGGGAAGGACGGATTGCAGGGAATCCTGCAAGTGCTGAATCTTCAGAGGATGCCTGAGCTCTCCTCCCAGGCTGTCACTGGTCCCCCTCTTCTTAGTGCCTCCGTGCCTCAGTTTCCTTCCTGTAGAGCATGGATAATATAGCACATACTGAGCCCAGTGTTACCTGTGTGGGAGGAAGAACCTGCTGGGAGCTGCTCTCCCTGCCTCTGAGGTCTGCAGAGGGCAGCCTGAGCCAGACTGCTGGAGCTGGAAGCCTTTCTACCGCTCCTGCAGCATTAACCCCTCGCAGAGGGATGGGCAGCAGCCAGCTCTTGAGTTGGGCCAAAATGCTTCTGAATGAGTGACCTGGAAAAGAGGGCACTTGAGGTATCGGCAAGTGGCCGGCTGTGCTGGACTGCTCAGCCCTGCAGTGAGGGCAGCTTGGCAGGGTCTCCGGCTTGTCGCTCGGTGGTTGTGCAGCCAGTTGGCAAGGAGGCATTCGCAGTGGGTGCCATGAAGTGAGCAGATTTGGTGCGGCTCTGAGGCTACTGAGCTGTTACAAGGGTGAAAAAGAGAGCGAAGGTGAGCTGAGAGGCATCGCAGAGCTGCGGGGAGAGGTGGGAGAGGTGGTGCAGTTATCCTGGTGGCTGCTGTTAGGAAGCAGAGAGCGTGTGAGTACGGGGAAAGGAGGGTGGGCAGCAGCTCAGCCACAGGGGAGATGCTGTTAGCGGCTGTGTCCTCACCTCAGGTGTCCCAGCCGGGGGGGATGACGCTGCTGCTGGTCCCCGTGGGGTGTCCCCAGTGGTTCATCTTCCCCTGCTGATATCTGTCGGGGGCTAAAGGCATTACAGTCTGTCTAGTCCCATTGGACAAGTCAGGTAAATTGATAATGATGAGTAAGGAAAAGTGAGTATCCTGTTTTGCAGGGACCATTCTGAGCTGAACCCCGTGACACATGGGTTTCCATGTGCCTGAAGTTAATTTTAAAACCATAGGTGGGCAATCCTTCAGCAGCTGCTGCTGGGTGTCCAACCACCTCCTCTGGAGCTGCTCTTGGTGCAGGATGGTACCTGGACGCAGCGGTGAGGCCTTGGAGCTGGTCTGTGTGCCTGGCTGCAGAAGCAGGAGGGATTGCTGAAGCTCAGCAGCTCTCCCAGCCCTGATCAGGTGCTGGGGGTTGGGGAGAGTTCAGGAAAACGGAAGGAAACTTGGGTCTCATCAGAGAAAAGCTCTGGCTTTGCAAATAACAGACCAGCTTCTGTGCTAGAGGAAGTGTCTTGTGGGCAGGATGGTGCAGGTTTAGCACCTTCTGTGGAGCTCCTTCCTGCAAGGGGTCCCGTGGAGTGACAAGCAGGGTGTTCAGCAGCGTAGGTCTTGGCTCTGGCATTTGGGGGAGAGGTGGGGTCCATTCTTGTGTTACCTGTGAAGGAACAGGGCATTTTGTGGAGGCCTCTCTTCTGAAACCTTCCCTTATAGCTCCTTTTTCTGCTGTTCCCACCAGTATCACCAGTGCCATGCTGCAGGCTTTGCTGCCTGCCCTGACAGCAGCCCAGCATTCTGCTGCACGTTCCAACCCAGAAGGACATCTCCAGCCCAGGAATTCAATTTTCAGAAGCTGGTGACTTGCTTACTGGCATGCCCCTAGGCAGGCTAAGCTCTTAAATGCTGTGATTGTTGTAGTATTTTGCGTAGTAATGATCTGTTGTAACTAGCTGGCAGGCAGAGACCAGTCTGGAGGGCTGCTCTGCGGCTGCCGTTCACAATGCGGGTGCTGGGGGAGTTTGGGGCGGATCCCTCCTTAATGGCATAGTGCTGGAGGCCTGACAGCAGCCAGATTAGTGACAGAGTCTCCAGCCTGCAGATTTGCAGGGGTTTCTTGCCTAGCAAGTGTCATTTGATGCTGAGTGAGAAACCATCCTTGGGGCTTCATCAGGGAGGCTTTGTGTACAAAAGGTTCTGGTTAGAAGGAATGGCTCCGTGGGGATTAGCACAGGAAAAAAGGTCTGTTTGCATCAATACAGCAGGGCAGAACATTATCAGGACAATCTCTCTCCTAGCCCTCCTACCTGGGTTGTCACACTGCCTGGAGGAGGCAAAAGCTCTTTGGTCTGTCCCCAGGGCACTTCCAGCCCTGGAGCAGGTGATTGCTCTCCAGATTGCTCTCCAGCTGCAGAGGTCAGAAGGCCTGGGGAGAGCTCTGGTGTGAAGGGACAATATCTTCTGAGCAGATAGTTCACCAGCTGACACAGCTGGAAGTCCCTTGGAGAAGTTGTGAAAACACTTTATCCACCCACCCCACCACCAGCCCCTGGCTCTTTTTTTTTTTAAAGCTAAAAGCTATTGAGGGTGGTAGAGCATGCTGAAATGAGGACCTGAACACAGCAACCCTGAGTAAAACCTGAGTTCAGCTGGGCAAGGCTTGATATTTAACCATTTTCTAGACTGAGTTTTCCCAGTGTTATGGCTTTGACTGAAAGCAACCTACCTGGCTATTAGTTTTAGACAATTCCTTTAAAAGGATTCAAAAGGAAACAGAATGTCGTAAGACTTCTGTGAGTGTTTTTCCTGTGCTGTGTGGGCAGCAAGGTGGGACCTGTGTGTAGTGAGCTGGTAACAGTGGCTTGCCTGGGAAGGGGGTGCTGGTTTCATGGAGGAGGGCATTGACAGTGATTCGGGAGGGTGCTGCTTGAGATGGAGGAGAAGAACATGGCCCTACAGCCCCCTCAAAGCCCCTGCAACCCACTTGCTCAGCTCAGCGCATGACAGCCCAGCTGCCCTGCTAGGGACTGATCTCTGTATTTGAGATTTGGCTCTAGGTGCAGTATTTCCATAAAGATTTGCTAATTCAAAGGTGCCTGTTGCATCCCTCTTTAACGCAAGACCTTACCCGTAAGCAGCAGACTTCCTGAATAGCTGGCTGCAGTGTTCCTGTAGCTTGGAGCCCTGCTGTGGTTAAGCAAATGCTAGGAGAAAGATGGTGCTGAAGGCTGCTTTTAACACAGAATATGGCATAATCAGGGAAAACAGGCTCCAGACTGAAAGGAAGAGAGGCTGAAAACCCTCTGCCATCCTCTCTGGCAGCAACCATTCTGCGCACAGACATGCTTTCTGTCCTTCCCTTTGCCTTCCCTCTGCTCCATGCAGGTGTTTGACTCTTCTCCCTGTGCCCTTCTCTCTGTAGGTGTATGTGGTTGGAAATGACAGCTCAAGCCTGCTGCTGGGATCCTTACAGTCAGTCCTGGGAGTGGTTTTTTCCCTCTATTCCTTCGCCAAGCAGAATGTGTCATACTTACGGTAAGGAAGGATTGTGCACAGCTTCTTCTGGGGTTTCATCTTCTCCGTTCTGCCCACCTCCAAAGAACGTGCTCTATATGGGCACGTACAGAAGCCGAGACCAATTTTCTCATCCTGAAGAGCTCTCATTCAAAGTAGGCAGTAACTGCAGGCATAGGCATGGTACACGACCTTACTAGCAGACCTGTGCCTGAGGAAGCAGTTCTTGTGCTAGTTTTTGTCTTCCCTGAAGCCAAAATGTTTGGTGTAGAGGCAAGCGTGGCTTGTGGGAGCCTTGGAAGCACAGGTTAACTCTTAGTGTCCGCCTGGGAGCAGGTATTGTGATTGTGGATGGAGACAGTGATGCTAGGACCTGGCTGGATGTTGGAGGGATCTGCATACCAGGGATCTAGAAACAGGATAAAAACCTGGATAAAACAGCTTGAGCTCTGGCTCTTGGAAATACAAGATCATTCTTCTCCTATCTGGGATCACTCTCTTCTGATAATGTGCATTTCCTGCTGCTTGGCAGCTGTCCCTCGTGCTCTGCCCAGCTCCCCCATGACTGACGTATGATGGCAAGCACCATATCTGTTGGTCATGGTGGCAGGGACAATGGTGACCAGGTGCTGGCTGTCCTCTCTTCTTTCTCCTCCTAGGCTTTCCCTGGGCTGCCCTGAGTTTGGGCCAGCCTAGTAAATACACTCCTGGTGGATTTACACTTTGCTTTGGTGATACTGGCATGTGGGTACTGGAGGCTTTCCCTAAAAGGTCTGTGTAGACACAGCCTCTGCTATTATTAAAGACATCGTTAATCACTTCAAAGAGTAGTGAGTGCTGTGGCAAGTTTGTAGAACAAGCCAAGTTAACACTGCTGCTGGGTGAACAGAGTCACTGCTCGCTTCTCTCTTTGCAAAGGAATTTGGCAGGGGTAACTAAAACCACAGCTGCCTGGAAGTGTTCAGGTTTCCAGACCTCTGGCACAGCACAGCACTGCTACTCCACCTCATTAACCCGCATCTTTCCTTGGCAGGGGTTCCCACGCCACCTTACAGTGCTCCCCGTCTCCTTCCTCCTCTTCCTTGGCACAGCTGACAGCTCTGTGCTTTGTCATGTTGGCATGAAGCACCAGGCACGGCGTGCTGAGGCTGCGTGGAAGCGGCTGTCCTTGTACAGACACGCTGTTCAGACAGTGCTCCCTTCCTCGCTAGGCTGAAATCTTGAAGGACCCAAATCCTTCCATCTGGGAATGCCAGAATGACAGGATGTGCTGCTGATCCCCTTATAAATTGACACAAATGTCTTCAGCTGCCGGAGCCATCAGCCAAAGCATCCTAAGGAGTGCCCGCGGTCACTCCAGAGCACTCATTTTTTTTTTTTTTTTTTTTTCTTCGCCCCGAGATGCGTGGTCCCATTGGAGTGCTGGTGTGCAGGGAGGGGTGCGGCAGGCAGAGCAAGGTGACCACTGCTTTCTCTCTCCTTGCCAGCTCCCCGTGCCAGGAGATCCTGCTGTGGTTCTTGGAGAAGTCGGAGCGAGAGGTGTCGCTGGCCGTGCTGGAAGGCTTTGCAGGGCTGAACAGCAGCGTGCACACTCTCCACCCACGGTGCCGGTTCTGTGTGGGCAGCGAGGGTGGTGCCACCATTGCAGTGGAGGAGGCCATCAGGTGAGTGCTGTTGAGGCAGTGCCAGGCATGGAGGGCAGTCCCCAGGCATCATTCAGCATGTAGGGCTCTTCACAGCATGCCTGGCAGAGGGAGCCCCGGCAAGCGTGGGGCTGCCGGTGCTGTCCCACCACAGTCTCGTCCCCCCAGCCGGCCAGGTAGTTGGCTGTCTGCGTCAAGCTTGGGCAGGCGATGCTTCCACGCAGCCTCCAGGTTCCTTGTACATGGCGCAGAGCTCTGACTTTCAGCCCTGAAAAGCAGCACGCTCTGTCTGAGCGTTAGTGTGTACTTTCTCTGTGCTTTTCCTGAGTCCTGAGTCCTGCCTGCAGGGTGTCTGGGAATGGGACGTGCTTCTTCAGTTCCAATGCTCCCCAAATTCAAATTCCACTGTCCAGCCTCAGGCTGTCTCGTGGCAGATTGTGGCTGCGTGGAGTGAGTGAAATCCTTTGGGCACAGGAGGCACCGTCGCAGCAAGGACTGTAGCAATGCCAGCATTGCGGAGCCAGCAACTGAACTCCCCTCCTGCTCTTGCAGATGGCCTCTACAAGTAGAGGCAGAGTGTGGCCATGTGGGGAATAAACTGCAGCCATTAAACTCCAGCCACGCAAACTGGGACTGTTCAGCAGTGTGACATTTGGTTTTAAGAGGGGTAGCTGTTAGCTGGCAGGTACAAGCCCGAGGCAGTGCTATTGAGCAGGCAAAGCACACAACTCCTGCCCAGGAGTGTCTGTGGGGTGGGTGTGCCGGGAGCTGTGTGCACCCGTAACAAAACGCCATGCAAATACGCTTGTTTTGGTTTCATTTCAATCTATTCCTGACCTGAATTAGAAGAAGGTCTGCCCTGGGGTCTGCACTGGTTAAACTGGCTATACTTTTAAAATTACTCCTTAATGGCCATGGCTCTGCTTGTGTCTGTCCTTTTACGGCTATGACCGGTGCATGAATTAGCCAGTGTTAATCCCGTTCTTTGTAGCATGACTGGATTAAACATGTGTTTTGCACTCATGGTTCCTGTTAATGTTATTCCTTTAACGAATGCAGGTTAATTAATAAGCTGAGCGCGTGATCATGTAGACCAAATGAACTGAGCAATAGTTTGGCTCGGCTGCCTCCAGGCTTCTGCTTTCTGGTAGTGCTGTGAAGGAAGGTTTCCAAGAGAAGGCAGAAGTGAGATTTGACCTTGCCATGCAGTAGTTTAGAGCCAGCCCTGGAGGGCGTCTGGGTACGTTCGTGTTGGTGACACAGTGACCTGTTTCAGCGATGAAGATGAGGCCCTCTACCAGAAAGTTTCTTCCGAGCAGTGCCGTGTGGAGAACTTGGTGGAGCTCTTGTCTCACTGCCAAAAGAGTGGTCTAGCCGGAGACTTCTTCATCCGCTGCCTGAAGGTAAGGGCAGGCAAGTCTCTGGTTGTGGCACATCTGCAGAAACGGTTTCCCTGGGCCAAGTGGTCTGTGTGGCAGACGGCAAAGGAGACTGGTCATCCCCTTACATGCCGCGGGAGCGCTGGGCTAGGGTACGGCACGCACTGGAGCAGTCCTGCTGCGTGCTGGGCAGGAGAGTGTAGGAGAGGGAGGCAGCCCTGGTCCCTGAAGGGATTAACCCTCGTTCCCCCTGGACTCTTTTGACAACAGGAGCATGTCTGAAGTTTAATGGTGTGTTTAAGGCTGTGAATAATCCCTGTTGCTTCCTTGGCTCTAGTGGAGGGGCCCTGGCACCTGCTCCCTTTGATCCTGCTCAGAGCCCCTGCAGTTCCCTCCTGGCCTTGCCTGGGCTGGGCTTTCTGTGCCCTTGCTGGCAGGTGGAGCTTCAGCCCGTAGTCACACAGGGTTTGCAGTGTCCCGGGTGTAGGGATGCTGCTGTGACACAAATGGGACACCCAGGAGCTGTGGGCAGCTCTCGGAGACCTTGATGTACTGAGTGGAAGGTCCTGGTTGTGTGAGGGGTCAGCACAGACTCTGCAAAGGGGATGGAGGTCCGGGTGCCTTTGTGAGCAACCACTGCCAAAAGCAAGGCTGCAAGCAGAGACCCAGCAAGCCTCACAGCCCAGAGGATGGCTGGTCCTAGGAGGAGTGCTCAGTGGTGCTCTGTGTGGCATCCACGGGGATGGAGGTTTGCCAGGGTTTGGCCTGGTGACAAGTGTCCGTGCGTCTGGAAAGGGATGAGGCTGGAAGAGGGGAGGTAACCAGGAACCCTCTGCAGCAGGGTTGAGGTCTGGGTAATATGGACCTGCTGGGCCCGGGACCATTGGCATGGTGACCACAGTGTTCCTGGCACTGATTTGCCTCTATTTAACCATTGCCTCTCCATGTCCTGTGCTTCCTTCCTGGCAGGCGCTGACTCAAGTGGCTGCGGAGGACGAGGCGGCTTTGAACTCAGCTGTGGTGCCTGGCGGGAGTCTCCTGGAGCTGGAGCAGTACCATGCCGAGCAGAGGAGGAAGCTACTGGTCCTGCAGCTTGTGGCTACGCTGTGTGAGAGCGTCTCGGACACCGTGTTCACAGATGTTGCTCAGGTTGGTCATGGCAAAGCCCTGGGGGATCGGCAGCTGGAGCACGTGGCAGACCGAGCTCTGGGCTGCTGGGCTCTGAGGAGACAATGGCTAAGAAAGAGCTGGAGAAAGCTAGAACATCCTCAGGAAAAGCAGTTTATTGATTCAGTTGCAAGTGTCTCAACAAGACACCGTCCTCTGCAGTGCCAGCAGGAAGGACAGAGTCAGCTGCAGAGACAGGATGGAGCAGCCCAACAGACATCTTCGTATTTGTGTCCATGGTTGTCTATTAAAAGCCAAGAGAGTAGTCTGTGTGTTAATCAGAACTCTGACTTACCAGCTTCTCATCTTTATTTTGAGCAAAACTTATTCCCGAGTTTAACAAAGCTTAAAGACATCTGCACCTGGCAGACCTTATTGGTGAGCGCTTGCTGCCTATCCGTGGTGTTGGTGCCTGGTTTTTCTGGCACATCTCGGCAGCCACCTCTGGGAGCTGTGGTAGCTGGGCTGCCAGCTGGATGAACACGGCATTGCTGCTGTGTCCTGCTTGCCCCTTGTCCCTGAATAGGCCATTCGTGGTGTTTCTGTGGTTTCTGCTGCTGGGACGCCCGCACCAGCTGGTGTGTCTGGTCATCAGGGTTGGCGTAACTGTGCTGATATGGTTGGCATTTGTCCATGTCTTCATGAATGGGCAGCCACAAAATTTATTAAATATTATAATTTCAAAGGCCAGCTGGTGTTCCTTGAACCTGATACCAAAAAGGGTTGTTAAAATATGGCACTTCTGTCCTCCCTGAGCCCACACTGCAGCAGCGCTGAAGGGGTTGGCTGTCCTGCACTGTGCCAGGTCAGGAAGGCTTTTGGGTGCCAAGGGCAGCACAGTATTCCCCATCAGTCTATTTTAACTTCCTCATCCTGGGTTATTATTTTTTTTTTTTTTAACTCGGTGACCTGGTTACGCCAGTTAACTCTGACTGGCTTGAGCGGAGGCGGTCACTGCTAACACAGGTTTCCTCACTTTTCTCTTTGGGACAAAGGAGTCTTTGTGTGCGCTCTGCAGTGACAGAGGGGACCCAGCCGGTGTCATTGCGGCGGTGCGGCAGCCAGCACTGCTTTGTCCTCACCTGCCTCTCCATCACACCCACCCACGCAGGACTGGCTCTGCTCCCTGGGCCAGAAAGGATTTTGGGGAAGGATTTTGCTGGGTTTCTGGGTCCGGCCCTGAGTCTAGTATAAAAAGAAACAACCACCAAAAAAGAAACCCAGACAAAAAAACCATTATACTTCCACCTGGGGGTTGTATTTCAGGGAGGGCTCCCTCGGGTTGGGACAGGCAGTTGCAGAGCTGTTTTTAAGCAGGTTCTGCAGCACAGGGTTCCTCCAGGGTGTTTGTTCTTGCTGTGGGCACTCCGGTGTGTGGCTTTGTGCTTAATGGGTTGGAGCAAGCAGGATCCGCCTTCCCAAAGCCAGTCCCCAGGAATGGCAGCAGCTGTGGACCCCCTCAGTTGCACAATTTATTTTATTTACATTCTTCCCCCAACCAAGTTTCCTGAGATTGACTTGATTTCCTTGATACGCCAAGGATGCTTTCCTCCTGCATGAGACAGAAATGTGCCTCAGTGTTTTATTTTTTCAAGCTTTTTTCCCCTTCCACATTAAGGTGTTTGGCTTTGGTTTTTTTACTTCTAGATGAGTTTTTTTTAAAACTTTTTGTTTTTCTCAATAGCTATCTACTGATAGATTATTTATTGATTAAGTTCATATTTTTTTGCATTAAATATAATTTCAACCCATTCAGTTTGTGTGTCACTGTTTTATGAGAGCAGATGTTCTGACACTTGTTTTTACTTTCTTGCTGTTTGATGGCATTTCTTTTCTGGACTAATCAGCCCAGAAGGTACCTAAGCCTTTTCCGCAGCCCCTCCCAGCCAGCCTCCCTCCTTGCTGCAGTAGGGATGTGCTTAACGAAGCTGGCAGCGATCAGCTCTCCTGCTGCTGAGGAATTGCGTTGCCTGCACCCAGTGCCTGTGCCCTGGAGGCTAGAAATGTAGGGTTTGGTGCAATAATACCTTGTTGCCCTTGTACTTTGTTTTCCAAAATAGGAGCAAAATAGTTCCTTTTTTTGCAACACGCCTGTTATGTAGGAACGACCCTGATCCAGCCCCTTCCCAACAGAGCTCGCCCCAAGACTTGCAGTGAGCTTGCCCCAAGCTGTGCGGTGCCAGCGCAGCTGGCAAAGGCATGGAGACAATAAACTCACTAATTTCAAGATCCTTTAGAAGTGCAGGAAGCCTGTGGTATCAAAGGGTTTGGTGCCAAGTGTCAAGAAGGCAACAGTGCCAGCCAGCCAGGCGGGATCGTTACAGGCTTGGGGGGAAAAAAAATAGTAATGTGAGAAAATCACAAGTAAGCGACACACATGGTGAATGGCCTGGCTCGAGTGTTGGATGTGTGTGGGTAAATGGTGTCCGTTCCTGGCCTGGGGCAGGGGCAGGGAAGGGGCTGTGTTCTTCCCCAGAGCTTGCCAGGAGTGCGGGCAGGCGTGATTTTTTTGTTGTGATGAAGTTTATTGGAGCCATGCTAACTCCCCGCTCAACTCTGTGTCTGGCCGTCACTGCTGTGCTGCATGCCGGCTGTCTGCAGTCCCAATGCCTTGCCGCAGCCACGTACGCTTTAGCTCTCGCTGTCACTGCATCTGCTTGAATTTTCCAAGCCCAAGCCTTTCTCTAGCACAAACCCTTCGTGTTTCCACGTTGCTGCCGCCACCCTGACCTTCCCTCTTAGACCCATCCCAGTTGGCTTCCCAGCTCCCATCCCATAGCCATGGCGGAGCAGGGACAAGGGCCAGAGAAGGTACTGGGCTGCCTCCCCCTGCTCCTGCAGCCCCTGCGGGGGCTTCTCCTGCTGAGAGCAGCCACCGCAGTTTAACCATCGCCTTGTCCTGAGGCTGTGGCAGACGGGGAGCGCGAGCTTGCCGGAGCCCGGCGGCTGTGGTTGTGGCTGTGGTTGCCCAGGCTGTCTGGCTCAGCTGCCCTCCCAGTCCGGCTCCCAAAACCCTCGCCTGCAGGTTCAGACAGCCCAGTACAGGGCTGGGGGCCGTGGCCCTGGGAATTCAGCCCGTCCATGCTGCTGCTGGAGGGGTGGGCAGCGGTTCGAGGGCTCCAGCACCCCCCGCAGCTGCCTTGGGAGCCCCGTCTCCCTCCTGCATCCCCAGTGCATCCACAGCTGGGCTGCACCAGCAACCCAGCCGTCCCGGGGCTCCCCGGTGCTGCCGACCCCACTCACCTGGACTGGGGGATGGCAAGGGAGCTGGGAAGGCAACTGGGATGGGTCGGAGAGGGAAGGTCAGGTTGGCGGCAGCAACAGGGTAACCCGAAGGGTTCGTACGAAATTGTGCTAGAGAAAGGTTTGGGCTTGGAAAATTCCAATAGACGCGGAAGAGACAGCGAGAACTAAAGAGCACATGGCTGCGGCAGGGCACCCGGAGGTGCGGGCAGGGGCAGGCAGCGGCAGCCTCCCGGGAGAACCCTGGGGATCCCCTCTCCTAACTGCTCTTCCCCACGCTCTCCGCTGGCAGGTGGAGGAGTTCGTGGCAGCCACGCTGCAGCGGGCCTGCGTCAGCCCGGCGCGGGGCCCCGGCGCGGCGGCGGAGGTGCAGACCCTCGCCATGGCCATGGGGCTCGTGGCCGCCATGCTCGGCGGAGCCGTCCAGGTGAGGGGGCAAAGCTGGGATGCTCGGTGGCCGTGGGGAGGGGGGAGACCGGGCACAGTCCCGCCACGCTCAGCCGAGGGGTGCCGCAGCCGGTGCTCTGGGGTCTGGGTGCTCCCTGGGTTGGGGTCCCTGTTCATTCCCAGTGTGTGTATGTGTCTGTATATATACATACGTATATATTATTTTTCCTCAGAGTGGTTCCAGGGTGCTGGCCAAGGGTTTGATCCCAGCAGGGCACCCCTGAGAGCCTGATTACTTAATTTATAATCCAAAATCTGCTTCTGAGAAGGCACTGACAGAGCAGCGTGGTCACGTACAGCGTCTTTAAATACCAACGCTGCATCCTCTGCATCCCTACGTGTCCACAGGCTCCATCTCTGGAGCGCAATGAACTTCCTGCTGTGGGCTGTACCATTCTTGAAAATCCTTTATAAAAACAGTACATCACTCGGTTACCCCGTTATACAGTGTCAGCTGAACTGCCATTGGGGAGCAATCGCGCGTTCGTTAGTGCGCTGCAATCACTCCGGCTTGCGCTTACATCACTGAGCTGCTGGGGTTGCTTCATCCCCGGACCTGCCCAAAGGCAAATCCAACTGTTAATGGAAAAAAGATAATTTATTGTGTCTTATTGCGAAATTCCTAACATTCAGAAAAGAACATTATTGAGTTGGAGAAAACTTAAAACCAGAGTCTTGCAGCTCTAATGGGCCCCCTCCCAGGCGAGCTCCTGCTTCCGCTCTGGTGTTAATAGGAGCAACTTAACTTGGCAAATTGAATGTCAAAGGTTTTGGAGGCAGCTGCAAAGCTGTTTGAGTGTCGAGGGCCAAGGGGTTTTTTTACACAATCATGCAAAAGCTCCCCAAAATCTCTGCTAAAGCATCACTTTTCAGGTCTTACAGCCCAGATTTTGCTGTAGCAGTTAAATCCAGGTTAGGGCAGGAACTTCTCCCCCCTTGGGCACTCCTGTAGCCTCGGGACAGGTCGCAGCTGCCTCGCCTGGAGCTTCCTTCCAGGCAGGACCGAAAGCAAATCCCACATGGTGCTGGCAAGGTGGTGGAGGGATGTCCCCGGCTCAGCCCTCATGCTGAGCATGAAGGTCCCGCATGGACACCGCTCTCCTTTGGGCTCTCGCCCTTCCCACCTTCTCCCGCAGCACCTCGGGGCCAGGCTGGCACAGTCGCGGCTGTTGCCAGCATCTCCCCTGCCAGAGGTGCCGCAGCTGGGATCAGCACTGGGGCCTCCGGGCATCACTGGTGAGAGGAGCTCGTGGTGCCTGGAGCCCCGTTTTGGGGGGGGACACGGAGGGCGGCCGGCTTGGCGCTGCCATGGGGCTACAAAATGGTCTTTGGGCTGCCTGACTCCGTTGCCAGGCGCATCCCGGGGACCGAAACTCCATTGCGGTGATGCCAGGGCTGCTTCTCTCCCTCCCGCAGCTGCAATCCAGCGACTTTGCCGTGCTGAAGCGGCTGGTGCCGTTGCTGGAGGAGCTTTCCCGCACCTACCCCGAGCCCCTCACCCAGGAGCTGGCTGCGGACCTGCGCATCGCCATCTGCACCCACGGAGCCTTCTCCCCCGGGACAGTGGGCGCCGCTGCCGACGGCGTGCTGGGAAAGAAGCTGGGAATGGGAGCGCAGAGCCCTGGCGGAGCCCCAAGCCCGAGGGGTGGCCGGACACCGCCGCGGCACGGCCGCAGCAGCCCCTCGGCTCCCAGGGAGAGGAGCGAAGAGCAGAGCACGTGCCATGAGGCTGGCGACGCAGGTCCCGCTCCAGCCCCGTGTACCGACAGCCCGGCCCTGGCTGGGCTTCAGGAGCTCCTGGTATCAGCCTACGACCCCCAGCCCCCCAGCCGGGCAGCCGCCCTGCGCCACCTCTCCAGCCTGATCACGCAGCGGGATCCAGAGGCACTTCGGCTTCAGGAGAAAATCCTGCAGGTACCAGGCTCCCGCCGTGGTCCCCATCCTGCTCTGTGGTGCAGAGCTGGGGCTGAGCATGCCGGCAGGCTGGGGTCGGTATTACCGGAGCCCTCCAACTTTGCCATCACCGTTGGCTAAAGGCGCCAGGCGAGAGGGACCAGGGCTGCCAGCCTGGCGTGGTGCCACTGCCAACTGCTCTCCCGCTTCCTCGCAGGTGTTCCTGGAGAACGTGCAGCACGAGGATGCCTTCGTCTACCTCTCGGCCATCCAAGGTGAGCGATGCCTGGCTGGGGCGAGTGCCGATGCTTCGTGGGAGAAGGTTTTGTGCTGGGGGTGCTTTGGGCAGTGAGAACAAAGAGTGGCAGAGCTGCGGCCGGGCCAGGGACTCAGCATCATCTTCCCTCCCGGACCGCGTCTTCGTGCCGTTCAGTCGAGCCCGGAACCGCGTGCAGGCTCTCCACCGTGTTCCCGAAGCCGGCGGGCTTCGTCTCCTAGTTGTGCTTACTCAGTGGGTAATTAGTTCATTTACCCTGTGACTGAACTGCTGATCTGCCCAGACCACAAGTGCCTTCTTGGTGGAGCCAGAGCCTCAGGCGAGGGCACCCTGGGCAGGTTGACCCTCAGGGCATCCCCCAGCCAGAGGACACCCAGGAGCCGGTCACCGTCCCCGTGCCAGGTCCGTGCTGCCAGCCTGGGGCTGCAGTTCCAGCGCGGTGTGAGCGCAGCCCCGGCACCCCAGCCCTGCGCCTGGCTGACATTTTGGCTTGCTGGTTTGTTCAGCTGAGGCTGGCAGAGGATCTGGGGCCGTGGGGACCCACTGGTGCTCCCTCGGGGCTCTGCCACGTCCATCCCCATGGCCATGGCGGTAACTACCAACCCGTGCCGGCCAGCCATGTGGATATCGATCAACGGAAGCATGTTTTGGGTTGGTTCCCCGGTCCATTGCATCTCATGGCTTCACAAATTGCTGCCCCTGCTGAGGGGGGAGAGCAGCGGTGGGCACACATCCAGCCCCGGTGCTGGTCCTGGCCGTGCAGGCAGGAGGTGGAGGGCGGCAGGGTGCAAGCAGCGGGCTGACAGAAGAGCAGCGTGACGCTCTGCTCACTGCTGGCCGCCCTCCTCTCCGTGCTGGGCTGCTGCTGGGGGCACCGAGTGCTGCCGCCGCTCGCGCCGCTTCCAGGGAAACCTTGGGTCCGCGCTTGCTCAGAGCAGCCCCGCGGCACCGGGCTGCCCGGCGGGATTTGCAGGCAGGTGCCTCCACACCTGGGATAACACGGGTGTCCTGTGCGGCGGTGGGTGCGGTGCGCCGGGTTCTATGGAAGGGAGGTGCCATTCCCATGGCCCAGAGCGATACCGGCGCCGCTGGGAGCCCCGGTTGCCGTCGGGTAGGTAACCTTCAGCAGCAGCTGGAAAAGGAGCTTATCACCATGCTTCCCTCTGCCTGTACGGTCTTGAGTGGGACGGGTTTGTCCTTGCCCCGCAGGTGAAACACAAAGGCTTCAACCATCCCCAGGTGATTAATACACCCTGTGCAGCTGCCTCCGTGTTTCGCAGCTCGGCTGCGGCTGTGATTAACCGTGACGCGGTCCCTTGCGGCAGTGACTCACCCAGCCCATGCCGCACTGGCAGCGGCACCTGCGCCGTGCCATGCGCGGTGCTGGCGACTGTGCCAAGCGGGCTCCCCAGTGCCCTGGTCGGGCTCCCCACCACAGCGGCAGGGCTTGCCTGCCAGCCGGCCGTGCTGGGGCTGGGACCGGAGCCGGCTGCCGCGCCACTGCTGGTTATCACAGAGCCGGGCTCCGGCGAGGTGATGCTGGAGGAGAGGTTGCTGCTCTGCCAGACGTGCCCAGGCTTGCAGAGGGTAACCCGCACCGGGTGCCCTCCGATAACCAGGGAATGAGGTTGGAGGTGAAGGCGGCTGCTCCTGGAGGGCAGGGGAGCTGGGGCTCACCGTGACTCAGCGCTTGGCACTGCCGGGGCAGCCTCTGCCGTTTGCCCTTTCCCTGGAGAGCAGCTGCCTTTTCCCGTTGGAGAGGTGCCCGCTGCCTGGGGAGCCCGGGGATGCTGGAGCCCTGGCCAGCACTTGCCCCCAGCCCACGTCTCTAAAGGGATGGTGAAGCCAGCCCCGTGGCATAGCCCGGCACCCATCCCACGTCCAGGATCTGACCCCTCTTCAGCCCCAGGGAGATGCAGCAGGCACAGGACGAACTCAGGCTCTGGATCCCAGCCTGGGCCAGGCAAACCCAGGGGCTTCGTGGAGCCCCGGTGGGGCCGAGGACACACCAGCAGCGTGTGCCCAACGGCCGGGAGCTGAGAGCAGTGACCAGACACTGTGCCCGAGCATCATCTGCGGTACCTGGCTGCCCCGATGCTGGGCCAGCCTGGGGTGAGCCCCGCAGCATCTGACGGCCGGCATGCCGAGTCGACACTCAGTCGATGAACGTTAACCAGCAGCAATTAGCGGGCACCTGCTGCCAACTGCTAAATTATTTATTTTTCAGCTTGGCACCCAACCAGACCTGGTGCTGGGCTGCCCCGGCGCTGTGACTTTGTGCGGAGGGGCTGGAGGATGTGCCGCGGGGCCGGGGCGGTGCACAGGGTCCCGTGGGTGATGGCTGCTCCGAGGGCACCGGGGTGGCACAGCCAGCGGCGGTTCCTCTGCCAAGGCTGGTGGCACGTGCCATCCTCATGCCTGGCCCTGACCCACGCTTTCCTCTCACTCTTCCCCCCAGGCGTTGCCCTGCTCTCCAGTGAGTACCCAGAGCAGATCCTGCCCGTCCTGCTGGCACGGTACAGGGCCCCGGCACAGGGCACGGAAGATACCGCGGCCGCCATCACCAGGATGAAGCTGGGCGAGGTGCTGATGCGTGTCACCCAGGCGCTGGGTAAGTCCACAGCCGCGTCCACAAGCCCGGCAGTGGCGGCCGCTGCCGGTAGCCACGGCACCGCTCAGCCCTTCGCTGCTCTCTGCCATGCTGCCAGGTCCAAGGGGTAAAGCCCATGGGGGCTTTTTGTTGTCCGAAGGTGAGAACCAGCTCCCATGGCCCCGCTGCGGGGGGGTCTGGAAGCCGAAGGGCGGCTGGCCGGGGTTTGCCAGCGGGCAGGAGCAGGGCAGCAGATCCTGCCAGCAGCCCACCGTCCCCTCGGCCGGCAGCGCTGGGCTCAGAGACTGCTGGGAAGCGCCCGGACACGCAGGGCTGAGGGGTAAAAGCTGGATGAGGTCTTTCCGGCAGCCACTGTTGGGACACGTCCTAAAGCGCCTCATCTTATTCCCCGGCAGAGGCCAGGCCAGCGAGAGCACGCAGCCGGAGCGCTCCGTGGCCAGGGAAGGCGGCAGCCGGTCCCCAGTCCCCGGCCGGGTGCTTTGCTCCCCAGTCGGCCGTGGCAGAGCCGACCTCCTCCTGCAGAGCCGGGACTGCCCGAGCCCCGCGTGTCCCCTGGCCGTGGTGGCATCCCCGAGCTCTGCCGGCTGTGGAGCATCCCACTGGGGCCAGTAGTCCCTGGGCCAGGTTGTGCCGCTCCCCTGCCCTGCTGCCGGGATGGGGACGGGGCATCCTACGGACCAGCAACCCCATCGTCTCCCCGTGGAGCTCCAGCGAGCGGTGTGAGCGGCAGCAGAGCCTCCCGGTCTCTGAAGTCCCCCGGGCGACGTCCACGCGTCCAGCCCTCGCCTTGCCTGGCACGGCAGCCGCACCGCGCTGGGTTTCCCTCGGCAGCTGCCCACGGCACGGCTGGCAGCGGGACGGTGGGCACGGCCTCGGCTGCGGCTCTCCCCACTCCCCATGGTGCCTCTGCCGCGGGCAGCAGCTCTGGCGCGTCCTGGCTCGCCTGCGTATTTATAGAACAAATCACATGAAGTTGTTTTTGTTGCAAAGCTTCGGGATTCAAGAGTGAGGTTTTATCCGGCACTTCCAGAAACGCTCTGCTCTGTACAGCAGCGCTGCTACGGTTCGGAGCAATCCTGCTGCTGCTCGACGACTGCTGTGCTTCCCTTCTGCCCCATCCCTGTCCCCGTCCCTGCCTGCCATCCCACTGGAGTGGCTTTTTTCCCATCCGGGAGGGCATTTTGCAGCAGGTGCCTATCACCCGGCAAACAGCCGGTGTGGGCAGTGTGGCTGGAAGCACACGGCAGCCCCGTCCCAAGCGTGCGGCGTCGTTCCTCTGCCTCCAGCAACACAGGGCCGAGCACCGCGCAAGGGTTCATGGAGACCTTGCACTGACCCAATTAGCTTTAGCTGCAAACCCATTAAATCTGCTCCGGGTGTGCCATGGCAGACCTTTTCCCCTCTCTGTCAGGGAGCATGTGCCTTGCTTGCTGCAGGAAGGGAAATGCTTCGTGCTCTTTCTGTGGCCGTCTGGCACAGGGCCGGTGTGCTGCTGGCTTCGAAGGAGGCGCATCATGCTCAGATCACCCAGCACTGCTCGGACTGCTTTAATACCAACCCCTGGGGTGCAAGCATGGAGCAGGCTGCGTTCTCGAGCATCCTTGGCTGTCCTTGGCATCACGGTGCTGCCCGGAGCTCTCCCACCTTGTACCACACAGGAGCCGTCCCTGCCCCTCCGAGCGCGCAGTCCTTTAGTAAGAGGGAGCGCCATGTAGGAAAAGTGAAGCAAGGACGGGACGGTCCTACAGAAGGACCCGTCTGCCTGCCGCCTTGCCTGTTCCTGCCCAGCTCTTGGCCATCGCGTGCAATATTTCCCCTCCTTGCACACAGACGGTGCTGCCAGGCTGTCAGCGTGCCGGCAGTGCAGGGGGCTGCCCAGTCCCCAGCACCTCGCAGCAGCGGCCCCGAGCCCCTGCGTGCAGGGTGATGGGCTCCCTCCGCTGCCCATAGGGTTTATTCCTGTCCCGGCATCCCGGGGCTTCCCAAGGGCATCCCAGGGCATCCCACTGCCTCCATTGGCTGCAGGACACCAACATCCCAGGAGCTTCCAGTGCCACGCTTTCCCGTCGCGACGATCTAGGAGAAACGACGCATCGCCAGGGACTCGCCCTGGGGAGAAACGGACCAACACAGATGCTGTGGATCAAGCGATTTCTCCGTTTAATTGCTGTGTAACACTTGGTTATATACCACAGCCATGCGCAAGCCATCCACTGATTGGTTAACATGTGCTGTCCACGCGCCTAAAGCAATAGTTCGATCGGATAAGGTCTTCTGATCACGCGAACGATTCCTCCTGTCTTTGTCTTGCCAGGTGTCCTGCTTTCGGTCACGTAGGCCCATCTTGTTTAGCTTTTCGTGCTTATTTCATCAAACTTTGTAGCAACAGTTAGCCTTCGCTGCGTCCTTGAGGCCCGCTACTTGCGGGTGCCTCTGGCTCAGATTGAACAGCCCCATTGTGTCTCTCCTTCGCTATGTATCTATTTTTCTAATTACCCCACATCCAGAGCTCAGGAGAGCCAGGAATCCACTGAGCTCATGGGTCGGCGAGCCTGCCAGGGCTTCCTTTCCTCCGTTGCTCCCAGGCGAGTGCCGCCCCGCGCCGCCCTCGGCCGGAGCAGCCCCTGCCCGGTGGGAGCCGTGCCCGCTGTGGGGTGCGCGGCCGCCGGCCATCCAGCTCGCACAGGAGGACCCCACGCCCGGGGCGATTGTACATGCCGGTCACGGGCTCCGCGCGCCGACCTCTAATTAGGCGGCTCACACATCCGCGGCGCCTGCGTGTGCTAATTGGGGTGGGGGGTTGCGGCGGCTGAATTAAGTGAGAAATTAGGCTTCGCACTTCGTTTCTGTGCGCTGTATCTGCGATCACCTCTGAACGGCCCCGCGGGAGCCGGGAGGACGTGGGACGTGCCGGACGGCCCCAGACAAAGGTCTTTGCCGTGGGGTACGTGCCACTGGGGTTTGCCGGCGCGCCAGGGGACTGCGCCGCGGCATCCTCGTCTCTGGCACCGCCGTGGGTCCCTGGCGAGGCTCCGTCTGTGCCTCGCCCAGAGCTGTGCCCAGGTCCTCACGCTGGGCACAAGCCACGCTCCAGTTGTTGCATCCAGCTGTTTGGCGGTGCTGCGAGGCAGGGGGGCCCGATCCGGCTGCTCCCAATGGAGCCAGGTCTTTGGCAGGAAGGGGCCGTGGGTTTTTCCTTGCCCGTGACGTGCCGCTCTGCTCTCTCTCGCAGGGGACATGGCGTTCAAGTACCGGGAGCCGCTGGTCCAGGCCTTCCTGCAGGGTGCACGGGACCCCGACAGCGCGCTGCGGGCCAGCAGCCTCTCCAACCTGGGCGAGCTCTGCCAGCGTCTCGGCTTTCAGCTGGGCTCCATCGTCCAGGAGGTACCGGCTCCACCCCAGCCCTGCCGGCCCCTTCCCTGGGTCCCTGCCTGGGGAGCGCGGGGCCATCGCTCGTTAACGAGGGTGGTTCGTTAGCGGATGGCAGGGCTGCTGAGCTCTGGCTGCTGGGGACACAACAGCCTGGGGGTTGCCATAAAGGACATGAGCGATATTTGCTGATATTGCAGAGTATAAAAGTCGCTGGACCTGAAGCAAACACTCAGGAAATTCTAGCCCTGATTTTTAGGGCTAAAAGCTTTATAATCAGCTAAGGATGTCACTTGTGCAGGAAAACAGTAGCCCAAGGACAGGCAGTGGTGCCTGCTCCACCCGTGGCAATCACACTGCAGAGGAGACCTAGGGGCACAGTTAGTATTTGCCAGAGACACCTTCTCCCCCACTTAATGAGACCTCGTTACCCTTTCCATTATCAGGAGGCAGCTGACGGCTGGCAGGGAGTGCAAGGTCCTCACCCCGGCTGCAGGCTTCCAGTGAGATGCGGCTGCCAGAGCCACCAGAGCTGTGGTCTCGGTGGAGTGAGCCCAGCTCTCGGGGGTCTTCTCCCCAGAGGGCTGGGGGGGGCTTGCTGGGAGGTGCCGGCATCACGGTACGGCAGCCCTCGAATTGGTGGGTCTGTGCCCCCATGGCAGCCAGAGCTTCGGCCTCCGCTGCCTCCCAGAGCAGGAGGGAGGTCAGGAAACATCAGGGATGCAGCGCTCAGGCTTCTTCCCCGGTCCCCGCTCGCAGCCGCTCGGCATCGGTGGGGTACCGGCAGCGTTTGATGAGATGCCAATGCACCACACGCAGCTATTTCGGGAACACGCTAGCTCTGCTAATTCTTCTGGCTGTCACTGCCGGGGGTTTAATTAGGTTCCTTTGACTCTGCCCGCTTTTTATAAAGCTTTCCAAGGCATCTGCATGCCACCCGGCCCCTGTGAGAGGGAGGGCTGCTCGGTGCCCCGCGCCCCGCAAAAAGCCAATCCCCCTGGTTGGGTGCTGGCAGGGGAACGCGCGGCTACCCCAGGCTGGGCGCAGGACTCCCATCCTCATCCTCCAGCCCCAGGCCCCCAAGGGAGATCCCCACCACCGTGGCCGGCTGCTCTGCCGGATCCCCCTGCGTCCCCTGACAGCCCCCTTGCCCTGTCCCCGCAGGTCACCTCCTGCTTGACGGCCATAGCCAAGACGGACCCCAAGGCGGAGGTGCGAAGAGCGGCCGTGCACGTGGTGGTACTGCTGCTGCGGGGACTCAGCGAGAAGGCCACCGAGGTGGGTCACCTCCCCGCTTGTCCCTGGGGCAGGGGCAGCCTCTGCCAGGCTCCTGGGCATCCCTGGGCACCGGCACAGCACTCCTCAGGGACAGCTTCTGCCCCACGGGGGCTGCAGGGCTCATTCCCTGGCAGCTTCCAGGGAAAGTCCCATGGGACCGGGACCTCCAGCTTGTGCCTCTCCCACCAAAGGGCCCCCCCCCAGTGCTGGATCCTTCCCAGAGCAGAGGGGACTTCATGGGGGCATCCCTCTGAGCTGCTTGGCCATGCCATGGGGCAGTGCCATGCCGTGGGGCAGTGCCGTGCTGTGCCGCAGGGCACTGCCAGCTCTCAGGAGCCGTGGGAGTTGTTTGTCACTGATTTGACTTGGAAATGCCCGTTTTTTTCCATGGGCCGTGGCCTCCCTCCCCGCTTCCCAGCAATGAGCGTGTTGGGACTCAGCTCCCATGGAGGAAACAGCCGGTTCCCCATGGGAATCCCCGCGGCAGGGATCTCGGCTTCCCCTCATGCCCCCGAGCCGGAGGGACGCCGCGATGCGCTGCTGTGCTGGGCTGCGCTGCTGGCTTCTGAGGAAACTGAGTCACAGGAGGGCCGGGGCTCGCGCCTGAGGCAGGGTGGTGGTGGTGGTGGTGGTGGTGGTGGTGGTGGTGGTGCCGCCGTGTCCTGGCACCGGCAGCGTCGGTGGAAGGGGCAGCACCGTGCCTGCCGGGGCACGCCGAGGGTTGCGTTTCGGGTTGTTGCAGGTGCGGGCGAGATGCCGGTGGGTGCTGATGGTTCTCCTGCCCGCTCTGCCCAGGTGCTGCAGGACGTTCTGCGGGACCTCTACCGCCTGCTGAAGCACGTGGTGGTGGCCGAGCCCGACGGTGCAACGGTGCTGCACGCCCAGCTGGCGCTGGAGGAACTGGACACGGTGATGAGGAGGGTCCTCTTCCCCCCGCAGGCGCTGGAGAAGAAGATTGTGGTGCTGCCGTAGCGGGGCGCAGAACAAACTCTTCCTGCTCCGGCATCAGGGCCAAGCGGCTCCCCGAGGGAAAGGGTTCGCTGTGCCCCCGGGATGCCGCCGGCGGGCGCCAGCCAGGGAGGAAACCGCAGCCTGGGGAGGGCAGGCGGCTGCCCCCAGGCTTCCTGCGGCCGGGGCAGCGTGGGCTTGCTGGGACAGGGCGGGGGATTAAACAGAGACATGCTCAGCCCTGCGCCCATGACGTCTCTGGGAGCTGCGCGAAGCCCCTGGGTGCCATCGTAGCCACGTCCCGGCCCGCGGCTGGGCCGTGCTCGCCCTCACGCGCTTGGCGTGTGGCGGAAGCGTCATCAGCCCTGACGAGCCCCCGAGTCCCGCGGGAGGGTGGGCATCAGCCCCCAGGGCCGACCCTGGGCTGGGGGAGCAGCCGATGGGGCCGGTGCCTCGGCGGGGTCCGGCGTGGTCAACCAGCACCGGGTGCCACGGCTGCCCCCGCGGGGAGCCGGGAGGGATGGGGGGCTCTGGCGTCTGCACCCCTCCAGCCTGGGCTGCCACACAGCCCTGCCTGGCTCTCCCTCAGCACCGCGCTCACGCCATGGGGATGCTGGAGGGTCCTGGCACTGAAGAGCTGACCGGTGGCCCTTGCACACTTGCACACTCACTGCTGGGTGCCCACAGGCACGGAGGGAGCCTTTCTGGGTGCCAGCCCAGGGCGAGGGACAGGGACGATCCCCGGAGGCAACAGCTGAGCCGGCTTCTAAATGTGATTTTAGCCAAATCCGAGTGATTTTCCCGGGCGGGGCAGAGGGAAATGGAGCCAGCATTGCTGAGCCCCTGCCCTGCCGGTGTGGTGGGGCTGCGGTGGGGACCCATCTCCTTTCACGGTGCCTCTGGGGAAGGTCCTGCCGTGGCACTGCCTGCCCTGCGCCCGTTCCTGGGGTGTCCCTCACCGTGGGGTCTGAGGATAGGGCCCTTCCACTGCGGCACTAGGAGCCCCCTCCCTGCCAGGGCTGCCGTGTGTGCCGGGAACACGGCCAGGGGCTGCGGGACCCTGCAGGGCGCCTGGCCAGGACCACCGCTCGGGATCCCTGTGTGCTCAGGGACATCCCAGCGTTGGGGTCACCCCTCTCCCTCCAGCCAGGGCAGCCCTCATGGGTGCCGCAGCACCGCGGGCCCCGCTCCTGCGCCGGGAGCTGCCGTGCACCCACCGGGTGGGGAGAGCAGGGCTGGGGGTGGGGGTGCTGTGGGGTCCCACCAGAGTCCTTGGAGACCCAGCCCGGAGCCCCCCTCGCCCCGGGCAGCCCCCAGCCCTGCTATGCACAGCCCCGGGTACCCATTTGCCGGCTGCCCCGTACCGTGCCGGATGGTGTGAGGGGCCCAGCACCCCCCTTCCCTGCAAGGTTGGGGGTGCTGGGCTGTGTCTCCACCCCCAGCGAAGCCGCCTGCGCCAGGCCCACACCTCGCCGTGCCGTGCCGTGCCGTGCCGTGCCGTGCCGCTCGGCCGGGTGTGCACGGGCAGTGGGGAGCGCATTGTCCTCGCCGGAGAGCGGCAGCGGCCGAGCGCTTCTCCTTGCTCTTGCTGCCGTCAGCCTGCACCGGTGCCGGTGCCGGGCCGCGGGCACGCGCCGGGATGCTGCCGTACCGGCTGTGCCTCCCCAGGGCCTGCCGCGAGCAGCAGAGGACGGTTTTTTGAATGAAAAGTCTCTTTTAATGCCGCTGGCCAGGCGCCGTCCAGCCGTCCTGCTGTGGGGAACAAGGAGGCGGCTGTGCCGGAGGAGGAGGGAGTTTGGTTTCCACCTTGTGCGGCGTTCCTGCGGCCAGTCGCCGGCCGGCAGCGGGGAGAGGTGCCCGGCAGCCGCGGGCACAACGAAAGGTAAGGAACCCCGGGGCGACCCCGGGGCTGGGTCCCTGCCGAGAGGCATGGGGAGGGCTGCGGGGTGGGGACATGCTGCCCCTGTCCCTCTTCCCGCTTCCCGCAGACGGGAGCCTGCAGCCCTGGGGACCCCGCGTGTGCCCAGCAGCACCGCAGCAGCGGCAGAGGCACGACCGCATCAGGTCTGACCCGACCGCGCCGGGTTTCGCACCTCCACGCCCCACCGCTGCTGGGCTCAGCCGGGCCACGTGGGAGCCCCACTGGCAGTGCCGAGGGTCCCAGTGCATCCCTGCCCCATCCCCGCCAGCCACGGACTCACCAGTTCCTCGCCACCCACTCCAGGCACTGCTCCGGCACCTACGGTGGGGAGTTTCCAGCCGGCATCACCGCGGTGCTGGGGGTTTTGGCTGAGGGGGACTTGCCTGGCCAGGGTGCTCCTGCCAGAGAGATCCCCTTCCTGGGGCTGGGAGGGTCCAGGCCTAATCCCAGTGTCACCTCGCACCTGGCTCCCAGCCCAGCAGGACACGATGGTCCGTATCAGGGTGAGGAACCCCAAAGTGCTGGATTTGAGCCCAAAGCCGAAGCTGCAGCTCCTCTGGACTCGGTGTGGTCCCTCCTGGGGCTGGGTGCCCCTGCCATCAGCCCGACACAGGGACACTGTGGGTGACCAGCACAGGGTTGCTGTCCCCCCGGGTGGCCCTGGTCCTGCCCTGGGACCCACCAGCCATGGGGACAAGGTGACACGGCAGGGCAGGCCCTGGGCATCCCCAGGTGGCTCATAGCCATGGGGGGACACGGTGGCACGGGGAGGTGACACGTAGGCGTCATGAGAGGGGCCCCAAGAGTGGGGCAGGGGGATGGGGGAGGCAGACTGGCCCCGGGGGGTGGCACGGGGGGACCCTGAGGTGTCCCCGGGTGTCCCGGTGCTGCTCTCGGTGATGAGCTGTGGCCGGTCCCTGGTGCGGTGCTGTGCCGGTGCCCGTGACAGCTGCCACCGTGCCATGCGATGCCGGTGCTGGGCGATGCTGGTGCTGGTGCAGCACCGGTGCCGGGTGATGCCGGAGCCGGTGCGGCGCCAGTGCCAGGTGATTCTGGTGCCAGGTGATGCCGGTGCCGGTGCCAGCGCAGCACCAGTGCCAGGTGATTCCGGCGCCGGGTGATGCCGGTGCAGCGCCAGCGCCGGGTGATGCCGGTGCCGGTGCAGCGCCGGTGCCGGGTGATGCCGGTGCCGGTCATCGCTCCCGCAGTGCGGGGCTGGGGCCGGTGCCAGGTGCTGCCGGTGCCGGGCGGGTCCCCGCGGGCTGCGGGCGGTGCCGGGCGGTGCCGGTGCCGGCGCCGGTGCCGGGGGTGGTGGCGGTGCCGGCGGTGCCGGTGCCGGTGCCGGGCGGGGCCCCCCGCGGGCTGCGGGCGGTGCCGGCCCCGCCGCGGTATAAAGGGGCTGCGCGGGCCGGGCCGGGCGCACAGCGGCGGCGGCGGCGGCCGGGGCGAGCGGCGGCACCGGCACCACCACGGTGAGTCCCGGTCCCGGTCCCGGTCCCGGTCCCGGTCCCGGTCCCGGTCCCGGTCCCGGTCCCGGTCCCGGTGGCTCGGGGCGTCCCCGCCCCCGCGGCGCTACGAGACCGGCCGCGGCCCCACCGGCAGCGTGGAGCCGGCACCGGGGGCTGCGGGGCCCGGGGTGGGAAGCCGGGAGCTGCGGGGCCCGGGCTTGGGGAAGGACGGGGGCGGGGGGGGTTTGGGGCTGCCCGGGAGGCGCTGCCGCTGGCCCGGGGGTCCCTGGGGCTGGCTCTGCCCCCTGCCCGCACCCCCTCGCGTGTTCCCGCACCCCCTCCCCTTCACCTGCCTGCACCCCCTCCCCTGCCCGCCCCCCCCCCCCTTTGCTTGCATTGCCCAGCCCTGCCTGCGCCCCCCCCCGCCCCACGGCCGTGCCCCCCTGTGCAGCTCTGCAGTCCCCGCCGCTGCCCGTCCCCGCGGTCCCCATCCCGCCGCGGGGCTGGGGGTCCGTGTCCCGCCGCAGGCGGTCGGGGTGACCGGGGGGCTCCGGGCGGTCGTGCGCGGGCAGGGCCTCTCCCCGCGGGGGACGGCGTGGGGCCGGGTCCCCGCCGTCCCCGTGCCCTTCCCCGTCCTCCGGCCCCGCCGTCGCCCGGGAGCGGCCGCCGTCCCGCTCGGCTGGACGGAGCCGGGCGGTGGGCGCTGGCACCGCGCACGGTGGGATGCTCCGGACCCCCCGCGCCTCGCCTGGCCCCGCGGAGGCACTGGGAAAGGTGTCACCCTGAAAGCGGCAGCCGGCGAGGGATGGGGTGGCCGTGGGGCAGCAGACGAGAGGGGTCCCCCCCCATTTTATCCTTGTGGGGAGCCAGGCGGCGGGGTCCTGCCGCGGGCTGTCCTCTCGGCCCTGCCCCGACGCTGCCCGGTCCCCCTCGCAGATGCCAGTGAGCCTCTCCACGGCCCTGCGCGTCGTCGGGACCAGCCTCTTCGCCTTGGCGGTGCTGGGGGGCATCCTGGCCGCCTACGTCACGGGCTACCAGTTCATCCACACGGAGAAGCACTACCTCTCCTTCGGGCTCTACGGGGCCATCCTGGGGCTGCACCTCTTCATCCAGAGCCTCTTCGCCTTCCTGGAACACCGGCGCATGCGGGGCGAGGGGCGGCCGGTGCGGCTGGGGCGCTCGGTGGCCCTCTGCATCGCCGCTTACCAGGAGGATCCCGACTACCTGAAGAAGTGCCTGCGCTCCGTCAAGCGCATCGCCTTCCCCGACCTCAAAGTGGTGATGGTGGTGGACGGGAACGGCCCCGACGACACCTACATGTTGGACATCTTCCACGACGTGATGGGCTCCGAGCACTCGGGCAGCTACGTCTGGAGGAGCAACTTCCACGCGCAGGGCGAGGGGGAGACGGAGGCCGGGCTGCGGGAAGGGCTGGCCCGCGTCCAGGCGCTGGTGCGCGGCACCACCTACTCCTGCATCCTCCAGAAGTGGGGCGGGAAGCGGGAGGTGATGTACACGGCCTTCCGGGCGCTCGGAGACTCCGTGGATTACATCCAGGTAGATGCATGGGCCGGGTGGGTGGGTGGGTGCGGGGGCTTGAGGGCAGCGAGCGCCCTGCCTGCGTGACCCGGCAGAGGGGCTGCGGGAGGAGCAGGAGCGGACGAGCCCGCGGCAGCACCTGGCTGCCTGGGTCAGGATCCGGCCCCGTCCACCGGCTGCGAGCCACCGGCACCGGGGTTGAGGGGTGAAGCGCCACCGGGGTGGCCCGAGGGGTTGAGCCCTGCCTGCACCAGAGGGTTTCGCATCGCCTCCTTGGCGCATCCCCCGTGTCAAGGGCAGGATGTGCCCCAGGCTGGTGTCACCCCGTGTGGCACCATGCGGGGTGCCAGGCCCCCCACGCGTGGGTGAGGAGGGGTGGCGGCTGGGACGGGTCCCACCGTGGTGCGCGTGGCAGGGCTGGGTGGCCCGGGGCAGCGGTGGCCGGGCACCGCGGGGCGCTCCGCTCCCTGCCACCGCCTGCCGGTCTCCGGGGCTCTGCCTCGTCTCGCCGGCCGCAGCTCGGGCTTGCCCGGCTGCGGGCTGGGCTGTCTGCCGGGCGCGCGTGGGCGGCGGGAGCGGGGCTCGACGTTCCCTCTGCCCCCAGGTGTGTGACTCAGACACGGTGCTGGACCCCGCCTGCACCGCCGAGATGCTCCGCATCCTGGAGGCCGACCCCCGCGTCGGCGGCGTTGGCGGCGACGTCCAGGTACCCCGGCCACGAGGGAGGGCACCCCGGGGCGGCGAGGGTGCCGGGGCAGAGGGAGGGGGTTGCGGCGTTGCCGGGACTCACGTCCGTCCCCTCCCCAGATCCTGAACAAGTACGACTCGTGGATCTCCTTCCTGAGCAGCGTGCGGTACTGGATGGCCTTCAACGTGGAGCGTGCCTGCCAGTCCTACTTCGGCTGCGTGCAGTGCATCAGCGGGCCCCTGGGCATGTACCGCAACGCCCTGCTGCAGCAGTTCCTCGAGGACTGGTACCACCAGACCTTCCTGGGCAGCAAGTGCAGCTTCGGGGACGACCGGCACCTCACCAACCGCGTGCTCAGCCTGGGCTACCAGACCAAGTACACGGCTCGCTCCAAGTGCCTGACGGAGACGCCCACCCGCTACCTGCGCTGGCTCAACCAGCAGACCCGCTGGAGCAAGTCCTACTTCCGCGAGTGGCTCTACAACGCCCTGTGGTTCCACAAGCATCACCTCTGGATGACCTACGAGTCGGTGGTGACCGGCTTCTTCCCCTTCTTCCTCATCGCCACCGTCATCCAGCTCTTCTACCGCGGCCGCATCTGGAACATCCTCCTCTTCCTGCTGACGGTGCAGCTGGTGGGCATCATCAAGGCCACCTACGCCTGCTTCCTGCGGGGCAACGCAGAGATGATCTTCATGTCCCTCTACGCCCTCCTCTACATGTCCAGCCTGCTGCCCGCCAAGATGTTTGCCATCGCCACCATCAACAAGTCGGGCTGGGGCACGTCGGGGCGCCGGACCATCGTGGTTAACTTTGTGGGGTTGCTGCCGGTGTCGGTGTGGGTGGCGGTGCTGCTGGGCGGGCTGGCCTACACCGCCTACAGCCAGGACCTCTTCAGCGAGACTGAGGTGGCCTTCCTCGTCTCGGGTGCCATCCTCTACGCCTGCTACTGGGTGGCCCTGCTCACCCTCTACCTGGCCATCGTCGCCCGGCGCTGCGGCAAGCGGCAGGAGCAGTGCGGGCTGGCCTTTGCCGAGGTCTGACCGCGGAAAGCGCCGGGGTGGCCCCGCGTGCTGGGGCGACCGCCACCGGTCCCCTCCTCGCCCGCCACCAGCCCCGGCACAGCCGGCACTGAGCCATCGGGTGCTGGGCAGCGCTGAGCGCGCCCGCCGCGGCGTTTCTGATCAAGTCTTGCTTTTTGTTGTTGTTGTTTTGTTCGTTTTTTTTTTCTTATTTTCATTTTTCTGTACAAACCTGGCTGCTGGCCGGGGAGAGGCTGAGCCGGGGCTGACCGTCACCGGGCTGGGCACAGCCTCGGCGCATGCGGGGGCTGACGGCACTGTCCCCGCTGTGCCGTACCGAGCATCCCGGCATGCTGTGTGGAGCGCTGCTGGCCAGGCTCCCCCCCCCCCCACCACTGCAGCTGGGTCTTCCACCTTTCGGTGCTTTCTATGGGGACTTCACGGTCCCCTGTCCACGGTGCTATGGCAAAATGGCCCCACGGGGCACCGTCTCCGTCCGGTGCTGTGCCAGCACCACTGGCTGGTGCTGCCTGCCTCTGCCCCATGGCTGTTGTATGTGCGGGCACGTACCCACGGGGACCTCCCCCCCCCTGCCCCGTGGATCCCTCCAGCCCCTTTCGGGGGGGTCTGGCTGCCCCGGGAGGGCAGCAGCTCCCTTCAGCTTTGCCAAAGACCCAAGGGGGGGACCCCAGCATGCAGAAACAGGGGAAATCGGGGCCGTGGCTTGGCCGGAGCGTCACTGTGGCCCCATTGTACCAACCCCGCTGCCTTCCTGGCGTCTGTCTAGACAGCGGGGAGACACTGGGTTTTGGGCTCGGGCATGCAGAGGAGGGCGGGGAAGAGCTGGTTCCCAACCTTTCCCCTCCCCAGGGAATTTACCCGGTCGTCTCCCCTGGGCCCTCTTTTTTTCAGGGCTTAAAAACCTTTCTACAATTGAGCTTTTAGATTGTTTTGTTTAATTTAATATGAGGTTTTTTAGGAGACTTTTGTAGCTCTTTGGTATTCATACTTATTGCTAATTGTTTGTAAATCTATTTATTTTTTAACCTGCGGGTTTTTTTTCATATTTTGGAAAAGTCTGTTTTTTATATCCTGATGGATTTGTCAAAATAAAGACTTGCACAGAGAAAGGGCAGTGTGTGGGGAAGACAGCCCTGCCTGGGCTTGGGGGGAAGTCACTGCCCAGCAGGACCCATCTCGCCTGGGATAGCGGCCATGTTTGTGCCCCGGAACGCAGCAGCTCGCAGGAATGAAGTCATTACAGGGGGCACAGGTGACCTGGGAAGGACTCTGGGTACCCAGATGCAGGACCCAGCACCCCGAGGTGGCCCTGGGAGTCCTCCATACAGGACAGGGATGAGGCCAGGGCCAGCCCCGGATCTCCCTGAGCCCTGGCTGCAGCACCCAGCGCTGCCTGGCAGCAGAGCTCACAGTCGCCGGCCTGAGCCCTCACACTTTCTTGGGCACATTGGTGATGATGGGTTTGGGGCGGGTTTTGAAGAGGAGCTTGGTTTTGATGAGGGCGGTGACGGTGTAGCAGGCATGTGGCCCCGCGGGACCGGGCTCGCCAGCTCCCTGCTTCACCAGGACTGCAAAGGGCTTCTCCAGCTGCACCACCTTCCCGTAGAGGATGTGGTGGCCCACGATGAGCACGGGGATGCCCTAGAGAAAGCAACGAGAGGCAGAGGGTGAGGGCGGGCAGGATCCCGGAGCCGTCCCCCGGTAAGGCGGCGTGGGCTGCCTCACCTCATGGGTGTAGTGCAGGTCTCCCAGGAGGCTCCCTGCCAGCTCGCCGCTCTGCCGGGGCTCAACCTCACCCTGCAGCTCCACCAGCACCCACTGCGCCAGGCCCCCAGCACCTCCGCTGCGGGTGAGAGAGGCACCTTCACCCCGCGGCTCCAACCCTGCCCCGGGCCGCAGGTGTAGAGCCGGGGGCGGGATCAGCAACCCCCCCCCAAAAAAGGCCGGTTGCCTCACCTGGAGATGACGATCTGCACCATGCTCCGGGCCCTGCAAAGCACCGGCAGAGACACGGTCAGCGCGGGGGGGACACGGGGCAGGGCCCGCTGCGGCGGGAGACCCCAGCCCCCCCCCTCCCGGGGCCTTCCCCCGTAACCCCCCCCCAATGCCCAGCCCACCCCATCCCGGGCCCTGCAGCTGCCCCCGGACCCCACAGACCCCCATGCCCAGACTCCCCCCACCCCTCCGGGCCTCGCAGCCCCCCCCCCGGGCCGCCGTTGCGCGGGGCGCTGGTGCCCTCCAGCGGTCCCGGTGGTGCGGGGCCGGGCCGGGCCGCTCTGCGGGCTGGGGCCGCTCCCGCCTCCCACTCCCGATCGAGCCCCCGACCCGCTCCCCCGATCCCCCCCCCCCCCCCTCCCCGGCCCCGATCCCGCACCCCCCGGATCGGATCGGGCCGGAGCCTCTCGCCCGGCAGCGCCCGAATCTCCCGCCGGCGCCGCGTCGCTACTTCCGCTTCCGGCCACGCCCCTCCCTCTCCGCCCCGGGAGAGGGCGGTTCCGGTTCCGGCTGCGCCGCGCGCACGTGGGGCGGAGCGGGTCCCGGTGCGGGGGTCCCGGTGCGGCGGGATGGGGGAGTTCGAGGTGCACCGGGTGCGGTTCTTCGGCCTGGTGCCGGCGGGAGTGCGCTGCCTGGCCTGCCAGCCCCGCGGCGGCCGCCTGGCCCTGGCCCGCACCGACGGCGCCGTCGAGGTCTACAACTTCGCCGCCAACTACTTCCAGGAGAAGGTGAGGGGGCCGGGACGGGCCCTACCGAGCCGTACCGGGCAGTACCGAGCCGTACCAGGCAGTACCAGTCTATACCTGGCCGTACCGGTCTGTACCGGGCCGCACTGCACCGTACCTGGCCGTACCGAGCCATACTGAGCCATACCGGGCCGAACTGAGCCGTGCCTGGCTGTGTCTGGCCGAACTGAGCCGTGCCTGGGCATACCGAGCCGTACCTGGCCGTACCAAGCCATACTGAGCCGTACCTGGCTGTACCTGGCCATACCGAGCCATACTGAGCCGTACCTGGCTGTACCGAGCCGTACCTGGCTGTACTGAGCTATGTCTGGCCGTACTGGGCCATACTGAGCCATACCTGGCCGTACTTGGCTGTACCAGGCTGTACTGAGCCGTACCGGTCTGTACCTGGCCGTACCTGGCCGTACTGAGCCGTACCTGGCCATACTGGGCCATACTGAGCCGTACTGGGCTGTACCCAGCCACACTGAGCCATACTTGGCCATACCAGGCTGTACTGAGCCGTACCGAGCTGTGCAGCAGGGTAACGGGTTTCCCTCCCCAGGTGATCCCCGGGCACGAGACCCGGTCAGTGGAAGCGCTGTGCTGGGCAGCGGGAGACCGGCTTTTCGGAGCCGGCCTCAGCGGGGACATCACCGAATACGACCTGGCCCTGCTGTGCGTGGCCCGCTCCGTCGATGGCTGCGGGGGGCCCATCTGGAGCATGGTGGCTAACAGCAGCGGCACACAGCTGGCGGTGAGTGCGACCGAGGACCGGGACCGGGATGGCTCTCCCATCCCCAGAGCAGGGGCGGCCTGGCTGGGGTGGTGGCAGAGGGAGAGGGTCTGCCCGGCCCACCGGGGCTGATCCCGACCCTCCTACAGATCGGCTGCGAGGATGGCTCAGTTAAGCTCTTCCAAGTCGTGCCCGGGGGGATCCAGTTTGAGCGGAACCTGGACAGGCGGAAAGGTGAGTCCGGGAGGGCTTAGTACTGCGGCGGCATCGTCCCTCCGTCCCCTCTGTCCATCCCAGCTGCCCCACTCCCAGTCACCGAGTGCCTGTGAATCCACGGGGTCACACTGGGAGCTTCCTTCCCCACAGGGCGCATCCTCTGCCTCTCCTGGCACCCGTCAGACACTCACATAGCGGCTGGCTCCATCGACTTCCTCCGGGTCTTCGACGTCTGTTCCGGTAACTCACAGCCTGAGGCGTGAGCCCAGCCTGTCCCCTGTCCCCTGCCAGCACTGGCACGTCTCACGCTCTGAGGGGATCCCCTTGTCACCCCCAACCGTCCTTCCCGCCTCTCAGGCCAAACTGTCCAGAGGATCATGGTGAACTACCACGTGCTGAAGGTGAGGCGCGAGTGCATCGTGTGGAGCATCGCCTTCCTCTCCAGCGGCACCGTCATCACCTCGGACTCCTTTGGGAGGGTGCAGTTCTGGGACTGGCAGCGAGGGACGCTGATGGAGTCCCACACCGTCAGCACCTCAGCTGTCCTCTCGCTGGCCGTGTCGGAGGTAGGCAAGTCCCCCTGTGTGCCTCCCAGGCAGCCAGGGCCCGTCTGGGCTCCTGTGTGCTGGGCCAGGGGTGTTCGGGCAGGAGCTGCCTGGCTCGGTGCCTTTGGACCGGCAGGAGCAGGGCTGGAAGAGAAGCTGCCGGTCCCTGCCTGCCTCCCAGTTCTGCCCTTTCATTCTTCCCGGTCTATACCCACAAACCCCGTCCCCGTTTCTCTCACCAGAAGGAGGACAGCATCATTGTGGGCACCTCGACGGGGGCCACTTACCAGTTTCAGCTGCTGCCGGTGAAGATGGGCAGCCTGGAGAAGCGCTGGGTGCGGACGAAGCCCTTCCAGCATCACACCCACGACGTGCGAGCTGTGGCACACAGCTCAACGGCTCTTATCTCTGGGGGTAGGACTGGCTGCGGTCACGAGGAGGGCTTGGGTCTCTCCCCGCGGGACTGGTTCGGCTGACCTCTGCTTGGCTTTCAGGCCTGGACGCCCAGCTGGTGATCCGCCCACTGATGGAGAAGATGCAGAAGAAGGGCTATGACGCCGCACTCCGCAAATTCACCTTCCCCCACGTAAGTGCCGCTCTGAGCGGGGTCTCACGCCTGGCAAGGCAGGCTGGCAGGGCTGGCTCTTCCTGCGGGAGAAGGCTGGCCCTCCCTGCCCTGCTGGGTCCCCTCCCTGCCCTGCTGGGTCCCCTCCCTGCCCTGCTGGGTCCCCTCCCTGCCCTGCTGGGTCCTCTCCCTGGCCCTGGCACGTCTGGAGGCTCCTGCCACAGAGTGGGTAGAAGTTGGCAAGCCCGTCTTGCTGGTCCTGCTGGGTCTCCATCTCTGGGCTCCCATCCCATGGGACCCGAGTCCTTCCTCTCCCCCGCCCTGGCGTCTCCAGCCCCCCAGGGCATTTCGGCTTTGGCCCAGCCCTTTCTGCCAGGCTGCGGGTTCATGACAGTCTGCCCGTTTCTGCACGCAGCGACGCCTCGTCTCCTGTGCCAGGAAAGCCCGGCTGCTCCTCTTCCAGTTCTCCCAGCACCTGGAGCTCTGGAGACTTGGCTCCACTGACGAGACTGGTGAGTTGCAAGGCCCAGCTCTCCGGTACGAGTCTTGTGGCAGAGCCCGTGCTGCCTGCAGGATTTCAGGCATGAACGGTCCTGCCATTTGGGCAGCAGAGGGGTGGTTTAGCTCGGGCTCCTTCCTCCCCACAGCCCTGCGCTGGCATGACAGCCACAGGCCGGGCTGTGTTTCCCATCGTGGTGTGTGCCTGGGCAGAGGCTGCCCGGCTGGTGCGAGGCTGTGCTCATGCTTCCAGCGGAGCTGGGCCAGGCCCTGGGGAGTTCAGCTTTAGGGGGGGTTGGAGAAGGGTCTGGGCTCTCCCTTGGGTGCTGCTCCCTCGGGATCCCCGGCTGCTCGACAGGTCCCCTGTCGTTTCCCCACCGTCACTGATGTGCCATGTGGTTTCTTGTCGTCCCAGGAAAGGATGGTGAGGTCCTTCCCTTGTGCCGCATGCCTGAGCACCTCGTGCAGCTCAAGAGCAAGGTAGGGCTGAGCTGGGGCTGGGGGTCCACCCTGGTGCCTGCCCCTCCGCTCTCCCTCTGACGGCTGAGCTGCATGTGCCAAGCTGCCGGCAGATCTGATGGGCCACGCTCGGCCCCTCTGCCTTTCCAGGGTCCGGAGCACATCTACTGCAGCTGCGTCTCGCCCTGTGGCAGCTGGGTTGCCTACTCCACAGCCTCCCGCTTCCACCTCTACCGAGTGCAATATGAGGGTGATGGCATCAGCATTAAGAAGGTGAGGAGGGCGACGGGCTGCCCTGCTGCCGGGGAGAGGTGATGGGTGGCTGTGGGGTCCTGAGGGGCTGGCATGGCCAGCGTTGCTCTCAAGGAGCGAGGGTGGCAGCGGTCAGTGACTGTCAGCACTGCTTTCTTCCCCCTTCAAGGTCCCCAAAGTGCCCAAGCTGCTGCTGCCAGCCTACCAGCTCCAGTTCTCCTCCGACTCCGGCAGCCTCTTCGTTGCCTCCGCTCGAGGCTCTGTCCATGTCCTCCAGCTGCTGGAGCCGGGGGGCTGCAAACACCTGCACACGTTTCGGCCGCCCTCAGGTTTGGGATGGTGGGGAGCTGGGGGTGTTGGGGAGGTGCTGGGGGGTCCCTGGGCTCCGTGTCCCCTCCCTGCCATGGGTGCAGAGGGGTGTGCAGGGCTGAACATGTGCCCCCTTTCCTGCCCTGGAGTGTGGGGGTACTTCTTCCCCGACAGCCTCTGCCCTGTGTTTGTGCCACCCTCGTGGCCTGACACAGGTGGGGGAGCAGGGTGCACAGATAGGCAGGGGGGATGTGGGTTTGGATGTTCCCTGGAGGTGGGTCTGGGGCTCCTTGCAGGCCTGAGCACCCGTTACAGCTGGTGAGGGTGTTTCCGCAGGGTCCCCCGAGGCTGTTTACTTGCTGGCGTCGAGCGCAGACGGGCACTGGCTGGCCGCAGTCGGTGGGGACTGGGCAATCCACATCTACGACCTGAAATGCTTCAAGGTAGGAGCAGGTGCTGGAGGAATGACTCCCACTGCCCTCCTGCCCTGGGGGGCCGGGTGTCAGTGGGCTCAGCGCATAGGTCCCCTCTCTGTAAGCCATTGCTGCGTCCCCGGAGCAGGACTGGGGGTGGGCCTGTGGGAAGGGGGGGGTCACAGGTGGCCCCGGTTGCTCCTGTCAGCGTGCTGTCCTCCTGCCTTGCAGCATCACTGCACGGTGCCCACGTACAGCTGCGCGGTGACGGCCCTCGCCATCCACCCCGTCACCAACAACCTTGTTATTGCCTACTCAGACCAGCAGGTAGGAGCTCTCCTCTTGACCCTGGCCCTTTCCCCATGGCTCTCTCCCTGGCCTCGGGACTTTCTGGCCGCACCACTCCGCAGTAGAGCCACGGCTCCAGGCAGGTGTAGGGACCTGGCTGGCCTTCGCTGCCCGCTGTCCCTGGCAGGAGCCTGTCCCCATGCAGCGCTCGCAGCCTGCCTGTGTAGGGGTGACGCCAGGGAGGACTGGACCTCGCGAGCTGCCCCATCTGCTCTCTGCCTCTCCAGCTGTTTGAGTTCAGCATCCCTGAGAAGCAGTACACAGCCTGGAGCCGCATGGTGCAGAACTGCGGGCTGCACAGGGTCTGGCTGGAGAGGGACTCACCTATCACCCACATCACCTTCAACCCCAAGAATCCCTCGCACATCCTGCTCCACGACATCTACATGTTCTGCGTCCTCGACAAGTCCCTGGTGAGTCCACGTGCCAGGTCAGGAGGACTGGGTTTGTGCCCAGGACATCTCCCCTGCCCAGCCCCGCGGGGGAGCGGAGGGAGCAGTGCATGGTGCCGAGGTGGTGGTGGTGGTCCCAGGCAGCACTGACATGTGCCGTGCCCTCTCCTTGCAGCCCCTGCCAGACAACAGTGCCCTCCTGATGAACCAGAGCACCCTGAAGCAGCTCCCGGAGACTGCCAGGCAGCGGCAGCTCCACGCTTTCAAGATCTGCAAGAAGTTCCAGGTGGGTGACGGTGTTGCTGGGTGTGTGCTGTGTCGAGGAGGGGGTGCTGGTGGGGCGGGGGGTGCCCTGTGCCCATGGTCCCTGCGGCCCCACCGGCTCCTGTGCCCAGGTGTTCCTGGTTCTATACCAGCACCGGGTGCCCAAGTGGCGGAGCAGAGCTTGGTCTCAGTCCCTGTCACGGTGCAGCCGCTTGCTGCGATCTAGTGGGCTCTGGTCGCCCAGCAGCTCCTGCGGCACACACCCCCAAAGCAATGCCCCTGGTTGCGGCTAAGCCAGAGCCGGCTGCAGGGCTGCTCTGCGCGGCTGAGTCCAGCAAGCCGAGGCAGAGGGGGGCCGGCACCACGCTCTCATCTCCTGCCTCCTCCCTGCTCCACAGCCCCTGCTCTTTGCGGATCTGTTGGACGAGAACTGCCTCGTGATGGTGGAGCGGCCCATCATGGACATCAAGACCCAGCTGCCACTGCCCATCCAACAGAAGAAATTTGGCACTTGAGAGCAGAACAAGCTCCTCTAGCCGCAGAAACTGTGTGTGTTGCTTTCCTAGTGTGCTGTAGGAATAAACCCCACTGTTCTGTACGGCTGCGGGCTCAGGGCTCCTCCTTGCCCTGCGTGGCTCCCTGCTCTCGCAGCAGCGGGTCAGGTTGGCACCGGCCTGAGCATGAGGACCCGGCCACCTCATAGGGCTTTCTCCTGCCCGTGCCAGTCCTCCTCCCGGGGCTGTGGGGACAAGGTGGCACCCCGAATTTCCTGCCCTCTCACTGGCTGCTCTGCTGGGCAGTGTCAGGTCCCTGGTGTTGGCTTCTCTTTCCCAGTGTCGGCCAGTAACTGGGTGGGTCGGTAGGCACTGGGGTGCTGCCTGGGGTAGTGGACTCCCATCCCTTGGATGGACAGACAGATGGCGATTGCTGGTGCTCAGCACCCACATTCAACATCCCCAGCTGGGTGAGCAGCATCTGCCCCTGCTCCATGCCGGGGGAGAGGTGCCGGCTCGCCAAACCAGAGCCTGCAGCTGCACGCTGGTGGGACTAGGGTGTAATGGGGTCCCTCTGCCAAACCGCCGCTCTCGGCGCGTACACCTCTGCGGCAGCTGTTAGCTGGAAAGCCACATACCTTCTCCTCCAGCCCTTCCAGTAACACCAGTACCCCATTTCCAGTTTATGCTTGTACCCTCCCGAGCAGGACCAAGGGGGCTGGTTGGTCCTGAAGGTACAGGACCCACTCCCCTCGCCTTGTTACCCCCAAGGGACATCTCCCCATCCCCGAGGAAGGGGCTCTGGGGGAAAATTCTGGCTCTAGGAGCAGCTGCCGGCTCGCTGCGAGCGGGGAGCGCGGCTTTAGACGGAGCCCGGGAAATGGAGAGGCACGGGGCGGGAAATAAAACACGGGGCGGGGCTTCGTCGCCCCTCCCTCCGGCGCGACCAATCGCAGCAGCGGCGGCGCTTCCGCCGCCGCTGCTGCGATTGGTCGCGCCGGAGGGAGGGGAGGGGCGCCTCGGCCCCGCCTCTCCCGCAGCCCAGAGCCTATCGCAGCGCGCCATGCGGGCGGGGGGTGTGGCCGCCGCGCCACGCCCACCGCCCCTCCCGCCCCTCCTCCAGGCCCCGCCCCTTCTCCCGGTGAACGGCGGCGAGCGGCGAGCGGCATGGCCGTGTGGACCCGCGCTTGTAAAGCGGGGCTGCTGGAGCTGCTGCTGCGGGAACGTTGGGTGCGGGTAGCGGCGGAACTGAGCGGCGAAGCGCTGAGCCTGACGGCGGAACCGGGAGGCGGCGAGGCGGCCGTGCTTAACGGCGTGGTGAACGGCAGCGCGGAGGCGGCGCCCGGTTGCGTGCGGAGGGTGCGGGTGGTGAAGGCGGAGGCGGGAGGGCTCGGGATCAGCATCAAGGGAGGTCGGGAGAATCGTATGCCGGTGCTCATCTCGCGGATCTTCCCGGGGCTGGCGGCGGAACGGAGCGGGGCGCTCCGTCTGGGCGACGCCATCCTCGCCGTTAACGGCGTCGATCTCCGGGATGCCACCCACGATCAAGCCGTCCAGGCGCTGAAGAGAGCCGGCAGGGAGGTCATCCTCGAAGGTACCGGCTAACCCCTCCTCCCCGTCCTCGGTACCGGCCCCCCGCTGCTCCCTCCCTCCTCTCCCGCTGCTCCACCCCGCCCCCGTCCCGTTACCGGCTCCCACGACCCCCCCCCGCTGCTGTCACCGGGCTCCCGGACCCCCGCCTTGGCCCCCTTTTCCGGTTGTGGGACCCCACTCCCCCCACCCCGGTCACAGTACGTGTCTGCCCCCCCTCCAAACCCCTCCAACCCCGGTGCTGGGTCCCGGCGTGCCCCCGCCTGGCATGGGGACAGGGACAGGGGTGTCCCCTGCCCGGCCAGGGCGCTCCTGCTTGTGGTGGGACGAGGCCCCCTCCCAGCTGGGGACAAGGACAGGCTATCTCTGCTGACTGTGTCCCCCCCGGGACAGACCTGGGGTTCCCCGGGACAGACCTGGGGTCCCCTGGCTGCAGCGTCCCCCCAGGACAGCGTGTCTCCCGTCTTCAGGGATGGAGCCCCCGGGGTGGGGGCTTGTGCCCCCCGAGTCCCCAGGGAGGGCCGTGGCTCCCCGGAGGGTGGGTTCGGGGTCTGCCCGTGTCCCCGTGGGCTCCGTGCCGGCGGCACAGCCGGCTCGGCGCTGGCCTGGCAGAGCCACCGGCTCCTGCCCGACCTGTTCCCGGCAGCCCGACAAGCTCGGGCAGGGCCCGCCTGGCCCGGCGGCGCGTGGCACGGGGCTCGTGCCGTGGGGTGCCGCGCCCTGGGCAGCCGGCAGACGCGAGCCGCCCGTGCCGTGGGTCAGGATGGTCCGTGCAGGTCCGTGGTGCCGCACACGCCATCCTGGTGTCCTGGCAAGGCCGTCTGTTCTCTGGTGCGTGGGGCTGCTCTGCGAATCCGGTGCCCGGTGGGTGCCGGGGCTTGGTCGCCTGTGCCCGACTGGGCTGGGGTGACGCCGGTGACAGGTGCTCCCGCTTGCCTGCCTGCTCCCGGCACGCTGCGCCGGTGTGAGGGCAAGCAGATGGGCTCTTGGCGCAGCCGCACCTGGCACGGGGTGGCTCTGTGTGTCTCGGCCACGGCTGGGGTGCTGTGGGGGCTGAGGTGGAGCTGCGGTGTTGGGCTCGGTGTTTGAACACCGGACGGGTCAGGGCCACTATCAGAGGCAGCGAGAGTCCCCACAGGGGTCTGCGTCGGATTCACCGTCTCCCCACCGCGTCCTTCCCCTCGCTCCCGTCTCGCGCCACCCGGCCGTTTGATCCTGTCCCGCCGGAGCTCCGGCCCCGCGGCATGTTTGTCCCTTGCTTCCGCCAAGGGCACGGGCGCCGCGGCAGCCGCCCCTTCCCTTCCCGTCGGTGCCGTGGGGCTGCTCGTCCAAAGTCTGTGGCTGCCCCACAGCCCGGCAGAATCATCTGGCTCCTGGCTGGCATCTGCGGGCCCTGGAGAGGAGCTGAGGAAGACCTTGGCTGCGTCGTCCCACCCTGTCCCTCCTCGCCAGTCCCTGGAGGTGCGACCGCCCTGGCAGGCAGGGCTGCCGGGCATGTGCCGGGGCTTCGCCCAGGCCCTGAGCCGGTGGCGGAGTATGGGAACACCAGCCCTGCGCCGGCACCCCAGTGGGGCTGGCAGCCCCCACCCTGGGTGCTGGGTTTGGCCGCAGGGACCCACGCCAGGCACCTTCCTCCCGGGGTGCCTGCAGGCACACGGCACGTTCTGGCATGCTCCGGCGCGCTGGGGGAAGGGAGCCCTTCCGCTTCTGCAGGGGAGCTGCGGGCAGAACTGCCGGCCGGCGGGCACACGGGCTGGCCGGGCGCTGGTGAAGGGGAAGGCCGGTTGCAAGAGCTGACCCCTGTGCAAACGTGGGGAAACCTCTTTGGTGTCTTCCCTAAGGGTGCGGGTGCCGGTGGTAGGAGGGGGGCTCTGGCCTCGAGGACGGACCGATGCCGTCGGGGAAGCGCATGGGGACTCAGTCCCGGTAAAGCCAGCGCTAACCCGGCATCGCTGTGCAGCCGGAGCAGCTGCCTTCCTGCGGCAGGTCGGGCGAGGGGTGCAGGCGGCGGCCGGGTTTCCTTTGCGGTGAGCGCGTAGGCAGGGCGGCAGCGGCTGCGCCGGGGCGGCTGTGCGCTGGCCGCCGGCTCCCAGAAGCAGAAAAGGTAGTGGCAGGTGCCGCTGCCTGGGTGCCAGCTTCATCTCCCCGAAAGCAGGGAGCCGTCTCTGCTGCTGTCCCCGCCGGCAGACACGGTCCCGTGGATCTGCTCGGTGCCGGGGCACGCTTCCCGCGGTGGCCGAGCTGGCGCAGCCTGGCAGCAACTGCCTGCTGATCCCAGCCGCCGCCGAGAGCCACCAGTGTGGCTGCAGCCTCGCCGAGCCCACGCTCCTCCGGCACCGCCCCGGCACAACGCTTGGGCTCTCGCACCGCCGGCTGCCCGGCTCAGCCTCTTGCCCTCCCGGTTCCGGGGGCTCTCGGCAAGCCTGGCCTTCGGGGAGGTGGTGGTTGTGCCCCGGCGGAGGTTGGCGCTGGCACCGCGGGGTCACGGCACCGTGGGCTGGAGCCCTGCCGGGGGCTGGCTGGAAGGTGCCGGGCTCCCGGCCGGCGCTGGAGGCAGCTGCTCACATCTGGCAAACAGCTGCCGAGCGGCCCCGCAGCGGGAGCTGCCGCCGCTGCCGCTACCCCGCCGGCGCTGCCCTGCCCTGCCCGGCCAGGCAGCGGGATTAGGGGTGCACGGGGACGGCGGTAATCCCGGGATCAGCGCGGCGGGAGGCTAATATTAACTCGTTTGCTGCCCGCAGCAAGGACAAGCGCCTCGTGGCAGCACGTCCCCACCCCGCCACGCTGCTCGGCTCAGCAAATCCGGCGGGAGGGCGGGGGGCCAGCCTGCCCGCTCCCCATCCCTGCCGGCATCTCCCTGCCCACGCCGCGGGCAGGCGGCAGCCCCCGCCACGGGGGGATTTGCGGCGGGCGAGCCCTGGGCCGCGGCAGGCGTCCGCCCAGGGGACCGCGGGGTCCGGCAGCGGCAGGACCGGCCGAGAGCGGGACCTGGGCCCCGCCGCCGCCATCGTTCCCGCTCCGGCAAAGTGCCGGTGGGCCGGCTGGCCTGGCTGCGTTGCGGCGTTGTGCCAGCTCCGCGGACACTTTCACCGAGCGGCGGGGAGCTTCGTTTCACAGCGGATTACAGCTTACTTGCTTTTTTTTTTTTGTTTGGCTTTAATTCCCCGCCGCCCCAGGCTGCGTGGACGTCGCTGTTCCCAGCGCGTTCCTCCTTTGGGGATGGGATGCCGAGGCTCGGCGCAGGCAGGCTGCTCTCACGGCATGCGTGCCGGCCGGGGAGCCGTGTCCGGGGGGGGCTGCGGCAGGCAGGGGTCCAGCGCCGGCTGCAGCTTTCCTGCCTGGCCGAGCGTGCCGTCCCGCACGGCCTCATCCCCGCTCTGGCAGGCGGCTGGGCTGACGCTCCCTGACATCTTGAAGGCGTTGGCTTTCCCCGAGCCTGGCAGCTGGCGCAGCCGTTGGCGCCGGTCAACCCACGGCGGCACCGTGGGCTGGATGAACCGGGCTCCGTGACTCCTGGTCCGGAGCTGGGATGGGCTCCGGGGTGCTGGCGCCTTGCCGGGGCTCTGCTTTGGCTGGGCTGGGTGGTGCTCAGGGAGAGACCGTCCGGGGGGAATAGGAGCCGGTGCCTCCTTCCTTCCTGACCAGCCTGGAGACGAGCGTGGAGCCGGGATGTCCCGGCTTCAAATCCTCCTCCTCGTCCTGCCGGGAGCGGAGGCAGGCCGCTGGCAGGCGCCGGCGGCAGCGCGGGGTCAGCCTGCCATCAGCGCCTGCGGCGCTGGAAACTTGGCCGGTGTTGTCCTCGCAGCGAGGCGGCCGGGGCGGCTCAGGATGGGCTGCAGCCTGACCTCCTGCCCGGCCCCATTGTGCTGCGCCGCCTTCCCTTTCCTCACACCCGCGCCGGCTGCCGGTAACGGGGATGAGCCGCCAGCGCCCATCCCCTGCTTGGGACACCTCCGTCTCGGGGCAGGGTGGGACGCTCCGGGCCGTGGCCCCGTCCCCAGGTCTCTCCAGGGCTGCTGCCCCCTCCCCGGGGTGGGAAGGCAGGAGACCCCCTTTCCCGCTGCCTGTCCTCTGCCTGCGGCACGAGGCCGGGGGGGCGAGTTCAGCTGCCTGGGATGTGGGCTGCGCTGGTGCTGCTGGGAGAGGTCCCGCAGCCCCCCAGGCTTGGCCGAGACCCCGTGCATGCCTGGGGGGATGACGAGACACCCCCTTGATCAGAGCATCCCTGGGGTGCAGGACCCCTGCCCGGCTGTAACCTGCCCCCCCCCGCTTCTCCCCCCAGTGAAGTTCATGCGGGAGGTGACCCCCTACATCAAGAAGCCCTCGCTGGTGTCGGACCTGCCGTGGGAGGGGGCCGCCCCGCAGTCGCCCAGCCTGAGCGGCAGCGAGGACTCGGGCTCCCCCCAGCACCAGGGCCCCCGCGACCGCAAGGTGATCCCCCTGAAGATGTGCTTCGCCGCCAGGAACCTCAGCATGCCCGACCTGGAGAACCGGTGAGGGCAGGGGCTACCCATGCCCCCCCCCACACACCCCCCAAGCCGGTATGGGGGACCCCGATCCCCACGGACCCCCCGGGACAGGGCTGGGGGCTGCCCCTTGCTGCAACCATGACCTCCCGCTTTCCCTGCTGATTTGTGAAAGGAGAGTCCCGTGGGTTTGGCTGGGGCAAGGGCTGTGCTGGCCCCCCCACCTACCCCCCCGGGGTTTTTGGCAGCCTCCCGTGCGTATGAAAAGGGGGGGGCCTGCAAATCCCCCCAGTTCTGCCTGCCGGCAGAGCTGGCACCAGACTGCGCTGGTGGCTCCCCGGCACGGCCAGAGCCCCAAACCAGTGCGGCCAGTTTGCCGGGCTGGGCACGGGCAGGGGCGCGCTCAGCCAGGTGCCGCTGCTCCCGTCTCACCCGGCGCCGCGTCCCCTCGCAGGCTGATCGAGCTGCACTCGCCGGACAGCAGGAACACCCTGATCCTGCGCTGCAAGGACACGGCGACGGCGCATTCCTGGTTCACGGCCCTGCACGCCAACATCACCGCCCTGCTCCCCCAGGTCCTGGCCGAGCTCAACGCCATGCTGGGCACCGGCGGCGCCGCGGCCGGCGGCAGGGAGGTGAAGCACGTCGCCTGGCTGGCTGAGCAGGTACGCACGGCCGGGGCTGTGCCGAAGATGCCCGTCTGGTGCCGTTCCGGCGGTCAGCAGCGCCGACGGGGCTGTGGTTGCAGCCGCGTGGCTGCTGGAGAGCTGTGCCGCCTGCCTGGGCACCGGGCTCTGCCGCTCTCCCATTCCCCATCTGGCCGGCCGGCTGCGCCCCGGCGAAGGCAGCGCTTTCCGTGCCCTCAGTCCCCTCTCCTGTTGGGATTTCCCAGCTGGAGATGCTCATCACCCCCTCGCTTTTCCACGAATTCGCTGCCTGACAGCCGCAGCCTGCCCGGGCACCGCGGCGAGCTCGGCCCCAGCAGCGGGGTCCCCTCGGGATGAGCCGCCGGCCACGGCGCCTTGCACAGCTTTACACGGACGCTGCCGAGAGCCCGGCAAAGCGGAGCCGCTGGCTTGGGGTCGGCCCGGCCGTGGGCGCAGGGAGCGGGGTGCCCGGGCAGCGGCGGGTGCCTGCAGCCCCCGGTGCCCCTCACCGTGCCCTCGTGTCTCTCGCAGGCGCGCCTGGACGGAGGGCGGCAGCAGTGGCGGCCGGTCCTCATGGCGGTGACGGAGAAAGACCTGCTGCTGTACGACGGCATGCCCTGGACCAGGGACGCCTGGGCTTCCCCCTGCCACAGCTACCCGCTGGTGGCTACCAGGTGGGCTGGAGGCGGGGGGCTCGATCCCTCTGCCTGCGTCCTCCGGGGACCAGCTCCCCTCGGCCGCATCCAGCTCCTCCGCTCGCGCCTTGGCTCTGCCTCTCGCCGGAGCGGGGGGAAAGACCCCGGAGCGGCGCGGTGCTGGCACAGGGCTGGCGCTGCCGTCGTGCCCCTGACCCCCTCCCCATCCGTTCCTGCCCCCCTCCCCAGGCTGGTCCACTCGGGCTCGGGCCGCCGCTCGCCCTCCACGGGCTCGGAGCTCACCTTCGCCACCCGGACGGGCTCTCGCCAGGGTGTGGAGATGCACGTCTTCCGCGTGGAGACCCACCGGGACCTCTCCTCCTGGACACGCGTCCTCGTCCAGGGCTGCCACGCCGCCGCCGAGCTGGTCAAGGAAGTGACCGTGGGTGAGTTCTGGGGGGTGGGGGGGACCGTGGGTGAGTTCTGGGGGGTGGGGGGGACCGTGGGTGAGTTCTGCGGGGCGGGGGGGACCCCCAGGGCTCTCCTTTTCCCTCCTGGGGCTCTGGGATGCCGGCAGGGCGAGGGCGCAGCGGGACCTGGGCTGCCCGGTGGGGATCTCTGCTCTGGGGGGGTCTCGCAGGCGGCAGGGCAGGCAGGGGGGGCTAAGCCCTGCGTGTGCCCGCAGGCTGCACGCTGGGTGGGCAGGAGGTGCAGCTCTCCATCCACTACGAGGGCGGCTTCACCATATGCCGGGAAGAGCCGGGCGGCAGCGTCCTCTTCCGCTACCCCTACGAGAGGCTGAAGATGTCGGCAGACGACGGCATCAGGACCCTCTACCTGGACTTCGGGGGCCCCGAGGGGGAGCTGGTGAGGAGGGGGGCAGCCGGGTTCACCCCCCCGGTTTGGGAGGTCTTCCTCCAGGGGGGTAGCTCCTGCTTCCCCCCGTCCCTGTGGCATCACGGCTATGTGGTACCGTCGGTTGGGAGACCCCAGCCCCGGCTGCGAGACCCCCGGTGCCCCCCCCGGGGGTTTGGTGTGCCGGCGGTGGGGCTGACACTGTTCTCCATCTTCCCCCCCCCAGGCTCTGGACCTGCACTCCTGCCCCAAGCCCATCGTCTTCATCCTGCACACCTTCCTCTCGGCCAAAGTCACCCGCATGGGGCTGCTGGCGTAGGCGGCCCCGGCCCCCACCACAAACCAGCCGGGGACAGCGGAGGGGCCCCCCCCTCGCCCCTCCAGCCCCACCAGTGCCTTGCCGGGGCCGGGACTCGCTGCCCCGAGAGCCGCCGGGGCTATGGCAGGATGGCTGTGCCGGGGTGGGGGGTGAGCCTCTCCCGCTCTGTGCCGGCAGTCCTGGCCCCCCCACCCCAGCACAAGGGGGGGCCGGGGCACAGACACCAGCTTTAACCCCCCCCGGGGCCTGAAGCCACCACTGATCTCACCGCCTGTGCCTTGGAGTGGGGCGAGCCTGACCCCCTCCCTCCCCGATTGGGGGACCGCCGGTGTTCCCCCCACCCACGTTGGGGGGAGCGAGTGCCCTCCCTGCCTTGGGGCTCCCCCCAAACGGGGTCACATTGTCCCTGCATGGGACGGGGCTTGGGCCACGAAGCCCCCCCCCCAAGCTGCTGCAGCACGGGGTCCCCTTGCCCCGCTCAGGGTGGGGGACACACACTTGTCTTACTGGGGGCTCTCGGGGGGATGGACGGAGCTACCCCCAGCCCCAGGGTGCTCATCCCTGGGGGGCCAGGCAGGGTGCAGCCCCTCGACCCCCCTGCCCCGCTGCCCCCAAACCTCCCAAAGCTGGAAAACAAATCTGCCCTGGGGCAGAGGGGCTGGGGGCTGCCTGGGGAGCCCCCCGGGGCTGCCCCCATGCTCCCCCCCCCCACTGCAGCCTGTGCCCCCCTGCCCGGGAGCTGCTGCCTGGGTCCGGCCCCGCGCTGCTGGGGGGGCTCGCAGGCCCCTCGTGGGTTTGGGGCAGGACGTGTAGATTGATGCACTTTTGCTTTTTGTACTTTCTCTCCCCCCGGGAGGGGGGCAGCTCCTGCACCCCAGGGTGCTGGGGGGAGCCCCGGGCATGGTGGGAGTGGGACCCCCCCCCGGGCTCCCCCCTCCCCGCTGAGGCCCTGTTACCCCCTCAGCCAAACTCTGCACATTTTTCTGCTTCCCGTGGGGCTGTGCTGGTTGGGTGCCGGGGAGGGGCTCTGGTGGGGTGCTGGGGGGTCCCAGGGGGTGCCAGCCCCCAGCCTGGGGTTGTGGCTTGCACACAGGCACTACAGGTCCTGCCCCCCCCCCCCCCCCGCCCACCCAGCACCGGCCCTGGGTGCCGCACGCCCCTTCTATTTTTGTATTCTTTGTAAATCGCTATTTATATCAGATTGCCTTTTCTGGGGTCTCTGAGTCTCACTCTGGGGGTGTCCGGGGGGCTGGTGGGTGTCACAGGGGGTGTTACAATGCCTGGGGGGGATGGGGGGGGCACTTAATTCCCAGTACAGCACATGTCAGGGGGGTGGGCAGTACTGGGCTGCCCAGTACAGGAGAGACTGGGATGTACTGGACAGAACCTGGCGTGGGGGTGCTGGGCGGAGGGGACTGGGGCATCTCGTAGTGGGAGCAGATGGGGGGGGGGGGGCTCATCGGTGGGCACAGGTACCCGCAGGTATCTGGGGGCTGTGTATGGGCACTGGGGGGGGGGGTGTGCACACACACGTGTGTGTATGGGGGGGCGTGTGTGGATGCAGGTGTACACTCTGTGTGTGTGTGTGTGCACACGTGTGCACGCGGACGAGGAGGGGCGGTACAGGGGGGTGCCTGTACCCCCAGCCGTGTCCGTAGGTGTGCCCACGCGCGGGTCCGGGTGTGGACGTGGGTGCGTGCGCGCGTGTGCACACATATCCGGGTGGTTGGGGTGTGTGTGTGTGTGTACGCACACGCGTGTCCTTGTGGGTGTATGTGCGGGTGCCCACGGTCGCGGGGGTCCCTGCGGGGACACACGCGTGTGCCCACCCTCGCCCCCCCCCCCCCCGCGCCGTGTGTGTCCCGAGGGGCGTGGCGCGGCTGAGAGGGGGGCGTGGCGCGGCGAGGCCCCGCCCCTGGCGCGGCGGAGGGGCGTGGCGAGGCCCCGCGGCGCTGGTGCCGGCGGGTGCCGGTAGGGGGCGCCAGCGCGCACAGCCGCAGTGGCGGGCGGTCCCGCGGGCCCCGCCGCTGCCGCCGCCGCCGCCGCCGCCGGGCCGGGCCGCGCCAGGAGCGGCGACACCGGGCGATGAGATGACAACGCCCACCCTGCAGGTACGGCGGGGCCGGGGCTGCCGGAGCCGGGTCTCTCGGCTTCCGCTTTCCCCGAGCCAGGCTGTGACGGGGCCTCCTCCGCGGCACCGGGGAGGCCTCACCCGGCCCCGGTGCGGTTGCCGGCCGGGAAAAGGCCTCACCCTGCCCCGGTGCCTGAGGAGGGCGGGGGGGGCTGCGGGGAAGGGTCTCACCCTGCCCCGGTGCGGTGAGGGTCGGGGAACGGCGTCAGGCGGTGCCGGTGCCGGGGGAAGGCCTCACTCCGTCCCGCTGCCAGGCCCCGTTGGGGCGGCCTCGTCCTGCCCCGGGCGCTACGGAAGGGGACCCCGCTGCGAGCAGGCCCGGCCCGGCCCCCTCGGTGGCGGCGGGGGGTAGGGAAGGGCCCGATCCTGCTCTTGGCCCCGGTGCCACTCCCCGGCTGACGGCGCTGTGCCCTCCCCCGCCAGAAAGCCATCGACCTGGTCACCAAAGCCACCGAGGAGGACAAGGCCAAGAACTACGAGGAGGCCCTGCGGCTGTACCAGCATGCTGTGGAGTACTTCTTGCACGCCATCAAATGTGAGATGGTGTCCCGTTCCCCCCCTGCTTCCCCGGTTACAGCCCGCGGGGCTCGGGGTGGGGTGGGGGCTCCGGAGGGGGCAGCGGGGTTGCTGGCTGTGGCGCGGGGCCACGGGTGATGCTTGGGGCGGGTGTTGGGGGTGTCTCTGCAGATGAGGCTCCCAGCGACAAGGCGAAGGAGAGCATCCGAGCCAAGTGCATGCAGTACCTGGACCGGGCGGAGAAGCTGAAGGAGTACCTGCGCAGCAAGGATAAGCAGGGCAAGAAGCCGGTGAAGGAGTCCCAGAATGACAACAAGGGGTGCGTGGGGGCGTCAGGGACCCCCCCCGCCTGACGGCAGAGCTGGCGGTACCCTGCTGCCACACCGGGCCCGGTGCCGTTCCTGACCCGTGTCCCCTCTCCCCAGGAGCGACAGTGACAGCGAGGGCGAGAACCCCGAGAAGAAGAAGCTGCAGGAGCAGCTGATGGGTGAGGGGCTGCGGCAGGCACGGTTGCGCTGTCTGTCTGCGGGGTGGGTGGAGGGATTCCCGAGTGGCCGTCGTGAGGGGTGGCTGCGGGGAGGGGGACAGGTGGTGGGACTGCAGCCCAGGGGCGCACTGCTGGGGTCTGGTAGCCCCCAGCCTGGCCTTTGTGCTGAGGGGCAGTGGGGTTGGCGGGGTGGAGGTGTGGGGAGGGAGGGAGGCAGGGGGTCTGGCTCTCCTGGCTCTCGGCAGATGTCGGGAGCACGGTGCCCGTCTCTGCGGGGCCACGTGAGCAGAGCTGCCTCCTCGCAGGTGCCATCATGATGGAGAAGCCCAACGTGCGGTGGAGTGATGTGGCTGGTCTGGAGGGAGCCAAGGAAGCCCTGAAGGAAGCCGTGATCCTGCCCATCAAGTTCCCACACTTGTTTACCGGTGAGTGTCACGGTAATGCTGCGGCTGCCGCTCACCCACGGAGAAGGTGCCACAGGGCAGCAGCCTGCTGGAAGGTGATCGCGAGCAACAGGGACGTGTCTCCCTGTGGGCCCACGGGGACCCGGCCTGCTCCAGGACAGGGGAGCCGTGACGCTGGCCTCTGTTGCAGGGAAGCGCACGCCCTGGCGAGGGATCCTGCTCTTCGGGCCCCCCGGCACTGGCAAGTCCTACTTGGCCAAGGCCGTGGCCACCGAGGCCAACAACTCCACCTTCTTCTCCGTGTCGTCCTCGGACCTGATGTCGAAGTGGCTGGGAGAGAGCGAGAAGTAAACTGGCTGCAGGGATGCATGGCTGCTGCAGGCTGGCTCCCGGCCTCCCCTCTGGCCGGGCTGGCAGTGCCAGAGCTCTGGCCAGGGCAGAGGAGCCACCAGCGTTGGTGAACCCCGTTAATGCAGATAATGTGTCCCAGGGTAGAGCACAGGCCTTCCTGAGGCTCTACAGCCCGGGGATGGCCTTTCTCCTGGCACGGCGCTCGCCGCCTCAGTGCCAGCACAGGGTTGCCAGTGCGGGCAGGGGCAGGAGGAGCCGGTGGTGCGTGGGGCTCCTCGCCCTGGGGCAGTCAGGGGCTCTGGGTGCCATTGGTGCTGTGGAGGGTCCCTGAGCGGGGACCCTGTCCCCTGCTTTGTTCGCAGGCTGGTGAAGAACCTCTTTGAGCTGGCGAGGCAGCACAAGCCCTCCATCATCTTCATCGACGAGGTGGACTCGCTGTGCGGCTCCCGCAATGAGAACGAGAGTGAGGCGGCCCGGCGCATCAAGACGGAGTTCCTGGTGCAGATGCAGGGTACGTGGGGCTTCCAGCGGGACGAGCCAGTGTGGGGAGAGGGTGGGGAGAAGGATGGGGCGGGCAGGTGCCGGAGAAGCTGCCGGATGCCTGCGTCTTGCCATTCCCTGGGGATTGCTCTGAGCCGTCCGCCTGCTGTGTCCCTGGGCAGGTGTGGGGAACAGCAGCGATGGGATCCTGGTGCTGGGTGCCACCAACATCCCCTGGGTGCTGGACTCGGCCATCAGGAGAAGGTGAGCAGGACACGGCTGCCCCCCCAGTCCAGCTGCCGGAGCCATGGGGCTGTGCCCCGGCAGGATCTGGCAGGGGGTCTGGCAGGGTGGGACTCACCCCGCCCCGCCTGCCTGCACTGCCTTCAGGTTTGAGAAGCGCATCTACATCCCGTTGCCCGAGGAAGCGGCGCGGGCCCAGATGTTCAAGCTGCATCTGGGCAACACCCCGCACTGCCTGACGGAGGCCAACATCCAGGAGCTGGCCCGGAAAACGGATGGCTACTCGGGGGCTGACATCAGCATCATCGTGCGGGACGCCCTGATGCAACCTGTCCGCAAGGTGCAGTCGGCCACCCACTTCAAGAAGGTGAGCGCGGGCTGCTCCCAGCCCTTGGAGGGGTGTCCATTCCTGGGGTGGTGGGCCCCCCACGGCTGGCATTGGTGCCGTGGCCACCATCCCGTGCCGCCTGGCTCTGCCACAGGTCCGCGGTCCCTCCCGTACCACCCCCGGCGCCTTCGTGGACGACCTCCTGACACCATGCTCGCCCGGTGACCCGGGTGCCACCGAGATGACCTGGATGGAAGTGCCCAGCGACAAGCTGATGGAGCCCATCGTCTGCATGGTGAGTGTGGCCGCCGCGGCGCGGCACCGGGCACCCGTTCTGCCGGGTGGTGGCTGGCCCCAGCCCAGCAACGCTGTGGCCCCGGCCCTGCCGGTTCCCTGTCCCTTCTCTGGTGTGGCCGCCTACGGATACAGCTCCTCACTCATTGAGACACCAGCCCCCAGTTTTACTGGGGCGCAGCACCTCGCCTGGGGCAGCACCCCAGGGTGCTACAGAGATGGGCAGAGCTGCCTGCACCAGCTGGCGCTGCTATGGTGCGGGTCGGGGGGTCCCTACCCTGTGCCAACCCCCACCTCGGTGCCTGGTCTCAGTTGCCCATCTCTGCCTCTGTTGCAGTCGGACATGCTGCGCTCGCTGGCCACCACCCGCCCCACCGTGAACGCTGATGACCTCCTAAAGGTGAAGAAATTCACGGAGGACTTTGGACAGGAAGGTTAAGGGCGGCGGGGAGGGTGGGGTGGGGATTGGGGGTCCCTGCCGCACACCCCCCACTCCCGCCCTGCCGGCCGTGCCAAACAGGTTCATCTTCCGCTCACCACTCACCCCATTGCACCGCAGCACCCAGCGGGGCGCGGGGAGCACGGCCTGGGGGGGGCTGACACTATTGGGGGGGGGGCGGTGTCTGAGCATGGCCTGGGTGGCCGGGTGCTCCCCCCGGCCCTGCCCCACTCTTCTTCCTGCTCTTTTTTATTTTTTAAATTAATGCTGCTTTGGGTTCTGTCTTGTTTATATGAAAATAAAAACAATCTGAAAGCTTCAGCCGGTGCCCAGCCCCTCCCTGAGGCTCTGACCGCACCGGGGGACCCAGCCTGGCCCCCCCCAAACCCACTACCCCAGGGCCAAGGCCTCGGGCTCTGCCTGTGCCGCTGCCGCCATGTGCGGGCAGGAGGCCCCAGCAGCTGCTGCCTGTCCCTGGGTGAGGGGGTGTGGGACTCCCCACGCTCCAGCCGTCCTGGCCAGGGATTTGTGCCTGCAGTGGCGGGGGATGCTTCGGGCTTTGTCCCCCCACCCCCTGAGCATGCAGCACTCGAAGGAGCCGTGGAACAAGCCCTGAAGGCTCCTGCCAGCAGCTGCCCCCACCCCCAGCCAGCACCCCGTGTCCCCCTGTGCCATCCCCGAGCCAGCCTCGGCCTTGCCCCCCCCCCCCCCAGCCCCAGGCACCCGCTGCTCCCCTCCACTGTCTCTACTGCAGGACCTCCACCCCCACCAGCTGCCCACACTGTGACCCTGGGCACCAAAGCAGCCCCGGAGAGGGGGTTCTCCCCGCCCATCTCTCCCCCCCTGCCACCAGCTCTTGTTCCTAGATCTGTAAAATAATTTCGGGTGCAAGGGGCAGCGAGGGCTGGGCTCCTCCTGGCTACACCCGCCCCCCACACACACACCTGGGGAGCAGCTGGGCAGGGCCCAGGCCAGACTGGGGGGGTTGCGGAAGGCAGGCAGGAACAGCCAGGAGCCGCGCTGAGCCCTCACAGTGTGTATTGCCCACGGTACAGCCGAGCGAGAGCCCCCCCGTCCCCCACGGGGCTGTGGCTCCGCGCTGGAGAAGTCACTGCGGTTCTGATCCAGCGAGACGAGGTACCGGGACAACTGGTGCGGCCGGGCACCTGCCTGCCAGCACGGCGGGCCTCAATCCAGGAGCTCCATCCAGCTGACGTTGGTGAAGGTGCGGCTGTCCATCCGGTCGACGTAGAGGATGCCGTCCAGGTGGTCCATCTCGTGCTGGACGACACGGGCCGCCCAGCCCTTCGCCTCCCAGCTCACCGGCTCCCCGTGCTCGTCCACGCCTGCCGACCCGGAAAGCGGCGGTCAGAGTTGCAGGGGCGGTGGGGGGGGTCCGGGGGAACGTGTCCCACCCGGGGCGGGGGACGGTCACGACCGGCGGGGGTCAGTACCGGAGACGTGGACGGCCCAGTGGCGCGGGACGTAGGCGGAGAAGCCCTTGAGGCTGGCGCAGCCCTCGGGAGCGGTGACGAGGCGGGCGTCGAGGACGCGGAGCGCGGGGTTGACGAGCAGGCGGAACGGGAAGGGCTCGATGCCCTGGGCGCGGCGCAGGGCCGGTGGGTACTGGAGGCAGCGGGCCGGGGTGAGCTCGGCGGCGAAGACCCGCAACGGCACGCCCAGCTGCGGGGCGCTTAACCCCAGGCACGGCTCCCGCCTCAGCCCGGCCGCCAACGCCGCCGCCAGTTCCCGCAGTTCGGGTCCGCCCAGCCGTTCCGGGGCCACGGCGGCGGCGGCGGCGCGCAACACCGGGGCTCCCACCTGGCAAGGGGAAGCGAAAGGCGGGACGGGCGGGCCCAGCACCTTCCTCCGCAGCGCCCGCCAATACGAACGTTCTCGTTCTCCCCAACCCGCCGCCTCCCCGTACCCCCGGCCCGGGGCTCCCGGTCGGGCCCGTCCCGCCCAGCGCCGCCCCGCCGCCAGCGCCGCCATGGAGGCCGGCCGGCGCGCGCAGCGACGGTGGCCGCCGAGCGCTGGCGCGGGGGTGTAGGGCGGGAGGGGAGAGCGACCCCTGGCGGCCGGGAGGAACCGCAGCGCCCGGGGGCGGTGGGGGGTTTTTTTTTGGGGGGGTGGGTGCAGGCAGGAGGTCCTGCGGGCAGGGGTACAGGCAGCGGGAAGGCAGGCAGGGACCGGGAACCCCCGCACCCCCGTCGTGGGGTGACGCAGCCCGGCCCAGCCGCAGCCCCGCTACCCTGTGGCCTCGGGAACGTCCGGCAGCAGAGCCCCGGTGGGGGGGTTCTCCTGCCCCTGCGCAGGCAGGGACCCCCCGGCCACGGCTTCCGATTCCCGCTCCGGGCGTGGGGTGTTCTCTTGGGTCGGTTCCTCCTCTGCCGATGCCGGCAGGAGAAAAGCCAACGGCTCCCTGAGGGCGACCACGTCGATGCGGCCCAAGCGGCCGAAGCGCTGCAGCTGAGTGGGGGGGATGCCTGTGGGAGAGAGAGAGGGGGGGGCTCGTGTGGGGGCCCACGGGGAACCCCCACAGAGGTGACAGGGCCCAGTATGTCTCGGGGGGGGGGAAGCCATGGGTGGGGGCAGAGCCGCGTGGCTCCTCCCCCTCCAAGAAACGCAAATCCCCGGGGGTCTCACCCAGTGCCTGTGCGATTTGTGCCGGGGGAAAGAGGAGCTGGAGACAGCGGTTGAGGTAAGGCAGCAGGTCGTCCAGGAAGGCCGTACAGAACTGGGCAAAGAGCTCCTGCTCCCGCCCGCTGAAAGCCGCCTCTTCCGCTCGGTGGAATGCCAGGATGGTTTTGTTCACCTGAGGTGAAAAGCAAGAAGTCATTAATTCCTCGGAAAGTTGTTAATTCTGAGTGTGAGCTGGCAGCGTGCCCAGGTGGCCAACAGCACCCTGGCTTATATCAGAAATTGTGTGGCCAGCAGGACTAGGGCAGTGATCGTCCCCATGTACTCAGCCCTGGTGAGGCCACACCTCAAATATTGTGTTCAGTTTCGGGACAAGAAAGACACTGAGGTGCTGGAGCGCGTCTGGAAAAGGGCAATGAAGCTGGTGAAGGGCCTGGAGAACAAGGAGAAGGGTCTAAAGAACTTGTGAGGAGCGGCAGAGGGAACTGGGACTGTTTAGTCTGGAGAAAAGGAGGCTGAGGGGAGACCTTATCGCTCTCTACAACTACCTGAAAGGAGGTTGTAGCGAGGTGGGGGTTGGTCTCTACTCCCAAGTGATAGGACAAGAGGAAACAGCCTCAAGTTGCACCAGGGGAGGTTTAGATGGGTATTAGGAAAAATTTCATCACCAAAAGGGTTATTAAGCACTGGAAGAGGCTGCCCAGGGTAGTGGTTGAGTCACCATCCCTGGAAGTGTTTACAAGACGTGTAAATGTGGTGCTTAGGGACAGTTTAGCGGTGGACTTGGCACTGTTAGGTTTGTGACTGGACTCTTTTCCAACCTTAACGACTCTATGACTCTATCCTATGAATGCTCAGGGCAGGGCAAGCGCGTCCCTGCATTCTCCCAGGACAAGGCACAGCTCCGTCCCCCGGCACCTTACCTCACCGAGCGCGTCCTCCAGGCAGGTGGTGACGTCCTGGGCCAGGGCAACGGGGCAGCAGAGCCGCAGGTCGTTGAAGGCGACGAGGAGGCCGTTGAGGAAGCAGGCGAGGGGCGGGAAGTCCAGCAGCACCATGGGCGGCTGCAGCGTCCCCGGCTGTGCCGTGGGCACCGGCACACCAGCGCTGCCCCCAAGGACAGCTGGGGCAGAGATGAGCGTGTAGGAATTCATCTCCTCCTGGAATTTTTCCACCGCCTCCTCCACTGCCTTCTTGAAAGCGGCGGCAGCCACGCGCTGGAAGAGGGGTGCCAGCTGCCCGCGGAAATCAGCCCCCACCCTGCTGAAGGAGAGGCCGAAGTACATGCACTGCCCCAGCAGCGAGTCCAGGCGGCCGCCCACCCCGCGCCGGAGATCGCGCTCCAGTGTCCGCAGGAACTCAGAGACCTTCTGCAGCACCCAGCCGTGGAAGATGGCTCCCTCATTGAGGGCCTGCCCCTCGGGGGGCAGGAGCGGCTCCTCGTCGGAGAATATGGCGCGATACTGGGTGACGATGTCGAAGAGGTGGACACGGCAGGCCTCGATGGTCTTGGTGATGTGGAAGTAGGGGTCGTCGTCGGGAATGGAGGCCTGGATGGAGCGCAGCCAGGCGTCCCGTGCCTGCAGGAACTTGATGCGCAGCTCAGCCTCCGTGAAGACGTCCATGCGTCGCAGGTAGCCGATGACCCGCAGGCAGGCTGGCAGCTGGATGTTGGTGCGGAGCTGCTGGATGAGCTGGTTCAGCATCAGCTGGGCGGACTGGCGCACCTCGTCCACGATGCCCTGGGGCGGGAGAGAAACCTCAGCCACGGGGGCCGGGTGCGGGGCAGCCGTGGGGCAGGAGCAGAGCAGGGCCCACCTGGATCACAGGGATGCTGCTGTGCTTCCTCTCCAGCCGGCGCACGTAGGCAGCGAGCTCCAGAGCCTCCTCGTAGTAGCCGTTGCGGACGCAGGTGTCCATGAGCTGTGGGATCTCCAGGATCTCCAGGATCTCCGTGTGCCGGTTCAGCGTCAGGCTGTTCATGCGCCGGCTGCAGGCGATCTCCTCGGCGTCGCGCATGAAGTTCCTGCGGGATCGGGACGGCATTGGCACGAGGGTCCCCTCCCGCCCACGCTGCCCTCTCCCCAGCGCCGTCCAGGGCCCCCTCCCAGTGCTGCCTGTACCCCCAGTCCCAGCCGGCCCCGATCCTTACTGAGCCCAGCACCACGACCCCTCTCGCCACCCGCCAGCCCAGCCCTCACCGGTCTCCCCTGCCCCCGGGACTGCTCCTGCGCCCTCAGGCCCCGTCTCAGCCTCACCCCATCCCCGGTTCTTTCCGCTGTCCGCCCCATTCCCCCCCCTGCCTTCCCCACCCCGGTCCCGGTCCCCGTCCCCGCACCGGCAAGCGTCCTGGAGGGCGGGCAGGCGGCCCAGCAGACTGCCGAGGCGGCTCTCGATGCCGCCGAAGCCGCGGCCGGCGCGGCCGGTGCACTCGGCGGAGCGGATAAAGGCCCGGTAGTGCTCGAAGGCCAGGCGGCGGGTCTCCGCCCCGACCCGCGCCCTCTCCGCCGCCAGCCGCGCCGGCTCCCGGCCCAGCTCCGCCAGCCCCAGCGCCGCCAGCTCGGCCACGTAGGCGGAGAGCTCGGAACCTCCGGGCCCCGCCGCCGCCGGGCCGCGCAGCCAGGCCAGCAGCCGGGCCTCCTCCGCCGCCGCCGCCGCCATGGCGCCGCTCTGGCCGCTCCCCTCTCGGTGGGCCGCCGCGCCGCTTCCGGTTCCGCCGCTTCCGGTTCACGGCGAGTCGCCGCGTGTGCGGCGCGTCGGGCGATGCGGCCGCTGACGGAGGCGGAGACGCGGGCGGTCTTCGAGAAGCTGGGACGATAGTGAGCGACCGGGAACGGGAACGGGAGGGGAGTGGGGACCGGGGAGCGGGCGAGCCGCGGGAGGAGGGGGCCGGGACCGGGGCCGGGCTCACGGGCTCTTGTCGCCACAGTATCGGTGAGAACATCCAGCTGCTGGTGGACCGGCCCGATGGCACCTACTGCTTCCGCCTGCACCGCGACCGCGTCTACTACCTGAGGTGAGCGGGGCCGGGGGGGCGCGGACAGGACAGCGGCGGGGCGGGGGGGGGTCCCGGTCCCGGTCCCGGTCCCGGTCCCGGTCCCGGTCCCGGTCCGGGGTCTTGGAGCTACTCCAGCTCTGCTCTCTTCTCAGTGAGAAGCTGCTGAAGGTGGCTGCGAGCATCCCCCGGGACAGCCTGGTGTCCCTGGGCACCTGCTTCGGAAAGTTCACCAAGACGCAAAAATTCCGGCTCAGCGTCACGGCCCTGGACTTCCTCGCACCCTACGCCAAGGTGGGACATGGTGTGTCCCCCCCCGCCCCGACCCCCAGCCGGCTCCCCCTTGCCCTGTGTCAGGCCCCCCCACCAGCCCCTTCACTTGCTCCGGGCTTCTTTTGCAGTATAAGGTGTGGGTGAAGCCCGGCTCGGAGCAGTCCTTCCTCTACGGCAACCACGTCCTGAAGTCGGGCCTGGGCCGCATCACGGAGAACACAGCCCAGTACCAGGGCGTGGTGGTGTTCTCCATGGCCGACGTCCCACTGGTGAGTGGCCAGTGTGGCCCCTGCGCTTTCCGGGGCTGGGGTATGGGTACAAGGTGGGGAGAAAACTCTCTCTCACCTCCTCCCCTTCATCCCCCCCCAGGGCTTTGGAGTGGCCGCCAAGTCCACACAGGAGTGCCGGAAAGTGGACCCCATGGCCATCGTGGTGTTCCACCAGGCTGACGTCGGGGAGTACGTGCGGAATGAGGACACACTGACCTAAGGGAACTCCAGCGCTCCAAAGATGTGAGCATTCCTAGGCAGAACAGACTTTGTCCTGCGTTATTGGTGCAGTAGCGGCGTAGAGAGCCGTGAGGAACCCACTCCGAGTGGGGCAGAGGGGCTGGGAGCCACCAGCACGCAGCCCCGCAACCCCAGGGGGTGCTGCTGCCAACACGAGGAGGAGCTCCCCCCATGCCAGACCTTGTCCCTGCTGTCACATAAAACCTGTTCCTTCTCCCAGAGTGGCTGTTGTCTAGTGTGAAGCTTGGGGGGGGTGGGCAGCTCTCATCCCTGCTGCGGGTCTCTGCCTCCCTGGGGTAGCGCGACACACTGGGGTGCAACTCCAGAGGGGAGAAGCGCCGCATTCAGTTCAGTTCAGCAGATGAGGCCGGGGGGAGGCTTGCAGCCTGGGGCTGAGCTGTCAGAGGCTGACTGCCGAGCTTCAGGGAGGGAGGGAGGGAGCAGGCAGCTGCCTGCAAGGCAGGACTTGCTTTGCCCAGGCTTGCAGAGGATGGACAGCAGGCAGCAGGCTGCAGTCGCTCCCCAGAGTGTGTACCAGGGGTTCCTTTATTGGGCGTCTGGTAGAAAAGGCACATTGGGACACCGTAATGGTGGGTTGGGGTGTAACAAACTGATGCAGCTCACGTAGCTGAGGCGATCGTGTTGTGCTTTTCTCCTGTCGGAGTGGTTTCAGCTGAGGCAGGGCTAGAGCCGGAGGCAGGAGCAGGGGGAGCTCTCCTTCCTCATCCTCAGAGCAGGATCTGCCCTTCCCTCCCACTCTATGAAGGGGCAGAGTGGCAGCTCAGTTACTGAGCGCTGCAGGCAGTGGTCCTGCCCGCAGTTCTGAGCGGTGCTAGCACTTCTGCCTGCTGTTGGTTTGCACGTTGAAAAGGCGCTTCAAGAAGTAGAGCTGCAGCACCCCGGAGAGGACAATGACGCAGCTCTGAGCCATCGACCACCAGTTGACATAGTTGTAGTTGGACTCCAGGAGGAAGGAGTCGGCCCCTTTCCGCATCCGGGCAAAGTTGTAGAACCGCCACATGTGGAAGATGTGAATCTGTAGCTTCCGGATGCTGACCTGTGGGAGAGGTGGGTGCTCGGCAGCGGGGCCGCGGCAGAGCCTGGGGCTGGCAGAGCCGTTCTCAGAGCTGCCCACTGGGCTCAGCATTAAATTAAGCTGCAGCTCAGGCAATGGCAAACGCCCTTCTCGGTTCCCTTGGGAGGATGTGCCCATCCCTGCTGTGTTGGAGCACCCTGCGGTCGCCTTGACACTCACCCCGATTGCCTCCAGGGTGTCGTTCAGTTCTTTCCTCTCTTGCGGCTGCTTGTTTTCTGTGTTGAAGCCTTCATAGTAGACACCAAAGTTGAGATAGACCTGCATGAAGCCAAAGTGGTTGTGCTGGTTGTCCAGGCACAGCTGGTAGAAACCTGCAGAGAGAAACGGGGATTGTTGTTCCCGAGTAGAAGAGCTGCTGCCAGGCAGACCTGTCCCCAGCGCCCGACCCTCATCCTCCCCATTAGGGAGGGAGGTGTGATCAGACTGATCAACGCTCTGGGAAGCGCTGGCTGGCTGGGCAGGCTCGGAGTTGCCGTGCCTGCCTGCCTGCAGCTGGCAGGTGGGCTGGGCAGGGACCGCGGCAGTGGAGACCTGTCTCCTTCGTGAGGAAGTTGATCTGTCCTCGCACGTGCTGGGAAATGCCAAGCTGGAAGCCGTTGGGGTCGCTCGCCGTGGCCAGGATGTCCCTGTTGGTGGCAATCCCCGTCGCCCGCTGGACCTGGAGGCAGAAAAGACCCGAGGGGCATTCGTGGGCCTGACTCTGCACCCAGGAAACAGAGGGGAGCCCACAGGAGTGCTCGTGCGCGGCGCAAGGAGCCAGCGGGGACCCGTGTCTATTGAGGGGTCCATTTGGAGCTGCCCTCCTCCGTCACTGTGAGCCAAGGCCAGGAACAGCCTCCAGCGAGCTGCCAGCTACACGTAAAAGAAAAACCCACAGCCCTGGGTAATGAACCCCACGGTTCCCAATGCCCGCTCACAGTGCTGCAGGTGCTTGCACAGACCCCACGTCTCCCACCCCGGCTCCCTGCTGCCTGGATCGGATGCTGCCGGCGCTGCTGCTGCTGGCCGCTGGAGCGTTGGGAGATGGAGCTGTGCCGAGCCCCAGGGCCGTGCCGTGTTCCTGCGGGACCGCTCTGCCGAGTGCAGAGCTGGGGGAGAAGCTGTCAGTGCCGGGCACGGCCGTGCCCTGGCTCTCCTTCAACCAGCCTAGTGTAAACAGGAGCTAAAAGGGCTCTAGTTTTCCCTGTGGGAAGAGGAGGGAGCACAGGGACAGGCAGATAGGGCTGTGCCCAAGACCTTCAGCGTGCCTTCCACCTGCAGCTCAGGGGAGAGCCGAGGGCTGTGCAACAGCCTCCAGCCAGCCCAGCGAAGGGCAGAGCTCCCTGCAGTGCCAGGACACCCCACAACTCTCTGCGAGCGAGCTCTGGGTGCTTGGGGACCATATCCGGAGCTCTCGGCACCGCTTTCTATGGTTTTAAAACATGTATTTTAAAAAATAAATGGGATTGATGCTGGAAATTGCCTAAAAAAGCACGGTCCCTGAGATGAAGCATCCAAGTGACTGCAACCATTCCTTGTCTTGACTGAGGACCTTCCCCACACAAGGGAAACTGCCTCTGCCCTGGGGGCAGCGGGTCTCCTTCTGCACCGAAGCCTGGTCGCAGGACTAAGGCAACAGAGGATTGCCCACCACAGGACCTGCCGCACCCTTGGAGGCAGCAGCTGGCACCGGCCGCAGAGCTGCTGTGCAGGACTGATCCAGCACCGCCATTCCTCAACGCCCATCAGCAGCTGCATCGTGCCAACAGCTTCCTGGGACGCATCCCGCAACACTCACCTCGTAGCTGAAGAAGAAGTTGCCGCTTTGGTACGCGAACTGCCAGAAGCACTCCACGGCGCCGGCGGGGATGACGATGGCAAAGTCGTAGCGATCCGCCCCGCGGAAGAGGGGATCCTGGCTGGACCCGCTCAGGGGCTCTGTCTCGGGGCAGCCGGCGGGGCTCAGCAGCACCAGGAATGCCAGCAGCAGCATCCTGCTTCCCAATCTCCAGCGCTTCCTCCGGCCAGGGCAGGGCAGGAGCAGGGACCCGAGGTGGCAGGGGTAATTATTAACTGCTCTGCAGCAGCACTCGGCAGAGCTGGGGCTGGTGTCGGGAGGAGCGTGGCACGGGCTCTGCTCCTGAAGGTGATCTCGGTGCAGAGCAGGAGCCGGTCTGGCTCATCCACGTTAGAGCTCACCCAGCTGAACCTTTTTGCAGAGGCTGAGGCTGCTGCGAAGAAGCACCACAGTCCCCATCCAGCCCTGCTCCTCTCGCTGACCGGCGCTCTGCCAGTCTGTATCTTGTGAACAAGCAAATTAAGCAGGAAAAATGTTTTACTCCGAGAAACTTCCAGAGTAAAGCTTTGGGCTGCAACACCCTCTCCGCGCAGCCTGGGGCCGGATCCTGGCACAGAGAAGGAGAGTGGGCTCGGACCCACGCAGCACGAATGCATCTCCCACCTGGGCACAGCACCGGCACGACCAACGGGCACTACCTCACACTGGCAATTATTGCTCCAGCTTGTGGCTCACGTCAAGCCTCTTCGCCCTGGAATGGGCCTCTGCAGAGGCTGGGGTGTTCCAACCCCATGGAGACGGTTTTACAGGCAGAAGGGGAGGGAAACCGCACAGCCACAGCCAGGTGAGAAGGGAAGCTCATTGCAGCAGCTGCTGCTGAAGGACAGAGGGGGAAGCAGGTGTTTCCAAAGAGACTTCTCCCAGCCCTGGCTCTGCAGGAATGGAGCCAAGAGAGGCTGCTTTTAGAAAATGCCCCCCCATACCTCCCGTGCCCTTCAACAGTAGTCCAGAAGCTTCTGCCACCAACGTGGCAGCACCTCATACCATCAGGGCATCACTGTTCCACCCCGAACAGCTGCTGACACAACATCCCCAGCCCTGGCCGGCAAAGGGGGAGCCCCGCAATCCTGGGGTGATGCATGCCCCAGCAGGGCAGCAAGCAGGCAGCACCCCAAACTGCTGCATTTTCGCCCCGAGGTATTAATTCACACTTACAACAACTCCTGAAATACAACAAGAAAGGAACTTTATTTTACAGAAGACCGCTCAGACATGGACTCCAGCTTTGGCACCTGAAGGGAGGAAACACACGGTGCTCTCGGAGCTCATATGCTTGCAGGGATTGCACACAGGAGGAGGACCTTACCACGGAGAAGTGCCAGTAAAACATGACCAAAATCAGTAAGCACTTGAACTTTTAATGTGGGAACAACTGATGTTTAAGTACTGAAACAAAAAATGTTTTTAAAGCTTCAACGTTAGGAGGAAGAAATTCCCACTTGCAGACTAGCCATTTACAGAGCAGAAAGAAATGTGTGAAAAAAAAAAAATCTAAGCAGATTGCCTTGCCTAAATCTCTTCTTCTCCCCAGAAGCTCTGGGCCTATGTGCTGCTGCTCTCCCACAGGGGACTGAGCGCAAACAGATGAAACAAGCAATTCACAGTATAGACAATGAAAACACATAAAAATAGCCACTGATGGGATTATCCTGCCCTTTGACAGCATCTGAGCAGAGAAAACTGTCATTTCAGCAGCCCATCAGGTTGGGATTCATTCTACAAAGGCTGCAGTTGTCAGGTGGAAAAGGAAGTCCCCATCCAGGCTGTTTCTGAGTGTGTGCAATCAGGCTGCGCAGCTTCTGGCAAACTGCAGAAGACCTAAACAGCAGCTCCAGCTCAAGACACAAGGCTCCTCAGTTCTTGTCAGACATGGTTGCCATCTGCTGCAGAGGGGCTCACCACACCAGTCCCAACACACATCAGGGACGAGCACAGCAGCCTCCCTGCTACCATTTCTCTGGTCCATCTTTCAAAAGAAAAGTAAGAAGGTTTGTGCACTGAAAGTCCTGTGGTCCAGGCTCCCAGCCTTAGAGGATTCCCAGCTTTTTCATGGTCCGCCAGCGATCCTTGATCATCACTGGCGTGCGGTTCTGGAAGGGGTATTTCTGGCAAATGGCCTTCCATCTCCCTTCTCCAAACTTCTTCACACCCTCTTTGATCCACTCGCTCTCTTGTACTGTCCATTTCTACAAAAGAGCATATAAGCAGTGTTCTGTGAGTACAGAGTGCAGTTTCAGGGAGGAGTTGCATTTGGCAGGGAACTGTGCTGGAACTCCTTCCTAGCACGTTAGCTTCCCTTTATCATCCATGCTAGTAACATAGAGGAAAGGCAGAGGTAGCACACACAAAACTCAATAATTGGTTCACTGTAGATGTGCTCTCCTAACTGTTACAAGTAAGAGAAGTGTCCAGCTCCAGCACAAGCTCAGGAGTAGTTCTGCTTCCCAAAGCACAATACTGATCACATCAAAGACGAATTACCTTTTGATGGAAGAGCAAACATCGGAGATACAAAGTACTCACTGCCTAATAGCATACAAGTAGAGTGTTAAAAAGAAATAATCTGCAAGTTCAGGTCTGCTGGTCCCCTGAATTTTTGTACTGGAGGCCATACACGAAATAATTGAAGAAAGCAGTTACGGGGAAAAAAGTGCTACATGGTGTACAGCAGCACAAGAGTAGCAGCTATCTTCCTACAAGCAAGGGTGAGACAGCTCCTAGTAGCACCAAACTTGGGACTTCTTCTCAGGTAATAGCTGCCGTATGCATGTCCCTCACCCGAACAAGATGCTGAACCTCTCCAGCACGTGGGAAACTCGGCAAACCTAGCTCTGAACCACATGCATCAAGGAAAAGGGACTTCCCGCACATACCCAGTGCCTGGTGTGTGGGAGGCGTGCAGCTTTAGCCAACTACCAAACTGGGCTGTTTTAACAGAGAAACTCCAGCCAGCTCTGTGAATGCAAAGACCTGCACAAATTGGATCAAGCCTGGGTATTGCAAGCACCGGCCTCAGGAAGCATCACTTTCCAAGCCAGCCTCTGGTGCTTCATTTAAAGCACAGCAGCAGCTCGCCCTGCTGTAGTGAACTGCAGGCTGCCGAGGAAGTGGTCCGAGCAGCAATCCTCACCAATATATTTCAAATTGTCTGACAGTTTGCTCTTTTATACGGACATGTCCTGATTTCAGGCCTTACCAAAAGGACTTAAGAGCTCCACATTACCTGTTTCTTGGAACCGAAGACTGTAGCATCGTGGCTGTTTGTCGCAAATGATGCTGAAAAACAAGGCAAGAGGATTACATTTCACCATAACTCAGGAGGTGCAGACCTCCTCGAGAAACTGCCTTGGGCTTAACTGCTGAACTATGCAGTCAGCCTACAATGAGAGCATCCCGTGACAGACAATAAAACCAAACTCCTTTATCCCTCCCTTTTCTGCAGCTATAGCATGCACAGCCTTTCTGTTTCAAGCCCAATTGCTTTATGTGAAAGCTTTCCAATAAGGTCTGTTTTGTTTTAAACTAGCCAGTACGTCAAGAACAGGGGCATTCATCCAGGATGTGGCTACGCTGTATGTTGAGGCTGGAATTAGACACCCATTGTCCACTCCTTTTCACCAGCTAAGCTGCATATCTAGCTGCAAAGGGGACTGGACTGGAAAATGGATCTGGCTGAAAAGGTAAACTTAACCTTTATTTCACGGCACTAAAGTGGGAATGGGGAAAGAGCTGTATTTACATCCTGTAAGCTAAGCATGATTAGTCTGAAACTTGAACAGGAGTTTTTGGCATGCATTTCAGCTCAGAGGTACAAAGAACAAATGTCTCAGAGTTGGACAGTTACCCATTTTCTTGGGCTTTTAGGATTTCTGGTTTCAAAATTCAGTCACACAGAAGGTAGCAAGACAGCCGTGAATAAGCCTCAAAGCCAGGATTATCATCAGTTAACACCTGCAACAGGGGCTGTGTTCTTACCTGCTTCTGAGAAGAGCTCATCCTCCTCACTCCAACTGTCTTTTTCTTCTTTGCCATATGAGCTGTTCCACCTTCCTTGGAAGGACCTGAAAGCAGGCAAGCATTTACTTTGGCTACTGGCTAGGGAGAATGTTTTAGGGGGAGAAGGTGCAGGGACACTGGGAGCCCAGCAGGCAAGACTGTGATGGGCATACGGTGCAGAGAAATGTGCCCATAAAGTGATATATAAACACGCCGCCACCTCCTCCACTCCCCTCTGAGAGGGAATGAATCCTTAGGAGCCCCTATCTGAAAGTACTGTGTACAATATATACTCAAATACAAGTGGAGTATTGTATTTTGTAGCCAGCATTTGCAAAAACAAGGGTATTAACTACACAATTAAGCACTTAAACAGACACACACAGCTGGACTTCCCAGGCCTTCGTGTATGGCACAGACTGGCCAACAGCTCAGGGGAGAAGCCTTTAGTCTTCCCAAGAAGCATTTAATTCTTACTGTTTCACTACTAACACTCCTGAGGTCAACCGAGCTAGAGAGGCCTCTCCGTGAGATCAAGTGCCTCAATGCTGTCACCTGCTTCAAATCCTCAAGCACAAACTTGTGAGATAAAATTAAGTCTGTTAACAAAGAACTTCAAAAGGTTCACCCCGGCTGTCACATCCAATATAACTGAAGCCATTTATGATTACAAGAAAATAACTGTTCTCTTATTCTTACTTGAAGTTGCCTCTTTCTTACACCTAAAGATTTGAGAACCAGCTACTGGCAGAGATGCACACAATGAGATTTCCAGATGGATGTCATTAGCACCACTGCTACCATGAGTCCTAACATGTAAAGGCTTCAAGACAAGACATCCACAGAAGCAGCACAGACAATAAATCACTTTCCAGGTGAACTGGAAACCAACTTGCACAATAGCAGGGCTAAAACTCAAGAACTGCTCAAGCCAGCAGCAACTGCATGGCAGCAGCCTTACTCTGGGCTCCTTCCTAATCCAGCACCAACCCTCGCTTCAGGCACCTGGCACAGGACAGGAAGGCATCACACCCGTGTTTGGCCCACAGTATGCTGGTCTGGGAGAGTTCACAAAACATCATCCTATCCCCACGACGTTCCCCAGCACCCTTAAAATAAACTCAGACATATCCTTGGGACAGCAACGTCAGCTGCAATGTACTACCAGAAAAAAATGAAAGAGATCAAGTGTCAGCACTCACAAGTCCTTGAAAGGGTAGGAAATTTATTAACTAAAATGACTCTAGGAGGTGGACAACGGTGGAGATAGAAATCCACTCTCGGCATCATCTCTGACAGTTAGTTTAACCCTGAGCAAGACACACCAGCAAGGTGTCTGAGAGATTTCACCACTGTTTGCATTGATGCACACCTCTACTTGCAGCCACTCTTCTGTGCTTCAGAGAAAGACAATCCATCTCCAGAGCAGCCAAGATACACAGAGCACTGAGATCTTTACTGCACGCCTTTCAAAACCAAACCTTTGCATTCTTGACATTCTTAAGCCAAGAACTAATGGAAATTGTGTTCTAGTTATCTTTCAAACACATCAAGCTTTCCTCAATCCTCCCAGTTTCAGTCCTGGGGATCCAAAACATCATTACTGCTGTCTGCTGTGCAACTTCACTAAGCAAAAGAAGAGCAATTCAGATGGCAGGAAGCTTTGTTACACCACCTCTTAGCTTAAGAGTCTCATATCAGTGTTAATTTTAAGACTTCTGCTGGTAAGCCTACTTTGCCATTTTCTGTGGGAAATCCTTATAAAAAGGAAAAAACCCTAACATACCCCACCTCTTACTGCAGTCATTTCAGCTGCAAGGTAAGTGATAACTCATGCTGAAGAAACAGTCAGATAGCTACTACTAGAACTTTCTTAACCAACACAGGTTTGAGGAAAAAAGAGCTTAAGCGAGGTCAGTGTTGAATTACTCAAGAGTTGGAAAGGAGAGTTTAATCTGTTCCACAAGATGCACCTGTGAACTCTTTCCAGCTTCAGCATCACTAACCAAAGTGCAGAGAAACACAAGTTACCTGCGATATGCATGCTGGAATCATCTACCAATACTAATTGCAGTACCTCTGATTCACTGCCAGTGGAAGCTGCATCATTTTCTCCTCATCATAAACCAAACAGTAAAGTGTAAGGACAACAGAGCCCAGTTCCACACATGCTAGCAGACATGGAAGATCAATATACTCATCTTGAATTAAACAGTTTTGTTGTTCATGCTACCGATGTCAGCTGCAAATCAAAAGATTGGGTGCAGATTAGAATATACCACAAGAGATAGGCTTCATACTTGGCACTCTTAGTAGATACAGGCTGGTCATGCAATTTCTGAACAGGTCTGGAAGCAGAAGATACAACTGGTTCCTGGGAAGAGTCTGGGCTGTCACTCGACTCGCTGTACTGGCTGTCTTGCTCCATGACCAGTTTGCTTATGGTCAACAAGCGTTTGCCCTTATGGGATATTTCAGGAGGGTCTGAGATCTCAGAATCTTGATTCTCCTCTTCCTTCCGTCTCTTGGTTCTGTGGGATACAGAAGGAGACAGTTGCTTGGGGAAAGAAAAGTCTGTTTCATCCAGTTTGGTGAAGAGTGCATCAGAATCCTGGGAGTCCGACAAGATCTTGAAAGCTTCTCTCAGAACAGAAATCCCATACGTGGTTACAGTTCCAGAGGGCTGCCTACAAAATAAACAGAACTGAGCAGGTTGTAAAGATATCACCAAGGTGGCTCCACTTCACTGAAACCAGGCTTTTCCCCTGCGGTGTGACCCTCAACAATTGACCCTAGGGTGCAAATAAAACCTACTGAAGAGGGCATTCCCAACCCTTTGGTCCGCCCTCCTTCTAAATGGTGCGGCGTACCGGGGGAGCGGGTCTCGAGAGAACGTGCCCATGCTCCATGCGCCACTGGATGCCCTGCTATTCTTGACTAAGGGCGGAACAATACGGATACCAAATGCTGCTCCATGAGAGCAAACCTTCTGGCAGCCACTGCCCTCCCTCCCTAGTTTACAGAAGTACTACATATCTTCAGAAAAAAAACCAAACCACCTTAACATTTTTACTGTGATCCAGACAGAAGTTACACTGATAGCCCTTGGGGCTTGCTTGGGCAGACCTGCTTGGGCTGGCATTCAGGGAGATTAAAAGCTGCCTAGACAGAGCAAACTGTCCCTCAGAAGAGAACTGCTGCCACACTTCATCCACAATGCAGCGCCGGATTCCTCTGCCCACCTTTCCGAGTCCCTGTAGGACACTCCTGGAAGGTCTGGAGCTGCTGCTGCTGGTTCTTTAGATACTTCCATAGGCTCTGAAGCCTCTTCCAAGATATTAACTGCTGCTGTGAGGTGCTCAGGAGTTGCTTCTGGGTCAGTAGCTCCTTCCATAGGCTCTGGAGCTGCTGCAGAGTTGCTAGTTCCTTCCATAGGCTCAGGAGCTGCTGCGGGGTCATCTGCTCTTTCTGCAGGGTTGGGAGCTCCCTCCAGGTGTTCTGCTCTTTCTGCAGGCTCTGGGGCTCCTGCTGGGCCCTTTGCCCTTCCTGAGGGCTTGGGAGCCGCTGCCTCACCCTTTGGCCCATTTGCAGACTCGGGAGTCACTGATGAGTGTTTTCCTACTTTGGCATGTTCTGAATTCAAAGTCTTTTTCATTATCTTGGACAGAGAAAAAGCACGTAACCATTATAAAGATGTTTCCTCGTACAGGGTTCATGTCTATCAATTAAAATTTGTTACAGGGACTGAAAAATGCGTTCAACTGTATAAACTTTTTAGGAACAGATTCAATTTAAAGTATTTTGGATTCAACCCACGGTTAATTAGGTGCCTAAGCTCTAATTCATTATTGGCACAGAAGGCACGTAGAAGCCAAATTACTGTATTTCATTGCCTTGTGGCAAAGAAAGTGTCCGTTCTCCCCCAATCTGCATCTCGTGTCGTTTTCCTGCTGTCCCTTGCTGGAGCAGAAGGAAGCACAGGACAGGCAGCTAGGTAAGCAGGGCAGACACGTACCGTTAGCAGCAGTGGCTCCGAATTGTCCACATAGGTCTTCAGGAACTGAAACACGCTCTGCTGGAAGTTCTTGTAAGAGAAGTTTTTGACCACAGGATGAGTGAAATTCTTCTCCCGGATGACAGTCAGCAACTCGTTCCTCTTTTTCTAGAGGAGAGATAAGGATGCTCTGAATAGGTATGAGGATATAAATGACAACCACAGGAAGTAGGATCTGGGTGAGGATTGGGCCTTTCCCATTTGACGTTCTCCAGGCACAACTAATTTACACTGACATAAGGTTGGGAAAGGGCAGAGGAACAGGAGAACCATCTTGTTTCAGCAATTCTGACTTTTTGCTTCCAGTGCCCAAGACATTACACTGCCTACAGAATAGGAATGGGGACACTTTTTGCTTTCGGAACCAGCCCTTCCTAAGAACTCGTGCTCTACATGTGCGCTTGAGTTTACCTCGAGACAAATGGCTGCAAGACCCATGACGATATGTGAGGAAACATGAGTAACAGAGGGAGGTCCAAAGTAACGATTGACATGCTTTACAAATGTGTAACACTGAGGGTCTGTCGTTCAAGGAGGACTCTTTCCATTTCAGCACCCTTACCCTTTCTTCTTGTTCAGGTTTTCCTAAGAGGCATGATTCTCAGGGAAACATTTTATGCTTGCGATATGGGTCACAAGTGCCCCCCCCCCCCCCATACCCTGTAAGACATATCACGCCACCCCCAAATGTCCTTGCTCCAATACCCTGTAAGACATATCAGACCACCTCCAAATATCCCCGCTTCCCAGTACCCTGTAAGTCATATCACACAGTCCTCACACAGCCGTCTTTCATTCCAGTGCACACTCACCTGGTTTCTGGGCTCCTTCCCTATATGCCTCTTGACAATTTTTGAAGCTTTATCAAACTCTCCATTTTTGATGCAGACAATAACAGCCTACAGAAGAAAACAAATACCAGTTTTTCTGCTGACATTGAATTGACCATACTCTCTAGATCAGCTTTGGAAAAGCATGTATCATAATCAAGTGTGGCACACAGGTAACAGCTTAGTACCAACTTACACAGAGAAACAACTTCTACATTAACTGATGAAGAAGCACGTACACTGAAGATACGCATTTGCAGCCAAGTCAGTACTAATGACAGTATTCTATACGTGAGGCAATTCCCGCTGTCATTTACACAAGATCTTTCTAAGACAAAAGATGAGCAGAGTATTTATTGAAAAAGAAAAAGGTCTTACAGCTTCCTTCACCATCTTCTCAACAGTTTCCATCGTCTTTTCAGCCACAGAGAATTCTCTCTGAATGAGCTCCAGGATGCTGATCGCCGATTCAAGAGGGGTGAGCTCCGCCTCTTTATCGAAGGTGCAATCTACAAGAATTCACAGCCATTGGTTTGGGAGGCGTTCACAGCGATGCCTTACAGGCAGCTAGTTATGTAGTTACTCAGTTTGACTGCAAATTCTACAGCTACAGAAGATGAAGATGAGAAGGAATGGCAGGCTGACTGCCAAGTGTCTAAACTGCAAGATCCCCCCCAGGCATGGAAAGCTACAGAAACACCGCTTGACTACAAATAACTGATCCGGGGGAGCATTTCAGAAGCTACGAGGCTAAGCAGGAGTCACAAGGCTGCTATGTTCAGATAGCAGGACAGCCCTGGAGCTTGGGTTCAAGCACATTGCTCTTGGCTACAGCAGCACGACGCAGACATGAACAGTCATGCTCTCCGGCCCCTCACCCTCCCAGGAGTGCTCCTACAGCTCAAGAGCTTCAGCCCAGACCTCTGCTCTGTGCAGAAACACAGATCCTGGGAGCTGCAGAGACACAGCCACATAACAGGGCACACCCCAGCTGGGGGAGCAGGCTTCGAGCCAAAACTAGGGTTTCCCCAGGGTCTTGCTGGGAGCATTGGAGACCCACCGAGGTTCTCGCCTTCCTCAATCCGTGACAAGAGTTGCATCATGCGCAGCATCTGGGCCACCATGGGCTCCTTCTCCAGGGGCCGCACAAGCAGCGCTGTGGGACGAGAGGCAGGTTACACCGGTACCGCTGGGCCCAGCTCCCACGGCCCCCCAGCCTCCCCCCCCGCCCCGGCCCCCCTCACCCCCGACCGGGGCCTGTCCCTCCCCAACCGCCGCCCTGCTCGCCCTCCCGGCCTATCCCCGCTCCCGTTCCCGTTCCCCGGGAACCCGGCCAGCCCGACTTCCCCGCCCCCCCCCCCGGGCCCGGCCCCGGTGGCCCACCCTGCATGACGTCACGTAGCTGGCGGAAGTCGCGGTTCCGCCCGGAGCGGTAGGCCGCCATGGCCTGGTGGAAGTAGAACTGCAGGACCCAACCGTTCACCGTTTCCTCGGGGACGCCCCCCGGCGCCGCCATCCTCTCCCGCCGGCCGGCGCGCAGCCGCCTCCCTACCATCCCGCCGGGAACTGACGCCAATCCCCGGCGGAAGTGACGATCGAACCGAAACCGTCGCCACGGCCACGCCCCCACCCCCGATGCGATAGCAGTATTGCACGCCTATACAGCTCCCGGCGTGCACCGCGCCAGCCCAGCCGCGCCTACAGCCCCCAGCGTGCACCGCGCCGGGCGCCGGTCTGGGCTGGCGCCCCCTGCCGGGCGGGCGGGCCGCTGCAGGGCCGGTCCCAGCCGGCAGGGGAATTAATTGCAGGCAGGGGAATTAATTGCAGGCAGGGGAATTAATTGCAGGCAGGGTCCCTCGGGGCTGGGGACCCACCCGCCGCCCATCGTGGGCATCGAGGAGGGCTCCTGCCGTGGGGAAGAGGCCCCGCCGGCCCGAGGCCCCCTCTCCGACAGGAGCCGAGGGACACACGGGCTTGTACAGCGTCCTATGAGTTCGGAGGTCATTCTCTGCCTGCCAAAAGGTAAAGACGGAGCAAGGGGCTGAAGAAGGACGCCTTCCTCATACTCTTCCAACCTCAGGCTTCATTCTCCGGCAAAAACAGCATTTCCAGGAGCGCTGTTTACCTTATTTCAGCTGAGAAACGTGGAAACCGCAGGGAAACCGCCATCGGTAAATTGTGAGGAATCCCCTGAGCCCAGCGCTTCACCTCAGTCCAGAGGCATCCATTCAACCTGTTCTGGTACCTAAAACAGCTCTGCTGGCACAGGCGGATGCTCGGAACCAACAGGCGGAGCAGAGCCAGGCTGTGCTGCTCAGGGTTCACGACAGAAACGGCAATGGAAACCGCAGCGTGAACCTGCACGGCCTCGCCAGCTGCCGCAGTCGAGAAGGGGATAGGGATCACCGACACCTAACTCAGCTGGAGCACAACTGGCATCTGCGGATGTGACTGAACTCTTCAAGTATTAGATAGGAGTTGTTATTTTGTGCTTTTTTTTTTTTTATGCTCTTTATTCTAGTCTTTTGAACAGTCAGGACTTTTTCATATGCTGTTGACACCCGTTCCTTGTACTCCAGCCATCTGCAAATCCCCTTCCCCTAACCTGTAACACCAAAACGAGGTCCCTGTTTCAGCGTCTTGGGGCAGAGGTTTTCCCACAGTTACTTGGGCTTCGTGTAACGAATCCAAAGCCCTGGCATCCCAGCAATCCCAGTGAATGAGGGCCAAGAAGAACTGGTGCCCCGAGGAGGCTGGTTTAGGTGAAGGCTAAGCAGATCCTCCAGACTATGGGCTGGTTCTCTGCTGCTCCAGGATCACTCTTACTCAGATGCAGTGTCGCTTTGGCTCAGGGAACATCACTGACACCGTTCTGGAGACTATCTCACCTGAGGTGGAAAAGCACGTGAAAATTCCTCTTGTGTTAGGTTATCCGGGATACTCCCTTCCCTCCACTCCTGGCCAGAGGAGAAGGAAACACGCATGAGAAAAATCCATGTGTCAGATGGAAAACAGTAAAACTGGGAGGGATTTTTTATTGGCAAACAAAGGGAGATAAAAATAATCTGTGCAAGAAAGAAGGATGGCTGTTCACCCGGGGCAGTGTGACTGCCCTGGGGAGAGCAAGCGCAGAAAGGGAGCTGTGCGAGCGGGACACGGTACAACCGCATCATACTGCCAGCGAGTCACTGCCGTTAAATGTTGGGAAGGATGCGGAGAGAGATACCGGTGGTTGTTTCCTGGGCTGAGAGGAGATGACAGAGCGACATGGTTTGGTTAAAATACTTTTCTGTACGAAATATTCATCAGCAACACAGTTTTGCTCTTTTTCTGTCACAAGGTGCAACAGGTGACAGGGCTGGGACTCCTGAACTTAACTGTTCTCCTCTTGATTCAAGGGGAGGCCAATCAGCCCCAGCAACAGCGTAAGACGGTTGCCTTTACCACCTTTCAAACATCACCGTTGCTCTCCTGACTAGAAAACTCCATGTTTTCTGAAAAGCTCAGTAGCTTCTGCACCTAAGGTACACACCGCTCCAACTAGATGCGCCAGCCACTTTGGCAGGTCCCACCAGCCCAGTACAGGTTTTAGGATTTTGAGCAATTTCATTTATTTTTGCTCAAAGATCAGAAAAAAGAGTCCTTGGAGTCCTCTCCCAAAGGAAACAAAGCAAGCTTGCTCGCCGAGACGCCTGGACGAAGCCATTCGGGGTCCACCTGCCTGCTCCAAGCCAGGCTTTGCTCAGGAAAAGCAGCAGAGTTGCTGCTCACCAGGTCCACGTCCTCAGCCTCCTGCTTCTGCCTCCTGTCCTTGCCCCTCCGGGACTGCCATCACCCCCTCCTCGTGCCCACCAGCATCTCCCCAGTGAAGGTGTCATCCCTTCAGATCGAGGACCGCTGCTCAGCAGACCAATTCCCACCCTGTTAGATGGAACTGCTCCCGGTTAGACCAGACCGATGAGGTTTCTACAGTTCCTGGGACAGTTTGGAGAGCAGCAGCTGAAGGAGCCGTAGCGTGGTGGCGCTGACAGATGTCAGAGAGCAGTAATCACCACGGCAGAGCCACGGGGCAGCTCAGAAGGTGCTAATCTCCCTACATGCTGCTGGAGCCAGGCGAGGGCATGTGACAGGGGCCGCAGCCTTGGCATCTCAATCAAGGCTTCCTTCCCACATGGTTTCATGGCCTGCATGGGCCAATTATGTGTTAACAGCACCCAGCACTGGAAAACAAGCCTGAAATTCTGATTTCCAGAGTAAATACAGAAATACAAACCATTGTTTTACTCTCTGAATCTTCTACAATGAATGAAAAGGAAGCAGGGATTATGGAAGCAGGCAGTGGACCTGGAATGCAAGTGGCCTCGCTGTCCAGTTGCACCGAATCCTTGCCCGGTGTCATCATCAATTTTTTCAGGAAAAGGTTTGGTGTTTCATGTGCCAAAAGAAACACTGGACAGGAAGGCACAAATTACAGTCATGTTTGTGCTTTTTAGTCTTAACTAGTTGATTTATGGATTTTGATGAAGTGATTACAGATGAAAGAAAACATTCCAGGGAACAAGATCTGCACGTTGCTGCGGTCTCGTGTCTGTCTTTCTGTATGAGTTACAGTGGAAAAGAAAACAGGAAAATCACCAGGGGCACCTGGTCACCATGCTTTCCTTTCTCTTCTCGATCATAGAGCACTGGCTGCATGCACAGTGCTGCACCGAACAGAAGACAACAGCACCTGCCCTAAAGGGCTTGCTCTCTAGACGGACACGCAACAGGTTTCTGACTTCTGTTTGGGCTAGATAATGGTAAGGAAGAGCAGCGATTGAATGCTGTTGCTCAATAAATAAATATAGAGCTCATTTGTTACCATGATCATTATTTGTATTGCTAATGTGCCTAGAAAGCCTGATGCCACTATGTTACGGAAAAGTGCAAAACAGATACCGTGCCTAGTAGTCTCAGAAAGGCAGTGGACAGCAATAGAAAAACAGGCAGCAACAAAATAGTGGAAAAGGGAAATGTTGAGGACGATAATGAGATCGCTTTGCAAAATATATGGAGAAACCTCCACATGAGAGCTGCAGAAAAGAGCACAAAGGCACTCAAAAATTTTTATCAAGTAGGTTATAGAAACTGATGCTGTGAACCAATTCAAGGCAAAGGTCAGTACTTCACATTGAAATCAAGACAGGCAGGAACGTGCTGGGAAGGATCTAGAAAAAGAGACGTAGTTTTTGATGCAACCAAGGGATGGGGCCAGCAGAAATGTGCTGAGATGGGTAGCCTGGTCAAAGCGAGAGGGCAGAGTGATCTTCACAGCAGCTCTCTGTGTGAAATGATACATGACTGCACTTGTCAAGGCCGGGCAGAAGGACGTTGTGGCAAGAGGGGTGCATGGTGATGAAATCCCATGGTAGTTTACAGTACATAGCCTGGCTGGGGGGAGCCTCCCTCTTAGTAACGTTACACAGTAAGGGAACTGCAAGGTTGTATGTCACATCAGTGCAAGGAGCTAGAAATTCTTCCATGTCAGAGAGGATACTTGGGTTACACACAGAATCAGGGAACCATCCCTAATGACTGGAATAAGATACACAGAAAGGATCAAAAGAAGAATAAGCTCAATATTTAAGCTATGTTGAGACCGAGCTATTGATTGGGTAACTGAAGAAGTTTCAGAACAACAGGCTAAGACTAACAATATACCAATATTTGGTTAACTAAATGTATGGACGTGCCCAGATAGAGCAGATACCTGAATTTGCATTTACAGATGAAGTATCTCTATTGCTATGAAATAGCTGGGGGGGGAAGCCGCAAGGTCTGCGCCCTCCAGCCTGTAACAAAGAGAGGAAAAGGAGGCCAAGGACTTCAAGAACAGTGTGACTTTAGCAGCTGCTTTGCATAGCCCAAGCACGTACCGACAGAGTACTGGTTCTGACGCTTGGCTCGGAAGAGTCACTGCAGACTTCACTGGGTAACAGTGGGGAATAAGTGTATATTTAAAGGTGGCTGTCAAGTGTACATGCATTGGCTCAGTTAAAAAAACCCAAACAGTAGCTAGGATAGATGAAAACACCGAGAGACAGAGAAATATTCTAGCTTTACGGCTGTCTCAATAAATATCATAAAGTAACATAGAGTTTAATTTAGAAGGTGGCCACACAAAAGCTAACAATTCACCAGAGCAATATAGCAAAGGCAGTGTGTGCAACCAGGCGCTGCGCTACCTACCAGGCTTTTTGAGAAGCAGAAGCCCCAGTTTGCTGTGCCAGCAGAGTATGAGTAGAGAATTCTGATGAACGACTACAAGCTTGCTGGGAAGCGCAAGGCAGTAAATGCACTTACAAAGACAAACGCTCTTTGCTACAGCTATGAGAACCAAGGTTCTTAAGGAACAAGAGGAAAAGTCACCAGCGCACCAGGTACCAAAGGATGTGAAACATTCAGTAAAATTCAACTATTGCTGTGGTATATCCAGATTTTTAGCTTACTTCCTAAGACAGAGAACACATTGACAGCAGGATGGATTTGAATCCTACACAAATTAGACTGGTCTGACTCGAATGCCTTCTCTCCCTGCACTTCATTCTTTACCTAGTACAGTGGCATTATTTCCTTACTACTTCTTTGATTGCACCTCAATCCCCATTTCCTTGTAGAAAACCAGTAGAACAAGGCCAGAATAAGCCAGTGTATGAAAAACAGATGCCATGCCAGGTCTCAGCCCAGAATTTCAGCCAGTTGCAAAGACTGTGCATTACAACAGTAACTGGATTAGAGACTGCGGTTGGCAGGCACCACTGGAGCGACTTCTTTCTCTCCAGTAATAAAAGATACCCTTCTTTCTTACCAGAGAGTGACCTAGAAAATTTGTTTGACATACAATCTGGGATCTTCAGGGAGCTAACGTGTCTTTGGACTGAAGTTAGTGTGGACAGACAGCATGGTTAGGATAACATCTTTGAGCCGACAGATCTCCCAAACTGTACCATTAGGTATGTCTCATTCCCACAGAGATCCCAGCTTAGTGGCAGGCCAGGTATGGGTACTTGCTTCACTTGAGCTCCTTTTAAAACTCCAACTGCAGCAAACTGCACAAACATTAGCCTGCTCAAATTCTCTTTGCATGTACCTTTAATCTTTAGCCAGTGGTGGTAATAGTATTAGCACTTCTTACAACATAGGGCATTTGTGCCTCCTCAGCAGTTACATTAAAACAAACAGTTCACTGTCCGTCGTTATACCTGCACTGCAAGTATAAGAAAATAAATTCCACAGCCACAAATGCGAGTTCATAAATTAAAACCATCAGGTTTACAAATTACTCAGGTTCCTGAGCCTCCAAACAGTCTCTCTGTCCCTAAACCTGCTCAATGTGGCTGGCAGGGAAGAGAGAACTTACCAAGTGACTCACATCAGACCTGCACATGAACACTGTCCTGTAGAAACTGATGAAAACACAGCACTTGGAGGTGTGTTGCACCTCCCCTGGCTTCGTTTAACGACCTGTGAGATGGCCATCTATTTTATATACACACAGAAAGACTCCAAACAAAAAGGGCGGCAAAAAAGCTGTTCCGATTGGCACTGGAATCGAAAGCCTACCAAAGGAGCGCTGCAGCTCAGCTGAGGGACCCTGAAAAATGATTCTTGCCAGCACACATCCCCCGCACTTTCCTGACGAAACAGCCGCCGCCTGTGGCTCCCTGTCCCCGCACCAGCTGCGGATGGCTTGCACCGCCTTCCAACCGCGTTTGCTACCGGAGACAACCCCGAGGCGGCCTGTCGCAGGCATCTGTGGCTGGGCTCTGGGAAGGGTGCTGCAGCTCCGACCGCAGGCGGTCAGGCGAGCTCGGACGGTCCCTGACAGCAACAGGCGCTTCCTAGGCGATCCCGGTTTCCCTTCACCCGCCCAACAGGCCGGACGGGGAGAGTTACCGGAGGCCGGGGATGGACACCAGGCTCCGCTGCGGGCAGGCTGCTGACAGGAACCTCGCTCTGCCGGCGGCCCGGGTGGGGTGGCGGGGTGGCAGAGCGGCCGAGGCCCCAGCTGCCCGCCAGCCGCGCTCTCGCCGGGGGGAAGCGGAGGCCGGGGCCGGACCGGAGCGCACCGCCTGAGGCGACGCGAGGCGAGGCCCAGCGCCTTCCCGCCCTGTCACCCTATTGGCCCACGCCCGGCGCCGCGCCCTCCCATTGGCTGCAGCCGGCGCCAGCAGTCGCCCCACCGCCGGTGCCCCTCGTTCCTCATTGGCCGGCGGACTCGGCCGGGCGCCGCCGCGGGCGGTTAGTTATCGGGGGCGGGGGCGTCCGCTATCGCTACGGCGGCTGCCGTGGGCCAAAGCCTGTCATTCCGCGAAGCTGCCGGCAGCCAGCATGGAGCCCGGGGAGCGCACGGAGACCGGGGGCTGCGCGGCGGAGGCCGGGCCCGTCTTCACGCTGGAGGAGGTGGGGAAGCGGAACTCCAGCCGCGAGGCCTGGCTGGTTATCCACGGCCGCGTCTACGATGTCACCCGCTTCCTGGAGGAGGTGAGGCCGGGCGGGGCGGGGTCCCGGCCCGTCCCCTCGGGGGCCGGCGGGGGGGGCTGGGGGAAGGAAGAGAGCGGGGAGGGCCTGGGGACGGCGTTTGGGGCTGAGAGGGAAGGGGAGGGACTGGGGAGGGTGAGGGAGGGGGACTGGGGGGGCGGAGGGGTGCGCTGGGGGGCTGAGATCCCGCGGGGGGGGGCTGCAAGGGGAAGGGAAGGCGAGTAGGCCCGGGGGGGGGGGGGGCTGCTGTGTCTCTGAGGCAGCTCCCTGGCCCCAGGCTGTGGGGTCTCTGTGGCCCGGCAGTGCCCGAAGGAGGGGTCCGCAGGCCTTGAGGAGGGGCCCCGGGGGGGGCCCGCTGGTCTGTTGGCTGGTTTATATACTCAGGAGAACTCCTGCCCCCGTTCAGAGACGCCTGCAAGAAACGGGAAAGCGGTGGCAAAGGCCAGCCGAGTGCAGGGGTTGTGCTTCTACTCGTTGGAGTCAACTTCTGTTTTCTTCAGAAATCTGTTCAGGCATGCCTTACATGGGAGGTGCAGCTCTCCTTAAGCCACGTTACTTCACTTCTGGTCATGTAGGGTAAACGGCATCGGGCTAGATCAGTAGTTTAAAGTTGATGTCTCCAGGGACACACCAGAACTTAAAGGAGAATAGTAATGGTGTGACAGATGCTCGCCTACTGAATCGTTACTGCCTTCCCAGAGGTGACCATGCACAAGTGATTGGGAAGCGATAGTCTCTGCTGCGTAATCTCCAGTTCTCTTGGATGCGGGGACAGAAATTGCTTCTAGACTCGGTGCTTTTGACTTCTGTTCTTGAGAAGGTTGAGAGCGGTATCCCTAGTGTTTGGAGCTGAAGATAGAGTGGGAAGAAATGGTAACAAAATTTCAAAGGGCTTTTATCCCAGCTTAAAATAACACCAAACCCTTTGCAGCAGCTACAGGTTAATAATGTACAAAAGTTAGTCTGAATCAGCTTTAAAGAAGAGCACTTCATTGAAAGTGCACATGTTGCTGCTTGTCGGTTTTGCTTGTCTAAATTAAACGCTGATTTTCCTCCAGGCATATACGATTAAAGCGTGTCTGCTATGTGGTCATAACATATAATGACACAGCTACCTTGGTGAGGTTTAGAGGCTTATCAGATAGGAGGAGAGAATGATAACCTGGCAGCTTTTTTACGGTGGCCCGACAGCTGGACGTAGAGCCTTTCTGTGTAGCTTTCAGTATTTATTTATAAAGTTGGACATGATCTACTTTGTTTATTGGATCCAGCATCGTAATGCCCCCTTCTGAATCTGACTTGCACTTTGAGTCTCCCCCCTCAACATTTATTTTGAGAGAGCCCCTAAGGTATTTCAGTGAACAAGTTAAGCAGTGTCTTTTACTACAGCGGTGTGAGCTCCCCTTTGCCTTAGCCAGTTCTGCACCGTTTATAGCTTTTATAATGAAAAATCTTGCTTTCACAGGACCATGAATGGATCCTGCCTGCTCACTCCTTTGCTCACCAGTGTCTACTGTTGGTACTCAGGCACTGTTCACAGATGCCTCTGTGTCAGGTGCAGGAACTGAAAAGCTGCTCACTGAGCAGCTGCTGTTCTTGGGTCTTTGATACTTGAGAGAGACTCTAGGCACCCAGTACGCTGGAAAGAAAAGTATATGGGACAGTGGGATGGTGCCTGGTGGAAGCATGGCAGTTTGGTGCCACAGGGCAGCAGTGGCATGAAGAATTATCAGCTGATGCTCAGCTGTTTGTTTTACAGGATTGCCTGCAGGTCTGGCTGAGGTGAGGAACCGGTTGCACAGTTAGTCACATGCATCTACAACAAGATGCAGACTGTACTGTAGAGAGCTTATCGTTGGGGTGGGAAGAAGACAATTGTATTGAGTGTGACTCTACCTCAGGAAGCTCTTAAATGGTGGAGCTACGAGCAGAGTTAAGGTACTCAGATTCCTGTTCCAGGGTCAGTTCACAAGACCAGGAGTTTTCCAGCTGGTACGCAAGGATTTTTTGAGCAGCTGACTGCCTCCTTCTACATGCACGCCTCCTCCAACGTTTGGGTTCTCCGGCACTAGGCCAAAGCTGTCATCTGGCATCTGTCAAATTCCTGAGAGAGTGCAGTGTAGTACAAAGCTGTGGGCCCAGCTACCTCTGCTGATCAAATGAAATGGGCAGGGTGGCGGGTGTATTTTGAATAACGTTTGTTATTCCACTAGTTTCTGAAATCTTTCAGGTTTGCCTGCATCTGAAAGTCTAGTACAAGAACCAGGGGACATCAAAGAAGCTGGCTGGAGCCAGATTCAAAACAAACAAATGGTGTTCCTTCACGCAACACAGAGCAGACCAGTGGAACTCCTTGCCAAAGGTTGTTGTTCATGCAAGAAGATTAAGTAGATTCAGGAGAAGACTGGGCAAAAACATGGAAAAGCAATTCACTGCTGGTTTCTAAATAACAAAATGCTGTGGGTTTAGGATGAGCCAAAAACAGCTGGAGGTTGGAACAATACTTGCAGAAACTGTGTGCCTTGTCTTACATTTGCCTTGGTCTTCCAATTATGGTTGCTGCTTATCACTTTTCAAACTTAAGTGTTAGAAAAATGTTTTCAAGATACTTACTCCAGTGTGAATGACGCTGTGTTTCAGAGCATGGATGCTGCGTGGTGGTCACAGTCTTCATCTCAGCATTCTCTGTGTAAGAAAGCATCTGGGATGTGTTCCCTGGGACACCTTCAGTATTATAAATGAGGCCAGAAAAATACTTCAGTGTCCCCCCCCCCAGCAAGCCAGGTTTAGCAGTCCCCTGAATGTCACCTTGAGGTGATATTTCACATTGCCCTTTCCAAGCCCTTTATCCCATTTGTGTTTTTCTGACATGAAAAAGATCTACTTGGACTAGGGAAAGGAAGAAGAATAAGGCCACTGTTTTAACTGTGCCAGCATGGCTGACACCCCATTCTGCTATGTACACCCATTGCTGACATAGTGAAACTTGTAAACATAGATCAAGGCCTAATTCATTGGCAAAAATACACTTTATATCTGTTACCCCACTGTAGTCAGTCAAGTGACGGGGAACAATGTGTAGCTGATCGGAACCAGGAGTGTTTGTCTTGTTTAAAAGTTACAGTTGTCTGATAAACTGTTCTGCTTTAGAGATCTGAGTTGCTGTAACTGCAGCTATCAAGGTTTCAGTGGGTAATATTTCCCCCTGATCCTGTGTAGCCACTGAAGCAGTGTCTAATTGTTGCCTTTTCTGGCCTTTGGTCACAGATTATTTGAACAGGATTGCTGAATTCCACTGGAGCGTTACCTTGGAGTGATTGCGTAATCTCAAAGAAGCCTTACTGCTAAAAGATTGTCGAATTTTGCTTTGTGATTCCTGCAAACTAGGTACAGCAGGTCAGCCATGAGCAAGCCAACTCAAAATCTGTTTGAAGCATGGATTGGTTTAAACTTCCAATTTATTTTGTTATTTACTGTGTAACAGGAGTAACAAGACATTTATCACATAGCAAAAGTCTACTGAATTGTAAGAATGTGAACAAAATGCAGGAGATGTGCAAAGACAACAACTGAAATTTCATAGATGTTTCTGAGAGACTGCAATCTCTTGTGTTTCAGAAAGCCTGTAAGTGCCTGAAATGAAGTGTGATTATTTGAAATCTAAGATAGCCTTATGGTGATAGTATAATTTTCTCCCAAATCCAGGTAACTGGACCACCAGAATGCATGTTATTACTCCTGATTGCAGTAGTCTAAAAAAGCAAGTGTAGGCTATGGCTAGAACAAAAAGGGCTGGCTGCTTAGGTAGGTGTGAATGATGAGTGAGGAAGCAGAGGAAGGCAGATGTACCTCCCTGACAGGCTCTCTGAGGTCTGGTACTACTCACGCTTATGCCCTCGCCACACTGGTATTAAAATCTGTGGCTTTTAACCAGTGCGCAATCTGTAATAGACTTACTTTCACAAGCATTCTTATGATAGAGGGACATGGTTTATCTCCGTTTTTACACATGACTAGAAGAGTTTGGAGATGCATGTTTCTTCAGTATACCCTTTTGTCTGTTATCTGAGTCCACAGGACACAGCAACCACCACAGCTTTGTGTCTTGGCATGCACTGCTGCTTCCGATACCCGTGGTAAACATGACTAGAATGTATTTGAACCGGTTTCCAAGTGGAGTGAGCCTGGGTTGTGACATCTCTAACCCAGTTTAGTTGGTTTCAAGTATAATGTTCTTCAAACTATGTTTCAAAAGAAGGAAATATTCTACTACTAACGGCTTCCCTGTAAAATCTATGTGGTTCTAACAGAAGTTACGCTCTTTCCAGGCAAGTATATAGCTAAGGTAGGGTCTGTGCTCGGAAGAGCTGGTAGTTAAGACCATTGTCATTGAGATGAAAGTAAAGAGGAGGGAAGTATCAGGTGGCTGCTTATACCAAAAAGGCAGCAAGTTTTTAGATTCTTGCCTCCTTACTGCACCAGCAGTAAGAAAACAATATTGAATACCGTTCTTTCTTTCTGCATTTAATTCCTGCATACTCTGGTGTGTCTGAAACCAGAACTCTGTGAGGGAGAAGGAGGAATGTCAGAGATCTGGTTTTGCTCATGCTGACTTGCTCCAGCTTTGCAGAGATGTTTTTGGGGAAACCTGTTCCGTGTCTTAAAACAAACTTTGAAGGATGTGTGGCTGATGAACACCATTTGTCTAGGTGACTGCTTGTCCTTGTTTTCTGGCTTGTAGGTACTGGCACATTATTACTGCATAGTAATACTCTTCCATTTCCTGGCTTATTTCTCTAATACTGGGGGCTAGGAATGAAAGCTTTTGCATCCCTCCTCAACCTGATGCTCTTGTGTCTTACCTGATCCAGCAATCTCATTAGTTGTAAAGCTTAGTATTGCTTCTGAGCTCATTTGTACTTTACAGTGGGTCTGTAACAGCAGTTGCCCACCAGACATATGCAGACAGGCTCTTGGAATTCGTGAAAAGGTGACCCTAGGCTCTCGTGTTCTGCACTGAGTTTCTGTGGTGCACTCTCAGAAGCCTTCACTGCCTACCTATGGTTCTGACTTGCTGCTGCTTTTTGCCCGCTCCATATCCCTTCTAAAGGCTACGCAGATAGAGCATCTTTTGAGATCTCATGAATAAATACAACCCTGCTGGCTGAACACAGAAGATGGACTGTATGAGCTGCTAATTAGGGAGTGAGTCATCAAGGGCAAACTTTCTTTGGCTTGCCACCTTAGAGCATCAATGACATTTAAAATGAGCTTGGACTGAATATGAGGTTGTACAACGCCCTACTTTGTTCTTCTCTGGACCCAGTTTGCAATCTGGAGAACTTCATTCAAAGATCACACTGAAACGATGCTTGTGAGAGCACCTGCTGTAGCTGTGAGTGTTGCAGAGCATGAGGAAGCCTTGGGTTTTCTCTCCCCCCTAAATCTCCTGACTGTGGCACAAGCAAGCTGGCCTCCCTTCTGCACTGCCCAGGCCAGTGACTCTGGAGGGTGCCTTATACTGGTGATGGCTGTTGTGCTTTCAGTTCCAAATGACAGGGTTCTCCCTGTAAAACTGTTTGCTCAGTGGCATTGGTCATATCCTTCCAGAACTGGTGCTTCAAGACTATTAATGTTGCTGTCAACATGTACTTTTATTTATTGTGTATGCTGAAGGCTCCAGTGACAAGGAGGTTCCTGTTCTATTACTGCTGTTGAGCAAAACTTCTGAGGACTGGCACTTGGGCCCACCTGTCTTGTTGTTGTTTGCTTTTGTCTGTTTCTTTTCAGAAACAGACATTTATCAGCCATTGTTTCCTCTGGAAGTACTTTTTTTCTTTGTTGCAAAGTTTCAGTTTTCACATCTTCCTGCAGGAGCTGTAGCTTTGAGAAGTTTTGTGGGAGTGTAAATGACTTCCTGTATAAATAGTCTGGGTTTACGTTTGCTTGGGTATGACAAGGTAAGAATTGTCTGGCTGCAGTTGTGGTTGTCTAGACTAGGGAGTCCTTTCAGAAATATGGTATGCCAAAATGTTTTCAAGTTTTTTCTTTTGGCTTGGTGATTACAGCAAAGGACAGATGTGCATGAATAAATAATTATTTTTCTTACTTGTGGATTTAGCAAGTGCATAGAAAGGCTTCAGACCCAAAGATGTAAAGAGGAGTAAATTTACTGTTCTTGTCTCTTGTACTTTACAATTCTTCTTGTCTCTTGTATATGCAAAGACTGGATGGCACTGAAAACAAATATCCCCTGCATGTTCCCTGTTACTACAGGTTTTTGTCTGCCTTTTTAGCGTGGATGATTAGGAAAGCAAAGTTGTCTTCTTAAAAGTCAGTTCTGATATTTTTCCATCTGAAATGAGATTTCTGGTGAGATATCCCTAAGGAGTTCTTCTAGAAGGCTTAAAGTAAATGGCCAGCTTTTCATCCCCTAGTTTCTGTGGATCTTTGCAAGTATGCTTATAAAGTAGCTGAAAATGGGACAGCTGTTCCAAGTAATGTGCATAGGCAATAGGCAGCATCCTACCACTGCAGCCAAGTCTGAGAGTGTGATCTAAGGGGCGCAGAAACAACCTAAAGGGTGGTCTCGCTGTTCTGTCTTGTGGCCTGTGTTCCCGTTAACTGCCTTGTGTAAAGAGGGACATGCATCCAACTCTGTAGTGAGCTCACTCACGGCTACCCCAGCAGATAATTGATTCCTTTTTTTTTTTTTTGTAGGGTGGGTTTTCTGCTAGGGTACTCCCTGATCTGACTCCCTCTGAGATCAAGTGAGCCTAAGGGTTGGTGTGGGGGAAATGGCAGCAAGACCCGTAGCCAGGCACGGAGGGAACGAGCAGAGTGGAGCCTCGCTTGGTTTTACAGCTAAGGCAATCTAATAACTGACTGCTAACTAAACTGTGTCCTAGGACTGCAGACTTTGCCCTTCATGACTGCTGAGAAAGCTCCACGTTGATTTTGTCACATACCTGGACAATAAAAGGATTTATTCAGAATAAAGAGCTCTGATATGAGGATTGCAGAATTGGCTGCAGGAACTCACTGGAGTAAACAACTGGACTGTTTTTGTGTCCATACCGAGTATGTTTGGTATGAGATGTGATAGCCAAGTGGGAATATTTAGACTTTTGGCAGCAAAAACAGGCAAGCTGAAGGAAGAGGGGCAATGACAACTGTTCTGTGTCTGTGGGAAGGAAAAGGATATTACAGAGAAAAACAGGTGTGTTAGTCCTTTGATCTGAAATTTAGCCCAACATCTCTTCTCCAGTTCCAGGCATGTAGCTGTTAGAGGCATTTCAGGCAGCAGTGAACAAGTCTCATCTTCTCAACTAGCGTGTTCAGTGCTTGTTGCCTGATGCTCTAGAAAACTGGGTTAGGCCCTGTGTGTGCACTCAGAAGCCTGACCACTTTATTAGTTTAACTGGATTAGCTGATAGTTTAAACTGAACTATTTGTTCACACTCACACTGTAAAGAGATTGTACTTCGCTGGCTTTGTGGTTAGCGCTTCCCATTGCCATCTGTTCCTGGAATTATGGTATTGACAGTGCTAGAGAAGAGCCCAACCCATCAAGGAAAACAGAATTGCACCAGGGTTTTTCTTGTCAGTTCATACCGCTTGATCTGACAGTTGTCTGTGACTGTCTGCCACCAACAGAAATGCCAGTGTCATTGTGAAGTATCAAATCCACAGGATGCTCTTGTTGTTGTAATTTCTGAATCTCTGAAATCAGTATACAATGTCAAACAGTATAACTTTTCGTGACACTTTTTTTTTCTCTCCCCTGGTTGTTGAGTGGTTGTACACTGGATCAAGTTCAGTATTGTTGGGGCTACAACAGAGTCGTAGCTTCTTATGCCTCTAGAAAACAGGATGCATTTCTCCTCTGTCTTTCTCCATTCCTCATTGCACAGCTATGTGCAGAGAGAGACTGTCAGCCAAATACTATTATTTTTTGTAGTATCTGAAGAAGTAGAATATCCTTTCCTCCACTGGTGTCTGTAAAGGCAGTGTTGTCTTGTGCATCACTAGCAGTTGAGTTGCTTCAGGAAAGTTCTTGAGAAAATTGTGCAGGAGAGGCTCCTCTGCAAGCAAGGGAGTCTGATTTATGTAGTGAAGCCCATGAAAAGCTACATGAGGATATGCTTTCTTTTGTATTATTTTCTTGCCCAAATCTGTTACAGAATCACAGAAGGGATAGCTTGGCTGTGGGGGACAAAGCAGTGCTTCCCTGTGTATGTTAGGGATTTGCATCTTTGGAAGGATTTCTATTATGCAAGGTATTTTCCAGGCTGTGCAGCACACATCATTCTCTGCAAATTCCTGAAGGAGCGGTTGGACAATTGAATCTATGGAAGATTTTATTGATGGTGTTGATTTGAGGCATCCGTGATGAATGGAAGCAGTTGGAAGGAAGGCTGCTGGCACTCTTTGTACAGTTTTTGCATCTAGCCCTTTGCTCACCTGAAGTCTTCTCTTCCAGCATCCAGGTGGAGAAGAGGTTTTGCTCGAACAAGCTGGTAGAGATGCCACAGAGAGCTTTGAAGACGTTGGGCACTCCACAGATGCCAGGGAAATGCTCAAGCAGTACTACATAGGGGAGATCCACCCGGTAAGGACCAGTTGGCTGTGACAGCCTCTTTCAGACACAGGATGGGATTGTGTAAAAGTGTGACTCTCCTTTGTGTAACCCACTAAACACATACACCAAGATGTGTCTTGTGAAATAAGTAAGTAGTTAAGGGGTTTAGGCAGCCTCTGTGCTGTCCAGGATTTCTGTTGAGGAAAGGGAATTTCTCTTGAGGAAACAAAACTAAATTGGTCTTCTCTTTCCACCATTCAGAACAGATTTCTCACTACAATTAAATCAGGGGCACTTAAAGAAGTTAATCTAATCGGTTTCCTCCTTAACTGGTGGTACCATAACTTCCCCTTGCCTTGTAATTTAGAGTTCAGGAGGGTGAGAGATCACAGGGGCACAGCACAAACACCAGCTTCCTGCCTGCTACAAAGACGCCTTTGGGTGTCGAAGGAACGACTCCTTTGAAAACCGAGTCCAGGCAATTACCCCTATGATGAGGACTGTGTACAGAACAATTCCCTCATAAAGACTGTAGGTTTCTCTTGAAGTCAGTGCTTATCTTTTTTCTTCTTCTTTTTTTTCCCCTTGACAGCACGATCGTAAAAAAGAAGGTTCTAAGGTAAGCTGTTAGTGTTTTACTTTTCTATTTTAATTTAATGCTATGGAAACGATATTATGCTCACAAAATGAACAAAGTAGTTGTCACATGCCTCTTTTTTCTTTTTTTTCTTTTTTTTCTTTTTTTTCTTTTTTTTCTTTTTTTTCTTTTTTTTCTTTTTTTTCTTTTTTTTCTTTTTTTTCTTTTTTTTCTTTTTTTCTTTTTTTTCTTTTTTTCTTTTTTTTCTTTTTTTTCTTTTTTTTCTTTTTTTTCTTTTTTTTCTTTTTTTCTTTTTTTCTTTTTTTCTTTTTTTCTTTTTTTCTTTTTTTCTTTTTTTCTTTTTTTCTTTTTTTCTTTTTTTCTTTTTTTCTTTTTTTCTTTTTTTCTTTTTTTCTTTTTTTCTTTTTTTCTTTTTTCTTTTTTCTTTTTTTCTTTTTTTCTTTTTTCTTTTTTCTTTTTTCTTTTTTCTTTTTTCTTTTTTCTTTTTTCTTTTTTCTTTTTTCTTTTTTCTTTTTTCTTTTTTCTTTTTTCTTTTTTCTTTTTTCTTTTTTCTTTTTTCTTTTTTCTTTTTTCTTTTTTCTTTTTTCTTTTTTCTTTTTTCTTTTTTCTTTTTTCTTTTTTCTTTTTTCTTTTTTCTTTTTTCTTTTTTCTTTTTTCTTTTTTCTTTTTTCTTTGTTTTTTTTTCCCTCCTGTGGAGCTTGTGGCTTTATGTTTACACAAACTACAGTAATGAATAAATCTTCCAAGCAAGTTATACCTTTGTTTTTGTTCTGAAGCTCAGTAGTCACCTCAGTGTGAAATTGGAAGTGGGTTTTTGTGCCCTCTCTCCCCTGACATCAGCAATGTTATTTCCGCACCTTGAGCCACAGACCATTTTTTTGCATTACTCGCTATGTCCTGACCACTGAACTGTTAGTGTTGTTACATTCAAGCCAGGAGACGGGCACAGCCACAGCGGTGTTGGCCGTAAAACAAGAATTCTCTGTTAACTGCCCTAGTAATCATTGGTGTTGCTAAAACTCAGGTACTCCTGGATTAGAACAGGGCACAGTGTTGCAAAAATGCCTTTGAAATGGATGGGGAGAGGGAAATGGTAATAAATAGAATCCCATCTGAGAGGTAAACATGTGCCTTGCGGCTGGCTTCTCTTCTCGCTTGGCCTGAAGGCTTGGACCAGGCGCGGCTCTACCTTCAACAAAGCTTTCATTAAATGTTGTTCAAAGCAGGGCCACTTGCAGAGTAGCAGGAATCAAGAAGGAAACTATCAACAGAGAGAGTGGCCACTGAAGCCCTTGGGAGCATTTGCTTGCTGCAGTCAGCCATAGAAAGAGTAACTCAGGCTGGGTAAAGCCTATGCTTAGTTATAACATGGGACTGCATGATTATTCATATATTCACCTTAAAATCTATTGTTTGGTTCAACTCCGCTTCATAAACAGAATCACATGCCTAAAATGTGCATAGACATGAGTAGTAATCTGTGTAGCTCCCTTGGATATGAGTTAAATATTTTTTTTCAAATAGTTTTCTGAGGACAAAGTCCAGTGAGTTATGTACAGCTAAGGTCTTTTTCCAGTGTACAACAGCTGTTTTAAAAGCAGGCCCAAGTATAATTTAAAAATAGCAGCAAGAAATAGAAGTCAGTAATGTAAAAATAAATAAGGGGGAACTGCAAACAACAAAAAAAAAAAGTTGTGCATGTATACTCTTGTGATGCAGCTCAGAGGTAGTTTCCCACATATAAGTGTCAAAGTTTAGCATCCACTGAATGTATTACAGCAGAAAAGCAAACACTAAGGCTCTCAAGAAATGGAGATAATTATGTTTAGGATGGGCAGGAAGGGTGATTTTTGGCTGGCAAGTATTATTAAACAGGAGAGCAGCAGCAGCCATCGAGGAAGAGGCTGTAGAGTTGATGAAAGCCTAAATGAGAATTTCAGCTGACTGGAAAAAATATTTAAATTCTTGGAGTTTTATGAAAGGAGAAGTATAAAAGTTTGAAAACAGGTTGCATGCAAGGGAAGAGCTGAAGAGAACATCGTGGTTGTATGCTTCAGTGATTGGGAGGTAGGAGAGCAAATGGGGAGGTGGGCAGGGGTTTGGAGAGCAGATCACAGTGAAAAGACTATCTGTATCAGAGTGCCAGTTAGGGTCCATAGCATACAAAACGAACAGACTGGTTTGTGAAGTAATGAGCAAGCCCTTTTTTTGAGAGGGGTGCAAGTTCCAGTGTGAAGTTGATGACTGGGTGGGAGGGATTGGATTGATGGAAAGAATGTGGAGGTGAGGGCGAGGGCAAACATCTCCAGAAACATTCATGCTTCTGATGGAGGGTGTTTGGGAGAGGAGAGGAGGGTTATTTTTCCTGCATGTTCAGTCTTGTAGTCTGATTAGCACGTTTAATGTTTCCTTTTTTCCGCTGCTAACTCCCTCTTTCCTCCTTCAGAATCCAAGTATGACATCCTCAGGCCAAGCAAGGTATAGTATCTTCTTAAAATAAGAGTAAGAAATTGAGGGGTTAAGACTCTCCATTTGTAGAACAGCATATTAACTCTAATGGGCAGGAAAAAAAACCTGGGGATATTACTGCACTGTCCTTCCAGCAAGCAGATGGTCCAAAATCAGTTGCCAAACTGCAGCGCACCAAGTTAGCTGCCAGGGCATGCACCTCCCTTGTTGGATGTGGAGACAGAGCTGGTGGCACCAAGTCCCCTGCTCCATGCTGGGCAGAACAGGCATCCTGGTGTTTTGCAGCTTGAATTCTCTGGCCCGCGTGTTCATGTTACACAACTGTGGCTGCAGCCCCTTTGCACTACAGTGATTATTTGGGTGGCTGCTGCAGGCCATGGGGTGATGCACCACAGTGATGTGCGTTTTTTTGGAGGGTCTTTACCAAGCCCAGCCCCATTTAGTTGAAAATCCTTACAACCAGAACAGAGCCCTAGTCTTTAGTAGCTGCTGCAGAACTTTTTTGCTAAGGAGGCTGCTGAAGGTGAGCCTGTGGCCTCTGGTTTATAAGTGAGGAAGATTTATTGTGGGATAGCTGTAGCAATTTCCATCCTTGAGTCAACTCAGCTGTTTGTATAGCACAAATTACAGTCTGACTTATTTAAGGAAAAAAAAACCCCAACAACCAACAACAAAAACCCCAAATTGGTTTCTGTATGTGCCAGGCTGGAAACTTCAGCAATTCAGCTGCTATTTTATAAGCCACCAAGCCACCCTTGCAGGCGTAGGGGCCTCTTGCAGGGGCCAGGCAGAACACTGAGCACGGGGACTGCTATCGCTGCCCAGCCCTGTGAGCCAAGGCCCGTTAGGCTGGTCTGTTAGCTGATGGGAGGCAGGTCCCAAGAGTTCCGTACATGAAAACAGACGTGTAATAAGTGATGAACATCTTGAATGAATTATTAACTTGATACTTTCTTCTGTTTTATGTTGTGTGTATTTTTTTGTTTGTTGTTTGTTTTGTCTGTTTGTTTTTTTTTCTCCCTGTAGTTTCTGGTCAACATGGCTAATCCCCATCTTCGGAGCACTGGTCTTAGGTTTAATGTATCGCTATTACATGTTGGATGGGAGAACCTCTTGAACTGACCTTGCTGGGACCTCAGAAAGCCTGAAAGAGAGGGTGTGAGAGAGTGCATGCATGCAACATGTGGAGTTCTCCTTACCTTAACCCTTTTCTGCCTTGCTTTTAGCTTTGAGTCTGTCAAGTGATGTTGATATCCATGGGACCAAGCTAATACCAAGCTCTCTCTATCCTAACTCTGGGACCCACGGAGCTGTCGTACTTTCCTCTTGTGGTGGCAGGGCAAGTGCAACTTCCTGGTATTCTCTTAGTTTGTGTGTGGTCTCCCTCGCATGTGCGTGCCCGTTCTCTCTCTCTCTCTGAGGTAAACCACAGACAACCTTTTTCTTTCAATGCCTTTTTGTTAAGCCAGACAACGTGAAACAGCTGCTAGTGAGCCTGTGGATTTGCCTCAGTCCTTCACATAGCATTGTCAGAAATAAACTGCAAGTTGTCTACAGTCCTTTCCAGAAAAGATGTCCGGAGATTCGGTTTCGCAGCAACTTTCCCAGTGCATGCAGGCAACACTAATTGGAGCAGCAGGAAATTGTTAGCTTTGCTACCTCTTTCTGTACGTGTCTGTTTTTAACGGTTAAACAAATATAAGTATTTTAAAAGTGATTCTGTTCATTTTGTAATATTTGTACTTGTCCCTTTTAAAATGTATATTCTGTGAAACAATTTATACCTTGAATCCTGGTTTGTTTGGGTGTTTTTGTGCTGTGTGCAGCAATGCCAGAAATGGGAACTGACGTGTGGCTCCTCGAAATGCAGATTTTTCTTTCTCCCTGAGGTCTTGATCTGACATATGTATTGGAAACAAAACTCATTCTTACTGTGAATGTGCACCAGATGGGGGGAGGGGGGGGAATGGGACACCAAATAAATCCACTCTTTTCTCCCTAAATGAAAAGGAAAAAGAAAACCATTTGGGATTTGTGCATAATGCTGTTTTTGTCTTGGAATAGAAGAGGATATTTCTCTCCTGTTTTTGTGTATCATGTAGTTGGCCTCCAACAGCGCAGAGACAATGTAAGGTATGCTTCATGCGTTGAGGCATGAATCCTTCTAGCTCTTCCAGCACATTGATCTGTGGCTTTGGGATCTGCTAAATAAAGGGAACTCGTGTTGCGGTGTCCGGTGTCCTTCAGCAGTGCTGTACAACACTGTTCTGACACTGGCTCCTAATTCAAATGTTACAGCAAAGCTGATCATCTTTTCAAATTGCAGCAAAAAGGGAAATGATATACAGGCGTCCTGTTCATGAAAACCTCTTGTCGGTTGTGGTTTTTCTTCTCTTTTCCATGAAACAACTATGTTCCCCAGAAGGTCATGTAGAGGAATTCCTTGGATGTGGAATTACACTCTGCCTTTTTAAAAACAAAGGCCAAGGAATGGCATAGTCACTGGGAATGGAGAGCGCTGCCCAGGCTGCATTACTGCCTCTACTCCTCCCGTGGGCACGGCCAGTTGCTGGCAGCAGCAGCATCTCATGTTTCAGCATGCACTGGTTTGGCAGAGGTGCAACAGAAGTCCCCGTAGAGGTCTGTCTTCCCACAGGCCTTTTTTCACTGCTGTCGATTGTTTTGTCTCTTACGGTGAATTATCTGGCCACGGAAACGTGGAGTTCACCGTTGCTGAAGTGGCTCTTGGATATCCTGTTGCAAGCTGCATTTGTCCCTCATTCTGCCTTGGCTGCTTTGGTGGCCTGGTTTCTGTTTATTCTGTCCTAACAAGAGCCTAGCAGAAGAGTAGAAATCTGAGCCCAGGAAAATCCAGTAGGAAAGACCTGGGAAATTCTACTTAGCTACATTTTAAACGATAAAGGTGACAGGCCACATAGTCATATATTAATATAGGTCTTAAACTCCGCAATGGGTCAGTCAATGTAAGTTTATGGAAAATAGATCTTATCAGTCCAACATGACATTTTTATATTCCAGATTTGCTGATAATACACTGATGTGCTGCTTAGGCTTCTGCAAGCCATTCGAACTGATGCTGCAAGGTATATTGGTTTTGTTAGATCATGCAATATAACAGTCCACAAGGACAAATTGAAAACTGAAAGTTTGGATTTAACAGTGGAAGGGCAATAGTCAGTCAGTGAACGTGTTTCAAATTCACCCCAAAGAGCAATCCATGCTTGTTTAAGACTCAGCAGTGACCTGGAAGGAGACAGACGCTCCCTGGGAAACCAGCAAGCTTGGCGATGGCTGCCTCACATGGAGGGTGAGCCACCACCGTGGAGCGGGCTGGGTTGCTGGTAAGATGGATGCAACGTTGCGTATGGGAAAGCAAACCAGGCAGGAACACTGGATGTTGGGCTGCAGCATCACACCAGGGAAGTGGCAGAATGTGACGCTGGAGGGTAAAGGTCCAGCGCGTTCCTCTCGGGCATTAGGGGGAAGGCTTGTCTGTGTTTGGCACTGTTGCTGCAGTGGATGAATGCTATGACTATGCCTTTGGCTTTTAAAAATCCAGAGAAATGCCATGTAAATGATTAAAAGCTTGGAAAACATTATTTATGGTGAGAGACTTGAGCCCAATCTAGCTTATCAAAGGGAAGGTTACAGAATTGTAGCATGGAGGTGCTTGCATGTGGAATAGAAACTTTATCAAAGGCCTTTTTGATCTAGAGGATGGTGGTCTAAAAAAGGCCACTAGTTAAAGCTAGAGAAGTTCAAACTGGAAATAGGTACTTTTTCACATTTATCCCTAAGTCATTAACCATGAAAACACTTTAGTGAGTCTTCTAGTGGATTCTCTATCGATGGAAAGTTTTAAAGCTGGAAGGCATGTGTTGGCTAAAGCGTCATATTCCTGAGTCAGGCTAGTTCAGGGAAGGGTAGGGTCCGCTACCAAGGTCAGCTGGTTTGATTCCAGGAGCGTTGGGTTAGCCCGAGGAATGGGGCTGGTGTGTCAATACACGGTGTGATGGTGGAAATGTGTCTGTTTTCTCCATAGGCTTCACTTTCACCTGGATTTTGACATAGTTTCTTTTTTTTTAAATACCATTTTCCTGGCGCTCTCTACATTCAGTTGCATTTTGGCTGCTCTAAATAACTTTTTGCCATCATCAGACCTTGTCCCTTTGCTGTTTACCTTTGGGAAAACTGCCCATCAATCTCTATTTGTTACAGAGCCTTGTTGTTGTTGCTGCTGTTTCCTTTTAACCGATTAACTGCCCGGAGGAGACCGTCAGTCTTGTTCCAGGGCTTCTGAGAGCTGTTAAGAGCCTTGTCCAATGCCTTCTGGAAACCCAGGTAGCCTCTGCCAAACAGCTCTCCCTTTTCTGCGCGCGTGCTGGCTCCCTCAAAGATCTCGAGGTGCTTGAGATGCATTTACAGAAGCCACAGCAAAGTCTTCCCACTTCTCCACTAATTACAAGCTTAGAACAGTGTCAGCGTGCCCAGCACAGGTATCGGTTTTACTGGTCTGTCGTCCTGCAAATCCTTCCTGCAGCTCTCTGTCCACCAGAGCCGGGGCTGGTTTGAAGGACAGCATGTATGTGATGGAGGCAGGCTGGCGTGAGCCCGGTGCTCTCCTGGTGCTCTCCCGGTGCTCTCCGGGCACTCTCCTGGCACTGAGCTCCCCTGCCTGGGGCTTCCTCCAGCGAGGTGGTGGGGGCCAGTCCCCCTCTTCTCATTCCTTCTTTTCTTCTTCTTCTGGCTCGCTGAATGATGGGTCCTGCAGGTGTGAAACTGCTCAATCGACAAAGGAGGCATTAACAAAGCTTGTTTACCCATCTTATTTGAGGATTAAAAAAGACAATTCCAAATCTTTGTCCTTACGCTGAACTTCGTGCACAGCGAATGTTTGTTGCCAGGTCCCCTGCACAGTGCAGGCACCGTCTCAGCTTTCGCCCTGTGAGAAAGCTCGCTCCGTGAAATTAAAGCTGGGCGTGTGTGCTTTGCTTCCTTCAGGTGCCTTGGAGAAGGAGTTGAGTGAAGAACTGTAAACACGAGCACGGACACAGCTGCCACGGTTAATGTAACTGTATTACGGCTGCCTCGGGAATGCCAGCAGAACTGTGCTGGTCTCTTCTGCCTCTCCACGAACCCAAATTCCTTGGCAAAGCAGAGTGTAACTGTTAATTGGGTTGATGGGTTGCGGAGGATGTGTAGGAGGTCTGAGTGTGTTCCTGGTTTTGCTGAAATTAGCTGATAAAGGGAAGGAATAGAGAGGGAACGAGATGCAGAGCTCTCTGTGCCGCCAAGGTCGGAACTGGGAGCCGTGGCTGCTGCCCTGGCGAGGACGCGGGCTGGGGGTGGTTGGGCCGTGCTCTGTTCTGAGGCAGGAGCACCCATGAAATACCATTTCTTGTACCCGGAGACTGCCCAGCGAGACGTGCTGGGTTGTGTATTTGTTGTTTTCAATAAAGGTGTACAACAAGCGAGTGCACGATTCTGTCTTCCAACAGGCGCAAAATGTTTAGTTACTCTGTCCCTGTGTAAGGGCGCTGCTCGACTGCCAGCTTGGGTGGCCGCCTGTTTCACGGGGCTTGAAAGTCCAGTGTTTGTTACGCTTTACAACCCTGACAAGCTCCCATCACCTGTATTTCAGGCACAGGATCTCTACTGCACCTCAATGGGAATTATAATCAGACAAAATGATCTGAGGGGGTAGTATTCAGCATCTGCTTGCTGTTTCCCAGAACAATCCTCCCACTCCGCTGAAGTCTACATGGGGAAAACTGGTATTAACAGTGCTGCGTCGGTGTAAGGTAACTGAAGCGGTAAATTGAATTCTTGAAAATTGCTCTGTAGTGCAGTTTGAGCAGGAAAATGTTGGTGATGACAATTGTTCTTCTTAAAACTAATCAATAGTTAAAGCTAAGAAAATGGTGAGCTATGGCAGATGCAGGATTTGTCTTCCTGTCAGTAGAGGAAAAATCTTTTAGTTGACATCAGTTAAAGCTGAGCATGTGCCAAAGACAATCTGCAGAGCGTTGTAACCAAGAATACCATTGTTCTTGCAACGTGTCGGGAAAGCAGCAGTTTGTGGCTAAGCGCTGCGCGAGCACAGCCACTCAGATTTTTTGGGGTGAGTGGGGTTTTCTACAGAATTCAGTCCATGGTGATCTAAACATGGATCATTATTAAGCTCGCAGTTATTAAGCATTATGCAATCATTCTCCTTCTGTTCTACAATTGCTTATTTGTAATGAACATCTCTGTGACCGGCTGATGTATTTACATCGCTAAGTGCTGCCTTGCTTTTCCAGTTTCGAGAACGTCTGCTCTCGGATCAGCGGTTGCTGATTCCGTACAATATTTCGCACTGTAATTATAATGGGACTTTTAGTAACTGCAGCAGGGGAGCTGTGAGGACTCCCTACATAATCCTGATAAATTCCAGTTACCTCTTAGGAATTGCGATGAGCAAGTGTCAAAGAAGCTATGGAAGCGAGTTTTGTCAGATAAGAAGCCGTAAGGCGTGTGACGGTGACAGCAGTGCCGTCTCTTGCCTTCTGTGTCAGTTTTGGCAGCAGAGCATCGCCTTGTCTCACCAGGAGCTCAGCTGCACTCCGGCAGCGCGCGGGAGCACAGACTCTTCGCTGCAAGGAGGTTGTGTAGGAGGGTTGTGTTCAATGGAAAGATGAAATGGAGACCGTGAAACATATCCCTTATTTACATGTATACTTATAAAAGAATATAATGTCCCACTCCCACAGCTGTCAGCAGAATCTGGCTCTCAAAAATTTGCCTAATTGTGGCTCTCATGGTAGTTGCAGCAGCCTCAGGGAAGCGATACCTGGTCACGTCATCCCAGGAGGGAGCAAAGGACCAGCAAGGCAGACTCAGCACCTGCTGACTTAATAAAAGGGCAAGGAAAAGTCAGTGGGAACTGTCTGCTTTGATCATGGATTTTAGCTGAAATAACATAGGGAAAAATGGCCATTAACTGAGTTGGAAGTAGAGGTTTCAGGTGGGGAGGGGGGCACTTTGTAACCGGTGCTTGATGATGCATGAAACCCACTGTGGTTCCTTTGCGAGGGTCTGGGGTATTCAGGCCGTTCTTGGTCTGGGAAGTAGATACTGCGGTCACAGGGCAGGACATCCTAGGTGTGCTTGTAGGAAAGGAAAAACTGATTCACAATATGAAGGAAGGTTGTGAATTATTTTCTTGGCAAGCACTATGTCACTGTAAACTTTATTTATCTTTGATCAAGAGGAATTGGATCCAAAATCCACAGAAATAGAGAACTACTTTTAAATCTGCTTCCAAGTACTGTGGGGTCAATACCAAGCACAGTCTCCCTTCTCCAAGCATCGAGGAGAATTTGCAGGGTGTCCGAGACAGAGACGAGAAAAAAATTAGGGGGGTCCAAATGCTCCAGCGCCTCTTGTTAGTGCCATGTCTCAGCCTTGGCTCTGTATGCAGTTGTACATTGCCCTTTGCTGGTGAAGGGAATGCTGAGCTATTTCAGGGAGAGGGAGGAAAGTCACCCCGGCGCCTGTGACAAAGAAGGAGGTCACACGACAATCAGCCTGTTGGTCTGTCTGCACCGTCCCAGCTTGACTTTGAGTGAAGCTAGCTATTGTTTACATTTTAATTGCTCCCAATCAGCAAATCTCCAATTAGCGTTGTATTTCTTTGACCCTTCAAAGACTATTTTTACATTAAAAAGTATTTTTTGATACTTTCTCAAAAGAAGCATCAGCTGGAGAAGCAAGTACTTTAAAACACCCCGAAAACCATGCTTGGTCCATCTCTGTCCTCCCAACCCCATCCTCAGCAGCTGCTGCAGCACCGGGCATCTGGGCCAAAGCCACCGCTGCCGTTACATTGTGCCATCTTCATGTGCCATTCACCCCTATCTCTGTATAATCGTTGGCAGTATCATGTTCCCCTTCTCTACTGATTTGAAGCATATTTAGCATAAATACCATCCTGCTCTGGCTTCGAAGCCATACCCGGAGCTCCAGAGAGGAAACCAGTCTGCATTGGCTGGCTTTGTTTCCAGCTGAAATGGAGCATTGGGAAAGGGAGAAAGAGGAGAGAAAACATGAGTGCGATTCGTGTTCTTGGAGGGGGACAGGATCGCTGTTGCTGCCCAAAACACTGCTCCTTTTCCACGAACGTTTCATGCTGGCCGCAGGGAGATACGCGCTTGGGAATGCGAGCAGCCTTCCCGCTAGATGATCTGGTTGAGCTGTGGTACTCCCAGTAGAGCAATTCAGAAAACGGGAGCGTTCCTGCTGGGATACACCACCCTGCGCAGCATCGTCAGCCGGGCACTGTGGCTGTGGAGGGGAAGCAGCTCTGGGTGCAGAAGATGCTGGTAGAGGGAGGAGGCTGCCACTCTCCGCGCCTCCGGACGGGTCTTGGCCACCGGGTCCGCAGCATCTGCACGGCTTCTTGCAGGAACAGGATTGTTATCTCGGGGCCAAATTCCCCACGTGGGTGCAGCAGCACAGGAGCCGGTGGGACGTGTCCCGGCCGGGCTCCGCAGCGCCTGGGCTGAAGTCCAGCTTTGTGGGGATGCTCAGACGGCACAGAGCCAGCAACGCCCGAAAAAAGCCGTGCAATTTCTGATGGTTCCCCTCCACCATGGAGGCTGTGGCAAGGGCTGAAATGGGGCTGCTGCCTCTGGGGAAGGAGGAAAACCTGCAGGTCCTGTCCCTGGGAAGGACAGTACTGTCGCTCACCTTTGAGCACAGCCACCCTCCGGTACCTGGCCCCGCTCGCCCAGGAGAGGCAGGATTTCGGTGCTGCCGCTTTTGCAGGCCTGCTGGGCTCTTCTCCAGCTGCTGGCTGGTCACACAGAGGTTTTCTTGGCAATGATACTATTCTGTAGGGAGTTAATTTTTAGTGAGGACAACGGAGAGAAGGGCCAAAATATTTAACTTGGACAAGCAGTTCAGAGGAGTCACCAATCCGGTTCGTGCAGCTGGGTGCAACAGAAATCTCCCGCATTCTCCGTGGGGGCTGTGACCCAGCGGGATCGCAGACGCCCGCCAGGTTTGGAGAAGAGGGTGGTGGCAGGGACCTGCCACCCTGCCAGGGGACAAGCAGGGAATCTCTGAAACCCCAGAGAAATGTCTCTGCACGAAGTGCTCTGGACGAGCTGCAGCGCAGGCAGGCGGGGACCTGGCTGCCTCCGCTCCCCGCAGCAGGACCAGGCGGTGCGGGGGGGAACCGGGGTCGCCCTTTTGGAGGGACAAAAAGGGCCTTGGAGCAATGCCACGGTCCTCCCCGACCCGGAGCACAATTACCTTTATTGCATGCATCTGCTGTTGTTTCAGGCGGTAAGTCACTCACTAACATCTGCGTCCCTGCTAGTGCAGCCCAGGGAAGCTGAACGTCAGAGCATGATGCTACAGTAAGTGGAAAATCATTAGAAACTTACGTTGGGGTGTTATTAATTAGTAACTTGGTGGCTAGAAGTCAAGCAAGCTTGTCCCAGCTTTGTGCCCTCCATGATGAGCTCTGTATCGTTATAGTTGAAGGATGGGGAGCCTCAGTAACCTGGGCGATGTGTCTGTGCCGCTGCGTTAGAGGTGACAGCACTGTGCAAAACGAGACCTTATTCCTTTTGCAGATAACCCACTGTATAATGCCAGCATTAAATATATCACTGTGCCTTTCGGCTCGCTCCCACCGGACAGAGTCCCACTGTCTGTCCTATGATGATTAGAAACTCTCTTAATTCCCAGACTGATTCCTGGGACCAGTTCATACATACAGGTCTCGTGTCATTATTGTCCTTTCATTTATACCCGTTCTCTTCCTCCCAGGTGTTCATGGAGAGGAACCTCAGCATTCACTGTGATAAATTAAAGAAAAAAAAAGAGTATTTGTCTTCCACTTACGGACTGGGCTCTGATTTCCCTTGTAGTCACCTCCTGCAGCTGCTCCAGCTGGAATTAATCCTTTGTGACCAGAACCACACACAAAAAATCCCAGACAAAGGTTTTCCAGAGCCTTAGACTCTGAAATACCTAATTCTCCGTCAGTGTGGGAGTTACATTGCCTGCCACGTCCTACCCAGGCTGTCTAACAAAACCCCCGCACCGACAGCTACAGCCACCTTGTGAGTGCCAGTTGTGTTTCCTCCTGTGCTGTTTCCAACTATCAAGGCAATAATTTGCCATAGAAAATCTCACCTGTTTTTAAGCTTGTGATGTTTTGCCATGGTGTTGTACGTTACTTCCAATGCACAGGGATCATACCGCTACCAGTGAATGGCATTCTGATCCTGTCCTGTACAGACAATGTTTTGTGTTGCTGTTCATTAACATTAACCTTCCTTTTGTGTTACTCTCTTCTATTACCCTACTGACAACGGCCTTTGAAAAGTCCTTTCAGAAATATTTCATGAAACACAAGGGAAAAGCCCAATATATTGAGTATTCTTCTGGTGGTAAAAATACCTCATATGCGGTGTAAATCTGACCTAAATATAGAATAGTTACATTTTTAAAGAGGGAAAAAGTTACTGAGTTATGCTGTGGAAATCAATACAGATACTTCCTACAATTAAATATAAACACAAAAGGGTAAACACTGCAGCTTTAAAAATACCCTCTAACAGCACCGACGACACCGCTGCCTTAGTATTATTACAACTCGAATGCTGGGTTTTGCCTAATAATCTCAGTATTCGCAGGATGGTGAAAATAAGGGACAGAGAGCTACAGGGAACAAACTCCTGCCCTGGGACATGCTCAGACAGTAGCGAAGCCCGAGCGGAGCCCGGGCTGGACGCTTGCCCTGCCGCCAGCGGTCCACAGAAGACTAGGTGCCTCCTGATGCAGCCAACTCGTGTTTACACATCACGGCTGCCGGAGGCAAGGATGGGGATGCTGCTGTGGCTTTATTCCTGGGATTGAATGGGAAGACCCATTTCTTTAATGGGTTTTAAGCGGGCCCTCTCTTTTCTCTTTTTAAACCCCTTACGAACCAGCCAAATATTCAGGAAACCAGCAGATCATGCATGCCAGCTTCTAGTCCTTAAGATGGGACCTTGCCCAGCCGTCAGCCACGCAGCCTGGGATCCCCAGTCGTCCTGTCCCCGGCTCCAGCACAAGGCTATAGAGGTGCTGATGTCTCACGCCAGCAGTAACGGCCGTGCGGCAATCCTGACGGCTCCCAGCCGCCCCATGCCTCCATCACGAGGATGAAGTTAACTCGGGTGTCACATGCTCGGTGTTGTCTCTTCTCCAGGGACACCGCTAACAGAAATTACTATAAAACAAGTTTCCTGCCAACCTCAGCAGCTCTAATGAGTCAGGAAGCAGTTATCTGAGAACAGGGGAACTGTTGACAGAGCCTAATTATTTTCTGACAGTCTTTCTAACACAGTTAGAAAATAAAACACCTACATAGGCTTCGAAATTGCAGATGGGGTTAGCAGTATTACGCATGCACCTGCTAATTTATCCCCATGATCCTGGTATAGGCTCCTTCCCCCTCACACCTGCTGCTACCCAACTGCTTATGCAGGGAGAGGAACTTCATTATAAAAAGAGAAAATACCTTAATTACACAGAACACAACTTTTAATTGGAAGTCTCCTGTTTCAGTGTCTGGCAGTTAATTGGTTAGGATTTTTGTGTATTTTAGTTACATTTATTCCATATACTATAATTGCAAAATCAAGACGTGCGCAGAAGCATTGCCACGTTACACAAACGTGCGAGTGAGAACGGACTCATTGAGGTGTCGTCTCGGCTGCGTCCCCGGCCACACGATGCTGCTCCTCAGTTCATTCAGATCTCTGATCAGAGCTGGACGAGGCTTACCCTCTGCCTGCCGAGCAGCGGCCGCCAGCGCACGTCCCAGGGAAGAACGCGTGAAAAAGAGCAGACGCGGACAGGGATCCTGCCCTGGGAGCCCGTCCCAGGCTTTGGGGATCAGCAGTTCCCCGAGCCTGGACTCCGAAGGCAGAATCCCAAGTGGAGCCCATCTTCTTCTAAATCTCTGCTGCAGTGACTGGAAAAACCCACGTTAGCTGTGTACCACCCCCAGCTGCAATCCCTCCTGCTCCTAAATGGGGCGCAGGTTTCCTCTACCATGTTATTTCAACTTCCACTGTTTGTGCAACTTCCACAGTTCGGATCCTGCTCACTGTTTCCACCACGGGCACCGCTGGGAGTTCGCCCTTGCGGGACATTAAAGGTTTTGCCCATCAGCTAAACTGACATTTGAAAAGGATCTACAAGAGCTTGTTTAAAGAATCCCCCCGCAAACCTGCCTAGACCTGGCACTGAAACTGGACATTTATCCAAAGCGAAAGGCACAAAATGGTCAAAAATCATAAAAGTAAAGAAAAAATGCACAACAAGCTCAGTGGTCATTCATCTACAACCTCCTTTAGCATACAAGCCTCTCCAGCTTCCAGTTTTATTTGTGATCATGACCTAGAGCCCAGCACCAGCCATGGGGCCGGAGGACTCAGTCCCACGCTGACTTTTGGGGTTTGGTGCCAAACAGCTGGGCTGTGCCAGACACCGGCTGATCTTCAGCCACCCTTACGAGCCGCTGGTAGGAATCCCTCCTACACTGTCCCCCTAATTTTCCCAGACAGGGAGCACAAGCTGGGTTTCGTTTGCTGTCAACACAGCACAGCAATCCAGCGTGATGTGAAGTGCGTGACCTGGGGCTGCTGAGAACACTCGGGAGAAAGATTTGATTAAACATTGTAGTTGCTCTTGTAGCTTAAACCTCACCCAGATGTTGGGCAAGTCAAGGGAGGTTGGAGGTTAAGGTCCTGATGAGATTCACTGGTAAAGGTAAACCTCTCTCTTGACTCGCTTTATCAGGTTCATCCTGTTCATGTGAAAATTTTCTCTGTCTTGGGAAGCGTAAGCAGCTTTGCTTTCCCTGGGTAAGAGGTACCAGACCTATCATCACCAGCAACTCTTTGGTGCTGGGCTTCTCCAGACAGCCTAAAAAGCCCCCTGTGATTCAGGGAAAGGGCATGTCCACAAGAAGTAAAAACATAAGTAGAAAAAATCCTGTAAGTCCTCCCCGCTGCTATCCACCGGCAATCTGAGACACGGCACAATTAATGTGCTTCTTCACAGCATCCCCTGGCCAGCACCATCAGTGTCATATGTGCCGCAGGGTCCCCTGCCACGTGCTCCAGCCACTGCCTGCTGCAGCTGCAAGACCTTTCACTGGTGCACCTGGGATAGGAGCAGCTGGAATTTCGTTTTTCATGTATTCCCATCATTCACCACCCAGAATAACCATTTGTCTTAAGGTTTGTCAAAGGTGTGGGAGTGGCGTCACTCGGTAGGCTGGATGGGTGGTTGCTCAGCAGCTCTGCTTAACACGACAGCTTTTATTGCCTTCACGTAAATCTGTACCCCAGGTCAGTGTGTCAATATTGGGTATATGCAACATCCTGAACATCCTCCTGCACCCTGGCTTGTGAAGTCTTCCCACTCACCTGCCTGCACCTCATCTTTTTACTTCTCTGCCCCTTTCAACATATCTTGTAACTCGAGCTGGATTTCAAAACTGTAAGACAAGGAGGTAGAGTCCCACCTTCCCTGGCAGCACTTCTGCTGCACGCTCCACATGGCTTTTTCACATGCTGGGGTCCACAGGAGGAGTTTATGGCTCCAGCTGGACTCCAATAAATCTTGTACTTGTGTTTTGCTGACCTGTCTCAGTGCGGTTACTTCCCCGAGTCCCACTGTTAGGCACTGCTTCACGCTGCACCCTGGACTAATCATATTCAGTCATTAAAAAGTCTAATTGTACGGGACTGCCCTCTCCTCCCAAAAAGCAGATTATCTATTCTTTCTTCAAATTTGGCCTTTGCCCATTGCCTCCCCCTCTCCGGCGATAGCTCGGAGTGCCCGGGAGCGCCAGGGACCTGTCTCCGAGCGTGTCATCCCCGGCCTCTCTCCCTTCCAGCTCTTATCATGACCTTGCTTTAGAAGTTTACTGCAGGGATCGAACAGCCAGGCTGATCCTGCCTCACTCCTCAGAGGATCAGGACTCCTTTTTTTTCCACTTTTACCCTCGTTCTGTGTTGTCATTCATGCTCTACCAGCTCTGCCCTTCCCAGGACTCTGCAAAGAAAGCTCTCCACAGCCAAAAGCCCTCCATAAGCCAACACGGCCGGATGGGAACTGCGAGCTTCCATGGGAACAGCTGCAAGAGGCGGTTGTGGCTTGCTGTTTGCTCTTGTGACTTTAGCCAGCTCCAGAGACATTTCCCCTGGTTTCGGGTGTGCAGTCAGTCCTGGGGACGTGCCGTCACTCGGGAGCTCTGCCCGGCACTGGCATTCCCACCGCTCCGTGTCCTGCTCTGGCACGCCGGCCTCGGGAAGCCCAGGATAACACCTCGGTGGCTGCAGGACCACTGGACAGCAGAAGCTGCCTCCGGACATGAACGCAGCTTGCCTTGGTCAGGCAGAGGCATTTAGCTTGGGTCTCGACCGTAAGGAGAATGCTCTCGTGCCACCTGTGACTGTACGGGCAATTAAAACAGTCGTTGGCTGGGGGGTGACCTGTCCCTGCTGCAGCGTGAGTCCTTCGCAGACACGTAGCTGCTGCTGCTGTGCCGGTAGCATCTGGGATTTCAGCACTGTCCACTCTTGCTGGCCAGCAATGAATTCCTTTGCCCCTCAAAGGCAGGGGAGCTACCTGCTCCATCCCTGATCGCTCTGTCTCTCATCGCTCCCCTTTCAGGAATAAGATCTGTTTTTCTTCTCTGCCACAGCCTACCTGTTACTAGCACCTTCTCAGAAAGCCTTTGTTTCCCTCGTTACTTAGACAGGAGGTGATTATAGCACAGTCTTACATTTTTTTTCCCCTGGATGCTTCCCAAATGGTTTGATTTTGTAGTGCCAGCGTAGGAGCAGCTCTCCCTCTTCTCAAGGGAAAGGCATTCCTCCCTCGCCGGGCAAGGCAGGGCAACCCCCACTTGGCACAGATGAATTCACCTTCCCTCCCAGGGCTGGCAGGTACGCGATTGCCAAAGCGAGGGGACTTTTCCCTTCAGCTCTTCTGAATACGACTGCTCCACAGCTTTTTTTTCCCCTCTCTAAACTTCCCACCATAAAAATAATTGCCAGTTGTTCAGTAAATTTATCAGCTAATCCTTTTAATTCCACGGTCGTATAATCTGAGCCTGCCAATTTGCACAGTGCTGTGTGTATTCAGCTCTCCTCTTTTCTCCCACATGCTCTGACAGCTATACAAGGCCCCTGTGCAGTTCAGCTAAATAATGCCTTTAGACTCGCGCTTTGAAATTCTTTCTTTCTTGGATTTATAGCTGGCGTTTTACCTTATTTCAATCCCTTAGCTTTGCTATGTTTGGCAAATTGCTTTGTTGATTTTCGCGTTCTTAGGCAGGCTAACAGTTCAGGCGGGCTGTGGTCCTGCAGTCGCGGAGCCGAGCTGAGCTGGGTGTGGGTGGGCTGCCCTGGGCAAGTCTCACATCTCCACGGCACAACCTGCCCCGGGCTGGCACGAGTGCTGAGCAGAATGGCCTCCAGCTGGGAAACCTATCCCACTGCAAAATAACCTCACCAAAAAAAAAAGTATTCGCTTTAGACAGACTACTTTATTGACACTGCTCACCATGGGACTGAGGGAGCTGTAGCGCCGGGCATGGGAGGGGGTGAAGTTATGTGGTTCAGGGCACAACTACCTCTTTCCACGGCATCTTCCAGTCACATCGGGTTACGGTGACAGTCTCCCAGTCACCGCTGCAGCGATGTCGTGACACAGCTGTGGCCGCCACCGGGCTGCCTCTGCCCCACCACCAGCCTCTACACCCGCTGCATTGGCTTCGGCATCCACCTGGACGTTTTGCTGAGCGGCTTCTGTGCATGAGCTTGTTGGAAAACCAGTGGAGCCAGCGCAAATGGCATGAGGACGTGGCCAGGGCAGGACAGGGCTGCGGGGTTCGGCAGGAGAAGCATTTCGTGCTGCAGCAGCGGGTGGTGGGAGCAGCAGTACTCCTCCCTTATAGCTGTAGTAACCATGAAATCGGCTCAGCCACAGCACCCGGCACACTGAACTCGGTCAGTGCTGCTCTGTGGTTCACGAGGGGTGGTGGTGGCACAGCTGTTCAGCTGCTAGGAGCTAAATTTGTCGGGTCACACAAGGAGATGTGCTGAGAAACACATCAGAGCACCTTGCAGCCCAGCCTCCACCTCTGCAATACAAAGTATGCCTCGTTGGCACAGAAGAATACACAGGGACAGCAACTGGGGTTTCATTTTTAACTTTAATTGGTCATATAAAGAAAAAGCCCAAGATTTGGCACAGGGGAGACAGAGTGCCTTTTCCAAACCGTGCAGAAGAGCAGTGCTGGTGTCTCCTGGCAGAGCTCATTCACATGCTGCTGTTTCAACAGATCCTTGCAGCTTTGCTGCCTGCAGTTCACAGCTATTTCCTATTCCTTGTGCGCAGGAATGAATCCATGTCTTTTCAGGACAACAAACAAGTGGTGGCAACTGTTGACAGTTAAATGCAGCGTGTGAGTGCCCTGGGTGATACACAAAGCTTACTGTGCCTGTGATCTTCCATTAAGGACCCCCAAAGGACCCTCAACTTACCCACATCTGTTCCTCCCCCTTTCCAAAGCAGCGTGCTGCCCACCCCAGCTTCCCCCTGCTGCCAGTTGGGAGCTGTGCTGGTTCTCAGGGTGTCAGCCGCTTTCGGAGAATACATGTACCATCTCTTCACCCCTATGGACAGTTCAAATCACATACAGCTTCTCAGCGGCTAGTAGGCCATGAAAACTGTCCGTGAAACGCCTTCAGCTGTAATTCCAGGTCTGCCTCACGTTGCTTCCCTTTGCTCCATTAGCAAGAGGATTTTTTTGCTCTGGTAACATTTCCAGAATCAGGTCTCCGAAGGACTGTTATCTGGGTGCTCCTCTACTCCATTCAGTGAGGGATTTTTTTGCCAAAGTAGGGCACATGGAACTTGGCAGCAGCACACCGCCCTCTGAAACTTGGTAACCCCTCCTTGCCATTGCCAGAACTTAAGAAACTGCAAAGCAAACAGCCAGGCTGCCACAAAGAAATGTTACCTGCTGGCTGAATGTTAGTGTAGTGATTACAGCAAAACCCTTTGGAAGATTTTTAACTTGGGAGGATACTCGTGCCTGGCTTGAAGCAAATGAACAATGTCCTCACATGATGCTCTCTGCCCGCTCCACTTGGCACAAGAGCTACGAGAGCGAAGGCAAAGGCCTGCGCAAGCTCCGGGCACAGGCGGCAGAGAAACTTGCTTGGCACTTCTGAAAGGCAGAAGCACAGCTCTGCTGGCAGCAGCAAACAGCCGGGGATGTGTCCCGGAGGCCTCAACAGCCTATTCCGAGCAAAACACGAGTGCCACTCTTGTTCTGCATGGCAGCACGCAAGCCGCCAGAACTGTTTCCAGGGCTGATCGTACTTACCGTGAAGGAAGAAAAACACCTTGCTTTAGCTGTGGTTCAGCCTCAGAAATTCTCTCCTCTGTAGACATGATAAAAATAACACATTTAATAAAAATTGTATGGTATTTTTTTGTCACTCTATTGGTGAACGCTTCTGAGCACCCTGAAACAGCACCAGAATTACGCTGGGCCATAACGAGTGCTCCCCGGGGAACAGGGCAGTCGCATCCAGGCTGTGACTGCCCAGGGAAGGGCCCTGCAGACCCCTGCGCTTGAGGGAGGGCATACCTCGGGCAGGGGGCTGGTCACCGGCACGGCCCCAGCGTGATGGCCTCTGCACGGCGGGACTCGTTTCCCCGCTCCGCAGGGCACACACTGGCTGCCTTCGCAGGTGACAAGGCGACTCCTTAAGGCAAAGGCAGAGAGCCTTGCCGGGCAAAGCCTTACACACCCGAATAAGTGCAGAAAAGGATGTCAGAGGCTAGATACAAATGAGCTCTTGGACAGTGCTGAAATCTGTAGGCGTACTCCACGGCTCGAGCACCGTGCCCTCTCAAAACGCCACAAATGACAATGAAGTCGAGCAGAGGAGAGGAAAAGCCAGCGCAGCTCCGGGGGATTAAAGCAGTACGCCTGGGATGAAAGAGATACCCGACTTCAAATAAAACCGAACGCGTACCGCGCAGTTGCCATCATTCTTCCGCGGGGCTGTGAAACGGGGATGCCGCGCGCGTGCCGCGCCACGCCGACTCCACAGGCACCGTCTCGGCGTCCTGCCTTGTGTGGGTTACACAGCGGAATGAAACCCTGGCGCTCGAAGCACCGAAGCAACGGTGCCGCGAGCCCAGGAGTGTGGTGGGACATCTGGTGAAGACACCGGGGAGGCTGCCCCACGGTGACCGAAGGCGTCTCCAGAAACCCTCCCGTGCACCGCTGTCCTGGCTGGTGGGGTGCGGTGAGTTTCTGGAAGGGGCTGAGTGTTTTTGGGGAGCGATTTCACCAGGATCCGAGAGCGGACTGGCACGGGAGCCGGCTGCGGGAGGGACCAGAGCCAACCTTTTGGTGACACAGTCCCCGTGGGGAAACCGGACCCTCTGCCGAGCCGAAGGCATGCGTCAGCTGTTCACAGCTCCTTCCTCCCCCATTTTTCACAGCTTAAGCATTTGGCCGGCACCTCCATCCACTCACACGGCAAGCCCTCTCGCCTTCTGATCCCTTCCCCATTTCCAAAGCAGATTTTTATCACCTTGGAAAAGGGGTTTTAAATCTGTGCGGGTGACCTTGCCTTACCTCCTCCCCCTTCTTAGCCAGGGAAAGGGGCTCCCAGACTCCCACCCCTCCTGTTCTCCCAATTACCCAGATCTGGGGTGCTTGTTTTCTTAAGATGCATGCCACCTTCGTTTCGCTTAATTAAAAAGCACTGTTGACACTCTTTCCACATTTCCGCTCAGAAACACCTGCTGCTTTTATTTGGGATAACATAAACCGGAGTTCGTTTGGCGGACAGGCTCCCCGCATCGTCGGTTTCGACGGCGGGGTGGCCAGCAGCGGACGGATGTGCGATGGCTGCCGGCCCCTGACGCGGGGCGTACCCCCTCGCCCCTTCCCACACCGAGGCAGCGCCCAGCGCTCCCCCATGACAGCCCGGGGGCTCGTTGCCGCAGCCCGGCTGGGACGTGGCCGGTTTAAACCCCCCCCCCCCCCCCCCGCTGCTGCCGCCGCGCTCCCCTCAGCGCCACGGGCTCCCTGAGGGGCCGGCTCCCCCCCCCCCCCGCCCCGTTCTAGACGCTTCCGCGCCCCCCGCCACCGCGGCGGCTCTTCCCGCCGGCGGCCCCCCCGCCCTCCGCCTCCCCGCCACGCTCCTCCTCCTCCCGCATGCGCGGTGCGGTTCTGGCGGCGCCGGCCGGGGGAGCGCGGCCGCCGATCCTTTCGCGCAGGCGCGTAGCGTCCCGCCGGTGGGCTGTTCCGTCGCCGCGCCTCTCCCCCCCCTCCGCCGGGGCGCATGCGCGGGCCGGCGGCGCTGGGGTTCCTTGTGTGCGCCCCCCCCCCGCCCGGCGCCCGCGCAGGCGCAGAGCGGTAACGGAGGGGGCGGTCGGGCGCGTTCCGTTGGCAGCAGCCGGTTCCTGTCAGCGGCGGCGGGTGGCGGCGCCCGGTCCTCGACGGCGAGCGGAGCCCCCCGGCCTGGCCCGACCCGGTCCGATTCGCGGCCCCGACGTGCGGAGCGCCGCGCTCTCGCCTGCCGGTGTCTCCCCTCCCCACCCCGGGGCGGCGGAGGTAGCAGCCCCCCCCTCCCGGCCCGGCCCCCCCCTCCTCCCGCCGCTCCCCTCGCCCCTGCCGGGCCGCGGAGCTGCGATGCCCTCGGACTTCATCTCTCTGCTCAGCGCCGACCTCGACCTCGAGTCCCCCAAGTCCCTCTACTCCAAGGGTGAGTGTGGCACCGGGCCGGGGAGGCGGGGCCGCGGGCGGGGGGGGGGGGAGCCGCGCCGCCGCCGCCGAGCCCCGCGCCGTTAACCGTCGCTAACGGCCGGGCCGACACCCCCCCCCCCCCCCCCTTCCGCGCCTCCTCCTGGGGCCGGCGGGGAGCTTCGCCCGCCCCGAAGTCCGTCGTCTCGTCGTTGTTGTGTGTCCCGGCCCCCCCCCCGGCCCCGTCGTCGTCGTCCCCCGCCGTGCCGGCGGCGGCGGCCTGCGGGCCGCACCTGGATGCTCGGCCGCCGGTACCCCGCAGCGAGGGGCCCCCCGCGGTCGGCGCTGGGGTTGAGCCCGGGCTCCCCCGGCCGCATTCCTGGCCCGGCCGCGGCGGCCTCAAGAATGTGTCCCGACAGGTTCCTGCGCTCGGGGCCCGGCGGCGGCCCCCGCGGGAGCGGCGTCGCGGTGGGGGGCTGCGCGCCCGCCCCACGGGGCTCTATCCCTCCCTCCCTCTCTTTCTCCCTGCCAGTACCGGGAATGCGGCCCTGTTTACCTCACCGTTCGGCGGCGCATCTGCGGGGATGCGGGCCGAGCCCCGCCGGAGCCCGGCGCAGCCCGGGGCGGGGGGGACGACGACGGATGCTTGGGCCTGGAGTTGGGAACGAGAAGTAATGGGGCATGGGGAATACGGGCGGCTGGAGGTATCCCAAAATCTGCTCGTTAAAGTTTCTCGGAAAAGGGTTTCCGTGGAAGAAGAGGCCTCGGAGAGGACGTGAACGTTCTGATTTGGGTTAGAAACTGGCAAAAAGCCCGAGCAGCGGAGGGCTGGTTTTCAGCACGGTGGTGGGTTGCGGTACCGGGGAGTTCAGACCATCTCCCGGCGTTTACCCCGTCGGTGGGGGTCTTGGGGGGGTGGTGGTGGTGTAAACCGGCGTCATCGGCCCGTGGGAAGTGAGGCCAAGAGAGAATGCAGGGAATGCTGAAAGTAAACGAACGGAACGCCTGTTTTCATAATAGCAGAATTTTAGTTTTGACAAGTGGACGGTAATAAGGAGATGTGTGTTAGGGCAAATCTTGCCTACTACACGAGTTCTTAGCTTCTTTTCTCTTATTTAAAAGACTTGAAAGTCACTACCAGTAGTTTGTTGAACACATCTGCCCACAGTACAACTGGCGTGGGGAGCACTGTTGGGGGTGTATGACAAAAGAAATTTTAACGTCTCTTATTACCTTGAAGTGAAGGTAGCTAATCAGAGTCTAATATTGTTACAGGAAAGATTAAACTTTTTTAGAATTTTTGGAACTAATTGTAATATGCTCATTAACTCTCAGTTGTGTGTCGTTAGTGGTGAAGCTAAACAAAAAATACTTTAATGAGTCAAAACACATCTTTAAAGCTCTCCAACTGCTCTAAGTCATTGTCTTGCTGTTCTGTAGAGATCTTAAAGTTATCACCGGTGTATAACAGTTTGTAAAATTTTTTAAAGATGTTACTACAAGGGTTTAAGGCTCTCCTGTTATCCAACACGTAGGTATTCCAATTGGTTTTAGCCCTAGTGAGGGCAATAAAAGGGAAAGAGTATTTTGAAACAGGGCAGTTCTAATTGAAAAAAAAAAAACAGGTGATAAAACCCCATCAAAATTATAATTTATCATACTGGATATTTGAAAAGTGCGCACTGTTAAAGTCATTGGTAAAACATTTAAAATAAAAAAGGTTCCATGTAAGTTGTGAAATCTCTTCAAGGACTCATACTTAACTGAGCAGAACTTGTGAACTCGCCAATCTTACTGTGAATTCTCAAAATTTTTTATATTGAATGGAATGGTTGAGTGTCTGTTTCATGTAGGAAGAGGATCTTCCACTGATTAATCAAGAGTGTATTTTTTCTTCTGGTGGCGTTGATGTGGGTTCAGAGCTAGAAAGTGTCCAGAGAAGGTTGTTTGATGCTTAGGAGTGGCCATAATAAGCTTCGTGATCCAAACAAGATGGCATATGATAGAGGTGTATAAAGCAGTGAATGGTTATAAAGAGGTTAAAGCAAGGTTTGCTTTTCATATTTTGTCATGATAAAAGATCAAGGAGATGTTGAAATGCAATTTAATTTAAATTAAAATTTAGAACAAATGAATATACTTTTACAGAATGAATAATTAAGTGTTCCTCTTTGCCGTGGGGTATATTAGTACAATTTTTAGCTGGATTTAGGAAAAGGTATTAGTGGTTATCTGATTAATCAGAACACACTTCAGTGTGGTTTTTTTTTTTTTTTCCTAGATAGATAACGGATAAACTTATCCTGTGGACAAATGCTCTGGATCAGAATATGAATACAACTGATGAGATAAAGGGAAAGGTCTGAACACAGTGAGAAAGCCACAAATATGCATTTGTGATGAGGGTGTGTTAGGAGCATGTAGTTTCTCGTAACTGGTCTCCTTTTAGAAATGCAGCTACCCTGCAGTTTGGAATCCGACTCCAAATTGAATTGGGGCCAGTAACTTTTCCTCTGAATTGCATTCCTGTGTGCGCTTTGGGATGGCTGTGGTTTAATGATACCGGTCTTGTAAGTTTGTCGTTCATGATCACTGTGATGTTTTGGAAATACAGAGATCACAAAGGTGAGAGAAGCTGTAAGATTGGGGTGGTCTTGGGAGTAACTGAGGTTTTCTAACATACAAACTTTAGTTTATTGAAATTAAAGTAGAAGATTATTAGTGTGCTGATTAAAATGTACTTGCCTGCTCTTCAAAGTGAAGTTATATTTGAAAATCCAGTGAATCAAGACGTAGCTTACGCTAGTGCAATTTTTTTATGGTAGATTTTGTCCCGTTCCCTGGACAGACCGAGTTATGTCATCGGTCTGTCCCCGTGCTATGTGTTGAAGTTTTGGCTTGCATGGCCATTTGAGTTAAGGTTTTTGTTGTTCATATTCCTTTAAAAATGTTAAGCAGAACTTCTAAAAGCACACAGACCTAAGGTGAAATGGCAACGCAGACAAAGGGAGAGTTGTTAATTTAAAATTTGATCTGATAATTTGAGTTATTTCTTTTCATTTATGCATAGCTTGGGAAAGAAAATATTTTTCTTTGAGTACCTCAATACTTTATCTTCCAGTTTTTACTCTTGTAGGTGTGGTTTCATGAGCAGTTCCAGCCAGTATGAATTCCCACTTGCTGAGTTAAAGCAGTCTTGTCCCCTATCTTTTCTTTGCTGCTCTGCTCATGCCAACGCTTACGTGGCCATGCAGTGAACTGGATTGGGGAACTGATCATGTTAAAATTAACTCATCTTTTCCCTTATTCCTCCTCAACCCTGCCCCCCCAACAACAAAAAGGAAAAGGGGAAGAGAAATGTTGATTTTTAACTAGGTGAGTATCCTGGTCGTGTTTGCTGTGGGTCTTTGTGAATGGCTTGTGCTGACTCAAGGAAAGGACATGTGAAAACTAGCAGTGGGGAAGGGTGGGACTATGTCTTTCAGCAGCAGTGCCAGCTTATATTGGCTTAAAATAATAGTGAAACTGTACTTAAGTTGCAGGCCTCTGGAATATGACTGGTTATAGCTGTTAAAAACAAGAGGAAAGCAAAGTGTTGATTCCAAGGCCTGTTGCTGAAGCTCATCCCTGTAGATCCTGAGGAACTGACCTGTCCTAAGGACTAAACCCCATCTTTTTACGTATAATCAATATTAAAAAAGGTGTATGCTTTGTAACCATTGCAGATGGATGGTATCTCCTAGTAAGAAGATAATAGAGATACACGGAAATGCATGCATTTTTGAATGCTGAAAATGTTTAGAATGTAATAGGTTTAATTCCCACCTTTACATAATGTACTGTCCTTTTTGAAATAAAACAACCCAAATGTGCATACAAATTAGTAATGTAGTAGAAGAATCACTGGAGCATAAAACCTAAAACCTTGAGGCTAGTTGTTCTGTGGTTGAATATCGTATGCAACATTCAAATATAGTAAAGTTAGCTATTCATTGTAAACAGGAAGAGGTGAAAAACTGTGATTAAAGCAGTTCATCAAATGTCAGGTACTAAATCTGAACTGATTAAATGTGTGATTAAGTTAGCTAATACATGCCTTTTGAACAATTACAAAGTAATGTGTGTGTACTAATAAAGTTGCATTTTTGCACTGCAGCAAGTATCATCAGAACTTTAGAACTTTTTATTCATATCCCCCCGCCCCGATTTTGCTTTACTCAGCTCAGTAACTGTAAAACTGTGAGACTTTCTGGAACTTGGAAGCAGCAAGAAAAACGTTAGTAGTCTCTTAAATAGCTCTTTTGCCCTAAAAATGTCACATAGTCAAAACTCAGTTTTCCTCCATGCTTAAATGTTAAATGATGGTAATCTACTTGTGTTTACTGATAATTGTTGATACAACACGTGGTTTTTGGTGAATTTTTATTTTCCTACCAAAACTTTTTTCTTTCCATGATCCAAGGGATAACCCCAATAAGACAGTGACTGAATTATCAAAGAGGGATGGACCAGATGCTTTATAAAAATAGTAAGAGCCTGCTCTTACTTTTGAACTTTAGAATTAGTACTAGCAGTGTTTAGGAATAGAAATAATACTTAGCTTCTTTTTGTAATAATTCTTAACTTCTTTTTGTAGCTCACAGAAGGTGCCATGCTAGACAAGCAGTGCTGGGTGTTATGTGAGGGATGGACTGCATACATCTGCCTGTTGCAGCTCTTCCAGCTGCCCCTGGGACATTCTGACTTAAGTCAACTGAAAGGGATTCTACCAAAGTTCCTTAAATTCTGCGTCAGACTTGTAAATGTCCATTTCTACTTTGAATCTTACCAGTTTATTGGCTTTAAAAAACAAAACTATGGAATGTGTTGCTGCAAGATGATTATGTGTGGTGCTGGGGGTAGGGGGGAGGATTTTGAATTCACAGCTTTTCACACCGTAATTTGAATATTCCAGTGACAGAGCTGTTTAAACAGACCTTTTTCCCCTGCCGTCTGTTCTCACCCATGTACTGTTCTCTGAATTGTGCCAGCACAATTGTTTTTTGTGGCTGCAAGATGAATAGGATTGGGAAACCAATCTAGAATGAGTATATTGTACTTTTGATAGGATTTTCTAACGCTGTTCTGCTCCCTAGTCTAGTTTACTCTGCAGCTGCACAAGTAGTGGTGTCAAGACAAGAAAGGGGGTATCGAGGACTGGGATTAAATGGTAGAGGAGGTAGCAGATGAGGTAGAACTGCTAAACTGGCTCAGCCGTGGAAAGAAATGCCCCTCATGTCATGCCTTCTGTTGCATTTACTGTGCCTGTGCTCTTGTGCCGAGACCAGGAAAGCCAGGCTTCCTGCCTGGGCTGGTTTCTTGGGGATCGGTGAGGGAATCCATTTCTGGAGCTCGGGAAGCTGGGCAGGACACCGCAGCACCTCTCCTGCTGCAGGTGTGGATGGAAGAGCGTGAGGCCATGTTCCTGCCTTAGGTTCTCCTTTGCTGCCTGTTTGTATCTGAGTGTAAACGTGTGGTGTGGACCAAGAAGTAGGGGAAATGAAGATGGATTAAGTAAGCTTTTTCTTTAGTTCTAAGACTAGTTGGATTTTTTCATTGTCAATTTTACTCGTTTTGGATACTTTACATAGTTCCATGAAAGTTGTAGATTTTTTTCTATTGGACAATCTCCATACATTGCCCAATTCTCTTGTCCTATTTAAATTTAGATATTCAAAGAAAACGTAATTGGAGAGAATATATTTCAATCCCATGGAAGGATTTGAGTATTGCAATGAGGAGCTTGGATTGGACTTGATTTAGTGAGATCTCGGCATGAGCATGGCAAGTGTTGCAGTGATCTGTTTCACAAGGCAATGGGCTCTGCTGCTTCGTCAGCTGGGCTTGCTCGTGGAGGAGGGGTGCTGTTGAAGCCTGCAGGCCATGAACGTGTGGTTACCTGCGATCAGATGTGTTGGGTTCAGACTTCTTCCACTTGCAAAGTCAAATGGGTACATTTTATTACGTTGTCTTTTAATCCAGCAATGTTGGGGGGTTCTCAGGGACTTAGAGGTTGGAATACTGTCTTGAGTTATTGTGCAGATAATTTCTCATTGTGGGTACGCTTTAGAGGAAGACACTCTTTCCCCAATACTTTCTTTCCTCCCACCTTTCTTTTTTCAATTCATCATATTCTTCGTTGACGAAAGGTTATGCCACTCGGCATCTCTTCTGCTTTGTTCTGGAAAGTTCTTTCTGCAGTTTTGACACTTGCTTTAGTAGAGATCTGAAAATTTTTAGAATGTGAAAATATTAGGAGTTAAGAGTACTTGTGCTTCAATTAGTTCAGGACCTGCGTATTGGAAATAACTTTGTAGCTGCTCATAAGTGGAATCTATAGCATACTGTTGTTTAGTATAGTCAAGAAGTAAATTTTTTATCAAGTGTTTCCTAGATTGCAGATTAACATTTTTCAATTCTTGAAAAGCATCTGGTCTTTGTAAGTTTTCAACAGCATAGTTACCTTTTAGGGTCTGTTGACTAAAAATCATTGTCAGCCTGGAGCCTTGATCTGATTTTTGCACCGGGACACAGATTACTTAGTTTTACGTGGAAATGTACTTCTTTTGAGTTGGAGAAAATGGAGGAGAAGTAATGCTTTCTTTCATACAAAAGGGCAATGGCCTGAACTCATTCTGAAGTTTAGATACGCTGCTAAACCCTAGCAGGAATTGATGAGGGGCCAAAGTGCAGGTGAAGTAAGGTATGTGGTCATGTCTTTGCAGTTTATCATGTTTGTTATCTTCTCTGTGTTTATGTAAAGAGTAAACTGATGAGATTGAATGAATATTCAGACAGGTTTTGGCTTTCTCATCAGCGAGAACAGCAATTATTTTAGGAACTGACTGAAACGAACTCTCAGATCTAACTTTGAACAGTGGCGTAACAGCGGATTCTAATGGGCACATAGTAAAATCTTAAGTAACTGCTATTTCCAAAAGCATGCAGTGCTTTAGCAGTGTTTGAAATGGGAATGCTCAACATCAGTTATGTTATGTTATTAACTTACGTAGTTGTTAGTGATCTGTATAGTGAATATCACCGCACCAGACTAAGAGGAATGTTTGCACTATTTACATAAATACGCTTTGAAGAATCGTTCTCCAATTCCCCTTGATTACTTGTCCCTCCAGCAGTTGGGAAGGTTTTACAGTTGCTTTGTAAATAATAAGAAAGAACTTCAGGTCACTTTACAAAGTTTATAAAACTAACGTAATATGCCAAAGTAATGCAAAGTTTTGATACTAAAAGCAGATTTGAGTTGTGGTGAAGTTCAGGCTGTTTGGCAAACAAAAGGAAGTTGGATAGCAGTTCCTATTAATGCCCAGACAAGACGAAGCATATAGGAATGAAAGAGATTTAAAGACAGTAATAAAAAGTTCTCAAATGTTGGAGTTCCACTTCTGTTCAGAAAACCTGATATTACAAGCCAGTTGTTTCAGTCTCTCATTGTCTAGAAACCTGATTTTTTTTTAAATGGATTCACTCAGCAGCAGAATCTGTAAGTTTTGATAGTAGCACTACAGAGTGATTGGAAAATAATAAGCTGTAGAGTTCAGTAGCTTCTGTTCCCTATGACAGTTTCTGTTTTCTTGTGCATAGGGGAACATGACCTACTAATGTGACTATTAACTGATAGTGGTCATGCAAGCTGCTTTGTAAAGTGGGGCAGGAAGATGCGAGTTGTAAGTGACGATCTGCCTCCATTAAAATTACATTCCGCTTCCCTCACTCAGTGCTTGTCCTCAGGGAGTGTTGATGGCAGCAGCGGCTCCTTCTGCAGGCCGTAGCAGAGCTTGTGCCAAGCAGCACCACATATCTATACGTTTGAGTAACACAAGTCCCACTAACAACATGTTTCAAAATTGGGTATATCTCCCTTTGCTGTGAGGTTCTTTTGTATGTATGTGTGTATATGCTTAACTACTTGGGGTATAACAGGAGTATCTAGAATCTTATGCAGTTATTTTGACTCTTGGTTAGTTTTTGGATTCACCAAGAAATTCCACAGTCTGATCTTGGTGAAGAAATATTTCTTGTCTTGCACTTCAAGTTTACTCTCTCTTCAGTTTAATGTTAGGAGGTCTCCTGGTTTAAAATATTTGAGTATGTTTTTGTTTCTTAGGGGGGAAAAAAGGTGGCTTAGCTTGGAATATGTATTCCTATTAAAGCAGACTTACTGAGGCACTTATAATTACAGTTCCTGCTAGTCTTCCTTATATCTCGTAAGTAAATGCTACAGACCCCAGGAATCTGATTTAGGTTAAACTTCTGAAAAGAATCAGATGTCCCAGTTGTGCAGGGGGTAAGAGTGGAACAGGGTGAATACTTCTGGAGGCAGCGCCAGCTCTCAGTCACGCTGTCACTGAGGTTGACAGGGACATCTTGAGATCATCTAATCCAAACGCCCTGCTCAAGCTGCACCAGCTAGAGCAGTTTGCCTGGGACCATGTCCAGTTGGATTTTGACTGTCTTCATGGATGGAGACACTACAACCTCTCTGGGCAACCTGTGCCAGTGTTTGGCTTCCTTTGTGGTTAAGATAATTAAGATGGAATTTAATGTGTTTTAATTGGCGCCTGTTGCCTTTTGTCCTGTCACTGGGCACTGCTGAGAAGAGCCTCTCATTCACTCCCATCAGGTATTTCTACACATGGATAAGACCCCCCCTGAGCCTTCTCTTCCCAGGCTGAACAGTCCCAGCTCTCTCAGCTTCTCCTTGGGGGAAAGATGCTCCAGGCCTTTCATCTTCGTGGCCCTAAATGCCTGTCAGTTTGTGAGTTCTGAACGGCTTTTACTATTGTTGGGACGTTTGTGAGTTCCCACATCAGAAATTCTCGTGTCTAGTGCCGTGTCGCAGTCATATTTTTATTGGGCCACTAAGTCAGGTTTTTCCTCTTGAATATAGCAGTTTATTTTCCTGTACACTGAGATTTTGTATCCTATTATCAGTTTTGCTGAGGATATCTACCAGGTTTAAAACCTACTGGGAGGTGTGAAAGCCATGTTGCTCCCTTAAGAAAGGGGGTGACACTTGTTTATCAAGAGCATGTTCCTTTGAAAGTGACTTTCTGGACATTCCTGGAGTTCTGTGCTCCAGGCACACTCAGCACGTTAGCAGTTTTAAACTCCTCTCTGCATTTGTCACTGAGAGAGAAAGAACTACCATAATTTCTTGTAAGTATATTTGTGTGAGTGTGATCAGTGCCTGCCCTTAGCCTGTCTGCAGATTTCATTTGGGAGTAATCTTACTTTGTTTTTCTTTTAGGGCATCTGAATTCTAGACAGGGCCATCTGCCTCGCCTTGAAACTTGAACCACACCTGGAATGGAGTTGCTCTTTAATCACATGGGGAAATAATTTGGTTTCTTATTTTGTGACCTGAAAGGATTCAGCTTAAGCTTCAGTAATTCAGTTATTTGCTGCCACTTAAGCAAAAAAGGTGCTTTTGGAGGTGTGGTAGCAAGGAAGGGATTAGATTGTTTAGAGTAAATTTAAGTACTCCTTGCCGTGCAGGTATTTCAATCCATTAATACAATAGCAAAAAAATTCATTTAGGAGGATTACTGCCTTTCTGCATCTGAGCCAAGGAGTCTACAGGCTTTATTTTTACTGAATTCAGCTTTTAGACATAGAGGAAAGACAGCTGAAGTACTCTCAGCATTTAAAACAAACACTTTCTATAGTGGGCTACTAGTTATCTGTTGAAGAAACTCTGAGTACAAGGGTTTTTCCCCCCATTTATAAGTCTAGTAAGGAAAGACAACTTAATCGAGCTGAAGAGATCTTTAAGTATAACAGCATGTGTGTCGTGGTTTAACCCCAGCCAGCAACTAGGCACCACGCAGCTGCTCACTTACTTCCCTCCCACCCAGTAGGATGGGGGAGAGAATCAGGGCAGAAACAAAAAAAAGTAAAACTCGTGGGTTGAGGTAAGAACAGTTAAAAGGACAGAAAGGAAGAAACTAGCAATGATAATAATAACAATAGTAAAATGACAATAATAATAAAAGGATTGGAACATACAAAACAAGTGACGCACAATGCAGTTGCTCACCCCTTGCTGACTGATGCCCAGTTAGTTCCTGAGCAGTGATCCTGCCCCCCCCCCAAGGCCAACTCCCCCCAGTTTATATACTGGACATGATGTCACCTGGTATGGAATACCCCTGTGGCCAGTTTGGGTCAGCTGCCCTGGCTGTGTCCCCTCCCAACTTCTTGTGCCCCGCCAGACTTCTTGCTGGCTGGGCACAAGAAGCTGAAAAATCCTTGACTTGGTATAAGCACTACTTAGCAACAAGTGAAAACATCAGTGTGTTATCAACATTCTTCTCATTCTGAACCCAAAACATAACGCTATACCAGCTATTGGAAACAAAATTAACTCTATCCCAGTCAAAACCAGGACAATAGGACTTTTGAGAAACTGGTCATAGCAGACTATAATGACTCAGTTTATTGGGGAGTGGGGTGGGATAGTCCTAGACAAGGGATGTTGGAATCCTCAAAAGCTTTTGACAGGTACACTTTATCCATCCAGATACGATCTTTATCTACATGCTTGCCAATTATCCCCATGAACTCTAACCCTCAGTGAATTTATCTTCCGTTATATTGTCTTTCCTTGAATCAATGTCAAGCTTTAGCATATACAAGGTGTTGCACAGTTTAACTGTAGGTACAAAACTGAAGAAGATTTGAATGAAGGGGAGAGGAGTACAAAAGCCATGAATGGTATAGCATAGATAAATAGGCCATGCTTATTTATTATTTTCATGACTTCAGAGATAAGAGACACCTAATGCAATGTCCAGGCAGCCATTTAAAACAAAAGACAGATTGGGTTTTTTTGGTTCTTTTTCTTTTTTCTGTACACCATTTAATTACAGAAACAATTGACAGATGTTTTGGGTGGTGAAAGGATAAATAGTTTGAGAAGCTGTTAGATTTGTAGATGGTATATCTATTTAGGGAAGCCCATAAACTAGGGAGTTGGTTTGTAGCCGATTGTCAGAGTTTGGAAGGTGGTATAATAGAAATACTCTTTTAAACTTACTGGTTCTTGTAAACCTTTCCCTATAGTTTGCTGCTATCAGAGAAAAGATATGGGCTAATCAATACTTGGTTTGATTTGTTATGACCATCCTTAAGTTTTACATAACTTGGCAGTTCCAGAGCAGTTACACCACTGATTCTTTCATTGCTGTCTCCCTCTGATTCCATTGGGGTTTTAGCTCTGTAGTACAGAAAGGAATCTTTTATCCACATTTTGCCATGAAATGGTTGTCTTAGGTTCCCACTTGTCTCCTGAGGAGAGTCATGTGTGAACATATTTGGAGAAGAACTTGCTTAATAGTTTGAAAACCTGTTTTTACAAACAACTTGAATCTTTATTTCCTTGAGGAATTCCTTCCAGGTGCAGTGTTTATCACACAGGTTTGCCTGTGGTTGAGGATGCACCTCATTAGTTGCATCTATCTTTATCTGCAGTCTAAGGGAGCCTTGGTGTGTATCAGCAGCACCGCTTGTTAGAAAGAACAAAGGGCTTGTAGATGTAGAGCCTGGGATGGGACTGTAGCACCTTGTGCTTAATGAAAGCTTGCTTTGAACAAAAGCTGTCCATAACACATGCTTCTGCTATGTCATTCAGGCTCACTAAAAGGATTTTATTTATAATCTTCTTTTTCCCTTTCCTCTTTTTTTCCAATTTCCGGCATGAGTGTGTTCAGAGTAGCTGCTGGTGGTGCTAAATGTGACAAAAAGCTGAGCAGGCAATCTGGGACTCGTGTGCCGTGCTCCAAGATGCCTTGTGACTGTAGGAAATGTGTGTGAGCATCCAGGCTGTCTCTCATTACTTTCAGGTTTTTTTAACATTGATGCGGTTTTACCTCCTAAGCTGGTATCTTGCAATACCAGAGAGAGAAGTTGGTGAGATACAAGAGTCTTGGGCTCCATTGCTCTCACACAAGTCTCTTTCACCTGATTAGTCAGTTTATTACAAGTTGTGTTACAGATGTCAGGCTTTCTTTCAGCAGAGCTTTCTTTTAGCTGTGCCAAGGAGTATTGTTTGTTAAACATTACTTCATGTTTGTTTTTTAAAATTATGTTTATTATCAAACATAGTACTTGAATTATAACTAGAAACCAAAATGATGGTAGGAAGCATAAATATTTCTCAGTTTTGGGGGTGACAAAAGAAAATGCCTTTTAATGTCAGTATCAATAAAATGAATAAAGGGAGGGAGGCACGAAGATAGTTTGTGGGCTCAAGGTGCTAGACATCGTTCTAGGAGTTACTAGGACATGTCAAGTCTCCTGAACATAGCCTCTACACCCAGGTTTATAATAAAATACTGAATCTGAGAGAAGGTTGCAATGTATTGAAAGTGTCTGAATACCTGTATGCTTTTATTCTTCAAGGTCAAATATTGTGGTATAGCCTCAAAAGAAAAAAAGCACGTATGTTTTTCATTGCTGGTGTTGCATTTCTTGTTCTACAGCAAATGTAAGAGGTGGCAAAAATAACCCCATCAGTAAGAACTGCAAACCTGAAAAGGCTGAGAAACATTGTTCTGAGACAATAGTAAATTGAGGGTCAGGTGGACTTCTGTGTGTCTCTGAATTCGGGTGGTGCATTGCACCTACAGAACTAGCATAACTGGCTGGAGCACTTGATTACCTCTGTGTTTCTGGTAAACTTTGATTTTGAAACAATAGTAGTGTTTTAAAGTGGTTGATAAATAGCTATTCTTTGGTCATACTGTACTTGGGTTTCTTTGAGCATTTGAGAAATTAAGTCTTTGTAGTGACAGAACGTGAAGATGGGGAGAAAACCCAACTATCCTTAAAATTCAGTTTAGTATAGAATCGCAAAGAAATGCCATTGTTATAACAACTGTATATAACACTGTTATATGGCAAAATGAGGTTGTTTGAATTCCTTAATTGAATTTTCATACCTATTGTGTTTGGATTCTTTCCAAACATAAGCTTAGCTTGGTTTCCTGCACACTGGAAGACATGGCAACATTGGATTTATTTCTTTTTAAATTCTTAAGGTATTGTGAATGGATTGATTTGTTTGTTTTGTTTTGTTGTGGTTTTTTTTTTTTTGATTTCTTTTTTCCCCCCCCTCCCCTTATGGGATGTTTATGTGAAAAATGTGCATCTTGAAATACTACTCATAGTATGTGGTAAAGCCTTTCAAATATGTTGCTGAAGGGTTTAACTGTTCAGCGGAGTGGTACCTTGCTGTGTTCATGTACGTGCAGTTCTGTCAGTCCTTAGCTGCTCTGCCTTGTCCACTGTGGTATTCTAGCAGTATCTTTTGAGTTCTTGGGTTTTTGTCTGGAGTTTACAACTGCATAGGATAGACTTTTCAGTAAGTCATTACTGGTCCATTTCTTGAAGTGACAATTACTAAATAATGTTGTTCTCTCTTTCTGAGATGTGTAAAATTGGATGCAAACAAGACACAGGATTTATACTGCCTGTCTACATTTATAAAAGTACTCTTTGAGCTGTGAATGGGGATGACTGAAACGCAGCCAGGAAAGCTTTATTTGATATTTGGATGAATGCCATAAATAGAATTCAGCTAACACATGCCTTTGTCAGTTGTTGAAATTCAACTTTAAAAGGATTAATTTCTCAACCCTACCCTGCTGTGCAGAATCCTGAATATTGAGTTTAACAGCTTTTCTGAAGGTTAGTGGAATACTGCAGTAACTGATTTTTGTTCAGTTATGAATTGCTTGCAAAATTACCTTTTTATTACTAGCATTTTTGGTACTAACACTTGTCCTTTAAAAAAAAAAATGCAAGAAGCAACTTTTAGCTTTCATTTTTATTTTTAAGTACAAGAAATAATGATATTACAGTTGTGATAAAATTTTAATGACTTTGGTGGTTAATATATTACTGATCATCTGCCCTTAAAATACAGGTGGCTGTTTTTCCAGCAAACTCTTCTCCACTAACATACTATAATGTGCATTTCAGTGTTGGAGTAGCAGCATTTGCAGACAGGATTTGGATTTTACAGTGTCCAGTGCTACATCATCAACATGGAGTGCTCGGATCCTCTGCTGATTCCTCAGAGCTGAGCTGCACCACCACAAACTCTTTAATCATAAAGTTTTCTAGTGCAGGCAGAACTGTGGCATCTGCCTTTCCCTATGTGCTCATGAATCGTGTTGATTTAGGGTTTGCTGCTTTTGTCTGAAGCCAGAGGGGACTGGAAGGAAGATTTTCTGTTTGGCTGTGTAAAACATCCTTGTATACACTGCAGTTCCTTTGAAAACCTGCCACTGTTGCTGTAGCAGCAATATCGTTCTGCCAGTATTGACAATAACAGGAGCGCTGGCGGGAAGACTTGCTTCCAGTCTTTTACTGCTTTGCCATCTACAGATACGCTGAATACAGTGTGGTAGATAAAGAGGGAGGGAATAGTACCCTATGGTTTGTTTCACTGTGCTGTACTTCAGAGGTGCTACTGAAATGAAAGCACCAGTACAATTTGTGTCAGGAAGCGTACCAACTGTCTTGCTGACATACCTTCATTTGAGAGCTGTGTGAAAAATAGTGGTCCAATATGTTAACATGTACAGAAACAGAATGAAGTAGTCTTTATGTATTTTAGGTTACACTGTCAATTTCAACCAAGTCCTATGTTTAATCACGTTTATTCTGAGATGTACTCGAAGACATGAAATAAAAGCATTGTTTTAGTAAATGTTACCTAGTGGATTGAGCACTGGACTGCAGCCTGGGTACACGAAATTCAATTGTGTCCTGTTGCTGGCTGGCTGGCTGGGGGGCCTTGCGAGTTACGTTCTTCCTATGGCTCAGTTTCTGCACTTGCAAAAATAGGAGTAATCAGACTGACAACTTTGTAAACTGTTTTAAGGTGTCTGCATCAAGACTATTAGTAATGTATTGTGTCCTTTTGCTCAGCATCACTAAGTATAGGCTTTTTCTTGCTCTTTGGCTTTTGCCACACAGCTATGCAACAAGCACTTTGCATTCTTTGAACAGCTGCTGCATTTTATCTATTCTTATGTATGCTCAAGTAGGGTCTTCCCTTGCTCCGTATGAAACTTAAACCTGTCTTCAGGGCTGTTTGCCTCATTTTTCACTACTGCTAAGCAAGCCTATGTTAAGTCTACTGAAGTTGCAAAGATGTTAAGAAATATGAAGATATGATAGTCTGTAATATATCAAATCCTCTTTTGACAGATACAGAACAAAAGCTGATTTACTCTTTATGTTGTCTATTCTTTCCATCTTTCAAATCTTTTTTGTAACTTTATCATAAAAAATCTCTGCTGTACCTTAAGCAGAGCTGCCGTTGTCTGCAGTTATTGTGTGTGATTCTCACTTCCGCGAGTGAGAGTTTGGATCTTCCATGGCGTACTCAAAAAAGCCAACCAACTAAAGAAAAAAAGAAAGGAAAAAACACCCCAAACACAAAACCCCAATGACAACAAAACCACCACAGTGGAGTAGAAAGTACTTTAGCGGTCACAGATTCTTCTGGCCTGTGCCTACCTCAGTCTGTTTCTCGTCTGTTTTTATGCACTAGGCGCTCTGTCTGTCTGCTAGTTGCCTTTCTCAGACTCTCAAAGCTTCCTCTGTTGAGCTTCTTACTGAGTCCTCGTTATCCTGCTTTGGCTTCCCGTCTGTGCAGTCCCTGTTCCTATGCACTGTGCCAGCCCCCTTATCAGCATGCCATCTCCTGGAGGAACAATTCTTAAAATACACCACTGGCTGTGTGCAAATTCTGTTTCATCTGCATGAAGGTATATGTGTGTATTCTCAGTGTAGCTGTAGTAATGTTTCGTCTTGCTAACTCAGAGACAAAAAAGGAATAGACTGTCTATATTTTCACTGCAGAATTTACTCCAATGGGTCCTGATGTTACTTCTCCCAGTTTAGTCTAGATGAAGCGAGAGCAGTCACTGTGTCGTGGAATGTGGAGTTTCTGTATTGGTTCCAATACCTGTTATACTTGAGGGTGGGCTAAGGTTTCTGAAACGTATCCTCTGTTCTCTGTGCTGTAATAACCAAACTTGTTCGGTAAATTCTTCTCCTGAGATCTGCAGGAGAACCTCTTTGTCTTTGGTGGATGTATGAAGGGAGCTGTGGGGAGGGCTGAGAACTGGAGGGCTCATCAGCTGGCTCTTACAGGTTCTTCCTGACAGATAAAATAGTTCGCTTCAAAGTATTCCCACACCCAAGCTTTTGTATACAGAAAAATCCATGAGAGTCACATGACACTAACATTTTGCAACAAAGCAAGGCTTTGATTAGATGTTGAGTATTTAGAGCTGATGTAACACTCCATTACCCCCATCATTCTTTAAAAACTCTTTGTGAACTTGAGTATTGTGATAGAATCGGTGGCTTACAACAAACTCAACCACTAAACTATATTGTTTATAGTAGACACTGGACTTCCGAGTAGAACAGAACTTCAGGTTAAACAAACCAACCAACCACAGGGTCTTCTGGCAGATTCAGAGGCCTAGATTTTTTCAGGTGTAGAACAGATTTTGGTTTTAGCATCTCTTACCCACAAAAGTTTCTGGATGATACTCAGTTGCATATATAGTTTTATTAAAATGCAGCTACTTTTGGAGTGAGGAGTGACAGTCAGGGCTTTACTTGACATTTGGAACCTTGGTAATACAGGTTTAGTCCAAAACTGTGTCTTAACATGAACTGATCAGCATCATAGAATCTTTATACATGTGTGTATGGGTACTCTGAACCTGAATTTGTATGCTTAGCTGGGTATGTGGTGGAATATGGACACAATTATTTTTTCCTTTATAGAGTTGCTTTAATTTGCTGAGCATGTGTGCTCCACTTTAGTTTTCTCGCCTGCCTCCCATGTGTGAGTACTTGCAGATTCATGTATTTCTAATTGTTTTTTAATCTTAGTTCCATGCAAACAACTCTCTTTGCCTGTTTGCTTGCTTGTTTTTTTAATCAGCTTAGAGTACATCATTAGAAGAGATTTCTGCTTCGATGCTGCCAGCTGATTAGAAGAGTACACCAAGGTTTTGTCTAATCTCTGGTGTGACTGTCATGTGCTGCAGCAAGGAAATGGCTTTGGAAGAAGCAGCCAAATCTGTACGGGTATTAAAACATGTTGAGGAGACTGGTATCAGTGGGGATCAAATGGGCAGCCGTTCAGTGCAGGGAGCTTATTAAAAGACAAGGATTAACTTTGCTGTTGTTCATGAGGTCATAGAAGTGGTAAGGGATTTCCAGGATGTACCTACCCTTAAAGGCAAAAAATGCCAGCTGCAAGTGGAAAATGCCCTGTCTTTGCCTCCACTGCAAACAATTTGGCTGGTTCACATCATCACCCGTTTACTGATTGTGCTCTCCTGCGTGATTGCCTTTTGAGTGGGAAGGCTGTCACTACCTTTTAGTCTAGGGGTGGGGATAAAAGGGATGTTGCTGAAGAAGCCCTCAGCATTAGAGGAGGTAAAGTCACAGGAACAGATCACTGTGATGGAAGAGACAGACAGGTGGGCTGGGGGAGAGCCAGGGCTGTATTTCAATGACCTCCTCAAGGCTAGGCTTGGGGAACAACCTGGAGAAGTGGCATTGAAGTAGGAGTTGGAGCTGCAGCCAGATTAAGTGATGTCTGTCATCTTTGTTGTTAAGTGGAAAACTGTAGCAAAAAGAGGGATTTTCCACATCATGATCAGACATTGATTTAGAGGCTATTATGTGCAGTGGAAGAATGGCTTCAGCTAAAGGCAGAAGCAATACTTCTTTCCTGGGTTCCTCTTTTGTGTTCTTAACTATGTGTTGTCACAAATAACCTGCCAACATTTCCCAACTATTACAAGTTTTACTGGTTATTCTACTGAATTTATGTTGATTACTTAAAAAGAACAAAAAAAAGAGGGGGGGGGGCTGAGGGGCAATTATATGCCTAGAAAGCAGAAATGGCTATTTTACTGCATATTGCTTTCTTAGTTCTGTAGCAGGATTCTGTGGACCTGTAGCAGTCTGGAGTAGATGACCTTTTCAGATGATGATATCCATCTCCATCTATGTTAGTTATGGCCTCATTTGCTAGTAGGTCAGGGCAAAGTTCTCCATCAAGTTTGTAACTTGGCTTCCATGCATGGAAGTTGTGGGTGGCATGGCTTTGCTTCTGGTACAGCATAGCAGAGTGTAAGGAAATCACTGGTATATCTAAAGAGCATTCCATAACATTTAAGTGTTTGGTGGTACTGGCAAAATGAGGATGCCTGCATTCATCATGGATGAGCCTGCTGTTGCTCTTAAACATTGGAAACGTGTATTCTCTGCTGTTTCTGTATCTTCTGTTCTCCCACTGTCACCAAGTGCTGAGTTACAAGAAGCAGCTTTTTGGTCAACCAGCCAGAAGGATCTCAATTAAATTTGCTGGTAGGCTAAGAAAGCCTCACAAAAGTTTGAGGACAGACAAGATCTTTTATAACATCATGAACCAGTCCTAGCACAGTGTGAGTTAACACGGCACTAAATTACTAGAAATTGCAGTTCTTAATCTGTATAGCTGAAATTCCTAAGTAGATGCAACCAAAAAGTCATTCAAGATTCATTAAAGATTGGTAGCTGCAGAAAAGTCTTGCAAGTGCTGCATGTGATGGACTACTGGATCCATGTGTACCTGGTTTGCTCCATTACAGCTGAACTGATGGTTTACAACTACTTTCATTAGCTGTTTTGGGGAAACTACTTCTCTTTCCTCTTCTGCCTTCTGTCCTCTTGAAGTGACAGCATCTATCTCCGTTTCAGGGTTAAACTTGTGTTATTTAACAAGTAACCTTTTACTTGAAAGTGGCTTCTGTTCTGACTGTAGGAGGTTATCTGAAATTCTGAAATGAGAATCCTCCTTTTTCGTTACAAGGGAGAGTACTCTCCATGGTGAGAATATGCACGCTTTGGAAAAAGTGGGGCTTTCTTTGGGACACGTCCAAAGCTGCAGTGACTTCTCACAGAACCTTACAGTTGTCTTAGCACTCCCAAACAGGAATCAGTTGTGTTGTGTTCCCTTTGTTTCCATAAGCTTAACTGCTATGTTCCTAAGAATAAAGTTTAAATACAATCACAGTTTCCTAGTTAGTAAGGAGGAATCTAATGTGGCTGGTCACAAGGCATGGTGTGTTTCTGAAAGCTCCTTTGATACTGTGTTGTTGAGAATGGTTTACAAATTTCAGTATAGTATTTTCTGTTGGTGGTGATGGGGGAAGCCTGGAGTACTTAGATTTTGCTGTAAGCCCAGATGCCTGTAATTTAGCTTGGTTAGTCTGTGTGTAGAAATCTAAAAACATGCCTAAGGGGCAACTGTGTGTGTGTGTGCCCTAAGGTGAAGTGAGTAAAATAGGAAAAGGAGCAGCACTTAGTAATTTCAGTTTGCCATCATGAGCCACCAGCCTTTTGTACTTCCACTGTAATATCATCAGATCAGCTTCACCCACCGTTTCCTACCTTCTCTGAGTTATTTTGCCTAAAACTTTCCAAGGCCTTTCCTCTCCTTCAAAGATAGAGCTCCTGTCACCAGCAGCTGGGACTGATACAGATACATGTTGACCCAAGGATATGTTTTTGTGTAGACTGATCATAATGCATCCAGCCCTTTCACAGATGGCTTTTGTTCAGTTCTTTTAATTTAAAATGAACTGATTTTTGGTTGTGTGTAGCAGTTTATACTAGGTGAGCATCCCTTCTATCAGTGTTGTATATCCTTTTGTGTTCCTTCAGGATTTGTTGCTGCTCTTCCATTTTTTTTTTTTTTTTTTTTTCAAAAAAGTGGTGGTGAATACCTTTCACCTGAGACTGGATGCTGGCTCGGTTCGCACCAATAGCCAAGTGTACTGGAATGCCTATTGTTTGGCTCGGGTGTGCTGTTTTTGATGTGCTGCAATAACAAGCAAGTCCGGTATCATGTTACTTGATTATTTTTCATTAACATTTCAATTCTGAATGTTTTGTGCAGTGTCAAGCAGTACACCAACAAAATCTTGTCCTCCCCAGATTTAAGATTTTGTGGTGTTGGATATTGACCTAATGTTTGGTGCTGTCCTGGTCAGTATAGCCATGTGAAATATAATTTTCTGAACTGTCATTATAACTGGCAGGAAGATCAAAGTTACAAGCAGCTGATCTCAGATGAGAGATTATAGGAGTAGGATAATCGGATAAAGAGCAGTTGAAGAAATTTGACACTTTTTAAAATACTTTTTGCAAATCTGCCTGTCCCTATGTGTCCTTCAGGAGTAGAATTTGCAAAGCTTGAGCTCATCTAGTTAGTCTAGTTGAGGTATTTTGAGGGAAGATACAAGATGCAGAAGTTTATTATAAATAAGATATCTAATAACTGATTACATGAGTGCATGTGACAGAAGGCAGGAGAAGGTTTGTGGAAATGAGTGTGTGTGACTCTTGGCTGATCATTAGTATTTTGTTTGTGTGTCAGTCGTCTTTATATTTCATAATAACAGTAATCCTGAAATGCACATTCCTCTCTTCCTATATGGACAAAGAATATGTGTTTAGGGGAGATGTTGGGTATAAATGGAGCTACTTCTTGCAAAAAAACCCCTAGAAACTTGAGATCAACTAATATATTCATCAAGGGGATTTGAAATCAGCAATAAGTTACAGGACACTTTGTGCTGTCAGCTGGCTGAAACTTGACTCCTTGATTCAACAGTGGCTGCTGAAACCAGGAATTCTGTCTATATACTTAATCTTGCTAATTAGGCAAAAATACATAATGATGCTGAATTTTTATTTTTGCCTTCAAATGCAATACTGCATTTATATAACAGCCTTTTCTTTTTGTGGGTGTTTTCCACATGAATAAATGTAAAATCATAGCAGAAAACTTCATATACTCAGTATTTGTGTGTGTATGCACACATGTAAAACATTGTGATGGAGGTGAGCTGATCAATAGGGGAGGGAGCTTTAGCTATTTAAATATGCTATCAGGCGTGGAGCAAAACTGTATCCTCTGGGGAAGAATTAGTTTCCTTGCAACAACTCTAACCTTTCTGGAATTTGTCAGTTTTTGCTTTAATGCTATTTATAGTGCAGCATATATAAACATTGGCCTGTGTTTAGGTGAAAACACAAAGTTTCATTTGAAGTCTGATTTGTGAAGAGCAGGCTTGTTGCAGCAAGCTTTCTTAAAGGTACCCAAACAATTTTGGATTCTTCAGAGAAGTGTTGAAATGATAGCTCCTAGTAATCCAGTTCACTAAAGAAGTGTTTTAGACTATGAAGCTACATCTGTTCTGAAGAAAAGCCAGGAGTTGTTTTTTTCTTAAAGTTTGGATTTGACCTTAAACTTGTGCCATGTGTTCATAGAATCATAGAATGGTTTGGCTTGGGCGGGACCTTTAAAGATCACCTAGTTCCAACCCCCCTGCCACAGGCAGGGACACCTTCCACTAGTCCAGGTTGCTCAAAGCCCCGTCCAACCTGGCCTTGGACACTGCCAGGGATGGGGCATCCACAGCTTCCCTGGGCAACCTCTTCCAGTGCCTCACCACCCTCACAGTGAAGATCATCTTCCTTACACCCAATCTAAATCTACCCTCTTTCAGTTTAAAGCCATTAGCCCTTGTCCTATCACTACACTCCCTGGTAAAGAGTCCCTCCCCATCTTTCCTGTAGGCCCCCTTTAAGTACTGGAAGGCCGCTGTGAGGTCTCCCTTCTCTTCTCCAGGCTGAACAACCCCAACTCTCTCAGCCTGTCTTCGCAGGAGAGGTGCTCCAGCCCTCTGATCATCTTCGTGGCTCTCCTCTGGACCCATTCCAACAGGTCCATGTCTTTCCTGTATTGTGTTAATGCCATGGTTTTGATCTCTTTTTCCTCCTTATGTGCTACCCAGCAGACCTCCCATGTTTTCCCTCCCTCCTGTTTGGGACGTTCTTAGGTGTTATTTCTCACGCTGCTGGGAGGGGAGGGAAGTTATGGGGAGCCATGAGAGCAGAGGGGAAGATAGGCCTGGAAGAACTGGGGAGGCAGAGGAGGCAGTGATGGTGGTCTGGTCTGCGCTGTCTGTTTTGAACCTTCGTGGTGCTGTTTGTTCTCCTCTTCCACCACATCTGTGTTCTCTTGGCTGCACCTCACTGTGACTTCTTCAGCAGTGTTCTCTTCCCTCCTAATAGCTTGCTCTGTCTTCTCATATTTACAGCTGTCAAGGCTAATGTCAGCTTCTTTTCCTAGTGTAGGGTGCATCTTCAATTTTAGGTGTGGTAGCCAAGCATATTGGGATAAAAAATGGGTGTCATGTTTTAGACCATGTTTCAGGTAGTTTGGTATTTTATCAATGAAGCATGAAATTAAAGATTTGCTCTTCATGGTCTTGTGATCTTTGGGAATGTGCTTCAATTCTAATTCTAGCTTTTCCCTCCCTCCCTCTCTTTATCATATTGTTAGAATTATTCACAAAGATTATAATTGTGCTTGTTAGGATTACTGCTAAAATTATGTGTTCCCTGAGAAAAAAATATGCTGTAGGAGTTCTGAATCTGAGCATCCCTTTTGAAGCAGCAAACTTGACAGAACCTTTGTCATGTTTGAGAGTTAAAAAATAAATTTGTTAAACAAAAAAACCCCAAACCAACTACCAACCCAAAGAGAAAAGCTCACTCTTACCTAATAACTTGGCTTTTGGAAATGAGGCTTTGTAATCAGCACCAAGTATCTTCTGAGTCATGACAGAATTATAATGATGAGCAGCTCTCTCCTCAAAGAGGATTTCTTGAGAGACAACAGAAAGAAATGAAAGTGTATGTATATATATGCAACACAAACCTAAAAATATAAAGTTTTCTCCACTTACATGCACGCACACATGCTGTGTTATGATCCCTCATTTTGGGGCTCATCACTGAACATTTTGCATAACAGAAATACTTGGTGAGTTACTTACAGTGTCTTAGGTGTAAAAGAATATTCAGCATAAGCAGAGTTGCCTGTAAAGTGACTGCAGCAGCTTTAAATACTGCTACTACTCCTCTAGGGGCAGCAGCCTTCCCAGCTCTGGCACAGTGGAGCGTGTGAGTTTCTTAGGTGGCTCAGTAGGATGAATTTGTTGCAGGGTGCACTTTGAACTAAAATCACTTTTTGTCAACAAAGCTGAATGGGCATAATTTTCCATACGACAGGTTGCGATGAATACCTTGGCTGGTAATTACAGTGCAGCAGCTGCTTCAGTGCTCAACATCTGCCTATGGCTGTTTTTTTGACAGAAGTGAGCTTGGATTTTACTAACCTCCTGCAGGTAGTAGTATCAGTGCCAGCCAGAATAAAGGCTGGTACTAATTTATGAAGGATTGCTGTCTGGAGCTGTTGTACAAACTGCTGGCTGCAGGGGCAATAATACTTAGAGGCACAGGGATGTCAAGTAGGGAAGTACTTTCTCACATCGTAATCGTATTTTTCTTCAGCTGGTATTTGTGCTTTTCATTGTTGGGACAAAATCTGAACCTTTCATTCTTCAGTCTCTTGAATTGAGATACTCATCTTGAAGAAAAGTTGTAGTTCAGCAGAAAATACACCCACACATATCTTGTGGTTTCGAAACGCCACATTTTATTTGGAGAATTTTTTGATGTATTGATAGCTATGCCAGCGTCTGAGCTTATGGGAGCCATTCAACATGGAAATAAGTAAACATTTTCTCTGAAAACTGCTTGGGATTTTGTGGTTCACGGAAGCCTTCTCAGAATGGAGCGTGACAAATAACAAATGTCTGCAAAATAGGCAGCGCTGGCTGTGTTTCTGTGCTGGTAGAATATGAAGTGGCTTGGGAGCATGAGTTACACTGGCTTGTTTTTAGAAAGATACAAACACACAGGTTTCGTTCTTTCATATAACTTCCTTGGGCTTTGTACATGAGGACTGAATTCACAGCTTAGGAAAGAAAGAGGAGAACCGAGACTGAAAGTCCCCAATAGCAGTCAGTGTAAGTATGTTAATAGGGTTCTTGCTCTAATGCTTCCATGTATTAAAGCAGATCTGAATTTACAATGACACCTGTTGGTAAATTGTATTGTCCTTATAGTGCCAGTGCAGAAACTGCCTGACAGTGGCAACATGAAGTAGTAGCTGAGCATTTTGTTTCCCAGTTCTGGATCTTACACTGTCTTCCCTGTTGTTAAAGCTGTGAACACAACTGCAGAGGGCCTTAAATTCTGTTAGGTCAAATGTGCTCCTTTTTGCAAGCCAGATAATGTACAACCTCTCTACTCTTCTTCAGTGGATGGTCCAGCTAGAACTTGGCTGGTAGATATTTAAACTTTTTTACCCAAGGCAGAGTAGGTTACAGTTGATCTTCCAGCACCCTGTTTGTTCCTGCTGTTCTAAGAGTGAATACCTGTTGCATCTCTTTCCCATGAATTTAGCACTCGTGATTCACTGGCGGAAGTATATTCAATGCAATTATAAAAAAAAAAAGAAAGAAATTCTCTACTTCCTTTACCTTCCTCAGATGATTTGTTCACCCCCCCTTTTACTTCCTGCTCTCTCTTCGCTTCTTAAGAAGAACTGTGCCTTGATAACCCCCTTTCTTCCCCCTCATTGGCACAGCAGGCATAAGGAGATGGTATTTGGCTAGTAACAATTTTAAATGCAATTTAGTTTGGTTTTTAATTTTTGAATTGGATTCAAGTCTGTATGTACCTGTAACTTAAGTAAAAATTGTAAGATAAAAAATAAAGGCATGATTCGCCTTTTTTAATAAAAGCTAAAATTTAGAGTATGATTAATCTATGTAAGTGCTCATACACACAAAAAGTACACAATAGTCCTGCTTAATAAAGTGTAATATGTTATGATTTGTCATGGTTTAACCCCAGCCAGCAACTAAGCACCACGCAGCTAGCTGCTCACTTACTTCCCTCCCACCCAGTAGGATGGGGGAGAGAATCAGGGCAGAAACAAAAAAAAGTAAAACTCGTGGGTTGAGGTAAGAACAGTTAAAAGGACAGAAAGGAAGAAACTAGCAATGATAATAATAACAATAGTAAAATGACAATAATAAAAGGATTGGAACATACAAAACAAGTGACGCACAATGCAATTGCTCACCCCTTGCTGACTGATGCTCAGTTAGTTCCTGAGCAGTGATCCTGCCCCGCCCCCCCCCCCCCCCCCCCCCCCCCGGCCAACTCCCCCCAGTTTATATACTGGACATGATGTCACCTGGTATGGAATACCCCTGTGGCCAGTTTGGGTCAGCTGTCCTGGCTGTGTCCCCTCCCAACTTCTTGTGCCCCGCCGGACTTCTTGCTGGCTGGGCACAAGAAGCTGAAAAATCCTTGACTTGGTATAAGCACTACTTAGCAACAAGTGAAAACATCAGTGTGTTATCAGTTCTCATACTGAACCCAAAACATAACGCTATACCAGCTATTGGAAACAAAATTAACTCTATCCCAGCTGAAACCAGGACATCACTAAAAAAGAACTAACCTTTTTTGGGGGAAAGAAAATGAGAAGCATCACTGTAATCATATCTTTACATAACCAATTTTAAACTGCTCTAATTTATTTTACTTTAAAAGCCAATTTTGTGTTGAAAATTACTAGTTCAGAAGAGTGAGAAATCAGATCATAATAGCTGAGGAAAAAGTTAATTTTAGAAGGGAACTCATCTTTGAGGGAAATGCTAATGCAGCTGTTCCTCCTAGTAAAACAGGAGCAAAAGAATGAACAAATATCTATGCCTTTTCCCTTTCCCTTTTGTACCTTTTAAGATCTTCAGTAAGGATAAGTATTTTTTTTTCCCTGCCGATTATTCCAAAGAATAAAACTATGAGTTTATGGTTAGTTAACTTGAGCTGTCTCAAAATATTTTACTTGTACCTTGTCTGAGCATTATGGGTAACTCTTATAGAAAACCTTTGCAGAGATTTCTGCTTGGGATTTGGATTGCAGCCTCTGGTTGCCAATATTTTGATTATCAGCTTAAATTTAAAAAAAAAAAAAAAAGTTTTGTTTATTTGTCACAGTACTGAAAAGTTAGTTCTCCAAAAAGTGGGTGTAACTGAAAAAAATTTAAAAAATCTTGCAGCAGATGGGAAGTTTGATGGGCTGCGGAGCTATCTCCCATTACAGCTCACCACCAGTTCCCAGCCGTTGTTGGTAGTTGCTTGTGATTTTGTGCATAACAGACAAGTAGTATCCTGTAAACAGCATTAAAGTTTTCTTGGGCTCTTTTTATGCCAGTTAGTGGTGGAAGTATTTGCCCTGTTACCCAGTATGGTAACTGTTCTGGTTTGTGGCATAGCCAGCATTTGCTATGCGTTATATTTTAAATACAATTATATGTTGCTAGGTGTTGTATACCTGTAGATGTCTTGAGTATGCTTCATTTTTTTATAGGGCCTAATGCAGTTAAAACTTTTTAGTTAATAACTCTGGGTTTCCTAATTTTTACAGAATTGTTGCACAAAGATATTTTACCTTAGGATCAATTGAGTATAAATGTTGCTTCATGGGGGAAAAAAACTTTAAAAATGCACATTGAGTTTTCCATATCTGTCTCAGGCACCTACATAATACATATAAAGGAATTTCATAAAGTTTTGTGGTGTAGAATTGTTGATTCAGCTTATAGCTCTTAACCTAGGTTCCTTATATCTCCGGATCAGGTGTTTGAAATGATGCAGCTTTGGTGTATCTCCTGGAAGAGGTGCATATACAGCTGTGTGCTCATGCCCGAGTGGAGTTGTTATCTCGGAATAACTCAGTGATACATTCTCAGCCGTTGGGTGCAGTGAGAGCTCTTGCTAATTGAACTCAGAGGTAGCCATCTGACTGTAGGCAGTGACTGCTGGGAACTGTCAGCAAGCATGGAGAAGCAGGTTGAATGTGAGGATGTTGACTTCACTTCTTGTGTCTTGGCTGCTGAAGCCGTCAGGTGAGCCATGTATGGTGGCCACAGCTGCTTCACAGTAGAGAAGTCACAAAAAATTTTCTTAGGTGTTCTACTACTGTACAGGATCTGCCACAGTTACATTAAAGAGCTTTATGTGTAAAATGGACTGGCACTGGCCATTCTGTTAGTGGAGACTGCTTTCTCTGGAGCGTCTGCTTGAGTTTACAGAAGAGTTCGAGGCAAAAAGAAATGTTGCAGATAAATAGAAGTAAAGAATCTTGCATAACAAGAATTGGCACTTAGTACATGGGAAGACTTTATAGGATGTTCCGTGGATGACTGTACTATATTAGGCTCTTTTTGGAAGTCAGTTGCACAGTTTGAATTCTGAGAACAGGTTTGTCTTTGTTTCTCATGCGATTTGTTGTACATGTTGTCAGCCCCTTCATTCTAAATGAGTACAGTTTCTGTGGAAGTTCATGAATTATTTCTTTGTTTGGACAAGTTTGTGTCCTTTTGTTTCAGTCTTGAGAATGTGTATCTTAATGTTTTCGTGGTTGGTTTGTTTTCTGAAATAACTTTATTCCATGATTTTAAGATCTCCAAGTGCTTAATGTAACTTTTTCAAAAGGTTCTGAAAAGGTTGGATTATCATTTGTATCTTTTAGGCAAAAACATTATTTCTTTTCTCTTACAGAGCATGAATAAATTTTTGATTAAATGCTTTTTGTTCAACAGAATCTGTCTATGACCTTCTCCCAAAGGAGCTGCAGTTACCACCTTCCAGAGAAACATCTGTAGCATCCATGAGCCAAACAAGTGGTGGCGAGGCAGGTTCGCCGCCTCCAGCTGTAGTTGCTGCTGGTAAGCATTCTCATTTATTCAGTTGCTTTGTTAAGGTTTGTAATGTTCTGGCCAACATGAACAGTGCTGGCAAAGTTTTGATTGTAAAAAAGAACTTGTGGAGAAGTAACAGAGTTCATTCTAGGAGAATTTAGGTAATATAAATTAAACTAAACTGGGTTATCTAAATTATCAGGTGTTCTATGTTAATGGTTGCTGTATTTCATATCTATAACTTCATAAGAACTAAGTTACCTGTTTTGCTATTCTGTTACTACGCGGCACAGGCATGTTAACTCCTAGAATGCACTCTGTCTTCAGAGGTGATAAATACCAATTTGGAACTAAGGCAGAATGCTGACCGACTGAAACAGCGAATTCTAGCTAGGATAAAAAATGAAATGGGAGATTACATTTTGGGCCATGAAGCTTCTACCAAACTGTAAGGAAGAAGAAAAGTCATGTTTTCCTTTAAGAGGTCTTAGGAAGCTTAGTATTTAAACCCCATTCACACATAGCTCTCTATTGTAATGTATTATGAAATTCTCAAATACATGAGAATGTAATAGATGTCAGGATGGCACTTTTATAAACTGATAATTTTAAATTAGTTATTTTTCTAATTGACAGCATATAAAAATGAGGCATGACCTTTTAATCTTTGTCTTTATCTTAACTCCCAGCTGTGTTTTAGACTTCAGTCTAAAGACTCTGTCATTGATCTTCATTAAACATAAACTGAGGATTTAAGGACAAAGTTCTGATTTGTGAGGTTACCCTTAGTGCTGGTTTGCATCTGGAATTCTTGTCAGTAACTTGTATACATTAGTAAACATCTGTGCTATGAAGAAAAAATTATCATTACACTTAAAATAGATGCATCTTTCTTCATTGGATAAGGGTGTTGGGTTTTTTTTTTTGCATAATTTGATCCCCATATTTCTTACAAGGTCATGTTCCACTTCCCTAATTGGCCTTAAATTGTTGCTTGAGACAAATGTATATATTTAAGGTGAGGATTCAGATAGCTGCATTATTCTTTTTTTCTCTCTATGAGTTCATATGCATTAAATGTTTGTGTGAGAATGTTTCCCAGATTTGCCTGGTACAGGAATCCTGATCAGAAACTGAAGTGATTGTAGACTTGTCAGAGAAACTTTACAGCACTGCTCACCATTCATGTTTTGCCAGACCTCTTCTGAGAGAACCTGTGGATTTAACTGTGCACAGTGGAACTTCGGTCATTCAAAGAATTTGATGTTTTTATTTATTATATTGGAAGGATTTGATATTTTTATATCACTTATTCAAAAAATAATTTGGGCGTATATTTCTAAAATCAAGATACTCAATAATCGGTTTGATTCAAAGACATAGCAGCAACCAAATCCTGTAGAAACGTGTCTTAAAAACAAGCGAACAAAAAGAAATCCCACAAACCCTGTTACACTCTAAATCCACAGATAGACATGAACTGCTAATTAATTCTGTATCTAACAGAAAAGACTTAAAAAACTTGAATGGAACTAAATGTCTGTTACCTCCAGGTATTTAGTGTCTGCTAACAGCCAGTCCAGTTCCTTTCAAAAAAACCTAAGAATATGTTAGCTGTGTTTGGGTTAAACTGCAGCACAATTTTCTTGATTGAAAAGCTTCAAAAAATAGTGTTGAGATTTTTTGTTAACACTGAAAGGAGACTTACTCATTCAATTAAGAATGCTTTTCAGTGTCAGAGATGGCGTAGTTTCACAGACTTTGAGCTGATACCGGTGCTGAAAGAAGAGCTTTTCATGTGTGTGCTGCAGAGTGCATTGAGTCAAGGACCTGCTGCTCCAGGTTAGAGTTGGCTCTGATGGGTTCACTGCAGGTCTGCAGAAACGCTTGTGGTGGCACAAGGAAAGGAGTAGCGTGGCGAGGAAGGAGCATTCAGAAAAGGTGGAGCTAGCTTCTCTCAATGGCTGTCAGTTTGTGCTGGTTTAAATTGTTTACTGAACTGTGGCTTTGGAGACCTTCCATCACCAGTGTTGTGATAAGACGGTTAAGTTTCTGGGTGCTGTTAAAATCAGGATCAGAAGTATTAAGCACAAGCAACTACTGTTCTCCAGGTTGTTAAAAATTGTGTTTAAAAAACCTAACCAACCAGACAAAAAAAACCCAAACGGAGCGAAGACTGGTTTTGTTTTCCTCACTTATGTCAGTGTCCACTAGAGTGAGGGCAAGGACAATTGAGTCTTGGTCTTCTATATATACATAATAGTGATGACCAGGATCATTCAACAGTGAGTTGTGCTGTGTACACATGTAAGGAGAGGTGAGCTCCAGTCCAAATGATGTAGCTGGTGCAGTTAAGGGGAGTGGATGCCTAACTTCCATAGGTGTCTGGGAAGGTGCAACCTCAGCATTTTGGCCAATGAATGGTGTCACATAGTTTTATTGTAGCATCTTAGTGGGGGTTTTGTTTGGTTTTGTTTTTTTCCACTCCACCACCACATCCTTGAAAGAAAATATATGCATCCTAGATAAATGTTTACCTGCAGAACAGGTCCATAGGCTGTGTTCCAAAACTTAGAGAGACAGAGCAGAAAGCCGAACAGTCCATGCTCCTCCTCCCTCTCGTGTTGGGAGATAAGATACATATATATATAAGAGATATATTATAACCCAAGGGTGGACAGGTGCTTGGGTATTTCTGGTAAGTCTGAGGCAAGGCTTTTTTTCCTCTTTAAAGCTGGGGACAAACTCTTGGGAACAGAGGAAGGAACATCAGTGTCTACAAAAGTTGTAGGTGGGAGAGGTCAATTTGGTCTTCGCAGTGGATCTCAGTGGATTGTTTTATAGTCATAGTCCCCCCCTCCCACAAATTCCTGCTGTGCTGTGGCTGATTAGGATTCCTCCTCTAAGCTGCCTTGAACGCAGCGCTTCCGAACTGATGCTGGTACCCTCAGCACACAGCTACCTTGGAGTGGGAGTGTTCTCCGGTGTTCTCAGTTGAATTCCAGAATCGCGGGAGTGCTTTTGCTTTTCATTGAGGTTAGCTGCGTGTTTCTTCTGCACCCAAGTCTCTCCACTTTCTCAAGAGAATAGGATACAAGTGTTTTGGCTGCATTCTTGCTGTAGCTGTAGCATGTTTCTAGATAAAAGGGTGTATCACCTTTTACTATTTTCTTCATTTTAGGATTGTTACAGTGTCTTTGAAAAGTTGCTACCACATTTTCAAGCCCTGTCACCTTGCCTGTGTAGTAATGAGAAGTCTGGCTGGGCTGGGCTCTGATTTCTTAACAGAAAAATAAGAGGAAAATCAGCCTGGGCTTTGTGCATGTCTATATGCTTATACAGGAAAACATAAATACGTATTTTACATTTATATTTGAAAAGGCCAAGACTGACTATTCATTTGCATGTATCAAGTCCTTAATAGCAGACTATAGGCACATTTTCAAGGAGCTGATGCTGTACAGATGATAGCGTGAGGAGGAAGGATGACTTCGGCAAGTGGGTGTTCCTGTATCTGAAATCTTTCCCTTGTTTTGTGTAAGAGTCTCTCTCTCTAATTTTTATGTCAGCTTTCACTTGCTCTAAAACCTCACTTTTTTGGGAAATGATAGTTCAGTCTCCATAGTGTTGTAGGTAATCTCATTTACTCTTGTTTTTAAAAGGAAGGGCTAATTTGAAATGCTGCTAGCACACTGTATGTAGAAGTCAACTGCAGATATGATTACTCTTGATAATGAGAGGATTACGTTACAGGGAATGATCTGAAGTGGTGTGAGTTTTTTACTACTCCTGTAGTAATTAACACAGTTTGTTCTCTGTTTCCCAAAACACAGAGTAAGGTAGTATCTGGCTGAAAGTCAACTTACTTGAGGGTTTTCTGTCAGTCACTTTGCTGTGGGGTTTTCTTCCATATAGATCACATTATAGGTGAGAAATATATGTTGCTGCAGTTAACTTATCTGGTTTTTTTTGGAGGAGCAGGATGGGCTGTTCTTAGCAGTGATGACCTTGCGGGGCAGACTTCTAGTTCTTCCATTTGGAAATTTGTTTTGTGATTTACAGAACAGTTTTAAGAATATTAAAATGGAATGTTGCTGATTGGATTTTCATTAATTTGTTAATAAATGTATATCTCATTCATTAATCCAGACAAAAGAGGTATTACCCACTCTCTGAATATCAAACAGGCAAGTATAACTTAATAGAACTCTAGGATTTTGAGCTGTGATGTTCACAACCTAAGCTGCTATCTCAAGCTTCTAATTCTGTTATTCTTCTGGAAAGCAGAAGGGAGGAAAAGGATCTGGTTTTACCACTAGAAACTATTCTCTGTGCTTGCTATTTGAATTACAAGTGTCTTTGTTCAGGGGACAGGAAAAGGAGGATTTTGCCTGGTGCAGTACCATAAACACATTAAATATGAATCATCTTCTTGACTCTTGAAATGCATGAGGGTGTCATGCTAAGAAACGTCTTTGTAAGCTGTGTCTGGAGATTTCTTATATGAAATAAATGTGCCTGAAGCTTTAATAATGCCTTCTACACAGTATTTCTAAGCTCCAGTTGCAAGGAGGGATGCTTGATTCTTTTCAGTTGGTTCTTAAAGGTTGACCAGTTTTTTTCATGTTGATCGAGACACTTTGAACAAGTGCTTCAGATGCTTAAAATTCACAGTGCTAATTTAAGTCCTTTGTCAAAGATGTCTTTCTAGTTGGTAGTTTAACACCTTATTCTTGTCTTTTGGGCATGGTTCAGGAGTATTTGTGACCATGTACTTAAAACAAGTGTTGCATTTTCATCTTTCATCTCCAGTAACAGGAATGCTCAAACCTTCTGAACCCCAGTGAAGAATACTGTTACAGAAACTTGCTTCTCTGCTTATCATCTGTTTGTTCTTTCTGTAGCAGATCTTGGAATGAGCTTCTTCAGCTTGTTGATGATCTCATAAGCTGCTTTCCATTTTCCACAGCAGCAAATATATATCTTTCTGTATTTTTTTTTTTTTTATTGCTCCCCAGGACAGTATTTCCTTCATCATTTCCATTCTGACAGTTTCTAGTTCTTATCTCAAATTGAATTCTCCATAGAATGGTATTCTTGCTATAACAAAAGGGGAACGTTTTATGCCACTGAAATGTATTTACTGATCTCTTTTTGCATTCTTCATATTTGGATACAATTAATCTGTGATGCATTGAATTTTTCTGGCTCCCGAACATCTATGATTGTATCCTGGGAAAATATTTGATAAACGATGAAGCTTTACCTTTTTGTGGTTGTGTCAATTTTGTGCTCCTTTTTAATTAAAGGGACAAACTGCTTGTCCCAAACAGGCATAATTGGCTTTTTTGATCAGAGTTGTTATTGAAATGCTTGCCATAAGCATTTATGGTCATTTTAATTATGAAAATAAGGCTTTGCTTCTCAAATGCTACTCTAGAGAACTGGAAAAAAAACACTTGCATCATCTATGGGGTAGAGACCAGGTGCTGACAGGTATGGGTCATGTTTTCTATTGCCAAGATAAAGCTTTTTCATCATTCTCAAGCTAAAGATTCTAATAAAGCCTCAAAATAGAGATGTGTGGAGTCTTGTTTTGGTTTAGTTTTGTTTTTTTCTGAATAGCTAGAGTCAGGCTTCTTAATTTTTATTTTTAATGAAAATATTTTGTCAATTTATCATCCTTCCTGGTGTCATTAGTCAGTTTTTCCTGTTGATACAGAAATAATTACCAGAGATTTCAAAGGGCATATCAGTGCTGCTACTAATTCTATTATCCTGGGCTTATAACTACATGTTGTAAACAAATTATCAGAAAAAAAGATTCTTCTTTGTAGTTGGTCTCCAATGCCTGTAAAAACTTCCATTTCTTTGTAGGCTTTTCCTTTCCTATTCCAACCGCCCTCCCAGTTGGAAATGCCTTCCTGTAATTTCCTAGGAGGATGTCTTCCAGGGATTTCTGTCTGCAGTGTGCTTGTTTCGGTCATGTGTCAAGTACTTCTTACAGAATTAATTTAAACCAGGTCCTAATGCTCTTTAAAAATGCATCTTCCTGGTGCTGTATATTAATACAGTGCCCTGGCAACTCTAGCTTGTTAGCACTAGCCTGTATGTGAATAAGTTTAAGTATTACTTCTGGCGATAGTGTGTGCTATGGTGGAGCTAATTGCATTAGTCTGGGAGAGGCTGGCTGTGATTAGGTATGGCTCGGGGGTGGTGGAGAGGTTCCTTCATCATACTGAACCCTCTGCTGGTGAGAAGTCATTGCTGGGAAACATGAAAGATAAAGATTGCTCTTACTGTTTCCATTTTATGGAAACTTTAGACAACACGTTCTCTGTGAATTCAATTAAAAATTGTAGTTGTGTAGGATTAAACGTGCATTGAGTGCATACCTGCTCCTCTGCGTGGAGCAGATCTTCCTTATAATTACCTATAAAGGATTATATAGATGTACTCTAGATCATCTCTTTTTTTTCTAAATTAAGTTTATTTTCAGTCTTCCTGAATCTCATATATTTTCCAGAACTGCTCAAACACCAGCTGTTTTATCATTCTGAGATATTTTTTTATGGCAAATTCTTGCATTAAGTGGCTCCTATTCTTACATCAAAAAGGCTTGAGAATTACTTTGTGGCAAGAGAATTCCCTGTTCCTTAGCAAATAATGAAAAACCAAGCCAGTGAAGGGCAAAAAGAGAACAGTCTTATTGTACTATTGTTCAGGCACCTCCTTGCAGTAGCAGCATCAAAGGCTTCATGGAGGCCAAGAGGAGTTCTTGATTTCTTAGGAAAAAAACCAACTGTGTATCTGAAGAACAAAAGAGTCTGTTCCTTAAATGGAAGTGTTGTTCTGTTAGATCATTGTACAGTCACTCTTTTAGGGTAGTGGGCTGTGGAGGGAGCTGAGGAGATGACAGGTAGAGCTTGAAGAGAGCAGCTAAGGGTGCTAGAGTTCTGACTTGCTTGTATGCAGCTGGTTATCGCTCTGAGTGGGGAGGATCTAAGATACGTGGAATTGATGTGTGCGAGCCACTAACAAAAGTTCTACTCAGATACCTAAACTTGAGTGTTAATTTAATAACAGATATCATTTATAACAAAAAAAGATTGATTGATGTATTTACCCAAAGTATAATACACTGCGTGGTTCAGCATGTGAATTTAAGGGGAATTTACACTGTTGGGCTTAATGTAAATTAAATTAACCTACCTATCTTGAATCTGAGTGTTTTTAATAACTGGTGAATTGGATTGCTTTATTATATTTGCTGGGATGCTAGTTTTTTTCTCTATTAATACACTTAACTTGCATTCTAGCTTCGCCATTCAGAGACAGGCATCGAGTGGTGGGTTGTGTGACAGTGTCTGTCAATAGTGAAGACAAATAGTGCCAGAGACACTTAACCCATCCAATCTCACCCAGGGTATAGGTCGGTCTTGTTTTCAGACTTCTTCATAAGTCTCTTCTTTCTTTCTTTTTTTTTGTTTTGTTTTGTTTTATTTTATTTCTAAATAGTGGATTGATACTGATTTGAAACTAAACTTTTTGGAAAAGTTTTTGACATTACATCAGTAATACAAGAAGAAGAAAAGTAGAAACCCAGGTTTGGCATGTGAGGTGTTGAAAGCAGGTTTGCAGCCACTTTGTAAGTTCTGTTTTTTACCTTCAAAACCTTTGGCAACACAAGGGTTGATGCTGGAAATTTTGCACATACTATCCTTCTGGTTTCATGCTGAAATTGTTCTTCTGTGTGCAGTGGTTCAAATAAATCAGTTAACATACAAAACTCTTACCAAGAACATGACATGTTAGATAAATTAACGAATTTAATAAATGGGTATACTTCATATATTAAGCTTATACACCACCTAAACCTCACCCTGTGCAGTGAGTTTTCATTTTTGACAATTAATTGTATTCTGAAGATAGCATAGGAGATTGCATGGGATGCAGGCTAGGTTCTGAGAAAAAGGCGGGTTCCCTAATGGCTTTTGTTAGTCCTGGCTGTTCATGCACAGGTGGCTGAAAAACCTGTGAAAACAAAAATATCTCCAATTTATTTGCATTTGCAATCTTAAGCTTTCCAGTCTGGGAAGTGACTTGCTTAGCACTTCAGCTGCAATTAAAAAAAAAAAAAAAAAAAAAAAAAAAGACATCAGGATGCTATTTGTTTCTTTTTGAGGACTTGGTAATCCTTGTTGTATTTAAGGATCTCTTTGGAAAGAATGAACAAGGATTTCAGGATTGGCTCCACGTAAGTGTTACCTAAAGACAAGACTCCCTCAATGCCAAGTAGTGATTTTTTTTTTTCTTTCTCCTGCCTTTCAGACTTTTTTTTAGAGGCTGAATGCCTTGTTTGACTTCACAAGATAATAGGATATAGAAATATATGTCATTGCCTTAGTTGATAACTCAGGAGGTAATAAATTTTCTTTGTACAATGCTTTATGTTATTGAAAAGAAAAAGACTGCACTGATTTGCTCATGGGGATGCTCTTTGCTGTGTGTTCCCTTAGTTTCTGATATTATATTAGCCTGTGATTTTTAGCAGCATGCATTTGTGCCACATGCGTGTTGCATCCCTTCTTCCACTGCCTGCTTTTTGGCTGCTTTTTGTTTTCAGAAAGAACCTGAATTATTCAGTCTCTTGGTTGTGAATGTAATTCTGTTCACTGCCTGAAAGCGAGGTAAATGTTTGGGAGTGGTAGGCACCTTTTTAGACTTTCTGGGAAGTAAAAGTAAAAATGACTGGTATCGTGAACAAATGGAATTTCTTTGAAATTTAGTCTTCCTAGGAGTAGTGCAGAGTAATTGGTTATCTTTATTTGCATTCTGAACTCCAGCACTAACCACGTAGTTTGTTAGTTCTTGGTTATTTTCTATCTTTCATTTACATGTTACAGAATTGCTTGTTACTGATGTGTAAATTATGATGTCCAAAAGAGAACCAGGACTTCCTTAAGCTGAACTGTTTGATACCATTCTGCCTCTCTTAGAGAAAAAAAAAAATCTTGTAGGACAGGCAACAAATTCTGAATTAACTTATTTCAACTACCTTACATGTCGCAGTGATGGCAATGAATAGATTCAGGAGGTTTAGTTTCAACAGTGATCAAAGTTGCTCTAATGCAGAAATAGTTTTCTTTTCTCTTTCATTTTTTTTAATTAAGAAAAAGGAAAAAAAAAAAACCCCACCTTGTGATGCTGGTGCACGTTTCATTTATAATACTGTGGCTGCATACTTGCCATAATATGCATTTGGCTTCTATTCAGTGTTGTTGCTCTGAAAGCAATTTTTATTTTGAGGCTGTGTTAAAATATATTCAGTCTTATATTTCAAAATGTGCATACTTATTTAAACTATATATTTGTCACTGCAAGCACTGTTAAATTGCAAATGAAAGAGCCACCTGTAACAATTCCCATTAATATGTGTCTAAAGAAAGTAACCTCAAATAAAAAAAAATGCTTAAACTGGGAAAGGTGTGTGTATGTTTCCACTCTAACTTGACAGACCAGCAACCAGGTACACCCCTCCCACTGAATGTCCACTGGTTATATTTTGTTTATTATCTGCATGTTGGGGAAAACTTCATTCTTCAAACCCAGGAAATGCAAAATGCTCTCACCTTTTAAAGCAATACCAGTCAAGTTTGAGTTCCTGAAACTTTAGAATAAACTTATTATTTCAAAATGCAGCATATTCAACCAAGAGATCTCCTTTGGGTATCAGATACGCATGTGTTGTCACAAGCTTTAGAATAAATTGATAAAACAAAATGGGAGCCATGTGAAACATACAGTGGTTTATTCGTTATAGTAACTTTGTGAATTCTTATTTGATTGACCCTACTTGTTTGTTTATTAGTTCAATGGAAGAAGAGTTGGCTAAAGGCCTGCAGACTCTGTGAGAAAACATAAATTTTTACTATGTTTCTTAGTATTTGCATAACTTAAAATGTTACTAAAGCAATTACTAATTTATCCCCCTAAAATAGATTTTAAATTTGTGCATTTGATTGTTCTAATATAGCCAGTTGATTTCATTGGCTGCAATATTTGTCACACTTTCTTACATATTTTTAACTATTATAATGGAGAAGATGCTGGCCTGTACATGCTCTAAAACACTTGCATGTTTATGGATGGTAATGGCATTCATTTGGGAATATGTAAGGCTAAAGAGAAAGGTTTTCTTACCATTACTATTTAGCTTGATATTGTTTTGATAATCTAAACTTACTGTTACACAGGGATGTCTCTGGTAAATGGAGGCAAGTATAGCCAATTTATAATGGACAGTGTTTCTTTCCTTTTTAAATGTATAAAAGAAAAACATATGCACATGTTCATACACATACATGCTTTTTAACTTCTAGGAAAAGAAACTGGAGGAGAAATTGTTTTGGATAGCAATAATGATAGCAACTTAAATATTGCAGAATGCCGCAACCTAAAATAATGATACCATTAGCAGCTCTTTTAGCTTTATACTGAAAAGTATTCTGTTTAGTGAATTATTTATTTATTTTTTCCTAGGAAAGTGAGGGAAAAGTACAATTGTTGCATTTCTGGACAGGGTATGCATTGAACCATTTGATAAGCAGGATACGATCAGTGTTTGGCATATCTGTTCTAATGCAGACCTGTGTATGGATTGTCACTTTAAGTTTTTCTTCTAGGTCTTTTAAAAGACCTTTCTAAAACATTCCCAGAACTTGCTGCAAAAAAGATAAATCTTTGGTATTAATCTATTGGAGGAGAAGTCTTCCAGTTCTAGAGCCCTGCTACCTGGTTCAATGTACGTAATTATTTATTTGTCAAAGTCTTTGTCACGCACAGGCAAACAAGAGACGTGCATACACTGCGTTGTACTATGCATGATACTCAGTTTCATCCATTAAAAGAAGAATTCATTTTAAATGGGGGAAATATTGCTGTTCAGTACTCCAGTTCTGCAGCATTACTGCTGTGTGCTCCATGTATTCTGTTTGCAAATACTTGCATGCAGCATATATGCTGTATGCATGCTGCATATTTCTTTGTTTGAGTGTATAAATGATGAATGGAAACTAATTCTATTTTAACAAACCATAGTATTCATCCCAAATAGCAACTATCTTTCTCAACTCAAAGTGGCTGCAAATCAGCTCCTAAATATTGTCACTGAAATTAATACCTAGATTTAATGGTTCTTGCCAATCCTATAAGTGTTTTTGAAAAAAGCATTGCATTAATGCATGATGTAGAAAGGATAAATTTGCCTTTAAATTGGAATGCAGTTCAAAGTGACTGAATTCTCCAATTTCAGCCACTATATTTGCCAAAGAACAAACTGGGAAATGGAACTGGTATCATTCATCTGTTCCTGATTTACTGGGAGGTTCGGGGAAGGGACTTCCGACGAAGATAAAAGCAGAATAGTCTATCGATAAAGTGTAATGACCACTAAATTTTACAATCTGAAGTAGTGTATGTTTACTTTTAAATTCATTTAGCACAGAAAAGCTGTAAGAAACAGTAACGGTTTAAAAATTCATCATCAGTCATTGATACCCCCGATAATTACAAGCAGGCTGATTTATAGGAAGGTTTGCTAAGTTTTGCTTTAGTTAAATGTATTGTCATGCTGAACATACTTTATTCTGTTACTTTTAAATAGCTTAAACTGGATAAAACAGTTCAACTATCTCTAAACCTTTTAGACTTGAGAGACTAATATATTTTGGATTTAAAAAAAATTCCAAACAACAAAAAGGAAAACATCATGCTCCTCTTAATAATAGGTATTACCTCTATGACACCAGTAACTAGCTGAACAAACATACTGTAAAATTACGTATGTATGTATGTACAATTTGTTTCTCAAATTAGATTATTTTTGTGGTTCTGGTATATTGTCCAAGCTGCGGTCAGCAGTGCAGAAATACAGGAAATCTCCCCCCTAGGAAGCTTAAATCTGAATATAAAATTCAGTTAGTTATTCCTCAGTGAGCTACAGCTAATTTAAATAAATAAATACCTATGTTTGTCCATACTGCTTCCTGTGAAATGTTTTAGCCTATGTTTTCAGCTGATTTGTCCATAATTCCTTAGTGGAAATGATTGTGGTGTTCTCCAGAAATCTTCAGGGTTTTGTTTGAAGCGTTTTGCTGTCCTCTTATGTTTCTAAAACAGATTGATCTGTGTCACCTCCGGAGAAGTCACAATCACATTGTTTAAAATATCCTGCTTAATGTGAATTTTTCAGATACCTGTCCCAAGCTGTCCCTGTATGCATAAGGGACTCGGCTAATAAAGTCTGAGAGAAATCAGTCTCATTGACTGAAAGAGTCAAATTACAGAAATTTCATGTCTCCTTATATCAGCATGTCACCAATACAGGTATTTCATCCCTGTTTTGAACCTTGAAAATAAACAGCTATGTCATAGTGACTGATACCAGTTCCATTTTGCCTACCAACTCAGTTGATTTTATATTTTATTTCTCATTTATGATGGAATAATCAGCAGCTCTTTTTCTCATTTATTTTCTCATATTTTTATTCCAGGATTTGCCTCTGAAGCAGGGAGTGTCTGCATTAAAAATGACCTGTAGTTCTCTGCTTCATAGGTTAGAAACTTATTTTAATATTTTGTGGCTAAGCACAGTCCCGTCTTTTTCAAAAATAAAAATTTCCAACAATAAATGGTTTAATTGGCATCGAATATGGATTATAAGCATTTTGCATTGGGGCTTCCATTATTTTAGATGAAATGGCTTCTACACAAATAATTAGTCCAGCTGAGGCAATGAAAGCTATGTTTACTTGCAGCCATTTTTATGAATTAACATTAAGTTTTAAAAAAGTTGATTACAGTGGATCATATTAAGTCTTATTTGGACATTTCCAAAGTACTGTATTGGTTAGGCTGTATTGCTTTAAGCATTTACATTCTAAAACTTACCAAATTCCAAATATTTGTTGGGGGAAATAAATCGGTTCATAAATCACTTTATTTCAATGGGACTGCTATAGCCAGCACACACAGAACCGTGTATCTTGTATTTACTTCTGAATTATACACCGCAGATGCTTCTTCAGCTCCTTCCTCTTCCTCCATGGGCGGTGCTTGCAGCTCCTTTACCACCTCTTCCAGTCCTACCATTTACTCTACCTCAGTCACCGACAGCAAGGCTATGCAAGTGGAGAGCTGCTCCTCAGCCGTGGGGGTAAGTACCCGAGGGGTAAGTGAAAAGCAGTTAACCAGTAACACAGTCCAGCAGCAGCAGTCAACGCCGAAGAGACACACAGTCCTGTACATCTCGCCACCACCTGAGGACTTGCTGGACAACAGTCGGATGTCCTGCCAGGATGAGGGCTGTGGATTGGAGTCAGAACAGAGCTGCAGTATGTGGATGGAGGATTCACCCTCCAACTTCAGTAACATGAGTACCAGTTCCTACAATGATAACACTGAGGTGCCACGTAAATCACGCAAACGAAATCCAAAGCAGAGGCCAGGGATCAAACGTCGAGATTGTGAAGAGTCCAACATGGATATATTTGATGCCGACAGTGCCAAAGCGCCTCACTATGTCCTTTCTCAGCTCAGCACGGACAGCAAAGGCAACTCAAAAGCAGGAAATGGGTTGGTATCTGTTTGATTTTTGTTTTCTTTTTTTTTTTTGTTTTGTTTTGTTTTTTTGGTTTTTTTAAAGTTCTATCACCATATGTAAAACCAAACTAATAAAACTCCCCCCGTGCCCCGTCAAGTGTTCTACTCAGGTTCTCACATAAATCCCTTCTCTACTGTTCCCTTTTGTGTCCTAGCCCATGATAAGTTCTCATTAGACTTGTTAATCTTTATTTAGAAGATAAATATAAACTTTCCTGAAACAATTGGATGCAGCACTGATGAGCTCACCTGTATTCTTGTTTAAGTGAAATTCCTAAAAGATTGCACAATTCCATTTATAAAATGGCAATGAAGATGTTACTGTATTTAAAAAGAAAGGCAGAAGTGGACTGGACGCACCCTAAATCTTAATGGTTTTTGCAGGATTTTATGTGAGGATTTCAGTCTGTACACTTTACCTGCTTCTGTTTGTCTCTTTCTCTATTTGATAAATAGAGAGAGTGATGGGAGTAGAAGTTAATGGCTTGTTAGGATTTCTCATCATTTAAATTAACACATGCTTTACTTTTTTATACAATGTTAAGATGACATGGTGAACCAGATTTTGTTTTTCCTTGTGAATTCACTTCTGTATTTGATTTTTTCAGAAATAAATCTCTAATCCTGTTTCTCTCTGTGCTTCTGGGTTGTGTGCATGCGTGTGTCTGTACATGGGCACGCCTGGGTGGTGGTCTCTCATCTCTCCCACTTCACACTGTTCACTAAATGCATTTCAGTAGTTGCTTAAAGAGGAAAAAGTCCATCAGTTTACAATAGTATGTGGATACTTTTTTTAATTTATTTTTTAACTTGTAGCTTCTTTAGTACTTTTAAGATGGTCAAGTGGATAGATTTGGCTTTTTTATTGTGGTTTTTTGGGGGGAGGGGGGAGTGGATTTTGTTTGTTTTTACTTTTATGTATGTGCTTGCAGTACGTTCTAATGTTCATCACAGTAATGGTGAATATTAAAATTTGACTGATGGGAAAGATTATGAACTTCTCATATTCCAAAGGGAAAGAGCCTGGAGTCTGTATTCCCAGGGTCATTGCAGTTCCATACTTAAAATTTCACTGTGAGAAAGTGATTCTGAGAAACTCTCCAGAGTGTGCTGCTGCTTCCTGCTGGCGTGGGCACCGCACCGGGAAAAGTGGAGCGGGCTGGTACCAGGAGTGTTGGCTCTGCCGACCCCTCCTGTCTCCTTGGACCTCTGGGTCTTCTAGTATTTCCTTACAACGACCGCAGTTGTCCAGCATCTTTTGTTTTCACCAGCTGAAATTGATAATAAAGTAGAACATTAGTACATGGCAGAGCCAAAGAAGCAAATTAGCATATGTAAAGCAGCTGCTTGGAACTAGGAAACTGCCTCCACTGAGCACAAAGGAGGTCAGGCTTTCCCTTACAAAGGGAAGAAACTTTATCGAAAGGCAAGAACTGTATGACTGTATATGTGATCTCTGGACAGAAAGGGGAGTTTTATTAAACTCTGGAACAGTAGGTACATTCTCAATCTGAAACATCATAAGACTATAACATTCCCTAAAATATTAGGGACTAACCAGTGAATCTTCATTGGTACTGTCAGCAATACTCTGTGAACTCAGGGGTAGAGAGAAGCATAGTTTTTTTCCTAGTGTGTCATATACAGACTAGATTGAACTGTAGAAAAACTCTTATAAAACAGAATTGTCCTTCTAAATAAAAGCTCAGGGGTAAGAAATGGCCAAGATATTAGAAAACTTAGTTTTGCAGTTAGAATATGGAGATTTAGTGTTACAAATCTAGGTCACCGTAGTGACTTTTTTTGAAAAAAAACTTTCCGGCCTGATGGAGTTCAGCCAAGGGAGTTCATTTGCTTTTGGCTTTAAGAAAAGAGCAAGGAAAGCACCCTTGCTAAATTGTAAAGTGGAAATAGCGTTTGCCCTAAAAGAGGCTTCTAGTCAGTTGACTTCAAAAGCTGAGAAGGAAAAGAATATATTCCTATGGAAACTGTTGGAACTTTTGAAAGCCTTTTTAGAAATGGATGACTTGATGATGATTTAGGGCAAAGACTCTCAGATTTCCAACATCCTTGGTCTCACTTCCACTTTCAGGTCTTCACTGGGAACAGCCCTGATGGCAGTGCAGGACCGGGCAAACCTTAACTCCGGAAATCTGTTTTAATAGAATCGTGGGTTTTGCCACTTACATTTCTTTTCTAAAAAAGAAGTGCTAGCTTTGAGGAGACGTTGTCTGGTAACAGTTAAGCTAATAAATAAATAAATGTGTGTGTGTGTTTGAAATATTTCACTCTTTGTATGTGCATGAATATTAGTATTGTAAATAAAGTAAATTAAAAGGAAGTGTGAATGATATATCCTCATAATTGAGAATAAAGGCCACTGAAGTTCTGGTGAAGGCTTTACAATTGCTTTCAAGTTCAGCTAATCTGATTGAAAGTAATGATTACTTGAGGTTTCTAGAGGGAAGGCTTTCAGAATAATGGTTAGGCAGCACCTCTTCGCATAAATATGACAATATATAAAATACTAGTATGTTGACAATCAAGGTACCTTGAGTTTTAAGAGTAAAGTATTCTCAGGAAAACAGAGCTGCGTTGGAGAGGCCAAAGTGTTAACATCATACTGCTAAAACTTCGCATTTTGTGTGTTAAAAGAAAATTTCATTTTGATGGCTGCCTCTAATGCTTCCCTTCAAAATCCAATAATATCTCAGTCTCCCATATTAATTTGCAGAGCTGGAACTTCCAAGTGTGACGAGGTCAGATGAAGTGTCCCATGTGGTGTCTTTGCATGGAGCATTCTCCCATGACGTTCCAGTGCCTAACTGAGGTGCAGAAAGCACGGGTCCCGGGGACAGTGTTGGGAGTAGTTTGGCAGTGGTTGCAGTAGCTGAGGTTGCCCAGCGTTCCTTCTCATGGTCCCTGTGGGAAGCTAAGAGGTAGTAGCTATGGGATTTAAAATTCTGAGTGAGAAAAGGAGAAGATACTCCCTGAAAGTATTCCTTTTAATTACTAGTCCATTGGAGTAATGTCCTGACAGGAAGAATAGAGAAAGTGATTATCTAATGAGCTTGAGTTTGATTAGCGTTTTTGCTTAACTTGTACAGGAGTGAAGAGCATAGTGATGTTAATTACAGTTTAATTAGTGTATCACAGGTTTTGTATATGCTACATTGAGGAAGAATTTTGTCCCTTTTATTTTCCTAAAAGAAGGTATGTTTTTCCATAGTGTTTTCATTTTTTTAAACAGTATGTTTGACTAGACTGTTGCAGAGTAATCGGGACTCCTTGGCAGAAAGATGATACTCTTGCAGGTTTTTTTATACTAGTTTTTTATGTAGATCCTGCCTCTCTGCTGTTACTGGGTTGAAAACAAGCGTGCAGGGCAGGGCTGCTCAGGGACACGCGCTGGGCGTCCGTCCTGGGCTCAGCTGGATGAGCGGGAGGCTCACTGGGCAGTCCATGGTGAAGTGGGTAACCTTCACGTACAGAAAAACATGAATGAAATTCATACAAAGCAGAGACCTCGTAAGGGCTCAGCAGTATTTTAACCCTTTGTTACAGGTATGAAAAGGTTTTGGAAGGCGTAGTAGAAATAAGAGCATGACGAATAGGACTTCCTGGGGTATGAGATGTGGTGGAATCGGGGCAAAGTGCCTGACCTTCCATGGGGCAGGAGAAGGCCCTTCTGTAGGAACAGTGCTGGGCCAGGCTGTGCAGGGGCTAGGAGGTGACTTGGAAGTATTTGCGTACTGTGTGGCCTTGTGCTATTTATTCATTGCACAGTAGGAGTTTTAGGAAAGGTCCTGATAATGTTTGTTAGTATAAATCACCTAGTAATTGGAAAGAGAGCCCTACGGGCTACCTCAGCCTTCAGGTCAGTGAAAAACACATGCAGTGGCAAAGCTCTCAGTAAACGGTTTTGAAGAAAAAGCATTTCTTGCACACTTCTCCCTGAGAAGAAAAAATCCTGGGTAAATTACCTCCGTGTGTTGCACACTGAAACAGGATTTGTTTTTTCAGCAATTCACACTTGTTATTTTAAACTGCTTTCTTCAGAGTCATTAGCTGTTAGAAACTACTTCTTGGTAGTAACAAAGAATACCATATTTGCACAAATTCATTAAGCCCTTTTTCTGCCTGTACCATTTGCCAGGGCATGTTTACATTTGCTAGTGTTAAATGAGTTTATTAGACTTCCATTCAGGTTCAAGATACAAACCTGCTCTGTGTAAGATGAAGAGTTATTTTCCATTGTGCTTTAAAGTGATCACAAAATGCATCACGTGATGTTATACTTTGGAGGGCTTCTTCATTTCGGTTTTAATTATGGAACTGAACACAAGATACAGTACATCTTAAGGTACGCACCTGGAAAGAAACAATCTTTTTTCATACACTGCAGATTTAAAATTGGTGCAATTATGTCAGAGCTTTTTACAATAACTAATTTGGTTTTAACATAAATTTATCAATCTGTTTTGACAGAAATTAGTATTTGAGTTTGCATGGCTATGCAAGTTCAGGTGGAGACAGGCATGAGGCTGTTTTCCTATTTAAAGAAGCATCATTTAACCTTAAATCCATTCAGTGTGTGTGTGTACATATGTATATTTGTTACAGAAGCGAAACAGCTTATTCAGATAATATCAGGCTGTATCACAGACTATGAAAGAGCAGGTTATGAGCCTTCTTCTGTTTGTTAACATAGTTTAATGCTAATTGCTTTTCCCTTCCTTTATGTTTACTCTCTGAAAAGCAGTTCCTATTTCAGTGGATGAAGGAGGCAGGGAAGCACCGTTCCTCTTCATCCTGCAGGTTTCCTTCTCTGTCATAAAGAGAATTCCAAAGTTTGCTCTCAACTCTGAATCTTCTATCCATTAATATATACTCTTTATCTTTTTAGCTTTTCTGTGATTTAGTTTGTTTTTGTTGGGGAGCTGCTTATAATATCTTTTTAATGGTCTGCTTTGACTTCCCAGAGCATCAGAGAACCAGAAAGGAGCTGGAGGGAAGAAGACCCCAATGTTGTGTGGTCAGTATCCGACTAAGAGTGAGGGGAAGGAACTGAAGATAGTGGTACAGCCAGAAACCCAGCACAGGGCTCGTTATCTGACTGAAGGCAGCCGAGGCTCGGTGAAAGACCGTACACAGCAAGGCTTTCCAACTGTAAAGGTAGGCTGTTTAGTGTTAGGTGTTACGGGGACTCTTTTCCAAGGGATACTTTAGTAGAATGGGAACTGGTTCGGTTCAAATAGGCTTAGAATCTCTATTTTTAGAGGGAAGGGGAGAGACTTTGCAGTCTCTTTGCTGTGGAGACTGTACTGTATCTCTTCTTGCAGGTAACAGGAAGTCTTATTTGCATCACAGAGTTACAGGAGGAAGGAAGCTTTATGCCAAGGCAATGATGTATAATCTGTAATGCATGTCCTGTTAGACTACAATTATACAAACTGTGAAAATAGATAGACACTTGAAACATACAAAACTAGGATAGTGAAATGCTGTAAGTGATTGCTGATAACAGTGGGACATCATGATGCCTTACTGGTAAGGACATAAAACTCAGTTTCATTTAAAAAAATAAATTCAAAGTGGTGTTTTTTTTGGCTTTTTGGTTTGTTTTTTTGTTTTTTGTTTTTTTTAAATAAGTATCTGAATCCACATATCCAGTGTCTGTCTTTCAAGTAGAGTCATAAAGATCTAACTGAGGTGTACTTTATGGGTTGTCCTGCGCAGTATGGTTAGCAGTAGTGAAGTTCATGTGGATTAGTAGAACTGGAGAAGGGGGGGAAGAAAAGAGGAAGCAGTTGTATGCACACTTAACAGATGCAGACTGTTTCCTGTATAGACTTTGATGCCTTAAAGTTTAGGTGTTGATGGTCACTTGCTCTGAGGCAGGGATGAGTGGCACACAGGACTGAATGGTGTCCTCAATCTTCTCATCAAGGGGAAAGATCTGGATGGAGCAGATGCAGTCAGGAATCCAGGGTCTGGTTGCATAGCTGGTGTCTCCAGCAAGCATTTAGCTTCTTTGTTCGTCTTGCTTCATTTGGAGGGGAGAAAAGGATGACTGATGTAATTAACCTTGCTCAAAGAGAGGAAAAATTGTTGCCAGCTTGGTGAGGAGGGCTTTACTGTAAGTTTGTCAGAGAATGGGGACCAAAGTACAGAAGGGAAGGAGGAGCTACAAATGGAGGAGGAACATGAAGAAGGTGGCTACAAAGAGGTCTTTCACATTCCTGCTCAAAAGGGAAAACATTCAGAGGCTGTTCTCCAGTGACTACACACGGATGCCCAGAGTCTGAATTTACAGGTCTTGTTTCTTCCCTTGTGTAGTCACAGGGTTGTGACTTGACTGGAATCACAGAGACTTGAGGTAGCGTACATGGCTGGAATGCAGTTGTGGATGTGCAGCAGCTGTGTAGAAAGGAAAGAGGACATCATGTATCATAAGGAGCTCCCTGACTGCACAGACATCCAGCATGAAATTGGAGACTGGCCCGTTGAGGTCAGAGGAGGGAGGAAGTTCAGGGATAATGTGTTGGTATCTGTTACAGACTGCATGACTGAGAAGATAATAGATGGCGCTTTCTATAGGTAACTAACAGGAGTCTCCTGCTCACAGACCTCTCATCGTGAAAGGTTTCAGCCATTTGTCCATCTTGCAGGGATGGCTATATAGCCTGGAGGAAGCAATTGATGAACTTTATGACTGCTTGTGAAGGTTTCCTAATGCAAACGGTAGAGAGGCTTACCAGGAGTAATGTTGTACTTACACAGAAGACAAACAGAAGAACTGATATCAAATAGCATCACAAAAGTTGCAGCGACCACAGTATGAATGTGAGAGTGGACACTGAATTGAATACAATCCAGCATTGCACGCTCATTGGAGCCAAGGCAAATGCTATCCTTGTTATATTGGGAGGAGTGTGGCCAGCAGGTTGAGCGAGCAGGCAACTATATTTGTTAATATACAAACAAGAAAGATAAAAGGCATTTCCTTTCATACTTTTCCTTAGTTATGCCACTTTGAGAAATCAGCAAGGCAGTGCTCAATCCAAACTAATTTACCAGGTCCACAAAGACATGTTTGTTTATGATACAGCCCTTAAAATTTGTGCTGACTACTGCTGACAGAGTACAGAAGCATACTTATCTTTAAAGTCCTGTTCAGTAATGTTAGAAACATCTCCAACACTTCACTCAGTCCTCCTGAGTAATGTAGAAATCCAGTAAAGTTTCATAAGAAAAGAATCCATTCATATAGTCCTGTTGCTATGGTGATTTAGTGCTCATTTATGTGAATTTTCTTAATGGGCCTTTGTTCATCTGAATTTCCTTTTAATTTCTTTCTCAGTTACCCTTTAGCACCCATCAGTGAAAATTCTGTTTCAAAGAGTCTCATGTTACTGAATTCCTGGAAGCTCGAGCTTGCTTTACCAGTAGGCAGACTAGTTCATACACTGTATATAAAAGCCTGCCTGGGTTGGACAGACAAAGCGAGCCAGTGGATCTTCAGGGAATCTGAGCTAGTGGAAAAAATATGTAAAGGACAAGAGGGCTTTTTATTCTGTTTGGGGTTTTTGGGGGGTGTTTTAAAGATGGGGAAGAAGAGTGTAAAAATGTTGCTAGTCCGGTAGAGATCTGGTGCTTGCTCTTTTCCAGCAGCATCTGTGACAGGCAACCATTCAGATGCATCACTCTTAAGCAGACTGAGGAGGAGAAGCAAGTTCTGTGGCCCATTAAAGAACACCATTTTACTTGACGACTTAGAACTAGAGAGCCTACAATCAATATGCAACATTAAAATTGTATAAACAAACCTTAGTCAAGTGACTTGTCTGGCAAAAGAAAGATTATCCTGAATGCGAAGTGTCAGCAGAGGTATTCCAGCGATCACTAGCAGATTTTCATGTTTTCTTACTAACAGTATTGCAAAGCTGGAACAGTTACCATCCAGATGATGAGATGATGCTCTTGCACATCTTTCATATCTTCTTCTAACACGAACACTGAGGAAGAAAAGCAACTCTCTTTAGCTGTGGTGATGCTGTTTCTAGCCAAGGAGACCTTGGTGACATGACACAAGACCGTTCGTTCAGCTTTCTGTGTAAAAGAGATTCAATAGTAGAATATCAGAGTACCCTTTACGCCCCACTTCCTTTTGACCACCTGGTGAAATTAAGTCCTCTCGTTGGCTCTTTTCATGGTCTCTTGTTTATTCGTGCTCTCTTGGCTTTTGAACTCTTTGATATGAACTATAGCTGTTAGCCTATGGTTCATACATGGGAGCCTGTAGTAGGCTACCTCCAGAAATCTTTTGGCTTTGCCCATCCATGACAGTCAGAACTGTAAGCTAATTGCTCCTTTTTGACATGAGAAGTGTACTATGATTTTATCAGTATTTGCTGATTTTTTTTTTTCCTTTTCTTTTTTCAAATTTGGCAAGAACTGCAGAAGTAAATTTTCTAAGTGTGTCAGGGATTCTGCTCTCATTTGCATCTCCTTACTAATAAACATGGAACAAGTATTCTGCAAGCATTGACTGGGCTTCCAGGCCTAGGATGAAACCTAACATTGCCACCCAGAAATCCTCTAGCAACAATTGTGGCTTAATGTAAACATTAAAAATACTCATTTTATCTCCTCCTAGGATGCTGTGGCAAAGAATTTCCATCTCTGGCCTGGGAATTTGGCAGCAATCTACTGTTTCTTTTTACTTGGAGTATTTTTCTTCTGTTACCTAAAAAGAATAACAGAGGTTACTTTGTAATACAACATTGAGGTTAATTTTAGGACTACTTTTACATCAGAGTATTTTTAGTACGTAGCACCACAGTGGGTTTCTGCTAATAAAAAAAGTATTAAAAGGACACAAACCCTTTCATGCTGGGATGTCGATGTTAGAAAAATGAATGCATTTTTCACTAATGTGTTCTGGGATAATTATGGCTTGCACACTGGATTGCAGGAGGACTGCTAAATCATTATGTGAAATGTATGTCTGACCTTTTATTTATTAAGTGTTTCAGTGAGTCCTAACTCTGTTCATAAACTTTAAGTAGGAGATGCCAACTTGCCATTTTTTATTTTTATTTTGGTGTCTGAAGGAAAACTAGGTGTGTGTGGTTGGACCATACAATCATTCAGACCATTCCTCCCTTTGCTTTCCCCCTCATCCTGTTCTGACTCATCCAGGGGTTTTGTAAGTGTTAGACAGTTTTTATCTGGTTTCACAAAGGTTGCAAGCCCTGCGGCTGGTGTGAAGATGGGATGCTAGAAACATAGCATGCTAATTGATTGATCGGCATGCACATACTGACCAACAAATTCTCATAAATTTTGGAATCAGCCACAGCAAACATTCTCTTTCTCAGCTGACTGGTGGGTGTAGATGCTGGTGAGGAAGGAGGATCCTGGGAAGAGATGGGGAAGTAGTTATGGTTGGGGTGAGAGTAAGGGGTCATAGGGGACTTGAAAGTTGAAGTTGGGATAATTCTGTGTGAAGATAGATAGGATTCAAGCTGGTTTAAAAAAAAAAAAAAATCTTCACCTGTTTTAAATGACTGACTTGTCTTCTAATGGAAGAACAAATGACAAAAGATAAAAAATATTAGTATTTTGTTTATAAACTAGATGAAAATTTTTTTTTTCCTGCCTCACTTGGGATTGTTTCCAGCAACACTGGGAGCAGATTCACTTCAAATTCAACTGTATAAGATGTTTCCTGTTTTAATTAAGAGGCATTGCTGGCCAATTGAAATATTAAATTTGTGTTGCCGTGTTTCAGCTCGAAGGTCACAACGAGCCGGTGGTGCTGCAGGTATTTGTGGGTAATGACTCTGGTCGAGTGAAGCCGCATGGGTTCTACCAGGCCTGCAGAGTTACTGGGAGAAACACTACTCCCTGTAAAGAAGTGGATATAGAAGGGACTACTGTTATTGAGGTCGGACTGGACCCAAGCAACAATATGACACTTGCGTGAGTAGCTTTTTTTTTTTTAATATATTTTCATTTATTAGCTTGTTTTCAAAACTGATTTGCCTTTTTCAATTGAATTGGTTAGTAGTTAAAAGTCCGAACATCTTGGCACACACCAGGCACTTAGTGAAGCTACGTGTATAAGAAAAACTTTTAAATCACATTCTCAGTTTGTTTATTATACTTAATGCTTAATCAGGTCTTCCTTAAACTTTATCAATTAACTTTGTTACATTAGTTTCATGTTCTGTTTGATCAGTAATGTGCATATTCAAGCATTACATGAACTATAAACTGGTGACTGGTTCTGCTGGTTGTCTTGTCTTTTAACAAGTACAGAACTGGTAATCAGAAGAGGGAAGGAGAATATTGGGACCTTCAGATCCCTTTAGGCCCAAAAGGCTGGGAGTTGTGGATTGTGAGGCTAAACTCTGGCTTTTCTCCTCTCTTGTTTTGCTTGTTCCATTTCTGTCATTTCCACCAGATAGTCCTTTGTCACGGAAGCTTCCTGCTTTGCTGCCTTTACAGAGCTTGTCTGGTCAAGTATAGGCAACATTTTGGATACAGTTTACAGATGCATGTCAGCAGTGCATGGCCGCTGCTGAGAAGGGATGTGCTCTGTCTGATGGCAGTCATTAACTGCAGTAGATTTCTGAGCAAGTGACCTCATCTGCCTATGTGGTTTGGATCTCACAAGAAACTTTAGATATAAGTGATTCCCTAAAAAGCTTTTCACGTGTATCTTAATATAGAAAGGGAGTGATCCTCTCTCAATGTATTCTTTTCAGTAGAAGGTCTTTTTTTTTTTAATAGGTAGGTGGTTAAAAGCTGCCACTCTACTTAGAAGCTTGTCTTGCTTCAAGAGAAGAAACGTTTCTTCAACTTAAAGTGTCCACTTCTTAAGCAGGATAATGCAGTTTGCTAATAGACTGAATCACTTTGATTTTTTAATATAAAATATATTCCCATGCTGAGTTTGGAAACTGCCTCTTGGAGAGTAATTTTATAATTGTCCTCAAGTGTTAATGTAAAACCATATAAGTATAGAGATAGCAGAAACATGAATTTGGAATTATCTAGGAAGAAAAGTTTTGCCTAGGCTGTTTTCTCAAAAGGTATCTTGATGTCTCAAAAGAAATCTTCCTAGTATTTCAGTGATGCTGTAGCACCTCTCTATTGATGGTAATGCCAGTTCTGAATCACAGTCTCCTCTCTGCTCCCTAGCTGTTGCTTATTGGCCCTCATGCAGCACAAAAATTTGTTCTACTCAGATATCAGATGGTCCCTGTGCTTTTTAGATGTAGGGCTTAAGATCCTGGTAAAATTATAATATTCTACTTCTTAACACATCAGGCTGTGTTTGGTTTTTTTGTTTGTTTTTTTTTTTTTTTGAGGTTTTGTTTTGGTTTGGTTTTGTTTGGTTTTTGCTTGAAATTATTTTGCATCTAGCATGTCTTTCTGAAAGTTAGCACTGCATCTCTCTCTCACCCTGGCCCTGTATACATTTCCCGTAGGACCACAGTTATGGTATGACGTATCTATCACTTCCAAGTTCCACTGAGCATAAAAAATAATATGACTACAGTAAGTTTTCTTCTACTACTGCTTTAAGTGAATGCAGAATATTTTGTAGTGATAATCCTACAAACCCAGATCTAGCCCTAGGAATGGAAGAATGAAGATCTGTGATTATAAATTGAATGCTTACCAGAATTACTTTGTTACGTTGCATTTTCTGTTTTATTCATACTACTTTCGTATTCCTTCCTCCCATGATTCATCATCCAAATTATGCAGGGTTGAATTGAAAACCGGACTATATAATGAGAAAGGTCATATAGAGATTTCATGTAAATAATAATAAAAAATTAATAATATTTCAGTAATTACTTCAAGAGTTTTGACTTTGTGGCTTATGTAACTAGTCAAAAGATTATGAAAGATGCTGAACGTATTAAACTATTAAACTGTCAACTATTTTGTGTTGTTAGGGTTGATTGCGTGGGAATACTGAAGCTGAGAAATGCTGATGTTGAAGCTAGGATAGGGATTGCTGGTTCCAAGAAAAAAAGCACACGTGCTAGGCTGGTATTTCGTGTTAACATCACTCGTAAAGATGGATCAACTTTGACTCTTCAGACACCTTCTTCCCCAATTTTGTGCAGTAAGTATCAAAATAAAAGGTTGTTATCAGAGGACTCTGGATTTTAGTCTGATTGCCGTAAAATGCCTTGGGGGGAAAAAAACAACCCAGTGTTAATCTGTGATTATTTCAGAATTTCTATGGTTAAGATCACATGGATTGATTTTTATTTCGGGTGGGGTGCTAGTTAAATGACTGACCAGTAGTTAAAAGTAGTTATACATTTCCTGACCTTTTATTAAACGAATTTTTGCCTTTTAGAAGGTCACAATTTTTGCCACGATTGCTTTGAACTTATATGACCTTTTTGATACAGGTTTTAATCTCTTCTGTATTGTCATGTTTATCTGTCAGCTTTCAGTGACAGAAGGGACTTCTAATTAGTTAGTAAGCATGGTGCTTTACAGTTGTGGTAGTTTGTTGGGCCAGAGGCTGAATCTATTCTGGTTCAGTGCAAGAATGAAGCATTTTGTAGCTATTTATTAAATGCTCTGTTTAGCACTGAGCACAGATGGCTGCATTCACTGGTTAGGTTACACTGAACAACAGGGAAAATGAAATCAGAGGAGGCTGCAGTACATCAGGGGCTGCCTGTGCCTATAGAGTCTGTAGTGACTTCCAGTTACGGGGAATTCTGCTCATCTGTCAAAGAGAAAAGATCGGGAAATGTGTTTAATACAGCTGTTGATGGGATTACTGATACTGACGAACAAGAAGATAGGAGAGCTTTTTCTCCATGTGTGGAAAATAGTATGATAATGCAAGCTCCTGGGTGCTTGTGTTGTGCTCTTGTGTTGTGCTCTTTCCATTGTATAAAAATTACTTGGGTTTGGTGTTTGGTTCCCCCCCCCCCAAACTGTCAGTACCTATTGTGTCAGGGCTCCTATTCAACTCATCAGAACCTGCAGCTTTGTTGCCAGCGAAAGAACAGATTGGAAGGGGAGATAATTCGAAACATGTGAGTTTCCACATCAGATACCACCATGCCATTCCAGTGCTGCAGGCAACAGGCAATTCGGCAGATGTGGCATGTAGCCCGTCTCTCCTTCCAGTATTCTGCTCTCACATAGAATCCCTCTGCAAGATTTAGGGAGAGCAGGAACCCTGCAGAAACCCTGAAAAGGCTGATAACCAAAGACGTGTCACTGTTGATGCAGGGGAGGACTCTCCTTCTCTCTTCAGCTATGTTCTATGCTTTAGGCAATAGCTTGACATTTGGGGTGCTCTTCCAGAAAGGTCAGCTTGAGGTGTTCCTGTCCCTCTTTTCCCTTCTCCTGCCACTTTTTGCTAAATCTTTCTTTTTCCAGTGTTTTTTAAACTGGTGAAGTTCTCAGATTTATTGCATTTATGTTGTTGGAAAATGCATAAATACATCTGCTAGAAATATGGTTGTCTCTGTAGCTCCATTCTAGTCAGTATAGCATTGTAACATCTGATATTAATTTTCAGATTTAAGAAAAGAACATTTTCTATAGAATCTCCGAAAGCTATTTCTGTATACATTTTGTTTGTATCATTAACTCACTGGTTAAAGATAAAATTATTTAAATCAGAGCAGAAATGGGAATGGAAATCATCTGGTGTTTTCTTAAACACATAACAATCCAAAACTTGCTACTCTAAGTAGAAGCTGAGAGTCTGAGTTGTTTGAGAGACCCATTTTAAAATAGGCTATTTAGCTTAAAAAAGCTGTATTTGATGCACTTCCTGCTTAGCTTGTTGGTAAGGCCATTCCAGTATTGGTTTATGAGGGTCCCTTGTAGTCTTCATTCTCTGTTTGTTGAATGTATCCATTTATACCTGTAACATTAGTAGCTATGTTTTGAGACATAGGCAGGGAGTAAAAAGCAGAATATATGAGAGTGATGGGGACATTAGAAAAAGGAAGGGACATTAGAAAAAAGGAAGGAGGAAAGAAGGAAATAAAAGTTATCCTTACACAAATAAAGTTCTAAAAAAAAAATACGGTAAGGAGTAACTAAATTGGTTTAGTTTTTAGCAAGCTGGGTTTTGGTCAGTTGATAAGAAAAGATTCCTAATTGTGTAAGCTGCTAAGAGATTGCCCAGGAATTTTGTAGCATCTCCATTGCTGGACGTCTAAAACAAAGAAACAAAATGCTCTGGTTAGACTTGTATCTTTGAGGAATGATGTGGGTAAAACTGATCATGATGTGAAGGTTCAGAGGAGAATTCCTGAGGCTCTTTCCAGGCTTGCTTTCCAGGATTCTGTGGTTCTGCTGTCTTAACTTACTCTACAGTTATGGTGACTGGCAGTAGACCTTAAACAACTGAATAGCACTGGTACACATATGCTGGCTGATCAATATGGCATAAAATTTTGTTGTTTATTAAGTTATTTATGTAAATCATCTTCTCCAGCACATCTGGTTTGTTTGCTGCATACATCTTATTACAGATGTATACTGTACCTTCTCATAATAAGGTTTAAATTTTCACTCATCAGAGCCTGTTTATGTTGTGTTTTATAACTAATATTGCTGTCAAAGTTGCAATAATGTTCCGGAAACTATAGGAAAGACATTAAGTAGGTGCAGGCTCTTTATTTAAGGTCTGTGTTTTAAATAGGCTTTGTTAACTTGCTAGCAAACCTAAATCCAGTTACTCTTTTCAGAAGTTCAAGTGCCTTGAGCATATTTAGTAGTTGCGTAATGGTTGCCTAGGAACCTGCTGCAACAGTTGTAGAAAAATCCTTTCTGAAAGGTCGTTAAATAATTTGGAGTGTTACAATATGTATGATGTTCTATGTCGTAAGCCCAGAGAATACTGTTATTAAACACTAAAATTGGGCCACATAAATACAAAGCACAAGTACAAGCTTATGCCACTAGGATTTTATGGTGATTACAAAAGGTGGTTGAGAAACCTGTATTAGAAACTGAAATTATTTTATAACATATTAAATGTGACAGACTCAAAATACATTATTTTAAAATGTATGTCTATTTAAATTGTCTTTGGTGCTCATTTTCATTTAACACACATGGTCTTACTTGATTTATGCTTTAAGAAGCATAGAAGTAGTTTGCAGCAAAGACAATTTGTAATATGTGTTATATAAGTCATCATCTGAATCACTGGCTGAGAGGCAGAGGTTTCCAGGGATGTGTATCTGTAAGCCGCGATCTCTTTGCTAGTTTATAGGATATAAATTGCTATAATCCCCAACTACAGAGGTGCGACTTTTGCAAGAATTTGTATTAGCTGAAGTATATAGATCTAGACGGTCATAGAATCAGAATGGTTTGGGTTGGAGGGGACGTTAAAGATCATCTAGTTCCAACCCCTCTGGCATGGGCAGGGACACCTTCCACTAGACCAGGTTATTCAAAGCCCTGGGTTAGTTCTTCCACAAGCCAGAAAGCTATGTCATTTAAAAAAAAAAAAATCTATAAAAACCAGGCAATCTGGGAATTACTGCTTCTATCCTTTTGCATAGCAGAACAAAATAAGCTTCATTAGAAAAATGTTTTTATGAGCTTAAGGGTAAAATTGAAGGTGCGCTTCAGCTGCATCTAAGGGCTGATGCATTTGTCTATCGCGCTCTGGGCCAGGATATTGCAGAACTAAATTTTCTTCTCTTTTTGAACACTTTGCTTTAGCTCAAACACTGAAAGTTTCATTTTAAAGATTTAATAAATGCAGGATAAAAGGGGAAAGATTATTTATGGATCATTTACTAAATGTGATTTTTATGAGGTCATTACATTTAGTGAGGAAATAACAGAAACAGTTATCTTCTGAAAAGTTTGTAATGAATGATACAGTAGAGGAAGAAGCTCAGGAATTAATTTGTTCTTTCCTTTATAATCCTGTCAGTAAAAGCTTTTTATTTTGGTTGTTGATATTTTCTTGATTTCAAACTATGTGTTTTTTCAATTTCAGCTCAACCAGCAGGAGTTCCAGAGATCCTAAAGAAAAGTCTGCACAGTTGTTCAGTGAAGGGTGAAGAGGAAGTTTTTCTGATTGGCAAGAACTTTCTAAAGGGAACAAAAGTGATTTTCCAAGAGAATGTTTCTGGTTAGTGTGAAAGCAATAATGGCTTGGGTGCTGAAGAGAGCATGATATTTGGGTTTACATTGGTTGATAAAGTTTAGTTGTAGAGAGCAAACTGAGAAGCAGGATCAAAGGCACTAAAATAAATTGCTTTATATTGATGTGCAATAAATGATGCCTTTTAACTTTCATTTAGATGAGAATTCTTGGAAGGCAGAAGCTGAAATAGACATGGAATTATTTCATCAGGTACTTTTGTATTATTTGTTATTAATTATTATTTGTTGTTATATTCTAATAAATAAAAAAAGACTGAATCTGTCTCCAAAGAAAAATCGAATAATCCTTTCCCTCTTCCTAGGCATTTCTAGAAATAATATTACTTTTCTTCAAATAAGTTCTTTAGTGAGTCTGGTTGAATATCAGATAGGACAAGAAGTAATGGCTTTAAACTTAAAGAGGGTAGATTTAGATTAGACGTAAGGAAGAATTTCTTCGCTGTGAAGGTGGTGAGGCACAGGAACAGTTGGCCCAGAGAAGTTGTGTATGCCTGCTGTGGTTTAACCCCAGCCAGCAACTAAGCATCGTGCAGCTGCTCACTCAGTTTCCCCCCACCCAGTGGGATGGGGGAGAGAATCAGAAGGAAAAAGGTAAAACTCGTGGGTTGAGATAAGAACAGTTTAATAGAACAGAAAGGAAGAAACTAATAAAGATAATAACAATAATAAAATGACAATAATAATAAAAGGATTGGAATATACAAAACAAGTGATGCACAATGCAATTGCTCACCACTTGCTGACCAATGCCCAGTTAGTTCCTGAGCAGTGATCCTGTCCCCCTCCACCCCCAGCCAACTCCCCCCCAGTTTCTATACTGGGCCTGATGTCACCTGGTATGGAATACCCCTGAGGCCTGTTTGGGTCAGCTGTCCCGGCTATGTCCCCACCAACTTCTTGTGCCACTCCAGCCTTCTTGCTGGCTGGGCATGAGAAGCTGAAAAATCCTTGACTTAGTCTAAACACTACTTAGCAACAAGTGAAAACATCAGTGTGTTATCAACATTCTTCTCATACTGAATCCAAGACATAACACTATACCAGCTGCTGGAAAAAAATTAACTCTGTCCCAGCTGAAACCAGGACAGTGCCCCATCCCTGGAAGTGTTCAAGGCTGGGTTGGACGGGGCTTTGAGCAACCTGGTCTAGTGGAAGGCATCCCTGCCCATGGCAGGGGAGTTGGAACTAGGTGATCTTTAAGGTCCCTTCCAACCCAAACCATTCTGTGATTCTACAAACGATCATTGTTTGGGGTTTACACAAGTATAATTGTTCCATTTCTAATGGAGAACTTAGATACCACAGTAGGAGTGTAGTATATGAACTTGGTGAGTAAGTCTTCGCCCTTACATACAGTGTAATTAAAAGGCCTAGTATGATTTTTCCAGTAGCTTTCCTAAGGACACATTAGATTACTACTGAGTGGAAATAGATTGTGTGTATGCCATAGTCTTTATACCTGGCTGAATTTCTGTTCCACTCTGAAATGTTTTACAAAATATGTTTGTTCTTTTTGACGCAACTAAGTGTCTTTATGGACTATTGGACTGAAATTAGAGAAATTATTAGATGTAAGTGACGTCTGACAGATATCGTCTTGCTCCCACCTCTGAAGGCCGTGTTCCATGCATGCACTGGTAGAAATGATTTCTCACTTCTAGTGGTATAGAGAGGTAGTTGGGGAATAAACAGACCACTCATCGCTATTACTGTTGATGAATGATTGAAGTCCTATTTCTTGATGTCTGCTCAGTGTTAAATCTGCTTAAGTGTAACATGAAACTGCATCCTCCATCTGTTCACACTGAATACAAAGACCTGATTCAGCAGAACAGTGAAGTGTCTGAGTCCAGCAGAATTTGATGGCAAACTGATTGCAATTCAGTAAGGCATGTTAGGCATAAGCTTATATTTAAAGTACTGGATTTTATACGTCTTTCCTTTCTGCACCTTCCATTTGAGCTGTAAGTTGCCAATGAGCATCATATAGGCAGATTATTCAAATCTCTCTTCTAGCACAAGTTAGTTATCAATTTACTTCACTAAGTGTAACTTGATCACATTTTCCCCAATGTCTTTGTTTCTTATGGTGTTTTATCAGTCTGTTTCTTTGTTTTGGTGGATGTAAATAAAATTAAGGTCAATAGTAATGAAGTAAGGTTTCTGATGTGATTTTAAAAATGGTTTTTGTATTGCAGAATCACCTTATTGTGAAAGTGCCACCATATCATGACCAGCAAATAACCTCAGCTGTTTCTGTGGGAATATACGTGGTGACCAATGCTGGAAGATCACATGATGTACAACCATTTACGTACACTCCAGATACATGTATGTAAAATAGAAGACTGGGGGAAAGAATGGACAGTTTTACCTGCTAAACATCTCATTTCTGATTTCTTAGTATTTAGCCAAACAACAGAAATGTTAAGTAACATGGATCTTTTTAAACTCCTCTTGCTGGCAAGGTTTGCTATGTTAAATAATAAAATCTAAAGGCTTGGCATTTCTCATTTACGTGACAAGTAGTTCAAATTTCAGCTGCATGGAGACAGCTGTTCTTACAAAGTAGCATCCATTTCTAGTATAAGGTTCAGAATGTAGCCGAGCAGGAAAAAAAGTAGACATACTAAATAGAGTGCACTAAATATAACCAAAAATAGCACCAAGCTTTATCCTAAGGAATGTTGACATTTGACCACATTGTGTATTTTTATTTATTCATATTACAATACACAGTACAACTGCTGACTGGCTCACATTTTTGGAAGTGAAAATGGTATTTTGGGCACTGTGATCATTGGTGCATTCACAGCCACAAACAGAAAGTTTATGTACAACTCAGAATGTTTCTCTGGGTTTCAAAGAACCCTAATTTCTTTAAGGTATAAGTAACTGTTTTGGTGTGTCCGTCCCCCCCCCCCTTTTTTTTTTCCTTGTTTGTTGTTTTAACATAAGGAAGTTTTCAGTGTGTTTTGTCTCAACAGCTGGTACTCTGAATGTTAATGTGAAGAAGGAAATCTCCAGCCCAGCCCAACATTGTTCTTTTGAAGAGGCTATAAAAGGTACTAAATTGATTCTTATCGTTGTTGTTAATAATTTAACTATAAATTCCTACCCAAATCTGGAGGAATGAATCAGACGTCCTGTGAAGATAAGTCTGTGCTTATAAAACCTGGCCATATTCTTACAGTGAGGTTTTTTTTCTGATTCTGAATATGTTACAGTATATATATACAGTATATTTTAACATGAGCTAGTATAGAACAAAGAATTTGAAAAAAATAATATTAAAAAAAATTCTGTTCTTCATGCCTCAGGCCCTGCAGTCTAATCTTCATTTAATATGCTTGCAAGTGAAGAAGAAAAAGGGAAGAAGCCTAAGATGGCAGTTAATACAAAGGATATAGAAACTGTATAGTGTTAATTTAAGAAAAAAACACACATAAAGGTAGTGGTGGGGAAGAACTGAGTACTGAAAACCACAAACATTCCAACTTGGTATTTTTCGGAAGCTGTCCAGTGGTTTTATAAGACTGCTTTCAGTGGGTCTAGTTAAGAATGCTAATTCTGGCAATTTCAACTTAATCCCCTCAGTGATTTTTTTTTTTTTTCCCTGACCATTCTGTCCATGCGAAGTTTGTTGTTTTGTTCCAAGGAAGCAAGTTTTAGGTTTGCCTGGTTTTTAAGTGTGAAGTGAATTGATCCTTCTGATATTGAAGTAAAGTAGAGGAAGGAAATGTTTCTTAGTTGATTGTTGAAACTATGGTAGTGTACAAAGGTTAATGGAAATTTCCATAGCCTGCTCTGGTGAAAGCAGGTTGAAAGGTAAGCAAATTAACAATGTGATCACAAGTTTGATAGGAATCCATAGCTTCAGGTTAAAATCATGAAGCTCATGTTTGAAGTTAATAGCTTGGTCTTGGCAGGGGATATATTTACAAGCTGACTTTACAACTTGTTAGGGATGATAATACAAGGTATGATGAGTTTAAACCTGCAGAGAATATTTGGGGGAGAAATATGCAAAAATATTTAGGGCAGTGAAACAAGCTGATAAAAGGACTGGTAAGACTTCTAGTAGCAAGATTAAAAAGATGAGTAAGATGATAACTAATGTATTGGGGCAAGCCTGACATCCATCTAATTGAGTATGGAGGCTTAACCAAAGGAAGATACCAACTGCTTCAGGAGAACATCTGCTGTTCATACGAACGCAATGTGCTATTTCTGTTGCTTCATCTCCTCCATGTAATTTATGCAATAAATCTTAATTTACTTTCTTGTGTGGGTTTTCTGCTAGCCAGCTCTTTTTTGATCGTTCATTCCTGTACCTATTATACTCTAGGCTGATCATGAAGCAGAGGTCAGACAATTTTGTCTGCTTAATGTACTTTGTCTCTGCATATGTGCCAGCCCATCCTTACTCAGTGTTCTGAAATGATAAAGACCAGGTGGGGATCCAGCAGGATGCTACTTCCTTTCTGTTTCCTTTCACTGGGAGCAAAATCCTAGAATTCATAATTTCTTAAGTGGCATAATTTCCAGCAGCCCTGGCCAAATGGAATGAACTGTTGCTGCCAGGGATGTGTACAGTTAGGTATTGAGCTACAAGGCCTTTTTCTTCCTATCGCAGGCAATTTTAATCTTTGTCTCAGGTATCTGTGAATATTCCTTAAAATAATTTCTATGACAACAACAGCGTATATAAAGAAACCAAAATGTGGCTTCCCAAAGCCATTACAGATTCCTAGCTCTAACATTTTAAGAGACTGCAGATTTGACAGACTTCAGTGACAAGTTACATTTCAAGACAACAAATGTATAATTTAAGCTGTTCTGTAAAACTTGAGGAAGATGGGGGTGTATGGACAACCATGTAGTTCAGGTCTTTTGCCTTCTAACACTGAAGTAGTGCTGGAGCCTTGTTTTTAAGTGGTTAGTGATAGTTTCAGTTTCCATCTTTGGCAGAAAAGGGAAAGAGGGTGTGTATGCCTTGATAAGATGGTAACTATTCAGAAGTTCTAAACTAAGTGTATTACGAAAACATAGTAAAACACCAAAACAACAGTGTTTCTCTGCTTTTGAAACTTCTTTTTCATTATTAATCTCGCTTCTTTTTTTCATTCTTCCAACCAAATATGTTACTGTGAACAAAGATACCATTGCTAGGATCTAATCTGGATATGATTAGGATTTTTTTTAATTACTTACATAATTTTTTAAAATTATTTCTGATGAACACAACATGATTAAGCACATAGAAGAGAAAAGCTTATAAATTGTGACTATGGTGTAGAAAAATACTGACTGCTGTCTATAAATACACTGTATGACTAGCTGTCCTGGAGTAGACGTATTTTAGAATAGTCTCACTCAATTTGCATTCCCTGCCAGCAGCACAGCCTAACGTGTCTGGTCATGGGGCTTGTATTTCTGGAGGCACCCCACACCTGTGAGCTAACAGAAGGAAGGAAAGAGCTTATTTGGCGGTTGGTATATTGACAACTGTTGCCATACTGACGGCTGAGAATTTATTGCTGAAGACAGAAAATAACATTTCAGGAGACTGTCTTTGGTTTTACATAGAATAAACATACAGTACTGTTACTGAGGACATGGCATACTGTTGATGTAAATTTGCAGAAATTTTACTGCTATGTTATTGTAAGATTTAAATTTGTTAAAAACATGCGGATCGGTTGCTTTATGTTGAAGAGTAGTTCTTTAATTTACTTATAAGTACTTAGGGAACTATGGTTTTTATGGGCTTTCCCGTTGGCTTTTTATGGGCTTTCCCATTGGTTTGTTTAAGCTCAATTTCAGCAGTATTTGAAATTAAGGAAGTTTATTTCATTTACAGCAAAGATCTCAGCTTATGTAATATTTTTTACGTGGATCAGGAAAAATTAAAAAGATCCAATTCATTTTATGAAGCTACCTTTCTACTTTAAAAAAAAAAATAGGCACTGCAACGGCAAAATAAAAACTTGCTCTTGCTACAGATCTGGCATGCAGATTTATCAAGTTTTTGCTTGATTAGTCCTTTAACAGGATAAAAGTACAGTATGAATGCTTTGAGCACTCTGTTCACATGGTTATCTGAAAACAGATATTTTTTCAAAATTAAATAGAGAAGTTGTATAGTTAAAAGTGCAGTAAAATTTAAGATCTGATAATCTGTGGAAAGATGTCTTAAGCTTTTATGTTTGTAGTTTAAGCAGTTGGTGGATGGCTGTCCTGGTCTAGGAAGATAAGAAATGGAAGAAAAACAAAATTATGGCATTGCTGTTGGTCTTAGAAATAACCTTTGAAAGTTTCAGGTTTTTTAGGATTATTTGAAGTATTGAAATGTTTGCAATGATCTCTCTGCATATTAGCATCTTATATGAGGATGGGAGTTCTTAATGGTAGGGCTGAAAAGTGAAACAGGAAGCAGGCCACCACTAGAAACCCACTCTTTGTATAGTGAACATTAACATTCCATTGCCCTCCTTTTATTTTTGTTTGTGACTGCAGCAGTGAAAGCCACTGGTTGTAACCTGGAGAAGGTAAACATTCTTCCTAGTGCCTTGATAACTCCACTCATGCCAAGCAGTATGATTAAGAATGAAGATGTGGCTCCAATGGAAGTAAGTGCAGAAAAAAGATCTCCCCCTGTCTTCAAGGTAAGTTTGATTGTGATCTGAAGATAGTAGCTTTTAATAGTCATAGTTACATCTACCCATCAGTCCACGGTCTGATAGTGGAGAAGAGTAACACAGGGGAAAAAGTCATGTCTGATGTCGGTCTGGGCAAAACATACGATCACGGAGCACGATTAAAATAATAGATAATTTCCTTTGAAAGTAACCTATCTTCAAACAGATTGATTGGCTAGTGATACCATCATGAATTTTTTTTATCCTGTGACACAGAACTAGTAAATTACTGTAAGAATATTATTTTAATCACTTCCTAGCATTGTTTTCATTAAATTGTACCTTGACTCCTTCCCTGAAGTCGCATTTCCACTGCTAGTCATTTGCTTACTTGTTTGATTATGTATGGCAAGATACGTAGCCATCAAATCTTACGTCTGATCTTCCCTGAACATAGTGGATTGGTGGAAATTTTATAAGCATAACCTGAGTAAGTTTACGAATTGCTACATGTATTGCTCTTTTCAGGCTTCAAATGTGGTTGGACCAACTCAACAAACATTGGAAAACAGTATGTCTGGCATATCAACTTCTGCTTCCCATTTACCTTCTGAAAATGAAAACCAGCAACAAATACAGCCGAAGGTGTATAATCCAGAGACACTAACTACTATCCAAACGCAGGACATTTCCCAGCCTGGTAGCTTTTCAGCAGTTTCTACTCCGGGTCCGCTGCAGAACAGTGATGCATTATTGCAGCAAGCTGCACAGTTCCAAACAAGAGATTCCCAAACCAGGGAAGTCTTGCAATCAGATGGCACAGTAGTCACTTTGTCACAATTAACCGATGCATCACAACAACAACAGTCTACACTCTCAGAACCAGCACAGGCATTGCAGCAACAGATTTCATCAAGTATTTTCTCATCAGCAAGTGGTGTGAGTCAGTTACAGAACACTATACAGCAACTGCAAGCTGGAAGTTTTCCAACAAACACTGCCACTGGCAGCAATAGAAATGTTGACTTGGTGCAGCAGGTATTGGAAGCTCAACAGCAGTTATCTTCTGTTTTGTTTTCTGGTTCAGACAGCAGTGAGGATGTTCAAGATCAGCTAAATGCAGATATCTTTCAGCAAGTTAGCCAGATACAAAATAGCGTAAATCCTGGGATATTTTCCTCATCAGACGCAACTGTCCATTCCAGACCAGAGAACCTTTTGCCTGGACGAGCTGAAAATGTCCATTCACAGCCTGAAAATGCATTGTCCAACCAACAGCAACAACAACAGCAGCAGCAGCAGCAGCAGCAGCAGGCAATGGAGACTTCTGCAGCAATGGTGATAGGAATCCAACAAAACATTTGCCAGGCTGCAACACAGATGCAGTCTGATTTGTTCTCTTCAACAACTTCAGGGAATGGAGCCCTCCAACAGTCACCTGTTTACCAGCAGGCTTCTCACATCATGAGTGGGTTATCAACAAGCGAAGACATGCAAATGCAGTGTGAATTATTCTCTTCATCTCCTGGTGTTTCTGGAAGTGAGACTACTCCTACTGCTCAGCAGCAGGTCTCCAACAATGGACCTACTATGTTTCAGGCATCAAATTCTGCAGATGGAGAAGAAGCTTCAGGACAGAGTAAACAGATGCAGAGTACTGTATTTCAGACCATGGTTCAAATGCAGCATAGTGGAGAAAGTCAATCTCAAGTTAATATCTTTTCATCTACGAAAAACATGATGACTGTTCAGGCAAGTGGAACTCAACAACAAGGAGGTGGTCTGTTCCAGCAAGGCGGAGAGATCATGTCTATTCAGTCGGGAAGCTTTATGCAGCAGTCTCCACATTCACAAGCTCAGCTTTTTCACTCTCAGAATGCTATTGGTGATACTCAGAATATATCACAGGAAACACAAGGCTCTATTTTTCACAGTCCAAATTCCATTGTCCACAACCAGACCAGTACTAATTCCTCAGACCAACTGCAGCCTCCAATGTTCCACTCGCAGAACGCCATGGGTGTATTACAGAGTTCTTCAGTTCCTCAAGACCAGCAGTCTGCCAACATGTTCCTTTCCCAGAGTTCAATGAGCAACCCTGCAACTCAGGAAGAACAGATGTCATTCTTTACAAGCCCAAATTCCATCTCTCCTCTTCAGACAGCAACAAATACTGAACAGCAGACTTCTTTCCAGCAGCAGACACAGATCTCTCATATCCAGAGTTCTATGCTTCCCCAAGAACAGCCCCAGACTCAGCCTGCTCAGCAAGGTTTGTTTCAGTCTCAAGTGTCATTAGGCTCCATCCAGTCCAGTTCAATTCCTCAGAACCAACAAGGAGCTATCTTCCAGCCTCAGCATTCGATAGTTGCTATTCAGAGTAGTCCTCCGTCTCAAGAGCAGCAGCAGCAACAACAGCAGAACATGATGTTCAGTAATCAAAATGCAATGAGTACAATTGCTTCTCAAAAGCAAAACATGATTTTCAATCCAAATCAAAACCCAGTTACCAACCAGGAGCAGCAAGGCCAGTCTATTTTTCATCCACAGACTAACATGGCATCAATGAACCAGGAGCAGCAGCCCATGCAATTCCAGAGTCAGACTACAGTGTCTTCTCTTCAGAATCCTGGATCCAACCAGGCTGAAACACAGCAGCCAGCCATCTTCCATAACTCACCCCAGATTCAGTTGGTCCAAGGGTCACCAAGTTCTCAAGAGCAACAAGTCACCCTCTTCATCTCTTCAGCTTCCATGTCTGCCTTGCAGAATAGTATGAGCCAGCAAGAGCTGCAGCAGTCTCCTATGTACTCTTCTCAAAACAGCATGGCAGGAATGCAAGGAACTGCTTCTCCTCCACAGCAACAAGCTTCTTTATTTCACAACACGGCAGGAGGTGCTATCAACCAGCTGCAGAATTCTCCTGCTTCATCTCAGCAAACATCAGGAATATTCCTGTTTGGCATTCAAAACAGTAAGTGATAGATGCCCTATTCTGAGTTTACAATTTAGAAGAGCTACGAGTCCACAAGACAATGTTTGTTCAATTCTAAGATATTTTAAAAAAAATAATTCTGGAATAGGTAATGTAGCACTACAATTAAGAATATATATACTTATTGTGTTGCTCTGAATGTTGCTGATTGTGCATGAGAACTTAGCTTAAATACTTCTTGGTCGTCTTACACTTAGGATAAACATGTGACAAAACCACCTTAGAATTGTGTGTATATCTATATAGAAATAAGTGTGTATATATATATAATATTATTAACAACACACAAATAATATATAAAATACATGTATGCACATGTTAAAAGGAAAAAAGGTTATTCCTGCTTAAGAGAGCTCCAGTAATCTTTCTCTTGCTGCATTTGGTTTCCACAATTTATGCAGAGGCTTTCTCCACACTTTGTTGAAGAATAGCAAAGATTTTGAAGCTGTGTAGTCCAGAAAAGTGTCTCCTGCAGTGTCTTTGAAACCCCTTTAACTTTATAAGCCTGCAGTTTTCCATATCTCATCTCTGAATCTAGCCTCTCTGACAAGTTCTTTGGGACGTAGATCCTTTCATCTGTCTGTAAAGAGCTGTACATACCTGGGAAGCTCCAGAAGTAAGAGATGCAGATGATGATTGCAACAGCTTGTAAAAGGTCTGGATGGGAAGCCATAGCTGTGTAGTTGGTCTGTGCTTTGCTGTGTGGACTCTTTGACAGTCAGGCCATATACAGCCAAGCCTTTCCATGAAGCTGAAGATAATGCTAATGCTAGGAGGTGAGACACAATTTACAGATTTATAGAAGGAGCTAGTGGATACCTTGGCTGAACTTAGAAAGACACATCTGCAATTAAGACAGACAAAGGATAGGCATATTCAGTACTTCTCTTATGCTATGCATTTTGTTTTTCTTCTAGCTAAGTGCAGTCCTCTGGGGTGTTAATAGCGTTTGGTCATAGTACAGAGGCCATCTATTCAATATGTACACCTTGAACCTCTGCTACCCTGAGGGAGTGGTGAGCAAAGGTGGTCATGTGAACAAAAGCACATGTAACTTTCTACACAGTTTATAGTCAATGTGGATATATGTAAAGAAGTTGGCTAATTCACTGCATGTACTAACCTAATTTAAATGGTCCTTTGTTCCTCACTTACTGCTTAATAGACTGTGGTCAGCTGCTAACTTCTGGACCAGCTACGTTGCCGGATGAGTTGATGGCTATAAGTCAGCCAGGTCAGCCACAGAGCGAAGGACAAGCAGCAGTGCCAACACTTCTCTCCCAGCAGATATCTGAGACTTCTCCGCTACCTTCAGCTATGGCAACCAATCAGAATATTGAGAAAATAGATGATCTGCTTGTGTCATTGCAAAACCAGGGGAACAATATGGCTGGCTCATTTTAATTAGTCAAGTAAGTAATGTGTTTGGGTTTCTGGGTTCTTTGCTGCCATGCATACTTCTGTTCAGTAAGTCTTTACTTCAGAGTGTATTACCGAGCTTTAATAGGTTAGCCAAAATACTGGTAATGCTGAATTAAGAATATAATACCAGTGTCTAGAATAAAGAGTTTTTAAAAACAGTTAGAGGTCAGAATTTGTATGAAACAGTTGGTTGAGACTGGGTCTTGTTGTTCAGTTGCTGTATGTTTTGTCATCTGCTGTTACGATTTAGTACTTTGTTAGGAAGGAGAGTAGATCACTTGACAGCTTGGCAGATAAAAGCATTACCAAATATGGCTGTAGTTAAAAACTTAAGGCTTACCGAGTAAATAACACCTCAATTCAGTACTATTCTCAAGTTGCCCCCTGGGTTACAATAACGTAATGTGAAAACAAGTTTTGGTAGAATATGGCAGTTATTGAGAGTGTACTGTGTGCTGAGTCTTTGTTAAAAATGAGCTGCAATGATCAGCTGTTACTAGGAAACATTCTGCTTTTAGAAGGTGCCTTTTTCAGAGAGGTGAAAGGCTTTGACTACAAATGAGTACCAAGAACCAGGACGACTCTGCAATGTAATATTGTCCACAGTGTGTAACTTGGCTCTAGTTAATTGTGTTGCTGTCCTAAATCCCCCATAAGTTTCACTTAAGTGATACACTTCATTTTCTAATCTGAACTGTTTTGTATATGAAGTCATGAACTTTAAAAAAAAAAAAGTGGAAGGGGAGTAATCTGCCTCTATGAAAGAGTGCTGCATTCTGATAGTCACGCATAGTTTCGTGTCTGCTTGTGAGGAACACTTTCAAGATGAAGGAACTACATGGAAGTAAGAGGATTACTTTTGTTAGTTATGCCTAATTTTTTTGCTTGCATGTTTTTTCCTGCAGAAATTCTGTGAAGAAAAAAGCGATGATTTTCCAGATCCTGTCAGACCTTCCGCCTCTGGATTAGGCCATGTGGAACTGATTGCTTCTGTCAAAAAGTGGCCCTCTTCTCTCAAGAGCACACACATGGCCAATTGCAGCGTCTAGCACCTAAGGCCGTGACCATAGTATTTGGGTTTTGTAGTGCCAATAATGCTGAAAAGCTATGCTTTGTTTTACTAGGGCATGGGATTGTACTGTTACCAGATTCCTGAACCTCATTAACAGTGGGGTGCTCTTTGAATTTAAAGCATATCTGGTCAGTTGTTATTGTTGTTAGAAGGTAATACACATTACCACGTTTACTTTTTTTTCCTCCTCTTCCTTCTTGACATCCCCTCTTTTGACTAGAAAAGCTTGTGAAGCAGAAACATCAAATGCCTGTGACATGAGCCATGACTCATAACTGTCAGTAAGTGAAGGGATCGCATGTTTTACAGTTGAGTGGGAGAGCTAATACTGCGATTTGTTAATTGCAGTAGGTGGCAATGAAAAATACTGATAACTGTAATGAGCAGAGAATTGCTTGCTGCTGTAGATAGCCAGAGGTGGGTGCTTCCCATCTGAGAATGTGATTAACGGTTTTCCATGTCTCTTACATGTAACTGTATATAGAGCAAGGGTTTGGTGGCTCTAACAAAATGAAGAAATGAAGGGGAACTTTCAGTTAAATTTTACTTTTAAAATCTTACCCTCTAAAATACCATCAACTTGAAAAGAACTTTCTGCCTGGCTGAGGAAGGAACTCCTCTGTGTCTCTCACTCTGACTGTATGGGTTAGAACTCTGTAAAGCTGCATTAGCCATTCTCAAACCAGCCTTCTCCCTTTCATTATCTTCATGGTTTTCCTTCTCTCTCCCTCAGTTTCATATTGCGTTTTTAAGAGAGACATAAATATCCTACTGGCTTTAAAGATCAGAAGCAGCTTTTAGGAATCCATGGCATTAAATTGCTTAGTCAGTAGAAGCTTTGACAAATAATCAAGGATTAAGGAGAGAGGAAGCAATTTCTCTACCACCTTCTAAATGCAGGAATCCCCTATAACCAGTCATTTTCCAGCTGTTACTGATGTAAATCTTCAGCTTGACTTTAGTCCAGGTAGGGGGCAAACTACATCATTTTTAAGCATTCTTGAAAATTTCACTTCATCCTGAGCTGTTGCATCTTTGTAGCATATTGAGCTCACTGCGGTTTTGAAGTGATTTTCTTTTTTCTGCCAACAGTCCCCAAGTCTAGTTTCTAGATTGTCATGTCTCAATTTAAAAAAAAAATAATTGACTGATGTTACAGAATGTAAAAACAACCCACTCCAGACCATGCAGTTGTATTGTGAGGCATGTGAATTTTTTGGGTGCTCCAACTATCCGGACAGTTTTGTGATATCTCACTACAGCCTCATTCAGATATTTGTTTCTTCTCCTTCTGCAAGTAGAAAGCTGTTGCTGCAGTTAGAGCCCAACAGCTGTCATGTATGGCGATTATGCCTTGGTAGAGTGTAGTTGGTATCATGTCATTTTTCATTTTTGTTATTTTAAATAACAAAGAATAGTCTGTAAATGGTTTTTAAGTTACTCTAGTCTGTTTACTGTGTGTTTTTCCCTTAACGTGTGTGCTTAGTTGAGCCGTGTAGAGTTTTTGTTTGTTTTAATGGATTTTCCTGTTCGTCAGTCTGTCATAACGTTCACTTTCTCTTTCTGTCTCTCTCTTTCTCTCTCTCATTGAGAGGCATTGAATTACGTTTTCAGTAGTAAGGCTTCTTGCCGATATGAAGGGAACTTTTCAGAAAGAGACCTGCTCTGGGTCATTTAATTTTGAATACAGTTTTCAATCGTTCAAGTTTTGGATGGTTTATATCTAATGTGTGTTTCATTTTTTTGGAAAGCTATATTTTGTATTTAGGAAATGGTATACTATTTTGCTATTTGTACTGAGTGAGTACATTGGCATAAATATAAAAATTTATATATATACATATATATAAAATATTCTTTTTGCCACACATTTTTGTGGTAAATTTGTGAGTTTGTCTGATGTTCTACCACAACGTGGCGTCTGATAACAGTGGGGTGGGGTGGGGTTTGTTATGTCTTTATTGAGTATTTAAGTACTTTTTGCAACATAAATAACTTGTTCATCTCTCGCCATTCCATCAGGCAATTTATTGTTCCAGCTGGCTATGAGAAGCTTCACTGCGTGTTTTGATGTGTCTGTCACTCAGCAATACGATCTAGTAAGGAAACCCGTAGGCATTTAGGCGTATATAAAATAATGGGGTTTCATTCAGAATGAGCCATTCAGCTTTTATCCACTATCATTGTCTATTTAATATTTTATTATTAGCGCCTCTGTGTTTTAACTCTTAATTTATGATTATGCTAAAATGTTTAAAAATTTAATCATGATAAAAAGAATTCCCTGCTTCATAATGTCCAGAGCTGCTTTAACCTTGAACCACACTTTTTCTTTCTGTGATTTTTTTTTTCTTTTTCCCGCTAAGACAAAATATTAACAAAATCTTGTTATGGTTCATGACATGAAAACAGCAATCTTGCAGCATTGACTAAAAGCTATATGAGGCTATGTAGAAGACTGAGAATTATGGACCGAAACAACTTCCAGATGGTTGTGGAAGTCGATAGCCAGTTATTCGAAAATGAACTGGTGGTTTTTGCAGGATCGCAGTCCCAGGACAAGCTGTTGGGTGTCATCTGGGGCCTTCATACACAGAAGTAATAGGAATTATAAATTCACTTGTGTGCTGCTTCAATTTGTTCCGTTGTTCCGAAGGGGTGTATCCTTACGTTGAAGTGCTGTTGGTCAGTGCCAAGTCACCAGGGACCAATTCTCCATTTAACAATGGGTGTCCAAAAGAGAACTTCATACCAAGACTGCTACAGCTCCAGGGGGAGGGTATGTTTGAATTGTGTGTGTATTTTAGGTCGCTTATGAAGAGAAGAGAGAAAAAAAAAAAGTTACAAAAAAAAAAAAAAAAGAAAAAAAGGGCTGTGCTATCCCATTTTTCACTTCCGGATAACACCTTTCTTTTCTTATGTTAAATTTATCTTGTTCATTTTAGGTCAATGTTTAAATGTACAACACTTTGAACATGTGATTTGGTTACAAAAAGTATTTGTCTTATGAATGAAGAGATTGCTCAGTGGTTGATTAGTGCTTGAATTGCTGCTTGCAAACAGCTGTTACAGAGGATAAAGAGAGGTTTGATAAGCCAATAAAGAGCTTAAAGACAGGCTGCAGGATTTCATGGCAGAAAGACCCAAGAACAGCATGAGCCACATCTGTATTTATCAGTCCTGGACATTTACTTTTGTAATTTAAGCAGTTGATACTGATAATTGGAGCTTACTCTGCTTTTTTTTTTTTTTAAATGTTTGTGTTTACTCCTCTGCATGCTCACACTGGCATGCCTGTTAGCTCTGAGCAGATGGAGTGCTTGCCTACAGAGATGAGGCGGTGGCATCACATCTAGTCCATTTTGGTTGAGAAAGTTAGAAGATACTGAGATAGTAGTCTCTATAAATGTCAAGTTTCTGACATTATTATAAAGAGGAAGTTACTACCATATCCACAAAGCAGCAATTAAGTATAGAAGACATTACTAGGTGAAAAATGAAAAACTGTAGAGCTGCATTGCTGGGATGGGTTTTCTGTATCTTGGTTTTTTTCTGCTGCTTGAGTTTGCTCTTAAAAGAATTGCTAAATCTAAACCTTCGTGTTAGATGTGGGCTATACTCTTCAGCTGTATATGCCTCTAAAGCACCCATGGTCCGCTATCTGCACAGCGTCTGTAGTGCATGGTGGTTTACAGAACAGCAATTTGCTGGCACAGATTAAAATATAGGGAATCGTACCTGCTAGCCACCAGTTGTGACTTCTGCATACATTCTCTTGTCCGCTTATACACTATGTGTGTGTGTATATATATATATTAAAAACCCCCATGTGAATAACACATAATATGCAGTTATTAGGTAAACATCTCCTCTGGCAGGAAGTTACTGGTGCTTTGTGCTTAATTAGCAAGTCCACATTTTGTTGTCAGTTGCCTCTTCACTGTCTGATCTTTGAACAGGTATTCAAGCCAAATGCTTTGCTATTATTTTAACATAAAAATAGTTCAAGAAATAATTTCAGCCTTGCTGTTTCAAAGTGGATGTTTAATCACCAATCACTTTATAATTACTTCTAACTACTGACAGGGTGGTTACTTCCTATGTAGTTTTAAGATAGAATAAAGCATGAACAGTTAAGTGTTTGTAATTTTGGCAGGGTTTTTTACTGGAAATACTAAGAGCCTGGGCAGCTGTATCAGTTGACATTCCCCTGATTTAGATAAGTTGAATTTTTATTATTTTTTTAAAAGCTTCTATTGTGATTTTGATTTAGGATATCGTTTCTAAAAGAAAACTTGTCTGAACAGATTTTCTACTCCTATGACTTTCCAGAGTCTTCAGAAAGAATACCAAACAAGTCAGAAGCTTGCATTTGTCTTAAAACATAGTTTAAATTGCAATTTGAGTAGCAGGAAAGATGACTTATTAAAAAGTAAAATCAAAAAAGTTGTTACTGGACTAAAAAAGCTACAGGTAGTTTCCCCCAAGGGTATGTACGTGTGTGTGCAGGCATGCACGTGCACATTCGTTAAGAGTTAGAAAAGAGTTTCACTGTCAGTTTTTGAATCCCATGCCTCTGTATGGCAAATGGTTGGGTTACTTTTTCAGGGTAGATACAGGAGAGGAGTACAAGGAATTATGGATATTTATCTGAGTGATAGAAGCAAGAATGAGGAGAATGAATTGCTTTGCATGCTCTGAGCTATGAGTTGTAGGTGGAAAGTGAAAAGAGGAAATACTGATCACTGGTGACTTCTCATTAGTGCAAAATTTATTTTCAAGGAATAGGTGTGCTTGGTGTTCCAGAGGACTGGTGGCAGCTCTGTTGTTTTACAAGCCAAAAGGAAACTGGTACTGAGATGCTTGCTTTGTTTGTTTGTGGTTTTTGTTTTAATTTGGAGTAGTCTTTTGGGATAGATTGTGAGCACTTCATGTTCATATTCAGACCAATTATGCCAGTGGTGTATGACAGTAGTCACCTGAGCCCACAAAGGGGCACATCTGTTTGTGCCCACTGCAGGCTGGGAATCGAGCATAGAGGGTCACTGTGGGAAATGTGGTAAATGTTCGTTAGATACAAGGAAGAATGCAGTGGCAGATAAACTCCTGTAAAAGTGTGCTTGTAAAATTCTCTAGTTGAGTATGAGGCTCAGAGGGGTTACACAGGAGGAGAGGCTTTTCCTTTCTTATAATCTGTATAGGTATGTAAATATGCAATGCCTGTATATTCTAGGATATATATATATGTATATAGAGGAATCGTATATCTATTATATATAAAAAATTAGTAGACACATGCATAGAATACTGTTATATTTACATTTTTATAAACCTGAAATAATACTACTTTTCCTTAGTCTGAGGTTATTTACCAAGGTTTTTGTAGTAACTCATTAATAGTTGTATCAACACCTTTCTGTACTGTACAAGTGGCGCTGTTGGTAACGTTGCTCCAGAAATTTGCTCGGCTTGTGAACGTCACTAATATCCATGGGTTGAAAACAGCTGTACACTTTTGTATTTTTATATATTTTTATTAATAACTGCAGATGTGGTGTTAGCTAAACAGTAGACCTGACAGCCTCAGTTGAGAGCCTGCCCACTGGATGGGCTCAGGAAACGCAGCAGCGGCTGTCTGCTTCTGTGTGTTCCCCTGCCAGCTTTCCTCAAGTGACTCCTGACTTCGGCACCTTTTCCATTCTCAGTGTCCCAGCAGCTCGTGCCGATAGGGAATGGTGGTGGCTGTGTTGCTCCGGAGGAGCTGGACTGACACCAGCAGCTCTCTCCCAGTGAGGGTTATTAATTGTTCTTGCATAGCAAAGGATCCCGGTTGCTGCTTAGCTGGGTTGTGTTTGGATTGGGAAGGTGAAGCTTAATCTGTCATTCCTCTTCTCTTTATTCTCATATAGGCAGGCATCTTTAATTTTTTTTTTTGTTGTTTTTTGACTGATGTTTTACTGTAACAGTCAATATCTAGAAAGCTCTTTCCTTGAAAGCTGGTGAAAGCTCTCCTTGGTTTCTAGCTGTGAGGAACCCTGCTGCGACTTGTACTGATTTCTTACAGATTGTGTGAGAAATTAAACCCCCTGAAAGAAATACAGATCATAAAATCAATAGCATGTATTTTGTCCACCACGACTCTTCATGCCAAATCAGGGGTGTTCTGCTGCAGTTTGGCATGAGGTTGATCGATAGACATTATTGCCCTGGTACAGGCTTCATTGAAGCACCTCTGCCAAACCAGAAGCAAATGGCCTCATTTCTTCTCTTCGAGGCGTCAGTTTGCAGGTCTGATCTCTGCTGTTTCCAGAGATCTGTAATTTTTGCTGTTATGGTTCATGAAATTGCCTCACAACATTCAAGTGTATTGGGACAAGAGTGAGGAATCCAAGGATTTCCTTGCTTGCTGTGGGATACTCACAGACATTCTGCGAGCACTTGGTTCAGACTCCAAAACTCCAACACCCAGCAGCAGCCCGCTGTACAATATTCCAGTTGTCTGCATTTGCTCCAGGATTCAGATTAGCAAAGGGTCCTGTGTTCAGATCGCGTAAATGGCCTTCACTTCTTTTTAGTCCCTGGAACTGCCCCTTGGTGAGCCGGGGAAGGTCTGGCCCACGTGTCCCTTGTACAGGTGGGTCTTCATTCACGAGTGCGGCTGTCCTGGAGGTCAGGATAATGGCACTCGAGGGGAAAAGCTCCCTTTTGAAAGGAGGGAGCGTGGCGCTCCTGGGTGTTGCAGAACTGGGAACACATTCCAGTATTCCTGAAGCTTTTTTTATTGTGGATGCTATTTGAGATGAGGTTATTTGAAATATTTACATTTGAGCTCATTATTAATGAGTAAGCTCCAAAAACCTTCAGAGCAGAGCTTTCTACCTCTGTTAGTAGCTGCATCTTTGAGTGGCTTACCTGCCTTTCTGCCATGTGTTCCTGGAGCGCACTGGTCGACCGCTGAGCTGCCTCTTCCACTGTCCTGCAATGTGAAAGTAGCACCAGATATTCCTTTGTGCATTTCTGTGTATATGGCTTTCGTAGTTGGGATTTTCAAAGCACTGATACCCGGTGTTTTCAGTTTGTTCTATGAGGGGATATTTTATTTGCATCTATGTTTTTAGCTATCCTGTGATAACTTGTTGAATATTAAAAAATAAAAATATTTTGCTTCTATTGGGACATTTGTATACTCGCAACTATATTTCTGTAAACAGCTGCAGTCAAGAATAAAACAATGAAAGTTTTCATTTTGCAGTGTAAAGTCTTGTTGTGTTTTTTTCAAGGGCATCTTCTGTCTGCCAGGAGAAAGTGCTGTTCTTCAGTACAGAATCAACCCGTCTGGGATCCGTACGGCGCTAGGGTCAGGAAATACTGGGAAGGCAGGAGCCCGTGCCGACTTGTGCCCGTGGTGGTGTGTGCCGCTGGAGCTGTTGCGTAAGAAAAGGCACTGTGTCATGCCTGCACTTCTAAAAAACATTGCAATGTTTCTTTTTGACTTTGCAGCATTAAGTCTGAAGGAACCGTTGGGTGTACTACCCCAACCCCAGCCTGCACATTATAGAGCATTAAAGGAAATTGTTTTGTCAGCCTGGAGCAGGATTCTGTCTCTGAGGGACCTGGGGGAGAAGCAGAGGTCTCCCCTGGGGTTGGTCCGGGGGCTGTTCTGCCTGAGGGAGGTAACGCTGGAAGTCCTAAGCCAAGATGATGGGAGCTCTGCCTCGCAGAATTTCTGTGCGTGTTAGCAGAGTCCCCCTTTATCTGCATCTTTGGTGTATTTATGCTAACATGCTAAAAGCGACCTGGGGTTGCTGAGCGTCAGGTGTGTGTCCCCCTTCCTGCTGACCTCCTGTGGGGATGTGACCTCTGGCAGGACCATGGGGCCACCAGCCAGGATCAGCAATTTCATCATTTTGCAAAACTATAAAAAAAAGGGGCAAGAAGAAACTGCGCTTACCCCAAGAGCTGGGCAGAATGCTTTACTGTGAAAGATGTAACTAGATTTATCTGAAAGGCGTTTCCCTGGTGCTGCCCCTCCTGCTGCCCCAGTGCCTTCCCCATCAGCCCTGCACCCGCTGCCCTGGGCATCACCTGCCGTCAGGGTCAGACATAGCCATGCTGCAGCAGCCAAACGCAACCCCCTGCCACTGCCTTTTGCCCTTCAGGAGCTGCCAGCCCTGCTGCAGGCACTCATTATCCACCTGCCTCATTAGTGCCATGGGACAAAAGAAAACACCCTGAGAAAACCCTCCCTCCCCAGCCTCCTCTTCCTCTCAAAGCTCAGAGAAAAGCACTCCCCAGCCCGCGAGTCTGGCACAGGCACCCAGAGGAACAAGACTGAGCCACGGGGACGTGGGTTTTTGTGTTTATTAGCAATGCAGCCATTGCCTGGGGTGCGTTTGGGGGCTGTGCAGGGAAGCCCCTACCTCAGGCAGCTCCCCCTGGTTCTGGCAGGCCATCCCAGGTCAGAGCCTCCCCAAACCTGATGACCATCACCCCCAGTCACGGCTGCTCTTCAGGCACTGGAGGAGTGTGAAAGGGAAGGCCTGGCTCCTGCCCAGGGCGGCTGCCTTTGGAAGGATGCTGGGAGAGGCCTCACCCTCACGGAGCCGTCGGGCAGCAACATGCAACGCCTGGGTGGATGGTCCTTCCCTCGCAGCACCTGCTGCAGGGGACCCCATCCCAGCCTTCACCTCCTCCTCACAAACTTCTTTGTCACGGCGTTGGGGTTCAGGCGCCTCCTGCCAGCGCCCAGGGCCGCGTCCCGGATTTGCAGATTGGCCGCACGGCTGTAGATGTCGTTTTCTGCAAAGGGCGAAAGCCCAGCGATGTAGTCGGGGTCAAAGACGTTGGTCTTCTGCCTGGCCTTGCGGGACAGCCGCTGCTGCGGGAAGGGCTGGTCTTCCACCAGGTGAGGATTGTTGGCGTGCTTCCCTCCTTTCGGGGCTGGCAGCGGGTACTGCCAAGAGAAAAGCAGTCATTAAACTCGTTTCAGGGGCAACTCTTGCTGAAAGAGACTTCGAGATGACTGCAGGCCTCTAGAGAACTGAACAAACGAAGAACTGACCACAGGCCCGGCCCTCATCCCAGCAGCAGCTGCCCAGCATGTGAGACGCAGCTACTCACCCTGAGCCCTCGCGGGTTCAGCACCTTGGGGTTGCGGGAGAAATGCATGTGGAGGCTCCCGTCATCACTGACGCTCACTGCGACCTTCTTCAGGGTCTTGTTACCACAGTGGGGACAGAAAACCTTGGTCATGTCTGAAGTGGTCCTGCAAGGCAGGTACAGAGAGGGTTTACTGCTTCCTGGGCTGCGGAATACAGGCTTAGCCCACAAGCGGGATCATCCAACAAGCACCGCACCCCTGTGCTGAGGGCAGCGCTGCTCGGTGCGCAAACACTCACTTGAAGCAGCCGTGGCAGCGGAGGATGTAGCTCCTGGCCTGGCGGATCAGCATGCCGTTCACTGCCAGCACGTGGAGGCCCATCTGCAGCAGCACATTCTGCAACGAGAGAGAAACCAGGACGCCGTGAGCTGGGGCTGCCAGGAGCTTTAACCAGAGTTTGCCAGTGCAGGCAGTGACAGGCTGATGGAAGCAATGCCAACGGGCTTTGCAGAAGCCTCTGCAACAGAGAGAACTGGCTGGTTTTAAGATAGAAGGAGCTGTCGCAAAGCTGCTCTCATCCTGCCCCAGGGACTCAGCATTGTGCTCCTCTAGTGTGTCGGTTTAACCAGCCCGGAGGTTTCAGTAATTTGAGAATCTGCCCTCAGCCCACCCTGCCAGGCCCGAGGGTCCCGTGCAGGGCAGCAGCCAGCACCCACCTGCATGGCAAAGTCAGTGGTGACGCAGCCGACCTGGACCCCGACAGGAGTAGTGTCACAGTGCCCTGTGTCCTGCTGGACCTGCTTGAGGTTGCTGGGCGTTATCCAACCCTCGTCATCACTCTCCTCGTCCTCCTCTTCCTCAGCACTGGCCCCATCCTCAGAGCTCTGGCGCTCCTCAGTGGTCTCTGGGCTAACGGAGATGGCTTGAGCTTTCTGGGGTGGAGGATAGAGTCAGCTACGGGACACGCCACGCTCTGGTCAGAAACCAGGGGAGCGAGGAGAGGAGGCTCTGGGTCTCACCAGCAGCTCCTGCAGCTCCTCCTCGATGCTGGGCAGGGGGGCTCGCCAGTAGAGGAAGGAACTGAACTCGTCGCTCTCGGATGGGACCGCGCTCTTCTCGGGACTGGGCTGATGCTGGCCTCTCCCCGGGCGCTTGTGCTGTGGGGGGATGCAGGAGCGGGGTCCCTCACCCGCCGCTGCCCGTGGGCTCTGCGGGGCTGCGTTCTCCGTCCCCAGAGCTGTACCCTGGAGTGCTGCATCCCTCTCCCTTACCTTGGTGGGCAGGTGGAAGCCGGCGAGGTGCAGGGGGGCCTCGGGGTGCCGCGGGGTGGAGCTGAGCCGTACCTGGAGGGAGCAGTATGGGGGGTCGGCAGGGCCCTGTCCTGGAACACGATCCTCATCCTGGGGGGCTGGGTCCTACCTTATCCTGGGGCTCCCAGCGGAGGCCGCCGGGGCCGTCGGTCTCGGCCTGCAGCTGGCAGGTGAGGGCGAGCACCTGCAGGTCGGCGGCCGAGAGGCTGGGGTAGTCCCCGGTCTTCTTGGAGAAGTCTGTCACTGCGGGGAGAGAAGGGAAGGGAAGCGGAAGAGGAAAGGGAAGGGGAAAGGAGCCGGTCGGGCCGGGCCAGGCCGCAGGGAGCCGGGCCTCCCCGAGGCGCAGCGGCCCGGTCCGGCCCGCTGGGCCGCTCCGGTACTCACCGAGGCGCAGGAGGTCGGGCCGCGGGCGGCGGAGGTGCAGCTGGCAGGGCAGCGCGGCCAGGCGGCGGCGCGTCGGCCTGTCGCGGATCTCGGCCAGCACCTCGGGCACGGTGTACAGGTTCTGCGCGATGTCCTAGCGGGCAGCGCCGTCAGAGCGGACCCCCGGCTGCCCCCCCCCCCCCCCCCCCGCCCCCGGTTCCCCCCGTCCCGTCCCGTCCCCGCCGGTACCTGCAGCGGGGCGGCGCTGAGGAAGGCGCCGGTGTCGGCCACGACGTGCGCCACCCGCGCCATCTTGTCCCGCCCGCCGCGCTGCCTGCTGGGAGATGTAGTCCGCGCGGGGCACGCCGGGAGATGCCGCGGCCCCGCGTGACCGCTTCCGGGCGGCGCGGTCAGGTGACGAGCTGGGAGGGGAGGGGTGTGTGTGTCACATGACGGTGGGTGCTGGAGCCGGAAGCGGGAGCGGAGCGGTCGCCGGTAACTCGGGCGGCGGGACGGGACGGGACGGGGTTTCCCGGGACGGCTCGCCCTTCCCCTCCCCAGGCGCTCCCGTCCGGCGGGCAGGGCGTCCCGGGAGCTGCTCGGCCGCGGGCTCTGCCCGCCCCGGGGCGGTACCGGCCCGGCGAGACGAGGCCCGGCCCGGGGCGGCGGGACGACCCGCGGGGAGGGCTGTCCCGGCCGCCGCCTCCCCTTCGCGGTGCCCCCGGGGCGACGGTCGCGGCCCGCGGAGCCCGGCCCTGGTGGTGCCGCTCTGTCCCCTCTCTCGCCCTCCCCGGCGGCCGTCGCTGTCCGGCCCGGTTCTGTGCGGGGCGAACCGGCTGCGGGGCAAGACGCGGCGCGGTCCCGGTGGAGGCGGTGGGTGTGGGTGCCCGGCTCCCGGGACCGCTGTCCCGGCTCCGCCGCCTTGCGTTAGCGGGGAGGCGGCCGGGCTGCCCGCTTCCCCGGGAGGGGAGGCCGGGTCGTCGGTAACGGGACCCCCCCGGGGAAGCTGGGGAGGGGAGGGCAGGCCTTGGGCTTCGAACGAGGGAGAGCTCTGCGCCTGTGCGTGTCGGTGGGGAAGCGTCCAGGGTCCACACCGGTCACAAGACGACGGGGCAAAAAGGTGCGAGCGGCAGACGGAGGGTGCGGGAGGGGAGAGGGAAGGGGATCGGAGAGGAAAGCTGCGCCTGGGGTTTGGCACTGAGCACGGAGGGGTCTTCTGATAGTTGAGAGGGATTTGATGCGGTCAGGGGCATTAAAGTGAGCAATAGTGAAATGGCGTAGAATCAGGAGAAGAGAAACTGGGAAAAAGAGTCAAGACTTAAAAGAGGAAAGGGTAGATGCAGCCCAAGCGGATGGGTCTCTGTCGTCGCCTTATGCGGGAGGGTGCGGTGAGGAAACCGGCGGCCGGTCTGGCCCCGGGGTCCTCTTCTGTGGTGGGATGCTCAGGCGAGCCTGCGAGCGCAGGACGGGCACGTCACGACAGGTCTGGTCTGCGCCCCAGCACTGGGGTACAGCGGGAATGGGGGAGAGCGGCAGGGCTGCGAGGGGGGACGTGTGTGCGGAGCGAGGGCTGGGAAGTGGAAACAACTCTGTAACAGGTAACACTCGGTGATTAACGAACCCCAAGTGGACTTCTCTGGCGGAGCTGGCAGAGGGCGGTGGAGCCAGTGGGGCTGGCATCACCGTGGGGGACGGCTGGAGAAGAGCAAAAGCAGCGCCAGCGGCTGCGAGGGAGGACCGGGGATCCAGAGTCCCCGCTGCGGTGGAGTGAGCTGTGGGTCTTACCACAATAACTTTGAGGTGTAGGTCGCTAATGTCAGCGTAAGAAAGGCCCTGAAGGACGAGTTTGCTGGTCAGTCTAGCCCAGGGGCTGGTCACAGGCTGGCGCAGGAGGTGCTGCTTAGGAGGGGCACGTGTACCTGGCTGTTTTAATCTGTGGGCCTGCTTAATGGCACTAATGAAATAAGTGGTGATGTGGAGCTGGGGAGTCATAACAAACACAAGGAATAACAATATCCTAAGGGAAGGCCAGCGTGATCTGTGGGCTAGCATAATTGGAGTAGGAGTAACTGTAGTAATAGTAAGTGCAACTAGTCTCGTGAAAGACCTCCTTCCATCAGTCAGCTCTCCCCCACTCGTGAGGGGGAGGAGATCGGCACGTGTCAGCGAGCCCCCGGCCACTGTCTGACAGAGCCGAGACAGTGGCAAGTCTGGTACCAGACGAGGCTTTCCAGGTAGAGGTGGGGATTGTACGGGGCACTGGCCAGATCTCGGCTGAGCATGGGGTGCTGGGTTGGTTTGCCATGCTGGGGGGTGTGAGGTCGCACAGGACTGGCATGGAGAAGGAGATGGAGAGCAGAGACCCTAGTTCACGTGAGGGGATCTAGAAAGGAACCTGGCTTTGGGATGGTGCTTGGTAAGGTCTAACAAGGGGGTGGGGAGAGGGTGGTGGGGAAGAGAGAGAGAGAGACTCCTGCACGAGGAGGGAGGTGGCAGAGGCTGGAGATGCTCTTCTCCCCTTTTCGTACCCCTGTTGCCCTGATCTGGGGAGGGAGAGGTTGGCAGGCACTCCCAGTCCAGGGCCGGGTAGGAAGGGGGTTCTTGGCTTTGGTAGCTTGGGAGGGGGATCAGGTTTGACCTTGTCTAAGCCCTTGCCGCTGCCCTGAGCAACAGGATTGAAGCTCCTCTTTGCTCCTGCCCAGGGGTGGGCAGCAGATACCTCTGTCTGCCTTGCTGTGTCGGGGGCTTGTGCAGGCAGGGACCCTCTGGTCCGTGACCTTGACACCCACCGCAGGCACCCGCACTGGGCGCATCCTCTCCAGCTTTTCTGCCTGGGAAGTGCGGAGAGGAGGACTGCTGCCCGCAGGCTTAGGAGGACGGTGTGAGTCGATAGCTGACTCTGCGGTCCCAGACCGAGCACCTCGTGCTTCTGCGTGATACGTGACCTCATCTTCCTACTTTGTGGTCAGTCGTTTCGGCAGAGGTGCCCAGCCACGTGTTCTGCCAGCGTCCCCGGGTGTTACAGCTTGTGTCCTTCCTGCCCGCTCCTTTTTCCCCGGTGGGTGACTCCAGGGGAAAGCTGCGGCAGAAGGGGCAGGGGGAAGCGCTGTGCCTGCGGTGACAGTGACGTGGCGCCGGAGAGCGAGGAAGTTGTGGGAAGTGGAGGTCTGGGCTTGTAGCCTGCTCTGCAGTGTGATCCTTCTCTGTGTTCAGAGCAGCTGTGGTCCCTGTCCCCCCCACAGCGTGTTAGAGTAGATAGGACTGATCTTTCTGTGGGATTTTGCTGCCAGGAAGAGACCTGGGCTGTCTGTGAGGGATGCAGCTGCTTCCCCATACTGTGACCGGACCTTCCACTATTCTGCCGGCGTCACTGCCTCGTCCTTTCTGAGGGACCCCTTGTACAGTGGCCACGCAGACGGCTCCTGAGCCGACGTTGCTGCTCAGCAGCACAGAGCAGGGCGTGAGACAGCGTATCTGCTGAAGGCTTTGGAGGCTGCTCTGTCCTCGTGCTGGCTGTGATCGGCAGCGACCTTTGGGTCAGGGTGACCTGCAGCCGCCCAAATGGGGTGTCCAGAGGGCTGAGCACTGCCCAGCTTGGCTTGGATCTCTTCAGGCCGTGGCGGTGCCGTTGAAGGGGGGTTTCTCTCCCTAGGGCGCAGCGTTGCTGTTCCCCACGGTGCAGGGCTGGTTTGTCAGGAGCGAGGGGGAACCTGTGTTTACCAGGCACGTGCCTGTCCATCGCTGAGTCTCCCTGCCGTGTGGGTCACTTGCAGTAATGGCTGGGCTGCGTTTGGGCGCAGAGGGGCTGACCTGGGACCCCGGCGCAGCCGCGGCTTCCTCTGGGTGGTGGGAGCAGTGCTGAGGTCTCTCCTCTCTCTCTGCTTCCAGCCAGGGGTGATGCCATGGCCGCTGCGAGCTCCAGCAGGGCCAGGACCGGGCCGCCCTGCGAGAAATCCCAGCTCTCCGTGAAAGGTGGGTCCCGCTGTCTCACCAGAGGTAGGGCCGGGAGTCCTGCTGCGGGGGACGTGGATTTCGGGTGCATCTGGTCCCAGTGTGTGCTCTGCCTCCACCCCAGGCTGGGAGACCGTCTCAGGGCAGGGGGGGAGCAGGGACTGGGGATGGCCAGCATTGCCCTGCATCCCATGGTCACCCAGGGAAGCGGAGCGGCCATCAGCTGGGCTGCGCCGCCTTCTCTCCCCGGCTGCCATCGGGACGTGGCTCCGTGGCCCTGCCAGGGCAGCGTTGGTGCTCCCGTGGCCGCGAGATGGCTCCCGATGCCTGGAGCTGCGTCCCCTGGAGCTGCGTCCCCTGGAGCTGCGTCCCCGTCTCTGCCCCACAGCCCCTGCGCAGGGCAGCACTAGCCCGGGGGGTGGCCGAACCTTGCCTGGTGGGTGCCTCTTCCCAGCAGCTCCCACAGACCCCCCCTTGCCCCCGCCTTTCCCGCAAGCCCTGAGGTAGGGCGGTGTCTGTGGGGACCGTGACGCTCCTGCAGTCTTCAGGTGTGAGGCCAAGGCGCAGGTGAAGCTGGGGACAGGCTGTGGTCAGGGACTGGTGACAGGAGCACCTGGATCCGACCCTCGCTGCCATCAGGAGAATCGCTCCCCGCTCCCCCTCTCCCAAAAGCAGTTTGACTCCGCAGCGAGTCATGGCACCCCAAGCTGGCAGGGGTGGGGGGTGTGTGGGGAGGGCAGGGGACAGGGTCTCCCCTGCGGCTGCCTGACCCTATGCCTGTCCCCCCTGCCCAGTTGTGTCCGTGAAGCCCAAGGTGCACAGCCGCCCGTCACGGATGAACTGCTATGTGGAAGTGGCGGGTGACGGGCTGCCCAGTGAGACCAAGAAGACGGGGAAGCAGATTGGGAGCTCCGAGCTGCTGTGGAACGAGATCCTCATCCTGTAAGTCTCCGTGACCCCCTGGTGCGGGGCTGGTGCTAGGGCTGGCCCCGCGTCCCCCGGTGCAGCCCGCAGTGCCATCGGCTGGGGCCGCTCGGATGTCGGGGATCTTTGCCCCCCAGACAAGGATGCTGCGAGGAGGGTCTCCCATTGCCCCGCAGCCTTGCCTGCCTCCCTCTGCTCCCTGGCTTTGGCAGGGCTGGCACTGCCCGCTCCCACAGCGATGGTCTCCTTCGCTGGTCTCTGCAGGAACGTCACGGCTCAGAGCCACTTGGACCTGAAGGTGTGGAGCTGCCATACCCTGAGGAACGAGCTGCTGGGCACCGCCTCCGTCAGCCTCGGAAATTTGCTGAAGAGCGGCGGGAAACGTACGTAGGAGCCAGACCCCGCCGGGGTCCCTCGGCCTCCGCCGCGGCTGGGGGGTCCCGCAGGGTCCCTGCCGCCTCGCCTGCCCGTAGGTGCGCGGCGGGGAGGAGAGGCGGCGGCCGCGGCGGCTCCTGCGCAATCTCCCACCCCGGGAGGGAACAAGGTGCCATTGTGCGCCCTGGGCCGCCTGTCAGGGCCGGGGGGGCCAGGGCGTGACGGAAGCCATACCTCCGTTAGCCGTACCTCCGTTAGCCAGGGTGCTGCAGCCTGCACGGAAACACAAACCCCTCAGCTATTTGCTGCCATTTGCGGTCGCCAGCGTGTGGCTCGTGACAGCAGCCACCGCATAAAGGCGGCCATTCAGGGCTTGGGCCGCGCAGGGCTGGAAAAGGCTCGCTCTGTCTTTTCCAAGCAAAGCTCCGCTGCTTGCGAGACACAAGACTTGGTATTGAGCGGGGAGAGGGGCCTCCCGTGCCCTGGCGGGGGGATACGGGGCTGGTTCAGACTCTCCCTTGTGCTGGGGGCTGGGGTGAGCTCCTTCCCCCGGCACTGCCAACCTCGGGCCACGAAACCGCGACGGCGTCCCCGCCGCGCTGCCGTGCCCCTGGGTGGCACTTTGTCTTGCCGGGGCAGCGATGGCCACGCAGGGAGCTGCGCTGCTGCCGCCGCCGTCGTCTCGGAAAGCCCGTGAGGACCTGAACGTCTACCCCGGGGTAGTTGCAGGACGGGGCTGCCTGTCGCTTGGGCTGTTGCTGTCAGACAGCCTGCGGTGGGGGTCTCTGCCCCAGGGCACCCTCCCCTGCAGCTTTTTTCTTCCCGAGGTGTGCAAATGCTGTGTCGGGCTCCCGGAGCCACTGCTGCTCCCGCCCTACCTGCCTGCTCCTCTGCAGGGGCACAATCGGCTCTTTCATTAGCAGGCGTCCCAGGGGGCTGTGTGGAAAATGAATGGAAAAGGCAACTGGCTGTTCTAGCTTGTCCGTTAACATCCACCAGAAAAAACGTGTCAGATTTTTCCTTGACACCGTGGGCTGGGAGGGAGGACTCTTAAAGCTGCAGAGCCTGCCCTGCCCTGCCGGGAAGGTGCTGCCGTGGGCTGGGGGCAGCCGGCGCTGCCTGGACGAGCCATCGTGCTCTTTTCTGCCTGTCTCGTCTAGCCCGCTGTCTGCTCCCTCCTCTTCTCCGCAGACTCGCTGCTTGGTCTTTGGGCTTTGCTGCTGCTCTGAGTGGGCCAGAGACCGTTTGCCAGTCCCCCAGAGGTCCCGTGGGATCCTGCGTCCCTGGGACACCCCTTCCTCAAGCGGGCTGCTCGTCTGTGGAGAGGAGGGGAGCCTGTTCCCTCTGCCTGCCAGCCTGGGGAAGCGGCCGGGTCATGCGAAGGTCTGCAAAGGGCATTTGGGACTTCAAGCTGTCCCAAGTCAGACTGGTAATGCCCTAATGTAGCCCGTGACCCTCTGCCTGGGGGAAGGTAGTGAAACACGCGTGCTCTCTGCTGCTGAGAGGGGCTCGGCTGTCCTATCCCCCTCCTGGGAAGCGCTCGGCAGGAGCGTGCCTTCCCCAAGGCTGCTCCCGCCTGGCAGCAGACCTGCTTTCTAGCTTAGTTGGGTTTGTTACGGTTTTGGTGAGGTTTTCTGTAAGTTACTGATACGTGAGCGTTGCTGCGGCCTTTGGTTTGTGTTCCTGTAGTTGTTCTACTTGGTGTGGAAGAATTGTCCAGGTTGCTCTGCTTTTGGGCAGGTGGGGGTTTTTGGGCAGGGGCGGTGTTCTCGCCCCCGGTGTCATCCACGGCAGTGCATGCAGGGCTCTTGCCTGCCAGGAAGACGCTGGAGCTCCCGCCGTTGTTTCTGTCGGCTGCCCTGCCAAGCATGCCTCGCTTCAGGTGGAAGAGTCTCAGCTCTGATGCCTGGAAAAAGAGCTCGGTGACGAGCCTGGTCAGGCCTGAGCTCCCAGGAAGATTGGGAAAGCCTGCTGGAGCTCACAGCCTGAGCTGTCGGACAGGAGCTCCTGCTCCGGGCGGGTCCAGCCTTGCTTTTGGGCTCGCAGCGCTTCCCACCGCCTTGGCAGGAGCCTCCAGGGCCTCTCTTCTGGCAGGCAGTGCCCTCCTGCTTTCGGAGGGGATTGGCCAGGGAGATGGAGAGGTGGGTAAGAATGGGCTCGATCACAGAAAATGAGCTGGAGCCTTCCACGGAGCTGAGCGGCTCCCAGGGCTCCCGTAAAACAGCTAATTTGCAATGGCACAGCCCCCTGCCCCGGCCCCCAAGCTGCTGCCTGCCACAGAGGCACCTCTTTGTTCCCAGGCTCCGGGAGCTCCTCGGCTGTTCCTCCCACGAGGTCTGAGGAACGTCCCCAGCCGGCCTCGCGCCACGGTCTGCGTGGAAGCCGATACTGGGCCTTGCTGGTTTTTGCTGGTCCCCCTGTGCGCTGAGCAATGGATATCTGTGCAGGCGCTGGAGCGAGCCTGGCTGCAGCTCACAACCGAAAACGCTCGCTTTTATTGCTCGCTGCTCGGGTTGCAAGTTACATCAACAGGCTCCTGTTTCTTGAGTGGCACCACATGCCAGGGTTTTACAGATCCTGCAGAGCCTTTTCTTTCTCCGCCGCTGCGCCCCAGGCAGAGCTGCTGGAGCTGCAGCCTGGCAGGACGCTGCAGGAGAAGCCATCGGCAAACCCCCAAACCTCTGGAAAGCTGCAGCTGCCCGCCCCCCAGTCGTGAACGTGATGTTAAAGGAGCTCTGCTGCATGGCCCGGCAGCAAAGGCTCTTAGCGAGGAGTCGTGAAGGCGAATGTGCAGACTGGCTGAGGTGACTGTTCCGTGAGCTGGCCCTGTAGCAGCTGGGCAACAGTCCTGTAAAACTGGTTGTCCAAGCCAGTCGGTCACAGCGGGGGTCGGACCGTGCCTAACCGGCGTCGCCTTTCGTGTGTGGCGTCCTGAGTGTCCCGCAGAGCTGACGGGCCTGGGAGCACCAGCACTGTGCCTGTGCCCTGGCCACCTCTGGGCTCTTTTTGGATGGGAGGCTGCTGTCTGTGCCCAAGCCAGCGAGTAGGCAGGGTCTGCTGGCTCCGGTCCTGCCGTGCCCTGGCCGGGCTGTTTTGCAGACAGGCAGCTGCCCCTGGTCAGAGATAGCGGGCATTTTTGGCTTTCTGTACCATCTCGTCTTCCCTCCCAGGGCTGCGATGGTTCAGGGGAAAGCAGTAGAAGGCTGAGGTCCTCCTGGTTATACCTGGCAGATAAATGGAGTGGGACAGAGTCGTCTCTAAGCTGCTGGTGGCTGAGACTGGATCAGCAGTAGAGGCAAAGCTTCCTACTGCCTGGGGAGACTTTTACATTTTACCTGCGACAGAAAAGGTTATCCCTTCCCCTAAACTCTGGGTTCCTCCTTGGTTTAGGGATGGCTACGGAAGGTCTAACTTTCCCCCAGCTTCTTCCCGGAGGGGCTGTAGCCACAGGACGGAGTCATTCCTTCGGCCGCAGGTATGCACGAAGGTTAAGCTAGTCTTAACTTGCCAAGCACCAGGGAGGTGGGTGCCAGGAGTGGTGCTGCCTGCCTGGCAGCCCTGAGACCCGGGGGGGAAGCTGGCACGGCTCAGCACTCCCACTGGGGCTGAGAGCGGCCCCGCTGAGATTATTTGCTGCCCTGCCTTTTCTGCCTAGTGCTTTCAGGGCAGGGCTCTGGCTCTAGGATTTGGTTCTTCTGCAGGTTGATGGGGGGCAAGTAGGTTGCTGGCTGGGGCTTGTGGTTTTCAGGGTAGCCCGGGGGATCCGCTTATCTTTTGCTTGTGTAAGCAGCAGTCCTGGCTGCTCTGCGGGGGGCTGCTCTCGAGGGGCGACGGTGGATGCGGCTTTGATTGCGTGGAGCCGTTTGAGTGGAAACCGGCCTTCGCATCCAGTGGAACTGTGCGAAGAGGGCTTGGGGAGCCGAGAGGGTGGGAAGCACCGTCCGTCTGTCTGTCTGGAAATCCTCCTGGCTGCGTGCGCGAAGATGGAGCCACCTCGCTTGGGGAAGAGGCAGAGGGGCTGCCCCCTCCTGTGTGGCAGCTCTCTGGTGCTTGTGCCCACGGGCGTCAGACGTGTGTGGTTTCTGGAGGTCCCAGAGGGCTCGGGCTTGGGCTTGGGCTCAACCCTGGGGCCGTTATCGCGCTGGCTGCTACCAGCCTCATTTCGTGGAACCGTAAATCCGCTTAATGGGCTGGGTGGGAATTCCAGCTCACCTCCGCTAAATGGGAGCTCTGATGCTGCGTGCGGGGCACTGGAAGTAGCTGAACTGAGACCTTATTCAGGACCAAATCACCCCCCGACCCCCTCCCAAAATAATAATAATCCCTCTGACATTCTGGCTGCCGGCGGGACACAGGCAGCCTTTGTGCTCCGCCGTTCAGGGGACCCTCTGTTGGTGCAACAGCAATGTCCCTTTGTGCGTCCCGCATGCTGGACCGGGACAGTGAATGGAAGGTTCTGCTAGTGTTTATTTTCTTTAAAAAAGCTGAAGGGGGTGGAGAGGGGGAGAAGGAAGCCGGCTGGGAGGTTCATGTTCACATCCTCCACTTGGAGACACCTTGTCTTTGCTCCTGCGCTGCCGCCCCCTCGGCTGGGCGCCCGCACAATGAGGGCTTGTGCGGCTCCGGCGGGGAGACCGGCGCGCTCGGCTGCTGGGCGCTCACGGAGGGGGATGGAGGGGACCCCCGGAGCGTGCGGGCATGACTTCCGCACGGCTCGGAGAAAATGCAGATTCCTATGGCTTGGAGCCACCGGGGAGAAACAGGGTCTGGATTTGTTCTGGTTTTTGGCCGCACTCGGTAGCATCTTCTATCTCGGGCTCTTAAAACTGTCTGTGAGATCGGTTCCCCTTGGAAGCAAACTGAGAGTAACTCCTTTAGGCAGATGGGCAAGACCAGGCTTAGCAGAATCCCTTGTCTGATGATGGGTGGGTAACGAGTTGGGCTCCAACCTCCATGCTGTGCTCCCGTGAACGTGTGCCCGGACCCTGGGCACCGAGGGGACACCCGCCTCCGTGGCACTAAAAACCTGAGGCTCTTTCACGAGACCCACGAGCGCAGCCTGTCCCACAGCCCTGTCTTCTCTGCAGACCCTGTGGCGCTGGGCTTCGGGGTCCCGGTTGAGCACCCTGGGGGGGCAGAGATGGCTTAGGTGAGGGCGTCATGAATCCCAGCGCCGGGCTGCCTGCCCTGTAACTGGGATCCCCCTTGCAGCGCTGGTCAGCTTGGAGGACGGACGGCTACCAGCCATGGGCCGGTGTGTGTGGCCTCGTGCTGGACCCCCTTCTCCGTCCCCTTTGTGTCCCTTCCCAGTTGTGCGAGGCCGGCAGGCACCCTGCGGAAAGCAGCAGCTCCGGCCAGGGGAGGAGGACAGGAGCCGTTCTCCGTGCTGGTGCGAGAGGTGTGCGGCTGCTTCTGGTCCTGGCGACGGCCAGACCGGCACGCAGCGGCACCTTGGGGTCTGCACCTTCATCCCTGGTGCGGTGCGAGGGCTGGGCTGGCAGCTGGGAGCCGTGGGTGCTGTTTGGGTGGCAGTTGCACACCCTGGGACCCCGCCAGCGTGTCTCATCCCGGGAGCTGGAGATGGGACGAGGGGTCTGTGGGGAGCGCGTTCCCATCCTGCTGCTGGCAGGTACCACACCCCGTCCCCGCGGCAGACTGGGACAAAGCAGGTTGCTAAAAAATGGTGCCATTGTGTCATGAGCAATCTGTGTATAATAAAAATATTATTTGAGCAAATGAGTCAGGAAGCGTCTGGGCTGGTGTCCCAGGCTGGCGCAGCCAAATTTTTCTGGCCTTCTGTGGCGGAGCTGGGTGTTTCGGTCCTGCCGGCTCCAGCAGGCATCGCTGCGGTGGTGCGAGAGCCCTGCCTGCCCGTGGGCACTGAGGGTCGCCTTGTTCTCCCCTCGCCCCTGGGGATGCGGCTGTGCAGCGGGTGGTTTGGCGGGCACAGCTGGAGGGGGCTGTGGGGGGTGCGCAGGCAGCCTCTTCACGCCGTGCATTGCTCCAGCCGTGCTGGGCACTGGTGGCTTCCCAGCGGCACTGGGGACACCCCTTGCTGCTGCGTGTGCGCAGTGGAGAGCTGTCGGGAGGCCCCCGAGGAGCTGGAAGGGTGGTGGGTGTCTGTCCTGGGGTGCAGGGAGGCAGAGAGCCGTGGCTGCCAGCGTGCGTCAGTGAAACAGGGCAGGCGCCAGTTCTCGAAGCAGCTGATGGTGCGTGTGGCACCGTGCAGCTCGTCGGTTCCCCTTCCCCACCGCTGCAGCCCCTTGCTCCGTGCCGGAGCGGTGTTCCCAGGGCCGTTATCCCTGGGAGAAGCCGCAGTGCCCAGCTGCGCGTGGAGCTATGGCTGGCAAAGTCTCGCTAAGTTGCTGGAGCCAAACTGGCTCACGAGGGAGGGGAGTGGAGCTGGTGGCCGCCTCCAGGACCCTCCCAGCCCATGCCGCCTGCTCCAGAAGCTTCTGCGAAGGAGGTCTGAAGCCGCAGCGGAGTGTTTCTGTTTGGGGGCAACCTTTTGTGCCAGTTGCATTTAGTGGAGCTGATACGCTGGGATGTGGATGGAGGGATGTGCCTGGGGTTTTCCTTTGCTGCTTACCCAGGTTTTCTAGGGGGCGTGAGCGTACCCCAGATTCTGAAAGATGCTGCTTGCTCCTCTGCAGCTGGCCAGAGCTTCAGGCACCGTTGGGCACGTAGCCATCAGCCTGCTTCGTGTCCCAGGCACCCGCCGGTGGTCACTCTCGTGCAAGACCCTTCTTGCCCTGTGTGCCGCGTCAAACCAGCTGAATCCCTCAGCTTTCCTGCTGCGATCCCCCTTACAGCCCCAGCTTCTGGATCTGTGGGCAACGGTGGTCTCGGCTGTGTTGCAGCCCGGGGCAGCTCCATCCCCGTGGAGGGACCCCGCTTTGCGAGCAGTGGCTGGTGAAGGAGGGTCTTCCTTGGGAGCTGGCGGTGGGGCTGGCCAGGTGTCCTCCGGTGATGCTGTGGGTGTGCGTTGGTGTGGGGCCAATGCCGGTGGCGTTCGCTGAGACAGCTGGCCCTGAGGGAGTGGGCACGTTGTCCTCTGGGGGTGTAGGGAGGCCTGGAGGGGACCAGGAGGCTGATGTCCTGTCCCATGGGAGAGCCGGGGTGGTGGAGCCATCCTCCATCACGGCTGGCATCCTGAGTGGTGACTGCTTGGTCTCTTTCTCCGTGTCCCCTCGTCTCCCACAGTGGAGAACAGGCAGCTGACCCTGGACCTGCAGACGGAGAACAAAGGCAGCGTTGTCTCTGGCGGAGAGCTGACGATTTTCCTGGACGGGCCCGCTGTTGATCTGGGAAGCTTGCCTAATGGCAGTGCCGTGACAGAGGGTGAGTGCCGCCCGTCTCCGCGTGCATGTGGCGGCTCTGAGCACGAGGCGGTGAGCAGCAGCGGGGAGAGGAGAGGGGCTGAGAGCACGGCCCCCGGGACCTCTGAGCAAGCGTCCGAGTGCCAGCAGCCGCCTCCTCTCCCAGGTAAGGCTCCGGCCCCTGCCTGCCCTGACCCTGGGCTTGCGCATGGGCTCCGGCGGGAGCGAGCGCGTGGTGGGACAGGAGCGGGAGCGTCGACGGGCTGACACCCTGCCTGCGGCCCTTCTCCAGGCCCTCCACCAGCCGCCCACGCGGCTTGGCCCCTTCCCTCGCCGTCCCGTGTGGGCTGGGGAAACGGCTTCTGTATCCCGTGAACCGCTCGGAAAAGGGCTCCCCGCGACAGAGGGTCCGCGGAGACGCGGACTGGTGTCTGACCCATCGGGGCTGCCGGGGGACCGAGCAGAGCTTGTGCCGGACAGGGGCTGGTGCATTGCTTTCTCTCGGCTCCTTCTCTTCCTCATTGGGAGACAGAGCCTGTGAAATCTGGGAGTCCTAAATGCAGCCGCTTTCCTGGTGATGCCAGTTCCGCAAAGTCCTGCGTTTACCTTCCCTAGTGCCGCGCTTGGAGCCGCAGGGTGCTGTGGGGACGGGCTATGCTGTTGCACAGCAGCAGGAGAGGAGAGCACCTCAGCGTAAAGGCAGGGGGTCCTTGTGTGCTGGGGGGGTCTGTTCTGTAACGTATGGGGCTGTTGTGCTTTTGGGTCTCCGTTCTGGAAGGAGGGAGGGAAGGAAGGAGGGTAGAGCTAGTAGGTGCCTCGGTCGTTTTCTTCACCCACTTTTTCTTCACCCATTCAGGGTCCCAGCTGCCTGGACGGGACCCCAGCAGCGTGGCTGCAGCCACAGAGGGCAGACACCAGCCTCCCAGTACAAACTGCTTTGGAAGCAGACCAAGGTAAGGGTCCTGTGCTGGCAGCACCTGTCAGTCCATTACTGGGTGGTTGCTGTGGCTGTGAGACGGCTGAGAAGTGTCTAGATCATCCTTGTGCAGTGGACCCCACTCCTGATCTCCCAGTGAGGTCCCAGCAAAGCAGCCCGTAGGAGGTGTGGAGCAGGAGTGGGCTGGCCGACCTCCTGGAGGACAGCAGAGCTGGGAGGTGACCATACGGCCAGGGTGCAGCTGACCTGAGCCTCTCTTAAAGTATTTGTTTCTCAAGGAATATCAGGTCTGTGATGGCCCAGACAGTTTCCACCAGTTGCTCTAGTGGCAGCCGAAGGAACGGTCTATCAGGGAGATGTGGGGGAGGCTGTGACCAGGCAAACCAGCAAAGGGCTGGTCTGCAGGGGTCCCTTCAAATGGGGATTACAGGGACCCCTTGCCTTGAGCACAGCCCTGGCCAGACGCAGCCAGGCTGGGAAGCACAATGCCCCTCTGGGTGATGGTCACAGGAGGACGCTTCCGAAGGTCCAGGGGGAGCGGGAGAAGCAGAGCTGCACGGAAATAACAGCTGCTTCCAAAGGAAATGAGATGCTTGGGCACCAGGCCATCCTGTGCCTGGCACAGTGCCCTTCCTTGCCTTCTCACTGGGCTGGAGTGGCTCAACGCTGCTCCTTTTGGAGCTGTGGTTATTGAGAGACGTGTCACACTGTCAACATGGAGTTGAATTTAACACCTATTTATATTTCCAGAGCATGGCAGTGGCCCAGCAGCCTATACAGATGTTCTGGTTAGAAGTGTGCCTGCAGCCTGCCCGATAAGAGGTTCTGCATGCCCCCCAGGCTTAGGAGCACTCTTAGCGACCAGCCCCACACCTTGAGCTTTTCTGCTCCTTCTTCATCTGCAGGGCACATACAAGAGATGAACAAAGGGGAGAAATGTTTTTGGCTCTAAAAAGTGACCTTCTCCTTCCATATCATTTGTTCGTCTCCCACCTGAGGAGGGAGTGGGATGGGAAATTGGGAGCAGGTTGCTCAACACAGTTTGTGCCCTTTTGCTGTGGCTGCTCCTCTTAATTTCTGCTGTCCAGGTGTTAAAGCCTTCTAAGGGGCAAGAGACTCCTCAGTGTCCTGATGGGAGCTGGACTTTGCAGCCTCTTAGCACCTATCAGTAGGTGCTAGAAAGCCCACAAAGGAAGTTTTGGTTTGGGAGGCTCAACATGGTGACTGCTTGCTTCTGATTCCTGACTGCTCTCTGATTGCCTGGAAGTACTTTCTCCTTTTGGTGTCCTCTCAACCTGCAAGCATCTGACAGAAGTGTGGGGAGGTCTGGCCAGTACTTCTACGGGGTCCTTCACAGACCTTCCAGGTGTGCTTGCAATCATTAAAAATCCCATGGCTGCTCTGGTATGGGAAAAGTCCCAGCCTAGTGTTCAATTCATCCTACACTCGCTTGAATTTAGGGTTGTTCTGCACATGACTCCGCAGTTTGATGTAGTACTGCTACATGGGGCAGAGTGCTGCTGTACGTACCCACCATGGAGGCAGCTGCCTTCTCCGGAGTGGAGTGCGGGTCCTTTGCACATGGGAATGCTGTTTGATGTTTGCTCTGTTTATACGCAGAGCTGTGTTTATTTTCCTGGGCTTGGTGATGGATGCTGGCAAACTCACTCACAGGCAGGATGGAAAGAAAAGGGTCATTCTTTGCTCCTCAGCTATTTCTACACTGTCCCCTCAAGGGAAACTGCTTGGTCAGGGCTTCTCTTTCTTCTCCTGAACAAATGTCATCTTGGGATTTGCTGCTAATCTTGGTGACGGGGTGTGAAATTCCACAGCCCTCTGTGTGGAGAGAAAACAGAGCCCAGAGGTCCCCGGCTGAGAGCTGATGCTGTGGGTGCCGAGAGAGTTGCCACAATCCTCATTTGTCTTGTGGTGGCCAAAGGGGCCTCTTCTGACAGCAGGGAATGAAGTAGCCTGGTTTGCTCTTCACCCTATGGAGAGGCTCCGGCTGATGAACCACGTTGGGTATTGGGATCTAGGCACAGCCGTGAGAAACTGCTGCCAACTGTCAAGAGCTCGTGCAAAGTCAAGTGCTTTCTTCAGTGCAGCGTGCTTTGCTTTCCCTGCTTGTGTGATGTCCAAAAGTCACCGCTCAGCTAGCGACGGGCACGAGCATCCTTAAGGGCAGGTGGGAGACACTCCTCGGCTCTCTCAGGCGAAGTATTTCCCTTCTGAGACCCCTCGCTCTGCAAAGCCACATGTGTGGCTGCGGGATGTCCCCAGGCGTGTGGCTTCTCGTGTGGCACAACAGCAGCGAAAGGCCGGGGGAGCTGGAATCACCAGTTGCAGCCTTGGCACGGGCAGGGGAGAGGCAGGCCGTGCTGCGCGGTGGGAATGCTGCCGGCTACGGCAGAGGGGCTGGGGGCTGCTCAGGGCCTTGGAGAACTAAGCCGTGAGATGAGTCTCGGGTCAGTTGGAAGGGGCGGGTGAGAGGAATAAACTGGGTTTGGGGTTTCGGAGCCAGGTTCGGGGTTTCGGAGCTAGGCACCTCTTCCCACTACCATGGGGAAAGGGGGTGTTCCTCCTGCCCCAGCTCCACGGTGGTGGTACACGGGTGCCATCTCGGTTCTTGGCACTGCGGGAGTGAGGGCTGGGTGCCGGGGGACGTGGCTGCCTCCTCCCCGCTTCGCAGGGGCAGGGGGAATTTCTCAGCTCCGTGTTTTGTGAGCCGAGCCCCTTGCTTGCCCGTGTGGTGCCGGAGCATTCCCGGTTGTGTTTCCCGGCGGCCGTGCCCTGACCCCCTGCATCCAGCACTGGCTCCCGGCTGCACGCTCTGCCCTCCCTCCTCTTCGGTCCCAGTTTGTGATCTGGGGTGCGGAGCGAAACCGAGACTGGTGCTGACACCTCTGCTGGCATCTCACGCCAGGATCTTCTGGCCACCGCGGCGGGAGGAGGTGGCCGTTCCTGGGTTTTGTGCTTGGAGCCCACGTCAGGCACTGTGGCGTGGGGGCTCTGCCCGGGCAGCAGAGGGGGGAGCTGAAAGGTCGGCGTCAGCCTGGCTGATGCCGCTTTCCTCTTCGGCATCGTCTGCTCCCTCCGGCCCAGGAGGGGCGATGGGGCAGCCGCCCGAGGTCCCCAATCGATGGGGGACAGCAAGGGTCTTCTCAACCACCTGGGAGGTGGGCTGCCCTCCGCATGCCCCGCTCCGTCCCACCGGCGTGGCCACCAGAGGCTGTTCCCATCCGCGCTCTGCCTGGTTTTCTCCCCGCTCCTATTTTAGGAGCGCGTTCCCAGCCCCGCCGCTCTCACGTGGCCTTGCTGGGTTTGTTTCCACGCGTCTATTAAAAGACAATGCCCAGATGGGAGCACTCGTAGGAGGGTTGGGCTGGGCGGCGGGCCGGCTAATTCAGGCCTGGTAACCCTGTGTGGCCGGCTGGCAGCCTGGAAACATCCTGTTTTGGTTTCTAAAAACTCTCCGGGCAGCTCTGAGCTCATCTGTGCTGAGAAGGGCAGGGACCAGATCCGTCCCGTGCCTCGGGGGCCATTCCTGGTGGGACTGGCTCCTGCCGGTGATGCCACCTGCCCGCTCCTCGCTGGGGGCTGTGTTGTGGGGAGGTGGGTCCCAGGCAACTTTTGGGAGGCACCTAGTACTGATGTGCCCCCCCCGAGCCCCATGGATGGGCAGCAAGGGGCAACCTTCACCTCCTGACCGGGGGGAAGAGGAGCCCATTCCGCAGCTGCTCCCAGTCCCCCGATGCTGGTGGCCAAAGCAAATCCCCAGCACGCAGCAGTGTCCTGGCCATAGCTGGGGTTTGTGGGGTGAGTTCGAGGTCTGAGGAGCCCCCGTGTGGGGTTGCCCTCCTGGGAAGGTCCGTGGCTGGTCAAAGCGGCCTCGGCACCTCCTGCTCACGGACTGCTCTGCCCGTGGGTCTTATCTGATCTATTTTCAACAACCATCTCCGGCTTTCCCATGTCTCCTCCCGATCCCAGCCTTTCCTCTGCCCGCTGCCGTGAGCCGCTCCCCAAGGAGAGTGGCTTCGGAGCGAGTGGGAGGAACCGAGGGCTTGCTGGAGCTGGTGAGGGTGGCACGACTGACGCCGAGTCCTGCCGCTGCCAAGCCGCTGTCCCCTCCCAGCCCCAGCCCCGAGACGTGGGGACAATTTGCGGGTTTTGCCCTTTTAAGGGGAGAACTTGGCTGGCGCAAACCAGCTTCCTAATCCCTGTGGTCCTTGCCCCTGGCTGCGATCCTGGGTGGAGGTGGCCGGGCGCTGCCTCTGCTCCCCCGGCCCCCAGACGTGGGAAGGCAGCATCCCCCCTCCCGCCCTGCCCCGTCCTCCTCCCCGCTTGCGGTAACGACCAGGCTTCTTAATCAACGTGAAAACCCAGACTGTTCTTGAATGCCTTCGGGCTGCTTCGGGGGCCCAGGGCGGTTGGAGGGGGGGAGTTTGCTTGGGGGGTGCTGCAGGCGCTCTGCCCGTGGAGCTCGGGCTGCCCTGGCCACGGGGACCCGGTGGCCTGGAGCTCCAGCTTGGCACAAAGAGAAGACACCCCCCAAGAGATGGAGCGGCCACATCCGAGCGGGTCACAACCTGCGCTGTGATTTAAGCTCCCATCTTTCCCGGCTGTTCCCTCCTTTGCCAGACGCCGCGGCCGCAGCGAACGCTTGCCCCTTCCTCACCTGGTTTAGCGCAAGGCTTGTCGCCAGGCGGGAGGCACCGGTGAGGGTTCCCACCGCAGCGCAGGAGCCGGCGCTGGCGTGGGATCTCTCCCGTGAGCTTTATTGCAAGGGGTGGAAGGAGAAAACTGCCATGAAGGCTTGGTGCCGAAGCGGGTTTCTGGCTGCGAGCGCCCGGGGCCGTCCCTCGGCAGCTGGGGTGAGCACCTGCAAACAAGAGCAAGGTCACTGTCACCCAGGTTACTCCTCTGTGGGACTCTGCCACCGGTGCCAGGACCCGTGGGCAGGCTGGCAGGTCTGAGTAAGCAGCACGAAGTTCAGGGCGCTGCCAGAGGAGCGGAGGCACGTGGCTGCATCCCGGCTGTTCCCGGGGGAAGACCGACGGCCGTGCTGGGGGAGAAGCAGCACGAGACCGAGGCAAAAAGGCAGGAGCGGGGTTTTCTTTGCGAGGCCAGCGGCGCGTCTCACCCTCCTGTGTTTCTTTCCCTTGCAGGACGCACCGACATGCGGCCGGAGCGGCCAGGCAAAACGCGGGGAGCGGAGAACAAAGTCCCAGCACCAGGAGCCGGCACCGGCAGCAGGCCAAGAGCGCGCAGCACGCCGGCATGGCCAACGGCACGGCCAACGGCGCAGGTGAACCACCGCTCGCGGGAGGGTTGGGGGACAGAGCTCAGGGCTGCACCTTGTGGGAGAAAATGAATTTCTGCTAAGGTAACGGATCTTGTAGTGCCTGGGAGTTTCCTCCCTGCGAATTGATTGATTTTTGTCGATTTTACTTTTGATAAGTTGGGCAGCTCTGCAGAGCACACTGGTAGGATCTGTTCTGCTTGTTGTGAATAATTTCTGTGGCTCCTCTCTGGTGTCTCCCTGACAAAAAATACCACATCCAGGGGTTGGGAGCGTTCAGCTGAATTTGCCCATAAGTGTCCAGTGAGAATGTTTTGAGCTCTTTGCCCACTGAAGTGGTGAGGAGCAGCTGTCACATTGAGCACCAGAGAAGGCACAAACCCACCTCTCAAAAGGGGGCTGATTCTTACCTTTTTTAGAAAGGTTTCTCTCGTCTTTTCTTGGGTTTGTCCACAAAGCCATAAATACCTTATAGAGCAGGGACCGGGACCTGCTGAGTGCCTGACTACAAAGCCACAAGCGGTTTATCTGTTTTCCTTCTCTGGCTCTTATGGAGCCACCTGAGCAGTGCAGCATCTCCCGCCCCGCTGCACTGCTTTGCAGGCAGCGCTGTCCTTTCTTATGCTTTTGTCAGAGACCTGGAAGAAGCAGCAGAGTACTTTGGTTTGGGTAGAAGGAAATGTTTTGTTCAACCCAAAAGGAAGATTTTTTTATTTTATTTTTTTCCCCCTGTTTCATTGGAAAAAACCTGCAGCAATGCAATTTCAATTTTGCCAAAACCCATTTTGGGAGGGAGATGGGGGAGCAGAAGGCTGACATGAAATGCTGCCTTTTGGCTGTTGCTCATGGGATGTGCTCTCCTCTCCGGGGCCGTGGCTCGTCTCTGCCCCGTTTGGTGCAGTGTCGTACCAGAAGCGAATGCTGCACAGTGTCCCCTGTGCCCACCCACCCTTCCCAGTGTCCCTGCTGTGTGGGGGACACTCCCTCAGGCTGCAGACAGAGTTTTTGTTCCCGAGTTCAACTTGGCTCCTTGGTTTTCGTTTGTTTAAAACATGTTTTATTGGCCTGGCCCCAGCCTCGCCAGTGGCTTTATGACTATGCTATCCTCGTCGCTGTTTACCACTCAACAACCTCCGTGTCTTCCGCAAGTTCTGTTGGCGATGATTTTATGCTAGAGGATGGGGAGATGAGTGTTTTGGGTGTCTGGGATTAGTGCTGGACACCCTGTCTTGTGTTCTGTGGAATGCCTCTAGAAACCATCCTCTGCCTCCTCAGTTTAGTACATTTTGGTGACATTATCATGTTTTTTGAGCAGACTGTTGCAAGAACATCCCCATTGCATTTGTCACTCACAGCTGTAATTTCATCTGACAATAAAAGGAGATTATTTCATGGCGTGTTTCCTCCACAGCCACATTGCTTAGCCCTAGCTGTGTTGCCCCTGGAGCCCTTCCTTATCAGGTGAACTTTGGATCAGCTTTTCCCCTGCTTTGTCCAGGACTGAGATCAAACCGATCACAGTGCAGTTACCTGGGTCATTCTGCAGGTTCCCTTTGAAGATTGGCACAGCGTGGTTGAAGCTTCTAAAACTGCCCTTTCCAAGGCTTGCTAGAAATGAGTAGCAGTCAGAGACCTCCTCAGCTGAGTCTTGCAGGACTCTGGTGGAAGTTGCTGTGAGCCTGCTGACCTGGAAATCTTCATCGCCTGTAGATGCTGCCTGAGGGGCTCCTTTAGTTGCTGATGCTGTGTGCCAGGATCCCTCTGGTGCCGGAGGATGCTGTCCTGCTACCCTCCAGCTGCAAAGCAAAAGTGTCCCGAGCAGTCTGCCTCTTCTACAGAGTGTCTGTAATTCTTCAGTCTCCCGTCTGTGGGGGTTTATACTGTTGTGAGTTTTTTTCCTACAATACTTCTAAATACTTGGGCTTGTAGGCAATACTTGGGCTTGTTATACTTCCTTTACGGTTTTCTACGTTTCTCAGCTCTAACTTGTGGAGCTCTGTCTGCATCCCTTACTTCTTTGTTACTTGTTGCTGGTTTGCTTTTAATGCTTTTGCTTTGCCACTGAAGCCAGGATGTCTTGTAGCGAAAGTTATCCTCTGCTGGACTGCCAAGTCTCAGGGTTTTTTGGCTATCTAATAAATATTCGTCAAACAAATTCCCTTTCACTTTTTTGGTCTGCTTTTTCCTCCTCATCCGTTTTCTTTGTAATTTTCCTTTGCCCTGTCTCTTCCCCTTCCCTTTTCCAAAAGTCCAGTGGAATCCAGCAACGTGTAGCTCTTACCAGTGCAGCTGACTTGCTGAGCCTGGGCTTCCCTCTGCCTGTGGGGGGATGCTGCACCAGCAGTTTCTGAGCTCCTGCTCAGTACCTGAATTCCCATCAGGCACGCAGCATGTTTGCAAGTGGCAGAAGTGATACCGAGCACAAACGCGAAGCACCCTCTGCTTTTGTCTCGGGACGAAGGCAGTGGCAGTGGTTCCCAGAGGGATCTGACTGTCGGGTGAAGGAGGTGCTGCTGCCTTTGCTGCCGGCTGGGAGCACCGTGCGCCCCGTGCTTGGGTGGCAGCGGCTGCCGCCCACCACGTGCTCTGTTTCCAGGTCTGCGCGGGTGCGGTAGATCAGCCAGCCCCCCCATTACCCTTTCTGGATGCTAATGTCTCTGCCCTCTGCCTTTCCAGTGAATGGAGACGCAGCGGGTGCCGCAGACCTCGAAGAAGAAAGGCCGGCGGCGGGAGCGAGCGTACCAACCCCGGCGGCATTGAGCGTGGCTGACGGCTCTGTCGCTCCTGCCCTTCCTGCCTTGACCGGCTCCGGAGAGGCAGAGGAGGCAGCCTCCGGCTCCAGCGCCCCGCCGGCGCGGGCAGCGGTGCTAGCCCTGGATGCTCTGCCCCCCGGGTAAGCCCTGCCTTCTGCTCGAGACGTTCGTTCCCCTGAGAAAGGCCAGCACGGTGGAGTGCCTGTGGCCCTTGGGGAGGGGGGCACAGCCCTGGAAGGACCAGGCTGGGGGGGACACGAGCAAACTGGGGCAGTGCTGTGTGCTGGAAGGAGAGGGCGTTGGAGGGAGGGGGCTGTGCTGCACCAGGGGTTGGTGGAAAGGATGGTGGTCAGCAGAGCAGAGAGGGCCTGGGGGGGTCTGCCAGGGATCCCTGTGCCCCCAACCTGCCTGGCACAGCCTGTCCTTCCTCCTCCGAGCCGTCTGGCTGGGGCTTGACTGTTGTGGGTTCCTCCTCTGGGCCGGGGTCCGATCTGCTGTGGGTCTCTGGGGTAATAAACAGGGAATCGCATCTCTGCGGCAAGCAGCCTCTCGGCGTCCGTGCCCAGGGGAGCAGCAGAGTCCTCTGCTCCCCTGGGGCTGCGGAAGGGATCAGTCAGAGGAAAACACGTGAGAGAGTGAGCGTGGATTTCCAGGCAGCTCCCACCGAGCAGGAGGGCATGAACATGCACTCCAGAGACACCGTGGAGGTCCTGGCCGCTGCTGGGGGGACGTGGGCAGGACCCTCACGCAGCTGTGCCCGTTCTTCTCCCTGGTGCGGGTGTTCTGCATCCTCCTCCTCCTCCGTGGGATGTGGGGAAGGGGCTGGGGGGAGAGCCGGGGCTGGCTGGGCAGTGCCGGTGGGCGCGCTGGCTCTCGGTGGGGGCGGTGGGCAGGCGCTGGGCTCAGCCCCGCTCTCTGCTGCAGCTGCGTCGTTCTGCCCTTGTATTTCAGACACCTTCAACTCTGGACTGAAAATGCAAAGCGGTAAAGGGGGAGGGGGGGGGCGTTGAAAATGGCTTGTGTTTGGTATGAAGGGAGCTGTTTATTTTCCTTTGGCTGAGGCGATGCCTGGAAGGTCAGGGCCTCGCTGGTGTGTCAGTCACAGGTAATTAGGGTTAACGGCTCAGTGTGCCTTTATGCGGGGTGTGTGAGGGTTTCTGTTCTCCAGCCTGGGCGCTTCCTGTTTCCAGGCTGCTGGAAAAGTCCAGTGCTCTGAAAAAGGTCTTTATTCCAGCCGGAGCTTATGCCCCTTTCTGCTCCTACCAGGTAGACTGAAGGTCTCCTTTTCCCCACCTCTCCCCAGCCCGAGGTGGAAACAGGCTGTTGTTTCTTTCCCAGGGTGGAGAGGAGCCCGTGGGTATCTCATGATTAGGGTTTCTGGAGGCTTGGGGAGGTTGCAAGCGCTGCTTTCTAAGACACGCCAGCATTTATCTGGTCCGGCTGGGTGGAAGGGTGGCCCGCGTCCTCCTCATGCCTCTCCCTGCGGTGCTCACGCAGCAGAAAATCACACGTGTCAGCGCGGGGAGGAGGATAAAGCTGTTGTGCTTTGGCAGACGGCTGGAGGAGAGCAGCGAAAGGGTAGTGAGCCATCCTCCAGGCTGAGCTTGCGGAATTTGGATCTCTGGAGACACCTTTGATTAGCACCTTGCGTATCTGTCCCTCCCTGTCCTGACCATAGGATCTGTAGGTGGTAAAGAGGGCAGCAACCCTCTCGCATGTGCTGTCCGATTTACGTGCTCATGGTGGGCTGGCTTGGGTAGCGGCTGACCTGCTCAGTCAGGTGGAGACCAAGTATCAAGGTCTTCCCAGGTGAAGGAGAGCGGAGAATTGAGTCCATTGAGGTCTCCACGGCGTGAGCTCTGCCCTGAGAGCGGCCAGACCAGGTTCTGGGTTAATAGGGATTTGCTGAACAGGGACTGCAGAAAACACTGAGGCCCTGGGGTGGTATAAATGAGCTTCTGGGGCTCTCTTGAGACCTGATCTAGGGCAGCTGATTTTTGGCTCGCTCACCGCACCAGGGTATTGCTTCAACTAGTGGTTTGGGGCCCAGCTTGGGAGGTGGGGATGCGGCTGGCTGGTTTGGTGGAGGCAGCGATGTCTCAGGCAGAAGGGATGCAGACAAAACCAGGCCACTTCAGCTCTGGCAGCAGCGTGCTCCGCAGAAAGCGGTGCAGGATAGCCCCTCGCTGGCCCGGCTCCTGCGGGGCTGGCTGCGCAGAGCGCGCCGTGGAGCCCATCCGTGATTGCTCTTGCTCTGCCGCTTGCAGGAGCAACGTCTCCTGCAGAGCTGCCAGTCGCTCCGGCGCTGAAGAGCTGGAAAGCCGTCGTGTCCGTCCCGCTTTCTGCGTGAGCCCTGCCTCGTTCTCCGAGTGTCTCCTTTCATCCATGGGAGAGTGGAGAGCACTCATGCTCGTTTTTCTTGCAGCCTCTGGAGGGGTGGCAGCTTTTCCGAGCTGCGTGTGCCGAGCCCCAGCCTCCCTGCTCGTGCCGGGCTGCGTGCAGATGGAGTCGAGAGTGGCTGGGTTCATGTGGGGATTCAGAGCTATTTATTCTGCTCAGATAGCTGTCTCTGAACATCTGCACCAGATGTGGCAGGCACAAAGGCATCTCTCACACAACTGGGAGTCTGTTCTAGGGACTGGACGGTGCTGGAAGGTGTTCTGAATAATTCCAGCCCCGACAGTGCCCAGAACCTCCTTCACAGCCTCCTGGCTTGGGCAGAGCGCGTTTCCTTGCGAAGAAGCCGGTGAGCGTGTGTGGCACAGGAGCAGCCGGTCGCAGCACTCGAGGCCTTTGGCGTGGGGTCCCGGTTCTCACGTAGAGGTTTCCGAGCGGACCGATAGCGAAAGGGGGGGGAGGGCACAAGAGCCGCTGGCTCCTGCATCTGGTTCCTATCAGTGATGATCCTGCGCGGGGGGACAGATGGTCGTTAGCGCGGTGTGTATACACAGGGCTGTCTCGCCCATACAAAGAGGTACATTATGCTGCCTGGCAGAAGGCATGGGGCTGTGGTTTCTTACATAAGGAGGGCGTTTTGTTTGGACTGCAGGGTTGCCTCAGCGCTGCCACTTTGCACCGTCCGTGGCTCCCTGTATCCGCTGCCGTCGCAAGCCTTGCGGGCAGCCGGAGGGGAGCGAGCGGGGGCCGACACGTCGCGCGCTGCGCGCTTGCAGCAGCGGCGCGCGTGGGTGAGAGCTCCCACCGTCTAGCGCTCGCGAAACCGCTGATCTTCCTCGCTGGTGGCGATGTGGCAGCAGGCACGGGGGAGGAACGCCAACGGGACTTAGGGTCCCCAGAGGAAGAGCCCGTGGTCGCGCGTCTCCCTGAGCTGTGTCCCTCGTGGGACGGCAAACGGGATGCGGGGGGAAGCCTGTGAAGAGCTGGGCAAGGTGGTCCGGGCGAGGATGGGTTGCCCCCAGTGCCCCTGTCTCTCAGGCCCTTGCTGTGTGTCAGCAATAATAACAGCTCATCGCAGCTTGCTGTTTAATGGCAGTGATTCGCTGTTTGTAGGGCGAGGCAGCCCTCAGCAAATTTACTTTTCGGATCACCAGGGAGCTGCTGACCTGAGGAGCATGTGAGCTCGTCGCCTGTTTGTATAGGGTGTGAGATGGGGATGGAGGACATCAATCAGTAGCTCAATCCTGTGTGGCTCTTTGCAGTTCACAAGGGCACCCAGAGGAGTATCTGAGGGATCCAGAAACCCTCTGCCCTGGAGGAGTCCTCATCGTGGGATTTCTGCTCTCTGCAGCCACAGAAATGGTACCTGGGGGCTTGAGAGCCTCTTGTCATAAAGGACTTCCAAGTCCTCAGAGCCATATTGATTTGAGAACCTGTTGTTAATGAGTCTGGAGGACCTGTCCCCTCCAGTAACGACTGCTGGCACCACTGGTTCTGCGTGCACAAGGCTGAGGTCCTGTTCATCTCTGAAGCACCGCATGTCAGCGTGGACAGAAAGGGTGGGACATGTAACTGGGGTTGTCCTCGCTGTAAGCGAGCAGTGCTGCGGTCTCTAGATCCATCCAAAGGAGGCCATTATGTACAACTGGCCTCGGAGAGATGGTGCTTAAAGGGTTTTCATGGGATTCTGACTCCTGCAAAGTCTCGTGAGTGGAGTTGTGCCTTGGAGTTTTGTCTGTGAATAGCGTTCCTCCACCTGAGCCTCGTGCCAGGTCCATATCTGGTTGTTGGTGGCAATTCGAAGCGCCTGCAGTGCGAGTCTAGGAAGGGGCTTCCCAAAACTCTGCCTGCAGTAGGCAGCTCTCCAGCCAGCGGCACTTCCACAGCCCTGCCTCCTCCCTGAAGACGCCCGAGGACCTTCTGCTGTCCATCTCATGGGGTGGACATGCTTGTGTCTTCAAGAAATCCCAGCTATGCTGATTATCTCTTTGGAGATTTCAATCTTTTTTTAGCTGTCCTGCTGCTTTTATGCTCATGAAGCACCGAGTTCATCATTAGGGAACAGGAAACTTGAGGCGTTTCCCCTCTGACAACACCCAGCGCTGCCCAGGGGTAACCAAGGAAAAGGGCTGACCATGGGCTGGAGAGACAAAAGTTTCTTGATGCCAGCGCAGCACCGGGTAGTGCCGGCTCTGCTCTCACATGGTCACTCCTTTGGCGGTGTTACGCTTGGCAGCCTCTTGCTGTCAAAGGTGTACAGGTGCAGTAGGTCCTGCCTTGGATTCTTTCCATCAGAGGTAACCACTGGTGTCCCTAGATCTGTTCTAGGGATGAGAAAGATCCGGTGCTGCTGATTGGTAGCAACATCTGCCGATGTTACCTGGTCTCTGCAGATGCATTAAGTTCACAGTGCTTTTGAGAAGCCCATAGGAGCGAAGCCAACAGCTCTGATTTGGGTTAGACAGTCTCTCAGCTAAATCCTGAGCCTGGCATTCACATTTCCCTCCTGCTTTCAGGGAACCGAAACTCTTATCTTGGAGTGCAAGATTGCCTTCTGCCCAGGGCAGGGGTTTTTCAGGCTGCCCGTATGGCTGCTGGACTGTTGGGGTCCCCAGCTGACGGCGTGCTGCCAGGGCTTGGAAACACGGCTGGAGCTCTCCCCGTTTCTGCCGTCCCACCTCTTTCGAGAGCGGTGTCGAGGCTGTGATGCACGCGACCTGTGGCCGCAGCAGGTGCGTGGTTGTGGCCGAGGTCACCGTTTGGTGGCTTCATCGTCCCCTGGGGAGGTCTGAGGGTGAGCAGGGACGGTGCGAGCCCGGGCAGTGGGACATTAGCGCTTAGAGCATCCCCTTCCCAAGGGCTGCTTGCTTTCTGCAAGCCCAGATTTGTTCCCTTGCTGTCACAACAGAAGCTAGTATATTAACTTCCTAGGGCTTTTTGTGGTGATTAATTGAGACTGAAGATTGAATTGGGAGGGGGACCTGTGGGAGCAGAAGCGTGGCAGGAGAACACTTTATCTGTCAGCAGCTGCCGGCTCGCCTCTCTCTGTTGCAGAATAAAAGCTGACAGGAAAGCATGGTGCTCCACGGAGCTTTTACCTTTGCCAGGGCATACACTTTCATGAATGAATTAAGCCAAAGAATGGTTTGCAGTGTAGTTGTGTAAAGCCAGGCCTCCCTATCACACCGGCTCCCCTTAGGGGCCACCTCCGAACCGAGTGCCTTGTGGCCACGCGATGTTTTTAAGCAGTATCTGTCGGCGGTGAGCAGGAGGGTGGCCAAGGAGAAAATTCAGCCCCAGCCCAAACTCAAAGGCTCCCCTTTAAAGATGTATTAAGAGAAACCAAACAAAAACTACATCAGAAACTCACAGGACATAAAACTGACCCTGTGTGAAATCTTATGCTGACCTTCCTAATTTCTGGAAGAAATTAGGAATTTATGCTCCAAATTATGCCTGTTTTCAGAAAGCAGACTGCTGCAGCATCTCTCCGATAGTCTTGATCTAGCAAGCCAAATAATTGCCATGTAGACCTGCTGTCGTTCTTTGTTTTAAATAAAGGTTAGAACACTGTAGCTAAGCAATGCGAGGAGGTAGGCTTGCTAATCCACCAGATGCAGCTCTCTGGACATTCTTGGTAATAAGGTGATTATTAATTATGCACAGCTCGCTGATCTGTGGGAGAGGCTTGGCTGCACAGCTGCGGTCCGAGTCTTTGGGCACACACACAAACAGTTTTCCTAGGGAGGCTGTTCGGGCATGATTTCAAATAGGCAAAGGTGCCTGTGAAGTCTCTTGGTCCTACGAGTAGCAGCGCTCCGGCTCTTGCTGCCCTGCAGATGCAGGGGCTGAGGCTGCTGGATCCATGTTGCTTGTCCCAGCTGAGCCCCTTCGCTTCACCTCTGTGTTTGAGGAGAGGACAGGCGCAGTCTCGTCTGCCTTGGGTTTCCTCCACGTCCTCTCCCCAGCTGGCTCTGGAGCGGTGGGGACGCTGCAGGGGAGCCCTGCAGTGGGATGCTGTCTCTCTGGGTGGCATCGCAGGGGACGGATTTTTTTGGTAGCTCCACCTCAGCCAAGGTTTGGTCTCTGTGCTAGCAAGTATCAACTGTTTCATCATAATTTTTTTTTTTTTCTTGCAGGTGGGAACAGCGAGAGCTGCCTAATGGTAGGGTCTACTATGTAGACCATAACAACAAGACCACCACGTGGGAGAGACCTCTTCCTCCGGGGTAAGGGGCTCTGGGGGCAGCTGGCATCTCAGATACTGAACTAACTCATAGCAGATGCGCGGGAGTCTGCGTGAAAGTGGGGAAGGTGGCAGGAAGGTCTTTTCATTCCTAAAAAGAAATGGGGTGGGATGACCAAATGCTTACAGGCCTGAAAACACATGCTGTATCCTGAGAAAGGTCTTTTCAGCATTTGTAAAGAGGAAGAGGCCTTCCAGTCTGCTGCATTTTGACCCTCTGTTAGAGGATTATTTTTTTTAAACAGTCCTTAGAAATCACTGAACTCTTGAGCAGCAGTGCAACCACTTGTGGGCAGAGCAGAGGGGTGGCCCTTTGGGACGGGGTGCCAGCAAAGTCCCCCTGAGGACCAGGAGAAGGGAGAGGGTGGACCTCATGTCGCTTGGAAAAACAGATGCTTCTGGATGAGGGCTGAGCTCCTGGTGAGCAGAAACAGGCACGCTCAGTGTGCCCCAAACCCGGAGCTGGACCCTGGAATCTCTCAGAGGGGCCTCTTATGTTCTCGACCGTGTTGGGGTCTGCTTGTGCTCAAGAAGAGCTCAGCTCATGAGACCTGCAAGAAGCACTCTGCAAAACTCATGCTGAGGAGGGCCATGCTTTCATTTGCAGGGGTAAACAGTCTTCAGGTCATAAAGGCTGTACACAGCCCTGGGGACCACATGCTTTCCAGAAGCTTGTTGAATTCTCACCTCTTTGTGCTCCTAAAAGCAGAGAACTCGATACAGCCAAACTGTTGTTGTTCTCTAGACTGAGCTTGTTCAAGGCTGGAATGACTGAACTGTACTTTAACCACCAATGTAACGTGTGAAAATGAAATACAAACCCGTCCTGTTTTCCTCCACGGGAGCCTCCAGGTTCCTGTGGGCACACACTACCTCCAGTTAAGCTGTGATCTCTGCAACTGCTTTCTGATCCTGCAAGGGCTTGAAATCTGTCTGGTGTTAAAAGAGGGAGGCTGTTACCTGGAAAGATAGGTTTGGGAGTACCCCAGGTGTGATCCTTCCCTCCCGCATAGGTCTCCAACCCAGTGCCTTGCCTCTGTCGGAGGTCAGCTCTCTTGGAGGAATGCTTACGGCATCCCGCTGAGAACTCTGCTAGTGTCTAGGCTTCATGTGCCCTTGCAGGGAGCTGCTTCAAGTCTTACTAGTCTTTTTTGTATTTCCTTCTGGTGGATCTTTGCCCAAAAGAGTCCCTTCAACTGTGAAACTGGTGGTTGTGCTGGAGCTGGGAAGGGAGCCCTCGTGTTAAAGGGTATCTTAGTCTTGTGAGAGGCTTCTTGTGAGAAGTGTCTGAAGTCAGCCCGTAGCGTCAGAGCGAAATGAAACAACACGGTCTCCATAGCTGGACCCGTGGCCCCAGGCAGCTCTCGGATCTTCCCCCCTTGGAGGACTATGAGCTCCTTTTCTCATCTGCGTTTCTGAGAGGCAGAACTCGACCACAGATCCTCTGCCGAGCCACTGCATGGGGAGCACGAGGGGAGCGTGGCAGCTGGGGAAGCAGCTCACAACTCCGTGCTCCTCTCAGTCACGCTTTCAGCACGTTCTGGGGCAGCAGCTGGATATTCTCAAGCTGCTGCTGTGCATCCAGGGCGCCGGGGGCAGCCCTCGGACAAGGGCAACGGGAGGTTCCAGTGTGTACCACCGCGGTCTGTGCCTTCTGCTGTGCCTCCCGACCTCTCCGGGGTTTCTTTCCGCTGCCTTCACACCAGCGTTTATACTGAGCTGCCACGCGGCAGCTGGAGGCACCTGCCAGCAGGACCTGCCGAGCTGTCCGAGGACACGCAGCGACATCTTCCTCTGGTGTTCCCAGGTGGGAGAAACGCGTGGATCCTCGAGGCAGGTATTACTACGTGGACCACAACACCCGGACCACCACGTGGCAGCGCCCCACGGCCGAGTACGTCAGGAACTATGAGCAGTGGCAGTCCCAGCGAAACCAGCTCCAAGGAGCCATGCAGCAGTTCAGCCAAAGATTCCTGTACCAGGTGAGCGCCAGGGGTGGTGGTGGGGGGGTCTTGCCTGGCTCTCCCACCAGTCTCACCCGGGCTGGCCTGGGAGACACGGGAGTGTGGGGAGGCACTTGCTGGGCTGCGTGGGGTCTGTCGACTCGGCGAGTGCAGCAGAGCAGTGTTCGGATGGGAGAGCTCACAGGCTCCTCTGCTGCATGCAGAGAACCACATGGGAGTAACTTTCTTTTTATAAAACAGCTTGCACAGCCCTGAAGGGTGGTGGCACATGTCCTCAGCAGTCTGTCCCCGTGTGGCTAGGCCCACACTTTCTCCCGTGGCTCCCATCAGCCGAGCCTTGCTGCTGACCCGCGAGGCTTGCGGAACTTGCTGCGTGCTGTCAGAGCTGGGCATATGCTGAGGAAGCTGTGGGAGCCTGGTCCGTAGCGGGAGGGGAGGCTTTTGGGAGGCTGAGCTCATCCCTCACCAAGTCACCGCTGGGCTGAGGACGGCGTGGTTGGGTCCTGGGTGGCAGCAGGAGTCAGCAGCTGTAGCTGCAGGCTCAGGGTACAAGTGTGAGATGGTGAGGGGCTGCAAGAGCCAGGGGACCGGAGAGCACAGGGAACGAGCACTGCTGGGCTTGGCGAGCTTCCTCCTGCTTTTTCTGCTTCTTCCCCTTGTTCCTGGTTTGGGCCGAGTTGCTGCATTTCCTCGCTCGGGGAATGGTCTCTCGACAGCCCTGAGGAGTAGCTCCTGGGCAGAGACCGCTCTTGTCCTGGCTTCGCCTTTGCTGCTGGAGCTGGGACCCAGCTTCCAGTGGTGGCGAGCACCCTCTGATCACCAGGACGGTGCTGGTGGCCGCTGTGCTGCAGGGCGAGCAGCGCTTGGGAAAGAGCTAGGCTGGAGCGTTTCCACCTCCCGGAGCAGCGATGTCCCAGTGCTCTCCGCCGTCAGCTGGCCCCGTGCCTCGCAGAGGCCGTGCCGCCGTGAAAAACACGGCTCTTGCCAGGTGGCAGGGAGGTCTGGTGGGGCAAGGCGCGGGGCGAAGGTGGGCAGAGCAGAGAGACCAACTTCTCATCGATGTTTAGCTCCTCTTGGAGAAATCTGGGAGGTTGACGTGTCCCGGCAGCGCTGCTAGCGCTGGTGCGAGCTCTGTGCTCCAGCAAGGAGCTCGGATGCTCTCTGGGAGGGGGGTGCAGGCAGAGCAGTTGTGCAAAGTCCATCCTACGTGAGACACAACTGGGGCTGCTCCCCGGGGGTGCAGGAAGCTGCTCTGCCCCTCTCCTCCCCCTGCCCGTCTCTCCACCGCCCCTTCCAAGCCTCCCGGTGGGAGCTGGACCACCGCAGCTTTGCAGCCCGCTGCCTGCCCGTGCTCCTCGGCACCCCGTTCGCAGGACCGCTGCGGAGGGGTACGCGGGAGGGGGCTTCCACCGGAGGCCCAACTGGGCTCCGGGCCTGTCGCTCGCTCCCATCTCTGCCAGCGCCAGCCTTGGAGCCGCTCCAGCGCTGCGCGACTCACCCTGGCCGGGCTCCGCAGAGTGCAGAGGGAGGGACTCGCGCTCCAAATTTAGCCTGATGAAACGATTGTACTTTTTGTTTCGAGCTCCCCGCTGCCAGCGGTGATGGCTCCTGCTCTGCCTCCTTCCCCGCGGGGGCTTTCTGCTTTGCCTTGCCCTCCCGTCTCCAGCATCCGCCTGCCCTCCTTGCCGGGAGAAGGACGGTGGGGAGGTGATGAGCAGCGCTGCAGCCCTGGGCGATGCAGAGCCCTCTCCACGCAGCCCCGCAGCTCGGGGGGGCCGGGGTGCAGCCAGGGACCACTCTGCCTGCAGGTGCCTTGGTGCTGCAGGGCTCCGCGGGCTGCGCCGGCACGCAGCATCCCTTGCACCAAGGGGTCTTGCCGGCGCGAAGAGCCAGCTTGTTCCCTGGGGTCTGCGGAGAGCTGCGGGAGGGGGACCTCTGCCCCGGGCTCTTGTGTCGCTGCCCTGTTAGTTTTAATTAGTTATTTGTAGGTCACAGTGAGGTGATACCTCTGGACGTGACTCGCTGCATCTCTGTCCAGGCTGTCTGGGCAGGGAGGAGCGGAGACTGCCCCGACTCCGAGGCACGCCGTGCCGGACCGGCCGCTGCCCGGGCAATGCCTCCCGTGCCCATCCTGGCACATGGGGGTCGGGTACAAGAGGCGAAGCTCGGAGAGGCACGGGCTGTGCCAGCCCCGTCCCTGACGTGCCCCCAGACGTCCCCGGGGTGCTGGGCTGCCGTGGGGCACCCCGAGTGATGGTGTCCATCTCGGAGTGGGGTTCGCGGGCTGTTCGCGGGCAGGAGGGACGGGTCTGGCCGTGGGTGGCATTTCCTGAGCCCAGGCTGAGTCCGATCCCCAGCCCAGCGCGGAGGGCTGGGACGCCGGCCCCTCGCCAGCAGCAGCTGGGTTTCAGGAGGTGCAATGAGAACGCCTTTTCGGTAACAATGCGTTTCTTATTTAACCGTCAAAAGCACTCGCAGGCCACCTCCTCCCCTGAACCCCCAACTTTCGGGGCTGCGCGTCCATCCCCAGGGACCTCCAGCGGAGCTGGAGACTTGGGGGGGGGCTCACGCACGCAGGGGCGGCCGGCCAGCCCGCTCCCCTTCTCCCGGGGCATCCCCCGGTTCAGGCTGGGTGACGGCCATCGGCTCTGCCCACCCTGGGGAAAAAGAAGAAGGAGAAGAAGAAGAAGAAGAAGAAAGGTGCTTTGTGCGGTGGCCCCCAACCTGCTTGGGGGGGTGGCGGGGTGCGGAGCCGCCCGTCTGCGTGGGATGAATGCGGCCTCAGTGCGAGCGCATCCCTCGCCCAGCGCCCTGCCCGGGGAGGAGGGGGACGCTGGCCCGCCAGGAAGCGCTGGGCGTGGACAGGGCTTGTGGGAATGATTTCATTGGAAAGGCCTGCGATATTTTTTCCCCTCTTGTGTGTGGTTCTTGGAGGAGGCTGGAGGTGTATCTGGTGGGGACAGCCGGCGGCAGCCGAGCAGCCGCGCACATCTGGACCCCGCCGAGCCGTCCCGCTCCCCTCCGTACGGCACAGCCCCTGCCGCCCCCTTGGCTGCCCCAGCCTCTGTTTAGTTTGTGCTTTTTTTTTTTTTTTTTTTTTTTAACCCCCCTTGAGTGTGCAAGTTGTTTTCCTTTTTTTTTTTTTTTTTTTTTTTTTTTTTAGTTCTCTGGGAGCTGCGGGCCAAGGGGAGGCGAGTGGGAGTGGGGGCTGCACAGCTCACCTCCACGCTCCACTCTTCCCAGGCGTCCCTGCCCTGGTTTTTATTTTGTGTTTTTGCCCTCTCTGTTGTCTCTAGTCGTCCGGCGCCCCGTCCGACAATGATCCTCTCGGTCCCCTTCCTCCTGGCTGGGGTAAGTACTGAGCCGTCTCACCTGCCCGCCGCCATGCTCGCCGGACAGCCCCGATGGGGACGCTCCTCCGTCACCCAGAGCGGGACCCTGCCCGCCCCGTGGGGAGAACCATGCTGTCAGCAGCTCCTTTACTTCCATCCCTGGCATTAATGGGGAACGGTGGCTGGGGAGCCAGCGTTCCCCATGCTCTGCTGCATGTGGGGCTGAGTCTGCCTGTGATTAGCACGATCTCTGATTTGAAATCCAGCTTTTTTTCCTTTTTTTTCCCCCTTTTCCTGGAGGAGTTCCCAGTCTCTCTCAGCTGCTGAATGCAGAAGTGCTTGTGGTTGTTCTTTGGACGGGGGGAGAGGTTGGGGATCCAACTCCTCGCTCGTCCCCAGACCCTTCCTCTGCTGAGCAGGGATCCGTCCCGCTGCCGTGCGTGCCTCCCGGGATGCTCTGCCCCAGCCCGCAGCGGGGCTGGGAGCTGGCAGGAGCGGGGCTGGCTGTCCCGGCCCCATGGCCCAAGCATCGTGCGCTGGGACGTTTTGAGAGGTCCCTGTGCCATCCCCAGGGCGGGGAGGTCCCCCTCCATGGCGAGAGCATCCCTGGAGAGGGCAGGCTGGGATGCTCGTGGGTGCAGACGGGCTGTGCTGTGCCAGGCAGGGTGGGCAGGAGAGGGGTTAAAACTGCAGGGAGCTTGGAGCAGGGCAGAGGGGCCCCAGGCTGCTCAGGGGGTCTTCAAGGGCAGGGTCTCAATGGGGACGATGCTGGAGCCTTTGCAGCTGCACTGGGTGGCCCAACTCCTGCATCAGCGGGGAGAGGGGCCCCGTCCCCAGCGTCAGACTGGGGCAGACCGTGTGGGAGGCACGGTTCTGCGCGGGGCTGAGCACCCTGGGGTGGCGATCCCCAGGATGGATGGGGTCCCCAGGATGGACGCGGTCCCGGGTCATCGTAACGCGGGGTCTTCCAGAGCCACGGCGTGGGGGCTGCTTCCTGCGGTCCGGGAGCGAGGGGGGCCGCGGTGGCCGGGAGGTGACAGGGGAGCGTGCGTGCAGGGCGTCCCGGCCGGCATGGAGCAGGGCCGTGCGTGGGGGGGAGTGACGCAGGCACGTGGAGGGAGGAGGTGTGTTGCGTGTGGGGCACACGTGTTGGTGGGGAGGCGGGGGGGCGGCTGGCGAGAGGCAGAGCGGCGTTGGTGGGCGCGCAGGGTGGGCGCGGGTGCCCCGGGGGCTGACGGGGCGGAGAGCGGGTGCGGGGTCCCCACTGGGACCGGGGCATGGTGGTGCCCAGCCGCAGCTGGGAAGCTCTTGCCGTTCGGAGCGTGCAAATAGGGTCGGGAGGGCGCGTTGGGAAGGGGGTGCTCGGGGAAGCGTGTGGAGGCTGCCGGCACAAGACGGGGGTCGAGCAGCGGTGCTGGTGTGAGCGGCGTGGGTGTTTTATGCCTGCGTGCGGTAGGAGGAGGGCTATGTGTGCACACGCGTGTGTACGCATGTGCAGCACACGCTGGGAGCGTGAGCTCTGCACCGGCAGCAGGGCCACGCAGGGAGTTCGGACGCGTTTGGGAAAGCACCCGCGGATCTGCCTGGAGGGATGCTGCGCTTGCAGAGCGCTGCGTGTCCGAGGCGGACGCACGTGCCGCCTGCCCAGCGAGGTGCGTGGCCGAGCACACCTCTTGTGCCAGCCTGGCAGCGCGTTGGCAGGGCCCGACTCGGCTGTGGCATCTCCCAGTGTGCTGGCCCTGGGGGCACTGGAGAAAGCTGGCCTTCCCTGGAGGTGCGCCAGCTTGTGCGCGTAGAAGAAATGTAGGGGTTTTTTATACTGCCTTTTCCAAATGAGCCGGGGCAGCGCCAGCAGGGAGGTGGGACGGGGGAACCGACAAACTTCTCATGAGCTGGGAAGAGGAAGGCTGTTCCTGGGACTGCAGGTCAGCGCTGGCCAGGGCGCTCCAGCTAACGCTTCCTCTCCCTTTTCTCTTAGAGAAGAGACAGGACAATGGGCGAGTGTATTACGTGAACCACAACACACGGACCACCCAGTGGGAAGACCCTCGCACGCAGGGGTAGGCAGCCTGCGGGGAGAGCAGGGAGGATGCTTGTGGTTTCGGAAGGTCTGTGCCATGGGCTGCTGAGTGCTGAGAGCTGGCCATGCCAGGGGACCGAGCCCCGAGACGGTCCTGCAAGCTGCAGTGCTGGGGAGGTGAAAACACTGAGAGCTGCAGGCAGCGCTGGAGACTGGGGGAATTGGGCATTGCAGGGCATCTGTCTGGTTTGTGGGAGCTGAGGGTAGAGGTGAGGAAATCCCTGTGAGTGAGGAGCAGGCGATGAGGAAGACTGCAGGGCTTTCTGGGCAGAAAGAGGTGTTTTCTTCTCACCCTGTCACCTTCCCGCAGGGGTCTGCTTGGGCTCCCAAGAGTTCAGGGTTGCGGCTCTCCAGAGACCTGGCCCAGGTCTCCCCTGAGACCACCTCTCCTGCAGACAGAGAGCAAAGCCATAGCTTTTGCTGGTCCTGGCTGTGGCCAAGCGTGCAGCACGGGCAGGGCTTCTGTCTCAGGGCGCAGGCGGGTGCTTGCTCACCCTGTACTATAAATCCTTCCTTTTGCCTGGCACGCAGCTGCAAATCGAAGGTGGTCCCCAAGGGTAGCAATTTGGAGGGCCATGGTTCAGGATGAGAGATGCCCAAGGTGCCTGCCCGGTGACCCCTTCCTTGTCGGCAGGATGATCCAGGAGCCGCCGCTGCCGCCCGGCTGGGAGATGAAGTACACGAACGAGGGTGTGCGCTACTTTGTGGACCACAACACTCGCACCACCACCTTCAAGGACCCGCGCCCTGGATTCGAGTCTGGGTAAGCGCTTTTGGGCTGGGGTCCTCACCCTGCGGCCGGGCTGAACGCTGGGAGCTGGGACTCGAGCTGCCTGTCGCAGCTCGCGCCTTCCTGTGGGGAAGCGGGTCGGCTTTGTCGCAAAGACACCGAGCAGCGGATTTAGGGCCTCACATTTGGCTCTGGCGGAGGTGGGCTGCGCCCCAGAGATCTTCCTCCTGCCTGGCAGGCGATGAGGCTGCTGGGGCCGGGCAGCTCACACCTGGGCAGGCGGGGATGCTGAGCTAAGCCCCGTGCTGTTTTTGCAGGAGCAAACAGGGTGGCTCCCCGGGGGCGTATGACCGGAGCTTTCGCTGGAAGTACCACCAGTTCCGCTTCCTCTGCCACGTGAGTAGAGCGGCTGGAGGGCCCCAGCAGCTCGGGAGCTGCTGAGCCTCAGGGCTGGATGGGTGCCTGAACAGCCTGACCCCGTGGGCAGGTGTGGGCGAGGAGAGCCGCCGTGCCAGCCTGCACAAAGCCTCGTGTCTCTCCTTGCTCGTAGTCAAACGCGTTGCCCAGCCACGTGAAGATCAGCGTTTCGCGACAGACGCTCTTTGAGGACTCCTTCCAGCAGGTGAGGAGGTGCCAGGGCCGCAGAGCCCGGGGAGGTGCGGAGGCGGCCCTCGCACCGGCCTGCGGTGACGCTTCCCCTCGCTTCTCCCCAGATCATGAACATGAAGCCGTACGACTTGCGGCGTCGCCTGTACATCATTATGCGAGGAGAGGAGGGCCTGGACTATGGTGGCATCGCTAGGTGAGTGCTGGCATATCGGACCGCGTGCCTGCAGTGTGAATCCCTAAGGAGCAGTGCTGGCAGGGGAGTCTGTCCGGCAGCTGCACTCGGGGTCCTGAGCCTTTCCGCAGTGCCTGCTTGGGCAGAGTTGCCCAGGGGTGTTCCAAGGGGAAGCAGTGTGAGTTTTAGGAATGGTGGAACACCCTGAAAGCATCGCACCAGCCTGTCGCTGGCACAGAGGGGGCTGGGGGACCCGGCTGGGGCTCTCCTGCCGCCCCCGGGCCGTGGGGGCAGTGGGTCGAGCGGCCTCTTCTCCCTGCAGCCCACCCTCGCAGCCAACAGGCTCTGGTGTTTCCCGGGACTGTCGGTGTGTGCGGAGGCAGACGTGGGGCGATGCAGTTGCTGCAGCAGCTGCCTGCCCCAAGGATGGTGTTACCGGAGTGTGGGCTGCGTCTTGGCTGGAGGGGGGGGTCCTGCGTCCCCACGAGCTGCCGCTGGCTCTCTCGGGCCGTCTGCCTTGGTGCTGGGCTAACGCTTCCCCCTGCCTGCTGGCCGCCCCGGCATTCGTGCTGCCGTGCTCTCGCCCGCTCCTCCTTTGTGGTGCCGCTGCCCCCAGCTCCGGTGCAGGGGATCCTGCTCTCCGCCTCTCTCTGTGTCCTGCCAGTGGTTTTACCCTATGGTAGGTTACGTCATGCTGTTCTACCACAGGGTAGAACCACGGACGGGATGCCGGGGCTGCCTCTGCGTCCGAGGACTCCCGTCTCCCCGTGCGACTGGGGGAAGCAAAGCCAGGACGGTACCCGTCCCGTGCTGCTTTGGGCTCGGGATGGGGGTCCCGCGGGGAGCCTGTGCGGGGAGGCTCAGGGTGTGTGTGCACAGCTCGGGGGGGTGTACAACAGCGTGCGTGTGTGTGTACGTGTACGACAGCCTGGGTGGGACTGAGCCGTGTGATGCCTGCCGGGATCCCTGGTGCTCTGAGCGGGGCCTCTGGCAAACCAGGGTGTTTCTTGCTGGCGTCTCCAGAAGCCCTTCACAAACCACGCACAGCACCTCTGGGGCAGAGGACACCTTCGCCAAGTCACACCAGGGCCCAACGCTTGCGCCGGCACCCTGAGGAGACGGGCACCTGGTTTGTGCGGGGTGTGCTGTGGAGGAGCATGGCTGTCCCCTCCGCCGGGGCGCAGCCCCCGGGTACCCCGGCTCCTTGAGCCGCTCGTCACCCCGCTCCCCTTTCCTCTCGCCCCAGGGAGTGGTTCTTCCTCCTGTCCCACGAGGTGCTCAACCCCATGTACTGCCTCTTCGAGTACGCCGGCAAGAACAACTACTGCCTGCAGATCAACCCTGCCTCCTCCATCAACCCCGACCACCTCACGTACTTTCGCTTCATCGGCCGCTTCATCGCCATGGTAAGAGCCCAGGGAGGCAGCGGGAGATGAGATTCTTCGTTTGTGTCCCCCTCCACGGAGCAGGGGCCTTGCAGGGGACGGGGGTGCTCAGCGAGGCGAGGGGCAGCTCCACGTCCCATGGCTGTCCCCAGCTCGGCACTGTTGCCCTCCTTAAGCCCCATCTCGCTCCGGCGTGGGTCCGTGGAGGGGATGCTGTGGGGAAGGCTGCGGGGTGATGCGTTTTAGATCCAGGGGATGGCCGTGGGGCTGGAGGGGACCTGGTTTCCCAGGGGCTGTGTGGTGGGGATGGCTCCAGGTCTTTGGCTGCCACCCCAGGTGCTGTCGGGTCTGCAGCTCCGGGGACTATTTTTAGCCCCAGCAGTGTGAGATTTTCCAGCTGCCCAAGCCCCAGAGCGGCTCCTCCCGTTTGTCTCGCATTCCCCAAGGCCAACGTGCTGCAGGTCGCCTAGCCCTGGGCTGGCAACAGGGCTGGCAGGGGCTCCCGGAGCCTGTGGAAGGGTCCCCGGCCCCTGGCCCTGCAAGGTGTGCGCGGGAGGCGGCTGCGTGCTGCTCAGGTCCCTGCTCTGTCCTTCCCTGCCCTGCCCTGCGCGTTGCAGGATACCAATAAAACCCCAGACTATTACTCACCGCTGGGCTGTTCTAGACAAGCGTCTGCATTATTTTTGGCTGCCTTTGCCTTGGGGCTCCTGGAAGCCAGGGATTCAGGGAAGCCGCAGCACAGCTCTGTTTAAACAAGTGCTCTTAATAGAGCTGTGAGGGGAGAAGGAGACGCGGTGGAATTCGCAGTGGGGAGGGGAGAGGGGCTGCGAGCACACCCGCACCGGCGCTGTCGGGGGGAGCCCGCTCCTCCCCACCGCATTTGCCAGCCGGGAGCGAATGCCGCAGCTCTGGGACCCCGGGAGAGATTCCCTTTTGCCCTGCGGCTGCCCCAGCGGGGCAGGACTGTCTCGCCCCACGGGTCTGTCCTGGGGTCCCCCGTGACCTGGCGTCACCTCCCCGCCGCAGGCTCTGTATCACGGGAAATTCATCGATACCGGCTTCACGCTGCCCTTCTACAAGCGGATGCTAAACAAGCGGCCCACGCTGAAGGACCTGGAATCCATCGACCCCGAGTTTTACAACTCCATCGTCTGGACCAAGTGAGTGCCCCGCGCTGCCTCCTGGCCTGAGCCTGTCCTGCCGTGGGGGAAGCAGCGTTCCTCCCCACGGCCCCTCGCTGCTGCCGGGTGCCTCTGTCAGAAATCACATCTCGGTGTCCTCTCCCGCAGGGAGAACAGCCTGGAGGAGTGTGGCCTGGAGTTGTACTTCATCCAGGACATGGAGATCCTGGGCAAGGTGACCACCCACGAGCTGAAGGAGGGTGGTGAGAGCATCCGGGTGACGGAGGAGAACAAGGAGGAGTACATCATGTAAGTGGCCATCCTGAGGCCCCCGCCTGGCGCCTACCCCCACCGGCTGCAGGGCAGTTCTGGGGTGGGAACGTGGGGCTTGGGACGTGGCCGCTTCCCCGGGCTACGTGGCCTGTGACAAGTATGGGCTGGCGCGGTCGGCCGAGCTCCGCTGCGGTCTGGCTTGCTGCTGGCTGGGCAGTTGCCAGTACTTTCAGGAAAGAGGAGAGGGGAGAGAGGGTGAGACTTCTCTCCCTGTCCCGTGGCTGCTCACCCTGCCCATCCACTGCTGGGCTGGCTGCGGGCTGCCAGGGCCATCTCCTGCTGACGGTAGGCTCCGGCCAGGGAACGTGGTTTGCACCCCTCGACCTCCTGACGGCTGCTGGTCTGTGCTCAGGGCTGTCTGCCGCCCTCAGGTTCGGAGGCAGAGAGAGAAACCTGCTCGTGGGAACTGAGGGGAGCCCTGGTGATTTGCAGGAGCCCCTCTTCCCCTCCCCACACAAACCTGCAGCTCCCAGGGCCCTCCCCGCTGGCGGGAGGGACGGTGGGGGTTCCCCATGCCGGGCCAGCGGTGCTGGCTGTCTGCCGACCACCGTCTGCCTTCCCAGGCTGCTGACGGACTGGAGGTTCACGCGGGGTGTGGAGGAGCAGACCAAGGCTTTCCTGGATGGCTTCAACGAGGTGGTGCCGCTGGAGTGGCTGCGGTACTTCGACGAGAAGGAGCTGGAGGTGAGCTGGCGCCTTTGCTGGTATGGGGAAGCGGAGATACTGGTGCTTCCCACCCCGCTGCGGGCTGCCCCGGGAATGGCTCGTGGTGACGGCAGAGCGCACAAGCTCCGCTCGCGCCCTCTGCCCCTCGGCTCTGCTGACGGGGGTACCCCGGCCCCAGGTGGTCAGGTCTGCAGGGTGGCTCGTTGGGTCCGTTAGCAAGAAAATGTCTTGTTGGAGGCGAGGAATTCCTCCCAGACACCTCCATTGCCCAGTGCTGGAGCCTGCGCCTTGTGAAGCCCAGCACCGGAGGAGTCAGTGCTCCAAAGCACGGGTGCGGGGTCCTGTTTCGATCCCCCTGCTGACTGTCCCCTGTTCCCAGCTGATGCTCTGCGGCATGCAGGAGATTGACATGAACGACTGGCAGAAGAATACCATCTACCGGCACTATACCAAGAACAGCAAACAGATCCAGTGGTTCTGGCAGGTCAGTCCTAGCGCCGGCAGCACCTCCGACTCGCTCCCCAGCCCTGCGGTCATCCTCTGCCTGAGGCCTGGGGCAGGCAGGGCTGGCCTGGAGCAGGCAGCCTCGCAGGCTGTCAGGAAGAACGAAATACAATCACGAGCACATGTGCAGCAAGCAGCATTTGGCCGCGGCTGGCAGAGGCCCCAGCGCCGCCGCCGAGGACAGCAGGCAGCACTTAGTGGTCAGCATGCTTCTAGCAATAGCTGCTGCTGTTGGGCAGGACGATGGAAGGGGGTGACGTAGCAGAGCTGCTCCGTGCTGGCCAGGAGAGAAGGGGGTCCAGGGGGGCAAGGCTGGGCAGAGCTGCTCCCTGCAGAGCCCTTGGGATGCGCTCATCCCTGAGGATACAGGACTAGAGGCGAGGGCTGGACCACGTGCCCAGTGTGCTGCATCGCGCCGGACTGTATCCAAACCCGTCCGGGCTGTGGGCTTGGGGGTGACGGGGATCCCACTCTCCTGCCGTGTTCTTGTCGTAGGTGGTTAAGGAGATGGACAACGAGAAGAGGATCCGGCTGTTGCAGTTTGTGACGGGGACCTGCCGCCTGCCCGTCGGAGGGTTTGCAGAGCTCATCGGTGCGTGTTCCCGGGCGCTCGGCTTGGGTGGGGGGTCCCAGGGAGGCAAGTGGGGGCAGTGGTCATGCGTGGGGGCTGGCGGGTGGGTCCTGGCTGTCCATGTCTCCATCACAAGAGTGCAAGGCAGCCCGCAGCACATGAGCAGTGAAGCAGCTGCGACGCCTGAGCACGGTGATTTGATCTGGTGGTGTGCCATACCCAGATAAATTCTTTAGCCGTGAACTGTGCCGCCACAGTTCACTTTGTCAGTCCAGCTTGTAGTCTCATTTTGAATGAGACTGGATTTTTGATGTAGTTTTGATTCTTTTGTGCGACAAACCCCCTTTTCCAGAAAACCACAGTGTGGCGTTATTCTGCTCTCATCGTTTAATTTGCTACTTTTTGGGGCCTGTACCAGCCTTTCCCTTACTTTCCTGGAATTGGTGTCAAGCTAACCAGCTAACTTAGGCCACTCGTTTATTCTTGCTGGCATATTAGCCTTTTTTCCAGCCTCCTGGAACCTCTCCAGCACTCACAATCTGTTAAAAAGTGACCTCAGTGACTCAGACTTTCTGAGCCAGGTCCTTTAAAACTCTTGGATGGGCCCGCTCAATCCTGCGGGTCTATGGATAAATAATGTTTTAGCACTTGCTATTTAACCATCCTGCTTAGAAGCCATGCTATTATCTCTCCATGACCTGTGAATAGACTTTTCGGCTTTCTCCTTTCTTGTTTTTTGCACATCCTCTCTGCGAGGGGGTCAGAACAGGCAGCGATTGCTGCTATGGATTTATGCCCCGATGTGTCTGTAGGATCATAAGGGCATGTGACGGTGCGATCTGCTGGCTAACGGCGTGTCGGAGGGTTTTCTTTTTCAGCTCCTGGTGATGTAATGAGATTTGCTGTGCTCATCATTAACAGGCAGCAACGGGCCCCAGAAATTCTGCATCGATAAAGTTGGCAAAGAGACGTGGCTGCCTCGGAGCCATACATGGTAAGTCGTTTCTCCTTGGCCCTGTTAGGAGCATGTGGGGACAACCGCGAGCAGCCTCAGCGGGGCTGCACGGGCCCCGGGCGCCCTCCATCCCCTCCACCGTATTCCCATGGGATGTAACTCCCGTTCTGGCCGTGCATCTTGCCACAGCCTCTGTGCACGGCTGAGGCCGGAGGGGACCCCGCAGCGGGGAGGAGAATTGGGATCGCGGCACTATTCACAGCCTCTGCTGTCTCTCCAGCTTCAACCGTCTGGATCTCCCTCCCTACAAGAGCTACGAACAGCTGAAGGAGAAGCTGCTTTATGCGATTGAGGAGACGGAAGGATTTGGACAGGAGTGACGGAGCTTTGGTGCTTTCCCGGAGCGGGGAGGGCCCTGGAGCGCTGCCGGCCGCGAGGTCCTGCCTGCCGGCGCCCGCGGAGCCCAGCGCCGAGCCCTCTCTGCGGGATGGTGCGCGGGCAGCTGCGGACGCTGTTGCTCTTGTTCCCGTGTGAGATCTGCACTAACGCAGCCCTGGGGGAAACGGGTCTGCGTTTCCTTCCCCGGACAAAATTTGAGGTGTGGCAGGGAGGTGGATGCAAAAGCCTGGCTCCGCTCAGCTCGTGAGGGGCGCGGGCTGGCGCAGAGGGGACGGGGCGAAGCCCTGGGCTTTGGCAAGCAGCGCGCGGTGCACTGAGGCTCCCCGGTCCCCCCTTGCAGACACAGTTAAACGAGATCTGGTTTCGGCACAGGCTATTTTTCCCCCTAGTGTTTTTTGCCTTTTCGTGGCATTTTAATACGTGCAGGTGAGGAGGGGAAAGGAAATGGCTGTTGAACCAACTCTCAGGTCATATTTGGGCCCTATCCTGCACCCAGCAAAGGTAACGGGGAAGCCCCGGTTGCTGCTGCGGCCGATGCACCACACGAGGGCTGGGACGGCCCCTTCCTGTGCCAGACCCGTGGCCACCCGGACACAGGACCTGGCCGACCATGTCTGTTGCGTGTTTTGATTTGCAAGCGTGTGGCCCCTGTGCAGTTATATTTAATAGTTAAGTGGTGTGTTGCTCAGAGCTGGTGCTGCACAGCAGCCCTGGGGGATCCGGTCACGTTCCTGGCACATCTGGCCTTTGCTTGGTTCGTGGATTTGGCCCAAACTCCCTGTGTTTCCTCTGTTGCTGGCCGGGCTGGTGGCAGGAGCTCCCGGAGCTGCAGGGGAGGGCAGGATTGGGCCTCTGCCCCTTGCGTGGATGCCACCTCCGCTACTGTCCCCCCTCTGCCTGCCCCTGGCGTGCACGGGGGAGACGGACCCGTACGAGTGTTGGTATACATAGCTGTACATAAAGGAAGTCTATGGATACAAGACACTGCAATAGCTTTTGACTGGTAACCAGATAGTTTTGTACTGCACCATCCTGCCTCAGCGACGCCGACTTCTTGTGCAATAAACAATAAGCAGCTGCCGAGGTCTGTGTCCCTGGTCGGTGTGTCGCACGGTGGGACAGCCTGGTGCAAGGCCTGGGGCATCTTGGTGGGGACTTTGCTGAAGGGCCATGATGGATGCCCAGAGCTCGTTAGCGGGATCATAAATAATATGTATTTTTTCCATTTACACACTGCGCAGGAGGGTCAATGCCTGCCTTCACCCAACCTATAATCACGTTTGGCTAAAAATGTCTCCAGGATGCTTTGTCAGAGCAGGAGCTGCCTCCCTGTGCCACTGTGTGAAACCAGAGTGGTATTGGTGGAACAAAATCAGGTGCATGAGGCCAATGGCCACAGGCTGGTGGTGTTTAGTAAAAAAAAATCCAGCAAAAGCAGAACTAAACCAACCCACTAGTCACATCACTGGGGGACAGCCTGCATCCAGTAATTTTGCTGTGACTTTGCTTTTCAGCAGCTGCCTTGGCTGGTTAGTTCTTTGTGTGGGTTTGGGTTTTGTTGTTTGGTATTTTTGTTTTTTTTTTTTCTTTTTTAATAGTCTGTACTTGCACTGCGCTGTGGGAGACCCTTGCCAAGCATGGCACAGCCGGTGCCAGCCCAATGGTAGAAGAAATGCTTCCATCGCTGCAGGCACCAGCATGCTGACGCAGCGCTCGTGCCCACCTGAAGTCCTGGGTGCTGCTCATGCCCTGGTCTGGGCGGTGGCGGGGCATTGGTGGCATCTTATGCCTGGGAAGGCATGTCTCCCTCTGCCCCATCTCCTAGGAGATGCTGCAGCACATGTTCATCTTGCCCTTTGGCCCAGAAGGACAGAGCGCAGTGTCTGTGCAGCGCCGACAGCCCAGGTGTCTCCCCAGGTGGGCAGCAAAGCTGGTTCCTTCGCTGGCACAGAGCTGTGGAAGCTGTAACAGCAGCGACGTGCTACCTGCACAACAGACAGGAGACAAGGTGCCTAGGGCCTGTGCAAATAGGAAGCAGATTAAATACACAGATGGCTATGTTGCATGAAATTAGCTAATTGTAATGAATTAGCCCAGAAAACTGCAAATACATATGCATACCACAAGCCTGATATGGTAATGGCCCTGACAGCTTATGGGAGGAAAGGAAGATGTTCTTCACAGTGTGGTAGCACCACACACAACCTCCCCTCATCACCAGAGCAGGATCCCAGCTTCTCTCCCCCGCTGTGTTTCCATCCCTGCAGAGCATCACATGAGCCAGGAGTATAGTTTTTTTACTTTTTTTTTTTTTAAAATGTCAGGTAACAAAACAGCCAACCCCAATCTTGTCACTGGCCAGCTACAAAGGATAGCAAAGAAAAAAAAAATTGTACTAGCCCAGCACAAGGTATAGCTGGAAGAAAACAGCCAGCAGTAGCAACAGCCTCTTTGCTAGTCACTCCATGGTGCTTCCAGAACTTGGCACGTCCTCCTCACCTCAAAAATTGAATTGATGCCAACAACTCAGGTCTCACACAGTAGTGAAAACTCAGTGACAGGTAAGACAAGTACCTTGAATGAAGGCTAACACAGTATGTGGCAGAAATCCTCAGCTGTTGGACTAAAAAAGTCCTTAAAGGCACACTGGGGGAAGGAAGAGTGGTGTGCTTAACAAAAAAAAAATAAAAAAAATTCCCCCCCTGGCTTTTACCCTTTCCCTGTCCAGTGCTGAGACCCAAACCACCAGCCCTGCCCTACAGTAACTGCCTGCTCATTGCAACAGCTGCCAGTCTGAAAAGATCTATCCAGCCACATTACCATGAACACAAAAAGCAGATACCAAAGTAGAAAAATGCAGGGCCATGACCATTTCAACAAGAGAAAAGAACCCAGCCTCAAAGTGATTTAGTTTACAAGATTTTTAATTTACAAATAAAAAAACTACACATTTTACTTTTTCTCCTTTTTCTCCTCTTTCTTGACATCGCTCTTTTCCTTGTCTTTCTCCTTCTCATCTTTTCTCTCCTTTTTACTTTCTTCTTTTTCCTGTCCTTCTTTCTTCTCTGCATCCCTGTTGGCAATCTTGTTGTTAATGAGGTTGTGCAGGGCAACCACGGAACGGATAAGAGAAGCCAGATAAACCACCACCATCTGGTCATTGGTCTTCAGATAAAAGGCCTTGACGAACTCTTGCAGATTGACGTCTGGTAACAGGTTGAAGACATCCTGAAGGTGGTAGATGATCTGGTGATTGATGGGGAGTTTACCCATGGCTACTTTCTCTAGGTAGCTCCTGATGTCCAGAAGCTTGGAGTTCAGTCCCTTCAAGCCATGGACCTGATTCGTGATCCGCTGGGACAGAGTGCCCACCGTTGTATCCTTGATATCTCTGAAACACCCACAACAGAAAAAATCAGCACTGGAATGTTACTTTGCATTCTCATTAACAGCTGGGCATATTTGCTTAAGAGATCTTTCCAGCTTATAAAGAAAAGCAGTCTGAAGCACAGCTGGAGTACAACTGAAATGAATGCTTCAAGTCAAGGAATGAGAATGAACTGATGTACGTTACAAAGTATATCTAAAATAGATCATTGTTGTATCCTGTGGTGCGCATACGTTCTCTTTGGAATAATATCTGTAACACCAGTTAGAGGGATAGAGAGAAATAAACGACAGGATTTCAGACTGGTGAAAAGGCAATGTGGTTTGTATAGGGCGACTGCTCTCTTTTTCTGACTGGAGAGCTACAGACCCATCAGCAACACTCCCATTCAGTCCTGCTGTGAGGTACACAGCAGCTGGAGACGGTTCCAAACGATGCAATATTCCGCAGCTTTGATAGAATGAATATGTAGTTTTCATCATCTCATCAGTGGGCAGTCACACTTTTCACTAGCAATGAGTGAATATGCCAAGCAACACTGCTAAATGAATACGCTCCTAGAATTTAAGTAGAGTGTTTAACGAGATCCGCATTTCCTCCAGGAAGCTGGCACTGGGAGATGCCAGATGGATCGCGTTCGCTGCTATGCACGTCTCGTAAGAATGCTTTCACGTTAAAGATGCTTACCGTAGCAAGTGTTCAACACCCACTTCCTCTGCCTCCTCTGCTCCGATCTCACTAGTCACATGCTCAAATGTCTTGGAGGTCGGAGTGCCATCCTTCGAGGTGCAAGGATACAGGAGACATGGTCAGACTGAGCACAGAGCTGACTGCAGGTACAAAGGGGCACGCTAACTAGCCAGTACGGATGCCTCACATGCCAACAGTGGGGCAACTAGCACCATGTCGCAGTATTAACTGATGCCTGTTTCCAGGACCAGGAAGAGGCAAGGGGGCAAATTATGGCAAAACAGAGTATCGGGGGACTGAAGTACACAGATAAGGGGAGAAGTTTGTAAGTAAAACACAATGCCTTTTAAAACCACAGAATTTTAGACAGAGTATGAGAGGCTGTATTAATGAAACGAGCAAAATAGTTATATACAGTCCACAAGAAATCAAGAGAGGAAAATCTAGTTGGATTTTTCTTGATTTAATTAGTGTTACCAACTGTCACAAGCCCAGAGTTGCTAGCAATTTCTTCTTTCTCGCCCTCTGTGTAATTTTCAATTACTGTATTTTGCTGGTCTAGGTACTGGTGGGTAAAACAGAGAGTCTCACTAAATATCATAATTATTTCTTTTGCAATACAACCTTATTACATTTTGGGATACCTTTGGCCATCCTGATTATTTGCTCTCAGCCAGTTTGAAGCATGTATGCAGTTCCAGATAAAAAAAAAATACTAATATGCAGCAATCATATTAAAATTTTAACTTATAGACTGGATATTAAGGAAGATGTTTAAAAGATTCACAGGCTAAATTTCTAGGAATGAGTTTTACCCATGTGTTTTGAAAACCATTACCTGGACCAGTATACATCTGTAAATAGAAAGAACCACCGGGACTATTGTGAATTCACAAAACTAAGAACAAATCCTACAGATATAAGATCTACAATACTGGGAGCAGCTTTTTCTCCGTAGTGAGGGCTTCAGAAAGGCAAAAGGATCAAACTTTTTTATATACACCCAGAATGTAATTTAAATCAAACAATCGCAAATGAAAAGCTAAAGCTGACTTACTACCGTATGTTGTTTGTCTGCATGGTGCTGCAAGTGATTAGTATGTGTTGCTATGCCTGACCTACCTACTCAGCACTGGCAGGTGCACAAATGAATAAGCATGCAATTACTCAGAACACCTCTGCAAACAGGCTCACATGTAAAAGTGACACCTTAGAAGTGCTCCAATCTGTGACTTTCTTCATGGCCACGGACATGACAGAAACAGGTAAGAAGCATCTAAATCATAGGGACAGCTGGAGCTGTGGAATTCCTTAGGTCAAACAGTAATGCACAGCTTTTCTTCCAAGGGCATTGGTGGATGAAAGCTTTGGTTACAAACGCTCACATTACAACTGGGATTTAACCTCTGGTTTCAGCAGATTTTGGCTGCAAGTCACAGGCCCTCACTAGTGAGTGCTACATCCCACATGTAAAAGGCAACTATGTGCCATGGGATATGCAGCCTTCAGAAAATAAGGCAATCCAAACAGCCATCCTTTAATGGAAACCCTTTTACTAGGAAAAGGCAGAAAGACATGTTAAATAGTACTCACATCGTGAACTTCTTCAACCGAAATATAAGCTTCTGTGGGCAGCCCGAGGTCCTTTGGCTTCACATCGATAATCACCAACACCTTATGGAAAAAGCAAACATTTCAGAAAACCAGGTTTTGTTCAAAGACTAGAAAAAAATACCTAATTCAGGTCTTCACTTCGCAGCAATGTACGCTAGCTGCTCAGAGGTGTTAACTTTAGGCACTGCGAAAAGACTTCTATAGCTGCTTCAAACGACTCAGATCTGAGTTCCTCAATCATTGTACAGCTACCAGGTCTTTAACATGCTGTATCACCAGTAACAAAGGTGGGGCCAAGGATTCCCAGATCCCCCGTTTAGTAAGAGAGAGGGAAAAAAAACCCCAAACTGAAAAAGTGCCGCACTTACAGAGTTAGGACAGTATCTTTTCATCAGTTCATTGATGGCGATGTCATTCTTGTGCAGTTTAGGGCCTGTGTGGTACCAACCAACTATTCTTTCTCTAGCTGAGCAAAACCAGAGAGGATTCTAAATCAGAATCGCATGGTAAGACAACAGCAGAAAGATTTAGGCAGAGATTGAATTAGCAAATCAAGGGTGAAAATCTAATGCGTGTAGAAGACGAGTGTAAAGTAGGGGGAAATGAACTACAGTAGGCAAGACAATGACGTGGCTAGTGACAAAGACAGCTTACTAATCATACTTACTTATTGTAGCTTACTAATCACATATATCACTTTACTCCTAGGTTCTTAACTAAACTAGACTATTTAATATAATTTCTTATTCTGCAGATATCAGTATTTGACAGCCTGAAACTCTGACATCTAGAGATGCAAAAATTCCAGAAATGCAAACTGTATCATGAGAATGAAAATTGGTCCCAGGGCTAAGAAAATTCATAGGAATTGAAGTTATGACTGAACATTCAGCTCTAAAATCTCAAACTGAGCAGTAAAGACACTTCTTTAAAGTGGTGAAGAGCAATTAGAATCGTTACTTACAAAATGTGAGTCTGTAATGTTCACATTCATAAAAAACTAATTTCAGGGCAGATCGGTATAGAATGGGTTATAGAGGAGAAAGCTTTGAAATTCTTCAGAAATAATGGCATTTTTGAAATCTGAATTATTCTGGAGATACAAAGCTGTGAGGAGACTTCGGAAAACTAGCCAGGTATAAATTAATGTGTTAAGAACACAAAGCTACTTGCACAAATTAACCCACAGAAAACCATCAGTGAAAGTGAAACCATGCAAGCAACTAGCATGGAGTGGCTTCTTATGTGAGCAATTAACTCTCTACCTTACTATGAAATCACTTCCTCATAGTCTTGAAAGTTTCTAGGAGCATATCCCTGACCTCAAGGAGATCTCAACTTACCGTTGACCTTCTTAAACATTCCATACATGTTCTCCAGATAGTCATGGTCTAGAAACCACACAGTATCATCCTTGTCATCCTCATCAAAAGGTACTGGGAATAAAACAAAATATCAATATTTAAGAATCCAACTTCCAGAATGAAAATGTTTTAGGCTGTCTTTGGCTGCTAAAGACAAGTGGATTTTAATCAGTTTCAACTGTTCTGCAACACTACGCTGCACAAGCTAACCAGCAGCGCTGGTCAATTATTTCAGGTAGAGGCTGTCTCATAATTACTAACAGTTTAAAACTGAGGAATGAAATGCAAAGCATTCTGAGGGTTATCCTCAGTGGACAACATCAAGCATTAGAGAGAAATCCTCTCACATACAAAAGTGACTCAATAGCATGCATAGACATTTGATATGATAAACTGAGTATCCCAGCAGACTTTATAGCTTGTTGATCAACAACAGTCTACTTCAAGAAAAAATAGTTTTCAGTGTAGAACATGTCATCAGCACTTTTATAGACTACCAGAACACCATGAGGTGCTTTAAGTAAGGTATAGTAAAAGCTTCATAGTTGAAAGGCTGTCAAAACAATTAAAAAAAAAAAAAAAAGGAAAAAAGTTATTCCAAAAACTGGAAAAAAAAAAAAAAAAAGAAGTCCACACTTGGGAGAAGAACCCCATATAAACTGTGAAACTCCATATATAAACTAGATAATTTTGCTTTGTCACAGAGTAGCCCCACGGGGAAGGAAATGATCTAACTAACACAAATGGGTCAGCAAAAGCCATGCATTCAAGAAGTACCTTTACTATCACATGTAAGTATTTAAGAGAAAACTATGTCAACACTATTAACATACTTAAGGAAAGAACTAGTATTTAATCGGACAAGATCTGAGGAAAAGAAGTAAAGCTAAATTATACATTAAATCTTTACACAAGTAGGTAACAGCTACATCAGCACTGAGAGCTGTGATTTCCGTATGACATGTTGAGACACTGATCACTCAGCAGAGGTCAGCGAGTCCAATGCAGCAAAATATTCACCAGCATTTTAAAAGAGGTTCGCATCCACTCCCAAAACATTCCACATTGCACAATATTACAGGAAGATGCAGCACAAGACTGGCTGGAATAGGTGTATTTCTGACAGCAGTTAGCATTTTTTTTTAGATATAGCCTGATTTGTACATGGAGGGAACAATCTGTGCTCTGGCAGGGTGGCTTAAAAAAAACCCAAACGCGATTCATCTATTAAATAATTCAGTAGGTTTGAACAAGGGTAGGACACCCAAACTCACCTGCAAAACTGTTGGACACATCTAGTATTTTTTTCTGCCACGAGCCCAGCAGCACACCAACGACGCGTTTCTGATTTCCAACTTTTCCTATTCTAAATGGAAAAGACTGTCAGTTCCTATGACAAAAAGCCTGGATCAGGAAAGAAGGTTAACAGCGGACCACTCGCTTCGCCTAATTTCTGCAAGTTAAACAGTATGTGGGTTGGAACGGAAGAAGAGCCGTTATGATTGTTTTATTACCGATTGTTAATTTACATCCAGAAAAAGGCGTTTCGGTGCCCTCAGAATCAAACCTTGTAACCCAGCGATGCAGAAAGAGGACTACACGGCCCAAAGCAGTTAACGAGGGGGAACGTGACCCAAAATAAGCACCGCTGCAGCCTCTCCGCAGGACAATGGGCTATAAAAAAGTGAGTAAGCTCTTAGACTGCTCGGTGTCATCTGCAATTTTGCTTTCACAATAGCAGGCTTGTTCGCCTTGCGAGATTTTGTGTTTTATTTTTGACATGAAAACCTCGCGTCAATCGGCGCAATTAAGTTAAACGAGGCACGAACCACACTAGGTGTTTACGGGGGTATGATTTATCCCCCGCTCACCCAGCTGCAGCTTCAGGAACGGCCCCCACCGCTCCCCCACTCGTGTTTTAAGGAGCGGGACGTTGTTTCCGAGCCCTCGGCGGGCCCGAGGACGGGCGCTGACGGCCCCCTCACGGCACCCCACCTCCGCCTTTTCTCCTTCCGAAGACGAAAACAACGGCGGCGGCGGCGACGGGCCGGGGGCTCCGGGGGCTCCCGCAGGCCGCGCTCCCGCCGCCACACGGGGATCGCGGCCCCCGGCGACCGGCCCGGGCCCGGCCGCGCCGCTCCCCTCACGGCGCGGGGTCCCCTCCGCCCCGCTCTGCGCGTCCCGGGGCCCGGCCGCGCCGCTCCCCTCACGGCCCGGCTCCCCTCACGGGCCGGGTCCCCTCACGGGCCGGGTCCCCTCACGGGCCCGGCTCCCCTCACGGCCCCCGGCCCGGCCCGTGACCGTGACTCAGCGCCGCGGACGCCGCGCCCGTCCGGCCCCACCTGTTGAAGTGATCGACGACGCTGAGCAGCACCAGCGGGTGCACCACCACCCGGTCCACCGCCAGCTCCGGCATGGCGCCCGCCCGGCCCCGCTCCGCCGCCAGCCCGGCCCGACAGACCGCCCGCCCGCCGGCCCAGCCCGCACCAGGCCCGCTCCCCGCCGCGCGGCCCCTCTCCCAGCCTGCCCCGCTTCGGGGCGGGGCCACCGCCGCCATCTTTAAGAGGTCGGCGGCGGCAGGGCACCATCTTGGAGAGGTCGCGGGAGACGGACGCGCCGCCGCCATCTTGGGAAGGTGCGTCTCCGCTGTCGGCGGCGCGGCACCATCTTGGGGAAGTCGGGTCGCTCCGCCCGGAGGTGAGGGGCGGGACGGCGGAGCAGGGAGGCGGGCAGCCGGCGAGCGGCACCTCGCCTGGGGGTCTCCGGGGGTGCCGGTCTCCCTTCCCCGTAGCTGCGCCTCGGCGCGCCCCGCCTGAGGGAGGGCGGCTGCGGGGCTGGTTCCTGTCAGCGGGGGTCTGAGGCGGCAGGGTCGGAGGGAGGCGGGCAGCCCCGCCGAGCCGCGTCCGGCGCCTGCCGGCGGGTCCCTCGTTCGCCTGCTGACTAAACGGCCTGCGAGAGCCTTTGCCCCATAATCCTCCCAGGGACAGCGGTTTCGGGGGCCGGCCAGCCTTTCCGGGCTCCCGCTGCTGCTCTTCTGGAAGATGAGCGTGGCATTTGCCTTTTTCCAGTTGTCGGGAACGTCGCCTAATCACCATGACCTTTCAAAAAATGAGAGAGCGGCCTCAGAACGATCTCGTAATCTTATTACCGCTAGACTGCAGATTTAAAATGCAGGGGTGCCGTCTTCTCATCTTGACAGAGAGCGAAAGCGCTAATAGCATATACAGGGCGGTATCCTGACCTTAGCTGTGTGCTCTGCCTTCGCTTCTCTGTCCGCCTCTGCAACTTCGGGAGCTGTTGCAGCCCGGGCTGGAAGAACTCCATCCCCCAGCCTCTCGTTCGGAGCTTCGGGTAACTTCAGGGTTCCCAGTACTGCGGCGATAAAAGCCTATGCAAATAGGCAGAAATCTTGATTACCGTTAGTGTTTCCTTTCTTCCGAGGGTACTGTGTTAGGCCAATGTGTCTTGTTTTGTAAGCAAACCCAACATCCTTCAGCCTCTCTTATTTTTTAAACGTTTTTCCTCTCTGAAGTACAGCTTTCCTCGATGTAAAGGAGAAAGAGACTCTGAACTGAGTGCTTAGGTTAGTCTTTGTAGAAGCGTTCTTGCACCCCGAGAGTAGGAACTGGTAGACAGAGAGCTTGTCTTTTATACGTTATTTCTAGCAAGAAACTAGAACCTGAGGCTGTTATTACTGAATCTAGAATTATTAACATGAAAAGTATTGGCAAAATTCTTGAGGATAGTCTCACTGTTTTTAAAGCATTATGATATCCCTTATTTTCTATGCTTTTCCCATCTTATGTGTTTTTTGCGTGTTCCTCAGGTCTGACCAAATGGTGGTATTCTGGGTGAAATCTAAAGTTTTGTGTTGCTGTTTAGCATCTTTTAGCACTTAGCAGTCTTCAGCAAAAGCAGCATTCATTTACAAACTCTACGAGAATTGGAGACCTCTTGTGGAGTTTTTTAGGCGTTACATCCCTTAGTGTTGCTGATTAAAAAAAAATTAATTCTGGCCGAATTTTTAGAGTTTTTTTTCCAGCAGAGGGAGACATCCGACCGTGAAATACAAACACAGCCAGTATTCTTGTAGCTTGTTTTATCAATATACATATAAAACTCAATGTTCAAATTAACTAGTTCAATAAGTAATTTAGCTCATTGATTTTTGGGCATATCCTAAGTGCCATTACAAGCTACGGATATTTTAAATGCCATTACCTAATAGAAGGAATGTTTTAAGCACCTTTTATTGATTTTATTACTGCTTTATTTTGCTGTCTTGGTTTAAAATCATTTTAACCACTCTGTAATCAAGAAGAAATATATCGTTGGTGAAATACAGTCAATTTCCTAAAAACCTTTGACATCGTTAAATAAGGAATTACAGTTGTTAAATCATGTCAGGCAATAACCGAGGGACAGAAAAGATATAAAATTTGGAGCAGTGGGCCAGCATACCAGTAAGCTGTTTTGACCTTTGACATTCAGACTCTGTATGTGACAATCACACTTCAATTCTGTTCTTCATTCTTACATCAGTCAGTAGAGATTTAAAATCTCAGCATGCCAGGAAGGTTGTGGAAGGATAACAGAGTATGATCTAGAGACAATTAAGGGGCATTTTAATGACCTGCTGTGACTTTTTGTTAAAATTACTCTCTAACTTAGCGCATTTGAAGTTTCATTTGCTGGATTGTATTGCTAGTAGTTTAGTGTATTGATGTTATACACAAAAGGAGTAAATTGAGTCTGCTCTTAGGGATTTCAGTTACTTCCCTTCCCAGCTCTTTTGACTTGAGAAGATTATCAGTATTATTGAGCTAATCAGCTGGTAGATGTAGACTGGGAATACAGGCAATATGTTGCTTAATCAAAGAATTGAAAAGTAAGTAATGAATGTTGGTGCTCAATAAAAAACAGCTAATGAGTTGATTGCATTGATGCTTGATGTAATTTAACTGTAGAGTGGCAAACATCAATACTTATATATGATTTGGCTCCTGATTGCTGAGCTGAAACTCAAAGTTTAGAGAGGTTCTGCAGTATGCCAGCACCTGGCAACTGACCTGAAGTGGGGAGGGAGGGAGCTGTGTTTTGTTCTTTAAATGGAACAAGTGGTTCCATCACTTTTATTTTGTTTAAAAACAAACAAAAATAAAACCAAACAAAAATAAAAACACACACACCCGTGCCAAAACCCAAAACTTAACATATAACTGCTTTTCAGAGGTTTACAAATAATTTCTGGATTGAAAAATGAGAATAAATCATCATAAAGTAGTTTAAAAATCAAATTAATAATTATAAATGTTAAACCAACCTCTGGTCTTCCTTTAATAATGACCTTGTTAACCTCAAGGGGAAAGTCAGCAGCAAAGAAACATTATGCTGTCTGGGGAGGTGGATGCCTGCTGTGTTTGAGCTAGCTGTCCCATTCATGTAGTATCAGCTAAGACTGCATTTTAAAAGAAAGTTTGTTTGCAGAAAGTGAACACTGTCTTGAATGGTGCCACCTGTAACTGCATTCTGAATTCACTTTTTGCCATTATTGTTTTCCTTTTGATTTGTTAGGTGTGGTAAGTCTTCTCAAGTGCAAGGTTATACTTACTAGTGGCACAGAAGGACATCTTTGTAGGCTTTTCTAAACCAAGATCTGCCACTGTTAGCTGCTGTGAAGCAGCAGGAAGAAAACTGTTGGTACACAGATTCTGGGTGGTTTCTACATATTTTGTCACATTCTGACCTCTTTTCCAGCCTTGGGGAGTACACTTCTACTTCAGGAATCTCACTTTCATCAGGAAGTAGTATTTGTCTTTAAACTGTGAAGTAATTATATGCTTCAGAAATTTGGTTTTTATTTCTGTGAAATGTCCCGTGTCATGTTTGGACCGAGATCCTTATTAGATTGGTGACACATTCTCTCTCTGGGCAGCCATCAAGCATAGCTTTATGGAGCCTCTGCTTGCCAGCTGTTTTCTCATTTAACTAATGCTGGCCTACACCACCACAATAACACAGCTGAGGGACACTTTTAGTGGCCTTATCTCTTGCCTTCTCCTTTCAATCTGTCAACATTGGGGGTGAGGAGCAGTGATGGAAATTTGTAATAGGGGAAAAAACAAATGGAGGTGATTCTGTTGGTAGAATCACAGAAGAGTCTGATCGTCTACAGACTAGGGAAGGCATACATTTACTGAATACATTAACTTTGTATTTCTAGGTGTTCTTTCCAATGATGAGAGTTAGAAGTGTAATAGTGCTTTAAATGAAAATATCAGCATGGCACAGTAACAACCTCAGTTCATCAAGGCCATATAAACTGAGCCGTCGATGGCTGTGCGGTAGGCTACACCGTCCAGACATACAGCCTGCTTTGTGTATAGCTCTTGATGTGTATTTTTCTGTCTGGTCTGAGAAGGAGCTGCTGTTTGCTGGTCAGTAGCCTCTCCTTGGAAGAAAGGTTTGATTATCCATGTCACTGAGTCTCTCCCAGATAAAGAGGATCCTCTACCTACCCAAAGGGCAGAGTGCGTGAAGGAAGATTGCATAAGCAAGCAGATGGTGGGCTGTGGGCAGGGCAGGCTGGGAGTGTAGGGAGGAGGGTAAATCATGCAGAAGGCAGTAACACTTCAGTCTGATTTGCTTTTTCTCTGTAGCTTTCCAGTGTCTGCTAGTGGTAAGTGACATCTTGGGACTTTGGCTACAAAAGATCCACCCAGCTGGGAAATATTGATGCCTGATACTTTGGATCCTAATCCTAAATGACACTTATTAATGTGCTCCTTTAATACTGGTTGTTTTTAGAGAAAAACCCTACTTTATTTTTCTTAGATTGGGGTGGAGGGAACTGAACAGTTAAAGAGACAATGTCCACTAACATGTATTTTTACTGAGATACCTTCTAAAATGTATTTAAAATCCAGTCAGGAGAAGCTAGGCTTTCTTTAGACCTGTTGATAGTTTGTCACATAATACCTTTGTGCTACCAGTTTGAACAGGAAATATATTTATTTCCCTATAAATACGTTTAGCTTTGTCCAAATAACTGTAGTTTCCTGTTAAGATTTCCTCAGCCAGGGTGTGCCATAAACTGTTTTAGAAGGAAGGATGTTGCCTGGAATTGAACAAGGATAATGCAAGCCATGGAAGCAAAATAGAAAGCCACCACAACATTAATTCTAATTTGTTTTGGTTAAACTGTAATTCAGTGAAATGCTGACCCTGTATACTCAATGTATGATGCCATAAAGAGTGTCCTTATCCAAACTGCAGTTTGCTTCTGAAGACCTCCAAATAACCATTTTTTTCCCAAGTGTCTGTTCTAGACTGTAATCTCTAAAGCAAACTTTAAAATGTATAATTATAAATTGATCTCTTCACTTTATGATATGATCTTTAAATATTTGTGTTGCAGTAATTTGTCTCTTTGTTTCCCTGTAGGGTACTGTTGCTTGACCAAAAGGTACATATATAAGTAGAACTCATGCTACTTACCATAATTTGGCCATCCGTGAATATTGCTGTAGTTTCTGCCAATGGATTTTAAAACTTTTGTCCATACCTGTGGGTTAGCTGGTGACTCAGATAATCCTATCCTCCCTACAACAATATAACAGTGGAATTCGACTGATAACTTTTGGGTGTAGAATCATCACTTTCTTTAGTTAAAAACGGTTTGTAGAAGTATTGTCAACATCTAATGTAAAATTATGGAAAAATCTTTAATGTTTTATATTGTACACTCCTGATTTTGTTGCCCTGTCCAGACATCACAGGGTATAGAAATGCCAGAAAGATTTTAATTTTTTTTTTAATAACTCACTGACTCTAAGTTTTATATTTCAATGCAGAGTGATTTGCTTATTTTATTCCGGTACCCTTGCTATACAAAACATTTTTTTTTTAAATAGTGGAAACAAACAGTTAAAAAAAGAAAGCACAACAGGTTCTAGTCATACTCATTTTTCCACACCTTGAGGACTAGCAAATTCTTTAATATGAGATTTTATTTGTACAAAGCAAAACTTCAAAACCACTCAAAAGCTTTCTTATTAACTGCTGTCAGTCCTTTGATTTACAAGGGCAATAAAGATCTAGAGGGGGCACATTTATCATGGAGTTCAGCACACCAGGAGCCATTTTCTCAAGCGGTAAAGCCAAGTGATAAAATGAGTTCTTTTGTTCTATAACCAAGACACATTCCCTATTTTTAAAAATGTGTGTGTTGGACTTCTTGGCTTGTAGTTTGGCTATGTTCCTGTAATACATTTATAAATAATGAAAAATTGCTAACATGCAGATGCTGATGATGCATCTGGAAAAACAGACTGTCTGAAAGAAACTTACTTTCAACTTTGGTTTATTCACTAACTTTTCTCCAGTGCTAACTCTTATATGAATTTTTAATAGCACTTTTTAAACTAGAGGTGTGGTTTGATGGTTTGGTTGGTTTTTGTTTTTGTTTTTTTTTTAAAGTAATCATATCCCTCTCTGCAAAGCTGAAAGAATTCTGGTTAGGAAGTAATAAAAATACTCTATTTAAAATAAAAAGCCGTGTTCATAGGGTATAGTGCTATTTTGCAAGCTTCAGTTCCTTCATCTGTTTCTAAACTTGTATTTGAATGACTTTTTGAATGCTCTTCTTTCTTTAATGTTAGTGGATAGAACAGTTTAGCTTCTTGTCTAGGCCAAAATATTGATGCTTGCATGGGCACTTGATTAACAGACATAGCTGTGTGGGAGGAATTGATTCCAAGAGTAAATATCCTTGCATGTGAGCAAGTGGCTCAGAATCTGACTATAAATTGAATATTAAAAAAAGTGAATTCTGTTTTTTCCATATAAAAATGCTGCCACCTACAGTCTCTTCCTGGGAAAGAGGTGCAGTGCTGCTTTCACCAGTCAGCTGCTGAAAGTTCCGAGAAGTCCAGTTATGCTTAGCTGTTCAGTGCTGTTGCACAAGGACCTTCAAAATAGAAGCAGGAGAACAGACTTGCAAAAATTACTTTCCAATATAATTTTTAATATAATAATCTTTAATTGTAAATGTAAAACTGTGAAGTTGCTCTTGATGTTTTGGCTTCAGTTGGGCTGCTGTCATAACATATGGAAGAGTGAGTCTGGAAAAGGTCAGAGGCATTAAACCTTGTTCATATTTAAATCAGCACTACACTATGGTGCCAGTTTAACTACAGCAGTGCTGCGGCAGTACCCATTTGTCCCCATGTTATGCAAACAGTGATGGATGAGCTTGGAAGGCATTTCGGACAATAGCTGTTTCTTTGGTTTTATTCTCGGTTTCTTTTATAGACAGACCTTTAAGAAAAGCCATGCTGTAAGCAGATTGCACTTGTAGCAAAGTTATCGCATAGCTCTTGAATGTGGTGTTCTATGAACAAAAACACTGAACAAAAGGACCAAAGGTATATCTGGTCTGCTACGCTTTCTTTGACTGTGGTCAGCAGCAGGTTTGTAGATAAGTGTTAGAACAGGGCAACCATACAGTGGTATTGTCAGAATAAGAAATGTGGAACAACATAGGTCTTCCCAAACCTATTTATTGATCTTAGGTAAACTCTTCAACTGTACAAGGTGTGTGTGTGGGACAAACAATTTTTCATTCACTGTATTCTACATTAAATAGTTTGGAAGTAGGACTCATACTGTTATCACCCTAGTTGATATGCCTGTGAAAGCATGTTGGTGAGAAATTCGAGAAACATCTTCTTTGTGGCTGACTCGTAGTAGTTACTTATCCAGAAGGAAGCAGCTTTTGCAACAGCCAAAAGACCCCACCATAACTCCTGTACTAGCTTATGGAAAACTAAAGCTTTGGTTGACCTATCATGGCAGTCATCTGTGGCATAGGGGTTCTGCAGATCTCTGTTTCTGTAATTTTATGTTGGCACTTAAAATTTAGCATGAAAAGACATAGTCTAGGAGGCCCACCTTTTTGTATAGGTGTGTACGTTACTTCTGATACTTACATTGCAAAACCTTTAGTCTCCTGATATTTAAGATCAGAAGTTATAAGGGGGGGGGTGGGGTGGTGGTGTTTGTTTTGGTTTTTTGTTTTTGTTTTTTAACGCTGGGGCCTCTTATACTGTAGTGTCTTGAAAGATCCTAAAGCTTTGAGGGGAAAAAAATTGAAATACTTTATTTTATGAAGCAGTTTTGGGGTCAGTTTTTCTAAAATGAATGCTTTTATGTTGGATAGTTTAAAGAACATCTGTTAACTGAAACCAACCGTAAGTGAAGTTGCAGTTATGTTTCCTATTAGTCTTGTATCTTTCCTATTAGTCATGTATGAAAGAATACAGAGACATCCAACAGAACTCAAAACAAAAATTGAAAAAGCAGATGTTGAAACTGTTGGCTTGTTGCTTTTCTTTTACAGGAGCAAGTAATTATTAATGGATCACAAAAATACTATAAGACTAGTTTTGTAAACTGTTACCTAGAATCACAGCTAAAGATGTATTTCTGATTATTGTATATTGCAGTTGAAAATTGGAATATTTCACTTGGAGACACTGAAGAGGGTTTTAAAAAATAGATCATGAATGTTATGTCTGGAAGCATACAATGAAAGATAAAATACAAAATTTTAAATAGTTATGCACTGCTAGTCTCTCAGGGCTCGTTTATTATGTTGTCATGGTGAGCAAGGAATAAAAAAATAAAATAAAAAGGCTGTTCCTTGGGTAGTTGTGACTTATTGGTAGTTATCTTTTACAAGAGTTCCATGCTGACTTAAGTAAAGATCTCTGAGAGAAAAAACAAACTTTATTTTTCAAATAAATTCAGCTAAGAGCTCACAGCCTTCCATGACACCACACTGAATTATTATTAGTGTACACTGCTGTGAGAATAACACTCACTGCTGTTTAACAACAATGTCTTTCCATGGAATTTCAGAAAGTCAGTAGGAAAATGAAAGGCAGAATTGAGTGCTGAAGCAGAATTAAACCAGTCCATCCTGAAGCAGGGATACTTTCATCATTACTTCTGTAAGGAAGAAGACGAAGAATTAACATGTACTGTATACACAGGTCCATATGATTTGGTTGAAAAATTCTTAACGGCTTGTGTGTGTTAAGCAGGAGGTCCTCTCTTGTCTGAATAAAATTTTCTTAAGTATATTTCTTTCAGACTTTCTCTTTTTTCCATTCTTAACCTGCAGTCAAATATCAGGAATGTATGCAATTTTGTTTATGTAAGGCTTCGTTTGTCATGGAGAGGAGAGGTTAATTTTTTTGCTTACTTCTATGGTGATGGAAGATAATGTGTTGCACTTGGAAGATGATGGGATTAAAATACCTGGGAATTAACAGCCATGTCTAGGCTGTTCTGTAAGATTGTTCAAAAAGTCTGTCCCAGCAAGGTTCCCCAACTGTGGAATGCCATTGAGCAGGCTCTTGGATGCTTCCATGTTCCCTTGTCTTCAGGTTCTGGAGGGCATCTGAACTCATGGGTACTAAGCCGGTCCCACCTGAGTCTTCCTGCTGCTGGAGGAAGCTTGTGTGATTGGGCTGTAGTCAGGGCAGCAGAATGGTACACGCTATTCAGGATCTATAAGGAGATGCCTCTGAGGTTTGTGTGTACAGTTTGGGAGCTGAGGTGTTTCCTTGGGACACTGAATTTAGAAGACAGGACAAAGGTCCATCAAGTGTCATAATAATCATTGCAAGGGCACAGAATTACTGTTGTGAAGAGTAAATAATTTCATTGCCCTTACAGGCGCAGCCGTGGACAAAACCTCAAGTGCTTACTGCCAATTCTTGGAGGAAATCTTTCAGAAAGCTCAGTTCTGAGAAACCTCAGTCTCTAGTCCTGTGGAGGTTACACAAGTCATGTTACAAACTTGGTGTTACAGGGCACTAGACTTAGGCTGGCTCCCAGAGCAATGAAAGAGCAGTTGATAGAAAATGGGCACTGAGGGGGAGACTTTCTGGTCTGGATACCCAAAGAGTTACCCAGATTTAGTATGGTTCTAAGCTTTTTGCTTATGGTGTCAACAACTTGTTGCCCTGAACATGATATGCAATCCCACCAAAGACATCCCTCCTTATTCTGTCTTGGGGTACCCTTCAAATCCAGTTTAAGGCCCCACTGCTAAGGCACTTGGGCAACTGATCTCAGTGGAAGACTCTCCTACAAGGAAAATCTTATGGAAGTACCATGAAAGCCAAGCTATACCTGTGGTGCCATCAGCCTCTGTGGTCCAGCTGGTGTGGTCATCTCTAAGCACCTTGTCTGTCATAAGACTGGACTTGTGGAGAAGCTGAAGACCTGTCCTAGCTCAACAGCAAAAGTTTTCTCTCTGATAGTGGTATGTGCTGGTCATAGGAACAACTCACTTCACTTGTCCCCAGGGCCCTTGAATGCAAATATTTAAAGATGAAAGGAATGTAACCTGCCTGGATTCCTCTGATTCTTGTGACACCCAGGCCAAGTTGGTATGAAAAATGCAGTAAATTATCCTTGAAGGGTCTTTAGCATGGTAAGGTTGATGTAGCTGATGTTTCTGTTTTGTTCTGCTACTGCTTAGTTGTACAGTTTAGATAAAATAACTTTTCAGTTACAGCTGTCTCATTTAGAAAATGCAAAATTAGTTATACAGGTGTGTTTTGAAATTGTTGTAGTGGGCATGTTTTAGAAATGTTGGTAGTAGTGATATAGTTTATTCGTGTTTAAAGAGTGTTGAAATTATTCCACTGGCCTGAGGAAGCTCTGATTTGCTTTAAATGGCTTCGTTTTGTGGGAGTAGTGGTCCTGTGAAAGATGCTGGGACCGGCAGAGAGAGAAATGCTGTTTCATACTTTGCCACTGACATGGTTACTCCCTACTGCTCCCAATACCTGATTTGTCACAACTTGAGAATAATGCAAAACCACACCTTTCAGCAGACAAAAGTGGTTATACACCACTTCTCTGTAAGCCTGGAAAAAAATAAACTCCTATGGCAACTATTTTCTTTCAGAGAAACACATATTTTAGGTTTGCATTTACAAAGGCTTTATTGGTACTGCATTTCAGTCCTGCATTTTAAGTTCCTGTTAGTTATGGAAACAGTTTTGAATTTACTTTATGTCCAGGCTTTAATATTAGGCAATTACAAATCCTGTATAGCCTAGGTCTGCATTTTATAGACCAAATTTACTGTTCTCAGTGCTGTGCATGTGAAGCATCCATAATAGGAACATCACGTTTGTTTTCCAAACCTTCTCTAGAAAGATGAATTTCTCCTGTAGCTACAACCAACACTGTGGAATCAGGCTTGTGTTTAAGCACTGCTAGATGCTGCAGAGGGGCACTGTGACCCATAGCAGGTACATGCCTGGCATCTCCCTGCTTGCTCCCTGGTCAGCTTGGTGTCTGCTGCTGGCTTCTTCCCTTGGATACTCCTTTCAAGTATTCCCTTGTCTGTGTGTCTTCTACGCCTCAGCCCAAATTTGACTGCATATGCCCAACTTGACTGATGAGAAGGCCAACCTAATCTGGGTTTTGAGAGAGAGATCCTCCTCCCTTTCCTTTGCTCATCCCTTTCTTTTCTGTGTTGTTATAATTTCTGGAAAGCTTGCCTTTCTGGGTTGAGATCACAGACTGAGTCAGGTTTGTTGAAGGGGTTATTGAAATGCATGTGTGTTATTGAAAATGTACCTGTACCCCTTCCCCATGTCTCAAATACTCTCATTTACTGCTAACAGGAGCAATTCATGTCAGATGCAGTGAATACTTTTTTCAGATATTTAAGAACTTCTGTGCCATCTTACCTGTGTCAGGCTGTAGACAACTGTGTGGTTTGATATCCTTTGCCATGTTTCTCATGTGTAGATTAAACACCAATATTCATAGATTGGATATATTAGTAAGCCAGTAGGTGTATGTAAATAAAAACCAGCTTTTTCACTTCAGTCTGGTCAAATACTGGTTGAAGCTATTACCATACAATCATGAAGAAAATGGGGTAATAACATCTTGATTTTTTTTAAAGCCTTAATTACCATTATAATGTCTTCTAAAAGTGCATCTTGTTTGTACAAATATACAAAAAATTCAAAACACATGGCATCTAAAGAATTTCTTTATGCTTAATGTTTTTGGTATTACCCTGCTGTTGTTGTTAATGGTGCTGACTGAGTGTTGGGAACAATCAGGTGCGAGCGCCTTTGCTTTCTAAAAGTAAATCTAACTGGTTGTGTGGCTGTCAGTCTGTATGTTTTTAATAGGTGATAATATTTAAATAGGACAGACTTCTATAGTACTTTTAGGAGACATGGATGTTTTAATCTCAAGAAATCCCACACCTCTTTGGAATCAGAAAGAATAGAGAATAAAAAACACACTTTTGTTTTGTCTTGCTTTGAAAAATCTGTTGTTACTTTTTGTTTGTTTCCTTGTTTTCATAAGAATCTATTGAGGTAAGAGGAGAATGGGGTGTGTATGTATGTATATATGTGTATAAATATTAGAGAGTGGAAGACTGAAGAGTTCTGCAGCGGGGGCCTCTGGAGTCAAAGGGCCAGAGTCATTTACATTTAGCAAGGGAAAACATTGTACAAGGTGTGATATAATCATTGAATGGTGAACTCTTAAATTACTTTTGTAACTGATAAGCTGATTGTTTTTTGGGTGGTGGGTTTTGTTTGTTGTTTTTTGTTTGTTTTTTTTTTTAATGGGAAGCATTATTTACTGGTGTTGCATCGTGGAGACAATTTCCCAAATGCTGTTTTCATATTAAAGCGTTACATGCTATGTTTGTTGATGTAAAAATGCATAAGGTTTTACTGAAGATTACTTTCTCTGCTTATGGAAAAATGTCATTCTAGCTCATCCATTCTCAGATTCTGGTGATAGTCCTTTTAATTTCCCTTTGCTCGTATTGGATTCTAGAAAAGGTTAATTAGTTATCCACTGAGCTTGATAGAAGAAGATTTTTTTAGAATATAATATTAAGAAATGTTCTATTGGGGTATGAAGGTAACACCACAAGGGGGTACTATAATTTTATCACATTTGCCTTGGTAAGTTGTTTTATTAAGGTAAAGTGATTACAGCCTGCAGAGTTAATTTTAATATGCTAATACACCACAGCAAGTTGGAAACTTAAATAAAATGATACAATTAATTTAAATTTATAGAAGGTAGAGAAGCTTAGTAAGGTCATCTGTATGTTATATTAAGATTGCATATAGGCTTACTGGATTTAAAAGTCAGTTTTCTTAGCAGCAAGCTTTAGAAGATTGCTGTGTGTACTTTATTGACCTTTGCATGAGGAAGTTAGCGTAGTTCTGGGAAAACTATGTTCTATGAAAAGTTCGTTTTCATGTGAGAAAAATAACCCTTTACTCTCTGAGTACAGAAAGCTAATGTTAGAGATTTATATGTTTTAATTGTTTTAATACCCGTATGAAGGTGGAAATTTATTAGGACTTGAAGATTATTTTTTTTTAATTTGCAATGGAAAAATACATCTTCTGGTATTCCTCTTTTAGTGAAGTAATTACTCTTGATTAAACTTTTTGATAAAATACATTCGTATGACTTGCTGTTGGGCACATGGGCGCAGGAATTGTATGGCTGAATTTTGGGAAGGAGTGGATATTATTCTTGTTTTGTTTTTGAAGGGAAGAATGTCAGCACTGAGAAATATCTGGGCTTTTGTACTTTTGTGTCACTGCTGTGTTCAGATAATGCCTTCCTGAGCTCTAGAAGAACAGAGTAGAAGTGAATTTACCAGAAACAGGCTTTTTGAAAAGCTTGCTGTTATATTTGGCGAGGAAAACTAGAAGTACAAAAACTAAAATGAAAGAAAGAATGAGGGAACTAAACAAGAGTACAGCGAAGCAGGAGTTAGGGGAGATTAGCTCTAACATTTTGTTTGTACGCAGCCTATTGCTATTCGGCTGTTTTATCTACCTAGAGCAGAATTTATCTGAGCAGCATAACTGCTCCCAGTGCAGAGAAGCCATGATTTCAGACTAGGGTCTCTGGATGCATCATGCAGCCATGAGGCTAGCACCACCACTGGTAATATGGAAGGATTGGTGGGAGGTAGATGGGTGTGCCATGGGGGATATGAGAGGGAGGGTGTAGAACTGTTAGCAGTTCTCTTGTTGTCTTTGGGGGTTTTGATGACATCCACAGAGAGCCAAGTTAGAGAACTGGAAAGAAATAATGTGTCAGTAGAACACATTAGAAAATACTTTCTCTTAATTTCTACGGAAGATAACTTAGTCATTCCTGTGATCCTGTTGAGTGAGTTTTACTTTCATTAGGAGGTTCCTTAGATCACTGTTCCCCTCAGGGTATGCAAAACCAGGTTGCACATCAACAAACCAGTCAAGAGTCTAGTTTGCCAGAGACAATAATTGGCAATGATGTAACAAAATGGGATTTTCCAAGTGCTTTTAAAGATGTTTTCAGTGGCCATTTGCAGTCTGTTATTAAAAGCTACACATAGCATCTGTGTATATTGAAGGATACACTGAATTGACAAGGTCAGTATTGCAAACCTATTCATGCCAGGAGGTGGATGTATGAAACCCACAGTCATGCAAGGATTGATCCAGGTTATTAGTAAAACCTGTGTCCTGGTTTCAGCTGGGATAGAGTTAATTGTCTTCCTAGTAGCTGGTACAGTGCCATGGTTTTTGAGCTAGGTATGAGAAGAATGTTGAAAACACTGATGTTTTCAGTTGTTGCTAAGTAATGTTTAGTCTAAAGTCAAGGATTTCTCAGCTTCTGATGCCCAGCCAGCAAGAAGGCTGGAGGGGCACAAGAAGTTGGGAGGGGACACAGCTGGGACAGCTGACCCAAACTGGCCACAGGGGTATTCCATACCAGGTGACATCATGCCCAATATATAAACTGGGGGGAGTTGACCGGGAGGGGCAGATCACTGCTTGGGAACTAACGGAGTGTCGATCAGTGGGGTGGTGAGCAATTGCACCACGCATAATTTGTATATTCCAATCCTTTTATTATTACTGGTGTCATTTTATTAGTGTTATCATTATCATCATTAGTTTCTTCTTTTCTGTTCTATTAAACCATTCTTATCTCAACCCACAAGTTTTACTATTTTTCCTGATTTTCTCCCCCATCCCACTGGGTGTGGGGAGAAGCGAGTGAGCGGTTGTGTGGCGCTTAGTTGCTGGCTGGGGTTAAACCACGACAACCTGCCAGATTTCTTTTTTCTGAAATCCATGTATTGTACAAACCTCGGAGAAATGAGGATTATAGTGGCAGTGTCCTTAGCAGTGGGACTCTCTCCTTTATCTGTTTTGTAAACCAAGCAAATCACCATTGCCTATGCAATTTGTTGAGCGCTTCCTATTGCTGAATTTTTGTCCTTGTGTGAGGAAATAAACAGATAATGTTGAGGGTGGCTTTTTGGCATAGTGTATGGAATCTGACATTTTGGAAGGTCATGATGAGTCAGCTTCTGCAGAAAACGGGTCCTGTTTTACTGTGATCACTGTTTATAATGGTTTCCAGAGATTTGGCTTTCTTCTAAAAACTGCACACCAACAGGCAAAAGAGTAGGGGAGAATTTTGCCTCCAATGACAACAAAATGCTGTTCATTCTTGTCATGGCTTTTTGTGGTTTTTCCTTGTCTTTCTGTTGAAGATATACCCAAGAAGCATCATCAGAACTTCATTAATGAAGTGAGGTAGCCTGTATTGGTGTTCTGCAGCTTCCACAACATGAACAGGAGGCTGAATTTAAGGAGATTTGAGTAACAATAAAAGGGTATGATTTCACTGGGTATGAGTTTTGTCCCATTTAGGAAGACTACAGGCAAGATATGGCAAAATTGGGAGTTCTAATAATGAGAATATTTATTCAGAGAAATCTTGAATGTAACTTTTTTCCAAGAAGAAAACAAATGAATGCATTCTAGATTTGTATAACACATTATTGGTATTAAATTATCAAATTATATGCACAATTAAATTTTTATTAAAGAAGAAATAATGTATGCAATATTATGATAATCTTCTAAAGTATAACAAGTTTTTAGCTTTAACAGCACCATGCACTGTGCCTCTGCTTCTCAGGGGACTAATTTTAAAAGTAAGGCATTCAGCAATTGAAAAGGAAATTATAAAATTAGTCACTTGAGTAATTTAAACATGCAAATAAGTATCCCAACTGCGTTGATACCAGATTTAGCTGAATTTACTAGGGCTGCTTAGACTTTATCATCCTAATTATTCCAGCTTTGTGTCAGGCTGAAGAAAGCAGAAAGACAGAATTATCTGTTACAGAAGTTTCTTGTTGTACCGTATTATTGTACTGTGTGTTCACTAATGCAGTCACTGGCAAAAACTTATTCCAAGGTTTTTTCCTCCTAATTAGCAGAACAAAGGCCATCAGGACTGTTCTATCGTTGCTTCTCATAAGAATAGCAGAGATTTGAGAACACTGATTTTACTTGCTGAGCTGAATGAAGTATGATGCATGCATGTTCTGATATAAAACAATACAGCATAGCTGATTGAATTCAATGTGTTGGAGCCTTTTATGAATTCAGTAAAAATTACCTGTAAGAATGATAGGCCAGGCTGGGCCTTCTGTCTGTCGTAGGTAGCACATAACTTCCATACGAGGTGTTGACTGGAAGCACATCTCAAAGTACAGTAGATGGTTTGTAATAGTTACTCTTCACTGTCTGTATCATGTTGGTATGCAAACACCCTACTGAGTGATCAGGACCCTGGGGTATAAAACAAAGTTATTCCCCTGAACAGCTTATACTCCACGATGGACGGAGACAACGAACAGGAAGGAGGTGGTGCTAACGGGGCCGTGACTGATGACTGCGCACACCTTGCCTGTCCACTGTGGATTTATTGCAAGCGTTATGCCAGAGGAGGGTTCAGTCTGAAGAGGCACAATGAGGTTCATCTGATATTTGTGATGCTTCTGTGCAAAAACTGTATTATAGGAGAAGGTGAAAATATCCTACTTCAAAATGAATCAACAAACATCTTCAGTGGAGTGAAGATAAAGGTTTTGACAGTGAACAAAAAATAAAGGCAAGGCCCTTTATAAACTCGTAACTGTTTAAGTGATGAAGTACCTTAAAAATAAACATGCATAGTTTTGTTTTTTGTATAGTAAAGAGGTTAAGCACTAGGTAGAACTGCAAAGATGGATTTGTCATATTAAAAAAAAGTCAGGAAAGTTATTCTTGAGGCAACTCTTTAAATGGGTAGAATTTGAGCAAGATTGTAATTATCAAGGCTGTAGAGAAGAAGGTTGTAGGAGTTATGATGTTATGTGCTAAAGGCTTGATCAAGACATTTAGTTGGATGGAAAGGAAAAGTCATGTCTTAATAATGTCAGGCAGGAAGAGTGTGAAGTTAGATTTGATGGAAGAAATAGAAAGATGAGACTGGGTAATGGCCAAGTTATAAGTCTAAACGTGGTGGTCACTGTTTGTGAAGAGGAGTCAGGAGAAACAAGGAATGCCTGAAGGCAAAAAATGAAGTGTATGCTTCAGTAAAACTGTCTTTAGTCTTGTGGTTGGACATACATGTGAAAAAAAGGGACCATGATTTTAGTTTGGACTGCGGAGACAAAGCAAGAGGAAAGAGATAGAAGAGAGGTGTTGGTCTGAACATAACAGTTAAAATCCTGCTTGGGAGTGAATTTGCTTAAGGACAAGGTGTATGGCTGAACCATTACAGCTTTCTTGAATGTTGGCAGGTTCTCAGCTGTGTCCAAGATCCATACTCCCAGTGCATAAAGAAATGTCACTGATGGAGCTGCAGCTCTGATACTCTGCGTAGGACCATCCCAGTGCAGGGTGCAACTGGCTGAGCTCTGGCTTCCCATTGCCATCTGGGGATAGAACACTGGTTTTTCTGTCATGCCTTTCCTAAGGAGACCTTCATGGTGGAGAAGATGGAATGGGGTTTGTGTCCCTTCTGTTGCCTGAGTGGCATTAATTAAGCGGAGTAGGGCAATGAATCATCAGCATAGACTGACCTGTTGTTCAGTCGTCTGTTACAGGTTTGCTGTGATAAGCGTGAGTTTGGCAATACTCTGCCTTTCATTGTTATGTTTAGATAATGATTTATTCTTTTCTCAGAACCATCTCCTTTTGTGGTGTTTGCTTTGACATTAAAACACATCTGGCTACCATGAAAATATAAATATATTTTAGAAATCTTATCTACAAGAAACTAGTTAAACGTTGCAAGAGGAATGATGATGAAAATAAATGCATGACCCAATTGCACATACAGGACTGTTTGCAGGCTAGTATTGATCTTAAAAGAATGTTAATATAAAACATTAAGATAAGAAATCAGAGACCAGTCTCCACCTACATAAAGTCCAGGAGCTCCCTGGATAATTTTTTTCCATTTTTTAAAATTCCTTTTAATTTCTACTAGTATTTTATAATTATTATAATAATTTATTTTACTTATTAAATAATTCTTACCTCAACCCACAAGTTTTACTTTTTTTTTTTTTTTTTTTTTTTAATTCTCCTCCCCATCCCACTGGGAGCGAGGAGGAGTGAGCGAGCTGCTGCATGGTGCTTAGTTGCTGGCTGGGGTTAAACCATGACATGAGCTTTGCTCAACCAGCAAGTATAGAAGTTATGTTATTAAATTGATTTAGACCTTGTTATTGGCATTTGAACGAGCATTCAGAAGATGTAATTTTTTTAAAAAAAAGGTATTTTAGTGATAAAAGGCTGAGAGTCAAACAGACATTTCTTATTTTTTGGCATAACTTTTTAAATTTTTCCCCTGGGAACTGTACATAACAACGATGGTTTTCACATGTGGGTAGAAATGGAAATAATCTTTGCAGCTATGGATGCTTCTTAATATTAGTTGAAAGTAAAGATGCACATAGGGCTTCTGCTCTATAAAGAAGGTGAGAAAACAAATAAGAACAAGTGTTAATTCATGTACACAGAATTTGCGTCTGCACAGCAGGTGAAAATGCTACATTAATGCTGGAAATATCTGTCCTGCTGTGTAGTTTTCCTTCCTTTTTATTACTTCAGTGTTTGGTCTCGTATGAATGCACCATACTTATTTGCATGTTATCATGATGGATTCTTCTTTGCTTCTAGTTATCCATATAAAGAGATAGATATTCCACATGACCTCAAAGTATTCAAATGAAATACTGTATTAAAAATATCTTGGTTTTCATAGTGCAATGTATATACACATAAATATTATTTTTAGCCTAGGTTATTAATTGCACACAAAAATGCTAAATAAAAAGAATGCTGTTAAAATGTAATGTCAAACAATTCTAATTATGGAAATGTCAGAAGCAGGGTTCAGTCAGAATCTCCATGAGATTAAATTGAAAATTATCTAGACTGTGTGACTCAACGCATCTAGTGCTGTTGAGCACTCTATGTGTGAAAACAAATCCCATTAATTTAGTATCTGAAAATACACAGCACATTGCAAACGACACCCCTTATTAGCAGGCTGGAGGTCAGTATCTGTGGAACATAAAATTAGCAACTACCTCTGGCAAGTCTGATTTAACCGAGTGGCTTAAATTTGTAGATGTCTCTCCAGGGGCAGGATGAAATTCTGTTCTTCAGGGAAGCACTTAGTTGTTCATAACAATCAGAGTTTTCTTCCTCTTGCTGCCCCCAGACTGGCCTGACCTGTGTGTCAGAAACCATTAGCTGTGGCCGTGGTACCACCACAGAGCTCAACCACGTGTCTTTGATCAGCACCTGTTTTCAGAAAGGGACTCAAATCTTGACCTGTACATGTACAGAGATAGAGATCCATGCTTTTGGGGGAGTAACTTCTCAGCAATTTGCACTGTTGTCACTGAAAACTTGAGCTGAGTGTCCAGTATGAATTAGCCTGTTTTCAGTAAAAAAAGTGTCTTGCCTTGGTCTCACAGTAATGCAATGACCATGTTGCAACTAGGGTAAGACAAGAGGAACTTGTGCATCGGTGCACGCTGCTTTGCATGACCGAAGCTCACGCTGCCATCAGGTGTTTCAGGTGTATGATCCTGCGTGCTTTACATGTCTTCCCACTAGTTTTCAGCTGGGTTATTTTATTTTATTTTATAAAGAAGGGAGTCTAGTCTTGTGGTGGTTCTGAGGTCAGTCACAGACTTGCTGCCTGCCTCTCCTGGTGCCTCAGGTGGTGTTCTTCATCCCTCTGGCATGTTGTGGGTCTGCACTAACATTGCAGGCATTGAGGGCAGGGTCTCGTGCTGGGCTTCTACAGGACCTAACAGAGCTGATTGTAAATCTGCCATTTGTTATAAAATACATATAATACTTTATGTGCTAGGTTTATTCAAGGATTGGATACACAAATCTCTGCGGACAATGCTTCATTTTGTTTGTGTCCAAATTACTAGCTATTTTAAGACTGTGTATGAATAGCAGTGAAATATTGGAAATGTGTGTTCCAGAGATTTACTCTATTCTGGTTCTCTGTTGGATCTGCAGTGGTCTTATCTTAAGATATATATTGTAGAAATAATTCCTCTTTTTTTTTCTTTCTATGAGAATAACAAGGAAAAGAACATACAAAATTCTAATTAATTTGATAAGTTGTTCTTTCCATCCACACAAATTCCCTGTCAAAGCTTGTCCTTCAGGAGGAACTGAGTGTGATATATATCATGCTCTGGTTTGGTCTGTATATTTGCCTATTTTATTAATGCTATGTTATGCTCTGAAAGGGTCAAACGAAGGCAGTGTATAAAGGGGGATTTTTTTTTTTAAAGGGAAATGAGTGCAGTAAGTGGAAGAAGGGTGAAAGCACATAAAAAAAAAAGACAAGCATCACATCAGTCATTTTAAGTTACTCTTCCAGACTGCTTTATGTGGCACTCATATTTTTCCAGTGTGTTTACCTGATAATGCTTTATGTATTTTACTTGACACAGCAGGTACTTGGGATTTGTACTTTCATATATGTGAATCACAAAATGGGCTTTTTATTTAAAATTGGTATTTTTACACTGTTTTATGCAGCCAAGTGGTGAATTGGTATACTAGTACTTCAAACTGGCAGGTCAGTAAAGTGTGGTTGTAGTCAGAACATGGACTGTAAAAGTGACATCATGGAATCCTTGTTCTTTTTCAATGATTCCAGCAAAATTGCAGTTTACAAGCTAAAATCTGATTTTTTTTTTCCCAATTTTTTTTTTTTACCCTTCTTCCCTTAACTGCAGGCTCTGGCCTCTGAAAACCGATCTGTTTTCTTTCCATCTCGTACATTATCATCAGTAATAAGGGCTCTACAGTCAGAGCTTAGTGAATGTTTCTGTTTATGGTGTGTGAGGCAAGCAGGCTCCAGTTGTTACTTCTCTGTATGTGTTGCCACTGCAGAGATAAAAAGAATAGAAACTTTTAATTACTGTAAGCAAAAATGATGTGCAGAGAAAAAGCAAGGGCTGTTTTCATATTGGTCCTTCCCTGTTCATAATGAGAATTTAAAAAAATACAGTAGGGCCATGTTTGTAAGCAAGCAGCATGACAAATCCTGCCCCAGGGAAAAAAGATCACATACTTGAGTTGCATCGGAAAGAACAGGGGCAGGGTGGTTGGAAGTCCTCTGAAGGGCTGTCTGAGACCTTGGCTGCTGGTCCTGATCCTTTTCCTCGGTTTCCTGATGCAAAGTGCTCAGTGTGATCTGCTGCTGGAGAATTTCCTCAGCTTTGTACAACTTCCTTGGTGCCTTAGGTGTTGGTAAGTTAAAATAGTGCTGAACTGCTCCAAGATATATTTGGGACTTGCAGTCTTATTCCAAGATACAGGAATTATTCCACAGACGTGCCTCATATCTAGGCCTTATTGAGCTAACCTGAAAATGTATCCTGGTATTTTAAAGTACTTGAAGTGCTTTACAGAGTAATTAGTTTAATGAGAACAGTGGAGATAAATGAAGCAGCATGTGTGCTCTGTTATAGCTCAAATGTAAAGAAAAATTACACACTGAAGGATGGGGACACAGCTACAGCTTCTATAAGAAGCCTGCTGTATGTTTTTATCTTGAAAAAAAGGACTGTTATAAACTTAAGTGAAATGAATCTTATGAGCAGAAAAAAAGCAAGTTTTGCACATTCACATTCATCTTATTTTACCATGCACTGCAAGGTTGGTCACAAACCTGGAAATACATGAATTTTCTATGCTTTTTTCCAGAGAGGACTTTGGGGAGCACAGGTGTCACTTTTTACAGTGAAGTGAAACTAAAGAATTTCAGTCTTCAGGTCTGGTGTCCTGTGCACAGGTACCTGTTACTTGTACAACAACTTTGTTTTATCCTGCTGGTCTTTGGGAATTTACATTATAACTGATCAAAAGAACAGAGCAGTTTGAATGTATACCAGTGGCTTCCTTTGTGGCGTTCCCCTATGAATATCTACATTGACATATTAATCCTAAGAACATGAGATAGTAATACCTTTTGTGAGGTTTGCATCTTCTGTTTCCCAGGGAAGGAAGGAAGTTTCCTTGCTGCAAGGAGAAATGGAAAGTTGTCTCCCATCAGGTGTGGGATTTTGGGCTGGTGTGATGTATGCTGGAGTAATCTTCAGTGCTCTCCCCCTGTCGCATGGCCAAAACCACTGGAGCTATTGCACTCCATGAGCTATATGTTCCTGCTGGGGTGGTCAGCGTGAGTGTTACCTAATGGTGACTGCACCTCTCCAGTTCTGAAGAGCAACTAGTTTGCATAATGTAATTAAAATGAACATTTTTTTTTTTAATGAACCAAGTGGTCAGAGAAATCTCTTGGTTGAGTCAGTACACGACACACTGCTTCAGTGAAACATCTTGAGTGGCTTTGTATATGCAGGACGTGGTGAGCTGCTGTATTGGTCCTGGCTGGGGGAGCCTGCAAATGCTGTGCTGTATCTCAAGGATTAGCTTTGTTTGTGGTTACTGGCCTGTCAGAGGCAGAACTGTGCCAAGATAACACTGAAATGTGCTGACTGGCATTGCAGGAGGTGATTGTTCCAGTCTCTGGATCTATGTTATCTTAATTTTGCTTCTTGTGTTTTCAGCATTTCAGAAAAGTTCATCTTTCAGGTCTTTAATGCACAATGAAATATTTAATCATTTAAAGTTCAAATTAGGTCTAGAAATGAAAGCAGTCTGGATCCTATGGAGAAAACTCAGAGTCCCCAGACAATATCAATACCAGCTCTTTAAAGCCGAGCTGGCTCTTGGCTACCCAGGTGACCTTGGGGCATCCCTGCAGCTCTGAGTCAGCAGGGAGACTTCGGATTCGTCTCCAGGTTGCTTCTGGAGCTTTCACTGGGCAGCAAAAATGTCACTCAAACTTGTAGTTTAATGAAGTTGTTGCTCTGCAAAGAGTGATTTAGATGAGGTAGCTTTCAAAATATGTGCTTCTTCCTCTTCTGACCTAAAAAGTCTATTTTTTGTTCCCTGATGTCATGGGGCCAAACTTTCTCTCTTCACTGACTTTAGAAAGAAGACTGTGATTGTGATACTGCGTTGGATGCGTTGAGGACTGTGCAATTAGCATCTGAAATCATCGCTTAATAGCTTGTCTTCATAAATTTATTTTCCCTTCTCCTGGAAAAAAGTGTCGATATTTTAAGCATTTTTACTGTTCCTGCTTATTTTTTTGCTTCCTTTTATGACATAAAAATTCAGTTTGCTGGTTCATTTTGAGCCTGACTGGAAGGGCAAGTTTGTTTATTTTGGCAGCTTAGTTGTAGGTCGGCCAAGAGGAAAATGAAAAACTGTAGCCTGTAGGCATTCTGCGTGTGCCTATCTAAGTACTGCTGGAGCAGGGATAACTGTCTCTTTCATAGGAAAGGAAAAAAGGCTGGGGAGAAGCCTCACTTATTTATATTTTCTCTTTTTGTTGTTTTTTTTTTACTGTATCAATTGTGTATGCTGTCTTGAATGTGACAGGTCTGTTGTCAGTATTGGCAAGTGGCATAGACACACCTACAAACAATAAGCTGAGCGTATGGTCTAAAGTACTTTTGCCCAACAGAAGTTTAAATCAATATATTAAATATTTGTTTCTTCTTCTAATGTTTTGAAAATAACTTGAGACTGTATGTCTTCTGTTTGAGTATTAATCTAACAGTGAATCAGAAAACAATAATAATTTATGTAGGCTCCTTTTTTGGTGTTATAATTCAAAAAAGGGCATGCATTCCAACAGATTGGGCACAGCTGGCTGGTACCCTCAAGACTCTGCTCTCTAATCGCAGTCAAGGACAGGCGTTGTTGGGTTTTATTGCTGTGATCCCAAACATCTCACAGATTTTATCGGTCCTGTCAATACCCAGATGGGACATGTGAAGGATGCAGAGGGAGACTTGCTGCCACCTCTGACTCCATGAAACCTCTCAGCTGAAGCATGCTCTGTATCCTGTTTTTCTGTGGGTGACCTAAGTGCCATCAGCGGTCGCCAAAGTGTAGAACTTTGCACTTGGGAGCTGGCAGGTAAGTTAGGGATGGCTAATTCCTGCTTTAATAGGATTTGTAACATCTGGACCATGCAGTATGCTACCATACTGATGTGAGAAACTGAATAGCTTTATTTTACAAATCCTGTGATGCTCACTCTTAATTTTCTTTTACAAAGTGCAGGGAAATAGATAATTATCATATATTTCACATTAAAACACTTTAGAGATCTGTATTTATGAACTTTCCAACAAGTTTTATCACTTTGTGTTGTGCTTTGTGCTGTTTATCACTGGGGTATGTGGGAATTTTTTCTTATGAAGGACGATAAACATGCAAAATCCTAATTCATTAGGAGTTGGTAAAAGTTCAAATACTATTGCTGTTAAAAAAAAAAAAGATACTAGTGAGGTAGAGAGAAGAAACTACATTGAAAAAATGAGGGACCTATGTGGGGTTTTGTTGGTTTTCGTTTTGTGTTTGTTTTTTTTAAATGCTCCTTGCTAAAAGGCATCTATCCTATCCTCTGAGGACTTGGGTATTGTTTTTATGTCAGTTCTCTCACAAATAAACTATTCTTTCTGTTATTCTAATCATACATGTACACTAAAGCCTAATAAAATTCTTCCTCATGTATCTGAGAGAAAAACCGTATTCTTTTGTTTTGGGAAGGCTGGCGGCTGCAGCTCTGGTGGATTAGCAGATGAGAAGCTTATTCCAGAGAAACCGCTCTTTCAGGAAAATTACTTTGACAGGAAACTCTAATTCGTGTGACCAGAATTCACATGCTTTAAAAGTAATTAGGGTGACTGGCTTCAGTTAAAAATAAATACATAAACCAAATCCAACTGTAGATTTGGCTTTTGCTCGGCAGCCTTCCTCTGGCTGTGGGTCCATCCTGCTGCTGGGGGGGGAGTGGGGTAAATGTGTGGGGAGAAGCACTTACTGATGGTGGGGTGAGAAGCCTTTATTGCTGGGAAAAAATCATCCCTTTCCTTTTAGCTAGAGCTCTATCTTTCAGGAGCTGGGGATACAAGCAACCTCGCTGCAGAGGTGCCATGCTGCGGGGAGGCTGCAGGTTGGTAGACATGAGGCTGGAGCTGCGTGGTTTTATGCATGTCTGCTCGTAAGGAACAGTATTGGTACTGAAGGTATTGAACACCTCTGGCAGCAGGTGGCTGTGTGCTGGACCAGCTGCTGGTGGCATCACTCATAGGACACCTGGTGTGCCTCACCCTGGGGTAGAGGAGGCCGGACTGGTGGTGCAATTCCCCAATTCCTGTACTGGAAGAAACCACCTGTATTTTCTTGATGTGTCTTTAAATCATTAAAAAGTCTTTTGAGGGGAAAGAGGAACAAAACCTCCGGGAGAAGTGATGCTTTTGATGGCCTTGTCTTTGTGACCAGTACACAGCACTGAGCATCATCTCCCCACCTTCGTTTTGTCCTAATAACAAATTCAAATTGTGGATTTAATGCCGCCTTGCTACTGTAAGTTGTGTGCCTGAGGCAGCACCTTTCCACTGACTCATGTTTTTCCGCTCTTAATGTGTGTGCGGGGGGAGCGAGGAAGACTGAATGTGCAGGCTGGGCTTCTGTGCCAGCCTGGGCGGACCTGGCTGAAGGAAAAACAGCTTTACTATATCTTATTTGGGAGCAAGCCTAATTGTATTTCCTTATGCTGCAGAGTGCATTTCACTCCCTCCTGCCTCTGATCCTATTGCAACAGAAATCACAGGTCATAATTAAATAAAAGCAAAATCTGTCTGTGGTGTCTGATCCACGTGTGCCATGGCGACAGCTAGATGGGGTGGGAGTTTCCGTGTGTGTGCTTTCTTATAAAAGTTTGAGAAAAATCAATTTGCAAAATCGGGATGACTCCCAGTGCATAATTCATGTGTAAACCAGGCCTGCCGCCGTGGTTAATTGGCACAGGGCCCATGACGGGCAGGGTAGAGGAAGGGTGGCGCAGGCACCTCATGTGTCTGTGCCACCGGAGCACCATCATCCTACCCTGTCCTGGACAGGGATGTCGCGGTGCTGGAGCCTGCTGGGCGCCCGGGCTGGTGGTGAGGGGCATCCCCATGGCTCAATATGGACAGGTTTGGTGTGTCAGGTGGTACCGGTGCAGAGCGGGTGCTCCCCCCTGGCCAAGCCTGGCTGATGATGCCCCAGCCTCGCCTGGGGAGGAATGCACCCAGCAGATTTCCCCCAAAGGAAACATGAGGAAAACATCTTGTTTTAAGAGAGATATTTAATATGTTTTTCATATTTGGAAAGCAGTTAATGTCTGGGAATGTCCTTTTGCTCCCTGGCCAGCACGATTAATATTACTTTTGATCTTTTTTTTTGAAAAAAATTTAGATTAAAAGTGATTTATCTGCAACAAAAGCAACAGCAATTACTTACTCTGTATTAATGTTTAAAGTTGCTTTCTTTTAAACATTATTTTTGGGAGGGTAAAGGTTCTTAAAAATAAACATGGTTCAAATTATTTTTAGATTAAAATACTTTATGGAAGGAGAGCTGAATTTTAGCATTTGAGCAGTCAACCAGGAAGTCAAGACGTTGGGGAAAACACAGATGTAGAAAGGCCAAGCAAAAATGTGCTTTTAACTGACTCAAGCTAATTGCACAGAGTGCCTAATGAGGATGCTTCCTTTATTGTACCCAGGTGGGTTTGTATGCTGCCTTGCTGTGCTGCCAGCCCTGTGCTGGGGCTTGGCTGGCTACAGCCTGGGCTGTGCTGTGCCGTGCCCATGGGGGGACGTACCGGCTGGTGGGCACAGGCGGGGATTAGGCACAGGGCTTCACCAAAGCAGGGTGGGATACACCCAGCCATTGCGCATGGGAAAGCCTTGGCTGTTCAACTGGTTTATGTGAAGTGTCGATAAAAGCTTCCCTCAGCAGCACGTCATCATGTGTTTTATATAGGATTATAAACTCATGCTCAAATAATTCAGGATGAGCTTGAAAAAGTGTGTCAGAATTATTCTTGTGGCTTTTTTGCCTGTGAAACTGAAAGCTTTGTCTGCCTGGTCCTCAACGCCACAGTCTGGCTGGGAACTGCGTAACTGCTGCACAGCTCAAGGTTGCAGGGTGGAGATCGTGGTATTTTAATACGTATTAACTGTACCATGGCCCCTTCCAGAGCCAGCAACAAACACGATGTCCTGAGGCTGGGGATGGCCCCTCTCTGCCCTAGGGAGCGGTGGGCTGCAAAGCTGGGCCCGCTCCTGCACCGAAAACAGGCTGCTGCTGGGGCTCAGCATGACTTGCTCCGTGCATCCAGCTGGGATGCTGCTTGTGCCCAGCTACACTGGAGCAGGGAAGAGAAAAGCCTGCTTGGGTTCTTTATTTTTTTCAGTTTAAGTGTTTAAAGGTTATCTCAGCTCATGCGTTAACTTTGGAAGATGTGATAACTGGTGATCCGTCTGTCACCTATAAAAGGGGTTTTGAATGCGCGGGTGAAAACTGCGGGTGTGGAAGGATGGAGGCAGCAGCCGTTGTCACAGGTCCCTTACGGGCAGACATGACACTGGCTTTACAGCCAATGAGGTTCTGGCCCAAGTTTTTCACAGTTTTTGTGCTAATTTTGTACTTATTTTTCCACAATTCATTTTTCATAACTTTTTTTAGATAATAGGTGAGGGTTTGGTTTGGTATTGTTATAGTTTTATTTTATCACTAAAATCCAACTTATAGTAATGCTGAAGAGCAATTTCATATGGTGAATTCTGGTAGACAAGTCCTTTTTAGCCAGGAGTAAGTTTTCTACAAATGTATTTCCAGAATGCATTGAGGTACTTATTCAGATTGATATTTTCCGTAAGAACACAATTAAATGCCAAGAGACTGTTGGCAGTACTTGATGGCCCTTGGAGTGGCTCAGCTCGTGTTCTCAGTCACCCTGCTGCCAAGGGCTTGTAGGGGAGTGTGGTGGTGATGTGAACACCTTTATTAAGCACATGAGTTACTTGGGATGGGTCTGCCTTCAGACAATGACCTTTATGAACGCTTCTGGTTACTTATAAACTTAAGCATTATATATAAACAGGCTTCATTTAACTCAAATTGCATTTAATTTAAAATTGCAATCGCAATAAATTCTATTGCAGGAGAAAATGTGATTTTAGGGAAATAAAACTTAATTACATTAAAGTAGTATTTCAACCTTTTTTGCATCAAGCTCTGATCAGTAAATGCTTGATCTTTGGAAAATCTTAACAAAACGAACTTGTAATCTGTATGTCCCACTAATGAGGTAGAACACAGTAGCCAAAATTTTGTATTGTTACTATGTGAGATAGTCACATTTTGTTAAAAATCAGATACATTCCACACATGTGATTTGTAGAAAAGTGGGTGAAAACTGCCCAGGGTTGCACGTTATGGCCAGCCAGGCGCGGGCAGCAGGCGGGAGCTCTGGCTGGGGTGCTTGAGGCCTGCCTGGCTGATGAGGTACGAACCCATCCATGGCTGCGGAGCAAAGGGTGGTCAGTGGTTCATATGGGGAGATCTGGCCCACTGCTCTCCCCAGCTCCCCATCATGCCCGTACTGCTGGCATGAGCGTGTTTCTCCTGTATCACTTGCACGAGAGCCCAGAGACCAAAAGTGTCTCCTGGGCAGTCAAAGGCAGCAAAGGTCCAGCTGGGCAGTGAGCAGAATCCTGGGGACTGGGATGCATTGAATTGGGACTGTTGCTTTTTCTTCTAATTGCTTTCTGCCTCTGGCCATGCCATGTCTAATTAATAATAACGTATTAAAAACTAAGACTAACCTATTGAGTCCATAATGCATGAATAAGCTAAAAGGATAACCCCAAGTTACTTCTTCCCTACTTATAGAAAATAGAATTGAGTTTTTCATTTTGTATTAAGACCTTTCTGGTATGATACTGCGTTCTGTACCACATACATGCTTTTCAAAGGAAACACAGTTTATCCTTCTCATTTGATTAAAGTCTGGGATGAGTAACAGAGATTTCCTTTTACTTACACCTTCCATTATGGTCCTACAAAAGCCATTTGGGTGGAAATATTGCAATGGTCTGATTATCGTGCAAAATCACCCATGTTATTTTCAGCCTTAAAAGCCCAAAGCAATGTGTGTCTACCCCAGCTGGGACAGAGACACTTTAAAGTGGTTCTGCAGGACTCATGTGCGTATTAAATCCTGTGAAGCAAACTGCTCCCACTGGCACTCTCCCAGGCATTGGCTCTTTCCCAGGGTTTGCTGGGGGTTGGCAGGGTGAGTGTGGCTGCAGGGGGGAAGTGGAGCTGGGGCTCACCCACCTTTCCCTCCTCAGTCCCAGGGTTTGCTGCAGACTAAAGAATATGAATAGTTCAGGTGCAGTGGCGCTGAAAGCTCAGTGCAACACGAGCAAAATAAAGATTTAAACTTGCGACTGATCTTTAGTTAATACCTTCTACAAAAACAGACCTAAAGAGATCTTTTACGTTTCTGAAGCCTATGTGTGTGTTAAAGTAACATGACTTTCCAAGAAAAGTCCATTATTTCTTGTTTTAATATATGAATAATCTTTCAGGAGTTGATACAAAACCATTATTGGTTTAACGCCTTTCAGAGCTTCCGTAACTGATAGCTTGCTTTATTTTTTTAAAGCTGAAATTTTTCTTGCCTGGTATCTGTTCAAATATTTCTTTAAATAATTCCGAGTCTGTTGGATTTCTGGATCTTAGTGCAAAAATGTCCCTTTTGAATTCCTCTTTTTTCATAGCCAAAAAACTCAAAACCGTTGAAGCTGGAATTTCAAATTCAGTAGATGATGTGATCATTGTTGAAGAAGGAAGGAAGTAGAAGCCAGTTTTGTGGAAAACAAGTCCAGTAGTTTTAAATATACAGATATTGCAAGCTGAAGTACTTGTGGATGAGTACTGGAATAATTCTAAGTTGGAAGTTTTTCTGTGATGTACATTTAATTAAAGGCAGCAGAGCTGCGTGCAGGCATAGTCACCAGTGGCTGTGGGTCCTGGTGTGTGGGCAGCTGGAGCAAAGCCAGGGACTTCCCACTTCCCATTGCCTGTGGGGGGATTGCCATTGCCCTGAGCTGGGTCTCGGGGCCATGCGGAACTGACTGGCTGTTCCCCAGCGTGGCGCTGGGTGGAGAAGCAAATTGCTCCTGCAGTCCTCTGCTTCTTTCCCACACTGAAAGACCATGGTGTGGCAGGTCCTTTGGGTTATTTTACTTTGCTACAGTGCAGGCAATACCTATCTATACAAAGTAGTGGTAAGATGGACAATACAGGCTAAAAAAATTTTCTATAAAATGCACAGTATGTGCAACATCCACGTGACTATTTTCTTCATCCCTTTTGCCCTGCTCTGTCCCTTATAGCAGAGCTTAGTGAAGTGTTGCGGGGGGCAGCCGTTGTGCTCTTTCCACTTGGATCTCCTGCGCTTGGTTTCTTGTTCTCAGTGTTTGATAGGACCCTTGTCATGGTGCTGCTGACAGCCTTGGCCAGCTGATGTGCCGTTGCTGAGCTCGGGATGGACTTGCTCCTGGTTGCGGCTCTGGGCTTCTTCACCTCCTTAGTTATTTGGTAATACAGAAAGTGTTTTGTGCTTCATATTCCTGTTGATAATGTCACAAAAATTGGCTGCAAATCACTTGGGGTGGTTTTGTTCTGGATGCATGAGCTCAGTCTTGACTGAAAGACTTTGTTTCCTCTGTCATGGCTGATGCAATTAGGTTTTTTTGGTTTTATTAGCACTATATGACAAAGGGATGTGGCCAGAGCAAGCCCATTTATTAAGCCATGACTCGTTTCTGGCTATCGAATAGTCCATGACTCACTCATGCGTCACTCTGTGATACCATCCTTTATCTGCAAGGCTGCTCTGTTGAACGTTTGCTGATTTTGATTTACCTCCTTGAAACCGCCCTGGCACGAGGTTATCCAGGATGAGCATATTGATCAGCAGCTCGTTTGGATACAGGATGACTTTTCTTCTTGTGGGTGATGTTGTGCAGTGCTCTCCAAACTCGACCTCTAGGCTATGGCAGCGATGTTTCCTGGTTGAATCTTTACTTTGTGCCATCCCCAATCACATACCTGACCTCCCTGTGTGGTTAGCCCTTGTTATCAATGTGGGATTAGCTACCAGAGTATTTTGATTAATGCAAACAATTCCTGCAGGGTAACATTTTCTGTTTCAGGATGCTGAGAGTCTAAACCTTCAGGCTTGCCCACTTTGATAGAGTTGTTTGTTCTTTTCATTTTTAGTGTACAAAACATAACTCCACTCATAAAGACTTTAAAACTACCCTGTTCCTAAAGGGGAAAATCCTGTCATCTGTCTTTGTTGCATTGGTATGTGGTGTATTATAACTGATATTATAATCAGCACTTCAAAAATCCTCTGTACTTAGGAATGCTTGTGCTATTTCAGAAGAGATGTTTTGCCTCTCGTGCTGCTCAGCCACCTGTGGCTTGTTTCTGTTAGGCTTAGGGGCTCCTTTCTTGTCACAGTCTTCACTGCTTTGCACTTGTGATGTAATAGGCTCAACATTTTTTTTATAATCAGAAATGCTAGACTATTTTTATTGAACCTCCACAAATACCTCCAGTATTTTACCCACATTCCAGTTTTGTGTCAAAGTCCATATTGTCACATCTTGAGTGCAAATATGATTAGGTATCAGGATGGTTCTCTGAAGAATAATCTATAAATTTCTTCCTGCCTGAAGTGTTTCAAGGTTTGGCAACTGATTCCTCTGACTTTTTTTTTTTTTAATTATACATGTTCCCACTCTTTGTGGGCAGGGAGTCCACTGGTTCCTCCCTAGGTGCTTTGGCACCACACATGTGACACTTGTGCTTCAAATCCACAGTGAGCTAAAGAATATATCCTTGAGAGCGCTGAGTTGTGAATGCTGTAAGTAAGAGCAGGAATAGCAGAGATATAGGAAACAGATGTTGTGGCTTCCAGTTTTAAATTCAGTGACCATTCTGGTAAAATACTTTACATACTAGATACAAAAAGATGCTACAAAACCACACAACCTTGTCGGACTTGAAAGGTGCTGCCTCAGATGGTGGTGGTTACCACGCTGGCTCATGAGCTGTAGAAATTTGAAATAGGTTGTGAGACCCCATTGTCTCAAATTTGGTAAAACCATGCTATTTATGAGTGGCAAAATTACCAGAAGGAAATGTCAGTGAAATCTACTCATCTTTCTAATACAAATATGTTCCATTTCCAGAAAAAGGAAATGAGACTCTTTTTGGAAAGTTTGGAAACAGCTGCTTCTTAGTGGTTCATGTATAAATCCAGACAACCTGTGTCAAGGTGTGCACATCTCTACAGGCTACTCACCCAATGTGCAGGGAAGCACATGAGTGCTGCAAAGAGCAAGAAGGACCTGATGGGTGGTATGTGGTAGGACGTGTGTGGTCCATGTCGATGCCTGTGGCTGTGCTGGAATATCCATCTTGCACAACTTGTGCTTTTATTCCACCAAGGTCATTACTTTACACCCCCTAAAGCGGCCACAAGTATGTGTCCTCTGTTGTTAAGGTCAGGCTACTGCAATGTTGGAAGAACCTCTACTTTGAGGGTAGAAGGAGAAGAAAAGTTTTCTTACCAGGTAATATAATTGTATGCCACCTAGGTTTGATAAGTTACAGATAGCTTTTGGGATGCTGAGTTGTGGTCAATACTTCAGTGAATATAAGTTCTGTGGTTCAGTGATTTTAAGAATGGTTATTGCCACTATGCTTGGGTGTGAAAATATACCTTCTGTCGCACACACTACCTTTATGAAGTGTATAAACAGGGTTTTTCATCTGCTTTCCATTTACTGTTACATTTTGTTGTCTTTGCCATGGGCATTTAAAACTGAGATGTTCTAAAGAGCCCTGCATGAAATTTTAAAGAGACTGGACCTTTCATCTGCACAACAGCAGGACACCAGATAGATGAACAAGAAAGAAAGAGAAATTGTTTTTGAAGCAATAGCAAAAAAAAATAACAGTAGAAGCAATTATTTTATCAAAGGTTTATTTTCTTTCTTGTTTTTTAAAGACCTTTCCTCAGTTGAAGTTGGCTACCTTCTTATGTATGTTTGATTTGTGGTTTTCACAAGGTCCAGATGAAAAATGTCAGCTGGAAGATGTGTATTGTTAATGAGCAATCACAATGGCACCAGTGATTTCAGTGAATTTTGGTGCTCAGAGAATTGCAAAACTCTAGTCTTCTATCCTCAAAACAGGCACACGTTTCTCTTTCATATCTCAGTCTGTTCCTTGACTATGGACAGACCTTTTCAAAGAGTAAGGATGGAGCTGGTCTTTGTCGTGTTCTTGCTTGTAGTGAAATAAATTGTGTTCCTTATGATAAGGAGCTAGATTATGATCCATCAGTCCCCTCTTTCAGGCCATTAAGCAGTAATCTCCACTTAGGTTGCGTTGGCTTGTGTCGGTGACCTGACTGTGAGAAGTTCAATATTGCATTGCTGGTTCCAGGTCCTTTCAACTCGCTGCTGTTTTTGATTAGTTTTCCTTCTACTGAATTATCTCCTGCCCATTGCTCTTCACCCTGCTGGGAGATGTTCCCCCCGAGGTGATGGAAACTCCTGCTGGAGCTCCAACTGGACCCCACTGACTTGCTCCAGCCATGCAGGTGGAATAGCTTCAGTTTTAATTTTGATGGTGTTCCGGTTGGAAGGAAAATAAAATTCCTTTCCTTGAACTTTTATCGTACAACAAGCTGGGAACAGATTGCAAGTATCGCTGGGTTCTCCCAGAATTGATTTGGAGCAGAAGAAGGGTTTAAGGAGAGAGCAAAGCCACCAGCTGTGACAGCACAGAGTCGCAGGGAGGAAATACACAAGGCTGGGACCAACAGCTTGGCTGTTCTTTACTCAGATGCTAATAAAAACATTCTGGAGGGGCTATGTTGTCCAGAACATGCAGGACTTAAGATACCATGTTGGATGGCTTATTTAAGGATGAGGAAAACTTGGAGAAATCTAAAATATGAATAAACATATCTTGTATTCCTCTATTTCAAATATATATCTGTATCTTGTATTAATTAAATAGGGCAAATGGGCAGAGAAGGGTTTTTGTACTGCCAGTAAATATTGAAGCTAGGATCTTGTTTGAATTAAGATGATGTCTGCTGGGTGAAAGAGATCTACAGAGATATATAAGGCCAAAGCTTCCAGCAGTCCATACTGTCTTTACTGAAAAGCATATTTATATCTTCCAGACTAGTAATTAATCACTCGGTAGGATTTTTTGGGACGTGCATTCACAGAAGATCTTTTTGTACTGCCAGGAACCACAAAGCATGGGCACAATTAAAACACTGATTTAATTTATTACGTAGAGGCATGGAATGGGAGTGTTTTAAGTGATGTTGACAGGCCAGGATTTCAGAGCCACCTATTTTTTTTTAAATAGAAAACAAATGCTGCTCCTTACAAAAATTAAATTACATTAATAGCAGCTTTCTAATACACTACTGAGGAAGAAAATAAAGTTTTGGCATTAATTAAGATGTGAAGAAATGCTATAATTTTTAAAGAGAATACATTTCAAAGTTGTCTATAAAAAATAAAGGATGCTGCCTTCTGCTGAAATGCACTTTAAAAGCACGCGGCTCTTCTGAAAAATTAAAAATAATCGCTGAAAATTTTTTGTATTCTGATAGTTTCCTCTTTAGTTAATCTTGGGAGTCTCTGCAGTTCCTCTGGTGCCTTCACGTGCTATTGATACTACTGATGGGGACTTGCAGAAACAAGACTTTGACCATGGTCAGTCCGTGGGCAGCTGGAATTATGGGACACTGCCTACAGCCTCGGGTGCTGTGCAGGTACATACACACGGACTGCCCTTTGGGGCAAAAAAGCAGCAGTTTGGTGATTGTAGATTCATAAGACGTTGTCTGTATGTATGTCTACAGCTGCCCACTTTCATGGAGTCCCTGCGCTGTTTTACTGTGTGTGTGCTTGAAAGAGAGAGTCCTCAGCGTTGGAGGACTTGGAAGGAGCAGAGCAGCTGCTTCTTTTTCTGTGCAACAGGTTCACAGTGTGCTTCTGCACACTGACAGCTTGCGAGGACTCCTTGCAGCTTCAGAATCAACTCGTTAGCACAGCTAAGGGAAACATCCGAGAGTCCAGGGTCTGATCTGGTCACCCCGTTCTGTCCTGTGCAGATGCAGAAAAGGATACAGCATTCAAAGCAAAACTTGTGTCTTGCTCCTGTTGTTTATATGTTATTTAAAGGAAGCCATTTTTCTTTATTAAAAAAAAAAATAAAAAAATTAGTAAAGCCTGATGCAGCAAAATGCATACATCCCAGCAGCAGACAAAGGATGCTTTTTCTGCAGTAAAAGTTCCTGAGATGTTCACCAATTTCATTCTTACGGTTATGACTTTTATTTTTGTTTCTTCCTCTGCTTCGAATATGAAACATAAAGGTCTCATCACGGCATAGGGTTATGCAGGAGATAAATTAATTACATCTTTAATTTGCTTGGATCCAGTTGGAGCAACTCAAATATTTTAAATGTAGAATATAACTTGCAATGTTTTTGCGGTCTTGATGGTTTTAATGTTCTGGAAAATTACATTGTACTGAAACATCAAATGGGTTGAGGTCATGGCATGGGGCAGGGTTGCACAGTGAGCGGTGACCAGTTTTGTGTCACCACCATCTATCATAAAAAAGCCTATTTGCTATCTCGCCCTTTAGTAAACTACAATAGTATAATCTGAACACCGTTTACAAGAATGTGAACAGCCCTGGATAAGGGCAATTTTTTTTCTTTCAAGAGTTCTTGATTGTATTTCCCTTTACTCTCAGATGCCTTCATGTGACGTCAGCAGTAGATGTAATTTCACACTTTTTTCTGCATCCAGGGTCTGTCATGCATCATCACGCCCCATGGTCACAGAGGGGTGGCCCTGGCCACTCAGCACTGCGGGGGGCAGCCACCAGCAACACCCCACTTGGCCTCAGTGTGTGGTCACGGGCCATGGTGGGTGCGTGGTATGGGAATGACAAGGAACCAATGGGGTTTCTTTGGGAGGGATGCTTGTAGATGTATGATGAGCTGGGATGCCAGGTGTGCCTGTCAGCTCTTCATGAAGTGCCTCATTCCTCTCGGGGCAAGATGGGAGTTGGATATTCTCTGCCAATTCATGGTATTTCTATGTTGTGCAAGGAGTAACAGCCCTTGAATGCGTAAAGGATGCCTAGCGTACCCAGTCTGCAACATTTTCTGTTTTTCTAAGAGATATTGCTCTCTGCCTGCAAATGTAGGAGAGGATGAGACAATTCTAGATAAGCTGCTACTCTGCTTTTCATCTGACATTGTGCAAGTATGCTCCTTTCCGGTTTGAGAAATACTACTTGTTTTGAAAGCTATTATCATGTGTCATATTAGTGATCTGTGAATTAATAGAAATGTGCTTCCATTTAAGGTCATTTGCATGACCTTAAATAAAGTTTAAAATAATTGTGTGATCATTGCTTTGAGACATTAGGATGCGTCTCTGTCGCAGAGACTGCTTTCTCTTTGACTGAGTAGTTTGTCGCTTTCAGCGTGACTACAGAGAAATCTGCTGGTGCAGTCCTTTCATGTAGGGTCTGGAGAATGCTGTGTAGGATTAAGGGTTGTACGATCTCTCTTTGCCACTGTAAACACCTCTGGAATATTGTCCATTTCTTGGGCTAACACTTGGAGAACAGCACTGAAACAGATGCAGTGAAAATCCATGAGGGTGATTAAAGAAGTGGAAAATTTATCTTATGGTGACAGATCAAAAAAAAATAAAATCAAGCCTTTTCTGTTATCAAAAAGGCACTTAAGAGGTGACTTGAACACGGTCAATAAGTGCCTACACAGGCAAAAGAAATTTGAGAATAGAGAGCTCTTAAAAGTAGCAGAAAAAAAAGTATAATGAGATTTAGTGAATTGAATTAAAGGTAGACAAAAATTTGACTAGAAATAATGTACGTGTTAATCAGGCAAGGTGATTAATCACTGGAACAGCTTAATGGCCATTATGGTGGATATTTTAAAATCAAGATTGGATGATTTTCCAAAAGCTGCAGTTCAAGTGCAACTATTGAGCTTTAAACTGGAAATAATACAGAAAATTCTGGTGGCCTATATTATGTAAAGTGTCAGATCAAATCATCACACTACCTAGAGTCCTATGAATTAACAAGGCACTTTTGTTTCTGAATAAACACAGCCTCTAATAATTTCCTGTTTCTTGAATAATTCAACAGTCCTACCATCCAGTGTTTTTGATATGACGTTTTATCCCATCACTGTGAATTGTCTGAACGTGGGATTTCTTCAGTGACGATCCAAAGTATAGAAAATAAATGATAATGCAATGAGCTGTCAGAAAAACATATTTTTAAAAAAAATCCTTGATGTTTCTGCCTTTTTCTGTATCCCTATCCATTCTTCTCTTAAATCTCCCATGCTTTATGTGACTGTGGCACCCCATGTCAAACGTAGTGTTATGCAAGGCTGGAGTGACAATCCCAGCTTTAATTTTGTTGCCTTTTGTGAATGACACAACATTAGCATTTTCTGTTTTATTATTTGGTATTTACCATATCTATGTATGTATGTCATATTAGTTTAATGATAGAGAGCAATGATGGGATAAACTGTAAGGAACCGAGAGAAGTGACAAAGGAGATAAAGGGTTTTCATTTTAATAAACTGCACGCTAACACATACTGTTAAAAAAAATACTCTTCTCGCTGAAATACAGTGCAAAACACAGCGAATACAATAAATTATGGTCACAAAGATGTAACACCAAAGAGTGGCTGGACTGTCATCCTCAATCAGAGGCATACCTTTTGGAAATGACTTTGAAGGTTATCTTGGAATAGCTTTCCAAATTGACTTTACATTTCAAGTGCAGAGGAATTGATGGATGGATGGAGAGGTAGTCAAGGAAATTAAATGTGGGTGACCATCTGCATGAGCAGAGATTTTTATACCGGGTAACACCTGACCTATTTATTTTTATCATAAAGTGATTACATATTGTGCCCAGAGTTCTGTAATGATGATAAACACCATAGAGCTTTGTCTCTTCCAAACAAGATCTCCATCAGTCTGGTCCTGTAAACAAGATTCACCTGCTGAGAAATTGCTGCAGTAGATATATTTTCACAGATGCTCAGAAACCAGGATGCAAATCTCCATCAGGGGTGGTGATGCTAGTCAACATGATTTCTGTTATTCATGAGGGGAAATGAGTCACATCTTTTGATCTTCAGCATACTTGTTTTCCTCAAGAAGGTCTTGCCAAAATACTTTGGCTTTACGAGACACTTCCATTTGGGATCTACATGGCACTAACCCTCTTGGCCAATATGCTGCTAGTGCAGTTAATTTTGGGTGAAATGAGAGATCTCTGTTTCCACAAATGACTGGTGATGATGGGATCAGCAAAGGGGTTGCTGTTGTGTCCCTCGTGGCTCTCTGAGTTGTCAGACATGCAAGACTGGGGTTATCCTGTGTGTGTTGCTGGGTTTAATCCAGCTGTGCAAATCCCAAGGTCAGAGGAGAAATGATGGGGGACAGGTAGAAGATGCTGTAGTGACGGGGCTTTGTGCACAGCTGCAGTGGTGGGGCAGTCATCACTGTACATCTGTGGACTTGCTACGGCATGCTCTCACCTTCACACCACGCTGCCCTCTCCTCACACCTACAAATGTTGTGATAATGTTTCTCCATTAAATATGAAAACCAACAAATACTCCTAATTCTCTTTAATACCTAAAAAAACTTGCAGTAGCATTTATTGTATACATTGGTGTTTTCTCTTTTCTGAAAACAATTTATTCAGATACTCTCTTCACTTTGCTGATTGTATTTATTTCCTCTCCCCTTACTTGTATTTACTTCCTCTCCCCTTTCAGATTTTCCCATTTACTTTCCAGTTCCTTTCCTTTTGTACATGATTTTATTTTAAGCACACAAACCTGTGTAATTAAGTGTTTTTGTGACAGAGGATCTAACTATTTGTATTTTGTTCAGATATTTTTCTTTTCGTATTCTGTTTATTTTCTTCTGCCCAAAAAATGACCCCCTGTAGATGAGAACCCAGTTTCTGCTCATTTGCAGCCTGCTGATGTGCCTTCCATGTTTAACCTGCACAGATCCTCCTACATGAACATATTTATTTAAATAGTTGAATTAAAGTCTAATGCAGAATGCGTGTTTGCGTATGTTAAATGCAATATGAACTTGTTCTTGCTAGTGCTGTGCTGAACGTGTCTCTTTCTCCCTGTCCCTTTGTCTCCCCCTTTCAAGCCCACCTCCAGGACTGCTGTTCAGCTCCTCATTTCAGCCCCAGCCTGGTCCTCGCGCTGAGGTGGGACGAGGCTCGTTGAAGTAAACAGGAGAAGCTCATAGTGATTTCAGCTACCCAAAGATTTCACATGGAAAACGCTGGAGTTCATAGAGCAGAAAATAACTGAAGGCCGTGATAGCACTGCCTTTGCAGAGACAGCGCGGCCAAATCTGATAGGAAGGAATGAACGGATGAAGTAATGATACTTTAATTTACAGATCAGTTGGATGTGATAAAAATAATAGAGTAAAAACTTTTTAAAACTATAAAAATGAGTTTTCAGAGCAAATTTGTCTGCAGTTTAAGGCTATTTAAAATAACACGTACAGAGCTCTTTACATTGGAATTTGAAGGACTCTTTCATTTACGAACTGACCAGATACCTTTTAAAAAATGTACGAGAAACCACAAACAGATTTGCAAACCTGTTCCAGGACAAGTAAAATTTCGGTATGATTTACAGGATTCCTAGGGGGAATACTTCACAGTGCAAGTCTCTGTTTCTTCTGGGACTTTAAGAGGCATTTGTTATATGCGTTTCCGTATTTTAAGAAGCAGGTATTATTCCATGTACTGGTACCAAATGGTTTTGTCCCAAAATGGGAAGAGTTTTATTGCGTTGTTGATGTGAGGGTCAGGAGGCCAGGGGACACCTGTTTGTTTGGCTCTTGGTAAGAACTCTGTCCATTGACATCTTTTTAGATTTATTCACACACTGGAAATTGCAGATGACAGTTTCTCTGACTTTCTTTTGAGATTCATGGTTTGTAAAGGTTTTTTTCTTAATGAGCTGTTAATTCATAACAGTATTCACTAGTGATGTAAAATAGAAGTCTGCTGCTTTCCAAGCTGGTTTGCATTGTGCTGTAGTTTGCAATTCTTAAAAGAAAAGGATTTATTTCCTCCTGAGATTTCTTTTTTAGATCTCAAAATTTCCTAAGAAGAATTTTTTTAACTTATTTGTGCAAATATTAACCACAAACGTGTGTAACATCTGACTGTAAGTAATTGTGTGCGCATCATTGTATTTTTATAAATGTATTATCTTAGATATAAAACCCCACATCTGCATCCTTCCAAAGCCTACAATGGCATTCACTGTATCAGTCCAGGTACAGCACAGCTTCCTTCTGCTCCCATCTTGACTTGCTCTAAAAATTCCTGGACACTGATGCATAAACTCACAGATGTAGAAGCTTGCATCTAAACTGTCTTTTGGCGTGAAATCATGTAACTGTCTAAAATTATAATATAATCTTGTCAACATTGTTATGCATTTGCATTTTTACGTGCACGTGATTTCAAATGGAAGAGGGAACTGATGGTGGGAGCACATACCCCTTCGTTTCACTGTAGGCAAGTGAAGCTTTCTCTCTTGTAAGCTTTCTGGTGCACGTGCAGGTTCAAGGCAGCATGAGGATGATTACAATAACTTTTCATTGCTTGGCGAGTTGAGAGACTGCACAAAAAGCAAGGCTCTCCCTCTCTTGTTGATTTAATGAAAGCTTTGGGTACAATATGATGGCCTTTGAAGGATTATAGAAACAAAAGGAAGTTCAGCGGAAGGATGTTGCTGCTGTCCTTGTGATAGCTCCTCAATGCGAGAGATGCACAACGGAGTTAAAACTGTGCGTTATTCAGAGGATAAATCTGAGTGCTGGCCCTTTTACGTTGATTTGTCTGAGTTTTAGACATTTAAGTGATTTTAGACAAAAATGACTTGTGACTTTAAAGTGAGCTTGATGGTTTGCTTTTGCACTGCTGGTAATTCAACATCTTCAACCTGTGCACGAGCAGGATTATGCATGGACGAGAACTGAAGTGCACGAGTACCTGCGGCTGTGCTTAGTTCTGGGTAGGGGTTTGGGGTTTGGCAGACACCTGTGTTGCCCTTGCAGCCAGTGTTAATAGTAGATTCTCAGTTTTGAAAAGCAGGATGGGAGAAAGCACAAATGTGTTTAGAAAGCTGGCAGGCAGGGAGCAGGAGCGGGTAGCCCATGCTGGCTGGAGGCAGGAGGAAGTCCCATCATGCTGCTTGGAAGATGTTCAGTAAAATGGGGAGACATTGTGAAGAGCCACGAAAGTGAAGAGAAGGAGCTTGTGTCTGAGTAGGGGAGAAGAGGTGGCTAATGGAGGGCTGTGGAGATGTGTGACACGCTCCAGGTGATGGATGGGGACATTATCTTTGCAGTAACACTCCAGACAGGCTGTGAACAGAGCAAGAGTACATTTGTCAAGGACAGAGAAGAGGATGCTGCAGTAATTGAGAAATGTCTCTCTTCTGAAGTCTAGGAATTTAAGGCAGCACTCCCCTTAAAATTGACTCTGGTTGTGTGGGATGCCCCTTACTTTCAAACTACTTAGGTTTTGTCCCATAAAAATGTATGAGGTTTAATTATAAATGGCAGTATATGTCCCTTACCTTTTGTTTGCTTCAAAGACATCCCTCTGCTGTATCCAGGCTGGGATGTTGTGGTCTGGAGACTCACATGGTGATTTTTGGTTTTGTGTATTTTGTTACTGTAGGAGTAAAGTGGACAAATACTATTTGCTGCTTCCAATATTCGACATCTTGCAAAGTCTGGACAAATACTTCAGAAGAATGAGCACTCCCAATCACTCTCAGTAGTCAGGTACAGCAAAGAGTTATCATGCCTAATCTTTTATTTTTTTTCTGTTCAAACATTTTATTCCATTTTACTTCTGAGCAATACTAAACCTATAAATAATTTCACAAGGTAGGTTTTTTGGTGGTGTAGAAATACAATTGAAATGAGAAATTATCACTGGTTTGGTAACTGTACGTGGGGTCAAGCTAATAAGAGAGGGTGTGGGATGAATGCCTGGCAATGGAGGCTTGGAGATCATATTCTTATTGCTCACACCAGTGGCTAAAAAAGAAACGGTCAATCACATCAGCAGGGAATGTCAGGATGCCGCAATCAACACACGTGCAGCAGGTGCCCAAGCCAGCCTCTGTCGCCAGCACAGTTTTTCTAGCAGCTGGAAAATGAGTAAGAGCAAAGCTGTGGCTGTACCTGCAGGGTAGCGCTGCCATCGCCGCAGGAGGGCACCCGCATCCCCTGGGTACACAAAAAATGGGGGGGGGCGGGGGGAGTGCATGTTCAGACATCAAAGATGAATATAAATAGGAAAGAAGCCAGAGATAAAAAGGACCATAAGGCTGAAACAGTCCACAGAGATATTACATGTTTATAGTGGGGTCTGTGGGAATAATGGGTGTTTATAAATGAGTTCAAGGGGATAATGTGTATTGAAATATGAGTCCGGAGGGAGAGTACGTATTCAAAAACTATCTACTGTATATAGCATAATAATCCCAGTATTTCATAAACTCATAGGAAAGTATTAAATAAAAATAAATTACAAATGTCTGTGGCTTGATTGCAAATCATTTCAGAGAAAAGGGGGGAAAAAAATCCTTTGCGAAATGTGGAAACCATCTTGTGTTAAACAGCACCAGAAAAAAAATTATAATTGTAAAAAGTAAATGTCAGTTATAGTTATTACAGTGGCCATGTTGTTTCCAATAACAATTTGGCATTTTATTTAGTCTGTAACAATCTACAATTTAAATTTAAAATAAAGATTTTTCTTTTATTTCCCTCTGAAGTTGTGTGCCAAGCACAGCAGAGCAGAATGTAACATCTGTTGATGATTAAAACAAGCTTTCCTATGGGCCCTGAATACAAAGTAAACATGGATTTTATCCATAGTCAACAGCATTTACAAATGTAAAGGGAGGAAGCTACTGAGTTTTTGAAGAATGAGCTGTGAGAGAGGAAATATAAGTATGGGGACGGCAGATGGCGATAATTAGTTCCATATCGTGAAAGGCTTCTATTAAAAAATAAAGAGGACAGAGTCCTGTATAATGCTGCTGTTTTATTAAAGCGCCCTTTATTTGCCATTATTCCCCCCCTAGTTGAGCAGTACCTTTACTCGCTGGCCCAGTCTGAAATGGGTGAATGCAGCTGGTGTCTGTGGATGCTGGTGACTGGCAGTGAGCATGGCCACTCAAAATAGATATTTTGCTAGCTTTTCCCCACTAGCACTATAAATACTTTGCTGGCAATATGCAAAATTTGGGAGAATTTATTATGTGGACCTATAGGCTAGTAATCTTGCAGTTTATTCTGTTTCAATTTAGATTTAGGGGCCAGGGTATTAAAGGTTAAGGGCTACTGTACCTTGGTGATGCCCCTTGTCTCTTATTTTTGCCCTGTTTAATCATGCATTGCGTGATTCCCACCTTGGTGTTCAGCTGTTGTCACCAAGAAGTACTTTGTTTTATCTCTTACCAAGGCAAAATGCTTTTTTGTGCATCTAGTATGTATGTTTCTTGTATGGTCTATCTGTGTTTGTTACATTACTCAGTTTTACCATATTAAAGAGCTAATTATTACTGCTGGAGGTTTCATTTCGTAGGACTTTGCTCAGCCTGTTTGCCTTGTTTTGTCTTGCTTTGATTTTTTTCCAGTTATACTTAATGTAGTGTACATTATGTGAAGTGTCAAAATGAAACTCCGATTTGCTGAGATTTACCTGCTTCCCAGGGAGAGGACAAACCTCCTCCAGCTCCTAGGACATGAGCCAGCCCCAAGCTTGCACAAGAGTTTTTTGACTCTTCTTTCAAATCTGGGCTGTTTTCAGTTTGCAACAAAAGCCACTTTTTTTTCCCCTGAAAGTATTTTGTAGTGTTCCCGTTCATATGTTATTTTGGAATTCATTTCGGGTTTTAACTGCAATTTCTTCTTTCCTCACTTCCATCCTCCTTCAATTTTCTTTCCAAATGGAAGCTGTTATAACCGAGCTCTCAGCACAGGCACCCGTGGAAGTGCCTTTGTAGCCCTGCACAAACACACAGAGTGTTAATCTGGCGCTCGGTCTCTTTTTTTTTTTCTTTTTTTTTTTCCCTTCCGTCATTTTATAATTACCCGAGGTGGTAACAGCTCTTAAGAGCCTCGTCTGTCACCCTGGAACCAAATGCTTTTCATTGAAAATTAAGGAGAGGCTTCAAAAGTTTTCGTTCTTTCAGCAATGAAACATAACAGTCCTCCAGTAGAAAGAGTATTTTGATGATGGATCCCATTACACCGAGTAATGTAGGATGTAAGTGTGCTTTTGTGGTTAAGAGGAAACATGAAGACTGGAGGGCTGTGCCTGCTTTCACAGACGTGTGAGGCTGGCTGCGAGTGCTGCCTCGCCTGGAGAAGGCACCATGCGAATTGCAGGGGCTTTGTCAAGGTGTGTAGAGCCCGCCTGCGCCCCGCATGAATCACCACCTGGCAGCAAAGGCGTTATGAAAGCAGAGCCACTAGCCCTGCCATTCTCCCAGGTGTTAATGAAACTATCTCCTTAAGCGGTATATCTGGACTGCTGTTAACTATTGCAGTGACAGCAAGAAGGTGTTGAGCGAGGAGGTGGTTATTACTGGATTGAAAAGGAGGCAATTTGTCATGATGATATGAAAAACATGCGTTAAATTTACTTGCAAAAAGAAAAACTGCATGGAATTCCAGATTACTTTTAAATTGCTGAAAAAAATGTACAGGAAGAGTTTCAGGCAAAATAGAACTAGATCAAGCCAAAATAAGTGTCCAGATCTGCTGAGACATATGTTTTGGGCAGAGTTTTCCTAAACTCGTAGCTTTAGCAAAGTCTTCAGGTAACAGATACTATACTTAAATGTCCAACTTCAAAGAGAAATGACTGCAGAAGCAGCCTTGCTTTTATTTTTAATTAAAAATTTGAAAGCATTACCTGAGTGGGTCCCAAAAGTTAAAAGGCAGAAGGCAAATAAAATGTTATGTCTTTTAATGTCTTTGAAGTTGAATCTTACAATTGCTGGATCCCGTTATCTTGGGGTTTTTGCCCATGTTTGCGGGTGGGTCTCCTACATCGGGCTGGTGATAGAGGGGATGGGTGAAGTGGTGGATATTGCAGAGATGCCGACAGAGTAAGGGATTTGTCAGGGATGTGCTGGAGATGGAGGAGGGAGGTTCCCACCTCATCTGTGGGGCTGACACTGGATGTTTTAGGAGCCGCATCCCAGTCCTTCCCCTTTAAGGCCCATGTAAGAGGTGTGCCCAGTGCCCTCTTGCACTCCAGCATTTAGTCATTAATCATGCTCCATGACTGTGTGCAGTTGCACTGTAACTGTATTTGGCCAGTTTGCTGCAGTGTTTTGTAGTTAACTTTGTAGAAAACCCAGCCCGCCCTGCTTCCTACATCACAGCGCGTAGCATTTCCCTAAAGCAGTCTGCATATGACACTTAAACAATTTACAAATAGACCACTGATGCTTGAGCGGATGCAATGAAATTTCCATGGTTTAAATTACTTTATGACCTTGCAGCATCAGAAAATTCTCTGCCTCTTAAAAAAAGAAAATACTCAAAACTCAACCCTTGCTGACTCTTCTGTCCCTTCTGGGAAAGGCAAGGTGAGCAGTGGTACCCAGCGCTTGGTGTTTGCATGGACCTTGGCCTCCTCCAAGCTTTCACTGTTTTCCAGGCAATAATGGCTTTGGAAGGCCAGACAAGTATTGGAGCCCTTCCAGCAGATGATTATACTTCATCTGCTGGCCCCATAAGCGAGGCTGCTGGAGAGCTGAGTGCCAGCCCAGGCCTCTCTGTCATGTTATGGAGTGCTACCAGAAGGCCACCAGACTTGCTCTGTCTTTCCTTTTAAATAAGCAGCTTAATCATTCTCTGCTTGTAATTAAAATTTTGAGTTGGTCACATGTGTTATAAATTTGCGCATGGAGAACTTATTTAACTAATAAAAATTAGCCTGAAGTTGTGTTTACCTGAGCAACTGGAAACTAAACTCTCTGGATACATCAGCTCCGCTCTCCTACGAGCGTGCATAAAGTCTCTATTCCTCAGGAAGCTTGTGCAGAAGCTAGCCAAGGGCCAGCCTCAATCCCCTTTAATAAAAGCCATTATTTCAGCTTCTGCACAATTTGGAGTCCGGCCATAACATAGGATGGGAACACCTTGTAACACTTACAGATGATCTCCTGCTTTCAGTGGATCAAGGCCAAACTTCTGTTTAGCTTTCTTGTTTTCTCAGCAGAATTGGATGCGGTGGCTTGTGAAGCATTTCTGGTCCAAGGGGCAGTGGATACGATAGCAGTGGCTGTAAGGAGTGTCTCCACCATCACATGCTCTTTGTGGGGATGGTGTTCCTACTGCTGTTAGCCATCTCACTTGGGCTGCAAGAACTGATATGATAAAATGGACTCATGTGCCAGCACTGTGTGATAATACTCAGATTTTCTTATGTTTTGCCACACATTTCTATCAGTGGTGTGACCTCGTACTCCAAGGTCTACTTGAGAAGATCAATTCAAGTGAAGGATGGGGCTTGTTGTCCTCAAACCAATGTGAAGTAGCTTACTGTGATAGTGAGGGTCTCACTGGGACGTGATAACCCCTGTGTGCTGCCTGGTGGACTGTATCTCTGCGCCTCTACTGGGGACAGTCACCTGCTGTGGAGCTGGGGCAGGGAAAGCCCTGTGAGGGGTTTGCTACGTGGTGCAGCCCTGTTTGCCCAAAGGCTCTGACTCAGAATCACTCAATTCAAACAACAGTATGAAACCTTAAAAAAAAAAAAAAAAAAAAAAAAAAAAATTAAAAAAAATATCAATGTTTGCTCAACAAGACTCTGTACAAAACGTTTGTGACTCAAGTTAATTTTATTCCTATCCTCTAATATTTTATTGATCAAACTCTATATTAACTTCCATTACTTTCTGCTGAGGATTGATGTCAGGTTAAGTAACCTATAGTTACAAGTCTTGCTTGCTCTGTGTGAGTATGGATATAATCTTCAAGCTCTTCCAGTGTTCTGCAGTTTCCCTGGTATGTTAAATTTTTTCAGTTCATATTGACAGTTTAGTGATCTCTCCTGGCAACTCTTTTATGACTTAGTAGCACAAGGCATACAGAGGCCATCAGATTTTAGATAGTTTAATACTCCCTGTAGCTAGAAATAGACTCAGACTAGTTCATTGTCTTCATCTGATTTGAGGATTCTGTCCATGTCTTTCCTAACAAAATGTTTATTGACCAGTTCTGCCCTGTCTGTATCCTTATTAATAATATAGTCATCTCCATTGAATAATAAACCAGTTCTTGGATTTTCTTTTGGTCCTGATAACACACTCCTTGCTATCCTTAGCCTGGCCAGCTCAGACTTTGACATCTGCTGCCTCCTGTCAGTGATCTACACCTTAAACATCTAAACCTGTATAGATTCCTGCTTCTTTTCCCTCCCCGTAACATAGATAAAATTGGTCTGGAGCTCTCACTGCAAAAGGCAGTTTGGAGATGCTGACAGTCCATGGTGGCAAGTAGACGTGGAGGCTTGCCCCTGCTCATCTCCAGGGTCTGCTCACAGGACTCTCCAGTCCAAGAGCCCCATCCTCTCCTCAAGGTGTTCAGTGGCCTGGCATTGGGCATCTCCGAAGGTCTTATGAAAAGGGCAATAGTCAACATTTTTTCCTTTAGTCACCTGTCATAAGACTAAAGTTTATTTCTGAAAAATAGAGATTTCTTGCGATTGAGCCCAAGTTGGGACAGACTGCTAGGAAACAAAGACCATTCACTTTCTGCTGCTCCATGTTCAGGCAAAACTTCTGCAATCTTGTGTTCACTGCTTCTGCAGTTGATACATAGTCTGCAGAACAAATAATTATATGACCACTTGCCAAAAAATTGCCTTACAGCAACTTTAAAATACTCAGATGTCGACAGCTTTTGAGGTTTTGTTGTTTATGTAACTCAGATGGTCTGTATGGTACATTAAAACAGGTATGCAGGCAAGAGTTCTCCCTTGCATTTTTTTGGTTTGATTTTTTTAACAGATTGTCAAGATGGCAATCTCCTTTTGGATTACTTTTTCTTTCACTACAATAAAATGCCTACCTTTAGGTTGTTCTGAAGTTTTCACTTTGAATGTTTAAAAGAGAAGTGCTCAGATGATTCATAGATAAGATATGAAGGAATTACCGCAGCCTGAAATTGGAGGGTTAAATGTGCTGGCTTCCTTCTGATCAGGACAACACCCACAGACACGGCTCAGACAAGGTTGTGCGTATCTCCTGAAAACTGGCTGTCATTTCATGAAGACTGCTAAGCTTAGCCACAAATAGAGGACTGTTACATGATCAGGTTTCCACCAGCATCTCAAAGTTTCTTGAGTGCTCTTTAGCGTGAAAAAGATGCTGGCATGATAAAACCAAGAGGCAGGTTCAAAGTAGCCCCATAGATGTTGGGTATGTAGTAAAGGGCTTTGACCTAATCTGAGTCCTACCCTGGTATTTTTGATGGGACCGATACAGAAATTATTAAGTGATTGCAGTAGATATGGCAGGAAGATAAAAGTAATGTTTTCTGCATGTGCCTTCCCAGTCTTCAAACAATTCCCAACAGCAACAGCGGCAAAAGTGCCGACTATCTTCAGAAGGTGGTCCGGAAGCTGATAATCGTGCTTAAGGCTGAAAATTGCAGACTCATTAGCAATATAGGTAATAGGATTCTTCAAAGGTCATTGCCGGCTTTTTTCCTGTGAACAGGAGTGGGTGTGAGGAAGGTGGTAGATTTCCTGTGGCAGATTTGGGTAAAACAGCCCTCATCTTCTCTCAGACTCATGTTTGAAAAGTTAATTCTGGTGGTACAGGTGGAAGCTCTGTCTACCACATGGAAAACTCAACAGAAGGCTAAAGACTAAGAACGGTAGTAAAGGTAAAATGTTTAATGTTGTGGTGGTGGGTTATTTACAGCCATGTGGCTGGTCCTGAATTAATTCTCTGCATTTCCTTTAATGACTTCTGATAACTTGAGAGATGAAGTAGACTTCTTCAGACTAACTTTGGAGAATGATGAGTAGTGAGGGGTTTTATACAGGTATAATACCAGGTTATTTATAGAAGTTAGAAGCAGGAAGGGGAAAAATGAAATTCAGCCTTGAAAAATACAGATGATATAGCAGCCTGCTTATGAAAGTACTAATCCATCACAAGTATATTCAATGGGAAAGAACCTGAGTGGTAGCGATGCTAAGAGACATTTCAGGGTAACAACAGACAGTGAGTTAGATAGGAGTTTGCAGCATCATATAGGAAAAATGAACAGTATAGATTTGGATTGCCTGCACTAAACCATCATGGTAAAGAGCAGGAAAATAATAGTGACCCTCATACTGACCCGTGGCTGCAGCTGGGAAATCGTGCTCCATTCTGGCACCACGTCAGTGGCCTTCTGTTAACAAACTGGAACAAGTTCACAGAAAAGCAACAAAGAGAACTGGAGACCTGGAAGAATTGACTTATGAGAAGAGATTAAGAGAGGTAAATTTTTGCAGCTTGGCTAAGCAGTGACTAAGCAGCCACATCAGCATACAAAAATGCCCATGGCTGTGAGCAACGATGGAAAGATCTGTTATCCAGCAGGATGTCCATCTTACAAACTAAAGGTGAGGGGCTGAATTTAACAAAAGAAATTTTTAGGCAATAGTAGGAAAAAAGCAACCAATAATGAAATCTTTAAGACTAAGCACAAGTCTCTCAGATTTGAGAAAACTCAGTTACTAGGGAGTTTTAAAGCAAGCTTAGGTGACAGCAGAGTACCTAGTATGGTGAAATGCTGTATGTTGCTGAGATGTCCACAACCATTTGATGTTCTCACTGTTCCCAAAGGCTAATCATGCAGAGATTCCTGAGGGCACCTGTTAGCACATATATTCATTGGTATTGCATAGGTGCAAGCTTGATTTTTATCTTGAGAAATCTGTACGTGGATATGAATGAAAACTACCTTTGCAGCTCTTGGGATCCTCACGTACCTAGTTCATGCCTTGCATCTCTACTGCAGCACTCACCCTTTTGGTCTTTTAAGATGTTTAGACCATAATTTTGCATCCCAGGCCCAGATGCTGGGCAGCACCACCAACTCATCTCTGAAATAACTTCCAGACAGGTCACAAATGTAGTCAACCTGTTTGGAGAGCGGTGCGCAGAGGAGTGCATGCGGAGCAGTGGGAGAGTGGTCCTGGCTCCCCAGGAGGTTTCTGTTTGACTTGACCCGTCACAAGCGATGAGGTTGTAGAAGTAAATGCTGCACATCTGGCAGCGCACTCTGGGGCAGCATTGAGTTGTCTGGTGTAAAATAAAGCCAAATGCTCATAAACCTGCAAGACTGCATTGATAAAACACTAAGATACATATTAACGTATTAATCTGTTTTTTGCTTAGCCATGGCCTCGGTGCTCGTGGCAGGTAGATTGCTTTTGGGCATCAGAGCAGCAGGGATGGGGCTGCTTGAAGGTATCGCTGCAGTGGCTCGCAGGTGACGATAATGTTCACGGCGCAGATCCTGGTGTGGGACTGTAGGGGAACAACTGATCTTTTGCATTGCACTTGGTTGGTCACTCTCCCATTTATTGTTTTTGAGTATCTGTATGATAAACAGGTGGGAAAATGTCTCCACTGAGTGCCAGCAAACTCCAAACTGATTAGATGGAGACGGTGATAAAAGTAGTTTCTGCACTCGCTTCATTTCAGACTGTTAACTAAATAACATGGTATTGTGATACCTGATGAAAGAGTTTCCTTTTCCAGTAAAGAAGAAGCTAGAGGCATCTCAGTGCAAGAAACTAACACCAAGTCTGTCTTAAAACACACACTGTACTAGTGCGTGGAGGATCTGTGAGGCGCGGAGGCTCTGTGCTGCCCTGCTCTTCAGCATCAGGCACTACAGGAGTGGGTTTTTACGTTCCTAACCTTCTTTTGGCACATGCAGTGCAATGAAACCGCCTGTTCAGAGTTTAGGTTGTGAAGAAGAGAGAAAAGGGTTATTTGAAATGGAGGTTAAAACACAGGGCTTTTTCTATGGTGTGGATCCTTTACCCGGACCTCGGGAGCGGGTTTCATAAGTTACTCAGCAAATCCTAAAGTGTGTGACTGGGGCCACTAGACACTTAGACAGCAAAAGGAGAAGTTGTGCTGAGCATCTCTCTATTCAGTAGCAGCTGAACTGACTGGCACCAAACTCGGGCAGTGTAAGAGGTTTTCCCGGGCATGGGCCGGCAAGAGGGTCTGTGCCCTGCGCTCGGCACCTCTCGGCTTCGTGGTGGTTTATCCGTGCCGTGTTCTGGTGGCAGCAGGTCCTGCCCATGGCACTGAGTGTGTGTGTCCAGGTGATGCTTGGGGATAGCTCTTGTCTCTGCACCTCAGACAGGTAAACTGGCTTTGCTTTTATAACATACGCCTTTGTCAGTTGGTGCTCTTATCTATTCTAGTACAGCCTGATGCTCCCTTGCGCACAGGCACTGCTTTGTTCAAGTATTCATCCTTTGCCTGAATTATTTATTCATTCTTTTCTTTTCGCCTTAATTTTTCCTTGTGTCTTTCCCCCGCTGGTGTCAGATAAATTCCTGTTTCTCCAGCAGCTCAGCAGGGCAGGGATTAATGCGGCTGGAGGACGAATGCAGCCGTGTCGGGCAGCTGGAGTGACCTCCTCCTGGAAAAAAAAAAAAAAAAAAAAAAAAAGAAAGAGAAAGGAAAGTATCCAGCAGTTAGAAATAGGGGGGGAAACACTCTGGGTACCTCTTGTTCATTTTCACAGCAGACATGTTCCCAGCATCTCTGTTCCCCTCAGAGATGAAATATAATGCAAATCTTTCATAGAAGGTAAAATGAAAGTGCAAATATTGAGTATGAGTTGTATTGAAAGAAATTGCAAGCTATGAACCAAAAAAACATGCAAACTTCAAGTGCTTGGCTAAGGTTAACAATTACGAGCTCTGTTCTCACAGTTCTTATTGTTTCAAGCAGCATGATGCGGGAGAAAGTGTCTCCTTTCCTGTTGTCCTTCTGCTAATGGCATGATGAATTCTGATTACACTGCAATTGCATCCCTACAATGTGGAAGGCCGCAGTAACTATTTGGGACATCAGTTTTCCTTCTGCCAACTTTCAGGAGCATTTTATAGGATTAATATTCAATAAAAACCCCTTAACATTAAAAAAATGCTTAGTCCCACAATTGTTATTAAATTCTTTTCCTGTGCCATAATGCGGATGCTTTGATCTAAAGTCCTGCAGTTTCTGGAAGGAGCTTGCGTGATTACGATAATGTGCAGTGCTCTTTCTGCTATTCCTATAGGGAAAATAAACCCCACATTAGTTCCATATTAGTACCTGACTTGGAGAAGTTAAAAAGTGCCAGAAAAAGGTTAACCAGAGTCAAGTACACATAAGAGAGCTGTGATTATTAGCGTTAAGGGAGCCATTAGAAAAAAACATTTCTGCTTTTACAGAAGAATTTATTGGTATCTTTTCTTCTGGCTGCTTTATGCATTTTAATAAAGCAGTAGCAGCAATAACAGGGTGTTGGGAGTTGGTTATGCCTGTGTTGAAAGAAAGAGTTTATCTGTGCGATATTGTCCTTGTCCCTGTCCCTGCCTTTGGCCTGACCCAGCCTAGGGCTGCCCTCTGCTCAGCCTGGGCTATTCATTTGCACCAGAGCTGGAATTGGGAGTTCAGGTAAGAGCCCGTGATCTAGCACTGTCCAGAAGTTCACATTCCTGAATGCAGACTCAGTTCAGGCTCTCCAGCTTGCCAGCACACGAACAGGATCCATTTGGAGAGCCATTTAAATGAAGGCAATAATTGCTTTTGTGTGTTAAAAGTTGCATACAGCCTACAAGCAGATTTTGCAATTTCCCTGCCAAATGTCTGGGATTATTTTGAAAATGTACTCTATTGAAAACATTCCCCATCTGAGATATACCCGCACAATTAGGATAAAACTCAGGTGTCTGCTGAATGCAACTGGGCCCAGAGAAACTGAGGCACCCACTACTGGTCCCTATCAGAAATGGATACTGGGACAAATGAATCAAGGGTTTAACCCCACATTGCCGTTCTTACGTTCATTACCTCAATACAAATATCCATCAAAAATCTCAGTATTTTTGAAAAACAGATGGAAATTATATTTCACTCTGGTTTGCTGTAGGTGGGCAGCTAACATGCACGGACAGTCCACTGCAGATTATCCCTCCTTAGAGACAGGTCAGTGACTTAAATTCCTTACAAGACCACATGCCACAGGTAATGCAGGGAAATTGTGTTTAATTTGTACAACAGTTTGCTTAAAAAGACACGTATGAAATGCAGGCAGCTAGAGCAAATATAAATAGTCTATGGTCTGCACACCATGTATTTGGAGAAACATGGATGCATTTGGTACATGTGGAAGCCACATGAAAATGCAGGGATTTGTATTTAAAATGTTAGCTATATTGACCTACTCTTACTGCTTTGTGATTAGTTTGATTTTTCTTTAAGAAGGCATCTGTCTTGCTAGAGGTTCTCAGCCATTAATGTCCTGATCTCTAGCTGGTCTTTTTGTGAATTTATAGTTGCTTAGTCGATGTGGGATGTTTTTTTCCTCTACCCAGCCCCTTCTTTCTCTCCCTTTTCTTTTCCCCTGCCTCTATCATTTGCAGGACGTCTCAAAGTGTATCTGTGGAAATCATCATTTTTTCCACAAAGTTTCTGTTTAATAGCAGCTGTGCTCAAGTGACCTGTGATAATGGTTCCTTGCTATTGTTTAGCTGTGGAAATTTTACATGTTTTAATTTCACCACAAAGACCTGTCATTTATTCATGAAAACCTCTGACATTGTTCATCCTTCACAACTACAATTTAACATGAATTGGGGGGTGCATCCTGAGGGTCAGATTTTACTCCATGATCTCTATTCCCTCTTATCAAGCGTTTACCTTTCTAGAAATTTTTTCTCTGTTTTCATGGACTGGTTCTGATCTCAGGATCCTGTTGTCTGTAGCTGTAGTGATGCTTTCTTGGTAGTGATAGTTTTTCACATGTTGTGTAAAGGTCCCATTCATCCATTTGGGGAGAGTAGGAAAGTATTCTGCTTTGCAGGTCTGTAAGCCCATCCGTGCTCCCACATCTGGAAAGGCTCATGCCGTCTGTCGTGTTAGTGCACTGGGACAAGACTTCTGATGGAAACACTTAATTCTCAAAGCGGTGCTGGATAACGATAAATCCTTTGTGAAATGTGGATTTGCATTTAAGATTCTTTCCTGCTCCAATTGTCTGCGGGACGTTTTATTCGGCTTCATTTCCACTGTCCAGAGTCTAAACTCCTAATCCCCTCTCGTGATGCTTCAGCTTGAGCTGATACTCCTCTGTTGCTCCTTCATTTCTGTGGTTTTCAGAGCCCGGTCTCCATCTCAGCCCTCTTCCCTTCCCCTGGCATCCTCGCCAGTTTTCTCATATTCTCCACGACTGCGTTACTTCAGGGCTATCCCATCTCGCAGCCCCTGATTCTCCTCCTCTTGAACCATTCCTGCTCGTCAGCAGACAGCTGCTATTGCAGATCCAGCGCCAAAGGTGCTCTCGGCCCCTCTGCACACAACAGCCATTGGGGCTACACAGCCACAAGAGAAATGCAAAAGGGCGCTAGGGGTTTGGTAACCACAGATCGTGTCCAGTCAACCCAATTCCCAGGAGCAACCACGCTGCTGACCCGCAGGAGGCTGGACCTGTGATGCGTTTTATGTTCAATGATGCTCCGACAGGATCCCATGCAGGCTTGCTTAAAATTGTCTGGACTAACACCCCGTAAGATGGGTGCACATTTGCTAGGAGAATGGAATTTTCCAAAAGTGTAGTTATCAATAGTTTGTTCTTAAACTGAGAAGGTAAATCAAGCAGAGAGCTGGGAGGGTTTGCCTTGGACAGGAGCTGTTTGGTCATTTCAGATCTGTGAACAATGAAGTAGTGAACATGGTCTTGAGGCTGGCAGAGGGACGGAGGAGAGCAGCTGCTATCCCTGCAGAGGACAAGAGAGCAATTCAAGACAATCTCGGAAAGTTTGAAAAATGATTGGAAATTGTGGAGTTGAAATTAAATTGAGAGACACTTAAATCTCCATAATTACTCATTTATTTATTCTCCCTTCCTAAATACAAACTGGAGAGAAACTGGCTAGGTAGTAGAACTGCAGAAAATTAACGGAGGTAACTGCTAATTGATCGTGACTCGACAGTGGGCTGCTGTATATGTTAGTGTCTCGGTGGCAGAGCCTTCTGGGATGTGTTACCTTGTATATTAAGGTATGGTTACTACCTTGCACTGGTCAGAGCTTGCAAGGCCTCACTTACATTTCAATATCTGGTTGGAGCATCACACTTTGAAAAAGATATGAAGTAATTGGAGAAAAAGCAGAGAAGAGCAGGGAAAAAGACAGCCCTGTCTGTCTGAGGGATGGCGGAGCAGCGGGGGTTCAGCCTGTGCAGAGCTGGAGGGCTCGTCAGGATGGTGGTGGCCAAGGGAAGGGATTTAGAAAGAACGAAGCTGTTTGGCACATCACAGGGTAGGAACAGGATATTAAGTGTATGAAGTTAATATAATATGCAAAAGCTCCTTCTTTTGTACCCATTTTGAAGGCATTGCATCATCAGCCTATGGCAGTTTATACCCTTCAGAAGGTCTTTCATTACTCTTTGTTTTCTGACCGTTGCTCCTAGGTATCAACATCTCTGAGGCCTCTTTCTGCCTGCTGACTTGGGCATTGCAATGTATGCCTTCAAACCTCTGCCTGTCACATGAACAAACCAACCCCTATTCACAAAAAAGCAGCCCTCAAATCAAAGAGGGAAATAAAATGCTGGGTATTTAATGATGGGCTAGAGGCAGAACTTTTATTTCATGCTTTGTCCCTGCAATTTCCCCCTTTGTTTTACAGGGTATGACTTTACCAAAAATAGTCAAAGGAAGAAAATAAAGTTTAAAACTTCTGGGAATAAGCCAAGTTTTCCATGCTGAAAATCAATTATTGGCTAATATTTTAAAGTCAAGATCACCACGCTCTGGCAATAGGCCAGTTCACCCACATTCACCTGCTTTGTACTTTATTCACAAGAGTCAAAGATCTTGCGAATAAAACTTTTTATTTCTAGAGTTTTGAGTTTTAAGGGAGTGCTGATTCTTATGCCAGTACTGCCAGCAGAGGAAGGTGACTTCTTACGACAATCTGCATGTTTTTCAGGGTTACAGACAAAAAAGAAAATTATTACATGAAATAAAATGATTGCTTTTGGAAAGAATTGCAAGGTGGCGTAATTAGACAGTGGGCATTTTTAAGGTTACTTTACTATGCTGGAGCTGCAAAAGATGGAAGTAATTTATTTCCTCTTGGTAATGCTCCTTTCTGGTCTAGCAATTTATCAGAAATGTTAATCCAACAAGCAGTAAGTGTGGATATGGTGGGAGGAGGTAAGGGGAATGGAGGAAGGAGAGAGAGAAGCCATTTAAAATTAGCTTCGAAATATTGTACATCTCATTAAAAATGTAATCATGCATAAAATGAGATCAATGAAAATTTATCTAAAAGTGCAAGGAAAAGGCGTTTTCTGGTGTGATACTGGGTATAATAGTCTGGATTTTAATTTAGTCAGTTTGCAACAAAAAATCCCTCCAGGCTAAATAAAACAGTTTCCCTCCCAGTTATTGTATGGACAGCTAATTTTCTGCACCTTTCCCTCTAATATTCAACCTTATCTCTTGCTGGATAGAGGTTTCAATATACTGCAGAGTTTGTTTTCTTTACATTTTCTATTACTGCAATTTAATTTGCATGATAAATGATGAGAGGTAGAAAGATGATAAAAAGAAGCAGAACATTTCTTTATTAATTTTGTTTAAGTTAGTGTAACTTTTCACTGACTGTGCTTTTTGCACAGAAAGCCTATGTAGAAATTCTTTTAAGACTCCATATTGCAGTTAGAAAAAATTTAATACTTGAAAATAAGCTCCCTGCCTCACATCCCAGTATGCATGTTCTTATTTTCATATGATTCCTTCCTACTTTGCACTGTGTCTAATGATACTTCTGGACCAGTTTGCTGAAATTGCCATCAACTTCATTCCAGAATCTGTGATATAGGAATGGGTTTAGATGTATTCTAAACATGCATTGCATAATGCTGAATTTGTTGTCAGCTCTTCAAACCCCTTCCTAACGTTAGTTTTGCAGCCTTGGAGGGAGCACCAGGAAAAAGCCCCAGTAAGGATTTATTCTAAGTGTTCCTGGTTTCTAACATGGGCAGCTGAAAGCATTTGACAGCGTTGGCTGCGTCTTTCCCTGCACTGCTCTGCTGGGCACCGGGGCGGGATGCTGGGCAAGGGCATAGGGCTGGACCCAGCGCTGCCCAGCTCGGTGTCTGCTCCTGGCTGGTGACGACTTCCAGCTTTTGGGGGATTGCTTCTCAGCATCAGGAGAGGGTCTGGGCTTAGTTTGAGGAATAGTGATGAAATGCTCAAAGGTGTTTAGGTAAAGCTACTCTGTGTCCCAGTCCTCCCGAGTCAGGTTTGAGATTCGGGTGGCTAGTCATCGGGGATGAGCTCTGGGTGCAGATATTGCTTCTCTGTTTATCCATCTGCAAGCAAACTCGTTATAATATCTTAAAACTGTGACTTGTGCATCCTTGCTCTCTGCTCACAGCTCAGGCTTTGTTTCGACAGCACAAAGATTCGATCAACTTCATTCACAGTTTTTACTTCAAAATACCTGCTCATCATGACATTTCCTTTTCTTCCTGTTTTCACCCCATAAGTGCTTCATTCGGGGCACTGTAGCCTGCCCCACTGACCCGCTAAGAGGGAGATGTCCCTTGTGTTTCAGTAGGCTCAGCCCTTTCCTTTTGCTCAGGGAGGCTCATAGAAATTGGCTTTGAAGTTACAAGTTTTGGGAGAAGAAATGTATTTTAATTCATTCTAGTAATTGGTTTTACTCTGGTTAATGTTACCAAAGCTAAAGGGAATCTCCGCTGAGCCCCTGCAATCGAGCAGAAATCTGGGGCCTTTGTTTTCATATTTTTTTCCCCTTTTCCTTCTGAGGTTTAAGGCAATTAAACACAAAGCAGTTAAAGTTTTACAGGTGGAAGAATGCAGTAAGTCTCACTAAACATACGAATAAGTAAAATTTGTGACAAAGGCATGTTGTGGTGTGTGGCTGTACTGGCACAGTCACAAGTGGGGAATGCCTTGCCTCCCTCCCCAGTGCTCCCCATCATAAGCCCATCGTGGTGCACCGTCCTGCCCTCACAAAATATACGTTTACATGGTTACAAGTGTATTTCTAGAAGAACACTTAAAAAGACAGGTATATATAATAGTGGGATTGTTTAACATATTCCACTATAGCATTTTTGCGACCTTTTTTTTTTTTTTTTTTTTTTCCCCTGTAAGCCTTAATTCTGTTGGTGTTTTCTGCAGACATTTGTAAAGAGACAAGAAAAAGCACCGGCGATGGAGATTTGCCATAAATGTCCTTCTTTCCCTGCTTTTCTGTCTCCCAAATGACATTTCATTGCAGTAGAGTTGAGTTATAAACTTTTGAAAATTGCCTTTTTCCTTCTCTGTGCTGTAAGAAAAATATAGGGAGCACAACAAAATAATAAATAAAAATTGTAATTCAGGACTGTGCTGCTGCCTCAGCAGCCTGCTGCACTGCAGGCTGTGTTTGAAAACAATCCTCCATGCATAATTTTTTTTTTTTTTTAAGAAAAGGTGAAAAGGAGATTATTTAAGTTTGAAATTCCAAAAGTTGGAAAATGCTGAACTAAGTTTTTTTGGAATTCTTGTCTCCCGGAACGCATGTGGTGTGTTGCAGGCTCTTGCTGCAGAGTGGTGGGCTGTGTGGGTCATATCCATGTACATCCCTGCACGTGGACACCGTGCGTCCCATAGCCAGGAGCCTCGTCGCTTATATGAAGTGGGCAGTACTGACTGCAGCCCCTGACCAAACACGATCTCTAAGCATCGTGCATCTTTTCTTCTGCATTTAGTCCTCCCCTATGCTCACTGATCCTTCTGCTTTTGCTAATTGTCCATGGTCCCTCTGCCCCATGCCCAGCCAGACTTTCCCGACCTGGGCGGCTGTATCTCGTGCTGTGCGGAGGCTTCAGTTTTATGAGAAACTTCTCAAAAAAATCCCCTGGCAGTGTCTTCTGAGGTGGAGCTCAGCACAGGCACCCTGGGCAAGACCAGAAACCCTGCACAAGCAGCCAGGCTTCTTTTATGTCACTGACCCATCTCCTCTCACACCGCCTTTTTTCCCCCCCCTTTTTCTATGATTCTCTCCGGTCTGGGTTATCCTTATTCCCCTCTAGTTCCCTGAAAGTCAGACTCCACTAAGATCAGTGCTATTAATGGATATATTAAACTGGCATAATGTAGTAAATTGGGGCTTAATTTCATATATGTTCTTTATCTCCAGCGATGGCCAAATGCTTTGCAAAAATAATGTATTGATCTACATGTGTAATATAACTGTATATGTGTTTGGACATCTACATTAAATAATGTATTTTTATATATGAGGAACTTGTCTTCTTCCGTGTTTCATCCCAAAGAGTAATCAGATCAATATGTTTCAGCTGAGAAGCAGAAAATGTGATCAAGTTTTATGTATTATGTCAGAGGATGAATTCTGCATTAGTTTTTAGTTGTTGCTGCCTGCCAGAGGGGAAAAAAAGGCCAGTGGTGTTTGAACTGAAATAAGACAACTGGTTTTGTGCAAAAGAACAGTAAACACATGAAGGGCTGCTGGAGCTCCCTGCAAGTCCACTTCCACAGCATAAAAGAGAATTGTGCTGCAAACAGAAAAATGGGGAGGCAATACAACTGAACAAATAATCTCATTCATTAATGGTTGATCAAGAAAAAATGAGGGCCACTGAAGAAGAGCAGAAAGCACTGATGTGCATTTTCATTTTTCTTGTGAGTAGGTGCCCTGAGGGTGCCTTCTCTCCATGAGTACCTTCGCTCTGAGTATTCATACCATCACATATACTCAAGCCAGAGATGCAACAGCATCCCCTTGAGACCAGACTTTTCCTTACTTTATTTAATTTTCTGGTTTTAGTTTCTATTTCTATGCTTCTTTTGCTGCCTTCATCTTTGCTATAAACAGCCAGAGGAACTCTGGAGTGGTCATTTTGCTTTCCAGGTTTTCAGTCTAGTGATAATCTAAATCTTTGGAGCCCTCACTGTCTGTGATTCCTTCAATGTAAGACTATTTTCTCTGTTTCAAGGGAGAGAAATTTCCCATCAGTTTTGCCAGGATAAAGGTGGAGCGTGTTGCTGAAGAGGACATCTGCTCACTGCTGGCTATTCATTGCTTAGCTCACTGTTGACTTGCAGCTTCTGGAGAGTTTGGAGATCTCCCTTCATGCCAGGGAACTACTTCACAAGGACGTGAATTTGAACTATTTCTTGGGTCAGCCCTTGGACGTTTGTCCATCTGCTTATGATCTGCCCACACGGGAGTGGTGGCTATTCTGTCTGCCAGGCAGTAGGAGGGATCAGAGCCTCAAGGATGATCCCACTATGTGGTCTTTTTCCCTGGAAGGAAAAACCTTAAAACTTTGGCCCACACAACATTGCTACCCACAACTGTGTCAGAACCTGGTTTGGGGCAGATTGTTATCTCTCTTTATTCTGAGAGAGAGAACCATGTAGATTTTAAACGTTTGGGGAAAAAGAAATAATGGTAAAACTTTGGTCTATTAAAATATAAAAAGCCCTTTGTATTTCCTTTCTGTGCGAGTGAGCCAGCAACCTTTTATCACTTTGTCCTTAAGACAAAAGATTTAAGGCATGCTGCTCCCGTTTCAGAGCAATCCAGGTACAGTCTCCCTAACTGGCCGGTGCACAGTTCTGTAGGACTCAGCCAGTTTCCCCTGTCGTGCACAGCTCCATCTGCCTTGTTAGCCTTCTGCCCATCATTAAATGTTCTGTAATTATTCCTAGAGTCTCTCCCAGTTTCTTCTGTTGTGCGTCTTCCAAAGGCATCATTATACCTAAGGCTTCTAATATTAAAACTCCTCATTTTATAGTAAAAATGAATATCATGGCCATTATACAGTATATTACTTTATGTTCTCCACATAATGGTTCAATGTGATCCATCTGGTTGGCTGTTTGCATTATGACGTCTGCCTCTCTATCTTACGTGCACAGAACAAAACATGGTCCTCTTCGCTCCCTCTGTTTTTCGCTGATAACACTACCAGGCTGTTAACGTCCTTAATTTTATTTGTCCATTCAAAGTTGGTGCATTTTTGGACTTGCTGTACTTCAGTACACCAGCCTGCGGGCTGTGATGTGTCAAATAACCTTTTAAAATCCAAACAGATTATGTCCCATGTTTTCTTCCTGTCTGGAGTCTGTGTTACCTCTTTAAAAAATTCCAGCAGATTTGTCAAACAAGATTTACCCTTTATAAGACTCTGCTGGCTACTTTTTATATCAGCTCACATTTCTCCAGATGTTTTGTGATCTCATCACTTATTAATGTCTCCATGATTCTGTCTTCTGCTGAAGTTACACAGTTATTACTGGTTAATGTGGCTATGAATGCATCATCTCTTTCTTCCTTATTAGACTGCATCTGATGACACGAATCTGCTCAGGATGGGTTTGAAGCTTAATGGACAGAATCTTTTTTTGGTCTTAAATTTGAGGGGTTTAGAAATACCTCCACTTTCTTAATCTATTACTTAATTATCGCTATTTAATAATCTTGTCCAAGAGGAGTTGGGATATTTCCAGTAACACGAGTGGAAAGCCCCTGCCATGAAGATCCCTAACCTTTCCTATCTGTCCTTGTTTAATACTCTCCCATGCAAACATCATTTCAGTTCCTGTAGCTACAGACATACTTAATTTTTTTCCTCTTCTAGGCTGACTGGGCTTTTACTCCTACCTTCTGACTCGTAAAGCAATTGCCACAGGCCTGTGGCTGACTCAGGGTGCTTCTTGCAAGGTAGACAAGAAAGAAGTTTTTCTAGATCACCAAAGGTAAAGAAGCTGCCTTAAAAAACACCCAGGTGTTCACTTAATTTCCAGAATACTGTTTCAGAGCATGAACACCATTTGTGCCTTCCATATGCACAGTCAGGAGATGGCATGTGTAAACAAATGCATCCAACTGGAGAACCCATAAGAAGGTGGCATAATATATCTACTTGATTTCCCTCCTTCAAAAGAAATAAAACTTTATGGGGGAGCATGAGAACTTTTTCCAAAGTTGTCCTTGCTTTGGGACTGTTGGAGTGGCTAAGAATGAAGGTATGTCCATGCTGCAAAAATTTATGGGAAAGTCATAAGCTCCATGAAGCGCATGGAATTTGGATCGGATACAAGTCAGCCTCTCCATTACATGTCTACGGTTCTATGCATATTTGTGATTATCCTTATGAATAATGTAAGCTACTGCTTTCAGATGGGAGAGACTTTGAGAAGGAGTTAGGGAACATGTCTGAGTGCTGATAATGAACTCAGAATAAGAAAAGATAAAGCAATTTGTCAATGGATGGAGAAGTGCAGTCTCGTGTAGAGCCAATAAAGTTTCTGAGTAAAGGAGCAAAAAGTTTTTGTTTTTTTTTCCTTCCGGTCACCACTTCTAGATCAATCTTCTTTTCCTTTTTTTTTTTTTTTTTTTTTGAATGCAAGTTGCACAGTTGGTGAGGAAGAAGTCAGATTAATGTCATTATGTGGCTTAAAAACAGTAGCTCTTATTTTGAAACACTCATGTCTGTTAAAGTGGATTTTTGTCATGACTCTTGAATCACTTGGAGACTGCTGTTGGATTTTTTTTTTTTAAAAGTATTTTGCAAAAATTTAACATTTTGATTCCCAGAACAAGAAGTCTTCCTCCTCCTTTCCAGGGAAATAAATTCTTTACATATACTCCTCAAATTTCTCTAGCTGGGAAATCCAACAAGATGTAAAGATGCTGGAAGCCATTTAAATGCTTCTAATGGATAAGATGTTTACATTTCGTGGGCCTGGATCAGAAGGGTCTGTTGTATGGAGGCATTTTGATAAACTCATCTAGGTCACCTGAGAAAATTGTGGTTAAAATTAATCCATCAGCTTGTTTTCTCTGAGGAGGGCATTGCAGTAGCTGGATGGGTGGGTGGTTCATCAGGGAGGTAATGCATGTCTTCAGAGTGGCTACTTCTGCATCCTGAAATAAAAAGATTTCTTCAAACAATTAGTATAAAAGGAGAGCACAGTGGGAGGTTTTAATCTTTTCCTTGCCTTATCGGAATATTTTTAAGGGACTGCTGTAAAGAATTGCTGCTAGTATTATATTGCAATGATGTATGGGATATACAGCTGTAGTCAGTTCTTGTACTGCTATATAGCTGCTATATAGCTGTTCGGGGCAGAAAATAACTGTAGAATCTGAAGAAGCCATCTCAGCAGCTTGGTAAAGCGTTTACATTGATTTTGCTCATGCTTGTGGTACACGCTGATGATGCTTGAGCATCAGTTACGTTTAGTAGTCTCATTCTCCCATAGTTCAGAAGAATGCCTACCTAATTGCTGAACTTCTGCTAAAATTTTAATTTGGTAGATACCTAAAATAATTTGGTTCAGGCTAGACTCTGAGATGCCAAATTTTGTCCATTGAGAGCTCCCCTGTTTATCTGAAGGAAGATAAGGTGTTGCGTAGAATGTTTCTTCATCACTAACCTTCTCTCCTTAATGACGGTGAGAAGGACTTGGTATTTGATTCAACAACTCCATATTGGTGGTCCAGGCCCGGGGTTGTCTCTCCAGGAGTGTATGTCCATGTGGAACAAGACTATTTTGTGCCTCTAGGCTACCAAATCAGGCCGTTTCTCCTGCAGTAGCAATCATGTGGCAAGGGAAGGGGAGGAAGGAGGAGGGTTAGCTTCTAGTTCTGATTCATCACTTTTATTGAACTTAAATTCTTTTGTTTTAATGCACACTTGATTGAGCCAGCATTTATTGAAACAGTTATGGTTTGTAGGAAGAAGAGACAGTTGAAGAAAGAACAAATGAATCTAATGTAAATCAAATACTTAACGCTTTTATAGAAACTACAAAGCCTTAAATGTGTATTCTTAATGGTAATTTTACAAAACTCCACTAGGCATCTTCAAATGGAGGTGTGACAGTGATTGTTTCCGTCTGGAGATGGCTTTCCTTTCACATGCTAATCATCTGCTCATGGTGATATTTCTCAGCGTAGTTGCAGTCAGCGAATTGAATAATTTATGGAATGAATTTTGTTGTAAATTTATTGTGTCACAAGCAGGTTGTAATTTCACTAACAGTACACTTAAGTTATTAAGTAAAAAAAAATAATGTGGTTGATAGGATCGTGCATTTGGAGGTTCTCTTGCTCCCTCCCCAACTAGTTCTCATCTTATATATTTTCAAACAGAGTATTTACCTAATTTTTATTCAGAATCTGATCTGAGAAAGAGAGAGAGAGGACATTAACATAAATGGGTTTGCATTTGCACACTATTGTTGAATCTGGTAGTCGTAAACAAATTACAGAAGATTTTATATAGACAGAAATAGCATTAAAATGGCACAGCTCTGTTGCAGTGCTGCCTTCGTTCCCTATTTGTTTCTGAGTAATTGTCCTCAGCTTACAAATGATGAAGTGTTGAAGTTACAGGCAAATCTGCAGAGAGAAGCGGAGCCTCTTGCTTCTTCCCCAACTTTGGTGTTAAGATATAATTGGCAGTCATTGCTAGAAAGTTGTTTCTGGTGTGAGAAGTACAGGCAGCAAGGGAAAAGAAGAGATGCGCATCCCCTGCGCCCACCAGTGAGGGCTTGGACCACCAGAGGCTCGGGGGGGATGCTTGGCCAAGCCTGTATGGTAAAAGCGAAGGGTTTGGTTGCCCTGATTTTAGTCTTTTTGTATTTCTTTACACCAGAAATGCCCATATTTCCCATGGGTGATACTGGTATTTTCTATCTTCACTGACAGTATCTGCATCCTACTTGTGATGGTGTTTGTTTGGAGGCAAGTTAAACAAGCATATGGTGTCTCACATGTCACGGTGTCCTTAGAGTTAAAGTAGAATATAAGGAAATAATACCATATCTAGGATTTTATCTTGGGAATGGGAAGCATTCATCGGAGTGTCTTTTTGTTCCTGCACCCGTTATTTCCCAAGACTCCTGTTGTCTTTTTTGTGGTCAGCTTTCCTCCATGAGCTCTCCTCAGTGTTTTGCCAGAACAGTGAGGAGCTCGAGGTCCTGTGTTTGCACATTGGTTGTATAGTTTGTTTTACAGCTTCTCAGGTGAAGTCTTGGGCAGTGTTTGCAGGAATAACATGATTTTTACTGCTGTGTGGAACTTCAGAGTCTTTGTGGGAGGCCTGGAAAGTTTTATTGGTGCAACTTCTGAAGAGTTTTTCTACAGCCTCAAAATGGCTCTTTTATCATTTTAAAATAGCTGTTGTTAGTCTTAGGACATGGGCATTTTGGGTAAAGGCCTGCTTTTATATTGTTTTATATGTGCTTATGCATGCAGGTTTTTGCATCATCGTAGCAATCTTAAAAGCATGCCTGTCCTCTCCCAGGTATTTTATTTTGTCCAGCCTCCTCCCTCTTCCCTGCCATCCCTTGGAGATACTGAAATGAGTTAACTGTGCCATTGCATTTTTCACTTCTGTTTTCACGTGCAGTAATGGAAGGTAACAACCTAATTTGGTGGTTACTGAATGGCCAGGGACCCGTCGTGCATCCCTGTGTTTCCAGCAGGACTTTGGCAGCTGGAAGGTTTGTGGAGCTAGAGGTTGTTGTGATATGTAAATACCATGAAAAGCAGAAATGTTGTGATTGTTTATTTAATTGTTTAAGTATGCCAATGTTAATACATATAATTACACAGTATAAACACATTTAATTACTTAAATGAGCTAAATATTTTTGCATCTTAGTCTAAAATTGCAATCAAAAGTTCTCAGCAGGTGGCAGATTTAGAAAAGAATTTTTTTCTCTGATAGATGCCTCTAAACATTTACTCTTTTCTGTTAGGAGTAGAGGTGACATAGGGCACGAAATCCAGAGGGCCACAAATGTACAATTTAAAAATTATGCAAAAAATAGGTTTTCCTGGCTCACTCAGATTTTAATGATAATCTTGAAACTAGCTGTATAGCAGGTAAAATGAATGAGTGCACTACTCTCCTCATGGGAATTGTAGATACTGATAGCATGTTATGAGTGGGTACAATATTTTACTGCATTTTGTAGTGCGCGTACTAACACAGAGGAGTAGTGAACTGGTGGTGCCAGTGCTAGGCTGGAGAGTGGGACTCAGTGCATCCTCGGCAGCTGTGCCGGGAAAGTCACACAGCCTCTTATCTTCAGCTTTGACCACGCTTGTGCTAGGCTTTGGCTAGAAGTAACACAAATAAATCTCTTGTTTTAAAGCACTCCTCACAGTGTTAAATACTGGACTGTTGATTAAATTACAATGGATTTGTCACAATAGTGTTTCAGGACTAGGAGTAAAGACTTCATTGAAATCTCCTGTATGGACTTCGGTTTCATTAGGTTGCCTATCTCTGGCTACTTTTTCCTGCTACTGTAAATTGCAGTTAAAATTGAGAAAGCATTTCTACATTTCACTCCTCAGATGAAATTCCTCTTAGAAGCACTGTATTGTAATTATGGTTGTGCGTGTTAAATTTTTAATTTGATTTTCATTTGTCTATTCAATTGATATAATTGATGTGCATCCTTTCTCCCTCAGGATACAGGTTAATAACCTACTAACCTTGGAATGAAGGAATGATAAAAGGATACCACACTAGGGTTTAAGGGACCATTTATAATATATGTTTTTAACTGTAGCCTTATTTTTTGTCCTTTGTAGCCTACAGCATTTTGTACTTCCAAAGCTTTGACAGGCATTAAAAACATTAATTATTTTAACTTTAATGAAAAGAACTATTCATACTGGACCTACAAGGAGGCTAATTATATTACCATTTGTGAATATCTTACAAAACAAAAGAGAAAAATAAGTTTTATAAATAGAATCAATTTCTGTTCATTGTCTGAACAGGTACTTCTTGGTTGCTTTTGGTTTTGCACTTGTTCAGACTGCAGAGGGGACTTGCCAAATGAGTAATACTTATAATCTACAAAAGATGATGAAAGTGGGTAAAACAAATACTTAGATAACATCAAGGCATTTGCTAACTGTGGAGGATCATAAGATAATGCTGGAGCAGGTTAGAGTGCAAAGGTATCTGGGTTAGGGTAAAATACTTCACAGATTTATTCTCAATGTCTATTTTTCTTAAGTGAAATGGGTACTTTCCCATGGTAGTGCATTGAGGATAATCACCCTTACAGATCACAGTCCAAAGTCAAATTTCCTACTGCAGCTGGAGCTGGAAGGTCAAGCTGTTTTGCCAACTCCAGACCCAAAGAGAGCCAGAGAACTATTAGTATTGGGGTGATGAAAATGCTAGAAAAGGCCCTCCTTTGCTGTGTGTCGGCTTGGGGACATTCATGGCCGTGACCAGCCTCTCCTGACTCTCACTCTTTGCCAAAAACCTGCTGCTTTGGGACCTCATGGCTGCCCCTGGTACCCTGGGAGGACACATCACTTTCCAGATTCCCTTTTGGTCCCTGCTCGCTTGGTGGGGCTTTGCTTATTAGCTGGTGTGGAGTGCTTTATAAAGATGCATTTCTTCTGGGACACCAGCGCACAAATCTCACTGGAGTTCACACTGAACCGTGGCCAAGCCTGAAGTTTATTCTAGCGGAGAGAAATGCTTTCTTCTAGGTTACGAAGCTGGAAATGGAGTCATTAAATGAGCAAGCTTTAAGTGCAGAATTAGCACATGGCTGAGTCCACTCTCTTCTGGATGATGCTGGAGGTCTCAGGGGAATAGCAGGGCTGGGAGGACCAGGGGAAGAGTACCAGCCCTGGCTGTTTTCTCACCTTCCCTTTTTACTGAAGGAGAGAGTGCCCTGAAGTGCTTTGTAGTCAAGTATTTCAGCAAAACAAGAAAGTCTAGCTGTTCAGAGGAATAACTGAAACACTCCCAAATACATTAAAAAAACATCCCAAGGCATACAAAATCTCATGCTTCAGAACATAACCAAGCTATCAGCTGCTTGAAACTAGACAGAAAATTTGCTGTAGTAAGTTATCCAGTGCTGGGTTGGTGTGGGCTCTCTTGAGGCTTTCTCTGGAGGACCTGATGTTGAAGGCATGAGGGTGCTGCATGGAGGCTTGCTCCTGAGCTCTGCAGGAATCCCTGGGCTGGCAAATGAGCTCAGCATTCTGCAGCCAAACGGAAGCTTTCATTGGTGTTGTGCCTGTTTGATCAACTGGTAGGACTGGATAAACTGTTCCCAGGTCAAATATTAAATGGGCCAGCTTGTCCTGCATTTTATCACGGTGCTATTCCAGTACTTTCCACGTGCAGATCAAGGTTAAAGAGGGTCTGGAAAGGGCAGACATCTGTGTCCGTTGTGCAGTGAAGGATAATGAGCACGGGTGGCTTTTTCTAAAATGCTTCAGCTGGATATGGAAATGAAAACTATTAAACTTGTAACCCATGACTCTTTAGGGAGCTGACTGGTAAAAAATGACAGCATTTTCTGTATCTGGTAGGAAAGTTAGTGGATGGCAACATCCTATGTTTTGTCGGCCAATATAATGGAGAGCTGCTTAAGACCTGAAAATGAGGATTTAGTTGATTAGACATAACCTTCACATTTATTAAGTTATTCCCAACAATTAAAAAGTAGACACTGCCTTTGCATGTTGGAAATAGTGAAAGCTATTGATGACAGTGAGAAACTTGTGCAAGCTTCTTGGACTGCTTCCTATCCCAGCTCACACTCTTTGGCCATATCAACAAAGGCCGAATAATTTGCATTTAATATTATTATACTAAACATGTATACGTGCAATCTTTACAGAAGCTAGCATAACCAGTTCTAATGCCTTTATAAATATGTTCAGTGGTCATGGCCTGTTCTTGTGGGGAGAAAACTGAGTTTGCTATGGGAATGTCAACTCTGAATTTCTTGACATGTGTGTATAAAGTCTCATTTTTAAAGAGGTATGACTAGAAAGACATCGCTTCCTCAAAAATTAATCTAATGTGTAGTGTAATCTTGGACAGTCTGCATAACAATATGAAACCTGCAAAGCAGAGCTGGATGGTTCATAAGCCATGAAGAGGCTCAGCAGCATAAACAGCGTAAGATGAATGAGCCGCATTTCTGGGGACGCCACTCCAGCACCCAAATTGAATCAGAGACTCTGGAATTTAAAAATAATGTGGCTTTCTGCAGAGGTAAAGCAGACTCTGTTTTGTTCTGCCAGGACTAGTCCTGGTTGCAGTTTTCGAGCAAAGATTTCATCCAAAAGCAACAAATACATAAATAACTGGAAGCATCCATCCTTGCCATGAGGGAGGGACAGATTTATCATTTGTGGGAGGTCTTGTGCCCAAATGCTTGTTAGGCTTCTACCTGTCCTACATGCGCAACGAGAGGACGTGACTTCCCAGGGAGCAGGATGGGAAGTGGGTTTGTTCATTTGCTGTTAAACTGCATGTGTGCTGGCTTTTAGATCAGTTTTTTTCTCATTCTTTATTGCAAGTTGTACCCACTAGTCAATGATGTAACTGTCTTTATTGTGCTGTTAATTATAGTCAGGTATGAATCTGTGTGGGCAGAAGTGAATGGTTGGAGAGCTGATGCTGCAGAAAACAAGTGTCATGCTGTCCCAGTTGGGAATTTTCTTGCTGGTTCACGCTCATCCCTGTCTGCAACTGTCCTTGCACCTTCTAGAGAAAAACCCAAGAACCTCAGAGAACACTGGTGCTTCATAATCTTTCCCCAGAATGTATATCTTATTTTGCTCTCTAGTAGTTAAAGATTGACGTAAACCCTAGGGCACAAAGTTTAATTTCCTTTCTAAACTTCTTATAATTAATTAGGAAAACTCATTGGTTTTAATCTCTTTGTGTTTGTGCCTGCAGTGACTTTCTTTGGGACAGTCCAACAGCATGCTTTATGAAAACATGTTATGTTTTGACCCTGTTCATCTAGAATACTGTCAAGTCTATACATACTTTATTTTTTTTGCCTCTAGTATACATTTCCTTCTACTTACTAACATTGATTTTAATTTCCAATCACGTTGCTGATTCCCTTGCTTTCCTCACTATCCTCTCCTGTGCTAATTACCCTCAAACTTTTATCTTTTCTACCAAACATGTTAAACAGCATAAACTTACCCTGTGACAAGGATGACTTTGCCAGGGTCTAATGCAAAGCTTTCTAACTATTGGAGTGCTAAAGGGTGGGCACAGATTTAGGGATGCTTTGACATCTCTTGTTTAGGGTTCTATAGAGCAGGTTGTGCTTGTTCTTGCTTTAATACAGGGTGTTTGGTCGGCAAGTTCCCAGAGCTCTTTTAATTTCTGAAATTTCCCCCATGGTGGCTCAAAGATGGGCAGGATGTTACAAGAAACGCTCTATCCTTCCTGGTCTCCCCAGCATGGTGATGAGGTGGGAAGCACTGGGGAGCAGCAGCAAGTGGTGGGCTGTGGTGGGCCATGCGAATGAAGATGACCAGCATGTGCCTGATGTGATGGAGAAGAGGGAGCACTTGACCTGTTTTGAAGCCCTATGGCTTTGCAAACTTGTGCTTCATTTTCTTCTTGCTTTCCTACCAACCTCTTTCCAGCCTTTGCTGCTTTGCTCTCCATCTCGCCCAGCGGTCACATGGTCTGGGCTGATTTCTGTGTTTTGGATGGCTTCCTAAGAGGCATTCCTTGACTAAGTCAAAGTTCTCACCAGCATTAAGGAATATTCTAATGTAATATTCTTAAATCTGTCTTTTGGCTTGCTGCTGCCTTTTGTATAACACATTGTTAAGTTTTATACTGGACATGCAGGACATAATTTGTGATACATCACACACCTTATATGTAGATTTTTTATTTCTTAGTCTTTTAAAAAACTTCTAAAATAATAAACTTGCATTAAAGACCTCATTATACTGTGAAATTAAATTGCTACCAAGCAAAACCCCTAAACATCTCCAAGATAATTTCTGTATTACTCTTATTTTTGCCTTATGGTAGTACATTATGATTATTGTTATTTATTGCTATTGCAGACGAGGCAGGAGGTGAGTCCAGCTCACAGGTTGGGAAATGGTTCAGATGCTGACTGTGCACCATCTGAAAGGCCGATGGGCTGTAGGTGGAAGGCAGGGGTTGTCTTCAGGTCAGGACCCCCAGTCCCAGGGGGGTGCAGGGACTGGGTTTAGCAGCGATGAAGTTTTAAACCAGCAGTTAAATCACAGACCTATCATACTTACATTTTCAGTCTTATATCTTCCCATTTCTCTTAAAACGTGTTTAACTTAGACTGTCTGCCAACATTTGAATTAAGAGGTGAGCCAGCGTTGTGTGTATAGTTTACAGCTGTTGATTGGATTCAACACGATTATGTTAGTTTTCATCCTCTGGTTCAGTGTTTATCCCATTTATTTGTTGCTAATTATGATGTGTGGATCTCAGGCTAGGTATCTTGAAAATATTGGATTACTAACCCAACTGTTTGCTTTTCATGTGCTTACTGACTGACCCCATAGAGCCTGATTAAAATGCATCGTTACTGGTGCCTGAAACTGTCACCCACATCCCTCCGGAGGTGACTGGGGTTTACCCAGCTGGTTGATGCAGCTGAGCAAAATGTACTGACCAGCAGTTTGTGTTGGAGGAAAATGAAGAGTAATTTCACAGTTGTGGCAATCCAGCTGAGAGCTGGGAAAGGAGGGGAGAAGCGTGGCCCAACCAGTGGGGAGTGGGCATTTGGGAGGGTCCCTCAACACGCTGCTCACCAGAGAGGGACAGAGGCTTCCTGAACAACCTTCACATCTTCTTGATGAGTTGACAACATGAAGAAATGTATTTCTGTGCCTGTTGATAGAAAATCATTGCATGCAACAATAAGGGCTGCAATAAAGGATATTGGCACTCGCCCTTCAAGACACCGGTGGGCTGTATTGCTAAAGCAGAGGATGACCAAAGCACACACCTTTTCAATGGATTCAGGACAATTTTGCAGTGTCAAGCAGCTGGACTTTGCCGCTTTCACTAGAAAAAATGTTTTTCCCTACATTGTCCAAGGTTTGGCTTTTTGGGTGAACATGTGGCTACAGGGTTGGTGGTTATTCTCAACCTGTCAATAATAACTTCATGGTTTCCTGAGCTAATCTGATTTATTAGTTGGTTGGCCCCTAAAACCAAGAACCAAGAGGGGCAGCAGCTGGGGCAGTGGCAGCTGCCTGGCACCCACCCACACCCCCACGCATGTGGCTTCCCCTCTGCGATACATATCAGCTTCTTCTCCATCATGCCAATATAACTGGTGAAAAATGGATATTTCTGACCATAACACTCTGAGCAACTTCAGGCTTTATAGATTAAACCTCACATCTTGAAGTGCACCCAAAAGCTGACAGCCAATGCAGTGTAGAAAGCAATAGGAGTTAATAATACATCCGAGTCTCCTGCCACGTCCTAAGGCTTTTTTCTTCAATATTATTCAAAATTTAGGCACCTTTCATATTAATTAAATGGTAACTTTCTGTATCCCACGATCAAACTATCCAATAACGCTTGCTCAGAGCAATCAGAAATGACAAAAATAAAGTACTAATATAATTTTATTATGAATGATTTGATCCCTGGGGTTTCTATCATATTAAACAAAGAAACAAATTAACCAGTGACTGAATTAAGTGGAAGAACTTGCATCATGTAGAGGCAATAGATTTTTTCATATTTAAGCTGCCAGCTACTTTCATGCTTCAAGTCCAGTTTCCAAGTTTCCCCATGAATGTCCTAGAAATAATCCTGCTGCCATGTATCGATGCATATGTCGGCATGTAGCTTTTTTTTTTTTTTTCATAGGAAATGTAGTGAAAAAGATCAGGAGAGGAATTTTGAATGCATTAGTCTGCATTTCCAAATCTACTGAATCAATGATTGCTCCTCAGGACAGTACCAGTGGCTTGGGCATGTTTGTGAGATTCTGTCCTATGACAGGTCTTTGGAGATGGCTCTGGGCAGCATCTCCCAAGCCTGACATCACCTGGTTGTGCTGGATGGGATGCTCTCTTGTTTATTTCTTCTCTTGCTTCCCAGCTTTCAACATAATTACCATCTTCTCTATTTCAGCTGTTAATTTTCTGTAGAAGACTATTACCAGACTGTTGGATAGAAGAGGTTCAAAACATTTCCCATAGTTAGAAAAGTATTTATCGCAGCAAAGAGAGGTATTTGATAGGTGGAAGCTCTTTGGCACAGTGTTCCTCTGGTGAATGCACCCTGCGGCATGGGGTGCAGCAGGAACGACTCTCTGCTGGAGGCTGCTCTGACCATGAGCCTTCCCCTCACACTCTGCTCCATTTCATCATGGAGACAGCTGTGGTCTGACACACTGGGGACCTCTCTGTGTTACTGGGACGGTGCGAAAGAAGTTTGCTGGAATGTGATCAGTGACATTTAAAAGCATCTGTGCCTCTATAAGTGCTACTGCATATTATGCTATGTTAAATTCTATATTATAAGCATATATACATATATAATACACGTTGCATTAAACTTTGCCCTTTAGGGAACAGTCAGGTACAGAATGGGACCTAAATCCTGGGGTAGCAAAGCACTTTTAATTACCATTAAGGAGGTGAGATCATGTGGATTTCTCTCTGAGGTGCACTTGTTCTTGCCAGCATTGAGGTGTAAAGGAAGACCGCATTCTTGACTCTCAATGCCTATTTTTTTCTTCTTCAAGTTCAGACTTAAGTTTGTTAGGTGGTTCCAGGCTGGGACCATACCAGTGGGCTTTGGAAATGATGTGGAGTTCAGGTATTTTCTCCCCACAAGACTCCACATATCCGGTGCACAACTGATCCCGTTATGGCTCTTACCCCTATTACTGTGAGCGCAGAAATTTTCCTCTTCTGGGACAGCCAAAGCAGCTCTGAAATCGGGACTGAGCAGGAACATCTCTGAACAGAGTGATGAATTTCCCTGCCTATGACAAAACCATGTCTTCTGTATCATTTGCCTTAAGGCTTTGTGGTGATTGCGTGCTGTTGAGCTTTTGAAATTTATCCCTTCCTTAAAATGCTGGTGCATGACCCCGGTCAGTGCAGGGACATGCTGTGAGTCCTGCCGGGATGCCCCTGCAGAACAGGAGCAACCCACAGCACACCTGCCTCTGATGTCGTGGATGTATATTATTTACTGACAAAATTCCAAGCGTGGGATAAGCACTTTCCTGGCTGAGACAATATTGATAAAGAATCCAGGAATCTGCAATGGAATCGGGGTTTTAATTGCATTCCCACCCCCAAAAACTTGATTTCATGGTAAGAACAACATGTTAAAAACCGAGTACAGTAAAATATGTGTGTAATGTACTTAAAATCTGTATGCAGTGCATTACTGCTTCATTATTTACTTTGTTCTGTCTCAGTTGGACCTGGTGCCGCAGTCCCCCCAGCAGTGGCTGTCAGCAGTCTGGGCTTGGTAACAGGAACATGGCAGCTGTGAAGTCTCCTGCATCCTCGTGAGATGCAGCCCAAGTCCTGTTTGTAATCGTCAGTTATTAATTAACATCTTTGCTTTGGGGCTGTCACGGGCAGGTTTGGCACAGGCACAAGTGCGGGAAGCTCTCAGGTTGGCTGTTTGCCGAAACTGCTGTGGTTTGTCTGCATTTGGGATCGCGGCATGGTGTAGGAGCCAAACCCTCCCCATGCCACGTGGAGCTTCCCTCCATCTCGTACCTACCCAGCCATGCTGCTGTGGGTCTTCAGTCCTCTTGGCAGAGATGCTCCACATCTGCTGCACCCAAGGGGGGAAGGACAGGGAACGTTATTAAGCCCTCAGCTTTTAATACTGCATCTCATCCTAATATGCCATATCAGATGACATCAGTCACATATCTCTCTTTCTAAAAAAGATATTATTGTAACAGAGGGATTAATCAAAATTGGGCTAAGTTAAAGCATGCCCGTTCTGGTCAGCCTCTGGTTTCAGCAGTCGTTAAATAATGGCCAGCCTCTTGCTCCTTGCTATAAACATCTGGATGAGGACACTGAAAGAATTAAATTTTGTGCCTGAAAAATGACATATTGAGTAGGAGCTCTGCTTTCATCTCTGCGATCATGTTTTTAGGAGAATACGCGCAGAGTCTCTGCGTTAACATTCTTTAACTGCTCCTCAAATTACTAATGCTTCACGTTGCTTTAATCCATTCTGCTGTAATAGCTTTATTAGATTAAACTCCCTACTGAGCAAGTGAGGAACAGTGGGATTATCACACTTCCCTTTGAACAGCCAGTAAAGACAAAATAAATGGTTAACAAAATAGAACAAATTCAGTTTGCAGGTGATCTGCAGTTCTCAGCCTTGTGGACTGTGGATAGGCTCCGAGCGTCCCTATTATTCCTTGCTTGAAAAATGCCTTTTTAGCAGCCTGAAGAAATTCCCGAGGTAAAAAAGAAGTCCTAATGGAATAAAAGTTCCTCTTTCCCCTTTAGATATGTTGCTAATTACATCATGCCGACTGCAGGGACAGTGTGAGGAAAACCTGAAACTTTATTTTAAAAAAAATTTTTTTTTAGCTTCACTTTTGACGAAGCCGTAGGTGCGCCAGTAACAGCCTTTATCCAGTGTCTCCCAGAGTGGTAACTCCTAATGACTGATTTTTTTTTTTTTTTTCTTAGCAAATCTAATTAACTATTTGAAGTATTTCGTCAAGAGGCTCACGGTTACTATACACAAGCAGTGGGTGGCTCTTCTAGAGTCTCTTAAAAACTCAGTTTCTTCTCAGCATTCTTAAAATCCTCGTCTGCTGGAGCAATTTGAATTTTGTTATTAGTGACTGCTGGAAATCATAATTCAATAAAGACTAACTCATTTAAAAATGCTTCATGCTGAGCGTGCATTAGGTAACTTGGGAAACTTAGGAGACACAGAAAAACATATACTAATATTCAGGTCTACACAGGAAATTGGTATGGCACTGAGCAGTTTGAAGGAGGCTTTTTGTATTTTTTTAAGAAGCTGCAGAAAGGTTGGAAGGAATGCAGTTTTTTCTAGTAAATGTATTCCTTCCCTCTCCCCAGCATTTTTTTCCTAACATGCTGGCGTCCGTCCAGAGGAATTAAAGCCCCCAACATACTAGGGGATAGCGAAAATATACATGATAAACATTTCTATAATAATTTCATAGACAAGTAAGAAAGCCATCATGTTTCTTTTCCTAAACTCCTTGTATGTCCCTATTACTTGTCTCGAATGAGTTTGGAAGTTTTAAGTATCTCTCCTGCCCCATCTCTCCTATTCCCTCTGTGGCAATAATATTACGGTCATAGAATATATAGTCTTGCCGTAAGGGAATGGGCCTCCTGCTCGGGTTTTTAAGCCACATCTGCAGCTGCAGCTGGAGCAGGCTTTGAAAAATATCAGTATTATGAAAGGATGTCATTTTCTAACAATGAATTCTCCTTCAGAGGACGCTGTGCCATTTCATTCCTGCCCAGTACTGTCCAGCAGCTGTCTCCTCTGCAGTTCATTTGCTGCTCGAGTTCACCCTAGGAAATACACAGGGGTATTTTTTCCCAATTTCTTTCCCCACAAGTTGTTTCATCTTTAGAATCACAACATTTCCTGCCAACATCAGAGGTTTCCATTCTTGTCTCCTCTCTCCCTTGTTCTTTCTAGCCATTTTCAGACTTATATAGCCCTTCTGTTTCTTACCATCTCTCCCTTTCATCCCCTGGTCCTCTCGCGGTGCCTCCCTCGTTTCAATTCTCCGCTTAGCTGGGGTTCAGAAAACAATTGCCGTCTTCCACCTGTTTTTCCTCCTTTGTTGCTCTGTGGTTTGATTTAGCCTCTCTTTGTCTGCTTTCCCCTTCTTGGGTTTTTTTTTTTCTTTTTTCCCCTCACCCTCTTTTTAAAATCGGAGAAAATGATCAATATTATTCCCCCCCTCTCTGTTTGATAAGATAATGCTGGACTAATGCGGTGGAGACGGATTTGTTGTCACTGCAGAGAGGGAGGAGAAGGGGTGAAGGTACCGCAGACACGGCAAAGGGCGGCTCACGCGGCGCAGGCAGGGCTGTGCACTGGCAGCCCCCTCTGCGGTCAATACGCTCGCTCCGAGTCAGGCTGGACGAGCCTCAATAAATATATGTAATTCAGGGGATAAAAAACTGGGACAAAGGCCTGGGTTCTTTGCCCAGGCAAAATGCCCATGGAAACAAGCTGGCGTACGTCAGAGCGGAGAGGCCAGTTTTAGGTTGTTTACCTAGGAGATAATTTAGGAAAGCCTGACGCGCAGGAATGTACTTCTGCTCAGCTTTACGCCACGGCTTGGTTGCGTTTTCTAGACTTTCTGCTTTATCCTTGTGATCCGTGGCTTTGTTCACTTTGCAGCAAAGCAGCGTCTCCCCCTCAATTTAAGGTCATTAGTCGTAGAGAATTAGCGGTGCTATGCTGTAGCTGCCATACTTTGAAACTTGCCCCTAAGTGGAACGTTCAGGAGGGAACCCCGGCCTGGTTTGATTTGGGTGGATGCTGCGTCGACACCAAAAGCCGTTTTAGGAGAGGTCGGGTTTTTAAAAAATTCTTTTTTCTTTCTTCCTAATATTGATGATGTGGGAAAAGTAGGTAAAATTTATTGGGGAGAGAGTCAAAAGTTCCCCCCATTCTGCCCACCTGTTCGGTGTTTCTGCTGCCTTTCATTTTCTGAAGTGTTACATATGGATTACATATGTCTTTCTGCTGCAGCTCTGCGGCTGAAAAAAACCCCAACAACCACAAGGAAATCAATAAACACCTGTTATTCCCAGATCCGCAGTTACTTGGGCTCAAAAGTGCCTGCAGGCAAAGTTAAAACCAAACCCCCGGTAAGTCTATCTGCCTTCACAGCCTCCCTCTTGCCGGCACGGGGGTGGTGGTGGGTGTGTGTGTTTTATTTTTTATTTATTTCGTTTGTTTCATCTCGGCGTATCCCGGAGCGGACCCTCCACCCCCGCTGTGACCAGGCAGCCCGGGCCGTGGCTGCCCGAGGCGCCCGGCCCCGGCCCCGGCCCCGGCCCCGGCCCCGGCCCCGGCCCCGGCCCCGGCCCCGGCCCCGGCCCCGGCCCCGGCCCCGGCCCCGGCCCCGGCCCCGGCCCCGGCCCCGGCCCCGGCCCCGGCGGAGCGCAGCCCAGCCCGGCCCGGCCCGGCCGCGGCTCCCGCAGCGTTCCCGGGGCGAGGTTGCCCCCTGCTGCTCTCCTGCCATGAGACGGAAAGCCGGCTGCGAGGGGGGCTGCGCGGTGGGACGCCAGGCGGGCTGTAAGGTGGGCTCTGGAGCCCGTTCTGGCACAGGAACGGACTGGGGGCAATCTGCGGGAAGCCGGGTGTTTGACAGCCAGCGTGAGGGCGGCAACAGGCCGCTGGGACGTGCACTGGTGCAAGGTGGTTATTTAAAAATAAGTGATGAACGCATTAAGCGTGGTTCCTTTTCTGCAGGAAAGAAAAGAAAATCCGTATTGGAAAAATACTTTTGAGATTGAGGAACAAGCAGCAAGAGGCATGCATGCAGTACAGGACTGCCAGCAGGCGTGTTTGTTTTACCAGAAGTGTTTTGCTGTTTCCTATCTGTATTTGCTAAGGCTTGATTGAAGGTCTGAAGTTTTGTGCATACGTGTTCATTCAAGATACACATCTTGCTCTTATGAGTCAGTTTGAGACTGTATTTACCTTTGCTAACTATAAGTTTACACTTAGTAAATGACTTAGTGTGCTTAGTATATGACTTTATTTCTTCAGCCTGTATCTGGTCCAGCGCTACAGCAAAGCTTCAGCACTCACCCCTCTTGCCAAGGGATACCCCAAAAGTGTCTGGTTCCTTACTCTCTGTTGACAGAAAAGAGGGGCAAGGGCAAGGCTGGCCCTGCAAAGCTCTGAAAGAGCCTGGCTAGTTTTAGCCCAAAAGGAACCAGACCCATGCAAATTACTTGGCAATTTAATCCTGATGTGTTAGAAGAAGTGCAGGCCGATATGAGGATGCATAATAGCACGTTGTTGGAGGCGGGTGCTTTGTTCCAGCTCTTTAAAAGACATTCTTGCTGAGGGTAGGAGCGCATCGTATCACAATTAAAATGCGTGGCAAATACTCCTTGGCATGCCAGCAGGTAGTGCCTTTTTATAGTCCTGGGTATCATCAGAGACCTGGAAATAATGGCTGAAGCCAGTGCTATGAAATATAATTTCTTTAAATGTAAGAAAAAAGAAAAACTCAGAAAATTGTTATGGCATTTTAACTAACTTCAAGTGTGCTGGCTGGTTCAGTCGCCCCTTTGATGTTGCAGCCGGGTGACCTGGCCTCCCCCGCCATTCATCACTGACTGGAAATCAAACTCTTCGGTTCTCCTGCTTTACAGTCCTTCCTCTGTTCTGCTAATAAACACAATGTTATTTAAAATAACCATCCAGGAAGCGTTCAAAGGGGATATCCATATATGAATTTTAGTGAGAGTGCAGTTTCTTGCTGCCAAGTCCTAACCTTCAAACTGCAACACAGAAAAAGATAGCATTAATCTAAATACACGGCATTGGATTCGTGAAGCATAAGGCTCACAAATCCCTTTGCTCTTGTGGCAACTCTGTGATCAGACCCTCGGGGGAAATGTCTTTAATTATTTCAGTTCACCTTCATTTTTACAGTGTTAATTTATGGTTATAGTAACAGCTATGCAAACACAAAAAATCCTGTTTGTTAAAAGAGTGTGATCCGAGGAGAAGTAGAGAATTCCCTCCTGACGGTCCCTGCACACTGCTCAGCTACCGGTCCCAGAGGCAGGCAGTGTTGGAGAGCCGTCCTGGAAGGGCATGAGTTGTGGCTGTGGTGGACATGGTGCGTGTGTAACACCAGCGTGAACCTTGTCCCCTGGCCTTATTCAAGTTGTGAACTCGACAGTGATGTTTTAACTGCTTTATTTCATCAATGCTGTGCTACCCTGAGAAACAGGGCTTCTGAATCACTTGGTGTCTTACCCTGTTTTGTTTGCACTATGCTAACAGCAAAGAAGGGGTCATTGCTGTTTCAAAGCGAAGCGATGTTCGCCAGCAGCCCCTGCAGTGAGCTTCCCGAGCACCGCACGTTCGCCGTTCCTGGCAGGGGACACGTGCCAAACCCACTCCAGGATATCATGAAGGAGAAGGTCAGGAAAACCAGCAGAGTTGCAATTTTAAACAAAGTAAGAAACAGCGGCAGTTGATTGCATCATGTATGTTTGCCTCCATTGCTCTCTGGGTAGTGTCACTGCTGGGGCCATCAGCTATCATTTCATCCCCCTGGGTTCTGCATTGCGCTAGATGCGATGAAGAGGAGTGCTGGCTTGGGAGGAGGGCAGAGGCAGAGCCAGAGCACCAAAACATAAAATAGTTATCCCTTTTCCCCAGTGCTCAGCTCTTTCTCAGCCCTGTAGGTGTCCCCCCTCCTGGTGTGGCTCTGCTTGAGCCCATCTCCCTGGCGCTTGGCAAGTTGCTCCCTGCCTGAGGAGCACCAAAGACACGCGGGTGCGTCCCCCCAGGGACGGAGGGAGCACCCAGGTAATAGCCATGGTGGCTCGTGCACCAGCCTAGGGAAACCCCTTCACTGAGGTGGCGCTGAGGCTTGAAAATTAGTGGAAGATTCTGTGTTGTTTTGGAGTTTGGACTCTAGCACGAGTTTTTTCTGAGTTTTGCTGCAGATCCCCTTTTTAGCAATTGCTTTTACAGTATGTTGTCCGTATTGTGCAGGAACGAATGAAGTGGGCTAGCAGAGACTTCTGGTTGGGTTAGCACAGCTCTGTGTTGTTTTTTTCATAGGCTGTATATTTTCTTCTCTTAGATCTGGTTCTTTTCATCCTCACTGCCTCTTTGCCTTTACCTTTCTAAAATGTCTGTTCCTGCAAAACTCTGTTGAAGCAGATTGCCAGGTCCAGCCTTACAGCCCCGCTGCCCGCCGCAGCCCCCCGAAGCCGGGAGCAGCCCGGGCTCCCAGCCGTCAGTGGCAGAGACTGCTGATCAGTGCTTTCCTTTTAAACCTAGCATTGACTAATGTTTTGAAGACTGGATTGTTACTTTTTTTATATAATATATACATGGCAAGGAGCAGAACGATGTTATTGTCTGCCATTTAACACAAATATGCCTTCTTGGGAGAAGGGAAAGCTGATCCGGTTTGTGCGCATTTCAGCTTTATGTCAGCATGGACTAGCCCAGCTAACAAGAGTTGTTTTAATCTGATCTGTTTTATCTGTTGTGCACAGAGTAACAGACGTGTAAGTCTAATACAGTAAATCGCTGTATGTATTATGGCAACACCGTGGAAATATTTCTTAGCAGCACCAGAAAAAAAAGCATTTAATTTTCTGATTTCTTGCTGAATATGGAATGGAAAATATGTTGATTTAACTCTAAAAAAATGCACAGTCGATTTAAGGGGGAAAAAAAGTAAGAAAGAAAGAAAGAAACCCTTTACCATATCTAATTTCATTAGTAAACTGTAAATGGAAAATGATGAAGAGGTAAGATTTCAAAGGGCTGGTAACCCACACATTTTATGTAGCATTAATCACGTGCTCTTAACTTTTCTGCAGCGCTGCCTTCCCGCTCCGCGATTCACAGGGTGGTGGGCGAGGGCGGGTGGGCGGCGGGGCCCGGCTGGGACCCCCCCATGGCAGCGCCCGCAGGCCACGCCACAGCCGGCCCGGGCGACGCCGCGCAGCCGGCCCCACCCCACGGGGTGAGATTTATGGCCACGTGCCGGAGGTTTCGTGCCTCTGCTCAGGCTGATTGGAAACACCGCTTTTCTGCTGGCGGCTCGTGTTTTCTGCTTTACCCTTTCAGAGGCTCTTTCTCTTCCAGGCTGTAAAGAGGGTTACGAAAGGAATTGTCTCTATTATGGTAATTAAACTCCCAGGAAACAGCCTCATTAGACTAATAAAGAGTAAATAATGCAGGCAGGACACACTTTTCTTTCCAGTAGTCGAGGGCAGCAGTTCCCTCCCTTCCCTTCGCCCACCCGCCTGCTCCCCGCTCCTCTGCCTGGGCAACAGTGGCCTCTGCCTCTACCCCTGCCTGCTTCTGCCTGTGCCCCTGCCTGCTTCTGCCTGTGCCTCTGCCTGCCCTCTGCACCCACCCGGGTCCGCCTCCCTCATAGCTTTCCCAGCAGTTTTCCTCATGGGCCAAAGTTTTCCTTGCTCAGTTAGTTGCAGGACAGGGAAATAAAGACTTCTAATGCTCGGGGAAGTTTTTGGTTGCATTTTGCTTATCTTCATTAAAAGAGAATGCTTGCTCATTTTGCTTGCCGGCTTCATGAGAGCAGCCCTTGGTTTGGAGCAGATGCAGTGAAAGGCTGCAGCATGCCCTTGCCAAATGCACGTAACAAAATCCAAGCAATGGATGTTGGGTTTTTTTTCTTGCAGAAATGACATTTGCGGCACACTTCTGGGTGATATTTCTTCTCCAGTGTTGACCCCAGCTGAGGCAGAGTACCGCACTGAAAATGCACACGTAGCTCTCCTGCTTTTTCAGAAAGCAGATTATGGAGGGAGAATGAAATTAGCAGTAGAAGTATTAAAATATTGATAGCAATCATTCCATGTCCTGGCTTTACTAATTAATTATTAATTTTACCTTGAAGGTTAGTGTAAGAGATGGACTTTACTTTATCATGCCTTCACTTAGCAAGATGTTTGACTATATATTTTTAAACATTATCAGGTCTCTAGCAAATAGCTCTCATTTTTTATGGTTAGCAGTTGGGATTTGCTTTGCGCGGCTTCATAAAGTAGGAGAAAAGATTATGCTGTGAAGGCCTTGGGGAAGTGATCCCTCTGTCATGTATTAGTAATTCCTGCTGATCTTTACTGCTTGCTGTCCTTTCGGTATATACTTGTTGCTTTTCCATATCGAGGGACCTTTGAAGCACTATACTGAGTAAAGAAATGTCTTGACACTAGGCTCAGCATAGCAAGACGGTTAAAAAGGAATTGGTTTCACCATAAACCCAAGGGTGCTGGCAGCTGAAGGGGTGATGGGTGCTTCCGTGGAGCAGGGCTGCCCTCTCCATCGTTCCCCAGCTCCCTAGCTTGGGTATGCACCAAGCAAACGTGCTTTTGCAGCCGCCAGCCTCGGTGCATGCGGTGCTGGAAAGGTGTTGCTGCGTCTGGTTGTGACCGACGGCTCCCACCACTGCAGGCTCTGTAAAGCAGGTACGGGCAGGGAAGCGCTGGCTGAGCTGCTTCTGAGGATGTTGTCTTTAAATAAATGCATAAATAACATGATCTGATGAAAAACATTAATACATATATAATTCATAAATAATTTTTAAACTGTGCAAACTTTTGAATTTACTGTGAAGAATGTTTTTTCTTTAACGCAAGTTTAGTATTGCTAAAAGATTCAAATATGGAAACATTTATGTGTGTCTGTGGCTTCGCTCGTGAGAAATCGTATTGATTTCAGTGAACTATACACACGAGGAAGATCAGGTCTGTATGTGCAGGACTGGGGCTTTACTTTTGTAAACTTCCCATTTCCTCTCTTGCATCAGAAAGGTTTAAAAGATCTGTTTTACTGTCTTGAGGGTAAATGCCTTTCATTTCTGAAATGGTAAAACCCACTTCTCACTTGTTTCTCTTAAAGTGGACCCGGTTTTAAATGCGGACAAATGGAAAAAAGTTTCACCAGCCTCCCTGGGGGGAGTGAAGTTGCAAACCTTCAGCTTTGGAAACAATGATTTTCATTTTGTCAGTTTTAAAAGGGAATATCAGAAAAGGAAAATTTTGCTGTAGTGTTGTGAAAAACAGGACTTGCCCAGTCTGGACCCTTTTAAGATAAAATTAAGGAAATTACAGCTTTCTTCTGCACGCTACTTTCCGCTTTTAGGATCTGCAGTGTGCAGGTCCCAGTGGAGCTGCTGATGTGCGTAAAGTTAAGATGTGCTTACGCTCTTTGCAGGACTAGGACCGTACTTCTCCATGTCTCTGTCATGCGGAGATGTACACAGGTGCACAGGGACCAGAGCGTTCGCTTGAGCAAACTCACACGTAGCTTTTGGAGGCTTGCTTGCTCAAAGGAGTTATAATGCCCTACTTTTTTTTTTTTGGGGGGGGGGGGCGGACTACGTTTATTCATTGAATGAAATGGCAAATTTTGGCTTACACAGCCTGTAAGGTACCAGGAGCTCCCGTGCTGGTTTGCCACTCATCAGTGCGAGTTAGATGTTGATACACTTAAAAGCTACAAATACACATTTTATCCCCAGTGCTGTTTAAAGATCTTTTAAAGGTCTTTTCCAGCCACTCTGCCAGTATTTTGTCTTAGCACAACCCACACACCAAGTACCAATATTACGAGTCCATCGGGGCCATTAAGCATAAAGATGCAGACGCAGCTTCTGACTGCGGAGGCCGAGAGGCACAAGCTGCCGGGTATGGGGAGGTTGCGTTGGAGGCCACCCCACGTCATCGTCCTGGTCTCGCTCCCTTTCCATGAGCGTCCCCTACGGCCACCGCAAGACCAAGGTGCAACCATAGAGGAGCCTGGCTGTGATGCCAGGAAAACACTCCTGCACAGAGTCAGGTCTTAGTTGTACCGATGCAGATGCACATTGACTCAGGCTGGGGTCAATGAATTGGCACTAGTATAACAGAAATGTGATTTTAAGAAACTTGCTCCCAATTACCCCCTTCCTCCCCCTTTCAGGGTGTCATTTCCAGCAGAAAAATGCCACGTAGCATCCATCTTTGTCTGCATAATTGCAGAGTGTCTGTCAGCACAGTGTGATCATATGTGAGCGTGTGACATAAAAGCAATCAGTTTACAGTATCCCAAAGAAACAGCCAAAGAGAGATTTTCCTGCCATATTATGTGACTATCTGTGTGTCATTTCTATTATATAAGTTATGAGAATAAATGCAGGATTAAAACAAAATATCATCTAGAATATAGTTAGCACCTGTTCTGGAGAGACTGGCTAGAGCAGATTCACCACTGCATTGCCACTTTCCTACTTATTAGCCATACCAAAATGTTTCCCTCCAGGTAATCATATTCTCAGGATAAATTGTAAACGGTGATACTTTCCCTCTGCGAAGGAAATGGAACTTCCTAAGCTCCTCCTCCCTCCGTGCCATGCCGTGCCATGCCCGGGGCGATGGTGCCATCTGTGCCCAGGGCAGTGTGTGGCGGAGCCAAACCGTATCTCCCAGGGTGTCCAGAGACAGCACGGGAACGGGAGAATGGCGGTGATGAGGGGGGATGAGCTGAGCCCTGCGATCGCATCAAACCAGCTGAGCTGCCTACTTGTGAGTTTTTATGCCCACCAGGAGCATACAGTGTGTTAGATTCAGGTGTCTCAGGCCTTGTGCGGGTTCTCCTCTGCTTTGAAGGGCAGGCTGTAAAGCACTTTAAGAAAGTTTTTCTTTGGTGTGCCATTCGTGGTTTCTCTTAGAGGCTCTAAGGTGGAGATTTGAACTTCCAGAGGTCCTAGGGCTGGGAAAAGCCCACCAAAGCCTTGGGTGAAGCAGGCAAATGTTGTCTTCTGCTCAGAGGCCACTGGTTTGGGACAGCTACAGGCACAAGCAGTTTTTGGGAGTCGATCCGCACCCCTGGGGCAGGGCTTCCAGTGAAGGGCTCCTGCAGCCCCCTTGCCCAGCGGGAGCTGCGCGGCCGCAGGGGGATTGCTCTCCCACTCCCCGCTGTTGCAGGTGAATTCTCTGAGCTCCGGGGTTTGATGCCAACCCCCTCGTCTCTCTCCCTGCCGTGGGTCACCAGGATTCTTGAGCATCTTGTGCCTGGAGCCAGGCAAAAGGTCCCCCTGCCCCCCAGACAAGTAGATCCAATAAGATACATCTTCCACAAAGGTAATTGGGGTAAGACCAGTCATAAGGGGTGACAAACGGAGACTTTTATCTCTTTCGTTAAGGCTTTTGCAATGAAAACATTTTAGACTGTTTTGCTGTAGATTCAGCAGCAGCGAGATGCAGAGGCCAGAATGGAAAGCGACACTGTCTGAGCAGCTCCCGCTGTGCTCGGCAGCATGTTTTCTCCCCTTCCAGCCATCCTCATCCTCACACCTCCCCAGGCGAGGATTTGCAGCGGCTCATTCCCCAGGAGGTGGCTGCTCCTCCCAGCTCCCAGACCGGCTCCATGGCTGCTCGCTCTGGAGCCATGTCCTTCCTTGAGCCTGGTACTGAGAGCCTGATTTGCAGTTAATAAGCAACAGTTTAGGCCACTGAAGGGCTTAGGCTCAAGAGAAGATAAGCCGTTCCTGAGCAGGAGAGAGGACAGCAACATGATACTAATGAGAAACACTTTGGGATGGGGGGGGGCAAGTTGTGGCCTAGAAACCTGCTTCTTGGCATCTTTATGAAAATATCTGTTAGCGGTCACGCAAAGAGGTCATGGCCATATGGACAGGAAAAATAAATTGACTGGTGGGTTTGCCTTATGTGACTGATGTGTTAAAGATGATATTCTCCTTCATTAACAGCAGTTAGCGTTGGAGGACACTATAGGACACTCCGGACGAGTACAGTATTTTTAACAAGTAATTTAGAGCCTGTCTTCACTGCGTGATTAGCTTGAGGTATAACTTGAGAGCTGCCAGTAACCCGACGCTTGTGCGTGTCTTTAGCTGGAGCCAAAGGGTGCTTTTACCGGGGGCTGACCCGGCAGGGCCGGTGCAAGGCTGAAGCTGCTGCTGGTGCTAATCATGCCGTGGGGCTGAGCTGGCTCCTCTAAACACGCCTTGCAGCTCAAGGGCTGTTTTACAGTGCTGACTGCTCTCACTCAGAGCAGACTAACTTGAGAGGAGTTAATTTAAGTGTAGATAGCTTCAGCTGACAGTTAAGTGAGGACAACCCCATAGAGAGCTGAGAAACTGGATGTAACTTGAAAATACACAGACAAAGTTGGGAGACGGCACATATCAGTTCTCAGTTAAATCCTTTTCTTCTTCCTTTTTTTTTTTAAAAAAAATTCTTTCCACAGTAGCAGACTTGCAGCTGTTAACTAATCCCATAACAAGTGGCATTTAGCCACACATTTTCCAAATTAAATATGCTTGCATGTTGGACTAGTTTCATACCCTGTAATACAAATACTTTCCCTGCTGGGGAAAAAAAAAAAAAATTAAAAGAAAAATCTCTCAGGCGTATGAAGAGTGGAGAAAGGGAAGATGGTGTGTGCATGTCTGTGCACATTGCTGGTGCAGCCTGTGTGTAGCTACTGCTGTCCCTGTCAGAGCAGCGTATGGAGATTCTGCAAGGAGCACAATATTTGTTGGAAGATCTGATGGGTTATCAAGGACTGCTCATGCTTAAATTATTAGTTAAGGCTGTGACATTAAAGAATTGTTACTTGGTCATGGTCTCATGGCTGTGTTTTGCTAGGAGGTGTTTGAAAATTCTCGTCTGTGCTGTCACGTAATCTGTACTTGCCCTTTTGTTTCATTTTTTTTTTTCCTCTGGTCATTTGAATAATGTTTTCAGATCCTCGATTTAATCTTGGTTCAGTCTAGCAACATTTGGAAACAAGCAATTAACTGCACATTTTGTTAGAACTTATGCTGGATCTTTTTTGAGGGTGTTTGAGAGCACCTAACCTACCCCCCACCCGCCTCCTGCACATTTTTAAGAATCCCATTAAAAATTTTTCAGGATCCCCATACAAGCCAAATGCATTGTTTCCATGGAAACAATTAATGGGGAGAGCAATTTATAAGACTGATGTAAAAAAATGAGCACTTCATCAGACCCCCTGCTGCTCTGATATACAATCTCAAGGAAAAGTCTGTGGTGAGGTTTGCATAAGCTATATTCTTAAAAAGGGGGGGACGACACACAAAAAGGAGTCTGCAAGTCCTGTCTGTGGCACAGTGAGCGATGCCTATTGTGCTGCACAGGCATTATTAGCTCTTGGAAAAGACTAGTAAATTCTCATTTCATGACGTCTTTTGAAATGCTTTCCCTTTAGAGAACGGGTTTTTTCCTAATCCCACCCTCTTCCGCAATACACACGTCTGCGTTTGGGGAAAGGAATCATGGCTTGTGATATACAAGGCAGCTGGGTCCCCGCGCGGAACCGGGCCTTTGATTAAAAGGCATTCAGGATGCCTTATATTGCACAGGCTTTCAAAGGTCTCGCAGGCTCCTGGTTAGAGACCTGGCTTAAAAGTGTTCTCTTTGTTTTGGTAATTTTTTAAATATCTGCCATTATAGCCTTCTCCCGGCCAATCTTTTGCATTGATTTTGTCAATATATACATACAAGCTATGCATATATAGCTAAACCCAAATTTGCTATTTAAAATGGAGAGTGAGCAGTGCACACGGCATGCAGCGAGTGCCGTCATTCTGGACAGGTGCCTGAACAGGACTTGATTTGGAATTTCCTAGAGAGCTTATTTTTGGGAAAAAACAATAAAAATTCCATCCTGCGCAGCTCTGCTGCAGGAGAAGCAGGAGAATCCTGCATGTCTGCGCTCTGAAATACGTGGCAGGGATTTTAGAGCCTGCCATAAAACATTACCTTGCAAATGAAAATTCTTCTTCTATCTGCTTCTGTATTTAATGCGGCCGCCCCCGCAGCCGGAACGGGACGACCCGTGGCGGTGGGGTGGGACCGAAGCAGCTTTGGACGTGGTCGGAAAATTCAGCTCAGGGGTCCAGCAGCACTCCCTCGTCTGTCAGCACTGATGTCTTGTGCAATAATTAAATGAGTAAAAAAAAAAAAAAAAAAAATCATGCAGGAGTTGATTTGCTTCTGTTTTCTCCCACTTCTGAGGGTGTTTTCCCTGCCTGGGCTGGGGGTTTGTTTTCCTGCAGAGGGCACTCGCCATCCACGGACCGCCGGCCGGCAGCGCAGGCTGCCTGCAGCCCCAGCAGCATCCCCCCCCAAAACATGAGATGTGTATATATAAAAAAAATTTAAATTATGAAAGCAAATTATTCCCTTGTAGTGCATGAGGCCAGCTGAAAGAGCAGCTGAGATTTAAGGAGGAGGAAAAAAAACCCAACCGTGGGGAGCGAGAGGGCCAGGCTGGAGAGATGGAGGGTACCAGGGCGCGGGGGTCCAGAGGGCTGCGGTAACGGATAGTAATAATAAGAAAGGGTGAAAAAAGGAAAGGCTCCGTGGCTAGTTTAAAATTTAATAGCATAGGGGATGAGAGAGAGGCAAATGCCTTAATTAAACCACCATCCAAAAAAGGGAAAAGCCTACAACAGAGTGGGGCAAATACACCGAATTATTGTTAGTCTGTAGCCACCGAAGTATTAACTATCACAGCATTTCAAAGGCAGTATTTATTTCAACTGTATTTCTTTCATGCTTATATATGAGAAAGGAATAGACTTACAAAGAGCTCAGCCCAGACAAATATCGGGATCTCTCCGTGTGAGGCTCTAAAGTACATGTCTGTGATAAATAAATACTCAGCAGCCAAATGATAAAACAGTTTAGGTATTAAGTATTCTGGAGTTTGTGGGAAAAAAAAATCCCGTATTGCTAACAAGTTCCCATTGAAAATACATTATAGAAATTGGTTATAGTTATTTTAAAACAGTGTAGAAAATGGTCACGCACTTTCCTATGCCTGTAACTCATCAAAGGTGGAAAAAAAACTTGCAGATGCGTTTCAGTTTTAATAGGACTTGCATTTTATTATTTGGTTTTATTACGCCGAAGGAGCATGTAAACAAAAATATCCATTGACTGTAAAGCCAGCTCTCAAAAATGTAGGTCTGGATATTACAGAAATCTGTAATCCAAATAATTTTTACATTGCTAATGAGAATTGTGAATTTATTTTGAAAGTTTCTTTTGGCTACCTGTTTTATTCTTTCTTTCCTTTTCAATTTGTTTTTCCCTGCAAATATTTTCTACTTTTCTTTTAAAATCTTAACATTTTGAAATGGAATGGGAATTATTTTATTTTACAAAGTATGATTTTCTTTTGCTCTAAGTCCCTGATTAAAGTAAAATATTACTGATTTGAAGCAAATTCCCTTACATCAGCATATACATGCCTCCCCTTTACGATGAGGAGGGACGGTAGAAATGTTAATAGCAAATTTTGTTTTGGGACGTTCCAATCTATTTTTAAATGTGCGGTTTGGGCTCTCTGGGGCTGAGTCAGGTGAAAAAGAAGCAGCAACAAAATGGCAGAGCAATTACTTAAAGAGGGGCTCATGGAGGAGGGTTGTCAGATTTCTGTAGGAAACTCAGGCAGACGGTAAACTGATATGATCTCCCCCGCTGTAATAATCCAGCTTGTTTCACAAATACAAATTATGAACACTTCAAAATCCGTAACAGAAATCAGGTTTCAGAACTGTACAGTTTCTTTTGAAGGGGCTTGTCTGTTGAAAAGGCTCTTGTAATTTTATTTTAGTAGGTTTTAACTCTGGATTTGAGGAGATAAAACAACCTGTTCAGAATTATAATGATGTTATTTGGACTCCTACATTTAAATTAGCGCAACTGTTTCAGGTATTAACATCCTGTTTTCAGGTCTGTAACTCAGCCTTAAAAAATTGGTTCAAGTTAAAAACAGGCACAGACTATTTCAATCTCATTGTAGATTTTTCTTAAGAAATTTAAATTGTTTCAACTAATTTTAATTTCACTTGCGATTTGACAATAAAATCAAAGCTTGCAGGTTTTATCTATACTTGTATTTTAATATTTTAAAATGGTTATGAATTAAAAGGAGCTTGGCTGGTTGTTGTCATTTCATGTTATTTTTTCATTTGGTAGTGAAAAAATAAAGGTGGGCAAGAAAGTAAAATGGACTGTTCCCAAGTATACTAATTATTAAGGAGCAATTTTTGTGTGAAAAGCATACGATTGTTCATAATTTTTGTGTGGATGTGGGATTTCCCGAATGACAGGACAAACAACATCATGTGTCTTTTTTGATATATCTACTACAGAATCTCTTCTTTTATAAATGGATTCCCCATATCCAAAATATGTTTTTATTTTTGTGTTTTGCCAAATATATTTGTTTTTATTTTAATGTGTGTTTTATACAGGTATAGTTATAGGTAAGTATACAATACAGCTGTAACAACTGACTCCTAAATAATCTCCCAAAGGAAAAATACGTGTCCATTCCAAATGCTGGCTTCCCAGTGATGCAGAATAAAACCCGATTTTAATCTGGCAACCCCTCCTTCCAGAACCGATCCCTACCAGCAGCCCAGCAGCAGGAGGAGGGCTCGAGGAGGTGGGTGGCCCCTGGACAGTGGCGCCCGGGGCTGCCAGCATCCCCGTCCCAGGGTGACCGGTGAGGGTGGCCTGCGGTGGTGGCTGTCACTCGCCTGTCCCGGGGACCGCCTCTTGGCTTTGACCCGACCCTTCCTATTATCTCCCTTCCATTTTACATTCCCTCTTGCTATAGATATTCCCATTCATAAAATCTTTTCCTGCTTGCTTGCAGTGTGAAGGCAAGTGCTGGTGTGTATCAGAAATAAATAAGATCACGAGCAGAAGCTATTCGTCAAAGCCCTTATTTCCTGGAGTTCCTTCCCTGATCCCTGTTGCATGCATTGCATTATATTGCAAAATCTCTTTTTATTTATTTTATTCTTTCTTCTGTCATTTATTAAACATCAGAATATTTTCAGTGTGCTCAGATCCCACGTATTCAGGCAATCTTGCCCGGCAGGGCTTCACGCTGCGAGAACTCGCAGTTCTGGGCCGAATCCTGCGTGTTGTTTTTTACGACGATATCAAAAATCTGTTAAAACTCGGCGTGTCTTTTTCTATCTCATATCAAGAGTTACCCTAGCTGACGGCACAGCTGCGGGGGATGCGGGGAGTTGCCTGCAGTTGCTGTAAAGCATCCCGTCCCCTCGGCTGTGGCGGGGATGCCAGCGGGGCACGGCACGGTGGGAACTGCCGGCAAAGTCCGTGCAGGAAAATGGCTCCTTTGGCAACACGTTTTGCCAGCGCGCTGTCATGCATGCTTCTCGCTGCGCTGTATCAGGAGTGAGGGGAAAATATTGTGACTAATTTAAAATGGTGGAATGCAACTAGTAATTCCTTTCCCCTGTTTGCTCCATCCTATTTCAACAGGGCTTGCATAGATTATTTTTGTTGGTTTGGTTTGGTTTTTTTAAATTAAAAAGAAGCCCTTATGCAGTTAATTTTTTTTTTAAATTCTTGTTCACATTTCAAATATTTTGTAATATTATTTGCTAATATTTTCTTTTTTTCTCTCTCCTTTTCTCTCTCCTCCTTTAACTCACATTTCCCTTTTACCCTGCTCACTGGATGGGTTGCATTTTCTTTCCGAGCTGAAGCCATTGCCTCCCTGTGCATCAGGAGGATAGGATTATATGTACTTCTTTCAGACCTGAGGCATTACTATTTCTTCCCCATACTCAGCATCCAATTGTCTGGCTCTATCTGGGTCCTAAATCCATCCTGAATTGGTTTCATAGCTGGCAGATTTGTGTGTTCCATCTTGTTTTGGGACCTGGCTTTCATATGAATATCTCAAATCATTTTATATTTTTCCAAGTAGAAGTTTTATTACATGCAGACAATCTGTATATGACTAGCGAAAATGAGAAGATAAAGGGCTGATTGAAAACATGTCAAATGCTAGTTTTGCCAGGGTGCAACAAAACTGGGTTTTATTGTGAAGGGAGCAGTGACAAACCCTCTTGTTTTAAATGGATGGTCTCGCATTGCCCTCTGGTAGAGAAATGGTTAAATTATGCACTCGTTGGAGTATGAAGGCAGTTCTTCTTTGCTGACAGATAGTTTGACCAGTGTCAGGTTATCCCGATGCGTTCAGCATACCTTCATTGCATCATAAATAAAACAGACAAATTACTTTTTTTTTCCTAGGGTGGAATAAGCAGGAGGAAGGGGAGGGATAGGGATTGGGGTAGATGGGGGTTCGGAGGGGGGTGTGTGAAGAATTAGAAGGAAAAGAAAAAAGAGAGAGATCTTTGCAGACGCTCTATGAATCTCTGCTTGGCAGCTGAGAACAATGAGAAAAGCAAGCAATTACCTCGAATCCTTCCCCTTATCCAGACATAGGAAATATATTCCTGCCTGAGCCTTTTTTCTCGTCTCTCTCTCCCTCCCTCCCTTGCCCTCCCTCTCTCCCTCTCTCCCCCTCTCCCTCTCTCTTTCCCCCTTGTATATCTAATTTAATTCTTTGAGGAAGGCAAGGCAGATGTAACAAAGAAAGGAGGGTCTGTGTCGACGGGCCACTTCCTACCGCAGGACGAAGCCTTCCTCCATGGCAAACGTCCTTTTCCATTCTCTGCCCTGGCAGACTTCTGCAACCTCTGCAGCAGCATCCATGAAAAATGAGCAGAAAGGTATTTTATAGCTCCGACTCTTTTACAAATTCCTCCCAAATAAAGTGGTGTGAATACTAAATCACCCTGTCCAGGCGCAGGAAGCCAACGTGTTCTTTACCTTCAGAAATCCATCCCAGAGGAGCAAACAGAGCCCTTTCTCCAGATTTCCCTCAACTACTGTATTCAGTGGCCTCTTTAATAGCGGCTTCTGTATTCTCCTGGAATTCCTATAGGATTTAAATTCTCGTTCTTGAATCTTTTTTACCCCCTTTTTTCCAAAGCAGCATTTGCAAATATTTCCTTCGGTTGCTGGGTCTGTAACAGGGATGTCCCTGGGTGGTTCCCCTCTGCCTGTCGCTGCCTTGGCCCACTGACTCGCCTGCAGAGAAGGGGCACCAGCACGCCCTGGTACGCTGCACTGCGTTATGGGTATGGCATGGTGATAAACACGTAGGATTTGCATCCCCGCACTGGGCTGTGAGACTTCCAGTTGCGAGAACGATAGTTTGCGTAAAGATATTTTGGCCTTTTAATTGCTGATAAACCTTTAGCTAGCAGATTTATTTTTATTTCTGAGGGAATAAATAATGCAGGTGTGCTTACTGCCGATGGGCTTGTCGCTCTTGTCGGTCAGCCATGGTACGTGCACAAACACCTGATTGCGCAGAGCTACCCTGGGCTTGCAACGTGCTGGACTTACTTGAGAATAGTGTCCAGAAAAGCCCCCATGCACCCTGCTAGGGGGGCTTGGTGCGGCTGATGGGCTCAGCGTCCGGCACGGCTGGTGCTGCGGGTGTCTCGCTTGTTGGGTTCCCCCCGCAGGACCTGCCCCCAAGTGCTGCGCCCGCCGCATCTGCTCCGCAGGACTTTTTTGGGTGCCTCAGGTGATGCTGCCACATATGGCCCCCAGAGCCATCGCTGATATTTGAAAACAGCCCCATGGCAATGCATCCTGCACGCAGCCCTCCTCGGCCCAGGGTGAGGATGATTCATCCCCTGGTCCTCGTCTCGCTGGCCGGTCGGCAGCACAGCCCCCTCGGGGGTACCAGGTCGCAGCTGTGCCCCCAGCAGCTGAAATATTTGCAAAACCCCAAGTGAGCAGAGTCTGCCGTCTGCACAGGACCGTGGGTGCGAGCGCCCTGGTCGGCCACCTCCCCCTTCCTACCCTGGCATTTGGCATCAGGCTTTCAGGGGAGCATCCGTAATTTTGTTTGTCCTGTGCTCTCTTATGCAGGCCTTTTCCTTACACCGTTTGCAAGCACCCTAGCACCTGCATATTGTGATTTAAAAGTTGACAAATTGTCTGTTTCCATTGCCTTTGCTTTTAGAAGAAAACTGAAACCACTATTAGACTTTTAATAATTTAAGATAAAAATGCCGTTCCTTAAGAATGTTCTCTGGCTATATTTTTACAGTCGGGGGATAGAAAGGAACATTACAGGAAATTTAAAGGAGGCTTTTGGTATTAAATCTTCACCTCTTCCAGAAGATAACGCAATTCCGTAAATCTGTGCGAGACCTTTGTTTAACCCACCCCCCGCTATCGCAGGCGAGGTTTTATAGGCGCCTGTCTCGCTGCCGCTCACAGGCTGTGTTTTACATAATACCCTTCAGCATCACTGATATTAACCTTGATGGCATTATTATTGCTATTTACAGTTCATATGCTGGTAATGGTAAACCTGAATGGGATTAATAAAATAAATTAAGTGATGGAAATATTAATGCTATTAACAATCAGTAACAATAGTTGACAGCATAAGAAAAGGAATAACCTGCCATTAACCAAGCAGGGTAGGGTCTCTCTAGCATATGTATAAAGGTACCTGACACTTCATTTTGATAAACCCAAGATTAATTTTCTTTCAAGCAACAACTTTTCGAGGGGCTTCATGCTTCTCTGTTTCAAAACTGAGCTCTTGGCACATTTTGCACGTCACCTTTCTGATGACTGAGACCCTGGTCCGCTGCAGGACAGGCTCCAGGCAGGAGCTCTGTGGTGAGGATAGACGCTATGGGCTCTATCCGATGCTGCTGAACTTCGCCTGGTTTTGGTCCCACAGGGATCCTGGGCTTCCTGAAGCTGCTGCAACACATTCCCTGTGCCCTGAGTTTGCTTTTCCAGCAAAAAAATGGCACCCTGCTTCTGGGTGTGAATTTACATCTAGAGGACCGACTAGTGATGCACAACTGCTTCTTTCTGAATGTGCCATTTACGTTATTTAAAAGTGAGATGCATCCAGCTAGAGGGTAATGGGCTCCGGTGCAGGAGCAGTAGCTGTTGAACGCCATTTCGGGTTGATCTGATGCTGCATGGGTGGACATTGCCGGGGACATCTCTCCGTTCCTGCCACCGTCACACCGGCTTTGGAATGGGAGAAGGTGACTTTAGCAGGGACTGTGAGAGAAGTGGTGGCTCCTGGGCTTTGTCAGTGAGGTCGCTATGATTTTGCCAAAGCCCTTGAGAACAGAAATACCAGTCTGTCTTCCTTTTCTTTTCATTCCTCATGGGAAGTTTTTCCTAAGGCCAGAGCCCAGGTTTATCAGATGGGACCATGTTTCAGTTGTTTTCTGGACTAACGCACCAAGTGGTCTCGTACATCGCTGCTCACGGGTCAGACGCCGAGGCTGCTGCGGGGCTTATTTAAGTACACTGGAAAATTCCCCACCTAATAAGGTGGGCAAAGGTTGGTAAGAAAAAAGCATCGCTAATTTTTTTCCCCTTACAAACGCGTCTTGCCAATCCTTTACAGCTGGCTAAAAGCTAGGATTTCTCGCACGAAGAAAGAAAGTGAGACCATAAATAAACCAGTGCAGGACACCTGGAAGGAATAAAGTGCCCTTCTCAACCTTGCAGGGGAGAAGGAATCAGTGTCTGCCTGGCTGGTACATGGAGGCAGTGTGGGAAAAGGAGCCTGGGCTCAGGGCTGGACCAGCGAGGAGATGCTTGCAATTGTTTTCTTTCATAACAATATGTCTGCTGAAACATAGCTTTTAAATGTTATTAATAATAGTATTTTGCTGAAGTCAGAATGAAGAGTATTTGCTACTATTCTGATAGTGCTGTCTTTAGTCAGGACAGAGGCTGAAACCTATTTCTCAATATAACCCCAAATTTCAAGCCCCTCAACCACTTCAGCAGAAAATGGCTTAGCTCCAAGAGCCGCTTGGGGCAGGCAATTCCTGGGAACCCTGCAGATAAACAGTGTTGTGACAGTCTAGTTAGAGTACAGGCTGTTCAACACTTTTCTTTCACATTTTGGATTATCTCGTGTCCAGATTTCAAATATGTGGGCTTTTGGCTATGCTGAGAAAAAAACCTCATTTAGTAACTCATGTTCTCTTTGCTTTCTGGGGGGAACAAAAAGGCTAAACCACCTGAGATACCCCTTAGACAATCCCCCTCAGTAGAAATTGGCTTCCCCTTGATTCTCAAACCCCCATTTTAGAAGTGACTGAAGAGGAATAGTGGACTTTGATCTAGGGACATGAAATATTGCCACAAAAGCCCATTGTTTCATGAACAGACCTTATCTCTGACGCACTCCCTGCCACTCTCAGAACCTGATACTCTTTCCAGAGCGCATCAGACCTGTCCATTCATTATCTACACAGGGAGCAGATAAATAAGTATACATGGTTTTCCTCAGACTCTGGAAAAACTCCAGGGCAAGCCCCAACCCGATGTCTGGAGGGGCTCCGCGCCAGCGATGCCCTTTGCCATGCGCCTCTGGTCCTTTGCTGCGGGAGGCAATACCCGTCTGACTGGGTCCGGGTGTCCTTCTTCTGCGTGTTAGAGGGCGAGCCTCTGGCATCTGCTACATTCAATATGTATTTCTCGCCAAGATGTATTTAATACTTCTGCATGTTGTCTCCATCTTTGCCGCTCCGCTGTTGACTACCACAGTATTTCCTCTGTGGTTCGTTCTCTTTCATCTGCTGCTGTCCCATTTCTTCTCAGATGCCGGAGCCCGCGTTTGGTGTTGCTGCTCGGTGCCCTGATGGGATGGCAGGCTCCCAGGTGCTGGCTTATGGAGGGGAATGGGAGAGGTTGCTCTTGCTCATCCAAAGTGAAGCCACTGCAGGCAGGAAAGCAAATTCAGCAAAAACGGAAACCGATAAATGATTGTATTTTGCAAATAATGTGCCTATACATAGCTGGTGTGTTTTAATACCAATTTAACACCAAAATGTTAACGTGGGAGCACTTCTGGAGAGAGGCGATTCCTTTGGTCCTGGAATTACAGAGTAGTCTTGAGATATTTAGAAAATTTCTCTTTTTTAATTGATATTGGCCTTAATCAGCCATTAGCCATTACTCAGCTCCTGTCAGCATTTGAACCAATATTATGGTTTATTTGAGGAAGAATACTATTTTCTGTTTAGTTCGTTCTTGGTAAACTTAAAATGGCTGCACTGTGCTGTAAGATGGAGCCTCACTTCTGTATAGCTAGAAATGGAATTAGCAACGTAAATTGTATTCAAAACAGCGGTTCCTGTTTTATCTCATTGCGCTTTGCCTTCCTCCCGGTACTCCTCTCCTTTCCTCATAAGTTGTCCCAGCCCCTTTCGAGAGCGTAGCAAATAGTCATTACAGTGGAGATTTTTTTATCCACTGGTTTAACTTGCATATTTCTGCTTCTCTTGCAGCGAGGCTGTAAGGCTGCTAGTTAAAGTTACAGCATGCCGTTGGTTTTGCTACACACTTTTACTCGGAAGGCTTATAAAATTGCCTAGGAGAATTCACGCCAGGGTAAAGGCCTTGCATAAGAGGCGTAAACTTGGGAATAATTTTTTTTAATGTTACAAAAAAATTTCAAAATACAATTTACTTTACTATTTTTAACTTTACATCATTCTGGCTGTGCACGTTTCTAAGCACCTTCAATTCCCATTTATTTTAGTGCTCACCATCTCCTAAGAGCAATTCAACATCTGAAAGGTTTGGATCCAAAAGGTTTTGTAAGAATAATGCCAGACACGTGGGGGAGGGGGTCAAACGATCAAAGAGAGGGAGTTTAATATTGTTGCCTGAGCTTGGTTCGAGGCGCATGTTTTCTAAGCATGGCTTTTTTTGTTTTTTTTTCCTTGTACACTGACTCGAAGTCAGCCCTTTGGCAAGTCACTTAACCCCTAAATCTGTTTTTCCATCTGAAACCAATAACCCCGTGGTGATAAGGATTCTGTAAGTACTAATTATTCTTCTTATTATTCATAATTTTACTCCAAGTTGGGCTGGTGTTAGGTATAATTGTTTTTATTAGAGAATAATACTGGAAACAACCATTTATAAATGTCGGTAAATCTGTAGAAACATTTACTCTCAAAGTTGCATGAAGCTTTTTATGATTTCCATACATATCATGGTTAACATTTCCAATTAAGCTATCATACATGCTGCATATATTATGTAATTATACTAGACACAGGAGCAACTTAGAAATTACAAGACAAGGACACATACACAACAAAAACTTAATTAAAAATGTGAAAGCCATAAGAGGCAGAGAGAACAACAAATTTCAGGAAATTAATAGTCTAGATTAAAAATTATTCAGTACCTCAACTCTAATGGGATACTATTTTAATATTCAGCATTCCATGTCAATATTGGATGTTTAAATCCTGAAATGTGAATTTCCATGCTTTTGTGACATTGACTCACAATCTTAACGTCCTTTTAATGTACTTTTTGTTGTGTAAATCTGTGTAAGTACCATCAGTCATCAAACCTGACATCTGACGGCGTGATGTAGACCCAGCCTGCATGTATTAGGGCTTTTTGTGTTTGTGCAGTGGAACCTACTTACACAAATTCCATTGAAGGCATAAACCTGTTAAAGGAATACATTTTCTTTACACTGAAACAATAGACCTGCATCAAAGGAACATCCAGGGAAAGAATAAGTCATTTCAAAAGATAAATTTCTTTTCTGAAAAAAGGCAAAATATACTAAGGGTCTGACCCGCTGAAGAAACGAATCTGTTGACTTATCAGGGCTGTGTGCAAACCAAATTAGAATATAGACGATCATTTAAAAATTATCAAACAAGAATCCAGCCAACACCTTGCGCTTTTAATGTACTGCTATGGTTTGAGGTGATTTAAAAAAAATTAAGGAAAACGTGAATGAGAACATTCCCAGCATCCTTAATGTGATTCTATTATTCCTACCCCCTGAACTTCAGTGCACGGCTAAAGCTTAACTTACACACTCAATTATAACAAGCAAGCAGCCACAAATTATTTTTTTAAATGCATTCAAATTAAAAAAGTGTTTTGCCTATGTCCACAAATAAACGGCAATGGGACAAGAATAGAGAAGGGGTTTGAGGAGCGTGGGGCCAGCTCAGCCAGCTGTGGGCGGATGTTTTCACCCAACCCGGGGTTTGGCTGCCCAGGGACGGTGCTTTGCTGAGCGGATGGCACTCTGCCTGTTTTTTCCCAGCAAGGACTTAACGCCAGATGTGGCACCAGCTGGGGGTCTGCAGATGAGCCTTTCAGATCGGGTGGTGAGCCCGGTGCCACTGTCAGGGTAGAGGCATCTTCCAGCCACTCAACTGAGAGGATGGGGCTGGGAGTCTGTCCCCTAAAACCTCTGTCCCACAGCAGCCACCCGCAGCCTTTCGTTTCTTCCAGCTGCGGGGAAAGAGGAGTGAGGGAAAGGGACTCAGGAGCAGGATTTTCTTCTGGTGTGACAGATATCTTTTTGCAATTTTTAAATTTAAAGATGAGAAAGCTGATGTCCACACTGACCATGGGGAGGTCTCTGAAAAATGCCAGGGAAAAGCTTTATAAAGTTCTTTTCTCAGTATATCCTCTAAAATCTTCTTTTTGAGTGTGTATACAGGGCAGAGGTGAATGGCACAAGGTGCACAGAGAAAGGGAGAGCCAATACACACAACCTGGTGACTCTCCCCAGTCCTGCTGGAAGACAAGCACCGTTCCGGCGAGTTGCTGGATTGTGCTTTCCGGCATGGTGCTTGCAAGGATTGCCCAGCTAACTCTATGCAGGGAAGCCCCAGATGAAGGTGGACATGCCAAGTCCATCAGCGTGAGCACCAGGCAATACATCACATCACTAGGCTTCTCCAAGGCTGGGCATCTGGATGTCCAGAAGCCTCATTGGAGGCACACCAGAAGTCCTGCATTTCCCTGTACAAGAAAAACCTCTTCAGAAACGTGGGTAGGAGTGCAGCTACAACGGATGGCGCCAAGCATGGGATTTGCCCCAAGAGGCAAAGAGCCTTGTTGGTGCTCTGCAATGAAAAAGTCATTTGCCCACGGCTACAGTGCACATCAGGAGCTGCACTGCTGTCCTGCTAGCCAATCCATTACCTTCTACGGCACATTAAAGACCTTCATATTCCTGTATGAATTTAAAGTATATTATTTACCTACCTGACATACTTGAGCTCTAAGTATACTTTTATGGGTATCTGCTCTGTATTTGGCACTCCTTGCTAGAGTTTTGGCCAAATTCTGCCTGTAAGTAGATTCATTGCTGTCATTTGGATTTGTAGTGGCAGAATTTGCCCATTATTGTGTTATTTTAATTCCCTCAAGAATCTAATGAAAATTAAGTGAAAAAATAAGGCTTTCTGTATTCTATTTTCAGAATGATGGATTGATGGAAGGACAGGCGACTTAGACTTGTAGGCTGAAGATTTTATGCATATATACATAACAGATATGGAGACAGAATTTTTCCCTTATGGCAATGGAATGGTTTTGATAGTCTTCATTAAAATAGATTTGAAAATACCATTTGTTTTATGTTTAAACCTTAAATTAAATTTTTCAATAATAAAGTATGCTTATTATAACCCAATTCTATCAATCACTGAAATGAACAGCACATTGGTGGGTTCAAGCAAGTAAATAAATGTGTTATTTTATTGCATGTCAGGAAGGTTTATTGGGTAGAATTCTTCCCTCTGAACTGGTGGGTTAGAGGTTTAAGCATCATATCAAGGATTTGTACTAATGCAGAGTGCTGATCCTGCCTCTCAGTGCTTCAGACAGAGGGTGGCAGTTCAGACAAGGCATAAAAGCATGTTGCTTTCTGTCCAAGCTGGAGGTAGCATTCCCGTGGTCCCTTTGAAAAGGTGCCACTCAGAGCCTCAGTAAAGGGTACCTCTTCACAGGTGTGGTATTTTGAGATACATGTGATGTGTGGTATTCTGCAAGGAAGTTTTCTGAGTTGTTGCTAAAGATCTTCCAGCTGCTGCATTTGTCCAGGGTCATTGTGATCATTAAACTGATTATTTTAATAAGTGCTTGGAGAGACCTTGAATAAGAAAATAGTTTTAGATAAAATTCAAAGAGGCTACGTTCTCTGCTGGAAGTAGGCATGGGTATGGAGAGCATTTTGCGCCTCAGTTCAGGGTTTCACACTGCAAAGACTTTGCAAAATTTTTCCTTTGCACAATCAAATAATTGCCTACAGAAGGTGTATTGCTGCTGTAGGACAGGTATCCTTTCAGCTGAATGGGTATGGCTGGGTGAGCCTTGAATGTTTCTGAGATGCATGTAAAAGCTTCTAGATGTGTTTGAGCTCGGCTGTAAACTTCCATGCCCCAGGCGCTCTTCTGTCTCCTCTAGGACCAAAGCAGCTCTAGGAAGGAGGCGCAGCCACTATTCTGCTCTTGTCTTTCTGTGGTTGGTCATCCATACCAGGCACACGTCCTGTTCTCCTTCACATCTAGGATGTGTACGGAGCACAGAAAATGCCCAGAGATGGCTGCTGCTGCTGGGTGCAGACGTGGGATGGGAAGTGTCCCTCCGTTGCGTCCTGCACTCTGACACTTGCTCTGTGCACGTGGAATTTTGCCGTCCTTACCCAGCCCAGCCCACAGTGCCTGTTCTGGTGGCGCAGGACAGACGGATCCTCGCATAGAGCGGCTCTGTGCCGTGGCAGGCGTTACGCTATGCTCACTGGCTAATGGGCAGATGGTGCAGGTCATGGAGCATAACTCTCATTAACTCATAGTTGAAAGCCTGTGCTCTTGTATTCTGTAATACCGTGGCCTGTGAGTGCTCTGTGAAAGGAGACCCAAATAAATCATATTACAGTAGCCTGGAGAAGAGGTCACAAATCTTTTTGAAGAAGAAAAGAGCCACTTCTGGCCACTGCTGAAACATGAACTTCCACATGTATCCTGTTATAAAAAATGAATTCCATGTTGGGAAACTTATCGACGTGTTTGGGCATAGCTCATAGACAAGCAGAGCTACTAACACTCCAATGACACCTTCCAGATGTTCTCCCCTCAACAATTATCCACCTTCTCCAGGCTGGCTCATTGCTCCACGGACATCCCCGGGCAGGCAGGACGACAGCTGCCGAAGGCCACTGACAGGTTTGGCAGAGGTGGGGATATTCTGGCAGGTTGAAGAAATCCTCGGTATTTTGTGTTATCCATCATTAACATGGCTAAAATGAAAGAGTAGGGACAGAGTTCAGAGCTCACCTCTTGTTCAGACGCGGGGAGGATGTCGTCCCTTCACCCTCTCCTGGGGAAGCAGAACCTCCTGCCCAGGTGTCTGTTCTCCCAGCCTGTGCTGATCACCATGTGGAGTGTGGACCTACACACACATGCATACACCAAGGTACGAACAACTGTTAGAGGTGGTGATGTGGCAGATCGTCAACTACCATGAGTGTCACGGAGAGAAAAACATCTATGACAGGTTGAAGTCTGTTACCAAATTAATGGAAAGCATGAGAAGGTGAGAGGCACTCCCCACAAGTTACTTTAGCAATGAAGGTCAGTCCCAGTGTGCAGCAGTTAATTCAAAAACCCTGTGGTCTCACAAGGCTGCGAGGCTCCAGCCTCCAGCTTCCTGCCCCCTGGTCTCATCAACGTCCGAGGGTCTGTCCTATCTGCCAGCCCACCCAGCTGTCATTTTAACGGGGCACCAGTCACTGCAGCCTTCAGGTACAAGCAGAAAGGTAAATGAATATCTTCCCCAGGAAGACAAAGTAGAAGAAAAATGTGTTTCACCAAATGACAGGTGAAATCTCTTTGTAAAGATGTTTTGGAGATGAACCGCAAAAAGTGGGGCTTGCATGGGTCTTTTGTTTTTCAGAATTTAAAAAAGCACAGCGAGCAGCTACAGCAAAGCCCACAGAAGTGATTATCTTGACTATGTGAACAGTGCTGAGGAAAAGGAGGTTATCAATTCAAACAACAAGTAAGACAATGTCTGATCTGGGCTGGCAGTTCCTGGCCCTCTCCCCACTTTTTTGTCCCTTGGGAAGTAAAAGAACTGAGAACAGAACTAAGTTTTTAAGAAAAAAAAAGAAGAAAAAATTTAGATTGACTGAAAACCTCAGAATATGAGTAAGACCAACAGTCCTCAAACAGGAAATTTTTGGGGTGCAAATGTGACACTCTTTAGATTACTGTTGATTGTGTTTTGCTGTTTGTGACTTGAGGCTTATGATGTCATTTCATGTTTATCTGTGAATGAACTTGGGTATAACATAATGTGAACATGACAAAGTGTGATGGAATGCCAAAAGCTAAAGAGAAACATATGACTTCTGGGCTGAATACCTGCTTTACCCTACTATCTAATAAGAAAAAAGCTGGGATGTGGAAACAGGGTGAACAGTAAGAAGAGAAAAAAATTTGGCACGTCTTTTGTTGAAATTCAATCCTCTCCCCCCCCCCCCCCCCCTGCCCAGAAACCATCTGCAAACTTTTCAATCATTTTTTAGGATACAGTGAATTTTATCATAATTTTGTCAACCAAAACCATATGTGCTTTTCCTATTGACAACATAGAATAACAAAATCATATTTGTTCAGACCACAAGGCAGGTAATAAATAACTGTGGACACACTGCTACAACTTAAGTTTTGGGTTTTTTTTAAAAGGTATTGAATATTACCAAAAAATTTAATTTGGGAGGTAAAGTAAACTTCTGAAGAGAAAACCATCTGAGAGAAAGCTTGTGGCTCAATAACTTTCCCCTTCCTGTTAGACCAATTCTAGCTCGGTGTCCTGAGGCCATAATAAAATGAGATCTTCCACCAACCGCCCCCATCCGTGTGTGGTGTAGATGCACATGCAAACTGCAGGTAACGGTTACAGCACATTCCTGCTGTGCACAGATTCTCCGGCATTATTGCACTCGGCCGTCTGAGCTCATGCTGGCCATTGCTCTGAGAAGTTTGGATCCCTGAGGTGAAAAGATTAAATGTGAATTGAAGCAATTCACAACATGCTTCCTCCTAATACACCAGCCATGAAATATCTTTCCTTACTGATATTAGACAAGCTAATCTTTCAGGTGTGACCAAATATTGCCAGAATCATGCAAAAATCTTCACTCTAGAGCATCAGAATAGTCCTGCTCTAGGTAGGCTTTGGTGAGAAGCAACATTTGCTCAATCTTTGGGTCTAAAAATACAAACATTTGGAACACAAGTAGCTGCCTAAAGCACTTCAGAGAAGTCAGCCTTTTGTGTGTGTGTGTAAGTTGAGTTGACATGAAACTCTTCCCTATCTCTGTGTGTGTGTGTGTCTGCATGGAGAAGCTGTTGCAAATGGCAGTGGGCTCAGCTTCTAATCACCAAAATTCAAACGGGGAATATGGCACAGGTATGTTAACGATAGTCGTTAACCACTGGAAGAAGTTACCAAAGAAGCTGGTGAACTCTTTGTCTCAGGCTATCTATAACTTGGACAGGCAACTTTCCTGGTCAGTGCTTTAACAAGCCTTTGAGCTTAAAGGATGAAAATTATTACAATGCGGTTACACTGAAGTCTGGGTCAAGTGATGTAAAGAAAAAATCTATGAATCCATGTATAGACAAACATATGGTTTTAATACGATTATATATATTACATTAATAAACATGCAATTGTCATTGTGTTAGCAGTGATAAACAGCCTTAGTTTTTTATAGCAATGCCTCATTAAGATTGACCTGGGGACTTGGTTGGATCTCCGCCACTTGACTTTGCACAATTGCTCCTTACCTGTGCGTTAAAGTGGATGCAGAAAAGCTTGTGCTCTGCTGCAAAGTGCTCTGAGATCTGACAATGAAAAGCTACAGCTAAAGTTCCCCTATTAGAAATGTTATTGCCTTCCCCTTGCTGTATTCATTTTAATACAGTACTTTGTCACTCGTTGTCATTAGCCACAGCATTGGATTCTGCCAGATTGTTTTTATTTTTTTTCTATATAACAACGAGATAAACAGAAAGACATAATCCTTGGTCTGAAGAATTTACTATTAAAACTATCCTTATTTATTATAATAATACCTCAAGACTTAAGCTGAGTTGTGGCCTCGGGGTGTCGCATGCTACATGATCAAGCAGGAAGACAGAAAGTTTGCCTCAAAACCTTCCCCATCTAAATGGCACAAAGAAAAAGGAGGAAAGTCATATAATTTTACAGCAATGATAATGATAAAATAATTAATAGACTTTGCAGGTCTTTAAAGCCTTCCTGCTAAGTTCTTGATGATCTTAACAAATAATCAATTAAAGCCTTCTGAGATTAGTGAGCATTATTATCCCTGTTTTATGGATTAGGTGACTGAGGTACAAAGGGATTAAATTCTCAGCCCTGTACCTTCCGCCCGGGTCAGCCCTCCTCCTGCCTCAAACCCGCTTACACTGGTGTAAGTGCCAGTACACAACAAGTCACAAGAGCAGGTTCTGAAGCACTTTTTAGGATGACACATGGGAGAAAGTTGGAGGGAAACCTCGCTGTTTGGAGTCTGCTCTTTTATCCGTTGGTTAATACCTTCACCTGTTTTAACCTGATTTCTCAGGGCGGTTGCAGCCAATCCCAGTTTTGAAGTCGTAGTTAAAAACATAATGATACTACTACAATACTGAAAGGAGAAAATTGGAGATTACATACGGTGTTTGGGAACCTTTGCTGCAATGCTGAGACCCATTTAACAGACTACAAGAGTGTACTTCTCCAGAAAATAACGATGTAGCTGAAGATTCAGTTAAGAGTCAACAAAAACACCATCGCTGCTGCTGCTTTCCTCAGTCAGTACGCATGGACCGGGGAGTGCTTCAGGGAAATGGTGCTTTACACGTGGCTTCTCTAAAGCTTGAGGTTGTAGGACCTCCAAAAATCTCTCTTCTTACAGATGAATCCAAGCCCAACTCATCTCACATGCTGGTTGGAGAGATCCAAGTTGCTGTCACGTTTAGAGCACAAACCCTACAAAAAGTGGGTGTGAAAGACTCCACCAGTATTAGTAATCATTTCTGCCTTTCTTAATTCCTGTGACCTGGTGTAACTGTGGAAGGAAATCAGCACTTTCTTGGGAGCACCGAGGAGGTCCCCTTCACCGAGCAGAAGGTGCCCATGCCGCCTTTCGGCAGTGACATTTTCAGCCCTGCTTGGTGCCTGTGAAGGAGCAGCTGCCTGCTGCTGGGAAGGTTGGAGCTGTGCTTTCATCCCATCCTACCCCAAAGTGTCAGCCCAGGGACAACTGGTGAAGAGGATCGGTAGCGGCAGGAGGTTGTGGAGAGCATGTTTGAGAGGTGAGGAGTCCCAAAGAGGGTGTCCCTCCGGCTGCAGGCTGGTCAAGGTGGCCAAGTGTTGGGCAGTGATGTGGTGAAGGTGTTTTCTGAAGTGAGACGAGATCCTTGCGTAGCCTGGGTCTCCTCCTGCTGTAGCCAGTGACAAATAGATGTTGTGCATCTCTGCTTGCCGCGGTAGGAGTCAGCGACTCCGCAGCTGCTGCTCTGCGGCTGGAGCGAGGGTGATGCCACTACCCTGTAGAGCAGGCTCGGCTGCGACCAGGTTGCCCTGCCAGGTCCCTTGCCCCAAAGGAGACCTTCTGGTGATGATCCACCTCCTGCTCTGAGCTGTGTGCATCCGATTAGAGACACCTTTCACCTCCTGAGCTGTGACAAACTACCTTTGGGTCCAACATTTAACCTTCTGCACAGCTGCTCCAAGGAAGTGAACTTTCTTGTTGAACTTATTACACTGCAAAAGAGGTTGTTTGACATATGCTTTAGTTAGCAAATCAGTGTCTCCAGGAGATTTCAGGGAAATGTGGCAACTGTCTGACTTGTGAAAGATGCATTGGAAATATCCAAAAGTTTTTGGTGCCAAATGTAGCAGAGATGATGTTTGGGGTTTTTTTTCTCTCCTCCAACAGATGCTGTATTTTCCATCTCTTTCCCTGTTTTCTAAAAGAATTTCTTCTGCCTCTTTCTTTATGTGGAAATGAAAGACAATGCTTGGTCTGTTCCAGAAATGTGGTCCATTTTCTTAGAAATACTAGATATTCAAGACAAAGCACCTGTGCCCCAGGTTTTTTTGGGGGCAAATTGAAAGGGAGGACATATGTTCTGTTTTGCAGTGAAAATTGCACATTTTTTATTTCTGAAGAGGTCTCATTAACACCTAATTTCCAGGTAAAGGAGCAACTTGTTTTTCCTTACTTTTTGAACACGGAACAAGGGGTATATCATAACTATTTTCTGTAACGTGCTTGAACCTGCAGGATCCATGACTTCTTTTGTAACTCATCTCCACCTATCTCTTTGTCAGGTTGTAAATTCAAGCAGTTGCTACCAGCCTCCTTTTTTCTTTTCAATGTTTTAATTTTGCATCTAATATTTAACAAGCATAGAAATGATGAAAATGCTACTGAATGTGCGACACAGGACTGTGAATTGAATTTAGGTTGCTAAGAATCCTTGTTTTTAACAGAGATTGGTGGTGGGTTTGTGTCATGTTGTTTTGTTTTTAAACCAAAACAGAAACCACTCCAACAGCACTAGAGGAACTTTAAGAGGCTATATGCTTTGCAGGTCTAGGTGCTAATAAACACAAGAACCCTATTCTCAGTACACTTTAAAGAAAAATAAGATTGCAGTTTCTTTCACAGCTGCCTCAGTTGGGAGGCCAGAGTTTTAAAAAAGCACCTTCTGCATTCAAAAACCAGAATGCAATTCCATCAGGGCAGCTCCTACACGTGAGCATGGGGTACAGTGCTAACAGGGTGAGGGTCAGGAAGGGAAGCTTAGTTAAAGAAAGTGCTACTTAAAGTAAATGCTAATGATTTAAAATGTTATTCCTTCTGTGCTTTTAGAGAGAAGGGGAAAAAAAGTAAAAAAAAAAAAAAGTAAAAAAAAAAAAGTAATAAAGGCTCCCAGCCTGTACCTCATCTCCAGTCACTCCCGTGAAATTCCCAAGAGAGCATCCAGGCTCCCCTCTCCCCCTCTTTAAATATGGTGGACCTGGAACCACTTACAAGAGAGGCTTAATAAGAGGCAAATGTGTTTTATATTTTGTATCTTGTTAAGTGAAAAAAGATGGATTCTCACAAGTAGTCTCCTGGTGCAGATTTGAGTGGTCTATGCATGCAAATGTTGTGATGCTTCGTCTGCTAGCATCCCGTTCCAGTCCCCCTTGGCCACTTAAAATCCCCCCCCCCACCCCCCCCGAGCAAGCAGAGATGAAATTGCTTCATTTGTACAATGGATCTGCAGATCTAGGAAAGTTGTTTCTATCTGATTTGCTGATAATTTACTCCTCATTTTATTTTTTTTCCCTTTTCTCCCCCCCCGCCTTAGAAAGAAAACAGTGTCTCAGCTCACATCTCTTCCCTAAGGAGGGAGGAATTGTTTCACTGGGCTGAGGGTATGATTGAAAGCAACTGAAAAAATTAAAAAAGACCTACACAAAGATGGCACATTTATTAGAGGACAAGGAAACCCCTTTGTATCTGAAAACTAATAGTAAAATTCTTAATTTACATTCCTAATTGCTGAAAAATCTCTAGAAAAATGTAAATACTGAAAATATACAGTATGTTATGTGAAGGTGTGTGTTGAACAGCAAGATATATTCCCCCTCTGATAATCATTTTTATGACCTTTTGGTGCAAGATAGTGCCATGCTTACTGTCTGCTTTCACTATTCAGTGTTGAGGAAACGCATTATATTTGTCTTTGATCCAGAGATCTGGATTGCTAAAACTGATGGCCACAATTAAAGACAGTCCTGTTGAAAACCTGACCTCTGTCTGCTCTCAACTTCATGTAAACTTTTCAATATGGATGTAATTTAGTATTAAATTACCCGTGCTTTATTGCTTTTTAGCACAGCTCTGTCCTGTTGCCTTTTGAAAATATAAAGAGTAACATAAAAGAAAAATCGCAGTGCATCTGCTTAATTATGTAATTATATACTTGTTTTCCTACATTTAGAAACCTTTTTGGATGCGTTGTCTATAGAAAAGCCATAATACTTGAGATGGATTGCTTTTCTGTGTTCTCCAAGCATATCCAGAACAAAACGTGTAACTGCAGTCGAGAGTTTTGCTGTCTTGAAGAGCTTGAGTTGAAGCGTGCTCCTTTTTTTAGGGCAGCCCGTTAAGCCCGTGAGGTTTTTTTCCCAGACCTTAAACATGACATCAGCCCATGATTTTCACTCTGTGGTCTTGTAGACTTTCTGTTTGAATGAGGACTAAACTCCTCAGCTTTAGGAGATCATGGAAATCACAGACAATGTGATTGGAAGGGACTAGGAGGCATCAACTGATCTCTTGCCACTTCTAAAAAGGAAAAAAAAAAGTGGAATTTAGTGGCCGGGGGTCTACGAGGTCCTGTTATCTTGTGCCAGCTGCTACTGTATCAGTGCTGGTGCCTCCAGCCAGCTCCTCCCTCATCTGTCCGCTGAAGGTCTGGGCACACCGGAGCCGCGCTCGCCATCGGTCGGGTGTCTCGATCCTTGGCCATCCCCTCCAAACATCTTTCACCTGTATCTCCTTAGCAAAACATCCAGTGCTTGATCTGTCGTGCCTTCTTCCAGACACTCAGGGATCCCGCACGTGATCCTGAAATGATAATTTTCCTGTGGCTGTGGCCTTCATGTGTGGCATAACACGTTTATTAGCAGACAAGAAAATTACTGTACATCCTAAAAACAGAACTAAAATTGCTCCCTTCTGCTTGCTGCTTCAGGGCTTCTCCAGCCTTTTTCATTGTTGCTCGGTGTTTCTGGCCCTTTCTCCTCACTTCATCACTTTACAGTTTATTTGCAGTTTGCTTGGTGCAGCGGTATTAACCTGGCTAGCCACAGTTAGGTCCATCTTCCCCGTCATGAGGAGAAATCTCTGTAGACCTGGTCCTTGGGCAAATACCCCCAAAAAGATGACTGTGCATTGATTACTGGTTTTGCACCTCCTTATGTTAAAAGATGGTGGGCTGCCTGCTGGTTACAGTGCTGCTCACAGGCAAAGCAGTCTCTTCTTTAATTCTTTAGATATGTGCAACATCCTCTTTACAGGATATTGTTATCTGATACCATAAAATGCATTTATCTGCATTCAGCCAAGAGCTCCATTTTTATCTAGTAAACCTCATTGGAGACTGCGTGTCAAATGCACCTAACCTTGCCCAAGAAAAGGCAACGATGGCATCTTCTGGGATGCTACCCCGTTGAATAAAGGGGGAATGCACCTTCCTGGGAGACCATCCCTATGAAGGCATGGAAGCGCGATGCAGGGCTGCTGTGGCACAACAGCCTTTCTGTGAGCAACACTGACATGGCCGAGACATCTGTTTTCCCTCAGTCTGTGACACAAGGGGGAGGTTAAACCAAAGGTGGGTTTTGTGCTGTTTGAGCCTATGTGGGAGATGGCGCTGGTCCAGGCGGTGCTGGGGAAGGAGCTGGCTCCTGCTCAGCTGGGAACCCATGAGCATTGGGATTGCCAAAGAGCTGGAATCTGCTGTGAGGATGGTATCTCTCAGGGCTTTTATTATTTCACAAGTATTTGTAAGTCTCTAGTGCCTTTTAAGTACGAAATGACTGGTGAGGAAATTCCTTTGCTAAACTCCTTATATCACTATTACTTTGGCCAGTTGGGATATACAAGATAAGGGATGGTCTAGGCAGGTCCCTTGGGTGGAGGCTGTGAGCACTGGCAAAAGCTCCAGGGGTGAAGCAGCGGTGTTTTCTGAATCAGCAGCAAGTCTGGGTCATTGCAGTTCCCAACCAGCTTCTCCCAATTCTCCATGCCTTGTAGACACAAAGCTAGAAACTGGAGATGGGTGAAATCGAGCCACCTCTCTCTTGGCAGCTGCTGGTGCTCTCCATGGCTAGAAGTCCAACCCAGCCAGGTCGCTGCCTGAAGTGATGCAGACACTTCCCAGTCATTATGTTGTAGCTGGTTGTTGTTCTTGCTGTTATGGTTTGTCCTGTTGCTGCATAAACTGTAATTTAGATGTTTTAAATGAGATTGCAAGTATGTTTTAATGCATCGTTAACGCAGTCTATACGCATTGCATAGGGCTTGTGCACCCACAGCCCTGTTCTCCCACGTGGCTGGGTCTGGGATGTCTCCTCTTTGCAGCAGTAGTGCCACTTTCCACCTGTGGGAGTGGGGTGTTGGGGTGCGAGTGGGGTAATACCTGCTCACTTGGATGCGGTGTGAGGTGTGCAGCAGGAGGCAAACAGCCACAGCTACTGGCTGCTTCAAAGACAAATAAAAGAGGAGATATTTTATTTTCAGAAATATTACGAGAACTGCACGTTTCCCTCTAGACTCTGCCATGTTAAATGTATTATGGAAAAATTTTTCTACCACAACCATTCAGATTCTGAAGTGAATAAATAAACAGGTATCAAAACACATCACCCAAGGGAGGTAAATGTGATTTATTAGAGACTTAAAATATAAAATTATAAGGTTAAAAATCATTAAAAATGAATCTAACAGGTGCAGTAATAAAAGAAGAGTTAAAGGTGTTTGCAGCCTGATCTAGTTGTATCTATTGCGTTTTCTCTCACACTGCCTTACTTTGATCCTCTTCTCCTTTAAGAACAAATGCAGCTTTACCCAACTAATAATTTATTTATAACTTTTTTTTTTGTAAAAATTGCATCCACCAGAAAAAACCACACACTGCATGGAATTTTATTGACTTCCATGCAAAAATACAACTGCAGACTATCAAGAAACTGATGGGAGTAGGTTTTATGTCTTATCTAGCTTTTCTTACATATTTATTTTTGCAGAGGTTCATTTTGTTGGTTGAGAGGACTCACAACAAAAGCAAAACCAAACAAATCAAAATCTACCTACAGGTGATTCCCCTGACCCCTCCAAGCTGTTGTTTGAATAAGGGTCCATCATTTTTTTGTTTAGTCATGTGTCATCTATCTCCTTCCTGTTGCGTATATTTGCTCATAGTACTTTATCTTTACAGGCATGCAGCAGGTATACAGGAGCACATATAACTTATGGGCAGGTATCGAGAAGCAATATGCAACTGTGACAACTTGAAAATAGAATTATCTCCCTTACTGAGACCCAGATGAGATCTCTGTTTCCCAGGAGAGTGAAACTATGAATGACTTCCAATGCGAAGGTGCTTCTAGAAGTTTCATGTTGCCATTAATGCTCGTTATTCCTCTTCCCAATGTGCGTGTTGGCGGGCAGTGACCACGGTGGCGATGTTGGCGTTGCCTGTAGGATGACGGGAGAGCTTGGCAGCATCCTGCACTGCGCACTGGTGACGTGAGGAAAGCACATAGAGCTAATTAAGCTCAGGACCAAGAGATGTTTGAAAAAAAGCTTCACTCACACTTTTTTCCCAGCTAAAAATGGTGTTGCGAGGAAATGGAATTTTTCACCTAAATATCTGTCTTGATTGAAAATCTTTGACCTTTAACATGAAAAACAACAACTAATTTTTGAAAGCAGATTTTTTTTTTCCATTTTTGATTAAACGGAGCCAAACAATTATTTTTGTAAATGGACTGGGTTTTTTTTTTCCACACAAAAAAGGGAGAAAACACTTTCTGACAAGCTTTAATAAAAAGGCAGTTAAGGGGATGTTTTCTCATGTGGATTCCATTTGCTGGGATGCTGAGCCCAGAAGCACAGAACCTGTGCTGTCTGTGGGCTTTTCATCTGGAGGGTTTGCATGTGTAGCTCTGTAGCTAAGAGGAAAACATGGGAGCGTTTTGAAGAGTAAAATCTACAAACAGCTTAGTGGTCTGAAGGTAAAGTTGGTGCACGTGTGAAACTTAATGGAGAGCTAATGGGGCTTCGGAGAGAAAGGAGTGCATAAATTATACATTTAGCATTTTAGGGGTTTGATGGTGGAAGTGTGGTGCAATGCTTAGCTGTCATCTGGAAAAAAGGCAAGGCTCTGAAGTAATTTCTGCGAGGATGTTGGTGCAAAATAACCCTTCTACCTCCTCATCGGCATTCGGAATAATAAATACGTGACAGAGCTGCAGGCTTCAGCCTGGAGGGTGCCAGGCAGGAGGTGAGGAGATGGCACAGGGAGCCGTGTGTCGAGAGGTGCTTTGCCGGTGGACCAGGGCTGCTGGGGAGGCTCGTGGGCTCAACGCTGGGGTTTGTCCAGGGATCCACGGGTGACCCCCCTCCAACAGCAAACCTGCCTCCCGACAGGGAACAGGCACCACGGCCAGCGTGGGCGAGGCGTTGCCCACCGGCGTAGGCTGTTGTCTCCTTTTCCTGGAATTTGGACGTGGGACTTCTTATTTCTTCTTTTTTTTTGGTGTGTGTGTGCTCTCTGGTAGAGGAAACGATGACTGGGGAGCTGACAGCATCTGCCTCTTCTCCCCCTAACCCAGTACTCTGTCCTGCGTTAACAGACCAGATGCTTCAGAAAAGGGAACAAGAAATGTTGAGTAAGACATGTGCAACCATCTGCCCATGTACTCTTTTTCCTCTTGATTCCCTATAATAAGTGAATTAAACCACAACTTGTATGAGGTAGTTTTTATTTTACTTTATTTTAAATTGTTACCATTAACTACTATAATTCTGCATATTTTTTAATATTAGCATAAATATCTACTCCATTTTTGCATCGGTCTGTGTTCCTCTGTTTGGCGTGTTCAGTGTCAGGGAGTTCCCAAGTTTAATTTGCATTTGTCAAAGAAATTCCCCTTATTGGTTTCAAATGCATCACCTCTTAATTTCATGGAGGATGCCCAGGTACTCGTGTTATGAGATAGCCCAGAAGCAGCTGATCTACCCCCTGTAGGTTATTCATTATCTTATATGCTGTTATTATGTCTCCTCTTATTTATTGCCTAGTTAAGGTTAAAAAAAGTCTTTCAATCTCTGGTCGTATGAGAGATTTTCCATATCCCTAATAATTCCTGATGGTTTGCTCTGAATCACCTCTAGTTATACAATATTATTTTTGAAATAGGATGGTCACTACTATACATTACAGCTGAGAATAGTTGATTTACATGTCTTACACATTATTTTCCTGTATTATGTAGCATCCTAATGTATTGGTTTTTCTGACCAAGATATTTCAGCCTTTTTGATCCTAGCATCCCATCCTGGTAACTTCTCACCTTCAAGCCTAGCCACAACGCAGCAGCTGCCATCCCTGCCTGCCCTGTTGCTCAGTCCTGTCATTTCTACCCTTCCAGTTTCTTCACTGGTTTGCTCTTGCACTGTCGCAAAGCTTGGGTTTGCTGCTCTGCTCTGCACAACACGGTCCCAACCGATCTGCTCTGCTGCCCGCAGCGGCTGGCTCGGAGCTGCTGCCGCCTCCTGACATCTCTCTGTGCCTTCCCTGCTGCTTCCTCCAGTCCTGGGAGCTTCTCCGTTCAGTACTCAGGTTGCTTCTCCTTTCTTCATTAAGTCTCTTCTAAAAAAGTCAGTTCTTTGGTGGGCCGCGCAGGCTCTGATCTGTGCCACTGAGATACTTTCATCATCCTTCAGTGCTGAAGCAGAACTTAAAAATGATAAACTAAGTGTCTGATCCTGCAAACAGTTACACGTGCGAGTCGTCTTGTTGACTTCAAAGGAACTGCTCACATGAGTAAAGTCATGTATTAAGATAGTTTCAGTAATGAAAATTCCTTAGGGTTTGGTTCTTTTTTTGTGTGTGTTAGTAGCACAGAACAGAATTTTGTGCCTCAACTGCTTGTTACAATTTGAAGGGTTACTTAGATGCTTTAAATTTAGATAGATGCCTACCTGTCTCTCTGAACTACTTCTAAATGCTAAATACTGCCAGTCCTGACACAAGCAGTTGGAGCAAGCCTGTGTCTGCGGCGGGGAGGGGGAGCCTGTCCTGGTTCGACAGCAGGTGACAGACACGGGTATGCGAGGATGAGCAAGCAGCAGAAGTGTATTTATTGTCATCTGTCTTCATTTAAAGTGAGCCCTGCTAATTTTTGGATATCAAAGAAAATGCAAAGATTCTTTTAGGAAGAGAACTGCTAAGTCTGGCCCCAGGTCTGTCCCAGGCGGGCAGGGAGGACATATCAGCCCGACGTTGGGACTGTCGCTCCCGGTGTTGGGCAGGTACCTCTTGGTGCTCAGGGCACCCGTCCCGTGCCCCAGTTTGCCCAGCGGTGCCCTGGAGTCGCTGCCGGCCGTTTGCTCGCCGGGGCAGGGGATGCCAGCGCAGCCCTGCTCAGTCCAGGAGCCCATATGCACGCGTGCCCCGTGGGACGCAGGGGCTGTCCCGTGGGTGTTGTGCACGGCCTGTGACATCTAGCTGGCCACGAGGGTTTTGTTTTGCGCTGTTCTGTCCTGAGAGCCGCCAGCAGCGCGATACAGGGAGCGTTTCTGTCTAGGGGGGACTCGCAAAGGCATCAGGCTGCAGGACGGGCAACCGGTTGCCCCTGCGCGTTTTCGGTTGTTCTTGTTTTCTGGCTGCTGAGGTAGTGCTTAAGCCTGGACCCGTGCCGCTGCCGCCTCCCGCCTCAGGAATGCCCACAGCCGCCAGCCTCCACGCGTGACATCACACGCGTTTTTGTATTAGCGGCTTCTTCCGACTCTATTCAATCATCAAACGAGAGAAGATGGGGTTTGAGAGGGAAAAGCGCAAACAGCTGAACTCCCAGTAAAGCCCATACAGAAAATAAAATCACCTCAAGAGGAAAGGCGTATTTCCCCCCCACACCCCGCACGTTCTCCACGCCAGCGTGCTCAGGGCCAGGATGAGCGTGGCTGTGTCCCGACGGCTGCGCGGGCGGCTGCGCTAGCAGGGCTGCAGGGCTCGGGCACTGCACGCTGCTCCACCTGCCCGGCACCCACCGTGCGTGGGAGAGTGGGGGCTCCCCTGCAGCTATGGCTCTGCTTGGGGGGCACCGGGAAAGGGTGCCATGGACTGTCATACTGGAACTATTTCCCAAGGTTGCCAAACAGAGCAATTCTGTAATTACACCGATTGCCTAATTTGTACTGAAATGCTTCTTTTTTTTTTGGTGTTGTCACATTTCTCTCTCTCTCTTTTTTTTTTTAAAAAAAGAGTATTTCAAAGGGGTATAAAGCACAGAATAAAAAAATGCTAAGTTATGTCGTGGAAATTAAGTGTGTGTAATGGAAGATAAATTTCCAGTTTTTATCAGGAAGCAAAATTTTACTTCATTGGTTTGCGTAATTTTTTGGTATGAGTTGAGCAATTGAGGCTAAGATGTCTGTTTGATATTTAGGGAAAGATTTGATGCTTTAATAAGGGAATCCTCTGCCTCCCTCATCCATCATTCGTCATCCTCATCCATCCACACACCACTGTAAATTTGTCAGAGCCTTTTCCATATTCAGTACTTGTATAAATAATGGCCGTTGTGAACAGAAAAAAGGAAACGTGCATTTTCTATTTCTGTTCTGTCTCCAGTCATAGCCGTGGCAATGTTTAGCAGGTTTTTGCTTTCAAAATACCCCTGTTCAGGTCATATAATATAATTGCATAAGCAAAAGTGCATTCCAGTGTTGCCCCTTATTGTGGTTGCTACTTGCCAAAAAAATTGAGTTTGTGAGCTTTTCTATAATATATGAAACAGCCTGTGCTTCATTACTACGCGCTTTTATCCTACTTCATCATGTCTTCCTTCTTTTCTGTGCTATCTTAGGGATTATGCAGCTTCTCTGCAATATTCTGAAATTAATCAAACCAAGCAAAACCTCATGCTATATTATCCATCACTGGAGGAGAATGATTTCCACAATCCAGGCAGCTTTACATTGTTTTGTCCAGGGGCTGCAGCAGAATTCTATTAACCAGAATACACTAGAAATTTGATTTCTCACAAAACGCATTTGTTAAATGTTCGCAAACAGCAAATTTTTAGATTTGATAGCAAATATAACCCTAATCACATTTCTTTTTCTCTTATTTTAATTAGGAAGTGGACAAGCATAATGTCCACTTCTTTCTGTGAATTTTCACCCACTGAACAGCTGCCGGGTGCTAATGCAGAAGCTTTGCTATGCAATGAGATATGTAAAAACTTAATGGATGCTTACCCAGACTATTTTATATTTCGTCTATTATATAATCAAGCTCTACAAGTAATTTCTTTCAATAAATTAGTAACCATACTGCAGATTGCAGACACTTAGTTTGATTGAAAGTAATAAAGGGAGATTATCCATAGAGTTCGTTGAATGGCGGTTCTGACTTGACCCACTGCCCGGAGAGATAAGAATTAATCTTATAAACCTCTCCACACTTCCACCCGCTCTGATCCGCCGAACAACGGCCATTCGCCCCCCTTTGTTCTGGGGCAGCCCTAGCTGGGCAGAGGGACCCCAGTTCGGGGTGGGCTGATCTGGGTCACACGAATACTACAGACAATTTCTGAACGGCGATGTGTTTTAATGACGGTGGTACCCAAAATGCACAGATGCTGCAGCTGGTCCCCAAACAACGTGGTTGCAAAGGCTGTGAAATGTCTGCCTGGCCTCGTACGGCACCACACGAGTGCATAGGAAGTGTAAAGGTGAAAGTTGGAGACGGAAAGAGGTATATGACTGTTTAACAGGCACAAGTACTTATGCTACAGACTTTTTTTTCTCTCTTAGAGTAAGTTAAAGTCTCGGTACTGGACCTGACTTGCACATGGGCATATCTGCTCTGGTAATTCAGGTTACACCTGGTAGCTTGGACCAGGTGATTGTTGTAGGTCCCTTCCAACTGAACTATTCTATTCCATTCTATTCTATTCTAAACTCACCAGCTGCAAGGATTTTCTTCTGAGGAAAGACACTAAAAGGGGAAATAACAACAACAGCTATTGCACAGTTTACCACTGGGAACTGTCTGGAAGAAGCTGAATGGATCTTTAGATAACTCCAGTTGATACAGAGCTGCTATGTAGGTTCAAATAGTTTCTGCACTCGGAAGTGTTTGTACCATTTTTCTTTCCTCTCCTTCTGCCCACGAGTTTCTTCTTTGAGCCCTATGCTGCCACAGATTAATTTTTTTCCAGGTATTTTACCATGGTCAAAGGTATTTCCTCTCTCCAAATGGCATGTTAATGAGTGCTTCCACAATTACTGATGATAATGTCATTAATTTATTTTGTACAGCTTTTGCTAATAACCATGAGCTGTTTACTTGTAATGATCCTGACTTCTCACCTCCTTCTCAGCATCTTTGGTGTTGAGTGTTATATTAAGTGGGGAAAATGAAAATGCCTTTAAATAACAGAACTGAACCACTCTGGGCATTTCGGGAGCGATAGTCGCCGGGGAGCAAAACTGACCACAAGCAGGGGGAAAGGGGCAGAGGAAAGGCTTGGGGTGTATCTGGAGGGGGACAGGGAGGACACCGAGCACAGCCTTTGCCCGTACAGTCAACGCCCAAGCCCAGGTGAGAGGCACAGCAGTTTCCTTAGGGGAGAGGGAGACGGATAAGAGCTGCTTATGTGCATTCCTTCACTTGTGAAATTAGACGGTCATGCTTTTTTCTCTTAGCTTGTCGATACACATAAATGGTATGCTTATGCTTCGTGTTATGATGACGCTGACACAGGCAGTATGGAGGGTAACGGCAGGTAAAAATTGAGCTGTAGTCAGATATGCAACGTAACTGCCAAAGAGATGAGCTGAAAGGGTGTGCTTGCTGTTTGTGTTTGTTCCTTTATTGTGAAATAAAACACCGATGTTTTCAATTCATGTAGAAACTATCAAACTGCGGCTCCCTTCCCTTTTTCCTTTCCTGAATTTGTGACTTCTGCTAAAATTAAGAGATTAGGACAGCATAAATCTGTTATTTAACTGTCTCAACCCTCAGAAAAAATAGTATGCTTCTCTCTTTATTTCATGCTTTCCATTAAGGATGTACACTGCTCTGGAAGGACTTCAGTAACTAGTGAATGATGACACTTCAGAAAAAATGTTTAGCTGCCAATGCAAAGATAAACAAGAATAGTGCAACTTTACTGCATTTTCCAGCTGAAATAGCACCATAGCCTCTTGCCACACCAAAAGCAAGACCCTGCGGACAAATAACCATCATGATAAGTCAATGTTGTGGAGGTGAGGGCAGGGGTTGGCTTTTCTTTTTTTTTTTCCCCTGTCGCCAAATTTCCCTCTCCAGCTAGATAGCCTGAACTTGTGTGACATTATCCATCCTCACACGCAGACCAGCCACTCTCGCTCGCCTCATTATACATTCTGCTGGTGATAATACCACTGGGTTAATGCACCAGCTTTCACATCTGCAGACATCAGTTCACAACCTGATATGCCTACAAGTGAAATGAGGGTGATGGTGACCTCAGACAGATCCCTGGTGGATATTATTTCATATCAAATCATATAGTTACTCATTGATTCAGTGGGTAGTTTTTGCTTGGATGCCGAAGAATAAGGTCGAGTTCTGCAGGTTTTGGATGCTCTCAGGTGAATTCAGGCAAACATGGGGCATTTCCCAGCACTCAGGAAGTCATGAAGGAACACAGAGAGTGCCTTCTCCTACCACGGCTGGGTGCAACACTCCCAAATCCTTATCTCAGCAAGGCAGATGGACAGATGCAGATATAGATGCGTAACTTCACGCTGCTCACGTACAATGCCAGAAAGGGGGATCATCCCATTGCTATGAATTTGGAGTGACAATGATAAAGTGAATTATTGGGTGAACTGGAAGCCATTGTGTGAGTCACATTTGGTGATTCCCCTGTTTCATACAGGCAAACACAGTTCCACACTTCTCTCCACATCTTTGCTTATTATATTTATGCCACGGTGGGATGAGCTCTTTTTCATTTATTCTTTAAAAAAAAGTAACAAACCCCACCCCAAACCACAGTTCATTGACAAGCTGCACGGAACATCAGGGTATGAGACTAACATTCGTGACAAAGCCAGACTTGGGGGTAATGTGATATTCAGATATTACTATGCAAATAACAGGTTTAAGTTCTGTCTTTCTCAAGACCCTGTGGGTGCATTGCTTTGGGTTAAAAAAATACAAAAAGGTCAAGCACCATTGAGCTGGCCTCAGAGAGTAAACAATTATTTTAAACGCCATGGTGTACTCACTTTCAACAAGAGAGCTTCTGCTTGCAAGCCATACAGTAGCATTCAAGTATTTAGGTCTCCTTAAAACTGTTTCTTCCCCCACTTGTGTTAATACAGATATTAAGCCTAATAGTATCTACTTAGCATAAACAAGAAGATAAAAATGATTTCTGTGATTGAAATGTTTGTTATTTAGCATTAAGCATCTTCATACTCTCATGTGTTTTGCATTTTAATCCACTCTGTGCTTGGTTTTGGGATTGATAGATTAGTTTTAATCCCCTGTCTAATAGTGGAGTACTGGTGAGATTTATTAAACAGGCAGGGTTTGGTACTTGGATTTAAGAGGACTCACATGCACTCTTCATGCATATTAAATTTGGGAAACCACCGGTTCAGTTTATAAAGGGCTGTGATGTCCTTTATCACTGAGTGTTTCTGTTGTGCTTCACTAGCTCAGTAAGCCTTTATATTTCTGAAATGGAACATTTTTGATGGTTCCTTCCCACTGCATAAATCTAACATTCCAGAGATACGTTTTTGACTGTTAAAGTTATTATTGAAAATCCATTCATTTTATCCTGAGTTTGTGTTATTCCTCTCCTCCTTGGCTCGGAAGCACCGAAGGTTGGGCAAGGATCCCACCGCACTTTGGGATGCGAGGGGTGCGAGGGCTGCAGCTGTGGGTGCCGAATCAAGGGGCACTGGAGCCAAGGCAGATGCTCACGAATGCTTCCCCTGCCCCTTCGTTAGCAGTTTATTGACTTAATTTTGTAGCTGTGTGTGACGGAGGCTGTTGGTGTGGGTGTGTTGTGGTGTGTGCGTAGACGCTCTTCTGCACTAATTGCTTTGACTTGTTTGCCTGGGACTGACCTTGCTGGTGGACGTGGTGCTTCCAGTGATGTCCTCCTCAGCATGTGAGCTTGAGGATAACATATGATGGATGTGACCAAAATGTTGAGGGTGTGCACTGGCTAAGAAGGACAATCTTGGACAAAAACACTTATTGGAAATCTTTTCTGGAGAAGCCTATGTGCTCCACTGGCTCTGGTCATTGACTGTCTCTCGGTGTGTCACCACCTCTCCCTGATGCGTCCTGGTGTCCAGAGCTGAACGTCTTGGTTCGCTTGCTGCTGGAACCCACTTCCCATGTTTGCTGTATTTCAGGAAACAAATAAAAAGTGCTGTATGGTGATTAGAATGTGAAAATGACTCCTGTGTGGGTTTTACTGTTACACTGGGAAAAGCAGAAGCTTGATAATAGTTAAAAAACCACTGAAAACTTCAAACCCGCCTAAATTACAAATTCATGCCCTATCAGTGGAAGATGAGTTGACTTAATTTGCGGTTTTACTGGTTAATATACCATTAAGGCTGTAATACTAGTAATGCTGTGAGAAATGGGGGAAATTTACTTTTTTGTTAATGTAATTATAGGATTGCTATATAAAAGTTATTAACTGCAGAAGTGAAAACTAGGAAAAATGAGTTTAAATTTAATGATAAGTTAAAGAAACCACTAAAAGCTTTTTGCAAGAAGATGCTTTGTTATTGGAGGTTTGCTTCTTTAGCTAACCTCTATTTTTGATTTACCAAATAAATATGAAAAGCAGATATTGCAAATACAAGTGACAGCAGTTGTAATCACCAGCTTAGGAACTCCTGTATTTGATTAGAACACAGATAATAAAACCCAAAATCTTTCTGGAATTTTACTTGGTCATTGGCAACTGATCAGTCCTGTGAACTAAAGGAGAATATCAACACTTGGGTTTAAGATCTGGTAATGGAAGATGGAATTTTTTATAAACTTCAACTGAAAAGAAATTATGTGATATGCTGGATAATTGACAATACTTTTCTACCTCAGTTAAAGCAAATTTTTTATTCTGCATATGACATTAAAAAGTATAAAGAAGGCAAATACACAGTTATTTGTTCCCACCCCTTCCTTTTTATTTTCTTTTTTCCTAATGCAAGAATCCAGGCAGTGACACTGCAAGGTGGCGAATTTAAACAATGATGTTTTCACATAATGTGCTTTTAGCCCTTGGAATTCATTGCCACAAGATGTTGATGCAACAAGATTGAAAATATTAGATATTTTATTTTATGGCTAACGAGAACATCCATGCTAATATATATAATTTCAATTAAATAATCAAAATTCTACTGCTCCAGGACATAAGACAATCCCTAACCAATGGTAATGGGGAGGGAACTCCCCTGTGGCCACGTTATTTCATAATTATCAGCTGCAAGGTTTCTTGCCCATTTCAGTGTGAGGATACTGAACAAAATTAACCGTTTGGAGCGTGTGAGAGTAGGATACCACTTGGTTCATCAGCTTTTTGTGTTCCTCAGGAAAAACACCCGTTTGCAGTGCAGGGGTTTCGTGGGACCCTCATTTTGTGTATGCGAAATTTCAGAAAAGTCTGCAGTTAAGATGTTGTCAGATGGGTAGAAAATCACTTGATATCTTTTTTCCAGTTTTCCCTTCATGCATATAGCTTTGGCAATTTAACACAATTTGGTATGTTAAAAGAGGAAAAAAAAAAGGCTGTTGTGTAAGGAGACGTCGTAGCCTCTCCCGTGTGGGTCCGTGCTGTCCCTTGCAGGCTGCTGGCAGGGTGGTGCAGGCGAGATGCGGTGTTACGTGGGGTGCGGCTGGACCGCAGGGAGGACGTGGTGCTTTGGCCGAGCGCATCCGAGAGGCTCCCTGCAATGCTCCATTTTTTAGCTGATGATCCACGATTTGAGCAAAATGAGGAAAAATATGAAAAGTCTGTACTTTTTTTGGTAGTCTTGCTATTCTGAAGTAGTTGCATTTATAAGAATAAAGTTGGCTTCAACTCCTGACTGATGGGAGGTGGTTGCTAGATTAATGCTCACAGGGGACCCTCTTTCATATCATGCTTTCCACAAACTGAGGACTTGAATTTCGCAGAGCCCCAGTTGCAAACTACAATCTCCTTTAAGGCACTGATAGCCTTAGGTGCTCACTTGTCTCGAGGTATTCCGGCATATTACAACTTTAAAAAAGCAAAAGCCACATCTGGGAATGAATCCAACAAACCTAGAAGAACTTGTAGAAATGCCATATAGACATTGCAGCCCAGGTTTCAGTTTCCATCTCTATTTCCAAGGCACCCGTGGCACCATACAAACCAATAGGCGGCACATTTTGTTTTACGGTAAGAGCCACCTTCAGATTAAATCAAAGAGGAAACGCAGTAACGTGGCATGCTATTTGTCTCATGTTCTTCCTGCCATGTGTTGGGTTTTCTGTCAGTGGTAACTGTGCATCAGCCTCCCCCAGACCTGCCTGAAACTCCTTCAGCCTGACTGCCATCAGCCCTGAAGCTCTCATTTGGGAACAACTTGGCAATTAAAAAATCTCTTTGCTTACTTAAGGTGATTTGTTGATATGTGAGTACATTAGCAGGGAAAAATATGAATGAAACGGGAACTGAACGGGAAGGTTGTGCACAGCATTTCTGCAGTCACAATTTGCCTAAGGACACAGTGCCCTCCGTGGAGGTGTAACTTGTAACTGTGGGATTTTGCCATCTTCTTGCCTAACTGGACTTTCTTTCTCATATGGATTCATGTAGGACACCACGGAGTCATCAAATTACAGCAAATCGCTTGTATCAAAAGAGGTGTAATAGTAACTCATGTTTTTACCATCTTTTTCGAAAATACTGCCGGCACTGAAACGTGTGTCTATAAATGAAGAGGTGCAGCTGCAGAAAGATGAGCTACGAGCTGCACGCAGAAGGTGGTTGCTGCTCTTGTGGCTCAGCTTCCCCCATGGGTATGAGGTGGTGTTTTCCCAGCCAGCCGTTTCACTAGCACACCTCTGATCCCGGTTTTAGGAGGTTTCTAGCTGTTTGCTGAGCACAGACATCAAGCTGACGGCTCTCTGGTGAGAAACACGAAGGCTTCCCCTGCTCAGATCCTGGAGCATCTGAATGTAGTGGCTATGAGTTCTTCATGGACAAGGACAGGCATTGCTCCGGCACCAGCGACAGGAGAGTGGAGTGAGCGAAAGCCTACTGGCAAACCTAAGTCAGATTATAGAGGGTGCTGAGCTGAAATGATGTGACAAGGACTTAGCTTTCATGTTTTAAATCTTTCCTGGGCTTCTGTTGCAATTAAACAATATGCGCACATTGGTAATTGGGTTCCCCCAGTGTTAGGTTTCCATTACATGAATGATACCTGCTGGTGAGGACAGCCATGGTCTCCAATATTTTCTTTTCCAAAGTACTCATGTATGCAAAGTATCTCACTGATGTTCCTTGCTGTTTCAAATACGTTAGAGGTGCAGCTCCAAGAGCAAGTTCCTGCTTAGCACCAACACCAAGATGCTTCTCTGCTTTTCTCTCCCTCCCCCCCGTGCCTACAGACATTATTTTTTCCCTTTTGATTATTTACAGAAGCTTCAGTCACGTCAGGCGTCTTCCCTGTTAATGCAGTTCTGGGATGATGTCCTTCTCCCCTGTGACCGTTTCCAGTCCTCGCAAACTGGGACGGGTGTTGTTTCAGCACATATATCCTGAACTTTAAAGGGCAAGCTCCCTGTTTTCTGCTTTTTAAGACTACAAAAGTGCTCTTCGAGGCCCCAGTGCTGGCATACACGACCAACATGCTGCTGCATGTGCTTTCCCTCACTGGTGAATCTGGCTGCTGTAAATCTTCCAGTGTCCTCAGCTATTTTGATTAATTCACTATAACATGAAGCAAGACTGAATGATGTCACATGGGCAGAAGTAAGAAAACATGAGCTTTTAAAATAATTTCTGGCTTGCCCCTACTGTATGCCAGTAGCTCTTGCCATTTGAAGAAAATTTTTTTTGTATCCTTTTATGTAAACACATCATGTTAAAAAAGGCAAACTATAAAACGTTAAAAACCCTGCAGGGTATTAAAAATACCGGTCTCAATGCATGTGTTCATTCCTTTCACTTTCTTTTTAGATCACTAGTGTTGGTACAAAATGAGCTGAGAGAAGGAGAGAATTCTAATTAGGTTTAAAAAAGAAAAAATATGGCAGTTTATTTTGAGCGCATGTCTGCTTTGCAAAGGCATATCCCATTTCAGATGCAGGCAGAATGAATCATTATTACACATTTATCATCATAAAAATGCTTATTTGGACTTTTTTTTTTTTTTTAAAGAAAAGGAAAAAATTATAAAAAGGGCAAAGCAAAGAGCCATCTCTGAAGGGCAGTTATTGCTTGCCCTTGCTTGGGAAAAAAGGCTTTCTCAATGGGATTACGTCCCCGCTCATAACCTATCAGCCGTCTGATCAGAAATTCATAACGCAGGCCATCCATTTCCAGCTCTGCGAGGGCTGCATGATTGAATTTAAATAGGCAAATGCCAGACTTGAGCTTTGACATTCTCTCTGTCTCTCTCAATCTTTCTCTTTCCCCTGCCCTCCCAATCATAGCGCCTTTCTTCCTCCCTTTCTTCCTCTCTTCCCTCCGCACACCACCATTTCATATGAGGCTCGAGCCAGCGTGATGAGAAGTTATCGGGAAATGGAGGATGGATGTGGGGGGAGAGGGAGAGGAGGGATGCACAGTGAGGGAGAAATATTGAGGGAACTGGACAGCAGAAAATTATAAATTGTTGCTGTCATGCTTTCATTGGGACACTAAAATCTGTTTTTAAAGCCCCCCGCCTTTTTTTCCTCATTTAAAAAGAGATATTTCAGCATCCATTAATAGTCTGTGTCCTTACCCCACCTGTAAGATGTCTGTGAGCACAAAGCTCCTAAGCTATTCTCTTTTTTCTGTTTCTTACATAGCTGATAAAGATGAAAATGAATTCAAATCTGTGCGCTTTCAGTCATGGCGTTTTAGAGGTGCAAGAGATGAAAAAGCTGCCTGGTGGCAGGCGCTCACCGGGTGAGGGTACCGTCCCGTCCCACCCCGAGCCCCCACAGCAGCCGAGGAGCCAGTGGTGCCGCGGCCGCCAACGCTGCGGCGCTGCGCGGAGTTTGGTGGGGACGGTGCTGGGCGCTACGGCCGCGGGATGCTGTGGGGTGCCAGCCCCGCCAGGAGGGACTTGTGCAGGCGCCAGCGGGGAGACAGGCAGGGATAATGTCTGGGCTGAGCTGGGTCTTCTGAGCAGGGTGAAAAACCTGCAGCGAGGTAGCTGTGCGTGTTGTGTTGCCTGATTTTTCTAACGAGTTTTGGCGTGCAACCCGCGCCCGCGTTAGGGAAACGTGCTTTGTGCTCCCTTTCCCCAAACCCCGTCCCTTACGGAGAGAGCTGATTATTGAGTTAGGGATATTACAATGATATTTTTATTGCTTTCTTCCCTGCTCGGCCTTTTATCCCCTCTTCAGTGTACTGATGCAGTTTCAGCCCAAATCCTCACTGTAAATTGTGCTTCAAAACAAACATTTTAAAAGTCTTACTTTGTCCTTCAGAAAGCAGGTAAACACTCTAGAACTTGTAGTTTTATCCAGTGGTACTTTATTGCCAAGCAAGCGCAGGGAAAAGAAGTACCTTGAGTGCAAGAGAGCGTGTTGTCGGCGTAACAGTTGTTTTCGACTTGGTGAGGCTGCGCTGATGGTATTTTTGGGGTTGTTCTTTTTCTTTCTTCCGTTTTCTTTCCCCCCTCTCCTAGAATTTAAGGCCAGAGGGGTCTTGGGCTATATGTCCTCTCTATCCATTGAGTTTTTGTCAATTACTGATTTTTCTAGTCCAAAACTAGAGTTTGTCTGAGGCTTCTGCTCAAGAAAGGCACTGAATTTGGGGTTAAAAATATCACATGGGGAATCAACCCCTCCTTCCCTAACATTTCCCGGACATAAATCACCCTTGTGGTAAGAAACGTGTCCTTAGTTTCTCATTTGAGTTGTCTGACTTCAGCTTTGTTTTCCCAAGGTAAAGGACACATTTCTGTGTCATGTTTATCATCAGTGATGGTTTATCAATTATTACTATTAACTTCAGGATTCTTAAGCTGTTGCCCAACACGGGGTCCAGCACCAGTCCTGCAGCCGCGGGGTCTCTGCTCTTCCACCGTGGGATCAATTCTCCCTCCACCCGCCTTTGCTCCTCCACCAGCCGCCGCTCCTGGGTTAACCCTCCGCACCCTCCCAACTCCTCCACCAGCCGCCGGTGTTGGAGAACATCTGTTTTGCACACAACCAACCGACTGGCACCAGTATGCACATACCCCTCCCGGTTGCTAAAATAAGCTGAATCCCATGTTAGCTTTCCTAATTTAACCTGAATACTATTACCAGCGACTTCTCGCTATACTGTTACTTGCATCTGCTTTTGAATGCTGGCAGAAACGGAGATGAGGTCTCGTTTCTGGATGTGCCCAGAGACCTGCTAAGGATGGACGTCAGCAGTGCTGGTGTCCCGGGAGGCTGTTGGCTTAGGAGAACAAACCTGCTCTAAATCATTGCTTAATTTCACTTCAGCTTGTTAACTACCAAACTGCTAAGTGCTTCATGGTTCTTCTTCGGTAAGTTTGTCAAAATCCCTCTTTTGAAATTAGAACTGTGAAGATTTCTGTGTTTTCTACTTTATGTTTTCCGCTTCACCATCCTCATCTCGTTGTGGTCTTACAGGATGGCTAAGATTCTGTTTTCTATTACACTTTGAAAAGTGTATATCCCCAACCCTGTAACCATTTTTCTGCTATCTTTAGTTTTTCCTCACCCACGTTCTGCTGCCCACAGCTTCTAGTTTATTTTACTTGTTACCTATTGCCCTTGTTTCCATTTGTCGTCTTGGTTTTCTATTTCAATTGCTGACTTTATATTGCTAATAAACCGAGACGCCTTTTAGCTGAAGTTGTCACCTTTCTTCATTGTCCAATTGTCTTTTTGGTCATTTAATATGTTTCTTCTGTGGTTTTGGTTGATTTCCTCCTAAATCCTTTCTTATGATCAGTTTTCAATGCTTTTTGTAGCTTTAGGAAATACCACGTACACGTACTTTGGAACTGTGATCTGCATAAGCAGGTTAAATATAAGGTGAAAGTTCCTGAAGCCCTGGCTTCAGATTTCCAGATGTGAATTATTTGGTGCTAAAACCATATATCCTTTACTTTCAGTGCCTTCAATAAAAACTTTTTTTCTTTTCCAAATGGCCTATCCCAAGTTTAGAGTAGAAAAGGAGGGTATAAAACTAGCAAAGGAAACTGTTAATTGGTTAATCTTTTTGGCTGATGTGAATAGCCTTCTGCTGAATCACAGGGTTTGTTTAATAGAATAAAAGAAATAGAGGTGATAACTAGCAGGTCTCAGCATGAAGTGACTCTTACAGTATGTTATTACCATTAGAAAAAAATAAACAATGCATACCCAGGAGTTTGCTTCTTTTCTCTAGGCTGTCAAAATGGAAAAAATAAATGCCGATGAAAAACTTCTATGTTACATTACTTCTGATGAAGTCACGGCAAGCCTTTCTTTAAAATATGAAGCAAAGTTTGGCTCTTGGTAATATTTTCTGCTTTCCACAACAAATTAATTAGAGAAGATGTTTGTCAAAGATGCTAAAACTCAGATTTGGTTTACCATTTCAGCTTACATATGCTAATAATTTAACCATGCATGCAGAGAAACAATAAAGCAAATTGGTCTTCAGCTGCTTTCCAAATAACACCTATGGTTGCTATGTGTGTTTGCTATACTTGTTCTTTCTGAGATGCCAGAGGTAGGCGCGTTCCTCGTCCCGACAGCATACGAATGAATTGAGTTACAGTCTCGGGGTTGTTTCTGTTCAGATTCAGTGAAGTGGGAGCTGTAACATTCATATTCCCTGGCCCCTTAAAACATATGTATGAGAAGTATCTTGGACAGTCTGGGTGGAGAGGAGGAGTATTTTGAATCTTGAGTAACAGGTATATAATATTTTAAAATGTAAATATTGTATCTAGCAAACCAATTCAGATTAATTATGTCTAAGATAGATATAGAATTTAAAATCTGAATTTAACAATGAAATGCAGAAGTAGAAAAATGTGAAGAGGATAATTTTAATTCAAATAATTAAATAATTTTAATTCAAAATCTTATTTGAGAGTCCAGCCATTTTTGACTCCTGCAGAGACGCTCTAGCTGACCATATAAAGTACAGCAATGGCAACATTTAGGATAATTCCTTCTCAGGGGCATTGCAGAGAGTAAAGACAGTGGTGGTGGTGGAGTCATAATCACAAACAGGGTTTATGATCGACTGAGTGAGAGATGAGTTCAGCTTACCTGGCAAAATTCTTACTTTTGCTGAAAACCAACTGAGGTTTTGATTCTTCTGAAAGAAAAACATCTCTTAAACTTACGGTTATAATTAGCTGGAGCCAGTTGAGTCGTTCTTCCTCCAAGATCACCACTTCTAAATCAAAGTCATGGATGCTGTATTTAGACATTGCAGTCAACAGTTAAGAGGGATGCATTGCCGGGAACCCCATTTGAGCTATTTGCAGTTCTCAGTTTTATGGAAGCAGGAGTTCACCAAAGTGCAGCTGAGCTGTGCTAATTCTATTTCAATTGAATGAACATAAAACGTTTGCCATTGATAGGCAATTCTTATCCGGCATGCTCTTCATCTGCCTGGGCATTTAAAAAAATCAACGATATGGAAAGCAAGCACAATCTTATTTGATATCAAGTCTAAAGAACTGCATACATGTATTTATTAATTATTTACACAATCATTTTTAAACAGAGTATCTTTTTTATAAGGCTAACTTTCTTTTGTTACTTCAGTCTATTCAGAAGGTAAAAGCAGCTTGCTAAGATTGAGCTCTGTGATGGAAGTGGATGTTGCAGAAGAAGTTACGCTATTACCTCCCATCGTCTAGAAAGGGTAGTTGAGTTTTAAATGGTCTGCAAGATTATTACTTAATGCAATTGTACACTAAGCTTTTTTAGACATATTGGAGTTTTTTATTGTATCTAGCTTTGTGTTATTTTTGAGAATATTTTTCTTTGTATACATTTCCATGCCTTTGTATAAAAACTGGCTTCACCATATGCCATGACTTTCTAGCTTAAATATAAACTATGCAGTAGAATGTATGTGCTGTGTGTATATTTTGTATTTTTCTTTAAAGACATGGTGCCAACACCCTTCTGTATTTACAATTCCAGGAATAATCATCTAGTTTGTAAGAACATCTATTTAGTAGTGCATGAGACTTGTCAGCTAGCACCTATACAAGTAAGCTGCTGTTTAAAGGGAATGTTTTTTGTGCTTTCTTGTTTAAAGATGTAAGCACAAGAGTTGCAGATAATGCTTAATTGACTATCTGTTCTTAAAATGCCCTTCTTGATTCCCCTTTGAGAGATTTTATGTTTATTCCCTATATGATATATCTCAAGTCACTGGACAGCCGTAGGGAGGCGGGGGAGCAAGCTGTAGACAGAAGGAAGTAGGTTGAATTGCATGGTTTCATTCTCCAAATACTGAATAGTGCAATTCTTGCTGGTTGTTGACTGACATGAGTACAAACATGGGAGCAGTTTGTGGCTGGTGGCATTACCCTCCCCGATGGTGTTTCAGTTGGAAGCAATGGGTTTTTTGGTTGACTTTTATTGTGGTTATATTTGGCTTGGGACATAACACCACGAGACACTCTTCTGAGCAAAAGTTATTTCTTATTCCAGGTTTTTTTAAGCCACCTCCTACAGAGCCGTTCACTCCTGCTTTGCCTGGTGCTTCTGGGTGGCAGCGCAAGGCTCAGCGGCAGCAAAAGAGCCGGAGGGGACCAGCTGTAGGGTGGTTTGAAATGCAGCCTGGACGCAAAAGTAGTCATCCAGTTATTTTTACAATGTTTTATTTCTCTGTATCTTTCAACAATGTCAGAAGTTGCAAGAATAAAATGGACCTATGTGTTTTCAAAAGCATCTAAGTGACTTATGAACACAAGTGCCATTGAGCTTCAGGAGGACTTGAGCTGTTCAGGACTTGTTTACACAGGAAAGTTACACCTCCTATACCAGTATAGTTCTACTGATGGATCACTCCATCTGGAATAATTGGCTTTTCTGGGTTAGTTTAACTTCTCCAAAATACTGTAAACTAAACCACTGGCTCCTTAACTGTAGTCTATAGAATTACATTAAACAGTAAAATTTATGAATGAGTCAGTTCTGTGTGGTTATGCAAGGTGACTCAAAGAAATTCCACTACTGGGTAGCGGTCTCTTGGTCCTAACTTTAAGAACCACTAAACTAAATAAAATAAAGATGTCCTTATTCCAAATTAAGGTCATTTGGGGAGTAACAACTTTGTATGTTTTAAGTTCATGCCTTCATTTTTATTAACGTAGCCCCCAACTTGCTAAGGAAGTCCAATCAGATTTACTCTGCACCATTTACAGTGCAGAACTACACCTAAATCCTTTATGAAAATGGAAGAATAACACTAATATCTAGATGATGTAGAATATTTTAGATCTTAAAGTGATTTTGAAAGATGAGCACACTTACTCCATCTCTTGTTAAATTGCAATATTGACTATATGATTCTAAAGTTTTTAAGCAACAGCAACAAAAAAATTGGTGCCATTTTTCTGCATACAACTGACCATTTATGGGGCTTGAGTTTCCTTTTTTTTTTTTTTTTTAAATGTTCAGAAACCAGATTTTCCTGTTATGGCAGCTCAGATTTATAGGATGATCTTTAGCAAAAATTTGAATATCAGCATTTTTCCCTAACAACAAAGTCTTTTAGACTCTGAAATAATCTTCCCTGAAAAGGCCTAAGAAGGAGCAAGTCTCATCACTGAGATAAATTAAATGTCTTCCACCATATCTCTCTCAGTTGTAACCAGTGGCGATTCGGCTATTTATTTAACGATACGTAGGCTTCCTCATGTGTCCTTTGGCTGAAACCTGGCATCTTCTCCAGGACTTCTCTCTTCTACACAGATCTGCCAGAAGTTGCTTGTGTGGGAGTCTCCTGTAAGCAAGATGATTCTCCCTAATCAGGTTGCGCAGATTCTTCAATACCCCATTTTCCCAGTTTTCACCTTCCAGACTTACGTGCCAGTTTTCCTCCAGGGCTGCTACATTTGGACTCCTCTTCTCTGCAGCTCTCACTTCTAATTCAATTCTCTGTGGGGTTGAAATCCCAGTTGTGATCTCTACTTTCATCCTCTTTGTTTTCTACAATGATAGAGTACCTCTGGTTGCAAGTGAAGAGGAGGTAGCATTTCCATGATTATCAGATCTGGACTGCTGGACTGCTGCTGGTGTGTATTTTTCTGCATAGATGATTTTGGCAGCATTCAGATGATTGAAAATGAAGACCTTACATTTCTGTGGCTGCAGTGTAGTCTTGGATATGCTGCCACATTCTTATTATTAGCACTCTAAAAGTATTGAGAGACCACAGGCAAGATCAGTGTTTCACTATATAGACACCTGAACTTGTTTAACCTACAATTTTTGTTTATTGAAGTGTGTGCCAAAACTCACTGTGTTGAGAGGAGCTAAAATTTCACTCCCTATCTTGTGGAGTTTTAGTTTAAATAGCTACAACAGATGAGCCATGGGAGAGGTGAATTACCGTCCTCGCTCTACAGAAGTATTAAACAACCGTCCGCAGCTCAGGAGGCAGCTGGTGGCATGCCCAGAGGTTGGACCAAGCCCAGCATCTTCACCATGGGGACGCTGGTCTTCTGTAACAGTTCTACGCTAAAAATGGAGAACTAACAAAAATCCAAACCCTCTTCATAACTTTTAATAGGACACATGCAGAGGCTTCATATATTTAGGTATTAGGTTTTGAATGCTAAAAGCTTTGTGAGCTGTTTTTTAATAACTGAGAATGATACTGCTTAGAAAATTTAGCAGATAAGTCCTGTTCTGTACAAAACAATCTAATATTCTGATTCCCAAAAGAATGCCTTACAATGCACCCTTATATTTGTTATGGATATGTTAGTTACGGGATTTTCTTTTTTTTTAAGAAGTTTTAGCTGTTTGTTGGTTGCTATTATGTTTGGAGAACAGGAAGAGGGCAGTACAAGAGAGTTACAGCAGAAACACCATAGAGGCGCAGAGTAGCTACAGGCGTATTAGCTCCCTGCGGTAGGGACGTACAGCGGTTCTGAGGTATGGAAATTGGAGCTGCCGAGACTGGAAGGCTGTGTTACCGCAGCCTCCGCTTCATGCTTTTCTTGTGCTCTCCTCCTGCCCTTGTTTCCCAGGTGAGGGTTGCTCGTCTCCAGCCTTTGCCTTTCTAGATCTTCAGTCTTTTGTTCATTTAATCTTAACGCCTTGCGTTGGTCTCTTGGTCTCTATGGAAAGGCCTTATTTCCATGGGAGTGGAGGAACACTGCTTCCTACCTGGCAGATTGTTAACCTTCACCCTCCTCCATCCTCACCTGGGTGTCATCTTCTGTTTGGGCCACTCAGCACCTGGAGGTGAACAAGTCAGCCTGGGAGCTCCCAAACCCTTCCTGGTCTTTGCTGTGGCTCTCACACTGCCATCTCGTCCATCAGGGGCTGCCCGTTGAAGATGAAGACCATGGGGTATTCTGTTATGGGCTCACTACTTCATGTTTTGGTGTGGTCATTTGCTGATTGTGATCTGCAGATGCACATCCATGGAATTATATATTGAGAAATGAGAATGTGCTTATTCTGCATGTGCTCATAACCCTAGCAGAATTCAATGGCAGGTGACAACCAGGACCTTCTCCACCTTCTGTCTGTCCAGTACAAAAGCTCTGTGGACGACACAGCCTCACAGCCAACAACTCTCAAGTGTGTTAGGTACCAGAAAGGCCAGAGAAGCAAATTTTAGATGAATAAAATGTGATATCCAGAAAATCCCAAATGGCAAGAGAATCCTTTAAACAGTTTAAAGAAGAGGTGCAGAATGAAACACGAGGCGGGGCAAACACCGCTGTGCTTTATGTGGGAGATAGGGAACTGATACAACCCAGTTACATAAGAAATAATTTTGTTTGTTGTTTTTATAATTGTGTTTTTGATGTCAGTTCAAGAGGATGTTGAGTGTTACTGTGAGATCTGCGGGGGATTAGAAACCCTCAAAACCCGCTCTTCTCTGAATGCCTAACTTTCCCTGGGTTTATAAGGAGAAATAATACTTTTTATGGGATCAGCTGTTAGAGCTGAAAAAAATTGGCATGCTATTGAGATCAGAGTTTGGCAATCAGTTTTGAAAATTGTATTTTTAAATCCAGTAGAGTGTTGTCACGGTTCTAATACTCTAGTTACTTAAGCTTTACCACCTGAAGGCTGAGCACAAGAGCTGCTTAACGCAGTCCTCTGAGTCTCCACACCTTTGATTTTACCCTGAAATGTTCGGATAGTCCAACCAAATTAGGAAGCATCACATTTGTTGCTGTTATTATTACTTACAGGAGGGATATGTTTAAAAATATGTATATGCAAAAATGGTCAAATACATCGTAGGCAAGTCCAGCCATATAACAGAGCATTTTGATAAAAGTAACTTTATACTTTGGGCACAGAGGAGTTATGAATATCTGTAAGTTCAGAAGCTGATAGGACTAGTTTGGCTGCTTTTGATGATTCACAAAATCAGAATGCCAGAAAGGGAATAACTGGGAGGGGTCAGCAAGGCATCTGGTTTGCCTCTTTATCCAGGTATCAATTGTAATTCCTTGTTTATATTTGGCACTATCAAAAATCTGGATTTAATTTCCCTGTCTTAACTGACAGTTATCCCTTTGCTCTAAAGCAATGCGTTTTGTTTGTAATTTGTTACCACAAATGTATGGCGACATTCTGTATTTAAACCTACTTTGTACAGTGATGCTCCACACTGACTCTCGCTAGTTTTGTGATCAGGATAGAGTGGTTTAAAACAGAAGTTACAAACACGTTCAGACATTGTTTGGACAGTGATTCCAGAATGATCGTCCTAAGTGCACATGAAGCACTTTGAGTGACTTGATAGTTTTTGATGCTGCCGGTGAGAAGCAGCACTCAACGTACGCCTTTCAAAGCTTTGGGTCACACCAGCGAATCCAGCTGGTCTCTGCCCACGGGTCCCCCCGACGTTTCAATCCACGGCATGCCACCCAGCCTCCGGAGGAGGTGGCACAGCAAGCACGGCCGTGGTTCCTGCAGTGCCGGCAGCGGTGTCCCAGGGCTGGCGGGCAAATACTTCAGCCTGGGGTCCTGCTGCCGGCGGAGGTGCCGTGGGATGTGCAGGCTGCTCCGTGGCACGTGTCCTGTGAAAACCACGGAGAGCACGAGCCAAGGAAGCTGCCGCGTCCCCCCCGCCCCAACCCATCTCCACCGCATGCCCAGAGGCCCTTTGTTCCCTCCAGGTGTTCTGTTCTCATTTCAGATTATACCTGCTTTCAGAGCTGCTCTTTGGTCCCCAAATGTGCAGGACTGATGCGATCCATTCTTTCAGTATATGTTGGCAGTTACTTGTATTTCATCACATTACTATGCATCGATTCCTGCTGTCATCCCAGGTCTTCCCAGCAGCTGACCACATTAACCTTTTAGAAGAATGGGTTGTCTCTGAATGCGCAGGAAAAACCAGTTGGCTTGGACAGCTAAAGTATTGCTGTGGCTCTCATGTTCTATGAAGAATTCTCTCACATCCCTCCGGTAGCCGATTTCATGGAATCCCTGACAATAAACCACTAAGAAACCAACCAACCCCCTTGGCTGAGTCCCATCAGAAGCAGCCCTTGGTTCTGCCAGTCCACTGTGGACTGCTAAATTGTATTCTGTATTTACCTTGAGGATTTTATTTATCATTGATCACCACTCCCAGTGATGTCTCCAATGTGCAGTCAGCTGCTTTGCTGCAGAAAATTAATAATACTTGAGCCTTAATTATTGTAGGTACTCCCCTGGAAGCAGCAGCTGCAGGGCTCTGCCCTATGACCCGAGTGTGTGCGATACGGACTTTCCAGCCCCTACAAAAATAAAATTTAAAATGCCTGCCCATAAAAACTGATTCAGAGATGGTAAAATCATCTGAAAGAGCGGCTCAGCTCATTTTCTATAAAATTTGATCTGTCACGTGCAAATGTACATCTTGGGGTCGCTGTGCCGCCCGCGCAGCCTGCCCCTCGGCAGGGACGCCAGCTCCCGGGGAGCCGCACCAGTTATTCTGATTTTGTTCTGTAAGTCAGCTCGTGTGGGAGGAGGGTGGGTTGTTGGAAGAACTGGAAGGTGAGTTTGTGGGAACTGAGACGGAGACGAATGCTAGATTTTTCCACCCACATCTATCTTTGAGTTTTGCCTTTCTCCACAGCTACTTGTAAAGCTAATGAGAACCCAGAGATGCAAAACAGCTCCGTAGTTTGACACCCTTTCACACTGCTCTTGTGAGGATGGACCCACGTTGCAGCGGGTCCTTTTTTGTTTCCATCTTGTAATCCCTGTTATCCAGCACGCTGGGGTTTTTTTTTTAAGCTCTGCTCAACATCTGATGTAAATGAGAAGCAGTGCTACTGGAAAATGTTTGGGGAAGGGTTTTGTCCCACAAGGCCTGCCACTGGCCACAGTCTGACCTTCTCCAAGATGTTTCACTCATTTCCTATTTTCTGACCATTTGCCATGGGGGAAAAAATAATTTTTATTTTTCTAAACCAGATTTTATTTTTGAAAACAGTTCAAATAATAAATAACAACCTATTAACCCAGCATGCTTTAATGCTCCGAATCTTAATGTAAAGACTACAGAGAGCACAAACATAACATTAAAAAAAGCGTGCACAGTTATTTCTCCTGCCCAGCGCCTCTCCCCCATAGTGCACGCAAGCTGTCTCTTTAATAATGCAAAGGAGCAGTAAATTTCAAGCTGAGGATGGGCAATAACAAGGAGAGTTATTTCCACAATGCCCCAGTGTCAGCCCCTGGCTTAGGAGCACACCTTATTAGTTCTAACAGGCTGGTTAGCATCGGGTCACCTCTGCGGCTCCGCTCCCCAGCAGGGTCACCCGTCTCCAGGCTATATTTGGGGAGAGGGGGGAGGGAGATGATATTTAGAGATTCTCTTATCACCCGGCGTTTTTAGCACTGTTTATTTTTATTTACACCCCCCCCCTCCCTTTATGCCTTGCCTTTCTCTTGCCCTCTCTCCCACCCAGCATATCTTTGCAACCTGCATAAATCCCGCGTGGTGGGTAAACCCCTCCCCTGCGAGAGCAAATTAAAGCAGAAACCACGTTACTGGGGGGGGTTCATCTGTGTTTCTTTTCAGAAGAGAAATAATTCAAATTAATCAGGCTGTGTTTGTGTATGGACAAATAACAAAGTGCATTAGAAATTTTTAATGAAAGCAAGCCCAACACGGTTGCACTCCCAATTAAGCATGACTGTAGCATGACTGTCCAAAATAAAACGCGCGCGTGCGTGTGTGTGCGCGCGCATGAGATGGGCAACGCTAAAACCCTCCCTCTGTTTTTAGGGACCACAGAAATTGTATTTAGGATCGTTCCTTTGAAGCAAGCTAACCGAAGTACCTTTTAAAATGAATGTTCATTTTTTCTTAACTGAAATGTATGAAAAGCTGCACATTATGGAAATGTACATGTGGGGTTTTTATATGTCCCTATCTCCATCAGCCCCCTCCCCCACCCGCCAGTTCCCATCCAAAAATGAATGCAAAGAAATACTATTAGGCTGTCTGGTTATGTATTTTTTATGAGGCCATACAAGACACTGCCTGACCTCGTGCAGCTCATGTTATAACCACATTGAAGATGCTTTTCATTTGGGTTCTGCTTTTCAGCCTGGATGACCTCTATTAAATAAAAAAAAAAGAAAAAAATGGCCTAATATGTGACCCCTGGGACTAGTCGCTTCAAGGATTACATTTAATTCATATGATAATATTGAAATATAATGTTTCTGTGTCTAATGTTTTGGATGTTTTTTTCTTTCTTCTTTATTTCAGGGACCCTTTGAGTCTTGTCAAAGATTTTTTCCTTTTTTTTTTTAAATCTGTTTTGGGGGGAGGACAAGTAACTCATGTGCAGTGGTCAGATTCTTAAAAATCACCTTTCTTCCTTTGGAAAGCAGGCGTGAATACAAAAGACCGCTCTTCCCACTGTCTTTGAAGGAGAAGAAGAGAAACAAAGGCAGAGAAATTATTTTTTATAAGAAAGCGTGTCTGCCAAGAGCTCGTCAAAATAAAGAACCACTCTTTGTTTTGGCGTTTGCTTAACCAGTTGATAAGGAGTGACCTGCTTTCCTCCGCTCCCTGCGCAACCTGGCTGGGGGGGTGCGGGCAGACCCCCCTTTACCTCCTTCCTCGCCTCCAGCTCCCATTGTCTGCCTCGCCACCGCCACAGCCCCTCCGCTACCAAATACACATGTATTTACTGTACAAACCCACCCGCAAACACCGCTTCTGCGCTTGCTTGTGTCGCCCCGGCATCCGAGCAGCGCGGTCCGTGCTGCTCGAACGTTTGACAGAGCATCCCAGCATTTCTGATAGACAACGCATATTTCAGGGGTTTATAACTTCTCCATAAAAATGTACTCTGGGATGAAACACGACTCGCGACGGCTCAGCTTAGGAGCAAATTTGCTTTTGGCAATTGCAAAAATAAATTTGACCGTTCCTAAATATTCTGCATGCAAAAAAATGTTTAATAAAGTACATTTTTTTCCCCTGATCCTCTCACTGAAATCACGTTCTGAGGTGTACAGTGGAACTCAGCAATCAGTCAGCAGTCTGATCTGAGACCTTGTACTAGGAAGCAACGAAGCCCTTCATCATTCACGGTAACGACACGTTTGTAAAAAAGCGCCACATGTACGCGCCACGTATTTTCAGCAAACACTGAATGCGAGGTTGTTAAAAAGTGGCTGCGACGCACACGGCGCCGGTGGGTTTGGTGCAAGGGATTTTCCCCCTCGGAGGAGCCCACGCAGTCTGTTGGCAGCCTGTCTGCGCTACACCGGCTCACAAAAGCTGTGTCTTTTTAGAACAATAGGCCTGCGCTCCTGGAGACCCAGTCCCGAACCACGGGGACGCTACTTCTGTGACATTTTTGCAAGGGGGTACGCAACTCCGATTACGCTTTTTCCTCCCCTGTCACCGGAGCTACGGAACGGTGCGATTAATTTGTGCAAAAAAGACACCCGGAGCGTACCGGCCGGGTTGCGGCGAAATAGCCCGAGTGGGTAACGTGTGGTTAAGGCTGAACCTGGCCACTCCACCATCGTAGGGGCTCTTGCAAATAAAGCTGCACGCTCCATAAACCCTGGCCCGGCTCGGGCGTCTGCGCGCGCCGAGGAACCGGAGGGCAGGTTGGGGCTGGAGTTCGCACATTAACGCGGAATGCCATTGCGTTTATTTGCGTCATAGGCTGAACCTTGACGGTTTTTGGTGAAAATCTAATTAGCGGCACGCGCGCCGGCCGGCGCGCGCCTGCGTTCCGCGTATATGCGCGCCGGCGTTTTGCGTAGGATATTCAAAAAAATATACCGGCTTTTGGTTCCCTTTTGTAAGGCACGAAGCTGTGACCCTCCCCTCCTCTCCTCCCTCCCCCTGTAGCCCCAGACTTCACCATGCCCTGACTGCTAGCTTAACATGGAGTTGTCTTTTTTTTTTTATTTTTTTCATAAACCCAGTCACAACACGGGGAGAGGAGGAGGAGGAGGAGGAGGAGGAAGAGAGAGAAAGGGAGAACTAAAAACCCTGAAGGATGGCTCTCAAAAAAATTCTGGCGGAACCAGGGGCAATTCCTCGGAGCGCGGGAGCCGGCCGCGGAGGTAAGGCAGCGCGCCCCCCCCCAGCTCCCCGGTGCCCCCCCCGCCCCCGCTCCCTCTCTTTCGGGTTCCCGCCGGCGCGGGGCGGGCGGAGCGGACACCTTCGCTCCTCCGCCGCTTCCAGCCAGCTGGGAGCGGCGCTGATGTGAATATGCAAATGAGCTGGCAGGGCTGCGCCGTCACACGTGCGGCTCCCGCCGTCCCCTCCCCGCCGAGCGCTCGCCCGGCCCGCGCCGCGCCGCGCGTGGGGGGGGGGCTGCCGCGCGTGGGGGGCCGCGGGTGGGGGTGGGGGGGTGGGGGGGGGGGTGTGTTGCGCGCGAGGCGGGCGCGGGCAGCCCCGCGCCTTCCCCGGCCGATTTGCATGTGAAAGTGTCGGAGGTGCGAGGGCCGGGATTAGCGCGGGGATGACATAATAACGCGGGGAATTAACTGCGGGCGGGCGCTGCTGCCGGCGGGCCGCGGGGGGGGGGGTGGGTGGGTGGGCGGGTGGGCGCCGGGGAGGCTCTCCTGCCTTTTTTTTTTTCTTTTTTTTTTCCCTTTCCCCGCGCGGCTGATTGATGTCAGAGGCTAACAGGATGCATCTTTGCGTTGCGGCGGTGCTGATGATGATTGCGATGATTATACTTATCATTAGTGCCAAATTTAAATTTTAAAATGGTCAGCGCCGGGGAGCGGGCGGTGGTGCGGATCCCCCCACCCCCGGCCCCGGGAGAACTTTTTGTGTTTAAGAAAAAAGGCAGCACGCAGGACTCAGAAAATCGGTAATTTAGGAAATACGGGGGTCGAGTTACAGAGATTTTAACGCGGTCCCGCTCTTCTTGCGACTATACGCCAAGACAGGCGAAAAGATGGGAAAGACGCTTTTGTTATTAAAGGAAAAATCCTTTATTGGAGGGATGTTTTAGAAATTTACAGTCAATGAAATTTAATTTTTATCCTTTGCCTTTTGCTTTATCCACATTTTAATAAAACAGCCATAAAGAATAAAAGTACCGGAGTGACTGCTGAACAAAGCAGATCTCGGGCGGTTGGTTGCGAGCCTGAATGGGGTTTAAAAATCGTGCCTGCGCGCTCTGCTCTGCTCCGAGCTCAGGCTTTAGGCAGCACCCCCGGCGTGCGTACAAAGGGGCCGGCCGGGGGAGACGTCGCAGGTGACACCACGTACAAATTGACGGCAAGATTAATACTTCATATTCAGTAGACACAAACTTTCTGATAATTTTTTTTCCCCTTGTGTTTGCCTAACCCGATAATTTGGGGACATCTGATAAAGTCTTAACGTTTATACGCAGTTGTTCTAGGGAAAGAGGACAATTGCCAGAGAAGTTCAGCGCTGCTGGTGAGGCCAGCCAGCACCCCGATGTGGAAATGACCACTTGCAAGTCTGCAGAACATCGCTTACATTAATTCACTGGGGGAAAAAAAAAAAAAGAAAAAGAAAAAAGCAAGGCAACTCTATTAGTTTTTCTTGGGTATTACCAGGGACTTTAAATGGATATACTAATGGGATAACTGTATTCACTAGATTAATAAATAAATAGAGAATCCCTAATTCTTGCGAGGGGTGGGGCTGGAGGAAGCGGATGAAAGTGACTCGCGGTTAACTGAATAAAAATCCTGCGCTGAAATTGCCTGATTGATCATACTCTAGTGCACTAAGAGACAACAAGACAACTGAAAGGAGAGGAGGGAAAAGGCGAGAGCCTCAAGAGAAGGAGAGCAGCGTAACCCTATTACAGCCACGGGTGGGATGAACCCACCCGCCTGTGTGCCCTGCTTTCCGAAACAACGCCCGCTGTCACCACCTCCCTCGTTCCCCTGCTACCGAAACGCCACGCTTTCCTTCCCTTCCCAGAAATCCCAACTCGTCAATGGGTTTTTTTCATCTCGGTATCTGCGTTTCCGCGCTTTCCCTCTCCGTGGACGCGGGCTCGTCCCAAGGTGCACGCTGGCCGCCGGCGCTGCCGGCAGCAGGGGTGCAGGGGGAGCAGGGACGCCGCACCCCCAGCCGCGGTTAGTACCCACATGAAGGGAAAGCACGAGCGGCGTTGTACCTCTTGGGACAAAACTGACGCGACGGCGTCGTCTCGGCCACCGTTTCAGAGGCGGTCCGGGTGCGTCGGGCCCCGGCCGTCGCCCACCGGCACCTGCGCCGTGTGCTCCCCGTGCACCTGAAGCACAGCGCACGCGCGTGCACGGCTGCCCCGCGCCTCGCTCCTCTGTGCCAATAAAGAAGAAAGGCAGGGATGAGGATTGTTGCTATTGATCTGCCCAAGGGGATCATTAGGCATCAGTATCAATCTACAAATCAGTGGGCCTGTGTTACTTGCTTGGGCAGTCATTGCCAATTTGTTCCTATTAGATGGCCGAGCCCGGAGGTGTTTGATGAGCAGATTGGGTCTTTATCTCGGCGCTGGAGAGCAGGCAGGCTCGCGGGGAGACGCTGGAGCTTTACAGGATTTCTGGTGTTTGTTTGTTTTCTTTTGCTGAAATCTGGCTGCCTTTTTACTGCTCTAAAGAATTTTGTATGGGCCGAATATGCTTTCGCTTTATATATGGTTTTTCATACCATCCTATTAAACATATTGAGAGTTAAGGAGAAAGTATTTTAAAATAATCCCCTCTCTTTTATTCGGTATGTTTACCAGCAGCACTCCCTATAAAAATACATATTCATGCCAGATTCTTTTGTTATCCTTTCCAGGTCAGACCGAACATTAGGAACGCAAACAATTTTTCTTTTGCTATCCCAGTGCCCCTTCCTTGGGATTTATTTAGTTGCTGCTGGTGAGGTGACCGTTCTTGCAGTATTTGCCCCTGTGATTTAATTAAACAAGCCAAAAATTAAAGCTTGCAGACCATATTTTATTTGAAAGCGTTACCTACATTTTTGTTCTGAAACGGTAGCCCCAGCTTTTTCTGCAGATACCCACTGGCTAGCAGTCCTGTTCTGAGGGTGGCTGTACTGCCTGTCTGAGAACAGTCTGTCTCATCTGCATATTTTCTTATTTTGTATTTTTTAATGCTATGCAAAACGAAAGAACAACAAAATTGTACCATAACAGGAGGACTTAAATTAATGGCAAAAGACGGATTAAAACAGTTCATACGAATGATCTGATCTGACATCAATGCCTTGTTATTTAATGCAAACCTTGATTTTCAACTGTTTCGTCTCACTCCTGACACAAGCATCGTGCAGTTTAAACATCTGTCCAGCCGTTAAAGACCCTATTGATGCTTGGTTATTGGATTTCTAATTTTCAGGTTTTGTCAAGGGGTTTAACAGACTATATGAGTGTTTATAATTTCTAATGAGTTTAGTCTGTAATTTGCGTCCATTACCTGTGACTGTCAAATCACTTTCCCAGTACTCGGTCTGTAAAAATTCAAAATAAAGAAATGCGGATTTCTAAATAACCTAAAATATTTGTCATATCTTTTATATACAAATGTATGTGCAGTAAACAGAACTATACATTCTTATTCTGTTTGAAGATCAAGACTGATTTTAATCCCGCATATCTGCTGCAATCACAATATATTACCCAAACCCAAGTTTCTTTGAGGACTTTTTGGATATATGTCATTATTTCAATGGAGATAAAATAGTGTATGTTTTAGGATACTGCAAGGCTGATTATTGCTGCCTGATTAGTATTTGATCAAATTCTATCTTTTTTTTTTTTTTTTGTCCCTGAGACAATTCAGCTCCTCCACACGCAGAGGCGAATTCGCCTCATTCTGTCTGACAAGTGTTTTGTTGTGGAGCGGTCGATCATATCTGTGTAAACACGCATCTGCTGGCGGATGGGGTTGGAAGCAGAACACTTTTAATTTATCATAAACTTCATATAACTCATTAGCTTTCATCTTTACATTGCATGTATAGAAATGAATTTGGAGTGTACTCAGAGAGAAGCTTTTTTCTGAGGAGTTTGCTGTACAAATATTTATGGACCTTTTGCTTTGTAGTACAGATTCCAGTGGAAATAGCTATCATGCGATTAACAGCAGATTGCGACTTAAGGAAGAGGTTGCCAAAAGCTATTGTTTATTTAGTCGCGTGGCATTTTGTATTGAAATTTCTTTTGCTACTATTTGTAAAAATACACGACTCTCTTGGGAGGAGAAATCAGGATTTTTTTCCTATACTCCGGAAAAAAAAAAAGGGGGAGAAAAAAGCCCTCTTGAAAATTAGATATAAGTATGTTTGTAGGTATGAGCATAACTTTGTAATCACGGCATATTCTGCGTATTTTCAGTGAAGAAGGCTTCCTGTTGCCCGTTCAGAAAAACACACATATGGAGATTTTATTGTGGTTTTTGTTTTAAAGATAATAATTTGTCTCCGAGTTCCAGTTGTTTATGTTTCTGTCTATATCTCTTTCCTCTCCCCTGTTTTATTTAGTAAGGTTTCATCTGTGAAATTTCTCCATGAAACAATTGATACATTCTCAGCACGCTGCGGCGAGGGAAAAAAAGCCCTTAGATTAATGGTCAGTGTCTCATACACACAAATTTGTGTTACGATACTACCGAGAAGCTGCGAATTACTGACAAGATCTAGAATAATTCCTAATGCTGTCGAAGGCTTCATTTTCTCCTCCGCATGATGGATGAGGCATAAGAAGTGCTTTCTGAGATCGTTAATGTGCATCATTCTGTTAAGTGTTATTAAAGTCCGTCTGTCTTAGGCAGCAGAAACAATATCTTATCCCTTATTTTGCCTCTCTCCTCGCTAAACTGTAACTGCAGCCCCTGTCTTTTACTAATGTGGCCTTTTGTTGGTGCTCTTCTTTTAATGGCTAGTTTATACCACGGCATTTAGGTGGGTTTTAGGATTGTATTTTCCCTTTTAGGCAAAATATTGGCTTGTGGCATGGGAAGGAACACCCAATTTCAAGATTATACTCTCTGTAACCTGTAGATAATAACAAAGCCGTGGAGGATCCATACCGAGTGTTACACTGAAGCTTAGAAAATAGGATTGAACTTTTCTTCGGAGGCTGTGCCTGCGAGAAGGAGCCGGTCTGGCAGCACAGCCCTGTCCGCTGTGGCTGAGCCGAGCGGGCTGCCTTCGCCCGGCGCCTTCTCCGCCGGATCCCGCTCCGGGGAGTGACGCCGGGGGTGTGAAATAACACCTGGGAGCGCACATGGCCACTCGTCTTCCGCCCGATTAATTGTTCAAAAATCCGGGAATCGCTGTCCGAATTGAGAGCAAGCGTGATGTCTGGCTGGGAGGGAAGTTAGGAGAGAGATGGTGTTACAGGCGACCCAAACTTGTTCTCTTTGGGCAGCAGCAGCTGCCCCGTGCCCTGGTCCCCCGGGCATCGCGCCGTTCCCTGGAGCACTGCCCGCCCCGGGCCCGGGGGGTAGGCCCGGTACAGATTGCAGATGGATCATATTAAAGCAAAAGTACTTTTAACCAAACAGAAGAATTCACTTTAAAGGTTTTTAACCTTTCTTAAGAGCCAATTTTTCCTTAAGCCCTGTGATAATAAAATACAATATAATTTATAGAGCGCTTTCCATGGGTATGCATTCCTCTTCTTTTTCTTCCCGTTTTATTTTTTTGTACAGTCAGATAAAACATATCCAACAACTGGGATGATAATCAAGAAAAAACAAAAAGCAACTGATCATAAAGCCATTTAGAAATGTAACATTCCTTTTAAAAGAGACTCAGACATACTTGGAAAGCCTCACTTATATACTTTTAATAGAATTATAGAAGTGTGATGCACAGCTGGTAAAAGCTCAGTCATCCACAGCACAGCTAGTTTTTGAGTATTTAATTTTATATTTGAATAATTCTCCAGATCAGGCTATAATCATGAATGTCATATAAAAAGATTTTTTTCATAAATTACATTATTTCACAGATGTGCAAATACTTCTGTGAAAAAAATTACATTGATCAGTTTTTAATACCCCCCTGTCTCACCCTTCAGTCAAAAGAAAAAATAGCTTTTTTCCCATCTTTGTCTTCAGAAAGGTGCTAGATTGTAAACATCTGAAGGAAATGAAAGGGGGTTGGCCAGTCCACCCCAAATTCTTTCCAGATTTTCATTCCTTTCACCAGCAGCCTTCTGTTCTTAGAGGAGAGGGAGGAACAGCAGAAGAAAGAGAGAGAGAAGATGTCTCTGTTTCTTATTAAAATTTAAAGTGAAAAGCAGTGCTGCATTTTGCTAATTTTCAGTCTGCTAATTCGGAAGGCGTTTAGCAGGGAGAAGCGGCGCCGTGGGGAAGCGGGGTTCGGCAGCGGGCGTTGGGCGGTTTTGCACGATAAACCCTTGCAGGCAATTCAGAGCCGCCTTGGAGGGGAAGGCAGCAAGGCACAGCCGCCCCAGTCCTGACGTTGCTTGGCTTCCGAAAGAAGAGCTCGCACTAACCGCACTTCTTTTAAATCACAAGTTTGTAAACCGGTGTTTATTTTTCTAATAACGAAGCGACTCTTCGAGCAAGGGTAAACTTCGCAGCGGGGCCCGTGCTCTGCCCGGCCGCTGCTTAGGTTGCACCTCGTTGCCCCGCCACGGCCGAGGGATGCCCGCGGGCCAAGAGCCCGGCGGGGGCCGGGGCCGGGGTCCCCTCCCTGGGCGCTGCTGCAGCCCCCCGGGGCCAGCTGGGGAGCAGGTGCCTGGCACCGGCGCTGCCCTTCCATTCCAACTGCTGAGCGCCGTGCTCCTGGTCCGGTCAAAAGGTTTAATTGAGGCACAGGTAATTACGCAAAGCGTATTGCTACGTGCAGAGTATCTGATTCTGTTGTATGTTGTTGTGAATGGAAAAGTTTGCCCTAACGTTTAATTCGGGGATGACAATTAAGATAAATGCCTATTTTCAAGCCCTCTCATCCCAAATACTATTAAGTTACACTTTTAAGGGAAAGGAAGGCTAAAAATAACTTTATAAAAAGTAAAACAAGGTGTCGCACCCCGACTGTTTGCTCTTAAATCATAGTTGCCTGCTTGTTTTTCAGGAAATTCAAGTACCAGATGCACTTGGAGAAAGCAAGCTAAACATCAGAGTTTATTTTCAATATGCAAGTGGTATAAAAATATGCAAACGCTGATCACAGCGCTATGGAAACTACTCCACAAAAATGTGGAACGAAAGCTGTTACTGTAAGTGTGGTTCATGTATTGTAACAGCTGTGACAGCCCGGTGCAGCTCAACACTTGTTCAATTATAAGAAAACATTCAAAAGGAAACTTGATTTAAATAAGATTTGTAATAATCTTTCACATTTACAAAATAAACCAGTGACAAACGCTGTCCTCCCGCATGGTTCGCCCAGATTCGGCCTTGGCGTTGGCTCGGGCGACGGATGCGTTTCTCCCCGCCTCTTGCCAGATCCAAAAGCATTTTTCAGGGCTTGTGTTACAGTTATTTGCAGATTATTTTAGGTCTGTGTTCTTTTATATCCACTTAGCAACTTGCAAGGAATATTTCAGGAGCAGACCATACTTGACATGCATCCTTTTTGGGGAGCAGGAGGAATGGGTGTGGTGGATTTAAAAGCGATTGTATGTTTATGACAGATGGTTTTCAGTTTATGCAAGAAAGCCCATATAGACACTAGCGCAGAGACAACCGTTCGGGGAATTTGGACACGTATCATTAGGCTCTTTCTGTTAATCAAATGTAAGAAATATAGTAAATTTATTTTTATACGTGACCTGTGGAACAAATATGGCCAACGGGTATTAAACATAATAGGTCTTAAAAGAAACAATTATATTTTCTGTTTAACTTTTCTGATTTGTTACAAATTGTGTGATTTTCAAGGTTTTAAGAATACTAACGATTAAAATCATCCTACTGCATAAATTTTAGTTATTTACTATAGTTTGTAAGTATCATGCAATGACCTTTTCTGGCTTCATAAAATCAGTGACTTAATATAATTTGGGATCTGAGAGTGTAAGTTCCTCGATTCATTTATCATTTTATGCTGAAATTTGTTTAGTCTAGATAGAAGTCCTACTCTACTTTTCCTACTAGCCATATATGCTTTGTACATTGGAAACTCAAAGACCTTTCTGTCTTTTCTTTTTCTTTTATGCTTGACCAAAAATAGTCATTATAGACTTCTTCATAAAACCCCAGACTTTATAAATAAAGGCTGTTGACTGACTCTGATGGGAGTTCCATGCACAGAACGAAAACAGTGTATGGCCCATATTACTCATTTTTCAGAATTGCAAAGTGTGTTAATGTGTAATACCTGTTGAATTAGTGGTAGGTTTTAACTGTATCCCAGGCAACTCCTTTATGAATGTAATTAAATACATAGTTTTAATAGCTTCAGGGGGAATTAAGTTCTGAATTGTTATATAAAGAATGTTTATAAATATATATAGATAGATTATAGAAATAGCTGAAAGCAGAAGCCTATGCAATAATTTATTTTAAAAATTCTTCTGTAGTCAGTGTGAGTGATTTCAAATGGGATCCGAGAATCTCCAAGCTGAAGCTCTCATCTTCTAAGGAATTTCAGTTACCTGGAATAAAATGTTGCCTTAGAAATTATTGACGTAATAGTCCCCTTGGGAACCCCATAGCAGTCAAAGCGAAATCCAACAATAAATCCAGGGGCCACCTGGATAACTACCATTAAAGGCTTTTTTTCAGTGGAAAAAACTCTTTAAAAGCTTAATTCTTCCTAAATGTAAAGTTCAGTGATCATGTTTCTGTATAACTTTCATAGTTAGGTGTTTTACTTTACTTTGTTTAAACAACTTTTCAAAGCATCTTTGACAGTGAAAATAATACCCTGTTTTTCTCCTTGATGCCATGGCTAACTTACCCCTACGTAAGCAACCCCTTCAGAGCCGAGTCGATGCAGGTTTTTGAGCATAGCTAACCTCGGCAGCGCTAATAACTCAAATCAGTTTGCAATGACTATTGGAACCAAACGGCATGAGAACAGATAAAGAACTGTGCTTTGCATTTGTTAAATCGTTATAAATCAAACCTTGCTCAGGTGCTAATCCTGCGCAGCGCCCGTGGCACAGAGACCCCCTCCCCGTTGGTGTCCTCCCCGGGAAGGGCGTCTGCGTCTTGGCCTCTGCCGAAACCCGGGGCAGATCGGTCGCCGCGACTGTGACCGAGCTGTGCGCCTCACGCAGAAATCCCATTGAAGGCAATTGAATTTTGAGCAGAAAGGGGAGGTAGAATGTGCCTGAAAAAATTGAAAAGAGCAAAACTGATAGACTTAACAGCTGGTAGACTTTGGCACCGGGGGGCTGGTAAAAGGTTCGACCACTTAGAACTGTTATTTTCCTTGCTTGCTGCTGTAAATCAGGATTAATTTCATTGAACTCAGATGTACTGAAATGGGATAAACAACATAAGAACTGGACCCCAAAACGTGGCATTTCTGGTCAGATTGTTTAACGACACCTGCAGATAACAGAGAAGGAACCAGATGGCTCTCGACGGAAGGTCCTCACTGGCTGGCCGGCTCACCTCCGGTGAGGACAGGCACCGAGTGCCACCAGGCTCCTGCAAAATTCTGGGTTTCCGTGTTTGAAATGCTATTGCAGAATTACAAAGCAGAGGGTTACGAAAAAGGAATGGGAAGCCCTGCTTTAAGCCCAAGACCACTGACCTGATCATTAGGGATTATTTACATATGCTTTTTTTCCATTAAAAACCAAAAAGACCTTCCGTGACCATCACGGTCCCTAATGTATACAAGTAGACCAGCAAAACAGCTCGGCTTTGAAAGGCTAATGTGGAAGTATCAGGGAATTTCCACGTCCATGTGACAAACTGAACAGTTTCCAGAGTGTTCCCCTGCTCCGCAGCTCATCCATTATGGGAATGAGATGTGAAAATAGTTTCTTGTTTCTTTGAAATATCAGCAGACCCCACAAGCAGTGTTACTTTAAAAATGCTGGAGGTAGTTCATATAGATTTATTCTTAATGAGTGAATATGTGTGGTCTGGCTCAATTACAGAAAAAAAACCCCTGTATTTAAGGTGTGTGTGTATGTTGAAATAAAGGTACGTGATTACATACCGTGGCGTGGTACCAGGGCTGAGGTGTCAGAAAGGCAGTGATGGGTCAGTTGAGGTTTGCATTTTTATTTTCTTCAAGCATATATATGAAAACCATTTGAAACCATTATTTTATGCGTGCTGTTAGTTTATGTGATTACATGTTTCTAAGCATGTTTTTATTCTTTCCTTATTATCTCCCACTTTTCCTCTGACCTTTCATTCTATCTCAGGTTAAGTCAGTGTGTCAGCTCTTTGGGGCAGGATGGCTTTCTGTTTGCTTGAGCAGCGCCCAGACGTCACCAGTGGTTTGCATTATAACGCATACGTGCAGATGTACATACGTATATCTATGTACACATAAAAATAACAGATTGCGGTGACTCTGGTTTCTCTAGAATTCTACGCTGCATTTTGTACTGTATCAAAAAGGCACCATCTGGCTTTCAATTGAAAATATTAAGGAAGAAACAATAATCCCACATACCAGTGGAAATTTTATCACAATTTAATTCATTATCGAATTTTTTAAAAGGAAGAAGGGGACAAGAATAAAGTGTGTTATTCTTAATTGTCTTTTATGATTAGTTAACATTAGCAATCTACTATGATCTCCACCTCCATGTCCAGTAAAAAGGATACTGTAGACCACATTAAAAAAAAACCAAAACACTTTTGATTTTTATTGAAGTATCTAAAAAATTAAGATTCATTTTCAGTGTGTATTTACATATGGTCATTTTACAGATTTCCTGGTGCGGTGGTTGGAAGACAAACCTCTTTGCTGGTGTTCAGGATTTCACCGAATTTACCATATTTTGAGTTATTAATAGAGATTTTTAAGTAGTTTTACAGGGACGCAATACTTACTTTTTTCTATAGGCTTCAATTTTAAACAGTCTCTGTTTTTCACATATAATGAAAGCATCATTTATAATTATAGTTTTAAACAGTCCAAACCAGTTATTTATACTGGTTTTTATCTTGAAGTGAGGTTTGTCATATCTTTTGGGTTTGGTTTATTTACCTTATTGTTCCCTTATCACCCAGAGCCTTTTTTGCAATTGCATTTAGTTTAAAATGGCAATTTTTTACTTTGAGTGTAATTCTGTTGTTTAGACAAGAGTTTTTTCATGCAAGTATATAAAGAACTTGTTTTGATGTTCCCCCCAAAGCAGTTTAATGCAGTAATACATGCAATCAAACATAGGAGCCATCACTGATACAGGGGAGATGTTTTGTCTACAAAGACCTGGGATGAAAATGTATCCTGATAGCAATCCTATTTGCATTGAAAAAGCAGGACTCTCCTTAAAAACCTGGCTCCAGTGAACTTACCTACAGGGACAGAAATGCATCCTCAGTGTTGCCTGACCTTCGAGCCTTTGGCGACCCCAGTAGTGCGGCCATCATAGGACAGCAGGGCTCATCCAGGACAGTGAAGATTCCCAAATTTGCTGTTCCTGTGTTTGGGATGGGAACAAGTAGGCATCTGCATTCCCTAAAACAAGCAGTGAAAGTTTGGCATTGTGGATCTAGGTTGAAACTATTTCAGAAGCAATTTCTGTTTACAGGCCATCACTTCTTGGTAAGTTTGTGTGTGTTTTTGAGGAGAAAGCAGGTTTGCTGCACAAGAAATGCAATCGTTGAGTATGGGATGCGCTGGGTATGATGGGGGCCACTTCCCGACTCCAGGATAATGCACAGAATACCGTGTGGGATAACGACAGCAGAAGCCAGTTTCTGTTCCGTCTCTGACTTGCTGCCTTCCACCTCCCCCTGCCCTGCAAAGCAAAGCCTCTTGCAGCTGCTTGACTCGCTTTTACCTGCTGGGCTGTGCTGGTGACAAGGGACCATCAGTGCTGCAGACACAGATGGGGCAGCCCAGGGAGCCCACCTCCAGCCCCGTCTAGCCCACCTCCAGCCCCGTCTAGCCCACCTCCAGTCCTGTCTAGCCCACCTCCGGCCCAGCCTAGCCCACCTCCAGCTCCATCTAGCCCATCTCTAGCCCAGCCTAGCCCACCTCTAGCTCCATCTAGCCCATCTCTAGCCCAGGGAGCCCACCTCCAGCACCATCTAGCCGACCTCCAGCCCCGTCTAGCCCACCTCCGGCCCCGTCTAGCCCACCTCCGGCCCCGTCTAGCCCACCTCCGGCCCCGTCTAGCCGACCTCCAGCCCCGTCTAGCCCACCTCCGGCCCCGTCCAGCCCACCTCCGGCCCCGTCTAGCCCACCTCCGGCCCCACCTAGCCCACCTCCGGCCCCGTCCAGCCCACCTCCGGCCCTGTGAGCCCACCGTAGGGAGCTCCTCACGCGTCCTCCCTCGCCTGCACCCCTCTCCTCCCGCAGCGGCTGTCGTCGCCCTGCCCTGGCCCCAGCCCCAGCGGACGCCTGCCCGGAGGAGGTAGGTGGGGAAGCCGAGGTGGGCTGAGGCGGCGGGGGCCGCCCCTGGTGCTCCCGGAGCCGCAGAACGGGGCAGGGCGGACTCCCGCTCCGGGGGTGGGGGGGGGTCCCGCCGCCTCACGGCCGGGCGGAGGCCGGGCAGCGCCGAGCTCGAGGGGAGTCCCCGACGCCGGTTCTGAGGGAGGGTGCTCTCCCCGACGCCGGTTCTGAGGGAGAGCGCTCTCCCCAGCTGTAACATGGCGACGGGGGGGTGGTCTTCCCCCCCACCTTGTCACTCTCTGTCTTGCCTCAGGGGGTGACGCGCCCCTCGGGCTGGCCTCGTCCTGCCCCGGGCGGCCGGAGGGCGAGGGCGGGCGGCCGGGGCGGGCCGTGGGCAGGCCTCGAGGGGCCCTGCGGGAAGGCCTGCCCGCCCCACGCGGGACACCGCGGGCTTGGCTGCGGGACACCCCGGGGGTCGCTCGTTGGGGTGCGGGACCTGGGCCCTGGGCCGCGGCCGGGGGCTTCGGGTGGGAAGTGGGGAGGTAAGAGGCTGCGGGGGCTGGGGAGCGGCGCACGGTGAGCCGCTGTGTCAGGGACCGCGGATCTGTATCTCTGTAGATCTTTATTTTTTATTCCCCCCCGGCCCCTCGCCCGCCTTCGACGCCCGCGCGGCTCCGCGCGCCGCCCGTCCCCCCCTCCCCCGGCAGGTGGCGGTGTCGCCCGCCGGAGCGCGCGCGGGCCCCGCGCCCGTCCCCTCCCCCCCGCCCCCCCTTTCCTCCTCCTCATTAAACACCAACTGGTTGTTATAAATAAGGATCCTGCGTCTGCCTCCGAACTCGCAGTTCTGGAAGGACCCGGTTTTCTCTTAGCGTTTCCCTTTTCGGTCTCCTCCCCAGCAGAACGGTGATTGCGGCGTCAATAAACGCAGAAACGGGTCGAACTCCCGAAATAGGAGGGCTACCTTTTGTGTGGTTGAGGCGCGCGTCCATCCATCGCGTCTCCCATTTCCACCTAGGGAGCGCGTTCGAAATTCAAATTGTCTTGGCGATCTTTGCGTTCAAAAGTTGTTTTTCGCGGCGGTACCCCTAAAAACCTCACGTGCGTCCGTATTAAGATAACCTTCCTCAGGGGTCGTGAGGGAGCAAACTAAATTTCTGCCAGAAAGACAGAGGCGGTTGCCAAGTAATTTCAATATAATATTAATTTTACGTGTGCACAGTTACACAGTTTTTTCTTTAGGATGTGCGATCAAAGAAGAGAAAGGCAGGGTTTTTTTGTGTGCGGTGTACTGGCTTTCTGTTGGGGGGCGGTGGATATTCCAGCATTTATATTTCTGCCTCAAATATTTGTGTTTGTTTTTCATGGGCTTTGTTAATACCTAAGGGAACCATTAATGCAGCCGAAATAACATGAGATCTGATGTTCTCATGGCATTTTAGTATTTCAATTCCTCGATGGAAGTACCATGCGAACACCAGATCTCGCGTTATTTTGGCCCCATAAATAGCTCCCCTGAGAATTTTTAAAAAGCCCATAAAATACATAAACACAAATATGGAGATATTCAGGTTCCTGCAGAACTTGCATGCGCAGCCTTCTTTCTATTGAAGACATCAGTCAGCAGCTTTCCTTACCTTCCAGCTGATTTGTCTTTGTCACTGAACGAAACTACTCTTTCTCTCTCAAAACTGATGGGAGAAAACTGGACCCGTGTAGGTAATTGTGATTGTAGAGAGGACGATTCTGGATTGCTCGTACAGGCAGAATATTTTCCCTAATCTGCTTTTTTTCCTAATATGACTGTTGCTTTTTTATAAACATAACATTAATATTCTTTTATTTTTGGTTTAACTGTAATTTTCATTGTATATTTGGTTGTATCTAGTTAATTATCTAATCAAGCAAATGGTTTCTTTGGCTCTTAGCTAAAACAAGATAACATCCCAGTATCGGGATTAAGTTTTCATCTATATCAACTGGCTTAAAAATACTGAACTTGATTCCTTTTGAATTAACTGAGTCTTATTTTATTTTTTTTTCAATATCACCTATCACCATAGTAACCACTAGCTGTCAGTTCAGTTTCTGACATTTTTCTCATTTGGTAAGATTTCAGAATTGCCATCCTCCCTGCCAACATGTCATGAACAAGAAAAAAAAAAATTGCATGAAAAATCTAATGGGTGTCTGGTCTGATTGTCCTCACTCGTGGCAGGAAAGACAAAAACTGATGAATTGTGAAATGTATTCAGAGGGATTCAAGAAAAGCAAGTGTCTCGGACCCCCTCCTCACCCACACCTCCTCGTTTTCATCTTGTTATGCTTGATGCACCATACATGCTTGCCCTGACACTTGGGTTTGTAGAAATTTAAGATTAACAGTTTTTACATTCACCTCGCTGATCCCCGTTTTTTAAAGTCATCATTAAAAATAAAGTTAGCAGAGCTTGTATTTAGCACTATTTCCCACTCATTGATGAGATTTTAGCACCTTCGAATTTGCAACAAAACACTTCCGATGCCTGAAGTCAACAGACAATTCTGTCCATTTCCACGTTTCTGTTCTCTACTTCTATATTTTATGTACATTAGAAAGAAACCATTAAGCAGGCCAGTAAGTACTAAAAAGAAAAGCAAATTCTGGGTAGCTCACAGGGCTGGTCTTATATTCATGTTGGAAAAGGACAGTAAACAGCAAAATTCTGCTTGCTTTTTTTATTGCTCCGATTGGTTTAGCTGAAGAAAAAAATGTAAATTTAAGAAAAAACAGGATTGCGTTCAGCAAGCGATGCGTGTGCTTCCTGAATGGAAAAATATCAGAAAGAAGCCTGGCTGCCAGTGCTGCAAAAAGGGCAGCAAAAAGGGACAGTACTCGTTTACTTCTGGTAAAGCAAACGAAACTACAGCAAGAACGTAGGGCTTTATAACATGTTTTTTTTTTTGCAGGGATTTTCTATACAATACACACACACACACACACATACATGTAATCGGCATGTCGTGTTTCCATAGGTATAAAACAAATATACCCATCTGTCTCTATACATGCACAAAGAGACAGGACCCTAGATGTGTTTTCAGAGGTTTTGTTTTGGGCTATATCCATCTATTTTTTTTTTCCCCTGACTGTCTATGAATTCAGGCTCAGCAGCAGGAACTCATTTCAGAAACATAAAACTGATTTGATAAGCAGCTGCAGCGCTCGGGTCCCTTTTGCTAACGGGTGGACAACCCCACCGCTGCCAGGGCTCGCTCAGGACCGTTGGTGGTTCAAATTTCACATACTGGGGCTACGGCCTTTCAAAAACCATGCAAACCCAAATGAAAATAATTGAAACAATACTAGGACATTATAGCCGTTCGGGAACATTTGGGGGAATTTTTATTTGTAAGTATATACGCTCAGTACTCCTGCATCTATATGTAATAGGAATAGAGAGGCAGAGGACGTAGCTCTTTCCAGGAAAAATACATATTCATATTGTGAAATCCAGGGCTGCGTATTTGTAAATGTTTTTCTCTCTGAAATTGTAGATTAAGCTTTTCAAACTACGTGGTTTGGGTTTTTAAAACGTGGGTAAGAAACGGTGTCGAAGCAGCATGCTGCGGGGGAGCAGGCTGCACCTCCTGCGCTGCTGAGGGGAGATGGAGGGATGGATGCGCTTTTCGATAAAAGCACGCATGTATGGTTCTGGGGGTGCAGGGTGTATCTACCTACAGCGGATTTGTTGGTCTAAGTGTTTCTTTAAATTAGGCATTTCAGATACAGGTAATGTTTAACTGTTTTCTCGATTTTAGAATGAAAAACCATTATCTTTAGAAATAACTTGAAAATGATCAAATTTTACTGCCTATTGCAGACATGTATTTTGCAAGCTGTATTTTTTAAATAGTTATATAAATGTAGCTCATGAAATAAATACACTGGGAAAGTAACTCTTTCAATGATAAATAATATCGGTGTATATAATATTTGAAAATAAATGGTGTAAACAAAATGCACCTTAATGTCTTTATGGTTTATAAGATTTATAACAATCATCAGCAAACCACTGTAACATTGTTTGCACCTTGTGTGCCCTAAAGCCATTGGATCACTCAGTTAATTGTATAAATTCCATGCACTATGGAAAATCATGATGTATCATTTATATTCAGCTATGTCAGGTATATAAATATTAAAATATATTGGCCAAAAATGGCTGATTACCCCTCAAACATTTCGTGATAAATCTTATCTTTTTATGGTGGTGGTAGTATTGAGGGTGGGGATGGCGGGGGGGTGGTGGTGGTAGACTAAATATTTCATGTTATTTGGAAATATTCTTTAAACAACCTAGATATATTATTAATGTTCTACAACTGCTTCAAAAATCCTGAAGCTCGGTTCAGGTTTATAGGATAAAGTGGTTCAGTACCTGAAGAAAAGTGATTTTTATACACAAAACACAAAAATGATAGGGATTATGCTATTTATTCAGCGTGTAATATGTACAGTTCCTAGAGACTTCATGCTGATGCCTCTGTATAAAATAAAGGTGATGTTCCCTAATGCATGCCATCGATAGTCAGCACCTTGGTGCACTAATACTGAAAATATTAATGTGTATTTAAGCAGGGGTTTATTATTTAACCTATAGTCTTATTTAGTAAATGTACTGCTATCCCCAGCCATGGTGGATTTTTATATAGGTGCAGATGCAACGTTTATGACACAGTCTTTTGACTAAAAATATTTTAAAAATATTAGATGTCCACATATTTCTATATGTTTACCACACAGCACCCAACCTAGAGACATGACTGTGGAAGGAATCTATACGGCAATGTGAAGAAAATATTGTTATACATATTTATTGATACTAATGCATGTGTTTTAATGAATAAATAAATACAGAGTTGGACTGTGTCACAAATGTGTTTGGCAACTAGCCGTATCCAGTGAGGAGGGAGGAAATGTCAGAACAGGGTCTTGTAAATACATGTGGCTGGAAAGAATAAAATAAAAATGATGACTAGCACTGACAAGCAGACTTGGGGTGTATGATATACTTTGTTCATTTGATTCTTAGAACTCAGTCGGGGTTAAATTGGAATCCAGACATCAAAGAATTCTTCCACCAGACCCAAATTTTGCCCGTATAATTTTTTTCTTACAGTTGTCATAATTTTAGCTAATTTCACAGTGCAAAATTTTTTGCTGTTTGAAGTATTTTCCTAAATATACATATAATATAGCAGTGGGATATATTCCTTATATATAATATGTTTCCCTGATGTTCACAGATAGGCAGCTATAAGCCCACAGTACCCTCTGTGGATGTGAGAAACCTTTAGGTTTGATGGTGTCTGTCTATATGCACCCTCGTACGTGCCGTATAGGAGCATAATCCTTAAATTCTAAGGGAGGGGAAGGCTAAAGGCTTTAAATAGCAACGCCCTTATTTCTTTTCTTTTTTTTTTTTTTTCGCCCCCGACTGTTGTGTCTGAAAATGCTTGAAGCATGTGGTGCTGCATATTTGGTGGGTTTGCAGATTTCTGCATGATTTTTATCTGAAGGTCAGGGCTGTGGAAATACATCAGGTTGCGATTTGGGATGTTTGCCATTTGCCATTTAGCCTCGCTCCTTCTTATCAGATCGCTGTGGAACACGGGCCTAATAAAACAGGGAGCTGTTACGAAAAGAAGAAATAAATATTGTTCTAGTTTTATGGAGTCTCTTTACTATTACACAGCAGGCGATTTTAAATGTATTTATTTAAGTTCGCCTTTTTGCTTTGGCATTGTTGAACTAGGTAGAAGAAATTAATGGTGGCTATTTATAATTTCACCGACTATTTGCATACATTAATTTTTTTAAATGAAAAAATTATTTCCTTTTCCACATTGGGGGGGAAAAAAAAAAAAAAGAAAAAGTTGTAGGAAGGCAGTGCCGGGAAGGAGGAATGGGTAATGCGAGTTTTCCTCTGCATCCTGCGTCAGTTTGAAAACAACACAACTTGTCTGTGATAGTTTTCTTCTGCCTGCCCTTACTGCCGGGATTTTAGGCGCCCGGCGGCCGTTGGCCACCGAGCACATTTCCCTCCTTTCCCGTCAGGTTGGGTAATTCGGCTGCAGCGCCCGGTGCCAAGCGCGGAGGAATTAAGCGAGATGCGGTCAGAGGCGTCGCTGCCCGGGACCGGCTGGGCAGCGCGGGTGGCCGGGCACCCTTCTTCGCTGGCTTCAATTTTTGTACTCCGCCAAGAAATACTAACGCCGGCGACCCGGTTCTGATTTTTAAGTGCAAGGTGAGGCCTGTATATGTGTATTAAAGAAGAAGGCAGGTTTCTGCCCACCGCCTCTGGGAACGAGCATCCCTCCCGGTCCTCCCTGGGGCGGCTGGAGCTGAGGGGCCCCTGGCAGACCAGTCGCCCGGGGCCACACGTTCGTCCCCCGGCCGTGGGTTTTCAGGGGGTTCCCCGTGGACGTGACCCACCTGACTTCACGTCGCTGAATTTACTTGCAAATGGTGGCTAAACCCAACACTCTCGAAACACCCTCTGCCTGGAGCATCCTGGCCGGGGGCGCTGGGTCCCAGGGCGCGGGGATGCATCCAGCGAGGATGCTCCTGCGTTGGCAGCACCGGCTGGTCCAGCTCGGGGCGCGGGGTCTGGACGGGGGTGCCGGGTGCCGGCAGCATCGTGCCCCCCGGCCGGGCGCCCGCCTCTTTGGGGAAACCATTTTCCCGGTGTCCGTCCAGGGACAGTTCAGGTAGTTTTGAAAGTGTTTGTCGCTCCCAGGCAGTTATTAACGGTTCCATTTGCACAAAGCCGTCCCAGCTGTGGTCTCGGCACAAACCGCTTTGCTTATGATTGCCTCATGGCGAAAGCCTGTCCGACACAAGGAGTTTATTTTTCCCCTGAATTGGCGGGGGGGGGTTGCTGGGGGGGGAGGGAGAGGATTGAAGGCCACCACAATCCTTATGAAAACATCATTTTGTTATTTTAATATTTTTTAGAGGAAAGCATTTTACTCCTGTGTTGATACCTTTTTGTATTTTATTATTTTGTTGCTAATTTACTTAACCATTAGCAAATTAAGGTGGATTACTGCTTGGATGCATTAAAAGCACCAAGGAGTTGCGGTCCTTGTGGCTATTTCGGGCAATGTCATAAGCACACTCTTTTTTTTATTGTCCTCCCAGGGAGCAGAATTTGAACTTAATATTCCATGAAATAAGCCATTGTAATCACGTTGGGTTAATAGAAGAAGTAAAATTGCCTCTCCTCTCACAAGACATTAGAGCAAGGCTGCATTATTAAAGTTTTCTTGCGGACAGGCGGTTTAAAATATATCCTCAGTGGCTGACGCAAGTCTTTTCAGTGGGGATGACAGCTTTTCAGATCTTAATAGGCTGTTCATTTCTGGCCTACGAGTTTTCAGCATTTCTTCTTTTCAAGCCAGGCTGTGACATGATGGCTAAAAACTGACATAAAGAAGTGCCATGTACTGTGAAAACCTTTATTCACTAAGTGGCTCCATGTAAATTGGTGTCAATAAGCAAACAATTAGAACTTTAAAAAATTCTTGGTTTAAATCCCTTTTCTCCTTAATCATTTGACCTAAAAATCTCTCCTTTATTTTCCCCTTCTTTGGAAGTGGTGCATTTAAAACAATGACAAAGTGTTTAGCAAGTTAAAGTGGATCAGATCTTTGTTATAAATCAGTAAATGATATTTAGCCAAGGTGAGTTTGTCATAGGGTTTTTTCCCTCCGAAATGAAATTTACAATGAACTAAATCCCAGGTAAGTGATAATGGAGAAAGAAGGGGCTGGTTTTTCTGCCCTTTTCTCCTCCCCCCTGCCCCCACCCCCCCAAATTGCCTCATCCACGGTTTTGGAGACGCAGCCTCCAAGCAGCAATAATAGCCTGCTGATTCTGTGAGCTTGGCTAATTTCAAGAAATTTGGTATTGTTGTTCATGCTTTCTGGAGATTGTTTACTTGAATTATTTGCAGAAAAGACTTTTTTCTGTGTCATTAGATGAAGAAACAGAGTAACGCTTAATGCTTTTCCCACTATTGCTTTGCACGGAAAAAAAAATTTTCAGCAAAGCTTTTTGTCTCTCTGTTTTAATTTATGATTTCTCCTTCTCTTTTTATAACTTGACTCCTTTCCTCTTTCGTTCCTCTTTGTGCATCTCGCCTTCATCCGAACAAGGCGGCGAGCAGCCCGCTCTGATGGCTCCGCGGGCTGGCTGCAGGCAGTGCTTTGTTGGCGGCGGCTCCCCGAGCCCCGCCGTGTCACTCGCTCGGTGCCCACCGGCCCGGGGGACGCTCCGGAGCCTCCCGCGTTTCCAGCCTGCTCCCGCGCTCGGTTTTTTCCTGCGTTCCCTGGGGATGTAACCGCCCGTGCCACGTTTCACACCGTACATACAAAGGCTTGTGTTCGAGGTGCAGCGGTGGCCATTTAACAACACGTCGGTCGCCGTAGTGGGTGAAGCGGCTTCACCTCACTTTTTGCGATATTTCCACGGGATTTTAGGCGTTCCCCGGCCTAGCGGGGAATAAAGGTGAGCTGCAGGAATAGGGCAAGCTGTTGCCGTTCCCTCTGAGGCGCAGTAGGCGAGCGTGCAAGGCGACGGCGTGCCGATGCCCCGCGGCTGGCGCACAGCCGGTGCAGAGCTGGCGGAGTGTGCGGGGGAATCGCGGTGCTGGCCGGGAGGGATGGGAAGCCTGGAAAGGCAGGGCCTGGCTGGAGGCTTGGGGACAACCGAGCGAGCGGTGGCTCCGACCCAGAGCCGTTCTGCCTCCCGGGGTCCCTCTGCATGGTGGGATGGGCTGGGGCAGCAAGCCCAGGCGACTCGTCTTCCCTCCCCTTCCATCGTTCCACGTCTTCGTTAGCGGCACCCGCGTCTGCGCCGAAGCCGCTTGCCCCATGTACAACGGGTTTGTCTTCTGAAACTTGTCGTAATTAGTTTTAGCTTAACGTGGAAACGCCACCGAGTAGGAACGAGTCGATGTACCTTGGTACAAAAAATAGCAGAGTTAAAATACTAAGGCTGTGCAATATATTTAGTATAATGAGCCTGGCATGACGTGTTATTTTACCTGAGTGGTTTTTTTCATGATCCTGTTTTAAAATAATCTTTTCAAATGCCAGAAAGCGCTACCTAAATACAGTTACAAAAAGTGCTAAATGTACCTCCTCAAAGGATACCACTTCAAAAAATGACGCAGCGGCCGTTTGAAAGAGGAAGATGTGCAGCTACAGTGTTTGCAGGATATTTACTTCTTGTGCCTTTGAAACTACATTTACTTTGTAGTAATAAGGATAATAATTATTATTGGTAATAATATTACTTGTGTTATGGATTAATATATTGGTGTAACTTTAAAAAGTAAGACCTCGTTCATAATTTATGTAAGGTACGAATTTTGTCTCAAGAAAATTGTATGTAGGGGATTGCAAAAATCATGGGAAAGGATAAAATGTGGGTTCCAGAGACAGATCATACAGGAGATACGAAGCAGATGATTGATAATTTTGATGCTGCTGATACCGAGCCCTTCTCTAGCGTCTGTCCCGCAGAGCTCTCATCCATTCCATGGCTAATCCTCCCGTACCTTTAGGATTCAGGCTGTTTTCCCCCTCGTGTAAGTGGGGCAAAGCGATTTGCGCAGCACTGCGTGGGGACTCGGCGGACGGGGACGGTTTCGGCCTTGAATGAACCCAACGGTGAGGCAGTATGGTGAGGACTCAGAGGCTGTGCTGGTGGGGGAGCCTGAATTAACGCTCTTTACTTAATCACCAACCGGTCTAAGTCCGCTTCAGGTTACCTGCGTGTTTGGAAAGGCTTTTTTGTGTCTTCGCCCTTGGGTTTCTCATCTGTAGCGTAGGGGAACCGAGCGTTCCCCCTCCCGCCTCGGGCAGCCGTCCTCCGCGGAGGACGTTACCGTTATTTCACTGGTAACGTTTACGTACGATCAAGATATTGGTGACCTTCTATTTGCTTCCTAGTTAAAGTGTGTATTAGTGACTCAGAAGTAATTTCTCGAAGACCGGGGCAGATGCGAATATTTGAAGGTGCTTGTGCGCTCCAGCAAGGGAGAAACCAGGAAAGCTGCAGGTCCTGGAAAGGGATTTTTACAAAGGAGAAGAAGATGGCTGATTTTTGCCTTTAATTTATAAAAATTCTGACAGGATTGTATCATAATTTTATAAACTCTGAAAGCGTATGAATGAGGGGAAATGTGGCAGCAGGCTCTGAAAGCCTGGAAGTGTGAACCAGGTTGTTTTATTTTATATCACTTGCAATGATCACCATGAAAACTATATTCAAAGGCTGTTTAATTCCAAGCTTTCATTCAGGTCTGCCTGGGAGACAATAGAGGCTGAACATCAAATAGGCTCCAGTTCTCTTCAGAATCTGTATTTTTTTCTTTTAAACAAAGCTATAAGTGAGATCCACCTATAAAGACTCTAATGGGCCCATGAGAACGGTTGCGTTAGACGTGAGATCTTGTACGCTTCGTCTGATCCTTCAGTGCTAGAAACATGTATTGCAAGCTCAACTCATTTTCTTTACAGATAATGAATTTTAGAACTAGATTTAACATTTTTTCTCAAAGTTTGCAGTAAAAGGACTAGAACAGTATAAATACAATTAAAATAAATCAAAGGTATAATGAAAGCTTTTCCATTTATGTGAATGAAAGCAGCAAACATTTTTAAAATTTTCCAGAAATAATTTAAATTTATTCAGGCATAACAGGACTGGTTAGGACATATTGCTTACACTGAAAACATAATTCAAAAAATTATATCAATGATTTCTGACAATTTTCTATAATTTGATAATTACAGAACATTTCGCAATTTAAAAAATTATTGCTGTTGTTCCTTTTAAAACAACGGACAAGAAGCCATCGATATAGTCCTCAAAGGCTGGCTATCCTGGCTCTAGATTTCTGTGTGTATATCTTGCAATATTTTTCAGTAATCAAGGCAATGTCTTTAAATAAAAGTGAAAAGTTATGTGACCTTGACTGTCAGACTCAATTTAGACTCTGCCGCAACACTTCGCTTTTTATTTTTTAAATTAGCTGTTGCCATCTTTTACAATTTGTTTATAGGCAGAAAGAGCCACACAAAATATAAAGTATCAATGAGAAGTTTATAGTTGTTGCTTTATCCACAAATATAGAAATTTTTAATAACCTTAGCAGTTTTTTTTTTCTTTTTTCTTTAATCTCTCCTCTTAGGTAGTGCCTTCATTCATCCTAATGAGTTTACTTTTCAAAGAATCGGTTCCTTTTTTGAAAAATTTTGGGCTTGTGTTCCTTTTCTCTCATTCTGGATTTTTGTAAAGTGCGTCGTTAAAAGATGTGTAAGGTAGTATTCACTCTTAGGCTACCTTATTAAACCATTTTGTTTCCCAGCTGTTTTTCTGCATGTTACGAGTCGTCAGGAAAAAAGATTAAGTCAGGATTTTTTCTGGGAGTCTACCACAGAGGGGGAACCCAATGTCACTTGGCCATTACCCCAGTCCAGCTGGTGATGCAGTGCTGCAGAGGCATTGGGTTGACATGACCTCTCTCTTCGATGCGCCGTTCTGGGTTGAATTTTTCTTCCCTGGGCATTTGCACAGGTATTGGTGTTGACTCTTTCCTTCCTTTAACTTTGCTGCCAATAGCCGTTCAATTTTCCTGTTCTTTATGGCTGAAAGTAGGTCATCCACATTGCCAGAGACACTGATAAGCCCATCTTCTAACTGATTTTTATTTTTCATGAGATAAATTTTGAAAGCATATGTAAAATAGGACTGAAAATAGTATTCCAAATGTCAGCAGCCCTGTAGCATCTCTGTAGCTGAATTACTCTGTTTCACTGTTTGGAACAGATAAAGTCATTCTACTCAATGAAAACCAAGTAAAAGCAAACATGAATTGGAGCAAAACTGTAAAATGTTTTGTAGGACATTGTCTGGCACACAGGACGACTGCTTGCTGCTTTTGAAGATGGAATATGAAAGGGAAAGGTTGAGACTTTTATTCATGTAAATTACAAGGACTGTTTTGATCTAAATATAATTTAAAAATTAAGGAAGAGGAAAATCATATGGCAAAACACAAACATCTGACCACATTGTACTTCTCTGCCTAATTTTTGAACATGAGATTTTGCTTAATATTGTAAAATCAGATCCTGATTGAAGGGGGGTGATGGTGTGGGCAACACCCCACAGAGCTGCTGTGTAACTAATGAGATGGACATACGTAATTTCATCCTTTTCTCTTTACTTTCACAGCTTTGCATGCCTTTTCAAACAAATTGTAACATTAAAATACCTACTGGTAAGTATTTTAGGCTATATAGAGTCAATTGTGTTGTTCCATATGACTCTTCTGCTACCAAAAATTATAATTAGATCATTTGAATTAGTTTTATTTTTGTACTTCTAATAAGAACAAAACTGTTATAGTCTACTTGAGTAAAAATAGCAAATTAACACATATTATAATACATTTTTAAAAGCTTTAACCTAGTCTTTTGGTGTGAGAGACAATGGACTACCAGTTATTTTATGATGGTATAGCAGCACCACACAGTTTGCTAACTTACTCTGCAATACTGTTTGGAGACAGCATTGTTTTCTTTTGAAAAAGCTTTTTTTAAATGCAAAATATGTGGCTACGCCTGAAGAGGAGCCCGCCGTTTTCATTGGACCATCTGGAATACCACATCTGGAATAAAAAATGACAGTGAAACATGTATCACCAGAATATCTTATTTCTGTTTGAGACTTCTAGTGTCTTTGGTGTGGCATTTGCCTTTTTCCTTCTATTTTCCCCCAACTTTCAATCATATAATCCTAATACTGCAGGTATGCCTTGGACTCGCATCGGTTTGGCCAGTGCAGCATGAAAGAGCGCGCAGCGGTTTGTAATGCAAGGGGACAGACACCGTTGGGCTACCTTGTCCTCTTCTGAGCATATTCTATCCCTGCATTATTGTATCAAACATCAGTTTTAATACAATACCACAGGAAACTAAGGGCCCTATTCAGAGATTACATGCACCCCATGGAAGGGTGCTTTTCATGTATTGGAAGCCTGATTTAAAAAAACAGCCCTACGTGACTCTTCCATATACTGTAACTTGCACAAAACGGGGAGTTCTTGAGGTTTCCTGTATTAGTCCCTGCTCCTTTGACATGCCTGGCACAAGCCCGACAGGATCTCATTGTGGCATTTTTATTAAGAAAGAGGATGCTGATTCTTTTTTCTCTGTCAGCTGCTGAAATAAGAAGGTTTTAAGAACAAAGGAAAAACTTGTGCCAAGGAGAGACACAAGAGGATTATCATTCCCTAAAGAAGGGGGACGTCCCACACACCAAAAGACTTGCTGTCCTAATGAGCCGACGGATTTTTCCAAGGCTGGTAAATATATTTAGGGAGAAGTACATTTGGGTGCCATCTCTACTCATTTATTCTTCGAACTGTAATGCTGCACATTTTGGGTTTCACTATATTGCATTTTAAAACTAATGATGCATTCATTCTCAGAGCAAATCTTATTTCTAAGCCCTAATTTAATAGAATTAAACTCTAAGCTGAATTGGTTTTATGAGATAAAACTCTGAAGTTGATAACTGCATTTAGGAATAGTTCAGGTATTGAGTTTCTAATTTGCTTCCTGAGCATGGAAATCCCTCAGATAGTCAATATTGACGACCTGTAATTGGTAAGAGAGGGTCTTGCTGAGTTTTCTCTCCTGCGCTGGAGAGATACTTCGTGCACGGCAGCGGTGCTGCGGCTGCCGGGCTGAACCCTGCCCGGCCAAGCATGGCTCCATCAGCCCCAGGTCCGGTGCAGGCTGGAGCCGGTGCCTGCTCCTGACCCCTTCACCACCAGCACGTGCCAGACCATTAATAATTCCTTTGCCTCTAAGGAAAAAGCTAATCTCAGCTTTGCCTGGGGTTCAGCTCGGACGCAGAGCCGTCGCTTCGTGCTGCCCGCTCCACGTGCGGCCATTCGGTAAATGGGTTTTTATGGTGACTGTGTCTCGTGTGGGTTGGGGAGGAGAAGCTTTAAAACAAGCAGGAGCTGCCTAAGACAAAGTGCTGAGCTTATAGCAGGTACAGATTGTTCCTGGGAAGCAAGGGGTTTAAGTGAGGAGCAGCTTTTCTGAACAAACACATGCCGAGCGATGGTGCCATAATTCCGGGATATTAAGCCAATTCTAGCATTATCACTTTCCAGCCCGGAACCCCATGGTTTTGAATGTGCTGCCTGTAAATCATCCTGTGCAAATCCCGAGGATGCCCACGGCCAGTTGCAAGGCAGTGCAGCCAAACTCTCGTTGCCTGAAATGGCAGTGGTTATTTTGGGGCTTGTGCTGCCGTTTTTCCCCAAGAAGAATGAAGTCTTTTCAGGAGCAGGTAGGGCATTACGTAGGAGATGTAGGACTTCACCACTACAGATACAATATGATCTAACTTTGCTATTCAGATGTAAACCAGGCTTTAATTCTACTCCTTGGAAGCCCATGGATGCTCTTACCAGAGATGCCAGCTGGATAGGGGAGTTGGTGGTATTTCTGCATTTCCAGATTTTGCTCCGGGTTGCAGAAGGTCCTGATTTAGCTCTTTTACTATAAGAATGGTTTAGGTTTTGAGGGCTAAGTTCCACTAAGCTTGAAGAATAGATTCCTAAAAGACCTGGATTTAGCAAATTTACCAGTGTTTATTTGCGAATAGGTACCACTGCAAATACAGCATAACTTTCTCCCACGGAAATAACCAAATACTTAATTTGGAGCTACCTAAAGGTTTGGTGAATGAGGATGTGTGCACACTGAAATCTCCGTGAGTTTCAAATTAATAGAGTTTGTTGTTCTGAGAGGACGACGTTGTTCTCAAACCCTTCTGTTTGAGAGACCCACTTTTCAGAATTTTGTGATGGAAAGTTTGGTGTGATACTCAGCCAGGAGAAAAATCTCCGTATCAGTGGGAATGCAGCCCCGAAAAGCGCTCAGGGAACCCTCGGGATAAGAGATATTGCATTCATGCCCCTTATCTGAATGGTCATTTCTATTTCCATGGATGTTACAGGCTGTTGGTTGCTGTTTGGTATGGTACCATTTAATCTGGTATTGTTACTCTTCATCTTTTTTCCCATATGGGAAGCTGAGAAGTTTTTTTTAACCCATAGTAGAAGCTGATGCTGACTGCTGCTCAGGGAAGAAGGTGCCTGTCCTTTGCAAAATGAGTTTCACTACTGATGGGTAGTGTTTGATTTTGTTTTCATTTATCTTACATCATTTTACTTTCCCACTTGAAGAAATCACAGTTAGTATTCTCCTGAAAAGTTTGTGCATGTCTCCATATACATGTCTCCTGGGGCAATTTTATTATACTTCATTAGCTTTCTGAGGTGTGAATGGTGGGTGGTTCTGCATAGAAATTGGTTATAGAGCCTGTCAAGTTCCAAAAATAAATAAAAGCAAAGAGTTGTGCTATTTAAAAAAAGAAGGTGGGGAGAGAAAACAACCCAGTTTTTATTGTAGTTGCTTAATGAAAAAGTTTGAGTTTTACCCTGATATCTAATGATTTAAAGCATCAGGAAGAGATTTGCCAGAGAGTTTGTCTCCCTCATTACGTTAATGAGATTTTTATTGTAGTTTTTTCAAACCAGCTCCTGTTGCTGCAGGTGTCTTCCCTGCATTTACAACCTGCTGTGTACTATTAAACTAAGGAAAATACAGAACAGTTGATGTTGCCCCATTCTGTCGGGTCTGCGACCTTGCAGGGTGCGATGATGTAGGATCAGTTCCTGGGCTCTGGCGATTGGTGGTGGGCCAGTGACGCTAACGATGCTCCGTGCCCGCCAGACAGCCCAGAGGGCTCCAGGGGCTAATTCTTATTCCCTTGTCACTGATTTTGGCCAGAAACCTTGGGTCGGATGTGTTGGTGGCCCCGAACAGTGTTAGCAGGCCAGAGGTACTGCAAAACGCACGTCCTTGCTACATCTCCAGGGACTTTTATATAAAATGTTCCACGGATTGAGTTCTACCTTCAGCCATTTTGTGAAATGACGGATTTTGGTAACTTCGTAACATGTATGGAAACCACGGGGCAACGGTACGTGCAGTGCCTATAGATGGCTATTGGACACTCTTGACCGAGCGAGACGTACACAGAGAGATGCAGGTGTACATGCATGCATGCAACTGCCAGCCACCTCCTGTCTAATTCCAGGTTGTGTGATGTCACGGAGTGATGTCACAGGACCAGTAATTACCTTGGCGCTAGAGCTGTGGGTGGTGCGGACCTGCTACGTCCGTTAACACCCGCCCGTCATGGAGGGCAGGTTTGGGGAGGATGGCTCCGGGTCGTGCCTGCCCCACGGCCATCCGGGAAGGGCGGTGGTGCCGTCCCCGGTGCCGGGCTCCACGTGGCACAGCAGACTAGAGCCGCACCGGGGCGCAGAGACCGCCCCGGGAGGAGGAAGGACATCCGTCCTCGGTTCTCCGACCAAAGTTCGGTCCTGCAGCATTTACATCCGTGTGCCAGTTACCCGCTGCAGGCTCTGCTTTCGCCTTCTCCTGGCCGTGATTCAACCGAGCACCCGTAATGCAAGGTTTCACTGTGGTTCTTAGCAGCGATACAAGTTGTTTCATGAAACGCCTGGGAATTTTAGCCATTTTGTGAAATAACTGGTTTCATAATATGACTGTAACATGTACACCGAGCTGGCAGTCGGGTGACGGAATAACATTGGTTGCTCTTTTCTCCTGCAGCTGAGGCAGCTTCTCTTCTGCATTCTCACAGATTAAAGTTTCTTTCTCCCTAAAAATGTTAAAAAGTCTGCTGTTTAGCTATAAACAGTTGCAAATGATAAACAAATCAATATTTGTTAATGTTATGATGCACTCGCATCTATCAGATACGCATGGAATGATTTATAGAGTACAGCATTTCAGGGCTGACCCTTGCAGGTCTCAGAAAGCACTTAAAAAATAAATTTACCCTGGCCTCTCTCACCCCATTTCAAAAAGGGTGACAAAGATGAAGTAATTTATAAGTCACACTTTTATTAATGCTTTTAACTTTCATATACTTGGCTTTCTTGCCCTCTGAGCAGCTAAGTGCAGCTCTTGGTCGAATGGTAACCTTCGGTGCTTTGAGGGGGGTTTTGTACAAATGATCAACTCATAAATAGGTGCTGTGCTCCGCATTATCCTGCCATAAATTCACAGGACCTTTCAAGTACATCAAGAAAGAGCAACTTGAACTAGGCGTTTTGCGCTTGAGTTTACAGACTAATGCAGTACTAATGAGCAGCTGGGCAAAGGGTTTCCAGAGCATGTCTAATGCTTTATGTTGTGATACTGTGCTTACTCCCGGCTGGAAGAGCCCTGCAAGGCAGGAGGGAGGTGGACGTGGCAGTCCCTTTGAGTGACTTCCCCTCCGCATCTCATGCACGGCTTTTCTTGCTAGCTTACAGCAAAGTCGTGGGGACTATAGGGAACATTAACTGGATTAGAGTATATGAACTAATTATCACCCCTCTGATTATAGGTATTGTTGGGAAAAAGTTGATGGAAAAGAGAACAATATACAGATAAACCTCAAAATATTTTTCACGGTGAGTTCTTGTTGCTCACCGTAGCCCTCACGACAACGCTGCTAGGACGCTCAGTCAGCATTTGCGTGACTGCTTACCGACATCTCCAGAACCTTTTCCATACAATAACCACATGTTTGGGGAAGAGCTGTGTGGTGATGCTCATTTGAGTAAAAAAAAAATGCATGTACAAAACAGCTTCTGTACCCCTGAGCAGATAACATTAACATAAATGAATTGTTCAAATTCAGCTCTTCACAATTAATAGTAAATATAACCAAACCCGGGAGCATGCCTGCCTGTAAGGGAGAGCTCGTCCCATGAAAGCCGTAAGATCTGCTTACACACGTGCCTTCTGTCTTGGTGAGCCCTTGGATGCGAGGCAATGGGCACAACCTGAAATCCAGGAAACTCCACTTAAACAAAAGAAAAATCTTTTTCACTGTGAGGGCGGTCACAGACTGGCACAGGTTGCCCAGAGATATTGTGGAGTCTCCATCCTTGGAGATTTTCAGCTGGAGCTGGTCCTGGACCCCCTGCTCTAGGTGACAATGCTTGAGCAGGGGGGTTGGACTAGATAATCTCCAGACAAGCCTTTCAACCTCGGTTCTGTGATTCTGTAATCAATCCTTTGCAGCAAGTTTTCTGTGGGTTGATTTATTCCGAGGAGAAAATCTAGCTATTTCCAACTGGAAGCGTCATTAGGGCTTGTACAGACTTGAGGAGGAAGAATGCTTTATTCAGCTGCAGCGAAGTGACGCAGTGAGCAGCCCACTCTCTGCTTGATCTTCTGAGAGCTGAGGGTTGGCCATTGATGTAAGATGGCTAATTATGAACGATGAGGAAAGAGAAAAGCGGTAAAGACAAGAATAGCTAGCTATTTTTCAGGAAGTAAAGAAGAGCCATGCTTTAAGTTTCTCTGGTGCACTTGTGATGATTGAGCCCAATGCACAAAGGAGCTCATTTTGGATTTTGCACTTCTGGGACGTTGGGATTCCTCTAGTCTTATTGCTGCTTCTTGTAGGAGGTCTTTTATAGCAAAGGTGTTTTTCAGGGGTGAGGACAGTAGCCTAGCCCTAGGTCTGCTGCCCGCCTGCTGGCTGACAACACAAGCATCAGGTGTTGGAGCACAACTGGTTGATGAGATCTGCATTACCAATTACTCCACAGGAGTAGGGCATCAAGCAATTATCAGAGATGTCTTATGGGTAGGAGGGAGTGTATATATGTAAGGGTGGAGCAGCTGAGACTGCTTAGTATCAGTGACACTGGAATGGCGGAGGGAAGGAACTGCTCTAATAGGAGCAAGGTATGTTTGAGGTTTCCATCTACGGTTACTTGGTTAAGCTTCTCTGCGGTCGTAAGAATCAAAGGATAACTTTAATTCCATGTGTCTCTAATGAAATGACCTTGTGCAGCGTAAGTAATTTCAGCAGTAGAGGTTTTGCTGAAGTTTTCTGCTCTTAGTCAGCTTGTCTCTGGGACCCGTGGTCTGTAGCGTTGGAAGTGTTGCTTTACAAGCAGTCAGTGTCTCCCGGAAGCTTTGGTAGGTTTGTGTGGTGGAACTGATGGCAGCTGTGACTTGAGATTTCTTGTGCCTTGTATTCGTGAAAGAGCATATCTTGGCAAATACTGATGCGGAGTCCCCCTAAAACTGCTATTTTGTCTCCTCCTCCCCACCATGCAAGTAAGAATTTTATTTTTTCTAGTATTGTTTTCACTATTACTCTCAGAAATGAAACTTGTATGCTCAGATATCACTCGCACCTGGTAGCTATGAAAACCTGCCTTGAACCAACTTTTAACTTGGGCAGCTCCTGCCTGGATGACCAACAGAATATTATGGTTTTGGATATATGATGTAATGAAAATACACTTTATTTTTACTTGAAAGGACCTTGTCTTTGCACATAAGACTTTCATTATTAGTATGGCGAAAGCTATGTTGGATTTTTTACTTGATTGCAGAGAAACTGTTGCTTCAGAAGGCTAGAGTTTTTTAAAAAAATCTCACATGAAAAGCTGCATGAACTTCAACTAATTTTAAAAAAATGTACATAGAACCTTGTGTAATAAAATATTTGAAGCCTAGGCAAAGCAGCATGGGTAGAAACTGTTTGAATGCATTGATTACTTTTTTTCCGAATCGGATCCATCTGTCAATTACCCTAGAAGTGGGGAAGGAAAAAAGCTTTTATTTCAGTATAAATATGTAATGCAGTGCATGGGAAAAGCAAATTCCCTGTATTCAAACCATATGCCTAGTCTGAACATGGGCACTGGTCTAGTCTGTTATTAATGAATATTAAGTCTGAGATCAGTTTGGAGTTGCCTCTGACTGCAGTATCTGGTGGCCAGGACAAACTGCTTGAGGTAACCAAAGGGTTGTGGCAGACAGCAGGTGGGGTTTTTTTGGTTTTTTTGAACATAAGTGGCTTTTCACAATCACTGTTTCTCATGTGCTACATTTTTAAAAATATAGTCAAAGGAGAGAGATGAATTTGCTTGGGATTTTGTGATTTACTGAGACTTCATGCAATTATAACACTTGATTTCTCTTTTCTGAGTAGTTAATGATGGCAATAGGGGTATTACAGGCTGGTGGGAAACTATTTTGCCTTCCTAATGAGAAGATGACAGAGAAGAAATCAATGAACTAGAACCCAGAAGTTTCTTGATGCTCCTGTCCTGCTTTTCCTCCTCCACTCACCAGAGTCACTGTGTTTTTCTCAGCAGGGGTTTGATTTACACCAGTGTGTAATTAGCATCTTTGTTGCACATGGTTGTACAAGGTCTGTACTCTGCAAACATTGTCATATTTGGTGGCACAACCTGTGTCTGGGCTGCAGAGGCTCTGTCCCACTGAGGTTCACGGGAGACTTATGCTGCTCCGGGGTCTCTTGGGCACCTGCCCTGCTGCGGAGCACAGAGCTGATGCTGGGGTGGGTCCAAGGAGTGATGAAGATGCTGCCTGCTCTGATGTGTGGCACATCAGTCGGGCAGCTTCAGGCTACTGATTACATGAAGGTACTTGAACATGAGTGACAATCTGCAGGTGACCATCTTAAAGGAGCTTTTCCAGCTTTTTCCTCCTGTTAGTCTCATACCAAAAAACCCCAACCAGCACTGAAATGAAGCAATGTCCCTTACATTTAAATTTCTCCCAATTTATCTGTTCCAGTCAACGTGTATCAATATGTTACAATACAAGCTTTTGTATTTTAAAGCCGCCTATTCTAGGAGATCTCAGTCAGTGTAATTCTGCTGTTAATAATTTAAATGATGAAGTAGACTCGGTGAGAACAATAACCGTGAAACAGATGGAACTGTGTGCAGTGTAGGGCATAAATCCGTGAAAACTCAAGGCTCTGCTGTTGAGCATCCAAGTGGATTAGCAGCTACAGGAGAGAGCCTGCTGCGGGTGGAGGCATGCACTGCCACCAAGCAGGCAGAGGAGCTCCACACATTCAAACCTTTGATCTCTCCTCTTCATGTTGGAGAAAAAAACCAACGAAACGACGGGAGACAAAACCAGCAACAAAGTAAACTCAGTAATACTAGAAATGAAGCTGCACATTTTTCTTCTCCGCATTGTTCTTTCAGTTCTGTTTTGAATCTGCTATTTTGAGAAAATTCTCCCTTCCTCAAAGATGCTCTTTTTGTATTCATGCATAGGATCCTCTTTATTCAGTTTTACATTCAGTGTAGCTGTGGAGCTTGGGGATGGGGCAAATCTTTCAGCTCAGGTGAACTGTCACACTGAAGTCAAATTGGTGTGATTTCCAGCTTCTGAATTAGAAAAGTTTGACTGAAGCCTGGGCAGAGCCAGGAACTCCAGAACTCAGTTCTCACGGGTACATGTATTTCCCTGTGCACTCCTGTAAAACATGCTTAATCTTTCCATGTGCCTCAGCTGGCCTCTCCTAATAACCTTGACCCGCTTCATATATGTTTGATGAAGAAGGAAAACGGATTGGTGGTACTTGAGCACAACACCAAGATGTTGAGGCCAGAATTAAGAGGCACCAGGCAGCAAAAAAAAGGATCCTTTAATTGCCTCTGAGTGTTAGGAGGTGAATAACAGACCAGGAGAACTGTGAATTCTCATTAACAAGCATTACTGGTACCTGTGTGGTATTATGGAAATGTAGGGGGAACGCTGGTGTGATGGAAGGGGAATGGGTTATTACTCCTTGGGGAAGAACCGAGTGGACAAGGAGGCTTGGTCAGAGATGATGTTATGGAAACAGGGTCTCAAGTGGCTGGAAATGGGCGTTGTTGTAGGTGGGACGGGTTTGGTGAAGTCATGCGAGGGAGCAGGATGTAAACTCCGCTGTGGGCACGTGCCAAAACAATATCATTTCTGCAGAAAGAGTCCTGTGGGTGTAACACTGCCAGCTTTGACTTCTGTCCCGCCCCGTTTGGTGCTGCCTGCCTTGGGGTCACCCATTGCGTCTTGGTGGGCCTCTCCACCATCTCTGCAGGACTGTGCTCCCCAGTGGGAAGGCTTGTGTCCATTATAATCCTTTAGCACCTAATTCAGCTGATTGGTTTTAGTAATAATAAAAAGCCTATTTAAAGAGTATATTGTCATTGAAATAAAACCAACAGCATCTTGTATGTTTTCCAAAAATTTCTTTCTACTCAGTGCTGTTATTTCCACTTACCTTTTAAGGACAGATGCATAGCAGTTTGTTTAGGTGTCCTCTATATTGGTATTAAAAGTCGATGAATAGGTTCTCTTGATTTCCCTGCTCCCACTGCTTCTTTTTGTCCACACGTGTACTTTTAATCTTTTAAATCCCACTTACATAAAAGTTTTCTTTACTCATTTTTGTACACTTTTATTGCTTTTCTGTGGATTCTTGCTGCATAATCCTTTTCCACATAGTAGCCAAAACTGAGGCAACTATTAAAAAAAAAGGGCCTGTTATATCCTTATAGAAGCCAGTATTCCCAATACATTTAGTAACAGCCTTGGTAGAATCAACTATTTTGTTGACATTTTTAGCAGGACTCTGTGCTGAGCAGATGTTTCTCATTGTGCTGTCTCACTCAGGATTCTTTAGCTCATTTCCTGAACAGTAGTGCTGCATTGCATCTTGCCAGTCCAAAGCTGATAGAAACTCCATCTCCCCGTGCGTGTCACATCTTGCCAGTCCTCAGATTCTCCATGGTTGTGCTGCCCTGTAGCCAGGCTCTCCCATCTGGTGTCAGGTCATGTCTCCTGCCATCTTGTAGAAAATTGTCTCAAGCTCAATTGGATTTTAAAGCCTGGCTGAGCCTCCACAGCCTCTGCCTTCAAAGGGTTTGTTCCGGCTGGCAGTGGCCGAGTGAAGCTGTCCTGTAATTGCCTCGGAGCGGCCGGAGCAGTGGTCCATCTAGGCATCAGCATGGAGAGCTTGGACACTTCCCTGTGATCTTACTGTTCCCAGCTTGGATGCCAGATCGGTGTGAGGGAGAAGGGAAGGAAAACAGTATTTAAATGGGCAGAGGGAGGCAGGAGTGGAGCTGGACAGTGATAGCAGAGGAGGCAGAGCCGAAGCCAGCAGGTGCAGAGGTCAGACGTGCGGGAGTGTGTTGGGGGGAACAGGGGAGCAAGGGTCGAGAAACGGTGGGGAGGAAGGAGCAGATGCAGGTGCTGTTCAGTTTGGCTTTGGAGAAGGATGCTCACCACAACGTGAACCAGCACTCCCTAGAACTGACTTCGCACCCAGGAAAGCATCGCACGGTTGCAATACACAGAGAGGCGAGAGGCTGGATCCCGTGCTGGTGTCCCACGCTCCTCCCTGGAGAACGGGAGTCCTCCACGCGTCTGCCTTGCTGCTGCTCAGACATGTTTTGTAAAACGTGCAACCAGAAAATGTGCTGATCCACACTGCCGTGGCTGTGGGAGCACAATAGCTTGCTCATCCACAGAACGTCAAATGTTAGCTAAAAAAGTACTCTTTTCCAATGTCACTTCTTTACTACCGTGTTTCCCTGCTCCCAAAGTAGGTGCTGAATCATTCCTTTGGTTTTAGCCATGTGTCAAGGGCTCTCCCTCATCAGAGAGTTATTTGATTTTTCAGATTAAATTAGCTCACATCAGGGTTGCAAACTCCTCTAGTTCATCTCCTTTTCTTCTCAAAAAAAGAGCAGAGGACAGCAAACCAACAGGGCATTGCTTCAGTGCAAAGGTAACCTTTGCTGCTCCTAATACACGGTTTTCTGGTTCACAGCTGATGCACAATGCAGAACTTCAGAAAATAAGAATATAAGAAGTTGGGGTGCATTTCAGTCACTGGTGACGGTCCCCACAGTTCACCTTCCTTGTGCTTGGCTCCCCTGACAGTAGTATCGTAGGAGGACCATAAATGATCTTAGAGTGCCACTTGCCTTCCCCTCCTGTGGAAGGCCAGGCTGTTAGCTAGGCACACTGCTGCCATGTCTCTTGTGCGTGGTGGTTCTTGGAGGAGTTGTAGATGGTCATGGCTTGGCCACCAGACTCAACCCCAACAAGTTATTCTCATAGTTTAGGGTAGTACTGCACTTCCTAAATACAGGTGTTATATAAAATATTTTGTTTGCATTTAATACAATGTGCTGCACAGCTGGATTATTAAATGAGACTTGTATTGCAGATTTGCCTAGTATATTACAGTTGCAGAGTCTTTAGGTCACTTAAATGGGAAGGGACAGGGTCTTTCTTCCTGTCCAGCCCTTCTGCTCTGCTGCCATGGCTCATACAGCTGGAAGCTGGCTCAGTCTCTGCTGTGTCCACTGCCGTGAGTCTACAGTGAATCTTTAAAAGAGAAAAAAAACACCCAAAACTTCATGGCTTCAAAGAGAGGATTAGAACAAATAACCCCAAAAGTTAAGAAAACCAGAGAGCAAATAGAGAACCCCAGAGTGGGTATTTTGGGGGGAAATGTCATGCCTTCTGAGCACCCAGGTCATGAAGTTGCACGCCTAGAACTGGATGTCTGTGCCTGGCAATTCCTGGGAGTGGGTGCTGTCATTAGCTGCCACAGATGAGGTTGTCAAGTCTGGTTTAAATTAAGCTGGGGCAGATGGAGAGTTGAGCTGAACTCCTCTGTGCAGCTCCTCGCTCCCCTCTTCCCGCATCGCAGCAGCCTGGCGTAACACCAACTCTACAGAAATATGCTTTATTAATAATGAGATCGTGATTATAACAGAATGAGAGATGAGGTGGGATTTGCAAATTGCTTAAAATTATTGCACTTAATTATAGCTAGACCTGTTAAGCAGCTAAGAAAGGCTCCCTTCCCCTGTGCCACTGATTTTGTTAGCCGGCTTCGTCAGGGTCCCCGTTGCCCTGTCCCACCCACTGCTGTTAGTGAAGCCCCCCCAGCAGTGCTGCCTGTCGCAGCGAAGTTTTGCAGGACTCTGCGGACACGTCCCAGAGACAGCGCTGCCCTGATGTCCTTGCGGAGCGATGGGATCTGGCCGTGACATTTCATTATGCTGATTTTAACTGGCGTGAGTAAAACTTGTGGACAGGCTCCAGTCTTGTGAGGGGGAGGAAAGAGTTGAAAAAGCAAACCATAAATTAAAATAATAACAGTATGGGCCAACAAACAGCACACACATGTACAACAGAGTCACCCTAATAAATACATTCACTTTGATTTATGGTGTTGTGATAATCCATACCGTCATCCTCTCGGTAGTTGGGAGGTTTTTTGTGTGGTGATGAAGGACAAAATCAATGTTGGGTCTTTTCATTCTTTTAATAAGAAGAAAATAATTCCCCCTCTGTGTTCTGCCAGTCTTGGGACTTGGCTTCAAAACCCATATAAATCTGTAAAAATGTAATACTGCCTTAGGATCTTCTTCCTCCTGCTCCTGGAGGAGGGTTTTCCTGAAGATGTTTGTGTCTCAGCTTTGGCTCATAAACCTGGCTGCTCTAACCCACCTTCCCCTTCTGCTAATTCGGCCGGTGATTGCCCATTGTCCTGCTGTCGCCTGCAGCTGGGCAGGGTGGTGGGGTGCGTGTGGAAGGAGGGGGTGGCTTTGCAAAAAAGGCAGGGCAAACTCTTTGATAAATAGCCGGTGAAGGGTGAGAAGCGCAAATGTTTATAACTTTCTAATGTAATAGTAATGATACTGAAATATAAATAATGCCAAGGGAATGTCACTTGCAGCGAGGACCTCGTGGTGCTTCATAAGCAAAGTGTTAGTGTGATGTGACCACCTCGGTGGTGAGAGGCAGCGCGAAGTCAGACACAGCTGACGTACGGGGAAAGACATTTGGGGCGAGATGTGAAATGAGGGCATGGCTATTGGAGATGCTGCCATTTCCCTCATCCTTCTCCTGCCACAACAGCAACTTTGTTCTTTGTTGGATTTATGGCTTGCCTCCCCAGAAAAGCCCGTGCAGGCTGGGGAAGCCCAGCCTGGGGGTTTTGGCTGCCTGCATCTACCTGGCTGGGCTTCCCCAGCCCATGTGGGCATTCCCCGTGGCCTGGTGATGCGTCTCGCAGCTTGGAGGGCAATTGCAATTGCAACTTCCCAGTCTGCAGCATCACCTGCAGCCAGCCTGATGCAGGCCAGGCAAGGGCTCGGGTCCTGCAGTGCCCACTGGAGAGAAAACCCAAGTGGAAAGGAAACAGGGCTGGCGGAGCGCAGGTTGTTTTTCTATATTTCATTTAGTATTTTTGTATTAAACAGTGGTGAATGTAGAAAAGCTTTTATAGATTTGATTCCCTTGAAGTAAATAACACACCTAAAATTCTGCTGTAAGAATAGAATAAACTTCCTTTGGACCCACAAGAGAAAGTTACTCGTTCCTAATATGTTGGGTTTTGTTTCTCTCATTACATGAACTCTTGGCAATATATTTAGAAAACACTGTGTTTAAATTGATAAAAATATTGATGAAATTAGCCCCTTTTTTTAAACTTTTAATGTTGTTTTAGTATCAGCCTCATCATCAACCTCACGTGATATTTCTGTAAAGAAATTGTAGTGGTCTTAGAAATGCTTTTCCAGATATAAATCAAGGTCCTTAAAATTCCTCTTTTGCCTGCCCTCAACCAAGGATGTTTAGAAAAGTTAAACTATTTTCTTCTCTCTGTGGAATTAGCTGATGAGTAATTTAATATGTATGCTTTGTGGTGCTTTATTGTGAAATATATTTCATTATCTTTAAGTGCATTAGCTGATATTTTAAGTTCTATGAAAATGAGAGAGTGTAGTTCTGTGAACCAACTTTCTGCATAGTGTGGGCATGTAGTTACTGAGCTAATGCACTTACTGCCATTGGGGCTGTACAAGCAAACATCGTATCTTTCTTTGGTGTATGTATAGCATAGCCCTGGAATAGAAGTTTTCAAGTTTGTGCATAGAAAACACTACTATTTCCAGATAGAATTAGTAGGGTAAACCTGATAGATAATTTGTGTGTTGTATTTTTTTACATAGGAAAAAACATTTTATGCTGAACATAGACATATATGCTGTGTTACTGTGCAGCAAAGGCTCAGAAAATCTTTTATTGCTGTTGAGGAAGCTGCACGTGTTACGTGTTTGTGTATCGGGGGAAGAACACTTCACGTCCTAAATTTCAGGAGTGCGAGGGCAGAGTGTGGAAAGCTGGGATCCATCCCCACAGCCTCTGCCCAGCTGCAGGGCAGGCAAACCTGGGCGAGTTGGAGTGATGCTGGATCCCCCGGGGCTGGGGCTGGGCAGCGGGTACCCCCGGGCACCGCATCCCACGGGCTCAGGCAGAGGGATTCCCCTACCCGGGAATACAACTGTGCTTTTGCACTTAAAAGACCGTTTCTTTCCAGCCCTGAAGCATCCCTGCTCTTGCTCCTGGTCCAGGACCTGTTTTTCCACGTTTGGTGAAAGCCACGTGCTTTTTAAATCGCTTTCCTGCGGCCTTTAACCTGAACAGATTACATTTTGGGGAACTACAGAGGACAAGCCTGCTGTCAGAGCAGAAAATCAAATTTTTTGATGTGATGTTGTTGCATTAAAAGGGCCAATCTTGTGTCATGTAACATGTGAATAATGGGACTAGCATGTGATGTCAAAAATTTCCAACTGCCTCATAAATAAATGCAGTCCCGCCCCTCCCCCTGAAAGGTCACCCCGCTTGAACCCGGGCTCGCATCCCAAATTACCAATGTGCTCAGAGTCAAGGTTAAAGGTACAGTATCCCCTTTCAAAAGGCACATGTCAGTGTCTGTGCTGGGAATGATAAATAACGCTTGAAACAGGCTATCAATTTCCAGGGGCCCTGCCCCCCCTTTTCTGTTGCAGAACTTCGCTGATGGTCTGATCCCGGGGAGGGGAGCAGATATTGTGCCGCAGCTTCGCAGCGGGCGAGGACTCGCGGTGATTTCGGCAATGCTGACTCGCACCCTGGCGGGGGCTCTCCCAGCATCCGCTGGGTCCCTGGGCTAGGGGAGCCTGTAAATGTCACTGCCCTTAACCCGGCAAAGTCAGAGATACCTCATTTTATGCATTTAAGCGTTTAAAGCTTTGTACGCGCGTAGGTCGTTAAGGTTGCAAAATCAAGCAACAACCCGAAATATTTTGGAAGTGCCAGAGTGTGCGTGTACAACCCCAACTCACCCTCCCTGGATGAATGTGTCTGATCCGGCCTTAAATCACGTTGGCTCATAGTGCTTATTTTGGGGGACTTGTGGTTGATTTGAGCACGAGGGACAGAGGTGCTCACGGCGCGGGTGACACCCCATGTTCCCTCTGACCTTCCCCGTTCCTAGCTCTGCGCTTTGTTTACTGTACAGTGGCCGAACAGTGCACTGACTGCAAAGTTCATCCTTTCTTCCTCAATTCATCCTGTGTCTGCTGAGGGGCACTGGTACTTAGTAAAAAGTTGGGAAAATACCCTCAAAATTTCCTTGTGAAATACCATGTTGTTCATATGGCTTAAAGCCAACGTAAATCACCATTAACCCCTTTTTATACACAGGCAACAAAGTCGCTATGGTTAAGGTCATGTACATAAGTTACATATCCAAATTTGGTTTAAATGAGGCTGTGCATCTATAACCAACAGATAATTTCGTTATTCAGCACCAACCCATAGCATGCTCTGCTGTGCTCACTAAATGAGGTCAGGCTCTTGCAGAATGATAGCAAATTAGCATATAATTCAAGCATGTGTAACAATGCATATGCAACAGAGGGACAAATTAAGGTTGAATAGGTAAATTTAATGATAGTATTTTCTAGCTTTTTTGCAACTTTAGCAATTTATACATAACTTTTTTCACAAAAAGCACACGTGGTCCTCAGAAGGCAGTCACGAAAGCCAGTGGTTTCTGTGGAGCACATGTGGACCCCGGGAGGGCGGTTCACTCAACCGGCTTGGCCAAATGGCTTCCAGCAGCCGTGAGGCTGGAGGACACTCTTTGCTCGTTTCCTGCATCTGTAGGTTTAACAGTTTCCAGAGACCTCCTTTGTTTTCCAGGCTTACTCCAAATTTTGAGTTTTATGATCTTGGATCTTTGGGAATTTGTGTGACTGGGGGGGTCGGTGGTCCTTCCCGCGAGGGAGGGCCACGGCAGGAGGTAGATGTCACCGGGGCTGGCATCCGCGTGCCCTCAGAGGTTGGCGCAGACGCTGGAGCGAGACATCACGGCTCTCTCTAGAGCCAGTGGAGACCGATAAACCCTTTCAGAGACCTGCTCGGACAGGACGGGGAGCTGCCTGCTCCTCTCCGGAGAGCTATTTGTCTGGCCTGCCTCGGCTGCCCTCTGCCACGTCGTTCTCTCTCCAGTGACAGCGAAGGGAGCGTTAGCTGATTAGGTCAGACTTGCCAACGAGTTGGATGTCCCAGCGGGGGAAACAAATCCCACCCTAGAGCTTCTCTGCTGCCCGGGGCTGCCTGCACCCCTGTCTCCCCACAAACCCAACCAGGTCTTTGGGGGGGATGGATGGGTGACCTCTACCCGAAGAAACGAGACATCCCCTGATGCTGCTCTTCCTCAACCAAGGGAAGGATGGAGCTGATGCCACTGGACCAATGGGGATCGTTATCCATGTATTCAGTACTAACCAGCAGCTATGATAGAGCTTTGCTGTGTTTGCGTGATGAATCGAGTACTGTGAAGTGTCTGGTATCTCTTGGCACGTGTTTTCACATGGTACCTACTCAAGGTTATCAGCCTGGCAGCCACATCAGACCAGAGCGCAGCAAAGTTGAGTCCGCTGCCCTAACAGCAAGGGATGTACGAGGAACTTTTGAAAGAACTTAATGTTAATAAATTCTGTAGTATTTTGTGAATTTGCAAGCTTTTTTTTTAGAAGAGTTTATTTTAAGAAAGCTTTTTCCATCTCTGGCTCTCTACTAATGAAACGTTGACTGCCATGTTTGCAGTGGGTCGCTTCCCTGAGCTGTAAGGGCAATAATTCTCAATGTGAAGCCTCTCCCCTGCCCAAGCAATATCCTGTCTTCTCTTTTTTTTTGTAAGATTTTTTAAGTTATATTTATACTATCAGTAGATAAACTAGTCAGGCACATAAAACCTATATTCATATTTACTTAAATGGAAGGAATGGGTTTTTATGGAATTAGGTCTGTAGAAGAGGCTGGAAATCGGTGCAGTTCTTGGTGCCGCTGATGGGGAGGGTGGCTTTGGCTCCGTTTGCACATGCACTGGCTTGTCCACTCCCGTCTCCTCCGGAGCGGAGCCGGGACCTTCCCCGGCGCTGCGGTGTGCCAGAAGCCTGTGCCCTGGGAACGCGCCCGCTGACCTGCTCTGTGTAACAGCCGTCAACCCCAAACCCTACCGAAGCAGCTACATCTGTTTTGGCTTTGTTCGCAAGGCAGAGGGGAGGGAGGTGCACTCTGTGGTCAAGGGCCAAACTACATGTCATATTTCATTACCTTCATTAGCTACTACAGAAGGCTGTGTTAAAAGGAAGAAGGTTGTGGTTAACTCTTCAGCTGCCAGCTTTTTTTTTAAATTCCGTTTTAATTTCACTTGCTGCTCTTCTCAATGTGTCTTTACCTTTGTTTTTAGCTTATCAAACCCATAAATCACGTTTATGCCCAGGATTTTGCCCCCTCGGTGTAAAAGAGGCAGCAAGTTGCTGTTTTGTTCCCAGCTAGCTGCTCAGATGATGGCTGAACCATCTGGAAACAGTTATGGGAACAGTAGTGTAAACCGAAAAGGGAAAGTGTATTTAGCATTAATAAAACTTTCCTTTTTATTTTGTCCACAGTTGTCTTTTCCTTTTCCAGCTCACGTTATTCTGTTGATTTAATATTGCTGATTTCTTTGGGGGGAGGTAAGGGTGAAAGGGCATTTTGTGATTGTGGTAAGGTTGGGGTGAATTTGGCCCCTGGTTAAAGATGCAATTTCTTATAAGAACAAGTAGTAAAGAACAAAATACTCCCTATGCATCGATTACACAAAATATAGTATAGAGATGTTTTAAAACATTAGTTAATGCATCAGAAATCTTCATTATGGTTAGTTGGCTTCAAACAGTATTTGAACACATTAGTCCAGGCAGACTTGTGATGATATGAGTGTGTTTTATTGCACCATACAATATGTTTTGCTAAGAAGAATGCCCTCTAACTTAATTACATGCTAACTGTGGCACTACCAGTGTAGCTCACGGGTGCTGCCGGAATGTGTGACTGTTTCCAGAAGGAAGCAGGATGAACCATAGAGAACCGTTTTCACTGGGAGCCACGTGGTGGGTTGGGATGGGCAGGAAAATCGGGTCCTCTCATCCCCCAGACTGCTGGAGGCTGGAAATGGCTGTCCGCTGTGCCGCTCCGCTCCTGTTTTCACTGTTGGTGAGCCTTGCTTTGAGAGAGGAATTTGAGCACAGGTACCAGCTGGCCCCGTTTAACTTTCCAGCCGACATAGTCACTATAGGTTTTCATAGCACAGCCCTTCTGGAGGTGAGGAAATAGGATTTTTTTTGCTTTTAAAATGTATTCTCTAATACAGCAAGCGTGTAAAAACTCTGCAAGCAAGTCCATTGGCTTCAGAGCCTGGGAATCATATACTACCTACGTTATCTGAACCACATTTGAAAATACGTTTAGGAGGCAAACTGAGAAAACTCAGACGGAAAATTATGTCTGTTTAGAAAAAGTTAGGAATGGATTAACAACTGCAGATGTTTTTCATTGATATTTCTGTATTACAGGTTTGACAGTAGGAACAAACCCAAATTGCTTATTAATTAGTAAAAAAATTATTGAGCAATAGACTATAAAACTGATACCATTTCCCTTCACAGTCTGTAAATCTCCTTTTTTCACAGGCGAGTATCTATTTGTTGTTTGTTCTAGCATTTTTACACAGCTATGTTGAGACGAAATCTGCACTGAGGCAAGACAGCATAGCAGGATTAAGATTTAGCTCTTTATCTGATGGCAACAACAGCACATACAGTATCTTCACTATTATTCTTAAAAACCCAAAAGACTACATTCTGAAATTACTCAAATTTTTTAAAGGGCATGTGTGAGGGGCATATCTCTTTGCAGCTATGCCTGTAATGTCAAGCAGGTAGTGCTTTTTTTCAAAATTTAATGAAAATTTTGATTTGGAATGAGATTTTTACCTGGCTATGTTTTGGCTGGCACAGATGACGGCTACCTCAAAATTATAAACCTTTAGTAATAGGTGCTTTTTAATAGGAATACCTACACAACCATAGCCATAGTAGTGTGAATGCAGTGTGATTAAAAAATGAGCCAGAACAGCAAAATACTGCTTTTAATTTATCATTTAGTGGTAGAAAAAGGCTTGTTTACTTCTTCTTTTTCATCTTCTGTGCTCCTAAGACTTTCAGCCATTATTTTGAAATGTATTTTATAATAAAACCTCAGTGGTTACATTGCCTAGGGCTTTAGTGTCCATTTTCAAGAAAGGAAGTATTTCTAAGCTTAAAAAAAAAAATATTCTGTTGACTGATTACGTTTCAGCATTTTAGTTGGATGCTGCTGCCTTGAAATATACTTATTATAGCAGATATTTAAAAATCATTCTTTGTGAGCCTATGAATCGAAAAGGTTCAGTAACTCCTGTATGTTATACAATATAATTTTTATTCTATTTCAAGCAATTAGTTTAATTTGACAAGCTTGGTGTATATTATCTATAGTTATTTTTAAAGGTGAATCTGTTCGCTCCCATAAATCCAGTTGCGAGCATGTGTGTATGATGTACATGTCCAGCCAGCACGTCTTATCAGAGCTGCCCTTTGGTCGTTGGTGGCTGACGCGAGGTGACAGGCTACGTCTCCCCAGCTCCTGGTGCTCCCCGAGGCTGTCCCCTGCAGACCCCCAGGGCAGGAACATCTGCTCTGCTCCAGCTTGGAGAGCATCCCCAGGGGCTGCCCGCTGTGCAGAACCGCCCATCCCACTGGTCCTTTCTGCCCAGCGAGGCTGTTTGAGCTGTAGGGTTTGCGGCTCGTTTGTCGGCACCATGGGAAGCGTGGGGCTAGGTGGGCTGCTTGTGCTGGACCTTCTCCTGCCGCTGCGGTCCTCGTCCAGGTGAGGGTCTCCTAAGGAGAGGGAGGGAGATGGACCTGGCAGGCAGGACCCTTCTCTGAGGCTATTGCTGGAGTCAAACCCAATCTTGTCACGTGCAACAGTTTTTCTTTGACGTATGTACGGCAACCTTTGATGCGGTCCAGGCTAAAACATGATGTTCTTCTCATTAAGAGACTTGTGGACGTGACTCTGAGAACTAAACTATGTTATGCCCAGACCCTTTGCACTATGCAGTGATCACAAAACCATACCAGCCCAGCTCTGAGAAGACTTTGTTCTTGGTCCTGCAGCTAATGTGTTAACTGGGAGCCATGCTAATCCCCTAGATGAAAAGTCACAGAAAGACAGGGATTGTCGGGAGAAGCCTCTCAGGCTGCGGCTCTTACAGTAAGACCTCAAATTAATTCTCCTCCATGTCAAGAGCATTTGGCCTTAGAGACAACAGAGACAGTCACATTTCATTGCAAAGTCAGGTTTCAAAGCCTGTTTGCCCAGGTGCTCATTCAGTTGTCCTCGGTAGAAGAACCTCAGGCAACTCTGTCTGTACAGTGCAAACCAGAAATAAATCCTTGCACGCTTGCGCTGAGTGCTCCCCAGAGCCTGGAGGCCTGATCTCAGCTATCGCTGGCTGACCCTCTGCCCATGGATGCTTCCAGTAGGCAACCCTTGGCACAGAGTGCGTGCTGTGTTGAAGTGAAAAAGGAAACGGGAGTGCATGGCAGGGTCAATTGGCATGTGCAAAGATGCGTCCAGAAGATGAGCGGGGAGTAGATCCCTCCTCTGTCAGTCCAGTTCCCCCTAAAAACTCCATGAAACTACAATCCTTCATACTTCTCAATGTGGAAGTAACCAAAACATATTCCTCTTGTTTCCTGGGGATGAACAAATACCTGCACAAGTGCTAAATGAGATCTACTGCAAACACAGACACAGCGATACAGACACATTACAGAAAGCACAACTAATGAATGCATTCCATACAACACAGATTACTTTTTCAAGGTTACATCTGCTGAGCACACCCAAAGTAGGGATGTTCCGACATGAGGAAAGCTGTTAATTATCATGTGCTACAGACAGTTAATGCCTGGAATTATTTTCACAAGGCTTGCTTGATTTTTCTCGGTGTCTAAACAGAAGGTTGAGGGGGAAGTGTGGAACAAGATGTGACTTCCCAGCTGTGAGAAGACACAGGAGGTGAAATGCGGATGAACGCGCTCTGGGTCTGCAGAGATAAGCGGAAGGCATTTGCTTCCAGCTGCATGAGGCCTTCTGTATCACACAGTAAGAGTTCAGGTTTCTTCACTTACCATCCTCTATTAAAATCAAGGGCTTTGTCTTCAAGATCAAAGAAAAAGTGAAAATGATAAACAGCACCGAGTCCCCCAGCAGCATCATGCGTTTGCCTCCTCCGGCTCATACACCAACAGCTGGCCGTGCTTGCCCAGCTGTGGGATGGCGACGTCCCCCCCCGGGCTGCAGCTGGGGCCAGATGTTCACCTGGGGCAGGTCTGGGGCACGGTGCTGCGACATGGCGTGCTCAGAGCCCTGCAGCCCCACAAGCCTTACCTGGAGCAAGCAGAGCCGTCGGGGAGAGCTGGCTGGGCGGCAGCGGGGAGGAGGACCGCGACCCGCTGAGCTGGCATGGCGCCGGAGCCAGGACACAGCCGCATCTTGGGGAGACTCGCTCGGCCACTCAGCCAGGCATCGGCCCCGTGGGCTCAGCGGGAGCGCGCCCAAGGGATGAGTCCTTGAGCGTGCTTCTCTCTAGGCAAAGTACCCGAGGAATACTCTGACAGTCTTCAGATTTGAAGTGTCTTGGGTTCGGAGTAAGATGTCTAAAATCAGTTGTTATTTTGAAAACGGGGATTTAATTTCATCATTGGCCAGTTCGTTATTCCTGGATGGCACAATGATGATGTTTACTCAGCTTTGTAAAACAGCTTTAAAAGCCTAGATAAAGGAAGCCTGTACATGTGAAGTGTTATTACTGCTGCAGCATTGTCATCTCACTTCCACGGGTGTTCACAGAGACTGGTAGAAGTATCTGCTAAGTTTATGTGTAAGTGCAAGTAAAATGGCTAAGGAAACAAAGCACTTAGAAAATTGGTGTATACTGCAGCGCTCCTTTGACCACGAGTCTCTCCTCACAGTCTCTCCTCACAGTCTTCCCAAGACTGGAGTTCAGGGACGGAGTAGATGACGAGTGTGGCGTGTTGGCAGGATCATGCAGGGCTGGAGGAATGATATATTGGGGCTAATGTAATTTGTGAGTGAGGGACATTGTTCAAGCGCTGTATGAAAGTGCTTGCTTCCTGCCTCTAACTAGAGCTATCAGTATATCACTTTCAAAATGAGCAGTTTAAATTAAAAGCTAAACTAAAAGAAACCTGGCTGCATCTGGGACTTGTCAGAAGCCTCATTCAGATATGCCATTGTCACATTTTTCCAAGAGCCTGAAGATGTGGAAGATAATTATTCCATCCCATAGACAAGTCTATTTGTTCCTTACACCAGTCACTTCCATGGCTGTGCAGTTCGAGTCTATCTCTTTCTTCTCCTCATTTAAAGGGTATAACAGACTTATCAGGCTGCCGCTCTCCTTAAATTTCCTGTTTGCATATGCTGCAAATGTTTACATTTTGTAAAGTTAAGTTTGTCTGGATTCCCCTAGTCCCAGATCACCTTATAAATCTGCAGATTACATGTTTCATTGCGCCTCCTAAACTAACAAGTCTGTCACACCAGTCACAGCCTTTAAGGAGAATTCACCCCATCCGGTGAAGACAAATCTTCTGCAACTTTTGCAGATGTTGCAGCAGGCCTGGTCCCTGGTGATCGGTGTGAGTGTAGAAGTCCCTCAGCCCCACACCAGAGATGACAGCAGTTCAGAGGCATTCCACATCCCAGCGAGCCGGTGGGTAGCCAATAAACCTGCTCTGGGCTGTGACCCCGGCCATCTCCTACCTCCCTTCTCGCTTGACAGACATGGCAAATGTCTCTTCAGTGTGGTCGCACCTTAGATACTTCATCGGACAGATGCTGTTTAGTTTTGGTTCTGTTCTAGCTCGTGTTGAGAAGGATGGGCATGATGAGAACAGCACGGGCTTCGTTGTCTCTTGGGGCCACTGGACTGTCCACGTGTGTTTTGGTGGAAGCTTACCCCGTGTCGTGCAGGACCACCGACAGCACCCACGCACCCAGAACGTGGGTCTGGGGGGACTGAAATCACGGTGTCTAGACTGGGTCCTGAATTCCCATTCTGGTGTACTTCATGGCACTGTGAAAACAGTCAGTCTCCACCATTCCACGCATTGCCTTCCCTCCTTTCTGCTGTCACCCTGTGTTTGGACTTGTGAGAGCACCAACCTATTGCAAAGGACTTCCTTAAAAGTAAACTGTTGCCTGGTGACTTGATGGTACAGCAATGAAAATGGATTTCCCCAAAATTCATTAGGCTTTTTACTACCTGGGTTAAAGCCTTTGTAATGAAGTCTGTTTTCTCACAGTGTCAGGTTGGAGGGGCAGATTCTTTGTGTCAAAAATCTTGACGCTCACAAATATGAAATATTCTGCAGAGAAACAATCACTCCTAAGCATTTGAGCTGATGCAAATTTTTTCTCTGATGGAGAATTTTCTTCCTGAATAGACAGCCAGGTCCCAGCATCCCACATGTCCCCTGCAGGGCCTGTTAAGATAACTACCCTGAGAACATCTGGCTGAGCTGAGTTCTAGCAGGTCTCCCCATCAGTTGATGCGAGGTAAGGGTGAGAGGCAGAGGACACACCACCCGTCCTAGTGCTGGCTGCTGCTTCCTATCAAACCGGCACGTCTTGCTTGCTGGGTCTTGCACGTCTGGTCCTGGCTGGTTCTTGTTCAGGCCCTTTGTTAGCAGACAAGAAGCTATGCTGGCAGTTTGTCCTGGTCCAGCAGTCCATACGCCCAAGCGCTGGATGGGGTGGTGGGTTCAGGCTTCGCTTTCCTGCCGCGCTCTCTCCAACTCCCAATATCTTGTTTTGTACAGAGAGTCCCAGGCGCTGCCTGGGGCACCCGGGCAGGACTGCGTTAATCGGGGTGGTTGGTAAGAGCGGTCACCAGTATTTGGGCAAAGGCTTTGGAAGGACATGTACCTTCTCCTGCCCACAGCGAGCTCAGGATATCAGAGCGGTGTCTGCTGTCGTAGTGCATTGTCGTGGGGAGGCTTGAGTGATTTGCAAAGGACCTGATGGGGACAGGGTGCCTGGTCACTTAACCAGCTGCAGCCCCCCCGAGTATTATCACAATAATGTCTTTACATTTGGATGGAAGAAAATTGGAGATGCCCATTTGTACTGGTGAAGAAGAAAATATAATTTTCAGGAGTGGAGGGAAGGAGAGGGAAGGGATTGCCTTTCTTTGCATTAATATAAGATGAAGATTAATTCTGCTAGCAGGATTCTGTCGTCTTGTCAGAATTCAGTGATTTTCCATTTTGGATCAGTGCGGTGCCAGAATGTAAATCCGATCGCCTTGTGTCTTTCAAAATAAAATCAAAAAGCCTTACTGATTGCTTATATGGGCAGCTAGCACACCTTAAGAAGTAAGAAAGGTTCAGACAGGAATATAATAAGGCCCGGGAAAGTGGCAGCATGAAAGGGATGACCTTTATTTGCAATCATAGCTGAGATTTACAGTTTATTACTGATAGCTTTTATAAAGAGCCATTCAGTTCAGAGGTGAGAGGTTTGTCATCTGGAAATGCAATTAACTTTAGCCTTATCCCAATCCCCCTGGTCTTAGTGTGAGAGCAGCACTTCAGCAATATCATGATTTTCCCTCTAATTCCTTTTTTCCCTACATTTTTGTCTCTCATATCCCTTGTTCTTCGGCATAAATGCAGGTGCATGTTTTTTGCTGCTATTATTTCATTATTATTAGATGCACCTTTGAATTTTTTATTAGATCCAACTTGATTTTTGAATGGGAACATTTCAAAGAAGAGTGACATTTAAACCTGAGAAGAACTAAGATAACTCATGGAAGGGAATTGTGCTATATATGTCAAAAATTAATTACAGACATGGAGAATCTTAAAAAAAAAAAGGGGGGGGGGGAGAGAAAAAGAAACAGTTGCTTTTTAAATAGCAATGATCATTGCTCTTCCACACATAAAGCCCATATACTGACACCCATCCTTGCACTTGCACGATTTAGCCTTGATGTTTGGTTATATACACTTATACATCAGCTTGATGCAGATACACCGTACGTGCCCACATATACGCACACCAAAGAATACGGCATGAACAAATGAAAGTAGTTTTGGTATCCCTGCTGTGTGCGTATGAGAAATCCCTCGAGGTCTATTTTTGTTTCACAGGTTCGCTTTTATGGCCCTCTCTTGTCTGTTAAGCCAGGTCTGTAGGAATTTAAAAGCCAGACACAAAAGCAAGAATTTAGTGCGCTTGGCCAGTTGGTTTAGGTTATTTGACATACAGCCCGGTATATTTTCCACAGTAGGCTCTTGCCAGACAGATCAGAGGAGCGCGCCCGTGCCGGAGGCGTTAGCCTGGTGGAGCGGGGTCCCTCCCGCGGCCGGGGGCCGCTCACCCCTGCGACAACGCGCCGGCCAAAGGGGCTTCGGAAATTCCTACGGGCTCCGCTTACCCCTGGGTAAACTACAGCAGAATAATTACTGCCACCGTGGTTTTCATCCCTGTTTTATTGTGGCTATTATTTTCATCAGTGTTAGAGGTTAATATCCCTATTTTTCTCCTCTGCTGCCTGAACACAATAGGGGCTTAGCACGGAGTCAACCCAGGTAGCCGAGGCAGTGACGCCGTCTCTGGTGAGTCCGGATTAAAGCGTCCCTATGGAGGGTCCCTGGCGCGGGGTAGGAACGGCCCCAGCTGCACCTCATCCTGGTGGCATGTGGAGCTGGGGCCACTGCAGAGCCATTCTCGTCGAATCTTGGTAAAAGAGACAAAGACTGGGTATGGCCTGAAACCGGGCGGGCGTAGAGCGTGGGCAGGAGCGGAGCACTGACCATTTACTCTTATTCTGCGTCTCAGCTCATCCTATCTCACGGGGGTGTTGGTGAGGCGCCTATCCCAGCGGTACCCAAGTGTCTAATAATGTGGAGAAAAAGGCAGCCCGGTTTCAGTGTCCTTAAAAACACCTTCCTGTGGTGCAAACAAGTGTTAATGTGAAAGGCGAGATTGCCTCAAACAACATGCTCTCAAACTGGAAAAGTAAACACTGCCCTTTGCTGCAGAAAGCTTTTGTTCTAAGGTGCTCTTTATCTTGATGATATTCCAGTCCAGAAAGCCTCCTTCCTGGCTCTTGACAGCAATGAAGAAACCTCAGTTGTACTTACAGATTTTTATTTTTTTCTCCTGAAGATCCAGAACTAGGTAAGGGTCTCCTTGGTAAGAAAGCTTACATTTTTAATTTTCCTTTTTGTTTTCCCCCCTTTTTTCTTTTTTTTTTAAGCTGAGTGCTTTTATTTTAAAACTCCTAGTTACACAGGAATGGTAGTGCTGCTTGCAGTGCCATTATTTATTTTGTTTGGAGGCAGAGGAGCTGATTTTCCTGAGCTGAGAAATGGGATCAGTTTGTAAATCCTGAGGTAAATCTATCCTGCTCCCAGGGAAAGGGAGCAGCAGTAGAGACGCTGTACATACAGCAGGACGGAGCATTGTTTTGAAATAACTGCATTCGGTGTTACCTATTGTGTAATGGAAATGGAATAAGCTAACATGTAAATAGATGATAAACTTTCATTTTATTGTTAATATTCTAGACAAATTGTTCAGTACTGATTTTTATTTGTTTTCCTGTTCTGAGTGTCAGGGGTGAAAATAAATGAGTTCACAGATCGTCAAGTAGCTGGCTCAGCTTTTGATCTATAAGGTGAAGAACAATTTCAGCAGCAGTTTTCTTCACAGCAGCCGGGTACGTTTTTAAAAGTCCATGGGAATAAGACAAAATAAAAATGAAGGTACCACACGCTGAAAGGCGAAGGGGAAGCTCGCGCTCTGCCTTTGGGTTCACGGGGCTTGTGCCACGGCCGAGCCCGCTGCCGCGGGGTGGGAGCCAGCTCTGCACCCCCGTGCTGGGGAAGCCGCCGGACCCTCGGCGCTGGGGGATCGGGGCAGAGGAACCGGACTTTGGGTGGCTCTGTAATTTAAAGTCACGTGGAGCGTGCTGTGCTCTGGCTTCTGACAGTTACCGCGGAGGGAAGGACGTGCCGTACGGCCGGGCACCACGAGCTTAAGCAGCGTCACCGGCACCACGACGTCCATGAGCTGCCGCTCTCCCCGCGGCAGCCCAGAGCATGGTCCGTGGGGCATCCCTTCATCTTAATATTGCTACTGCTTGTTAACGAGCGCGTTTCAATGTCGCTGAACGTTCCCTTCCTTTACTAACCCACAGAGATAACGCTGGGGTGCTACGTGCTTATGTGTCCTTAAAATAGATGTACATAAAAAGTATTATATGCGCTCTATAAAGAAAGTCCTTATTAACCGGTAAAGATGTTATGTGGTGGATACGAAGTCAATGCTAATAAACAAAACAGGATAAACATACTTTATGTTTTTAGTTGATAGAGAATAGATAATGATTATCATTAAGACTGTAGGATACCAATATTACATATTGTCTATAGTTGGACTAGGTGATCGTTGTAGGTCCCTTCCAAGTGAATTAGTCTATAAAAATCAGTATGAGACATATAATTAATGATTTAGAATTTTCATTAAGGATCTAGTAAAAGGTACAAAATCAAATGTGACTAATTGAGGTTAACCTCAAAATCAGAAGTAGCAAATGCCGGTGGGACAGAAGCCAACTTTTGGAACCTGGAGAAATTAGAAATATGTACTTCAGGTATCAAAGCGATATTCAGCCCAAAGGAATGTAGCCTTGCACCCAGACAGATGGAAAAGTAGCACAGATCCGAAGTAAAGATTTAAAGGGACTGAGTCAGAAAAAGATCTGTCATGGATTTCAATCAAAACATCACATTGCAATAAAAATGTCAGTATTTTTTTCATATGTGAATATGCAGTGGGATTATATTTAAAGTTAGGAGATTTGACAGTATGTTCCACTCAGCTTGTGCACCCATGTCTAGAGTTTGTGTTTCTGCCTGACGCATTTTGGAGAGGATGTGGAGAAATTCCCAAGTACAAGACGGTGCATGAGAGATTCCTCCCTTTATGAGAGTGTTGGGAAGTGCTGAGCTTTCCTCGGGGAGAGGGAAGAAGGTGGCGTTTTTGAGCAACCAATGAGAAAAACAACTTTTCCTTCTGATTGTTAGCAGTAATTTTATAAAACTGTCAATGGTTTTCATGCAGTAGTAATAGCAAAAACCAAAAAACCCTGAAAGCTTATTTATTCAGCCATTTTTCATCAACTGCACTGTCTCCATGAGTGTGTAGCCGGGTCTCTGCGCACACCCACACGACTCGGTGGGAGAAGCGTGTAAAGGTGCCCTGTTATAAAATTGTTAATTGAAGAGACGATGAAGAAATCCCTGTGTCTGGGGCTGGCTCCCGCCCTGCTGTGCTGGCATCCCATTTTGGGGAGGTTTTCCTGCCGGTCCCTGCAGGTTGCCGCCGTGCCTCTGCCGCGCTGATGGCAATGTGCACTTTGCCTCAACTGTCTGAAATGTGTGGCGGCTAAGAAATGGTGACTAAATTTTAGGGATTTGTTTAATCCACTAGAACATATATTCACCATGTGCAGTGTGTGAATAACTTCTGTTACTTTTTGATCACCTGGAAAGATAAATGAAAATACTGTGTGCTCATCCACAGAGGCTTTAAAAAAAAAAACCTAAAAAAAAATAAAAAATCTACATTTCCTGTATAATAAATAAAAGTGAGATAATTGCTAAAACTTGGAGAGGCCACAAGGTCGGTCGGTCATACGGTAGCTGCTCCGTGTCCATTCCCATGGTTCCTGCCATGCTGCGGTAGTTGGGGCAGGGACCCTGCCACTGGCTTCCAAAACTCCCCAAACTTGTTGGTGATGTCCCTTCTGCCTGTTTTTTTTTCCAGCAGCCACAAATTGATGGCACATTTACTCCTGTAATGAGTTAGTAATTCTGCTTCTAATTTTCTCTTGGCAGATCATGGGCGGGAGGATTTGCATCTGTGTTTTTCTTAGGAGTGTGAAGAATTAAGTATAATGGAGGTGTCGGGTACCTCACCTGGTGCTGCCGCTGCAGTCTGCACGGTCTGTAGAGCACCGTACGGCTTCTCTTCTGGGGAGAAGCAGCAAAGTTTCCTTTACTACTTAGCGTATGTCATATCTGAGGATTCAGTAGAGTTTTAGTTGCTTTAAGTCTCTGAGGCAGAGATATTTATACAGCTAATTGTTTTTAAAATGAAAGACACATGGGGCAGAATCACCAAAGGAAGTTTGCTTTGAATTTTTAGGAAGACTCAGAGCAAGAACAAGGGGAACATCTATGGCAAAGGGAGCTGGGCTGTCCTTTGTTTTTTATTTTCATTTTGGCGGAGAAAGTGAATTTTGGTACCGAGTATCAGCACCTCTGCTCCCTCGGCGCAGGTCCCTGGCAGATGTCTCGGCGCTAATGGGAGCGGGTGGAGCGGCAGCCTGGTGAGAGGGGGCTGCGTTTGCTTCGTAAGGCAGAGTTAACGAGACAATAAAACAAATATACTTTATAGAGCATCATCTATTTTACCTTACTCATTTGCAAATGAACATAAATGGGTTCATGTGAAACATGGATAATAACCAAGATGCTGTAGGAAATTAATTAGAATGTATTTATAATTACACACCTAACTCAAACCTATTAGTTACACTATCTGTTCTTTAATTGCTTTCATTTTGTGAATTTCTTCAGATTTTAAAAAATATGATAGTATTTAATTTCAACCTTCTGTGAAGTTTATACCTGGAAACACATGTTAAATCCAAATGGGGTAATTTTTTGCAACTGGGAAATTATGTTTTGAAGAATTAAGCGCTCTGTTCTTTAGACATTTATAGGCTGAAGCCCTGGGATAGAACTTAAGATACATGTAAAATCCTGAAAAAAAGAAAACAAATATAGGAATTTATTTCCAGATTGCCATTTCTCTTTTTATTTTTTATTTTTTGCATGTGCAAATGGTAAAGTTATACAAGGGATTGTATAGGCATGGTTTCTAAGAATTTTTATATTTCAAAATTTGAATTTGTTCCAAATTGCAGCAAAACCTTGATACCAGAAGAAAATGCTTTAAAAAATTATGCATCTATCAAATTTTGTTCAGATTTTCACTTCTTGAAATTTAATATTAAATATACAGTAGAAGCTCTAGGAAAAAAAATTAAAATGGAGGCTATAAATACTTTGTTCCAAAAATGACAGACAGCAAATGAGGAATAGTACAGTAGTTCAGTGCTGTTAAAACATTTTTTTGCAAACTTTGATTTACAAATGAATATTAGGTGAAATCTTCTAACTTTGCAAAGCGTTTTAATTTCCACTAATCCACAGCCTTCTGTGGGAAAGTTGTTTCTTTTGTTTCTAGAATGTGCTTTATTTCTAACTGGGGAAAATGGGCTTAAAACTGGTTTGGAAGGGACGTAAACCATTTCCGAGAGTTAGAAGAGGGGAATACCATCAGAGAACGGTCAGCGTTGGGATTGTGCCACTGTGGGTTTCCTTGCAGGCTGCCTGCTCCGGGCCGAGGGATGCCCCGAGCCCGCTGCGCTCGTCCCCGGCCCCCGGGGAAGGTGCTGCGCAGCCGGAGCTCGTGATGGAGCCGGCGCCCTGCCGGGGTCCCATCCTGACCAGCCTTCTCCGACGCCCCCGACCGCCTTTGGTCCCGTCGCACGGGCTGAACGCGTACAAGCTTTTGCTTTTTTTTGCGTGCCACTCCGCTGAATTCAGCGACGACTGCTCCGTCTCCGGTGGTTTTTCTCGACACGGACACCAAGCTCCTTGTCTTTGCAACAAGTGGTCGAGGAGGTCCCACGGCAGCTCCTCGCAGCCGGCGTACAACTGCCGCCTTTGGGAGTCAAATACACCCAACATCTTGAAATGCAATCCGTGCCCGTGATGTGATTTGTTCTATTTCGTAAATAACGTACCAGTCCGGGGATTCATAAAATTGTAAGGGCTCTCGAGGCCGGTTCCCGGCGGGTGCTGGCTGAGGGGGCTCTGCAGACCCCACAGAGGAGATAGGCTTCGGGGACCCGAAACGCTGGGGACCGTGCCACCGGCGGGTACCCGGTGCCACTGGGTGTCAGCGGACATTGTTGTGCCTTAACTGGTTTAATTACACACAGGAGGGATTTAGCCTCTAAGTCATAGTCTAGCTCGGAATAATCTTGGCCATCATCTCCGGACAAAAGGGCAGCAGCCCGGAGAGCCAGGCTGGGCGATGCGGCGAAGGCGTTGGGGTTCTACCTCTGCCCCGTTCTGTTAAATCCCAAGGCGGAGGTGTCACCCAGAGCACAGGGACAAGCAGCAGCCAAGCGGTGCGGTGGCTGCCGAAAGCTGTGCCTGCACCCCCAACCTCCAGCTGCTTGGTGGCGATGCTGGGAAACCGGGGTCTGCTGGGTTCGGAGACGAGAGATACGGAAGGACTGCTTGATCTGTTTTGGGTGTATGATTTGGATGGTGAAAGAAGCTTCTGCACTATGTAGTTTGAGTGGTACAAGAATGAATCGAGATTTATTTTATGCTGGTTAATGGTATCTTCTGCAGTGATGTCTAACGGGTTTCACGTATATTGTTTTGCAAGGAACTAGCGTGTGTGAAAATGTTTGGAGTTTCCGGGAGATGTGCAGAACTAAATGAACAGTATTTCCTATTGCTTCATGGAGTATAAGGGACCTGGAGGTCAACAATTGCTGCAGATCACTCTCTGCTTTTATTTTGTCTCAAGAAATTCTTTTCCAGCCTTTGTATTGGTCACCTTTATTACATAATTGCAAAAGAGAAATGACTGCTTCATAGGTCTGCACGAAAGCAATTTCTCTGTATCAGATAGTTTAGACGTGAAGATTATATAGAGGTGCAAAGAATGACGAATAGGATGCAATAAGATGTAAAATGGTCGATAAAGTTAGTGGAGGACTTGTGGACATCGCTGGGTTTGATTTGAATTTCTCTCCGTTATCCTGTTAATATTTTGTTAAAAGGAAAATTTGGCTTTACAGGTATCTTTAAGAACTGTGACTACTGCTGTCTTGCTTCTTTAATTCCACATAATGTAGGCTTCTTCATTTATATTGCTGTGCAATCACAAACTTCGGTGTCATCCACTACGTTTTAGCCTGATGGGTTCCCTCGTGTGGCAAGGCCCACCTGTGCTGCAAATCCTTTCTTACATCTTGGATGCGCTTATACCGATGAGGAGCACTTTCTTCTTCCTTTACTGTTTGCGTTCTCTCTGGTGGGAAATACTTTGCAATTTAGAATAAGTTTTTACTTTCGAGCAAGGAACTAAGGAGAAAAACACCTTTAGTTTTTTACTGGGCTGAGTGATTTGGTGCTGCTGCATGGAGCAACACACAACATTTGGCCACTGTTCTTGCTGGGGGAACAGAAACATTAAGTCTTATTATATGATGATGCTACATTATTAAAATTTTTCCTCATAGATTTCCTCACACTGATAATTTCTAGATGTTCTTTAAAAGCAGAATAGAAATAGCATGAAAAATTATTCATACATTACATTCTATCCAGAAAAATAGTCCGGTCCCCTATCTGCTTATTGATACAATTAAAACTGGATTACCTGGGTGGATTATAGAGTTTTCTGAAGTCATTATTGAGTTTTCTGTCTCTTGCTACCACCCCATCCCCGAAGTTGACTATATTATGAACTGGCTCATACCAGCGAGGTCTGACTTTTTGTTCTTAAGCCTTTTCTCTAGTTTCTGCTTTGCACGTGAGTGCGTGACGGTGGTTGTGTCTTACTAGACCTGAGTGTGAGTATGAATCCTTCAGATTCCTAATTCAATAGTAAAGCCAACCCAAGGTGCAAGTAGGCGAGTGACAGATACACAAGTTGAGGGCAATGCAGGAGAAATACCAGCATGCTGTCTTGGGCTTTGCTTGGATTTCTGGGCAGACTGAAGGAAGGGTTCAGAACAGTCCGTAGACCGCAACCAAATTCCCCTGTATGTTCCCCAGTGAGATACTGGGAAGTCATTTTTAAACCAACAGGATCATTAATGAAAAGTCCAGTCTCAACAGAGACTCTGGTTAGAGCAGGTGACCCGTCTTAGCCCTGTAACGCGTCGGTCTTTAATGCCGCCTTCTACCCGCTACGGAGGGAGCGTAGCGCGCTGTAAAACACGGGGCTGTTCCTGACGCCACGGCAGGGCCTGCGCAGGAGAGGTGCGGAATAATTTGTTGTTTTGTGAGGTGTAAAATATCCAGGGTGCTGGAGGAAATCTTGTCTCACCTGCGAAGAATAAGCAACTGAATATATCTTCATCTAATAACCATATTCATAAGGTTAGCCAGACATTTTTGGGGGGACAGGGGAGGGAATATTCATTACACAAAAATACTTTTACGTTCCAGGGCCAAAAGATATTGAGATGATTATTTACTCATATGGTAACAGTGCTAAAGATACTCAGCAACTATACTAAATAAAAAGATTAGTTGTATCAATCACAATATCCATAAATATATCACACGTTTGCCACCGAAGTGAATTTTATATTAACCTATCAGCAAAAACCAAACAAGCAATCTTTAGATAGTAGGTTTAAAATGTGTGTAAAATGCAGTATATATTGTTTTACAAATGTTAAAAAAATAAGCCTTTTACTGAGGCAGAAGTTTTGGCTAGGATTTAGGACAAGTGTCCAGCACATACAATGCTTTCTTGTTTTTGAAGGAATTCAAACAGAGTCTGAATGCTCTGTGCAAAGTTAACCTGTTGTGTTTTACTAACGTACTTGCAGCGACATGGTGTTACACAGCTAGTTTCCTCTCTCAGAGATTTTTCTTGGACAAAATTGCATAGAAAAGGCCTCTGAAAAGGAGTTCCTGTGTTCTGACACTGTAAAAATAGCTTAATATCAGCTCATCAATAAGACATTATGCCTTCTGCGTGACACAAAGCCCAACAGAATAGACAGGAATTATTGCGTGCACTGGATGGGCGACACACTTGCCTCTCGTACATGGCCATATTTAGTATGATTAAAAAGGGCGGGGGGAAGAATTATAGGTAATTCTTAGGAGCAATTTAAAAGCTGAATTCTGTTGAGCCTGCATCTTCTCTACTAGAGAGATATTTATAGTAAAATCATAACTAGGAGGTTCCCCTCTCTTTCACTGTTCAATGAGAGAATAATTTATGAATCTGACAATCCTACCCCTGGATAATGTTAAGACTAACATAATGTTCAGTTGAGTAACTCTACACTCCTAAAGTTTATTAGTGTGTAACAACAGCAGCAGGGTTGGTATAATGAAATGACACACATAGTCACTTTGCAGGTAGGATGTCTTATTACAAATCCACAACAAGACAATGTTGGGAATCCTCACTGCAGATGGCTTACCCCTTCCAGAGACGGGATATTGGGAGGTGTGCAAGGAAAACTCCTCAAACGGGTTAACTCCTAAGTATAAGCAGGGACAACCCACGTAGGAGAAAATGTAGGTCATAACATCTGCTCAGCCTCGCAAAATTCCTAGTTTGGGCAAGCAACCTCTTCTTTTTTCCACCCGGAAGATCCTAGAATCATTTAGGTTGGAAAGGACCTTTAAGATCGTCGAGTCCAACCGTGATGGTGCTCTAGCACAGAGATGGGAACTCCGCAGTGCGTGTGGGCTGGCAGTCGGCATTGCCCGGCAGCCCCTGCAGCCCCCCTGCACCCTCAGCATCCCCAGTGCCGTTGTCGCCCACCTGCATCCCCTCCCCACCGCAGCCCCCAGCTGCTCTCCAGCAGCACACGGGCAGGATGGCTCTACGCTGGTCCTCAGCTGGCAAGAACGAAATCTCCTCAGGATTGTGAATGTTGAGGTCTCTCAAATAACCCAAAGTGTATTTTACAGTCAGGAAGGTCTGTGATGGGTGATTATAGCCCACACCGAAGAAAGCGGAGTGGTCAGTACGGCTTATTTGGACACGGAGCAACTGTGCTGTTCATTTCTGAGAGGCTGTCAAGAAAAATTGAAGGCTTTAGGTATATGACCTTTTGCAGGAATTACTTCAACAATAGCTTATTCTACTGTGTCAACTACAGTTGCAGTTATAACAATGAATTTCACTTTGAGAATGCAAATTGAGTTCCTAATTGTGAGATTTAATCCAGGGTGTGCTGGGCAGTAATCTCTTAAGAGTTTTGTTCCTGCTAAAGCATTTTAGATTCCTGCTAGAGTCAAATATACTGTTCCAAAGTTGAAAATATTATATATGCAGGGAGAAAAAAAAGAAAAGAGGAAAAATGGCTATGCTTAATGAAAACAATGCTGGCGTGGAAACAAAAAAGGCTCCAAGCTTTGCTAGACAGTGAAGTTTCTTAGATACACAGGTCCAGATTTCCATGGGACTTTCATAAAGGCACCTAGAGAAAGGAAGTACTTGCCTGCATGCCAAAATGTTATGGCTGCAGATGCAAATTAGGAAATTGCTTATGCATGTACCTTTGCTTGTAAACATAGTCTGTGGGCATGCTCAAATGTGCACTTCTACAAATAAGTTTTAATAAATATTAAGATAAATTCTGGAGTGTTTTCTGCCATTTTTCATTTTAGTACTGAAAAAATACTCCCAAGCCCCAACAACTTGTGTCTATGCAAACTCCAGAAAGTTCCTTGTACAAATTGCATGTTAAAAAAAAAAAAAACAACAAAAAACAAACAACAACCAACGCCAACCCCACCAAACAATACCCAAACCAAACAAAAATACCAACAAAAAAAACCCCAAACAAGCATGATAAAACATGGAAGGACTCAGGAGATATCCTTTGTGAGTGGTGAGCACAATGTCTTCTTTCAATTGCCAAAGAAGTAGTTTTGGAAGATTTTCTGAACGAAGTGCTAAATATTTTTTAGGTCCTGTAGTTGTTGTTGTGGGCTTTGCTAGATACATTATAATACCTATGTACACTGAGAAAAAAATATCTAAAACTGTGATTAAACACCACTTTATATGAAGCTGTACAATTAAATCCGTATTGCCTATGAAGATAAGGATTTTGTGAAATTTCTTTGCATTTTTTTTCCACAAACCAAGTATATGATTGCTTTTGACTTATCAAGAGGCTTATTTGGATAATGACTGCAAATTTGGAACTACTTTTGTACGTCAGAAGACATCACAGAATTTCAGTGTTATGCCCTTTGGGTTAACATACAACTAGAGTCTTTTACAGATTAATGAACCCTGTCTTACAAAGATTAATTTATGAAATATTTGTTGTCTGTTTATATGAAGTCACACTAGCAACGTCTGCTTCAGAAAAGTATGCATATGGAAGGCTAAATTTAAAAGTGAAACGTCAAGGAAAATTAACCTCCTGTGACATCAGGTCATAATTTCAGTAATGACAGTGCATCCTGCAGGAATGGGAAACGTTCAGATGTGAAACATCCTCCACTGCTGTGAGATGTTAGATAATGAGTGGGAGGGATGAAACCATTTCCATTTCTACCAAATTTACTTCATTTACAGAACATACAAAGCTGAAAGCATCTTATAGGAAGAGCTTGATAGTAAGTAGAATACATTGTTAATAAACAGGATTAGGTTGAACACACTATTGACCTAATGAGCATTTACCCTGCCACAGAGAAGGACCTTACTGAGGCCCTAGCTGCTTGGGCAAAGAGGATGTTGTTATCATAAAAACGTGTGCAAAAGGGGGGAAAAAATAAAAGGGCAAGAGAAAAAAATTCAAGATACTAGAAAATATCAATTCTTGAATTCCAAAACAGAGATCCAGACCTCCAGCATGTCTTAGTGTGTTTTAGTATGGGCCTTCCAGGGTTTGCTTCATCTCCTATTTTAGTACAATTTTAGTGTTGCAGCCAGGGCAGAGTGAAAGAATTTGTTGCAGTCATTAAAGCCCACAAGCTATTTAAAAAGATAAATATTTACCAAGAAAGTAGCAGGAGCAAAGACCTCCCTGTTTCAAGACAAAGTCACTCTGGTTTTGATTTCTTCACAAATTGCATGTGGTAAAGCAAGAAAATGTAATTTCAATTAATATTCTAATAAAGTACTCCCTTTGAATATTGGGAACACCAGCTTAACATGATGTCTGTATGTAGGTAGATCTGTTAGCTTGAAGGTGGCTTTTATTTGAACTGTGCACCATTTTTAGGTAAACTACTGTTTTCACAGAAAATTACAATTCCTCTTTTTTTAGTGCGTGTTTCTATAAATTTAGGGACAGTTCAAAAAAAAAGTAATTTTCATGAGAAAGCAATTCTATTGTTAAACAGTCTGGCAGAGCGTTTGATTGATGATCTTCACGCATGACATTGATTTATCAATTTCCGCTTTTAAAGTGAGAAGTCCGGGTACGGAGGAAGTGTGGTAAGGTTGGTGCCTTCTTCAGAGAAGCTGAAAACTGCTCTTATCTGGAGTTGCTGCTTTCCCTACCAAAGTACCTGCTTACTCTTACTTTTTTTTTTTTAATTGAATACTTCTTTTTACCAGTATCCCTTTTTTTCTGCAGAAGTCTTAAAAATCCATTTTTCCCCTTTGTATTTGGATCTTGGTGGCCGGGATGGGTATTTCCCAGTGCCCCGCGCTCCCGGGACTCAGCCGCGAGTCGGAGGGGAGCGTGGTGGTTATTGAATTTGTAAATAACGGAGCAGGCACCGAAGGAAGCGTACTCCAAGCGGGATGGAAAAACCATCCTGAGCACGTCCTACCGGCCCGTGTGCCTTTGCAGGGGAGGCGAGCAGAGCAGCGGCGCTCTGCTTTTCCGCTCAGCCTCTCCCGGCTTTACACGCAGCAGGATTCGGTTTCACTGAATAAATCTTAGGGCCATTTCATGAAAATTAGACCGTCTGTGAAATGAAATGTAAGCATCTGGCAGATGGCTTGTAAAACAAAATCTCGGGAACCACCTGGACTTTAGGGATCTGAGTTACCTGAACTGAGAGGAGCTTTTTTGGCATCGCTGACCCATGTGTGAGCTTTGCTTTGGAAACTTTGCATGAAACCAGTTTTACAGATGTTGGGATTTCTGCAAAATACCGCATGTTCCCCAAATGCAGGACATAGTGTCACCCCTGGTGATTGCCCCGTGAAAAAGGCGGCTCACATCTAGCTCGAGGATTTATGAGGCTCTCGTAGTTCATCCACACAGCTGTCCTTTTCGGGACAGCATTTGCAGCAGGGGCTCCGAGGGGAGGTGTGGAGCGGGTCTCCGGAGGGGCTGCTTGAAACTGCAGCCGTCCATCCCTCAGCATCCCCTGGGCTGAGGATGACCGCAAGGACAGATGCAATCGCTGGATTATGAATTGGTTCACACTACTCTCCTGAGAAGTGGTTCTGTTCTCATCCTCCTCTTGTCCAGTTCTGGAACTGTGTATGAGTTCCTGAGGTCTGTATTCCCTTATTTATTAAATCTTATTCCATTGTGATTGTGAATTGAGGCGGTATGGACCAAGAACTACCTTCTAAACAGTGTTTCTCCTCAACAAAGAAAGTAAAGCACAAGTAATTCCAAATAATGATTTTGTACTTTGAACACTGCCACTGGAAGTAAATTAGGAACTCTTTAATTGTGTTTTGTTCTACAAGATGTCTGCTTTGTATCTCCTCTTTCTCCATAGAACTAGACCAGTCTCATCTAGGCAGGATGAACCCTACATGAGTTTGCATGTGAAGGTCATGAAGGTCTCTGCCCAGTAGATTAAGTCAAATTTTGCAAATTTTCGTATGGTATCAATCTGTGGAATCTCCTGCTTTTACTTCATTTTGGTGATTGCTTTTTACCTGACAGATTCTTTCTTACTCTTCTTCTCTGTAGCTTGTCACTTGTTATTTGAGAAACTTTACTTCAGGAATTTGGAGTGTCTTGTTATACTTTGCACATCATCAGTTTATGTGTATGAGCTGTAGTAAAGTGCAGTGATTGCTTAAAAACACTATAGTTACTTAAAAGAGATGACTTTGATTGTGTGTTTTTTGTTCCCATCACAATAACACTTTGCAGGTGATTATTAAATTAGAGATTTTCTTTGTTTTTCTAACAAAAAAACCCAACCTTTTTCATGTCAGTGCCAATTATGAGTAGTAATTTTTCACATTTTACAAAAGAATTTTCTGTCCTGCCTCCACGCCCCCCCCCAAATAAAGAAGGGCTTTGACACTCTATGACAAGGAGGTGGGGGGTAGGGTTTTTTATTATTATTTTTTGCAAACACAGTGCTTTTGACTTTTCTTTAAAAAAATCTGTTGACTCTATTGAAATGTGACAGGGCAATATTTAACCTGAATAGAGGCATGTTGACTCCTCTTATTAAAACTGACAGTTAAGGACATTTCTCTCTTTATTCCTTCTGATACACGCAGACAAGTCTTCACTGCTAACTAGTATACAAAATCAAAAACAAAAAAATACAGAGTGAGGAGATGAGTACCTTATAAACAATATATGAATGACAATTGCAAGTTTAATCTAGCAAAGAAACCTTTTTTTATCCTTTAAGAAAATTAAAGCCCTTTCAAATTAGCTTGATATATGAAGACAGGCTGACATCATTAATTTTTGCGTATTCATTCTGCTTCCCTCGCTCCCTCTCGCGCACAGATGTGTGATGTCCCAGGTGCTCTGGGTAGGTCCACAGCGACATCTCTAGCGAGAGGTGGATTTTGCCTTGGCTGCGGTGGTGGAGGGGTAGGTAGGTTGGCTCACGGGTGTGAGACCTGCTCTTCCCCTTCCCTGGGGACTTATTTGGGGCATTTTGCTGTGGGTTTGGCTTGCTTTTCTTTTGAAGGAGACAGAAGATCTGGTGGTACTGATGGCAAGCTTGCTCTCTCTTTGGGTTGGTTTGCAGCGTGAAGTTGGATCGCGATCCATGTGGCACCCTGACCTGCCGCAAGGCTTTTCTGAGAACTTCAGGTTCTTTCTGTCTTGTTGTACCAAAGGCTGAGAAGGCCACGTTGCTCCATTTTTTTTTTTTTTTCCTAGTTACTTTCTGAAGCAATTGTTTAACTATCTGTAACCATGGAGTATGTTTGCCTGCCTGTTTCCTGTGCTTTGCTGCTGCAGAGGTTGGTGGCTCTGGGGTAACAGCAGCCTTCACTGCTCTTTATTGCATGGCTGTCCCCAGCATTTCCCATCAGAACAGTGAAATACCTTGTGGAAGAGTCCTCTTACTCCATTATCTGTGGAAGAATAAGCTCAGCGTTTTTACAAACTTTCCTGCGTATTTGTAGTTGTTCTGTGGCAGAGTACGCAGAAGGAACTCTGTGTAGTGCAAAATACCAGCTGTTTGTCCGTGGATAGCGATGAGGCATGCACTGTCATTGGCACTAGATGAGAAGAAGAAGATTTAAATATAAATGAACAGCAACTGAAGACAGCAGGTCATGCTTTGTATGGTTCCTTTGACTGAGATGGCCATATCACAGTGACGATAGCTGTCCTACTGCCGTGGAGGCTGTGGAGTTTGGAAGCCCGTTTTTTACGGCTGATGTAGCCCATCCAGGACTAAGAGAAAGAGGAGCACTGGGGGAGCCAAGAGTTTAAACTGTAACATACCCCTGATCTTTCTGTTACACAATGCAGCCAGTAACTCTGCCTACATGGTCTCAGAAAATATTTGTTATTCCTGGAAAAAGAATCAGTTTCAAAGTAGCATTAAATAGGAGTTTACACCCTCTGAAGTCAGGGGTTTGAACATCAGGTACACAAGCAACAGGAACCAGCCCGATCTTGGCCTCATACCGTCTGTTTGAAAAGCAGGAGTGAAACCTAGCAGGAGATGAAACGGCAGTTATGATGGTTAGACCAACACCGTGAATCCTTCTTTTTGTATCAGTCGGTTAATTTGAAAGAGGGAAAAGCCAGATGTATATTTTGTACTTGTCTCAGATGAGATTTGGCGAATCTATAATGCCCTAAGGCAGACAGTTCAGACTTTCACAAGAAGTGGACTGATATACTGTGTCATGCATGTTCCGTGGAGAAATTTGGGGTCTGTAGACATTTTCACATAGGTTTGAGAGGAGGATTATCAGACTATCAGCTGAATTGTTTAGAAAATCCTGGACAGGCAGTAAGACAGTAGCGGAAGAAAGGACTGACAGAAGAAACAGAACACCAAACCTGTGGATTATAAAATTTATGGTGTTGAACCTCCTGCAAATCTAACGGAACTGAAGCTACAAAATTTAACATCTTTTCTAGTGGGAGCTGCATCTCAAAATTAAGCTGCTAGTGAAACTTTTTGAGTAATCTTGGCACCAAAACTTATATGTATGCATCCAAGCCACAAAAGGAGACCCAAATCTATATGGAAAATATATGATCTGATACCTTAGTTAAGGTGTGTGTGGTTAATAGCTATGTTTCTACAGATAACGAAGTGATCAAGGACTTTATATGGGCAGAAAGTTTCTGTACATTTAGACTCAGGGTCAAATGGCAACTGGCAGGTGATCAGTGCACAAGAGATGGGGAGGTGATATGCTCTTGATAAAGCAGAGGTAGTAATTTTATACCAGATTGAGCTTCATGCACTGTTACTGTTATTTTCTTGTTTCTGCTCTCAAGACACCCACAGGCTCTGTCTGGTAAGCCCGGCTTTAACTTTGATACGCCAGCCTCCTTTGATTTGTGTCAAGGCTGTAAACTTTGTCTCACCCAGGATCTGCTGTCTGCTCCTGGAGCCCCGGCTCTGTCTCTGCAATGATCACCCTGCCCCTGCTCCTGCAGCCTTCACTCCAGCGGCCTCGCTCCTCTCAGATCTGCTGCAAATATGTTCACTGAGATGATTTCACTGCTCTGACTGCGTCACAGCTCTGTTTAAGGCCCTTCGTTGGCTCCACTGCATCCAACAAAATCTCTGTCTTTATTTTAATCCCCTTAGAGTTTTGCCAAAGCTTACTTCTCCATCATGGTTTTGTTTGGATGCCTGCCCTCATTCTCATCCTCTCCCATTACTTGCTTTTCTGATGAGTATTTTTGCACTTTCTCCCATACTGTCACTAAAGAGTGAGAAAAGCACTCAAAGTCCCCAAAGCCACTGCCCTCCCTTCTTTCACATCTCCTAAAAACCCATCTCTGCCTACTAAAGGCTGCAGCCTGGTAATGGCAGAGCAAAGAGTGAGCTGTGAGTTGTTCATATCCAGTTATGGTTAGTACATGCTCTCCCCTGTCACCTATCCAGCCCCACTTACTAATTTTATCCACTTCTACAGCTTGACATTTAACTTGTTAGTTCTTTAAGGCAGTTGCTGTCATTTCTTCTGTTGGTACAGAACTTGAAGATGATGCCACAGTATAAGTATGAAATAATAACAAGCATGCAATATCAAACATGATAAGCTTGGGTAGTAAGTATTTGAGATGGAACAGAAGTCACTCTCTAGTTCTGAAAAATGCTTCTATCCCTTGCCAACAGAGGTCAACTGATACAGATTGCAAGGTTTGTTTTCTTTTTAAACTGTTTTTGGATTCTGATTATGCAATCAGATCTTCTATTCAGTATTAGGCAAGGCAAATACATGAATTGCTATGGATTCTTTAGCCAAAAAAACATAGTGCTGAAGAGCATTTCACTTTTAAAGTGGTGTGATGAAGCAGTGGCTATCAGGGGATCTCACATAATGGGAGCAAATGAAGCAGGGAGCCTTACCTGGCATATGTGCTGAAGGGAAGGGGTCTCTGAGTGTAGCTACACTAAGACAGATTTTTAAAAATATAACAAGAAAACACAGTTTTAAAATACAGTAAATAAGTGTAAGCACATAGTGCTTAGGCAGAGAAAGTTAAAAGAGGCAAGAAAGATACTGCATTTGTTAAGTTCTGTAAAGAAGCAGCATACATATACGTGATCATAATAGCGAAGCCTGTATCAGGGAGAGCCCAACCCATATCCAAGGGCACAACTGCAGATTAGTGGAGATACCAGATTGGATTTCTTTTTCTTTTTTCTTTTTCCTGGGAATTACTTCTTTCTCAGGTGAAGGCACTGACAGCACTTGCCTCCTTGCTATTTATCTAGCTTTTTCAAAAAACAAGTTTCCAATAATTTCTCTAATAGCAAAAAAGGGAAATTGTAGAGTTAAATGGGAATTCTGGCTGACATTACACGGGCTTCCTGAAGAAAGACACTGGAAAACTCATGAAGTGTTAAACTATGCACAAAATTCACTAAACAGAGAACAAGCCCTTGGAAAGTGAGACCGCAAAAGACAGTAACTTTGGGAATGACAAAGGGTACTGCAAATGAGTGATTCTCACTGAATAGAAAATGTGAGTCTGGGTTTAAGAGATTTGTCAGCACTTAGAGATATAGCATGGATTAGTCGTCATCAATAAGACGTGCTCTGTCCTTTTAAAGCAACAACTTGTTCAATCATGCTGCAGATGGAGAAGTATAGAAAGTATGGTGAAAGTTTCCTCTGTGCCCCTCAAATATGATGGATACTATAAGTTTACATAGGTGCAAGGGGAGACTGGACAAGTACATGGAAAGAGGAAATCCATCAAGAGATATTAAACACAAACATACCCCTTCTGCTCGGGAGGTCCCCGAGCAACAAGCTGTCGGAGCCTGGGAGAGTGTTTGAGGGAAGTATCGCTATATGCCTGCTCTATTTTTACACTCCTCCCTGGGTATCTGTTTTTGATGGCTGTTGGATGCTGAGCACAGGACTAAGTGGACATTTGGTCAGACCCAGCACAGCCATTTGTATGTTCCTTTCTTATTTGCTACAGTAATTTAGAGAGAGCAGAGAAATACAGCTTCGGTAGTATTTGTCTTATATACCGGAACGATCACAGGAGAGATCTGGTCATGCTATTAAGCTTATATGACGATGCCTTATTCTTACGCTCTACCCCAAACCCACAGGTTTTAAGGTGGCCCATCAGGGTGAAGCTGGCAATTCAGGATACTTTCAATGCAGCAGTATGGATAGTCACATGATAAGAAATTGTGATGAATTCACCTACAGAATTATTCATTTTGGTCTTTTCAAGGATTAGCAGAGGATCTTTTTAACGAGGAGGGCAGTATACAGTTAAGAAGCTGACTTTCATTTGCTGCTTGTCTCCATTCAGTCTTGCAGCTGAAGTGAGGTTTAGTTTAGAATTGTACCTTAATTTCGGTGTTGTTTAAAGCTTTTAAAAATACATCTTTATTCTTCAAAAGAAGTAAACTTTTATTACACTTTTTCTATTGTTGTAAATTTGATTGGCCAGATGTTTTTTAGGCTTACTATGTTTTTGTTCAAAAATTCTTTTTGTAGATTTTGACTGGAGCCTGTTTTGGGGAATGAGGAAGCTATCAAAGGGGGGTATTTTTATTTTCTTTTTTTTACACCTTAACTTTTGCAGATGTTATAAGTTCTATGATTTCCAAAGTTTTCAACATATTTTTGCTTTATTTTGGTGAAAAAAGATTTCCTGAGGCATGACCAACTCCATCATGGAGATATTTAAATAAGAGATATAGAAGGTAGTGGCAAGGACAAGGGGACACATTGCAGTTTCTTTTGAAAATGATGTTCATCTTTACACCTCAGAAGAGGTGCAGCACGTCCCTGACCTGTGGGAACCGAACACAAACACAACGTGCCCCACTGGCGTAACGGCTCCCAGGGCACGGCGCTCCCAGGGCTCCTTCCCTGGTGTCCTAAATTGCAGCACTTAGTTTTACCCTGCTGTAATGCTGGATTACCTTTTTATTCTCTGCCTACCTGGAAGGGGAAGGGTGAATAAACAAACGGGCAAGGGCAGTGAATGCACTCCTTTGCTGCGCGTGGGCCCTGCGCTTTTTGTGGGATTTTGTTGTGGGCGGAGAGCAGCCAAAGGGTGAGGTCTGCAGGGATGAGGGGCAGCGAGCTGCACGTTCTCGGCTGAACATCTCCTGCCTTTCAGGAAACCTCATCCGTAGTTGTAGGTCAGTCCATGCGGGAAAGAGTCCAAGTCACAGCTCTGGATGGGCTCTGGTCCCGTCTCCTCCTGTCCAGTCTCTAGGTAAGTGATAGACAAGCAAAGGCAAAGCACCCTGTTTGGAAGGGAATTAGGAACCTGTGGCAATATAACCCTGGTGGCATTTGAACACAGGATTTTAACAGTTATTAAGGTCAGGCACTAGCAGTGATGCCCAGCCGTGGTCCCCCCCCAGTCACTTCCTCTCCATAAATCTTACTTAAGGAATGTTCCATCTTTAATTTAGGGTTGACTTTCTTTGTGCAGCTTCTTGTTAGTTTACATGAAATATGTGATAGGCAATAGCGGGTGGAAGGCAGGTAAGGGACAGTGGGTACTGACTTCGAACACAGGCATCAGAGTGTGTGTGTGACTGAAATTCGGGCCAAAAAATGAATTGGAGAAGAATTTGTCTTTAAAAGATCTGTTAATTTAAGCCTTTCTCTGTTTCAAGAATAATATTTATGCGAAGGTTGCAAGCATAACTGCTGGCTGGGAGTTGTTAGCACTGGACCATAAAGCCCTGTGCACACAGATTCAACAACTAAGGGTGTTCCTAAGCCCTTACGCTGTCCTTTTGGTTTCTTCTTCTCCTGATTAAAGAGGGACATCAGAGAGATTATGATATTTATGATTATAGGAAATTACGTAAGAACATTCTGATTCACAAACAAAAACTAGTCTTCATTGGATGGGATAACTAGTCTATATTCAAATACGCTAATGTTTATGCACTATCTGCATATGTATATTCTTTGTTTTACTTTGTAAGCCATGATGCAGTATGCACTCCATGCTTCTCCTCTGAATTAGGATATTCCATATACATTCCAGTTTGAGTCATATAAAAAAGAATTAACTTTAGTAACACCACATTGTACCAGGAATGGCTATCTTAGCTTGTCACTGTTTGGGGTCCTCAGGTCAACCTCTTTAATTAAGTCTTGTAATGTTAAGAGTGAATTCAATACCCATCCTACCCTATCAGAGCTAACACTCTTTCCTGCACTGCTTTTATCAGCATGCCCAATTTTCCACCTGGAATTTGTTTTAACGAAGCCCAAATCCTATTTTGTCAAACGCTGGAGGCTGTATGGAACATTCTGCCTGTTATTCTGTTATCCACACTATGAAACTCAGGACAAACAAGCTGTAAGCTGCATTTTGATGTCAGGTTAAGCTATTATGGTACAAATTGTGTTTAATATATTTTTAAATACTTTCTTTAATATTTTATAGGGTTTTTTTCCTATTGAATTAGCAGTAAAACAGCAGTGCTTCATATTTCAGATCTTTTTCCACCTTTCGGAGGCCTGCGTTCCACATGATCTGGTTACCAGCTGGACAGCCAGAGGCTGAACACAAAGAAAGCACAGCAGACTTCATTTCTACCCTAGCGTTCAAGCCAGAGTGTGTTTTTCCACAAATAACCCACTTTCTTATATACTCCCTTCCCATTTTAATTCCACCCCAAAAGAAGAGATGTTTCTTTTCTCCAACTTTTACTCTGTGGAACACCGAAACCAAGGAAATTCAATACATGGATTTTTATCTGAGAGGAGGGTGCATCACTTGCCCTGTGTGCACATTTAAATATCCATTTAAATTACACTTCCAGTTCTATTTAATTCTTCAGAGATGAGCAGTTCTCTTCTTTTCTCATTATATCTGTTTCATGTTAACAGTGTGCTTAAAATGTAGGTGAGAGCTGTGGCATGAAGTTGTCAGACTTTAACAAACATGAAAATAAATGAAGCTGTTAAAATACAGGTTTGACCAACAGTTGGATTCACATTTCTGACAAACCCAAGGAGTGCAGAAGGACATGCAGGAAACTAATTCTGCTGCCTCTTTTTCAAAAAAAAAAAAAAGAGGCTGTGGGTGATCCCAGCAAATACTGTCTGATCAAAGCAAATTTAAGCCTTAGAAAATGAAAGGGAGAAGTCCTGAGGCGCTGCCTGCGAGGGGTGCGGGGGCTGCGCTGGGGGGGCTGGTGCAGGACCCCTTGTTGCGCAGTGCCGGGACGCGCACCCGCACGCTGCGCAAGCTATCTGCTGTAGGAGACTTTCTTTGGCTACAAGAATCGGTCTAATCAGACAACTGCAAGAACTTAATGTAAAACGCTTCAGCCAGTTTTCCTGGGAGCATTGTCAGAATAGACTAAGCTGTATTTGACTGATTCAAACCAGTTTCAGTATATCTCTAGAAGAAGTTTGCGTCGGTGCAGATAGATCATCTCTGGTGAGATCCGTGTCAATTCTCTCGCATAAGCGTGTCCTTAGAATTGGACTCCTTTTCCTGCTTTTGTTTTTCCCTTTTCCTCCTTTTGTGTTTTTTCCTTTTTCCTCCTTTTTTCCTGTTTTCCTGCAGTTCAAGTGTTGTTAGCCTTGTAAAGGTTAGTCGGGCACTTGCTGATTTCCACAGACCCCATATTATTTTCCGTGCATTTACACTGGTTGAAACTGATTAGAGCTCAGTAAACTATGCAGTATTGATGTGAAGTAACATAACACTGCACACTTACTATTATCTGTATTGACACGGAATCGCTAAAAATTGGTTAAGAGCTGTTTTGTCACTAAAGTCAACATACTTGACCCTGTTTACACATGGGGAGAGAATCTTTGAGTAAGAAGTTGCCATTTCTGTAGTGGTTTTTCAGAATGGAGCCACACAATGTTATCAGCATTTTTTCAGACTCGAAGGGAGAGGGGTGGTCTGCATGTATAACACATATGAAACGAAAACCTATTCATTCCAAAATGTAAACATCGGGGCATCAAACACTTGAACTTGTCTGGTTTCAGCACATACTCCTCTTGTGATCATGGTTAATTTAATATAGTTTAAAATTAAAAAGTTAAATGAAAGTTATTTTTCTGCAGGCTGTTTTCCAAATTTTCCCAGTCCTAATGCTTTTACTGTACTTGTTCTATTAAACAGCAGCCACATATGCGTTTGTGTGTTTTTGTGCATACATCTGTTCTGGGTGTGTATGCATGTGTCTGAACATATGTATGAATTAAGTGGAGTGCAATATTGGCTAAATGAGAGAGACATAAGGTAGCCACCTGCTCTGACACAACGCTTGTGCGTATGTACCAAAGAGAAGAGATTTAAAAACAATTATGACCTAGAATGTACTTGTTAGAGCAAAAGAACAAACTAAACTAATTTAAACTAATTTTTCCCTTAGGATGGTAATTCATTGACAGAATTACCCTGCTATTGAAATTGGGCCTGTTGGTTGCACAGCAGAGCGTGTTAGATGAATTGCAGTAATAGCCGTTCTCTACATTTAATAAACTAGCTAAAATTTCTTGACATGCTTGATCTATATGACAAAGTTTATTTTTTGCTTTCTAGTGAGAAGCCAAGGGTGTCTTTGATTTTCTATAGCTACTTCAGGCTTACAAAAAGCTCATGTACCAGCTGAAGGGGGCTGGGTGTCAGTCAGCGGCAGGGTTCTAGAGGCGGCGGAGGACTGAGGGACGAGAGCACGGCACCTCCAAGCCTGTGCCATGCCTGCTGCTACCCCTTCGCTGTCTCTGAGGTCTGATTCTCTTTCCTTTGAAAACGTTCTCATGAAAGGTGCTGTTTGTTTATCATAAGCAGTGTTACGTTAATATATGCGTACATAGAAAGACCTGGCTACTTGCTTTATGTATAATTTTCTTTTTAATATACAGTTTTTTATATAATACATCTGAAGAACAGACCAGAAATATTTGCAGAACACAAAGTGATTTGTGTGCAATGACTGTGGGTCCAAAGACACAAACCAGCAACACTGTGCAAAGCCTCTGCTGCTAGCCCTTCGATTGCTCCCAAGCGTGGGGACTGCTGAAAAACTTGCATGGGGAAATGGCTGCAGAGTAATTTGAGGTGAGAATTTTAGCTAGCTCTCTGCTAGTTCTCTGTGCGGACAGTCTCTCGGGACAGGGAGATTTCCTCTGTGAGGGGCAGCTTGCTCCGCTTCCCAGCGTGGTGAGAACTGCTTAACGCCCTGGGAACGTCCTTGGGCAACTGGGGCAGGAGATCCCAGGCGCGGCGAGTCTGCGCCGAGCTCTCGGCGCAAGGGCGTCCTTTTGTTCCGGGACGTGCCGCCGTGCTTGGACACAATGCAGCCGGCTACAGGATGGACAGAGAAGTGGATTAAGGCAGGGTTTAAAGACCTGGGACCTGATCTCGGAGGGAGCCCGTCACCCCAGTTCATTCTGGCGTGGCGGTGGCGGCAGGAGGAGGGAGCGCTGCGGGGAGGGCAGGTGGTATTTCCATCGGCTGGTGGCAGTTGGAGGAGCCCAGGAGTTATTGAAAGCACTTCAGCTGGACTGGATCTGGCTACGTTTAGTCTTAATCCACCACTCAGTAGAGTATCCACTTTACTTCTAAACCTCTTACGTTTTGCTGGCCTGCATCACATCCTTGTAATTACTTGGACATGGGACTGGTTATTGTGGTTTCACTACACCCTGACTGAAAGAAATCCTCTGATATTTCTGTACAGCTGCCTTGCTGGTTTTCTCACTATTTGCCTGGCCTAATTGCAATGAATGGCCAGCTTCAACATTAATATCTAGATGTGCTTGAGAGTCCAGAGGGACAAGCCAGATGAGCTTTAAATGCTGGATGTTTGCAAGGGCTTGTGTGAAAGGGTCAAAAAGACAAGTTGTGTACCCTTTAGTGCCAACGCTCCTGAAGTAGGGCTACGATGATTTAAATTTTATCCTAACAAGTGTCCTTACAGAAAGCACCACTTGGAAACAAACTTCACCGATTCCTTGCTCCTTACCAAAAGCAAACTTGCTGCTTTTCATTAAGCTGTTTGATTGCTATCAAGCTCCTTGTGTCAGTGCCAAAGGCAGCCAGGGCTTTGTACAATGTGCTGGGTAATTGTGCAGTTTCTGTGGTCCGCTTTTGGAACAATGTCTCATAAAAATCTTAAGCAGCTATCACTTTTCATGGCTAATGAACTGAGGATCTGGGAATTAGATCCAGAGCCAATTCTTGGATTAAACCTTCTCAGCCCAAAACAAGGCTGTCTTCAGGAATAAAAAACAACGCAGGGCTGCTGGAATAGGGTACTACAGACTGTGACCTTCAAGATGTGAGATAAGTGACCAACATGAAGGGTACAGCAAAAACTAATCAAGGAGGAGGGGTGAATACCAAAGGACTTGTCTGAGAGTCAGTAATGCAATTGAGGGGCAGGGGGGGAATTGTTTGTTTTTAGATGTCATTTCTAAAAGGCTTTTTTAGCTTCAGAAATATTTGAAGTAAGTATCCTTCAACATTCACATGCTGATCAGGGACAGAATGAGTTTAGTGGCCTCAGCCTGCCCCTGGTGAACAGGGAGTGGGAGAAAATACCCAAACCGTTCTGCGCACAAAGGAGCGGAGTGCAATTGGTAATCTCGGCGGTGGGTGGGTGGTCTGTATTCAGAGGGAGGTTTAAAGGCAGATTTCATCCCACAGACCAATAATATTTAATAATTACATCACAAAACCCACGATCTCCTCAACACCCTAAAAGCCAAAGAAAATACCTGTATAAAGTATAGATTTCAACGCTTCCAGAAAAATGAGAACATGGAGAACAACTGGAAGAGTTGTAAATAGCGGCTTTAACAGGAAAATTCCAGAATGTCTTCAAAGTAAATTAGCTACTGCCATGCCTCCTCGCTCTCCCTCCTCCCTTTCCTTCCTCCCCCCCCAGCCCGCTTTTATTTGCTTTGAATTTCCCTTCCGCTCTCTTAGTTGACAGCATTTGCACTTATTTCTGTTAGGGAACATGGCCATTCTTTTTTATGGCAAGGTGAAAATAATTTTATTTTCATCACTTTTCCCCCACTCCCGTGATGGATTTACTTGAAAAAAAATAATGACGGGCTTCACAAACTGGCCTGACAGTTGTGATGCAGAGAGTGAGCTGGCTGAGCAGGGACAGTGAGGCATCTCTGTACCTATTATGGCAAAAATCGATAATGCTTTCTGTAAATTGCTCCTCCCAAAGGAGATGAACAAATGCAGGAGACAAGGGAAGCCATCATTCTGTATGAAAGCCCCTGCACATTTGGACCAGTGCAATTATCAGGAAGGGGTTTTTTTTCCCTTTTCTTTTCTGTCTTTTTTTGGGGGGGGGGGTGGGGGAGAGGAGGAAAGTGAGAAGGAGTGGGATGCAAGAAAGAAAAGACTATTTTTCAAGGAATGTTAATTGAAGGCTAAGATTCTGTGAATTGTCCAAGAATATTGCTTTTGGGGGGCAAGGAAGGAATTAAGATAATTTTCGGAAGTACTCGTATTCTTTGGATGTTTTTATGTTCCGATTATGCATTCAAACTTGAGTATTTATTTTTTTCTGACAGACAGCAGTTCTCTCTTCTAATCATCTAGAACCATGAGGTTCAGTTAATCCGCACATGCGTTCTGTTACCCTGAGTGGGAATTCCACAGAACACAAACCCCAGATTTTTCCTATTGTGGACTCATATATCAAATGGTACAAAAGGTAATCAGAAACTGAGTAGAGGAGCACGTGACACCTTCACTACTGTTTAGACTGACTGGGGTAGAGTCATTATTTGTCTAGTAAACAAGGAATACCAGGGAATATGAGAGTCACAGACACTCAGCAAAGGTGCAGAGCTTGAACAGAAGGGATGGTGAGGAAGTAAGAGCATAACTACGGTGGTTTGATTTCAAGTGCTTGCACTTCCTCTGAAATATGTCATTTGACCAATAATAGGTCCTGCAGTGCATTTGCCTTTCATCACAAGGACATTCCCTTTGTGAATATCTTTTCTTAAAGAAGATACAAGCTCACGTTATCCAGAATAGATATGGAGATGATAGACATTGGGAATGAGGATCTTCGTTACTGGGCATTACCCTATCACTGGTTTCATATGAGGTCTTTGGCAAGTCCTACAATTTCACCAAGTCTCAGCTCTCCCATCGCAGAAGTGAGATTAGTAATAACACTTTTCTTTTTAAGGTCTTCACTTTCTTCAAACAAAAAATAGTTGAGTGCTTAGTATGTTATTGATAGTACTTCCTCTGTTCAGCAAATGGACAATTTGTTTTTGTGAAGACATTGTGAGACCTCTTTCTGCCTGTGTACTGAAAGAGAAGCATGAAGCACAACTCAGCAACGTGACAATAAAAAATTTGACAATGGGCTGTTCTGTCACCTTTCTTTTGGCCTGGCATTTCTGTTTCAGTGAGAAAAACAGTGAAAATACCATAGATGAATGAGAAGTATATTAGAGTTGTTCCTTATCATAGTTGGAAGATAGACAAGAGATACTGCAGGCAGGTACTCAAATTTGAAGTGCCCTGAAGTTCAGAAAGACTTTTCAGAAAGACATATTTGGAAAGGGCATTGAGCAAGTTCAAAAAAAGTCACGCTAGGTAAAAGAGTTCAGCATCTATCACCTCGAATTAAATCAAAACTGAAAGGAGAGGCACTGGTGGGAGACATTGAGCCCTTCAAAATCTGTGTCAGAGCTCTTGTCCCAGGAACACAGTTAAATGTTTAGGGATGTATTGCCAGCTGTGGGGAGATATCAATAGCAAGACTTGGGAGAACATAGTAAAGCTCTCACTGTGTAGTGTATGTTGAACTAGTGGCACAATGTTGGATGAGTTAGGCTGCTTTTCCAGGGATAAAGAGATGTATGTTGAGTGAAGATGGATAAATAACAGAAAGAAGGGCCATGATGGAAAATAGGAGGTGTTCAAGAGAGGTGTTATTTATCCACAAGGATTTCCTAAATTTTGTTTTCTAACATTGTAAGTCTTGCCTCTTGATTGGTTTCAGTTGCTTTGGCAAGTTTTTTGTTCATGAATTCTAAATCTCTTTTTGGAATGCTAATAACTGCTTCAGAGATTGAGGAGAATGTGTGAATGAAAGCATACATTGTAATTCCAGCAAACCATTTTGTTAGAGCTATTTCATGGTTTGTTAAAAACACAACAGCTGTTTACAGTTTTTGTACATCTTCTGCACCATGCAGACATTTTTTTGATGGGTGCCTTTTTGTCCTATGATGAGCATACGAGGGCTGATGAACTTCTTATGTCATGTTCTCATAACCTGAGAAACAGCTTGAGTTTCTTCTTTCTAATACTTCTGGAATGGGACCTTCTTTTGCTGGTTAGGAGATGAGTGTCGGATCAGGTTTCTGCTTTGGCAGTGAGAAGCCATAAGGAAAATGCCCAAGTGTGTTTCACAGTGGAAGCCAGTCGTTACGAAGTGGCGTGTTTCGTTGTTCCCACTGTTTTAGGTTGAGAATCTGATGGAGCAGGAAGTGAGGACACTCCTCTTTAAACCAGTATTCTGTCTCCCTCTCATGGAAGGGAAAAGCATAGCTTTGCCATTTATGTGAGCACAGGAATAGAACAAGCAAAAATGATTTGCTAAAATCAATAATTTTCATGTTGTCTTAATGCATCTAAAATATTTAAAGGAAATATGTTTAAAAGCTATTATTATGGTTTACATATACTGCAAGTTTTAAATAATGAATTTGAAAAATGCTTCTGAAAAATAAGGGTGGTTCTCATAACCAGGAGGCAAGTCTGGGAACCCAGCATGCTACAGGTCAAGAAAGGGCAACTGGAAAGGTAACATCCATCAAACCTGTGCCAGCGGCTGGGTATTGGTGATCTGCTTCCGCTAGCAGTAGTTATTCTTCTGAAGGGAAAGCCTTCTAAACAAGGCTGTGAATTGGTTTTCATGCTCGCATTGACAGATTGGGAAAGCAGTTTGTTCTACCAAATTTAACAATGATATATCATTATCACAACTTTGGGGGAAATCTATAAAATCAATAAGTTTGTAGCCTGAACAGGATTTGTATCGCTTGCTTGCTGTGCTGGTGTCAAAGCGTGAGCATATGGATTGAGTCACAGCCTGAGATCAATGGAATTTGTGGACAGTAAGCTCAATAACAAGCCCTTCTGAAAAGAAATAGATGTAAAAAGCAAATTTACTAGAGTATAAAAAAAAAAAGCTAATATCTTTTCCGCGCCTGGCTGTAAAGTGCTGTTTGGCTGCCGTTGGCTGCTGGTACTTTGAAAGCTGTCTAGGGTATGTGCTTGCAATGCTGAGTGCTGCTGCTGCTCTCTACTTCCATGCATTGCATGTACAGTTGGATGCTTCTGTTTGTAGGGCTTGTATTAGGAAACTAGCCAAGAATAGGAGGAGGGGGAAAAAATAGCCCTTTATATTGTAAACTGAATAAAGAATAAAAACAGTCAGTGTGTCTGCTGGGGAAAGACCATGGTGGCTTTATTTACTTTGTACTGGCAGGGCTTGCTAATGGAGAAAAATAAAAAGGCATAATTAAATAGTTTAATGAATTCGCAGCTCTTTTGTTTGAGTGGGGCTGGGAATGCATGTTCCAGAGGGCCTCACAAAGAGCTCGGCTGGTAGTGAGTTAAAAGTAGGAAATCAGTCCTTTGAAGGCATTTTTATACTTCATTATCCCAGCATGTAAAATGACTTGTACTAAACGATTGAGGATTTTTTTTTCACTCTCTCTCTTTCTCTCTTCTTTTTCTAAACAAAGGAGAGCATCAGGGCGGCAGGAGCATAATTCCCCTCAGTGTCCTAGAGCCAATAGATCAGCTTGTCAGCAAATTGGTGGGCCTGTACTTATGTTTCAGTAAAATATAGGGCTCTGGGAAACTGTAGTGAACAACGAAACCACAAGACAACCACCACAGAAACACACACACTCTAAGAGATCCTGGGGGAACAGGGATGATAAGACCTCCCTTTTCACCTCAATACTTTGCAGTAGGCATATATTCACTTTTAAAGGTGTTTTGTGTGTGTGCAGTAAAAAGAATAATGTTACATTTTTTGTCCCCAGGTTTTTTATTTCTTTGTTGTTATGGATCAGTAAAGCTGGATCAGCTAAGGTGTATTTCCTTCCTCACAGTATGCCAAGTGATAGTATGTAGGATTTTAATGAAAGTAATAGCATTCATCGATACTCCTCAACTAGCATGCACACTGTGGTGATCATAAAGGTGAAAGGATGGCTATCCTGTAAAGAGCCAGCCGCAGGTACAGCAGGTACTGTGCCGGCATGGACTCATCTCACTCTATATCTGCATCCCTGATGTTCCAGCGTGGGCCCCCTAATACACATCGGTCTTTGACTGTGGATTTTCAGGGGTTGGTCTTAGGCAACATAGTTCAGCCAGTGGAGCCCAATCGACACCTGCAGCATCCCTAGATTATTCAGCCCTGAGAGTCCAGACGGGTAAATACTCTATCTTGTGTGACCCTGCCAGTGGAAATTGTCTTTGAGTTGCTGCTCCCTGTTGTTGCGCTGGCATTCCTCTTAATGGTGCGATCATGCTGCACTGTAGGGAGACTGCAAAGTCTTGGACCTTCCTGGGGCTCTACCTAATGAATTAGTTTAATTAAAAGAGAGAGTATGTTGCAGTGCTGAGTAAGAATATGGATATTTCCTATTAAACAAGATGGCAGCAGGAAACCACTCTGAATTGAATTTGGCGATCGTTTAGATCAAAATACTCTGTTGTACACCATTATTGTGTTTAGCATAGTTTTTTTGACATTATTTGCTGTAAGACAATAGATTTATCTCTTTAGTAGTCATTGTGGCCATTTTTCGTATGGGTGTTACAAGGAGATCGATCCATGCAGTGGAAGAGAAGACCTGTAGGAAGGTATATCTTTACGAATGAATTAAGGTTTTGCCACTGTGCCATCCTTGGGCAAAACCACTGGCTTTGATTTCACCTGGCCGCTGGAGCTGGTCACATTCTGCGTGCGTGTGAGAGCCAGCTGCAAACAGCGGGGAGCTTCCCTCCGGGACTTCATCTGGCCCATGGACTGGTATTTACAAAGCATTCCCTGGTTTTTACAGCTTGAGTTTGCTTATAAACAACACTAACTGTTTGTTTCTTGTTAAAATTTACCTCATAAACAAATTTTACTGCGTGAGTTTGAGGCAATAATTGTTTAATCCTGACTTTCTCATACCCATAATACAGTGACTGTAAAGCTGTGGTTGGCACTTTATAGAATTTTTCTGTTGCTCTCTTCAGTGAGCGCGGTGCCACGTGCGCTGCTAAGGGGGACATTTGCTAGTCCCCACACATGGGGGACAGGATTAGCCTCTCTGCTGAGGAGGCAGTTATCAGGAATGGCGTCGGACCAACTGCATGTCTTTGCTCTCACTGGAAAGAATTAAAACAGAGACAAATCTCAAAAGAAGCCCAAAAGTCCAAAATAAAAGCTGCCTCCTAGTTCTGAAGTTTAACTTACTTTCTGATGTAACGCTAAAGCTATACAGTTATTTACAACCAATGGCACTCTCTATCGTCCTTCTTGCTGAGTAGCAGGGAAATGCTGTGGAAGTGACTGCTTATATTGATTAGCGAGACAAGAGAGAGTTAGAGACCCTCAGCACTGCCACTTACAGTGGGCAGGAAACCCAAATTGACCAGTAATAAAGTGTTTGAGGCTGTACAAGGCGGCTCCTGGGGAAACTGCCTTTTCAGAGTGGGGATGCTAGGGGTGGAAAGCTGTCAATTATCCTTGTTTGATGAGGACTAAGTAAACGTGCTCTTAAAGTGGCCTATTAAATGTGAGAGAAAACGTGCTGGGGCTGGGTTCCCTCTGCAAAAGTATTTTTGCAAAGTTGGAAGGATGGATGTTCTTGGACCCATGAATAAAGGAGTACTACTATCAGCAAAGAATACAAACTTTTACTTGATTATTCTGTCCTCTTTTTCATCATGGTCTCCAGGTATAGACAGGAGAAAAATGAAAATATTGTTAGTTCCCCATGTACTAATGGTGTAAAAAACTCAATTCTTGCTGTAATATATGGTACTGTGTTTGCAGAATGAGTACGTAAAAGGAACGCAGAAGGCTAAGACATAGCTACTTGGGATATCACAGGCAAAAGGGTAGCAAGATTTTGAGTTCAGTGTGCAATTAAAAGCTAAGAATAATCAGTGACAGTGAATATCTCAGACACCTAATGTGACAATTATTGGGAATTATTCAGACCTGAAGTCTGAATAATTACATAAATGGAATCTTTTTATAAAGTGCAAACTATCCTAGTGCAGAGGATGGATGCAAGGTATAAGAAACCACCTTGCAGATTGCTGAGAATGAGTATAAAAATATAGCAGAAGCATGTTGTGATAAAATCAGAGAGGCCAAATCATGAAATAAGAAGCAGTTAGCAAGATGTATCAAAATAGCAAAAATAACAATACTAAGAACAATAGTGGGAATAGGAAAATAAAGAAAAGTGTAGCATCACCATTCAGTGGAGAGCAAAAGATAATTTTGAGACAGCCAAATGTTTTTGTATCCTCCTCTATTAAAGGTCATCTATAGGACAGCAGCTATCATAATTGATGCCATTGCCAAATGGATAAGATCTCAGTCCTGAATAGAGGTTGAAGTGTATAAGATAGCTACTGCAGAACTGTGGTTTTCAAAACTCATTAAAAGAACATGTAGAGCCAAAATAAACTCAGAACTAGCAGTGTCTGGTTTTGAAAACTTGTGCAGGGAAGGTGAAATATTGGAAGACAGTTTAGTGTCCTCAGTTTAAACAGGAGTTTAGACAGGAGTTATAGACCAGTCAGCCAAACTCCAGTTTCTGCAAAAATTCTGGAAAAAATAATCAAACTATTTGCAAGCACTTTGAAGATGACAAGGAAATGAATAACAAACACAGATTTGTCAGAAAAAATATTGTCTAACCAATACAACAACTTCTATGATAGAGTAACAGGTGCAGACATGGAAGCAGCAATAGATGTCGTATATCTTGAATTTAGGGAGGTTTTTGACACTGCCTCACATGACTTCTTTATTTATAAGCAAGCTAAGGAAATGTGGTTTAGATGAGTGTAGGTGTACAATTGGCTGAAGAATCATATTTAGGGCATACTTATCAATGTCAAAATGGAAGGAGGTATAAAATGAGGTTTGGCAGGGGTCTGCCCTGACCCTGGGTCATTGCAGTGTTTGCTTTAATGAGTTGAATCACAAAGTAGGAAATACATTTACTGAGCTTTCAGACAACAGAAAACTTGAGATATTGAGTACCTGCAATGGTAGGAGTACAATTCAAAATAATCTGACAGGTAGGGGTGATGGCTTGGCAAAAAATGAGTGAAATTCTGTAGGGACAACTACAAGATGTTCTTATGGAAAGTTTGTGGTGTCCACAAAAAATGTAATGTGTTAACTATTAGTAGTTTTTTGGCCAACTGCCCTAATGGTGGCTTCAAACCCTATGTCATCCTTCTCCTTCGAGAACTGAAATTATTTTAAGGTGTTTAAAACTACAAATGAATAATGAAGTGGATTTGATGAAAAAGAAGAAATTGCCAAAAGCATAAATAACAAAACTGATTTGCATGAAATAAGTTTCCCTTGTAAAGAACTCATGTCTAGACACTTTGCAGCATTTTACTGACATTGTCTCTACTGTACAGACATGCTAACAACAAAAGCAAAACAAAGCAGAGTTTCAGAAGTCATTGCTAAATACTAACTGTGTTGTGGTACCCCAGCCTGGACATTATGCACACACTGATGGCCAACTATGTCAAGCAGAAACAGCAAAAAGAGATGTTTTGTCAGAAACACCATCTGTGTTTTTTCTACTTATTTCAATAGCTCTTTAAAAATATAATTTCTAAAGTAAACATAACATACCTGTAACGTAAATGTAATACTCATGTAAACTCGGTTTTTCACTTCCGACTCAGGCAAAGCTCTTATTCAGGTTAATCGAGGTTTTGACTATGTGATTGACTTGTAACAAAAGCACTCTCAACAGCTTTAATACCTGTTCGATTAATCCTCCTTGCTCTCCTTTCTGAATAGGGGCATGAGTGTGTGGTTTCACTAGCACTGTGAAAGGAAGTAAAAAAGCTTGTTGGTTAGAGATGTCCAATTGTTGCTTTTGCATATTCACATTACTTTCTGACCATCAGCTCTTCTCCAGAGGTTTTTTCCCCTGTTGAATTCCGAGGTCAGTCAGGAGGATCTGATGTGGTTCAAACCACAAAGCCCTGCAAAATCTTCCTGCTGAACACTGGCTCCAACGAGAAGCGCCAGCATGCTTACTTTCAGGCGTTGTCTTGCAGGTTCTGAAGCAGAATGGCATTTGATGACAGAGTAGAATGAAGATGCAAGATGACCACTAAAACATTTCTTATCATCTTCAAGAGTGTCTGGGCTGGACCCATGTGAGACAGCATACCACCAGGGCAGAGCCATTACTCATTCATGGTGTGCTTCGTACCTTACATGTAGTACTCCTAACAAAGTTTTTTGGTGTGCATAATTTTCCATCATGCATGGAGAATAACAAACATATTCAGAGGTATTCTACAGCTGCATTTTCCCTTCTGACTAATCCCCAAAGAGATGAAATTCAGATTGTCTAAATGTCCAAACATTCACCACTCCTGTGGTGGAGAGATTTTTGTTGGAAATGGAAATATAAAATTATTGCTCTGCTCTGTCCTTCTTGGTGCTGTACATTCCCCATCACAATAACACATTCTGATTTGCTAATAGTAGGAATCCTTTAAAATTGTGTAAGCTTTGTGTTTTATTGGATCCTTAAGTTAGGAAATAATGTACTGGTGATCTTTTTCAGTCTACCTGTCCCGATCTGGTCTGGTTTTGTTTGTTCATTTAAAAGTATAGTCTAACATCTTCCATGAATCCCCCCGAGATCCTTAAATCTCTCTGTTGCATGAAGCAATTGGGTTAGACAGAGGCAGTCAATGACACTTTCTTACTTATTATTAATTTGTTACAGGCAAAATTCCATCTCTCTTTTTTTATTATGTTTGTGGTACTATGGACTTCCCTTTTTTCCTCTTCACTGCCCCCCAAAAGCTCACTTCAGCAATATGAAGTGAACCATGCTTCAAGTGTTATTAAGTAATATTCCTTATTACAAAAAGAACAGGGCTCCTTTTAATGAGTGCTTTAATGCTACCAGTTCATGTCACTATCTAGGGAGCCCCTTTTCTTTTGTTCATAATGAGGAACACCTCATTTGCACTGTCCCTAGATTTATGGAAGGACAGGAAAAAAACTTCAATTTATTACATCTTAAATGAACTGCTCCCAAAGCAAAAACAAAGAGGGTAGTAAACTGGTGCCTCTGCACTATATAGTTTGATTTTTATTGAGCTGTATAGTGATGTTCTGCCTCACCTAAGAAGGGTGAGCATGGGCTATAATTACCTCTTGTGAACCCCATTTTCTGATAACCTCACTGGCCTCTGCCTCTTCAGGATGTTGAATCTGTCAGTTATGGTATTTTATTTGTTCTTACTGATGGAGCTGTATATGGTTAGAAGCAATGAAGCTCATTTGATATCTCATTTACTTGAAAAAATGGGGCATGCTCCCTGAATTTGAAACAGAAAAAACATTCCAGTTCTGTGAATTTTATCCTACTGTACTTCAGAAATGCTTTGTTAATTCTCTCTCCTTATGTTCATCCTAACCTTCCTTTGCTTCATCTGTACTATCAGTTCACTTCTTTGGCAGATGTTCTTGCATACAGTAAGTGAACTAAAAAGAAAACAGGTTTTAATTGATGAAATCCCAGTTTTAGAAAAAAAGGCTTTAAGGTCAAAGTCTTTCTTTGTAAAGTGAATAGAGACAGGCAATAATAGCTGTGTTCTTGGTATGAGATTAAATTCACTGTCTCATGTGGAAGATGAATTGACATAATGGTGTTATTCCTTGCTTTTCTGACTTAGGAAAAAAACGTACTAATTCCTTAAAGTTTTAATATTATTTAACTTCTTTACAGGAGTGTTTTGGATAAACATAACAGTGTCTTTGGTGTGATAAATTTAAAATGAAATTTAAGGTGTAAGAAGAAGGTTTTATGAAGGTGGGGGTTTTTTTTGGTTTGGTTTTGTTTCTTTTAACTTTGGCTTACATATACTTCCTTGCATTCAGAAATGTGGAGTCACCTAAAATGTATTTTTCAGCTAGATAGTAGCAATCTAGAACTTTCTGTCTAACCTATGGCAAAAAGCAGAAATCAATAATAAATGATCTGGTGTCTTCCTGGTTTTGCTCTTTGTATGAATCTGTTTTATCTGTAGTTCAAAGGTTATAGAAATTATAGTAGACAAATTCCAGCTACAAATAATACTTCTAGCATTTTGCATGAAGTCTTAAAACCTTTTTATTTATTTCCTTTTCTGCAAGAGTCAAATAAGAGGCTTTTACATACCAAGTCAAGGTTTTTTTAGACTTAAACTTCAGAATATTTTCAATATCTGCAACATTATCTTTTGAATAATAATTACCTCTTATATTAAATTATAAGACAGCAGGATTCAGGATTAGATCTCTGCATATTATTCTAGTGAAGGAAATTATGACAGGGGTCATTTTTTAGAATTATGTAGGAGGGTAAAAGGTCCCAGGCAGCATTAGAAGGGAAGGCGTTTATAATTAAATTGTAATTTAGGCCTATGATTTATAGTTTTCTCAATGAAAAATTTGGTGCTGTAGAGAGATCCTAGGAGGAACTTTAGTGAGATACAACTTAATGAAATAATAAAAAGAAAAATGATTCTGGAATAGACTGTATTATAGCGATACCCGTTAGCATGCTACAGTGTAGCTAATGTTCTGTCAGTATTTCCCTTATAAACTCCGTTTTCCAGGGCTTTATATCCAGGCAGTAAAAGTTTGTTTTAGGCTGAAACATGGCATATAAGGTATGAGATCAAGAGAATTTTCATAATATATATATATATTTTTAAATCATTTAGCTCATTAAAACTTACGGAAGTATTCTAAAACATACAAGTTGTCAGTTCAAGACAAAGACCGCTGCTTCTCTTTTTGTTGTTATTGTTCACAAGTTGCAAGAAAACTGTAAGCCTTGTTTTTCTTCGTAATTTGTGAAGTCATTAAAGTATGTGTGGTAGAAATCTGCTCTGAAATAGCACCCAGTTATACAGAAATAGTACATTTCTATCTAATGTGCAGAGTGTTTTTGAGTTTCTTAGTGTTATTCTGTAGAGCAGACAGTCGTAGGAATTGAAGAAGGAGCATTTTTATAGTTATTTTTACTAATTAAAAGGCTAAACTCCTCCCTACCATGATGAAGAACTATTCTACTGGCAGGAAAACATTAATACAGAAAGGTTAAATGACTTGCCAAAGGCAATTGAGGCAGTCAGTGACTGATCTGACAATAGAAGCCATCTCTGACCTGATATCCTCTGGCAGTAAAACTCTGTTGAACTAGTTTATACAGATGGCTAACAGCTCATAGGTGGTTTAAAGCCACCTTTCAGGTTGGGAAGAGCTAATTTTCATAAAAAATTACTTTATGAAAGGAATGTAGGTTCAGACATTGCCTTTTAAACACAATTTGCCTGTGCAAATTCAGCAGTTGTTCCTATGAATTGCTTATTCACTGGCCCAAGTTATAATAAAATACTTTTTTTTTTTTTCTGCAATTACTTGAATTTTGTATAGTCACAGAAAGTCAACAGTCAAGTTTAGTGTGTGGGTTTGAAGATGACCACCTGGATTTTACTACACTCAGATTAAGGCACTCTTATCAAGCCTTCTGATACTTGAATTTTTTTGTACTGACTTAGACTGCAAATAAGAACCTGATGAAAGTAAATGTACTTAAGCACCCTCTGAAATAAATAAAACTATTGAAATTGTGTCTAATTGAAATCACAGAAAGATGTGAAGGAGTATGCAACTTAAAAATACGCTGTATGGAACTTAAAAATACATGGTGACTTTCTCCAACATCACCATATAAAAGGATAAAAGGAATTAATAAAGGTAACCCTATTCCATTGGATGGGAAAATAACAATAAATTAAAAGGATAAATAATATATTTGCATTTTTTTCCATGTTACCCAGCTGAAATCATTCCGTTTTAGCCATGTTCAACTAGCATGGCTTAAGCTTCCTGTACTGCAGATGCTAATTTGTAAACTGAAGTTATAATTGTTAAACATCAGAGGTTTTTTGTACTCAAATAGCTTCCAAAGAAGTGTTATGTCACAGACAGCAGGGCATATAGAGGAGGACAGGAAGAAAAATATTATGATGCGTGGCAAACATTTCCTTGGAAGTTAAAGAGGGAAGAATAGAAAGATACTGAATTAGCGAAATTCTCTCGTCTTCCCTCTAACAGGGTTGCTGAGGATTCAGAAACTCGCTACGGGTATTAGAATGGACTACACGATGGAAAAAGTGTGTTAGTTTGGTGGAAACAGAAAAGCTGAGAGGATTGAACAGAAAGCAGTGCTGGAGATAGGAAGTAACTACTTTTGTAAAGATTGATACTATCTGTATTTTAAATGTTAACTTGAAAATGATCCAAATATGCATTTATTTAACAAAGCCCACAGATTATTCCCAAAATATCCAAATTTAATGAGAAAACAATAAGCTTTTTAAAGACTGTGTGTTCAGTGTGTAATGAGTATTTAGGAATGTTAACAAACAATGTATGTCTTGGGGAAAAAAAAATCTTTCCTTAATAGCACAAATTATTCTCTGGCTTCTGTGTAAATAACAGATACTTTAGAATTTATCTAGTTAAAGAAGTTGTATCACAGGCTCTAGGATTTTCATAGGAAATAGTTTATTGTGTCAAATTAAAATAAAATCCAGGATAGCTTTTTCTTTTCTTTTTTCCAAGCTAACCTGAAAAGGAAAAGATTAAGACTGATACTTGAAAAAAGAGGTATTTAACCTTAAACAAGGAAGAAAAAAATGGTGTATTTACAGAAAAAAAAGAATTTCCTGTAATTTTCTGAACGTTGCTTGCAGTAAGTGTTGATTTTTGGAAACATTTGTTTGAAATCTAGGCTTTCTTCTCTGTAACTCCTTTCCCTCTCCTTGATCCAGCGGAGAAATCACAAGTGCCTGTGTTTGACTTATCCTTTTGTTTGGCAAGGCGCTGTGATCGTATACCTCATTTAGCATCTTCACATCGTTCTTGGATGAAGAAGCAGCAGCCTTTGTTTAGAAAGAAAGTCTCTTTGATAATTAGAAGTAGCGAGGGATGTAACAAAACCCCAAGAGGACGCGTCACGAAGTGCGAACGCATCTTTTCTTTCAGCCGAGTGCCATTTCCCACATGGTAAAAACCCCTGGGCGAGGCCGCGACCGGCGGCCGGCCGAGCGTCGCCCGTCTCCCCTCAGCGAGCTGCGGTGCGGCCGCCATCGGCCCTGTGGCAGGCCGCGGGCCCTGACAGGCCCTGGGCTATCACCGTGCCCTGCCCTGGGCGCCTCAGCCAGAGACTGATCCCCTTCGTTTTTATTTTGGCTCCCTTAGCTTACGCCACCGAATGAGGCCATTTTGATGCCAGCTTTACCCCCCGCCCCGTTTTCCTGTGGCCCCCAGCCATGACTTTAGTTCAAGGCTCACGTACGTGCAGCGCTTTGCTCGCAGGTGAGTCTCCGCGCCGTCGTGGGCCTTGGCTGGGTCCCCAGCTCCTCTGACTGGGGGGGCTGGCCTGGCTCCCTCAGAGCCCCCAGGAGGAATGTTAGGTGGGCATGGGGGACAAAGGGCCGCAGAGGAGCAGTCCCGGGGTGGGGGGGAGAGGCAAATGGCTCCCTGGGGCTCTGAGGGTGTTTGGGAGCGGGGGCGGGAGGGGGGGCTGCTGCAGGGCCCACACTCCAGACTGCCCCTGGTCACCTCATGGAGAACTTGATTAATATCAGCATCAAAAGTATTTAGACCCAATCTGTTCACAGAGAAAGTCGTAGGGGTGATTCAGTTTTATAAAGAAGGGGTTTACTGCTGTGGAGGGCTCCTGCGATGTGAGTGGTAGAAACTGAAATTAATATAGCGCACAGGAGTGTGGACTCTGTGAGTAAAGCAGATAAATGGCTCTTTAAAAAATAGGATTTTTTTTTTCTGCCTCTGCAAGAAAACTGCTGACGTGGTGCTGGTCAAGTCACTTAACCCTCGTGCAGATGCTGCGAACTGCGCCCACTCCGCAGTCTGGGTGCTCAGCTTTGATGTGTGGTGTTTGGTCTGCAGAAGTGGTGAAAAATCACAGCTGCAATGGGAACTAGTAAAAACTGTTCTAGGAAGGTATTAAATGCTATGAAAAGCTGCACTTCAGAAAAAAAAATCAAGTCGAAGGTGGCTTAGAGTGGATACCCAAAATTAATAGACATATTTGACCTTAATCTGTCTTCCTGGACAAGTTTAATTATGGCAATTTCTTAACTTCAGCTCGAGCTCTTGTTTTAGAAATGTTAGTGTTCTTTTAATGTGTGGGTTTTTTCGTTTTAACATCACTGTTTTCTAAGGAAAAACAAAAATTTCCATCTATGAAAATTTACTGAAGTGGAATAAACCAAGGCTTTGGAGATGCTTAAGATTAATTTCTCTTTCTAAATAAATTATTGTTTCTGAGATGAGCTCAAATTGGGGGTGAGAAGGAGGAAATTAGAAATACTGTTTCAAGAGCCAAATTCGAAAGGGAATCTTTTTTGGAACAGTGTTGTTCCCTTTGTGATCACAGTCTGTCCTGTCAGGAATCTTTCAGTGTAAAACATTGGGTATGATCTGGTGATTAAAAACTGATGATGCACATGTTGATTTCCACCAACTTGACTCCTTGCATTTTATTAGCCTTTATTATTTGTCTTATATAACTTAAAGATGTAAAGGTTGTAATATCTCTGTGTGATTTGAAATATAAATATTTGAAAATATAAAATGTGCTAAACCAGTCATATGTATGTATTAGTAGTACATCCTAATATGTGTTATTATTAGCAGTAGTAATTCAGAAAAAAAGAAGCTTTATTAGTTACTTTCCTTAGTCAAACTCCATTTACCTTATCTGTCTAACCTGTTGCTGTTGGTGCCTAGTTTGATGGCAGCAGCTTTCTTTTCTGTGCCTCAGTCATGCCAGCAGCATTGTGAAGGAGTTTTATTCTGCCCCTGAAGAGCTCCAGACACTACAACCTGCAAAATTGTACAGAACTAATGACTGATAGGAATAAAGGCTTTAGGTCAACTGCGGTTTTTCTTAGTTGATGATAAGAAGAAATGCTTGATGTGCTTTTGCTGTCCCTCCTTTGAAAACGAAAGGGAGGTGCTAGATTTCCAGAGGAGTTAACTTCAAGAAGTCCACTTGCTGTATAAAAATGCATTTCTGATTTCCTGGAAGTTTGGAAGGCAAGATTTGTAAAGAGATGTTGTATCTCTTATATGACATACATGATTTTACTATGTTTTAGTCTTTCCCTCTTTAAAAGAGAAAAACAAAATTTTAGACACAACCAGCAATTTTATATCTCTGTTTTTCATAAATTTGATGTCATTTACTCACATGAAATAATTTCAAGTTTGCTATTAAAAGAAACCACCAGTGCCTTAGATTGAAGGCTCTGAAGAAAGTAGTTATGAGACCTGCTGATGGCGTAGAAAAACTCCTTGGTTATATATATATAAAAAAATTAAACTGTTTTCTTCTTTCTATAGGGCTAGTTTTGTGAGTAGGATTCTAACAGAGCAGGAGAACTCATTGCTTGAGTGCACTTACTTTAGTTCCACATCTTATCCAACTCTAGGAACTTGAACTTGTCATTATCAGACACAGAAGGTCAATGCATTAGCCATGGTACTAGCTCTTTCATGTGGCCTTTCTGAAAAGGAAAAAACCAGCTTTTAATCTTAGCTTTTATAAAATACTGTGTGTACTGGGATACATCCTAACTTGTCATTTTCTCGTCTGTTTTAGTGCTGGGGGATATCTGGAGATGCTTTATGATGCCACACAGATACACACGTCTGCAAAAGGCCTAATCTGAAGTGAATCTTCTATAAATAATAAACAACAAATAGATTCCTTTTAGTTATATTAGCCCCAAAATAGGTCATGTACATTTGTTTTAAATGCAAACTTAACAATAAAGTAAATTCCCTAGGTGGAGAATTTGATGTGTTTGTGCAAATTTTCTGGACACAGTACAAAAAAAGCCAACACCTATATTTTATCATTTAAAATATTTATACATTGTCTCTTAAAGTCCTGCGTTTGAAATACTGTTTATAATAAACTCCCTACTAGAGAACTAATAGTCACAGTATAAATACTTGCCATTTGTTACTTAAACACAAAGTAATCTTTATTAACTTTTTGCATAGAAACTTAATGTTTTCCATTGTTACTGGAAAGGTTGTCACCTTTGTCAGTTTCCTGCCTCCAAATAATGTTATTTTTCAATATCTATGCTAATTTGTGGTGTCCTCTTCTTTAAGTCAAAACAAAATGGTATTGAATTATCCAACTGGCTAGGCATGTATGCAAGATGCATCTCTGTCTCAGAATAACTTTCTAACAGATTGTACCTAGTTCTCAGACTTAGGTGGTTCAGTGTGCAAATATATTAATAGTAAAATGATAGCCTAGACTAGAGTAAATTGGTATGTTTAGTATGTCAGTACTTAAGCTAAAATAAAAGAAGGAATTCACTAAAAAGGAGGAGCAACAAGAAGAAAATCTAAATGCATGTATTTTCTGTAAAATAGCAGTCTTACACCTCAGGGGAGCAGGCTTTTTCAGCTGATGGTCCACGGGGTCTTGTGGTTCCATGGGCTGCTTCTCAGGAAAGGTGATTAAGGAAAGCAAGCCTTGTGTCAGTAGGCTTTCACTCTCTAAGCTGTGTGCCTCCACTGGAAATATTAATATGGTTTTCAAATAAAAAAAAGGCTGAAAGACTGCCTAGGCAATCCTTTTAATGCTCCCCCTGAATATAAGAACTAATATGTTAAATTCTGTGAGTAACTACAATATAAAGGAAGGTATATCTGAGAAATAGGTAATTTATTGTGGTTGTTTGGAATTAAAATGGCTATGACACCTATTGTAATTTTCATACTATTTCTGCCTAACATAATGGTGTTTGGATTTTAATTGGAGTCTTTGAGTGTTACTATAATACAAATAATACGTATAGGATGTCTCACAGTAGCATTAGACAAAGGTAAAATGCTAAAAATTGTAGTGCCACATTTTCCAGCTTGTGTTCTTCTGTGGAGCTAGCTAGAATCTTAAGTTCTGTTTGTCACCCATTGTAATATACATAATTTCTTCGTCCCTATTCATTTTCATCCCTGAGATGCATTGTAAAAGTGTAAATCCATCACTAGATAATTTTCAGTTCCATTATTTACAAAAATGAATAGTTAAGCAAGTCATTGTTATTAGTGGGATGCTATTGTTGTTTCACAGAGATAGGGACTGCCAAGGTCTTGAATGATGTACACTTGAATGTTCTTTCAAGATACTTGTACCTGTTTCATTTGGGAGGAGTTTCACTCATGTAAAATCAAACAGAAACAATTTTAGTAGCCCCTGAAAAGAGAAGAAGGGAAAATGGATATTAATGAACTGTTTAATATTCTGCTATGGAAGAGATGCAGTGATTTTGCTGTTGACACTTTTGCATGGAATTAAAGAGATCTGGTGGTTGTTTTACTCGTCAGTCTTTGTTCCTGAAAGACTTTTCAGTGTCATCAGATTTGGTTTTGTAACCTAAAAGATATTTTACAGACATGCAGACAAGAAAAAAATGCTTCTTTTTCATGAAATTCATTGGTATTCAGAACATGGTCCTTTGATGAATTAGAAATTTTGGCTAAAGCTTTAATGAGATTTTTATTTCCTGAACTTCTGTTGGAAAATGTGTAGGCTCCATGATTCACAATTCTGAATAAGTTTGGGTGTTTTGTTTTGTTGTTTGTTTTTTTTTTTTTTTTCCCCCAAGAAAATTTCTGGCTCATTGTTTATGACTCAATATTTTATTGATTTGTGAGTTGAGAAGTTCACAATGAAGGTGGAAGTTTAGAGCTATAGATCTTTACTGCATGGTCTGCATTGACATGCTTGCTTGCTACATTCAGGTAAGCATTCGCAATTCAAGGTTACACAGACAATACTGTGGCAGAAATAATACAGATAGCTGCAGAATTGCTGTTGTAGATGCACCATTACATTAGATGTCTGCTGTTTTATTAGTGCTTATTTGTTAACACCAAATCTTGTTTGCACCTGTCCATATACTAATACCTACAGTGAAGCAGTGTTGGAGGGAGAGGGGCAAGGCAGGGATCCTGGAAGCCTAGGCTCGCAGACTGCTGTGTGAATTGTTGATATTGTGGTGTTCTTTGGGTGTACTTATTTTGTGAAGCACAGTGGCATTGGTAGTAGAGCCTTTACCTCTTTGATGTAGGAGAACCTGGGGAGCCTCTAACAGAGGTATCTACAGAAATGGTTGTCTCCTTTTTTCTCACTCTTACCTTTTTTAATTATGCAGTATTAGTCAGTACATGTAAGTTCCCTTTAAGTTTTCAGCTAATGATACTGTAATGTCAGTGGGTTGTATCTGAGACTGGTACTTTCAAGAAACTGTGCTGTGAATGTAGACAAGCAGATTTACATACTTGCTGCATAAATGTAACTAGATAACCATTTGTATTTATTTCATGTTTAGTAAAATCTTTCATCATGTGGCTGGTTGTTTCATTGCACATGGACAAGTAATTTGGGAAGCTTTCCACAAGCTGTCATTGAATGGTCTTAGATTTTATAACCTTTCTTGTGTTCCTGTGCTATGCTACTCACAAAAATTCTCATAACTCAGAAGCATTTGATTCATATGACTTACCACATTCTGATAACTTACATGTGTTTCAGTGTGTTAAAAGTAATAGGAATATTCAAGTATATCATTGTAGCTTGTCTTTAATTTACTTAAAATCAAAGTTTTTCAGGGTCACAATGCTTACAGAAATACTTTGGTGTTGACTGAAAAGAAGGGTGTATGAGTATATAATCTTAGCAGTTACTGAAAATTTTTGAAAGAACAATTCAGTAGCAATAAGCCTTTTTTTTTTTTTTTTTTTTTTTTTGCTGCAGAGCCAGCAAATAGATAATGAACTTCAGGCAGTGTTATGTATCTTTGTATTTAACTGTGAGTGTTAATAGTATGGGGCATTATCTAGTAGTTTTCCTCATTATATCTAAGGAATTATTTTTGAAGGTATTTTCCACATCATTATAGTGATACAGCTGTTGATGTGGAGGAATGTTCTTGATCAATATTCATTTTAATACACATTAATGAGTGGAAAATTGAATAGTGGTTCACACTCCTGAAGGTATTCTTCTCTTCAGGTACACAGCTGGAGGGTGGCATTGCTTGAGGCACTATTGGTTGCACTGGGTACTGTTGCGGGTGGTGATAAGCCACGCTAAAGTCAGGTGTTCCCACTAAGTGGAACTACAGTGTGCTTATCCTCCATCACATTCATTTGTTTTTCTAATCCAGATATATCTTATTCAAAATCACTATCCTAGATTTTCTACTTTTCCCGATTCGTTTCCCTTTGCTTCCTGGATCTTGTATCTAGCTCCATAGAGACTACCCCTTGACTTTCCAGTCTTGCCTTCCATAGTTAGGTTTTTTCCTGTCTTCTTTTCCCTCTACCACTTTTGGGGATTAGATTTTCACTTAAGCTGTGGGTGCCTAATCTATTTAGACTTCTCTGATCCTTTATCATGTTGAGTTTTGGTTTGTTTGTATTTTAAGACTCATTTTCTGTTGTGTGCAGCTCCGTGCCCTGTTTTTGTGTTGGTATCTGCCTGGTGGAAATGCCTCTCGTTATAAGTGACCTCCTTCTCCTACTATATTTTTCTCGCTTTCAGTTCAGGATATCAGAGAAGAATAACAATGTTTTTTACAGCTAAGGTCAGAGGAGTAGGGAAATTCTAGGCATCTAGCCCAGCGCAGAGAGCTCCTCACTCTGGAGCAGCATGCTATTATGTCAGTTGCAAATGATGTCACTTTTCACTGTTAGAAATAATGTCAGATATTAATTGAGATTGTAATCTAATATAGTTCAATGTTTGGAGATGACAAGATATGTTTGGACTGTTTAAAATTGCGGTACCATCTTATCTTGCAAACCCTGCAATCTGTTCTCAACTTTTTGAAAAGGAAATATAATGTATCTGCTTACTGCTTGAAGCTTCTTTTCGTCTGCAAAGTCTTTTCCAGAGAGAAGAAATTTACTGACTGGATATTTCAATTCTTATTAATGTCTGTATATTTTTAATTTTTGAGCCCAGAAATCTGAGCAATCTGTGAAAACTGTCCGTGTATCCCTATTCTGTCTATTTGACACGGGCAATTTTAATATATGACAGATGTTTGAAAGGTAAAACACTTTTTTTTGGTGATTAGTTTTGCCCTGATTGGCAGATTTAAAAATAAAACTAAAATATTGTTTTGACACACAACAGGAGGAGAGTCATATAATCTATATTTAGTGCCTCTTTCATATGGTTTATAATGATTGACTCTTGGGCCTTATCTTTCTGAAAATGTCAACTGGTGCTTTCTTCAAAAGTGTTCTTACGTCTGCAGCTTTTGTTACAATGTGGTTCATGTTTTTCAATCTCTGTATCAGAGTATTAAGGAGTAGAAAGAAGGGGTCTGTTTGTTTGGTAGCTTTCCATTGTTTTTTCCATGCAGAAATATTGATTACAGAAGTAAGTTGGGCTGATTTGGCTTTTATACGAGGGCAGGAACACAAGATGTTTGGAGACCAGCACTCTGTACGGCCATCCCCGCAGTGCCTTTTGAGCGTAAACTCAAAACTATGGCGAGCACAAACCCACCTTGTGTTCATAATCCAATCTGAGTTGAGTTTGGCTTTGGTCATACGAAGGGAGGGGAAACTTGAGCCTGCAAGGCTGAAGTCAGCCCCTCAGGTCCTGTTAGACTGCCTGGCTGTGACCATGGTGCTGCTTCCCCAGTCAGGTCTGCTGTCCCGTGTCGCAGATTGCCTTGTAGCGATGTCACCCTCCTGCCATTGAGCAGAACAGGTCACTGGGCTCTACCCTACAGCCTGGGGAATTCCTGTGCCAGACAGCCATGCGGCGGCTGGAGACAGCGGAGCTGCTGGCTCCGACTGTGCTGCAATGCCGGCGCTTGCCCACCACGTCCCCCAGGCAGTAGCTGGGTGCTGGGGGAAGGGGAAGGGGGACGGCCTGCTTGGCGTGCATTCGGTCAAGTGGGGGACCAGGCTGTGCAGGGAGGCGTAGGAGGTGACAGTAGGTTAATGCTGTCTGCATACAAGATTATCGTTGTCCCCAAATTCTGATCTTGTATCAGAACACAACATTTGAGATGCCAGTATTAGCACGATACCAAAATATGCTACTGTGGAGCCAAACTAGTGCTATTGCAACCTCCCTCGTAACTTACCTTTACTTTTAGATTAGAAAGGAAGACCATAGGAGCATTTTTTTTTCAGTCAAACGGACAAGAAAAAACTCTAGTTGTTCACATCCAACCCCTGCTAAATTTGTGTTTTTCATTTATTTGTGTTAGCTACTTTCTGGATTTATCCTGAAGGAAAAGTGGAATTACTGAATTAATGCCCAGGAAGTGAGTATCCTGTGTTACATACTCCAGGCCAGAAGTCCTTCATATATGGTGAGAAAACTTCTTCCTTTGTATTTCCAAGCTGAGTTCCAAGTGCAAGTATCTAGTATTATTTAAATGAGTTTTTTGTAAAAGCTGTCCATTTTTCAGCTTTCAGTCTAATGCAGTCTGAAAGTGTGTGAATTGTGGCCACGGTGTGAGTTTAAGGCTTTGGCACATAGGTTAGTGAATTATGTATTTTCAGAACATAGATCTGTGTTTGAGCATTTAAAGACCGTACCAACAATAATAACTTTAGCAATAATGATAATCACAATTTTTTCTGGGGCAGTTGCAGCAGTAAGTGATCTGCCTGTGTTAATAGCCACAGAATACGTACATGATCTCTGCCTGAATATGCATTTTTTCAGGGAGAAGCTTTGTTCCAGACTCTTATACTGTCCTGGGAGAGTAATTTCTGAAAATACGATATAAATGCAAATCTGTGTTTAAAAATACTGAAACAACTGCGTATACTAGCTGGCTGCTTGCTACGGTATATTGTTTCCTCAGTAAGTTTGCTGATGATGTAGACAGTGTAATTTTATTTTGATGTATTTAAATATAGTATGCATTATTACTTATGACAATATAAGATTTTTTTTCTTCATTATCTAGCACTGAGTATGTTTTGCTTCTCTGTCATCAGTGCTATGGTGGTCTACTTGCACAGTTGAATTTTGGCCAAAATAACTTGAATTGGAGGGGTGGGAAGTGGGAAAGAAGGCTTCTCTTCACTTTGTGCTAATAGTATAGACAGGTTTGTGGAATCACTGCAGCAAGTTTTAAATGATGTATGAAATGAAAAATTCCTGTCTGATGCACAGAGAGAATACAGCCATTGCTGTCTATGAAATTGCAGCTGCAAGAGGCTATTTGTTCTGTTAGTGTTTCAGACATGGCAACTTTTAATTTTTTAAAAAAACTCTTATGCTTTTATGTGAAAGACATCTTTCACAGAAACACAAATTTGTTAGAAAAAATCTTTTAAGATGCTGCGTCAATAAATATCCTAAGGAAGTTTTCTAGGTTTTTGTATGTTTTTGTTTGAGCCTAAGCAGCATTACTTTACAGTATGACGTGGATATGATGATGGTGGTGAGAATACTTTGAACTTTCCTAAAGTGAGAATTTTAAAAGCTGAATGATAGGATTCAAGACTAGGAGTCCAGTGAAGTAGTTTGAGAGGTATCGTGAGTTTAGGAACTCGAGTGGAGGTAAGAGTGATATCCAATGGGGAATCAGGTGTTCAAGTTTTGTGGGGTGCGTCATATATTTGCATGGTTGATACAGAGTAGGAACTCTTGGGCGGTGATAGAGACACAACCTTCTTTTCCAGTTTTCTGTCTTAATCACCCAGTCTTTTCCCATGCACTTAATGACATATGGTTCCTGTGGGGAAAAATGAGATTATTTCAATTAAAGCATACATTCGAGGATCCAAAGTAACATTACCCTGATGAGCTAAACATTTGTATTTCCTAGCATTTGAGTTTGATACGTCTGTTTCATCCTGAAAAAGTAGTTTTGAAAGTTTATTTAAAGAATGTGTGCATAGGTAACTACATACATGTAAAATATACAGAATTATGTGTATATAGTATAAGAACACAGTGTAAAAAATGTGTCCAGGTAAGAGGGCACTGTGGCTGATAAAAGTATTTGTATATTCTGAAAGAGAAAGCTTGGAGTTACTTGGCTTGCTGCCTAGGCTTTTTCCTCTGAAAACATTAATGCTTCTTTTTAAAATATATGTTAAACTTACCTCCCAGGTACATCTATTTACACTTTGTTATAGACTTATGGTTACAATAGAAACTATATATTAATTAACTATTTTTAATCTAAATTTTCAAAATCCAATAAAATTATTTAAAACCATGAGAAATTATAATCCAGTGGTGTCAGTTAGTTTCAGGGTCTTTTCTCTAGTGGCCTTACTGCCCTACTGCTAAGTCTGTCTGTTCTCATTTTTCCTATGCAATATTTCAGATAATCGTGAAAGGGTATGAAAAACCTGCTATACTTTTCTCTTTCACAAAGCTTACCTGTGACAGAAAATCTAAAAAATTGGCTCTGATAGGACACCCATGTCAAACACATATCAAATGCAGTTGTTTTCTAAAAGGCAAAAAAACCCCAACACCATGATGAATAACATTTTGTTGGATGAAAACACCCCCCCCCCCCGAAATCTTGAAAGTCTCAAAGATGCAAAAGGGTTTCTGTATCATTTATGATTCATAAGTGGATCAGTGTTATTAAAATCCACAGGAGCCCTTTGTTCATTTAGTCAGTCAAAGAGCTGCCCATCAGTCACTGTTCTATGCAGGAGCATCCTTCTGCAGATTTCAACTGTTTTTTCAATAACTCCTTGGTGTAAAAAAAAATCAACTAATTATGCCAGTGAAGTACAAAGATTATTAACTCTAGAAGATTTTTGCATCTTAGTTTTATAGATGACCAGAAGTGATCTCTCAAGCACAGGAAGCAAGTTACAGTACCTTTCTGCATGGAGTCTTTGCATATGTATGTCTCCAAGCCTCTTATCATAATGATAATTTTGTTGTGTTTTTAAATTGCTAGTTGTCAGGATTTTTTACATTAATATTGAAAACAATTAATACTGGAAGGAAAATAATTTTTATATTGTGCTATTAGGTTTCTTAGGAGAAAATAGTGTCTGAAGAAATTGAAAGCACTTTCATAAATCTTGCCTCGTTTATTTTAAATTTTTTTTAGTATTTTCACATTGTGTTTCTGTTCTCTAAAAATGTGTACTTTCTTACAGCTTTGCTGTTCTGCTATGCTCATGCAAGCAACCTTTTAAGTGGTTAGAAAAAAAAGATTATAAGAAGGGGACAGCGTATAGATGGCTTTTAAAGCTGGTGTCTAATTTGTGTGTTTTCATGATAGTCAGTATTGCCCTTTTCTTAGTTTCCCAATAGTGTTACCTTCATTCAATATCTGGGACTTCAGAACTGCCTGACTGATACACCTAGTTGAATTTCCCATCTTCTGTGCTATCCTGTCAGAGCAGGAGTGGAAAACTCAATGAAGTGATGAACGAAAACCTAAATCCACCGATGTTGGATCGTACTCTCATATCACCAATGTTTTTTATGCCCTCCTTTCTGCAGGTCTCCCAAACCAGGATCCCAGCCTGTGCTTCTGGTATTTCATTCTTTTCCATCACACACAGCTGAATTCCCTGCTGCAGTGCCTGCATGTGCAAGCCTGTGCTCTTGCTCTCCAGCAATCTGTGTTGTTCAGGTCTGCTTCTTTGCTGAGGATCAGGTTCAGAAACTTCTGTAGGCACTGTGGAACAGCCCACTGCTGTTAGGTAGTGTTGTCGCTGTGTCAGCAGGAGTGGGTTGTTCAGAGCTGCCGACCGCCTGCTTCCTGGCGAATACCACCGCTGTAGCTGGTCGGGGTACCTGTTTGCCAGGAATCAGCTTTTACAAACTGCAGTTACTGTACACTCGGTTGTGGTCATAGAACTGCCATTTGGCTGGGACACAGCAGTCAGTTTCTGACACCTGATTCTTGGTGAGTACTTCTTTGCAGTGTCTGCTTATCTCAGAGTAAGCAGTCACAGAGAAGTGGCCACTGCACATAGCTTAGTAACAGGGGGGAGCGAGAGCTGGTCTGCTCAGTATTCCTGGTATCTTCAGTCTCTCAGGCTCCTGCCCTTCTTCCTCTGTTGCAGTAGTTTACAACTCTTTGATTCTTATAATGCTCTTCTCCTCACACCTGTCTTTTCCCAAACTCCTTTTGTCATCACCTCAAAAAGTTCTTGAATCCAGAGCCCCTGTAGGTAGCCCCTTGAGTGAGCAGCCAGGGTGGGTGGTTGTAAACTGCTGTAGTCATCTTTCAGCTTCTGAGTAAAGCTGGCAATGTTTATGCAGGGGGGAAACCAGAGCATCAGACAGAACATTTTTGTTCTCCTCTTGTTCTCTTTTCTTCAAGTTGTCTTGGGTCAAATTACTGAATTTCTTTGTATCTTGGTCTTACTCCTTGTTTTGAAATCTGTAGAGGGCAATTATTCTTTTTTAAAGTATTGATTATTGTTTCAAGTATTTGTTAACATGCGAAAATGTGGTTTGTTCTTATGAGGAAACTGTTCTTCATTCCAGATTATAATTGTCTTTTGGCCTTCAAAGTTGAAAATGAAGGTGTTGCCTTTATGTTGATTTAGTATAGAAAACATTTTTTATGTCTTATTACAAATATTAATTAGACTTTGCTTTACCGGAAATGGGTGATTTTAGAATGCATATACTGCAGAAAAAAGAAATAAGGCGTAAAGTGATAGTTGCAGGGCAATTATATAGTAGACTGTGATAAAATAAGGAGCAATAGCATGAGTAAAACAGATAATCAACCTTTTTTTTTACTAAAATTGTTTGACGTAAAAAAAGGTCTGCTTAGTTACTGCAAAGCATTTAATACTGAATCAATGGTTTTGACCAAAATTGGGTGTGGATATTAGTCTCTGTAAACCCAATAGAAATAGCATTAGAAATTGTGATTTAAATTTCTAGCATGAAAAAAAAATGCTTATAAAGGAAAAAGTTTTTATTCTCTGTGATAGCCAATAGATTGCTTCATCTTACTGTCATTTAGCTGAGCTTCAGAGCTGCTTATGGGAAAACCCAAATCCTTACATTTGTTTTAAATGAAATGGAAGAATAAAAGTAGTCTGCTACTTAATTTCTGCTTTATTTAAAAATGGCAAAATTTTGGAAATTAAAAATATTTATTGGCGAAACCATCTGGACTGATGAATTCAAGGGCTTGAGTGTTGGAAAATCAGGTAGTGTGTTGCAAGTCGAAGGTAGAAATGCTATCTGGAAATTGCATTCTAAGCAGAAGGGAAGAACTTGCAGGAATGGGCTGTCAACCTACTTGCAAAAGAAACTGTCCCCCAAAAAACCGCTGCATGCACACTGTTCTGCCCACCCCCCTTCGCCAAGACAGATTAATGGGAAGTTAATACATAATGGAAAACAAGTTACAACTTGTAGTAATCAAGTGGAACAAAATCATTGTTACAAAAAAAAAAAGTAGTCAAAGGTTCCATAGTCTCATAACCGAGAAGACAAGAACTAGCAGAGTGTTAGGATGGGCTTAAGGATAGCTCAGGCTTGTTCGAAACTTCTTCAGTACTAAAAGGGTTAATGTGCTTTCAGTTAGGGAGATGGTAGTGTCCATCCAAAAAATTTGAAAGGACTGCCACGTAGAACTCTATGTTCTGTATTACAGACTGATTTTCTTTCATATAAGAAGAATACTGTGGCAACGTGAAGGAGAGAATTAAAGACAGGAAACTTCAGGGAAAAAGGAATAAAATGAACATGCCAAAGATTGACTGTTCCAGAAACATTTAGTTTCTTCCTCTAATACTAAAAAATATTATTAGTAAAAAGTGCTGGAGGCCTGTCCTTTCTTGAGTCCTGTAGAGCGACTGATACAATGACACCATGGAAAATATTTTTTGCAAAAGTAGAAGATTGTTTGTAAGAAGTGTAGTGCAAATAAAAGAGTTTTTGTGTGCTGAAAATGAATTTATCAGGCTGGATGGAAGTTACTTGTTCCTCCAAGATCAACCTTTTTTTATACTTATTACTTGTAACTCTTCTAGAAAAACCACACATGGGTTACTGAAATTGGGCTGAAGACTCAGTGCTGAGAGATGCTGTTAATAGAGTGAAAGTTTGGAACATTAAATACGAAGAACTGGATGACTTTGAAGAAGTAATGAAAATAAGGTGAAATCTAATAGATTCTAGTAAGAATAGCTTTTGCTGTTAGCCGAAAGTATAGCATTTGCTAGGGATGAGGGGGTGTTAGCTGACAACTGTATGACTGTGCCACCAACATGATGTGTTAGTGAAAAAGCCAAGTGCAACCCTAGGACACATGAAGGAAAAAGTAATTCCAGAGAGGTTAGCAAAATACTAGTGCCATTGTAATAGCAACTGGCAAGAGCTCATCTATTTACAGAGGAAAAAATGTGGCAATGTGAAATCAGGACTATCTTTTAGTTGGAGAATAGTGCACAGGGGATCTCTATATCTAATCATTACTCAGGGCTGTAACAATTAACATTGAGTCAAGACTTTGTTTTTCTTTAACAAGGAAAGTACAGTAGGTCATTTCTCCTAATGATGCTCTCTGAAAGTGTTCGATATAAATGATTTGATAATCTGACAAATAGGAAGAATAACATGAAGTGTAAGATTAGTTTTATTTTTTTTCTAATGAAATGTGTTAGAGATACTATGACACTGGTAGCAGGTAGATGAAGAAAACAGTTCTTGAACTCTTTACTGAATTGATATACTAATCAGAATGACTTTTCCAGAAAAGAAAGAAGAGTCTCATTTTGCTTGGACTCTATCTTTCCTATTTTCCTTTTTCAGAAATAGAAGATTAGGAGGTGTCTGCACCAATGTGATAAAATGTTCCCGCGAAATTGTATTGTATTTTCGCCTTGAGTTGCTGGCGAAATGAAGTTGTTCACTTTCAGTGCTGCTTTGTTTTTGACCCCTTTTTGTGAATTCTCTGAGGAAAGAAACATATTCCCATCTTTTATAGTAATCAAATTTATCTGGCATCTCTCAGCCTCTTGCATTACTTATGCTACAGTTGGCCAGCCTTGGGAAGGCTTTAGCGGGTTTATTTATTTATTGTTCTAAAGTGAAGGTTTTTGACTTGAGGTCCCCATATGATCCTAGGGGATTTTAAGAGAAAAACTGAAAGTGCTTTTTGCCATTATTTTGATATAGTTATTTTCTGTGAAACTATTTAAAAAAAACCCACACCACCCAAAATCTAAATAAAAACCCCATGTGGCCAAAATCCCAAAGAAACATTCAGCTATTGAGAGCAAGAAGAAAAAAACTTCATTATCTTAAGTTGTGTTGGAAATGTTCTCATTTCATTGTGAGAAGGTCAGTGAAGCTGATGTCATTGCATTTGGTTTCAGTGTGAATTTCAGTTTCGTAATTGTCTGTATGTGCTAATGAAATTTCTTAAACATGTCTAACAGCTTTTAATGTCCCTGTGTTTAGTAAATTGCATCACAACCTGTAAATATTAGCTATCTGGGGCTAGTTGCTGTGAGACTAGAAACACCCTTAAATCTTACTGAAGGCAGAGGATCTGGGCAGTTACATTCCAGTGGAACCAGGCAGCTTTTGTAGTTCATGTATTCAGTGTTTTGCTCTATAAAGCGTTGTAAAAAATAGCACTTGCGTGTTCGTGAAACATAGATGAAAATTCAGCATAAACAAAACTGGCCCCTGTCCCGTTGGTTGATGGCATTTGTGGGAAGCAAAGTGCAGTTGTGTAAGAATGATATACAGTGAGGCATATATAGTAAATATATGTATGTTAGATGTATAATCAGCAAGCAGTCTTTTCTCTCTCCCCTTCTCAATCAAATGGGACATGATGCAAACCGTCCTGGAACAAATGACTTAACAAAATTTCAAGTTTCTTACAGGCACAGAGTTTACAGCTGGCTATTATTTTGTTAATATGTTTTGCTTTTTGAAATGTCTTTAAAAACAAGCAAACAAATACATTTCTAGCTGAGTTTATTTTCAGTAAGTGAAGTAAGTTTGAACATCAAGATTTGAATGTATAAAACAGAAACACTGAAGGTGCCCCGTGGCATACAGCAGAGATTAAGTGAAAGCAAAGCACTAATAGAGAAATGGGTAGTTTTTTTGTTTAAAGGTAAAACAGTGGTTTTTGCAGTGGTGCACTTGCAGCTTGAGTCTGCTGAAAACAGCCAGTGGGGAAAGAAGCAGAAAGGAATTGACAGTGTTACAGCGGGAAAAACTGTGTACTGAAAAAAACTCGGGGTTTTTGGCTGCTGCTTGCCATAGAGGTTCCATAGAAGGTATGAGATATGCTGCAGTTGGATATTTTAATTAGTCCTGAAAAGTGTAGTTTGTTCAGTAATTTAATGTTATTGTAAATATTATTTATAGACATAAATAAACATGCATCCCATTTCAAATATTTTGCCTCTTTTCCAAAGGAGTTTCCTAAGGTACTGCTTTTGCACATTGTACAATAAACAGGACATTTTCACTCATCACAACGTTGGTCTTAATGTTCACTGAATTTAAAAACAAACACAGCTTTTATAAGAAGTCTCAAATGTTTAACTCATCTTTGGAATATTTTTGAAGATGTACCCCACAGTATTGACTGTTAGAATCTTGGCCAAAAAAGGGAGCAGCCTCTATTATAAAACACAAGGATCACACAGGAAACATGTTGCAATAGTATTAAGTTGAAATGGAAATTGAAGACAAGAAACTCAAATTTAAGACAGACTGTCAATCAGAAAATCAGCCTGAAGAGTATCAGTAGAGATCTGAGAGTAGTGCATTAATATTAGTCTTCTGCCTCAGCTCAGTGTAGTATCACCTTAATTTTTTTGTGGTTTAGAATAGATTCTCCAGGCTATTCTTTAAACTAGGTTTAGACAGGGAAATTAGCAAAAGGCAAAGAAAAGCAAAGAAAGGTAGTGCTACATAAAAATAAGATTTTTGCTGAAAATGCTTTGTCTTTTTTTGAAAAACCATTTCTTTTAGTAGAATGCCTATTGACCACATTCAACTTTGTCACAGCTTCTTTTGTAACTTCTGTTTCTATTGCTGTTTGTTCATCAATTTATTTCTATATTTGAAAAAATGAAACGCTGATTATAAGGGAAATAAAGCTGTACTGGGGTATCATCAATTATTTTGCTTTCAAATACGATTTATTTGACTAACAACCTTAAAAGCTTTGACTGATTTAATTTTATTTTATGCTTATGAAATCCACAGAAGGCTGACCTAGCCATCTTCCTTATCTTCTACTCTGTAAGTCCCAAATGGTATTCCCCCTCTGATTCTTTGATATTATGAAATTTTTCTTAGAGGAGTAAACAATGATAGTAAGAAAATGTTCATATTACATTTTAGATGTACATACCAGTGTAGAGGGATTTTTATTGCAGGAGAAAAATCAAATCCTTGTCACCTAAACTGCTAATTATGTTTGATAAATGTATGGTATATATTTAATGCAAAGAGAATTTAGGAAATAATACACCTTGTGTAATTACAGCGACCGAGCTACTTCCATCAATCTAATTTTTCTGATTCAGGTTCATTTGCATTGCATTATTTTTATTAAATGAGCTTTCAGTGGAAGCCCTGCTCTCTGTCAAGAAGAAGAATCAAATACTGAAATATTTCAACGTGCATAAATCCAGTTTGCACATCACATGCATCATGCATGGCTGCTCCATCGCAATAGGAATGCATACACATTCATAACAGACATGCAACCATGCACAAACACGGCCATTTCACACAGGTATTAAACATAGCAGCTGAAAAAATGTGCCTGTACATAGTAAATATATGTAACTTCCCATTATCTTTGGTTGTCTATACACGTACGCATGGTTGATTGGAATCACAACAGTTTTCTAATGCTGTCCTCAGTGCGGTGGAAGAATTTGGTGCAGTGGAGTAGGTCCTGAAACCCCCTCCCATTGGGAAGTTGGTTATAGTTCCTGAACGGTACATTCTAAGGAAAACTGGGCTTCTTCTTGTAACACTAGTCTGGTATGGTCTTGGTTCTCCTAACCTGATTGTATACTCTTGTTCTTCTAATGTTTTCCAAGTAGTAATCAAATCATGTTCTGAGCCATTTTAGTGGAATTGTACTGGTTACTGTGTGTTAATAGAATAATTTGCCTATTCAACAGAGTAGGCTATTCCCTCTCTCTTATAAAGTGAAATGAATGTGTGATTGGGACAGGTGAGAAGAGAGAGAAAAGGGACTCTGTTACAGGCGTGCATAAGTTTCTGTATCAGAAATGGAATTTTGTGCATTTCTACCTGTTAATGCAACTTGCCCAACTCCACCCAGTATGTTACTGTTCTGACAGTTTTACTCTAAACAAGATCTGATCATTCTACTCCCCCCCTTCCCTTTTGACACAAAACTGCTGCTGATCCAAAACAAGATACTTGTGATCTTAATTAGTATCCCAGAAATGGAGTAACTGTGTAAAGATAACTATCATATCTTTCTCTTTCTGTTCTTTATATTTTTGCACATTTTCTGCCTTCTTCATCTCTGCAGTACTTTTGTGCTGTCACTGTTTTTTCACCATAATGCAGTGCTGGAAATCTCCTATCTGATATTTAGTAGAAAATAGCCTCTCTTCCCTAATCCTCATTTCCCCCCAACAATTTCCAAGCTTCAAATTAAAAAAAAAAAAAAATTAAAAAAATTTGGAAACACATTTCTGGAGACAATACTGCTAACTCTTATGGTGTATGTCATCATAATTATTACTGAAGATGAATATAAATTTAGGTTAGTGTACATAGGGTTTTATTTAATAATTTTCTTATTGTTACCTGCTATGGTTAATTTTCCATTTGTTGCTCTAGAATGGACTTGCTCTTAAAAATAGAACATCGATATTACATTAATAATTTAATGGGCGAGAGTTGAAATAATTCAGATAGAACAAACAACATATTTTCGAATATGAATCCTTTTATGTAGTATCCAGAATTGTTCTCTGCTGTCAGTGTATGTGGAGGTGTTGAGACACACTAAAGAGTCACGCAGCGTTGGAGGTTGTTTTCAGGCACCTGCCTTTTGTGTTTCATATACGTGTGAATTTAGGATCACTTCTACATATTTGCAACCATAATATTTATAAGAAGTTGATTTGTTAATTACATTTGGAAATGTTTTTTATAAATAAATGCAGTGTGTTTGTAAATGTCTGTAAGAGAAGCTTACATTTGCAAATTGCCCTTGATAAGGCATTTGTGAATAGTGGTGAGTAGGCATGGAGAGTTACTGGAGAAGGGTGAGGTTATCTCATAGCAATTGTCTTCTCACAGCCATTCTTTTATCTCTGGCGTCTCCCTTCCACAGTTCAGGAGCATATAAACTTTGGAAACAGGAGAAAATAGGGCCTTTGTTATAGTTGTAGCACATGCAGAGAGAAGGAATACTGGAAGAGGGAAAGTAAATGAATGTTTGGGCTGTTCAGAGACCTGCTTCGTGGTAATCGTTAATACCATGTTCTGCATGTTATTTGTTGTTCAACTTTAGTTTGTTCTCCTAAAGGCAGAAACTTCTAAACCACCGATTCTTCAAATGCCACCTAGTTGTCTTTGTTTTGTAGTAAATTTTGTTGATGGCCAACTTCTCAAAAAGAACACATAATAAAATGGCCACTGATAGGAGAAGCAAAGAATGTAAGGTGGTTCAATTTGCCATCACAAAGTTTTGTTGCATAGTACAGGTATTTGACTGGGACAGAGAAACAAATGTGGAACAAGAAACAAAACCACGAACAGTAAAAAGAACTCAGTAGAGAGGAAGAACACAAAGCAGCAGTATTTGGGAAATGAGTGTCCAGTGAAGACAAAGCTGGAGGCCAGTGAAAAAAAAACCAAAGCAACCCTTTGAAAGAGGGGAGGATGTTTGAAACCCTAACATTTGTCAAGATGCTCAGGAAACCTTTCAATATTCCTGCGTTTAAACAAAATTAAAAGAAGGTACTAGTACTGTATGTCAGCTGGAAGACCAACAGTAAGCTGATGACTTGTGGCATTCCTACAGTGGAATGCAAGTCTAAGATGAAAGGCAGAGAGACTGTGTAGGGGAAGGCTGGGGGTAAAGGCTCTGTTGCTCTCCTTCAAAATAAATCAGTTCATCTTTGTATCTGGAAATAACATTTTCTGAAGGTTGCACTCAGTTACGTGTACCATATCAGTGTAATAGGTTAACATCCTACTTTACCCTGAATCAAAGAAATGTTGATCATATAGCAAATCTATGACTTTCCTTTGTCTAGGAATCAGTGTTGCTTCTCTCAGTTACTTTAGATGGGACTCTCCAAAAGCAGAAATCTTGGTACTGCAGGTTATGCTATAGTATTTCTAAAAACACACTCAGCAGTCTTAAGCACTATGGTGTTAATGGCTGCTGAAGGATTGGACAGCATTGGAGAAATTTTTATGAAGCAGCTGTCATCTGTCCTTTGGAAACACATAAGAATAAAATTTGGAGTTTGGATTTGCTGGTTGACTCCTTGTTACTGTCCAAGCAGCTCTATAAGTAAAATAAAGCAAATCTTGTAAGTTCTTACTACTGTCCCGTTAAACACTCTTCTCACACATGACCCTTTTGCAACATAGTGCAACAGACAAAAGTAAAACAGTTTATTTTTTTCAGAATAGTGCTACTGAGTTACAGATTAGTTAAAGTTTTGAGAGTTTCCTTTAAAAGGACAATTACTGCAGCTTTGATTACTTCAAAATAAGTGGAGGATATTCCACATAACTTCATTTAGTGTAATGATTAATGCTAATAGATAAAGACTTTTTTCCCCCCTTAAAATAACTGCAATTCATTAAGTCCAATTCGTTGGCAAGAAAGCTGTAAACTGATTGTAAACTGTGAAGTCTTGAGACTAGTTAAAAATAATTCATCATGTGTACCAAGTGCATTAATTCTGTGGAAAACAAAAAAGAGTAAATCATTTCCATTAGTTTAATGGATATAATGAGATAATGGCACAGTTTCTCTGGTGTGTAATAATTACATGTTTTATTCGAAGAATAAAATACTAGGATACTGTAAAGAACTACATATGGTTACTACTAGTGTAAACCATCATGTTTATTAAAGTAAAAGTTTTTCTCAGATCTAAGTAGTCACTGGTAATTGTTAAAACTCTTGCATGAGACATCTGATTTTTTTCATTATTTTTTTTAAGCTTAAACCAATAATTAGCAGTGGAAGATAAAAAGTGGAAAATAATTGGCTTATCCTGATCAGATGGCCTATAATAACTTGAACTTTTCAGGTTTCTTAGTAGCATGCAACAACTTTGCTAACATGCATATTTGGTCATAAAATTACTATAGTTCAACTTGGCAACCTAATACATTGACTCAGTGATAATTAGAGTGCAAGTATTTCAGTTCCCTAGTACATCAAACGAAAAAACAGCAGTCTGCTATCTTGTCTTTGGCAGTGGGCTACCCCAGATACTTCACAAGAACATGTAAGAAACTCTATAAAGTGCAACTAATGGATTATTTCATTGATTATAGATTTTAAGGCCAGAAGGGAGTGTTAAATCATCTAATCTGACATCCTGTATAACACATGCAGCTAAAATTAGCCTAGTTAATTCTGTATTAAGCCTATAAACTTGTGTTTAAATAGAGTATATATTGTGCTGTTTCAACTTGTCTTGATATTTCAAGGCAGGAATAATCTGTCATTTCCTTACTATTCAGTCAAACATTAAAATGTATACCCTTTTGTCTGAATTTCCTCAGCTTCAGCTTCTGGATGTTGGTCCTTGTTCTGGATTTTTTGATGAGATAGAGCCTTTTACTGTCCACTACTTTATGTGGAGGTATATTTATACCTTTGTATTTTCTTTTTGAGAAGTTAAATGTGGTTTGGCTCTTACTTATTTCAGTATAAGGTTTTTTTTCTTCAGTTTTTCAATAGGCTTTTGATGCTGGAAACCAGAATTGCATGCAGTATTCTTGTATAGGTCTCATCAACACTATATACAGACATGAAATCTCCTTCCTATTCAGTTTTCCAGCAAATAACATTAGGGTTTTTTTACCTGTACATTACACAGAGATCTTCTGAATTGTTTTGTCTTTATAATTCTGAAATACTCTGTCTTTTTATTCCTAGATGTATTTATTCTGTATTGGAATATTTAAAAATCTGCAATATTTGAACTGGTCCTGTTAGAGGACAGTAGTAGTTCATACAATGCTGAGTATGATGGTTGCCTCCTTACAGCTTTTACCATTCCCCCAGCTTTTGTGTCACACACAAGTTTTATCAGCAGTCCTTCACAAACACTGGAAAGCTGATCCTTATTGGCTCCCAACCAAATATACCCAGATGGTGATAACTCAGACCAATATTTTTTTAGACTTGTCAATCAGCTAGTTCTGGATAGATTCTACCCATGGTTTATTGGTAGATTATTGCGCAAATTCATTAATTTGCATTTTTATCAAACTAAAAAAGAAGATAGAACTTTTATCTTTCCCATGGCTGTCAACCAAACTTGTTATCTCATAAAAAATAAAATCTGTGTGGTTGTTGTCTCTCAAGAACTTGGAATTTTGCTGATCCTCTCTGTATTGTTGTACCATGATGAAAGAAATTATCTCCATTAATTCTTTGATGGCTTTAAGTTTACCATTAAAGCATATTTAGATCTAAACTAATTCTTCTGTTTTCCTTTCTGACAGTTGTCAGATTTTCAAAAAGATGTAGTATCAGTTGTGTGAGAGAGAACTTTACTATTTCAGTGGCTCTGAAGTCATGCAATAAAACGTAAAAAGGGAATGTTTTTGCTGCCCAAAGCATCCAATTCCATATGCTTTTGAGAAACAGTATAAATTAGTGACCTGTTGTGAAATTCTCTGGTTAGATTGAATTTTAAAATACATGATAGGGAAAGCTGACTTGTGTATTTGAAAAGGTGTCCAGTACAGCATGATCATATATGCTTCTATTCTTTTTATGAAAACAAAATAGTAAATATCCTTGTGTTATTGTTTTGGCAAACACTTACACCGAAGCTATCTATTCTCTTATAATTATTTAATAACATCTGCCAGATTACTTAGTATCTTTGATTCTGTTGCAAAGTTGAATAGCTGTTTAACAGTGGAAAATGTTTTGTAACGTTAGAAAAAACACTTTGTAAGGGAAGAAAACGCCGTAAGCTTTTTAGATGACCTCCAGGGAAAGCAGGAGGAAAAATAAGTTACTTTCTCAAGTTTTGGATGTACATTTAAAATATAATCTGGCAATTTTACTGAATTAGTTGAATTTTATTTTCAACCAATTCAATTTTATTGAACTACTTGAAGTTTTAAACTATGTGTTATTTCTGCTATTTACAACAGGAGATGGAAGTTTGAATTGTGTGCTACTAAGCTTTTACTTAAATTAGTTTATTGAGCAATTAACAAGTGTGTTAGGTGATTTAACAAATGGATTAATCACTGTTATCTGCTGGTATAGAGTCTAGAAGGCTAAACTCACCTCTATAATTTGTGCTGGTGTACATTGCTAATGTGTATGTCTCTTATTAAATAACTTCTTTGATCAACTCTTTTATAAAATAATTTAATATTGGAATTTTGAGAAAGTATTTTTTAATAGATTATCCTGTTGAATTGGAGTAGAAATTCTGTATTTGGCAAAAATTGCAGCCTATTTCAGTCACATTTTTCAGGTTGATCAACTGTAGTTTTTACCCAGTCAATCACTAAGAAAATAGTGTTATTTATAACCTTGAATATATTATGCTTTAAAAAAAATTCAGTAATTCATATAAATGAAAATTCTAAATGCTATGAAAGTGCATCTCTGTGACTGTAATTGATAATGCCTTATAAATTTAGAGTCTTTATAACAGTTTTCTTATCTGACATAACGGTTTAACAGCTGTATACTAGCGAACTTTATTTTATATATAAAAAAAAATTAACTGAAAATCCCTCTGAACTGTGGTGTTGGCTTTGGTACAGGGCATGAAATAATTTTTCCATCTTACCCCACCGTTCTCCGAAGGTCAGACTTTAAATTGGGCTGTTACTGTCTTGCTGCAGAGTTTCCAAGCTACGTTAATTTTTGGTCTGCCATTGATGGATGGAGCAGTTTGAATTCTGACATGCAGCAGCCTGACTGGAATGACCTGCAGAGGCAGATGTCAGCCTGTTATTTCATGCCCGTTTGTCAGAAAGAAAAAACAGCCTTTTTTTTTTTTTTTTTTTAAGCAGTTCTTTTTTTTATACATACAGAGAGCACTTGTAGGTGGATGTGCTCTTTGATATACATACATACATAGAGTCCTATTAAAAAAATCATATATATTTATCATTTCTGGAAAACCTGGTTAGGTCTCTTTGGAATTTGTCAGTGACCGATATCAAGAATGTGCATGTTCTTGTGTTTTCTGTACTGCAAACAAGTGTACAAGAATAATATTGAGAATTTATACTATTTCATAAAAAGGTATTTTACCCACAGATAATCTGAGAAAATAACCTTGTTCTTTTGTAGAGCAAAAAAAGGTGGTATCTGTCAACTTACAGTTGCAAAAGAATTTCCTTTGTGATCCTATTTTTGCAGATTCATAGTATATCAGAAATATTTCATGCTCATTGTCCTAGCATTTTTATCTGAGGATGAAACGTACCCTTATTGGGTGCACCAGAATACTCCTATGTTGGAGCAAAACTTTGATCCAAAAATGAACATGGGGAGGGATTTTTTTCATTAAAATATAGAAATTAATTTAAAGGACTGATGCAGGCAGAAAGGACTGAACTTTTACACTTGAGACATGGCTTGTGCAGAGTCCTGAGTGAGAAGTAATTTATTTGGTTGATATGGATGAAAAAATGGAAATACTTAAATTAAAGAATTGAAAATCACTTTAACGTTCAGGGTACCATCTGAGCAGATTTTAGCGAAGCCTTAGAGTGACTGTCCTGCCTTTTTTGCCTCCACAATAGACACTGGCTGGTTCTGATCAGAATGAGCAGTGAGTTAGCAGGGTCAGAAGCACTGTCCTTTAGGCTTTGCTACTGACATCATAAAACTGAAAGAAATGGAGTGAATGAATTCTGGGGTGATTCTGTGATCGTAATGGACTGAATAGAAGTTTTACCATTGATTTTTATAGGATCAAAATTTTATCTTGTGATCTTTTCTTTATTTGATCATTCCCTAATTAAAACTACTTTCCTTAATAAACTCTAAATTCTTAATTTTAATTTTGATACTAATTATTTGTTTCTAAAATTCACAGATTGTATAGAAAACACATCTAGCTAGAAAAAAAGAAACATAACTCACTTTCATGGTCTAGTTGGAATCACGTAAGGGTTAACACATTAATCATAAAGGTACGAAACAGTTGTGCAAATTTGCAGATAATAAAAAAATTCATATTGTATAAGTAATGATGGGTGCAGGTCCCTTTTAATGACAAACCCAAGTAATTTTTAAGGTTACCTTTTATCATTAATGTATGTTTTAATATTGGATAATGTGAAGTCATGCCTTTGTTTAAATAAATAAACAAAATAAAACCCCTAAGTTGTGATTGAGATGTAGGACTATAGCCAGGAAAGCATCAAAAAAAGCATCTGAAAAAGTCTTAGTGATTAGGGTAGATTAATAGTTGAACAGGCGAATCCAGTCTTACGCTTTAGCCAGGGGAGCAAATGTAATCCATGGTTATATAATATAAAAAGGCTAACATCCAGGAAAACAGGAAAGTAGGAAAAGAGAGAGTCTTATCTGTGTATAATATAAATAAATACAAGATGTACATTTTTAGCAGCATGTGTAGTCATCTGTTAAAATAGTGTAGCTAGAGATCTTGTGGGTCCCCTGTCACTGACTGCCTTGAATTTAAAGTCTGGATATTTTTAAGGCTTTTTCCCCTGTAAGTGTAATAGCTAAAGTAGAAATATGGGCTTGGTGCAGAGGTTGTTACATGAGTTTCTTTGTCCAAAATTATGTGGAAGACAATATTATAATAGCAGTCTTTTATTTCTTGTGTCTTTCAAAATGGAAGCAGTAAATATGGAAAGCTCTGCTGGTGAAGCACTGGGTAGTGCAGATAGGAAGCCCCAAAATAATAAAAAAAGAGCAAATTTCTAGGAATGTTAATGTAGTTGTGCTTCCTAATAAGTGCACAGTATATCTCTTAGCAAATAATATATAGTTGCTTGTTGTAAAATTGGTGCTGAAAAATATACAGGATGACTTATTTTAAAAAAAAAAAAAAAAAAAAAGGTACTGATTTGATTGTTCCTGTGCCTGATAGGAGAAACCTTCTCCCTCATGTCCGTGTACTTCAGGAGTCTTCTAAGATCTCATTCAGAGTGTGGAGTCAATAGCCTCTCCTACCAAATGTAGTGCTATTTTACTTGGGCATTTTATCACTAAAATGCTAAGAGGTTGCTAAAATTACAGCATAGGAGATAATGCAGTGTAATGGCAAGAGCTAGACAAGCAGTTTTGCTTATTGTTGGAAAATTTTTCTGAGTCGGTGAATTCTCTAACAGTTTACAATGGAGTTGTGAACCCTAGCACTGCAAATCTCAGACCACTGACAAGAAGCTTGCTTTTTTTCTAAACTGCTTTTCATACTCTTACTAGTAATAATCTATACTCCTGCCTGGGTCCACAGAGAAAATGATGAAAACAACTGCGTAGATGCAACATTTAGCAGCGGTGAAACTACTCACCTTTTCCGGTTTCATTGTTTCAAGACAAAGGAATGTCAGAAAATTTTACTTGCTTAGTCCCTCTCATGATGTTGCTTCTTCTCTTCCACCAATATGTAGTGTCTCTCATTCTACTAACAAATCTTTCTGGAGATCTTATCTCAGTTTATATAACTTCTGTAGAAAGAAACTTTGGTGAGGTTAAGCAGGAAAATACTGGCAGTTAGCTGCTTTTCTATTATGTTAGAAAACAATTATTCCTTTTAGAGTTAAGCTGCTCCCTACCTGGGAAAAGTACTCAAAGTTTCTTGAAGAAATGATTAGTGAATTGAAAGCAAAAATTGCACAGGTTATTTTGTTGCTATAATTTCTATGGATCAGGGTGTTTAAAAATCATTTTATATGGTATTTTAAAAAAAAGAATTCTGTAGATGAGTGTTTGATGTACAAGCTCTAGGCAGTCTGGTGTAGCCCAGCGCTTTTTAGCTTTGTCATTTGAAAGACACTTGTCACTGGTCTTGTTCTGTGTAGCTGAAATAGGGTTGGCTCCATTTTTCTTCTGTTTTTCCATTTACGTGTAATTATCCCAAGCTGATGCTGAATGCTGCAGCCTGTTTCTTTATAAGCTTTGTGTCAAATTGTTGTAGATTGCCAGGACAGGATTGTCATTTCCCAGGTTCAGAAGTCATTAAGGAGACTTATAAAGCCCCTCTCCTATGTTCTTCCTCCCTTTTCCACTGAACATCCTAGGACACAGACCTTCTCACTTCAACAACCTCATTGTAAATTGATCTGTTAAGTTAATTGCTTGGATATTAAGGGACTAAAAAAAGTTTGATGACATCTGTCTTCTGTTGCTGTTTGGAATGACAGAAGGAAATCAGTCAGTTAAATTTCTCTCTTTATTAGGTTATTACTATAACCAGATGTTGAGGTTTTCCAAACATACTCTATGGTTTGTCTTTGCTCTCTGGCTGAATATAGAAGCCAATTACTTTTTACAGTATGTTTCTTAGTGCAAACCCAGAAACTAAATATGATTATGCTACTTGAAATACCTTGGTAGAAATCATCATGTATCGGGGGGGGTGTGTTGGGGGGTTACCTTCTGTTAGCGGACTAATATGCATTCTTCATTTGAAATAAGCTCCTGCATCCTTGTTCCCATATTTGTCATTTTGGTCAGTCAGAAATTGTACTTCTGTTTCTAATTGATTTAGATCATAATAGCACAGTGATGAAACTGTTACTTAACGTCAGCTTCCTGGAAGCACGAAGAGCGTGGCTAAGAGCTGGGTGTAGGTAGCACTGGTGGGTCTCTGTACTTGTGCAACAGCTACCTTGAGACTGTCACCAGCAAAGCTTCCATGGTTTCATGTCAGAACCCAACATGTCAAAAATATCACGCATACTGAGGACAATGGGTATCAGAGCCAGGTCTAGTAAGAAAAAGGAAGTAGTTTGCATTGTGAAGGGTAGCCAAGACCTGTGAATGAATAAAGGCAGTATTGGTCAGGAATAAGCATGGATGCATTAAGAGGAAGAAGAATGCATAGTGGATACCGAGTGTCCTTATACCATGTGGAAGTAGCCAGCGGAAGCCGAAAGGGTTCCAGATCAGTAGTTAGATCAAATCACGCACACCTGTGCAAATACAACTTTAAGGGCCATATATGTAATGCCTGTCTTGGGGGTCTTCTGCTCATTAGTTGGTGTTACCCACAATGCAATGATTGGAATAAGCTGCTGGTCCATTCTCAGTGACTTTTCCATCAGCTCATCCTTAGCATCTGCCCTTGGTCACTCTTTTTTTCCTTTCTACGTTGTCCTTATAGATGTCACTTTCAACAAGTGGTACTTCAGTTATTTTTTTCACCAAAAATAAACATGAGACTTAGTAGCATAAAGTAACATAAAGACTTGTAGCACCAGGGTAGTTTGGAAAGCAGGCATAGAAGGTTTTGATGGCACCTTTTTCCTTGTAGATGAAAAGGAATCAATTTTTTCTATATTCATGAAGAGAGTGGTAGCATGGGATTTTTAAGTGATCTACAGAATGGCTTAGGCATCTTTTTGCTACATGGCAAGCAGCCAGATTTGATTCCATGTACCTAAGCAGAGCATCTCTGTTCCCTACACCATTGGAAGGAGAGATGGGTATCTTATAATGTGATTTACCATCAGCAGCATGCTGTGAAGTCAAGGGTATGTCTGAAATCCTAGCCATAGGTATTTGCCTGTATCTACAGGCTAAGTGATGCTAGATAGAATGTAACTCTGCTTGCATCTCTGTACATGAGTGCTTGGCTTACTATTTCAAAAAGTCAGTGCCAAACTTTTAAAGACAGCCTAGAGTTTAGAATAGTTTCCCAGCAGGCTGCAGACCTGGTTTTTATGGTTGTTTTTCAGTGGTTTGGGGTGTGTGTGTGTGTGTGTTAATGTTTCTTCACCCAGCAGAGATTTAGACTTATCAGTAGGGAAATGTCCTAACCACCAGAGTTAGAGCTAAATGGCCTCATGTGTTTTAATGAGTTATTGTTCTAGGTCCAGAGGGAAATTTTAAATCTCACCTGTAGTCAATTGTTCAAAAAAGGCTGGAATACAGTCTGCAGCAATTAGTTCTTTAGGAGATTGCTAGTGAACTCTTGCAGAGCGTGATGAAAGGACTTTCTGTAAGCATGTTATGTTATAACTGTGCCTAGCTTTGGTTTACGAAGTGGATGCTAATAGATTTTCATTCACTGTAGTCCTAAAGTGATCGGTGCTCTCAGCATATGTTATGTCAAATGTTCCTACGTATCTGCCTGTTATCTTTTCTCATCCTTTCTGTCCCTGTCTCTTCTCTGTATGTGCAAGGCAAGGAAGGACATACATTTTTCCTATATCTGCTTGTGAATTTTTTCCAGTAATGATGAAACATGATAGTGTAACCAGAGTACCTACTTTTTTTCCCAACATAACACACTATTTCTTTCCACAGTCAATCTTTATATAAGACCATTGCTGATAAATAAATAATAAAATACAATATCAAGGACCACATGGCAAACTGGGTTGACAATTTCTTTGCTAAATTTTCTTGATATAAAACTTCTGGATAAACTTCTCATTTGGTTAATGTAGTGTGGCAAGTTTAGAGCCACACTGAAGAGCTTAAATTGCCATAAGATTATAGTATTCTCACTGTCCATTTTATTGAACATGTACTGGCCTGTGCTAACTACCTGACACTTAGATATTTGTCAGCAACACAGTTTTCTCACTGTTGTGCTGCTGGCAAGTGTAAATTTTAGGGGTGAGATCTCAATGTAGGGAGTAAACAGTTGCACATTGGATGAAGTTGTTGGAGTGTCTCTGCTGTGAAGCTATGCACTCTTGTGTTTCCATGAGACCATTCAATAGGATTCTCTTGCTTTTGCCAGTCATTGCTTTTAGGGTTTGACAGTCTTCTTCATTAAGATATGTTTAGTGCATCATTTTACAGGGTTTAATACTGCTTCACTAAGTAACTACTTTTTATATCACCAGTGTGAAGAAAAGATTAGATTTCTCTCCTTGAAATCTGAGCAGTGGGAAGATGCCTGAATAAGGTCTCTTCATTAATGAAGTGACCTACCATGCTGATAGTGTTTTAACTGATGGCCCAGTTGGTCCCAGTAAATTAGCAATGACATATGTAAAACCATTAATTTCTGAGACTTCTTCATAGGTGATGCCTATTTAGGATTCACAAACATCTAGTTAAAAGCTTAGGTGTTGAATATATTATTGATTAAATAGTTTGTTATCTTACTGATTGTATATTATTGATTACTATATTAGAAATTAAACAGGAATTGGAGCCTTATTGACAAGTTCATATAAGCAACTTTCAGACTTGATGAATCTTGGGTCACTTCAGCATTGAAACCACAAAGCAGTGACATTTCTAAAAGTTGATTCAATGTAGAAACTACAGGCTGTTCCACGTTCCCATGATTTAGGACATGAAATGTTCTTGGCCTTTGAAAGATGAAATTTAAGCTTTAGGACCCAGAAATTCAACTTTATAGCAAAGATGAGCTCTGAAAAATACCAGGCAGTGTTTGGAGGGGAACAGAAACTAACTCCTGAATCTGAGACTGGTAGAATGGTGAGAAATAATTAATTATTCAGGTGTCATCCATTTCTAAAAGTATTCTTTCAACAAGACCCGAGAATTGTCTTCCAGTGGAAATTGTACAATTACCTATGGAGTAAATGGTCTAGTATACATTCATATGTCAAAATGCACTTCAAGATGTATGTCAGCACTTTTGTGCAGAAGAGGGAAATAAATCAGAGGCATGCCTGAACTGTTCTCCCTGTGCTGGCACTTCTGAAGTCCCATTTCATCTGCTGCAGTTACTATGAAGTCCATGAAAAACTGTTAGGGCTTTCTTCTCCTTTTGTTAGGGCTTTCTTCTCCTTTTTTCTACCTTTGTTATTTAACTTTTTAAATGAAGTAATCAAATGCAAAATTTTCCCTTTAAAATCTTTTATACTTTTTTCAGAATCAATTTTCATAACATTTTTTGTGAAAATGAATGTAATTCATTCTCATGTAAGACCTAGGTATTGAAATGCTTGGTGAATAATAACTGTTCAAAGTTTTAAAATATAACTTCTATTAATTGCATTTTCATGTGAGTGCTTTTAGCTCTGTTCCAGTCCATAACACTGTAAGTTGCTAGGCATCAAGTGACTTTTTTGTGTATAATCTTACTAGACACACAGAGTATCTTAGCTGGGGATGAAATACCAAGCAGACATCAATATTTCTGTATTTTTCTTATGAGAATCTACTGGGTTATGGCAAGACTTCAGTGTTATGAAGGTCCAGTTGCTATCTGTAATGTTTTCACAGTATTTAGCTTCTACATCGCTTAAAAATTTGAAATTGAGATGTTAAATGTGCTGATTCCAGAATCACAGGCTATCACCTGTCTGAACAGGATTCAAAATCCAGATACCATACTCAGTATGGGTAAAATGTTATGGCAATCTGAAAGATATATACAGAAGCTTTAGGTTCAGTGTGTGATTTCTGTGCTTTTTGTGGTACGCCAACCATGAACAAGAACGACTTTTAAACACTGAATCATGGCTTACAAAATTTTGCAAGTGCTGGGACACAGACATGAAGCCGTAGAGTGGCTGTAGATGGTCATGACTGGTGCTGTGTGACTAGGGCTCAGGGAATTTGGTCTGTTCTCTGGGTCCTCAGCCACCTGATACAGGGTCACAGCACTGGTGCACAGCGATAGAGTAGCAGTGGTTACACAAGCTTCAGAGTCTGTCCTGCTTACCCAGGTCATTACCCTTAGGCTTCAAAAATACACGGTAGAGCACTTGCTGGACTGTAATGCAACATTCTTTGTGAATTTTTTCTGCATCTCTTTGCAAAAGATCTGTCAAGATGAGGAAGAATTTACACCTGGTGACAAAATCCAGTTGTGGATTTTCACGTTGCGGTCTGGCACGCTACTAGAATGAAAGGGTTCAACTTAGATCACTAGGAAAACTACCTCAGCTGGGAGACCAGCAACACAGGTCCGTTGTCAGAGCTGGCATGAGAATGTACACTAGGTTACCACAAAGCTGGGTTTGTACTTGTGCTCAGGGAACTTCAGCTGGATTCACAAATAACTGCTGCTTCTTGGTTCTGTTTTTAGCAAACTCTTGATTACAGGAAGACCGGGGTCTGAGTTTTAAAGGCTATGAATGTCCATGTACAAGTAAACTGGTGCATAGCTTCATTTCTGACTGGCTGCAGTTGCTGTTTGACATCATCTGACATCATCCAGCAAAATTGTAGAAAGCTAGTGTACCTTGGGTGCTTTGCTTGTTTTGTGGTTTGTTGTTGGGTTTTTTTTCTTTTTTTTCTTTTGGAGCAAATGACTTATACCATTCAGCTCCTGTCGCTCAAAGAAATAATATTATTTCCTTTTTCTTACCTCCCCTTTGCCTCCCCCAGATAGATTTAAATAACAGCAAGGCTCCTATTTAAAATGATAACATCCAGGAAATTAAAAGTTAAACCCTTCTCTGTCTACAACTTGGTGTCTCTGCTTTCCCCTTCTCAACAGTGGTGTAAATGAAGGATGAAGCCTCAGCCTGAACTTTCAATTTCCTGGCTGTTGTCAGTTTGTATCACAATGCCGCCATTATACAAATTTCATTTCTGGAAAGGATTCATACACAATATATTATAGAAAACTAGAGAATAGCCAGAAGCAGAAATTAAATATTCTGCAAAGGTTTATATTAACCTAAATTACCTCAATGTTTTGTTGAGTAAGTGACGAAATTTAGATTCTAAAGTATTATTAGTAAAATGCTCATCATTTGCAAAGGGATTACTTAAAATTAGAGCTTATAATTTCTTCTATCTTGATAGCTTTGCCTTTTAGTAGTTAAGGAGTTGTATCACCATGATGTGTTCCCCTTTCAGTGTCCTTGAAGAACGGACCTGACTTATTCTTACTTTTACAGTGCTTGCCTGGCCCTACCGGTGCAGGGGGAATGGCAGAAGAGAGATTCTGAGTGCTAGGAAGGATGTTAGTGCTTAGAGATATGCTCAAGGTAGTTTCTAAAAAGAAAGACTGGAATAGTAGAGAAAATTAGCAGGTGAAAGGCACAAGAGTACAGGTCAGATTTAAAACTAATTAATCTGTTGCTGCAAAAATCTAGTTAAAATATTTTATGAAAGCTTACAAAATACTTAAATTTCACTTTTTTACTAGATAAAGGTTGTTGGCCAACATAGCGTTGGTAGGGCTAATTTACACTTCAGCTGCACACCTTGTTGCCTATTATAGTCTACAAAATCTCTCCTCTATTACTGTTTCACAGATTCTCCCAATCTGGAGGAGGAAAAATGACAGCTTTTTTTTTATTGTTTTAAATGCATCTTGTTATGTGCATCTTTCAGTAAGAAGTGATGTATGAGCTATCTTTTTTTTATATCAATTCATATTTTTTTCTGATTTTTACCTTTACCGAGTTAGTATCTTCCCAGTCTGTTCAGTGGTCAGGCTTGTGGCAGGTGCATCTTTCTTTATTGCTTTGAAAAATGGGGTGCCTTTATTCTTATTAAACTCAAAATATCTTAAATGAATTTCAGATTTATATGTGGAAGTCTCACTATTTGCAGAATGAATCATAAATGCCAGTAATGCAATTTTAAAGAGACATTTTCTCATATAAGAAGAAAAATCCTTGAATCTGGGTATCTAGCTTACCTGCTCTGACCAAAGGTGCTGCTAATATCTTTCTATATCCTGTTGTTGTTTTAACAGTACAAAGATAGACAGGAATGGAGAAGAGAAAACTCTTAAGATATTTTTCTGGATGTTTACTTATTTGTGGGTGTTGTGTTTGTATAGGTGTCCCTGTACCTTGTGTACTTACAAACACATGCACAGATACACACAACTAACATTATAGTCAGTGACAGCAGATGGGATAGAAAGATTTAAATATATATTGATTTTTCATGACACTCATTTTTCTTCTGTGGTATGCATGCTATCTGTAAAATACAGGTAACAAATACCTGTCTGTATATATTTGGTAATGACAGCAAGAGCCATTGCTATTCATTCTAATGGCATTTTTACTGACTGTAAATGGCTCTTGGGAGGGATAACTTTGTGTCCTTTTTTGTGTTCTTTTAAATGTTGAGAAAAAGCTACAGTTTGTTGGTTTAGAGGGGAATTGTTTTTTGGTTTTGTTTTTTTTTAATAACTTTCTATGGCTATAAATATGTTCTTTCAGATTATATTCATAGATTTTACTCAGAATTTGAACCCCTCTTCAGTGACTTTATAGTAATCTCAGTGGAAAAAAACAGTCTAAGCAATTCACAGCCTAATTTTTCTGTCCCTTCAAACACTAAGACATGTCCTACCTTGTCTTTTTGATTGCTTTTTTCTGCGTTTGCCAAAATTTAGGCTCAAAGACTGCTCTGTTTAGTTAGGAAAAGTTTCAAATCAGTTTGTGTTTCAGAAGAAGGTAAATAAGAGCCAAATATTAGCAAGTAGCTGGGGTCATAATTGGTATTCTTTCATTTTCTATCAAACCTTAAGTTCAGAAGTTAAATACTCATTTACTACTTTACTTTTTGATTAGAATAGCTTGTATGTAACTTTAGATATTAATTCTGTATGCAGCCCAACTGTTGAGATCCAGAACAAGGAAATAAGTTAACAACAGCAAAAAAAAAAAAAAGTTTGTGAAGATCCAGCTAAGAAAAAGCACTAAAGCAAATTTTGAGATTTCTTCACTGCTTGCTAAAATAATAGATGATATATATACTTGTAGAGAGCATTGGGTGTAGACCGAGGGGATACAAGTTCTGGCTCTGCCTCTGCTGTTGGCCAGCCGTGTCACCTCGGGCAAATAATTTTACCACCTTATATCCTAATGTCCTTTGTGAAGCATTTCATGATCTGCTTTTGAAAAAAGCTATATAGAGGTAACTTCTGAATGTTAAGAATGACACGGTCTTGCCCTTCCCTGAATGCAGGGATGTTACCAAGTGAATATGTAAGTGCCGTGCCTTCTCCCCACTCTTTTACTCAGAAGTGTGATCTTTCAAAACCCCGTATTTTCAATGAATGTGAATCATGCCAGTCATATATAAAGTAACAAAGTGCTGAGTCCATTTCAGAGGATGTTGTTATTTTTAATTACGGGCAGCACGCTTTCCCCCAAACAGCCTGTGCAATGTAAAATTCCTTAGCAGAGTGTGACAAACCGCTCAGGCCTCACCATGCTACAGGGGAGAAAATGTAGGTGGCTTTTTCAAGTCAGCCTTTCTTTAAAACCTTTGGAAAGACTGCAGAGAAACTTCAGTACAAAGAAGTGAGAGGTGACTTTGTAACTCTAAGCCCATTGCATTTTTGTACTCCTTTGAGGTTAAAAATTGCCAGGCGTGCAGTGTACATAATAAGTCCTATTCCAACAAGTTACTGAAAATCTCCGGTCAGCATCCAAGTACTTTATTCAGTGGGAGATGCATGTGTCCCAGTTTATACTATTCAGTCCCAGTGATGCTGAGGTTTTGGCAATTAACAGTGTAGTGTTTTGCAGTCTTCTCTTAGCATAACATTCTATATATGGATTGACCAATACAAGACAGGTTTCATGGATAATTGTCTCTTCCATGAATATATCCAGAGTAACGTCTCAGAGTATGTATGCTTACGCAACAAAGACATGAAAATAGGAGCAGAGAGCATGAATGTACGACACATTGGTGTTAAGAAACAGCAAGTTTGTAAGAAAACCTGAGGTGTGTTTATAGCCAGAGATGTCTCCGCTGTGCCCAGCTGCAAAATTGCATCAGGTTTTCCCCTGGTAGTGGTGAAATGTATGTGCATGTGCAAGTGTGATATCAGACTGTAGTATTTGCAGATAACACATTCTTTATTGTGGACTGTTTATCTTAATCAATTTTATATAATATGATGGAGATTCTATAGTTTTGGTTTTCATATCAGTTCATACTTCTTTTTCTGGGTTCCCTTTCCTCCTCTGTTCCGTATCTGAGCTCGTGGCAGCTGCATTTTTCCTTTTTTATGTTTTGTTTTCTTTTTTTTTTTTTTGTAATTCCCTATTTTCTTACTGCCCTGAAAAAAAAAATGCAGGCCTTTATCATATTAAGCCTGCACAGTAAAATTTCAATTTATAGCTGAAAGTAGCCCTATCTGTTTGAAGAAGTAGAGGGGATTTTTTCTGTTTTTTCTTTCTCTAATCTTACCTACATGAGTCATGTACAAGTATTGTTTAAAATTTATAGAAACCACATTATAATTGATAACGGTACTTTAGCAGCATCCAGCACCATCCTGTGTGGTGCAAAGTGAACCATTGTAGGAGTTGAGCTAAAAATATTGCATTAACACTTAGAGAAAATGAAATTTTTATACTTGATTTGCTCATGGTCATATGGTTGCAACTAAACACAATTTGAGCTGTCACTTCACTGCAGAGAAAAATATGCAATTTTGGAATATTTTAAATGAGCTTGATATTAGATTCTATAACTCAGAATGACACAGGAAATAGCGTTTGCAACATGATTGGTTCATTACTATTTGGTAATTGCCGTCCATCATTTTAAAGGGGAAACTAAAACACAAACAAATGATCTCGGCATTCAGCAGTCTCTGTATCTGAGTTGTCATTTTGGGGATGGTTTTAGAAGATACAAGTTGTGTATGTTTGGAAGCTTATATTTTTCCCTCCCCTTTATCATTTCAGGAGAGCGATTTTCATCATAAACTAACATGTCAGCCAAAGCATCTACATTTAAAAAAAAATATTATTTCACAATTTTCCACATGCACATTTGATGTAAACCCTGGAGGTGTATTCCCTGAGTACCTATTACCTCCATTTTAGGGAAATTACATTAAATTATTAGTGACAAATTTACTTGTCTGCCAATGTGTTTTTCTTGAATTTTACTACAACATCAATACTTGGCTGTTTTATATGGGCCCTCATTTACCTGTCTTTGAAGGCAGTCACCCCTCTGGGAGCTTTGCCTGTCACTAACATGCACTAGGAAGAGTCTTTAAGTTTAACATTTGCTGTTTTGAATTAGGGAAAAAAATATGTTGCACTTTAAAAATATAATATGCTTTTCCGACAAGTCATTTTAATGTCTACTGTCTCTTTTTTTAGAGAGCAAACCCAGTTATAAGCACAGTATGCTCAAAGGAGATACTGGTTTGTCAACATAAAGGTGTTCACCAGGAGCTGACACCCAAGAAAAGGGACTTAAACATCTATTGTCTTGTACATCTTGGTTTTGGGAAATTACCAGATTTTACTTGTGTCTGTGTCTATTCAAGAATCCTTTCCAGTCTCATGCCAAAATAAAAGCAGATGGCAGAAGAAGTCAGACTGAGAGCTAAAGTCAACTATGGGACTTCAAATCTCTATTACAGTTGTATAAGGAAATACAACTATGAGGCATATGGAAAATAATATGGGCCTTTTAGGGCAGTCACAGCATGTCTGGGAGTGAGGTTTACTTGCCTGCCTTTTTTTAATCTTTAAAGTCTTTGTCTTCAAATGCAATTAGTGTTAATTCCAAATAAATGAATGTTTCTGGATTCACTGTTCTGCGGTAATATTTGTTTAAGTCCACAAAAAATATTCTGCTTTTTGAAACCGAAGCCTTTGCATCTGAGTTCCTCCTGTTGAGTACAGGAATGCAGGATTTCATTTTAAGGAAGGGACGCTTGGTGCTTTAATCTTCTGGCATGATTGATGTACTAGCAGCATTGTACCACCTTATGTTGTAATCTGCTCAGATCTTGAAAAGAAGCGATGTTCTGCTAGTTCAGTGTTGGTCAAAGATTTCTGGGGAATACTTCGGTGCTTCAGCAAATAATATTGGTTATAGAATAGTTCAGTATTTTGTTCCCTAAAATATTGATCGCTGGTATTTGAGGTGTCTGCATTTTATTGGACACAAGGGGATGTTGCCACTCCACATTGCTAACTCAAAGTTTTAGAATCTCTAATTAACGAATGCCTCAAAATGTGTGTGAGAATTCACATGGACAGAGCTGTACGGACACAATCATTATCATATTGTTGTTCTGGGAGAGATTCTTTGATAGTAAACTGGTACAAACAACTCTATTGAAGCCGGTGAAGCAATAGTGCTGTATAGTAGCAAATAATCTGCCCTGTGGCTTTATTTATTTCTGTATCATTCACTGCCTTGTGGACCAGATTCTGTTATAGCCCTTTGGGTGTTATACATTGTAAACAAGAAAGGATCATGTTGATAGTAATAAATTCTGTGTCAAGCTTCCAGCAGTTGGGATTTCTAGTGCTGGAGCATCAAATTTCTGGGAGTTGGTATGTCCAGAAAACTTGAGGAGGTGAAAATTGATTATGAAAGTTGCTAACGTAGATTAGAATGCTTTTATCAAATTCCTCTCAGTTTAGCAAAGCAGTTGATTAAAATCGGCTTTTAAATGGGACTTTAGTTACCTCAAGATAACTTGTGCTCTAAAAAGAGAAAGGGAGGATCTCTGAATAGCAACATTGTGGAAGGAAGATGATGGTAGAAACATAATTAGAATGAGAATCTCTACTTTATGTTTAAATGGCTAGATTATCCCACTGGTATTTTGCTGCTGCTGTTGATTGTATTGATAGCCCCAAAACCAAGGGTTACAGTCAGGGACTGGACTCCTGCTGTACTTCTGCTAAGTATTTGTATGCACACCCATATATTCTAAAAGCACACAATCTCTGCGCCAAGGAGCTTGTAATTTAACCTTTTTTTTTGTGCGTGTGCATTCTTGTACAACTGCAAAATTGACCTGGATCCCAGTTTGTGTTTTGGTGAGATATAAGTAAAGAATAGCAAATGTGAGAAGAGCCAAGGACAAGGAACAGTGCCGTGATTCCTTTAGGGAGCGATCTCATGCTTTGTTGCTGTCATGCTAGAGTAATTCTGTTCCAATATGAATACAACAGGATTAAGCAGCATACTAACATGAATCATATAAATTCTTAATCTTTTTCAGTTTCTGTTTATTAACTGTTGATAAACTAAATTTTTCTTTCACATCTTTCCATGCTCAAAGTATTATTTCAGAGACTCTGCTTTGCCTGTTTGGCCCTGGAACTGCTGTAGATCCATGAGAATTCCACTGGATGTTACTTTTCCTTGTATTATATCCAAATCTTGAACAAGCAGCAAAATAGAACATATACTTAAGATGTACCTCATAATTCATTTCAATTTAATCCCTCACTGAATCAAAATGATTATATAAATCAATGCAATTTTAAACTGATTAACCTCAAACCCTCTTAATTAGAAAATAGGGGCTTCAGAGTTCACCTGCAGTATGTGAAATGCCTTTACATTATTTTGCCTGACTTTTTATCCTAGGACTGAAAACAGAAAATGCATATTATTGCCATTAAATATAATTTGATGAGGAAATTATATTCTTCAAGGACTTTCCTCCTCCTTTCTTCGAAGTTGCTATGCCAAAATGCTTGCAATGTCAGCACAATATATTTTGGCCCAAAAAGAAACTAAGAAAGCTAAGGTGACCTTGCTGCTTCTTGCAGAGGCTTGCTTGTTTTTTTCCAATATGCATTGAGTTTTAAAAGAGTTTTGGTCTTTTTTTGAGAGCATGGTGGAAATTGTTGAAGGATCACTTAAAAATGTTTCTGATAAGATTTGTGACAACTTCCTCACTCCGCAGTGAGACTGCCTTGGAAAATGGCTCCTTGTTTCTCTTCGTTTCATAAAATCTCCTTTCTACATGCACATGCAGAATAACTTCACAGTCCAAGTAAGTTTTAAGCAGGCAACAACCATCAAAGCATCGATGGTTATAGTTTTGCTTTGGTTATTACAAAACCTGCCTAGAGAGAGGGAGAGAAAGGTGGGCAGCCTCTCTACCTTCTATTTTGTTTTATGTATTCTAGCACTAATGCGTTTGAGGGGGGAGGGATTGTTGCATTGCCTGTTGATCTAAGCTCTCAGTACATATAAATTGGCAAATTAAGGCTTTTGTATGTTAACTTTCAGTAAAATAGATATGAGCATCTTTAAGATAAAGATTTTTGTTTATGCTTTTCTCTTATTTTGGACAGACTGTTGTTGAAGGGGGTCAGTGTATTGGCACAGTCTGATTTTGGTGCATCGAAAACCTTATACCACACCTCTCCCATCTGCTGCTCTACCATGTGCTCCTTGTGGACTCGATTGGATTACTACTTAGATCTGCATTTACATATCAATTAAATAAGGGTGAGAATGGGGAATGTGTACCTCACAAATACGTTACGAAAATACAGTTAGGTAGATTACTTTGTAATTTGTATAAGGAACTTGTTGGTTAACAGGGTGACCAAAGTGATAAAACGTGTGCTTCAGATGTCTGTGTTTGGCAAAGCATTGAGATGATACTTGCGTGTAGTTATATACTTAAGTGCTACTGATGCTAAGGACTAATTGAATTGGGATCAAATTTACCTGTGGCGTAACGGTGGCTCACATAAGTGAAACATTTTAAAATACAAGTGAGACAGTTTTGAATGGAGAGGCTTTAGAACAATCACCCTGGGTGACGTCTGTAGATCTTGCTGGGAATTGTTCCTTTTCTCGTTCAGAAAACCTACAGCCAGTACTGCAGTTGTCTTACCTTCTGATGATTGGTAGCTTAATAAAGATTTAGCGAGCCATGCCTGTACAGAAGATGTGACCTTATTCAGTTTGCCAAATATTTTAAAGAAATATATTTAATTAATTGTACAGTAAATTGTTTCTTTTTTTAGCATATAATTGCAAATGCAGGCTGTAGCTTTATTACAATGTTTTTCTGCATGTACCCTCCGTTTTAAATGTATGAGAGAAACATGGGTGATAGTTGTTTCTCCTAAGCTATTTGAGCTATATGTTCTTATATATAATATATGAAGTATTGCTGAACAGTCCTGTTAATATGTTAAGCATTATTTTTATCTCAGGTTGGAGAACAAACAGCATAACTAGGTCTGTTTGTTCTAAAGCTTAGCACTTGCTTGTTCTAAACTTTACCTCTGTGTCTCTGTCTTGTTGTTTTTATCATTATGGCTTGAAATACAAAATATTTCAGATTGCTTAGTGCCACTTGCCATCCCTTATGTTCTCATCTCAGGTATTCTCTCTCTCTCTCTCTGTATATAAACACACACATCTGTGTGTGTGTGTATATAACACGCATACGTAAGTCATATGTTGTGGTTAACAAGAGATTTATATAAATATGTGATCTTACGTATGTATGCGTGTGTGTAGAAGAAATGTGCATGTAGGAAAAACTGAGGTGTGCAGCAGCATTCCCAGTCGTATCTTTACATTGGTGTTCACTGCACCTGCTTTTTCTATTTATATCGTCCTGTTGTTTATCATGAACACAGGTTTCAGTTGTACAGTTTTATCTGTAGCTAAATGCCTGTTTCCTTTGGAGTCTATCTTATAAATTACAGTTAATATTATTACCCTTTTGCACAGTGTAAGGAACATGTCCAAAATGGAAAAGCATTCTTTGGTTTTGAGCAGAGAGAAAACTTTCTGCCTTTATTCCTGGGCACCTAATCTCTTGTTTTAGCTCAAGATGGAGGGTTTATGATTAATACAGTTGATGCAGAAAATGGCCGATTGCTTGGTTTCTTTTAAATGTATCATGCTCAGTGCACACGATCTCTGAGCATCAGTTAGAGGGAAGTGACAGCAGACTTGACCTTTCTCTCCAAATCATATGGAAGGGGTGGGGGAAGAATTAGCATGATACAACAGCATTTCAACTTGTTTTAACTGATAACTTTCATATTTAGAGATGCTAATATGTTCTGGAAATATAAAATCACTTTCTAGCAAATGTGGTCACACGTTATTTTAAATGAGATTTAAAAATTTAGCTTCTATATGCATAATAAGATGCCTTTAAGATATTTTACTGACTTGGCTAATGCTTCTAAAAGGTCAATACAAATATTTAGCTTCTACTTTTACTTCTGCTGTTTCACAGATTGGACCCATTTTTAATTTAGAGTCATCTCACTGAATATTTTAAGGACTATTTAGACGGCTTGTGAGAAGGCATGAACAATAGGTCCTATATGTAGGAAGGTGTTAGTTATAAAAGGGCTTAAATTGGCTTTAGTGTAACTGGAAACCAAATAAATGGTTCTGGAAACTACACTAGGAGATTTAGCAGGTTTTTTCTGTAGTCACCAATTAGTGCCATTAGAAAGTCTAATATGCACAGCGTGGACCGGCAGCAGCTGTGATTGATACAAAGCTCAGCCAATCGCACCGGTCCCGTGTCAGCTCTCATTAGTCTGTGATCAATTACCAGGATTTTAGACCAATTTGAATGAAAAGTAAAAACACATTGTTACCACAAATTTCATCAAGTGAATATGCTGTATAAGGAAATAGATCAGCTATGACCTCTTTGACATTTTCAAAATGTTTAAAAGCTGAAGTTAATTCTTTGTGATGTCCTTTCATCTTTAGTTGACAACAGAGAGACCTGGAGTGGTGACAGGCCTTGTCAAGTGGCTCTGTCTTATCAAAAACAATACCCTCCAGATCTTTCAAGCCAAATATTCTAATCTAAGATAATTGCATTTAAAATTTCGTGTAGCTTTTATGCCTTTCCCTGAGCCGTTTTTTGTATTAAGTAACAAACCTTTTCACTCGGAGCTTTTTTCACTCTAAGAGGTGTAACGGTTACTAAAAATAGGTAAGTGGCTGTGGTGAGTGAAGGCAGGAGGGAGACCCGAGGATGTCTGCTGGTGCTGCTGGGGCGCTGGTTCGGCTGGGGCTCGGGCGTCTCTCTGTTCCTGCGCAGCACCGTAGGTACGGTCCTTTGGATTTTACGGTCGCCTGTGTTCTTCTAGCACAACTTAACACCCCACCCCACTGCCACCCCCCTGCCATCGCAGCCTCCTCGTGTCCTCTCATTACTTGTCTTTCCATTTTGGTCAAGTATTCCAGCAAAAGTCCCTTTTTTGGGTGTATGGTTGAGAGTGAGCTGTGAGATAGTGCCGCTCCATTTCAGAGGGGTAGTTTTTAACATTTGTGCACTAGAACAGCCATTTCAGCATGCAAAATTAAACAGAACGGATTTAACATAATTTAAATTTTTTTTTTTACTTTTCTTGTTGTGAGGTTTCTTTTTCCCAAGGACAGTTACAGAAATTAGTATTTTCAGATCTCTAACTGGGGAATTTTTTGTTTCATGAAAGAATGAGCTGGTTAATGCAGGTGACAAATACACATTGCCGCTGCTGCTGTTAGTATTTCCAGCTGTGGGCCTCACACGTCTTTGTGTGCAGACCCCACTGCAGCAGCTTCTCCTGTTCCCAGCCCCAGCCGCCTCTTGGCCGTCCCTGCTGGAGTGGTGTTCCCGGCACCCAGCACCGACGGCCCTGCCTCTGCCCGCTGTATTCAGTACTCCTCCAGTATGTTGGATTATTTAACATTTTCAAACCCACAAAGCTCATTTTAACAGAATAAAGTAAAAACACCTGAATAAAATTTTGTTTCCCTATCCTGGTAGATTTTTCCTAGTAATTTTCTCTTCGTATCTTTCAAATCAAAATATAAACTTGACCAAAGACTGAAGTAGTAGGAGAAGTCTGTACCACAAGCTGGTATTTTGGAGCATCTCTACCATTGGACAGATCTGAAATGAAGGAGACTTCAGTACCTGAGCTGTTAATTACCAGCTAGTTTATTCAGGACAATGTATTTTCTTAGCAGATATTCTCCTCAGATTAATTCTTTTCTCATCCTTTTGGTGATCACTCTAGTCTTTTTAGGTGTGCATTTACATGCCATGTCAGTAACCTCTCACATGGATTTTTGCTGTGTCAGTAAACATTTCTGAAAATAAGATTTTCAAGTGTGAATTATTTATACTATATGATAAGCAAGTAGAATGTTGAAATTCAATACTAGTTCGTAAGATTTTTTTTTTGCTTGATTTCTCTGTGTCTTCTACTCTAACCAGGCTTTTGTTAGAAAGAGTACTTTATTCTTTTCTGACACACTACTAAGGGTATTATGCAAACGTAAGATGTTGTTCATTATAATCTGTTGAAAATGGAGGCAGCAGAAAGCTGAATTTCATTGTATAACTTGATCTAAGAGAAGATTTTAATGGAAAACAGCAGTCAGCTGAAGGTGTCGGGACTGATTGCAAAAGCTGATTTTATTATGATACTAATATTAGGCGACCCACATTCTCTCCACACTGACATAGCATAGTCCTATGAAAGGAATTAGCATTATTGCTTACACAAGCTGAGTAAACGTGGGGTCCAGTTATGAGAGCTGGACCTAGACCCAAATATACTTCAATACATTGGTTCTTGCAGACCCTCACTTGTCAAGAATAATCACCTCAGAGGGGAAAAGACCCAATATGCATTACAGGGAAGTTCAGCTGCTTCTCCATGTATCATCTGAACCTCTTGAATCCACGACAGTAGACATCAGATAGAGAATGGGTTTCTCCTAAGCTTTTTCTCACTTTGCTTTGGAGAAAGTCACAATTAGCACAAGTACCTAGGAAAAAGTTCTGCAACCCTTTCCAGGCTTTGCTATGGTCAGTATGTTTTGCATTGTTATATTAAGGGCAAAAAAGTAATGATAAGAAAATTATTCATACTTTTGGACAGTTTCAGTTGTTAGGTCAATTCTATAATTCATATGGACTATCTCACCTTCCCTATGTTTCCTTACATCAGCTGTAAATTGCTTGAATATTAACAGGGATGCTGAGTATAGTTGTTTGTTTCGGGCACATGGAAATCCAGTTTATACTGGTACTTAGTTTTCACAAGCCTATTGGAAGACAGAGATGAAGATATTTCAATGACTATATTTAGAAATGTATCAGCACTGTTTACATTTAATAAAATGTAAACATGCTATTTGATTTTTACATGTTTTTAACTACCTCCTTTCATCAAAGCATGACTGTGCATATATACACACTGTGTATATATAATATACATATATATATAAATACCCTGTATCTGAAGTACTGTGTATCTGGAAATTCTGAGAAAGGTAGCCATTTCTGCCATACTGCTTTCTCTTTTACAATTACAAATTATGAAATGATATTTACATGTTCAAAAATTTGATAAAATAAATGGATCCTCATAAACAGCATGCAGAAGCTTTGCTCCAGCTAGGGTAACGCACAATTTGGGATGCTGCTCTGAGCAGCGGGACTGGCCTGGCTGCAGAAGCCCCTGTTTCGGCTGCCGTCAGCCTCTGCCCGGGTGAGCAGCTCCTGTTCTCGCATGCACTGAACGGTGCCTGCACAGGCATTGCAGGGCACAGAGCACCAGTCCGAGTTCTTGACTTTCTGATTGTCACTGATTTGTGTCCAAGCCTCAATTTTATTTTCTATCTTTTTTGTATTTTCACTAAGGAAAGTTGAGCCAAGAGCCAAACTGTTTTCCCTTCCTCCCTGGCTTACCTCCCACCGAAGTAACTTCGAGTATTAGGGTGATCGAAAGTTTTTGTATTTTCTTATGCATATCGTGTCATTCATCCAAGGAAAGCTGATGCCCCTAAGAGGCCCAACGCCACACACTTTAAGACTTTAGTAACTGAGTTGGGTTTTTTTTCCCTTCAAGTTGTAGAAATCCAAAATTATTTAGACTTGCTGTTTGGGGTGTAATAGAAATAAGTGTAGTCTAATGTGTTTCTCATTGCATAGCACTTTGATACTGACTGTGCGAGGTGTGAACTTGGACTGGAGAGGAATTTTCTGTTAAATGAAACCTCCAGAGCTTTTGCCATGGCTGAAAACCTCTTCACTCTAAGCCTTGAAATATGGTGATTTCCTGTGTGTACCCCCCTCCCACCCTCCATTATTCCTTAATAAGCCATTGGATGGTGGAGGAGCTTCTCCTACAAAAATGAGTACTGACATAAGTACCTCAAAAAATATATTTATTTCAGAACTGTTCCGTTAAGAGTTCTAACAAGTATGTATCAAGCAGTCTGATGTTCTTACTTGGAGAACTCTTTAATAAAACTATTTCTTTAACAAAGGTCTGCTTAGCATAGTTGCACAATAAATTCAGGGTTGTAGAGCAGTGGGAATAGTAATTTAGTATCAACAGATTTATTCTCCTATGAGGTATTCCAGCTAGAAGGCTGACGGTACCAAGATTTTGGTTTTTCCTGTGGATGAACAGAAAAACATTATCAAGAATTTTATTTTTAGGAAATTTTTGCATTTTAAGGGCAGGGAAGAGAAACACATGCACATGTATGTAATGCTTTTTTCCATTGTTGGGGTTCATGCATGTAGGCAAACATATATATATATATATATATGGTCCTTAAATAATGGAATTGTTTTCATGAATGAATCATTTCCCATGTGAAACAATGTTTATTTCTACCCTTAAAATTAGATATTATATCAAATCCACTAAGTTAATCTTACTGAAATACGTTTAATTAATAACTGCAATTAGAATGCTGCAAAGCTTAGCAATGTTTACTCACATCAGTTAACAAAAGAGGGCATCTCTTTTCCAGCAGATTTCAGCTTTCATTATTGGTGTGTAAAGGAGTTTAATTTACCTGGAGTAGTGTAAACCTTTTTGAAAGAGGTGCCCCATTCCACAGAAGAATCATTCTCCACATACTCTAAATACTGTACATATTTACCAAATTTAAATACATATTTACATACATAAGATTGACCCAATTGAATGGAATGACTCCCTCGATACCTTTTACAGTCTATTAGGTAAATAAGCATCTTGGAAATGGGCTCGCTTTTCTTTGCACAGTAGACAGTAATGTAGATAGGATTAGAGTTTTGGGTCTCGGTATGGTAGTTGGGTTGACAGCTTACTGGAGAAAATACTTATTTTCCTCCATTTTGGATATAGACATAGATACTTGAAACAAAGAATAGGAACAAAAATTGTTTAAGATACAGTCAGTACGGCTGGCAGTGGACCTGAGCAAAAGGTAAGGAAGGCGTGGTGGGAACCACACAATACCATTCACAGTGCTGCTGGGGCTAAAGCCACCTTAATGTTGCATGCTCCTTCCATTTCTTCCCCTCCCCACTATATAAATCTGTACTTCCTTAGACTGCTACAAAATGCTGAGATATGTAATCCTTGACTGTTGAAGGAGATGTTTTGTTTAACGCATTTTGTCTTAATTAATCCTTTATAGATTTCTCGCTCACTTTGTACTAAGAGATGGGCTGCAGAGAGAATGGTTTCTTTTCAGCTGCATGGAAGACCATGGGCAGCACGTTAACACTGCTGAAAGCAGTGTGAAGTGTTGATTTCTTCACTGCAGCTGCCTTTATGTCTGTCTTCAGAGAGAGCAGTTGCAGCACACAGTAACCTATATTGCTTAAAGTTTTGGAAAAAACTTGCAAGCTAGGATTTGCTACGTGCCTGCCGTGTGCCTTCAGGCTGAGAGTCAGTGCAAGTCTGCGTCTCGTTTTCATGCTGCTCTTAACCATCTTCTGATGGTCTTGAGTTGGATAGAAGTTGATACTAGTGATCTGTCCTTTTGCCTTCTTCAGTATAGTTTGGTAGAGATTTCTAGAGCACAATAAAATACTTTCTGCTTGTTTCTATTCATAAAGAACAAAGGAGGATTGGGGTTGAATGAGGACAAAGAATGGTTTGGTTGCATTTGTTGGTTAGCTTTAATTTGTCTTAGAATAACCAGTGTAAAGGGTTTTGCTGATCTCTCTAAAAAATGGCCTGAGAACAGTTCTGTATATGTTTGTTTAAAGCCTGTATTGAAAAGCAGGAAAGAGAAGCTGAAGGAGAACTTGGACAAACGTAAAGAGTGACCAAATAGTTTGAAGCCTCTCTTTGAGTGCAACAACAATGCGTATATTGGTATACACTGGAGATGTCCAAAATAGCACATTCAAAGGAAGAACTCCAGTTGCAAACCTGGAACACTGTTTTTCTGTATACCATACATTAGAATAGTGAATGTTTTTGATGCTACTGCCATTACTACACAAATAGTTTTGATCCCGTTAAATCCAAGAAGCAAAGTTGGATTCCATGGTAAAACTGCCCCTGTGTTAATTAAAGCTTCAAATGACCATCTGATAAATGACCATCTCTGAATTTAAGCATCATCAGTATGTTGAAGAGCCTTGACCTGTGACACCATCATTTACCATCCTACAAACAGAATCCCAGGCAATGCCATGAGATTCCACTGAACTAGCTCTGGGCAGACACAGCAAAATCACTTCATTCCACTAGGCCAAGAGTAAAAATCAAATGTTTCAGAAACTAAAAAGCCACTCCAAATGATCACTGAAAGTAGTGACCCTTTGCCCTCTTTAAAACATTTTACAAGGAAGTTGTGAAATTTCTTCATAAATGTCTAAATTTAGATATAGACTTTTATCATCATTACTAAGAACAGATGCAGAAGGCAGCAAGAAACAGGTTAAGTAATTTGCCCAATACCATGAAAAAAATGAGGAAAAGAGAACACTTGGAAGCAAGATTTTAAACTGTTTTTAACTACTGTCTAATATAATTCTTCATAATAATCTTCACCTCTAGGTCTTAGAGTGCTTTGTAGGGGAAGTTAAATATTACAAAATCCAAGTTTATTTATTGGGGAATCAAGACACGGAAAGAAGTTTGTCGTCCAGCTGTAGCTGGATGTAGCTGTAGCCAGAGAGCTAACCAGCATTTCAGCTGACGTCTCTTGGCTCCCATTCCCAGCATCGAATGGCATTTGTATCTTCTTAGTGAGCCTCCAAAAGATAGGTAGAAATAGCTTGAATATTTTAATTTCTTAATCTGATGAGCACAGGGCTTTGTAACAGCTATGGGGGTGGTGGGTGCTGGGGGTCTGGCCGACGGTCACTCTGGCAAGTTATGTGTTTGTCTTACTTGGTAGAGACTTCATTCTCTGCCTGGGCTGCTGCCCCGCGCGATATGGGACGGGGGGTTGAACTCTCTAGACCATGGTTGTCCTTCAGTATTTTTCACAGACCACTGTAAGCACTATCACCATGCATTTAATTAAAAATGTTGTACTTCTCAATACTGAAACAATTTTTTGACCACATGGACTAACAGTGATCAAAAGACCACATTCAGAGACCACTGAAGTGGGTGACGAATTGGTGTGAAAGAGGCGAGTTATGAGTCAGGCCATACTCTCTTCTCATATTCCTGTATTCAGCACTGTGCTTGGGTTGTAAAACCTGACTGCTCTTGGATGGAAGGGACAAAAAAAAGGGATGGTGTATCCCTACTGACTGGCTTACATCCTGAAGGCCTAAGTTAGAGCCATTTCAATCCAGTCCTTTAGGTTATGGAATCATCAGCATCTTGTGACCAAAGGTGTCACAGACACGTGGTACACTATGAAATCGCTAAACCTTATATTTAATGAAGAGGTCATTGCAGTAGAGGAAAGGCTAATTTTCACGAGGGTTTTTTTGGGGGGAGGGGTATTTGGTTGCATTTATTTGATTTTGTTTTCAAATTTAATCATGGCAGTAGTAGTATTTAGATTGTTTCTTATTTGCTTTGAACAACAAATTATTTTTTGTAGCTGCAGCTGAAAAGGTAATGTTGAGAACTAGGAATTAATTTTGTTTATTGATTCTTTCAGTCAAAGATGACCATACAATAGAGAAATCAAATGTTAACCTCCGAGCAGCGGTGTGAGCACTTCCTAGACACCCTGTGCTGATAATCCATCTGTTGTTCTATGTGGAGTCTTTTGCTTTTGGAGATTAGAATCGGAAATCTGCAAATTCTACTAAGAAGGCAGAGTGCCTCTGAACTGCAAATATATGTTTTGTGTGACATACTGACAGGGACTGCTCAGCTTATTTTACTCTGGGCCAATTCATCACCTACTGATTTACAGAGCTGTTCTGGTTTTATCTTACTGTTTTGCAAATTCTAGTGACCAATTACATTTCAAACATCAGTTATTTTTATTATGTAATTTGTTTTACTGGAGCATATAGAAAAGCCAAGCCCTACTTCAGAGAGCTTACAGTCTAGTTTTAGATATATAGTGAGGATCATAATGAGAAAAATGAGCTAGCCCATATAGCAATGACAGTTACTTGGTCTTGGCATGTGCCTATCTTGCTGTTCTATTTAAGCTCCTTAATTCTGGTGGGGGGAAAAAAAAGAAGTCAGTTCTTTTAGACAGTGAGACAAAAATTAATTTTCAGAAGAATTTCTGATACCAAAGCTATGATGGATGTCACTGGGAGTAAAGATGAAGTGAAATGCTGATTGTAGAGGCAGGATGAAGTGAGAGACACAATGAGCGGAGACATAAGCTGTGTGGAGATGTACAAGGACAAGCTTAGAGGGCAAGGTGACAACTCTGGTAGCAGTGGCAAAAGGCAAGGTGATAGAAGTATTGACCATAGGTAAAAGTGCAAGGTGACACATCTTCTGACTAGGGGAAGTGTGTCAGTGTAATGTCTTTGTGTCCGAATGCAAGGCAGGGTGACAGATTTGGTGACCTGCAGGATCCAGGGGGAGAAAACAGAGTAACTGGAGAGATCTAAAGCAGGGTGACAGTTCTGGTGGCTGAGATGGGACACGGGCTGTTGTACAATGGTGCAGTTAAACCACGACATGCAGGAAAGATCAGGAGCTGATACAGTTCAGAGACATCATGATGAGAGATTTTTCTGGTACTGTATTGTTGTCCTGTTCTTTGGGAGACTCTCTGGGAAAGAAAAAATGGGGAGAGTTTGATATTAGCGGAATACTTTGCATTGAAATATCATGTAAAAAGCTTTTCCTCCTGGGAATATATTTTACCAGCAGAAGTTTCAGACTTCCTTAATTTCCGTTACATACTACGTTGAAATACTAGTGGCAAAAGTGTTAGCAGAGAGAACTTCTGTTTGTGAGGTAATATTTTTGTTAATATCCAGGGCACTTAGTACATTTATCCATGATTTATTGTTAAAGTTTGTCTTTCTGTTGTACTTAAAGCTTAAAAATAGCCTCATCCCACTGCACTACCTCGTGGAGCAGTTCAGGTTGGTTCGCAGAATTACTGAGGGAATGCTACCAAGGGAAGGAAAGATCTTTGGATGTATCTAAGAATAATTCCCTAAATGTGCATATTTACAAACAATTATGGATTAGATGCTAGATTAATATTTAAGGTGAAACTGAAACAGTAATGGTTTCAAAAAGAGCTATTAATTTGAACATGAAAATTCGCTAATATAAATCACTGTTTAGCATATTGACTGCACTGGTGCTAAGAGCTGCAGGGCACGTGTTTTCTTTGCAGTGGCATCTCTGCTGCTTTGCACCTAGTCAAATGCAGGACACACTTGGCTGCATGGATAATATTTATTCAAGTGCTTTTTAAAAGACATGGAGAAATGTGCGCTTTTTCGTCTTCAATTTATCACCCTCATTCTGATAGCAAAAGGGAATGTAAGTGAAATCCAAAAAAGAAGAATGATAAAAGAAAAATATATACAATATTCCAGATGTTTTATAAGCTGTTTCAAAGTAACCCTGTGCATGGTAATGCTTTGTGTCCAGAGCTTTTCCAGTGACTTGAACAGTTTTGTAGGTGGGTGCATGTTGTGGATACCAGCAGATGAAAGAATTTGTTTTTCTATCCCTACATCAGGATTTCTGTGCATCAGCATGTTTATCTGTTCTTTGTCCAAATAAAAATGAGTCAGTAACACGGGAGTGGAGTTTATAATGTTGACCAGTGCTTTTTCCTTTACCAGATGCAATCTGGCAAATTAAAAAAGAAGAAAGAAAGATCTCCACTGTTCTATAGAAATTTTTCAGATGGTTTTGGTTAGTTTCTCACCTTTCCTCAATGGCATAGAGATTTTGAAAATACTCTATAATTTTCCTATTCAAATGCCTGACTGAATGAAAACCTGTAGAATGTAAATTATAAAGATGGATATATGGAAAGAACGTTCATCTCATGCTTGCCTATCAACAACTGAATTTAGAGTTGTGGCATCTCCTCTGAAAATTCATGTCAGCCACGTACCCTGTAAAGCAGGACAGGGAATAGAAGCTGTACCCTGCCTTAAGGCCGGCAGAGTGGCCCTTCAGCCTGAAAATATCAGTTGGTGTTAACTGCTGGGAATAGGAGGTATTCCACAGTGTATTTGTTCTTTTTTAAAAAATAAAAGGCGTACTACTTTGATCCCAGAATTTCTCAGTCTGTAGTAACTGGAGTATAGAGGGAAACTGGAAATACTGCAGTTTTGTAGCAGTGAGTTCATTTATACATTCTTTTAGCAATTCCAACAGAGCACACACAGCCCCAGTTCCTAGTATGAAGCAGGTGGCTCTCTTTCTTTTTCCTTTTATGTGTCAGAATGACTTGTCTGCTGAAAAGGTCAAGCCAGTGCAAAAATGACATATGTGGTTGCAATTTTTAAGGTTTGAATAATTTTAGGATCCCACACACTTCAGGACTGTACTAGCGCTAGGAGTCAGAATGGGAAACTGTCTCAAAATGAACGAAGCCAACTTCTTTGCTGGAGGTTTGTCAAGTGCAAAATACAAGGAAATCACAGTAGTCTGGGAAAGCAAATAGGATTTCATGTATTGTTTTATGATGTTGAGTAGTAGTGATAACGTAAGTTAAAGAGGAGATGCTTTAATCCAGGTTTTTACACCTACAATTTTAAGTAGGCGTGATAATTTTTGTCTCTCCATTGTAAGACATACATCTGAAAACAGAGAACTACTCCCTTCACCCCGGGTTATTTGTCTGGTCTTTCCTGTGCAGATGAGAGTAATATTAGGAAAAGACTAGTGATGATTTTTTGAAATATATTTTTTTGGGGTGGCATTATCTGGATCTCTTAATTATAACTATTATTACTACTGCTGCTGTTATAGTAGTCTGGGAGAGGGCATCCTTCTAAAATATATTTTGGTGTAACCAGGCACTGACTGTTGTTCCAGTGAAATACCATCAGCATGGGTTCTTCAAAACAGCTTTTTTAAAAATTCCCCTGGGTGTAGAATTCCTTCTCAAGCTGTCTCAAAATATAGGTAATGTAAAAATTGTGAATTATTAAATGGTTGCTCTTAAACTTTTTGAAAACTTTCTTGTGGAAGGCAGAGCACATGTTAATTGCATAATTGTTAAGCTAAAGTCTATCTATCCAGAGTACATCTCGCAACATGATGAAATTGAACACAGAAGCAAATGTCATATCAACATAATGCAAAATATATTCCATTTCTGTCCCTTGTGTAGCTCTAGAGTGCAAATGCAAAAATGTATAAATGTGAAAAAAGCACAATAACCCAAAAGGAGTCTTGAAAGGAAAAGTGAAAACTGCTCCGTTGTTTTTTTTTGCAGCAAGTCATTTCCTTGTATGTTTTTGGAGTAGTTGTGTCTTGGAGAGGCATGATATGGTCTAGGACAGAAAGTAGTTTCAGTGAAGCTGCCATTAGCAAAGGCTAAATGGGTGTGAGTGGGTACAGCACTTCCAGAATCCCCCTCTGCCAAGAAATGCAAAAATATCTCTCTCAAGAAAAATCTGGGTTTTTTTAGTGATCAGGTGTCATGGAGACTAGCACTCCAGATGTATTCTTATTTTTCTCTGACATACAGTCTTTCCACTTCTGTCACACACGCACACAGTAGGTGTATATTGTGTGTCTTTACAGATACACACGAGGTCAAAGAATGCGCTCAGCTGCATATAGGCCCCATGTATGCATATATATAAGTGATTATATATATTATGCATTAACAAGTTGTGACTGTTTAATGACTGCATTTTAAAAGAATCAATGAGATTTTAGCTTTGGAGTAGAACACACAAAAAAAATATTTTCTCACAAGGCAGAGTTTAAAGCTGCATCAAATGAGCTCCAAAGAAATCACCTCGAGACATCAGGCTCAGCAGACGCATGCCTGCAGTACACATAGGCAACCCCTCCACGCTGTGAAAATTTTCTCCGTGCATAGAATATACTGAATGCTAGGGTTATATTTTAAGAATATTTAAAGGAAAAAGCTGAATTCAAGACTCATTTCTAGGAATACAAAGCAGGCCAGAAGGTCTGAGTGGTTTGGACTCTTCAGTAATTTTTTGCCGTCTACATTCTTATAATGTAATTTATTGTGAATGTTATAAGGAAGGACTATAACCAAAACAACTCAACTGTCTGGAGACATGCATGTTAAAAACCAAAAAATGAGAAGGATGTTGCCTGGGTCACTGACCATTTAACAGCCCTTGAGCAGGATGTGAGAATGCTGCTTACGGCAGAGGCTTCAGTTTCTTTTTTTCTCTCCTTTGTAATAATTCTTTATCCAAATACTTCTAGTGAATGAAACCTGCTGCAGTGAGAGTCGCATTATCTATTCTTGCCCACTCTTCAGGTCCTTTGGTTGTCCTAATGTCTACTGTGTTGAGGGGTAAATATTTGACCACTCTGCTAGCCATTGCTTCACAGCCTCCGAGTGACCCTGCATTAATTAGTTGGGAATTTCGGGGCTTTGAATCTGATTGAATCAAAATATTGTTTTTACAAGTTGATGAAGGCTTGATTGATGTGGGTTCTGCTGATTCTTTAAAGGATTAAATTGTATGTACAGATTACAGAGTCCTGCCTGTCACTGCTTAAATGGGAATTGTTTTTTAACAACGCCAAGAGAAAACAGTGTTTTTCTTTAAAACACAGAAAGAAAGAAAGAAGTCCCATGGTTTCCCAAGGTCTTGCTCTCTCTGTCTTTGTGGGTGGTGTATTTCATTCAATCTAAAAATATTCTTTTCAGGCTAGGTTTGTGCTTTCCTTCTCCTCCAGCTATGCTGTCCTGCATCTTGGCCACAGGAAATGGGGTGTCTGGGTTCCAGGATCAGCGATGATGGAGATCACAGATGGAGATCTGTCTGCTAGCCCATAGATTCTCCTGGACAATAGCAATAACATCTATCGAGTCTCTTAGGCCTTCCTTTTTAGAAGAGGAAAGGACCTCTGGGGACTAAATAAATACACTGAAGAGGATAAAGGAAGATGTAGTGGCAATCACATGCCAATGGTTTGGCAGAAAAAAAAGCTCTTTGTACTGTTTAAGAAGGGGGAAATCCAAAGAGTAGCTATTCCTTATGAAGGAGGACACTGTGGACAATATGTCCCTTTCTGCACATATGGGATATATGGGGGGTTTATCCTAGGGCTTTATAAAACTATAATCTAATTTTACTGTAAACCTGTTATGCTGAAAAATGTCTTCTTCCTATAGACTCTGTGCTATGTAATGAATCAGTCCCAATAAACATAGAAACAGCAAAATGAAAGTAATTTGGTGTGGGCCCTACTGAGGGATGTGTAGCAGAATCAGTCTAAATTGCTATTTAAAATGCATGTGATCATTTTCAGAATTACTGCACTTTGGATTTACTGTAGCCACAGAGTCTCTTTGGGAGCACGAGATATGGCTGGGGCTGCCCTCCCTTCACCTGGGCCAGGGGTGATCTCCTGCTCACACAAGGGCAGGGGAGGCGAGAGGGGATACGTGTGTTTTTAAAAGCCGTCAAGGGAAGGGAGAGGGTAATATAAAAGCAAGTACATCACCATAATTGCCTGACATTTCACCCAAAACACATCAAACACAAGAGCTAGTGATTCTGAAATGAAAAGAGGGAAGCAAACTTTCCTCAACTCTATCCTGAGAAAGAAGTTTCTAGAGATGATCGGCAGATAAAAAATGTATCAAGCGACAGATAATTTCTGCACCTCCTTCAGTTTGACTGGAAGGGACTCCATCTGCTTCAAGGTTTAGTCTTTCCTAAATGTCATTGTGTAAACTTTGTGTAAAATGTTGTATTGCAAGAAAAGTTTCTGCTCGCTCATTACTGTTAGTAAACAAATAATAAATCTCCTGTTTTGCTTGCTGGAAGAGCATTTGGAAGGAAAACTTTTACAAAAGTCAGATAACTGTGAATAAAAATTAAAGTACAGATGATCTGCTAAGTCTTAAAAGATTGTTTTTTAGTGGTAGAGGAGAGGGGAAGGTAAGGCAGAAATTAGAGGGAGAAGGAAAATGTATGATTTACTTTTCAAGGACATTAAACCCAACTGTGTTTTGAACATAGGGTGAAGCCTCCTTTTTATGGACACCATCTTCCTATAACTTTTTCAGGTAGCAAATTGTCACACTTATGTCAGTGTGTCTTATTTCTTGAGAACATGCTTTAAATCTTTTTTAATTTATTTTCACATGCTGCTACAAAAAAATAGATTGGTATCAAATGAACAGATTTGCTTTTTTCATTTTATTTTAGAGCTCTGCCTATGACAGTACTACTTAATATTATTCCTGGTAACGTACTTGGGGCAGTTAGCCTTGTCGATAGAATTGTACCTTCCTACTACTCTTAAAATCCCCCAACCTAAGTTATTCTTAGTCTCGATTCAGCTTGGGAGGCAACTGCTACCAAGAGAAGTTTTCCTTAAACTGTCAGATAAGCTACCATCCTAACCGTCACAGCCTGTGCAGCCTTCCCCTCGGCTTCCCCCTGTGCCATGGGCACAGCCAGGAGCGTGCCGGTGGTGGCCGGAGCGCACCGCGGGACACCCGCCGGCCGTGCGGCACGGCCGCCACCACGGCGCAGAGCCCGCCGATCAGGCATCTGCGGGCTGAAGGTGCGTCGTTGCCAGACCGTCTTGTGGGCACGGTCCATGGCGAAGGCTGAAATCCTACACGGACGGTCTTGGTTGGCTCTTCTTCCTTGGTGGGGATCTTCATCTGATTTCCTTTTGGTCAAATCTGGGTGTTTTCACGAGGGAGCGTGTACATGCGTGCAAAGTGCTTGTGCTGCTGGCTGTACGTTGTTTTGTGAACGGTCCCATCCTGAAAATGATCAGCAGCTTATTTGTGGGTGTGTGTCGCCTGGCGTGCAGGCGTGGCGACCTGGTTCAGGAACGGCGAGCCCTGTCCATCAGCTTGCGGACACCAATGTGGTGGACAGCAAATGGCGTTTATTGGTGGTCGACACGGTGTTATATACCTTTGGTTTACAACGCCACTTCCGTCTACTTACATCGTAAATTAAACACTATTGGTCATTAGGAGAGGGACTCTAACTTTCCATACACCGCGAGATCTTCCGACCGCCAGACCTTAGCTACCTACACTCCCTACATCTCCTACAGGTGTGTTATGGTAGGTTTGTTTCAGGGGTTTGAAGTAGATTTGGCTTCCTGAATGCAGTAAGCGCAGGTTTCACTCTCTGCCCCGTGACATCGTGTAGCAGAAAAATGCAGTCATGGATTTTACCATAGCTTAAGGAAACGCTTTGTCATATAAGCTGGTGATGTGAAATAAGCCAGCTTGGAGACTCTCTGCCAGGGGACTGAGTTTCTAATAATGATGGTAAAATGAAGTTCTCAGGGTTTGTAACTTTTCCATTAAAGTCACAAATATTGGTTAGTTTACTTCCAACACCCCAAAGGAATAATTAATAATATATCTGCATTTAACAGAAAGCTAGTTTAAAGGAGAAACTGAGGAATGTATCCAACCCCAAAAGTAATGTTCACAAGAAAAGCAGGTTCCCATGTCCGTGTCGGACCCCTCGGCCCGGTTTCACCCCAGGACACAAAGCAAGGGGGACGCTGCCCCCCGGCCAGCCCCCGCACCCCGCCTCCCCCCCGCTGCCAGCTCCCTCAACTTAGGGCTCAACACATGCTCTTTGTGTTTACAGCATTAAATCATACCGGGTGGAGTTATTTTGTGAAAAAAACCAAAACTGTACTGAAAAACACCAGTGTGCTTTTGATTTGTATTTTCTTCCCCCGCCTTTAATCCTGTTAGGAGACTGCATGTTTTTTCAGTGTCATGCAGCTCACCAGCCAGTTGCAGTATCCTGAATGGGAAGAATATGTAGAAACCTTCTTCCATTTTAGCTTTCAGATCGTTTTCTTGCCAGCCAGAAGGCTGTGCAGAGGGTCTGCAAGCTGCTACGGTATCTGCTGTCTTTTAACCTAAATTCCTCAGTTCAAAACAACAAAACAGTCACAGCGAGCAGTGCAACAGTGCACTATCCTGATATTCCTGTCCAGACACCCCTGGCTTTTTCATGAGGAATAATTAGCGATCAAGAAGGAAAGCTTTACTGTATCTGTTCTCTCCAATGTGCTTTCCAAACTTCCCATGTAGATATATTCCTACGTAAGTGTCATTTGAAAGGGCTCCTCCAAATCCAGAGCTTCTGCTCCTGGCTGAGACACACTCACCGTCACTGACCACTTGGCTGCATCTCATCAGGCAGCATTTGCCTGTGTTCATCTTGTCACCCTGAGCTCAGGCACCCCCAGCCTCTGCCTTTGAAGGTCCTTTTTTATAAAGATTACATGCAGTGGTTGGAAAATAGTTTTGTTTTGTACTTGAATTTGTGTGAGAAAGATAATGGTTGTATTTAATGATGTAATGTGTTGCCATTTATAATTTTCGTTAAGTAAATTGCCATGCAAAAATGAACACCGAGCGATTTTTATCCAGTTTTTATAATCTTGTCTTTATTTCAGTGTATTTTCTTAATACATGTATGTGTTCAGATATGTGTAACAAACAGTTTTGAAAGATAGCAATGGACTTTAATAACAAATAAAAGAGCAGTTCCTATTCAGCTTAAAATTGCCCACAGCTAAATTCAGGGAAACATATCTGCAGCTAAACTGAAAAGTGCAGGAATGGGTTTAATCATTTAACCTCTGGATTACAAGCCAGGGCATTTAAAAATCCATAGCATGGGGTTTGCTTATTACTTATATGAATCACATCTCTTTACTGAAAAAAACCACTCCGGAAACTCGTGTTCCCCTCTCTAATGGTAGTTTAGATTTCCCTTTTTGTCAGGCTCAACCTCAGGAAAGAAAGGGGGAAGAACACTTACAATTGTTTAAAATAGTCAGTGACATTTAATTTCTGTCAACAATTTCTTAATTATTGCTTTAAAAGCAAAGCTTCAATGTGTCAGTCTAAACAGTGATACAAAAGGCTTTTTAAGAAATCACAAATTAAGCTGCTAACATTTACCATTTTCAGATACTACTGATTAGATTAGAGATAATTATTTCTCATGATTTCGCTACTGAAAAAGCTGTATGTCTAGTCATATCAGAACATCTAAACGAAATTACAGAGAAACAGTTTCTGAGTGCAACGTTTGCACTTGTATTCAAAAAGGAGAGTGTAAAGGTTCTAATTTTATGCAATATTTACTGAATTAAAATCTCTTAGAAATGTAAAGTCTTCAGTCTAATCTGGATTTCCTGTTGCAAAAACAGTCTTTTAGAATATTTTGCATTTTTGCTTCTTGGAATAAAAATGATACAACAAATGTCCAGTTTGAACATACATTTGCATGCTGTTTTTGAGAACATTTCCTAAGGTTTAAAATTGATCGAAGTTTAATTAATAGTAATATCTGCCAGACTCTCTTTCTTACCATGAATAACAGAAAAGCAAATAGTTTTAACAGAGTGAAACACACAGTCCAAAATACAGGTTTAGTCAGGGCTGCTGTTTTAAAATGGAAATTTAGTTTATCTTATTTGTCATGTTGTAAATACTTCAAATCAGGTATTTTAACACCATTACAAAGAATTCATATAATGCTATCAATCCTCAAAAATGTCATGCTTCTGCAGCAGAAGGCTTTGACTTTAGTTAAGAACTCAGGGCTATTATCAAAATTAGAAATGTCATTTTCTCCATTATTTTAATGGAAAGTTACCTTTGGAAGAATAAGTCCATTTTGACATGATATAAATGTTTTAAAATAAAAAAGCATTGAGGGAATCACAGAAACATTTTAATCTTAATTATTCATAAATAGCTACCTCAAGTCCATTTTAACAAAATGTCAGTTGACCAAGAAACATGCTTATTTTGCATGAGAAAAAAGAATATTTGGGCTGTAAAAGGATGCTTTATCAATGTATATTTAACTTAAAATGAAACTTGCAAATCAGAAACAACCATCTATCATGAAAGTGCATTAACGGTACAGCGTTTGCTACTGAAAATTCAGCAATATTATGAAATTTTTAACTCTGGCTAACTAAAAAAGAAATGGCAAAGGACTAGTTTTATTTATCAAGAACTTAGCAGGAATTTTTTGATAAATTCATCTTAAATATTTGGAGGAGCTTGATCTGAAGAAAAAAAGCATTTAAAATGTTATAATGGTAAAGTTTTGAAATGTAACTAATACTCTTTTAAATATTTGAGAAGCTTCGTATTATTTTTCCCAACCCTACCCTTGAGAAATGAACTCCCCAATGTATATTTTAATATACTGTGCGCTTAGCAGTTAAACATTTTCTCTCTGTAAAGACATCTAGAAAAAGGCATGCTATTTGATTTCTAAATACATTTCACAGCAATTGATTGTTTTGTTCTTTTTAACTATGCAGATTAAAGTAATAAAAAAGGACTTTTTGGAGTTACAGGAAGAATTAATTGTTCCTTTCAGCCCTTCTAGAACCTATAATTTCTGTGTTCACGCTGTCCTGCATGCTTGCTTGTATGTTTGTATATACAGGTTTCATTGGCAGACCTAATTTCAGAATACATAATGCATGATTTTGAAACCAATTTGTTATTGTAATAAAATATTTTTAGGAATGCATGGTGGTACTTGAGAGGAGAATGTTAAATTATACATGTATTGTGGCCGAGTGCATTCATTTAGCTCAGTGTGCAGGTGAATCTCCCCATGACCTTGGCACTTGCAGGGTAGCATAGAATAACAATCAAATCTAGGATTGGAAATCCTACCATTTCCAAATATTAACAACTTCTTTCAAAGGAAATGCTGATTTCAGCATTTATGTTAATGGAAACATCAGTATATCTTTCAGAGAACTTAAAAAAAAAAAAAGCCATGATCTTAATAGGATTAAAAGCCATGCTTTTTATTTTCAAAATGCTAATTTGTTTTCTGCATTCTATTTTCATATCAGGTCTTGTTATTCAGTACACTGGGATCTAGAGGACACTGAAAGCTGCCAGAAATGCGTTGGTAATGATAGGAAAGCTACATAAAAGGTTTCTTTCTGAAAGAAATTCTATATTCCTTGCAAGCCTATTTTCCCCATCTCTGTTAGTTGGTTAGAGAAACTAAATGCAGTGATACTGATGAGAGGCAAGGGGAGAGCATTTTGCTTTATATTGCTGCTTTGTGTATCTCTGTATTTATTCCTTTCACATTAAGGAACAAATGTTAGTCATTAGAGGTGCATTAATTGAAATAGCCTGTGACCCATATTAGTGAGATGAACTGATTCGGCCAGCGAAGTTTGGCTGTGAAATTTAGAGTAGCCCGAGGCACCTGACATTCTGTAATCTGCTTATCTTGCAGGCTTTCACAAGCGGCTCTCCCATCGTCATTCATGCTGAACAGTGGGGTGTAGAGAGGAGGCCAGAACAGAGATAATAATTTACCATGTAATTTGTTTTGAGATTCCTTTGATAGATTTCAAAACCGAAGCATCCTGCAAGAGAACAGGGCCTTTAAAACCTTTAAGCCAAGCCAATTCTGTGCTTGGTGGTGGGTTATGTAGTGTGCTCAGCGGGAAGCTACCTTAACGAATGGACACCCAAGGCACTGACCATTCTCAATGGGGACCCTCTATTTATTTAATGGCTTTTAAACATTGCTTCTATTCCTTTTCCTCCTACAATGACTCTTATACCCGATGCTGTAAATTTGGGGAGAACAGAGTACAGTTCAGTGCAGGTTGATGAAAACCATTTGCAGCAATCAAGAGGGGCAGGTAATTTTCTAGACAGATTTGTTTTGTAAATGAGGTGTTCCATTTGGGGAGCTGGGGCGGCAGCACACCTGGCTAACAGGTGTCCTGGTGCAGGACAGCTTGCTTTAATTCCCTACTAGTTAAGGGATATTTCTTCAGCCCACAAACTTTTGGTTTAATGCCTTCATGGAGGCATAAAACATAACAAAAATTCAGGGATTTTATATTCCAAACTTCAAAACTTTCATCCAAAAGGGAAAAGGATCAAAAGGAAAAGGTGGTGCGTTTCATGTTCTCTTGTGGTTTTAATACTTGTTAACTGACCTATAAACTGAGTTTTCCAAGTAAAGAAACGTAGGGGAATTTTATTACAGAAAAATCTACTGCGAATCATCCCCAGCTGCTTTTAGAGATAGGAGAGGCTATTTTCACTCTTGCTTTCAAGGGTGATATATGCAACCTCTACACCTTTCCTTTGTTTCCATACTAACATTGTGCATCCATAGCCATATTGCTTTTCTTGTTTACTGTATTTCTGAATATTTTTTCTCATTTAGAACAGCTGCTTTGGGCTTTCTTTTTCAGCTAAAGGAGAGAGACTCACATAAAATCAAGTCGCCTTTGCTGGGTTGTTTTGTTTGGTGCAGTCCAGTTAATATCATCTTGCTGCTTATAATTACCTTGCATGTCCTTGGATCCAAAGGACGTTTTAAAACCTGGCTGTAGGTTTTGCACAGATGACCTCGGAGCCTGTTGCTATGTTAATCATAGGGTTGTACCTGGAAGTGGAAGTAAAGGCGCTGGGAAACTTCTAAATCTGTATTACTGGGAAAAAAATGACTAGAGTTTGGGAAATGCCCCTTAGAATGATAAAATGATGAACGCATTGAGTGAGGAAATACCTAGAGAGAATGGAAGGGTCTGGAACCTTTTAGGCTGAATTTAAGTTTTTTAGATCAGTGTGTTACTGTGTAATTCTGTACAATGCCCAGCACAAAGGAGCCCTGGTAGGGGCCTCTGGGTACTACTGTAATGCAAATAATAATAAATCATAATAATGGACAAACCATGTTGCTTTTAAAATGCATGGCCTTTTGCTGAGGACTTAAAATGGTTTTAGGGGAATGCTGGCTCTATCAGTTTTATAATGGCAATCACGGCAGTTTGTAAAAAAGCTGTAACATTGAGAGAACTTCGGCATTTGAGAGTGAGTTTTGAACAGAGAAGCGTGGTAGCAGAAACAATGTGGGTAACAAAATTAAATAACTGAGATTGACCCATTGGTCTCCTGTGTCATTACAGAAGTCACCATGAGAAGCGTATGACAGTGGATGGTTGGCAGCGGGGTACAGCTTAGTGTGACACGGTACTGGGTGACCTAAAGATTGCCAGCATTTTAAAAGCTCTGAGATCAGAAAGACAACAACTACAAACCTGTAAGATTCCTTACAACTTCTGGGGAGCGAAAAGGCCTCTGTGTGGCAAGAGCGAGCCCTGATGTGGGTGGAAGTGATACAGGATAATGTCCCAAAGTGGCAGCGCTTCTCAAGTGCGGCCTTAGCTCGCTCACCAGATTCATTTCCTAGTGTTTTTTCTTCAGTCCGTTCTGGTTCTCATCACGCCTTCATTTCAAACAGTGATCACACAGCAGCAAGAATTGCTCAAAAAAAAAAAAAAAATTACTTTTTCTACCAGGTGTAATTTTTGGGAAGAAGAAAACAATTCCTAATTTTGCAAGTAAGGGATTTTATTGACTGTTGCAAAGCGGGGTTTGGTTTTGGGGTGGTTTGTTTGTTTGTTTGTTTTCTTTCCGCGCTGCCCGCCCCTGTCTCCGAGGGGCCGTTAGCGGCTGCTCTCGGGCGGAGCCGTAGGGACGGGGCGCTCCGCTCCGCTCCGCGCTGCCGCTCCGCTCCGGGGCCGGGGTGCGGGGTCCGCGGGCGGCGCCTCCAGCGGGCGCGGGGCGGTGGGCGCTGCCTCGGCTTCCGCGGCCGCGGCGGGGGTGGGCGGCGCGTCGCGCCGCGGGAGCGGAGCCGGGGGCGAGGGCTGGTCCCGCCGCGCTGCCGGTGTCGCCGCTCGGGGCCGGCGAGTCGCGTTGCTCGGTGCGCGCAGGCGGCGACGCCGTCATCCGGCCACCGCAGCCTCCGCCGGGGGCTCGCTGTCGCCGTTCGTTCTTCCCGCGTGCCCCAAAAGCTCGGTTCCTGCGAGAAAACGCGTTCCCCGCGGTTTGTCCTGCCCAAATGGAAATGGATCTCTTGTCTCTTGTGGTCACAAGTGGGTCTCTGCTCGGCTTGATTTATTAAATTTAGAAAAGGCTTATCTTGGCAAACAGCTTTTCCCGTGGCGGCGCGTGGCATCCATCCCGACTCACGCAATCTGGAGATTCACTTGTGTTATTAATAAAAAGAGTACGAGTTGCCGCTTAGGCAACAACGTTTCGGGATAATTATCTTAATTAGGAATTGTTCTTTTTAAATAAGTCTCATTTTATAGGAGGTGCTGCATGCTGCTGTAGAGCAGAAATGTTCCAGACCCATAAGTTATGTCACTGGCTTTTAAAAATCAGCTGGATGGTTTATAGAATATCAGGGAGGTCTTCTTTATTTACAGGAAGGATTTTCTGCTTATCTTTCTGTAATGGTGCAGTAGCTTTGCTACGGGGCGGATTCTGAAGTATCACTTAACATCAATCCATTTCCTTAAGATTGTTGATAACGTGGTTTGTATTTCACAACTAATAAATAGGCCAGATTTCTTAGCAAGGTTTATAAAAAAAAAAAAAAGCCAACCAAAACCCCCTCGCCCGAGTTCTTGTAATGCTACGTTTTTTTCCCCTAAAGTCCTTATTTTGGAGTCCTGCAGTATCCTGGGTTTTGGAAAAATAGTGTTTTCTCATTCTGTTCAGATTTTGTGATGGGACTGTGATGGGTTTTTTTGTTTTGGTTTTTTTTTTTTCCATTTCTACCAGTCATGTATTTTTCTGCTTGCTGTGCTAAGTACCACCAGACTTGAAGCCATGTTTGAAGTTTACGCAGGTTGATCCCCAGACAGACTCGGGCACCAAGGGAAATATTTTTAGAAGCAAACTGCTCAGACTGAGAAATTTTTAAATTATATGAATTTTTGACGGGTTCCCAAAACCATATAGAGGGATATATGCTATCTAAGTCTCTACTACTGATTTGACTAATGCTTAGTTTTACAGAAACATATTTTATGGAGATGCTCATAGGTGGTTTCCCTTCGATGTTCAAAAATAACTGTGAGGTTGGACAGAAATTTAACTTTTCAGGTTTAATGATTCTTCAGTTCTTCCTCAGTTATGTTGAACTTTGGTCTTACGTGGGGCACACAGAGTATTCTCTTTCCATTTTTCAAAAGAGAAGCATAAATACATTTCAGGTTATGGAAGAGGCATTGAGGACTGTAGCTGTCATTCAGTAATACAGAGAGCAGAGAAAAAGACCAACTCCAACATACCAAGGAAAAAAAGGAAGAAAAAAATGGTGAAATATGGAAGCTTTCTTAGTCAAATACACTTGCCAAGTACATAGGTAAAAACTTGGAGATGAGTGAGTTTTAATTTGAATGTTGAGCGGTCGAACGGAAGACTCACTGCCTAGCAGCAGGTGGGTGCTGCGGCACCAGCCGGCTCGGACACCAGCGTGGACGTGCTGCGGAGAAGGGAGGTGTCCGACCCCCCCCAGGCAGGGTGCTGTGTACCCCATTGTGCGTCCCAGGGGAGTATAGCCGCAGGTTGGGTTTCTCACTGCTCATGGACTTGCTGCATGGAGGTTTTATTTTATTTTTCTTGTTTAGAGAAAAAAGCAGAGAAATGTTCTAAGAGCACCCAAGGTTCACAGCGACTGCTTACTGTGGGCTGTGAAGTCACTACTGTTATCTTACAGCCCCTTCCACAGAGGAAAGACAAGCAAAAAGGTTTCTGACAGACAAACTCGAAACGGAATGGTTTTTTTCCTTGAGATGAAAAGTAAAACGTAACAAGCACATTTAATTTCTCCTCTTATAGCTGGCTTTTAATAAAAAGGCACCCTGCAATGGGAACAGATAATGTTTGTCTTATAAAATGTAACAGCTAGTTCCCATTTTAAACACAGATCTGCTGGCTGGACTTTGTTGTGGGCTGAGAACTGACAAGTTTGCAGATGCTACAGCTTGTTACCTAATCAGAGCCAGATGCTGTTCCTAGGCCACTTTCTCACTGTCACCACATCCCTTACCGCAGCGAGGGGACAGCCAGAATTCACGACAGACCTTTCTGTGCCTGGTAGTCTTGCCATATTTTTTGTTATCTTGATTCTCTGTTTGTTTTTAATTTAAGGGGGTTTGCACTGGCCAGAGATACAGAAGAGTGAATGGGAGAGGCAATCTGAAAGAAGCTGATGTCCACTGGACATCTGTTTAAATTCAACAGTCAGACACAGAAAGAAGCCTGTGTGCCTTTAGTTTGTTCTTGGGAAATGGCCTGCAGCAAAATAAGAGTATTTGATTTGGGAATTCATTAGATAATTCTGTACATTATACTTCAAATAATACATAGGCCTGAGAGAATGTTTTAAGTAAAATTAAACATTTCAGTGTGGCTGCAGCTGTTGTCAGGCTATTCCAGTGCAGGAGCGCAGGGAGGTTTTTTGCCCCCTCTGAACTGCAAATTGAGTTCAATATTCTGTTTGAGTTTTTAAAAAAGGTAGCAAAGGAATTTGGATTCTAGGAAGTAAAGGGCTATTTGCTTGAGATCGTTATTTGATTCAGCACCTTTTGCAGCAGCCTTTCCTTTCTCCCACCAAACAAAATGCTCAGTACTGTATGCTGCTGTTAGCAGTACTGTAGCTCTGTGTATCTAATTGACTTGTTCCCATCTGCTATGGAAATGGAAAGTTTGCAGCTCTTGTCATCCAGCGGTGTGCATTTCTTGGATTAAATACTGTGTGACAAGAAAAGGGGTTTGCCTCCCCATGCCAAATGATGCCAAAAGCATCATGTAGCTTATGCGGCTACAAAGATGTTTGGTTTTGGAGCTGTTTTCACATATGAAATTATCCTCATGCTAAAGCAGGGCTATGTGAAACATTCAGGAGTTGGAGTTGCTCCTGTTTACAGAGGGATCTGCTTTCTTTCTTTCTCTCTTGAAGAAACCTGTTATGCAGTGGGTAATAAAACTAAAAATAAAGATCAGAGCCAATGGAAATGCTGTAATGTTTCTCGGCAGAAGCATTAGAAACTGCCCATAAACCATGAGGCATTCAAAAATTTGCACCCTATTACCGTGCCCTCCAGCCCCTCTGGAATCTCTTTTCTCAAACAGATTTTTTTTATTCCCAACACCTCTGCACTTGTAGGTCGTGCTTCTGAGCCCTGATTCCCTGACACCCTGCTTGTCCTCCGTTGGCGGCTGGCGGGGATTGGTACTTGGTCCTTCACTGCTGCCACTTCTCGAGGGTGAGGTTGAGCCATAAACTCCCTGCCTTCCCCTGGAGCCATGAGAAAGGCTGGAATATGCGACAGTTAATGAGCAGATTGGGACAAGCCTTGGTCTAATCTGTACAACTGAAAGTAGTGGTGAACTCTGATTTATCTTACAATGAGGTCATATTTGTAACTTTTAAGTTGTGCTTTGCCAGAGTGTGCAGCTTCTTGTGTTCAGGTTTTCGGTTGGTTGGTTGGTTTGGGGTTTTTTATTTGGTTGGGCTTTTTGTTTGTTTGTTTGTGGTTGGTTTTTTTCCCAATCATTTTGTGCTACTGTCTTTCCTAGAAAGCTATTTTATTTCTAGGATTTATTTTCCCTTTGACATCTTAAATAGCTGATGTTTTTCTGTGTACGTCTGGCTAGTATATTTACAAAAATCTCTAAGCCAGAATCCATTGTGAATCAGCTTCTGCTTTTTTCACCCACCCCTGTTGTTTAGCCAGCAACTGCTTTTTGCAACTGCTTTTTGCAGAGAGGCTCCACTTTTAAACAAACCTCATCTCTGCAGACGGCTGGCAGAAGGAGAGAGGAAGGTTTGCAAACTCATCCTCCCAAAACAAATCCCCCCTCCCCTCGAAGAGTTAAATTAAGTCACCTCCTGAAGCTCTGCCCTCCCCTCCCAGCACCCTCAGCCCCCCAGCTCCCCAAGGGCCGAGGTTTTCTCTGGAGAACAATAAGCCATCTTCTCTTCTTTTGGTGCCTGTCCAGTGTGGAAAGAGAAAGATGAGGTCAAAGTGGCAGGCTGTACAGCTTTCTTTTGAGCCAAACAGATGGTGAAGGTTAAGTGACAGCTCTGTGACTGCCTCTTTTGAAGTAATTGGAGATAATTTGTATTTTGAATCAGAACTTGACCACTGTCAGAAAGGAAGAAGGTTAATATGTAAACGATTTTACATTAGCCCCTGTTTCTTGGGATTTTTGCTCCCTCTCCCCCCCCCCCCCCCCCCCCTTGGATTCTTGTTTCTATAATCCTTGCTCCAGGCTATTGGTAAGATTGTCTTTGAGCTCGGTGTGACTCGTCCTAGGCTGCAGTTGTTATGAAAGCCAACAACAGCTTATTAAGGCCAGGGATAATCTCTGCTACTGATGCATTGTTGCTTTCCTGCAGTCCAGTTAAGGCTATGCATTGGAAACAAGATCTGGAAATGCAGTCTCTAACTGGAGAGGTTAGCAAAGAAATGCACAAATATATTCCTGTTTCTGAAGTTGAACCCCATTTTGCAGATTATTTTGTATGGTTAAGAAGCTCCCCCTCAACTTCTATCATGATCAACAATGCTAATTTGATTTTGGCTTCCTCCTATCCCTTGTGATTTCTTTTTGGCCTTGAGCAGACTTCTGTTTATTTACTTAAAGTATAGAACGTACAGTATGTGTTGTAATCGCTGGTGCTTTCCTGGTGTACAGTAATTCTGAAATATTTCCAGAGCCTGATTTCAAAGCAGTAAAGAGTAGCTGGCAAGTTGCTTCTCAGCAATTCCTGTTGATAAAACAGCGTAAACCATCCTGGCGGTTCCACTCCGGTCCTACATCTTGTCCTAAGTACCATGTGCAAGAGCAAGGGGCGGTCAGCTGGGATTTCTTTACCCAGTACTTTTTTTTAATTTGAAAATGTGGAAACTGAAAAGACCTTGTAGGGAAAGAACCTGTAGTTGTCTTCATCCTGCCCAGCATCCCAAGGCCTTTCTGTGGGTAAGGAGAACAGGCAACAGTTTCACACTTATTTAAATACTGTAGCTTGGACTTCTGTATTTCTCAGGCGATGAATTTTCATTTTTGGTGTAGCAGTTGGTAGCCAGAGAGGCACCCAGATATGCTGTTTGGGAGGTAACTTGGACCTTTTTGTGGACTAGATTAGTAGACTAATTATTTTGTCCTGGCCCCAAAAGATTTTCTGCATGCTGAAGTCAGAGATGCTGGTGGAGAGGCAACCAGCGCAGAAAGGCAATGGTATTTTTGTGCATTTAAGTGCTGTTTCCACAGAAGGTGATATTGTATTTTATTCATATACATCAGGTTTATTATGAAACACATTTTTTCACTAACTTGAAGAAGAAAAAGGAGATATTGGCTTGTTATTTTTGCCTTTTTCTTAACCAGGCAAAGTAAAGAAATGGTTGCAAAACCTTTAGAAGCATTCAAGTACCTCAGTGACTTTCATCAGATGTTCTCTGTACAAGAAAAAGAAAAAAAAAATCGTTCTATCTTTTTATTTTTACTTTGCTTTAATCTTATTTGATGATGTCTCAACAGGCTGGGACATGCTTTCTTGGATGGCAATTTCACTGCACCATATGTGTCTCTCACAAGATAGCAGAGTGAAATGAGTCTTGGCAGGAAGAGAACTAAACACATCGACAAAGAAAAGAAAAAATTTATTTACTTAACTCCCTGTTGCCTGCATACATTTTTCTCTGGGACTGCGTCTGGTACAATGATTCAAAGTTGGTTTCTTATAACTGTATGTCTGAAGCACAGTCCCACACCGAATCACTTTTTCTAGCCATCCACACTGTTTGTTTTTCTAGTAATCCCGATTTAAATGTTTGAGTACCTAGATGGTGACCAAGCTAAGAAAAAAGAAAATCTGGTTTTACCTGAGAATCTCTGTTGCTCATGGTTAGGAAGAGAGGTGGTCCTTATTCAGCTGCAAAAAGGACTCTGTCATTCTTGGGGGGGGGGGGGGGCAGAATTAACAACATGAAATTAATGACCTAGCAGGGCATTCTTCTGGTGAGCTCCAGGCCTGGCATTTAAACTCTGTGGTGAATATAAGAGAGATCGGGCCAGGCTCTGAGCCCCACCGAACTCCCTATCAATGGAGGGGAGATTACAGATATTTATCTTGATTGCTAAAAGATTCTAGCTTTGGTTGATAAGTTTGGAAAATTTACATTTGATATATTTCAAAGTAAGGCTATTGAATATCTCTGGGTTGAAGCAGTGGAAGGTATATTTGAATGCTAAAATCAATCAACCAAGCAAAATCTACTGTATTTGAACATGCTTGTAAGATAACGTCATATGGCTGCTCGGGCTGCGGTGACCACTCTGCTGGGTGGCCAGTCTGTTACCCCAAGTATGAGAGTGGTTGGTGCCCAGTTCATTGCCATGGCTGCTTCATTGCAAAACTGACTTCCTCAGTGAAAAAAAGGGTTAACCAGCCATGTTTTTTCCAACGGGAATCTGTAGAAGTCCATTTATGACTCCATGTTGCAAAGGCTTTCGCAGCTGTATTGGTTTGTGTTTACATTAGCTCTCAGGGACGACTTCAGAACCGTTGGTAAAATATGTATTTGTACAGTTGGATATTTAGGAAGAAAATCAATACAGGTTTTGCAGTGACCTTGCTGGTTAGCATGAAAGTGTCTGGCAAAAATGATAACAGATGACCATGCAGGTGATTTGCAAAAGATAAAATGAAAAAGAAACAAGCAAGTTTAGAATGTTTAAGGAAATTTGCAGTGAAAAAACAATGGAGTGGTTATATAAGATTTTAGACACCATATGAAAAGATAGGAAAGAGGAAAAAAAAGAATACTTTGAGGCATTAGCAGCTTACAGAAATTCCAGTTCTAGTACAGAATCATAGTGAGATTCACACAAGATGCAATGTACAGGCGATACATATGTGGGACTGGTGCATGGAGCAGAACTGGTCAGAGCGCCTTGTACGAGTGCTGAACTTTGCTGTGCTGGGAGCTTCTCTCTGGGTCTGAGTGGAGTGGTGGGAGGTTGGGAGGTTTTCCCCCTTAGCTATCATCAAAAGTTTTATCCTTTAAGGTTTATTTCTTACGAGTCCTGCTTCTGGACGTGAGAGGTAGCTTTGCAGTGTGCAAGGAAGGGTTTTCCTCTGGAATATGCATAATATGCGTGAAAGTAGTGACCATGTTGATGCAACTTTCAGGATTTTATTATGTATTTAAAAAAATTTTTCCTTTGTACTCCTCCTAAATGAAGTGGTTAGAGATTTTTTTAATTCCTGCTTTTTTCACAGTATCTCTTTTTCCAAGGTTGTAGATATTTTACAATATATAAACTGACTATTACAGGGAGAACTAAATGATTGTTGTAATATAATTTCTGTGTAGACTCAAAGCTCAAAGTTCAGTTACGTCAAGTTAAATTTGCAAATTTTATCTTCATCTTTTTGTGATAGGTATAATGGAGATCATTTAGGGCTACTGTTTATTCAAATACAAAATTGGATTTTGACTCTGCAGTGTTTCAGACGCTTTGAGGCAGATATCTGTGGTCACTAAGCTCTGAAACCGTGTAAATATTGCAGTTTGTGTTACACAGCAGGTACGGACTCTGCTCCGAAACCAGGGCCCAGTTGTGCCGTGTGCTGGGCGGGCAACAGGAACACAAGCGCTTTTCCAAAGACTTCAATGTCTGGGTAATCCATGTGTGCCCACAAAGGGGACGATTCCGCCCCACACATTTTCCTAATTACACAAAATTCTCTCATAAAATTAATGGCTGGCAGTCAGTACTGGGTTCAGACTTTTGTCTGCAGTTTTTCCAGACGCCTCTGCTAATAGGTGCTCCTTAAGTTAGGTGAGACTGCACGGGGCAGTATCTGCAATATTGGACCAGGTGGAAGAACAGGGCCCTGCTCGGTGTTACAGGCTGTCCAGAAAGCAATAATTTTGTGTGCTCTGACACCTTTCGGTGCCCACAGATGACTGGCAGGTCAAGAACTACTTTATGAAGGCAGCAATGAACTATGTGAATAATGCATGGTCAGAAATTTTCACAAAAGCTTTGGGGAAACTTTGTGAACCAGAGGGTAAGGTGACTGGCTGTGAGTCAGGTATTGAGGAGCTTTTGCGTTTCTCATTTAGAAAGGCTGTGTTCTGCTCCTACTAAATGAAAATATTTATATAAAATATACATACTTTGTATTACTAAATATATGATGTCGAAATTGATCCATGAGCTATCCTTGTGCAGTTGCTTGAAATGGAAATGCAGAGAGAAAAGATGTGAGAGAAGCGGAACACAAAGAGGAGCTATAGGTGAGGCTCCAAGCAATGATGCTGGCTCCCCTTTGACACTGGGATTCTGCATCCGCAGGCCCAGGGAAAAACACGGCATTCCAGCCAGGATAAACAAGAGCCGTTACATTTAATTGGTGGAGAAGGCTTTCTGCAAAAATAGGACTTATTTTTTTTTACTCTGCGTTTTCTTTTCACCTTCTGATATACTAAATTATTACTTATCTAGAGTCTGTGTGCCCTCGTGCCCTGAGAGCATGCCCTCATGGAGAATACTGGACAATTTGTATTATCTTAAAGTAACAGGTCCTACAGGGAAAAATAATAGTTGGCATTCTCCTTAATTTTATATATTATTTTAATAACAATGAAAAATTAAAAAAATAATAATCCAGACATATTGTCACCTGTGTTCCTAAGAGGGTAGCTTTCAGATTGTAGGTGTGAGACAGGCTCAGTCTGAATAAACGCAGAAATCATTTAGCAAATACCATCACATGGGTGGCAGGAAAAAATCCTTTTGTTTTCGGATTCATATGAATGCAACATTATCTAAGTTAGTCAGAGATGTGTCACAAAACTGTTGTGTCTTTTTAAATGGCTTTTAAAAAATATCTTTAAATTTGAGCAAGTTATACGGATTAGAAAATGCATTAGTGACAAAAAGAATGTTTCTTTTGTTAAAAGCTTTTGAGGTCTGACTGAAAATACAAATCATATCTGAATAATCTGGATTATACTTACATATTCTTTAGCTGTGTTGCTTTTTGTTGACTATTAGTTTATAAGAAAATCTCAGTGGTTTTGATGGTTTTTATTGGTAAAGTACTTAATATTAAAAGATGGGGTTTATTTTAAATTAATTTTAGGCAGATTTTTTAACTATTGTAAAATTGCTGTGTATATGAGCATACGTATATCTGTAAATATATGTATTCTTGTATATTATATATAAACCCCTAAATTTTTAGGATGAAGTTTCTTTCCAGTAGAGCTTTTTAATGACCTGTCAGTTTTCCAGTTGTGCGGACTGTTTAAAATTCTATATAATTTTCTGGTTTAATGCAATATCAGTTAATTCTCTAGAGGAAAAGAGATAAGGTGTTAAAATTGGTATAAAAGCTTCCAAATGCTGGAAAATTTGCTCTGTCAAACCCAGGGCCCTTTTTACTGGCAGAAACTTAAGTAAGTAAATACTAGTAAGCTCACACGTACCAAAAAATGTAAATACCATTTCTTTAAATACTATAAATGCAATTATCAACACTTTCTCTGAAAACAGCTAAGATCGAATTCCCTATTAATTTTTTATTTTTGATGGATGAATACAGAATCGATACTTTGAAACTTGATTTTTTCCCCCAAGAATTGTTCTCTGGATGGAGAAGGGTGGTTGATATCACTATTTTCCCATTTTGATTATTTTCTTTTTTAGGAAGGTGGCACGAAATAAACCGCTCGCAGAAGCTGCCTTCAAGGTGCTGTAACCATGGTGTAGTTAATTACGTAAATTCCCTTATTTCTAGAGTGATAACGAATTTTTTCTCACAGAAGGCGGTTAAGAAACAGCTTCCAAAATGTCCAGCCAGTAGAAAAGACACTTGGGAGAAAAAAGTTAAAGCAAAGCCTGAAAACGACAGAATTTCCCTTCCCTGTCCCGGGTTTGGCTCCTCGGCCGAGGTAGTTTTAGGAGAACCTTCTTCCCCTGATGGCGGCTGGGGCGGCCCTGGTTTCCCGTGGTCGCCCGCGGTAGGTCCGAGATGCCGGAGATGCTGGCCCCGGCCCCAAGGCGTGCTGCCCACGCGGGCAGGCCGTGGGCATGCTGTGGGCAGGCCGTGGGCATGCTGTAGGCAGGCCGCGGGCAGGCCCCGAGCAGGCCGTGGGCATGCTGTGGGCAGGCCCTGAGCAGGCCGCGGGCATGCTGTGGGCAGGCCGCGGGCAGGCCGCGGGCAGGCCGTGGGCATGCTGTGGGCATGCTGTGGGCAGGCCGCGGGCAGGCTGTGGGCATGCTGTGGGCAGGCCGTGGCGCGCCGTCTGCGCAGGTGCGCTCGAGAGCAGTGTCCGGCCTGTCCTGTCAAGTTTATTGTCCACTCCATCAAAGGGCCTAATGGTCAGCAGAGAGGCTAAACGTGTCCCCGGTGGCCTGACATTAACAGAGTGGACTTGTTTAAGCGTTACCCAGGGTGTCTCCGGCTGATGGGGACGCCAATACCCGTTTCCCTCAATGAGCAGTCATTCGGATCATGACTCAATACAGCCTCCCCTGACGTGGCCCAGCCCCGAAGGGCTCCTGGGGGAGCTGCCCTCACCGCCGCCACCAGCCGGGAGGGGCTGATCGATGCCCGCTGACAACAGGCGAAGCGGGGGCCCCCCCAGCCCCTCCCGCCCAGGGAGCGAGAAAGATAAATGGGTTTGCCCCAACAGAGAGACTGAGGCTGAAAACCAGGGTCCGGAGACGCGTCTAATTGGGCACCTGGAGAGCCCTAGGACGCCGCTCCTCGCCCACCGCGCTCCCCAAAAGTCAGGTTTATGGGGCGAGCGCAGAGCGAGATTAATCCAGATTAAATGGTTGGGAACTACTGACGCCGCGGCGCCTTTTTATCTCCGGCCACGCTACCGCGTGTAGAAGCATCTGTTAATATAAATGGGGTTTTGTTGTTCTTGGGAATAATGGAATTCGTACAGTCGCTGCCGGACTGCGAAGCTGAACAGCAAGAAAGTCCCAAATGTTGAAAAGGGCGTTTAAAATAGTAAAGCTAGTTTGTTTGAAATTTTGTGGTTTGGATTTATAAATAAGGTAAAGTTTTTCCAAACCGTAATTTCTTAACAATGCAAGAAAATGTCATTTCAGTAGCAGTAACTAAATAGGAATACTTAACATCCTAAAATTAGATCAATAGCGAAAAGTACACAAAATGCAGATGCAGAGCTTTAGGTCATTCCTGCACAGTGTTTTTCATATTCACCTTAAATATATCATTTCTTTGCTGAATGATTTCAAAGTGTTCTCTGTTGGAAAATAAGAAGGTATTTTCTGCATATTATATTGTTACTTGAAAATAAGATTTATTTTTTTTTCCCCCCCTCTAATTGAACCAAACTTGCTGCACACAAATATTTTAGGGAAAATAATTTTGGATTAAAATAGATTTGTTTTGTTTTATTTTTAAACTTTTAAAAACTCCAATTTCTTCAAATATTTTATGGAAAAACCACGAAAACACTTTTCAACATCTAAGTAAAGAAAAATGCATTTGACTAGGCTTGTTCCTACTGTATTGTAGATAGCAGGGGAGATTCTGAATCTGTCTTCTTTTTCCAAGGCAAGCTAAAGATGGAAATTGCAAGGGAAAATGAGCCAAATAATATGATTTTTGATAGGTGTTTGTAGTTTGTCAAAGCTTTTTGTCATTCAGATGACTAATTTGTATAAATAAGTCTGAAAACACTTTGTATTAACATAATTATTTACGTAAAATATCTTTATTTTTCTGCTTTCATTAACAATTTTTTTGTTTACAGTTCAAATACACTGTAGTAAACACTTTGTGCATATGTATATATTTCTGAGTGTTGTCTCGAAAATGTTTGATAGTATCAGTTTCCTAAATATTATGTTTATAAAATGCACATAGTTGTGTGAATTATTTATAACAAACGAATGAAAAAGAGATCCTGCTTTATATAACACTAACAACAGATTCACTTTTTCTTTGGCAACACAAATATTTATTATATTATTGTACTTAAAAAAGGCTAAGCCTCTAAAGTGTCAAAAGTCAAGCTGAACAAATTTAAAAGCAATGAAATGAAAACCGAGTTAGGCACAAAGGATCTTTTCTGAATTTACTGAAAGGCAGTCGCAAGAGCTGAAGAGGACAAGATCTGTGCCTCCAGTATCCTGTTTATGAGGTCTAATGATCATCTTCAAAGGAATATCGCTGTTACGCGGCATTTAAGGTTTTAAAGGAGTTCTATAAATGTTTGTGCGTTAGTGTTTTCAGCCAAGAAGTATATGTAGCATTTATCTGCAAAAAATAATCTGGTACTCTGTATTCTGTCTATATAGCATAAGTATTCAGTTCAAGAACAGATATGCAAAGTGTATGTGTAAGGGTGTATTTGTGGGAAAAAAGCCCAAAATCTGAGAAATGCATATGCAGCACAGAAAGATTCGGTACCAGATGGATTATATTTTTAAAATTGTCTTGTCCGTGTTCCCAAGCTCTTCCATTAATGTGTTGCTGTGCACGATTTACAGACAGGTGGTGTTCGTATTTTGAAAAGCAGTATTACAAATTATTTACCCTGCCCGAGGAACGCAAGGACCTTGATGAGCACATGCAGGCACGGCCCCTGCCTGTTCCAGAGCGGGTTTGAAAATAGCCGGGCAGGGAATCTCTGGTGTCTGTGGACAGCAGTGGAAATTCAGGACAGAGTGCAGAACTGTCAGGCGGCAATTAGAGAGCAGAGACGGTGATTCCCTTCTCTAAGGTGTGAAATTGGCTTTTGCGAGTGTTTTGGAGCCAACCAGCCGTTTGTAAAATACAAAAATAAGTTCCCATTTTTTTAAAATTAAACCTACATTTCAGATTAACCAGCTGTGTTTTCCTTAAGTTTTACAGAAGGGAAACATGTTTCAGGGTTTCAGTTGTGGTTGCAAAACTGACAGCAAATCTGAAAAATCCCAAGTCAGAAAAGGTGCTCTTCGTTTTGGGAGTGCTGAAGAAATAAATCCCAGGGAAGCAATGCATTAAGAGAAAAGGAGTAGCAAGGAAAATAGGAATTCTGTATAAAAAAACCGAAGTGACCTAGAATCACAGCCTGAGCGTGTCCTGTAGTCTCTCTTTCCAGAGGAAATTTCACTCTCCTTTGAAAAATTCATTTTGTGCAAAAGAAAAAGATCTTTGATTTCGAATGCAAACCCAGTATACCACGGAGGGGAAGGCGCGTGAGGCCAGGGACGTGTGGCAAGTAACCTGCTAAAGAGGCAGCGCAGCGATTGCGCAGGAAACGTCTCTCTTAACAACATAGTTAGAGCCTGTTTTGACAACGCTAATATTCCAAACAGAAAATAAGCCCTTTTCCGGCCAAATGCCACGCTTTGGAGAAGTTAGGTGTGTTTTATGATAAACCCGAGCTGCGCCCTGCCTCGGGTGCTGACAATGGGGCTGGGGCAGGGGGTGGGCTGGAGGGGCCGGAGATGACAGGCACGGAGAGGGACACACAATGGGATGACCGTGACTTTGAACAAATAAATAAAACATGCGAATCTCATTCTCTGCTCTCCCTCGCCCCCGCCCCCACCCGCCCGTCCAACTGTGATTACATTTGCCGTGGTCATTTCCCAAATGTCTGCCTGATAAAAAAGCACCCATAGCCCCGCTCACACCGGCGCTTGCAGCGAGGGCCCTTCCTGTGGCTAGCAATCTGCAGCCCTGCCAATCACCCGCGCTTGCACAGACATGCATGCCGTTTTCATTAGCAGAAATGCTTCACATTTGATTGTGGCCCAAAAAAAATAATCTGTAACTCCGACTTGGCCCACTTAATAAACAACCGCTCCCCCTCGCCGCCGCCTGCACGGCTGGAATGGGGCTTCCCGCACCCCCCCCAGCCCCGCTCCCCTGCAAACCCGAGTGTGCGGGGAGAAAGAATACATTTTAATAAGCCTGGGAAGGAGAAAAATGAGTTTGCTCTACAGTTCTGTTCTTTAGGAACAGAAAAAGGTGAGCATGTTGCAGGGCAGGGAGGGGAAATTTAATATTGAGAGAGATAATGGCAACTATGTTAATATCCGGAATTTTCAATGTACCATAAGTACATTTTGTTTTTCCTTTTAGCACGATTTATAATTAAAGATTTTAATCTGGCTTCACATTGAGTTAATAAGCCCTTTGATTGATTAGGATTCATAAAATTGCCATTTCCCGCTGATGCTTTGTGTTTCTGGGGATGTTCTTTTGAAAAGCTGGGTTAAGGTGAATAGGAAGCAGCCATTGTTTAGGCTGAGCTGTGCCAATTCTGGGAACTCGGGACCGCTTTATTCAGAGTTTGTCCCCAGCAATATCTTGTTGTTCAGCCAAATTAATGCAGATAGAATCTGCTGAGCTACATTTTAGCGATTTTTAGGAAAAACTTTTTTTTTTTTTTTTTTTAATTTCAGCAGGTGTTGCACACAATTACTGCTTTTCTTTACTGACCTGTTCTCGATGAAAGAATTTGGGATTAGAAGGAGAACGCTAACTGCTGTTTTGAACAAAAAAGGCAAAGTATTAGAAAACAAATATATTTGACTACAGCAGAACCCTGATATCTAGGCTCTCGTGTGTCTTTTAAAATTCAGTTTACAGTTCTGTGCCCCAACTGTCACCTCCTTTGTTATTAGGGGCCAATGTTGCAGCAGTCCCCTAGTAAAGGCACTTGTTATACAAGTAAATGGAATAAAAGGAAGAGGACGTTTTGGCATTCTTTGATCACATTCTACTTATTTAAATTTTTCTGCAAGTAAATTCTGATAAATTCTAAAGTCTGAATGGGAAAAATGAGAGAGAAGGTTCGTGATTTTTAAGCATCTCATCGAGTGGAGGCGGGCTGCTTTTTCCAACTAGATCATGTGTGTGCGTGCATGCGTGTGTGTGTGTGTGTGTTAGAGGGGAAAAAAAAAATCTTTTTTCTTTATTTTTAGCCAGGGTAAAAGTGACCCTCTTTAGCCCCAGAGGGGCCTCACTGTGTGGATTGAATCAGAGCAAATTCCCTTTGTGTTTCCTGCTCCGAGGGGACACGCTATTGTTGAGTGCGGGGCCTCTTGTAACACGGAGCAGCGCAGGACCGTGAGCAAATCCTTCCCAGATAATGCACAAGTTGTTTCACAATCGATCCGCGCTCCCCTCCCCCAGCATTCACCCCAATTTACTTGGCACAACTATCATTTCCTGGACCTTTTATTACCATTCAGACGTCCTACAAATGCAAACATTTGGGACAGAAGAAAGGGGCTGGGTGAGGCGAGGGCAGGTTTGGGAGCCCAGGGAGCGCGATGCTGTCGAGCTGCTCGGCTTCCGAGCGAGGGAGCAGATGCCTGGTTAGGGTGAGTGGCGAGCTTTATGTGTCAGCACTTCCAGGGGGCTTAATTGGCTTAATTTTTTTAATGTAAGTACCTGTTTCCTATTTCTGTTTTACACGAAAATATTTTAAATATATTTTTAATCTTCCCCCGTTAATTTTCCAGCAGCCTCTGAGATGATTTTGCTTTTAGGTATCTAGTGCCGGCACAGGCTGACAGTGATGAAAAGATGAAAACCTGGCAATAACACAGGGTTTTGCTTACAAATTGACAAAAACGTCCCTGCCAATCCCCAGTAATTTCCTGCATCTCCATAACTGACCTCATGCATTCAGCACTGTCAGCGCTGATTGGCGGGGTTATAATGTGAACGACGAAGAACGCTTATCCCAAGAAAGAAAAAACAAACAAAAAACCCCCCACCACAAAAATAATTTGCGCCTCTAATTAATAATTTTATACCGCCCAGCACACAAGTTTGCGTCATTACGGAACGAATATCCATGTAAAGCGAGCTCCGTCTTTCCCGAGGCAGGTCACGGGCAATGACGAGCAGCGAGGATGATTCCCGGTGCAGTGTTTTACATCGGCTGGAGGTACCTCTGAGTGAATGTCAGCTCCTGTCTACCCTAGTGCCGGCCGATCGATGCTTCATTAGGCCGAATTGTCTTTTGCCCATGCAACCTTGAAAACAGTCCCTTTAATTACCTGGGAGGAAGTCGGGGACCCTTCTCCCCCCGGCTCGCCTCTCCCTCACGGCTTCCCCCCCCCAGCCCCTCGCTGGCGGTGGCCGGGGGTCACTCGCGGCCCTTCGCCGCCGCCGGAGACGCGGGAGGGGGGAGCGGGGGGAAGAAATATGGGACCTCGAGGTGAGAGGGCAGGGTTCAAGTCCAGACTACGGATCTGTTGAAGAGGTTTCAGACAGCCAGGCCTCCACTTGACTTTCCCATCCACCAGCCCCTGATTCCTCAGCTGCTTCCTCTGCGCCGCCGTGGCTGATGACTCCCGCGTGGTGCTAATTACCCCGCGCTCCGGAACGGAGCGGCCGGGGCCTGGCGGTGCCCACCGCGGGGCTGGGCTGCCGAGACGAGTCCCTCGTCCCCTCCTCGCGAAAACGCGGGGATCTCGGGCAGAGCCGGGAGGAGAGCGAGCGGAGAGGGGGAGCAGCCAGCGTACCCTCCTGCAGAGCTTGCATTTCAGGAGCGGAGGCTATACGTAATCGTGGGCCCTGCAAGCAGAGCGAAGAAAGTGCATAAATAATCTTATTTGTTATGCATTATTAAAAATTCAGAAAGATTTTAAATTCAAGTGATAATCTGATCATCCTGAGGGATAGGTTTATATTTAATAGCCAGGTGTTTTACCTATTCATTTATGATGGAAAATATTATAATGAAGTAATAAACCTTAGCACAGAAATGTTAATCATATATATGTGGTCTACAAACCCCTTGAAATCACAGACCCCTTCTGCTGTCCCAAGCTGTCTTTATTGGTTACCTCATGATTTAAGATAATTTAGGTTTTGGGACTATGCCCGTAGACCTCAGGGCACAGTTGTTAATAATGGAAAGCTTATTTGACTGCATTATTCTCCTCCTGCATTTCTTATCTGGTCCGCTGTTAAGTTTTTATAATACGATGTGCTATTTCTTTGTTTCCCATTTTAGAAGAACGCAGAACAAAATCGTGAAAACTGTTGAGGCTATTGCAAATCTGATATAAAAGGGTGGAGGAATTACAGATAAATGAAAAGTTATAGAGGGGTTCTTGGGCAACTTTAAAAATTGACAGAGATTTTCATTTTAATACCAAGCGGGATTTTGGCTACTCTATGATGCTGAAAAATGAGATGTCTTCCAGCTCTCCATCTCTCTCCTCAGCTAAGAACAGTCTCCTTCCAGTCTTTGCATACAAACCCTACCAAATTCAAGTGATGGCAACAGACAGGTGTCTAGCCGTTCTCCTCTGCTATTCAAAAATGAGTGAACTTATTAAAAGTGTCTCTCCCAGGTCTCACTCCCAATTTACAGAGTAAGACACTATGCCGTCACCCACACGCTGCAGCAGGGCTGTGCAAACTCACAGTGAAACCTGCACTGAGCTGCACCAGAACACAGCGTCTTCTGCTATAGGGATGAGCACTAAATATCAGACCTCGCTAAATCCCATCATTTGGAAGTGATCAGTGGAGCTGTATTCTGTATTCACGGCGAGGGCTTTATCTCACTAAGAGAGCTGTGATGTCACCACATTAAGCTAAAATAACCACTGAACATGAGAACAAGAGGGATGGGGTGGGGGGAGGTTTGATGGGGGGGAGAGGGAGAGAGAGGGAAATAGCAGGCATATTACAAGTCCTGCATGTGGATCACACAGCCAGATTGTGAGCAATCCCTGCGCTCAAAGTATCTTCTTAACAGAAAAGGGAGAGGGAGAGAGAGGGAGCCAGAAGCCAGTCTTCAGTCCCTACCACGAGAGCTCTCGTGCACACACTCGGCCAGGGTGTCAGAGGGCGTGAGTGCATTTTTCATTTCTTAGCCTTTGTGTGGTCTGCCAGATAAATAGGATTCTGTCTGTATTTACATGTATTTGACTAACTGTGCTGTGTATTTTTATCCTGTATGTGAGCAGGCATTAACACATAAACTCACACGCACTTAAATAAATGTAACGTAAATAGTCCTCTAATACACGGGGGACACATTAAAAATAGCATGAGAGTCAGATTTTCACGTGAACTGCCTACCTGGCAGTGCCCTGTGATATTTCCACCCTTCCTAAATGTACAGGAACTGGATGTTACTGGGAGGGAAGGACTGCAACGGGAGGGGAGGGATCTTTCTTTTCTGGCATCTCTAATTCATGTTGGCCTTTGCTTTGTGTCACGCCAGAGAATATTGCTTGTGATGCTGATGATGCTGAAAAGCCACCATTCAAACCACTGTCCCACCTTTGCTTGCAGAGCTTTGCAGAGAATGCATCTGCAGATCTTCAGTATACAGGTGCCTGATAAATTAATCCAAGCCAGTTCTGATGCATTCAGATACAGAAATATCGTGTGTGTGTGCGTGGAATTGTTCCATGTGTGGGTGAGCTCTGCCTGTTTGGAGTGTGTGTTAGGACTGTACAGAAAGCATGTGGTCTCTGCATCGCATCTGTGGATCACGTATGTGCACCCACACGTAGTGCACACATTACTTAGTATATGTAGGTCTTTAAAATAGTGCAAATTGCTCTGCCTGCACCATAACTCGTTCTAGATCCAAGCTGATCTCAGTGTTTGAGGAGAGAAATTCTAAAGGAATAGGGCTAGATCTGACAGCAATGTTTCAGCAGGACGGAGGCAGTGCTAACACAGAGGAACTTGCCTTGAAGCCTTAGTTAAGGATTGGGTGGCAGAGAGGGAAAAATTAAGTATCCTTGGAAATGTGGCCTCTCTGAGGATGATAGAAATTGTCCCAGAAAATAAAGGAATGATGAAAGTCTTTGATTAGGAGAAAGAACAAGAGGCGAGAGGAGTCACCCAGACTTCCCCCAACAGCCGGCCGTAAGTAAAAGGACGCCTGTCCCGTGGTTACCAGAGGTCTGTCCAGCTGCGTGAGACCAATCCCTGCAACAGAAGTCTTTTTTCTACCCCTTCATTATTCACACACACACTCCTACCTAAAATGAGTGGGACTTAACCCCAATTCTTCCCACTAGATTTCCAAGGCAGTGCAATTTGTGGACGTGAAGAGTCTTCCTAGGAAGGGCCAAAAATGCAGTAATTTCAGAATAGAGAAGTATCAAATAGTATTACCAGCTCAAAGTCATAAACCCCCATATCATAAAAAGGGTTTAGGGCTAATGTAGCATTCATACATGATATACATTTTCACAGGGACATTAACCTTAGAGATACAGGACTGGAGAATGAGATGATGGAAAAGTTCTCATGTTTCTGGGTGAACCAAAATTATTTAAATGAAATACCAAGAATTTTTAAAGGAAAATTCCTAGTGGTCACTCTCGGGGAAGAGAAAAACACCATCATGAAGGGCTGGAGCGTGCCTTCGTACCTGCCAGAGTCACGGTTACCCGTTAAATCAGTAAAGGCTGCCCTGCCCAGTGGGTAATGTGTATTTTGGCCGTTGTTTGTGTGTGCCACGTGGAGAGTGTCCGTGCGTGTGTGCATGCTCATGTGCACGCACATGTGCCCACACCTCTGCGCGAGGCAGCTGTTGCACGGGAGGTGTACACGCGTGCTGGAGCTGCCGCCCTGCAGATACAGTCACCTGCGCCCACGCAACCAGCCGGAGCTGTCTGGGTTCCGTGGTGAAGGGTTGGCGTTTGTGCGCCCTTTGTGCAGCACGTGCTCTGCTTTCACGGAGGAATATGGCTCAGGAGTGGGGTTTGGCGATCATCAGCGTCACGAAGAAGTGTCTCGCTTGGCCAAGTTTCGCATCATTAGTAGCCACATCATTTTTTTGCATGTATTAACTGCTGAAGTGACTTTCAAAAGATTTAGCGTAAGAAAGCAGAAAAGCCCAGCCCGTTTATGTGGTGCATCTCGCTCCTCATGGCAGTGCCTGTGCCTGCCTTTGCTGTGTGGCATCAAACAAGGTCAGTGATTCTGCTTCTGCTCCTGCCGCCTTTTATTGCCTGTGTTATTGAGGACACCTGTAAAAGCTCCTGCTTTTGATATTGTGACCTATGGCGTTGCTCGCGTGCTGCCTTGTGGTTTAGAGTTTTAAAGAAACAGACAGGGAAAGGGAGAGAGCGTTTGCCTTAGGTGATGAACAGCGGTGTAGAGCCGGAGGCCGCAGGAGTGGAAGAAGGGGGGGGAGCGGGAAAAGTTCTCGGTTTTTATTTTTGTAATAAAATGGGTTTATTGATAGTTATTATTTATTCTTGATACATAGTCTATATAATTATCATGCATGATAGGTTATATGTTTTATTTAATTATCACTGTATAGTAGTAATTATTTATGTTTAAAACGGACCTTTTAACTGAGACCTGTCCTTGCATACTGAGGTACAGGTGGTGACAACATACACATTTCTGAAGATGGGTACACACTTCATTACTGTTACACAGGCTTGCCATAAGTACTCCTGTTTAGCTCTTTGGACGTATTTCCTCCGCCCCCTCAGCTCCTGCGTGCGTGCTTATGTATGTATGTATGTTTATCTCTCCTGGTATATGCTGTCTCAATGATATTCTCTTACAATAATATTGGCTGTTTTTCATCTCTGTTCCTCTTCTTGTTTCGGAGGTGCCCTAAGAACTGAGCTCCTGTTCACCCTCCCACATCCTCTAAAGTATTGTGTCTTCCTAAAATGATACACCTGTTCAGCTGCCTGCTTTTGAATGTGTAGCCTGTTTGCAGATGCCGATGTAATCATGCTGTGTTGCGTATGGATTCACAGCACAAGTATTGTGATGAGGCAACCCGGCAAGTACTCCCTCTAGCCTGCAAGCAGCCTAGAAGTATCAGTGAAGAGAAGTGTAATGATGGCACAGAATTATTTGTTGGTGAGGACATGCTACTAGGGCTGTTGTAACCTACTCCTCACTTCTGACAAACCTTCCTTTTGTGCTAAATTTTAAAATTTCTTGTTAATGTTTTTTTCAAATGGAAGAAGAAAATCAGTCTGAATTATGTTGCTAGAAAATAAGTTGAAACTTTGGTTTGGATTAAAAAAGAAATTATTTCCCAGTCTAATTCTAATGGCTAATGTCCCAGCCACTAGTATTTGGCTGTTTGGCTAAATCTGTCTTCTAGGTTTTGGTGCTTTTCTGTTTAATTGTCTAACAGACATTCCGGGGGAATTTTAAAATTGTCTTGGAACGCTTGATGGTAGATTATAAGAAGCAGGTGATGGACAAAAAGTTTGCAGCTAGGGCAAAGAGCTTTGCTTTTTTTCTGCTGTCCTTTTTAGTCTGTGTAGTGAGAATAAAGGAAAGCTAGTGAGTGTAATTATGCCAGTGATACCCTAAAAAAGCTGCTTCTCAGGTTTAACTTTTACTCTTCTTTATAATTACTTTTTGTCAGAAGGTATTGAAAGTAGAAAATGGGGGTTCTGGAAAAAAAAAAAGGCAAGTCAAATTACAGAGGGTTAATAAGGATTGTTAGCTCCCAGTGATTAGTTCAGAGTACCCTCACCTGTGCCTGTAGCTGTGAGGGCTGGCCACTCTCCCACACCACGCAGAGCTTCCAGCTTGGCTACAAGAACCTGCTGGCACAATGCATGGAGCTAGAAAGGTGCCCCTGCCTCAGGAATGGTGTGAGTAATTTGCTGGGTGAAGGTCTTATCCAATGTGTATGTGGGGCAGCCGCTCCAGTCTGGAGTGTGTAGGTGGGTGACAGATACTTTTGAGCTCCTCATAGCATGTGGTCTGCTTCAGCCGCATACTGTCTGTGGTCCTAAGCTCTGCTGTAAGGTAGATGAGTGGTTTGCATCACCAAAAATTTGGCTGTGACTGAAAAGATGATGATGTCTAGTAAACATTGTAAGGTAAAATACAGGAGGATGACGTGGTTTCTAGTACTGCACCTGAGCAGTTGGAAGGCATCACGATATCGTGGGCTGAACAAACAGTTGAATATCAAGAACACTTGAATGTAATTTTGCAAAACTGTTGAGGTGACTTAATTTAGGTCATTTGAAGCTGTGAGTGCTGAGACTCTTGGAAAACTAGGTCCTTCTTGCTCAGGCAGATCCTCAGTACATTGTCTTCGTTTAAAGTACTTTCATACTGACTCATAAATATCAGACAGACCTGTTAGCAGCACCCGAATACGCTGCAAATCAAGCAGTTGTCCCTCTTTCTGTTTGAACAGATAAACCAAGCATAGTTTAATGTGCTGTAGCCTCAAGAGAGCAGACTGATTTCCAGGTTTTTGTGGGGAAATCTAAGACCGAGGTGGTGTCTAAAGACACTTTCTCCAAATAATAAGTGTAGATAGTCCTGAGCTGCATCTTTGCTGACAGTGCATCTCTCTTGGTTTAATAGCATCAAATCAGTTCAGCATGGCACAGCAGGCTTGATATTCCCAATTGAGACCAGTGTGTACAGTGTTGTGTGTCATGGGTGCATTAATCAGAGGGTGGATTACTGCTTTAGAAAGTCTGACCTTCTTGCAGGTCCTCGGGAGCCCAGTTATTGCTCACAAACAAGAGAGGCAGAGGCAGGAGCACTGTAAACGTGCAAAAGAACAAGTGCATGGTTGGGGAGCAATGAAACCCTGTGAAATGGTAGATGGGAAAGGAGCTGGCAGGACACACCACCAGGGAAGCAAAATGGCAGAAATTCATCTAGTTTGCTCTGAGAATAAGCAGGATTATAAAATGTGGTGGGTAACTGAAGAAACGGTATTGGGAGGATTGCAGGCTGTGTGGGTAGCTGTACTATTTACAGCGTTTCCTTGGAGGGGCATCATGGTAGAGCGGTTAGGTCACAGCTGCAGCCGTCAGAGGGGCCTTTATTTCTTAAATATAAGGTTTGTATAGCTGGTTAGCTGCGTGGCCTTAATTTATTGTTGTTAGCATTGTTTGTTATTTGCTTATCCTTGCAAGTCAGTTAATCTTCAGTTGGCTATTTCTCCTTCTACAACACGGCATAATATTTGTCTGTCTTCATGGAATGTCTAAAAACCTGAGAGAAGTGTGATAGATGTTCAAAATAGTTTTATTTTCTTTATTATAGAAAACATACAAGTATCAAGAAGTGAGGTTGCATAGTACTATAGTGCATTCTTCTGGAATTCTGGGTGGCATGCTCCTTCACCAGAGCCTAAGCCACACGGGGTGGGGGCTCACCCATACTTTGGTACTTGCAACTGACAGGGGCCCTAAGCATCCAACAACAGAGCTAAGGGAGAGATGGCATTCAAGAAGAGCCTGGTAGCACAGGCAGATGGAGAAGATCTAGAATCTCTCCGTGGCCAGTTGGTGTTTTACTCAAAAAACCAAACCAAAACAAAAAAAAACCCCAAACCTGAATGGCCTGGGGTGCTCAGACTTCCCTGCATGTTTTGGGGATGGCTTGGTTGGGCTGAGAATGAGTGCTTCCCACTCCTATCTGCTCTGGCACTCTGTGCTGGTCCCAAACCACACAGTCCTATGTGTGACATACCTGGAAACCGCATGCCAAGAGGTTCCTTCCAGTGGTGGTTAGCTGGCAGAGGCATGCTGCGTAGCGAGTTACGCGGTGTTTGGTATTGGGGAGGGTTCTTACACCCACTGGTTGACAGCAGCGTACTGCCTAACGAAGGGCTATGATAGCTAGTGTAATTAGCAGTTGCTCCTGGACTCCTCTGACCCTTTCCAGGAGGACTCCTGAAAGGCACAGCTGACCTGGGCTCGAGGTATGTGTTCAGGCAGGACTTAAACCATCTCTGCAGCTTCCTCTGAGCCACCCCATGCGTTCGCTGGCCACAACAAAAGATGCAGGGTGCTGCGTACAACCCTCTGCCACTGGCGCTGAGACGTGGGATAGAAGAAAGCTTTTGGGTTATTCTAGCTGAGCTGGTGAGAGCTACGCTAAGGTGTATTCACCTGAAGGTTGCTATTAACGCTGAACAACATGGATGCAGAAAAAATAATTGAACTGAGTTTTTGAAGGGATTCTTATTTGTATCTGGTTACCGTGCCTCAAACTCACATTTGCACATGTACTCACCATTCAGAATGCTCTAAAAATGCATATTGACACTTTCAGCCTTTGCTAGAATCACAATACGTGATTATTCCCTCTGTACCCCTTTAGAGAGGCAATGACGAAGAGAGATGGGTGGATTTCATCTGCTGATGACCTGAACAAGTGTTTTGTGATAAATGAATCTCATCTCTAGCATTGTTAGCAGCAGCCGCCCTAGTTTCAGGGTTTGGGGCTTTTTTTGGTTGTCTTTGCTATTTAAAGGCGATAATCCATTCTGCTGGCTGATCACAAGGAGTCTCCTCTCTGACTGATGAAAGTATCTGAAAATCAACTGAGTTTCATCAATGGGATTTTAATTTTTTTTTCTATGTGGAGAGGCAAGAGACATGGTCAGGAATGCCTGCCTGCCACCTAGGACAGAAGAGTGTGTTTTAGCTTTTAGAAAAACATTCAACTTACAAAACTGTTATGAAGGATTTGGGGGCGGGGGGGATTACATTGCTAAAGGTTTCAGTGATGGGCCAGCGTATGTTCTACTGTTTGCTCTAGGTCTCTCTAAGTGCCTAGACAAACCTGTAAGCCTTGGGACTTTTTTTTTTTTTTTTTTTTTTTTTTTTTTATAATTTGCTCTTGAGATGCACAGTTAATTGTGAATAGTAGTCTCTTGTGCTTCCATGTGGTATAAGCCAATGAATTATGGCAAGGAGGAAGAAAAGGATAAAACAAAGACTCAAGGGAAACTTGGGGCAAGAGCCCAAGTCATTTAAACCAGGAACGAAGCAACTTTTGTGTATCCTACTTGCGAATTTCTGTAGTGAAGTGGCAGCTTACTATTAAGGGGAAGGAGCGAGATGGTGATTTTCAGGGTTTGGGGAGGTGCAGCAGCCATTGAGGTTTGAGTTTGGCCCCTCCTTGCTGGGTACCGTTTATTTTTCAGTGCTTCTGTCTAATTAATATAAGGCCTGCTCAGGCACAGCCGCCCTCATTGGACATGTCACTCGTTAATCATGCGACCCTCCTAGCCTTGGGTAATGACCTTGAAAGAATATATCAGCCCATGATGGCGGGAGTGAGGAATTAAATTGTTTCTCTGAGTGCTTATGGTCATTGCTGACAATTTATATGACACAGCTGCCCTAAGCTGTCCGTGCTGGCCATTGTGCCGCAATCATTTTCCCCGCCAGGAAGGGGTGGCTGCCCACGCTGCCGCCCATCCTGGTTTGGTTTTGGGGTTGTTCCTTTGTGTGAGGAGGAGGAGGGCTGTGCAACCTGGAAATCCTGGTTAAGGGTACCGAGACCAAAAATCCCAGGAAGGCTTTGCTGAAGCCTTTCTCTCTGCATGCGTGCAATGTTGCTGTAATGTTGAGAATGACATTAGTTTGATTGTTGAAAATATTTTCAGAACTGAGGAGGGTCCCTAAGTCAAGAATCGATAGGGTTGGAATCTGCAAAATTGGTAGGACAGTTTGAATAGGGGTAATATTTGGGCAAGGTTCAAATACAAACATATCAAGTAACAGGAAGGCTTTATGTGTGCGAAATTAGGCAGGTCCTTTAATTACCGTAAGAACCCATCTGATACTTTGTGTGTGTTCATGGGAAATTAAGAAGTAAATTTTAAGATATGGTTATGTAAACATTCATGGGTTAATATCTGTATTTTTATATTTTTGTATTTTCCTAAGTGTTAAATGTACTTGGGAAGGTATTTATTATTTGCAGATAATGAGTAAATGGCTTTCTTAGTTGTTATATATTGGTATCTGCTTTTAGACTGATGAAATAATTTGTTACAGTTATTCAATCATATTATTTATAGAAAACATGTAGCTGAGGATCTAAACATCAGATTGTTCTGCTGTTGCCATATGGACTGCTTTTATCTAAATATAAACAGTTGATAATTATCACTAGAACTATTGGCTAAAATCAGAAAATAGACCAAGAACAAATAACAATCTCATTCTTCATTAACATTTTAAAAATGAAATAGATGTGCTTGTTTATGCCTTCAGTAAATTTGGCTCTGTTTTTACAGAACTGTAAATGAACCAGAACATTTGTTTTGTATAATCTATAAAATATTTTATATGCATATTTGTATTCGTGATCTCAATCTGCTGTATTTTGAGAACGCTAGCATGAGCTTATGTCTGGCTGCGTGCGTCTGTATGTGAAGCGTTGCTGCGTGGGATCGCTTGAGCGTACGCACATGGGAGAGGGGCTTGGGCTCGCCGCCGGACTCGCCCTGGCCCTTGCGCTCTGGTGTCTGCTCGCGCCTGTGCTGAACGCTGTACAGGTCTCAGGAAACTTGCAGTGCGTTTTTTGGTGTGAACTGGGGCAACTGCAATAAGCGTTTGTATTTCTGTCCAGAATTCCTCGTGCGTGCTGCTACAGAAACGTGGGTTTCTTTGTGCCCTTCTCTGCCCTGCGCTGGAGGCAGGGCTTCCCCGTCCTCCAAATGGCGGGTCACATCACTGTAAGTGGTTTTCTCAGTTTCAGCTGCGTGCGTTCTGTTTACTTTATGGAATATCTTTTTTTTTTTTTTTAAACATATAGTACCGGGGGGGACAAACGAGGCTGTAATGGTTGCTTGTTAAACAGTACTCTTGTCAGACCAGCTTTTTTTTTTTTTTTAATTGTTGACATACCCCAAAACATTGGTAGATTCAGGATGCACATTTTTCCTATTAAGGAGCTGATTTGTACTGCTGCATCAAACTTACCAAAATGTTTCATCATTTGAGTTTAATTGTCATTTGAGCTGATCTACTAGATACCACATATACTGCTCTGTAAGCAGTTATAAATGTTATAAAGCACATTTTTTAATGTATTAACTGCTTCCATCTCAAATTCCTTTAAAATGCTTGTCTTTTTCATTGGGTCTAGTGACTTATTATTCCTTTATCTTTCAATTTGTTCCAATATCTCTTCTCTACCACCTCAATATGTGGATGGGTCACGGCAAAGGATGTGCAGTTGTCATCTCAGTATTCTGTATATTTTGAATACTTTTGGGAAAATTACACAAGTCAGCAGCAGCTGCATAGAACTTAGCTGTGAAATAAAGACAAAAACAGGCAACAAAGCAAAAGCAGACATGTTGACTGGGAGAAAAATACTGTCTTCGTATGGACATCTCCTTTTTAATATATGGTTAAAGCAGAGAATGAGGGGTTTAGAGTTCCTTTTTAGTTATGCCAATGATTTACTGCCCAGAAAGGGACAAATTAATTTGTGGTGTTATTCTCATTTCTGGGTTTAAGCTTAGAGTTAAAAAAAGATAGAAGTTTAATATTAGCATTACAATTATTATTGACATGTTTTTGTTTTGGTTGCATTTTTCCCTTTCCAAAAGCTTAAGAGGTTCCTTGCAAATCTCCTGTCTCAGACCCGTCCCAGGTGAGGCCTGGCTGCCAGGGGTGGATGAGGGCTGCAGATGCAGGCTTACGCGGATGTCTATTACGCATGATGATAAACTCTGTAATAGTATGGTCGTATTCTCTTTCCAGCTCAGCAACGTTTGTTCTCTATCGCCTTAGATACCTGAATATTGTCTTTTAGCGCGAGTATGTTGTGTACGTACCCAGCAAACAGGGTCTGTAGCATGCTCACAGGAAGGCAAAGACCTGCAGGTCACCTATAAAGAATTTACAAACAATGAGTACTTCCTGATGCACAGACCAGGACTTCAGCTAGGTTTCCTGTGAGCACTAATTTGAGTTCGAAGACGAAGTTGCGGGGAATTGTTTTAATTTCCCGTGGGAGGTGCACGGTCTGGACATGGCGTCGCAGCTCTGCGCGGGAGAGCCGGCTCACGGGCTGGCGTCGCTGGGACTTGCACCGAACGACAGACTGGCATCTCATCCGAGTCGCCCTTGCAGGGTTTCTGATCCCTTTTGCCTTCCTTTGGATGGTGCTGCCCTTGCTGGGAGATGGCGCTTTAGTTCCTTACGGGAAGAGAGCCCTAAATACCCCTCAGCTCAGGCACCCAGCAAGACGTTACCATTCCTTATTCAAATTCCTTTTTTAATCGGCTGAAGGGAGAGCGAGCACACTGCAGCCCCCGTTCCCCATGCTGCCCTCACCACGGTGACGTCAGCCTTCTCGTGTGGCAAGGATATTTTAAATTTGTTTATCTTGATGATATCAGGTGGTTTGGTTGCTGGCACTCCACATTAGCATGGCAGAGCAGCAAATATGTACATATATATTTATATTTAGCATTTTTTTCGGTATGTTCAGCTGAAAAGGCTTGGCTTGATTAATATTTTCCGCTGTCCGGTAACCATGGCAATGGGGTCAGCAGATATAATACTTAATTTAATCTTCCAACTGCCTCAATGTGCATCACCAGTGTCCCGAATAATAGAAAGCCTTTTGCTTCTCTCTCCCTTCCTCCCTCCTTCCCTCCCCTCCCTCCCTCTCTTTCTCCCTCTCGTTCTCTTGCTTCACGTATTATCTTTGCCAGTGGCTCCCTCATATGACCCAAAAGGAATAAACGGAGGGGTTTTATTTTTTTCATTCAATGTATGTAGCTTAAAAAAAAAAAAGCAACCACAAACAAATTCAGAGCCACCCTCCCCAGCCAGCCAGATTCCCCCACCACCTCCTAGCTCATCCCCCCTCCCCACTGCGCTCCAGCAGCCAATCCACCGCGTGACGGGGACGTGGGAAGACTCGGAGCGCTCGGCGTGGCCGCGAGATGCTCTCCAGCCACATGCGCCCGAGCGGATTTTCCTCCCGCCGCAAAGCCCAGGCGATTGGCCAGCGGGGCTGGATGGCCTGTTTTGCTCTCCAGGTGGGTTAAGTGAATTGCTTTGTCTTTGTTTGGCCCAGTTCCCCTGTTTAGATATTGCATTTTGTGCTTTCAGCTTGATTTTTTAAAAATGATTTTATTTTTTAAATCATAGCTGCCTTTTTTCACAATGAACACCTTCACTTTTGGGTTGTTTTGGGGAAGGAGGTGACCTGTATACATGCTACCAGACAGGCTTGGTCATACCATTAAAAGAAAGAGCATTTCGTTGCTCAAAGACTTTTTTGAATTGTCCTGTCACTAATGGGACTAACCTGGTGCAGGTCAGGCTGGTGCTTTCCTCTTCCCAGCTGCCCCAGTGTCACATCTCTAGTGAAAAGAGAGGAATGTTATTGGGGATTACAGAGTCATTATTGCAGAGATGGAAAGGACATCAGGAGGAAGAGACCCTTGAAATCTCCATAACCAAAATTCTTCCTTTTTTTTTTTTGTTTGTTTGTCAGTTTACATTTTAACCCATCCCTGAATTCAATTAAAGAATACTTATGCCTTTTTTCCCCCCCTCTTTTCTAATGAGGTATTCAGGATACAGAATGATTTTGACCACAGAATGGGTAAATGAGTGAATTTTTCCTTTCCCCAATCCATGGAAATGAGCTTGTGCATTTGTTCATTGCCTCCAACACCGTTTCTTCAGGCAGAAGGACAGAGAGAGGCCATCAAGGTCTCAGCAATTTACTCTGATCTTGCTCACTACTGTTTGTCAAAGCATGTCAGATGTGTTGTTTTGACTTGATTCCTGTCCAGGTGTTGAGTGATGGCTGGAAGGGCTAAAATTTTGAAGGAACTGAAATTCATCCCATCAGCCCAGATCTGAGCCACTGATTTGTCAAAATATTTGGTCCCAGGCAATAATTACTATGGGGACATTAAATTCCTTCCCCTTTCTGAAGCCTGCCCATCACTTTTCTTTAAGCACAGTATCGTGACTGTGGTAAAAGCACACTGCTGTAAACAGATGTAAACCTGTCAGTAGCAAAACCCAAGAATTTCACTAAGAAATGGCCCAAACTGATGCAGTTGCCTGAATCAATTTTTTTATACATTAAAAAAAAGGAATTAATCAGTCCTCTTTCATGCTTGTCTAAAGTACTAAACTATTTTGTTGGGTAGCACCTTTCCTTTAACTTTTGTGTGTGGCATGTTTTATTGTTCCTCTTCAGGATAATCTTCAGTTATTTCCTCTCTTGAAATAAACCCTGCCCATGTTTTTGAATGGATACAAGGCCTGAATTAGGAAAACCGATATATCCTGCAAGAGGGAATGGGGAGGCAGGATGGTGTGCAGCACCTGTAAGACTGACATCCCCTGGGGAGCGGGGAAATCGGGCTCTCGGGGACTGCTCCCGGCGTACCATGGGCAACCAGAGCGGCTAGGCACGTTAACATGGGTCTGATCGCTTGTATCGACAAATGCGTGCATTTGGATTGCGGTCATGAGCAAAGAGGAAAAATTGCGTTTGTCTGTACCTGAGACTACACACATTTTTCAAGAACTCAGACCAGAAAACTTAGGAAGCGTTCCCGAGCTGTGCACTTGGAGCGTGGTATTTGCAGATGTTTCTTTTGGTTCAGGAATAAAAGAGCTCTTCCCTTACGTGGCTGCGTGTCCTGGAGGTCTGTCTGACTCCAGCGCTGGTGAGGATCTGCTGCACGGCTCACCCCTTCGGGCAGGGAGAGGCAGCAGGGTTTTCTTGGGCCCAGAGAGCCTTTACGTTAGTTCAGTATTTTATAAGGATGGACTCTAGGCTTGATTGAATAAATATATATTAATTTTTGCAGTAACGACATCTCTATTTCCTTTGTTCCAGAATATCCCATATATCCCACTTTTGCGTCCATCTTTTGTCTTTTTTTTTAAACTGCGTATGTGTCATTAGCAGAAATACAGATGTCTGCATAGTCTTCATGAAGGTAATTCTTGAGATGGGTCTTTAGATTTGATTTCACGTATTTTGAATATTATAGTTCAAAGATTTTTCTTCTTTTAATATATATTTAAAGTGTTTTATAAGTTAGCTTTTTGTCCCATAAATCTACTACATAACTGCCATAAATTCAATTCAGATAAAAAATTGAAATTTGAAATTTTTTATTTTAAAATATCTCTAAAACAAATTAATATTTTTCGATACTAAAAAGTCCTCAATCTTAATGTTATTTCTCAGGGACATTAGTAACAGAGAGAAGATACCACATTTGTTGGTAATACAGACTTTCTCTCTTTCCTGGTCAAAACTTCAGCTCTCAGCCACTGTGACAGACACCTGACTGTTAAATCTCACTGGTGTGACGCTCGCTCTGCCAGCCCTCCGCCCTAACCAAGCTTGCACATAAAGTGCATTTTACCACATGTCCTTGTATCTAATCACATGGATATCACCATCACATACACTACAAGTGTATAAATATAAGAGCTTTCACTCCATGCATATTTATGCCATAGCATTAAAATATTACATGCACTAATCTCTGAAAGTATAGGAGAAAACTGTGGGAAATAAATGAGCATTCTTTCAGATTTACAGGATTCCTGCCAATCATTTGCTATTTGATCTAAAAAGAACAACACAAATGAATATAAAAAGAAAAGCAAACCCCAAAAGCAATAACAAACATAATGCATACTACATGTTACAATGCCTGCAAAAAGTACTGATAGTTTTAAAAATGTATTTACCATAAACAAATACTCTCACTACCTTCTCTTGAACAAACATCTCTTTCCTTCTCTCCCCTTCCTCTTCTATGATCCTTCCTTATAGCCTAGTCTCATTAAGTCTGACTTGCTCTCCCACTGAAATCAATGGGAGTTTTAAAAGAAACAAGGTCAGTAAACTGTTTATGGAAGAGACTTTTTCTCGTGTGTGCTTGTGAGGTGGGTGTGGGGCTGGGTGTCAGTGCTAGTCCTGGTGAAGTTTGAAAACAACAGCAAAAACTTACTGGAAGGTGGTGTTTATGATGTTCTTAGGATAAATATACTGAAGCTTTAAAATTAAAAATTCAAATTATAAACAACAAAAAAATCTGTCTTCCTATTGAAGGAAAACTATTTGAATAAATAATTGTTCTAGCCTTCCTTTTCCCTACAAAATAACTTATTCTTCTGCCTGCAATCGTTGGGCAGGATCCCTGTTAGTAAGAGAAAATGAAATTGCATTTTGAAAATCCTTCGAACAACACTGCTAAAACCCTCTTTGCTTTCCGTGGAAGAAATGAAGTTGCAGAGATTTGATAGATTTGGAAATGTTTTCTTTGCTGCAGTTGGGCAACTCAAGTTTGGGCTATTTTCTGCTGCTTTTTATTGTTCATTTGAAAACATTAAATCTTAGATGGTATGAATAAGGGTCTGAAAAAGCATCTTCATTACCGGCAGCAGCTTGAAAACTTGCTATACTTGAGCTTGTTGCAGTGCTGGAGCAGAGGAGGGATTTGCGTGCTCCAGCCACCTGCGCGCGCCACCTTCCAAAGGGGTGGGTACCCTTGGATGGCAGTGCTGGGAATTACCTATCTGGGGAAGCACTGGCCCACAGGGCTTGTGCTCTGCTCTTTTTCTTTGTACGGTTTTTGTCTGAGATAGCATCTGTTCTATCAAAGCCGTCTCTTGGTATACGTATAGCGTTTTATTATAATAAATAGCAACAATTTTTGCAAAGTTGAAGTTTGCTGATAGTTCACAGATTTTACACTTCAGGCAGTATATTTAAATGACTTAACAAAGCGTAAATCAGCGCATAGCTGGTGTGGAAGTAGTGGACTTTTACTCTGTTTGAAGCACAGCACAGAAGCAGCGATGTTGCCCAAGGGCAGAGAGCAAGTCCATGGAGTCTATCTTTTCCCTGCACAGCATCGGGGACAGAAGCCGAGTCACCCTTTGTGGACACTTTACCATTGCAGATAAGGTCAGGATGCAACAGATCTTCCCCAGAAAAGGCTGTGCCAAGGGACACTCCCTCTCTATGACCCTAGCAAATTTGGATAATAATCCCAGATAACAGCATAATCTCCAAAATCACTGATGATCTCTGAAATTCTTGGCTCTGCTGGAGGCAAATGGCGCAGAAGTGACACCTCCACTTCTATGAAGGTTGTCATTCCAGTTCTGGGACGTACTTTTACAGGGGAGGATTCTGGTCCTAGTCCTAAATCAAACTAACAGACTAGATGATGTTACACGTGCTCCTGTGCATTGCCCGTGTGTGTGTGTGTTTACCTTGTGATTCCTCTCCTGTTTGCTTACGCTTCTACATACATCTCACACGTGGATTGCTCCCCTCTAACCCATGCTCCTCAGCTGTGTGTTCCACTGGGGTATCACTTCATCACTGCACACACGTGCCGTTTGTGGAGCTGACAATGACAAACCAGGGATGGTCTCGCCTCCCCCCAGCTTCCATCTGACTGTATAGATCCTTTATTCTGTTGGGATCCCATTCCCAGCCAGGTAGAGGTTTTGATGTTGCTGCTTTCCCACGGGCACAGTGTACACGTGTACGTGTGTTCACAATCTGCATATAAATTTTATTAATTCCTCATCATGAATTTGGTACAGTGAATTACTCGGTCATATTGGTTAACTTTAGGTCTTTAAGATTCAGTGCAATCTGTGGTCCGTTCCCTCATTTTTGTACTTTCTACCTAAAGGAGGCTCAGAAAGATGCTTAGAAGGGTCTGAGTTAGTGGAGTTTGGGCATTGCAGATTCATGCTACACTCTCCTCTGCGGGCAGCAACAAGTAGCCAGCTATACCAGCTAATGAGGTCAGCAACAACAGGATGACATGTCTAGAGGAATATGGTGCTTTTATTTTCTGGTTAGTGTGCCGTGAGTGTAGGCCTCTTGTTCCAGCTTGTCTGTCATTTGGGTGCAGTGCTGTACTTTAACATTTATAGGCTGTGGGAGTTGCGTAAATCGGTGATGTGTGCTCGCTGCCTGATGGTCTGCAAATCCTCAGCTAACATGTAGCATCATATTTGGAAAGTTTCCAAAAGTTTTATTCTAAATGCTTGCAGAGATGGTGATGAATAATTACGAAACAACCAATTAATGAATGATGACAAATCTATGAAAGAAAACATTCTCGCAGCATACTTAGAGATACAGTATTCAAAAAATGTTTAATCAATTAGAAATTGCATCTTTACTTGTGAATACCTGCTGCCTCTGTTTGCCCCCCTGCTGTTCAGGATCCTTTCCTAGAAGGTGACACATTTCTGAATACCACATCAGTGTAGATGCCTCTTGTATTCTGGTTCATTTAACCTTTGGCAGTTTTCACACTTGAGCGATGGGAATTAACCGCATTGTTTTCTGAAGAATACCCACTACAAGGGCTCGGCCGTTCTGCCACCCGAGGGGAAGAGGCTGGTGAGAGGTCCCGTCCAGGGACAAGAGGCATCATGCCTGCGGGCACTGGCTGCAGGAGCTGGGCTTTCACACGACTGCTTTACTACGTGCCTTCTGTTTGCTGTATAGCAGAAGCTAAATATCCCGTTCATTCACAAATCTTCAGAGAACAGGTATATTCATGTATTCTGGTTCTCAGAGGGTGGCAGAGGAGTGAGGACTAACAGTTAAGTCACTGACCAAAATTCCTATTGACTTCGCCCAGGGTGACAGCTACAGCCTGTGTAGGTTGTGACAGGGGTGGGGTGGGCTGTAAGGGGAAGGAAACGGAGTTGGCCAGCCTGACAGCTGTACAGCTGTCCAGCACCGTCCAGCCCCGGTAAGAACTAACCTGGCTGCTTTTGTCCCAGGGAACACAAGCCAATTTTTTTCTCTAGATTATTTTATTTCTGTAAGCTGCCAATTCTGTAACAATCCTAAAAACCCAAGAGCTCTGTATAGAGGAATGCATCATCTTTGTTCAAAGGTGTTTCATCTTAGAAAGAAAACAGAAAAACCACATGTGAGGAGGAGATGTGGTATAGGACACGAGCTGGGTCGTATTTTCTCCATAGTGCAATAGGCACGCATGGGATTTTACAGAGAAATGACATGTTTAAAGAAGTTCTATACTGAATGCAACATGCTCATAACATGTTTGTTTGCAATTCAGTGGCACTCCAAGGCCTTACTGAGATCAGCCCATTTTGCTGTGCACTTTACAAACACAAAGATAATTCTTGCTCTGAAGAGTTTGTGTTCTATTTGGGACTAAAAAGAAAAATATTAAGGAAAGAAAAGCTGTTATTGGAGAGGAAAAGCTTAATCCAATATTATTTATTGCTTATTCTTGTCCTCCATTATTTGTAGTTTGAACCAGCAGCTTTCATTTAACAGTAGCAACTTGCTGCTTTTTTCATTAATCATGATTTTGTTCTAGGTAACCTTTTTTTACCTTATTCTAATTTTTAGTTACACTTTACCTTAGTGTGGAGTTTTTTGGTCACTTTGTTGGTTGTTTTGTTTTGTTTTCTTGACCTTTTGCTTTTTCTAATTTGTGGCCTGTATGCACTGTTTGGAGCCCAAGGAGTAAGAAAATGCAGGAGGGATGGACCAGGATCGTTGCTTAAAAGAAAAGAAAAAACCAACAACAACCACCACCAAAAAACCCCAAACCAAATGCAGCAGAGTTGTATCTTATTGGTGCTAGGACTGAGGGAGCCAAGTCAGGCTGGACAGCAGAGATCTGAAGGCTCCGTGGCAGAAGCCTGTCCAGAAAACAGCTGGGAATAGAGCGTGTGTGCCTGGGCGATGCCCGCCCATCATCTCCTCTGGGCTGTGTGTTTTGGTGAAGGATAGTCCTTTTAAAAGCAGCACTTCTTTTGTATCCGTGTGTTTCTTTTTCCAGCCACATCTCCATTAACTGAGAGAACCCTTGGAGGCAGCCCCTCCATCCTTCAGACATTTGCTTTACGTAAACCAGCTAGCAAACCGCTCTGTTAGTATTGATGTAGACATTACCACAAATCGCCACTTAGGGACCTGAAAGAATTGACTAACTGGTTTCAGATCCAATACACATAACTTGATCAGACGCAAACTTTAAGTACACTTGCAGGCGTGCCAACTGCACCGACGGGGAAGTGACTCTTCTGCCGGCTATTTAAAGAGGCCCTGAGGGGAAACCATGAAAAAATAAAGATCTGGGGTTAAGGCTTGTGCTATAGTGGTTTTAAGATGGAGAGTTAGTCTGAGCATGAAAAATTAAAACAGGACTGTTCTTTGTGAGACTTGGTTTATAATGTTTTGTTGTTTTGTTTTGGGTTTTTTTTGGTTGTTTTTTTATTTTGTTTTTTTAAAACTTACCGATTCAGGTTTTACAGCCATCACAATGACTATAGATTCCTGGAGTTGTTGTTCTGAATCTTAATTATATCAAAAGGCCTGGATGCTCTCCTGGCATTTGCAGTCACTTTAAAGTGACTGTTTATACAGCTGAGCAGTTGGGCAAAAAAATTGGACTAGGTATGTTACTGAGAACAAGGTGTCCCCCACCAAGAGAAAAATCTTTTGCATTGATTAGTACCAACATAATAGGAACTTTTCCTGTGGTGGATTTTTAAACTTCCCGTTCTAGGAGATATTCTTCTATGATTTGGAAAGTTTATGTGTGTCACGTTGGCATGGTATTAGACGGCTTTCTGTACAAATACTAAGTCCTTAAGTATTGCTTTTTATTGGAATCAAGGTTGCAGCCATAAAGCTTTCTTCCGCCTTACTGAATTGGGAGAACTTCAGTTCCCCAGTTCCAGGTGTGCATCACAACTTCACTGCAGCAGCAGAACCAGCTCAGGTCCCGCTAAGCCCGGCTTCACATCCCGCTTTCCGTGGGAGGAAGTTTGGGTGAATGGGTAGTACTGGGGGTACACCTCTGAACAGCTGCCCCAAATGGACAGTGTGGAGATCAGGATTGTGCAAGCTTCATCGAAGCAGTTTGCATGCACATAAAGAAATCAAGGATTCTTAAAGTAAGATTTATACAGAAATAGTTAGTTCATCTAAAATGCATCTTTAAAATTGCCAGTTAATTCCTTAGGCACTTAATTTTCTGCCAGAAAATTCTTAAGGTGCCTAAACTATTGCTTTTGGTATTAAAAGTGTATTAATTGTGCTAGTGCCAAGTAAATTAGTATCTGTCTCACAAAAAGCCAGGTCAGGGTCCTCAACGTACATGTTCCCTCTTTGCGTTCCAAAAGATCCCGCATGTCTCCAGCACAGATGTTGCCTTTTACCCAAAGCTGGGAACAGAGGTATTGGGGGCAATACCCTCTCTCTGCAGGCTGGAGCCCCCCCGGGAGACGTTCCTGCCTGCCTGGCACTGCCGCACCTTCGTCCCTTCTCCTAGGACAGTGCTTTCAAACCAGGCCATGGGTAGGGAGCCCGTTGACCTCTGTTGCTGAAGTAGTAGCATTTTGCATAAAGGTGGGTTAGGAGATAAGCTTGGGCATTATGAGAGTTGGATTTTTTTCTGGGCCACAGAGACTCTTCTGTGTATATAAAAATTAGACTATTATTTAAGAGGGGGGTATTCTCAGCTATTCCTTTTATTTGAAAAAGTGCATGCCTTGACTCAGATTTATATTTACAAACATTAAAAAAAAGTTTAATTCTGGGAAATGTTCACTTTTACGGCAGACAGAGGCACTTCACAGCCTCAAGTCAGATCCTAAAGGCCTGATAGGGGTCCCATTGCCTACCTTTGTGGTCATCGTGTGTGTGCATTATACAGTGTGAACTTCTCCACTGATAAATGCCATTTTCTAAAATTCAAATAAATATTGAAAATAGTGTTGTTTGCTTACCTTTGCGCTTTGTTTAGTTTTGTCCTTTGAATCAGTGTCTAGGAACAAGAGTAATTCATTGCTTTGGTCAATCTATAAAAGGCCTGCTAAACCGTGGAGGGCTTCCTTTACCAGCCATCCTACTTCACCTGTTTTTCCTTCTAAATTTTTTCCATTGTAGTAAAATACTTTTTTTTTTTTAATTTTTTTTCTTTCTGTCTCTGCTTCTGTTTATTCTGTCCCTGGATTGTAAATCAGAAATTTAATTCATTCTTTGTCTCTGTAATTTCTGTCCCTTCCTAAATTATGATATTAGCAAAAAGCTAGATAAAATTTAAAACAAGAGTCTCACCTAAAATAAGCATTTGGGAAGCAATAGTAATAAGCTTTTGTAGGTTGCACTGTTCAGCCCTTGTGATGGCACCTTGCTTTAATTTTTGTACTGAACCAAAAAGAACCCAAGAAAGATTTGTTGTTGTTGTTGTTGCTTGGGTTTTTTGGTCTTGTTCAGGAGATGTACTCACAAAGTTTACAGGAAGCAATACAAAAGCAAATGAAACCATTTCCTAATTTTCATTGCCAGTGTGGTTCTTTTCAAAAAACTTGGGTTTTGCAGGGATGCTCCCAGGACAGCGGCTGGGGAGGTACCTGAACCTGACCGACAGCACACGTAGGTCTGATCTCATTGCTGTGTCACTAGGTGTTGCAAGCTCACCCATGATCTCAGCCAGGAGAGTTCCTGGAGATGGCAAGCTCTGTTCTTAAGGGGAGTTAAGACAAAAGCATTTAATGTTTTTGGCATTGACTTACAGTGTCACAGCTGAGAGCTCCACTCAAAAAGTTGGCAGTTGTGAATTTTTTAGTAGATCATAACAATCAAACGGGATTCTGCATGCTGGAATTGAGAAATATGGGATGATCAAAGAAGGTGGGAAGAGTGAAAGACAAATTCAAATCATTAGTGGAAAATGTAGCCTCTTGTGCAGCAAAGTTGGATGATTCATAGAACAAATCTGTATTTAGCTGCGTGAATCAAAGTTAGGGAGAAAAAACTTAGCTGGCGCTCTGTGTCCTATTTTGTCCTATGCAAATAAGAGTACTAGCTAAGTTTTTTTCTTTTTTTTTCTTCCTAATTCTGACTCATGCAGCTAAAAACAGTATAGAGCAGAGGCAGCATTGTCTAACTGCATACTGTGTCTGGTTGTGAGGCTTCTGCTTGGGGAATTTGCAACTGATGTTGCTGTCCCATATTTAGTATTCCCCAGAACTTAATATTGCTATGGAAAGCCCAGGAGGGTCCAGCAGGGCACCGAGGACTGTTTTCTTATTACTAAACAGAAAGATATTAACAACACAATGTAGAAATAAAAAAAAGAAAGAAAAGCAAAGCGAAGACGGCCGCCTGCTCTTTTCTTCTCGGTATTATTATTTGTGACAAAGCCTTTGGTCCATTTTTCTTCATAATTTGCAGGACTCCTAATGGGAACAGCACCTCCCAATTACCATGGTTGCCAAAGGCTAATTTGGTTACCCTCAGGATCCACAATAGAGAAACTGTGTCGGCCCTTTGTAGATATTTGCATACTATACATACCGGGAATGTAAAACAGCTGCCTGGGCCCTCTTCCACTATCATGGCAATTATGGGTCATTAGCTTTTTCTTTTTTCCCCCCTTTCTCCCTCTTCTTTCCTTGTTCTCATCTTCTAAACTCTGCCAGGCAGCCGAAGCAGCTGATGTTTTTGCAGGGAGCAGCAGCACGACGGGAAGAACTGCCTTGTCTTATTCAAGGGTTGGGGGCTGACAAACGGCCGCCCGAGCGGCATGAGCGCCGTCCTCCTTTATTCCGCGATTACGCTCTTTCTTCTCGTTTTTTCTTTCTTGGCTTCCTCCCCAGCAGCATTTGCATGCAGGACGTGTGTGCCCGTGCACGTGTGTGCCCGTGCACGCGTGTGCGCTTTGTGCTGTCTGCTGTACAGGCTGCAGCGGGCGACTCCTGCGATGGCAACAGCCGCGGCACCGGTTGTGAGCAGAAGCATGTGCTTCCCCGTGCCCATTATGTTCCCATCAGACACCCCCTGTCAACACCGCACTCCTTGGGGGAAACCTCCCGATACTTCTGAAACTTTTGCAGGCTCCCAGGGGCCCAGAAATTAAAGAAGGGGACAAAAGGGAACTCCATCTTAATTCGTTTGGTATTCAATTTGTTAAATGGCCAGAGCCTTTTAATAGTTTATCTCCCTTTTGTTCTGAGCAACATTTACAGTCTCCGTGTAGTTTACAAGGAAGTGATGGTTTTGCATATACATTAATTTTTTTATGAACTGCTAATTTTATTGACAATAAGGATAGATTGAAAGACCCAAAGCTTTTGTGTTGTTTTGTTAAAGCAAATAAGTAAAGCACAAATGTAAATTACATCTCCAGGTTCACATTAGAGGTTTGCAAATAATACTGAGCTAATGGTTATTGCTAAGGAAAATAGCACTGGGATCAATATTCTATACAGTAGAACGCAATACCTCTCTCTCTTTTAATCACCTCATTGCAGAAATGGCATTGAAATTTGAAATCTCATTTTCTCCATTTGTACAAATTGAACATAAATCATTGTGAGTGAGGGGAGGTTTCGGGCAACTTCACTCTTTGTGGGATTGCATTACTAATTAGTGCTGGAGGGAAACAGGGATATAGACAGGGCTCAACTGGACTCTGCAACTGCACACAGATGGTTCTGTAAATAAAGAACCAGGGGGAAATAAAGGGTGGTTTTCATCCTTTTCTGCATCAGGGTTTTCTGAGCAAAGGAAGCACTTGTGATATTTGTTTCTTACTGCCATTAAAAATGGATAAATAATTAAGAACAAAATGCTGACATCGCTTTTGTTGGTGTTGAGAGTGTACCTGGTGCTGTACAAAACACAAAATCAATCTCTAGCTGTTGCCCAAGGAGCTCGCTTTGAGGGTGAGTCTTGCTATGCTTGAAGTGAAGTGTTGTATCCCATTTTGTGTTTGCATCGGAGGGGAAGGGGGGAGTACTGTTGATAGCGCAGCGTGTAGAATTAAGGGTAGCTCTCAAAATAGTGTCGTTCCTGCTGGTTAGGGAAAAACCCCACCCTAGTCTGCTCTTCTGCTGTCTCTAATTTGCTTAAGTAATGTTTATGAGGGAAATACCAACAGAAAAAGCTTTGCTGCTGATAACTTTAAAACCTTTTTCCTGTGGGGTAAGTGAGCTTTTCTGAAATGTGGCTGGCAGCATGTGTCATGTGTGTGCTCCCTCAGCAGCTCAGCTTATCCAGAATGATCCAGGACATCAAAAACATTCAGATAAAGGTGGTAGCTATTGGGTAAGTGATACAGGCTGAGAGATAGAACAGATTTGGATTAAAAGGTTTAGATAAACAGGGTTTTATTTGTCTGTGTGGAGAGGATACTACTGTGAGTATTATGAAAGGAGGAGTCTGAGTGACTGGGAAAGGTTCACACAGAGCGAGTGGGTTCCAAGCATTACCCCTATGGATAGAGACTATTTTAAATTATTCACTGTCAGTCCCAGAGATTTATCACTACACCTATATTTTTCCATCATTTTTGTGCTTTCTAAACCACTACAATAGGAGATAAATAGGTAGCTTTATGGGAGAAACTGTTATTAAGGCTCATTATAGAAATTTGTTCTTGCCGATTTCAATAGCTAAAAGTGAAGAAAATAAATAAAATACCCTTGAAAGTGAAGAACAAACACTGAGCTGGCAGAGCTTCTAGCAGAGAAGAAATAACTCAATTTTAGAAAGTTGGGAGCAGAAATCTCAGACTGAAACCAAGGGATAGTTCCAGTCTAGACTATTCAAAAGGATGAAAGAGATCAAAATTATTACAAATGTTGATTTCAAATACAGTCAGGATGCTATTTAAAATGTGTACTTAGTCTCAAGGAAAGATAAGGAAAATCAGTGACAGTGCAGTTTGCTCCTCCGTGGCTTGGTCTGGGCTGCCACGCTCCGGAGGAGGACCCGCACGCGTGGCGCTCGCCAGGCTGCGTCCGTCCCTGCAGCACCCACCCTCCTTGTCCATACTGCCTTCAGCCAGGGACAAACTCTGCATGGTTTTAACTGGAGGATTGCTCCCCAAGTTGTGTCTTTTGACACAGAAACCATCCTACAAATGGCAGGAGTCTTTGGAAAGTGGAGTATAACGCAAAGGATGAAACAGCCTCTCTGCTGCTTCGTTAACAGATGCCTGTCAATGAATCACTGACGTTCTAGAACTGCTTACCACACTACTTTCTGTATTGACTTGCCCAGTCGTAGATTTGGACCCAGCAGAATATATGTATAATTTGTTCTGGTATTTTACCCATGTAGCACATAGCAAGAGGTACTTGAAGATAGTAAGAGAGTGAAATGTCAGTAATATATATAGCTAGCAGGTCCAGCCATGTGTTTAATTAATGCCATTTGCCTCTGTCATGCTTGGTGCATTGAGAAAACATAAAAATATATATATTTAAAGGAAAAATAGAGTTTTACTTAATATCTTATGGGGAAAACAGGCTCAATGGTAAGGAGGAAGAGAACTCCAGGGTAAAAAAAAAAAAAAAATCCTGCTAAATGTCTTGCTTTGAAACTGATGGACTTTGAGTTTAGGCAGCTGACTGTCAATGCTGGAACAGTGGGAAAATGAGCTATTTAACAAGTAATTATGCAGAGACATTTATTTATTTTTTATGTGATTTACTGAATGATTTGCAATTTTGCACATAGCACAGCTTATTTTGAAAATAGAAAAATAATTTGGAAGTTACATAATTTGCTGACATAATAGCAGCCACAGAATCTCACTGATTTCCCAAGGATCAATTGTGGGCAAAAGACTCATTAAACTGATCTCTAGAGGTTGGAAGAACAGGTTTGCTCAAGACCACTGTGGAGAAAATCACATGGAAGAACTGGTCTGCTTAAAACTCTTCTCTTCCCAAAGTCTCGAGTCTTTGGACAGCTGTTACCCACTGACTGCTGGCAGGAAGGTCCAGGTTGTGCCACCCGAACAAGAGAGGGAGTTCTCGGCTAAACAGGCAGGAGGGTCATAGTCTACGAGTCAGTATTTTTCTTCTGAATTTATCATCTCATGCTCTGCAATATAAATGTTTATAAATTAAATAAATTCATAAATAAGTGCATGCATAAACAATGGATAAATAACTACAGGCTACGTACGTAGATAGATAGCGCTAACGTTTGCACGCCTGGTGTAGATGAAGCACCAGTATCTCCTGATTCTGCAGAGTGGTTGAAACAGTATTGTGAATTATCTGCTCCTCATATTGATGGGATATTTCTGGAGCATAAAGATAATAATTAAAGTGTCACTTTTTTTAGTTGCATTCCTTATGAAGATCTGCTCAATATTTTATAAGTTGTATTTAGCTTCACTGGTGCCAGTAGAGAGAATTCATTTTGTGAGAAGACTAGACGAGTAGCTACTATATTTTCTAAAGGAGCTCCCAGTGCATGCAGGCTCCAGGAATCCCAGCTAACACGTGCCTTGAATGCTGCACACCTTTTGTATAGACAAGAGGTGTACAGATAGAGAGCACTAGCTCATTGTGTAAGAGTTGACATACTGATTTATATTGGCGTCCTCTAATGACAGCGGTACGACATGACCATAAGTTGAGGAGAAATCTAAAAGCTCTTGTAGCTATGTAGGGCAGCTGTACGACTTTATGTGGAATAACCGCAGGACTCTGCAAGCTTCAGGCTGATGCCATGTGCGCAACATGACTGTGCAGACTCCGAGTGAGGGTTCCAGAAAATGTTTGACTGTGTTACATGTTCTGGTGCCGCAGTGTGCCTGAGAGGGCAATCGTTGGGCTTCTGAGGGTATCGTAGATGGGGACTAAAGGTTTGTCAGTCCTCCTGCCCAGATGCAGAAGGTGGGTAGAGAACGTGTGTCACAGAGTTGGACCTCTCACCAAGATGTTTCAGAGCCAGGCATCCTGAATAAACAGATTCTCTCCAGAACAGTCAGAGCAAATGATGTTCTGGATAAGCACAACATCTGCTCCGAGTTTGTGCCTAACAATTTCCAGGTCAAAAAGGAGGGCACATGCAGGAGGAAGAACGGACTGAAGGGAGGAGAAGACCCCTGCCTAACACTTGCCTCATGAGAAAGACGCTCACGCAATGTTATGCGTCTAGCGGTACTTGGGCATAAGATACAAATATATCTTTAAAATACATCGGTTCCCTGATCCAGTGCAGAGCGCAGCTGACAAAAGCGTTGTGGTGAAACAAACCCAACAGTGTTCTGCAGCACGGGAGCAAAACATGGGGAGTGCTTGGTCTGCCTTGCTCTGGAGCACTTGGTGTTCTGAAGCCACCTACGAAGAGATGCGTTTGGTCAGCCCACAATCCAGGGCATCTCGCTCGCCCCAAAAGAACTTCACGTATGCGATGAAAGAGGCATTTACAAACCTACGGAGCCCTGAAGCAGAGAATTATTGTATGAGTAATAATAAGCACTTAAATAGCACTTGACAACTTGATTGATACAAACATTAACAGATTAACTCCTACAGGACCTAGTGATGGATATGTGTTTCCCTGTATTGCAGTTGGAGAAACTGAGGTGTAGAGGTAGATTAATTTACTTGCTGACCCACAGTGTGTTGCCAGCAAAGGCAGAATTAGAATTATAGACTTCTTAATGACCAATTAGCAAAATTATAAAGCAAAAGAGCAATAGCTCCAATAGCAACCTCTAGGATCAGTATGAGAGGACACTATATAACCTCAAGATCTCACTTCTAAGTAGTAATTTTAGTCAAGAGTTCATAATTGTATATAGAAATTAGGATTATTTTTATCACGTACTTTGTCTTGCATTTATCCAGTCCTCTATTTCATGTGTGTAGATACTGACTTTACAGATATTTATCTATATTTATATGCATGCATATATGGTTTTAGCAGTACAGCCGTAAAATATAGCCATCTATAAACTAACTCGGAAATATGACTCTCTCTACTTATTGGCACTGCACTTTTTGGTATGTACATTAAATATGCGTCTATTTTACTACCTGGAGAACACAAAATGAGTGAAATCCAGCTATTTGCCTATTACTCTTTTGACTGAAAAATTGTATATGTTTATAGTTTAGATAGATACACAGTTCATGCTAGGATGCAATAGAGTAAAGGTGTTATTGATGAGTTTGAGATGACGGCAATACTTACGAGTAGTGAAGCCCTGCATGACTTATGCGGCTCATCCCAGAGTAATGCTAATAAATTGTTTGTGTCACACCACATTTCAGTGTATTTTGTGCATGCTACATATTTTACAGGCAAACTATTTCAGAAAGATGTTAGAGACTTTTTAAGAAATTATTTTTACCATTTTTCATAGACTTCTTCATGTGAAGGCAGACTGCCAGTTACCAGGACTCTGAGTCTATACAAGCAGAGAAAAATTGTGCAAATACAATTTTAGGAACCTTTACTTACCCAAAGTATTATTTTTGTATATAATAATGGGAAGAATTTAAAATCATACGTATCTTGAAAACTTCCTAAGCATAGAGTGCTTTACTCATTGGAAAGCTGTAAAATCTCAAAATTCTTATTCTGTTTTTAGTCAGTTGCAAAAATACTTGGTCACCAATATCTCCTCACCAGTGACTGAATGCTGTTTTATGCTACGCCTCAAAATTGTGCTTTGTGGATAAGAAATTTTACATTTGAAGAAAAACTCCTCTATTTGATTAAAAAAAATTTATTCCTCCTTCAAACACAAACGCTAGCTCTTTGCAGAGCAGAGGTTTGGGACATTTGAAGTAAACTGGATAGAGAAGGATGAAGATGCAAAGCATGTGTTCTCCACAGCATGACCACCTGCACACCAAACCCCTCTGATGACAATAAGTGGTACTCAGGACTTGATGGATGGCATAGAAAACATCCCATGAGGTGTCAGCAGTTTTGGAAAGAAGAGTTATACATTAGTTGATGAGAGAAAACCCTAAATTTCTGGGGTACTGACCTTGCTTTTAGACTGCATAGTTCATAAGGAGTTGAACTTTAAATAGCTGACACTCGGATGCGTGAAAAGGTATTTTTGATGTTCCTGGCTTCTATGTCCTTCAAGAATCTTGTATAGCTGAATGGGTGCAGCCCAGGTTTGAAAGCTGCATCTGTCTTTGCTTCACTTTTCAGTGTCCAACCTGCGTTGTGTTGGGTCAGTCTGTCAGAGGTCCTGTACTCCCGGGGGCTAGCTCAGTTAGAGGTGCTTGGTGCTTCTCCAAATCAGTCTCGGTATTCGAAGCTGACCTCCCCAACGCAGTGGTAGTCAAATATGGACTTTAGAAGAGGGCTTTGCATAATGAGGAATTTGAAAAACTTCATCATTAAATATGGTTATTTTCAAATAATAATTGGGAATAATAATTTCTGAGAATATTCTTAAATAGATGTATTTTCTAAAAGTTTTTATCTGAATATAGGTAGCTGACAAGAAACAGATACCAGTATGGTATACTATTAAGGTTCTGGCCCCAGTCATGAAAGAACTGGGGAAAAAAATGCCATTGTCCTGATGTGCAGAATATCTTAGTCACTCTCAACTCTGATTTATAAAAATGGAAAAAAACCAACCCCAAAATCCATAGACTACCTGTATTCATGGAGTGTATTTTCATACAAGTACAGAGATGGTGCATAAGATCAAGAAAACAGGAAAGCAGTTGAGCTTCTCTGTGTTTTGTGGAACAATTTGGACTTTACAAAGTCAAAAAACTTCGAACTGCAGGTCCCTAGTAGTAAGGGAGTCCACAGTGGCAAATGCTCCTGCTGTGTTAGTGGGACTTCTTTAATTTTCAGGGAACGGCATTAAAAGTTAGTTGGAAGAACTCGAGCTTCCCTGTACTTCCCCAATGAATGTGAAGGAGGTGGTATTCCTTCTAATGTGGGTCTGTATCTTGCTGCAGAACAGAAAATCCCACGATTCTCTTTGCTCCCCACGCTTCTGTGCCTCCTGGGTTTCTGCTGGGATGCCCACGTGGCGTGGCCTCCCACCCCAGCTGATGTGGGCTCCGAGGACGGTTATTCCTATCTGCTACCAGCAAAATTTGTCGAACTTTGGGGCGTGGGGGAGGGAGATGCATTTCAAACACTGTAGATTATTTAGTTGTAATTTAAAAAAAAAAGGCATTTCACAACAATAACAGGTAGCGATGTAAGACAAGAAGTATAATAAAGGCCTTAAAGCCTTATTCACATTGCTTCAGCTGGTGATTGAGCGAGACCAAAAAGCAAGAAAATATATTGCTTTAAACCCTCTTTCGTGATCCTTACAGGGAGGCGATCTCAGCATTTTAATCTCTCTCTCCCAAGCCGAGGGGGTTGAGCACGAGCCGTGCAGCCGCTCCACGAGAGTGCAGAGCCCCTGTCCCTGGGCAGCAGAGACGCGGTGCTGGGTGCTCGCCTTAGGTGCTCCTGAAATAAAGTTCAGAGACACAAAGAGAGGAGGGAGAGTGACCTGTGGCCAGGGCAAGGCCCAGGTTAGCCTCTGGTCCCCCTCGGTGTGCTCATGCCAAAGCACAGCTGTGACATTAGCAGGCAGGCATTTGAAGCATAATAATAATTCTGCAGATCAAAGCAGCTCTTCCTCAGACAATTACAGTAAAATTGAAGCTCTCCTCCAAGAGAAACGCATGCCCTTGTTGTGGTTTTCCTTTTTTGCCCTCCTTTTCTTTCTTTCTCTTCCCCCCCCCCCCTTTTTTTTTATCCTTTATGAGCAAATTGCTTTTTCAGGGCTATAGAAAGAGCCGATTGGAAGCTGAAATCCTCCCTCTCTGCCCAGGGGTGGGATTCCCAGGGTTAGACATGTAACATCTGAAGGGTGATTTTTTTTTAAATTGATATCCAAGAATAAAAGAGAGAATAGTAGGAGAAGCTGATCAGGAATGAATAAAGTCTCCTTTTAAGCTGAAATAACCTTCCCCCCCCTCCCCAATTTTCCCTCCAGAAAAGCCGGACTGTAATTGCTTGCAATCACTCGGCACAAATTGTCTGCGTGTATTTGCTTTTTAATTTTGTATAATCTGGTCCATTTCGCTCTCTCTGCCTTTGAGTTTAACCTCTCTCTTTCTCTCCCTCCTTTTCTCTCTTGCATGCCTTCCCTTTCTCTCTTGCTTTAATTCTTCAATGCTGCTAAAAAAATTATTACTAATTCACAATGATATTTGATGGCTTGTACTAAGGAAAGGCACTTAGGAAAAAAAAAGAGACTGAGTGGACATGTGCTGCAACTGGTGAGATTTCATTGTTATCTTTGAAGTGTTTGTTTATTTGTATATTTATTTCATTTCTGTTTCCTTAAGATGCAGAAAGCTGTTTTAATACATATAGGATGTCTTCCCCCGCTCCCCAGCTGAGCCGAAAGCAGGAATCCTGTATACCCCATCGGAGGATGATACGTGCTAGCCGAACAGGCGATGTTGTTGCATCATATACTGGGTCTGGATTTCTCAGCGTATGCTTTGGCTAGCCCTTTTTATTGGGGAGCCCCAGGGTTTCAGCCATAATTAACATCTCTTCCAGGTGAACTTGGTGCTTAGTAAATGATGTTTTGGGGATTTGGTGGTTAGAATTTAAGGTTCTCATTCAGATTTTGCATTAAGATTTTCTTCAAGCAGATGCCTGCGGAAGCCAGTCTCTCAAGGTTTAGCCCAGCGTTTGAGTAGAAGCCTAGTTGATGTTCTGGAAAAAAATCTTATGTGTTAGAAAATGGTAACAGAGGTCCTGGGAATGAGAAAGTACAGAGATAACATCTGTCAGAATAGTTTCTCATCATTAATAGTTCATTTAAAGATGAGTCCATATAGCTTCAGTGGCATATCAGCACTAGGTAAGAGATCAAAGGGATGAAGACCTCTACCACGTTGCAATTTTTTCATTTTATTTTTTAAGCAACTGATTGACTTTGTCTGCTTCGGCAGCTCTTTCTCCAGCCTAAAGGCAGCTGTGTTGTCCTGCACTATCCCTGACGCTCCCTGTCGCCCTTGCAGTGCACCGGGCCAGCGTACAGAGCAGCTCCGTGCTCTGTTGGGCCATGTCAACCTGATGGTCATCTGGTCCTCCTCCTGCCACCACTTCGGCTTCCCAAAGCATAACGTAGTGTTCTGGTTAACGTACGTGGTCCTGTTGTCCGGCAGTGTCTGAGAAGTCCAGAAGTTTTACTGGCATTTCTGTGGGTGATGTGCTATAATGTTTTATTTTGGAATCCCTGGTTCAGTATTCAGTTTCTGTGTTTTGGTGTTCTTTTCCTGCCATGTTGTTTGGGGTTTGGTTTGTTGCTTTGGTGGTTTTTTTTCATTCTGGCAATGGAAAATGCTAAAATAACCAGCAAAAATGCAATATAAGTCTTATCCATTAATATAATGCTATGTATTTTCTTGTAACTTTGGGTTTTTTCTTGCTATTCTCAGAAACAATACATTCCCCCCACTCTGATTTTGGTGGTAGTTTGTATGTTACTTCTTTTGGTTCTGGTATTACTAAAAATGGTCTGAATTGTTTTACTGCAAAGGAAACATTTAGGGTTTATTTTCTTTTTAAAGGACTTCTAAGGTATAGTATAGTATAGTTCTAATCATCAGCAGAGATATTTGTACGAACAAGTCCCCTAGTCTGACAGAACAACTTTGGAAAGAGACCCACGTGCTGCCACCATGTCACAGGAGGGGTGGAAGTATCAGGACCTGTCAGAAATCACCCTACTGTTGCTATTCTACCAAGAGGTCTTACCTTCTGCAGATAAGAATTTAACTTCCTATTAGGAGTCATTCTGTGGTGGGATGCTCAGGCTCTGTCTTCTCTTGAGATTTCTCCTACAGGTAAATAACTTTTTTTTTTTTTTTCCCCAACTCGTAATATCTTTAAAGAAAAAAAGAAAAAGCCTATGGCTGCATAGAGCAACCTAAAAGGTGTCTGGATTCCATTCTTCAAGCTGTAGGACCAAGGAGACAGGCAGGCACTGGCCTTCAATTTAAATAAGTAAAGTAAATTAAAAAAGAAAAGAAAATACAGCCTTACCCTAAAAACAAATAGCTGCTGATTCCCAGCAAACAAACCTGGAGGAAAAAGCAGTGCAATTTAAGAAGGAAAATTCCATGTGTATTTTTCTTGATGCATTTTAGGTTTGTTTGTAACAGATTTATAATGCTTGTATTATTCAGCTTTTCATTTGAAATTCTAATGAGCCTTTTGAATGGACTGGTGCAGGCTAGGAAGTAAAGAGCATAAAATAGTTCCATTGACTTACGATTTTCTGCTGACTTTTTCATTGTCATCCCATATCTTCATTCTCTGTCACCAGACCATTCCGGGAATGTCCTCAGTTGCCTGTTTGATAGCGCATTGGAATATAGGAGACTGTATGAATTGCAGATGACTTGATAATTTATTCAGATGTGGTCTGTCATCTTTAGGTAATAGGAAAGACAGCTTTAAATACACATTGTGAGTGGATTTGAGATTTTATACAAGTTTTCTTCTGACTTTCTTTCTAGACCATGAAGAAGCGTATTTTTCCTCTGACTCATGGTGTCTTTCTTAACCGCAGAGCCTTGTTCTGGAGGGTTTCAAATTTAGCCAGAACTGGCTTAAAAGATAAGAATGCCTGATCAAAGCAACACCTTGTATGTATTCTATCTCAACAGCGAATGCAACAACATCTGTTGAAACACATTAATAAGTTTGTGGCAGTGGAATTTTTTTAGAGACTAACGTTATGCTTTTAAATAAGATCTTAGCGGGAAGAATTGCATCCCTTTGCTGGACCACAGGGTTTGTGAGACTAAAGACCCACAGTTCTAGTTGGTTAATGGTAAAGGTATTATGTTCAGTTTAAGCTGACTCTCTTCCAATCACCATGTAAGATTTTTGATAGCTGCGAATGTTTGGACCTTTTTGTTCCCCTGAGCTCTCTCTTCACAATAGATATTTCAGGGTCTTTCAACCAGTTAGGAAAGTTCATTATATTTTTAATACAATGTAAAAAAATTAAAATAATGATTTGATATACAGGCATTGATGAAAGATGTATTTTTAAAGTAGTAAATTAAAATCTCATTAATATTTCAGTGAGAATATTTTGTGCTTATCTGTTTCATCTCTATTTTTGACCTATGGCTTGGAGTTCACAGCATGAAGGAGATGGTGAAATCTGTTCACCATAAAATGTTAATTATAAGTAAATTACAGCACAAACGTTCAATCAGCCACATTAATTCTACATAAAGTGAATTATTGTAGCAGAAAATTTTAAAATGTGACTGAATTTTATAATCTGCATCCTCCATTTTCTACCTTTGCTCTTACTGCTGTGCTGTTCTTCTCCAGCATGGCTGAGCTCTTTGTGCACTGATGGTAAGTGCTTTCTGCTTAGGTTATGTTAAAAATGGAAGAGCACAATTTGATCCATTTGTTTGCAGCTTACTAAATGTCTCTTAAATACAGAAAATTTTCTTTGCCCAGTGAGAAAATGCAATACCATTTGAAGGGTTTGAAACGCAGGAGCTGTGATTCGAAGCGTGAAGCTGTGCAGGTCCTGCTCAGGACCCTGGGAAGGACGGACGTCGGTCGTGCTGGTGGCGGTACCCTGGCAGCCTGTCCACTGCGCGACCTGGTGTTTGAATTACTGTAGTGGTACGTGCATTTCCAGGGCACTGCCTTCAGTTTTAGTCCTGTATTTATTTTGACAAGCAAAAAGCACAGCTGAATCCCCATGTACTTTGAAAATTTAGATGGAGGTCTTGCTGGCCTCCTGACCCCTGAGGAAAAAGGTTTTGTTTTAATACCAAACTGGTATATAATGTACCTTCCTTTGTAAATTCAAATGTTGTGTCACATTATGAAATAATTCCTGCCAAGATGCAGAACGCAAGAAATGCTTAACGTGCTCTCTAGGGATCATTGTGGTGATAGTCCTGAGAGAGCGTTAGGACTCTGTCTCACCAGTGACGCCAAAAAAAAGAAAAATCTTGTTTGAATAGTTTTATTGTGGTATTTCAGGTAAAAGGTCCACATAGTGAAAAATAATGTGTTTTACATTTTCCCTATAACTTTGTGGAGTTTCTGGGAAAGCAAGAAAGAAAAGTGAACGTTTACTGTGCAGGCGCTCCACGTTTAGAGACTCGATATTGCTCTCGTCCTATTCTGTTTATTGAAGTGTTTCCTGAGTCAGTAAGTTAGGTGTCGTTGCAAATTACCATCTTGACTCTAAAATGCTGTAAAGCGTTGCCTGTTAGATTGGTTTTGAATTTGACTTTTTCTTAAACCCTTGTACAATGACAGCTAGACAATTTTTTGATACTGAAATGGTGACATCGTTCATTCCTACTGTTCCCCTTACTTTCAAGAAAAGCTCTTGAGCTCAAATCCAAAGGAAAAATCTGAAGTGCCTTGTGTGGCACAGCTCAAAAATAGGTATCAGCAGCAAAGAATTGGTTTCTTCTCACACAAGTTTATAGAAGGCTTTTATTCTTTAGAGGAAGATTGCCTATTTGCCACTCCTAAGTGGTTTATAGACTAAGGACTTCCTAGCTGTTAGGTAACAAATCTGCTCAGATCAGAGCATAAAGCTGAATAATTCTGTGTGCCAAGTGATCTTTCCTGAAACAACTACTCATTGGTGCCAAGTTCCTCTATTTTGATAACTTTGTACAATTTTTCTGTGATGTAAGTCAAACATTTATTTGTCATCTCAATGAAATAAAACCCCACCCCCCCCAAGCTGATCCATAAACCCTGTAGATGAGTGCTGGGTATCTCAGCGCTTTCTGAATTTGGCTGCGCTTGCGTTATTTGGACTCTGATTTTGCCATTGATAGGAATGCTGTAGTTGTGCATTCTGTGAGCAGATACTTGGCTTTTCTTACATGGACTAGGTCTTCTAAATAAGGGAATCTGGGGACTTGCACTGTCTTTTTAACCGTTTCATTGACATCCATGAATATTCTTTCCAAAAGTTATAGTACTGTGTGACAACTTAAAATGTTTTAATTCTCATAAAAAATGGTCAAAAATGGGAATCCAGACACATGCATGAAAGGAAGACCAGTTCCTGTGTAAAAGTGTGCCTTCCTCAGAGGAAAGGGAGCAGAAGAAATTTCCAATTTGCCAATAGTAGGGCTGCTAATCTGCGAGTGTATGCAGGAGCTGGTGAGCCCATAGCACAGCGAGAGAACCTTCGGGATTAAAATGGGTGAGAGGGAAGAGTTAGAAGGTTGATCCCATGAGATGGGAAGGAGCGAATCGGGGCAAACTGAATCTCGCAGCCATGGCATCCGCTACCTGAGCAAGTAGCTGAGTTACAGACTTTGTAACTTATGCTTTGATTTGTCCCTTCAGTGCTCACAGCCCGTGCTGCCAGGGCAATGCCACACGAGTTCTTGCAGATGCCGCTCCATGTGTCTAAGCTATCATGCCTCCACATATCTGAATCATTCACCACCAGCATGAAATGTGGGCTCCAGAAAATGTGTGCATGAGTCACTGAGATTTGAGCTGCTAAACACTGCAAACATTTTTGAGAGAAATCTCTCAACGTTTATTGGGAAATGAAGGACTCTCTTTTGTGGTAAGATTTGATAGGAAGGCTAAATGAAATCCAGAAATCTAAACAAAATAATCTCTGAAAAAAAGAATGATTATCAGGAAGTTTTTTTGCACGAAGTATGTAAAACTATCGCTGTGGTACGTGCATTTCTGACTGATGTAACTGACAGCCATGATATCCAGTTAGCCCAGTACCTTGCTGCCAGCACCCAGGACAGACGGCGCGCCTCCAGGTTTGTTGTGAGGTTCTGCATCCCCTGCCTGCACCATCTGAAATGGTGTTCTCGCCACTGGGTGCGGACCCCCGTTCGCTTCCATGCCCCTGTTCCGATAGACTGCATGGGTATGAGAAACTTCTTTCTCATACAGATGCGATGTGATACAATGACTCTGCGAGATTACTCTGTACCCAGGCAGATCAATGTATGTTTGTGTATGTGAGCTCTGCTGACTAGCTATACTGTATAAATAGCATCTGCTGTACAGACTTATCTAATCAATTTGGTGCACAGATTTACTTTACGAAAAGACATACAGCTCGCAGCATTTAGGCTATAATAGGTACGTGTGAGTGAATGATGCTCAAGAGACACAGAAAGTATAACCGTTTGAACAGGTGTGGTTAAAGATAGGGTGGGAAAAATAAATTATCACAGAGACCTGAGAGATCACACATGCATTGAACCTAGCTAGTAGACTTATTTGAAGTATCTGAGGTGTGCTCAACATTTAGTCATTCAGAGGCACTATATTATGAGAAGACCAAGTTCAAATACAAAGACTTCTCCTAGTTGCATTCACCTTTCATGGTTTTTCTCAGGCCACAGCACAGTTAAATGATTTTCATTTAATAGTTTTCATTTGAAATCAAGGGTTTTGTTAGGTTTCAATCAGCTGCCTTCATCAGCTACTAATAAACATTTATTTGTCTCTTCTTTCCTGTTCTCGTGTTCCATGCAGCTAGCTGCTGCTGGGGTACATTATGCACCACGCATAAAGATGGATTTCAGTACAGCCGAAAGGTACCTGGGCAAGGTGTAATCTTAAAGACAGATTCATCAGCATGTTAAAAGAATGAGACGTGATCAGTAAAGCCCCTCAAAATGGAAAAGCACAGAGGAGAAAAAGTGTGAGGCACGATGGATGCTGAGAGCCCTTGTTTTCCAGTAAGCAGCATGATTGGCAGCAGAAATAAACACTAGCGGGAAGCTTGTGTATCAATCTAATTGTATAATTGCAGGTTGCTTTCTTCCTGGTTTGATGTGCAGATTGTAGTAATGTGTAGTGTCTCTTTGGTAATTTGCTATTAAATCCAACACTAGGAAGTAGTTCCGTTGCTTCCTGTATGGATACCTAATGTCTGCGTTCATTTATCTGCAGTACCTGACAGTGTAACCCACGCCTATCTTCTAGTACTCTATGTTATTTTTGCTTATATGGTGTTCAAAGTTTTTTCAGCAATCGCAGAAGGTGAGTTAGATGTAAAGGTCAAAATGTGATAACTCATTACACAGTGTTGTAAAAGTCACCGCCAAGAGCTGAGAGCAATGTTTAATTATTCCCTCTGAACTTGTACAAAATATTATTTTATATATATTGTAATCAGTACACTGAAAACACAGTCTGCCTGAACTTCTGCATTGGGTCTCCTCAGAGCTCCCAGTGGGTCACTGAACAGGAGTGGAAGAATGGAGTTCAGTGAAACTCATACAGGAAAAAAATCCTCAGGGTGGGAAAAATGTCAGATATTATCTTTGAGGATGGATGTAGAACAAAGCCACAAAGGGAGGAAACTCCTACTTACTGGGAGAATAGGAGAAGGCTCAAACCCTCTAAGGTCAAATGTCCATCTAGCCCATTACACTTTCTTAATAACTTAGTAGTATCCAATGTTCCTAGCTTTGTTACAATTAATAAGCTTTTTTTCCAGTGCAAATATCCCTACCCCTATTCCTCAGTCATAAATTGATCTCTGGCTGATGATGCTATAATTCCAAACCAGAAGTTCATAAGCTTTATCTCGGAGCACTAAGGTCTGTTACAGAATGACAAAGATTTACTTTTCTGATTGCTTGACGGATCTTCGCAACCGTTTTGCTTTCTATGTGCTAGTTGCTTTTTGTATGACTGTTTGCATCCTTTTCAGTCTGTTTCTTTGTTTTGGTTGGCAAATCACTTATTAAAAAAAAAAAAAAAGCCAAAGCCATCATGTGTTAGTTGCTGTGACTTGCAGAAACATGGGTTTTTACAAATTCTACTAAAAACATCCTTTGAAAGGTAATTCTAAATAGGTATTGCCAGGTCACCAGCTTTTCCATTCAGATGAATGTATCCATCTGCATCAGGGTACTTATACCATATGGTTCAGGGTATAGTTTCAGCAACAGTAGCTAAAACGTTTCTGGGAAGGTTGCAAAAGTTTTTAATATGCTCTGGGATGCGTGACCTGCTGAGCTTCAGAGGAAGAAGGATTTGTCCTGTGCATTTCAACCATGCCATGCCTCGCAGAGCTTCACCCCAACAGGAAGGCACGGCACGCGTTCGCCTCATCACCACGGCAGTAACATACACAGAGGTAGCACATAGTAAATTTCTAACACCCCCCCCCAAAAAATCCTCACCAAACAACAGTCTATAAACAGTGGCCTACTCAGGAAGGGGAAGAAGGTAGGAACTACACAAGGCACCTGCACTGCTTAATGAACACCTAGAAAGCACTTGGGTATCTTGCTGGTGGACAGAGATTGGTTTAAATAGAGTGGAATAGAAGAGTTGCACGTAGTTGAATAGGAATTAAATACAAGATTCTGCATGCTTATATTGCAAAAGTGTATGGCCTAATGTTACAGATGATGGCTATTCTTTAGGAACTGATAAAGTATTACAAACCGACATGGGTATTTTTGAGCCAATCTGTAGGAATTAATGCTGAGTTATAATCTTCTCCCAGACTGACTAGACAAGTTAAAGTTCCAGACCTTTTCTTTCAAATTGTATCCATTTTTAGATAAATTTTGATAAAATGCTAGCAGCTGACTGTGTTTTGTTTCTAGATTCCATACCTTTATATATAGATTATAGTCTAATCTAGCCATAGTACTGTCTATTAAATAACTGTAAATGAATAGATATTTAAAGGGGGAAAAAAATCATGTTCTGAGCACTTTATTTAGGAATGTAAGATGAAAAGCCTCTTTCCCCTATGTTTCATGACCTATAGGGGGAGAATAATAGCTAGATTGTTATTTTTGCCCCCATGTATGCAACAGTGTTGATATGCTGATTATATGATGCATTTTTTGTTTTCTTGTGTTGAAAATTCATAGTGGATCAACAGGTAGACAGAAATGCAGTACATACGCTATTTTCTTGCATATAGATAGTTGATATCTATTGACCATTTTTCTTCATAGAGTTGCAAAGGTTTGGTGAAGCACTGGTGAGATGTCCTGCTCTTGAGGCGGTATCTTCCCTGTCGTGTGAATTGGTGCATAAATAACACAGACACCTATATAAGTCGGGGCTTTCTTCCTCCTCCGGCAGTGCCTTGACATAACCTCAGTGCAGTTCTGTCCTGCCTTTCTCAGACACTGATTGCATCCCCAAAACTTAACCTCTGAACCCCCAGGGGTTACGCTCAAGCCAAAGATCACTGAGCTTTTAAAGATCAAGAGGATGTCAGTGAGGAGGGATGGCTCGCATTCAGACCTACGATAAGCTTTAGACACTCATTAGTCCTAACTGAATGCCTGAAAATAACGTGCAGAATTTCAGCTTAGTCAACAGCAATGAAAGACATTTATTGCATTCGGATTACCTTGAAATGTCTCCTGCTTGCTGGGGCTAGCAAATGGTATTATCCAGAGGGAAGAACCCTCTGTCTAATGTTCCCATGAGGACGGCTGTGTCCTCACTCCTGCAAATACAAACCGTTCTTGGCAAGCGGAAGTTTAATTAAGAGCCTCCCTGAAACTAGCCAGGCTGGGCATTAGTAGCCGTGAGGGGCCCTAGCGAGTGTGTAAGGAAACATGCTGGGAAAAAGGCTTGATTTCTGGTAAATGTCATCAGACTGCTGTCTCACTTTGTACATCCTCGCACGCACGCGTTTTTAATACAGTTGCACTTTGTCTACCTGGAATATGCAAATAGTATTCAAATTAGATCTCAGCGTTCAGACTGTCAGCACATACCCCACAGCTTCCCTCTAGCAAGTGACTAATGGGAACATGTGTTCTTTCTATTTTTATAAAGCTGGGGGAATAAGGGGAAGGAGGGCCCGAGCTATCGGGATTAAAACGCGGCTGCTCTTTCCCAAGGTCTTTTTCTGTCCGCAGAGTCCGTTGGCAGAAACGCGCCAGGACGGCTGCCAGCCCGGGCGGGCGCCGCTCTCCTGGGCCAGAGTTATCCCGGGTCCGGCGCTGCGTCGGCAAAGGGCCGCTGCTGCGGGAGCTGCCCTCGCGCCAGGACGTGTCCAGAGCCTGCTCCGCCGCGGGGGCTGCGGGTGTTTCCAGGTCTCGGGACTTGGAGAAGCAGCGCAGCGTAGAGTCTGAACTTTTTCGATAGTGTAGGCCATCTTTTTTCTTTTTTCCCAGTCCATTTTATTCACAATTATACACATCACTATATTTGTTAGTGTTCCTATGGCAACAGCTTTAACTGCTTACACAGAAATGAAATGTCAGGAAACTATTTAATGCTTCTGTGGATGACTTAATGTGATTTAGCTCTCTGGTGCAAGGAGAATCAGCCTCGTCTAGTACTGGGCGCTGGCTCCCAGTGCATGCTCTGGGCGGAACCAGTCTGGCTTTGTGCATCTTGGGCTTTCCACTGCTTTGGAGTGTTTGCTCTTGTCTCTTAACCTGCATCCTTCTCAGAGCAGGACATTGCCTTCTATTGATTCTGAAAGTTGGTCAGCAATAAAAATTAAAATAATAGCATGTGATTAACACACATCTACCATTCCCAGAGGGCTATAAACCAGATGCTGAAGGCTCGGATAGTGCTGAACTTGGAGAGCCTAAACTCCTGATCGCTCTCTAGGTCTTCTCCAGTCACATATAATGTGTACTCGAAGTAGGGACAATCACATGTCTTGCAGAAACTGTTGTTCCTTGCAAAGTAATAGTCAGTGTGGATGTCACGGTCTGCTCTCCAGATCTGCTTTTCAGGGCTGCTGGCAACACAGGCTGGAACTGCAGGGGCTGCAGGCACAGCTCCACTGCTGTCTGTGTCCTTGCGTGGAGGGGCAACAGCAGCTGCAACAGCTCGCGCGTAGTCTGTCCTGTGCAATGAGAAGGATTTGGGTCCTATGGAAAAAATTGTCATGAGATAATAAGAGATGGTATCTTAATGCATATGCAACAAGGAGACTTTTTTTTTTCTGCTTTACAATATGAATGATGTTCTTTTAATAAATATTTTTCTCTGTGAATTTTCCTAGCTTTTTAGAAACATAAACAAACAAACAAATCCAGGAATTCCATAATATATACTCTAACAGACAGAGTGGGAACCTTTCACTTCACAGCCTAAACTGCTTCTGCCTGCACTAACGGAATACATGATAGAGGTAGTTAATGATCACCCACTTTATGGACAAGCCACTAGAGAAGAATAAGACATATTCTGCTGGATCTCTCTGTATTTTCTGACAGTAAAAGAAAACTAAGTTGTGGGAATTTTGGTTGGTCAAGAACTTTTTGGGAGAGAGGCAGTACAGGACTCGATAGCTCTTTCAAGAGGACTGAATGAAACTTCTCTCTCATCCTGGCTGTATGAAGTCATGATAGTTTCCAGCCCTCAAGCCTGGATGGTTTAGAAGAATTCTTGTGTTCCATTGGATCTTATGTATCTAAATGGATAGCTAATGGTATTCTGAAGAATGATTTTTAATATATTAAAAATCAATTTATCTGCACTATTGGACTCTTATCTTCATGATCCCCCCTGTTATAATTTAATCCTTTCTGTTATTGCACTCTAATTAAAATTGGCAAGCACATTAACCAAGAAGATCACTTTTAAAAAGAGGAAACAGTCTTTGTGTGTTAGACTGAAAAATGCACAAATGAGTTTGTATATGTTAAGGGGCATGAGTGGGGTAATCGCACAATGTCCATGAGGAAGACTTTCTTTCACAGGCTGCAGCTCAGTGGGAAGTGATGGAACCTTGTCATTGACTTTATTACCTGTTTACATGACTCAAGCAAATCAAAATCTTGCTCTGATACTGAGAGAATCAGAGAATCAGAATCAGTATTTTCCAAATAGTGGCATCTCTGGAAAAGCCATCCTCTGGGGCTCCTCCAGGTCCACATTTTAATGGAGAGTTACACTGCTGCTCTGCAAACAGGGCTGTGTTTTCAATACACTCATTTCAGGTGTTCTGCTTTCAAATATAAATGTTTTCAAAAGGGATGCTCTTCCCATCTCTCCCTGAGATACAGATCTCCAAGTCCTAGGAAACGTGTCGCTTTTCTCACCCTCCCCTTCTGTTCCTCCACTGACACTTGCAGCTTTGCTGTCCCTGCAGAAGGACAGAAGCTTCCTGGCCTCGTTCACCAGCTCGAAGCACAACCAAGGTGTTTCCTTCTGCTTTTAATAAGATTGTCAGCACTCTTTTCTGTTCTGAATGAGTAGAGGAGTGTGATTTAAGCAGCCAGAATAGGAAGCTCACTCTTCTTAATTAGCACTAATGCAGTGAAGGTTGTTTTCTGGCCCTGGCAGAGGGGAATGGTAATTAATATGGCAGGGAGACAGCAGAGAGACAGACGGAGAGTTCAAGGCCAGCACGTGTACCTCCGACCCCAGGTCAGTGGCGGGGGGGCGGCGGGCAGAGGCAGCGGGCGTCCGTCGGCCGTGGGAGACAAAGCCCGTCCCCACGGGATGGACGAAGCACCAGCGGTGTCCCTCAGCCTCCCTGCCCAGCTCCGCACCTCCAGCCATGGCAGTCTTTCCCCTGCCTTAGTGTGACCAGCCCTTCCGACCCCCAGTTTAGCTGCTTTTGTGTTCTAATGAACAACCTTCGTCGCACCTCTCAGCATGGCCTTGGGGTCGATTGTCTCCTGGCGCATGTCGGCTGCTGCCCAGCGCCTGTTGGGTCGTGTCGGCAAAGCCAAGACCAGAGGAGAGCGGTGCTTCCATCTTCCCACTGGGAAGTTCAAAGTCTCTGCAGGGCACCATGCAGCACCGTGGAGGAGGTGCTGCAGGCAGACCGAGGGTGAGCAAAACCTCCATGTGGTCACATTGACCAGTGCTGCAAATATGTGCGCGATTGTACGTTATTCCGGCACCGTGTTTGGTTGTAGCTCAACATGTAACCAGAATTAAGAGCGTAAGTGAGATGCGAGCAAGGACAGGTTATTTGCAGGTGGAGTTACGATGGACAGAAGGCGATAACACAAAGAAATCTCCCCTAATAGTTGTGTTCGTACTCCCCTGGCAACTGGCTTGGCAGCCCTGCGCTTCAATGTTGATAGGGATTTTGTCTGTTCAGGACTGCGGTGCTGAGCCTGGAAGATACTATGCTAATTCTCTGTCTTGGTGTAAAACAGATTTTATTCAGAATATTTATACCTCAACGATCTTTTTGGTATGTTATATACCCATAAGCTTCTAACAACTTGCTTTTCTAAACATGTATTCAAAACATAAGTGTTCAAAGCAAGCTTGTGTACCTTAGTCACATGAAGAGGTGAGCAGTGACCTCCCCTGACGTGCATATTCGAGCAGAGGCTGAAATATGATTAACTGAAGCAGCCAGATTGCAGGCAGAGTTGTACGATTTGTCACGTGCTTGCTCTTACCCCCCAAAACAGGTTGCCCAGGACTGATGGGCACCACAGCAACAGCCAGCTGGTACTTGCTGTCCATTTTCATCCAGAGGCTGTGCAGTAGGTACCTAATGTTATGCTCAGGAGAAATGTAGAAGGTTTACTTAATTTGAAGTTCCTGATTCTGTTGGAAAGTAGAAACTGAATGACACCTGGTAAAAGGGGTCTCGAGTTAGTCGTATGGTTTGTAAAGACGTTGCAACTTGTCATTTTAGCTAGGAGAGAAGTCAACCAAACCCCTAAAATGAGATTTCCCTGGGTCCCTGGAAGCTAGATAAACCAGATAAATGTAAGCGCTACGGGATTTACTCCTTAAATGTTCTAATAAAAATGGTTTAGCTGAGGAATTGACTTCCTCAATTAAATGGCCTTGAAATCACCTTTTGAAAAGCCAGGCGGTATTTAAAATGTTGAAGAAAAAGCAGTGTGTGGGGCAGACAAGGCTTTTATGTATCTGGAGCGGTATTCCTGAAAAGCAACTTGGTAAACTTTTGCAGGGAAGTGTTATCCTAGAAAACGCATCTCTCAATATTTAATGACTGGAGGAAACTCTGTACCACCAAAAAAGAAAGTCCAGGTCCTGAGGTGGTCTTTAGGATTCTGCCACAGAAGTGGGACTGAAAAGGTGATGCTGATCTGGTTCGTTAGCTGAAGCAATGCAGACTTGGTCAGGGGAGCTTCTCCTCCCCTGCTCCTTCATTCCTTTTTCTCTTCCCTCATGGCATTAACCCTGAATGAATAAAGCAAATGTTTACATTTTGAATAAGAATAACTTGTGTAAGTGCCCACCATGGATGGAAGGACTGTTCTCTCTGAAGTGAGTAGCAGATGGTTCTTTCCAACAAGTAAAAACAAGCACTAGCTCATATGTGACCCTTCCTGTTTGGGTTTTGTGGTGGTGTTTTCGGGGGGATTTTTTTATTTTTCTTCATTCTGGATTTAGGGTATTCTCCTTATAGATTGCAGGGGATTTGTTTGCATCTTTTCTATTTGCCTGTTCTGGGAGCTGAAGTCTAGCTCACTAGATGAGAAAAGGCATGCAAGCATTCTTCCATCGGGGACCAGATGCTGGCAGGAGGCATCTTGCTTCTCATGCCCAGCCATCCCCCTGCACTCAAAGGGCTGCAGTAATGTAAAAAAACACTCTTGCATTTTGTCTGCTACTGTCCATCAAGGACTGAGCAGAGACCCGAAGACTCATGTCACCTCAGACTGAAGCTGAAGTAAGGTCAGAAAGGTGAAAAGGCAATATTTTATCCATTAAGAAACCCAAGGCATTTGGATTTGTGCCAGAGCAGCAAGCACTAAATCATCATATCCCAACTGGGGGATTTATGGCAGAGTTACAAAGATGATAATTTATTTAAGCTCTTGTGCTTAGAATGTTTTTTCCCTGTTGGTTCTTATTAGCATGGAACGTTTTACACTTTTTAATGGGTATCACAGTGAAAGAGAGAACATTTGCAAAGAAGTGTTATCCAGAATGCATACGCCATTTAAACTAGCTGTTCTCCAGGCTTTCAGAAATGTAAACTTTTAAAGATAGAGGCAGCATCTTACATTTTATTAATCATATGTACATATGAAAACTGTCAATATCTTAGGTTTGTAAATACAAGTAGCAGTTTAAAAACTCTTTTAAAATAAAGCATGTCAAAATACCAATTTTCTGTACAAAACTGACTTTAGGAACAGGTCATGATGTGGTAACGAGAGTGTTACTTTCCAGAATCATTAGTGTTCTGCCCTTGCGTTCTGGGTAGGAGCGGTTCTTTACTTCATTCAGTCTTACACTGTTACCACAGATACTTTTTTTTTTTTTTTTAATGAAAAATGTTTACATTACTGTTTCATTAGCTAAATTAATGGTATGTATATGTGCTGGCTTGTTCTTAACAGTTTACTCTGACGAATTTGTGTCAGAACGATGCTTATAAGCAAAACGGCAATGTAGAAAGACAGTGGAGCTGAGCAAAATGTTCCACTAGCTGTGATAAATTCTGGGCTTTTATTTGTGGCTTAAGTTACCTTCTGTTGTCCCAAACCAGCAAAAATTAAGTACTGAGCGTGGGTGAGAGTGGTGAGCACAGGCAGACGCTGAGCAGGGATGTGTTTGCTGCGTGCCCAGTGGGAGCGGACGGAGCGTGCCGTGACCGGGTAATGCCCGGGGAGAGCTGCTGGAGGCTGTGGCGTTTTCTGCCTGTTCCTTATCCTGGTGATGTTTGGCACCTAAAGGTGGGGGCAGGATTTGGGTTTTGGCATGTTGGTTTGGTCGGGGTTTTTCCTATACCTATTTTCTAGACATGACTTGTTAGAAATCCCACTTTTGTATTTGCTTGTTTTTCTAAGTTATTTGAAGGAAACGGTAGGAGTACAGGCTGACAGTCATACCGTGGGACTGAAAATCCAAAAAGAGTGGTACTTGTCCTGAGTTACCATTAATTCTCGGGTGCCTTTGGCAATTCAGTCAAGGCCCTGTTCCGCCAGCACTCACACCCAGGCGTTACGTTACTTTGTTCACGTTGTGTCCTGGACTTGGGTGGAATTCCCCCTTGCACAGGAGTGCCAGCAGGCTCTGAGCTGTTTGTAAAGCAGGACCAGCTCAGGAAAACATTTGTGTTTGAGAAGGCACTTAAGTATATGCTTACCTTTGGACTGATCAAGAAGACTTTAGTATATGTGCAAAGTTCAGCACGTGCTTAAACATTTGTTCAGCTGCTTTCCTGTACTGGGCCCTGAATGATAAGTATTAGACCAGAAGTGTGATGAATTACTCCATATGTACATCTCACCAATGTAACTTGTAGACTAAGTCCAGAGTATAAATAGATTTTAATGGGAAGATTATGTGCTGACCTACAACCATGGGTTATGTTTGTAAAAAGCAGAAACCAAAATTTAAAATAGACTTTTCCCACAGTTAAGCAAATTACTTCATATGAAGTAGCTTGCAGCGAGGATGCCAAGTGCTTCTCCTTGCTTTAGGCAGCCTTCTTGTAGATGATAGCTGGGCTTGTTACTCCAGGATTGCAAGCATCGTGTATTGGTAAAAGAAGGCTTTCAAGGAGTGACAATCTAACATGATGATTAATGGCAACTGAGAAGATTTCCAATTTAGACTGAGTCTACACAATAGATTGATGCGTTGTATATGAACTTCTACTGATGAGGCTTTCAGGTTTTGTGTGCAAATTTAATCCAGTGTTTAAACATTCCTCCTTGCAGAAAACTCAACATGTTAGTTTTAACCATGAGCTAACACTGTGGTTTTAGTTGTTTCAAGCTGAATTAGCATGTAGGTAGTACTTCAGTCATACTGTGCAAGCATCTGATTTTGAGTAAATTATTACAGATTTAATCTTCATTCAGGTCGTTGTGTGTGACTCAGCGACATGTTAGGATTGAAAGGTGGCAGGCAGGAAAATTTTGGTTGTTTCTTAATTGGTTTGTATGTCTTTGTCTGCCAATTACAGATTTTTCATTCTCTGCTGTCAAAAATTACATAAGTAAAAGAATGTAGCAATCTAAAAACAAAAATGGGCATTCCTAAAATCTTACTTAATTTCATTTTGCAACAGTTGAATTTTGTTTGACTCTAAAACAACTTCCCATGCAATTGGTCTAACAGTAGTTGTCCCCTTTCCCACTTCACTGACATCGTGCACTGCAATTGGGGCAGCAAATGCTTATAAAGAGTTTAATTGTGTCCTCTGCTAACGGGCCGCTGAGGGCGATGCTCCCATCCAGCCCAGGCACCTGGGCTGTGTCACACCTCCGAGGTGGCGCCGGCCCCCCAGGCAGCGCCGGTCCCTTGTTTCTGCTCCTATGGACGATGGACGTGAACGTGTCGGCGTGCCTCGGGTTGCACCGCCGGGCGCAGGCCATTTGTGCGAGAGCCAGCCCCTGGTCTGACCCACAACAGCCATTTTTCTGCTGTTTTTTCACCACCCAGTTGCTCATGGAGAAAAACACTCCTAATGTAGAGCCTGTTTGATAATCTGTTTTGAGGCTTCCACAGAAATACTCTGGAATTAATGATACCACTGAAAATTTCACCAGAATAATTACAGTATATGGAATACCAGGGTTTAAAAAGCACGAACGAACAGCTGGGGGCATGTCCCAGGGACCAGGGGCCGCACAGCACGTGCACCCCAGATTCTGGATTTGCTGCTGGTGTGAGTTGTTGTCATTGCTTTGATTTTGTTTTGGTGCTTTTGTTTGGTAATTAAGTAATTTCTGGATTTTTTTTTTCCAGTACTAAGAAAGTATAAGTTAGTGTACTATCTAAAACATGGTTCAGTGAACAAAAATTGAGTTTTCAGACTGAGTTGCTGGCTAATCTCGCTTGTATGCTTTCTCTGTCCTTGGTTGCTGCTGTTCTGAGAAGTAATCCAGCATAGTTTTGAAGAAAGCCAAGTGGCTAACCTCTGCTAGTCAGCACTGGCAAAATGTAGCCATTTTATTTTGAAATAAATATTTTAGGTATGAAAATCCTACCTATTTTCAGTCCTTCAATTTTCAGTCTAAAAGCAGTTGCAGTGTTTTCTTCAAATCTAAATAAAAACAACCAAAACAAAACAAACTAGAAATGTGCAATAAATACAGCCAAAGGATTTGCACTCCCCTGCCTCACCCCCCCACCCCCAACATTCAGCTTGGTCTCAATTTTTAAAAACAGTGCAAGAATCTTTAAGTTTAATTGGAGCATGGATATTTAGCACTAGAATTAATCAGGTGAAAATGGCTGTTAAAAATTTGTCTTCGTTTCAGATTGGCACAAAACAAATGTTATTTCATTATAAAGAAAATCTTCCTGTGTTGGAAGAAAGTTAATATATTCAATTTAGATTGTAATGTTTTCTACTGAAAGGAGTTAAAGGGAAGAGTAATTTTGACATTTAAAACTGAAATACTTTTTCTAGAAAGTGTTGAAAGTTTTGTTTCTATATTGAGACCTCTTTTTTTTGTGCATTTTTTCCCCAAAATGCAGTTTTTGTAAGATCTCTCAAACAGAAAAATTCTGTTTTCAGAAGGAAAGTTGTTTTGCCAAGGCTTTTGAATCACCTCCTCACAGCATCCTGCTGGGTTGCTCAGTCCGTCATGACAGCTGTACGCTGGGCAGCCGTTCCTACATCCGAGACAGTCCTTACTCCAGGATAGGGAATGTGGTCAGTATGGGTTTGTCCCGCTGTCTCCTTCCCGCTTCCCGGGATGCTGAGCGTGGCGCAGGGCCTCTGCCCTACCCGGCTGGGTCTGCTGCAGGGCTCTGGCTCCTGCCCTTTATTTACACACCTGCGGTCAGGATCGTTGCTTCTGCTGCCGTTATTCGGAGAGTGCCGATGAGGTTACTCCCCATCCCTCGTTGGACCTGGTTTGAACCCCGCTGTAAATGTACCGTTTCCCACAGCTGAAGCTGGCGCTTGGTTTAGTGTCCTCTCTCTGTAAGAATCCTGCTGCAGGATCATTTTCTCTAGGCTTCTATTTTTGATGGTTATCTCCAACAATAGACTCATGTTCCTCCTCTGTCTGTTCCAGCCTGACACAGTTTAATGCAGCAATGCCTACGGGGGCTTGAAAAGAGCAGTCGTGTGTCCCCCCTCCCCTTTTTTCCTTTTTTTCTTTTTTTTTTTTTTTTTTTTTTTTTTTTGGCCGAGGCCAAATTCCTTCACCCAGGCAGAAAGATTGTCCGCGCTTACTGGCTTTTACTTTTAGAGAGAGCATTTTCCATCCGCCCGTTGCTTTCCTGCGGAGTGAGTCTCCCACTCCATTCAGAGGAGAAGGGTGCATTTTGCGCATCTGCCTTTTGTTTTGCCTAAGCCTCTGGGACTCATAGAAGGGGGAGAAATTGATAAAAGCAAAGCATTTTGCCATAAAAAGAAACTAAGAGGGCAATGGAAGGCCATTTGTGTAATTCCCCAGGCTGTGTCTCTTTGAAAGTGAAGGTCTGGCAGAGTCTGCATAACCCGCTGACTTTGGATCTTCCTTTATACTTTACCATGTGCAATATGTTCTTGTATATGAATTAAAGATTAAAGGCAACTTAACCTGTATATTTCTTTTTTTGCAACATTCTTTGGTAGTGAAATGGTGAAGCGGTGTTTCTGATCAAAAAAGGGGTGGGTGTGTGTGAGCGTGTAGGGAAAACATCCGACAGTTTACACACCTCTCAGATCAGAGCTGCCATTTCACCATGTCTGTACAATGGGAAAAGGCCTTGCAGGCCTAAAATAATTATTAGCATTTATATGGGGCTCTTTTTCTCATGGATCTAATGCTGGTTTATGATTCTCAGTGGTTTGCACCCGCGGAGATCGGTGTCCGGCAGAGCACCCAGCTGCACCAGAGACGCGTGCTGCGGAGCAGCGCAGCCTTGACTCTGTTGTGGGACAGATCAGGTGCACTTTGCACCTAAATACATAGTCACGTTTTGCGTTAAAGATCAGCGTTTAGGAGTGGCTGCCCATATTCTGCCACTTCCACAGGTGAGAAATGAAAGTCAAGGCACCCTTCTCAGGGTGTGGTGAGAAATACAGCCATTTCTGCTATTGCTACAGGGCACATGGAGTCAGTGTGTCATTAAGGAGAAAACTGCTTCACAGTGGAAGAGTTTGTTTTGGAAGCTTCTCTGATACCTTTCCGTTGAGTGTAGAGTCGGTACTGAAATGGTAAAATATTTCTTTTGTTTATTTTGAATCTAGCTGAGAGCAATAGGAGAAGGCAGAGTGAGGTAAAGGTAGGGTAAAAGTTAAAGCTATTTAGATGATTTAGCCTTTGAAGCTTGTTTTGTGTGAATCAGAAGCGGTGTGCAGTAGAAAAGTATAAAAGGAGCAGGCAGGTGGCATCCCTTGCTGGCAGTCGCCGTGCTAGATGGAAGGATGCGTCTTCAGGTGGTGGTAGAGCTCAAGAAGAGGTGTAGAGTATGCAGAAGCAGAACTTGCTGTCTGGAACCGGGAATCGCTGAGGCTCCCGTGGAGCCAGGCAGCAGATTGCAGCGTGGGAATCCCATGCTTGTAGTTTGCTATGTGAGATACCAGCCCAACCAAGTGGTTTGGAGCATCCTCCCACCACAGGGCTAGGAGCGTCAGGCTCCCCATGCCCGCGCGGTGCAGCAGCACCTTGGAGTGCGGAGTTCCATTCTGGACACCACAGGACTGAAAGATATTGACAAACCAGAAGGAGATTAGAGAAGAGCAACAAAAAGGATTAAGGGGCTGAGGGGATTGATTTATGAGAAAAGATTAAAAGAGCTAAATATGTGTAGCTTGGCAGAGAGATGAGTACAAGAAGGCTTGATAACAGTCTACAGATGTTTGAAGATCTAAACATAAAGGGGTTGATCCTGCAAACCTCACTTTCATAACGTCCCCGCAACATCAATAGGCGTTGGGTATAATGTTCACAGGACTGAACCCCAATACCAAACTGAAATAGGTGATGTTAATATATATATATTTATATATACAGGGAAGCAGGTGAAGTAATTTGAATATCAGCAAGAAATTTCTAACACTGATATACTGACATTTTAGAATTCTCCTGAAATGGAAGATATCAAATCCTTCAGCCTGGATGTTTAATCTGAAAAGCGTACTGGACAATGAGGAACAAGTGATGCACAGCAGTAGAGGGACAGCATGGGTTTCCTTCCTCAGGTTCTTCTTTCTTTACCTGCTCTGATTCTGCAAACCAGAGTCAAGAATCCACATGAACCAAGAGCAGATATTTACTGCCAGGCTTCCTCTCTAGGTTGTCTTTTTTGGGGGTGTGAGGCGTGGAAGGGTGGTTGGTTTTAGTTTCATTTCGGTTTTTTTTAATACGTGGTGTTAGGTCATTACAATATTGGTAATACAATGCTGGATGAAAGACTCCAAGTTTCTGCCAGCGATTATTGGATGTTTGAGCAACAGGATTAGTTTTGCTTGCTGTACTTTTGAACTCTGGCCTGGCTTCTGTTTGCAAATTCAGAAAATGAATGCATGGCTATAACACCTTTAGATCAGGTAGTGAAATTTCATGTTTCTCTACCATTGCTTCCTGCTTGGAGATTTTTTCTTTTTTTTCTTTCTTTTTTTAAAAATTTTTTTAAATTTTATTTATTTGGTGTTATTCCCAACTGTCACCCTGAAATTAGTATTCCAAACTGGGGCAGCTTTGAAGCTACTGCTCAACCTTCTCTTAGCTGGGAGAAAGAATTATGTTCCTTTCGTGTGTTCAACAAGTCCAGCTATTTCCCTTCATTTCAAAAAGACTCCAACTAAACATAAATCTGTCTCCATCTGTGACAGCCCACAGTCATCTGTTTACCAAAATAAACTTTAAGCATATATTGAAAAATAATTTCTATTGAAATATGCATCCCTATGGCATTCAAGCTTGGTATTTAATGCCTTTTTTATGGTTAATAATGCATCAAAAGCATTTCTAGTCTTGAGCTGTCATTACATCACATACATGATGTGCCGGATGCGTTTAATTGACTAAAAAACTTGGAGTCAGTTTTTATTTTAAAAAATACTAATACATGATTACCAAGTCCTACTTCTCCTGATCTGTATCTTTTAGTAAATTGTCTGCTGGTATAGAGCAGTTCATTGACAATGCGTACAGAAAGCTTAGCTCTGAGTAGATGAAGAGAGGTCATACATAAACAATAAAAGCTGTTTGTTAGAAGCATTTTCCTGAAGCGAAGTTTACTTCTTTTTGATTTTTTTTTCAGTGTAAAAGCAAGTTAATTCAGGAAAATATTATTAGACCTGGCACATGCTTAAATTAGAAGACCATTAGACTGTGACCAGAATAGATGGTTCTGCCCCATGGGAATTTTTTGCTCCCACAAACAAAATAAGAGTTACAAGGTGTGTTGTTGCCAGGACCTCTGTATTTACAGACATGTCTGCGTACTGAGGAGTGTGAACGTCACTCGTATTGATTTCAGTTTGTGCAGGTTGGGGCCATTTATCCATGGGCTTGTGGAAAAACCTAATGTACGGGTACTGTTTTTTTGGTTGTTTTTCTTTTTAATTCCTGAAAAAAACGCAAAACGCATTTGAAAGACCCTGCTGGAGTCAAAATCTTCCCATAGGAATGTGGTGTTGTGAACCAATAAACAAACAATAAAATAGTGTAGGGTTCTCCAGCTAAGTTGTCCTCAAACAATGTTTGCGGCTGGCAGCAGACCCTATAGTGCCTGTAGGACTTGCCAGATGCAGAGGACCATGTTGTTCGTGTCTTGTGCAAATGCAGAGGGAGCCATGGATCACGTCCTGAAGAGAAAATTTGCAAAAGCTACAGCAAGGCAAAGGTAAATGCTTTTATCTACATATTTGTTCACAAGTTCTCAGAACTTTGGGACTGCGTACTCAACCTGCCTACATTTAGACCCCCATGTTTTCTTTGGCCTGGCTATGAATAATTGACTATATCCTGATAAGTACCATTGGAGAAGTACAGGTACGTTTCCTTCATGGAATTTTTGTGCTTGATTTCAGTTCACTTTTTAATGTCGTTGACTGTTCTGCTGTTTCATAACATGAAAGTCACTGCTTCCCTTCCCTCTTTATATAATTTGTTTAGCTCCCACATTCTCACCCCTTCAGCTTTCAGAAGTCTGGTTGCTGAATATCTGAGTGCCAGTGCTGTCCCTCCTAGACAGTCTTGTAACTTTTAATGTGAGAGAATTCTGCTCTGCAGCTTTTAAACTATATTCCATATCTTTTTGCTTCATCTTTTCCCTAGAACACTTTGCTTCTAACTTGCCAGTATATTTTCCTATAGCCAGTCAGCCTTTGAGTATCTTTAGCTGTTTTTTTTTTTCTACTTTTGTCTTTTAAGTTTCTGCTAAGCCATTTAAAATACTTTTTGATTGAATGGTAATGCTTAAAATCCTGTCATTATATTCCAGTGGAGGCAGATGAAGGATGTGAAAAGACTTGGATTTTAGAAGGACTGAGATAGTCATATGCATAAGGAGGATGTGAACGTAGTTTTGGAGAGGTGACTTGGTCTTATTTGTAGGAATCATCTCATTAATACAGGTTAAACTGAGTGCTCTGGGGACGTCTCTTTGTTCCCCTCTCATGTAGAACGTGACCTGTGATTGAGGCAGGTATGTTGTATTCCCCTGATGCTCTTCCCACTGTCACTTCTCCCACTGGCCAGTACAAATGCCGTTTGCTACAAACTCACATCATTGATGCAGACTTGAACATTTGTTTCTTCTGGATAACTCTGTTAGATGGATGATATGACACTTTTTAGCTGTATTTCTAAACTCTGTATTCCAAGTATAGCTCAAGATTGAAGACTGCTAGATGTTTTTTAAATATACAGATTTTAAGTGACAAAAATAAGGGGCATTTCACTAAGCTTCCCTTCTTTCGTTCTTTTGGTTTTCCCTACTCCTCCTTTACCAGTCTGTCTTGGTCCCAGCGGTCACCTAGTTTCCTGGTAAATATTCCTTACCTCTTGCAGAAGGTAGTTTTCTGTTACCTGTTTTCTTCAGTCATCATCATCCTTTACGTTGGGGCTCTGACGTTGTCCTTCTATGGTTTAACGTCCTGTCCCAGTTCTGTCTCGGCTGTGCAGTGTTGTAAGGGCCAGAACGGTTTCTCCCGCAGCATCAGGGACAGGTTTGCCAACAAACGCTCGGAGTGCAGCCCCCTGCGAGCGAAAGGGGGGTATTTTCACACGCAGGACAGGACGTGTAGTGCGTCACAGGACGTCGGCTCTTACACGCGTGCAGGCGCATGCTTGCTCGCTGGCATGTGCTCTTTGCTTCCCACACACACTCACACTTGCGTGTTGTAACACTGGCCTCATGTTAATGTTTCCAGGTCAGATGTGGCAGGGTACTGTGAAGGGCCAGTCACTTAATGAACCCCTCTGGGACCTACCTCAGTTACTAACAATTTCTCTCCAACTCATCAGGCAGGGAATCGCAGCCCTTGCTGTTTCACTCCATCACTTTCTTCCGCCACCTTTTCCGCCTGAGCCGCCTGCTCGCTCCACACAAACAAACCAATTATCGATGAAGATACAAATTGGGTCCTTTTTCCCTGAAAGCTCCTTCAGCCTTGCACTTACCCCAAGTTTCACAGGCGCACATCAACCTGCATTTCTTTCTGCCTCTTCTCACCCTGTCTCTGTCTTGCAAATGCCGAATTACATATTCACAATTAAGCATGCACCTTCGTATCCAGACCTGGTATTGACTTGCACAAAAAAAATCAGTATCCGCATGCATGTACTTGTGTGTGTGTCCTCTTACAAAAGCGCATGAAAGAGAGCTGGGGTCATTCGTTAATTTGAGAATTTCTTTGTTTCAGTTGGAGGTCACCTTTCCTGCATGTGTCTTAAACAAAAGTACCCCCCCAAATAATCTGTTTATCTCCAGTTTAAATAAGCAAGGCCTTCATGTACCAGAGATCATAAAATGAAATTAATACCTCTAAACACAGCTGTTTTATTTGTGGCACATGCAAGCAAGTATGTTTTCTGAGGATGCAAATGTGTGTTTGTTGTCTTAAAAAAAAAGTGTCGTCTTCTAACAGTAAATATTTCACATGGAGTGTGAGATGACAGCTGTGATCAGCTGGAGTCTTTGTCCACTTCTGGAACCACGCCCTAATGTTTGGATCTATACTTTGTGTGTGGAAATTCGGCATCATGTATATTTGATATAAGGAAGTAAAATTGATCAAATCTTTCCAAAGTGCATCTGTAGTTGAGCTTCCCTGTATATCACACTGACCACCTCAGTGCATTACAGCTTGTCCATACACCTAAATCAACTAATCAGCCCTTTGGCACCTTTATGAAAATGTGTTTCGGAGTCTATGAAATCAGCTTGGAAAGCATTAGATGGCAGAAAGTGGGAGGTTACTTGTAGCAAACCGATAACCTTCTTAAAACAAAAAGCTAAAAGCAAGGGCTCTAAAATTTGCAGTGTTTTGTCAAGGTATGGTATGTTTGAGAGAATTGCTCTTCCAACCCTGACCTCGTAGCATGCGGTTGAAGTGCTCTCTGGCGCTGGCGTTTCTCATCCCCTCGCTCCCCGGGGCTGCGCTCCAGCCAGAGGCCTCTCACCCCCCTTAGAAGGAGATTACTCCTACACTTAGGCAACCTGTGTTTTCTGAGACTGAGTCCGTTCCTCTGAGAAAAGATTCTTTTGGACTACCATGCTGGTTCATCCCTCACTTCCACCGCTGACCGTAGGGCTTCTCTGCGAGGACCTTATTGATTCACCCAGGAGCTCCCAGCGCCGGTGGGTGAAGGTTAAGCTTGTGCTCCTGGAATTGACTCTTGGCGGGTGGTGGTGTTACCCTCAACAAGACCAACAGCCAAGAGAGCCTTCATTTTTCACCCCGTATAGCTCGGATTTAAAAGGGCTCCAGGGAGATGGGACGTACTCTGCAGAATCTTTCCCAACTCCTTTTAAAAGTAAGAAAATAATTACATGAATGCTGGACACCTAAACATGGAGGCAAGTGTTCTGCAATATCGCCTTCAAATCATTGTCAGAACAGATCTCAGAAACTGGATAGGAGGAAGAAAATCAGTAAACACATGGGTTTTTTTCCAAGGGTATAAATTAAGTAGCAACGATGGAGTAAGGCATGCTGATAAAGAGTAAAGCTATACATAGATGAAGTAATAGTAGAATTAATTAAGGTAAAAATGTAACTATCAGTTAGTACAGTTAACACGAGTCCCTGCAGGTAGCAATTTATGCCAAACTCGCAGTAGTTGAGTTCTAGACCTATGATGTGAAGGAGATGACTGCATATGTAAAAGCTGTGAAACGGACTGTTGCAGAGACTGGATTTTTTAGATACTCTAAATGGCTTTCATTTGACACAACATCTTAGAGAGAACCCCACGAAAGGAGAGACCATTTCTGATTATTTTTATTTTCTTGTACTGCAGAGGACATAGTACAGGTGGTAACTCTTGCACAGCTTTTGTAAGAAAAAAGCTCTGAAACACTGACTGCAGTAAAGTCTAACTTTGAAAAGAGAACTACATGAAAATAAGGGGGCGGGGGCTGTCTTTTGTTTTAGAAAATAAAGCATCCAGAAGGTTAAAATATTTTAAGTGGAATGGTGGCAATTCAAACACACAATATCAGAGTAAAGGAAGTTGTTAAAAAAACCCAAACCAACAAACCACAAAAGTGAGAGTCATATTTAAAGAACAGGGAAAAAGGGAAAAAACATAAGCTTTGACAATTAAACATAAAATCATAATTACACAAGTGTTGTCATGTCCCTTTCAAAACAACACGTGTGAAGAACAAATTGCTGAAAGCATCGAAGGTAATACTAAATACTTGCTCAAGTACATCAGCATTACAAAGGTTGCCAGGAAGTCTGAAGGGGTGCTAGATGACTGAAGACTGAATTATGAAATGAGCAGTATCAAAAATAAAGCGATAGCAGAGAAGCTAACTATGATCTCTGCGCTGGTGTGTGTTGTGGAAGAGCTTTGAGAAGTTACCACATTAGAAGCTTTTATTTTTAGTGGGAATAGGTATGAAAAACTGTCTCAAATTAAAATGTCGAGAGAAGGTTTTAAAACAAATCAATAAAAACAGCTGCAACAAATTGTCAGGACAAGATGCCAAGAGTTAATGAACTAAAATTCAAAATAGCCAAATTACTGTATTGTGTAACCTGTAGTTTAAATTGGCCCAGCACTGGAGGAATTGATTGCGATTACAGTTCTTTAAAAAGGCTCTAGGGTGATGTAAGGAATTTCAGAGCAGTAAACTTTATTTCTGTTGTGGAAAAACAGAGATATCACAAGTGGAATTTGCAGACACACAAATAAGTTTGACATGATGGAGAAGAATCAGCACAGCTTTTGTAAATGGAAGTTAATTATCACAAACCTATTGCACTATAAAGAAATTGATGAGCTTGTGGGTGTGAAATGATTGAATGATAGTATATATTAGATTCCCCAAAAAAGTTTTTGGGGAAAAAAAAAAGATGAAAATATGAGTTATATTTAAAGAAAAGGAAAAAGCATAAGTTCTGACAATTAAATGTAAATTCATAATAACACAAGCCAAAAAAAAAAAAAAGTTCAAGGAACATTGCTGAAAACATTAGGAACTATCAGGGAAGAAAGACAGAGCAATACAGAAATATTTTCACACCATCTTATATAGCCATAGGATGGCCGCATCTCTGTTGCTCCTTCATGTTCTTGTTACCCATTTCAACAATGATATGGTAGAAATTTAAAATCTACAATGAATGTCAACAGACTCAGGAATCTGGGAGCTCTTTCAATCTTTTGGATTGGAATTGTTTTGTCCTGTAAATTGTTTTGTCCATTGTAAATTCAATGCCTGATAAAGTATTCACTGCAGATCAGGAATCCATAACCTTCAGGTTGCTGGGCACTAGATGCTTATTGGCGAAAGAAGGGATTACCTGTTTTTTCTTTTGTTCTTACAATTATTTTCCTAAGGTTTCTGAGCTAGATTGGCCTCTGGTCTAACCTAATATGGCTGTTCTTCTGCATGCACATTGTGACACTTCAAGGCAGCTCTGCACCAAGGCAGGAGGACTTTTGCTGTTTTTCTTCTTTTTGCAGAAGCAGCCTATTGCTGTGCAAGGTATGGCAGGTACCAGCCCAATATCCAATAACCATATGCTTCAGAAACCTCCTTCAGAACGGGCTGCCTAGATAAGAGTCATTCTATCAGTAGTGAAATTCCTATTTTAATGTAATTTTACAGACCCTGATTCACTGTCCCTTAACTGCAGCTTGTTATTTCTGGCATTAGAGGGTAAAAAAAAATAGCTTCTGGGCATGTGACACTATTCACAGGCCTTTAATGTCAGAAATAATGATCATGTTAAATTGGAGCTCATTACGACGAAATGAGACCTCATTGAGCCCTCTTTTTGGGGGGTTGTTTAATGATTTTCCTTTTTCTCTTCTTTTTTTCCCTCTAAGTAGCTCTGAATTGGTACACTGGGGGAGAAGCTGGGAGGTTTGGTGGTAAATTTAAATCGCAAGAAATGTATACCTTTAAAATATATTAAAAAAAAGGGCTTGATTTTTCTACTGTTCTCCCCAAGTACTCTGTTCCTTTGTTACATTTTCAGTTATAGAAATTTCTTGCACCTCTTAAGGCTGCTAATAATGGTTATATCTAAGGCAGCTACAAAACATATTTGGGACTTTATTTCAAGCACTACTTTTCTCATAATGAACATGAGGATCCCATTTTCCAATCTTTTTTCTAATCACATTCAAAAGTACTGAAGCTACCTCCTGTGATACAGCTGCAATAAAGCAGCTTTGCAGTACGTATGAAGCCTATGTATGAAACCAGGCGAGTGCCCGCACATCCCGTCCCTTCTCAGGGTCTGCTGTGCCACAATAGTTTCCAGATTTCAAGCATGCCTGGACTTCTGGCGTAATTGTGTGCCCAAGCATCCATGGGCAGAGCTTTGCTGATGCTGTTCTGTGCAGAGCTGGCTAGGATCAAACCGTCAACAATATGCTGCTGCTATCAAGTTATTAATAGGGTAAATACCTTCAGGGGAAAAAAGTTTTGTTGTTCTCCTTCCTTCTCCTAAATATATCTTAATCTTGCGGCATTCTGTCCATTTTGCTTCCCTCCTCAAATCACTTGACAGTTATGTTTTGTTCCTCATGAATGCGCTCATTGGACTTGCGTGCCCTATGAACACCTCCGTGGTTTTATGTAGCTCTGTTTTTACCCATGTTTCATCCCCTCCTCTCAGTTGCTGAGATTTATTTACATATTACTTCACTTCCTTCATGTTTTCACTACGTTCTGCGTGGTATTTTTGCCATCCTTTGTCCTACATCTTCAATGAGCTCTGATGTGCTCAATAAGCTGCAACATGTTTATTTTTAAGCCTGCTGCTTTTGGCCATTGTCATACCCTGAGTTTGATTTCTCATAAAACATATACTAAATCTTCAGAAGCTGGAAGAAATGTGAGGAATTAAGAGTTAATTTTATTGCTAGATCATATTTTCCTTCTCTAGTCCCGTTTCTTGCAAGATGTGTTGCAGTGCCATAAGCTCCTGAGAACTGTCATGTTTGCTTGTTAAACCTCACACAGCTTAATTTCCTGTGTAAGTAATATTTGAGATGGGATGGGATGCTACTGGGTCAAAAGGAGAACTCCAGTTCGTGTCAGTATTTCTGTTGTCTGGTGCTGCACGTCTCGGACGTTAACATGGATTCTGTTGCACTGATGGTTTTCTGGATGAACTTACTTGGCTATCTGACTTCTCCTGTTGGTGCCCCCTCCAGCCCTCGTGGATTTGCTGTTTCTCAGTCTAGGTGTGCTGCAGGAGGAACAGAGGCTGTAGTTCAGGGGGAAAGTTGGTTTGGAGACAGGAGCGTGTCCATTGCCCCGACCAGCTGCCCCAGGAGAGGTGGCCAGCAGAGCTGACAGCAGAACCTGCAGTGGCAGATGGAGGAGGTGAGACTGAGGAGTAAAGCAAGGTATTCCAGGATTTTTTGTTCCCCAAAGATCTGCAACTTTCTCTCATTTAAAGAGTAAAGGGACTGTGATGAAAGTTCTTCTTCTCTACCTTTGTTTTGTGCTCTCCGGACACATCATTCCGAGTGCCCGTGGCTGAGGGGAGCTCTTGGAGACCAGGGAGCCCTGAAGCGTTGGCTTGAGTCGGGGAAGCCGCCCGATCCCGTCTTGTGTGCCAAGGGAAGGCTGGGGCGAAGTCTGCTCCAGCCAGTCCCAGGGCTGCCACCTGCGACTGCGCTCGTGGGCTCGGAAACCCAGAGGACGGCGCGGCAGGGCAGCTGATCAGAAGCGGCCAAGGGCAAGGGAGCTGTATGGCTGTTTTCATTAATAATTCGTTCCTTTCTGCTCCGGCAGTTAGATCCCTGCCCCTGAGTAGGACTCTTCTTTGCACTTGGTGCCATACAAATGGGATAAAACCAATCTCTGCCTAAGGCGTTTTCTTGTAGAGTCAGTGATAAGTGTTCCAGAAATCAAGAGGTGATACACACAAAAATTGTGGTGCTATCGGATGGCATGATCAGCAGTGGTCTCCATACACAATCAGCATAACTGCAGCCAACGTGGTAAAGGAGAGCTTTAATAAACAATTTTAAAATAGCGTGTTCGTTTTATGAATTATTAGAGAAGGCCCAATTATAAAAGCAGCACAGGAGAAAACTTGAAGACACTCTAAAAAAATTGTAATGGAGCCTGATAGAAAGGAAAGTACAAAGGCGGAATTAGCCTCTAGATACCGAAAGAGAAGAAGAAGAGAACAGATCATAAGAAGCTATAAAGGAGGGAGATAAATATATTATGTATGCACTAAAAAAGGAAGGACCTGTAGACGGTTGCAATGTCACAGTGATAAACTTGGAAGATTATCTTTGTCCCAGCTCTCAGAGGAATATGAAGATGTTAAGACTAGGGAAAGGATGTTTCCATTTTGTATGTGACAAACAATGGGTGTCTAGACAAGTATTTTAGCAATGAAGATGTTTAGTAAAAGATTTTTAGAGGTGTTACAGAGAAAGAAAGCCAAATGTAGACAAAAATCTGAATATGATGACAGAGAAAAGCTGGAGTAAAAGGTGATGTCTGAGATAGGGACTTCAGTGTTAAAATATTTGAGAAAGCTGGTAGCGAAAGAGACTTTTGCAGGGCAGATTAGGGCCTCTGCTCTAGCTAAGTGGAGTTCTTGATGTGATAGACAAGATATTGGATGCCAGTTTGAATTATGCCTTTAGATAGAAGCATAGACCTTTGAATCCTCAACACAGAGGTAACAGTTTCTATTTGTGATTGAGAATACCTATTTCCTCCTGTTCAATAACACACATATATATGTGGGTTTTATATATATATATGCATGTATATATATGCATGTATATATGTATGATGTGCAGTGGGTTTTCTTGAAAGGAATTTTGGATCATGGAGAAAAGAAAAACTGACCAAATTCCAGCATTTGGGTGATTTGGCAGAGAAAACCACAACAGACAAGTTTTCCTCTGTGCTGAAGCTGAACAGGGGGCTACTGAGGACTGTGGAATGGGGAGATACTAAAGGACTGTGCTGTGCATGAGGCATGTGCCAGTTGCATCATCTACCTCAGAAGATGAAACTCAACAAGGTTGCACATAATATTTTGAGGAAATAATTGGACTTCTAGCTCTCAGTGGAGCTATTGATTGTATATCGAAAGAAACTTAACCATTGTATTCAATACAATAAGCTCTTCTCTGCAACATTTGGTTAAAATTCTGAAAATTCCTCTTCTAACTTTAATGTGCCTAGGATTTCACTCTTGATGTTTGGTCACTGGGCAAGGGAGGAGAAGCTCACCTTCCTGCCCAGTACAAAGATCTCGGGGACCCAAGAGACAGTTTGTTGTATGACTTTCTGATGGAGAATCTCTTATGTTAAGGCTGATCCTGCAGACTAACAGTCTAAAGCTGTAGATAAACATCTGTCCGTCTCTCTTTCTACACATGCTCCAAAATGACTCAGAAACAGGCATATTTAGGAAAAACGACTACCTGTTATTTCTCTGCTTTGCCTATGCATTACCAGTGACACAGTGACTATTATTTAGCTCTGGGAAAACAACATTTGAATTGTGTTAAGCATATTCCAGTGTAAAGAAAAATCCTGAAGATAATTATTTGTATCCAAATTATTTTCCATTCTTTAGCAGACGTTTTCAGACTTCAAATATGTTGTTTTCTGCAAGTGCTGCATAATAAATTAATTGTTTAATTAGTAATAGATGTGTCACTCCTGGGAGCAAATCCCTTACTTTGAACAAGTAAACCAGACACCCCTTTCATGTTTAATATGTTGGGTTTAAGACTTTTACCTCTTTTTAAATACATGTACTTTCATAGATCAGATAATACCTTAAACTATTGTCAGTGATTATGTGAGATCTCACAACACAGAATGGAGCAAACTGCAGACATTTCTTGACTTTAATCTGCAACAAAAGCAGGAAGAAATTAGAATTTACTTCCCATCAGTAGATCTCCTGCACGCGTTCCATCTCTACTCTAAGTATTGAAGTGGTCCTCATTACCATAGATGTGAAAATCTTACAGCTCTGAAAATCTTTGTAATGTAATCTAGCATGAAAATACATTCATATTGCGGAAGGGAATCAAGGTGCAGAGAGACTAATGGAGCAGGAAGACTTTTGACCCAAGACACTGGCCTTCTTAGTGGGAAACCCTTCTTCTTCTTGAGCCTCCAAGGAAAAAAAGTTTTGGTGACCACCAGTTGCTTCAGCTACATTGTGTAGGAGGTGCAGAAAATGGACTGCTACCACTTGGAAAGGAATAGGGACGGGTAGCTACCCCAAGGCTTCTGCGAATCCCTATGAAAAGGAGCACTTCTCTTATATGCACTTGGTCTTTCATTTCATTTTGGTATGTTTGTTTTCAGGTTTTTTGCAGATGGTGCTTTGCTAGCACAAAGGGACCCTGATTCTGTTGTTCGGCAGCACTGTTGAAATCAAATAATGAGTGATAGTAACTGTATACATCATATTGTAGTCTTCTTGTCAAAGCATTCAGCTATTTGATCTGTTGGGATTTTTTTATGAACAAGGTTTTATTTTAAAAATATTTATATATTCAAATACTTAGCAATTTCACTCTTTATAATTACAAAGTCCTCAGCATATGTATCTAGTGATTCTAGCAAATCAATTCAGACATTGAATTTATGCCTTGCTTCTGCCTTGCCAGTAGGAATTGCCAGTTTCATCAGAACGTTTTTTCCTTATCCCATGGGATATGGTCCTGGAGAGAAGGGGGGTTCGGGAGAGCTATGTTAGTTTTAGGGATCGCCTCCTCCTAGACAGGAGACCCAGGAGGATTACAGAGATACTATCCAAGCCTGCAAGTATAGGGTTAGGAAAGCCAAAGTCCACCTGGAGGTGAACCTGGTAAGGGATGTGAACGGCAGGCAAAAGATTTTCTACAGGTGTATCAGCATCAAAAGGAAGACTAGAGAAAATGTGGGTCTGCCTATATTGAAGAATATATGTCTATGTGCATAGGAGCACTAGTGAATATCTGAGACTTAAAATGTATTCTAGGTTATGGGGAACACTGAACTCAAGAGGAGGTTGTTGTGAGAGCTGTTAAACTGGTAACTTAGAGCATTAAAGTTTCAGCATGGCTATGTATTGATTGAAGGACAGGTTTTATTAGATGGCAATTTTTAATAATCAAATGTGTTTGTTAAAAAGAGGAGGGGAGAGAATAAGGAAAATAGCCAGATTCTGAGGAGCAGCTCAAATGTAAAGGAATCCAGTGGAGTCCTGCATCCCTCTCACGCGGTCAGCTTTGTACTGATGGTCAATAGTTCTTGGTGCCTGAGACCAGAACAGCATCTCTTCTTCCCCCCAGCTCTACAAGGACGCTTGACTGCGGTGGGGTTTTGCAAGAGGTACACCCACCTACTGCAAGGAGACCTAAAATTCATTTAACTGAAGCCACCGAGCTGACTTCTCATGAAACATCCGCTTTACTTGGTGTTACCCTGGGCTGGGTGCTAACAGGTGACTGGGGTGCGAAAGCTCTTTGTTCCATCCCTGTCCCCAGCCCACTCACCCCTCTCGCCTCAGCTTTTGTTATCTATCCAAATTGTTAGCAGAAAAGATAGATGTATGCAAAGCACTTTCACAGAATCCAAGCTGGAACAGCTGTCAGAGATGCAATCCCACTTAGTTGGTCTTCATAAAATGCGTGCGGCATTTTTAAGAGTCTGGATAAAGGGTAAAGGCAAACTGCGCCCATTTAGCAGAAGGCAGCGTGTGACAGCTGACAAAGTGACAGTGGGCCCCTGAACAGCCCATGTCACTCTTCAGCAGGAGGCCCTGAAATGCCCATTTTAATTTAAATGTTATTTTCAAATAAAATTGCCACTTTGGGATAATTGCTTCTTACTGTGTAACTTTGAGAACACCGTACTGAGCAAAGTGGGTGCAGCTTTCTTTATTGTTGTTCTTATTTGTTATTGTGCGGCACCATATGTGTCTACAGCCCTGTGCAATAGGTGGTCCCCAGAACTGCCTGCTGCACAAATCAGCCTTTTGTTCTGGGAGCTGTTGTTTTAAAAAACAAAACAAACTCCCCAACCTCCATGCAAGGTAAGGAACTGGAATTGGGGTGATTTCAGGCATATGCATTGTTTGGGGGTTTTTTGTTTGAGCAGAGTTTTCTGGTAACCACATCTACAGTGATGGGCACAATATAAACAAATATTTTTCTTTGTGCGGAATGACTGAGGCGTCTTTTCATCTGAAAGCTCCACTAACTACTCACTCACTTTTCCTTTTCTTTCTGGCCTCCTAGAGCCTCCTGGTATGGCACGGAACAAAAATGCAAAGCCCATTTTCTAGCCATTTTGCAAATGCAATCAGCATGTTTACAAATTCTGTTTATTTAAATTCTTCCCTTCATATAAAGAAGAAAGTGGTGTTTTAAATCTTTAAGCACCCGGCTACGGTTGCAATGGGTTTGTGGGGTTCTTTTTGTTGTGTTTTGTTTTTTGATACCCTGAGGCTTGGTGTGTCTCAGGATGTCCTAGTAATGGAGTAAAGAGGTCAGAAGAACAGCAGTGAGAGACTCTATCTAATTCACACCTTGGCACCAGCACACTGGGGCTGACACGTCCAATTTACTGTGGCACTGTTTGACAGGTGTCAAGACTCGACAGTCGCACAGAAGTACACACGACTGCAGAATCAGAAAGAGGGAGGGGATGATTGAACATTCTGCAAATGAGACACCCAGGGAAAGAAAAACACGCGCGCGTGCACACACGCACACACACACAAAACAATTCAATAGAAAATCTAGGCTAATTAACGCCTGCTGTTGCCTGATGCGTGGCATGGCCCCTCAAGGACTCCTTGCCATTCGAGAGTTGAAAACATGTCAGGAGGCTCCTCTTTTCTCTTGCATGAAGAATATTATGACATTTTAGTGCTAAAAAAAGTTATCATAACTTCCTCAGTTTTCATACCAAGTTGTGAAACTTCTTGAAGTTCAGCCTTACCAGCTCCATTCCTTGCTTCCCAGTCTTGTATCTGATCAGGTCACCTTTTACCTGGCAAGATACACCTCCTGAAATCTAACCTTCTCCTGGATATATGTCTGTATACTTTTCTTTCCTATGGACCTGTAGAAGAGAGTCTCTGCATACCATGCTCGATGGCAGAAATGATCATTTCAATTCAGCTGTTCACACCCATCAGCTGTACTGGTATTGTGCACCGACTTGTGAGGGACTTGCTTCCCCAGCCGATGGCCAACTGCCGTGGTCATTACCCTCTCCAGCCAGAGGGGCAAAGGCTGCAGAAATTTAGGCAGCTCTCCTTGCCTGGGGCCAGGTTTGACTTTCCTCGCTGCATCTGGGAGTGTATGCTGGGAATAGCACCGTTTGCAGCTGACAAAAATTTGCTTGAGAAGAGCAGCTGCGTTTCCACAGTTCTCCTAAAATTCTGGTGGTGTTGGGGAAGGAACAATTCCTGAGTACGTTTTGATAAAGCGCCTAACAACGTGGGCCCTAGCCCTGGCTGCCGAGACCTCTGGAGAGGCTTGTAATGCATGTGATAACTGCTACCGTGGCTGCTGCCGTAGTGAGTAATGGCGAGGAGCACACACAGACTGTGCTAGCCACTTGGGATCTGCCAGCCACCCTCTAATGAGGTTTGCATTAATGTCACAAAAGGAAGATTCCTAGACCTTAAATTTGCCCGGAACGTGAGAGATGCAACTCGATCCTTGCTCTCCATCCTCTGACCTTGCTGTCGTGGCTTCTGCTGCAGTGCGGATAGGTGGCTGTGTGGAAAGCTTTATGCTTTACTTTGGGACTGAATTTTAGAGTGGGTTAGCAGTAGGAGACTGCGATATTTGAAATTTGTCTGAAGTGGGAGGATCCCATCATTTGGGGAAACAGCTCTGTACAATGCTGCAAATCAACGGGACACAGTCTTGTCCTGCTGAGAAAGTCAGCAGAGCCAAAACTGAATTTAAAGAAAGCCTTTATTATTATTATTATTCATGTCAGGACTCCGTTGGGAAAATCTTTATCTGCATTAAAACGTACATAAGAAGAGGAAAGAAGAAAAGGCCAAGAAGAGTGTGTACTACAAAGCGTCCCTTTGAGCTCAGCTCCGTTCCTCTGTAAAGTTCGTTGCCAGGCTCTTTGCAGGGAGAGAATTTGGGTTCAAGGTTGAGCTGGAGACGTTTCCTGGTGGAATGTATATCCCCTGATCACACCTTTAGGAGATTATCCCGTCATTAAATATTTGTAGGATAACAGGAGAAGCCTAATTTAGTTTTTGTTTCTTTTTCTCTGTGGTTTAATCACAGATGAAAGAGACTAATAGCACTACAGAGCTTTCTGGTGATCAAAGGCCAATCAATCCTCTTTGTGGAGTAATTAACTATTTGCTAAACTTGCAGAATTGATTTCCATTTAGGGCTAAGAGAGAGGGTTTTAAATGAAGACCGATTTACCAGGCGTGAGGAGGGAATCTCAGCACTGATGCCAGGAGATACTCCGAGTGATGAATTGGAGCCTGCTAATTGGAGGATGAAAAATACAGCTGGAATCTGGCCCCATTTGCTCCTACTTTGGGGAAAGACAGGAAAAGGGAAATAAGGCTGAGAATCTGACAGATGGCTTTCTGCAACTGCAGCAGGGAGAGCAGAGTACAGTTAAAGCAGCATCGGACTGACTGGAGGAAATGTAGATGTACCCAGCACAAAATCGTATTGCAGTGAATCCATTATTCAGGTAGATGCTCCGTCTAGGAATGATTACTGTCTGCTCAGTTGCAACTTTGGGCTGGTGAGCTCTGAAGCAGCTTGCATCTGCACTAATTCTCTCAATACGAAATCAATGAGGCAGCTTTGTCTAGGTGGAGCTTTAGTTTGCCAAGAAATTTTTAGCACCATGGACGAAATAGGGGTTTTGTGAAAAGCTGAGGGTGTATAACATTTTTTGGCACTCTTCAGCGGAGGTATGAGGAGTATTCTGTATTAATAAGCATTGCAGCCTTGGAAGGATAATCAGGATGCTAGGCCTTGCTTGAAAATGTCAAAATGGGGAACTGAGTTGATCAGATAGTTAGACTGTTTACAGATATGGGGCACCTTCTGCAAGCAGAGGGACTAAAAAGGCTGGAATTAATTATTTGTGATAATAAACATGATGGAGAAGTGCAGTAGCAGCATGTAAATTGTGAGTGGCACAGGAAAAATGATTAGGGAGTAATTACAAGAAGTAAGGGGTATTCACTAAATGGGGAAAGTTTAAAACCAAGAAAAGTCAGTACCTATTCTCAGAGCACATAATTAACGTATGGAATTTATTGCACAGGATATTGGGGAGGACAAAAGAATAAATGAGTTCAAAATAGTTTAGACAAATTCACGGAGAAGAGGTTCATTGGTGGGTATTGAACACAGTAACCCAAATGAAATATCTAGCCGGGGAAGTCCCTGAGCAGCTGCCTGCTGTGTCACGCTGCGCTGCTCGTGTTCCTGTGTTTTCTGGCCATGGCTGGAGAGAGGACCCTGGCTTTCAGCCGGACCCAGTGTGGCAGTTCTTCCGTCCCCATCCAGCAGCGTATGGAGCACTGCATTGCCAGGGCAGGAGGTCAGCAACACTGGAAAGTCCTGTGCGCATAACTTCTGTTTAGCGGCCGCTATAAAGTAAGTTCATCATTTTTACATGCGCCTAGATGAGTGCTTGTACTACAAATGCATCCTTATGATCACAATTGCTGTGAATTGGCCCACGGTGCTGCTGGTTTCCCCAGTGTGGGAAACTTTTAGGTAGTTGGGACAAAACTCAGCTAGGCAGTGCTGCAAGAGATGCGGTGACATCTAAAACAAGCATAGCGGGTGCTGTGCTTTTTGTCTGAGGGGGATACAGCCGCTTCTATAGAGAACTGACACTGCTGTGATGAAACAGGGAAGGGGGGAATCTCGTTAGAGTATTCAGTGCTGCTTCACATCACTATTAATGGCAAGGTCTGTAGGAGAAGGCCCAGTATTAGGGCATGGACTTTTTTTTGTACGTATCTCAGAACTACAGACCTTCTGGGGTTGCCTCCTGGCTTTCAGTTAGTCCAAACCTTCACTGAGAAAACCACAAATTAGAGGAAACACTGTAAAACTGATCTTGCTCTATCTGGTTGGCATACAAGTCTGATATCATGGAGAAATTTGGCTCTTCTCTATCAAATGGTTCCCTACATGTGGCTTGATTCGCGTCAGCAGTTCCAAGAAAGGCGCTATGGGAAATTCATTAAGGAATTAACCTGTGTATTAAAGTGCCCGGAAATGAATTCTCTGTTGGGTAGGAAGCACAGCCAGCTCTCAGCTGTGCCGTAACGCCGCCTGAGCCAGGCAGCGTGCCGTGCCGAGCCGTGCCACGCCGCTCTTGAGACCCGTGCAGTTGAGAGCAGTGACCTGTATGCCCTCTCCCCCTCTGCCCTGAGGAGCCGGGGACCTGCCGAGGCTGGAGCAGCGTTTTGGGGATGGTCGGAGCAGGGCGGCCGCCAAGCCGTGGCTGCTGGAGGGGGTGACCTGTGGGTGATGGCGCCAAGTGGCCTGGCACCGGGCTGCGTTTCACTGGAGCCTTTGCGCAGCAAAAGCCAGGGAAGTTTTATTGTGGTGTAGCGCTAGTGTCGAGATGATTGTATTTGCTTGTTATAAATTGAATTCGCCTATTAGAAAGCTATGACTTGATTTTTTTCATTAGCACACAAAGCTTGGAGGGAAAGTTTCTTCTGAGGTCCCTCCAGACCTCTTTAAACAGGGATATAATGATTCTCTGTTGAGAAAGAGCAAAAGAAATTCCACTGCTGTTTAAACAATTAAAAGCGAAGCTGTACTTGGCGGAGAGGCTGAGGCACCGGCGGTAACCTCTCCTCTCGGCTGACCAGCAGCTTTTAAATGCAGGGGCTGCTGTGAACTGACTCACTGCAGGATAATTACGTTAGGGACCCATACGGCCTGCTGAAAATCAATTCTGTTGGACCAGCGTGTTTGTTCGGAAATCCACTCAGCCAATTCAGGAGTACATTAGGCTGCAGGCCCCGTACGCTGACCTCCCCAGGATTGGGGTTGACACTTGAACGAAGGCGTTTGTCCAGTTAAAGGACAGTGCTACCAGCAGACTCTTATCTCCCCTAAATTGGATTACTCAGATCTGCTTGTTCTCTTTAAAGATAGCTACTTCAGGTTTTTTTCCCCCCTCTCTTTCTGTCTGTCTGAGACAGTTACCTAGCGATTACTGTTTAACATGCCCTTCTTAGCTATTCCTGGACAGTTAACATCTAATACCACCCCTAGAGCTTCCTTGCTTAGCTGGAGCTGGCTTATACTGGGGAGACATTTCTCCCAGCACTTCTCCAGCAACAGTCGCTTCCTATCAGATTACATGGCGAAATGTATGGAACCCGCCGTATTTCAGCGAAATAGGGTCTGCCTGACCAGGTGCGAGGCTGGTTAAGCCCCGGCGCTGAGGTGGGGGTGAGGGAGAGGCCCCGGCGTCGGGGGCTGCGTTCGTGCCACCTCCGGGTGAGGGTCCGGAGCAGGCGGACCTGTCGTGCCGTCGGCGGACCTGTCGTGCCGTCAGCGGACCTGTCATGCCGCAAGCCTCGCAAACCCGCAGGGCTGGCTGCCAGGCGCGGGCTGGCGATCGGGGGGTTGCGGGTGCTGAGTAGGAAAGGTGAGGCCAGTCCTTTTGCGGGTTTGAGCTGGGCCTTGTGGAGCCGTCTGCTCCTCGCCGAGTAGCGCCGCGCACAGACGTCGGGGCTTGATCCACCCCTAGAAGCAGGCTAGCCATGTCAGCGACCAGCCTTGCAGGTGAATTAGACACAACCGAACGAGTTTCTTCGCCATTATCTTGAGTATCAGAGATTGCTAATACTTGCGCTAAACCCACTTTGCCTTTTCCATCAGTGATGATAATGGAAGACTTATCTTAAAACGTCCAACCCGTAACGTATAAAGAAAATCCCAGCTTTCTTGAACAGTTTTACATAGGAAACTTTCATTTTGTATTTTTAAATCCAGGAACAGCTGTTGGTGGACTATTGCAGTGGCTAGCCTCAAACATCTCCGCGTGAAACAGGTTATTGGCTTGTTCCATCTTCCGTTGCAGAAGATAGTTGTATATGTACATCAAACTGAAATGTTCCCTTGATTTTCTCCTAAAAGTGTGGAGGCAAAAATGGAAAATAAGGTTGAGGAAGAAATAATTTGATTGAATCCTTGGAGAGATGCCTCACTCTTAGCTGAAAATACACACACGCACACACACACATCTTTCTGCTTTGTAGCTGATCCATACGTAGATTTTTGTTATGGTCTTGTACAGACTCAAAGCTTCTTTTGCTTTCTTTATCTCTAAAGAGTGCTGCTTGTCCTTCTTTTAAGCAGAATACTATCTAAATATAAGAAAAAGTTATCTTGAAAGAAGAAATTTTTGCGTGCATTTTGTAAATTATGTATGAGAAGACAAGGGAAGGAGGAGAAGAGAGGGGGCAGGAAAAGGTGGTGGTGGTGGTGGTGTGCTAGTACGTTTTCCTGGTAAGCAAAGATCTGGGACGGTATTCTTCTAGTGGGAAGGGAGCAGTGGAATGGATATACAGATAACGTATAACTGGTGATAGTGCCATTAGAATAGGAAAGTCTATTTGAATGACTGCATGGAGGATCTGAGATGAAAATGTACTGGACATCACGATTCAGTTTAACTTTTTTGTGCTGATAAAATGTTTCCAAAACAGGTTGATAATATCTCTGTGAAAGATACACTATATATCAAAAAAGTTCAAGTCTTCTATGTGTATGCAGAATCTCTGTTGCAAGCTCCTATGGGAGTCAAAGTTCTTGCTTAGCATACAAAGGCTTATGAGTTTTATAGTGTTCAGACTCTTAATCTACAAAGCGTAATTTAATCCTCTTTTATCTAGCTGCACCACAAAGCCCCAGTTGTAAATAAATCGTATGGTGACTGCGGATGCAGCTGCAGCTTCTGCTTCCCTCACCTACCCTCAGTAAATATTTCTGCAAAACATATGAAATTAACTGTTGTAACCGATAAATAAAGAGCAAGGTTTGCAGAATGAAAGGTTGTAACACCGCAGCAGACCTTAAACACAACTGGTAGCTCTAAGTTTCTGCTCAGCTGCCTGCCGATATCAATGATTTTCTGTTTTCGTGAGTCCCAGCACTTTACCCTCTATTCTTCAGGGCTGTGAAAGGATGGGAAGGCTAAGTAGTCCTCCAGACTTTCTTTACAAATGTTACCAGTTAGGAGATGGGATCAAATTGAAAGTGAATTAATTTACGCTTGCATAAAGGACCATATCTGTATAACACCTAGCCTGCCGTTCACCTGCAGATTCCAGCATGTGTCTGCGGTGGATCGGTATGGCCGTGTCAGTCGTGTAATGGGCAGCCACTAGGAAAAGGAAAAGCTAAGAGCTTTGCTCTCCTCCCTGGTGTGCGTGAATCTCTGGAACCGTCTTGTCTTCTCTGAGGCAAAGAACTTACGGGGAGAAAGGCTTTCTGAAAGAGTGCTGTCAGATACTGTCACTCCTGCACGGCATCGCGGTTGCTCTTGGCATCAGTGCCAAGTGTCTTTTGCTGGCACAACTGGGTATTTCTCACGTCGTTCAGCTGAGAGTGCATCCTAAAGAGTGTGGTTTCCAGAACCTGAAGGTGCCAAGAGGCAGTTGTGTGGTGTCTGGGTTAGATGCTAAACCAAGTTCCAGGTTTGTACTGTTACCTCTGAGTCATGCAGTGATCATATTTGACCTCTGTAGGAAAGGTTAGTTGTCTACTGTATTAAAATGAACAACATGCTTGCCTAGAGAATAGTCTTTTTTTTTTTTTTTAAACACTATTGTCATGGCAATGGCAGTTTTTCATAGTACTAAGATAGATGCAATTAGGATAAATCAATAGTTCCTAAAATAACTCTTCCCAGCTACAGAGTAGAAACTTCCATTCAACAGGTAATAAATTGCCTTTCTTGGATGAGTGTAGTGGTTGAAGTGGACTGAAATCGGAGTCCAAAATGGAGCTAGCATTTACCTTTAGAAATGAAACTAGAGGTATCAGCCTCTGTGCTGGAGAACATGCAGCTATACGCATAATTGGCAATTTTCATGACAGAAGGAAAGTCTGCTACCAGATCTCTGCTATTGTACATGGGCAGATTTCTGCTGAAATCAATAGACCTCTACCCCTGGAAGCTGCTGAAGTAGGTTATTGTGCCTGGTGTGCTGGAGGTAGACGTTAGGTGAGACTAAGTTTCCGATTATGTATACTATCACACATGGATTGTTTTTGTCCCTTCCTTTTGTTACCTCTGAGTAGAAGATGGCTCAAGTAACTTAAGTTTCACTGTTCTCCTTTATAGACGCACCTCACCCAGGCTTCAGAAAGCAGAAGAGAAAGCAAATGGTAAAGAAAAAATAAAAATAGAAAGTTGCATTTTTCTTCAAAACTGTTTCAAGGAGGGTGTATCCATCATTGGGGAAGAAAGGGGATTTGTGGCAGAAAGAGGGAGATTCAAACAACAATGTTGACGCGTGAATATTTTGATGAGAACTTGATCTACAGAAGCTGCTGTCGTGGGTGCATAACATAATGTCTTTGTCTGCTGTCCTTGATTTACCTCCCCCTTCTTTCTTGATTTTACAACTGTGGCCCACTGTGACCCTGACTCTTTGGTTACTCCGGCCTCATGAAAAATAAGCTATTCCTCCCAAGATAGTTATACTCCTCTCTTCCTGCATGCCATGCAGCAAGAGCTCTGTGCAGCTCTTATAATGACATCCTCAATACTAGCAAAAGATGAATAATAAAAACTGCTGCCATTGGTCCCAGAAGGGCCTTCTAAGGAGGTTTGTTTCGGAATAATGAGTATGGAAATTCTGCATCCATAATGAACTGCAAGCAGTCTTCCAACTCACTCGTGCCGAAAATTCACACTTGCCTTTCCCATAACTTGTCACTTTTCTTTTATTATTATTGTTCAATATGTAAACAAGGCCAAGAAACTCTTTGTTCCTTTGTGCCTACTTATATTTGTCCATTAATCCCAGTCTCCCCTCCCCCCTCCCCAATGCACGCAGGATTACACAAAGCAAAAGTCATTAATTTTTATCTCTGACTATCTGTAGGCTTTTTAATGTGGCCTGGCTTGCTTATGCACCAGCAATTACATGTCATAAGTGCTTGTAGATGCTGAAGCAGTATCGTAGGCTGATGAATCACTGCCTTCTCCTCTGATTAGTATGCAAAGGGCTGTGCTCTTCTTTGAGCAGCTGGCATGCCAATGAGGATCTGGCTCTGCTGGTCAAGGCATCTGGACATGAATTCAATATGGATTGCTTTAATTAAATGGCTAAGCACACAAGGAGCTAAGAAACAACTCCATCATTGAGTGAAACTTGAAAATAAAGTCGACGTGAGAGCATAGGTAGAAGGAATTGTTTAAACACCTGTTGTCTCACTGGTCAACCTTCAGGTTCCTTTTCCATTAATGAAATTCTTACAAGTGGCTGAAATTCCTTCCTGATTTATCCTTCAGATAAATCTTATTTCTAAAATTAGATTTATCATTGAAAGTTTAGGAATCGGTGAACTTGATTCCATTTCTCTGCTCTTTATAGGGATTTTTTTTTTCCAATAATAAGATCATTGCAATTTGTAGAAGCAACTATTTTAAAGGAGGGGTTAGCTAGGTGTGTGCTGAACCACTGGGAAGTGGAAAGTAGCAAGTCATCTCTGAATATGCCAGGGTGCAGCAGGAGAAGATGAGAGAAGAAAAGCATTGCAAAAGACTTTCTGTGCCTACTTTGAAAGTCTATGAATTACACCAATTGAAAAAAATACTATAGGTATGTTTTCTACAGTTAGTTCTCGGTCTTTAGAAAATGGAAATATGAAGTCTATTCTTTGCTTTTAGATTTTTCTGGTCAGATGTAGCCTTAATTTCTGCTCTACAGCTTTCTGTACTGGACATCAAATTGCAGGTCTGATTAAAGCATTGCATCGTGCTGAAAAATTCTAAGTTCATTTGAACCATTTAGTTTATCGACGAAATAGTGTTGCGAATAAAAATGGGACTTCATCTCCACTATATGAAGTTAGATTCCCAGACTCCTACCACATCAGCACCTTATCACCTGTGTTCCTGCAAGGACTGTCATATTGACTCATGCAAAATATGGTATTTACTTTACCTTAAAATGACAGATCCCCTTTGTAGTTTGGAAAAGCTCCTACAAACTGTGAATGTGCAGATGTGGCTGTGCGGAGGTACAGGTGCGCTTGCAAAGCTTTTTGTTCCAGCTTGGGCTTTCCAGCTGCTGCCATCCTCTCCCGCCTCTCTGCCCCGTGACTGTTTACCTTTGCTGTACAGCCCAGAAGGACGGGCAGGGAAATTTCTCTCCATGCAGAAATAGAGTCCTCAGAGTTAATGCTTTGTGCTTACCAAGCAAAGGCAAACTTCACTGATACAGGTATGTGCAGAGCAAAGGGAAGCAGCAAATGAACTATGAGGGATTGTTCTTTGATGCCTTTTGGTTGGGAAATCATGAGGTTTAGCCCAAGCCTACCTCTGGGATTTTCATGTGCTTAATGATTTCATGCACTTTGTAGTTATTTTGGTCCTCAGGAGGAAACATGAGTGCAGCTGTCATGATAGCTTGATAGACACCAGGTTTCTTTTCTTTTTTTATCACGTACAGTTTACCGTCCTTATGAGGCAGTTATCGTTCACTGTGTTTCGAGGAGTGGGACAAAGCTATTGTTTCATCAGTAATAGAGATGAAAGGAATCGTCTGCTGTGACATCTGCTAAAATTGTGGGGCCTTCATACCCCGCGTGCTAGGAGCTTGCAGGATGGCCTCCGAAGCCATCTATGAAGCAGTGCCCAGCACAGCAGCAAGGCTGTCGTAAGCCTTATTGCCATCCTCGTTCCGTGAGGGCAGAGCCTGGTATCACAGACATGCTGCAGGCAGCGCTTGAGAGCAGGGGATGCAGGAGCTGCCCAGAAATCGTCTGCAAATTTTAGAGATCTTGGGAAGACAGAAAAGAGTTGCAGACAAGGAAGGGTGACGTGCTGGGACTGTAGCTGTGACAAGAACAGGAAAAATGAATGCTTCTGCATGTTACGGGCTTCGTGCCATTGTCGGTTTTGTTTAACTATTCAGTGATAAAAGTAAACATTAGTAGATTGCACTTAGTGTCTTTGAATTGCTGGTACTCCAAATGACTACATTATCTAAATATGGTTTTAAGCTAAAAGTTTGTGCTAAAGTTGGTGAGCAAGAAAGATACCAGGCTACTGCTGCCTTCTACAGAAAGTAATAAACGGAAGCAGGCAAAATTAAAATAGAATCTGTAGTAAAGGTATTTTTTCTCATGTTTTATATTTTAGGGGACTTCTCATGTCTGTTGTATAATGTACATGCTTCATAAACCAAGGAGATTCATCCTGTCCTTCATCTAAACGAGGGACAACTGGATGATGAGTTCCCCAGCAGTATCACAATTTTCTGTGCTATTAGAAGGAGGTGTTTAAATCTGTTAAAATTAAAAGAATTGCAGAAAACACACCAATAACACTGCAATGAGGATGTATTTTTTGCAATCTTGGGTATTCATTCTGACTAAATAGTTGTTGCACAATTTACCGCTTGCTAGTTGTTTAGGATTTTAATGTAAATGACAAACTACATGATTGCATTTCACCGCTGTAGCGGCTATTTCTGAAGTTTTATTTTTAACACAATTAGTTTTGTGTTGATAGGATCTCCAGTGATTTCCCCCCCTTCCCCCCCTTATTTTTTGCCAGTGCTTGCTAGCGGTCACTTCCTAAAGAAGTTCAGTGCCCTCTGGAGCATGTTATTGACATATGGAAAACATCCTTTAGCTTATAGAGGCAGATTTTATATCAAAGCGAAATTTAATTTATCATCTGTGTAGCTGTCATTCATCTCAGATACAGATCTAGAACCCCGTTTATCCCCCTTCTTTTCCCACTGCCCCCCAAAACTGCTTTGTTCTCCTCTCCCTTCCTCCCATCCACCAGTGTCTGTCCCAGCTCCTGCTGCAGAGGAAGGCTGGTACGGCAGACAGGATACTATACTTAGTGCAACCCAGTTTACTCTCATCATTTTAATAGTGGACCTAAGGTATGTTGCCATGTGAACAAGTCATCATGTCGCCATGGCAACCAGCCGGATTGCAGCACCGCTCCGAGGAGTGGACTTTTTTTTCCCCTTTTTTTCTAGTCAGTGCTTTTTCTTTTGTTAAATTTGCTGAAGGGCTCACAATAGGAGGATTCAGGCTGCTTTATCAAGCAGCTTTTCATTTAAACCTGTAAGTTGTTGTATAAACAGAAAGGCCAGCATGCCACTAGATTCACTTTCAAGGCAGTCTTGATGAGGGCTTTGAACCAGGACCCCAGTGTGTTTTGCAGCTTGATCAGAACTGAGACGATTACATGTCTTGGCACCTTTCAGACTCTTCTCCACACTTCTCCTCTGCTGCCCACAGTAGGGATCCCAGACACTCAGACTCGGATTGGGTGACCTGCGGACAGCCCTTTGCTTCTGCTTTGAGCCTTTTTTGCTTTTGGAGATCTCGGTAGGCCAAAATTAGACACACTGAGGGGTTTGGTTTTATTTTTTATTTTTTTTTCCTCCTTCTCCATCCCACGTAACGTAGGCAGCTTCCAACACCAAGCAGTGGGGGCAGAGGAGGAACGTGAAAAGACAAATGATTCAGGCACTCAGACACCAGAGCAGCGAGAGCCATGCGTGTGCATCAGTCGGTAGAGGAATGGTAACAGAACGCGTAGTACTCTTAAGAAGGCTGTGGAAAAAATATGCAAATAAAATACAGCTATTAAGGCTGAACTGTGAAACGTTATTTTATACATTCAATTCCAGTAATGCAACTCTTTTTTCCCTGAAACTATGTGAGAAGTTATAGGCTGGGATAGTGGAGATCATTCACAGCCACTTTACAGGTACGGGGTTTTATATCCACAGTTTATATATGCATGCACTCCTGGTGCGGTATAAAGAGCTCTTAAGAAATGAGCGTCTTCTGTAGAATTTCCGGAGCTTAAGTAGCAGCCTCCAGGATGGCAGCAGAGATTCTGATCTGCTGCAATTACAATTGCATAACCTCAATGGACCCTTCAGCCTGTACGGATCTGTTTCCAATATGGCCCTCTTCTGCTTGATTCATTCCTGTGGCAGCAAATGCGCAATATCAGAAACGAAGCAGGAGAAAGAACTAACCCAAGCATGTTCGTACAAGGAAGACAGCCACTGGGCCAGGAACCGGTGCCGGTGGCTTGTCTTGATGTGCTAATGCAAACTAGAGATCAGATGTCTCTCACGGGGGCATTTTTTCACCCTGTGGGTAAAGACAAGGGAGAAGGAAGGTGTGGGTGTTGTTTGGATGGTGGTGTGGTCCTCTTGGGATAGCAAACAGAAATGCAACAACATGCAGCTTTGTACGCAGAGGATTACATGAATAATACCTGTAAAATGCCAAACTTCAGTACTAGCCTAGAACACATCAGCACTAACAACAGAAAAGTCATAGTACCGTCTTACCGTGTCTGCATGTAATGCTCCTGTATTTGTGGTGTTCACAACCGGGCAAGGTACATCTTTTATACCTGGCTCCCACTGCTCACTCTCTCAGCAGCCGTGCTTACCAGCCCTCTTTCGATGAGCGTGCATCGATAGACGTACAGTGCAGGATGGGCTCACGCTCCTGTAGTACTCGGACTCATTTAGGCAGGCAATCGGTAAGGTGAATCGCCCTCCATAGGCAGCAGGGATCATTTCTTCTTTGTGCATAAAATTACAGCAAACAAGCCTCAAATAACACAGGACACTTTCATAATTGATTTATGCGAGGACTCTGAAAGTTCTATTACCTTTTGTTTAGCTCAGGGGGCCTGACTCTGTGCAATCCATTGCTGAAACTAATTACAAGATATAATTAAACTGTGACACGAAGATATTATACCGTTAGTTTACTAATGACACCGCGAAGCTGTACCACCAGCACAGGACAGTGATTATGCTTCATTCATTATTTATCCGTTTGCTAAATGAGACGCTGACATTTTCAAAAATTACTTTGAGGTTTCTTAATTGTCGGCAGCAGGATGGACTAGAAGGAGCTCTCCTTCCTCTTAGTTACTTATCTAAACCTCAGATGTATTATTAGCAAAAAATAAATAATAAATAAAATACAACACTCAGCCTTTCTGGCCATTGTTCTATCTGAACCTGGGTAGTCATTTCTGAGCACAGATCTCAAGTGATAAATAAGAAGCGTCTTCAGGTGAAATGTCTCCTATAGCACTTTATGCCATAACCTGGGTAAACCGTGATACTTTATACAAGGGTAATGCCAAGTTTTAAGTGCCAACTGGAGAAGACTGTCCCACTTCTTCCTCTGAGCAACTTTAAAAATCTATTTACATCTTCGTTACTGTAATAACTTTTTGGACTTTATCGATCAGTAAAGAATTTGTCCATTAGTATTACTAAAATAGAATTATTTACCTTAAAAAACCCCCGTTGCACAGAAGTACTATAATTGGCACAAAGTAGGATAGGCACTACCTCTGGGTTGGTAATTTGTATGGATGTCCTCTCTTCCCTCCGTTTTGGTGTTGAACCATTTATTTGCAGACCGGTAAAGCTCAGTGCTGCGCTGTTAGCAGACCAACCAGCCAAGGAAGCCCCGCTCCTACTCTGAACAATTCACCATCTGCTAAAGCAAGCCTCATTCTAAGGCCAGAGATGAAACTTGCATTATCTTTGTCCTTATTCTTCAGAGAGGATTTTTGCGGACAGGATTTATTTACAACCACCACATCTCCGCGTAGCAACCTTGTTTTTCTGCGCTGTAATTAACGTAGCAGTTGGGCTTAGCATATTCTAAAAAAAAAATTAAAAAAAATGCGTTTACTAGCTTCGTTGTGACAAATTCTGGTGTTCTCTGTTCATCCATAGTAGCTTCTTTCTTTCTCTGTCTGTGCATCCACACCACTCCCTATTCCTTGGGTTCAGAGATCCTAGAAGGTACCTTTGGCCCTGTATGGCCACTAACCTCTCGGTAACCCCCCAGCAATGCAGCCTGCTTGTTTTCATCAGAGGCACCGCCGGACAGCTTAAGACAAGGTTTAATTTCTTCTGAGTGTAATGGTATCCGGCATCTATAATTATGCTATTTTCTCTCCTGTGCTGATTAAATACGATTTACCCAGAGAACTAAATGATGAATATTTGAGTGGAGTGTGTTGAACCAATAGCTGGTAAAATAGTCATAATAAATAAACTTGTAAGAGGGGAAGGAAGAGGGACTTATGAGTTATGGAACATTAGCAGGTGCAAGAAAAAAAGAGAGTGAGATTAACACTAAAGGCAGGAGAATATTTCTAGTGCTTTGTCTAAAGAAAAAGCCACAAGTCTCAGGTTTGGATTTCTTTCACTGTCTTCCAGGAAGAAGGATTTTTCCTTCTTTTTACCCCCTCTAAATTGGTTTAGGAATTGCTCTGATTTGATTATGTACGAGAGTGATTAACTTCTGGATGTTGCATATGTTTAACCTCTGAAAGTTCAACTGGGCAGGGGAAAGCAAGGGCTGTCTCTTCTCCAGAAGTACATTGATGGTGAGGTCCCAACTCTCCTCCGAACCAGGAATGCTCTGGCCGGCATCTGTGTGCCCACCTGACGCTGCCCAGTAAGCAAGAGTGCAATGTTTGCAGAATACCAGAATATTGGTATGGTTTAGGCCAGTCCTTCGCTGCCGTTAGAGGAAAGTGTAGGAGAGATTGAGATGGATAGTGGTGTTGCAGTTCAGCTCTTCGCTTTTTCTAAACTGGAATCAAATAGCAGTTCAGAAATGAACGAGTTTGAAGGAAACCGTTTCCCAGAGCCTTATTTACCCAATAAGCAGTAAATGTTTAACAATCTCTAAGTGTGCTTCAGAGAAACCCTGTGATTACAATTGTTTTAAAAAAAATGGTAGGAAAGAGATTAAGAAGACATTAGATGAGTGCCTGGTGCTTCATGGACTCCAAAAAGCACCCAGAAAGTGTAAAGCTGCTTATTTTGCTGAAGTGGCACTTATTGCAGAACATTTACCTCCTAGATCTAGGTGACTGATAAACACTGGCTTGCTCCAGAAAGACTCACGCGTAGTTCTAGTAACTGCTGACAGCCTGATCTTCCCGTAGATGATGGTGTCCTCATTTCACGTTAGATATAGGCCATTCTGGTGGGGACCAAGAGCTGAGACAGGGCTACTAAGACTGCCAGCCCCACCCTGAGAGTCCTCGGCATCAGCTGAGGTTTTTCCCTCTGCAGAAGCTACTTCAAGGACTAACCAAGAGGGGCTCAAAGAGGTTTTTATAAATACAGAATGTAGAGCCCTACACAGAGCCTGAGCCTTTGATAAGAGGAATGTGAGCTTCCCTATACAGTGGTTTTGTAATGTCACTGAGCACATGTGGAAGAGCAGAGCGACTTTTTTAGTTCTTTTTACAGTCCTCCTCTCAGCATATTCTTGTGTATATTTTTTATCTAGGTATTATGCTCCACTATATAATAATGAAAAATAAAAAAGTATTCCTTAAATAGCTGGGGGAAAAAAAGGGAAATAAATGAACAATAATGTTTCCAAAACATAAGCTTTTTTGAGTTTGATTGTGCATATTCCTTGTCTTTGCCCTCCTTCCCTTGATGCTTCTATACCTCCTACACACTGCAGATACTTTTTCCACCCTCTTTTTTTCCATTATCTACTTTGTCCTGAAGATTTTCTGGGTTTGGAGCATATTTTTTCTTTTAGAATTTAAACTGTTCTTATTCCTGCACTCCTGTACCTCAAGAGTAGTTAGACTTTGCTATGAGCCTGTTGCTCCCAAGTCCCAGGGAGTGGGAAAATAAGTGAGGATGCAGATGACTGCAAATTGATCAAGAGCTTACAACCAGTTTGCTATTAGATTAACATGACCCATCCTTTCAATCTAGGATGCCAGGATACTAGGATGCTTAGGTGTAATTGATTCTGCCTGTGGGTAGAAAGATCAATTTAGTGACTTTCTGAGGTCCTTTCCAGACCTGTTTTCTATTATTCTAATGATAGACATTCTAATCATAGATTTCTGGGATCTGTTAGTGAGCCAGATGCAGATAGAGCTTGAAAAGTTTTAGCTGAACACCTCTTTCCCCAGTGAAAATTTAGGAGACCTGGGAGAAATTGTGTCCATCTTGAGTTACATATTTCTTTGAATAAAAAAACAAATTGCAGTTCCATAATACCCAGTTTTAACATCAACTACCGTATGAAAAAATCTAGACTCTTACCTAAGTGTGAATGGAAGAGAGTTGTATGGCTACATCAGATATGGGAATAGCAATAGTACCTGGGTTGAGCAAATGCTTTTTGCGTGTTCCTGCTATGGGTCCCTCAGCCAGTTCTGTTCAGTGCCTCTGATATTTCTCCTGGGTTTTTATTACCATTGTACAAATAGCGTGCTTTAGCATTTTTTCTAGCTCTCTTCTCCCTCTCTACCCCCCCCAGTGAACTGCAAGGCTCTAAATATAGGTCACCCCAGGCAATTAGGGAAGAGTTGCTGTTTTTGAAAGATATTCAGCAGGCAGGAAGCCCAGTTTCCAAATGAGTTATCAGGTGATATGATGTTTGGCCTCAGCCAGAGTGATTGACAGGGGGCCTGCATGTTCACAGATACATTATTTAAACATGGTGAGATATAAGAGATCTTCTGCACTAATTACTTCGAAGGCTGTATTAATCACAAGACACTTTAATACTCAATCAATACTTGCATTTGTCAATGACCTTGTAAATCTCCTCCACTTTAACTCTGCTGTGTGGCAAAAGCAGTTGCTCAACATCTTTGGGTGGCTTGTTTTGTACAACTATTGCTCAGTAATATATATTTAACAAAGTTTCAATTCCAGTGTTTAAAGTTCAATTTCAAAGATGGAAATAGGAGGAGGACAGATGTTAAGGCAACCGGGTAGCTGTATTCTAACTACAGTGTCATCGTTTTTTATGTGAATGGGGAAGCACATATGCTGAAGGGGACATTTCATATGGCATCAATATATTCTGACTTCACTTGAAGACTGGACAATGGTGACTTAATGGTAGAACAGTGAGGTCTTTAACATACTTTATGTTATAACTGGCATGTGCATATTAATGTGAAGATACTGGAGTGGTTGTCCTAGTATCTTTTAGATGTAAGGGAAGTGAAACTCGGTAATTTCATCAGAGTAAAGGAAGAAAGTAAAATAATGTCTTCAAATTAAGATAAGATTGCACTGCAGCCCAGACAGTATTCAGAAGTGGAAAAGAGTCATTGTTTTGGTTTTATATAAGGCACTGAGCTAGAAGAGGGAAACTGAGAGGAAAAAAAATGTGCACTGTGAACTCCTGTCTAGTTGGAACTGTTTATATTTTTATAGAGTTTTTCTGGCTGTTATACTGCTGTTTGAGCAGATATGTCTCATATTCCAAATTGAATTCTACAACTAATAATATTTTACCTGCCTGTGTTTTTTTTAAGTATTTTGGAGTCCTAAGGGTAGTTTACTCCATTGTATATATGTGGTAACCAGAAAGTAAAGCCTGGATTCCTCAAACAGGTCACAGAGTCACAGAATCGCTGAGGTTGGAAGGCACCTCTGGAGATTGCCTCATCCAGCCGGTAAGTCCATATCTGTCTTGCACTGGGGAGCCCAGAACTGGACCCAGTACTCCAGATGTGGCCTCACCAGTGCTGAGTAGAGGGGAAGGATCAACTCCCTCCACCGGCTGGCAATGTTCCTCCCAATGCAGCCCGGGATGCTGCTGGCTGCCTTTGCCATGAGGGCGCGTGGCTGGCTCGTGGTCACCCAGATGTCCTCTGGGAAGCCCACGTCCTTCTTGCAGGTCACCCCCGGCGTGTGCTTGTGCCTGGGGTTGCTCCTCCCCAGGTGCAGGACTGAGCTTCTCCCTTTGTTGAATTTCAAGATCCCTGTTAGCCCCTTTGAGGTCCCTCTGTATGGCAGCACAACCCTCTCGTGTGTCAACTGCTCCTCCTGCTTTTGTATCATCTCCGGAGACTTGCTGAAGGTGTGCTCCGTCTGTGTATGTCCAGCTCGTTAATGAAGGTCTTAAACACCACTGGCCCCACTACTGACCCCTGGGGTGCACTGCATGCTATTTTTCAGCAATCCAAATGAACATTACAAGATTTTCATGCCAATTGCAATTTCTTTTTTCATGGGATTCCTGTTGGTAATTGTTACAGCATTCTTTCTTTTGCACTCTAGCCCTGATATCAGATCTGCAGTGCAAGATTTGCAAATATTTAGACCACTTCATTAGTCTTTCTGTATGACCTTTTTCTCTATAGTAAGAAAGGTTTTTTTCATTAAAAAAACCCTCTTTCTTTATTGGGGTCAGTACTACATTTCTCCATCTGTAGCACAGCAGTTTGGGATGGCACGCATGCCCACGTTCCTGTGTCTTCCAGTTCTACATGCATTATGCTCTTTATAGCAATTTTATCTTTATGCTCCTTTCTGTGGAATCCTCCTGCAGAAGTTCTTATCGGCAGTGCACAAAAATTACCTTCTTCCTATTCCAAATTGCCCCTGCCTGTAGTCACTGCTGTCATCTCTGAAGCTGCTCAGCTGCAGAGAGAGGTGAGTTTAGTGCTTTCCCTCTGCTCTCAGGCCATTTTTCCTATGCTTCTTTTTTATTATTTTATTTTATTTGTGGTCCCTGTCATTCTGCCGGGGCAAAGGGGTAAAGAGATTTGACACTAAGTGCGGGGAAATGCTGTATCTGGAATCTATCTTCCAGACGGCAAAAGAATAAAAATTCATGGCAGGACAGCCGCTGCTGACACGTTCCCAAAGACATATTGCAGGTAGCATTATTTATTGTGGCACGGAGTTCATAGAAGTGCTACCTCAAAGCACCCTGAGAGATCCTAAAAAGCCCATCTCCCATCAGGTACGGCAGATTTATGGCGGCTGCCGGCGGAGGGGGTCAGGCAGCGCAGCGCAGGAGGCAGCTCCTCGCGGGAAGCCTGGCTGCTCTCCTAACGGATGCGGCGCGGGGCGATTGGCTCAAAGGAGGGCTTGAGCCTGTAATGTTGACCATAAAATTGCAGTGACACGCTGCCTTAGATAAGGAGCGCTGGAGGGAGGGGACGGGGTGGTTTCTGGGAGCAGAAGCACTGGGGGCGAGCACATGCGCTCATATTTTAGGTTAATGCGGGAGAAGGAGCGGTGGGGGTGGGGATGGGGACAGATTGATGGTCTCACGAGGGAGCGATGGGCTCCCTGTGCTGGAGGCTGATCTCAGCCCGCAGCAATGCGCCACAGCCGAGCCACACCGATCTGACCTCACTTTGTCCACGGCGGGGAAGGGAGAAGCTGTCCCGCTCGCAGCCCTGGGCTAATGGGCTCGCCAGCGGCCAGCTTAAACCACCACGGTCCCGCCGTGCCGCCCCGCTAGCCAGCCTAAAAGCAAAAGGCCTACAGGGTAAGGGTGGGATGATAGCACAGCTTCTGCCACAGATTCTGGGACAAAAGAGCAGGTTCCTGTGAATCGGCCTGCCTGGACATGCGATATTCACATGTGCTTGGCTGTACAAATCTGACCACTACCGCAGGCAAGCTCCTCGTTCGTGGATCACATTTGCAGTCACACGCAGGGCAGGCATGTGCCTCATCTGCTTCCACCACGCCTATTTTTACGTCCTTTTCTGCAAATAATTGGTTAGCACATTCAAAATTACTAGATTTTCCTAATATGGAGCAAGTCTGAAGCAGCTCTGAAGCTTTGGGCTGAAGTTCAGAGCTTGTTCTCTGACAGTCCTACGTGACCAGGCAACAGGGTACAGACCTGCTCTAGGTCATGGATTTGAACTTCAGTTATGGTAAATAAATTGTAGTATTACTGGACCAGAGAGCATTCTGAAATGCAGAGGGAAGCTGTGTGAGCATCTTTGGCAGTATGTGGTTCCAACATCATCTTTAGGTTCAGTAGTTGGACATCAGGAGAGATGAATGTGACTAGTTGGGGGAAATGAAATAATAGAAGTGTTCAGGTCATAAATGGGGCTTATTTTCAGGAAGATATGTATAAGAGGGCATCTTGCTAATCTTCTATTGTGCTGTAACTGTTCAGCTCCTATATTGAGAAGTACTGACACCATTTTTCCCCCTGTGTTAAATCACTTGAAAAAAAACAGAAAGCTAAATAAAAAAAGAAATAGTCCTTTATAGAGGCTTGTGACTGAAAATTACCTTGAGGCATTTTTCTGCATATTACTTGAACTTCATCTGCTCTCCTACACCTCTGTTGTCTTATTGCTCTTTCTCTCACTATGGGCGAAATTTGGATTGTAAAGAACTCATCTGCTTTCACAGAATGACATTGCAAGTCCCACGGACAATCAATGATGCTTCCTGGGCAGTGAAGCAAACTGTGACTCTGTGATTGTGTGGGCTCTAGGAGCGAGTTTGAGAGCATTTATTCACTCGGTGTTCCCAGAAACCTTATGCTGGGCTGTAAACTTCAGAAATGTTGGAAACTTCAAAGGTCATTAAGGACCTCTCTCAAACTATGCAAATATGTTACCGGTGCCTTATTAAACCTTGAATGCCTTCTGAACATTGCTTCCCCCTTCCTCTTCTCTGTAGTCCCTGTTTTCTCACCTGTGGCAATTTAAAGACAAAGAAAAACTCACGTCTGCAGCTTTTGGAGTCCTAACACAGCAACCAAAACAATAAAAGTGAGAGCAATAGGGAGCAACAAGTCCTCAACTCATAAAACCACAGAAAATTATATGATGTTAGCTTAAGCTAAAAATGACTTTGCTATTTGAGTGCTTGTCTTAACTCTGCCTCTGCCCATCAAAAATAGATGGTTCTTGCAGGGTTCCCAGATCAAAGAGGATTTGGATTTCTTAAGACAGAGGTACTTGTTAGCAGTGACACAGGATCCCGTATCTCTCGTTATTAGAGGTTTGTGGGGCCACCTTTGGCTACAGTATGAACCGAGCAGTTTTCCATGTCTGCTACTTCTCCTTTCACACTGTGATGGACCTGGTTCACAGTTAAAGGGTTCAGCGCTTGCCTTTGCATCTCACCCACGCCACCGGCCTTTCCTGGCATTTGTTGCTGTTGGGGTCGCTCCCCTTCAAGCTCCAGAGCCAAAACACGTCGCCCAGCTGCAGCGGAGGTCTGGAAAACACCGATGGCCGTGCCATGCCCAGCGTGACGGCGTGGACCCGGGTGGTCCCTTGCCTGCTGCCTTGCAGTGCCCCCCCAGCGTGCCGCAGTGGGTGTGCTGGGGCCGGCTCCTGCCCCCGCTGATGCCGAAGGGGAGGATGCTATGAGCGCGTGTTTCCACCCCCTGCTTTTCTTCCAGGCCAGCTGGAGGTTATCAAGGCCAAAGGCTGCTTTCCAGCTTCATAAACCTCTTGCGTTATTCGGAGTCATGATTCTCCTATTCAACCGTCTGTGCTTTTCCTTGGGACGGCTAATCCCTCAGCGTGACTAGTGGAAGCTGCCGTATTGATTTCTGTCTCTCTCTAAACCTCAGTTGTGTTCAACGCTTGTTAGACATCTGAAGGAATATCCATTGGGCTCCTGGGGCAGTGGGGGAGCGGAGCAGTCAGTGCACCGGCAGTCGTTTGCCTCGGGTTTGGGGGCAAGCCGACGGGAAGGACTAGAAGGTGTTGGGAAGGGGGCAGGTGGGATCTCTAATCCTTGGTAAAACTCTTGGAAGATTTAAACTAGCACGACACTGCCGGCTCGCTCTCTGATAATTGCGAAAGTATAATTTTTAGGTATTTGGCTCAGAGGATTTGATGGTCCTTCTGAGGGCATGCCAGGGTCCTCTGAGAAAGGAGACTGTGTGTAGTGCAGTGGGTGCATTTCTCAAGCAACACACAGATGCAGGTGCAGGTAAAGGGGGACCCAGTGTTGTGGGCTTTTTCTTCAATTTGCCCCCTGTAAGTTGCAAGAAGCCTCTGAATTCAAGGGCCCCTGTTGGTAGGACATAGGTGACTCTCTGGAAACACGTTTGGGCTGGATCTGTTGGATTTCCAGTGCTCGGGGTCTGTCATCCTACCCGCTGCCGCACTCTGCCGCGTACCCCATTCCTGTACTGACCTGGGCTCCAAAGAGCTCCTTTATGTGGGGGGAGCCTTGGATGATTAGGCAGGGTTATGCGGACACTGGAATTGAAGCTTAGAGCCTGGATGAGAGGGCTGAAAGAGGCAAAAAGAAGGATTTAGCATATTTTTAATTAAAATAACAAGCTGGGACCTGTCACTACATAGATTCCTTTGTATCCTGAGTTCCTCTCCCTCTTTTCATCTTTGACTTTTTAGATTAGGCACTCTCAGAGTAGGGATCACATTTTCTTCTGATCTGGAAAATGCCTGGCATACTTTGAGGGCTAGCATTGTCTATACAATAATGAAAAAAAAAACCCCAGAATTGCAGTCTCATTGCTGTCTTACTCCTATCTGCCATCGTCGTGAGGTATTTAGCACTTAAAATAATTGCACCTAGCACTTACATTATACTTTTGGTTGTTCACAAATTAATCCTCCTGCCACTTCTGAGATCAAAATTGGTATGTCCGTTTTATGAATTAGGAACAGAGACACAGAGATGTTAACTTTTTCACCCAAAGAAACGGAAGGAATTGGTAGTAGCCACTGTATTATGGTACGCTGTGTAAACACAAACCTCATCACTGTTTGAGCATCTTACAGTAGTGAATTAAGAAAAATGGCTAATGTGTCATGTACTTTATGTTAAATTAGAAATTAGTAGATTAAGTCAGATTTTGCTCTATTAAACACGCACAGGCTGGTCTAAAGTGAGCCTATCAATCAAAATGATGATGATGATTGTAACACATGATTTAAAATTTGTTCTAACAGTGGCACAACCCAGAAAAAACAGATTTTTTTTAAGTGAAGCTTGATCCTCCATCCATGTAATTTAGCATAAAACCTAGAAAAGAAGCAAAGTAAACTGAAGTAATTGCAAAATATAAATTTTAATAGATCTAATACTCTGGGGGATCTCTGTCAGGGGAGTTGAATTTGGATTTGTTTGTACAGATGAGTCTAAATGACACTTGAGCCCTGGTACAGGGCTGTTCCACAAGCTCTGTCTGTTGTGAGAGGTATTTTCTGTTACAGTACAGACCAGTAGAAGTTGATGTATTGATGGACCCTGAAGAAGGTTTCCTAAGGAGTAAGCTTCTGCTTTTTCATTTTCCCTTTTTTCCTTTCTCTCACTCAACAGTCTCATGTTTTGTGTGTTACTGGCTTTACTTGGTTACCAGCTCAGCCACAACGTATATAGCCTGTTGTATATAGGAACTTCTTCCTCGTCTCCAAAGAGAGCAGCATGCTGTGGTCTCCAGGCTCAGCAGGCCAGGTGAAAGAAGGAAACAAAAGTCTGTCACTCGGACTTTTCCCATTAATTTAGATTTTCCCCTGTTTGTTACATAGGTACACGAGGTAACTCCTGAGTTGTTCTGGAAGTTGCACTCATCATGGCTAATGTTATTTTCCTGCCCTGATTTCACCTTTCTGGAGCATCAAGCCAGGGCAGCATAGGGCCCCTTGTTTTCTCCTCACATTTTCACTGGGCCAAATTCAGCCTTACGTGTTAGTGGGTTGCCACTCTATAAAAGATGCTGCATCTGTTTATGCGCCTTACCTTGGCCTTAAGAGTTTACCCTTTCCCAGATTCATCAAGGTGGGAATCAAAATATCTGCTATGGCTATAGCTGGTGGAAAAAACCCCGAGGCCCAGCCAAACAAGATTCAGCAAACATGACTTAGTTTTTAATGTAATTTTTCTTTCCTTTAACTACTTGTGACTACTTACAAATTTATTAATCCATTTTCATGTCCCCTGGATGTAATTCACAGGGTTTTTGACACCCAGATGTGTACCGTGTATCTGTGTGAGCACCGCCAATGATTCTTTCTGATCACAACACTCCTCTGCATTATATTCTATAGCAGATGGCTTGGCCAGACTATCCTGGGTTTTCTTTTCTAAAGCTTTCAGGTACTAACAGTTTTGCCACTAAATATCTTCATACCTCTGATTAAAGATTTTGTTCTATTTTAATATTTGTCAAGCACTAACAATCACTGGGTGTTGCTTTTAATTGTAACATCTGCTCCAGCTGTAGAGGAATAAAAATAGCCCCAGCCTTATGCATAGGTCAAATGGGTTGGCTACTTTTTCCTCCGAGTCCAGGCAACTTATTTCTCCAAAGCTGTTGGTCTAAGCCAGCATTTTGATTCCGGAGATGAAAGGTGAGTGCCAGGTTGCCGGGCTGCCTAGCCTCTCCATCTCCTTTCCCCATTAGCAACTGGGACCGGAGCACACAAGTGTAACAGGCTGAGCATGCCTTTGCAGCACCACCTAAAATCACATGTTTGATTTGCTCGCTTTGATGGCGTGTTCACAGTCATCTTGCCACGACTCTGATCTTCTCTAGCCTCATGGCCCTTTAAATACCCCATTTCAAATAGGAAGGAGAAAGCGATCTGGTGGAGCTCTTCCCGTCCTTAGGATCTCGCTCTTATTAAGGCTTTCCCTTGCTTATATCTATTACTTTTTTCCTTTCTGAAGGAGTCAGCTTGATTCAGTACTTTTGGGACTCGGTGACATTAATGTATCTGTTTTATGTAACATGGAGTCATTATTAACAGAATCCTAGATCATAAAAAAGGTATAACGAGAGACAAGGAGGGTTTTTCCCCTTGAAGATAATAGCAGTCATGCTGGAGAGGAGGAGGGCAGGGGTCAGGGAGCCGCTGCCTGATTGGGCGCTCAGGCGCCGCATTGACATTTCTGCAGTTTCATCAGAAAGTCTAAATAATCCATGTGAAAACTGAGGGTTATTTACAGAAGATATATACGCACTGCATGAGCCGGCGAGATACCGAAGACATAATCTTGGCTCTTGGTGCCTGCTTTTGTACCGCGATACCCCTGCTGCTGCTGCCGTTGATGTAAGGACATAGACGGTCCGTCAGCCAATTCACACGGCTGTGCGGGGAGCTGAAGCCATGGGTGGAAAAACCACAAGAATTGGAGAATCTTACGATGAGAGCAATAAATGACTTCAGAGGGAAGGAGGGAAAAACAGTTAGGCAGGTAGCCAGTGTTCGTTAGTTTAGCGCTGCTCTGGGAAGGAGCGAGGGGGAAGGTGAGGTAACCTTCTCTTCAGATATGCAAGTGCTGCCGGCTTCCTCTGGGAGGAGTTTAAGGGCTTCTCATTGCAGAGTGCTGCTCCCCTCTGCCTCCCCACCCTCTGTCCCAACTCTGACTCACTCCTTGACAAAATCTTGTTATTTTCTGTGTTTCCAGCATGCGCTGCCCCTAAGCCAGGGGAAGAGATTGGAATGGAGATTTTGGTTTGCGGAGGGCTCTAACTCAGAGACCTTGCAATGAGAAGGAGCTCAAGTAGCAGTGGAGGCTTTGATAGTCTTTTAATGCTGTCCCCAAGTGCCATCCGTTGGGATTGTCCAGTACTTCTGCTTGCTTTCTTCCTGCCAACCTTCTGCGCCAGAGAAATTACCAGTCAGTTCATGTATTTCTGATTGGCATTTAATACTTTTTTCTGTCTTCAGTTTTTAAACTGGTACTTATTTACAGGTAGCTGAAATGCCTAATGTGCTTTTTAGATCTCTGTTTTAATATTTTTGCATTTGTTAGTAAATTGGTTTTGTTTTATATAAATTGACATGTGAGTATTTGGGGAGGGGGAGGACTTGGGATCTTTTCTCTAAGGTTTTATTAAAGAATCACACACTCTTACAATCATATAAAAGAAATAGCAATTATACTGTGCACAGCATGACAGCTCCTTTTCACCCCTGTTTCAGCAACACATTTACTGATCTATTGTAATGTGCAATGCGAGGTGGTTCGTGTATTCCCGTGCAGTGACAGCACAGCCCCCGGCAGCGACAGCTCCTTCTCCTGTGCCGAACCCACCACCCGAAACGGTGCGACACAGGCGGACGCGAGGAGTCTGCACAGCCAGATACACACTCAGGGCTTGGTGGGCTGACATCCCTGCCCAGAGGTCCAGCAAGGACATGTGAGATTTTTCATAGCATGCCATGAACCCGTTCTAGAGTTCAAACTAATGTGGGGCCAAAATCCGGAGGTATTCCCCATCTTGGAAGTCTGCAGACTTCAAGAGCCCCTCAAAGAGCAGATGCTCACAGGTGAAGTATCGAGTTGGTTACTATATAGGGGACCCCAAACCCAAGTACATCCTGCTTTCTTGACTTCAACAGACTGAATTTTACTATTAAATAAATGTCGAATAAAACAAACCTCTTGGCTACTTCTTTAGTTATGTGTCTATTCCACTGAAGGTGTGACAGCTGAAGTCTTCTGACTTTTGTCCTCTTCTGTACACTTAAGAGTTCTCTTTCATATATATCTGTTTTCTTCATTCTGTTCCTGAAAGGAACATAGTCATGAGCACAGGAGCTCGCCCTCATCTTGGGGGCATATTGGGAAGACTGGTATCAGGACACATGTCAGGAAACCACCTTCCTTGCTGGTTCCTGACATTTTACTGCTCGCTGAGATCTTAGAGGGGTGCCTGTGCTTCCCCCTTTCCTTCTCAGCAGTTCTCCTTGCGAGGGAAAGTGTAATGAACTGATCTTCTGCACGTTTGCAGGAACTGGATTTATGACAAAGGAAGAAGGAAGAGCCATTTCCATGAGGCTAAACTTACCATAGGAACCATAACGAAGTGATGTTTGGCTTTTGAGTTCAGTGGTCAGGCTGGGGCATCAGCCTGGTGCTTTGAGGTGCCACGCTCTGGCTTTGGGTGCAGAAACGGTTGTAGGGTCAGAGGTGATGTGAAATAATAAAGCTGTCATGGCCAGGAGTTGAGCTCCCTAAATCTCAGATTTGACACAATTATGTATAGATTACTAAAACTAATGTAGTTCCTATTTTCATTTGTATTCTGGTTTCTAACACTGTGCTTTTCACCACAACTGCGAGCATTAGAAATGCTTTTTAAACTGAAGGCTGAGCTTCTTACATTATTAGGTAAGCCCGCAAGCAGGGGCTTTAAGGAAGCCACAAGTACCATGAGACGAAACCTCTCCAACAAAATCTTGAGTTGTCAACACTAGGTTTGGGCAACTTGGTGGAAAACCCATGTTTGAAGCTTTAGGCCTCAAACCAAACACTTAGCTGAGTTTGCAAAAGAGTAAGTTGATTCTCTGTAGCAAAGCACATTCAGAGCCATTTGACGTTTTAGTTATAAACCCTTCTTTCAATTTGCTTTGAGATTAAACTTGGCCACAAGGTCACAGCCTAGGGGGAAATTTTGGAACAATTTTCAAAGCAGTTAATTTGGACATTTTTCAACTATTTAAATGCAAATACAAATGAATAAATAATTTATGCATTGCTTTAACTGAAAAATATTTTAGTTTAAGAATACACAAATTGTCCGACAATTAGTATGGCTTGTCTACAGAGCAGCTGGCCGTTTGGAAAAGCAACTTATAAACCTGGGAAAGGGGCCACTTAGCACTCTGTACCTTCTCAGTTGTGTTTACCTTCGTATCTGTTGCTTTGACTGGGCTGTTACAGAGTGAATGAAACTGTGACAGTACAGTAATATGCACTTTAAAAAAAAGATGATAGAACATATTACAAAGTTATTTAAAAATCATTATTATACTGTAATAAAGTTAAATGATATGTTTATGTAAGGCTTTAATTCCTGAAGAATTCAAAACTGTGGAGCCAGATCTATCAGCAGGCTAACGTGACAAAATGATGTTAACTTTAAGAGACGTGTGTGTGTTTATACCAGACGGGGCTTTGGCAAAACGTGTGCAACGTTATAAATCCGCGGTGATCTAACACCCATCTGCGGAAAGCTCCTGCCAGGCAGCCGGAGAGATGGGGTCTGAGGGAAGGGGGTCCCTCCTCGTGGGGGCACCGAGGGCTGGGCAGGGCAGTGCCCCACCGTCGAAATCCCATCGCAGCGGGGTACGACGCTGTGTGTGCGTGTCGTGTGTGCTAAGGTTTAGGTTTTCCTCACGTGAGTATTGTGAATTTGAATATGCATCATATTTGTAAATAAGATGCTAACGGCCAGCTATACTTCTATTACCACAACTTAACGTGAAGGGAAAGTTCTCCACAAAAAGCGCGTGGAAAGCAGATCACCTCTCCCTGCATAACCGTGGGTACAAAGTCTCACGCAGTGACCCAGACCATACAAGGGAATAATTTGTTTTCAGAAAAAATATTTAAAAGTTTGCAAAGCGACATTAAATTGACAGAAGGTTGAACAAAAGCAAAGGTATTTTAGAAAAATTAGGAAAATGAAAATGTTGTCTCTGTTTTGTTTAAAAAGGTTCTCTTTTGAAACAGAACTTTTTAAAACAGAAACCCCACAGCCTGAAATTAAAGATTTTGCTTATGTCAAACAAAATATTCTTATCAACTAACAATGTTTTTGTTTGTTTCAGGAATATAAATGTTTCCATTTAATATGAAACTTCTTTCAGGCTCCAGTTTTTTTGATCGGTCATCAGACCAGAACTAAGCAGTCATTTAATCTCTCTGTATCCAAATCTGATGGGGTTGTACAAAGGCTCACGTGGCTCAGTGTGACCCAGTGCTGGGGTGTTGCGTGTAACTGTGAGGGTCCTGCCTTTTGTCCAGTTGTACCATCCTCTGGACACTGTTACCTCTGGCTGGTTTCGCTGCTTAATGCTGCAGCAAGATTGGGCTCCTTTTCCTTTAGCTATTAATGGCCACAATGAGGCTATTGGTCCTTTCAATTACACTGCAGTGAATCCCTTAATCTCTTTAAGTAGCTCCCCTGTTCTCATCTCATCATGCTCATTACCTCATGTAGCATCTATATCCCAATCCTAATCTGGAGTTGAGAGTAAAGAGGTTGTTGTGGGTTTTTTTTCTACTTTTATTCTACTTGGGTTTGTTGTATATGTGTCGTGGTTTAACCCCAGCTGGTAACTAAGCTCCATGCAGCCGCTCACTCGCTTCTCCCCTGCCTGCAGTGGGATGGGGAGAGAATTGGGGTTATATTACCTTGGACTTGCTCGAAGTAGCAGTGCCCTAGAGCAGGCAGCTACGTGCTTTGTTGGACTGGGGACACGGGCTTTTCTGGCAGCACCTGCTGGTCACCCTCAACCAAACCCCAGCACTGGCTCTTGCAGATAACCCACAGCTGTCCTAGAGCGCGGGAAGGAAAACATAGGCTAACTGATTTAAAACAGTGGTGCCGGAATCCTAACAAGATTATTTAACTTTTAAGGAGGGTGGGAAAACATTTTTTCAAGCATTTTTATTGATCTTCAATATTGTACAAAACCTAGCCATGTAAAGCAATAACACGGAAAAAGATACAATCATTGAAAAACAATTACAAATCAAATGCCCAGTTCTGGAAGTCGAATGCACATCCAGCCTGCTCTCTATAGCTCAGGCCCCATTAGCTATGCACACTAAGGGATGAAAACCAGGATTTAAAACTTAATAATGAGATATTCTGCTGCAGTGTTGTACTGGTGGCTTTCCTCCCTGAGGTGCGACAGCATCTCTTTCCCTTCGGCAGTCAGTCTCTTGTCTGTCGGTCCATCCTCTTTCCAAGCCATCAGAGTGCTGTCAGGAAGCAGAGCAGGATGCGGCCCAGAGGAGTCCCCCCGATCAGAGCGCGCCGTTTGGGAGAGGACTCCAGCAAGCAGAGCAGCGGACTTGTACCTGGCTGTGTCCTGGTGTGCCTCAGCCTTTACACGGAGGATCTGTGTCTCTTCCACAGTTCCTCACAAAGCAATCCCAGCACTCGATAAAATGACTTCATTTGCTGCGTGGAGCGAGGCTGTGCACTGAAATCGATGGCACTTCTATGTCTGTGTGCCGGTTACATGGGGACACGGGTCCAGTCATGTGTATGCCTACCTACATAAGCGATGGAGTGTAAAAAACAAAACAAAACAGAACAAAAATCCCTCTGGGATTGCTAAAGTATTATTGTCATTTTGCCAACTACATAATATAGTTAATAATATGTAAATAGGAATCAACCTACAATTAAGAAAATAAGTCAAACTGCATTTTGCGAAGCATTATTCTGTCTTTTTGAACAGTTTGCTCTGGTACTGCTAACCTGACAAATTCAGTAATTCACAACATCCTCCATGTAATCGGCGTGAATTACTGAGGTTTTACAATAACCTGTCCATACAGGTTACAATGGTGTTGGATACTACAGACAGGCCAGTTTTAGGAGAGCTAAGTGTCCTTCAGAAGCCAAACTGCTGAGTCTCTGTCAGATGCTGGCCATCACCAAGCACATGGGAATCACCACCCAAAAACGTTAGGGACGTCACCGGCTTAACGGACGGAATTTGTGGATGGCGTTTTGGCCTTCATCGTGGCATCCCCAGCTCGTACGAGAGCGATGTTCAAATGACAGCTGAAGAAAAGAGGAAGGCAAGGAGCGTGTGTTCCTCACCCAGCGTGGCTGGGTCTGCAGGGGGACACGCAGCCCCTGCAGCCCCAGGGCACGGGGGCGAGCGGGTCGCCGGGGGACCCTCCTCCCTCCAGCGGCTGCTCCTTTACACGGGGAGAAGGTGGGTCCACTGGGAGCTGCCCGTGTACAGGAGCGGCTGCTGGATTGCAGAGTCCATGGGACACAGGGTATTAATGGAACCAATTATTTTTTCTCCGTTTTCATCTCAGGTTTTCAGAAGGACGTTGCATGTGGTCAGACAAGTGCGATCTGGGCACAGCCCTGCCCTGAGAATATTCGGTTTGATTGTAGCCGTCCAGAGACGTGAAGCGGGGTGGGACGGTCGGTACAGCGATCACTTGGGTGCTTCGTCCTGGCTCGTAACTCTGCGACTCGTTTACGGTGCGGGGCGGGAGGGGACGCGCTCCCTGCTCCGTTCCTGCAGCGCACGCGCAGCGCCCTGCGCCAGCTTTGCAGCACTGATGCAGCTCTGGGTTTCCAGCGCTTGGAGATAGTGGATTTTTCTAAATTTGCTGGTTAGCCATGATGGATCAGGGAGCGCGGCACCAATCCCTCGCCTCGCTGCTCATTCACACGCACAGGCATCCTTTAGGCCAAACTGCGCAGCCTCTGCACCCTCCAGCGCCTCCACGGGTATTTCTGACAAAAAAGGAGAGTCCTCGAGCCCTCTCTTTTGAAACAAAAGCTTAATGAAAGGGTAGGCATGCCCCCGTCTCGGCGGCGGCCGGCTGTAATTCTTGGCGGGGTGTGACATGCCCATCCTCCTGAATTAGCGCGGGGCACGAGGAATTTAGCACGGTGCTAATTGCGATCACACGAAAACAAGCAGCCTCAGTATGTGGGCACGCGGCGGGACAAAACGAGCGCGCGCGCCTTTCAGCGCGGTGCCCCGCAGCCCCGCACAAAGGCAGGGAAGGGTGCTGCCCGCATTGCTGCCCCGGGTGGGCAGGCGTCTGGGCAACCGCCCAGCCGCTCCCCCGCACCCCGGCTCCTCGCCACGCGCTTTGTTTCTGTGCTGGCGAGGAGGTCTCCGGTTTAATTTAGTGTAGGCATTGTCGGATGCTCTTTATTTGCCGTAGAGTAACTCAGCTGCTGTAAAATCGAGGCAGCTGCTGAAGGAGAAAGCTCCCTGTCAGTCGCAGCCGGGCAAAAGGGATTCCCGTGTCAATCCCGAGCGCCCGGAGAGGAACGGACGAGGCCGGGCAGAGGGACGAGCCTCCTCGCCACCAGAGCCCCCTTTCTGGAACCTGATAATTTGGGGGCAGGGGGCAGAGCCGTTCCTCTCCTTCTGCCCCCACCCCGTCCCGCCGGCTGCGGGAGGCGAGCGGGAGCCCCAGAAGTTCAGCCGCGAGCGCGTCTCCCGCAGAGCCTGGGTGCTGGAGGAGCCGCAGCCTCCACCTCCCCTCGCCCCCTGTGGCAGGGCCAGGGGACGTGGCCTCTGCCCGCCGGGCTGGCACCGGGAGCGGGGCAGCGAGCCACGCCGGCCTCTGCGCCCGGTGCCATTCACAGGCACGCTCCCGGGCAGGGGGAGAGCGGCTTCAGCAACCCTTTCCCATCAGAGTCTAGCCTAGAACGGCAAAAGGGATTTCCTCCACCTCGCGATCTGGTTTGGGGATGATTCCCCAAGGTGGGAGGTGTTTGCTCCCCATTTTCCCAAAACCAAGAGGGATTTCTCCCATCCATGGGAGACCCTTCAAGAAAAAAGAAAAAAAAAAAATTTCTTCCTTCGTCTAATCTGTCAGCGGGCAGAGTCATGTATTCTCCTGTAACAAACCTGGTAGCAGCAATAGAACTGTTGTCTCAGCTCCAGTACCGCTGGAGAGGCTGGGGGAATCTATCCTCAAAATACCTGCCAAAGTCCAAGTAATTAATCCTGTTATATGGCCAAAATGAGAAGCTTTAGCTTTCTGTTTCTCTGCTCTTTCTCTAAGGATTCCCCGAGGATGCAGGATCTATTCCATGTGAAGGAAAGAAAAAGTAGACTTGGGACTTAGCTTTTCCTCTCCCAGTAGTCCAAATGGCACTGGTATCAAGTTGTTCCCCTAGCCAACCCATTTACTAAAGCAAGAAAGTATCTGCCTTTAAAAAAAGGCAGATTTAAAATGCCTGGTTAAAATGAGGATCCACTTCAGCCAGGGACATGCACTTGCATCTTATCTCCTAGTTACTGAACTCCATGTGGTTTTTCAGGAACTCTTCTCAGTTAGTTTTAAACTTGACTTCGCTGAAAAACTCTGCGTGTTAACGTCATTATCTGTGTGTCACTTTACTATCTCCTCTTTCCAGGTTATTTATGAGTATGCTGAAGCAGCGCAGAATTTCTGCTCCCATCCCTTGCTAACGTTGTGTTTGTATGCTTTTTTCCCTATCTTTTTATTGGGAATTCACAGGAAGATTAATCCTCCTTACTCCATGACAGTTTAGTTTCCTTAAGAACCTTTAGTGAGGGATGTTCTAGAAAAGCTTTTGGAAAATCTGATTCCACTATATCAGACCAAATCTCCCGTATTAGCAGGGCTGTTTCCTCCATCAGACAACTCAGATCTATATGTATAAACTCTTCTCTTGGCTTTGAGACTCCTCCCCAAGACACCGTGTTTACTCATCTCTGCTAATTCAGATTGGTCCGACAGTTTTCTACCATTTTGCCCGTTCTGGAAATCTGACATTCTGGTCTCTAATTCCCGTGTTCACTCCTAAAGCCTTTTTTAAAGGTTTGTCACCTTCCGATCCTCTGACACAAAGGAAGAAAGTAAGTTCAGCTATTTCATATTTGAGCTCTTTTAAAACTCTTGAGGGAGTACTGTCTGCCTCTGGTGATTTGTTGCTCTGGCGTATGAACCTTCCTGACCTCCTCCATAGTGAACATCAGTGCAAAGAATTAATTTAATTTTGCTGCTGTGTCCTTATCTTTCTTAATTCCTCCCTTTATGCCTTGATCATCTATCAGCTGAGCTAGGTGACTGACAGGTTTCCTGCTTTTGTGTTCGAAAAGTTTTTATTAGCTCTCATAACTCTTAACAATTGTTCTTTCGGACCTGTTTTGGCTTGCCTTATTGTGGTTTTGCATTTAGCTTGCTAGATTTATGTCCTTTTCTATTTTCATTGTTTGGAAACAACTTCCATTTTTCTGAAAGTATATTTTTTATTTCAAATAGCTTCCTTTTTCTGTTGTTTATGTTTCAAACTTTGAATCCGTGCCATTTTAGCCTTTCACCTGTTGTGTCTCACACACGTTCGTGTCCCACAGTTGTGTCATGCACCACTCACTTTCAGGCTAAAGCTCCCTAAGTCAGGGTGAGAAGGAGGCATCGTTATCTCTGCCCGTGACCTGGATTTGCAGACTGGCAGGTTGCAGTCTTGGCTGCAGAGCGACCCCGTAATGATATAACCATCAGCCAGCCAGGATTTCTCTCCCAGGCCCATGCTAGAGTTCTGTGTGCTTTTTCTCCCTGTCAGATGCGATCCAAGACCGAGGCTGGTATTCAAGTAGTCAGACAAGACTCTTGCCAAGAAAGAAAGTGGTAAAATGCATTCAAGTGTAGAACGTAGACAGAGGAGTAACGAATTGGGGAGAGGCAAACAGTATTTCACTAGGCTTCTGTAATTCCTATTCATAAATTCCTGACAGCTGCAGAGGTGTGACTGTAGCAAGAACCACCACCGGAATGGAAGAGTTCCCAGCCTGGAGACCTCCTGACATCGGCTGCATCACACATCCATTTGGATGCCAAGCTGTGCACGGAAAGTGATGCTTTCCTTTGGGAAGCAGAAGGCTTCTCATGAATCCAACTGTTTCTCCTAACTCTTCATTGTGTTTGTTTTCCTTCCTTACACATCTACTCCCCTGCTTGTTACGTGAGAAACAGTACTGAGCTGCACTGGTTAAAACAGAAAAATAAGACTGCAGAACTTCCAGCTTTGCTAATGGCCGAGTCAGAGTCTAGGGTACAGATAAACTTGTAGGTTTTCCATTGGCATGGCCATCTAAATGTCGGTGATACAGTCTTTTCTATATTAAGCCAGGAACCTGGAAAGTGCACTGGAAAGCGCAGCTGTCTGTTTTGTTGAATGCAAAATGCACCTGTCATATAAAGATGCTACAGGTCAGCTTTCAGTTGCAGGAGAAGTAGAACGGTTGGGAATGTTGACTGACTTGGAGCTGAACACAGATAAAAAATATTAACAACTCCATGCTGTAAACAAACTTCTGGGGTTTTTTGCTGCATTATTCCAAATTCTTCAGGATTCTTTATATACTTCATGTTCTTTCATTTGCAGGCATTGATCTGGAGAGTTTGTACCAACAACTTCTGGTCTGAATAGGAACCGTCTCCCCTGCTCCACTCGTTGGCACTGAATCTTGTGTCATCAGCTCCGCATTTCCATCCTGAGGTAGGGAGATCTTCTATGACCTAATTTTCTTAAGCCTTGTAGAAGTGATTTTTGTGTTGGTAGCCCTCCTGGGATGTGTAATGTAAATAACATGGATTAAAAGAGATGTGATTACATGTAATACAACCATGCTGTTCTCAGGCAGAGATTTGAGAGTTCTTTGTGTCACTTACCCTCTGCCTTTCTGGTGAACAGCAGTGTTTGCTTGCTCTTTCTTCTAATGGCTCTATGGTTTTTTATAAATGCTGTCTGCATGAAGTATTTCTTAGCACCTGGCTTGCTGGTCAGTAATGTTGGCTCATCTTATTTTCAATGCAGTAAGATGAATGAAAAGGTGTTTTTTGAACAAGACAAACCATAGTTTTTGGTGGTCCCCCCCCCCCCCCCCCCCCCCGATGTCTGCAAGCTAATACCTTGTCAGGCTATAGTTCTTTGTGGGCTGGTGAGGAACCATCAGGGCTCTGTTATTTAATTATTTATGTTGACCCTAACTCTTAGTTTCTGTCATTAAAGAACAGGCCAAATGATTAGTGCCCTTGGCTTAATCTTCTTAGCAGGAAAACTGTCCCTTGAATTTCTGTCATAGTCAAACGGGGATAAGGAACGAAGAGAAAATAATGAGACTCCTGGCCTGTTTCATTGTTGAAAGTAAATCATATTCAGATGGTCTGTTTCAATTCTTAGATATTCAGTTTCCCAAAACTATGGTAAGTGATGTGCTGGCAGAAAAAACATCTTCCTGAATGCAGGAAAAAATATCCCCTCTCTTCCTACCAGTCTCTCCACCATTAGATTTGGCACTGAAAAAGTACCTGTTGTCCAAATGTAGTAATTTCATTCAGAATTAATTTTTATGTAACTAGAATTCACTGAGTCTCTGTAAAGTACCTAGTTTTAATATATCTGTATAACTTGAGCCATTATAAAGTCATTCATAATATCTGGGATACTCTGTAATATCAAACTAACCTTGTGTAATATCGATAGCAATAGAAAGATTAATGGTAGACTTCAAAAAATACTCATCAGTATCCTCTATCTAGATGAAAAAATGAGAAGTGTAAGTTTGGAGTTAGATTTTTTTCCTGTATTTGCTTTGGAGGTTTTTTTTATCCTTTAAGGAAGCTTTCTCTCTTGCTTTCTTCATATGTTTTTATCTGAAGTATTTTGTTTACAACGTGAGTGCACACTTCAATTTCTTGAGAATCATCAGACATAAATTAAATGGAAACCTTGGGAAATTCTGTGATGGGCGAAGACATTCATTCTCTTTGTGCTCTTAATATCTCAGAGGATCCTGAGGAAAGCATCTACTTTTTCCCATTTAGTCAGGAAACTTTTCAGGCCTTGGTATACTTTGGGGGGGGAGGGATGCATGACGTTCTTCAGATGTTGTAAAGATTTGGGTGAGGAATATTAACACTGAAATCCCACCTTCCCTGAGGTCAATATTCTTGACTTTGGTCTGAGAATGAGAGGGAAAGATGGGAAAGGTAAGAGAGGTGGAAGAGAAAGGAAGATAAAGGAGGCTGAAATGGAGAAATTCTGAAACATTTTGGAGAGATAACACGTGCGGTTGATTGTGACTTTTCCCACGCTATTATGTCTTGACTAATTTTGTTTTAATGTAAATTGTAAGTATTCTTTAAAGACATCCAACATCTACAAATGGAATCCATTTGGGGACCAATCTGTTTACTGTTTTCATTAAAGACTGTGGCAGAAAAAGTAGCAGTATGCTCAGGAAATCCCCCAACCTCACAACTTCATCAGCTTGGCCATAGAGTGGGAAGATGGGACTGTGAGAAAGTGAAACAAACCCAAACCAAACAGACACTGGTATATGGGTGAAACAACATAAAGATGGCCAGTGAACGTATCGGTTAACTTTGTGAATGGTTGGCTTGAGTGTCTTAGTTAATTTAAAGTGCAGGTTTAACTCTATTGAAGAGACAAGTGCACATGGCGAAAAGCAAGCTGTACGGGATTAGTAGGGAAATACTTCACACAAGTGGAAATAAGATAGAAGCCTGTTTAGTTTATAGTACCTAGGTATGCACAAACAGCACTAAGCAAGCAGGTAGCTGTGCGCATGGTTTTGCTGATAATCACAATATTATTATATTTAATTTATTTGTAGGACAAACGTGTAGAAGTTGTATAGTTGCTAGAATCCAGGGTACATCTCTGTTTTCACTGTTTTCACTGTATCCACTGTTTTTTAGCTTTCTCTTAATTGTTATAAACTTTCATTTTCAAGCAGTGATTTTCCTCCTGAGATGGGTTTTCAGTTTAAGCAAAACTGTGATGTATTTCAGGATAACGATGCAGGAGTACAAATTCCTGTTACTAAGAAATATTTCTAAGCTACATAAGCACTGAACAGTTAGACTAAAGTTTGGCAAGGAGAAAGCCTTAAGAGGGAAATAGTACTTCTAAATGTCCATGTGAAAACTGGCATTTGTTTAGCAGAATTGTACCTTTTAAAAATTGTACAGCTGGTACGATTTTATTTTAACAAAGGGCAAGATACCGTGAGGCTCACTTGCCTCCAGAAGAGACCCAAATCTTTAACCAGCTACAGGAAGGAAAATCAACAATTTTAGTTCTGTGAAGACCTAGCAGTGTCAGTAGAATACAGCTCCGTTACCTTCTCTTGTAAAAAGGAACTTTCTTCTCCATACTAGTCTTAGTTTTCCCTTTGGATCTAGAATACACTTGGTTATTAAACTGAAGGCTTTGATTTCAACCTCGCATGGTGAGGAAAATGCCATTGTTCATATTGCTGCTATAGTTGTCATAGATTTTATTATAGGATATTATTATAATGACCTGTTTATTGGCTAATTGCTCTTCAGTAAGTGCGAAGAAAGCAGAGAAAGTATGACCAACACTGTATTTCAGAGTACAAGGGGCATTTGTTAATAACACCCAGAACTCTCATTTTCTGAAGCTGGCAAGTCACATCCTTTCATATCACTGGGATTTCTTTTTAACACCTGCTGGAACAAACAAGGAGTAACAGAGCCTGCCTTCAAAGATTCCAGGTCAGAGGAGAAGCTTGATAGGAATATTCTTGTTTTCCAGGGCACTACATCAGCCCACTGAAGTTCCTATCAGATCCTGCACTCTAAATTCTCTGTCTTGCTGCCGTGGTACTGGCCCGGCTGCACTTAAAGCACTTGGTGTGGACGCACCCAGGGAAAATCCCAGGGCACGCAGCGTCCCCCCATCCGGAGGGAGGACAGGGGCTGGTTGGCAGCCGGGTTCGCCTCTGCCGGGCTGGTTTGGTTTGTGGCCATGGGACTGGTTTGGTTTGTGGCCATGGGAGCTGCTACATCCAGAGACATTCGTGCTTCCATATCAGAGGGCAAATAACATTTGCACTGCAGCTTTCTGCTTCAGGGAGACAGGCTTATTTTGCAGTCAGGCAGTGGAGCACATGCTCGGAATTGCAGGTTTTACTGACAGCAAAGAAAAGGCTGGAAAATCCTTGTTTGTTTCTGGGGTTGGCAGGTACTGCCTAAAGTCTGTTCTGTTCATTGAGGAGGTGAGAAACATCCTTAATTACTGATGAACATCTCAACTAAGAGATTCCCCCCCCCCCCCCGCCAAAGCTATAGCCTTTCTATTTGCTAAGATTTTTCCAGGTTTGTTCTTCAGTTTCAGTATGTCTTGATCTTCTAGCATAAGAATGTAACATATTTTTAGTAACTTTCCTCTATTTTATTTCAAGACTGAAAAAGCAGTGGGAATGTATTTGTAGTTCATTACCTGGGTGATATGCTGGCATATATGATAGACAGTGTGATTTCCCAAAATACTTTTTTCTTTTTTTTTTTTTTTTTTTTTTGACTGGTACAAGGCTCTTTCAGAAGCTACTGTGAAAATATGGTTTTATTTCAGTGGCTCCAAAACCCTCTGGTCCCACATCATAAATAGCCCAGCTGTGGTCAGTAGGAATCCCTAGCAAGCAGCAAACATTTCACCACTATTTGCAGTGTTTACAATTTAAAGTTTAATGGTAAGGACTGGTTGTAGTCTAGGATGTATTTGGAAGATTCTTAATGGTTTCAGGTTGTTTATCGAATTGCGAAGGTAGATTAAACTATACTGAATGAGATTATCCAGCATGTCCTTACCATGTATAAATTAGAGAGGTTTCTGTAAACATTAGACAATTTGCTTGTTGTTTTCCTTACTGGAAGATGTGGACGTATGGCAGGTGTTGAAATGCATGAGAGATTTTCTTCCAATTTTTTCAACAGATAAAATCTTTTAAGTAATCTATCTTTAAAACATTTAAGCTATAGGTTCTCAGCTGGAGTAAATCAGCTGGAATTAGTGGAGATACCTCACTAGACACACACAGAGCCCAAGAGCCTTTGCCCCTATCACCCAGCCTGCAGTTAAGAGTAAAGGACAAAATGACAACAGGGGCTGAAACACATTTTCCTTTTTCCCTGCTAACATTCCTGCTTCCCAGAAGTTTAAATTACGCAGACTCTCAGAGCTCAGAAAATTCCTGTGACAGTGACACACATTCAGGGACGCTGCTGCATTCAGGCTCCTGCCCTTGGACGTGAGCAGCAGGCGCGGACCCCCGGGCTGTGCAGGCAGGCTCCGTCCCCGGGTTTGACCTCCCAGACTTGCACACTCAGACTGCACGGGGGGCTTTGGGGCCGATCACATACTCCTCCTCTCCACGTTCGTATTTGCCTAAAAATCCAGGATATCAGCCTGACAAATATGTAAGCTATGCCTCTCTGATATTTAAAGCTCCCACGCAACATTTAAAAATCAAAATCATACACCACAGATTATTTCAAGTTTTCCCTTATTCGATATATCCTGATAAAAAGGCCATGCTTGGATTAAATCTTTTTATTCTCCACAACCACGTGACAGTTTAGGGAACATTAACATTCGTGAAATAATTTGTTTAAGAAATAACACAGGAGACGAAGACATCTGAACCGCCTGGCGCACCAGGTCTAGCATCCCTGCAGCTGGCCCGGCTGCGTGCTGGAGCTGCGGGGCATGGAGGCAGCGCCTGGTCCCCGGCGTCACCTGCAGCGCGCACGGACGGCGTGCCCTCCCTTCGGGGGCTGCCCTCGCTCTTCAGCTGCAGGACCACTGCTGCTGTTTCAGAACAGGAGGAATGACGTGAAGGAACGCAAATGATTTGAAAAGTTCACGTTTACAGGCACAGAAAGTTTTTTTCTCATTAAAGCCCGTCTAGTAGCAGCAGCAGTAATTACGATATTAGCAGCAGCCAGGGCAGGAACAATGACGACTTCTCTTTTTGGCTGGTTGCTGGCAGTTCTTTGAGGCTCTGTAAAGACAATGCTACAACATCCTTACGCAGACCACTGGCTTTGTAGCAACCGTCTCCTTGGAGCCTTGGCACAGGAAAGGACATGCATGTGTCCAGGCATTTTCCAGGCTGCAGGATTTTCTTCTCTTCTGGTCCCAGCGCTGAGAGACCCCTCCTTTCAGCCTGAGCACCGTTTCAATAGATCATTTGTTTTCATTATGGGTTTTTGCATCTCTGCCTTTCATTCTTGTTAATGAATTTCTAGGGTCTGATTGGAAAACAAAAGCTAAACACAAACATAAAAAGTGATCTGACAAAGGACACGGTTAAGCGTCTGGCAGGCTCTGCCGCACCGGCTGTAGCGAGGAGATGGCCATTTGCTGATTGCCGGGGGTTGACACGACTTGGTTAGTATGCTAATCTAGTCCTCTGCGTTTAACATTCAGCTCAGGTCTGAGCAGGCTCGGCAGAGCCCCGGCGCAGGGGAAGGGGTGTCTGCCTGGCAGCACGGACCGCGCGCTGCGTCCATGACAGACATACCCCAACATCGTGCCTGCTCCTGCCATGCGCTCGCTCCCCCTCTTGCGCACCCCCTCTCCCCCTCCCGCCCTCCCTGGCGCACACACACATACATACCATCCGAAAAGCTTTCTGCAAATGCTGAAAAACGAGAAATGTGGAAAAGCCATGTATGATTGGCTTGTTTCTCTGCCTCCGCGTCCCCAAAGATTCCCACTTTAATAGATCATGTGTTTCTGCTGCTGGAGAAGCCCAGAGTGTAACGTGCCAAAATTCAGCAACAATGAAGTAAGACGGAGTTTAACATCCAAAACAAAGAGATGGCATTTTTGTAGCTCACTTACAACATAGCAGTCGCAAGATGGTTTAAATTGCCCTCTATCCTCTCTCCCCACCCAACCTCAGCCCAAGAGAAAGCCAACATTTATTAAAATCCATTTGTTCAGGACAGCAATCAGATGCCCAGGTGGGAAGGAAAGCTTGCTCTTGGTATTCCCGATGACTGTCACCTTTCCTGTGTGTTTGGAGGCAGCGAGCTGCAACCCCCCACCCGGAGTAAGGCGTTTCCGATTTCCAGAATTGAGGAAGAATCGATTCCAGAGCCAGTTCCCATGGTCAGGTCCATCAGGTCCTGCAGCCACAGGAGACCTTAATTCCTCAAGCTCCCTTTTCTTTGTTTTCGTAATGTCACAGCAGTTCTGGAGAGGCATATGGAGAATTGTCAGCTTCTGCTTGTATTCAGAGGATTTCAGAAGTTGCATTTTCAGAGAGCAGGTCAGATGTGGGCAAAAAACGAGTCTCCATCTGACACATAAGCAGACAAAGCTGTTTAACCTCTGAATTATAGCACAGCTCCATAGTTCTCTCTTCTGTTGTTTCATGCTCCAAGCAAACTGCTCCTTGCAGTTCTCCCTCCTGGTGCCAAGCACGTATTCCAGCTGCAGCTCGGCAGCGCGGGGAGATTCCTTCCAAGTCCCCGGCAGAACAGTCGGCGCTTTCTCCGGAGCTGCAGGCTTGATTGTCCTTGATTATTTTATTTCTTTGGCTCTGATCCAAGATGTTCCCTGTCATCATTTCAGTGTCTTTTCTCATAATCCCTTTTCTAAACATCATCAACAATTAACTGATTCTCTCATATCTACAAACACATGCACACACACGCAGGCGCGCATGCACACACACTCCACTGAGTCTCATCAGTGTCTTTTTTGCCTTTAAGTATAAGAAATTACAGCTTCTCATTAGCTGAAGAGCATGTTTTGAAAGGCTTTGTGTTTACTCACTTTGCAAGTGATGCTGGCGCTTTTAATTATTCTCCTTTTGCATATCATAAGCGAGCAGCGAGCTGCTCCAGCCAGCCCGGGCGACGCGTATTCCCAGGAAGGCAGGAGGAAGGGATCGCGTTTTACCTCACTGCTGCTGCTTTCTTCCCTTTCTGTCAGCCAGCCAAGGAATCCCCCCAAAGCTCTTACGTAGCAGATACCAAAACCGTGAGTCACTTTTCGCTCCCGGAGCAATAAGTCCACCGCATCTGTGTGCAGAACGGCGAGCGCAAGGCTGGGAATCTCTCCAGGCTGCTGGCGTGCCCCGGCACCAGTTCTCCAGCGGTGACTTTGTTTTTCCTGCTCTCGCTTTCTCTCCTCAGCTCCCTCGTCTCTTCATTCCTTTTCATGCCATTCCCGTTTTCTTCCTTCCTTCCTCTCCATCCGTCTCCGTTGCTGGCAGTGGCAAACCCAGCAAGATCTGGGTCCCTCTCGCCTTCTGTGGATTTTTTTTTTCTTTTTTTTTTTCCCCCCGTAACTGCAGCAGCCTTTGGCTGCTCACTCTGCCAGGTTGGATCACCAAAGACACACGACTCGCTCACAATGAATAATCAATACAGATATTGATCTGCGGAAAATGTTTGTAAATTCCTGAAAGGGGAATCGGGAACAGCGGGACAGGGAGGCTTGTGGGGGACGACAGGGTGCTTCGGGCAGCGGCTGCAGGCAGTGCCTGGCCAGAGCCCGCGTCCTGCCGCCTCCGAGGTGACGGGTGCTGGAATGCGTGCGCGGGCGGCGGCGGGTGTGCGCGGGGGCTTCTGTATTTTCATTTCTCTACAGCTGCTTCCCCCGAAGAATCGGGAGGCGAGCAGCTGAGAGGCCCCGTCGGTGCCATGCCTTGGCTGCAGTCCAGCACTGTTTTGTTTCCATCATCACACGCCACTTTTAAATTTGCATAAATACAAGGGTTATTTTCCCGTGCGCCTCCAAAAAGATTTAAGAAGGTGGAAAACTATTTCTGTAGGGAGGGATTGGTGGGTTTAGTCATCGTTTTCAGGATTTACTTTCGAACCGATGTATTTACAAGAAAGGGAGGCGGAGAGCAAAATAAAGGGCAATAAGAAGGACTTGGAGAAGACAGGAAAGCTGTTTGACTGTGGAAGAGCCTTGGATTGCAAAAAAACCCCCGTTCTCCAGTGGGGACCTGCACACACCTGGTTTGTGCACGTGCGGGTGCAGAGTCAGGTCAGACCTTTCCAGCCAGGGCTCTTCCCACCTCCCCGTGAGCAGGTCCACCCTGGCCGGGAGGCGGGAATGAACACGGAGCTTGAAGCTGCTGTAAAGGTTGGAGTCGGAGCCATCTCAAGACTGTCCTGACCCCATCCTCGGGAGCCATCTCCCGCCTGCCTGCCCACCGTCTGATGGCCCGCGCGGTGTGTGGGGCACGCAGCAGGTGACACTTGCCCAGTTTGCTCCTGGCGTAGCCAACCCTACTCCTACTGCAGGAGCGTCCTTGTCGCGTTCCTGTCACCTTCGTCCCTCTGGTTTTCTGTCTTTCTGGGGAAAGGCATGTACCGAAGGTATTGAGATCATTGAGTATTCAGCCCCCTTTCTAACGCTTGAGGTCAGCAATGGAGACCCTAAGGACTGCTGAAGGGCCGTGCGGTGTCTGCTACAACGGCAAAGCCAGGCGGCCTGGCCCAAGGCTGCCCATGGTGCTGCCTGCCAGAGCACCCGGTCGGGATGCTCACGGCTTCTGGCCGGAGCCGGCCTGCCAGGGCCGGGCGAGCTTTTCGCCAGCCTCCCACCGCTCACGGGCCCGCCTGCGCCTGCGCGCCCCCTCCGCGCGCCGCTGCGCGCATCTGCCCGCGGTCGGCGGGGGAACCGTCCTCGGCCGACCGCGGTCCTCCCTACCTCTGCCCGCGCGGCCACCCTGCGCCGCGGCAGCCGCGGGCACCCCACGATAGCCATCTCGGGCGAGGCTGCGCGCGGGGATGCAATTCCTGCGCCTCCTCCCCGAGCGCAGCTGCTGGCTTTATCAGCCTGCGCCAGCAGCGGGGAGGCTGAGCGTGTTCATTCTCTCTCCAGCTTCTGATTAGCTCCTGCAATCCAATTAGCAGAGGCATTTATATCACAAGGGGCTGAGGTGCCCCTGCTCATCACGGTGGCTCAGAGCCAGTCATAAATTCTACCGACACTACATCTTTCCTGTGACATGGATTAATTACAGCTCTGGGCCTCCAAGAGCGGGTTTGCAACCGAAGGTGCCCATGAAATAAGAATTTAGAGAAGGCGAAGCAGAAGGAGTTTCCCGTCCCTGAAGGATGAGGGGGTGATGCGCTGGGTGGCCCAGGGCTGGGGCACCTGTGGGCGGCGCGGCGAGGCGAGGGGCCGGGGAGGCAGGTGGACCAAGCGTACGCTTTATTAACGGAGGGAGGCAAACGGAGGTTGGCCGGGGGATGTTATGAATCCTACGCCCATGGCCGTAATGAGAAATTCTTCATAACCTCTCTTTGTATGCTCTGCTGCAGTGCAGATGCTGAAAGTGAAGCTAGAAGAGCCATAATAAAATTACATTTTTCCACTTGAGAAGTTGCAGGCGCTAGCCAGTGGCATAGCTTCGAGAGGCGAGCGAGGTGCTGGACCGTCGGGAGGATTCGGCGTTGCAGAGATCAATGCTTGCTCTCAGGGACACGGCTGCGTCCTCTCCGCTGTTCCCAGAAGCTCCTCCACATGCAGTCCACCTTTTTCTGATACTCATGCTCCAGAAATAGTCATTTTCTGGTGCCCCAGTATCAGCCCTGCTCTCCCGGGGCAGCATTCTCGGTGTTGGTCCCCTCAGGCTGTAGTGTCAGCCCCACCAGAGGTGATATTTTCTCCAGTGGTGCAAGAGCAGGTTGGAAACCGGCTGGGGGAGAACATCCAGGAGAGTGACGGGATGAGGGACAGTTCGTGTCGTCATACACCAGCGTACCATTCTCCGGTTCTGTATTTCTCCTTCACGCTCTGGTGCCTATCCATTCGTTTCACCGGCACTGGCACCTGGCTGTGCGTTTGTGTGTCAGCTCCTTACCCCGCTGTCCAGGCACTCACCCATTTGTTACGTCTGCTTAGCTGTTAATGTGGGGACCTATCCATCACCGTCTGCTGAGCTGGGACACTGCACAAGTATTTGATCTGTTGTTTTTTCCCAATCATATGCCAATTTAACGATTCATCTAAGTTACCTATCCATCAATCAGTTTTTAATTTATGTATCAGTCAGTGTGTTTGTTGTTAAGTTTCCATGCGTTTATACTCTTGCCTGTTATTGAAATATAATTACTTAAGAAGGCCACGAAACTACCTTTTAAATGCATGGGTAGATAGGAATTTTAAAGACATGAGGATGCATATTAAATTTAGTAGCATGTCAGCTCCATTTGATCTATTTACTCTGGTCTGCTGACAGATCTTCTGTGTAAGCAAATGTGGTTCCTGCTGATAAAAGGGTTTTGGGTTGGGTTTTTGTTTGTTTGTTTTTGACTAGGTGAACGTAGCTGCAGCCAAAATACAGCTCTGACTATGAAACAGTTGTTCTTCCATTGAAATGAAATGTTGTCTAATCTTTCAAAACAAAAATTCTTTTTACTTTTGTATAATAACAAATCTTGCATTTATTGTTTGTGGTCAGACAAAAGAACTTGTTCCCCAGCTGGTAGCTCCCCGTGCCGATGGCTGTAACCTGCAGCTAGACAAATTCAGAGTGGAGAGAAGTTGTGTGTTGGTAAGAGATAGGTAATTAGCCTGCTTACCAACTGATCTCGCAGATTCCCGTTCAGCTGAAGCCTTTACGTTAATATTTATGCTTTTCTTTATATATATTTTCATATTTTAAAAGGTGTAACAGCAGCTTCACATCTAAATTTGGGGATGAAATCATTGGACTGTGAGATCACAGCATTCCCTCTGACCTTAAAATCAGTAAGTCTGTAGATCTCAGACAGCGCTGGATTTGGTCCTATTTCAGATTTTTTTGGCTTTTGTCATTTTTGAATCACACACCTGATGTGTCATCACTACGGTAAAATTGCTATTGCTACATGTTTATTTTCCTAAGTACAGCCAAGACTTTTCATTCATTACTGTGCGATTTGACTTCTAATATGACTTTCTTCCATATTTTAGTGGACCATAAAATGATGCTGGTATGATTTCTTTTTAACAAAACTCTGACATGGTCTTCCTTCCTGGTCAGAGTAAAAGGACAAAATGACCTTCTTCCAGCCTAATATTTTCATAGTTATTTTCTGGATTAAGACTGACTGAAAATGTTTTGGCATATCTTCTTTCTTCTTATCCCCACAGAAATGTCATTTAAACAAAACTGATAAAACACATCTATACAAACACTTTTTGCATTTTTTTACAAATCTACTTGAAGCAAATCAAGTGTGTTTGTTTCTTTATGTTGTCTATTTTAAGATTTTTGTTTCAAGTTTACTTTTTTGTTCCAAGTTTTCATACAATTTGTCACATTGCCCTATATGTTCTTTGACTGACTAAATGAGCAATTTAACGGCATGTGTTGAAAACAGCAAAGTGCATTGCAGCACTTTTTAACAAAAAGCACTTTGATGCTTTTTTAATGGAAAGAGAAGGTTTAAAAACAATATATGAGTGATAGCAAAGTAGAATTTGTGGAAATTCTCTTTAAAAAAACCTTAAATTTGTTTTAGCCTGATTTGAGATCAAAGACTATTGTTAAGTGTTCTGTGGAAGGAGCATTCTCTGCTTGGGCTGGTTTCACCTCTTGCTCCTTTTGTCGAGTGAGACGCTTTCTGCAGCACCCCTTGGCTGCCATGCGGGCAGCCTGCCCTCAAGCAAGGGCACAGTCTTCTGCACAGCCCTGGCATAAAAATGTAAAAACAACCCGGCTGGGTCAGAGAGCAGCTTTTACCACGCCATTTTGTTATTTTTCAGGATGTTTACTGCATGTCGTGAGATATGCACGTGTTTGAAATGAAGCATAGAAACGTCCCGATTTTAGGAGAGATTTTATGCAGTGAAATTGAAAACATTCATCCTGTTTCTACTCCGTCGGGGCCCTTAGTTGTCTAGAGCCAGTTCCTACACTTGCTGAGGACTTCCATTGGTAGAACATGATGCTGTCCAGCAACTGCCAAGAATCAGTAAGTCAGAAGGGGCCAAGGTGTTGAAGGTAGACACGTGCTGTGAGGTTTTGTCACTGCCTTCATGCATGGAGTATTTTTTTCGTGGGGAACAGCTCTTTTAAATTGCGGTACAGTGACTTTTCTAGGCTAGAGCTGGTAGTGGTGCAGCTTGGTATAGGTCTATTCAACTCCGTCCACGTGCAGAGTGTCTCGCCCTGTAACAGGTATGATTTGTGGCACGGCTGCCGCGCAAGGAGAACAGGCAGATGCGAGCGTTGGATCAGAGACAAGTGCACCTCACTTCTGCTCCCTGCCCCACATCTCTGTGTACTGCACTTGTGCCGCATTCGTTTTATATCCTTCTCTTGAGAAACTTCATTCTCTTAGCCTCAAAAGATGAAACTTGGCTAATTTCTGTCCTGTTTAATGTCATGCCTGTATCAGCCTCTGACTGCTGTTTCCTGGATTTCAGTCCAGAAAAGTGCTCTACAGACCTGGAGTTGTCGGCACCCATCTGGTGTGAAGATGTAAAATCCATATCGTTCCCTTGAGATCCTCAGTTTGTCTCCAGCGCCTGAGGGAGGTGGTGCTTGACCTACATCTCAATTTGCCATCACGTTGCTTAGTCAGTACAGAAAGTGTTCTCTTTCTTGATGGGTGACTATTCTTTTATAACATTGTCCTGCATGAATTCTTCCTGAAAAATACAGTTTAGAGGGAGTATTGTCAAAAATTCTGTCTCTCTCTATACTTTATTATCCCCTCATTTTTTTTGTCATTTAACTCCAATTATGGGATGCTAAGTGCTTTTGGAAATTTCATTGTTAATATCTTCTTACAGTGCTATTAACGTAAATCAACGTTAATAGTGTCCCAGCAAGTATAAAAGCAATCAAAAATTCAGTACTCACGAATCATTCTGTAATTTCAGCATAAAATGTTAATAGAAATAAAATCCAATACCATAAAATATCAGCAAATTCAACTTTAAATACATGTGATGAATGACTTTACCATTCTGCAGCGTCCCATGGACTTCTGCAATGTGAAACCTTTTACTGGCGAAGGTCTAACACATACCACTCCCTCCTTCATCGCCTTCCCAGCACAAGGTGTGCATGGGATCTTACTTTTCCAGAAATTAAAAATCCATCTTCACTTACAATGTGGCATCTGTATTCAGGTGTTTAGTGGTAATAGGAAGGATTACTAGGAATCTGTTAACTTATTCTAGCTAATAGAAACTCACTGCTTCTTTATTGCCGTCAGTCTGGCTTGAAGAGATTCAGCTGCATTACCTTTTATTGAGATTGGGATTTTCTTAGAGACAAATCTTTTAAATTGGAATTTAGACTGTGAAGATCCATCAGTTATTTAAAGGAAACTGCTAGGAGAACCGTATAGATTTCTCAAGAAATACAACTGTTGGCCTGAAAATTCAAATTAAAATTACCATTAAAAGGAAAACAAAATCCCTGAAGTGATACAGGGACAATTGTTAGGTATTTAACCTCTAATTTTATCACGCTGTCAGTCTAGAATCTTTTGTTTTTATTTTTTTTAATTCACTTGTTCTAATAGATTTGGGCTATTTGTGCTATAGTCTTTAAAAACATGTTTAAGAACCTTTTACTGGTAGAGGTAGGTGTAATACCTGCAGGCAATGCAGGGTTAGGTCTCATTTCACTAAGTTGCCAGACAAGAAGCGCTATGCAAGTCTGAGATTTCTGTGATCAAAGAAGAAGAAAGTGACAGTGAGATACCTATAAAGAGAGTTCATTTGAGAAGGAATCTCCTGGTCATTATACAGATACCTTTTCAGTCCTTATTCCCTTTTTTCCCCGTTATCTTGGTGTAATGTCCATGTCGCCAGTCTCTGGATTGGTCTCGTTCTGCTCTCTTGGTTCTCTTTCTTCTTTCTCCCCTCATTTCATGTGTGATTCCTCACCTGCAGATTTCTGCAGTAGAGCTGTACAGTAGAGTTTTACAGACCCTTTGAAGTCTGAGTGGGATTTTTGTGACATTTATAAAATACTTACAAGATGTTAGGCAAGTTTATGGTATCTCTAGGTATCTCATAAAGGATATCAGCTGCTAAACTGTTCTGTTATCGCTGTCTTTGTGCCCATCCCCACAAGCAACAGGCAAACCAGAGGCGTTTGGAACCTTTTGGTTATTCCATTTTGGATACATGTTGCCCTGGAAAATTAAGGTAAATGGTGTCACAGGTTTTGGATCCTCATATCTTACTAATTCTTTTATTCAAAACTTCTAAAAGAAATTTGCATTATAATAAAGCAAAACTGCAAATTTTTTGGAGCATAACTTTAACTCTGTTGACATGGCAGAATTACCAAAGTCCTTCTTAAATTGGACATTTATGGTCATTACATTTTCGTAAACAAGTGGCCAGAGTGTCACCTAACTCAGGACTCATCCAAAACCTGCGAAACCAACTAAATTGGCTGTGTCAGAGCTGGCCGGAGCTCGGCGTCAGGGCAGCATCCAGCCCCAGCAGCGGGACTTCAGTAGGAAATCGCTCATCTGGTTATCCCACCCGACCTCAGAAAAACTATTTTCAGCACCTGAAATAACATGTGATCTAGTCTGTAAATGTTCTGTATTATTTATTGCTCTTTTAATATAGAACATCTTTCTTTTGGAAAATAAATCTGAAATCAAAGGCTTTATTCAGGGGCGTAGCTACATGGTTTTTCTTTTAATTCAATGGACATTAGATCAGCCCTAAAAGTGGGGAAGCCTTAGTTAGGATTAATGGCTTGAAACATGCAGAAGCACTTTTGTTAGGGTTTCAGTTAAAAATTTTCCTGAGATTTAGCTTTTTAACGTACTGTGTTAAAAAACTTATGACATTTCCTTTGGTTCCTCTTCCCCTTTTTCCTGTCTTCTGCTGAAGTGGAAAGTTACTCACCTGGGTAATTTTCGGTGTGAAACTGCCTGTGGAATCCCACTGGGATAAGCACAGTCAGAAACAGCGAGCATAAGACCTTGCTGTGCATTTTACTGTGCCAGGACGTCTGTGTCGCCTTGCGTTACAGTGGCATGGTACTGCATATCTTCTCATTTCTGCTTCCAAAGTAAATCAGACTTTCTCCTGGCCATGTTTCAATGGTCTGAGCTTAAGGTATTGCTTCTTCACCTGCTTGGGTTTGCAGGTTCTGGTCTCTGCCTCATTTGTTGAAGATCATAGTATCATAAGAATAGTAAGAGAAAACCAGTACTTTTTTCAACTACTTTTTTCAGAATTAATGACTCCAGTAAAGATTCAGTGGCAAGGGATCAGCCCACATCTAATAAAATGTACCAGCTCAGGTCCTGGAAGCTCCCGTCTTTGCCATTAAATCACGGGAGCTTCACTCCAGACCAGAGGGAGTGCAGGGAGCGCTGGGCTCTGCTGACCTCCAGAATGCCAAACCCTGCTCTCTCCTACACGGGAATCTCAGGTTCTTCATTTCTCTTGGATATAACTGAGAGCAGCAGCTTACCATCAGTTTTCACATTTGGCTTTGTAAAAAGGAGAGTCAGAGGGAATCCTGCCATAATAATATATACAAGGTTGTTGAGAAGAAAAATTCACCATATTCAATGAAATCATATTAATTAAATATCAGAACAAGAAAATACAAATGTGAAAAGATAAAAAATAAGGTTTTGACAGTAATCCAGCTGTGAGGTCCTCTGTCCGAGACCGCTTAAATCAAGGTTTGCGTGTGCCTTTTGCAGGAGATGATGCTTTCAGAAACACCAAACTCAAAGAGGAGGTCTAACGTTAAGAGTCACGTTGCTTTGGGGTGTCATCCTGTGCTGCCTTCTCTGACAAAGCTGCCATGATGGCTCAGAGTAGCCCCAGGAGATTCAAATAAGTGCTAATTGTTAAGATTTCTCATATTTAATGGGTGTTTGTGAGGAACTGAGTTCTTGCAGTCAAAACACAGATCTGTGAACTTTTTTGAGTATTATGCAGAGAAAAATGGTATTTTTCCAGATACTTCAACACTTTCCAGTCCACCCTCGGGTCCTGTTGGTAAGTGGAGGCTTTCACTGTTGTTCAACTTTTATTTTTAAAAATTCTCAGTTCCCCTTCCGTCTCTCGGCCTGGAAGAAGGGTGAAATGCCTTTGTCAGCAGTAATGGCTGAATGGACCGAGTAAACCGTGGGGGAGCTCTGCCGGCCGTTTGGGGCGGCGTGCCGAGGGTGCCAGGTACTGCTGGGACAGGCACGGCCGCCCTGGAGGGAGCAGCGGTGGGGCATCCTGCGGTCTCCAGCATCCTCCCCGAAGGAGGAGGCACATTCGGAGTTTTAAGCGCAAGAGATCACCATATTACAAGGAAGCAAAAGAAACAATCTTTAATCCTTTCAAAGCCCAATAATATTATGTATATTGACTGAAGCCCTATGGAGTGGGCCTGGCAGGGCTTTTTCATTACTGCAGCACGCTGTAGCCTAGCTACCTTTGAAAAGTAACCAATATCGAGAGCCACTTGACATTTGCAAAGGATTATGGGTGTCCTCTCCATCTCTTCTCAAGTTCCCAAATTTACAATGGTCTTAATTTAAAAGTTAAGCCAGGGGATCAGTTGCTTAGTCTGCTGCTGGGCTGCCCTTTAAAAAAAAAAAAAAAGAAAAAAGAGTGTCTGTGTGTGCCTGCGCGGAGGGGAGAGGTGGGTAATGAACCTTGCGCGCTGGCATCACCCGCCTTTCGCCCTCAGCTCCGATCGGCGGCGTTTAATTGTGGAAGAGGTATCTAAATCAGGATCAGGCGGGCGGGAGCGGATGGTTTCATTCCTGCAGGTGCTGCTGAAATGCAGGGAGCAGCAGCAGCTGGTAATGAGTTGGTAAAAATGAAAAAGGGACATAAGTAGCTTCTTTAGCAAATCCCCTGGAAATGACATGGAGCCTCTGGGATCGATCGGATCGATCCCTCCGAAGGCTGCAGGCTTCTCTCATCCAACTGCCAGCGCAGGGAAAACCGTAATGTTATTATCAGCAAAACTCATCGAAAACCTACCGGGGAAAACAGCGCTCTGTTTTCTTCCTCCCGCGGGGCAGCTCTTGGGCCGGGAGCGTGTGGAAGGAGCGTGCAGGGAGCGTCCCAGTCCCCGGCACCGCTGGGATGTGTGGAGCAGAGCCCCTCCGGGCACGGGAGCGGTGGCTGGCAGGCGCTGGGCCCTGGCCGCCACGGCGCTGCCCGCCGCGGCCCATCTGGTTCCAGTTTCGGGCTCGCCTGCGGTGCAGCTGCGGAATTTGGGCTCGCATCTGCCTGGGCGGGAGGTGGGGAGCAGAAACCCATCCCGCAGAGCAAGGGGGGGGAAACAGGGCCGGGAATGGGAGGAAGGCGTGGGGCGTTCAGGAGGTTTCTGACAAGCTGTTGATCTTCCTTCCATCGTGTATCTGCTGTCATTGGCCCTGGTTTGATTATGATTTGCTCTGTAACGCTTTATGAGGCTTGCGTAATTAGTTTCACATCCTTAATCTGCAGAATCAACTGAGCTTTCTAAGCCCGCGTTTCTGGCCGGGCTCGGATTGCCTCCTGGCACGGGGAGATGTCAGCGCCCCAGTTCACAAGCAGTCCTGCAGCTAAATCTTTGCTGTCTCGAAGTGAAACAATCCTCAAAACCAAACTGTTGCGTCTTCTCCAGAGCTCTGCAGAAATAGGATGAGAACAGTTTCGCTCCGAGACTCACTTAGGGAAAAGTGGAAAGTGGTCTTAAATCTCCCAGTCACATACAGAAGTTCAAGGGGCCGTTCCTTGAAGAACTCAAAATTTCTTTGTTTGCCTTTCTATAATCCTGTTGGGGAAAAGGGGCAAAAAAAGTGTTTTATTATGTCTGTCCTGGAAAGTGTACAGGCGAAGCTCCAAGATGCCGTGGCAGGCATGTCCGATGCTCCGCAGGATCGCGTCAGTGCGTGCGGTGCGTGGCCTGGGGTGGAGGGGAGGCGGATGGGGACCCCCAGGGACCCTGGGCTGGCAGACGGGATTGCTTGGCTGCTCGGTGGCGCAGCTTGGGTCACCCCAGGCTCCTGTAACCGTCTAGGCTGTTGCAATCTTTGGGCTTTACTTTGGGCCCTGCACTAAATGCAGCTTGCACCCAAGAAAGGAAGCAGCTGGGACGTGATATTGGCTTTTGTTTGTGGCTTGTGCTCCACAAAGCGTGACCGTTTTGATCTTTAGGACACAGTATTTAAACTAGACTGCATCATTAAAGAGGTGCATTGATATAACTGCGTGCTGTTCATATACCCTCTAACATAAGGATGTAACAATATTTATTTTACCCACTGGAAAGTTTGCCAGTTTGTGAAAAGCCCTTATTCTCAGGAGTTACAAGCATCGCTGCTTCCACAGAATCAATTAAACTAACATCAGCTTAGTGTTTCTGAATAACAGATCTTAGAGGACTTATACTTGTTCGTATGTGACCTTTGTAGCAAGACTATAAATTTTGAAATACAAGGTTTGAGGAGTATGAAACAAAACTGTGAAATGAACTTAAGTCATAAGAGTGTTATGGAAATACATGTAACGTTTGTCGTCCGAATGGTTTACGATAGTAAAAATGGGGATAGACCGGCCACTTCAGATTCATAAACTATTAAAATGAACATGCAGTACTTCTAAAAATTTTATTGTCTGAAAAATTTCATTAATTTTGGATGCATTTATCTTTCCTTTCATAATGAGCTAAATTGATAGATTCTCATAAACAACATCAACACCTGAAATATTTATGGTTTATACAGGGTGTAGGACATCTTGCCAAGATGTGCTTACTAACAACACGGCCGTCTTCTTTCGTCTTGGTAGTTGTCTGATGGCTTTAGGAAAGGATGAAACACAGTCGACAAAGTCAGTGTTAGCGGGCTGCACCATACCGGAGCACCGAATAGCGAGCGTGGCGTGCTGGTGGGACCCTGAGTTTCGGGTGGGAGCTGCCGAGGCGTCGCAGGGCTGGATGGAGGCTGTGCCAGGGTGGAGAGGGTAGGCAGGCGTCTGTCAAAAACCTGCTGGGACTCCTCACAAGATGGGCTTACGCTAACACGTTCCCACGGAGCATTTCATGGCTAACAAGTCTCATGAAAAAATGCTGCACTGGAAAATTTCCAGTGGATTTTACAGCTGTGCTGAGCCCCGGTTTGGGACTGTGCACCGGATACGGGTGCACATCATGCTACCGAGAGATAAAGACTGGCAATAAAGAGACCGTTGGTTGTTGACAAGATCACTCCATAGCAATAAAAATGAGGACAATATGTGGTCATTATAATATTTCTGAATGTATGAAAATTCAGATGAATTTTTGTACTTTCTAAACAACTTGATTCCTAAGTAACAGCAAGGCAGGAGTGCCAGAGCAAAATGTTTGACTGTGTCCTTACTACTTGCCTTGTTGAACTAATTCCTTTAAGTCTGCAGCGGGAAATACGATGAAAGGTGCTATGGAAGAGCTAAATAGAAACTATCCTTTGAAAAAGAGTGAGAGCAGAGCTTTGTTGATAATTCTGTTCCTCTTACTTTTATAACCATCTTCTTTATGTTTGTCACATTGTCAGTTTTCTGGCAATGGAAATTTGGTCTTGTGGAGACATCCCACCTTATTTTCGGTCTTACTGTTAGAAGAAAAGACCCTCTCAGGATGAATGCTTGATCTGGAAAATAGTGATGGGAGAAATATTTTCTTTTAAATCAGAATGCATACTGTGGATAAAGACTACCTTTCCAAGCCTCCTCTCAGATTTGCCAATTTGGGTCTGTCTTCCTTGCAGTCTTCTGCTGGCCATCCCCCGGGATGCTCAAGTGAGATGGTACCCAAACTGAAAACTTCTGAGGAGCAAAGGCATTTCACCACACGAGTACAAGTGTAATAGAAATTTATAATCACAGCGTAACCAGATTCTCATACTGAGCAAGCTGGATTTTTATTTTGACCCTGTGGACAGTAAATATCGTGAGGGACTTAAAGCATGGACCTTGCATGAATATTTTTTACATATGCGTTTTCTTTGGATTTTTTTGGTTAACATTTCTGTTTGTCTTATTTCCCATAAGACTGGTTTCATGTGGCATTGTAAGTTAAGGAGAAAATATGGGATATTTTTCTCTCTAAAGTTTGGCACCTGATAAAATAGCACAGTGTTGGTGACAGACCTACTTATGATGGCGAGCCCAAGTTAAAGAGAGAGCGGCTGAAGCAGACTTTAAAAGCCTAACGCAAGTCCCTAGATGCATGGATTTAATGCCAAGGTGTTTGGGCCGAAGCAGGAGTCGCCTGCTGGATGTGGTTCGCTGTGGTAATGCTGACAGCCCGGCCGCGGTGCCGGGTTTCATAGTGGTGTGGTCAAGCTGCAGGGTGCCATTCGCTCCTGAGGCGATCACGCCTACGAACTGTTGCCGATGTAGATGTAGCAGCATAATTCTAAAACCTGATGGATGTTTTGGTTTTTTTAATTAAAACCCACATCTACAAATTAGTACAGACTTTATCCTTCAGGCAGAGAAGGATGCATTTATCATGAAAGTTAATAATACATCCTAACTGTTCACAAGTGGAGACAATTCTCTGTGCACACCATCAGATAAAACTAGCCAAGTTTTTCCTGTATATCACTTGCAAATACACAACAAACCTAATAATTTGCAGGACTTCCTTTAAAAAAAGAGTCATCACCCTCTTATTTCTTCCCCTCTCTTTTAATTTCTGCTCGCAGCGCAGTCAGTCGCGTTGCTTTTGTATTGTTATCTCCATTACCCTTTCTGTCAAAAAAGTCTGCCAGCTTTTGGAAAACTCTTGACACACTGTGCAGCGCTTTCCTGAGCTGAGCTGAAACCCTGCTCTGTATGCTACAGGTTATTAGGGTTAGCAGAAAGAATGTGCATTTATTTACTGAAGGTACTTTATAAATCAATACCTTGTTTTTGAACTCAGGTCAATAGGAATAACTCAGAAACACAACCAACAACTACTGCAACCCTAAAACAGCACTTTCAACGTATTGATTTTTTGAAGAGTATCTTTTCCTGGCATTATTCACACAACACTGATAAACAGTTTCATGCAATCAAAATTGTAAATAAGTATGAGTGTGCATGCACGTAAGTGTGCACAAGCGCACATCTGTGAAACAGAAAAAGCATTTAATGTAGTGTGAGAATTACAAAAAAGCAAAGTCAGGAAGTGATGCAGTTAAGGTTCTGATAAGGTCATTCATGTTTTCCTTTAAAGTTACAGAATAAAATATATTGTTGTGCATCAGTAAATTTTAATATCATTAATAACTTGGCCTCATTTGCAGATACAGTGTTATGTAAATACTTGACAATTCTTAAAAGCAATAGCTTAAGGTACTAGTTTGATTAAAAACAATAAAAAATAAATAAAACCAGAAATGCACATGCAAAGCAAGGCCAGTCTGGCCACTGGAGGAACTTGAGAGCTTTCTGGTGCCAGAGTTTCTAAATTTTGTATTTAACTCCACAGCTTTGGCATTACTTAGAAAAGGTTTTTCCATCTTTAATTTAACAGTCAGGTTTCCCAAAGAAAAACAGAATGAAGAATCCACCTCTCTTTATTCACCCTGGATTCAGATTGCTTTTTATTGTGATCATGCTTGAACCCCTTAGTTAACAGACATCTGTAGAGTTTGCAAGAAGCACACTGGAGCTTCAGAGGCAGTCCCCAGGTGCCAGACCGCTCATCCCCATCTTACCTCTGCAAGAGTGTCAGAGAGCTGGCTGGGATCTGTTTCCATCACTGAAGAAGCAAATAGTTGATATTTAAGAATTATACTCCAAATTAATTGTCTTTTTTTTTGGTTCATTCTCCTTGACACAAAAAAGAGACCAGCTCCTTATGCACTGATTTTTTTTTCCCCTTTTGCCCTTTTTTTTCATTTGTTTTGGTTTTGGTTTCTGAGGAGAAATTCAGGGATGCTTGCAGTCGAATAATGAGAGTTTTTAAAAGTTTTACAGGTAGGGTATAAAGAAGAGTGTGTATATCAGAGACCTTTTAACCAAGCAGAGAAAGATGCATCAAACTCCCAATAGCTGAAAGTTGAAGTTTGTAAATTAATAAGAGAGATACAGTGTAGATTTGTAACGAGTTGGCTAGTTAAGCACTGGGACAAATTGTAAAGAAACAGATTATTTATCACTTAAAATATTTACATCAAAATTAAATCTCTTCTGAAGATATGAGCTACGTTTTATGAAACACTGATATTCTTGATATAAAAGTTATTATGTGCGATTTGATTTCCACAGTTATTCAATAAATTACTCTAAATAGTCAGAAAAAGTACAGTTTCTAGAAATGTGGGATTTCTGCTTCATGCAGAATTTCAGTATTTTGAAAAATCCAAATTGGATTGAAGCATATTTTTTTAATCTGATTTCCAGCAAACTGAAATATTTGTACTCTAATCACTGCAATTGTCTTAAACCAGAAAGCCTCCTGTTACCCTGGTAAGGCCTGATGGACATCACGGGTCTGGCTGGTTTCATGGGTCCCGATGTGGGGTGCTAAGAGGCTGAGCTGTCAGCCCAGCTGGACCTGCGCGGATATCATTTAATGGTTCATTTCAAAGAGCCCAGCTCATGGTGGCAGCTTGCTAGAGTGTCCAAAAAAATATTAGTATTATGTAAATAAAGGCCTCTTTATTGAAAACTTAGCATTTTAGATTAAATAAAGTACTATCAAAAAATGAGAGCAATGCGGGGCTTCTCAGCTGAAAAGAAGCAGCAGGGGTTCTGTGCAGTCTTTGGGCTGAATTTCACAGGCTTTTCATTACGTTCGCAGAGTTTTATAAACAATTGTTAGGACATTTTCAGATCCTCTTTGCTCTGGTGTTGGCTTTGTCTCTTTTCTCCTTCACTCATTTTCATGCAGTAAAGCCGATTCATCCGCAGTCTTTCCCAGCTTAACTCTGGCCTGGGTCTGATTCTTTTGGTGGGGATACTGGACCCCCCCTCACCCCTGTGAAAGCAGCATGGCCAAAGGCAGGACAGGAGGCTTGGAGGAGCAATGCGTGGCGTGGAAAGTTGAGTGTCCTTTGCTGTACAGCAACAGTTTTGTTATTTCTTTATCTTTGTCCTTAGGAGGAACTCTGTATCGTCGATGGCATTATCTCCCCAGGTTGTGGTGGTGGTGGTGGCACTCCTTAGATACCGTTTATCCAGCGTTGTAACAAATCCATTTTTGTGTCCAGTAAGTATTCCCTGGTTCCGATTTGAGGAGTAAGGTATAAAAGTTAGAACATACAGCTGTGACCAGCACCCCGGCACAATGCCACGGAGAGCTGGAGGCTGGTGGCTGTGCGAGGCTGGTGGCTGTCTAGGGCTTGGTTGTACCGAGGGGATGCACAAATACAGAATCACATGGAGCTCAGAAGAGTGAGAATAAGAACAGGAGAAACCCAAAGAGTCATTCTAATCAGTGTACAAAGTCATACAGATGGTCTTCTTCAGCGTCCCGTTCTCTGTAAGACCTTCTGAAACAAGAAGGTCTTCTGCGAGTGTTGGCCATGTGCAGTCGGCACCCCTTGCCCCGCTGAGGAGGGACCCCCAGCTCCACCGCGCCTGCTGTGGCCACAGCTCAGAGCCCTCATGGCCTCTCTTGCCTCCTGCCAGATGGGTAGGATGATTTGCAGCTTTCAGTATTCAGGATGTCTTTTCTGACAAAAGTATCTCTGAAATTCTCAAGAAGCGTCTGAAGATCTTGCTATTAACGCAGATTTCTGCCACTTCATGACATCATAATGCCTACTGTCATGAGAGCTAGCGCAAGAAAGAATAAAATCTAACTATACCAGTATCTTATTAGGGATATTTTCCGGAGAAAATAAATGCCCCTTTAATCAGCTATCTAAGCTTTTTAATACTGTATGCCTCAGTTAATTTTTAATATTGTTTTTTAAGTTGGTGTTAACATCCTCTTGGAGGCTGGAATTCATAGGGCAAGTCCCAGACTGCACCACAGCACAGGGTTATTATTCTACTGACTTATACTCTCACAGTACCTAAGGACACTTAGGAACTCCAAGACAAAATGCAAACACAGAATATCAATGCAGTCTCTGCCCCAAAGAGATACAGCCATGTCATGAATCAGCCAAACCCTCATACACACGCTGCAGTAAGAGCCTCAGACTTTTATGACAACCTGATTGTGGAAGAAATCCCTTTATCTTTAAGCTTGTGGAAGGTCTGTTAAAGGTGTGCAGGGTGATGTGGGGTTTTATCTGCTATTTCAAATACAGCTGTACTCCTATAAATAGAGCTCTCTTACAGCAACTGCAAACTGAAAGTCAGTGAGATTATTGGGAAATCCACCTGCACATAAAAATACTAGGACTGAAAGGCATTGGTCAGGCATATATAGCACCAAGAGGATTGTTGGTTTAGATCCTGGTACAGGGAAAGGGGCCAGACGGCCTCTAGAGGGGCATCCCAGTCCTGTTTTCCAGGATTTTATGAACATTGGACAGGCATCCTGATGCATGTGCTACAAAATCATTTTAGGGTCTCCCCCCTTACAGGCAGTTCTGACAAACCACCTGAACTGGCAGTCCATGAGCACTTTCATTCATCCCGCAAGGCACTTACCGCTTTGTCCAGACAGTATCTTTCAGAAGGATGCCCCATCCACCTGAATCATACTTGATTACGCTTTACATGGAAGATGCTCACTAGCTAGACAACTTGGAGAGAAATTGTCTTCAGAGTTTTGGATTTTACTATCGCATACCATAAAGTGTTTCTGCCATATGTACATATGCTACCATAACAAAGATTTATACTTCCAGCTCATCAGTTAACCCCATTGAAGGTCCTTACATGTTTTATTTTGTATCACTTTTATCTGTTCTTTACAGTACAGCTGGTGATAAATATCCACTCACAGAGGTTCTCACAAGATCTTCTAATCCTTCATTAGATGAATTCTGTAAGCCTTGTGTACATTTTTTGCTTGTAATGAAACTCACTTTTCTTGGGATTTTGATGTATCAAGAGAATTGATAGTAGCTGCTAGCTGTTAGGTTTACTTCACCATCTGTCCTTTCAGTCGCCTGTTTGCCTATGGGGTAAAAGACTTTCTGCATGTGTAGATACATTAGTCTATAACACAGGGTTCATGAGACCTTTAGGCCTTTACCAAAAAGTCATCTCAGACCTCCGTATATTTTTTTCCTAAATTATAGTTCAGTAAGAGGGAAACCAAGCTAAAAAGTCAAGATTGCTCATAGTAACGTTATTTCAACTGTAGAGGAATAGGCATTTAAAAAATGTCTCAAGCATTTTGTAGTTTACTTGGAAAGAAGGAAAGGCCAGTCAGTATTGACTCAGATTTCCTAAAGTGATTTGAAGTGCTTTCAGTGTGCATGATACCAGTAGGATCAGACCCTCTGATAAGATTAGAGCTCATTTCGCTAAGCAGTGACCGGTTTCCTGCAGAAGCATCCCCGTTCTGGAGCTCCGAGGCAGCAGAATGGAGATGGGCACACATGCTCTTACAACACCGCATCATATCAGAGACATCAGGTTCGTCCGTCTTTTCTGGTCAAGGTGAACAGCGCCGTTGCCACAAGTGATTGTCTCTGAGTTATTCAAAATGGCAGAAATGTGGAAAAGTGCTTGAAGAAGAAACAGTTGCTTCCCTCAGTGCAAGAGAAGCTCTTTGTAGTTCACTGTCCTTGTTCATGATGAAGCTGCATTCTCTAATAACAAGCCTATCTGTAGACCAGTGGTTATCTCCAGTTACAACAAAAATAGCATTATTAGTTCAACTGCCATGTAAGGGACATGCATTATTAATTTCTTGGGGTTTAGCCATACACTTTGCAGTCCCTTATTAGCTGTATGTGAGAGTAATTTCTGGGGTACAAATTTGCTCTAATTCAATTTGGCTAAGAAAAATATCTTGATAATTTAGGGTATGATACGCCTCCAGCTGCTCAAATTTCCTCCTTGACTATCAAGTTTGTCAATTTGTCGTCTTTTCTGAAGAACTTGTTGCCTACCTTTGGTATCTCAAGTGAACTCCATGATCTCACCCTGAGGTGTTAAGAATCGCTGAGGGCTATCAGAACTTGTGTAAATTACAGCGATGCAGACAGCATGTTGAAAAATCAATAAGTAATGAAATAGTACTGCAGTGAAGTAGCCAAGAGAGCAATGGGTGAAAAAATCCCAAGGACTCGGTTTCATTTTGTCAAAGTATAAAAGATAATGTTCTGCTGTGATGCTATAAAATCATCCCCACTGGCCAAAGAAAATTGAAATACAAAAGAGCAGTGTAGAGGTGCGGGTGCGCTTCCTCCTGAATTCCGAGTCCCCCTCCCTTTCCATTAGCGTGCAGTGGATGCTGTGGTGGGGATCTGGGCAGACATTCACTTTTCTAATGAAGCAGTGGGTATGGCTTTTCTGCCTTTGCGTGCTATGCACTAATGTCAGCTCACGTCGAGTGTCATTTAAGCCTCTTTCTAATTCCCAGTAATCCTCGCATCTACCCATCCTGAGTTGGTTATCTCATACTGGAAAGCAGGGGAACACCAGGAGAACATTTGCCATGGTAAACCAGCGCTTCGTAATGCTTTCACAATATGCTAAAAGAAACTGATCAAAGGTTTTATGACACACTTGAATTTTGTCTTCGGTGTTTGTATCAGCAGGTCCTTCTTATTGTATTTCTGTAATTTCTGAAATACAATATTCTACTGTAAAACAAATTGCTCTGTAGGCAGGCAAATCCACAAGGCTTAGTTTTCCATGAAGGCCATGCCCTATGCTCCCTCTGTCTATCCCATGGCATCCCAGCTCTTTCCATCTCTCTGGCATTTTGGCTGTGCAAGGGACAATGTGTTGTGGCTAATGCAGTCAAGACCCGTGCTGGCCGCTCTGCCAGCTGTGGCCGCACGGGCTGTGCAACAGCTGGGCTTTCTCTCCGTGGGAACACCATTTCCTCCAAGCAGCAAGCAATTTCTCAACATCTGTAGTAACACAAAATGTCTTTGAGACTTTTACTGTTCTTTCATTTCAGCTGAAACTGGCCAAACTGGGAGGGAGGTGGGTACTGCCAGGCAGGCAATCTTGTTTCCCAGTTAGGTCCTTAGAAAATCAGGTTCAAAAAGAGTAGTTGGCTCCAAAAGGAGAAGAAAAACATTGAACTGAAACAAATTTTCACAAGCAGGGTGTTGCCGTGAGAGTCTTTCATTTAAATCCATAAACTACGAGATTCTCTGGAATGAATCCTTAGAGTTGATGAGGTTTTTCCACGTGGATATGCAAGATAGTTAAAATGTATTTAAACAAACTGAGTGACTGAAATACCACTAAATTAAATGTGTCTTGTGAAAGATAAGCCGGCCTGCATTCTTGTGTTAAGGGAGAGATCCCCACTTCAGCCTTTTATGGCTAATCAACCTATTATCCTTTCTGTATATCTGCCTGTAAAAAGAAATGGGTTTAAAAGAGAGTGAGCTGCTGTTTGGTCCCAAGAGACCTAAAAGCCAGGTTCAGATGATGGTCCTTCTCCGGTTTTCTCTTGATGCTTTTGTCTGTGGTTTTCTGCGTGCTGCCTGGAAAGGTGGGTTCTGTGTTGTCTTCTGGGGGAGACCTCTGTCAGAGGTGGACAGAGAAATGTGGTCCTTGGAAAAGGAGGAGAGAAAATGGTTTCCTTAATGTGCATGAATGATCTGTTTGATATAGATTAATGCTTACTGTTTAAGCAGACACAGGATTGAAAAATCCTTCTGGAAGACCGGGTGTGCTGCTGGCTGTGTTGGGGAGAGCAGGCAGTTCAGAGGATACTAGTTCCATTTCATTGGTTCCAATCACCTCTATAGACCATCAGTGTCTTTGTTTAACCTTCCATGATTTTGTTTCATTACGGTGGTATGCAGAAAATGAACAGCCACTATCGCCACAGCTAGAGAATATCTTGAGTGAGATGGCAGGGGAGCTTATATTTAGTCGTTCAACAAACTCAGGTTAGGCTTTAGTGAAAAGAGCTCTATTAACTTCAGTGACTTTGGAGAGGGTCCTTTGTTCTTTTCAAAGTTGTTATAGGTTACAGAACTCAAAAGCCTCTTTTCTTGCCCATTACTAAAGCAGTGCAATGAATCACTGTATTTGGCACAGACACTTTGGAGCGTTCCAGATACTACAGGATTGTTTGCAAGGAGGTAGCATGTAAATACTAAAAAGATCTCGAGGAATTTGATGGAGTAGAATATGTAGACCTTGGAAGCAGAGAGCATTTCTTTACACACAAGCATCCTATTGGTGTAAATCTAGAATATTGCATAGCGCATTCATTAGAAAGACTCGGAGGAAATATTTATAAGCTAGTGACATAGTACAGCTTTTTAGCCTTCCCATGCTGTCAGACACTGCGTGCGGTGTGGACACCCCCTTGTTTCCAGGAGACTCTGAAAAGCCTTTCCTGCCCTCCGGGCTGGGGACGCCACGTAGGGACACAGAGCTTCACTGCATTTAGCATCGCCCTGACAAGTTGTCTGCTGCCACTGCGAAATCTGGTGAGCTCTGGCCGGTATCCCTGTCCTGTGTACATATTCTGAGACGTTCTGTGCTAGCGTTTCCCAGCACAAACCCTTGGTAGTTATGCTTCCCATGATGAAGTGATATTTTCAGCTGCTTCTACCTCTCTCAGGCATAAACTACCTGGACTGGCAATTCTCCATGTCTGCCGCAGGCTTTCTTTTTTTCCCCCACCAATCAAGTGGTTGATTCCTTTATAAAAAAATCAGTTAGGGATACATTGTTTTGTTTATGTTAAGGAATTCTACCAACGCTTTTTCCAGAAATATCCAGCCCAGATTTCAAACTTTACATTTGGCAGAGGGTGGATTTTGCATCGGGTATTTATCTTCTGCAGTTTTGGCGAACATCTTCCCACATTGTAACCTTTAAAGAAGGCTCCAAATCCTGCATTTCTCACGTGTTCAGGAGGATGGGGTTAGGTCTGAACAGATGCCCAGGAGGCTCCGTTCACTGTGGGCACACTTCAGCCAGATGTTGAGACTGTCGCTCCGTTTCAGCTCCGAGCTGTCGCATGCTGTACCACGCTTTGGCATTTGCCCTAGAGATGCATGATGCTCTTGAGAAGCTCCGTGGGTTTGGTGTTTCCTGTTTGGCATCTTTGCCCCATGGTGGAAGCTACAGAATAACGCTGGGTTTGGCACTTCTCCTTCCTTCCCAGCGAGAAGGAGGAGCCTCTCATTTCAACGTAACATGGATTCCGCAACAGCGTGTAGGGTCTGTCCTCGCCTGGCACTTTGGCAGGGAGAGAGAGGATTATCGCTCGCGAAGGGGAGGGGGTAAGGTCATCCCTACCTAGACTCTGACCGTCCCTGTATTGCGACAGCGAGACGGCACGGGTCCCACCACCTTTTTCCAGGAGCGGAGGCTGATGAAAGCAGGAGGAGGCTGAGTCGGCACCACCTGCCTCCAGCTGGAGGTGGAGGTGGATGGTGCTGACCAAAGCCAGGCTGGCGCACGGCGCGGCGCGCGCTGGGCGCAAAGTTAATAGCGGGAGCGGGGGGATAATAAAAATAGCAACTACCGTTGGCGCTGCGTGGTGACACATCATGGCGATGTTAGCATGATCCATAGGTCGCCCATGGCGGGTCCGAGCCGGCTGGGCAGTCTGTCGTTCCTGGGCTCTGAGTGACCCCTGCTGGGGCCAGCAAGAGAGGAGGAGGAAGGACCGGGGGTTGCTGGAGGACGGTGCTGGCTGCAGGACCCCTCCTTTGTCTGCTCCAGAAGTTGGAAGTAGCGAATCAGCCTAAGAAAAGGAGAAGAAAGGATTATTTGATGGTTAAGATGGTTGAATGCTGCCTTGGAAAACTGATTGTTTTCCCTTCCTTTGCCACCTTTTTTCCTTTGTGATGCTAGTTAATTCACTTCAACCTAACTTTTCACAGACTGTTACTAATTGGGTATTCTTCAATTTCTTCATGGTTCATTTGAGATGCAGGGGTCTGAATTTGTACTCACAACTGCTACTGAAGACCATTTTGGACACATAAGAAGTGTTCTGAGAAAACAGTTTGCAGACCTCTCTTAATTAGGCATCCACAGTTAGAAGATACATTTCCTTTAATCACTGTAGATCTCAGCTCCGCAGTCAGTAAAATAGAGGTAATAATAGCACCTTGTATCGCAAGGGATTTGAAGAAAAGCTTACAAGGAATTTAATAACTTGGACGTCAGAGCAGCATTTGAATTGTATAAAGTAAATAAAGGGGGGCCATGCATTGAGCGATGTGGAAAAAATATGTATGTCTCTTCTATATACTGAATCAAAACTCTGGAAATGTGGGGAAAAAATACTATGTGGCCTCCAATTTATAACCTATATGATGGTGTATGTGTGTGTGTGTGCGCGTCTGCATTTCTACTCCAGTCCTCTTTCATGTTCCTTTCTCTGATACGTCATTAACAGACTGTTTTAAGTGTTTGTCTCCTCACACAAACATCCTCAAGCAAACAAAGTTCTTTTCCCAAGAAACCCTTAAAACTTAATTCCTTCCATGAAGCATCTAAAATCAAATAAACCAACAGAGGAATACATATTTTGCAAAGGTGATTCACAAGGAAATACTCACCACCTATTCAAATCACAGTGTAATTGCTAGTACTTGTCTCCCTGAGCTTCCCTTTTCATGAACAGCTCCGTTCTATTTATAAACATTTTCCATTACTAATATTCTTACGCACATGCAAATCTAAAATTCAGTTTGGGAGATCTTCGATAGCAATTTAGAAATTTGTTTTCTATGAGTGTTTCTTCCAGCAAAATCAAATTGCATAAAATTTAGTGGAAAGGTAAACGCAGAGAAGTGTACCACGCAGAGTGTTTTTACTACTAAATTTGAGAGCATTCCCAAAATTTCATATTCACCCGGCTGCGTGAGCAATTATATCAACACTCCTGCTAGACAAAAATAGAATGAGTGTTTCTACTTTCATACTAAAGAATATGACAATATCAGCAGCCCATTTGGTGAGCTTAGAGAGCAGTTCTTCCTGCCACGTGCAGATGGTTCACTGGTGTTAAAGCCAACGATGGCAGTGGAGATTCAGGTTGCGATTTTGGGTGTTTGGTGTCAGAATGCTGGTTGGTCGTATTTTGCTTGTTTCCACTTTTGCAAATAGCCTTTCTGCCTGGCGATTGAGGGCTGCAGGAGAACGTAAAGGGGGACGGGTCTGCCGTGCTCAGCCCTGGCTATGGAGAGCTGTTTCCCCAGATGACCATGGTGGGCTTCCCTGAGACCTGCCACCCACCTTGTAGAGTGAACTTGGGGGGCCTGGAGAGGAACGGGAAGTATACTGCTCATCAGAAATAGGCTTTTTACTGTTTTGAGGATAGAAAATAAAGAAACTGAAGGAAAATCACATTTAAAAGCTTTCTATAGCGCTTTCTGCTTGGAGCCCTAAAATCTTGAAGCAATGCCGTCAAAGCTTTTCTGAATGACTTGATGAAGGTTTTTTTTGTTTTGGTTGCTGCACTCTTGGGACTCATTGGAGTGGCAGGATTAAAATTAATTAGAGGCTGTTTGGAGGGGGCTTTGGAAGATAGCCTCGGGCTATACTTCAGTCTGGTTGTTAGAAGCAATATCATCACCGCCTCCTCTTCCAGTGAACAGACCTGCACTGGTGCGGCTGCGGGGAGCCACAGAACATCCAACACTGACATCAGAGCAAAGACTTCCTCCCAAAGAGATTACTTACCACAAAACCAGTGGATCTACCTGCTGACAACCCCAGAAATATGTCTTGTTTCATTTTATGGTTTCTAAAAGAGGCTGCTTTATGAAGCTCTCCAGAATCTTGATGAAATATCCATGTGAGGATGTTCATTTTCCTCCCTTCTTACCATGAATTATGTTGTTTAGCATGTCTGGGAAGAGATGAGAGAAAAAGCTCTGTTTCAGCAGCTGGATTTTTGTTTTGTTTTGTTTTGCTGTGTTTTGCAAAGAATGGGTAGACATATCAATGAGTGAAGAAAATTGACAAATAACCATTTCAAACCCACTTGTCAGCTTGACTTTGAATTCTCCTCATTGAGGAGGGTCAGCTGCAGAACTGATAAAATGCTCCGTCTCAAAATTTGTGTCAAGTTTCATATGGTTTATGCATTTGTAGACTAGTAGATAACCCTTTGTAGTTAATCCCTCTGCTACAGGGAGGTTAATGCTTAGCTGATCAGTAGTCCTACATAGATATAGTTAGTAGAATGCAAGAATTTAAACTTTTAGGATTAATTTTAACTTGTAGTCAAGTCCTGTTGACTTTGCAGGAGCTGGCATTTCATACACAGTTGCTGACTTTGTATTACAGTGTCTCAGAGTAAGGCAAGACAAAATCTGGCTTTCCTATGGTAGTAATTAGTAGAAGTAGCTAAAAATTTTCAGTATTAATAGTTGACAGTGGTAATAATTTTTGAAAACTGGTAAACTAATCCTTCTAGAAGTACAGCCAAAAGCAATTTGATTTCTCCAACTCCCATATTTTTTTTCTGATTTCCTTGTCCATTCCAGTAATATCTATTTATCAAAATTACTTAAATATGCAGGAAGAAATAGCAGAGTTTAGTATGTTTTTCCTACTGCATATCCTGTGTGCCTTAGAAGAAAGTAAACAAATTCACACAAGGCTACATAATTTGGTGCAACTGTTCACTCTACTTAATGAATCACCCCAGAACTGGTATTCTTTTTCTCTGTGCTTAGCTCTAGCAATATCTAGAGGAGCTGTATCTTCATGGCATTCTCAGAATTTTAACACCGATTTAGAAATATATTTTTGTTCATATTTCTGATAACAGGGGCAGTAATTGTGTTGTTTTCCCTCAGCATCTTAGGGTTACTACAATATTAATTGTGAATATTTAGTGTTAAAAAATACAAAATAACAAAGTACCTAACCTTCCAGAAGCAGGAATCATCATCCTCAGAGTGTGATTAATGAGTCCTTAATTGAAAACTTAGTAAAAATATCAATACACAGCATAAGAACAAGGAGCAAATGCTATTTAAAAATAGTAAGTCTTGTGACTTACATTAGGATTTACAGGTTTTCTGACTCAACATTCTAAAAATGTGGATGGCAGGCATTCAAAGTTGAATGTTCCTGGGATCATGATAGCAAAAATTAATCATTTTCCACTCTAGACTATAATGGAGTTTTTTGGGAGTAAGCGATGTTAGGGCAGAAGCATCCGTGAAGATGAGCTACTCATGAATTTCAAGTATGATAAGTACCCTCTCCTAAATTTTCCCAAACCAACAAATAATTGCTTAAAAATAAAAAGGGATAAGGCACATGATTCAGAGCTACAGGACACAGCACTTGATCCTAGAAAGAAACAGAGGAGGCTTCGGAGTCTTGGTCGATGGCCAGACGAGTAATTCCCGTCTTCCCCAGATGTGTCGGTGGAGCAATAACAGTGACTCTGAAGGGGGACCTGTCTCCGTAAGCAGGTGCTCAGGACCTGAGCTGGGGACACTTCTGCACCCGGGCGGGAGGCCAGCGCTGGCCGGGAGCGAGACGCCGAGCTGGTCTCTGCGGGATGCAGGGGCGAGCCGGGGCCGCGAGCGTACGTCAGCGTGCAGTCACAGGGAGCTCGCCGACGGCCGCTCGGGAGCCCACTGAGCCGGGGTAGCTTGGCCTGTTTGGTTAACGTGAGCATAGCCGGGCGTTTCTACGCTGTAAGATAAAAGCAAGAAGCAGAGGGAGAAAAAACGCCAAGGAAGAAGTCTGGACTTAGCAGGAGGAGTCTGCGCACGCTGAGCGTGATGCCCGGCTTCTTGGGAGCTGGCCAGGCTGGGCTCTCCCGGTAGGTACCTCACAGCCACCGGCAGTTCACTGCGCTCTTTTAGCCACTATGGTCCTTCCCACCCACTGTGCTCCGGGGGAACACCAGTGGTTATTTCTCCAGTGATTTTGCTTAAGCAAGTTTCAGATATTGGGAGATTTAAGTTAGACTGGCACCGTAACAGAGCCTTTACATCTAGAGCCCTTCCTCCTCCCCTATCTCACCCTCTTCCTCTTGCACACTAAAAGCAAACGGAATTCATTATCTCATCTCAGCATTGCAGCTTTTTAAGTTCAATGTCAATAGCTAGTTAGGCAAGGGCAGGCAGGTCAGGGATTAGGACTCCGAACTGTCCTTGACGTTTCTCTGTAGGATGATCTGCTGTTTGCATCAGCCAAGTAAAAAAAAATTCCTTCTTCTCTATCCTGGGAATGATCAGGATGGGAAAATGTCAGTTTAGGGGCTGACAGAGCTCTGATAAGAATGATACAGAAATGGCAGTGAATGAGAGAGAACAGAGGGACAGAGACACAAATACTGTCATTCAAAGTTTAAAATTTCATTTTTAAGTATCTTTGCTAGTGCATGTTCTGTTTTCTTCCAGTGTTTCAGTTCGGGGCTTCTTTTTCAAGCAGTTTCATTTTAAGAAAGTCTGAATCTATTTTTATTTGATTTGATTTTACAAGTTCTGGAAAGGTCATCCTGCCTGGCCTGGAAGCTGCAAATACATTCACTCCCACAGAATTACTTATAAGCATGAAATAGTTTCCACTTTCAAAAGTATCTATACATTCTCTGGAGTTACCAACTTGGTCTGAATTCTCAGACTTAATCTAGCAGGATGGAAACAAAGCATTTAGATGAAAATATTTTTGAAGTGTGATGACCTCTGAACACAAATTAAATACCTACTTCATAAAAAATTACTGTGCTAGTAATGATTTTTTTTATAAAATTTCCATGCCCTTATAAATTTGATAAATTTTGAGATAAAATTTACAATATTTATTCTTCATACCGGGTTCAGTGTTTCATCCAAGTAATCTCATCTACCCACAAAGATACTCTTTCTATAGAAGATATGTCTTTTATTAGTATGTTCTCTTCTTAAAGATATTCCATTAAGATTTCTAGGCTATGTAGTTGTTTTCCTTATGAAGGACATGATTGTTTTCAAAGCCATGGAAGACATTTGTGTTTTAAATTCGAGAATGGATTATGCTGTTAGGCAAGGAGGAACATCAGTTTCTGTAAAACAGTCTTTACTTCTTAAGTTTTAATGCACCTTTCTACACAGTTTTGTAGTTACTTGTGGGACAGCCTGAAGGAGAGGCAAAATAAATTATCTTAATTTAATTCCTTTTTATAACCTAGCAAAGTACCAAACGTCATCGAATTGTGGTCTCTGGGCTATGGCAGTTTCTTTGGTGGTAGTACAGAAAGGTTACGTTTCACTTGGGTTCGGCTTTTCCATTTATCAGTTTAAATCCCAATAAAGGGAACTATGAAGTATTCGTTACTTCTCAGAGTTAGTTTTCCTTGTAACCACTGGCTGTGTTTTTCCTGGTATTGCAGAATCACAGATATAAAAAGCACTGTCACAGTGGCAGCAGAGGTAGTCTGTATGAAGCATCTGAGTGCCCAAAGTGATACTGCTATTTAAAGTAAAGGAAAAAAAAAATTCAAATTTTAAACTTACATTTGTGTCTGCTGGCATGAAATGTCACAGTACTTCAGCTTGTTGCCCCTTTCAGTTGTAGCCTACTCAGCCACTGCCCAAATATCTGACCAGGTGTTTCCAGAGTTTGATACACTTACCAGAACCAGCCCATTTTAGTCTGAGCATTGTATCTGCAACAACTGCATTTATTCTCTCTGCCTGGTATTGAAATAATACAGCATGTTCTTCCTTGTCCCCTCTCTTTTTAATAATCCTTTTGTATAAATATCAAGACACAGTTTTCCTTGGAGGAACTAAGTTATCAAAAATCTTAAAATTATCAATTTTTCCAGAGAGTAGTAGTTATTTTTCAAAATAATAACTTCTACTACAGCTTGCCTACAAGAATAAACTACCAAGGTGGTTTTTCCTGTAGGGCCTGATACTGCACTGTCTAACTTTCTATAAAACTATTGAATAAAACTAAAAATTAAGATCCTACTACTTAGAACTGTTTTGTGAACAGTTTGTAAACCTACTACTTACTTCATTTTTAAAATCCTAAATTGGATTTAATTTTGACCATAACCAGATTTCTCCATCTAGTATCCCGATCTCCTACAGTCACAGTGGGGAAGGGAGCGAGACGCACTTTCCTGCCCACGCGCCAGCGCCATCACGTCCCTGGGTCCTGCTCTCAGGGGGCTGACATGCCATCGCTTCAGTCTGTGAAATGGTACTCGGTGCACCATCTGTTTTAGGAAACCGAGCTTCAGCAGCCGTGACGTCAGCCCAGAGAATCAGGGAGGATCAAGCCTTGAAGGCTAACCTCCTGTATGAGGAAAGTGATTGCATGTCCGTGTCCTCCTCTGTCATTTTGTTTTCCTCAGACCTTTCATTTTACCTGGAAAGGCTCAACTACTAACTTTAAAGTTGCTTCTTTGCCAAGTGATAGGTTCCGGGGTTTCTAGTCGCTAAATTTCCCAGCAGAATAGAAAGTGATAACACAGACCCAAAGTGTTCTGAGCCCTATTTATCTTGAGGAGAAATATCCAGTACAATTCATAACCAACTCCATTTGTATAAACTCTTGCTAAGGTAATACTGAACTAAGTCCTTCTGGCAATATCTTGTTTTTTTCTTAGCTGCGGTTCTTGGGGTTTTTTATCCTTAGCGCACTGCCAGTGCCATCTGCACTGTGTTTCCCACCTGGACGCTCTTAGGTCAAAGCCACGAGCTTTTGACAGAGTGAAGCCTGTGCTCCCAAAGTTAAACGTGGCATGTTTAGGGTGGCCTTTTATGCCGACTTCTCCAGCTTTGCAGGCTGACATTTATATAGATTGACTACCTTCACGCTTCTCTGGAAGCAACGCCTCTGCTCATGGTGTCTAATCAATACAGTTCCTCAGCACCTACCCAAATATAGCCCAGTATATATAACCCTCTGACTGGAGAAGGTTAGTACCTGTATTAATCAATTATGATGTTTGTTCCATTAATACCTCTATCCTAACAAAAGATTAAAACTATTTTGAGAGCCTATCAAGAAAGGAGTATACTGATCTATATTTTCTCTACATTATTAGTATATTGGAGAAACAAATGCAAAGGGAAACAAGCTTAGTTCATAGATGTATCAAAATAATTTAGATCATGCATTCAAACTTTTAAAGAACTTGCAAGTTTCTTAATACCCAAGGGCCTTATGACATTGTCTAGCAGATTTAAAGCAAAAATGCAGTATGCTTGATGAATATCTGTCATCTTAGTCCTAAACAAAATCAGTGCGTTCTCAGTTTTTAAGCTGGAACAGCGAACAAAAAATGTCTGTAGCCAAATAAAAAGGGAGTTATGAAATGTAAATATTTGTAATGCAATATTTTTTTCTGCAAGATGTGGATGCTTATATTAATTTTTGGCATTTTAAAGCATTTGGTTACATTCAAATTAAATACAGTGATCTCCAAACTGATTTATTCACAAAGAACCATGGTTGGTCAGCCCAGAAAATACTTTTTTTTTTCCCGAGTCTAGCATATTTGGACCACATTCTTTGTCTTGCTAGTCGTCTTCTACATAGATATTTACAACCCACACTGCAGCCAGCTGCTAGGTGATTCCTGCTCAGTTAGGGAATACCTAGATCATGCAGAGGCCAGCATAGCAGACTTTGTGCCCACCTTCTCCTGTCCTGGATATATATCTGATTCTTGCCTGCCAAAATGAGCCCTCGAGATCATCGTCAGTCTGTAAATATACTCTAAATTGCCCTGAAATAATCAAAATTATTTATAGCCTTTCTTCAGCTGTGCTTCTTATCAGTTAGGTAGCTCCAGGACTTGGGCTAATATTTTCTGCTAATGTTCGTACTTAAGAAATGACTCTCTCTTTAATCTATTACTGTTGCCTTCCTTAGTCCCTTCTCCTGATTCAAGAGTATAAACATTTAAACTGGTGACAGAGGTGGCCCCCATAGTCTGTGGAGCAAACGTATTTTTGGTACATAATAGTTTAAGGTTGCTCTTGGGTTTTATTTTTGCATCTACTATGTACAGCAGTAGGATCAGAACTGTTTCAGCTCTGGGCAGTCAAACCTCCATCTTTCTGGCTTCATAGCTTGTTGCAGTGATTTTCAAGTATTGATTTACAGTCCCTGTCTGTCATTTACATCTTCTAGTAGTCATGAACCTGACTTAAATGGCAATACCAAAAGTAAAAATCTGAATAGATTGGTTGAACTACACATGGCATTGTTGAAATGGGTGAGCCGTGGTGCTTTCAGAGGTGCTTTCAGGGTCGTATGATTGCTAATCACGAACTGGTGGAGCAGCGTCTGCAGATCAACAGTATTTGATTAAAGCCAGTGGTCTTAAGGCAGATTTTTGGTGGTGCCAGATACTTGAGGATGCTCAGAGCCAGAGACTAGATTTCTAATGTAATCTGGTTGTTTCGTATCAACACACCAGAGAGTTCGCAAGGCAAGGGGTGTTTCTGTGAAAGGTGCCGCTGCTGCAGTCTTCCCACGTTGTTGCACTCTTGCTGGTGGTGGGGAGACTCCTAAAAAGCGAGCGACTGCCAGCACAACCGTGCGGTAGCACCGACAGTCCTCGTTGCGTCTGCCTCCCAGCAGCGCAGGCACGAGGCACGGAGCCAGGCAAAGGCAGCGTCCTGCAGTGAGCCCCTGGAAGCCGGGGGAGCTCTGCGCAGGGCCGTGCTGCCGCCCCGAATGAGAGAGGGGAGAGTGCTCCACGTGCGTGCCCAGCGGGAGGTTGGCTGGAATTACACCCCCATCCCCATGGGACTCAAACTCATATCTGCCACCTCCGGGGACGCTCCCTGCCCACGCACGGTGCAGAAGTGATAAGTTTTTGAGGGACCTCAGGCAGGAGAGAAGATTGAACTCCTGTTGCAGCGCTCTGACCACCAGGCTGTTAGGGCGAGCATCATTGCTACCCTCCTCCCCTTTCGCGTCAGAGGCGGCTCATCGTCGCCGAGGGGAAGCCTAATGTAACACACAGTTTTGTGCCCCGCATTCCAGCTCCGCAGGAGCACCAAGCCCAGGCCCACAGCCAGAGCTCCGTGCCCGCGTCGGATGCAGGGTGCCGGGCGTACCTGCCCCCAGTGCTGCGAAGGGCTGCTTTGGCATCTCCTGGCTCAGCCTGCTTGGGGATCCTTTCCCGTTCACCGCATTTGAGACTCGGTCAAGTAACTTGGCCTCATGAATTCCTCTCCCAAAGCTCAGGGTTTAAACACTTTTTTTGCATCCGGCCCCTACAATTTATGTGCGTGTGTTAGGCACAAAGGGAAGAAATGGCAGGAGGGACATGAGTGGGGCAGAGCTTGCCCAAGGCCACACGGCAGGTCAATGGCAGGATCATAAGCGCCGGTCTGAGCTCGCTCTCTCCTGACGAGCCTGTGACATCCCATCAGATCGTGCTGTTTCGTGGCAGTGTGTGTGTATCCTTCTGTACAAAGCTATTAATCCTCCCCGGCTCACACTGGTATCTCTGTTAAATTAAAACCAATCTCCCAATGAAAAAAATCCCATCTTGCCAATGTAAAACACTTTGTCTTGGGGGAGTTTCTATTCTTGGGCCTCTCACAGGAAAATGTGCACCCTTCTGCACTATTCCTTGCCATGAACAGCTAATTTAGCGCTGTTGTAGCCTTCTGTGTAAGATGCCCGTTGTTGCAGGGCACCTCTTCCCTGACATCTCTTTATTCTTGTTTGTGCTCAACAAGAATAAAATTTTACAAAGCTTTAGGCTGTGGTATTCCAGAGTAAAGCTGGATCCCCAGTCAGGAAGAAATGATCAGGCTGGCCTTTCGTTTATGTCTCCTCTTATGAACTTGCAGTGACTGTATCTGCTTCAAAACTGTGTTTTTATCCAAAGGCAAATGCACACACTGGAAACAATTCAGATGAAGCTCAGATGGGTGTAGGAACAGTCACTTCTACAGACTTGAGCATAACTTCCCTTTTAAAAGCCTTGGTGTTATTTTTTTAACTAGAGACAGTGTATGGCATGTGACCAGAACCATCAGCAGCCTCGGAGGCAGATGGAAGCAGACAGGCTCCTTGACACAGCCTGGGTAGTAGCTCAGCACAGTAGGAAAAATACCTGCTAAACCCTTTGAAAAAGACGAAATGAAAAGGAATGCTGACATCAGCCTGAAGTTTTCAGAGACACTTCACAGGGATATGGAAAAATTTTACTGCACCTTGGCTGCTTCTGTTTTCAAGCTAAATCCAAATGCAAATATTATATCTTTATATATATATATATATATTTCTTGGTCTATTTACACCTTCCTGTTTTTCCAGTCTTTAAGTGGTTACAGGACCTGCATCAGATATTTTGTTTAATATTCAATCAGCTTGATTTTCAATCTGACATTTATATTTTTTTAATGTATGCTAGTTTATTACCTGATAAAAACCCCAGAAGATAAAGGGATTGTATTTGTATATGATCTGTCTATTGATAGGTACTGAGGTATGTATATATGTGCGTGCACACACACACATGCATATAGTGCAGCTTTATAGTGATTTGTATGCCATAGGTTTGTGTTAAATAATATCACCTGACTACATGCTATGACACAGGCATTTTAGATAAGTTGTTTGTTTTGCTAAGGGAGCATATGGTGTAAAAGCAGAAAATAAAATCAGGGAATCATAGAATAATTTAGGCTGGAAGAGACTTCTGGCAATCATCTGGGCCAAGCCCCTGCTCAGAGCAGTTGCAAATACATCAAGTTGCTCAAGGATTTGTCTAGTTGAGTTTCTGCTCAATGCAAATGCAAACTAACACTAATAGCCTGCTGTATCTTTCTGTAGTTATACATCGTCCAATATGGACAATAGCTAGAAACTTTATCTGCTGATAGCAAACACTAAGTAAAACATCTTTACTATCACCTCAAATGCATCCTAACTCTGCCTGGGGGAAGCTAATTAAAGAAATACAAATAAGCATGAGATACATGAAATATTACTGCACACATCTATATTAATTTGAGAAATAACTACATGTGACCATATAGTGAAAAGCATGAAATACAGGTAAAAAGGAACTGAGGTCTGATTTGAACGGTTCTGGCTCTGCGGACAGTGCCTCTCTGTCTTGTAACGAGTCCAAAGAAAGGTGAAAGTCCTTGTGCATCCATCTACGCTTGCTGAAGCTGCTTGAATTCTTTGTAAACCTTACTCAGAGCAGAGTAAAAGCTGAAATATGCAATTGAAACAGTAATTAACGCTGCACAGTTTCACTTAGTCTCCTTAGTCCACATTCTCGGTTCTGCTCAGATGTTTTCTACCTGGAGTCTATAATTTTAATCAAGCAGCATCTGTTTTGAGATATTGTCTTGCATTAACATCATCATAATTCAGACAGTCAAATGAAGATAAGGGTTCTTTGGATTTCGTGCCTCCCTTCCCTGGCTGGTTTCCATTTGATTTTCTCAGCCTGGTTCACTCGCTGGCCCTTTGTGGCTCTTTGTGCGAGCAAGGTGACAGGTCGGCAAGCTCCCACGCACGAGGGACAGAGTCTCTAACGTGGTGGGAGAAAAGACCTTTTCACCAACCTCCTACTTGGGAGCAGGTAACCAGCGGCTGATGAATCTCTCTTGAATCTCTGAGGAAGCTCTGTCTAAGAAAACAACGGCCATCGAGCCGTGTCCGGATACCCGTAGCCTGTACAACTCATCGCTTCCCTGTGGAACGGGCGTCACACATCGAGGCTGAAGTGCGGCACTGCCGCTTCCAGACACCCTGCCCATACTTGCAATTCCCCTTCCCAGGCTGTGGTTTGCCATCTCTGCAGCTGTGCTGATACAACTGTTTCTGCAGCCGCATTGTAAACCACAAGTGAGATGACCAGGGTTTAAAAAATCCCAGCCAAACAAAGCCTTCCCTTCCATCTCCAAAAATAAAGGCGTGCATGGAAATGGCTGGGCCTTCTTAAGCTAGCCTTAGCAGCAGAGAAAATGGAATTACATCTTAGTAGCGGTTATGAGTTTGGGAAGAAGTTATGCTGAAGTCATCGCCTTTAAACATAGTTAATGTTATCTAGAACCCCCTAATTTCCTGTTCAAAATTGTTGGCAAATCCATTATTGGATCTGTGTGACCTGCTGCTTTGTAGATCTGAATTAAACACATTAATGTGGTTTTAAGTTTAGAGAAGAAAATTAAGCTTTTGAAAATATCCAATACTTGCCACAAAGTGCATTCCTGGAGGGGATAAAACATGAGCTGAAATATGCTCCACATTGAACAATCCACCAGAACTCAGCAGTGTCTTTGAGCTAGTATGTATCATCAACTTTGAATTTAACTTATCATTAACTTAGAGGTTTATATCTTCTTTCCCAACGATTCCTGAAAATGTGGTAGAGTATTGTTTATTTTTCTTTTGTGAAGAACCTGGACTCTTAAGCCAAATTCCCTGTTGGTTGAACATATCTACTGAAATCAAGGATACACATCTTCTCAATAAACTTGGGTATCACTTCAGGTTTTATGGTATATATTGCTTTTGGGCCCCTATATCAGTTGTATTCTCTTCTTTATATCTCATTTCCGAAAAAACTCCAAACAACCAGGAGCATTGCATGTAATTATAAGTAAGCAATTACTGTCTCTTGGGCCGTGATGACTGGAAGTTACTGGGGTCTGTGCTGGTGAAGTTGGTTGGGCACTCTGAGCTGAAGTACTGTGGCTTACAGATTTCTATTTAAACCTTGCATTTCATCTTAGATCATCTAACATTACAAGTCAAGGCTGTGTGAAAAGCAGGCGGTATTTGAAAATTGACAGTCAGCATGTCTTCCTCCAATTTAGTAAAAAAAAAAAAAAATTTGCCAGCAAGCCTTTCTAATGGTATTTTAAAAATCAAAGATATCAGACTCACAGACAGGATGTTAAAATATCAAATCCTTCAAAAATTATATTGCTGATGTTTTTCAGAGCAGAGATTTATGGGGGAGGATGCTGTGCTGTTTGTAAGGACTGTTGCTGTCGCTGCTTCTGCCTGGCCCGGGCTCCAGAAATGGGGAGAAAGGAATATTATTTCCAAGCATTTTAACTTGCTGCCTGAGAGAAGCGAGTGTCAGCACCTGTATGCTGTGCCAGTCCCTTCCTCAAAGTTGGTGAGTTAAAGTGCTTAGAAATGACACGTCTGTCATCTCTCTTCCCTGGCTGGGCCAGCACAGGTGATGAGTTAAGTGCAGTAATCACCATCCCCAGCCTGAGCCTGTCTTCCTCCTCAGCTAGCTCTGTCCTCATCATTTCTCATCTGACCTTGGTCTCTACCTGCAGTCAGGCCATGTACGACCTTTGCTTCATCTGCCTTTTCCTTTCAAACCTGATCTTGGACCTCACCTATTTCTCTCAGAACTTGATTCTCCAGCTTCCCCCAGGAGCCTTGCAGGGGGCAGCCCGGCTGCGGGCAGGCTCTCCGCAGGCAGGGTGGACGGGCTCCCGGAGCAGGCTTTAGGGCGTGGAAACGGATGAAAAGTCATTAGAGTCATTAGAATGAAATTACTTCTTGCAAACTTTTAGGCATGATATATTACATTGTGCTTTTCTCAGGGCTTTTCTATGTCACGGTGTCCAGAGAGCAGCGCGGCACTGTCTGTCACTGAGCTAACCTGATGAAGCTTTTAGATCTGAGGTTTTATGCCATCCAGCTAATAAGTCATACGGGGAGCAATTTGCAATTTAAGACTCCAATGTCTTCTCTTCAAGTTGCTTATTCCCCAGTCATTGCATGAAGGGTTTTTTCCTACTGTGCATGTTTACACAGAGGTATTTATTTTTCTTTTCAAACTACTTTCATAGTCATACCATGTAAAGGGAAGTATATTGTAAAACCATTTTCATTTTACTGTGGCTTCTTAAACCTTAGTCCAGAATGAGATCTCTGTGTTGAGTCCCTGTGCAGTACACACCAGTTTTTACCAAGACATGCCTGCTCAAGACCAAACACTACAGTTAAATCATTTCAGTTCCAAAGAGAATAAAGCTCTTCAGGGTTCAGAGAGCAAGAGTAACCGAGGTGTAAGGCAAGATGAGCAGATGGTTTCCTATCGGACAAACCACAGGCAATGCTGTAGAAGACACTGTAAAACCAGTCCTCTGCGTATTCTTACTCACATCGTGCCAACGATGTCCTGTGAGGGAACACACCATGCATTGCACTGGAGCAATCGCATCCTCAACAAGGGACACAGAGAATATCACACTAGTGCCAGCACAGCAGAACGGGAGAGTAGACACCAGGCTGCCAACAGCCAGTCCACACCGTCAGACCACTTAGGTCATGGTTTTCCTATTAAACAAAACGGAGCCTTTCGCATCTGTAATTTGAGTGGGAAATCTTCGCAGAAAATCCAGGTGCTGTGTGGTTGATTCAATTTGTTGTTCTTCTAAGTTAACACTGAAGCAGTTCTCCAGCATAAACTCAGAGGCCCCTGTGCAGACAAATGTGTAGATATAGATATAGAAGTTTATATTTAGTGGTTTTACCATTTTCTGCTGCTGCTATAGTATGCAAACCATGGCTGACAACCTTTTGGCAGATTAAGGATGAAGATTTTTACTCTGAATCAAAATGAATATCTTGTAAGCAAAGAGCAGGAGTTGCATTACATGAGATGAATGCAAAAGGAAATGATGAAGGAAAAGCTTCGACATGTATAAGCAAGCAAACAAATGAACTAGAATAAAGTAAACGTAATACATGACCATCTCAAGTTTAGTCTATGTTCTTCGTCTATAAGTGAAAGCCATTGTGGAAAATTTGTACAAAAGAACCTTTCTTTAAAAAAAATGGTAGTTAGTCTTTGGACTTTAAAAACCAAAACCAAACCAAAATAAAACAAAACAAAAACCAACCACCCAGTGCCTGAAAGCTTCTAACAAACAATCTCTGAGGTCTAAGCAGCTCTAGACTCCACGCCATGTGGGTCACACGTAATATGTCCACCTAACTAGCAAAAGTTTTCACACATTATTGCCCTTGCTGTTTTGGCACCTGTTACACATCTTTGATAGACTTGCAGGAGCAGGAGAGCACGCATTTTCCAGGACAAGGAATCCAAATTTAAAAGAAAAGCATGTGCGCTCAAGCCAGATGTCCTCAATTTATACCGTACTGGCTGCTTGCCTGGCTGGCGGCAGGTACGCACAGGCTGACAAGGAGACCACACGTCCCTGTTTTACCCAGTACATATTGCTCGACGCTGCTCTCCGTGCTGCAGTGGAGGTCGAATACCCCCGTTTCCACCTGTTATCTTGCATCCTCCATTGGTGCAAGCGTCTTCCACGAGGAACGGTGGTTGGCTTTTTATATCTGATCTTTCTCCTTGCATCCTCACATTTCTTTCCGCTCCACACACATTTCCAAGCCCAAAAGCAAAATGAAGCCCTTCTGCATTTCAGACCTGAGGCTATCTGAGATTTTACAAGGTGCTCATCCCTCAGCACTGTGCTGACGAAGTGGAGGGACCCATCAAGTTCAGATGTATTCTGCTGCAGAACAGTAGTCAAACAAAAGTCTCTTGGGATGCTGTCTAAGATCCCTATTAAGCTCTTCTCTATCTGGGAATATTTCAGCCTTGGGAGGGAAGTAGCAATGATCTTTGAGGTGCTATCTAGTGAAAGCTCTATCAAAGGAAGGAGAGACATAATGGTGCTGGGAAAGGGAGCGGGAACTTCAAACACTTCATTAAATGTCAGTGAGTAACATATCATCCGGGTGTAGTCTTTGGAGAAAAATGAAATCATCTGCAAACAGCTTGGATAAAGGGTAAAAATGTTAAAAATACACTGTTAATGTGATAAAATAAGATTGGATGCTGCAAGCCGTGGCATGCCGTGGCTTTCAGGAAACACAGCCCTGAAGAAGTACAAAAGGCCTTTAGTTTGAGGTAATGAGGTGCATCTAATTATATTTAAGAAAGAACAGCAAGAACTACTTAGGAATACACTACCCACCCTTTTCTTTTCACCACGGCCAGGCAGAATCCCAGTCCTGAGACACCGTTATTTTATAAAGGCTGAGGATTTCAGAGAACATCACAGAAAACAAGGTTATTTTCCCATAACTGTGGAAAAAAAAAATGGCAAAGGCTTTCTTGTCTGTTCTCTTCTTCCTCTCAGTAACTCCCATTAGGGGAGGGAAAAAAAAACACAACAAAAAACAACCAGGCCAAAATAAGCCTGGCCGTCATGAGAAATGAAGGCTGTCAGAATGACATCTGACACCATCGGGCCACAGCTGAAGAACAAGGGAAAAGTTTTCGGACGACTGTCACTGACCCATAGTCCCTCGCTCCTAACCTTGCTCTCCAACATATGTTTCTCATTTCCTTGCTTATAGCTGGTCCAAGCTAATGATATGTGTTTTGGCAGCCATCCCGTGCTTGGCATAGTGCCTGCCTTGTTCTCATTGTCTCCGCTACTTACAGAAACCCCTTTCTCCGTCTTTCTCTCAGAAAATCAGCTTTGTACAACTCCAAGTATGCAAAGCAGCTCTTGCTGCCAGAGCTACCATCTCCAAGGCTCCTCCGCCCTGCGTCCCCCATCCCTGCCACCACTGGCTAGACGTGCCAGCAGAAATGCAGCGAGACTGCCGAGGAGCGGGATTTGAGCTAGGGTGGAAACAGTGGAAAATCAAACATATTGGCCCATTAGAGCCTTGCTAAAAATACGGACGGCAGAGCTATTCTGAGGGACGGTGGCATGGGAAAGCTCTGCCTGGAATCCTGGGTCCCTCCGAGCAGACAGGGCTCTCCGGCAGACGTGGGAAGGGGAACTCGCTCCAGCCCCGAGGGGAAGAGGGCACCACACTTGGCCGATGCCTGAACGTCACTGAACGGGGGCCGGGAGATGCCAGGACGGTTCGGTTTCTATCTGCAATCAATAATAATTGTGCATAAGCAGAGGGAGTGCGCTCTGCAGGGCATAGTGTTGGCCTGGGAGCCCGCAGCCCAGGGTTCCATCCCCAGGTCAGCCACAGGCTTTCTGCGGGACTTGGATCAAACCTAGGCTTGAGTTTAGGCTGTGCCTGAATACCCCCCTCCTTAAAGTATTGCTGGTACTGGTGCATAGGACAGGGCTGGAGGATAATAGCTGCTATTGGCTTTGGAGGACTCGGTCGCTACTCTATCTTGACACGTGGAATTTTGCCGTTCATCTTTGTATTGGCACGGGGGACCGTGTCCCGTGGATCAAAAAGAAAAGGCCACTGCTTCTTCATGAGGCATAAATAACCGAAAACACCGCAACAAACAGAACAAGTGGTAGCAGCGAGCAATAACCCCAGGCTACAAAACGGCTTTGCTCCAAAGGGGTTTTGATGAATCTTGGTATTTTCTTCTTATAACCTTCGCCATACCAAAAAATACAATTTATGTTTTAGTCTGGGCAGTGTTTTAGCCACCCTAGCTAAAACCATGGGTTTTTAGAAACTCTGCAACTTCTTCAACAGCATTGTGCTTTTTTATAAGACACAGAAATACATGGTTGTATTATATATATTTACCTATCAAAGGCTCCATAACCACTCTGTCCTCCATATATGTGTTTTATATATATGTATATATATGTAATATACTCTCAGTGTGCGGACTAATCTTATTTTTTACTAGCAGAGGAAATGTAACAATGGTGATGTAAAATCCAACGCACGGTGCTCAGGTTGAATTGTTGTATAGCGTGCGTTCCTTAGGATTTTGCACCTGATCTGACAGTTCTTAGGCTATTGTCACCTTTCTTATAACCAGGGCAGGGTGAAGGACTCACACTAACTCCGATAAATCATCAGGAATTAATCTCTGGCAACAAGAAAGTCATGCCGTCTTTTTAAAGATACAGAGCCAATTAACTCCAGCAGCAGTCACTCCGCCGTATTTGTTACAAACTATTTATTTTCATTTTTGAAATAGGTAACAATAGAATTTCAGCAGTTAACTCATACTCAGCATGATGAAAGTGAAACTTAAATTTTTCCTTCTTTCCTCCTCTCTTTTCTGACACTGTCATCCACTTTAGTGTCTGCTCTTTTAGAGCCTGGTCCAGTGTCACTGAAGTTAATAGGAGATTTTCCATTCTCATTGTATGAGAGCAGGAGCAGGCCATTACCAGGGCTCATAACCTCCTTGCCACATTCAGCTATTTCCTCTTTGTTCCTGCTCCTTGTATCAAGGTCATTGCTGAACACTTTTTATTCTTTCCCTGCACTATCTACAGAAACCATTTCTTATACGGAAACTTTACTCCGCGTTCTGTGATCTCAGGTGCTGACTGCAGTGACCTCCACATTTCTAGCCTTCCTGGTTATCGTGGTGTAATTTAGGTGAGAAGGGACGTTTGGAGGTCACCTTGTCCAAACCCCCACTGAAAGCAGGGCCAACAGAAATCAAGTTGCTGAGGGGCTTCTCCAGTCAGGCATTAAAAATCTCTGCAACCTCTCTGGACACCTCTTCCACTTTTTGACTACTTTCGTGAAACATTTTTTTTGATTATCTGCTCAGAATTTTCCTTGTTCAGACTTCTGCCCACTGCTGCTCACCTCTCCACTCTGCACCCCTACAAAGAGCCTGGCTCCATCCTTTCATGCCATTATTGCACAGCCCCCGTTTCTCAGGCTATCCACCTGAACTCCTCCAACGTGGCCGGCGTTCCAGGCCGGCGCTATGGATTTGGATTCCTTTCTGAAGCACGCTCTGAGTCTCTGCTGGCTCCATCTCCCGGTCCCCAGGGCCACCGGCCAGGGAGCCAGCACGCGCCTTGTCCCGCGGCTCCCCGCGCGGCGGGGATCCGCGCTCGCTCCGCGGGCGGGCTCCTCTGCCCACCCGCAGCCGGTCGGCGAGGACGGGACGGGGTCCGAACCCGGCTGCGTCCCAGACGGCGTCTCCTCCGGTCCCGGCCTCCCGGCTCAGGACCGTCTCGGGCCGCTGGCCAGCGGACGCCGCTGCCGTGGTCTCGCCGGCTGCCGTGCTCCGCGCTCCGTGCCTCCCCGGCCCACCGGCCTCTCGCCCGAGGACTCGCCTCCGCCTGCCAGGGTGTCCCCGAGGGTGCCGGCCTCCTTTCAGGGGCCGCCCGCAGCACCCGCGACCTGCACCTCCCGCCGGCAGGTCTGTCTTGCTGTTCCCTTACCCGTTCCCGGCTCCCACTGCGGCTGGGTTATGGTTACTTTAGATGAGAGGTTCCCCAAGGCAAAGTGTTGTGTCTCCTACCTGCCCGCAGAACATCGTGCACACCTAAGGAGTTATGTAAATAAATAAAATATATTCATATCAGGAGCACAGATGCTAATCTAATATCCAGTGTTAGCAGACATTTCCATATAAATGGAAAGGTCAAGAACATAAATTTGTGAGAACAGCTGTGCAGGGTTGGCCAAGAGGACACCCCGTCCCAGCCTCTGCTCTCAGCAGTATCCAGCACTGGGCACTCTTGGGGAAAATGGTACTTCCCGGTGTCCCTGCGCTGTGGTCTGTGGTGTAGGGATGTTGTGAGCCAGAGATCATAGACACATCTTTGCACTTAGAAGTTGGGCTTTTCATCCTCAAATTTGCCTTTGTGCTATGCCAACTGATTCCCATGTAGGACTTGAAACATCTCTACATCTTCCTTATTCTGTCCTTATCTCCCCCTAGTAAATCTGTGCCCAAACATAAATCCAGACTCACTTGTCAGGTTTTGGGTATGCTTCTTTAGAGACTCTGGGGAAAACAGATATAGGAAATTTCCATTTTGGAGATCTGTGGTTTCTTCAAACTGGCGTGAAAAGAAAAAAGCAGTACCTAGATATTTTTAAGGCATACAATGAGACAAAAGAGCAGGAAGACTCGTATTATATCTCAGAGCAACTTTTATAAGCGGGTTATTAGAGGACCATTTGACAAAAACCTGCAGGGAAGTGCACTGTAGCAGGGCATGCAGGTACCAGGAGCCAGAGCTCCTCTCCGGTAATGCCATCTTTGTTTCCATGTATAGTCATAGGCAACAACAGTTGACCAGCGCCTGTTGTGAAGGAAAACCACTCAGTGGACATTGAAGTGGGGAAAAAAGAAAAAGAAAACATTATTTGGAACCTTTAAATCACGCTTTGTTCCTCTGTAAGAAAAACGGCTCAGCTTTACACCGCTTTGAAGCTCAGTGGAAGACTATCTGTGAAATTCTCATTTGCCCTATGGGATGTCAGATGGCAAGGTCACTGCTGGTCTTAAAACCCAGAGCACAGATTTCTGTGTCGTGCCGTTTGGAGACGCAGCAGTTGCAATGCAACCTGAAGAAGTCTGGTGGCTGATGGTGGGACAGCCTCTTCCCTGCTCTGGGGCAAGAGCTTTCCAGTGGATGTCTGGGGTTGTGCCAACCATCTCCTGGTCAGAAAAACTGCTTGCTCTGCACCGCAGCCCACAGCAGAGCATCTCCACTGCCTCAGTTGCAAAGAAATCCTCAGCTTCTTGTGGCAAAGTTTAATAGAATCATAGAACGGTTTGGGTTGGCAGGGACCTTAAAGATCACCTAGTTCCAACACCTTCCACTAGACCAGGTTGCTCAAAGCCCCATCCAAGCTGGCCTCGAACACTGCCAGGGATGGGGCACCCACAACCCCTCTGGAAAACCTGTTCCAGTGCCTCACCACCCTCATTTGTGTCGTCTAAACCTGTGGGGCATTAAATAGGGGTGCAAGCAGGTACCAAATCCCTCTTTTGTAATAACGTGACTTTATTGCTAAGAGGAGGGTGAGGTGGTTGGGCAGGAGGTTGTTGGGCGAGGCTTGGCCAGGTTCGTGTACCAGAGCACTTCTCTTGGTGCACGGCTCCGGTCAGAGCGCGGGGCGGCTGGGCAGGTGCCGTGGCGGGACGGTGGGGCTCCAGCATAGGACGGGACAGCTGGTGTTTCAACAGTTAAAATATCACCACATTTCGCTCGTCTTGGGTTTCTCATAAACATTCAGCAAAGCACTTTCATTCAATCACACGTATTAACTACTTAAGTTCCCCTCTCCAAGGATGTGGATTGTTATTTTATGCCAAATGTGCTGTAATTAAGTTTGACATAAGCACATGGATTAAATATGTGGTTTGGTGGGCAAATGGGAGATGGCTTTTCTTTCTGGCCATATGGAGAATGCAGCCAAATGATGGGGGGGGGGGGGGGGAGATAATTCTTTACTCTTTATTTTGTTATTCAGTGTTGGCTCTTTTATTAAAAATGGACAGGTTAATCAGCTAGTGCCAAGGACATCAGCATTCATTTAACCACTTTAGAAAAAAGTTAACACTGAGCATTACCCTGGCTTTCTTTGTGTACTCTCTATGAAATATACATATATATATGTATACATACATAGGTATGATTTTTAGAATAGAAGTGTTAGAGACAGCATATATTGGATAATAATAGATTATTACTGAATTATCAGTGAAGTTTTTTCCTGAGATTGACCACTTTTTTTTTTAATTGTCAAACCCTAGTAAGAATACTGTGCCTTTCAGTGTTACTTTTAACTTTGTTGTGCACTTTGTCATTCACTTGTAAGTTACGTTTTGCAATGATAGAGAAAATAATAATTATTATTATTATTATTATTATATACCATAGGAAAACATTAACCTTCCACATTCCTTAACATGTCCCTCCTCTCCTATGAAAGTTGACTCTAGAGTCAGTTATTGTTTGTGTATTCATTTATTGAATATTTATTTCTTTTCCTAATTCTCTATATTTCCAGCAGCTTTGCTATCTCTCATTTCAGTTCCTGAATTCTGCCATCTGGTAGAACATCTTACCCCTCTTTGTCTAGAAACCAACATCTTACCCCTCTTTGTCTAGAAACCAGCCTTTTGGTTAGTAGACCAAAGTTATTCATAATTTTGGGTGTGCAGCTTGAAAAGCTGCAAAGGGACTTGATTTTCAGACAGTCATTGTTATCTAGCGGCTAAAACCACTGTGTCTTAGAAAGGGACTTAGGCTCATGCTAGATAACTGAACATGAGTGTTGTCGTAATTGTCTGTAAGAGCTAACGAGGTTCTTGGCCGCGTACCAAATGGGCATCACAAAGTGTATTACACCACTTGCGAGGCTACTGCCAGGGATCCAGCTCTGATCGGTGAGTTTAGTTTTGGTGAATGTATCTCAAAAAGAAAACTGCAGAGTTTAGAGAAGAGCTACAACAAGGATTGGTGGTCTGGAAAATGTACTTTGCAGTGAAAAACTGGAGAAGCTTAATCTAGGTATTTTATCCAATGAAACTAGTAGACTGTTCAGACAAGTTATTTAGGGAGGTGGAGGAATCTATGTCACTTAGCTTTTCTACTTGAAGATTGGATGATATCTTTTCGAAAGACACACTGCAGCTCTCACGGAGAGGATGAGCTTGGTGCAGGAATGAACAGAACGACGGCATTTGTGCACATGGGGCGGCCAAGCTAGCTCTCATGAGACACATCTCTGTAGCACGCAATGCATTTTGGTGTGAGGTAACTCTGTGTAGCACAGGGGAGGTCCCGGTTTCATGAGGGCCGACAGTCCCAAACGGGCTTAGACCCAGCAGAGGTAAGTAGCTGTACTGCCTCCAGATCGGGTTTGTCAGCCCCCGCTCAGGGACCCCTCACCATGAGCAACTGTGCTTAAATCTTCAGTTATCTCTTCTGACATGGAAATCTATTGCCCTGTTACAGATCCTGAGCGGGGGGAACGCAAGTAAGGAAAGCAGTTCTTTCCAGAGGAGAAAAAAGAGAGAGGAAAGAGGATTCATTAGTTGGTTGAGAGCTGAAAGACCCATAGGAAGAGGTGCAGGGAAGACTCTATTACACTGGTTTTAACAGCGTGCTTTGCAAGAAATTGCTTCTGTCAGTGATCTTTCAAATGGACTAGATGTAAAGAGAAAGGTGAGCCAGAAGATTGTACTGATCTTCATAACACTATTATCATTCTCTGATGTACTGATACATGCATAGCTGAATTTTGGTTGGTTGGTTTGGGTTTTTTTTAACTTAAAAACACAGCCTGATGCATGTACTGACTAGAAAATAGGAAAATAAGAGATGGAAAAGCTGGAGAAGTCTGCCAAGCAGTAAAAAAATCACAGGATTAATGCATCTTCTGTATAGTACAAAAGGGTTATCTTCTGTAGCTACTTGTTCTGTGGACACCCAATGAAATGTCACTTCTATAGGGCAAAAAAAATGGAACAAATCTGGAAATGTAAGTGTTCAGAGGTACTTACTACTTGAACTACTTCTGGTGGCAAAGAACATAATTTAAGGTTATTCTATGAGTTAAATGTCTTCAGAACAGATTCCTTTGACTTAAAACTGCTGTCAGTCCCTCTGGCATGTACTTCTGAAACATTCAGCAATGGCTGCTCAGTCAAATGAAGCAGCAACCTCAAATATAGCTTATTTTTCTACATGCAGAAAGTTTTAATCATATCAGATTGGGAAAATGAGCTCACTCAGTTTTCTGTGATTTTTTTTTCACCACAAATTGATTGGTATAAACAGGGTTGCTTTTTAGAGACTGTATATAAACAGAGCAATGCTAGGCTGCAAAATCCTCAGGGAACAACTAAGGAAGATCGAGTTCAATATAGACATACAGAAATCCGAAATTTTATTGAAATGTAATTTATTTTAATTTTTCTAAAAACGATACCTTTTTCCAATATGACATCTCATTTCCAAAGTATTTGGAAGAGAACTAAGACCAATTCCTATCCAACCATGTCTTCTGTATGGCCTTTAGACAAAAGTGTGCCTTACCATGGTCTTAGAGACTTGACTAAGTGCTCCCAGGAAATGGGCAGTTCTTGTCTATTACAAGGACTCTCCCAAAAGGTGTGACACCTAGGAAGGCTCGTAGACCGTCATAAAACAGTGTTCATCTCCTAAGGGAGATGTCAGGAAGCCAGCTTGACAGGTGAAGAGGTTGAGCGGTCACTAGTTTTATCAGTACAGGCATAATAAACCTCCTGAGGTTTGCAAAGGCAACTATGCAAACACATATTCTTTCCCTTTCTCCAAAAAGCACCCTAACATCATCTACAAAGTTAGAATCTTTAAAAAAAAAAAGTCAAACGTTTTGACATGATGTGTAACAAAAGAACAAATTGCGAAGATGACTCATAAAAGCCAAATTCCCAAACTGAGTTCTGGCACCAAGTGCCAGTCTGCAGGCACAAGCATGTCCTGCTGCCTGTGAGGTGCTGAGCGTGGTGCTGTCACGAGAACCAGAGCAATGTTGTTTGCTGGTTCAGGAGACAGTGGCTTCAAGAGCTGAATACCCTTGTATCACAGAAAACACGTTTTTAGATTTGCTAACACAGCATAACAAACAGGTCATAATTTTGTGTGGTTTGATATCATTCTTTGCAGCAAAGAAAAGTATTCTCACCAAAATTGCATTAGTGATTTAAGGAAGAAATAGCATCAGTTTATGCCAGTTGAACAGGCAGGCAGGTATTTGAAGTCGATCCTGTACCTGCACACGTAACCTGTAGCAAAGATTTTGGCAAGCTCTAGTCCTGCACCCAAGTAAACTCAGTTCATACGTGGTAGATTCGCTGGTGGCCATTACGAAGGATGGTTCGACGTGACACCTTCCCCGGGAAGTCCACCTCCACCGACGTCTGTGACAGCAGCAACAGAAACAAACACAAATGTGACTTAAATTCAGGGTCTTTGCAAGGGGCAAGTCTGCAGTAACAGCAGAAGAGTTATCCCGGGATTTAGGAAAAGTTCTTATTCCCAAGTGAAGAGAACCACTACAGTTTTGGAAGACCAGTTTGGTTATATGTCCTGGCATTGGGGGGACTGGTGGGGGGAGTGCGTTATGGCTAATCTCTGTTAGTTTTTGCATGGCGGGGTAGAGGGGGAGCCTATCCTGCAATAAAATTTGGGGTCTGCATCCCAAAAGAGAGAGCAGAAGGTTGGTTTTTTCCATATACCTTTCTTTTCAGAAAAGTCAAAATTTCCAATAAGAAAGCAATTTTCTTATAAAAGCATGATCGTGGGTCCCTTTATTATTCATATTTCTTTTCTGCCAAAGAAAAGAAACTGTCCCCACCATTCCTTATGAAAAGTCAAACAAAAATCAGATGTAATTTTAATGCCTAACTGATCTGTTAGTGAATTTTGCATTAAGAGCTTTCAGAAATCCTTATTTATCTTTTTTTCTTTATGTAAATTAAAACATTTCATCTTAACATGTTCTGCGTAAAATTTTAATTTTAAAATTTTATTGTTTATTGTAGTCTGTCTGTTTTCTTGCCTTGGACAAATCAGATTCTCTTGACTTCTCTGTTTATTTTTCTGTTTAATTTCATAATTATCCAGTGTAAGACAGATGCCCCAATTCATTGAAGCACATAGACCTGCATTAAAAATCTATATCCATTCAGGAAAGACATTAAGCATACACATAAATCCCATGAACATCAAAATTAATCATGTTGCTGAAATAGGTCCATTGTCATTTTGCTTTGAAAACTTTTCTTTTATTGCTTCATTATACTCAATTCTGGTCAATGTTTCTCTCATTCCTTATTTGCTTTGCTGAAATTGAGCATAATTACTCTTCATTTATTAGGGTTAATTTTTGTACTATTTAAAAATCTAACTGAATTATGATCCTTGTTGCCTAGCTTCCCCTTAACTACAATTAGGCCTCCATTATTATTTGTACCTAAAAAAAAAATAAAATTCTTTTGATATGCTGTAAGAAGCATTTTCCAGTATCAGATCCTCGAACCTAACTGACTTACTGCTTTACAAATTACTGTTCATGCCAGTGTGACTTACAGCCCTCATCATTAGTGGTTCCCAGAATATACATTTCTTTAGATACTTTGTCAAGACTTGCTATACAGTATAGAGACTTGTTTCACATATGTAATTTACGTGTCGAGTCACTGTCACAAATTTTGTTTTGGGTTTTAACTGGCATGGTACATGGTTACATGGTGTTCCCTCTTTCTTCCTGCTGGGGTTTCACAGTCCTTTTCTCAGATCCGTTAGCTTCTCGTTAAATCAGCTCATAATATCAGAGAGCGAGTGCTAGTTGACTCTGTCAGCAAATTTTGGTTTTCTCGTTTTTAAGCTAGATTCGATACGTACCCTCAGTTCCTCCAAAGTCTTTCAGTTCAGCTGCCAGCAAACCTCGTTGTTCGTCTTCCCCTCTTTGGTCGCCCCCAGCAGTCTTCTCCACAAGTTTACCTCCTCCACCTGGCGGTGGTCAGTACCGATGTTGTTACTTGTTTGTTTGAATGAGCATAATCATTCCCTACAAATCAAAATATTTTGACGAGTATTATCATTTTCTGATCTGCTGAGCCCTGACGTAATAAACAGGGCTCTTCCTATGCAATTGCTTTAATATCCAAGTAAGCCATTCCTCTTTGTCTTGCCTTCCTGGACATTTTTTGTCAAGCCTCCACTTCTTCATGTGTTGTGGATGAAGACTGTCATATAAAGTGTTGGGATCTCCATTTCTGAATGGAGATCTGGGAGCTTTTCTGATAGACATCCTTTGGAGAATCAGGGCTTGATACAGGTTTACAACGTTGTTGTGAGTTAGATTTGGTGATCTAAGAGTCTTCACAATGGACATTGCTGAGAAAAAAAAAAATTACTTCCAGTGCAATAATGTTAGTGTTCAACATATTTCCATCCTTCATCTCTTTGCTGACACATGTCAAGTGTTGACCTTTTATTACATATATAGCTCAATCCCATGTACTTTTAAAAGACCTGCAACCCAACTTCCTCCCAAGTCTTCTGGAGACTTTCCCATTTCTTGAAGACATATGAAGGATTAGCAGAAGCCTTTGAAGAGTTTCCAAATGATTCCTTTAAAATTGTTAGATATAAGTGTTCAGTCTTGATAATTTAAAAATCTTTATATTTAACAGATTCTATTTAACCTACACCTTTACTATTATATGGCTTTGATTATATATTTGCATCAACTAGTTTGATTACAAATGTACACCAGGAGTGTTTTATTCCACAGTTATTGACATTTTTACCCTCTCTGTTTAGTAGCAGTTAATTATTGCACATAATAATCAATTATTAGAATTTATTATATCAAAGGTGAACTTCAAAAATCTGTTTTATTGTTTGTGGGCATTTTGTTCGTAGTGCTTGATACATCTGACTTTTCTTACAAGCTGTTCACATATATTAGCTTTGGCTTATACTAACTGTCACAGATGTTTCCTTGTTTAATTTGTTATACTTTGATTCCTGTTTTTTTATAACTGCTTTCATATCCTCTTTTAGCAAAGATGTATAAACTTCCTTGTGAATAAAAATTTGCAGCTTTTGGGGCACCAAGTAAATTGCTCTTAAACGCTAGCCAGTTTTCACAGAAAGTTTTCAGGTTATTTGTTCCAGCCCCTATTCCACAGAGGTGTCTTTAGGGTTGGGAAATTTACTCCTTTCAAACACACGTGAATAGTACTATGTGTTTTTTTCAGGAATATAACCAGGCTTAGCATTTGTACTTAGGCACCTAGTGCATATAATTCACTCTAGTTTTGCCCACTAGGGTGAGGGTCTAATACTACATGGCCACGGCACGGCAGTGGATGTAGCACACATTACATCCATTTCTCAATGACCTCCCAGATGCCCCCCCCCTTTTTTTTCCTTTTTCTGGTACTGGTAGTGGCTGAAAGCAAAACCTAAACATTTAAACATCACAGTATAAATAAAATAGCTTCTATTCTCTATTAATATCCCATGGTTTCTGAACATTTACGTTGAGAATCCTGAGAAAAACTCCAGAAACATTTTTCTGCAACTAGCAAAGCCAGTCTAGAAAAGGTCCCTGAAACTCTGCAGAGGATTTGCTGGCTGCAGCTAAACCCGGCACCGGTTGCCCAGGCTGGGCACGGCAGCTCAGCTCTCCTCTTCCATAAGAAAAGGCAGAGAGCCCGGGGAAGGGGGCTGGGGCAGGACCGGTCTGTCTCAGTCAGAAGTCAGCGGTGCTGGAGCCCTGCCCCAGGTCCCACAGCTCAGACACTTACTTTCTTGGAATTGGGCAATGGACGAGTTGCTTGGTTTGGTCTGACGCACGATGGTGCCTGCATGTGTTTGCCTGAATATCGATGTCAGCCAAAAGAAGGGACTTTGGGATGCAGGGGGGGTTGGTATGATGTGGCAGCAGGGGTTCTCCGCATTACGTGGTGGTACCACGTAACCACACGAATGAGCGTCCCGAGCCGTTGTGAGCCCTGCAAAGTGCTTGTCCTGCCTCGGGGCCACAACAGGTTCTCCAGCTGCTGGTTTGTTTCTCCTCATGGTTTGTTTCATTTGAACCGATCTGAAGGTCATACGAAGGTTGTGCGTGGCCTCATGCTCGCTATGGGTGGCTGTTCCTGGGACCAGAGAACCTGTAGGTGAATGCATGGCTCTTATTTCTTGTCAGACGTCAGCATTAACTCTGCAAGAGTTAAAGTAATCAAAGATATCTTAGGATTTCTTACACTTGTGCATCGCATCTTTATCTTCCTAGACCTATGCTTAAGTTTCCCTTAAAGAAAAGGCAGACTTGTTTTTTATTTTCTTTAACGTTTTAAAAAGTTTCCAGTGCCACAGAGGTAAACGTGCTGACTCGCACACTGGGACTTGCCAGGAGGTGTCACCAGCCTGGCCAGGAGACACATGTCCATTCTTACAGTAGATCTTGTGTTTAAGAACCCTAACAACTAACATTAGCAAAAGAACTACTAACTACTGGCACTTTGCTATATATAATATAAAATAGGATGATTTCCAGCCTTTAAATGTTTAAAAATTATTGAAAACCTACTCTGTTTGCTTATTGGCCAATGCTTAAGCATATGTAAATATTTCACATAGAATCCAAAACAAGTCATGATTAAAGTTTAGCAAACTGAGTGCTTTATGGAAAGAGTTGGGATATTTTTCAGATTTGTGAGCATCGTTAGGTACAGGGGTTTTGCTGGCACGTTTGTTTATTTTTTTGCATAGATCCTCGCCATACCATCAAAATTGTCATTTGAAAATGAACAAGTCTCTACTCGGAGCCGGGTAGATTCATACCTGTTCAGAAATTAGCACAACAGTCTCACACATTCGACACACTCGCTGGCAGCAGCAGGAAGGAAGCAGCACTTAAACTCATCCTTGTGTTATCATGTGCAAAAGATTACTCAGAAGGTAAAAAAAATCACACACAAACTTCACATTTCTAAGTTTCTTTCCCAATGGTCACCCTGGAAGCACGTTTGTGGCTCTGACCCCAGCTCCATCAGGACTCCGTTGGTTTATGTGCTGGCCATACACATCTGTGCGCAGTGACCAGGGACGGCAGAAGCAGCGTGTAACGTGTGATTATTCTGATGCTTTTGTCGCCATTTTGCACAGGTGTCGGGAATTAGCTGTGGCACAAGGCAGATGAGAATCTGGCCCTCATTTCTTCTGAGCCTTAGAGCTGGTGTGAGCACCGGGGAAGTGCTGAAAAAAGGAACAGGAAACAGATGGGAGATGAGATTTCTTAAAACGCCACAACTTTCTGAGACTTTTCGGCCCAGTCTCACACCTAAGAAAGGCAGGGTGGCACAGAGCAAACGGTGTCCTTACACAGATGTGCAAGAAGAGAGCAAGAAGGGAGAGGGACAGAGTGAATTTCCAAGTAACAAACTCAACACAAGAAACATTTTTCTACCCCTCTGTGGCTGTGAAAAAAATTAAAACAAAAAAAATTTTTAAACCTGCTTTCATATCAGAGAGTGAGAGTGTCTCATCAGCCCTGGCTTCGTCCAGCACAAGGAGGAGGAGAGGACGGGGACGGTCCTCGCTCGCATGTGCAATAGCCCCGGAGAGCAGCGGGGACACCGGTGGGAGCAACCTGTGCCTTTGCAGGCAACAAAGCCAACCATCCCTCCCTCAGTCTGTGCTCACTCACAGCTTTAATCCTTCTCCGGGGACCCGGAGGGGTGCGTTAAACACCGCAGAGGAGGAGGAGGACGCCGGTGACATCCCACCAGAGCGGCCGGCGGGGACGGCGGTGCAGAGGTCACCGGGAAGTGACTCCCCGGGCTTTGCAGCGAGCGCCGGCACACTGCGGCAGTTTTTACTTAGGGCGATTGTGTTGGCAGTTTTATTTATATTTTCCTTCAGAGTGGGGCTGAGCTCTTTAACCGCGAAGGGAAATTTAATCTTTTTGCTGATAAGACGGTAAAATACTGCAATCCGGCTGACCTCCTGAAAACAGATCCAAACAGCCGGGCTGTCCAAAAATCCGAGACACCCCTCCCCCTGCCCCACAACTGCATTTCACTTGTGACCTTAGGCAGCCTGTGGCCAGACAAGATCCTTTGAACACATCCCCGGAGCAGCAGCGATTAGAGGCGCTTTGATTGCCCTGCTCGGCTGGTCCTCGGGGCTCCCGAGTGCCCCACGCCCCTGCCCTCCTCCCCGGGCACTGCTCTGCTCGCTTGCGGGCAAGGTTTAAGGCAAAGCTCCTTCCTCCCCCGCCGGCCCCCTTTCATTTTCGTAGAGCGTATTAAACCTCAAGACGTAGTTAACACTAATCCTGATTTATTTAGGATTTATCTGCATTATTAATTCCAGTCATGTTGTGAAAAAGTACTAAGGGTTCCAGTTTGTATGTAAACTTCAGCCGTTTTGCAGAGAGGTTTATTTGAATCTTCTCCTTGAAGTGATATTTTAGCCAAAATCTCAGATTTTCCCCTTTTTAAAACACTTCAGATGGGAGCTAGCCATAATAATTTGATTTATTGTTATTTTTTTTTCCCAGTAAATACCCTCTTGGACTATTTTATGCATTAATCTGGATTTGATGTGGATTTAAACATTTACAATGCAAAATAATTTGGGTTAAAAATAATCCCCCTTGATAAAGCTAAAAAACCCCCACAACTGTCACCATCTCTGACAGCCAGGCGTCGGCGGCGATCCTTGAATATGCAAATCGAGGCAAGGAGAAGCCTGAGCAGCGGGAACCGACCATGGCGTCTCCTTTGATAGTCAGGTCAATCAAACATCTCGACCCATGAGCAGTATGAAGAATCTGGATCTTGAGCTACTAAGTCTCAAAACTAAACTCACTCCTATTGCTCAGTAAGTCTGTCTGCAGATCTCACTGCTCAGACTGCACCTCCACCCTATTCTCAGTCTGGGGTTCTGCAGAAGGGAAATACCTCTCCGGGCTCCGTGTAGTGTGGTGGGCAGCATGGGACCGCAGCCCCTGTGCCCCGCGCTGGCGGACACCCCAGAGCCTCGTTCATAGACTGGTGACCTCCACCACAGAACTGGTTACAGGTTTCTTGTGTCCAGCACGGCTCTTGGAAAGCTGTAACAGGACCAGCTCTGACTGTTGGAAACCTTTAGTCGTCGAGAACCTCGTTTACCGGTGGGCACGGTACGTCTGGGAGTCCTTGTGCCAACCGGGCATCCGCCTTCTCCCGCTGCCCTCTCTCCCAAGATGAAACAGGCATGTTCAGCCTGTGGTTGGGGTCCTGGCTAGAAGCCTGCCCACCCGTCAGTTCAGCCTTGATTTGTGAAGACCTGTTTAAAACAGTCGTATATTGATGTGGCGTCCGTATTTTCACTGGAATCGGTGCTGATTCAACGCAGCGGCGGCTGTCCCGAGGGGTCTGCCTGGAGCCACCATCATCCTGACCACCCCGGCCGGCGGCTCTCTGGAAACCCACCGTGCAGCGCTTGGGCATGCTGCGAGCCCTCTCTTATGTGGGCCATAAGGCTTATGGATACTGCCAGTAATAAGCAATCAGACGTCATTACTACCTCAGTTTATTCCGAGCATCTTATGTGATCTGACTTCTCTTCTGTCCGCAGCTAATAAGTAGTAACATCCCAAGTGTCTTTAGGAACGGGCGCTGACACAAAGTTACTAAAAGATTAATATGTTTCAGAAAATAGTTCTCAAATGCAGGTATTTCCTATTTACACCTTTCATCAGTAGCGGTGCCAGTATGTATTTTGCCCATTCTCCTCTCTGAGGCTGCCGTGGTGCTGCTCCTTACATGCCTCCTCATGTCTATTCTAAACCAGATTGCCAGGCCCATAGGGAACAATTTTCCAGGGTATTTGTTTGTTTCCTGAATAGGCACTTGGGACACTGGCATCTCTTGATAATCTCTGCGTACAGGAGCAGAACTGCAAGGGCTTCTGAGAGTGCAATACAACGTAGTATTTCCAAAGTAAAATTAAAACCTGCAAATTATCGAAGATATAATGCCATAGTAGCCGTGAAGTCTGAAATCCCCTCTCAAAAAATGACAAGACAGGATGAGGCAACATATAGTGTGGAGCTAACTATCACCAGTCAGGTGGAAGATCTTGGGGCTACAGTAAATAGTTCTTTGTAAATATCATTTTGGTGCATAGTAGTAATCAAAGGATGAAACAATGTAAGGAATTATTAGAAAAGAAGTAGGGAAAAAAACATAAAAACCATTGTGCCACTGTATACATCTCTTATATGCCTGCCTCTTAAATAAGCTGTGCAATTCTGCTTCTGTCTCAAAAAAGGTATAAGAGAATGGGGAAAAGGTCAGAAAAGTGCAAGAAAGGTGATCGAAGCAGGGAACAGCTTCTGGATGGAGCAAGGGTATGAAGCAGGCTAGGTACCACCAGTCTGGAAGAGACAACTGGCACATGATGCAGTGACCGTCATTAAATTCTAATTTAATGGACAAGGTAAATTGTGAATACTGTCCACTGTCTGTCCTGGTACAAGAATGAGGGGGCATCAAATGAAAATTGCAGTCAGAAAGTTAAAAACAAGCAGACCAAGAAATGCAGCCATTTCTTCACCCAAGACAAAATTACGCTGCACAGCTCTTCTGTAGCAAGGCTATAGATGCTGGCAGTATGTGGGTTCAAAAAGCAACTGAACAGCTTTATGGGAGACAAAATCCATTGAGGACTACTAAAAAGTGGAACACAACTTGTAGTTCAGAAAGTCCTTTAATCACAAGTTGTTGGTGGCTTCTGGGGAAGCATCGCTGTCCGCTCACTCATTTCATACTCTGCCTACAGGGCTCTGTTACTGGTCACTGTTGATGACAGGATATTGGCTAGATGGACCATTAATTTAATTTATCTTCTTACAATCTCTTAACTAGTGTAGAAATGTGATATATCTAGTTCAGTTACAATACTTTCCCAATACGGCCAGTCTTAGAAATCCGTAATGAATATACCATCATTACATCTTTGTAGTAGTAGCTATGGTACCTGCAACTGTAGTAGTTTGTCATCAAAAGTGCAGGGAAATCTGCCGACTCTTCCTTTCAGTCATGTCTTGAATTAGATGCATAGTACAGGCTGGGACAGATCAAAAAGTGTACATTTATCAAAATTCCGATGTTACCGTTATCCCAAATTCTGGTAGTGTCTCTCACCTCCTGGTTTTGTAATTTCTCTTGGTTTTTTAAAGTAATTTCAAATCGTGCCGTGGCAGAAGGCACCGTAGGTAACCCACGGCTCCCTCGCGCTCAGTCTGACGGCAGGATGCTCGTGCCAGCGCGGAGGGTCTGCCCGTCGGGTGGCGGGGAGGTGAATGCCATTGCGGGAGCTCCTGCGTTGGTCACCGGGAGTTTTGGATCAGGCTGGAAAGGCCAGCCCAGAGCTGGCCCCGCACCAGCAGGCTCCTGGCTGGCGAACGGGGCTGAGCCGCGCAGAGCTGGGGAGATTCATCAAGGGAGGAAAAACCCGGCCGTCGACGCGCAGCTCCGCGGGGTCGGTCAATGAGCTGCCTTTGAGAGGGTTTCCGACCAGCCGGCCGGCTCTCCAGCGGCAATCAAACCGTCTGTAGCTGCTATCAGCCGCTTCCATCACCTCCCAGGCTGGCAGTTTTCCAATAAAGCCGATACCCCCTCCCCGGGGTACGGCCATCAGCGGGAGGTGGGCATTGTCTCTTTACTCCAGCAATTTGAGGACAATGTTGGCTTACACTCTATTAGCAAGCGGACACCCGACCCCTGACCCTGGCATTGACCGCGCAGCCACCGGCGGGTGGACGTGGGGGAATTAAGGTGGTCCGACGCAGTTCCTCGGCGCAGACCTGGGCAGGGGCGTCCACCCGCCTCGCGGGCAGCTGCACCGATGGCAGCAGCGGACGCGCCGGCACGCAAGCGGAGAGTTAGCTCCGGGTTGTGACGCGGAGGCGCGGACCGGAGATGCGCGCTCGGCAGGGAATCGGTTGTACGTTACAGAACGCCCCTCTAGAAATCAGCGTCTGGGTTTCCAGTGCAGAATTCTGATGGAGGGTTACAACGTACTCCAGTATCAGACTCCATCAGAACATGCTGAAAGGCGCTGGTATGCGCTGGATGGATGCTAGCCCACCGTCTTTTCGCTGGGACTAGGCGCCTGTGCCGTGTCGGTGCCGGCCAGCCCAGGTGCTCCCTGTCCCGGGAACATCCCTGCTCCGGGGTGGGCTCTGCTCCGCTCCGGGCGGGTGCAGACCCCTGTGGGAGGACACCCCCGGGGATGACACCCCCAGGAGTCCAAAAAGTAAATCAGCCGGAAAACATAACCACGTTCCACCCAAACCAGGTTGTCTGACTTGAACTTCCAGTCACTTATCTAAGCTTTTCCCTGTCGAGGACTTACAGGCCTCCCTGTCAATAAACACATTAGCTCACTAAACATGCGGATGCCTTTTCTTCTCTGGATTAACCCTTTGGGAGCTGGGGCTTCCTTTGGATTTGTTAGGATATTGATCACAGATCATGTTTGCCTTTCAAACTCTCTTTCTGCTTTGGACTTGACAGACAGTTTCAATGCTGCAGTCAAGCAGCAAATTCACTGCAGCTGCACGGAGAAAGGGAGCTGCAGTGAACAGCCTGTGTTGTGCTTCTCCTGGGGTAGAGATACCTCTTCTGTAGCCTCCGAAGGAAACATGCTCACCAGCATCGGAAGTAACTTGTTCTCATAAGGCATTGCTAATTAAGCAAATGCTGAGATGTTAAACAATGTCAGATATAATGTATGTATATTTTCAGTATTAGCAAAAATTGTATTGAATTAAATTAAAATATGCTTTAGCCTAATTTAGCTCTTCTTTTCCTATTGAAAATCATACCCCTTTTCAGTAAGTGTCTGTAAATGTGCATGAAAATTTAAAAGGAGGCCAACTGAGGTAGCCCCACTGTTTCTGGTTAAGAACAGATTAAAGAAGCTCTTAGGAGAATGACTTGGAAGAAACTTTGCAAAATGGAAGGGTCACATTTTATGACCCTGCTGACCCAAATGGATGCAAAAATACCAGAATTAGTGACGTATCCAGAAAGCAGATCTTCTGGCTTTTTCACACATGTGGTAAGCTCATTCTCTCAGTTCCTAGAACCTGCCTAAGAATCTGGAGTAAAACGTATGCTTGTTTTAGTTAAGGCCATTTGCTATTGCACCTCTCATATATGTCATGTCTCTCTTTTACACACTGTCTTAAAAATGCAAAGGCACCTGCCTGACTCAGAATTGGGCAGAGTAGGCATAGTGTTCCCTTGTAATCTGGACCATGTTCTCAGGTTTTTGAGCTACTGGTATATCTCCTTGTGGATAACTTTGCTGTTCCTGTGCAGTTACTGCCTTCTCTTGCCACTCTAATAAATTATATTGAGTCTTCATGCTTTGGTTTTAGGGCTGTCTGTTAGGCTTCTTAACATCTTCTCTTTTTTCCATCTAGTTGAGGATTTCTTGGTTTTTCCTCTTTTTATGGTTTTTTGAAGAAGGATTTTTTAAAATTCTGCCTTGGACTGCATGCAAGCCATGCCTTTCCCAGTCTGCTACACAAAGATAATCCTCTCACTGTACAACATCTACGTTCATCCTCTTTCTAGGCATTAAGTTTAACAACAAAAACCCCAAGGTGGTGTAAAAACTCATCCAAACCTTGCCTCGAGGCTTGGTTGCCCTTATGTTTCCTCAATCCAGAGGGGCTTAGCCCCTCTTTCCTCAAATGATACTCCCTTTCCATCTGTGTTCTGTTGGGTTTAACAGCAACAGCATCCTCCTTTGCACATCAGCTGAACTCCTCTAACCGTTCCTGAGCAGGAGGAACATCAGCTAACAAGGTGGAATGTTCCAGGCAAAGAATGCTAAAATATTGTAAATGCATTGTAGAAGAATCATGACGTGTGACCCTGTAGTGCGCAACTTGGAGCTCCTGGGGCAGAACAGGCAACCATTACAAATCTCTCATTTAAGTGAAACATCTACATTTTGTGAATTTAATATGCTGCCTCCCCCCCATCCTGTCATGTTGTACAGAGATCACTTTGCTTCTTTCTGGATGTGATTTGGTTCTGTGTTATTCCTATGGTTTTTGTTAGTCTCTGTGTTTACTTTTGACTTATTCTCATTTAGGCAGCTGAGATTTCTCATTGTCTTTAGAATTCATGTAATGGGTTTGCATCATTTTCTGCATTGTGCACTGGGGAAATTATCAATTCAACACATAGCCGCACTGAAACTTTCTTTAAAACACTCAATAGACATGTGAAGCATAATGTTATTTACCATCTGACTCACCTAACAACATTCTTTGGAAATTCCTTAGTGCGATGCCAGCATTACCCTGACTGTGTCTCAAAACTGTGGCGTAATCCTAATGGGAAACGTTCTCTCCATTTTAACAGCCATGTCAGAGAAGAAGCTAGTAAGAGTCATGATTTAAAGAAGTTCTTATAAGGCTGGGAATAATTATACTTCCAGTGCTGCTGCTGGTTTGCGATGTCATACTCAGGAAGTCACGTCACTTCCCCGCTCCAGCGCGGTGGTGACAGTTCCCTGCTCGTTTCAAAGGCGTGCTGAGAGGATCAGTTAACACTTTTCCATCGTTTGCACTATATTAAGTATGAAGTGTCTCCATGGTTAGCTGCCACACGAATAACAACGCAACGCGCTGGGCTTATTGATCCGGCTCTTCCGCACGAGCCTGGGTGGTCACCTGTGCTCCGAGAGGCCTGATCCTGTGCCTCTTCATGGGGAAGTGGAGTCTTACTCCCACGGAGAGTATTTGTTTAAGAGGATTTCCTTTCTCATGCAGGGACAGCAGTAGCCATGCCAATAAGGGTGGGAGCGATTATGAGAGATTGACTGCTGGAATATAATCCCTGTGCGATGCTGATCGGATCTGGTGAAGATTGCGTTTCAAAGGTAGCAGCTCATCCTGCTCCAGGAGTGGCGTTCCACCCATAAATAGGGCTTTAATGAGATCCGACAGGCCTGATTTCTCTGGTGATACAGTAAAACAACACGACCAATTCTGATGGTTTGGGGTCCTGACCTTTAACAAGGACTCGCGACGTAGGGCAAACTGCCCAAGAGAGATGGAGGGGCAGGAGGCCAGGGGGACAAGGTCGGCAGATAATGAAGTGGTCAGCATTGGATTTCTGTCACTCACGGTGGTTAAGTACAACAGTGAGGGACTTCAGTTAAAGAAACTGTGAAAGAGCACATGCAGAAAATAACAGAGACTGGGGAATCTGAGGAAGATTTCAGTTACCTTTTGCTGTGAACTCGAACGTTCTGAGTGACTTTGGTAATGAAGAGGGTGAGTGCAGAAATCATGCAAAGAGAGTGAGAGAACAAGGAGGGAGCAAGGGAGATTAAAGCAAACAGAGAAGGAAATCCAAGGGGACTGTCATTTGAGCGAGCTCTGCAATCAGGTCCTGAGACCCAGAGAAAGGAAAGGAAGCGGCCGCAGCGGCAAAACAGGGGTCTAGACCAGGGGTGACTGAAGACGGAGCCCTTGATTTACCCAACCAGTGCTGCAGCAGCCGTTTGCGGCCCTCCGGTTGTTCCTGCCCTCCCCGGGTGGTGAGGACGCTCCTGAGTGCCGCCCTGGCCGAGGACCTGCTCGCGGCGATGGCCGTGGACCTGACGGCCACCGAGGAGCAACGTCCCAACCGCGCGTCCGTCGGCCAAGGTGCCGCCAGCCTTGACCTGTCCCTGGTGCTGGGAACGTCTCTGGGGTGGCAGGGGTGGCTTGTCTCCTTTTAAGTCTCTTTGTGCTGCTAGATCTAAATTTAGTGGGACTATTAGCTAAGAAAACAACCCATTCGGTATCAGACTGCCTGCTGTGCATTCAAAGAGCAAAATGGTGAAATACAGAGGAAACGAAGACCTGTTATTAAGGAGGCACTGACAGATGATTGTGTCCTAATTTAAGATCTGTTTCCTTTTCAAGTGTTGTCCTTTAGACCTGGTTTTAAGAGAAATATTTCTTTACAGTTTTGCTAATACGTCTATCTAGGCTACAAGTCATAGAAATTAAATGCATTTGACCCAAACACTGACAAATTATGTTAATGAACAACAACCCCAAAATTAAGCTGACCGGAAACAAAAGTGAAAATAGGACATGTTATTCCTGTCCAGATATGAACAGGATGCTAGATAGGATGCTAAAAGCAACTAAAATGATAAGTGATAAGTAGGAAAATATATTTTGAAAGCACTTTAGACTCAGTAGCCCAAGCTAGTTTTATTTACATGAAGAAAAAAATAATATATTGTTTTAGCATTGCTGATCCCTTTGGACATGTTCAAACTGCAAGGCCTACAAAGAACAAAATCATTAAATCAGGTGTGTACAGTAGTTTCTTATACAGACTAAAATAACCTTTAGTCTCAGCTATACAACTGTAAGAATGGTTGCAGAGAGCAACCTGCATCAATATCGGCTTCAGTCAATGAAACGTTTGCTCTTTAGTTTTTTCTTCTTTATTTGGGTGTCTTATTGGTGCTTTTTTTCTTTTGTAAATGTGAACATTGAAGCCAGGCAACCTGTTAGAGAGGTGAATTGCATGATTACACTGCATTGTTTTAATTTGTCTTTGGATGAATTCTCATAAGCTTTCATGAGAAAATCTCCCATTAGAAGCATTCATTTAATTTAAGAACAGTTGGGAGAGGAAGGGTTGAGATGACAGATGGAGACTGTGGGTGTCTTATAAGAGAGAGCTGAGCTTTTTGTATTTATCTTTTTGTGGCACATAGTTGCTGTTCTCTGCTGCTTCCATTTTTTTAATCTGTCCTTTTTTGTGCTGTATTTCTTAGAAATCTCTCCTCTTTTGTACTGTAAGTCTAATAGATTTCATTAGTTTTTCCTGTACTGTGTCAGCTTTAAAACATAACAATATAACACAGTATAGGGATGCAGCCTGGTAAGAAAGCAGAATAAAATAGGCTGAGCCTTAACATGTGGATTTCAATCCAGTTTTGAATTGCATAGTATTTAGCAGAAAAACATACTGAAACATAGAACTGATTTCTTCACTAAATCATCTTACTGATTGTCCAGCAAGTGGTATGCGCATGCTGAAGACAGTTTTCTAGCTGTGCCGGTGCCTTCGCTATGTAATTAAAGGTTCACTGTCAGAAAGTGGCCTAAATCTCACATTTCACTTTTATTTAAATTAGTATAAAAGTAAGTGTAAGGTTTCAAAGCATTATCTTTAAAAAGCATGTATATAAAAATTGTAGGATTTCTGAATGTAAATGTGCACTGTTAATGCTTGTGGCCCAGGCAGTTCAGCTTGCAAAAGCTGCATGAAAACCAAATACCTTTAATAGTTTAAGTCAGCCAGTAATAGAAAGGAGGACAATAGCTTTGTTTTATAAATACCAAAAATATCAACATACACAAATACAAATACATTCATATGAAGAGTCCAGCTGCTGACAATATTTTGATAATCAGGTCCCTGATTTTTAACTTACACCTCTTTTAATGGTCTTTAAGTTATAATGACAAATAATTTGTAAGTTGTAATGCCTATGCATTAGGGCTGCCAGGCCCCTTCACGGAACTAATTAAAATTTAAAAGTAAAATTAAATCCTGTTAAAGTAAGATGGAAAACAGTGAAATGTTTGTTCTATATAAAACTTGCTTTGCTCTGCAATATAAGAAGCAAGCTATGAATATAGGGCAAAAATTTCAAACATTAGGCTGACTTGTTCTCACTACATTACACATGAATTTATTTGCATCTATATGTGCTATCCCTAAATTTGCATTGCACATAACAAACCAGTTGATATGAGAAGCCAAGTACATTCATTAGATTTTTGTTACTTTTCCATGAGGTTTTTAACTTAATATGACCAAACCAGAACTCCAGTTTTTCCCTTACCCTTCACAATTTCTGAATGATTTGATCATTCTCTGTTCAAATAATAAAACCACTTTTCCAAGGCTCCGTCATCTCTTGCTCTGATTACCACAGCCACTTCTTTTTGTTGTCCCACACATTTCAGTCCATATAAAATACACTGCCATAACAGTCGTTCTTAGTATTTGATTTGGCTGTTTTATCCCTTCAGATCCCTTGTTCTTTCTCCATCCCTCCTTCCTAACAAGTCAAGCTTCAAGTTCACCACCTCCGGTCCTGCCCCTTCCTGTTTAAATTCATGTTCCCGTAGTCTCTCCATCAGCTTCATCAGAGATCGAACCTCTACGCTTATTTCTCTTATTGTTTTAATCTCATAAAAACATCTCTGTACTTTCTTCCATCTGTACCATCTATAATATTTTCCGCAAACTGAACTGCAAAAGCTTCTGCTTTCTCCTCTTTGAAGTCTGCGCTGGACCTACATGACTTGGTTTTTCTTCTTTAAGCTGTAGTCTCCCGTGATGATATCGGAGCTGTATTCCATCACTGTAATAGTGAGCTCATTAAGGACTTAGGTGGGGAGCTTGATTAGGCCACCGCTGGTGCTGAAAGGGCAGGAATGGACTCATTTGCTCCCTGAGAAAGGGCAGCATCCCACTTTACTCCAGGATGGTTGGCAGTGTCACACGGCTGCCTTTCCTCTCGCAGTCTGCAAGGAGACATCTCGTCCCGGTTAGCTCCCTGGGAGCCCCGACCTGTTCCTGCCCTCGTCAGTACTCCAGCTCTGTGGGACATACTAACCGGCTTCCAGCTTCCTCTTCCTTTCTTGGGGCATCGCTGGCTCTGTTACAAACTCCTCTCCAGTAGATTTTCTAATATCAGCTGCCCCAACCCTGGAAACCATTATCCTGTGACCCATTGTCTTCATGAACAGATAGGTAGACAGGGACATTCCTACATCTGTCTTTTCCTGCTGTCCTGATTTATTACTCCGTAAAATAATAAAACGTTAAAAAGGTTGAACCTGAACTGAAGCTATGACTATGACGCTATTAATCAAACTGTTGGAGAATTACTTTATATTAGGTGCCTTAAGCACTGATCCAGTCCACTAAAAGTTGTCCTGAAACATAGTCTAAATACGGAGTATTGGGCCTGGGAAAAGCAATTCTTGATTGCTTTGCGTTCTCTTACAGTGCATGACTGTACAGTGTAACCCCAAAGCAGCACTAATGTGAGCAGTTCAGGGGAAGCCAACCAAAAGCTGTCCTGATGTGCCGAGGAGGAAGCAGACAGTTACAGGAGAGCTCCTCGGTCTCCTCCCGACATGGGGTGATGCCACCGTGCTTCTAAGCACCTTTCATACAGGAAGATTTCATAACGTGGTGCTTCATTTAGAGAACCATTATGTATGTATTTTGAACTCTGAAGTGCTTCCCAACGCGGACACACCTCTGGCCTGGACTGGTAAAGGGGAGCATGCACACAACGACGTCAGCTGGCAGTTTCAGGCAGAAGTAGCACTGCCACTCAAACGAGTCCACACGGCATCTCGCCAACTTTTTGAAACTACTTTTGGTGAGCCCTAATTCTTAAAACTTTCCGTGCATTCAAGACTTGAAACAGGCTCTGTAGCAGTCACTGGTCCCATACTGGCATGAGCAGTGTCTCTAGCCAGCAGAGGCTGGGGCTGGAAAATCTGTGCTGCTTCCCCATGCCAAGCAAGTAACTCTTGCACTGGTCCTTAGCGGGATCTCAGGTGAGAGGGGCTGAAATCAAATCATTGCTTTCTCTCTGTGAAGTAGGTGTTTAAGTACTGGCCGTGTTTGCTCCACGAGCCCTCTAGTCCCCACGCGTCGCTCCCGTTTCCCATCAGAAGAACTGGTGGCGGTGGTGGCGGCAGGCACCACCGCAGGGCGGGCGTGCGGGGCCGACGTGCAGGCTTGGCGTGCGGGGCCGACGTGCAGGGCTGACGTGCAGGCTTGTCAGGCTCTCCTGTTCCACCGGCCGTCACGAGCGTCTCTTATCTCGGCCGTCGATGCCACGCTCACTTGATGTCTCAGTTCCGGAGCAGAGACGCTCCAGCTGCTATCTGGGAAGGCTCTGGCCCCAAAAATATTTAGTTAGCAGCCATTCAGTTAAGTGGAATTGACTTTTTATCGGCTTTCCTCTCTACGTCTGCCACCAGCGAAGGCCGTTTCCTCCTTCCCTCTTCTCCGGCTGTCAGTCCGCTCCACATTCCTATCGGCAGCCGTTAGCCCTGATCAATACTAACCACTGTGTAACAGCTCACGCATGGCTGCCTTAGTTTGCATCGATCAGATCCTTCTTCCAACAGGTAGCTGGCTATTTGAGGCAACGGCTTGAGATAAACACCTACTTTTACTTCAGGCTAATTCATTATGGAGGGGTTTCAAGGAGACCCAGTGCCCTTCTGCAGAGACTCGCAGAGACTTGCAGCAACTTCTCTCCTGCCCAAGATTATGTGAGACGGTGCTATTTCCCCCATCCCTTCTGAAATCCAACCTGTAAAAACGATGCTATCCAAATACTTTCAAAGGACCTAGACTGAAAATTATACCTCCAACTATTCTAGTTAGGAGAACGTGGTGGTTTTGAAAATGAAGAACATGAAGGCTGATTAGAAGCGGGGATGGGATGACCAGTTGGGCAGTAGGCGTCTCGTGACTGTCTCATCACAGCTTCTTACCGGCAGACCCTCTGCTCTTGCAGTTTGGTGTCTGGGAGCTGTGTCCCCACAAGCCTGACGTGCTCTGGCGGGATGCAGCATCCCCGGCCTCCAGCAGAACCAGCCCCGAGCCAGCACCAGGCACCGGCCCACGGCTCCCGTGGGGCTGGCTGGGAGCCACGGGGCACCCGCGGGAGGAGGCTCACCACGCGAAGGGGTATAGCCTAGAAGCTCTATCAATACCAGCAAACGTTCGGCATCCTGATACATCAGATTATTTTGCTGAAGCATTAAGCACACAGGCTTCAGGATAGCACCTTTGGGCCATCTGTCCTGTTTAGATGCCATAACGTAACACGGAGGTAAAGTGCTACGAACATCAATAGGAGGAATCTCCGCAAAACCGACTGGCAAACAGCAGTATGCTGCCAACCTTACTTCCCCTATACTTCCCGCTGTCCCCAAAACAGCCAGAATTTAGGAAACTAGCAACCGTTTTGAAGGAATCCGAACAGACGTGTTTGCACAGAGACGCTCACTCCACAAACACGCTCCTGAACCAGACCTCACTTAGCAGCTTTGATTTGTAGGCTTGGAGAGAGGAGCGGAGCACACACAGAAGCAAGCACCTTTGCCAAGGGTGAAGATGCAGTTCTTAACCCGACTGCTAAAAAGCCTGTAGATCAGACACGTCCAGCCTGGAAAGCCTCTCGGAGAAGTTACGAACACCTTTTCTGGTCGGTTTATACTTGTGCCGGTTACAGAGGCAGAAGGGCCGCAGGGCTGCTATGGCAGCTACAAACTTTCCAGTGAAATGAGTGTTTATTATTATAGGTTTGATGCCATTCCCAAAAGGACCTAATCAACAAGTAATAAGGCCTCAGGAGAGCAATTAGAAACCTGAACTTTAACTCCCTTATAACCACAGTGTAGAAAGCAACTTTTGCTTTCGTTTGGGTTATGCAGCCTGCTGTGTTACTGAGGAAGAAATACTGAAAATCTGAAATCTAAAATAACTGCAGATGGGTATTTGGATTTGAACAGTGAGGTATAAAATTAGTTTCTGCGGCAGGGTGAATGTGCACCTGGCAAAAAGCATTAATGGTTTGGGGGGATTCATGCCCAAATATATACCCTCTATCATATCTGATTTCTTTCAATGCTTCTTCCTAGCTTTAGACAATCATCGAGGATGTTTGGTGCCTGCACACTTGCAGCATCTCCCCTTAAAAAAAAAAAAAAATTACCTCAGTTTTCCCACTTGTAAAATAACAATAATATCTGCCTAAATGCAGAAGCCTGAGATGTGTGGTTTGCTTGAAACTTGTTTTGAATACTTTGGATGGGACACTTCAGACAGGAACTGCAGATTGAGTAATTCTTGCCATAGAAAGTCACATGGCTACTGGAAAGCAAAAAACTGCGTAAGAATACGTCTGCGTAGCATGGCTGCATCAGTGAATATTGGCCAAGAGGGCTAATATTCCTTACTGCCTGCCTGAGAGTATGGAGAAAGCACTTGACTTTCCAGGTCTTTATGCAGAGCCATGGCAACCCTAACATGCACCCACGGATTGCTAACTTTCGTGTTATTTGAAACTTAAGAGGTGTGTTTCTAAAAAATGTTACAGAGTTAAAGCGGTTTTTTTCTTTTTTTTTTTCTTTTTCCCAAATACCATATTTGAAAGCCATTTCTGCTGGCAGAATGTGATTGTATGTAGAGAAGAGAACTGTGATAGTTGCACATTTCCTTTTCAACAGAAACTAGAGAAAAAGCAAGTAATACTGCAATACAAGAAGCCAAGAAGAGAAAGCTTCTCATGCACCTGTAAGATCGGTTGTACATTTTGAATTTCTTGACTCTTCAGCAGCCTTACTGGGTTTCCAGGTCACGGCAGGATGAGCAGACTGACCTCTGTGTAGTGGTAGTTGGTGCTTTGTGAGATGAGTATAAAGTGCATGATTTTTTTTACGTTATTGGCTATTGCAAGTCCTCCCTTTCCAGTGAACGTGGGTCTAGGGGTAACTAAGCCTGCTGCAGTGAGCGTCCTCAGCAAGCCTACGGCATGCACCTCCATTGCGTGTCCCCCCGACCTGTCCCTGCTTGGCCGAGGATTAATCCAAACAGGATGAAACTGATCCTGGCTGGCTAGGAGAAACAGCTGAAGGAGTTGGCAGTGGCAATGTCTGCTGCTCTGCTGACAGGGACAGCGTTGTCTTCCATCACTGCCTCTTCTGACCAACTCAAAGCTAGTATTTCTCCTCCTGTGTAGTTGTCAATGCAGAAGTGAAAATAATACTGAGTAAACAGTGAGAACCAGGAGAGGTATGGCTGTAAGGATGAAGCAGAAGTCCTGCTTAATTGTTCCTAGGAGAGAGAGCAGGCATTTCCCTTCACTGAAGTGAGTGTCATGCTAACAGGAATGATCTGTATCAAGTGGAAATGGGATAAAACTCCGGGAGCACACTGTAGAGCAGCGTCCAGAGGAGATACTTTAATATACTCTAGTTTTCTCGGGAGGGTACATAAATCCAACAGGCGCTGGCATCATGTGGATGGCTCGTCATGCCACTTGGCTATGACTGAAGGTAGTGTAGGTACACAAGGCTGTTGCAGCCACCAGTTACGGAGCTGTCAAGGTGAGGTCCTGCTCTCTTTTGGAGGCGGGAGCGCCAAACCTAGACCAGAGCTGCACACTTCCCACTCAGACTTGCAACTGGGGGTGCTGGGGGTGCCTCCACGGTCCTGTACTGAGCCCGGGATGCCGTGGGCCAGTGCAGGAGCCAGGAGGGCTCTGTCCCTGCCAGCTCTGGTGCCTCCAAGGAGGGGAGAGCTGAGCAGACCCAGGAGCCTGAAGAGCAAGGTGAACTTTCAGATATCCCAGCCTTGAACAAATGTAAGGTCTTGAAAAACTTCATTTGATGTATAAAATGGAGCCAGCAGAGGGAGTGAAATGCAGGGACACTATACTGTCCATGCAAAACAGAGCTGCTGGGGTTTTGATCTGGGTGCAGCTGGTTCAACAACACTTCTCAAAACCCATAGTGTGGGTGCACCGGCTCGGTCCAGGGCCACAGGTAATAGAGGCAGTAGGAGTGAGAGGTTGTCTACTGTATCATTATCAATATAAAAATAGATGGTTTGGGGGCTAACACTGTATGTTTCCAGTATGAAGAAGGTACCCAGAGGAACCTTAACTTCTCAAATAATTCCTGTTCTGGGAGGGTTCTGAGTGCTGTCCCTCTAAGTAGGTTCAAACGCTTTATGTCTCAGTTGTTCTGGCACTGTTCACATGGCCCTGGGAGTGACCATGTAAAATACTGAGGAGAAGCCTAAAACAGCATGCTGATGTTGCTTCCTTACTCTCTTATGCCTCCTAAATGTCCTGGTCTTGGCATTATCTTCAGGACTAAATGTGGACAGACATGCCTGCAAATAGCTTCTTGCTGATTTCTTAGTTAACTTCTTCAAAAATAGGAATTTTGCAAATGGATTAGTTCTTCAGCATCCACTTAGGATTTCTTTTAGATGCTTCTTTAATGTGTCTTCAAAGACAGAACTACAATTTCCTCTTTTAATTGAGTGTTGGCCATCTTTGTTCACCATTTGATTAGAAGAGATAGGAAGTGATATTTATTAAACCGTTTACTAACATGTGAGCTTCCTCCTAGCTAATTCTGAAGGAGAACTGGCAGGAAAATGCCAACTTAATGGTCAGAGACCAGTGCGGGAGTTGGACTGAGAGGCACAACACACTCATTTTAAAGTTATTCTTCCAGGGCCTCTGCAGACACCAGCAGACATGAGTTTATGCACCGCTAATGTAATCAAGGTTGTATCTGTAGCTGTGAAGAATACCACAAAAAAGAGGTGGTATTATTATTTTTTACTCAAGCTGAAATTTCTGAACAGTAATACAATAAAATGCAAATTCTACAGCCATGGATTCACAAAAGGCCTGTGCTCTTTGCCCTAGGACTAGTGTTGTGAATTTTGCAGCACAGCTCTAACCCCAGTCCCAAGCACACGTTTGCTGCCTGCTGCGCCCGCACCATGCACAGATTATGGCATGAGAAAAGCAGAGGGAATCACAGACTGAGCTGCCAATCTGATTAAAGGTGGGAAATTGTTACATCTATGAGAACAATCAAAGGGGTTTGAGGGCAGAGAGAGGAGACTCACTTCATTTTATATAGTGAGGAGCCTTCACTTGCTGTTACCCATCCAGTGGGAAGTTCCAGTTTGAGTCTATCAGAAGATTTCCCTAAGTATGATTTGAACCTGCTGTCTAGATGTTACTGTCAGGCATAATGTAGGTTGTTACACTGAGATTTTGGTGGTGGTTATATGGCACTGCAAATGAGATAAATTTTAGCTAGGAAACCCTCCCCTCCAAACCACCAAAAACAAACAAAAAAACCCAGAAAGTTGATGAAGCATCTCTTGGAAGTGTGTTTTTCTGAAAATCATCCCCAGCCTGGATATTTTCAGAAAGTTTCCTTTCAAAAAGTGCTAAGTACTGACTCCTCCAATTAAGGTTATGAAGAACAAAGGGAAGTAAATTTTTTCTCCCAATTCAGTACTATATTTGATATCTGAGGGCAGGCGAATGCTGTTGTGAATCTTAGCTTTCAGGTTGCTCTTTTGTACCTTTAAGAGGTAAATGATAATTTCCCAGAGATGGATGGAGGGGTGTTGAAATATCGATGTAATCAGTATACGCGATAAACAGTTGTGTTATTCTGTATCTGATCTTCCCTATGCTGTGTTTGTGCACTATGACGAAGTTTGCTGCATAAATTAGACTGGATTTGTTTCCAGTAGGTCTGTCTAGTGATGGTGGCTGGAACAGGCTGTACATTTGGAACCTCTTCAGATGTATCACTATCTAAAAGTGAGTCGGTCTCACTTGCACTCTTTTCATCCCAATTTGTGGTCAATCTGCACCTGAAATACAGAGTTTAGGACATTATTCTCATTCACTTTGGCTTTCAATTTATTTTAGCTTTGTAATGTTTCCAGATAGCATTTGACTGCATATGTGCCAGTATGTGATAAATATTGAGAACTGACAGTAGTCTCTTAGTCCAGAATGTCTGGAAACTTTTGCTATATAGGGTGCAGACAATGAGTCCGTACTAAGTTTATCTCAGCAGTTCCTCCTCATTGATCATACTAGCAAGAGCTGGATTTGATGGAGCTTTATGAAAGGCATTTAACACTAGTGTACCAACAGGCAAGCTTTGTGGTATGGGTGTCTGGTGACCCGTTAGCTCTGATTCTCTTTTCACTGGAAAAGAAAATTCAATGCAGAGGTAGCTGGGATACAAAATATGATGTGATTGGCCAGCAGCATCCCAAAAGTCAATGTATGGGTCTCCTGGGTCTGTAATATCATCCCAGTAACCAGGTGTTTGGAGTTAGACTTCTTGCTTTGCAGGACTGTTGAGCAATTGCCAACTTTTTACAGTCTTCTCTTTCTAGTATCCCATGTCATTTTCAACCAGAAACTATTCATATAGTTGTATATACTATATACTTTTTTTTTTTTTAATCTTTGAATCTGTGTGTTTATACACCAGTTTTCCAAGAAACATTTATTTTAGCAAAATACAAAAACGTAACAAGCTGGTAGTCTCAATAATTGTGTTGAATACTGTGTAATTAGCTTAAAGTAAGTTTTTCCTCCTCGAAATGAGATTATATTTGTGCCTGGATCAAGCAATTCTGCACCAGTCTTGAACTTGTTAAAGATGAAAATCAGAATAACCACTGCAATATTGAAAAGGTAAAATGAGAACAAAATGGCATTTGGCCAATGTTTATGAATCACAGAATATGATCATGAAATCATAAGAATAACCACCAAAAGGTAAATAAATTACCCAGCCTACTACTTATTTTCATGTACAGTTTGACACAAAAGCTGAAGCCATGAATGATTTATACCTGTTTTAACAATAATACTCATTTTCCTGAAAGATGGTCAGCACTCAGGCTGCTGTGGGCACCATGCCAGTTGTTGAAAGGTTAATGTCTCAGCAGCAATACATTAAATTATGAATTATACCAGTCCCAAAATGGAAGGTTATTAGCTCAGTATGTTTAATTAGCCTGGCTTGAACTTTGCCATCTGCTAGCACTGCCCATCACTAATGCACGGCCATATGGAATAACGCCTGGCTCTGGTGATGTCCTCCTTGGTAACAACCAAGCTGATCCCCAGAGCCCGAAAAGGTGCTACCTGCTGCACAGACCATACTGAACGTTGCAGAGAGTTCAGGAGTACGAGGAAAACACATCTTGTTTTCTCCCGAGTCCTTCGGGCCAGCCCTCCTGCCAAAGCACTTGATTGATATTTGTAAATTCTCATTAGACTTGTGTCCTGGTTACATCACAGACCTTACCATGAGAAGAAAGGGAAGAAAGGTGAGGGCCCAACAAGTACCTGAGCAATTAACGTACCAGAAAAAGAGGAACTTTCCTAGGGAGAGGTCTGGAACTGCAGTGACCAGAGGCACTGGCAGCATTGCGGTGGCTGGGTCTGGAACAGCAGGGCATCCTGCAGGCCAGCGCTCACATATGTAGGAAGCAACAGCTCGTGGTGGTTTTGTTTGCACAGCATCTCCTGCCAATAACTGCACAAGGCTACAATATTTAGTTTTTCAATAAATATTTAAATTTTACTTATTTGATTTTTTTTTTAAAAAAAGAACAAACAGTAAATTCTGTTAATTTTTTTATTAGTTAAGATTACATGATACTTTAAAAATAGGCACTAAGTATTACCATAAGTCATTATTCACTGTTATTATGGGGGTGCTTTTGGGGGGCTATGTGTTAAAACTCAGGTCAGAAGTGTGCCCTGGAAAGTGGAATGTACAAACATGGGGGAAGAACCGAAGTCGTAAGAAGCCAAACACAGTCTTATTTTTAATTCTTCTTTTTCTAGGTAGGATAACCTTGCCAAGGAGGAAAGGAATTTGGACAGACTTAACATACAGCCTGTGCAGCTTCCACTAGCTGGACACTAAAATGAAGAGAGAGTTTATTCATTCCCATCCCAACATGGCCCACCAGAATTAAAAGACATTTTAAACTACAAGAGAGATTGGGTCAAACACTAATCCACCCCAATCCATCTACATAAAGAAGCCCATTTGATTCCACCGGCTATCAAGTCTCCACATTTCTGTGTTGGATGTGAAGAGTAAAGAAAGAGTCTGGCAGAAATTAGAAGGCGTTCAAGTCACCATAAGAGACAACATCAGGTAGAAGCTCAATTCCTTTTTCTTAATTTTCTTACAGTAATTATTTCTTCTCCTCCCCTCGAGTTTTTGCTGATTCCCGCCTCTTCACATTAGTAAAGCTTCTGTACTTGTACTTCTGGAGCAGGTGGCATGGTTGGAATACTGGAGCAATATGTATTAGAGTAAAACCTGCAGACAGAAATAGAAAATAAATGGAAGATGAATTGATCAGAGGAAAGGCAAAGGATGGAGGGGATAGAATGAAGGGAAGGAAAGACAAGAATAATACCTTGCCTGTGTACTACAATAATTTATTATTTTTATACGGTGCCCAGGGTGTACAGTATCTGTTTTACTGAACAAATAGAAAAAAGAGTTCTCAGCCCCAAACAGCCAACATATTAATTTATAGCGTGACAGCCTGACGAAACAAGTAGTCAGGCCAGTGCGACGAGGAATAATTTAGTGCTTGCGGAGCATGAGTTACTTTACTTTGGTATCCACACGTGTGTATGCCATCAGATGGAAGACTCTTGGTTTTGTAATAACTTAGAGTAGAATAAAAATTTCTGTTTCAGGAAAGTTCTGAGTGAGGGGGGGTGTCTGAGGGCACAGGCAAGTGTTTTATCTGGAGGAGCAAAGAGGCTGCCATTTCAACACACGGTGAAAGAAGGAGTGACAACCTGAATCACAGCCTGGCAGCAGAGACATAAGGGAGCGCTGCAAATCCCCCCTGGCTGGCGTGCGGGGACGCTCGTAGTGGGCCAAGACGTGGTGGAGAGTAGAGAGGAAAGAAAAGGACTCAGGGGGAAAAACTGGAGCATTTGCTCTGAGCCATCTAGAGCTGGAGTTTCTAATGAGCCATCCAGACGGGACAGCAAGGAGATGACCTGAAACAACATGCTCAAACGGGAGAGGGTTCCAGTGCAGATGCAAACCTGCCGTGACCACAGAACCGGGGGAGCAATTACAAAGTTGTTTTCTAACACAGTTATTGCACTTCAACTGCAGTTTTATTCCAAAAGCAAATTCCAAAGTTTTATGTCCATAAAGGTTTAGACATAAACAAGAAAGAAGTCAGGAAAGTGGTATGTACTGTATAAACAGTTCTACTTTATAATTAATGCTGGAGATCAGGGGAGCAGGAATAGCTGTGCATGTGTGGTCATTCAGATTTACTGTTGGTCTTATTAAAACCTAGTTCTGCAATAATTTTATGCCCAGGTAGGGGCAGAAAGAGAGCAGGATGCCCCCAAGCAACCCATAAATAGTGTGGTGAAGACAAAGCGTTTATTACTTAGCTTCACAAAGGCTCTGTAAGTGCTCTCCCAGGGTATATATACTTGTACCCCAGATGCCAATTCTGCAAATTAGCATTATTTCTCAAAATACTATGTAAACAGAAGTCATTTGAATACTTCATTTCATCAGACAGAGTCACACATGGAAACGTCAGTATCTTTCTTTGCCTTTTGCGGAGTGAGCAAAGGTTTTCACTGCCTGTCTTTTTATTTCTCTTGGAGTATCGTTACTGATGAAAAAACCTGGCAGGGTCTGGGATCTATACAGAACTCATTCTGCAGGATTTTGTCCCATCTCATTGGCCCATGCTGTCTTAAGAGCAACTCTGGGGCATAAACTTTCCCATTTATCACTGAAGTGTGCTATGTTGAATCTTCTGTTTAACAGTTTAAATTACTGTGCCAAAAGTTATTTCATGGCTAAGACACATAGGGAATTACAGGGATTGTCCCTTTTTTCGTAAGTAGAAAAGCCACCAGTAAGTTCAGCTCAGGTTTTGCTGATGGGCTTTTATTTTATCATTGTGCATGCTACAACTAGTAAGTTGTTCAAATTTAGAAACTTTCAAAATTTTTTTAATCCATTTTTGTATTGCATTTCACATAGAAACAGGTACCTTAGTTAACAGGATAACAGTAAAACAGGGTGAGAAAGACCCATAAAATCATCTTTAAATGATGAAGTCATCTTCCTAGATAAAATACAACACGTGAAAAGGTGAATGTCTCAGGATTTTTCAGGGCTAAAAGCAAGTGTTGCATTTTAAGGATGCCTATCTCTCCTGTTCAGTGGTATAAAGATATACATTTAATACTGACTTTTGCAGGGCGTTGGACTTTAACATCATTACATTAGAAAAGTTGCCAGTTATCAGGAGGCCAGTGCAAGGAGGTGCTGCATTTGGTAGGAGGGAGAAAGCACTTTTCTAGCAGTTATCTTATTTTTTAATCTTAATTGTTTGGACCTGCTGATGTTTTGAATTGTAAGAGTGAATTCCACGGAAACAGAAAAGGAAGAAAAGGGCAAGTGAGCGTGAACAGTGGTGCACTGTAAATGGATATGGTTTCGTGGTACTCCATGCAGCCGTCATCTGTGTGTCCGGAAACTTGAGGAGAATTTACACCAACACCACACCTTACGTGCTCTGCTGCCTCACGCCAAATTAGTATTATTCCCATTCTATAGGCCAGGAAAATAGGACAAAAAGTGGAGGAGTGAGTTTTGAAGTCCACCCCCATATGCCTTCGTTTTTGGGCAATTCTGGTGTACCCTGTGTACTGCCCTGCCTGGTCCTTCAGGGCAGACAGCAAGTCTGTGGCAGAGCTAGGAATAGAAGCCAGGCCCTTCCCTTGTTCCAAGTCCCAGATCCTCAAGAGTATTTTTAGGCACTTAATACCATTAATTTCATACGCTTTCTGGCCAAGGATCTTAGAAACAAGATCATGCTTCCTCCTGAAATAATTTTAAAAATCATACTTATGTGCTCTTGGACAGTTTTTTTCAGGGATCGTGTACAGTTTAGCCTTATTTAGCAACAAATGGGCTTCAGAATTAGTTTTGGGGAGAGTTCTGCGTGGACTGTGCTTTTGGGCAGCCTCTAAGTATGACTAAGGATACAGAGGAGATGGCACAGAGTCTTTGTCTTCGGCAGCGCAAACAGTACCTGTTTGAGCGGGGCTTTGGCAGAGGGCAAGGGAGGGCTTCGTTTAATGGCCGTACACGTCAGGTTCCTTTTTTGCTGTCTCTGAAAGGCAACATTCTGTGCTTCTGTATCCTCTTCATTTTGGTTGCAACTTCCTTCTCTCAAACACAAAATCTTTTACATTTAAAATACAGCAAGACCATTGTTCACCAATATTTTGATTCAGACGACGCTAGGACACACAGGGCACCCAGAAGCCCGGAGGACAGCAGGCCTACAACGCGCTGGAGCTTCTCAGCCCTTGCCCTGGCAGCTCACGCTGGCATGTTAAAGATGACTGAAAAGGCGTCAAGAAATACACAGATTTCTACATATGATCATATTTTTATCGTGCTAACATGGCAAACCCAACTGAAGCCCTGCTCCTGCATCCTATCTGTTATTAATTAATCGATTTCCCATAAGCTCATTATTTAGTTCACTGTGACTTCCTCATGGCGTGCGCAGCTCCGCAGACAACGGAAGACAGTTCCTGTCGCAAAGTGCAAATACATCAAAAACGCCGAGTCAGGCAACGGCGGGAGAGCAGCGCAAGCAGCAAACCGGCGAGCGGCCGGCCCGCGGCACGCTTGCGCCTGGGTCATCCTTCTCTTCTGGGTGACGCACCCCGAGATCCCGACAGCTTTTGCCGTCCACCGTCCGTCCCGTGATCCCCGCGGTCACCCGTTTCGCCCGTCGCACACACACGTGGCCACGTCCAGCCCACGTTCCTCCCCGTGGACAGCCACTCGTCGGACGAACAGACGAGCGGAGTGTTTTTTCAGCGGCTCCCGTCACTACGGCGGGAGGAGAGGGTCTCGAGGAGGGTTTCGGGGACTGCTCACAGGGCTGCCGGGGACGGGGACCCCCGTGCAGGAGGAGCGCGGCTGCTGCGGGCGAGCACGGCCTGCCCGCCGTCGTGCTGCGGAGGGTGCCGGCCCGCTCCAGGCGCGGAGGGGCTCCTCTCCCAGGCTCCATCCAGCTCCGGTGGTAAACGTGCTTATTACAGCGCTAATGTCCTGCAAGTGGAATCCTACCTCCAAGTATATTAGGGTAATGAGTTCACACCTAACTAATGGAGACTTAATAGAGTTACTAATAGGCTGCCTTTTCCCCCCACGGTTTATGACCCCGCGGGCCGGAGCTGTCGGGGGAGGGAGAGGCGAGGGGCCGTGCTCAGCCCCGTGGCCACCGCAGCCCGCGCCCCGGCTCGGCCTCCAGCCCGCCGGCCCGCGCCTGGCCCAGCAGCCAGTTTCCAGCGACATCGTCTCTCCACCTTTCTGCGAGGAAAAATAAACAGTTCGAGGCTCCTGTGTCTTTATTAAACATTTCCTTTAAACTGCATACTTTGGCTCCCTGCCCAAACGCACCAAGAAAGCTTCCACAGAGCAGCTCGAGTCCGGAGCTCCGCTGCGGGCTTCCCGGGATAAATAACCCCCGGAGGGGCGAGCACCTGCGCCGCCGGCTGCGGCCCAAGCGGTCCCGGGGGCTGTCGGCTCCCCCGGGCCTGCCAGCAGAGGCTGATGCAGCCGGCCGGACTCCCCACGCCGAGCGGCCCTGGGGAGGAGGGCGAAGGAGGCAAGGAACCGGCAGCGCGGTTTGCCCGGCTCCGCTCTCCGGCACGCAGACGCGACGTGGCAGCGAGGTGGGTGGGGAGGCGGCCGGTCTACGGCGGCGAAGTTCAACCGCTGGCGCAGGCCGAGAGGGCTCGCGTCGTGGATGTAAAGGGGGCCGGGAAGCAAAAGCAACCGTAGGCTTAAGCCCGTGGCACCAGACGGATGGTACGCTGGCGTTAAAAGACACGTGCTTCGCCCGCCGTCGGCAGCGCGGTTGCCGGCCGTCGGCACGGGGTCGAGCGCGGGCTGCGTCCCGGCCGGTGCGGCGGCTGCCGTCACGCCCCGGAGCGCGGAGGGAAGCGGCGTGCCAGGCCGCGTTGTTGCGGTGGACGGGACAAGATGTCTCTGAGCCGCCTGAGGAAGCAGCAGCAGCACCACAGCGCCGGCGGCAGCCCCGCGGCGCGCGGGAGAGGCTCGGCAGGCGTGGGCCGGCCGGCCAGGGGGACGAGGGCGGCGGGGGAGAGGGGCCGAGCACGGCGGGCAGCGGGGACGGGGCACGGCGGCGGGTGATGTCAGCATTTCCTTCTGGATCGGTCATGTGCGCTTGCCAGGTAAACAGTCTAGAAATAGATGGGAGGAAGGCAGCGGATGGAGCGTGCAGCCGGGCTGGAGGAGCTCTGCCTTCACCCTTTCCTCCCCGCTGCCGTCCTCGCGGGCGGCTTGCCCTGCCTTCAGCGGGGTGCCGGGAGCGGAGGCGGCGAACGCAGAGGAGTAAAGCAAACCCACGTCTCTCCCGTGTCACGGCTTTAAAGCGCGGTGCCCGCTCTGGAAGACGGTGCTGGCAGACCAAAGGAGGTCGAGTTTGTTGATTTTCTGGGCGGTGGTCGCAGCAGACCCGCTCCATCCCCTCCTTTGCTGGAAGAGCCCAGGTGAGGCCGGGGAGAGCCCCGGGCAGGAGGCATCGAGGGTCCTCTCCGGCGGAGGGGCCCCCAGCTGCCGGCCAGGCTGGCGCAGCGGGGGGGCTCTGCTGCTCCCTGGGCTGGGAACAGGTTAAAATCCAGGCGTTTGCTGGACGCGTAGAAGCTGGCTTGCGTCGCGTGAAGCGTTCCCAGCAACTGAACAACACGAGTTCAGGTACAGAAAGCTCCGCAACGTGCCAAGAATATTCTTAGTTTGCTCTTTCCTCATTCACTAGAAATGTGCCTTTTCTGTGACGCCTTTCAGAGAAGCCTAGCAGTTAAATTAGTGGCTGCGATAAAAACTACCTGCGCTGCTTGGAGACGGGGTTTTCTAAATCCCCAGTCATCCCAAACATAACGCGTGGACTGAGCCGCCTGCTGCGGCTGGGAGCCTGGCCCTCCAGTCCCCTCCCTCGTCATTGATCTCAGCAGAAGAAACGCGCAGCTCCATGCAGGCTCCTGCCTGGGACAGGGACTGTATCTTTTCCAGGCAGGACAGGGTAAGTTTTTCAGGCATTTTCCAGGCGTGATTGGTAGTATGATACTGTGCATCATCCGTATGTCTGTCCTGTGTGGAGCAGCAGAGAGAAACTGCAAGGATAGAAAGCTGGGGAAAACGCCCTCACAGCCGCTGCTGATGGCCAGGTGCCTGCTTCTCCCTGCTCAGCACTTTCCTTTAGCACCAGAAAACAAAGCTGCCGTCATAGCAAGTACCCATAAAATGCAAGGCATCCTGAGTGCAGAGATTAGTGGTAATTTTACAAGGACTCAAATAACGTTGGTCTGCAGGGTGCAGCACTGCCTTGAAAGGGAACAGCAGACATTTCCCGTGGAAGCAAGTTTCCTCTTTAGAGCAGTTTACGGCTGAGGCGCAGTGTCAGATTGTGGCACAAATATACTATCAGCCTTTGGGTTGGAAGACAGACATTTGATACCTCTTTCTGTTGCCGAAACGCGCTGCCCAGACACGACTCCCAGCACGGTTATTTTTTGAAGCATTATGTAATTGGATTGCATGGTCAGTAGTGCTTCCTTAACAAGCCTTTCAGCAAACCCTCTGCCTGCCGCAGCCAATCCTCAACCCTTACATACACACTTACTCACGCAGGCTCAGTCTGGAGTAAACTCGCTGCTAAATACAGTTAGAAAACAGACGAAACCAGGCTCGGAATAGATCATCTGCTCCCCGTGCTACGTGAGACGTGGTGCAGCCAAGCCCTGGGCGCCACTGGTGTGAAAACGGGGTCGTGCTGGCACCTCTCGGCCGAGGGGTCGCCGGCTGCCTCCTCTGCCATGCCTTCTCTCTAACAGGGAGGGGGGAAAAAAAAAAATCTGCTTTTTGCAGTACGGATAGGCAACCGAACCCAGGGCTGGTCCAGGTGTCCCTGTCCTCTCTTGGCCTGCTGTGATGGCCCTGTGCTTCGGGGACCAGCTTCGGGAAACCTGTCCTACGGCACTCAGGCCTGGAGCAACACCAGGGCCTTTATCTCCCGGGTTTCTGTATGAGCTGAAGTGCTGAATTAGCAACCGAGTCTCCAGATACCTTCACAGGTCAGACCGTACACAGTCCCACGACGCAGCCCGCAGTGGTGCCTGGCCATCTCTGGCCCTTCGCGGGTGTTTTGCAGGACCTTCCTTCTCCTCTGGCCACTGTCAGCCCGCAGGTTACGGCTCTGCTGAGTCACGGCTTCCTGTTTGTGATTGCTGACTAGTGGCAGCAGTTGCAGAAGCAATAAGAGATATTAAAAAGTGTGAACTTCCACTGGGACCAGAAGATACAATTAGGGCTGTGCCAAGAAATACACTGCAGCGAGCTGTTGTTTAAAGGGATGCGGAGCACTGCAACCCTCCGTTCCCTTGCTGCAGGAAGTAGGAAAAATGAACATCACTAGCCTTTTATCATCTCTGAACCCAAATAAAAATTGCGTTTGACTTCTGCAGCTCACTCTGGCTCTTTTCCATGCTCCTCCTCGAAGCGTTTGATCCAGCCTTCCAGTCTGGGTCTCCTCTACCTACTGCTGCTGAGATGTAGGGATCCTTGTTTCCTTCTTTCACCTAAGACTGATTCTCCACGGAAAGCCTACGTGATACTGTGTAAAAGGGGCTGCTTTAGAAGGCGTGCACAACCATAATGTTCTTTCCATTCTTTTTTTAATGGGAAATATCTCTGGGGAGAAGCATGAAAGTATATGGAGAAGGTGCTCTTTGATCATTAAGATCTAAATGCAGCATCCAAACAGCACGTCTGTTTCTTCGTATTATGCTGAAATTCATCTTAAAGTGCTCCTCCTGGGTGGGCATTTTCCTGTTTGTCCTTCCTTGGCTTGAATGTTTGGAAGCATTGCCACCAGTTTCATCTCCAGCCCTAGTGATGAATGTCTCCAAAAGTTATTTCTCCACCCTGTTGTTTACTGTATTTATATCAGCCTTTCAATTTGTGTTTTAATTCCATAGTAACTTTTTAGCCTTATTGTCAGAATATACATTCTGGTTATTCAGCTAAGGACAGGAATTGGAGGATGGTGTTCTATGGACTGTATGACACTGGAGGACAGAAAATGTGCTTAGGCTGGTCTTTTCTGGATTGAAGCTATAGTAGTTTGTAGCTGAGAAAAAAAAAGTCTTCACTTTTGTACTGGCATTAGACTGATTTTTTTTATTTTTTTTTTTTTAACCCTGTGACAGACATAAGGCTGAGGACTGGCACAGAGAACATACATTAGGGGAGGAAAAAAAAAAACCCACCCCACAACCTCAGTTATTTCAACAAATACCAGAAGTGGATTGAGAGTGGATGAAGAGGAGGAGGAGGCAATAGTGAACACACAACACAGTTCAAGCTGGCAAGGAGCCCTTTCTTGAAGAATGTAAGTTTAACCTTTAGCATTCAAGTGTCTGGGCTTAAGTGTCATTATGAGCAATACTTTCCCCCAGCACAGCCTCTCCTGCCTGGAGGAGGGTTCTGTGCAACCTCATCAGTTTTCCCCTTTCCTTCACCGAGTATAAAAATATGTATTTCTGTCTGCATACGCTCAGCAAAGTTACTTCCAGTGGCAGTGCCTCACTTGGCAAAGCCAGGACAGCCCCGGATGGGTGCGAGGGAGGGTCTGCCCCGTCCTGGCAGCTGCTGAGGTGGCCGGTGCGGGCTCAGCTGCAGCTATGGCCTGAGAAAGCGAGTGCTTTGCCAGGCTAGTGTTCGCTGGCTGAATTTCAGTTAAAGATTTTGGGCGCCAGACTCACAAGTGGCCCCAGCTGGCTGGGGCAGGGGTCCCCCCCCAGCAGCCACCTGCGGCCGCCCTCTGTGCCCAGGGCCTCGGGCTGCCCAGCTCAGGAGCAGCCGGCACCAGGTATCTCCGCTGTTCTTGACGGCTTGTTTTGGCCGCGGGAAGAAGGAGGATCTGCTGGCGAATTGCTTTTGCGAGAAGCAAACTAAAATGAGGAGGAGGGAGGGATGGGCCTGGTGTTGTCGTTGTCGTCATCACCCCCCCCCCCCCAGGGCTAATCTCACCTTTTGATGGAGGCAACATAGAAAAAAATTAGAGAGACAGCAGCAGACAAACATCAGACCTGGCTGCAAATGGACAGGCTAGATGTGCCCCCCCAAATCATCTCCAGCTGTAAAACACTTCAGGGCTGATAGAAACCACACGCATCCCAGGCATAACCCAATCTGCAAAGCTGCATTCCAATAAAAATGCAGCACGGAGCTAAAAGAAATACTGCCCGGGATTCCCGCCCGGGGCTGAGCGCTGGGGTGGGAGGCACCCCCCGTCCCTGGCTGTGCCCCCCGTCCCCTGGCCCCCAGCGGGGCGCAGGGCTGGGCTGGGTGCCTGCTGGGGCGCAAGGGGAGCAGCGGAGCCCCCCCAGCCATCGCTGCGGCTCCCCGGTGCTGGGCTCCCTGTCCCAGCCCTCCCAGGGCACAAATCAAAGCGGCTACGGCGGCTAATAGGGGAGGGTCGGGGTTAGCTGCAGGGTACATCGCCGACTGAAATCACAGGCTGGAATCCGAATTTCAATAAGCATGCCTCACAACGGAGGCTGTGCTGCAAATGTCAAATGTGCTTATGTTAAATACAGGTAATATTGTGAATGTACGTTTGAGAGCATGATTCTTTCAGATACCTTGTCTGATGAATTTTGCATCTTGTGTTTGTGATTTTTCCATGCAAAGAAGTACAGGTTCTAGAGGAATAAGAGCATATATTTATAAGGAGGTAAAGATGAACGATTTGATTAACTGTAGCAAAGATGCTATGTCAGATCAGATTTCTCACTGCTTACAACTTAGGTTTTGAGTACGTGGTTACTATATAGTAAGTACAGCTGGTATTGGTGCTTAACTTACTGAATAATTCGATGCAGGCTTTTCCGCAAATCTCCGTCTTAATTCTAAAATAATTCGGAAGGGAAGAAGGCGGATGGACTATTTTCCAAGGAGCGTTTGGTACCTGACTTGCGCTGAAAGATGAAAGATTTGCAATGCTGTCACTTGTTCCTGGCCCACAGTGGGGGATGACCACAGGGCTGCACCAGCCCTGGGCCAGGGTCCCTCTGCTGCTGGCTCAGCTTGAAAGCCAGACTAGCCCCAAGACAAGCCAGGTTGTTTTAGTCACTGTATTGACATACTCTGAATTTTGTGGAAACTACCCTGTAAACCAGAATTCTTCTCAGCGCTGAAAACAGGTTTTTTTCCTTGTAATTCTGTGGGAGCTGTAATTTTATTTTGTAACTTACTTCCCTCTTTTTTTCCTTTTAAGACGGTTCCCAAACATTTATTGTGGGATTTTTCATTTAAAATAGTTTTCTAGGGAAATTACTGTGACAGTGATTTAATTGTTTAATTAAAATCTGACATTGATGACAACATAAATACAATAGGCATGAGGTGATACAGGCATTAAACAAGTGCAATTGTGGAATACATCCATAGAGTACTCTGAGCACACAGAACCGCTCACAAAGAAATGATGTTCAATATTTATCAGGTTAGTGAGTCCTAATTAAATGCCAAGACTTTTTTCTTCATTTCTCCAAAAAAAGCCAAGAAACATATAGATGTATTCCAAGTGTTTATTTCCATCGCAAACACATCTACTCATCTTGTTTTAAGGCCTGCAAAAAAAGCAAATTCACATTAAAAATCTGCTAGTTGACTTAAGGGGTATTTAGTCAGCCTGTCTACAGCAACCTAGCCAGAGGTTTGGTGATACCTGGAATAGCCCGCTGACGTCCCATCACTCCCAGTGGCTATAGTAAGTTCAGTGATTACAAAATGGATGGACAGATTTCTTTTAATAATCGGGTAAAAACCCAGAAATATATTGAAGACAAAAGAAGAGAACAAACGTTCTTCTGAATATGCCCCCCCCCAGCCCAAATCTCCCCCCAATTCTACAGTACGTATTTCTTCTATGCAATACATATGCCCCCTCTAGCATACCCACACATCTCTCTCCCAGCAGCAAGGGAGGCAGCCCCCTGCCCATTAAACAACACGTACGTGCCTCCAGAAGAAATTCACGTTATCTGGCTAGAATTGCTCAGCAGTGCGTCTCTCCAGCCCTCTCCTTCTAAGCCCTGCTGCATTTCTGCATCCCAACAATGAACGCGCTGCTGTTGGAATATCCCTTTCCATGCCTCTTGCTGGGCGTCTTTAAATGGTATCAGATCTCTTCTGCAGCTTAGACAGCCCTTTGCAATCAGGCGCTGCTGATCGTCTGCCCTTTCCCCCCTTCCCAAACCCCTAAATAAATGCATCTGCTCCAGCCTAATTCATGTCAGCCTTCCCCCCTTCTTGTATGCAACTTCACGCAAACAAACTTTCTACACGAAAAGATAGCTTACCTGGACAATGCTTGAGTATTAAGTAATAAAAACTGATAAAGCCAGACATCCCAACTCTAGTACAGGGATTTGATTGCAAATTTCCATTGCAAAGGAGTAGAGGGAACTGGAAATCTGACAAATGCCTTCAAATTGACCTGTGTTTTCACAATGCACGCTGTGTTTAAAATGAATGGCAGACTTTATCATTTGGAGCTCCTTCAAGGACTCTGGCCTTCTACGCTTTGTTCTATTTCTTCACACATATTTCCAAGAAGCACAAAGCTACGTAAGAGGATGATATTATGGACATTTTTTCCTAACCGGGGTCCCCCCCCCCCCCCTAATTTTTAAAGCCTGAATTTATAAAGATACCCTGCAACTTTTTTCTTGCTATAGCCATACATTAGTCCCTCATGTCCAGTCGGCCTCTTCCACCTCAAAGCTTTAGCCCAGTTCCCCCCCAGTGCCAGGTGGAGGGAGGCAGCGTGCAGCCAGGCTGGTGCCTGAGCAATGTGATATGGTTGTGGCTCCCTAAAAATTCACCGTAGTCAACTGCTTTCACCACAGCCCTATGCAAATCTGGCCCACTCCTGCCTCAGGACAGAGCTGCTCCTAAGCCGCTCAGCAGCCAAGTCGTATTTCTAGGGGAGGACTTGGTCTCCTTGCGGAACCCAGGGAACCGAAGCCGCTTACCCCTATTTTACATGTCAAAGATAACGACCATCTTTTCTGAAAGTTATATCCAGAAAGCCATATGCGCTGCCTCAGAAAAACATTTTGCTTCAAAGTTGTTCCTCTTAATCTGTATGCATTTTTACAAATAATAACTTTCCTTTAAAGTGCTGGTATTAGTTCCATCTGTTCTAAATAACACATAAATGAAACTGTAAGATTCTATGTGCAAATATATGAGATATGCTGCAAGACAAAAAAACAGGGTTAATCTAATAATTCAACTGCATCTTTAACAAAGTTTCCTATGGGAAAAATCAGTCTTATTTTCCCTGCAGATCTGATACTGAGAGCTTCTTTCTGCTAAGCACATTAAAAGCTATTTGAACCAAAAATCCTATCTATGCATGTGTAGAGAGACATATATAGAAACAAAAGGTATCCGTAGTGTTACAGATGAGGCTGTATCAAGATTTCTAATTAAAGCAAGGGTAGCCCCTTCTTATATTTGTCTTTTTGCCTAGAACAAAGAAATCTTAAGGGAAGTAAATTTTCGAGAGGAGAAACGCGTGCACGTATGTGTAATCGTACCTAACGATTACTGTACAAATTATTCCTTAATTCCTTAGATTTATTTTGGTATTTGCACAGTGGTTTATCTGGCTGGTCCCACAGTCATCACTTGTTCATTCCCTTCTTTTCACGCACACCCACACCCCTCGCCACCTCTTTTTGCACCCTGGTGAAAATGACAACTCTTCCATTCCCCAGCCTCTGGACGGCTGCCTTCAGGACGAGGGGCAAATCTCTGCCACCCGCTCAATCTGGCCGTTTCCCTTCCCAGCCTCATCTCCTGCCCTTGCCAGGAGGGGAGGGAAGATGTCCTAGGACTTGACCCCAGCGCAGAGCCTGCTCAGGCTGGACCCAGCTCCCAGGAGGCTGGGGGGCCACAGGGCAGGCTCCCCTCTCCCCGCTTAACCCCTCCGCTCCTGGGCACGGCTGCGGTCTGGGCGCCTGTGACCCCGGCGCCCGCTGCCCTCCTCCCTTTCGGGGCACTCGGGATCACCCCGGGAGCATGAAAGGAGAAGAATGCAGGAGCAGCGAGAGGCTGTCGCAGGAGGGCACAGCGCAGCACGGCCAGAGGAGCAGCAGAATCGCCGAAAAGGGGGATGTTTGGTTTGTGTTAACTACCCAGACAGATGCACTTCAGCATGTTTGCATTTATGGAATCCATATGTTGTCATGGGAAATTAGAGGACAGCAACACAAAACTAGAATTCGCAATGCAAATGCAAAGAAAACGTACATGGCTACCAGACTGCATTTGCACATGTTCCTGCGAAGGTGCCTGTTTCTGGAGTATCGACAGAGTTATTAGATTTGCTTGCCACCTTCTCCACATGTTTACTTTTCCTTTGCTCTGCAAAAAGTGTGTACATAGGCAGCACCCATTCTCGGACCCGTCCACCGGATCTACAGCCTCTGGTGAAAATATGCACTTCTTCTAAGTTATACCAAGTACTAAAAGACAAGGGTTACTTTATTCTGGCCTCAACTGCATCATCAAAACACGTTTGCTTCATATTCAGCAAGAACAACAGTTAGAAATTACATGCACCTTTACAGATAGCCTACCAAGCAGCCCTGAAAAATTTTGCTTGCCCCAGGGCTTGTTGGTTTGGGGTTTGGGGTTTTTTTTTTTTCTTCTTTTTCTTTTTTTTGGTTGGGGGTTGGTTTTTTTTTTTTGAAGGGCAAGTAATGTTAACAATTATTCTTCCATAAAGCTAGACAAACATATTTTGAGCAGGGACTGACAGATTTTTAAGGGCAGCTTTTAAAGGCAAACTGGTAACGTACTGGAGTCTACCCATTTAACAAACCGTAAGAACTCATACACAGCATGCGCATTATAACAGTACACATCAGTGCTGCATTTATAATATTCAAATAACTATGGTACGTATTAAACCTCGATTCTTAAAACCTGTGAATATCTTCCAAATGCAAGACACTTCCAGTAATGTATCAACTAGTACAGCCTTTCTTCAAATTTCTAATTATCTGTCCTCTTCTTTCATCCCCCCATCCCACTTAAAGGGACTTGCCAAAATTTCAAAATGACCACCCCCACATTAAGAAATATGGAAAGCTTGATACATTTCATTAAAAATACTTACTAACAAACATGCAGTTTATTACCTTTCAGTACAAAATACATCTACATTAAGGTTCTCCCAAATGGAAAAACTGACCGCAACTGCATTCCTTGTTCAATGCTATGAAACAAACGGGGAAGTTAATTATTTGGGTTACTATTAAAAAATTTTTAAAAAGAAAAAAAAAAGAAAAAAAAGAAAAAAAGGCAATTTGAAAAGCTTCTTTAGATTTTCAAGAGAGATGATTTAATTCAGCTGCATTTCTGCCAGTAATAAAATAGTCTCTTAGAGAAAGATGAAGAAAACATATTCCTGAAGCCTGGATAGAGGTTCTTTACTGGTTCACCTCCTCCTAAAATTCAAATCCCACGTTCCCAGCGATCATCTACATTTTTCGCTAGGGCTGGAATGGGGAGGGAAAAGCTGCTGGAAATAAAAATTTTAAATAATAATCACAGATGGACCCGAACAGAAGTGAAAAATGTTACCGTAAGGCTAGAGAAATATTTATTTAATCAAACCAGAGGTTCTGTTGGGACTGGAGGAATGTTGCATCCTTTCCTAAAAAAAGAAAAAAAAGGGGGAAAAAAGAGGAGGGGGTGGGGGGAGAAAAGAGAAAGCAAGAAAGAAAAAAGGCAGAGGCACAGCCGCCTCCTGGAGTTCCCCATTGTCCGGGGCTATAGAGAGCCCCAGAATGGCATTAAACTCACAAAAGGCATATTGTGCAGGGGACAAAAAAAGCCCCTTCTTCTACAATAACTTTTAGCTTCTTATTTTTAGAAAATGACAAAGCTGTTGCCAGCGATGGCTGGTGAAACCTGTAGCCCGGCTCCCAGCCAGGCTGGACGCGGCCGTATTGATCCGCTGTCCCGCTCGGAAAGGCGGCCGCAAAGTTTGAAAGGGAGCGCGGGCCGGGCCGCGCCGCGCCGCGGGGATGCTGCGGGGCCGCTCCGCCGCGCTCCGCGCCCGCGGCCCAGCCCCGCGCCGGGGCCGGAGCCGGGGCCGCCGCCGGGGCGGCGCGGGCACAAAGTTGCGCTCGCTGCCGGCCGCAACTTTCCCGGCTCCTCCCGGGGAAACTTCGGCGGCGGCGCGGGGGTCGTCCTCGCCCTGCCCTGCCCTGCGCGGGGCGGCGCGGCCCCGCCCGGGGCGCGGGGGCAGGTGGCCCCGCGGAGCGCCCCGCCGCCGCGGAGCGGTGCGGAGCGGGAGCGGTGCGGAGCCGCCCGCCCAGCCCGGCCTGCGCGCCCCCTCCCCGGCGCGGCGCTGCGCGGCAGGGCGCGGAGCGGGGCCCCCCCCCGCCGCGGGCTGGGGGCCGGCCGCTTGCCCCAAGTTTCGGTGCGGCGCCGCCGCCGCCGCCGCGCTCCCCCCGCCCGCTCCTGCTCGCTCGCTCCCTCCCCCGCCGCCTGGGCTGAATCTTATTGATCCAGAAGGTGGCTAATTAGCCCTTCCCGTCGTGCCTGGGTAATGAGGCACATGCGCACTGCACTAATCAGCCATTTTTTGCAGGAAACTAATTAGCAGAATAAAGATCCAAAGAGTTTTTTTTCTTCCCAATCATCAGATCTGAGTCCGGGCGCTTCCTGCTCCGGCGACCGCCAGCCCCGCCGCCCGCTCCGCGCCGCTCCGCGCCGCTCCGCCCCGACCCGACCGCCGCCGCCGCTGCTGCTGCTGCCGCCGCCCGCGGCCCCCTCTCTCCGGGGGGCTGCAAACTCCCCGACAACGATGCTGCTGCTGGGCAGCGGCGGCGGCGGCGGCGGCTCCCGCTCGGCTCCGGCTGCTGCCCCCGGCTCCCGCTGCTGCTGCCCCGGGCCCCTCCGCGGAGCGCGCTCCTGCCGCCGCAGCCGCCGCAGCCTGCATGGGATCTGTAGCCCCCGCGCCGCCGCCCGGGATTAAAAGCGCCGCCGCCGCCGCCGCCGGAGCAGCGACCGCGTAAGTGGCAACTTTTCTGCCCTGTCCCCCCGCTCGGGCTCCTCCTGCTCGGGGCGCCCGGGCTGCTTTGCATGGGGCTGGTCCGGCCCCCCCTCCCGCCCGCTCCCACCCACCGCCCCGGATCCCCCAGCAAACTTTGTGCCGCTCGCCGTCCCGGAGCCCCGCCGCCGCCGCCGCCGCCGGCGGGGACGCGCAGGTGCCGGCGCCGCGGGGGCCGCTGCGCGCCCGCGGAGCGCCCCCCCCCCCCCCGCCCCGCCCGCCGGCCGGCCATGGCCGCGGGGCGCGGAGCGGGCGCGGAGCGGCGCGGCGCTGCCCGGCTTTGTGCGCGGCGGGGCGCGGGCATCGATCGGCGGGGCGGCGGGGGCCCGGCCCCGGCCCCGCGGGGAGCGGCGGTCGCGCGTGGGCTCCGCGCAGCCGGCGCCTGCCGGGACGCCGCTCGGCGAGAGGCTGCTCGGGCGGGCCCCCGCGGCTGCCCCGCGGGCGCTCCGCGCCGGCGACGCGCTGGAAAACAAAGGGGCGAAAGAAGTGCCGAAAACTGCCCCGGCCCCGGGCGGCCCGGCCCGGCCCGGCCCCGCCGCCCGCCCGGGCCCCGCGCCGGGGGGGGGGTTGCCCCGCAGCGGCCTTGCGAGCGAGAGTAATTACGATTTTTGTTTTCCGCGGGCAGGCTCAGTTTTGGGAAGAATGCGGCTAGGGGGATGGGAGAGGTGAAGGCAGCGAACGCCACTGTAGGCCGATCCCCCCCTTCTCAGTTTCAGTTTTTAATTACTTAATGCTGAATCGCACGGCGCTTATCTAAATATTTGCAAATGCTCTTTCCTATCGATTCCTCTGAATAAACTGTGCTCCTCGCCCTCGGAGGGAAGGCGATTCACGCTCTCCTGAAACTAACCCTCCGGAGGAGAGTGTGTGGTTGCGTGGGGGACGCGTAGGGCTCGATGTCTGTGTGTATACGCGTATGTATGTGGCACACACACGCGGGTTTCTCGGTGTGAATTATTTATCATTCGGGCTGCGGGGCTTGTTGAGGTTTTTTTGGGGGGGGTGGTGGTGGTTTTGTGGTTTTGGTTTGTTTTTTTTTTAAATTGTTAAACTCCCTCCCCCCGCTCTTTTTTAAAAAAAAAATATTTTTTGGATTCCAAGAAAGGTCTGTTTCTCTTTCAAGCTGTGCTTGAAGCTGCTCTCGGGTATGTCCTGTACTTTGTGCGGATATGTAATATATACGCGTCCCTTCCTCAGCCGTCTGTCTGTCTTTCTCCTCTTCTTGCTCCTGTTTAATATGGAGCAATTTTCTGGAGGCTCGGTGACTCCCTCCTTAGGGTCACATTGAGTTCGAATCTGACTGAAGGTGCAGGAATCCTGCAACGGGGGAAATAAGAGAATAGAGAGAATGGGGTCAAGTTGGCTGCTTAGAGGCCAAAACTCCCACAGCTGCCTTTAAAAATATATATATAATATTTGGCTTTCCTCACCGTATTACAAATTGCAGCCTCCCCTTTCAGGTATTTTCTTTACAGCTTAAAGCCCTCTCTTCCTTTTGCCTCCCCCCACCCCCCCAACCCCCCCCCCCGTTAGGGGAGAAGGGGGGTGGGAGGAGGGAAAATAAAAGGAAAAGAAATGGGGGGGGGGGAAGAGGGGAAAAAATAAAACCCATTGAGTTTAGGCAAATAAGGTTTGGTCTCCGTATCCTATTACAAAGCACTTTGAATATGCAAGACATCACACAAGACCAGTTATTCCAGTTACGACAAACTTAAAAAGAGAAAAAAGAGAGGCATGTTTAGATTGTAATTTGTTAGAGCAAGAATCGTATTTAAAACTCTGTCTTTTAAATTTTTTTTCCAGCCTCGCATTGTATCCAGCCTTTTTCTGATGTCTAGGGCTTTTTTCATTATTATTATTATTATTAAAATCTTTCCGTTGAGTTTAGGAAGACCGCTGCGAGCAACACATTTTCTGTATTTTTGTTCCTGTATCTTGGAGGAGAGTTGGCAGGGATTCTGTGGTTTGCAGTTACACAATATGTTATCATGTTTTTAATCACTAAATCATTGCAGTGGTTATAGATTTACAGTCTTAGGGTATTACTGAGAGGAGCAGCGCAGACCGTATGTGCGGGAACATACGAGAGCATGCAGTTAACATGCTCGTGAACTTTGCTTTTAAATCATTTCCCGGCCGAGCTCTGGCGGAGAGGAGAGCGAGCGTTTTGGCATCACCCCTCCACGCGCTTGAGGAAAGTTTGTGCAGCCCTCCCGGCGGGGCAGGAGCTCCGATGGGTGTTCTGCGCGACCTGTCCCGCGGCGCTGGCGGTAAGCGGCGGGTCAGGGGGCGCGAGGGGCGGCCGGTGGGCCGGGGCCGCCACCTGCACCGGGGCCGGGGGGGAGTGGGCCGCCCTGCCAGCCGCGCTCTGCTCCCGCTTCCCCCTTTATTATGTAACAGAGCCCTCGGCAGCATTAAAAATTCAGCATTACAAGCTGATTGTAATGCTCCCTCATTAGGGAGCACTGTCTGGTCCGGCATTAAGCGCAAGACGGAGCGTGGCTTTTCGGCTGCGGCACCGGCGGAGGCCGGGGAGCGGCCGTGGAGGGGGGCGGCCGTGGAGCGGGGCGTCCCGGGCCCCGACCCCCTGCAGCCCCCGTGGGCGGCAGCCGGGCCGTGCCGGGCTCCCCGCCACCGCCGTGCCGAGCCGGCCCCGTGGCCAGGCCCGGGGCTCCCGCTCTGCCTCCCGGCCGAGGGCTTCCCTCCTCCGCCGGCCTCGGCCTCGGCGCGGGGACCCGGCTTCCCGAGCCGCCCTCCCGCCCGGGTCCCGCTCCGCAGGCCGCCTTCGGCCAGAAACAAAAGCCAAGGCGAGGCGTATTAGAGGGGAGAGAAACTCCGCGTCTGGACGCAGAGGTTGCTTTGCCGTGTTTGTATTTATTTATTTCCATCCCTGCCCGCCCCCCCCTCCTTCTCTCTTTGAGCGCGGTCATTTTGGGAGGAGTGGGCAGCAGGAAGTTCTCTCCGGCCCCTCTCCCGCGCGGCAGCGGTGCCGCTCGCAGCGGCGCTGGCCCTCGGCTGCGGGAGCCCCCGTGCCCTCCCTCCCGCCCCGCCGCTGCCTTTTGTTCCCGCAGGACCGAGCCAAGGTGCCGCTCGGGCGGGCGGAGGCGGCGCGGGCGGCCCCGCGTGCCTGGCACCTTCGCTCGGCCTTGTCGTGGCTGCTGTCAAACCAGGGCCCGGCGGCGGCCGCTTTGACAAAAGCGGAGGCGCGTGTCCCTCTTTCATCTCCCTGTTTTGACCCCCCGCCCCGGTTCCCGTCGGTGTCGTGCCGGCGGCCGGGAGCAGTGCGGAGGAACAGATTTACTTTGGGCCTGGCCGGCAGCTGAACGGCTTCAGTGGGGACCGCTAAATCCCAAACTGATGGACGTACGGCTGGCTGCGTTAGCCTCCCCATTAACGCTTCCTTCCGCTTTCCAAAATAATAATAGTAATAACAATAATAAAAAAAAAAAAGTCGCACGGAGAAGCTGAAAAACGACTGGCGGGCTTTTACATCAACTTTATTCACACGCTGTGTTCTGCTGGGGCTCGGCTCCCTCGCCTGAGCGTCTCCCCTGCCGGTGTCAGACTCGCTTGTCTGCGGTGGGAGACTTTTCAGCAACCATCTTCTCGTAGGTGCCGGTGGTGGTGGTGGTGGTGGGCGCACCGGCCCTGCCGCGGCGCCGGAGCTGGAGGTGTGTTTGCGCTGGAGAGATCGGTGCGGTTCAGGAGGGACGGGCTGGGAAAAGGCCGAGCGTTTCACGGCTCCCCGCTTCCCCTCGCCGGAGCGTGGCCGAGGTTCGGCCTTTGTGTGGCTTCGGGGGCCCCGTGCCGGTGGGCGCGTCCGGCCGGCGGGAGAGGTGGGCCGCGAACAAAGCTGGTCCTGCCTGCTCCCCCCGGACCGGCCACGTGCGGGACCCCCGGGCCGCTCGTGGGGCTGCGCCTGTCCTGCTCTCTCTTGCCATCGACCGACCATGGGGGCTTCGGCCTGGGCGAGACCCCCGGGGCTGGAGCGGGGTGCCCTTGGGGGCTGTGCCTCCCTCTGCACCGCTTCTGTTTTCTCACGGTGGGGTGTTCCCCCCGCACCCCTCGGGGAGCCCCTGGGGGAGGCTGGCCTCACCGTCCCTGGGGGGAGGCGAGGGGAGACCGGAGAGAGGAACTCCTCCCGTGGGGAGCGGGGCTGCCCTTCCCTGCTCCCTCCCTCCCTCCCTCCCTCGTCAGCCGAAATTCGGGCCGGGTGTCCAGCGCGTGGCGGCGCGGCAGCGACGGGGCTGTCGAGGGCTGTCGTGGCAGGAGAGTGGGAATCAAAACATCTGTGCGCAGGCCTGGGCGCCGCAGCCTCTAATGGTTTTGACGGAGCTGTTGTGGTCTGTTGTCTGGAAAATCTGCATTCTGCGCCGTGCCCGAGGGGGGCCGCGGCACCGCAGACCGTGGCGGTACCTAAATATAACTGCCTCGCGCCGTGGGGTGAGGTGAGGGCAGGAGGGAGCAGGGCCGCCCGTCCCGCCTCCTGCTTTGTCTCTGATCTGCGCAATTCATGCATTTTTGTTTGCTCCCGAGGTTGGGTTTGTGTGTAGGCAGGGATTGGAGAAATAGATAAATTCCAGCTAGTTTAAAAAAAAAAAACAACTCAACAAAAAAACCAACAGGGTGGATGAGTCGGGCTTCCCTCGCTGCCAGCAGCCGGGGAGGCAGCGGTCCTCACCGCCGGGTCAGGGATCCCACCGGACCTGGAAGCCCCAGTATGCTCCTGTTCCATAGCCACTGGTTGGGGAGCGGGCTGCGCCAGCCTGCTTGCGTCCGTGTTTCTCCTCGCCCCCGTAGATGCTGCGGGTCTCGCTCGGGTCCCGCCGCACCGGCAAGGAGCCAGCGCTTTCCAGCGCTTCCTCGTTGGCTCCGCCGGACAGACGCGTCCATCTGTCGGTGTGGGAGGTGGGTGTTCATCTCCACAGCAACGTCGGCTGGAGAGCGGTGGTATTCTGCGCCAGGTGTGCGCTCTGTGTGTTTCCAGAGGCAGACTGTAAATACAGTTTAAAGTTCATTCCCATCTGAAATTATTTTTCGGCTCGGGGTGTCGGGAAGGGAGACCTGTGCCGGCGGCGGTGCAGGCCGCCGCTGATGGGTGGCTCCCGGCGCATCCCAGGAGCTGCCGAGGAGGGTCCCGGGGTCTCGGCTGCGCGGGGCTGAGCCTGGCTGGCCGGCGAGGTGGAAGGGTGGTGGGACGGTCTGGGTGCTGAGGAGCCCTGCTGCTGGCAGGCTGCAGCCACCCTGCTTTGCCCTTGAGTTTGCTGCTGGGAGAAAGACACTTAGCTGTTGATTGTAATTTCATTATGTCACAAGTGCCAAACATGCCTCTTGCTAATAAAAGGCAAAGCAGAGCAGCAATATTTTTTTTTCCGCCGGCCCCGGAAAACAAACATTTCCCGGTGTTTTCAATTGTGTGGTGCACGTTGCTGGGGAGCAAGAGGGTGCTGGCCCTGTAGTGCCCGGGCTTTTGGGTCTGAAACCTGGTGAGGGCTGAGCCGCATGGGTTCCTTCACTCGGCGGTGTTGCTGGAGCAGATGATGTGCGTGGTAGTTCTGGTAAAAGGTTTTCTCCCATCCTCCCCCCGCCCCGGTATCTGGGAAAGTGGAGCCTGCAGGGCCTGTAACACGTTAGCTCTTAGTAAATGTTTATTTTGATGGCCTAAGCGTGCCTGCTGGAGAGTCGGTCCCTCCTCGGGGAGGATGGGAGCGGACATGCTCTGGGAGCTGCTCCCGACCCCTCGGGTCCCCGTCAGCAGCAGCGAAATGCTCCGTGTCCTGCCTCGCGTTTGCTTGGGACTCACAGCTGGGCTGCCCTGGCTGGCGGTAGCCTAGCTCCAAAATGGCTGGTTGGCTTGGTTCGGTAGCAGGAGTTTTAACCCTCCTTCTGCCACGCTGCCACCGACTGCCTTGCGCAAACAGACTGATGCTCACCGCGGAATTCAGAGCACGTACTTAAATGTTGATAGTAACATCGCGATGATGTGCTTGATCCTGCTAGGGTGGGTCGCTGGGTTTCCTGAACGTCTGTGACGTCTGGTGATGGGCTTGGAGGTTTTTGGTCTTTCCTTCTTGTTGTTGTAATAGAGTTGAGCGAAGAAGGGGGAGGTGAGGGGGGTGCAGAGGCACAGCCAGCTGAATTGCAGTCAGGTGCATATCGTTTGGGCTGAGAGTGGCAGTCAGGTGCACATTGTTTGGGATGATGCAGAACCTGGGGATTCCTCACCCAGGTATTTTTGATGAGGTACCCTGTAATGGGAAAATGTGCTAGCGGGCCTGGAGGTTAGTTGAGAAGACCGAGCAGGGGGAGTGCACGAAGCCCAGAGCTACTTGGTGTCTTAGGCACACGTTTGAGAGTTGCAGAATCTGCTAACCAGAGCCGCTCCTGCGGCGTGAAGATGTTCTGGATTCAGGCTGCGCGCACCAGCTTGTGCGTTTCACCTGTACCTCTTGTGTTGCAGAAGCTGGTGCGCAGACCCTCGGACACCTCCGGAAGCGGAGCGGAAAGGCTGCCCCTGAAGTGCTGGGGTGCAGTAAGTTCCCACAGCACCACCGCGGAGGTGATGCCACGAGGCCGTAGTTCTTAGCTTCGCTCTGTTTGACAGCGTTGGATGTCAACGTGCGGCGGCGGGAGCTGGTCTCGGATGAGCTCGAGTGCCGTGCGCTGGCCGCCAGCGCTTCGGAGGAGCCGTACCGCCAGGCAGCGTTGCCGGGGTGGTCTTTGCTCCCGGCGCTTGTCTGCTGGCCGGGCTGAGGTTGCTTCATGCTTGCCGGCCTGGCCAGCCAGCGAAGCCCTGCCGAGCGGCCGTGGGCTGCCCGGAGGAGCCGAGCGCGGCCGTCCGCCGCGTCCCCGCTGTCCTTGCGCGCCGTTCCCATCGGCAGCCCCTGACTGTGCCAGACAGAACTGTAGATGTCAGGCTTTGCACAGAAAGGAGAGTGAGGAGGGAGGGCGAGGGAGAGACGAGCGTGCAGCAGCGGGGCTCTGAGTTTCAAATTAACCTTCTGCTTTGTTGGTGTCTAACTCGGGGTGCCCCGTCCCCCCAGCGCAACGCACGCGGCGGACCGGGAGCCGGCGTGATTTACAGGCAGCTATGCGGAGGAGCGGGGCAGCGGCGGCCCGCTGGCGCTGAGCCGGCATCTCTGGTGCTGGGGCCATTCCCAGCGGTGTCGGGGATGAGGGGATGGCCGGTGCCCCGGGCAGTGTTGGGCCTGGCCGACGGAGGCGAGGGCGCCCAGTGGGTCCCACCGGGGCTGGGCGGGCTGGCTGCATCCCCCAGGGTGCCGCAGTCAGCGCTTTCACCTCCAGCTTTGAGGGACGGGAGCTCCGGCCTTCCCTCTGGGAGACGGGTCTGCAGCACCCGGGTGTTTACTCCTAGAAAGCTCCTTCGATGTCAGAGCCTAGATTTCTCCTCTTTAATTTTCTCCTGTTAATTTTGTCCCTTTTAGTCTTACATACTTCCTTCCCCAATTCCTTTCTTCTTGCTGTTTTTCATCTTCCGTAGAGACAGTTAAAAGCAGCTTAACACTGTGAGCTTGTTTGGAAGTCAAAAGATCCGTTTTAGCTCTGACGCTGACTTTGGGCAAGCCACCAAATGTTTGCCTCAGCTGGAGTATGAAATGGGATAATACATAGTTCACATGCGGAGACTGTGAGTGGGGGTTAATTATGAAAAATCATAACGTCTCTTAAATTCCCAGAGCGTTGTTACATCCTTAGATTTTGTTCTTTGTTACTTTCTCAGTTCCTCCCCTCTCCCCCGCCCGGCTTCCAGATAACTCTCAAGCTGTTACACTTTGTTCCCACTGCTTTCTGGTACACAAATACCTTCCTACCCTGGGCTGCAGTCCTAGAGCCCTGATTGCACTGGAGACCTTAGAGAAGGATGTCCTCTCCTCCTCTATCCACGTCACAGATGAAGTAATTCATGCTGTAGGCCTGCCTTGTTTTCCCAATGCTTTGCATGTGCTGGGGGGATCTTGTTCTGGCACCTTGGAGAGGAGGGAGGCAGCTGGGGTGATGTGTTTGTAGTAAGGTGGCAGGTCTGAACGCAGCCGGGCCGAGCGTCGCGTGGTACCTGTGCATCACGCGAGCGACCGTGCTTCCGCACGGCACAGCAGGGTCCCGGTCCTCTGCCTCCTCGCTGCCGTTGCCGCTTGCGCTGGTCGCAGGACTTGTTCTGCGGGGTCGTTGCCAGTCCTGCTTCGGTTGACCTTTGGTAGGGTGGAGGAGGAGGGGAGAGGTGAAATCTCCTTGTCTGAGCCAAGTTTTTCACTGGGGTAGCATGTGTGATGACTGCCAGCCCTGCTTACGGGATGGGGAGGGGGATTCCTGCCACGCTGTGGGCAGCCGGGGAGCAGAGGGGTCACCCAGAGCGGCTTGGCACCTCCTGGTGGGTGGGTTGTACTGGAGACCTGTGCTCTGCTGCTGGAGAAACGGGGCTGGTTGGTCTTCGTTTTGTAACATCTTTTCATCCTTCCTGGTTTTGCTGCTTTCTGGAGCACGGAGCACTGGCGGGGAGGAGGCCTGGTTGTGTCGGCCAGGGTTTGTAGTCTTTGAGAGTCCAAGTCTAAGCAGAGCTACATACGAAGGTGTGGGCAAGTGTAGGTTTTGAACTCCATCCTGTTCCTCAGGATGAGGTCCTGTAGGCATCGTGTTGGTTCTGCAGCACAGCCGGAGGGAGAGGCGGCGAGGGGGAGCGTGCCAGCGGTTGGGTTGCGTTATTGGCCAAGGAGTAAGGACGGAGGAAGAGAAGTGTGCACTGCCTCACGCCAGGCTGTTGCTGGAGGAGGACCAGCGGGATGAGTTCTGTGGCGATACGGCATGGCTCGCAGAGGGGAGAGGAGATGGTCCACCAGGTGTTGCTGCCAGCCTGTGCCCTTTGCTTGCCACACTGTGTTGTGCGCGGAGCGGGACATGTGCTGCGTGCTGGCATGGGATGCCTGGCCCCGGGACGGTGGTCAACACCTCGAGCCCCTCTGCTGTTTCAGAAACCTGTTACCTGGCCAATAGTGGCATCTGTCTGAAGGAGCTGCCACAGATTTTTTCCTTGGTTGCCTTATTTTAACCAGCCTCTCTGCCGTTTCCTCTTTATTTTGAGCAGCATGGAAGTCCTGGAGGTTTGCATGCTATCCTGGAAATTCCCCAGGTGGTGGGTCTGGTGCCAGAGCAGCCCTGCGTGAAAAGCTCCCTTCATGGCGGGCTTGCAGCAGTTTCACCTGGAACTGCAGATGTTTGAGCAACTGAGCCAAGCTGTGGAAGTGCCCAGGGGATTGCTCAAAGCTCGCTGTGGAGGAGGGTTGAGCTCTGCTCTGCCCAGCGCTGGCTGCCTGGGGTCAGCCTAGCAGCAGGGGTGGCACAACTGGCTTCTCTTTGCTTGAAGCTTCCCAGCTGTGCCCAGGGCTGTAGACCTGCTTGCCAGAAGACCCCTGCAAGGTCTTCTCGCTGTTGGCAATGCAGTTGGAAGTGTCCAATCAACCACTCCTCCGTCGATGCTTCTCTGAGTGGCATCGCTTTGTGTCTCTGAAGTGATAGGTACTCTTCCGCTGGAGTTGAGATTTCCTTCCCTTCAGTCTGAGTGGCCGCTGGGCTCTGAAACTGTCTGGTTACTTCAGGTGGGAGCTGGATGTCGGGACTCTGGTTTTTCTTCCTTCAGCCATCTTTTTCTCAGCCCCTTCTCGCTTCTGGGTGCGAAGCTCGTGAAGTAGCAATGATTATTAGGAGATGCTTTGATGAGATTCTGCAAGAAGCACTGGCCATCCTCTGGAGATCATGGATTATGCCATGTCCCTGTCACTGGTCTTCAGGGCGATAGAGCTGTCTGCTGAGCTCCGTCCTCTGTCAAAAGCGCGGCTGGACCTCCTCTGGTGTGCCAAAGCAGGACAATGCAGTGGCAGTCTACTGAATTGCTGAGGCCAAACGACAAATGCCCAGTGTGGTTTATTACAGAAAGCAAAGAGCACGAGCGAACCAGCCCCCTCCTTGCTGCCCTCTTTGGCCCATGCAGGAGGAGCTGGGTGCCTCGCAGACCTTTGCAGAGGGTTTGGACCTTCCGAGGTTTAGGTGCCACCTAAGTAGGAACGAACTGGCCAGCAGGATGTTCAGGAGCAAAGTTCTCATCTGCTGCCGAATTCGTGCGGTGCTGCCTTCAGCTGGCAAGGGTGGTGGGAGCGGGGAGGGAGGCTGCTGGTGCACCGCTGCCCGGGGCTCTGTGGGTCGTGGTGGTCAGGTCCCCTCACCGAAGTTCTCCACCACTGGGCCCAGGAGAACATGGGTTGGAGAGGTTTCAGACAGAGCCTTGAGGGTTTTTTTACTACTGATGGTGCCCAGTGAGTCTTCTGCATTTTAAAATTCAAAAAAAGATGGGGGAACAAAAAAAAAAACTACAGCTTTCCTTTTAAATATAGCATGCCAAGAGGTAAAAGATGCTATTTTTGTCACAATTTTCCCCATTCAAAATATTGAGGATATTAAGAGCTGTTTCTGTGTCTTGTTGGAGGCCTTGCTGGATTATGGAGCAGGAATGGGTGCTTTCTCAACTTCTATCTTAATTTACCTCCGTTAAGGCTTCCACTCTCTGTTATTGCTGTTACCTGGGTGTTGAACAGTTCAGGCCCTGCGAACGGTACTGAGCGATGCTCTGAGCTGTGCGTAACGCAGGCGGCTCTCGGGAGAGGAGAGGAAGGGATCTGGAGTCAGCCCTCTGATGGCAGAACGGGCGAGGGAAGGGTGCGACTGGGGCAGGAGCAGCCTTCCTCCCGCTTCCTTCAGAGGATGTGACGGATACAGAGTGAGGATCCCAGGGCAGTTTTTAGCTGCAAAGGTGATGTTTCTAACTGGTTTCAGGGACTGCTTCTGCCTTCCTGACAACTAGAAATAGAAGAGGGCTGAGAGTTTTATGGTAGAGGTCCTTTGCAAAAGGAGAAGATACTGATAAAATAAGGCTTCTTTTGGTGGCAACAGCTCCTTTGAATACTGAAGCAGAAAGGATAGAGGGTTTGTTCTTTAATGTTTTCATTGTGTGTTGAGTGTAAAAGTTTGTTGGGTTTTTGGTTTTGGTTTTTGGGGTTTTTTTTTAAGGTTCCTTCTGCCTTGTATGAGCCTCTCGCACAGCGGAGGAAGAGAAGCACTTAACAAAAATAGAGCATGTGTTTTCCTAAAATGAGATTGCTGTGGCATGTTTAGGACTTGAAACTGTGTGACTTTGAAGTTGACTTCATTTCACGCTGGTGATATCCTTTTAACTGTCTTAAGTAAACAATGCAATTCAGCTCTGAAAAGTGTCTTGTAAAAAGCTGTGCTTGGTTTCTAATTCTGACTGTTTCAAAGATTTTCATAACAAATACCCTCTGCTTACCAGCAACCTTCCTACTTAGAAAAGTTTGCATTGATTTATTATTATTTTTTCAAAGGATTTACTTACACACTAGAATGCCCTGTGGACATTATTTTCAGTTCAAGAGTGGTTTATTTTAGTTTGGCTTAATTGAATTGGAAACAGTTACAAGCTGTACCAAAGCTAGTTGATTTCGAACCAAAACAAGAATGTCCACAAGCAGGTTTACACCTTGGTGAGCAAATCATGCTGCATTCACACGCCGTACATTGAATTTCTGTTGTTTACTCATGTATACGGACTCTTGGCAAGTAATTCTCGGAGAGGGCTCAGCGCTGCCTGTGGTGCTGTGCAGGGATAAGAGGAGGCAGAAGCGGGAAGGGTGTTGTAGAGGCCATAGTTTTGCATGTATTTGAAGCTGATACTGCTGCTAAGGGCAGTCTTGCCTTGGATGCTTTTGCTTTTTGGTGGCACAGAGCTTTGGTGCAGTGGCATGGGGAAGTAGTTTAGGGAAGGGACCTGGGTTAGAAAAACTGCCGAAGGAGAGAGGGGAAAAAAAAAAAGCTTCCTCAATCTTTTTCTGGGGGTTTGGTTTTTTTTTTGCCAGCTTCCCTTTAATTTGCAATAATCGTGTGATACGGTATGTTGCTGCAGAAATTACTGTGCTGAAGCAGAGAGGGGGAGCGCAGAGGCAGGAACGAGTGCCCTTCCCAAAGGAGTGATGGCGGGAGCGCTGCTTGTTCTGCTACCATGCTAGCTTAAAGTGTGCGTTAAATTAGGGCCTAAGTGTGTGTTTGGTGTAGGGCTGCTGTAGAGGAAGGCACTGCTTCTAGTGATTTTTGTTTGGTTTTTTTACTTTTAATGTTATTAGTATTTTCTCTTTCTCCTTTCGGGAATACAGTATGGTTAAACTTAAAGGATCCCCGTGTAGCCTTCCAGGACTGGCTGTGCACCAGCTCTGTCCTGCCGCTTTGGAAGGAGGAGCTGGTCCCTGCGGTGCCCTGGGCTCCTTCTGAGCGTCATTCTCTTTTCGGGAGCCCCAGTGTGGGGAGCTGGCGCTTCTGCTTGGGGCCAAAGGTGGGAATTGCTAAACTCTGCCCGTGGGCTGCTGGCGCGAGCAGCCGGGGCTGTTTGCAGCCTGGGGCTTCGTCCCCGAGCGCTGCTGCGTGCTGCACCTGCGTGGCTCCGGCCTCTGCTCCGGGTTTTGTGCCCTGGGGAGTTTTGCCGCCCTACCTCCCGTCCCGGCTGGGGCAGGCACGTGGAGCGGCTGGTCAGCTTGGGTTGCTTCTGCTTGTATTTTCGCCTGCTTAAATAAATAAATAAGTAAATATCTTTGTTTCCCCCTGGTCCTCTGCAGCAGCACTGGCCAGTGTGGCCAGTTCTGAGGGAACTGTCTCCTGTTCTCCGAGAGGTTCATATATGTTCTCGGTATCTCCATCTCCTCTCTCCTGTCCTCTATTTAGTGTTCTTTGCAGTTCTAAAACAAATATTTGCTGCAGGTTTTAAAACTGATTTTGTTTTTATTTAAGCAATTGCATAATAACGTTTAGAAGGCGTCTCTCTCATGTCTCTGCTAACGTTGTAAAGGTCTGGAGGGTCACTGGTGGTAGTGGAGGGATGGTGGAGAGCTGCACCGGCCCCCAGCGAGGGGAGGGCTGGCAGAGCACATGCAGCGTGCTTTTCCCTGGTGGCAGGTTGCACCGGGGTTGGATTTTGCACCTGGACGTCAGCTGTGTTTGCATAGTATTCTTGCTGTGTTTGTAAGTCAAGCGTGTTTAGACTCCACGGGAAGGTATGTTCAGTCCGTATATCGGCGGTGGGGGCTCCGCTCCAGGCCTTCCCTGCATGCCGAGCCGCCGTCCTGCGCGGCAGCGGCGCGGTGCCGCACGCTCGACGCCGTTACTCGCCGCTCGTGTGAACGGGGCAGCGGAGGTGAGACCGTTGGGACCGCTGCCCCTTCCCCGCTATCTGTAGCGAAGGGTTGGTTTTTAGTCGACTCAAGGCTGAACTTGTGTGATAAGGCCGACCCAAGTGTGAAAACTGAGCCAGGTTCGCCGAAACGTTTCAGCTGGGGATGAAGCCATCCAGCTGCCTTGTGCGGGCACGGTTGCTTGTGTGCGGTGCTGTGTCACCTCTCCTTCGGCTGGCGCCGGTTGTCCAGGTAGGGTGTTGCGCTCATTTACCTCCATCAGTTGCTATAGTGATTTAGCTGCATTGGTACAACCTTTAGCTCCATTTCCCATCGCTTCAGCCTTGTCCTCCAATGGTTATGGACGTCCTTGTAGAGGTGCCCACGTTCCTGGTCATTAAAGATTCCTGTATAAAGCCCCCAGATTCTGATTATTTCTACAGACTGATGATTTCTTAGTGGTTTATTCTGTATGAAGTCATTAGTGAAGAAAAAGTTAATGCCGCGGGGTGAAAATGTGAGCTTAGCAACTGGCCTCCGAGTCAGGACAAATAAAAGTGATTACTCCTGCAAATACGCACTTGAGAGCTTGAACAAGAAGGGTGGTTTCTAAATCAGATGATGCAGGACATGATAATGGGAGTTGCTGTTAGCAGCTGTTGTGATTTCTTTGATAATGTCTGTTTTGAAACTTTGCATGTAGGGGAAAAAATCTAGTCTAGAATATTTCAACTTTGATACTCTTTCAAAACAGTTCAGGTATGTGTTATTTGTTGTGGTGGGGAAGCTCATCCTTTCTATCTCGCTTGATAGTTCAAACTTGGCTCCTGTTTAGATGTGTCATGCTGCAGCCTCTCTAAGAAACCAGGCATGCTCACTGACTGCAGATAAGGAGGTAATGTATTTTTAAACACTGTTTTGAAAATGCCTGCCTGGGTGTAGTTTAATGAACGTTTCCCATTTACAGAGGGGCTTCATGTATCTCATGGCAGGGAAGCAGGCAGCCCCAGGACGGTCTGCAGAGTCAGGGCTGTGTCAGTTTGCTTTCTGCCAGAGCTGACCGTCTGTGCTCAGAGTTGCAGTGACGAGAAACTTGCATTTAATAAAAGTCACCGTGGAAGGGTTCTTGGGATCTTGCCAGGGAGAGTTTCCTGTTTAAAATTAGAAATTGGATTTTTTTTTTATTTTTTTTTAAGCCTTGATGTAAACTGGTAATTGCTAGAGTTTTCTTTTAAACCCTAAGATGCCAGATGGGGCGGGAGGGAACAAGCAGAACCTCAAAACAGTGGAATTGCAGATTTTGGCTTTCTGTGACAGGAAAAATAGTGAATTTTTTGTAATGCTGAGTCCTGTTCTCTGTGGTGATAAGTGACTCATTAGGCAAATGCTAAGTGTGCAAATGCAGAGATCCGATTCCATCCCTGTCCTTACCACGAGTGCTGGGGAGGGTCAGAGCTGGTTGGGCTGCAGTGCCGAGCACACCTGCAGCCTCTGCTGATGCCGGAGAAAGTGCCAAAAATCTCAGCAGTGAGAGAAGGCATGCTCAGATGAAATACAGTGTGATGAAGCAAACTGATCTAGTTCTGGCTTTTGGAAGGGTGAGCTTGTTGAACTGCAATAACAGCCCTGGATTTTGGTCTGTTCAGGTCATTTTTACCGTCTCTGGCTTTTGGGCATGTTCTTTTTGGTGCATCAGGTGTGGAATTTGTTATTTATGATGTGTGCCACCTTCTGCATCCTCCCTGGAGGGAGAGCTCTAAGGTGAAGGCTCCTGTGGCTGTAGAGTGTCTTGGAGTCAAACCTCTGAATCTCCAGGCTCTCCTAAACTCTCGCCTCTTTCACTTGCCTTTGTGCTCCGCCAAACAGGGCTGCAGCAGTTGGACCCAGCAGGCGTGAGCCAGGTGCTTCGCCCGTGGCGTGTCGGCGGGTGCTGGATGCCCAGGGACCTGCGAGGACCAGTGCAGCAGGAGGGGAGAGGCAGGGGGTGCTGGACGGCTGCTGAGACCCCCTGGGACTCGGTGGGGCATCGCTGTCGGTGCTGCGAGGCCACAGCACCCGCTCTGCCCTCGTCCCAGGCGAGGAGGAGCACGGCTGCCATGGCGGGGAGTCACCGCTTTGGGTTTTCTCTTGCCAGCTCTTATTTTGCTCTTGAGTGGGACCGAAGGATTTATCCCATTCCTTTGTTTTTTAATATGGAAAGAGACCTTATCCCTGTGGCTTCTGTTGCTGCTGGTAGTGGGAGTGTTTGCGGAGATAAGGCCCCTTTCCCCCTGCCCTCCCCCAGGAGCGGCTGGCAGCTTGCCTCCACTCAGTGACCCACCGAGTGGCTGTCCGGGCTGGATCTGCGTATGCTAATGGAGCCTGGCTTGTCCTGGCTTGTTTGTAATGATTTGTGGCTGCATTTATATGCAAATACTAACAACTTGCTGCTGAGTTAATTAGCGTTTTTTCTCTTTGCTTCCTGGAGCTTTAGCAAAAGGTCTTTATTCTCCCCATTTCGGTTGTCTGACCTGCCTCACCCACTTCCCCATGCTAGCGTCCCCGCTGCCTGTGCCAAGGGTCCCCGTGTCCCCGCTGCCTGCGCCGAGGGTGCCGGGTCCCCACATCCCCGCTGCCTGCGGGGAGGGTGATGCTGAGGCGCGGGAATGACGGTCACCAGCCGCTCCGCAGGAGGAGTGCGCACGCAGAGGGCGGCTGTGCTCTGCTCCGAGTTTCCTTTGGGGAGTTCAGACCCGGTCGTGTGAACCGGCCGGACGCCGTCGTGAACCTCGGGAGAAAGCTGTCTGCTCTACGTGTCTTCCAGAGCTGGTCAAGGTGGTTGCTGTAGCTGGATGCTTTGGGTGTCCTGGTGAACGTTTTGCTGCCTGGCGCTGGAGGTTGCTGCTTTGCGGAGGAGGAGAACCAAAGCAACTTTTTATGTCCTGGAAATGCAGAGTGTTTGCTTTCTAATGTCAAGATGGAGCGCGTTAGATGCAATCAGATGAATGATTCTCACCAGACGAGAGGCTCCGAGGGCCTGTCTGGTGACCTGGACATGACAAGGATGGAGTGGGAATTGCTGGCCTTTGACATCAGCTGGGAGTTTGAGTTTTGCTTTTGTGGAGGGGAAGGCAGGCATTTCCTGCTCTCCTGGGAACGGCGTCTTTGTGTCCTCGGTTGGGCTCGAGGATTTTACTCATTTCGATCTTTCATTCCATCTTATTTTTGTGGTCCATGTAGGTGTTTGCTTTTGCCAGAGCTCTGCAAGTCGCAGGTTCGGTGAGTTCGTTGCCTTGCTTTGGGGCAGAGGTGAAAGGTGGTGGCTGCAGCAAGAGACGGGGCACCGCCGGGCAGGAGCAGCTCCGGGTGCTGTGGCGGTGCCAGGGCTGTGGTTCCCGGCCGGCGTTAGAAACCCTGGCAGTTGTTCTGGGAGCGTCTCGTGCTATCGCTGATCTTCGGGCTTGTCCCACCCTTCCTCCTTTCTGCCCTCGAGCCAAGGCTTTTTCACAGTTACTGAGTCAGAGCTTTTTTTTTTTTTTCTTAAGCCTTTGTTTTTACCCTGGAAGGTAGGGCTATGGCTTCTCAGCTGCAGAGGCAGAGCAGAGGAACCTGAGCCCCTGAGCCTGCTGCAGCAAGGGAGCTGCACCGCACAGCCCTCCCTTGGGGCTGGGGTAGGTCTCCATGGGCTCTGTGCTCCAGGAGCCTTCCTACGAGTCCCTCAGGGTGGCTTGAGGTGGGGACTGACTGTCCCGGGCAAGAGCAGTGCTCACCTGAAGTGCCAGCAAGTGTTCAGGGCAGGGAGGCTCTTCTTAGGAGAAGCAGTGATTCTCCCTCCCCTTGTGCCAGGTACTTCAAAAGTTTGTATCTTGGCCTCTTGCCTTTATTTATTTCCGTATCTTTTACTTGTGTACTGTTCAGCTTGCAAGTTCTTTGGGCGATAAAATGCCTTAAACAGAATATGAGACACTGAGGTACCACCTAGCTCATGGGAAGGAAACAACTTTCGGTCTGAAGCCAGGGAGTGACGAGTCCCAAGTGGAAACTGGTAACCCTTTGCCCCTAGATTTGACTCTCATCACCTGGCTCCAGTTTGCTCATATTTAGAGCCTTGATGCTCTGTTGCATGATGGTGGAGGAGTGAATTTGAGGCGGAATGGAGTAACTTCTGCAGCGATGCATCCAGCTGTAAGAGGGGATGTACCCAAGTTAGTGTGGAGGTCCACATTCTGATATAAAAGCTGCTAGAAGTGGTCGCTAGCTGGTCAAGAGGCTTTTACCAGCTTCTGGAGCCCTGATTGCTGCATATTTTCAGTATCACCTGATGGCTAGTGAAACAGAGGGAGTTTGGATTATTTTATTTCGGTTTCCTGCTCAAATGCCTCTCTGAGTTGAAACTCTTCTTGTACCCAGCAGTGTTTTGTCATTGTTGGATTTTAGACCTGGGAGATGTGGTTTTCCCCTGCTCTTTTACTCTTCCATTTCACATCCTGCAAGACAAAGGGACATGGAGTTGCAGACCTGTCCTGCTGCAACGCTGAATAACATGGTTTTGATTAATCCAAGAGGAGAAAAGTAATTTTCTTATAGCAACCCCAATGATTAAAGCTCCAGAGAGGCAGTTATTCCTGGTGCATGAAACTCTCCTACCACACTTGTCATGGGTGGTTTTCTAAAGCTCATCCGCTGCTGTTTGTAGTGGTGCTCAGGCAGTTTGACAGGCAGATGCCCTCCCCTGCCTGCTGCCCTGCCTTTCTGCTTCTAGACTTAACCTGCGCAGAAGACGGTCCTCCTGCGGGAGGATTAGCACGAGGACGCGAATAGCACTAGTGCCGTGCTCTGGGACGGGGCCGCTGGCGGGGAGCTGGAGCCTCCCTTGTCCTTCCCCTGTGCTGGCTTTGGTACTTGAGGGACCCTGCATGGATTTGTTTTGGATCTGAAGTAATAAAAGCAGAAACTTTTTATTGGAGGCCTCTAACCCTCGGGGTTTCAACGAGAAGCTGGCTTGGCATGGCTGCAGAGTGGCACCGCGCGGCACAGCCCACCGATGCTGGTGGTGGTTTGGGAGCTGGGATGTGCCGAGCGCCAGGTGGGGGTTGCTGGCCCAGGCTGGGTGTCCCGTGGCCTCAGGGGGGGTTCCATAATGATGGAGAAGGCATCCTTTAATCCGTGTCATAGACAGGTTTTCCCTTAAAAGTTCAGAGAGAGATTTTGTCCCTCTGAGCATCCATAACAGATACTGAAGGTGCTTGTTCCAGAGCTTACTGGTGCTCCCTGCCACTCCTCCCCCTGCCTGCCTTCCCAGGGCTTTCCCTTCTTGGATCTCTCCTTTCTGGTTGACTTGCTCAAGACTTCCTCAAGGTACTTGGTTTGGATTCAAGACTTCCTCAAAGTGCTTGGTTTGGACGCAGGCTCTGGCAGCTGATGGAAGCTGTGCCGGGGGGAGGGCTGTCGGCGTGCTCCGTGCAGGGCTCAGGATCACTCACGGGGCCGCGTCCTCGCCGTGGGCTCCGGGGGACCCTGGGGTTTGCCTGGAGAGGTGGACCAGCGCTGCCCGAGCTCTGCTCAGAGGGTGGCGTTTTGGAGATAGGGTGGGGACAGAGGGTCCTGTGTTGGTAGGAGACAGGCTGAGCGCTGTCAGCACCGGTTTCCATGGGAGAGGCGGTACGCGGGGGGCTTTGGTCTGAGCAGTACTCACAGCCGGGCGGTGTGGGTAAGTGACTTTTCTGATGCCACCCCAGGGAACGGAGTCACTGTCACTATAATCAGATTGCTCTTTTGTTTTTCCTTGCCAAAATACTTTCCTGTTGGAGGAAAGACCTAAATACCTGTTTACCTTAATGAGCAGCTGAACATCTCAAACTTCTCCCCAGAGGAGCAGGTAATGTGCTTCCCTGAGCAGCAGCTTTGAACATCGGCGGTCTGGGGGATGGCATCTTTATAAGCCTTGGCTGGAAGCACTGAATTCATGCTCTTCTGGGTTGCAGTGGTCTTGTTTAACTCAGCCGTGGGGGCCTGCTGCGAAGCCTGCACTGAAAGATCCAGTTTTTCCTCCAGGGTAGGGCTCCCGTGAGGTTTTCTTCAACTCTGACTTCTGCTCAGGACCTCCCAGCTAAGTTAAAGTTGGGACGGGCAGGCTGAGTCGCTAGCGCTATCGAAACGCGAGTTCCCCTGGCATCATCTCCCTCAGTAAAGCCGTGGGCAGAGGGGGGGTCTGCGCAGCCAGGCAGCCTCAGCAGCTTTTCAGGGCTTCGCTGCACCTTGCGGGCCGGGGGCAGCGCGCGTCCTGGTGCTGGGGACCAGGGATGCCGGGGGTCAGGGACGCCGGGGTCCGCGCTGCTGCGTGGTCCGTGCGCAGAGCGGAGCAGACTTCGGCGCCTGGTCCCCGCTGGGGCCGGGCTGGGCTCCAGCTGCCCGACCCTGGGTGAAAAGTTCAAATCTGCATTTAAAAAGAGGAGAGCCATTAAGCAGTTGGGATGTCTCCAATCTAGTTGAAACTTTTTTATTTACAGCTGAGTTGGTCTCTTTCGAAGAGGGAGCGGAGCCGGGGTGTGCTGTGCCTTCCCGGCAGCGTGCAGGGCTCTGCAGAAGCCCGGGGTTGCACCTAGCAGCTCTCCTGCGGTTACGGGAGCCTTCGGTGTGGATCGTTCAACTCCGCTCCTTACGGCGTCAGCCTCCCTCTGTTACAGGCTGGAGTGTGGCCTGGATGGAGACGAGGAGACCCCGGGTTTCAGGCGGTTCCCGCTCCGTTCTGATGGGAAGGGGGGGCTGTGTAACCTGCTGGGAGCAAGGGCCGCTGCTGCACCCCGCCGGGGTGAGATGGGCTTCGTGACCGACCTCTGGCTGGGGTGAGGCCGGGAGAGCAAGGGGTCGGCGGGGGCTTCCACGCGCTCGCTTCGTCCGCTTTAGTGCCTCAGCGAGGAGATGGGGTGGGATATACTCCCACCTGCTGCTGATAGAGGGTCCCAACGTTTGATTTGGGTTCCTTTTCGAAGGCAGCACAAGTGCAGTCTTGGGTTTGAGCTGTCACGGGAGCATTGCTATCTTGTGTTTTTCGAGAGGGGCGTCTCACGGTGGTGTGACCGCAGCGGGGCGCAGAGCTGGGCTGTGGCTGGGGGGTCAAACTCACGGAATTCCCGGAGCCATCCCTGGGCTGGCGAGGGGCGGCCGTCCTGCCGTACCACCGTCCCTGCCGCTCGCTCTCCTGCCAAGCGCCTCTGCCTGGGAACCCCACGGAGGAGCAGACCCTCCGGCACAGTGGAATAAGGGGTTGGCAGATGGGGTTTGGGGGGATGCACAGCGGGGCATGAAGTCAGGTGGTTGTGCCCCCTGCTTCCCCCAAAACAGGTCCGTCCCGCTGGCAGCAGGTTTTGGCACGTCTGCTACGGCTGTAGGAAAGGAAATGGTCCATGTGCTTCGAACTTGTCATTTGAGGGTGAGAAATAAGGTTTGGAAGACAAAGGTCACCCTTTCTCATTTTCTGTGTAAGTGCAGAAATGCTGATTTTTCTAAAAAATCCTTGTGGGTGGATTCCCAGCACTGTGGTGGGCTTTTAACTTCATAAAGCTAAGATTTTGTAGGAAACTGAGGTGAGCCTGGATATGGTCCAGGCAGGAGGGTCTCAATTTAGGATCTCGTGGTGTGAAATACAGATTTTTCTTGTTCCGTTTGGGCTGGTGGGACCCTGTCTGTCATAGTGGCTTTCTCAGTGCAAAGGTCTAAGGTAAGAAGCAACTTGAAAAGGCTGCGTGGCATGTGAGGAAGCAAGTTAGCTCTTAATCATATCATATATTAGCCTCCTTTGCAGTAGATACATCTGCTGTAAAATGCTTAGTGCTGAGAGCCTGATTGGGCAGCCCATGCTAAGTGTTCGAACTCCTGCTGCCTTTTTTCTTCAAACAATATCTTCTGGCTTCCAGATTTCTGATAAATTGATAAGAGGAATTGCGTGAGTCAATAGAGTTGTAGACACTTTGCCAATATAACCCTAGCGCTATTGATCTGCCAGTAAATTAAAGTCTTACTTAGAGGCTGCCGATATTTCTAATCTCCTGCCTCACCAATTACAACCTCCCAGCTACCTGGGAAAGACAGCGGACGGGAGACGAGGCTTCAGGGGTTTTTCCCAGAGAGCTGGGCTGCGGCGTGGCAGCCAGAGCCCGCGCGGGGCAGAGGGGTTCGCTCAGGGAACGGCTTTTGGGGCGGCAGTACGGTGGTGACGTGTCCCGGAGTGCTGCAGGAGGGTTTCTCCAGGTCAGGGTTTATCCCGCTGTGGTTCCCAGGGCGTAGCCTTGGCGGCTGGAGGACAGAGATGGTTTAGAGGGGCAGCGGGCCCGCGTCCTCGGGCTGACCCGGCCGTAGCTGGGATGCCGTGCCCCCAGCCCTCCGATTGCCTTTCGTGGCCCAGGGCGGCCAGTGCTGTGATGTCCCAATGCCGTCGGGGTCACGGCCCTGCAGAAGGGGACTTGTGGTCTGAAGGGATGCTTGCTGGGGGAGGCGGGATGTGGGGAAGCGCTGTCCTGCGGCTCTTGGCCCGCTGCCTTCCCTGGGCCGAGCCCCCTCGGCTGCCCGTTTGAGGCTGGGGACGGAGCGGGGCTTTCGCCGTCCAAGAGGGACGATGGATCAGAGAGCTCCCGCCGGGGCTCCCACGTCCTGGTAAGGTTTCAGCAGATCCTTGCCCGATAAGCCCCTTTCAAGTCTCATTTACGTTTGAAAGTCCGTAGTTAGCTTTGGGAAGAAATCTCCAGATAAATGCTGTGTTCTTTCTAATACCCCAGAGCGAAAATCAATGGGAGGGATAATTCCTTCCCTTGTCCTACACAGACTTTCATGTGTTTCTACCTCCAGCAGCACCTTTTAAATAAAGAACAGAAAAAACCCTCCCCTTCCTACTCTGCCTCTCTGGGCAGAGCCCAGCCTCCTGCGGCGCAGAGCAGTGTGGTCAGTCCGAGGGTTTCTCTCAGCCCGTTGGGTTCAATTCGGGCTTTTATTGGGGTGGGGAAGCGGCTGGAAGCACAGCGTGCTGCTGGGTTTGCAGGGCTCAAAGTAGAGATGTTTCTGGGAATTCACGTACAGACTGGTCCGGTAGCTGGAGCAGAGGACCCGGGCCTTGAAGTTGGTGGCAGAGCAATACGATGGTGAAGGGATTTAAAAAACCCCAAATATTCTCCTTTCATTAAATCCAGTGGAATGAAGGTACTTGCGGTTATTAAAGTGCTAGGCAGGTGGAAGATGAGCCCATAGTAGTATAATTTTTTTAACCTAAGCTTGTGCAGAGCGCTCTGAGCAGTGACGTCTCTTCTGCTGGGCATCCGGCAGCGTCTGTTTCGAGGCAGATCCAGTTTCCAGAAATACCTTGGTAGGAATTAGTAGCTGAGACTGGTACGAGACAGCTCCTTCAGACTGCCCTGGAATATGCTTATGTCTGAAAGATGTGTCCTCCAGAAATTGTTATTTTTCTGGCCACCTCTGTGCTAGCTATATTGAATTGTATTTTCCCTGATGTTGTGAAGTTGTTGTATAGGATGTACATTAAAAGTTGTAACTATTCCAAGTACTGCTGTTTTGGCAGGGATTTGCTGAGTCTCATGATCCATCCGTAATGGAGTGGAGATGCTGAGCTGCAGCAGGATATATTTACACCAAAAGCTTTTTTGTGGGGGAAACATCTGAGCAGTCAAACTGTTTGAATGCTTTCTTTAAATTTCTGGTACAGAAACATACAGTGCTGGTGAAGGCAAAAAGGAACAGCCTCTCGGGCACCAGGTTGCCTCCCCTTGTTAGGAGAGATGTAGCATTACTGAAATAGCGGCGATGGGAAAGCTGAGGAAAATTTTCAGTGTTGACCAGATCCTCAAAAAAGATGATGTTAAAAAGGTTGAAGCTGACCAGTCCTTTATGTTTTGAGATACTGGAATTCTGTTCACACCTGATGATGCTGATGCCTGAGGCAAGGGCAGGTTGGAACAAGGTTTATCTACTGTTTCTAAATAAGTTTTCAGGGTTTACTTGGGTTTTTTTTCCTCTGTCTCCAACTGAAGATGTGAACAGCTTGTTTTTTCAGCAGCTTGTGACCATTCAGTTATCTCCACAGTGGATGGCCTGAAGCAGGGAGGGGGTTTTCTGGAAGCCGTGCACGGCTGACTCGTGTTGTGGTCAGTACAGGGAAGGGCATTTCGGCACCCCAAGTGCTGATGTAATTATTTTAAGGTAATTGCTTGATGTAATTGAAGGTGGTGTATGCTAGCCCTGCCTCAGCAGTGCTAACCCCCGGTCCCCGGGGTGCAGGGTGGTGTAGCCAAAAGGCTCCAGTGCCCAGGGAAGACCCTGCGGGACATCCAGGCTGGGTCCGGCCCTTGGGTCGTGTTCCCGCAGGTCTCGGCCCGGGCCAGCAGGTCCTGTGTGGTGCAACCGTGGGAGCATCGCCCCGACCTGGGTGGGAGCATCTCCCCAACCCCCTGCTGCTTCGCAGGGACCCAATTCCCTGCACTCCCTCTTTAGTGTTGGACTAAAGGGTTTATGAAACTTTGCGGATGGCAGATAATTCCTCGCTCCTTTTAGCTGGTGCAGATAACGGACCAGGGATTCAGCTTGTTTTTCCACGTTTCTGTTGGCGAAGGCTGGAGCTGCTGTCCGTAGCTCTCAGCGGAGCGGTGAGTCACCCAGGGTGACTTCCATCATAAATATTGCATGGCACTCGACAGGGAGAGACAGCACTGGGATGAAAACCATTCATTAGCAGCATCTCTGTGTCTATCCAGGTTTGCGTTTAGGATTGGGATCAGCTGAAGCATATTTCTGGTGGGTTGGTGGTGATTTCTTTCCAGCTGTTAAAGAGACAGAGCGTGGCTCGGCCACTGGCCCTTGCATTTCTGCTTCTTTGGATACTGAAATATTTAGTGCTCTGTACGTGAACTTAATGACTGAGCAGGGATATTAATGGGTTACAGTCCAAAACCTCTAATTCAAATGTCTCTTGACTTGCAGGAAATCTAAGTTTGGGACTTTTATGCTCTCTGCCAAGGTTGGTAATTCGGACAGTGTTCCTAATTTATTTCCATAAATTGGAGAAGGTTGTAATTTACTATTTTAAGAAGCATGTGGTTCAGAAGACCTTTAATTAAAAAAAGAAAGTTCAGTGCATGTCTGAAAATATAAGAATCACTAGACTGCATCAGAACAGTAACTTGTAGTAATTTGACCTGTGCAAAGTGGACATTTCTTCCTAATTTTCTTCTTCTCTGACCTGTCTGCATGGCAGTGTATTTATAGAATCACAGAAGCACAGGTCTGGAAGGGGACTCTTGCTGTACCAAGAGACTGATGTTGCTGAGGCTGTGGCTGGCTGTCCTTACAGTCTTGCTCTAGACAGCCTGTGCCAGTGCTTTGTCCCTCATTAACGGGGAAAACCTTAACTCCTAACCTAAAACTTGTCCTGCAGGGATACAAGAGTGCATTTTTTTTTTTTTTGGTGGATAATGAGTAAAATAGGTCGCAGCTATTTTATAACAATTATCTGGATGTTGGAAAACTTACCACTCTGTTTCTTTTTTTCGAAAGCTTTACAAGACCGATTATCCATTGAAACAGAAAGGCTCACATAACCTTCAAAACAAATGTTGAGATGTTTTACTCCAGCTCTCCAGTACCTCCAGTATGGTTTTGAGCCTGTGTAATCTCTTGGCTTCAGGGGTGGTCATGAGCCCCAAGTTCCCCAATGTGAGTGGGAGCTGCCTTTCAATGTCAGCAAGCGTCACTTTGGTTTTGGTAGTATAAGGCAGGAGCACCTGATTTACTTCTTTCTGCCATTTGTTGCTTTTAAATACCTCTGTCTTATTCTTGGCCTTTTCTCTGTCTTACGCGCTCATTTCTTGTCACCTCGGGTTTTTTTGCACTCTTGCTGTGTAGAGGTCTTTCCACACCTCCCGAGCTTTGCTGCGGTGTCTGATCCTGCTCCAGCCCGGGCTGGCATGGTCCTGGGCGGGGGGCACGGCTGGTTCTGGGGTGTGGGTGCTGCTCCTGGGGGGACTCTGCCATCCTGCCCCAGCCGCACGCTGTGCGGAGGGAGCTTTTCATGGGTCTGCCACCACTGATGCACAGGCTTTTCTCCTGCAAGGGTACAGCTATTTAAAAACCCAGAAATGCCTGTGAGTAGTTCATAGGCAACTTCTTTGTGTATTATCTAGCTGAAAAATAGCATATAGGATTGGCTGCTGGTGTTGAGACTCTCTGAACCTCCTCTTTGGTTGTCTCTACGCATGTCTGATCTAATTGTTTAAGTTACAGGTTTTGCTACCTGGCTATTCAGCTATTTTCTGGCATCACTAGTATATTTGAAACAAAACCCACTGGATTTGGTGCATACAGTCTGTGGCAAATGCTTTGCTGCCACGTAGGAATAAATGGTTAATTTATAGTTCTTGTACTAGTCACCTAACTTCATGTTTCACCTCGAATATTAAAAAGGAAATTGAGACTAATAGTAAAGCATCATTTTTGTAAAATAGTAAAAGTTGGTTAAGAATGAACACTCCCACAGGAACAGTAGCTTCAGAGGGCATGTGCTCACCTGGGGTTCAGACTGAAGACCTGCTACCACACATGAGGCTGTAAGACCATGTTGGACCACCTCTGCACTGCTTGCCCCTTTTCATGAGGTATTCCAATATAGGTGTATAATAGTTCTCTGAAATGCAGGTTCCCAATGCAGGAGGCGACAGGGTGGGTGGGGGTGCACGCCTGTGTCTTATCCCTCAAGCTAGCTGGGCTGGCACAGCCTGTAAAATATTGTCCCTGGTGGCCAAGCGGAGGTGTGGTGTGAGCTATAAAGAGTGCAAGATGCCCAGCAGTGTATTAAACAGTAGTTGAGTACAGGAGGGCAGCATATCACAGGAGAGAGATAAGCAAAGTTCTCTGATTGTGGATCAATAAAGGTTAGTGACATCATATCTCAAAGTGAGAGAACCTGCTTTCTGCAGAGCCATTTATCAGATTGCAGGCTGGAGCAGCATTAACCTCTTCCTAACCAGATATCTGTTCCTCTCTGACTCCAGACCAAATAACCTTCCCTATCTGCAACAGAAGGCTCCCTGACCTTGCCTTCATAATCCTGGCAATTTAATGTTAGCGTGGCTGTGCTGGAGGGGTTCTCCTCCGAAGGCTTCTGCTTGGCTCTTCTTTGCAGTGTACCACGTCCAGCGGGACAGCACGGCGCTGTGCTGGCTGGGAACTGGGATGCACCACTGTGGGAAATGCTTCCCATCTCAGTGTTCCCATCGGCTGTTCAGCTCTTACTTGATGCTGTTATGGCCTTGGTGAGGTGGAAGATGCTGCTCATTGGTTCTAGGGCACAAAAGTTTGTCGTTTTGGTTAAAGGCACTGTGCCAGGCATCTCAAGATCTGGTTGCAAAACTTAATAGGCATCCTTAGATTAACTTGTTTTCTATGGCAGTAATGGCAGCGAAATCATTGTGGCGTGATCCTCAGGAAAAGTTGTATGGGGCGGCAGGAGGCCCTGGGTGCGCTGCTGGGTGGCTGGCCTTCCTCAAAGTGTCTGTCCTGGTTTTACTGTTATTGTTACCAAAATAGATTAAAGCTAAATTGAATGTATCAACCCATTCTGCTGTCCCGTTTCTTTGCTGCATGCTGTGAGGCACCAGCTTTCCACATGAATGCAACTTCTGAATGTGGAGAACGCGGAGCCGTGTGCCTGTGCCGGCTAAATTTAGAGCAGGTTGTTGTGGGTGACTCCTGTGCGCTGCCAGCGTGAGCGGCTCTGCGGGTGGAAACCTGCCCTAGCCCCACGCAAGGTGGTTGGTCCAACCCGAGAGGATCCTCCAGTAGGCTTTTTTGTTGCTTTTCACTTTCTGATCTTGTCTTCACATTCCTGGTAACATTAGATACCTGCAAATGAGCAAACTGTTGGTTTTTGGTATTTAATGCAATGTGGTCTGCATTGCTGAGCTAACTAGTACATTTGTAGTAAGTTAAGCAAGAAGCTAAAGCATGAATGGTCAAGATATTTTGTGTGCTCTTGACGTATATGTGTTTAACTGTATTAAAGCCTGCTGTTTTTAAACTTACCTTGGTCTGTTGTCTACCTCCTGCTCTTCCCAATAAATATCCAAGTGGCATGGATGGCTTTTCTTACCGCCAGTGGGTTTGAAGTGACGTAAAGGCTCTTGTCCCCCAGTGAAAGTGTCAGGGCTTCCCACGCGTGTGGCAGTGGCTGCTTACACCAGAGGGTCCTAAAAGCTTCCCGGTGAACCTTCGGGGCTCTGTGTGTTGCTCTAGAGTGGCTGTTTTAGGCAAAACTTGTTATTTTCTGATGCTACTCCTTAAGACTTCTGCCTGGCAACTAATCTCTGCTTGTGTCTAATTACCAGTTCCTATTGGCTTGTATGCTTAGAAAAAGAGCATAACCTTTTTGGAAACAGTCTGTGTGATGTGATGTTTCAGTCCAGGAGCTGTGATGTAAACTTCTGTCCAGATGTCACAGGTGAAGCGCTACCTTGATTGAGATCTTGTAGCACTTTCAGCACTACTTTTTCAATGACATTGAAGTTGGAACGCAGTTACAACATTGTAAAATAGGGATGTTTGCCCACCTTTTGCTGTGTTTTGAGGTTTAAGACTGACAGTGTTATATTAGAACAAAAAGAAATACCTTCCATGTATTTAGGACTTGTTGATTTTTATTATATGATCCAAACAAATGACCAACCTAATTTTTAGTGAGAGCCCTTCATGCAGTCGTTGCAGTCAAGATCAGCGTTTACATCAGGGATGGGTACAAGAGCACACGCGTGCACAGTGATAAAGATGGTTAAAACGAGTAGCATCGTGCTGTGACCGGGGCTGCCGGAGAGCTCTGGAGGATTCCTCCAGGTGAAGGCATCCCAAGTGCCTGGGGACTTCCACCGTGGTGCCTGTTGGAGGGTGTCCTTGGCAGCAGAGGGGTGCTAATGGTCTGCCGGAGCATCCATGCCCTGTAGTACAGGAGTAGGATGTAGGTATTTGTGCTGTGCGGGAGCAAGTCTCTGGTTTTCAATGAATGGAAAGAGAGGCTTCTGCCTGGAGGAATCTGTGGTCTAAGTTTAAAGATAAGATAGCAAGGAAGGATGACAGACGGAGGGTTAGGGGCAAGAGGAGAGTTAATTCCCTGAATGAACTTCTGTTGTCTAGCAAGGAAATACCGGTGTTTTTTTCAGAACCTACAGAGACTTGAGTTATAAAGACTTTTTGATTACCTTTCATCCTTTTTCCATTAGTGATTTCTTATTGCAAAAAGAGCCCCTCTTCTGTGACCCTCTGGGCCGTGCCCCGGGGAGTGGCTGGGGGCTGTGCCGCTCTGTGTCCTGGCGGGTTGGGGGGAACGCTTGCGATGCGAGCCTGCGCTAATGGGCTGATGTCCAAGTGGAAAGTGTATTTTCAATGAGGAAGTGCTGAGATATTAGTGGAGCCTGGATTACCCTGTGATTGTGCTGTCAATACTGCTGTATTGAGTCGGAGAGAGCCTGCACAACAGAGGGAAACACTTAGCTCACTACTGCTGCTTATTGAGAAGCCAATAGCAATTTACTTGCTGACACTTGACATCGAATTCATTCCCAGAGGTGCAGCTCCTGCTAAACCACTGTTGGGCTCTCCTTCACACCTGCGCCTTCCCTCGGCCTCGGAGCTGCAGGTGTGGTGCTGCTGATGCTCCTCCAAATGCACCCACTCGCAGGAGGGGGAGGAGGGATGGGTGCCTGCCCCTGCGCGAGGCCTCGCTCTGCTGGGGCTGGCAGGTAGGGACTGGCTTCCGTGGGGCAGTGGGAAACCTTTGCTCTAGAGAGCTGGTCTCATGTGGGATTAACTTTGTGCAGATAAGTTTCCTTTTCTTGCATGTATTCAGTGAAGAAGAGGGAGTGTGGATGCCTGGTCCTTCTATCCTGCATCCTGAAAGCTTGAAGCACCTGGAGCCTCTGGGCCAGAGCAGCTGGATTCCTCCTGTCCTGCTTTTCTGTTTTCCTGGGACAAGCACAGTTGAGCTCTGATGGCCCTTGCATCCACCTGTATCTCTTAAGAAAAACTTGGGATCATCTGCTGCCAAATACTTTTGAGAAAAATAACATCCAGGATATTTCTTTGACAACCTAACTCCCTAAAATGGGGACTGACACATGAAGGAGAAAGGATGGGGTGAGAACAGAGCTGGAGTACTGATATGAGATGACTAGAGAGGAGGGGGAGAAAGTGGGGAGTCTGTGTCCCGATGATGTGCTCAGCCAGGAGCATCAGGTGCTGGTGCTGCAGTTCGGCAGGAGTCCTGAGGAGCTGGAAGACCCAAGTGGGCAGCCTTCTCAGCCCCTGATGTGGTGGGGCAATGAAACTCCCACAGGTTTTTAATTATGGCTCTCGCTGTTTTAATACGTTGCCTGGCAAACAATTTTAAACATTGTTAGCTGTGACGTTGCTTTTTGGTGCACTGTTCCCTTTGTGTTTCCCTTGTGTGCCTGAACCCCCTGGGAGGGGTAGAAAACCTGTGTCCTGAATATAAGAGGAAACAAAGAAAATGTGATGCATGAGGAAGACACTTGGAGCTACTATTTTTATTTTGCAGAAGTAAAATTTAGGTCGTATTGCAGATCGTGTTTTCAGTGTATGCGTTGCTCTGTGCTTGCAGTTTGTGTAGCTTCTGTGCAGCTGTCTTGCATCTGCAGGGTGTGGAGGAGAGGAGCTGTTGTGCTCTGGAGCTCTGTTTCCAGACCCGCCATGCAGGAGGGCACCATGCTGCGCCAGGGTGTCTGCTCGTAACGAGAGGAAGCCGTTCCCAAGTGCTTGTGAAATAGCAAGTGCAAAGCAGTCAGCGTTCGGCTGTCCTGTAGCTCCCCCAAGGAGAGGGGTGCGGGCAGCTGCTGGGACACGGGGATGCGATGCAATGGGAACGTGTCGCGCTGTCTTCAGACTCCTGCTAAAGCAGGGCTCAGTCTGGAGCAGGGGTGGGCGAGGTGCTCCAGGTGCCCAGTGTCTGTCCTGTGGTCCCAGCGCGTAGTGGATCGTATGGCTTTGCTGGCTGCTGGTCCGGCATTGACCTGCTGTCTTTGTTGAATGTGCCTTCCCTGCCAGGAAGCTCCGAACGTGGAGTGCCTGTTCCCCCCCTTCCCTTCCCTGCCCGGCCCAGCTCTCGTCCCGAGGCAGATGTTCCCGTTTGTGGTCCCGAGCCAGAACAAGCAGCTGGTGCCTGTTGTGGAGACTTGCGGCTCTATGTGGTGGCTGTCACCAGAGCTGGGAGACGGTGTGGCCAGGGAGCCCGTCTGGGGACCTGACTGCTCGGCGTCAGTGAAGCCTTTCAGTGATACCAGCTTGCTTCATGCATTTCAAAAACTCTAGCAAAAAAGAATACCAAAATGGATTTGGTGAGAGTGTAAGGAAGGGCAGCAGTGGCATGTGATGGGTGAGAGCAGAAACAATAAGGAATATCAACATCGGATGCCTTTTGAACATCAGTGGAGGGCAAAGCAGCAGGCGTGTACTTTGGGATGCTGGGTGGCCAGGATGGCAGGTGTACCACTTTGGCGCATGTATTTTAGAGGTCCCTATTGCTTATTATATTTTGTTCTAGTCTGTTGCTAATCTTGTTCAGCAGTTGCTCCTCTTAATTATTGAAGTACTTTTACAGAGATGTAGCAGATTAATCCTTTTAGTTCTGCTTGCTGCCAGAAGAGATTGCCACCATTATTCTCATGCTATGGAAGGAGAGGTTGGAGCAAGGAGAAGCAGGACTAAATTTAGAAAGCCTGTGTTGACACATGTGTGCTGTTCTGTAGCTGTAGAGAAGTATACGGTGGCAGGTACCAGTCATGAACACTAAGAGCACATGCAGGGGCAAGGCTGGGACAGTTTATCCGAGATGTGGAGGGTGCAGGCTGTTCAGGCTTGAGGGTGCCGCAGCCGCGCTGTGACCTGCTTGGGGTACCTCTGCGGCCGCTCTGCACCAGCTCCTAGCGGGGAGGGCAGCTGCTGAGGCATCACCTATCTGGTCCTTGCCTCACTGGAACACAAATATTAACTGACAAACAGTTGCATAATAAATGGCACAATCGCTTTGGCCTGTTGACTTATCTTCCAGCAAAAGAAATAAACAGGGAAAAGGAGGAAAGTTAACTCACAGACCAATAAACTGTTATTGCACTTGCGTGAGTGTGGCTTCAGGCTTGCACGGTGACTGCTGGGCTGATGTCTCCCAGAAGCTCAACTTGGAGGAAGCAGAGAAATATTTACTTGTTAAATATACAGGACAACATGATTGCTTTAAGCGCTGTGGTGTAACACGCATGCAGCCGATTCCAGCGGTATGCAATCTCCTTGTTGCCTGTTCTTCTCAGAACACTTCACAGAGCAGTTTTTGAGCCTCGCCTGGCTCTGTCCGCAGGAACCTAGTAATTTTCTTGAGCAGAAGTGTCTGAGGTTGAAAGCTGCTCTGTCAGTGTTTACTAAAAGGTATCCAGAGTGGAAATGTAAATCTGCCAGTGCAGATCTTATGTATATTTAGGGTTGCCTGAGTTACCTCTTGTTAGAAACGTTAATGCTGGGTCATTAAGACTACCTCCCCTCTACTGCTGGTGCAGGCGTTGCTTTCTAAATATTGATGTAACAGCTTCCTCACAGGGACGTGGTTTGCAGCCCGGCTGCTTCCATGGGATGAGTTCCTGCGTTCTGCCGCTGTGCTGGTGCGCACGTCCTCCCGCGCACACGCGCGTGTGCACACATCGGCTTCCAGCCAGAACACGTATGGCTCGCTTAAAGCCATTTGGTTTTGTGCTGTATTGTGCTGGAGAACATCCGTTCCTGCGGTCGCTCTGCTAGCTGCCTTCTCCATCTGTTCACGGCTAAGTTATTTCTTCTGTAATGTGGTCACAGTTATACATGCAATTCCAGCTGAGGTCTTGCAGTGCTATTAGCATGCTGTTTATTACTTCCTTATCTCTACAAACACCCTGAATAACATATTAAGATCATGTTTGCCACTTTCACAGCTGCATCCCTTTGGTTCTGCCATGCTGACTAGCGCATCAGTCTGTCTCCTCCTTTGCAATTCCTGATTGGTAAGCCCTGAATTTACTGCAGAGATTCAGAGTTTTCCTGTTATATTCTGGGATTTAGTTCCTTTCTTGTTATTCTAGGCCTCAAATGATAACTTCTTCTTGCATAATATTCTAGTCTTCCACTGTGTTGGATGTGCTTTCTAGTTTAATTTCATCAAGTATCAGTGGTCTCTGCTGATTTGCAGCAAGGCCATCAGTGAAGTTAGTGAGATGACTCCCAAGGCCTTTCCAAATAACCTCCATCCAGGGCAGTATTTTCCTTAAATCATGTTGGTGACATCTTCTCCTGGCCTAGTTTTTCTGCCTTTTTAAAATCTTAGCTAGTGCCCATCTTCTCTGGCTGAATTCCCTGCGGTACAGTATTGAAGAAGGGGCAGTTATTTTAGTAAAGAAAGATACTGGGTTAGTTTGCACAATAGCTTCAATAAACCCGCCTTATGTTTTATCTTGGTTTCCATTTATTGCTGTCTCTAACTATTCTTCTCTTCACCATACTTAACAGCTTTGTCTGCTACGAGATAAAGCTAATAAAACCCACAGCAGTGTCTCCCTAGCCCTTTTTTAATACAGGTACTGTATTTGATGTTCTGTACCCAATACAATTCATGAACTGATGGATGGTTAGGAATATCTGATGTTGAACCTGTTTAAAATGTACTTGGCTATTCTTAATTGTGAACTAATTGCTATTTTTTATATTCAGGCATTAAATTTTCAAGTTTTGCTTCCTGCTCAGTTGTGCCAGCTCTATTACTGTACCTCTTTCTTGTTAGCTGTCCTGGCCTTTATGCTTTTTTTTTTCCTAGCATCTGTATCTTAGATGAAAACAGAGGTATTTAGTCTTGGGGTCTTAGTTAAGTTTTTTTGTTTACACACCCCATATGCTTGAACAGGAGAAGCCTGGATGTATAACTCAAGATGCATCTGTGAACTCTGGGAAGTCTGAACCTAATTGTCTTGCTCCCGTTCCTCAGGGAGCTGATGACAACTGTAATTACTAGCTCAAATCATGAAACATTAAGAGAAAATACGAAGGGGGAAGGTATCTTGAAAGTTGAGGTGAATAGTCTCCACCTGGGAGTGAGGGGCAGGGAATGGGAGGGTCAGGTTTTCACAGGATTTTGTTAAACAGAGTGAGCTCAGCTATTAATGGTTAATAGCAGCAGGAGGTTGCCAGGCTCTGCCGTTTGTACAGCATGTTGTCTTCTGAGAAGAAACGATTTTGGTGTAACTTGGAAAATTTTGCACGGTTCATTGTGAAAGTAGCTATAGCCCCAGTCATGAAGAATGTTTGTCAGATACAGGATATTTTTTTTGCCACTGTAGATCTGATTGTTTTGTTGGGACAGGAGAGGAGGGAAGGCATATCACCCACCGTGGGAAGGCACAGGAGCAGGTTAGTGCAGGGTTGCTTTTCCGTTGCTTAATCCTGGCGTGGGATCACATGGGGAAGGATCTGGCTGAGCAGAGAGAGGTGATAGTTGGTGCTGGGGAGATGCTGCAGTACAAATGCTGGGAAGAGCGGGACCCCATCGGTGTCGGACCTTCCCTGCCAACAGCTGGCTGCTCCCTGCAGCACCTTTCTCTTGGGTTGGTGGAAGTGGAGGGAAGACATCCCAGCGGTCCTTCTCCCTCTGGCCAGAACTTGTTACCTCCGCAACCAGTGCCTGATCAGTGCCAGGCTGTGTCGCATGGCTCCCAGTGGTCCGGGCAAATGCTGGCAGGTCCTGGTTTGGTGATGTGCCTTTGAGTGCCTAGAGGTGCCCAAGGGGTAGAGGAGGAGAGTCTGGAGAGCAGTGGCTTCTGGTGAGTGGGATGGGCTTGTTCTTGCTTGGTGTCAGTGCTGTGCTGGCAAGCCAGGGGCTCGGTGCTGGCTCTGCCACATGCGTTCCTTAATTTAGTGGCAGGCGTGTTTTGAGGCTTAGGTAAGTTGCTGGTTTTGAGGGAGGCATGAATCACATTGGCTAGTGGGGAATCTGATGAATAACCCTGCTGTGTGGTTACAGGGTTGAGGGTGTCTGTGTCCCCAAGAGGTGCCACTATGCTCCTGGTTTCCATTCCGTCTCCCAGAAAAAATGTGGGGTCGTCCTGGACCTGGGCTGTTTCTAGTTTGGAAAGGCTTATACTCTGCTGATATTTCTGAGAAAGTAGTTGAACCTTAAGCTGTTGGGGGTTACTTACTGGCCAAGGGTTGTGGACCTGCTGGAGTCATACACATAGGCTGGATACAGCCCTAAAAAGCCAGAAATGCATGATCTTCATAAACCTGCATCAGATGCCCAGCTGGCGGAGGGACAGCCCGCATCCCCCAGTGCCAGGGCTGGAGGGAAGGCGCTGGCCTGGGGCTGCCGCAGGGGCAGGCAGAACTCCGCTCCCTCCCGGCCTCCCTCCCATGCCATTTTGGGAAGCTTTGCCTGGGAGCAGGTTTGGGAAGCACCAGCTGTGCAGCCGGCTTCCCAGTGCAGAGAACTTTAGCCCTGTCCCCAGCCACGGGCTCTGTGTTGGACCGGGAGTGACGTTGGCAGAACGCCGGGGCACTGTGCTGTCCCACCACCCTCCTCCTGCTTCGAGGTGCTCCTGGGTGCCAGCAGAATGAAAGCCAGTGTGTGAGATAGGAAGGGGACAGTGCTGCGCTGCTGCACCCTGGCCTCAAAAGTGAAAGTGAGATTTGTCTTTTCCTCCGTACTTTAATCTGAACGAGACTTTAAACAAGAAGTAAATTAGTATAATGAATAATGGAAACTGAAATGAAATAGATTAGTATAATTGAAACATTTGAAAGAACACAAATGGTCCTAAAGCAGGGAGATCTCTACAAGGATCTCCCAAACATGCTGCTGGAGGTGGCGGGAAGGCAGCAGGAGGTCAGGACCAAAAATACCTTTACCCCAAGGGTTCCTTTAGGCACATTTGTCACCTGCTGCATGCAGGGCAGCGCATGAGTAACTAGGGTGCGTGGTGGGAAGCTCCTCTGCATGGCCGGCAGTGGTGGGTTTGATCTGACAGTTTTTCCTGCTCTTCCTTTAGCTTTGTTTTCACTTTTTTTATTATTACTTTTCTAAAATTCTGTTGCATTTATGGTCTATGATCTCTGGCACACAGGGTCACCGGATGGTTGTCCCACTGTGTATTCTGGTGCCTTCTGCCTTGCATCTTTCTGAGGTGGTTATTCGGCAGCTTGTGTCTAGACCTCCTTGATCTTTTAAAGCTGGCTGCTATTCCTTGTGTTCCTTGTAGTGCACACATGCCAGCTTCTGACTTGCACCATGTCTCATTTCTGCAAGAAGCTCACAACGCCAGCAGTGCTTGATATGTAGTCTGAGCTGTGGCTCTGACGGGTCATTCTGGCAACTGCAGCTTATGATTAAAAAGAAAATCAGTCACTGTCATCTTGGACCCCAGCACCAGTGATTTGACGATCCACAATACATCAGCTTCTTCCTCATCAGAGGATCTTAGACTCAGGACTGCCCCAAGGGTTGTCCTCTGACTCAGGCTGCTACCAGAAAGCTTGTCTTATTTTATGACTAGTACAGCCAGCCACGCGATTTCCCTGCCTAAAGAGGCTGCAGTGAGACCCAGGAGACCCTTGAGTTCCAATTTTTGGTTGGATCTTCAGGGCCTTGGTGTGTAGCTTCAGAAGAAGACCAGAGGGTGGGAACTGCAATTACTGCTGCTGCGTGATCACACCCAGGAAATTCCCCTATGTCCTTGGTCCTCTGGGGAATTCAGAGCCGTCACGTCGGCTTTTGAGTAGGGTTAGAACTGCCTGCCACAGCCTTGAGTCTCACAATTCAATTGGCAGGATAGCGGCTGCAGCTGAGATCATCTCCCCCCTTTAGAAAAGGGAACTGGTTTGCAACTCCGCTTCCAGAGCATCGAACTTTGCATCTCGTGTGACCGCTGCGAAGAGCAGCTCTTCCACGGTTGCCAGAGGACTGCCGATGACGCTTGTTGCTTCTTGTTGTGCAAACTCATGGAACTCCTTACAGCCCCGGTGGCACGAGGGCTTGCTCCCGTGCATGGGGCGAGCAGGGGGGGAGAAGGACCTGCTGCTTCACCCAAATAACTAGCTCGTCAAAGATCCCCAAAGGCCCAAGGTGTGCATGTATCTTATGGATAATGTGCGCCTCAGTGCAAAATGCTGATAAGCTGATTTGTTTTCCAGAACTGTCGTCCTTGGAAAAAATGTAGTCATGCGGGGTTAGTTTTCATCTTCCTTCTCATTCCCACTTTCTGTGGTGTGTTAAAATTGGATTTTAATTAAATAGCTTGTTCCCAGCTGTATCTTTTAATGCTAGCATTTGCTGTTGCTACCAGAGATATTTTGAATAGGATGGAGAGTCATCCATAGGATTATCTACAGTAATGTGTGGCCCACATCAGGAAATGATTTAGGCAACAGAGTTAGGGAAATGTTATTTGTAAAATGTCTTTGACTTATCCCTTTAAGAGTTAGGGGCAAGGAAAAGATTCGGTTGAGGTCTGAAGAGAGGGTGTATTGATGCGTACGTAGGTGCAGATTGCAGAGAGCTCGGGAAGGGGTCTTGCGTCATCTGTGGCAAGAGATGAGCTGTGTAGTCTACCAAATGCTACTGTCATGGGTTGGACAGGTTTCAAAGATTTGACGGCTGGTTTTATGTCCCCTTGGAACTGAAAGATTGAATGCAGGCTGGCCGGGCTCCAGCTGCCTCCTGCTATGGTTTGGCTTATGGTATCACTGAGAAGGACAGACCTGAATCAAACTGAGGATGAGGGGAAGGACGTTTAGGATGAGCCTGATGGTCAGGAAGTACCCCACATCCCTGTGTCGGGGGGGGGTGCCAGCACATAAGCAGAGGACATATGGGGTTTGACCTTCCCGGAGACCTCGCTCCCAAGCAGCCAGCGTATTGCTATTACCAAAGCACGTGTGTGAGAGGCGAAAGGAGCTCAGCTGAGAGAGGAACGTTGCCAAGCATTTTTGGTGCTGGAGACTTGGGTTCAAGTTCAGTTTTTCTTCATGTTCATAATGGACTTGAGCAAACTGCTGGCCCTTCCTTGCTCCACTTGTCCGGAGTGGAGCAGAGCTCCTGTGTCGGGAGAGCATTCAGTGATGTCAAAGCCTTCAGAGCTGGCCTGGGCTCCCTGCAACTCCTGCTCGTGGGGCCGAGCAGCGTGGGCTGCCTCGGCTTTGCCGGTGGCTCGGTTTGTACAGGCATGGTGCGAGCTTGTGAAGTGGAAGGAGTATGCTGCATTTTGCATGCATACTGTTGCAGCACTCTTGTTCAGTCTTTAACTACTGTATAGAGTAATGCAAAAAGGATATTAAAATGCACCTCAGTTGGTTTTGGGTTTTAGGTTTGTTTTTTCATTTTTAGCGGGAAAGCTAGCTATCTGTAAATTCCTCAGCATTTTGACAGGGACATACCTGTAATAACCTATGGCTTGAAAATCATGCATTTCCTATTTTTATTGATAAACAGAGTGTATGGGTTTGTGAAAAAGTGTGCAAACTACTTCTCAGCCTCCCTTCTGGACTGGTCGTCTTGGGTAGAGCTGATGAAGGGCCACAGTCGTTCAGCCTTTGATGCACAAGAGGCCAGGCTGGATGATATAATGATTCCTGTAGGCCTTGCTTCCTGAAGGTATCTCCTTATCCTCGTTTACCTAGGTAGTTAAACCTTGCCTGTAAGCAAATGGCAGGATGCCTGCTGCTTCTCCCTGCCTGGTAGGGAAGAGATGTAGGGGTGAGGAAGAGAGTTTGTAAATTAGAGACTTGTTTTGTAAATTAGTTCATTCTCTGTCTGCCTTGCAAAGCTGGTACCTCTGCCTTGCGGCTGGGCAGAGGGGAGAGCAGGAGAAAGGAAGGAGCCATAGAAGGACGTAATTCAAAGGAGACAGCCTGGGTGATGAGATGAAGCTTCCCAGGTGAGGTTTCTTGGCAGCCCCTCTACGTTAGGGATTTGGACCTGCTCAGCTGCAAGATCAAGGAATATTGCTAAATGTTCTCAGTCTTCCACCAGTCTCTGGAAGGTCTTGCTTAAGTATCGTCCTCTTGGTGGTTGTGTTGGGAGTGACTTTGGCTTTGAATCCAGTGCTATGACAGTTCCACTCTGCTTAGGAGGAGAGAACAGGAAAAGATGTGACAGACCAAAGCTTTTCCGTGGTCCGGAGGGGCGGCCGCAGGAGGTCAGTGCTGGCCCAGGGCTCCTCTGGCATGAGTGCATTTTGAGGTGGTTCAGAAGCATTTCTACCTGGGGCAGAGCCTGCCAGACTGCTGCTGGAGCGACCGTGGCACGTTCCATTGGCAGGTTGGATCCCACCAGTGCGTCGGACTGGCTCAGCACGGCACCGACCGGCATCAGCCCCTGCAGCCCTGGGTGGCTGCAGGCTGTAAGTGGGGTGTCAAGGGTTCCAAGAGGAGCGTCGTAATGAAGAGCAATACCTTCCTGTAGTTAAACTCTCTTTTCCCCCTTCTTTTCATGTTGCCTCTTCTGCAAACCTTTGAAGAAGGCCTTCTTAATTAAGCCTTTCCCAAGTGGGGTTTTGCTTTTGAAAGAAAAATTGCTTTGCATTTGGGATTTTGGTTTTGAAAGAAAAATAAGGAACAACTTTCTCATTTAACGTCTGTTCTGGCTCTTTTTAACTCCCTTGCTATTTACCATATTGAATTTTCTCTTAAACTTCTGCTCATGTTGTCTTGTATATTGCCCCCTTTTTTCTCTGTACCAAAAAGTCATATTGCTGCTTTCTGTGTTGTCGTTACTGACCCAGGATTTTCTACGTGATGAGCAATTGGGCTTCCTAAGTAGTGGGATCTGTTGATCTTGTCTTTATGGTAAAATTAAATAAGTTATTTTGTGATGATTTTTCTTCTTAAAGCTCTTCTGGGCTCTGTACTAGAATTGTTCTCCTCTTTGGTCTTTACACTTCAAAAATAAACTGTTGATTTCTGGAAAAAGCCGTATTTATACTCTGTTGCTCCTAGGAAGGTGCCTGAGCAGGGAGGTGTTCCTGGGTAATTACTGCAGAGCAGCACATTCCACAGAAGCCCCTGGTTGAGGGTCACCTTTGGACCCTCCTTCAAACTGGCCCAAGTCTCCTGTGCTTGTTTCATACTTTCAAACCCCTCCAGTCCCCCAGAGCTGCCGCAGTGGGCAGCTGGAGATAGGTTGGGCAGCCTTGACATGGTCCCAGGTACCTTGGCGAAGGGGTCCATCGGGGGCTAGCTCTGATCCTGAGCCTCCCAACAACGTGGCTCCCATCTTCCAGGTGGGAGGAAGATACATCTTCTTCCTCTCTCCCCTTTTTTTGTTGCTGCCTTTCATGTGGTGCTGGATGCCCTCAGCCCTGGAGAAGGATCTCCTCTCCTCCATGCTCCAGCTCCCGTCTGTTCAGGGACTGTAAGAGAAAGCACTCTCTTCTAGCCCTCAGGTTTCGAAGGCTCAAGGGATAATTTAGGCTTTTTAGTGTAATTGCTAGTGATACATATGTCTGGTATGGAGCAGTGTGTCAGAATATCCACGGCTGATCCATGGGATTTCAAGGTTGAGGAAATAAAATCAATCATGCAAATCCTGGTAAAATACTGATTCTGCTCTCGGCATGGGCAGGACCTGGTTAAAGTTGGACCAGTGTGCCCTTGGTTTTCATGAGGAAACTGTTGGAGAGTAAATGCATCTTCATTGCCTTGTGATAATGAAGTTACAAGTCTTGAAAAAGCTGCACATTGTTCCAGACTATTTTATGACTGAGAGGTTTGGGGGTTTTTTTTCCATTTAGTAAAGGTGACCTGTCTGACTTCAGCCACCTTCAGAAGTATTGGCTGCGGTCATTGTACATACGTAGTGATCTTGTATTCTCCTTGTAGCACACTGGCACGGCTAGCAGTTGAGTATGATTTAGGCAAGAGTTTCACATGTCTTTTCTATTTTGAACCTTGACAAAGAGAAAGAAATATGCTACCTTTAGTAGTGGAGGCTGGATTTCAAGCCTACTGTTTAGATTGCTTATGATGTAAAAGTGGGGGATTTCTCATGTCATTCTCTTCCAGCTCCCTCCTTTGCTGTCACCAGTGTATACATTAGTTCAGTTGTTGAAGAGGTTTCTTTCTTTTCCACCTAGCAGTTTTACTTATTTGTGATTTTGCTTATTTTTCTTCTTTGAGAAAATCTTTAAAGAGTGAGACATTATTTGTACTTTGACACTTCATTCTGTTTCAGTTCTTCAGTTGACTTTGTCATCAACCAAAAAGGTTTTTGCATGCTGTGTTGCATAGGTTTGTTTATGTGGCTGCCTGCCATGTTGGGAGAGGTCGAGCTTTAGTATAAGCTGCACTGGTCTGCGTCCTTCAGAAATCCCACAGAGTTGGTTTCCATCACTGAGGCTGGTTAACAAGGGAGCACAGGTAATCCACTTGCCCTTCTACCACATGTCTAGGGTAGCTTTTCTATGGGACTTTCAGGTTTGCTTTTGGCAGATTCAGGCTCAGTGCACAACTCTTTACTTGTTTTCCTTCTTTTTGTTTTCTTGAGTTTTTCTTCCCACCGTCCCAGCTGAGCTGTGGCTGCTGGGGATGTGTGTGTTCCCTGGATGCGTTTTAGAAAGCTGCTAAGTCATTCATCCTTAAAATGTGCATCTTACGGAGATTCTTCTGTTGCTGTAAAAGCAGCAATTTCAGTGTTTCCAGTGGCAGAAGTCTGTGAGATCACCGAGACACTCCTGTATTGAACAATTAACCTGTAGATTTACTGCCGGGGTTTAGTTCGAAAGGCAAGCCAGGCCTTTTTGTGTCGCCATGGGTGAGCACCCACGCTCGCTCCCACTGCCACGGTCGCAGTTCTGACCCTGGTGGCATGTGGCGCAGGCAGGTCTTGGTGTGCGCAGACCACGTCATCTTATCAGAGGAGAAAACGTTCAGCTGGATGGATCACAAACCCCACCAAGAACAGAATAAACCCCAGCAGTTGTGAAGCTCTTTTGTAAGTTATCTCACAGGGAAAGCATTGCGCTTTCGGAGGGAAGGTGTGGAGGAGGCTGCATTCAGAGCTGGTTGCAGGAGATGGATTTATTTGATAGCTTAGCCCCGTTGTCTCTCTGAGGGGCTTCTCGCCATTTGGCCTGGGCACAGAAAAGTCAAAAGAAGCCTTGCCTGAGAAGCCTTCTTTGTTCCCTCTGCCCGGGGAGCCTGACTGAGCCCTCACCTGTTGGAGAGCAGCCCCGTGTTTCTGGGGTTCAGAGCCAGCGCTGCCGACCCTGGGGCTCTTGGAGCAAGTCCCAGCCTCCGTCTGTTCCAGTCTCCTCTTGCTCTGCCATGCACCTTCCCTTGCCTAGAGCTAAAACAAGGAGCCAAGAATTAATTGTTTTGTGTTTTCCTTTTTTCCCCCTTGTTGCATTGTGGTCTGATCCGTATCTGGGCTCATTGGGCACTGGAAGCGTTCGTTCTCCCTTCTCCAGAGACAGATGTTGGAGAGCTGCGTAAATGCTTGAATACAAAGCGAGAGGATGGGCTGAGCCAGGCGGGGATCCTTCCACTTGTGTGCTTGCTCAACTCCCTGTGGCGTTACAGTTGGGAGCAGCGGGGTCGTGGGGAGGAACACTGATGCTCGGCATGGCTGATGTGCGCTTACCTGCCAGGCTGCAGGGGCTTTGGCAGAGCAGGATGGAGTAACTGGTGTCAGGCTCCAGAGTGTTTTAGTCTTACTGTCCTTCACTAGTTTGGGGCAGTGAAAATAGTGGCATGGGTATCCTTACAGGATTGCAAGTCCTGGATAGAAAAAATGCTGTTCTCAATTGCAGATGCCCCATGGCGTGGGTGGGGAGGGCAGGGGCTTAGAGCTGGGAGCTGGTGCTCGGAGTGGTCCGGGCGAGGTGGTGGAGCCACGTGCACCGGGCCCAGCGCGGCGCTGACGGATGCAGGCTTGGCTTCTCCCCGGTCTGGCTCTGTGGGCTCCCGTGCTCCTCTGGCTTCAAAACAAGCCAACAGATCTTCTGGTGCTGGTTTTTCTGTCCTTACTGCAGGCTACAAATTGTAGATAATATCCCACCTTTGTAGGTTAAGTAAACTTTCCCAGACAGGCGGTGTAAACAAAGGTTAAGTAAGTAAATAAAGTTTATTTCACATCTACCAAGGAATTTCACTGATGTGGAATTTAGCTCAGTGCTCAGAAAAGGGCTGCGAGGGAAGAAGAGGAAGTCTCTGTGAAGTGTAAGGAAGAGGGAATAAATATGTGAAGGGGAGCAGGGGAAAACGGGTAACTTAAAGGATTACAAATTTGAGTGGAAATTATGATATTAGTGTTATTTTAAGCCTTGTCATTCTGGAGACTTTAGGATTTTCAAAATGATTCTGGAATACTCTCTTAACGCAAGTCTTTTATTCCAAATACAAATCCGAATTGTGATGAATGCAGTGTTGTTGGGCAGCTTCTGCTTCAGTGGCACTTAACGAGATATGAAGAAACTGGGGGAAAGAATAAAACATGCCTCTTGGATTCAGCAGACAGCAATTGTAACAGTGCAGTGAAAGATATTAATTGTGTTGGTAACTTCATTAGTTCTTCACCTGTTCCTTTTACATGCATTAGACTTTTGGACTTTATCATGTATGTGAACTCTGTAATATTTCAGTCCCGTAATCTGAGGAAGGGACTGGATTTGGGAAAGATGAGGGGGAAGCGTCTTGGTCACCTTTCCTTACAGGTTCTGCCCTCCTGGGGAGGGAGTGGGGTGCTGAGGGTGCCGGTTCCCAAAGCACTGCCCAAGTGTGGGGTACTTTGGGAGCAGCACAGTGGTAGAATGTCAGCACTGATTGAACTGGAGAGGGGGACGATAGATGTGGGTTTGATCAACGTTGACTGAAGGAGCTTCGTGCCTCGGTTTAATTAAAGCCTTGAATCTGTTGATGCTGTGCTGCGCACGGGTGCTGGGGAGGTGGTGGTGGCCCGTGGGACAGCCCTTTCCTGCGGCGTCCTTCTGACATTTCACCTCTCTGTCTCTTTGCTTTCTTGAAAGTGGCCAAGGCTGCCTCTTGGGGCTTTTTTGTGGGTGTTTCTCATTGCTGTTTTTTCAGAGAAGTACTTGATCAGGAGACCATGTTTCTAGTAATTATGCTTCATACGGACCTATTTTCTTATGCATTTAATAGGGGTCTGTCTTTTCAGCTTGTACTTGGCCTGAACTCTTGAGCAAATTAAATTATGTGAGGGGCCTTCCACAAGTGAGATGGGCATTCAAATCTTTTGATTTTTCTCAGGGCAATTATTGTGAACAGGTGAGGAAGAGGAGACGATTCAGCAAGTGATGCAGGGCAGAAGCATTAAGACCCCTTCATTAGTAATGCTGAAGTTCAGTATTTCAAGTTCCTGACTTCAGTAGCCCACTCATGCAGCAGGAATCCCAGGGTGACCTGCGGGCTTTGAGCAGTGCCTGAAGATACCCCTTCAAGGGAGTTTCATTTAACCAGGTGGCTTACCTTTTAGCTCTGCTGAGAAGCACATTTCTGAAGATGAGAAAAAAGTTCCCTTAGTGCACCTTCTAATTGTTCATTTAGGAGCAGAACTTTCCTCCAGCTGGGAGGGCTTAAGGCTGCTGTAAAGTGCTAATTAAAAGTAATAGTGATAATGAAAACAGATGTTTTCAAGAAAAGTAAAGTGGTGGTGGGGCACCAATCTGCTGTCCCTGGCTTCTCTGCAGGAGAAGCGCAAGCTAGTGTCTCAGAGCTGCATTTCCAGGAGGGCTGGGGAAAGGGGCTGGATCCTGGGCGGCTCATTCCGCTTTAACAGGAAGGGATGGTTCTGGATGAAGTGCAGAGGCGCAGTCCAAAGCCTGCATCGCTTGGACAGAGCTGCTGCCTCTGAACGCGTGCTGCCTTTCAGTGCCACATGTGGAGGGGTGGCTGCATGAAGGTGGAGCTGAGTTGGTGCTTTGAGGCTGGGACCACCATAACCTGGGGCATGGAGTAGCAGGCAGGCTGCTGCTGACCACTGGGTAGTCCAGCATCGCCGGAGCCTTCAGATGCTGTTATAGGATGAGCAATAAATAATGCTGAAAGTGCTGAGGTGCAAGCAGCGCTTGATCCACAGCAGAGTCAGTTAAGTGCTTCACAGTCCTGTATGTCCCAGTGGCTTCTGCAGTCATCCTGGGGCCAGTGGGTTTGGGGGGGTGGAAATCCTGTCTCTTGAAGCTGTTTTATTCTTTTTCTCAGCTGTAGTTTATTAGGAACTGGGAAGGTGTACTTATTTAACTGAAATGCTTTTGAGTCTTTTTTTTTGGTTTTGGTATGAGCAGAGCTTTATGCATGTAGTTTACAATCCCCTGCAATCTTTTCTGGGGAATCTTTGTTATCTAGGTCCGCCGTGGTTAGCAACTGCTGTTACTGTTACGGCACTAATTACCATGCCTAGTACTAAAGCAGTTTACATGGGGAGCTTGGAGTTACTCAGCTAAGGTTAGTCTCTGGCTTAAGAGGCTTTCTGCAGTAGCTTTCTGAGCACAGAGGTATTAACAACACAGAAGACAGAGAAGACCACTTGAAATTTCATCGACCCTTTTTGGCTGCTGTGTTAGGGGTTTTTTTTGTTTTGTGTTTAAAAGATTGATCTGTCTCTCCCATGGCCTGGTCTTGCTGCCTGTAAGTGGTGACCTTTCCAGGCCTTGGTGGGAAAGTGTGGGTGTCTGAAGGATGGGCTGGCTGTTTAGTAGTCATATTCAGGACCATTATTTGACTTGTCCTCTTGTGCTGTAGAAACAGGCTTTCTCACTGCTAGAAAGTTTATATATTCTGTGGAGCTTTCCATAGGTGACTGGAGGATTTACTGCCTCCTGTTTGTTACTTGTCCCTCTTTGACTTCTTAAGCTGTTCAGGTGCTCTGAAATGTCCCATTTCTCCGGTTGTATGGAGCAGTAGAATAAAATTGTTTAAGACTCTGAATTGTTTTCTGGAATACTGTCCTAGAAGAGGAGGGATAGAAAATAAATCCCAGTAAGCCTTTGGAGAACCTCCTCCACCCTGCATCCTAGTGAGTATGGTCGGGGTGCTCAGTTCGTCTCCCGGGGAGGACCCTGCAGGGCTTTGCTCGCTGCGTGGCTGAGAAGTGTGCATAAAACAAGAAGCCTTACGTATAGAGTCGAGGGGCATGTGTTAGTGCTTCAGATGGAGAAGTCAGCTTTCAGAAGGCTTACAGCTGTGAGCAGATGTGCAGCTGAGGTTGGCTGTAAATGATAGAGGATTTCCTAGGAACAACCAAGGGTTTCTCGTCTTGGAGAACCTGACACACTGGTACTTGATGCTGGCTGCCTGTTGATTCTTCTTCTGGCCTTGGGGGGAAGGGAAAGGTGGAGGCTGGCCCTTTCTAGGGGTGATAGGGAGGGAGGTCATCTCCCTTTTCTAGATTTTTATAAGAAAGGATTGTTTTCATCTTCTTATATTCAGAATTACTGATGAGAGTCTGAAAGAGCAGCCCCAGCCCTCTGAGACCTCTGTGATGAGTTTTGTGAGGCTCTGCAGCCCATCACCAGTGTTTGGGGTGAGAAGGAACAAGTTTTCAAGGCTCATGTCCAAATCTCCAGCCTCTAAGGCAGTGGCTGTGTGGTATGACGTGTTTGCTCATCAGAGTCCCATTTCGATCACATTGTCAATTCCATCATTAACCTTTTAACTGCTCTGCAAGCGAGCTGGAGAAGTAAAATGCCATCCTCACCAGTCTCCTGTGATACAGATGTGCACAGGAAAGACCAGCCTAGAAGAAAGAGGTTGTTTCAGCAATGGAAGGATGAGGGGGTTGTGAGGATGTGTGAGGTTTTGTCTTTCACCCTGAAGAAGAATTTGGCTTGAGAATCCTTTGCTGACTATGCTTGTGGAGAAAGTGGCAGCCTTTTAAAGAGGGGGAGGCACCAGGGAATGGTGGGACTGGGTCAGGGGGAGGCACCAGGGAGTAGGGAGGTCATTCTGATGCTGATGAGAGAAGGCACGAAGAGGAGAAGGAAGAGGAAGAAAGGTCTAGAGCATTAGCCAGAAGCACCATCTATGGTCTAATCCAAGTTGAGGCCAGCCCATAGTAAAATTGCTTTGACTGGCGTAAAGTTTATTTTGCAAATGTCAACTGTGATTACTTAGAGAAAGTGACCCAGATTACATGAAAGCAGCCAGCCAAAATGGTGAAGTTTGCACCGAGCACTGCCTGCAGTCCGTAGCATATGGTCCTTCGGGTTAATACTGAGATGAAGCTGTCAGAGCCTTGTCTGTACTGGGAGATAATGGGACCCATACTCCATAATTAGTGCCTGTAGAGCTGCTGACAGAACCCTGGAGCTTCAGCCCTTGTTAAACTCATTTTCAGCTGTCATTTGGCAGTGGTGGCAACGTGGAGCCCAGTTATGTTATAGTTTCCATTCCTGCTGATGGAGGAGTAATAGATGCTTTTACCGGAGTAGATGCAATCTGGCAGTTTGTGTTTTGCTTATCTTCTGAAGGCCAGTTGGTGCCTATTATTGTGTTCAAATACCAAAAAGTTTCTCTTGAATTAAAGTGACTTCAGAATCAAAATGTTGTCTTGCTTTATGCTGGTAGATAGTTGCTCATCTTGCAGGCACCCAGTGGCAGGCTGAGAAGCCGCTGTGTCACCTGTTTTGAGGTATGGCCTGCATGCACATATGCCCAGTGGTATGCAGAGGTGGATCTCCCAAAGGAAGTATATCTGGAGTTCAGTCTTCTAAAAAAGAATTCTTAATGCATTGCACAATAATTTAGGCCCTAAAGGAAAAAGTTCTGTTAAACCTTCTTAAAAGGATGTAGAAAACCGTAGAAAGACTGAAGGAGAGAAAAAAACAATTGAAATACTGAAGAAAGTGTTTTGGAGTGGGAAGTTGAGTTTTGATTTTCAGCTGATCAGAAGGAGGATCCAGAACTGAGTTTACAAGTTTTGGTATTTGAGCTCTTGCTTCCCTGTAAGGGGGTGCTCCAACGAAAGGTTTGTAAGAGTGCGACCACGATATGGGGTGTATGCGTGATGAATAGGTCAGGGACTATGTCTAGTAATGTGACCTTCTCCATCCAAGCAGTAGCTTGGAGGTGAATGTGGCTCAGGGTTACTGCTTTGGCACAGCAGAGGGTGGAGGACTCTCACCAAGGTTCAGAAGGGCTTCAGACAGATTATGCTCTGGCAATTCTTATTTTTGTAAAAAGCTCAAGACAGCACTAGGAGCATCTTGCAGGCACCCTGCAATTATCATAATAAACAGTTTTATCATCTGCTTGGCAATCAATAATGTGGCTTATGCTGCTTTAGTATCTCACTGGTATTGATTACCTTAACAACTGTGCTGCGGTCAGCTTCTGTTAACCCATGCTCTACTGATCGGGCTTGTCTGTCCTGCTGCAGGAGGCAAAGGACTTGGCTTTCAACATGGGCATGTGCAGAAATTAACAGCAGGACAGGTCAAACGCAGCTTTTAATGAGAGGGGCTTGATGGTAGGGTTTTGATCCAGGAACGTGGAATTAAGTACATATTCTGTGTACTTGATATTTTAACATAAGATTGAAATGTGATTCTCAGTTTAGGCTCAAATGAGTTTGGGCTTGTAACAGTATTGTTCAATGCTTTGTCAGAAGGGGTTTCCCCCGAGCAGTGCATGCCCCAAGACCCCTGCCCTTGAAGAAGGAAGGCTGCTCCCTCTGCAGTGAAGTTGTAACGCTTTACCGGGGACCTGGGCTCCGAATGGGACTGGAATGGGAGCACTGGACATCCCTCGGCTGCTTCTGGCTCTGCTAGGACTACCCGAGAACTTGCTGACGCGCTGGCGTGCCGGCACCTCTCACACGTGCCTGGCCTGTGAGAGCAAAGGCTGCGCTGTGGAATCAGGCGTGTGCTGCGGAACTCCGCTGACCCCGCTGCAGCCTGCCGGGCTGAGCTGGGGGAGCTGAACGCTGCTGCCTGGACCAAAGACTTTGTCTCAGCTAAGTGAACCCTTGGGAGTGTTTTGACAGCATTGCCTCTGCTTCCGGCAGAGCAGCCAGCGATTAAGAATATCAGGTTAGTAGCTTACTCCATTTTGGGAGGAAGAAAGATGACTCTCTATGTCAGCATCCGGATGGACAGACGGGACTTTCTGGGATTTGGGTGTACCTAGATAGTTGGGTCTCGTGGCCCAGTATTTCTCCTAATGGAATTTCCCATCATTTACTGCCCTGCTGATTTCTGATCAATGAAAATAAAATTGCATTGCCTCCTGAGAGGCTTCATGTATGGCTACAGCCTCCAGCTGTGTCAGTTCCGGTAAGATAATCTCATCAGGCGTGCAAGAGGGTAATAGGAAATAAAAATAAAACCCACAATTAGCAAGAGGCCAAGCAGCAGAGTAACACTTTCAGTCCTGGAGGTCTGGAGAAGTGTGTGTAGCAACTTCTTCCCCATCTCCGAAGGAGCCTGCATCCCTCACAGGTGTGCCACAGCGTAGTCCTCGCTCTGTACAGATCCACTGGACACAAGATTTGACACCCGTATTTCTCTGAATCTGTGTCAGCTCTTCCTTGTGAGATGGTTAAACTTTCACAAGAGAAGTGTTTGTTCTGAAGTGTATCGGGGATGTAGCAGCTGACAGAGTGGTTGCATACTGTGGACTAGGAGAGCATGAACTTGAGACTTTGAGCTGTCAAGCGGCATGTAGTTGTTGACTCCTGTTGGTTGCTGCAATCAGGAGACTTTATTTTGGCCAGATAAAGAAAACGCTTAGGCTGTATCTGAAGTCCAGAGCAGGGCACTGTTTTGGTAGCAGATGAGCGTGCAGATGCTCTGTTCACAGGAGCATTGGGACTGCTTGGATCTGCTAAAAGTTTGCCTAAAAGGCACTCCAAATGGGAAGGTTTCCCAACCATACTGGCAGGTTTCTTTACCTGTTCCAGGGTTCTGGGTTTTTTAGGGTATCTTCCAGTGATACAACTGTGACCGGTAAAATTTACTCCATACCAAAACATTAATAGCTGATCTGAGCACACATCTGGTGACCTTTGCAATGGGGCTTTGCAACACCAGTGTCTAATTCAGAACTAACATATCGGGCAGCCACGGTGTTTGTCTAAGTAGCAAGCAGAATGGTTACCGAATGACCTAATGCCGCTGAGCCTGCTCTCCTTGTCCAAAGTGTTGGCTTTCCCGAAGGGTAGGAGAGAGCAACTGAGCCCAGGACCAGGCAGTGTGTCTGTTTCCTAACAAGGACTGGATCTGAGCCCTGGCAGAGGAGATCTGCATGACTTATGAATCTAACTCTTACCCTCTGCTTGGCCCTTGACACTAGTCTGGAACGCACATGTTGTTTGGGTAAATCAGTAGAAGGAAAGAGCATTGGCAGGACTTCTTCCCTAGGCATGTGAGTCTGCATGTGGAGAGCGTTGCTCGGAGAGCGCAGTCTAGCAGCAGAGCATTAGCTTTTCAGGCTGGGCCGTCTAAGGTTGGCTGTCTCTGCTCCTGAAGTCGTGTTGCAGGGCCTGTTGAAGCTCAGCCGTGGTGGTGTGTAAAAGTTGGCTCTTGGTGTAGCGGTGCAAATGTCTCAAGTGTTCCTGACCGGGTGGGGGCTGCCCAGCATGTTGAGTAACTGAAGGTGGGAGGTGGATGGACCATCAGGAGAGCTGCAAAAGCCAGCAGGAATCCCTCACTTTCAGGAGCCGATGCTCTGATTTGCATCCTGTAGTCTTGCCATAAATGCTGCACTTTCTTCTTGGATTCAGGAACAGCGCTCTGGCGATGTAAATACTATCTTGGATTTGTTTCTATGTGTCTGTATGGTGTTTGAAACTTGCAACAATTCAGGGCTTCTCTGTTGATAAGCATCTCTGTGGGTTAGATGGGTGTAGGTGTTACCTAGTGCAAGGTCTTACGGATGTAACTGCCCTTTGTAGTAGGGACCAGGTGGCCCAAATGGAGCTGTGGCAGCTCTTACCAGTACAAGCTACTGTACAGGCTGCTAGGGTAAAAACAAAGGAGGGGGGAAAGGGCAAGCTTCAGACTGTGGCAAAAGAGGGGAACAGTGAGGCCCTCTTCCCCAGGTATTAAAGTATGGGGAACTTGGGGGACCGCAGAGTCCGTGCGATGGAGTGAGGCAGTTTGTCCTCGACAGCTCTTTGGTTAGTTTTGGAGTTAGGTCAACAACAGTGCACTGAAAATGTGAACCAGATGCAAATATACTTATTTATGCAGCAATGTAGGCTGGAAACAGCATTTGACAAGAACTGTTGGGGTTTTAGAGCGAAGCGGGGAATTGCGCAACTGCAGAATCATGGAATGTGTGATGTTTTGAAACAAACCAATGTGGAAACAAAATCTGAAACTTCGGTGGTGTCCTACACAAGAGGAGAGGTTCGTGCGGGACCTGAAAACAAGCTCCGTGTCCTGGGAGCGTGTAAATGCCATGTCACTTCTGAACTAAGCAAGTGCTTTACTTTGTTTTGTTGAGAGAAATGCAACTTAAGCTAGTTTACCTCTGCTACAGAATACTTTCAGTGCAAAGAGTGTCTCTGGAGGAATAAACGTTCTTTTCCCCAGCTGCTCACTTAAAACCCTCTGGCACTCCTCTGGATTACTCTGCTCTCAATGGCAGTGGGTTGATGATTATATAAATATTTTCATGTGTAGTACAGTAGCTGGCTCAAAGGGATCAGCAAACTTGGAATAATAGTTCATAACAAAATGTTTTCTGAAAAGCTGCCTGAATCTTGTGTTACTCTCATTGGCTCAATTTTAGCTGGTGTGAAGGACAGAGGAAAAAATGTGGATAATGTAGAAGGTTCACCTTTTCAAGGAGACCCTTTCTCTTAGTTTCATGCCAAGTGCTTGAGCCCTACAGCTTTCAGTCCTGTTTTGTTCAGCGTTTCCTTTGCTTCCTGCTGCTTGAAAAGCTGTTTATGCTAATGATCCTATGAAGATCTGAGGAACTGGCTGTGCCTATGCATGTGAGCCTGTGTGTAAGAGAGTGCTTGCATTTTCTGTCCTGTTAATGAGCGTGCGCAGTGCAGCGCTTGTTTGTGTTGTCAGCATGCCAGTTCTGGAGCGCTGTCGGCTGCCAAAGGCAAGCCCTCCATGTGGTTGTCTTCCTGCTGGGAGAAGACCATCCTATCCTTTTGAGGTGCCTGATGGATCTTTCCCTTCTGTAGACCACTGTGTGCTACCTTGTCCTCTTCTGGGACCTCGTGCCCTTCAAGACCCGTTGGCTAGAATCCCTCAGAAGGGAAAACACGCAGTGTTCACAAGGGTTTCTACAGAGGCATGTGAATTCACCAAAAGAGTTGTCAAGCATTGGAACAGGCCGCGCAGGGAAGTGGTTGAGTCACCATCCCTGGAGGTATTTAAAAGACATGGTGTAGTGGTGGACTTGGCAGTGTTGGGTTAACAGTTGGACTCGATGTTCTTGCGGGTCTTTTCCAACCTAAACGATTCTATGATTCTATAAATTCTTGGCTTTGCCAGGATAGCAGACCAGTTTGCGAGGACTTGCAGCCCTGGGACTCTTGTCAACAGGTGTTGGAACCCATGGGTCGGTGTTGGTTCGATCCTTCTTCCACTATCAGGCAGATCTGGCTTGCTAATCCCACTCCTGGTGCAATGGCATTGGATGTGGCTGTGTGTCCAGCTGGAAACAACAGTCTGGCACTGAGCAGTGTCTGCAGAGAAACTCTAGGAGAAGTCAAAACTGAGCTTAGGCTTTTGGTTGGTAAAGCCTAACCGCAGAAGAGGAAGGAGGCTAGATGTAGGATTTGTTCAGGATTTGGCAAGACTGATATCTTGTTACGAATACTCAGCAAACCACCTTTGTTGATGAGGCAACTCCACTGTGATCAGGTGTGTGCCAAAACACAACTTGGTCTTGCTTGGAAAGGTGCAAGATGTGACTTGCTATATGAAAGAGGAAAATTAGTTTATAATTTCTTCTTTAGAATGTTGAACTTGGCAAATAAGTATCACTATTTTCAGGGGGAGGGGGGTGTGTTAGGAATTGCATAAGAGGAATCCCAAGGCACTATACATCGTAAATTGTTGATGGAAACCCCCAGCTAGAAACCATTCTTCAAGCCATGCATCTGCATTCACTATTATGCTTAGCTTTTGGCTCATAAGTATTGTTTTATCCTACTATTTCAAGTCCTGTTGCAGAATACCTCAACACTTCCCTTAGGCTGGCAGGTATTCTTACTGCTTTTTGGCACCTTAATGAATGGGAGAGAGCTGGAATCTCTCTCTTCCGTTTAAGTTAGAAGATAAAAGCATTTTATGAAGCTGGGAATTGAAACTATCTCTGTATTGCTATCAAGCTTGAATATCCAGCCCATGTTGCTTAGGAAATTTAAAAAGATCTTTCTATTCTAGGAAGTGACTTTCCACATATTTGTGTGATAGCAGCCGCTGTATAAATCTCATAAAGTCACATGCTCATGCAACCTTATTTTACCCTCTTATATGGCCATCCTCCTTACTAAGTGAGGCAGCGTGTGATCATGTAATTAAAGACAGTATCATAATGCATATGCATAAAGGAGCAAAATTAAAGTTGCTTTGGCAACATACATTCCATTCTTCCTTAATTTTTGAATTTTCAGTCCTAGGTAATGATTTTTATCATGTCTTTCCATATGCAATTTCCTAAGTGTTACAAGAGCGCTTTGTAGCATGCCAGGTGCAGGAGAGTGACACAGAAAGCTTTGATGCTTCGGGTTCATTGTGTCACCGCTTCGGACGGACGTGGTAATTGCCTTGCTTCCCCCCTCCTGGACTTCCCGCTCTCGGGAGCTTTGAACGTACCTGGTCTTAGGGATCATGAAGTTCACTTGGCTGCTCGGTCGCGTTTGGTACGTCCGTCCCTAGTTTTTAGACCGGAACAAGTGTCATCGAGTGCCGTTCCTGAGACAGGAGTTTCTTGGTGACCTGAACATTAGCACTCGCCAGGTTGTGTCCTTCCGAGGATGTTGTAAAAGGCCAAGCTGAGCGTGTAAGGAGGGGTGTGCGCAGAGTGTCTAAGCCTGCCTTTAGTCCTTCTGCTGCCTTTGTCCTCTTGCCTCTGTCCCTCTCCGCTTCCCCTCTGAATCACCAGCGCCTGTGCTGGAGCTAATCTAGGGTAGTCTCTCAGCCTGTATTTACGGTATTGATTTATAGAGTGTCTGTTGGCACAACAGGTAGGTGTGTATTTACAAAGTTTAGAGGCCGTTGTGCAGTTTTCTCCAACAGGAACCACTCAAGTTCAGTTGCTGACTGTGAGCGTTTGCGTGAGCCGCCTCTTTTGTGGAGCCATGGCAAAACGCTTAAGCGCTGGCTGGAGTCGGAGCCTCTGCTGCTTGCCAGGATGCTCTGAAGGAGCAGACCCTGCTCATTACAGGGTTGAGCACTTCTCTCCACCGTGCGGCTGTGGGAATAGGGAGGGGAGGGGTGCCTCGCTGGGTATCTTCCAGGGTAATGGCCGTGGATGTAATGCATCTGCTTGTATCTTTTCCCTGTCCTCAGCACCCTTTTTTTCATGGTGCCATGTGGGTCATTAGCGGAGGGAACAGTTTCTCACTGTCTCTTTCTCCTTTTGTTTTCCTCCTTCCTCATTGCTTCCAGTCTTGGTTTACTGCCAAACAGCCTCTTGTGAAAGGGCCGCCTAATTAACCCTGTGCTAATTAACAATTTAAAATTACACAGCACGGCTGTTCATATTTAATTCTCGGGAAGCCTGGGCAACAGCAGGAACCCCCTCCTCCCTCCCGCTCCTGTCCCCGCCGCCCGCGCCGCTGCCGCGCGTCCCTGGGGGGAGGAAGCAGCCTGGTGTCGCGGGCCGGGGGCTGCCCCAGGAGCCCCCAGCTTGCCAGGGGGGTGAAGGGTGTCGCTTTGGCATCAGCCACTCCTTGGCGGTGGAAGCGTTGCTGTAAGGTGGCACGTCTGTCCCTGTGAGGATGGGGCCGGGGGCCGTAAGGAGGTGACGGGGGGAGACGTGGGAATTGACTCCACTTGTGTTCTGGACAGAGCGTGGCTGCAAACCACCAGCCGTGGCTAGCAGGAGCTCGGTGAAAGCGTGGGGCACGCAGCGCGGTGCTTCCGTTTGCACCGTGCCGTCATCCAGATGGAGCTCGGCTCTGGACCGCCGTGGCTGCCGCTCCTGCCCCGACGGAGCGCTCCCTGTCCCGCGGCGTCTGCGCTCCTCCAGCCAGGTCCCAAATCCGCTTGGAGGGGCTGCGAGATGCAGCGATGCTGCGGGGAAGGACGGGGGGCTTGGGTGGGCTGCGTGCCGGAGGCACGGCGAGCGCAGCGGTGGGAGCAGCAGGAGCCTCGGGGGTCGGTGTGAGCGGCGTGGAGCAGCGGTGGGACCCGAGGCTGGAGAGGGGATGGGGAGAGCCCTTCCCTGCCGCTGGGGCGGTGGGAGCGCGGGGAGTCTCCGGCGCTCAGGCTGTTCTCTCTGTAACTGGCGTTCATTGATTTTACGGGAAACCATGTTTACAGACAGAGTGCTGATCGACCTGACGAGTTGACTTCTGCCTCCTTAAGTAAGAACTACCTTTTCTTATTGACTGGCTGATAAACAGAGCAGAGAGGGCGGGGGGCAGGGAGAGGACGGGAGGGTGTGGAGCGCGCGGCGGTTGGGTCTGTCCTCGCAGGCTCTCCTTGTCCCATGCGGGTTGCTTAGGGGTGGTCTGGGATGGAGGAAGATGCAGGGCCCGTAATAGTGGACTAGTAACTGCATGGTACTCCTGCTTAGAGTCTGGTTTGCTTTAAAAAGGAAATTGCTCTTTTCAGTTTCAAGGGACGATATCAGCAGTTCCTGTGTGAATAGAAACAAATATTTCTGTGCCTCTTCCTCCCTCAGCATCGTTCTTCAGGAATAGCTCTGGTGATGAACGGAATGGGCAAGAAAACCTTGGGTTTGCGTAGGAGCTCGGCCGGTGTCCAGGGGCCCTGGCTGGCCATGTTTCAGCCGTGGGTTTCTCCACCTGCCCTGGAAGGGCTCCTCCGTGTCGAGGAAAGGGAGAGGAGAGAAGATTCCTTCAGAGTAGCACCTCCTGAGCTGGTTAACTTGGAGTGAGTGGGGGGAGAGATGTTAAAGCAATGCAAGGCAGAAAAGCCCACCAATTAATTGGTAAGCGCTTGCAGGTTTGCCTGGCCTGGCCTGGCTGGGAGAAGATTGGCTTTCTTGTCAATAAACAAGTCCCCAGTGCAGCATCAAAGCCGCAGTCCTTTATCAATCGCGGCCTCCTCTTCCCGCATGTTCCTGTAACTTACCAAGCATTTATTACATTGATTTTACAATCAGGCTGTTAACCCTCCCGCCCCATCCGCCCTGCTAACCCTTTTGGCCCAACTGTCAGTCAGGCATCTTCCTGCCAATCAAGAGTTCTTGATAACGGAGACGCTCAGGTTCATGTTGTATCTCATCTAGGCATGTTTCCTGGGTAGCTGTGCTGGCAAGGTGAATGCTTTTTGTTTAAAAGCGTTTCTGGGGTGCTGTTGTTCCACATTGCATTTTGAAGTCTGCATAGATATTATCAAAACTTTTCTTGGCAGAAGTACAAAGCTTATGGAGTTTCTTACTTTACTGATTTTTTTTTTCACCCAATATGAATTTGGTTTGGTTTAATTTGGATTGCGGTTGTCAATCTGAAAGGTAGCAGTGAGAGAGAGAGAGTATGTCATGTTGTGGGAAGCTGAATATGCAGCCTCAACACAGAAGGATCTGGGAGCAATTTAAAGAAAACATACAGCTAGGGACAAATGTTCAGTGGGAGACAGCTGGTGCAAGTAAGAGCTGTTACAATGCAGTGTTGAAGTGTCGTTTTAGCTAAGGTAAGCAAAACTGATTAGGAAGACTGAGCATTTTGGCAACAGGATTATGGTAGTCTTCTTTCTTGTTCCACTCATTGCACCAGGTTATTTTTATTGCAGATCAAATCACTATTTATTCCCAGTGCAACCACAAAGACCGCTGTGTATGGCACAGAATCCAAGGAAGGTGGGGACTGGAAGTGCTGTAAGGTAATACTGCTTATGAACACTCTGGATCCATGTCCTTCCGTAGGCATCCTTGCCATACTTGTTTTGAAAAATGTTACTTTCTACCTTCACACGTAATTGTAAATACTTTTTCTCAAGCTTCACCAGAAGTAAAATAGGACAAAAACCTGCCCAGATACCTTCATACGGGCATGCTCAGGATCCCAGTCTGGTGGTCAGCAGTGTGAAAGATTTGACTTGCTTTCATCCTGTTCCACTTCTGCTTTCCGCAGCCCAGGAGTAGCGTTTGGGTGTAGGCGAGCCTTACTGCTGATGCAGGGGTGAGATCAGACAGAAGACACATCCCCCTGCTCCCTTTAACTGCTGGAGTGCTTTCTGGTGCTAGCGAGGAGAGCTTTTTCTTTCCTTTGCAGCGGGAGGCTAGCCAGGGCAGGGGAAAGGGCACCAGAAGCAGTGAAATAACTACTAGGCAAAAGCATTTAGGGATTGTATTCCCAAAGAGTGTGCAGGAGTAACCCTCAAAAGGAACTGCAGTATTTGGAGAACAGGGGAGAGAGATCATCTTCTCACCTAGGGGGATCGTATCTATTCTAACATACTGTTACTAATGTTAATCTATAATATTACAGAAGTTATAAATTTCCATTGTTGTGCATGAAGAGGGGCTTGGAAAAAGTGAAGGTGTATAAATGTACATGCATCTGACATGCACGTAAGTACATGCATCTGTCATTACATATACATAATTATGTAGGAAACAGTGTAAAGGGAAGATATGAACTCATGAAGGCAAATCAGAAAAAGTATGGATGGCGTCATGTAGTAAAGGATAATAAACTGGTAGATAATGAAACCAGGAAAAAAAGAGATAATGTTGAAAGTTGCTCCATTTTTGTTTGCTTGAACTAATTTAGGTAATTCATTCAGTGCTGCTGTGGCATGTCACCTGCTTTGTAACTGATCAGGTCTTCTCTGGCAAATTTTCAGTTCTCTTCATACTTTTCTTCTCTTTCCCCAGTTGCTGAAGTGCCAGTTGCTTGTCTGCACCAGATGAGTCCCCGTGCGCTGGCACAGTTGCGTGCAGCGTGTGCCGGGCAGGTGGATGCATGGGGGAAAGGGCTGTTGTCTGTTATGGGCACGCTGCTCTGCAGGAGCTTGCAAGGGTTTTCCAGGTCTTCATGGGCTCAAATCAAGCTAGAGAGCGCTGGAAAAGCTTTCAAACTATGATTATAATATTTAATGTTTAGAAAGCAGTGTAGGTTCCCAAAACACTGATAGTCTCTGTTGAAGGAGACCAAGGGTGGCAGCAGGCTGCTAATGCGACTGGAGCCTTTGAAGGGAGAGACGTTAAACCCCCGAGGTGTCGGCTGGTACGTACACCAGTCTGCTGCGTGCAAACGGGTGGAGGGGGTCCTGACGGATAGTCTGGTCTAGCCAGAGCTCCAGCACTGTGCACTGCTTGGAGTATCTCATGAGCTGAAGCAGCAACTGCTTGGAGGATGCTCAGGTGAGAGCAACTTTGAGGAAGCTGTAGTAAATGAGAGAGGTTTAAAGAAAGAACTAAAAGAATTTGTATAACTTTAAATATGTTATTTAGAGTAGATCCCACTGAGTCAGTTTAAGAGTCACAGCATATTGTTAAATTAAAACCCGCCCTGCCCCCCTAACCCTTATACTAAGTATCAGTAAAAACTCTTCCCAAGCATGTATTCAGTTTTGGCATAGTCTGACAAGCAAAGTGGTGCTTATGTTCAGTTGGTAGAAGGTAAAATACTGTGGAAAAATTCCTGTGTGGCATTGATGACCACGGATCTGGAGCATGAGTCTTTTGTTGTTTCTTGGTTCACAGATTGTAAAAATGTGGTGAACTTGGCCTCTGCTTGCACAGTTTTTCCTCAGTTGTTTTCTGTGGATGCTTTGTATCTGTATACCCAAGGAAATCTGTGGACCACAGGTAAAAATCACTTTTATAGATGGGAAATCTGTGGACCACAGGTAAAAATCACTTTTACAGTTGAGGTAACAGTGCTTTAATTTCTGCTGGTGTTTCCTCCCATGTGGCTTGCACAGGAGCTCTCTATGGGAAGCAGACTACAGAAGTGCTTCTTTGCAGACAGGATTCTTGGTAAGATTGCCACTGAACTGGCAATCTCCTGCTGCTTTGTGGTCTGCATTACAATGCTCCAGGTCCTAACAGTAGCACTATCTAATCTCATAGGTCTGTAACCTCTAGAAAGGCGTGTCCTGCCAAACTGGCTCCGTTAGGATTGCAGTGCGAGAGACTGGCAGGATGCAGCAAATGGGATAGAGGTGGCAGGGAGCTGTGGATGTGGGCCATGCTCAGCAGCCCGTGCTTGCTGGCTGCCTGGCAGTCAGCGGGAGTTCTCCGGGTTCTTGTTGTATTTGGTGGAATAGAAATAGCGGGAAGGGCATCCTTCCTTCTCCTCTAGGACCGGCATCGGCCATTTGCCTCTGGGGGTGAGAGGAAGCCGTCTGTGCACAGAGGCTGTGCCCTGCAGGATCTCTGGGAGCTTCCTGGAGCGTGGTGGGCTGACCGCTTTCCGATCCCCAGGATGGACCCTTGTCAGATCTGGAATTTCCTGTTTGGTTTCTCTCCTGACGTCTCCCTGTTTAAACTCTGTCCAGAACACAGCAATTAAATCTCCTGTGCATACCAAACGCTGTTACTCCGAAATCTCTGTGAGTTGCTCTGGGTCTCATGGTCTACCTGGCGGTGCACGTGTGGTAGCTCCGGTTCTGTGCTTCCTGAACCGTTAACAGGAGGGAATCACCCCAGAATAACAGCATCTGGCTGAGGGAGCCGCAGAGTACAATTTTTACGAAGTTTTAAAGCTCGAGCGCTGTTTTGTTGTAGCGTCTTAACTCTGTTTCTGCCAAAAGCTTTTCTGTTACATTTTCGTTCAGTTTTTTGTTTGTTTTTCTGAAGATGTAAGGTTTTGGGGGCGGCAGTGCGGGTCCTACGGTCTTCCTGCCCCGCTTCGGGAAAGGTGGTGGGGGAAGTTCTCACCACCTTCCAGGTCCCTTCGGTTTGCCTCTTGCGTTCCTCCTTCCATTGTGTTTCCATTGCTCGTTTCCAGCGGTGCATTACCCGAGACCGGCCCGCCTGTTCCTGGAGCCCGTCTCGGGGCACCAGCTCTCGCAGCCTCCCGTTCGGTCCCGAAGAGCGGGGTCGGTGGCCTTCGTGGTGGCGGGGGGGTCTTCACGGGAACTGCCTCTGCTCCCCGACTCACCCGCCTTTCTCCTTCTCTCCCCACCCGCAGGTCCGAGCCGTACCGGGTGCAATGAGCGCTCCGTGCCGGCCCTGCCATGGAAGGCTGTGACTCGCCCGTCATCCCTGGGAAGGACAATGGGTGCGGCATCCCTCAGCACCAGCAATGGACTGATCTCAACAGCGCCCACCTCCCCGACACGGCCGGCAGCATGGAGCAGCCCGCGGCGGAGAGCCGCGGCCCCCTGGACAGCCTGAGGGTCCCTTTCCCCGAGCGCGTCCCCGAGAGCAGTGCCGCGGCCGGCCCCGGCGCCGAGCCCGCCGGCAAGGAGGTGAGCTGCGGCCAGTGCGCCGTCTCCTTCGCCGGCCTGCAGAGCTACATGGAGCACCGCTGCGCCGGCGCCCGCCCGCCCCCGCCGCTGAGGGGGGAGAGCGGGAGCGAGAGCAGCGAGGACGGGGAGGAGGAGAGCGACGTGGAGAACCTGGCCGGCGAGATCGTCTACCAGCCGGACGGCTCGGCCTACATCGTGGAGAGCCTCAGCCAGCTGGTGCAGAGCGGAGGCGCCTGCGGCAGCGGCAGCGGGGCTCTCTCCTCGCTGCTCCCGAACTCTCTGCCCAAGCAGGGAGAGCCCTCCGCCGCCGCTCCCGTCTACCCACAGATCATCAACACCTTCCACATAGCCTCATCCTTCGGGAAGTGGTTTGAGGGCTCAGACCAGGCCTTCCCGAATACCTCAGCCCTGGCGGGCATCAGCCCCGTCCTGCACAGCTTCCGCGTCTTCGATGTGCGACACAAAAGCAACAAGGATTACCTGAACAGCGACGGTTCTGCCAAAAGCTCCTGCGTATCCAAAGATGTTCCCAACAATGTGGACCTGTCCAAATTCGATGGCTTTGTGCTCTACGGGAAGAGGAAGCCCATCCTGATGTGTTTCTTGTGCAAGCTCTCCTTTGGGTATGTCCGCTCGTTCGTGACCCACGCGGTGCACGACCACCGAATGACTCTGAGTGAGGAGGAGCGGAAAATTCTTAGCAATAAGAACATCTCCGCTATCATCCAAGGGATAGGCAAAGACAAGGAACCCCTTGTCAGCTTTCTGGAACCAAAAAACAAAACCTTTCAGCACCCTCTCGTTTCTGCAGCTAACCTCATAGGCCCTGGACACAGTTTTTATGGTAAATTCAGTGGCATTTGCATGGAAGGCGAGCAGGCCCTCCAGGCCGGGGCGGCCGGCGCAGCGGAGCCACCGCCGGCGGGCGTCCTGGCCCCTGGCACGCTCCTCAACCTGGGCGGGCTGACCAGCTCGGCTCTGAAGACTCCCATTACCTCAGTTCCCCTGGGCCCGCTGGCTTCCAGTCCCACCAAATCCTCAGAGGGGAAGGACCCTGGGGTGGCAGAGGGGGAGAAGCAAGAGGGGGGTGACCAGGACAGCCTCTCGGAAAAGGCAGAGCCGGTCGAGGAGGTGGAGGAGGAGGAGGAGGAGGATGTGGAGGAGGAGGAGGAGGAAGAGGAGGAGGAGGAAGAGGAAGAAGACGAGGACGATGAGGGTTGCAAAGGACTGTTTCCGAGCGAGTTGGAGGACGAACTGGAGGACCGGCCCCAGGAGGACGCTGGGGCTGTGGCAGGCGGCGGCAGCAGCAAAAAGGACCTTGCTCTCTCAAACCAAAGCATTTCTAACTCTCCCTTAATGCCTAACGTGCTCCAGACCCTGTCGCGGGGCACAGCTTCTACTAGTTCTAATTCTGCTTCTTCCTTTGTCTTTGATGGTGCAAACAGGAGGAATCACTTAAGCTTTAACAATGAGGGCGGCGGAGCCAGCGTGGCAGAGGGCAGCAGGAGGCTGGACTTTATCGATGAAAGTGCCAATAAAGACAATGCCACAGCACCAGAACCAAATGAGAGCGCGGAGGGTGAGGACGGGAGCTACATCTCCCATCACCAGCATGCTGGCCCCCTCTGTGAACTTGGGGGTGGGGAGTGCCCCTCGGGGAGCGGCGTGGAGTGCCCAAAGTGCGACACGGTCCTGGGCTCCTCGCGGTCGCTGGGTGGCCACATGACTATGATGCATTCTCGCAACTCATGTAAGACACTCAAGTGTCCCAAGTGCAATTGGCACTACAAGTACCAGCAGACACTTGAGGCGCACATGAAGGAGAAACATCCCGAGCCGGGGGGCTCCTGCGTCTACTGCAAAAGTGGACAGCCACACCCGCGGCTGGCACGGGGTGAGAGCTACACCTGTGGTTACAAGCCCTTCCGCTGCGAGGTCTGTAACTACTCCACTACTACCAAAGGCAACCTCAGTATTCATATGCAGTCCGACAAGCATCTCAACAACATGCAAAACCTGCAGAACGGAGGGGGAGAGCAAGTCTTCAGCCACACCGCCGGGGCGGCGGCAGCGGCCGCGGCAGCCGCGGCGGCGGCGGCAGCCAACATTGGTAGCACCTGTGGGGCCCCCTCCCCCACCAAACCAAAAACCAAACCTACGTGGCGGTGCGAGGTGTGCGACTATGAGACCAACGTAGCTAGAAACCTTCGTATTCACATGACCAGTGAGAAGCACATGCACAATATGATGCTGCTTCAGCAAAATATGTCCCAAATCCAACACAACCGGCACCTGGGCCTCGGCAGCCTGCCGTCCCCCGCCGAGGCCGAGCTCTACCAGTACTACCTGGCACAGAACATGAACCTTCCCAACTTGAAGATGGACAGCACTTCCTCAGATGCACAGTTCATGATGGGTGGATTCCAGCTAGATCCCACCAACCCCATGGCAACGATGGCTCCATCTCTAGGTGAGGCTGAAGGGTTTTCCACCGTGTCCATGTATAAGGGAGGGATTGCGTTTGCGTTACCGCAAAACCCTCGTGCGCAGACTGGGCGCTGCGTGCCAAGTCCCTTTGTTCTGTCTCTGCGGCCCCCTGAGTAGTGTGGCCGCAGTGCGGCGAGTTGCCTTTGTGTGGTGGTCAAGGATGGAGACTACACAGTGGAGACTTCTCTTCTGCATTCCCCCAGGCCAGTTTTTCTGATCTTGGGAAAATATGTTACTTTTCTGGTGCGTTTTCTAAGAGTTTTAGTAGGGAGCTAATAAACAGTAGATATGGATGGATTACTGCTGACATGCATTAAACGTTCCTCCTCGTCATGGAAAGCATCCTTACTACACTGTTTCCTAATGATTTTTCCTTGGTTTGGTAAGGGGTGTGAGTAGTTTGTGAGAGGGTCTGATCAGCTGCTGGCGCTCTCAGAGGCAGATGTTGAGCCGGTTTGTTACGTGCTGTGTTGCCCTGAGAAGAAAAGGTAAGCAAGTTTTGAGAGTTGTGATGAATTCGGTGGAAGGGGTGGTGTTCCTTTGCTGAAGAAACTGAGCTGAAACTGTTCCTCTGATGCCAGCAGGAGATAAAAGATCCAAAGCTTGACCGGATGAGAATTATTAAACTGGAGGGGAATGGCTAGAGAGAGAGAGAAGATTATTTCTCTCATCAGATGACAAAAGCACTTAAAAATGAACTACCAAATGGATTTTTCTTGACAACGAGCATTCATCGTGTTTGTGTTGGCGCTGTGCTTGGCGCTCTACGGGGCACACCCTATTCCCACACAATTTAGCCCAAGAATTAGACTTAGAGTGGGGATAGAGGGTCAGGTCCTGCTAGGTTCCTCCCCTGTGCTGCTTATGTCGCCCAGGGCCAGCAGCAGCCGCTTCCAGTGTGCACGTGCTTCCCGGTGTGTTTAAACTTCGCAGCACTCTAGGATGAGAACTGGTGCAGAACAGACCCCCCATGCTTCAGGTGTGGCAGATGCCGACTGAAATTACTGCTGTCTTTATGCTGCTTTGCTGCTGCTGAGAATTTTTCACAGTGCCTTGAGAAAGTATGTGAAAAGGAATCTGCTACTTTACGTGCTTTCCTCTGAACTAATTTCTCCGTGCTGCGCTCTGCCCTCCCTAACCTTGTCCATCGATGCTGTTATTACTGATGCGCTCCATTACTGGTTCACTGGTCTCATGCATGTTCTCCTTTCCTTCAGCTATTCATAGTACAGTTTGTTATTAGTCCAGAAGGACATGAAAGTCATATGAGAGAACAACAACACAAGATACTAAAAAAATGAAAAAGAAAACAGAGGAACTCATGACTGTAAATTAAAGTAATTATCTTCCCTTTTTTTTTTTTTCTTCCCCCTGTGGTATCCCAGCTTGCATCTTTGGGAGATCAAGGACACAGTCTTTTTTAGTGTATTTTCAATAGCTTCAAGTTGCCAACAGATGTAATAGACAGTCATTTGTAATGTAGCTTGTAGAGTATGAAGTTAGGGTGTCATCTGTAGTGGGTTTCTTGGACGGCGCCCTTTGGAGCTCAGAGACCCTCCTTACTGAAGCACAGGGCAGTTGGCAGGAGAGAAGTTGGGAGTATTTTAAGTAAAGCCTCCTAAAGTGCATGACAAGGCCTTGAATGTATGTGAGCTTGCCTGGAGCGTGATTTGGGAATTGTACACTTGATGGTTGCAAATCTCAAGCTGAGGATTGCGGAGGGAGGCCATTCCCATGTCAATAAGCACTTGACATGAGCTCAGCTCGTTAGGCTCATATACACACACTGTGAACTTTGCTAGAAATGAAGCAGATTTTTCCCGTTTTTACACTTCAGTCCAAAACTAAATTTGAGTAGAATATTAATAATTCATAAGAGTCTGCTTTGGGGTTTTTATTGCACAATGTGTTCAGGAAAGACTGATTTAAAGAGAGGATTTCAGGATATATCCTAAAAGGGATGCTTAGAAGAATCACTACAATTAGGAGATATGGACCATAGAAGGCAAGAGGTGTGTTCCCTGCTCTTCTGATATTTAGTGAGCAGGTATGCAGGAGTAGCTGTACGGAGGGTATAATTCTGCCATGGCAGGGAGGGATAGAGTGGATCAAGAAAAAAGATTGTTGACTGCTTTGATGGAAAGACAGGTTCCTGACAGTGCATGCAGATGGGACTTTCCCTCTCCAAGCTGTTCTTCTCTGTGTGGGCAGAAGATCTGTTTGATGAAAATGAGGTGCTGTTCCTCTAACAAGCTCAGCATCCAGGTTGTCTTGTAAGCTGTAGTTCATCCTGCTTAGGACTGTAATGAACATTGTGGTATTGCATTTCTGCAGGAAAGATAGTAGCATGTACACTGCCCAAAGCTGTGGTCTGCACCAACTGTGTATGCTTTCAGAAAGGTTAGTACGGTTCTGCCTGAACTTTGAGTGTCCCTCTAGTGTTGGCTGCTTCTCAGCAAACAGGTTGAAACAAAGGAAACTAAAAGTTACGAAAATAAAATCTCTCTTTTTGATTGACTAACTGTTGACCTGAAGGTTCCTTTAATAAGATTGTTAAGCTGAGCTATGACGTAAGATCAAGGTAAAATACCAAAAAGCTGCAGGGGGAGCCTAAATGTCTTAAAAATGGAAAAGGAGAGCAAGGTGGAGCAAAGGTCCTAAGAAGAGGCTGGTGGTTGGTCTCTGTGCTTTGGCATAAAAAGTTAATGTTAGAAAAGGAAAGCGTCTCTGTCCATACCTTCAGAGCGCTCTGATGTAAATAAGAGCTTGCTGCATTCGTTTACTGTAAGTGAATAGAGTTCAGCTCTTGGTTTGAAGAGTAGATCTGACACTTAAAGACAGTAAGCATCCTGCTGGCTTTGCTTGACATGCTCTTGCACTCTCATTATTAATAGTGGTTTTCTTTTCCTTGGGCATACAAAGCATCTGTCAACACTGTTTTTAGGAGGCTGTCCGCCATTTTGAACTCTTGGGCAAGAGATGAGATCTAATAGTGCAGGAGTGGCACTTTCTGGATTGTTTTTTGTACTTGCCACATTCTGCACTGTTGCCCGCTTCTGACGGCAGTGCGGTGACCTAACTGTAGTACCCCTATCACTTGGACTTGTGACTGTTGACCTTTTTTATTTGGTAGGAACTGTGCTCAGGTACTGCATGAGGTAACGCTTCTTGCTTCTCCAGGTAGGCAAGAAAAAACAGGATAAAGTGGTGCGCTGTTCTTGAAATGGCCACAGAGACTTTCAGTGCAGTACTAAGGAATTCTTCATCCTCTGAAACTTTGTAGGGTTTTTCTTGCCACCTTTCATAGGCAGAGGTTTGGATACTTCTCCCTCAGCAGGTGGGTGGCAAGGGCTATTGCGGTCCTTTCCCAGCCTTCCGTGCCAGCTGCGATTGCTTTTTTTTCTTCAGGTATGGTACTGACCAGCAGCATAGAGGAATAAGCGAAGGGACAGCTGTGCTTGGCTTTTCGCTGTGCGTTTGGTGGGTGCAAGAGTTGCACTGAGAGCAGTGTATGTTCTGCTCTGTGCTTCTCTTCTGGCAAGTAAAGAATTCAGCTTTTCTGACCTCTTTCTCCCCTTTTTCCTTCGTGCAGTGGGTGGAGAGATCCCCCTGGACATGCGGTTAGGTGGTGGACAGCTGGTGTCTGAGGAGCTAATGAACTTGGGTGAGAGTTTCACACAAACAAATGACCCATCACTGAAGCTCTTCCAGTGTGCTGTGTGCAACAAGTTCACTACAGATAATTTGGACATGCTGGGCCTCCACATGAATGTGGAGCGTAGCCTCCCTGAAGACGAGTGGAAGGCAGTGATGGGGGACTCGTACCAGTGCAAGTTGTGCCGCTACAACACACAGCTCAAGGCAAACTTCCAACTCCACTGTAAGACGGACAAGCATGTGCAGAAATACCAGCTGGTAGCACATATCAAGGAGGGTGGCAAGGCCAATGAGTGGAGGCTGAAGTGTGTGGCCATTGGGAATCCGGTACATCTGAAATGCAATGCTTGTGACTACTACACCAACAGTCTAGAGAAGCTGCGTCTTCACACAGTGAACTCGAGGCATGAGGCCAGCCTGAAGCTCTATAAGGTAAGGGTTGGCTTTGCTTCATCTTCCTTCATTGCCCAAGTACTGGAACAAAGGAGAATCTATTTTGAACCGCAGTGGATTGTGATCCTTTGGAGACGAGCTGCTCAGATCTCTCCAGCGGGACCCAGTCTCACTTGCGTGGTGCAGCTCTTCAACCTGCCTTCTGGTAGCAACTGTGGTTGTTAAAGCCTTAGGGCCAATGAGTGTTCATGTCAAGGTGCTTTAATGGGGGCTTGTATTTCTTATAGCACTGCATACAAATAATACTCCTGCACAAAAATTCAACAGTCGCTGTTGAAAACGTTGTGTGAGGTGGTATTTGCCACGCTTTTGTTGGCTCTTTTCCATAAGGCAGTTTGTTAACCCAGACAAGATTCTTCATGAGCACTTGAAGGCTTTTGCTGTTGTCAGAGAAGCATGTTCATCCTGGCGTTGAGAAGGCTGGGTGGATGGACCGGGGAGGGATGGAGGAAGAGGGCCGCTGTCTCTGTGCTTTTATGCTCTGTGCACGTTAATGCTGGGATCTGTAAGCAAAGTGTTGCTTGAGGCTGCAAAAGGGAGAAGGCTGGACGAGAAGCCTGTATACGTGTGCAGGTACTTGGCTGTGCATATGGACAGACTGTATTTGGAGGCATTGCAGGTTTTCATCCACGGCAGTATTTGGTGTATGACTGTTGTCTGGTTTTCTTTACTCTCTCCCCGCCCCCCCTCCTCATTTTGTGTCTTCTTTATAACCATCTTCTCTTTCCTGACTTGTTTCTCTCATTCACAACCCCCTCCCCTCACTGGCCTGAACCCTGTGGGCTGTAACCCAAGAGGAGCTCCGGATACAGTAAATAGTCCTTTCACTCGTGCAGCAGAATTGCTCCAGACGTTTCTATTGATTTTCGCTGGACTTAAAGCTTCACCTTTTTCTCTAATCATCCCATAATGGCTTTAGTATGAACAATCAGGTACGAATTGCCATAAATCTAAGCAGCCACATACCTTCCATTCACACGTGCTATCCCACTCATTGTCTTTTCATTTCTCTCAGTTTTTTTTATATTCTTTCTGTCCTCATCCTTTTCTTCCTGCTTTCCCCCAAATGTGGTTAGATTTTTTTTTATATATATATAAGTATATATACACATAGACTGTATTTTGTGCTTCTTATCTCTTTGAATGTTTTTCTTTATGTAATGGGAATTTAAAACTTGACATTGAACTGTACAGTAGCCCACCTCTGTCATGGTACAGACACATCAGATTCCAAAACTCCTGGATTTTCCCCAAGAATGAGCAGTTCCAGCAAATTCAGAGAGGAAAGAGACAACCAGGAGCGTCATAGAAGGTTTGCCTTGAGCTATGGTTGTTGGACCTGCCTGGAGCTGATGGGGAACTGCTCAGAGGAGCAGTACGTTTCTGCTGAGCTCACTATTGAGGCCAGGACTGCTGTGACGATTGCTGTTGCCACCATCAGCTGGGATTCAGCATAGCACAGCAGAGTCTGACTCTAAAAATGGTCAGATCTACACATATGTCTCTGCTCTCAGATGTCCAGGAGACCTGAGAGAGTAAAATCAGCTTGGATACTAGGGGCAGGAGAGTCTTGGTGAGACTTTAAAAATCCAGCTGAGGAATTTAATCTCCTCTGTGGAATTCAATTTGGGGTACAAAAGAGTTGTCTGAAAGCTCTGTTATGAGTTTTGACATGTAATACTGTTTTCTTAAATACACATTGCAAAAGTTTAAAAATTCTTTATCTAGACCTTCCTGTACACTGGTTTCTACTGGGAAAGAAGCAATCAGGGCACTAGAATTCTCTCACTCTGAGGGGGGGCGGGGGGGGTGGGTGGGAAGGAAGAAAGAAAGAAAAGCCAACCAAAGTCAGACTCAGGGACAGCTGTAGATGCTTGTAATAAAGATTCCTGAAATGCTTTGCTCAGACAGGTGAAGAGGAATTGTCAGTTTTCAGGTTTGTAAGAGGCCTGGGCGGTTCTCAGAGCCCTTATAGCCCTTCATTCCTTCTGATGTGAAGGCAGTGAAACACCAGACAGAGAATAACACGTTTCAGAGTAATGAAGTCTGTTGTATGGTCCGTATAGTAGCTTTCTAGTATGCCTGTATAAAGCCTGTAGCAGGGGACAGCGGATGGCTGGATCCACAACCTCTGGCTCCAGCATAGCTGGAATCAGTGTTAGACTTCATGGAAAAACCTGTCTATGGATCAAGCAAGCTTCAGTGCAATTCTTCCAGTCTTCAGAGTGGTTGTAATGCCATGTCTCTTTTGATAGCTGAAAAGATGCAGCGGGAGTGGGGGTAGTTCACGGAATGGTTTCTCTTCTCTCAGGCCTTGGTGTGGTCTGCAGTAAATTGAGATTGATTGGATGTTATTTTTCCTCTTGCTAATGTAATCCATTAGCCTGGCACATGCATAATCAGTTTAGAGCACAGTTAACTGGATGTAATCGAGTTCTTCCCTGCCTGCTGGAGAAAATCCTCTCCAGATGCTGCTGGGTGAGAGCGCATACTAGGCTTATCACACACAATCCTCCTTATTCTGCTTTTTTGCCATTTTTCTCTTAAATCACATGTTACTGGCTGCTCGCATTGCCCAAGAGCCACTTCTATTAGTGCTACTTGCTGCCAAAAAATGTAATCTGGAGACACTGTTTAGCCCATAGTCTGGTGAACCTTTTAGTCTTCTGCAATGCTTCCAGTGCCGGAGGAGAAGGTCTGGTCTTCTGCTGCCATCTTCGTCCTGCACCTCGCAATAGCTTGCATCAGACCTCTTCTCCTGTCAGTGATGAGGGGGCAGGGATGCCACAGTGGCGTCCTTGCTTAGGACAAGAAACTGGAAGGGTCTGGTAATCTTTCCTTTATTCTTATCTTTTCCCTGAATCTCTACTGTTCCTCTAAAATCCTGCGACTAAACTGGAAATCCTGTCATTTATCTTGCACTTGTTTAGGGAATGTGGTACTTGTGCCTCTCACCGTGACTGCTTATCTCCTTGGTGTGGCTGGTAGTTTTTATATTCTGACAAACTACCTGGACAGCATGAGTACTGTTGTAAATGTGTGTGCTTAAATTTTTGAGGTGACTGTACTGGCTTGATGCAGATGACGGGTTTGAAGACCCTTCATCTCTTAGCTAGGACAGCCCGATGAATATAGTGAGACTGGGGTTGAGTTACATTGGTGGTTGTAAGCAGAGAGGCAGAGATTGTGCAAACTCTTGACAAGTGCAGGCTTACTGTAACAGAAGTTAAGCCTTGTCTCCTCGTGACTGCAGAGAACTAGACCAAACTTGAAGCAGAGCAGCATTCCCCACATCTGGAAGAGGTTGGGCACAAGTTCCTGGCATCTATTGCACAGGTGGAATTTCCAGAAGGAATTAATCTGCTCGAGCAAGAGCCAAGTTTGGATGTTTCCTACAACTTCCTGAAAATCTCTAGTGCAAAACCTGCAACTCGGAAGAAGTTCAAACAAAGAACTACTGAAGAAACACTTTGCTGGCCAGACTGCTAAATGAGTGCATTCAATGGGTTCATTCATTGTCTTCCTTTTCAGTCTTTCCAAGTGCTGAGTTAACTTTTTTAGGGAATAGGGAGTCTGAAGGAGAGGGTTTGGGTTATGTGATGCCCTGCATAGAGGTTCTTTGTTAACTAGGAGATGCAAAGCATGCAGGAAAAAAACTCCTTAATATCAGTACTCAAGATACTAGTGGTGACGAAACTTTGTGGGTCTGTGCTGACCTGGAAAGAAATGAAGGTGACCTGTGAAAAAGAAAACAGGAGGTGCAGCTACAAACCCAGCAGAACATGGTGGGAGTTGCCAGTTCTGCTGTGGAGCAGCGTGTGTCTTGTCCCACCTCTCCCGTGGGCGCAGCAGGAGTGTGTGTGTCTCCTGGGAGTGGGGGGGCTGAGCTGGAGTAACTGCAGCAAGATGCTGAGCCGTGCTGGGGTTTGGGAGCCAAGCTTTACAGTTCCAGTTAAGTACAATACACGAGAAAGACTGAAACCAAAAGCATATATTCTGTGCGGTGTTAATCGAAGAGCTATGGTGGGGCTCTTAGTCTTAAATGAAGATACTGATCAAATAGGCAATGGAGAAAGCTGGTGGAAAGGAAGATAACCCCAAGGACACTGCAGTGTGAGAGTGCAGAACGTGTAGGAGTGACAGAGAAGTTGGGGTGACAGTGTGCATTAACTTGACTCCAGTAAAATACCATAGAATCCCCAGCAGTGATTTACGTCGCACAATTAAGAAAAGTATACAAGGCTGTATCCCCAGCTACTGGACCAGGATGGTGGCTGTGATGTGCTAGGGGAGATTTGACAGCCTGCAATGTAGAAAGTGCAATAGGAGACACTTTTTAGCTACCACTCTGCAAATGGGGTAAAACATCATGGCAGCGTGTGATGCAGTGACTAAACTTCTAGAGGCTGTAAGCGTCAACTTGAAGAAACTTGTTGGAAAATCCCAAGAAGATTTTAATCCCAGATGATGCATGGAATATTGTATGAGATGTAGTTACTGAATGATAATGATAATGCATTCAAATTCAATATCCTTCCATAATAGAAACAGACAAAAAGAGCATTTACCATAATAGTATCTAGCTTTGAAGTTAAAACTACATGAAAATGGGTGAGCTACTGTTAGAGAAATTAAAAGGGTGTGATATGTGCGGGTCACAGAGGATTTACTTAAAACCACGTTAGGTGCTTGTATTAAATGTATACTACCCATGAGAAAAAGTTGAAAATGGAGCGGGGGGGGGGGAAACCCTGCCAAAGTCCACAGAAAATCCAACATGATTAAATAGGAAAGTATTTCAAGGGGAGGTAGAAAAAGGAAGAGGGAAGAAGGACCACAGTATGGGGAAGGGAAGGAGGAGTGAATTCTTCTCACCCGTGTTTCAGAGAAGAATTGAAGGCTGCCTCTTTACATAAGACAAATCCAAGAGGTGGTCTCAGAGGTAACAGTGAAGGAAGAAGTCACTGGGGTTACCAGGACTCTTTAGTAAAGAGTTCTGCAGGAACCTGCGCGTGAAATGGCAGACTCCTGGCAGTAATGCGTGCCAGAAACTACAAAGCATTAAGTCAGCAAATCGGTAGAAACTCTAATAAGAAGAGTCTTAGTAGCCATATGGATTAGAAAGGGGAAAAAGCAGGCTTTTGGAAGAGAAAGTTGTCCCAGCACTGCTAGTTATTTGAAGGAGTCAGCCAGCCTCCAGGCAGGACTGGGCTGGCTCATATGGGCAGTGGGTTTCCCAGAGTCTTTGCAAAGATTCTTCATGAACAGCTCTTAAGCGAAGATGTGGTTATTGTCACTGGGGGAAAAGGTCTGTGAATTGATAGCGAGGTGAACGATGAGAAATAAAAAGTAAAATAAAAACTAACTTTCCACAATGGAGAAAAAATATTAGAAAGATACGGGGGTTTTTTCTGTGTTTGCAAGTGATCAAAAAATGGAGTAACAAACAAGATTAAAAATCTGCTATAAGGTGAAAAAATGTAGACTGCTTAGATGTAAAGCTGGATGACGGTTCCAGAAGAACTTTACAACACTAAGTGCTTTCACAGGAAATGATAGATGAAATTCAGTGTCAGAAAGCGTTAGAGGAATGGAGGGCAGACAGCCCTAAGGTGGATGTCTGGGCTTCTCTCCCTGCTCCCCCCATCAAGAGTTTAAAATTGCTCTTCCTGCAAGATGTGGAATCATTCCCAATGTCTTTGAAAACATTAACTCGATGATTAGTGGCAAGCAGAAGGCAAGGTAAAACATGGGAACTGTGTCAATCCTTGGTTTGCCTGATGGTTGAATATTGTGTTCAGTTTAGCTCATTTTAGGAGGGATTTAGAAAAACTAAAAGAAGCCCAGAGAACGTGGCAGGGATGATAGCTAGCTGGAATGACTTGACTGAAGACAATAAATAGACTTCGGAGTTAGCTTGACACACGAATCCAGAACGGAGCAGAGAAGGTGAACAGGGAGCAGTTGCTCACCTTTTCCTCCTAGCACAAAAAATAAGGATCATCTGGTACGATTAGCAACAGGTTTAAAATAGAAAAAAACCCACTTTTTTTTTGCACAGCATATCATTTACATGTGACTCTCATTGCCACGGGATGTTGTAGAGAGTGGACACACAGATGGACTGAAGAAGGAGCAGGACAGTTAGTGAGGAGCTGGGACATCAGTGCTCGTTTGATGGTCATTGAGACACAAGCTCCAGCTTAGTAATTTCTCAAATAGCTGGTAGCTGGAAGGCTTGGTTATATACTAGAAAAGGATTGTTTTAGATCTGCCCTGTTTCCTTTCACAGATTTCACTGCTAGTGGAAATTGCTAGTTTATTAAAATCTGGTTACTGTTCGTTTTTTGATTGCTGTGAGTTAAGCATGCCATAGTTCTGCAGTAAGGTAAAGCTGAGAGTCATCTCATCCCACCACTTGACTGACAGTAGATGTTTCCTGTAGGACTTCAGTGTCAGAAAGCTCTATGTTTTCTCAGGTAAAGAGTTCTAAAGAAATATCTTGGGGTTTCAAGCTTTAAAATGAAAAAAATCAGGAAATTAATGACATCAATGAGAAGCAAATAAAAGCAGTTCTTGGCTTTTGGCTCCAGGATACAAGAGACTAAAGTGGAAAGGTTTTTGATTTTTCTCTCCTCCTTGTGTTTTAATCAGCCTACCAGAAGTTTGGAAAGCACTCTGTGTAGTCCATCCTTCTGCAGCTGCTGGTGTAGAAGTCTGTCTTTGTCACACAGAGGACGGCAGAAAACTCTACTCCGGCCATTGCCAGCAAGTGGTGGCTCGGCCAGCAGCCCCTGGAACTAGCCCAGCTTCAGCCTCCGGACCCTGCAGGGGTGCGAGAGAGCTCAGCTCGGCGTTGCTGGAGCTGCGAGTAGCTGGTGTGATTCAGCTGTGAAATACCCAAATGATTTAGCATAGGCAAAAGAAAACACATTTGGGTTTTGATTTTTATCAAAAACCTCCTTCGATCTTTGCCTTTTAAGGTTCTTAGGGTAAAGTTGCCCACAAAGAGTCTGTCAGGCTTGTTACAGAGGATTTAGAGCTGTATTAACCTTTGATTTACTCACTGTCTGCCTTCTGTGTGTTTTGGGTTTATTTTTGCACGTTTATCTTTTGAACTACAGATGCAGCATCAGAGCTCTGAATTACACTCATGAGTAACACGAATTGTGCCAGAAACCTGTTTAAATTATAAAGTATAAGGGACTCTTAGCTGATTTCCTACAAGGGGCTTCTAGCTGATTTCCTACAAGATCTTAAGTTAAAATTCCAACAGCAGCTTCACAAGTGAATACCCATTTAAGTCTCTGCACAAAGTTGTTTTTAAAGCTGGTCTGCGAAACCTTTATTTCAAATCTGCCATCCTCTAGTCTTGGATAAACTCATAATGAAAGATAAGCTTATGAACTGAAGCGGTTCTGAGGACTAGGGTGTGCTTAAATCTGGAATGAACTCTGAGCCTTGCTGAACCCGTAGCCAGAGAAACTTTGTGAACTACACCCTGGTCTGCACACATTGTGAATCTGAGTCAAGAGGGGTTTCAGAGCTGGACCCGGTGCCTGGCGGGCTGAGCTCCTGGCTCAGCTCCCCAGATGGGGAACTGGTCACCCCAGCCCCGGCAGCACCCCTTAGCAAGCTCTGGGCGCTCTGCCTTCTTCCAGGCTTGAAGAAATTCAAGTAGTACTTTGCTTTTACACAAAACTGTTTTTCACAGTACAGCCAATTACAGGAGGAACGAACCCCTACGATCTGGTTCTACTTTCACATCCTGTTGGGATTGCCAAGTATTTTAATACAAAAAACACTCACTATCCATTTAACCCTTTCAGAAACCTCCCTCTTGGGACTGCACATTTCTCTGAGTGACAGATTGCTCCATCACATCACCCTGGCATTAAAGTAGGTTTTTACCTTCCTTCAGATATTTAATAATAAAGTACATTGGTACAGGGTACACTTTCCCTATACAGCTTTTTGAAAGGCTTGAAATCAAAACTATTGAGAATATACAGCACTGCTTGCTGAATGTTTTATTTATGGACTTCAGTCACTTAGATTCTTCTTTCAACAGTTTTCCACTAAGTACTGAGGCATGTGCAACTAACAGCTTAGTTGAAGAAACCACCCTGTAAAAGCAACTTGAATAACAAATGAGGAAGACTGCAACTGGAACAGGAGCAAGTGATCAACACAGCAGGAGCTAGGAGTTAGCCAAAACATACAGCTAAAACCTCTCTGTCAAATAGGATTTAGAATTAAAAATATTTGTGAGAATGGGTTAAAAAAAAAGCCAATCAAGCAAAACCCAAGAAAAAACTCCAAACAACTAAAAAACACCTTGACAAGTTTTTATCCTAATCTGCATAAATTGATAATTTTTCACAGTTTCTGTAGCAGTCACTTGTGAACAACTGCAAATAGCTGTTTGGGCTTGGTTTCTCTCTGGTTCACCAAGATGTGTAGTTGGTGGGGAGAGGCTGAGTGCTGGGGAGTAAGAAAGGTCTTGCAAAGCTGTCCTGGACCTCAGCTGTTCTCTCACAACAAGATGTCGTCATTTTGATGAGGCGTCAGTGTGAATCTTGTGTAACCTTTCCCCATGCGTGATGCCAGTTTTGTCTGTGTTTATGGCTCTTTTTTTTTATCCTAGTAATTTTGGAATGCATGGATGAATACTTAAATTTCAAAGCAGGAATTTTTCCCATTTTAGATGATGCTTGTTATGAGACCTTCAGGGTGAGGACAGAGGTGGTTATGGTCATTGCTCTGATGTACGGCCATTGACAGAAGCTCTAGGAGACCTTGCTATGGTGGTGTAAGCTGTTGGGGACCTGCTGTCTCTCATGTACTGATGTGGGAGGTTGCTGCTCCGCAGAGGAGAGCGTGGAGAGTGAATGTGTGTCAGAGATGCTGGTGTGGATCCAAAGAACATGCATTTTTTTTCTGGGTTCAGCCACTGTGAGCACAGGCTGGCGCAGAAGCATGTGTGTCCACTTGCTCTCCTGCCGGTCGATTTAGCACTGCGAGGGGGAGCTCCAGGCAGGAGAGCTGAAATGAGATTTGTCCGAGACAGGTAACAGGCCTGTTTTTCAGGGGTCTTATCCCGATCTTCCTGCAGGCGCCTAATACACGTAGTCGAAGACAAGCGGGTAGGACTGGAACAAGCCTGTGTGTACGACTGCGGGAGCGAGCAGGCAGAGGAGATGGGGGACAGGTTTGTACGAGGCTGAAGCTAGCGAGTGGAGTTGCAGTGCGGGGCTTGTAAGCCCCTGCTTGCCAGTGTCTGCTGAAATTGTGCTCGAGTGGTTCCCCTGCCTGATGATCCCATGCTTCCATCTGGGTGGTCGTGTTTCTCTTTGGGTAGTATGCCTCGAAGATCTGGGAAATATTCTGAATTCCTTTTCATGGTTGGGGCAGAGTCAGGTTTTCAGCACTGTGGGTAACAGCCTTGGCCAGGTAACAGCAGTGCAGCTGCAGGCTCTTTGATGACGAGCTTATTAAATAATGGATGGCCACTCATTAACATCCATCTCTAGCGGTGGGCTGATTTGCAAGCTAGGAAGGAGGCCATAAGGTGCTTTCCCCAACCTGTTCTGTGTGACATGGCGTGAACTGCTGATTTCTGTGAAGCTGTGCTAGTGCAACCACGCTACAAGGCGCTTTGTCATCTTCCCTCCTGAGATAACTGAGCTATTTCTGAATAAAATTTTGTAACAGTTAAAGTCCCCAAAATTACTGTGGAAGCAGTATGGGAAGCTCTATGTTTGCAGTTTGCGATCTCCTAGGAAATTCATTAAATTACAATAAATAATGTATGCATAATACATAACTTAATACCATAATGTTCTTTTGGTCCTACTTGCCAGTCCTAAAAATTCTGGCCTTGCACTGTAATGCATGCAATCAAGTTCTGCAATTCAAATTAGGCAATAAGTTACACTTGTGCAACAGGTTCTCTGAAAGTCGTGCCTTTGGGTATGGTTGGACAAGCTCTGGTAAACCTTATTGCAGCTGTTTGAAGATACTTGTCTCCGGGTTACTTTGCCTCTCTGCCAGGCTGCTACCCACACCGCAGAGCTGCGGGGCAGAGCGCGAGCGTACCGTCCCGTACCACGTGCTGGAACGTGCGGCCACGCGTGCTGGGCGTGTGGGCACCGTCGCCTGAACAGCCGGAGCTGGCTCAGGGAGCTCTGGGCTGTGCTGACAGTACCCAGGGGGTACCAGCGCCTGGGGGGGTGGCGGCAGCATTTAAGACGGTAGGGGAATATTTATTTAAAAGCTTAGCGATATCAGTTTGCCCCTTAATACCTTGCAGGAGTTTGCAGATCCCTCTGCCGGGATGCAGTAAGCCAGCGTGCTGGCGATGTGTTAGGAGGAGCAGACTCCAGCTCGTGTGGCTCTGGCAGGGACTTGCCATGTCTGTGCAGAGTAAAGATAATAAGGAGGTATTGCAGTCAGTTGATTTTTCACAGTGCTGTGTCATTGTTCTCCAAAACCGTCTTCCCGCTACCATATTTTGAACCCTTCCCGTTGCCGCAGGCTGTGAGGAATTAACGGTCTGGATGTTGGCGCAGTATGGAAAAGCCGCTGGGATCAACTTGCAGTACAAATACTTGCTTAGGGTGCTAGTTTGATTTATATTGGAGTTGCCGTACAGCTCCATTGTTACATTGCTTTTTTTCCTGACACCAGAAATGAATGTCCTGATTCCTTCCTCCCCTCTCTTGTTCTGCATTTGAAGCAGGGAGGTGGTTTTCGAAGGAGGTGCATGTATTTGGCCATTGAATCATGAGTGGAGTGCGGTTAATCCCAGGATCCTGGGTTTCTCTTTGTCCTAAGCATTATCTCAGAATTTTTCTGCCCAGCAGAACAGGCTGTGGTGAGTCGGGTAGAAATGCAGTCGCTGCCTTGTGACACGGCTGTTTGAGCCTGCTTTGACTCCCCCCTTGTCAGCTGGGCGGCTCGCAAGCTGGGGAGAGTGGGGAGGTGATGCAAGAGGCAGAGGCCAGGATGCTCTGATCTAATTGGGGAGAATGTAAAAATCTGAATTGTATTCCTTCCTTCCATCCCTTGTGCAGGCCTGCCCACAGTTACAGAACTTGCAAGGATTGATGCACGTGACCTGTTTGGGTTTCACCATGTTTATGTGGCGGTTAGGGTCCTCTGACCTGCTGCCATTTATTTCCCTTCAGCTGCCTAATGGCCTCTAGACTTCATTCCTGCCTCTTTCTGAACAGGCATTACAATCCTGTCCCACCCACTCCTCTCTTTCTCATGCTTGGAGAGCGATGGTTACAAAGAAAATCACCTGGGGAAGTTTCAGGCAGCAGTAACAAAGCCTATCTCCACAGAGGGGAGGCTAATTACACAGCTAATTAATCCAACAGATGTCACTTTAAATGCCTGTTTCTTTGTGATTCTGTTGCACACATCATGCTGGTTAAACAGACTTCATGGACCCTGTTCAAAATGCCTGCACAGGCTGCTGGAAGCTGCCGGTTTAGACCCTGGTGTGTCCTGTTCGCTCCCCAAGGTTTGTATCAAGGAACGAACCCCAGAGAGCTGAGTCTAGACTGCGCTCCAAAGAAATTGCACTCGGAGAGAACTGTTTAATGGTTATGTTTGGTATAAAAACTCTGAAATAGCAGATGCAAGTATTGAAGTGGTTGTTTACATTCTTGCTGTAAGTACGGAGGTGAGGCAGAGGTGTCGGGAGAGGAGACCCTGTCCTGCTGCAGCAGAAGCACCACTTGGTGCGAGGCAAAGAGAATTGGGAAACCTGAGCTGCTCCAGTAAGGTCAGCAGTTCAAACCCAAGGCTGGTGAGGGCCTGAAGCCGCTCATCTGTCTGACGTGAATGTGGTCTGTCCGGTTCCCGCAGCCAGCACCTCCTGTACCATCGGGAGGGTTCCCTTACTCTGGCTCCGTGGGGTCAGAAAAAATGAGCGTTTCTCCAACATCTCGAGCAAGTCTTTGCTCGTAAGAGTGGGGGCATGTCCTGGTCCCCCCACCCCGCCCCTGGAGAAGGGAGCAGTTCCTTATCCTTATGCAGAGCTGGTCCCTTGCTGCTGAAGGTCAGTGGTCACGGCATGACAGCTTGGACTACCCCCGATTCAGTCTCCTGCTGCATTTAACCACCTGCCTGGGGGATCAGGGAACACCTGTAATGACGCAGTGGCATTAGTGCTGGTGGTTATATACGTAGGTGCTGTGGTATTTTCTCCCCTTTGTGCTGTTTTGCAGGGGGGTAACATTAAGGCAAGGTGCGAATGCCTCAGCAGCATGTCCATCACCCAAGGTAAACCCTGCCGTCGTCAAACACTGTCACCCTGCGTGCGAAAGTCCCGGTTTGTGATTGTGATTCTGAACCATCCCGTTTTCTGGATGTGTGCTCTGCTGGCTTGGCCTTTTATTCCACTTTCATAGCAGCAGAGTCAGAGGGTCCCCTACTTCTTACTGAGCAGATACCTTGTGGGGACAGGAGGCTTGTACAACGCTGTCTGCAGTCCTGGACCAAGGCCCACAGCACTGTGCTTGGAGGGTGGCTGCTGGAATGGGGAAAATGACCCCAGTGCTCTGGATGTAACATAGAAGACAGTCCTGAAGATGGTGGATTGAACTGCCTAGAGTGAAAGGAGCAGGAGAGATACAGTTGAGGGGGAAGAGCATCTTTCTTGGGGTCTTAACATTATCGGTAAATCACAGTTGGCGCAGTTGATTCAGCGTAATGGATGTGTTCTCATTTCCCACAGCTGATGAGGATTATATCAGCTTGGTTTAACAGTCTCATTTTCTGCTCCCAATGCACACTTGTTTTAATGCGTTTCAGTTAATGAGGTAGAAGAGAGAATGAGGTGTTACTGTTTATGTACAGACAGCAAGTCTGTGCAGAGGACTCTGGAGTCCACGCAGTCCCTTCCCATTGCTCTCAAAGGGACAGCATTAGCTGGCATTTATAGAAAATTTATTGGCTGTGGTTTATCCAGGTAAAATTTTTCCCAGTGGTGCACATTTCCCTCTCATGCCTTCCTTATGCATTATTACAGGCTACAAGACGTGTTGCCAGCAGCCTGTCTGTGAGCAAGGGATGTCAGCTAGCTGAGGCGGCCCGGTGTCGTGTCTCGCAAAACAACGCAATATATTTAACGTGGGCAAAGCTGCTGCGATCTACCTGGGGTAAAAAGTTCATGCATGCCCTAAAGTAATTTATGGCTGGGGCACTTCATACCTCCATTGTTTTGCTGCTGTGGTGTTTGCAGGTCTTAGCCAGGGTCAGGGCTGCTCGGTGCCAGGCGCTGTGCAAGCAGGTTCGTTAGCCAGTGCCCTCAGAGCGCTCAGCCCAGTGTCGTCTCCTCCGGAGGAGAAGGTGTGCCATGCCTCGAAGAGGTACGGTAATGGGACCCGAGGCTGCGCCTTGAGTGCCCTAAGGAGAGGGACTCTGCCTTCCTGATAAACAGGCTGTCCTTGTGCTGATGGCAAATATTTGCTGTGGGGTGGGCTGGAGCTGCGTTTCTCCAAGCAGCATCCTGCCTTCCCCAGCCCCACGCCCGGCTCGCTGCTGGTGAGAAGCGCCTATAAATAGTTAACGCTGTTATCTAATTCCTGGCCGAGTGCCAGCGGCTGGCATCACTTGGCTGACAGCACGCCTGAAAGGCCCTGCACATTGTACCGCGTTTGAAGGTAAAGCTGCTGTTGGTTTAAGCGGGAATTAAACAATTACCGCGTCTTAGTTCTCCCCACCTTCGGTGGATTGACTCTATAAATTGTCAGCCTGTTGACATTTTAATGTGAATTATGTCATATGGTATCCCCTTTGATTTCAACATGCCTCAGTTTGTAAATACACGAGCCTCTCAAAGGGTTGTGGTTAGCGTACACGCAGGAGGCCTCGGGGTTTTTGGTGGGGAAGGAGCACAGCACTCGTCTCTCCCGGCAGCGAGTGTGCCTGGCATGGCGTCTCGCAGCTCTGCCGCCGGAGCTCGAGGCGTGTGCGGCGACGGCTGCCTTGGAGCACCGGCGTCTGGCGGGGCTCCCTGCGCCCTGCGGGTTTGGGCAGCCTGGGGACGCCCCCAGCGGGGCGCTGGCTGGCAGCGCCTGCGGTCCCAGCGCATCCTCCAGCCTCCCTCGGTCTGGGGTCCCTCCGCACGGGGCTGCTTCCCTGCCCCTCCGCGGGGTGAGAGCTGCCCGCGTCTGCAAGGGGTGAGGGGCTTCTCCGCTCCCCGTCGTCGGTGTCTCCAGGCCAGCTGCAGAAACCAGGGCGGTGCTGGTGCCGTGCAAAGACTCGGCGCTAGCCAGAGCTTGTGCTGGTGATGGCCATTGGGGTGCAGATCGGCTCCTCTGTCAGGACCGAAAAAGAGAGTCCTGGTAGGGGAGGAGCTGCACGGTCATGCCAAAAACCTTCTGGGAGGTGGATTTCGGTAAAAGTAGCAGAACAATGAAGGGGGTGGAAGGAAGAGGCAGGAAGGGCTTGCGTGGGTGAGGGGGCTAAGGCAGGATCTTGTCAAATACCTGCACGGTGCGGGGCTCTGGATGACAGCTCGCACCGTGGCAAAGCCTCTGGGTGCCACCTGGGTCATGCAGGTCCTGTCCCCTTGTCTGGGTTCCTGCTGGGTCTCCTTGCAGCCCTGTCCCCATCTGGCTGTCCTCCCGTCCCTCAGCCTGTGCTTCAGAGAAACCCCTCATTCAGCAGGTCCTGACTTTTTGGATCAGCCATCCTTTCTTTTTTGAACCTGGCTCAAAGAGTTGTTGTAGTCTTCACGTATGTGCTGTGGGAAGGAGGATCCTAGGCATGGTAAGCAGAGGAGTGAAGAATAGCTGGGAGCTCTCCTGGGGTGACTGATGCCTTCCTCCCTTCAGGTATGACTTGCATCCTCTCCAGCAAAAAGCCTGAGGGTGTCCCAATTTGAGAACTGCCGATTTAAATTGTTATACCCACAGCGTTCCTGGGACTGGTTTGTAACCCTGGGGGTGCTGTATACAGGTATGTCACGTTAGGAACACATTTGGACTTCTGTGGGTGGTTGCAGAGTGCACCTACTTGTGGTACCTGCTGATGAACCCAGGATCGATGCCCGTAGGAGGAGGCATGAAGAAGGACAGTACTCTTGAATAGTTTCAGCTTTTGACCACCAGCTGTATTGCTAGAAGTGGAGCAGATGCTGATGCATGTGCTCTGCTCTAAGTCCCTTGGAGAAGACTGGCTGTCCCAGAGCTGGTTCTTTAGCATGCTTTTGACCATAGGCAGGAGAGGTTTAAAGACTTTAGAGTCCTTCTGTAGGTGGTGGTTTCATGTCGTGGAGTCTGTGTTACAGACAGCTTCTGTCCACCTGTGCATGTTTCCTGTAGTCCCACAAAGTAAGAACCTTGCTTTTATTGTTTTCACACCTCCTTGTTTTTGACTTATCTGGGTTTTCTGGTGTATGCACTGCAATGCCCAGATAGACCTATTAAAATGTCTGACTCTGGGCTGGGCAAGTGGATTAGCAAGACATGAAACCTGCATACCGGCCTCTTGATAGCATACACTAACCCCAAGCAAGTATCTTTGCAAAGAAGTTAATCCCACACGGTCACAGAAATGAGACTCTTAGGGCTACTGGAGTAAATGGAGTTACACATGCAATTTCATAAATAGGATTTAGAAATCTGTCATCTCTTCACACTTCTCTGCCATGAGTGGACACTGCTCCCAAAAAAGATTTTGCTGCTTCCATTTTATTTCTGAATTGCAGTAGTCAGTAAGTACTCTTAATGCTGATTAGTGCTGCCTTCGTAGTATTTATCATTTACCCTTTGTATGTCTCTATAGACTTTACATTGTGGATTGCAGATCCAGAATTGCTGAAGCCAATAAATACTGTGCCTGGCTTTTCCCAGGAGTTTTTATACCTGTATACGGCAAATACAAGTGGATGCAGATACACTTGAACAAAGGAAGCACCAAAGAGCAGAGACATTTATCATCTCAGGTTTTATTCTGTTCGCTTCAGTGTACTTCTACAAGCTCCATATTTTCCATTTCTGTAGTATGTATCTTGGAGGAAATAGCTGCAACTAATAGGTGGAGCAATTCTGGTCTCTTGTAGATCTCTGTACAGAAGTACACTACAGTTGAATTAGGTTTTAGATACACACAGGAAATTTTGCACAAAATTACCATCAGTGTTACAGTTGCAGCAAAAGAAAGCACCCTACGAACCTGGAAAGCTAGAACTTCACCTTCAGTCAGAATCTGAACAGATCCAGGCACTGAAACCTCTCCCCACCGTTTGTGTCATGCTCAGTGCTGTGTGAGCCATGAGCTAGGTAGCAAAACTATGGGGAGGGTGTTGTCTTTGTTTTTAAAAACCAGGAGGGACCATTACCTTAAGAGAAGCTGTGGGATCTTACCTTGTACTTTGAATCATGTCTCAAACTTCTGCTTTCAGTTATAAAATCTCATCTTAGAAAGTCCTAGGTAAGAGATAACTTGCTGTATCCTTCTGTTTGAAGAGTTAACTACTGACCACCTTCAAAATACATGCACCATTTCATGTCTGCATTTATTTAGCTTCAGGTTGTGAGCACTGGATTTTGCTTTTGTCTTTTCCCAAAGATAAAAGAAACCTTTACTACGGGAAGTCTGATGTGCAGGTGCTTGCCAACCATGATCATATTAATTGTTTTAATTTCTCATGGATGAGGCAAGACTCAACTGAAATCTCACTGTAATGCTTACTTGGCTCTACCCTATACCAAAGCCATAAAACTAGGAATGACACGTAAAAGCGTGTTGTTCATTTAACTGGAGACCCAAGTTTCCAGTGTGTTAGGGGCCACTGCACCTTGGGCTGCAGTAGTCTTGAAGCCTTGCCTGCTTCCCAGTTGTCTCAACAATTCTTTTAATTCAGGATGCACGTCTCGGGGTTAAACACAATGTATCCCCATAATGTTTTAACGTCAAATAAGCCCTTACACCTTATCTTTATGCTGGTAAAGCTTTGCCTGGGAGTTTTCTTGGTGTCTTTTCATGTTACCATGAAACTGATAAGGACAAAGAATTGGGGAAGGAAAAGACTATCATGTGGGGGATTTCTAACCATTTGAAGGAAACTTTGGGTTGTTTTATATTCTTTATCAAGACTGGAGCGTATTGCCTAGTTAAAGGTTTTTAGCTGCAAATTCAGTTTATTTTCAGAGCTGCACAAAGCTGTTTTGTCTTTCGGACAAAGTCTGAGCCAGCGTGCGGGGTCTGCAGCCAGTGCGAGGAAGAGCGAGTGGGATGCTCTGACCCTGAGCCCCGTCTTTGTTTCCTGTTCTCCTTGCATGCCTCAATGTCTTTCCTTGGGCTTGAATTGCTTAGGAGTGAAGACTGACAGCTAGGGAAGGGGCAGCAGGTATCTTAGGCCCTCCCTTTTGTTTCAGGTTCATTTTCCCATTTGCGTGATGCTAAGGCAATTGTGCCAACAGTGCCACCACATCTGTCAGCATCCCCTGGATGCTCCCCAGCTCTGTACAGCCGTGCCCACTCTTATTTTTGTGGCACTGAAGTGCAGTTGTTTAGTTTCTGCCCTTCTGGTAAGGATGATATCTTGTGCGGGTGTCAGCTCGAGATGATGGAATAAAAAGCAGAAGATCTACTGCTGGTGCAAAATACTGACCTTTTCCACTGAGCGTCTTGGAAAAGTCTGCAGCAAGAATGGGAAGCTGTGCCAGCCCCAGCCTCTCAGGGTGTCTCGGGGAGGGAGGGGGATGTGTTACACTTACCAAACCAGTGTCCGTTGGGATTATGGAGAAACATTGCCCCTATTCCTGGCAGTCTTGCAAGCCAAGAGCCTGTTGCAGATGAAGTTAGAGCAGCAAATCCAATCCATTCGCAGGCTGCAAACTCCTTGGAGGACATGTATGTAATACATGAGCCAAGCAGTTCTGCTGCTGTGAATTGTTATGGGTCATGGACGTGTCCTTTCTGGTGGAAACCAGGCCTGCGAACGTGTGCTAGGAACCATTGCGTGTTCAAGGACTGAAGAGATGTTCCAGTTTAAATTTAGAGGAGGCTGTGGTTGGAAGGCTTCTCCTCACCAAGAATGTGGTGACTTTCATCACAGAGTAGCTCCTCAGTGGTGTGGGGCAAGGAGCAATTGCCTGAATTTATATACACGATTCTTAAGACACATTAGTGTCCATTCAGTTCATGGAAGCCCTCACAACCATCTTAAACGTAGGATATATCAGGCTTCAGGTTGCCTTAATTCAGCCCTTTGTGTGCAAGCATTATTACAGTTTTTAATTATAAGTATTTCCATACATATTTTTCCAGCAGGATTCTTGCCACATTCTGTGAATGAGTAATTATTCCGTTTCTTTTTATCTTCCTCTTTCATTACATTGCCCCAGGCTTTGTCTAATACAATCCAAAGCTTTCACTGAACGAAGAATTATTTATTTTCTCATGGGCATTTCTGTGGTGCTCTGTTTCTGTTTGTGTGTTTCACAGACACTTAAGGAACTTACCTTCACAGTGCTTGTCTGAAATCGGATGGTGCTCCTGTCCTTGTATTTTGGGTATGCTGATGTACAACAACCGCATCAAAGGTTGTAATCTTGGCTGCCCAGCCCTACATTCTACACCTCTGAAGAAGGGCTGCTCTACTGGGAGGGCTTCACTGACATAGTCTTGCTCTACTGGTTTTCATTTCACCTTTAAGACTCAAGGAATATTATGTATTTCCTCCTTCTGCTTCCATTCTCTGTTGTACTAATTCACTGTGCCTTCCTTTGGTTCTGCCTCCTCCTATATCACCTGCTCTTGAAAATCCTTCCATCACCTGCATCTTCAGACTGTCACAGCTACACCACCACCGCTGCTGTCCAGCTTTCCTTTTGTTGTAGCAGCTCTTAACGTGCCCCACGGTGCAGACGGTGCCTTGTCTTTGTCCAGGACTCCTCTGTGTCCTGGGCTGACCCTGTAGGCTCAGCTCGGTCGGGGCATTGGATGAAGAGAAGGCTGATACTCTGCGGGATGCTGAAGAAGGGAGCAGAGCAGAGGCTGGTGATGATCCCGATGACCTGCTTGCTGAGGAGGTACCACCGTACACCACAGCAGGTGGAGTTTTGGAAGGGCTTATGGCTTTGTGTCTAGGGGTATGTGTTCCTGTGTTGCAGGGGCGCTGTGGCAAGGCAGGAGGACAGAGTTTGGTCTTTCATTGGCCAAGGTTGCATGGAGTCCTCTAGTTGATTGGAGAAAGTGGAAATCATTTCTCACAAACGTTTCTCTGTGAGGACTGTGGACGAAGGATGAGCTTGGTCTGTTGTTCCTAAATGCATCCTTGTTGACTTCTGTGAGGGGAGGTTGTGTCATCCATCTCTTCGATATTGATATTCTTCGATTTATGGAGAGGATTAAAAAATTGTCTTGTGTATTGTTGTTGTTATTGTATGGTTATCTGTTGGGATTCAGTGTGGTACATTGCTGTAGGAAGTTATAAAGAAGCTATATGAAAACAAGGAAATCTTCAGTCTATCATAGCGCTTGTAACTTCTCTAGAGATAGATGAAACAATAAATACTGGACGAGGGAAGTTAATCTGTGTCTGTAGTATTATATTAAATAACGTGAACTCAGTGTGGTTTTCTGTGGCTGGTTCAATTTCCCACGTGGTTTTATGGAGCATTATTACAATGGTCCCTTGCTGCCCGCGTGTCCGTGGGAGCGCTGCCCGTGGGGTAGCGGCGGTGGTGCCCTCCTGTCCTGCCTGGTCCTGCAGCACCTCTGGAAGGACCTTGCTTCCATGGCGTTCCTCTAACTTGCTGCTCGGGTTCTAGCTGCAGTTGCTGGGGCAGCTGGAGCCAAGCCAGAACATGAAGGGACTGGTGAGGGCTCACTGGAGGGGCGTCCAGCCTCTCATCTGTCCTTCTGTGTGCCGAGAGCCGGCTGCCTTCAACGTAAAGGGAGACGCTTCTCATCAGTGCCGCTTCCCTCTTTGCAGGGGTTTCCTTGTGCTGCTCCCCAGCGTACGCGGGTGCCTCAGCGTCGGGCCGTGGTCAGGAGCACAGCAGGTGCCAAACGGTCCTCAAGCTTTTCCTTCAGAGAGTGTGGTGGTTTCTTCTCCAAAAGACTTAATGTGGGGGAAAAAAATACCATTTTAATTTAAATTCTTAAAGCAGGGTCCACACATACAGAGAGGGTTTTGGGTAGTTGTTTTAAGTCTGAGCCGGCATTAACAACGCAAGACCAAGTGTGTGTTACGTGCTGTGCCTTCGAACATACATAGCCTCCTCAGAGATCCCTCGCAGCATAACATATGGATCATTCCTATCGCTGCTGGAGGAAATAATACATCACCTGTACAGATAGTCCTAGTCTTGTTCTGTGTTACGGAAAGCCTTTTTCAATCACTCAACAGCCATATAATTACAATATGGACAACAGATTTTTATCCTGCTGTCTTTTCAGGTTCCCCTCAGCTGTTTTTATTACATAATTTTCCTTTTATCCAGTGATTTTCCACATTCACAGGCTGCTCTAGTTCACCTGAGTGTTCACAGCTTAACAACTCACACTGAACTTATTATTTTCAAGTATATGTACAAAATACGTTAAAAAAGAAAAACAACTGGGTAGTGGGATTGTTGAGCCTGCTTTTGGTTACTGTCTTGTCTTCACATTGAGCTGTCCTTTTCCCATTTCTTTTCCTAACCCTGGGAAAGATAAGGCTCCCTGAATTCCTCAGCTCTTGGCTGTCCCCAGCACTGAGAAAGGAGCAGACTGGAAGACCTGACCTCCTCCTCGGTGACATTGCTGAGTCGTGGCAAAAATTTTCTTGCTGCTTTTATAACTTCATCCTGTTGCTGTCTATACAGTGCCTTGCAGATACTGCTCTTAAAAACAAACTACAGCTTTTCTGTAGTATTTCTCCAGGGATGACAGCATCCATGGAAAATATGAAGTGACAAAACAGTACATTTTCCCGAGGAGCAAAATGTCATCAATTCAGGTTTTGGTTAACTTGCAAGGCTTGCAAGAGGAACCCCACCATCACCAAACCACTAATGCCGCTCTGCAGAAACTGCTGCGTGAAGCTCGGCTCATGGTTGACATCCCTCATATCCCTCCTTTTTAACAGGAGAATACACTTCATGTGAAGTTTATCGGGTTCACGTTTGTCAGAGGTGCACAAGTGAGTAGCAGTAGTTGCCCTTGCAGACTCACAGGGCTGTCGTGGGTCTTGTGGCGGGAGCCATGGCCGGAGCAGGAGCATGCAAGGTTGAGGGCAGCGCTTTTCAGAACAGCTGATAGGAAGTGTACTCTCAATTGTGCTTTGTTTTTATCACTATAATTAGCAAGATCAATACACACACTCCTGTATTCATCTCCACATATAGCAGTGCTTACGCCTCTGCCTCCCTGGGGAGAGCTGTGAAGATTTCAGGGATCTGGAAAATTCTCTGAAGTTGCAGTTGCCCAAAAGTAGATCTGTTGTGACTGCAGCTCTTGTAATGCAGTAGTGGGAGAAAAGAAAGTTTCATGGCTGTAGGAAGGACCTCAGGTGCAGTGAGACCCTTCTGGTTTTGCCTTTTCTTGGCTGCTCAGCTGTCTCTGCTCAGCAAGCGTATAGCGTGGTATCCAGCTGTACAAAAGGATACCCGTGTGCTACCAGAATTAAATAACACAGACGGAGAATGGCATCTCTGACTGCTACCTTAACTCCCTTTGCATCTCCACCCTCCCTCTGGAAGGTGCCCAGATGCCATGACATCGTGCTTCCTCCGGTCCGCTGGCGCCTCTCCTGGGATGGAAGGGGATGTCTGGCACAGCTGGGCAAGTGCGGGCTCTGTCGTGGGCTTTCTTCTTCCTCGAGTGCAGGGGAGGAATCTTAGTGATGCTCTTATACTTCCAGTGGTCCCACACATTTTTTCGTCTTAGGGGATCTCTTCTAATGAATGATTAGTTAGTACTTTCAGGTCTGTTGCACAATTAAAAAGGGGGGAGGTGTGCGTAGTGTGAATATGAGTTCAATCTTTCTTGGCTTTTGTTTTCTGTTAATCTCTGTCGTTTTTTGCCCACTGACCCTGAGGGACTGTGAATATGTGGGGATGCTGCTCATCACAGTCTGCATAAACAATGTCCTCGTTAAGAGCTGATCGGCTTAGCAAGGCCCCACAAAGAAGTTAGCTGCCAGAGCCAAGCAGAAGCTGGGACTGTTGCCTCCCTCTGGGCTTTAGCCCCTCCTCATTAAGCAGGTCCAGGCTATTGATTGGGAGCTTGTGTTTGGAAGAGTCTTACTTACTCCATGCATTATCTTGACAGATTGATCAGACCTGATTGAGAACCTCTTAAAGGAACGAACAGCTGTAATGGGAAAGTTGGACTCTGTCATCCGTTAGGATGATTCTGGGAGCGAGAAGAACGAGGCTGACATCTTGGAGCAATTGTATTTACAATTAACATGGCTGAAAACGATTGCCTCTATTGATCCCCCCTTCCTGCAATTACAGCCCCATTGTTTACATTCCAGCACTTCGGTTATAAAAAGGAAATTCAATAATTATTGCATTATTTAAAGTTAAAGTGCCACAGAGTTTGCTGGCTACGCTTGCTGGTTGATTTAACGTTCAGTAAAATCCATGCTGAGCTCTCCATCTTTAGGCTGAGCAATATTTGGCTTTTAATGAGACTTCAAGGGCTGGTGGACCAAACTCAGTTTGCTGGGTGGCTGTTGGGGTCATTTATGGGGGAATCCAAAAGCATTTCAGCATGGCAAGCACCAGCCTCGTGGCCAGCAGGGACAGCATCTGTGGTCCGTAGCTTCTGCCTGGGTGGGACCCCGTGGGGATGGCTCCTGATCAGCTCTTACTTGGAGCTGCTGAGAACTTTTGTGCCTCATACATTATTACTGACCTTTCCCCAGGTATGGCAGGTCTCTGCTCAGCTGCCCTGTGTGTTGCTGCCGGGCTCCTCTTTGAGGGAAATCCTTGGCCTTGCTTCCCTCCCGCTTTGCAGCATCGCAGTTGGGGACTCATTGTGTGATGACTGGGGGCTCTGTGCAGCCGTGCTCGGTTCTGCTCACAGGCTCCGTGCCTGCCTGCCTGGGGTTTGCAGTGTCTGTGTTGGCCCCGTCATTCACTTAACACCAGGCAGGGTTGGAGGGCATGGAAAATACAGATTCGGAAGGGGAGGTATAGGGACTGGCTGTTAATTGGGACGGTTGGTGCTGTTCTTCAAGCCTTTCTGTGTGACTCAGGGACTTGCATCAAGTGTCTCAGTCTCTTTGGCGGGAGGGAGTGCTACATTTCCAGCCTTTTGGAAAGAAAAATAAAGATCGGAAGCCAAAAAGAAAATAAAAATCCAAATTTGTTGCGCAAAGGTCAACTACAGGCCAGTCAGTCTCACCTCTGTGCCCAGCAAGATCATGGAATGGATCCTCCTGGAAACTATGCTAAGGTACATGGAAAATAAGGAGGTGATTGATGACAGCCAGCATGGCTTCACTAAGGTCAAATTGTGCCTGACACAGGCCTTCTAAGACAGGGTTACAGCGTTGGTGGATAAGGGAAGAGCAACTGACGTCATCTACCTGGATTTGTGCAAAGCATTTGACACTGTCCCACACAACATCCTTGTCTCTAAATTGGAGACACATGGATTTGATGGATGGACCACTTGGTGTATAAGGAATTGGCTGGACGGTCGCACTCAGAGAGTTGCGGTCAACAGCTCGATGTCCAAGTGGAGAACAGTGACGAGTGGTGTTCCTCAGGGGTCGGTATTGGGACCAGTGCTGTTTAACATCTTTGTCGGCCACACGGACAGTGGGATTGAGTGCACCCTCAGCAGGTTTGCCGATGACACCAGCTGTGTGGTGTGGTCGACGCGCTGGAGGGAAGGGATGCCATCCAGAGGAACCCTGACAGGCTTGACAGGTGGGCCCTTGCAAACCCCATAAAGTTTAACAAGGCCAAGTGCAAGGTCCTGCGCATGGGTCGGGGCAGTCCCAAGCACAAGTACAGGCCGGGCGATGAGTGGATTGAGAGCAGCCTTGAGGAGAAGGACTTGGGGGTATTGGTTGACAAGAAGCTCAGCACGACCTGGCAATGTGCGTTTGCAGCCCAGAAAGCTAACCGTATCCTGGGTCACATCAAAAGAAGCGTGACCAGCAGGTCCAGGGAGGTGATTCTCCCCCTCTACTCTGCTCTGGAGAGACCCCACCTGCAGTACTGCATTCAGCTCTGGGGCCCCCAACATAAGAAGGACGCAGACCTGTTGGAGCAGGTCCAGAGGAGGGCCACGAAGATGATCAGAGGGCTGGAGCACCTCTGCTGCAAAGACAGGCTGAGAGAGTTGGGGTTGTTCAGCCTGGAGAAGAGAAGGCTCTGGGGAGACCTTAGAGCAGACTTCCAGTACCTAAAGGGGGCCTACAAGAGAGCTGGAGAGGGACTTTTTACAAGGGCATGTAGTGATAGGACAAGGGGTAATGGCTTTAAACAGAGAGGGTAGATTTAGATTAGACATAAGGAAGAAATTCTTCCCTCCAAGGGTGGTGAGGCACTGGAACAGGTTGCCCAAAGAAGTTGTGGATGCCCCATCCCTGGAAGTGTCCAAGGCCAGGTCGGATAGGGCTTTGAGCAACCTGGTCTAGTGGAAGGTGTCCCTGCCCATGGCAGGGAGCTGGGAACTAGATGACCTTTAAAGGTCCCTTCCAACACAAACCATTCTATGAAAATCTCCTTGTCCTCATCTTGTGGTGGTGTTCTTAAGGGCTTGGGTGATACTGAGGAAGCTTTAGCTGGAGGAGTGATGCTCACCATGAGGCCATTCCAGTTACCACAAGCTAAACTGCAGAAACTTGTGAGCATGTGAGTCTGAACTCCACAGTCAGTAAGCTGCGTGAAGGAGCTGTTACACAAGGAGCCAGGGAGGCTGGAAGGAGGGAAGGGTTTTGTAATGTTACTTCTTCAGAAGCAGTAAACAATTGCAGGACGTTGGTGGAATACAAAAGAGCATGAGTTCATCTTTTGAACCTGCTGTATGGAGAATCAATTTTTTCCTCCTTTCAAAACATCTGGGCCAGGGGGCGGCTGCGAGTGCACCAGTCCTTTCCAGCGCCTAGCCAGCATGTGTTCTCGGTGCGTGCTGCGTCCACCCTGCGTCTCCCTCAGCTCCAGGAAATTCCAGCCGGGGCTGCAGGTGTGAAAGCAGAGCAAGACGGATGGGCCAGCTCTGACTTTTATGGAGTACTTGGAACAGGCTAGGATCAGACAGCTGCATCCACATGACTTTCATTAAAAATTCAGATTCTTCTCTTCCAGGTTTGTGTGATTTATCTCGTGCAGCAGATCAGAGGCACATGGGGGCCAAGAGATGCTTATGAGGCTTCTGAGGTCTGTTGCAGGGTCTGGTCCCTTTCCATGATGACCTGTAGCCTCCCCTCCAGCTCTGGTGTAAGGGTCGTGTCTCATCTAGCTCCCCGGGAGTGCATTGTCATAGGCATGGTTCTTGCTGGCATGTGAAATAACCAAGCCTGTTACTAATTACTCATGTCTGACTTCACCCTGAGGAAGAGTCAGTCCCTGGGCATCCTTCTGTGCTGAGGATGTGCTCATAGGGCTGGCATGCCTCCAGCACCTCCTCCTGAACACGGGACCGCGTGCTGGTGTTGGCTTTCACAGTAACCTTGCGTGGCTCCGAATCTGGCGTAACCTCTGCAGTGCTCCCCTGGTTCTGTGTGCCACCGTGAGCTTAACAGGGGTCCCGCTGGCTCTGGTTCTTGTTGCTATTGCTGGTCAGCTGTAGGTGCTTACAAGAAGAACTAAGAGCGGTGCAAGTCTGCAGTGACGCTCCCTTCCGTGGCTTTTGTAACCCTCCAGCAGTTTTTTGGCTCTCTCTTCCTCAGCTGCATCTGTCAGTTCTTTTAAAGCACTACTAATTTTACCCATTCTAACAGAGCAGATGTCGTGCTGAGTTCAGTGGTAAGAAGAGTGTTACATGTGGAAAAAACCTCCTCCAAAGATGTTCAAGACTGGAAACTTTTTCTTAAAGAAGCTCTTGGTAGTTGAGTGGCCTCTGATTTTGTGGCAGGGTTGTCCTGTAATGTGAGAGCCAGCTGGAGAAGGTGATCAAAAGTTATTTGGAGGAGATTTCTCCAGTCTGTTTCTCAATTATCCATATAGGCAAAAAAGATGTTTGTGTAAACAAGGGGGTGGTGGACTCGCTTTGACTGTTCCCATTAACACTCTTGCACAGATCTCAGATCAGTTGTTTTAGGATCTGGGTCACTGCTATGGCTGGTGATCCTGTTAGCCAGCTGGTGGTGAGGAAGGGTTTTCTGTTTGTTAGTGTTGGTTCTCTGTTTGCTGCATAGAGTTCAATAAGATTATTTTCACACTTTGGGTTTTGGCTCCCAGGCCTGTTAACTTCACCTGCTTTTCCTACCTGCAGACACCTTGATATGTGCAGGAAATCCTTGTGCACCAGAGAGGGGAGCAGGAGAGCACAGGCTGCTTGTCGTTGGGGTCAGTTACGGAGTTTCTTTCTACTGCTTGTTGTCATTTTGAGGTCTGCAGAAGAAGGGGGCCGTCCTTGAGCCTGCAGAGAGTTTTCTCACATGTTCTACTCCTTTTTGTACCATCAAGACTTCCTGAGGGTGGAGATGGGATCTCACCACTTGCAGAGGTGGTTGGTCTTACAGCTCGCTGACCAAGGGCTTGTGAGATTCCCACTGTTGTCAGTGTGGGTTCATCCTGAGAGCTTTTAGGGCCCTCCAAAGGGGAAACTTTATACAAGGTGAAGTTAAGATTGCATAGAAATTGGGCCTATTTTCTAATGAATAATAAACATCAAAAGCACAAGATAGTTCAAAGTGGTTATTGCGTCTCCCTAGTGAGCTAGGGTTACAGTTCAGATATCCCCCAGAACAGTATCTGACCCACTAAACATAGCAAATAAGATTTGGAAAATAACATTGGGCTTTCTGGCAACAGAGCGCTATAGGGAGGATTATCTGTTCATGTTACTGTAGGAAACGGGCTCTTTACATGGTGGCTATAATAAACTTAATACAGAAGAGGTTTTGAGCAGATAGAGCTTTAACATCTTTTAAAATCTAAAAGACATACAAAAGTTTTTAGTAATCAGATTAAATGGTGAACCTTAACTACAGTAACACCCACAAAGGTATTCAGCAGGAGAATTCATTATTTGTGTAATAGCAACATGGATCCTCAGTCCTGGTTACAACAGTCTCATCTCCAAAGAACGTAGTGTGAGTACATGGCATGGGGGTGAGGAGGACTGCTTGCAGTCAGACAGATTAATACAGCTGTCGCATTAAATTCCGCGATTATTGAAAAATACTGTGGGTGAGGCAGCGTTAGACGAGGAAAAGAGAGATGGTAAAATAAACAAAGTTTGGGGTACGTGAAGGATGGAGGTGCGGAGAAAGAAAAACTGAATATGGCATCATTCCTTACTTTGTTTAAAAATTAGATTTCCATAGTCATACACTGAACATTTATTATGCTATTATTTATCAGAAGAAAACAATTCCGAGCCAGATGTTAGAGAGCGAGGGCTGGAAAGTCAGCCCATCGGTCCGGCGTGAGTCAGCTCGTCCCAGCGCACGCGTCCTCGTTTGGGCTCGCGCAGGCGCCGCTCCGCGCCCTCCGCACCCCCTTCTCCTGCCCTTCTCCTGCCCTTGCCGATGGCAGCGCTGGCGCGAACGCTGCTGGCGTGCCGTCGCCTCTTTCTCTCTCCTCTCGCGTTTGGGGGGCCGAGGGCCGTGCACGGTGCGATCCCCAAAGGGACTGATTGCTGTCTGCTGGCCCCCAGCCCTCTGCGGCACGTATAAGCACAAGTTAGAATTTTTCTCTTGCTTATTTAAACCGTCTTGTGTTCAGGCCCTCCAAACGTGCTGACTTCTTTGAGCCAAACCCAGAGGAAGGAGGAGGTCAATATGCAATTCTCCCTAAACCAGCCCAAAATGCTCATCGGGCGGATCACGTGGAGCAGGGCTGAAGCCATCCTGGCTGCTGGCATGAGTGCGGCCGCCCGGCGAGCGCAGTGTGGTGTGGAGTCACCCCGAAATAGGATTTTCCTTGTGAGAAGCTACAGGAGAGGCTCCGACTGCCGCCGGCAGCCGGCGGGGCAGTGGTTGTTGGGGCCGGGCCAGGCCGACTGTGCGGCCGCGGCTCTTCAGCGGTTGTTCCCTGGCTCAGGAGTTTCGTTTGCTGTCGCGCTCTGGAGCGGCCGTGCCCGGGGGAGACTGCCCTGGGGCGCGCGGGGCAGAGCCGCAGTGGATAGCTCTTGGCGTTGAGACGGAATTGCCAAACCTGGGGCGTTTGTAACTGGTGAGGGACTGGCGTTCCGCAGGGAAGAGGTCTGTGGTGAAGGTCGGGGGCAGGCGGTGCAGTGGCTACGGCAAACGGAGGAGACGAGGTCTCTGAGCGGGATCCTCCTGCACTAATCGGTGCGCCACGGAGCGAGAGCGCAGCTTTGCCCGGAGACTGAGCGCTTCCGGAGTGGAAGATGGGCCGGATTTGGCTTGATTTGTGTGCAGGGATAGGTGTTGTGAGCGGCACGGTGTTGTGCTGCGGTTAGGGTACGTACAGGAACAGCCCGCGTCCCCCTGGGAAGCCGTACTCGTGAGCCGTATGGTTTCCATCAGAGCGTTCCTCTGTCTGTTTCTGATTTAAAGTGGAGCTTTGACTAAACCTGATCAATATTTTGCATGCCATGCGTGAAGAACCAGATGTTGGAAGTTTCCTATCGTTGAGAGGGAGGGGGCAAACACCCCCCCAGACTTGCAGAAATCAATGTTCTCTGACAGAAGTTGGTTGGTTTTCCTAGGAACAATATATTCCTTTGATTTTCAAGTTGATTTGTCTTCTAACAAGGTTCTGGTTTAATATTTTGAATTTGTTTTCTGTGATTCGGATAAATTCTCACAAGGGGAAAGCTTAACAGTGTGATGGACAATAACTACATATAGTTGTCCAATGTTTTGTCACTTCAAGCAACTCACAGCTAGTATTTGCTCGTCCGTCACACTGTCTTATTCTGGCCTGTTCCTTTCCTCCATTGGAAGACTGACATGAATCAGAGGTAGGCGTGCGATGTCGCACCGTGTCCGGGGTGGACTTGGTGGTGTTGGCACCCTCAGGTCTTGACTCATCCAGCACAACAGGTGGGTGAAGCTGACCCAAGCACAAGGGATATATGAACATGCGTGAAGCGGGAGCAAAAGAACAGCAGAAAATAAGACATGCTTATTAAACTGTTTAAAACAAATGTTTTCCTAAAATTCTCTTTTAAATGAGAGCAGTACAGGCTGTGCCTCTGGTTCCCACAAAGACCATGTCCTTAATATTTTCTTGAACTTGTGACCAGATTTTTCTTACTGGGGGTTTCCTCTGCCTTCTCACAGAAGCTGCCGCTGAGCCCGTTGGCACTTTCTGAGCTTGAACGCGGTGTTTGTAGGGTTGGGGTCTTCCCCCACACGCCTCTCGAGTGACCGAAGATGGAGCTTGCTGTGCGTCTCCTGGAGCGAGACCCCCAGCCTCCAGCGAGACGGGGCGGTGGGGAGGTTTTACTGCTGAGACTGGATCTAAGCAGGGCAGAGCAAGGCTGGTTAAGCCGGGCCACGTGAGCCGGTTGCGTGGCTCTTGTGACTGGCTTGCTAGCCTTAGCTTTCCATGTCTTAGGCCATTTCTCTTTTTCTGGCTCAGGAAGAGGGTAATGCATGCAAACAATAGAAATGAGAAGAAGAAGAAGTTCTTATGAGGGAAAACAGCAAAAAAATCTTTTGAGGGCACCAGTGGGATTAGTGCCCTAGTGGATTCTTCAAATATTACAGTGAATTTAATTAAATACATTGCGATCCCAAAAGAGGCTAGTCTAATTAGCCAGATCTGGAATACATTTATTCTCTTCCCTCACCCTTCCAATCAGAAGCCTCAGCATCAGCTTCTATCCTATTTTTAATCATTCCTAGACTCAGAGGGCTCTCCTTCCTCTGTGTTAGCTAAGCACACAGCGCTGGGTAATATGTGTCTTTAATCTTATCTTAGCTGTAACTGAGATAATACATGTCAGAATTTTTACCACAAGGTCCTGGCTGCACGTAGGCAATATTTTTGATTGACAAACCTTGAGATCATGTCCAAATCACCTTACTTACGCACCTTGGGCGAAGTGCTTGGCGAGGCAAGAGTTTCATGAGATGACCCAGAAGACAAGAAGAGGTCTTGAGGTTGGACAGTAGGAGCTGGCAGGGATTATTGCTTAGCTGAAATGTAGGTGTGTGGAGGAAACACCAAACAGCCTTCACTGAGGAATCTTTCCTGTCATTTGACTTGGGTGTCCGTTTTTCCTCTACTTGTGATAAGCCCTTACTGTGGGAATTAGGAAAGTTACTGTGAACTCTCAGCCCTGACGCTGCCTAAACTGAATGGAGGGCAGTTGTGCCGTGGCAGCCAAAGTAGCTATAAGCAGTGAATTCTTCCCTCTGGTTTTAAGAAACGGTTGCTGCATCCTTGGGATCCATGACATAAAGAAGCTATTTGTTTCCCTGGTGGCATGGATCTCTGTGCCAGATGATTGATAGATTTTGTCAAATAATCAGGGTATGCTACTCTCAAATTAGCTATATTGGCTGCTATAGCACAGCTTCAGAGGGTGACAAGATTTTTTTTCCAAGTGCTAACCTCTTGCCTAGATGCCAGGGAACGGCATGCTGGGTGATGGATAGGATGGCACATGCTCTGCGCTCTGCTTCCATATGCTGTATCCGGGACCTCTCGATCTAATGGGTTCATTGTGTTCTAGGATTGCTTTGGTTTTATTCTTCTTAGTTTTCAATGAGAATTTATCAAGTTTAATTTTATATGTTTGACATGAAGTTGGATCCCCTCCCAGGATAAGCTTTAAATATGAAAGAATTAGCCATGCGTAGGTTGTGAGTAGTTGTTAATGTTGGATCTGGTATTTTCTTTCACTGAAGGAGATGATCTTGCCTATCTCGATTTTTGCTTCTGTGCTCATTTCAGTATGTTATGTTTTTCCTGCTTCTAAGCAGGAGAGCGCATGGTACCTTGAGAATAAACAGGCTTGATCTTACTGTGTCTTTGTCAAAAATGTGGCTTCTTACTTAATTCCCGGGTGGCTTTTAGCAATTTACGGTGGACTAACCCAGGGAGACTGGAGATGATAAATGAAATTCACATCTTTCTGCTTTATTCTTCACAGCACCTTCAGCATCACGAGAGCGGGGTTGAGGGTGAAAGCTGCTATTATCACTGTGTCCTCTGTAACTACTCCACCAAGGCCAAGCTGAACCTTATCCAGCACGTGCGCTCCATGAAACACCAGCGGAGTGAAAGCCTGCGTAAGCTGCAGCGCCTCCAGAAAGGTCTGCCTGAAGAAGAGGAAGACCTGGGACAGATCTTCACCATCCGCAAGTGTCCAGCTGCTGAGGCTGGTGAGTGCTGCCTCCCTTGCATGAACAGGGTCGGGCTCTTGGCTCCTCTGCGTCACAGGATTTCAACAGCAGCATCAGACCCTCTGTGCAGTTTCATGGCAAGCTGAGTGACTTCCTTGTTTCTCTTCCCTGCTGTGGGTATGATGCTTATTGCTTATCGATAACATGTTATGGAAGTCCCGGCTGCCCTGAGGTAGGACAGGACCCCTGTTGTCTGAGCATAGCTCTGCCTCACGGGGCTTGTGACTGGTGGCTCTGAAGCACCAAATACTTACACACGTGCTTCATTTTGTACTTGTAAGTGGTCGCCTCTGTTCCAGTGGAGCTAAACGCAATTTTGACATGTAGAGTGTGTACGTTCGTTCACGTTAGTGTCTTCAACAGTAGAATATTGTATGAGCATCTAAAGATACGGTCACATTTGGACAACTCTTAACAAGGCTAGCGTACTATACTTTTTGTAGATATTTTGCAGTGTGTCAAGTGATGTCTTGAGCGCCAGAATGAACCTGTCCCAGCTTGTTCATTGATTTCTAGTATTTCAGCCACATTGGATTGGGAGGAGGTGCTGGTTGGAAGTGGTGGGCAGGAGAAGGGGCGAGTGTTCGTCTGTTTTCCACGTCTCCTCTTGACAGGGTGGATAACATGAAGGGCTCGGATGAAGCATTTGCTCATAGAGAAAGGACAGATAATAGGAAAGGGATTGAAGCTGTGAATTTAGCAAGAGAAAATGTGCCTTAAAGGGGACCGTTAGACTGGGCAAAACAGAAATTGTACCTTGTTTAATCATTTAGAGGATTAAGAAGTTTTTTACGTTAGGAAAAAGCAAGATCTTGTGAATTCCTCTTTGGAGGGAGGAGGAGGAGAGCCTGCCCCAGTTGGCTGGTACATGTTCTGTCAGGGAGGTGAAGATGCTGGAGCTGGAGGGATGTCAGTGAAAGCCTTCACAACCCTCCTCTCAGCTTCAGCCAGGACTTCCCTCCACAACTGCTGTTGAAATGGCTAAATCTTACAGAAAGGTGCTCTGAGGAACTGGCATTCTGCAATTAATGCACATAGAGACAAGGAAGGTGATCTTAGCTTAAAGGCGTTGAGAAAGGAAAGCAGCACCAGCTGGAGGAGAATACCTGCGGGTCTTAGAAATGTCTCTTGAATTAAGACCTGGGTTGCGTTGCTGTTACACATGTTAGTAACAAGGATCTGAAGTACTTGCAAAACACCCGAAAAGTAAAACAGGAGACTTTTCATTAAGAGTTAAATTCAGTCTCATGGAAAAAAGTGACCGATCTGTGAACTCAGCAGCCCAGTGGAGTCGAGGGCATGGAATATGCTTTCCCAAAGGTCACGGTGACAGTGAAAGCGTGCTGTGGTTGCCACACCATCCCGGAGGGGACAGCAGCTCTTGCAGCCGTTCCGCTTCTCTACAATGCTCCGTTGTAGAAAAACAGTCAGATTTCGAAAGGATATGTTGACCAGTGTTGTATGGTTTGTGAGTTTTCTTAAAAGCAGAATGAACAGAGAGGAGAAACCATCTGTGCCCTTTTGTGATATACAGAACAATCTTGAAAATCTTTGTTTACTTTAGAAATTTTTGTTTACCTTGTCTTTTACTTTAGAAACCTTATCTTTCCCTGTACGTCCGCCAGGATTATGACATTGCAGGTACTGAGAGTGCAGAAGCTGACTAGCTGAGAGGGAAAATGGTTTGTTGACCATTTAAAAAAAAACGTGATTTTTTTTTTTTTAACTAAAAGTCTTGACAAGTCACTGAAAGGAAATATTGGTTTAAAATTACTTTTTCAAATGGCTTAAGGTAATTTCCTTCAAGCTCGTTGGCTCTTCAGCAAAAACTGACAGCAAACAAGACACTAAGACTTTATCATATTTTATTTCAAAGGTTAAAAATACAAGTAGGAATAAAACTGTAGAATGCAAAGTGGGGGAACCTCTGAGCTGTTTTACAGGTCTCTCTGACCTGAGATATTTAATTTCAAACACTCTTCCAACCCATTGTTGAGCAAGACTAAGCAGGCACTCCTCGCCGGCACGCTGGTGGCTACAGGCACGAGGCACTGCTCCGATTATCCCTGCGGTGACAGGAGTCGGATTTGGGTGAGAGGCTGCAGTACCCCCGTGGGGGAGAACGGATGCTTTCGTCTCCCGTTTATTCTGATCCCATTACAGTATCAGAACATCAAGTCAAATATAAAGCGGGGTGGCCCTGTCGCCCCAGGCCAGAGGCTGGGCTGAGGACATGCACCGGGGAAGGTGCGTCGGCATGCTGCAGTCTGGAACCCGGCAGCCCTGGTGGGTGCTGGTGGGTGCCTGGGCTGGTGCCTCCACTCCCGAGCATCAGGGCAGACGGGGGCACTGCCCGGCACCCAGGGGTGGTCCTCGTGGTGGGCAAGGTTAGGGTCTTGCAGGGCACAACAATAATTTGTGTCTCGGGTTCAATTTATTCAGTGTAGTTTCTTCACGCGTAAAAAGATCTGCCTCAAACAGGCTGATCCTTCCCCTTTTTCTGTGACATTTAAACTTCCAGTGTTATGAAATGCTGCTGTTACTTATTCAGCTGGCTGTTGCTTTTCTGTAGTTCTGGGTGTCAGCAATGTGCAGTGGCAATACGCACATGCCTAGGCTTAAATTCATGCTTCTGATGTGTTTCTTTTTTCTTGGTTTTGAACTTTGCCGGTGTGTTTGGCTGTTAGACCCGTTCAGGAGAGCAGCACATGCTACTCAGTGAGGCTTCACTGACGGGTCTTCCCAGCACAACGCTGCCAGCGTGGGGAACACTCTTCCTTTGTGGCAGGGCTGCACTTGGGGTTTGCAGCTGGCTCTCCGCATTTCTTCCTCCTGTATAATACAGTGGTGTCTCTACTGTATCCCCATTATGGTTTTTATTGCTTTTTTCTGAGGGCTAGGTGGACTTTCCTCGCTGCCTTGTGACGAGGAGTCTCTGGTGGTAACAGATAACACAAGAAAGTCTTCCCTGTGTTTTGGACACCTTGAGCAGAAAGTGCTTTTCTGATCTGTGACATGTCTCTGTCAGGGGGCCCAAAGGGATAGTGACTTTTTTGCTGGTTTGCTGCATCGCAAGTGCAGTGGTTTGTTTTGATGCTGCTGTTACTCCCTGGTAATCATCGCTGTGATTCTCTCTCCCCTTCTAGTTAATTATATTTGTTTTGAATTCAGTTTACCTACAAATACAATACCAGCTTGCGTTTTTTTTCCAAAGTGAGTCCCTTTTGTTATCACTGCTCTTTCTGAGGACTCTTAAAACACTTCAGTCCTCGCCGCTTTTCTACCTTCTGCAAAACTCCTGGCTGGGAGGGTGGCCCAGCCCTGGACCAGCTGCCAGGGGAGGTTGTGGAGTCCCCGTCCTGGGAGGTGCTCGAAACACGACAGGCAAGGCTGAGGCCCTGAGCCGGACCTTGACGAGCGCCCGTCTTCTCTCCCTGTAGAACTGCAAGTGCTCAGGGCAGGGCTGAGCTGGCAGAAAACCATTCCCTTCTTGTGCTGGTCTGTCTTCTTGCTGGGCTGGCTGGCCAGCTGCTGGTTTGCCTCAGCAGTAGTAGGAAACATCATCCCTCTCCTCGCTCTTCGGTCTGGTGTGCTGTGACCGAGAGCAAGCAGGCACGAGGGATCGCGGTGTAAGGGGACGGTGGGGTTCAGCCTGCTGCTGCTGCTGCCAGGGCGGACGCCTGGGCCAACCGTGATCCAAGGCGACGATCCTGCTGCTGGAGACCTTTGTGGCTTTGCTAGAAACGCTTGAAAGATTCTTTACTGCTTTTTTCTTTCCTTAACTTCATCCAGTGTGTGCCAATCTCCTCATCCCCAGCTTTACGTAAAGTTGCTGGTTGCAGTAAGGAGAGGTAGCTCAGCCTTATGTTCAGTGGGACTGCGCAGACCGAGTGAGTGGAGTTGCCCTGTTCCCCTTCCCACTCCGTCCTGTGTGCTCTGTGGCAGAGAGCAGGTGCTGGGGTTAAACGCCGTGTCTGTCTGTGTGTACGTACTCGCCGGTGTGTGCAAGCATGTAGGAAAAAGCATGGTTGTCTTTGGGGCGGTGCGTAGATATTTGCTTGTACAGATGCATCTCAATCTGTTGGAAGAGAGTGTCTGATCATACCTTAATTAGTCCTCTAACAATCTACAAAGGTCAGTGCCAATTGCCTGTTCATTTACATTCGTAATTGTGATGGTTCTTGATTGCACATTAGTTGCAACTCATTCCCTCCCACCCCACAGAAAACACATGCAGCAGCCTAAGCAACAGCCTGGTAGACACAAGAACCTTTGTCTCTGCTTGTGCCAGCAGCACAGCCTTCACTGAAACTTTTGTGTCTTTTATGGAAGAGAAGCTACACTCCACTTCCAGTAAAGGAATGATGAAGTCGTTGGCAGAGAAATTATATGGACATCAGGCAAGAAACACAATCCTCCTTGAACTGGATAATTAAAGACAATTAAACTTTTCAGCTTGCTCTGAGAAGTGTGCTAATTATGCAGGAGACAGGGAAGTAGGCCCAGGCTGGACGTTCAGCTGTTTTGTTGATCAGAAAGAATACAGCTTTAGGGGTGGAGGTTTATTTTCCTCTGTGGGGTATTTTTGGACATCTATTGCTGTAGTATCTGGGCTGCTGCCACTGCAGATGTCAGCCCCGTGCTGCAGAAGCATCTGTATAACGTTACTCATAAGCTAATTGATTTTTAATGATGGGGGTTTAGAGAAGAAAAAAAAAACAAACCCATAATAAAAAACAAAACGTTCTCAAGATGTAGGGATGGATGCACTTACGACTCATTAGATAATGGTATAAATAAGAGTGAAACAACCTGCACCAAATTTTCATTCTGGCTTTGAAAGTGTTTCCTTCTAGAAGGCATGGAGTCCAGGCAGCCCATTTTATAACTCGGACCGCCGAACGCGGAGTAGCCGGTCCAGAGTGGGACTGCAGCTTTGTCTGAGGCATGTGTTGCACAGGGGAGTACGCAGCCCCCTGCTCGCTCTGTCGCATCGCTCTTCATGTGCCATCCACATGGCTGTGGATTTGTTACAGCCCCAGCTGCTGAGCCTGTTTCTCCTTAAGCAAGTGCCATTCATAATTCATCTGTTTCCTCCCTTACCTATTTCTCCTGAGTCCTCCTGTTTTCCATCTCCGTCTGCTTTCCCTTTCCATAGCTGTCCTGCTGTGGGAGCAGCAGAGGGGGTTTGCCCACTCTTCCCACTGGTGTCCCTCAGATGTCCACGTTCCTCACCTGCAGCAGAGTCCTGGGCGTCCCTGGCCAGGGACTGCTGCTTTGTGCAGCCGCACAGGTCAGGCTCTGCCACGCTCCTCAAGTCAGGAGAAAGTCCTGTTTCTTGGGGTGAGCTTGACCTGAGCTGAGGTCCCTCAGGCGGAAACACTTCATGCTTGGGCTTTGCAGGAGAATAACTAGATCCAGAAGGGTCAGGTGGAGCTGAGCAAGAGACCACCTAGAGTTTTATGATGCCCATGAGTTTCATTTTGATCATCCTCTCGAATGAGTCCTGAATTTGTTGGCATCTTTGAAGGGAAACATATTTCAGCAGATGTGAATGCAGAGGACAGTTTGCATGGCCAAGGAGCTGTGTTGGTACAAGCAAGCTGTGCAGTGCCTCTGTGGCAGGAGGAGAGGTTCCTGCCCTGAGGCACCATCAGCTGAGGCTGAGACCGCCCTGCGTTGTCCAAGGAGGGAGCAGAGCACAGCAAGGAAAAAGTGCGCGCCTTTCTCCTTCTCCTTTTCCAAGGCAGATTGAATACCTCAGTCTGGACACAGTCTGTGGGACTGTTGAGAATGCTTTTGAAAAAACAACAACAAAAAATGTGGCAAGTGAGCCCAAAAAAGTCAAATTTGTTGATCTTTACAGTTGCGCTGGAGGCCATTACAGAGCTTTGTGGGATGAATAAGATGACTTGTGGAAAAGTCATGTAGTATTTAGTGGGAAATGCTGACCATTTCTCAACTCTGTGAGTCATCCTATAGACATTTTACAAAGCTTTGTAACTTTAACTGTGAAAATCTGTAGGAAGGCTAAAAATAAAGGAATATCTTCTACTTGGTGCAGCTCTAGATTTTTTTTTCTTAGCACCACATACTTCTGGAGAAACTCTTTGTCCTTGTGGAGATGGGAGTGTTCCCCTAAGACCAGGCTAAGCCAGCCAGAGATACCACTGGTAGTTTTTGAAGAATTATTTTGCTGGACGCGTACCGCAAGGGGATGCCGCAGTCTCTCCATTTCACCACAGAGAACCAATCCCCTATGGTGGACATACTGCTTCAGCAATCCTGCTAATCTCTGCCAAATCCTTAGCAGCCATCTTCTTCCAACACACAAAGTCATTGTTGGGTCCCTCGCGTGTGAAGAGTGAGGGCAGGCTCTCTGGAAGCCGTTGCTAAACTCGGCCAAGCGCAGTCAAAGCCCCTTTGTTAGGGCAGGAAAGGGGCTGGGGGGGGCTGTCAGCAGGAGGATCGCTGCCTGCCCATCTTCCCGTGCCTGGCCTTACTGGAGCATCCATACTGCTCGCTCTGCCGGCAAACGGAGAGGGACTGGCCACTCTCCCCACTCCAAACAGGTTGATTACAATTATATAGAGGAATACCTTTACTGTAAAGCTCTGTTCTGGTAACCCCTTGAAAGTTGCTGGCTCCCAGAGCTCCCCAGGCGGAGGGGATACCTTGTGGCTCCTGCTTTTCCCCTCTTCTGCCCCCCAGGCAGAGGTGGGTGCACTGTCCATCCACGTCTTCCTCGTATTTCAATATTCGACCTTCGGAAGGGCTGTGAACTGTAGACTGAAATCAGGATGTGAATTTTTAATGAAACCAAGTATGTAAACAGAACTGAGGTATAGCTAGAGCAGTTGCCAGATGAGAAAACCCCATGTGGTATAAAAATAGCAGTTACCAAACTCAGCTTGGCTCTGCCTGTGGTGCTTGTAGACAGCTGGATGCTCATATGGTGCTTGCACCTCTCTTTTCACTCTGAGTCATATGAAACACTTTGCTAATGTTCCTCTTCCTTAAAAGCAGTTTTCTAGCTGCACCAGGGATGCGAAGGCATCGCCGTCAGGAGAGAGGTGATGGTAAATGGGAACAGAAGCAAGTTCCCGTGTGATCAGGAGCAGATTTGTTCATGAAACACTCAGGATGTGGTTTGCAACATGAAAAAGTTTCTCTTAGACAAAAAGTCTCTATTCAGCAGAAGGGAGGATTGATGTCAGCCACGTTTGTCAGTTTAAATTTGTGACTTGGAAGTCCCACAGCATGCGTTATCTTCTTCCTTGAGGCAGAGGCATTGCTCTCTGAATTCCCCTCTCTCCTGTCCAGGTTCTCCAGTTTCTCCCTTCCCTTGGTGGCCATGCCCTGGGCTTAGGAATTCTGATCAGCCCAACTGTAAAATGAAGTGAAACACATGGTGGAGAAAGGGGAAGGGGTTCTTCCACAGAAATCTCCTGTGAGGGGAACCGTCGTCCTGTTATTTTCCCACCTTGAAGAGTGGGCAACCATGCAAGACATTTCTCATTCACAATCATCAAGCATGGAGTAATTATAAATGTAATTTGTTACAACAGGGATGCGAGACGCTCCTTTGGAGTGGATTTTTCATTATTGCAGGATCTGTACTTCCAGTGGAATTTTAAGACTTTTGAAATGAAAATGGGTAATGCCAAATGATATTTCTCCCTGTTTGAAATAACTCAAATTTGTTAAGATCTGATGTCCTCCACTTGGTCTCAATTAAAGAAAATGTGGTCATTGCTAATGCTGGAGAAACATGTGTGTTGCTCTCCTACATCTGATAGAGGTAATGGAGGGTTTCAGAAAGGAATAATTAGTTTGTTTTTGTAAGCCTCTCTCCACTTTTCCGTGGGACTTAATTGCACACAACAATTACAAACTTCCCAAAGCAGATTGCTTGTACAGTGTCTGCAGGAGGACAGCATACAGCGTTTATACTATAGCATCTACTACCCAGAAGCACACTACAGCTCTGGCTCTGCTAGCGATGCACAGATTTATCTGGCTGGAGTGTGTGGCCCTTGCAGAGGGCTAGGGAAGAGCAATGCGCGAGGTGCACGCTGAGGGATTTGGTGTAAAATTTCCCACCTGGTGCAAGCAAGAGTTCCAAAATGATGTTCTGCATGTCATCTCCCCCCACTGCCCCTGCCTCTTACGGCAGGAGAAGCTCCTCTGGTCTTGTGCTGCTGCCAGTCATCCTCTCCTCCTCAGAACGAGATTCCTTCCTCTGGTGTTTTAACAGCTAACCTCGTTTCGCATGCTACCCCTTGCCATTTCCAGGCTTGTCCTTGATTGACACATTTAATAATCTGCCAACCCAAATGACAATCTGAGCTCCTGTGTGCAAACGTCAAATGCTGCCCAGCTTCATTAGCTTCTCTCAGGCTTTTTACCTCTCTCTCGCTCCCCGCAACCCAATATTGTCTTTTCCCAATACGTTATCTGTAACCCCCTGAAGGCAGCAGCCTGCTCGGTCTTTGTTTCCCAAGTGTTGCATGTAAACCCAACCAAATCATCAGCATGTGCCTCGTCAAAGAGGTGCTCGGCGCGCGTTGCTGCAGCCCAGCCGCAGCAGGTCCTTGGGAGGGGGCCAGGAGGGCCGTTGGGTGCCGTGTCGCATGCACCCAGCTTTCTGCCGGGGGCTGTTTCCTACAGCTGGGGGTGCGCAACAGCTTTGTTGTCTGAAGAGGAAATCCGTTTCTGTCATCTCATCCTCACACGTAGGGAGTAAGACAAGCTATTGTCCTGTTTTGAGAAAACATTCACCCACGGTGCAATAACATACGTGAAATAGCAACAAAGAGGAAAACAGCTCTTGGCGATATGTATGTTAAGCTGATTAAACTCGCAGTTCCCCTTTACTGCAGCATTTCTGATCTCTGTGCCAACCCCACCAAATACCCCCACATGCAGGATTATCGTCTTGTTTTCCAAGATCTCATGTCATGTGTGTTCGTTTAAAGCAGGAGGACAGCTTGTTGCGTTCCCCTTTGTTGTTCTGCTGAACTTTGGAATTTTTTCATTTTTTGTGTGGATTGCATGGCTTAAGGACCTTTTACCTTTCCAGCAAGTTCCTGATGGGAATCGTGGTATTTCTGCGCAGGGTCTCTCCTCTGGAGGATGGCCAGAGGCTGGGCAGATAGCAAACTCTCTTCTTCATGGCTGGACAGAGAGGCGGGTGGAAACTTTTGGTTCTGCTTTAGTTTCATATTGCTTTAATGGTTACCAAAAATGCAGCAAATGTACTTCTCGCAGCCATGGGTCAGGGTTGCTGTACACAGTTAGCTCCTTGGGAAGGTCTGAAGACGTGAGGAAAGCTACATGCTTTAAGAAAGTCAGTCCCTTTAGGGGACTTCTCTGTTCCAGTATTAATCTATAGCATTGTTTGTAACTGTTCCCTCCTTGCGTCCTTTCCCCTTTTCCCCCACCCAGATTTTGGAGAACGCTATTGCATCTTTCTGTCTTTGTGCATATGGGACACCATGGGACTGTTAGGGTCTGGCTTCGCAGAATGCAGGGATAAAGTTGGTTCCCCTTTAATATCTGGCAGAGGCAGATTTCCTTTGTTGTTTATTTTTTGGGGTTGGTTTTGAGTTTAAAGTAAAAAGCAGTTGTGCCTTAGCTCTGTTCTGACCAACCAGCAGTGAATAGATAATCTCTAAAGGATATGAAAGGTTTAATCATTTTAATTTTGTTTTTATTAAAGTTTATCGTGACTTTTTTCATGTGCCCCTGGTAAAGCGGGGGGGTAACAGAAATCTACACAAACCCCCAAGCATTCGCTTAATGAAACTCTCTAATGGGAGGCGCCTGGCGGGAAGGAAGTGGTTAGATAGCTGGGCTGGGGAAGGCAGACCAAAGGCACGCTGTAATATCACTGAAACGTGGCAGGAATCTCATAAACTCCCCATCTAGCTCCAGCAGACACTTGTCACTGGGAGCTCATGGCTTTCATTAAGCAGAAAGAGAGGAAGCTCTGACGGCTGACTTGTTCCAGAATGTTTTTCTTGTTCGGCTGCATCTTAAAGCCCTTTCCACTTAAATAAAGGGGAAAACATCACCAGATGCTGTAGTAAAACACTGGGAAGCTCCTGGTCCCTCTCCTACTCTAGTTTTTTCTCCCCATCAAAACAAACTCCGGAGCCAGACTGAAACCAGGTTGTCAGAGCTCAGCGTGTCTCCTGAGCTCAAGCAGCTGCTGTTTCCTTTAGGACAGAAGAGTTGCGTCCCTGTCCTTGCGGTCTCGCTCTTGGTACTGAGTTTGGTCACCAAAAGCCCTGCTGCGGTGCTGGCTGCACCTTCTGTTTCTCTTCCCTGTTTCTCTTTTGTCCTTTCCAGTTTTAGAATAGGGAACGCTTTTCTTGAGGACTTCAAGGTGGTTGTTGCAGTGGTGCTGGTTAAATTCAAGACTGAAGGGCTCTCCCTTTTGGGGGTGAATCAGTAAAGCCTTGAAGACGTTGCAGGTTGAACAGCAGTAGGTACTGCAGCCCTGTCTCAAGATGTGTTGGAGAAGGGTTAGATATCGGTGTGGGTGACACAGGTTTCATATTAGCAGCAAATTCAGCTCATGTCTCATCAGCACAACCATGCTGCTTCTGTCCCAACCTCGCACTTGCTCAAGTGCTGTGTCTGGGTCCGCTGCTTTGACATTCTGGTGGTAAGGAGGAAAAGAAACCTTCCAAAAACTTAGACACACGCACTCCAGCAACTGTTCCTCCACTGTCAGCCCTAATTTATGATGTTCATCTCTATAGTACTGCATGGTAGCAGCTCATCTCCAGTATCTTTCCTACAGGTTTGACTGTTGTAGCCATTGCTGCACTGCTGTTTTTTCCCTTTCTACACTGCTTGGCTTCAAATTAAATACATGTGGAACGAACATGCCTTCATCTGTGTTAACAGGTTAATGAGTTTAGAGGGTTGCCTCACTTGCATGCTTTTGTTGGTGTATTAGCTCGGAGTCTCTTGTCCTGTTCTGCTATTGACCGGAGCTGAAAGGGTCTGGAGCTCCAGCACGGAGAATTGCTGATACCTTGATACCTTCTGTCCTACTAATTTGCCTAATAACACATTAGGTGGGGACAGTGGCAGAAAGAAATGTTCAGTCACGTTCCACTGGGCACAGGCTTTGTGTTCAAAGGCAATGAGGATATTTAACTTGTTTATAAGTAAACAGTGGAGTAGGGTGAGGAGGGGCCATGAGAGGGGAACTACCTGCCAGGCTTCACACTCAAGCCCTTGCTGAGGAGCTGCTGTACGGCAAGGTCCAGCAGCTGGGCTTGGCAGTTGCTGATCCCTGGGTGTAACTACTGATACAGAACGAGAACTCTGCTTCAAACCAACTGCCTCGCTGGATGCCGTGTGAAACAGAGCAAACCTCCAGCCTGGTCTGTTGGCACTGCTCATGCTTCCTAGGTTTTGCTCTGCTCCTCGTGTGGAGGTGCAGCCATGCCCCACTGCAGCATCCCGGTGTCCTGCGGGGCATGGCGACCAGACGGACCCTACTGGCCTTACGCTGCCTGCCCAGTTGTGCAGCCCCGGCGCAGAAGAGTGCTGGGCCCGTGCCAGGAGGAGAGGTATGAAACGTAAGCAGGACCCCAGTCTGCCAGATGGTACTTCAGGGTTTGCTGCAGCTCCACCCACGCTTGATTTTGGTATCTCTGTGGTGGGCAGCCTGAAGTCTCACGTAACGACTCCTGAAGAGCACTGGTAGGTTTGGGAGCGTGGCGTTCTGCCGGTTCGTCTCCGCTCGGTCATACAGGGTCACCCTTAAGGAGCGTCAGAGGCTGAGACCATTTCCCTGGGATGGGGTTTGCCTTGGCCACGTGCTTGGTTTTTGCGTCACGGCAGCACCCCTGTGAGGTGCCAGAGTTTCCAGGATTCCCTTCCGCTCTGCTGTTTCCTGCCCATCTGCACGTGTCGTCAGGAGTGAACCTTTCTGGCTGATTTCTGTGATGGGGGATAAAAATGAAAGTTGTGCTTGAAGCCAGGGATCTTCTCCAGATTTCTCAGAAACGAGGTTGACTCCTCTGTGACGCTGACACCAAAAACGTGTTGCAATGCCACCGGTCCTGGCCAAGGACTGCGGTTTCCTTTCTGGAGGAAGCATCAGCAGGGTGTCAGGAGGTGGTGGGCAAGAGCTTGTCAGCTCGAGGGGGCCCACAGCTGCCTCTGAAGGTCTTGCCCTCTAGCTGATAGCTCATATAGTCCAGTTTGGCAAGACGCTCCTAGGCAGAAATGCCAAGCTTATTTTCCTTCTCTGGTTTCATTGCAGCGTAAGAAGAACAGGGAAAGAGGATGTGGGGTGATTTGTGTTTCTCGAGAGGTATATACACAGACTGGATGAAGTCTACCTCAGTGTAGCTGTAATTCTGCATTTTTCCCTTTCTTCTGAAAATGTTGCACTTCTTATAATTAAAAGTTCTTTTAAAAGGTTATCTGAGCCAGTCTAAACATAGAGCTCTACCTGAGACTGGCTGAGGCAGTACCAGGTGTCCTGGGCTGTGATGGTGTGTCCTGGGGAAAGCAAATCCACCCTTTTTGTGAACTACATGGTTTAGATGGATGCAAAGGATGCTTTTACGGAACTGTTTCTGTTCCTTGCACAGGACATTTACACCAGATTTCTGGTCTCCAGCTCCATCTTTTCATCAGAGAGGAAACTGCAGGACAAAATCCCTTCATACCTCCTCCTGTGGTGCTTTTGCACCACTGGTTGTAGCAGAACCTGCCTATGTATTTTCTGAGACGGACAAACTTACTTCTGTCCAGGTGTTTTAATGCGAATAGTAACGGGAAAGTCACTGCATGAGCCTGTGGAGGATGTAAGTCAGGGTCCAGAAGCAGCCTCTGGGCCTTGGATTAGCAAAGACACTGAGCCCACATTAGCTTTGTCCTTGACGTTTTAAACATTTTTGACTTACAGATTATAAAAATGTTGCTAATTTGTTTCAGCAGTTCTTAGAGGTGTTAAAAGATGGAACTGAAACTCCAGAATTCTGGACAACATCACAGTTCTGACATGGATCAATAAAAATAAGTTACTACTCAATTTAGGGTTTCATCCATGGAACAAGAAGAATATTGGCTTACTCTTCAGGGCGGTTTTGAAACTGAATTCCTTGACATTTGCCATGTGCTTTTCGATCATTGGAAGGGAGAGGTAGAGTTCTTCTCATGATCTTTTTTTGGGGTCTTCAGAGACAGAAAATTGTCCTTCCAAGTGCCAAACCTGCAAGGAGAGTGCTGTCAGCCATACCACTTCTTGCTGCGACCAGAGCAGGCTTCTCTCTCAACTGGTCGGCCAAAGCAGTTCCAAAGAGAGAAAGCAAGCATGGCAGAGCTTTTCCAAAGTTTGCACGCTCAGACCTGTAGCATCAGCACGCTAATGTGCCATCCTGTTTGGAAAGTGAACTTGAAGCTTGTTGCCACTGAACATGCTGATGTGGGGTTACAGTGTAGGCTTCATTGCCCTGTACAAGAGATCCATTTGCTTATAAAAGCTGATGCAAGTCCGCAGGGTCATGCTCAATGCTGGAAGAGAATGTCCTGCACCTTTCTTCCTGTCAGGGAATATCCCCGCAGAGCATCAATTCCTTTCCTGTTTGCTTCTGTCTTTTCCTTGTCCTGATTCTCTCGTACTTCATTCTGCTGCAGAAGCACATGTCTGACGGTCTTTATCTAACTGGCAGGACTGGAAGAGGAGAGTGGCTGACCTAAACAAAAAAGTGCTTTGAGATCTTTGTTCAGAGGAGGCATTATGAAAATGGAAAGTCTTCTCATCCTGCAGCTCATTTGTTAGGATTATAGACTTAATTGCAAGAGATACAGAGCTTGGTTTCTGAAATTGATTTTGTTTTTCTTTAAGAGCCATAGGCAAAATGAGATTGTATACGTTATCAATGGGATGATTTGTGAAACAGGGTTTTACAGCAGCTGGCACAGGGCTAGAAGCAACCCCTGGCCTGACCCAGTCCAGCATTTTCACTGCTGTTAAGCGTACTTTGACGTGCACATCAGGAGAACGCTCTCCTGCGTACTCGCTAGTGGTCCGGTATTTGCCTGTATTTCTCAAATATGCTTGCTTCCTTTTCATTCTGTAAGGCCTATTGGTCCTCTGGTGATGACATTAAAGTCCTCAGAACTGCCTAAGAAGGAGCCACCACACGCATTTATTTTTCCACTAAAAACTTGAGATTGTTTAATAACGTGTCTGCCAACGCCAATGTCTTGCTCTTGCTGCTTCAGAAGGGAATTTGGGGACCTGTAAACAAATAATAACCTACCTCAAATAAAGGTCTCATCCTTATTCCTACTAAAATTTAGTTCATGCCCTTAAGAGGGTTTCTATTTCTTCCAAATAGTCAGTTTGCTTTTCTAAGTTGTACATCTTTATGCCCTTGCCATACATTTTGTTTTGACCTCACTGATTTCGTGAGGCCACGAGTTCCAAAGGTTAATTGGGAGCTGTAAGAGAAAGTATTATCCGTATTTGCTTCAAATTTGCATTTTTTCCAAGTTCATTGTCAGTCCTCCAGAGACTGTAGGATGAGAGGAGCAGTATTGGTCCAGCTCCCTTGAACCAATCTTCATTTGGATGCTCCTGTAAAGGTAGCCTTACTTCTTTTCAGACCAAGCAGCCCAATCATCTCGTCCTTTTCTGTATAGGTACCTCTTCCTACCCCTCTTTTCAGCCTTTTCATTCATCTGTGGCCACTTCATTAAATAAATGACAGTGTTTAATTTTTTTGTCCTGTTCCACACGTGTTCTAACGTGTTGTTTCTTTCCCATGCGGTGTGTCAGATGCAGATTTTCTTTGGTCTGCCTGCGGGGATGTCCTGGCCTTTCTGAAGCTGGCACGATGCACCACGTACATCCCCGCTTAGTGCCCTCACTGGTCCTGCCTTGGGCCCCGAGCCCTTAAATCCCGGCTTGCTCCTGGAATGGTGCATGCAGGGCCCCTGCACGGCCCCTGCTATCGCTCACCAGGCTCAAAGGGACAGAAAGTGGGGATGGACTGAGCGTGACTTGCGAGCGTTTTTCTTTGCTTTTCTGATTTGCTGGTATTCATGCAGGGCAGACGCTTCTGCTCCTTTTCTGGGAACTACTCTCTCATTTGGTTACCAATTAAGCTGAAGCGTTCTGGCCTTTTCCATCCTCCTTTTTATTGTTATGAAGGGTGAATTAGGGCTTGGTGTTTAGGATTGTTCTCTGGCCTCCGCTGCTACTTTGCTGCCTCCTTTGTGGCAAAACAATGGCATTAATTTTGGCCTTTGCAGGCAGGCAGGCAATCTGGCAGCGCACAGTGCCTGTCCGTTCCACTTCACTTGTGCAGCCACCTCTCCTTTCCACATCACCTACTCACTTTTCTCCTCCTATTCTTTTTTTTCCTCCCCTTTTGTGCGTGCGTGTGTGTGTGTGTGTGGTGTGGAGGATTGCTCGGAGTTTATTTTGTTCCAGTCTGGAAGGGGTTAGAGGTCACAGCCTGGATGCCGAGCGAAGGGAAGCAGGCATGTGGGCGATACGGAGCGAGCAGACCTTTCCCTGCTGTGCCTCGTTCCCTGAGCCAGTGCCTCGCTGTCCATTGTGGGTCTGATGAGACTGGGGGAGCGGGAGATGGGTCCTGCCCCCCTGTTACCCCTTCACCAGACAGTCCCTCTCCCAGGGCCTCAGGCGGTGTCGTGAGAAGGCAGTGACATGGGGAGGATGGAGAGCTCCTGGTTAGGGGACGGAGGGATGCTGACAACGCCCTGTAACCACAGGAGCGTGGCCGTGAGCGGCGGCGGGCGCTGGCGCAGACCCCTTGGGGGATCCCGAGCAGGCAGCGGTCCCGTGAAGCGTCCGCACGGGGCCGGAGCCAGGGCAGCAGGGAGGGAGCCCGGCTGCTCTCTGCTGTGCCCCCGAAAGCAGCAGCAGCCCTGGTCCACCGCTGCTCAGAAAGGTCCCCGCAGGTGGCCGTGGGCCGGGTGCGGGCCACGCGTTCTGTCTGTGCCCCGCCAGCGCTCTGGGGCCCTTGTCCCCCCAGGTGTCGCTTCCCGGTGGCCTTTCCCTAAACTCAGGAGGGTGGTTGAAGGAGCGGGCGGCTGCCAGACAGCACTTGTGCTGGATCCTGGAGCCGCTTGGCAGCGAGCAGCCGCTGCCAGCTCCACTCTGGATTTCCCCTTTCCCCTGACTGATGGCAAGGGAGGATGTGTGCGCGAGGTCAGGAGCGCGGCAGCAGCTCCCCGGGGTCACCGAGCACCCGCTCCCCTCCGTGCCGTCCTCTCCCTCCCAGCTGTGTGCTTGGGGAGCACCGGGGACCCCTCGCTTTCCCCCCCTTGAAGTGGGATGCCCTGGTGGAAGCAATCCCAACCAGCCAGCCCAGACCTCCAGGTGACGAGCCCAGCCACCGGTGCGTGAATGGGCTATGGCAGTGACCGACTCTCCTCCCTGCAGTTTTTTGGTCGGTGTTAAACTTTCTGTTTACACTTGTGCTACTGTTGTGCCAGCTGCTGAGGGGTGCAGCGTGCCAACCCGTACCCCATGGCCGCTTGGTGGGCGCAAGGAGGAGAGCAGCGGCGTGGGGTGCAGTGCCCAGGGCTGCAGGGCCAGGGATGGTGCTGGGTTCAGACCGTCTCACGCAGGAGAGCAGCAGCACTGGTGAAAAGGAAGGAAGGAAAAGAGGTTTCACCACGATCACCAGGATCATCCTAAAATGGCAGAAAGAGGAAGATGCTGAAAAGGCAGGAAACATCCATATGTCAAGGATGTGCTGTTTGAAAGGTGCAGTGGGGTTTT